>NW_027142366.1:6380794-11180794 GCF_026170545.1 Melanerpes formicivorus | reverse complement strand
CCTGTGAGCTAACTTCCTGTTCTGACTGCATGTCCTGTGGGATACCAAGTCCTCCTGTCATGAATTCTCTTTCATTATTCTTACAGAGCCTTGAGAATTCTGATGCAGGTGCCAGGAAGTCATGTAAAGCTAGAATGCAGAAAAGTTGAAGGCTGTCAGAAAAATGAATGCTGAGGACTGTTTGTTCTGAGCATTCAGCCTTGGTGTGGACAGGCTGCCCATTAATCTCAAGAGCCACTCACTCTAAAACCTCTAAGTTTTATTTAGAGTTGAGCTGTATTTCAGTTTGGTCTTTCCCAGATCATTTCCTCTTGTGTTTGGCTTCTCACATCAGTCATGCTGATTATCCTTTGTGCTGTACCTCTACCAGAGTAGAGGGCTCCCACTGTGGCCCTGGATTACAGGACTTGCAGGGGGAGATGTGATGCATTCTAATCAAGTACTGTATATAAAAAAAAAGATAAAAGTCTGAACTCTCATTCTGGAGCTCTTAACATCTGCAAAACCACCCTGATGAACTTCAGTGTGTTTAGGTAGCTTGACAGACATTTCATCCTCCTTACCCATGCTGGTAACGGGGTGGGTGTGACACTGGGTTTGACTCTTAGGTTCCCTAGAGTTAAGTGCCAGTGTTGCTGCACCTCAGAGCAGAACACTTCCATCAAGATCAGGGAAGACTTTCTGCAGGTACAGGGAGCTGTCAGGCTGCACTTGATCTGCCTGGGCAGTTGCCATAGGGAAATGAATGAGGTCATCATAGTGGCTATTTTGGATGATTCCACAAGCTCAGAAAACTTCAATATACTAAACCTTTGCAAGCAGACTTGGACCACCAAAACAACAACAGTGGAAATGACAGAAGTCAGTTCAGCACCTGGGATTTTGAGGTTAGAAATGTGTTTGGCATCAGCCTCTGAAGAGCTGTCATTGGGAGACTGAGTTTAACTTCAGGAATGCGATGCTTTGCAAATTGCAGTTTAATACTAAAGCCCTTTCAGGACAGGCAGGGGGAGCTTAAAAATAACTCAGATCATTGTGGTAATTTTGAACTGATGCAGAATTTGTTATTATGTGGAAGGTCATTTGAACATGCCTCTGATTCCACCAACTTCAGATTGTAGGTGGATGTGTGCTTTACAATACTAATGCCCATCAGTTTGTGCCTAAGACTGCTAAGTGAAAAGCTGGGGGTGTAGGAGGTGTGCATGCACACATACATGAACATGTGTGCTTGTGTGTGTGTATTTGTTGTCTGCAAAACACAAAGGATTTTCAGTTCTTTCAGCTTCCCCACCAGAAGTACCAAACTCTGTGTGGCAGTGTCAGCCTGCCCCAGCTGGGTATCCTGGAGTGCTCACAGGACTGTCTTAGGTAAATGTGACTTAGCTCCTTGGGGCACTGTAAGGTGGTTGGAGAGGACAACAGACACTAACAGGCTCCAGTTCTAATATTAATGGCTTTAGGCTTTCCCCATGTCGGTTTGGTTACTCTGTGCAAGAAGCAAGTTCTGAGGAGTCAAGCAGGGTGGAGGGCAGAACATTGAGAGACTGCCTCAGTCTGGGTGAGCAAGCAGCACTGTGGCCTGCACTGGATCTGCCCACAGGTAACTGTGTGGCAGTGGGGTCTGCATCCCGATAACCCCCACAGCTTCCTCCCCTGAAGCTCACGAGCATAGGAATACTAACTGACTTTCTTGTGGCAATGCTAAGCCCTTTTGACACCCTTCTTGCTATTTCTAAGTCAAACTAAAAGGCTTGGCTCAAATCTGCTCCACAAAGGCATCTCATTCCCCAGTGCCGCAGACCCCAGAGTGGAAACTCCGCTGCGTTTCGGGCGTTACCACTCAGGCTTCGGATGCATTGATGAGGGAAAGTACTGCACTTTTTGGTTTGGTTGGGGTTGGGGTTGGGTTGGGTTGGGTTGTTTTTAACCTTTGCAAACCTTCGAATCTCTCTGAATTTCACAGCAAGGTGTGAACGTTAACCGAGCGAAACCTTGGCGCAAGCACTACGGCAATAAGTTATCATTGAGGATCACGAGGTGATAACTGCTTTAGAGCTTAGGGTTCTGGCAGCAAAACCTGAATGCTGTTTCTTTTAATAATAGTTAAGCCATATCATCTAAGGTTTCTGGCTTGGTTTTTTGGGTTTTTTTTTGAGATGTGAATTTGTTTTATAGATTATAAATATACCTTATAGAGTGTATGTATAAAGCAGAATGCCTGTCCTTACTGGTTATTTTTTTTTTGTACCATACTGTAAATTATATTATTTATTCTTTACCAATTTTGGGGGGAGAGAAAAGACAAAGAAAAGGAAAAACAAAACAAAACAAAAAAAAAAAGGTGTTTTGGTTATTTAATATAATAATACAAAGAAAAAAAAAAAAAAAGAGCTGTTAAACTTCCTCTGTTTAAATTTCCAATTCAACTTGTAAAGCTGTTTTTATTCTTGTGCATAAATACATACTAATACTTGGTCTAATTTACATCCAGCGTGTTCTTTTGCCATTCATGCCTGCCCAGGTTTGTGCCATTTCACCTTTCTTCACATGCTAATGG
The DNA here is from genome assembly GCF_026170545.1 of Melanerpes formicivorus. Lineage (NCBI taxonomy): Eukaryota > Metazoa > Chordata > Aves > Piciformes > Picidae > Melanerpes > Melanerpes formicivorus. Next base: position 11,178,234 of record NW_027142366.1, on the reverse strand, counting down.
CCCCTCTGGGGAGGGGCAGGTGGGGGGGTGCTAGCAGATTGTGCATAAGGCCAAGCCTTCCAAGGCAAAGTTCTGGTTTCAGTGACATCAGTGGCGTACATTCCATTGATGTATCCTCTCCCAGAACCTTTGTGGCTTTGGGCTGGGTTGAGGCAGCCCCCTTCCCCACCCCTGGCAACAATAAACACTCAGACAAACGGATTGCAAAAGTGATGGAAAGTTTAAATAGAAAGCAGTGAACTTTTACAGAAAAGCAAAAGCACAGTGATAAAGAAAAATCCCAAAGCAGACCCAGAGAGATCCCATCCCCACAGGAGGGTACACCCGAGACCCCCAGGGCTCCTTCTTCCCCCTCCCATTGCTAGGCTAGTCTCAGCTGGCCAGATCTGAGACTGCCCATCCCCCCGTGGCCTTGGGCCTAGCCAGGCCCAAAGCCAGGAGACATCTCCCCCAGTTACCGGCTGACGGAGGAGGAAGAAAAGAGAGAGTGCTAGACTCCGCACTGGATCTTCTAGTGGTGCAAAGGATTGTGGTATGAAATACTACATAATTTCCTGTGTCCACCCCTCTGGGCTGGACTTCTGAACACAGGAAGTAAACATTGCAGGGGGGCACCCAGCTCAAACTGCAACACGCCACCCCTTATTTCATACCCAGCACAGGCTTTCACCGTGGTGAGAGAAGAGTTTGGCTGGGTTGTTCAGCTTTACAGCTTCCGTTTGCAGTAGTGTCTGCCAATGGGCAAGAGGACGCAGTCTCAAGCTGTGCCGGGGGAGGTTTAGGCTGGATCTTAGGAAGAAGTTGGGCACAAGCTGACCTCATGAGGTTCAGCAAGATCAAGTGCAGGGCCCTGCATCTGGGTGGAGGCAATCCCAGGCACAAATCCAGGCTGGGCAGGGACTGGCTGGAAAGCAGCCCTGAGGAGAGGGACTTGGGGGTGCTGGTGGTGGACGAGAAGTTCAACAGGAGCTCTCAATGTGCACTTGCGGCCCAGAAAGCAAATCAGATCCTGGGCTGCATCAGGAGAAGTGTGGCCAGCAGGTCAAGGGAGGTGATTCTCCCCCTCTACTCAGCTCTGGTGAGACCCCACCTGGAGCACTGCATCCAGTTCTGGAGCCCCTATTACAAGAGGGATCTGGACATGCTGGAACGTGTCCAGAGAAGGGCCATGAGGATGATCAGAGGGCTGGAGCACCTCTCCTGTGAGGACAGACTGAAGGAGTTGGGGCTGTTCAGTCTGCAGAAGAGAAGGATCTAAGGCAACCTAATTGTGGCCTTCCAGTATCTGAAGGGGGCCTACAGGAAGGCTGGGGAGGGACTTTCAGGATATCAGGTAGCAATAGGACTAGGGGGAGTGGAATGAAGCTGGAGGTGGGGAGATTCAGACTAGATGTGAGGAGGAGGTTCTTCCCCATGAGAGTGGTGAAGCCCTGGAATGGGTTGTCCAGGGAGGTGGTTGAGGCCCCGTCCCTGGAGGTGTTTAAGCCCAGGCTGGATGAGGCTGTGGCCAGCCTGATGTAGTGTGGGGTGTCCCTGCCCATGGCAGGGGGGTTGGAACTAGATGATCCTTGTGGTCCCTTCCAACCCTGACTGATTCTATGAAGTTTTTCCCAGCAAGAGAGATTGGCCATTGGAAGGTGCTGCCCAGGGAGGTGGTGGAGTCACCATCACTGGAGGTGTTTGGGAAGAGACTGGATGAGGCAGTTGGTGCCATGGTTTAGTTGATTAGATGGTGTTGGGTGAAGGGTTGGACTTCATGATCTCGAAGATCTTTTCCAACCTGGTTAATTCTATTCTATTCTAATTGGGTCAGAAATGGGTCAGTCCAAGGGGTGTCTGTCCTGAAGGCCCTGCCTGTGTCCACAATCACCAGTAGCAAGGGGAAGAAACTTTAAAACATGAACAACCACCACCAAAAAAGACCCTAAATGACAACACACACCACCCCCTCCACCTAACCAGAAGGGTATGGACTGTTGTGGAACTTAAATGTAGAGGTTGTATGCAGGTTCTCTGTTTTATATAGCTGCTAGCAGAAAAGCATTTTCACCCTGAGGACAGTCAGGAAGAACAGGCTGCCCAGACAGGGTGGTAGCAGTGTCTTCAGAGCTTTCCAGAACAAACCTGAAGAAAGCCCAAAGGAGGCTGGTCTGTCCTAGCTCACTCTGCTTTCAGCAGAAGGTTAGACTGCAGGCCTGAGGTTTCAATTCAAGCTGAATGATCCTGTGATCCTAGGTCATTAGTTAATTCCTTTTTGAACACATTTAGGAATTTAGTCTCTGTAATGGCAACTTCTGTTTAAGAGTGCTCTTAGGCTAGGTATGAAATGAGTGTTTTAAAAAGCACAACACAAACTTCATTGTAACATTCTTTGCTTCCTTTCCATCCAAAGAGGGAGGATTTCTCTCTGCCTCCTGTGTACAAACTGGACCAAGTCTGAGCTCTTTGTATGCAGCTTCTTGCCTCCACCACGCTGTGACAAAGGCTCACAATTTAGAGATTTACAACTCTTTTCCACCTGATATCAAACCTGGTAGTGAGCTCTATCTTTTTATCACAGATTATTTCATTTTTCCTCTTAATGACCAAAGTTTCAACACTGTAAAAACAGAAGGCTGGGGTGGGTTGTGGGGTTTTTTGGTTTGGTTTGGTTTTAATCCTTCAAGACAAAAGCAGCAACAGAGCTGCCTCCAACTTTACTTCTTGGCTCAGGGAAAGCTGTGGAGCCATTAAATAAAACACTAATCTGAAAATGTTAACGTGCAATGCTCCTGTTACGTAACAATGCTTGGTTAAAAGAGCCATGCAAGTGCTGGCTCCTTGAGTGTAGCTCGTATCCAGCTCCTCAGGAAACGGATGGAAGCCCCTGGCAGTTGCCCGGCGTTGCTTCAGCTGCAGCCGGCAGAGCTGTCGGCAGGTCCTGGGCACCGAGGCAGGGCCGGAGGTGAGTTAAGTGATGGACTGTGGTCAGCCTATACTGGGCTGCATCTCCTTTATGCGCCTTGCCTCCTGAGGCTGAGGTGCCACGCTCTGCTCTAGGCTGGGTGAACCGGCAGAGGTCCCTGTGGATGCTCTAGTCATCAAGTTAGAAAGTCATCTCTGAGGTTATTCCTCGTCGTCTTTCTCCTCTCTGCTTCGCACTGACGTTTTTGGGTGAAACGCTCATAACAAGGTCCCCAAGTGACAAGGGCTGAGGCACGGACTGGAGTCGACCCTCCTCAAGGCCGCCAACCTGCACTGGACAAACCCCAACCAGGCTTGGGCTGACTGAGCAGTGGGTGGGGAAGGCACTGCGCGCTCTGGCGCTCGCCCTGGGCAGCGGGCGGGTACACATTCACGGCTGCTACTCCGCTCCGCCTCACGCTGACGGCCACGGCCCTACCTGGCCCTTTAGGGGCCCTCCCGCTGCGCACCCGGCTCCGCCTCCCAACCAATGCCTCTGCAGTTCCCTCTGACGGACGGGCAATGTTACCAATAGGAGGCGGCCAGGGTGTACGGCGAGCTGTTCAAGATTCCCTCCCTCTGCAAGGCTCAGCGGGCAGGCGGGATACCGAGAGGGCTGTTCGCGTTCGATTGGCTGCTGGCGGTGATGGGCAGGTGCGGCAGCCAGTGGTGGGGCACGGTGGGGCCGCGGCGGTACCTGCGGTCCAGGCAGCCGAGGAGGAGCGGCGCGCCGCTGCGGAGTTCTGCCAGGCGTCCGGCACCATGTTCCAGGGCCCCGAGGCTGACTCGGCCAAGCCCAGCTCCAGGTGGTGCAGCGGGGTTGCGTTTGCCGTGCAGGGGTGAAGGGGGAAACGGGGAGAGCCGTGCAGGCGTGCAGAACCGCCGGCGGGGCTTTGTTCGGGGCGCGGAAGGTGTGGGTTCCGGCTGAGGGGCGGGAGCTCCGGCTGAGGCCCGGGTGGCAGGGGGGAGCGGGAGGGGAGCTCCGGCTGGGGCACGGTGCTGAGGACCAGGAGACAGAGGGAGGGCTCCGGGTGAGGCTCGGCGCTGAGGGCCGAGAGGCAAAGCGGGGAGCTGCGGCTAAGGGAGCGGCTCTTTGCTGCGGGGCCTTCCCTGGCCGCTGTGGGCGGGAGTGCTGGTAGCCCCAGCCCGCTGGTAGCCGCTGGGCAGGAGACCAGCATGACGGCGGTGCCCGGCGCCGGTCCGGTGACCTTGCCCTGCCTCTCTTTACCTCTCCCGCAGCCCGAGGCTGGGGCCGCGGCCGGACCGCGGAGCGGGCGGGGCAGGGCGCGGGGCCGCGCTCCCCTCCGTGCCTTGGCGCTGCCGTGGGCTCCAGGGCCGCCTTTCCAAATCGTCTGAGAGTGCGTTAAGTTTGCCTTATTCCAGTCGCTCTGAACTATGGCCTGGTTTTAAAAGGCTTATGAGAACGCTCTGCCCTTACTGTAGTCTCGAAGATGCTGATGGTAACTTTGGAACCACGTTTAACTCATCGGTAGGGTTTCTGGGTAGGGTGTGGAACGCGGGCCCTCATAACTCAGTGGTCAGCAGCAACCGAAGGTGATTTTGTCACGGCTTGTTCTCTGGTGGTGTGGCAGTGATTTCATCGTGCCTGAGAACAAACTACAGCAACACACCCAGCTACGCAGCCCGGCGCAGCCAGCGTGTGCTGCAGTGCTGCAGCCTGCTGCTTGCTGGCCCTTGTGGAGTGCTCTGAGGTGGAGCTTTGGACATCCAGCCCGCGCTATCAAAGGCGAAAAGTACTTGGTTTAAGGATACTTTTTTTCCCCCAGAGCTTATTCTGTTAATTCCCTAAGCAAAACCTTGTTTTGATGGTGATGCAGATCCTTTTGCATTCTTGATGTGTCAAAGTCTCTCTAATTAAAGCTGAGCCTAGCTCCAAAGCCCTGCAGCAGCCACCGACAGTTGCGGAAGCGAGGGGAAAAAAATAACTTCCTGATGTGAAAAATCTCTGAGAGGAAATTACAAACAAATGCTGTGCATTTCGAGAACCTCAGAATGCAGGGCTACTGCTGTTAGAAATAAATGAGGCTGAAAATACTGTAAATCAAAGCTTCCACCTCAATAATTGTCCCCTGAGCTGCATCTCTAGCGATCCTGTTCGTGTGTGCAGTGGTACAGAGGCCAGCTGGTTGCCTGAATCAAATAAACTTCCTAGTTTTGTTTTAGTGAACTTCAACAATGATACTTGCTGTGGAAGTTTTGCTGTGCCAAATCAAAACAGGGAACTGGATGTCAAAGAGCCGTGTTGCTCTGAAAGTCAAAGTAGGACAGGATGTTCCATTCCCCTACACTCTACTGCCTTTTTGTAGCCTCCACGTTATCTCCTGCGCAAGGGATTTCAGAGCTCCTGCCTGGAGCTGAAAATGCTACACCTACAGCCATCTTGGAACTGCAGTGCACCTTCCCCTGCTGCAGCAGGCTGCAGAGCGTTCAGATCGAGAGCATAAAGCTTGCTCTGTGTTTACAAAATGAGTGAACTATTTAATGGGGCAGTGCTTTGTAGTGATCCAGCAGCAGGGGAACCCCCACTAACTTTCTGGTCTTTGCTTTGCAGCCTGGTGTGCCAAACTTAAACAGCTGCTTTCTGCTAGTCACCTTAGGGAGGGTCTCTTTCAGTATTCAGTATCACTAAGGTTGGAAGAGACCTCAAAGATCATCGAGTCCAACCTGTCACCACAAACCTCATGACTAGACTAGGGAGAACACAGCCTTCCCATTAAGGGTCTTATGCACTATCAACTGAGAGTGCAGCTCTCCTGTTTTGTCTGCTTTATTGGAACACTCTGAAAACTGGTAGGACCTCGCTCTCCAGCTTCCAATAAGAACTAAAACAATATTTTTATAGCCAGTGTGTTGAGCTAATGGCTATGTCTGTCCACCCCTCCTCTGTGTCAGCTGAAAGGTTTAATGAGCCTTCAAATCCAAGTGTGGTAAGAGTGTAGGAGAAGGAAAAAAAAAGACCACAAAAACCTAAAATTGTTCAAGCCTGCCAGAAGAGAACTAAGCAATTAGTGGAGGCTTTAAAACTGAAAGGATGTATGTAGAGTTCTTAATTTAGCTCTCCTGACAGCCTTCTAGTCTACTAGAGGGGAGGGGGAGAAGAGGCAGGTTTGGATTCTAGAAAGCAAAGGGGAGGTTTTGTTACCGTTTAAAAGAGTTAAACACCACCTTCCTCATCCCCAGGGAAAAGAGATCTACGTTTCCTGGCTCCCAGACACAGTAATCTCTCTGATGTAAACTGCCATAATACCAATGTAAACTGAAATTGCTATAAACCAAAATGGGTATAAAGTGTGGATTGAACTTCCCTGTACTCTGTCCAAGCAGCTGACACTGGCTTACCAAGTTTATCTTGCTGCTGTCCTGTAGCAGGGTTCCCAGGCTAACTGTTAGTGTGCTCTCAGGAGGGGATGTGTTGTATTAATGCACTGATGTTTGAATTCTGCTCAGACAGAGTGGAGTTCTGCAATTTCTTTCTGCTCTCTTTCTATAAAAGTAAAGGGTAATTTAGGTGCCAGGTCAAGTATTCAGATTAAGGGAGGTATAATTCAACTACTACTTCTGCTCAACCACTAAGTTGTGGGTAGATGGTCAGACAGATTCAACTGGGAAGATTATTTTCAGTGCCTAGGTATTCATTACCTTCCCATGCTTTTCCTCTTCATTCTCCAACTAACAATACTGGTTCTTCTCCCAGCTAGTGGTTCAGGACCTGAAGTCAGTTGAACAAGACACAGCTATTAACTGTGGACTTTCTATTTAAGGGCAAGCATGAGTTCTGGTAGACTGTGGAGAAGTCAATCCATTTCTATTGCAACCTCCAGGTCCTGGGAGGATCTGTTTGCTGTACCTTTGGTTGTAATGCATTTGCATCTTGACCACACAAACCTGGCTTTTTGACATTCCACCTTTCCATTCTCAAGTCTAGAGCAGCTGATACAATAATTGATATACTTGATTGTTGGGACTGGCAAATACTTTAGCAGTTGTGAGATGTCTGCTTTTATTTAAAGCAGGGGCTTGAATTCATCACAGATGCAAAGCTGGTGTGTGGAGTTCAGCAGGAAGTCTGCCTCTGTACTGATTGTTTTTAAACTCCTACCCAGAGCTGTGTCTTCTCTTCATCTCCTGTCACTTTTGGACCACCACAAACAGCACAGCCATTTTTTCTGGTGACACCCAAGTGACTGTGGATACCATAAAGACCAAGTTCTCTGAGTAGGAGGCTGGCAGTGAGAGCATTTTACTGGAACAGCTCGTGCTGAGTAGATGCTGTCTACAACTACCTGAAGGGAGGTTGTAGCCAGGAGGGGGTTGGTCTCTTCTCCCAGGCAACCAGCACCAGAACAAGAGGATGCAGTCTCAGGCTGCACCAGGGGAGGTTTAGGCTCGAGGTGAGGAGAAAGTTCTTCACAGAGAGAGTCGTTAGCCATTGAAATGTGCTGCCCAGTGAGCACAGGGATTGGACGTGGCACTTGGTGCCATGGTTTCGTCATGAGGTCTGTGGTGACAGGTTGGACTTGGTGATCCCTGAGGTCTCTTCCAACCTTGGTGATTCTGTGATACCTCACAGGCATAGCAGAATTACCTGAAGTGAGTTCACATCAGGATAGTTATTCATAACATAAAAGGGAGAATGGGGAAGCAACATCAAATATGTGGAATGCTGAGAATTTCAAATGAACTTCTGTCTCCTGCTTCTCTCGTTCTGCGGCGGTAGGGTGCTGAAGCCCCCGGGAGGAGGTTCTAGTAACCTCTTTGGGAGTGTGGAAGAAGTTTCTTCTTCAAGCAGGCCCCACCGGATGGCATCCAGTATCTTTGGGGCATCAGAAGAGCCCCAGAACATTCCAAAAAGAACAAACCCCCCAGGTAAGGGCAGTACTGCCTTCAGCACGGCCGGGCTCTGAACTGCGGCACAGAGCCGCCTTTGTGTTCCCACCGCGGAGCTCTGTGATCTCTTTGTCTTTTAATGCTGTGTTTTGATAAAGTGAGGGGGCTTGAATAGTAACTCTGGCTAGAAAGCAGCCCTGAGGAGAGAGACTTGGGGGTGCTGGTGGACAAGAAGCTCAACAGGAGCTCTCAGTGTGCATTTGCAGCCCGCAAAGCCAATCAGATCCTGGGCTGCATCAGGAGAAGTGTGGCCAGCAGGTCGAGGGAGGTGATTCTCCCCCTCTACTCAGCTCTGGTGAGACCCCACCTGGAGTACTGTGTCCAGTTCTGGAGCCCCTATTACAAGAGGGATATGGAGGTACTGGAGCATGTCCAGAGAAGGGCCACAAGGATGATCAGAGGGCTGGAGCACCTCTCCTATGAGGACAGACTGAAGGAGTTGGGGCTGTTCAGTCTGCAGAAGAGAAGGCTCCAAGGTGACCTCATTGTGGCCTTCCAGTATCTGAAGGGGGCCTACAGGAAGGCTGGGGAAGGACTTCTCAGGATCTCAGGTAGTGATAGGACTAGGGGGAATGGAATGAAGCTGGAGGTGGGGAGATTCAGGCTAGATGTGAGGAGAAGGTTCTTCACCATGAGAGTGGTGAAACCCTGGAATGGGTTGTCCAGGGAGGTGGTTGAGGCCCCGTCCCTGGAGGTGTTTAAGACCAGGCTGGATGAGGCTGTGGCCAGCCTGATGTAGTGTGGGGTGTCCCTGCCCATGGCAGGGGGATTGGAACTAGATGATCCTTGTGGTCCCTTCCAACCCTGAATGATACTACGATACATAAATATTTCAGTGATCTGCCTGTTCACAGACTCTTTAGCACATCATCCCAAGTCTAATTCTTTCCAAGCCGAAGCCTAGGAAATGATGAAAGGAAACAGGTTCTGTTGTTAGAGCCGTGTCATCAGTTAGCTGTGGTAAGTACAGCTGGCAAGCTGAGGTTCCCTAGTGAATTCTTGCAACAAAGGATCTCAGACAGTGTTGTCAAGCAAGCAAAAGTAAGTCTGTAGGCAGCAGGGTTGTAGAAGTCTTTGATTTCTTAGACCTTTTTCGTGGTTTGGGGTTTTTTTTATGTTTTAATACAGTGTGTTAAAACTAAGTCATCTAGAAAACAACATGTGCCAACTGCCTTGCAGGGGGAAAAGAAAGCGGTATTTTTGAGGATTCTGGTTCTGCTCAGCCTCGTCCACGCATGAATCCACCTGGTGGGAAGACAAGCGATATCTTTGGGTCTCCGGTGTCTGCCAGTGTTGTGCGAGCGCACCCAAACAAGCCCAAGGTAATTGCGCCTCTCTCGCTGCCAAACTCAAGTGGCCAGCAGCTCAGGGAGTTGGCAGGCAACCTTGTCACAGGGCAGTGTCTGTGTCCTCCTAGGTGTGACAGACCTGAATTGTGCTTTGGCTGACTTCAAGGTAGACAGCTATTCCCAAAGTCTCTTTTTGGACAGCTTTGGTATGGCAGATCTTGGCAGGCTCTTGTCGTCTGCATTGAAAGTATTAATTGGCTTGTGGGTGTGTGCTCAAAAAAAAACAACCAAAGAAAAGGGGGGAAAAATGCCTCCAGATCCTTTGGCTGCAAGTGAGGTGCAGTTCTTGACACCCGGCCCAGATGATTTGAGCTCCACTGGGAGAAGATACTTCTCTTTATTCTGCACATTGGTAAAGGTTACCTCGATGCCAGCTCTGGGAAGCCAGCTGAACACCAGTGAGTTACCATCAGATCTTTGTGTGACCTGGCCATGGCCTTCACCTCATAAATACATAAACACATGTATCTACACTCAGCATGGAAGCACTGCAGCAGGGGATGGAGCTTAAGTGAGGACCCTGAAAAAGCTAACTCGAGGTCACCTTTGACTGTCAGGTCCAGCATGTACTTGACTTGGTCACAAAACTTTGCCTTCTCTATCAGATTTTCTTTATTTGGTCTTAAACCAGGGGTGTGGAGTAGCTGGAGGGACTTGTAGTTAATGGCCAAATGTGGTTCTGCAGGAAAGGAGGACACGTTGCCAGCTGCTTTCGTTTCTGTAGTTAAATGGCCTATATTTGGACTGGCAATCTGCTGCCTGCAATATAAGTAGCTACTATTAAGTGAGTAGCTACTATCTTGTCAATGCTTTTGGCATGTTGGATAGCATGGAAACTTAACATCCCATGAAACACAGCTCACTGTCCTTGTGCTGAGAGAAGGTACAAGCAATCTCATTTGTCCTGGAAGCTTAGGAAGAAAAATTAGTCACTTGTTTGGTTGAGTTTTTTCCTCCTCTTTATCCCCTCTTATATCAGAAGGTGCTGGTAGGGTACTTTGGCCTGTCTTTTTGTGCAGACTGTGGAGTGTATTTGGGGGGGATTTGGGTCACAGGAAAGGAAGAGAAGAAGAAAGACTGGGAACATTGAAACTGTAGGAAATCCAGGGATGGAAAGGAGATGGTGTATGTGGAAAAATTCCTGCACTGAATGTCATGAGTGGGGAAACATGCATGCCCTTCTGAAGTGCACTCTGGGTTTTCACCAGCTCACTGGGTTGTTGGGAAATGGTCTGGGAAAGCTTGGATAATTACCTGACTGGTCACTGGATACTGGCAGAAGGCAGTGCTCAAGGGGTGCTTGTGTTCTAGTTTCTCCTGGGTGGTAGTGGGTGCTTGACAGGAATGGCAATTCCAGATCTTTGGACCAGAAGCATCTGATGGGCTAATGTAGTGTTTCCATCTGTGCTTCAGTCTGAGACATGCACCTTGACATAATGTGGGAGTTACTTCTCCCAGTGTTTGGGAGGTTTTGTGGACGTGGAGAGGATGAAGGGCTGCACAGTGTTTGCAGCCATTGGCTTTTACCCTGATAAAAGTATAAACTCAGACAGAAACCAGACATAGCTTTGAGAGGGATTTGTGACAGAGTTACCATTTGAGAACAGTGCTACACTAAGATGTTTTTTGGTTTCTTTGCAGGATCACATTGTCTTGAAAGAAGATGACACGCCAAAGAAGCTGGAAGGTCAGCAAGAGAGATTCCTTTCTCTGTTCCCTTTGAGAAGATAAGCTTTGAGGAATAGTTTATCTTATACTTCTTAAAAGCCAAGAGTCAGGCTGGTGTTTAGTATAATACAACAGAAGTTTTCCTTCTGTTGGTCAGAAACTTAATCACTTGTCTCAGGGAAATGGTTCTCTGCCTCTTCTTGAGGAGCATACCACAGGTGTAAGTCTTGCTGCTGGGTGTGTGTGCCTATGCTTTGATACCACATGGGTGTATATAGACATATATGGAATCTGTATATGCAGAAGAGCATCCTATCAGATGGCTTCTTCCTCCCTTGCCATCCCTTTCAGGCCTGAAATCTTGCCCTGCTGTAGTTGTACCAAACACACAGCTGGCTGATGAGGTGTCACTGCTCAGCTAGTTTCTGCTAGGGAACAATGAGAATGCTGCTTTTAAGTCAGTATCAAAGGACTTGTCAGTGTGCTGTGTCTCTTCACGGCTGGAAACTGTCAAATCCCTCGAAGCTATATTGCTTAGCCTACATATTCCTGTTAGAGAGATTGCTGCAGGAAGAGAGGAATGATTGTGAACGAGTGGAATTCTTCCCCAGCATGTTTCCTTCAGGGCAAATGAGCAGATAGAGAGAAACCTTAGTGTGCTGTGGATAGAGACAAGAGAAGTATCGTAGCCTGCAGAAGATGAGGCACTCTGGGCACTACAGCATAGGAAGCAGGTCTAATCCTTTTTCTTTTTATTCAGCTACAGAAAATATCAAACCACAGCTGGAAGATGGAGGCGAGAAGAAAGATGTGGGCAAAGAGGTGCAGTGCAAGGAGCCAGAACCCAAGATAGACAATCACGAGCCCCGCTTGGGGCCCAGGCCACGCTCACACAACAAAGTCCTCAACCCGCCGGGGGGCAAGTCCAGTATTGCCTTCTACTAGGGCCATCTGCTCACTAATGGAGTCCACACAGAAACTCTGGGCTGTGGGTGTGAGGTCAGTTGGTAGACTATTGTTTGTGGGTAGATCTGTAGGCAGAGGGATGAGGGTTATGCTAAAGGGTATAGGAAGGATAACCTGGGGAGGGAGGGATGGGGGAGGGAGAGGGTGCCCTGTGGAAGATGTGAGTATTGGCCTGCCTGGGTGGGTGTCAGAGGGGGACATTAGTGTTACTTTGTGAAAGATCAGTGTGGCTTTGCCATGAGTTCATTAGACCCTGAGCTTCTTTGTTAGCTGGTGGCAGAGGGTGCATAAACCTTGTGAAGGGGTAGGGTCCTGGAGGTGACGTATGAAAGATTGTGGAGCATGCAGAGCAAGTGGCTGTGTGTTCCTTTAGCAACAGGGTGCAGCTTCACCACGTGAGCTGACCTGCAGTCACTCCAACAGGAATTAAGTTCCACTGGAACAAGTAGTGCTACTGTGCTTTGGAGTGTCCACCCTGCTTCTTTCTCCTTCATGCTTTGCAGCCTGTGCTTGCTGATTACCAAGGACAGAACTTACATTCATACTCATAAAGCACCATAAGTTAGTGAATATCATGGACTCCCCCTAACCAGAGTACCCCAGGCTGTTCTGCTGCCTTCAGTAACCTGCTGGTGGCTATGACTAGCTCTTGACAAGTCATAGTGTCAGTCCAACGTGCTGTTTCACATGGCTGCTTCTAGAAGACTTCTGTAGAGTCTTCTGGTTGTGTTTGCATGGTTCCTGGTAAAGATGTGGAGGCAAACAGCAGCTTTTTGGTACTCTTTGAAAAGAAGTAGCTTGAAATACACAATTCCGATGGAGGATACAGGGAGGTGTCCAGCCGGCTAGCTCTGACCCACCCTGGCTAGCAGTGTCTTAGCTTCTGCAAAGGTTTTAACTTTGTGCCCTGCAGAAACCAGCATTGTTCTGCTGTCTTCACCACAGTGCATTTTTCTGTTTGTCTGTGCTGACTCTGTTAGAGAATTCTCTTGTCTCTGGAGAGCTTTACATTTGCCTTTGACTGCCTCAGATTTTTTTGGTAAGGTCGAGAGAACTGTGTGGATTCTCCCCAGACCACAGCTGTAGTTGCTTTGAGACTACCCTGTGTGGAGAAACAAGAAACTTTAGCAATACAAACTTTCTGGTTGTGCTGGCTCTCTTAAATCACGTTTGGGAGATGTGCATGTCTTGCACAAACGTGTTAGGGAGAGTAGCTCTCATCCTTTGTTTTCTGAATGGACTTTCTGATCCTATCCAGAGCTTTGATACACGAATGTTCACCTTAGGTGCTTACTCTTCAATGTGTTTAATAGTGACTTTTTAAATTTGCCACGTTGACACAGGATCTGTTCAGGTGCACACCAAAGAACAAGTGGCCTTATCTGTGCAAATCCACTGCTGTTCTAGCCCAGGCTCCCCCGGAGCTGCTGCTGCTCAGAGAGGACTGCCTGGGCCGGGTGCTAAAACGTGATTGTGGTGCTTACCAGACCACTCAGTTCAGCTGATGTCAGAAGTGGTAGGTGGCTGCATGAAGACTTAGTTGCCTTTTCAAATGGTGAAAGTAAAATATGTAGGCAAAGGTAGAAATAGCCATGGAAAGTAAAGAACTCAGTGCTCTTGTACCTTTCAGATAGGTCTGGAGCTCCTTGCTATTTGGCCTTCCAGGAAAACAAGGCAGTAACTCCAGCTGCAACCCTGGAATAGATTTGTATTGTTTCCAAACGTGTATCCTGTAGCAGCTGTTCTTGAGTCTCTGCTGTCTGGCCTCTGGCTGCATCTCAGACATCTGTTTCAGTTCCTTGTCCCAGTACTTGACAGGGCTTCAAGAACAGTCAGCCAGAGGCTGGGTTTTGCATTGCAGGGTCTAGTGTGATAGATGCTGTCTGTATTGCTGAGCTTAGATTCGGCAGCTTTTGTACCTGATGTGCATTGGTTACAGTGCCTGCCTTAAACAGCAGCTTCCACCTAGGCCTTAAAGTAGTTAAACTATGTCCATTTTCCTGCTTGCTTTGGAATCTAAACCATGTTTTCAGCTCATCAAGTTGGGTAAGGGTATTTCTCCATGACAGAAGAGGATTGGAAATCAAGTGGTGAATCATGTACTTGTCAATAAACCTCTGTATTTTGTTACTTCATCGTGTGCTGTAGATGTCTGCTTTTATAAATGAATTAGCAATTTAGCTTAATGTAGGCACAGCAGAGAAGTTTCTTTCCTGAAAGTAGACAAAGGGCACACACCTTTTTAAGCCTTTGATACAGTGGAGCATACCTTGGAGAAGTGACATCTGACCGAAGGTTGCTCATGAGACAAGCACAGAGGATGCAGGGTGGGCTGTTGAGCAGTGCCTTTGTGTGGGCACCATTCCATGTTGTGTTTGGTGCAGGGGTGCTGTTATGCTTTTCAAGGACTGCTGTAAATAGCTTCAAATATTAAAGTATTTTAAATGTTTCAGCCTGTACAACAATGCAGTAATTCTCCTTGAGCAGGGGATGCTCTTCATGTGGAGAAGTCATACCCCAGTTCTACACTTCCTTGAGTGTGTGAAAACTCTCCTCACCTGCTGCCCTGTCTTGGCTGACAGCCTGGAGGCAACCACAGCTACAGAAGCTGCAGCTGGGCATGTCAGGTGTGGTGGCCTCTCAGCCAGGGTGCTGTGCATCTGCTGCGTGCATCCCTTCAGTCACAGGCTGCAGTGCCCTGCAGAGCCTCTCAGCCAGCACTGTGCCCTCCAGGAGGCAGAGAGAGCACAGCCACAAAACAACTGCGGCAGGGGGGCTGTGAACTTGGAGCAGCAGAGTGAATAACCCCCAAGCAGCCGGTGCTGACCAAGGGCAGGACAAATGCAAATGCCAGCAGAATGAGGAGGGGCAGAGCCAGCAGCAGAGAGGCCTCTTGGCCAGTGTAGTCCTGGCAGAGGAAACTGGCAGAAGGCCTCTGACAAGGCATCCTTGCTTTCCACAGATCCCAGTGACGTGGGCGGCTGTGCAGAGCAGGCTGGCAGGAGTGGCAGTGCCGTGGCAGTGCCTTGCTGATCCTGCAGCACACTGTCTCAGTCTGCTTGTGTGCTCCTGAGCCCAGACCAAAACCCTTGTCAGGGAGTCTGTGTCCAGTGTGTATGTGGAATGTCAGGCTGTAAGGAAGGGGGAGGAAAACCAACGTTATGCCCTGATAGTTAAGGAAGGAAGAGTTTGACAGAAGAGGGAGTGATTGCATGCAGGTTGTCCTTCCCCATCGACTTGCAAAGCTTACCCTGCTCCTTTCTGTTTGTACAGCCTTTTGCCAGGGGCTGGTGCTAGCACAACCCAATGCAGGGGCAGAGGGGAAAGCCAGTTAATGTCCTTTCTTGTCGTTTCACTCAGACTAAAGTGCGTCTCGCAGTTTGCAAGGAACTGAGGGCCTGCTTGTTCAGCAACAACAGGCTGAATTGTGGTTGGAGAGAGCTTTTAAAAACCAAGGAGAGCATTAACAGCAAGCACTTCTGGGTTTGGGCACTCACAATTAGCATGCCAGCTGCTGCAGAGAGAACAAGGGAGCCCTCGCACACTGCCCCAGCAATACAAGCAGCTGCCTGCTGACTGCAGCCAGAATATTTATCCTGGATAAACCTGATAAAAATAACATGAAAAAGGGGGAAAATTACATAATTAGGACTCTTGATCTGGCTGTTTTGACAGAAAGGAAGCCTGAGCACAAACATATGGACAGGAAATGTTCTAATGAGAGGACTTGTAAACAAATTCGATTCCGTGCAGCCTGCAATGCGAAGCCTTTGGTGGTTTCTTTTTAATTAGTACACACCAGAGAGAAGCTGGAAGCTTAAATGGCCACTTTCAGGATGCTTGTGCAAGTGCAGGTTAAAATTTGGG
The DNA here is from genome assembly GCF_026170545.1 of Melanerpes formicivorus. NCBI lineage: Eukaryota > Metazoa > Chordata > Aves > Piciformes > Picidae > Melanerpes > Melanerpes formicivorus. The sequence continues at coordinate 11,162,533 of NW_027142366.1, read as the reverse complement.
ACAACACAATTACATCAGCACAGCTCACAGGCAGCAATTTGCCCAAACCACAGCTGGAATTCTTCCACTCTCTTTGAAAAGGATAGAAAGCGTTATCAGCCCCAGGGTGAGAGTGCTGAGGGGCAGCACTGACTTCAAACTAATCCAGCAGCAAAGATCAGCATTTAAATTGCACACCTGCACACCTGGATGAGGCTCTGGCCAGCCTGATGTAGTGTGGAGTGTCCCTGCCCATGGCAGGGGGGTTGGAACTAGATGATCCTTGTGGTCCCTTCCAACCCTGACTGATACTATGATACTATGATTTTAGAAGTAGTAGGAATTTGGCCTTGGCACCTCCTAGGAGACCTGGTTAAAGCAGAGATCAGATCATGCTTTGTCAGATGTCAGCCCTTCACATTTGTTAGGAACATGCACACATGGCATTAAAACCAGCTCCAGCTCTTCACAGAACTTACAGGAGTGCAGTCCTGACAGCTTAGGAAGATGAGTTTCTGTAGAGATCTTGCTGCTACTTAAACCTGGTCTGGCTCTTATTTAGCATTAGTAATCATGAGTCTTCATGGCCTATGCTATCAGCAAAGCATGGAACAAGACACTCCCATGAAGAGCTACTGCAACAGAATTCACCAACAGCAGTGGCGTCAGGACCATCATTTTTCCAACTGGTTAGCAGCATAGCATTTTTGGCCAGGAGGATGTGTGAAACATGACACTTGGTACATGAACTTTTGTTCCACAGGGAGCAAAACAAAGCAATAATCCTGCAGGGAAGCAGAATTGCAGCAGTGAGGATTCTGTGTGAGCAACAGACACTGTTTGCAGGTAAGAGGCAAGGGAACCTGATAGCCCATCCCATCAAAGGCCTTGGCATCTGGAATGTCCTTATTTCACTGACCAGAGGTCATGTGTACATTTGCCAGGACAATGTTGATGACATTTCCTCACTCCTGATATCACAGTGGCTTCTACTACACATCACTAATGAAATGCTCCCAAAACAACGTGCTTTCTTTTCACAGCTGATGTATTAGCTTCTGCTAATGCAGAAGTTCAGAGTTGTTATATGACACACAAAAAGGAGAAAAAAAAACCATCAAGATGACAAATCTGTGGCAGAGTCCCAATTTAGCCAGGCAGGTTGCTGCTTTGCTTTAAGACATTGAAGTCTGCAAGCTCTGCAGTTGGATGCAAAGCCTCCCTCACTTAGGGAGCTGAGACCCCACCCCAGCCTCTTTGTTGCACTATCACAAAGGTGGAATGGCTGCAGACTAGTTTTAAAATAAAGTATTCCACCTCTCCCAAATCCTTCTGATCCTCCTTTGGCAGTGTTCCAAGCTTTGCATATTGGATGAATCATTTCCCTTGAAGTTATTTTTGCTTTCCTTCAGAAGCCTCACTCATCTCTGAAGAGAAAAAAGGTCAGAGAAACCTCATAGCTTTAACTAGGTGTTAAAGACACATTCCTCTGTGTCATGAGTGGACAGAACAGGCATATTGCCCCCAGATTTTCCAGTCAGCTACAAGTCAAGGGCCTGCAAGGCTCTGACAGGCTTCTACCTGTGTCACCAGTGGGACTGCAGCCATGCAGTACCTTGTGTCTGCCACAAAGGGGAAGACTCCGTTGTAGAAGAACATGGTGGTGAGGGCCAGGAGCCAGCAACGAAGGGGAAAATGTACCCTTGCTCACCAGGAAACAGCCTTCAGCTTCACACTAATATCATCATAGTATCATAGTATCATTCAGGGTTGGAAGGGACCACAAGGATCATCTAGTTCCAACCTCCCTGCCATGGGCAAGGACACCCCACACTAGATCAGCCTGGCCAGAGCCGCATCCAGCCTGCTCTTAAACACCTCCAGGGACAGGGCCTCGACCACCTCCCTGGACAACCCATTCCAGGGTCTCACCACTCTCATGGTGAAGAACTTCCTCCTCACATCCAGCCTGAATCTCCCCACCTCCAGCTTCATTCCATTCCCCCTAGTCCTGTCACTACCTGAGATCCTGAGAAGTCCTTCCCCAGCCTTCCTGTAGGCCCCCTTCAGATACTGGAAGGACACAATGAGGTCACCTCGGAGCCTTCTCTTCTGCAGACTGAACAGCCCCAACTCCTTCAGTCTGTCCTCACAGGAGAGGTGCTCCAGTCCTCTGATCATCCTTGTGGCCCTTCTCTGGACACCTTCCAGCACCTCCACATCCCTCTTGTAATAGGGGCTCCAGATAAGGTCACAAAAGATTAAGAAGCAGTAGCAGGTAAAAGGGTATTGAAAGGCAGCTCATGTACCTCTCAGTGAAATTTGGCATATGCTGACTCCAAAGCATTCCTTCTTTAATGCTAATCAGTAAACAAACAAGCAAGCTTTCTTAATTCTCTAAAGGTTTTGGCTGCAAGAGACTATTCTAAGCAGGCTCTAAGAGCCTACTGCAAAACCTTAAGTGAAACATCGTGGAAAGATGCAGCACAAAGAGGAGTCACAGCAGTGAGACCCAGAAACCAGTTAAGATAATGGTTTGAAATTGGAGTAGATCCAGATTGGATGTTAGGAAAAAGTTCTTCACAAGGAGGGTGGTTGAGGACTAGCACAGGTTGCCCAGAGAGGTGGCTGAGGCCCTGTCCCTGGAGATATTCAAGGTGAGGCTAGACATGGTTCTGGGCAACCTATCTAGTTGAGGATGTCCCTGCTCACTGCAGGCGAGTTGGACTTGATGACCTTTAGAGGTCCCTTCCAACCCGGGTGATTCTAGGAGTCTGTGAATGCTGCCATGAGAAGGAAGCTGCCTAACAGATTTAAATTCCATTAACAAAATACAACCTATTGCCTGCAATGCTCGTTGCTAGACAGAAGAATGCAAGGAGGAATGGAAGAAAAGGGCTGGCAGAAGACAGTTCAGTACCGAGCAGATTAGCTATTTTCTACCACAGACTCTGTGATGAAGCAGTTCCAGAGAGAGGCCACCAGTTAGTTCCATGCACAAAAGCCTCCTCTGAGCCACCTACAGATAAGAAGTAACTGGCTCAGAAAAGTCAAGCGGTTCAGAGTGCTGACTCAGCTCTCTGGAAGGCTGCAAACGCAGGCTCCGAGAGAAAATGCGCGGCCGGCTGGCGGCTTGCGGCTGAGCTGCCCTCCGCCGTACCTGGAGAACGGCTCCGCAAGGCTCCGCCGAGCGCTGCTATCGCCCTCTTCTGGCCAAGACCAGCTGCTGCTACCGCGGACCTCCCTGCATTGCAAAAGCAGTGCTCGGGCATCTCAGGCCCCAGATGGCAAAGCTGCTGTGCACCGCAGACTGCTTCTTTGCCTTCGTGCTGGAAGCCCAGCTGCTTCAGGCCCGCTTTATCTAGCACAGCGACTGCAAGGGCTGACGCGAAACCAAGCAAATGAGCAAAGTAACAAAATAGGACAAAACCTTTCCTCCACTCCATATAAATAACTGATGGGTCTCCCACAGACCTACAGAAGTTGTGAAGGGTCAAGGAACAACTGCTGAGCTATTTTCTTTCTTTTTATTCCTGTATGCAATGACAAACTGCACCAAATTTAGCCTGGAGCTGTCTGTCTCAATGCTATGGTTTAACTGCCCTGGGGAAAGAAACCCCACAAAGTTACATGCAAGCTGCTGAAGCAAAGGACAGGACAGGGACGCTCAGTGAATCTACCAACAGATGGCACAGAGGAGTAAAACAATCTCTCAAAAGGCACTAAACATGCAGTAATGCCAAATAAATGAGACAAATCTTTTCTAGTCTGCTGCCTCCAGTGGGCATTGTGGGCACCAAGGGGTAATGCATCTCCTACCTGCAGAGCTGTGGGAACACCCTGCTGGCTCTGAACTCCAGCAGTGGAATGAATGCTCATTTGGACAGAGGGCTGACAGTCATGGAGCAAGGCCAAGTTTTAGATTTCCAGTTCTCCAGACAGTAGTGAGAACTCAAACCCCTCATGGCTTGCCCCAGCTTCATGCATCTTCTTCATAGCAAACATGGCAGTAGCAATCCCTCACCAGCTACAGCATAAAGCTCTGGGCACATGACTCCTATGCTGACACCGTAAGAAAAGGTTGGAAACTCCAGCAGCAGCCAAGGCCTCCATTTGCTGGTTCTGCTTTTTGTTGCCCATCCTGATGCCAGATGCTGCCCAAAGGCCTGGCACCCCCCCCGGAGCTGCTCCTGCAGGATGCTGTGGATGTTCTAGAGAGTAGAATATCCCAGAAACTGAAGAAGCATCAGTGTGTCAGAAACCTGATCATTCACAACACTTAGGGGGCAAGAACCAGACCAATTCAGGCAGAGAAGGAGGAGAGCTCTGAATCTATTGCTGCTTCAAGGAAGAGAATTAATATTTGATAAAGAAAGACCACAGTGAGATGGAGATGCTGAACATAACTTATGGAAACTATCCTTGAAGAAAATCTTGAATGTAGGGAATCCATGCTGGCTTTTCAAGTTCTGGAGCACAGCTGTGGGTATCCAGTTGACTCAAGCTTTGCTCTAGGTTCTGCCTGGTAAATATATATGATTTTAATGTTGTCTCCTATTAGGTCTCTTGTACTCTCTCAGATTCCACTGATCTTGAGTTTCAGCCATTCTGATTTTCATTTGCATGATTACCTGGTTCCTACACCTAACATCCTAACATTTGCCTTGCCTGCAAATTTGTTCCAAACCTGCAGAGCTTTTGCTACATCATCAAGCTCTCAGAAGTCCTGGGTTTAGTCCCTCCTTTAAAAGCTACACAGATAATTGTAGTGAAGCCTTACAGGAAGTTTACTGCAGTAGTGTTAGGTCCTTCTCCCACCCTTGTTCTCATGCCCCCCTGATTTCCCCCCCTGATTTCATAGCTTCAATTTGCCATCTTAAAACAAACAGCCTCTTCTGGTACATGTTTGCTCTTGTTTATTGGATTTCTCACTGCCAAGATCTCAGGCTCAGGACTCCTCAAGTATTATGGACAGTCCTTTGAGTTTAATGCTTAAGAAAGCATGTGGCAGTATTTGCATCGTTTCAAAGCGACTGCCCCACGTGAGAGAACACAGTGAAATGTGTTTAGTGACAAGGAAACAGGAGCATTAATAGCAATCAAGTAAAATATTTTGCCACATCCCTCTCATGACTCTGTATTTTCTTACTGACAAGACAATGCCTTCCCTCAGGCTCGTGGGGTTCCCAGAGCTTCTGCTGCTGCCAAGCTGCTGCTGCTGTCAGAGGCTGACACCAGATGTGTGCTGCTCACTACCAAGGCTGAAGGGCTGGCAGAGGGGAAAGTGCCCAGTGGTAGGGTGAGCAGTGGGGGAGGAAGAGGGTTTACAGCCACAGGAAGACCCACACTTGACTAACCCTCAGAGTGAACAACATCCAGCTTAGATAATGCTTCTTAGGCTTTTGTTAGCTGATGGAGAAATGGAGACATGGAGAATGTGACTAGAAACAGCCTATTTAGTGACTTGCAGAACGTTTACTTTAAAGACCTCTCCAGTTCGCAGCTTGTTAACATATCCAGGCCTGGAACAACTTATGTTTGCTGAATCCTTTGGTTTGGGGTCCACATTAGGAAGCAGTTACTCAAGTCTGAATCTCAGTCAGGATGAACCGAACAGACCAGAGAGCTGGATTTGCCCGCTCTTTTCCGTGGGCCTGAGAAGATGGCTCCTGTGGGTCGCAGAGAAGATGGCTCTCCGGCACGCAGCGTGGTCTGCAGCTCGCCTCCAGGTGCAGGATTTCCTCGGTGCCGTCTGTACCGCTGCCGCATGCTGCTCCGCAGGGCCGGGGGACACCGCGAACAGCCTCCGGGCTGGATGGAGCCCTGCCTGCAGCGGGCACCTCGGCGCCAGCCCGGCTCTGGCCACAGGTTCTAGCGGCAGCAGCTGCGCACGGGCGGGCGTGAGCTGCGGTGTACGCGGGAGGAGCGCTCCGGCGGGCCGGTGCTGGGGGAGGGGGCTGCGTCTCCAGCGGGAACGGTGCTGATGGCGCTCAGGGCTGCTGGCGGCGCGGTCAACCCACAGCCTCCGCTCTCGTCCCCCGACCGTGCTCCGGTGGGCGGCCGGGCTCCCGGGGCGGTGCCGCCGCGCTCCGCCCCAGCCGGTCCCCGCGGCCAGTGACGCGGCGGGCGGGGCGGGGCAGGCAGAGCCTGGCGGCGGAGACAGCGACAAGGAGCTCAGCAGCGGCTGCGGAGGAGCGGTGCGGGGCTGTCGGGCCGGCAGGATGCTGGAGATCCAGCTGGACGATGGCGGCGTGGGGGGGTACCCGGGCGACGATTACTGCTCCGGGTCGGTGATGTCGGAGCGGGTCTCGGGCCTCGCCAACAGCATCTACCGCGAGTTCGAGCGGCTGATCCACTGCTATGACGAGGAGGTGGTGAAGGAGCTGATGCCGCTGGTGGTGACGGTGCTGGAGAACCTGGACTCGGTGCTCACTGACAACCAGGAGCACGAGGTGGAGCTGGAGCTGCTGCGGGAGGACAACGAGCAGCTCCTCACGCAGTACGAGCGGGAGAAGGCGCTGCGCAAGCAGGCCGAGGAGGTGAGCGCCGCCGCCCCGCGACCATCTTGGCCGCCCGCCGGGCGGGGGCCCAGCGCCGCTGCCGCGGGGCGGGCAGGGCCGCGGCGGGCGAGGCCGCGGGGGCGGCGCGGGGCTGTGGCGGGGCTGCCCGCCCGGGGGCCTCGGCTCCCGCCGCCATCGGCCCTTGCGGCGGGCCCGGGGCGGGGCGGCGGGGAGCCCCGGGGCAGCGGCCGGCGGTACCTTCTAGAAAGGATGCGCGGGCGGGCGGCCGGCCCGGGTGCGGGCCCGGGCCCTGCGAGACGCGTCCGCTCCTGCGGCGGGGACGCGGCGCTGCCGCCCGGCGCCTCCGCGGGAGCTGTGCCCGTGGCCCGGGCAGGCCGCGGGCCCGGCGCCTCCTGCAGCATCGCGGCGCCGGGAGGGCAGGTGCCGCTGCGGCTGATGCGCCCCGGTGAAGCAGGAGAGAAGAACAAAAAATACCTGCAGTTGGGTGGGTTCGAAGGATTGGCCTCGGACTGCCATCCCCGCAGGGAGCTCTTGGCGTTTGTGCTAATTTGTGGTTTAAAAAAAAACAACTTGTAAAAATGGATAATTTGTGCGCAGCCGTGCAGCTTCTTTAACGGGAGCGCTGAAAGGCCTTGAGCTGCAGCGGTAAGGACGTGCAGAGCGTAGCGACCGATCTTGGAAACCCTTTGCCAACACTGCACTTTGAGCCTTTAATGAAGCAGTTTCCCAAGTTGGTATCTGCAGTTTCCTGGAGTATGGATTTGCTCCATGAGAGCCATGTTGGAGCTGCTCGGCTGGGAGGGGGGTGTGGAAGTGGATCATGAGAAGAACAATCTCCTCTGATGGACAGGAAAGAAAATCCTAGCGTTACAAATACTCAGACACAGACCGAACAGGGAAAGTAAAGTGCTCTCTGCTCCCACTGGGGTCTGCTGCCCATATGCCAAGGCCAGAGCTTAGATTTGTAGAGTTTTTAAGTTTGGCTTAAAAACTGCACCTGTCACTATGGAAATCAGGAGCATCTTTACATCCACGAGTGAGGGCTGTGAACCGTAGGGTTTGCTCTTTAGCCTCTGGGAAGTGATAGTCTGTGAACTGGGATAAAGCATTGGTAGTGGAAAGAGTCCATCACCATCACCTCATCCTTGTCTCACTACACAATTTCTCAGTGCTTTTGTCATTTTACCTTTTAGACTTAAGAGCAGAAGATGCAAGGTTCAGCAGTCTTACTAGGGGTCGACTTGTGACTTGCTAATGGGAATTAATGGAACAGCTTTTGAACTGGAGCACAATGTAGAGCACCATGCAGTGTTTTCACTGATCTGCTCTTGCTGCTTAATAGTCACGTGGAAGAATCATGCCAGCCTGATGAGGAGGACGCTTGAGGTCCGTTAGCAATACCAAGAGCCAGTCAGCGAAAGCTTTGGGCCTGAGTTTTAGTTGTGTCTCAATGGACTAGTAGTTTTTCTGCATAATCTTTTAAAGTTCTTCTGAATGCATGTAGGGATTGAGAAATCATTCTGAGTACACTAGACTTTGCTTACTAAGTGTTGCACAGAGAGAGCATTGTGCAGCTTCTGAGAAATACAAAGTGTATTGTTTGTGAGGGGAAGAAATGGAGCTCCAGCTGGGAAACAGACTCAAGGGCAGCAACACACCCCTGGCTGAAGATGACCATTCCAAGAGGAGCTGGGTTGGTCATCTTTGGATTGGGGTGCATTGCTGTTCTTGTCTCACTTAGACAGGGGATGTGTTTTCTGGAAGCAGATGTCACAACCACAGTTAGAGTCCTGCAGGAGCTGTGGCAGGATGCTGTTTGCTGGGTTTCTAAAAGCACTCCTAATGATGATGCTCTGTCATCCTTGTGCTCAGTCTGATATAAATGGGGAATAAAGTTTCTTCAAGGGGAAAGAGCAACAGAGAATGTGATCTTTATGAGAACAGATGATGATTCTGCCTCCACATGCTCCCTGTTACACGATCATAATAGGGAATACACATCCTCTGTGTCCTCTGCAAGTCCATTATTTATCTGCCCCTCTTGCCCATAGGCTGCTTTCTGTGCAGTGCATTACGTGTCATGGATGTGAAAATCTTATCTATTGCAGAGAATTCTGCTGTCCAGCAGGTAATTGTAAATGATCAACCAACAGGAAAGTTATTCTCCCAGCAGCATGTGGGTTGCTGTTCTGTGGCAGTGCCTATAGTCACCAGGGAAGGGCTGTCCCATGCGTTCAGCCTCCTGTGCTGCCTCTCGAGTCCCGGGGTGAGATGTTCACTTTTAATTGGGAGAATCAGTTTGGAGCAGGATTTGACCCCAGTCTTGATTTCTCTCTGGGTATGGGTACTGAGAGTTGGAGTTTTAAGAATGATCCATTCTTCTCTTCCAGTATCACACCAAAAGACCCTGTGTTACAATTACTTGATATTAGTAACTGAAACCACAAGTGGGCATTGGCCTTTGGCATAAAAACATAGCTTGTGTTGCATTGTTAGCAATGCTGCAGAAGCACCAAATCTTGCTGTTTCATCTTTATGCAGAAGTTGTGCCCCAACAGACTCAGTAGGTGTGCTTTGTTAGGCTGAGGCTGCTTCTAGCAGCTTACATTTCTCTGTGGCTGAATGCCATTAAAGCAAATTTGCCTTCTCAGGGCTCTGCTGTCTCTTGCTCTGAGATCATTTTATGTATTATCTTTTCAAACAATCTTTGCCAAAATCAAGTTATTGCTTTCTTTTCCAAACACTTGGGTGGCAGAGTGGCTCCATATTTTTCTGTTTGTCCTAAAATAGGGCAGCAGAAGCACTGAGGCAAGTGGATTGAAAATAGAAGTTCCTTGAAATGAGGTGGTGCTGTCAGTCTTTGTGATTACAGGGCTTAGTGCACAATGGTTGAGTTTTCCATGACCTCCAAGCTAGGGAGGATGCAGGATTGCCCCAGGTTTTTGGTGGGTTTGTTTTCCTCCATCTGTTCTGTATTCTCTGTGAACATAGGGTAATTACTCCATGCATGCTATGGTGTTTCACAGGACCACAACATTGTTTACTTTGGTAGGGACCGCCAGAGATCGTCCTGTCCCACGCCTCTTGCTCAAGCAGGGGCGGTAGGTTGTCAAGAACCATGTCTGATCAGAGCTTGAGCACATCCACAGATGGAAACTACAATCTCTCTGGGCGACCTATGAATAGAATAGAATAGAATAGAATAGACCAGACCAGGTTGGAAGAGACCTTCAAGATCATTGTGACCAACCTATCATCCAACACCACCTTGTCAACTAACCCATGGCAACAAGCACCCTATCAAGTCTCCTCCTGAACACCTCCAATTATGGTGACTCCACCACCTCCTTGGGCAGCACATTCCAATGGGCAATCACTCTGTGTAGAACTTTCTCCTCACCTCCAGCCTAAACCTTCCCTGGCACAGCTTGAGACTGTGTCCTCTTGTTCTGGTGCTGCTTGCCTGGCAGAAGAGACCAACCTCTGCCTGTCCACAACCTCCCTTCAGGTAGTTGTAGAGAGCAAGAAGGTCTCCCCTGAGGAGCCTCTTCTCCAGGCTAAGCAACCCCAGCTCCCTCAGCCTCTCCTCATAGGGCTTGTGCTCCGAACCCCTCCCCAGCTTTGTTGCCCTTCTCTGGACACCTTCCAGCACCTCAACATCTTTCCTGAACTGAGGGGCCCAGAACTGGACACAGGACTCAAGGTGTGGCCTAACCAGTGCAGCATACAGGGTCAGAATGACCTCCCTGCTCCTGCTGGCCACACTGTTCCTGATGCAGGCCAGGATGCCGTTGGGCCTCTTGGCTACCCTGGGCTAAGTGTCCCAGTATTTGACCTCAGAGTAAACAAAAGGAAAGATAAAAAGTGCTTCCTTGTGTTCAGCTGGAATTTGGTGTGCTTAATTTGTGCCCATTGCCTTGTGTCCAGAGTAGAGTCTGGCTCTCATCCTCACTGCTTTGCAGCAGGGTCTTAAATATACTGGTAAGGTCTCCATGAGCCATCCAGGCTGAGCAGCACTCTCAGCCTCCCCTCTGAAAGATGCTCCAGTCCATTTACCACCTTCGTGGCCCTGCTGTCTGTAGTGCTGGATACTAACAGAAAGGCTTTTGAACCCCTCCCCTCTTCTCCTTTTGTTGAAGGATACTTTAAACATTGCCCCTCTGTCATACACATCCCCTTAAGAATCACAGAATCAACCAGGTTGGAAAAGACCTCAAGAGATCATCAGGTCCAACCTAGCACCCAACACCTCATGACTAACTAAACCATGGCTCCAAGTGCCACATCCAGTCCTCTTTTGAACACCCTCAGAAGATGGTGAGGAGGGGGTAAAAGTGCTGCTCTGTGCTCCAGCGTCTGATGTCCTCCACTGTGATCACTTTCTGCTTTTCTGTACCCTTTTCCCTTGTGTTTTCTTTCTCTGTGAAATGCATCCCAGCTAGGGAGGGTACTCTCAGTTTCCCCACCCTGAAACCTGACCTCGCAGTGAGCTGATTAGTGGGAGTTTCTGCAGCTTGAGGGTGACCTCATAGTGTGGAGGGAGGAAGGCATTAGGGAATAGCAGACAGCCCTTGCTCATTGTGTGGATCCTCTCTGCTACATGCAGTTAAAAGGAACTGACATAGAGGCGTGCTGCACAGCCATCTATCTACAGGATCTGTCACTGTTCCTCACACCCCTCTTCATCCATTCCTGGGTGGCACTGTCCTGGCACGTTCCCCTGGGCACTGTCAGCTTTCACCAACAGAACGAGCAGCGGAATCTGTGTTGTTAGAGGTTTCTTCAGCTTACTCTGAAGTTCTCTTTTGTGATTGTCCTGGAGAAACATTTTCTAGAGGAGTGCTGTGGTATTTGTAATGATCTTTTGTAGTGAACATGCAAATGTGAGATTCGTATTGTGATGCTTTCCTCCCTACTTGGCTCCATGATAGAGCCATTTAATTGGTCAGAAGGAAAAAGCAACACAAGTGTGAGACTCTGGGCAGTGGTCCCATGTTGTCTGGGTGAGACAGGCTTTAAATCATGGGGACAACAGTATTCTATTTTTCATCCTGTGGCTTTTGTCAGTGATATCACTCAAACATGATTCAGAACTGATCAGAATAGTGCAGCTTATGTTTAAAGCTCAGCAACATATATTGAAGGAGCAAGCTACTATTCTTCTGGAGAGCCCAGTCTTTCAAACTCACATGCAAGTAGACAACATTAGTTACAACAACTCTTAATTTTCTCCTTTCCCTCTTAAATGGTGAAATACACTTACCAGTAGTGTAAGAATCACTTACTCATCACTGCTCTGGCCTGTGAGCACCATGTCCATCAGATGAAGGGTGGCAATCTTTCGATTCTGAGTGTGCCTTTCCTTACAAAAAATGTGGCAATAAAGTGAGAAAGGATCACAAGGCAAAGATTTAACATCCCCTTGCACATCTCATGACACAGGACCAGGATTGGTGTTAGTGCAGACAGCAGTGACAGGGAGAATTCTTTCCTTCCCTGGAGATGCACTAAGGCCATTTGCTGGGAGGTAATTGAATGATGCCTTTTCTCTGCTCAGATGTGAAGGTCAAAGAGGTGCCTCTGCAAAGTGGAAGGAGGGTGTGCTGCAGTTCTGGGTTGATTCCTGTCCTTCCCATACCACCAGAGAAGAGAGTGTCTGCAGAGGCTTCAGAGCAGCAGCACCCCTCCTCTCTCCAGATTTCAGTATCCTGCAGCCTGCTCTTTTCTCTCTGCTCCCTTGGTGAGCACTCCCGCAGCAGCAAGGTGAGGAGCAGTAAGCAGCGGGGAGGGAGACCCAGGCTGGCAGCATCCTGGGAGATGCAGAATGTGCTGGCCTGGTCCTGGGACCTCCCACAGGATCCATCTTGGTGACATTAGTCAGCGTCCCTTTGAGATGCAGGCGAGAGGGAGATCCTTCTCCTGCCCTGATGGAGGGGCACCAAATGCAAGCTAAGAGCTAAAAGGAAGATTTGATGCTTTGGGCTTAGGCAAAGGAACAAGTGCTCTTGGAAATGCAGAAGCAGCTTGTCCTCTCTGCTTTTGTGATCTTCCCCTCATAAAATGTGTGTGCAGAATGTCTGGGGGTTTGTTTTTAATGTCAGAATGATAGATTTTTTTTTTAGCATATTAGAGATGCTGTTGGAGGACAAACAGTTGTTGGAAAGCCACCTGCTGAAAGCGCTTGATTGGTTGTTCTCGTTCTGATAAATGGTATTCAACCCACACTGATGAGGTGAAATCAATTTGGAGGTTCTTCAGTTTAGCAGTTTAATTAATTTAAAGCAAGCTGGCAGCATTGATTTGTGACAGGCAATGGAAACTGACCCTGTGAGATGCTTTTCTAAATCACCTCTGTATGAGGAACCAGGCTTTCCAAACATAATGCACATCAGTCCTTGCCATCTGGTAACCTGACTTTATTCTCACTAATCTTGGAGGGGGGAAAAAAAATATGTATGTCCAAACACAGATCCTTCATCCAAATCCTCTTGATGTCACTCAGGCTTATGGAACTCACTGATATTCATAACCATCAGTCTGTGTCAGGAGAAATTGCCTATGAAGTAAAATTAATCTCTGTGAGCACTGTGAGCTGTTACTTTATTTAAAGGGCAATTCAAGACAGTGTTCTGGATGTTAGGTGATGACTGATGATGATCTGAGGTGATGGCTGGGTTTCCCCTCAGCAGGATTACCTGCATAAGTGAAATTGTAATCCCCAAATGGGCTCTGATGACAGCCTTTTCTTCTCTTGATGGGATGAAGTAGGATGCTCTGTGGTCACTTTGTGTTGAAGGACATTGTTGGGAGGTGGTAGGCATGTGAAGGCAGAGCTTAGCAATGGGGTTTCCCAGGTGGACTTGTAAGAGAAGCGCCAAGATCTGGGCGAGTCAGACTTCCAGCCATTGCAGATGAACTTGAGTGACTGTAATGGCTGAAGTTGCAAGAAAAATCCCTCACCAATCTTCCCTTTTCTGAGAAGGATGCAGCCATACACCTAGCAGAGGCACCCTGGCACCTTCCTTCCCTTTGTGTGGTGAGGAGGATGAAGATGCACACATCTCCATCATCATCCTTTGTCGTGCTGCGTTCAGCAAGTTGTAGCAGTCTAAATCCTCTCATGCTGCTGAGGAGGAAGTGTGGAGTGCCCCAGGCTGCTCTGTCCCTGTCCTTATGCCCTCTTGCATAGTCTTCCTCCACAGTCCTGGAGCTCACATGGGTAGTGCTTGTTGGAAGGTGGCTGCTTTGCACTGACTTCAGGTGGTGATGTGATGGCTGAGCAGCCAGCTGGATCCTCTCCTGCCTTTCCCAGCAGAAACCTGCTTGGCATTTCCAGGAGACTGCCCCACAGGACTCAAATGCTTGGGTTGTGTGCGTGAGCCTTACAGGCTCAGCCTGTGTCCTGCTTCCTGTGCCTAGCCCTGGGTTACTGCTGTGTCAGGCCCAGCAGGATGTGTGGTGTGTCCACCTCACCACTCTGCTTCTCCAGGAAGTGATTTCAGTTCGAGGCCAGGCTTTCAAGGAGGTAGACCATCGGTCTGAGGTTGCACAGGGATGCCAGGAAGATTGACAGCTGATTTAAACGTCTGGAAGTGCTGTGCGTGGGTCACAGCAAATGCTGCAACTCCTCTGTGGTGTGCAGTGGAGGTGGGCAGCCTTCAAACCTGCTGCTTTGAGTGTGGTGTTCTGTTTGTCTGCAGTTCACTCTGCAGTCAGTTGGGCTGCAGGGGGTCCAGAGTGATAATCCTTGAAGCTGGGTCTTGTTTTGCAGGACAGATTGCTTTAGTTCAAGTGTCAGTGGGAAGTGCTGAGCTTTTTGCTCCTGAGCTGGTGGGTGTCTGCCTTCTCTCCCAGCACCCTGATTTGAAGGGACCTGTTCAAAGCAAGAGCAATGCTTAGCTGGGTCTGACAGGAGCAGTTTCAGGCTCTTACTTTTCTTTTCCATTCTTCTTGGGATTGGGCCATCCCACGCTCAGCCACTCTGCTTTGTGGCATGGATGTTAGCTGCCTCTGTGCTCACTCCCGTGGAGAGGGTAAATCATGTGGCAGCATCAAAGCAGACTTGCCTGCCCTTCCATCAGCAATCTTCTGTGGAAAGGTTTTCTGTCAGACACAGGCTGGGTTTCTCCCAAAAGAAAATTGTACATGGCAGTTGTGCATCCCAATTTAAACCAGGAGAGTGAGTTACTTTGATCTGGTAATGAGTGGGTATTTTCAAGGTGTGTGGCCTAGAGGCACGTCAGCTTTTTTGCCCTCATTTTCAGAGCACATCTGAAATACTTGATCCTTGGATTCTGTGCTTGGAAGGGCTTCTCTGCAGCACATTTATGAGCAGCACATTGGCAAGAAGTATATACAAGGTGATGTGGCACACATATGGAGAAGTACCTTCTGCTTCCCCCTTCGCCAATCCGAGTAGATGTTTGCACAGAATTGCCTGGATTGGAAGAGAGCTTTGAGATCATTGAGTCCAACTGGCTGGGTTGGATGAGCTAACCCAGAATCCTCTCTATTTTTATGGAGTTGCTAATCACTGTAGGATACATTGTGTCTTGCAGAAAGTGGGACACTAGGACCTGTTTAAAGGATGAATAACTCGGTGTGTCCCAGCGAGTGGAGATGGGTGGCAAGGCCAGAGGTGTGCAGATGCACAATGTCTGCATGCACAGGGCTGGAAGAGGGTGAAAATTGCTGCTTGCCCACGTGGCACATCTCCTGTGCTGAGCTCTGTTTCTCTCTGCTGTAGAGCTGCAGTTGAGAAGGCAGGGGTCAGTTTTCAGGCTGAAGAGTGGGCAGGCAGAGCCGGTGATATTCGTTGTAGAGCTGCCTGTGGTGGTGTAATCAAGAGGAAGCTGCTGCTGTCAGCATTTAATTTGGTGCATATGTTCTCCAGTGTGACTTAAGGGAACTGCATAGATTGTTTTTTGAGAGCTAAAACCAGAGTGAGTGGTTTCAGAGTTAAGAGATTTTCCAAGTAACTGATACATTAAGTAGCATTTTGCTTACTAAATCTCAAGCAGTTGTGTACTGCATGGTGATGATGGTACTAAGTGACTGCTTTGGTCTGGATCTGCCTTCCCATTCTGCTGCATTTCTTGTTGCTAAGTTTCGGTATTCTCCCCAGAAGCTCATGAGTGGATTACTTATTTTTTCCAGTGAAATATCCACTGATTTGTGTTGGATGTAATGGAGTATTTCTGATCACACCATAATTAAAGTTGGAAAAGACCTCTAAGATCACCAGGTCCAACCATCAACCTAACACCACCATGGCCATCAAACCACATCCACAAATGCTATGTCCACATGACTCTTGAACACCTCCAGGGATGGTGACTCCACCACCTTCCTGGGCAGCCTGTTCCAATGCCTGACCACTCTTACAGCAAAGAAATTCTTCCTAATATCCAGCCTAAACCTCTCCTGGGACAAATAGAGGCCATTTCCACTTTCTGAACCCAGTACTCAAGGTGTGGCCTCAGCAGTGCTCAGGGACAATCACTGCCCTGCTCCTGCTGGCCACACTGTTGCTGATCCAGGCCAGGATGCTGGTGGCCTTCTTGGCCACTTGGGCACATGCTGGGTCATGTTCAGCTGCTGTCATCCAGCACCCCCAGGTCTTTCTCTGCTGAGCAGTTTGCAGTCACTCTGCCCCAAGCCTGGAGTGTTCATGGGGTTGTTGTGACCCAAGATGCAGGACCCAGCCCTTGGCCTTGTTAAATCTTAGACAGTTGACCTCAGATCATCCATCCAGCCTGGCCAGAATCCTTTGCAGAGCCCTCCTGTCTCCAAGCAGATAAACACTCCTGTTCAAGGTGCGCTCAATTCCCTCACCCAGGTCATTGATAAAGATATTAAACAAGACTGGTCCCAGTACTGAGCCCTGGGAAACACCCTTTGTGACTGGCCTCCAACTGGATTTAACTCCCTTTGCCACAACTCCCTGGGCTTGGCTGTCCAGCCATTTACTGTTATTTTTTTTTCTCTGCATGATCTAGGTTTAACCTTCCCAAATCTAGTTACAAAGCTCCTCTGAAGCTTGACTGGAAAAGAAGTTTGCTTTCCTCCCATAAGAGGGTTCAATTCCAAGCCCCTGCTGTGGAAGCAGAATCATACTGTTATGTAAGATCTGATGTCAGCAGCCTCTCTCTGCTGAGTATTTCAGAAAAGAATTGCTGGACTGGGGAAAGTTCTGTACAGCTTCAGAGGCACCTCAGGATTGCTTCCTGTGAAGATCTGAGGAGCTACCAATGCTTTACCCTTTGGATTGTGAAGGTGCAGTAAGACACAATCTGCTAGGAATAGCCTTTCCTTTAGAATGGAGAGGTGCAGGCAATGGGGATAACAAAAAAGTACTGAGAGAAATCCAGAAGGATGCCCATGGCCTCTTCACTTGGGCCTAATGCTTAACAGACCCTGCTTCTTCATAGTTTCATAGTTTCATTCAGGGTTGGAAGGGACCACAAGGATCATCTAGTTCCAATCCCCCTGCCATGGGCAGGGACACCCCACACTAGATCAGGCTGGCCACAGCCTCATCCAGCCTGGGCTTAAACACCTCCAGGGACAGGGCCCCAACCACCTCCCTGGACAACCCATTCCAGGGCTTCACCACTCTCATGGGGAAGAACCTCCTCCTCACATCTAGCCTGAATCTCTCCACCTCCAGCTTCATTCCATTCCCCCCAGTCCTATCACTACCTGACATCCTGAGAAGTCCTTCCCCAGCCTTCCTGTAGGCCCCCTTCAGATACTGGAAGGCCACAATTAGGTCACCTTGGAGCCTTCTCTTCTCCAGACTGAACAGCCCCAACTCCTTCAGTCTGTCCTCATAGGAGAGGTGCTCCAGCCCTCTGATCATCCTTGTGGCCCTTCTCTGGACACCTTCCAGCACCTCCACATCCCTCTTGTAATAGGGGCTCCAGAACTGGACACAGTACTCCAGGTGGGGTCTCACCAGGGCTGAGTAGAGGGGGAGGATCACCTCCCTCGACCTGCTGGCCACACTTCTCCTGATGCAGCCCAGGATCTGATTGGCTTTGCGGGCTGCAAGCAGCACAAGAATTTGTCTTCTTGAGTGTTACAGCTGCATGAAGTGCATGTGGCTTGGTAGCTTTGTGCACACAAAGCTTTTCTTGGATGGACTAGGTTGGATTTGGTATCACTTTTATCCTTGGTACACCAGAATGGCTGAAAATAAGCTCCAGCAGCTGACTTGAATTATCTAAATGGAGGTTTCCCACTCTGAAGGATCTGCTTTATTTTGTTAATCACCTTGTGCTTTTCTGTAGTCTGGGAAAGACAAGTTGCTTCTCACTGGTTGGAGCCATTTGGACTCTTATGTGTATATAAAAGGGGGAGATAGAGTATTGACACATGTGCTTAAGGACTGATATTAGTTGTACTTTTTAACTGGATTTCCATTTTGTTAGAAAGTGGTGAAAGGTTTTGTTGGAGAAATAATACTTCTTCCTTCATGCTTTGGACATGATACTCTTCAGCAGATACTGCCATGCTTTCACACTCAATGTCAGAGCATTTATGTTTACATTTAAAGTAAAAGGCTATTTTTATCTACTGTTTTATATATACACCTTGCAGTAGGTGCCCCAGGGATCTTCCCTCCTTGCTAGGATCACCAGGAAGTGCTTCCAAGGGGTTTCCCAGGGTGGTGCCTTGGCAAAGTCCTGTGGCACCTCTGCACGGGGGAGATAGGGCTTGCAGTGGCCCAGTGCTGTGCAGGGGTTCTGGCTTCACTGCTTGTCACCTCTGTGGATATCCCAGGCCAGCAGATCACTTGCCACATGCTCAGCTTGAGAGCCATCACAGGCTGCAGTGACTGCCACGTTGAGCATGGCCATGGTGTTGAGGTTGTCCATCTGGTAACGCTTGTCAGCTTCTTTCCTTCTTTGATGGCTGTGGCTTCAGTGGGGCCTGTGCCTCTATTGCTTAGCCTGGAGAGGAGGAGGCTCAGGGGTGACCTTATTGCTCTCTACAACTACCTGAAGGGAGGTTGTAGACAGGCGGATGTTGGTCTCTTCTCCCAGGCAGCCAGTGCCAGAACAAGAGGACACAGTCTCAGGCTGCGCCAGGGGAGATTTAGGTTGGATGTTAGGAAGAAGTTCTATACAGAGGGAGTGATTGCCCATTGGAATGGGCTGCCTGGGGAGGTGGTGGAGTCACCATCATTGGAGGTGTTCAGGAGGAGACTTGATGGGGTGCTTGGTGCCATGGGTTAGCTGTTGGGTGGGTTGGATTGGTTGATGGGTTGGACGCAATTATCTTGAGGGTCTCTTCCAACCTGGTCTGGTCTATTCTATTCTATTCTATGGGCCCTGCCATGGGTGCACAGGCAGTGGTCTTTGCCCTTGCCACCAGCCTGCAACCTGTTCTGCTGGAGTCTCAGTGGCTGCTTGGCTGTTCTTGCACTGGGGTGTTGGCAAATCTTCTGCTCTCATTGGTGCAGTTTTTCAGATTGGTAAATAATGATTTAAAAACCCTTTCAAGGCAGATGTGGTTTAACACAACCTTTCATCACAGCCCCCTTTTGTAGCAGCATTGTGTGCAGCTCCAGCATTTCTGTAATACTTGAAACACTGCCTGCATTGTACCAGCTCCACCTTGGGCTCACCCCTTTGGGTTCTTCCCTTTTCAGTCCTTCAGCCTGACTTGGATTGAAGTTGCCACATAGTTTGCACCATAATTCCAGATAGAGAAATACATACAGACATATTTCAGTCCTCACAAAGGAAGAAAAGTTTACAGTGGTAGCTTGCATATTTTTTGTCCTCCTTTTTAAAACGTCCATTCCTTTACTGTTTGTTTCAGTTTCCATTGTTATCCAGGCTCTTCTTTCTGTTCAGCATTAAAAAACAGTGCATCAGTCTTTTGTATCTCCCTGAATGGATGCTGGTGCTAAGCTATGCAGGGAGCAGGTCCCTGACTTCAACAATGCAGTGTCCTACCTGAAAAAAAAATCAGAGCTAAAAATAGGGAAGGGAGAGTTTGGATGGTGGTTGTTGGGTGCTCTCCACTTGAGCATGTGCACTCTAGAAATAAGGAAAGTTACCTCAAATGAGTATTTAGTGTGTGATTTAACTGAGTTTGCCCAAGTGTCCAGTACAGTCATAGTACAGACTGGTGTGGAAGGACTGTGTAAAGCAGGAGGTCTGTGCACATCACAGTGTGATGGGTGTCCAGCACCCACTTAGCCTGCTGTCTGTGAACACATAGGAGGGACTGCTAGTATCAGCGGTGTGTGTGACTGCAGTGCCTGTGGTAACAGCACTGGGGACTCTCTTGGTTAAAGCTGAGTTACTCCAGACTTGATCCCTCCAGACTTGATCCCTCCAGACTTCTTACCACATGGTAATTTTTGCACCAAGTCTGTAACTGCTTTGTCTCCAGTGTTCTTAGAAAGACACCCACTCTTAACTGGAAACTTAGGACAATAGCTGTGGAAGGGACTTTCTGAGTCAGCATGCCCTGTCCCTTGGTACTGCAGGCAATTGAGTTACATAATCCAGTTCATAAATGTATCAAGCTTCGTCTTAAAACCATTAGCTATGTCTCCTGCTTCTGCTCTTACCTTCTTCAGGATTGCAGTGGAGTTGTTCTTTTTTATTCATGACCTGGTTTTTCTGGTTTGTTCTTGTGCCAGAATTGTCCTTTACTTCAACTGGGTTTTCACTCTATCAAATATTTATGGCTTTTCTCTCTTAATGGGAACTGGGCCTCTCCTAACTTGGTTTATACTTCCTAGATGTTGGAGCCAGACTTCCTGTTTCCTCGCTGGAAAAGGCAGGTGAGCTGGCCTGTGCCTCGTGTTCTGCTGGCACGGAGGTGCCTGTCTGTCACCTGGCCAGCCCAGTGCTTTTCACAGACTCAGCCATCCTCCTTTTCCTTGAGTAACATTTAGCCACAGCTGGTTAAATGTTAGCCACAGCTGGTGCTTAGGTTGATCTTCCCTGAGAATCATTCTTCTGATTGTCAAAGTGAAAAGATGTAGCACTCTGCTCCTGAAGCTCTGGCATTGTTGGTGTCTGACTGTGCCCGTTGCTTTACAGGATTTGTAATAAGAAAGTGACTTGCTCTCTTGAGTGTCAAATGCTTCCCAGTGGACATCTGCTTTGGAACAGAGTAATCTTCCTGAAGTTGCTGTTGAGGGAAATGGCTCCTGTTAAGAGAGCAGAACAAGGTCTTCACCTTGAGTGGTGTGCACAACTCAGTAGCATCAGGCCTGATAATAGGACTGGAAACTTGATTTTGAGCAGGCTGGGTTTGACTAGCCAGGAGTTGGCCTCTTTCCTTGTCATGGCTTTCTGAGGCAAAATGCTATCAACACAGCTCCCCAAACTGCCAGCCTAATTAGGTGCTGCCAAGAAGCTGTGAGGAGAACTACACAGGCAGCATGGCCTTGTCTGTGGGTTCCCTGCAGACGAGGTGACCTCCTCTGGGACACTGCAGGCAGCAGGAGCCCTTTGCCAGCACACCAGCAGAGCTGTTTGGTGGTGGCTGGCTGTGTGCATTCCTTGCTGCACCCCAGCACTGCTGCCCTTGCACCCCAGCACTGCTGCCCTTGCACCCCAGCACTGCTGCCCTTCCACCCAGCCATCTCCTGCAGCCAAGGAAGGGCTCTGAGGCTGAAGCCCTGACACATTGCTTGGTGTGCAGTGCAATGGCACACACCAACAGCCACCATAGATCAGGGCTGTGTGTACATGTGCATCTCTGGCTCTCTGCTTGATCTGTCACTGGTTTGATGTGATGATTTCTGATTACAGGCTATTTTTAGTAATTTTCTTCCTTTGCAAAAGGCAGTGAAGCAGGAAGCCAAGTGATGTGCATTGTCCTACTGCTTTTCAGAGGAGCACTCATTCTTTTCCTTAAGATTATTTTATGCCAGGTGTTTTCCCTGTAAAGTCTAGTGTGTAAGCCATTGTTTGGCTCAATCCTGGGTTGTTACAGACTAGTTAGCCTGCTTGAAATCTGGAGAGAGAGGCTAGTAGAAGAAAATCCATATGAGTAATTTTTATACATAGCAGTTTCATACTCCACTTTTCTTAGCAGTCTGTAGTGGCTAGTAAGGCTCTTCCCCTGATGCTGTATGAAATGTCTGCTGCTGGCTTCATGGAAAAAAATATAAAGCCTCCTGAGTGCTGTGGTGAGAGCTCACTTTTAGTATGAGGGCTTGAGTGGCTATGATAGCATGTGCTAAGCCATCTCCTCATGCAGGAGGATGCTTTTCTGGGGACCGCCCTGACAGTGAGACCTCTCCTCCTCATCCCACTGGTCTGGCTGTTCACTCCTCTCTGGATCTGGGACTTTACTTTCTTTCATACCTTCTGAGGCACAGGGAGAACCTCAGTTGAGATGGCTTCTGATACAGGAGAAGCTAAAAGGTGCCTCAGAGAGCCCTTGGCTCCCTCTGCACAGATGTTTGATCGCTTCAGCAGACAGGAGAGGATATGCTGGGGTCCATTTGTCTGGAATGCTGTTCTGCCCTGAGAGTACTTAGGCTAATATGAATTTTTAATGTTGTCTTCATGTCCCTTTCTTCTCTAAATGGTCAATTGATTTCTAGTTTTCTGATTCTTTGATTACTTTTAGGTTGTAAATAGACAGGACTGAGTAAGAAGACTGAGCCATATTTGCAGAAGACTTAATCTTCCAATCAGTTTCCTCTGAATTAAACCATAACAGCAGCAGCAAATCCAGGAATCCTATTAAAGATGACCTACATAGTGGGAATAAAACTGCACTTGTACCTTCTATTGCTTCCTGCTTAACAGAGAAAACTGTGAATGTTTTCCATACAAGTCCATTCATTTTTCCTGTTGGTAAAAGCCTCATTGCTGCCAGGCCTGGGTGGCATGCTTGTGAATGGAGCACTAGGAGCAGGGAGGCATCTTGAGTCAAGAGGGTAGTGAAGGCTGAGCCAGCTTGATGTGATGGGGCTCTAGCCCATGGCTGTAATTAAAGGAGTTTGTCAGCTGAGCTTTAGCACAGAGTGATTCCAGCAAAACCCTGCAAGGAGGTGGAGAATACAGCAGGAAAACAGTTCTGAGGTGGGCACAGCTTTGATCAGTCCTCCAAACTGCTGCCCCTTAGTTGTGTAGCTGTCTCAGGATTTATTTTTTTAACCCATTTTTACTCTGAAATGATACTGTTACCCTGGAATAAATCTGAAAAGTACCAGATCTTTGTAAATCACTCAAAAGTCATTAAAACAGGTGATGGATAGCCATGGAGTGACTAAGGGATTTCAGTGTTTCATTGACATCTCAGAGTTAAAAAATATGTACTTCAAAGTCTAAAACCTTGTACAGTCTTAAAATGTAATTAAGAAGTAAGTGTTTTGCCTCCCAGATGACTCCTTCATAGTGGAAGAAGGGTGTTGATAGAATAGAATAGAATAGAATAGACCAGACCATGTTGGAAGAGACCTTCAAGATCATCGTGTCCAACCCATCAACCAATCCAACCCACCTAATCAACTAACCCATGGCACCAAGTACCCCATCAAGTCTTCTCCTGAACACCTCCAATGATGGTGACTCCACCACCTCCCCAGGCAGCCCATTCCAATGGGCAATCACTCCCTCTCTGTAGAACTTCTTCCTAACATCCAACTAAACCTCCCCTGGCACAGCCTGAGACTGTGTCCTCTTGTTCTGGCACTGGCTGCCTGGGAGAAGAGACCAACATCTGCCTGTCTACAACCTCCCTTCAGGTAGCTGTAGAGAGCAATAAGGTCACCTCTGAGTCTCCTCCTCTCCAGGCTAAGCAACCCCAGCTCCCTCAGCCTCTCCTCATAGGGCTTGTGTTCCAACCCCCTCACCAACTTCGTTGTCCTTCTCTGGACTCATTCCAGCAAGTCAACCTCCTTCCTAAACTGAGGGGTCCAGAACTGGACACAGGACTCAAGGTGTGGCCTAACCAGTGCAGTGTTGAGGGGCAGAATGACCTCCCTGCTCCTGCTGGCCACACTGTTCCTGATGCAGGCCAGGATGCCATTGGCCCTCTTGGCTGCCTGGGCACACTGCAGGCTCATGTTCAGCCTACCATCGACCAGTACCCCCAGGTCCCTCTCTACCTGGCTGCTCTCCAGCCACTCTGACCCTAGCCTGTAGCACTGCCTGGGGTTGTTGTGGCCAATGTGCAGAACCTGGCACATGGATGTGTTAAATCTAGTTCTGGAAAATGAGGAGGGGGGGCAAAAATTGTCTTAATGCAGTAAATTCAGGCAGGAAAGAAAAGGAAGTTAAAAGCCCAGTTAAAGATTAAAGGCACTGCAGAACACTTAGTGCTGGGAAACAAGAGGTGGCTGAAATGCATTTGATTGTTTCTATAAATACAGGTCTGTAGAAGTGAAATGTGACTCCCTGTTCAGATGGATTTGCTGGACAGTTCTAAAAAGTCTGCCTGAGCAGTAAATGATGCAGCTCAGTCGTAGTCAGAGAGAAGCTCCAGTTCCCAAACACAGTGATGGCTCCAGTGTCACTGCTAATTATTCCAGCCCAAGTAATGGGAGATGTGCACAGGGCTGCTCCTGGGAACGCAGTCAAGTGCTGTGTCTGTTGTTTCATGTGCAGAATTTAGCACAGTAATCTTACTGTGCACTGCAGTGCATTTACTTCCCTGGGAATCTTAGCCAAAAAGGCTTTACAGCAGAGTCTGTCTCATTTAGAGTACAGTGAGGCTTTACTTCTTAATTAAAATTGCCATGTCCTCTTGATCAGCATTATTTGCAGAGAATTACCCTTTCTCCCCTGCAGAGTAGAGAGGAGGGTGAGAGGAAGCATTTCTTCCCCAGTATTTATACTTGGAGGAGGAGGGCATTTCAGCCAGCTGATGTGCACATGAATCTGTGAAAGCTTGACCTGAGGAGCATTTTGCAAACAGAGAAGAGGCAGGGTCAGGAGCAGAGCACTCTGGTGAGCTTCTTGTAGCCTGTGGGTCATGTTCTATAATCATCCTAAAGGCAGAATAAAGCCATCCTGGCTTTATTTCCTCCTCTCCTTACAAATACCTGAGGGATGGGAGTCAGGAAGATGGGGCCAGACTCTCCTCAGTGGTGCCCAGTGACAGGATAAAATATAATGGGCATAAATTGAACACAGGAAGTTCCATCTAAACATGGGGGGGAACTTCTTTACTTTGAGGGTGACAGCAGGCTGCCCAGAGAGGCTGTGGAGTCTCCTTCTCTGGAGACTTGCAGGACCTGCCCTGTGTGACCTGCCCTAGGTGACCCTGCTTTGGCAGGTTGGATCTGATGATCTCCAGAGGCCCCTTCCAACCTCTACCGTTCTGTGATTCTGTAGGGCAAACACCTTTTAACACTTATTCCTCATCTGTGCTTCTTTCTCTGCTCTGTCCCTATTCAGAAGTTTATAGAGTTTGAAGATGCACTGGAGCAGGAGAAGAAAGAGCTACAAATCCAAGTGGAACACCTTGAATTTCAGACTCGACAGCTGGAGCTGAAGACTAAAAACTATGCAGATCAGAGTAAGCACAACTGTACACCAGACAAGATGACACACTTTGCTTTCCTCACACATGCTGCAACCTCAAAATTCCTTTTCACAGTTTTTGTTTGTTTCAATGTAATTTATCTGTAATCTGGTATGAAATTCTAGTCCTGCTAAAGGATTTATTAGAGGCTTTGTTACTTCTCTTTGTGTGGGGCACGCTCAGTTTCTCCAGATGCAAGATCTGGGCCATTGGTAAAGCTTTGGAACCTGCTTTCCCATTTCTTCTTGTCCCCATTGTTTTGTTTGTCACAGAAGCAGTCAAATTCCTTTGTTTCCTTGTTTATTTTCACCAATAAGCTTCCTTAACACCTTTTGTTCAATGCTGCTGCTCCTCAGATAGCCAGAGACACCCATCCCAGAGGATAATTTAAATTGATGCCAAATTAGGACACTTATGGGGCACAGGATGCTGCTGAAGAACTCTGCTTCTGTGCTCTTTGGTCTGCTTGTTTGGGGAATGGGCAGCTATCCATGAACTGAGTCTTTTCAGTTCAATTCAGTTTAAATATATAAAAGTCTCTTTACAAACAAGACCAAACCAACACAACCAGAGGCATATGGAAGTCTGCCATTCTTTGGAGCTGTGGTTTGGATTGGTCTTGGGGGGGAGGAGGGGGGGAAGAACCTAAGAGTTTCTTTCATGTATTAATTATAAACAAGAAAATAGGAAGGATTAACACCCCTCCCAGAAAATAAAAAGTTTCAACTATTTCTAAACCAGGGAATAGAGATTTGATTATTTCCCCCCTCAGAAAGAGTTCAAATTGGATGATTTTCCCCCTGAGAAAGAGTTCAAATTGGATGATTTTCCCCCTCAGAAAGAGTTCAAATTGGATGATTTTCCCCCTTCAGAAAGAGTTCAAATTGGATGATTTTGCCCCCTCAGAAAGAGTTCAAATTGGATGATTTTGCCCCCTCAGAAAGAGTTCAAATTGGATGATTTTCCCCCTTCAGAAAGAGTTCAAATTGGATGATTTTGCCCCCTCAGAAAGAGTTCAAATTGGATGATTTTGCCCCCTCAGAAAGAGTTCAAATTGGATGATTTTGCCCCCTCAGAAAGAGTTCAAATTGGATGATTTTGCCCCCTCAGAAAGAGTTCAAAGTGGATGATTTTCCCCCCCAGAAAGAGTTCAAATTGGATGATTTTGCCCCCTCAGAAAGAGTTCAAATTGGATGATTTTCCCTCTCAGAAAGAGTTTAAATTGGATGATTTTGCCCCCCTCAGACAGAGTTCAAATTGGATGATTTTGCCCCCCTCAGAAAGAGTTCAAATTGGATGATTTTCCCCCTCAGACAGAGTTCAAATTGGATGATTTTGCCCCCTCAGAAAGAGTTCAAATTGGATGATTTTGCCCCCTCAGACAGAGTTCAAATTGGATGATTTTGCCCCCTCAGACAGAGTTCAAATTGGATGATTTTCCCCCTCAGACAGAGTTCAAATTGGATGATTTTGCCCCCTCAGACAGAGTTCAAATTGGATGATTTTGCCCCCTCAGACAGAGTTCAAATTGGATGATTTTGCCCCCTCAGACAGAGTTCAAATTGGATGATTTTGCCCCCTCAGAAAGAGTTCAAATTGGATGATTTTGCCCCCTCAGAAAGAGTTCAAATTGGATGATTTTGCCCCCTCAGAAAGAGTTCAAATTGGATGATTTTGCCCCCTCAGAAAGAGTTCAAACTGGATGATTTTGCCCCCTCAGAAAGAGTTCAAACTGGATGATTTGCCCCCTCAGGAAGAGTTCAGATTAGATTTTTCCCCCCTCAGAAAGAATTCAAACTTCATTATTACCCCCTCAGAAAGAGTTTTGTAAGGAAGCCCACATCCCCCAGTGTGCAGTGCTCTGTTTCTGTTTGTTTGTTCAGTGGGTTACAGAGTGGTTGCTAACAAAAGAGACTTTGAGCCCTCTGAGTTTCTTTTGAGAGCCTGGTGTGTGGACGGTGATTGGAATCTTCTCTTGGTAGTTTCACGACTGGAGGAGCGTGAGTCAGAAATGAAGAAGGAGTACAATGCTCTCCATCAGCGTCACACAGAGGTAGGAGGTCACCTCATTAGTTCTAAAGAAATAAATCCAGGCTCTGATGTAAAGTCACATCAAAGAGTTCAGCTTTACAGTACTAGTGATTCCTAGAGCTTTTGAGCTTTGGGAACAGCAGAAGTATCTGAAGGGAGGGTGTAAAGCAGATGGAGCCAGGCCCTTGTCAGTGGTGTCCTGTGACCAGACCAGAGGCAACTGGCACAGACTGAACACAGATTGCTCCCTCTGAACAGGAGTAAAGGCTGTACTGTAAGGGTGACAAGCACTGACACAGACTGCCCAGAGATGTGGGGAGTCTCCCATCTTTGGAGCTATTCAGAAGCCACCTGGACAACAGTCCTGGGAGACCTACAGGTCTTCTGTGTGAGCAGGGCTGTTAGACCAGGTGGACCCTAGGAGGTTCCTTCCAGCCTCAGCTGTTCTGTGATTCTGTCAATAGCATCCCACTACCTTATTTCCTGCTGCCAATGAGCCTCCAGGAGATATCTTACATTATTTTCAGATGTGCTCTTTCGTGGCTCTTCTGTGACAAGATTGAGTCATTTCCAACACAATTTGGTGTCGGATTTTGTGTCAGATTAATCTGTTCGCTTACATCATCAGTTCAGAAGGCAAGAGCAAAGACAAGGTGATGTGCAAAAAAAGAAAGGGAGTTGGAAATAGACACTGGAGAACATCAAACAAAAGCAGATGAGTCTTCTCTGTTTGGCTCATGGCTTTTTCTCTCCTCACAGATGATCCAGACCTATGTGGAACACATTGAGCGATCCAAGATGCAGCAAGTTGGGGGAAATAATCAAACTGAGGGTAGTCTACCTGGGAGAAGGTAGGACCATAACCTCTCCATGTCATGTATGCCATCCAAGAACTTACAGAGTGGGAGTGCATATTTGAGAGTGAGATCCTGCAGGCACAGATTGTAGCTGAAGCTGTTTGCAGGGGGTTGTGTCTGAGTTGTGAGTACTGAGGCTTGGTGGAGAGGAGCTTTATGTGTTCTGGTACAGAGCTTAGGCTTTGTCACCCTGCTGTTGATGGGTGGCCTCTGGAAAAATAATGTGTGTATTGTTGGGTGGCATGTGAAAGGTTTGTCTATAAAATGGCTGGAGGTGTTGAATATGTGTGTGTCTGTGTCTCTCTGTGTGTGTGGCAGCCAGCAAAACTGTAGCAATTAATCACATTATCTGTTACAGAATTTTTTCCCCCTGTTCCCTCAAGGGAAGCTCACTCTGTCAGTCCCCCGGTACACCCACCTATGCTCAAGAAGTTGATTTCCTGCCCCCTCCCCCCCATTTTAAGAACACCAAACCAGTAAGAACCAGCCTTTGCTTAAAGAAGGCAGTGGTAGGAAGAAAGCTCAGTATAGCAAAGAACCAGGCTTTAGAACAAATGTAAAGCACTGAAGTTGCAGTCACATTGCTAGCAGTACAGGTACATCTTGTTTTAAGTGGGATGTGAAGGCACCAAACACTTCCTGATGATACTCTGGAATAGTAACATTGGCCCTGGGGTGCAAAGTAGAAGTTCTGGTCCATAAATAGTGATTAGAGAAGTGGTAGATCACATAGCATGTGATCTACTGAGGCTGAGCATCATTTATTGGGCTGACATGGGATGGCACATCAGGCTATAATGCAGAGGGCAGCATGGGCAAAGATTGAACATACTGGGAAACAGATAAATAGAAAGTTGTGAAGGTTTTTGAGGTAGCATGTGGCAGGAAATGCAAAAGAGTGTTGAGCAAAGTTTGAAGATGAAGAAAGAGCAAAATGAGCTGCAATTAAGAATAAATAAATGTATTGAGATGAAAGGAAGAATAAGTGAGGATCTGTTAGTAATGTGTGCTTAGGTCAGTTGGGTTTTGACAGTTGATTTGGGGTGATGGAAGTGTCAGGTCTTGGCATAGGTGCAATTACCCTCTGCCTTCTGTGGCTCCCTGTTGCTAGACTGGACTGCTCTGGTAAAGGCAGAATTCAGATTGCCAAAGTTCTGTCTATTGTAAGAAATAAAAAGGGACAGCAACAGAGACTCACCCCCAGCTTACCACTAAAAGATCCTTGAAGGATGGAAAGGGAGTAGTGAAAAACATGAATCTTCAGAAACTTCTGTAACTAGCCAGATTTTAGTCTTACTAGATTCCCTGCAACTGGGGTTGTTTAGTCTGGAGAAGAGGAGGCTGAGGGGAGATCTGATTGCTCTCTACAACTCCCTGAAAGGAGGTTGGAGCCAAGTGGTGGTTGGTCTCTTCTCTGTAGTATCAGGGAAGAAATCACCTGAAGTTGTGCCCAGGGGAAGGATAGGTTGGAGATGAGGAAAAATTTCTTTGCTGCAAGAGTGGTCAGGGATGGGAACAGGCTGCCCAGGGAGGTAGTGGAGTCACCATCCCTGGAGGTGTTCAAGAGTCATGTGGACACAGCACTTGTGGACATGGTTTGATGGCCATGGTGGTGTTAGGTTGATGGTTGGACTCAATGACTGTAGAGGTCTTTTTCAACCCAAACAATTCTGTGATACTTCATCCTTCTCTTCCCTTTGCATTCTGGAGGTCCACATTGAGTTCCCAAAAGAGGGTCTGATCCTTCTGTTACAGCTGAACTGGGTTACATGTGTTGGACTTCTTTTCCCTTTCCATTTCTTCTTCTGTAAATAAGAATTTATCTGTGGAAGTACCTGGACAATAAAATACAAAAGTACTGTAGGCAGAAGCATGCTCAGGGCCTCCCTCTTTTTGAGGGTTGTTCATATGTGCACCTGCCATATTTGAGTTGGGCTGGATGGTAGAAATTGATTTTAATGAGATTCTCCTTCCCTAACCTTTGAGTAAGCAAATATGAATTGTGACTTTATGTTACCATCTGTCAAAGAGATGCATAGTGGAAAGTGTTACTGCAGGACTGCCATTCTCTGGGCTGAAGGGCAAGGTTTTGATCCAGAACTGCCTCTTCATATTAGAGACATCCCTCTTTCACCTCTTGAAGTGTCAGATTGCTGATCTCCATGGAGAGAGAAAGAAACCAAGAAGTGCTCTCTGTCTGATGGGGTTTTTCCCATCACTAGTGGGAGATGAGAGTTTCTTCCTTCATTTCAAGCTTGCCACCGTCAGCCTGCGTGGTTAGCTCTGTGGTACCTGCTTGTGCACAAGCACTTAGGGCAGATGCATGGGTTTGTGTCACTGCTCAGCTGGATGGGGGTAAACATGTGTCTTGTGTTGCACTGATGTGCAGGGGGGAGACAGGAGCATAATTTCCCATGGGCTGTCATACAGATTTGGATGCATTTAGTCATTTTCATCTGTGGATGTGCTGGGGGTGTGTTGGACTGCACAGAGGTGCAGGTTTGCATAAGACTGTAAGTACACCGAGGGGGTTTGCCTGTCACTTGGGAGAGGTCTGGGCAGGAGCTGTTGGGGAGGGGGCTGTGTGTCTCCCCCCACTGCAGAGGGGTGGTGGGTACAGTGCACATTGCCACCTGGTGTGGGCTGCTGTGCACTGTGTCTGTTGGAGGGCTGCACACCTGCATACCTCTGCTCTCTAATGGTTGTTCTTTTGTCTTGCTTCTCGTGCGGTTGCTGCTCTGTCTGGCTGTCTGTTTGTCCCTTCAGTCATCGCCAGTCATGGAGGAAAAGGTAAATCTTACTGCTGCATCTTAACTTGGGTAATCCAAAAGGCATATGAAGGTCTGCTCTAACTAATACTGATGTACAGAGGGGTAGATTTCATTACCCCACACCAATATGTGGAGCCCAATACAGGAGATGGTGAAGTACCATCACTGAACCCCTTTGGGGGTGCATTTCACACAGAAGATCAGCTTGGTTCATCTCTGCAGAGCCACTGGAATCCAGCTAGCAGAGGCTGCTGGGATTATCCCCTACATGGAGGTGTGCTCTAGCCCTGCAGGCCTGCTGCTTTGGCACCAAACCACATACTGCTTTAGGCAGGCTGCTACAGCCTTTGCCACCTCCCCTGCTTGCTGTAGGTTTTCTCCCACTGGAACTTGGTCTCAAAACCTCTGCCAGCTTTTATATTCAGAACCAAATCTGCAGCTAGCTAGTCACCTGCAATTGGCAGAAAGAGGAGGATGAGGAAAAGACATAATGAAGGCCATC
The DNA here is from genome assembly GCF_026170545.1 of Melanerpes formicivorus. Lineage (NCBI taxonomy): Eukaryota > Metazoa > Chordata > Aves > Piciformes > Picidae > Melanerpes > Melanerpes formicivorus. The sequence goes on along the minus strand of NW_027142366.1, from coordinate 11,131,359 downwards.
TGGCAGTATGAATGATGCATTCATTTACACCTTTAATTCCTGCATTTTGAGTGCACTGTAATACGGGTATCAGGAGGGACTTAGAGAGTGCAAATACTTTCTTACTTAACATTGGAAGCAATTCAAAACCATCTGTTTTCTGCTGTTGGAGCTAACCAGATTTGGGGTGGAAATACACAGAATTGCCATGCAGACAGCTCTTACTTAACATCCTCTTTGCTTGACCCAGTGATGACATCTCTAGGATCTATGGGAGCTCTATGGTTTTGCTGTGAGAGTTACTGGCTGTGGCTTGTTTTGCCATAGCACCTTTGTTTCTCAGGAGATACACTGACTTATGTTGGCTGATGGGTCCCTGCACTTTTGCATTCCTCCCAAGTGTTTCATACTGATGGAGAAGTCAGTCATGCCTGTTGTGATCACTTGGTCCCCTCCCTCTCAGTCTGCCCAGGAAGAGGCATGGCTCTAGCAGCAGACACAATGGGTCTGAGTAGAGGATGCCATGGAGCTGTGGGACTTGGGTTTGTACAGCTGCAGTGTGAGGGAAGGAGTGCAATTCAGTTGGCAGAGACTCCTGTTTCACATCAGCTAGAGTGCTGTTTCTTTTATCTAAGCACTTGTGAGTGGCTAACAGACTGGTTCCCCTCTCTCTGCTTCTCTCTCCAGCAGGAAGGAGCGGCCTAACTCCCTGAACGTCTTCCCGCTGGCGGATGGCATGGTACGTGGGCAGATAGGGGCCAAGATCATCCCCACACTGGACCACTGGCACCTGAGTGACCTCGGCCAGCTGCAGTCCAACTCCAGCTACAAGGTTTTACAGACCATCATGGAGCAAGGGTTTCACACTCTCCTGCTGTCAATAGCATTCCACGTTGTCATTAAGATGGAGACCAGTCTGTGTCCATAACCCTTTGCAGCCTCTCCTTGCTGTGTGTCTGCTCCCTTGGTAGCTGTGCTGTGGGACAAGGCTCTTTTGCAGATCTGGCCTATGGTGTGGGAGGGATTTGACACCGCTGCTCCTGCTTCTTGTCTCAGTGATAATCTCCTTTATTTGGCTGGCCCTAAGTTGAGAGGAATGTGTGGGGAGGCAGAGATGTAGGGAAGATAAATCCTTCACTTTCCTCTCCCAAATAAGCTATAAAAAAATGGCAGAACCTGTTCCCTGTCTCCTCCTTGAGAAGAGCAGTGCTTTTGCACCTCAACTGGGACCAGGCATTGGGTTGCACTTGCTCTCCAGTGTTTGTCCTTTTTTACTGATTGCTGCTCTGGCCTTTCTATCTTCAATTAAACCTTCTCCTCTCCTAATCCTCTCTGGATGCCCAAGTCTTGCACTGTGCTTAAAGGTCTTTATTTCCTCCTGTATCTCATTGTTACTCTAGACTTGGATTGTCTACCTTCAGTACGCTTGTCACCTTCAGTGCACTGCCTCCTGCACTGGGGCTTGTGAAAAACCAGCCCTGAACTGTGCTGAAGAAACTGCATGGTTCTGTCTGTTGCTTGTGGTGCTATTCAGAGACTGGTCTGAGCTCAGAGACCCAGATGTTGTACAGCTCACTGCAATTGTTTGCAGTTTAGACCATGCATAGTGACCCACATTTCCCATGAGCTGTACTTACAGACTTCTCAAAGTCCTTGTGCTCAGGATCCAACCAAGTTCAAGTCTCTCTTTGACTGATGTTCTGCAAATGCCTGGTGAAAGGCCTGAGAGTGCTGTGTCTGCCTGGCATTGCTCACAGAGCTTCTGGTCTGCTTTAAAAGTGTCTGGTAAAATTTACCATCTCTCTACCTGGAATTTGTAGAACATCAGGTGTTTTATATGTCACCTTTTGAGAAGTTACAAGTTACTAATCCTGTGCATTGAGGCAGTAAAGGCAGAGAGGAGGAAAATAAAAAACAAGGACAGAAAGAAGCTGACTTGCTGTTGTATCCATTCTGCATGTCTCCAGATGGCATTAATGGCACTTTGGCCTGAGTGGCTCTGCAGGAGTAGCTTCTTTGATGCATAACACAAGAGATTTAGAGAAATTCAAAGTAGCAACATGGCTTTTTTAGCTCTACCTTTGTAAAGAAGCCAGGCCTAGCACAGCATAAACCTTAGTGTTTTGTCAGCCTTTTGCTATCATGGAAGTTGGAAATCTAATAGCAAGATCTTTGGATAGGGTGGAGACTGTTCTTGGAACCCAAGCCTTGCTGTAGTGTTAGGGGCACAGAACTTTGGGGAGAGTGCCAGTTGGATCCTCCAGTGTTTTCTGCCTGGAATTGGGGAATAGCAGTGCCACAGTGCAATAATGTAACTAAAGGTGGTGGAAATGGAGACAGAGCATAAATGTGCTTCTTCAGCCTAGGGCCATGCCAACACAACACTGCTGCAAAGACACAGAGAGAGCAGAAATGCACAGAGGGCATTTCTTATGGTACCAGAACTGATTGTTCCTTGGGACCTGCAGGCAGTGCTGCACACTCTGGTATGAAGATGCCCTCAAGCTCTCCAGCAGTCAGGCATGTGCAGCAGGGGTTAACTTTTAGAGAAGAGCTGTGAGGACCTTGAGGCTAGGTCCATCTTCCAAAGTCTTGCTAAGGTGTAATTCTTTAAACAGTGCTTCTGCTATGAGAATAGGTTGAGGAAGCTGGACTTGTTCAGCCTGGAGAAGAGAAGACTCCAGGGGGACCTTAGAGCTGTCTTCCAGTACCTGAAGGGATCCTACAGGGATGCTACTTTTCATAGAGACAGGGTAAGGGGGAATGGGTTGAAGCTGAGAGAGAATAGGGTTAGACTGGATCTTAGGAAGAAGTTCTTGTGTACAAGAGTCGTGAGACTCTGGAATAGGTTGGCCAGGGAGGCCAACCTATTGTGGATGCCTCCTCCCTGGGGGTGTTCAAGGCCAGGTTGGCTGAGTCTAATTGAGAGGCATCCCTGCCCATGATGGGGAGGTTGGAGTAGATGATCTCTGAGGTCCCTTCCAACTTGAGCCATTCCATGCTTCTATGATAACATTGTAGAACATCTAAAAGAAGTTGAGTGGATTGCAGGAGATTTAGTGTGTCAGGCAAAAAGTCCCATTTCTGGTTGCAAGAAAGCTTTGTGCTGAAGTAGTAGTGAGCTGCTCCAAATGTATCTGATGGGTAGTGCTGGGATGTGTGTTAGAGCTCGTTAGGGACACTCAGAGATGGGATGCTGGATTCCAGAGGCTAACTGGGAGGGTGGAGTTAGAGAGTTTGGGCTGTGGAAGCCTTGGGAGGGGCAGAATGTTACAGAACGTTCCCTAAGAGCTGGAAGCAAACCTAGGAATAATGAAAGGATGTGATTGACTGACTTGGTAGTTTTTCAGTTTCAAATGGAGATTTTTCCTCCTGCACACTTCTTGCACACTCTCTGACTGCATTGCCACTTCTCAAATGTTCTGCATGATTGAAATCTCAGCAGCACTGCTCATGCACTCCCTGCCTCTTCTTCAGCAGCTCTGATAGTTCGCTGACATCGACTGCACACAGCTCACCTTCCCAGTATGTATATCCTGACTTCTCTGACTCGTTTTCCTTCTTCATGGGACCAGACTAGAGTTATATATTATGTGTCCTTGTATACACTTTTTTTTGGTTACTATTTTCTGTTTTAGTTGCTGTCATGAACTTATTTTATGTTCAGTCTTTATTTGACCTACTGTTTTGCAGATGAAAGTCCTTAACAGTTTTGTTTTTATGTACTATGCTTTCAGTGTTATAACCATACAATTGTGGCTTCTCATGGTGACATATGACTGCTATGAATGTTGGGCCTTTGCAATACATTTTGGAGGTCACTACTACACATTTGATGTTTAGGAGGTTGACAGGTATGGCTGTAGGTAAGTGGTGGTTGTGGAGAGTATCCTTTGGGTGAGCTGCGGGTTGTGGAGGACGCCTCCTGCAGGCTGGAGAGCTGTACACTTAATGGAGCACTTGACATTAATGAAGCATTCAGGACTATAGAAGGAAGATTCCAGCAAATAGGAATACTGAATACTGAAATATTAATAGAGCTGCTGGAGTGTGAAGAGGGGTGCCTTAGTAGTGTTTACCTTTGGAAGGAAGTTCTCCAATGCAGGCTGGTAGGTTGATAAGAGTATGTTTGCTGGGTAAATCTAAAACTCAGCTGTGTAACCAAAGAATGGGTGAAAGACCAGGGTAATTCCTCACTGGTGTGTTCTGGGCAAGGGACAGAGGATGTCAATAAACAAGAAGTTACAGCATGTGTCTGATACAAACAGTGCCCTGTAGACACTGATGATACAAGGGTTTCTAAATGACATCTAGTTCCTTACAACAAGGAATGACATGCCTGCCCACCTGGGCAGCACTTTTACAGTGCTAAGATGCTCATGGACTTTGGTTGTGCTTATAGACTTTAGGCACAAGAACATCTCTGGACCTGGTTTTGTGTTTGCACTTTGCACTTGATGATACTCTTTGTCCCATGTACAATAGAAAGCACAGAAGGCAAAGTGGGCAGTTGAAGTAGCACAGGGCTTACTGGATTAGATTTGTTGTCAGAAACCTGATTTGATTGTTTTTTTCCTAACACGTTAGGAAAGTAGCTCCCAAAACAAGATTATGAAGTAGAGATGGGAAGTGTAGCAGCCTCAGTGAAAAATCCCCATCTCAGTCTATCAGCAAATGTGCAGGGAGATGATTTGAATGTCCATGTGGGAATATGGGTGCTGTTTGGACTGACAATGCAGAAACTCTACACAAAATAGGGATTGTATTTCATGGCAATAGAAATGCACAGATGCAGTCTGAAACCTCTGACTTCCACAGTGCAGTGTACTGCAGGGTGCTTGCAGATAAGTGTGCAGAGGCCAGTCTAATTAAAGGAAGATCTTAAGATTCCAGATTAAAACCAAACAAAACCCAAACATGGCTGCAAAGGGTTAAGTCACCTTTCCCCCCTCCCCCCCCAAATCTTCTCTCTCATCTCATTTGACTTTTTTTTTTGGTCATGTTCTGAGGTTAATACTATTACAAGAAAACAAGACTTCCAAATTAGTAGAGTGAAAAGGCATCACAGCTCCAGGGTCTGGAGGCTCAGAGCAACCTCTGAGCAGAATCAGGATCTTTCTGGTACTTGCACAGGAGGGGAGGAGCAAGCAGTAATGGTTACAGCTGGGTCTGGATGTGCAGATGCTGAATGTCACTGCACCCAATTGCAACTCATTATCACACAGAACACCACATTAATGTGGCATCTCCCTGCAGGCAATAATTAGAGTGAGCTGTCCTGAAGAATGGTGAGATCTCATTTGGGTCTGAGACTCAGCACAGCTTTGGTCAAGACATTAATTAGCTGACTGTGAAGCAGTGCTGCTTCAACTGACAAACATGGGTCACAGCGTAAGATCCTGACAGCTCCTTGAAAGTGTCATGTTTTTCACGAGGTGGCATTACAAAGAGTGGGGCCATAATGTCTGTGAAGCTGATAGCCATTTTCCACATCTCACTCTGGGAATCCATCTCCTTTCAATTTGTCAGTGTCTGATTTTTAAATTCTTGGGTCTCGTCCTGTCTCTTGGAAGTGGGGAGACCACACCTGTCTCTACTGTATTGTCAAGCTGGACCCATGCCTGACTAGCTTCTGCATAAGGTGGTATGAGGACAGAGGTCTCCTGTGCTAGCAAAGTCACCATCCTGGCTTGGTATCCGCTTAGCTTCTGCAGTTCAGTGTCAAAACCACTTTGCTGTTCTCTCATCCAGGTTGTGTTGATGGCTTACAATAATGACATCATCCAAGACCTCTAAGAGGCCACTTCAGACCCTTCCCAAGCAATATCCATAACGCCTTCCAGTCTTGGGAAGTGCTGCCCTGGCTTACTGCAAGTGCCAAAGCCCTTCAGCTTCCACTGTAGTCAGTATGAGCTGCAGGTGCTTTTCACTTACAAGGCCAGCTTTGCTGAGCTGCATGATGAAGAGAACATAGAGATGTGACTTGTGAAGAACCATATTTAGTAGTAAAGAAGGAAGGATGTCAGTCCTTTCACAGGTGGGATTTGCTTGCTGAGTTCAGCACGAGAACTCGCTGCTTCGTTGTGGTTGCAGTGCCCAGTGCCACCAGCAAGCGCTGGGTGTGCCACTGGGCCGGCGAGCAAGACTCATGCTCCATTGTGCTTTAAGGCAGCCATACACCAACAGCTGGGAGATCAACTGAAATGTATAGCTGTGCTTTTCCCTTCTTCTTCCTCCTCCACCTTGCAATTGCCACAGTGCCCTCAGGATGAAATGTCCGAATCGGGACAGTCCTCGGCAGCTGCCACACCGAGCACCACTGGAACCAAGTCCAACACTCCCACCTCCTCTGTGCCCTCTGCTGCTGTCACGCCGCTGAACGAGAGCGTCCAGCCCCTCGGCGAGTACAACGGCACCGGCAAGAGCAGCAAGAGGGCGAGAGAAAAGCGCAACAGCCGGAACATGGAGGTCCAGGTCACGCAGGAGATGAGGAACGTCAGCATAGGTATGGAAGCTGGAGCTCGGCTGCTTGGTCATTGCAGTCATTGACTTCCCAGGGCTTGTGTTGCCCTGTTACTGGAAGAGGCTGGGGGGGTTAATCAGCTTCTTAAGTATAGAATTTGAGATAGGCTTGCTTAGAAAGATACAGGAAGGAGAGAGGGTTCACTGGGTGCTAGCAGGTTTTTACATCAGTAGTACGAATAGTTTCACAAATGCAGAGGATGGGAGTGGGTTACTGAGTTCAGTCCTTTGCAGTGGCATTCATCCATGTCATAGAGCCTCATTCATGAACAGTCAAGTCCCATCTTAATCTAACTCAGCTCTTTCTGGACCTCATCAGCGTGGTAGTTACAAGCTGGTAGTTACAAGCTTCGTTGTACTTTCCTGTCTGGATTGACTTGGAAGTATTTTATAGCTAGTTGTTCACGTGCCAAATTTCTCAGTCAAATTAAATAACTGTTTTCCCTTCTGTGTGTTTATCTCACACCCTGATGTGTTCAAAAATAGCAATTATACCCAGCTGTTTTTTCTCAGCTAAATAAGCTTTCAGTCTGCTTCTCATATAGGAACACCCCCAAATCTTTGGGAGTTACAGTTATTTTCTCTCCACCTCCTGGAGTCCTTTAGTAATTCAGTTTCTTGTCAGGAAAGCCATCAGCTAAGCCTTTTAGCACCACAGTGTTTAAATAAAGAAAATGGTGTAATTACATAATAAAAGCCCCTTTCTGTGCTTCTTAATACAGCTGTGCCAGTGTGGTACCTGAGCAGCTTCCAGCCTGCATTGTATTTAGACTTGCAGCAGCCTTGGGAAATGGGAAGTGGTCTGTTTTACAGGTCATGGACATAAAGGACAGTGGAACAGGCTGCCCAGAGGGGTTGTGAAGTCTCCCCCATCTGGAGGTATTGAAGGCCCATCTGGATGCTTTCCTGTGTGATCACCTGTATAGGTGATCCTGCTCTGGCAGGGGGGCTGGACTGGATGATCTTTTGAGGTCCCTTCTAACCCCTAAGCCTCTGTGATTCTGTGACTGTAAAAGCAGCTGAAGATAATAAGGAGAATCTACGCAGCAGCACAGGGATGAGCATAGGTCTCTGAAGTTAGCATCTGAACCAGATGATCATCTCTTTTCCTGAGAAATACAGAGGGAAATATATCAACTAACCTTCACAAGCTGGTTGTCTACAGGTTAAGACTATAAACCAACAAGCACCATCTTGTGGTGTAGCATGTGAACGAGAATTGTCGTGACCAAGTCCCATTCTGTATTTGTATCAGCAGCTGAGGAGCTCAGGATCACAGATCCCAATCTCAGAAACTAGTGTAAGTCTCCATAAACATTCATGGCTTCTGCATAGGCAGCTGCTAAATGGTGCTCTGTGCAGTGGTCCTGGCCAAGACCAGTCAGTGTGAGCACTGACATCAGAGAGATTGAGCACAAATGTCAGAGTGCCTTGTGGGCAGTAGTGTCCTCCCTACTCTAGTCATGAGGTCTGTGGTGGCAGGTTGGACTCGATGATCTTTGAGGTCTCTTCCAACCTTAGTGATACTGAATACTAAATCCTTAGCCTTGTTTTTGCAGGTGCTGCTTGAGAAGCCCATTTAGCTTTCTTGGGTCACTCTCTGTGTGCAGCTGTGAAGTCGTTGTGCACATGAAAGCTGCTTTTTCCTTGGTGGAAGTATCATACTGTGGGACCTGCTCAAGGCAGATAGTTGTATCTTTCTTGTGTGCACTGCATCTTCAGCCTCTTAGCTGTTCCTCATGTGAAATGCAAAATCAGATCTCCATGCTGAGGAGGAGCACAGATACTTGAATTTTAATTGGCTGTTCCATGCATCTGTAATTACAACATCTGTCAGTGATGTAGATGCCTTAGAGCTGAGCTACCAAAGAAGGGTACTCAAAGGTCTTTGGTGTAGAGCTTCCTGGCTTGACAAAATAAAAAGAGGCCTCTGTTGCTGAGAGCTTGAGAGGTATGGCTGCTACTTTATCAACAGGTACACATCACCCTTGGACTTCAGACAAAGCATTTGTTTCCAGCTGGTGCATGTGCCAGCCTCAAAGAATAACATCAACACCCAGGTTGTGGTGGGCTTTGTGCATTTGGCTGCTGAGGCCATATGGAAAGGTCAGAAGTTTCACATGTAACATCACTGAGGGACTGATATCATTTACAAGTTAGGTCTTTAATCCTTCCAGAATTCCTTGTGTGAACAGATACTGTGTTCATAGTGCTTGTTTAGAATGAATGCAACTCTCAACACTTTGGTATCCCATAAATGTGACTTGGCAAGAGAAGAAAATTCTGCATTCTTCAAATGCTGGCTTTTGGGCTGTAGATGATAGAGAAAGCAGAGTGGATTTCATGAATCAGTCTTTCAGTGGAAAGTCAGTGTGACAGGTATCTACATCAGCTGTAGGCTTCAGAATTTGTAGTGACAGATTACTTCTATTAAAATGAAATCAGTCTCTGTGAAACTATACAGAAAATCACCATGGGGTCTCATGGTGAGTGAAGAGTTTTACTGACAGATGAAAAGTTTATTTGGAGTATAATGGAATGGGTGCAGTATTTCTGGTTATCACATGTTTATGAGGATTTGGATCAGTGGCTGTGGTAACATGCTGGTGTGGTGAGGGGGGCAGGGATGCTTATGGTCTTCCTGCTCTGGTGCATTTGTGACTTCAGGTGATCAGCTACTTCCTGTCCCTATTTTAAGACTTTGAACGTGACACCATGGAGCTTTGAAGCCTCGATACTCAAAGCTGCAAAAGTCCATCATCCTGTGAAAGTCCTGATGCTAGAGATTGTGTGTATTGTCTTACCTAGGAATGGGTAGCAGTGATGAGTGGTCTGATGTTCAGGACATCATCGACTCTACTCCAGAGCTGGATATGTGCCAAGACCCGCGCCTGGAACGCACTGGTAACAGGTATGGCTTGTGACTTTGCACTGTGTGCTCTTTTGCTTGGCTTTATGAGGAGTGAGGAGTAGATGCTGTGGCTCACACTGAGCTCAAGATGCAGCTGTTAGAGAAAGTCCATCTATTCTACCTGGTGTGAATAGGAGAGGTGCTGACCTTTGAGCAGGGTGTGATGAGCAGCAATAATTGATGCCTTTCTCAACTGTGAAACCACATCCAGTTAAGCAGCCCTCAGAATATGTGGGATGCATGGGCAATCTTTAGGGTCAGACACAGGAGGAATTTGGGCAGCCAACACAGCTCTGTGTGTGCAAGACAAAAATGAACAATGAGATCAGTCAAACCCAAGGGAAAGGGGAATGGAGAGAACTGCTGCACTGGGAGCTCTGCAGGCAGGGATCCCTAATCCAGGCAATGAGACTGAGAGAGACAAGGTAACTGCAGCTGCTGAGCAATGTGTCAGCTGCTTGTGAGATCTATAGAGCTTCTGCAAGTTGAAGAGGTTGGTTCAAGCTGAGTTAGGTGTTCAGGTCAGACACTGGGTGCTGGTTGCTTTTTGTTACTTGTGCTGTCCATTGGACTGCATGAGCTGATAAATTGCAGTGCCATCACAGCACCCATTTCTTACTCCACTGCTCTCAGATGTCTGAGGAGCTGTAATTTTTCTGTAATTAACCAAAACCACTTCCTTTTTTTTCCTCTGCAATGTTCTGACACTCTGCAATATCAGAAGCAGCTACTGCACTCTATTTGTAACCTTAGGCTTTATCACTGAAACATCTCAGGATGAAGCCACACAGCTCAAGCTAAACTTCAGTGGTGCTGAATGCTGTTAGACTGATGGAAAAATTGCACAGCCTCTCTTCCTGCTGGCTGATTCCCCTCACACAAGGCAGGGCACTGAAAAGTGTTTGTACCCACGTTAAAACCATTTTTTAGGCTAGGCAAGAACAATCTCAGAGGTTTACCTCACCTCACAGCTGTTTTCTGTTTGAGACAGTCAAGAAAAGCAGGAAGATTCTTGATGGTACCAGAGATACTAAGAGGTGGAAATGTGCTCTGGTACGATACAAAGAGAAAGCATTAACTTTGATTTACCTTTAATGGAGTGCATTTTGCTGGTGGGAAGAAGCATCTTAGGACACAGATTCCTTACAGAAGAAAGTAATCCTTCAGGCTGATTTCACACGCTAGTCGAACAGGCCCGTGGTGAGCAGGTGGAAGGCGCTCTCAGGTTTTGCTCACAGTGGTCTGGGACACTCAGTATGGCAGCAAGAAATGTTTCAGCTTAAATGATGCCAAGTGAAAAAAAGAGTTCTTCTTGGTTGTTTGTTTTTTTGTTCTCTCCAACAACAGCCCAACACAGGGGATTGTGAACAAAGCCTTTGGCATCAACACCGACTCTCTGTACCATGAACTTTCCACAGCAGGCTCTGAGGTTATTGGAGATGTTGATGAAGGAGCAGATCTGCTAGGTAAAATATTGTTGAGAACAACTCTGTTCTCCCTGGTACAATGACTGTAGTAAGGTTCTAAACCCACTAAAGTCCGTGGTGGCTTTTTCCCCTCTCCCTCTCCCTCTCCCTCTCCCTCTCCCTCTCCCTCTCCCTCTCCCTCTCCCTCTCCCTCTCCCTCTCCCTCTCCCTCTCCCTCTCCCTCTCCCTCTCCCTCTCCCTCTCCCTCTCCCTCTCCCTCTCCCTCTCCCTCTCCCTCTCCCTCTCCCTCTCCCTCTCCCTCTCCCTCTCCCTCTCCCTCTCCCTCTCCCTCTCCCTCTCCCTCTCCCTCTCCCTCTCCCTCTCCCTCTCCCTCTCCCTCTCCCTCTCCCTCTCCCTCTCCCTCTCCCTCTCCCTCTCCCTCTCCCTCTCCCTCTCCCTCTCCCTCTCCCTCTCCCTCTCCCTCTCCCTCTCCCTCTCCCTCTCCCTCTCCCTCTCCCTCTCCCTCTCCCTCTCCCTCCCCTCTCCCTCCCCTCTCCCTCCCGTTTTGTTTTACCCTAAAACTTAGATGTTTAGCTTTCTAAATAATGGCATGGGAATTGGGACATTATTGTGGCTGAAGTGTGTACCTGCTTAGAAGAGAACTGTTGGGTAACTTTTGTTTGGATTGTCTTTATTTACAGAAGTTGCATAGGCTTGCATAGTTGTTGTTTTTTCCTGCAGGATTCTCCCACACAAACAATTCAAAGACAAAAGCTGCTCATTCTGCTTCCTGCCCTGGATTTGCTCCCAGTAATTCTGCACAATAGCAGTTTTACTTGGAGCAAAGTGGTTATCTGAAAATTGCAAGAAAGTAATTCCTTTTGTTCTGTTTCTGAAGTTTAAACTTCATGGAAATATTATGGTCTGTATTGCAGCTGTTACCCCTTTCATAGTTAGTCTGGGCTCGTTTTGAAGGAGCTTGTCACACCTGAAGTTCAGTTGCAACTTTGCCTCAGGTGACAGTCTGAGCCCTTGCTGTGCATTTTGGTGCTTGACCCTTGAGTATGTAGACCTTAACTCATGACAGAATTCAAGCTTGTTCTTAACTCCTGCTGTTTTCCTGACCCAGGATAATGTGAGTGTTCTTTGAATGCTCAGACAATGTGGGCAGCTGGCAAAGTTTATAACTGTGCAGCTCACTTTCCATTTTACAGCTTTACTTAAGGAGCCTTAGGAGCCACTTCTCTCTGTAAATCAGAAGAATTAATGAGGTTTATGTTGCCCACCTGAAATTTGAATACTTCCCCTAGTCTCTCAAAACTTGGCAGTCTTCAGAGAACACTCTCTCCTTTTGGACTCAGTTTCTTCAAGACAGAGAAATCTTACTAAAAAGGACTTCCAAAGAAAGTAATATCACAGAAATTACCCTTGAGCAGTAGCTGTCAAGCAATTCTATTTCCTGAATGGAAAATCTCACTTACTCCTTGTGGGTACCTGCAAAGCAGCCAACAGCTCTTGTTACCCAATTGGCGCTCTCCTTTGGAATCATTGAATACAAGATAATAAAATATGTGGGTTTCTCCCTCTGCCTGTCACACTGCTTCACATACATGAGTTTGTATGTGAAGTATCCTGAAGAAAAATGTGGAGTGAGAAGAATGATTTACTAGTGGTAGTTGTAGACCAAATTCCCTTCTTCCTCACTGCAGCATTAGGAACACTGTCTGGCTGTGTTCCTGGGCACTCACTTGTTAATCACAGATTCTTCCCTCCTGATCCTGGGTAGATTCCCTCTCCTCCCATATCACTCCTATTGCTCTTTGCTGTCTCAGGAGTTTCTGGACAGAAAGGAGAGCAAGCAGTTTGGTTCTGCTCTCTGGGTAGGTCCTTCCTTTCAGTATCTACTTTGGAGTTTAAACTCTCCCTTCAAATAGCAGGAGGCAGGAGTTCTCGTGACGAAGACAGAAATGTGACCACACTAGTGGTAAGTTTCTGTGTAGGTTTTTGTGCAGAGGTTGAAATGAGATTATCAATCTGAGTTCCAGCACTGCACTGTGTTAAAAAAACCCTTCAGTTTTTAAATGCAACTCATTGTCATTTGCAAGCTGAAGTGTCACTGAAGAGCCCACCTGTTCTCAGAAGATCTAGTTGCTAAAATCACAAGGGGAGGTGAAATGAGAAGGTAATGGGAAGTAAATGCTCTGCATTTAGTGGTACATGATTGAATGAAGAGACAATAAAGGTATATGCAGTCCAGGTAGAGGTGATTGCCTGGGATTCACATCTGGAAAACTGGGTCTAGCAGAGGCATGTGGTTGCACTTGTACCCCAAGTTACTTTCCCTTGATTTTCTTTTTCCTTTTTGTCCTGTATGTAGACTCATGCCATCTACAGCCATGGCAGGTCCTGTCCTTACTATTTCATGCCTTTTGACATGGAAATGGCTGAATCATTGTTAATTTTTATTATTTTTTTTTTAACAAAATTTGATTTTGTTGGTTTCAGTCACTGATTGATCCTTTTTTCACTTCCTTTTTTTCCCTTGTCTCTCTGTGCTTCGCTGGACATGGCCCATAGGGGAGTTCTCAGGTGTGTATCTTCTCTGCTCAGTTTCCTTTCTTGTTTCTTTTTCCCTTGTTGAGGTTTTATGATGTGGTATACACATGTGATACTCCCCTGCTCTTGTCCAAACACGGTTGGCTTTGCAGACTTCTCTCCCCCACCTTTGCCTTGCTTGGTTGCCTTGCACCAGTGGGTCCCTGAGCAGCAGGATGTCCCCATTCTATGCTCACATGCCTGCTGCGTTTCAATAAGCTTTTCTTGTTTGGCTTTATGCAGGTTTGCTCCACTGTGATACACAGGCCTGTCACTCCAGCTCTTAGAGCTCAAAGTGTTCTTTTTTTTCCTGTCAGGATAGGTGCTGTGCTTGGAGCAAAGCTCAGGTGGGCACACAACTGAGTTAGGTTCCCGCTCTCAGGAGAGCACACTGAGAAATCCCTCTCTGTGTGATGGCCATTGTGTGTTAGTTAGTGCACACTGGCCCTCTTCTGGAATAGCTGTAGTGATATTAAAGACACTTTTTTAATAGAGTGGCAAAGCCTTTTGTGGAATCTTTGCATTTCTGACAGAATTTGAAGTGGCAGTTTTGTCCTTTGGTGAGACTCACTGCCTTAGGGCTGTCCTTTCTTGTCAAAAGGTTTTCAGTTTTCTGTTAAATATGCTTAGACCCTGATGCAATTTCAGATGAAGTCAAGGGAATCTCTCTTGATTTCAATGCAAATTGGATGAAGTTTTCCCTGTAGCAAAGGCAGGTGACTTACACAAACATAGCAGCACAGTGCTGTGTGGCAGTGAGCTCTGTCACTTCCTTTTGGCCAGCACCTCTTGGTGAGGGCACTCTGAGGTTACAACAGAAAGGGATGACCTCATCCTTTCTTTTTGTTCAAACTATTTTTACTGTAAGCCACTTTTTGTGGTCTTCTCTCACAAAACTTCCTGCTGAAGTTGAGTTGGAATTTGTTGCAGAGTGGAGCTGAGTTTGGGCCTGTGCAAGAGGGCCAGATGATATCCAGCCCCCACTTTTGTTTTCTCTCCTGACCCTGTCTTTCCCTCACCCTGCTCATAATGTCTGTTGAACTACTTTTGTTGTGGGGATGAGAAACCCAGAGATACGTAGTCAGGGGAGATGAAGATGTACCAAACAGGTGAGCTCACGTCAGGCTTATCCTGACATCTCAGGTGTAAAGCCCTGTTAGGCCAGCCTGCAGCAGAGCAAGGTGTAGGTAAGCTACTACTGAGTGTCAAGTGGCAGCACACCCAGGTGGGCACGTGCTGATGAGCTGTTCTGTTTGCTGTTTACACACTGGTACTTACTGGCTGCTTTTGTTCTCTTCCTTTCTTCCCCTTTGTCCCCATCTCTTTCTGTTCCCTTTCTCCTATGGGATGGCTCTCATAGTACGGGATGATTTCTTTGGTAAGGCGAAGGCCTTTTCTCCTTTGTTTTCTTCTTTGGTTTTTTTTTGTTGTTTTTAATGTGCATTTTGGCCTAAATTTCTTTCATTCACTCAACATCCCTCCATATGTCTTGCATTACCTTGGTTTGGTGTTTTTTTGTGGTGGTGGTATCACCTCTCCAAGAAGCAGGACGCAGCTGCTCAGTAGTGGTGGTTTGGGAGTTCTTCTGTTTCTTGTCTCTGATTATCCACTTTGATGCTTCACACTATTTGCCTGGCTATGGGAGGTGGACAATGTAAAATGGGCTCTGTTAGACAGCACTCTGTCCAGACCTGTCTTCCCTTTGCTCCACACTATAGAGGGATGAAGAGATCTCATTTTAGTCACTACAAAGTGTGGTTTTCTTCTGTTCCTGGGTAAGGTTATCTCAAAATGTACACTCTGTGGCTCTTGGAGATTTTGTCTATTTCTTTATTGCAAGACTTTTCCCTTCAGACTTTTCACTGTTAAAGCCTTGGGTGTCGCTGTGTCATACACAAGTAAGTTAGAAGCTGTGGTGAGATACTCATAGTTAAGATGCTGTGTATGGCTTTTAGTTCTGGCATGATAGTTCACCCTCTTCACCAGAGTTCTTTACTGTGCCAAAAACAAGTGCAGAGAGGGATAGATGAGCCAAGAATGGGAAGGAAAAAGGTTTAGTTAAAGAGAATTGGGATCAATTCTTTCCCTTGATGCCCCTCAGCAACTGTAACATCCCTTGTGCCATTTTAGTGTCTTACTGGCTTAATATTTATTTGATTGTTGTAGAATCACTGAAAAGGCACAAGAAAATCATTTAACAAGCACATAACTATTTGGTCTTCCCATCAACATAAGGCAAGCCACAAAAGAAAGGGCCACAGGTCATTCACCTTTCCAAGCTAAAAATACACTGCAGTTTACACTGCAGTTAGTGTCACACTTTTTGCTGTTTGCAATATTCTTTGACACAGCATCCAATGAACACGTTGCCTGAAACATCAAAGTGATTATCTGTCTACTAACTTTTCAAAAGGTATTTGAAACTGCTGCTTCTTACTCATTCTTGCTGGGATTTTGCTTTTGCCATCATAAATTCATCCCATCTAGCTGTGGGAAGAGGATCTATATGTTGGAGTGCTGTGATGTGTTCTCACTTCTCGTGTGCTGCCATGTTCTTCTAACTTCCATTTACTTCAAGTTTGTGTTGTTCTCATTTTATTGCAAATATTTGTTAATGAGCAAATAACAAATCATGAAAACTGTTGATGTCTGTGCTGTAAAGAAGGAGGTAGTTCAGAGGGCGAGGATGAGGAACGCTTCAGCACAAATGCTGATGGTTGTGAGAATGAGATGCAGCCCTCAGCACTGTCCCCTCACAGGGAGAGGACTCTGCCTTTAGTTCTCAGGTGGCCTCTATTCCCCAGTGTAAGGCAGAAGCTGATGTTGGGAGCCAGCAAGTCCCTGACAGCAGGAAACAATCCAGATGTGCTTTTGGTCCCTAAACAACTTTCCATTTGATTGCACAAAACTGAACTGTCACACCTTCACTCGTGGTCCCAGATTTTTCAAAGTCCTTGCAACCCAGTCTGCGTTTCGCAGTCCTTGTCCGCTGCTTCCCAAGTGCCAGTGCAGTGTGTCCATCTAGATGTGTACTTCAGTGTGGGTCTTAAGTGATGGAACTGAGACTTCAGATTTTAAACATCCCTGTGGAAAGGTCCTGTGTGACCTGCCCTAGGCGATCCTGCTTTGGCAGGGGGGTTGGTCTGGATGATCTCTAGAGGCCCCTTACAGCCCCTACTGTTCTGTAATTCTATGAAAACTGATAAAGGTCGGTAGAGCAATGGACAGTCTAAAGTCCTATTAAAGTTTCTCTGGTGGAAGGCTGATAATGGGAAGCCTTTCATGTGCATGAAACTGGTCATAACCATGATCCCAAATTTGTCCTCAGAAACAGCAAATTTGGCTTATGCTAAGAAAGAAGGAAAATGATGTGCAGATCTGGCCAACAGTTTGGACAGTGTTCTGCTGTCATCTGTGAAAACACCATCAACTTCTGCCTCTTTCTGTAGCAGTGATGATAAAATCTGGCTGAGCCAGGGGCAGCTGACTTGACTTCCTCTGATTTGCATTATTGAAGCTCTCCTCTCTGGCCCTCTCAAGGGAGTCTGTGAAAGTTGGGGTAAGAAGCTAGGTCTGCATTTGCACTCTACAGAAGGACACCTGAGTGTCTTTGCTTGTGCTGCGTGGTCTTTCAGCAGAGCACAGAAGCCTAGGGAGGCCTAACAAAAGTGATTTCTGTTCCCCAAGCATGAGTCAGGCAGTGCCACACAAGTTTCATATTTCTAGGAGAGCAAGTGAAAAATGCCTGGCCTTTCTTTTCAGGAATGGGCAAAGAAGTGGGGAATCTGCTGTTGGAGAACTCGCAGCTACTGGAGACCAAGTAAGGAACCATTGTGTGCTCTGAACTGCCTGCCTAGTTAAAAATGAGATGGCATCTTGAAGCAGGTCTTGGCCAGAACTCCTGTCTCAGAGAGGCTTACTCATTTATCTGTCTTAAATACTTGTTGTTCCTTCAATTGTAGAAGAGGAGTTGCTTTTCTGAGCAACTTCCCTCTTTCCTTTCTGCAGGCACTTGGGTGACATCTCTGGGCATGTGCTGGTTTGTATTTGCAAAGTTTGCTCTTTGAAAAGAAAAGTGTGTTGCTATAGAGAAGAGTTTTCAAAGATTTAATAGTTGATGAAAGAGAAACAGAAGCAAACAATATAACAGACTTCATTTTTTTTGGGAGGCTGGCAAACCAGAGACTAAAGCTAAGCAGCCAGGAAGAGGAAGGCAGAGCACTTCCAGGGAAGAGGTGGAGAACTTACTGTGATGAGAAAGTGCTGGTTTTAAAGATACTAAGATATTTTGGAGATGCTTGGAAATATTTAGATCACCATCATCCAGTTATCTACAGTTACAGATTGTTGTAGCAGTTCAGAAAGGCACATTTCAGATCTTCATTCTCTTAATAATAGATCTGAACCTTATGCAGGTTTTAGGTTACCCTACACCTGCTTTTTGCAGTATTCTGCCATCTTCTTGGGGAGGTTTGGGCTCATCAGTTAGGATGGGACTGGGCAAATCTCAACTGATTATGGTGACTTCTGTGTTCTTCTGCAACTCCTTCTTGCCAAGAGATACTTTTCTATTGAGTTACAGCTGGATTGAATTGTTACATACACTCGTTTCAACTCTCCTTGTAGTGCCTGTGGCTTTAGTTTCAGGTCTCTCTTATGGGCAGCTGCTGGTTTTGGGCAGCTGCTGGTTTTGGGCATTTTTGCTTACTGTCCCTTTCACACCTTTAAGAAATGCTTTGAACGTTGTGAAGAATGATTTGATTGCCAAGGTGGACCAGCTGTCTGGAGAGCAGGAAGTGCTGAAGGGAGAGCTTGAAGCAACAAAGCAGGCCAAAGCCAAAATGGAAACCAGAGTCAAGGAGCTGGAAGAGGAGCTGAAAAGGTGAGTGACTCAAACACAGCCCCAGGAAACTGGAAAGACATGAGCAATAACCTCACCTCCTCTGTTAGTTTTACTCTGTCTCCCTCATGAAGTTTAGCATTGAAATTCAAAAGTATCCTACAGAGCACTGAAAGGCTTGATGGTAGGTGGCTGAGATACTTTTAGTGTTGCCTTTTTTTATTATTATTAAATTTAAATGATTGATTGAGCCCTAGAAAACCCTCCTGAGGCTTAGGATTCTGCAGCAGCAACTTCAAATCCAGGGTCCTTGGCATGAAGTGTTCAGAGTTTCAATTAGCTAGTGAAAAAAATCCAAAAGAAGTTTTGAAAAGGGGAATTTTCAGACCAAATAGTTCCATAAGAAACTGTCAAGAGCTCAATTCATGCAGCAGGCATGGCAGCTTTTAGAGAAATGAATGTCCACTCATTTGATCAAAGAGGTAATACAGGTTCCTGAAAGCAATGTTTAAATAACTAAATCGTTAAGTGTTTTCTTGTTCACATTAAGAATGAGAAGAAGAGGCAGAAGATGTTTTTCAGGTCCTATGCAGGTAGCATTTGGAGAGATCCCCCTTATTTTCCATTCAAACTAGAGAAGTCAAAGCCCAAATGCCTAGCAAAGCCTGTGGCAATTTCACATCCATCGAATTAAAGCTGCCCCACGGGGCAGAACGCAGCAGCATTACACAGTGACAATCTGTGCGTTGCACTGGGGCATCACTGTCTCAGTTCAGAGGACACTGGAAAGTTGCCTCTGTAATCTGAATCACCAAGAGTAACACAGACTGTTCAAAACATCTGAAATTAAAATAGTCTCCCAAGCAGTGGAAGTAGATCTGATTGGTTTTTAATGCCTTTTTAAGCCTCTCACGGTGTATATAACCTGTTCTGCAGGAGGGACAGGGACTTCTGGCTGGCATCTGTGCCATTTTAGGAGATGGAGACAGCATTTCTTTTTCTGCAGTGCCCATACTGTTAATAGAAGTGCCTTTAATTCAAATGGACTGCAGAACTGCAGCTTGACACATGGAGTTTAGAGACATTAAAAGGACTCTTAAGTACTTCATTAACATGATTTTGGTGTGCCCTTCGTCACATTAGAGGCTTTTTACACTGCACTGAAAACAGAAGCAGCCCAGAAGAAGAACTTATGCCAACATTTTCACTGCAAACAATGGTTGAGTTCTCTATGGCTAAGATCTTATCAAACATTTGAACATAGATCATGGCTCTGAATAGAAATTGGCTGGACTGTTCCAGTGGTCAATATTCTGGTGCTTACATAAGGGTGCCAAAGACACAGGGTGATTGGTGAAGCCGTTCAGAGTGACAGGATGTATGGCAGGAGGAAGAGTAACAGAGAAGCACCTCATGATTTATACTATTAGCTCACAGCTGGGGAACATTTCCTTGTGGTGCATGCAGACAGACCTTCCCATAGATGGTTCTCCTCCCAGAACACCCCAGGGCCAGCCATGGTATCACTTGCTGGTTTGATGCCTTTCTTCCTGTTTCCTAGAGTGAAATCTGAAGTGATTGTTGCCCGGCGAGAACCCAAAGAGGAGGTGGAGGATGTAAGCAGCTATCTCTGTACAGAATTGGTATATTACATTACTAAAATGCCTGTGGGGAAAGGGGGTTTATGTACTTACTCTGTATCACCTCATATGTCTGAGTTCTGACACACTGACTGATCTGCCTTCATTAGCAATGAGGGCAGAACTGCTAAGCTGAGGGTTGTTGCTGCTGAGCGTTGCTAGTGGACAGATGCTGTGAATTTACCTCTTCATAGGACTCCTAAATTGTGGTGTGGCAAGGATGACCAGCTGACAGTGGCCATACCACACACCATGTGGTTTCTGCAGAAACCTTCCCACCTGATTTGGTTCTCCCCAGTTTCAATATGCTGTCTAGTGTGCAGTGTGGTTTCTCTCAGGGTCTTATGGCCATCAAGGCTTCTCCAGGAGAGCTTGTCTCCATGTTGGCTGTGAAACTGTGAGGACATTGTGCAGTGAAATCCAGGTTACACAGGTAGCTCTGCCACAGTAACTGCCTTAATCTCAGTCTTGTGGCTTTGTTTGTCTCATTTCTTTTACATAAGCCAGTACTGTCTGTAACAGGCTAGAGGCAGGGGAGGCTCATGGACTGTTCTTCTGTGACAGCTCTTCAGACTGGCTGAGCTGGAGACTTTTCAACAAAGACCAAAAGGCTGGTCATACATGTTTGCTCTCAGTCCAGAGAGGCTGGAGAGAGACTTGGTTCATTTGCTGTATTCCAGCTCTCAGCTGCTTTCCCCAGCTTAGCCAGGTTCTTCTCATGTTCCACTCCTCAAAAGAGACAAACCGAATCTCATTTCTGTTGCCTCCTAACCCAAACCTGCATGTGCCATCATTGGAAGGCCAGGTTGTGCCACCAAAGAGGAAAATGCTCTTCTTTTGTTGCTTGTACCCTGACCTTTATCAGTGCATACTAACAGAACACCTCCTTTCTAGTCCTCCTGAGGGGACAGATGGCATTGCATGGTGCTCCCTGCTGCTTGTGACTGGATTTGCTAATGGACTAAAATCTTGATTTCCAAATTTCTGCATCAGTGAACCACTGTCAATTCTCACAATTCCTTGCAGACTATCAAGGCACTTTGCTGGCAATAGTCCCTGTGTGAGGTTTTCAGTTTGGCAGTGGTTCTAATTCTAATTTGCATGGGTTTGCAGAACACCCCAGAGGTCTGTGGGCAAGAGTTTGGGGCTCACTCAGCACCTCTCATGGGGAAATCAGGATAATCAAACAGAACAAAAGGAGAACTCACAAATATGTCTTTCTGTCTCCTGACTTGCCCTGTACTAACTTCAATCCCCTTCCATCTTTTGTGGGCTGAAGCAGTGCTCCTCCCCCCTGCAGGACAACATTCCCATTGCTCAGCGCCGCCGCTTCACCCGTGTGGAAATGGCTCGGGTTCTGATGGAGCGCAACCAGTACAAGGAGAGGTTGATGGAGCTCCAGGAGGCTGTCAGGTGGACAGAGATGATCAGGTGAGACTGGGTGTTGCTGAAGGCTCCTATTTAGGGTGGAACCTGGCCATGTCTGACCTTGTGGTCAATGCAACCCCCACCAAGATACGGGTTGAGAAGTGACGAAACCTTTCCCAACTGTAGATGCTTCTCTCCTAATACTGAATCCTGCCTCTCTTATTCCTGAACCTGGGCTACAAATCTCAAGTCAGCATCATTATATGGAAACACTGGGCATTGTTTGGCTTACTGTTTTGTTGTGTGCTGATGAAGCTAGGAGAAGCTGTAGGGGGGAACAGGTTGCTTCTAATTAGTGAATTTTCATAGTTTCATAGTTTCATAGTTTCATTCAGGGTTGGAAGGGACCACAAGGATCATCTAGTTCCAACCCCTCTGCCATGGGCAGGGACACCCCACACTAGATCAGGCTGGCCAGAGCCTCATCCAGCCTGCTCTTAAACACCCCCAGGGACGGGGCCTCGACCACCTCCCTGGACAACCCATTCCAGGGCTTCACCACTCTCATGGGGAAGAACCTCCTCCTCACATCCAGCCTGAATCTCCCCACCTCCAGCTTCATTCCATTCCCCCTAGTCCTATCACTACCTGAGATCCTGAGAAGTCCTTCCCCAGCCTTCCTGTAGGCCCCCTTCAGATACTGGAAGGCCACAATTAGGTCTCCTCGGAGCCTTCTCTTCTGCAGACTGAACAGCCCCAACTCCTTCACTCTGTCCTCATAGGAGAGGTGCTCCAGCCCTCTGATCATCCTCGTGGCCCTTCTCTGGACACCTTCCAGCACCTCCACATCCCTCTTGTAATAGGGGCTCCAGAACTGGACACAGTACTCCAGGTGGGGTCTCACCAGGGCTGAGTAGAGGGGGAGGATCACCTCCCTCGACCTGCTGGCCACACTTCTCCTGATGCAGCCCAGGATCTGATTGGCTTTGCGGGCTGCAAGTGCACACTGAGAGCTCATGTTGAGCTTTTTGTCCACCAGCACCCCCAAGTCTCTCTCCTCAGGGTTACCCTCCAGCCAGTTACTGCCCAGCCTGTATTTGTGCCTGGGATTGCCTCGACCCAGATGCAGGACCCTGCTGTGGCTTGAAGTGAGTGTAATGCTGGAGTCTGTAGTTACCAGACTGATACTGTGGCCATGGTAATGTTGCAGGGAGTTGATAAAGCTCCAGCTTGAACACACTTTGCACTTCATGTCAGCACTGCAACATAAAGTGGTTGGGTGCATTTCCATTAAAGACCAGTGAATGTCACTCCCTCTGTTGTATGTTGAAACATGTTAGAATGAATTCTGAATTTGGACATGGCTTCCTTGGTGGAAATGGCCTGCTGGTTGGCAGAACCCTGGGTGAGAGATGCCGAGATTGACTTGCTTTGCTGTGTTTGTCTGTAGAGCTTCCCGAGAGCACCCATCTGTCCAGGAGAAGAAGAAATCCACCATCTGGCAGTTGTAAGTTCTTTGGTGGTTTGTCTAAGATTTAGAAAAGGGGAAATGTTGCTCTTTCTACTTCAGGCAGCAACTGAATAGACTCTACATTAGTGAAATATTGACTAAAAATGCTGTTGGCTGAACCCTTTTGCCTTTAAGGGCTTCCTTTGTCCTTAATGAAAATCAGATCTGAACATCCACATGGGTTTTGTTTCACAAGCTAGAAAAGGTTAGAAGTGTCCTGGGATGGAAACAAACATAGGCTCACCATTGGTTTTAATAAAGATTTGTTTTCAGAAGCTGTATTTTTCTGTAAGCTAAGAACACTTTATGCCAATCAAACTGAAGACTTGGCACTATGTTTGAAGTAGGGCAGTTGTCATGCAGGGCTTAGAGCCCCTGATTGCATACCTCTCTTGCTTCCTCTCTTAGGTCTGCATGGTGTGTTGTCTCCTCCAGGCACCTTTTCTGTCATTTATTGGCCTTTGTCTGTTCTTAGCTTCAGCCGTCTGTTCAGCTCTTCCTCAAGTCCCCCGCCAGCAAAGAGGACCTACCCATCTGTGAACATCCACTACAAGTCTCCCACCACAGCAGGCTTCAGCCAGCGGCGCAGCCACACCATGTGCCAGATCTCCGCCGGCAGCCGCACCCTGGAGTTCTTCCCTGAAGAGTGAGTCATGTGCTGTGTGCCCAGCCAGCTCCCCAGCAGCTCTCCCAAGGAGCAGCTTTCCTTAAAATAAGCTGTTTGCTGCTTTTAAGAAAGTCAGTGGGGGGTTAATATGTGTCCATCTCTCGTAGTTTAACTCCCTGATCTTTTACTCATCAGTTACCACATGGATGGGCTCATACAACCATAGAATGGTCCAGGCTGGAAGGGACCTCCAAAGCTCATCCAGTCTGACCTCCCTATAGTCAGCAGGGACATCTTCAACTAGATCAGGCTGCCCAGGGCCTCATTGAGCCTTACCTTGAATATCAACAAGGAAGGGGCCTCAACCACCTCCCTGGGCAACCTGTTCCCATGTTCTGCCACCCTCATAGTAAAGAATTTCTTCCTGATACCCAATCCAAATCTGCCCTTCTCTGGTTTTAAGCCATCGCCTCTCATCTTGCCACTGCAGGCCTTTGTAAACGGTCTCTCTCCATCCTTCCTGTATGCCCTCTTCAGGTACTGGAAGGCTGTTATTAGGTTTTCCCAGAGCCTTCTCTTCAGGCTGAACAACCCCAGCTCCCTCAGCCTGTCAGCTCAGTTCTGTGCTTCCTAACACATAACTGTTGTGGCTTTCTAGCCTCATGAGGGTTGAGAGAATAAAGTCGACCTTTGTGGGAAAGTGTGCTAGCAGCACTGGGACAAGGGGATGGAAAGCCTTGCCCAACCCTGCTGATGGGGAGTTTAGGTGAAGGCAGAAGGTCTCTCAGCAGAATATATAGCTTACATTGTGCTTAAGAACCACCTCTAAGCATTGCTCTTGCACAGGCTTCATCCTATTCATGGTTTCTGACATGAACAGAGACTTGACTTCAAAATGCATTCTGCTGTTAGGAGATTGTGCAGTTTGATCCATGGTGTGTTCCTTGGAATAGAATAACAATAGAATGTGATGGTAAAGGATCATCACTTCTCCAGTAAAAATGGGTTTGTTGGAAGTATGATAGATGAGGAGAGAAAAAATTGCCTTTAGAAGGATAAATTTACACTTTAGCAATATCCACTGTCTTTATCCTGTTCTTTTTATCTGATG
The DNA here is from genome assembly GCF_026170545.1 of Melanerpes formicivorus. Lineage (NCBI taxonomy): Eukaryota > Metazoa > Chordata > Aves > Piciformes > Picidae > Melanerpes > Melanerpes formicivorus. The sequence continues at coordinate 11,106,870 of NW_027142366.1, read as the reverse complement.
GCAATATCACAGTCATTGTGTGGTGTCCTGAGTGCTTTCCAGCGGTGCATTAAGTGACATGACTAACCTCTGTCAGAAGCTGCTTGTTTTCTCATCCTCTCCCCAGGGGAGGAAGCATGTGGAGGGAAGTGCTTTGTTTTAGCAGGAGATTGGGTTTGTTTTAAGTGTAGTATATGTCATTGTGTGTGTGTGTGTAGGTGGTTTAGGTTTGGATTGAAATTTTTTTTGCTGATGTTGTTTGTACCTTGGAAGGATACTTAAAAAACACATTGAATGCTGGAACCAATACTCCCAACAGCCTTTGTTTATATTAAAACAGAGCTCAAGAGCTCACAGATCAATTTTTCTTTTAACCTTTACCAGTGCAAAGCTGGAGTTGTTCTGATGAAGCCAGCAGTTAGTGCATGTTTGTTTTGGCAGCAGAGAAAGCTTTGAAGTGAACAGAAAAATAAAGGGCTGACAATAACCAAGAGGGGCAGGACTCAAAATGCCTTCCTTATGGGGACATTAGGTCAGTAAATTGTAAGAACCAAGCAAAAATTGGTGAGATCTACATTAACAGGCCTTAGGTAAGTGAAAGTTGATTCCCTGTTTCTGAAGGGCTTTTGGAGCACTGGAGATGCCAATGATTTGGCCTGCCAGATGGCTCAGGTAATGGGGAGCTAGATTAGGGATGTCTGTGTCTGCTTCTCAAGAGAGTTTTGATCTCTTAGATCTCCTGCATCCATTTTCAGCGATGGATTTGGTCTGCTTTGTGTTTCCTCCTTCTGCTATGGTAGTAGTCCCTTCACCTTCAGCTTGTGTTTTTCACCATGGCTTGAGAGGTGATGCTGGTGCTTCTCTCCTCAGTGACTGTACCTCCTCGGCACGGCGCGAGCAGAAGCGGGAGCAGTACCGCCAGGTCCGGGAGCACGTGCGGAACGACGATGGGCGGTTGCAGGCCTGTGGCTGGAGCCTCCCTGCCAAGTACAAGCAGGTAGGGACCACTCTCCAGGCCAGCTAAAGGGACATCATCCCTTACAGTAAAATCAGTGAAGACCTAATTCTCCCACGGGTAACCCTAGCCTTAGTCCTTAAATAATCCATGTAGAGGTAACATATGCACGTTTTATTTGTGTGATGGTTGTAGGCACAGGTCAGACTGATGTTTTGTGTGTCTCCACCAAAGCCAGTGGAGGAGGTATTTCATTTGTACTCTGAGAACTTTACCAATCATTTAGTAGAAAAACCAAATGGAGAGCACTTTGCTCCCACTTCTCCAGCAGTAACACAAACCAAATGTCATCAGCCTCACTTGTTAGCCTGTGCCTCATGTCAGTGGTCAATGACTTCCTGAGAGGAAGAAGTAATGCAGTGTGGCTTGAATGTGAATGAGTTTCAGGCCGTGATGGAAAGCAGTAGCAGTGTTCTGATTTCTTTGCAGAGATCATCCATTAACAACCCTTTCTCCATCAGGAGTGCAGTGTATATAGCCTCTGTTGACCATAGCTGGGTCACAATATCATAGTGAGAGAGGCAGGCTGTCAGCTAGGCTGCTCCCATCCCTATAGGGTGTCTGTTTCATACAATATGTGAGATGAAGCCTCAGCAGCACCTGTCTCTGAGTCTTGTAGGCTTTGTTCTGCTATACTGGTTACATCTCTCTTTCCATAGCCTGTTGTTCATAGCTTTTTACTGTCTATTTTGTCTTCTTTTCCCCCACAGCTGAGTCCCAATGGTGGTCAGGAAGACACTCGCATGAAAAACGTCCCTGTGCCTGTGTATTGTCGTCCACTAGTAGAGAAGGACCCAACCATGAAGGTACATTGCCTCTGCATAGCATTCCAGTCCAAAAGGAGAGCATGGGATAAGCAAAGCATTTTGGTTGTTAAATGTGCAAATTTGACAACAATCTACATCTTTCTTTTACATTATGTATTCCAAATCCTACCTTCTGCTTCCTCTGAGTAGTGGTTTCTAGTGTATGTAGAGAGATGTCCCTGTCTCTGTGTGGACATCATTCCCAGCTGATTCTGCTTGCCAGCTCCCACACTTCTATCTCATTCTTTTTGGGAACAGCTCTTATATAACAGCAGCAACATTAGATGCATAGAGGGCTTTGGCTAAGACTCCTTAGAGCATCATACAAAACAGTACAAAAAATTCATTAAAAGTAAAACTGTGGTTTGCTCTTTTTAATATTCCCCTGGTAACAGGATTGGTTAATATTCCACTGGTTCCAGACCAAAATCATCTGGAGCATATGTTTGTGAAGCTGTAGCTGTCAGTACTAGTGTATTCTGAATAAGAGCTACAGTTGAGAGCAGATTAGTAGCTGGTCATCTCTCTGCAAGCAGCACATTTACCTCCCACAGGTAGTTGGTTTGAAAGTTAGTCTTCACCTTCATTCAGAGTTGATTTTTAGATGTCATTCTGATGTTTTAAGGTGTAAGAAATTTCTTAACACTGTTAGTTGTTTCTAGGAGATGGGTGAGCTCTTTGGATAATGCTCCATTCAGCATCTTTTCCTTCATGATTTTGGATAAGTCCAGTATTTACTTCTGTTACAGTCCTGTTCCCAGCATTGTCCTAAAAACTGTCTGGAAATAACTCACAGGAGGTTAGCTAAATTTGATTTCAGAAAATATGCAGGGTGCTTCCTTCTTCATACTTTTACCTAGGGAGCTAAAGCAGCACAGTTTTATTTTTTATTGATGTATTTTTTTACTTCATTTGTTGTTGTCTCAGTTCTTTAAATAGCTCTCTAAGATCATGCTAACACTGATGTGGTTTGGTTGGGGAGGGGGGTGAAGGGGGCAGTGGGTGGAGCAAAGGAGTGTGTGAGGAAGCAGAAGAGCAGGGTGGGAGGAGGGACTGGGAAACAGGAGTGCTCTGAATACCTGTGCTCAGTAGTCCCAGTCAGTTTCAGCTGGGTAGTCCTGCTTATTGTGTCCCCAGCTGCCTGCTTTGCTACAAAGATTTAAGAGCCCCAGAGTCAGAAAAGCTGAGGACATTTCAGAAGCCTGATTATTATCTCTTAAGTGTTTTAGTCACATCTGTTAAAAACCAGTGATTTTTCACTAGGTTACAGAGGACCTTTACCTTAACCTCCATCAACTCTGACTACCTATTATAACAGAAATTGCTAAGATCTGCTGTTTCCAGCTGGGTGTTTGAGGCTTTTGACATGTGTCCACAGTTCTCTACAAAGGGGCCTGAATTCCAAGAGGCCTTGGAGCCTTCAGAATTCTTTGTTCAAGATTCCTATTTCTGTTACTTAGCTGTGGTGTGCAGCTGGAGTCAATCTTACGGGATGGAGACCCGTGGAGCAGGAGTCTGGGAATGGGCAGAAACTGGATCCTGGACGTGATCCTCTCACCTGTGATAGGGAAGTGGAAGGGGAGAACAACAAAAGTAACCATACATCTCCTGAGAAGAAAAAGGTCAGAGCACAAAATGGATTTCTTCTTCTCTGTGATGTTTATTCTCATTCCATCCTTGATGTGCCCCCTCTCTCAGTACCTTTGTACTGCACTACTGGCTACTAGCTCTGCGCTACTCTGTATGTCTGAGGCATTGTCCTGTGGGGTGGGGTTGTGGTGTTCCAGCTTTTCAGTCACTTTCTGTCTCATTTGGGATCACTTTGGGTGAAACTTTTTATCTTCTACTTTTGAAACATTTGGGAAAAGTTCCTAATAAGAAGTTCAATAAGTGCTTGCTAAGATTCTGAGGAAGATGATGCAGTCCTCATCACTGGAAATTGAAAACAAATTCAGGCAAAGTTTGGTAGAAAGAACACAGACTTAGCAGGGTCCTTGAGCCCATTTGGTTCAGAAACTGAAGTTCTTGAAGTTCTGTTTTGTAACAGTCTTAAGTGTTTGGCTGTGTTTTAAAAAAGCTGTGATTTGTGGATAATAACAAAGTGTTTTACCCTTTCTGGTTTGTGGGGTATTTTTTTTCCACAACTGTCTTACACTGCTGCTCTATATTTGAGTGACTTCAGCTTGCTTAAGGTAGTGGGTTGAGTGCATCCAAGCTCCATGGTATTCTGTCTAAAGTGAATGTTTAGTGATAGCCTAGAAGAAGAGTTAGTGACCAAACTCCTCTTGCCCTAGGGAGTCAGACAGGCTCTTTGACCAGCATTCCAGATACTGGAGTAGAAACCTAGACAATGGTTGCATAGCCCAAATTGTTTGTTTGCATTGACTAGGAAGACACTTGGCCTTTTGGAGCCAGCATTGTGGTCTTTGCATATGAAACTGTTGCTGAGCCCCGATACTCTCAGTCTGATCCGAGAGGAGCCCTGATTGTGCCCATATGTTTGCTCTCCTGAAGGCAAAGGAGCTCCATGAAATGGATGCCACATCCAGTCGTGTCTGGATCCTCACCAGTACACTGTCAACGAGCAAGGTTGTAATTATTGATGCCAATCAGCCTGGCACAGTGGTGGACCAGTTCACTGTATGCAACGCTCACGTGCTTTGCATCTCCAGCATCCCTGGTAAGTGGGGCCCAGGCACTGGCTGAGATGTGCACAGGATCACTTGCTCCATGAGAAGTGACAAATGTTGCATCCTCAGTTCAGAACTAACCCTTGGGACTCTGATGCATTCTGTAATTGTCCCTCAAAGCCATAACTTAGATCTTGCCTTCTTGTAGGACCTTTCTGTGGAGATCCCTCAACTGTTGAACATTTAGTAAGTGTTCCCTGTGGCACATACAGGATGGCTCTTGGGAGCAAGAGTGAGGCTTGCCCAGGTTTGGAGGGCTGTGTAGCTGGCCTGGATGTTGATGCTAGGGATGAGGGGATTTGCCATGATGTTGACTGATGCTGTGTTGACTCCCTAGGGCAGTGAACCCTGAGGGTCAGCATCTTCCATCCACGTGATTACCTTGGGAGTACTGCTGTGTACATCAGCAGTGACAGCTAGATTTATGGGAGAATCTGTTCTTTGCCCTTCAGCGGCCAGTGAGAGTGATTATCCTCCAGGAGAGATCTTTCTGGAGGGAGATGTAAATCCTGAAGAGTCGTCTGGAACAGATGGTGTCTTGGCAGGGATCACTCTGGTGGGCTGTGCGACCCGCTGCAACGTACCACGAAGCAACTGTTCCTCACGTGGTGACACACCAGTGCTGGACAAGGGACAGAGTGAGTTCTGGAACATAAAACCTCATGGCAGTCCAGTTCTAGCTAGTCTTATATGAGCTTACAGTCATAGAACTGCACCTTCCTGGCCTAGAGGTAACTACTTCAGAGGCCTTAAGAAGTTTCTTAACACAGTACAGGAAGACCCAAGGCTTTTTTGGTACATTTCTCTTTAGAGCCCTCCTTTTCTTTATGAGTGATCCACACCCTGCAGCCTGGTTGTGGGGGCAATGTAACAGAGTATTTTGGACAGGTGATTCTCATTGTCTTTCTCCTCTGAACTATGTCTTCTTATGAAGTCAGTTAAGCCTCTATGAAAACCATAACGATGCTCTTGCTGACTCCATATTGCAGTGGGCAGCTATGGAGAATGTCACAGTCATGGATGACTTGTGTGATAGCATCCATGGAAATGTCTATGGATCTGTCACGAGCCCATTGGTATGTTGCATCTCTGCCTTGATGTCCTGACGAATCATGAGCCCACCAAGCTAAAACATTCGGCCATAGTGTCCCTTTGTTAAAGGCACCGCCTCAAATGGTCACAGGAGAACTACCAATGTTTTGCTGGCCACAGATTTTACCTCACTTTAAAACAGCTTCTTGCCCATCCAAGCAGAACACCTGATGAGCTGCTGTCTGTGGTGCAGGCTCAGGGTTTGATCAAGTTTGGCAAGGAAGGATAAGCTAAAAGCTTAACAGCCTCATTTCTATATAGCTCTTGCCAGCTCATTCCCCAGCATGTCTCACACTGTTCTTTATCTTTTAGGTGAGATGGCTTCTGTCTGCAATGGGAAGATCAACCAGTCCCAGTCTACTGAGGAGGCTACAGAAGCTACGGAGGTACCAGAGAATGGTACCAGCGAGGCAGAGCCTGCTGAGGCCCGGCCCGGGCCCCTCACGGAGCACGTGTTCACAGACCCAGTCCCAGCACAGCCACCCCTCAGGCAGAATGGGTAGGCAGTCTGGAGCCAAAGTGCCAGCTCAGATCTTTATCAGCTCTGTTTTCATAAGCTTTTTGATAGGAGAACCAGCCTGATCTTCTGACAGTGCTAAACTTGTTCCAGTTTTGTGCCCAGATCGCAGATGGGATGATAGGGAGAGAAGGAAAGAAATGAAAAGAGCCATGGTTCAGCCTGCAGCAGACAGTGTCAGCTGCTGAAGTGCAATTGATCTCTCAGCCTGGATATAGACCTGCCCAAATCTTCTGCAGAGCATGTATAATTAATGTTCCTACTGGAGGGGCTTATTGATTTGTGTGTAAAAAAAAAAGGTGATTGATTTGTTCTAGCAGTGCTGTAGATGTAAGGAAGAAAGCACATTCATCACCCCAGAATTCTTATGACAGATGAGTCTGATGTGGTGGCCTGAAGAGGACGCTGGAGGTCCTGGATAGAAATTGTTCCTAAATGACCAAGTTGTTCTTGAGTTGCTTCTGTTGAAGTTGGAAATAACCAGAGAAAACATTGTTTATCTAACAGTACTGCCAAACATTAAGTTCTGGAGATTTGGAGTATTTGTTTTGGTAGGGAAAAAAGGAAGTTTTGCAAACTGCAGATGTGGGAGTTGAGCAATTAAAAAAAACACCAGATAAAAAGCAGCAGTTTTGCATACAGGGGCCCTTACCAGCTTGTGAGTGCCAGACTGGGGGCATTTCTGTGTGCTGCTGCCTCTGAAGCCTCATAAATGGTGTTCTTCTGTGTGTTCAGGGAAAACGGGCAGCTGAAAACTGAGTCAAGCACAACACTGCCAGATCAGGAGTCGAGTGGGGATGCTGCTGGGACTTGCACTAGTGCTGCCCCCACCATGTGGCTGGGAGCACAGAATGGATGGTAAGTTCCCTTTGGGCTGGCAGATCTCTCCATCACCTCCATTCTTTGGGCTCCACTTTTCATGTCAGCACACCTTTAATTTGCTTCTTGTGAACATCATTTCTCACTGACGTTTTGAGCCCTCAGCTGAACCTCACTTTCTTACCTAACTTCCACCTTTCCTACCAGAAGAAAAGACTCAAGCCTAGTCAGGCTCAAGGTGTGGGGCCTTGCTGCTAACCCTCCCATTGTGTCCATTCTCCCAGGCTTTATGTGCACTCAGCTGTATCCAACTGGAAGAAGTGTCTGCACTCCATCAAGCTCAAGGACTCTGTGCTGAGCCTCGTGTAAGTGCATGTGCCAAGGGATGCCAAGGCGAGAGGCTTCAGTGCCTAAGTGCTGTTGTAGAGGGGGTAGCAGCTCTTTGTCAGTCATCTTTTTCTTTGCTCTTCTAAGTGAGGAAAATTTTCCCAAGGTTTTTGTTATTGGAATGCCTCCCACTGAGCCATTTTCCTGCTCAATTGCAGACCTAACCCAATTCAGTGGTAAAGTAGGCAGTACCAAGAGGAAGTAAACAGGGAGGAAAACAAGCAAAATTTCACTAGGGTGTAAATTAGGTGGAATTTGTTGAAATGGATGGAGCCTTTAGTGTGAATGAGAAGTTACCTCAACAAGTTATGGATGGTCTTACTAGCATGAAGGCCTTTGGACCTTGCAGGATATTCCTGCAGATGCTAATCTGAATGGCTATTGTGGAGAGAACATAAAGATGGGGGGAGTGGGGGGTATGTCAGGAAATTTTTTAGTCCCTTACTTCTGCAGAGTTTTGTGAATATTTACTTCCCTGTGATTTCAGGCATGTGAAAGGGAGGGTCCTTGTTGCTCTGGCAGATGGAACACTAGCCATATTTCACCGTGCAGAAGGTGAGTCTCAATGTAGTAAGAGAAAACAAAACTTGGCCAAAAGTGTTGCAATGGATTAAATGTTGTTGAGTGGAGAAGGAAAGCTGCCAGCTTGCCAGAGTGCAAACATATGGGTAAAAAGCATAGCTATTCCTTTTCCTAAACCATCTAAGGCATGCTTTAATGCCATTTCCTGAGCTTTTCTAAGCAGAGCTGTGTGTGAATGTGTGGTACATGGAGCAAACACAGCACACTCAGGAGTACATTTGTTGTGCGGTTACCTGAGGCATGCTTGGCAACTTTAATGCATTTGGGCCAAACTGGTGTTAGTGTGCATCCAAAAATCAACTGTAACAGTGCCTGCACAGGGAGCTCCACACAGCTCAGGCTGGTCTTTGCAGTTGGAAGTAGGCCTGCTCCATCCCAGAAATGCTGGACTCTGTATAAGTAGTGGAATTGATCGCTGCTGGCAGTGCTGGGATTCTCTGGAAGTCTCCACACAGATGGAGCCTTTGGTCAGGTTTTCTTGTTGTGAAAGATAAATGTCTGAGTAATCTGACATGCCTTAATCTTGTCACTTCAGGATATATTTTTCTTTTTTTAATTCTATATGTCTTGTCCTCTTCACTATTGGAGGAAAGCACATGGGAACTCACTAACTGTGACTGATGTTTGCATATCAAGCTGTGCATTGAGTAGCAGTTTAACCAGTAAGCTGAAATGTAGAGATTTCTGAGCTTGTGCAATCTAAATTCTGATTCAGCCTTTGCCACAAATTCAAGCCTGTGAGGTACAGAGTATATGCCTGCTTAGTTAGAAAATAAGAGTGAGAGAACAGAGATTGGCTCCTAATCCTGGGTCTGACACATCTGTGCAATGATGGTGTCCATCTCTGACCAGGGGAGGCACCACCACAGTGACTGTGTGCTCCATTTGCTTTTTGGGTTTCTGCATAGCCTTGTCAGGCTGCTATCTTCTGCCCCTGCTGCTTTTGTTGTACTTGTTAGAGGAGCCTGTGGCCTTCATTATAATAGAAGAACATTTAAATCAGTCTGATTTGGAGAGCTTTCAGCCCACCACACTAAAATGTATTGTCATGTGTTTCTTAAGTACAAGGCTGTGCCCAAATACAGTTGTGGATTCAAGGGGATTCACAGCCACACAAAATGAGCAGCTGACAGTTAGCTAAGCCTCTGTAGCTGGATATGCATGGAAAGGTAGATGATTGTGTTGTGCACTGACATGTCATGAAGGAGATGCATCATTCCACACTTCTCTTTCACCTTAGATGGTCAGTGGGATCTCAGTAATTACCACCTAATGGACCTCGGTCACACTCACCATTCCATCCGCTGCATGGCCGTGGTGTATGATAGAGTCTGGTGTGGCTACAAGAACAAAATCCATGTTATCCAACCTAAGACAATGCAGATTGAGGTAAGGCAGCAAATGGCTGTGCCCATGCACGTGCTTGTGTTGTGGTTATTCTTACAGATGTTTCTGGTGAGGTGTATGGAAAGGCAGAACCTTGGTATTGCAGTTGATGACTGTAGGACCCAGACTGTCAATCTGGGTCATGTTATGACTAAGTCTTCCAAGGGTGTATTTATTCCTTCCTCTTTTTGCAGAGCTTAGATCTTTACAGAAGTCTAAACTGAGCACTTTCTTTGCTGGTGAGTCTGTGAGGCCACAGACTGTACAAATATATATATGTGCTTTACAGCTATTAGTCACAGAGGGTGTAAGACTCCTCCCTCTGTAGGCATTGTGGCACAAAGGAAGAGTACAGTTAGCAAGGCAGAGTGATCCCCCTTGCCTCAGAATAAAAAAGGTCATTTAGAGCCTTCTGGTTGAAATTCAATACAGTGGTGTTGGTACAAACATCTTTGGCAGTGCTTGGATTAATTCTGACCAAATGGGGAGTTGCTGAATCTGAATTTCACATCAATGAGCCAAGGCAGTTTGACCTTTGGAATTTGTGCTAGAGTTGTGTATTGTCCTTTTCTGCCAAGCATGTTGAGTGCTCTTGACTTCTAAATGCTCCTGCTGCTGAAGTGGACTTAAAGACCGTAATGTCTGCAGAGCTGCTGTACAGCTCATCAGGTCAAGCAGAGAGTTTTCCCTGTGCTGTAGTGAACTTCTGAGGCCAGCTGGCATTAACAGATTTCCTCCCAAGAGCTTTGAAACCCAAGCAAGTGGTCTCAGCTGAGGAAAATGGGATATGTGTGTAGATGATTGCAAACCCTTTGTGAGCCTGCACTGGTGCACCTGTCTGCTATTTCAGAAATCCTTTGATGCCCACCCTCGGCGGGAGAGTCAGGTGCGGCAGCTGGCGTGGATCGGAGATGGAGTTTGGGTTTCCATCCGCCTGGACTCCACGCTGAGGCTTTACCACGCCCACAGCCACCAGCATCTGCAAGACGTCGACATTGAGCCTTACGTCAGCAAGATGCTAGGTGAGGCAGCAGGGACAGTCAGGAAATTACTGAGGTCAGAGAGAAAACAAAATGCATGAGCAGACCTCGCCCAGAGGTGTTCCTGACCCTGTTCTTCCGCCCGCTCGGCAGGCACCGGGAAGCTGGGCTTCTCCTTCGTGCGGATCACAGCCCTGCTCATCGCTGGCAACCGCCTCTGGGTGGGCACAGGCAACGGCGTTGTCATCTCCATCCCACTGACTGAGAGTAAGTCACCTCTATTGGAGATACTTCTGTGTGCCCTCCAGACAAGAGGAGTGCTTTTGCATGTTACCTGTGCAGCACTGCAGGTGGCTCTGGTGGGCTCATGCTTTCCAGGCTCTGCGCTTGAAACACCTTTGAGCCATAGCAGTGTTGGCAGAGAAGAGCCCTGAGCATAAGCAACCCTGAACTTGGTTTAACTCTTCCCTACTAAGCAATTAAGTATTCAGCTGAAGTGATTGAACATGTTTAAAATAAAGTAGGTATTTATTACTGTCCCTTTCAGTTCAGTGGAAGCCATTTCCTTCTCTACCATCTGGGGCTATGAACTACAGCACAGGAGGTTCCACCTCAACATGAGGAGGAACTTCTTCACTATGAGGGTCACAGAGCACTGGAACAGGCTGCCCAGGGAGGTTGTGGAGTCTCCTCTGGAGACTTTCCAGACCATCTGGATGTGTTCCTGTATGGCCTGTGCTAGATTCTATGGTCCTGCTCTGGCAGGGGAGTTGGACTCAATGACCTTCAGAGGTCCCTTCCAACCCCTAACATCCTGTGATCCTGTGATTTCTACCATGCCTAGAATCTTTCTTTTTGAGCATGACCTTGACAGAGCAGACTGATGTGTATTGATTCTGTAGCTGCTTGAAAGCAGGAGAAACAAAGCTTTGGGAATTGCAGTAAATCTGCAAAAGCAGGCCATGGGATGAGAAGTCACCAGGCAGATCTCCCTGGAAATTTTGTTTTGGCCTACACATCTAAACACATCCACAGCAGCGTTTTCCAGAAGCTAACCTTAGGAAAGGTTTCACTTACTCATTACAACTCAGATTTCTATCAGTCAAATAGAAATCAGGATCCTGTCCCAAACCTGACCTTGTGAGAAGACTCAGCAGTAGTAGTTAATAGATGCATCTCTGGAAGTTCAGTTGAAGTTCCTTAGTATTCCAGTTCTGTACCTGCCAGTCAGCGTCTAATTCTGCAGGTCTGTTCCAGGTTATAGTGGGAGAGCAGGATTTGAGGCTGACTGCACTTGCTTTCAGCAGAAATGCTCACCAGTGCTAGCACGAAATCTGAGAAGCAAATGGCTGTTGTGTAAGAGGAGCGAACCTGTGGTAATCCTCCTGGAAGTCAGGACTGAGATGGTCTCCACTTAGGCTGCTGGAGCTGGATGTGCCTGGGGCTGGCAGCAGGAAGCCAGCAACACAGTGGTCTTTGCACACTGCATCTTGGTCTCATTTCTGAATCTCTGTTTTAAAGCTCATTCTTTCTTGGGGCTGCTCTTCCAGTTAAGCTTGCTCTCTGCTGTAAACCAGTGTTTCTGTAAAAATGTGGTAAGCAGTGAGGTCTCACCCAGAACATCAGCAGTGGATCCTTGTGACTGTGGTCCCTCTCCCATCTCCGATTTGTTCTTGTAAGATCAGAGCGAAGTGAGCAAGGGCAGTGTTGGTATAAACTGATCTGAGCCTGTAGCTGCTGTTGCAGTTTCTCTAGGTTTTATACATTTTTGTTGCTCCCTGAATTTTCTCCCAGTAATCACCTTTTTCTTCTCTCCCATCCTGCCTTTCTCTCCCTGTGCCCCTCTGTGTCCCCACTCCTTGCCTGTGCCTAGCTGTAGTCCTTCACCGAGGCCAACTCCTTGGGCTCCGGGGTAAGTCCACTGCCTCCTTCCTTAAGCTTCCACTCCTTGTGACCCATTCACCTTTGCAGTCGCTTTCCCACCCCTCCATTCTGCCATTCAGCTTTCTCCATCCATTTTTACTCACTCTCTCACTTTAAGCTGCATCTGAGAAAAGCAACCAGAGGCTTTGCTGTGGTTAACATTTCATCCATCTTGTTGGCTGTCCCTCGGGTTTTGTGTGGCAAGAGTACTTTATTCTCCAGCCCCTCAATGTCCTTCTTGGGGTGAGGGGCCCAAAACTGAACCCAGTGCTCAAGGAATGGCCTCACCAGTGCCAGGAGGCAGGATCACTGCTCTGGTCCTGCTGGCCACACTAGTGCTGATCCAGGACAGGATTCTGATGGCCTCCATTCCCTACCTCCCACTGATAGGGCAGACTGACAGCCCTTGCTAGCCACCCATCCCTCAAACAATGGTGTGCTACCCTTGGGCTGATTTCCAGCCAGCCTGGGTTTGTGTCCTTCCCTCTTCTAATCCAGTTTCAAGCTCTTTCCATGAGCCCTGCTAGCTCCTGCACTGGCCTGGTGTCCTGTAAAGCAGCCCATGGTTAAGAGAACCCAAAGTCCTGCTGGAGACACCAGGCTCAGAGCCTGTTGGTTCTCCCTGTTTATTCACTCATCACTCCCTGCAGCTTGGGGGACAGAGGAGAACACTGTGCTCCTGATCCCTTAACCACTTGTCCCAAGGCCCTGAAGACTCTTTATTGCCCTTAGACTTCTTGTTGCTCCTTCATCACTGCCCACCTGAAAGAGCAGCAGTGGATGGTAGTCTGAGGGCTCATCTTGGGCATCTTCTGCCTGCACACATTGGTTTTCATTCTTCTATTGAAATATTTGTACTTCTCTTGCCACTCTGGCTTAAGACTGATAGTTGAAAGTCTCCTTTGTCCAGCTCACATGAGAACTGAAATCCAGCCCAAGGCAAATTATTGAACTGCAGATGATTGAGCAAGCAATTCAGTTTTCTCCCTGGAAGTGAAAGCCTTCTGATTTCAGCACTTCTGCTTTACTGGTGGGAGTGCATACAGAAGAAAAGGATCTCCTGTCCTGAGCTCTAGCCTCCATTCCTTGGTCAGTGGAAGCACACACGTTCTCAGAGCCTGGACAGAAGGATGCTGGCCCCTGAGCCTGCCTTGGGAGCTGTGGATGATGAACATCTTTCAGATGTACATTGCTTGAGGAGCTGATCTGGTGTTGTGGTTTAATCAAGGACTAAGAAGGGACCTCACTCCACTGCTGTTTCCTGGGCTGACAGGCTTTCACCAGACCCAGAGAGTGCTTTCAGCAGCCTGTGTGCTCATGGATTGGCATGAGCTGAGCAAAGGACTTCACATGGAAATTGAGAAGCAATTCTCCTTCAGGTGCCCTTAACATCTCTTGGATGCAATGGACACCTTGGGATAACCTGCCAGGTACAGAAGACCAAGGTTGATCCTGGAACTGTAGGTCATTTTGGGAGACTGGACAAGATTGCCACTGGTGAAGAGACCTTCACTGGGACACCTTAGAAACCTTTGTCTAGCTTGCCCTAGGGTTGTTCTTGCCCAGCCCCCCCCGGGCTGTGTGCCTCAGTAGCAGACCAATATGAATCGGTAAGAAAATGCCATTTGTTACCATGAGTGCCTTGCCAGCAGCCTAAGAGAGAGGGACTGTGTGTTGTCACATCCTGTACACTAGGCCTTCAAAGAGACCTCTGCCTTTAAAGGTTTTCCTCCAGCCTTGTGAGTTTTCTCTTTGTGTTCCTTCAGTAAATGGGACTCAAAGCCATCACTGACAATATTCCTCCTCCCTGTCCCCAGCCAACAAGACCTCACCAACCTCCGGGGAGGGCAGCCGCTCGGGGGGAGTCATCCACGTGTATGGTGATGACAACAGTGACAAATCTGCCAGCAGCTTCATTCCCTACTGCTCCATGGCTCAGGCACAGCTCTGTTTCCACGGCCACCGGGATGCTGTCAAGTTCTTTGTCTCTGTGCCTGGTAAGGATGAGCAGAGACCTTCCTTTTGAGGGCCTTGTCCCACTGTTCTGTGGCAGGAGCTTGAGCTGACCTGCAGCAGGTGGCTGCCCAAGCTGTTTCTAATGCTTGCAGATCACTGTGGCTACAACCTCAGCAGTTTAAATTGCAGTGGCCTCCAGATTTCACCAGCAGAAGGAACTGGCCTGCTCGGTTGTGGTGGGGTGTGTGAGGTGTGTGTGTATTAACTGCATGGGGGTTGAGCAGAGGCACTGACTGCACCTCTGTCCTCTCCTAGGCAATGTCCTAGCAACCCTTAATGGGAGTGTGTTGGACAGCCCTTCGGAGAACCCCAGCACAGCAGCTACAGAGGTGGAGAAGCAGAAGCTGAAGAACGTCCTGGTGCTGAGTGGGGGAGAAGGCTACATCGATTTCCGGATCGGTGAGCACCTGTGCTGGGAGGCATCTGCAGTGGGAAGGGCTGCAGGGCTGTGGTCACAGAGAGCAGGATTGCTGCCTCTGGAGCAAAATCTGAACAGTGCTGCTCAATTTCTTCTGCCTTTGGCTGTAAGGGCAGGCAGCAGCATTTTGTTTGTGCAGCACAAGGCTGCCACACCCTGCCCTGCCTATGCCTGCAGTGCCACGTGCCCCTGTCAATGGCCCTGCAACGAGCAACCACATCTGTGCCACTGGCTGCAAGCATTGCTGCCCCACTGTCACTTGTGCTGCTCCAGGGCCCCCTGTGTTGTGAACAGTGGATTCCCCAAAAGGAATGGTGGCTTTCCCTTCTGCTGGAGATGGTGTGTTCCATCCATGCAGTCCTGCCTCAGAGAAGCACCGTGCTGCTGTTAAGTGTTCTCCAGGCATAGAGGAAGGGCTCAGCTCATGCTGCTGTCAGGCTGCCAAGACCACAGCAGTGATTTTGGTGTCTTTGGAGCAGTGCCATTTGGGATACTTTTTTTTTTAACTTTGTGTTTTCTCTCTTCAGGGGATGGAGAAGATGATGAGACAGAGGAGAATGCAGGAGACACCACCCAGGTGAAGCCAGTACTTTCCAAGGCTGAAAGGAGCCACATTATTGTGTGGCAGGTATCGTACATCCCCGAGTGAGAATCTCTCCTTCCCCGCCAATGTAAGTGTCCCTCCTCCCGCCCGAATGCCAAGATGTACATACAGAACACCTGCCTTGTACCTACTGCTGGAAAACCACCCCCAAACAACTGCAACAGCTCCTGCCTTGGACTGTGACCCCATTCTAACCTCTACACTTGCAGCTTTCACCTCGGGCCCGTGCGCTTCCTGCGTGATTGGATTCGTGTTCTGCTCTGGAGCTGGCATCTACACGGAGAGAAATGGCAGTGCGTCGAGGAAGTGAAGCTTGGAGCTAGAGCTGTGCAGCACATTGCCCAGCACTCAGGAGCTGGCAGCTGGATGGGTGGTGGCTCAGGTTCTCTGGCAGGTTGCCTCACTCCCACCTGCATGAGAAGAAGTACATCCCCTGGGCATTCCCTGCCAAAGCAGCAGTGGTGAATCACGACTTCTACAGCACCCTAGCAGAAATCTTTTCTAGTTCACCAGTGGACTCTCCAACTTAACCACCCTTAAGCACAGAATAACATCTCACAGACTGAGAGCAGCCATGAGTGTCGGGGCTTGGGGCAGTACTTCTGCTGTCTGGCTGGAGAAGGCAGCAGTGCCATTGCTGTGGGGAGCACATCCTCTGTACGTGCAGTTGGGAAGTCTCCCCCCTCTGCTGCTGCTGTTGTCTCAGCAGTCATGTGCTGGGTGACTGTGTGTCCAGAGAGGATTGTTAGGTACCAAAGGCCAAAGGGCCTTTAGAAGCAGGGGTAGCAAAGGGGTACTGGAACCTTGCTTTCTCAAGAGCAGAAAAGGCAGTGATACTTCTAACTCCTCCTTCCACAGTGCTCAGCAGAAAACAACCCTTGAGTTCATTGTGAAAGGTTCAGGAGAGAGCCATCTCTGCACAGCATTTGTTGGCTTTGCAGACAGGTGGGGGCACGTGACATTGGTCTGCTGTCAGCTCTGCATTTGCACACAGAGTTTACCTTGACTCCTGAGGCTGTGTCCCCAGGCTGGGAGCTGCTGAAGGAGATGGCTGCTTTCCTGTGGCAGTGTGCAGGTGCCAAGGTATAGAATGTCTGTGTCCCGCCTGAGGTCACAGAGGCACTAAGGCCAGATGTCCAGCCTTTTACCCAACATCATGAGCACTGACTTAGTTACTAGGTAGCATAGAGGTGGAAATTTCTAACTCCTAGAAAGAACTGACAGCTCCCTAGAGAAATTCTGGCAGCCCTTCTTGTGTAAGCAGTGCTGACACTGTAAATGTGTGTGCTGCCTAATAGAAAAGCAGCAAAAAAACAGAGCCAGGGAGAGCAGTTCTGAGCTCCAGATGCAGAAGCAATGGTTCTACCTCCCTTTCTGACAGTGCAAACAGTCTTATCTCCACAAGGACAAGTTCCATTTCTTTTGAACACTCCCTCCTGGATGTTCAGGACTAGAGCAAGCAGCAGTTGTTGGCACTTAATTTGGAAGCTCCTGGTGGTCATGTTGTTTCTTCCCTGAGTTATGCAGCACTCCAGGGTTCACAGGGATGCCCTTGTGTCAGTGTAGTGGTGTTGTGAAGACAGCTGGGGGAAGCCTCCATCTTCTGGGAAGCTCCCACCTGTGCTTATTGCCAGGGGCCAGGCTGCCCCAGGGCTTGTGGTCTAAAGCTGCTCATGTACCACAGGGATGCAGGATTCCCAGGGGAAGCTCTAACATCTGTCCTGGTGCAGCAGCACTGCACTTTTTGGATCCACAGCTGAGAAAAGGCTGAGGCTTACGTTTCCCCTGCAAGGAGGCAAGAGGACATCTGGAGAACAGAGGCCTCAGCCACCCAAGTATAGAGCTGTGGGTGTGCCTGTGCTGCCCATGAGTGGTGCTGGTGACCTGCACCCACACCACTCTTTGCCAAGGTAGGGAATCAGCTAGATGGTGTCCTCCGGCCACTGGCACACTGGGCTCTATGGCTGGCATTTGGCTAAGGGATGCTTGGAGCTGCCACCTGCACATGGGGTGACCTTTCACCAGGGACATTTCACAGGGCACTGCTGACCATGCCAGCCTTCTCATTCACGTTCTCAAAATGCTTTCTGCTGGGAAGAGCTCTTTGGATCACACCACCATCAGAGTTAACATCAACATTTACACCACAGATTCCACAGACCTAACAGTTCATCATTTAGGGCCAAGTAAGCTTCATCATTTGAGCTAACTGAAGGAAACAAAGAAAAGAAAATCAGGCCCAGTTTCTCAGCTCTATCAACTCTCCCTTAGGAAAATCCAGAATTGCAATGTTCTTACCTCTTACCCTTTGCTCTGTATCTGATTTTAGCAGTTGAAGTGACAGTACTGTCTCCTGTCACCACCTGGGCCCTGGCAACATAAGGAAACCAGTCTTGGGTCTCTACCAACAGGTTCCTTTCCAGCTCAGTGCATGTTTTCCTCCAAGAGAAGCACATGCCCAAGAGGGGCAGCTACAGCTATGTAGAACCACCCTCTGCTGTCAGCTCCTGTGGGTGTCTGTGGCTGCTGGGCAGCATGGTGAGAACTGACTGGCTTCAACACACTTCCCTGTCATATCTCCACTGTGATGTATGTAAAGTATCTTGTATGTTACAAAAGGATTTTAAAAAGTGTCTTAAGGCCTGTAAACTCCGCTCTTTAGTCTGAAGATGGCATTCTGTAAAGAGACTGCTGTATGAATATGTTCCCATGCTTTGTCCCCTATGCTATCGAACAACAAACCATATCTGTTCTGTATGTAATAAATGTGTTAACATCAGCTGGGCAGCTTCTTCCTGCAGGGGCACTGGGATTCCTGCTCAGTCCGTGGGAGCAGTGAGAATGGCAACTCAGGTGTTGATCATTGGGCAGTGTAGTGGCAAAGAAAGGAGAGGCTCCCTGGGTGACAGCAGAAGGGGCTGGCCCTGCAAGCCACAGTGCAATCTGTAGCTTCTCACATCAGAAGTAAAAGGTGACAGGGACACACGTTCAGCTGCTGGCTCGCTGCAGCTGTCCTGGTGTCCCCTTCAGGTGAGCTGCCAGGGTTAATGCATCAGGCTCAGCTTTTGGTACACAGTTTGTCCCACATCGACACAGGGTGAAACCTGGTCTTGTCTGGGGCTGTTGGTGGACTTGGTTACCAGTACTTCACCTGAGAAACCACCCCTTGACCTCAGTCTGTGTGCTGATCCAGTAGCACCAGAGTTATGATAAGAACAGTAAGGCCCCAGCTGACCCCAGCAGAAGCAATGGACCAGAACAAGTCTTGTGCCCTCTCATCCACAAGCACACTAGGTCCTCCCAACAGCTCACACAGCAGCAAAATCCACAGCCACCACAAGAGAAAATGAAAGGCTAAGAACTCCACTAAGGAGCTGCATGTTTATCATGTTCACCACAGCATGCTGCACTGGAGGAGGTGGTTGTTTACCTTTGGCTTCAAACAGCAAGAGCCAGCCCTGTATAATTTGTATCACCAGAATCAAAATGTCTCCTATCTCCTGCCAGCCATCTCTGTGAGATGGCTTTGGATAGGCTGAGACAAGTTGTGTTCAACCCATGTTTTCCATTGTCCTGACATGTAAGTAACTGAGGTGAATCTGCAGCAGTTGTGCCTGTATTTGCTAAGCTAATGACGCTGCATTTGGACCTCATGGTGATCTCTGTGCACTGGAAAAAAGAGCCAAGTTTTCTTCAAACTGTGCTGCAGAAATAAGATGATGTTTATTGTCACTCCACATATCTCTGCAAAACGATGTGGTGTTCTCAGTCAGTTTTCTGTGATTCATGTAGGATGCAAATTACCTGGAAAATGCTCTTTAAAAACGTCGTTTTCAGGCCCTGAAGGAAACTCTGCTCCAAAGAACTGTAGCTGGATGACTGGAGCTGTGCATTCAGAGACTAGGCAGGGAAACAAGAAGGTTCCTCTGCTGCCTCAGTTACAGAAAAAAAGCCCTGAACACCTCTCCTTTCAGAGGTGACTACACCTCTCCTTTCAGAGGTGACTGTTCAGGGCTGGGGAGGAAGCCATGAAACCTGGCTGCAGCACACCACAGTGGACATGGGGGGCTTCTGTAAGATGCTGTGCTTCTAACAGAGCACAGGGGAAGCTCAGGACAAGTATTTATACTGGTGTGTCTACAGCTCTTCTCTTTGGACCCATGATCTTCTCCAGATCAATCATTGGCTCCTCTGTGATGGGTTTTCCCTCTTTCTGCCACTGTGCAAGGATCATGGCTCGGAGCAGAGGTGGGTATGGAAGGTACCGAATGGTCTCCTCCGGCACGGGGGTGAATTTCTTGAAGGCCTCCTCCTCGTGCTTGGGCACCATCCGCCAGTCGTGGTACATGGCCTTCTCAATCTCTTGCACTTCTTCTGTGGTTTTGCCTGAGAAAAGATGATGAACACCAGGGGACAAGGCTATGACAGCAACTTCCCTCCAGGACATGCAGCAATGTATCAAAAATGCTACACTCTGCAGCACAGGAAGTTTCCAGAAGTTCAGACAGTATCTGCCCTGCAGTGCTAGGGGATCCCACTGCTGGCCTTGCAAAGCAAAAGAGAAACAAGCTGAAAGAACTCCAGGCAGGTTGTTCTGCTTCCACAGCTGCCTCCCTCTCTCAAACTGTCACTTTGTCTCTCTTGGGTTCATTTTCTGTAGCTAATTTCTCTGATAAAAGTTGGGAGGGATATTTAATGTTAAAAATACATTAAGTTTTCTCATTCAAAACTTTTGAATGAGAAACGTTCAAGAAACACAAGTGACAATGCTGTGCCCAACGTAAAGCAGCTTTTGAAAGGGAAAATCGTCACTCTGTTAACTTAAAACTCCCAGTGACAAAGTTTACTTGCCATCACTCTTGTTTGCCTGGGGATTCTACCTGGAACACTCTCGTGTTGCCTCAATCCTTGCTGTCCTGGTCTGAGAGCAGTCTCTCCTCCCATCCACCTCTCTGCCACCTGCCGGCTTTCCCCATCAGCCTAGGCTGGCTCTCCCACAACGCTCCTTAAAAACGCATTCTATGAGGACTAGATCCCGGCATTCGCCACTACAACATGGAGAACTTATTTTCTCATTAGCAGGACTAAGATGAGCAAATTTCACAAGGGGAAGGCTGCGGTTTTCCTGCAGTTCTCCCAGGTTCCCGCGCATGTTGCCCCCGCGCAGGCTGTCTCCAAACCTCTCTGGCTTTACCTCTGAAGGTCAGGTATCCCCAGGCTTTTCCATGATCCATGTTCTGCAAAGAGAACAATAACCTGCTGAGGGCAGCGGCCCCTGAGGCGGCGGCGGGCAGCGGCCGCCTGCGCAGCCGGAGCCGGCGCCCCGCGGCCCCTCAGGCTCACCTCGGCCGTGTAGTCCACGTTCACCTTGGTGATGACCCAGTAGCAGGGCTCGTCGTACGCCCACAGCCAGGACTTGCGGGTGACGATGCGCCCCACGCCGAAGCGCGGCAGGCGGCAGAGCAGCGAGAAGAGCCGGTTCTCGTTCCGCACGTCCTCCCAGGCCCGCACCGGCAGCCGCTTCTGCGTCAGGGGCCGCCGCATGGTCTCGTAGTCCAGGGCGAAGCGCTGCGAGTCCCGCGGGCGGTTCTTCAGCGCCCAGTACTCGCGGATCTTCTTGGCCATAGCGGCGATGGGCCGGTGCAGCTTCTTGCGGACCATGGCGCCGGTCGACGGCGCCGAGCGCGCCTCCGGGAGTCTGCCGGGAGTGCCGCCGGGAGTGCCGCCGGGACCGCCGCCGCGACCCCGCCGCTCCGCCGCTGCTTCCCGTGGCGGCCGGAAGCCGGCCCGCCCGGCGGAACGTTGGTGCCGCAGCGGAACGCTGGTGCTGCGGATCGGCTGCCCGGACGGTCCCCACTGCAACAGCCGAAACTGCTCCGAGCTCCTCCGGGGCCGCTTCGCAGCCGGCTCCGACCCTTCCGAGGGCCGGTTGCTCTCCAAACAGCTGCGGCAGGCAGCAGCCCAAAGCGCAGGGTAGACAAGGACAGCCGCCCGGAGGTGCCGGTAGAGCCCCGTTGTTAACCGTGCGGTGCGAACCACGGCCCCGGGCTTTCGGAAGCCCAGCCCGGCAATGCCCCGAAGCTTTAACGCGCTTGGGCAGCCCCTTTGGACCAGCTCGCTGCGGCTGAGATGGATCTCGGAAACTGAACGCCCGGGATAGGGAAAATCTGCCTAGCCAGGTGTCACCTATTTCAGAGCCTGGAGAAGGGAACTTTCAAAGCCAGAGAGTAAATCCCTTCGGTAGGTTTTAGGAAGGTAAGGCAACGTTGAAAGTCTGCCCGAGGCTGGAGTCAGGAGTTGATCTGAACCAGGAGTAAAAGCAAGGTCTCATAATAGGTTTCCTGGGACAAGACAACTTCCCCTGGCAGAACTATTTGGGCTGAGAGTACCAGCACGACACAGCCACGGGCAGAGACTGCTGCCTGCAGCGTGGGCTGGAGTGGGGAACTGACTGGTGCTGGCTGTGTTAGCCTCTGGCTTCTACTAAGAGCTGGTGAATTAAACCTGCCAGGAGAAAGGGTGGGCTTTTCCACACCCCTATCTTGTACAGAAGGAAACACTTCCATCTCAGTGTTGCTGCAGGGCATTCAGGCACTTACAGACTGGTTTTGTCAGCAGCCAAGATCAATATGGGGAGGAAAAGTAGGGGGCAGTGTGTTACCAAAACAAATAAAACACCCATTTAAAATGGGATATTTTCTCCTAATATGGTGCATCTCTCTTGAAAAAGGACAGGGGTATTGTAAGAAGGAGGATATATCTGATTGACAAATGCTAATTTAGAATAAGATACTTGACCTAAATCCACCCAAATTTGGGAGAAAAAGCAGAACAATCACACAGAGCAGTGGCAGAGTGGGTAGCATGTATCTAGGGCTATGCAGCACAAGTATCAAGCTTGTGCCCTTTAAGGAACTTGCATTCAAGTTTCTGTGAGGGCACAGAGCAGAAGCTGACACAAAAATGCTTAGAAAAATGTTAAATTGACTTCATCAGACACACAGAAGTGCAACACCAAACACTGCAAGCCATCGGGAAAAGTTGGCTAGAGACAGCATCTCCTGGCTGCTAGAGTAGAAGACTGAGGGCAAGCTATGGTCTGAAAGCTATCACCTCCTAATTTGCTCTAATGGGGGTCACAAGTGCAGGTCACAAATGTCTTCTGATATCCAGACACTCTGAAGATCCAGAATCCTGATGGCAAGCTATCTTGGATAGCAACAGGATTCTTTATTTTTCCTTAAGGTGCAATCTATCTTAAAAGACACCTTTACTCGTGGCTGCTGCAGTGGCCTTTGCCGTGGGTGCCCCAGGAACCCTTTGCCCAACGCAGGCATTGCTGGAGCGGGAGCCGCAGCCCGCGCGAGAGTGGCCTGGCAGAGAATCAGCAACCCCAGGTCAGCGCTCACCCCCACGTGCTGAGCACAAAGTTCTGTTTGACAGCTCCTGAGCCGCCCGCGGGCAGAGCCAAGCCGTCAGAAGCCTCCTGGGGCCGGGCAGCGCCCCCTGCACCGCCCCGCGTGGGCCTGACGCCATCACGGTACTCACATGACCAATCAGCGCCGCCGTTCCAGTCACGCCTCGGGGGAGCGGCCGGTGACAGCCCACCCGGCCACGTGACGAGGGCTGCCCAATCCCCGTCGCCGCTGCCTCCTCCCCCCGCAGTGGGTGCTGTCCTGTCCCGGCAGGCTGTGCGCGGTGTGGCTGGGGGCTCTGTCGGTAAGATGGCGGCCGTGAGTCTGAGGCTCGGAGACCTGGTGTGGTGAGTGGCAGTGCAGGTCGGGCAGCGGCGGGGCACAGGTGGGCGGCGGCGGGCGCTCGCCAACCGGCGGTGGACGGGTGGGGCATACGCTTCTTGCGGAACGAGGTTGAGGCTCCGCCTGTGGTGGCGAAGGCGCAGGCGGGGCGACGGCGGGGCTGTGCCCGGCCCGTGCCCGACCCGGGGGAGCGTGGCGCGGCGGCAGCCGAGACAGGCCGGGCGCTGTCACCCCACAGTCGTGCGGGACTTCAGGTGCGGCTGCGGCCAGAGAGGAGCTTAGCGGGGCCGGCGGCGGCGGGGCCGCGGCCCTGGCAGAGGGTCTGGTCGCCGTTGTCTCTCGGGGGCGATGTCAGAAGGGGCGAGGGGCGGCGGCAGGAGGCAGTCAGGGGCCACAGATCTGGTCTGGAATGGGCAGTGGGGAGGCAGGTCTGGCTTTCAGCGGGCCGGCACCGGAGGCTATCAGGAGGCGGCGCATAAAATAAACTGTGTAAGATGGAGGGAACGAGGGGAGCGGGACAGGGGCGATCCGTGAGGTTGGAAGCACGGTCTCCTCCCAGGAGAGTTGAGAACTGACATAAATAAGTTAGTGGGTGTTTAGGGGAAGCAACGATGCTATTTCTTGACAGCGCTTTAATGAAGCGATACGGCAGCCCGGGGGCACAGCGTGTTCGTGCGGGCTGGGATGTCCCTGTTGAAGCTCGCAGGAGCCATTTCCCCTTGTCACTCCAGTTTTACCCTCCGGTAGGCAGAGAGCTGTGATTTGGTGTTTATTTCCTGATCGGGAGAACGGAGGACACTGCATCGAGCCCTGTGAGCAGCGATCGGTTTAAGTGCATAGGCGCTGCTGTACTTGGTAGGCTCGGGTCCTGCCAGACCTCGCAAGAGAGAGCTAATCCCCGGCACGCAAATGCATGCATTTGTATTTATATCCCGGATAATAAGCAGCACATGCTTCGGGCTGTGACAACTGCACTTTCTCGTCTGAGAAAGGGACAGTGCTGTAAATTTGTCTAGTTTATCGAGTAAAGTAAGTAAAGGTTGGTTCCTTTTAGCATTCCCCCCCCCCCCCCAAATAAGAAACTCTCGTGGTTGGAATGCAGATCGTCCTGCTTTAGCTTTGAACATGACAGCCTACACAGGTACTATCTCCAGAGCCGTCGCAGAAGAGCTGTAGCAGTGAGACAGCAACATGTGAAGGGCTGTGATAAATGTCTTGTTCGGTAAAAGAATGGAACTTCAAGTATGAGACACGGTCACGGTTACAGCTCCTGGCAGTGTTCCTGCCTGGCCACTGCATCTGAAACCGGCTCTGTAGTGCTGCCATCTCGGGAGGGGCTGCAGTGCCACTTCCTGAGAGTTTTTTTTTGTTCAGGAGCTGGCAGGTTCCACAGGTTCTTTGCCAGCCTCTTGCAAGACTGATAAGGTTTTATGAGAATACTGCAGGCCAGGTAAGTGACAAGGGTAAGATAATAACAAAGCTACCTTGCTGAGGTGGCTTTTCCTCCTCTATGAAGAATTAGCTTTGTGTAGTTTTCCATTAGGAAATGTTTGCAAGCCTAGGAAATAAACTTTCCTGCCTTTATTGTGGCTCTGTTGTATCTTTGGTGCGTCGTACTGTGGCGTTGAGCACCTGAAGGATGTGGTAATGGAATTCCTCTTCAGGGGATCTCGCTGTTAGTGCTTTCCTGTGAGAGCTAATAAGAATTTCAGCTCTCAGGGGTGGAAATCAGTGGCTGCTGTGCTCCCTGCCCGGTTGGATACACGTTATCAACGTGAACTTTGGTTCGATTGCCTGCATCAGTATTTTTCAGTTCCTCATGAGGGAATATCCACTCTTACAAGAGTAGTAAAAACAACAGCACTGGATCTTCCAGGCAGCAGCTATGCTGCTGCTGCTGCTGCTCTGCCCATTTAAATTCTGATATCCAGCAAGTTCAAACTTAGAGGCTCAGTTTAGGTGCCGATATCCAACGCCTGAGTGTCAACCGCACGTCTTGCCCTTCGTGGAAGGTCTTGACTGTGAAGCTGTAACTCTTCATAATATGACAAATAAGACATGATGCAAAGAGGTAGATGTGGGATGGTTACTTTTTTCTCTGCTTCTCATACCTAATACTTCATATGTTGTTTTTTTTCTCCAGGGGGAAGTTGGGAAGGTATCCTCCATGGCCAGGAAAGGTGAGTTTTGGGGGTTGATTTGGGGCTTTTATTGTTATTGCTATTGGTTTGGTTGGGGTTTTTTTGGGGGGTTGGGTTATTTGGTTTGTATTGGATTTTTGTTGTTGTTGAGGGGGTTGTTTGTTGTTGTTGTCTTGGTTTTCTTCTCTTCTTTTTTTGTGGGAGTCTTGTTTTGGTTTGCTTCTTTTGGATTGGTGGTGGTGGTGTTTTACAATGCAACACATCTAAGCTGTCAGCCCCTTTGATCTGAAAGTTTAGCCTGTCACTAACAGCTGTTAGTTCAGATGAAATTAAAAGCAACAGAGAACAGTTCATCCAAGTCTGGAGCTGATTGTGTTTCCCAGATTTAGTTACTCAGTCCCTGTCACTTTCTGCAGGACAGGTTTCTTTCTTCCCATAATGAATAATTTGGCTTCTCAAGATGCTGTTTCTGTGCTATAGTTTTTGAGTGACAACTCTTGGGGTACAGAACAGTTAACATTTTCTCCTCTGGTTTGGTTGGCTTTGTCTGATGTAAGACCAAAAAGATTTAATAATTTGAAATTCTCTGCTATTTTTATTGTTTCTTCTTCTCTGCAAGAACTTTGGTCTTAATTTGGGTGTAGGTAGGAGGACTAAACATGCTGAGATGACTGCAAAAGCATCGGTGTGGCAAACAACCAGAAACGTTTGGTCATTGGATCAAGTTCAGTCTAAGCTTCCCTACAGTCTTCCAGGGGTCACCTGGCTAACTGAAAGACAACTTTTGTCTCTACTAACATCTATTCTGAGGCAAAAGACAAAGCTTTAAGTGTAAACTTGGAAAGTTATCCCGTTGAACAAACTGTCAGTAATGCCATTTGGCTTTCTAAGTTGACAAAAGAAAGAAGGTTGGCATCTTACCTCTTGGGGATAGGAAGAAGGAAGCCTCACTGAGAATGCAGTGATGTGTCACTGGGGTTTGTACCACTCTGCTGCAACATACCCATGGCTAAGGAAACACACAGTTTACACATTTATGTGAAAGACTTGGCAACATGCAAGTCTGCTTCCTAGTCAGATTGCAAAGCCAAAGGCCAGTGTCTGAGGAGCTGTAATGCATGACAGTGACGTGGCTGAGTGAGAATTTTCACGATGTGCATTTTAACTTCCCCTTCTAATCACCTTCAGATTGTGAATCCACCTAAAGATCTGAAGAAACCTCGTGGGAAAAAGTGCTTCTTTGTGAAGTTTTTTGGAACAGAAGATCAGTATGTACCTGCTTCTTTTCACCTGGTGAAAATACTGTGCCCTGTAGTCCGAGTCTTCCATGGACAAAGTGTTTGCAGGGTAGCTCTGCAAAGGATTGGCCTTGATCTGCACACGAGAAACGTCAACTATTATTGCATGCCACAGCCACTAGTGTGTGTGTGAAGTGTGTAAAGACTTAGATACTCATGTCAGCATTTTAGTTACCACTGTGATAGAAAGTTCTTGGTGGCTTTCCATTTTTAGGAGAGTAGGTGTGATGCGACAGGGTTAGACTTTAGCATGTAACCATGTATGAGAAAGGTACAGCTGAGAGTGTGCCTTTGTTCATCTGTGATCTGGATGAGGGGATTGAGTGCAGCCCCAGAAAGTTTGCAGATGACAGCAAGCTGGGGGCCTGTGTTGATCTGCCAGAGGGTAGGGAAGCTTTGCTACGGGATCTGGACAGGTTAGACCCATGGGCCAGGGCTAATTGTATGAAGCTCAACAAGGCCAAGTGCTGGGTTCTGCGCCGGGGTCACAACCCAGTTGTGCAGTCTTAGTGTTGACCCTTCAGTGCTGGGTTGAGGGTTGGACTGGATGGTCATGGAGGTATTTTCCAGCCAGATACATTCTGTGATTCTCTTCTTCTGCCAGAAGAACAAAGCAGATGAATACTTGCCATTTGTAAAAGAATACACTGTCTTACCTGGGGACTGAAAATGTTCTTGCTCTGCTTTGAGAAGTCTCTACAGGAGAGGAAAGCTAATAAGACTGTTGCAGACTACCTTTTTGTAAGGCAGAATTTATTGATTCCAAACACATGCACAAAATCTTAAGTTGTCTTAGATAATTACACACTGGGGAGGGCAGGAAACAAAACACAAACCCAGCAACCTAAACAAACAAACAAACCACAGCCAAACCTGAGAACTTGCATGAAACTGGAAATAATTTTGCAGTGCTTCAGTTTTTGCATTAAGTCTTGCAATAAGGGAGATGAGGACAAATCTCTGTAGAAGACTGGAAATCTTTTTGGGTTAAAAACAAAAAAAAAAGGAGCAGGAGCCATGGATGTTCCTTAAGGAGAATATTTGTTTGACTGCTAAATACTGTTTGGTGTTTGCTAAATGCTTTAAAACACTTTTCCACTGAGAACTGAAGTCTGAACTCGATGGGGTAGAAGTGAATGTTGCATATCAGTGGGGACATTTGTTGAGTCACTAGTAATACGAGGCAGGTGAAGGTTGCTTTGAGGGCAGAGAGTGGGTTTTTTTTTATTGGTGGTTGGATGTGTTTATTTGAGCTAATCAAGTTCTGAACGTGGAGCAGATTCCCTCTCTCTGTTCTGATTGATTGTTCTCCGTTCTTGCATTTCACTTTACCGAACACAGAGCTGTTTTGATTCAAGTTTGGGAAAAAGGGGTCATATGTCTGGATCACTGTAGCTGAGATTAGCAGCATGATTGCAAATGATTGTTCAGAGCTGCAAAATAATCAGGGTTTATGACATGATGGTAGAGCTGTGGCTTGCAAACATCCTCTTGTCTGGCAAAGTAACAACCACGGTGTGGTGGTTGTCGTGTCTTCCCCTCCCCTCTCCAGCTTGTGAACTTGAATAATTTCCTGCTAGATGATGCTGATTTAGAAATTTGCTCACTGTGGCAGGCATACCCTACCTGAAAATTAAATCTGAATACATACTGTCCCCTTTGTTCTTCTTTTAACAATAATACTGACGGACAGACAAGAGAGAAGCTGGTGTGCCTGCTGTGTCCCACTTGGCTTACAGAGCGTGCGGGCTGGAGCTGTGCTGAGAAAATCCTATCTTTGAGCACAGTCAGCAAACCAAATCAGGAGAAACTTACCTGATCTCACCTCAGGTGAGCTTGAAGAGGAAAATCCCTGTACTTACTTTGTGCAAGTACACCAGTGTTTTGCAGATACTTGTTTTCTCTAGCTGTGTATAAGCGGTAAGTGGCAATTGATACGGGCCCAAGTGTCACCGCTTTGCGTAATGAGCAGCATGAAGAGCAGGATGCAGAGCTCCATCACTGACTGCTCCACGGGGTGATGAGTATACTTACTCACACTCATACTCTGGTGCATGGTGCTGCCACGTTCAAGTTTGTAAGGTGACATTGCCACTGATACATTTTTACAGCTCTCCTGTTGAACCTTGGCAGTAATAGCTAAGGACCGGGATAGGAGCTGTTTGCCTGTTTGAGCTGTGTGTGAGGTGCAGCTGGTGCTAGTTGGTGGACAGAATCCCTCTCACAAACTGCTGAGGGTGATTGCCAGCCAGATTGTAAATGGGTAGGCAATCTCAGACTTGATGGCTTTGTTTCTTTCTGAGGACTCCCAGGTGACTGCTGTGGCCAGAAATGCCCTGGTTCAGGCTTGGCAGCTTCCTTGTGACTCATGTGGCTCCAGTTTGCCATACCAAAGATGAGGGAGAAACCTGCTTGCAAGCACTAACTGATGTGTATGGATTTGAGCTGAGTGAAGGGTTGAATGAGAATAGACTGATAGGTTTGGAAGTGGTTTTGGTGTAGCATATAGCTGGGCTTTGTTTATGTATTAAATGCTGACCAGTTTAGGAACTGGATAGTAATCCTGGATAGCTGTGAATTGAACAGTAATACTTCCTACACCAGTGTGATGCTGCAGTGACCAGTTCAAAATATTCTTACATTTCATGGCCTGCTTGGAAATCCAGCATGGCACTGGCAACACTGAGAGAATCATTGCTCTTCAGGTATCATTTCACCACATGTCAGGGAAATGCAGCTGTCAGAGGTATGTGACACAGTCACCTCCCACCCCACCCTCTTCCCCTCTTTCAGGCATTGGGTAGCAGCTAACTGACCTTGGAAGTGACTTGTATCAAAGGCTGAATAGGAAGCTGAAGCAGTCCTTTCTTGCTCATAGAATCTTTTTGAAGTATCAGGAATTACCAAACTAAACACTCCTACTAAATGAGATGGGGTCAAAGGCCACTTCCTGACTTGAAATAATAAGGGAAAAATAGAGGAAGTTTGCAATCCAAGATTCTAATCATCTGCAGCCTGTTGGCCATCAGGCCCAGGGATTTAGCAGAGTACTCACTGCCTTCCCATCCTCACTATCCTGCTGGGATGCAGACACCCAGTCTTCTGCTGCTGCTGCTGTTTTCCCTGGCCTTCAGAGACAGAAATTTCTGGATGTAGTCGTTCTAAAATCACCCTAAAGGTCCTGACAACATCAGAAAGCACTTGCTTAAAGTTAACCAGGTGTTGGAGGTGCTACTCTTGGAGCCAGGGGGTGTAGGTGAAACTGTCAGAGAGGGTTAGCTTCCATTGCTGATGTTTCTCACTTAGGCAAATTATCCTGTGCAGAGCTCTGTTGCTGTAGCCAGACTGCTGTTTAACAGAGCCAGCTGGAACCTTGTTAGACAGAGCTGCAGACAGAGTGCCAGAGCTGAACAGTCAAACAGTTTTCCACCTCTTACTGATATCTTTGGATGTGTAAATACTTTGCAGATCCCCTCCTTTCAGCTGCGTGGATGTTTATTCTGGCTGTGTGTGTCACTTTTGTGGTGGGTTCTTTCCCCACTAACAAGCTGACATGTCAGATTGCAGAGTGCAGCCATTCAAGTTTGTTTCACTGATGAAAATCATGAGCTTCCCCTTCCACATCAGGAAACTCATCTTGATTTATCTATTTTGTGCTCTCACACACTGGGCTTGTAAATAGCCAAGCAGTTCTTCTTAGCCTTTCAGAATTGGTTATGTTGGGATTTAATGTGGACATCTCAGCTGCTCCAGTGTAAAGCTCCATGACATTTTTCCCAGTGCTTTAGTAACAGAAGTTTGGAGATAGGGATGGGAAACAGTGGCACTCTAACTGTGAGGCTTGCAAAAAGTATTTGTGGATATTCCTCTACCATAGTTTCTCCAATTTGTCATTAGGAGTTGGTACCTTTGTGCTGGAGGAGAGTGGGTAGAAGGTTGGGGGTTAAGGCCTGTGCTGAGCTGGTGTGATGGGTTTGAATCTTGTATGCCTGGTTCTGTCTCTTCGGTGCCACTGCTTTCCATGCAGCTCCAGCTCACATTTGCACTTGGCCTCTGCTTTACAGGTATTCTGAGTTTTGATTACTGCTCCTGAGCACAACATGGCTTTTGCATGAGTAGTGGTTTTAAGAGGCTGAGGAAGGGTGAGGAGAACTGAGCAGAGGAACCCACCACCAACATGTATCTCTTTTACATCTTTGCACTTACATCTACATTACAACAGTGCCAGATGACTCTGTGCCTGAATACAATTTCATCTTAAATATGACAGTTCAGTAATGCTTGCTTTGCCAGGGCATTAATTCATTGCTGAGTCAGGACAGAAATAGTGGCTCCTTTTATATGTTGCATTCTACAGGCCTCTTGTCTAAATATTTGCCTTCATTGGCTTGGAAGTTGTTGCTTAATAGAGGGAGATGTTGTGTGTACACATGAAGTAAATTGTTTGGTGGAGAGTTGTTTTGTTTTCAAGTGTTTGAAACGTTGCATGCAAATGCTTCATGGACATCTGGTGTCAAAAAGCATTGTCCTGTCTTACAGAAGGTTGTCCAGGTAGGTGACAGAAAGAATGAACTAGAATGGAATAGACCAATTTTTACTTTTTTAAACATGTTTTTAACCCTGAGGTTTAACCCTGACTGTGTTTCACTTTTTAGTTTATGTCTCCTCTCAGCCTGCACTTCTCCAGATTAAGCAACCCCAGGTCCCTCAGCTGCTCTTCACCAGGCCTGTTCTCCAGACCCTTCACCAGCTTTGTTGCCCTTCCCTGGACACACTCCGGCCCCTCAATGTCCTTCTTGGAGTGAGGAGCCCAAAACTGAGGTGTGGCCTCACCATTGCCCAGGACAGGTGAAGAATCACTACCCTGCTCCTGCTGGCCTCACTATTGCTGATCCAGGCCAGGATGCTGGTGGCCTTCTTGGCCACCTGGGCACATGCTGGGTCATGTTCAGCTGCTGTCATCCAGCACCCCCAGGTCTTTCTCTACTGGCCAGTTGCCAGCCACTCTGCTCCCAGCCTAGAGTGTTCATGGGGTTGTTGTGACCCAAGGGCAGGACCTGATCTTATTGAACCTCATTCCATTGTCCTCAGCCCAACCAGCCAGCCAGTCCAAATCCTTTTGCAGAGCCTTCCTGGCCCTAAGCAGATCAGCACTCACTCCCACCCAACTTAGTGTCATCTGCAGACTTCCTGAGGGTGCCTTGATCTCCTCACCCAGGTCATTGATAAAGATGTTAAACAGAACTGGCCCAAATACTAAGGCCTGGGGAACACCACTGGTGACTGGCCACCAACTGGCTTTAACTCCATTCCCCACTCCTCTTTGGGCTTGGCTGTCAACCAGGTTTTAACGCAGAGAAGCATCCACCCATCCAAGTCATGAGCAGCCAGTTTCTGCAGGAGGGTGCTGTGGAAGGTGGTGTCAGATACAGGAGGTGTCATCTCTCCAGATGTGACCCAGAAATTTCAGTCTACTTGCAGCAAGTTGATTACTGATTCCAAACAATGGCTAATGCCAGTGATGTCTGAAAGAGTTTCCTGGGCTTTACTACTTTGTGAGGAGAGGATGAGTGAGACCCAGCAAAGCATTACTGTTATTACCTTTATGTTCAGTGTAGCTGTGTCATGCTTACAGTGTTTGAAAAGGCAGCAGTGAAACCACTTCACCTGCATGCAGGAGCTGGACTGCACTGGAGAGCATTTAAAACCTATGATCATGGCTAGTCAGTGTCTGTAGCATAAAGACCTTTTGGGACCAGAGAAAATCAGCTTGGTTTTTACTGTGTGCTGGGATGCTGTCTGCTAAGAAGCACTCTTGGCCTTACTGGCTCAGGAAAAGCTTTGCCCAAACCTTTGCAGGCCTATTTTCACTAGGATGGAAGTGGCTTTGTAGCAGTGTGTCTGGTAAGCCTGGGCTTGAATCTGGGGAGAGAGGAAGGTAGTCTGATCTCTGCGAGAGTCACAAGTTGTTTTGAAAGCAAAGGCATTCCCCTGAGCTGCAGTGAAGGGGTGGTGAAAGTTTGTCAACCTGAAGGAAAAGGGAGTTGTCACTTTGTGTTTGATCACTCAACCATTTGGGACATGTCAAGAAGTCCTAATTAGCAGCAGTGTAAAGGGGGAAGTCATTTGAACTCGTAGAACTGCAATCAGAGTATTAACTCTGCCACAGTACCAGTCTATCTTAAAATACCAACAGAGAAGAAAATAGTTCTTTTTTTTTGCCTCAAAAAAACCAAAACCCCCAGTGTTTTTGTGCAGCACCTCAAGGTATGTCAGAAATCAGCAGTGGGCTGTGGTGTTTGTGTTCACTGTGTGTGGTTGGCCGTGCTGTAAGCTGCAGAATTCTGGGTTTCTCCAGTTTTTGTAGACACTTGTGTGTGCACAGTGTGTTTGAACAAGGGATCCATGGCTTAAGGCTGTTGGGTGGCCTCTGCTTTCAACAGCCTCTCAACAGGTTCATGTTATTTGCTACCTTGTGCAGAGCCATCTGATCGTGGGTGTTCCTCCTGGTGATACAGAAGCAGTCACTCAGCTGCCTTTGTGTTAAACAAGCGCCTCTGATCGCATCCCAAAGCCATCTTGCTGACAAATAATGTGAATAATGCTTAGAGCAGAGCACTGCTTAGCATGAGAGGATATAAAGCTTGAGACAGAAAGCCAAGTAAAAGTGGCAGTTCCCAGTGACTGCAGCAATTGCAGCCCTTCTGGTTGTACAAAGAAGTGAGTTTGGGTCGCCCTGGAGAGAAAAATCAGTGTGTCTGTGTCTTTCTAAAAGTGGGGTGCTTGAAAAAGTTGCTGTTTGGAGACTAGAACTGAAAACTTCTTTTGTTTATTTCTAGTGCTTGGATCAAAGTGGAGCAGCTGAAGCCTTATCACCCTCACAAAGAGGAAATGATAAAGATTAATAAGGGTAAGCGCTTCCAGCAAGCTGTGGATGCTGTAGAGGAGTTTCTTAGAAAAAACAAAGGCAAGGACCAGGTGAGTGGGCTCTTTGTGCATCAAAACCAAATCTTGGCATGAATGATGGTCAGATGTGAAAGGAGTTTGTTGCCTCTGGCAAGCTGAGGGGTGGTTTGTTTCCATCCCTTTGGGTGTTTTGGGGTTTTCCCTCCCTTTCTTCTTCCCCATGCCGTCTTGTTTGGTGGTTAAAAAAAAGTGGTGTTAAACTAATGGAGAAACTGAAGAGGCTAATTGATCTGCTTATGATGATGTGATAAGTCAGTCTTAAATCCTGGGCTAGAGTTGCAGTCTTTGGTAGGTTGGAAGGACATAATGTGTGCAGGCACTCCCAGCAAGTCTTCCAAGCAGCTTGTTCTGTCAGTTGCTTACTGAAGCTGACCTGTTTTTGCAGAACTAACCAGGAACTTCACTCACCGACTTCAAAGGGCTAACAAATACCTAGTTTTCAAGTTACTGTGCTGTTGGTTTGCTCAACAGTAATCAAGCACAGTCCTTCCCATCCTTGGTTTTGCATGAAAATCATTCCAGCTCTTCTCTTCTTTCCTTACCATCTTGTATTCTGTAATCTCTCAGGCGTCTTCCCATAACTCCAGCGAAGAGAAGAATCGCCGTAACTCCAGCGAAGAGAGGGGCAAGCAGTCTGCTGGAGAAGAGAAACGCAAGGCCAGTTTGTCTGAAGGGAAGTTGAAGAAGGGCACAGGGGAAGGCAAAAAGAGGGGCTCTTCTGTCTCGTCAGAGAGAGGATCAAAGTCACCTTTGAAAAGAACCCAGGATCAGAGCCCCCGAAAGCGGGGGCGTCCGCCCAAGGATGAGAAGGTTTGTGTCGTGCATGTCCGCCAGTGCCCTCTGCAGATGGACTCCAGGGTTGACTGGCACCTTGACTGGCAGGCCAGCAGGAAGAGTCAGTTCAGTGGCAGGGTTTTTTTTTAAGCTGTTCCTTCCTGTAGTTTTTACCAGCTAGTTATTCCGAGTGGCTCTGTTCATATCCTTGAGAGGGCTCCAAGAGAAGCATCGCGAGACTCCGCCTTTCATCTTGCCGTACCTCAAGTTCAGTTGGTGTGGGCAGGATTAGTGAAGAGGTGTGGGTCTTCATCTGATTCCTGACTTCTATGTGGCATACTTTGGATGAGCAATTAGAGGTCACTCAGCTTCATTCTCAGTACTTGCAGAGGGTGGGGTATTCTGAAGGGTTAGGTCTTAAAGAAGAGATCCTTGTAGCCTAGAGAATCCATCAGAAGAATTCATCAGATTGGATTCAGCATCTCTGGTGTGTATTTCCACCATCCATTATAAAGGTCCAGCCTTGGAACGTTATTATTATTTTATCCCCATTACTTCCCTGTTATTTCTGGAGATTGAGGTGGCAATAATAGCCACCAGTGCTTTGGTTCCCCTCATCTGGAGTTCCAGCCTTTTTTATGTCTTGTGGAACTCATTGTTGTGGGCCAGAATCTTCCTTTCCAAATGGATAATTATTTCAGTGGATTATTTCAATGACCATGCTCCATCCAAGACTGCACCTGAAGACCATTGGGAGACTTCAGCCTGCTTGTTCACCTGTGCTTCAGAGGGACCACACCATGCTGTGCTTCACAAACTTGCTTCCGGTGTTCTTCAGGATGCAAGTCAAGACAGTAGTCCTCCATCTCCAAAGCTGTGAATGGATTGTCCTTCATTGTCTGAAGAGCAAACTTTCTTGATGCAGTGAAGTGAATCTCATCATCTCAGATACTAGCTCTGAAGGAAACACTGGCTTTGTGTTAGAGCCAGCTTCTGTTTAGTCAGGCTGTCCAGTAGAGCCCACCAGCTTCTGCTTTTGGGGGGAGTTGAAGGAGGGGAGGAGTGGATACCTATTTGTGAATGCCTACTAATAATCACAGAACTTGTGACTTGACTGATGCAGGAAAACATTTCACCAGCAACATACTTTTCTCCTTTCAAAGTGTCTTGCATGTCATATCTTCACATTCCTGTTACAACAAGCCACCAAGCCTGATTGGTGTTTTTTTTTCCCCACTTGAAGAATACTTCTGTATCTTTGAGCTAGATTCATTTCAAAATTGATCAAAACTAATGGCTGGGAGAATCCTGATTGTGCTGAGACATGGTGTGCTTAGGTTTTACTGCATTAGCTGCCTCTGGGCATCAGGGTGCTTCTGAGAGAGCTAATTGTAGCAGCAGAGATTATTTTACTGGCAAACTGCAAGTGGAGTAGTTTTAAACAGTTTATCACAAATAGGTGGCCAGCTGTGTGATAAGTGTCTGGCCACAGACCGTGAAAGTAGGGAAGCTAATGCAGGAGAGTAGCCTGATAGCTTCTGGAATGTAAGGTGCTGACAAGGAAATCAACTGCAATGGGAATATACCTTAATACTAATTCTCAGCCTGTGAAATAATTCTAGAACTCTTTTCTTCCTCTTCTTTCTTGGCTTTCATAATACCCCCAAATTGTTAGCCCTAGGGTAGAAAACACTTATGTCATTGTCCTGAATTACTGCAGGGTTGGGCTTGGGGGTTGTTGGGCTTGGGGTATTTTTTTTGGGCCAGTCAAGAGTCCAAATTCTGGCTTTCCAAGGAATAAGGATGTACAAAATTGAAGGATCTGGTTGTTGCTGAGGTGTGCTCTGTCTGGAAATGCTCTGTAGGCCTACCTGATCGTTCATATACTCTGATTTTTAAGCTTGCATGAATATTTTCAAAGGCCCGACGTGATTTCATAGGCATCGGAGCAGGAGAGCATTTCCTGTGTAAGGCTCTCCCTAGACACTTTAGGAGTTGGAGCCTGATATCTAAAGTGTCCCTGCTGACAAATGAAATCATTTCATCAGAGCTGCCCCCAGGAGTCTTTACTTTTGTTACAAACAGAACCCTTTTCTGGTGGGTCTGTGTGAAGAACAAGCTGTTGTGCATTTTCAGGGAGCGGTTTGGGAGAGGAGGTAGTGTGATTCCATTTCTGAACCTTCATTGCACTAAAATAACATGCCATGCAAGTCCTGCATATTCTCCTCAAATAGCATAGGGCCCTAGATGTCTGGGGCTTACAGCATAAAGACCTATTTTAACATTATATATTTTGGGGGGATGAGGCAAGGTAACTTTTGGCTTACTGGTCAGTAAACATGCAATGCGTTAAGCGGTAGCGTGGCATTACAAATCGGGGCCTGTTGAGTGGATGGGACAGTCCACACATCCCTTTCTGTCTCCTGGATTCTGAAAACTTGAGCAGAGGTGGCTATCAGCCTCATGCTTTGAAGGTTCTGTTAACAGGTAGGCTACTTTTTTATGGCAAAGGAGGATTAGAAGAGTTCAGACCTCTGACTCTGCTGATCTCCACTCATTCGTTTAGCTTTCTGCATCCGCCAGAGGAAAATGCTGGATCAAGTGTTCATTGCTTCTCTGCCTGTTGCATGATTACACAAGTGCAGTGATTCTTCCCACATCTGAAGAATGGATTCTCCCAAAGCCATAACTGTGGTTGAATTCCTTTGTTGGCATGTTTTATTCACCTCACCTGTGCTGATAATACTCTGTGTTATGTATGAACGCTTCATGGAAAGACATGTGAAATGGAAGCCATTTGTAGTGCTTTTCAGAACTCTGTATGTGTGCTCATATGATCAACATGCTGTGGCCAGCCACTGAGCCAGATTGTAAGCTCTTTCTGATCCTCCTTGTATCTCCTCAGGACCTC
This sequence comes from Melanerpes formicivorus, assembly GCF_026170545.1. Lineage (NCBI taxonomy): Eukaryota > Metazoa > Chordata > Aves > Piciformes > Picidae > Melanerpes > Melanerpes formicivorus. The sequence continues at coordinate 11,069,809 of NW_027142366.1, read as the reverse complement.
ACAATTCCAGAGTCAAGTACAGTGAAGAGGGTGATGACTGGAACAGTGGCTGGATTTAAATGGCCACCAAGCGTCAGTGAGGTGAGAAACTTTCTAATGTGTGTGATCTAGGAACTGAGTTTGTGGCAGCAAATATAGAACCTTTTGTCTGGGCTGTAAAACAGTGAGATTTCCTCCTCTAGGAACAAAACAAAACACTCTTACTTGGTCAAAGTGTAGTGTAACAAAGCTAGACAACATCCTTCCCTCTCTGGAGACTTGCAAAACCCACCTGGATGCATTCCTGTGTGGACTACCCTAAGGTTGGACTCGCTCTCTGGAGGTCCCTTCCAACCTCTAGCATTCTGTGATCCTGAGCATCTAAGAAGTAGACTGGGAAGTGAGAGTTCAGTCCTTGTGGAACTGTTTGCAGATTCACACTTGCTGCACTCCTTTTTGAGCTTCTTGTTCCAAAGGTGTTTCTGGGACTGGCTTCCCAAAGCTGGAGAAGCTGGTGTGGATAGTCTCTTCCTGTCCGGATATGGGGTGGTTCCATTTGGTTTCCCTTTTTGAAACCTTGCCTGTTTGTGCATCACTACACAAGTGATCAGTGAAGCTGAGTAAGAGCAATGTGACTGGGCTAGCACACGTGGTGCTCACTGAGGAGCTGAGACATCTGGGCCAGTGGCTCTTGTTGCTGTTAATATGGATTTACCTAGCATGTGACAGTGCTAGGTGTAATCTCCAGCCAGTTCTCAGAGTACTCTTCTAAGGAGTTCCTTGAAAGCTGGAAAGGAACTGTTTCATTCCCTTGGAAGGAGCAGGATGTGAGATCTCTTAATCTTGTTCAGAATCTTCAGTTTTCCTACAGATGTCCAAAAATTGAGGAATTTGGCACGAATGCCTTTGCTTTCGTGAATGAAACACAATGCAAACTGCTTAACTGAAACAGGCTGCTTGATATAGCTGATACATTTTGTATTTCCCACCTTAAGCTATTCTCATGCAGCTTGAGAGAACAAGGAAATTGTGCTGTGGTTGCTCAGTGACTCTGGGAACGTTTCTGAGCCTGTACTTTCTCTGTTTGTAGCCTGTGAAGGACAGCGATCCACATTTTCATCACTTCCTGCTGAGCCAGACAGAGAAGGTGAGCATTTAGCTGCTGGTATGTCTAGGTTGGCATCCTGCCCTTTGCTGAGATGAAGCATGAGGAGATGTGAAGTTCTGTTCTTTAGGGGCTAGCAGCAATTAGATTCTCACATGCAATTTTGTAGGTCAATTACTTCCTAACCGAAAGGTTTAAAGAGATTTAGCACTGAGTACAATGAGCAGTTGAAGTAATTAAACATTATCTAGCAGCAGGATTTGACAGCTCTGTTGTAGTAAATCCTGTGGATTGAACATTGAGGGGTAGGAAAAGTTCTTTTTTTCTGTTTAAAACCCCTCTTGTTTGTCTGTGGTTGTCCTACTCGTTCCTTCATCTGCATTAATTTGTCAACTGAATATGGCAGGAGAATTTCCAGCACCAGAAAAGCTCCATGTGAAATACAGCAAATCTCTCTCCTGGGACTCAGAAGCCTTGCAAGAGTTTTGTCTTCAGCAGTGAACATCAGGAGGAAAAGGAGAGATCAAATTAAATGAAAAATATGTTTGCACCTAGCTGAGAATCTGGGTAGAGCCAGAAGGATTAAGAGCAGTTTTAATCTAGATGAGCTCACAATAAAAGCAGCACAGGAAGGAGCAGTCTTCACCTTAACGTTTGTTGAAAGCCATGTGCCTTCTCATGGTGACAAGGAGGTTTTGCTTCCACAGTTGCATTGACATTCTGAGCAAGGCAAGGTGCTCCATGGCAGGCCTTAGAGTTCTGCTGTCTTTGGGCCAAATGTGAGGCTAGGAAGGCCCTGGGTCCTTGCCTTCAGAGTAGCCTGTTACATGAACTGCAGAAAGGAATTTGTAGTAGCTGTGTCATAAGACAGGCTGAATTGTTTGGGCAGGATGGGAAAGGAAGAGCTTGGTATGTTGGGGTAGATTTTTATCTTCTCCCATTGAGGGAAGCTTTAGCATTCTCCTGCTGTGCAGATGGTAGTGGGTAGGTGAGGTGCCTGTTTCTATGTGACAAAGAAATTAGCTCAGCAGAGCAAATCAGCACTGTCCTTGCCTTGAATCCTTTCTCTTCTCCATACAGCCAACTGTCTGCTATCAAGCCATCACAAAGAAGCTGAAAGTTTGTGAAGAGGTAAGGCAGATCTTACTTTTGATGGATTTTCCTTACTGTCATGAGGACTTGCAGTCCCTTCAGAGCTGTGCACTGTATTTTTTTTTTCCTTTTCCCTCCCTTCCTCCCCCTCCCAGGAAACAGGATCCACCTCCATCCAGGCAGCAGACAGCACAGCAGTCAATGGCAGTATCACACCTACAGACAAAAAGTAAGATCTCCAACGCACTTCAGCCATTTCCCTTCCTTTTTCTCCTTGCCAGCTCATACATGCAGCCATTATCCAGCTTGTCACTGAGAATAAATAAACCTAACGTTTCCCTCTAACCACAGATCTTCTCTGTCCTTGTGTGAAGTTCGGATTTGGGGGGCAGGGGGGAAGGGAGGCAGCTGAAAACGGGGGCTCTGCAGTAGAGAAATTCAGAGCAGGACCTGATCTGGGTACATTTGCAATTCAGGACTTTTCTGCAGTTGCCCTTTTGCTGTAGGGCAGAGTGTGGAGCAGCAGTGTTTGAGTGCTGTGTGAGGCAGGGAGATAAAAGGGTATCTTTCTCCAGTAGTGCCTGGCAGTTGGCTGGGGTTATTTAGTCATTCTTCTGAGCACGTAGAAGACAAGAGGAAGAGGGAGGCGTGTTCTCCCAGCACAAGAGCCTTGCTGTGTAGCATGTGAGCTTTCTGGTTTCTTCTAACACCCCCCCCTTCTCCTTTCTAGAGTGAGAGAAGCCTAACTTGAGCTTCCTGTTTCACTCTGTAACTTCCGCTCTGTTCAAATTGAGCTCAGGCCACGGCTTGCTGTTTGCCGTTGGGGTCGTTTTCATGGGATGTCAGTTCTCAGCTGTACTCCAGGGGCACCAAAATAACAATGAAGCTGTTCAGGTAAAACAGTCTCTCAGGAGAGCGTGGCTCAGAGGTGGGTTGGGAGAGAAAGAATATCTTCTGTGTTTTGGAGCCTTGGAAATAGGTGGACCTTGTTTGGCCTGTTTAAGGAGCCTATAGGGACTTGCTCTGACCTGTCTTAATTAGTTTGCTCCAACAAAAAAGCGGCTTGGCTAGCTGGGAGAGGGCAGGTGGCTTGCAAAAGCCACAGTGCATCTGTAGTGTGGCTGATTCTGAAGAAGTGACTGGGGAATTACCAGGCAGGTTTCCTGGTGAAGTTACATCAGACGGTAATTGAGCCCTTCGCCGTCTCCCACTAGAGCTGTGGGTTGGCTACGAAGCTGACTGCAGATGTAGGATAAGATCCTTGCAGCAGCGACTGCAAACGAATTCCTCTTGCAAGTAGCTGTAGGGATGAAACTTGTCTTTTTCTGGAAGTGGGGAAGGAAAACTTGCCAGCTTTGAGGGGAGGAGGGAGAGGCGTGGGGGAAGGCAGCACGTATCTGGGACCATGTTGTTCCCGCTTGTGCCGTCCTATCCCAGCCTGTTTCTTCCTTCCTGCCTCTGTTCAAAATTGCAGCTGTAGACTGGTGACTGCATCTCTGCTGTGTGTGTGGTGCTTAGCCCAGTAGTCCTTGCTGGATTTATTCAAGCCAGGATTGTGATGTGTCGTTCAGTAGCATAAGCAGGTCGTCATATGTCTGACTTAGCTTAAAAATCAGAGGGTTACTTAAGAGAAGCACTTGCTGATCTCTGAATGTTCCCTTCAGGAAGGCAGTGGCTGGCAGCAGAAAGCACAAGAGCAGCAATTTTAAAAGCAGCCAACCCCTCCAAACAGTGAGGAGGGAGGAAACGACAACAAAAAAAAGCCAACAAGAAAACAAAAGAAACAAACCAGACCACCCAGAGTTTAATATTTAGGTAGATTTTTGAAGCAGACTGGAGACTTTATTCAGGAAATGGTTAGGAATGCTTGGTAAGCAAAACAAATACCAGCTTGCTGTTAAAGGTCAGTAGCTGCCCCGTCTAGCTGTGGCTGAAATGAAACCTGTTTGGTTTTGTTGTGGGCTGGGGCTTTTTCACCTGGTAATGCTCCAGGGTTTGCTCTTCATCATTTCCAAGACCATGAGAAGCTGACACCAACTGCCTTTTGCTGCATTACTGTTTGTCTCTTCCCCTCAGGATAGGATTTCTTGGGCTTGGCTTGATGGGAAGTGGCATTGTCTCCAACTTACTAAAGATGGGTCACACTGTCACCGTCTGGAACCGGACTGCTGAGAAGGTAAGCCCGTGCTTGAGGTACAGGTGATACTTCACCTTTCCTCAACAAGGAGGCCTGGAGTCACCAATCAGTGGTGCCTGGGAGAGGATGACAAAGTGTAGCCACTTTGGACTACCTGAAGCTGCCGTCTGTCCTAGTATGGTCACTTTTATGTGAGCAGTCCCCACCCCATTGCCGGGTTGTATGTGAGAGAGTTGCCAGAAGAATCACAACCTTATATGTGTGCTGAGGAATGCAATGTGAAGTGCCTCTGTAAATGCTGCTGATGTAAATGGTCAAGTCATGGTGTCATGGAGCTGGACACAAAGAGCAGGTGCTGGGGGGCTGATCTTTGCAGCGGTGTGGTAAGATGCAGTGCTTGACCACAGCTTCATCTACACATCCATTGCTCTCTTTATGCTGCAATACCAAAGGTTCTATTGAAAACTTGCTCTGTCATAAAACCAGGGTGAGAAGGGTTTCATAGGTATATTCAAAGTGAAAATGGAGCTTACATTAAACCTATGTTCTAGCTAGTGTTACTCTCTTTAGTGGAGAAAGAAAAGGAGGTAACTTGGGGAGACACAGTGCTGTAATGATATTGTGGAGGATCAGAGACAAGAAAGGCAGGGTGGTTACTTCGTTTAAAAAGGATGAAAAGATTTTTAACTGCAAAAGATGGGTGGTATGAGGGTGTAGAGTAAAGAGGAGTTAGGATTCTGAAGCTGCAACCCACTGAACCATCCTTCTCAGTCTCAGCTGTGCATATGCCTGTTTACCTTCCAGTAATACCTTTTGCCATTTCTGTTTACCAGGTTTTTTGCCCCCTCATCTCTCCCCCAAGACTCACAGCATTCAGTCTCTTCTCTCACCTAAGCATTCTCTTTTCCTCTGTCTTTCTTTTGGAGTTCTTCACTTGGGATTTCAGAAAATCTGCAAAAGAGAGCCCCTTTTGTGTGTGGACAAAGCAACAGAAGGCAACCCACTTGCTATGTCATTAACACACCTGACTCCTTTTAAGCTGAGTTTGTCGCAGCAACGTGTAGGGGACCCGTTTGCTCTGCACTTGATTTGTCTTACATTTGAATTTGTGACTTTTGCAGTGTGATTTGTTCATCCAGGAGGGGGCAAGGCTGGGAAGAACCCCCGCTGAAGTCGTCTCCACCTGTGACATCACCTTTGCCTGCGTATCAGATCCAAAAGCAGCGAAGGATGTAAGGATTAGCTCTTACTTTACCTCCACCAGCTAGACCACAGGTCATTGCATGCCAGCTCTGATTCCTGCTGACCATGGTGACATGGGGCAGTGTAGGCGCTGGGCAAGTGCAGCTCTTTCAAAATCAATGTGCCAACAAAAAATCATGCTTTTGAAAAAGAATAATCCTGAGGGGTGGGTTTTGATAGCCCTGCAGAATTCTGCCCCCTGAGCTGCTGTCCTGCAGGGTTGGAGTTTCTCTGCAGACACCCTATTGCTTTACCGCTCTTCTGTTCCCCACAGCTGGTGCTGGGTCCGAGCGGGGTGTTGCAAGGGATTCGCCCAGGGAAGTGCTACGTGGACATGTCCACTGTGGATGCAGATACAGTGACAGAGCTGGCCCAGGTAATCACTTTGAACTGAACTTCTAACATCTGTGATGCAGCACTGCACTACTTCTGGTTTCAGACAGTAAGCTGTTTACAGTAAAGATGCTTCTGGAGATTTCTGGGCTCCTTTCAGGAGATACTCAAGTTCCAGGCAATTAAGACAGAGTGAACTGTCAGCTCTTGCCCAGCAAAGCCTGTAGGTTTGCCAGGGCTATTAGCTGGCACCAATGCAAGGAGTCAGCCAAGTTTTGATGCCTAAGAAGTATTTGTAGCCAGATATGTGTGCTGTGGGAAGCTGAAGGACAGGGTGCTGTCTGGATGAAGAAGTGTCCTGAAATTGATAAATCTGCTGATTTTAAATGTTGTGGCTGGGGAGCAAGAACACCTTCATCTTCCATTTAGTAGAAATATTATTGTAGAGGGTTTCTGTAGAAGTGTTCTGATCCTTTCTGATGTGGTATCTGTGATTTCCTCTTTGGCACCTCGACTGATAGCATTTGTCCTAATGACAGTGTTGTTGCATGGGGAGAGGGAGCCAGTTTTGGTGAAGATTTAAGGAGACATAAAGGTGATGCAGTAGTGGGACCTGAATTTGGAGAATGAGTGATACATATTAGTAACACTCTGCCTGAAGAGATCTGTCAAAGGCATTTCCTCTGGGGAAAATACAGTAACAGTCAAGCCTCTGAGATTCCTACCCCAGATGTACAACTCTGGCACTGGTTCTGTGGCCTTCAGAGTGTGCCATGGCAAGAGCACCTCAGCTGACTGCTTAAAGCATGCTTGCTAGTGATTGGTGTAGGAAAATGCTGCTGGCATGTGAAGACAACTTTTGGTCTCAAGCACCCTTTGCAGGATTGAAGCATCAGTGCTTTTCTCTCATGTTTTTGTCTGAGCTATTTGTTCATAGGATGGTTTGGGTTGCAAGGGACCTTAAAGATCATGCAGTTTCAACTTTCCTCCATGGGCAGGGACACCCAGCCCTTTGACCAGGTTGTTTAAGGCCTCATTCAACCTGGCCTTGAACACTTCAAGGAGAGGGGGGCAGCCACATCCTCCCTGAGCAACCCGTTCCAGTGTCTCGCCACCCTCACTGGAAAGAATGTCTTCCTAATCTTCAATATAAGTCTCCCCCCTTCAGCTCAAAGCCTCTTGTCCTGTCACTACAAGCCCTTGTCAGAAGTCCCTCCCCAGCTCTCCTGTAGCCCCTTCAGGTACTGGAAGGCTGCTCTGAAGTCTCCCTGGGGCCTTCCCTTCTCAAAGCTGAAGAGCCCAAACTCTGTCAGCCTGTCACCGCAGGGGAGGTGCCCCAGCCTCCCATCATTGTTCTGCTTTTAGCTGCTGTCTCTGGGGACAGGAGTCCCCTAAGCAAAGCTGTTGCTGTGCTGCCCCCTCAGCACCAGTGCCTGCTGTTCACGCACAGTTAACCAGCCCTACTCTTTTTGCAGGTGATAGTGTCGCGGGGCGGTCGCTTTTTGGAAGCCCCAGTCTCAGGAAACCAGCAGCTGTCCAACGATGGGATGCTTGTGATCCTAGCGGCTGGCGACAGGGGGCTGTATGAGGACTGCAGTAGCTGTTTCCAGGCGATGGGGAAAACCTCTTTTTTTCTAGGTAATTAAAACATAAAGGGCCTGAGAGCAGTTTCCTGGACAGTGCAAGGACTAGGAGTTCAGAGAATCAACCAGGTTGGAAAAGACCTCAGAGATCAAGTCCAACCTATTACCTAATACCCAACACCTCCTCACAACTAAACCGTGGCTTGAAGTGCCACATCCAATCCCTTTTTGAACACCTCCAGGGACAGTCACTCCACCACCTCCCTGGGCAGCACATTCCAATAGCCAATTACTCTTTCTGTGGAGAACTTTCTCCTCACCTCGAGCCTAAACTTTCCCTGGCTTGAGACTCTGTCCTCTTGTTCTGGTGCTGGTTGCCTGGGAGAAGAGACCAACCCCCAGCTGGCTACAACCTCCTTTCAGGTAGTCCTAGAGAGCAATAAGGTCTCCCCTGAGCCTTCTCTTCTACCAGCAAGGAGTCTGAGAGGTCTGTGTCATCTGTGTCTTGTCTCCTTGGGCAGTGTGGGAAGCTGGCCTGTTCTGCTGGAACTTGGCCAATTTCAGAGACTCCAGCCTAAGTTTTCTTTTTTGGTTCATTTTGGAGGATCCACATTGCTTTGTATTTTATGTCATACTTTGTTAAGATTTCTCTCTTCTTTCTGAGTGCTTGGAAAATGGGTAAGTTTGCTGAAGCCTTCAGGGAAAGGGAGAGGTGCCAAGTGCTTGATATGGAGAGTACAGTAGTGTTAATATTGTGTGGGATGGGGGAGCAAGGCTGCTGTGTCTCTTCTGGAGGAATGGCCAATGGTATGTCTCACTCTCAGGTGAAGTAGGCAATGCTGCCAAGATGATGCTGATTGTGAACATGGTCCAAGGCAGCTTCATGGCAACGATAGCAGAAGGACTGACTTTGGCTCAAGTGACTGGCCAGTCCCAACAGACCCTTCTGGATATCCTCAATCAGGGACAACTTGCCAGCATCTTCCTGGACCAGAAGTGCCAAAGTAAAGTTCTCTTCTGTTGTTTCTATTTATTTTTCTTATATAGGACATTTGTCACAGCCTAGCAGCATTTCAGATAATGGCAGAAGGGAGGCAATAACCATTCCATCTTCATCAGCCTGGGATTCTGGGTGTTTTAAGCATTCTGGAAATGAAGAGCTGACTTCCATTCCTTCCCTTTCGTAGCCAGGGCCTCTGAGAATACACTCCAAGTCCTGCATTATCTACAGCCTGCTTAAGACTTGAGTTCACAGTGAAGGTTTTATTGGGGCAGGGTAATAAATGAAATGGAGGGCAAGCTGCTTAGAAATGTGAGCTCACTTTGTCACTGGGCAGTAGTATCTGCTGTGGCTAGATGAAGACAGAGAGCAGAGAAACAGAAGAGCTAAAGGCAGTGTTCCTGGCGATCAGCATGGGAAAGGGAAGCCTGATGTTGAATTGCATGCCCTTGCAGCATGGGCTTGGTTTACTTTTGTCATGCTTATTTTTTGCACACATTCATGTTGACAGATATCTTGCAAGGAAACTTTAAACCTGATTTCTACCTGAAATACATACAGAAGGATCTTAGATTAGCTATTGCACTGGGCGATTCTGTCAACCACCCAACTCCCATGGCAGCTGCTGCCAACGAGGTAAGAGCTGTTCAGATGTGCTACTCAGCATTCCTTCAGTAGAGCCATTTGTCAAGAAGAGGCAAAAGTCTAAGAATGACATCATCTCTAAGACAAGGGAACAGTAACTGAAATACATTCTGGCTAGGATGGAATTGGATGTGTTTTGATTGTAGAAGGCCTTAGAAGGTCAGATCAGTAAACACAGATGGCCTTGGCTGGACCTGGTGCATTCTGATGTGCACTGTTCCAACTGCTTGACATACTGTGCAGTTCTCTTGTATGCAGTGCAGCAGAGAAATTATTTTTTCTGCTGCAGAAAGGCTTTGCACAAGAGTAGGCACTGATACTTCTCTGATTTCTTTTCTCTAGGTCTATAAAAGAGCAAAAGCATTGGACCAATCAGACAACGACATGTCTGCAGTGTACAGGGCCTACATCCACTAGGCTGCACAGTTCTTACTGTTAATACTATGATTATTGATTAATATTATTATGATACTGGGTTTTAACTCTGGACCAGTCCATCTCTGTCTCTCCATTTCCTTTTATAAACAGACTTTGAGATCTGCCACGGAGGCAGCTGCTGTGGTGAGCCTTCCCCTCGGTGGTGGCAGAAGGTGGGGAGGAGGGGGCTCGGATTGCTGCAGTCTAATTAGGAAAATCCATGCCATGCACTGACAGTCATGGAACAGAACAGTGGCGGTTTGTTCAGAAGCTCTGAGGCAACTCTGCCAGAAATCTGCTGCTTGGCTGCTTTTATTTTCCTCTTTGTATGCTTGTCCAAGATGCTGTTTCTAATGATCCCTTTTCTCCTTTGCTGTGAAATAATGCGTGTGTTGGACCCTCTGCATTAAGGAGGCAGGTGACATACATCCCATCTACCTGTGAATATCATTAAAGTCCTTGGTCCCAAGTAAGGTGAGGAGCATTCCTGTTAATCAGCCACTGTTAGAGAACAAAGCACCTCCCATGGAGGAGAATGGCAGTTCCAGAAGGTAATGGGGTTGTATGCAACACTGTCTTGATTGTGTTTCTTTTTAAACTTCCACTTTCCCAGCACCTTGCTAGAGGAGTTCCTTGTACTGTTACGAAGAACAGATTGCATCCATGTCTTCCCCTGTACAGACAGCTATAGCTTAGGACACACAAACATACTGAAAATCAGAGAATGCCAGTGTAAATGAGCCTTCTGAAAGGCTTAGTCACATCTGCCCATCCCACACACAGCACTGGAGGTCGATGTGTTTGCAGAGAAAACTGTGAGAGAAACGCCACCTGAGACTGGGCCAGGGATACTTTATCTGGGGAAGGAACAGTCCTTAGGGTTGCTCCTGGCCTTAGCCTGTGTTGATTCACCCCTAGGTTGGGGTGGGCATGGGGGTGGGTGTTAACCCTTATAATTACAAAGGTGTCTTGGATTGTAGCAGTGTCACAGGCAGAGCAATGAGTCTGAAAGAGGCAAAAAGAATGATTGTAGAGCCAAGAGACTGAGAATCCTGAGTTCCTTTCCACATGCTCTCTCTGTCCTTTCCATGGTCATCAAATGTCTTAGCCTGTTTGTCCATCTCTAAAGGTGTGTGATGATTACCTACCTCACAGGGATGTTTTTGTGTGCTGATTACTACTCTTCATACATGTTAGATTTTCCATCCATGTTCTTAGTGTTACTACCCTGGGTACAGCACTAGCACAGCATTAGATTTTTCCCTGTACCCATGACTCTGCTTGTGACCAGATACCAAATCCTAGAAAGACTGGTAGAAAAAATGGGAGGCTAAGACCACTGCTGAGCTTTAATCTGGAAATGTGGCACTTGAACTGTAGATGCCAAGGCTAGAGGGCAGAGATGCTCTCTAGTGTTGATAGCAGAGAAACCCATAGTCCAAAGGATGCAAACAGAGTATGTTTGGTTGGGTTTTGGGGGGTTTGGGGGTTTTTGGTTAAATTGTTCTCAGTATTAGCCTTTTAGGAGGGTTCTTGCATTTTAGATTTGAGAGGTAGTGAAATGCCAGTAAGAAACTTGATTGGCCAAAATCACTTCAGTGGCATAATCCCTCTGAGGTTGGGATTCTGAAAGGAAGGAAAACAAATTCAAATTAAACCATGTTCTTTTAAATCCTAGAGTTCTGCTCTTCCCATCTTATTTTTCTAGGAACTTAAGGGCTGTGTGGAGACATTTGCCTGTGAGTTAGGATTTCTTGCCCATCTTGCTTTGTGCAGCATAAGCTGCTTTGTTCAGGGGCATCTTGTTAACATAGGAAGTATCAGACACTTACTGCAAACCATGGCATCTGATGCCCTCAGTGTTACTTGGCTGAGTATTTCACCTCCCCTGATCACTGTTACTCGTGGACTGATACTGTGTTATGCTTTGTGTCCTGTGGAGATCATCTCTTAGATGTGTTGGCCATCACTTTGCCCTTTGTCAGTGGGATATGTGAGCAATACTAGTTACACATAAAACATTTCTTTGGCAGTGCAACTGTCATCCTGCATGCAGATGCTTATATTAAAGGAACATGTAAGTACTCCAGGTAACCAACCATTAGCCTGCTTCTGACACACTTGCATTTCCCCCATCCAGATGTCCCTGGTTAACTCAGCTCTTAGTGCTCAGAAGTCCCTGGTTAACTCAGCTCTTAGTGCTCAGATGTCCCTGGTTAACTCAGCTCTTAGTGCTCAGAAGTCCCTGGTTAACTCAGCTCTTAGTGCTCAGAAGTCCCTGGTTAAATACACTAGAGTTAAGAAATGACTTGTGTGAACTGTGTACTGATGGGATCTGAGGGAAATTGTGGTTTGGGGGGCAGGAAATAAGATCACAGGTTTTATGGTGTTAAGAAATCTTTTAGGAGGAAGGGGCAGGTACTCAGATCCTGCTGAGAGTGGAAATGTGCTGAGTTGTCCTTGACCTGTGCCTGTGGGAGGTTTCATGGGTCAGAGCAAAGGTAATGGAGGATCTCCCTCCTTTTTTTCTTTGTGGTGCCTCTGGATAGAGTGAGAACACAACAGAGGGTCTCAAGTCCTGTGATGTGCATTTCATAGTGAATTAAAAGCATATTTTTGAAAGGGAGAGCCACTCCCTGGGCAACTCACTGCTGCAGATTTTGTTTTCCAGAAATACTGTAGTTTTCAAAATGGAGATCTTTATTTATGTGGGAATGGAAGGTGCAGACTAGTTGAACACTGTAATTTACCCTGGGAAGGGGTGGCTGCAGCTTTCTGGAGGGGCAGGTGGATGTTGAGTGGCGGGAGGGGTGCAGTGGGCACAGATACTCCTGGGAGGAGCAGAAGGGAGGCCAAGAGCTCTGAAGTGGATGCGAAGCGAGGAGGAAGGATGGAAATGATGAAAGCCAGACTGTTGCAGATGCTGTGTGGGCTTGGCTCCTGTCAGTCTCCCTCAGATTCTTGTATTTATGTCTGTAGCCTCTGAAGATGGATCTTAATCTGTTCCTTGGCCTCAGATTTGGAGGAGGGAAGGGTGGGAGGGAAGCTGTAGATTGAGAGATGCTCTAATAAAACTGGCTAGTCAATGTCGTCTTAATATTGTTGACAATTCTGTACAGTTCCTTTCTATGAGGATTTCTGTTTTAGCAATTTGCCTTTGGTTTGGTTTGGTTTGTTTTGACTCCCTCCTTTTTAAAGAGAAAATGTGACACTTGTGAAAAGCTTGTAAGAAAAAGCAGTTTTGTTTGTGGGTTTGGGGTTGGGTTTATTTTTCCCCCCCCCTCAAGGATAGATCCTATAGTTCCTCAAGGTTGTGAATTTCCTTTTGCCTTGTTTTTAATTAACGTTTGTCATTCAGGATAGGATGTGTGAAGATGTTTAAATGGCAAAACCCAAACATGATTCCTTTTTTTTTTTTCTTTTCTTTTATTTTCTTTTTTTTTTCCCTTTCTTGGTTTTTTTTTTGGTGCAATTAACAAAGCTACTGGCAAAAAGAATAAAACCTTTCTTGGTAACACAATGGGTTTGTGGCAGTTTCTAAAAGCCTGTCCAACCTGTGTTGTGGTATTGAAGAAATAGATGTGTTCCTCAGCATTGCAAAAAATAAGAGGTGCTGAAAAGCAGGGAGCATTTTGGTCATGGGAGGAGCCTGATCTTCTCAGTCAGGCACTGAGGCAGATACCAAAGTTAAGGGCAGAACATGTAATCAGTGCTGAGCTCCCTTTTATGCTCTACTCTAAGGCTGTGACCAGATGGGTTTTTCATATTCACTAATTCTCAGCTGCAACCTTTAAAGAAATTTGACCAAGAGATGATATTACAAGAGGGATGTGGAGGTGCTGGAACGTGTCCAGAGAAGGGCCACAAGGATGATCAGAGGGCTGGAGCATCTCTCCTGTGAGACTGAAGGAGTTGGGGCTGTTCAGTCTGCAGAGGAGAAGGCTCTGAGCTGACCTAATTGTGGCCTTCCAGTATCTGAAGGGGACCTACAGGAAGGCTGGGGAGGGACTGCTCAGGATGTCAGGTAGTGATAGGACTAGGGGGAATGGAATGAAGCTGGAGGTGGGGAGATTCAGGCTAGATGTGAGGAGGAGGTTCTTCACCATGAGAGTGGTGAAGCCCTGGAATGGGTTGTCCAGGAAGGTGGTTGAGGCCCCATCCCTGGAGGTGTTTAAGCCCAGGCTGGATGAGGCTCTGGCCAGCCTGATCTAGTGTGGGGTGTCCCTGCCCATGGCAGGGGGGTTGGAACTAGATGATCCTTGTGGTCCCTTCCAACCCTGAATGATACTATGATACTATGACTAAGTGACCAAGGTCAGGCTCAGTGGGGCTCTGGGCAACCTGATCTAGTGGAGGATGTCCCTGCTGATTACAAGGGGGTTGGACTGGATGACCTTTGGAGGTCCCTTCCAACCCACTCTAGGAATTTGGGTAAATTCCAGCCTCCTTAGGCAGAAATGGCTTTGAGCATCTGAGCTGAGAGGAGGATGAGGACTTTGCTTTACAATTAAGAATTGCTGAGAGATGGAGGTCCAGGAACTTTCTGGTGTTGATGACTTCTTACATTATCTAAGAGTTGGTATCCTGGTGCCCCAATTGCTCAGTCTGGAGTGTCCTTCCTTCTAGTGCTTGGGTTTTTTGAGGGCTAACAGCAGCAGGTGCAATGTCCCAAGGCAAAATGCCTTAACTGAAGTGTTTGCAAGCTCCAAAATGTTGCTTTTTGATGATCCAGGCAGCATTTCCTGTGTAAGAGCAGGTGTTCAGGTACTGAGACATAAGGGGTTAATGGTGATTAATGGTGTTGCTTAATTAAAATGAATGACGGGTGCAGGAGTAAGGAAAACCTTGACTTTCAGCACTGACTAAAAGCAATGCAGAAAGTGCTGGAGCAAGGAGTGAGTTGTGGTCACAGCAGAAACTGCACTCGGGGAAGCTTTACCTGCGCTGTGAATGCGTTCCCTTTGCCAACCCACGTTGCTGATGTGTAGATGATGATGCTGTCTGCTTGGCCACCTCTCGATAGCTTTAACGTCACTACAGACTTATTTCCATTCCGAAATTTTGAGACGAAAGGGGCGAGAGTAACAAATCTTTGCCCCTTCTTGAGGGTTCTTGCCTGTAGCTCTGGTTTGTCTTATCCGCTCTGCAGTCGGCCAGGGTCAGTAGTGCAACTCAACCTCCTTCATTTTGCAGCAGGTCCTGGATCTCCACGCTGCAGGTGTTGGCCGGTGCCGTTAGCGGGGCTGGGGGGATGCGGGCGTTCTCTGGCAGCGGCTCCTGCCGGCTCCCAGGCCGCAGCCTCCGCTCTCCCTGCCGGCGCCCGTGACGTCACCCCGCCCGCCGCGCCTCCATTGGGCGGGCAGCGCCGCGCTGCCCAACCCAGCGCCGCCTGGGCCGCATTGCCGGGCGGGGGCTGAGCCGCGCGGTGGGCGGGCTGGGGGCGGGGCCGGCGGCTGGGGGCGGGGCCGGCGGCTCGGGGCGCCGCAGCGGGGCGGGGCTGCCGGCGGGATGGCGGCGGCGATGACGAGCGCGGCGGAGCGGGCGGTGCTGGTGAGTCGGGCAGGGGCAGCCTTGCCGGCGCCCCGCAGGCCCCTTCCGGCTGGCGGGGCCCGGGCCGGGGAGCCGCGTCTGCTGGCTGGTTTCGGGCAGTGGCCAGGCCGCTCTCTGCCGTCGGCTCCCGACGCCTCGCCTGAGGCGCGCTGTGAGGGCCGCCTGGCGACAGCTGCGTGGTCGGGAGGCAGCTGTTCGGCAGGCTCGCAGGGCAGTGCCTGGGCACCGGGCTGTGGCGCCAGGACAGGCTGTCGGGTCAGCCCCGGCCTCCGTTGCCGTGCTGCCCCCAGGCCCGCGACGGGACGTGGTCTGCTCCAGACCCTTTGCCATTACGTTCATGGTCTCCGCTCTAGTGCTCTCTCCTTGGGCAGTGCGAGTGTAGGTGCCGTGGGCCCCGGGTGAGTCCGGGGCAGGTTCCTGCAGGAGCCAGTCCTGCTTACGGTAAACAGTGAAATGTGTTACACGACCTTGCTTTTGTCGCAGTCTGATACGGTGTTGGGTGGAAGAGCAGAGCTGGTAACTGGCAGGCCTGTCAAAGCAGTCTTGGCTATTTGATAAAGGTAGGAAACCTATGTTGCAAACCTCTTCAAGTGGGTCAGCTGCAAGAAGTAATGAAAGGCTGCTGTCTAGGGAGAGAATTTTAGAGATGCAGCCAGACTGGGTGGAAAGCTGCACATGAAAACCAGCTTTTTCTCGAGTTCATGTGATTGGGAATGCTGGGACTGGCTGTTGTCAAAAATACAGATCATGGCATGTTAGAATCACCAAGTGTTAGGGGTTGGAAGGGGCCTCCAGAGAGCATCCAGTCCAACCATGTGCGACCTGCACTAGATTACGCGTTCTGCTCTGGCAGGGGGGGTTGGACTCTGATCTCCGGAGGTCCCTTCCAACCCCTAACATCCTTTGAGCCCCAGGGTAGCGTGCATGTGTAGTGTACAGATACAGTGAATGAACCTGTCTTGGTGTGAAGGGGAAGGTGTTTTGCTGTGGGTATGAAAGACCAGGGGTGATGTGAAGTTGAAACATCTGTGTGTCGAGAGTGGGGTAAAGGCTGCGCTTTGCCTATAGGATTTCCTTCCTTTGGAAACCCGGAGCAGGGCATTACAAGTAATGAAAGCAGGAGATCTACTCTGTCAGCATGATGGCCAGAAGCAAAAGCAGGTAGAAATGGTGGATCCTACACCCACACTGATTTGAAGGATAACAGGGATTCCTACCTAGGGTTGTTGTGTGTACTTGTTTTGGGTGAGCATCTGTGGGAACAAAACCTTCCTTGTCCCACTCTTTGTTCAGATAGGTCTTGCGTAAGGTGGTGACACATGAGCCAGTTTCTCCCAGAGAGCAGCAACTGTCTAGCAGAGGAACCACAGGCTTACACTTCTGAATTTATCACACCTTTCCAATTTTTCTGTGGGCAAATTGCTCAGTTCCTTCCCTTCTAATACTTTCCACATGGACAGTTTCATCCCTTGCATAATTTAGCAAGTGGCAGTCTTGTTGTTGTTGTTGTTGTTCCTTGCTTTGCTTCTGTCCCCATTTCTCTCATAGCCTTCTGCATGAGATCTTGGGGTTTAATGGGAATGCTTAGCTGTGGTTCTCCTTTCTGCAAACTTCTCTGTGGCAGATTAAGACCTGAGATGTCACATCATCAGCTCTGAACTTGTTTGTTACTGAATTTCCCCAAGTGATTGGGAATCCTCAGCCTTTCTCTCCCACTACCCACTTTCCAGTTTAGCTTGCTTTATTTTTAGGCTGCTGCTGCATGCTACAATGCTCTTGGAGGAAGGAGGAGCATTTTAGTGTTGTCTTTGTTTCTCACCATCTAATTGGCAGTAAATTTGTCTTCAAGTTGAGTCTGTTTTGCCCAGGACTGTGGTTGGTAAGGATACCTCTCTGTATCTTGGCCCACAAGTTTTTCGTCTTACTTCATCCCCCTATCATGTTGAGGGCCAAGGTCAGCCCACTCCAGCAGCTTAAGAAGGTGCCCTGGATTCTGAAGCAGCAGGGTCTGTACTTTACTCTGAGGTTCACATCTAGTGCTGCCTGTTCTTCCCCAACTCTGTGATCGTTGGCACAGTGATTTGTGTGAATGCTGCATCGTTAGAGTCAAAACAAGAATGAAAACAATTCATTTTGGCTGTGGGGGAGCAGAAGACATCTTTGTGATTTAAGCATCACAGCCACAGCAATATATTTAGAATTGAAATAATTTTCCTGTGTGCCTGAGAGATTTATTTCCAGTGTTTGAATCCTAATGACTCCACTTCTGTCTCTCCACAACGTAGGAGGAAGAATTCAAATGGCTTTTACAAGAAGAGGTTCATGCTGTTTTGAAACAGCTGCAAGACATTTTGAAGGTAAGGTCAATTTTGAAGTTAAGGTTAATTGGCTTCACCTGACTTTGTGAGTGCCTTTGCTCTCCCATGTGGGAATGGTGGTAGATTTCCCCTGCATGGAAAAAACCCGTGGTGGGGGGTGCACAGAAAGGTCCATTGGGCATGCCTAGTGCTGTCCCAAGTGCTTGCTCGTGCTCTGATCTCAAAGACTTGCAGTGAAGCTGATTTCCAAGAGATCTCTCAGTTCACTGTGAGGACCTCTCCTATGAGGACAGACTGAAGGAGTTGGGGCTGTTCAGTCTGCAGAAGAGAAGGCTCCGAGGTGACCTAATTATGGCCTTCCAGTATCTGAAGGGGGCCTACAGGAAGGCTGGGGAAGGACTTCTCAGGATCTCAGGTAGTGATAGGACTAGGGGGAATGGAATGAAGCTGGAGGTGGGGAGATTCAGGCTAGATGTGAGGAGGAAGTTCTTCACTATGAGAGTGGTGAGACCCTGGAATGGGTTGTCCAGGGAGGTGGTCGAGGCCCCGTCCCTGGAGGTGTTTAAGGCCAGGCTGGATGAGGCTGTGGCCAGTCTGATGTAGTGTGGGGTGTCCCTGCCCATGGCAGGGGGGTTGGAACTAGATGATCCTTGTGGTCCCTTCCAACCCTGACTGATACTATGATACTATGATAAAAGGCACAGTGGAGGCACCCAGACCTCTCTGCATTTAGGCATTCACCTAAGAGAGGAATATTTCCTGAAACAGAGAGTCTGGATCTGCCTGTAACTGCCATGTGATGGTAGAAAAAAGCCTGGCAGCCTCTAGCTGACAAGCTGCTGCTTGTGCAGTAAATGATAGTATGCAGTCTCCTCCTCTTGGTGCACCTACTTCTCTTCTGGTACCTGCCCCTTTCTGAGGTGTGGAGTGTTCAGTGGAGCCTGCAGCACCTTTTGCCAGCCTAAGCTGCTGGATTTAGCTATTTTCTAAGCAGCCAAAAGGGATTGTATGCAGGAGAGCTCAGCACTCTCCTGGGTCAGTTTTCAATAGGCCCAGCCCCATAAGGCTGTGAGGTTCTGATGGCAGTTGGTGTGTGGTACAAGTGCAGAGATGTGAAGGTGAGGTGTGGGTGCTGGAGAAGGTTGAGGTGCTGTAGTGTTGACCCAGGATGTGACTCGGTAGCAGATGACAGTAACCTGGTAAATGTGTATTCATAGAGTCTGGTTTCAAAGAGTTTGTTACAGCCTTAAGGGTGAAGCATGACCAAAGACCAGCCACCAGCCCCTAGAACCAGTCAGGAGCTGGTTTCCATTCCAGACTTCCCATGGGGGTAAGGGGCCTGCTGTTCAGCTCGTGGCAGTGCACTGTGAAAGGGGCAGCACTGCATTGCCCAAGGGCATGCAGGGCTGTGCTGTGCTGCTGCTGCAGCCTGCTTGCAAGCCCTCTGGCACAGCTCTGGCACCAGCCACCTGCCCTGGAGTGCAGCACTGGAGCGATGCCTTTTGCCATGAGCTGCATGGACCGAGCCTGTCCTGCAGGAGTGTTCATGTGCTCTGCTAGATGGGTTGCAGGAGGCTTGCAAAGGTGACCATTCTGGCTGCTTGCCAGCATCTGTGTTTCTGCTCTCACTTCACCTTTATTTCTGGCTTGTGGTGCTCTGGACCTAGGTGGTCAGCCCAGCACTCACTCTGTCCTCTCTTGGGTAGGAGGCCTCTCACCGCTTTGCCCTGCCCACCAGTGGCTCAGGAGGAGCTGTCAAGCAGGAGAACTTTGTGCTGAGCACGTCAGGGTAAGTGGTGGGTGGTGGTCAGGGGGTTGCTGGTGCTCTGCCAGGCCACTCTGGTGTGGGCTGCAACTCCCGCTCTGGTAGTGCCTGCGTTGGTGCTGAGGCCTCCTGCTGGAGCAAAGGGTTCCTGGGGCACCCATGGCCAAGGTCACTGCAGCAGTGTAGTAGCCCCCCAGGGTAAAGGGGGTTTCTTTAATAGGAGATGTCACCTTAAGGGAAACACACACTCTGCTGGCAGATTAATGTGACATTCTGTGGCTGTGCTCCAGGGGCTGCCTTAGCCAGAGCTGTGCTGTTTCCTCCTGACACACTCCTGTAACATGACCATTGATTCCTGCCCACACACCAGGGAGGTGCATCAGCATGCTGCTCTTGGCACCCCTGCCAGGGGGCATTGCACTGATTCTGCATGCAGGGAGTTGTCAGTGCAAGACTGACTTGAATTCTGCATTGGCTTAGCTTCTGACTTTGGCTGTGGCTTTGCTTTCATCTCCCTGAAATAGCAATAATAAATCTGCTTCACAAAGAGCAAGCTGAGCCCTCTGCAGAAGGTGCTATAGAAGTGCAGTTCTGAAGTAGCTGTCCACTTTTTGATCTTCAGCATAGACTTTGGTCAGGGTAGCTGCACTCTGGCAGAAGTCCCAAGCTTGTGGCAAAGGTCTTTAGTCCTTAGAAACAGCCTGGTGATCATTTGATGGGATGGTGCAGCGATGCTGTAGTGGCTTTGACAGCTGCATTATTCAGATCTTACAGGCTTAAAGCTGATTCTCATTTTTTTCATTGTTACTGCAAAATGGACCTTAAAAAATGCTGATCTAAAGAGTCTCTGCTACATTGAAATGTGAAGATGGCTGAGTCCTTGAAGGCTCAGGTGCTTCAGTCTCCTCCCACTGCTAATGTGAGCCATCCTGCAGGACTTCTTAAAGGCTTTTGTGGGGGGTTTTTAATCTATGTAGTCTGTCTTTTTCCTGCTGGGGGAGGAGGAGAGAGGCAGAGTGGGGTTTGTTGCTTGCCACTCCCATGTAGCACCCTAGTGTCAGTAATTCATCTAATATCTTGTGTTTGTGCCTGCCAGAGCTGTCTGTAGTGACAAACAGGTTGTTGTTAGGTGAAACATGAGGCTTGAGGTCAGAAATGGATGTAATGTTTGAGCAGGGCAGTTAGGGGGAGGTGGCTCATAAAGAATATGGCAGCAAATGATCATGGGCCAAGTGCTGGCTACTTAAAAGTGTGTAGAGTTCACCTGGCAGGAGAGCAGCTTGGGAGCAGCTTGGGTAGCTGCTTGGGACAGGGAGGGGCTGTGTGGAGTTGGCAGTTTTGATAGGTGACTCTTGTGGCTTCTGTTGCCCAGATCTTTCTTCTCGTTGCAGCACAGACCAGGTGAAAGGTGTGTTGACACTGCAGGGAGATGCCCTGTGTCAAGCTGTGAGTACTTGTGGTGGTTCTTGCTTTGTACTGCAATCAAGGGGTGGGAATCATCCTTGTTACACTTGAATGGCCTTGAGGGAGCAGTCATCCTTAGGCTGTACCAGTGATCAGTGATCTTTGTCAGCAGCTGTTGAAATCTGCCAAGATCCCTCATCTAACCCATCCCTCACTACTTTGTGGTGAGTGATGGAGTTGACTTCCATGGGGATTTCTTTCCTTGAATATCTCTGTTATGCAACAACAAACTTTCCTGGGGGCCTTCTGAGATGAGGTCATGTCCTGCCTGGATTTCAGTTCACTGAATGCCTTTCAGCTTATCCTTTGTATTAGCATCTTCCTGTAGGAGGACTGAGATTCTGGCCATGCCAGGACTGCTGAAAGCAGCTTGCCAGGATGAGAGACAGAATGGAGTGGGACTTGCAGTGTTCTGTGCATGGAGAGTGCTTGCTCTCACATGTTGGTTCCTTTCTTCAAGGATGTTAATCTGAAGATGCCCAGAAATAACCAGCTCCTGCACTTTGCCTTTCGGGAAGACAAGCAGTGGAAGCTGCAGCAGGTATTGTTCACTCTGGATGCCTACTCCTCTGTAGCATTCACACCCCCCAGCAGTAGCTGTGGTCCTTCACTTTGTGAAAGAGAAGGTTGTGTCCATCCTACCTCAACTCCAATGGTGAAAGCTAAGGGAGGAAAGGGAGGCAGTTAAATTCAGTTATGATGCTAGGAGAGAGTGTTTGGTTCTTCCTGTTTGTGAAACACCAGTGAGCTGCCAGCACAATCCTTTATAAAGGCTTGCCTTGTGCACTGGCCTTGTGCCTGCTGTAACCCCCAGGTTATCAGGGCAGAGCATCCTCAGATGTTTTGAGTAGTTTGCTCTCATTCTCTTGCAGAAGCATTTCTTTATGCTGACACCAAACCTCACTGCATTGTGCTCTTGTAGCATAGCTGCTTCCCCTCAATTAAGGACTTAAAGGGGTGTGCCTGTCCAGGACATTGAGTGTCTTGGCCACCATTTTGCTGGCAGATAGCTGGTTTCAGCACCTGATATGGTGCCTGGTCCTCAGGACAGTTTTCCACAGTTGCTTTGTCACAGCTGAGTAGAAAAGAAGCATTCCAGGTGCTTCACTCTGCCATGGCTCAAGACTTTTCTAGGTGATCAGTGCATTTGGTACTGAGTGCAGTTTCCAGTGACTGTGTGGAGATCTTTGTCCTGCCTGAATTAAAAATGAGCATGGTGTTGGGTTGATGGTTGCTCTGGAGGATCTCAGAGGGCTTTTCCAACTGAAACAATTCCATAACTTGAGAAGCCAGCATTTCCTTAAAGCAAACAAGATCCTCAGGGAAGCCTCCATTTCCTAGTGCATATTGCAGAGTCTTTCTTTAACAGGGCTGCTTTTATACCTCTGCAGATCCAGGATGCTAGAAACCATGTCAACAAGGCCATTTACCTGCTTATGAACAGGGATGTAAACTACCAGTTCAAAACAGGCTCAGAGGTTCTCAAGGTAAGGAGAACCTGCCCCTCTTTGCTGGGGTAGGAACATGCATTTGTCTTCCCTCCATTTGTTGTTTTAAACACAGTTAATTACTGTCTTGGAAAGGGACTCCCCAGCTGTTCCTATCTGTACCTGTGTGGAGTATCCTGTGACCTCACACTTGCTGTGCAACTGTAGCAGGGCTGTACAGAAGGTTAGGGTTTAAAAGGACCTTGAAAGATCATTGAGTCCACCCCTCCAGCATGCTGGATGGTGATCAGAACAGCCCTGCCCTGCTGCACAGCAGTTGTGTTATCCTTACTGGACGATATGGTTACACAGCTCATGCTCTTCCCTCTCTGTCAGTGCTTTTGGGGAGAGAGGAGACACAAGATTAGTTAAGTACTTGTGATTTGCTTATGATTTGAAAGTGGCTTTCTCACTTTCTTGTAGCAGTTGATGGATCCCCTGCAGACCAGCTGCTGCTTGGCAGTAAAGCCCAGCCCTCTGCCTGGAAATGCTTCCTTGAGCTACCAGAGGTTCAGCTTCCTCCTTAGAACATCAAACATGAGAAAGCTAAACCTTTTTAGTCTGCCCATGGGCAAGGGCTGCTGGTAGGAGCAGCTAGGCAATAAAACTGTTTGTTTTTTACCTTTGAGTGGAAGTGGGCTGGAGAAATTAGTCACAATATAGAATGCCTTCATCCTAGCCATGAGCTCCATTACAGACAAGTGTTGCTTCCCACATTTTTCTGGAAGTCTGTCTGAATAGAGCCTTTGAGCTGTGGTTTCTGTCAGGGCTGGGCTCACAAGGAGCTGATCTCTAGTGCCCTAGCTCAGGTGGTTGTGAGCAGCAGGGAGCCCCTTCAGCAGTCCTTGTACCTGTGATTGGGGAATGGAGAGAAGTAGAGTGCAGCTTGTTGATGGCTGCTCTGCAGAGGAGCTGATGAGGAGTTTGTCAATACTTCTGTAGCATCAGTAACTGATCTCATGTTCTTCTCTTAATCTTCTAATGAACAGCTGCTCTCTCTTCAGTCCCTGCTATTAAACACTCCTGGCCTGTCTGTAATGATGCTAACAGTGGAAATGCAGGGATGTGGCAGCCACCCCTTCCCAAGAAGTCACTGCATTTCTGGGAGGGCAAGGGGGTGGGGGTGATGTTGGTTGGTGTGACACTTTGAAAAGGCTGTAAGGATTCTGCAGCACACTGTCCAGGGACTGCCACTCAGCAGTGCACTGTACATTGTCTTGCAGCTCATGGATGCTGTGATGTTGCAGCTCTCCAGAGCCCGAAATCGGCTCACCACTCCAGCCACTCTGACTCTGCCAGAGATTGCCTCTGGGGGTCTCACTGTAAGTATCTAGTGAGTATGTGGTGCCACCATGCAGTCTTGCAGCATGCAACAGCTGGATATTGTGCTGCATCCTGGGGAAAGTGGGTTTCTGAAGTGTCTCTTGAGGCAGAAATAGGGAAGTGAAGTAAGTGCACACCCTAAGCACTTCTGGCGGCTCTGTATCTTCCTGTGGGTAAGCAGATGGCTTGAATCTGAGGACTCTGGTTCTGTTATCTGCCCAGGAGTCGTGTCCAGGGATAACTCACCCTTTTGAGGGTGACTCCATCCTCTTGTCACTGTTACATACACACACCATCTGATCAAGTGCAGCAAGAGGAACAACCATTGCCTGCAAGCTGCTCAGTCTTCACAGCCTTCTCAGTGTGGCTTAGAAAAAGGCAGTAGTTTCCTAGCATTAGACATAGTGGTTCTTCCACTGACAGACTGCTTGTTTTCTCACCAGAAAATGTTCACCCCTGCTCTGCCTCCAGACATCCTTGTGAATTTCTACATTAACCTGAATAAGCTGTGCCTGACTGTCTACCAACTCCACGTGCTGCAGCCCAGCACAACCAAGGTGATGCCTCCTTTATTTACCCCCCAGTTTAAGAAGGACATTGAGACACTTGAATGTGTCCAGAGAAGGGCAACGAGGCTGGGGAGAGGCCTTGAGCACAGCCCTGTGAGGAGAGGCTGAGGGAGCTGGAGTTGCTTAGCCTGGAGAAGAGGAGGCTCAGGGGTGACCTCATTGCCCTCTACAACTACCTGAAGGGAGGTTGTATCCAGGAAGGGGTTGGTCTCTTCTCCCAGGCAACCATCACCAGAACAAGAGGACACAGTCTCAAGCTGTGCCAGGGGAGGTTTAGGCTGGAGGGGAGGAGAAAGTTCTTCCCAGAGAGAGTTGTTGGCCATTGGAATGTGCTGCCCAGGGAGGTGGTGGAGTCCCCATCCCTGGAGGTGTTCAAGAGGGGATTGGATGTGGCACTTGGTGCCATGGTCTGGTCATGGGTCTGTGGTGACAGGTTGGACTCGATGACCCTTGAGGTCTCTTCCAACCTTGGTGATACTGTGAGACTGTGATACCCCTCTGTGTCCCACTGGGAGGAGGATGTTGCACTGCTGTGTGGTGCAGTGTTCTGTGCATAAGATAATGCAGAAATGACTGCACCTGGTGGTAAGTGTCTGTATTTAGGTCTGCTGCAGACAGAACACTGCCTTCAAATCTAGCCTGCAGCACAGCCAGTAAGCCCAGAAGGAAATATCAGTGCCCCAGAGAAAGCCAGTAACTACTTTTTGCCCAGTAATGCTTTATCTTATGATACAGTGTGATAATTTAGCATCATTTTGGAAGGCCATAACTGTGTTCATCCAGTTTACATTGAAATAGTGTCTTGGGTTTTCTGAGTGGAGTTTTGATAGGTGCCTTTCTGGTTCACCTGTTGCATTTGGGTCAGCTCAGTGTCCTGTCAGAACAGAACTTAACTCTGGAGCTTTCTGCAGTGCAGTCCTTCCATAAAGGTGTCACTCCTAAAATCTGCCTTTTGTTTGTCTTCTGAATCTTCTCATCTTGTTTTTGGGGTGCTAAAATTTGGACTTAACCCCTCTGTAGAATCTTTTCCTTTGTGAAGGTGCAGGAAGAGATCAAATGAGATGGATCCCATAGTGAGAATGGAGAATTCAGGCAGATGCAGTGTATGCAGTTCTTGACATCAGGCTGCTGAAGGAGCAAACCTTCTTCTGAGCAGTTTGTTTGCTGTGTTAAAATCCTAATGACCTTTTTCTTCTCCTCCAGAACTTCAAGCCTGCTGGAGGGTCCATCTTACACAACCCTGGAGCCATGTTGTAAGTGCAGTCACTCTAAGGAGTATGCTGAGGAAAAGCTCCAAGTGGCTTTCCACTGTTGTGGTTGTGGGATCTGCTCAGTGCAGAAGCTGGGCTGAGTCCCTTGCTGTGTCTGTGAATGCATAGGTGTCCATGAGAGTGTTTCTTGAATGACTTGATCATAGAGGCCCAGAGATGTGACCTGTCAGGGTACAGCCCACCCATACAGAGCCCTGAGCTTGTCTGGAGGTGAGAGCTGTCGATCAGAATTGCCACCTTCATTTCCTGCCTTTGTGCCCCTCTGGGAAGTGGTGAAGTTACTACCTTAACCCTGTTAGATTTAGCTTGACTCTAGATCTGAGATCATCTGTGAGAGTGGAGGAGTTGTGTGTTCTGTGCTGTTGTGTGCAAAGCTGTGCTCTGCTTTTCTCCCCACTCCAGTGAGTTTGGCAGCCAGAGGTATGAAGTCAGCCACGTCCACAAGGTGGAATGTGTTGTCCCGTGGTTAAACGATGCCCTTGTCTTCTTCACAGTGTCACTGCAGCTTTGCCAGCAGCTGAAGGACAAGGTAAGGGCCTTGGAGAAGGGGCTTTGGTTTTAACTCAGATCTCCTGAAAACCTGATGTGGTGTTACTCTGTACAACTGAAAGCAAGCAGTGGAGTCGCTGTTCTGGAGCCAGAGGGCTGACTGGCACTGCCTGGTAGCCAGCCAGATGGGATGATGTGTGGTAGTGTGGCAGATGTCTTTGCTCAACTGGTGACTAGGTGGAGAGGAGCAGGCAGACATTTCTGTGTTCCCAGTCATGAGCTGGAAGCAAGGAAATGCCAGGGTGCTGCAGAGGAGGCATGGAGACTTCAACAAACTGGATTCCAGTAGGCTAGTATTCCATTCCAGCTCTGCAGCTCACCTGGCTGCCACCTTGAGCAAATAACTTCGAGGTCCAAGCCTCTTAAATGCCAATAGCAGTAAATTCCTCTTCTGCAGTGCAGTGCTGGAGAGGGTGATGCTGTGAGGTTCAGCCTTTATGCACACATCATCTATGTTCTTTCTTCTATGGCCCAGGGGATACAGGAACTTACCTGCTTCTTTTTGCTTTCTAGATCTCTGTCTTCTCCAGCTACTGGAACTACAGACCATACTAATTCTCTTTGGAGTGTCCAAGCCTTTCCAGTACTTCCAGTGTCTCTCTGTTTCCAACATGCCAGCTAAGTCCAAGTAAGCCTGAGGAGTGCTGTGGTTCACTATGGCATGATCCTCCCTGAGGCAGTGTCAGCGTATCCAGAGACACAACCTGAGTAGCCTTGTCCAGGACTGCTGCTAAGCAGGGCACCAAGCAATGGTGTGAAAGAACTTCCGCCTCTGTGTATTTTACACCTTCCAAGCCTCAGATGGATTACTCTAGTCCATTACAAGGATATGGAGCTGTGGACTACTCTCAGCAGCTGTTTGCACGCAGTGCTGTAACCAACTGCTGCAGTGTGAGCTGGCTGGGAAGAGATGAAGATGGGTTAATCAAACACCACAGAAAGTGTAGGGTGTGTTGCTCCATGTAGTGAAAGATGTTGCTGTGTTGTGCTCCAGCTGTGGCTATGACTTGCCCTTTCCTGTCCCTGGTATTGATTCCCCTTTACTTGCTGCTGTCTGAACTCCTTTATGTTTTTTCCCTGGCATCAATGTGATAATATTTTGATTTTATTCCTAAGCCCTAGTTGGGCCAATTTTGTTTTGTCCCAGGTTTAGTGTTTTGTTGTCACTGCCAGCCCTTGGAGTAGCCTCTGTAACTTGAGCACAGCTGGGCAGTCTCACATCCTATTACTAAATCCAAAGCGAGTACCATGTTGTTAACTACAATTTGCTGCATACCTGTGGATGCTACACTATGTAACTCATCCCTCTAGCCATTGATAACTGTGAAATAAAGATCCTCAGACCTGTCATACGTACCTGGGCTGTCAGTGCTGAGAACCGAGGAGTCCTGCCTGAGATTATGTCCTCCCTTGCAAGCGAGTGACTGCTCTTAGCTAGGAACGCTGAGTTACTGCTGGGCTTATGGGAGGGCAGTAGTGGTCTCTGAGGGCAGAGCTGAGCAGCTCTTTGAAGCCTGGGCCTGCATTGTGTAGCTTCAGCCCCGTGCTGTCAGACACCTGAGTACTCCCTGAAGTACTCTGCAACCTTCCCTTGATGGTCATGTTTGAGAGGGTGTAGGTGCTGAGGCTGGGTTGGATTGGCTCTCGTAGCTATTTGTTAAGTGCTGAGGAAACATCAGCTCTCTCCTGCTTGCCTCCAGCTATCCCTGTCCAGTCTGTTTCTAGTGGCTTTCCTCACTGGAGTACCTTACCCAGCAGCCTGCATGTGTGCTGAGGTGAAGACTGCATACTCGCTGAGGTCCTACAAAACTTCGGAGTGATTGCAGCTTGCTTTGACAGAAACTGAGCACTGAGCGGCCCCAACAGCACGCAGTGAAACGCTGCAGGTTCTCAGCTGAAGTAAAGGTCTAGGTCCTAGCTGCGTTGCTCTAGGAGACGTTGCCCGGGGGTGCCAGGGCGGGGCAGCGGTGGAACACTGCCTTCGGGATGAGCCGGCGGGGGCGGGGCCGGGCAAGGGGGCGGAGGCTAGCGATTGGCTGGGGGCTGCTGGGTGGGCGGGCCGGTCAGTGTGATGGACAGGCAGGGTCCGCCCAGACGAATATAGCCAAGCGGCGTCGGGTGGAGACGAGCGGCGCTGAGGGGTGTTGAGCGGCGCCGGTTCAAACCGAGCACAGCTGAGCCGAACGCAGTCGTGTCCAGCCGAACCAAGCCGATTGGAACCGGACAGAGCCGGACCGTGGTGAGAAGACCTGCGACACCGCTCGTCCCTCGGGGTGTGTGTGTGTGTGGTGTGGTGTGTCTGTCCCTGGTTTCTGCTCGATGGCTGCGTCGGGCCCCCGCAGCCGTCCCAGCTCGGTCCTTCCTCCCGTGCCCGGGGAAGCCCTCTTAAGCTGGGTTGAGCCACGGCCGAGCCAGGCCCTGCCTGACTTCTCTGCTTCTCGCCCTGGCAGAGCCCCGGGACCGCCCGCGCTACTTCATGGCTGAGAAAAAACTGATCGTGGTGTTCGGGGCAACCGGTGAGTGCCCGGGGAAAGGCCCGGCCCCTCCTGGATGGGAGGATGGGATGGAGGGACTTGGTGCTTGTGTCAGTGCAGGGTCAGACCGCTCCGCCTCGCACCCCCAGCTCCCTTCATCAGCTCAGCGCAGCCCCGTGT
The DNA here is from genome assembly GCF_026170545.1 of Melanerpes formicivorus. Taxonomy (NCBI): domain Eukaryota; kingdom Metazoa; phylum Chordata; class Aves; order Piciformes; family Picidae; genus Melanerpes; species Melanerpes formicivorus. Next base: position 11,041,326 of record NW_027142366.1, on the reverse strand, counting down.
GGAGCCCAGGCTCCTAACGGGGCTCTGCACCTGCAGGAGCTCAGGGGGGCTCCGTGGCCCAGGCTCTGCTGGAAGATGGAACCTTCAGGGTCCGGGCAGTGACAAGGAGCCCCATGAAGAAGGAGGCCAAGAACCTGAAGCAGAAGGGAGCTGAGGTGGTGAAGGCAGATCAGGATGATGAGCCATCCTTGGAGCTGGCCTTGGCAGGTGCCTATGGAGCCTTCATTCTAACCAACTTCTGGGAGCACTGCAGTGAAGAGAAGGAAGTCACCCAGGTACCAGAGCTTCTTTAACTGGGACTGTGTGTGCAATGGTCTGGGCAGCGGGGAGTGAGGGACAGCCCTATGGTGCCTGGTGTCATGGGGCAGCTCGAAGGAAGCCCTGACAATGAAGTGGGTAGTCCAGAAAAGTCCTGAGGCCTTGCAAATAAACCAAGTCCCAGTTCTTACAAAGTGAAAATGTATTCCCTCACAGTTGCAGGGCTCTAGGACCCAGTGCCTCAGGGAGTTGTTAAGTGCCTGGAGATTTGGTGTGACAGAGCACTGCCCAGGAGTCAGAGTAGCAGGAGTGGGAAGACTCAGTCCTCAGCACCGTTGTTGCCTTTGGACCTGTAGCTCTCTGCACTTGCAGCTTTGGGGCCAAAATTTGCTGTGGTATCAGAAACCACAAGGGTGGTGTTCACTGGATTGCCCTGGGTGGCACAATGGCCACACCTGAATGGCAGCAAGTGAAGATAAGATACATTAGGGCAGGTGTGTTGGTCCCTGCAGGTTTAGGGATGGTGTTTGTGCATTTGGCAAGGAGCTGGCAGCAAAGCTGTGTGGCCTTTCTGATGTAGGATGGTGTAAGGACAGGACTCAGCTCCGCCTGGGCTGGGTCTGCTTAGCCCTGGTTCCAGCTGAGGGCTCATGCCAGCAGAGCTTGCTCAGCTGCTGCGTGCTGGATCATGCCCTGCTGCCTAGTGCAGTGAAGGGGAAGGGGAGGGTGTGGTGGTCCCATTCCCCCCTTCATGGCTGGCTTCACCCTGTGCCCAGGGGAAGCGTCTTGCCGACTTGTCGAAGCGCCTGGGCCTGCACCACGTCGTGTACAGTGGCCTGGAGAACGTGAAGCAGCTGACAGGGGGTCAGGTGGTGGTGCCCCACTTCGATGGCAAAGGTGTGGTGCAGGAGTACTTGCAGAAGATTGGTGTTCCCACCACCACCATCCGGCTGCCGTTCTACTTCGAGAACTTCCTCTCCATCTTCAAGCCGCAGAAGGCTGCCCAGGGAGATTCCTTTGTCCTGGGTAAGAGGGGGCCCCTTGCTCACCAGGTAGTCCTCACCTGCTCCCACTGTGCAGAGGGTCACTGAGAGGTGGAGGAAGCAGCATGGCTGCAGACTGGTGGGGATAAGAGGCCTGTGCCAGCTTAACCGCAGTGCAGCTGTGTTGTGGTCCTTCAGACCTCTTTGGTGGCCTGTAAGAAATAAATGAGATCCTGGTCCTGTTTCTGGTGCTGAGGGCTGCTCTGCAGATCCCAGAGGGCCTCTGCACACCCCAGTTGCAGGGAGTTGGGATGTTGGAGGTCAGAGGTGGGGCTGCAGAGGATGTATCATGGTGTGGTGGGTGCTCTGGGCTCTTCCTCACCTTGTGTTCAGAGGCTGGATGCTCAAAGCTCCTGCCATGCTTCCCACTGGGCTGACCAGGATCCATCTCTCCCACACAGCACTGCCCATGGGGGATGTCCCCATGGATGGGATGGCAGTGGAGGACCTTGGGCCTGTTGTGGTTTCCCTGCTGAAGGCCCCGGAGAAGTACATAGGGCAGGTGATTGGGCTGAGCACTGGCAAGCTGACTGAGGCGGAGTATGCTGCTGTCCTCTCCCAGCAGACAGGCAAGAGAGTGGAAGCCAGCAAGGTAGGCAGCATCCCTTGTGGGGGGGGTGAGATGATGTGAGGTGGCACTAACACTGCTTTGTTGATACTGTCCCTGGAGCAGCTCCTGCCCCTGGGGTGTGCAGGTGTGGCCGGGCAGGTCCCTGCCTGGCTCTGAGGGGTAACTGAAGTGGGAGGACTCCAGAAGAGCACCAGGCAGGCACGAGTGGGGCTGCAGACCTGCAGAACAGGTCTCTGCTTGGTGCCCTCCCTGAGGGTTTTGCTGTGTCACCATTACAGTGCTACTGCTTTGTCCCCCAGGACTTCCTTCTGTTTCTTGGGTGTGTTGCTCCCCTCGGGCAGTTGATACTGCTGCTGGGTGTTGCCGTGGGTCTCTGGAGAGCTCTGAGAACAAAGTACTTTGCAGCAGAACCAAAGCACCTCTGCTGCTCTCCAAAGGATCTGCTCTCCCAGTGACAAGCAAGCTCTTTTCCCCAAGCTCCAGCATAGTGCAGAAGCACAGAGATCCACCCTTTGATCCAGGCAGGGTGGGTGCTAGAGCAGCCTGAGCTCCTCAGTCTCTCCTGAGCTTTTCCAGTCCACCCAGCCTGGTTCTAGAACCCCTCAGCCACAGCCTGTGCCCTGCTGCAGGGAAAGGCTCCCTCATAGCTACTATAGGCCAGTCTGGGAGAGCAGGGTGCATGCCCAAGTCTGTGCCCAGGCCAGCTGTGCACCAGGGCTGGGTGCTGGTCCAAGGCAGGCTGGGCTGTAGGGTGCTCAGTGGCACTGCGCTGCCGTGGCTGTGGCTGGCTCAGACCAAGCCCTTCAGCAGCTGTGTGGTTTGGCTTCCCCACCCCCAGCTTGATGCCTTCTCTCACTGCGCCTGGAGGGCATGAATGAGGGAAAGGCCTCAGCAGCCTCTCCCCGTGGGAATAGTTCTTCACCCAAAGTCTCTCTTGCAGATGTCACCAGAGGAGTATGAGAAGCCTGGCTCCCCGGGGGCCAAGGAGCTGGCTGCCATGTTCCGCTTCTACGCTCTGAAGCCAGACCGCAACGTGGCCCTGACCATGAAACTCAACCCCAGGGCCCGCACCTTCGCCCAGTGGGTGCTGGACAACAAGGCTGCCTTCTGAGCCTTCCCTCCCTCCTCCTCCAAGCCTCTGCAGCACCAAGGTGAGCTGTGCCAAGCCACATGGCTGGTAGAGGTCTGGCCCTGGGCGCTGGGCAGAGCTGTGGCCATGGAAGTGCAGCAGCAATCTCCTGAGGCTTGGTTGAGACTAGACCAGCACTAGAACAAGGGCCCCACTGCTTGCACAGCTGCAGGCAGGGGGAGCAGCTCTCTCTGCCCTCACACCTCCTTCAGGGAGGTGTTTGCTTGGCAATTCCAGGTGTTTTCATGCCGCAGGGGGGTGGTGGGGGCTTGGGGTCTAGGATCACCTCTTTCCCAGGCAGCGCTGAGCATGAAGCACCATTGGGTGGGCTGGATGCTGGGTACCCCTGGGCCCCAAAGTGCAGGGCTCTGTCTGCAGGCACCTAAGGCCATTCCACAACTGGTGCAGGCTCTTAGGCAAACAGGAACACCAGGGTTTTCCCCTGGGCCAGTTTCAGGCACCACAGCAGAGCAGTGTGCCTGGAGATGGAGCACACAGGAAATGTGCAGAGGCTTCTCTGCTGTGAAACAGGAAAGCTCAGCCTAATCCAGTCAGTTTTGGCCTGGCCTTTGGGCTCCTACCATTGGGTTGCTGCCCTGTGAGTAAAGCCTTTTCAAGACTGTCACAGAATTGTTTGCTTTGGGTTAGGAAGGAACCTTACAGATCCTGTACTCCAGGAACACTTTTCACTAGACCAGGTTGCTCCAAGGCCTGTTCCAACCTTAGGATTTAGCACTTGCTTACAGAGCTCCTTCCACACACCACCAGATGCTTAGGGGTCTGCTCTGGTGAGAGCAATGGCATTTGGCTTAATGTCCACCAGAGAGGCTCAGGCCATGTGGCCCTCTCCTTGGCCAAGAGCAGACCTTTGTTCCTGTCAGTGGGGAGGGGCAGGGGGTGAGAGACAAGGCAGGGAGGCACAGCAGGTGTTAAATATCTTTATGAAGTCAATCTTATTTACATGGATACAGAATCACTTTACAGACAGCTTTAATCAGGAGGCAACATGTGCTTTATTTCAGCAAATCAAGAAGGTCAAGCCTGCACCAGGTCCTGCTTCAACTGGTCACTCGGGAGGTGGGCTGGTGGTACCTGCACAGCAGCACTAACAGCAGCAGGGGCTGCAGGAAGCACACACACACTGCAAGGGCTCCACTCCGCCTGGAGGGAACCACTTTGCTCTCACACATGTAGGAACTCTGACCAATCCTTTATGCTATGGGTGTTGTGATAAGATAATAAAAGACTTTGTCCCAAACTGGCACAGGGCTTGGTGCTGATCTTGTACCCAGTCAGAAGCAACAACAGCAGCTGTGTGGTAACTAAGTAGTTAAGTCTGGGGGGTGGGAGACCTGAGGCAAAGCACAGCTTCCAGGGCTGCTCTCTGTGCAGTGGCTCAGCAGGAGTTCAGAGCCTGCAGTGCTGAGCTCCAAGGAGTCCCAGCCCCAGAGAGACCTCCCACTCCCATTCCCAGATGTGTGGGAGGGCTGGGTGACTCCAAGGTTAAACCTCACCCACCCACCAGTCCCCTGGGAGCTCCCTGGTGCCACATGCACCCAGCACATCTACATTCAGAAGGGCACCTGAGCAAGCAGCAGACAGCTGCAGGACTCCACACAGCAAACTGCTCTGCTCCAGGCCACTTTTATTTCACATTCCCACTGCTTTGGACTCTACATTTCAACTTTTACCAAATAAAGCTTCCAGCAGCAGCAGGGAGTTGGGAAGCAGCCTGCAGAGAGCCACACTCCTGCCATTCTCCTTCATTACCATTTCCTAGGCTGGTGGATGGGTTTGGTTTGGTGGTGCCTCAGTGGTTTTAGCCTCTCCAGCAGGATTCTCCCTCTGCTGCTGCCTGCTGTCCTTTGCTCTCCAGAGCCTGCTGCCAGAAAAGTTCAGTCTGGGCTGCACAGACGAGCTGCTGCTGGCTCTTAGTTTCCAGTAGAACGCTTCCCTGTGGGTGAAGCAAGCAAGAAACTTCCTATTTCCTGACAGAACTGGCCTAAGAGAGTGCCTCCCCCCCTGCCCTGCCACCACAGTCAGCCCTGCAGCACAGACAAGCTGGGAGCCTGCAGGAAGCTGAGCCCCTGCAGTCCCGGACACCAGTGACTGCTACCAGCCTGCAGCACTCCCTCCCAGCAGCCTACACCAACAGCACACCGTGCTGGTTCCTGTGACAGGGGCTTGGCTGTGCTTTACTGATTCCCTCCTGGTGCTTTAAGACTGTGGTGGGGACAAGCCCAGGCTGAGGGTACCAGCATCAGAGGCTCTGTGCTGGCAGAACAGCCCTGTCCCAGCTTTACCAGCTAACAGGAACACTCTAAGTGCTTTGAAACTGGCACAGACAGGGAGTGGACAAAGAAGGGGACTCCAACAACTACCCTGAAGATTTATCCAGCATTCTTCCAGCCTTTTTAGCTGCAGCAACTCTGCAGTATAGTCCCTGGTGCTTTGCTGCAGGTCACAGGAGACAGCTAGGGCTTTTCACAGCGAGGCTGGGGGGCCTGAGGCTAAGTGAGAAGCAATGCTGTGCTTTTGTGCTGCTTCTACCTCCCAAGTGCAAACTGTGCCCAGCAGGGGGGAAAGATAACAGGAAAAGACAAGAGGCCTCCTACCTCGGATGGGGTGTCAGGAGCTAAACATTTTCTTAAGCTTGGAGAGGAATCCCTCCTTGCTCTCCTCAGCCTCAGGCCTATCCCCGCCTGCGCCAGCACTAGCCGTGGCCCTGCCACCTGAACACAAACAGCAAAGGGCTGCAGTCAGACACATCCTCCACTGGTAACCAGCACTGCTGACCAACCAGAGGGTTGGTTTAGATGGGGAATGGTCAAGGCAGTGGGTTTTGCCTGCACCTGGCAGCAAGTCACAGTACTGGACCACTGGCACTCCAGAAGTGGAAGAGACACCCATCAGCCCAGGTGATGCCCTTCCCTTCTCCTCTCCCCAGCCCTCTGGCCAGGGCATTCTTGTGCTGCACAACCCAGTCAGGGATGCTACAGGCTTTGGAAACAAGTGCTTGGAATTGAGTCTGACTAAAATCATAGCCAACCACAACTTCACAGGAAAGGGAAGGTGTAGTGGTGGCCCCTGGAACAGCCTCTCCTCCTGCTACACAGTGCTGTTGTGGTCACAGAATGCATGAGCTTGGGAGGGACCCTCCAAGGTGATCTTGTCCCACCCCCATGCAGTGAGCAAGAATATCTCCCAACTAGATCAGGTTGCTCAAGGCAGTGTCAAGTTTGACCTTGAATGTCTCCAGGGATGGGGCCTCAGCCACATCTCTGGGCAACCTGTTGCAGTATCTTGATCTTACAGTGCAAAGCAGTGTGGACCTGTGCCAGGAGCCTGCTTCAGGGAATGTCACAGAATGCAACAGTAGCAAGGGGAAAATGAACTTGGGCTGGAATGAAATGCTCCAAGTGTTTCAGATAAGGAATCTTTCTGGGCAGCAAGGAGCAGTTTTCCTGCATAAACAGGTCCTGAGAAGTTGTTTGTCCCTGCAGAGGTGTCTACAGCAAGCACAAGGCAGACTTCTCTGCTAATCTGCTTTCTCTCCAGCAAACCCTTCACTAACCAGCCCTCTGAATCCTACTCCAGCTCTCTCTGCACACAGGGAGCACCGAGTCCAGCCCTTCCCCGCTGCCTGGCGGGCTCAGACTGATGCAATGGTAGGAAACACCCCGGCCGGTGGCAGGGCCCGCCCCCAGCCACACAGGGAGCTTTGCTTCCAGAGCAAGGACAGCTTCCAGCAACAGCCTGTCTCTGTGCTGCACACTGCTGGCGCTGCTCTGAATCACACCTTGCTGCTTCCTCATCTGGAGATGCTGCTGCTCCCAGGCTGGAGAGTGCTGTTCTCCTTGGGCACAGAAATGCCTTAAAAAAGCTGGGAGGGAAGTTTTGTGCTGGGAGCCCTCCCCCTTTCTCCCTAAAGCTGACCTTTAGTGCTTATCCTCAGTGACAGTGACATTGCTGGGTTATGGAGCAGAACACTGCTAAGTATTTGGTGGCTGCTGCCTGTATTCCTCAAGCACTGGCATGTGTGAGGACCTGAGTTCTTGGGATCCTATAGCAGCTCTGAAAGGCTCTCACCTTTGCCTGGCTGTATGCAGACATGATGCCCTTTCTGGTTTCAAGCACAGAAAGAAATCCAGGTGGCTATAAGTAGTTCATTGTGGCAATACAGACAAACCCAGCAGTGAAAGACAAAGCTCTCACTTCACTGTTCCACCATATTTTGCCTTTAGCTGCCAGGTACCTCTCCCCCAAACCCACATAACTGCTGAATCAGAATTTCATCTGGAGCTGAGAAAGCAGCCTCCAGGGACCTCACAGCCCCCATCACACAGGACACTGCTGCTGGCTGGAGCCAACGTGCACCACCAGTGAGCATTCCTACCCCAGGTTCCCCAACATGCAGAGAGCATGGCTGAGAGCAGCCCTGGCAGCAGCACTCCCCTTCAGCTTCCTAGGGGAAACATCCCCACTGTGGGCAAAACCACAACAGATCAGCTCTGGCCTGAAGCACCTCTCTTCCACCTCTGCTACGAGTTACTTGTGGTGCAGGGGCAGATGCAGGGAGCAGAAGGCTTTCATCACCACAGCAAGACTCCCCACAGCCTGCCAGCACCCCTAGAACCTCAACACCCCCTCTCCATTCATGGGGATCTGCCCAGCGAGCGCTGGAGCGAAGCTCTCCGGGCAGAGGCTGCCTCCTTGCTTTGTGCTGCAGCCTATTAATGTGATGCTGTAACTATTCCCACGCCAGGCAGGTTGTGCTGGCAGGCTGGCTGAAGGTGTCCCTGGCTGCTCTGCCCAGGCAGGCAGCTCCCTGGGGGAGCAGAGGCAGCTCCAGCACTCACCCGACGCCGTGTTCGTGACGCCGTTGACGGTGCCGTCCACGTCGGCCTCGTCCTCGGCGTAGCTCATCATTAAAGCTCTCTGGCGATCCGTCAGCCTCCTGCAGGCCCAAGCAGAGGGGGTGGTTATGGCACAGCTCTACCTACACACCTCCTCAACCTCCTCCAGCAGCACCCCAGAGGCAGCTGCTGCAGGATGAGATGAACATGCCAAGGATCCCCACAGTGCTCTTAAACTGAGCCATCCATAAAGCACAAACCCCGGCACAAGAGGAGGGGTACCAGGAAGGTCACCAAACTGCAGTGAAGAACTAAAGTGTTCACAAGTGCTGAGAAGAGCTGTGTGGAGCTGCACCAGGACGCTCACCTGGTAGGCAGAGCTCAGGAAATGAACTCCCTAGGTAAGTACAGCAACACAAGTGAAAGAGTTTTCTTCCCCACTGGGGCCAAGAGTGGCCAAGCAGTCTGAAAAGCAACTGCCAAGGGGTTTGGTTCCTTTGGGCTGGAGGTGTGAGAGCACAGAGAGGTTAAAAGCTGGAACCTTTCACTGGTGTCACCAGGCTCCAGATGGAATCACCCATCACGAGGCAGAACTCCTCCTGTATGCCAGGGGTCAGGATTTGTAGAGCTGGGCTGCCAAATGGCATTACTGAACAAAAATGAAGTCCACTTTGCATCAGAATAGAAAGCAGAGAGAGGAAACGGTGACCTCAGAGAAGCAGCTCCACAAAGTCCTCCTGGAGAGTGGTTTTTGGGAGAACTTCAAGCTTTCAGAGAGACTGGTGGCAGCTCTACTTACTGTGGAATTTTAACCTTGATGTGAATGTAGTGGTCTCCATAGCCATAACTGTTCACCCTGGGGATGCCTTTCCCACTCATTCGGATCTTCTGGTCTGGCTGAATACCAGGGGGTATCTGTTAGCACAGAGGGGTCACAGCTGTTACTCCTGGTTAACCATTGAGGCAGTAATTGCATGTGTGTCAAAATTAACTGCTTCTCCAGCAGGCTTCCAAGTAGGATGGCCAAGCTGGTACCTCCATCCACCTGGACACACTCAGAGTCAGCAATGATGGGAAAGCTTTTGAAGGAACAAGTGAAGAACCTCAGTCTGACCACAGACAGGATTTGTCCAGCAACCCACCAGCCCCCACACAGCAACAGGGCAGGAGGTGTGGCCAAGCAGGGCACAAACTCCCCATGCTCAGTCCTGAAGAAGCCTGGATTGTGATGCAGGCAGGCTTAGGAGCTTTGCAGCACCCCTGCAGCAAAGGAGGCTCTACCACCCCACAGAGATCTGTGCCCAGGCTCTTCCCCAGCATGGTACTCACTGTGATACTGATTGTCTCATACAAGCCTTGACACCTGGCTGTGCCTCCCAGAACAGCCTGTGCTATGGAAATTAGGAGGTCTGAGTGGATATCTGCTCCATTCCTTCTGAACACAGAACTTTTCTGAACCTGAAAGGCAGGCAGTTCCAACGAGAAGTCAGCACAGCACCAGAACATTCTCCTGGTAAGCTGCTCCGAGGGTCCTCAGAGGAAAACACATCAGATTCTCTAGTCAGACCCTTTACTGCAGGGTTAAAGAGTGAATGCTCAGTCTCATAGGAAAACACACCTAACCACAATTAGCCAGAGGAGGGGGAGGAGGTCTGCTCCCTACCTCAGAAGCTCCCCAAACCCTGTGGTTGTTGATGCTGCAGCAGGTACTGCCTTGCTCAGTACCCCAAGCAAGAGAAAGCCAGAAGAGGAGAAGGAGGCAGCCAAGCACCTTTGCAGTGACTTCCTGAGCTACCAGAGAATGAAACCTTCCTGGCTCCACAAAAAAGGTACTGAAAAAAAAGTCTCCTCCTTACCAGAGACTCCAGTGACAGAAAACCTACAGGAGAGAGCCCCAGCTACAGAACCTGGCTAAGCAGCACTCCATGTGTGGGCACAAGGACACTGCACCAGCCAGCCTCTCATGGGCATTCCTGCAGCCCTCCCTGCTCCCACCCAGGCAAGCACATTGCCAAGGCAAAGACTCAAGGCATCAGGAGTCTGCTCTGCATTCTGATGCAGGCTACTGCAAGGGCCTCATCCTGAACAAGCAGCATGGTTCTTGCCAAGCAGACTGACCCTTACACCACTTGCTACAATGCTCAACTGCCACCTCAGAAAGTTCAGGTGGATCATGTTCCCTCAGCTGTTCCAAGGGATCACTTGCTCTTCCTGCTCCATCCCCATTCATTCAGGCACCTTCCAGGCAGTTGGGAACAAGAAACCAACTTCAATGCTGGGAACAGCCAAGAACATGACAATACCTACCCTGAATGTGATGAAGATCTCCTTCTTCCCCACAGGCATCCGAACTGTCTGCCCATCCTCAACCCCTGCAGCCAGCAAAGAAAGAGGGAATGTTACCTTGCATTAGAATCCACTTGAACACCCACAGCTCCCGCCACCCCCAAAAGCTGGCCACCACCACAGGACCTGCACATCCAGGAAGACAAGGCCCTAGACCAGGCAGCAGAGTGACACTCTTCCCCAGGAGCTGTGGCCAAGGGAAGGAGGATTCAGCACAGGCTGATACCTCTGAGGTGACCACTGCACCCCAAGCAGGCTCACTGCTTCAATCCCTACAGTATTATCTAGGGACATGTCCCATCCTAAGGAACACTGTGGCAGCCTTCACAAGCTGCAGGAAAATGACAGGCTCTTCATGCAGGGTGGTCTCAAAGCAGCAAGTCTTCAGCCCCACCATTCATTTTATCCTCTCTGGTGAGGAAGGGCATCAGCACTAAGCCAAGCCAGGGCTTCCCAGATTCCCACCCTCCCCCCAGGCTTCATCAAGGACAAACGAAAGATCCACAGCAACAAAACCTCTCGAGAGTTTCACTCTTTGAAAGCTGCTCAGAAGGCTTCATGTAAGAACCAAAACCATAGCTCAGGAAGGGCAAAGCTGACAGTTATACCCAAGGCCAGAAAGTTCCTCTCATTACTACCCCTTCAACTGCCAAGCTGTCAGCCTGCTCTGATCTCAACTTCTCTGACACAGAACTTCTTACACTGCTCTCATGCTCATATGTGGCAGGACCCAGCCACGCTCTGCAGGCCAGCACCTTGCTGTGGGCCAAGTGGTTATTTAACAGACTGCACCACTAACCAGCTGGCACAGGAACCATCACTGTCTTCTTCTGCTTGGTTTGCCCTGTCCCTCGACACATGAGGCACGGCGTTGTGATGATGGAGCCGCGGCCGCCGCAGCGCCGGCAGGTCGAGCGCATCACGAAGGGGCCGGTGTTGATGGTCTCCTGGGGAGGCAAACACACATCATGGACCTACTGGCTATGAGCTGGTGCCTTCCACTGCCCCAGAACACTGCCAGGGACTGAATCCCTCTCATGGCACGTGGAACCCAACAGGGCAGAGGTATCCCTTGGCAAGGTGTGGAGCAGAACACTGGCTCAGCAATCCAAGGAGGATGCTGTTCCCAAGGAGCTGGATCGGACTGGATCCCACCACACCCCAGCTTCCACCGAGAACCAGCACTGCTGTGACTCTTGTGGGAATGGAAACAACTTTCCATCTCCAGGCTTTAACGTGAGTGCAGGCAGGAAGCTCCTTACAGGGCTGTTTCAACATCTCCATTTCAAGGAGTCCAAGGACAATCCACTTGCACAAAGCATTGTGGGTGCCCAGCAGAACGTCACAAGGCCAAGCTGTGACCTGAACTGTGAAAGCCACCCACCAGACTGAGGCACAGGAGGGAACAGGGAAAAGAGGTCTCCTCTGCAGTCTCTTCTGACCAACACCACCTGCTCTACACAGAAAGGTGTTCAGGTCACAGACCAGTTACCCCAGCATCCATTTTGATGTGTGGAAATGGAGAGCCTGAAGCTCAATCACTGCTTACTATGGGCTCAGGTATCTTCTCTTATCATGGGTACCATGAGCCCACCATCACCTTCCTCCTCCCTTCACCCCTCAATTCAAAGAATCCCATTTAATGTCCAAGTCCTTTCAGAACTGTTCCATTATCTAGACATGGTTTGCTGGATGGACACCACCAGCTGATCAGGCCTGAAGGGCAGTGCTTTCAGCTGGGCAGGCCACTACTTCCACACAAAGAAAATCAAGTCCAGGTTGACTCAGTCTCACCCAACATAAGCTGGTAACTGTAGTGACAGTTTGTCTCTGTGGAAGGGCCTGGCTGGCCTGAACAAAGCAAGGCACAGCAGGACCTGTGTCTTTAAAGGCACTTACCATGCCAGTGCCATTGCAGTAGTGACAGCGCTGGGACTTGGTGCCAGGCTCGTGTCCTTTGCCATGGCACCGCTCACAGGAGTCGTTGATGTTCACCACAATCTCCTTGTTGACACCTTTTGCAGCTTGAGTGAATGTCAGTTCCATGATGTACTGCAGAGGAAACATGCACAAGGATCTAAAGCTGATGTGTGATGGGGTTCAGGCCAAGCATCACAGAATCCTGGAAGGAACATCTGGAGGTCATCCAGTCCACACCCCCCTGCTCAAGCAGGGTACCCACAGCAGCTTGCCCAGGATCACAATGGCCAGGTGGGGTTGGAAGCTCTCCAGAGGAGACTCCACAACCTCTTTCAGCAGACTCTTCCAGAGCTCCAGCACCCTCACACCAAACAAGTTTCTCCTCATCTTCAGATGGAACCTCCTGGGTTCCAGTATGTGCCCACTGACCCTTGTCCTGTCATTGGGCACCACTAGCAAGAGTCTGACCCCATCCTCTTGCCCCCTATGCTCTTGCTGAGCACTGATCAGATCCCTTCTCAGGCTGCTCTTCTCCAGGCTCAACAGCCCCAGGGCTCTCAGCCTTTCCTCCTCAGAGATGTTCCAGGCCCCTCAGTATCTCCACAGCCTGCACTGGACTCTCTCCAGTAATTCCCTGTCTCACTTCAACTGGGGAGCCCAGACCTCCAGCTGTGGCCTTACTGGGGCAGAGCAGAGAGGGAGAAGAACCTCCCTTGACCTGCTGGTCACACTCTTCTTCATGCACTCATCAAATAACACTTCAAATACACCTGCAGGGAAAGAAAGGGATGGATGCATGACCCCTTCCTGCTTAAGGAAGCAGTGATCTGTCCTGCATAAACAAACAGGAGGACAGAAGGATGGCAGACATTACAGGAATAATGATTAAATCAGGCTGAACAGCAGTTGTAGCAGAAATTGGATTTTAAAATAGAAAAGAAGGAAGAAAAAAAATAGAAGAGAAGTGTGTTCCTGCTCTCAGAGAAACCCTTTCTACTTCTAAAAGCTTTGTTTGATGGGAAGGCAGCAGCAGGTGGGGGAGCAGCTTTCAGTTCCAATGCTGTGCCTGCTCTTCCTCAATAAACTCTTCACTTACCAAGGGCAGCCATCAGCACAGGTGACTGCACAGAGCAGGAAACTCTGCTTATAACAGAAAGGCCATTTTTAGTCAATCCAGAGGCACTGAATCCCAAGCAGGGATCCAAAGGCAGCATACAAACCAGCACTTTTAGCTGCAGTACAAAAGAACACCACACTGGTTTGGTTTCACCATGGGCTCCACTGCAAAATGAAGCAAATTAAGTTGCAAAATGAAGCCAATTAAGCTGTCAAACCCAAGGCTGGAAGGCTCAGTTTATGGTTCAAAGGTATACTGTGGTTTGTAGCACTGTAGATCAAAGCAGCCCCAAGCAGGCTGACACACAGCAGCAAAGGTGCCTCTGTAAGGCTGCCAGCGCTGGGCTGCACCAATTGCTGCTGGTAAACACAAACTCCAACAGCTGAAGCCCAGGAAACTGTCTGGAGGGGTGGAGAATGTAGCTACTTAGCTCACCAATGATACAGAATGACAAAAGCAGGGAGTTGTTCTGGTTGGAAAAGCCCTCTAAGATCAGGAAGTCCAACCACCCCCACACCACCACCATTCCCACTAAACTATGTCCCAAAGTGCCATGGCCACACATTCCTTGGGCATCCCCCCAGGGATGGTGACTCCACCGCCTCCCTGGGCAGCCTGTTCCAATGCCTGACCACTCCTGCAGGGAAGGAACTGTTCCTCATCTCCAGCCTAGACCTCCCCTGGCACAATTTGAGGCCATTTCCTCTTGCTCTATGGCTTGACCCTAGGGAGAAGTAACTCTCCTACCCACACAGTGAGACATTCTGCCACTTCCAGAAGCAAATCCTTTGCTTCAGCTGGCTCCTGGAGTGGTCTGTGCCAGGCCACTGTCCCTCTCCAGCTCTTCTCTTTCAGTTCATTTTCAGTTCTCACTCTGCTTTTCATTTTCCACCTTACCTGGAAACCCACCACGCTTCTTACCTCCTGTGGCTGGTCAAAGGCGTTCTGAAAATCACCAAAAGGGGATCCTGAGAACTCTCCAAAGATCTTCTTGAACAGCTCCTCCGGGTCGATGGAGGGGCCGCTGCTCCAGTACTGCCGCCCGGCACCGGCACCGGCACCAGCGCCGGCGCTGCCGGCGTCGAAACTCGCCGTGCCGTAGGCGTCGTACTGCTTGCGCTTCACCTCATCGCTCAGCACCTGCCAGGCGAAACAGTGGTGCCCTCAGGACCACAGATGGATGCCCAGCACCTCAGCAGCCTGTGTCTCTCAGAACTCCAGGCTCCTGCCATAACCAGAACAAGCTCACCTTCTCCAGCCTCCCTATCACCGCGAGCTCCGAGCAGCACTTGAACTACTGCAGAGCTGCTGCTGCTCTGCTCCCTCGCAGCTCACCGTGAGGAAAATGACAAGATCTCACCAATTTGTAACTTGCATTGTACAGTGGATCATTAATACATGGTGTAAAAGCTGAGGTAAATCTGAAAACCCCACAGCAATCAGAGCATCAGTAAGGTTGGAAAAGACCTCAAAGATCATCAAGTCCAACCTGTCACCCAACACCTCACAGCTACTAAACCATGGCACCAAGTGCCACGTCCAATCCCCTCTTGAACACCTCCAGGGATGGAGACTCCACCACCTCCCTGGGCAGCACATTCCAATGGCTAACAACTCTCTCTGGGAAGAACTTTCTCCTCACTACACTTCCCCTGGTGCAGCTTGAGACTGTGTCCTCTTGTTCCAGTGCTGGTTGCCTGGGAGAAGAGACCAACCCCCTCCTGGCTACAACCTCCCTTCAGGTAGCTGTACACAGCAAGAAGGTCTCCCCTGAGCCTCTTCTTCTCCAGGCTAAGCAACCCCAGCTCCCTCAGCCTCTCCTCACAGGGCTGTGCTCAAGGCCTCTCCCCAGCCTTGTTGCCCTTCTCTGGACAGGTTCAAGAGTCTCAATGTCCTTCTTAAACTGAAGGGCCCAGAACTGGACACAGGACTCAAGGTGTGGCCTAACCAGTGCTGAGTACATGGAGGTTTCTGAACAAGCTGAGGAGCAGGAGGAAATGAGGCTGGGGCAGCACAGTGGCAGCTGCATCTGTCTCCCAACAGCCAGTAGCTGCTGACAAGGGTTTTTTTGTTTATTTAAGTAGTGCCTGCAGCATCCACACCAGTCACTCCCTGCTCAGCAGGCAGCACAATTTGAGAGAGCCCAAAACACATCCAGCTAAATCAGATGCTGGGGGTAAATGATCTCCTGTTGACAGAGGCACTCATGCCCAAGCCATCACAAAACAGCATTTCACAAGGAATGCATACAGGAAATGCTTCCCCCCACCCCCTCCAATCCTGCCTCCTCTTCACGGCAATAAAACCCTGCACATTACCTCGTAGGCTTCTGCCAGCTGAGAGAACTTCTCTTTAGCTTTAGGGTCATCCTTGTTTGTATCTGGGTGGTATTTCTTTGCCAGCTACACAACAGAAAACAAACTATTAGAGACGGAGATCATTTACTCTAGCAGAGCTCGCACACCAGGCAGAGCTTGACAGCAGACCATCTGCACTGTAGGGAACTAAAAGCGTTCATTTTCCCCGTCCCCTGCCAATGTGAGGAATCACAGCAATCCCAGGGCCTTCTGGAGAGAGACCTGAGATGACAGCCCGGGCAAGCCATGCTTTTGAGGAGATCCCCCGGCCGATGTGCTGAGCATGGCCACCGCCCCCTCCCCGCGTCTGCAGAGCAAAGCGGTCTCACGGGGCTCACCCTCTGCACAAGGGAAGCTGCAGGCCCCGGCCCCCGGTCTCCCGCCCCCCCCCCCGGGCTCCCCGCGGCCGCACGTGCCTGGTAGTAGGCCTTCTTAATCTCCTTCTGCGTGGCGGTGCGGGGCACCCCGAGCACCTGGTAGTAGTCCTCCTTGGAACGGGCCCCGGCGCTGCTGTGGAAGGAGGCGGCGGCGGCGGCAGCGCGCTTCGACCCTGCGGGAGAGGAGGGCGCACGGGCCGCTGTGAGGGCAGAGCAGCCAGGGTGGCGGCCGGGCCGCTGCCGCCAAGGGCAGGAGGAAGAACAAGACCGGGCAAAGGCGCCCGTTCCCTGCCCGGCCCCGCCAGGCCAGCCCGAGGCTGGCCGCCCCCCGCCCCGGCCCGCTGCCCCCCTCCTCCGTCCCCCCTCACCCGCCGCGCAGAGCCCGGCGCACAGCGGCAGGAGGCGGCGGGCGGCGGCGGCGCGGTGCGGCGGCGGGAGGCTGAGTCCCCGGACGAGCCAGACGAGCGGCAGCCGCCTCTCCCCCGGCCCGCGGCTGCGGGCGGCGGCCACGGCGGCGGCCACCCCGAACCAGCGCGACGAGCTCCCGGCCGCCATCTTGGTCCGCGGGCAGCGCTGCGCATGGGCCGCCCTGCGGGCGGAGGCGGGGGGCGCGGTGCGCATGCGCGGTGCGCGGCGCCGGGCCCCGTGGCTGCCTGCGCGCGGCGCGCCGGGGCGGTGAGGCAGGTCCGTGCTGAGCGCAGAGCTCGGCGGGACCCTGGGCAGCAGCCTGCGGATCAGCCAGGCTCCACGACGCCTGTCTCCGGAGGGGTCTGCGGCAGCCGCGCCTTGGGAAACGGCGGCTTTGCGGCGGGGTCGGTGGCTCAGTGTTGCACGTGTGGGGCCTTCTGAGGGCTCTTCTGCCTCGGCGGGGAAATTGTAGCTGAGCTCAGGTGGCCAATAAGGCCATCAGCGTCCTGCGTTGGAGCAGCAATGGTATGGCCAGCAGGACGTGGGCAGGGATCGTTTCCCTGTGCTCAGCGCTGCTGAGGCTACACCCCCGCACTCCAAGAAGGACATTGAGGGGCTGGAACGGGTCCAGAGAAGGGCAACGAACGTGGTGAACGGTCTAGAGCACAAGTCTGGTCAGGGAGACTTTCTGGCTCTCTGCAGCCACCTGAAAGGAGGTTGCAGGCAGGTAGGGATTGGTTCCTTCTCCCAAGGAACAAGCAACAGGATAAAATGGCCTCAAGTTGCATCAGAAGATGTTGAAGTTGGACATGAGGAATAATTTCTTCCCCAAAGGGTTGTCAAGGCCTGACCTAGGCTGCCTAGGGCAGTGGTGGAGCCCCCACCCCAGAGGGGTTTCAGAGCTGTGCAGATGCAGTGCTGAGGGCCATGGTGTAGTGGTGACCTGGCAGTGCTGGGTTAATGTTTTGACTCTGTGAGCTTAAAGGTCTTTTCCAGCCCACCCATTCTGTGAGTCTATGCAATAAAGGCTTTTCTGAACCTGGAATGGCTGTGCCAGACCACCACCTGCGCTGAGGGTAGGAGCTTTTCTCCATAGAGGAGGAGAGCTCATGCCAAGTGTGTTTCTCTGCCGCTGGCGTTACCAGGGCTGGCGCTTTGCAATGTTCCTCAGCAGCTCAGCTCAGCTCTGCACTGTGTGGGAGGCACACAGCAGCGGCGCTCAGCGGCGAGGGGGATGTGTCAGATCCTGTCTGCTGTCACCATGCATGCAGCCTGGGTGGCAGGGAAGGACACCTGAGTTGCACTGGCATGGGTAACACCGTGACCAGGCCCTGAGGGCTCAGTGGGCTCGGGTCCAGCCTTCCCTTCTGCAGCTTTGCATGTGGGAAAGGCTTCTGTCTAATGCTGGCTGTGTGGCTATGGAGGGATGAGGACACTGAGCCCATAGGACTGGAAACCTCCCATTATCCCCATTTGGATCCCAAAGGAAAGGTCACCCTTGTCTCCAGCAGGACATTTGGGTGACAATAGAAGTCACAGCCTGCAGGTGGTGACAACCGTGGGTCTGGTAACCCCAAATCAATGCCAGAGGCAGAGGGCTGCCTGCCCCAGGATGGTCATCACTGGGAGGTTTCAACGCTCGGGGGTCGGCTCTGAGCAGGGTCCCGGGAGCTGCTACCCTGCCCCGGGGGACTCGCCGCCAGCACCGGACACGCGTGGGGCGAGGGTCTAGCGGGGGCGTGCCTAGCGCGGAGGGGCGGGGCTAGCAGGCAAGGGCGTGGCCAGGGGCGTGGCCGGCTTGCAGCCCCGGGGCGGGCGGAGCGGCGGGGCTGGGCTGGGCTGGGCTGGGCTGGGTGCAGTGCAACCGGAGCACCATGAACCGCTTCAAGGCGTCCAAGTTCCGGCACACCGAGGCCCGGCTGCCTCGCAGGGAGGTGAGAGCCGCGGGACGCTCCCCGCCGCCCGGCAGCGGGGGAGTGGTGCGGGGGCGGTGGGGTCGGGGCGGGGTGGGGCGGCCCCGGCAGGGCGCGGCGCTGGGTCCCGTTGCTGGGTCCCGTTGCTGCCCTACCGCCAGGGCAGGGGCTGCGCCAGGGTTCCCCGCGCGGGGCATAGTTGCGGGGTGGCAGCGTCGCCAGGGCGGCCCCTCCTTGGCACCCGCCGCTTCCCGGTGTTGACAGAGGGTCGGTGCCACGGGGCTGGCGGCAGCCCTCAGGTCTCGTCCGGGGCCGCGAGCTGCCCGGCGCAGCCGGTGCTGTTGACATGCAGTAGGCATCCCTGTGGCGGCAAGGAGCCAAACTGTGCCCCTCCTGCCGTGAGACCCTGGCTGGGCACGGCAGGCACAGGCAGCTGGCTCTAGTTCATGCTGCCCGCCATCCCAACTTGGCTGAGTACCTCACTGGTGCCCAGCCCTCCACAGCAGCACTGGCTTGTCTGTGACAGCTGGGGAGATATGCCCCCGGGCATGAAATGCTGGGCCCTGCTCCCTGCACCCCACTTCCGCAGGCGAAGAGGAAGCACTGAGGCCTTGCAGGACAGTGTTGAGCTCCATCACCCAGCCTGCCAGCTACAGACCTTGGCACTGCCAATGTCAGGCAGGTCTGGTGGGTCTCACCAGGCAGCACAAAGCCATGTGGTGATCAGCTCCAGCCTCTGGCCCACAAATAACCAGCCCTAACCATGCCAAGCATCGTGATCCATCTCGGCACATGGTGCCAACAGCAGGCGGTGCTGCCCTGCTCTTCCCAAGGCTGTAGAGCTTGGCCAGGGCACTCCTCCAGATCTCTGTCCTCTGCAGATCAGGCAGGGCAAGGGCAGGGATACTGGGTCGGAGTGGGTCATGCTGGGTGATCCACATGGGGGAATGTCACCAGGACACATATCCCTTCCAAGGACTCCCCAAGCTGGTCACCCTTCATCCAGCATCTCCACATGAGCAAGGCTGCTGCTGCTCTGACATGGTGGAGGTGGCTGGTGGGATCCTGCCTCAGTGGCTCCCAACCCATGGGGAGCTGGCCCAACTGGAGCAGGGTGCCTGTTGAGGATGGTCCTACATGGGGAAAAAACAGCATGGGCCAGTCATCTAGTGTAGGCTGCTCTGGTTACCAGCTGTGCTGCAGTGGCATGCAATGGCAGGAAGCCATGTGGCCAGACATGGAGAACGCAGGCTGGATGGGTGGTGCTGCTAAGACCTGTTGTGTCATACTGCCTTTGGAAAGTGGGGAGCCCCACAGTCACCAGAATAATACCTCTCAGCCCTTGGATGTCACTGCTCTCCTTCCCTGTAACCTCCCAGCCAAACCTGCCCTATGCTCAAAGACTTCTGCAGACCTGGTAAGCACGCAAAACATCCTCCTGAGCCTCAGCTGTAAGGAGGAGATGTGATGATCCCTGTCATTGTGCCCAGCCTTGAGCATCTCACCACCTCTATGGTGTGCCAAGCTCAGTGTGTCTACAGAGCAGGTGGCATGTCCTCACAGTCTCAGCCAGCCAAGCATTTGGCTGTGAACCTCAGAGTGCAGATGAGTTGCTGCCAACGGCCAGCCCAGGGTGCGAATCTGTGCAGTGTGGGTGCTGGGATGCCCACCGTGGGGGAGGTTATGGCAAGTGTCATGCAGGGATGTCCCTGTCACAACTGCTGGTTCCTGTGTTGAGGAGCAATGTGGGACACCAAAGGATGGTGTGCTCTCACCCTGCCGCGTGGGAAGACATCTGCTCTGCATCTGGCAGCCTGCAGTGGGCTCTGCACACAGGAGGTCGCCCCTCCGAAAGGCATTGCCCACCCAGGCATGAAACAAGTCCCCAGCAAGCAAGGCCACATCACCCAGCTCTGCAGGGCAGGAGGTGGCAGATGGACATCCTGTCTCTAAATCCATCTCAGGTGTCACAGCAGGAAGCACTGCTCCTGTCCCCAGCTGAGCAGGGCAGCTTGTTTACAGAAGCTGAGGCAGACACTTGACCTGGCCGGATCAGGAAGCGTGGGGTAAACATGGAGGATCTCATCTGCAAAGCTTCTCCCCTTCAGGGAGTGTCTGCAGGCCTCTGCTGGCAGAGCCCCCCTGAAAGATTGCAGCTTGCTTTAGGGATGGAGCCAGGATGGTGCTGTAATCTTTACTGGCTGCCCTGGTGTGCTGTGGGCAGGATCCCCTGGGGGCCCCTGGCAGCATGCAGGGATGTTGTGGGGCCAGGATGGACCAGCTCAGCAGTCTCTCTGCCAGACCATGCTACAGGGGTCCTTGTGTGTACCTCTGGAGGCTGGGGGCCAGATGTGGCTGGTGACACCCCTCACTGAGGGACAAGTGTGGGGTGATAGAGGATTGTGGGACCCTTCCCTCTGGCTCTTGCTCATGCTCCAGACCTGTTCCCCATTCCTGCTGCAGCATCTGGCTCACCCACCTGCCGAGCATGGGGAAAAGAGCCAACCCTTCAGCAGGAGAAGGGTTAAGAGGCCTGCCACTGATCAGGCTGCTGTGACAAGGACCAGAGGAAGTGCTGCAGGAACTGCTGCTCTCTGGCAGGCCTCAAAAGGAAGCTGTGCAAGGAGAGGAAACCTGGGGCTCTGTTCTTTCGGGGCTGCACATGCAGCTCCCTTCCCTGCAAAGGGCTCTGCCCTGTTGGTGAGGTCTCCATCACTCCAGACACACACAGCTTGCTGGGATGCTGGTGGCCGTTAATGTGCCACCCTTGCCTTTGCTCAAGGGTTGGACTTGGCCCTGGGTGTGACAGGGAGCTCCTGGTGGCGCTTTGCAGACAGGTGTCTGTATCACCTGGAGCAGGTCCAGCTGACATGGGGTGTCCCAGTGCCCCATGGGTGACTTGGAGTAGTAGTGGGAATGCTGCAAAGGGGAATTTGGGGTTTGGAGCCGTAATGAAGGTCCTTGGCTGTGTGTCCATGTGGGAAGCACACTCCACAGCCTGATGGCCTGCTGCTTTGCTGCCCAAGAGCCTTTGTCCCTTCCCAAATTCCCTGACATCAGTTTATCACAAAGTCCTCTGAGCCCTTCCCACTGCTGTGGGAGAGCCCAGGACTGGGACAGTTTTGGTGAGGGGCAGCACTGGGAGCTGGGATGCTCCTGCTTCTCATACCTGATGGAGATGGCCCAAAGCCCTAGTGAGGGTCTGCACTTCTGTGCAGGGAACACAAACAGCCAAGTTGTCCATGTTATCTCCCAGAGGACAGGGCCCCAAAATGTGCCTCCAGCATGATCCAGCTGGTATCAGCAGTCTCCAGGTAGTGCCACATCCATCAGCACAGGAGCTGAAGGTCTACAGTGATGCTGTGCCAGTGCTTCCTTGCCTCCCCTCCAGCCATGGGGTCAAGCTCCTCCAAAACAGAGGCATCTCCTGATGTGGATTTTTCCCTTTCCAACCCAGGCCTGGATCGGGGGGATCCGAGCAGGCTCCATCACGTCCCATGGGAACCACGTGAAGGCCAGCTGCTGCTGGATTGCCTTCAGTGCCGAGGCAACAGGTGAGGCACAAAGGGTTCACAGAATCTTAGAATGGTTTGGGTTGAAGAGACCTTTAAAGGCCATAGAATCCAACCCCTCTGGAATCAGGAGGGGCTTGGGATGGATTTGTCTGTGTGGGGCTGGGTGGTGGGTCAGCTTCACAGACCCCAGGAGGCACGAAGGCAAGGGAAGGAGGCTCTGAACCTGCCCAAAGTGCGGACAGTCCTGCAGCTCTTACTTTGTTTTGCAAAGCTGGATCCCCCCAAGCTGTGTCCTGCTGGGGGGCTTCCTGGGAACATCATGTAAGTGATGGACAGGTTGATGAACTGCTCTTGTGTCCTCTCCTGCAGGTGTGCTGGGCATTGTGCCGCTGGAGTGTGAGGATAGAGGCAAGAGGACTGTCTCTCAGCTCTGCTGCCACTCAGGTGAGCTGGGTGTCTACTGACCCTGGTCTGGTCGGCCCCAGGGACCATCTCCTGGGGCAGGGTGACCCTGGCAAGTGTCACTGGTGCCAGGGCACAAGCCAGCTGCAGCCACACTGCCCATGTTGGGCTCTGCCAGGCTGGGCTTTTCTCAGGAGCTGACTTGATCCACGTCACTTCCCATCTCGAGCTGCAGCAAGGTCTGGTCATGTAGCTCTTGCTCATACTATTGCCCCAGCACACCCTTCCCATGTTACTCATTGCACACCCAGTACACCCAGTGCCTGGCTGACAGGAGCTGGGGATGGCATCATCACGGGTGTACCCAGCTCCATTGACAGGAGGAACAGGCTGGACTGGTGGCCATGTCACCCTGAGCAGCTCTGGTACAGACAGCGAGGAGGCTGGCGTCATTGCCACTGGCAAAGGAGCTCATGCTGCATGGATGAGGGCCTTGCCTCCTACCTGGGCACACAGACAGAGTGCTGGGGAGCCCAGGGTACCCCTTACCTGGTGTTGGAGCAGCAGTGCCAGCCCAGGGAACACCTGACCACCCATTTCTCCCCAAAATTGCTCCAGAGCAGCAAGGTGGGAACTAGTCCTGGTGTGCAGGGCAGGGGGCAGGATGGCACAGCATGCCCAGCCTGTGCTTCTCCCCCCAGCTGGGTCCCTGCCCTGGGGCTGGGCATGGTGAGCTGGGCACGAGTTGCTACACCGCACTGGCAAGCGAGCCAGTGAGCTGTGCTGCTGCTGTGGGGTGCCGGAGGGGTGCACAGGGAGCCAGCCCAACTTCGAGGGCTGATAATGAGCTTCAGCAGGAGCCCTTTGAAGCAACGCCTCCGGAATGGGGCAGGGATTTTCTCTCCTCCCGGGGCAAAGGCAGCGGAACGAGCTGCTCGCTTCTGCTGCCTCCCGGGCCTGTCTCTCCGCAGCCTCCTGGAAGCGGAAAAGTACACAGTGACCTACTTTCCTGAGCGTGCCAAACGCACCCGTGGGGCTGCTGCGACGGTGCCAGCCCCCTCCCGCGGGGCCCTGCCATCGCAGCCCAGGCAGCCTCCCTGCAGCGCCCTGCCAAGCTGGGGCGGCACAAAGGGACCCTTGTCACCAGCGCGGCCTCGCTCGCTGCCATCTGGGCCGGCGCAGACGCCCTTGTGCTGTTCCTGCTTCTCCCCAGGCCTCCTGGGCACGTGTGAGCTGAGATGGCAGCCAAGCCTGGGTGGTGTTGGGTTAGATGGGGACGCAGCGGTGGGACACCACCCTTCGGCGCTCCCGACCCCGCTGAGCGAGTGCAAAGCCCTGGTGGACATCATGGAGGGGTTCAGGCTCTTGCAGCAAAGCTGAGCTGCTCCAACATGCTTCGGTGGCGATGGATCTGACCCTGGTTGCCTGCTCCTGCCTGCGTGCATGTGTATGAGATGAGGCTGGGGCTGGGTCAGAGCGAACGCGGGGGACATGGTGTCAGCAGGAGCGAGGTGAGGACAAACCTCTCTGCCCTTCTCCTTCCAGATGTGGTGACAGACTTTGACTTCTCACCCTTTGATCAGCTCCTGCTGGCCACAGGTTCTGCTGATGAGATGGTGAGTGCTCGGTGCTGGGTGTCTCAGCAGGGCACCCGGTGTCTCCTGGCATGTCTCCAGGACTCACTGTGGAGCCCAGGGGAGATGGAGCCAGAGCAATGCAAGTAAGAGGAGCTGGGGAGGAGGGTTGCCAGTCTCAGGGAGTGGTGAGGGATGTCCCCAGCTTGTGGGGGCAGGACAGATGGTGTCAGACAGGGATCAGCCCTCTCCCATCTGGGACACCAGCAGCTTTGATCCCACCAAGCTGCAGTGAGGGCTCATTTAGTGTCCTTAGGGACCAAAGCCTGGAGAAACAGCAAGCCCAGCTGGCACCCAGCTGGGTCCAGCTTGCCTGTCTGGGGACTGACCACCTCTCCCTGGGGCTGCAGGTGAAGGTGTGGCGTCTGCCTGAGAGCGGCCAGGACGTGCCCAGCAGCTCGGGGCTGACCCTGGGGCCCTGTGGGGGGCCAGTGGACATGCTGCAGTTCCACCCCACGGCAGATGGTGTCCTGGCCAGCGGCATGGGGAAGAGAGTCACCATCTGGGACCTGGAGCAGCAGCAGCCACTGACAGGTAGGTTGGCCATGCCAACCAGATCCTGCTCATGAGGGGCATCAACACAGCTGAGGGACAGGATCTGTCCAGAAGGAGCTGGACAAGCTGGATAAGTGTTTCCATGTGAATCTCATGAGGTTCAACAGGCCAAGTGCAAGGTCCTGCAGCTGGGTCGGGACAACCCCCAGTATCAGTCCAGGCTGGGAAGGCACTACAGGGGGATCTGGCCAGAATGGATCAATGGGCCAGGGTCAGTTGTGTGAGGTTCAACAAGGCCAAGTGCCAGGTCCTGCACTTGGGTCACAACAGCCCCATGAATGCTACAGGTTTTGGGGGGAGTGACTGGAAACTGCCCAGTAGAAAAGGGTCTGGAGGTGTTGAACAAAAGCAGCTGAAGGTGACCCAACATGTGCATGGTAGACAAGAGGACCACCAACATCCTGCCCTAGATCAGCAATAGTGTGGCCAGCAGGAAGTGATTGTCCCCCTGTACTCAGCACTGGTGAGGCCACACTTTGAGTACTGGGTTCAGTTTTGGATCCCTCTCTCCAAGAAGGACATTGAGGAACTGGAGCTGGTCCAGAGAAGGGCAACAAAACTGGTGAAGGGTCTGGAGAACAGGGCTGGTGAGGAGCAGCTGAGGGAACTGGGGTTGTTAAGTCTGGAGAAAAGGAGGCTGAGGGGAGACTTCATTGCTCTGTACAACTCCTTGAAAGGAGGCTGGAGTGAGACGGGGATTGGTGTCTTCTCCCTAGTATCAGGTGATAGAACAAGAGGAAATGGCCTCAAGTTGCACCAGGAGAGGTTTAGATTGGCTATTAGGAAAAATTACCTTACAGCAAGTGCAGTCAGGCATTGGAGCAGGCTGCCCAGGGAGATGGCAGAGCCACCATCCCTGGGGGTGTTCAAGTACTGTGTGGACAAGGCACTTTCATCTATGTTGTGATGGCCATGGTGGTGTTACATTGATTATGGGGCTCAATGATCCTGGAGAAGTCTGAGAGGAGATCTTATTAATGTTCACAAATATCTGGAGGCTGGGTCAAGAGGAAGGGGCCAAGAGGAAGTCTCTCTTCAGTGGTATCCTGTGGATGAGGGGCAATGGGTACAAACTGGAACACAAGAAGTTCCACCTCAATGTGAGGATAGACTTTAGTGCAAGGATAAACTTTAGTGCAAGGATGGCAGACTCCTGAAACAGGCTCCAGAGAGTTCATGGGGTCTCCCTCTCTAGAGAGATTCCAAACCCTGGATCCTTGGAACCATTTCAGGTCAGGTTATTTGGGGCTCTGAGCAACCTTAGTTGCAGATGTCTGTGCTGACTGCAGTGGGGTTGGACTAAGTGAGCTTTAAAGGTCCCTTCCATCCCAGAGAGGCTGATGATGCTATCCCACCATGCTGGTGGTTGGGCTTAAGTCCAGACCTCAGTGTCACCCAACAGGCAGTATATGGGTGGCTTTTTGGCTCTGGAACTCTGCACTCCCTGGCCTGTGCACTCAGGCTCCTGTGCACTTTCACACAATGGTGTTAAAGGCTCCTGTGGTGCCCAGGGTGTCCCCTGGGGTGACAGGTCCCTCTCCCTCATGTTCCAGTGCATGGGCTGGTAATGACCAGCCTCACCCAGACCTCAGCTAGCTTTACAGGGAGAGGAGGCTGGGTGGCCGCACGGGGGTGTTAAGTGCCCTGTGACGTTCCCAGGGCTCCTGCCCTTGGGATCCAGCAGCACAGGGACGTATGAGCAGAGCAGCATCCTGGTGGGGCCAGGCTGTTTCCCCTGGGAAGCTCTCTGGTGCTCGCGGGTGGCAGAGCGATGGCTCCTGCCTTATCTGCACCAGGGGCCCTGCTTGATGCAGTGCTGAGCCTGCTGTCCTCCCACAGCTCTGGATGCCCACGGGGACCAGCTGCAGAGCCTGGCCTGGAAGCGAGACGGGCACCTGCTTGGTACCTCCTGCAAGGTAAAGTGACTCGCGGCGGCGCCCTTGCAACTGCGCGCCGCAGCCGGGCCGGCTGGTCTCTGCTCTTGCGGGGCACCGTGACCCTGTTAGGGGAAGGGAGGTGCAGAAATGGGGTCGGTGAGCGGTGCCGGGGCTGAGGCTGAAGGCAGCACTAGGTGGCGCCTGCTGCTCGCCGTCGTGGTGCCCAGGGACACGCAAGCACCGGGGCTGCGCCTGCATGGCGGCCGGGCAGGCAGGGGAGGCGAGCGGGCAGGCTCCCAGGTTGAACCAGATGATCCTTGGGGTCCTTTCCAAGCTGGGATTCTGCGATTCTGTGAGGTTGAGCTGGCGCAGCGTGCAGGCTGAGCCAGCCGCTTCCCCTCTGCACGGAGCATGCAGGCGCAGAGAGCTGCCACGCCGTGCCCAGCAGCTGCACAAGCAGGGCTGAGTGCGCAAGCCCAGCTGAGTGTGCAAGCCCAGCTGAGTGTGCAAACCAAGCCTGCAGGCTGGGCGAGCAGTCAGCCCCACTGTGCCAAGGGTAGAGGCTAAACCCCTGAGCTGGTGGAGCCAAGATGGATCATGGGGGCCACCCAAGCATGCAGACCGCGCATGGCACTCAGTGAGCAGTTGGAGCCCACATGGAGCCCTGTACTGAGCAAGCAGGATGAGCACAAAGACCCCGAGCTGTGCCATGGAGTGTGGGTCGGTCCCCAAGCCATTGCACATGTGGGTCTGGCCAGCACAATGTGTGCTCCCCATATAGACCCCTGGCAACAAACTGGCACCAGGGCACCTCTCTGCTGCCTCTGCATCCCAGCCAGCCCATTCCAAGGGGCATCCCATGGCCCATTTGACTGTGAGGTGCCAGGCAGCACACTGGGGAACACTGGCAGTGTGTCATCTGAGGGTCAGGCTCCAGCCCTGGCTCTGCTTTGGAGGCTTCCCCCTTCTCTAGGAGCAGTTTTGAGGCTGTCAGGGCACTGGTGAGGCTGTAGAAGGCCTGGGGGATGGGGGGTTGTTATATGAGGCAGAACCTTGACAATGCTGTGTGGCCATCCATAGGGACAAGCACCGCAGGCAGGAGAGTGTGTGATGGGCAGGAAGAAAGGGGGTGCTGACTCCAGCCTTCTGCATAATGCAGCCTGACATCCTGCTGCCCCCAGGGTCCTTAACCCTCCTCTGTTTTCTTCTTATCTCAACAGGACAAGAAACTGCGGATATTTGACCCCCGAGCCAGCCCAGCTGCCTCCCAGGTACTGCCCCTCCTGGCTGCTCTGGGTGACATGGTACCAGTATCCCTGCCCAAGCAGGATGTCCACTGCCTGCCATGGGGTTGGCTTGGGGCCCCAGATTGTGCCAGCCCTGGCATGGCTTGGGAGAGGCAGTGTGATGGTGGGGGCTGAGGACAGGGGGAGGGGGCAGCCTCCTCCTCAGTCCCAATGGGGTTAGGCGTGGGGGACTTCTGCCCTTCTGCCTGGGCTGGCAAGCTGACAGGCAGCGATCCAGAGTCCTCCAGGCAGTGCTGCCAAGCCCCATAGGGGCTGCTGGGCTCTGTGCCACTCTGCAGGAGCTGGGCAGAAGGCTCTTGGGGACGAGGACCTGGCAAGGGCGAGGGCTGGGTGGCCAGATCCGCACAGCTCAGCAAATAACAGCGATTAGGAAATAAGTCGAGGACTTAAGGCTTGACGTGGAGTTGAAGCAGCCTCTTATTAGAGGTTTCCTGTGGCTTGGGGGCTCGGGCTGCCGCCAGCCCTTCTGCCGAAGGGGCTGGAAGCCTTCAGGAGGGGAAGGATGCAGTGGAGAACAGGGTGAGGTGACTGCAGCCAGCTCTGCCACTCCTTGTGCCTCTCCTGCCACCAGTTCATGTGTGTCCATGGGCCCAGGAAGCTGATGGCCTCTGGTGCCTGGGAGCCACTGCTCTGGTGTCACGCTGCACTGACTCTTCTGCCACCATGGAGCCTGGGTGCTGAGTTCCCATAAGACCCCTGGGTGCTTTTGGTGGGTACAAGCAGTGCCATGGCCCTTGGGACAGCCTTGTAAATACATCACCGCAGTATACAGCTACAAAGCTATAACAGGTTGCCCAGGGATGTGGTTGAGTCCCCATCCCCAGAGACATTCAAGATCAGACTTAGTGTGGCCCTGAACAGCCTGATCTAGTTGGAGGGGGGTGGGACAAGATGACCTTGGAGGGTCTTTTCCAACCCAAGGCAACATGTGAATCAATAAACATAGTGATTCCATGTGTGAGCGAGCCAGGACAAAGAGCTCCCAGCCCTCAAGTAGCCCCTGTGATGCTCTCCTGCTCTGGGTGCTGCCTGATGTGGCTGGGAGGTGCCAGCATCTGCTCCCAAACCCATCCTGCACCTATGCCCCCTCCTCGCCCACCCCTCGCCCCCCTCCACGCCAGACCTGCTGGCTTGTGCTGCGGCATTTCGATGAAGCCGTGAGCGCGATGGGCTTGAGCCAAGTCTCCTGGGGAGGGGTGGACTCTGTCTCGCTGAGCTCTTAAAAATAACGTGTGAGTGATGGTGGCTGTTCAAAGCAGGCAGCTCGCTTCCCTCCGCTGCCGTCTGATCCAGCCCGGAGCTGGCGCTCAGGCTTTGCCAAGAGAAATATGCACCTCAGAGCGCTGCCGCGCCGCAGCCCTCACCCCGGCCAGCCGAGAGCTGATGAAGATGTTTAGTCTTGAAGTACTGGGCTGAAGGAGAAAACGTTAAAAAGCCATAAATCCTCTGGAAGCTTGCACTGGGTTTGCTCAGCCAAGAGGAATAATGCTCCGGTGTTCTGCTTTCTCTGTCCCCCTCCCGGTTGCCGGCGGGGTGGGTTCTCTGGAGAGGCTCCTTCTCCCCCGGGGCAGCATGGGGAGGGAAGTGGGCGATGCCAGGCTGGCGTGTGGTGCCAGCACCTCGCGAGCTGCCTGCTTTGAAGTCACCTTTTATTCGCACAGAGGTGTGATGGCTTTTCCAGCCGGGCTGGCCCCTGCGGCGCCAAGGGCTGGGTTTCCGCTGCATCAGTCGAAGGGCTCAGGCTCAGCACCAGCTCCTCCTGATCCCTTTGCAGCACACGGTGCTGGAGCCAGCCCCAGCAGAGGGCTGATCCTCTTAATTTGCCAAACCTGCCTCGTTAAACCGTTCTTTCTATTAGCATAGGCAGAGAGGGATGAAAAAGAACTAAAATGAGAGCCTTGGGGAGGAGGGATTGGTGCTGTGATTCCTGGAGCTGCCCTGGGACCTAACAGATGCCCCATGTGCAGGGCTGGGGTCTGAGTATGGATGGTGAGGAGGGTGGCGACCAGCCTGCCCACACCCCGTGGCCGTGCCCCTGTGGAGGCTGGACCCCCTCCATTCCTGGCTCTGTGTCCATGGCAGCTATTTTGAGCATGTCCCCGCAGTGGGCAGGAGCATGTGACGCAGTGACAGTGGCATGGCTGCGGTCTGGCTGACCCTGCAGGGTGCCCACTGCATATCCAAGGCCATGATTTCCTTTGGGAGAGCAGTGGCCTCATACTTCTGGACCACCAACCCCTCATTGCTGCCTCTGGGCTGGAGCAGGGACTTGCAAGAGCAGCAGCCCCTTTGCAAGCATCAGGGTTGTGCTTGCATCCCACTGCTGCTCAGTGCCCCGAAACTGGCAGTAGATGTGTCAGAGCCACCCCTTTGCTGCTGCAGGTCCTGCTGTACCTCCCCTGCTGGGCTAAGCCTGGATCCCAGAACTGCTGTTCTTCTGGAGAGGTCCCATGAATCTCATCCTCCACCTCATCTACACCCAAGGCCACTCTGCCCCGGCTGCAGCCGGCTCTCCCCTCCCACGGGTGCTGGTGGTCACCCTCCTTGCCTTGACCCTCTGGCTGGAAGCAAGTCACATCCTGTTCCTATGGCCCCAGCCCCACCAGGGCTCAGTGCTTCACTGCTTCCATCCTCACCCACCCTGTAGTGCAAACCCCATGAAATGTCCCCATGTCCCTCCAAAATGTGTCTTTGGGGTGCTGCATGCACCAGCATTGGGGAACAGGGGTCAGAGCACCATGAGGGTGCATCTGTGCCTGCAGCCCAGAAGCAGTCATGTCCTGATCTACATCTCCAGCAGCATGGGCAGCAGGGAGAGGGTTCTGCCCTTCTGCTCTGCTGACAACCCCACCTGCAGTGCTGGGGCCACCTCTACAGTCCTTAGCACAGCAGAGACAGGGACCTGTTGGACTGGGGCCACAGCAGTGGTGGAAGGGTGGAAGCCCTCTGCTATAAGGCTGAGAGAGTTGGGTGTGTTCAGCCTGGAAAAGAGAAGGCTCCAGGGAGATGTGCTGTTGGCCTTTCAGTCCTTTTCAGGGGCTGTTGTGACAGGACAAGGGGTGATGGGTTTGAACTAAAAGAGGGAGATCCAGACTGGAGAGAAGGAAGAGTATTTTAATGTTGAGGGTGGTGACACCCTGTCCCAGGTTGCCCAGAAAGATGATAGATGCCCCATTCCTGGAACCATTCCAGGTCAGATTGTTCTGGGCTCTGAGCAGCTTGCTCTAGTTGTAGATGTCCCTGCTCACTTCAGGCAGGTTGGATGAGATGGTCTTTAAAGGCCCCTTCCAACCCAAACCAGTCCAGTTATATATATATATATATATATATATATATATAAAAAACACTATACTATCAGCTATACATCAGCTGATGCCCTATGTGGGTCACCAGAACCAGTGCAGGACACAGCAAGTTGTATATGACAAGGGGCACTAAGTTGGCATCTCTGCTTGCCTGCTCCCCTGGCCATCTTCTCCTGTGGGTCAGGGAAGCCCTGGGTCCCTGGGGCTGGTGGGGGCAAGATGGACAAGGAGTAATGGCTTCAAACTGGAAGAAGTTGGATTTAGATTAGACATTAGGAAGAAACGCTTCCCCATGAGGGTGGTGAGGCACTGGAACAGGTCACCCAGAGAAGTTGTGGAGGCTCCAAGACTGGAAATGTTGAAAGCCAGGTTGGATGAGGCCTTCAGCAACCTGGTCTGCTGGGAGGTGCCCCTGCCCATGGCAGCAGGGGTCTCTTCCAACCCAACCCATTCTGTGATTCTGTGGCCTTACCTGCACAGTGGGTCGTGGTCTTACCCATCCTCTGAAACAGTGCTCTCCTGAGCAGGGTGCACACAGCAATCTGAGGGGTGCAGGGAGACAATATTAGACCTTCAGCCCTGCATGGCTGTCATGTAACCACCAATCAGTGAACATCTCATCCTCAAGAGGATTTACTGACAGAGCTGTCACCTAAAACCACTGCAGGTGGGAGGTGGCTCCCCGGGGCAGAACACTGGCAACGATGGGGACCATCCCATGCCGTGTGGGCAGCGTGGCTGCATGCCAGCCTGCTCTCCAATCTGCTGCTGTGGAGCTGCATCCATCAGACACAGCGTGGCTGCCACAGGCCACATCCCACCCACATCCCATCGGGCGAGGGGCTGCAAGCATCTGGCCGGCACCTGGCTCCCATTAACGGGGCCGGGACGGGTGCCGGGCCGGGGGGCTGCCGCCCAGCGGCCACCGTGGGCTGGAGAGGAGCTGGCTCCGTTCTCACGAGAAACTTCCCCCGGCAGCGTTTCGGCAGGGCCGGGGGCGAGGGAACGGCCACGCGTGCAGGGTGAGCACGCTCCTGCTCACTGCTTAACGAGCTCTCCTTAATGAGTGGGGCTGAGGGCACCTGGGGACAGCTGGCTGGCTGTCACCCTGCGTTTGTCCCCACCAGGAGTTTGTTCCCCACACCACACGGGTAGAGCTTGGCGCCTGGGGGCGGCTGGGGCTTGCAGCCCTCCGAGCACACCCAGTGTAAGGCAGGATCATGCTGTCACCCCAAGAGTTGCCCTGTGGCCCCAGGGGTAGGAGAGGGAGTCCAGCCCTTCTCCCAGACTATGGCCACCATCCCATGTGCCACATCAGCCCCCAGCAGGGTGGGAGAGTACAGCAGGGAGAGGGTCTTTGTGGGCAGCACGGCCATAGTGGCAGGGTGATGCTGAGGAGAGGTGGAGATCCAAGCTGCAGTGACTTATCTGTGCCCACAGTCAGAACCCCACAGACCCCAACATGTCACCTCTGCTCGGGATCAGCCCAGGGCTGGTCAGGGACCACTCGCCAGGGGAAAGTGCACTGGGACACAAGAGAGACTTTTAGCCTTCCTCCCTGCCCGGCCCATCGATGTGATATCCCACACCAGGGTCACCCCGGGGGTACCTGACTCCCAGCCTCGTCAGCGGCTTCCTCCGGGCTGGGGGAAGGTCCAGAGCATCCCACATTCCCAAGGAGACCGTGGGAAGCTTTGAAAAAGTTGGCCTGGCTCTGGGCTGCCTATTTATAGCACGCCGCGCTCGGCGCTCTCATGCTTCTGTTCCCCAGCGTAGCTGCACGGGACTGTTTATATTTCCTCTGCTCTGCTTCCCCCTCGGCCGTCCTTCCCAGGAATGCCACTTGGAATGGCAGACATGGGGAAGTCGAGGGGGATTTGGGATGAGCCAGCAGCATGGCAAGGGATGCAGGAACGCGGTGGGCAGTGCTTGCCCTGACCAGCTGTGCAGGGTGCTGGCACAAGGGCCTGGGTTGGCACCTCACTTACCTGGGGCTGTGGCTCTGGAGCAGCATTTTGGGAGCCTCCAGCTTGCTGCCTGGGCTGGGGACTCCTGGAAGGAGGGAAAAGAGGTTTAGGGGTTTGGGAACAGCCTCGTAGCAGAGCCTGTGGGGCCGGTGTCTACAAGGAGGGATGAGATGTGCGGGAAGAGGGATCCATGCTGATGGGTGCTGTGGTCTGCCCAGACCATATGGCCAGTGCTCCCAGCCCTGTGCCTGGGCATCTATGCCAAGGAGGGAGCCTCCACAGCCATAGGGGCTGTGCTGGTGGGAGCCTGCTCACCTTCCTGTCCTTGCTGGGACCTTGTGTTGGCTTCACTGAGGGCCGGAGCAGCTCGACGAAGGTGTGAGGCTGTGCTGGCAGCAGTGTGGCAGAGGTAGAGCCTGCACAGCTCTGTGTTCCCCGCTCCCCAGGGCAACAAGGCTTTGTGGCAATGATCATCTGGGATCAGGGAGGTGATGTAGGCAGGAGGAGGCTCTCCCCAGTCTCTTCCCACTGTGACACAGACAACCCACACCCAGCAGCAGGCGGGGCCAGTGCCAACAGGGTGATGGCTACTGGAGCATTGCTGCCACCATGGGCAGTGGCTGGGATCCTTGTGCTTTCCTAGGGGCAGGTGGCAGCTCAGGGTGTCCTCAGGCTGCAGGCAGAGAGGAGGAACAGGGCTGGCCTGGGAGAGGTTGCTCTGCTCTCCTGACCACCTCTGTAATATGGGATTTGGCAATGGAGGGAGGTCACAGAGGATGTGGGGCTGTGGTTAACTCCCTCAGCTCCCCAAGAAGCCATTCACCTCTCCTGCCCCCACAGCCTCCTGGGGTGTGAGGGGAGCGATGGCATCTCCCACATTTGTGGGCCCATCATTTCACCGTGAGAAGGAGGTGTCTGTCCCCAGGCTCCACTGCAGTGCCCCAGGCTGAGGTGACCCCTGCTGCCCTGGTTCCTGCTGGCAAAAGAATGGCTCAGCCTGGCTCTGGTGCCTCCTGCACCCACATCTGCTTCTGCTAGGATTGCCTCCCGCCGGGATCAGCTAGCCGTGCTTGTGCTCTGCTAGCCACAGGCAGGGCAGAGCTAAGACTCACTCAGCCATCTCCCACCCACACAGCCCTACAGCTCTGCTCTGGGCTCCCCATCTCCAGCTCTCTCTGCCCTGCATCCCGGCTGAGGGTGCCTGCTCCCGCGGAGGCAGGGAGCACCCCGGAGGTGTGCCCAGCACTGCAGCCGTATCCGCTCCGTGTCGAGCTCTGCCAGCAGCCGAGGAGCCGAAGGCAGCCGCTCCCTGCGGGCAGCTGTTCCCAGCTCACTCAGCCTCGCTGCCAACAGCTGCATCGGACATGTCAGCCTTGATCCCCACCACTGGGCCCCCGCAGCCCGCAGCCGAGAGCTCCATGTGTGCTAGCACCGCACCTCAGCCTGTGCTGGAGGGTTAGGTTGACTTGGGAAGAGGGACAGTGCCAGGAAACCCTCCCCATGCAGCCGATCAGGCACTGAGGAGGGAGCACAAGCTCCCCCCACCCTGGGCTGCCTCAAACCAGCTGGGCTGGACCCACACAATGGGCTGGAGGAGGCTGGGATGCCTCAGTGCTGTTGTGGCCAGGGAACTGGGGAGGCCTCCTCAGTTCCCTGTGTGCCAGTCTGGAGTTGGTAGTCTCCCCTCAGCCTGCTCAGGGGATGAGCAGCTCCAGAGGGATGCCCATCCCCCAGGCTGTGGCTTGTCCCAGCTCCAGGGACACAGGGTGAGGGGTTTCCCAGCATCACCCCAGGCTAAGTGCCCACCTGCCCCAGCTCTGGCAACTCCAGGGAAACCCCACAGCAGCCCCATGGCCACCCCGGGGCTCCCCACTGACCAAACCACACCAGTGTCCACCATTAGTGCCAGATCACATTACCCTATCCCTGCCAAAACCCTCAGCACCGGGGGAGAGGACATGGGACCTGGGAGGGGGGGGGTCCCTGGGGGTCCCACCCACCCCAGACTGCCAGCCAGCCCTGCACACACCTCTGGCAACATCTGCAGAGGCACCATGGAAAGCAGATCCCCAGCCCCACTGCATACTTGCTGCCATACGTGCTGCTCAGCTGGGATGGAACTAATGCAGAAAACATGGCCCTGCGCCACTGCCAGCACAGTGTGGGCTGGGAGCAGCATTGCCCTGTCCTCTGCCAGCTGTGCCACCCACCCTTGGGTGTTGTGCTGCCTGCCCTGGGGGACTGCTACCCAGCACCATCCCTTAGGTGCTGTGCTGGATGGTACAGAGCGCTGCCACCCGCTGCTGTCCCTTGAGTGCTGTGCTGGATGGGCCAGGGGCTGCCACCCACTGCCGTCCCT
This sequence comes from Melanerpes formicivorus, assembly GCF_026170545.1. Taxonomy (NCBI): domain Eukaryota; kingdom Metazoa; phylum Chordata; class Aves; order Piciformes; family Picidae; genus Melanerpes; species Melanerpes formicivorus. The sequence continues at coordinate 11,006,110 of NW_027142366.1, read as the reverse complement.
CGGGTGCTGTGCTGGTTGGCTCTGGGGTCCAGCAGAACTGGCACAGTTGGCTATGGAATCTCCAGCTGTTGAGTTTTGGCTGCCACGGTGCGTGGCTCAGGTGCAGAAGTGTTCTCCTGGCTGAGAAGCAGGCTTGGCCCTGGCTCCTGGGCTTTCCATCCCTCTTGGCACTGATCCTGGGATGTGTTCCTTTCTCCTCCCAGGACCTGGCTGCTGTGCCAGTGTGTTGGAGGTGGGGAACAGGCCCCTCCTGCCCCACATCCTGCCCCCATGCCTGGGAGCGCCGGGCTGAGCTTGGCCAGCGCTGCCTCTGCCAAGTGAGCCGTGCTGGCTGGCAGGCACCATGTTTGTGCTGGCAAGGAGGCTGGCATGCCGGAGCCAGGGGAGGGGGAGATTTGGCACCGTGTGCCTTCTCCTGCCCCAGCTGTGGGTCTCTCCAGAGAATGGGCATCCCTTGGAGGCTGGGAATGGAGGAGGCCACTCCCAGCAGGGCCTCACTGGTGGGGAGGTGGAAGATTTGGCACCACCATGCAGCCTCCCCAGCCCGCTTGAGCCTGTGGGCAGCTCACAAGATGCTGCTCCTCGATCACTGGAGGCAATGTGTGTGTGCCCGCCTGGGCATGTGGGCACCCTCCTGTAGCTACCCTACCCCTTCTGCCCCCACACCAGGTCCCTCTTGCCTTGTGCCAAGGTACCAGAAGCGCTGTGCCGGATTTAGCTCTGACAGAGTCTTCTACTCTTCCATGCCAGCTCTGGAGTTGTTTGCAACCTTTTATTGGTGCTTCATAAACGACAGCAAGGAGGCTGCGAGCGCTGCCTGCACCGCGGCACTGCTGGCTCCCACCGAGGCATCGGCAACCACAGAACCCATCTGGGGGCCACATGGGAGCTGGCGAGCAGCCACCGCCAGCCCCACCATGGTTCCTCCCCTCCTTAGCAGAGCAGAACTGGCACCAGCATGGTGACTGGGCTGAGGATTGTGGAGTGGGCAGGGGGGGTCCCAGCCCCACAGGGGAAAGGCAGAGTGGGGCTGCAGGTGGTCAGGGTGGTGTGGGAAGCACAGCCAGGCTCAGTTTGCTGTGTGTTTCGGTAGCATCCGGACACATGCAGGGCACCCAGGTCCTGCAGCCAGGATTCGGCATGGATCAAGAGCCCAGGGATGCAGCTGGGGAAGTAAGTCCCTCTGTCACTGTAGCCATGGCTGTGGCCAAGCCTCTTCTCGTGTCTGCTGGCGTGGAGCAGCTTCCTCACAGCCCCCTCACTGAGTGTGGGGAGAGCCCTGGGGGTCCAGGGAGCTGTTTTGTGCCCCCTCACACTCACATTACCTGCTGCCACGCTCCACTCCTCACCGGGAGTCAGCCCAGCTGCTCCACAAAGCACCCAAGCTGGCTCTAGCACTGGCACAGTGTGGGAGCCCAGGACTGTCACCGCTTGCAGGCTGTCCCTGCTGTGCTGTCACCTTGGGCACCTCTCAGCAGGCAGGGTCCAGCTCTTGGCTCCATCTGCTTGGCCCTGGGAAGGTTCATGGCCACCACGAGTGAAGCACATGTCCTGCATGGTGTGTCTGGCATGCCTGGTGGCACTACTGATGGCTGTGTCTCTTGTGCCCTGCAGAGTGTCCTGGGACATGAGAACAACAAGGACAGCCGGCTGCTCTGGATGGGCTCCAGCGATTGCCTCATCTCCGTGGGGTTCAGCCAGGTATGGTCCTCACCAGGGAGGCAGCCCTGGTGCCGTCAGGACGGCCCAGCCCCACTCTCTGCAGCAGCTGTGCCAAGGAGCCGGCTCAGGGTGCTTTTTGGGTCCCCCGTGAAAGCAGGAGGTCCCCTTGCCAGGTGACCTGGCCCTTGCTAGGGATGGAAGGAGGTGGTGCTTCGGGGCCGGCCGGGCAGCCCTGGTGCCCGCTGATGCCATGTTTGTGCCCCTGCAGATGCGGGAGCGGGAGGTGAAGCTGTGGGACATGCGGTGCTTCAGCGGGGCGATGCTCACCGTGGCGCTGGACACCTCACCTGGGTAGGGACGGGGGCTCACCATGGGGTGGGAGGGCGGGCAGTGGGGACACGAGGTGGCACTGTGGAGGTGCCATGACCAGAGACATGCAGGGAGCATGGTGGCAGAGCAGCAGGTGACAGAGTACTCCCGGCACTGGCAGCACTCATCCACAAAGCTGGGGACAAGGTAATGGTGTGGCTGCATCCCTGTCACCGTTTGGGTAGGGCAGTGGCACTGCTGGCAATGGCATGGGGTGGGATGAGTGTGCTGTGGTGATGGTGGCACTGCTGAGGTGACTGCTAGGTGGGTGGGCACAGGCACTAGGCTGGCACAAGATGCTGCAGGCAAACAAATTCTTTTGGCATTGCTGCTCACTGGAGCAGCTCGGTCTCACTGTCCTGCTCATGGTGGAGCCACACTGCTTTGTGCCATGGTGCCATGGGGCTGCCCAGCCAGCCGTGGCCAGGCCAGCAACAGAGCCATGCTCACCGGGTGTCCCCTGAGGAAGAGGAGCTTTGGTGGCAGTAAGGGGTCAGTGCCCCTCATCAAGGCATGATGGATGTGGGGCACCACTGAGGTGACAGACACTCTGGTTACACCCAGCCTGGCCTCTCCCACACTGCTTGGGAGGAGGAAGAGGAGGAAATGCCTTTCTTCTGCTGTGGCAATGAGGGTTTGGGACAAAGTCCTTGCCAGGCTGTGGTGGAAGCCACTAGCTCTCCTCAGAGCTGTTGGCAAAGCACAAGGCTGTCAGGATCCTCACCACACACCAGGCTGGCCCCATGGCAGGCTGGAATGCTAGAGCAGGCTGGGTGGTTGGCAGCCACCAAGTGCCAGTGTGGGACCTCTGGCAAGGAGCTGAGTGAGCTGTGATGGTGGGACTGGTTCTTGGCTGCCCCTTTAGCTGGGGTGTCAGCTCTGAGCCTGTGTTGGCAGCAGCCTGGATTGACAGGAGAGGAGAGGCAGCCATGGGCACAATGAGGAGGTGATGGCACAGCGGCTGGGGGAGCAGGTCTGGTGGGAGCAGGCAGGGAGGTTCACCCTCCTGCAAGCTCCTGGGGTGAGCAGCTCTCAGCTCTCCTGCTCCTCAGCTCTGCCAGCACAATGGGCAAAGCTATGGGACTGCCATGCCCAACCTCAGCAATAAGCCATCATTAGTGTCCAGAGTGAACATTCTTGAGTGAAGCCAGGGCACGGAGTGTGCTGCAAGGGGACGCTTTGAGGGTCTCTTCCTGCAGTCAGTGGATAATCCAGTGGGAAATACCCCAAATCCTGCTGCCGTGGGTTAGCACCAGCCTTGGTAGTGTTGGACAACGTCAGACTGGGGGATCTTTTCCAGCCCAGACGACTCTGTGACTCTCTGCCTGTGGCTGCGCGGCGCTGGGCCGGGCCGAGCCAGCCTGGCTAAATTGGATGCAGACTCTGGGCTGTGCTCAGGCCCCTTCGCAGGGCTGGGGTTATTTTGGCTGCCGGCTTTATCGGCCGCCAGGAATGCGGCTGGCGGGCGCTGCTTGCACGTCACGCCGCGGCTCTGCCGCGTTCTGGTTGCGTGGCTGGCTGATAAGGAGAGGGGCTGGGGGTGGTGGGGGTGAGCAGGATCCTCCCCCCCGTGCTGGGAGTCTCCAAAGAGCAGGAGGTGCTGTTTTTAGGCAGCCACTCTGGGGCCAGACGTGCTTCCAGCCCCAACCGCTCCCCCGCTCCCCGCCCCGTAAATCTCACTGGGATGACAAATGGCAGAGGGGGATTTGGGCTGGCTCCTGGCAGAGGTGCCGAGCGGGGGCTGTGGCAGAGCCATCCCCATGCTGGTGGGGTGCAATGCTTGGGAGCCCCGGAGCCGTGGCTCTCTGGTTTGGGGGTGCTGCCAAGGCAGTGCCCAAAGAGGCGAGCTGCAAGCTCGTGTCGGGCTCAGTGCAGGGGGTGCTGGAAGCTCCCGGGATGGTGATTGCAGCACCCCAGGGATGGTGGAGCAGCCATGGGGTTGGGGTGCCCATTGTGGATCCCCAGCATGGCCATGGGTGCCCAGTATGGGCCATGAAGAACCGTCCAGCGCTGGCTGTGCCGTGAGCCGCAGGCGGGGAGCCGGGCGCCGCGGCAGCAGCTCGTTGAGGCTTTTTGAGGAAGCAATCAGTGGGCGGGCAGGAAACTCATACCATTCATTACTGCCGCCGGGCCGGCAGGAAGGGGAGCCCGCATCCCCACCGTGTCCCCACCGCGTCCCCACCACACCCTGCCGCAGGGGTCCGTGCCTCCCAAGACAGCATCATGCATTCCAGGCACTCTGTAGCACCCCAAAGTAGTGCCATGGCGTGCCCCAAAGTGGGGATGCACACCCCCCCGCGCAGGATGCCCACCCCAAGGTCTGTGGTCAAAACGGCCCCCACAGGGTGGCTGTGCCTCTGCCCAGCATCCACAGGAGAAAAGGGCAGAGGGTAGGGAGCAGTAAATACATTTTGGGGGTTCCCCATCACAAATCCTGAGCAGAGCAGATATTTGTGACTCCAGAGCTCATTTTGAAAGCACACCAGCTGTGTCAGGGCTGTGCTCAGGAGCTGACCCCTGCTGGTGCCCAGACTGGTGGTAGGCGGTGTGGGTGGGCTCCTCTCCGTGCCATGATCCACAGCATGCCAGCTTCGGGTGCCTGCCACTCCCTTCAAATCGGGTTTTGTCTTCCTCCCTCCCCCCCTTTTAATTAGCTGAAGGAGCAGCAGGGCAGGAGCCAGGAAGGGGCCTCAATAGGTTATTGTTGCCCTAAATTGTAACCAGCACCGGTGGGGTTGAGTTACCAGCTCCAACTCGGGGTCAGTGACCAGACTCTGCTGCTGCACGCCCGGCGCCCAGCACAGCACTGCCCGAGGACGGGGCTGTCACCACGCTGGGGCCAAAGAACAGCGGCTCCCTTGTGTCACCACATCATTTGGTGTCCCTCAAATGTCCCCAGGGAAGCTGGGGGTACCTCCTGCCCACACCACAGCTCAGGGCTGTGGCTGGGTTAGTTGATATGAGGTGACCAAGTCTGCAAAGGTCCCAGGGAGCTGTGTGCTCATGGTATGTACTGGTGCTGGGCAGAGCCCCATAAGGCAGGAGAGATGGGAACAGCAGGATCCCCACCACACTTCATAGTGCAAAGTCCACCAAAGCTGGGATGTGCCAGAGCTGACAGGGCAGGATGTTTGTGGAAGGATTTGAGGCTGCTTGGTTCCCCAGCACTGCAGCAAGACATGGAGGGGCCTGGGTGGCTACCCAGGGACAATGCTCTTCACCCACCAACCCCCTGCCTCTACCCAAAACCTGCATCTGAGCCAGCTCATGGGGGCCAGGCTTGCACCCCCAACATCTCCTGACTCCAGCCCTTATGTGTGCCAAAGCACTTCACCCCACTGAGACACACATCTCCACTGTCATCCTGCCACCTCTCCCCATCATCAGCCATAAGGGCACCTTGATGCCCCATGCTGCTTGCATCCTGCCTGTCCCCAGTGCCCTGTCTCCCCTTTTTCTGGGGACTGAACAGCTCTTTTGGGCTGTGTTGGGCATTTCTGACAACACCCACCCCAGTGGTCAGGTCTTGGTGGCAGAGCCCTGAGTAGGACAGGTCCATCCCTGTCCCTATCCCCTTGCAGACCCCTGTCCTTGCTCCCTTGTTCCATGGGTGCCTGGGCTTGGCTGCCAACTACAGACATGAAGAGTGGGGAGAGACCACCCCAACAGGTGCCACCCCAGTGGGACCCATCCCTTGTGTGGGGAGCTGCTGCTGGAGAGCCACATGAAGCAGCTGATGCTGGGGCAGCTGCTTGCCCTGGTAATCACACCATGTAGAAATAGCCCTGTGCCACTGGGGTGGGAAGGCAGCAAGTGGCAGCAGCGAGTGGCAGCAGCACAAAAATCGCTCCCAGATGGGCCACAGCCTTGGCCCACCGCCACCTCCATGGCCTCCCGGTGCTCCCTGGCCTCCCTGGCCTTCCAGGAAGCCAGGGGGATTTCTGCCTCTCCAGGAGCTCTTCCTGGCAGCACATGTGGGGCTGTGGGATGGGCACACATCTGCCTTCACCTCAGAGGTGCAGGGAAGGGATCACCTGGCACTCTGCATCAAGGCAGTGTGTGTCCCCCAGGGCTCTGCTCCAGCCATGGGGACCTGGGGGCCCCAGAGGACCAGGCTTAGGTTGCCATGGGGCCAGGGATGGTTCTCAGGAAGCCAGAGCCCTCCAGGCTCACAGCAGTTGGGGTGCAGGGCTGGGCTAGCACTGTGGCAGTAGGACTTACCCCATGAAACTGGTGGCTCCTCATTGAGTGGCTCCTGGCCGGGGTGCTGGGATGCTGGCCCCACTGGGATCGCATAGTGAGAGGGATTGGTTTTGGGTTCATTTCAGGGGGTTTTGCAATCCCTCCCCAGCGCTGATTCAGCTCACAGGAATTAGCAGCACCACACAATGTGCCGCCCAGAGCCGCTGCTGGCGTGCGCTGGGGCTGGCAGCGACCAGCGGGACTTCTGTGCTCCAGTTCGGGGCTGGAAGGGAACATTTTGAGCACTGCCTGGGTGCAGATGTGGGCATTGAAGGGGTATCCAAGCTCCACAGGGTGCTGAATGCTGGTTACAGCATTCTCACCCCCCTTGGTGCCAAGGCTGAGCCTCACTGCCCTCTTGTGCTGCTCCCCCCACCTCCCAGCTGAGCCACCTCAAAACCTTTGGCTCTGGTCTCCCCAGCTGCACCACACCTGCCCAAGCCAAACCCTGCTTTGCTCCTGCTGTGCCACAGTAGCCAGTGTGGTCACTTTGGAGCTGCTGGAAGCCCCTCAGGAGTAATGGAACCTGCTGAGGGGGTCCCCAGAATCCCCAGCACATGGGTGTTCCTGGAAACCTCCAGCTAATTGTGACTGAACAAGATCACTTCATCAGGCAAAGGGCAGGGCATGAAGCTGAGCTGGAGGGACAGCAAGGGGCCAGGAGGGAAGGGTCTGGAGGACCTTGTCGCCTGGTGCCCATAGGGGGACACACCAGGGCTGACCCTGTGCCCAGCTGGGCTCGGGGGGCAGCAGCAGTGGCTGGTGGCACCAGGCACGAGGCCACAGCTCCGCCAGGGACTTCTCTTCTCCTCACGGGGCTGGAAAATATACAAAGCTCGCAGCGAAAATATTTACACAGCAGCAATTTTCAGAGGAATTCGGGATGTTAATTTGAAAAATCTGTGGGGAGAGGACCACAATGGGCCCTTTGAGCAGGCAAGCGTGGCCACCGCACCGAGCAGCCCGCGCCGGCGAGGGGCCCCTCCTGCCTCTGCGCCGGCCCTAATGGGAGCCAGCCCTGCCGGAAGCCCACCTGGGAGCTGGGGGGGTGCCTCGCCAGACGCCCCCGCCGACACTCCACGCCCCTAATTGCATCCAGAGCCGTTCCCTCCCGCCCCGGAGCGAGCGGGACTGGGGTCAGGGCCGAATCCTGCACCGGAGCAAGGCCTCCCGAAGAGCCGGCGGTGCGGGCGGCAGCACGCGTGGCACGGCGGTGACCCCCGGCTTGGCTGGCGGCAGCCGCTGTACTTCAGCCCGGCTTTGCTCATTCTCTCCAAATCAAACATACCTCGGTGGGCACGGCCCCAACCTGGAAAATTCCAGGCTGAAAGATAAAGGATTGGAAAACGATTAAAACCAGAGGGTTGGAGCAGAACCCACTTGGCAGCGGGAACCTGCCGAGCGCCGGCTCCCAGCCCTCCCTGCCGGGGCCAGCGCACGGAAGCGGCTGTTCTAGGAGCCAGGGGCTCGCTGCGGGGGTGGCTACGGCTGTACCCCCTGTTTTGAGGGCACCAAGCAGGCTGACTCGTATCCCTTTAGAGGTGCCGCTGCCGCCGGGGGTGCTGTTGGGAGGTCACAGAGGTTGGGCTGGGCTGTTTGTCCCGCAGCTGGCTCCGGAGCCATCTGGCAGGCAGGCAGGGATGAAGTAAGGCTGGATGATGCACAGGGCAGGGGCCGATTCAACACCCATGGCCTCTGTTTTGGGAACAACTCCTCAGCGCCCGCAGCCGGGGGCAGCACCCGGGGAGGGAGAAGCTCAGAGTAGGGGAAACTCCCCCTTCTACCACCCTGACTCACCCCAGCGCTCGCCAATAACAACGGGAGGACGCGACTGACCTTCCCTGCTCCACCGCAGGGGACCTGCGCCCCTGCCTGCCACGGCCAGCGCCTGCTGAAGCGCTCAGGGCTACGCAGAGGTTTTCACTGGTGGTGTTTTAATTTTTTTCTTACAAAAGAAGACAGCCTTCTGGTCTGCTTTACAAAAGGAGCTGTACACAAACCTGTACTAGAACAACGACGACACAAAGGAAGAGTTTTCCCAGAAGAAATGGGAAATAACCGTGTATAAATATCCTCTCCGAGTTCTTAAAGCTTCAATTCCCGGTTTGCCTGCTCGGTGCTTCCTTCGGCCCGGGGAGGCCCCGAGGGTCCCAGCACCTCGGCCAGGCCTGATTGTTCACATCGGCTTCCAGGGAGTCGGCAGTCGTGAGCCACGCTCTGCTAAAGGACCCTTGTTACCAGCACGTGGGCGTCCCTTAGCCGAGTCACCGCGGCTTTGCTTTTAGCAGTAGCTAAAAAAAGCCTGGCCAAACCCCACATTAAAAGCCCCAGCCCCCTCTTTTTCGCTGCCCACATTCTGTGTTGAGTCACAGAAACCAAGGCACTGACGGGAACATGAGCATCTCCTCCCAGTGCCTGGCAGCCTCTCGGAAATTGCACGTTATGGGTTTGGGGGTTTCTGCCTTAGTTTGGTAAACTCCTCACCATTCCTCGCCCCAGAGGAACATGGCCAGGTGCTGGAGCTCACCCCTTGTCCATCCAGGTCTTGCCTGGCTGCCCCATCCCACCTGGTTCAGAAATAGGAGGGTTTGAGCCCTGGGGTGTTGTTGTTGCTGGGGTAGTGTGACTGCATGAGCGGCACCTCACACTCGCTGGAAAGTATGGCCGCCTCTGGCACCTTGTGGCCATGGCCACTCAGATCCCCGTTCTCCAGGCAAGCTTTCACCCCCTCCAGCTCCAGTGGGCCAGCCTCCACCCCGCCGCCGGCGTGCGCCTTGGCCCGGCGCTGCCGCCGGTAGTACATGCCAGCAGTCACCACCACCAGCAGCAGCAGCGCAGCGGCCAGCGCAGGGACAATCATGAGGGCCAGGTTGCTGTCCTTGCTCTGGGTGACGGGCGAGTGCTGCTGGTGGCTGGCAGGCAAGGTCTGCGCCTCAGCGCAGTGCTCCTCCTTGGAGACCTTCTCTCCCAAGGGCCCGATGCAGACGCGGTAGGTGCAGTTGGGCTTCAGCGCCCGCACCGTGTACTCGGAGAGCGACGCCGGTAAGCGCAGCATCACTGGCCGCTTGTCTGGCCCAGAGAGGTTGCGGTAGCTCAAGCGGATGCCCTTCAGCTGGGCTTTGGACTGGACATAGTTCTGCAGGTCTACTTTGAGGGAGGTGCTGCTGACCTGGGCGATGCTGATCCGTCGGCTCGGTGGTGGGGCTGGCGTGGCCAGGGCTGGTGTCGTCCCCCTTGCCCCCACCTCACAGTATGTCCCAGTGAAGCCTGCTGGGCATAGGCACTCCAGGAGGTTTTGGGCGCCCAGGTGGCAAGTGCCACCATTCAGACACGTGCGAGGGGGACAGATGGGTGGCGGGGCGCTGGTGGGGGCTGGCGGCCTACTGAAGGGCACCAGCGTGGAGCTGGCCTGGGGGACTGTGGCCCCTGGTGTGGGAGCAGTGGTGCTGGGCTGCAGCACAGGCCAGCTGGTGGTGGGGAATGGTGCGGGTGGTGGCAGCGTGGTTGTGCGTGGTGTGGTGGTGGTAGTGGTGGTGACGGTGGTGGTGGGGCAGCCAAAGTCAGAGTACTGCAGGTGGTGGAGGAGCTTGCCAGAGTTTTTGGGAGGGAAGTGGCAGCGTGTCTCCTCGGGCCGCCGGAGGACCACGCTGCTGGCATTCACCCACTGCACCAGCCAGCTCATGGGGCAGATGCAGTTGAAGGGGTTGCCAGCGGCTGTCATGGCCCGAAGCCTGGGGAAGAAGCCAGAGAAATCCCGAGGGATGGTGTTGATGTTGAGGTTGCTGATGTCCAGCTCCTGGAGGTTGTGAAGGTTGTGGAAGTCCTCTGGCAGCAGCTGGGAGATGCGGGTGTTGCCAGCCAGACTGAGCTTGGTAAGGCTCCCGAGTCGCCGCAGCACTGCCGGCACATGCTCCAGCAGGTTGTCAGAGACATCCAGCTCGTGGAGGTTGTTCTGGGCCTGGAAGAGCTCCTCGTTTAAGCTGGTCAAGCCCAGCCCTGCAATCTTCAGGGACTCGATGTTGACAGCATGGAAAGCCCCTGGTGTGATGGTGGAGATCTTGTTCCAGCTGATGTCCAGCAGCAGAAGGTTGGGCAGGTCGAGGGGGGGCACAGCCCGGAGCTGGTTGTTCTGCAGCTTCAGCTCCAGCAGGTTCTCCAGCGTGTCAAAGGCAGCAGCGTGGATGTGCTGGATCCTGTTCTTCTGCAGGTAGAGCCGCTCCAGCAGCCGCAGCCCGTGGAAGGTCTCATTGGTGATCTCCTGCAGCTGGTTGGAAGACAGATCCAAGTTGACAAGCTCTGTCAGGGGCTGAAAGACGTTTCTCTGGATGCTGGTGATCTTGTTTTGCGAGAGGTCCAGGAGCTGGAGGGCGGGCAGGCCTGTAAAGCTGTCCTCGTTGAGCGTCGTGATGCCATTCTCAAAGACATAGAGGGAGAGGGTGTTGGGGGGCAGCCCCTGAGGCACGGTGTGGCCCCGTCTGGCCGCGCACAGGATGGTCTTGGGGTCTTGGCACTGGCAGCCCGCAGGACATGCCCCAGCCAGCCCCATGGGGGCCCAGAGAAGCAGCGTGCAAATGATCAGCTGCTTCATGGTGTCAGCTCTGTGGGAGAGAGAAACCCAGCCAAGGTTAGGGACTTCCAAGGTTAGACTCTTCCAGGGGGTTACCCTGGGCTGGCAGGGCTGTGGGGTGCCTCAGACACCCACCAGACTGCCCACGCACCACTGTTGGCATGCAAGAACCATCTCCCCATGTCCTGCCAGGGACCCTCTGGCCCCAAAGGGACCATGGAGGGAGTGGTAAAGTCCCAAGAGGGCTCCTGTCTCCTCTGCACTGCTGCAGCAAGGACAGAGCTGGCAAGAGCGAAGCCACATGCAGGCTGCTCCTCCCCAGACCCCCATCATCTGGATGTGGAACCTTTGCACACTCCAGGCTCTACCATGAGCCATGTCCCACCAGCTTGGGCCTGGCATCTTGGTACGGTCTCCACTGGGACACAGGCTCCCCCAAAATTCCTGGTTGCTCTGGCAGGTTGTAAATCAGCTCCTGCCCAGATCACTGGTAGCACAGCAATCCCTGATGGGGCCTGGGTACAGCCTGTGGTACCAAATGAGCTGGGTGCTCCCTTGTCCCCACTATGCCCATCAGAGCCAGCTGTGTTCCCTCAGAGTCCCAGGGCTTGTGCTTGCCCAAAGCTTGCTCCTGTCTCCTGGGTGCCCTAAGTCACTTCGTTGTCCCCCTCCCTGCTGACACCTTGGTGATCCACCCGTGTCCCCTGGAGACTGGCGCAGCAGAGATTGAGGACAGAAGGCTCTTGGGGTAAGCAGGGCTGTCAGCAGCCCTGCCCCAGTCCTGCTGTGGGTGCCTGGCTGATGTCACAGCTGGCTGTGCCCTGCAGCGCTGGCTCTTCTCTCGACTTCATCTTTCAGCTCTTTTAATAACACTCTGAATTAGCACAGGCCAGGCCAGGGACTCACTGTCTCTGCCACTCCATCTCAGGGGCACTCAGGGGGTAACAGAGGCAGGGGGGGTCCCTGGGCAGGGAAGAGGCAAACCGCCCTGGGCTGCTGGAGGTGGGAGTGCTGCCAGCACCTTGACCCGCCAGCCCCCTCCCCAATCCTAGCGTCATCACCTCCTCCCCTGCGCCGAGCTGCAGACACACTCCCTGCCCTGGCTGGCGGAGGGGCCCCGGCCATGTGCGGGGGGCTGCCGGGTCGCAGCAGCACGTGCCGCCTGCCCTGCCGCTGTGGGGGGCCCTGGCCGGTGCCGGGGTGCCACGGCCTGCACGGAGAGCTGGAGGGGAGTCTGGACTGCTGCTGTGTCCCCTCTCCCTGAGTGTGGCCCCAGCCAACCGAGCCGCCCTCCCCCTCCCCGTGCCTGAGGGACAATAGTGCTCACCCACAGCTGGACAGGGTTAACACAGCAGACAGCTCTCCCCCAGCTGGATCCCCCCAGGGTGGGGTACACCCGAGGGTGGGGTTCACCCGAGATGCTGGGCAGGGTCACCACAACTGCCTGAGTCACTTGGCTCGACCAGCCCTGCCCTGCCATGACCTGTGCTGTCAGCCTGACACCACGGAGGAGCTGTGCTGTGTCACAGGGGGTCATCATCAGCCCCACAACAGTGGGGAAGAGCTCTGCCGTCCACCAGGGGTCCACTGTCATTGAGTCCACCCACTGGCACCCCCATATCAGCCCCCAGCCCTCTCAACAATGCCACTGCTGGGTCCTCCCACAGTCCCACATCACAGTTGGGCCATAAGTACCCAGCACAAGATCCAAACAGAGCCAAAATAGTATCATGGAGCCCTTGTGAAGCACTTTTGGGAGCTAGGCGAGCAGACCCGGCACCCCTCACCACCCTGACAGCCCTTGAGGTGGCTCTGGTAGCTGAAGGGTTGTGGCCGACAATTAGAGCCCTGGGCACAGGGTGCTGACCATGCTGTCAGTGCCACCGCTGTGCCAGGACACCCGGGTGGGCAGTGCCGGAGCAGGGCCAGGCCTGCGGGAGGCTGGCGAGGCCGGGGCTGGTTTTGCAATGCCAGGGTCGGGTTTCGCTGACGTGTCCCGCGCTGCAACCAGCTGCTGACTCCAAATCTCTCTCTCGTCCCTTTAATTACGCTGGCATTTCCTCCCTGCCTGCCAGGCTCCCGGCTCCCCGGGGCAGGTTCGGCTGGCCGGGCCACGGCCACGCATCCCTGCCCTGCCACGAGCGCCGGGCAGGCTGCTCCGCCCGCACGCCTCCGCCACCTCGGCATCACCCTGCTCCCCCGGCACACGCCGGCAGCCCGCCCGCGTCACCTCCCCGCCCGGGCACTGCTCGAGGCGGAGGGGAGTTAACCCGGCCCAGGTCCATGGAGGGCTCATCCCTCTGAAAAAAGCGGGGGCAGGGGAACAGCCTCTCCCACATGCCAGAGGGGTCCCCAAGTGTGGAAAGGGGGCCCCGGTTGTGCTGAAGGTGTTAGGACCGCCCTGCCAGCAGCCTGCTGCTGCCTTGGCCGGGCTCCCCTGCGCCTGCACCGCAGATATTTGCCGAATTATTCATATTTTCCGGCTGCGGGGAGGATCTGGGCTCGGATTCCCCCAGTCCCGGCTCAGCCTTTCCCTGCCAGCCTGCTGAGGTGGGAGTGCTGTGTCCCTTTTCCCTTCCCTGCCTGCAGCCCCCTGGGCCAGGCCATCCTGTCCCACTGCCTGCCCAGGATGAAGGACTGGGCAGGGGACACCCTGCTTTACACCCACCACGTTTTAGGGACAGTCTGATGCTGTCCCCGTGCCACAGGGCAACATCTGCCCAGGACAGGCTGTTGGAGCCCACCCAGGGGTCCCAGCCCTTCCCTGTTGCTCAGGGATTTGGCCATTCTCTCTGGGGAACTCGTCACGGCCGGGATGTCCCTTCCCACAGCAGCAATGGAGGCCCTGCAGCCAAACAAAGCTGCTGTTGTTGCCGGTAGGCCACCAAGCCGGTGGGCTGCCCCCGCGGCCGGCAGGCAGCAGCGCGGGCAGGACGGAGCCCCGCACCAAGCCGTGCCCGGGGCTGCGTCTCTGTCACCGCAGGCAAGGACACGGTGCCTTCCCCAGGCGGGATGCCGACGCCGTTTCCCTCCCGCTCCTCCAAAACAAGCCCATGTCAGCACGTGCCCCCTCCCGAGACCCAGCCGGGGGGACGCAGGATTAAGCCTTTTAATCCTCCTCCCCTTCAACCCACCCTGTGCCACTGCAGCTCCCACCTCCTCCCGGGCTCCCCTCCCTATTTAATTAAAGTTTCCACAGCAGCCCCGGAGGAATGCAGGCCTGGTTATTGCATTCCCCAGGGTGCTCGCCGGCCCCTCCATCCCGCTCCTGCCCCTTTGACCCGACCGCGCTCCCCGGCTCAGGTGCCGGCAAGGAGAAAAACCAGCAGAGCCGCTTCACCGGCAGCCAAACAGCCCGCGGAGGAAGCCAGACGCTGGCGGAGGTTGGGAGGAGGCCGGCGATGCTGCCACGCGTGGCCCGGGCAGCACGGGCAAGATTCCTACGGCGTGACTGGGGTGACCGCGGCTGTCCCCGAGCGCTTCCTCTTGCCGCGTCCCGCCGGCAGAGCCAGCTGGGCAAGCAGCACTTGCATCAGGGCCACCCGGCCAGGCCACCCGGCCTTGGCGTGGTGCGGGGGAAAACAGTAATTAGTGTCATCCTTGATGGCGGCACTGCCCATGTGGGCAGCAGCACGGCCCTGGCGAGGTCAGGCCCGTCTGGCTGCCCCAGTCCTCGCAGGATGAGCTCTGCCAGTGTGGGGCACGCTGGCATTAGCGGCTGTATGAGGGAGATATGAATGGAGGTCATTGGCTGGGAAGAGAGTTGGAGTGGAGCATCTTTGCTGGGATACACTGACTCTTGTGGCAGCTGCCAACCCAGGTGAAGAGTGCCAAGCATGGGAAGGGACACTTACACTGCAGTGGCCCAAAGTAGCACCTAGAGAGGGTAACAAGGGCCACCACTCCCCAGTGCACACCAGGTGACGAAGCACACAGGGAACTGGCAGCAGGAGCAGCAGCGGGGGATCCCCGCCGGCCCACAGCCAGGTTGGCCGGTGGCCCTGCTGGCACCCTTCCCTCTGTGCCAGCCGGGAGGGAATTCCTTGTCAGCAATGCCCAGGGACCCCACTCAGCCCCACAGCGGGTCAGCAACCCAGGACGCCAGCCCCTGGGGACAGGCAAGGCAAGGGCAGCCAAACCCCACCCTGGCTGAGCCCTCGGTGAGGAGAATGGTGGTGGACACCACTGCCAGGGGCTCCCACTTCTGCCTGATCCCAAAGAGCAAACCCTGCTGCCATGTCTGCTGGGACAGGGCGAGCACAGATGGACCCAGGAGTGTGCCAGTCCCATGGGGATCCTGGTGCCCTTCTGTTGAGAGTGGGTCACAGCCACCAGCCACAGCTGGAGGGAGCTGAGTTTCACACCGGCCCCAGCCACATCTCTCCTCTTCCCCACGATGGGAGCGGTACCAGACTGGGGTCCTCGGGGCAGACTCCAGCACATACCATGGCAGGACAGGCACAGGCGAGGACAGCAGACCCCGGACCTCGCCTGCAGCCCTGTCCCCGCGTCCGTACGCCAGCCTGGCCAAGGCCTCGCCACCAGTCAGGGCAGTGGTCAGCCGGCTGCCCCCGGCTCAGCCAAGGCCTTGAGGGCAGCAGGGCACACCGACCCCTAGCCGAGGCCTGGAGCGAGTTGCTGTCCCCGGGTGCCCTGCCTGAGGCCGGGGGCTGGGTGACAGCCTGTCACCCGGGAAGGCAGCCGGCCCTGGGTGCCCCACGGCTTAGCCCAGGCCCACCGGGACCCCGGGGCCGGCCGCCCCCCCGAGCCCCAGGGGGCACGGCGGAACGCCGTTCCGCCGCTGGGCCAGAGCCGTGGCGAGGGGCGGGCCGGGTCAGCGACGACCGAGGCCGCGGGACTCACCGGGGCCGTTCCGAGCGAGGCCGGGCGGTCAGTGCATGGCGGCCGGGCGGGCACTCCCCTCTCTGGCGGCGCTGGGCGCGGGGAGCGGCTTTAAAAGCACGGAGGGTGGGACCTGTCCTCCCGCCGCCTCCCCATTGGCTGCTGGTAACAGGGGAGGCGGGGCGAGTACGCCCAGCTCCGGAGGCTCCGCCCTTGCGCACCTGGGGCCCGACGCAGGGCGGGGCCGCCGGGACCCCCGGGACCTCCCGGGGAGCCCCCCGAGCCACAGGGACCCCCTTACAATTTCAAGACCCCCAGAGTCACCGGGACCTCCAGGACCGCTGGCGGCTCTAGGACCACCGGAATCACAGGGGCCCCCGGGACCCCCTAGAATCACATGGCCCTCTGCAACCTCAGGGTCCCCTTGGAGCCACAGGGACCCCCAGGACCCCTGGCAGCTCCACGACCTCTGGCAGTTCCAGGACCCCCAGAATCAGCTCCCGGAAACCCCTAGAATCATAGGAGCCTCTGCAACCTCAGGGCCACCCAGAGTCACAGGGACCCCTAAGACCCCTGGCAGCTCCAGGACCCCAGAATCACAGGGACCGCCAGGAACCCCAGAGTCACAGGGGCCTTTGCAACCTGTGCAACCCCCAGAGTCACAGGGAGCTGTGCAGCCTCAGGGCCTCCTAGAGTCACAGAGACCTCTTGAGACTTCAGGGGTCCCCAGCGTCTCAGGAACCCCTAGGACCTCTGGGACCTCCAGCACCCCAGGGCTCCCCAAGACTTTCGGGGATCCCTGGCAAACCTGGTAACACCAGGGGCTGGCACCCCCAAAGATCTCCATATCGAGAGTGCCCAGGGTAACTAGAGACTTCAGTACCCCTGGGCCCCAGGGCCCTGGTACCTCAGTAACACCAGCATCTGCAGAGCCCCAGCCACCAAGGCTCAGTGGGTGGCTTTCATGGGGCTAACCCCATGCCCCGGGGACAGCAGAGCTGTGCCAGGTGCTGCGGTTTGGCACCATGAGGATGGCGCAGGCCAGGCTGGGACAACCAGGCACCCAGAGTGCCTTTGTCCCAGCCCTGAGCCCCAGCAGTGGTGGCAGTCACAGTGACCACAGCTTGGCAGGTGACTCCGGTGCCTGCCACAGCCACCTTGGGTGATGTTTGCCAACCCTGTGCCAACTGGTCCCGAGGCAGGACGTCACCAAGTGCCCTTCCAGGCATTGTCCCCTCCAGCCACCCAGCACCCTCTGGGACAGGATGCAGGATGAGGAGCAGAGCCATGCTCCAGCTGGCACAGCCCCGACCACAAGGCACTCCCGGGGCTGGCTGGCACAGCAGGTGCCAGGGGTGTGCCATGCACTCATCTCGAACTGGCCAAGCCGGCCTGGCAGGCCCCAGGGCTGCCCTTTAGGTGCTGGTGGCTTCCCCGAGCAGGGCTGGGTTCCATTGCAGGGCACAGGGTGCAGAACTGGGAGTGGATTGCCCCATGGCTGGGCATAGCACCTCATTGGGCACAACACAGGCAGGGCCTGATCCTGCCCTGTGCTGCCCCAGGACAGAGCCTGGGGCAGGCAGGGAAGGTGCAGGAACCATCCCTAAGAGCCTCAGGGTGCTGTGCCAATGGGTGCCCTGCTCAGCGCCCTCCTTCTCTCACAGGGGGGCCATCCCGCTGTACGACGCCGACACTGGACTGCTGGTGCTGGCGGGCAAGGTGGGGTGCCATGGCAGTGGGGGGCAAGAGAGGGTAGGAGGCTGCAGAAGCAGGGTACAAGGAGGTCCATGTGGGCAGGGAGGGGTTCAGCAGGAGGATGCAGAGGAATGTAGGGTTGTGGTGGGGTGCAGAGAGGTGTAGGGGGATGCAGGGGGTGCAGCAGGGTGCAAGGGGGGTGCAGGAGGGAGTGTGTGGGTGCAGCAGGGTACAGGAGGGCACAGGAGAGTGTAGCAAGGTGTAGCAGGGCACATGAGGATGCAGTCAGGTGCATGTGGGTGCAGTGGGGTGCAGAAGGGTACGGGGGAGGGTAGTGAGGTGCAGCAGGGTGCATGTGGGCGCAGTGGGGTGCATGCATCTGTGGTGGGTGCTCCCCACAGATGCATTCATGCCCCATCCCCTGCACCTCTCTCCCAGGGAGAAAACCTCCTGTACTGCTTCGAGGTGGCACCTGCGCAGCTGTCGCTCACCCAGGGTAAGCAGGATGACTCTCATGCCAGGGCCCTGGCAGCCCCAGGCGGGGCTCACCCCTGCCCATGCTGCCTGCCCCACGGCCACCCTGCCTGTCTTGCAGTGACACAGTGCCGGACGGAGGGCAGCACACGGGGCCTGGCCGCCGTGCCGCGCCTGGCGCTCGACGTCATGGCCTGCGAGGTGCTGCGCGTCCTGCAGCTCACCGACAGCGCCCTCGTCCCCATCAGCTACCTGGTGCCACGCAAGGTACGGCGGGGCCGGGCATGGCGCTGTGTCACCAGCTGGGGGAGGGCCGGAGAGGAGGTCAAACCTGGGTGCTGATGGTGGGTAGTGGAGCAGGAGGGTGGGTGCTGGGTGCTGACTTTGGGATGCCAGGTGCTGTGTGCACGGTGCTGGAGGTTCTGAGTGGCGCAACCTAAGTGCTGGCTGCTTCAGATGTTTGAAATTTGGGTGCTGGGTCGTGGAGTCTGGGTGCTGGAGAGAGGATCCTGGGTGCCAGATCCAGCACTCTGGGTGCTTGAAGCTGGAGGCTGGGTGTGTTCAGGGGTGCATGAGGCAGCCCAGTGCCAGGCAGTGTCTGACACCTACAGGCTTCAGCAGGCAGCTTGCAGGGATGGGGCTGTGGCTCATAGCGTGCTGGGGGAGTGTCTAGGGGTGCCAGGGGCTGCCCGGGGGTGCCCCAGCTCCGGCAGTGCCAGCTGGCAGCAGGATGGGTCTGTGTGGTTTTGGGGACATTTACCTCGCCCTGTCCCTTCTCCCATAGTCTGTGCAGGACTTCCATGAGGATCTGTTCCCTGACTGTGTCGGGACACTGCCAGCCACCAATGCCCAGGCCTGGTGGGCAGGGGACAGCCAGCAGGTCAGTGTCACCCAGGGGGGTGTCCTCACCAGTGGCAATGTCAGGGGCTGCCCCCTGCCCACCGCTCTGCCCTCTGGCAGGTGAGGAGGGTGAGCCTGCACCCTGCCCGGAGACCCACCGAGACCTTCACCTCCCCGGTCATTGTGGACGCCCGGCTGCAGGCAGCTGACACCGGCCCCACCAGCACCGATGCCAACACCGACACGGACCAGAGCGTGAGCACCAGGGCTGCTGGGGAGAGCGCCAGGGATGCCAGGGGCTCGAAAGGTCCCTGTCACCCTTGTCCTGCAGGAAAGAGTTGAACTAGTACTCCAGCACCTTCTGTCCCACTTTTCTCTCTCTCCCATAGGAGGCCAGTGATTACTCCTTGCCATCCTCCCTGGCCTCGCCGGGCAGTGCCACCACATCCCTCTCGGCCAGCACTGGCCCCTCCAGTGGCTTTGCCAGCAGCCCCAGTCAGAAGTCACTGCAGAACATTCTGGGTGAGCAGGCAGAGAAGTGGGCTCAGTGTCCCTGTGCTGGGGGAGGACACCCAGGGCACTCACGCCTCCCCTGCCTGTGCCAGGGCCCAGCTCCCGCTTCCGGCATGCGCAGGGCAGGGTGCTGCACCGCGACAGCCACCTCACCAACCTGCCAGGGCTCAGCCTCACCACGCCGGGCGAGTGCGACGGCTTCTGCGCCAACCACCAGCGCGTCGCCCTGCCCCTGCTCTCCGCTGGTGGCCAGATCGCTGTCCTTGAGGTACCGCAGGCACGGCACAGAGGCCAACAGGGCACTGGTGGGTGCGGTGCAGTGACCCTCCCCGGCTCTCTCCTGCAGCTTTCCAAGCCTGGCCGTCAACCTGACGCAGCCGTGCCCACCATCCAGAACGGCGCAGCTGTGGCTGACCTCTCCTGGGACCCCTTTGACCCGCGGCGCCTCGCGGTCGGTACGTGCGCTGAGCCCAGGGAGAGCACCAGGCTGCTTCCTGGCACCGGGCTCTGCAGATCACCAAGCTAACCACGGCCCATCCATTCTGGTGCCGTAGCGGGAGAAGATGCCAAGATCCAGCTGTGGCGAATCCCTGAGGGAGGATTGCAGGGCACGCTGCAAGAGCCTGAAGCTGTCCTCCGAGGTGAGTGGCACATAAGGAGGTATATCCAGCACCCTAAGTGGGGACAAGCCAGCCTGGCGTTGCCCTGTGGGAACAGCCACGCGCCGCTCGCCCTTACCAGGTCACACGGAGAAGATTTACTCTGTCCGCTTCCACCCCACGGCCTCCGACCTCCTGGTTTCCTCCTCCTACGACATGACGGTGCGGATCTGGGACCTGAGCGCTGGGCAGGAAGCCTTGTGCCTGCAAGGACACACCGACCAGGTTAGGGGTGACGCGTCTGGGGACATGCATGAGAAACCTTTTTGGTTCATGTTTTGAGTCTTCACCACTGGAACCTAGGGCAGAGGAATTGGCTTTTCTGAAATGAGAGCTGTGTGAAGGCAGCGCTCAGGAACACGCTGGCTGAAGGGCCTTCTACAGCAAGTGCCAAAGAAGGCCCTGCGTTCTGTGCCTAAGCATTAGTCTCCCTGTTTTTCCTATGACACCCCAAGGGTGCACTTGGCCAGGTAGAGAACTGCATGGCGGGCATAATATGTGTCTCCCCAGATCTTCAGCCTGGCTTGGAGCCCTGATGGGAAGAAGCTGGCAACAGTGAGCAAAGACACACGATTACGGCTCTACGAGCCACGGCGCAGCACTGAGCCGCAGCAGGTATGAGGATGGTGGTGGGGACAGCGTCCCCCACCCTGCAGGCACCTGCCTGTCCCCCCAGCTCTCTCCAAGCAGGCAGTGTGACCTTGACCCCACACAGGAGGGTCCTGGACCTGAGGGGGCCCGTGGAGCACGCCTGGTTTGGGTCTGCGGCGGTGACTATCTGCTAGTGTCTGGCTTTGATAGGTAAAGGTAGGAGGGATACACTGGGGTGGGGGTCCCTAAGGGACACCTTACCCACCCATATTGTCACCTCCCCACAGTCGAAGCGAGAGGAGGATCCTCCTGTACCGGGCACAGGCTCTGTCTGATGGACCCTTGTCTGTCCTCGGCCTTGATGTGGCCCCATCCACCCTCCTGCCCTTCTATGACGAGGATACGGGCGTTGTTTTCCTCACTGGCAAGGTGAGGGCTTCACCACCAAAACCAAACAACAGGGGATGCCAATGTACACCACCCCAGCAGCGTGAAGGAACTCTTCATGCACCCCCAACAGCCTGTCTTTCTCCATCCTCAGGGTGACACCAGAGTCTTCCTCTACGAGGTGACACCTGAGCCCCCCTATTTCCTCGAGTGCAACAGCTTCGCCTCCAGTGAACCCCATAAGGTAAAAGGGAAGCCCACTGGGGCTATGCTGCCTCTCTGTGCTCCCCCTGCCTGCACTGCCAGGCCCTGCTCACACCTCTGCCCCATCAGGGCTTTGTCTTCCTGCCCAAAACGGTGTGTGAGGTGAGGGAGGTGGAGTTCGCCCGGGCGCTGCGCCTGGGGCAGAGCACCCTTGAGCCGGTGGCTTTCCACGTGCCACGCATCAAGGTAAGCGACGGGCAGCTGCCATGCCTGGGGCGGCGGAGGAGGCGGGGGAGCCTGCTGAGCGTCCCTTGCCTCCACAGAAGGAGTATTTCCAGGATGATATCTACCCGATGACTCGAGTCTGGTGGGAGCCGGCCCTCAGTGGCAGCGCCTGGCTGGCTGGGCAGGACGGCAGGCAGCGTCTAGCCAGCCTGCGCCCGGCAGACATGACACCAGGTAGGTGTGGAGGGGCTGGGCGAGGGCCCCAGGCCCGCGGGGCCCAGTGCACGGGGGAGTGTGTGTGCCAGCCGCTGAGCAAAGGCCTCCTACCCCCCGGCAACGCTGCTCTCCCAGTGAGCGAGGCCCCAAAAGAGGCTCCAGCACGGAAGTTTGTCCCTGCGTCTGTTTACCTGGAAGAGAAGTCTGATGAGCAGAAGAAGGAGGAGGTGGGTGCTGGGGCACAGCTGGGGCACCCTGGGACTCTCCTGTCGTTGGGTACCTGAGCTTAGTGGCGATTCCCCAAGCCTCACGGCTCTGCTCCGCCTCCCTGCAGCTCCTGAGCGCCATGGTGGCCCGGCTGGGCAACCGGGACGACCCACTGCCCCAGGACTCCTTCGAGGGGGTGGACGAGGACGAGTGGGTAGGTGCAGGGGCAGAGGATGGGTGACTGCTCACACCCGGCCACGCCCTTCACCCCACCGGGCCTCCCGCAGGACTAGGCCAGACCCTGGCACACCGAGGACCAGTCAGGGACCCCCGGAGCCGGCCGGGCAGGGAGAACGAGGAGAAGGAAGAAGCGCGACGGGCCGAGGGGAGACGCGGTGGGACTTCGGACCGGGCCCTGCAGCGGGCCGGGCCGGGCAGCAACATCAGGCCCAATGCTGCCGCGGGCAGGCCCCGCTATTAAAGCCACTGCACCAACACTTGTCTCCTGCCGTGCTTCTGGGACGGGGGAGGGAAAACCGTAGACGGGAGAACTGGGGACAGCGGCGGGGACACAAAAGGGACTAAGCCCGCGGGTAGGCCGCGCCCGGCCGCGCCGTGTGCGCATGCGCGGCGCAGCTCGGCGACGGCCCCGCAGGTCCTCCCGGGCTGAGTGGCCACCAGGGGGCGCTGCTGTCGCTGCGGAGAGCTGCTCCGTCCCGCGCCGCCATCATCTCCGTGGCTGCCGTGACCTTCGCTCTTTGACCCCGTGACCGCTGGGGGCGGAAGCGGCGGCGGGGACATGGTGAGAAGGGACGGGGAGGCAGGGCTCCAGGGGGACATGGCCAGGGACAGGCGGAAAGGGCCCGGGGAGCGTGACAGGACCCGAGGAGGCGCAGGACTGGGCTGGGCAGCACCCGGGGACGGAAGGACGGGGCCAGTGAAGGGGGAACCCGGCCCGGGGGTGCGGAGAACCGGGCTGGGCAGACCACGAGAGTGGGGGAACGGTGTCCGAGGAGGCGACACAGGGCTTGGGGGCGGACGGACAGGGTCCGGGTCAGAGGGAAGGGCCCGTGAAGACAGGATGATGCTGGGGAGGGGCTGGGGCCGCGGGAAGTACGAGGAGGCTGGTTCTGGGGAGATACAGCCTGAGGAGGGAGGACAGGGCTGGGGCTGAGGGGGGCTGTGCTTGAGCCGGGCCGCGGCGTGACATGGGCGGGGGAGGGCCAGGACGGAGCAGGGGATGGAGAGAGGTGACAGAACTGCCGCTGTGCAGGGTTCGAGGAGAGGTGACGGGACAAAGGCCTGAGCTGGGGGACAGGACCCAGGGTGGCTGTGACAGCAAGGTGTCCCCACAGGCCAAGTACCTGGCACAGATCATCCTGGTGGGGGCCCAGGTGGTCGGGCGGGCCTTCATGCGGGCACTGCGTCAGGAGCTAGCAGGTAGGAGCCCAGCTGCCACACTTGGCCCAGGGTGCTGCTCCCTGGGCACTGCACAGCATTGCCACCACCTTCCCCAGCCCCTTTCCCAGGGCACCCCATTGCTCCCAGTCCCCCAGGGCTGTGCCCAGGGAGGACACTAGCTAGCCTTGTTGCAGGGTGATAGTAAGCACCTGCATCCTGGTGACACCCTAATGGCATTTTGGCTCAAACTGGGCTTCCAGCAGCCACCCCAGATACAAGCATGGACCCAGCACCACTGCCAGGCTCTGAAACATGCCAGCAGCCCCAAAGGGCAGGCCGGGCAGGGTGATCCTTCAGGACATGACAGCCCCAGTGCTGCCTGCATCTCGGCTTGCTGAGGCCAGTGACAGCGAATGGGTGCCCCCTGCTTCCTGCCACCTTCCCCGCAACTCAGACCTCACCCGGGCAACCCACCACAGCGAGGAGGGCAGAAGGGTGAAAGTGATCTGAGCACCTTGGAGCTCACAGGGTTTGGTGATCAGTGTCTGCCTGAGGCCTGGGGGGGCCCGGGGGGGCCGTACTGGGGGCTCTCCCACATTCCATGTCTTTGGGCAGCGAGCCGAGCAGCAGCAGATGCACGAGGGCACTCGGAGAGGCCCCAGTCTGCTGCCGCCTCCAGGATCACTGGCATCAGCCTCCAGGAAGCTCAGCAAATCCTCAACGTCTCGAACCTCAACCCAGAAGAGATTCAGAAGGTAGAGACTCTTTCCAAGCTGGGGATAGACAGTATCAGCAGGGCCCTGCCCTCTCCCATGGCTGCTGCTTGGCATGTGGGTGACAGTTGGTTCCTAGAAGGATTGTGGGTGCTGTTCTGGGCCCAGCTGATCTGAGTTTGAGGTTTCCCTGCCCCAGCTGGAGGAGCATGGTGGCAGCTCATGGGCATTATCTGATTGCTGGGCTCAAGCCGTGTTTGTTGCTTGGAGAATGGCACATAGGCTCCCTGGAAGCATCCAGCTGACCCTATGGGGTTCAGACAGAACCCACAGTCACACTTGTCACCCCTGCTCACACCTCTGTGGGAAGCAGGAGGTTGGGACTGGGAGATGTGGAGGGCAGAGGAGATGAATCTGACAGGAAGCTTCTCTTTGGCAGAACTATGACCACTTGTTCAAGGTGAATGACAAGTCAGTGGGAGGCTCCTTCTACCTGCAGTCCAAGGTGAGCACAAGGAGAGGGAGAAGGAGCAGGGCTGGCCCCCAGCCCTGCCCTGGCATCATTCCCTGCCTGGGATTTGGGAGAGGCAGGCCCTGAGCATCACTGTAGGTGAGACAGGAATGGGGCAGCCTGACCCCGTGTCACCCCATCCCCATGTCCCACAGGTGGTGAGAGCCAAGGAGCGGCTGGACGAGGAGCTCCGCATCCAGGCCAAGGACGAGAAGGAGAAGGGGCGGAAAGCCGAGACGTGACTCCTGCTGCTCTTGCGCTCTGGTTCCCTTGCCCTTAACTTATAGATAGCCAATAAATGCCAATACATCCAGTGCCTGGCTCAGCTGCTCTGTGCCCAGAGAGGGAGAGGGGACTTGCCTTCCTCTGCCTGCTGACCCCTGCAAGGGGCTGGGGGAGGAGGAAGAGGGAGGCATCTGGGAAAAGTGTGACCCTGAGGCACGAAGGGCTGAGAGGGCTCAAATGGCACCTGGGGAGGCTGCAGGAGCTATTTTTGTGGCAGGTTTGGACGCTTGGCCTGAGCGCACGGATGCCTCTGGCGCTGTACCATGCAAGCACCGAGAGCTCTCTGCTATCACCCTTCTCCCATCATAGGTGAGCTACTGGGTTGGGGGTAGGGGGCTGCGGGAGGACACACTGTGGCCATCCCCACCGATGGCTCATCATTGGCAGGGCTTCACTGGGAGCATGGAGACGCACTGGGGCACCAGGCAGAGCCAGCTGTGCCTCTGAGGTCAAGCTCCGTCCCCACCGTAGGCTCCCTGCTGCCATCACCACGGACTGAAACAGGAACTTACTTCAACTTCACTTTATTGTTCTCTTAATAAACTTCCTCTGCTCTGGAGGAACGTAGTGTTATAGTCGTTAGCTTATCTCGTACTTCTGCAGTCCTTAAACGCTACGCTAACAGCGATGGAGCCCAACAGGAGGAAAATAAAAACAACCCAGAAACTACGATAGAAAGGCACTTCGAGACCGTTAAAATACTGATGTCCTGGAATGTGCAACAACGAACGGATGAAGGAGCGAGGAGACGTACACCGTACACCGGCCGGGGCGGCCTGGTCGATGGCCCGCAGGAGCGCTGGCAGTGCCGGCTGGCTGCCGCCGCACCCCAGCACCGGGCAGGGAGACCGGCTCCCCGCGGGGCACGTGCAGCCAGGGCTCCTTCCAGCAGGGAGGGGGACGATCGGCGAGACCCCCACCTTGATTTGGAACAAGCCATGGGCAGGGGTCCTGCCTGCTAGCAGGAGGGATGCGGGACCCCCCCTGCATGCGCCAAGGGATGCTCAGAGCTCTGCCCATGCTGAGGCTGGGCACATTGCCTGCTCCTGGCACTGGGGCAGCATCCTGACTGCCCCACACTACCCTAAGGCCCAGGGCAGGGCTCACCAGGGAGCCACGCTAGTGGGGCTGGCATGTCCCAGGGAGTGGGTACCATGCCAGCTGGTGCCAAGGTGATGCCTGGAGCCCTGCCTGTGCTGCCTGCAAGCGCTGGCGGTCCATGGTAAGGTATGAACATAGCTAAACAGGGTGGCTCTGCCCCGGTGCGGAGCCGGTGCGGCAAGCGGCACACACAGCCGTGCGCCTTGTCACAAGGAGGGCCAGGGAGGCGGCAAGGGGACAAGGGCAGGCACCGGGCCGGCGTGTGCCCAGCCAGCTGGGCCTGGCACAGAGGTGCCGTGGCCGTGGCACTGCCCACAGCTGTGCCAGTCAAGTGGAGTTGGATGGCACGGATGGGCACAGATCAGGACTGTGGGAGCAGTCAGTCCCCGGGCTGTCACCCTGTTGACCCTGCAGTGGGAGGCCAGAGGCTGTGGCCCTCCCATGCTGGCACCAGTGGTGCTGAGGCCTTGGGCAGGGAGACACCAAGTTGGTGGCAGGAGATGGGCCCGAGCGTGGCCCTGTCAGAGCAGGGGGCTGGTCGAGAAATAAATAGCGGCATGTCCAGCTGCCCAGGCTGGTGGGTGCAGGGGGACCCCCATGCCCCTCCCTGCCCTGGCACAGGGTCGCAGCCAGCTCTGGCCACCGAGGGATTATTGCTTTTCTCAGAAGAGTCCGTTCTTCTTTCGTGATGCTTACAAGCCCGAGTGAGGCCCCACCAGGGTTGGGGGTTCTGCAAAGGGGAAGGAGGGGCCAATGCCCCCCCCATCTGCCCACGGGGCCGTCAGCCAGCCCTGGGCATCGTCGTGCCCCTCAATTGACAGCAGCGGGTTTGAGCAGCAGGGAGCCAGGGGGGATGAGCACCCAGCCTGGCGGCAGCGCATCAGGGCTGCCCCCTGAGCTGACGCCAGCAGAGAGGTCAAGCACGGCCCCTGGCAGCAGTGCCAGGCTCTCAGGGGGTGCCCGCGGCCGCCCCAGCTCCGTCTTTTCACCCCTCTCCCGGCTCTCTGACCCCTTGCCCGCTTTGGGCAGCCGCCCCTCAGCCCTGCTGCCCTTCTCCCCCTCGGCCTTGACCCCGCCGGCCAGCAGCGACATGACAGGCAGCCCCAGCCCCGCCGCGAAGGGCGAGGGCAGCAGCGGGCTCTTGGCCAAGTTCAAGGGGCTGCCATTGAGGGGCAAGATGGAGCCAGGCAGGGCACCCGTAGCCCCACAGCCCAAAGCACTGAGGTCAAGCGGTGCCGGTGCCAAGGGGATGGGCAACGCCGGCAAACCCGGGGGAGCGAAGAGGGCGGCAGGGTTGGGGATCACGAGCTGTGCCCCGTTAACATAGGGCACCTCGGCTGAGCCCAGGGGTGCTTTGGGAGATGGGTGGACCTTGAGCATCTCCGGGTGCTCCGGGGAGACAAAATGGCCGTGGGCTTTGATGTGCTTGCGGAGGGAGCTGGGGTCGGTGTAGCGCTTGTGGCAGCCTGGCATCTTGCAGGAGTAGGGCTTCTCCACGTAGTGGGTGCGGGTGTGCTTGAAGCGGTCGCTGGAGTTGGAGTAACGCTTGTTGCAACCTTCATAGGGGCAGATGTAGGGCTTCTCACCTGCGGGATGGCACAGCGCTGGGCCTGGGGGGACACGGCCAGCCCTGCCTGGCCCCTTGTGTCCGTGTCCCCCCTCCAAAAGAGCCTCCCCACTCCCCAGGCTGGCACTGACCTGTGTGTGAGCGGTTGTGGATCTTCAGGTTCTCCAGGCGGGAGAAGCTCTTGTTGCAGGTGGGGCAGCGATGCGGCTTCTCGTTGGTGTGCGTCCGGATGTGGATCAGCATCTTGTACCTGCCAGGGTTTGGGGAATGTCATGGGGGTCAGCCCTGGCCCCTGCAGCATTGTCTTGTCCCTGTCCCCTGGCTACAGGGTGTGGGGACAGAGGCATCCAGCCACCCAGGACCTCACACCCCATGTTGAAAAGCTGGCTGGCTGGAGACTTCCTCCCTATGCAGCCCCCAGTGCTGGGTTCCTGTCTCTCTAGAGACTTGAAGCAGACCCCAGGGACCCTGGAACCCCAACACAGTGCCCGGAGACCCCCCTGCCCACCTAGCATTGAAGCCTCTGCCGTGGCGGGCGCAGCCCTCCCAGTGACAGCAGTACCCCACGTCCTTCTCAGGTTTGACATGGAAGTCGTTGACATGGTCCACCAGGTCTTGCAGGAGGTCAAAGAACTGGTTGCACTGTGGGCAGGAGGACGGGGGTGAGGAGGTCTGGCGAGCTGGCTGGGACCCCCACCAGGGCAAACTCCTTCCCCTCAACACTCCCCAGCTCCCACCCTTACCCTACCCACCCTCAGGTGCTGGGCAGGTGGAAATGGCCTTCTGCACAATCTCCTCTGAGCCCCATACCTTGCCCCCACCAGCAATGCTGCACAGCTGCCCCAGCTCTACGCGGGCCCTGCTTGGCCCTCCCCAGTCCCACATGCCCCGCAAAAGCTCTGCCATGGCCTTCCAGCCCCAGGTCCCCTCACCAGCCCCAGAATGCCCCTCCATGCCCCTATGCCCCCCAAGTCCTTGCAATGCCCCTCAGCCCTTTATTGCCACCCCCAGCCCTATAAAGCATATCATGACGGCCCCAGCTTCATACCAACCCCCTATACTCCCCACTGCCCCCCTCTACCCCTCCCCACTGACCTTGGACCAGCGGCAGACGAGCTGCTTGGGGAGGGGCAGCTCAGGTGGCAGGCGTTTCTCCTTGCTGGGGGGCAGGAAGGCAGTGGGGGGCAGGTGCAGGGCTCCCCCAGCCCCCAGCGGCAGGAAGAACTGGAAGGAGCTCGGGAGACCATCGATGTAGCGCAGGGACTGGAAATCCTGGAGCAGAGCCCAGAGGTGGAGGTGGTGAGGGATGGGGCCAAGCTGGACAGAGAATCCTAAAGACTTCCTGTGCTCCAGAGACCTCCATCATTCCTTCTAGAAGACGTCCACTCCCCCTTAAAGCTTCCCATTGCCCCCCAGAGATCACAGAACTGCCCCAAGACCTCCAATGCCATCCTTAGTTTGCCCACCGTCCCCCCAAGACTGTTCCACAACCCCTTAGAGATCCCCACTGCCCCCACAAACACTCCAGAACCCCCAGAGCCCCCCTAATGTTCCCCAGAAAACCCCCCAGAGCCCATTACCCCCTAGATACCCTCACTCCACCCCAGAGACCCCCATGTCCCCCCACTGCCCCTTACAGACCCAAGAATCTTCTACAGGCCCCCAGAGACTTTCCACAGCCCTCCACAGCCCCTCCCTAGAGAACTCCATTATACTCCACAGCCTTCTACTACCCACCTTAGACCCTCACAGACCCCCTAACACCCCAGAGCCCCCCCCAAAGTCTCCCATATCCCCCATATCAGAAACCATTCCAGGGATGCTACTGGGGACAGGAGAAACAAAGTGGGGGGCCCCGACAAGACACTGACCCCAGGGTGTGCGTACATAGGGCGGGGACTGTGTCACCCACAGCACCGGGCATGCCACCAAGGTCAAGAGCACTGACCCCACGGCTGGGGACACATCAGGGTGGGGGTGTACTTACGTGGGGGGTGAGGGGGCCGGGCAGGTCCCCGCTGCCCTGGCGCTCAGGGGACAGTGAGACACTGCCAGCCGGAGACTCCCCACCGGAGCGGGGCGAGAGGCTGAGGTCCACCACCGGCATGGCAGCCAAGCGCCTGTCCCGTGGCTCCACCAGCCTCGAGCGTGCCAGGAGCCCAGGGGATGGCGAGGCTGGCACTGTCCGGTGACCCCCACAGCTGCCCCCTCGGCCATCCCCCGCCGGCGGGGTGTCTGGGCGCAGGGGACCGCGGGGACGGGCACCAGGGACACCTCGCTTCTCACGGGCAGCTCGCAGCTTGGAGATGCTCAGCTTGAGGTCCAGCGGCTCCTCCAGCGAATGCATGGTGCCAGGGTGGGCTCTGTGGGGGACACGGTGAGGTCACCGTGAGGATGGTGGGCACTGGTGACACCCAAAGCATGGCCCCAGCCTGGCCCTGTGGCAATGCCTGTCTCTTCACTGGGCTGGAGGCTGGGAGGGTGCTGCGGTGCCGGCACCAGGTCCATGCCGTCCCTTCCGGCCACCCTGCTGTGGCCCCCTCCCGCAGCGAGCAAAGGGCAGGGCATGGCATCAGGCCACCCCCCCCAGCCTCCACGCCCCTCCTATCCCCAGCGTGTTCTCTGCCACCAACCCCAGGGGCCAACACAGTTGCTTGGCGAGCCACCAAACCTCGCCGCCGATTGCCAAATCCCCCGGGGCACACAAGGCCCTGGAGCTGCGGCGTCCCCGTTCTGCCCCTCCATGTCTGCCCATGCCCACGGGCCTGCCCCTGCGAGGCCTTTCCCAACGGCAGAGGAGGGCGGTGGCGGCCACCAGCCCAGCGGTGACCCGGGCGGCTGAGCCCGCTGGCCCCAGCCCCGGAGGCGGCTGAGCTTCCTCCCCTGCCGGGGCCCCTTCCCCGCCGGCCCTTCCCCGCCGGCCAACGCTGCTGGCAGCCGGGGCCGGGCAGGGGCTGTCGGCCACACGGCACGGGGCGCTGTGGCATGGCACTGCATGGCATGGCACGGCACTGCCTGGCATGAGGTGTGGCATGGCACTGCAGGGCTGCTGCCTGCAAACCTCCCAGGGCATGGTAAGGAATCTCGACCTCCCCCCCCCCCGCCATGCCACCATCCGCAGGGTGACAGCTCTGCAGTGGCAAGCCACCCAATGCCATCCCCACCCTGCAAAATAACACCCCCATCACTCAGCCACCACACATCCCGCGGGTGGCTGAGAATGGGCTCCTCAGTGCAGCAGTGAGCACCCAAACCCGACCCATGGCATCACCCAGCATCCCCTGGCTGTGCCCCCCCAACCCTGGCCACCCGCATCGCTTAGGGCAGGGTGGGGGCAGCCAAGGGGCCATGTTGGGGGGCACAGCGCACCCAAGCACACGTGGCAGCAGCACCCCCCCCCCCCAATCGCCGTAGCCACCCCACCCTGCCCCGGGGGGCCAGCCCCCGCCCTGCCCTGCTGGCGGGGCCCCCCTGCGCTGGCGGGGGTCCAGCCCGGCTCAGACGCTGAGGAATGCGGAGGAGCCGCGGGGGACGGGGGGCCCGGCTGGTGGGGCAGGGGACCCCCCACCTGCACCCCACCGCGGCAGTAGTGCTGTGGGGCTGACCCCATGGGGGGCCTCCCGTCCAAAGCCACCAGGGTGGGAGGGGCCACCCTGTAGCAGGCTTCTCTGCACTGCAAGGGGGACATCACCCTGAGGGCCCCCATAGCCATGGGGCCTGCCCCAACCTCCATTTCTTCTCACAGCTGTGGGGTCTGCCCCATAGCAGGGTCCCTGCCCTCTAGGGTGTCTTCCCTCTGTGCTCCCCCAGCAGTATCCCTGCCTCATAGGGGGTCCCCACCCTAAGCCTTGCACGGTTCTTGGGCTCTAGCCACCCCTCATGTACCTCACAGCTGGCGGCGCAGCTTGAGGACAGACATGCGGGTGTGAAGTGGGACCCCGCAGCCTGGTGGCACAGCTCAGGGACAGATGGACAAACATGGGGCAGGACCCCACAGCCTGGTGGCACAGCTGAAGGACAGACAGATGTGGGGCAGGACCCCATAGCCTGGTGGCACAGCTGAAGGACAGAGAGATGTGGGGCAGGACCCCATAGCCTAGTGGCACAGCTGAAGGACAGAGAGATGTGGGGCAGGACCCCACAGCCTAGTGGCACAGCTGAAGGACAGAGAGATGTGGGGCAGGACCCCACAGCCTAGTGGCACAGCTGAAGGACAGACAGATGTGGGGCAGGACCCCATAGCCTGGTGGCACAGCTGAAGGACCGCTGTGGCACAGCTGAATGTGAAGCAAGACCCCGTATCTGGGGTGTCTCAGCAGGATCCCAGCTGAGCACATGGGTCAGGGCCCCGCAGCTCCCCAGAGATGGGGGTCCCACAAGCATGTCAAGTAAGGCATCAGGGCTGATCCCGGGGTGGTGGCCGTGCCCGCATATCCCGAAGGTACAGACTCCGGGGGGGTGGGGCCGTAGTGGGCTGTGCCGGGCAGGGGCTGGTGACTATCCACGGGCGTGGCGGGTGGGAAAGGGGCCTCCAGCTGCTGACGCCAGGGCTCGCAGCGCGGCCGCGGGCGGGCGGACATGCGGCTGCCAAACCACGCGGCCCCCGCTGCCGGCACTCCTGGGAACCGGCCATGCTGGGGGCCAGGGTGTCATGGGGGCCCCGCCGGGATGTGGACGGGGACCGGCCCCGCGGCGTTGGCCAGACGCCCCAGCACCTGCGGCCCCCGCTCAAGGCCCCTGCCTGCTTCTCCCACCCCCCCCCCGCCCCCCCATAAGGCCTCTCCTGCCCGCACCAGGCGCTGCCAGCCCAGCCCCGGCCCAGCTTCCCCTCTGGCCGCTCAGCAAGGCCCCCCCCTGCCGCGCCAGTTCAAACCAGTTCGGCGCGGCGCTGGGCCCAGGGGCTTCCCGGTCCAAGCAGGGGCTGCTGGGACGAAGCCCGGGTGTTGGGGGAGCTCCCCCAGCCAGGCTGGGGTCCCCCCAAGCCCCCACACTGCCTAGCCAGACAGCATGGCAGGGGGACCCGAGGGGACCCAGGGTGACCCCAGTGCAGCCGGCATGGTGCCAGGTCTCTGGGCCACCCCGCTGCTGGCATGGCTAGGGTGTTATGTGCCCCCCCACCCCGGGCCCCAGCTGCAGCACAAAACCTGCCAGGAATAGCACGGGCACGGGGGGCCATGGGGCAGAGACTTCCCGGGGGCATGGTGGGCACAAGGAGTGGCAGTGGCAAGGGGTGCAAATGCCAGGTTCTGAGAGGGGACGATGACCCCAGGGCCTGCTAAGCCGGGAGAGCTGCCAGCTCTGTGGGCACTTGGCAGGGCTTGGCCCCCCTGCTGTTGTGGCATGGCTGGCAGCGGCATGCTGGCACCATTGCCAAGGTCGGGCAGCCCCGGGAGCCCCTCGTGCCGGGGCAGTGGGGGGGAGGTGGAAGGATCCAGCCCTGCACAGCCACCGCTGCCTGGGTTATTGTCCCCACAGCCACCGACAGCACACAGGCTACTATGAAACCCACCATCCTGTTTTGTCCCACTGAATACAGTGCTGGCACTGCCACTCTTCACCAGAGCCCATCAGTCCCCAGTGGGGCTGGGGACCATGTCCTGCTGGTGTGACTCCAGCTTGCCACCATTTACCCCAGCACCCACCAACCCATGCCACGCAGGCCGATGGCAGTGCCTGAAGGTGTCCCCAGGAGTGGTCATGGCTCTGTCCCCTGGTCCTCGAGCTAAGGCTGGTGCCACGGTCTCCCCTTCTCGCATGCGTGGCAGCTGTGGGGATCCTGGTGGGGGGCTGAGACCTGCCCCCTCCCCAGGGTGCAGCCCCACAGCAGTGTCACCGGCAGTACACACCCTGCCACCTCTGCCTGGGGACACAGCTAGGGAACAGGAGCAGGGCTGGTCCCCAGTCACCCAGCGGATCAGAGCCTTTTGGGGGACACGAGAACCCCAGGGCGGGGGCTGTGGTCACAACAGGGTGACACAAAGGCATGGGGAACGGGAGGTGCCACTTACAGGGGGATTTATGTGGTCGAGCCCTGCAGCAGAGCCCGGGGACGTCGGGGAGAATTTGCAGCAGCCCTTGGCCCCTGCTGCTGGCACCCTGGGGACAGGGTTACCCTAGCCGGGCCTCCCAAACCCCCCCGCGGCGACGCGGCTCAGCCATCCCAAACCTCAGTCCCGTGAGGCCAGGGGACAAGCAGCCCCCCGTAATGGGGTCCCAGCGGGGACCAGTGGCTCCGAGGTGTCACCACCTGCATGAGGCTGCCCTGCCACCCCCGCGTCCTCAACACCGGTGTGAGACCCCCCGGGGGTGGCCGCAGCGGGCATATCCACCGAGGTCGTCCCCGCCGCAGCCCCCGCCCCATGACCAAGGTCAGAACACCCGCCCCGGGTACGGGGGGGGGGGGGGGAGCGGGTGATGGCAACCTCCCGACCCCCACTGGGCACTGGGGGGGGTCCCCTCTCTGCACGCCCCCGCCACCCGCGGAGCTCCGCACTCCCGCCGTCTCCCCCCTACTTCACTCCCCCCCACACCCGGTGCCCTAGGGCTGCAGCGGGACCACGTCCCTGTCCCCCCACAAGCCGCTCCCCACAGCGTGGGGGGCTGCAGGTGCCGCGCCAAGTTTCCCCCCCCCCCCCCCCGCACTCCCGGGGCGGTTTCCCGGAGGTCCCCGCCAGGGCGGGGAAGGGGCTTCCCGGTGGGGGGGTCCGCGGTGGAGGCAGCATCATCATCCTTTTTCTCTTCCTGTCCCCCTTGTTTCCCCCCCCAAGCTCCCGCGGGCGCGGCGGCGCGACAAAGCGCCGGTCCCCGGTGCGCGATCGTACCTGCGGCGGGGGCTCAGCGCCGGCGGGCGGCGAGCGGGGCGGGGAGCGGGGCTTGGCGGAGCGGGCCCCCCCGCAGCCGGGCCGCCGGGCCGCTCCGCCACATCTGCAGGGGCTGGCGGCGGGGCTCGGCCCCCCCTCCCCTCCCTCCCCGGTCCCCCGGGCGGCGGCGGCGGCGGGGCGGGGGCTCTGCCCGCCGTGATTTATGGCCGCCCCGCACCGACCGGCCCGGCCCCGGCTGCGGGCGGGAGCTGGGCGGGGGCCGGGGCCGGCCCCTCCCCGCCGTGGGGGGCACCGGGGGGCACTGGGGGAGGGAGGGGGGAGCCCCGCCCCAGGGGGGACACACAGGGACATCCCCCCCTCCCTGCGCAAGGTCACCCCGGCGCTGCGGCAGAGCCGAGACAACCCCCCCGCGGTGTGTCCGTGTCCCCGTCAGCCCCCCCAGTGTGTCTATCTTCCCCCCACACGATGTACCCCTCGTTGTGTCCTTTAACCCCCCCCGTCCCTAGGTACCCCCTGGTGCGTCCGTGTCGTTCCCCCATGTGCCTGTGACCCCCCCTCTTTATGCGTCCGTGCTTCTCCCACCCGGGTGTGTCCTTGTCCCCCGCCGGGTGTGTCTATGCACCCCCCGCAGTGTCTGTATGTGTCCCCCCCGGGGACGTGGCGGGGCGGGGACCCCCAGGACCGGCGGAAGCAGAGGGGGAACACCCACGGGAGCGATGCCCCCCGCCCAATGCACCGGGACGGGGGGTGGTGGTGTCACAATGGGGTGTGCGGGGGGGACCCCCCTCCCGTTAGGAGCGGCGTGACGTCACGCCGCGTTGCTGGCGTCACGCCTGGCGGGGGCCTCCGCATGACGTCACCGGGGGGGGCGCGGGGGGGGGTTGTCCCGGGGCCGCGGCTCCTTCCGGCGGCAGGATGTGGCGGGGCCGGCCCGGATGCTGCAGCCCGCACCGGCCCGGGGGGAGGGAACAGACACGGGACTCCCTCCCCGGGCCCGCAGATGGTGGGGGGACAGCGGCCCACGCGGGTGGCCGGGGCACGCCCCACCCGCGGAGGGAATTGGTGTGGGGAGCTGCTGTGACCCAAACAGCCTC
This sequence comes from Melanerpes formicivorus, assembly GCF_026170545.1. Classification (NCBI taxonomy): domain Eukaryota; kingdom Metazoa; phylum Chordata; class Aves; order Piciformes; family Picidae; genus Melanerpes; species Melanerpes formicivorus. Next base: position 10,970,924 of record NW_027142366.1, on the reverse strand, counting down.
AAGGAGGGGGGGCACGAAGGCGGGACAGCGCTGGCCCACGCGGTGGCTGACACCAGCCCTCCACCCGTAATTTGTTTCTTTTTTATGAGGGGGGGGGGGCGTTGTGTCCTAGGAGTGCCTCAGGGCGAGTGCTGCCACCACCTTTTCAGCCTTTATTCCCTTCTTTGTGTTTTTGGTTTTGTTTTTTTCCCCCAAATGGAAGGGGAGTGAACCCAAATATCTCTGCTTCCTCCCCCAAAACGGAAACAGGCTGATCTGCGGCGGGGGGGGGGGGGGGGGGGGGGTCTTCAATGCCTCAGTGGGGGCAGTGACATGTGGCAATGGCAAGGTGTCTCAGTGTCCCCAGCCTGGCTTCCCTTCAAACGTCACCTTGATGTCCCCATCCCAATCTCCACAAGATGTGGGACACATCCCTACCTCCACCACAGGAATACCCCTGTCCCCTGCCACGCGCAGGCACGGCGTTGGGAATTCTGCCAGCTGCTTGGCCAGCTGGGGCTGAACGGGGGGACACAGCAGGAAGGACACGCCACGGGGTGACACCATGGAGCAGCCCCCCGGCAGCAAGTCCCTCTGCAGAGGGATGGGCAGGGGCCCCTGGGCTGGGGACAGGCCGGGGACAGGCAGAACCTGTCTGGCCAGCTGCCAGAGGGTTGGGCTGGGGGCTCAGGACAGGAGGGGGGACAGGACATGGCACCACACACACAAGCCCCATGCACTCTGCAGGGACAAGTCCTGCCCACCCAGGGTGACAGGCCAGCACCAGGACCCACACGTGCCACCAGTGGTTTGTTGTATCCCTGCTGTGGTGTCCCCAGCTGGCCCTGGCTCCAAGCAGACAATGCTGGGGGGGAAGGTTGGACTGGGGCGGGGGTGGGGAGGGAGGTTGGGCTTGGAGGGGGTTGTCCCTCAGATCCTGCACAGCTCCTGTCAGCCCTGTGATCCCCTGCCAGTCCCCAAAGTCATGCAGCCAGCCCCCTGAACCTCGAGACTGCTGTGAGACCCATGACCCCTGCCAGCTCCCCTATCAGCCTCCAAAGCCTCCTCCCAGTCCCCAGAGCCCCTCTGTCAGCCCCCAGAGCCCCAGGAAGGGGCCAGAATGGGACAGGATTAGAGGAGTCTGGACAGGATGGAATAAAATAGGGACAGGACAGGATAGAATTGGAAGAATATGGGTCAGGATAGGATGAGATGGAATAAGATATGATGGAGATGGTGAGGATGGAGTGGGATAGGATAGGGTAGAGTGGGACAGGGTTAGAAGGGATGATGCAGGATAGGATAGGAGAGGGACAGGCAGATGGGATGAGGACAGGATTGGGCCAAGACAGGTTAAGATAGGATAGTGTAGGATGAGGCTAGGGCAGGATGGAATGAGGTAGGATGGGATGAGGATGGGACAGGTCAGGATTGGATGGGATGGGTAGGATGGCACAGGATAGGATAGGTTGGGATTGGATAGGGTAGGATGGGACATGGCAAGATGGTATAGGGCAAAATGGGATGGGGTGGGATGGGGACAGGCCAGACCAGGACAGGATGGCATAGGATGGGATAGGGACAGTGACAGATCAGAATTGATAGGATAGGATGGGATGGTATAGGATAGGATGGGATAAGGTGGAATGGGAACAGGCCATGATGGGATGGGGACAAGACAGGTCAGGGTAGGATGGGACAGGATGTGATAGGGACAGGTCAGGATGGCATAAGATAGGACAGGATGGGATAGGGCAGGATGGGGACAGAATAGGTCAGTACAGGTAGGACAGGATTGGATGGGGACAGTGTCGGATGGGATAGGAAGGCATCGGGACAAGACAGGGCAGGATGCGATAGGGCAAGATAGGATGTGATGGGATAGGTTAGGACGGGGCTAGGGCAGGGTGGGATGGGAACAGAACGGGATGGGGACAGGACAGGTCGGGTCAGGATGGGACGGGACAAGACCCCCCAAGCCCCAGCCCTGTCGCCGTGGCCCCGCAGGGCGGGTCGGTCTCGCTCCTCTCCCGCTCCCCGCCGCCCTTTGTTTACCGGCCGGTGGCTGGCGGGGGCGGGGGCGGCGCCGCCGGGGCGGGCGGGCGGGGGGAGGCGGCGGGCGGGAGCCGCGCTCGCACCAGCTGTTTCCCGCCTTGAGCCGCAGGCACAGGCCGCTGGAGCCGGAGCCGGGGCAGGGGCCGGAGCCGGAGCCGGAGCCAGAGCCAGGGCCGGAGCCGGGCCTCCCCCCCCCGGCATGGAGTACTTCATGGTGCCGGCGCAGAAGGTGCCGTCGCTGCAGCACTTCAGGAAATCCGAGAAGGAGGTCATCGGCGGGCTCTGCAGGTGGGGACACGGGGGGAGGGCGGCGGGGAGCCCGCCTCGGCGCGGGGAGCACCGATCCCCGCGGATCTGGGGGTGTTTTTGGGGGGGTGCATTGATGGGGGGGTGAATTGAGGGGAGCGGGGGGGGGGAAGCGCAGCGCGGCCGCCGCAGCCCCGCCGCCCGCACGTGGTCTCGGCCGCGCACATGGGGCCGGGCGGGCAGCCGGGGCCGGGGCGGGACGAGACGGGACGGGGGTGGCCCTCGCCGCTGCCCCTCCAGGCTCTGGGGGGGTGAGGGCTATTGGGGGGTGTGGGAGTTTAAAGGGGTGAGGGGGGTCCGGCGGGGTGTGTGAGGGGGGGTGTGTGTTTACTGCTGGGCCTGGCCGTGACTCTGCAGCCCTCCCGGAGGAGGCGGGTCGCGGCCGGGGCTGCCGGGACATGTAGTGCGGGAAGGCGGCGGCACAAAGCCCGGGGACGCTGCGGAGAGGGCAGCACCGAACGATCGCGGTGGGGGGTGACCCCCCCCGCCCTCCCCACCCCGTCCGGGGCTGTCGCTGGGGCCCCGGGGCTGCTGCGGGGGTCGCTCGGGGCCTGGCGGGCGGGCGGGCCCCAGCACGCGTGGGGGGCCCCCCGGGACCACGCGGGGTGGTTGTCGGCGCTGCGGGCCCGGGGAGGAGGCGCGGGGAGCCCCCGGCTGCGGGGCGGGCCTCGGCGGCCGGGCTCTGCCGCGCCTGGGGCCCTGCGGGCTGATCCCGGAGCCCCCGGGGGGCAGCCGCATCCCCTCGGGGCCCACCTCCGCCGCGGGGCAGCCCCCGGCAGCCAGGCCCCGCCTCACGTGTGGGGCAGCTCACGGCCGCATGCCCTTCCCGCCCCATCGGGTACCCCCGGTCCTGCTCCGCCGGCTCACCTGGCGGGGGGGCTGCGTCCAGATGATGTTCGGGGGCTGCCCACAGCTGAGGACCTTGGAGGGGGGTGCGATGGTGATGCAGGGATCCAGGGCAGTGGGATGGCATCACCGGGGACCCCTATGTTAGTCACTGCAGGTGGATGTAGGCCTGTGGCCTGAGTGGGAAAGCCAGCACCTAGGGCAGGGGCATGTGGACGTATTGCCTCTGGCTAGGGAGCTGCGCAGTCCCACAGCTGACCCCAGTGCGGGGCAGAGCTCTGGGGGAACCTCGCTGCCTTTCCATCATCCTGAGCTCTAGGATGCTTCAGCTCAGGGACACCCTGCCTGTGAGCTTGGTGTGCTGGGGATCACTTTTCCTGTGAGTTTAGAGTGCTGGGGGTCACCCTGCCTGCAAGCTGCCGGAGCTGGGGAAGCTCCTGTCTGCAAGCTTGGGGTGCTCGGGGACAACTCTTGCCTGTGAACCCAGCTTTGAGGCTGCCTGTCTGCAAGCTTAGTGGGCTCAGGGATGCTTTTCCTGCAAGCTTGGGGATACTTTGTGTGCAGGTGTGGGGATACCCTTCTTGTGAACTTGGGGCACACTCCCTATGACTTCAAGGAACTTGGAAACATGCTACCTGCAAGCTGGGGTAGCAAGTGGCATCTGCCTGTATGGCTGTGCTGCCACTGCCCACCGGCGTGAACCATGGCATGAGTTGTGGGCAGAGTAAGGCATCCGCTATGGGCCTGCCAAGCCCCGAACCTCCTCCCCAGGCCAGCTCCAATACCCCTGTGGATTTGTTTCCTTCGAGGTCTGGGTGACTGTGAGGTGCCCACTGGGCCATGTCTGGAGCTGATGCACCACTGAGACAACAAGGACCAAATTCTGCTTGCCAACCCCAAATCCCATGGCACCAACACTCCAGGGGTTTCTTCCCTGCAGTGGGGCTCCAGTGGGTGCCACCTGCTGCCCTTGCCTCTGTGCTGCTCCATTCTTGGCAGTACTGGGTATCAGGCCAGCATCTGAATCCAGGTTCCCCCCCCCCCCCGCTTTCCATATTTCGCTGTCACTTCTCAGGTCTTCCCAGGAAGAGCAGCTGGGGCAGGTTGCAGGAGGTCTGCTTGCGAGGAAGCAGCCTCTTCCTCTTTCCCTGGTATTTAAGAAACCACTTCCGTGCTGCCTGGTCCTGGGCCTCTCCATCCCCTTCCCCTCACATACCCACCAGTGGTGGTCCAGCATCCTGGAGCAGTGCTCTGGCCGTCTCCCCAGCCCCACCAACTTTCACTGCTGGGAGACGGGACAGACCCTGCCTATCCCCAAGACCTCCTGGGGTTTGGCATGTTTTGGGGACAAGTTTGGGGTGGTTTTTGGAGCAGGGAGGGGAGTGATGGACACTGCCAGATAGGATTAGGAGCCCTGTGGCACTAACCCACAGCAGGCAGCTCTTGGTCTACAGGCCAAAAGGCTGCTCTCTGTGAGTTAGGGCAGATTGCCAGGCACCCATCCCAGCTCCAGACGTTCCCCCAGGGCACCCATCCCATCTCTGTATGCCCCAGGACACCAGCTGGGAGCTGCACAGGAGAGATCCTGTGGGCACTCGGCACTCAGCATCAGCCTGCACTGGAACACTGCCTTGGCAGCTGGAGACAAATGTCATCTGTCCCTGTGGGCTGAGCTGGGATCCTTCCTCATCTTCCCGGGATCCTTCTACATAGCTCTAGGACAAGCTGGGATCGTTCTGCATCCCCTTGGGATGAGCTAGGATCCTTCCCTATTGCCCTGGGCTGATCTGGGATCCTTTCTGATTCCCCAGGGAGGTGCTGGGATCATTCCCCATCCCCATGGGGTGAGCTATTTCACTGTCCCCCAGAGATGTGCTGGCATCCTTCTTCATCTCTTTGGGATGAGATGGGATTCTTCCCAATCCCTCTAGCATGAGCTGGGATCCTTTCCCATCTCCCTGGGATACACTGGGATCTTTCTACATAGCTCTAGGATGATTTGGGATCTTTCTGCATCCCCTTGGGATGAGACAGGATTCTTCCCCATCACTCTAGGAAGATCTGGGATCCTTTCCCATCCCCGTGGGATGCAGTGCATTCCCCGTTCACCAGGTGACGGGTGTCTTGGGAGGCTCCAAGCGCTGTGTGGGACATGAGCAGGGCTTGGTTTGCCACTTAGACTCCTGAGCTCCCACATCTCCATGGATCCTCTGGGAAGGCAGGATGCCAGGTTTTGCTTTCCTGCCTGGCACTGCCACAATGCAGGATGAGCTGGTCCCATCTCCCCATCCCTGGGCACCTGGGCAGGAGGCTGCAGCCTGTCTTATCTCGCCTCTTGCCACAGCCCAGCCCTTGTGTTTAGTCTTTGGTGCCTCGCTGGCACTGCTGGTGGCCTGACTGGCAGCCTCTGGGTGCTCACCTGCATCCCAGCGAGAGCTGCTGCTGGCAGCAGCGGGGAGGTGACACGGCTGGCGGTGTGGCAGTGCCCTTGGTTTGGTGTTCTGGCACTTGGCTTTTTGATTCCCAGTGCTGGTCACTGCCCTGTGGGCTCACCAGCCCCGTGGCCCCAAAACCCTTGTTGAGATTTGGTCACTCTGGGCCATCTGGGAAAGAAGTGGGGGTAGGGGAAGAAGCTGGACCCCCACAGTGGTAGCCTTTGCTTATGGGGCTGGTGTCCTGGACCCAAGGTGTTTGCCTTGGCTGTCTGGAGCCCTCCCCACCACCATCCCCACTTTGTGTTGTCAGCTCTGGAGGAGCATTTCCCGGCCCATCTGTGGGGTGAGGGTGTGGGGGGCGAGGAGGCGGTGGCAGGAAGCAAGGCAGGAGCTGTGGCTTGGGGTGGGACAGGGGCTTCTCTGCTGGGAGCTGTCATCTGGAAGCCATCAGCAGGGCGGGAAGGAGGGAGCTGCCTTCCCGGGGCCACACACGCTGGCCGGCCCCGTGGGGACCCAGCCGGCCAGCCTGCAGCCTCCCTTGCCTGCCTGGGGGTCCCTGCTGTCCCCTCTGCTCTCTGTGCTCCAGCTTGGTGCTGGCATCGGGCAGCCCATGTTCAAGCCCAGCAGAAATGGTGGCTGCTGTGGGGGCCACCCTTTGGTCAGTGCATCCTCCAGAGCCTCGGATCCAGGGCTGGAGAAACCCACCCGCTTCTGTGCTCGCCAGTGCTGCAGTCGCCATCCCTTCTTGTGTTTCCCATCCCTTTGGCATAGTCATTGCAAAGCAAGGGTGGGGACACGGTGGGGGTGAGCTGGTGGCAGGGGTGCAGACCCCTCCTTCCTAACCTCATGCCTCTCCCACAGCTTGGCCAACATCCCATTGACTCCCGAGACTCAGCGGGACCAGGAGCGGCGGATACGGAGGGAAATTGCTAACAGCAACGAGAGACGGCGGATGCAGAGCATCAATGCTGGCTTCCAGTCTCTGAAAACCCTCATCCCACACACGGACGGGGAGAAGCTCAGCAAGGTGAGCAGGTCACCAGGGCCACGGTGATGCAGGGGGCTGGTGGTAGGCCTGTGCATGGTTTTCAGCATCACTTGTCGGGCAGGAGAGGGCTGTGAGCGTAATCAGGAGTGTTTGCATGTGACCTCAGTGGTAGAGGTCTCTACTGGGGAGACTTCCTGGTGGGAGTGGGTGTGCATCACAAACCTGGTGCCCTGGGACAGGTTGTACACGTGTGATAGCACCCAGCAGCCTGGGAGCAGGGCTGGCATGTGTGCCTGGCAGATGAGGTGGCCCTGCTGCGGAGGGGAGTGGGTTGAGGAGATGGTGCTTGGCAGCCAGTTGGGTTCCCAAGATGGGTGGACTGGAGGTTCACCACGGTGGAAATCCCTGGGGAGATCTGCTGGAGAAGCAGGTCATGGATGGGGGCACCAGGGCTGGGCAAGGAATGGTGCTACTGCCTTCTGAGCAGGGAGCTGGCAGGAGTAGGGCTTGGGGGAATGTGGGCATCTCTCCTGCCTCAGTGTGCCCATCCTGACTCTCCCACAGGCGGCCATCCTCCAGCAGACGGCTGAGTACATCTTCTCCCTGGAGCAGGAGAAGACTCGGCTACTGCAGCAGAACACCCAGCTCAAGCGGTTCATCCAGGTACTGCTGGGACAGCCCTGGCTGGCTGGGGAGGGCATGTCAGCGCTGTCCCTTGGGGTTGGGCTGGAGATCTCCTTGGGGTGGAGATGTTTTGTACCCTCCTGGCAAGGCAGGGTTCCTATTTTCCATTTGAGGTTTCAGGATATGGCCTGGCAGCAGCTCTGGCTCTGGGCTGAACTGTCCTGGGTGTGATGATGTGAGAAGTGAGCTTGCTCTAGGCTTGGCGGGGTGAGGACCAGAAGGGTGGTCGCATGTGGGACGCAGGAGCCCTGTCTGTCCCCAGATGTTGACACCCTGTGCTGCCCGCATCCCTGGGGAGCCCCTGCCCTTCAGGGAGGGGTGTCTGAAGGGGTGGCATCACCCAGACGTGATCCAGATGGTGGGGAGAGAATCAGATCTGATCCTTGTTCCCTGACGTGACCTCCTGGTGGCAGGAGTTCAGCGGCTCCTCCCCAAAACGGCGACGAGCAGAAGACAAGGATGAGGGGATCGGCTCGCCGGACATCTGGGAGGACGAGAAGGCCGAGGACCTGCGGCGGGAGATGATCGAGCTCCGGCAGCAGCTGGACAAGGAGCGCTCGGTCCGCATGATGCTGGAGGAGCAGGTGAGGCCCCCGCGGGCCGGATCCTGCTGCTGCACGGCGCTGGCCATGCACGGGGCAGGCTCGCCCTCTAGTGGGGATCCCCCGGGGACACCAGCGCTGAGGGGGCGCCAGCCATCTGCTCTGCCCACCTCCACTCCCAGGCTTGGTCATGGACCCCTTGGCTCTCCTGTGTCCACCCCGTGGGGTCAGTGGGGCCGCTGCAGGAGCCATCTGGGCTCCCTGTTGACGTCAGGGCTTTCTTGGCTGGCAGGTTCGCTCTTTGGAGGCCCACATGTACCCTGAGAAGCTGAAGGTGATCGCTCAGCAAGTGCAGCTCCAGCAGCAGCAGGAGCAGGTGAGGTTGCTGCACCAAGAGAAGCTAGAGCGTGAGCAGCAGATCCGAACCCAGGTGAGTGTGCCAGTGCTGTCTCCGCCCATCCTGGCCATGACCCACCCATGGGGACTTCTGAGTGGCTCTGTTCCCTGGTGCCAAAATCTTTGCATGGGTAAGGTCATTTTCTGGCAGGCAGGGATTCAGCTTGACACGAGCAAGCCCCTCATTTCCAAGGCTATGCCAGGAGGCGCTGCATGTGGCCATATCCAACTCGCCCCCTCTCCACAGTGCTGTGTCCCTTCCTGCTGAGCTCTCCACACTGAGCATGAGTGGAGCACAGCCCCCACTTTGGGGTGAGTTGTGGTCTGCTCTGGCTCCCACTGGACACATTCACTTGTCCTTGAGTGATGGATGGGCATCTGTGCCATCTGTGGGTGATGCAAGCAGTCACAATAGCACTGCCAGCGACTGATACTCCCCATGCTGGAGCCTCCACTGAGTTTTGGGGGCCTCCATACAGCTCTCTGCCACCTGCCAGGCTGGGAAAAGGGAGCAGGTGAGCTGGCACATGGCACTGATGGGTAGATGTGGCAGGACTGTGTAGACAGGAGCCCTTCAGCCTTTTTCCCTGGCACAGTTGCATTTGGTTAGGAAGTCTTACTCCAGTCTGGTGCAGTGAGAAGGAGCACGGTGCCCACACCCTGTCCTTGCTTGCTGCCACCCTCCAGCTCAGCCCAGGCCATGCTGGCCTGGGGAGGTTCCAAGGGAGGGAGAAAGAACAGCTTCCTGCCTCGTTTGGCTCTGCAGGGCTGCATCCCCGCAGTGTCCCTGCCGGCCACCTCCCAGGGAAGTGCAGACTATTTTTAGGTGAACTCTGCGTAGCCTCCTGCCTGGGCAGCTCTTCCCATCCGCTGTTTCCTCGGGAATCTCGGAGGGGTGTGGCACCTTCCCAGCCCCGCAGGCCAGGGCACTGGGAGGGCTGGCACTCACCTCTGCCACCTTCAAAGCCCAAATCCTTGCCTTTGTGGGATGTGGGAACCCGTCACGTTCCGTTGTGCCAAAGCTAAGGTGACAGCAGCTTTCAGCTGGTGTCCTCTGGCGTCCATCTGGGATGGGTGAGCTGGAGCAGCTGGGCTCTGGGCTCAAAGGAGTCTGGGCTCTCCAGACAAATGTGATGCTCTCTCCACTGCCACTGTGCCCAGGTTCCTGCTCACCAGGGTGGGGTACGTTTCTCTTCCCCAGCTCCTGCCATCACATGCTCCCCCAGCACCCACCCACCACCCCACCGTGATCGTTCCAGCGCCGCCTCCCTCCCATCACGTCACCGTGGTCACCATGGGCCCGTCCTCGGTCATCAACACGGTCTCCACGTCCCGGCAAAACCTGGACACCATCGTTCAGGTAAGGGGGAGAGCGGCGCGGCCGGGGGCAGAGGGAGGCTTGGGGAGGGTCCCTGAGAGCTGGGGGCAGGGGGCGCTGACGGCCGGTGGCTGCCTCGGCAGGCGATCCAGCACATCGAGGGCACGCAGGAGAAGCAGCTGCAGGAAGAGGAGCAGAGACGCGCGGTCATCGTGACGCCGGCGCGCGCCTGCCCCGAGCCCTCCGCCTCCGACACCGCCTCCGACACCGAGGGCAACGACAGTGACTCCATGGACCAGAGCAAAGAAGAGCCCTCGGGGGACGGGGAGCTGCCCTGACACCCCCCGGCCGGCAGCTGGGGAGGGGAGCGGGGCGGGGGGGGGAGGGGAGGGAAACGTCAGAGAATATGCTGAAATTTTTACAAAATACAAGGCGATTTGGGTCTCTTTTATGACCTTTCTCCAATACTGTAAAGCAGAGCGCTAGAAGCAGGCAAAGGTCACCCTTCAGCTCTCAAGGGGGACCTGGGGTGCAGCAGAATGGTGGTGAGGGGGTGTTAGGGGCGGGGGGGTGGTGTGTCGCAGCTTCCCCATCTCGTTTTATCAGCACCCCCCACTAGCCCACAGGGAGTCCTGCCAGGCCAGCAGCAGCCCCCATGCTCCCAATGGCAGCCCCTTGGGACAGGGCCTTCAGTTGGGATCTTAATTTGTCTTTTCCTCTTCTTTTGTGTTGTTTTGTTGTTTATGTTTTAATTAAATGTTGGGTTTTAAGCAGGGGGGAAGACACCAAGTGACATAACAGCAAAGGTGGGACAGGGACCCCCACCCTTGGGGTGCAACCAGCTCCACCACAGCTCCCACAACCTTCTGTGGGGCAGGAAAAAAAAACCCTTTGCAGAGTCTGAATCCTGGGATTATGCCACTGGAGCACAGGCAGGGGGGTTGGCACGCGCCACCCCCCCTGGCATTTCCACCACCCACCTCTTCAGCATGGGGATGGGGGTTTGGGGGCTACCCTTCTGCTCCCCCCCTCCGTCCCTGCCTCCCCCATCTCACTCCCCCGCCCCCCCCCCCGGCCTCCTTTAAGCACTTAATCCGGTTTGCAGGGTCCGTCAACTCCAAAGAGCTTTTCCTGATTGTGTCGCTTGGGTCTGGCGTGGGGGGGGGTGGGGGTGGGGGGCGGGGGGGGGGGGTCCCGTTCTGTGTGCGTGTCCCCCCACCCCCTCCCCTGCCTCCCCTCCCCATCCTGCTCCCTGCTGCCCCCTGCCCGGCTGTAGGGTTTTAGGCCAGTCGTGTGTAGAGCCTCGGTGGTATTCGGTAGGTCCCCTCCCTCCGGCTGCAGCTGTTCCTTCGGTTCCTTGCCCTTTATTTTGTTTTGTAATTGTTTTTGGTTTTTTTTTGGTTTTTTTTTGTTTTTTTTAAAACGATTTTCAGGTCTTTGTGTTGATTGAGAAGCTATTCTATTTTGTTAAGAAAGTGGAAAAAAAAAAAAGAGGCTCGTGCCTTTGTAAAGAAACAAAATAAAGTTTGTACTTGGTTTTTTAGAAGCTCGGTCCTAGTCTCAACCTTCGGGGGGGAGGGGTGGGGGTGGGGGGAGCGGTCCAGCCCCTGGGGGCTTGTGGGGGGAGGGAGAGGGGGGGGAGGCTGGGGCTTGTGGGGAGGCCAGGGAGGTGCTGCCCGCGCTGGGAATGGCAAGCAGGAGGTGCAGGCAGAGGGATGCTGGCCCCAGCGAGGTTCCCTGCTGAGCAGCTGGGCTCTATTTAAAGGCTCAGCCCTGTCAGTGCTGCCCACACGTGCCACAGGCACATCGGGGCTCAGCTTGTCACTGGGAGGGTGGCACTGGTTTGAGTGAGGCTGCTGGGCTTGGGCGGGGGGGGCAGGGGCAGGCTTTGTGGTCCTGTGCCTGTGGTGCCCCAGGGTGGGGCTGTGACCATGGCTTAGTGGGGGCACCCAGCTCTCCGTGGCATTCCATAGGGGCATTTGAGATAGAGGCAGCCGTCTCTCTAGCTATTTGAGGGTGGGCATCCACCTCTGGACATCCCCCTCAGCCATGGGGCTCTCCTGCTTCCACACTGTGCTTGCCCACAGTGCCTAGCCAATGCCTGTCCCCCATGCCATTGTCCCCTCCCTGCCATCGAGGGGGCAGGGGCTCCCCTTGCTCCCACTCTTGAGGGGAGTGCTGTTCTCCCAGCTTGGCCCCTTCCCCAGTAGAAAGCTGGATCTTGGCCTCCCAAAAGCGACTCTCAATGGTAGAGCTCAGGGGTCACTGCCACAGACAGGCTTTGGGGCAGCAATTGGGTGGGATGTCCCAAGTGAGGGTGACAGAACCTGGTGACCCGTGCCTCTGCCCATATCCATCCCCTGTGCCATGCTGCCAGTGCAGGCCAGTGATGGTGAGGGCACCCCCAGGGTGGAGGGGCTATGTCCCCTTGTCTATGGAGTGTGTGGCGTCACCTGGAGTTGGTGACCTGTGTAGCTTGAAAGGGCCCCAGACTGGCCCTGGGACACCCAGCTTGAGGGGGGACTGATGCTCACCTCTCTCCTCCAACCAAAAAGGTGCCTATGGGCACCCATAGGGCTGGGTGTCCCCATGGGGCTGGGTGTGCCCAGCAGGGCTGTGGGTATCACTTGTACTGTGCCTGTGGGGCTGCAGAACTTGGGACAACCCAAGAAGTTCCACTACTCCATGCCAGCAGGATGCCATGACCCTGCATGGGCAGTGCCACCCCAAAGGCCCATGCTAGGAGGAGGCCCCTGCCATCACACCCTTGACACGAGTCTTTTGGGGGGGCAGCAGTGGTGCTCCCATGCCCTGTCCCTGTCCCCATCCCCAGGGCCCCTGGGAGCAGAAGAGCCGTGGCAGCATCTGTGCCGGCCATGCAGCAGCTGCCTGCCCGCCTGCCCTGCCCTGCCCCACGCCTGCCTGCATATAAATAGAGGCAGCGAGCGGCAGGGAGCTCCTGGCAGCCACCATGAAGGGCCTCAACCTGCTCTGCTGCTGCGTGGCCTCGCTCCTGCTCCTCGGTACTGCAGGTACGAGCTGCGGGGTCCCCAGCGGGCTGCGGGGTCCTCGGCAGGCTGCGGGGGTCCCAGTGAAGCTTTGGGTTCTCATGGAGCTGTGGCTCTCCACGGGGCTGTGGAGTGCCCATAGGGCTGGGGGTCCCTACAGGGCTGCAGGGTCCCCATGGGGCTGCAGGTGCCCAGAGGGCTATGGGGACCTTGTGGGAGCTGTGCCCCCACCATGCAGTTGGGGGTGCCTGTGGGGCTGGGGGTCCTCACAGGGCTGCAAGTGCCTGTGGGGGTCTAGGTGCCCACGGGGCTGTAGGTGGCTATGGGGCTGTGGGCACCTATAGGGCTGTGGGTGCCTGTGGGGCCATGGGTGTCTATGGGCTGTGAGTGCCCAGCAGGGCTGTGGGCACACGTTGAGGCAGTGGGTGCTCACTGGGGCTGCAGGTGCCTGTGGGGCTGTGGGTGCCTGTGGGGCTGTGGGTGCCTGTGGTGCTGCAGGTGCCTGTGGGGCTGTGGGTGCCTGTGGGGCTGCAGGCACCCGTGGGGCTCTGGGTGCTCACTGGGGCTGTGAGTGCCCGTAGGGCTGTGGATAACTTGCAGGGTTGCAGATAGCAGTGGGGCTGTGGGTGCTGGTGAGGCTTTGGGGTACCCAGTGAGCCCAGCCTGCACCCCAGTGCTGGGTGGGTGCCAGAAGCAGAACAGGGTGGTAGGGGTACAGCCATCTGAGCTCTCCAGCAGCTATGCCAGGGCAGCAGAGACACCCCAAAATGTGCAGTGGGGGGCTGTGGTCAGGAGGGGCTGCGAGTGGGGATATGGGTTGGAGTCCCCCCTTCAGAGCCAAGGGAGGTGCAGGGGCTACCAGCATGCCCAGGTTCAGAGTCACCCATGGGTGCTGAAGTGGTTTCAGGCTGTGAGGACTTGAGTGGGGGCTGCTAGGGCACTGGGGCACCTCATAGCTGGAGCAGAATGGGGTGGGTTGTTTGCTTTGTGGGGGCATCTCTCCCCACAACCAAGGACATGCCAAGCAAGAGAGCACTTAGGGTGGCCCTGGACCCCCTTCCTCAGGCTGTCCCATCCCCACTGAGCACCCCTGTCCCCATCTGGGTGTCCCCTGGGGCCATGTGGTGGGGTGGCATCGCCGGTACCCTTGCTTGCCCTTGAGTTAATTTGGGCTGGTTCTCTGCCTGGCCGGGCTCCGGCGGCCACGCTGCCGGGAGGGGGACAGCTAAGTATGGAAACAGCCGTGTAAGGGGACACTGTGCTCCCTGCAGCCCCCCTTCGGCCCCCCCTGCCCCGTGCTGCTGTGGCCCTGCGCATGGGCACCTGCAGCTGCCGCCTTCCAGCACCCAGTACCCCTGGCCCCACCGAGTTTTGGCCTTTTAAGGACATCTTGGACCATTATTGTGAACAAAGGGGTTTGGGGGCCTACAGTGCAACCCATCGATGGTGGGGTGATCTCCGTGGGGATGTGGGTTGGGTCTGGGGATGGGGCGGGGGAATGGAAAGCTCCTCTATGGGCATGGCTGATGGCACTACTGGTGAGGCTGGTGGCACTGTCGGACATGAGGGGCTTATCACCATGAACCCCCAGTATACCTCTTGGTTCTGCTGAGGCTGGCAAGGTCCTCAGAGCTGTAGACAGTGGCCTGAGCTGTGACGGACAGCGAGGGAGCAGCCTGGGTGATGTCATGGAGCCAGGCATGCAGCTGAGCACCTCCTCAGCCCAGTCCTGGGATCCCCCATCCTGCAGGAGGCTCACTGGGGTCTGCAGCCCCAGAGCCAGCTCTGAGGGGTGGCTGGATCTCCCCATGTCCTCAGCCTTGGTGCTTCCTGCTTATGATGGGGATCCCATGTGTTACCCCAGCCCTGTGGGTTTGGGTGAAAGCCACAGGCAGTGGCACATCTGCCCATGGCTCAGCTCCACAGGACCGCTGGGGTCGGCTCAGGGAGTTTTGCTTTTCCTTTGGTGCCAAGACAGGTTCTGGGATCTGGCTCCTCTGGGGTGCAGGAAGTGGTTTGTGTTGAGGGGGTGTTCCCATTGAACACCCTTTGGTGAAGAGAAGGCTGGAGGAACCCAGGACCTTCACTGACACATGGGGAAGTGTAGTCCTTGGGGCGAGGGCAAGTTCTGGGACCCTGTCACTGCTCCCAGAACTAGAGGCGGGAAGTGCTCTGTGCCAGAGCTCGTGCAATGGCAGCCCATGACCCACGTGGCTGGGCTGGCAAAGCTCCCTCGTACTCAGGGTGAGGTCACTCACCCACTGCTCCATCCCAGTTCCTGCCCCAAGCAAGGTCTGCTCCCCATGCTCACACCTTGGGCAGAGCCTGGCCATTCCTGCCAGGCTGGGTGGCCAAAGGGAGTTCCTGTGGCCTCTGGGAATGGGCCATGCAGACACTGTTGAGGCAGTGTCTAGCCACTGTGCCTGGCAGCTTTGCCCTGGGAACTTTGGCCCCCTCCAGCCATAACAGATTTGAGTGGGAGGGCTATGCCAAGCCATGCTGTCACCACCTCCAAGATGGGCGAGGTGTTGAGGGAAGCCCTGGAGAACTGGCATCCTCCTGCAGCAAGTGCAGAGGGCACCACTGGGCTGGCACAGACCTTTCTTGGGGACAGTCTGCTGCCTCTGGGACTCCTCAGCCTGCCTCAGCCTGGGAGGTGTCACCTCAGGATGCCCTCATGCCATCTTGGGGTGTTCCTTATTACCCAGGACATGGCACCTTTTGTCTGTGCTTTGTCACCTGGGTTGAGTAACTTTAGGGTGGATTCCACCTCTGAAGACAGAACATCTTGGGGTGGGCTCCACCACTTTGGTTTTATTACCCCAGCTGAGCTCAGGGCTTAGGACAGAGCACTCATGGGGGCTCTGTGGTGCCCCCTCCGGTCAGCCATCTCTGTCCTGGTGTGCAGGTGACAGCTAAGCAGGCGGGGCAGCTGGGACACCTCACTTGTGTGGCACAGGGGCACTAGTGGGTCCCCATGAGCTGGGAGGGCTGTGCTGTGCCCAGGGGCAACACTTGGTGGGCTGTACTTTTGCCATGTCCCCACTCACCAAGGCTGGGAGCATGAGCTCCCTGGGAAGCCAAAGGCCCAGCCCAGTTGGTGGGCCCAGAGGTGGTCAATCATTCATGGAATGGGAAGAGCAGTGGGTCCTGGTGCCTCGGCAGGGCTTGGCTGGGCTGCATTCAGCCCCCAGGGACATTCCCTCCTAAGTGACAATTCAAGGCAGGGTTGAGCCTGTGTGCTGCTGGGGGCTGACAGAGGAGCCTGGGAGTCTCCAGCTGTGCACCCTGAGTCAGTCCAAGATATTGACAGTGGCAGCACAGACCCAGTGCCAGCTTGACCCTGCCCAACTTCCAGCTCGTGCATGCACACCATGGAAAGGGCCTTGGAGCCATCTGGCCCCATCCCTGTTGATGGTTGAGCTGGAGGTCCTGCTGCTGGAGGTGTGGGTGAGACCCCTGAGGCTGGAGGCTGCTGCTTGGCACGGCCAGGCTTTCTCTCTTCCCTGGATATTGCCAAGGAGCTGAAGCTCTTGCAGGACAATGGATCATCAGTCATTTAAGTCCAGACTGACAAGTCCAAGGGTTCTCCCTTATCTTGCCCAGGTGACCAGGGATGACCAGAGAAGAGGGATGGGAAACCTTCACCTGGGAAGACTCATACTGAGTGCATGGAGGATGTTCCTTGGGGCCACCAGGGAAGGCCTGGGGTGGGTTGGGGAAGCCTCCCATTGCTGGAGGCCCAGGGACAGGACCAGTGTAACCTCTCAGGAGTTCCTCTGGCAGAGAGGTTGGAACTAGATGATCTTTAAAGTCTCTTCCAACCCCCAAAAAAGCTATGATTCCATGATTCAGCACCTCCCTGGGCTGTGGACCCCACAAGTGACACCACAGGGATGTCCCTTCACACACTGTGGCGTCCTCCTGCGACGAAATACACGCTGGGTCCTCACCATCTGCTCACTTATGGACCCAGATCTCCCTTGGCCAGGCAGTGGTGGCTGCTTTATCTTCCACCACCCTGTGTCTTCTGTATGTCAGGAGTTCAAGTTTCCTTCCAGATCCTTAGGGTGGGTGCCTAGTGGGGAGACACTCGAGAACACCCCCCCAGAAGTGATTCCCTGCCTTCATTTCTATATTTAGAAAGCTCCAAGCCTGGTTCTAATCCCTTTGGTGCATCCTGGTGAGGTTTCTTTACCCTCTCTTAATCAAAATACCGAGCACTTCTAGCCAGCTATTTATAGAAATCAAATCAATTCAGAGTTTTTTTTTCATCCACACTTGAAAGCTCCTCAGCTAATGAGGTTCTGTTAGCCTGACAAAGATGTTCCCTACAGCCCTGCTCGTCTCTGCATCCAAATAAAGGGAAATATTTGCGAGTGCTTTGGGATCATGAAGCCTCTGGCATGGGGTGTTGTGGTGGGCATCTTGGGCTTGGGAGGCACAAGGGTCTGGGGAGACAAGCCCATCCTCAGCCACTCTCCTGCTTGTGTCCTCTAGGTTTCTTGAGCCACTCTGGGACATTTTCCTCTCCCACTTTCTGAAGATGTCGGCCTGGCTGGCTCCAAAGTGGTGCTGGAGCTAGGCTGTTGAAGGGTTTCCATATGAAACACGAGCAATGAAACACCAGCAGCTCCTCTGCAAGGCTCAGCAGTGGCACTGGGCTCTGCCAGGATGGCATAGAGGCATGGGAACAGTCAGGAGGAGATGCCATCCTCTGTTGTGCTCCAACTGAGAGCCCTAGGTGGACGTGCAAGACTGGGGTGCCCAGGCCTGAGTATGGGTGAGGGATATGGTTTCTGCTTTAGCCTCCCCTGGCCATGATGGAGTCACTGGTTACAGTAAGGTCAGGCCCACAGGGCTAATCCACCTCAACTGACTTTTCCCAGGAGCCAGGCTACTGGCTGGCAGCAGCACAGGGCATCATGATCCCTGGGTGCTGGACTCCATCCCTAACAGACCCCCAGGTGTGGGCTGGTGGCTGGGGCAGGCAGGGGACAACCCTTGCCAAAGACCTGGTAAACTCGTGTCAGGTCCCCAGCCAGTCTCAGTCCTGGGGTGTCAGGTTCATGATGCTGGAGGAGGAGCACCAGGGATGGCTATGGGGACCCCATGGAGCTCAGCAGTCAAGGACATCACCATGAAATGGGGAGGGGGAGAGAGGGTCTGCAGTGAGTCCAGTAGCACAACTGATGTATTCCATGGAAAATCCTGGGAAGTGCCAGGCAGCTCTTTTGGGTCCAGCCATTTTCTGTGAGGTTTGAAGGGGTGTCACTAGGACAAAGCAACTAGTTCACCCTTGCCTTTCCCCCAAAAGGAAAGGACAGACAGGTTTGAGCTGCAAGCTTCCCCCAGAACCCCACTGGGTGGACAAGGGGAGAGCAGGACCTACAGAAGGTGGTGGATCGCTGCCCTGGGCACTGAAGGGGAAGGGGGCGTGTGAAAAGCCATCCCCACGGCACTGGGTATCAAAGGCCCCACGCTCGGGGCTCCTATTTCTGCTGGAGGGGGAGCGTGTCCCCTCCCAGGGCCACCTGTGCCCATCTGTCCCTCCTTGACAGCCCCTGCCCCGGCTGTCCCTCCTGGAGGACCAGATTAGGCGTCGGGACACTGCCGTTCCGTAAGGCTCCATGAAGGGATGGAGGGGATACGGCGGCAGGGTCACATTCAGCCCCCAGCAGCCCTCCTTGCTCTTCCTGCACCAGCATCTCCTGGGTGCAAACCAGCCTGTGGCACACTGAGCCCCACCATGACCTCTCCGTCCCCACAGCCCGGCCCCAGGGTGCTGTCGCTGCTGGGGAAGCTGTCCTCAGGGAGCTGACAACCCTCCCAGCCCTGCGGACGGGCAGGAGATTGGGGGCGGGCAGGGCTGGCACAAGTGAGGGTCCCTCTGGGAGGGCAGGTCCCCAAGGGGAGCAGGGCAAGGGCTCCTCCCTGATGCCACCCAGGCACTTGGCACAATGCGGAGCGCGAACAAGGGGAGCCCCGGTGTCACATTACAACATGGCCTTGCCCGCTCCCTCCCGGAGCCCACAGGGACCCGCAGGACCGGCCCCAGGTGCGGACGTCACCCTTGGCTGGCAGCGGGGCGAGGGGCTGGGGCCAGCGGCCGCGGGGGTCGGGGCTTAGCCGGCCGCGCCCCGCCGTGCCGCTCCTCCCGGTCCCCGCCCGTACAGTTGCCCCGAGGTATTTTTAGCCTCCGGCAGACGCGCCGAGGGTGCTAAGCCCGTAACCTTCGGCCCATTTCGCTGCTCATCGGCCGGCCATCTGCAGATCAGCACAATTCGCCTCGGGATGGATTTGGAGACCATGTAGGGGAAACAGGAGAGAGAAGGAGGTGGAGAGGGGAGAGGGACTTTATATAAGACCTTGAAGGTCACAGGAAATAAAGCCTGTGACTAGCACATCGGCAGGACACCCCACTGGGAGCTCCTGGGGAAGATTTCTCTTCTCCCACGAGGGATGGTTCGTGGTGGGTGCTGGGGTTGCTGCTGTGTCTGGCCATGTTGGGTGGCAGCCTCCCTGTTGCCCTGCACTGGGTTAGATGCGACACAAAGACCTCTGGCTCTGCTCCCGCCACAACCCACCTCGAGCCTCCCCAAAATGCTGACTTGGAGAGCCACGCTTCTCTCCCAGCCCTCCAGGCCACCAGCTGTTCTGGGGCCAAAATGAAACTGTCCCCATTGCCATCAGCTAAGGCACCCTCAGGAGACCTAGGCTGGTCTTCAGGCCACAAGAGGCGGGCAGGGGAAAGCTGGCTTCCAGCCACCCCAGGCTTTTCAGGTCAGATGTAGCATCTTCCTCCTTCGAGTGACTTGTGGCAGGCTGAACACCCTGAGGGGTCTCAGGGGAAGGTGACCCAAAGGAGAGGGGATGTTCCTGGTGGGAGGGAGGTAAGTAGAAGGTATGCAGGACTCATCTTCCTCTGGCTGGGAGCTGAATTGGGAGTGCAGAGGCACCTGTGGGCCATGTGCCAGCAAAAGGACAGAGGAGGCTGGCAAGAGCAGAGCAAGGGTGACCGCACATCCGTTTTGGCTGCAGTGGTGGTGACATCTCCACCCTCCAGACTGCACATGGGAGTGGCTGGAAACCCTGCCAGGTTTGAGGTGCTGCTGCTGCTGGCATAGCTCATCCCCAGTGTAAGCCCACTGATATTGCTGGGCTCCCAGCTCCCAGCACTGTTTGCCCCGGCATGGATAGAGATGGTGGTTCCCACCTGCCCAGCATCCCTGCCTAGGGCAAACTGGCTTGCAGTGAGCAGAATAGTCTGAGGCTGGCACTGTGCTGACCCCTGCTCACCTCTTCCTGTGCTTGGCCACCACAGTTCTCCACAGCTAAGTGCAGCATGACCCAGTGCCATGGCTCTGCTGATGGGCTGTTGGACACACAGCCCCATGCCTCCCTGGCATGGCTGTGTCACACAAGCTGGAGGAGAGGGCTGCCCATGCCCAGCACAGCCTGGGTGGAGATGGCATTTTTCCTGGTTGGCATCTGCTTGCCAGCTGGAGTACAAAGGAATTATTTTGCTCTGAAACACTTCCCTGGTATGCAGGCATTAGACGTTTTGGGGGATTATTTAGACTAGCAGCAACTGTTTGTAACGGAGACAGGGTAGTTGGTGATCTTTTATTTTTGGCACCCGCTGACTGATGTTGAACTGCAGTTGGAGGCCTGTGGAAAACATGGATGGCTTCTCCTGGGCTGCAGAACAAACTCATTGTGTCCCTGCCAGCCACGCAGCACAGTGAATGCTTTCCTAGTGAAGGGATACTCACAATAAATAGCTCCTGAGCCCTGAGCTGAGCTCAGCTCTGTCTGTGGAAAGGCTGAGCCCCAAGCTGGGGAACTCCTCATCTCTTCCTCTCCTTTGCCCCTTCACCCTCCTCCTTGCCTCTCACTAAGGCACCCACCGTAGCCAGGACAATGGTCTCCTGAGGCAGGGCTGGGGAAGGACCTTTTTCACCTGCCAAGTGCCCATAGCTCCTTGAATTACACTTTGATGCCTGACCCGCCCCCTCCCCCCCCCCCCCATTTTTTAGGGCTGCTTTGCTGCCTTCATGCAGCCGTGGCCGGCACAGCCGTAGGGTCTCTGCTAAGCCTTGTCTTTGCCCCCAGCAAACATCTCTTTGCACTCACCTTCTTGCAACAGGGACAGAAAATTGCAGCCGGAGCTAGAGAAGGTTTAAGAAAGAGTTTAAACCTCTTGGCTGTGGCCACAAATCCTCCCTCAGGGCACCCTGGCACTCCTGGGGCTGGCGGGTGCCTGAGAGCCGTGTGCCAGCGCGGTTGAGACTGACTGAGCTGTTCTCATCGTTTAGAGCCGCACGCCCCTGGCACAGACCCTGCCAGTGCTGCTGCCCACAGCCCCCTGCCAGCCGCAGAGCCCCGGCTGGAGGAGAAGGCAGCTGAGAGCAGCCCTGAGGAGGAGCAAGAGGGCAGCCTTGCCAACACCTCCTTGCCCAGCACCACTGAGGAAGGACATGGAGAGAGGGAGGAAGAGCTGGCAGGTGGCCTGAGTGGGGATCTGGGGCCAGAGAATGGACAGATGGAGGAAGCCACCACAGAGAAGGGCCAGGAGGAACCAGATGAGACACAGGGCCCAGGGGAGGCCACCAGATTGGGCACTCCTGAGGCAGTGCACCATGAAGGGAACCGTGGGCCTGGCCCACAAGATGGTTTCCATGCTCAGGAGGATGGAGAGCCTGGTGCCAAGAAAAGAGCCTCTGAGGAGCAGCCTGGAGAGGAGAAAATGGAGGAGCCAAGAGCAGTGTCTGCTCCTGAGAAGGGAAAGGAAGGGGTTGAGCAGAGCTCAGAGGAAGATGAAGAGCAGGGAGAGTCTGAAGAAGATAATCATGGTGAATCTGAGGAAGATGGAGGCAAGGGAGAGTCCGAGGAAGACGGAGAGTCCGAGGAGGAGGGAGAGTCCGAGGAAGATGCTGCAGGGCCAGTGGGGCCAGAGAATGGAGCCCAAGGGAGTGACAAGGAAGTGGCCAACGTGTCCAGCAAAAAGGGCCATCAGCAAGGCAAATCAGCAGCTACCAGTAGGAAGGAAGAAACCAAGTCTGGCACTGCCAGCTGCCACCACCCACCCTGTGAGGATGCAGCAGAAGACCCGCCATCAGCAGCAGAAGATCCACCAGCAGCGGCAGAAGACCCACCAGCAGTGGCAGAAGACCCACCAGCAGTGGAAGACCCAGCAGCAGCCACAGAAGACCCACCAGCAGCAGTCACAGAAGACCCACCAGCAGCAAAAGACCCACCAGCAGCAGCCACAGAAGACCCACCAGCAGCAAAAGACCCACCAGCAGCAGTGGAAAATCCCCCAGCAGCACCAGCCCCTGCTGCAGACAAGCCATCGGTGGCAGAAACAGAGAGCCCAACTGGCCCCAGCTCCCACCCAGCTGCTGCTGAGCTCCAGCACCACCAGATAGGTTGGAGTCTTTTCTTGTGGGTGTGCCATAGCAGCGAGAGTGACCAACTATCGGCCGCCAGCAGAGCTGAGCTTGGCACATTAAACCGCGCCTAGTGCATGGCCCTCTCCTAATGCTTCTGCTTCCCGTGCCTGCCCCTAACGCTGCACGGCTGGGCCGGCTGCGGGCATCGAGGCTCTGCTGGTACCGGAGCTGGCCAATGTTTCCCTCGGTGCTCTTCAAGCCCACAATGTCTCCCCTGGGCCGTGGATAAGGTTTTTAACAGCCAGGCCTCTTTCAGCACCTGCAGACCTCTTAAAGGCTCTTTATCCTCCACCGGCAGAGTCCTCCAGACCTTTTGTGGTGCAAGGGCAGGATGCTGCCAGGGCTGATGGGTCTCTTGTCCACCAGCCTGTGCCTCACAGGGCAGGTGGGAAGAGCTAATTTGGCTCAGTGAGTTGCTGAAAGCACCAGCTCTGGCCACATCTGATTGATGCAAGTCTAGCTCAGGAGGAGGGACACCCTTTGCCTTGATTTCTTACAAACACTCGTGGACTTTGGCCCAGGGATTGGGCAGTGACCTTTGGACCCAGACAAGTCTTTTTCTGCTTTCATCTGTAATGTTCCAGCTCAAAAAGTTCCCATCTGTGCAGGAAGGGAAACCCAGTTTGGTCTCTGTGGTTTTACTTGGCAAGTCAAAAGGTCTTCCTCAGCCCAACACTCAGTAGAGACACTAAGCACAGACTCAGGGTTCAGCAGTACCCCCCTTGGCCCAACCATCCCCAGCCCAGCCAGCCAGCACACATCTGTCCTCAGATCTGTCCCCAGGTCCCCACTAAAGCCCAGACCAGCTCCCAGTATCAAAAAACACTTGGAGTTGCACAGGGCCCTTGGTGTGCCAACACCTCCAGGGCAAGGGCACCTCTGCCCCCTTCCTCAGGACACTGAGTTGCCTATTGCAGGTGGAAGCCTCTGCCTCACTTCCCAGGGCTGGCATGGTGCTGTGGAGTCCCCAGAACCACCCCAAGCCAGGGCCTCATGCAGAGGGCCCCATCCTGATGGGGAGCAGAGGTGGGAGAAGCAGGAGGGAATGGCAAGGTAGCCAGGATGGGTCAGGCTGGCCAGCCTCTCGGGAGCCAGCCCTTGCCTCGCACAGCCTCCCGCCTCTGGCTCAGTGTGGGGCTTTGTGCAGGAGCGGACACAGAGGCAGAGCAGAGCTTGCCTGCCGCTGAGGCTTAGTCCTGGGGGGGCTGCAGCTGCCAGAGCAGGCAGAGGCCCCAGGGGGCAGCGGGTGCTGCCGGTGCCACACATGCTCACGCTGCACCCCAGCCCCTGGAGGCCCTTCCAGCCACATCCTTCACATTCCCCACAGGCGCCTGGCCCTCGCCAGCCCCTCCTCAGAGACAAGCAGTTGCCCATGATGCTTCCCCAGCAGCCACAGCCCTGGCAGCCTCCAGAAGCCCTTGCCAAAGAGATACGATGCAGCATGCCAAAGGCAACAGCGGCTGCTGAGGCACCTGGCAGGTCCATGGGCTCAGGGGGTGTGTGCTCCCCATGCCCAACAGCAGCTTCTTTGAGCTCCCACACAGGGTCCTGAGCTCCTGTGGTAACAGCTCTCCTTGCTTTTTTCCTCCAGAAGAGGTTGAGGATGCCAGCGAGCCGACCAAGCGAGACCGGTCCCACTTGGAGAACACCCTCAAGCTGAATGAGGACAAACCTGCTGATGAAGTCTCAGGTGAGGGAGCCTGGGTGACACCAAGCCTCATGTGCCCTGCTCCTCCAGTCCAGGTGATCCCTGCAGGACAGGATGGCCACCATGCTCCTGCCCCAAGATGGCATTTCCTTCCCCTAGAGTGTTTTGGGTTTAACCTTACTTCTTACAGGCCCAGCAACACCCTGTCTTCAAAAACAGCCCTTTTGCTGCTCTTGGGTTAGGATACTTGAGATATTTTAGGACAACCCCAAGGGTACACAAGAACTAGAAAGAGAGGCTAGAAAATGCAGGTGGTGAGTCAACCCAAGCCAGCCACACTGCTGCCCAGAGCAACCCAGGGCAGCTTGCAACAAAGCATTCAGATCTTTATTCCAATCTAAGCTGTGGAAGAAGCTGCTTCTTTCTTCTAGCCAGCAGCTTAGGGGCTGTGCCATGGGTGCCTGGCACCGAGGTGGAGGGCTTTTGGCATCATGGTGTTAAGTGCAATGCAGCATCATGAGAGACAGTCCTGACACATGCAAGACCAGCAGCAGATTGGGACAGTGCCCAGCAGGCAACATTAACAGGGAGGGGCATCAAAATGTATGACTGGGGTCAGTTTGGCCAAGATGTTAACTGTGAGCCAAGTCCTTTGGTTCATGGCTGAGTCACCCTCAAGATCTGCAGGGAATGCTCACCTAGGAGGGACTCATCCATGGTGGTGGGGTTTGCCTTTCATCCATCTGCATGCTTCTGCCCTGGCAGGAGTCCTGCAGCGTCTGAGGAAGATCTACCACTCCTCCATCAAGCCCCTGGAGCACTCCTACAGATACAATGAGCTGAGGCAGCATGAGATAACAGGTAATGACATGGGCACCAGTGTCTCCAGCACAATCAGGCCATTGGGATGCAGATAACAGCACAGGGAGCAGATCATGGAAGGGATCAGTTAGTTTGTCTGCTCCTGCAGCTTCACAAGAAGGCCATGAACATGCTGGGCATTGAGGCCATGCCCTGGTGAACCCAGTGGCAGGCATTCCTGCATCTGCCTTCACCCATCTGCTGTCAGGACCATCTGTGTAGGCCAAGCATTGAACCCTGTCTTCTTTGAGTCCTCCACCTGCTCAGCATCAATGCCCTGTACCCATGCCAAGCAGAGGTCATAGCCCAGTGAAACAGGCTTGGCAAGGAAGCTTCGGACCTCTCAAGGCTGGGGATGAGCTTCCTGGGGGTGGCCAGAGCTGGCATCCTTCCTGCTCACTACAGGACACAGACATGTGGGCAGGGTATCCCTCAAGCTCCCTTCATTCACACTGGGAGTTAGAGTTTCCACCTCCTGGCAACTGCAGACACATTGGGTCAGGTGAGCAGGTCCCCGTGGCCATGAGCATTGGCTTAGGCTGAGCCCCAGCGGTCCACATGTCCCTCCGAAAAAACAAGTTGGAACCCTGGCCCCAAGATACTCACAAGCTACAGGTAGCTCTTGTGACCCATATGACATGAGCAGCCTCAATGTCCAAGCACAGGTGGTTCATGCCCAAATGTGAGGTCCTCATGCTCTGGGGTAACTCTCCCGTGAGCCCCTACTCAAGCCCCGTCCTGCATCAGGGTCAGATGTGCCCTGCTCCTAGGCCGGGCAGGTGGGGTATGCTGGAGTCCCTCCTGACTGCATCCCAGGCCTGCATGTCTGCATCAGCCTTCTGACAGGGTCCCTCCTTGTCCTGAATTTGTTCCCTCCTCCCCAGATCTGCAGCATCATCCACTCTGGAGCCATGCCCTCCCTCCTGGTGAGGGCACTCTCCACACAGACTTTGCTTTAGCAGCTGAACTTTACTACACCAGCACATGAGTCCCCTGTTCATTTGGGCAACCCCCTAGGACACATCTCCTTAGAGCAGAACCCTTTTTACAGGCACACCTGAACCCAGGTCAGAACATGGTTTGAACATCACCATACCCAGCCGGCCCACCTCCAACTTAGAGCCAGCAGGGAGCATGAGAGACCCACGGGGCAGGGCTGGAGAGTCCTTACCACCAGCCCCTGTTCCCTCAAGGCTCAGAGCACCCTGGACATTATCCACCAGCCACCCACAGGAGTTCTGGAGGGAGCATTGGTAGGTCTCATAAAACATGAGCTCTGTGCTGGGAGGCCTTTGCCAGCAGCTGGGACCACGATCCACTTGCTGTGTGGGAGGGTAACTGCAGGGGTCACAGCCACTCGCCATGCTGCAGCCAACGTGAGAGGGATGCCCCACGTACCCTCACCCCACAGCTGCTGTCACCCATGCAGCATACTGGCCTGTCCCCTCTCTCCCCAACCAGTGCAGCACTGCCACGTGCCTGGGGAAGGAGCAGCAGGAGCTGTGGAGTTGGCATCTCAGTGCACAACCCCACAGCCTCTTCACCATGCAGCGAGGACAGCCTAAACATGCCAGGTCCCAGCTGTCTCCACCCTGGAGCTCCCAGGTTCAGCAACACTCCCACCTCCTCTCCAAGCTGCTTTGCTCTGTTTTGGTGGCAGCACATTTACTGTTATGTCAGCCTGGGGCACTTTAGGAGAACATTTGGGGTTACAGGAACAGCTGGTGGGCTCCCAGCCTGTAACCCTCACCTTGCTGTCCACTGCCAGAGGATGCAGCCCCCTGCCATGTTTCCTGGTGCACAACTTGTTTCCTCACTCAGGACATCCCACCCTGCCCTTCAGCCATCCCATGCCCAAGCAGCCACATCCCTTTTTCCTTCTTGGGAGGCAGCAAGTGTTTCTCAGGACCTTGCTGGCTTCCTCCCTCCCAGAGCCTGAACCACCGCTCATCCTTGTGGGGCCTCTCTCAGATCCAGCTTCTGAGCAGGACCCACCACAGGCAGCAGGTCCTGGTGTTCCTCACAGCCTCATCTTAGGGCACTCCATGGTTTGTTCCAATTCACCATGAGGGACAACCATCTACCAGGTCAGCTGCCAGCATGAGTGCCCAGCACACCCTGATGTGCCCTACATGGCACCCTCCCAGAAGTGCAGATGGAATCCCAGAGCCAGTAACCCACAGCTTCCTGGCCCCAAGGAAGGACACATGGACACTGTGTCACCTGCAGCCCTCAGCTCAGCCATGAGAGGCCCTGGCCATGCTCCCTTCACAAATCTTCCTCCTGCAACCAAACTCCTCAAAGCATCTCTGGCACTCCAACCATACCCCAGCACACAACCTCACCCTGGAAATACAAAGCCCAGCAGTTTGTCTTTAATACCCACAGACCCAGCTTTTCCCAACCCCAATTAGCAGTGTAATTAGAGAAACCTGCAGATTTGTAAGAGGTTGGCACAGGGAGCCCTCTTGACCTTTCAAGGCAGGTGAGGACATGGTGGAGCTGAGGGAGTTTTCTCGGTGGCTTTCTCTATGCAGTGCCTCTGTCCTGAGCACCGTGTTCATCAGTGGTGCTCCCACAAGCTGGGAGGTACCCCCAGACTCTCCCTTTGTGCCCACCCCCATGGCAAGAGAGCAGCTGGAGGGAGCAGAGCTGCCGGCTCAGCTGGCTGGGAAGAACAGGACAGCTGGGAAAGCTGCAGGGCAGGCCTGTCATGGAATCTGTGTGACCTTTGGAGGTGTAAGCCAATACAGAGGGGACCGTGGCAAGCACCTTTGCCCCTCCATTATGCAGCAGCCTTCCATTTTGTCTCCCTTCCCACCAGCTCTGCTCATGAGCTCCAGCCGGTGGACTGCAGGACCCCCTCTGCTCCCCACAGCTCACAAAACCACCCAGCGTCACCTCTCCTGGGGAGCTGTGACTGCCATCACCAGCCCAAAGCTCTGAACTGTCAAGGTGTATCCCAGAGGGCTGAGCCCACAGCCTCTGCTCTCAGCGTGTTACAGCCTGGCAGGTGCCATCTCCCTTCCCCTGCCTGCCACCCTCCTGCATCTCTGCTCTGCCATCTCCATGGGTGTGGGCACGCTCCAGCTCTGTGCTTGGGCACAGCGGGGCCACCCTGCAGGGACTGTCCCCCGCTCAGGCATGAGGGACTCTCCCAGTCTGGTGATGAGAAGCTTGCTGTGAAGTCATGCCAGTCTGTGATGCATGCTGGTGACCCTAATGACTTTATATGTGCAAATTAGCAAGTGTCCTGTATAGGGAATGGCCTCCCAGTGGCTGTCACCAGACACCCTAGGGCTGGATACTGGTGGCCACACACTGGGGCGGTCAGGACGCTTGTTGGGGTTGGTGGCTGTCCTAACCATGGCTTGCTGGGCTCCATTTGCTCAGTGAACATTGCTGCAGAAGCCTACACAGGGCAGAAGGGTTGGGTTGATGTGTTGGACACGGCAGCTCTCCTGGGGCTGCTCCCCCAGCGCCGGAGCACAGGGCAGGCTGGGGTTCGGTGCTTCTCCTGGTAGCTGCAGGTCTCCTTGCTCCCAGGCTGTAACTCCCTCTCTCCTGCTGGGAATGTGCCCGTCGCTGGCTTTTCCTGCCTACAAGAAGGCCAGGGCCAGTCTCCATCTCCCTCCTCAGCCTGGGCCAGACCCAGGTGGCTGCATCCCTCCTTTGACTCACGGTACCTTTTCTCTCTCCCCGTGTCCCCTGCTAACAGCTTACCCTGGACGCACCCTGGGCTCCTCGGCCACAGGTTGGTATCGCTGCCTCCTGCTACCTGCATGCTGCCAGCACTGCCTAAGCTCTTCGCTGGCCTCCAGCTTTCCTACTCACCTCTCCCAACTGAGCCATGGTTCCCAAGCAGCGAGCAGACCCTGGGACTCAACGTCCCATGTCACCCACCACAGCTGGTATCTCCATCCCTTTCCAAGCTCAGCATGTGTGCTGCTGCACTTTATCCCAGGCCTGACTCTGCACAACCCCAAACTCCCCTCTTTCCTGCAATCCCCACCTCACCCAGGCTTTGACACCTTTCCCTCTTGAGTTGAGACTCAAGAGGCTTTGTATTCCTCTATTCAAAGTTCAAAGGCATTTGTGGTGAATCTCTCACAAGCACAAGATGGAGGAGCCCAATAGAGAGCCCACCCCATGGGGGGAATGGTCTTAAGTTGTGCCAGGGGAGGTTTAGGTTGGACATGAGGAACAATTTCTTCCCTGGAAGAGTTCTCAAACCCTGGAACAGGATGCCCAGGGCAGTGGTGGTGCTCCTGTCTCTAGAAGGGTTTAAAAGTTGTGTAGATGTGTTGATGAGGGACATGGTTTAGTGATGGATGTGGCAGTGATGGATTAACAGTTGGATCTGATGATCTTAAGGGTATTTCCAACACAAATGATTCCATGATTCTTTGATTCTTCTCGCCCTTCCCCCTCCTACAAGCAGAATCTTTCCCAAATGTCCACCCTTGATCCTCTTGGCTGCAGTTTAAACCCACGAGCCTGCAGCAGCTGTCCCAGTGATACAGGCTGGCCCCTGTGTGGTGGCTCCATCCAGCCCCCATGGGAGCCAGGGTTGGCTCCTTTCCCTGCCCATCCTGCTTGGGGCATGCTGCCATGTCCCCCCATTGAAACAGAAGCTGGGAGACAGGCCACGAAACACCATCAAACACCCTGTCCAGTGCTGGGCCACAGGGACAGCGTTCCTGCTGCGATATGGCACGGGGCAATCCCACCTTCTAGCCCTCATGTCCTACCCCATGGCCCTCACTGATGGATCCTGCTGAAACAGGCTCCTCCACATCCCATCCATGGCTGTGGCAGAACTCTGCCAGCACCTGGGGGGCCTTGGGCTCCCTGTTGTGCCAGCATGCTGGAAGCCTGACAGGTGGTGCCTCTAGATAGCATATTCTAATACCTGCCACACTTGCACTCCAAGGCATGGGCACCCCGAGGTGTGGGCACCCTGAGGTGTGGACACCCTGAGGTGTGGGCACCCTGAGGTGTGGGTACCCTGAGGCATGGGCACAGGCCTCTGTGGGCACTGCTGTGGAGGCAGGCAGCTGGTGAGCTGCGTGCAGGGCAGGCACAGGCAGGCTGCAGCCACTCACCCCTCTGCAGGGACACTGCTGGGTGGATACTCGTGGTCTTGTTAGCTTCAGAGGTGAGCTGGCTGACCCTCCATGCACACTGCATCCATGCCACAGGCACGGGGGTTGTGGGATGGGATGCAGTGGCAGTATGGGTGAGTGTCCTCAGGTGTTTTATCCTTCTTGTGTGGTTTGGGGACAGCAAGACCTTTGTGGTTGTACCTTGGTTTAGCCAGCAGAGGAAGGAGGTTTTACTGTGTCCTCCAACCATGAGAGGGGTGACCTGACACTAAGCCATTCTGCTGGGCTTAAGGACAGGGAAAGTCAAGGAGCTGGCCTTGTCCAGGGTTAACCCCAGCCCCAGAGCAGCAGTGCTCTCACCTCAGTGCAGCCTGGCAATGGAGAACCTTCTAAAAAGCCACTGCTCTATGAAAAAACCTAACTATTTGGGCATTCAAATTGCTCCTGCCCCAGAGCTGAACGGTCCAGAACAATGCAGACTCTGCAGAGGGAGATGTGACCTTCCTGGCCTTGTTGGCCAGGTGTGTGCAAGATCTTCTCAGTTTGTTCTTCACTCTGCAGCAAACCTGGCAGCTCAGAGAAGCTGTGCTTCAGATGCTGGGTTTTCAGCAGGACCAAGGGGTGCAAGATTTGAGACCCCCTCCCCTGCTCACTGATCATGCACCAATGTGCAGCTGTGAAACCAGCAGGACAAGCCTGGCTGGAGCTGGGATGAGCTTGGAGCTGAGCTGGAGGTGGAGCTGCAAGTGCTGCAGGCTGGGCTGAAAGCGAGCAGCCACAGGGTGGCTGGAGAGAGCTGCAGTGATGGAGTTGCCGCCATCCTCCTGCAGCCGGGCTCTTTTCTCCTGGCCAGATCATCAAGGTGACCCAAATCGGTGCTGACAGACCTAGTGGGGGGACGTGGCAGGGCCAGATCCCAGGCCAGCACCCTCCCGGCTGGGAGATGCTCTCTTTTCTCCCAGGCCTCGGGCAGCAGCAAGGTGGACTCGTGCATGGCCTCGCATCCCCAGAGGTGCTGTGCTACCTGGAGAGCGGCACAGGTCCAGAGCCTGGTGCTGCCCGTACAGCCCCTGAGGTGCCAGCACCCCACTCCCGAAGCAAGGAGCAACGATGAGCTGGGTGAGACGTCGGTGGCCTGGCACGGGGGCCGCCAGCAGCAATGCCCGCCGAGGCACGGCAGCAGAGGTGTGGCGGTAAAGCGGAGCCGGCCGCGTTCACACAGCCACGCCTGGCCAGGAGCGCGTTACGACAGAGCAGGCGGGGACCCGCCTCACCCCTCTGGCACCGCTTCACAGGGGATAATCATCACCGCCGTGAGCCGAAACCAAATTAACGCCGGCGAGCGAAGAGAGCAGCAGCGACAGAGTGGCACAGAGGAGTCATTAATAGCGAGGCCAAGGTTTCAACATCTGTTTTTGTCCCATGTGAGAAGACAACAGCAGATCCCTGCAGCTTGCAAGCAGGGAACCGGCAGTGGGCAAGGCTGGGCTCAGATGTGGCTGCTCTGCTTTGGGGAGGAGGGTTGATCTGTAAGGACAGAGCTGTGCCACATGGGGAGATGTCCCCAGCCCACTTCCATCCCCACCAGTGACATGGTGAGGCTGCACCTCGAATCCTGGGTTCAGTTTTGTGCTCCTCACTCCAGTAAGGATATTGAGGGACTGCAGCATGTCCAGAGAAGGGTAACAAAGCTGGTGAAGGGGCTGGAGAGCAGGGCTGGTGAGGAGCAGCTGAGGGACCTGGCGGATATTGAGGGAAGACCTTCTCACTCTCTGCAAGGAGGTTGCAGCCAGGTGGGGGTCAGTCTCTTCTCTCGAGGAACAAGTGATAGGACAAGAGCAAGTGGTCTCAGGTTGTCCCAGGGGAGGTTTAGGTTGGACGGTGTGGAACAATTTCTTCCCTGAAAGCTTTGTCAAGGCCTGGAACAGGGCAGCAGTGGAGTCCCCATCCCTGAAGGGATTTAAAAGCCCTGTAGATGAGGTACTGAGGAACATGGTTTAGTGGTGCCCTGGCAGTGCGGTGTTAATGGTTGGACTCAACGATCTTGGAGGTCTTTCCCAACCTTTATGATTCTATGACTCTGTAGTGGCCCTGCAATGGAAGGAGGCTGGCATGACCTATTCAATTCCTTTCCCCATGGTTAGATGGATTTGGTGCAGAGCTACCATGCAGTGCTCTCCAGCATCCTTGGGAGCAAGAGCTCAGCACCATGTGGGCTTTGTAGCTCCTTCCACCTTGGAGATGGATCCTCGACTCACTGGAAAGCTGCTGGTACCTGTGTGGGCAGCAGCTATGGAGCAGTGGGGTCTGTTGCCATCACAGGGAGAGCAACTCTGCGTCATGGGCCATGCAGCAAGGCTCAGCACTGGCTGACAGCAGCTCCCAGCAACTCCAGTGACACTCAGCCTATCTCCAGGCTGGAGTCCTGCTGGCAGCTGTGAAACAGGTCCTCTCCCAGCCTGAGCACAGAATGGGGATGGTTCTCACTTGTGCATTCTACTTCCATTTTTGGCCTGACCTAGGCTTAAATTGACTCTCAGGCTCCTGGCCATTCTGGGCACAGCCTGGGGTGGTGTCACAGGCCAGGGGCTGTTCTGACTCTGTCAGCTGCCCCTTCAGCGGCCTGGGACTAGAGGGATCAAGGAGAGTGGGCACAGGATGGTCACAGAGTCCTCGTGGCACTTGAAGGGTGTGGGCTCTGTGGTTCTTTCTCCTGCCTTTCCCCAAGCTCAAAGCAGGGCTGTCTGCCCAGCCCACCCTCCCTGCATCGGGCTGAACTCTCACACCTACGCTCAACCTTCTGCCACCTGTGCTCAACCTTCTGCCACGAGCTGGGGTCAGATCTCTGCCGGGGTACGGTGGTAAGGCTTGCAGGCAGCTGACACAAGGCTTGCACCACGCTTGCCAAGCACCGCTCCGTAGTGTTGCTCCTCAAATGCCAGCTCCCTCCGTGCGAGGTTTCCCCGGGTTGCAGCATGGCCACTTCCTTCGCAGGTCCCGTGCTTTGCGGCGGCTGCCTTCAAACAGCCCCCCCACAGCCAGCCCCCAGACCACTCCGGCTAAACCACAACGAACTCAGACAAGATCCGAAAGACTTCAAGTCCTCCTTCAGTCTAAGAAGGGCCAAACCTCAGAGAGCATCAGCCAGATGGGGTGGGGGTGTCCCGCAGAGCACGGCGACGTCCGGCTGCCCACAGGTGCCGGTGCCCCTGGCGGGGCGATGCCTTGGCTGGCGAATGGCTGGGTGGCCCCAGGGGTGGCAGCAGCACCGCGCCGCTCGGATGGGATGCTCGTTACGGCCGGGAAGGAGCCGCGCGGCGGCGGCGGCTATTGTTTCTTCACTTCCTCTTGTTATTTCCCCTCTCTGCAGATGGGGAGATCACTTCCAAGCCCATGGTGCTATTCCTGGGACCGTGGAGCGTCGGCAAATCCTCCATGATAAACTACCTCCTGGGGCTGGACGACACTCCCTACCAGCTGTACACAGGTACCAAGCTCCCTGCTGCTCCCTGCTCTGCCCAGGCCGGCTGGCACCAGCATGCCCGTGCCTGTGTGGGCAGCGATTCCCAGCCACTGCTCTCCGATCCCCCTCCTTACAGCAGGGAGGTTGTGGTATTATGAAGAGTGGCTGAGGAAACTGGAGTGGTTTAAGCTGGAGGTAAGCAGGCTGAGGGGAGACCTTCTGTCTCTCTGCAGCTCCCTGAAGAGAGGCTGGAGCCAGGTGGGGGATTGGTCTCTTCTCCCCAGTTAGAAGTGATAGGATGAGAGGAAATGGCCTGAAATCGCACCAGAGAAGGTCTAGATTGGATATTAGAAGAAACTTCTCCACTAAAAGGGTTCTCAAACACTGGAACACGCTGCCTAGGAAGATGGTTGGATCCCCGTCCCTGGAGGTGTTTAAAAGAGGCAGAGATATGGTGCTGAGGAACATGGTTTAGCATCAGCCTTGGTAGAGTTAGAGAATGGTTGGACTGGATGATCTTGAAGTTGTTTTCCAATGAGAATGATTCTATGATCCTATTCTATGATTCAGTGACATGGCTCATGCCACCTGGTTGCAGTGACACCACCACGGCCCAGAGCCTGACCGACCTCTCCTGGGAGCTGGGGAGCATCTCTTCCCACTGCATCACCATCCCACAGTGCAGGGCTCACCACTTCTGACCCCCACCATGAAAGCAGCCATCACACCACTAGGGCAACTCTTCTTTGTTTTCTCCCCTTCCCCCCTCATGTGGAGCTATTAATTCATCCTCCCAGAAGAAAAGCCACTGCCCTTTTCTCCTTCCTGCTCTCATCTCACAGCTGAGAGTAGATGTCCATGGCCAGTTCTGCACTATGGTAATGAAGGCCATGGGAGGTGGTTCTCCAGGGTCCCTTGGGCAGCCAGGCCACTTCCAGAACAGCCAGTCCCCGCAGAAAACAGCCCTGCTGCCAGTTTCTCAAGAGCTTTGGCAAGAATTTCAGAGCCTCACTGCTTGCCTTCCTCCAGCACCTGCTGGCAAGTGAACGATGCTCCTGGCCTCCCTACCTAGCTGTGGTCCAGCCCTGTCACATCCACTGCCAGCATGGATTTCACAGCTCTGCTTCTCCTCTCGTTGCTGCGCAGGGGCGGAACCCACCACCTCGGAGTTCACCGTCATCATGCACGGCCCCAAGCTGAAGACCATCGAGGGCATTGTGATGGCTGCTGACAGTGCCCGCTCCTTCTCACCCCTGGAGAAGTTTGGGCAGAACTTCTTGGAGAAGCTGATAGGGATCGAGGTGCCCCACAAACTGCTGGAGAGAGTCACCTTTGTGGACACGCCGGGCATCATCGAAAACCGCAAACAGCAGGAGCGAGGTAGGAGGCTGCTGGGGGACTTCAGAAAAGGTGCCATAACAGTGGGAGATGCCAAGGGTGGCTCCAGCACAATGAAAGGGAGCCTAAGGGTACAGAAGAGGTCTTGCATTTGAGGGGATGGTTGCTCTGGTGTGCCCATGGCTATGGCAGCAGCAGCTGGGACCTGGGCAACACAGCCAGGTGTCATCAGCTAGAGCAACCATTCCTGCTATTTGGAGGTGTGAGAGACAGAAGGGTCATCAAGGTGTTTCCTGGGGACTCCTTGGGCTGTTGATTGTTGGCCTCAGCATTTAATGTCCCATTTGTCATCTTTGGAGCTAGGCTTTGCCTGGGTCCTACATCAGGGCCCCAAGAAGCACCAGTCCATCTCTGCAGCACCTGGGGTGCCAAGATGGATCAGCAGAGCTTCTTGACGCCCTTGGGCCCACTGAGGAAAGCAATGATGTGGCTGATACCTGCTCACAGGAGCAGCAAGAATCTGTGCCCAGCAGCAGGGAGAAGGAAGGTTCAGAGGTGAGGCTGAGTGAGACATGTAGTCACAGGCCCAGGCACACAGGGATGGGGCTTCATGCCAAGAACCTCTGAAGGGCTTTTAGCACATGAGAAACAGGTTCCAGGCTGCACGAGAAGTCCATTGTGTCCTACACTCTGTCCACCCCAGACAGGACATGAGGCACAGCAGGCTCAAGGTAATATGAAGGCCCTTCTCCCAGGCAGCTAGTGATAGGACAAGAGGACGTAGTATGAAGCTGTGCCAGGGGAGGTTTAGGTTAGATATTAGGAAGCACTTCCTCACAGAAAGGCTGCTTAGGCACTGGAATGGACTTCACAGGAAGGTGGTGGAGTTGCCATCACCAGAGGTCTTTAAGAGAAGATTGGATATTGCACTTGGGGGCATGGTTTAGCTTATGTCGTGGTGCTAGGTCATAGGCTGGACTTGATGATCTCAGAGGTCTTTTCCAGCCTCAATAGTTCTGTGATTCTGTGACTCAGCCTGTGCTGGCCATTTCTGCTGGATGTCTCTCTTTCCTCTCCTCAAGGTTACCCGTTCAACGACGTGTGTCAGTGGTTCATTGACAGAGCTGATCTCATCTTTGTTGTCTTTGACCCTACGAAGCTGGACGTGGGCTTGGAGCTGGAGATGCTGTTCCGTCAGCTGAAGGGCCGCGAGTCCCAGATCCGAATCATCCTGAACAAGGCCGACAGCCTGGCTACCCAGGAGCTCATGAGGGTCTACGGAGCCTTGTTCTGGAGCCTGGCTCCTCTCATCAACGTCACGGAGCCGCCCAGAGTGTACGTCAGCTCCTTCTGGCCCCACGAGTACCACCCAGACACCCACAGAGAGCTGTTCCTCAAAGAAGAGATCTCACTCCTGGAGGATCTCAACCAGGTGATTGAGAACAGGATGGAGAACAAGATCGCCTTCATCCGCCAGCACGCCATCCGGGTGCGCATCCACGCCCTGCTGGTCGATCGCTACCTGCAGACCTACAAGGACAAAATGACCTTCTTTAGCGATGGGGAACTGGTGTTCAGGGACATTGTGGAGGATCCTGACAAGTTCTTTATCTTTAAGTCCATTCTGGCAAAGACCAATGTCAGCAAATTTGACCTCCCCAACCGCGAGGCCTACAAGGACTTCTTTGGCATCAACCCCATCACCAGCTTTAAGCTGCTGTCTCAGCAGTGTTCCTACATGGGTGGGTGTTTCCTAGAGAAGATCGAGAGGGCCATCACTCGGGAGCTTCCCGACCTCCTGGGAAGCCTGGGCCTGGGCAAGAAGCCCAACGTCCTCTCCTGCGACGTCACTGGCTGCGGTGAGACCCCAAAGAATCGCTACAGGAAGCCCTAAGGTGTTGTGTCATGTAACCCTCCACGTGTTCCTACAGTGAATGAGCTTATGTCTTATCTGTCCAAGAAGCCGTGGTTTGTTAACCCTTCGAGAGCCACGCTGGCAAAGGCTACTGTACGATGAGGACTTTGAGTCATTGACATCGATGGCAGGAGAAGATGGGTGGGCATAAGAAAGAGAATAAAAACTGTGAATTCCTGACATTTTATCTTTGTTCTTTCGAGTAGAAGGCAATGTTTAAGCTGTAAGTGTGAGCAATGCACGCTGAGCTTCAACTCTAGCTGCTTTTTCACTGGTGCCAAGAGTGCGTGAAGAGGAATGGCAACCTCTGCATACCTGAAGCCAGCAGGCAGCAAGAAGGTGGGCACGGAAGAGAGCACAGGGGAGAACGGTGGCATTAACTGGGGCATTGCCAGGAGCCCTGGGGCAAAGTGCTGGGCAAGGAAAGAGAGGCCAGGACCCAGCTGCTGTTTTCAGGCACAAACATCCCACAGATCTCTGCAGATATTGATCTTACTTTTCTTCCTGAGACTTGGAAGTGGCCCGTGAGTTCTCCTTTTGTGTACAGCTGGTTGAACTTCTGCAGCCTTCACCTGGGTGTTCTCCTTAAGAAGGGGGTTTTGCAGCAGCATTGGTAGCTACTTGGCAGTGCTGGGTTCATGGTTGGACTCGATCATCTTAAAGGTCTTTTCCAGCCAAAACGATTCCATGATTCTATGATTCCAGGCAGGTAGCCATGATGGGATTTGCAAGTCCATGTCAAATGAAGCAGTTGACTGGAAAGGAGCCAAGCTGTGCTGGAGGAGGAGGGCCAGCACCTCCAATCATAGCCTCACAAGGAGCTGTGAGCAGGTTTTCCTCACCCTGGGCTGGCGCAGGCACAGGGTACTTGGTGCCTGTATGTGCCATCAACCTCAAACCCCATGCTGGCAAGTCAAGCCTGCAGACCAGCGTGGCTCTGAGGGTTCAAGGTTTGGCAGTTTGACCTTGTTCAAGCTCGTGTTGCTGTTTCCACAGTCAGACCCTCGTGGTTTGCACCCTGTGGGGCAGGCAGGAGCAGGGGTCACTAGCTGCATCCCTTTTGCCCATCTGATGGTCTGTTCTCCCCAGGACAACCCAGGCAGACTTCTGTGACTTGTTCACCAAACTTCTCCCATTTTAGCCATCGTTGGCTCATCTCTGCAAATCAGCTCTCAGTCCTGGGAGGAGAAGGAGCATTGCTTTGGAAGCACCCAAGCAGGGTGAGGTTCCTTGTGGACAATCAACCTTGAAACCTGTCAGTGAGGGGATTAGAGGTGGCCTTGTCACTTGGCCCTTATGGTCAGCAAAATTGGATGATGAGCTGAGCACAAACTGACCAAGAGGGAGATGCTGCCCTGGATGGAGACTGGCACCTTTGAGCCCACCTGCTGAACGTCCTTCCTCCTTCCTCCTGCCAAATGACTACAGCCAGAGCTGCTCCCCAGGAAACCTCTGGAGCAGAAGGACTTATCTTTGGCAGGAACAAGAAGATGTAGAGGTGCTGGATGAGGCAAGAAAAAGGCAACAAAGAATGAAAGAGGGAAAGAGAAAGCTGTGAATGGAAGGCTCTGTTGTGATGGGAAGGGTGTGAAGGGAAGCACCCTTCATCTCCATGTGTCCAATGGGACATGAGCTAAGGCAGGATGTCTGTGGGAGCTCCATATCCCCTGGCACTGAGGCCAGGCACTGCAAAGAAGAGGTCTGCTTGGGTCTAGGTGAGTGTGGGGGGACACTGGCCAATGGACTTCCAGGCTTCTTGCCTCTGCTTCGAGGTAGGACTCTAAACATGAACCAATGAAGATGAGATCCAAACCTACGTCCAAGCATGGGGAGGGCCATGGCTTGTGCAGAGGGATTTTGCCTGCAGTGCAGAGGGGACCAGAGGTCTGAGTGAGGAAGGCAGAATGTCAAAGAAAGCAGCAGCCAGAACTGCCCACAGAGGAGGCCTGAGCTCATGAGGAGTCAGCGCCACGAGGTCTCCAACCTGCCCCAGAGCTGCTGTCCCCTCCGCTGCTGTTCCTCCTTCTTTCTTGAACATGATCCCATTGCTCATCAGTGCCCCACTTTGTCACCTGCTCCTCTTCACCTCTCACTTCTGTCCACCAGGCTAGTCCTCATGGCTGATTAAGAGCTTATGGAATAGAAACACCAGCAGAAACAGGCTAAGCTCTCACTGTTCTGCTGTTCTGCTGCCTGTCACTGTCATGGTGAGCAAAGGCCACCAAAGGTTTCTGTCTGCAAGTGCTTTGTTGTGCCATGTCTTTCCTTGCTGCCCTGTACCCAAAAAACTCCTGAGCTCTGGGGCTCCCAGGAAAAGGTCCCCTACCCCAGGAAGGAGATTTGACTCTTCCTCACAGCCTGAACCTGAAGGCACTGCTGCTCTCAGGCCAAAGGTTCACTGTCCCCACCCCTTCTCTGCTTTCCTGTTCCTGTGCTTCATCCTCCAGCACCCATTGCCTCCTCTTCCCTTCAGCACCCACATGCCCTGTGCAAAGCCCTGGTGTCTGTGTTCTGAATGGGGCTCCTCTGTGACCTCCTTCCTGAGGTCTTGGGGAGACACTGGCATGGAGATGCTTCCTTCTGCAGATCCAAGTGACTGTTGGTCCCTGCAGGATTGCAGTCCCCAGCCCAGACCTCTCTGAGCTTTCATAGGAGAGCTCTGGGAATCTAGAATTGGAATGGAGAGCAGGGAGACCTTTGAAATTTGCCAAGAACCCCCAGGTCCCCGCTGCATCAGGGGCGAATGTCTTGCTCAGGAGCGTTGCAGGAGGCAGGAGCTGGGGTGCAGCCCCATGTAGACACCTGTGATCATGTGCATTGAGATGAAACTGTCAGCTTGAACATCAGCCTGTCTAATAAAACCTGGTATATTCCAAACCCACTCACTAGAGATGCTTCTTCTGTTTCTCCTGCTGGTGTGGTGCAAGTGCTAGGGCTGGAGTGGCCAAGGGGTTGGCAGTGAGGCAGGGGCTCCCATCAATGTCCCCACACCCTGGCCTCATACCTGTCCCTCACATGGGACCTGCTGGCCGTGTCTGAACTGTTTGGTTGCTTTTTCCAACTTGGCTTCCCATGCCATGGGCACAGAGGGGCAAAGCAAACCCCTACTCCTTCACTTTGTGCTTCAGTGTAGGACAGTCCTCCCTGGTGGAATAAATCCTTCCTCCCACCCACGCCAGGAGGTGCTGTGTAACCCCTCCTTGTGTGTG
Organism: Melanerpes formicivorus; assembly: GCF_026170545.1. Lineage (NCBI taxonomy): Eukaryota > Metazoa > Chordata > Aves > Piciformes > Picidae > Melanerpes > Melanerpes formicivorus. The sequence goes on along the minus strand of NW_027142366.1, from coordinate 10,931,373 downwards.
ACCTTTCTCCTACTCCTCTCACAGAGACTCCCTCCATGAAAAGCCAGCCCTCCCCTCTTTTCTTGGGAGGACCACAGCTCCACACCAAGCCCTGAGCAAAGCAGGATCTGTGAGGCTGGTGGTGGGCACTGGCAGCTGTGGATCTGAGTCATGGCTGTGTGCCCACGTGTGCCATGGCAGACACGGCACACTGTGACTCAGCCTCGCTGGCGGCAGGGTGGGCTGGCAGCAGGCAGGGATGCTCTGCACTGCTAATGCTTCTCCTCCCACCAGCATCATGGTTGTGTCCTGGCTGCTCTGGCCACTGCCTCAGGAAGAGCCCCCCAGGGATAACCTGGCTGAGCCCCCGTGGGTCCTGGATGTGGCCTTTGGCCTCTTCCTGGTGGCAAAGGCACCCATGTCCAGGCAGAAGCCAGCTGCCCAGCTCTGTGGCATAGGGAAAGGGACTGGGGACTGTGGCAGAAGGCAGGGGTCAGGGATCACAGAGGTGAGCAGGGAATAGGGGACTGTGAAGGAAATAAGATGGTGGAGGACCATGAAAAAGGACAGGGAATTTGGGCCCATGGAGGAGGGCAAGCACTTGGAGACCAGAGCAAAGGGCAGGGAGTCTAGGACCATGAAGGAGCACAGGGGTTTCAGGACCATAAAAGAGAGCTGGGAGTTGGGGACCACAAGGAAAGCTGGGCATTTGGAACCACAGAGGAAGGCAGGGGCTTGAGGAACATGGAGGAGGAGAGGGGATCAGGGATCATGGTGAACAGCCACTGATTGAGAGGCAGATGGAGACACCATTCCATGGCAGGCTGGGGCTCATGCAGTCTGCTTATTATAACCCTGCTGCCTGCTCTGTCTGTCTGTCTTTCCAACTGTCTGTCTTTCCAACTATCTGTCTCACTCAGTAATCAAAGAAGGTTGTTCCAAGAAAGCTGGAAGAGGAGAAGGAATGTCTCAGTTGGCTGTGGCTTCCTTTGGAAAGTCTGGAAGAGCCGTGGCATCTCGGTGTGCGTGAAGCTCTGCCTGACGACGAGCACAGGCTCCTGCCCAGGCTGCTGTGAATCATGAGCAGTAACGCTCCTGGCACAGCCAAGGCACATTCCACCCAGACGTGGTGCTGCCAGCAGCCCTGCTCTATCTCTTGGATGGAAAAGGCCAACATTTATCACAGAATCACAGAATTTTAGGGGCTGGAAGGGACCTCGAGAGATCATCCAGTCCAACCTCCCTGCCACAGCAGGATCACCTGTACCAGATCACACTGGAATGCATCCAGATGGGTCTTGAATATGTCCAGAGAGGGAGACTCCACAACCCCCTGGGCAGCCTGTTCCAGTGTTCTGTCACCCTCACAGTGAAATAATTCTTCCTCCTGTTTCCATGGAACTTCCTATGCCTCAGCTTCCACCCATTGCCCCTTCTCCTGTCAGTGAGCATGGCCAAGCAGAGCCTGGCTCCATCCTCTTGGCACTCACCCTTTACATATTTATAAACATTAATGGAGTCAGCCCTTAGTCTTCTCTTCTCCAAGCTGAAGAACCCCAGCTCTGTCCTCTTAAGGAAGATGTTCCTCTTCCTTAGTCATTTCTGTGGCTCTGCTCTGGACATGCATCTCCTGTCTCAAGCCAGAGCACTTTGGTCAGTTCTGTGTGCCCCCAGAGCCCCCAGATCAGTCTATTTTGCCCAAAACATGCATGTGCAGAACACTGAACAAGAGGGCAAGGAAAGCTGTGTCCTGAAGAGCTTGCAGGGGCTCCAAGGACACCTCTTTAGGGAGAAGGATTGTCCATTTGCAGGCTGCAGAGGGGTTCAGACCCAGAACTGGGGTTTGCATGTGGCATTGGCCCTTCTTGGTGGAGACAGGGTGAAGGATGTGTAACATGGACACCACTGGGCACCCTGCCCTGGGGATTGGAGACACAGCAAGTTAGGGACAGCATAGTCAGTGTCTCTGTCCCTTCTGTCCTTGATTCCCTAACACTGCCTGGGGAAAGGAAAAACAAAATCAAGATAAGACTCAGAGCAACAGATCTGGAGATAAAGAGGGACAGTGAGGGAAAATAAACCCTGTGGCAAGTAACAATACTAGCACCAGGAATACTACCTTGAGTATTTTGGACCTAGTGTGATCAAGATCATGTGAAAAGTGTGCTAAGAGCTGCAAGTGACTTCTCAGAGCCATGGAGGATGGCAGCAGAATGGCGCAGAGTCAATTGGAGGGGAGGGCTAGATGTGGAGGGAATGAGGAGCACCAGATATGCCCAAATTGTGAGACCACACCTTGAATACTGTGACCAGTTCTGGTGTCCCCAGAAGGGCACAAAGCTGTTGGAGCAAGTCCAGAGGAGGCCACAAGGATGATTTAAGGGATACAGCAGCTCTGCTATGAGCATAGGCTGAAGGGCTGGGGTTGTTCAGACCAGAGAAGACTCCAGGGTGACCTTAGAGCTGCTTTCCAGTACCTGAAGGGATCCTACAGGCAGGCTGCAGAGGGACTTTTCATGAGGGTGTCTAGAGAGAGGACAAGGGGCAATGGTTTGAAGCTGAGGGAGAGCAGGGTTAGACTGGATCTTAGGAAGAAGTTCTTTGCTATGAGGGTGGTGAGAGCCTGGAATTGGTTTCACAGAGAGACTGTGGATGCCTCCTTCCTCGGGGTGTTCAAGGCCAGGATGGATGAGGCCTTGAGCAACCAAGTGTAGTTGAGACTTATCTCTGCCCATGGTGGGGAGGTTGGAGTAGATGACCTCTAAGATCCCTTCCAGCCTAAGCCATTCTGTGATTCTAAATTGGGTAGACCTGGGACTCCAGCAGCCCCCGAGTGGAGCTCTAACTACATCCCCAGGTGGTGCTGCTGTGGCAGAGAAGGGAAAGACTTTTCTGGGACCAAAGAGCCAGTGAATGACTTCTTTTCCCCCCCATTGCTTGCAAACATCATCACCCTGTATACAAACACAACATGCCAGAATGTGACTCAGAGAAATGGCAGCTTGGCTCCTGCTCAGGAACTGGCCTGCTGAGCAGCAGGGCTGCGCTTTGGAGGGGTAATTGATTCCTAGAGCAGGGGGTTTCAACAAATCACTTCATGGGAGGTAGAATGTAATCCCATGAGAAAGAAAAATAAACAAAGCCAATTATTAGAAAGTTAATTCTTTTCAATTAGTTGCTTCCTATCACTGAGGGGAAACCTTTGAGTCTCAGCCAGTGGCCAAATATCTTAGAGAGCAGAAGGAAATGCAGACAGCATCTTCCCATGAGCAGGAGTTTCAAACTAGATGAAGATGTTTGAGTTTTGGGGGTTATTTTAATAGCTGCTAAAGAAGTTGTGTGGCCCAGCACCGTGGTCCAGCACAACAGGAGATCCTGTTGAGGTGAGGCAGCAGACTTGAGACTGTCTCAGGAATCTTTATTCCTGCATTTCTCAGTTTTTGTTTGTTTCGGTTTTTTAAGTAACACAAAGGTGGTCAGTGAGCCAATTCTGGAAATCTCAACAGAATATAATTCTTGGGGGTGACAAATGCTGCAGTTTAGACTCCACTCAGGCATGTTCTTGTCTTTACATGTGTGAGCCATCCTGTGCAGGTCAGCAAAAAGGAGCACGTCTGCAACGCTAAGTGTGTGTGAAAAGTGTCTCCAGGATTTGGGCCAGCGATTGCAAAACAGTTTAAACTATAATCCTCCATTTTCATTAGGTTCTTGAAAAACTTCTGCTGTGGGCTTGAAATCCTCTTGTTCTGAGCCAAAGGTGATTTTTCTCCCTGGGCAGATTGAGCAAAACCCTTCCCATTGGTATTAACTTGTCAGGCTTCAAGAATCGCATTTTCCATTAAAGACATCTCACCTGGGGAGGGGATTCTGCCCCTCTGCTGCGCTCTGCTGAGACCCCACCTGCAGTGCTGGGGCCAGCTCTGGAGTCCTCAGCACAGCACAGACAGGGACCTATTGGAGTGGGGCCAGAAGAGGTCACAGCAATGATGCAAGAGAGAAGCCCTCTGCTGTGATGCCAGGCTAAGAAGAGTTGGGGTTGTTCAGCCTGGAGAAGAAAAGGCTCCAGGGAGTCCTTCTGGTGGCCTTTCAGGACTTGAAGGGGCCAAGCAGAAAGCTAGGGATAGACTTTGAGCAGGGCCTGTTGTGAGAGGACAAAGGGTGATGGGTTTGAAGTAAAAGAGGGAGATTCAGACCGGACAGAAGGAAGAAATGTTTGACATTGAGGGTGGTAAGAGACTGTCCCAGGTTGCCCAGAGAGGTGGTAGCTGCCCCATCCCTGGAATCATTGCAGGTCAAGTTGTTTGGGGTTCTGAGCAACCTGCCCCAGTTGCAGATGTCCCTGGTGACTGAAGCAGGATTGGGCTAGATGGCCTTTACTGGTCCCTTCCAACCCAACCCTGTCTGTGAGTCAATGATTTTACAACTTTCTGCCCTTTCAATTCAGAGAGCTCAATTCTGATATCCATTATGTAGACAAAGCTAATTATTTGCTGTGTGTCACGGCTTCAAACTAGAGAAGGGCAGATTTAGATTGGGTATCAGGAAGAAGTTCTTCACTATGAGGGTGGTGGAACACTGGAACAGGCTGCCCAGGGAGGTAGTTGAGGCCCCTTCCCTGGAGGTGTTCAAGGTGGGACTCGACAAGGCCCTGGGCAGCTTGATCTGGTTGGGGATGTCCCTGCTGCCTGCGGGGGAGGTCAGACTGGATGAGCTCTGGACATCCCCTCCAGCCTGGACTGTTCTATGATTCTATGATTCAGCACCAGAACCCAGTAGATCTGGCTGCTTTTACTAAAGCAAGTGGTCTCATTGTAGGCATCAGGAGGATCCTTTATTTCTATAAGTGGTGGGGTTTTTTTTGCTTATATATAATTTAAACAAGACCTCAGCCCCAAAACTCTATGTGTTCATCCTCTTCTAGGATGCAGGGTGAGGGACTCCAGACTTGAAGAGAAAGATACCCACACGTGAGTGGTGCCAAATTACCACTGCCTGGCTGGGAGGACCAAGGCAGCCTGGGGGTGTTGCTGAAGTTTCTGTGGCTCGGGAAGCACACTGCTCACTCAGGGGAAGGAGCTGGCTTGCAGGCTGAGGTTAGCAGGATGATAACCTCTGCCAGAGCCCTGCCCACACTTCTTCTTTGTAAGAAGTTTGAGGCTGTATGAAAGCAATGAACTTGGTGCCTCCTGATCTAAGCAGATGATCTGTAGTGTAAGAAAGGGTTAAAATCAACACACCTCCACTCAAGACAAGCTGCCTCTAAATGAGTATGGTATGTGCCTTGAGTTTGAACCAAGCATAACATGATCAGGGAGCAAGAGATCCACATGAAGGGCAAGCCCTTCATGAAGAGCTTAAATGGTCCAGGTAAAAAGAAAACATGGCAACTGTTGTTTGGGTTCTAATAGAATGGGATTTAGTAAATAGGGGTGACAACCATGGAAGGGGAATAGAATATCTTCCCTGCTCTTCCATGGAGCCAAAGCTGAGCAAGGAACTGAAGTGAGGATGGTGGCAAGGGGGTTGGAACTAGATGATCCTTGTGGTCCCTTCCAACCCTGAATGAAACTATGAAACTATGAAAAGGAGAACTGAGCAGATGGGAAAAAGCCACTTAGCATAACAGATCTGCTCCTCAGCCCTCACTTACCTGGTTTGTGTTCAGAGCCTTTTTTCTCTCCAGATTCCCCTTTTCCCTCCCAAGGCCACTGCAAGGATCCACAGGAGTGTGTGACATCCTTCAGCAGAGCTCACAGGGGAGCAGGCAGTCTGGTGGTAGAGGCAAAGCCTTCAAGTGAGTCACAGGCACCCAAGGCAGCAGCCAGCACCACATACACACCATGGCCACGTGCACATGGTGTGCACTGGCATTACAGGGAGAGGGGATGTTGTTCCTGCCACGCTGCAGAAACAACAGCTCAGGATGGTGGAATTATTTAGTTTAAACATTTTCAGCCACGCTTCAGCTTTGTAGCTCGTTCAGAAGCTGGTTCTCCAGGCACCCAGGAGCTTAGTATTAATAATGGAGATGTTTTGACTGGATACATAAGCCACACAATCTGCTTGTTTGTTTGTTTCTTTGTTTGTTTGGACTGAAGAAATACCAAGAGGCAATTTCACCTCCTTGTTTTGTTTTCTGAGTGTTCAAGGGAATTGTTTACCAAATCAACAGACAATATGTGGGACAGTTTCAGGCATGTGGTGACATGAAGGGGCCACACATCATAGCACAGCAGCCAACTCGGTCTGCACCAATTTCAGGTTTTGAGAGATCCTTTGGCAAACAACTCATATGTCTGCATCTCCAAAAACAACACACCTGAACAGCTCTCATGGGTATGAACCATGCAGAGCCTCCAAAATCATAGAATCACAGAATGGCTTAGGTTGGAAGGAATCTCAGAGATCATCCACTCTGACCTCCCCACCATGGGCAGGGACACCTCCCAACCAGACTCAGCTGCTCAAGGCCTCATCCAACCTGGCCTTGAACACCTCCAGGGAGAGCACATCCACAATCGCTCTGTGAAACCTATTCCAGGGTCTCACCACCCTTGTACTGGAGAACTTCTTCCTAAGATCCAGTCTAAACCTACTCTCCCTCAGCTTAAAACCATTCCCTCTGGTCCTGTCTCTGGACACCCTTATGAAAAATCCATCTCCAGCTTTCCTATAGGCTCCCTTCAGGTTTTGCAGGCAGCTCTAAGGTCCCCCCAGAGTCTTGTCTTCTCTGAGCTGAACAACCCCAGAACACTCAGCCTATCCTCATAGCAGAGCTGCCTCAGCCCTTGGACCATATTTGTGGTCCTCCTCTGGACATGCTCCAACAGCTCTGTGTCCTTCTTATGCTGGAGACATCATAACTGGATGCACTATTCGAGTTGGGGTCTCATCTGAGCAGAGTAAAGGGTCAGAATCACCTCTCATGGCCTGCTGGCCACACTCCTCTTGATGCAGCTTAGGATATAGTTTGCCTTATGGGCTGCACAAGCTGCAGCCTGGTGGGAGCCTTTGGTGGGGGATTGCTGAAAGGCCTGAGATGGGGAGTGGCTTTTCCTGACTGTCATTAAGAACTCAGTGTGTGCCATGAAGCATGAGGGTTATTTGCTTTTTGCTCATCAGGTGTGCCTGCTGATGCTCCCATTACCCAACTGGAGATTCCTGGTTTATAAGAAGATTAGGGCCCCATTCCTCTGGAATAAGCTGCCCAGGGAGGTTGTGGATGCCACCTGCCTGGAGATGTTCAAAGCCAGGTTGGATGAGGCCTGAGCAGCTTGGTCTAGTGGGAGGTGTCCCTGCCCATGACAGGGGTTTGAAACTATATGATCTTCAAGGAGCCTCCCAATGCAAACCAGTCTGTGATTCTATGATTTTTAGCATCCTACAAAGGAGACACATTAAAAAAAAGGTCTATTTGAGAGTTGTCCCTGCCCATGGAGGGGAGGCTGGAGTAGATGAGCCCTAGGGTCCCTTCCAATGTAAGCCATTCTATCTATGATTCTGTGAGTCCTAAATCCCGACTGCATCTATTTGCAGGACTGTATCACTTCTCCCTCCATGATCTTTCATTCTATCTTATACACCACTCTGTTTTGCCTCCCAGCTCCCCTTTTTAACAAGTGTCTGCTGTGTTGTTTGTACCCCAGGTCTGATATTTCTCCTTCACTGCAGACATACACGTTTCCTCCTACCTCCATCAAAAGATATTGAGCAAACAGCAGAACCCAAACCTGAGTGACTTCACATTTTATTTCCATAATACACCATGGTTGTCCAGGCAGCAACACAGGTAAAGATGATGAGGAGACAAGATAACCATCTCTGTTGAAGCCTTATGCATCAGGGTTTTCAGCAACATTTTCCTCCCATCCTGTTCCCTGGAAACAGGGCTGGGTGCATGGCAGGAACATGCATCCACACCTACCTTTAAACATGAGTGTTTGGAAGGAGGTCCCTGCTCTTCTCACAGTCATGTGCCACTGACAGCCCTGCAGATGTCCCACATACTCAGCAAGAATCACACAGAATCACAGAAGCATTCAGGTTGGAAAAGTCCAGCTGAGAGCCCTACTCTACAAGGCTCACCCCTAAACCATATCCCCAAGCACCACACCCAAATGACCTTTAAACACATCCAGAGTTGGTGACTCAGCCACCTTCCTGAGCAGCCCAAGCATCCATGGATATCCTCTGAGAGTGATGAATGTTAAATTTCTGTCATCTTTTCATTATTTCTAAGTAGAATCATTGAGTCATAGCATGGTAGGGCTTGGAAGGGACTTCCAGAGATCATTGAATTCAACCCCTGTCAAAGGAGGATCACCTAGGACAAGTCACACAGGAACACATCCATGTGGATCTTGAAATTGTCTAGAGAAGGAGACTCCACAACCTCTCTGGCCAGCCTGCTCCAGGGCTCCAGCACCCTCACAGTAAAGAAGTTTCTCCTCATGTTGAGGTGGAGGTCCCTGTGCTCCAGTTTGCATCCATTGCCCCTTGTCCCATCACAGGACACCATTGTACTCCATTCTGAAGATTGCTGGGGTTTCTGAAGACTCATTTTATTGGAGTCTTGTCTTTGTGCAGTATAAACAAAGCCTTTAAGTCACAAAGTGTGAAGTGCAGCAGCCAGTGGTGGAGAATGAATTCAGTTGTTAATTAGCACAAATGTTAAAGATATCACTGAGCCACAGACCCAGTGCTCTGCACATCTTCAGCTAGATCAGGTTTCTGAGAGCCCCATCCAACTTGACTAGAAACACCTCAATTTCAGTCATCACAGAATCACAGATTAGTTTAGGCTGGAAAGGACCTCAGAGGTCATCTACACCAACCCCACTGCCATGGGCAGGGGTGCTGTCACCACACTAACACAGCAGGGGTCAAACTGCCCTGGATAATTTCCCTGTGTTTCATTAAAGGCTTCATCCCACCAGCACAGCAATAAAGTGGAACAGTGCTTGGTTCCTGTGTCTGTAGAGAGGAGATGTGCATTCCTTCTGTGCACAGAGAGCACAAGGATGTAGAAACCATCCTCAATAAAACATAAAACCCGATGTCATAAGTTTCTTGGTGCCTTGCACTTCAGACTTGACACATCATTGCTCTGGTTGGAGGAGTGGAGGTCATCTGTATTCCTGGACAGCACTGGAGCTGCAGACACGCAGGTGAAATCTCAGCTACAGCTGAAGAGAATGCTGAGAAGAAAACCACCCAAAATCCACTATTACTGAGCTGGGTTGTTTTTAAAAGTGATTCTGGCAGCCAGCAGGCAGAATAACAGATTTGTAGTTAAAATACAGTGTGACAGCCTGAGCCAGGGGAAGAGAGAGCGGAGCTATTCCGGGATGCAGCTGGGAACGCTCTGCTCCTCTCCAAGCAAGTGCTGGGCTCAGGCAGAGACGGCTCTCCCCAGACCCACTGCCAGCTCAGCAGCACTCAGGGTCACCTTGCAGACCAACCTAGCTAAGGGATCAAATCACAGAAATGCCACAGTGACTCTCTTCCCTCCGGAAACCTAAATTTAAAAGGACTTGGTGCAGGGATCCCCAGTGCTCCACCAAGTTCTACGCTGTATAATCCTTTCTAATCCCAGAGCTGTAGCTTGCTGGGGATTTGCAGCAGGTTTTAATTTCAAACCTGTGGCATGTGCACAAGGTGATTGCATAACCCTGTAATGGTGCTGGTGGATTCTTTCATAGAACCATTAAGGTTGGAAAAGACCTCTCAGATCATCAGCTCCAACCATCAACCTAATACCACTATGACTACAAACCCCTGTCCTGAAGTGCCAGGTCTATGAAGTTTTTGAACACCTCCAGGGATGGTGATTCCACCACCTCCCTGGGCTGCAGTCTGTTGCAGTGCTTTACCACTCCTTCTTAATATCCAATCTATTCTCATCCCCACCACTTTTTGGTTGAATAATCTGCAACACTGAACATGAAAGTGTGTTGTACCTTCCAAGTGTACCTCAGAAAATAGTAGCATTGTGCATTGCAACAGTTTTAAATAGGCTCTATAAATTCATCCATGGTCCTGCAGGGAAATCCTGTGCCAAGAGCTACCTACCTGCAAGGTTCTATGGGTAGTTTAAGCTAGTTTCATTCTGAAGAGTTAGACTGTGTGCCCAGGTGGCCTAGGAGGCCACCAGCATCCTGGGCTGGATCAGCGGCAGTGTGACAGTAGGAGCAGGAAAACTATTGTCTGCCTGTACTCAGCACTAGTTAGGCCATACCTTGAGTTCTGGGTTCAATTTTGGGCCACTCACTCCAAGAAGGATATTGAGAGGCCAGAGCAGGTCCAGAGAAGGGCAACAAAGCTGGTGGAGGGTCTGGAGAACAGGGCTGGTGAGGAGCAGCTGAAGGACCTGGGGCTGCTCATCAGAATGGCCTCCTCTGTGGAAGGCAGAGGTCAGAAGACCTTTAGTGGAAGCACCAGTGGCAGTTGTTCACCTTAGAGCAGGAAGAGCATGAGGCCAGCCTGTGGCACACATGAAGGTGAAAACCAGGAGTCTGTGCCCATAGGGGAGGTGCTCCATCCCTCTGATCATCTTCATGGCTCTCCTCTGGACCCACTCCAACAGGTTCATGTCCTTCTGTTGGGGGGACCCCGAACTGGACACAACCACTGATGCTACATCTGCAAGATAAGAAGGTAAGCAGCGTGAGAAGGGGAGGACAGGGGAATTAACAAGATGATTAATTCTCTACTTCTTGGCCTGACTTGAAGCCACAGAAAGTCCTCCCTAATTTCTGTCACATGGGGGTTATTTTTACACGCCTTTCACTGCCTTCCACCTACTCATGGAAGTCCTGCTGAGGACTTTCCAGTGTCACTTCCCACTGTGGAACTGTGACTGCAACAGCTGGTCACTGGTTTTTTTTTTGCTATTTTGTGCTGTGCTCTAAAGTGGAGTTTCAGCAGAGCAGTGAGAGTGACTCCATTCTCCTTTGGGGACCATGGATGAGCACCACTGGAGCTGATATCCAGTTGTGTTACAGAACTTCTTGCCCTGTCTTCTGGCCATCATTTCTTAATGACTGAAGATTTTGCTTTAGCCAGGTTGTGGCTGTTGTCTCCCAGATTTGAATGTCCTGAGCAGCTGCAAGTAGATGGAGCTGGAGCTTGGTGCTGGGTAAGTGTAGGTGACATCAATGTCTGTCCCTTGTACAGTACTTCCCCTGCTGTTTATTCCTTGGTGCTTCCATGTCCAGACAGCCTCATTCCTAGCAACCTTAACTCTCCTGTTTCAAGTATGAAAAGGCCTCTTTTTCTCTTTTGGCCTTTTTTTTTTTCCCCAAGAAGCAGAGTGCCATGGAAGTGCCTCCACTGAGCATCCCTAGTTCTAGAAGCCTGTTTGATGTGGCTGTATCTGCAGCCAGCAGTGGTACTTCCTCTCTTTGGAAATGGAGCAGGTTTCTATTTCGGGCTTTGCTGACTCAAGGGTGAGGTACCCAAGCTGATTCAGCAGCTTGGCAAGCCAGGAAAGCTTCTGGTTATGAATGGAATGAGCAATAAATTTTGTCTTCATCTTACAGAAGTTTGAGTGAAGCCACCTCCTGGTGGCAGACATTTTGCCAAAGAAGTGGTGTAGCCTGCATGGCCTTTGGCATAAAAGGTCACTCAGATGGGGCAACCATAAAGCTTGCAAGTAAAATCCTGGTCCTAAGGGAAACAACAATTCCCACTCAGCTGGGCCAGGTTTTATCCTCCTTCTTGAGGTCCAGCTTAGGGAGAAAGATCTTCTACTGCTTACTCATATAGTTTTTGCCTCATTCTTGTGTCAGTAACATGAATGACTTGGGCTGTAATTTCAGAAAGATGAAAATATAGAACATAGTTAGAAGCAACCTGGCTAACCTGAGGAAGTGAGAAGAGTGATCCACTTAGCTTCCATGGCTTCACATGGAGACAATGTCAAAGGTAACCCTTATGAAAAAGTCAAATAAGCATCATAGTTTCTGAATTAAAACAAACATGGAGGAGTAAAAATCCTCCAAAATACCTTCTAATGTTCACCTCTTGGTCTGTTAAGAGAAAGGTTGTTGGTGTTTGTTTGTTTAAACCATGACATGAGTTCTTTCACCTAGAAGTTACTAGGACTCGACACAAAGTCCATCATGAATGTTGGATGCATTAGCAAGGATGGAGCCACAGAATCACACAGAATCCCAGCATGGTGGGGGCAGAAGGGACCTGTGGAGATCACCCAGTCCAACCTCCCTGCTAAGGCAAAGTCAAACACAGCAGCTTGTGCAGGATCACAATATTCAGGCAGGTTTGGAATCTCTCCAGAGAAGGAGGCTCCACAACCTCTCTGGGCAGCCTGCTCCAGGGCTCAGCACCCTCACAACAAAGAAGATTTTCCTCATGCTTAGGTGGAATCTCCTGGATTCCAGTTTGTGCCTCTTGCCTCTTGTCCTGTCACTGGGCACCACTGGAAAGAGCCTGGCCCCATCCTCAGTCTCTGAGGTTTGTCAGAAAATGAGACCCTGATATTTCTTAAGGTAAGAAAAAAGGACATGGAGCACCTGGGCTGCTTTGCTTGAGCCTTTCTGTCTGTGGATGGACAAAACAAATTTTAACATGTTTTCCTCAAATATTTATGCTGTCTCCATAGCCAGACAGGACCAACAGCCCCCACCCCTGGCATCCACGGCACCAGGCCCTCAGGCTCTAAGTTTCCCTTTGACAGCATGCAGTAAAAGCCACAAACTCCTGAAGAGCATTCCTCCTCCCCAGCTCCACCAGCTCCACCAGCATTAATATCTGCTGTTGTCCCAGCCAGCAGCTCCTGTGTCATATTCTTCTGCCTCGTGAAGGCGGTTTGTGAAGTCTAAAAAAGCATCATGTGGGTTGTCACATTCCAGACCCCCCCAGCTCGCTTTCACGCAGCTCCATCAGATCAGCCACGCAGTACAATATTATGAGCGTCAAACAAAAGCTGCTCCTTAGAGCTGACAAAGCTTTGCTTCTGAGAGGGGAGCTCAATTCAGTTCTGTAGAGTGAAGATGGGTGCTTGGTGGCATGAAGTTAAATGAGCAAAGGCCCAGCTCTTGCTCTGTAAAATGTTGTCTCTAACGCGGGTGCTGAGGAAGGAAGCCAGTCACAGAGGTTTTGGAATCATAGAACATAGAAGGGTTTAGGTTGGAAGGGACCTTTCAAGGTCATTTAGTCCAACCCTGCTGCAGTCAGCAGGGACTCCTGCAGTTACAGCAGGCTGCTCATGGCTACAAACAACCTGACCTGCAAGGATGCCAGGGACGGGGCATCTATCACCTCTCTGGGTAAACAGGGCCAGGGTCTCACCACCCTCAACTAAAAAATCTCTTCCTTCTCTCCAGTCTGAATCTCCCTCTTTTAGTTTTAAACTATCACCCCTTGTCCTGTCACAACAGACCCTGCTCAAAAAATCTGTCCCTAGCTTTCTGCTTGGCCCCTTTAAGTCCTGAAAGGTGACCAGAAGGTGTCCCTGGAACTTCCTCTTCTCCAGGTTGATCATCCCCAACTCTCTCAGCCTGGCCTCAGAGCAGAGGGCTTCCACCCTTGCATCATTGCAGGTCCCTGTCAGTACTGTGCTGAGGACTCCAGAGCTGGCCCCAGCACTGCAGGTGGCAGCTCAGCAGAGCACAGCAGAGGGGCAGAATCCCCTCCCTGCCCCTGCTGCCTATGCTGCTGGGGATCAGCCCAGGACTCAGCTGGGGCTGGGCTGGCAGTGCATGGTGCTGGCTCATGTCCAGCTTTTCACCCCCAAGTCCTTCTCCACAGAGCTCTCTCCAGCCCTTCATCCCCAGCCTGGATTGATACTGAGGGGTTGCACTGACCCATGTGCAGGATCTGCCCTTTGGCCTTGTTGATCCTCATGAGTTTTAGACAGTCCCACTTCTCCAGACTCTCCTAGGAGTCTCAAGATCCCAGACAGAGTCTTTTGCAGGAAAACAGCACAACTCATAACTACTAGGCACTAAAATGAACCCAGGAGTCAAAATCAATGCTGTGTGGTGGCTCCCTGCTCCACTAAGATGTTCTAACTGGTGGCTGAGAAAGTGACCAAGAGGAAGCATCTCCCTTATAGGATGTTACAACCATTACCCATGCTGCTGCTGTCACCCATGCAGATACTGCCTGAGGGACATGTTGATGTACAGCATTCTGTGGGGTTCAATTCCATGGAGTTAAACTCCCCCTGGATAAAACCAGATCAGAACATTGAGGAGGAAATAATGGATACAACTTCAGACCACTTGTTGCCCTCTGCAAGACAAATTTTACCCACGTGTGAAATAAATCCAAACATCACTGGCACTTCTTGATTGCTGCTCCTGAGTATTTAATCTGCTTCTTGAAATCAGCACAGAAAAATCTTCATGACAAAAGCCAAGTGAAGGGACAGTGTCCAGGACACAACACTCAAACATTTCAGAGCCTTGGGAGGCAGCAGGAGGCCCTTCCCAGCCAGAGCAGGGCTAACCAGTGGTTGCTGCTCTCCCCAGGGCATTCTCAGGTGTTCCACAGAATTGGATGATGACAGAGGACACTGGGGAATGGCAAGGCTGGTGCCTCTTGGGTGAGTGTTTCACCCAAAGATCAACAGGAGGAGTAGGATGGGAGTCCATGAGTGGCAAACCTAGCCGGAGCTTCCTCGGGGGAGCAAGGATTGTCAAGAGCCTCAAAATCAGGACCTGAAGCCAAAGCAGGGTTTTGATGAGTCAGATGTCTCCCTCAGACCCATTTCACTGGCCTTCAAAACAGTACACAAAAGCTGGGAAAGAGGAGACTACTTCATTAGTGGAGATCAAAAGCAGTCTCTGACTAGTAGCCAGACAAAATTTGGGATCATGTGGCTCAGTTAAAGCTTGTGACATAGCCAGTGTCTTTGATGTGATTGTGTTTATCCTAAGTACAAAGTTCTGCTTTATTTGGCATAGGGGGAACACTTCTCTTGTGTCTCACATGTGGGGAACAAGACACACTTCTCTTGAGTCTCACATGTGGGCAACAAGACACACTTCTTGCATATCTGTCTCAGTTTGGCTTCTGCTTGTCCCCTGTCCTCTGCACACATGTACCTCCAGGCCTGGAGTCAGTCTCTGCTGTGTGTACGTAGGGAAAATCATGGAATCACAGACCGATTTGGGTTGGAAGGGACCAGTAAAGGCCATCTAGTCCAAGCTCCCTGCAGTCAACAGGGACATCTGCAACTACAGCAGGTTGTTCAGTGCCCCAGACAACCTGACCTGCAGGGATGGGGCATCTACCACCTCTCTGGACAAACAGTGCCAGGGTCTCACTGCCCTCAGCATAAACAATTTCTTCCTTCTCTCCAGTCTGAACCTCCCACTTTAGTTCAAACTCATCACCCCTCGTCCTGTCACAACAGGCCCTGTTCAAAAGTCTGTCTCCAGCTTTCTGCTTGGCTCCTTCGGGTCCTGAAAGGCCACCAGAAGTTCTCCCTGGAGCCTCCTCTTCTCCAGGCTGAACAACCCCAACTCTCTCAGCCTGGCCACACAGCAAAAGGGTTCTACCCTCGGATCATCTCTGTGGCCTCCTCTGGACTTGCTTCAACAGGTTCACATGCACCTGAATAACCTCCTTCCGCACACTCGCTCGCTGCTGTATGCACGCCGACCTAACAGTTTGACATCAAATGAAGGTGGGATCCCACATCTTCATTTTAGATAGGCTTGAAAACAGGATTCCAGCCTACCCAAGAAGTTTCAGTAACAAATATCAGTCTGAAGGGTCTCAGCTTCTCCTGCACTCCAGGCAAACAATGTTTTACTTATTTACCACTCCTGCACCAAAGGTACTGAATGAAACCATGACTTTGTTGATAGCAGAAGGAGAACTCTCATCTTCAACTGGAGGAAAACATATCCTGGAGTTCTTTACAACAACATCCTGAGTTACTTAGGGCTTAAATTAGTTCTTATTTCCCTCCCATATTTTAGCTCTTTGTGGTTTCTACACCCTGTTTGAAGGGAACTGCAGCTGACCAAGGCTGGTGGTTGAGGAAGGTTGTCAGAAGCCATAGCTACAAATCAATACTATTATGAAGCGAGGTGGAGAAAAAAAAAAGAGTATGCTTCAAATTGAGTACCTCGAAGCTCAGATCATCCAATTTCTGCCATAAGATAAATCTTACAGGTTTACATAGTGAAATTTAAAAATTCTGGTAGTTCTCCCTTAAATCCTTTGCCATTGAAATAAAAACCTTCCCTCCCCCCCCCCCCCCCCCCTAAATTGTTACAGTACCTTGAAATCCTTGGAAATCATTATGCTTATTAAATCCTCCAGATGAAGTAGATTCTGTTCAGATGGATCAATGAAAAGGCTGCAAAGAAACCTTAGTAAAGGTATTAATTAATAGCCAAACCCAGGAGCCTGTCCTGCCTTCCTGTTCTGCCAGCTAAAGGATTTCTATCTCCCTGACAGCGTTTATGTAAGAGTGGCACGGTGAGCAGCTCTATCAAATATTGATCAGCCAAGCCATTAGTTGGAATTCAGGAGATGGGTATGTCACTGCAAACCCAAAACTCTTATCTTTGTTGCTGGGAATTCTTTATTACAGATTCGTTCAGGGTTTGTGTACATTGGGAAACATAAATTTCTTATACAATCACAGAATTCTTTTGGTTGGAAGAGAGCTTTAGAAGATCATTAAGCTCAACTATTAAACCACCACTGCTAGGTCACCACTAAACATGTCCCTCCGCACCACATCTAAGCAGCTTTGAAACCTCTCTAAAGATGGGGACTCCACCACTGCCCTGGGTAGCCAGATCCAGAGCTTGACAATCCTCTCAGGGAACTGTTCCTCACGTCCAGCCTAAACTTCCCCTGGTGCAACTTGTGGCTGTCTCCTCCAGCCTTGTCACTTGTTCCTTGGGAGAAAAGGCCAACCCCCACCTGGCTCCAGCCTCCTTTCAGGGAGCTGCAGAGATCCAGAAGGTCTTCCCACAGCCTCCTCTTCTCCACGATGAACAAGCCCAGTTCTCTCACCTGCTCCTCCCAAGATCTGTTCTCCAGACCCTTCACCAACTTTATTGCCCTTCTCTGGACATGCTCTAACACCTCAATGTCCTTTATGGAGTGAGGGTTCCAAAACTGAACTCACTGCTTGATGTGTGAATATTATATTTAATAATGAATATTTTTAAATCCACATTTTGCAATGCAACATTTGCACACACACACACAAAAAATAATATAGTTACAAAGGAAACAAAACCAAAACCAAAACCCAACAAAAAAACCCAACCAAACCAACACAACAAACCCTCCCCAGGTTTCAGTTCCAGGAACTGTGTAGCTGCGTGCTTTTTATTACCCCAGGAAGAAAAAAGGGGAAAAAATAGTGTATTTTACTGAATAGTGGAATTTTCAGAGGAGAAACGACCTGTCACTGTGTAGGGAAGTGGCGCTGAAGGAAGGGTTGCAGGAGTGGAGCACTTTGTGGGCATCCGTATGGGAAAGGCTCACCCAGAAAACGGAAAATGGGGTTCAAGGAACCGAATATGAGGTTCAGGGAAGCAGGAAGCACAGCAGCTCCTGGATCGGGGTAGGGAGAGATAGTGCGAGCACTGGAACAGGGGTTGGGGATGCTGAGGAGGAGCTGGTGGGACCATCACCTGGGAGCGAGGATGAAGGATGGAGAGCTGGGAAGAAGAAGGGAAGAAGCTGAGGCCAGCGCAGAGGGAAGCCGGGCGAAGGAGGGAAGATACGGCCCATCTGGGAGGAAGAGATAATGAAACTGAGGGAGCGGTGCAGCGAGATAGCGTCACTTATAAACAAGCCAAGAACGAAGAAAGGACTAAAATAAGCCAGCGGGCTCCACCGCGCCGCGGGGACGCGGTGAGGTCCAACTGTTTGTTGGAGTCCTTGTTTGCGCATGGCAAATGCCCGTCGTGCCAGCGGCCACGATCCGCGGTCCCCCGGACGGACACGGCCCCAGCGGCGGCGGGGCGCTGAGTGCTGGGAGGGACCCACCGCCTGTGGGTAGGGCGGCGGCGGCAGCGCAGCGCGGACACCCGGACCGCGGGGAGAAGGGGGAGACACCCTGAGGCGCCCGCCCGCCTTCAGCCGGTCGCCCCACGCCGTCCCATCCCTCTCAGCCCTCCCCGCCCGAGGAGCGGCCTCACGAAGGGACAAGACCCCGCACAGCCCGTCTCGGAGGGCACACAGCCTGTGCGTGTGCGAGGCGAACGGCTCCCGTCCCGCGCCCCTCGGCCCGGGAAGAGGCGGGCGGGAAGGGAGCGGACCGGGAGGGTGTGCGCGTTCCCGCCGCGGCGCCGCGCCCCATTGGCTAACGGGAACGCGCTCCCGCAGCCTCCCTCTCATCCCCCCGTCAGGAACATGGTGGCGGTGGCTTGAGCGCGCCCCCGCCGTTCCCTCCCTCCCTCCCCTCGGACGGCGGCGCGCAAGCGGGCGGGCGGGCCGGCCCCCGCCCGGGCACGGAGCTCCCCGCGGCGCGGCACCACCCCGCCGGGAAGGGTGACGGGACCAGCCCCGCCGCAAGCTGTGGAGGAGGAGGAGGCGGAGGCGGTGGCCAAGCCCCGTGCCTGGGGCTGAGGGGCGCCGCGGGGGCATTCGCTCTCTGGCCGGCGGTGCCAGGAAAGCGCGGGGCGGCGGAGGGCCCAAGGCCCCGCGGAGCGGCGGAGAAGGGCGACCGGTGCCGTCCCGGCTAGGCGGGAGGGAGAGAGGGGGCGGCGCGGCGGGAGCCGGCCCCTTGGCGGCGGCCGTGAGGGGAGCGCTGCCCGGCGGGCGCGGGGAGGAAGCGGCGGCCGGCTGCAGCCGACATGGAAGAGCGGTCCCCTCCCGGCGGGGGCCCGGCGTCCCCCTCGCGGCACTGACTTGAGCCAGCGGCCGCCCGCCCCGAGCTTCGGCAGGGCTTGCGGGAGCGGGGCCAGCGGCAGCCCCGGCCCTGCTCGGCCGGCCTCCGGAGGGGACTATGCGGGGCTGCCCGCGCCCCAGCGCCCTGTGTGCCGAGCCCGGCGAGCGGCGGAGCGGCGCGGCGCTGCCCGGCCGCCTCTCCAGTCCGGCGGCGGGAGGAGACTAGAGGCGGCTCTCCGAGGAGCCCCGGTGGCTTTTCCCCAAGCCCCAGAGACCCAACTCTTGAGCGGGCTTTTCGGGAGGAATTGACAACATGGCTTCCCCACCGCACCAGCAGCTGCTGCATCACCACAGCACCGAGGTGAGCTGCGACTCCAGCGGGGACAGCAACAGCGTGACGGTGAAAATCAACCCCAA
The DNA here is from genome assembly GCF_026170545.1 of Melanerpes formicivorus. Lineage (NCBI taxonomy): Eukaryota > Metazoa > Chordata > Aves > Piciformes > Picidae > Melanerpes > Melanerpes formicivorus. Next base: position 10,912,143 of record NW_027142366.1, on the reverse strand, counting down.
GCAGCACCAGGGCTGCACCTCTTCCAAGCACTGCAAGTACAGCATCTCCTCCAGCTGCAGCTCGGGGGAGTCGGGGGGCACCCGTCGGGTCGGCGGGGCTGGCGGCAGCGGCCCTGGCCTCCGCCGGCCGAAGAAGCTGCCGCAGCTCTTCGAGAGGGCCTCTTCCAAGTGGTGGAACCCCAAGTTTGACTCCAACAACCTAGAGGAGGCTTGCATGGAGAGGTGCTTCCCTCAGACCCAGCGCAGGTTCCGCTACGCCCTCTTCTACATTGGCGTGGCCTGCCTTCTCTGGGGCATCTACTTCGGCATCCACATGAGAGAGAAACAGATTGTGTTCATGGTGCCGGCCCTGTGCTTCCTCTTGGTATGTGTAGCTTTTTTTGTGTTCACTTTCACCAAGACCTACGCCCGCCATTACGTATGGACTTCGCTGACACTCACCCTCCTGGTTTTCGCTTTGACTCTCGCTCCGCAGTTCCAGACTCTGAAGCCTGTCTCAGGAAGTGGTGACATGTCCAATCGGACTCCCCCGGCAGATCCCACAGACACTTGTCTTTCCCAAGTAGGCAGTTTTTCTATGTGTATCGAAGTGCTCTTGTTGCTCTACACAGTGATGCACTTACCCCTGTATTTAAGCTTGTTCCTGGGACTGTTGTACTCGGTCCTCTTTGAGACCTTTGGCTATCACTTCCGTGATGAGAACTGTTTTACACCTCTCGGAGCCGGTGCAGTTTACTGGGAGCTGTTGAGCAAAGCCTTCCTGCACATCTGCATCCATGCCATAGGTATCCACTTATTTATCATGTCCGAAGTCAGATCAAGAAGCACGTTCCTGAAAGTGGGGCAGTCCATCATGCATGGAAAAGACTTGGAAGTGGAAAAAGCCCTGAAAGAGAGGATGATTCATTCTGTTATGCCAAGAATAATAGCCGACGACTTAATGAAGCAGGGGGATGATGAAAGTGAAAACTCTGTCAAGCGTCATTCCACCTCGAGCCCCAAAAACAGGAAGAAGAAGCCCTCCATACAGAAAACCCCCATAATATTCCGTCCCTTTAAAATGCAGCAGATCGAGCAAGTGAGCATTTTGTTCGCAGATATCGTTGGCTTCACGAAAATGAGCGCCAACAAATCTGCCCACGCGCTGGTGGGACTCCTGAACGACCTCTTCGGCCGTTTCGACCGCTTGTGCGAGGACACCAAATGCGAGAAGATCAGCACCTTGGGAGACTGCTACTACTGCGTAGCCGGCTGCCCAGAGCCCCGGGCAGACCACGCTTACTGCTGCATTGAGATGGGCTTGGGCATGATTAAAGCCATCGAGCAGTTCTGCCAAGAGAAAAAAGAAATGGTGAACATGAGAGTGGGTGTTCATACCGGGACGGTCCTCTGTGGCATTTTGGGAATGAGGAGGTTCAAGTTTGATGTGTGGTCTAATGATGTCAATTTAGCCAATCTGATGGAGCAGCTTGGGGTGGCTGGCAAAGTCCACATTTCGGAAGCTACCGCCAAGTATTTGGATGATCGCTATGAAATGGAGGATGGGAAGGTGATCGAGCGAGTTGGGCAGAGCGTGGTGGCCGACCAGCTGAAAGGTAGGTGGTTTTATTTCATGCTCAGCCTTTTTTGTTTTGCTTTGGTTTGGCTTTTTACTGTGTTTAGTGCATGTTTTGTGCTTGCTGGCTTGCAGATGGAGCACCCTTTACGTTTAACTGGTAATCAGAAGCGCCATGGGAGCTAGGGAGTGAAAGATGTCACGGAGATAAGCGTGAAAGATCTTTTGGGGGTGCTCAAAACGTCCTCAGAGCTCCACATCCCCTGTGAGAGGAGTGTTGTAGGGAGGAGAAGGTTAAACGTGTTCACTGCCTGCAAGAGGTGTTTTGTTCTACTGTTGTGTGTCATCCTTTAATTCAGTGAGTAAACTTGTTAATTGACTTCATGTGCCATACAGGGAGCATATGTGTTTTGCAAAATTATGTCTGTCTGTGAAAAACTCTTTCCTTGTGTGTTTTTTTTTTTTGGCATTGGGAGAGTTGGGACTGCGAAGGCATTTGGGAGAAATGACAGCTGGATTCACAGAAAGGAGCGAGCGCTGGAGATTTGGCAGTTGGGTAGAGCAAGTTGTTACAGCTCGAAGTTAGGCTGGAAAAAGTTACTCAGGTGGCTCAGTCAGCTGGCAGATGCAGCCCTCAGGATTTGGGGATGAAACTGTGAATTTGCCTTCTGGAAAAGCACACAAAGGATCCCTCGGTTCCCCTTCCGGCGTGGTGAAGGGTCTGGGATTTGTTTTTCTAGAGTATTCATTTTGCAGTGCAGCCTTTGACTGCTTGCTGGCAGCGTGTGGAAGCGCGTGCAGGGGGATTGTACATGCTGAGGGTTTAATTGCCCCTTTAGTCAAAGCTGTGTCTCTAGTGCTGTGCCTTTGTCTGGTGGAGGTACAGCTGCCTGCAGTGTTTGTGGCCCAGAGCGGGGAGCAGATGATCAAAATGGGAGTGGAGTGCGTTGCAAGCCTTTTTGTACTCTCTGAGCTCATTCATTCTGCCCATAAATGCACCCCTCTTCATAAAATAAGCACGGGAGGAAAGGAAGGAGTCGTAGGATGGCGTGGTGACAGAGGAAGGAGATATTTGTTGCAGCAAATGCAGCAGGAGGCTGGGATGGCTGTGGAAAGGTCAGTGAGTGAGGACGGGGGAGCGTGTTGCGGAGCAGTGGTGGAAGCAGTCGCTGCAGGCCGCTGGCCTGTGGCAGGTGCTTGTCCTGATGTGACAACGCTTATTTTGGGTGAGCCTCTGGCCTCTTGCATTCGGCAGCGGGGCTGACACGCGAGGCTCACAGGGAGGGAAAGTATCGACAGTGACACTGGTGTCTGGAAGCTGTAGAACTGAAGCAGATGTGTGTCCCTGGGCTTTGGCTTTCTGTTTAGCTTCTAAAAATACAGATCCAGTTAATTTCTTTGAGAGCTGTTGGCACTGATGTATTTATAGTGGAAGTGTGCTTTCAGGAAAAAAAAAAAGGGGTCAGCCTTAAATTCTCCGTTGCTCTGAGCTGAGTCTTGCTGTGCTGGTGAAAATAATTGGAGCAGGTTATAGAGAAACAGCCTGGTGATGTTTCCCTCTCCCATCCACCTTCACAGCTTTGCTGTAGCAACAAATGAAATTAAGTATTTTTGTAGTTATAACTGTCCTCAAAACCATTAATCCCCAGATGAGGTGAGAGACTGCTTGTAGTGCTCTGAAATATTTCTGTTTATTCCTGTTTTCTAGGAGTCACCCCCTGCTAGCAGTGGCTTTTCATGGTCTTCCTCAGACTTCTCTTCTGTCTGTGATTACATTTATTGCAGGAGAGCTTAGCCTGCCATCTCTCCTCAGTACAGTGGTCTGGATTTTGCAGCTTTGAATGCCTTTCTTAGGTCCTGCTGTAGACAGGGCACTACAGATGAGCAAACTGAAACACAGTCTAGATGAGGTGAAGTATGCTCTCTGGACTGACTGACATTTTCACAGTCTCTTCTTACCATGAAACCTAGCTAGGAAAGCAGCTGGAGCATGTGGTAAGAATTAATTTAAGGAGGAGCATGGGTTGGGTTGATTTTCATCCTTTTCCCTTCTGTGTTGTGGAGCTGTAATTAGCTTCCGTTTCTTATCAATGTCTTGCATAGTCACAGCAATCAGACTCTGGGTGTACTTTTAAACCAGGCAGGCCTCTGCTGTGATCACCTTTACCCTTGGGTCTGTGGCACATGCAGTAAGTTCCTCTCTCTCCCAGACCTTCAGAGGCACATGGTGGGCGATGAGTGGCTCATTTTCTCCTTTTCCCTCAGAGCTTTGTTCTGCAGTGAAATTCCTTAGCTGACAGGTAAATGACACCAGGAAAAAGCCCCAGAACTAACTCAGAAGGCAGCGATAAAAGCAACCTAACAGCAGTTCCACAGGCTGGCATTGAGAACCTGCTGCAGGGGAGGGTTTTGTTAAGGAGCTGCTCAGAGATTTAACAGAGTAAACTGAGATTTCATCCTCTGCCAAGCCCCTGCTTGGTTCTGCGAGTGGAGATGCTGTGAGGAGGCTTTGCTTGCCTGTTTTCCCTGAGAATCTGTTGATAGAGAAGAGGAAGTTTGTTGTGCTTGTTTAATTGTGTCACATGTAGTACTCTCTTCAAGTATGTAAGTGCTGTGGAGATAACAGGCAGAAGCTTTGTTTCCCTCCTGGTGCTTCACTTCTCAGCTTCCTTTCAACCTTTGATATCTTAATGATATCCTACTCTTAATGCTGGGTGTCTAGTTTGCTATCTCTTCTCTGTCTGAGCTGCTGCAGCAGTCGTAGCTATCTTTCTAAGGCAACTCAACACCGTCAAGTAAACTTTACAGAGCAAAACAAGAAGTGCTGGGGACTCAGTGTCCACGTTATATATGCTTCAAGAGTGCTGCTGCCTGAGGCTGGATCTGGACTGGCTTTTTGAACAGAAGTACCTCTGTGGCTGAGCACATCAAGCATGCTCCTGCAGCCAGTTGTTTGGCTTGGTTCACCTGAGCGGAATCTGGGTACAGCTCTACAGTGTGCACCAAAGCAGGGCATGTGGGAGTGGACTGGGCAAACCACTTCAAACCTGTGCTCCTCGTTCCATCTGAATGCTGATGCAGGTGTACCCTGAGTTGTCCTGGTGCTGCTCTCATTAGTTTTGGCAAGATATGAGGCAAAACTAAGTTTCCCTTTACCTGGGCTTCACTTAGGATGAACATATCTTTTCTTCCTCATTTGCTTCCTTAGCTCCATATTGCAAGAAGTGGGGCTGTGGTATGTTCCCTCCTGTTCCTGACTCCTGAATTAAGTAGATAGTGTCTAAAACCATCCAAGACACTGAGACTGAAGACTATGATGTTCTGGCCTGGTTTTGGCTGCCATTTCCTTTAGGATTGCTTAAGCCATCTGTTTCCACAGCACCTTGTCCCTTTGGGTCTGAGGGGAGTACTTTGGTGGTGATTGTTGGAGGTCCACAGATAAACCCTAGACATCAGTTCAATTCTATCTTCCATAATAACTTTGCCATAGGATTTGAGACAGTTATTTTAATTTTTTTTTCCTGTTTTCATGCTGAGCTTCTTAGCAAGTGAATGTGTTGAGGACTCTGTGATGCTGGGCGTCAAATAATACAGGTTAATGTGTCCCTTCTGGACTCTGGAGTCAGAGCTCTCTTCTCAGGATATAAAAAGCTCTGCTTGTGGAAATATTTTTGTTTTGCTCTGTTCTTCCTGGTTGTTTGCATTTCTCTTTCTTGCTACTCAGGAGGTCACAGTATTACTATTTGCCAGCCAACAACTCTTCCAGAAGTACCAAGGTCAAAATACATTAAGCGTGTTGGGGCAAGAATGTCTCTTCTGTGTTTATGGAGCATGTCACAGTGGAACCATGAGTTCATTTGGGGCAGTTGTGCTGATGCTCTACATAAGAGCTGTCCTTGTTGATGTTCCCCTTAAAACAATTTCTCAGCTTTCTGCAGCCAGACACCTCCTTGTTTGGTTTGCCTCAAGGAAAGGCTTTATTGCTGGATTTCTGTTAGAAGCCATGGAAGATACAGACAGGCTTTGCTCTCCCATTTTGTCGCTTGCTACATCATGGTAACATTAAGTGGGTCTTGTGCCTGCTGTCACCTGGCTAACCAAACCAATCTGAGCTGTCAATAGTGTCAGAGGGGGTCAGAGAATTGTCTCAGTTGGAAGAGACCCCCAGGATCACTGAATCCAACCATCAACTGAAGACCAACATGGCTATTAAACCGTGTCCCCAAGTGCCATGTCCACATGTTTCTGGAACATCTCCAGGGATGGTGACTCCACCACCTTCCTGGGCAGCCTTCTCCAATGCCTGACCCCTCTTGCAGGGAAGGAACTCTTCCCAATATGCAATGCAAATCTCTCCTGGCACAATTTCAGGCCACCTCCTCCTGTTCTGCCACCTGACATGAGAAGAGATCGACCCTCACCTCATTGTGACCTCCCCCCAGGGAGCCTTAAGAGAGCATTGAGGTCCCTCCCTCAGCCTCCTCTTGTAGCTCTCACAGTGCTTGCTGCATGGAAATTCACCAGTTCACCTGTGGCAGCTGCTGGCCCTTGCTGATAAACCCTGTCAAAGATCTGCAGCTCCTCTGCTGTTCTTCGTGTTTTTACTACCTGTTTTACCCTTAAACACGTTTCAAATAAACCAAACGAGTTATAGAAGTCGCTGTTTGGGTCACTGTTGAAAGCTTTCTGTGTAATTTAAGGCTATTATTTCTCCATAAATAGCTCAGTGCTTCACGTGGTGCCAACCTGTGACCCGAGGGCTGCTTTCTCCCTTGGCAGCCCCTGGGGTACAGCTTTGCCTGGTGACTCGATACTCTGCTGCTGCTTCAGGCTTGGGTTACAGGGAACACGGTGCAGGTGCTCCTCAAAGACACAAGTCTTGGATGAGGTTATAAAGAGAGAAGTAGCTGAATTGTTCTTCCCTTCCTCCCCTCTGTGTCTCTTCTCCCCATGCTGGGAGGGAGACCACACACCCTGACAGCAGTGAAGCTTTCCCCTGCCTGCTTCATCTTTCTGTCCTGTACCAGCCCTGCACACAGACCTGAAGCTGTCCTGTGCTTCTGGAAGTGCATGGGTAGATGAAAGATAAGATGAAAGTTTTTCTCTGCTTTTTGAGCCCAGCATGCTGAGTGTAGAGAAAATCTAGAAGGATTGTGCTTGTGCCAGCAGGACAGCTCTGCAGAGCTCTGCACAGATTCAGCTGTAGTCACTGACCAGGGAGTGCTTTTGGGGCTGACTACAGGAGGTTGAGATGCTTGTCTTGTGTCTCACCAGCTGCTGTGCAAGTCTTGCCATCCAGCATCTAGTTTCATCCTGTTCAATCTTTAGATTCTGGCTTTTGATACGTGTTGAACTCATTTGTGGCAGACACTGTAATTCTGGATTTCATGTCTTCTGATGCTGGCCTCATGGTCAGGCAACAACTGATGCAGAGCAAATGCCAGGTTTTGCCAAGTAAGCATGTGTATGGATTTCCCACAGAACAAAATGCTGGGTGCTGACTGAGACCATGTGATGAGCAGCCACCTTATCAATTTTGCATAATCCAAGCTATTAACTGTTGCTAGTGAGTGGTCCAGGATCTTGTTTTGTAAGTAGGAGGCGGAAAATAAAATACCATCCCCGGGCTGACTTCACTCCTCTGGTTAAAAAATGAAAAGTATTCAGTGGCAGATAGAGAATTCTAATGAGAGGTGATTTGCATGAAGGCATAGTGCCAGGCAGGAGTGAATTCTACACTGATTCAACATTTTGACATGATCTGTAATTTTACCATGGCACAGCAAAAAGAAAAGGAGGTAAATAGTGAATGAAGTTGTTCAGCCTGGTACCTGTCAAGAAGTGTTTTGTAGCTATACAGGAAAGACAGAACTTTGGAGGGAATGTGAGTGATTCTGTTGCACTGACTGTGTTTGCAGTCAAAGACTGCAACAGGCTGCCCAGGGAGGTGGCTGAATCCCTATCCCTGGAGGTGTTTCAAAGAGGCAGAGGTGTGGTGCTGAAGGGCATGGTTTAACACCAGGCTTAGTGGAGTTAGATTAAGAAGGAGCTGATCTTGAAGGTGATACTGTGATACTGTCTTTTCCAACCAAGACAATTCTAGGATTCTGTGGTTATTGAGCTTTCCAAATACTTCATGTGTGGCAATGATACCACTTTTTCTGAAGGGAATCCTGTGTGTTTGTGCCGTAGCACCAACCATCTTTGCTGCCAGGCAAGATTTGTGACCTCTACAGCAAGGCCCCAATTTCTCCCCTTTGTGAAGGAGATCTTTTGAGTTGCTGTTGGTTTTGTTTGTGTGAGACTGAGTCAAAAAATACCTCAGTTAACAAATATTCACACTTCAGCCCTTTTATTATTTAAGGGAAAGTTGGATGTTGGCTTTAGAGCCTTCAAGCTTTGATCACTAATTTAAGGGCTAATTTGACTGCACACTGTGGAAAATAATGTGTGAGCATACTTGGTATCAGTCTCCACTTTGTGTGAGATACACAGAGTGACTCTAACCATGTCCAGGTTGGGAGCCCTCAGCACAGGAAGGACATAGTCCTGATGGAGTCCAGAGGAGGACCACAAAAATGATCAGGGGCTTGAAATACTTTGGCTATGAGGACAGGCTGAGGGAGCTGGGATTACTCAGCCTGGAGAAGAGAAGGTGCTGGGGAGACCTAATAGCAGCCTGCCAGTACCTGAAGGGGGCTACAAGAAGGCTGCGGAGGGACTGTTTGCAAAGGCCTTCAGTGACAGAAGGAGAGACAACAGTTTGAAGTGAGAGAACAGCAGATTTAGATTGAATGTGAAGAACAAGTTCTGCACCATGGGGGTGCTGGAACACTGCAAAAGGTTGCTCAGGGGAGGCAGTTGAGGCCCCATACTTGGAGATATTCAAGGTCAGGCTAGACAAGGCTCTGAGCAACCAGCTCTAGTGGATGCCCCTGCTGAGTGCAGGAGGGTTAGATTGGATGACCTTTGGAGGTTCCTTCCAATCCAGACCATTCTATGATTCTGTGTACTTTGTTTAACAGCGTGGGCTGTGTCCTGACAGTGATTAACAGATTAGACCCTGCAACGCTGATGGTCGGGTTGTAGCCTGTTGCAGTTCTGCCTGTTTAAGCCCTGAGTAAGCACCACATGGTGAAGTAACAGTTTCAATAGACCTTTAGACATTTTATATCCTGCAAAAGTCCAGCTTTGTTCTAGACTGTGTGAAAGCTGAGCTGAAATCTGTGGTCCTGTGGTAGAATGTGGCCTCAAGTACCTCCCTGGGCAACTAGTGCAGAACTTGTTCCTAGCATCCAATCTAAATCACCTCTTCTCTAATTTAAAGCCACTGCCCCTTGTCCTGTCACTACAGGCCTGGAGAGCCATGCTATTGGAGGGAGGCTATGATGTCTGCTGCATTTGGTGATCACCAACTGTGTCCAGTTATGTCCCTCAGTTTAAGAAGGACATCGAAACACTTGAATGTGTCCAGAGAAGGGCAACAAGGCTGGGGAGAGGCCTTGAACACAGCCCTGTGAGGAGAGGCTGAGGGAGCTGGGGTTGTTTAGCCTGGAGAAGAGGAGGCTCAGGGGTGACCTCATTGCCCTCTACAGCTACCTGAAAGGTGGTTGTAGCCAGGAAGGGGTTGGTCTCTTCTCCCAGGCACCCAGCACCAGAACAAGAGGACACAGTCTCAAGCTGTGCCAGGAGAGGTTTAGACTCAAGGTGAGGAGAAAGTTCTTCACCGAGCGAGTTGTTTGTCATTGGAACAGGCTGCCCAGGGAGGTGGTGGAGTCACCATCCCTGGAGGTGTTCAAGAGGGGATTGGACGTGGCACTTGGTGCCATGGTCTAGTCATGGGGTCTGTGTTGATAGGTTGGACTCGACGATCCTCGAGGTCTCTTCCAACCTTAGTTGTACTGTGATACACCATCTGCAGGGGCTTTCCCTCATGTTTCTTGTTTGGCTTTTTTTTTTGGCTACCCAAAGTTTGGGGACTGCACTGTAAACAGGCCTCTTAAAAATCAGAACTCTGAGCTCCCTACTTCCTGTTCCTATCAGTGAGTCTTCAGAGGTAGGTGAGTGATTATCTAAATACAAGAGAACTTCTATAAATGAAAGCCTTGACACAGTGGTTTTGGGGGAAGCAGATTGATGGAAAAGACAAAACAAAGTCAAAGACACCTAATTCAGATCCATCTTCTGTCATGAAGAGGGTGCAGGATTTGAACAGGTTGTTTAAAACTCTTTGCAGTTGTTTCACAAGATGCACTTCCCTTTATTTTTTTCTTCTGGCAAGCAAGGTAGATAAGAATTTACATTCACCACTTTAGAGCAAAGCAGGATCTCCTTGGATTCTCAGTTGCTGTAGATGGTCCTGGAGTATTAGTGAAGTGAGTACACGAGAATGAGTTTCTGCCATCTCCATTTGTGTGTACTCGCTCTCAGCTCCTGAATCACAGGCTTGCTCCATCCATCCTGGCTCTGTAAGCAGAGACAGCCATTCCTCTTTCTGTCACAGCTGACACTTGAAAATTCTCTGCTATTTTTAGCTGATTTTCAATCTCATTTCTGTCCTTTGAAAAGAAAGAAAGGGGGGGAAAAATAATCCTAGCCTTTAAATTGGTGACTTGCAGTGGGAGTTGCTGTTGCAGAGAAGCCAGCTAGTCAATATAGCCTCATTAACACATTTCAACAGGCTGTCTTATGTAAGCCTGCATTATTGGGAGGGCTGAGCCATAGCTTGGTTGGTAGGAAACTGTTGGGACTCAATTGAAAGCAAAGCCATGCAGGTTTTGAGAGTGGAGCTGCTTTCTCCCAGTTATGATTTGGGAAAATGATGAAGTGGCAGCTGGAAGAGAAGTACTGGCTGGAGGCTGTCAACCTACAGGAACTCTTCTGCTCCTGGTACTGGGTATTTAGTTCTTCACATCCATTAGAAAAACCAGGATCCCAGAATACCAGCATGGTGAGAGCTGGGAGGGACCTCTGGAGATCATCCAGTACAACTCCCCTGCTAATGCAGGGCACTCACAGCAGCTTGCCCAGGATCACAATAGCCAGGTGGGTTTGGAATCTCTCCAGAGCAGGAGACTCCACAGCCTCTCTGGGCAGCCTGCTCCCGGGCTCCAGCACCCTCACACCAAAGAAGTTTCTCCTTATTTTTCCTTAGGGTATTTGAGTCAGAAATGGAGCCTTGTTATTCTGAAACGTGCAGCTTTGGTGTTTGACTTAGATGTACGCTCTCAATACAGCGAATAGAGGTTAGTTTGTGCTTCCTTGCAGGGGATTACGTTAGGTGTGCTGGTGTCAAACAGGCTCCCTGGGAAGCGTTTACGTAGCTGTTCCCAGCACTTCTTGGAATCAAGTTCTCATGTCCTTTCACTCCTGTTTATTGGACACGTGAGGTCTGTCCTGTGAGGTACTAAGTGTCTTTAACCTCTGACCAACTTGGATGAAAATACAACAGATAAATCTTTTGCAAACGCTCCGGGCCTGACAGGCCCGGTGTTAAAGACAGGATGTGGTGAGGAAATGGTTCTGTAAGAGCATTATTTGTGAAGAGACCAGGTACAACCTTGGCTCCTAATTTCCTTTGTTTAGACAGCATGATGCTTAGTGAGAGCTGTCAGTGTTTCCAGCAGGTCTGTGTGGGGACTGCACCAAGAGGAGAAATAGCTCCAGGCTTCCAGGAGAAAGATGGAGGCTTTGCTGTGTTGTACACACCCACACTGAAATGACACCAGCAGATAACCAGGCTTTGGTGCAAGGCTTTTGTAACCTTTCCCAGCTATTCACAGGTTTTAAAACTTGGTTCTTATTTGATAATAATCTGTAGAAAAGGAAAAGGCTTTAACCTGTTTTGTTCTTACTCCCTTTGGGACTGATCTTAACACTGAGGTCATAGAATAATAGAATGGCTCAGGTTGGAAGGAACCTGGACATCATCTGCTCCAACCTCCCTGCCATGAGCAGGGATACCTCTTAACTGGACTTGGTTGCTCAAGGCCTCATCCAACCTGGCCTTGAACACCCCCAGGGAGGAGACATCCAAAACCCCAACAGGGCAGCCTGTTCCAGAGTCTCACCACCCTTGTACTGAAGAACTTCCTCCTAAGATCCAGTCTAACCCTGCTCTCCTTCAGCTTAAACCCATTTCCTCTTGTCCTAATACTAGACACTCTTATGAAAAGTCCCTCTCCAGCCTTCTTGTAGGATCCCTTCAGGTACTGGAAGACATCTCTAAGGTCCCTCTGGAGTCTTCTCTGAGCTGAACAAGCTCAGTTCCCTCATCCTGTTCTCATAGCAGAGATGTTCCAGCCCTTGGCTCATCCTTGTGGTCCTTCTCTGGACTTGATCCAACATCTGTGCCCTTCTTGTGATGGGGACAGGACACAGTATTCAAAGTGGGGTCCCACAAGAGCAGAGAAAAGGGGCAGAATTCCCTCTCTTGACCTGCTGGTCACACTGCCCTTGATGCAGCCCAGGACATGATTGCCTTCTGGGCACTGTTGGCTCACAGTGAGCTTCTCATTAATCAATGCATCCAAGTCTCTTTCTTCAGGACTACTCTCACCCCAGTCTGCACTCCGCTGGGATTTGTGCCTGGGATTGGCCTGACTCAGATGCAGGACCTTGTGCTTTGGCTTGTTGAAACTGATAATAATGGGCAAATTGTCAGTGGCCCACTTCTCAAGCCTGTGAAGACCCTTCTGTGTGGATCCCTTCCCTCAAGTGAGTCCAGCACCATGCAGCTTGGTGTCGTTGGCAAACTTGCTGAGGGTGCACTTGATACAGTTATGGAAGGTAGAGGTTAGGAAGAAGATTGCATCTCTTATGTGCATGTAAGTTCACAGGATGGTAGAGGTTGAAAGGGATCTCTGGAGATCATTTAGTCCAACTCCCCTACCAGAGGACCACAGAATCTAGCACAGGTCTCACAGGAATGCATCCAGAGAAGGAGACTCCACACGCTCTCTGGGGAGCCTGTTCCAGTGCTCTGTGACCATCACAGTGAGGAAGTTCCTCCTCAGGTTGAGGTGGAACCTCCTGTGCTGTAGTTTATATCCATTGCCCCTCGTCCCATCACAGTTACTGGTGACAGACAGTATTTCATGTCTGACTTGCTGCTTGCCATTGTGGCACCAAGTGCAAGCCGAAAGCCTTCCGAAAAGCACCACGTGAGGATGAGAAAATTCATTCTGAGTTGTTTCACAATCCCAATAAACCACTGCAGGGAAGCACACACGCCCCGCGCCTCGCCCCGGGCCCTGGAATCCCTAACAATCAGTACCTGGATTTTTCTGCTGAGGATGTTAAAACAACATGTACATCTTTGGTTATGAAACCTTCCTGCTGCTGGGGTTTGCTGTGGATACAGAGGTAAATAAAAGCTCTGCTACACTTCCTCACTCAAGTCACATTTTCTTACCTGTTTCAGATGCTTTGATTTGGTGTTTGACGATAGTTTTCCACCAGTAAGGCCAAAAACCTTAATTACATAAAGCTGTTGTGAGTTACTGGCTTTTTGCATGTACACTTATATGTGTTTGTCATAGACTCACAGAATGGTTTGGGTTGGAAGGGACTGTCAGGATCACCTAGTTCCAATACCCCTGCATGGGGCATGGACACCTCTTGCTAGACTGGGTTGCTCAAGGCCTCATCCAGCCTGACTTTGATCACTTCCAGGTTTGGAGCCTCCACAACCTCTCTGGGCAACCTGTTCCAGTGCCTCAGTGCTGTCACAGGGAAGAATTTCTTTCTAATGTCTAATCTCAATCAAGCTTTTTCCAATTTGAAGGCATCACTCCTCATGCTGTCACTCTACACCTTCATCAAAAGTCTTGCTTCAGCAGCCTGCTTCAAATACTGGAAGGCTGCTCTAAGGTCTCCCTGAAACCTTCTCTGCTGGAGAGCAGCTCTGGAGAAGGAAGGAGCTATAGTGGAGTTGTGTGAATAGGATCTGCATGCTTGTGCTGAGCCTGTGACCTTATGCTTTGTCTGGTGCCAGGGAGTGGTGAAGAGGATGTTGGGAAGAAATCCTTCACAGAAAGAGTGATTGGCCATTGGAATGTGCTGCCCAGGGAGGTGGTGGAGTCACCATCACTGGAGGTGTTTAAGAAGAGACTGGATGGGGTGCTTGGTGCCATGGTTTAGTAGATTAGCTAGTGTTGGGTGATAGGTTGGACTTGACCATCTTGAAGGTCTTTTCCAACCTGGCTAATTCTATTTGTAAGATAAAGGGATTCTAGGATGGCAGCAGAGCTGCTGAAGGGTGTGGAGCACAGATCTTGTGAGGAATAGCTGAGGGAACTGGAGTTGTTGAGAACTTCTGGCTCTCTACAACTCCCTGAAGGGAGGCTGGAGCCAGGTGGGGGTTGGTCTCTTGTCCCAAGGAACAAGTGATAGGACAAGAGGAAATGGCCTCAAGTTGCACCAGGGGAGATCTGGGTTGGACATGGGGAACCATTTCTTCCCCAAAAGGGATGTCAAGCCTTGGATCCAGTTCTTGGTGGTTTAGTGGTACCCTGGCAGTGCTGGGTTAATGGTTGGACTCAATGATCTTGGAGCCCTTTTCTAGCCTGAATGATTCCACAATGCTGTGACGATTTTTGGTTCTTTCTTTGCACGTGCCAAGGCTCAGGAGAGGAAGGTGCTGGTTTCTGAGCCCAGCAGCTCCACTGGGGTGCCTGTTGTGCTCTTGCTTACCCCTGCCTGAAGACAGAGGCAGCTTGGGGCTGGGTGCTTGCCGTTGAGGGCTGCTTTGTGTTGGCGGTCAGGCAGCAGAGCAGGCAGACGCTTCTGATCAGGCGCAGCGGCAGAGCAAACCGCGTGCGTGATGTGGCTATATTTGAAATCATCTGCATCTGTTAAACATTTAATTCTTTCCAAGATTTCAGGAGGTGACAAAGTTGGAAATTGCCTTAAAATTCAGATTAAGATTTGTTTTTTTTCCAAATCATTTTTCTTCCCCCCCCTCCCCAAGTTAGGCTGTTTCGCCTGCTTGGCATCCGCACTCGCCAGCGCTTCGCCGGAGTGGTGTGTTTGATAAACACTCAGATAATCTGCATTACAGATGTATTTTGGGATTTAGATGAGGATTTGACTGGTGTGAGCCTAACATATCAGCCCTAGACAAGCCAGTGTGGTCATAAATCTGTGTGGGTTGTTGTGCTGCTGCTGTAATGGAGAAGCTTTGCTGGGCTGGATTGTGCTGACAGTGCTTTATGTGTCTGACCCGTTTGGAGGACAGGATTTGTTCATTCTTGGGCTGCTTACTAAGCGCAGCAGTTGGACCGTGCCCCGCCAGTGTTTGGGGCAGCTTTTTAAACACACAATCCACCCAATTCAAATGGCACTCTGCTAAAAGTTTGCAGTTGTTTGTGTTTCAAAGAAGGGCCAGTTGGTTTTAATAGCTGGATTAAGGATTCGTGGAAACAACGTGATGATGTGATTTTTTTTGGGGGGGAGGGGGATGTTCTGGTAGCACAGCAGTCTTGGGGGGGGGAAGAAATGCTGCAGTTAATAGACATTGAGGCTCTCTGTAGTCTATCTGAATAAGGCAACTTTAAATATAGCAAATGGCTTTCACAAATATAAGTACAGCAAAATGGATCCTCCCAAGTCCTTGCTGCTGTATTTAGGTGACCCAGCATGAGGTGAACACAAAGTGCAGGAGTTGAAGCTGTAGGCACTGGCTTTTTGTTGTGATGTGACTTTGTCACATCTCATAAATTGAAGACACTCACTCCCTTTCTTTCAAGAAGCCTTAGAATTAATATTTGATTGCTATCTGTTTGGATATTTTTATAGTGATATAGCTGAGCTCTGACAAAAGGAGGATGAAATTTGATTTTCTACCCTTACTCTTTCCTTTGTCAGGGGATAAGAATCTACCCCATTGGCACAGCACTGAAACTGGGAAAGATCAGTGGGAATTTGGGTGACTGGTGTGGATTAAACATACCTGGATGTTGTAGTAAGAGAGAGCCAAGTGCTTGGTTTGAAAATCTGGGGTCCCTATTTTTGGTTTCTTAGTGAGTTAGCTCTTCAGCTGTAGCTCTGTAGCTCACTCCTCAGAAAAGCCCTTCTCTGGACATTTGACATGTGTTATTTTTCTGAGGTGCCCAGTCAGTAATCTGCCAGAGGGGATAAGTTATCTCTCATCAAGCTCCAGTTGTAGCTGGTGTTTTGGTGGTTGTGTTTTGTGGTGCTCCTGCTTGCTTCAATAAAGCTTCTGGAATAGCTTGCTGTGAAGTTTAGCTATTGGTAATGGTTTGGGGTTTGGTTGTCCTATTTATTTTTTCTTTTCCTGTGATGCTTAGCAGACACATCCTCAAAATGTGACAGTGACACGTTGCCTTGCTGTGACTGAGACTTCTGCTGCACGTTCTGCTGGGTGACTCCTAAACCCGGCTTTAAATCCCTAGCAGTCATCCTGGAGCAGCTCCAGGGCAGGCCACAAAGATGATCAGAGGGCTGGACTATCTTCTCTATGGGGACAGGCTGAGAGACTTGGGGCTGTTGAGCCTGGAGAAGAGAAGGCTCCAGGGAAGGAGACTCCACAACCTCTCTGGACAGCCTGCTCCAGAGCTCTGCTACTCTCACAGTAGTGAAGCTTTTTCTCATGTTGAGGTGGAACCTCCTGTGTTCCAGCTTGTACCTGTTGTTCCTTGTCCTGTTACTGGGCACCACCAAAAAGAGCCTGGCAGCTTCATCTTCACACTCACCCCTCAGATATTTACAGACATTGATAAGATCCCCTCTCAGCCTTCTCTTCTCCAGGCTAAACAGCCCCAGGTCTCTCAGTTTTCTTCAGCATACAGGTTTTTGGACATTGGAGATGGAAAGAGCATTCTGCAACAGCATATCCAAGATGGGTTTTGTTGCTCATTTGTATTAAGCTCTCCCCAAAGGAAAATTCCATGGAGGAGCCTCTACTTGTCCCTTGTGTAAAAAGGATTGATTCAGGAAATATGTCCAGCTAATACTTGGCTGTTTTGAATACAGAGACTACTTAGTGTGATTGTTTATGGGAATACTTCTTCTGTTGTCCACATGTCTCCATGTGTGGAGAAACTGGAGTTCTTGATCTGTCAGTACACCTTCTACAAAAAAATCATGAGGTTTTGATGTAGCTTTGTCAGCTAGGACAGCAGAGAGATCAAGTGTATGAAGAGCTGAAAGTTAGGCACCAACATATGCATTAGAGCACAAGTCTTGCCAGGAGCATCTGGGGGACCTTGGGTTGTTCAGCTTGGAGAAAAGGAGACTGAGGGGAGACCTCCTGGTTCTCTACAGCCCCCTGACAGGAAGTTGGAGCCAGATGGGGGGGCATCTCTTCTTCAAAGGAGCAAGTGATAAGACAAGAGGAAACGTCCTCAAGTTGCACCAGGATGGATTTGAGTTGGACATGAGGAACAGTTTCTTCCCTGAGAGGGTTGTCAAGGCCTGTCCCAGGCTGCTCGGAGCAGTGGTAGAGACCCCATCTCTGAAGGGGCTTCAAAGCCCTGGAGATATGGTGCTGAGGGCCATGGTTTAGTGATGACCTGGCAGTGCTGGGTTAGTGGTTGGGCTTGATGTTAAAGGTCTCTTACAGCCTTACTGGTTCTGTGATTCCATGGTTATGGGGATGTTTACAGCACAGTCAGCAGGTGGTTGAGTTCCTTCATGTTTGCCTTTAAAACACACTACTGCAGGAGTTGGAGATTTAATTACTTAATTATTATATATTGTAGGTTTTCATTTTAATAATTGATATTAAAAAATATCTTCTTACCTGAAGTTAATTTGGAAAAGAACTCCACAGCCATCTAAAAGAACCTGAAGTGAAAGGAAGATTAATGGCAGCTTTTTTGGTCTAGGGGAAGATGATTAATTCCCAGGGTCTTCTGAGCATGGTGGTGATGGTGCTTCTGCATTTTCTGAGCTCAGATGCTGGGTTCTCTCCACAGAGCTTAGTTTTGCCTTTCTGGTTGCTGCTTTACATTCTTCACTACAGATTGCAGGGGCTGCATGGGAGCTGAATTTTCCTGGTGAAGCACAAGCTACTACCCATGGTAACTTGTGTGTGGCTAAAGAGAGGTCATATTTGCTGGTAGATCATTCTCCCTCCCCCCCCAAAAGACCTGACAGCTGGTTTGAGAAGTTATTTTCAGGCTGGAACGTGAAACTTGGAGGAGAACCAAACTCCTTTATAAACAAACTTAGCAGTCATGGTCTTCCCCCTACTCCATTAAAACGGATTCTGTGCTTTGATTTACACTTCAGGGTAGTTGGTCACATGTTAAAACTGTAGTTTATTTGCCCCTTTTTGTTGTTCTTTAATGTTTGTTTCCTAATAATTCTAAAGCACAAACAGCTGGGGGGGTAATGGTGGGCTGTGTGCTAGTAGTTGTGATACTGCTCCCTGTGTAATTTGCTGGTGTGAAATAGGTTGGATTTGGTCAGCAGCCAGTGCATGCTCAGGTGGTCAAGAAGGCCACCAGCATCCTGGCTTGGATCAGCAGTGGTGTGGCCAGCAGGAGTAGGACAGGGATTGTGCTCTTGTACTAGGCACTGGTGAGGCCACACCTTGACTGCTAGGTTCCTTTTATGGGCCCCTCACTCCAAGAAGGACACTGAGGGGCTGGAGCAGGTCCAGAGAAAGGCAGGGAAGCTGGTGAAGGGTCTGGTGAGGAGCAGCTGAGGGAGCTGGGATTGTTCAGCCTGAAGAAAAGGAGGCTGAGGGGAGACCTCTGGGCTCTCTGCAGCAAACTGAAAGGAGGCTGGAGCCAGATGGGACTTGGTCTCTTCTCCCAAGGAGTAAGTGGCAGGACAAAAAGAAATGGCCTGAAGTTGCACTAGGGAAGGTTTAGCTTGGACATGAGGAGCAATTCCTTCCCCTAAAGTGTTCTCAAGTCCTGGAACAGGGTGACCAAGTCAGTGGTAGAGTCCCCATCCTTGGAGGGGTTTCAAAGCTGTTCAGGTGCGGTGCCGAGGGACACGGCTTAGCAGCAGACTTGGTAGTGTTTGCTTAATGATTGGAGTCAATGATCTTAAAGGTCTTCTCTGGATTAAACCATTGCATGTTTCTGTGACTTACAGAAGCTGCATTATGGTTTCTAGCCATAGAACTGAAGAGCAAAACTTACTTCTGAGGAGTATCTTGCATATTTTGCTGCAAGTTTCCAAGGTCCCACAGCACCGGGGTAGCTTTCCTCAAAATATTGTGGCTTGTTTAGATAAATTCTCAGGGTTTGTTCTCTTTGTTCTGTTGCAACTGATGATAAGCCTTGGAGGCATTGTAGTAGCCAAATATTTTAATGGAGTGGAAGCTGCTAAGGGAAAAAGAGTTATTAGTAAATTCTCTTTTGTACTTTTAATTAGCCATTAGATTATGCCCTCTGAGAAGTGAATTGGAGAACTTTGTGATGGTATTTGGAAAGGCTTTGGGAGCCAGTGGGGAAGTGGCAATCAAAGGGTGATAGTGTAGGGGAAGAGATCATGAGGAGTTGGAATCTAAAGGAAATGAACCAGAATTGCTTTTTGTGGGGTGTTTCTAGTTTAGGCTGTAAACCCTAACAATTTTGTTTCAATAGTATAAGAAACAAAAAGGATGTGAACCAAATGGAGAGATTCCCAAAGAGGGCAGCCAAGGTAGGTAGATCCATAGAAAGAGCAGAGGAATGGTGTAGTTGGTTTAGTCTGGAGTAGAGAGCTGAATGGCTCAGCCAGCCATGGTCTTCTGGAGTAAGAGAAAAGTGGGACAGCCAGCCATGGTCTTCAAACATGGTGAAGGCTGCCTATGGAGAGGAAAGGAGACAGGGCAAGAAGCCTTGTACTGAAATTGCTGGGGAGGGGAAACACCACCAACTGAAGCAGAAGTTAGGCAATTTATCTGCAGGGACTGCTTTGGGTACCTAGCCTTAGAGCAGGTGAGTGTCTGGATTGCCAGCAGTCCATGGAGCTTTACCATGTTAACACAGAATGGGATCCACTGGAGATCATCCAGACCAACCTCTCTGCTCAAGCAGGGGCACCCACAGTAGCTTGCCCAGGATCACAGTGGCCAGGTGAGTTTAGAATCTCTCCAGAGAAGGAGACTCCACAACCTCTCTGGGCAGCCTGCTCCAGGGCTTCAGCAGCCTCACCAAAGAATTTGCTCCTCCCGTTCAGTTTGTGCCCATTGCCCCTTGTCCTGTCACTGGGCACTAGTGGCAAGAGTCTGGCCCCATCCTTTTGACCCCTGCCCTTTAGACATAGCTAAGCATTGCTCAGCTCTGCTCTCAGTTCTCTCAATTCCTATGTTTGTTCATTCTGTGAAGATAACTTCCCACCTTCCAGAAGGGACTGGGAAGCTGTGAGCAGTGATGGGTGGCTGCTGTAAGCATGTAGCTGTGCTGCTGTAAATAAAGATGCAGTGTTTCAGCAAGATGGCATTAAAAGAATGTTAATCCTCTTTTGACATGGAGCTGTTGTTGATTTTCTGAGGGGGGAGATTGCTGTTTGAGTGTGTTCCCAGAGGAGCTGCATGGTGCACATAGATGTAGGTTGCCAGAGGGTGATGCAGATGTGTGTTGGTATCATGGTGCCCATTTCTGGAATGAAGATGTGTTGAAGTGGGAGCTTCCCTTCCTCCTAGTGACAGCTGCTGAAGAGGGCAAGGGCCTTCAGAGGAGTAGTGGTTCTTGGTATTTTCTTTTTTTAGCACCTCATCAGGCTCTGCTTTTCACTGCCAGAGTCTTTCCTGCAGGTGAGAAGTCAGCCTGCAGTGGTGGTATTTTTTTCTTTCTATACCTGCATGTTCAATGAGGGCAAGTGTAGGGTCCTGCACCTGGGGAGAAACAACCCTCTGCACCAGTACAGGTGAGGGGTGACCTGCTGGAAAGCAGCTCCAAGGAGAAGGACCTGGGGATGCTGGTGGATGACATGTTCTCCAAAAAGGCCAAATGGGCTCCTGGAGTGCAATGAAAAGAGTGTGGCCAGCAGGTCAAGGGAAGATCTCCTCCCCCTCTATGCTGACCTAGTGAGGCCACAACTGGAGTACTGGGTCCAGTTCTGGGCTCCCCACTTCAAGAGAGACAGAGAACTACAGGAGAGAGTCTGGAAGAGAAAACAAAAATGCTGAGGAGCCTGGAGTAGCTCTGTGAGGAGGAAAGGCTGAGGGTGCTGGGGCTGTTGAGCCTGGAGAAGAGCAGCCCCAGAGGGGATCTGATCAGTGCTCAGCAAGAGCTAAAGGGGTGGGGGGGCACGAGAATGGGGCCAGACTCTTGTCAGTGGTGCCCACACAAGGGGCAGCAGGCACAAACTGGAGCCCAGGCAGTTCCATCTGAACAGGAGGAGAAAATTCTTTGGTGAGGGTGCTGGAGCCCTGGAGCAGGCTGCTCAGAGAGGTTGTGCAGTCTCCTTGTCTGGAGAGATTCCAAAGCCACCTGGACATTGTGATCCTGGGCAAACTGCTGTGGGTGCCCCTGCTTAATCCCCCTGGATTAGCCCAGGTGATCTCCAGGGGTCTCTTCCAACCCCCACCATGCTGGCACAATCTGCCAATCCATGCCTTGATTCTGTTCTGAGCTCTTACTTCTCACAGCAATGCTGCAACCTCCTGTTCTGGGGATTCTTTGGCTTTTAATGTGAAAACCTTTGGGTGCTGCAGCCACACAGAATGCCTGGGCAGAAGCTGGTCATCTCTCTCCATTCTGGCTGTGGGGGCAGTGTCCCTCAGCACAGGGGCAGCCTGTGTCCCTGGCAGGTAGGTGGGACAGCCCAGGTCAGCGTTCTGCAGGCTTGTTTTTCAGGCTGTTTTGTCTTTCTGTGCTTATCTGTGTTTGCCTTGGCCGGCTGAACCCCATCCCACTGCAGCCGGCCGGGCCTCGCCGCGCAGCACTCGTGCCTCTTCTCTGAAGGTGCTTCTGTTGTGGGTACACTTCTTTGATAAGCTTTTGTGATTAGTTCTAGTGTTTGTTGTTGGAATTTATTGGGCTCTGCTCTGCAAGCCATGCCATAACATCTCCAGGTTTGCTTAGCTGGCAACTTCACTCCTGCTGTTTGAACTTGCAAAACCAAAGCAGCCATAACTCTTGGGGAAGGTGTTTGTGAGAGCTGTTCTTTTGGTGTATGTACTCTCCAAATTCAGATTGCAAAGAGTAAGAGGAAGGTGAAAAAAAAACACAGGTGATTTGGGTGAGCCAGGAATAGTGAAAGATGAATTTCCTCTCTGGCTTGGTGTACTCCACCACATGTGTATCATGAAATGCTCTCAAATATTTTCCCTTCTTATTTTCTGTTCTTACCTGCCAGTACAATTCTCTAGGCTTGCTGATTGATAAGCAGGTATCAATGGATCTGTATCAAAGATTAAGAAAATAAACTTGATGTTTTGATTGAGTCAGAGTTGGCAAGTGCTTAGAGAGTCGCAGAATGATAGGGGTTGGAGGGGATGTAGAGATCATCCAGTCCACCCCCCCTGCCAAAGCAGGGCCCCCTAGGGCAGGTCACACAGGAACGCATCCAGGTGGGCTTTGAAAGTCTCCCAAGAAGACGACTCCATAACCTCCCTGGGCAGCCTGCTCCAGGGCTTCAGCATCCTCACAACAAAGAAGTGTCCCCTCATGTTGAGGTGGAACCTTCTGTGTTCCAGCTTGTGCCTGTTGTTCCCTGTCCTATCACTGGGCACCACCAAAAAGAGCCTGGCAGCTTCATCTTGGCACCCACCCCTCAGATATTTATGCACATTAATAAGATCCCCTCTCAGCCTTCTCTTCAGACTAAACAGCCACAGGTGTCTCAGTCTTTCCTCACAGGAGAGATGTTCAAGTCCCTCAATCATCCTTGTAGCCTCTGTTGGACTCTTTTCAGAAGACCCCTGTCTCTTGAACTGGGGAGCCCAAAATGGGACACAATATTCTGGGTGTGGTCTCACCAGGGCAGGGCAGAGGAGGAGGAGAAACAATCCATGATGTGGTTCATGTGATGGAAACAATCTGTGTGTGAGGGAAGGTTCTCTGAGGTGGGTGAGCCTGATGGTCTTATTGGTACTGTTTCAGCCTTAATGTCCCTCTTGGCTATGAGGAAAGACATCAAATAATTCAATAGCATGTCAGCAGTTCTCTCCTTGCAGTTATCTACAGGGAGACTAAGGAAAAATACCTTAGGAAAAAACCATGTGACTAAGATGAAAGTATATTTAGGGGAGGATCACTTCAAGGGCTCATTTTAGGTGCCTAAAACTTGAGACTGTCTCATCTCAGCCCCAGTTTGGTTTTATATGGTGCTTTAACTGGTCTGGTGTTCGGGGTTTTTTGGGTTCTTTTTGTTTGTTTCTTTGGTTTTAAAGAAATAAGATAAATTCTGATTATTTTCCTGATCAGGAACGTTGTTGCCTTGCAGTGCTGTATTTTCAGTGGTTTCAGGAAGTTTTAGGGGATTGCATTGTTTATGTTGGGTAAAGAGTGAGCAGAATGGATAGAGAGCAGCCCTGTGGAGAAGGATTTGGGGGTGCTGAGGAGTGCAAAGCTGGCCATGAGCAGGTACTGTACACTGCTAGGGCAGCAGGGGCAGGGAGGAAATTCTGCCCCTGTGCTGTGCTCTGCTGAGACCTGCCTGCAGTGCTGGGGCCAGCTCTGGTGTCCTCAGCACAGACAGGGACCTGTTTGAGCGGGGCCAGAGGAGGCCACAGCAGTGATGCAAGGATGGAAGCCCTCTGCTGTGAGGCCAGGCTGAGAGAGTTGGGGCTGTTCAGCCTGCAGAAGGCTTCAGGGAGACCTTCCAAAATGTGAAGGGGCTACAGAAGAGCTGGAGAGGGACTTTCAACAGAGCCATGTAGTGAGAGAGTGAGGGGTAATGGCTTCAAACTTGAAGAAGCTTGACTGAGATTAGACAGTAGGAAGAAATTCTTCCCCATGAAAGTGGTGAGGCAATGGAGCAGGTTGCCCAGATAAATTGTGGAGGCTCCAGTCCTGGAAGTATTGAAAGCCTGAAATGTTGATGGGGCCTTGAGCAACCTGGTCTAGGAAGAGGTGTCCCTGCCCCTTGCACAGGGGTTGGAGCTAGATGATCTTGACAGTCCCTTCCAACCCAACCCGTTCTACCATTCTGTGGTACTAATGAGTTTGAAGTGTCTCTCTTACCTTTGCATCTGTTTTATCAGTTTTTCTGTTCTAGACTTTCTTCTTCAGTTGGAGAGAGCTGAGGTTGGTATGGCAAGGCTGCCAGCATGGCTTTGTATCCAGTTTCCTCAATAATTTGTTCTCCTTTTGAGTTTGCAACCCAAGGCTTTGATTTGGTTGAGTTCAAGTCTAAGGTAACGGTGCCAGATCTCATTATTTAAATTTCCCATTGTAATCTCCTTACAACTTGAACATTCCTACAGCATGGGGCTTTCACAAGTCCTGAACTTGTCCAGGCTGTACCTTGCATGTAATTTGCAATTGCAGTGGGAGCTGTGTCATGATCTATCCAGCTACAGGTTGTAGAAACCAAGTGTGAAGCTCAGCCCGGGGAAGAATGTGCGGGATAAATATCCTTTGCTCATTTCACTGGAGCTGTTTCTGTAGAAAGCAAGCTGTGTTGAGCAATGTGAAGCCCTTATTTAGTATCATACAGCATGTTCCCAAGAGCCACTGGTGGCCTTTTTTTTCTACTCTCATGTGGGATTGATGTAGTTGGGATAGACTGAAGGCTTAGTCCAATAAGCTAAGTCTTGCCTTTTGATGGAGACAGATGTATTAATTTCTCCATCCAGGTGCCAAATGCACCTTCTTCACCATTGCTGGAGCTGGGCATTATTTACTGAAGGATAGGAGAATGCCCACACCACCCCAGCTGCTGCTGGCCATGGCCACAGTGCCTTTCTTTGCAGGATGTGCCATTGCAGGGAGTTAGGTGTGTCCTGTTAACGTTCTGCAGTTCTCCCATGTCCATAGCCATGTCCATAACCTTGTGCAAATAACTAACCAGCGAAGCTGCATCCCTGTAAGTCACCCTCCAGACTTGGGCTTCATGCTCCTCAATCTGTAGAGGGATATCCCCAGAGAGCAGAGTCCCTGCCCAGGAATAGTACAGCAGCAGCTGCTGGTGCTGGCTTGCTCTCTGGCTTTTCTCCCCCTTTCTTTGCCAGCTCTCCTCCTCTCCTCTCATTAGTGTAACTTTTATTCAAATTAAATTAAGGAAGCACAAGGGAACATGCATACATTTTAAGAGGCTGGTTCTTTTCTGCTTGTGCAGTGTTTAAGTGCTTCTTGGAGTTTGCCTCCATTTAGCTCTTGCTTATTTTCAGGAGAGGGGCAGAAGCAAGCTAGACGATTTTAAATAGGGGAGGTAACGAGGCTTTGCTGCTTGTAACTGATGCAGTGTTCAGATGGCTGTGTGGTTTCTTGGCCTTGCCCCCTCTATCTAGATTAGAACTGGTGCATTTCCATTACCATTTGGAAAATTTGCTTCACCTTCTTTAGTAAAATCTTAGAACTGTTTTCCCTCCCTGCCTCCAGCTTCTTTATTCCCATGTCCCTTCCCCTCCTTCCAGTCCCTTTTTCCAGATTTCCTCTCTGAATCCACAAGAAAGGACTCAGTGTTTGATGCAAATGAGGGAGTGAAAAGCTGAAGCAAAGGAAGAAAATGAAATAATAGGAGTCCCTAGGTGGGACTGGCTGGAAACCTGTGCAGCAGATCTGTTGATGAACAGGAATACCTTGCTGGTCTGCAGCAGATCTGCTACCAGGGTTTCCTACTTCCTCTGGCCTCTCATTTTCCTCCTTGCAGTTGTCCAGTTAATGTGCCCATCAGGATGGGATTCCCTAAGAAATGGCCAAAAACTTGACTGAAAAGAGGCATCCTTTTAATTTTATGTGGGCTGTGATCTGGAATATTCCACAGTCACAGAGCTGCTGGACTGGTGTTGAGTCTCCAGGCCATTCATTCTCCAAAACCTGTTCTAGCTGCTTTTAGTAACCTGAAAATGTAAAGATGCAAATGGCAGACAAGAGATGGAGCAGCTGAGCCCCTGGGGGGGTTCCTAGGAAGGCAAGGAGCCTGACTCAGGTGGTCTGTGAAGCGTCCCTCAACCTCCCTCAATCCAAGCAGCTTCTTTCCACTCTGGATTTGGGATTTACAGTAAGCAACCTGGGGAGCAAATAATGCAATAATCTAACTAGAGCATCTCTTCTAGACTTGAAAATTTAAGGGCATCAAAGTTGGTGAAGGGTCTGGAGAATAGGTCTGGTGAGGAGCAGCTGAGAGAACTGGGGTGGTTTATCCTGGAGAAAATGAGGCTGAAGGGAGATCTCATTGCTCTCTACAACTCTCTGAAAGGAGGTTGGACCCAGGTGGAGGTTGGTCTCTTCTTCCACAGAACAAATGAGGGAATGAGAGGAAGTGGCCTGAAATTGTGCTGGGGAGGTTCAGGCTGGAGATGAGGAGAAACTTCTTTGCTGCAGGAGTGGTCAGGCATTGAAACAGGATGCCCAGGGAGGTGGTGGAGTCACCATCCCTGGAGGTATTCAAGGGACATGTGGCCATGGCACTTGGGAACATGGTTTAATGGCCATGGTGGTTTTAGTTTGACATTTGAACTCAATGATCTTAGAGGTCTTTTTCCAACTGAAACAATTCTATGGTTCTGTGAGTTCTAGGAAGGGAAGAACTGGGATGCCTATGGGAAGCACAGCTTGCCTGGGGCTCATAGCGCTGTTTGGTTGAAGACTGGGTGCTCCCTGCCTTCCTCCAGCATAGACCACAACCACCAGCTATGGGCCATAAAAGGGAGCAGCATTTCTTGTCAAAATACAGCTGCCCAATGCCTTTGCTTTCTGGGAAAGATGTCCAGTAAGTGCTGAGACAGCTTGTGAGGTGCAGATAAACATTTACTTGCTCTTAACCAGAATTGTTGGCTTTTCAGAGCCCAGGGGGCAGGGGGATCACATCATGCTGCCGACTGATGAATGCTTGCCGTGGAAAGCCTAGACAGAGGTTTAAAGTTCAAACCAGTTTGCTTTGCTTTAAAACAACAAAAAAGAGAGCTTTTATTTTATCAGGAGGAATAGAGCAAACAGGCTCATTATTTGGCATAACAGTGAATCTTTGCATTAAGCTCCATTTTGGGAGAAAAGGTAGCAAAGATTTGTTTTCCTCACAGTTGAATGTGAATGATTGTATAATGCTTTTCCTTATTGCTCTGAGACTTTTACGTTTCTATGAGCTCTTTAAATGATGCAAGAAAGTGCTCTGTTGGCATAATGTAAACTGAGTGAGTGGAAAAGTAAATATTTAAGGTTGACATATCAGAGTATAAATAGCGGTTACTGTGTGTAATGTTTCAATTGTAAAACTATTTGGAGGGCTCTGGTAGGCTGCACCACAGCTCCTTGAAATGGTGGGGGTTTAAAATCACAGGATGGAATCAGAGTCCTTTTGATTGGAAAGGGTCTCTAAGAGCATTGAGTTCAACTATTCTCTAACTCTGCCAAGGCTGGGGCTAAACCGTGTCCCTCAGCACCACATCTCTGCCTCTGTGAAACCCCTCCAGGGATAGCTATTCAACCACCTCCCCGGGGAGCCTCTTCCAGTGGCTGAGAACTCTTCCACTGAAGAATTTTCACAGTATAACTAAGGTTGGAAATGACCTCAAGGCTCATTGAGTCCAACCTATCAACACAGACCCCATGACTAGACCATGGCACCAAGTGCCACGTCCAATCTCCTCTTGAACACCTCCAGGGACGGTGACTCCACCACCTCCCTGGGCAGCCTGTTCCAAGGATGAACGACTCGCTCGGTGAAGAACTTCCTCCTCACCTTGAGTCTAAACCTCCCCTGGTGCAGCTTTCTTCTAATATCCAACATAAACCTCCCCATGTACAACTTGAGGCCATTTCTTGTTCTCCTGTCACTTGCTACTAGGGAGAAAAGTCCAACACCCCCCTCACTACCACCTCCTTTCAGAGAGTTGTAAGGAGTTCAAATTTTCCCCAGGCTGAATTCATGTTTTGGAAGGTAGAGCTAAAACTGCTCACGAACACATCTCAGTCATCTGTGGTGCCTCAGATTCCTGATGTCTTTGTCACTCCCCTCCTGAGAAGGTCTGATCTGCTTGTCAGCAAACACCAATGTACAGTCAGTGAGGTTTATCATTCCCAGGGCTGTGTCCATATTCCAGGCTGGATTTGGAGCTGTTTAATCCAAGACTAAAGAAGGTGGTCAGGCAGCAGGAGCTCGCTTCATCCGGTACCAGCGGTGGGTCAGCTGAAAGCCCAGGCTGCTGGGTGGGCAGCACTCGCTGGGGAAGCTGCTTTGGGGGAACGCTGGTGGTGCTCCTTGTGGATCATGCTAAGTAATTATCACATCTCCCCAGGCAAGCAGAGTTTGGGTTTTCTGCCTCTTTGGAACCTGATCTTTAGCACTCGTGTTTTGCAAGAATGAGGTATTGTACCTTGTCTCTTGAAGTACCTTGTCCTAGAGCCTCACTTGAGTGACTCTTCTCTGGGTTTCTCACTCTGGCGGATTGAAGAAGATCCCAAGTGTTGCTTCAGCATAGCTCTTGTCTTTAGCAGTAATTACACAAGCTTTACTGTATCCTATCTGTGTCATTAAGACTGGCTGGCTTCCATGCGGGCAGAAAACCAGCGAGATGAAAGCTTTTAGCATGCCTTGACATTGCACAACAGCTGTATGCTACTTGCAGCTAAAGTTTAGCTCCGCCTAAGCCAACCTGACACTTGAACTTAATGTTTAACTGCACAACTAATGCTAGGGAGGCATCTCTCTGTGGAAAGGAGTTGCTGTGGTAACAGGTAACACTCCTGTGGAATTCCATTGATACCTACAGCTCAAGCTGCTGTAGAAAGTTTGTGCTTTGTATGTAAACTGTGTTTCCACTGAAGGAGTAGTGTGAGAGAGCTCTCTGAATTGCAGGAGCTATAAGCTGGAACCCAGGAGGTTCCATCTGAACAGGAGGAGAAACTTCTTTACTGTGAGGGTGCTGGAGCCTTGGCACAGGCTGCCCAGAGGGGTTGTGGAGTCTCCCTCTCTGGAGAGCTTCCAAAGCCACCTGCATGTGTTCCTGTGTCGCCTGCCCCGGGTGGTCCTGCTTTGGCCGTGGGTTTGGGCTCGATGATCTCCGGAGGTCCCCTCCAACCTCTACCATTCTGTGATTCGAGTTCTTAAAATACTGAGTTGAAAATGCAGCAGTCCAGGCTTGGATTGCACTGCAGAATGTGAACACACTGGAGCTTTTCTGAGGGTTTTCTTGCTTTTCTGAAGTGTGGCTTGCTCCGAGCAGATTGATGAGTTTGCCAGTCACAGGCACAGTTCTAAATGTTAATTCTCCTCGTCTCCATGGCTGCTGCTGCTGTCCTTGTCCGCTCACGCCTCCTCTTGTCTGTTCCCTCTCTAATCCTGCCTGCTGGTTCTGAGTCATCCTTTGAAGCTGTGGTTTGGGGACTCCTTCCCAGGACCACGAGCTCTCCCCCAGTGATGTGCTGTGTTGCATTACTTTCTTCAGTAAGCTTCCTTTGCTGGCAGCTCATAGCCCCTGGTTCTCCTAACCCACCTGCAGCCTTCATGGTCACTGCTCCAAGTAGCCCCTTACAGGATGAGTTTTGCATAGCAACACAGGGACAGCGGCCACACAACTTCTGGTTCTACCTGACTGTCCTCAAGATGGGTTTATAATATTCATGGTGAGGGTGTTTTTGTGTCACTAGCTAGGACCAGCAAGAGGGAGTGGAGGATTAAGGATGACTGCTTCCATTTAAGTCACCTGGTTGTCACAGAAGCAGGAGAGGCAACTGAGAACAGCACAAATGTGACTGCAGAATCATAGAACTGTTTTGGTTGGAAAAGCCCTCTGAGATCATTGAGTCCAACCATCAACCTGACTCCACCATGGCCATTAAACCATGTCCTGAAGTGCCATGTCCACACATTCCTTGAACACTTCCAGGGACACCCTTATGAAAAGTCCCTCTCCAGCCTTTCTGTAGGCTCCCTTCAGATACTGGAAGGCAGTGCTAAGGTCCCCCCAGAGCCTTCTCCAGGCTGAACAACCCCAGCTTCCTCCACCTATCCTCATAGAAGAGGTGCTCCAGCCCTTGGCAAAGGTGTTCCTGTTTCTATCCCACCTGATGATCTGCTGCAGCTGGTCAATCCTGCCAGTCACTGATTAGCAGTGATCTTCAGGGAGGCTGACTATGATGTGGTCACATCTTTGAAGATGCTTGCTTTAGGCTTAGCTCCTTTTCATTGCTAAAGCTCTCAGGTTTGTAGAGAATCAGCATGTTTAAATGCTGGAGAGAGACACACACAGTGTCTCCACAGAGTGGCCAGAAGCTCCTTCCCTGAGCTCAAAGCTCAGCAAGGGCCAGCTAGCTTGGTAAGGTGAGAATTGCTGATTTGACTTCCATCAGTGATACATATTTCTTTATATATGTATTTAGCAGTGTGAGCTGCAGTAAATGAGGGTCACTTATAAAGCTTTAATCCCAACAGGTTTTCCAGGTTGCATGTAGTTAATTCCTACCCCACAAGGCTCCGTTGAGCAAACGCTGAGTATCTTTTATTACCTGAGAAACTCCACTTTCTGCTGCGGTTCCAGTCAGGCTGAATCCTCATTTCATCGGTGTGTCACTTAACAACAGATGCTCTGGTGTGTAAAGGCTCCTGTAATGAGCTTTGGCATGTGCTTCCATGGTAGGTGAAATAGTTTGCATGCCTCTAGAATAAACATTTCCAGCAGCCTGTGTTTGGAGTCATGGTAAACAATCGAAGGTCTTGGCTCTGGCTCCTCTGTGGTCAGCGTGAGCCGTGGCGTTGGAGCAGGCATCGTACCCTTGTGATTCACAGCTCTCGAGCCCTGCTCGAATGGCATTTTTTGGTTGTTGTTTTAATGCTCCCAAAAAAGGGAAAAGATCAAAGTGCAATCTGTTCTTTCCTGCCCTTCTAGATATACAAAACAGCTGCAAAGCACAATCAGCCATTGTAGTGATATGTGCCCCAGGTCTATAAATAGATGGAAAGCTTCAGGCCTGAGCTGTGCCGCTGGAGAGGCCAGGGGATTTTCGCTTGGGGTTACCAAACATTCCCTCGCTTGTTTGTGGTTCAGAACCATAATTTCCTAGGCTGCTATATTCCAATTAAATGTGAATTCAAAATGATTTTACTGTGAAGGCTTTACATGACTTCAGCTTGCAGTTTTCTCCTTCCTTGTTTTTGATTTTTTTGTAAAGAATGTGTTCCCCCCAATGCACAAAAATTGCTGCCAGTTCCTAAAGGAAACCTATTTAGATAGAACAACTGCATTCTTAATTCAGCAAGGATAAGTGCAGAGTCTTGCACCTGGGGAGGAGTACACCATGCTTCAGGACAGGTGAGGGGCTGACCTGCTGGAGAGTAGCTCCACAGAGAGGAACCTTGGTGAAACCCTGGAATGGGTTGTCCAGGGAGGCGGTTGAGGCCCCGTCCCTGGAGGTGTTTAAGACCAGGCTGGACGAGGCTCTGGCCAGCCTGATCTAGTGTGGTGTGTCCCTGCCCATGGCAGGGGGGTTGGAACTAGATGATCCTTGTGGTCTCTTCCAACCCTGAATCATACTATGATACTATGAACCTTGAGTCCTGGTTGATCAGAAGTTATTCAGGGAACAGCAGTGTGCCTTGGTGGCCAGGAAGGTCAATAGTATACTTGGGGGCATTAAGAAGAGGGGGCATTTAGGAAGAAATTCTACACAGAGAGAGTGATTGCCCATTGGAATGGGCTGCCTGGGGAGGTGGTGGAGCCACCATCATTGGGGGTGTTTAGGAGGAGACTTGATGGGGTGCTTGGTGCCTTGGTTTGGTTGATTAGGTGGGATGGATAATAGGTTGGACATGATGATCTCTAAGGTCTCTTCCAACCTGGTCTGTTCTATTCTACTCTCAAAGAGTGTGGCCAGCAGGTTGAGGGAGGTTCTTCTCCATTTGTTTTCAGTCCTAGTCAGGCTACACCTGGAATACTGTGTACAGTTCTGGGCTCCCCAGTTAAAGAGGAAGGGGGATCTACTGGAGAGAATACAGCAGAGGGCTATGAGGATGACTGAGGGACTGGGGCATCTCTCTTACTTGGAAAAGCTGAGACCTGTGGCTGTTCAGTGTGGAGAAGAGGAGGCTGAGAGGGGACTTTGTCAATGTCTGCAAATAGCTGAAGTGTGGCTGTCAGGAGGATAGAGCCAAGGCCTTTTCAGTGATACCCAGTGATAGGATAAGGGGCAGGGGCCATAAACTCAATCACAGAAAATTCAATCTCAACATGAGAAGAAACTTTTTTACTGTGAGTGTGCTGGAGCCCTGGAGGAGGCTGCCCAAAGAGGTTGTGGAGTCTCCTTCTCTGAAGACTTTCAAGACCCTCTGGATGTATTTTGGTGTGACCTGCCCTAGGTGATCCTGCTCTGGCAGAAAGCTTGGACTGGATGATCTCTGGAGGTCCCTTCCAACCCCTACCATTCCATGATTCTTTACCCAAAGAATATTGCTGTGGTGGGAGTGGGAGGTTTATGGAGATGTGTATGAAGAGTGAAAATTGGGAGTCACATTCCATTAAATCATGGTCTGGACTCTCCCTCAACCTGGAAATATGTAGTGTGGTGCTTGCTAAGAGCTTCGTGTTCTCTTGAACTGGAGAGTAGGCGGCGGGAACGCTCTGCCTCGCTGCGCGAGGGGAGTGAGATCTGCACGGCAGATCCAGAGCTGCCAGAGCTGTTCCCAGCTTTTTTTTCCCCTTAATTCAATATGCTGCATATTTTTTATTCATCATGTTAACTGGTACTGAAGAGCTGTTGAGAATGTGAGAGCTCGGGACTTGTTAGATGATGAGAGAAAAATTAGTGTGCTTGGCCGAAGGAAGGTGTTGGAGTAATTTGGGTTTGGAATATCCAGGATGTGGTTGAAGCTGCTGCTGGCAGAGATGAAGACGACTTGAAACTGCTCATCTCCTTTCTGTGCTCTCTCCCTAAAAGTTCATAGAATGGCTCAGATTGGAAGGGACCTTAGAGACCATCTACTCCAACCTTCCTGACATGGGCAGGGACACCTTTTTGCTGCTAAAAGCCTCATCCAACCTGGCCTTGAACGCTTCCAGGGAGCGGGGATCCGCAGCCTCCCTGGACAACCTGTTCCAGCGCTTCACCACCCTCACTGGAAAGAACTTCTGCTTAATCTCCATTCCAAATCTCCCCTCTCCCAGCTCAAAGCCATTGTCCCTTGTCCTGTCACTCAAAGCCCTTGTCAAAAGTCCTTCCCCAGCTCTCCTTCAGCCCCCTTCAGGCACTGGTCCAAACCTGTGCTCCAAAGGGTTCTAACTAGAGCTTGTTGGTATGAGTCTTCCTAGGTGTAACTTGTCCCTGGAGTATCTTGTCCTGTCACTGTGCACCTCTGAGAAGAGCCTGGCTCTGCTGTTTCATAATTAGTCTTCTCAAAACTGCTAAACCCCCTCTCTGTCCTTGCTCTCGGTGAGCATCAGCCACCCAGTCATTGTGGTGGCCCTCCCTGGCATCACTCCACTGTATTGGGTCACACTCCTAGTCTGGGGAGCCCCGAACTAGACAGTGCCATCCACAGTGCTCACTGGAATGCCCTCACTGCTGAGGTGCCTCTGCATGCAGCCTGTTCTGTCAGCCTATTGACTTCTCCCAGCATGCCATCGAGTGTGAGGAGTTGTGCTGGAGGCACAGTGTAGGGTGCTGCTCTCATTAGACGTTCTGTCACAGATAATAAAGGTGACGAGGAGCCATTGGGGAGGTCAGTGGATTCTTTGTTTTGGACTAGAAGATGCTGTCATCTGTTTCTTTTCCCAGTAAAAAGAGAAGCATTTTAGAAGGGTTGGTTTCTCAGGCAGGTTCTGTGTTGCACGCTCCTGTCCTTTGGGATCAACATCCTTGCCTAGCACTCATCAGGCAAAACCAGGCTCTGCCTTACTTCAGTACCCAGTGGTTTTATCTGTTTGCATTTGAGAGCAGCAGTTTGTTCTGTTTGGTTTTTTTCCAGTGAGCTCTTGCTGGGTTTCTGATGTTGATTCGGGTCCCTTAGCTGAACTCCTGAAATCACCTCGTTATCTCGAACAAAGCGCTGCTGTTGTGATAGTCCTCACAACAGTTCCCTCTGCGAGCTGGCAAATCTTTTCCTGGACTTGCTGTACCCTGCAGTAGATAAAGTGGCAATCTAAAAGCAACACAGGCTCCACACCAAAAGACGTTTTTTTAATTATTATTATTTTCCCTCCAGGCTTCTGCACTTTCTGCTTTGCCTGAGAGAGACAGCCCAGCTACCCTGGCTGAGTGCACCACGCTGCTCCAGCTGGAAAGACAAATGCTTTGCTTGTGCTCTGGTGCTAATAGGAGAGCAGACTTAAAATAATCACTTTTCCTCTAAAGCAAACAACTTTTATGCTTCTGACATGAAAGATGAAAAGCACACCTCCTTTTACAACCAGAGGCTGCTCCTTGAGACTGTGGCAGCTTCATAAATTCAGGAAAAATAATAATAAAATTGTATATGCTCCAGATGAGAAATTCTGTTTAAGAAACACTCCATGATTGCCATCTTCCACATATTCTTGGGACTCGATGAAGAGGACACCCAGCTGTTGTGTAATGCTGCTGGTCAATGGCTGTGACGCAGTGGAGCCCTCCAGTAACTATTACAGAAGCATTTCCTTTCCCAGTTGTAAGTTTATATGCTCTTGTTCCAGTTTCCCAAGTGAACTCTTGCATGAAATTCCAGTGGCCTGGATCAATGAGAAATGGAAATGTCCTTGCTTGGACTAGACAGCTGATGGGAAAAACCACATTGAGTTAGGGGTTTAGCACAACAAGGCTGTTGGAGGCTGGATTTTGTGCTCTGCGGGGGGAGAATGCTGTGCGTTTGGAAGTCTCATTTTCCTGAGAGACATGGATGGAGGATTCTAGTCTAGGGAACTGTCTCAAGTGGAGCAAAAACTGCAGTGCTCTGGAGTCCTCAGCACAGGACAGACAAGGACCTGTTGGAGTGGGGCCAGGAGACCACAGCAATGACATGAGGGCTGGAAGCCCTCTGCTGTGAGGCCAGTGTGAGAGAGTTTGGGTTGTTCAGCCGGGAGAGGCCTCCAGGGAGACCTCCTGGTGGCCTTTCAGTGCTTAAAGGGATTGATCAGCAAGCTGGGGACAGACTTTTGAGCAGGGCCTGTTGTGACAGGATGAGGGCTGATGGTGTGAACTAAAAGAGGAAGATTCAGACTGGAGAGAAGGAAGAAATGTTTGGCGCTGAGGGTGGTGAGACTGTCCCAGGTTGCCCAGAAAGGTTGTGGAGTCTCCTTCTCTGGAGAGATTCCAAACTGACCTGGCCATTGTGATCCTGGACAAGCTGCTGTGGGTGCCCTGCTTTAGCAGAGGGGTTGGACTGGATGATCTCCAGGGGTCCCTTCCAATTCCCACCATACTGGAATTCTCTGAATATGTGCACTGAACAGCCTGTGAACTCACCCCTCAGTCATGCACTCTGCTCAAAACCATTTCATGATTTCAGTGTCTTTAATTTGATTCTCTTGGTGGTTTCATTTTGGTTTCCTTGGAGGAAGACACATCAAACTGAAGGGTGAGTTTAACACTGCCAGTTCTCCTCTGTGCTCTGCAGCTGCCTTGCTGTGCTGTAGACTCATAGAATGGTAGGGATTGGAAGGGACCTCTGGAGATCCAACCCCCTGCCAAAGAAGGATCGCCAGGGGCAGGTCACAGAGGAATGCATCCCTAGATGTGCTGTGGTTTCTAAAGCAGCAGGAGCCTGGTTAGCTCAGGATGCAACTAAGGTGTCAGCAGTTAGTTATAAAATGCTCTCTTTACATAAAACATCATCAACAATGGTGAGGGTAACAAAAAGCCTAATCTCTTTTCTCATTCAAACAAGTTCAGAGTGTTTCTTGGATACTTTTGAAAGAAGACTTGCTTTTATCAGATTAAACAGCCCCCATTTTTTATGATGATTAAGCTAAACCCACTGTGATTCATCATATTTCTCAGAAACCTTGATCCCTAACCTCAGGGGAAAAGTAATCCCACAAAACACTTCAGTCTTCATTAAGGAATTTTCTTTTGAATGCTCAGATCTTCAAATAAATCAGGAAAGGCAACGTTAGATGAATGATTGGTAGAAATACAGAGAAATTGGACTGCCCCTTCCCATTCTAAGAGAGTTCTGTTGGCAGGAGCAGCAGCAGAGAAGCAAGTGTAGGGGGTGGGGAAAGATTTAGCCTTTGTTGGCTTTCTTTCAGTTTTGCCAAGAGCCTTTTGGAGGTGGGGGGTGGAAAGGAGCTGTTTCTTTTGTGTCTGTGCTTTTACAAGGGTTGGAAGGGACCTGGAAAGATCATCTAATCCAGCCTTCCTGCCAGAGCAGGATCACCTAGAGCAGGTCACACAGGAACACAGCCAGCTGGGTTTTGAATGTCTCCAGAGAAGGAGACTCCACAGCCTCTCTGGGCAGCCTGCTCCAGGGCTCTGTCGCCCTCACAGTGAGAAGGTTTTTCCTTATTTCACTTGATTTTTAGTTTCTGGGTTGATTTTAAGTATTATTCTTTTTACAGGTATGGCTTTGGTACAGGTGTAGTTTTTACATCTGAAGGCCTGAAATGCGATCTTTATTTTTCCTGGTGTCAAAGTGGCTAAGAATAGCTCCACCTCTAAACAAGGAGGGATTTAAGTTCCACCGGTGCAGCACACCAGCACAAAGCCCAAACAACAAACTGGGAGGACTGATCCCCTCATTTCCATAGGTACCTTGCAGGGCTGCTTCCTTCTGCTGTAGCATCCTTTGCAAAGAGGCTGGAGACCTTCAAGCTCTGTGTGCTGATTCCAGGGTTTAACTCCCTGCCTGAAGGTGCCTGGGCGCTAGAAGGTGGAGGGTGATGCAGGAATTTGCATGGACTCAAGTCAGTTTTCATAACAGAAACTTTCTGTTGATAAACCTGTTAGATGCCATCATTTAACCATAAGAAAAACCTTTCATGAGAAGAACTTCTCCTCTGTTTCTTTCCAAAATGTGAAGTATTTGACATACCCTGAAGCTACTGTCAACAGATTACTCAGGATTGTTAGCGACCTAGCATGCAAGCGTAGTAGAGGCTTTATTTATAGTGGATTTTGTGTAGATACAAGATGTCTCTTACTAAGAGCTGGGAAAGTGGCTGAATCACTTCAGCAGTCGATTAGCTCCAGCAGATAGTGGGCCACCATTTCCTGGCTTTGGTTTGTTGAGAGGAGATGAGTTTCCGCAGCGAACCATCTATTTATACCAGCTCGGAGCCCACTGATTTTTCACCCCGGTTGTTGTTGCATTCCAGACACATTCCTGTACTCCCCAGTAATAACTTTGAGCCTGAGGGAAGTTTGCAATGTAATCAGCTAGTTATTAGCATGAAGTCTGAGAATGTTTTTGGAAAAGATGGAAAAAAAAAATCCAATCTGGGCTGTGAGCTGCTGGAGGAGCTGCTTGTTGGGGGCCTTGCTTTGGTATGAAGCAGGCTGCTAGGTTTGGAGCAAATACAGAGGAAAATAGTAGCTAATTTATGGAATATTCAGACCTAGGAACAACATAAATGCTGGTTGGTTTGGTGGTTGTTTTTTTTTCCCCCCCCATTTTTTACCCATGTCTGGTTTATGTCACTTGAGGCACTGAGTGGCTCAAGAGCAGTGTGGAGGAGAAGGACTTGGGGTGTCAAGTTGATGATAAACTCTTCATGAGCCAGCAGTGGTTGCTGGCAGCCCAGAAGGCAGCTGTGTGCTGGGCTGCATCCAAAGCAGGGAGAGCAGCAGGATGGGGAGGGGATTCTGCCCCTCTGCTCTGCTGAGTCCCCACCTCCATCTCTGCACTGGGGTGGGGGACAGGTAGCATCTGGCATCCAGACATCACAAGAGCCGCTGTGTCTTTGAGGGGCTGCTCCACGTGGCTGTCTCCATAGTGGGTTTAATGCTGTGTCTCAGGTAAAAGGGATCCATAATGTGGGTCTGACCTGGAGTCCCAAACTGACTGCCTTATGAAGAGGAAGGTTCATGTGTCATGTTGGGACTAGAAGTTGCCTGAGTCTTAGCCATGGGGGAAAGGAAGGAAATTCAGAGACTGTGTGAATAAGCAGTCCTGGAAAGATTCAATTTTTAACTTTGGTTTGGGACTTTCAAATTCTTTGTGTTTTGGGGAGGGGCTGTTTGTTTATACATCTTACTGAAGGAGGGGGAAATAAACTGAGAAGATAGCTGTTCTCTCAAATTAATCTTTCTTTTGTGCCCCAGACACTGCAAATACCCTGTGGTTGGCCTTTGCCCACTAAGAGCACCACCGTGCCGTGATGCATACTTAGGTGGTTGCTGCACTCAGGAATTTCTCCTTCACCACCTCACCAGTGTTTACACTGCTGCTCTATATTGTTATTCTGAAGTGCCTCCTGCAGCAGTTTTATTTGCATTAGTTTTATTTGTCAGGACTGCATCAGTAACCATTTAAAGCTGTCGACCACATGTAAACAAGTCCTGGATAACAACCAGCTCACGGCAGCTGCCTGCTTGGACTGCACGGGACACAGAGCCAGGGGAGCTAGGAACTGGCTGAACCCCACAGGACAACATCAGCTCTCCTTGTCTGCTTGCTTGTATCAGATAGATGCTTGAAGGGTTCCCATCAGCAGCCATGCAGGCAGTGGGGTTGCTGGATTTTGCCATGGTGAAATATTCTGGCTCAGATCCAGGCTGTCTGCCATGTGAGGAGCAACATCTTAGGTGGTGCACACTATGTAGCTTTTTGGTTCTGTCTGAAGAACTAAGTGCAAGGTCCTACACTTAAGTTGGGATAATCCCAAGCACCAATCCAGGCTGGGTGAGGAGTATCTCAGGAGCAGTCTGGAGGAGAGGGACTTGAGGGTGTCAGCTGATGGCAAACTCCCCATGGGCCAGCAACGTTGCTGGCAGCGCAGAAGGCAGCCGTCTGCTGGGCTGCATCAGGGGAAGTGTGACCAGCAGGACAAGAGAGGTGATTCTGCCCCTCTGCTCTGCACCTGCAGCACTGCATCCAGTTCTGCTGCCCCAAAACCAGGAAGGACATGGAACTGTTGGAGTGGGTCCAGAGGAGGCCACAAAGATGATCAAAGGGCTGGAGAACCTCTCCTGTGAAGACAGGCTGGGAGAGTTGGGGCTATTCAGCCTGGAGAAGGGGAAGCTCTGGGGACACCTTAGAGCAGCCTTCCAGTATCTGAAGGGGGCTGTGGGAGAGCTGAGGAGGGACTTTTGACAGGGATGTGGCAGGACAAGGGGCATTAACTTTGAGCTGGAAGAGGAGAGATTGAGACTGGAGATTAGGAAGAAATTCTTTCCACTGAGGGTGGTGAGACACTGGAACAGATTGTCCAGGGAGGCTGTGGATGTCCCCTCCCTGGAAGTGTTCAAGGTCAGGTCAGATGGGGCCATGAGTAACCTGGGCTAGTGGAAGGTGTCCCTGCCCATGGCACAGGGGGGGCTGGAACTGTGTAGCCTTGAAGGTCCCTTCCAACCCAAACCGTTCCGTGAATCTATGAGTAACAGGGCTTGGTTGAGGGGAAAAAAACCCAGTGATTATTAAGTGATTTAACAAAATGTATTTAACAGGCACTTGAGGTAAACATTAATGCAGGTGAAGAAATGATGACATTTTCTTTTACTTTGGTAGAGGAGTGATTTAAAAATGATTATCCTCTTTTAATGCAGGAGTTATCTGAGATATGCAAATGTGCTGCTTCAGTTTGATGCCTTCAGGACAAATCTTTTCTGTTCTCTGATTATGACTTGGGCTAATCAGGTTAATGAAGTGTGACTGGAGGTAACCTCAGGAAAAGTGCTCAGGTGAAATTTCACAAACTGTTTTCCGTCTCCTTTTTGACTCAGCATGTAGGGTTCCTGGCAAAGTGTCATTTACTAAGATGCCCCAACCTGCTATTGAGATGCTTCAGTGCAAATAAGCAGGGGTGGAGAAAAGCTGGCCAAAGTTTGTAGGGAAGCTGAAGAGCAGAACCAGTGGTTTGCATTTCCCAAACAATTCCTTCTATTCATAGAATCCTAGAATGGCTCAGGTTGGAAAGGACCTCAGAGATCATCTACTCCAACGTCCCCATCATGGGCAGGGATGCCTCACAACTAGACTTGGCTGCTATATCCAGCCTGATCTTCAACACCCCCAGAGAGGAGGCATCCACAGCCTCCCTGGGCAACCTGTTCCGGAGTCTCACCACTCTTGTACTGAAGGACTTCTTGCTAAGATCCAATCTAACCCTACTCTCCCTGAGCCTAAAACCATTCCCCCTTGGCCAATTGCTAGGACCTTATGAAAAGTCCCTCTCCAGCCTTCCTGTAAGATCCCTTCAGGTATTGGAAGACAGCTCTAAGGTTCCCCCCGACAGAGTCTTCTCCTCTCCAGGCTGAACAACCCCAGCTCCCTCAGCCTGTCCTCATGGCAGAGGTGCTTTTTTTACTATTATTATGTAACTGCTTTGTAGCAATGACCAACTAGAAGAAGTTCACAGAGATAAGGGGACTTGGAAGGGACCTCTGGAGAACATCCAGTCCAAACCCCGTGCTAAATAGGGGCACCCACAGCAGCTTGCCCAGAATCACAATGTCCAGCTGGGTTTGGAATCTATCCAGAGGAGGAGACTCCACAAGCTCTCAGGGCAGCCTGCTCCAGGGCTCCAGCACCCTCACACCAAACAAGTTTCTCCTCCTGTTCAGGTGGAACCTCCTGGGTTCCAGTTTGTGCCTGTTGCCCCTTGTCCTGTCCCTGGGCCCCCTTGACAAGAGTCTGGCCCCATGGTCTTGCCCCTAGCCTTTAGCTCTTGCTGAGCATTGATCAGATCCCCTCTCAGGCTGTTTTCCTCTGGGCTCATAGACCCAGGGCTCTCAGCCTTTCCTCCTCACAGAGGTGCTCCAGGTCCCTCAGCATGTTTGTGGTCCTCCATGGACTCTCTTCAGTAGTTCCATCTTTTTCTCAAACTGGGGAGCCCAGACCTGGACCTGCTCTGGCCTCCTAGAGGAGAACCTCCCTTGAGCTGCTGGCCAAACTTTTCTTCAGGCACCCCAGGAGACAGCTGGCCTTCTTGACCCTGAGGACACATTGCTGGCTCATAGCTAACCAGTTCCCCATGTGGAGCCCAGCAGTGCTGTGGCAGGGGGTTAGGGTTAGTGGCTGGCAGCGAGCGGTGCGCTCACACGGCGCTGGGGACATAACTACTGTAGGATTGCCTTGGCTTAAACAAAATGCTGATGGAGCACGTGGACTGCAGGCTACCTGCACTATGCAAGAGGGAAGG
The DNA here is from genome assembly GCF_026170545.1 of Melanerpes formicivorus. Taxonomy (NCBI): domain Eukaryota; kingdom Metazoa; phylum Chordata; class Aves; order Piciformes; family Picidae; genus Melanerpes; species Melanerpes formicivorus. The sequence continues at coordinate 10,871,311 of NW_027142366.1, read as the reverse complement.
AATTTGCCTGATTGTGGCCCTGTCAACACAGAGAGATTGCAGCAGTGTAAGAAGAGAGGCTGCTGAAGTCTTGTTTGAATTGGCTTGGGCCCTTGTCTGGATTCTATTAAAAAAAATCTTAAGTACTGGGAGCTACAGCAGCTCACCCTGCTACCAAAGGCTGAGCAGGCTCCAGTTTCATCAGACTATTGTTGTTCAGTGGAGTCCTCCTGTGCATCCTGCATGCTCCCTCTTCATCATCTCCAAAATACCCATCACAGACAGAAGTGGCATCGTCTGCTTCCAAGTGAAATGGCCCTGGGTGGGCTTTCCAATGAACTTCCAACTGCTTTCAATCTGGCTCTGCCTTTTGAGGTTCAGATGAATAAAGTCCCATTCCCAAGAGCCTGGAGCTGACAAAACTTTCATTTAGATCCTCCCTCTGTCTTCAACTCCTGGGTTTGTGCCTGTATTCAGCAGAGGCTGGCATGGCCGGCCGTAGTTCTGGAGGTATGGGAGGCAGTATGTGGGCAGGAGGACATGTGGTATATAGGATGGCTTTCTGGAATGTTTGTGAGGCTGCAAAATTGTCCCATCTAAGATGAGGAGCAGCTGAAGGAGCTGGGGTAGTTTAGTCTGGAGAAGAGGAGGCTGAGGGGAGACCTCATTGCTCTCTACAACTCCCTAACGGGAGGTTGTGGCAAGGTAAGGATCGATCTCTTTTCCCTGAAAGGAGGTTGGAGCGAGGTGGGGGTTGGTCTCTTCTCCCTAATATCAGGTGATAGGACAAGAGAAAATGGCCTCAAGTTGCACCAAGGGAGGTTTAGGGAGTACATTAGGAAAAGTTTCTTTGCTGCAAGAGTGGTGAGGCATTGGAACAGGCAGCCAAGGGAGGTGGTGGAGTCGCTGTCCCTGGAGGTGTTCAGGACATGTGTGGGCATGGCACTTGGGGACATGGTTTAATGGCTGTGGTGGTCTTAGTTTGACAGTTGGACTCAATGATCTTAGAGGTTGTTTCCAGCCTGTTCTGTGATTGTATAAACTCCTCAGCCATCCATACATCCCTGCTTTGTAATGCTGCTGCTGAAGTAGATGGTTTGAAGTCCTTGCCTTGGAGCTACCCCCGTGAAGTTTCCCCAGTCGCTCCTTGCCCTCCCACAGTAAAATGTATTTTTAAGTAAGGAACACTTTTTTTGTTTATAATAAAAGGAAGTTTTGGAAGTATGTGATAGATGTCCTCAAAGGATTGCTGTGCTCTGAGCCATCAGGAATGTCAGAGCTTCCCGCATCTGCAGGCTCCCCGAGGAAATGCTGCCAGCTGCCTGACTGAAAGCTGGGCTTTAAAAGATTGGACGGGAAGCTGCTCCCAAAGGCTTCCTCCCTTGCCTTGCTCACTTCCATGCCCTCCCCAGGGCCTGACCCTGTAAGCACAGGGATGCACATAATGCAAGCGTGCTGCAGAGGAGCTGCTGGGTCTCCATACGTGGAGGGCTGAGCAGAAGTTCAGGCTGGTTATTACCTCAACCATCTGGTATTGAGCCTTGAGGTACTTCCCTTGACTATTATGGAAGTTGGGAACTCCCCAAACCCCACATCTGCACCCTACATAAGAAACTGTAAGTAAATCTCCCTCTTTAATGTCTTCCAAAGACTTTACAGCGTTGCCACCTTATCCTTTTTGTTAAGGAACAGTCCCTAGCATGCCAAACCAGGCATGTAGTGTAGCTGAAGTGTATTTACATCTGCTTTGCATTGCTGCAGCTGGGCAAAGCAGGCTGGATGTCTTCCTCCCATGGCTCCCAGTTCACAGGGGGTGTACTAGTGAGCAGGGCAGTGCTAGAGAATGTACTGGTGCTGGAATTATTCTGGTTTCATCTCTGCTCAAAGCAGCCCTTTGCTTCTCTGCAGGTCCTGCAGCACTGGCACCTCGTTCACAATCCAGGCAGTGCACTTCCAAAGGGGCTGTATTCATAGTTAGCTTCAGTGCCTAATGCATTTTTCTTTAGCTATACTCTCAGAACAGGTATTCTGTGGAAGGAATGAGAAGAATTTGAAGGAGGAGTTTGGCCCCCCCCAAAAAAGGTTGTGCCATTCTGTGCTTGGTTGACTCTTGTTTTGGCAGCAACACCCTTCAAGAATTTAATTTTCTCTCAGACTCACAGACTGCTTTGGGTTGGAAGGAACCCTCAAAGGTCATCTTGTCCAATCTGCTTCTGCTGCAGTGAACAGGGACACCTCCAACTAGAGCAGGCAGCCCTAGGCCACATCAGGTCTGGTCTTGAATGTTGCCAGGAATGGGGCCTCAACCATGTCCCTGGGCAACGTGTTCCAGTATTTCATCACCTTCACTGTGAAGAGCTGCTGTCCAACCTATATCTTCCCTGCTCCAGTTTCAAACCATGGCCCCTTGTCCTATCACTACAAGCTCTTCTAAACAGTCCCTTCCCAGCCTTCCTGTAGGTCCCCTTGAGGTTTTGAAAGGCTTATCCCTTCCCAGGTGCTAAAAGGAACACAGAGAATGCGGGCATAATCAATACCTGATAAAGGAATGCCAAGGAGACAACAGCAGATGCCTTTTCAGACATGGAATTGCATCATGGAATTTGTTTCCACAAAGGTATTACAGAGACCAAGACTGCAGGAGTGTTTCCAGAAGGACTGAGCAGTGGGAGTAAAAGCCAGACAGGATCTTTACCAGTTAGTCCCATCTATCTTAGGGCTGGAATTAGGCCCTCTGCTTGCTTTAAAGGCAGGAACATCACAAATCCTGAGAGAGATACATGAGGAGCCCTGAGGGTAGTCTTTTACCTTCAACGTGGTACTAAATTTGCTGGACTTCAGGCTTCCCTTGTGGCACACACTATTTCCCCTGGCAAGGCTGAAAAGTCCCAGCTTACCTTTTAACTCAGACCTACTCTTCTTTCCTATTAAGGTGTCAAGCTGTGAGCTGTATGCAGTTAAAGAAAAATGAGTTCAAAGCCCAGCAAGTCCCTGCAGGGAGCAGGCTCCTCTGCCACTTGCTTGCCATAGCCCACAGTACATGGCCAGCAGCAGAGCTGGTGGAGCAAAGGTAGATAAGGGCAGTTGTGAACCCCAGGCTGTAGGGAACAGCTTCACTCCTCAGCCTGTCTTTCATTTTGCCAAGAGAGTTTAAAAATTCCTGTGTAAATATATTTCTGAGCCAAGCCTGACAGCTAGACTTTGTGTCTGAGCTGAATTTACCTAGGCCTTCTCCCCTGTGTCTTCTCATGGATGCATAGAATGGTTTAGGTTGGAAGGGACCTTCAGGATCATCTGGTTCCAACCCCTTGCCATGGGCAGGGACACCTTCCACTAGACCAGGTTGCTCAAGGTCCCATCCAGCCTAGCCTTTATCACCTCCAGGGAGAGGGCATCCACAACTGCCCTGGGCAACCTGTTGCAGTGTCTCACCACCCTTGGAGGAAAGAATTTCTTCCTAATCTCCAGTCTCAATCTCCCCTTTTCCAGCTCAAAGCCATTGCCTCTTGTCCTGTCACTACAAGCCCTTGTCAACAGTCCCTCCCCAGCTCTCCTTTGGCCCCTTTCAGGTAATGGAAGACTGCTCTAAGGTCTCCCCAGAACCTCCTCTTCTCCAGGCTGAACAGCCCCGATTCTCTCAGCCTGTGCCCATGATTAGAGGCCAGGTGTTCTGGCCTCTAATCATCTTTGTGGCCTCCTCTGGACCTGCTCCAGCAGCTTCATATCCTTGTTATGCTGGGGACAGCAGAGGTTGCTTGTTCAGGGCTTTTCTTTATCCCACACAGGTGAGAAGAAGATGAAAGGGACTGCGGAGGGACAGAGCAGCAGCTTGCATCTTCATTTCTGTCATTTAGCAAGAAATGCAGTCAGTGGGTTTGGGGACAGGGTTCCCCACTTCAGCCTGGCAGCTGCTGAACACCAACAGGACACACACACACTGCTGAGCAGCATTTTCCAAACCCACTGTTGTCTGAGATTAGCTGCTCAAAAGGGAGTGTTTTGCTGGACAAAAGGGGGCATGAGAAACATGCTGGATGTCCAAAATCCAGGAGATGCCTCTGGCTCCTCTGGCTCCTTGCAGTTGTGCTTTGGAGATTCTGAAGATAGGTTTGGGCTTTGTTTTGTGTTTCCAGTCTCTAAAGTCTGTTTCTTATTATCATTGTTTCTGCCTTCCAGAGACCCAAGATAACAAGTTGGCTCATGAATTCTGTTTCTAATTTTAGCCACAGGAAATGTTGCTCCATACATCCAGAGTGTTTTTCCCAGGTAGGCTGGGTCGGTAGGATCCAGGCAGTTTGGGTTACTCTCTTTTGTTTACCATGAGCTGGAAGTGGTTTCAACACACTGGAGGGTGGAAGTTGATTCATTGGAAATCCAGCTCTGCCACTTAGAGAAAATTCCCACCCCCCCTTTTTTTTTTTAGTGTGTGAAGTCATCCAATGCAGTCCTGCAGTGGCAGCAAATGTCTGTTGATATAAAAGATAGTGATGTGCTTTCCAAGCTAGATAGCCAAGCTTTGTTTCCAAGCTAGATTGCTGAGATCTCTGGAGATAAAAAGCTGAAAGTCAGGACTATGGCAGGACAATCCTGAAGTACTTTCAGGACACTTAAAAAAACCAAAACACCACATGCAATTTTGTTTAACCTCATTCTGTGTAGCCATTTACTTAGCAGAGCAGTGGGATGTGTTGTGTGTGACCTTCCTGGCACTTCCACCACTGTTTTTCAACAAGGATGGATGATGGTGGGGGTTTAGGTTGTATTTAACCCCAGAATGCCAGCATGGTGGGGTTGGAAGGGATGCTTGGAGATCATGCAGTCCAACCTCTCTGCTCAAGCAGGGGCACCCACAGCAGTTTGGTCACAATGGCCAGGGGAGTTTGGAATCTCTCCAGACAAGGAGACTCCACAATCTCTCTGGGCAGCCTGCTCCCGGCTGCCAGCACCCTCGCACCAAACAAGTTTCTCGTCCTGTTCAGGTGGAACCCCCTGGGTTCCAGTTTGTGCCTGTTGCCCCTTGTCCTGTCCCTGGGCACCACAGACAGGAGTCTGGCCCCATCTTCTTGGCCCCCAATGCTGAGCATTGAGCAGATCTCCTCTCAGGCTGCTCTTCTTCAGGCTTAACAGCCCCAGGTCTCTCAACCTTTTCTCCTCACAGAGATGCTCCAGGCTCCTCAGATTCGTTGTGGGCCTCCATAGACTCTCTCTAGTCATTGCCTGTCTCTCTTGAGCTGGGGAGCCCAGAACTGGACCCACTACTCCATCTGCAGCATCACTAGAGCAGAGGGTAAACATAAAGAGACAAAATACTAAGTTAAGTACTCAGGCCTTTCTCTCAGATCTCTCTGAGGAGTCACCTTTTTAGTTGCTGTGTCTAGTAGTGTTTAACCACAGCTGCTGATAGTACATTCAGGATATCAGATGAATTCCATTTGGCCCAGTGGGCAGGCTGGGGTGGGCAGTTGTTTCCATTCTTGCTGGAGAAGCTGCTCCTGTAGCAGCTAAGGATCAGGCTGTTAGCTCTGCATCCTGGGCATGGTGCCTTGTGGGGATCTGGTAAGGTTCTGCCCTGGAAGCTCTGCACTGTTTGACATGGGCAAGCAGATGTTTGACTGCCTGCCTGCCTGTGCCCCTTTGGGAAGGAAGGTCTTGTGAGCCCTTGTGCTGGCAGTGCCCTCTTGGCACAGCCTCAGGCACCACATGGCCTCAGGAGCTGCTTCAGAGAGTCCAGCAGAAATGTAGTCATTTTCAAAAGTAATTGTGACTATTTTCTTCCAGCTGCAGACCTGCTGGGCTGCAGCTTTCTCTCCAGGCATTCTAATTACAATGCAGTCACGTCTTTGATATTAAAAATGCACCTTCAGGCCTTTGCATGCCTGCATTTCTGAAAGCCAGAAAGCCTAAGGTTGAGCTTTGAAGTCAAAGCACACTCAGTGAGTTGTGATGCACAGTAACTGCTGGAGTACTCCTGCTCCCCAGGCTGTGACAGTTCAGCTGGCTGAAAGGTGCCTGACAGGGACATCACAGCCCCTCTCAGCATCCTCTTGTGAGACCCCACCTCCAGTACTCTGTCCAGTTCTGAGGTCCATCATAGGATCACAGGGTTGTTGGAGTGAGCCCCAAGGAGGGCCACAAGGGTGATCCAAGGGCTGGAGCACCTCTGCTGTGAGGATAGGCTGAGGGAACTGGGGTTGTTCAGCCTGGGGGAGAGAAGATGCCAGGGGGACCTTAAAGCTGAAAAGGTAAAGTGATTCCTATGGAGGAAGGAGCAGGGATATAGAGTATTATGAAACAAATCAGGCTGTGAATGAAATACTGCCACCACTTTCTGGTGTCTCTGAGAATCACTGCTGAGAAGGGTTTCAAAAGCACTTGAAGTTTGCTAGATAGAGATGTGAGAAGTCTGACATCTTCAATTTGCTGGAGAGAAAGCAATTTCCCTGTCTGCTGTTACTAGAGGGCTAAAAAGTTTCCATTCCATACAGGTGGAGCATAAAAATTTGAAATGGTAATCCTGTTTTGTGAAGGAATTGCTTATCAGTATTCATCTTAATCACCCATCTCTGAGATCTCCTGTAGAAGACTCCCATCTTGAAAAGGTGCAGGGGGGATGCCCTCTGCTCATGTAAATCAGGAAAGTAAATGAGCTGCAAGGAAGGAAATAAATGAGTTAATTAAGAACCCTAAGGACCAGAACATATTTCTCTCCCTTTTCCCATCCCTTCCCAGAAAGTGACTTCCCACTGACTGCCTGGGATGCTGCTTCTCTCTCCCTTTTCCCATCCCTTCCCAGAAAGTGACTTCCCACTGATTGCCTGGGATGCTGCTCCTATGCTGAGACAGCTAGTGTCAAGGGTGGCAACATCACTTCCAGCCTGACCCAGCTCAGAGCAGCCCAGTGGCTGGTGGCAGGGTGGAGGCAGGGAGTTTGCAGGGTGAGGGAGGGTGCAGGCAGGGTGTTGGCAGGGTGCAGGCAGGACAGCAGCCCTCGGGCAGGGCGCTCCAGGCTCTGCTTGCACCCTCAACACTGAACTTTCCGTTCACTCCACACCAGCCCGGTTTTCTCACGCTACCAAAACCAGGTTGAGGACTGGGATGTTTATACACAGCCTTATTTATACTTCTGTTTATTTTTGGTTGTACAGAAAATAATCTGTGTGTGAGTGCATGCATATGGGGTTTTTTTGCTCGTTACTAGGAGTAGTTTTTAGCCTTTGGGCTGGTTGTCTGTTTTTGTAAGTTCAGAGAAATGCCACTGATAAAGAGAAGAAAGAAGCCAAGTGCAGAAATTGCCTAAGGTTTCTAAAATTCAGCAGTAGCAGGACTAATAAACCCTCTATAAAAGGGCTGGGAGCGCCTCTGCTATGAGGACAGGCTGAGGGAGCTGGGGTTGTTCAGCCTCGAGATGAGAAGGCCCCAGGGAGACCTAATAGCAGCCTGCCAGTACCTGAAAGAGGCTGATAGAAGGCTGCAGAGGGACTGTTTGCAAAGGCCTGCAGTGATAGGAAGAGGGGCAATGGTTTGAAATGAGAGAAGAGCAGATTTAGATTGGATGTGAGGAACAAGTTCTGCACCCTCAGGGTGGTGGAACATTGGTACAGGTTGCCTAGGGAAGTAGTTGAGGCCCCATCCCTGAAGATATTGAAGGTCAGGCTGGTGAAGGCTCTGAGCAACCCGATCTGGTGGAGGATATCCCTGTGACTGCAGGGGGAATGGACTAGATGACCTTTGGATGTCCCTTCCAACCCAAACCATTCTGTGATTCTAAGATCCTGTCAAAAATACACTTCTCCAAGAGGACCATTATATTGTGCATTATATTGTCAATATTGAAGCTAGTTGAATTCGAGAAGGGAGTGGTTTGGCTCAGTTACTTGTTATAATGCTTACAGATTTTCAGAGCTTGGAGACAAGTGAAGGACATGTGTTTCTTAAAGATACACCATGGAGCTGATGTTTTTTTTTTCCTCAGGGCAAAAAATTCTTGATGTGTTAAACTGGTATGTTGGGGGATGGGTTGTTGTAGCCAGTTCCCCCCTCCCGTCTTTGCTTCCTAAAGCCATCTCTGGAGCAAGCAGGAATGTGCTTCAGGATGGAGCCTGCCAGAGCTCGGATCTGCTGTGGGTCACTTTGAGACCGGGTTGGTTTTCAGCATTTATTTGGCCTAAATCTGGGGGAAGGACGTGAGTGTGAGTCTGGGAATGACAGGAGGGGAAGAAAGGGTGAGCTTTTAGAGAGAGCTGTACGAGCATCTCATAGCGCTTGCTTCGGCGCTGTGTCTTCAGCGATGTTGTTGCACGGCAACATGCACCCAAAATTGCCCCATTTGCTGGTTTTCACATCAAAGAGCTCCTCCATTGTCAGCTTATCCAGTTAATTGTCCTCTGTTAGCTAATTGATCTGAACGTGCCGTGTGGCGGGGCGAGCGTTCCTCGCTCTGTGCGCCGTCTGCATGGAAAATGACAGTGTGGAGTGTACTGATTCACTGGAGATGGAGGAGGAGGAGGAGAAATGCTCATGTATAACAAGTTTTGGTTACACCACTACAGTTCTGCTGAATTAATGCCCCCTTTTTTATACGGAAGCATTTCAGGCTGAAGGGAGGAGTTGTTGTTTCAGCCTGAAGGCAGGAGTTGCTGTGTGAGGCGTCAGCAAGTCACAAGGAGTACCAAAGTGAATCGAATTTTCCTGTCACAAGAGAGATTGAACAACAAACAAAGCATTAGGTGGACAATGGTAGTAAGGTTCTGTAACAGTCAAAGGTCTTTACTCCTCCTAATTTTCCAACACTTTCTCAAAATACCCGTTTTATTCTTACTTGCTTTCCCAAGAGCCTCACATTCAGCACTGGGAGCCCTGCTGACTTCCTAGAGAACTGTGCTCTGATTCGGTAGGATATTGGCTTTTCTTTGTCCCATTTCCCAGGATCCCACCATGGTGGGGTTGGAAGGGAGCTCTAGAGATCATTGAGTCCACCCCCCCTGCTAAAGCAGGGCACCCACAGCAGCTTGCCCAGGATCACAATGGCCAGGGGGGTTTGGAATCTCTCCAGAGAAGGAGACTCCACAACCTCTCTGGGCAGCCTGCTCCAGGGCTTCAGCACTCTCACACCAAACAAGTTTCTCCTCCTGTTCAGATGGAACCTGTTAGGTTTCAGTTTGTTTCTGTTGCTCCTTGTCTTGCCTGGCCTCATTGTCTCACCCCTAGCCTTTAGCTCTTGCTGAGCACTGATCAGATCCCCTCTGGGGCTGCTCTTCTCCAGGCCCAACAGTCCCAGGTCTTTCAGCCTTTCCTCCCCCCAGGGGCTCCAGGCCTCTCAGCATCTTTGTAGCCTGCACTGGCCTCTGTCTCTTTTGAACTGGGAAGCCCAGAACTCAACAGAGGGAGAGGAGAACCTCTCTCTGCCTTCTGCTCACACTCTTCTTCATGTATCCCAGGAGCCCATTTGCTTTCTTGGCCACGAGGACACATTTCTGTCTCACGGAGGACTTGTCCACCAGCACTCTGAGGTCCTTCTCCCTGGAGCTTCTTTCCAGCAGATCATCCCTCATCTGTACTCACGCAGCGGGTTATTCCCTGCCAGGTGCAGGACCCTGCACTTGCCCTTGCTGAGCTTCATGAGGGTCCTCTCTGCTCAGCTCTCCAGTCTGGGGCAGGTCTCAAACAGTCAATAACAGAGGCAGGTCTCTGGCTTGGTTTGAATGTTCAGGAGCTGCATCTGTCAGTGGAATAAACAGAGAAATGGCAAAATTGGTGTTCTTCTGACAAACCTCTTTGTATTGGAAAGGTTACAGACAAGGTCCTGCCTGCGTTACAGGTGACATTAAAAGAAGGGGCTGTGAGTGTGATTTTTCTGCCTGTAAGGAAGGTTGTGAGCCAATGACCTTTCCCTAAGGAGCAGAACCTGCCCTCTGCCAAGGGCTGCAGCCTGACCTGTTTGTTTCCAGCTTCCCTTCTCCGGGCAGAAGCGGTTGTGCGCAGTCGATGGCTGTGACAGTCACGTGTCAGGGGGTGACAGGAGTCAGACAAAGGGAGGGGGAGTGCACAGCTGACCCAAATGGAAACCTTACAGCCACCCTGGGAGCCTCAGAGCAGGAGGTCAGCCCTGGAATTGGGCTGGAGAGCAGGCTCTGAGACCACAGCCCAGTGCTTGTCAGGGCCATGAGCTGCTGACCTCCATGCTTTCTGGAGCAGGGCCGAGCTCTGCCTGGCTGACTGGGAGAGTTCCCATGCAGTGAGCTCAGCTGAATGCAGAAAGCAGTGTGATTAGTGGCTCCTTCTTAGTCTTTGTGCCTAGAAATAACCCAGAACATCATAATACGAAGTTTTCAGGAAGCAAGGCGTATTCTGAACAAAATTCAGCTCTTTTCTTCTTTGAACAGGTTTTTGACACAGCTCAGCTTGCTACAACATGGTATTTACCAGCCTGGCCTTTAATATTGGATCTGCTTTCCAATTATGCTTTAATTCTTACAACAGTTGCAGAGGGTGGGTGTGGGTGGATGTGTGAGAGAGATTGATTCTGTGCTTTTAAAATGTGAAGTCTGCTCTAGCTCTGAAAACCCACCAGGATTTCTAGCACTTTAAACACCATTTCCTCCCTCAGCGTGCTACCAGCCTGGAGCAAGCCTACTGGCATCTCTGACAAATGGAGAGTGCAGGTGGAGGGATACAGGCTGGTATTTCAGCCATCCAGAAGGACCTGGGACAGTCTGGAGAGGTGGGCTGAGGAGAATCTCATGAGATTCAGTAAGGCCAAGTGCAAGGTCCTGCACCTAGCTTAGGGCAGCCCTTGATGTCAGTCAGGGCTGGGGGATGGTGAGCTTGAGAGCAGCCCTGCAGAAGAGGACTTGGGAGTGCTGGTGGTGGAGAAGGTGGACATGAACCAGCAATGGGCACTTGCAGCCCAGAAGGCCAATGGTGTGGCCAGCACATGGAGAGAGATGATTCTGCCCCTCTCTGGTGAGACCTCGCCTGCAGTGCTGCGTCCAGCTATGGGGCCCTCCACACAAGAGAGACATGGACCTGCTGGAGCGTGTCCAGGGGAGGGACACAAATACGATCAGAGGGTTGGAGAACCTCTCCTATGAAAACAGACTGAGAGAGTTGGGGCTGTTCAACCTGAAGAAGAGAAGGCTCCAGGGAGACCTTAGAGCTGCAGTTCAGTATCTAAAGGTGACCTACAGGAAGGCTGAGAAGGGACTGTTTAGAAGGGCCTGTGGTGACAAGATGAGGGGCAATGGTTTGAAACTGCAGCAAGGCAGATTTAGGTTGGACATCAGGAGGAAGCTCTGCACAATGAGGCTGGTGAAATACTAGAACAGGTTACCCAGAGATGCAGTTGAGGCCACATCCCTGGACAGCCTGATCCAGTTGCAGGTATCCCTGCTGACTGCAGGGGTGCAGCACAAGATGATCTTTGAGGGCCCCTTCCAACCCAATGCAATCTGTGAAAAGTAGAATAGGAGCCCAGCAGGCTGAGCAGCCTTTCCAGAAGTGCTAATGTGGGAGCTCAAATCACAACTTGGACATGAGCACATGAAGTCTTAGTTCTATCTTTCAGAAGTATCTGAGTGAACATGGAACAAAGAAAGTATGTATCAGTCCTGACTGGTGCTCTGTGTTAGTCTCTTGTGTCTGGGACAGCAGATGTTGGGCAGCCCTGATTGCCGTCGTGTTACTCAAAGCATCTTTGTATCCTGGTGATTGTTCCCAGCCCCTCTGCTGGATTCCCAAGCCTTGACAGTGCTTTGAGAAGTTACTGTTTCCTATCTGAGAAGTCCAAAGCAGTACTGTTACTACCTTTCAGGCATTCTGACTGTTGTTTTATTGTTTCCTGTAGGTCTGAAGACCTACCTGATCTCTGGGCAGAAGGTGAAGGAGCCCCACTGCAGCTGTTCACAAGCATTGCTTCCTGGCTTGGAGTCTGGAGATGGAGCCAAGACACAAGGAGCTTCGTCAGCTGAGAAAGCCAGCGAGTCCACAAAGGCTCTCAAGCACCCAGACAAACCTAAGGTGAGCTCTTCCTTCAAAGCCAGGCACTACAGGTCCCAGGCTGGACCCAGTACTTCAGATGTGCCCTCAAACATTTATTGTGTGCTAACTTGTGGTGCTCCTTGTTAAAATGCTCCGAGTCCCACATGCAAGCTGCTGTTCAGGACCAGCTGTGGCATGTGTGTTCTGAAGCAGTGCAAGCTAAGTGTGCCTTGCTCTGCAGAAGGGTGGCTGTGGACACACCACTCTAACTGCACAGCCAGCATGCAATGTGGAGATGTGCTGCTGACCATGATGGCTTGGTTCTGCCTGGTCCCCAACTTTCTGCTCTGGTTCCTACCATCCTGGCTGGGCTTTAATTGCTGTTGAAGTGCTGAATAATGCTCTGCACAATGCAGAAGGACAAACATAGCTGTCTGAGTAAGTGAAGCTAAAAGAAGCTGCTTCCAAAGAGGACCTAGGACAAATGCCAGCTTCATTTCAGCCACCTTGGATACCCTGTCTACTGTTGTGCTAAAGCTGCTGCATCGAGTTTATGCTTAGAGATACATGGTTTGTTCATGCCCCTGAGCACTGCAGGTCTGGCTGGTGTTTCCCCAAGCACAACTGTGAAAATAGTCCTCACAACTCTTTGGAAATAGTCCTGCCCCAAATACAGCAATGCTGGAGTGAGTTTTGGATGAGCCCAGCCTCAGCTTTCACTGCGGTCTGGTAAGCATCCACAGAACGCATGCCACAGGCGGTGTCGGGATGCCTGCAGCATAGTGAGGAAGCTGAGCACTTACAGATGTGTTCTGCCACTCTAGATGCAGCAGAGCAGGGCAGTGCAGAGTCACTTCTCACAGGATGGCCAGGTACAGGTGTTCCCAGACACAGGATCACAGAATGCCAGCATGGTGTGGTTGGAAGGGACCTCTGGAGATCACCCAGTCCAGCCCCTCTGCTAAAGCAGGGCACCCACAGCAGCTTGCCCAGGATCACAATGGCCAGGTGGGGTTGGAATCTCTCCAGAGGAGACTCCACAACTTCTCTGGGCAGCCTGCTGCTGGGCTCCAGCAGCCTCACACCAAATGAGTTTCTCCTTCTCTTCATATGGAATCTCCAAGGTTCCAGTTTGTGCTGATTGCCCCACATCCTGTCGCTTGGGTACCTCTTGAAAGAGCCTGGCCCTGTCAGCACTGGTCAGATCCCCTCTGGGGCTGCTCTTCTCCAGGCTCAACAGCCCCATGTCTCTCAACCTATGCTCTTTGCAGAGATGCCCCAGGCCCCTCAGCATATTTGTAATCTTTGCTGCACTCTCTCTAATATTTCCCTGTCTGTTGAACTGGGAAGCCCAGAACTGGACCCAGGAATCTAGATGTGGCCACCCTAGGGCAGATCTGATGGAGAACCTGCTGGAACCTGCTGGCCCTGCTGTTTTTCATGCACTCCAGGAGACCATTTGCCTTCTTGGCCATGAGGGCACATTGCTGGCTCATAGGTAGCTTGTCCACCAGCACTCCCAGGACCTTCTCCGCAGAGCTGGTTTCCAGCAGGTCACTCCTCACCTGTTCTGATGCAGGGGATTGTTCCTCCCTGGGTGCCAGGACCCTACACTTGTCCTTGTTGAACTTCATGAGGTGGTGGAGTCACCATCACTGGAGGTGTTTAGAAAGAGGCTGGATGGGGTGCTTGGTGCCATGGTTTAGTTGATTGGATAGTGTTGGTTGATAGGTTGGACTCGATGATCTCAAAGGTCTTTTCCAACCTGGTCTGGTCTAGTCTAGTCTAGTCTATTCTAGTCTATTTCACAGAATGTTAAGGGCTGGAAGGGATCTCGAGAGATCATCTAGTCCAACCCCCCTGCCAGAGCAGCAGGTTCCCCTCCTGCCAGCTCTCCAGCCTGGCCAGGGCTGGCTGGCAGCACAGCCTGAGGGGGTGTCAGCCACCCCTCCCAGTTATCATCAGCAAACTGGCTGAGAGCACACCTACCCTTCATCCAGGTCACTGATGAAGATACTGAGCAGGACACCCCAGCATGCTGTGGGGTGCAGATGTAGAGCAGTGTTGTCTCTGCTGGAGCTGCTGTGGACCAAGAGGGCTGGGCCAGGCTTTCAGGGAGCGTTCATTTGCCAGCCGTGCTCGAGTAGGCCTTGCAGTGTTAAGAAAAATACCTAAATATCTCTGTATGCTAAAACATTCCCTTCAAGAGCAACTGCACAATTCAGTAACAGATCCTGAACAGCTCTGGAAAGTAGTGGGTCTCTTTTTCACGTGTTTTTGGGTTTTTCAGTGCCTGCATCTCGCTGGTAAGGACCGGAGAGAATAATTTGCCGAAGAATCATGACTTACACGGCAACTGTTTTAAATACAAAGCTGTAAACAGTGTCAGTGTGGGAGGAGATGACTCCAGCTCTGCAGGAGTCTGAAGTAGGTGGGGCAAAATTACAGGGAAGCTGAAATATTTTGGTTTTCATGGGAAGAAGTGGCCATGTTGGATGCAAAGGATGGCTTCATTTTGGCCTTGGAATGGATGTTCCAGCAGATGAGATCTGTCAAGGAATGTCAGGAAGGAGGGTGCAACAGTGATGGATCCATGGAAGGAGTTGTGTTTCCCCCTCTCCCCTTGTCTATCTGCAGTTCATTTCATTGCAAACCTTGTTGCAGTATAGATATCAATAAAATCCACATGGGTAATTGAAATGGTGAAGACAGAGGCTGCAAACTGGGAGTAACTCTGTAACAGCAGCGAGGGTTTGAATGAGAACACTGCTGCCTGCTCAAGTGGGTTTGGTATCACTTTATTTTCCCCATCATGTTTTATAAACCCCCTTACATGACAGGGAATCATAAGCTGTTGTTGAAATGTTTTAATCATCTCCTGGTATGAAAACAGAAAGTGCTTCTGCTTGTCTTGGTGTTTGCTGAAAGCACACCCGTGCATTATTCATCAGGCTGAGGTCACACAGGCACCAAGGCTGTGTGAATGTCTGCAACAGAGAATGGGGTTAGTGGTGGTGCCTTCAGAAGCTGGGGTCAGTTAGATGGACTTGGGCTTCTTCTCCAAGCATCAGGCTTCCTTTGTGAGGTTTTTGTCTTCTGGGGTGAGGTGGTCTTGCAGCATCACCTCAGTTGATGAATGTGCCTCTCTGCTCTCCTGAGACCCCACCTGGAGCCGTTGAGAGGCATTGTTGGGTGATCAAGTGGTCAGCAGTCATGGGAGGAATGAGTGGGAGAGATCACAGTATGTTAGGGGTTGGAAGGGACCTTTGGAGATCTTGGAGTCCAACCCCTGTGCCAGAGCAGGACCATATAATCTGATGTAGGTCACACAGGAACACATCCAGACAGGTCTGGAAAGTCTCCAGAGAAGGAGCCATGCTGTAGCCACCTAAAAATGAAACATGCTGCAGGTGTGACAGCAGAGGTGGAAAAGGGGCTTTGAGTGCAAAGTCAGTTCTGAAAAGACCTCCACCACTGCTCTCTGAAGTTGAGAGAGAACCTGGGAGCAGAAGTTGTGGTTTTGGAGCAGCAGAATGACAGACTGAAGGAATCCCTTCTGAGCCCAGAACAGACAAATGAAATGGACATGAGGTGTTGAGTCTGGGACAAAAGGCTGGAGTTGCTTATTGGAAAATTGATGCTGCTTAGTGGATCACTTACCACCATTTAGTGCATAGTGTGCTGCATTTAGTGTGCTGTTCCTCATGACTGGTGTCTCTGTAACCTTTAGTAGACTTCTGGCAAGCCTGATACCAGTAAACCATCTCCAGAGCAGAGAGGTTGCCAGTGGCATCACACACAGGGTCCCTGCCATGCAGAATCCTGCCTGTGCCTTGCCAAGACTGGAGAAAAGTGTGAAGAACTTGCAAGTCAGGGGGTTAATGCCCTCCAAAACCAGAATTTCAGCTCTACAAACTGAACTCTAAGGAACTAGGTTGTTTGAAAAGCTGTGTGTGACATTTCAGATTGTCTCCAAACTGCATAACCTGCAATGATTCCAAGTCTGTGATCGTTTTGCTTTCCGTGGATATTTGTTGGCTTCCACGCTGCGCCGCAGCCTGAGCTCCACTGAGCTGCCTTAGAGCCCTATCTGTGGAAATGAATTTCCTTTGATTAATTTCAGCTTTGTTGCTTTCCATTGCCCAGTACTGTTCACAATGCATCACGGTATTCTCTGCTTGTTTGGACCTGGTTTTGTCTGCATTTTGTGCTGATTCTTCCTTTGTGAGGCCGTTCAGCTCCTTTTGCAGGCAGTTTTTAAGCAAGCAAATTGCATTCCTCTCAATAAAGAGTATGTTGTCCTTCTTGGGCTGGGCCTGTTGCTGGTGTGCAGTGCTGACAGTGTATCTGTGAGCTTACACCAGTGAAGCTTCCCTGGATTAGATTTAGCTTTGGTAAACAGAAAAGCTGTGACTTATTTTTGAAACGGTGCATTCTGTTCCAGTCAAATTTTATTCCCTGCCTCCCATTCTGTAGCTTTGTTTATCTCCTAACCCACACCACAAGCATACAAGTGGACCAAATTATAAATTGCATAATAACAACGAGGACACCAGAACATTCCTGGCTAAAACCTTTTTGTCTCCTTGCAGCCTTGCCCTTCATGTAGTACCACCCTTGCTCCCCACTGCGATGTCAGCCTAGAGGAAGGAGCTATCCAAAATGGTTGTCAGGATGAGCATAAAAACAGTACAAAGGTAACTGAAGTATTTGTCATTTCCCTTCCTTTCCCTTTCTTTCTCCTCTTCAGTTAGCTTCCTCCTTTTGGCATTGCTCTTCCTTTCTGCAAGCTCTTAAGCGGCAGGACTGATACGGAGCAGTTGTGTTCACAAATTTAATTGAGGCTCCCTCCCCCCCCATTTTCAACATTAATAGTTATTGCATAGGCCCAGCTTGATACTGAGAAGGACCTGAAATTTGGACTCTTCAAATTATGCTGAAACTACCCAATCCAAAGGGCACAACCATCTCCATCTCCTACGGCAGCTGTCTGTGTGTCACCCAGCCGCGAGTGACACCAACGTCTTGCTGATGTCTTTTGCACCGTAGCTCTGTAAGTGATCCATGCCCCTCCACACAGCTGACTTCCACAGCCTTTAAGGCACTTTGCTCCCTTTTTCTGACCAACATCCTGCATATTCAGCATGCTGCTCCCACCATTGCTTTCCTTGCCTGTTGCTTAGTTGTTCTCACTGCAGCCACCCGCTTCCTCCACAGGTCCAGACCTTGCCTCTTTCTCATCCTGCTGGTGGCCTTCCCAGCCTCTCTGCTCTGCCTGCCACCTCTTGCTCCTTCCTGACTGTTAAGCTTCTGCCTACATGCAGACTAGATATGAGTCCTCACCACCTGATGGTTGTATTCTCAAATAAGTGTTGTTGGGGAGAGTCACTTAGCATGCTCAGAAAGAGTTCCTTGTTCTTCTTTGCAGCTCTTCTCACGTGTAGAGCTGACTAACAGACCAGCCACTGCTTGTTCTACTCATGAGCTGCTCCATTAATCTGTGTTTGTCCCTCTGTTCTCTGTGTTTGACCCATTGTCTCAAATGCCTCAATGGAAAGCTTGGAAGCAGGGGTTGCCTCACTGGGCTGCAGTGGTAGGTGACAGAGGAAACCACCTTCTGTGCTATGGCTCCTAGGAAACAGCCTAAGAATAAAATAAGATAATCTCTTCAGCCCTGAGGGAGGTAGAGCAGGCTGGCCAGCAGGTGCTGGCCTCAAAGCAGCAGGAGATCTTTAAGGCAGAAAACACCATGGGAGCTGTGCCCAGGCTGCCAGGATGGTAAGTATGAGATGATGCTTCCTCAGGTTGCTCTGCCCACGTGCCAGGGACCTCCAGAAGTGACTGCAAACGGAGCTATTCCTTGGGTACCAACTGGCTAGGGTCAGGTGTTCTTCTCATCAGAATTAACCTTGAAGTTTCTTCCTGCTGCAGCTGTATTAGCTTCATGTGTGTGAACCAGCAAGTCATCCAACCTTGCTTAGAAGAGGTCTGGACAGTGCTGAATAAAATGTCTGTGTTTCACTGGGAGTAACATACTCCTGCAGACAAATCACATCTTTCATTTGCTTTACTTATTGCTAAGTCAAACCCTGGAGCAGTTCAGTGGCTCTCCAGTAATGTGGGATGCCTGTTTAACTGAAAGCCTAAAGAATAACCTGCTGCACAAGGTTGCTGTGGCATTCAATTTCCAAAGTCTTTGCAGTCCCAGCTTTCTTGGGCAGAAGAGTCATAAGCTCCCTCTACTCATCTCTGGAGCTTGTTCCCTTGCCATGCCACGTTGCTGTGCCTGGCCCTGCAGTGTCCCCGTCCCCATTTAGGGAATGTTAATGATATTAAATATGTCCTTGGACCTTCATGGGTCCCAAAAGCCTCTGGAGCCTTCCTGTCTCTTGATGAAACTGTCACATGCATGATACTTCAAACCTCTGAGTGCTTGCAAAGCCTTGTGCTGCCTGTTGCCATCAGAACCCACAAGAACATTTCCTCAATAGGGATTTTCTCCTCACACACAAGCAGTTTCACACCCTAATCCCCTCCTGTTAAGATTAACTGAGTGGAGACAGCACAGGAAAACCTTGAGCTGACTGGAGGGAAGAATTTTCTTAGGGATTTGAGCCTGTGCCAAGGAGCTAAAGAGAAAAGGCCAAGAGAAGTCCATGCTGACCTTCTCTGAAAGAGCTGAAATTTTTGCTGCATTTCTCAGATGAACTTGAAGAGCAGACAGGGAAAGCAAACAGTGCACAGGAGTCTGTAGCTGTCATTTGAGCTGCTCATAGCTCTAATGTGTCCTCTCTTAGGCTTCTCAAGTAAGGACATCTACTGCAGGGTGAGGAAAAGGACAAAGATCCTTTGCCAGAAAAAAAACCAACCCTAAAGTGATAACTCTGACCATTATTTTTTCTTTTAGGCCTCCCAGTTGTTCTGGAAAGTTCTCTGAACCTAAATTAAAAAGAAACAAACTAAAAAAGGAGACCTTTCAGCTCTAGTACCTTGTTGGACAGTTCTCTTTTTGAGTTGCTTTAGTTAGGACCCTTTGTCCCAAAGTCAGAGAGGTTGCCTGGGCACTGCAGTGCATCTTGAGCTCCCTAGCCACGTGCCCTCTGGGAGGGCTGGACAGCCTGTTGGGGCTGCAGGAGGCCTTGCTCTGCATCTGCTGGATGCTTTCCCTCAGAAAAGAAACTGGTGACCTTTTATGTGAGATGTCCTATGCCTCTGGCTTACCAGCAGAGTGTCCTTCTCCAGTCCAAAGCATTTTGGTCTGCTTCTGCTGAGAGATGTGCTGCTGAAATTACCTTTCTCTTCTGTTGATTATGTCCTTTAGCAAAACATTGGCAGCACACCAGGGTAACTGCTGAATTCTCTATTTTACTCTGTCAGCTGCTGTCCCTGTGCTGTGAACACCTGCAAGCTGCCAAAACAACAGTTGTGAGTGGTAGAAGGGACTCAGCTGGGAATCCTTTCATCTGCTGGCTCCCAGCACGTGGCTGCTGGGGCTCCCACCTCCATCAGGGCAGCCTGCAGGGTGGGAGCCCTGCATCCCTGATGGGCAGGAGGAAAAGGAAGCACAGCCCATCTCCCTCCTGCTTTTCCTGTAGCTCCAGGGAACCATTCCAACACACCTTGTTATGACTTCAGCTCTTGAGGTCTTGGCAGTGATAAGGAACCAAGCCCAAGTGCTTTTTAGCTCTTCCCTGCTCAAGGTGATGTTCTCCTGCTGCTTCATTAGCCTTGTATTCTCACTGATTGTGGCTGCACCTTTCATTACCTGCCTATATTCACAGTATCATGGACTGGTTTGAGTTGGAAGGGACCTTTAAAGGTCTCCTAGCAGGGACATCTGCAACCAGAGGAGGTGCTTAGAGCCCCAGACAATGTGACCTGTAATGGTTCCAGGGATGGGACATCCACCACCTTTCTGGGCAACCTGGGCCAGTCTCTCACCACCTTCATGTGCCCCCTGTGCTTTACAGGATGTAGCTGCACAAGGAGGTTGAACTAATTTTGCATGAGCAGCCAGAAACCAGATTATTTCTTAACTCAGTGAAAGTTAAGAACTTGAAGTTAATTTCCACTGTAGGTAACATATTTCACTGTATAGTTGGGGTGGTGGTGATATTTATGGTATTTATTTATGGTCACTGTGGTGGCATCCAAGAATAGTCTTCTGGAGGAGCTTGTCAGTGCTGCACAGGCAGGAATGAAGGAACTTCTGTCATGAGTGGGCTTCAGCATGAGGATAAATGATACGTGATAAATGGTAAGACATGAAGGGGGGAGCTGAGCATTGAGATCTGCCAAGTTTGGTACATGTTTGCTTTTGAAAATGATCCTGACTAACTGCAGCTCATTTTCATTCTAACCATACTTAGCTGTCTTCATTTCTTTCCCCCCCCCCAATAGCTTCAGTACATATTTGCCTAGGCCAAATAAAATGCAAAAGGAGGAACTTCAGGTTCCATGAAAATAGAATCATTTGGCCCTCGAAGTGATTTGTGCCCTGCGGCCAACCAAAGCGGAATGGCTGATTCTGTGGACCTAAGCTGGTGTCAGTATTTAGGAGTGCAGCTTTAATTAACACAAAGGCAAAAAGAAAACCAGGTCTTAGTGAAGAAAATGTGGTTTCACTTGCCAAAGAAACTGTTTGTAGGACGACGAGATGTTAAGAAGGGCAGGAGGAAGCTCTGGCTGCAATAGGGCTGTAATGGTCAGTGGGAGGATCAGCAAGGGCTGGTGGAGTGGATCATCTCATGAAAGATAGCAAGGGTTAGAGATTTGAAAAGCTTGTTGGTGGAATCTTGACCTTAAGAGAAGGGAATGAAATCTGGGCTCGTGGTTGGTCATGTGGAAATGTACTTTCGTTTTCTGCTCCTTGGAAACTTGGTACCTAGAAAGGTAAAGAAGTGACACCTAAAAATAGCCAGAAGATGTGAAGGATTCCATGGCAGGTGGAGTGAATTCTGTGATGAGATCAGGTAAAAGTTCAGTGTGTTGCAGGAACAATTTCTTTCAGCCTCTGCTCCACAAAATCTCTTCTGTTGATTCCTCAACCGCTGACATTCTCCACTTGTGTTTCGCTTTCTGCCCTTCAGGCTCCAGGAGGACACAGTCCAAAGACTCAAAATGGGCTTCTGAGTCCCCCACAAGAAGAAAAGCTCAGCAATAGTCAAACCTCACTGTATGAAATGTTGCAAGAGAAAGGAAGATGGGGAGGAGTGAGTCTGGATCAATCGGCTCTGCTTCCTTTGCGGTTCAAAAACATCAGAGAGAAGACAGATGCTCACTTTGTGGACGTGATTAAAGAAGACAGGTAAGGAGCTGTAACAGTGTGAGGTGGTGCAGATGCAAGAAGGCAGGAGCAGGGCTCCTGTATCTGTACTCTTTCTGTGTGTGCTTTTTGCCTCATGTCAATAATTATTCTTCACACACATCATGTGTTTTCTGATCTTAGTCTGTGTTTTGCTTAATCTGCAGTAGAAACTTGAGGTCAAAAACATTCCCTGCAGGGATCTGTGAAGCCAGGCTTTTTATCATTGCTGTGGTTATCAGGCATGCTTCAGCTGAGTCTTCACAAAGGAAAATATGTCTAAATCATAGAATGGCTTGGCTTGGCAGGGACCTCCAAAGGTCATCCAGTCCAACCCCCCTGCAGTCAGCAGGGACATCCTCAATTAGATCAGGTTGCTCAGAGCCTTGTCAAGCCTGACCTTGAATATCTCCAGGGATGGGGCCTGAACTTCCCTGGGCAATCTGATCCTATCTTCTGCCACCCTGATGGTGCAGAACTTGTTCCTAACATCCAATCTAAATCTGCTCTTCTCATTTCAAACCATTACCTTTGCAAACAGTCCCTCTGCAGCCTTCTTGTAGCCCTTTTCAGGTACTGGCAGGGTCTCCCTGGGGCCTTTTCTTCTCCAGGCCGAACAAACCCAGCTCCCTCATCCTGTCCTCATAGCAGAGGTGTTCCAGGCCCCTTAAAATTTTTTTGTGACCCTCCTCTGGACCTGCTCCATCAGGTCCATGTCCCTTCTGTGTTGAAGGCTCCAGAGGTGGGCACGTTACTGCAGGTGAGGTCTTTCCAGAGCAAAGTAGCAGAAGCACCTCTCTCCAGCTGCTGACCACTCTGCTTTTGATTCAGCCTAGCATGCTATCACAGTGTTGCACTCTTATCTTTACATTCAAAAGTCCTCTTAATGCACATAGTCTGAACCTTCCTCTGCCACTGAAAGTGTAACACAGAATCCAAACCATAGAACTCACATTTTTGTCCAACAAAACCCTGTCTGATAACATTGTGTGACTCACTGATCCCTAGCAAAGTGGGCTTGGAAGCAGAATTCACAATGAATTCTCCTGGAGCTACAACCTACTGACAGTGTTTTCTAAAGTTAGCTTCTCTCTCCGTTTCAGACCCAAATAACCTTAACTTGGACAAAAGACAAGCTGTCCCCCACAATTCAGTACTGTGTGATTCTTGTGAACACACCCTCACTTCTCCCTTGCTGTGACAGTGACTTGATTGGAGCAGCTCACTAGATAGCTGGGGGTTGTTGTTGTTGATGGCTATTCTTAGATTTGCTTCACTGCTTCCACTCAGGGCTGTTTTATCTGAATAGCCTTGAAACTCTGTGTTTCTGTAGACTTCAGGCTGCTTGAGACAGGGACACTGTCAACTGGAAACATGGCTAAGCCAGGAAGAAGTGAGAGGGAGGGCCACCAGTCCCTCTCCAATCTCTTCTGAAGGTTCTGGTTTTCAGGTTTCCTTTCTCCTGTGGCAAACTTCAGTTAAAATTTAGCCTCCCACTGTGTTTTTCCTCTGCATTGTCAGTTGTTGGTGACTGAGAATAGGTGTTTAGGTGATATTTTCAAATATCAGGGGCTAGATGGATTGGAAAGGTCCAAATGTTGGCAGCAATCAGCAAGGACAAACTGGACTTTGGTTGATCATGTAACTAGCATGCAGCACATTTGAGGTTCCAAAAGCAGACTAATTTATGCTATTGGTCTGCTGAAGAATCCTGGCTGAAGCTCTTCTGTTCCTGATGCTTTCCTCCTCCACTCCCCAAGTGGATCATTCTTTCTGATTCAGAAAGAGGAAGAGGTAGGACCATGGTTTGACAGCAGTCAAAGACTATATACTGTTGTGGTTTTTTTGGTCTCAATTAAATACCATCCTCACCATATTAAGTGGGCCAGTTTGTGTTGCCAGGGAAACTTCTCTGCTGAGTTCAGTGCATGTAAACATAACTTTCCCAAAATAATCTTCTGATGAATTGGATCTGTGCAAAAATCCTTTAAGCCCTGCTGTTTTCCTTTACTCCTTTCACATTTCTCAGTTATATGTAGGAAGGCATTTCAAAACCATTCTTGTTCCCCTCCTGTAACACATAATCCATTAGTGTTGACAAATCCAGCATCCAGGATGATGGATGATGGGAGATCTGAGTTCTCTTAGGGATAAGGGTGAAGTCCAACCTTCTCTTTGGTCATCTTCCATGAAACCTCACTTGGAGCATTAGAGGAGTTTGGCTGCTGTGGGTTTGAGCTTCCTCAAGCACTGGGCAGTGCTTTCCACTGGGGTGATGTGGTCTGTGTTCTACATTCCTGTTAACAGGAAGTACCTAACCCAGATATGGTGATGAGGTCCATAAATTCAATCCTGCAGGCTCTGTGCTGCTGGGAAGAGTTAAACCTATCCTCAAGAGGATTCAGGAGTCTGCACTGCCTTAGGAAGCTGCCTGGGGATAGCCTGGAGGAAATGCTGGACACTGGTGGAATCAGTGCCAGCCTCTCTCTAGAGTTGAGGTGTGTGGCTGAGGGCTTCCTGAGTGGCCACTGATCTCTTTGCATGCCAAGATTCCGTCTGGAGCTGGGCTGCATTCAGAAGAGTGTGGCCAGCAGGTCAAAGGAGGTTCTGCTCCCCCACTGCTCTGCCCTAGTGAAGCCACATCTGGAATAATGGGTCCAGTTCTGGGCTCCCCAGTTCAAGAGAGACAGAAAAATACTGGAGAGAGTTCCCTGTAAATAGAAAGTGGAATTGGCTGCTTGCAAAGGGAAGGAGGCTTATACTGAGTCTGTGGCTCTGAAGGCTCAGATGAGGACTGCACAGAAGGCAGGTTGACAGGCTTGTCCCAGCAGGAACTGGCAGAAGCAGATGTGACCTCACTCTTGGAGCACTGGGCCCAAGGCTTTTGGTGCTCTGTAAGTTGTGTCCTTGAAGCTCTTTGGCACCTACTTGAGGAAGAAAACGTTTGCAGCTGAAGTACCTTAGGTGTCATTAGAGAATTTCTTTCATAAACCTCTTACACCTAAAGGAACACTCACAAACTGACCTGTTTTGTTTGAGGGTGAGGAATAGAAACAACTTTGCCATGATTGAAGCCTCTTGTGTTATTTTTCCTGCACCTGACCCTGGAAGAGAAGGTGAAGGAGGTATATATCTCCCTGGTAGATGTTGTCTCCTGGTTTGTTAGACCTAGTAGGGAAGGCTGACAGCCCTGGGGCTGCTGAGCCCGGAAAAGAGCAGCCCCAGAGGGGATCTGATCAGTGCTCAGCAAGAGCTAAAGGCTAGGAGCAAGAGAATGGGGCCAGGTTCTCTTCAGTGGTTCCCAGCAACAATACAAGGGGCATCAGGCACAAACTGAAACCTAAGAGGTGCATCTGAACAGGAGGAGAAACTTGTTTGGTGTGAGGGTGATGGAGGCCTGGAGCAGGCTGCCCAGAGAGGTTGTGAAGTCTCCCTGTCTGGAGATTCCAAACCCACCTGGGCAAGCTGCTGTGGGTACCCTGCTTCAGCAGGGGGGTTGGACTGGATGCTCTCCAGAGGTCCCTTCAACCATGCTGGGATTCTGTGAGCTCCCTTCATTATTTTTCAGGGCCTTTGTTGATGATTCTGGTGATGTCAGGTCCTCTGTTTCAGAAGTAAATGTAAGCTGCCCGTCTGCTCAGGTTCCATTTCTCTGCAGCCTGGGCTGTAAAGGGAGCATTCCCATCTGAGTTGCTGAGTTGTTTCAGTGCCTGTGAGATCACCCAAAGGGCTGCTTTCTAAAATGGACAGCACAGGGGGTTCTGACAGTTTGTCCCCTTTGTCATCCTTGGCTTGCAGTGAGCGATCGAATCCCACCTCAGACACCAGTACCCCCCAGCCACACCTCCCCTGGGGTCGTGCCTCTGTGGCAGCAATTAACCTTTACTGCTTGCTGGCTTCTAGTGCAATTAGCTGTAGTCAGATGTGCTTATGGCTGTTCTGTTTCTGGAAGGACTTCTTAGCCTCTTCCTGAAAGTATGAAAGTTGACTCTGTGTACTCTCCCTTTCTCTGCTCCCAGCCAGACCTTGTCTCTTGTGGGGGAAGTGTGTGGCTTGGCTCAGCCTTGGCACAGCTAATTTCTTCTGTGGAATTCAGGCCTAGGCATGGGGGCATAGGGAGGCATGGGGGGGAGTGTGTGTTGAGCATGGAGGATTGGTTGGGGGGAAGGTTTTGGATGATCTTGGCTTAGGGAGGTTTTGAATTGTTGTTGCTGGTCTCTTCTCACAGGTAATTAGTGGCCTCCAGCTGCCACTGGGTAGGTTGAGACTGGACAGTAGGTCAGGCATTGGAATGTGCTGCCCTGGGAGGTGGTGGACTCATGTGGTGCTTGGGGATACAGTTTAGGGGTGAACCTTGTAGAGTAGAGTTCAGGGTTGGACTTGGTCATCCTGAGGGTCTTTTCCAACCTGAATGTTTTGGTGATTCTGTGAGTTTGTCAATTTATTTCCTGTCTGAGCAGTGATGTGGGTGAGGTGATGCCTGTGTGAGTGAGAGTGATGAAAAGCTCCAGGAGCTTCCAAGCCAAGCACCAGCACCCCTAGATACTGAAAGCACAGCACAGGGGGCTCTGGAGGAGTTACAGCTGAGTAAACTGGTGTTGTGTTATCTTTCCTCTTCAGCCTCATGAAAGACTACTTCTTCAAACCACCTATTAACAAGCTGAGCCTGAACTTCTTGGATCGAGATTTGGAGATGGACTACAGGACAAGCTATCAGGAAGAGGTGTGTTCCTCCTGGCATTGATTTCCTTCTCTGATCTCTTTATGCAACTGCCAGTCATTGTTTTTAACACATTTATTTGCAGCTGATGACAAGAGTCATGAAATGTCACCATGTGGTTTACTGCTTGGCACTGCCTCCCCTGAAAGCAGTCTCCTTTCAGTTTCCCTGCTTTGGGCCATGTCCTCAGTCTAGTCCAGCATTTAGGCTGGAAATACATTTTCACAGTCCACCAAGATACACTGATTGCTTCTCTTCTGCCTTCTCTCTGTTTTCAGCTTCATCTTTGAAGGCTTTAGACAGGCCAGAGAACCATGCTAAGGTGACAGCTCTGAGAATGACAACTTTGAACTTGGTTCTCATTTCTGTCACAGCCTCATGGTTTATCCCTGTGGAACCCAGACCTGCTCTGAACTCAAATGTCCTGATTTCTGTCAGGGTGCTGTGTTCAGAAACAGGCATGGAATGTGGAATGGGAAGGCATAGACAATAAATTGGGAAGAACTTGGTGCCTGTTCCAGTGTTTCACCACTCTCACATTAAAGAGCTTCCTTCTAATGTCCAGCCTAAGTCTACCCTGCTCTAATTTCAATCCACTGCCCCTTGTCCAGTCTCCACAGGCTCTTCTAAACAGTCCCTCCCCAGCCATCCTGTAAATTGGAGATACTGAAATGCCACTATAAGGGTTCCCTGGAGCCTTCTCTTCTCCAGGCTGAACAGCCCCAACTCTCTCAGCCTGTCCTTGTAGGAGAGGTGCTCCAGCCCTCTGGTCATCTGTGTGGCCTCCTCTGGACCTGCTCCAGCAGGTCCATGTCCTTCTTGTGTTTGGAACCTTGCAATGGGAGTCTTCACTCTGCAGCACTGGGACAAAACCTGTTGAAGCCTTACTATGAGCACAGTACTGGTCCAAAAGAACAGCAACAACAAAAATCTTCTCTCGGGAAAGTGAAATGATTTGTCAGTACTGCTGGTCCTTCAATTGCCCTGCAGTGAACTGCTGCTGAAAGTGGCTTCCAGCAGCACTGAGTTCACCTTGAGTTCTGCAGTGCCTGCAGTGTGAGTGCTCTGCAGGCAGTGCTGCTCCCCAAGAGCTCCCTGAGCTACCTCTTGTGAGGAAAGGAAGGCATCACGCAGTGCTGCCAGGGCATCCTGAGTGCTGCCACTCTGGGGACGCTGCTGCTCTCCTTCCTACAGTTGTGACTTTGTCTGGACTGACAGGATCCTGTCACAGCTCAGAGGTAAAGGCAGTTTTGCCACTGTGCTCACTGAATCTGTTCATCTGCAGAGAGGTACAAATGAGGATCAAGCTCACTGCCTAGTACTGAGTGCAGGCAGTGCTCTAGGGAGCAGAAGACTTGTCCAAATGAAACAGAGCCCTAAACTGTAGTACTGGAGATATGGGTAACACACTTTGTGTTTTCCCTTGGAACTTGCTTCTTGTGGTCCCTTGAGCAGACCAAACTCTCAGAAGACTGGGCTCATCTAAGTAAAGATGTGGTGCTCATCATCTAGTTTCTGGCTGAACTGGCCAAAGCAGCACACAGCACAGCTGCACCAGCACTGGGGCCAGGACAAGAAGGGACAGGAATGTGTGGTGAGGGAGAACAGAACTGGATGTCCTGGGCTTTGATCAATTTAGATTACATAGTGTCCTGATCACTGCTTTTAATCTGCTCTGAAAGGGAGATATGAACTCTGCCACAGGCAGCTCGCTGTTTCTGTGGAGTGGTGTTTAGAGGGTTTTCTTAGGAAAAAAACCAACAAACCCCAAAAGATTTATTGTGAACTCAATCAGCATTTTAAATGAAAATCCTTGAAGAGAGAGTTCTTAGAAATTACCATAGCTTTATCTGCTAGTAACTCTGGCTTTAATGTTTCTTTGCACAGAATAGGTCAGGAAACGTTTCCATATGGTTTATTTCTGTATCATAACAGTCTGTGAAGTCACCCCACAGCAGGGGCTGGCTCTGCCACTGGCTTTTTAAAGCGCAGACTTACTCTCAGGGAGCTGTGATAGCCATTGAACCACCTCTTCTGCTCTGTGCTGGGTTCAAGAAGTGTCAAATAGTTCTGTGTTTGGAGATCCATAAAATGGTTTGGGTTGGAAGGAGCCTTAAAGATTGTCTAGTTCCAACACCCTGCCATGGGTAGGGACACCTTCCACTAGCCCAGGTTGCTCAAGGATGCATCCAACATGGCCTTGGACACCTCCAGGGAAGGGGCATCCATGACCTCCCTGGGCAATCTGTTCCAGTGTGTCCCCACATTCACTGTGAAGAATTTCTTCCCAATCTTCAGCCTAGATCTACCCTCCTCAAGCTTCACTCTATTCCCTCTCATCCTAGCAGTACAAGCCCTTGTAAAAAGTCCCTTCCCAGCTTCCTCACAGCAACCTTCAGGTACTGGGAGGCTTCTGTAAGGTCCTTGGAACCTTCTCTTCTCAAGGCTGAACAGCCCCAACTCTGTCTGTGAGCTGCTCTTTATGGTCCAGTTGAATCAGCAAAACAGCATTTAATCTCGTTCATCCCTTCCCTTTATTCCACACAGGTTATAAGGAATGCTCCCGTGAAGACATTTGCCAGCGCTACCTTCAGCTCGCTCCTGGATGTGTTCCTCTCCACCACAGTCTTCCTCATCCTCTCTATCACCTGTTTCCTGAAGCATGGGATGGTTGCATCCCCTCCACCACCTGCAGCAGTTGTGGTGTTCATCATTGCCATCCTGCTAGAGGTGCTCTCCCTTGTCATCTCCATCAGGTAAACACAGCCTAAGAGTGTCTTGAAATAGCAGTGGGACCTGAAGTGGTGGCTGGCTCGGGAGCCTTCTGCTTGATGGCATCCCAGGAGCTCGCTTGGGCAGCCTGTAATACTTGGAGAAGAGGGTTAGTGAAGCCAAGAAGGCTTGTGGCAGATCCTGTGCAAAGAGAGGTCTAAAAGTGACTCTGATAAAGGCCACTTAAGGAAGCAGAGTCTGCATGCCATGCCTGCCCTTAGGATGCCACACGCAGCTGAAGGCCTTCTCTCCTCACAGAGTCATCAGAGTAAGGGAATTCAAAGACAAAACCTACCTGTTATTTAGGAAAAAAAGCCTCCTTCCTTTAAATCCCTAGATAAAAGTGCATCCTTCTGGAGTCAGAACTGGAATAAGTCATCAGAACAGCACAGAGCAGGCCTTGTCTCAAAATACACCACACCAAGCTGGCTGCAGAAGTCACATCGCATTGGTCCAGCATTGGTTTTCTCAGTGATCTGTTTCAAGTCTCATGGGCTCATGGCCCTGTGCTGTGTGACACTCAGCTGTTGCTTGAGAAGGAAGGGGAAACTCCTTGGTCCCCCACACTACCTCAGCAGCGAGGTATCCCTAGTCCCTGAATCCTTAAATGAGTCCCTGCAACTCAACCTCTCCGGTGCCCTCACAGGTGAGGCTTGGCTGCAGATGCAGACACTTGATATTTAATAGTGATTTCTCACTCCTGACCTCTATCCAGTCACCCAGAGGAGGCCTGTTCTGCAGTGCTAGGACACCTGGAGGCCTTACCCTGGCATTTGTAACTGCTCAGTGAGTGGTTCCTGTGGGGTATCCCCTGGGCACAGCAACTGTTACTAACACCTTCAAGCACAGCAGTTGTCTCTCCATTCCCTGACACTCACACTCTCCTCAGTTGCACAGATACCATGTGTAACCTTTTAGTAAGCCAGATGACAGGCCTAATAGTAAGTTGTTTGTGCTTGCAAGAGGAAGTTTATCCTGCTCCTCTGATCCTTTATTCTCACTGTTTCATTCTGACACGAGCATGTTCTGAGGGTGGTGTGTGGAAGTGTGTGTCTTTGCTTGTAGTTCTGCAAATCAGAGAATCATTATTTGGTTTGGGTTGGGAGGGACCTTAAAGATCATCTGGTTCCAACCCCCCTGCCATAGTCAGGGACACCTCTTCCTAGGCCAGGTTGCTCAAGACTCCATCCAGCCTGGCTTTGAGCACTTCCAGGCTTGGAGCCTCCACAGCTTCTCTGGGCAACCTGTTCAGTGTCTCACCATCCTCCATGGGGAAGAATTTCCTCCTAATGTCTAATCTCAAATGAGCTGCTTCACCTTTGAAGTCATCACCCTTCATCCTGTCCCTCCATCTCTTTGTAACAAGTCCCTCCCCAGCTCTCTTGTGGCTTCCTTCAAACACTGGAATGCTGCAATAAGGTTTCTCCAAATCCTTCTCTTCTCCAGGCTGAACAACCCCAACTCTCTCAGCCTGTTTTGATAAGAGAGGTGCTCCAGCCCTCTGACCATCTTTGTGGCCTCCTCTGGACCCACAGTAATAGTTCCATGTCCTTCTTGTGTTGGGAGCTCCACAGCCAGACCCAGCACTGCAGGTGGGATCTGACCAGAGTGAGTGAATCACTTTCTAGCCTAACGCCATTAGCCCTCAGCCTGTCTCTCAGGTGTGTGTAAGTTAACATGTTTTTGCAGTTACAAGTCAGGAGCAATTCTGCTGTGGTTTCTCAGGAAACAGGAGATGGCAGTCTGCACTCTTGGTTTGGCTCTGCAGGGTCAGGGCAAAAACCACTAAATTAGGACCTCAGTCACTGAAGGAAGCTTGGAACTCAGTGTGCCTGTAAATGTGTGCAGGCATCTTCACCTGAAAGCTGGCATTTGGGAGCAGAGAGAGGGCAGTTAGCAAGAGGGGAAATGCTTTTAAGGAGAGGATTTCTCACTGAGTGTGGTTGATTTAACTGTTGCTCTGTCCTCTCTCCTGCACCAGGAATGTGTTTCCCCTTTTGCAGAACAGTTTCTGTACCTTGCCTTGAATGAGGGAAGGTTTTTTCAGTCAGTTTAATGTGCCTGGAGAGCTCTTTGGTCACATCAAGCAGTATAAAATCTGGGTTAGGAAGAAATTCTTTGCAGTGAGGGTGGTGAGACACTGGAAATAGGTTGTCCAGGGAGGTTGTGGATGCCCCTTCCCTGGAGGTGTTCAAGGTCAGGGTGGATGGGGCCTTGAGCAACGTGGTCTAGTGGGAGGTATCCTTGCCTGTGGCGTGGGGATTGGAGGTAGCTGATCTTTAAGGTCCCTTCCAACCCAAACCATTCTATGAATCTGTTTAGCTCTGAACCACCCTGACAGCACTTTCCAGAAGAGTTGGCTTCTGCTGTCCAGATAGATTTGGAAAAAAACTTGTGGTGCTTCACCTTGCCACTGCAATTTTATTCCAGTACAGTATTTTTCACTCCATTACTGTTCCCACTTGTTTTTCCAGTGCTGCATCGTGTTTGCCTTCTCTGATTTGGCACATGTATAAAAATGACTGCTCTAAGCTTAGGCATTTTTATGTAGGTAGGTACAGAAGGTTTTATTTCAGTCCTGTTCTATACCTGGTGGTTTCTGAAGGAGAAGGAAAATTGTTGTTTTCAGTGTGCTCTCCATCTAGTCACGATTTTGCAAGGTGGTTTTGTCTTCCCGAGCTGTGTGTGGCTGTGGAGATGTTTAGTTTCACTGCAGCGTGGTGGTGTTGAGAGCCCTGCTTTCTGGGAGTGAGCCTGGGCCATCACCAAGGTGACTTTAAGTGGCTTTATGATGTTTTCTTTTTAACACTGTTTGGTTTTGCTGCTAACGCTTCTAATGTTTTCATGAGACCACGCTGGCTTAAAGCCCAAGTTTTACTTTCTAAGCTGGCTTGGGTGCCTCTTTTACAGTCAGCAAGTTTTAAAAAGCCAGTGCTTCAGGATAGCTCCTAAGTCCCCAGATGTCCCTTGCTGCTGGAGCCGTTGTGCACGTGAAAGATGTGTTGCTCCTATCTTTTGATGGGAGGGAAGCGTCTGCACGTTGCTCTGCGTTTCTTCCACTGTTGCAAGCAGCTGTTTCTCAGGAGCTTGCTACCATGGACTCACATTCACAATCTTTCCTCTCCTAATGAGATGTGTTTTGGCTCAACTCTGATCTCACATTAAGGCACCACTTCAATAAATCACTTACCATACAAACCAGGATCATCTCAGACCTGAGTAGCTCTTACCCATGGTACCTTCTTCAGAATAGCCTCGTGATGTAGAATAGAATGGAATAGAATAGACCAGACCAGGTTGGAAGAGACCTTCAAGATCATCACATCCAACCTATCATCCAACACCACCCAACCAACTAACCCATGCAACCAAGCGCCCTGTCAAGTCTCCTCCTAAACACCCCCAGTGATGGTGACTCCACCACCTCCCCAGGCAGCCCATCCCAATGGGCAATCACTCTCTCTGTGTAAAACTTCTTCCTGACCTCCAGCCTGAACCTCCCCTGGCGCAGCCTGAGACTGCGTCCTCTTGTTCTGGTGCTGGCTGCCTGGGAGAGGAGACCAACCTCTGCCTATCTACAACCCCCCTTCAGGTAGTTATAGACAGCAATAAGGTCACCCCTGAGTCTCCTCTTCTCCAGGCTAAGCAGCCCCAGCTCCCTCAGCCTCTCATAGGGCTTGTGTTCCAAGCCCCTCACCAACTTCGTTGCCCCAGCAAGTCAACCTCCTTCCTAAACTGAGGGGCCCAGAACTGGACACAGGACTCGAGGTGTGGCCTAACCAAAAGAGCAGTTGCAGAATCATGGAATTGCAGACTGCTTTGGGCTTTAAAGCTCATCTAGTCCAACCCCCTTGCAGCCAGCAGGGCCATCTCCAACTAGAACAGACTGCTCAGAGCCCCAGACAAGCTGACCTGCTGTGCTGCCAGGTGTGGGCCATCTATCACCTCTCTGAGAAATATGGGCCAGGGTCTCACCACCCTCGCTGTAAAAAATGTCTCTCTTCTATCTAGTCTGAATCTCCCCCTTTTAGTTTAAACCCATTACCCTTGTCCTGTCACAACAGGCCTTAGATGTCTGTGTAGATGTAAGCTCTCAGATGCTTTCTGGTAGGTTTTCAGTTTCAGATGTACTGGCAGTGGTGTATCTGGGGGGACTTCTGTCAGAAAAGGTTTATGGTTTGGCTTGGAGGGTACTTTTGGTTTGCATTTATAATATGCATTTGCTTTGGAGTAAATACATAAAACAGGCTTTAGGGACACTATGAGACCTTCACAGCCTGAGGCAAACACTTCTGTGCAGCTCCCTTGAGCAGAAAGAAGAAAATCATTTTCTTCCTCTCCAAATACTCTTCAGAGTGAGGACTGCTCGCCCTGACCACTCGTTGTGCACTAAAATGGTGCAGAACTTCCTGTGCAGAAATGTCATCCCAAATGACAATCACAGAATCCCACCGAGATATCTGAAGGGAGGAGGTTGGACTACAATGCTGGGCACAATCCCAGGATTTCAGGAAAAGAGATTATTTTAGAACCAGAAAATTCTTGCCTGAGTTTCTCATTGTATTTTCATTGTCGTGATGCTGAGCACCAAGCCTTTAAATCAGTCTGGCTTCTAATTGATTCCAGCACTCAGCCCAGGACTCAGCCCAGGAGGTGCTCACTGCTGCTCTTCTGGCTGAGACCCTCTGTCTAGCTGCAGGAGTGGAGAGGAGAGCACTGTCCCTGCCATCCCATGAGAAATGGGCTGCACTATGAAAGGTGTCTAGGGAGGTTTGCCTACTCCTCTATTCTGCCCTGGTGAGACTGCATTGGAATACTGTGTCCGGTTTTGGGCTCCCCAGTTCAAGAGAGACAGGGATCTACTGGAGAGAGTCCAACAGAGGTCACAAGGATGGTGAAGGGACTTGAAGATCTCTCCTATGAAGAAAGACTGAGAGTCTGGGGCTGTTTAGTTTAGAGAAGGCTGAGAGGGGATCTTACTGATGTCTATAAATATCTGAGGAGTGGGTGTCAGGATGAAGGTGCCAGGCTCTTCTTGGTGGTGCCCAGTGATAGGACAAGGAGCATTGGGTACAAGCTAGAACACAGAAGGTTCCACCTAAACATGAGGAGAACCTTTGGTGTGAGGAGCAGGCTGCCCAGAGAGGTGGTGGAGTCTCCTTCTCTGGAGACTTTCCAAACCCACCTGGATGCATTCCTGTGTGACCTGCCCTGGGTGATCCTGCTGTGGCAGGAGGGTTGGACTGGATGATCTCTAGAGGTCTCTTCCAACACCAAACCTTCTATGATTCTATGAGAAGAGTTAAAACTTGTAAATTCTGGAAGAGCAGGAGTCCTCCTGGAGCAAAGCTTACAACAAAGAAGGATGTTTTGATTCCTCTGAAGTGTCTGATAATAAATTATTGCAGTATCTCTAGATGAGGATCCCACTGTGCCCACAAGTGCCACTCCAAAATTAATTGCATCAAACTGCACGCACAAAAGGGTGCTTCATTTGTAAAGCACGTGGAAGATGTCATCTCTCGTGAGTGTGCTGCAGAGTGGCCTTCTGCCCACTTGAACTGTGACTGCTTTGACTTTCCTGGCTTCAGCTGAAGTTCAGCAGTGCCTAAAGTTCTGCTGTATCCTCCAAATCCTTTGGGAAGTGTCACTGAACATCCAGCAGTGGTAGGTTTCACCTGGGCTTCGAAGGAGTGCTTCTGCAGGAGCACAGGTGGAAGAGAGACATCTGCCCACTGTTTCAGCTGTGAGTAACAGTTTGGTTAACTTGATACTTGACATCTAGTTCTTGTTCTTGAGTAGAACTTGTTAGAAAGAAGTATGTTTAAAGGGGGGGGGGGGGGGGGGAAGTTGCTTTTGATAGTATCCTTCAGGGAAGACTTCTGGGTGAAGAGGTGAGGCCAAGAAGTGGCTGTTCAAAATGCTAGGGGGTGAGAGAACTTGATTCGTTGATCTGTGAGTTTAGAAGGACTTTTCTAGAGAGCCAAAAACCCTCCTGGATGAAGAAAGCAAGTACAATCACACCAGCAGAGTGGAGAAGTGCTGTTGTGTGACTAAGCAGAGCTGCCCTCTGCCTGGTCCTGCACCTTCCTGGCCCCCATGGGCTGATCGCAGCTGAGACCCTGCGGCCAACCACTTGGATCTTCGTAAATTCCTAATGACCGGGAGCAGAGATTTTCTGCAGCTAGAGCTTGATGAACCCACTCCATTAACAACAGAACTGATAGAGTATTGA
The DNA here is from genome assembly GCF_026170545.1 of Melanerpes formicivorus. NCBI lineage: Eukaryota > Metazoa > Chordata > Aves > Piciformes > Picidae > Melanerpes > Melanerpes formicivorus. The sequence goes on along the minus strand of NW_027142366.1, from coordinate 10,836,325 downwards.
TGCAAGGGAGAACAATGTATTCCATTTGCCTTGCTTTTATTTCCAACATCTGTGACTTTGGTATTTAATATCCCACCAAGTGGCTACTGTGCCAAAAACTTTTGATTTGAACTCTGGGAATTGCTTTTAAACTGCCAGTAAATACAGCAATGATGATAGCATTCTCCATTACCCATTAATCATTTATGTCACAGTTCCTAATTTGAACTCCAGCTTGTGTAAATATCTGGGATGCTTTTGCATTTAAGCCCTGCTGAGCTGCCCACTGACACTGCATTATTTACTGGTACTGCCCATAGCCATTAACGCTGTCTGCAGCTCTCCTCCCTGCCTGCATTTAATGCACTTCTGACTTCCTGTGATGGGAGCCTTGTGCAGTGCTCAAAGGCCTTGGCTGCCTTCTGAAGGATGAGATTTCACAGAATGCCAGCATGGGGGAGGTTGGAAGGGGCCTCTGGAGATCATCCAATCCAAGCCTGCTGCTGAGGCAGGAGCACAGAATGCAGGCCTGTTGTGACAGATAAAGGGGTGATGGTTGAAACTAAAAGAGGGAGATTCAGACTGCGTGTAAGGAAGGAATGTTTCAGGCTGAGCGGGGTGAGATGCTGGCCTGGGTCGTCCATGGAGGTAGTAGATGCCCATCTCTGGAGCAACTGCAGGGCAGGATATCTGGGGCTCTGAGCAACCTGCTGCAGTTGCAGATGCCCTTGCTGACTGCAGAGCTGGACTGAATGAGCTTTAAAGATCTCTTCCAACCTGAAATACTTTGTGATTCTATGATAACAATGTCTAGGTGGCTTTGGAATCTCTCCAGACAGGGAGACTCCACAACCTCTCAGGGCAGCCTGCTCCAGGGCTCCAGCACCCTCACACCAAACAAGTTTCTCCTCTTGTTCAGATGGAACCTCTTGGGTTCCAGTTTGTGCCTGCTGCCCCTTGTCTGGGCACCACTGACAAGAGTCTGGCCCCAGCCTTTTGCCCCTCCAGCCTTCTCTCTTGCTGGACATTGAGAAGATCTCCTCTCAGGCTGCTCTCCTCCAGCCTCAACAGCCCCAGGGTCTCTCAGCTTTTCCTCCTCACAGATATGCTCCAGGCCCCTCAGCACCTTTGTGGCCTTTGCTGGACTCTCTCCAGTAGTTCCCTGTATCTCTGAGAGAGCCCAGAACCCTGTAATCCATCTGTGGCCTTCATGGATCAGAGTAGAGGGGGAAGAGAACCTCCCTTGACCTGCTGGCCATGCTCTTCTGAATGCACCCCAGAACCTCATTGACCTTCTTGGCCACAGGAGCATGCTGACCCCAGAGTGGAGAGCATCACAATTAAAACCCACTGGGACAGATTAAAAACCAGTGCAAGAAGGTTAACATCAGCACAAGAAATGTGGCGTGGTCCTGGGATTTGCAGTAGCTTTCTTGATGCTCACAGCTGCCTAAATAAAGAAGTGTCCTCATGGCAAGATTAACTGATCAGGTTCTCTGATGGATTTGTTGCTATAGTTCCCACAAGAATTTGTCCTGGCATGGAGGCTTGCAAAAGAAACAAACACCACCAAACCTGCAGAAAAAAGCTTTCTGCACCATGGAGTCCCTGCTGCGTGGGCTGGGGTGAGAGACATGAGCTGCACTGGGTACCTGCCACGCTTTACACGCTGCAGAGCTGGTTTCTGTGCCAGCCTCCACGACATGAAGCTCCAGCAGAGCGTGGGCAGAGGTGTTGCTTCTCCTGGCAAGGCTCCGGCCGCTCTGCCGCCGGCACGTCGGCTAGGCCAGGGAGCTGCTGCTCTGCCCTGGAGCCTGCCTCTGGTTGCCCCCTCACAGCTCAGCCCTGTCAGTGCTGACCCTCCTGCCTCGGCATTCAGAGAACTGAGCTTTATTTTTAGAGACATGAACTTCGGTGGCATTTTCAGAAGGACTTGATACTGGGCAAGCTTGGCTGCCACTGAAGATGGGGATCGTTCTGTCATTGGGGGTAGATGCAGCGGAGTTGGGCAGTGTGGGGGGCTGCAGAAGAGCCAAGTCTCATTCTGCAGAAGCTTTCTGATTTTATTGTTGCTTTTATGTGCCATTTTTGTTTTTTAAACTTCTGTGCTTTGGAAATTCATCGCCGTGATGGAATACAGGCATCGTTCCTGGTGTAAATGGAACGAGTCCGTGAGACTCGGAACTAGCAGATCTGTGAGCGCCCTCTCGTGGGGTCCTGCTGCACTGCAGCCGCTGCCGTCCTCTTTCGCCACATTTCTCTCTCTTTCTCTTTCCCCCCCCGCATTTAAATATATGAAAATCTGGAATTTAGATTAAAGAAACTCGAAGTTTCAAAACAGTGCTTGAGGCTGCAAAATTCGGGGCAGAAGCCTAAACCAGAGGATGAAAACATCATCCACAAACAATGCATATTTACAGGTGTGGAATGAGTGTCAAATTCACATCCAGAACGTCAGCCTGGCTTCAGGTTGGGATTTTATCCAGCATAATTCCTTGTGGTAAAAGATCAATGGAGAGCTCTTCTCTTTTAAAAGATACAGGTAGTGTGGAATTGTCTGTGTCACCTTGGACATTGTGAACCATTTGTGTCACTTGAGGGATTGTGAATGTCATATTTAGTGTAAGTTCTGTTTAATGTGGGTTGTGGTTGATAGGTTTTGGTTGGTTGGTTTTGTTTTCCTAAGCTGTGAGCATCTCTGTCCAAACCCAGTGGTAGTTATTGAATCTTTGAGCTCTCCTGTAGCCCACTGTTAGTTATCTGCCCAGACTGATGTGGGTAATTCCTACCGTCCACTTGTGATGGCTTTGAACAAAGCTGGAGTACTGTGCCCAGTTATGCCGCCCCCATCACAAGAGAGACATGGACCTGCTTCAGCAGGTCCAGAGGAGGGACACAAAGATGGTCAGAGGGTGGGAGAGCTTCTCCTGTGAAGACAGGCTGAGAGAGTTGGGGCTGTTCAGGGAGAAGAAAAGGCTCCAAGGAGATCTTAGAGCAGCATTTCAATATGTGAAGGGGACCTACAGGAAGACTGAGGAGGGGCTGTTTTTCAGAAGGGCCTGTGGTGATAGGTGAGGGGCAATGGTTTGAAACTGGGCCAAGGTAGATTTAGGTTGGACATCAGGAGGAGACTCTGGAAAAAGAGGTTGGTGAAATACTAGAACAGGTTGCCCAGGTATGCAGTTGAGGCCCTATCCCAGGAGACATTCAAGACAAGTCTTAATGTGTCCCTGGGCAGCCTGCTTTTTGGAGGTGTCCCTGCTGACTGCAGGGAGGTTGGACCTTTGAGGGTCCCTTCTGACCTGATGCAGTCTGTGACTCTCTGATTGTACCATGTTGCCTTTTAATATCTTCATTAAGATCATGAGGAGCATGAAGAGCAGTCCCAGTGTCTCCAGAGGTTATCCCTCGGATTTGCTGCCGTAACTAACTGATAGTTTTCTGTGCCACGTCCCCGAGCGCTGAGCACCCTTTTACCTTTCCTTGTCCATTTTAACTGCTCTCATTTACAATATATCACTGTTAAGCTGCTCTCCAGAGCTCTTCTGTTGGGCTCCTTCAGCACCACCCAGCTTTGGGTCCAGCAGCACGAAGCCAGGATGGTTCTGTGCCGCATGCCTCATGTGGAGCCAGCTGGGCTGCTCCGAGGGGTGAGCAAAGCAGCTGCCCGGCTGCCAACTGGGCTGCCTGCCCGGGGTGCCAGCTCTCACCCACGCTCCTCTTTCCCTTCCCTAATGAGAGGCACCAGAGGGTGGCTGTAACTGGGAGAACTGGTTTTGTTGCAGCACGGTGGTAAGATGGCGTGGAGCTGGAGGGCCCCTGGGTGACAGCTCAGCCCTTCACATGTTCCTGGTGTTATTTTAAGTTGTTTTTTCATCTTAGAATCATAGAATGGTTGGGGTTGAAAGGGACCATTAAGATCATCTAGTTCCAACCCCCCTGCCATGAGCTGGGACACATTCTACTTTGCTCAAGGTTGCTCAAGGCTCCATCCAACCTGGCTCCATCCAACACCTCCAGGGCTGAAGCCTCCACACTGAGTTCAGCCATTCTCTGACTCTACCAAATCTGCTGCCAAACCATGTCCCTCAAGCTCCACATCTCTGCCTCTTTGAAACACCTCCATGGATGGGGACTAAACCACCTCCCTGGACATGCTGTTCTGGTGTTTGAGAACCCTTTCAGCGGAGAAATTTCTTCTAATCTCCAACCTAAACCCTCCCTGCTGCAACTTAAGGCCATTTCCTCTCATCCTATTGCTTGTTTCTGGGGAGAAGAGACCAACTGCCACCCAGCTCCAACCTTCTTTCAGGGAGTTGTAGAGAGTCAGGAGGTCTCCCCTCAGCCTTTTCTTCAGGCTGCACAACCCCAGTTCCCTCAGTTGCTCCTCACTAGACCTGTTCTCCAGAGCCTGCGGTGTATCACGTGCTGGGGTTGCTCACACAGCCCAAGTGAAGGCTGGGGACCTCTATTCTCACAGAGATATGAGATATGTGCAGTGGTGTGCTGAAGCTGATGCCTCTCATTGTGTTTGTTCCAGGATGGCTTTCTTTCTGGAGGAGGTGATGACTTGCACCAAGCGTCTCCTGGAGGTGATATCTGGCTGGCTGCCTCGCCATTTCTTCGGTGCAATCCTGGTTTCTCTCCCAGCTCTTGCAGTTTTTTCGCACTTCACCTCTGATTTTGAAACAAATATACATGTAAGTTGTCCAACTCTGTTTCATAATGTGATGCCTTGGATCTGACAATGCTTGTTGCTTCCCTGCTGTCTCCCTTCACCTCCCTCATGCTTTACCTCTGTTTGACACAGATCCCTTGGAGGGATAGAACTGTGTGATGAAATGCTTCATTATGTAAATACAGTCACTGGCTTGTTGGGAAACTCTCCTACAAAGGAGGAGAAGGATACCTAGAAATGCTTCCCTATGTAGCTATTTTTCTTGTTGCCTAGACCTAAGCTTTCTGGAGGTGTTCATTCTAGCTAATGCAGGCAGTGTATCCCAGGCTTTCCATTGCATTCATCCTGGGTTTGATTTAGAGGCTGTAGTTGGTGGTGCTGTGTGTAGTGAAGAATTTGGCATGCACCAAGTGAATCTCAACAGCAAGCACAGTATTAGCAGGGGATGTGTTTTTGTTTGCTGAGTTAGATGGAGGAACTCAAAGGAGAGCTCTTGGTACATAGAAACGATTCTCCTGAAGGAATGGTTCAAGGAATGCAATAAGCTGCCCTCTGAAAAGGAGCAGGCAGAGATGGGCAGCCCAGCCACGGAAAAGTCCACAGGAGATTTGGTGTTTCCTTTAATAAAAATGTTCAGAAAGGGGAAACAAGGGATTAGATATTGAGGAGGAAGAACAGTTTACTTCAAAGGCTAAGTGTAACATAAAACCAGTGCCTGAAAACTGCTTGTGAATAAAAATGGGCTGGAATCAGAGGGTGAGGTTTCTTTCCCTGCAGGTTTCTCTTGGGTAGCCTAGGTTACAATCCTTCCTTGCCAGGATCTTCAGTTTCACTCATCTTTTGCTATTTCAGGGCCCTGGGACTAGGTAACAGCCAGATCCACATCATTCACAGTATCACAGTATAACTAAGGTTGGAAGAGACCTCGAGGCTCATCGAGTCCAACCTATCAACACAGACCCCATGACTAGACCATGGCACCAAGTGCCACGTCCAGTCTCCTCTTGAACACCTCCAGGGATGGTGACTCCACCACCTCCCTGGGCAGCACATTCCAATGACGAACGACTCGCTCGGTGAAGAACTTCCTCCTCACCTCGAGTCTAAACCTCCCCTGGCACAGCTTGAGACTGTGTCCTCTTGTTCTGGCGCTGGTTGCCTGGGAGAAGAGGCCAACCCCTTCCCAGCTACAACCACCTTTCAGGTAGTTGTAGAGGGCAATGAGGTCACCCCTGAGCCTCCTCTTCTCCAGGCTAAACAACCCCAGCTCCCTCAGCCTCTCCTCATAGGGCTTGTGCTCAAGGCCTCTTCCTTCTATCATCGATTGCTACTGGATGTTGGGAAATGTTTCTTCCAGGGGAACATATGGATCAGTCATTTTTTGGGCCTTCCTGACTTCATTATCTAGTCCCTGATTATCATAGTCACAATAGAGAATATTTGGTCCTCTTTCACATCCCCTGTTTAGAATCATTCTGCAGCTTTTACCTTTTGTGAACTTCAGTTAACTAATTGGAAGCTGTAAATGACTTGTTTTCAGTTTAATGATGGTCTTCTTCCCTCCTGTTGACCAGTAAACTAGTGTAGGATTGTTTTCCTCGTGCTGAAGGGAGCTGAAAGCCTTCAGATCTGTCCATTGATTTTTTTTTTTTATGTCATCCCATTCATCACCATCCTTGATCATCTCTCCAAATGTTTCCAAACAGTGTCTGCAGAACCATTTTGTTGGTGTCTTTTTGATACCTGCTTGGATCAGGTTGTTAGTCTGAGCGCTTCAGGCAGCAGCAGTGAGCTGATGGTGTCCATCAGCAACCTGAGAATGAACTTCCCTTTCTTTCCTCTTTGCAGGTCCTCCAGAGTCGTGGGGTTGTTGGCTCACTCTCCAAGAGGTGTCCCAGCTCGCCTTGTGCTCAGTGTTTCAGCAATCACGGAGCTCTAGGAAGCGGAGTTAAGCTGTAGAGGGTCAGGTAAGTGTCATATTTTACTATGACATGGTTTTGCAAAGTTTTTTTTTTATTCAGACCATTCTATACCTTCCCTGGCTGTAAAAACAATTACAATTGAAATTAACCAAACCAAACCAAAAACAGCAATGAATGAAAAAAAACTTTCCAAAGCCATGTGTACATAGTAAAACACGGCACGGACCGACCCTCTACAGGCTGGCTTCACGCTGGGGGCATCACTTGGAGTGAGAACCAGTGCTCTGCCACTTTAGGAGACCTGAAATGGGGGGACCAAAAAAAAACCAACCCAACAAAGTAAGTTTAAATGCTGAGACTTCTGATGGAGGCTTCTGAAATTCCTTTTATCCCTCTTTGGGCCCGAAAACCAAACAAAAAGGCAGCGAAAGCAGCCCGGAGGCGGTGCTGGTGGCCTGGAGGCGGTGAATTCCGCGAGGCGTTTGCCCTCCGCCGCGGCTGCTCGTGGCAGCGATTTGTCCTGCTGCGGCCTTGCTGATCTGCAGTCTCTGCACTTGGGCTGTGAAGGAAATCTGAGCTGAGAGAGAATGATCACTTGGTGCTGTGACCGGCAGCGTGGAGCTAGAGCAGAGCTCCGTAAGGCGGTGGTGGAGCCTCTGCTTTAGCTCGGATGGTCATGAATATTCTCGGTGAAACCAAAAGCCGCACGTCAGCCTGAGGGGTTTGACCTCTGGAAGGTGGCTTCTCAGGGAAAGAAAGACTTGCTGGGCAGTGTTTCTGTCCTGTCCTTTCTTTTCTATATCCAGTAAAGCTATGGGAAGGGAAAGGGGTTTTGAGACAGGGCAGCTGAAACAGAAGATCTAAAATTGTCCTTTCAAATTGGCACAAGCGGTGCTGTTACCAAGGAGCAGCTGACAGTGACTGATACCTGCCTTTTGTTGTCAAACCAGTTTGGCTTAGCTGAATTCACCTGTTGCTGGCCAGTGTAAAAGTGTCCTCTGAGAAGTGTTTGTAACAGCAGTTGGGTAAAGTCTCTGAGGGTGAATGTTCCACATTTTCGATGCAGTGCCATCTTCAGTTGCAAACAGGCAGGGTCTGACCCCAGCAGCTAAGAGGAGGTTACCAGGAATGTTTCTCTTTGTGTTTCATTTAAGCACTGAGCTTGTGGCAAAGGTAAGCTGAAGGGATTGCAGGTTACTGAAATAACACTTGTGGAAAGCAGTGACACAAACCTCCTTCTAGGGAAACCAGTGACAAACTACCTGTGCTAAAAGTGTTCTTGCTCTTTGAAGGGAAGACCTCCACCTCCAAGTGCTGTCTCCTGCTGCAGACACAGTGAGGGATCTCTTGCTGTGTGTGTCACAGATGAAATGAGCTCCTTCTCTTTCTGTCCCACCTTCCTTAATGTGCACTGGCAGCTCTATGCAGAAGGGCAGCACGAAGAAGCTAACTCCTGCTCTCTCTCTCTGTTGCAGTACACCATGTTCATGTGCTGTGCCATTCTGATCACCATTGTGCAGTACTGTAACTTCTGCCAGCTTAGCTCCTGGATGAGGTCTCTGCTGGCAACTGTAGTAGGAGCAGTGCTGCTCATTCTGCTCTACGTCTCCTTGTGTCCAGACAGGTGAGCATCACACCTTGGCACTCCCACACTCTGGGTTTGGATGAACAGATGTGGGGTTCTCCACCAGTGAAGTGAGAGTCTAAGACCTGGGATTTTAGTGTCTGCCTCCAGCATCCCAAACTTGATAATTTTGTTTGGGAAGAGTTCTTCTTTTTTTGTGTTCTTTTTTTGAAGGATTTCAGGACACTGAGAGGTCCTTTCCTGTAACCTGTCTTGAAATGCCACTGTCCTCAGGTGATGTATTTCTAGAGCACATTTCCTCTGATCAAACCCATGGAAATGTCCTTCACCTTTTCTTTGAAAATCCATGTTGAGAAGAACTTTCAGAGGTATTTAGTGGTGCCTGAGAATGCAGTTGTTCCCCCACACCCCTCAGGGTTTATTTTTGCCTTCAGGAACTATGTGTCTGTGTTCCACCTCCTTCCTCAAGGAGTTTTCCACTGTGGCAGGCAGGTGCTTAGATGTAATAGGATTCTAGTGCCCTGTTTCCATTCTCACTTTCCTGCCTTTTCAGATGACACTTGCAAGACAGTCTCTGTGCAGGAACCTTAAGTCTTTCAGTTTTTCCTCTCATAAACAATTTTCCCCATTGGAGAATTTGTCTGCAGTGTTCTCCTCCTCTTTTCTTGCCAGGAGGGCCAAGGGAGTCCCTGCAGCCATCCACTCCTGTCGTCAACATCTTGTAATCAACTTGCATTTCTCAGTGCCTTGAGAAATCTCCTGCCTGTGGCACTCTCACCTCAGGGTGGGCTTTGCAAGGACTTCTCATAGAATCACAGAGTCAGAGAATCGTTTTGGTTGGAAAAAGACCTTTAAGATCATTGAGTCCAACCAGCAACCTAAGGCCACCATGGCCCAAAATGCCATTGTCCTGGTTCCTAGCCCTTCTTCAGAGGCCTGCTCAGTCATGTGGGGAAAAAAAACATACAGGTTGAGTCAGAGCCATAATTTTGTTTGTTAATAGTAACTTCTTTTTGTTCCTCTCTATTAATTATCATTGAAGGGGGCTGCTGGAGAGGGACTTTTGACAAAGGCAAGGAATGACAAGATGAGGAGTAATGGCTTCAAACTGGAAGAAGCTCGATTTAGATTAGACATTAAGGAGGAAATCCTTCCCCATGAGGGTGGTGAGGCACTGGAAGGGGTTGCCCAGAGAAACTGTGGAGGCCCCAAGCCTGGAAGTGTTCAAAGCCAGGCTGGATGGGGCCTTGAGCACTCTGGGCTAGTAGGAAGTGTTCCTGCCCATGGCAGGGGGGTTGGAACCGGATGATCTTTAAGATCCCTTCCAACCCAAAACCTTCTGTGTGATGATTTTGGGTAGTATTTTTGCTCCAGTGTAACTGCAGCTTTCTGTGTGGCACAGGCACATTCACTCTGCAGATTCTCTTACTTCTTTTGCCTGGAGTAACCCTGAGAGCTGCAAGACTTGATTGTGGTAGAGAAATTGCAATGCAAGTAAACACAAACATTGCTTGATTAGGGACTTGCTGTCTGTAGTGGCGTTGTCAGCAATAGGCTCTGTTTTGTTTGGGGGCTTTTTTGTTTAGGGAGGGGTTTGGGAGGTTGATTTGGAGGTTTTTGATTAAAATCTTTGTATTGTGTGGCCAGATAAGATGAAGGCATAACTGGGTTTTAGAGTTCTGAAATTGCTTTTCCATATTTCCAAGGTAAGATTGGATTGGTTAATAATTACTCCTTGCAGGCATTTATACCTTGCCTACACTATCCTCAGTCACCCTTCAGGGGTGCTCACATCTCTGGCTGGTTGCTTCTTCCAAGCAAAAAGAGCAGATAAGTCACGTTCAGACAAAGTTTGTCTGAAGCTGCTCAAGCATTCAGTGCAATTATCAGTCCTATGGTCTGCAGAATGGAGAAGCTTAAAAAGGCACCTGAAATGCTGGCAGGATGCTTTGTTGATTGCTTGAACTTCCCTTCTGAAATGGGTGCTTTTCTGTTGCAGCTCTGTGGAAACTCTTCATCCAGATGTGGCACAGAACGCCAGGTAAGCTTTATACACAGTTCTCATCTTTATGTTTAGGAGTAGAAACATTTCCAGTCAATTACATGTAGCAAAATTCCACAGCCACAGTAGCACACTGGTCTAGTGGAAGGTGTCCCTGTCCATGGCAGTGAGGTTGGAACTGGATGATCTTTAAAGTCCCTTCCAATCTAAACCATGATTGAGGGACTGGACCACATGTGCTGTGAGGAGAGGCTGAGAGCCCTGGGGCTTTTTAGTCTGGAGAAGAGGGGACAGGCTCTTCTCCTTTGCATCCTGTGACAGGACAAGGGGCAATGGATATAAACTGCAGCACAGGAGCTTCCACATCCACATGAGGAGGAACTTCTTCACTGTGAGGGTCACAGAGCACTGGAACAGGCTCCCCAGAGAGATTGTAGAGTCTCTTCTCTGGAGGCTTTCAAGACCTATCTGGATGTGTTCCTGTGTGACCTGCACTGGATTCTATGGTCCTGCTCTGGCAGGGGGAGGTTGGACTGAATGATCTCTGGTGTTCTCTTCCACCCTCTAACATCCTGTGATCCTTCTATGATTCTGTGAAAGAGCTGGCTGTGAAGCTAGCCACCTTCACTGTGCTGGATGTGACATTCTGGGTGCTGTCTGCCACCCTGAGCCCACTTTGGCAGAACAGAAAGTTGGAGAGCAAATGAAATGTAGCCCCTAGGCTTTTAATCAAAGCAATTATCTTTTCCTGGATTTTTAATAGCTCCTTATAAATGAACCCATTAAAGAGTCACTCATTACTTCAGCACTGAGTTTCCCAGGTTTTGCAACACCCTTTCAAAAGTGTTTTTATTGGGCTTTGGTCTTAGAAAAATATGTTTGCTAATTAGGGATCTGGGGGCAGTGCTGGGGTGATGTTGTGTTGGGTTGAACTGGTGACCCTGTAAATAAGTGACTCAGGAGTTCATCTAAACAGACTCAGGAGTGTGAGGCTTTTACTGCAGTATCTATCAAACAAAATTAGTTTGGAGAAGGAAAGGCTTTGAGCTGGAAGAGGGCAGATTTAGACTGGAGGTTAGGAAAAAACTCTTTCCAGTGAGGGTGGTGAGACACTGGGACAGGTTGCCCAAAGAGGGCAACCCCAACAAACTCTTTGGCTGTTCCTTTCTCTGGGAAATAAAACAAAAGGGTTCCTTGCTCACCCCAGGCAGCACAAAAGCTTTCCTGTGTCCAAAGACAGCCTAACAAACTCCTTTGTTTTGCAAGCCTTTAGTGAGGTTATTGCCTTTTCTTGATCAAGAATTGAGATAATTATTAATGTTACATGAGAAGAGAGATCCTCAGAATAGTAATGAAGTCCTAGCAGAGAGTTCACCTCTGGACTGTCCATGCTGTGCTCAGTAAATCAGACCAAGGAATTTGCTTTGTTTTCCAGTCAGACCAGTTCTTCAGCCCACAGGAGATACAACCATAGACTTTGTCATTCAAGCAGGAAATATGTCTCTGTTTCAGTCATTTCTTACCTCAGAGCAGGTAGGGTGAATCATTTCCCCATCTGTGACTGCTTGAGGAAGAGCAGTGATAATCCATTGAGGTGGAAGGCTTAGATCACTTGATGGTAGCAGGCTTTTGTAAGCATCCACTCTGTGTTCTTCATCAACAGCAGCAGCTGGAGTCTCAGTTCCACACTACTCCACCACTGTGTGCTTACTCAAGGTACAGTAGATGTGCATCCTCCTTAAACACATCAAGGCATCCTAATCCAAGTGTAGGTTACAGGTTTAGGAGCAAAATGGCTTTCCAAAAATCTTTGAATGGCAAGCCATTGTCTTTGTGCTTTGTGAGCCAGCCAAAGGAGATCCTATCTCCAGAGCTCTCACTTGTTCCATGTTCACCATGCAGCCTGGATGAAGATGCCAAATTAATAGTTGGCTGTCTGTGCCAGGAAGCACTTCACCCATGTGAGTTAAAGAAACTGTCAGCTTGAGCTTTCAATTTGAATGGCTCTTGAAATGAGTTTTCTGCTGCGGCAGCTCATAAAAATTTGACCTTAAAAAGATTTGGTGGGGTGTGATCTTTTCTGTTAGAGATGCAGGGAAGGGTTCTCCTTTTCATGCTAAAGGGTAGTTTCAGGTCATCTTTGCTAGCTGACTGTGTTGGATGATTTATAGTCCTGTAACCTGGTCTCTGCAGCATCCAGAAACTTGATTTCCAAATGAGTAAGCTGTAAGTGCTCCCTCCTGAGGCTGGCAGCCGGGCTTCTGTAGCCGTGGTGGTGTGATCAGGAATGCCTGCTCTGGCACCTTCTTTTCTGAGATACTAACCCATTACCTTGGTAATGAAATCAGGTCAGCTTGTGAGTGAGTCACTCTCCTCACAGGCTCATCTCTGAGCTTGTTTGCCCACGTGGGAAACAAGGTCAGGCCAGCCTGGAGGAGATGATTGAGAGCTCACAGATGCCGGCACTTGGAGAGCAGGAATGGGAGGCAGCAATTGCTTCTTACAGGGCAGAGCTTGCCTTCAGCACAGGCCACTTCTGGTGACATCACATTTGTGGTGCTCTCCTAATTCATTTAAGAGGAATTCAAGTACTTTGAGGAGTATTTTATACAATAAACTGTAAATAAAGAGCCTTTAATGACTTGACTATATCCCTGTGGCAGGGTTGTTTGATGTTAGAGCAGATTATCTGGATCACCCCTGTACTCTCAAAGCAGTAACATGCCAATGCTCAGATCCTCTTTGTTCCCCACAAGGTAGGGAAAATACTGTGCTGGTCTAAAAAGAACCTGAGTCATGCTGATTTAACCAAAAGCCATTCCTCACCTTCCCCAGCCTTATTTATTTCATAGTATCATAGTGTCAGTCAGGGTTGGAAGGGACCACAAGGATCATCTAGTTCCAAACCCCCTGCCGTGGGCAGGGACATCCCACACTACATCAGGCTGGCCAGAGCCTCATCCAGCCTGGGCTTAAACACCTCCAGGGACGGGGCCCCAACCACCTCCCTGGACAACCCATTCCAGGGCTTCACCACTCTCATGGTGGAGAACCTCCTCCTCACCTCCAGCCTGAATCTCCCCACCTCCAGCTTCATTCCATTCCCCCTAGTCCTGTCACTACCTGAGATCCTGAGAAGTCCTTCCCCAGCCTTCCTGTAGGCCCCCTTCAGATACTGGAAGGCCACAATGAGGTCACCTCGGAGCCTTCTCTTCTGCAGACTGAACAGCCCCAACTCCTTCAGTCTGTCCTCACAGGAGAGGTGCTCCAGCCCTCCGATCGTCCTTGTGGCCCTTCTCTGGACATGTTCCAGCACCTCCACATCCCTCTTGTAATAGGGGCTCCAGAACTGGACACAGTACTCCAGGTGGGGTCTCACCAGAGCTGAGTAGAGGGGGAGAATCACCTCCCTCGACCTGCTAGCCACACTTCTGATGCAGCCCAGGATCTGATTGGCTTTGCAGGCTGCAAGTGCACATTGAGAGCTCCTGTTGAGCTTCTTGTCCACCAGCACCCCCAAGTCTCTCTCCTCAGGGCTGCTTTCCAGCCAGCCTGGTTTTCCCGCCAGATTTCCTCAAATCTTTGCTTTTACTTATCCTCCCCTCATTCTGTTTTGCTAGCCCATCAAACTGGGAGAATCCTTTGCCACTTGCAAATGTAGTAGCCAGGATTATATTTCAGGAATTGCTGCTGGTTTAGTCATTTAGTAACTTAGTCTCTGTCTTAGCCTCTGGCTTGTGTTTCTAGGGATAAAATGAATAGGTTCTGTTGAGAAAAGTAGTTGTGAGGGGGAAAGGAAGGAGTCTTAGTACAGCAACAGGGCAGCAGTGACAGGAACCTGATGGCTGGGGCCTATTCTGTGGATTGGGAGGGGTCTCCTCTTGTTCTCCCCTTGTGGTTTTTGTACTACCAGACCAACAACAGGAGTATACTTTCACTGCTCCTAGGAGGAGTATGCTTGTGTTTGAGGAGGAGGAATTTCCAACAGAATACATGATCTTATCTTTAATCTCAAGTTCAAACTGTAAGCTCTCTAGTGTCAATATTTAACTTCTATGAGACTTTCTTGCCTAGATAAAAGCTGGGAGATACCTTCATAGGGAAAGTACAGAGGTACAGACTGCCTTTCTGTTCTCAAGGAGCAAGGCTGATGTGCTGCTTTCCCTTTTCAAGCCCTGAAGGATTTCAGCATTTTCTGCTCATGTCAGATCTTCAGCACTGAAGAAATGGCAGTGAAGTGACTCCAGAAGTCACTGCCTGCCAGTATGTCTGGGCTTAGGCTTTGCATAGGTGGTGTCTGCCCAGATTACATTGGTGTCTTTGCATCTCTCCAGAACATGGAGATTGTAGACTGCAGATGTCTCCTTGTTAAGACTGGGCTGGCACTGGAAGCATTGCTCCATCTTCATGTGCACAGGCAGTCAGCTATCAGAAGGGTTTGAAATGTTGCTCTTGATCTGTGTGAGACAGGAATTTGTTTTTCTTTAATCTTGGCACTTTGAGAAACTGTCTACCTCCACCACAACAAGCTTCAGTGGTTATCACATACCAAAGATGTCATCCCAGAGCTCCATGTTCTCCGCTTCCATGCAGCTCTCTGTGCCTTGTACAGGGTTATCTTATGCCAAAGCCTTCCTGGGTTACAGAATCACAGAATAGAGTTGGTTGGAAGAGATCTTCAGGATCATCTAGTCCAACCTTCAAGTCAGTACCTTTAAAGGTCCTCTGCAAAGGCACACCTCCTTTTTGGGGAGGCAAAAGAAAGGCCCCAGGAGTGCAAAGCAGATGTTCCTGAATACAAAAAACAGGAGAAATGCCACAAAACTGAAACACCCCCCCAGAGCCAGTCGTGGGCATGCAGCTCTCTGAGCACAGACATCACTGAGCATTTGGATTTCCAGGTTTGCAGGCAGTGCTTTTAGTTCTGTCTTTAGATATAATTAAAACTGCTGCTGCCTTGGTGAAGTCCTCAAAATAGGACTGCTTGGGTGATTTCTGTGTTGCTGAACCCAATGCTGTCCCTTTAAGGAAGTGCTTGAGGAGGTTAAAAATGAAATCAATTCTTTACCATTCTGAGCAGCAGCAGCAGCAGCAGCTCTCGAGGCACGTGTCATGGTGCAGTTTGCAATGTACACGTCCTGCCCTTCTCTTTTAGCAAAGCAGCAGAGGTAGCAGTGCTCTGCCTTTGTGGTCTTAAATGCACCTTTCATGTTCTTCCCTTTCTTCTGCTTCCAGCTCCAGAAAGAGTCCCTGCAACAGCTCGATGCCAAATGACACAAAGAGGCCATCAGACCTAATTGGTCAGGAAGTGATTTTGGTTTCCTTCCTCCTGCTCCTCCTGGTCTGGTTCCTGAACCGAGAGTTTGAGGTCAGCTATCGCCTCCACTACCACGGAGACGTGGAGGCCGACCTCCATCGCACCAAAATTCAGAGCATGAGGGATCAAGCCGACTGGTTGCTGAGGAACATTATTCCGTACCACGTGGCCGAGCAGTTGAAGGTTTCCCAGAGCTACTCCAAGAACCACGACAGCGGCGGAGTGATCTTCGCCAGCATCGTGAACTTCAGTGAGTTCTACGAAGAGAACTACGAAGGGGGCAAGGAGTGCTACAGGGTCCTGAACGAGCTGATCGGGGACTTCGACGAGCTGCTCAGCAAGCCGCACTACAGCAGCATCGAGAAGATCAAGACGATTGGGGCGACCTACATGGCGGCCTCGGGGCTGAACACCTCCCAGTGTCAGGACAGCAACCACCCCCACGGGCACCTGCAGACCCTTTTTGAATTTGCCAAAGAGATGATGCGCGTGGTGGACGACTTCAACAACAACATGCTGTGGTTTAACTTCAAGCTTAGGATCGGCTTCAACCACGGCCCCCTCACCGCCGGGGTCATCGGCACCACCAAGCTGTTGTACGACATCTGGGGGGACACTGTGAACATCGCCAGCAGGATGGACACCACCGGCGTCGAGTGTCGCATACAGGTGAGTGAGGAGAGCTACCGCATCCTGAGCAAGATGGGGTATGACTTTGACTATAGGGGCACTGTCAATGTGAAGGGGAAGGGTCAGATGAAGACCTACCTCTACCCCAAATGCATGGACAACGGCATCGTGCCCCACCACCAGTTGTCTATATCTCCGGACATTCGGGTTCAAGTGGATGGCAGCATTGGGCGATCTCCGACAGATGAGATTGCCAACCTGGTGCCTTCTGTACAGAATTCTGATAAGATAGCCCATGGCACAGATAACTCAGAAGCCAAGGACGTCCTTCCTTCCGCCAAGAAGCTCCAGAAGGACGCGGTGAAAGCAGAGGAGAGGTGCAGGTTTGGCAAGGCCGCGGAGAAGCCTGACTGTGAGGAAGCGGGAACTGAGGAGGTCAATGAACTGACAAAGCTAAATATCTCTAAGAGTGTATGATGCACTGTCGGAGTTGCATGAAGTGCTCTGTCAATAGAAACACAAAGACATTTGCAGTGGGCAGTTTTCTTTTCCAAGAGAGACCTTCTCAACACCCGGGTTGTACGTTTGTTTTCATTTCAGCGCCTGGTGCTGTGTGGATCACAGCTCTTCAGGGCTTGTTTTCATCCATCTCTCTCCTCCATGCCCCCATATCACATCCCAAGCTCCCCAGCTCCCTGTGCAACCATCTAACAGCTGAGTAGAGGATATTAAGTGCCTTCAGATATACTCCATTGGACTCCCTGTCAAGGTACAGAGGCCCCAAGTGAAATCATAGCTTTGGGTATTTATCTAATTTTAAAGAAAAGAGAAGCTGTGGTTATATCATTTTTATTGTTGTTTCTCACAAAACACTTTTTTTGGCTACTGCAACTCCTTGGGTTTTTTATATCTCTCTGAACAATGTTTTACTGTTATCAGACCTTTTGTATGTAAACACACAGACAAACGTGCATGTATCTAGCGTATGAGACTGACATAAAGTGCCAGTAAAGTACCACAAGAGAATGTCTTGGCGAGGGGGTGACGCAGCCCGACTCGGTGTTGGGCTGGAGGAGGAGCTCTGCCGGGGCTCAACGTTTAGTTAGAGTAGGCTGAACAACTGCTGGCTGTGCTTTTCTTCTCCTTTACTGATGCTTTCTTCAACCTTAATGTGCCATTGTGTGCTTTGGATACACTTCTGTTCCATATAGCCAATGAGTTACTGATGTGTGAGGACGAAGCGAGGGCTTGGCCGTCACCAGCTCTCAGGACAGGTGTCCAGAAGCAGAAGGGTGACCGCCAGAGGGTCACAGTTCAGGTCTTGCCAGGCTAAAGCAGTTCCGTGTTACTCCGTGCGCGAGCTGGATTGGCGAAGGTAGGTGAAGTTGGTGTCTCTAAGCTGGTCTGATTGGAGAGGGAGAGAGAGAGAAAAGTGAAATAAATGTTTTGGGAATGCCTTTATTTATTTATTTATTTTGTTCCTGGGGTGGGGGCAGTTTGTATCGTTTGGGGAGTTTTCCTCTGTGTGTGCGGAAGGGCTTGGGAGAGCCGAATCATCCCTCGGTTCAATAGGAGTAATAAGGTGAGGTTTCAGCCTCTTTGAACTGCCAGCCACTGTGAGGATGTTACCTAGGCAATATCTGTTTCCGAGCTGGTGAAACTTCCAAAGCCACCAAATGCAGCTGAGGATCCCAGCTTCCCTCTGTACTGAATCAGTGGCGCTGCACAATACCGTTCAGGGTTTCCCTCCCCGCCCTACACTGTGCTGTCGCAGCAGGGAATAGAACAGCAGGCTCCCTGCGTGTCACCAAGAGAGGGAACAGTGAGAGGAGTCCTTCCTAGGGAGCTGAGAAGCACAATAATTTCCCAGTCGTGCAGATGACTCTGTGCAGGCCCCTGGGACTGGTGAACTCAGGATCCTGCTTGTATGGAGGGAACTGCAGGACGGGGGCCTTAGGCTTTCCCAGCCTGCCCACTGCGTGCTTCCATC
This sequence comes from Melanerpes formicivorus, assembly GCF_026170545.1. Taxonomy (NCBI): domain Eukaryota; kingdom Metazoa; phylum Chordata; class Aves; order Piciformes; family Picidae; genus Melanerpes; species Melanerpes formicivorus. The sequence goes on along the minus strand of NW_027142366.1, from coordinate 10,818,222 downwards.
ACCTCCTTCACTCGCACTGGATAACGTGAATTACTCAGCTACTCCAGTTCAGCTGGCTCCTTGTGACACCAAATAAAACTGAAGAATGTTTATGCCTGAAGGAAGTTCATTAGTCAGGGGAGAGCTGGTGAAATGCAACACTCTGCTGTCTGCACCTGTTTCACTCTTTCTTTCCATCAGAACTCAAGTCAGCAGATATTGATACTTACGTCTGTTGCCTATGTGAATGTGGAAGTTTGAGTAATAAATACATACATTGTGAAGTTCCTATGCAGCTCCTGGAAATCCATCTGCGCTCCATGGCGAGCACGGAGCCCTCGAAGCCATTGCCTGCAAGAGGTGTGGACCTGGGTTAGTTGAACAAGACTGCATGCTCTCCTCACAGCAGCTCCTGTTGATGCACATCTAAATGGGGTTTGATAGGATGTCTGCTCAGAGTTAATCTGACTTCCTCAGTCTGCCAGCACACCAAAAACCAAAGAGATGCTCATCCCCCTACCCTCCTGCTGTGGCCTCTTTGGGACTATTCCTGCTGAGCAGCAATATAAGGTCTTTCTCAGTGCACAGTTTTGCAGCAGCCTTCCTTCCCTGCAGATCCAAACTAGCCCCTCTCTGCCCCCCTCCCTGTAGTGGGCTGCACTTCCACATTGCAGGTAGTGAATTCTGCAGATACCTCTTGCACCTGAAGAATGCACTCTTGAAACCATGTCTAGGGTTGTCTTTTCAGCTGAGCATGTGTCAGTATTGCTTTGCTTCCTGGAGAGGAGCTAACATGGTCTAGAATTGTTTTCATGCCTCCTGGTGTTTTATTAATGTCTCAAAGTTGTTCAAACCTTCCTCCCTTTCAGTCTTTCTCCTAGTTTTATAGGTGACTCCACTCAGCATTTCCCTCTCACTGATGAGCTGTTCACAGCATCAGAGTTCAGGTGAAACATGAGGTGCTGTGCAATAACTAAGCTTCCACCAGCCCTGCACCCCATAAGAGGTGGGCACACAGGGACTAAAGCTGTGAGGAGAAGGCATGGGAGTAGGGCCTCATCCCCAGAGCCCTGCCTTCTCCCTGTTCAAGCACTGCAGGATACAGCAGCCTCATTCTCCAGCCTATAACACTACTGGTGGTGTGGTGCTACAGGAGTAGTGTTGGGTTTCTGGTAATCTTAGAATACCAAAAAATAAACCTCAACCCAGGGTCTCTTTTCTGTTGGCACTAGGCAAATGAAGTGACTGAGGACAGAAGCTTTAGTGGACTCTGAGTTCAAGCTGTTGTCTGCTCTGGGAGCTGCTTGCAACATTACTCTGCCTTAACTCTGAAGCTGGAAAGAGAGCCCTGAAAAGCTGAGTGATGAGTGGTTTCCTATTTGCTTGTGGCCACCAGGAGAGCAGCAAATAGTCAACAACCAGAGTGCAGGTTTGCTTCTAGAGCTTTTGCATCTTCTCTTTCATGCAGTGCAGGCAGGAAACCAAGGGTCTCAGCTCTCAGCATGGGGTTCAGGTAGTGAGACTTTCCCAGGCCCAAGGAGATCCCTCTTTTCTGCTTTACAGCAGTGGGAGCTGAACCTTTACACCTTCAGCACACACCCCAGTGCTGGCAGCAGTGGCTGTGGAGGCGTTTGTGATGGCACTGTGCAGTTCTGCATTCCCCTGGGCACAGCCCCGTGACACGTGTGCGCTGGTGGGAGGCTGCGATCAAAGTTCACCTGGTGAAAATACCTCCTGTGCTCCTTCTGTGAGTGCCAGCACAGCTCAGGCACAGGCTGGGGACTGAGGTAGGCAAGGAGCTCGCACCTGGCAGAGTGTTCTGTGAGAGCAGCCAGTGCATTCCTGCTTTTAGGATGTTTTAATGGTGATGTCAGAATTCTCCAGAGGGGGTTGGGAATGTTGCTGAATATTCTCTAGCCCCGTGCTGCCTCCTGCCACACTTCACAGCGTAGAGTAGTGAGGAACAGGCTGAATATTTTCTGCAGTGTCATCTGAATCTGCTGCTAGCACACCCAAATGCTTATTTTTCCCCCCAGCTACTTCTGTGAGACAGATTTCTCACTCCAAAGCAAGGAAATGGCATTCCCATCCATGTGCTTCTGGCATTTGTGATTTGGAGAAGAGCAGATTTGCCTGATAGTGCCCAGGATCTGGGGCCATTCCCCTCTGCTGGAGATAACACAAGGTGGTGCAGTGCCTGACTCCTGTGTCCTTGCACAGAGTGCAGGAGGATTTCAATGTGACAAAATGGGGAGAGAGAAGCCCCAAGGGCTCAAACAAAGTATTTAGATACTCTTTACTTTTGGACTACAACATAGAAAGGAGATGCCTGGGGCAAAAATGTAAGGAGCTGTAAAGCAAAGAGTGTACCCATAGCAGCTTTGAGCTAAAGGAGAGCTTGGCTGATTACAGAGCCAAGCTTTTGGGTGCCTGGCATTTTTGATTGGCTAACTCTAATCTGTTTCTAAAACCTTAACTCTGAAGAGGACCAAAAAGACATTGCAAGGGAGCAGCTATTAACTTCATCTCTTCGTTTTGCAACATCACAAGAGGCCAAGAGCACCTGAGGCTGGAGGAATGCCATCAGCTGTTGAACTGTGCAGCCTGGGGTGGGTTTGGAGGCCAAAGTTGTCTTCTGCCTTCTTCCCTGCCATGGCTGTTTCCTGGGCCTGGGCAGGACACACGACTGGTTCTTGTCTCCCTGTTCACAGAATCACAGAACCAATAAGGTTGGAAAAGACCTCAGTGCACAGCAGTGGTTGAACTCTGCTGCTGCCAGGCCCTGGCTTCAGCTGCTGCTTCTGCTGCTCTTTGCCTCTCTGCTTACCTAATAGCAAGGAGCTGAGTGTGTTTGCTTTGAGGTCTTGGTCCCTTTGTCCAGTCACAGCTCCAGCTTTCTCCCTGTGGTGGTGTTAAGGTGTTTGACAGAGGTGATGGAGGAGCAGCAGGCACTTACAGTTAAGAAGTCTGTGAAAAAAAGACATTTGTCATCATCTCTGACAGGGGGGAAAAAGTTGCATTTCCCTGAGCTTCAGCAAATGTACAACATGAGAAGAGGATGAGAAGTAAAATCCAGTGCTTGCTGCCCAGAGTCTTGGTTAAATATTCCCAAGCTGCTACATTGCTGATTGCTGTGACTCTCTCCAACCCTGGAGATGTGGCAGGGGTGCTTTGGCTGTAAATACACAACAACTGTGGAAAGAGAGAGCAGTTGAGGCAGAGGTGCAGGGGTCCCCCAGTGCCATGGAGCTTTCATCTCGATGCCCAGGCAAGCAGCAAAAGTCCAGTTGGGTCTCGGAGTGATCCTGAGAGGTGCTTGGTTGTACGTGGGACATGAGTTTGGGCAGGGAATTTTTATCCTTTGAGTCCTCTAGGCAGGCTGTGGCAGTCCTTGTTTTGGTTTCTAGGGGAGCAGCGTTTAAGGGGAAGAGCTGAAGTGCTGTTGGTTGTTGTGAGAACATCCTCCACTGCCAGCAGCAGGATTCTGCCAGGTCCTGCAAAAGTGCTGGCAATTATAAACATGTCACACTTAATTCTGGCAGGCACTGGTGCTGTCCAGGTTTGGTTTGAGTGCACCAATGCTCTGAAGTGTTTTCAGTCAAGAGCTGTGTCATTTTGGACTGTTCTCTGCTAAAATACACCAAAAATGGAATGGAAGCTGAAGAGGTGGAAGCCCACAGACTGCAGAAAGGCAGCAGGAGCAGTGTGGGGGTTGGTGTAACAGAGGAGTTGGTGTAACAGAGAGGTTTGGCTCCCTGTGCCAGGGTAGGAGTTGGTGTAACAGAGAGGTTTGGCTCCCTGTGCCAGGGTAGGAGTTGGTGTAACAGAGAGGTTTGGCTCCCTGTGCCAGGGTAGGAGTTGGTGTAACAGGGGTTTGGCTCCCTGTGCCAGGGTAGGAGTTGGTGTAACAGAGAGGTTTGGCTCCCTGTGCCAGGTTAGGAGTTGGTGTAACAGAGAGGTTTGGCTCCCTGTGCCAGGGTAGGAGTTGGTGTAACAGAGAGGTTTGGCTCCCTGTGCCAGGGCAGGAGTTGGTGTAACAGAGAGGTTTGGCTCCCTGTGCCAGGGTAGGGTTTGGTGTAACAGAGAGGTTTGGCTCCCTGTGCCAGGGTAGGAGTTGGTGTAACAGAGAGGTTTGGCTCCCTGTGCCAGGGTAGGAGTTGGTGTAACAGAGAGGTTTGGCTCCCTGTGCCAGGGTAGGAGTTGGTGTAACAGAGAGGTTTGGCTCCCTGTGCCAGGGTAGGGGTTGGTGTAACAGGGGTTTGGCTCCCTGTGCCAGGGTAGGGGTTGGTGTAACAGGGGTTTGGCTCCCTGTGCCAACCTACAGGGAGTGGGAGATGCTTTGTGTGGATGCTCTGGGTGATTTCAGGTCTGAAATCTCAGAGAGAAAGAGCAGAAGTGAGAGGCTGAGTTGTTGGAAGGCTGATCTTGAATCGCTGGGGGCAATGTCAGGGGGAGGTGTCTTGGGTTGTCCAGCAGCATTTTTGGGGGTGGGGATCAGGGAGCCTTAGAATGAGCTCAGTTTTTATATGTGCTGCATTGCCACCCTCTGAGCTCTGTCCAGGGGGATGCAGAGGAGTTTGTTCAGGGAAGATTGGACACCAGGAGTTTGTCTTTGTCACACCTATACAGCACCCAGTGTCAGCATTGCCATGTGTCAAGAGCTGTGGCACCCAGCTGCAGCCTGTGAGAGAGGATTCTCCAGGCAAGAGACCCAAATCTGGGCTGGCTTTGGACCACCAAGCAACTGTCAGCCAGGCAGTGGTGTCCCAGGAGCTGGTGTGGCCTCCTGACCACCTGCTGCTCACTTTAAAAGCCACCTCAGCAGTATTCCCCCAGAGACCAGCACTGCATAAGCACACAGGGAAGTGGTAGGGAAAGTGTTGATCAAGAAGGTGACCCAAAGGTTGTTGAACGATGAGCTGGAACATTGAGAATGGTTTCCAGTAAAAAGAAAGAACAGAAGCATCTCTGTGTGTGTGTGTGTGTGCAAACTAGAGCATTTTGAGGTCACCAGGCTAGCTGGAAATTCTTTCTTCATGACACAAACCACAGAAGGGCAGAGGTTGGAAGGGACTTTTGGAGATCATGGAGTCCAACCCCTCTGCCAAAGCAGGATCACCTAGGGCAGGCTGCACAGGAGGGCACCCAGGTGGGTTTTGAAGGTCTGCAGAGGAGATGACTCCACAACCTCTCTGGGCAGCCTGCTCCAGGGCTCCAGCACCTTTAGTGTAAAGAAGTTTCTCCTCATCTCTCTGTTCTTCCCTTCCCTGCCCCAGCAGAGCCTGTGGCCCTGATACCCTCTTCCCTCCCTTCCTGCAGAAGGGGATGGGGTCTGTTTACTCCCACAGCTGGGGAAGGACTTGGCTGGGGCCAGCACTTCCTCACGGTGGCTTCTCCTGCCTGTGCTTTGCTGCCAGAGCCAGAGCAGGACCTATGCTGTGCCTGTGTACCTCAGCTGTGTGTTACCTCTGCCTGGCTGCCACGGCTCTGTGACCACCATCCTGGCCCTGTCTCGCCCTGGAGCCCATCATTTCCTGCTCTCCTAGCTGTGAGCAGTTCACTCACAGCTATCTCCACTTGGAATGGGTTTGCTCTTGCATTCTTGCTCCAGCACGACTTCAAAAGCCATCCTGTGCTGCTTGCACGTTGTTTGGGAGGATGATGGTTTGGAAGAGCAGATTTTGCAGCCATTTGTCCTGGATCCAGCTTCTGGCAGCGTGCCTTTGATAAACCCTGGAACCACCAAGTTAGTTTGGTGCTTCCTTAGATGGCATTTAAAGATGGGAGGGATTTGTCACATCGACCTGCTGCGCTTCGGTGTGTCTGGTGGTGGTAAATGACCTTCACAATGGCAGTACCAGCTGAGAAGATGACTCCCTCCTCACTTGTCCTCCTTTTAGCACTGATGTAAAGCACTGGGCAGGGGCTGTGCAGCAGCTCCTCTGGCAGCACCTCTGCGGCCGTCGCGCTGTCACCGCTGGCTGTGCTGGGAGGCCTCAGCACAGTGGGGAGCTGGCTTGGGCCAAACCTGGGGATGAGTCTTACACAGTTAGCTTTCCCTTGAACCAGAGAGCACTGCTGCTTTGTTCTGGAGTACCAGTGCCTTGTTCAGCTTCTCTCAGTCCACTTGGAAAGAGGAGTTGAGGCACTGTAATTCTGGAGCAAGCACTCAGAACAAGGAAGGGCTGACCAGGAGCAGCAGGCAGGCAAAAGGAGCCTTGGTGCTTTCCCACCCTGAGCCCAGGTGGCTGAAGCAGCGGAAGGTGTTGGACTGCTGCAGGCAGCTGTGGTGCAGCCCAGCCCAGGGCGCTGGCTCTCACACAGCTCCTCCTTTGGGGTCTCTTTAAGCATCTCATTGTGTTTTCCCTGGGCTTCACCAGGGGACCAAAGCCCTAACAGAGCCCTGAGCCCTTGTGACATTTGGACCTGGAAGATTTCCTCTGGATCCATGCCCAGGAGCTCCTCTCCTGAGCAGGGACCTGCAGCTGTCATATCCTGCAGCACTAAACCTCCTCTCTGCACGTGCAGGCGACAGGGCCCTGCGGCCCTAAGCACTTCCACAGGTCCAGCAGGACATCCGAGCCCAGGCAGCTCCATTTCCCTTTCCCTGCTCTCCCTGCAGCAGACCAAGAGCTTTGTCCTGCTGGAGGCACAGCAAGGTGGAGTCCAGTTCCTCTGAGTGTGCTCATTTATTGCTTTCCCTCATGTTAAAGAGTTTGGTTTTCTCCCAAAGGCAAGGTAAGTATCAGAGCACACATGGCAGGGGCTTGGCTCTGCAGCCAGCACCTCCACCGTGGTCCTTGAGGCCCCTGCAGGGTGTCAATGCCAACAGGTGTGAGCTGTGCTCGAGTGTTCCCAGGGCTTTGCCTGCAGCTGTCAGCCAGAACTGTTCCATGGTTACCCAGCCTGGGTCCCATGTAGGTGGTGGGGACTGTCAGCTGCCAAGGGATGTTTTGAATAAATCTCACCAGGTCATTTCAAATAAAGCAGATTTCCTCCTTTCCTTTGCACTTCTGGGCTGTTGTCTCCCCACCTAACCCCACGTTAGAAGTTACTTTCTGTGCTTTCTTCTGTGGTCAGGACATGTTGGGTGTGTGTGGAATGATGGTCCTGATGTTTGTGTAGTTCTCATAGAGGCAGAGAATTGTTTGGGGTGGAAACAACCTCTAAGATCATCAAATCCAACCATCAACTTAGGACCACTCTAGCCCTTAAACCATGTCCGAAGGTGCTATGACCACACAGTTCTTGAATGCCTCCAGGGATGGTGACTCCACCATCTCCCTGGGTAGCCTGTTCCAGTCCCTGACCACACTTGCAACAAAGACATTTTCACCAATCTCCAACCTAACCCTCCCCTGGCACCATTCCAGGCCATTTCCTCTCCTTCTATCCCCTGATATTAGGGAGAAGAGACCAAACCCCCACCTGGCTCCAACCTACTTTCAAGGGGTTTGTGGAGAGCTAGGTCTCCCCTCAGCCTTCTGTTCTCCAGACTGAACAGCCCCAGTTCCCTCAGCTGCTCCTCACCAGACCTGTTCTCTTCACCCTTCACCAGCTTCCTTCCACCAGCACCTCAGTGTCCTTCTGGAGTGAGGGGTCCAAAACTGAACCCAGGATTCGAAGCGGGGCCTCAGCAGTGCCAAGTACAGGGGCACCATTCCTGCCCTGGTCTTGCTGTCGACTGGTCTCCAACACAGGCTGCAGTCTGCCCACCAGAAGTCCCAGGTGGCATGTCTGCTGATCCCTCTTTTCTCCAACAACTGAGAACTCCATCATTTCATGAGCCCTGATGGGGACTGTGGGTACAAGGAGTGCCCAAAGACCTTTCAGGGACACATTTCACAGCAGTTCCCGAAAGGCCAGGCTGTGTTTGTCCATGGGCTGTCCTTGGCTGAGGACAGCAGGGGAGGATGGAACTGACCTCGAGGCTGTGGAATCTCTCCCATTTGCAGGTGCTGCCAGGGATCCATCCAGAGCTTCAGGTCAGGCCGTGGCAGCTGGGAACTCTGCAGGAGCTGCTGGTTTCTTCCTCCTTTGTGTTCCAAGGCTGTCCTGGATGTAGGTATTCACTTAACCCGGGGGTCATTAGCATGGGGGGGGGGCCCAGCCTGGTGCATGCCACCCAGTTGTGCTGCTCCCAGGGTCAGCTGCTTCTGAGGGGCCACCATCACTTCTGGGTTGATAGAGGTAAATCTGCCTTGCTCTAGGTGTGCTGCCACAGCACCTGGAGTCATCTCGCTGCTCCAAGAGCCATGTGTCTCATGGGTGGCTGGAAACTGTTCCCAGCTTGTGCCCTCCCCTGGTTACCACAGGTGGTCTTTCAGCCTTTCTCCATGAGGAGCAAGCCTGTGGGTGACTGCCATCTGAGCTTGGCAGGGCACAGAGACTGGGGGCCCCCCTGGCTCCAGTCCTATGGAAGATGGGTGTGGAACAGGGCTGCCAACTCCTGACCCTGTTTCCCTGAGGTATCCTTCAGGGTTCCCTGGTGATCCCCAAGCTCCAGATGGTTTCCTGGGACTGCTTCAGCCCTCTCTGGGTCTCAGCCCCACACCCTGTCAGCCCAGCCCATGCTGGACACCATCTCTGCTCGGGGGACACTCACCCACCTCACTCTGCTGTGCCATTGCCCAGGCTTCACCAAAGGGCCCTGCTGATGCTGCCAGCCCTGGACCCTCTTGGTGTGCAGCCCATGGGCACAGCAATGAGGGTGCTCGAGGCTGGCTTCCCACACCTGTGCCTGCCTTTTGTTGCCACACCACTCAGAGAGCTTTTCCTCCCTCTCTGGAGCCAAATCTTCCTCTGAAGCAGTGCTTTTTCCCTCGGCTCTCCCTGGTTTCACAACGTTTCTGGCCAGCCAAAGCCCCTGAGCCATCTGTACTCCATTGCCATCACCACTGAAGCTCCTGTTGGTGGCGTCGTAGGGTGCAGAGCTGCCACAGCTCGGGGGGGACCAGGGAGCCGTGGGGGCTTTGCTGGGCCTGGCTGCAGCCACCTTTTGTTCTCCCTTGTTGATCAGCCCTTGGCTTTCGGTAACTCACTTTTTGTTGCTTTGTGGTGTCGAGCGGCAATTCTCATTTCACAGCTTTGTGGAGTTTATGGGAATTTAAGAGCTGGATGCAAATGAACTTCATTAACATGCTTAATTATCTTATAAACCTCGTCCCCATCTGTCCTGCATATGCTTTGCACTCGACGCTTGCAGACGAGCGACCGCGTGAGGCTTGGCGCGAGGCGCCTGGCGCGGGAGCCTGTGGGGAGGGACTGGCCTTTAATGCTGGGGGATGTGCTGGAGCAGAAATGTCATTTCCTAAAGGCTGTGTCCAAGCCAGGAGCCTGGAGACGACCTGGTGAAACGCAGGGCAGGATGAGGAGAGCTGGGGAACGATTTGCTGACAGCAGAAAGCCAGCATGGAAACTTTTCTGGTCTGCCGAAAGGGGAGAAGGGCTGCTGGGAGGGTCTGGGCCAGCAGCTCCCTGGTCAGGGCTGGGAGGACAGAGCTGGAGCCAGGAGCTTCGCTGCCAAAAGCTTTGGCTATGTCCTCCAAGGGGACCTGACTGTGTGGTGCTGTGTTGAAGGACCCATCCCACACTCAGGTGTCTCCAGAGGAGTGATTTCTAAGTGTGTGCAGAGGATGGGTTTGGGGTCACCATGGAGCTTTGGCAGGCTCCCTCCTCTCTACCACCCGGGAGCTGTGGGCTCTACAGGAGAGCTGTAGGGTCTGGCAGAGCACTGAGGGGTGCCTTGCTAAGGTGCCAGCCTGGCACACGTGATGGGTGCTAGCACCAATTACTCACAGCAATCTCCAGCTCCCAGACTGGGATGTGCAGGGGATGGCTGAAGCTTGAAAGCCTGAATGATTTATGTGGTTCTTGGCAGAAAGGTGGAAACAGAGACATGAGAGCATTGGAGGGCCCAGTGGGATCCTCTCCAAGCTGAATCTCCAGGTCCAGCTGCCTGTTCCACCAGCCTGGCTTGGGCACATGGAGCATCTGAGCCTTCCCTGATGGCTGGCTCTGCTCCTGCGTGGGGAACAATTGCAATAAACCCCAAATGCTGCCTGCTTGCAGCCCAGGATCCTGCACTCACAGCCCTTAGTGGCACACAGCATGGTGTGTGATGAGGAAGCTGCAGTGCAGTCACAGCCCTGGGAGCAGGATGCCAGGGGACTGCTGCTGTCCTGATTTAATTCTACACAAAAACACCAGGAAAAAAAACAACACCCACAGCCTTTACTTCCAGGTGGTTTAAGAGACAGCAGCACTGCCAGCCTTGTGCCAGAGCCTCTGAAGGGTTTGCAGGCCATTGTGGGGCTGAGCACAATCTTGAGCTCTGTTCTGTGACAGTGTTGTGCTGGAGCTGCCTCCATCAGCCACCCCTGAGCACACAGGGTCCTCTCAAGAAGAGAATTCACTTTGGCTATTACCTTACATTGGCAATTTTCCCTCATGTGCCCCTGGGCCCAGGAAACCACTGACGTTGCCTTGCACTGCATTGCTGCTTTCTGAGCATGTTTGTGACAGAGCCAAAGCAGAAGGTGGACTCCTCCAAGCCTGGGAAGGGCTGAGGACCCAGCATGCAGCAGCCCCAGAGCAGCACAGCCCTGGGACAGCGTCCTGTCACTGCAGCTCCGAGTCGGTGTGCCTGGGAGCGCAAGGCACCGCCAAGTGCTGACAGAGGCTCCCCTCCTGCTGGCTCACAGCATGGCAAAGGCACCTTGTTCATGCAGGGGCTCGGGTAACAGCCCGGCCCAGGCACCCCTCTCCTCCACATCCAGCCTCCCTGGTCCCAGGCCAACATCCCTCTCCAGTTACCAGCCATCCTGGCCTCCCTGGTTCCTGCCAGCACAGCCAGTTTAGGAGTGAGGATACTGAGAAACTGAGGGCTGCAGCTCTAAACATTTGAAAGATTAGCAAAACAGAGATGTGGCTGCAGGGTGACACCACTCTGTGAACGTGGGCATGAGGACCTGCTTGCAGCCAAAGGGCCCTCACCAAGCCATGGTGGAGAAGGTGGGAATCCCCTGCTCAAGCCCTTCTGCTCCCATGGGGACAAGGATGGGTTTGTCGAGGCACTGGTGGCCAGGACCAGCCCAAGGGAGAGCTTCACCCTGCACAAGGAGCTGCCAACAAAGCCTGACCCCTCCCAGCCACGTCCAGCTCCCTCCAGCGCTGGGAGCTGGGAAGGCTGTGAGCCCAGGCCCTCTGCAAATCTGGGCTGTGGGCAAGGTGGAGAGAAAGGTGGTCCTGGGGCAGGTTGGTGAGTTTGGAGGCAGGTGCTCTGTGAGTGTTGCAGGGCAAGCTCAGGGACGTGTCTGGTGAGCTCAGACCCGAAGGGCACCGTGGTTTGATGGCATCACAGGTGATGTACAAACCTTTATCCATGGCAGTTGTGATCACAGCTCTGTGCCAGCCAGGCTCTGAATCCCTCCTGGAAAAAGGGAGTAAAATTTGCCTTTGCTACTCCATTCTGAGCCCAGTGTGTGGTGCTGGTTCACACCATGGGATCCAGGGCTGCACCCATGGGTGCCTGTGAGATCCAGCTGTGCATGAACAGCTCTGACAGGGACAGGTCCTGCTGGTTTTGCTCCTCATCTCCCAGTAGCTCCCCCAAACTACCTAGCAAGGTCCTCCTGTCCCACAGGTCCTCTGGCCCACAGAGAGGGGAATGTCCAGAGGAGGGAACTGGTGTGATACCAGAGTACTGGCTGGAGCCAGAGATCCCCATGAGATGTTTTTTAGCCCTGGAAGAAGCTGGTTTGCAGTGGTGGGGTGGGAGGGGGATGGCACTGCAGTGACAATGCTGAGTGTACCCACAGGGGCATCAGGAAAGGGGAGCTGGGGCAGTGATGGGCTGAGTTTCCACCTGAGCTCTTGCAGTGTTCCTCACTCTGCTGCCACCCGAGGTGCTCAGTCCCCTCTTTCACTGCTGCTGCCTGGGCTGTTTTCCTCCCTCCTGGGTGCATTTCTGGAGTGCCCCACAGCTATCTGCACAGGTCAGAAAACAGCTTCCTGCTGCATGCCTGCTGCATGGATGTGTAGCTGCCTTAAGGACTCTTGGTGCTCAAGGTGCTCCCCAAAGACTGAAGTTGCCAGAAAAAACAACAACCTGCAAAGCAAGTGTTGCACCCTGAAACCTACAGCTTTCCCCTTCTTCCTGGGGCAGCAGGGGCCAGGGTGGCCTTGGGGACAGGGGGACAGCAGTGAGCTGGTGAAGGCACAAGGCCCAGCATGTCCCGGCCTTTATCTCCCCCTAGTGCCACCACCTTGGCTCAGTGCACAGAGTCCAGCAGTGCCACACACAGCAGCCATGGGGCTTGAGGGGACCTGCTGAGATCCTGGAGCAGCATCTGGTTCACAGCCACTGCCAGGAGCTTGAGGGACTGGGCACAGCTCAGGGTGCAGTGTCATGGTGTGGGGCAGGACCCCTCAGCATCAGGACAGTGTAAGTAACCTAAACTCCTGGTCAAGCAAACCCCACCCAAGGAGGTGTTCTGCATCCTGGGAGTGTTACCAGGACACTGCTGATGGGGAGGAGAGGAAGAAGGTGGGGAGAGAAGTGATGAAGGTGCCTTGACTTGGCCTGAAGGTACCCAAATGGTGACATTTCTGAGGGCACAGACCTGGGGATGTGTGGTTGGAAAGCTGCAGCTTGGAGAGGGACCTTGGGCTATAGGCTGATAGTCAACTGAATATGAGTCACAGGGTGCCCAGCTGGCTAAGAAAGCCAGTGGCATCCTGGCTTGTATTAGAAACACTGTGGCCAGCAGGAACAGGGAGGTGATCATCCCTGTACTCAGCACTGGTGAGGCCACACCTTGAGCACTGTGCTCAGTTCTGGGCCCTTCACTGAAAGGGTTCTGAAACACTGGAATGATCTGCCCAGGGCAGTGGTGGAGTCACCATCCCTGCAGGTGTTTAAGCAATGTATGGACCTGGTGCTTAGGGACATGGTTTAGTGGTGACCCTTCAGTACTGGGTCAGGGGTTGGACTGGATGATATTTGAGGTCTCATCCAACCAGATAGATTCTGTGATTCTGGGGCTGTGAAGGGCAGAGCGTGGGGCCTTGGGCTCTGGGACCACCCAGAGCAGGATGTGGGGTGGTGCTCTGTGGGATCATATGGGGCAGGGTGTGGAGATGTGCAGTGTGAGGTTATGCTCTATGGAGACCATGAGGTGCACAGGAAGCCTCTGCTCCATGGAGGACACAAGTAGTGCTGGCCCCACATCACCATGTCACTGATGCAGGGACCCACCCAAGCTGGGGGTGTCACACCTGTGCCCAGCCACAGAACACTCACCCCCTGCAACATCCCTCAGCCCTGCTGTATCCTCTCCTCCCAGTTCCAATCTCTGGGTAATTCCCACAGCAGGATTTTGCTGCACTCTTCTGGCTTTAGAAGCATCTCAAAACAGAGGATTTGTCTGTTTTCAGCCCACCTGGAGGGGAGCCCTGCACCCAAAGGGTTAATTGCAATGAAACCCCGTTTGGTTTTTGCAGCCCCCCCGCCAGGAGCTGCTGGCAGCCCAGCTCCTGGGGTATTTATAGCTCGGTGAACTTTGAGCGTGTCCAGCAAGCAGGCAGAACCCCAGCTGGAGACACAGGGACGCCCCAGCAGAGCTGGAGGCTGTCAGGGTCCCAGCCTTGGCGCTGCAGCAAAGCCTCCCAGCACCCCACTCCAGAGCTGGGCACCCCGTGGGCAGGCAGCACCAGGGCACCCAGAGACCCCAGGCTGTGGGAGCAGCCATGAACACAGCTGGGTGGCCAAGGACACAGGGTCAAGTCTCCTTCAGCCATGTATAGGAGCAGTGTCCTCTCACACTGGTGTTCCTGGCTCTGGGAGCAGCGTGTCCTGGCAGCAGGGCACAGGCATCGTCCCTTTGACATGGCCAACAACAGGCAGAAGCTTCCCACTTCTGCTGCTGCCCTAGGTTCAGATGCCTTCCCTAGCTGACCTGCCAGCCAGTTCAGCACAGCCTGGAGTGGAGCAGAGCAGCATCACCTCTGTCTTCCTACCTCTGAAACTGGGCAGAGGAGCAGAGATTGTGGCTGGGAGGGAACAGGAAGCCTTTGTCTGTGTGCAAAGCCTTGCAAGAACCCCTAGAAACACCAAAAAATGAGGAGTTGCTTCTCTTTTAACAGAGAAGGCACCACATGGCACAGACAGGCAACAAGGATGGTTAAAGAAATGGAGCAGCTTCCACCCAAAGAGAACTAAGCAGGTTGGGATGGTTCATCCAGAGGGAAGGAAGGAAGAAGGCAGGAAATGCTAAGTGACTGTGAGTGAATCTTTATGAGGATGATGGGAGAGGCATCACTGACCCAGAGATCATCTCCAGCCACATTTATAATCACCAATATCCACACTTCTGTGCAGCTATACATCTGGGCCAGTGCTGGGGGCAGTTGCTCAAGATTTCCTCTTTATTGGAATCATAGAATTGTTCTGGTTAGAAAAGGCTTCTAAGGTCATCCAGTCCAACCATCAACACTACCATGGCCATGTCCCAAAGTGCCACGTCCACACATTTCTGGAACACCTCCAAGGGTGGTGACTCCACCACCTCCCTGGGCAGCCTGTTCCAATCCCTGACCACTCTTGCAGCAAAGACATTTTTCCTCATCTCCAACTGAACCCTCCTCTGGCACAATTTCAGGCCATTTCCTCTCCTTCTATCACCTGATACTGGAGAGAAGACACCAACCCCCACCTGGCTCCAATCTCCTTTCAGCACTACCTGAAAGCACTCGTAATCTATTTTGGGAGAAGGACTTTTATTCCCTCAGCAGATCAAATGGCATTGCCGTTGCCCTCTGAGGTGTTTTGAGGTCCTCCCCACTCCGGGGCCATCGATAGACCTTTGTATTGGCCACTGGAGGAGCAAGCACTGAAAGGCCAGGAAAGGAAGGGGAAGAATGGTTTCAGCCTTAGAGATTTCTACATAAAGTAGAGGCTTTGTCATGCCTCCAAATGATTGAACAAGGATACTGCTCATTACGTAAGCTTGGGGGGGGGAAGTAGGCTGCTATATGTTTTTATAGGAAATAAAAGGAGTTTGGTGGGTGACATAGCACCTTCCACTGAGGATGGCAGTGAGAGATAAGTGGGCTTTGGATGAAAGAGTCAACATTCTCCAGCTAAAGGAGAGGGACTGAACTCACAACAGGGAGCTTGGTCATAGGAGAGGGACTGAATTCACAACAGGGAGCTTGGTCATAGGAGAGGGACTGAACTCACAACAGGGAGCTTGGTCATAGGTGAGGGACTGAACTTACAACAGGGAGCTTGGTCATAGGTGAGGGACTGAACTCACAACAGGGAGCTTGGTCATAGGAGAGGGACTGAACTCACAACAGGGAGCTTGGTCATAGGAGAGGGACTGAACTCACAACAGGGAGCTTGGTCATAGGTGAGGGACTGAACTCACAACAGGGAGCTTGGTCATAGAATCATGGAATTGTTTCAGTTGGAAAAGACCTCTAAGATCATTGAGGCCAACCCACAGCCTAACACCACCGTGGCCATGACACCCTGTCCCAAAGTGCCACGGCTGCACGTTTCTTGGTCTGGGAGGAAAGCCTACAAAAGACAAATTTTGCCATCAATACTATGTTTTGCTAGCACTGTATGAATTCACAGCAGGGATGCTACTCCTCACCTTTGCCTGCAAAGCTGTGATGGTTATTCTGAGTTTTGGTGAGGCTTTGCATGGCAGGAAAACCAAACTCACCTGGATTCCGTGGCTACGGTGGTTCCCAGGGCAGGAATCTCCAGGCAGGACAGAGTTTGATGTGCTCTTGAGGAATGGGGTGGTAGTGGTGGTGGATGTTTCAGCAGGCTGTAGCTCAGCAATGCTTTAATTTCATTCACAACGAGTAGCCTGGTGGGAATTTGCTTCTGGTTTCAGGTTGGTGGCCCTTCGCGATTCGCTGTGCCACGCTTCGGATCCGCTGCTGTCTGGCATAACAATTCAGGTTGCTCCTAAGCAGTGATTAGCATAGATGAAGGAGTGGGTGAAGCGTTTGTTCGATTGCCTACTGTCATGTTTGTGTACCAGATTTTGTTGCCATCTGTCATTGCTGTTTGCTTGTTGTTGCCAAAAGTTGTCATTCTGAATGGAGGGTGGGGATGGATTTTCAAAAGCTAACCGGAGATAATTTTAGGTCCTTCAGGGCTCGCGTGCTCTGCGCTGGGTGGCAGCAGCCCTGGTGTGCCGCAGCCGCCCTGGTGTGCAATGGCGGCTGCCCTCATGTGTGGTGGCGGCAGCCCTCATGTGCAGCAGCCGCCCTCGTGTGCGGCGGCTGCCCTCGTGTGCGGCTGCCCTTGTGCGTGGCAGCTGCCCTGGTGTGTGGCGGCTGCCCTCGTGTGCAGCTGCCCTGGCACGTGGCAGCTGCCCTGGTGTGCGGCGGCCGCCCTGGTGTGCAATGGCAGCTGCCCTGGTGTGCGATGGCAGCTGCCCTTGTGTGCGGTGGCGGCAGCCCTCATGTGTGGCAGCTGCCCTGGTGTGCGGCGGCTGCCCTCGTGTGCGGCGCCTGCTCTCATGTGCAGCAGCAGCCCTTGTGTGCAGCGGTGGCTGCTCTCATGCGCGGCGGCAGCCCTTGTGCGCGGCGGCAGCCCTGGTGTGCAGCGGCTGCAGCCCTCGTGTGCGGCGATGGCTGCCCTGGTGTGCGGCGGTGGCAGCCCTTGTGTGCGGCGGTGGCTGCCCTCATGTGCGGCGGCTGCCCTCGTGTGCGGCGATGGCTGCCCTGGTGTGCGGCGGTGGCAGCCCTTGTGTGCGGCGGTGGCTGCCCTCATGTGCGGCGGCTGCCCTCGTGTGCGGTGGTGGCTGCTCTCATGTGCGGCGGCAGCCCTTGTGAGTGGCGGTGGCTGCCCTCATGTGCGGCGGCTGCCCTTGTGTGAGGCGGTGGCCGCTCTCATGTGCGGCGGCAGCCCTTGTGTGCGGCGGTGGCTGCCCTCATGTGCGGCGGCTGCCCTTGTGTGCGGCGGTGGCCGCTCTCATGTGCGGCGGCAGCCCTTGTGTGCGGCGGTGGCTGCCCTCGTGTGCGGCGGCTGCCCTCGTGTGCGGCGGTGGCTGCTCTCATGTGCGGTGGCTGCCCTCGTGTGCGGCGGTGGCTGCCCTCGTGTGCGGTGGTGGCTGCCCTCGTGTGCGGCCGTGGCTGCTCTCATGCGGCGGCAGCTGCCCTCCTGTGTGTGGCGGCTGCCCTCATGTGTGGCAGCTGCCCTTGTGTGCGGCGGCTGCCCTCGTGCGCTGCAGCGGCTGGCCTTGTGTGCGATGGCTGCCCTGGTGTGCAGCAGCGGCTGCCCTCGTGTGCGGCGGCTGGCCTTGTGTGCGATGGCTGCCCTGGTGTGCAGCAGCGGCTGCCCTCGTGTGCGGCGGCTGCCCTCGTGTGCGGCGGCTGCCCTCGTGTGCGGCGGCTGCCCTCGTGTGCAGCGGCTGGCCTTGTGTGCGATGGCTGCCCTCGTGTGCAGCGGCTGCCCTCGTGTGCGGCGGCTGCCGCCCTCATGTGCGGCGGCTGCCCTGGTGTGCAGCGGCGGCTACCCTCGTGTGCGGCGGCTGCCCTTGTGTGCAGTGGCGGCTGCCTTTGTGCGTGGCAGCTGCCCTCGTGCGTGGCGGTGGCTGCCCTGGTGTGCAGCAGCAGCTGCCCTGGTGTGCGGCGGCTGCCCTGGTGTGCAGCAGCGGCTGCCCTTGTGTGCGGCAGCCACCCTCGTTTGCAGCAGCCGCGCCGGTCTTGGAGACCTTCTGGGCAGCGATTTCATGCAAGGAGTTTCTGAAGTCATTGGCTGCAGCCAGGCAAACGCGTGAGGTACTCTGCTCTCGTCACTGCAAAAGTATTTGCCGTTGCAGAGAAGGGCTTGGAAACGAAAGCAATGTTTTCCCCTAACGTTAAATGAAACAGAGAGTATAAAGAAGGGGGTGCAGAGCAACATCAGGCTGTGAGAACGCAAGCGCCTGCCTAAAGAGCTGACCGAGGAAGGCGACAGCTCTGCTCTGACAGACTGCGACGTCCTCAGATTATTTCCAGAGATGTAAATGTCCTGGGGATGAGGAGCTGGACAAATTCAACCTTGAAATAAGCTGCAGCTCTCTCGCAGTGACGGTGCCTGCACACTGCGACAAATTGCAAGGGGAGCAGAGCACTGGCAGGGCCTCGCAGCAAAATGAGCTCCTTTGCAGCCGCTCGACTTTCGCTCGCTTCCTGGGAGGAATGGCTCAGCCTGCAGGGAGGGAGCTGGGGAGGTGAAGCCACGAGGATTTCTTACCTCACCTGGTCCAAGAGCTCAGTGCTCTGTGCTAGGCAGGAAGGGAAACAGCTCCAGGGTGCCTATGTTGTCCCCTTTCCTCTGGGCTGGAGCACCAAGTTTGTTCTGCAAGGGTTTAAACCCTCCCTGGCAGCCCCGGGGCTATGCTGGTGCTTCATTGCTTCCCATCACAGCCCACAGCAGCTCCCAAGGGTTTTAATCTGATCCAGGGTCCATGTGAAGTGCAATGACCTGTTGCATCCAAAAATACGGAAGGGATGACCTAATGGGTTCACGTGGACTTAAACTCCAGGAAAATACAGAGCCAGACAGTTCTTGGGGTGTTTGGGGCTTTTTTTGATGGCTGGGGCACAGCTAGCTAATGGTGCAAATTCATAACCAAAGTGGTAAGGATATCCCAATGGCATGGTGGGAACTCATGCTAGAGTGGGAGTGCAGAGGGTCGCTGCTTGCTTAAGGAGAGGTGAAGGAGAAGGACATGGGGCTGCCTTTGAGCCAAAAGAGGCAGAAAGGATTCTGAATATCTCTTATTGAGGACTGTGGGGAGACCATCACCATGGTGTGTGTCTGAGGGGTCAGTCTGGGCTGGGCTCCTCCATAGCTGGAAGCTTCATTGCACTCTTCCCAGCTGCTTTGCTCTTCCCATGCATGGGCTGAGTTCACTGACCTGCTCTTGCTCCAGCAACTGGGGCTCCTGCTGGTACATTTTGAGTTGGTTCCCTGCATGCCAAATCCTGTTTTACCAAGTCTTGGGCTATTTTTGTAGTATGGGTTTGACATGAGGGCTCTGTCCTGTTTTAACACTTCAGCGATGCAAATTGGCTTTCGTAGCTTGAGTTCCCTCTGTTTGCTCAGAGGGTAACTGTACAAAGCTCACAAGAAATTCCCAAGCATTTCAGGATGGTGCTTGGGTCTGGTTTCATTTACCAAGTGTGTTTCAGAGCTCTCAACCTCAAACCAGGCTGGTGACTTGCCCTGTCTGAGCACCAATCCTTGTGTAAGAGAGCATGGAAGGCAGCTGAGAAGGTTTCAGATAAGCAGAGAGAGGGGAGCTTGGACTATGTGGGCTGGAGCTGACCTGACAGAGAGGCCAAGCTGATTGTTTATAGGCTGGTTTTATAGATGTGACCATAACCCAGGTATGGTGGAGTTGGGGCACGGATTCAAGGTGTGGTAGTTTGTCAAGCACCAGGATGACAATGCTCAGACCTCTAGGCTGGGCAATTTGGAGCTGATCTGGCTCCACACCCCTGGTAGGCACAAGGCTGGGATAGGCTTTAATGGCTGCTGTAAGGTAGGAAGAAAGGCAGGAAAAAAGGGAGTTTCTCTTCTTAGTGCCTAATCTGCTGTAAGCTTAAGAAAACAGGAAAACAAGCAACCTAGGATGAGCAAAGACCTAAGTACAGAGGGCATGGGCATGGCAGTGCACACCGACAGCCAGCCTGTGGAACTCAGCGTTGCAGGAAGTAAGCAGCGTGCGTGTGGGGGGCAGGATGGTTGGAAAAGTTAATCCTGCTCTAATTAGAGAGAGTGTTGTAACAGCAAAGTCACAGAGTCACCAAGCAGAGAGCAAGATGCCACCAAGAGCTTATAGTGTGTCAAGTCTTGCAGGGATGGGACAGGAGTGCTATGCATAACACAAATTATGCGGCCTCACGCTTAAAGGGACAGAGCAACAATCTGGGAACCAGGGAAGATTTCTTTCTCTCCTGGTCCAGCCAGCAAGGTGTTTGGCCTTGGGGAACTTCAGGTGAGAAGAGCATTGTGTCCAATCAAGGCCACACAACCCAAACAGATTAAAATGCATCTGGACTCATGTGCCGTGGATGTGCTCACGTTCAAAGTGCCGCCTGACCTTTACAGGGAGTGTTTTATACCCTGGAGCAGAACATTTTATTGCTCTCACCTCCTGCATAATTTATGGTAGAAAAATATTATTTTGTCTATAGAATCACTTGCCTTCCTTTTGAGCCCAGCAACAGTATTTAACTTTCTGCTCCTGTCTGAAACTAATTTCCCCAGGCAAATTACAGACTGCACCCAGAGATTCCTTCAGCTTTACATTTTCCTGCCATTAGTGTCACCGAACGGGACATCACAGCTGAGAGGGTGATCATTTCTCCCAAGAACCTTGAAAGCAACAGAGTCAAGCACCTCAGCTGAGTGGGTCTCACACAGGTTTGCCAGAGGAAAGATCCCAGTCTTCCTGTGCTGCTTATCGCCACTGCTGCAGCTCGCTCCCTGTCCTGCTCTGAGCCTCTTCACCTGAGCTGGAAGCTGTAATGACAACAATTATTTCTATTTTTGCCTGAGGCCATTATTTAGGCACTGTGCAAGCATGTGGGGAAAGGCCATTTCTGCTGAGGAAAGGGTTTTCATGCTATGTTTGGGAGAACTCCAGAGTGAATGGACAGAAGGGAGCTGTGGTTGGTTCTGCCACGCTCTACACTGGACACCCAGGAGAAGCCAGGTAGGATTCAGGCAGCCAACACAGGCCAGAGGGAGGAAGATCATAGTATCATAGTATCACAGTATCAGTCAGGGTTGGAAGGGACCACAAGGATCATCTAGTTCCAACCCCCCTGCCATGGGCAGGGACACCCCACACTAGATGCATCCAAGTGGGCTACATGACAGCCAGACCTTCACAGAATAGAATCACAGAATGTTAGGTGTTGGAAGGGACCTCCAGAGATGATGGAGTCCAACCATCCCTGCCAAGGCAGGATCACCTTGAGAAGGTCACATGGGTGGGCATTTGGGTGGGCTTTGAATGTCTCCAGAGGTGGAGGCTCCACAACCTCATTGGGCACTGCTCCAGTGCTCTGTCACCCTTAAATTAAAGAAGTTCCTCCTCATGTTTAAATGGAACTTCTTAGATTCAAGTTTGTGCCCATTACCCTTTGTCCTGTCACTGGGCACCACTGAACAAAGCCTGGTCCCATCCTCCTGACACACACCCTTGAAGTATTTATAAACATTGATGGGATCCCACCTCAGACTGCCCTGTTCCAGCCTAAAAAGCCCCAATTCTGTCAGCCTTTCCTCATGAGGAAGATGTTCCAGTCCCCTAATCACCATTGTAAGCCTCTTCTGTGCTTTGCCCAAAGAGCTCTCCAGGAGAGCCACAGGGCTGGAGAAATAGCGGAGCCTTTGAGCTGGTTGTTGCCACAATGAGTCAAAAATAAGGAATTTGGTCAGAATCAAAGTGATGTGCAAAAAATAGTAAAGGGGAGGTTGGTGAAGTGTTGCGTTCTGCTTACTGTGGCTTTTCTTACTCCTTTAGTTTTCCCAGGTTTTAGAGCTAAAAGCTGGTTTTAAAGCTCTGCTCGTGCAGCATGGCAATTAAATGTTTTTGTTATCAATTAATAGATCAGAAGGTTTCAGTGCTTTCCAAGTTCCAAGAGCTAAAAACTCAGGGGGGTTCTGAATCCTCACTGAATACCTGAACATGCCAGAGTTGCTGACCTGAAGGAAAGTGCAGCTTCCCACAGGTCTGCCTTTTGCTAGAAAGAGGGAGAAAATCCATCATCATCACCCAGCTCTGCCAGTCCCCCAGGAGAGCTGAGAAGACAAACAGTGCTTGGGCTCAGATCTTCTGGAAAATGCAGTTCCTAACTCCAGAGTCCTCTTCTTGACATCTGTCACTGTAGAACTCTCCTGCTGTCCAGCCCTGTGCCACAGCCTGCCTGGTTTGGCCCCAGGTTTGGCCCTCATCCAAGCAAAGAAGGCTCTCAAGAGACCACCATGCCATGGATCATAGAATCATAGAATGTTAGGGGTTGGAAGGGATATCCAGAGATCATCTAGTCTGACCTCCCCACTCACCCCAAGGCTGAGCCTGGAGCTACATCTTTCCAGCTGCTTGGCCAGCATGTTGCTGGGGACCAGAACCCCACACATGGCTTGGTGGGGTACACTTCAAGTAATGTGGGGCTGTGCCACAGCAGACCCCACTTTGAACCAGACAGCATTGAGCTCTGAGCACTGACCTCCTGTGCAAAGTTGGAGTTTTTCAGTCCAGAAGAAGGAAGGAGCCCTTACGGTGGAGGCAGAGCAAGGCTGGAGGAAGAAACAGGCTGTTAATGTATTCACCCTGTCAGCCCAGCTCACTGGGCTCCTGCCTTGATGAATATTGAGGAATTTTATACAAATAAGAACTGGTTCAGCAGGACAGATTTCCAGAGACCCAGCCCAGAAAGGCTTCCTGCTCCCTGCTGGGGGCCCTTTCCTCCATGGGAGGAGAGCAGTCCACAGCCTCGCTCAAAGGCTGGAGAGGGATGAGCACTCCCGTTCCACTGTGGGGTGAGCTGTGGGAGGTGCAGGTTGGGAGACTCCCCAGCAAGGGTGATTGTGGGGGGAGCTTCAGGTCAGTGGGATGGAGGGATGGCCACCTGCAAAGCTGCTGAGGCTTTAGTGCTGCAGCAGCCTGGTGTGCCATAAGCTAGAGGGACATCCAGCCACAGAACCATAGTCACCAGAAATGTCCATCACTGGAAATGGCAGCACACATGAAATTCATGTGTCTGAGGAGGAAAGAGAGGGGTGAGCAGAGTCTGCAGACTGAGTGGTGACTCAGTGCTCAGGAAAGCAGAAGGGCAGGGAAGTCCTCTCCACCTATAGAGGAGGTGACCATTTCTCTCAGAAGAGTTCAGCTTTGGGACATGGTTGAGGTCTGCAGAGGCACAGTGCTGTTGTGCATTCACCTTGGGAGCTGGTCTCTGCTTGAGTGGATGCATGATGGCACTTGATGGTGCCTGAGCAAGGACAGGGACAGCCACCTCTGAGGCTCTGTCCTTTGAGATCTTGCATAGAAGTTGAGGGATCTGTCTGCCACCTACAACCTAAACAATTCACAGAGCTGACTTTTAATGCAGGTGAGGAGAGAGGCTGACACTATGGAAGAGATTGGGGTTCCTCTCTGGGTGGCTCTGGGAGTTCATCAGAGTCTCTGAGAAGAAGTAACAGATGGGAGGAATTTAACCCAAAGCAAAAAGCTCACAGGCTAGTAGGCAGGCCAGGATTAACCCTTGACAGGCTGGGGAGAATTTTCCAGGGGTGAAGCTCCTGGAGATAGCCAAAGATCTTGCACCAAAGCCATGCTGGACACCAAGAGTTCCCCTGAAGAAGAGGAACGAGGCAGAGAGACAGGCAAGGCTCAGTGGAGCAGGGGCAGCAGCGGATCCATGATGTTGAGGCTACCTCCATCAGGCAGGACGATGGCAGAGGAGGGGAGAAGCGCAGCCAGTGTCCCCGCAGCCTGGCTGTGCAAAGGGTCAGCAGAATTCTGCAGATGAGTGACTAATGGGCTGGTGGTGAGACTGAGAGCTCAGGCAGCGTTTTCATGGGGACATCAGATTTTTGCTGCAGCAAAAAAACAAGACAGGGTACAAGGAGGGCACTTCCAAATGTCATCCCAGATGCTTACGTGGAAGTCACTGCTTTGTTGTGAGCACTGCTTCCAATAAAACCCAAAGCTGTAATGCAGAGAGAGAAAAACAGCTGAACTGTGAGATTTATGGTGATGAATTTGCTTCCACAAGATAAATATGCAGTTATCCAAGTAGGTTAATAAGTGCTTGGATTGCATGTGATAGAAAGGAGCCATGTGCAGTAAAATGTGCTGAGCCTTGATCTTGCATCTGCAATGCCCTCTCGGAAAGAGCGGAGGACAGAAATGGGCAAGAGTGACTCTGAAGACGTCTCTCAAGGGACAAGAAGCATCCAATCCTGCACCTTGGGGCAAAGGTTCAGAGATGGTAAGCTGCCACTGCTCTGGGTTGCATGGAGTGAACAGGAGAAAGAGTGGATGGAGTCACCAGTTCCAGGTGGGAAGGATGGAATCTTTCTCTGAGACAGAGGTTCAGGAAGAGGTGGTGAACTTGGCAGACAGGAGCGTGAGCGGTGCTTGCTGCCAGAGATCACAGCTCAGCATGTCAACCTGGGCTGCCACTCAACTGGGATTAAGGTGGTGCCATGCTGTGACCTGCAGCACCTAAAGAGCTTCTGAATGCTCCCTCCTACTGACTGTGGTACAGAAGGACAAGTCCCTGACAGACAGACATGGCAGAGGGAATGGAGGTGGAAACCACTGACATCTTGCCCCCTCGAATGGCCAGAGTGAACCTGTGGGTACCCTGTGTCTCCATGTACTTGGGGAATGATGTTTCACTGTCATCTGCAGGGGTAAAAAAAAGTTTCCTATCTTCATTTTGGTCTGTGTTGGCTGAAACTACAGATAACCCATCCACTGCAACTGCTAAAAGGGAGCTGGTAGATGTGCACCTCACCCAGGTTACCTGCATTACTGCCTTATGGGTAGCAATATAATTTTGAAGCTGGCTGTGAGGATGGGTGAGAGCTGGCATCACATGGACAAAACCATCGAGTAGCAGAGCCCAAAGACAGACATTTTTCACAGCACTTTGACTTGAAAAGTAAAAACAGCTGGACTGCTGTCTCTCAGACTAGGTGCAAGTGATGATTTCTGAAGCAACAAGCCAGGCTGGGAGTGTAAAACCAGGCTTGTGCAGAGGTTTTTGTAATAGCTTGTCAGGTGTGGCAACATTATAGGCCATTATTAAAAAGGCCTGCTGAGAGTGAGAGGCTGGATTATGCTGGTGGCAGGGGATATGTGTTTTTCCTGAGCTGTTGTTCTCACTTTTGTGAGAACTCGTTAGGTGGATGATTCCCCCACAGCAGACCTATGGCAGGACGATCTCGACAGACAATGGGCAGTATTTTGAGCAGATCACAGTGATGTCCACATCTGCATCCAGTCCTCACTAGACTTTAGCCAGCAAGGAGGTAGGAAATGGCTTTAAAATAATGACTATGTACTGAAAAGGAGAGAAGAATCAGGTCTGACCGGTGCTTGAGAGCATTAAGCAGCAGGATGGCACCCCCAGAACATGGCTGCCACCTCTAGATACTTGGCTTTGCAGAAGAAGCAGCAAGGAGGCAGCTTGGGATGTAAGCTGGGCTCCTGTGGCCCAAGGAGCTGAGGGTTTGCAGAAGTGCACAGACATTCAGCTAAAGACAAACCAGCACTATGATTGCGGTCCCGGGGGTTACCACCACTTCCTGAACACCACAAGAATTCACACATACAATCAAAATCAGAAGCCAGGAACAACAGTTATTTCACATGAAGTTGCTCCACAATCCCTTGAGTGCAGGGTGAGTAACCAGAGAGCTGTGCTCAAAGGAACAGGCAGCACCTTCTGCAGCAGCTGGGAGGAGAGGAGGTAATGGGTGCTGGGCTTGTCCTTTTGCCTGGGACAGCTTCATCTGGCAGCACACTGGGATGGCAAGGAACAGATGCCAGGACGTGATGTTACCAGGAAAACCAGACTCTCTCACTCTCAATAAGAACTGCTCTGATGATGCCATGGTGATGAGACATTACAGGGCAGAGCTCCTCTGAAGTTATTCAGACATTGTTAATTGTTTGGCTGTAAGGATTTGTGGTCACAAGCTATAGAAATGATACTTCCATGTTTTGGCTGGGAAAGGAAGGTGGGATCTCTGGAACTGTGTCTTTAAGCAGCTTAGTTCTGGAGACAGGAAGTCTGAAAATGGGCAGCAGCAGTGCAGGGTTTTATTATGCAATTTCTCTTGGAACTAGTCCCTAAATAAAGGAGTTACCCATTAAGCACCTGCTTCACTGTGCCTCCTGAGCACCACGGGTGAAGTCCTCAGGAATCCGTACAAGGGCTGTGGGAGTGGGAGAGCCCTGCACTGGGGTCCAGACTGAGTGCCAGTTTGCAGCAGCAGGGCTCATTTCCTTGCTGTATGGTGTCCTTCAGAGACTTGACTTTCTTTTCACAAAATCCTCCTACTCTGATCTCACTCTGTTTGGCTTTACCAGTGAGTGAGGCTGTCTGACCCTTGCAATGCTGATACCAAGGGGCCGAGGTACCCTGAGCACTACAGCACTGTTAAGCCTTTAGGGTATTTAATCATAGCCCTGTTTCCCAGGGGAGTGGAGAACAGTCAAGCTCTTCTCCTCCCTCTAGCCATCATTGCAGTGTTGTTTTAATCCCATGGCAGGGGGCAACTGGGTCTACCCTAAGAGAAGCTGCAGGACATAGCAGCAATAGGGTCCTCGTCCTCCCCTACTGCCCAGGGTATCTGGCACTTGCAGTAAAGATAGAGGAGCTCTCCCAGCTAAACAAGGAGAGGAATCATGGCCTCCATGAGTTCTCCCATCTGTTCCCCACTCCCAACATCAGATACATAGCCTTGCCTTTGCACACCAGCTGGTCAGGTGAGGTACTGTTGTAACATCAGTGTACTGCCTAGTACTGGGCAGCTTGAATATCCTGGAAGTAAGCAGTAGCTGTGGGAGTATCACAGTATCACCAAGGTTGGAAGAGACCTTGAGGATCATTGAGTTCAACCTATCAACACAGACCTCATGGCTAGACCATGGCACCAAGTGGCACGTCCAATCTCCTCTTGAACACCTCCAGGGATGGTGACTCCACCACCTCCCTGGGCAGCACATTCCAATGGCTAACGACTCTCTTGGTGAGTAACTTTCTCCTCACCTCGAGCCTAAACTTCCCCTGGTGCAGCTTGAGACTGTGTCGTCTCATACTGAGGTTCTGTCCCCAGTGGTATATCTCCATCCTGACTTCATGCTGGAGCTGCAGAGTTATTGCAGCATCAGAGCAGGGGGTTATAAGGGGAGAAAAATGTTATAGAGAGGTCTCCTGGTGTCAGCTGCTCCAGCAAATCCTTCATTTCCAAGACCAAAAGTGATGTAGTGTGCAAAGCAAGCACAAAAGGTTATCCAAGCTGCAGTTCAAAATGCACTGACCAAACTTGTCAAAAGTTGAAGCATCAGATAGCAAAGGGCACTTCTGTCCTCAGTTTTACCTGACAATCTGACCTGATTTTCAGTCTCCCACCTCCAACAGCAAAACAGTTTCCCTTGCCCTAAACTGGGGCATATGCCTTATATCACAGTAAAATACTGCTGGACAAGAGCTGCTGCTCTCATGTCTGAAGCTGCTGTGAGATGCTGAACCATGTCCCGTACTGAACCATCCTAAACCAGCTGGGAACCCGCTGCTTTTGAAGCAGAGAGCACCTAATGAGTAATATACTGATAGAAGCAGAGGCCTGTAAGAGACCTTCAGTGTGGTTACAGTCAGACCTCAGCAAGGCCAGGCACCATGTAAATAAACACAGAAATTTGCAAGTAAATGTGATTAAATGCATGTAAATGTAAAAATGTAAACATAATTCAAGTTGTGCAGTAAACAAAAGGCAGACTTACTGCTTGAAGAAGAAGGTGTCATTCTAGATCTCCTTTAAACCAATAAAACATCACTGATTAAGCCATCAGCTTCCTCAGGATGGTCTCAGTGCCCTTCTCCAGCTTGTCCTCCAGTTGTGACTGCTTTTCATGGGCAATAGCAGCCCCAAGCAATCAGTTTGGCTACCAGGAGCTCTGCTATGCCACACTGGCACATCACCAAGGCTTATATGACCTGCTTCTCAGGTTGGGAACCAGTATGGAAATCCATGGAAATAGAGGAGCTCCAATCCTATAAACCTGTTTTGGGCCAGGGAAAACTGTCTAGACAGAGTACAAGGCAAGGTTGGTTTTGGTCCTGGTGCTTGGACATCTGCCCTCAAGTGTATCTACGCTGGCCAGCATAGCCACATGTGAGGGTTGAGGAGCAGGGAAAAGCAAAGCCCATGGGTGTGCAAAAAGCAGATGGACAAGCCCATCAGTGAGGCCACAGCAACCCCTTGCAGGGTGGATGTGGGTGCAGGAACAGGCAGGCAGGAGGAAGCTGCAGGGATGCAGGGTAGGTTTTGGTATGAGGGAAGGAGGAGATGGAGAACAAGGGCAGGAAAAGGGAAAGGCTGAGGGAAGCCTGGGGGGACACAAGCACATCATGGTGTCAGTGTCACCCCAAGGGCCTGGCTGTATGTCACACCCTGAACTCAGTACTTGTAGTAGGGCACAGCCCAGCATGATCCCCCAGACTGTGACAGGAGGTTGGGTCCTGCTGCACCTCTGCTCTGAGGCAACTGGGGGCACCAAAGGAGGACTTTGAGAGGAGACTCTGTGAGGGGGATGTTGAGGAGATATCTGAGTTGGGACTGAAGAGGGGAGACTTGAGAGTGGACATCCATGGCAGGACTGAGAAACTGGGGGGAACGTGGGGAGTGACTATTGAGGGCAGTGAGGGGAGAGCTTGTGAGGGGATGCCTTGAGGAACTCACTGAGAAGGGACATCTGCAGAGTTACAGAGACTGCGGGGGGTCATTGTGGGGGCACTGAGGGGCAGCATCCACGGCAGGATTGAAGGGAAACTGGGGGGCACTGTGTGGATGGTAGCATGGGGGAAGACTGAGAAGGGACTGAGGGGAAGCTGAGAGGGGACACTCTGAGAGGGACGTTGAGAGAGATTTCTGCGGTGGGACTAGCAGGGGAGGCTGGGCGGGGGTGACTGTAGAGACTGGGGGAAGACTGCGAGGGGACTGTGGGGAGAGCCAGAAAGGACTGAGGAGGGACTGAGGGGGCAACGATAGAGGACTTCGGGGAGAACGAGAGGGGAGCGAGGAGAAAAGGAGAGGGACTAAGGAGATGAGACTAAGGGGAGACTGCTGAGGGTGACTGTGGAGTGACGCTGTGGAGGGAGCCCTGTCAGAATCAAGTAGGGGAGACTGAGGTGAGCGACTGGGGGCAGCCGAGAGGGACGCTGCGAACGCTGTCGCAGAGGTCTCAGAGGAGGGCGGGCGCAGAGGGACACGGTGGGGAGCCCTACACCTGCCCGGCCGGTCCCGCCGCCGCCCAGCCGCCTCGCAAGCCCTCGGCGGAGCAAGTGAGGACGACCTCGGCTCTTTCCGGCGCCGCTCGCGCCTTTCCGGCGTCGGCGGGGGCGGCCGGGGGGCGTTCCGCCGTGCGCGGTGACGCCAGGCGCAGGCCCCGCCCCGGGCCCGCCCCCATGGTCTCTGGAAAAGAGAAGAGAAAAAAAAACTTTTTTTTTTAATTGAGGAATCAACAGCCGCCATCTTGTCGCGGAGCCGGAGCGCGGCGGGAGCGGAGCGGGGCCGGGCCGGGCCGGGCCGAGGCAGCGGGGCCGCCCGCCGGGACACGGGCAACGGCGCGGGAGCGCCGCCGACGCGCAGAGGGGCTCGAGGCAGCGGGGCAGAGCCGGGCCGGAGCCAACTGACCGCCGCCGCCGGGACCGGGAGCCGCGGCCGCCGCCGCGCCGCGCTCATTGTTTTGGGGCGTTTTTTGGCTCTTTTCGGGTTTTTTCCGCTTTTTTGTGATTTTTTTTGATTTTTTAATTTTTAAATTTTTTTTCCCCCCTCCCTTCCTTCTCTGCCCTCCCTCCCCCCTACCCCCCCTCCCCTACCTCGGCCGCGGTTGGGCGGCGGGCGGGGGCCGGGGCGATCCCCCCGGCGCGGAGGGGAGGGGACGGGGCGAGGCGAAGGGGAGCCCGGTGGCGACGTTGTTGGGGTGGGGGGGGCCCCGCCGTGCTCCCCCGGTGACTGACTGAGCCGCCATCCGGGCACCTCCGCGGCGGCGGCGGCTGCGGCCGGGCGGGGGAAAGAGGCCGGGAGGAGCGAGGCCGGCAGGGAGGGGGCGCTGGGCTCTTCCCCACCCCGCCCCGAACCCTCCTCCCCTGCGGCCTGCTGCGGCGGCGGCCCGGCCCGGGTATGGGGGAACGGGGGCCGCCGCCGGTCGGGCACTGAGCGGCGCTGTTGCTCGGCGGTGGGTTCCCCTTCGGAGGAACGGGGAGAGAAAGCTTCGCCCCCCCTCAGGCTCACCCCTTCGTTAACGATTACCGGCTCGGCGGCCTCTCCTCGGACGGCCCAGCCGGCTACCATGGCGGAGAACTTACTCGACGGGCCGCCCAACCCCAAGCGAGCCAAGCTCAACTCGCCGGGCTTCTCCGCCAGCGATAGCACAGGTAAGGCCTGCGGGGCGGTGCGGGGGCGGGCGGGCCTCGACGGCGGGTCCCCCCCAACTCCGTTTCACCTCCTTCGGCGGGGCGGCCGGGCCCCCCCTCGGCGTGGTGGTGGGGGAACCGCCCGCCCCGCCTCGGTTCCCGGCGGGGGTGGGAACCGGCCTGGCGAGGTGCCGGGCAGGAGGGGAAGGATCCCTCCCGGAGCAGTTGGGCCTCCTTCAGTCGAAGTTACCGGGTGGGACCCGTACGCCAAGTACCGTCCCGGCTATAAATAGCGGTTAGAAGAGACGAGCAGGGCCTTGCGAGTTGAAATTTCTTTTTCCTCCATCATCCACCACCGGTTCGTTTTAATGGGGAAGGGGTGAAGGGATCCGCCTCGGTTTGGATGCTGGGGGTGTCCAGGTGAGTGGGGTGCGGGTGAGGAAGGGTAAAACCCCAGCCAGCAGAAACACTGACACCCTGGTTCTGCAAAGGGTGGTCAGGATTTCTGTCTCTGCTCTTGAAAACCCACAGATCGCCCGCAACTAAAGCCCTACGCAGGCAGCCTGTGTGTGACAAGCTACGGAATACAAACTCCCTGATAGCACGTTAATATCTTGCTGTTTTTTACCTCCCTGTCTGCAGCCTTGATTTAAGGTGCGCGGCTCGAACTGTTGTAAGCCTTTTGCCTTAAAGCCCAAACGATTTGCAGAGAATAATTGAAGTTGTGGGGGTCTCCTGGTGTGATGAAAATGCCCAGCAGGCTGGCAGTCACCGTGACCCGTCTGTATGTTGTGTCGGGTCTTCGGTGTGCTCTCCCCTCCGCTCTTAATGGGTTTGTGGATCGTAAAACACATCGAAGTCTCTCCTCTCCAGCAAGCGCGTGCCCATGGTAAATACGCACGTGTGTGCACAGGAGCGTGTGTGCACAGGAGCATGTGTGCGGGCACTGACGTCTTCCAGGGCTCCAACTGTTCCAATCACTGAAGCAGTGGCTTTGTGGGAATACAGAGTGCGTTGGGCTCACGTTTCGGTTTTCAGAGACTAATGAATCTTGTGGAAGGGACAGCGATAAGTTAATCGCGTTATGCCTGCTGTGTTTTCTGTAGACCGAAAAAAAATAGTGCTATAATTGAGCTGATAAATTCTGTGGGTTTTGGGGTTTTTGCCCTCCTGGCTTGCTTAATCTGCGTTTGGCAATAGCTTTGAGATGCTTCAGTCCTTTTGGGTTGTGTGTGTGTGTGTGTGTGTGTGTTTGGGGCTTTTTTGTGGGTTCCTTTTTTCTTCTCAGCCTCCAAATAAAGGAGCCAAAAAGAAGTGGTATTGAGAGTAAGAATTGGCAGAGAATATCTAGGTGAGGTCTTGTGATTGAGCTACTGTAATCCCTGTCGTGGAAGCGATACAGAAGGCATGGCAGTAAGCGGGGAAGAGCACAGCTTTTCTGTAATGCTTCACTGAGACATTTTAGGCTCGACCAGTAGCCAGTGAGAGGTGTTTGAAGTGGTGTCTTTTTTTGGCTTTTATTTTTATGGTGTTTTTTTTCCCCCCCTTTCTTTTTTTGAAGTTCACTTGGTCTGTTCTGGAATGCTTCAGTCATAATTACGTCCTGTTCAGCAAGTTCTAATGCGTCTGGGTGAGCTCTCTGCAGCACTAGATATGTAAACTCGAGCATCTGCATAAAGTTCTGCTCCGCTGAGGGGCCTTTGGTCACCAGGGCCAGCAAACTCTAGGTTGTATTTTGAACGAGTGTCTGTGGCATTTTGTCATCAGCTTGGTGTTCTTCAGGCAAAGGGACCTCTCTGCTGGAGAGTGTAGTGTTTGTGCACTTAGAAGTGGTTTTTTTCCCCACCCCAAAAATCTCTTTAGGTTTGTGGCCAGCAGCTCGTGCTGCTTGTCGAAAGATCGTTGAATGCTTTTCTGTGCACTGTTAGCAGGGAACACAAATAGTCAGAGCTGTGATCAGATGCCTGCTCCTCATCCTGAGCCAGGCTGCTGCCTTGCACTGAGCCTTAACAGAAAAGTTGTGTTACAACCTGGGAAGTTGCCTTTGCGACCAGAGGTGCTTGGGGAGATGGGTTTAAGGCTCATGCCCTGAGTGAGCAGCAGGTTGTGTGTTAGTTAAGTGAATTGTAATTGCAGTCGTAAACCCACGCTGTGCGATGCTGCAGCCTGCGTGACTGGGACACGCTTGGAAGACCTTGCGTTAGGGCCGGGTTGTGCAGATCCGTTGCCAAACAGTCAGCCTCCCAGCCTGACACCCCTGCAAGCCGAGCGCGGCGGTGCGCTGCTGAGGGCTCTCTGGTGGCAGGCCTGAAGGCTCGGCAGAAAGCAACTGCGCGTCCTTGTTTATGTTTTGCTTCTCGCTTTGATGCGGTGATGTTAAGCAACTCCTTTTGTCAGGGTAAATTTTAGCTGCCTTTAATCTTTCTGATAAAAATAGCTCCTCAGCTTACCCGAGCAAAGTTTGTGCTGTTGGTCTGCTTATGTTCTGAAAAGACGACCTTTCCTGTTAAACTCTGGTGGCTGAATCAGACATGTGGTCTCGGGGAGGGGAGCAGAGATGAAAGCATAATAGAAACGTGTGCTGCGACCGTCGTTCAGTTTCACATTAGCCCCATTTTGTGGTTGCCCCGTTGGGTTTTGTGTGAATGAGGAGGGTTAAGGCTCATGGCTATTAACTGAGCTTGCCATTGCTAAGCGGTATTGAGCAAACTGGTTCCTACACTAAAATGTCCATGGGAAAGATTGTTCCTTGTCTAGCCAGGTAGGAGTAGTGCTTTTGTCTAATTACCACTTTATTAGGTGTACATGGTATTTTTCATACCTAAGCATTTGCCTGCTCTCTAACTGTTAGAAGGAGTTCTCATCGAGGGTGCTGCAGAATGAGCAGGGGACTCATCCAAAAAGTAGAATTACAGTAACTTCAGTTATGGCAGCTGTTTATTTTAACACTGAGTGTCATGATTGTTCAGTACATTGCTGGTGTGAGTCCTTCAGCAGAATATAGAGCAAACCAGCAGCATTCTTGAGCTGGTCTTGGTCTGAGCACAGGCTAGGGAAAAACGTGCTTGAGTGGAGCAGCGGCAAAGAGTGTTCTTGCAGTGCCCCTTCACCGTGATTCTGTAGGTAGCTTGGTGAGGTCTGTGTCTCATTGCAAGTAGTGCCTCTATCCGTGTCTGTTATGTACCCCCAGCCTTTTGCTGCTGTTAGTTTCAGAAACGACCTGGTTTGGACCAGAGCAGAGGGCGTGCTTAAGAGTAATGAATTAACAAACTCCTAAAGGAGGTGAAGTTGCAAAGATGAGGTGAGCAGCTCCAAAAGTCCATTAGCGCTGTCTTTTTCACTTCTTACTTCCCTTATGTGTGTGGGTTTTGTGTTGGCTTCTTTTTTTTTTCCCTCCACAACTTCAGCTTGTAAACAGCTGAAGCGGTGCGGCTGTCGCTGCGAAAGCTGCGGGCCGGTAGCTCACGTTCTCTCGACAGCTCAGCGTGTCAGCATTGCAGCGCCCGTATCTCAGAGCAGGGGAGAGCCTGGCCCTGTCGCACGTGCCCGTGTACGTGCCGAGATAAGTAGATCCCTGGCTCACTCCCAGCCAGCTACGGAACTTTGCAGAAGGGAGTTTGTGCCTTTGCACAACCTGGTCTGATCTTATTCTCCTGCCAGAAACCAGATAGATGTTTCAGTGGGTTTAGTTGCAAAGGAGGTGGGCTCCCTTTAAAACAAATTAGCTTAAGGAGACACCACCAAGCTTTCTGAGCTTATGTTCGCATACTTAGGTAGCTGAGACTTCAAATGGAGTGACTTCTTGGGGATCTGAAGCCAGATTTGGGTTGTGCACGTGAAAAGCATTTGTATGTTTTAGAAGGGCTTGTTCCTGCATAGCTGCAAAGTTCCACGGAAGCCGGTTTAATCGGGCTGCTCTTGTTTTACATCAGTGCCGTTTGTGTGCTGCCACACTAAGAATTGCTTTTGCACACAGGATTTCTCTGTCTCTCCCTGGAATAAGAAAAAGGATAATTCCATTAAGTGAACAGACTTGGATTTCTAAGCAGATAATTAGGGGAAGAAATGCTGCTTCTTGAAAGCTGCCGGCGTAGGAGCTGCATGGAGTTGTAACTGTTTCATGGGAGCATCCTTGATTTTGTGGTACTCACAGGGTAACTTGCTGGGATGGGGAAAACACTTGGTGTGATATTTTATGGCTATGTTGTTCCCTAAGACTGACCATATATAGATGTAATGATGATGTAGTTGTGGGTGGGAGATGAGGTGGTCAGGTAAAAATGTTTACTTCGAACTCTTGATACAAGCTGAATATTCTTTTGCAGCTTGACTCAGCTGCATAACTTCATGCCTGAAGCTGTAATCTGGGACAGGAGATGTATAGCATTGGAAATAGGCTCAAATATGCAGCATCTAGCACAGCTACCTCTTCCCAATTCATGAAACACTGCTGATAACAGATTATTTTGTACTTTGTTATTGATTGGGGTTTTTACGATGTTTTCCAAAGAGTTTGATACCAACATCTGTGTGAGGTGAAAAGTTGAGCTGATGACCTGCCAGCCTGGTTCTCTGTGACAATCTGCAGTCCTAAAATTGTGCCTTTTCCCTTTATTTGAAATCCCAGCTTGGAGTGATAATTACATGTGTACTTGGGACGTTATCAAATCATTTCCTTCCTCCACTCCATGATTTAAAGTTAACTTGGTGAGTGCTGCCTTGTGCTGTGACACAGCTCCTGGAGAAGCCCTGCCAGCAGCAGGCAGAAATGAAGGCTGTGCTCAGGGAGGGTGGGGGCCAGTCTTTGTTGGACCCCAGAGATCTCTTGATAGCTTGTGAAATGATTCCCAGTTTTCTGCTGCAGATTTTTCACTTTCTGTCCTGGCTGAACATTCCTCGGAGTCACAGTCCGGTGCCATTAATTATTTCTGCGGCAAGACGCCGCGTTTCACTGTTACATCTGCAACTTCACCTTGACAAAATCCGCCTCTTCTTGGTGTGTTTAGTTGTATTAGAGAGTTTACTCTCTGTTGTTGCCTGCTAATAGAGAAGAACATGAACAGAAATCTCACTCTGTTAGCAGAATACTGCAGGCTAATGTGAAGTTGAGGTGGAGAGGGGCAGTGGAATAGGGTTTGAGAGATTCTGGGGTTCGTTCTTTTACACTGAAAAAACATGTGGGATAGCTTAGAAATCCGACACTTCCACCCTAATTTGGTTTACACTTTCAAGAATCTTTGCTTTGTAAATCTTCCTTTTAACATATGTTATGTTTTCCATCTGTCTTGTCAGATGTCTAAGATGCAGAGAGGAGAAGCTAAGTCTTTTTATTTGGAAAATTCTAATAGAGATGTCTCAACAAATACTATCAAGTATTGTGCAGAATCATAGTGAGAATCAAAAGAAAACTGAGACCTCTATTACCACTGGTAATTGCAATCATAACTCAGAGTCTAAACCTCTTAACGTGCGCTCCTCAAAAGCTTCCCTTCATCTTGCCCTTCTTATTCACCCCCATGGAGAAATGAGGATCTTACTTGCAACATTGGATACACTCAGTCCCTTTGATTTGCAGTAACTTTGTGTGTGCCTGTTTATATTTTTGTTGATACATATATGGGCTTGTGAAAGTATCTCCTACTTTGTCCTTAATGCAGTGGGAACTTCCTGGGGAAGAGTGATGTGTCAAAATGAGTCGCTCTTTGTGGGTGATGTACTTCCCAATCTCACAGGTGGATGTTACTTCATTGTTTGGACACCTTTGAGGCAGCTGTTTTCTGTTGCCCAGTGAGAAGGGAAAGGCAGTATCAGATTCCAGCCCCTGTCTGTGTGTGTCACACCTGAAGAGCAAGAGCTTCTCTCTCAGGCTGCCCAGCTTCACTGCTGCTGGTGCTTTCATAGCTGGGTTTGATAGTGGATGTTGTTGATGACATAACTTCTATGTCATCACCTGTGTAGTTTCATCTAGTGGAGCAAAGATACGTGGAAATTACCAAGAGGCTTGAATTCAGTAAGTGCTGAGTGTAAATCTTGTTTTGTAGTAGCTGTGAAGTTTTTTCCTGAGGTTCATAAACTTCTTTAAAGGAAAGTATTAATGAGAGTGATTCAGAACGTCTTTGTCTCACTGACACCAGTAAAGCGAAATAGACTTGGAAGGCATTGGGGGTTGTGTTTTTTGACTCAGGCAGTTCTGATTGAGAGCTTTTATGAAAGAGATCTATATAAAAATCCTCAGTTCTAAGCCTGTCTGCTGCTGTTTCCTTATTCACCTTCGCTTTATTTTGTGTTGTACGTTCTTGCAGAACTGAACTGAAGTTGCCAAGCAAAGGACTGTTGACTTAAACTGTGGTAGCAGAAATAGGGAGAAGAAGGTTTCTTAAAAATGAAGGGAACCAACGCACTTTCTGCAGCTCTTACACATCACGAAGGAGACACAGAACTTGCCTGTTCCCTCGTAATCTTGCGTAACTCCGCTTTTTCTTTGTTTCATAATATTATTTCAAGTACACATTAATCACTGCTATTTTAGTCTTCACAGAATAGGCCTGTTCTGTGCTGCTGTCACAGGAGGCACGTAACGGTGGGGGCTTTCAGGGGACTTGTGTAGCAGAAGGGAGTGTTGGGAGCAGCCTGAGCAAGGAAGAGATACCGAGTGTGGAGTTGTCACCACGGTGCTGTCAGTCTTCGTGGGGAGGGTGAGCGACTGAACGAACCTGAGACGCTGTGTTGACCTGTGTGTTCAGTAAGAAGTGTGTGGTCAGGGAGTGTCACAGTTAAAGGTTGTCAAAATAATTCATGTCTGTGTGTGTGAGCTGCTGATTTTTCCCACAGATGTACGGTGAGGGTAGTGCAGCCTGCACGTGAAGCGGTGGATGTGTCAGATGTGAGATAACTGAAAGCATTCTCATGCCAGCGCTCTGTTTTGATACAGGCTGTGCACTTCATAGAATTGTTTTGGTTGGGAAAGCCCTCCTAAGATCATCCATTCCAACCAGTGACCTAATACCACCATGACCATTCAACCGTGTCCCCAAGTGCCAGACCTGCTCTCCTGACCCTTCACCAGCTTTGTTGCCCTTCTCTGGACACGCTCCAGCACCTCGGTGTTCTTCTAGGAGTGATGGGCAGAAAACTGAACCCAGAACTCAAGGTGCATCCTCACCAGTGCCCATTGCAGGGGGACAATCCCTGCCCTAGTTCTGCTGGCTACACTATTGCTGATTCAGGCCAGGATGCTGTTGGCCACCTTGGCCACCTCAGCACATTGCTAGCTCTTGTTCAGCTGCTCTCAACCAGCGGCCCTTTGCTTTCTTGAGCAAGTGCCCTCTGATAATTACTGAATTCCCAGATGATTTCTCTGTAAAGGGAGATTCTGAACTTAACTGTTAAAATAGGGCAATAGAGATGGGGGTGTGTGTGTGTGTGACAGGACAAGAAGGCAATCTTGCTTCTGTTAACGGGCTTCAAGAACCCTAAAATATTTAATCGTGATTGGGATGCTGTGGTAAATGAGAAGCTGACATGAGCATTGTGGTGCTGTCCCAGTCTTGAGGCAGATTGCTGGACTCCTCTTTCTTCTGCCCAGATTCCTGCTCTCACAGCAAAGACAGTCACTGAAGCCCTTTGGTCACTATGTGTAGTCCAGTTGCCACATGCAGTGTGACAGCAGTCATGTCCATGTCATTGGTACTGCTGGGTAGGATTTAAAGTTAACAGACACACCAGTGATGTCAAAACAGCAAAGGTGCCTTGGAAAACAGCAGTTGACAGGAAGAGTGGCTGTGGAGAGGCCCTTCAGGACTAGAAGGCAGCAAAGTCAATCCAAGATTTGCCATCCCACGCTTTCAAACAGAGCAGAGAGAGAACTCTTGTTGGGCTGCTTCTGCCACACGTTTTGGGGGTTATTTTGGATTTATTTCCCTCTGTCATATTGAAAGAGCTAAGAGACTAAGTGGTTATCTGAGTGCATCTCTCAGTTTCCATCTATTAACTTTGGTACCAGCTGCTTTTAATGTGGTCTCATACATTGCTTTGCTTTTAGTAATGGAACATTCAAGAAATTTGTGATTTATGAATTTTATCTTTTTTTAAGTGGAAGGGTAGATCAGAAAACAGGGATTATTCCTGAAAGGAGCTGGTATCCTAGGATTTTGTGGACTTGGAATATTTGTGAGCACAGCAAAAGGAGAGATGGTAGAGACGGTTTGGATAAGTACAGTAGAGAGAAACTTGAGCTTATGATGTTGTGATAAACAACATGCAAGTGGAAAGAGAGGCTAGGAACTAAACTTGATGTAATCAAGAAAAGATCTGAGTTTAGACCATTCTCTTTTCTGGGAGCTGAGGAAGAAGCCAGGGGCAGAACTGTTGATCTTTCCTGTGTCAGGTAGTTGATGTTACCCCACACTGTAGCTGTGGTCCAGGGGGTACAGACACATGCATTTTCCCTGTCTGTGGTGGGTTGAAAATTCCTCCCCCCCCAACCTTAAATCTGCCAGACCAGCTCAGACACCATCCTGACTTGCATATTTGGGGTTTGGGATGGTGTCTGCAGCAGTTTCAAAACTTAATCAGTAATACTGGGAATATTGCAGCAGAAGTTAGAAGAGAACAGATTCTTTTTCATTAGCTTCTTGATTTGTTTGCTCTGTGTAATGAGCTTCAGTTTGGAAAAGTCACTTAGTTGCTGAAGTCTTAGAAAGATGGATTGGGGAAGATTTTAGGAGGTTGAAGCTACTGTAACTAGATTCTAAGCTGATAGTGTCCCCTTCAGTTATTGGGATGTGGAAAATGGATCTGATTTAACTGATTTTAGGATCTGTGTCTCTGCTTAGTTGCACATCTGTGCCCTTAATAGTGTTCATCTTACAGAGAATCGTGCTTTGCCGGAAGACAGGCTGCAAAGGAAGTGGTAAAACTGATGTCTCCTCCTCAGCCCCTGTATCCCTACAAATCCCAGCTGTGGGAGAGCAATAGAAGACAAGTGTTACACCTGTTTTCGGGAAGGGCTAAAAGGACAATACAGGCAACCACAGACATGTCAGCCTCCCTTCCATCACTGGGAAGAGCATGGGGGAGCTGGAGGGAATTTAGTGAAGGGCTACTGAGGAGCTGGAGCACTTGCCCTTTGAGAAGAGGCTGAGGGGCTAGGCTGCAGACCTCCTGAGTTCCCTTCCAACCTGAGTGACTGTGAGTCCTTGAGCAAGAGAGCACTGAGAATTATTCCATTGAGTTTCCTAGAGGCAAGTCTCTAGAATGCCTGAAGGTCAGGCTCCTTTCTGAGTATCAGGATATTTGATTTTGACCAGTCCCCTGACTTAGGAACGAGCAAACCAGGATGCTTCTTTCTCATTCCAAATGCAAATGGTTCACAAGATCAGACAGAAAGAAATGCATTAAATAACTAAATCTCTTATTATGCAATCCATAACTTTTGGGGACTCATCCAAAAGCCAGCATTTGGATTTCTCATTGCCTCCTTGCTTCCCTGAACCCAGCCATTAGGGTCTCTATGGCCCAGCCAGGTCCCTCATCACTGTCATTCTCAACTTGGTTGTTAATCATGTTCTGAAAATGTGATGCTCTTCTCCTGGAAGTCAAGGTCAGACGCACATCACTTTGCAGCCTCTGCTTCTCTCCTTAAGACACTAAGGTTTTCTTACTGGAAATGCTATTTTTTCTATGAATGTGTTGTTTAATGGCCCTAAAACATTAAATTATGCTAATTGTCTTTTATGAAACAAATTATGGAATCCTCAGAGCTGGGAAGGAGTTTGGGTTGGATGTTGTAATTGCTGGCGGCACCACACAACATGGCTGTTGAGCCGAGTTACCTGCCATTGGATTCTAGGGCATGGATGGAGCTCTGAACTGGTGAGGCTTTGTCTGCTGGGGTCTGGCATGATTGAAAGAAGCTTTATGAAACCAAATTGGGCTCACTGAAATGTAACAGCTATGTTGGCGTGGAAGAAAGGCACAGTGAAAATACTGCCTGTGTGCCGGGACTGCAGTGTGACTTCAGCGGCTGCTCCATGGATGGGCAGGCGGAGTTTGTGATGGGAGAACTCCCAGTCACGTTTACAGTGGAGGCTATGGTGTAGAAAAATGAAACTGAATGTGATAGTTCTCTTCCTGCTTGCTCTTTGAGGTAATACATCATGTAAAGAAATTCCTTAGAGTATTGGTCACCTGTCCAGACTGAAGTAAAGGAAAAGCAAACGATGACATTGAACCGAGTTAATTGATGGCGTATGTATGTTAAGAACGAGTCTCCTGATAACAGTTGCACGTAGTCATCATACAGATGACAATGTTCTGCCTTGAGAAGGCAGCAGGTTTTTTTTTTCTTCTTCTAAGAAGGCTTGGGAAGAAACAGAACATCTTTTTTTATTCTAGTTGCTGAAAGTGTTGTCCAGGAAGGCAAAAAACTGTGACATTTAAGCTCATAAAACTGAAATTAGGAGAGAGTGTGTCTCAAGTGTGGTTCTCTTCAATGTGTGAAAGTAGCTGCTCAAAGAACTCAAAATTCTCAAATTGGAACAGGAGTCCTTTGCGAAGAGTGGGGGTGTTGCAGCTGCCTAGAGCTTTTCCATCCCTTCCCAAAGGCATCTTCTCGCTGGGGTCTGACTCTCTGTGAGGAGGATGTTTGGTTTTATGTAACAGGGGTAATGAAAGGGGTGAGGCTTAGGATTGGGAGTGCTGCGTTGAGAGATGAGATGCTACAAGGCGAGTCACTGCAGCCTCAGTCAGCTCTGCTGCTTCCTGAGCACTGAAGTTGGATGTGTGTGCCCCATGAGTTAAGGGAGTCTGTCTTTCTTTCAAATGAAGACCAAGCAGGTACAAAGCTCCTCAAGGAGCGAAACTCCTCGGTGTAGAGGATTTGTTTTTGAGCGTTGCTTCGGATAACAGGATGCAAAGACAAAGGCATCTCTCCATTTTTAGACTGCTGGTTAGCTGCTGCTGGCTTTGAGAAAGAGTTGAAGGGTTGAGAATGGGATTGGTGATGCTCTTCTTATGAGGATGGAGAAGCAACTGAGGTTTGCTACCAGTAGAAGCAGGCCACGTTCTTCTTCCAGCAGGTTTTTATATGTGTATAAATATACTTATTTTATAACTGCCAAGGCAATCTCTTATCTTTATGGATTTGTTTCAGACATGCTCAAGTAGGCTTTTGTTTTCTGTTATATTTTATAACTGCTGTAAAATGTGCCTTGTGTTGATGTTTTTAATGTACACAACCGATTAAAATATGAAAGCAGGAAGATTAATCATCGTCTGAAAGCTTGAAAACCTACTGAATTGTACTGTTTACCTGCTTTTTATTTTCCTGCTGGCAGAGCTGTAAACTTTCCGTGCCTATCTTTAACATATAGCCTTCTTACAGGAGCTAAAGAGTGGTAGATTGTTTTAGGTTTTAAGAGGCAGTATTCCCAAATGCTTTCTTTGCTCTTTTCCTAAACTGCAAAACCATTTCCAGTCCTTGGCTCTCTGGCAAGCCTGTTCAGAGTCCAGCCAGCCAAACAAAAAAATTGAGCACTTCAGACTCCAGCATCCCATTTTGAAATACAGCTGCCCAAAGCTGCTGCTCTTTTTTTAAGCTGCAGCAGCATCATCATCCCCCTCCACGTCTTGTCGCTTCTCCTCTGTCCCTGCTTCCGCACGCATCTTCCATTCATGAAATGTAAACAGTTTTGTGCAGAAGCCTGGAAAAGCAGAGTTTCCTGGGATTTACAGAAGTTGTCTGAACAAGTGCTGCAAACTCTGAACTTCCCAGTGAGCTGGGATGACAAGAGCTGTTTAACGAGGGTGAAGCCTCAGCCGTGGACTCAGTATCACCAACCTTGGTGGCATGCAGGCAGATGTCTTTGGTTGTGCTCTGAGCTGCATCTGCCCTCTGTGTGTGGAGACAGGGGCTGCGCTGCCAGGACACCAGGACCTGTTACTGGTCCCTGGCCAAACAGGGCTTGGTGCTGAAAATGGGCCATGGGGTCTTCATCTGAGAAGTTAGAGAGGGTTAGGAGGTGAAAAATAGCAGGGTCTTGGAGGAAGGAAAGTAGGAACTAGAGACACAAACTGCAGCACAGTGAGGGTCAAGTAATTGTGCGGGAAAGAGAAGAGATAAAGCTCTTGCTGGAAGGGGTGTAGTTGAAGGTACACCAGGAATTTCTGTGAAAAATGAGCTGCAAAAGTGAACAACTCAAGGGAAGGGCAGCAAGGAGGAGAGATACCTTGATGAACATAGCTAATGAAAATGTTAGTTTGTTACTCCCCTGCTTGAAAGGCAGCAGGAGGTCTATTCCTGACTTGTGGTGTATTTTGTCCTGTGAGCCTGGAGGGGTTCTTCAGAGCTTATTGACTTCACCAGGTAGTGATGGCAAGTTGCAAGCCCCTCAAAGATGCACTGCTGTGAGCATTGGACAGAACTTAGTGCTGCTGTGACTGTTTCTGCTCACCACCACACATCTGAACATGTTTATTCCTTTTTCTTCAGTTAGGTTGAATTGAAAGCTGGAATACTGATGAAATGCATTGTATTTAGATGCAATGAGATGTGTTGGCAATAGCTTTGTGATACAGGTTACATGGTGTTTGGGATTGTCTCTGTTCAGTGTACTTAGTGTGGTCCAGGCTGTCACCTGCTGAATGATCTTACACCACTTCTGCAACCTGAACCTTGCACCAGGATAAATACTGAATTAAACTTTTAAAGCATGAAGCATTTGGGATGCCCCTCTTCAGAAAAGGCCTTCTCTTGGCTCTGAGCTGGAAACTCTTTGGTTTGTTGCTCATTGTGAGGGACTAGGATTTCTCAGGGGGCTGGCTTTGAGGGGGGCAGAAAAGGGTTTTCCCACATTTTTGATCTGTTACAGTAAAAAGTGGTTGGTTTAGGTCACATCCTTGAACTGGAAGGCTTCTCTGGCATGTTTGCAAAGCTGCTCTGGTGAATTGAGGCTGGTCTGCTTAGTTGTTAGTTAATATCACCATATGCACTTGTCTTTAGATAAATAACTTACTTTCACATGGAATAGCTTATATGCACCTAGGTAATTTCTGGGTTTATTTGCATACCAAAATGACATTGTTACACAGATGCTGTTTATGCTGTGTAATAAAATGTTTTAGTGAACCTGAATTGCTCCTTTATAGAAGACAAAACAAAAACCCCACCGCTTTTTACCAGGCTGGATGTTCCAGCCAGGCAGAGCAGTTCTGTCAAGTGGCTTAATGAAGATTTGATTGATTTATTTTGCTCATCTGGAGAGTGTGTGGATTACCTCTGTCAATATTGGGCATGATAAATGAGGGCTGGGCACTTAAAGAGCAATTTGAATTATTTGAGCTGTTCAGGGATCAAGAAATTACTTGATTCAGGAGGCATTATGAGGAGAAAATGCAGAGTGCCTTTTGGGATCTTCCAACGCAGCGGATCATGGTACAAATCAATGGCTAGAAACTGATACTGAATGTGGCTGTGTGAGACTGGGGTCAAACTACTGAAGTAGTTGTTGTCTTTGATCGAGCTTCTAAGCTTAGCTGGAAAATGTTCTTTGCCTGTGTGCAAACATAAATTACAAGGCTGGGGTAGGATCGCCGGGCGAAATGCAGCACCTTAGGGTTACACAGGAGGTCGGAGAAGGTGATGTAATCTCTCTTTTGGGAGAGTAAATCAGTATGAAAAGATCTCTTGACGTTTTGCCCAACTTTCAGCCAAAACAAGAGTTGAGTTAGGTCATTGTATTCTTACCACCTTATCTTCTTAA
The DNA here is from genome assembly GCF_026170545.1 of Melanerpes formicivorus. Lineage (NCBI taxonomy): Eukaryota > Metazoa > Chordata > Aves > Piciformes > Picidae > Melanerpes > Melanerpes formicivorus. The sequence continues at coordinate 10,774,297 of NW_027142366.1, read as the reverse complement.
TCTTGGTACAATGCTGTAGCAGAAGTCTTGCTAAAAGCCTGCTTCTTGGCCAGCGCTGTGCCCTGCACAGTTGTGTGTGCACAGTGTGTGCAAAGGGACTCTTTGAAAGGCTCTGGGGTTCACTCTCTTGCTGGCAGCGCTGCGTCTTGGGTAAGGATGTACCTCAGTTCATGCCATTGTTTGAGACAAAGCTGTGTAGGTGAATATTGCAGTCCCTTTTTTCTGTCATGTTTTTTCACCTGTGTTTCTGTTTTAACTTGTAGATTTCGGATCTTTGTTTGACTTGGAAAACGATCTTCCTGATGAGCTGATCCCCAATGGCGAGTTGGGCCTTTTAAACAGCAGTGGGAACCTCGTTCCAGATGCAGCTTCCAAACACAAACAACTTTCTGAACTTCTGAGGGGAGGCAGTGGATCTTCCTTAAACCCAGGCATTGGAAATGTGAACTCCAGCAGCCCGGTGCAGCAGGGAGTCAGCGGGCAAGTCCAAGGGCAGCCGAACAGCGCGAACATCGCGAATCTGGGTGCTATGGGTAAGAGCCCTTTAAACCAGGGAGACTCTTCTGCTCCAGGCCTGGCAAAGCAGGCAGCCAGCACCTCTGGACCTACCACACCTGCATCACAAACTCTGAACTCTCAAGCACAAAAGCAAGTGGGGATGGTGACGAGCAGCCCTGCAACATCACAGACTGGACCTGGGATATGTATGAATGCTAATTTCAGTCAGACACACCAGAGCCTTCTCAACAGTAATTCTGGTCACAGTTTAATGAACCAGCCTCAGCAAGGACAAGGGCAGGTAATGAATGGATCTCTTGGGGCAGCTGGAAGAGGAAGGGGAGCAGGAATGCAATACTCTGCTCCTGCCATGCAGGGGAATGCAGGCAGTGTGCTGGCAGAGACTTTAACCCAAGTATCTCCACAGATGGCTGGTCACACCGGACTGAACACAGCACAGACAGGAGCAATGACTAAAGTATGTACATATCAATTCATATATTCCATTTAGTGCACTAATTTTTTTTCTCCATACAGGTCTTTGGAAAATGTGGTAGATTCTGGAGCAGAGCTGAAAAATGCACTTCCTTGAGTTTGTAGTTAGCTGTTTAGCCACTAGTGGTATCATGAAAGCATGGCAGTGGAAACTGTTTCTCATGTAATCAGAAGTGAAAGCGCTTGTTGAAAAACACATCTTTGAAGTTGGAAGTTGGATGGTATTTTAGCATGGTGAAGTGGAAAAGAGTGGTGTCATCCTGCACTAGTTCTGTGCAGGGTCTCAGTTTAGCTGCTAGACGACATCTAAAGCAAGGTGAAAAACTATTTGCAGATTGAAGGGAGAGGTGTAGCCATTGGCCTTCTGGTCAAAAACCTCTGTGAAACAGAGTAACTGATCAAAACCCTTAAATTTCACCAGATTGCCAAGCAGATACAAACTCCATGAAAGGGAAAGTGTCTGGGCAAGAAATCCAATTTGGTGACCACTGCAGATCAGGGCAGGAAATATATATACCTGGAGGTATCTGCCTCTTGTTCTGGGGCACTGCTCTGGTCCCTGCTTGATATGATCATTGCCTTCTTAATTTTCCACGTGTGAGCGTAGAAAGGCGTTCTGCTGGCTGCCACTCCTGTCTGTCAGTTGAATAGCAGTGTGCTTCATCTGGTGTCTGGGTTGCTTGGGTACAGTTCCATCTTGAAATGCTGTTCTGAGGTGTAGAAGGAGATAATTTTATGTCTGAAACTTTATCTGTTCATCCATTGCTGGTGTAATTTATTAGCATGTAAATGAGAATTCATTGATGTGTTAGGGATCGTGGAAGCCATTGCATTGCCTGGCAGAAAAGTGGATGCTGTGCTCTCTGAAGAAATGCTGACATCATTGTGGAGGACTGTGTGGTTAATTCTAATTTTTTTTTGGTAATAAAGAGCATAAAAAGCATTTTGCCTGCAGTGAAGGGAGTCCCTTTGCTGAAGGAGGAGAAGCTTGTGGTCTGAGTGAAGGTCATAGCGTGTGGAAGTGGATAGAGCTGTCTCCAGCCTCTGAATTGGCTGCATTTGTTGTGTGGACGGGGTTGAGCTGCACAGAAAGAAAATCAGTGTATCTTAATTTGACATCTGTGGGAAGTGACACATTGTAGTTATCTGGCTGATCTCTGTAAACACAAGGATATCTCAGTTCTTAGAAGAAGATCTTTTCCTAGCCACTCTGTAGTTGTGGTGCAGCTACTAATTCTTTTTAAAATCAGGTTTTACTTTTTTGTGTGAAGAAATACCTCAGAGCAAAAGGGCTTGCTAAAGTCTTCAGCTGACAGAACTTGTAGGAACCTCCTGGGGGAGGTTCTGTGATACCTTGATTTATTATTGCACCCTCAGCAAGTTTGCTGATGACACCAAGCTGTGTGGTGCAGCAGACACACTGGAGGGAAGGGAGGCCATCCAGAGGGACCTTGACAGGCTGGAGAGGTGGGCACAAGCCAACCTCATGAAGTTCAATAAGAGCAAGTGCAGGGTCCTGCATCTGGGTCGAGGCAATCCCAGGCACAAATACAGGCTGGGCAGTGACTGGCTGGAAAGCAGCCCTGAGGAAAGAGACTTGGGGGTGCTGGTGGACAAAAAGCTCAGCATGAGCTCTCAATGTGCACTTGCAGCCCGCAAAGCCAATCAGATCCTGGGCTGCATCAGGAGAAGTGTGGCCAGCAGGTCGAGGGAGGTGATCCTCCCCCTCTACTCAGCTCTGGTGAGGCCCCTCCTGGAGTACCATTCCCTGCATATGGAGCCCCTATTACAGGGGGGATGTGGAGGTGCTGGAATGTGTCCAGAGAAGGGCCACGAGGATGATCAGAGGGCTGGAGCACCTCTCCTGTGAGGACAGACTGAAGGAGCTGGGGCTGTTCAGTCTGCAGAAGAGAAGGCTCCGAGGTGACCTCATTGTGGCCTTCCAGTATCTGAAGGGGGCCTACAGGAAGTATGGGGAAGGACTTCTCAGGATCTCAGGTAGCGATATGACTAGGGGGAGTGGAATGAAGCTGGAGGTGGGGAGATTCAGGCTGGATGTGAGGAGGAAGTTCTTCCCCATGAGAGTGGTGAAGCCCTGGAATGGGTTGTCCAGGGAGGTGGTTGAAGCTCCATCCCTGGAGGTGTTTAAGAGCAGGCTGGAGGAGGCTCTGGCCAGCCTGATGTAGTGTGGGGTGTCCCTGCCCATGGCAGGGGGGTTGGAACTAGATGATCCTTGTGGTCCCTTCCAACCCTGAATGATACTATGATACTATGATTTTTAAACAAGCCCTTCCCTGGTAAGGAGTAAGCCAGCACTTGCACAAATCAAGGGCCCCACTCTTACTGTGATGCCAGCTACAAATGGGATCCACCAGCTCAGGAAGCCAACTTGGACTGGTTTTATGTTCAAGGAGTAAAGTAAAAATTAATTTGAACATGGAGTATGTTGGGAAAGAATAGTGTAAGTATCCCTGTTAGACAAATCTTTTGGCTGTCCTCAGTTGCTCAGCGCTGGTGAAGTATTTCCAGATGAGTTGTGCAAAATCAGTGCTTTCAGAAGTCCTTACACAGAGTTGTTTGGAGAAACTGGACTGTTCAGTAACAGAGCATAAGTGATTAAAGTGGTGCTTCTGGGAAGATGGTGGCACTTAAGAGAAGGGGGGCACTTTAGTTGGCCTACTTCATTATAAAAACAGTGTTTTCCAGAGTGCCATCGTTTGTTGGACAAGGTGAGCTTAAAAATACTGTGTGGGTTTGAGTTTGGGGTTTTTTGTTTTGTTTTCCTAAAAATGTTTTAATTCATTTACAATTTAATTGCCTCTTAGTGAGAGAGCAAGTGAGCTCAGTGTTTTACACAGCTATTTTGTGTTTCCATTTTGGAACAAAACACTTGCTCCCAGGATTTTCTTCTGACAAGCAGAAGCGTTCTCTTAGCCGTTTTCCTTAGTAAGTGCTTGAGGCTTGACATCCTTATCCAGTCTTTTCCCATCCTCCAATTTATTGTCCTAATAGGATTATCAACCATGATTGTGCATTAGCTTTTTCTCTTATTGATGCTCCAGTTGTGATGAAAGCTTTGAAGGAAAGTAAAGAAACACTTGAGTGAGTTTGTCTGTTCTTCTGAAACTGAAAATTCAGCTGGAGGAGAATGTGGCTTGGTTTGGTTTTTCACCTCCTGTTCCCTGATGTTTACCACTTAATGTATACAGCTTAAAAGACTTGAAGAGCAGAAATAAAAGTGGTGAGACAGCTGATCTGCCTCGCAGTGAATGTGCCTAGCCTAACTAAATGGCTTAAAATGTGGCTGTGTGGTGCTTGAAGGACAGTATCAAGGCTGGAGGCAAATTGGCTAGGTGACTGCAGCAGTATATCCTTAAGGAAAAGAAGAGAGGTGAAACATTAATGCAGAAAAAAATCTAAAGGGAGTTTTTCAACCAAGTCCCTTTGTTATGTGTAAAGTAAGTGATGTGCAGCTCTGATTAACCTCACACATGTATGGCTTAGAACCTGTATCACAGTATAACTAAGGCTGGAAGAGACCTCGAGGATCATCGAGTCCAACCTATCACCACAGACCTCATGACTAGACCATGGCACCAAGTGCCACGTCCAATCCCCTCTTGAACACCTCCAGGGATGGTGACTCCACCACCTCCCTGGGCATCACATTCCAATGACAAATGACTCGGTGAAGAACTTTCTCCTCACCTCGAGTCTAAACCTCCCCTGGCGCAGCTTGAGGCTGCTGCTCGGTGTACTTATCTGCAGTGTGTAGCACTCATGACCCTTTATGGTTTGGGATCAGTTTTGTTGGGCAAGACCTTGCTTCCTTGATGGTTTGTTCTAATCCTTTTTTTAGTATATGACTAAACATTGCTTTTCCTGTTTTTCTTTCTTGTGGTATGTTTTTATAAGCATTCTTTCTAGTAAGAGAAAAAGGAGAACTAAAAAATCCCCAGAATGTTATCCCTTCACCTGCTTTTGGTACTAAGTGGGATTGATTTTTGTCTGGAGCATCACAACCCAGGATTGTTAATTTTGAGCTGTTCTTGCCGGTTTAAGGCAGCACTTGAATGAGAAGTGTGCCAGAAATGAGCATTGTAGCTCACGCTCACCCTGCATGTGCTTGTGTAAGATGAAGGTGGTGGATAAATCTCACCTCTAACCAGTGTAGGCTAACTCTCTCTCAATGTCAGAGGAGCATAAGGTGCTGACATCAAGATGTTTTTCCACTGGCAGAAAAAGATTAAAGCAAAATAGTTCCTCAGTGTATAGACATGATCATATGAAATCCTCTCCAGAAGCAGCCACCTGCACTGGATATTGGGAAGAAATTCTTCCTGGTGAGGGTGGTGAGACACTAGAACAGGTAGTCCAGGGAGATTGTGGATACCCCCTGCCTGGAAATGTTCAAGACCATGATAGACAGGGCCTGAGTGACCCTGGTGTAGTGGATGGTGTCCATGGCCATGGGAGGAGGTTTGGAAGTAGATGATCTTTAAGGTCCCTTTCAACCCAGACCATTCTATGAATCTATGATATTAAAGTCATATTTGTTTTCCTGGGAGTACATAGCATGTTCTGATTGCCTAGGATCTTTTTGGAAATGGGGAGAATGGCATCACATACTGGTTTGCATTTGAAGGGACCTTGAAATCATCCAGTCCAGCTGCCCTGCAGCCATCAGGAGCATTTTCAACTAGATTAAGTCCCTTAGAGCCTGGTCCAACTTGACCTGGAATGTTTCCAGAGGTGGAGCATTACCATCTTTCTGGGTAACCTGGGCCAGTGTCTCACCACCCTGAATAAATTCTTCCTTAGATTATTCTAACCCTCCCCTCTTTGACTTTAAAAACATTATTGCCCTATCACTACACTCCCTGCTCAAGTGTCCCTCCCTATCTTTCCTGCAGGTCCCCATTATGTACTGGAAGGCTGCTGTAAGATCTCCCATAGAGCAAAGCAGTCTCTTCGAAGGTTTTGTGAAGGCTTTGACTATGACTCTGCCATTTACATATTCAGATTTATTTAGAGCAACTGCTTTGTGATTTTGACTTAGACATCTGAGATCAGCTGCAAACCTCTCTTCTATGTTACTGTGCATGTCGATGGTAGGCTGAACATGAGCCAGCAGTGTGCCCAGGCAGCTGAGAGGGCCAATGGCATCCTGGCCTGTATCAGGAAAAGTGTGGCCAGCAGGAGCAGGGAGGTCATTCTGCCCCTGTACACTGCACTGATTAGGCCACACCTTGAGTCCTGTGTCCAGTTCTGGGCCCCTCAGTTTAGGAAGGAGGTTGAATTGCTGGAATGTGTCCAGAGGATGGCAACGAAGTTGGTGAGGGGTTTGGAACACAAGCCCTATGAGGAGAGGCTGAGGGAGCTGGGGTTGCTTAGCCTGGAAAGAAGGAGGCTCAGGGGAGACCTTCTTGCTTTCTACATGAAGGGAGGTTGTGGCCAGGTGGGGACTGGTCTCTTCTCCCAGGCAACCAGCACCAGAACAAGAGGACACAGTCTCAAGCTGTGCCAAGGGAGGTTTAGGCTGGAGGTCAGGAAGAAATTCTACACAGAGAGAGTGATTGCCCATTGGAATGTGCTGCCCAGGGAGGTGGTGGAGTCACCATCACTGGAGATGTTTAGAAGGAGACTTGATAGAGTGCTTGGTTGCATGGTTTAGTTGATTAGGTGGGTTGAATGATCATAGGTTGGACGTGATGATTTCAAAGGTCTCTTCTCACCTGGTCTGGTCTATTCTATTCTATTCTATTCTATTCTATTCTATTCTATTCTATTCTATTCTATTCTATTCTACCAGACTCCTTCCTCTAACAGTTTTGCTTGTAACTGTGGCATTGGGGCCCTGTATTCTTGGGCTACACTGCAGGGATAGTTTTCATTTAACTGGGCTGAAGTTAAGAAATGTGCTTAAAAGAGCAGAAGGAGTCGTCCTTGAACAGCTACGGCTTGGCAGAGGAGTGGATCATCTTGTTGCAGTCATTTCCAGCAGGAGCAGAATTGCCCTTTTGTGTTGTACCGTGGTTTTTTGTGAAGTTCATTAAGTCCAGAAAATGTGTTCAAACTGTCTAGAAAATCTTCTAAATTACAGTTGTGGGGTTTTTAAGGATTGTTGGTGGTGGAACACGTTAAACAGTAGCAAAGCTAAAGCAGATGGTCTCTTGCTTCCCTCAAATCGCAGCCTTCACTGCACGCCTGCTCTGTGCCAAATCTTCTGCTGTTGCTGTGAGAGGGAGATGAGAGATAAAGCCTTTGTATCGTTCATCATGGCTGGAAAGAGGTTGAAGTTGTTTCTATAGATCAGATGTTACATAGAGTCATGCTGAGGTGTGCTCCCCTTGTCCTCATACTGCTACCAAAGCAGGTGGATCAGAAGATGGTTTTAGAAGGTTCCCATTTGTATGGTTCTTGGGCTTCCTTTTTGTACTCTGTGAAGTTTGGCTAGGGCTTCACCTAATTAGTGCTTTCACTTTTCCCTCAAGAAGCAGTAAAGTCCTGTTGAGGTGAGTAGGACTCTTCTTTTCTTTCTGGTGTGTTCCCAGGGTGTGATGCTTCCTTGCATAATTCTGTTAATGGAATCACCTGCTCCTCAGTAACTTCAGAGCCAAATCACTCCAATAAGGAAATGCTGCTACCCAGCAGAAGAATCTTAGGAGAAAACCTTGGAGTTCTGTGTGGCTGCTGATCTGCAGCAGCACAGAATCATAGAATGGCTTAGGTTGGAAAGGACCTTAGAGGTCATCTACTCTGACCTCTCCACCATGGGCAAGGACATGTCTCAGCTAGACTCAGCTGCTCAAGGCCTCATCCAGCCTGGCCTGAAACACCCTTAGGGAGGAAGCATCCCCAACTTCCCTGGGCAACCTATTCCAGAGTCTCACCACCCTCACACTGAAGAATTTCTTCCAAAGATCCAGTTTAACCCTACTCTTCCTCAGCTTAAAAGCATTCCCCCATGTCCTATTGATAGACACCCTTATGAAAAGTCCCTCTCCAGGCTTCCTGTAGGATCCCTTCAGGTGTTGGAAGGCAGCTCTTGGGTCCCCCCAGCGTCTTCCCTTCTCCAGGCTGAACAACCCCAGCTCCCTCAGCCTATCCTCATAGCAGGGGTATTCCAGCCCTATAAGCTGCAGTGAAACTAGAGCTTGCTGGGGGTCCTCTTGAAGTCTTTATAGAACAAATAAATCAACCTCAAGGTCAGTTTTCTTTCTGAAAGGGGCAGTTTTATCAGATGTTACTGGGCTCTGTGTGCAAAGATGTAATTGTTTGGTCAGATCTTAGTCTGGATCTGTAAAGAGATCAGGAGAAAATGCTTGTTTGTTTTCATACCTGGTTATGAGGATTACAGCACTGCTGGGATTTTGGTAAAATGCCTTGTGGAGATTGTGGATTTTCAGTAACTCCATTTGATGTGTTTGGAAACTCTAAAAGAAAATGTTTGTGTTGATACAAGCTAGAACCTGCCTGGCAGGCAGAAACTGATACAAAAGCAGATCCTCCAGTGTGGTAGTAGTACAAGAAGGCTGGGGAGGGACTTCTTAGGATATGAGGTAGTGATAGGACTAGGGGGAATGGAATGAAGCTAGAGGTGGGGAGATTCAGGCTGGATGTGAGGAGGAAGTTCTTCACCATGAGAGTGGTGAAGCCCTGGAATGGGTTGTCCAGGGAGGTGGTTGAAGCTCCATCCCTGGAGGTGTTTAATACCAGGCTGGATGAGGCTCTGGCCAGCCTGATCTAGTGTGAGGTGTCACTGCCCATGGCAAGGGGGTTGGAACTAGATGATCCTTGTGGTCCCTTGCAACCCTGACTGATTCTATGATTTCTGGAGATGATCTGGTAGGGGTGAGTTTTGATACAGATTTCCAAGTGATGTGTACAGCTGGTGGGGTTTCCCTAGCTGGGGGTGTTTTTGGGCCCTTCTGGTGCCCGCGGCAGGATCGATATCACAATCTTTACAGGTTCAAAATTCTTGCTGACTGTGCAAAGCCAGGTCTGTTGTGCTGGCTTTCTTCTATGAGTTCAGAACAGCTTTTTTTCTCTTAACCATATTGGCCCAATTTGTTTGACTAGGGCATGTTTTCAGCTTTGTTTTGGTCAAAATAGCCACGTGGCAGTGCGTGTCACAGGAGAAGTTTCATATTCAAGAGCAGGAGGAACTCTCCCAGAAATGATCTTCAGAAAACAGTGAAATGGTTTTTCTGTTGTACTGGGAGAACAACCAGTTGTCTCTTTTTTAACTCTCGAGCCATAAAAGAACTGGATTCTACTACTTGTTATTTCTAGGCTGAGTGTCTACATTTTACATGTGCCTTTGGGAGAGAGAATCACAGTGTTGCTCCTCCCTGGTGTTGGTCACTGAGTGGTGTTTTGCTGTTGGATATTAATCCTGAGTCAATTTAATAAGATAAGGAAGCTACGTTGAAGAGCAGGAATCCTGACACAGGATTTTAGTTGTGTTAGGTGGTTGTGTTACTTGCTTCTGTGTTTTGATGGAGCTGTAGTAAGGAAAACTTGTGATGAGGGGGGGAAAAAAATGAAGCAGTTTATTTAAACAGATTACCCAGCTGATGTTGCTAAGTGCCTGATTTAGATACGCTTGCTGATTGTGAATTAAGTCAGCTGAAGATGTTCTCATTCCTTTGCAGCTCTCTGCGTTTCAGCAAACTGCTGGTGCTGGTTTTTTCCCTCTGGTGGCTCTCAGTCTGTCTGGATATGCCTGAATTGTTTCAACAGGACTTGCAGTTAATTTGCTTCTCTTCCTCCAAGTGGTCCATGCTCGGCTGCCAAGCTGTCTCCTAGCAGACCATGTCTCTGGCAAACACAAGTAGCCAGTTCAAATCAAATTCCCAATAATCCTGCATCCTAGTTTCAGGGGACTACTAATAATGTTACAGACTTGAGCAGAGCCACTTGGTTTTTGGTAGGGTAGCTATCACCAAACCAGCATTTGTACTGAGAAGAGGTGTGTGCTTTTATACTAATGGGTAATACACATGTAGATAAACAGAACAGCAAAACTCACTGGCTTGTAGTAAAATCAAAGTATCTGTACTGCAGTTTTGTTTTGAAACACGACAGTGCAAAGTGGTACTCCACAGATGAGTTTACTCTGATGCATTGAAGAGATTTCATGACTTAAAAAGCTCAGTTACCACAGCTATTACTCCTGGCACCTGAAATTGAGTTGTTTCTTATTCCTAGTACATGAGTTAAATCTGGTTTGCAGTTGTGCAATGTCATTGAAGATCTGTGAAGCGATAGTCGCTTGGCTCCAGCCTTCTGCTTACGCTTAAGCAGGTGTCTGGGTTCAGTTTGGCTCTGGTGCTGTGGGGGTAAATGCTGCAAGAAACAGCAAAGTAAGCCTTTGTGAGGCAGACCACAACTTGGTTTCCCCTCCTCCTGCTTCGAGGTCAGGCAGTTAGAAAGCCTGTCTCTGTTAGCTTATTTTGACTTAGCATCCAGCTGACAAAAATGAAATGTTTACGCTGTCTTTTCAGAGTAGAATTCTGCTGTTATCTTCTACGGTGGTAACACACCACAAATGTTACAGATGGTGTCACTAACTCTAAATCACATTGGTTACTGTCCTGTAATTGCACAGCTTGTGTTGTTGGAGTGGGGAGTTATTTCTAAGTAATGTATGTGACACAAGGTTTTGGAAGTGAAACTGATGGAGCTCCATCGGTTCTCCTGGAATCTGCAGATTCAAACTAGGATTTGCAGGGTTGTCTCAGAAGGGTTATTAAAACAGCAAACTCTCAAGTACTTACAAATGTGATAGAAATGATTTCTTTCTAGTTTTCAGACTGTGTTCACATAACTTCCTGCTGCTGTTCATGGTTTGTTGGTGGTTGGGTTTTTATGAATACACAGCTGAAAAATGACTCAGATGCTGAGAGGGAGGAAAACCTGCCAGTTTACCTGTTGCTGTGTGGAAGTTACGAAATACCTGGCTGCTTCAGTCTGAAGGAAATGTCTTTGTTGGAACAATTTTAATAGACTCCAATCACAGAATATATCTGGTTGAAAGAGACCTTCAAGGTCATCCAGTCCAACCTTTGACCCAACACCCTAAGGTCAACACTAAACCATGTCCCTAAGTGCCAGGTCCACACGCTGCTTAAACACCTCCAGAGTCAGTGACTCCACCACTGCCCTGGGCAGACCATTCCAGTGTTTTGAGAACCCTTTCCATGAAGAAATATTTCCTCATATCCAGCCTGAACCTCCCATGGTACAGCTTGTAACCATTTCCTCTAGTCCTGTCTCTTGCCACCAAGGAGAAGGGACTGGCCCCTTCCTTGTTCCAACCTCCTTTCTTGTGTATAGATGGCATTTTGCAGGAGCTGTTCTGATAAAGGTCTTCTGGCAGGTCTCTAAACTTCTCCTTACTTAAAAGAAACACTGAATATTTGTACATGACAACAAGCTGTGATTGTATTGGGAAACCTGTAATTGCAAGTGCACACAGAGATGTGTCAAAGCAGCTGGTGCTGCAGTCTGAAAACTAGATGCTGGTGGTCTGTTTCCTTAGGGGAAAAAAGCAATGCAGGAAACTTGGGAAACGACAGCTAGATGCAATGCTGTGTCAGTCTGCCTGAGAAATGGGCCAGGAGCAGAGATGCAGGGAGAGGAGACTTCTGCTTTGTTGAAGTACGAATGGGACACTTTCTATCATCAGACAAAAAACGTTGTCTGAAAGTTGCCCTTTGGAATCTTGAAATCCCCTCACTTAACTAGCGATTTCGGTACAAGAGGCTGCACAGGGCATGCCCAAGTCTAGTGGGCAGGCTGGGTTTCACCTTTATTTAAAGATCAACTTTTAAGCTAGAAAAGATGCTTCAATACCCTTAACCCTCCACATCTCAAAGAAAGCAATAAATAATCCTGAGTTCTTACTGTCAGTTGCTAGTTTGCTTTGCAGGGCTGGGTATTAAAAAATGGCAAAATCTGATAGCTTTTTTCCTTTCTTCTTGTGGATGTTTGGAGGAAATGCCTCTTGGTTTGGAAGCCTAAGTCAGTTTGCCTGTGTGTGGCTTCAACAGACAGTTTGGCTGTCACCTTTGAATGACACATGCTGACTTCTTGCCACTCCAGTTTCCTCCAGGCATGGCTGTGACTGGGGACAGAAGTGTCATACTAAGCTCATTGCTTGCATTTTACTTGTCCATGTGTAATCCCAGCAATGGCTTTAGGGGGAGAAAGATTTTGTGCAATTGAGATTTAGATGAGTGAGGGCTTCAGATGATTTTTGAACACCTGATGCTATAAAAACTACCTTTAAGTAGCATCTGGAAATCTTGGTGCTTGAGTGTCCTGAAGGTGCTCAAGCTCTAAACTTGTGTTCTTTGCTGTGAGGACAGACTGGAGGAGTTGGGGCTGTTCAGTCTGGAGAAGAGAAGGCTCCAAGGTGACCTAACTGTGGCCTTCCAGTATCTGAAGGGGGCCTACAGGAAGGCTTGGGAGGGACTTCTCAGGATCTCAGGTAGCGATAGGACTAGGGGGAATGGAATGAAGCTGGAGGTGGGGAGATTCAGGCTAGATGTGAGGAGGAGGTTCTTGACCATGAGAGTGGTGAAACCCTGGAATGGGTTGTCCAGGGAGGTGGTTGGGGCCCCGTCCCTGGAGGTGTTTAAGAGCAGGCTGGATGAGGCTCTGTCCAGCCTGGTCTAGTGTGGGGTGTCCCTGTCCATGGCAGGGGGTTTGGAACTAGATGATCCTTGTGGTCCCTTCCAACAGATACTACGATACCTACCTGCTTTAGGTTTGGCAGGGCAGCAGTATGTTGTGCCGTAGAAGGGATTCATTAGTGCCTTTGATTTCAGATGAATCATAATGAAAATACAGCACACTAAATATAGGCACATCATTGCCAAAAGGACCAGTCTATGAAACAGCCTTCTAGAAGAGAGCAGTAAATAGATTATTTAGCTGTCTCTGAGAGATGCTGCTGGTTTGGAGTGGAGAGGTTTTGTGTTTTCAGAGTGACTGCAGCGTAATGCTCTCCTCTCTCTGTGGTGTTCTTTTTGGGTTTTATGGGAATTAGAAAAAAACAACCAAACAAAAAGCAAGTGCCCTTTGAAACTTTTGGTAAATTGACTAAATGAAACCACTCCCTCCACAATGGGAAGTGCAAAAGGGTTGGAACACCGTGAGTGGCAGAGGGATTTCACTCTTGGATCTTGGAATGAGCGTCCTTAAGCTGACATTTGGCATCTTGGGTTGTAGCACGTTTCAGGACAGCACAGTGTGCAGGCTGCTTTTCAGTGGGAAGTTTGTTTGTACTGGGGATTTTAAGTGTGTGTTTACAGATGACCACCAGATCTTACCTTGTTTAAAAACCTGTTGAGAAGTCTCTTGGTAGCTTGATGTGAGCGGATAAATCTCAGAGGGGAACATGTTCCTACAGAAAGACTGAAGAGTTCAAGGTGGCTCAAGTGTGGTGTTTTGACAGAAACATATTTGGCTTTTTAAAGCTATTTCAACAGTGTAAATAATTTATATCTGTGTTGCTCCATAGTTGCTGCTAATATCAGACTGTGAGGCTTGTGCTGAGTTGTTGTTTTGAGTAAGTTGTGTTGTTGTAGTTTTAATGTCTTTCTTGTCTGTTTGATTTTTCTCCCCTGCCCTGTCCTGGATTGAAATAGGAGGCTTTTAGAAGCCTTCAGTGTCCACTTTCCCTTTAGTGTTCCTGTCTGTGGAGGAGAGTACATGCCCTAAAGAACAGAAACAGTTTCTGTTACATTTTTGAGACACTTTTCCTGTTGCTGTTACTCTGTAGAGTTACTCTTACCTTGTCTCCTGCCTGTGGGGAGCGTCGCATCACACGACTGCCTAATGTGTCTTTGGTCAGCTTCTGGGAGACAAATGGGAAAGAATCCCTCTAATAGTGCTGCTGCTTTTCTTACCACAGTTTATTCCCTGTAACACTGAATTTTTGGAGCATGACGTGCTCTCCTTTTGCCTTGGCTGTTTTCAGCCAACTATAAGAACTTCAGGAGGGCTGAGGTGCCATCAGACACATCTGTAAATTCTCTGCTGGCCTGTTGGGTATGTTTCAAAAGGATAATATTTACAATATGGAGAAAGAAGAAAGAAGGTCTTGCTGTTGGTTTAGAAACCTACATTTAGCTTAATGACATCAAGAATTGGAGGAGGACAAGGATATTGGAGTTGAGATCCTGTGTTACAAAATTCTGTTTTGCTGTGACTCTAAATGTGTTTAGTACACACTGATGCTGTTTCTGGAAGTAGCTCAGAAAGATTTTGGCATGTGGATATACAAAGCAGTATCTGCAAAGGTGTATCTTAACTGAATTTCAGTTTTGCCAAACCCTCTTGTTAAGTGTTGTTGAATTACTCTTGTGTCCACGCTGGGTTTTCTTAATAAAACAAAACTGTGAAACATCTTCAGTTAATTTGGGGGGGGTCTGGTTGACTTTCTGTTCTTGCATAGTAAGAACAATCAGAAAATGTTAAGGGTTGGAAGTGGCCTCTAGAGATCCAGTCCAATCCTCCTCCCAGAGCAGGACCACCTAGGGCAGGTCACACAGGAATGCACCCAGGTGGGTTTTGTGTGTCTCCCAAGAAGGAGACTCCAGAACCTCTCTGGGCAGTTTGTTCTAGGGCTCTGTCACCCTCACAGTGACAAAGCTTTTTGTTATGTTCATGTGGAACCTCCTCTGGTCCAGCTGGCACCTGTTGCCCCTTGTCCTATCATTTGACATCACTGTGTAGAGCCTGGCTCCATCCTCCCAACTCTGCCCTTCACATCTCTGTGAACATGCATGTGCTCACCCTTCAGTCTCATCTTCCCCAGCTAAAGAGACCCAGCTCCCTCAGCCTTTCCTCATAGTTCTTTTTTTCTCTGGAGAAAGACAGTTTTTCTGCTTGGCACTCTAGAAGCCCTTGAAGCAATTTGAATATATTGATCAATTGTGGCTAATTATCCATTAGAGCTCTGAAGTTTTTATTTGCAGAGGTGACACTCATTAGAAAGAGAGCCTTCAGAGCTGTGTTTTCAGCTGGTGAATACAACAGTGATGCTCAGTGTAGGGAATCACTTTGCTAATACACTAGAGGAAGAATCACTCAGGCTCCTGCAGACTTTGGGAGTCTGTAGGCATTTATACAGTACAAGCACACGATTCTTATTTCTCTTTTTGCTGGAGGAGGTTGATTTCTAGTTAAATATATTAAAGAGTGTGTTTGCAATATATCCAGTCATTTGTAAAGAGCATTTACCCAGGAAGTTCTTTTGTATTTCAGTAATTGTATGGAAAGGCTTGTATGGTTTTTAAATGGTCTTGTTGACTTGGAATACTTCAATTCGTCTTTTGACCCTTGAAATACTTGGAAAAGAGTTTCAGATACTCTTAAAACTGGTAATAAAATAGTTCTTGGCTTCCTCTTAATGAGATCTAAAAATTCTATTTCTAGCTTTCCCTAATCTTTCATCTTGTAGTAAAAGATGAAGTAAATTACAAGGATTTCTGAGCATTTGAGTGTTTTTCCTTGACTTAGTTGGCTGCTGAAGAGCAAGACACTCAAAATGTTTCATGAATCTGTTGTGGTATGGTTTTGTTACTGCTTGGAGAGGTGGGAAAATGGAGACTTCAGGCAGGAGAGAGACTTCCTCTGCATGCTGCTAGTCAGATCATGATTGAATTCTCAAAGTGATTCTTGAAATGTTACTTTCTCAGAGGCATTTTTCTTACTCACTGACTTTCAAAGCGAGTATTTAAAGTGAGTATTTTTGTCAAGCTGCCAAACCTGCAGATTGGTTTAGGTGAGGAGCTCTCACCTCAGCTCAGATAATAGGATTGCCACCATTCTTGCACTGAAACTGATCATTTTTTTTTTTTTTTGGTCATGCCACTGGCTTTCTGCCATACAATGATTAATCTTTTCCTTGCTTCTCCATCTGTCCCTCTGGCATATACATTCCAAGCACCATGGTGACTTTCTTCTGGAACACGCTACTATAGGATGAAATAGTAATTAGCAGAGAGTGAATTTTTTTTGTCAGTAAACAGATAGAAGATGATGCCAACATAGTAAAGAAAGCCTGTCTTTCCCACTTTGTGAATTCCTGATGGACCTATCTTTTATACTTCTCCCAGAGCCTTAATCTGTCAGGTGGACCTTGCTTTGGGTTAGGGATTTGTGTTCCATTCCAGAGGGAGATAAGAGTCCAAAGTACGAAGTCCTCAGCGTGTGCCTGGCTGCAGAGCTGCTCTTTTGTCCTCAGCATGCAAGCTGCTGCTGGAGCCGTGGCAGTAACACAGGGACTGAGGAGGGATTAACTCCAGGGGGTTGATGCCAGATCATAGCATCTCTGAACCTGTGTGTGTCTGAAACTCACCTGGGAACTGATGGTGAAGTGATGCAGAAGGCAAAGCACAGCTCTCTCTCTCTCTCTTACTGAGCTATTCTGGAAAGCAGAAATAAGCCTTTTGAAAGCAGTTCTGTTCTTATTCACTGTTGCTTACTACCAGTAGTAAAAGCATACTACTTGTCTTACCATTCTGAATTCCTGATGTTTCTCTGTTACCTACAGACCCACTCTTGCATTCACAGTGCTCCAGGGAGTAATTTGTGAACCTCTGAGACTCCTGACTGCTTGATTTCCTTGTCTTGAAAGATAAAAATGATTGAAAATAAGAAGTTAAAATGATTTAAGTCAAGCCAGATGACAAACTTCCCAGTATCAAACCCATTTCAATGGATGGGGAGATGGGAGGGGACAAAATGGTGAGTTTTTAGTGTTGAGAGCCCAGGTTTGAAGTTTGTGTAGTAATTTGATGATAAGGGATTTGAAGGCTTAGTCCAATTAATGAAGTGTTAAGTGAAGTGTTAAGTGACTGCTTTTTGTGAGGTCCATAAAAGAGGAAAGGGTACCAGGGATTGCACATGGCTTGGTGGCAGCAAGTACAGAAGTTCCAACACATCACTGTCCTGTCACAGAGGCAGGAGCAGCTTGCATTTCTGTGTGCTCAACCACTCTGTTCATGCCAAGCCCAGGGGATACTGCTGGATCTGTGGGTCATAGTGGGAAGTGCAGTTTCCATTTCGTGCCAGCATGCTGTCTTACAGAGAGAGAAAAGTGTCCCTGACATCTGGATGATGTCATAGGGGATTTTGGCTGAAGCATATGAGACACTGAGTAGCAGTGATGCTAAAAGGGTTGGATTATTGATGCACAGTTGCTCTGCCGACCTAAGGGTATTGATTATGGTATAACCCTGAAGTTACAGCTCAAGCATTCAGGAAACTGGATCGTAGTTTATAGGTGGGTTTTGGAAGGTGAAAGTAGTTACAGTCTTCTCAGCATTTAGCATCTCTTTTTCAGCCTGGATTGCTTCAGTGATAGGAGAAGAGGAAGTATTGGAACATCCTTTGCTGTAAATAGAAGGCAGCAGTGAGTGACAAATGTGTCTAACTAGAGCAATTGATGCTGTTGGACAGGCAGGCTCTCGTGTATGCAGCTCTGCAATACAACTGTTAGTTTGTGAGGATCTGGCCTTTTATCAAAGCAGATTGTATCTTGCATGCCTCTGCTCTCTTCTTTCCTTGATTATGACCTGCACTTTCTGTTCTCTGAAGTAATTTGAATTATTAATCTGAGCCTTACAGTCCAATTGATTTTAGTTTTTGTGCTATAGACAAAGTCCATAATAAGGATAGTGGTGGCTCACTGGAGGGTTGTTGTTGTGTCTTCCTCTTATGGCTGTTTTGTCAGAGATATGGGAACAGTTCTGTGGGGAGGAAAGGCTCTGACTTCCCTATTTTTCGTTGCCAGATGAAATCTCAGAGTAGCATAACCGTTAGGCTGGCTGCGTATCCTCACACTGCCACTACAGAGGCTGTAGTTCTTCACAGTACTCTCCCCAGGGTTCTTCTAAGCCATTTCCTATTGTGCTTTCAGCTCCCTCCATGTCCTCAGATAATCTTTGTGAGGTGCTGACAGGACAAAACTGGCAATCATGGTGGCTGAGGGAGAGCCCTGGATACGCCTGTCTGCTGCTGAACACGGCGATTAATGGCAGAGGGCTTTGTGCCTTTTCTTAACAGAGATGTTAATCTGAGTGTCATAATCTACCTCTCCATCTCTACTCAGCAATCTCAGCAATTCAATTATCTGTTAGACCTTTAACTGGCCAAATTGACCAGTGATTTCCAAGGTGATTAGAGAAAAATTGATTTGAGGAAGGGGGAGAAGATGGGGACGCTGATTGTCACAGCAGCATCTCTTAAACCCAGTTTCCTTAGGCTACCTAGCTAAAAACCTCACTGGTGCTGAGATCTGCAATTGGTGTCAGGCTGAAGAGGCAATTTAATTGCTGCTGGATTGAGGGAGTGAATGAGATTGTCTCAGTCCATGCTGTGTCTGATCTTGTCATTAGAAGAGCAATCATGTGAAGTTGCCCTTAGCATTGCTCAGTCTGATGGCTCTGTGGCACAGAGGAGGATACAGTGGTTTGATGCTGGTTTTGGCTTCTGTTCTGCACCTCTACCTCCCTGAGCTTTTCTCTGGGTTTGGTTCATGGACTTGGCAGCTTGATCATGAGCTTAGATACTTTCTGCTTCCTGAGATAATTTTTTCTTCTCACGTTTCTCTGTTGTCTCTAGACAAGCAGAAGGGAACTTCTAATTCCCTTTCTATTATTGGATACCATTTTATAAAGAATTAAGCATAGAAATATCACACTGATACCAAGTCAGCCATCATACCCCGATTGTAGGTCCTGGGGCTTTTGTGAATTAATTCCTGTTGATGAGTAGAAACACACACCTTTTAGATAAATTAATGTAATCTTAAGCATCTCAGTGGTATTTGGTCATTTGGGTATTTTTTGCCTATTTTTTTTTGCTTTGAAGCTGTAGAACTTCAGCTCATACTTGTTGAGAAGCCTTTGCTAAGTAAAAAATATTTGTTAATCACCTTTCTGTTCCCCAGATGGGTCCTTTAGGATCTCTTCAGTCCTTGCCTTATAATAACCTTAAATAGTAAGTCTCTTCTCTCAAGCAACCAGCACCAGAACGAGAGGACCCAGTCTCAAGCTGCACCAGGGGCAGTTTAGGCTCAAGGTGAGGAGAAAGTTCTTCACTGAGAGAGTTATTAGCCATTGGAATGTGCTGCCCAGGGAGGTGGTGGAGTCACCATCCCTGGAGGTGTTCAAGAGGGGATTGGATTTGGCACTTGGTGCCATGGTCTAGTCATGAGGTCTGTGGTGACAGGTTGGACTTGATGATCTTTGAGGTCTCTTCCAACCTTGGTGATACTGTGACAAACTGTGACAGATTATTAGAATGCAATTAGTCTATTGTAGTGAAACCTTTTTGTCCTTTAGGCCCCTCTGCCCCCTGCCATTTTTGGGTATCCATGAGGAGCTAACACAGCATGATTGTCAGCATGACAGTAGCATTTGCATCAAGCCAGGTGTGTAAAGGTGTCACTTTACACTTACGCTGTCCTCTCTTCATACCTCCTCTTGTCATTGTGAGAGCGAAGATTTGTGGTTCAAGCACTTTGCAGGTTCAGAGTTGTCAAACTCCAGCCAAGCTTTCCAGGATAATTTTCCAGTTAAAAAGCTAATAGTTAAGGAATTGAATATTAATGCTGACTGGGTTTAGTTTACAGGATTGGATCATAATCAGTATTTCAACCAGGCTGATTTTCAGTGGCCCCATGCTGCTTTGACTCTCACGTCAGCCTTTCGGTGTGTCCTCTGCTGTCAGGCTGCTCTGCTAGTATTGTTTTGTTTATAAATACTTGGCCAGAAAAGTGTTCTTCCATTTTTTGCACAGAAGAGTCAGTGCTTCAAAACTTAATGAAAATCAACATTTTCCTTCGAGATAAGTTGTTTTTCCTGGCCTAAGCTGTCTGGACCAACTAATTTAACAAAACATTTATGGCATTAACTTAATCTAGGCAGCAGTGGTGCGAGATACACCACCAGGAGTGTTGCCAGAGGTAGGTGCTGCTCCTCAGCTTATGAATGAGGTTGCTTTCTCTTGCAGGAAATCTGGGAGTGAACTCAGTCTGTCCTGCCAGATCTTTTATTATTCACTCACATTGGAGTGAAGGATGGGTTGAGGCAACAGAGGAGAGCAGAGTTCCCCAAAGGAAAATGGACAGCAAGGAGCCGGGGTGCATAGAGCTCTGTGGTTTATGGCAGTGCGTTGGAGGGGAAGCTGGAAAAGGGTCTGCTGCTGGGAAAGGGCATGTTTGCAACAGTGAAGGGTGTTTGCAAGTGTTGTGTTGGTCCTGGGAGCCTTAGAGGAATTCATGGTGATGAGGTAGCTGAGAATGAGAGAACTGGCTGGAGTGGTAGAAAAGAAAGGACAGTCAATAAAAACTTAGAGAAAGAGGAAAGGACAGGATTTATTTATGGCCTAGATGCTTTGTGTCCAAAGAGGGAGTAGCAACTCGAGGCTGAGCTGGAGCAGGAAGTCCTGTGGCATGTCAGCAGTGATGGAGAGGAGAAAGAATAACCTTTAAAAAGAGAAGAAATGGCATAGTATGAACAGTCTGGTCCTAGGGTATCTTGTCCATGAGATTGGTGAACTTGTCTGTCATTTCAACTGAGTTGCACCATCAGATCAGATACATAGACTTGGTCACAGAGTTGTTCTCCAGTACCTACAAAAGTCTGGGAACTAGAGGAATTTGAATTGTTGCTTTGCTCTGACAATAACTAAAAAGCAACCTAAAGACAAGTATTTCCCACACCTGCCACTCAAAACACTGTGATGTGAGATGTGTTCTGTAGTCCAAGGCAGCTAAACAAAGGTTCTAAGTTCTTTCCTTTCTTTCTTCTTTTTTTTTCCTCCCTCAGCTTGGAAGTTTGTGCATTTCCTTGGCTTGTGAGAGTGAAATACCCCATTTCCTATCCATGCTCTGTAATAGATTCCAGTATCTTAGAGAGTTGCCATAGTGATAAAAAAGGGAACAGAATCTGCTTGTCTTTCTGGGATAGCAGAATTATTAAATTAAATGTCTCCCCTCCATTAAAGGAGAGCAGCATTATCATATTTCTGAGAAGAACTGGTTTAGAGTAGAAATAATGTGTTTAAGCTGATGTCCTGCATTAATCATGTTGCGTCTCGAGGCACTTTTAACCTTCACTTGCAGTTCTGTCCTGGGGTGTTCTATTGCTCCCATGCATCTCCCCCATTGCAGCTGGTGGACCAGCTTGCTCGTGAAGGAGTCTGGTCTACTCCATCAGAAATCACTGCATTTGTGACCACAAAGAACAGGACAAGAAGCTGGAGTTGCACAAAGGTGTAACAAATAGAAATGTAAAATGTGAGCTTCCAGAAAGGATGAGGGGGGTGAAAGGAGCCACCTCGGGATGCAATGCAAAGAGCATGGCCTGCAGGAGATGGTGGCTGCATCAGGTGGAGGAAGGAGGTGAGCTGACAGTTGAATGAACTGATAGAGAGGAAGAGACAGCGACAAGGGAGGGAACATGTTTAAGCTTAGAGCAAATGGGAAGGGACTGTCACCTAACCCAGGATAGTGGAGAAGCTTTCTGCTTGTGCTGTGATGGAAAGGCACTGGCTACTAGTGATACGTTGAAGCTTGAGTAGCCCTGTAATACACCTTGGCCCATTCGTCCCAGTTGGAAAAAGGAACAACTTCCACTGGATTGCTTTTTAATTATGTCCCTTTCAGGAAAGCAAGTTTTACACACTTCAAGCAAAACACCCATCTTTGATGGCTTGGAGTCCCACATGAAAATGACCATTCTTGACAGCTAGCTCACTCCCCTGTTCTGCTCATTTATCTTTGATGACTTGTAATTACCTAGTAATCTTCCCCCGAACTACCTTGCTTGGGATCAGAGTTCTGTTTCAGAAATAGTCATAAGACCTTTAATTTTATATCTGCCTTCCCCCCTCAGCCCCCTCATTTCACACAGGAAAAAGCCCAGGGGCCGAGGCAGGAGCCGCGGTGTTTGAGCTTTTACGACTCGTTTGCTTTGGAGCTGCTGGTTTCAGTTTGCAGAATGAATAAGCAGTGTAAAATCTTCACTACCTATAGGCCAAATCATCTGATTGTATTTGCCAGTTGTTCTTTGAGATTTCAATTAGCAGTAGTTTAGATAAGGCTCCCCAGAAGGTCATCCCTTCTCAGCGTTCAGATAATTAACCAGGAAATGCCAGTTAATGCCTCATGCACTCGGACGTATTCCAGTGTCTCATGTGCAGGAGATCTGCCTGATTCCTCCTTTTCTTCCTTCTCCTTTTTGCTGTGTTCCCACTGGTGAGGACCTGGCAGGGATTTGCTTTGCTGGAGTCCTGACCTTACTGTGCTTGCTGCTGGAGTAAATGCTGAGATGCTCCTCACGTTAGCGGCAGCAGCTCTGAAACACCGTTGATCTTAATGCTGTTTGGCAGCAGGTTGTTCTGCCACTAAAACTCCTCGTCGATCCCAGCCTTGGTTGAAAACTGTTATAAATAGACAAGAGTTCATTAGAGCAGTTCTTCTATTGTGCTGTGTGCTTCCAGTCTCTGGAAATCACCGTCCTGCTAATAAGATTTAACTCCTCTGAGGCTGAGTTTAAACCCAGTTTATAAAACCCCTGAAACAGTGAACAGCTGTGAGCTTTAATAAACTCATCTTGAGTATGGTCCCTCCTGATTCTTGGTTCTGTATTTACTTCAGGGGTTGCCACAGAAGAAAGAGAGGTCCTTCCACCTTCTCAGGTTTGTTTGTTTTTAAAGGTGGACTTCAAACAACCACAAAGTCTGTGGCAGATTGTTTCCGTGGCAGTAATTGACAAAAATTAAATGTAGGTTAAAGGGTATGGTTAAAGGTCTAATGTTTTACAGTGTTATCAAGCTATCTGCTATTTTTGTTTAAAGTTGTAGACCAGTGTCACTCTTTGGCCTTAGGTTCCTTTCACTTAAGGCAGCACAGTTTCAGTCACAAATACCATGTGGCAGAGAGCAGCTGTGAAAAACAGGTTTCATGTAGGAGATACTCTGGTTCCAGCTCGTGGGAAAGAGCAGCAAAGCACTTCTTAGCATTTCAGTCAAGTGTCTATTACTAAATGACCTCCTGGAAAGGAAGAATTCTCCTCATCCTGTTAAACACTGTTTGGAAGGCTCAAAAGGTGGCTTTGTTGTTGGTCTGAGTTGTGATGTGTTTAATAACAAGATCTGTTGAAAAAGGAAATAAATATAATAAAGCATAGAATCATAAAACCAGGTAATTGTTATGGCTGGAAAAGCTCTCTGGGATGAAGTCCAACCATCAACTCAGCACCACCATGGCCATTAAACTGTGTCTGCAAGTGCCATGTCCACATATTTCTTGAGCACCTCCAGGTCTGGTGACTTTGCCACCTCCCTGGGCAGCCTGTTCCAATGCCTGACCACTCTTGCAGCAAAGATATTTTTCCTAATGGCACAATTTCAGGCCACTTCTTCTCCTTCTATCACCTGACACTAGGGAGAAGAGACCAACCCCCACCTAACTGCAGCCTCCTTTCAAGGAGTTGTAGAGAGCAGTGAAGTCTCCCTTCAGCCTCCTCATCTCCAGACTAAAGGATCCCCCTTCCCTCACGTAGTACTTGGTAGGAGTGGAGTTCCGTGGTGCTTCTGAGAGGTGGTGGAGGTTAAGGGTTGTAATGAACATGTAATTTCTGTGCTTTGTCTTTTGAGACCGAAATATTTGGAATATTTTTCCTAAAAATTGAATTCTAGACAAAGGAGCAAGGGCTTTGATTTGGTGTAAGATTTGCTTTAGTGTTCTACTGCCTGCAGAAAAACCTCTTCTGCTTTTTGACAGTTCAGCTGTGCTCGAGATTCTGCCGGAGGCCCAGAGCTCTGCGCAGGCTCAGCGCACCCATCGCATGCAGCTTTGCTCTCTGTGCTGAGGCTTTTCCACCTCCTCCCTCTGCACTGATGAGTGGGGTCCAGCCTTGAGCTGCAGGGCCTGAGGAGGACTTTGTGCTCTCTGCACCAGGCTGGTGTGGCCCAGGAAGGGCCAGGGACCTGGTGAGAGAGGTTCATGTGTAGGCAGTGTTTCTCTCCCAGTTCAGGCTCACCGCTGTGGCAGCATGGTAGTGGTGATGGCTGCAGGGGCTCGTGGGAAGCTGTAGTGTGGCAGTTGGTGGCTAGAAGAGTCAATATATTACTCGACTTAAACTCCACCAAACCTGTACCCAAGTTCAAAACCAATTAGAAGAGCCAAGTCCTGCAAACAGGTGAAGATTATAGTTGGGGATTTAGACAGAAGGGAAGGCTGAATACCAACTAAACAGCTACTGTTCCTGTTGCTGTTCCTTTGCTCTTACTTCTTCAGGGAAAAGCTGCCCAAATACATGCCCTAATAAATAATAATTAGAAAAACTAACTTACTTGAGCATACAAAAAGAAATGCAGCAAATGAAGTTCTTGCTGTTTGTGCATTGTGATAGTGGCCAATATCACTTCTCTTCAAAAGCAGTCTTTATTACTCAGCTTTTTATGCTGTTAAACAGTTGGAGTTTTGGGGGCTCTGATATGCTGTTAGAGTTACCCAGGTTTACTGGAGAACACAGCACATGCAAATTGCCAAGTACCTGCTTCTTGGGTTTAATGTCTATATAACTTGTAGGTCAGATTGTTCTGTAAAGGTAAAAACATTTTGGAAATGGAAACAGCAGTCAGGATGCAGGATGCTGGGTCAGGGGAGTGTTTCCTAGTCTAAAGCTACTTGGAGTGTGGCTGGGTCAGCTGTCTGAAACCCAAGTGTACAAAGTACACTGACAAAGATGACGAGGCACAGTCAAACTGTGTTTACTGGACTCTGCTCCAACATCATTTACTGTTCTTAACCAACTTCATCAACTGGTTGTTCAGCCTGATTCCTGTAAGCGGGAAAAAGCAACCACTGAGTAACTCCTTATTATGAAGCTGTTGCACTGATAAGCTGATGATCCCTCTTCCAGCCACGGGAATAGCTCTCCTGAATCCCTGCTGGGAGGGGAAGGGAAAAGACCAGGACCAGGGAAAAGCAGTGTGTTGTGTAAAGAAGGTCTGGAGAGGTCAAAGGGAGGGGAAAACAGGATTTAATATTTCAGATAAAGACTTGCTCAGTGGCTGGGTTTATTTAAGGCATTCTGACAGGCAATAAAGTCATCTAAAAATCCTCCCAGTATGGGGCATGGGGGGCAAAAGCATGATCTGTCCACTTGACATTTTATTTCCCCTCTGTTGGGGGGGAGGAGAGTCCTAGTCTTAGTCCTCTTTGAAAGAAGCACAGTCCTGCTAAAACATCTTTCCAGGACCTTTTATGCTGTGTAACATTAACTGGCTCATGTAATAGAGATTTCAGCACTCCTCTTGGGAGGCTGTTCTTGAGGTGCAGGGGCTCTTTGAATGGGCAGTGTTCTCTTTCTCATTCAGAGGGAGTTGTGCTTCCACCTGAGTTTTGGCGGTGTCATTTTTGACCCTTAGATGTCCCTTTGCTCTGAGGGTTTTCCCTAAGCAGCAAATCATAAGTAGCCAAGCATTTGCTAGATGCCTCTCTGTTCCTACCCAGTGTATGCAGGAAGCCATGCTTTAGGCACAGAATGCTCTAAGTGTTTCAGGAGTTGAGATTGGGTTGGTGTGCAGAAGTTTTTCCAGTGCTGGCAAGAGAAATTCCTGTCAATACAGACTGCTTTGCATTTGCATAATGATTTTGTAAGTTGACTTGCAGGATGTCAGACACACCCAGCTATGTAAATGTCTAAAATTGTTTAAAAAAAATAAATGTGATCAACGTTGGGAAATGAAGGCTTTTAATGTTGAGTAACTCAAACCCAGACTTGGTCTCTGTGAATGCAGAGATGGATGTTTGACATATGTTTTCTTTGTGTAATATCCCTTTGGAATCGAGGAGATGATAATAATTTCTCTCATTCTTTTCCAGATGGGAATGACAGGTAACACCAGTCCCTTTGGGCAGCCTTTCAGTCAAACTGGAGGGCAGCAGATGGGAGCTACAGGAGTGAATCCTCAGTTACCGAACAAGCCAGGCATGGCCAATAGTTTGTCTGCCTTTCCCGCCGACATCAAGAGTACTCCCGTCACCAGTGTGCCAAACATGGTGAGTTGTACCTGCCTGCTTCCCTTAGCCATTATGTCCTGGGAGTACTTCATGAATTCTTGGGGAATGCATCTTCTGCAGCATTTCTGGAACTACTTATGGGCATTTAGATGTCAGAGTTACCCCGTGGCTCCTTATTGCCGCTCTAGGGTGCACGTGGAAAGTCTGTGCACGTTTTATGCACTGATTTCACTTTCTAAGCACTCAGTGTTTTGTTATAAGAATTGCATTACATCCTTTCATTTAGTCTGGTACATTTAGTTCCAAACCAGAAGAAAATGCCTTCACTGTAGGTGCTGTTTGTAGCTTTAAATTCCTACATCAATTAGAAAGTGTTGGATAAGTCATCAGCTTCCTGCAACTAAATGGCACCTTTCACATCCTCTGAAGCTGACAGGGTAAATACACCACATGCTTCCCAGTTTATACTATGCATGCCTTGCAGCTCACAAACTTGGGAGAACAGTTCTTATTAGGATACCTTGCCCAAGTTTGTAGTGTTCTGTTTACTAGAGTTTCCTTTCTGAAGTAAAATGAAATATTCCTGTTTGTCTTCGTGTGGCTGCGTCTTAATCAAACTGCTTGTGTCGTTTCCATGGCAACTCCAGCTTGTTGCATTTTATATTCTTATATGTGACAGCAGTTACTATAGAAACTTGTAAAACCTTCCATAAGATGCAAATTGCTTATTTTTAAAATTGACTAGAAAACCAGCTATCTTTTGGCACCAGCAGTGCTTGTCCTTCCATCGGCGAGCATGCTACCTGCCTGTCACTAGTAAGGCCATGTTTGAGAGGGAACAGGATGCAATGAACTCCCTCTTTTCTCCTCCTTTTGGAGGAGTGCTTCTTCATTTCCCTCTTTGTTTAATATCAGCTGTCATTTACTGCTTATGACTATGTAAAGAAGCTGGTGGCTAGGATTAAGAACATGTTGTGTTAAGCAATGTGTTCCTGGGGCCAAGCGAGGCCAGTGGTATTGTGGGATGCATTAAGAGTGTGGCCAGCAGATCAAGGGAATTTCTCCTTCACCTCTTTTCTGCCTTAGCAAGGCCACATCTGGAGCCCTGCCTAGATCCAGT
This sequence comes from Melanerpes formicivorus, assembly GCF_026170545.1. Classification (NCBI taxonomy): domain Eukaryota; kingdom Metazoa; phylum Chordata; class Aves; order Piciformes; family Picidae; genus Melanerpes; species Melanerpes formicivorus. The sequence goes on along the minus strand of NW_027142366.1, from coordinate 10,747,124 downwards.
TCTGGGCTCCCCAGTTCGAGAGACAAGGAGAGAGTCAAGTGGAGGCTACAAAGATGCTGAGGGGCCTGGAGCATCTCTGCGAGGAGGACAGGCTGAGAGCCCTGGGGCTGTAGAGCTTGGAGAAGAGTAGCCTGAGAGGGGATCTGATGAATGCTCAGCCTAAAGGGTGGAGGGCAAGAGGATGGGGCCAAGCTCTTGTCAGTGATGTCCAGCAACAGGACATGGGTCAACAGGTACAAACTGCAACCCAGGAGATTCCATCTGAAGAGGAGAAACTTCTTTTGTATGAAGGTGCTGGAGTCCTGGAGCAGGCTGCTGGGAGAGGTTGTGGAGTCTCCTTGTCTGGAGTGATTCCAAAGCCACCTGGCCATTGTGATCCTGGGCAAGCTGCTGTGGTGCCCCTGCTTTAGCAGGGAAATTGGACTGGATGACCTCCAGAGGTCCATTCCAACCCCCACCATGCTGGGATTCTATGACCATGTTGAAGTACCCCTTGAACTTGTGCAGAATATTTATAAAAGACAAATTTCTGCATGACTTTGCTAATTTTGTTTTTAAAATACTTCAGGTTTGGACCTGTTGCAAAGCAAATTCTTTTTTTCTTTTTCTTCTGATTCTGCAGAAAACCTCCAAATCTGCCCAAAGTGCTGGATTCACCTCAGGGGCTACCTCATTCTGAAGCCTAATTTTGAGCTCATTTGAATGGCAGATTTTGGGGAAGCACAAATCTGAACGTAGTCATTAGTACAGGATCTAATGGCAGATAGTCAGGTGGAATGAAAAAAGGCATTTACCATCAAAGCTTTGCTAGTGGTGGGGAAGGAAGTAAAAAACCAAACTTCCTGTTTCCCCTCTGTTGTCTGAGAGAGGGAGGAAGGTAAAGGAAACTTGCTTCCCTACTGCTGTGAATTGCAGTTTCACTAAGATGTTGGGTACCAGTTGTTTGCTGAGAGAACAAGCAAAACCATATTTCTTTGTTTCTCAGGTGTCAAAAGCTTTGTGTGTCCCAATGTATCTTTTTCTCCCCCAGGCCAGTATGGCCAGTAAAAGCTCTTTTTGGCCAGTGTTGAGCCAAAGGTGGTGCTTAGAGTCTGGTTGTGGCCCTGAGGGAGGTGGAACTTCCATCTTTTCAAATGTGAAGTTTCCATCAAAACATTTTTTGTATTGCAAAGGCAAGAATTCAGAAGGAAATGTCAGGCTTGTTAAATGTTAACCTTTCCTTGGCAGCAGTGTAATTATTTGCTAACAGTACCTGCATGGCCAGAGCTGTTCCTTCCACAGGGGCTTTGCTTCATTCCGCATACAACATCAGCGGTGCCCTCGGAAAGAGCACATAGTCAATGTTTGGTTGGTGTTGCTGCTTGCTGTGTAGCTGTGCACCTCGTTGATTGTACTAATACATTTGATTCAGCCAGTCCTTTCCAAGAGGTCTTTTCTGTGACATTCATCCCTGGAGCATGTGTATAGTCTGGATTAGTTAATTTTCACAGTGCCTCACTGTAATAACGATCATAGGATGGCAGGGGTTGGAAGGGATCTCTGGAGAGGGAGTCCAACCTCCCTGCCAGAGCAGAGTCACCAAGGGCAGGTCACACAGAAATGCATCCAAGCGGGTTTTGAAAGTCTCCAGATAAAGGAGACTCCACAACTTCTCTGGGCAGCCTGGTCCAGGGCTCCAGCACCCTCATACCAAAGAAGTTTCTTCTCCTGTTGATGTGCAACCTCCTGGGCTCTAGCTTATACCCATTGTTCCTTGTCCTATCACTGGCACCACTGAAAAGAGCCTGGCACCTTTATCTTGACGCTCACCCCTCAGACATCTATAGACATCAGTAAGATGTCCTCTCAGCCTTTTCTTCTTCAGACTAAACAGATCCAGGTCTCTCAGTCTGTCTTCATAGGAGAGATGTTCAAGTTTCCCAGTCTTCTTCATAGTGCTCTACTGGACTCTCTCCAGTAGATCCCTGTCTCTTAAACTGGGAAGCCCAAAACTGGATAGAGTATTTCAGGTGTGGTCTCACCAGGGCAGAGTAGAGTAGGGAGAAGCTCTATAGACCTGGTTTACCCCAGATTCAAACCAGAGGCTGAAAGGCACAGAGACTGGGAGAACCTGCTGGTTCTGAAGTTGAGGTTTGTAGAATCTGACTGACTAAAGCCTTTCTCATTCGATGTGTTAAGACACTATCTAAAGGTAAAATACCATTCACATGGGTTAGATGTGTGCTCCTGTAACTCAGGGAAGTGATGTCTCTCTCCTGTGCTGGGCAGCTGAAATACAACCCAAGTGGCACTGGTGAAAAGTTGCTTCTGACAATGGCAGCTCCCCAGAGCAGGGTGCAGTGTTTGAGCTATTGCATCATCTTCTCTTGCCGCAGTCCCTTGATTTGTTCCATCCCTGGAGATGGGAGTTTGATTTCCTCTGTCTGGCCTTGTGCATGGTCTGCTGGAGCTATGGGCTACCCTGTTTCCTGAAGGAAGCAGGAGTGAGGTGGCAAAGTGTGTAAGGTTTTGTTAGCCTCTGTCAAAACTGAGCCTGTGGAGGATCAGTTCAGACTCCATCTCCTGCTGGCTTTTTGTGAGGTAATTGGAACCACCTATCTTGCAAAAGCAGCCTGCGACACTGTCCTTATCTGAAAGGGCCCCAAAAGTACCATTGCATGGGAGAGACAAACCCACGTGGGTTGTGCTCTGGTTATGGTTAGATGTGGCACATCTGAGGCAGCATTCCAGCATGACATGAAACATCTTGATTACCTCTAAGAATACCTAAACTGGAGAATTGGAAAGGTGTAGCTGTTGTCTTTTAGGAGCCCTTGGTCCTAAGAAGCAAATCATTTGAAAATCCCCCTTTCAGTCCTTGGCCTTTCTCTGTAAGCCTGCAAAAGCAAAGCGAGAGGCGAGGATGGTTCTTAATCCACATTATTCTGAGCATCATTATGTATGCCACTTCTGTCCCAAACACTGACCAGGAGATCTCCCACTGCCAGGCATAAAGCCCTCCCACGGGCAGCAGGATAAACCTCTGCTGCAGCAGTGCAGGTTTTTAATCCGCATCCAGGCTCTCTCTCCGCTCAGAAGATGAGCTCTCTTCTTCCCCTGGCTCCAGGATGAAGTGGTTCTCAGAAACGTTAGTTCATTGCATCTTCAGCCCTTGCTCCAAGCATGACCTTATGCTAGACCCTGAGAAGCACATTTAGTTTAATCTCTTAATTAGGAAAGAAGTACCAAACCTTATGGTATTAAAATGATTAAAAGGTCAGCATTAAGGTATTAATTTTCAGTGCTAGCCGGGCGGATTGATTTTTGTTTGTTTGCTTTGTGGATCCAAACAACATAGCAGCTAATGCTTTCTGCAGCTGCTACAGAATACAATCAGTTGTCCTTTCAGAATGGGCAGCTTGAAATTTTGAGTGGACGACTTCTTTGCAAAAGAAAGATGTTGCTTCTAACGTTGTTGGAGGGTTTGGTGACACGCCGTAGAGACTCGGCGTCACTGAAGTTGTCAGATGCAGGCTTGGCAGCGCTGTGCTGCGGTGAGATCATGCAAAGCCTCTGGCCAGTGGAAGTGAGGCGTGCTCTGCACTTTGGCACTCAGCTCAGTGTGCAGCCTGTAAGGAAGCCAGGAGCTGCTTGTTTTTTGCAAGTGCCCAGATGCTGGGATGTGCTGTCAGTGGAGAGTACCCTGTCAGGGTTTTCCATCAAACTTGCTGAAGCTGAGCGGTGTCTGTGGTGCTGCGTATTCCAGGGGTGGTGATGGATGGTTTCTTTGTGGACATACCAGTAAATCTGGTATTTCTACATGGGTGAGGAGTACAGTGTGTGAAGCTTGGCTTCCAGGCACCAGCCTGTTTTCACAGTTACCCTTACAACCAGCAGATGGAGTTGAGAGAATATTACTTCCTAGAAGCAAAGGAAATTGTTTCTCCTCAGTTCTCTTGACTTAGAATTGGAGCAGCACATCTTCTCTTGTGTTTTTATTCCATTTTCTTATCAAACTGCATCTCCAGTTTTCTGTGGCTTTCTTCCTTGTTTCTCTGCTTATTTCTGTGCCCTTTGCATTTCTTTATTAACAAATTTTGAATAGAAAAGAGGGATGAGGATGTCTTAGGTGTGTGCCTCACTGCAGGCTGCCTAGGCAGAGGAGGAAGGCTTTTAAACTGGGAGGCCAGGTCCAGTTAGGACAATTAGAATGGTGGCTGTTTAAAACAGACAATTTGTGGTTTATTCTGGAGACCTGAAATAAAAAAGCTTCATGAAAAGCCTATATGGTGTCCTTACAGCTTGCTTTCTCAACCTTCCAGTGATGGTTATTTTGGGGTTTGCTTTGTTTTCTCTCTTGCAGCACAGTCTTCTCTTTTACTGTGGGAGAGGTCTGAGACTGTCACCCCAGAGACATGCTGTGTGCCTGCTTGCTGCTGTCAGCAGTAGTCTCCCCAGTCTCTGGTGGGCTTGCTGTTTGCTGGGCTCACTTCCCCTGTGCATGCCACAAGCTGCAGTCAAAAGTTTCTCTTTCCCAGGTGTGCTCACTCCTCTTTCTGAAGAGAATCTCACCTGATTTGAAGTGGAGCAGCACTCTAGCAAACAGCTGAGAAAAGCTTTTGTCCATGTTGCTTTGGCATGGGTTTTCTAAGGGAAAAGTTCTTGAAAACCTGGAAACAAACCTAACAGATAATATCCAGTGCCAGAGAAACTCTTGTTCTGTTGGGAGCAAAGCTGGCATCTCTGTTGCATCTGGGTGCAGGAGTTTATCCTGGGAGCATGTATTGCTGTAAATGGTGGAATGTTCCAATTTTTGCACCATCCATAAATAATGGTTCCAGGCTAACAAAAGGCTTTGGCTCATGTTCCACTTTCCCATCCACTGGACAGGAATATATGTGGTGGAGAATATCCATGGCCAATTCTTACTCTCTTCCAGCTTCTGAGGTGAAGTACTCCATACTTTCACTGAAAAGTTCTCTTTTGGTTCTTAAGTTTTTTAACATTGATCATTCCTGAGTCTTTGTTGTCACCCAGGAAATTGTGCATAAAGCTCTCTTAATTTTCATAAATCATAGTATCAGTCAGGGTTGGAAGGGACCATAAGAAGCTCCTGTCTGCAGATTCCTTTATTCAGCTTTGTTCTTTTTTGTTGCTTTGAAACACTTCATTAGGTGTTTCTTGTTATTTACTGGTCCTTCTCCTAATAAAGCTTAGCAGGACATGAAAGTAAAACTCCCAGGAGTGTATCCCTAAGAAAGGTGGTGATCCAGCCTTGATTCCCAGCAGAGTCAACTGCATGATAGTGAGACTGGTGTTAGAGGAAAATTGGTTTGATGATTAAAATCCAGGGCCATTGAGGACACTGTCTAGGACAAATTATTCAAGCTCCTTCTATGGAGTGACCACAGGAGCCTTATCCCCTTTTGTGGTTGCCATTGGCTGGTGAGGCTCACTCCCAGTACCCGCTTCAGAGGGGGGAAGTTAAACTCCATTGTGGTAGGTGGAAACTGGAAGATGAAAACACTTCTCTTGATGTGAAGACTCTGCCTGCAGCCATGACAATGCCAAAGCTTTGAAAATAGATCTTGGGCTCTGAACATGCTCTTCATGTTAAGACCATGTATCATGTTAGCTCTGAATGTGGGAGCTGCAAGTGTTACCTTCCCCTTCCTCTCATTTGTAGCTGCATTGGAAGCTCTCAGGTTGGTCCTACTAAGAGACTGAAGTCATGACTACCATGACTTTCAGATTCCAGGGGTCAGAAGGATTCTTCCTGTATGGGTAGGACCAGGCTGTTCAGACCATGCCTCTTTACAGAAACTGGTGGAACCAGAGAAACCACCATCCCCATGCAGAATACCAGAATGAACTGCAAGGAGAGCAAACTAGTTCTGTGTTGGTTTCCCAGTGAAGCTGTGGAATTACAGGAGAAAGCCTGAGTTCATTAAGTGACTGCATTGAGAGATGCCTCCTTCCTTGACAGCAATGTATAGCTGACACTTGAGCACTCACTACAGTTATGTGATGGAGCAGCGGTTCCTGGGTTGTTCACAGCTGGCTCAGTGCTTGACGAAGGGTTCCTGCAGTTCCTGTTTGCAGGAGGGACTTGTTCCAATCTTAATGTAAATGTGTGGGATACATGATTGGAGTTGATCACACTGTGAATACTTAACTCAGATAGAAGTGCTGCTAATCAGTTTGAGATATACAGTTCATGCCTATATTCACTTCATGCCCACTTCCTGAAAGGGACCCTCAAGATACACTTTCAGCCTGTGACTCAAGGGGAGCTGAAGAGATTCGGGTGTGAGGGAAGGTGGGGTGCAACCTTGCTCTCTGCAAGTGTTAATGGGTAGATGGATGTGCCCATGATGTAAGTACATGTGTGGATGACATGTTCAAAATCCCCTGTCACTAGTAAATAGCATCCTTCTAGTCCTTGGTACCAACAGACTGAGAAACTCTGAGTCTAAAGTGCTACCTGCCCTCTAGTAAGGGAAAGTCTATAAAACACACAGCTATACCAAAATGCTAATCCTTTGTGGCAGTGGACTCTTAATTATCTCACTAAGGTTCTCTCTTGATTACATATCTGTCATCAAGAAGCAAAAGGCATTTTGTAAGTGCAGGTTTTGTCCTAATGCAGCCATTTCAGAAAATAGCCTTCTGTTATAAGAGAGAGGGAAAGAACATGGAAACAAAAAGGAATTACAAAAGAGGAAATGTGTTTTGAAAGCATAAAAAATGTTGTGTGGAAGCTAGACTTGAGACTGGGTTCTCTCTTGGGCTGTTTGACCTATGGCAAGATTACCTGTGCTGTTGAAACTGGTGCCTGCTTTGATAAGAAGCGGTACACAGTGTTTGCTCTTGACAGATGATGGTGAGTGCTTTTGAATATGAATACATCAAAACACAGAGCATTACTGGTCATCTCAGTAAAGTAAAACCACCAGGGATTTTTGTGTCCATCCAAGTCCATGGAGATGAGATACTTGTGCACCTGTGCTGCCCAGAAGCACAGGAGGATTTCACTCTTTGAGAGAGGGACAGAGCAGAACTGACTTCCTGTACAGTTATATAAAATCAGAGTATCACAGGCTGGGTTGGGTTGGAAGGGACCTTTAAAGCTCATCTAGTCCACCCCCTCTGCAGTTAGCAGGGACATCTGCAACTAGACTAGATTGCTCAGACCCCTAAACAACCTGACCTGTAAAGGTTCCAGGGATGGGGCATCTACCACCTCTCTGGGTAACCTCAGACAGGGTCTCACCATCCTCAGTGTAAAAACTGTCTTCCTTCTCTGTAGTCTGAATCTTCCTCTTTTAGTTGAAGCCCATCACCCCTTATGCTGTCTCCAGCTTTCTTATTGCCCCCTTTAAATCCTGAAAGGCCACAGGAAGGTCTGCCTGGAGCCTTTTCTTCTCCAGTTTCCATGTTTTTAAATGGCACTAGTAGCTGCATTACACCACAGAAGTTTTGTATTAAGCTACTTCTAGACAACTGGTTAATGAGCTGCTCGCTCTGTTGGAGGTTGTAGCAGACTTCCAACCCCTGGCCTATCTGTTCTGTTTGTGATGCAGCTCAGCAAGGTAGCAAGAGAAGCAAAACTCTTTTCTATTTTGTGTATCTGGCCATTGAAGCATTTATTTTAATTGTGGGAGCAGAAGTGTCTGAATTTCCTACTTCATCAAGAAAAGCGTTAGTCATTCAGGTGAAGCAGCAGGAAGCCTCCTGCTCCTTCTGGAGTGGAATGATTTCAGTGGCTGATGACGGATTTACACACCTTTGATGTGCCTGTGATGCACCAGTGTATCTCCAGTGCTCAACTGGTCCTGCAGGCCACTGTTCTTAATACACAAACTAACAGGGAAGAGGTCAGTTTCCTCAGTCAACGGTCCTGAAAGTAAGGTGGAAAAATCATTTGTTATGTTTGCAAGTTGAGGACTTTATAAGGGTGTAAGAGTGACCAACACAACTCTGTAGAGCTTAGGAAATAGAAATTCTGAGTTCTTTGGTTTTTTTGTGTGCCTACATGCAGATACTGTCATCTGAACCAAGACTGCTTGTTCTTCTGACTGCTGATACTCCACAATCCTGCTTTTGTGTTACTTAATCTTCAAGAAATCCTTTTGGGTCAGGGCATCTATGCTGATACAGCTGTAGTCATATCAGTTAACTGGTAGGTTAGTAACAAAAGGAGAACTTCAGCTTGGGGAACAGTTCATTGACTGGGATGAACACACCACTTCCAACAACATTTTCTTTGTCACAGTCCCTGTATTTTTTTGCAGATTAGCTGAACTAATTGTTTCCTACTTGTGACCCAAGAATCATTTTGGCAAAACCTGTCTCCTCCTAGGGATTTGTTCACAGAGGAAATGGAAGACTTGATTTTAGCTGGGTTTCTTTCACCCTCTTTTTCTTGCTCTTGCAAACTCAAGACAAACAGATGCAACAATTCCCTCTTTGTTTAATCATTATCTGTGGCAGATTCCCCATGTCCTCCATCAAGTAGCAGTTTTCTGCTTGATCTTGTGAGCTTCATTTTCCAGAAGAAAAGCTAACTGATGTGTTGGTGGCAAAGCAGAGGACAAAGTAATGGGGAACTTGTGCCAGGGATCCTTCTGTTGACCTAAGAAAATGAAGGGGTTTGCTGTTACGTGCTCTGGTTTGTAAGATGTGGAATTCTCTGGGGAATCCTTCTGGAGCTGAAAAGTAGAGCAGGCTACAAATGATGTGTTCTGTCACTTGTGATTGTCCTTAAATGTATGAAGCAGGCTTTGACCAGCAGTTCTTTAGACAGCAGCGAACTATTTCCTCTGTTATCTCCCCACTATAATCCTGTTCTTCCTATGTTCCATGTATAAATGTTTTTAATGGCTGATTTTCCTTAGGTAGCTGGGAAGTTGGTGAGCTATTCTGCTGTACCCTGTTTTTACTGCACATAATCAGAGTGATTCTTGGGACAGTTTCGTGTTTGTCCATGAGCTGAATTCAGGCTGCAAATCACAGGGACTTAAGCACTTCTGCAGTCAAGTATTTCCTGCTAGCAGAGTTGTTGCAGGCTGTAGATAGGTTTAGTTTTGAAAATTGGGTTCCTACATTTGTTACCCTTCAAAGATGTAAGAAGGTGGTAGGAAAGCTGAATCTGTGCTGAAGAAATGAGAGGTTAAGGAGGCCGTTTCTCTTCTGCACTGCTGTGAGCTGGGCCTTAGAGTGAAAATATCAGTGGGTACAAAAGCTCTGTTAGGCAGGGCTCAGACACTGGTGCAGAATTGTGTCCATAAAGAACAGAAATAAAACAGCAGGGTTTGCAAGCTAATACAACTGGATGATGTAATGCAATCCAGACTAAGGTGGCCCTTCCTGGGAGAAAACTCTATACATCTCACCTGGGGAATTTTCTCTGATTTGGAATGTCAGCACTGGTGAGCAGAGAGGCTGATTTAGGACTTGCACTGCAATATATACATAGTTTTGACTGTCTTCACCCATTGGACTCCTCTTTTTGTTAGGGACAAGAAACTTAAGAGTGAAGTATATGAAATCATAGAATGTTAGGGGTTGGAAGGGACCTCTAGAGATCATCCAGTCCAATCCCCCTTCCAGAGCAGGATCACCTGGAACAGGTCACACAGGAATGCACCCAGGCAGGTTTTGAAAGCCTCCAGGGAAGGAGACTGCACAACTCTGGGGAGCCTGTTCAGGGCTCTGTCACACTCACAGCAGTGAAGTTTCTCCTCATGTTGAGGTGGAACCTTTTGTGTTCCACCTTTATACCTATTGTTCCTTGTCCTGTTACTGGGCACCCTGAAAAGAGACTGGCACCTTCATCTTGGCACCCACCCCTCAGATATTTGTAGGCATTGATAAGATCCCCTCTCAGCCTCCTCTTCTCAAGACTAAACAGCCCCAGGTCTCTCAGTCTTTCTTCATAGGAGAGATGTTCAAGTCCACCAGTCATCCTTGTAGGTCTCCGTTGGACTGTCTCCAATCTATATCCATGATATAAATGTATAATACTAACAGACTTGAATTCCACTTGCAAGTGTGGTAAGAGCTCGTTCCTGTTGAAGATGTGATCTAATAAACAGAAGGCTTTGGATGGCTCATTAGTTACTGTTGTTTGTAAAGGTCTTAACAGAGGAACCTCTCACTACATTTTTGCTGTTCCAAGGTTAGAATAGAAACCTTTTGAGAGCACTATGCTCCTCAGAGCAGCATGCCAGCATGCTTGGTGACCAGTCTTGTACCACCCAAATTGTTACACAAGATTAAGATCAGAACCGAGACTTGCAGACAAGATGCTGAGCTCTCTGTTCTCTCAGTCCCAGATGCAAACCCAAGTCCAACAAGTGGGGATTGTACCGACGCAGGCGATGGCAACTGGACCAACGGCAGACCCCGAGAAGCGCAAGCTGATCCAGCAGCAGCTGGTGCTGCTGCTTCACGCCCACAAGTGTCAGCGGCGGGAGCAAGCCAACGGGGAGGTGCGGGCCTGCGCGCTGCCGCACTGCCGAACCATGAAGAATGTCCTCAACCACATGACGCACTGTCAAGCTGGGAAGGCCTGCCAAGGTAAGGGCATGGTGCTGAGGCTGCTCTTGCCAAGTGGGCTGTGTAGGGCTTCTTACCTGTTCGTCGGCAGCGTTTCTCTTGTCAGGAAGGTCCCCACGCTTGGCATTAACGAGGGCCAGAACCGCTTCTTAAATTAACCAGTTGCTCCCTTTTTCGTAGAATCACAGAGTCATTTTGGTTGGAAAAGATCATTGAGTCAAACCATTACCTAGCTCTGCCAAGGCTGGTGCTAAACCATGTCCCTCAGCACCACATCTCTGTGTGTTTCAAACACCTGCAGGGATGGGGATTCAACCAGCTCCCTGGAGAGCCTGTTGCATTGGTTGAGAACCCTTCATTACCTTTGCCCAGTTTCTGTTTCTGATCTCTGCATTTGCCAGTGTAGAAAACGGAAGGCAATATTTGCCCTTTAGAAGTAGGATAGTAACAATGTAAAGCCCCTTTTTCATCACCTGTGTTGTATAATGAGAGTAATATCCACTATGTCTTAAAAGTACTGGTTTCCTTCATTTGTTTTATAGCAGCAGTGGTAGATCCCAGAATGTTGCAGTTCTATGCACAGTATTGTTTAGGAAATGGAAAAAATAGTTACTCTAAAAAATGAGATGAGTTAATTCAAAACCAATTAACCAAGGAGTGACCTTAAGTCTATTGCTTTTCCTTGTTGCAGTTGCACATTGTGCATCTTCAAGACAAATCATCTCCCACTGGAAGAACTGTACTCGGCACGACTGTCCGGTGTGCCTTCCTTTGAAAAACGCCAGTGACAAAAGAAACCAACAACGTGAGTATACTTCTTTCCCTGCTCTCACAGAGGAGTGATGCTGCTACAATAAAGTTCATCAGATGTGCAGTTTAGGGGTAAACTTCAACAGTGCCCCAGCAACATTAATAGATGCTTAATATGTAAGGATTAATCTACTGGTGAATGCTCCTTTCTGATCATTGAATGTGATGCATTATTTAATGCACAATAATCAACAAGGGAAAATCTCAGATCAAGCACACACCCACTTTTAAAGGGTGTGGCAGCTTCTATCTGGTGTTTTACTGTGAGACAGGTCAACAAATTTCAGTTATAGTGCAGTTTTGGAGGTAGGTAGGGTTTAGGGGAAGGTATAGGCTACTTCATTATTCTTCGTGCTGCTAGAAACAAATCAGCGCACTGGTGATTAAGAAGACACAAAAGCATTCATGAAAACAGAGAAGTAGATTCTTGTGCACAAAAGGATCTGTTCTGTGTGTCTTAATGAGAAGTGTATGAAGTTCTGCAGATTGTAGTGAGTTTTCCCTTGCCTGGATTTGATGACAACTATTTCTTCACTTGAGGACAGTCAGTTTTTTAGTGCATTTCTTCCCTCTTGCTCTCAAACAGACAATACTGAACTTCTGTTGGTGGGTTTGCTTCTCAACCAATCCTTTGAAGAGATGCCAAGGTAGAACATTTTACAGCATTCATACAGCGTTCTACAAGTCTCAATAATGTTATGCTGAAGTATATTTAAATAAGGGTTACGAAGCAGAAAATAGCTGGAGGACTTGTAAAGCTTGTACATTTGAATTGTTGGAAGCATTCCCCTAATTTCCATTTAGGCTGAGACTGCAGTGAGGAGCACTCACATACTTTGGAGGATAGAGGAGAGCTCGCAGGTTAGGTGGGATTAAGGCAGAGGAGAAATTAGCTGGTAAGACTGTGCAAGTAATCCATTGAGGATGCTCTCATTCCCATTTCAGGAGGGTGGTTTTCCCTCCAGAAGTGAACAAAAATTATAAACAAAAGAGCTATTTGGAGGTAAGAATTTGGGGTTTGTTTTACTAAGCTTCTCCTTGGTAAACAAGACACATCTTGTGTGTTGAAAGTAGCGATCTGTTACAAGTGATCAGTTAACATTTGGCCTTCTAAGAATGTGGTGAAAGCTTTTCTTTTTACTGATGTGGTCCATTTGTGCATAACATCCTTATTACACAGTGGTTATCAAAGTGATAGCATAAAGCACAACTGATTGGAGTTTTTCTTCAATACAGGCTGATGTAGAGAAGTAGTTTGTGGTGGTTGTTTCTGTCTTTGATCTACCTTGGGTCATTCCTTCAGAAGAGAAGGCACTTGAACAAAAGCAGTCCTTAAAAGTAGTTTTGTTCTGGGATCAAATAGGATCTTGTTTGGATGCAGCAGAATTACAGTGCATGAGTTCAGAATCTGGCTCTCCTGTTACATGTGGGGAGGCTTCTATTGAATTAATCCAATCCAATGGTAGTAACCATGAAAACTGGCAGCTCAGTGTGCTGAGGTGCAAGGTTCTTTGTTCTGGATTATGTCTCTGAGTCATACACGTAACACCTTGCGGTTTGTTTGAAGGTAGAGGGTGAACATTTGTTTAGATATATTATAAAGGTTGCTCCATTTTAGGCATTCAGAAACTGTGAAATGATGGACATTAATGTCTGGACTTGGAAACACTGCCTGATGAGGTGAAAACCAATCTGAAGTAGGTTAGTTTAAGACTTGACGAAAATGTTGGCTCCCTTAGGAGTAAATAATTGTGGCATCTACTAAATGGAGAGGTGGAGGAGGTCTGAATATGGCAGAATGTGATGAGGACATTTAGAAGAAAAAAGAGAAGTCTAACAAACCCTCCTTAGTTTTATCAGGCTGTTGTCCTTACAGAATGAAAACTACTTGATGGTCATAAAGAGTTTGAGTTTTGAATCTCCCTTCCCATGCTCATGCCTGTTTCACTGTTGCTGTTTTGAGCCCTGCTGTATCTCTGCTGGGGTTTCAAGCCTTCCTTGCAAGAAATATCTTTGGCAGGTTTCATGTGTATTGTTTTTTGTGGTTATTAAAAGTGATCTTGAACAGTCTTTTATTGCAATTGTTTATAGCAGTGGGACTTGTTAATAGGACATGTTGGGACAAGTTTAACACCCTTTCTGTTCCACATGGCTCTTACTGTATATACCACATATACCTAAGGAGGAGTAGGGGAAAGCTGCCAAACAAAGGTTACTTTGCACATGCTAAAACATGAGACTTCACTTTAGAATAGGCCAGTGATTTCTGTGATTGGAGGTAATGACTTGAAATTTGACTGAAACGTTTTGGGGTTGGAAGGTTGTTTTAGTAGGAAGTTCTTCTTGCTCCCTGCTGAGGCCACTACAATTTGAATTCTAAACTCTTGCAAACTGCAGTTCATACATTTGTTAGTTTTATAGCTCTATCATAACAGCTGTTTTTCTGAAGATCCATCTTGGGCACATGCTTGAGCTTCTTATTCTCCTGTTTGTGGGGTGCATTGTACCAACAAACAGCTACTGACTGTGCTTCCTCTTGCAGCCCCACAGCTGGTGACAAATGTGCTGTGTTCACTGTTTGTTGTGACCTGGGCTGTCCTCATGCGATACTTGATGTGCTTCACTCCAGGGTCACTAGCAAATCTTTGGGATCCCTGATCCAGCTGAGTGAGACTGGGAGGTGGAGTTGTGAATCCAGAGCCAGTCTTCTGGATGTAGAGCATTTTGGAGTTACCCCTTTGTAGAGAAGGAAGGAGTACATTGGTGTGCAGGGAAACACGCTTGGAAGAGTAGGCAGCAACTTCTTAGCTGCAGAGCCCATTTCCTGGGAAAACTGAAAGTGAAAGCCAGTTTGGTCAAGCCTCATGAGTGTCTGTAAAATCTACAAACAAAATGTCTTGTTTTTTCAAGTGCTGGAAATGGTGCATCGTGGTGACCTACCAGCTCACAGCAATCACAGATGGGGGGCCCAGAGATTGGGAAGCTTCTCCCTTCACTGACTCATGATGCTGTGAAAGCTTTTAGCTTAATGCTTAAAAGTTAAAATGGCATGGGTGCAGTTTAATACTGACACTTCCTACCTTTAAGTTGCCTATAAAAATCTTTCCTTACCCCATGATTTGATTCATTGCCATGTTTAAGAGACGGGGCTCAGCCCGATGCAGGCCAGGTGTCCACTTCATAATGCAAAATCTTTTCTTTATAAAAGCTAACACAACACAGGAGCAGTTTGTGATTGGTTACAGAAAATACATCACCTCTATCTTATCAGGGTTTTAGCAGACATCAAAGTAAAATTAAGGAACCAGGGACTCTGTTATAACAATCTGATATGTGTGAAGTCTTACACTTTCAGGTCATAATAAGCACTTGTAATCAGGTATCTGTGTTCCTCCAACTACCCTGCTGCACTGTGTTCCCATAGTTCACAAGCCATCAAGGCTAACACTGTCTCCTCTTATCAGTCCAGCAGTGCTTGGAGCTCGGCTCTCCAAGTTTTAACCCTTCAATTCATGATACAGCCTTCAATTAAAGGATCATGTACACTTACCCTTTGTGTAGCTGCTGAATTCTGGATGCAGGACAGGCTAGCGCTGGGATGAGGCAAGGTCACCCGCAGAATTTCAGCTCCAGCCACTTGGAGCTAGAATGGATGCAACCAGCAGAGTGAGGAGCTGCAGCACAGAGCTTTGAACACTGCTGAGAGTCTCAGTTACAGCATTTGGAAGCAAAATGGAAAATTCAAGTCAGTCTTCTCACAAATGGATTCATGTTGCTGTTATGGGGTGGTCAGATTGGAGAAGAGCTGGGCATCAGAGAAGACCTGAAACAGCATGAGGAGCCTGTAGTTGAAAAAATGCCAGTTGGGTGGAAGGATTCCCCTCTAGAAGACACAAGCGTGGTTTCATTATAGCAGCACACTGAGACAGGAATCCTGTAGATGAGAGAATGTTTGATCATGTGTATTACATCTGGAGGGTTTAATCAGGCTGTTCAGAAAGTTCTGGGGCTGCTTCACTTCTGCTTGTTTGAACTTTCACTCTTAAGATGTCTAAACACATGCAGCCTTCTAACAGTGGGACATATGGAGCTCAGTTGTGTCTGAAGCATTTTGGATGTGATCAGTCCTGTACAGAGCTGTCTTCACATCTGCAGCTTCTGGCATGAGATCAGCAGTGTCTGAAGCATCAGTTAATAAAAAAAAATCACAGTAGGCGTTGCTGCATGTAGCAGTGGCCTAATGTGATAAGTTCTTTTTTGTTTCAGTGCTGTGTCTATGGTAATTGACTTGATTTCCCGTGGTATCTGCCACGGAAGGGGCTGCATTTGCACTCGGTATGGTCAGTGTGGACATGTAGTACGCTCTGACTCCATCTTTCTTGTTTGACAGACTGAGATAACATTCATACAAAACCAAGAAACAGACAAAAAACCTTCAAAGTAATATTCCTGATGTTGTGAAAATACTCAGTATAGTATGATAGTGAGTTATAAAGGGTAGAAAAGCTGAGACCAAATAGTCAGAGCCACTCAGTTCCATGTTGTAAGCTTTCTGCAGGGTCTGAGAATGTAGTCTGTCCCCCAGTGATCCAGTTTGAAGTGGTGAAGCACCATTCAGCTGTTTCCCAGCTTTACTGAGTTTTGCCTTCTTGAACAAATGCACACACCTATGGAACTTCCTGGAGACCTTTAGTCTTTTCAAACTGCACATCAACAGAATGGCCTTCCTATGCTTTCCCCTGGCAATAAAGGTGGTGGCTTTATGAGGAAGCAGTGGGGCTTTCTTCTGTTCAGAATAGGCTCGCTCTTCCTGGAATCACTTCTAAAGTGACATTCAGACTGACATACCCAAGCAATTCTGTAAGCAGTCTTTGGCTTGGGGCAGAGGCAGAGATCTGGAAATTTGGTCCTGCTGAAGTAGACTTCTCTAAAATTGGCGGGGTTGTGGTTCCCAAAGTTACTCTTAACACAAGGACTGAACTTGTGCTTCGTAGTAACCGATTCCGCTGCCAAAACTCAGCACAAAGCCCTGGGCAAGAGGTGATTGACTTCTCCAAGTCTGCCTTAGCTTCTGTGTCAGCTTCAAGCCAAGCTTGCAGTCCTCAGATCAGCACCAGCTTCCCTCCCAGAAGAGTACAAGGAATGGTGAAATGCTTGGCTATCCTCAGTGGGATGGCTAGAAGCCTTTCTCCTGTTCCCAGCCTTCAGCATCACCTGTGGTCCTTCTCCCATCTCCAGAGATGTGCCACATTTACAGCCAGTGCTGAAAGCTCCTTTCTCTAAGAAGCTGGAATTTTTATTAGGTCTTCAAGTGATCCTTTGCTGTCACAGCAGCCTTTGAAGCCTTCTCAATTCCAGGGTGCCACCAGCTTTGTGCGATTTAACCTTTCTAGAGACTTGTTAATTTCCTGACTTGTGCTCATGTGAAGACATCTTTCTCTTGGATTGTGGGATTCCAGAGTGCTATGTGCAAGTCCCTCAAGAAGTTCAGACAGTTGCTTTTTAATATGCCTTTTTTGATGAACTAAACTGATAGGATCTCAATCATCTTCTTTGTTTTTAAACATGCTTGGAAATGATCAGTGGTTTCAGAAGTTGTTTTGAATGTGTCCACAGAGTGCAAGCACACATAAGCCTAATTTCCATGGTAAACCCAGGGATGAAAACACTTGGAAGGGGAAAAAAAAGAATGTTTTGTGTTGTAGTGCTGCTTCTGGAGAGGGGGATCGCTGACTATTTATTTGTAGTCTTCTGGCGAATGAGATCAAATTGGAGTTTCATCTGGAGAGGGCAAAGTCTGGGCTCTCCTAATGTATGTGGTTTCTCTTGGATGGCAGCTGTGTGTATTTTTTCCCAGCAATTCTCTCCATTCCCATAGTGGGTAAGGATTTAAGAAAGCCTAGATAAAGCTGTTAATGTCTCAGAAGGCTTGTTTTCCTCATTTTATTATTTTTTTCCCTCCCCTAACCATGTGCCTCTCCTAATATTTCAATAAACCAGCTCTTGTTGCCTATATTAAAAGCTATTATTGTTGCTGTGTTTAGCTCACAAATTTGTAAGGCACATTCCATATTTAATTACTCAAGGGGGAAAGTGTCGAGGCTGTCTTACTTCTGCAGAGCCTTGGTTATCACAACACAGTGTCTCTAGTGAAGGGTATGCTCTATGTCTCATTCACAATGCAACATGCTATTGCTTGGAAGGGCAGCTAAAATGCAGGCCAGAAAGCAGCTTTTTTTCATTCCTGGCTTTAGTAAAAGCTACTTTTCCCTGTTGTTTCCATTCCCTGTTGTTTCCATTCCCTGTTTACAAGGGAAATTACTCTTCTGAGCAGTGAGAGAGGTTGGTCGGTTGTGGTGGTCATTTAGGTTAATGGATACCTAAATACCACCTAAATCATTTACCAAACCCTGTGGCAGGCTCATCCTCTTTCTGACTCTTCAAATTGCTTTAGATTTTGTCAGTACAATCTGAAACCCATCAGGGCTGGGGGTTTTTTTTGTCCCTCTGCTAACTTGGGGTTTAGGGTAATTTGGCTTTCAGAGAATTCATCTAGTGACTGCTCGGAATGAAAATCTCTCCCAACAGATCTTCAGTATTACCTTTGTGTCCAAAGACACAGTATTTCTGCTGAACTCAGGATCTCTGTTCTGGAGCCAAATATTTTGACCTAAAATGGGATTGATGGGAAAGAGGGAAGTAGAGGAATTAATATATTATTTTTTTCCCCCTCCCCCTTAGTCTACTGTCCCCAAGCATGAAAATCCTATTTAGCTTTATATTGAAGCCTATACTTTGTATATTGCAGTAATTATGGGCCTATTTGTCCAGAATTTACAGCACTTCTCTGTAGACTGCATGTATTAATTGCTAGGGTGGTTTCTGTCCTGTAGAATCAGAGGCTGAGTTTCCCCACTTGGCATCTCGGGTGTCGTTCTGTCCTTTGGCAGAGGAATACAAACCGTATAACTTTATGCATGTTCTGTCAATTCTTGGCATGATTTGGTTTATTGTTTGTCCTCACTGATTTTCAATTTTCTCTTATCCTTTCTTTTTTTTTTTTTCTTTATAGCCCTTTTAGGCTCTCCAGCTGGTGGAATCCAAAATTCCATCGGTTCTGTTGGCACGGGCCAGCAGAATACTCCATCGCTAAGTAATCCTAATCCAATTGACCCCAGCTCCATGCAGCGAGCCTATGCAGCTCTTGGGCTACCATATGGCAACCAGCCTCAGACACAGTTGCAGCCCCAGGTCCAAGGCCAACAGCCAGCACAGCCCCAGGCTCATCAGCAGATGAGGACCATTAATGCATTGGGTAGGTGGAAAACACGCTAAGGAACTCGGGTGCTGAAATAAGCAACTTGAGGCTATTCAGTCTGGAGAAAAGAAGGCTGTGGGAAGACCTTATAGTGGCCTTCTAGTACCTGAAAGGGGCCTCCAGTACCAGAACAAGAGGACACAGCCTCAGGCTGTGCCAGGGGAGGTTTAGGTTGGATGTTAGGAAGAAGTTCTATACAGAGAGAGTGATTGCCCATTGGAATGGGCTGCCCGGGGAGGTGGTGGAGTCACCATCACTGGAGGTGTTCAGGAGGAGATTTGATGGGGTACTTGGTGCCATGGGTTAGTTGTTTAGGTGGGTTGCATTGGTTGATGGGTTGGACACGATGATCTTGAAGGTCTCTTCCAACCTGGTTTATTATTACATTATTATTTATAAGGGCTTGTAGTGACAGGATGGTAGGGAATGGAGTTAAGCTTGAAGAGGGTAGATCTAGACTGGAGATTAGAAAGAAATTCTTTACAGTGAGGGTGGTGAGACTCTGGAACAGGTAGCCCAGGGAGGTCATGGATGCTGCCTCTCTGGAAGTGCTCAAGACCAGGTTGGATGATGCTTTGAGCAACCTGGGCTAGTGGAAGGTGTCCCTGTTTATGGCAGGGGGGTTGGAACTACATGATCCTCAAGATCCCTTCCAATCCAAACCATTCTATGAACGAATGGGCTGAACTGCTTAGTTTTTAAGATACTCCAGTCGCTGACTGCACCAGAGCAGTGAATATGTTCACAGTGATTAATCATGTCAAATTAAACTGTTTGTAAACCCTGCCATTCATTTACCTTTTGTATATCAGAAAGCTTTGAATGTGTTGCTTCTGCCAAATAGCAGCAGTTTTAGGCTCTTTTAAAATGCCACCCATAACTCTCTGGTGCCTGAGATGGTTAGAGGATTTTTGGTTAACAAGTATTTCACCTGTTCTAGCAGACAGTTCTGTCTCAAGTGCTAATTTCTTTCTGCAGTTTAATTATATTACCTTTTTTTTTAGCTACTTGAACTAATCTTAAGAGTTTATGAATTTTAGGTTTTAATAGACTGGGTTTTGCAGGGAAAAAGTTTTCAGGCTGAAAGTAGCTTGATTCCATTGGTAGCTGTGTATGTAGAGCCCAACAGATGTCATCATTAATATGATCTGATGTGCTGCTTATTTCATTCATCAGTGGGGTCACTAAAGTGTGGGTTCACCATGTTGCTGTCAAAATTGTGAACTGGGTACCAATGATGTCTGTTTTTGTCCCAAAGGAGCCAACCAGATGAACCTTCCTGCAGGAGGAATAACAACAGACCAGCAAGCTAGTCTAATTTCTGAAACCGCTCTTCCAACATCCCTTGGGACAAATAAGTAATGCACACATTTTTTTGTTCTTGCTCAATTAAACATTTATTTACATGCTTATGAATGTAAATAAAGAGCATGCTTTAAAAACCTAACTGTGTTGGCATGGAAATGATCAGTCCTATCTATAGCTATGCTCTTCTTTCCTGTTTCAATTCTCTCTCTACCACTTGGTCACCCCAGAGAGCCCCAGAATATTCAGGAGTTTTGAATGCATTCTCAAAGGAAGAATATTTGGCATTAAGTGTCCAAATACTTTAACAGTTGTGGTCCTCTATCATTCTTACTGTGCCTTGTAAGCTCCTGAGCTTTGCTGCTCTAGGCATTGCAGTTTGTTGGTACCAGAATTTCACTTGGAGGATGTTTGATGCCGTTGCTAGAGTGATAAAAGCAACTACTCATAAATCACTTCAGGCACCAAGCATACGACAAAACTCTGCGTTCCTGTACTGCAGCAGTTCCTTTTCTTCTCCTTTCAGCCCACTAATGAATGATGGCACAAATTCTGGCAATGTTGGAAACCTCAGCTCAATGCCAACGGCTGCACCTCCTTCGAGCACCGGGGTAAGGAAAGCATGGCATGAACATGTCACTCAGGACCTGCGCAATCATTTAGTGCATAAACTGTAAGTATTCACCAAGACCACCTGGTTTTGCCTGAATGTTTGTAAAGAGTTTCAGTACCCTGGTTCTACTGCTAACTTTCCCAACAACTTCCCAGCTTAGCAGCAGTAGTTCTCTGCTGCTGGGCCACTGAGGATGAGCTGTTACCTTTAACCCTCTTCTTCAGTCCATTCTTCATGCTCATTAAGGAATGGACATGAAATCAGTTCCTAATGCTAGTAAATTTACTCTGCTCTAGTAAACAAATATGTAGACTCCAGACTGTTAAACTTCATCTTGTTTCATCATTGAACTTGCAGTAATCTTGTGGGCCATAGTACAATACTGATTTGGGGGGGGGTGTTAAATAAAAAACAGTTTTGATATGCTTTTACATAGCTGATGTATAAGGGAATGTCCAGGGTGGATATCATAAAGCTATACTGATGAAATTATTCTTCTCCTCTGATGAGTTTTTCTTTTATTCCTTCTCCCTTCTTGCAGTGTCCAAGCCATCTTCCCCACTCCTGATCCGGCAGCGCTGAAGGATCGCCGCATGGAGAACTTGGTGGCTTATGCCAGGAAAGTGGAAGGAGATATGTATGAATCTGCTAATAGCAGGGTATGTTGCTTCAGCCCAGCTTTTCAGTGTATCTTTTAACATACCAGCAGTATCACAGATCTTAGAGGCATAATGAAAACCACAAAGAATCATTTCACTGTCCTCTTGATGAGGAAAGTCATGCTTCTGTCTATGACAGTGTTTATATATTCCCAAGCCATCTGATTAATCACATCCCTGAGCTCCATAAAAACTAGACAGCATCATCCCAGGCCAATTTCCATTCCTTCTGGAAGTGTGATTGATGTGCATGAAGATTGGAGTACACATTGCAGTTCTTGAGGGTTCCCTTACTGACTTTCCAGAAGTCTCTGTAAATTGTTGTTCAAAACTTCCTTAGTGCCTCTTTGCCCTTGGAGAGCTTCTGTAGGACTCAGTCCCGTTACACTGCTTACCCTTTATCCATACTGTTAGAATTTATTTCTCCTCTCCTGAACAGCACTAAGACATGTAGCTGTTGCACATCTCAACATAATAAGCAGTCAGTTTGCCTGTGTTTGTCCTAGCGTATGGCAATCAAGGCAGAATTCCTGTTGTTGACCGTGATTTTTGCTCTGTCTGCAAGGAGTTCAAATCCCTGTTACTCAGAGGGAGCAAACCCTTGTGGATTGGCATGCCAAGGATGCCATTTCATTATGACACTGTGGTAGCTCTACCCTAAAGAAACTGCTCCCTGGAAAATTTCAGCAGGTAAAGACAATTTTAGTGGCACCAGTGATCATAGCTAATGAAGTCTTATGTGGTCATAATCTTCAGGTCCCTTCTTAAATAAGCTAAGAGTATCTAAAGTGTAGTTGGTTGCAGTAGTGATCATCCAGTAAGACTTAGTTTTCCCCTGTCAGACCATCTCCCAGAAGAGCTGAAGATAGCATGCAAGTTATATTTCCTAGAGGCAGATAGGCAGGGGCCATACTTGTGATGCTGCTGCTGTGACAGCCTTGGTCAGTGACAGTATCATATTCTCCTTGTGGCTACCAAGAGGTTGTTTAGCCAGGAAGACTGGTGTGTGATCAGACCTTTAGAGAAAGCTTTGGGGAGAATGAGGATTTCATGGACACAGAAGGCACTGAAATACCTTCTTAGTAAAGATGAGCATGGTAGACTCCTGGATGTAAAATTAAATGTCTCTTAACCTCTATGCCAGACACATACTCAGAAGGATCTTCTCCTCATTCCTTAAAACAGCTGTCAGAGTCTCATTGCCAGAAGTCTTTATGGGAATTCATCTAATGTATTTGGCTCCAAGCAGCAAACTTGGAAGAAGGGAGTAGTTTAGAATGTATTAACGATGCCATGAGGAATTGCATCTTTCTTTTTGAGGAGCATCCCTTCTGCTTTGACATTGAAGAACAGATTAGTGTGAGGCATCACTGTGAGCAGCTTGACACTGTTTTGGTGGTATGAGCTCCTTGGGAACATGCCCTTTTCCAGGAAGCTTTGTGGTGTGAAAATAACACAACATTGCATTGACAAGTAGGAAGTTCCAGGTGAAGATCTTGAGCAGGAGGAGGGGAGGAGGCTGCAGCGCTTTGAAATTGAAGAGCAGAAAGTGTGTGCACCAATGAATTTTTGAGGTGCTTGGAGGAGAGGACAGTCCTAAAGAAAGGCTTTCTATTGTAATACTGGACTTGCTTGACCATGCTGGTGTGGAATACCTACCTTGGAGTAGTTTTCTGAAATTAACTCAATACTGCTGTAATAAATTCCTGTTTTGATGAAGATGATGTGACTGTGGAACAAGCATCACTCAGCCTATGCTGCCTGTGACAATGGATTTTAAGAGCATAAGGACCCCACAAAAGAAATGTGGCCTTAAGGGTGTGTGGGGAATTCTTTTTTGCCTTTAACAGGTGCATAATCTTATGCTCTTGACAAGTGTGTGTCCAGCAATTGCTGACAAGCAGAATTGTCTACCTTGCTGTGCACCATGACTGTCTGATTTGATCAGTTGTCAGTGTGGATAGAGGGAAATGGATTTTTCATCTTGTACTGATGTAATGTTCATTTGTCTGTGCCTATGGACTGCTTCTCACTGATTTCCTCCATTCCTTTGGGGGTTTGTTTCTGGCTTTGTTTATTCCCTGCAATGACTATCAGTAGTCAGATGCTAGAATAGGAGCTGTTCCTTTCCTCCTGTAGAAATTGATATGCCTTTAACATCTGTCTCCTGAAGTTTATTCAACATAACCATCTTGTTGGGGCCATCCTTTTCTTTTGTCTGTGGACTAGTGGAAATGTTTATTACAGAAATAACACCTAAAAATCATGAACACATAGACAGCATCACAGCTTCCTGAGGAGTTGGTTGGCTGGTTTTTGTCCAAGCACCAGAGAACCTCCATTTCTCTCCTTCCTATTAATCTGCTCAGGTTAGAGTTGATGGATAGCCATGGATAGCCATAAAGTCAAGTTTCATATCTGTTTCTGGAAGCTTTGTTTTTCCCTTTCTGCCTTAAACCAGTGATGAGACTCTCAGTTTAACAGAATTCTGACAAGCAGTATTTCTTGTTTAAACAGCCAGGGTGTATACATTAGAATAACAAACCCCACATAGGTTCTGTTGCTACTTTCTTAGACCTGACCCTGAGTGCTCTGGTTTTTGTTTTGTTTGGGTTTTTTTAGGATGAATACTACCATTTGTTAGCAGAGAAAATCTACAAGATACAAAAGGAACTGGAGGAGAAGCGGAGGTCTCGTCTGCATAAGCAGGGGATGCTGGGGAATCAGCCAGCCTTACAGACTGCGGGGCCTCAGCCCCCTGGTATCCCACAGGTGGCTGCTGCCATGGGCCAGGCACAGCCCGTGAGGCCACCCAGTAAGTACAGGAGCTGCTTCAGCTGTAGCTCTGCACAGTTGGTGTCCTTGAGCTCTCATTCTAGATTTGTGTTTGCATTTTCAATCACTTTTGCTGACCATCTTTCTGTTACATTGCAGATGGGCCTATGTCCATGCCAACTGTGCCTATAAGTCGTATGCAGGTTTCTCAAGGTAGCTATCTTTTCCTCTCTAATTGCAGTATGTGGGTTCAAAAGTATTGTTGGGGGGGAAGAAGTTGATGTTCTGTTTTCCCTTTAGGGTTGAGGGAACTACCAAGTCTCTTTTTCAGCATCATTATTTTTTGTTCATTCTTTAGGACAGGCTAAAGAGGTCCCCAGAGGAAAACATGTCCCTCAAGGCCTGAGCTAAATTAGGGAACAGGCCTTGCTTATCTTCTTGGGGTTGAACTAGATGATCTCCAGAGGTCCCCTCCAACCTGTACCATTCTGCTGTTGCTCTGTGGCAGGAACTGTCTGTGTGGTCTGGCATTATGTGCTTGATTCATAGTGTTGTAGAATGGCTTGAGTTGGAAGGGACCTTCAAGATGAGCTAGTTCCAACCACCCTGCCATAGGCAAGGACCCTTCCTATTAGACCAGGTTGCTCAAAGCCTCATCCAGCCTGGCTTTGGACACTTCCAGAGAAGTTGCAGACACCTCATCCCTGGAAGTATCTCATCACCCTCATAGTAAAGAGCTTCTTCCCAATGTCCAATCTGAAACTAGCCTGCTCTGGTATAAAACCATGGCCCCTTGTCCTTTGCTGGTGGCTGGGAAGTAATTCAGCCCTTTCAGAAAGAACAGAGCAGGAGCTAGAGCATAGTGGATAATCTCATTTAAAACACCATCACAGCAGGGGGAAGAAGGATATTGGCATTTTCATCAGTTAATTAGCCAAAAATACACCTAGAGCTGGAACCTTAGCAGGTTAATCCTGGAATCTCTGTAACTAATGATATCCTCTTTAGGTTTCTGATGCAGAGTGTATCTTAAAAGTCTTGTAGCTTGTTTGTAGTGCTGATGGTTTGCTATCACTGCTTGTGGCTGCTGGGGCCTCCTGGGTGTTGGGGGCTTTCCCTGAAAAATATAAACCTGCCACTTTTAAATGCTTTGACTTCCTCCCCAAAATGTCCCCAGTTATCTTAGTTCTTGATTGAATGTTAGTAATAAATTGAAACTGGTCTTGAAATGTCTCTGAGAGGTTACATCCTTTACAAATTCATTTTGAGAGGAGAAAAAGGTGATAGCAATTCTAGCTCCATAATTACTTCTTTACACATTTGCTCCTGTTAGACAAGTTTGGGTGTTTTGGAGGAATTAAGTATCTTGCATGAAAGACACAAGAGAGAGTCATTCGTCATTGGAATGTGCTGCCCAGGGAGGTGGTGGAGTCACCATCCCTGGAGGTGTTCAAGAGGGGAGACCTTCGAAATCATCACGTCCAACCTATCATCCAACCCACCTAATCAACTAAACCATGCAACCAAGCACTCTTATCAAGTCTCCTTCTAAACACCTCCAGGGATGGTGACTCCACCACCTCCCTGGGCAGCCCACTCCAATGGGCAATAACTCTCTCTCTGTAGAATTTCTTCCTGACCTCCAGCCTAAACCTCCCCTGGCACAGCTTGAGACTGTGTCCTCTCATTCTGGTGCTGGTTGCCTGAGAAAAGAGACCAACCCCCTCCTGGCTACAACCTCCCTTCAGGTAGTTGTAGACAGCAATGAAGTCTCCCCTGAGCCTCCTCTTCTCCAGGCTAAACAATCCCAGCCCCTTCAGCCAAGCAGTTTGATAGGAGTTAAAGGAAAAGGATGATGTGGAGGGCAGTCAAAACTTCAGTCATAGGAAATGTGAATGTTGTGGTAGAGTGATAATGCAAATTCTGATGACTTGTTCCTAATGAGTTGTTTTGGGGGTGCATTTGCAGGAATGAATCAGTTTAACCCCATGTCCATAGGGAATGTGCAGATGCCACAAGCGCCCATGGGACCCCGCGCAGCCTCTCCCATGAACCACCCTGTACAGATGAACAACATGGGCGCCGTCCCTGCGGTTCGTACCTCTCCTTACCAGCTTCCTCTGCAAATGGGTTGATTGCCTTCAGCGCTGCGAAGCCTGCTCTGAAAAGGCCATGTCATGGAGCAGAGCTGTAAATTGTAGGATAATTGCATGGAAACCTGGGGAGTCTGTCAGGCTTTTGTTGAGCCATTTGTTTTCAATGCTTCTGAAAGAGGCAACAAAACTTGAGAAGGGTAGATAGCAGAGATGCCTGTGGAAGGGCATAGTTCTTTCAGAAGCTGTCTTTTTGCAGTGTATGCACCTTCTTTATTCCTCCATGAAAACATACTCTTATTCCTTAGAAAACCAGAAATATTTCCAGTTCCACTGGCTTGTCTCTGTTAGCTCAGAGAGCAAAATGGGAGTTTGGACACTTATCTGTTAAAAAATAATTTCCTTGTGAATACTGTGGAGCAAGTGCTGAATTTCTATGCTTATGCCCACTGCCATTGGGTTTACTGAGGCTGGTTTTCCCCTTTATGTTTTTGGCCTGTCTTCTGGTTGATTCCATTGAGGGTGTTTTCCTTTGTCTTCCTCCATCATACCAAACGGTAATGTCTTTCATTTGGGTGTTCATTTTTAGATGGCAATGTCTCCTTCCCGAATGCCTCAGCCACAGAACATGATGGGAGCTCATTCCAACAACATGATGGGTCAGGCTCCCACCCAAAACCAATTTCTGCCCCAGAATCAGTTTCCAGCATCCAGTGGGGCTATGAATGTGAACAATGTGGGCATGGGTCAGTCAACAGCCCAGGCCGGGGTGGCACAGGTAAGAGGCACTGTCTAATAGTTGAGTCCTTTACTCTTTGCTATTTTCTTCTAATGAATTTAATTTGTGTGTTTGTTCATATTTATAAATGGATTGTTTCTTGTGGTCAGCCCTGACTTTGGGGGATCCTGGACTACATGTGCCTCCTCCATGAGCTCTTACAAATAAACTCTCTGCATGTGCTAACTTGGAGGCAACACCCCATCATTCCTGATTAAAACCTTAAACAAATGCTTGCTGATGAGGTTATTACTGTTTTCTTTTAGGGAGGTTATCAGAAGTTAGTTTGTGAGATATTTGTGGGCATAAACTTGTGTCTGTGTGTGGACCTGAGTAGCTAACTTTAAATCAAGAGTTACAATAAAATAGTTGTGGAAGGTGTTTTAAAGTTTGGTTAAACCTCTTTCCTTCTGAAGAGAAAATTGAAGGATTGGGGTTTTTTTCCCCTGTAACTTTTTTCTGCTTCAGTAGTACTCAGGGAAGTAGCAGCTGCACTTATGATGCCCAAGTATGTACATTCCTGCAGGTAGAGGCTTGGGTTTTAACTCAGGAGTCCAAATAGTTTAGTGGGACCTCCAAAGTTCTCTAGTCCATTCACAGCCTCAAAACTTCCTGGGCTCTGTCAGTATGTTCAGGACAGAGCATCTGCAATGTCTTGGGCTCTGGCTCAGTTGTTTGACCACCTTTGTGAGCACTTTTCTTCCTAATGCATTTAGTTTACTAAAACTGGCTGTGTACAGGCAATATAGAAGCACGTTCTAGACTTGGAACCTTGTCTTTCTAAGAATAAGAGGTACATCTAAGGGCAGGGTATTCTTTTATTAACTAGTTATCTGATGCAAAACCCTCTTAAGTCTTGCACCATGCAGCAAGGCAGGCTTTAAATGTGCTGAACTGTCTTTTAAAGCAGAGCTGCTCTGGAGCCATGGCGTAAAGTCTGTATTTGCTCAAAAGCATTGTGTATGCAAAGCCTGACCTTTGCCCAGCTAACAGCAAGGTTTGGAGATTGCCTGCTTGTGGGTGTCTGTGTTGCTCTGAGGTGGCATGGGGTCCCTCTCTGTACCAGCAGAATTAGTGTAAAACAACATGTATGGCACATCTGTGTCTAGGAGCAAGATCTGTGAGAGCTGATGAATGCAATGAGAGAGACCAGAGCAGAATCAGTGGCACTAGCAGCATTGGTTTGTGGTTGATCTAGTGTTTAGACTTACTGTATGCTTTTAAAGATTTCAGTGCTGTGATAGAGATTCTCTTGCATGTCTGTAAGGGAATCTCTCTCTCTCTCTCTCTAGCAGGGGCAGGTTCCCAGTGCTGCTCTTCCCAACTCCATGAACATGCTAGGACCACAGAGTGGGCAGCTACCATGCCCACCAGTGACCCAGCCGCCTCTACATCAGACTACACCTCCTGTGTCCACTGCTGCTGGGATGCCACCTATTCAGCACCAAACGCCAACTGGGATGACTCCTCCTCAGCCAGCAGCACCCACGCAGCCATCAACACCGGTCTCATCCTCAGGGCAGACCCCCACACCGACGCCGGGTTCTGTCCCCAACGCGACACAGACACAGAGCACGCCAACGGGGCAGACGGCGGCACAGGCGCAAGTCACACCGCAGCCCCAGACCCCAGTGCAGGCCCAGTCTGTGCCAACCCCACAGCCATCCCAGCAGCAGCCAACATCTGTGCAGGCACAGCCACCTGGCACTCCAGTAAGTACCAGCTAGTTGTGTTTGTCTTCTGTAGTGACATTCCACAAGAGTTCTCCCTGTTGTGAATGTGTAGAGCCCATAGTTGTCCATAACAGATTGTACTTCAAAGAGTTCATGACAGAGATGTGTAAAATACATTGTGTGTGTGTGTGTGTGTTCAGATGTTCTCAGCATTGCTTGAAGGAGGGGGGTGTACTGAATGACTCTGAACTGCTCAAAGTAAAAATGGCAGCAGTGTGCAGAAAGATGAGGGGCCTGACATTATGTTTGACCTTAATGAGAATCAGTCTTTTCTGATCATAAGATTTGCATAATTACTTTTTTTTTTTGGTTTAAAGATGCAGTCAGGACAAATGGACATTTCAAGGAATGTACACTGTTTCACTGGGCAGGTGTTTTCTCTGTAAGAGAAGCCTCTTTGGGGCAGAGTTCTCCCTTGGCTTCTCTGTAAAACAGAGTTATTAAATGTGTGATTATCAAAACTTGGCTACAGTGAGCTCCTGTATCCATGTTCTGCACTGTTCTAGAGTATCATCTCATGTCTTTTTGTGCTGTTCATTTTTAGTAAAGGAAAATATTTCTATATATGCAGTGTCTTTCTTTTGTACTGTTTTTACAACAGCTATCCCAGGCAGCAGCTAGTATTGATAACAGGGTCCCCACCCCTGCCTCAGTTGCTAGTGCTGATACGAATTCCCAGCAACTAGGACCAGATGCACCAATGCTAGAAAGCAAATCAGAAGTTAAAACTGAAGAAACTGAGCCAGAGACTAGTGAGACACAAGTGGAAGCTAAGACTGAGGTAAATGAGATTCTATACAGCTTAACTGAAAGCAGTGATAGATATAAAAGCACTTAATGATGTGTCTGAATTGGTGAGCTAAGGGGCGAGAGGAGGGTAGTTACTGGAAAGTAACTGTCCTGAGGAAAGCCATGGATGGAGAGTGCTTTGACAATCTCAAACTGAGCATTATGGTGGCTAAAGTTTGGCTCAGAGATGTAATAGTACATCCTGTTGCATCCTTTCTTAAGGTGGAGGAGGATTTGCAAGGATCTTCGCAAACAAAAGAAGAAACAGACGGAACAGAGCTGAAGCAGGAGCCCATGGAAATAGAAGAAAAGAAGCCTGAAGTAAAAGTAGATGTGAAAGAGGAAGAGGAGAGTGGCACTAATGGAACCACTTCACAGTCCACATCCCCATCTCAACCCCGTAAAAAAAGTATGTGGATGAAAGGGGAGCTTTTGTTGTGTGCTCTGCTTCCCTTACATTTGTGTTCATTACATTCCCTTTGCTTTCCACGGTCTCAGCTCCTGCTGGGAGATGGGTTCCAGTGCATGGAGCTCTGGAGGATCAGTGCTCTAACTTAGGTTTGACAGTAGGGTTCTCTTCAATATTCGGTGAATCATGGGTGAGAAAAGTATGTCATTGTGGTCTTGATGCCAGTAATCTTCTCACAGACTCCAGTATCTGCCCAGAAGGACCAAATCTGTAGGGCAGTGATCGAGAAATTCTGTCCATAAATCTCTCCCTGTACACCTTGGGCAGTGCTCTTTCAGGGAAGCTCACTCTAGATACCAGTGCTCTCAGTAACCAGACATTCCATCAGAGGCTGCAGACACCACCTTCATATTGAATTCTAAGGACTTATGCCACAGTGTTTCTCTGGAAGCTTTCTCCTCACAAATAGGTCAGTAACCTCTTCATCTACAGTGCTAGCACAGGTTTAGGTGTGACTCTGCCTGCACTGCATATTTTTCCAAAAGGAAACTTGGTGGCACTACAGATCTTGAATGATGCCTTGGAAAGTCATGCATGAAACAAATCAGCAAGATTCTTAACACAGGCAAATAAAAAGGCTCCCCTCGTAGTGCAGGCTTTGTGGGAGCTGCAAGGTAAGGTTTTGGACTCAAAACTGTGGCTGTTTAGAGACCTTTGTCTCTCAGCATCTGCTTTTTAGAGATCGTTTTTGACCAAAGGTAAGCTGCAAATGTCAAAAAAGGGAAAGTGAGGATCCATTTAATGACTTTTTTAGTTCTTTCCTTGCTAAGGAAACTGCATATAACTGTTAGGAGATCATTAGGAGAAGTGCTTTCCAGACTGTGATCAAGGCAGGCATCATAAACTTTTAAAGCTTTTGCAGCTTGAATTTTGGTCATACATGTCTCGAGTTGCATTTAATTACTAAACATAATCTTTCTGTAATGAAACACTATAAAGCACATTTTCCTGTGGAAGCTGCACTGTGTCCTACTGATTCATTCTGGGTTGCTACCTATTTCCAGTCCCTCATTTAGTAATACAGTTTTATCTTGAAAATACTGTCACTAGGTAACCACGTAGTAGGATGTGTGCAGCTTGGGCAGGTACAACCATACAGCCAGTTGTCAGTGGCAGTGCTTTCTCACCAAGTAGTTTGTCCAACTTCAGCAGAGCATTTGCATTAAAATGCTGAATAAACCAAGAGGTATTTGAGAGCAAATACTGTGAAGTGTGCTTAAGGGTTAAGTGATATTTTAAACATACTTATGAGAATCACCTGGAGTTCTGCATGGGTTACAAAAGCATTGGAATCTCTTCATCCTTCTCGTGCCTGGACTCCTGAGGTGTAGCCTGCAGTAACCTGGAATGTAGCAGATACATGCTGCAGCTCCTCAGGGAAGTGTCATGGAGCCTGTATGGGAAGATAATTTAGGAGATGGTAGCCTGATGCCCTAATGTTTTAAAAGATTGATCTGGACCCCAAAGGATTTGCTTTGCTGGGGGCAGGTGGATTACGTGTGGAGCTGGAATCTCACCTGTTTGTTCTGCCCATGGTACATCAGCCTGTCTGTGCTTAGTATTACTAGACTCTGACCTGACTGCAGTCAGGGAGATGTTGTATGGGCTGGAAAGCAGACCATGCTGAGATACTGCTCTGCTCAGTTCATCCCCTCCTGTATGTTTGTAGTTGAGGTTTTCTTGGAGAATCACAAATACCCTTCAGCAAGCTTTTCACCTTCAGCAAGCTTTTCACCTTCAGAAATGCAGGCAATCCAATCCTTCCAAACTGAGGGTTTGGTTTGGGTTTGCCTTTTTTCCCCCTGCTAATCTAATGTAAGCAGAAAGCAAGAGTGTTGGTTTCTTGCCTCTTCTCTTAACAATCTTCTCAGAAGAAACAGTACAATACTCATTTGGGTAGCTCCTCTTCTCCTTGCAGATGGCTGCTGTAGTTTGACCTTCAAGAAGGTTTTACTGCTTTCTTCCCTGCAAGGGCTGAGTTTGGGGGTGAGGTGGGATGTATTCAGGTGTATTAATTTTTTCCTCTCAGCTCCTGTTTGAAAGAAA
The DNA here is from genome assembly GCF_026170545.1 of Melanerpes formicivorus. Lineage (NCBI taxonomy): Eukaryota > Metazoa > Chordata > Aves > Piciformes > Picidae > Melanerpes > Melanerpes formicivorus. The sequence goes on along the minus strand of NW_027142366.1, from coordinate 10,715,197 downwards.
TAAAAACTGGAAAAGGTAGCATTCTAATCTTCTGGCAGATACTACGTCATCGTGATTCAGGCAAAGATCCCATTTTCTTTTTTACCACCCACACATCCAAGACAAAATGGGATAACTGGATGCCAGCTCCTCACAGAGATCTTCTGGTTGCCAGAGGAGAACCAGGAGCATTTAATTTTGGAAAAGAGTGGAGGGAAGAATGGAAACTTCCATGTAAAATCTGTGCATAGGGAGATTCTATGATCGAACGTTCTGTTATTAGTCATTCCTTGGAGCCAGGGCAGCTTTTGTACTGCTGAAGATGAAGGCAACTTCCCTTTATGTTATTAGATGAAGTCATAGACTGAAATAACAACTGGAGTTTTATTTATTTATTTTTTTCCAAACTTCAAAATGAAAATGGGTTGTGAACTTTTACCAGCAAAGACAGTCAGGCTTTAAGGAACTTAGCAGAAGTTGCGCTGAATCTCTCTAATTTTGGGCTTAAGTAAGACTGGATTTATTCTGAAAGATATTCTGGCTTAGTGGTATGTTGGTGCAGAGGAAATTCTAAGAGCAATGTGAAGCAGGTAGCCAGAAGAGATTATTAAAAGGTGTGTTTTGACCTTTACATTTCATTAAATGAAATAATTCGGGTGGTCAGGCTGTGAACTACCCGAGCCACAGCAAGATGGTTCCAGAAGCAGAAATGAATGCTGCTTCTCATCAATGGAATCTAGTATTTCCTTCTGTTCTCATGAGTTCCATAATTTAGTAGTTGTGTATAAACCTTTGAGAGCTTGTGGTAGGGTTCCTTCCATAGGGAACTGCCTGCATACATGGTATCAATAAATATGGAAGAGAATTGCCCTTCTATTGGTACTGTGATCGTGGCAACAGCTGAAGTGGTCACCGAGTGGCCTTCTTGTGTTAACAATGAGCATGAGCCTATTTGCCTCATCTCATTTTCAGGCTGGTGAGTCTGGTTTCAGGAGTAGCATATATCTGTAAGGCCAGCCCTTACAGGAGCCCTTCTGGCACCTTGTGTAGTCCTTTGCCATGGTTTAGGTGACTTGAAACGTATCTTGCCTGTTGTGTACACAAACAATCCCCTCTCGAGTTAGAGGCAGCACACTCAAATGGCCTTCACAGTTTTCATCCTGAGTAACAATTTCCAGGAGCTGCAACATGTACAAATGGCTAAAAAGATTGAGAACTTAATGATCCAGAAGTGTTTTGAGTAGGGTCTACTTGGTCTCTAGTCTTGCTTTATTTTATGTATAATTTCAGTGTGTGATTGAGACAAAAAAAAAAGGGGGGGGGGGGGGGGGGGGGAGAACTCTTTGAAAGTCACACATTTTTAACTGCAAGTCCCCCAAAGCAATTTATATCTTAGCAAAATAGCATTTGAGTGACAAAAGCAACAATCAGCCTCGAAGGGGTCACTGTAGCCCTGTTGATTTAAGTGCCTTCAACAGAACTCCTAATTGCTCCCTTTTATTGGTATCGTTCCCATATCAGCCAGGTAGATAAATAGTAGATGCTGTCCTGCTTTCCTTAGTCTTTCTTTTCTCAATAACAGGCATTCTTCCCTATTTAAAGACTCTGTTCCTAAGGAAATAAATGTAATTACACTGCTGAGATGTTCAAAGAGCTCTCCAAGTTATCATTATTTTTCAGAAAATGCATTGCTTTTCTCATCCTTGTCATCCACTCTTGAAAGAAACATGGCTGTTGCCATGCCACTGTTGCCAAGTGGTTGTAATGATGCACAGAAATCTGCAAGTATTAACACTCTCAAAATCAATTAACAGTCCATCAGACCAAGACTGTTTGTATACTATGGCCAGCAAATTCCTGTGCCAGCTCTCAAGACATCTGGTTACTCTCCGTAGAGGGAGCTCTGCGGTCCTGTCCACGCTGGTGGTTTGTGCTAGAGGAATCCTGGCTTGGAAATAGCAAACAAGGAGAGAAGAGAGGGAGAGGAAAATACCCTTCACTTTCTCTGAAGAGCTGGGGTTTCATGCATGTTGAAGCAATTGAATTAATTTGGGTGTGGATTAGTTCTTTCTTTTTATGCTCTGAAATACTGCCACAGTTATGGGCCACAGTTGTTGCTATTTCCTTATTCTGGGAATGTCACCTGCTGTGATTTGAGTAAACATAAAAGCTGTGCAGGAGCCTCTTCATTGTAAGATCTACCTCTAATCAGGCCTGCAGATCAGGAAATCATTCTTCAGGTTTTTAAGCTAACATATTTCTTTATTCTTTCAAGAGATTAGGAAATGTGGAAGGAAACTTTCTAACCTTTCTGGCTTTCTTCAACAGTTTTCAAACCTGAGGAGCTGCGCCAGGCTCTCATGCCTACCCTTGAAGCCCTGTACCGGCAGGACCCAGAGTCTCTCCCTTTCCGACAGCCTGTGGATCCCCAGCTTTTAGGGATTCCGGTGAGTTGGCAATAAAAACACCCCCAAACCTTTCTGTGTTTTGTCTTTGCTCACGAACAGAAAAGACAAAATGTCTTTAACACGTTGTGAACAGTTGATGTGTTAGAAATCAATGAGCCTGTCTCTGTTTAAAGGACTACTTTGACATCGTGAAGAATCCTATGGATCTTTCCACTATCAAACGTAAACTGGATACTGGGCAGTACCAAGAGCCCTGGCAGTACGTGGATGATGTCTGGCTGATGTTTAACAACGCCTGGCTCTACAACCGCAAGACATCCAGGGTCTACAAGTTTTGCACTAAGCTGGCAGAGGTGTTTGAGCAGGAGATTGACCCAGTGATGCAATCCCTTGGCTACTGCTGTGGGCGCAAGGTACGAAAGCCAGGGATGGAGCTGTGCTCTTCCAAAGAGCTTCATGAGATCAACCACATGAGATCAGCCATTAGATTTGGAGATTCTTTATTTTTTATTGAAACACTGAATGAAAGTTTGCCTTTGTTAGAAGCATGCTAAGAGCTTAAAGAGTCAGAAACCTTTGTGCTGCTATTCTGTTACCTTTGTATTTTACTCCTTCAGAGAACACCTTTTTGTGGTCATTAACAACATTAAAATGCTTTGCTTGTTTTCCAAACATCTGAGGGATGGGTGTCAAGATGAAGGTGCCAGGCTCTATTTGGTGGTGCCCAGTGATAGTACAAGGAACAAGGAGTACAAGCTACAACACAGGAGGTTCCACCTCAACATGAGGTGCAGCAAGGGTGATGAAGCACTGGAGCAGGCTGTCCAGAGAGGTTGTGAAGTCTCCTTCTCTGGAGACATTCAAAACCCACCTGGATGCTTTCCTGTGTGACCTGCTCTACATGATCCTGCTTTGGCAGGTGCATTGGACTGGATGATATTTTAAGGACCCTTCCAACCCTTAATATTCTGTAATTCCATGTCCATTGCAGTAAAGTAGACGATTAGAGAGGTCAGCTATTTACCTTATTAATTGTAATTACGAGAGCTGTGCCAACGTATCTAGCTTGGAAAAGTGTGATAAACATAATCTGTGATCTGTCAGATTTGCCTGATAAACATTTGATGATTACAACATCAGGTTTTAAAGATTCTTCTCTCACTCTTTTTTTTCCAGTATGAGTTCTCTCCCCAGACCTTGTGCTGCTATGGCAAGCAGTTGTGTACTATTCCTCGTGATGCTGCCTACTACAGTTACCAGAATAGGTAAGTCCCCAGCTTTGGGTTTTATTCTTTATTCAGGAAGCAAGATCCTCTGCATTCTCTGTACATACAGAGGAGGAGGGTTATTAACTTCTCCTTTCCTTCCTAACTCAGGAAAACATTTGTTTTATCTCTTTGCATGCTGTCCTTTGCAGGTGACCCTTTAGTTTCCTGCTCTGCAGCTTGATACATGCAGTACTTGAGTGCTTGCCATTAGCCAGGCTGCACTGTGCACTGGTTAGAGGGGAGAGTTGTTGTCCATGTTTTCTACAAAGTGAGTCCAGGAGCATTGTAGAGAGAGTAGGGCACAACTGCAGCAGGGCACTTTAGAACTTATGTTGCCTCCTTCTGGAAAAATTGTTAAAACATGGAGGTTTGTGTCCAAATTAGTATCAGAATGTGCAAAGTGAAGGGTACAGCACCTCTGTGAGGAGGAAAGGCTGAGAGACCTGAGGCCATTTAGTCTGGAGCCTGAGAGGGAATATTCTGAGTGCTCAGCAAGAGCTGAAGGGTGGGGAGCAAGAGGATGGGGCCAGACTCTTGTACATGGTACCCCATTGACAGGGCAAGGGGCAGTGGGCATAAACTGGAACCCATCTGAGCAGGAGGAGAAACTTACTTGGTGTGAGGGTGCTGGAGCCCTGGAGCAGGCTGTCCAGAGAGATTGTGGAGTCTCCTTGCCTGGAGAGATTGCAAAGCCACCTGGACATTGTGATCCTGGGCAAGGTGCTTTAGCAGAGGGGCTGGGCTGGATGATCTCCAGAGGTCCCTTCCAACCCCCACCATGCTGGCATTCTGTGATTGCAAGGTTCCCTCTTCCTAGTTAGTACTTAAATTCTATTTAAATTAGCTTTGAATTAACACTGAGAACTACCCAGAGACTCCATGAGAAGCCATGAAAACAAGTTTTTGGTATTTTTTTAACTAATATGATTATTGGTGTATGACTATTAAACAATTGTTATTTTACAACATTCATTTTCCATGTAATGCTTACATCAGCATTGCTGTAACAACAAAGCAAACTTTGAACTTGGCTTTGGTTTTGGTTTCTTAGATGTTCCACTCCCCCAGAAAATAATAACAGAAAGCCTGCTAAACATAAATGGGCCAAGACACAAACTTCCTCTTCCCTGTTTAAAACAAAGTTATGAATTGCTTTCCAGTGGCTTGGAAGTCTTAAGTCTTGCCAACTCAGAACAGCAGGCTGTTGTCTAATTGAAGCTTCAGAACTAAGTCTGTCAGTCAGTCAGTACTTGCATTATTAGGTCTCTTGTAGGGCAATCCCCACATCACCGAAGATGTTGTAAGATGGTGTGAGGCTGTTGTGTACCACTGAGCTGAAACAGCACAGTGTGGACATGAAAATGTGTCATTGTAAGTTGTGTTTGGTCTTAGGTGGCCTTTGTGAGGCAGATTGTATTGACATAGAGGAATGTAAATTCACAGCTCTCAAAAAAGATTTTATACAGCTGCTGTGAACTCTAAAAAAAAAAAGTCAGTCTGAAGAAAAACAAAGCAATTAAAATGCATTTAGAGAGCTAGGACTGGAAAAATAACCCTTAAATACCAGCTCTGTGTAGTAGAATTGCAAATACTTTCCACATTGCATATCCAGGTAGTACTGCTGGAAAGCTGAAAAGAGCAGTACCTTCAAAAATAATTGATGGGGGATCATTTGTCTTTCAGTAACACCTTTCCCATTTAAGTTAGCATTAAATCGTTTTGAATACTCAGTAGAAGGCAGTTGGCTTGCTAGCAAGAAGTCGGGGATCGATGGGGCAGTGGGTTCCTCTGGGCTGGGTGCTGCACTGTCAGTTCCCTGCCTTTTACCAATATGCTAGTGCCTTTACATTGTGTTTAGGCTCAAAGTAGTAAGAGAAGCAGATGATTTGCCTGAGTGTCAGTAGCCCAGCAGCAGAGCAGAAGCAGGTTCATCCAGAAGTCATAGAACCACAGAATGGTAGGGATTGGAAGGGACCTCTGGAGATCACGTCCAACCCTCCTGCTAATGCAGGTATGCCTTGATCAGGTTGCACAGGAACATGTCCAGCTGTGAGAGAGGGTTGGGATTTGGGGTGGTTTGGGGTTGGAGGGATGAGATTTTCTATTTCAGGCCATGAAATTGAGCAATGAATGGGCTTTTAGGATTGAGGCTTAACAAAGTATTTTGGAAGGTCACTCGCTGTATTTTAAAGTGCATTTGGACTGACAGATCATGGAAAGCTGTGTTGCTCTAAAACAGCCCAATTACCTGTTTCCTGTGACAGTCATCTTTAGATCTTAGATTTTTCTTAAACAGATAACAAATCAGTGAAAAACAAATTCTGTTGTTCCAGATGAACTTTGAATTAGTCAAATGTTGTTGACTTCTTCCATTACAGAAGAAAGCTGAGTGTACCACAGAACTGAATTACAGCTAAGGCTGTTTAGGCACCGTTGAATAAATGAACTCTGGCACAACAGTTCAATGATTAAAAGTTAATTATTTGGTGTAGAACTGTTTGACTTCCATACCAAGGCAGAAGTTCAGGTTAAAGTGTCCAGAAAATATCCAGCTGGCAAAACTGATTGGTGTTTCAGACCAGTGCCAGCATCAGTTACTAATCCAGAGTTTCCTTTGAATGCAATTAATTCCAGTTGGAAACTCACCTCTTAATGCAGAGGTTGAACCTTTTTCTGGACTCGGGTACTGAACCATGATGTTACTGTTTGATAAGCAGGAGCCAGTTACCTGAACAGTCTGCATTTGAAATGCTTTGCATGTTTGATGTCTTGCAGTCAGTATCTTCTCTGAATATTTGCTGGCTGTTTAATAACTAAAGTATTGTGCATGTTCTCTGGGGTCTGTTGAATGTCTGTAGTGATGTGCAAAAGTCAGTGAATTACAAGCAAGTCTCCTCTTCTGAGGGTTTGCATTCATTATAAGTTACAGCTATTGTTTCACCTTGGTTATTTTATGGACAAACATTCATGATCTTTAGCTGATTCATTTTCACTCTCCTTCAATTTTTATTTCCTCATTTAACATCATGGATTAAGGCTTGCTCTTGTTAAACTTCAGTTCTGGAGCAGGTGCCGCAGCGTGTGCTCCCTTTTGGATCCCTGGATCACTGGAGCAGGTGCTAAACATGCTGCTGAGCTGAAGGGCTCATCTCTGTCAGACTGAGCTTCCACAGCACGAACAGAGAGGGAAACATCCATACTGGTGGAACCAGTTAGATTTCTGCAGGGCAACTTCAACCCAGTACGGAAGGCAGCCTTGCTGCTCAGTTTCAGGAGTGCTTTGGAAGCCTCTAAATTACTCTGAAAATGGATCAGAATTAACCTTTTCTGGGATTGTTTAAATGTAGCAAAGTGTTAACAGGAGCCTTGGGAGTGGAGTTTTCTAGCTACACACTCTTGTGTTTGTATTCTTCTGTGTTTCAGTCCTTCACAGGCTGACTCTTAAAATGAGCAAGCTTGTTAGTAAGAAAAATAATGAGTGGTGGTTTTGTAATTGAAGAAAAAATTAAAAGTTTGGAAGTTTAGAAAAAAGATCATTATCAATTTAAGGGTCTGGGGTGAGGGACAAATGAAGTCAGTGGAGGTGAAATGTGTGGTGTCAGTATCTACTCCTGAATTTCTCTTGTAGCATTGCTCTGTAGTAACCACAGTGTATCATTCCCAATCATTATGAAGGAATGAATGAAGGATTTTTTTTTCTTCTTTCTTGTTCTGTTCTTTCTCAGCTCCAAAAGCCTTAGTTTTCCTTGGGAGGGTGATGTGTTCCATATCCTAGTTGAGCTGGCCCAGGCGAAGTCACTTGCAGTGTCACCAGTGGTAGGCTGGCACAGGCTCATGTGGTTGCTACCAAAGCTGCAGCTGTATGTCAGCTGGGGCTGTATTAGCTGGGATAAAATGCACCTCTTCCCTCTTGCTGTCAGCCCACAGCAGAGTGGAACAGTGAGTGTGCTGCTGCCTTTAAGTGGCTCTTGGCTGACAGAGCAGCTCTTGAAGCCTGAGCCAGCTGGCAGAGCCTGCAGCAGTTTTCAGGCTCTTGTAAACGGTGCTGTGGTAACAGGGACCTGGCTGCAGCCCGGGGAGGACGTGGTCTGCTCCTCAGAACGTCTGTCCCCCATCCATCAGGCGCTGCTGAAGGACCTGCTCCTGCTTGCTTGTGCCGTGTTTAGAAAACGTAGCGGTGCCGCGCCGGCCAGTGTGTCACAGGAGGGCGTTCTGAGCCGTGGGGTTCAATAAGTGCCTAGAGATGGCTTTGGCTGTCTTCAGGAAAGCACAGCCTTGGAGATCTGTCACCTGGGTTGCAGCAGTTTAAGTGTACAAGTATGTGTTTGGAGGGGCAAGCTGCCACGCTGATTAAGCTCCATCCCCGAAGTTGTTGGTTCATTGTGACATTGAGTCTCGTTTGATGCCTTTTGCACTCCATCCTGACGGGTCTGGTGTTCGAGTACTAAAACCGCGTTTTACTGTGCTGCCGTTGCTGCTTATACTTTCTCACTCTTGATCCTCCATAAAGCTCCTTTATTTTGATGATCCTTTGTGGCCTTCCTGCATTTTACAGCTGTGGCCTCTCTTTGTTACCTTTGTTCATGTGTGAGTTCATATCCTTTCCAAACATTTAGCCTTTATTATTTGGTTCCAAACAAAAAACCACCACCAAAAACCTCCCCTCCCCCCCCCAAAAAAAAATAATCCATGGAACTTTGATTTTATTTTATTTATTGGTTTGGGTTTTGTTGTTTGGTTTGGTTTTGGTTTGTTGTTTTTTTTTTTTCAAATGCAGATTGTATTTTCACAGAGTTTTGTTCCAATTTACTCAGCTTGCTTTGTTAAACTGCAGCGTCGGTTTAGCTGAGTGTGACTTGGATTGGCTCTTGGTCCGGTGACCAGAAATTGTGCTTAAGCCTCACATTCGATTTGTAAAGCTGAATTCCCCCACCCCTTAATGTACCTGATAAATATATTGTATGTATGTACAATATTTTATGTTGTCCACATATATACATATATTGTACTTCTGTAGTTAAATGGCTGGAAACTCCTGACCCATGATTGCATTTCTGTTAAATGTTTGTCTAGAGTATGGATTTGGTTTCATTTCTATTCAATAATACTAGCTGAGCAATTGGTCACATTTAATCTTATAGCCAAATAACTTCAGGATTTAATATTTTTGTAGAGTGTTTTTGTTGGGTTGTTTGGTTGTTTTTTTTTTCAATGCCACCTGTTTCTATTTTTTACAATTTTTAGTAACAATCAGTGAACGCTTTCAGCATATTTCCTAATTACTTCAATCTATAATAAATATTCTTAAAGCTTCTTAACAGGCTTTTTCTTTTCATTTGCTCCAAAGAAACTCCCATCAGTCACAAGCCTGGAATGAAAAAAAGGCATTTTTTTTCCTAAGTAATGCAAATCAAATCCAAATTCTTAAATCTGAAGTCTATGCCAGTGTAGCACTTGGTAGCTACCTCATCACCCCCCCCCCCCCAAATTCTGAATTTGAGGCCCCAGGACTTGTTAGTACTGTGTAAAATGAGACCGAATGCTAATCTGTGCTTTGCCTTGGCTTTCTGCTCTGTGTTGTCTTGGTGTTTGCGTCTTACCTCTTACGTCTGTGCTGTTTGTTCCCTCCCCTGTTCTCTAATCCTGCCCTCCCTCCCCTCTGTGCCTCCTCCTCATTGTCCACACTGACCCATCAATCAACCAACAACGCCCCCCCTTTCGTCGTGGTGATCTGCCCTGCTCTGGTTGGTGGCTCCGTGCTTGGGTGGCTGTATGTTGTGCTGGACCAGTTCACCCAAATATGGCCTTCTTGCTGACAGGTATCACTTCTGTGAGAAGTGTTTCACTGAAATCCAGGGCGAGAATGTCACCCTGGGTGATGACCCTTCCCAGCCTCAAACGTAAGTCGCTTCCGTTCTTCTGCACAATGCCTTTTTCAGTGGGAGGGGTAAGGAGTTGTCCTCACTGCAGAGCAAAGCCCCGGGGCTGGTGGTGATTTTGGTGGGGAAATGCCACTTGCTTACTGCCAGGAGATTTTTACAGTAGCCTATGATTAACACTTGGGTCTGTTAGTCTGCCCAACAATGTCACTTGTGTCTACTCAAGAGCTGCACATGGCCTGATTGCAAGGGGTGGAGACACACTAGATAATGTGGTCAGGGGATGGAAGCTGTGTCAATAAATGTCACTAATCCATTACCTTCTCTAACGAAGACTTCAGCTAATGCTGGTGTCTCCGTTTCTGAAAGGCAGCTTTTCTTCATGAAGCCAGAGGCTCATCCTTAGCCTAACCAGAAAATCAGACACTCCAAGATTTGAGTACAAGCTGGTTTGGAAGGTGGCTGCTTTACTGACAGTAGCTTCCCTTATTCTTTCTGATGTTTAAATTTGTGTCTCTTATTTTGGTTTTAATTTACAGAGAAGTGCAATGGGGACAATATTGTCTGTAGCTTAACATGAAATTCTCTGAATTGCTCTCTCTGAAGAGAAAAGATTTTTTTCTTCTGACTTGAGTTTTGCTTGTTTGCTGCAATTCAGAAAAGCATGATACTATCTCAGCCTCTAACAGAAAGGTGCTACTGAGTTTCATATTAACTCTTTGTCTCTAGAACCATCTCTAAGGATCAGTTTGAGAAGAAGAAAAACGATACTCTAGATCCAGAGCCGTAAGTACCAGGCTGTTGTTTTTCTTACCGTAATCTCGCTGCTTTCACTTGTCCTTCAGCCAGCACTTGGAAAATCAGGCAGGAAATAAAGAAATCTTCCTTTTTCCCCCCATCTCTGCCCAAACAGGCTGCAGAATCTTCCCCTAGAGTTCGTAGCACAACATACGAACTTGCTGTCTGCCATTGATACCCAAGAGGAAAACGTGAGCCTGTTTTAACGGCGGTTTCTAGTTCTGTTCATTTGGGTGATCCCTCAGGTGTGCTCTGCAGGGCACACACCCTTCAGCCCTTCACACCAAGCCCCATGTACCTGGAAGGAGAGCTCTGTGTTTCCCTCTTCTGGTTTAAACTGGCTTCCAAAACACCTTCTTCTCCCCAAGTGAGAGCTCAGCCCACTGGAAGAGCATCTTTTTTTTCCCCCCATGTATTACCCTCAGAAGCTCAGTAAAAGCCAAGTTGAACACTTCTTTAGTAGTGTTATGCTGCCATTCCTGCTGCCCCTACCTAACTGAAACAAGACTTTATCTTCCTGCTCCTTTGTTCTCTGACAGTTTCAGAAGTAATACATTTTGATTCCCTTTCTCATCTTTGCAGATACTAAACAGAGCTTCTCCAACAGACCTTTAAAAGCAGTTTACGTTTGGCTCCATAAGAACCATTGTAGTCCTGATTTCTAACAGTTTTCCCATCCAAACTAGTTTTGACCCCTACAAAAGCCTCCAGCAGACCCATGCAGGCAAAGACAAGCTAATACATGTTTTCTTGGCAGAGTGATTCACAAATGACTGGTTTTTTACATTTGCACTAAGTTGAGCAACTATTTAGTGTGTGGTTCTTGCAACAATTGAACATTAAATCTGTGCAGGTACTGTGGAACAGAATTCTTTGAAGCTGGCAAGACTCAGAGCTCTGCTTAGAAAAGGGCAAAGATAATCCATTAAAAGTTGTGCTTGAAAGCCCATTTCTTATTTTTAACCTAGTAAATTGCACACTTTTTATATCTTATTTGCACATGAGGTTGGCAGATGTGCATCTGAAGCTATTATAATAAGTGTGGGGTTTTTTTAAGCTGAGAGAAATTGGGCCATTGAAGTGGATTCAGTTCTTAGCAGAGGGTTGGGAAGCCCTTTCTTGCTGGAAAATAATTTGTCTCACAACAAAAGTAATCAGTAGCTGTTTTTTTCTTCTCAGGTTTGTTGACTGCAAAGAGTGTGGTCGGAAGATGCACCAGATTTGTGTATTACATTATGATATTATTTGGCCTTCAGGGTAAGATGTTTGTTGCCTTCTTACCCCTTGTACAGCAAGACTGATGCAGTTTATGTAATTAAGGCTTTCTGCCTCTAATATGCAGGCACTGCCTTTTAAGAAGAGTACAAAAGGACAGAGCCTTTCTAAATAAAACACTTCTTTGGGTGTTTGGGGTCTCATTTCAGTATATTCAGATGAAAATGTGCATGAAGCCAGCTTGTTCATATGTGCAGATTTCTGTGGTTTCTTTTTAACTGCTAGACAATGGGAGCTGGCTGGAGGTAAGCTTGTGTACTGCAGAACACAAATGCAGGTATAACTGCTTGGCAGAATTAAACCAGCTCATAAAGGCTTTTAAGCCCTTTGGAAACGGAAAGATACAAGCTGTACTGTACTGCACTCTGATATTTCAATGATGGGTTCAAACAGTGGGGTTGAGGTAGCCAATAATGGGTTTATGCTAAGTTTTTGGCTCTTTTGTTGTTGTTGCTGTCCTCAATAGGTTTGTCTGTGATAACTGTCTGAAGAAAACTGGTCGAACGCGGAAAGAGAACAAATTCAGCGCTAAAAGTGAGTTTGCTCTTTCTGCCTTCATCTTCAGCTTCCATCCTCTCCCTGCCACCCCTAATGGCTTTTTGATTGAGGTTTTCTCTCGTTGTGACAGGACAGCACAAGAACATTTGCAGAATGGGGAGTAGTACAGCCCAGGGCCTTTGTAGGTGTCAGAGTTTTAATCAGTGTTTTAAAGACCTGCTCTTGATGTTCTTGTGGTCAGTCTTAATGCTGCTGGAGGTGTCTGGCATCTCTCCCCTTTATTTCTAAGATTCAGAAAAGAAAAACAAGGGGCTGGGGAGGAGCAGAGCAGGAGGCTCATGAAGCTGTGTGCACTTTACTGGCTATATTTAGGCATGTTTCCATGTAGCATTGAAGCTGTAGTAAATTACTGTCACCCCTGTGCCCTTCAAATAACATGTAGTAACAAGTTGTACTGCATTTCAGGTGTACTGGGGTAGTGCCAAGTACTCATGTATTTGAAGAGCTTTTCTTGCCTCTAGAGTGGCCTGTGGTGTAGAGCTGTCTGCTGGAATCAGTAACCAACTGCACAACATGTCTAGGATTACTTGGAAGTAACCATTGTCATGAGCTTGTTGAAACCTGCACCAAAGAGAGTGCCAAAAGCTGCCAGGTCAAGCTGGCTCAGTCTCCTTAGCAAACCTTTCGCAGGTGTTCTTTGCATGTAACATCAGAGAACAGCTGGATTACTTTTACTCATCCACGTTTTAGAGAGGGGGAAGAGTGGGGGCTAGGTTTGCAAATGCAGTGTCAGTGGCATCAGGTTGAGTGTGGAAACCCAAGAGGGTGATTCAGACACTTGAACAACTACAACTTGTAGGCACGCTCAGTTCCTCCTTCATTCTTCTCTGGTCCTTGGAAGCTGTGGGCATTCCCTTTGTCACGCTGCGACTTCGCAAGCCTGAGTTTTCCAAACTCTGTTAAAGGAGTGGTTTTGCTTTAAGTGTAGCTTCTTGGTAGCTTCGTGTGTGGTTGATTGCATAATAAGAGATTTGAAGGGGGATAATTTGGAGATGATAATGCTGTATGAGACACATTAGGTTCCAGTAATCAAAACGGTCTCTGGAGTAACCTGACGCAGGCAGGGTGGTATCGTTAAAAAGATGAAAATTAGCCTCATTAAAGACAGATTAAGATTGTAAGAGAGCATTAATAAAATGATGACATAAAAGTGCCATTTTAGATAACCATTTTAAACAGATGTCTTTTCTGTTCTCTGCTGTGAAGTCAGCACATATTGATGTAAATGAGCTTCAAGAAGTGCTCCATTTCCTTGGTACCTGAGTTGCTCTGTGACGTTACTTAGAGCAAGCAGACATTTGATTCAGGGTAACCATCCTGTTCTTTAGGGAGCTGGACAGGGAAATAATGCTGCTTTTTTTTGACTTTCATTCATACCCTTTTCCTTCTCCTTTCCCTGCTGTCTGACTCTCTTGTTTTCTTTTTCCCATGTCGTTTGAGTCCTGCCCCAGTTGTAAGCCACTGATGGGCTCAGCTCTTGAGATCAGTTTCCTCTAGCAGAACTGTGGGGATTGAAGAATATGCCACACAGTACTGTAGTGGAAAGTCAAGAACAGGAAAGGAAAGCCTGCTCTTGTCAAAATCTTGGTCTTACAACTGACCTGAAAAACAAAGATGAGCAATGAAGATTTAGAACATTAACATGTTTCATGCTTGTTTGAGGACTGTGTTCAGTTTTGGGGCCCTCACTCCAAGACATTGAGATCCTGGAACAGGTCCAGAAAAGAGCAGTGAAGCTGGTGGAGGGTCTCAACAGGTCTGGGGAGGAGCAAATGAGAGAACTGGGGTTGTTTGGTCTGGAGAAAGGGAGTCTGAGGGGAGACCTCGCTCTACAACTCTCAGAAAGGAGGTTGGAGCCAGGTGGGGGTCAGTTTCTTTTCCCTAGTAACAAGTTACAGGATGAGAGGAAATGGCCTCATGTTGCACCAGTGGAGGTTTAGGCTGGATATTAGAAGAAACTTCTCCACTAAAGGAGTTCTCAGCCACTGGACCAGGCTCCACAGGGAGGTGGTTGAATCCCCATCCCTGGAAGTGTTTCAGAGAGGCAGAGATGTGGTGTTGAGGGACATGGGTTAGCCTTGGTAGAGAGTGGTTGGACTCGATGACCTTAAAGGTCTTTTCCAACTGAAACGAATCTGTGACTCTTTGTTCCCTCTCCCCCTTCCATCCCCACAAAAGCCTTTTACTAAACTGCCATCAACATTTTTGTGCTTTCTCAAGCACAGTGGCACAAATGCTAACAACTAAGGTAGCACATCCCTCAGCTGCCAGTTTCTGCTCAGCTGTTACCATAACATAACTCATCCAGTAACAAATCACAGAATGGTTTAGGTTGGAAGGGACCTTGGAGATCATCTAGTGACAACCCACCTGGCATGGACAGGGACACCTCCCACCAGATCAAAGCCCCATCCAGCCTGGCTTTGAACGCTTCCCCAGCCTCCCTGGGCAACCTGTTCCAGTGTCTCAGCACTCACTCTAGAGAATTTCCTCCTAATCTCCAGCCTAAATCTCTCTTCTTCCAGCTTATGTCTGACCATTGCTACTGCCACAAAACTTGGTCCTCGGGCAGCCTGAAAGCTTCTGTACTGTTACTGGTTTGGGTGCCTTGTGTCAAGTTTGCACTGCAGTTTTGAGACCTGAGTTTTTGCTGGAAGTCCATATGTCAGAGATGCCCAAGAACCAAAATCCAGCTGCTTTCCAAAAGAATTTGCACATTCTAGTATATCAAAATACTTCACTTTTAGATCCTTGCCTTACAGTGCCTGACATCTTAGTACTGTTGGTTTCTTTTATCATCTTATCTGGTCTTTTGTTTGTTTGTTTTTCAAGTCTCAATGCATTGCAGCATAAGGAAGGAAGAAGACACCCTTGAGTTGCTCAGCATGGGAAAGATGATAAAGTGAAAACACAACAAGGCAGTGGAGTTAGCTAAAATGGCTCTCTAAAAATGCACCCACACAGCTGAAATTGAGCTGTCTCCTCTTTTCTTTTTCCCCTCTTTCTTTGGACAAAGCAACAAATCCAAATCATTTCTTCAGAAAGGATTTGTGAATTTTCCTTTAATTCTTTGAATTGCCTTTGAAACCAACTCCTTACTGTTCTATATGGGAAGCCAAATACGTTGTATTGGGCTGGGAAAGGCCAGTGCATTGGAATTATTTAAGGACATCATTTATTTTTACTTTAACCTGCCTTTAAATTTAGTTACTGGTTCCCAGGTAAATAAACTTCAGTCTGTGTTGTAACCACAGAATCTCACTGGGCAGGGGACAGACTAAAAGATGTAAACCAAGATTGTCACGTTTGGCATTTAAAGTATAGCAGTCCCTTTAAGTGAGGTCTTCTGTTGAGTGTGTGTGACTTTTTTCCCTCCCTAGTTTTGGTGTCTAAAATAATTTTGAGGGCCTTGGGCAATGTTGTCTAGTGGAAGGTGTCCCTGCCCATGGCTGGTGGGTTGGAACTAGGTGATCTTCAAGGTCTCTTTCAATCCAAACTGTTCTATGCATCTATGACATTTCACTGTGGTGTGCAAGCTCAGGATGAAGAAGAGCCAACATCTTTGTGTCTGTTGCCCAGGGAGCTGGTAGAAGCCCTATCCCTGGAAGTTTTTAAGGCCAGGCTGGATGGGGCTCTGAGCAACCTGATCTAGTGTGAGGTGTCCTTGCCCATGGCAAGGGGGTTGGAACTAAACCTTGAGGTCCCTTCCAACTCTGACAATTCTATGATTCTGTGGTTCTATAACAACTGAAAAGTGAAGCAATGAGAAGCTGAAAACTAAGTAGACTTTAGTGATATGACCGTCTGTAAAGTGCACCATCACTTTGGAAAAGGTAAAAGACAGGCCACAAAAATAAAGTAGAAATGCTAGTTGGTAAGATAGGTAGAGCAGGATAAGAGCAACAGTCCTAAATCTCCAAATCACAACAGTGTGCTACTTGTGTTTTCTTAATTTACACCAGAATCTTCATCTTAATGTCTGTAATTTGCTGTGGATTTGCTTGAAAACCATCACATCCTGCAGTCCTACCATAACAGCTCTCCCCACTAAAGCTAATTGTAACTGTAAAGGAGCAAGAGAGGGGATCTGGACAATATGTGGACTTGAACTTTTCAAGACCTCTATCACTGTGCAAGAACTATTTAAGCTTTATGTGCAGATTACTGTAACTGTTCAATCTAAAAGCTCTCTTGAAAAGAAGAGAAGAGAAAAAGCAATGAAATCTCCATTGAAGTCAAAAGGCTTTTCATTTCTGTTGATTTGCTTTGCTTTGCTTTGCTTTGGTTGAAAAGGTGTGGCACTGAGCCAGATCTATAAAGTGATGTCATCACTGTCAGAGGGCCAGAGAGTGGTTTTGTTAGGAGAAAACATTTGCAGGTTCATAAAATAAGCCTGCAGATTTAAACTGCTATGTAAAGCCTTCTCTGTTAGGTCCCCCAGTGAGGCGTTTCCCCAGTGCAGTGGGGCTTTGTTTCCACAGGAGGGTGTGAACACGTAGGGTTTGGGTGAGAACACACAGGGATGGGTTTGGCTTTCTTCATTTTGGCTGCATAAATAAAAATACCAAATTCTCTCATGGGGGTAAAACAAAGCCTGCTTCAAGTGGAAAAGCCCTTCCAGGATTTCAAGGGGGCTGCAGGAATGCTGGAGGGGGACTTTTCACAAAGGCATGGAGTGACAGGATGAGGGGTGGGAGATGGCTTCAAATGGGAAGAAACTCAATTTAGATTAGACACTAGGAGGAAATGCTTCCCTGTGAGTGTGGTAAGGCACTGGAACAGCTTGCCCAGAGAAATTATGGAGGCTCCCAAGCATGGAGGTGTTCAGGGCCAGGCTGGATGGGGCCTTGAACAACTTGGTCTGGTAGGAGGGGTCCCTGCCTGTGGCAGCAGGGTTGGAGCTAGATCTTGAAGGCGGCCTCCAACCCAAACCATTCTGTGATTCTATGAAGGACCTCACAGGCATGGTAACACCCTGAACTTCACAGTGATTTCTCCAGTGTTCACACTGCTCTTGTCTTGTTCTCCCCTTTCATTTCCAGGACTGCAGACCACGCGCTTAGGAAACCATTTAGAAGATCGAGTGAATAAATTTCTGCGGCGCCAGAATCATCCTGAAGCTGGAGAGGTCTTTGTCAGGGTAGTAGCAAGTTCAGATAAGACAGTAGAAGTGAAACCAGGAATGAAATCCAGGTTTGTTCTGTTAATGGCAGTGCATACAGCCCAGATTGGTTTATTCCTATTAGTACTTTGAAGGCTCCCTGCCTAAACATCCCTAAAATGCCTATTGGCACCTTGATCCCTTCTGCATATTTGAAAGCTAGGAAGATTGTGGAAGTAACTGGACTCAGAGGAGGTGACAGTTATGTTTTGACTGCTTGGGGGGGCAGTGGGTACTTGCTGGGTTTGGTTATTACATTGTGACTTGGCATTCTAAATCTTGAGATATGCTGACCACATTTTAGTTAGCATTACAGAATTCATGCTTCAGTTTGGAGCACTTGCTGAGATTCTGTTCCATCACCTTGTTGTGTTACTAGAAATACTTCAGTTTCCAGAAGTCACTTCCTAATTTGCTTTAATGTAAATGAAAAGCTTAGAAGTTTTATTCTATGAAGTACTTTGGCTGTAATTCATTAAGACAATGTTTACGTGACATCACTTCACTGGAATGCATCAGGTTTTTACTCTGCAGCACACTTAAAGCCTTGTGGTTTCTGAGGATGCTCTGGTGCTCAGTGCTGGCCTGTTCAGCCCTGTGTTGGCTGTATGGAAGCTGTCTCCATGAGTTTTCTAGTAACAGAGCTCTCTCTTCTAACACAGCTCTGACCTGCCCCTGTTTAACTCCTGCTGTAATGTTCCTAATGAGTTAAAAATAAGCTTGAAAGAACTTCCTCCTTCTGGTAGAACACTGGTTTAATAATTGCCTTTTTGTGTTGCTGTTTTTCCCCCTGTTCCCTGCAGGTTTGTGGATTCTGGTGAGATGTCAGAATCCTTCCCTTACCGTACCAAAGCTCTGTTTGCGTTCGAGGAGATCGACGGAGTGGATGTGTGCTTCTTCGGCATGCACGTCCAGGAGTATGGCTCCGACTGCCCCCCACCAAACACCAGGTACCCTCCAGCTCTCTGCTCCTGCTGCATGCAGAGAGCATCTTCCTGCACTCACTGCTCAAATTTCTCAAATACAGAAGACTGGGAGATACTTTTCAATTCTGTGGCACTGTTCAACTCTGTGTCCTACTCTAAGACTGCAGATGACTTCAAAGGGGAAAGCAACCATCACAACAAGAGCATTGGAATTGTTTGCATTTAGTTTTACCTCTCGCTGTCTAACAAACCACTGCACATCTGTTGCTTCTGACAACTGTTTATACCATGTTAAGATGCTTCAATGTGCATTAAAGTAATGTTACAGAATATTTTTGGTTGGAAAAGGCCTCTAAGATCACCGAGTCCAACCATCATTGTCAGTTTTTCTTTGTTCAGCACAGCTGTTTGTGTTTCTGATACAAAAGTCAGCTCTCACTGGACCAGATGTTCAGCCACACCTGATTCTCTGTCCTCCTGTCACCCCCACAGGCGTGTGTACATATCCTACCTAGATAGTATTCACTTCTTCCGCCCCCGCTGCCTGCGAACTGCAGTTTACCATGAAATCCTCATTGGATATTTGGAGTATGTGAAGAAACTTGGGTAAGTGAGGACTTGGGAAAGAAAGAAACCATTTTGGTTTATCCAGGACACCAGGTAGATTTTCACTTGGGATAGTCTCTTTCCTTCTGCCCTTTCTGAGGCACGTGAAACATGCATCCCTACTGCAGCAGGGAGAACAGTTGGCTTTTATCACTAAGGTAGTTATTTCTGCTCTTAGGATTCTTCAACTGACAACATAGATCATTCTTTTGTATGAGAGGTTCACTTGTTTAACCTTTATTATTACATCCCAGACCTTTTCTCATCTCTTGTATAAAGAGAGGTTGTTGCCTCAGCTTCTTTGTTAAAAGAAGGGAAATCAGAACCAGAGGTTTGAATTTCTTTCTCAGTTTCCACGAGTTGATGGTAAGATGGCAGTCAGAATGGCTAAGAGGTTTTCTTTCTCGTATGTGAAACACAGGTATGTGACAGGACACATCTGGGCCTGTCCCCCAAGTGAAGGAGATGATTATATTTTTCATTGCCATCCACCTGATCAGAAAATACCCAAACCCAAACGTTTGCAAGAATGGTATAAGAAGATGCTGGACAAGGCATTTGCTGAGAGAATCATTCATGATTACAAGGTTTGCTCCTCTCTACTTCTGGAGTTAATTTCTGTGGGCTTTTCCTTTGAAGGTGGCTAATGCTGTTTCATAACATGTGAGACTCTGGTAGTGTTGTACAAGGTGGGCTGTTAGAGGATGTGAGGGAGTTGGGTTGGTGGTGGTTCAGAATGGAGAAGAGAAGGCTACAAGGAAACCTGCTGGTGACCTTCCGGTGCTTAAAGGTGCTGGTCAGAAAGATGAGGACAGCCATTTTATCAGGGCCTGCTGTGACAGGACAAGGGGTGATGGGTTTGAACTAGAAGAGGGAGATTTGGACTGGATAGAAGGAGAACTTTTATTAGGCTAAGGGTGGTGACAAACTGGCACGTTTTCGCAAGTGAGGTGTTAGATGCCCCATCCTGGCACCATTGCAGGTCAGGTTGTTCGAGGCTCTGAGCAACCTGCTGTAGTTGCAGATGTCCCTGCTGACTGCAGGGGTTTGAACTAGATAACTCTTAAAGGTCACATCCATCCCCAACCAGTCTGTGATTCCACCATTATTCTCAGCTAGTATCTTCATTTCTGAAGAGTTCCTGGAGGTTTTGCCTTTCAGACTGAAAGTTCCTTGGGTTTGGTTTCTGCATTAAGTGTGCAAGAACCTGCCTTCATGCAGGTCTGTCACTGCAGCCTTCAAGGCAAGGAAGTCTGTGGCTTCTTAAGGTTTATAGAAGCTGTTTGCTTTTGGTGGTTCTGGAGGAACAGGTGGAATACTGATCCTCACTAGAAAAAAACAAGAAACATGCTTATAAAACAGCTTCTTTGCCTGAGGAGGGAAAGGATGATTTTTCTAATTGGAAGATATCACACACTCAAGGAAATACAGGTAAAGGCAGTGTTTGCCACTCCTTACATGCTCAAATTTACAATTTCTTAATGGTAGTGACAGTGCTGGGGGAAAAAAAAAAGTATGTTTTGATTGCCAGTGACAGCTACTAAATGTGTGGAACAGAACAGCATATAGCAAGGCTTGTCATCTGATCTGGTGTAGCAAAACTGGAAAATCTGTGCCTCCTAATAGGGTGGGTTTGAGAGGAATCTGAAGAAGAAATCTGGCTACTCTGAGATGTGCTTGTTAAATGGCATGCACCTAAACACACACCTCCAGAGCAGCTCTAGATAAAGTACCTGTTCCTCTTGGTGGGCCCCAGGCTTGGTGGCTAGGTGGTCTACAGACCTTCAGCCAGTGGTCAGTAAAGGACACAAGCTGTGGTTAGTGCCACCACCAGACTTTGATATTCCTCTCTGCAGATCCTGAATGGTGTCTTCAGCAATTCTTGCAGTTATCAGGCCTGTTGCACCTATGATCACAGCCCAGATGTGCACCCACCGCTTACAGACTGAGGGTTTGTAAGGGGAAGGGCTGGGTGAGACACCTCTGCTGTCACTAGAGCAGTTCCTGCTCTTGTCCAGGAACAGTGCAGGAAAAGATGAGTGGTGTAGACTTTGGTGTCATGACCAGGGAGGGTTTGTTATGTTCTCCAAGGGTATCTTAGTCTCTCCCATTGTGTTAGGAACATGAACGGATTGCATCATGGAGGTTCAGGAGGGCCTCAGAGCTGTCTAATAGGCAGGGGCTGGACTGTTACCGACATTACCAGACCAGTTTTGAGCTGCACCCAGAAAAGGAGGCCTGGCAAGAGCTGTGAGGTGTACTCAGGGTAGTACTGGATCATGTCTGGCTCTCCTCTCTCTTGGTGCTCTTGGTTTACTCTTGGTGTTGTGTGATATTCCCAACAGGACATCTTCAAACAAGCAACTGAGGACAGGCTGACAAGTGCCAAGGAGCTGCCTTACTTCGAAGGTGATTTCTGGCCTAATGTTCTGGAAGAAAGCATTAAAGAGCTGGAACAGGAGGAAGAGGAAAGAAAAAAGGAAGAAAGTACTGCAGCTAGTGAAACAACAGAGGTGAATTAACTTCAGATCCACTTTAATAAATTAGAAAGCTCACATCCAGCAGACTAGAGAAGGTCAGGTGTTAAATCAGGTCTCCTTTAACTGCATTCCTGGTTTCCTTCTTGGATAACAAAGAGACTGGTGGCTTGTCACTTACTTAACAGAATCAGAAGTCAGTTCTGTCAGTTCAGCATCTCTGGTCTCAGAGAAATGCATAAGGCTGCTTTTGGATTGCATCATGATTGCTCTGCCTGCTTGCAGTTACTTGGTTTTTGGTTCTCAGTTTCACAAATCACCTCAGTGTTTACATTTTGCAAAGCTGAATGAAATCTGGCTGTTGTTGAAGCAGATTCTTGTAGTTGTTTGTGACAGCAGGGGGCTGAAATTTGAAAGTATTTATTGCAAGCTTTGCTTCGGTGTGAAACATTGATCCTGATGCTGATGTTCCTTCAGCAGCATTCTCCTTCTGTGTATAAGAAAGAACCAAACAAAAACCCCCAACAACTTGACTTTTTTCAAGGTCCTGGCCAGAATGTCATTATTCATTTTTATTTCTGTCTTGATTTTCATCTGTAAATGCTCTGACCACTTTCATATTGTCCCTTCTGCTTGTGATTTGCAGCAAGGTGTTGTGAAAACAAGTGTAGTAGTCTGGCAGATTGAGGTGGAACCAAAAGCTTTAACTGGGGAAAGTCTGCATTCAGCTTCCATGCCATGACAGTTTGCATACAGTGTGCATTCCATGTGATGGAGGTGCAGTGATGGACCTTAATTCATCAGTTCTGTTATGTCAGAAGGTTCCTTCTTACTAAATCTTCAAAGCCAATATAGTTTGTTACTATGTGTTCCATGGAACCATGAAGTTAATGGTTTTCACCTTGTTCTTTCTGAATTTAACTTTCCATACTGAAATACTCCAACAAACATAACAGTATGAAAGCAATTGAAAGAGAAGGCTTGGGATTGCAGGTGCAGTCCTCTTCTGCTATGAGTATCACTGTCAGTAACTCAGAGCCAGCCCTTCCAGTGAAGACACCAGCAGAAGCCTTTGCTTCCAAAGATGGGAGAAAAAGTGTGTTCACAAGCTCAGGAGAGCTCACCATGAAACGGTGCCCTGCCTAAAGTGAGACGGTGCAGCTGTGGCTGTTGACGTCCTTCTGTTCCTGCTTAATGCCATTGGTGTCACTCGAGGTACTGAGGGAACAAAATCTGCATCCAGCTTGCTGAAGGTGGCATCCAGATACCCAGCAAACAGTGCAGTAGTGTTGTCTTTGCTGAGGGAAAGGAGTGAAATTTAATAGCATGAGAACTTCTCCAACACAGCCGGCTGAACTTGTGTCACTTTATGGAGGAAACTCTGCCCAGTAGTGGAGATCTCAGTCTTTGCACTTTGGTTTGTTTGGAGATGGTGCTGAGTGTGTCTTTTCTCAAGTTCTTAGACCTAGACTTTATGTGGAGAGAAAGCTGCTTAAAAGTCAGCACGTGCCATGAGTATCAGCTAAATGGGGGCTGAAGAAGTGGCAAATACTCACAAGTTGTTGAAGATGTTTCTGAAGGGACAAGGCTCGCTCAGTAATGGTGTGGTCAGCATCTCTGGCAAACCTGGCTGGCTGTACGAGATGCTATCAGAAGCAGTAGTGCAGAAACAACCTCACAGCTTCTTAAAACACTCCAGAATAGCTTTGTGCAGTTGACCAAGTATTAGCATGCTGGAAGTGGAGTAGAAAGAAGACTTAAAATTTATGCCACTAGCTAAGTTTGTCTGTTCTGCCTTGTGGTGTTTCAATGTTAAAACCTCTGTTGCTTTCACAACTCCATGCAAGGAGGTTGGAGCAGAGTTGGTCCCTTCTCCCAGGTAACAAACGGCAAAATGAGAGGAAACAGCCTCAAGTTGCCCCAGGGGAGGTTAGGTTGCATGAGGAACAGCTTCTTCCCCAAAAGGGTTGTCAAGGCCTGACCCAGGCTGCCCAGGGCAGTGGTGGAGTCCTCATCTCTAGAGGAGTTTCAGAACTGTGTAGATGTGATGCTGAGTGGTGACCTGGCAGTGCTGGGTTAATGGTTGACTCTGATCTTGGAGGTCTTTTCCAGCCTTAATGATTCCATGGTTCTGTGGTGCTCTGGAGTATATAGGCAAATAAAGGCATCCCTGACTTCCAGCAGGGCATGAGGAAATTTTTGGGTGAAGCAAGCAGAGTAGGTTCATTTCTGAACACCTTCAGATCACTTGGAGCTCTGTCTGGTTTCCTGTAAACCAGTGTCCTTTTAATTTCCAAATAGATGTGGTCAGAAAGGTCACAAAATTAGTTACAGAAACCCCAGGACTGGGCAGGGAATTCCTATCCCAGCCCAATTAATGGCATGGAAGCGTGGCAACAGCCCATGTGTAGCATTGCTCTCTTCAGGTGGAACATTCTTGTTTTCTTTGAGCAGATGTGGTTGTGGATAATAAGGCCCTGTGTGTGCTTGCACGTAGTGTTCATGGAGCTTTCTTGGGTGTGTACACATAAAAATACATATTGGAGTATTTCAGCAGCTTATTTTTAGTGTTTGTGATAACCACTGTTCTGGCAGCTGGGGAGGGGTTCTGCTGAGTGCTGAGCTCCCTGCTGAGGCCTTGGGCTTTTCTTTTTCAAGACACAAGAAGTCTAAAAGTGATTTCTGTTTTCTCAGGTCGTCTAAATAGCATCATCTGCTATTTTTCACTCTCTTTACTAGCCTCTCACAGGTTGTGGTCACTGTGGTCTGTGTTGTTGCAACTTGGGCGCAAGTAAAGGTTTGGGGGGGTTATTTGAATATGTATTTTATTTCAGTTTCATAAGTAGCTGTAAGTCTCCAGCCTGGAGAAAAATGTATTGTGTTAGTTTTGAATCCTGCCTTTTTTTGTGTCTAAGCCCAAATTACACTCAGTGGAAACAAATGAACCAGCATTACATCAGAGCTCCAGCAAGCACGTGAAACCCTAGAAGCACCACAAAGCAAAATACTGCACTGATGGATAAGACTTCCTTTTTTTTAAGTCCATTTTATTTGTAACTCATTTTGCTATCAAATATCAGCAAGAGCTTGTAAAGCAAGCAGCAGAGGTTGAAGGGCAGTGTTGGAGAAGGAGCAAAACCAAGTGTGAGATAGGAACAACTGTTGTTGTGATTATTACTACTTAATGTATAGGCAGGCTTGGAAAGTCTATTTTTAAGCAGTGTTTGAATTTCCCTGCCAGTTTGGCTTTGGCTTTTTCCTGGAAGGTGGGATATATTTAACAGAGTGATTTGCAGGAGCTGGAACCAAGCTCTGTTAGTGCCAGCAGAGGTGTTCCCTTTCAGCTGCAGTGAATGGGAGTGTAACATCTTTTCCTCCGCCTTCGTTGCAGGGAAGCCAGGGAGACAGCAAAAATGCCAAGAAGAAGAACAACAAAAAAACCAACAAGAATAAGAGCAGCATCAGCAGAGCTAACAAGAAGAAACCCAGCATGCCAAATGTGTCCAATGATCTGTCCCAGAAGCTATATGCCACTATGGAGAAGCATAAAGAGGTACTGTCTAAACACGCTGCCTAAACAGAAGGTTTCATTCCTGTAAATCCAGGCATGATGGAGTTCAGAGCTGAAAAATCAAGAGGAGCAAAGCTTGTGATTGCACTGGAATCTTGCCTGTTGTGTAACAGCCCAGTGGAAGAGATTAGCCTGAACTCAGTTAATTAGATAACGTTTGTAGAACACCACTACTGCAACAGGCCATGGGCTCTCTCCTGCAAGATTCTCTAACCTCTTTGATGTTTCTTCCCCCCCCCCCCATTTATCTGCAGGTCTTTTTTGTGATTCATTTACATGCTGGGCCTGTAATTAACACTCTGCCTCCCATCGTGGACCCCGATCCATTACTGAGCTGTGATCTGATGGATGGGCGAGATGCCTTCCTCACCTTGGCCAGAGACAAGCACTGGGAGTTCTCCTCGCTGCGCCGCTCCAAGTGGTCCACGCTCTGCATGCTGGTGGAGCTGCACACCCAAGGGCAGGATCGCTTCGTCTACACATGCAATGAGTGCAAACATCACGTGGAAACAAGGTGGCACTGCACTGTCTGTGAGGTAGGTGCCTGTCACCAGACACTTCTGTGCCCTCCTGCCCCACAGCCAAGCTTGAGGTTTTTTAATATTTTTTTTCCTGTTGCCCAAAGTTCCTCCAAGTGCAGCCTGTCTTGATCAGAGGCCTGCCAGGCCTTAAGACCTCTTCTTCTGGAAGAAGTTTCTATTTTCTCAGCATGGAAAGCTCTCAGTACTCTTGAGGGCTACAAAGATGCTGAGGGGCCTGGAGCATCTGTGAGGAGGAAGGGCTGAGAGCCCTGGGGTTGTTGAGCCTGGAGAAGAGCAGCTCCCAAAGGGATCTGATCAATGCTCAGCAAGAGCTAAAGGATCGGGGGGGTGGGCAAGAGGATGGGGCCAGACTCTTTATCGGTGGTGCCCAGGGACAGGACAAGGGGCAGTGGGCACAAACTGGAACCCAGCAGGTTCCACCTGAACAGGAGTAGAAACTTGGTGGTGTGGGGGTGCTGGAGCCCTGGAGCAGGCTGCCCAGAGTGGTTGTGGAGTCTCCTTCTCTGGAGAGATTCCAAACCCAGCTGGACATTGTGATTCTGGACAAGCTGCTGTGGGTGCCCCTGCTTTTAGCAGGGGGCTGGACTGGATAATCTCAAGAGGTCACTTCCAGCCCCCACCATGCTGGGATTCTGTGGAATGGCTCCTGCTGCATCATTTATCTCACTATGGCTCCTTTGCACAGACAAGTGTTTAACTTAATTTTGAAGAACTTTAGGACTAGGTGGTAGGGTGTGATGGCATCAGCCTCATCTGAATCTGCAGGGCACTGTCACATCAAATAAATGTCCATGAGAGGAGTTAGCATATTTCTGCCAGGCAGCTTTTGTTCTGCTTTATTCATGCTGTAAGGAGAGAAGCCAGGTGTGTCCAGGCTGCCACAAAGCTGGGGAAAGAGGCTGCCACAACTTTCTCATTGTCCTTTTGGCCCAGCATTAGTGGTTCCTTGCCCTTCAGATCAGACTTAACTAATTGCTTCCTAACCTGGCTCAATACTTTTAATGATCAGCATGGATCACTTCCACTGAACTGTGTTAGAGAGCAATTATGCATGGAGTTATACTGGTGGACTTGAGGAGAAGTTGGCCTCCAGAGGGCTTGTGATGACCTCTGCCTGTAGCTGAACACAAGCTACACTGCAAGTTATTGCCAGGCGTGTGGTAGAATGGTCTTAATTAATCCCTATGAGGAGAGCACTGACCAGGACTTCTTGAGGCAAGCCTGCAGGAAATGGATCCTGCACACCAGGGGAATGAAGTGGTGGAAGGAGGTATGGCTTTAGGTTTCTTCAGAGTACTTCATTGTAAAGAAGTGTCCTTCCTCCAGCAAAAAAAGGACAGGGCAGTGAAAACCTGGGGGTGTGAGCAGGTTTTCAGGTAAGTGTCTTAGCATGAGGCTTGTGCTTGATTTAAGGGTCACTCTAGAGATTTTACAAAACATTCTGCCTCTCTGCTCTGTTGAGACCCCCCCTGCCATGGTTTTGGGGTCAGCTCTGGAGTCCTCAGTACAGGAAAGACTTGGACATGATGGAGTGGGACCAGAGGAGGCCACAGCAATGGCAGGAGGGTGGAAGCCCTCTGCTGTGAGGCCAGACTGAGAGAGTTGGGGGTGTTCAGCCTGGAGAAGAGAAGGCTTCAGGGAGACCTGCTGGTGGCCTTTCAGTGTTCTGAAGCACTCCAGCTTTATTACACACCCAGTGTTCAGACTTTGAGAGAAATGTGGAGAGGGAGTTATTTACAAGGACATGCAGCGATAGGACAAGGGTTGATGGCTTTAAACTGAAAGAGAGGAGGTTTAGAAAGGAAGAAATTCTTACCCATGAGGGTGGTGAGGCACTGTAACAGATTGCCCAAAGAAGTGGTGGAGACTCTAAGCCTGGAAGTGTTTGAAGCCAGGATGGATGGGGCCTTGAGCAACCTGATCTAGGAGGTGTCCCTGCCCATGGTAGGGGGTTTGGAACTAGATGATCTTTAAGGTCCCTTCCAAGCCAACCCAACCCCTTCTAGGATTTGTTCTGTGTGTTTGCACCCCCTGAAACCCCAAGCGTGCTTCCCCAGCAGGCTTGCGTGGCACACTCAGCACCACTCTCACTCTCCTGCTCTTTGGCTGATGTGGTTAAGTGCTCTGTAGACGACTGAACTCTGGGTTTTTCTTTGCTTTCAGGACTATGACCTCTGCATTAACTGCTACAACACTAAGAGCCATGACCACAAGATGGTTAAGTGGGGCCTGGGCCTGGATGATGAGAGCAACAGCCAAGGAGAGCAGCAGTCGAAGAGCCCCCAGGAGTCGCGCCGGCTGAGCATCCAGCGCTGCATTCAGTCCCTCGTCCACGCCTGTCAGTGCCGCAACGCCAACTGCTCGTTGCCATCCTGCCAGAAGATGAAACGGGTTGTGCAGCACACCAAGGGCTGCAAGCGCAAGACCAACGGAGGCTGTCCGGTGTGCAAACAGCTCATAGCTCTCTGCTGCTACCATGCCAAACACTGCCAAGAGAACAAATGCCCCGTGCCATTCTGTCTCAATATCAAACACAAACTCCGCCAGCAGCAGATCCAGCACCGCCTGCAGCAGGCTCAGCTCATGCGCAGAAGGATGGCTACCATGAACACCCGAAACGTGCCTCAGCAAAGTTTGCCTTCTCCTACCTCAGCAACGCCTGGTACCCCCACACAGCAGCCAAGTACGCCGCAAACACCACAGCCTCCTCCCCAGCCCCAGCCATCCCCTGTAAGTATGTCACCGGCTGGCTTCCCCAGCGTCTCCAGAACTCAGCCCCCTACTACTGTTTCTACAGGAAAACCTGCAAACCCGGTCTCCGCCCCTCCACCTCCGGCTCAACCTCCGCCAGCCGCCGTGGAAGCAGCTCGGCAGATCGAGAGAGAAGCTGCCCAGCAGCAGCAGCAGCTCTACAGGGTCAACAACATCAACAATGGTTTGCCTCCTGGTCGCCCAGGGCTAGTAAACCCAACAGTGGGTTCAGTGAACCAGATGCAGCAGGTTGGCATGAATGTACAGCGGCCCAACCCTGTCGGCGGGCCGGTGATGTCCAACATGCAGCCGGGACAGTGGCAGTCGCCCCCGATGCCGCAGCAGCAGCCGATGCAGCCAGGCATGGCCAGGCCGGTGATGCCCATGGCCACGCCGCAAGCCGTGGCTGGGCCGAGGATGCCGGGCGTGCAGCAGCCGCCACGGAGCATCCCCCCGAATGCACTTCAGGACTTACTGAGGACCTTGAAATCGCCCAGCTCTCCGCAGCAGCAACAGCAGGTTCTTAACATCCTTAAATCCAACCCTCAGCTTATGGCAGCTTTTATAAAGCAAAGAACAGCCAAATACGTGGCTAACCAGCCTGGGATGCAGCCGCAGGCGGGCATCCAGCCACAGCCCGGGATGCAGCAGCCACAGACTGGCATGCAGCAGCCAGGCATGCATGCCCAGGCGGGGCTGCAGAACATGAATGCGATGCAGGCAGGAGTGCAGAGACCCAGCGTTCCTCCCCAGCAGCAAGGCATCGGAGCTATGAACCCACAGGGACAAGCGATCAACATCATGAACGCCGGACACAACCCGAGCATGGCCAACATGAGCCCACAGTACAGAGAGATCCTGCGGCGGCAGCTACTGCAGCAGCAGCAGCAACAGCAGCAGCAGCAAGGAGGGGCTGGCATGGCAGGAGGGATGGCGGGACACAACCAGTTCCAGCAGCCGCAAGGACCAGGAGGGTACCCTCAGGCCATGCAGCAGCAGCGGATGCAGCAGCACCTCTCGATACAGGGGGGTTCCATGGGACAGATGGCTCAGATGGGACAGCTGAACCAGATGGGCCAGCCCGGCATGGGGGCCGACGGCACCCCCAACATCCAGCAAGCGCTGCAGCAGCGGATCCTGCAACAGCAGCAGATGAAACAGCAGATAGGGTCCCCTGGGCAGCCCAACCCCATGAGCCCACAGCAGCACATGCTCTCAGGACAAGCGCAGGCGTCTCATCTCCCAGGCCAGCAGATCGCCACCTCCCTCAGCAACCAGGTGCGCTCCCCGGCACCCGTTCAGTCTCCCCGTCCCCAGTCCCAGCCACCACATTCCAGCCCGTCACCCCGGATACAGCCCCAGCCGTCGCCGCACCACGTCTCTCCCCAGACTGGTTCCCCCCACCCAGGACTCGCAGTTACTATGGCTAGCTCCATGGATCAGGGACACTTGGGCAACCCCGAACAGAGTGCAATGCTTCCACAACTAAACACCCCCAGCAGGAGCGCGTTGTCTAACGAATTGTCTCTGGTCGGTGACACCACCGGGGACACGCTAGAAAAATTTGTGGAGGGTTTGTAGCATTATGGGAGCATCACTTTTATTATATATATTTTTTTTGGAGGGGGGGTTGTTTGTTTTTATTTTTTTGGGTTCTTTTTTTCTTCTTTTTTTTGGTTGTGTTTTTTTTTTTTTCTTTCTTCTTTCTTTCTTCTTTCTTTTATTTTGGTTGTTGTTTCTTTTGGTGTTCTCGGACGTTTTGTACCGCAAAAAAAAAAATAACTCAGACATCTGGGTTGTTTCGAATCCTAGATGGAACTGCTGCTTCCTACACACGTGGAAGAACGAATTGCTGTTTAACAAAACAAAAAAAGCAAAGAAAAGAAAAGAAAAAGGAAAAAAAAAAAAACAAACAACAAAAGGAAGGGGGGGGGAGAAAAAAAAAAGAGGAAAAAAAAAACCCCACAACAAAAAAGAAAACCACAATAAAAACACCAAACAATACAAAGAAAATATATATATATATATATATTTTATTGTTAACACCAGGCGGTTCAAATTTCTGCTCTCTTTTCGTGGGGGTTGTTTTGGGTTTCTTTTTTTTTTGCCTTTTTTTTTTTCTCTTTTCCTTTCTTTTTTTTCCTTGTTGGTTTTTCTTTTTTTCTTCCTTTTTCTTTTTTTTTTCTTCTTTTTGGGGTTGCTGTTGACTCATTATTTTTGTTTCTTTTGAACGGGGGTGGGGGCAGCGGGGGAAAGTAAGGGGGGAAACCGACTTCGTTATATTCAATATTTTTTATTTGTTACGTTCAAGACTTTTAAAAGATTTTTTTTTTGTTGTTGTTGTTGTTGAAGAGGAAAAAAGAAAGAGGAAAAAAAAAAAAGAGAAAAGAACAAAAAAAAGGAGGAAAAAAAAAAAAAGTAAATATTCAGAAACTGTTTTCCTGAAATAATTGCAACCTTCTAACGTCAGCCCCCCCACCCCCACCCCCCGCCGCCCCCCGGCGACTTCGCCGCGTCGCTGGGATGATTTTTGTTTTCTATAGTGAGAACTCTGCAGACGTTTGAAGTATTACTCCCCCCCCACCCCCCCCACCCCCCCCCAGGGGAGGATAGGAAGTGACTCTTGCACACACCACCACCACCACCACCACACATTGGCCAGCGCCAACCCCCCCCCCTCCACCCCCCACCCCCCCCCGTTTTTTTTTTGTCTTGCAGATGTAGAAATCGTTGCTTTGTTTCTCTGATAAAAACAAACTGGTTTTTAGAAGAAAAAAAAATGGAGAAAAAAAAAAAAAGAACAAAAAAAAAAAAAGGACAAAAGGAAAAAAGGAAAAAAAAAAACAACAAAACATACCAAACCCAACCTAGGGATGATCACTCTCTTAGGCCGTGCTGATTTGAATAGAGGAGAAGCTCTTCTTTTCTTCCTTTCTTCTGTGTGAAACTTGAAATGAGGAGAAGCAATTCTAGTGTAAATCATGCAAGCGCTATAATTACTTATAAATAAGAGGGGAAAAGAGAAAAAAAAAAAACCAACACAAAAAAAACAAAACAATTCCAAGAAGATTCAATCACTGTATAGAATGGTAAAAAAAAACAAACAAACAAACAACAAAAACCAACCACCGAGGACAAAACAAAGACAGAAAAAAACACAAAGGAAACAAAAAACCGACCGCAAAACCGACCGAACTCGTTTCTTACTTTAACGCTTATCATATGGTTAAATAAACTGTGTGCAACAGACAAAACAAACAACAAAAACCAACAAAACCAAGGGTGGTCCTTCTTGAATCCATGTACATGGTATTAACACTTTAGTGTTTTTTGGGGGGTTATATATATTATTATTATTTTTGTTTTGTTTTTGGTTGTTTATGGATATAAAACAACAAAAGGAGAAAAAAAAAATGCTGTTTTCAACATTGTATTTTGGACTATGCATGTCTTTTCTTTGGGGGTTTTTGGTTTGTTTTTTTTGGGGGGGGGTTTGGTTTTGGTTTGTGGTTGTTTTTTTTTTGGGGGGGGTTGGGGTTTGTTGTTTGTTTTGGGGGGTTGGTTTTGGTTTTTTTTGTTTGTTTGTTTGTTTTTTTCTTCTTCTCTCCCATTGTATATAAAGTATTGCTTAAAATTGATATAAATGACGGAAGTTTTTAACATGTATTCTGTTCTTTCCAAACAAAAAACACCAACAACAAAAAAGCAACAAAAAAGAGACAAATCCATGTAAGAATGTTTTAAAAGGGGTTTTTTTTATTTTGTTTGGGGTTGGTTTTGGTTCTTCTTCCTTGTTTGGGGGTTTGGGGTTTTTTTATTTATTTATATCATTATTATTATTATTACCTTTTTCTTTTGGGTGTGTGTGAGTGTGCGTGTCTCTCCTTTGGATCACGATGTTCTTTGTAAGACGTAGCGATGGACGGCCGTAGGAGCGGCGCGGCGCGGCGCGATTGCCTGCAGCGACTCCTTAAGGGAGAGGGTCGTCTGGGTTTCCCACACCTGGTAGCGAGAGCTTTTCCCTCTGCGGGGAGAGGAGAGGAGGAAGGGGAGCGGAGCGGTGCCCGCACCTGGAATACTTGCAGGGGTTCAGCCATAAAGGGTTAACTGGAATAAATTATTTGCTAGCTGTTGCTTTCTACAAAACTGCGTTACTTTAGAGAAGGATCACCAATGAGAGGGGAAATAGAGAGTATTGAGTTAATTCTAGGCTAATTTATTTAGTCTACAGTAAAATATGAACCTATTGACTTTAACACTATTTTTCTGCTGTTAACGCTGAGTCTAGATTTGAGGGTTTTCTGTGGAATAAAAAATAACAAATCATGTCCATGTTCCCTTTAATATCCTGCCACCATGGCCCTGGGACACGTCCCCCCCCAGCCCCCTCTGTCAGTGAATTGCTTCCTAGGACTTAAAGCATCCAGGGAAGCTTTTCCCCAGCGTAGGTGTGAGCTCAGAGCCCCAGCCAGCCTCAAGCGCCATCGCTCAGACCTGGAGGCCTCTCGCTAGTGGGAGTGGCAGCAAACTCAGCGTGCGCTCTCTGGCCCAGCTGCTGCTCCGGCGGGGAGCACCGGGCACACGTGGCCTTCACCTGGAGCCATCATTCCCTCCAGCCTCACCTGCTCCCAGGAACGGTGCTGCAGGGCTAAGGGGGAGAAGAGCAAATGATTGATCTGCACTTTCATCCCTGTGCTGTGAACAGCAGCGTCTGGGCACGCCGTGTGGCTGTTTTTAACTGTAGAGGGTCTCTGCTTCAACTCTCCTTGCCAACTCTTGACCTGCTGTACCATTTTCACTGCCATCGGATTCATCTGCACACCCAACCTGTCTTCAGCAATTCAAGATGTCAAAATTTGGGGCTGGGGTGAGGTCAGTGAACACTAACCCAGAGCTTGTCCAAAAGAAATTGCTGTAAAAAAACCCCAACCCAACCAACCCAAAAGAGGGAAAGCCTTGATGCTGTGTCTCATGCTGTGTACTTAAAAAAAAAAGAGGAAAAATACTATATTTGTGATCAAAAAGAGGAAACTTGAAATGTGCTGGTGTTTCTAATAAAAGCTGGTAAAATTGCTTGGATTGAAGGATGGTTCCCCTTGGCTGCTGCCCGTGGGGATCGGCAGAGCCTGACGGCAGGGCTAAGATAACTGCGCTCAGTCCTACCTCGCTAATGCCTTTAAGTAGCCTCCGTTTCAAAACCAGCAGCACCGCTTCCGGACATGGGTAAGCAGAGTCCTCCTTGGAGCACAGAGGTGGTGATGTGGCCCTCAGGCTGCAGCTCACTTGGGTTCCTGCTCCTGGGGAACAGTGGAGAAAAAGCCTGATGGAAAGCAAATACCGGAGTGTTATAAGTACAAGCTGAAGTATGTTGAGAATGTGGAACAAGGGATAGGTTGAGCTCTGCTAATCCCAGCTTGCTGGAGCAGTTTAGATCAGGTGTTTTACCAGGGAGAGAAGGGATGTGCAGAGCTAGAGATGAGGATTGGTGTACAGCCCCTGCAGCTTCAGCAGGCTGCACATCAGTCCCTTTTGGGTGTTGAGAGAAAATTCAGCACATCTGAAGACTGGATGGGCATCTCATTTTTCAGGTCCTTGGTCCTTACCTTGCGTTTGGATGGGGAGGTACTGCTGATAAGGAACAGCATCCCAGAAATGAGAATGGATAAGGCAACTAATTGGTGCAGGATCTTTATCACCAGCGGGCTGGCTACCAGCCTCCCCCTAAGTGAATTCTGGAGGAGGTGGCGGCACTTAAATCTGAACAGCTTGGTCCTCTGCTCTTCGTTTCTCCAGCTGTCTGCCATGCTCCACTCTGCTGCTGGCTCTCCTGCCTTCTACCACAGCAGGCTCTGAGGTGTTTCTTCTTGCCACAGACACACCAGCTGAACTTGACTTTCTCAGTTGCTCCTTGGTGTCCCACCAGGCCAGAAATCCATCCTCAGCATTCCTTGCTTTGGTCTTCACCTGGATACACTGGAGCAAAGGGGTGAGAGTCTGACCACTGGAGCGGGACGAGGGAGAGGAGTCCTTCTGCCAGGGGTGCAGCGGATGCCAAAGAGCTGGGGACAGGAACCCCATTGGAAGCCAGCAGGGGTCCTTGTCCATGGTCATAGCAGCAAAACGTTCCTTCGGGTCAGCAGCAGTGTACAGCAGCACATGACAGCAGTTAATGGCTTACAGGTGATCTGGGTGGGCACCAAGTGCCACTTCCAAAGTGAGTTGCAGTACCTGCTTTCCTCAGTGCAGTGAAGATGGAGCAGCCACTCAAGCTGGAAGACCACAGCAGAGCACACGGGTGCAGGGACCAGCAGTGCTTCCTCTCCACAGCTGGAATCTTTACCTGGGGAGCAGGGAGAGCTCTGCTGCCCGCAGCATGCTGCTGGGGTAGCGACTGAAGCTTGTCAGTGCCAACTGCTGGATCATCAACGTGAGCTTGGGGGAGAGTCTGCAGCAGATTCCCTGCAGTCCCCAAGCAGGAACACGCTTCATGGATGAACAGTTAAAGAACATCCATGGCAGGAGGAGAACTCGGGTGTTTCACAGCAGGTACAAGAGCTCTGGTGTGGTGCCATGGCACAGCAACTCTCAGGAGTGCTGTGGCGTCAAGTCAGCTGGAGGCAGCAATGCACACAGCTGCAGGAGGGAAGTGTTTGAAAGTCATTTGGCCACAGCAGAGGGAACCTCAAGAGGAGGCTGGGGGTGGTTCCAGGTGGCAATGCAGCCCAGCTGGAGTGAGGCAAACACCTAATCCATAACATCCAGCATGGCACAAATTCCTCTGCATGTGAGTGGATCAGCAGTCCCACAGACCAGCTGCACGAGTGAGCTGCACCTATAGCTTCTCCAGCGAGCTCCCCTGAGCCTGGGCCTTACAGAGCTGTCTCTGAGGTGGCTGTGGTTCCCTCCTGAAGGCTGTCATCTCCTCTGTCTGAAAGGGGTTGGTGCTCACTGAAATGAGGCCTGCTTAGATGCTATTTTTAGCTGCACTGTTCATTGAGGCCAGGCTTTGCTCTCACCCACGTTCCAGATTCAGCTCTCAGCAGAGCAGTTTCTCTCTCACCCTGCCCCATCCACAGCCTTTCTCCAGTACCTCAGACCTTTAGATCTTGGTGATCTATACTCTGGCTGCTCCCCAGGAGATAAGGAATTTCAGGTAAATGGGAAAAGGAGAGAATAAGCAAGCAGCCCAAAGTCAAGTAGAGGAGCCTGGCCGGAGGGGGGCACAGGGGTCCTCCTGAGGGCAGCTCCAGCCTGGTGCAGGCTTTCCTTGGCCCTCAGCCCCTTCCGTGGGGAAGCTGGGTGAGACGCACTGCGGAGTGCCTGGCAGAGCCTCTTGCACGAAACGGGCTCCTCCGTTAGCTGGGAGATCCCTTCACGGGTGTCTGTGTGAGCAGAGGAGGCTCGTTTCGTAACCTGTCTGGGTTCC
This sequence comes from Melanerpes formicivorus, assembly GCF_026170545.1. NCBI lineage: Eukaryota > Metazoa > Chordata > Aves > Piciformes > Picidae > Melanerpes > Melanerpes formicivorus. The sequence goes on along the minus strand of NW_027142366.1, from coordinate 10,679,572 downwards.
CCTTGCTAACAGGTCTCAGGGTAGAATAACCGTGGGCTTTTTAAACGTCAGAAGAGGACAGGTTTGTAAGTGGTGACCTGGACTCGACTGCCACAGTTACCACCTCTGGTGTAAGAGGCATAAAGAGGGCCCTGGAATGCACAGCAGCACGAGCCCCTGGCGCAGGCTGGGATCTGCTTCGCTGGTGCTAAAGCGAGCCAGGCCGACCCGAGCGCGGAGGCAGCCGGCGCGGCAGAGCTGCGAGGCGGCGGCCAGGGAGCCGCTCTGCAGGTGCTCCGGGCGCAACCCCCTTGCAGGGGTGGGGGGAAAGGACAGCGGCGCAGGGGTGGAGCGCGGTGCGAGGGGACGGGGTACGTGCGTGCACCCAGGCGTGAGGCCTAGCGCCTGCCCGGAGGCTGGAGCCGGGGCCGAGGAGGCTGCGCAGGCAGCCCAGGCCGGCGCGAGCCCTGCCGCGGCCTGAAGGAGCGGCGCGACGTCACGCGCGCGCGCCCGGTCTGGTGACGCCATCAGCAGGCGCCGGCGGGGAGCGCGCGGCATGGCGGCGGCGGTGCGGCGGGGGCGGTGCCTCGCGGCTCTCCTGCGCGCCGGGGCCGGGGCCCGGCCCGGGCCGCGGGCGGTCTCAGGTGAGCTGGGCCCCGGCCCCGCCGCGCCACTGCGCTGCCGCGACCGGGCGGGCGGGAGCCAGCTCTCAGCCCGGCGGGCCCCGGGGACCGCAGGCCCGTGAAGGAGACGGGGGTCCTGGGGCGGGCGGCGTGAGGCGGGAGCTGGGCACCCCGTGGCTCGCCCTAGGCTACAGCGCCGCTGGCCCACGCGGTCCTTCGCCTCTCCGGGACCGTTCCGTCCCTGGGGAGGTGGTGACTCCCGGGGCCGTGTGTGCACAAGCAGTGAGGCTTCAGGCGGTTGGGCCTGGCCGCAGGGCAGCCCTTCGGAGGAGGAAGGCGGGAGGGGAAGTGCCCGCTGGGACTGACCAGCTTGGGAAGCTGCTTGCCGGAGCCCCGCTCGCTCGGTGAAGGGCAGCTGCGAGCGCTCGGTCGTCCTGCGGGGAGGAGTTCGTGTTGCTCATACAGGGTGTGTCCCATGCGCAGGATCATCGCCTGGCTCAGGGCACCTGGCTTCCTCAGGTCCTGTACTGGGTTCACGTCTGTTTCCTGGCTCCTGTACGGTGTGTAGCGTGCTCGTCTCATATAGCATATCCGAGTTCATCTCTTGGCACATACAGAGCATGTGGCCTCTCATACAGGTCACGTAGCACGTCCAGATTCATCTCCTGGCATGTATAGCGTGTCCAGGTTGATGTCCTGGCTTGTATAGGGTGTGCAGCATGCCCAGGATCGTGTCACAGAGGGCTTACAGCATGTTCAGGTCACAGTATGTCCATGTTGTTGTCCTGGCTCATGCAGGTCCAGTTTTGTTTCCTGACTCCTGTAGGGTGTACAGCATGTCCAGGTTAACCTAGTAGTGCACATAGGCTACATAGCACATCCAGGCTCTTCTCCTGGCTCATACAGGGTATATAGCATATCCAAGTTGCTGTCCTCACTCCTATAGGCTAAACAGCATGTCCAGGTCAGCTGGGAGCTGGGAAAGGAGCAGCAGAAGTTGGCATTCTTGTTCTCTGGCCATTCCAGCTCCAGATAGCCTGACAGATGAGCCCAAAGGAATTGTGTTTCCCAGGGGTGCACTCAGGATTTCACCTAAGAGCTGAAAAGCCTGAGGGGTGAGAAATTCTGAGTCCTGAGGTCTGGTTTCCAGGCTGTGCTGTCTTATTGAGGTGTGGGTCAGGAGATGTGCTCAGGAGCTGTCGGTGGCCGAAGCATGGTGAGGAGCTTCCTGCCTCTATCTGCGAGTAGCACATCCTGTGCTCAGCACCTCCTTCTCTGTCATCTGGCTCCTAATGGGCAGATTTGGAGGCTGTCAGTGTGGTCTGTGGTTTCCCTGTGGGTTCTGTGACACAGGAAATCATGTAACAAATATGGTCACTATCAGGGCCACACTGTTAGATTTATTGTGCCACCAAGTGCCACTTGGATCTGTCTGGGCAGTTCAGTTCTTCCACCACAGAAATCCCCGGTGGCTTCTTATGTCTGTGACTGAGGAGGAAGCTGTGTGCCTCCTATGGGTTAGGTGTGCACCAGCAGAGACAGAGTTCTATCCCTCAATCTGTTGCCCAGGGCCATCAGGGAAAAAATGGGGAGCAGAAGCTGTGTGGAGTGGAAGTAAAGCAGGAGAGGCAGGAGGTGATTTCCCTTCACTCGGATGCAGGTGGAGATCCCTAGCTTTGGGGTAAGCCATCCTTTCCCTTCAGCTGTGCAGCTGACAGTGTCGTCTCTTGGCTCTGGCAATGCCAAAGGTGATGCAGGGTTTTCTGGGGGATGTATTGGTGTGAGCAGATCAGTCAGGAACTCTTCTCCCAGGACCTGGTGCCCAGCTCAACAGCCTTCTCTAGTGAAGTCTGAGCTGTAAGCAGCTCGTTGCAAGTGCTCCTCTGTGCAGGCGTGTCCTCAGGCTGACGACTGCACAGTGATCAAGCTGTTATGGTAATTTCTGCTGACCCAAATTCTCTTTGTTTTGAGCTGCCTGCTGCTTTGTGCTCGATTTCCCACCCCAAATGTCTGCCTGCCGATCAGCTTGGCTCCCAGCAGCCCTCTCCCAGGAGAGGCTGGTTTTGGTGAGGTCGCTTGGGCATCCTGAGGCATTCCAGTGCCTGGGTTGAAAGGAGGCCCTGAGACCAAGGGTCCTTGGTGTGTCCCCTGTGTTTAAGGCCATGTATACAGAGAATCCCTTAGGATTCAGAGAGAACTGGAAGTGGGTGTCTGCCATCTCTTAGGGTGCAGGTGGGACTGTGATGCAGATAGGAAGCCATGTGGAGTCTGATGGAGCTCAGCGTTTGATTAACCTGATGGAAAAAGACCTGGTTTGCCCCAGCACATTGGGGCAGCCAGGGCAAGAGCCATTCCTTTTTTGTCTCATGGTCTTAGGAGCCTGTTTCTTGGGCTCATCATGGGTGTCTCTCTACCCTGTTAACTCAGCAGACACTTTCTCAATAGCTTTTATGTGCTGATAACTGTGGTTTCATACCCAGAATTGCCAGGAGCCTTTCCCTGCTGGCCAGGCAAGGGCTCAGCAGGAGACAAAGAAGCTGAAGAAGCTGCAGCTTGCATTTAATGAGCCTTGTCTCTACCTGGCTGTTAATTAAAGATGATAAGACCAAACATTACACCAATCCCAGAATAACCTGTGAGTTGATGGGCAATGATTTATTGTTGTGCTTTAGGGGTAAAGAGGCTACAAATGGCTGCTCTAGAGTCAGCAAGTGCCTATGGGCTGGGGGGGGTGGCCTGCTTGCTGGCTCCAGGGCCTTGCTGCCTGCAGAAGTGGCCTTAGGGTTAGCACAGAGCTGCTGCTGGTCCGCTTCTTGGGATCCTGGAGTCCAGGATGGAGCAAAGTTCCCTCTTGCTCCTGCTGCTTGGGAGGCGTGTGTGCGGGCCGGCCCACGGGTGCGGAGTCTTTAAAGTACCCCACACCATCGACCTTGAGACCAGCATCAGATCTGTAAACACATAAATAAAGGATGTGAACCCTGGGGCTGCCTCAGGCCCTTTCTGTCTGAAGCTGGATGGGTGGACAGCCACGGGGAGAGCTCTCCACTGCTTTCTGCTCCAGCCAGCTGGGCTGCTCTCCTCGCAGGCAGGAGGCAGCTGAGGAACGCAGCCTGCGATAATGCGGCAGAGCTGTTTGTGACGCAGAGAGAGTGAACAGTTATGTGTGTGGGAGGTGTTCAGTGCATTAAGAACTATTTGTGGGCTCTTTTCTTTAAGGGCAGAATGACTGAGGAGTAATTCAAGCTCCTGGCTGGCGAAGTGGATCTCGATTCAAAGCTTTTTGGGAGGAGGAGGAGGAATGAGGACTGGCAGCCTCCTCGATCGGCTCTCGGGGATGAGGTGCAGGAGCCAGAAGCGCTGTTAAAGCTCAGGGGGTTGTGCTCACGTGATGTGGAGTAAGTGAGAGCCCAGCCTTATGGTCTGGAGCAGCAAGATTTGTTCTCTGAGCATACTGGCTGTGGCACTTGCTAAGGTGGGCAGGAGGTTTGCAGAGCACTTGTGAAGGGAGTCTGAGACCTCCTAAGATGAGCTGGAGGACAACGAAACATAGGTGAAAGGGCTGGGATGCTGAGTTAGCTCAAGGGCTGTGACGAGGTGGAGGAGGGTTCAGGAGGGGTCTGGGCTCTCCCAGCAGAAGACCTGGACTGGAGGGCTGTGGATGGCCTCTAGGGAGGTCACAGGTGTGCTGCAGGGACTCTCACCATGCAGTGGTTCTCAGCTCAGCATTTGGGTGGTTTTGTCCCCACTCATCTGAAGAAAGGACACCTTGAAAATGAGCCTCTCAGAGGCCTGGGGTGTACAGTTGGCCTCCTTCCCTTGTTTGATGGATCAGGCTGCAAGCAGAGTGAGCTGTGCCTGGGCCTGCCACTGCTTCCAGCCATTTCTGGTGCATACCCAGATTCTGCCCACTTTGCCCAGGCCAGCATGGGCACTCCTCTGCCCTGTTCTTTGTAGGGCTGGGGAAGGCTGAGTCACTGCCTGTCCCCAGCCCCACTGCATGCTCAGCTCCACAGCCTCCAGGCTCTCACTCTGGCACAGGCTATTCTTGCTGCAGCTCAGAAACCACACCAAGTAACTGACTTTGCACAGGGCTTGGTAGTGCTGTAGGTGGTCTTTTTGTGATCAGGTTTGGGTTTGCTTCATCCTCCAACGAAGTGTTCAGCTTACCTGAGCAAAAATGGAAGGAGGAGAACTGGGAATCCCAGTCCTTGACTTGTGCCCTGTCTCTTGTTTTGCCTGCTGATGGCTTTGTTGCCATGTGTGCTGCTTCCCCCCAGAGCTGCCTTTGTTGGAGGATGTAATCCCTTGCTCTGTTATCTGTGCTTGGATAGTCAAGGGCCTTATGGCTTTGTTGTCATAAAGTGACTGCTGAGCTGGCTGATGGGCCAAATGGGGCAAGTTGGAGTTTGATGTAAAGGAGATGGTCACTCCTGGTGGGATGAGGGTGAGCAGGAGAAGGTAGGTTTGGGTGCATAGAGGCCTGCCTGTTGATAAGTGTTAGCACAGCATCCAGAGAAGCTGTGTGTGCAGCAGAGGCATCTCCAGGAGGTTGAGGCAGCTTCTCTTGCACCAGGGTGTTGTGTTTTCACTGATGGTAATGTGGCAGTTGGTGTTCCCTGTTGTCTTCAGCTTGGCCAGGCTGCAGCAATCAATGCTGTAGACTGCCTCTTCCTCACAGACCAAATCCTTGTGAAAGCTGCTAATTGTCATCTTCTGGCTAGGATTTTAATTCAGAAGAGGCACTCTAAAGCCCTTCCTGTGCAGTGAAGGCAGTGCCAGTGGGAAATGGTGGGTGTTTGCTTGTGAGGGAACTTCAGTCTTGCTGGGACAGGGTAAGTCCCCATGGGATTGCTCAAGTGGAACCTTTTAAGAGTGCTCCTGCTGCTGCTACTTGTGATTTATGCTGAAATGCCTTCAATTGTGTCTTCTAGCAAAAGGAGCAGCGTGTCTCCAAAGGCAAATACTGCATCATGGGTGCCTCTGGTCCAATGTTCCTGCCAGCAGTGTGCCTGCTGTCCGGATGTACAGCACACAGGCAGCAGAGAGCAAGGATGAGGAGCCCCTGCACACCATCATCAGCAACACGGAGAACGTCCAAGGTCAGCACGGCCTCGCGTGTCTTGTGGGAGCTCCCTTGGAGCACAGGCAGGTGGGGGATAAGATCTGGGTGCTGCTGTGCCCTGACTGAGAGGGTGAGCCCTCTTCAGTGGTGTTTCTGGAGGAGGAACAGCTCTTGGTCATCACATCCTTGCTGGAAGGCTACAGTTGGAGTCTTTATTGCACCATCACCTCCCCAAAACTGGGAGGTGTCAATCCAAGTGGCCTTTGCTGAAAAAGGAGCCCATCAGAACTGCAGGCAGATGTTGCACCTGTGGGCTTGCCCTGGCAATTGATGCTCATGCATATATGCAGAGGCTCCACAGGCACTTTAAAAGAGCCATTTTGGCCCAAGTCATTGCTGTGGATCCTGAAGGTCTAATGAGAATCCTGGTGTCAGTGTTTCAGGGGGAATGAATTGCTTTGCACATCTCCACAGGGAGGTGCTTTAAAGCAAAGGTACATGAGCTATCTGAGCATAGAGACAGCATCTTCACTCCATGCTCCTGTGGTTTTTCAGGCAGGTACTTTTGAAGCTGCCAGGCTGTGCAGCCCCCAGTAGGGTTGATGCACTGCTGCTGTCACATCCCAGCTTTGCCCTGGCACTGGGGAATGTAGCAGCAAGGCATGGAAGAGGGGGGTGTCTGAGCCTTAGCTTTCCCATGTAACTTCAGGGTTCTCTAATGCTTCTAGCAGGAGAAATGCCTGGATTTAAAAGGCCGAGGATTGTCCTTCAGCTGAGATGTTTTGTAGTGTTTATGAGGAAAACTTTCTGGGCACAGAAAGTTCCCTCCTGGGAAGCTGAAGCACATGGTGAGACTGTAGTTTTGTCTTCATTCCCAAGAGGAGCCTGGTGAAGTGCCTCACAGGTGTGTTTGTGATTTTATTCTAGGTGCAGCCTCTAAACATGAGTTTCAGGCTGAAACAAAGAAGCTACTGGACATTGTTGCCCGTTCCTTGTACTCTGAGAAGGAGGTGAGGCACCCACTGCTTGCTGGTGGATCTTCTGTTGGCAAAGCCCTGTCTCTGCCAGGAGGCACATCCAAAACTGTAGAGCTGGAAGAATTCCTGCTCAATTTCCCAGCCAGTCCTGTGCTGCTCAGGTCATGCTTTCTTGAATGACATTTTCTGAAGACACCTTGAAAATGTTTTCAGAAGATGTTGCAGGTGTGGCCAGTTGGCTCTGTGAGCCTCAGAGCCTCCTCAGTTCAGACCAGCTGTTCTGCTGGCAGATAATGGGCAGCACAGTTCTTTTTGTGGTGAGCTTGGAATTCAGCTGTGAGTAGGCAATGAGTTCCCAGGTCTCTGGGGGGCTGTGCTGTGGCCAGGGCCGGGCTGCAGTGCCAGGTTGTGTCTCATCCCCAGGTGTTTATCCGGGAGCTGATCTCCAACGGCAGTGATGCGCTGGAGAAGCTTCGGCATCGGCTGATGGCAGAAGGGAAGGCCCTGCCTGAGATGGAGATCCATCTGCAGACAGACAGTGGAAAGAGGACCATCACTATCCAGGTACTTCCTTTGGTACCAGGACAGCCTGGTTTCCTGCTGCTGCCATCACTGGCCTGTGTCCTGTGAAGCATCAGTGGAAGTTGAGTGGCAGCACAGCCCCATGGATTCCCAGGCCTGCCTAAGAAGGGTTCTGTCCTCAGGTGGACTGTGTTTCTTGACACTGTAATGACAGGATTTGGTGAGAAAACACTGATTTATCTGCTCCCATTTCTCCCCATAGGAAAATTTGCTGTTCCTTCCTGCCCTATTTGGAACTACCAGTTGATTTGCTTCCAGCACTTTGGTGCACTTCCAGGGCGTGTGCATTTCTCACTAGGGAAAAAAGTTGGGAGTCTGATTTCATCCTGACCTCTGGGGAGGATTTCCCTCGCCTCCTTAAGTCTTAGGTGTTATGTGGTATCTCACAATTCTTCCCATCTTCTCATCTCAGGCTGAGAGATGCTGAGGTGGTGAGAAGAACCTCCCATTGCTTATTGTCTCTATCTCCTGCTCCAGGAGAGACCAGGTCCAGATGATACTGAGACTCAGTCCTAACACACAGGTGGGACTGTAGATTGTGGCAGTACCATAGCATTTACCTGTCTTCCTTTCTGCAACCCTGGTTTTGATTGTTCCCTACTGGTGACAAAGTGCTTACTTAGGAGGAGGTGAGGGTTCAATTTAAGTATGCTTACCTCAGGGGAGGGAGGGAGGGTGGAGCTGGACCTTCTCCTTACCTTGATTGCTCTTCTTCATGGCTGTTGTCCGGGGTGGAAAGCTGAGGCTGTGTTGGTCTTTTCTTGGTGAAGTTCTTAATGCCCAGAAGGTTCATCAGTGCCTTTCCTCATGGACCAGTGTCAGCCATGAGAGTCTAGTTGAGGACTGTTCCCAGAAGAGCAAAGAATGAGGCAGACAGCAGCATGTGAGCAAAGGCCAGCCATGGCAGGTTCAGGGGAGCTGTGGCACAGACAAAGCACACAAGCTGCTATTTTTCCACGTGGGACAAAAGCACTGGCAGTTAGAGGCTGCTCAGATATTTTATACTTGTGTTCCTCTGCAGAATGAGCAGCTGTGGTTGCCATGGGGAAGTTAGCAATTGTCAGTGGGCAACACAATCATCAGCCCAGCAACTCTCAAACAGTCATGTGGAAGCTTTGCTATTCCTATCTCACCTGACTGGTGCATTTTTTGACTGCTGTATAACACCAGCTCTTTAATGAGCTCTTGCTTCACCCCAAGTCTGTTGCCATCCCCACCTTCCTCTTGCCTCTCCCTTTTGCTGTCCTCGTGGATACTCAGCCTCTGAACCCATCAAGACATTCTTAGAACTCGTGCCCTGCAACCATGGAAGCTGTTCCCCGCCTTGGCAGTTTGGGTCAGGGACCCATTTGCTCACCTTGCAGATAGGATGCATTTGATGTCACACCCAATTAGCCATGTGAAGGATTTGTCTTTTTATAACTCCCTACCTGCCTGCCTGCACATCCCTAATGCAACTAAATGAGTCTTAACTAGGAAGCTTTTAACTGCAGCAACGCTGCGCTCTCGGAGGGGGAGAGAGCAGCACTTCTCCAATCTCCTCTAAGAGGTTTGTCTTCTCAGTAGTGCCTAAAGCTCCTTACCTCCAATGAAGGGTTTATTTATAACCTCTTGAAGAAACACTGTGTGTAATGATTACTTTGAACAAGGCTCATTCAGAACACCTCCCTACCCTTATGGGATGCCAAGGTGCACAACCTGCCTGCGGTGATTGAGACAGAGATGAACCCCTCCCTTCCTTGCTGTTTTGTTTTCCATACCCACTAGGACCTGCCAGAACGGAAGTGGCAGCTCCCTCCTGTGTGATCTATGGAGGTCCCATTGTCTTACTCTGATCTAGGGGCTTTGGCTGCTCTTGGCCCCTGGATCTGCTAGATCTTTCCCTTCCCCTTCCAAGCCCTGCAGCACCTCTTTGTGTCTCACCAGCTGAGAAAAGGCAGGTCTGTTACAGGCTGTTCCTGGGAAGGATTATCCAGCTCTGGTAAAAGACTACATCCATCTCTGTTAAGCAGCTGCAGTTCTGCTTTCCTCTTTGCCAGGGTTGGATTTCAGTCAGAGGCAAAGCAGGACCCAGAATCCTAAGACAAAGTCCTCCTTCAGGGATATCCTACCTAGGCACTGCCAGGTGCTGTCTCTGCTGAGAGGGGAGTGCTCATTGTCTGCTCCTCTGGATTACACCACCTCAGGTCCTTCACCAAGGCCTCGTTGTCTTAGCAAATTGCAGCATTTCCTCCAGCCCTCTGAAAACTGCCTGCTTGTGTTTCTGGGGCAGCTCCATCTGCTAGCAGCCACAGCCTGCAAGGTCAGACCTCTTAAGAAAATCCACTTGACAGCGTCAGGGCTGTGTTTGCAGCGAGGACAGATCTGCAGAGCTCTGCAGTTCTGCGTGACAACGCTTTACAGGCAGACCCTCTGATGTGGGGACAGAGAAGCCCTTACAGACCCCAAAGCCCTGGGACAGCTGAGCTCTCCTTCAACACCTGCCTGAGGCTTCAGTGACACGCTTGGCTGTGGTGCTGCTGCACAGCTCTGCCGTACTGCGGCGTCTGTTGGCAGCCCTGCTTGTGTGTGAGCTTGGAGCTGGAGCTCTGCTCATTGCTGGTGCCTCATTTTGGGCTGGGACAGTGCTAGTGTTAAGAGGAAATTGTTTGGAATGTTTACAGAGCTAATAGCTGCTGCTGCTGCTGCTGGTGTGGCTGCTGTTTTAACGTGCAGAAGCTGTGTCATTGCTGCCAGGGCTTGGGCTGCTCAGTTCTCTTTGTTGGGCTTTTCATCTTGCCACCACAGTCATCCAAAATCAGTGGCTGTGAAGCCACAAAATAACCAGTTTGCTGTGTTTGGGAGGAGTTAAAATTACTGCAAGCACCACTCCTCCCTGCAACAGCTCCCTGTATCACTGAGCAGATCTCTGCTGGCTTGCCAGTTAGGAACAGTCTGCAGCAAAGACTGGGCTGTCCTGAGGCTCCAGCAGGAGCCAAGATGTTTGTGTTCTAGCAGTTCAGTGCAGGTGCACCCACATCTCCAGCAAAGCTTGGTGCAGGTAGGGAGCAGCAGGTCCACTGCATGCTGGGTTGTGTCCCAGCAAGCACCCTGCACACCCAGGCTGCAGTAGAGGGAAGGGTTATGTCCTTTGCTATGTGCAGTACTGCAGCATCCTTCTGCCACTTGGGCTTGAGGAAGCAGGAGCTGAACAGTAATGCAGGCTGAGGTGGAGGAGCTGGCTGCACTTGAAGAAGCCTTGGGTGGAATGAAGGTTGCAGAAATGTGGCACTGATTTCAGGGGTGGGTTAGAGCTTCCAGTAGTTGCATCATCTTTTATGCCAGGGGAACCAGAAATACCAACTCGTCTCAAATAACCTGCAGCCAAGGAAGGGAAGTGAGGAATCTGTTCTTCCTCTTCATGCCAGATTAAGAGCATGTCCCATCTGAGAGTGGGAAATTCCAAGGGGGTAAAAGCAAGTACTCTTCTGAACAGCAGGTTTTTAACCTGGATGGGTGGAGGCCACTATAGCAGTGTGTCTTGAAAATAACTTCAACACATGGTACTGGAAAGGAAAGCTCAGGCTCTCTGCTTTGGACACCTTCCATCTAGGAGGCCAAGATTACCTTGAGTCTGTATGCATCAGTTTTATTTCTATTGTGCTGCCTCCTGTTGGTTGCTGCTGCAGATGCTTTATTGGTTCCAAACCAGAATGCTGCTCCAGTGCAGCTGCCATCCTGGTCTTGTGAATTTCAGATCTCTTTAAGCAAGGCATTTAAATAACAGGAGGGGAGCACTTGCTAATCAGGCATTTTGGGATGTGACTGAAATGCATGGCCTTATTTCTGATGTAGCCAGTGCTCTGCTGGTGCCCCGTTGAGGTTTTGCACTGAAGTGTTTCAAGTGTTTGTTTTGCAACAAAAGCCAAATGAAAGGCAGAGTAGCTCAGACATGTCCCTCTAGCTGCAGCACTCTTGCTGATGTAGCTGGCAAAGGCAGCAGTTAATGGTTCCTTAATGGATTGTTTGGTGTAAGGAGGCCCTGCAATACCTTGAATTGGACTCTGGTAATGAGCCAAGGCTGTTGTGTTACCTGGATTTTTGTTTACCAGCTAAATTAAGCAATCAGTTAATTGAAACTAGCTTTGTTGTTGTAGTAACTTGCAGGGCTTTTTCTGCCTCACCACAAGGTGTGGTGTGAATAGCAGAGCTGAGGACTGAGAGTGATCATGGGGCTGGAGGTGTTACCCCTCTGAGAAGGAAACCAGAGGTCCTCAAGGCTGTGGAGCAAGCAGAGAGCCCTGGGGTGCTGCATGCCCGGCAGTTTTCCAGCCATGGCTGCACGGAGCACTCTCAGTTTGCAAGTGTCCATGCACAAAGTGCAGAGACAGCATAAAGGTCCCATGAGGTTCAACAGCAGGTTTTGTGTCCTGGAAGTCTCCACACACAAAAGATGCTCAGCTCTTGTCTCTTCAGGGTAAATGTTGCTTCATGTAAAAGTGTAGGTCAAAAAGAGTGGCCTTAGAGCTCCTCACAGTCCCTCAGCAGAGGAGAAGAGAAGAGATGAGACCAGACCAGGTTGGAAGAGACCTTCAAGATCATCGCGTCCAACCTATCATCCAACACCACCTAATCAACTAACCCATGCAACCAAGCACCCTGTCAAGTCTCCTCCTGAACCCCTCCAGTGATGTGATGGTCTGTAGGCTGTTGTGTTGGCCTGCTGAGGGACAGGGCTGTAGAGGGAGTGGGTGGGGAGAGGCTGTTTGCTCTGCACCCAGAGAAGTCCCCGCAGGAAATTCAGTCAGGTGTGTAGGTTGTTGTTCTGCTGAGAAACAGAAGGCTTCTGTAATTAACCTTCAGCTAATGAAGTGTCAGTGCACTGAACTCTGTTTCATGTTATACAGTGGTTGGTTTCTCAGAGCTCTGGAGTAGCATTTGGCACTTTGAAGTCTGAGCAGATCCCTCCAGGAATTTGTGAAGGCCTGTGCACGATTTGCTTCGTGTTTTTATGAATGGCTCTGCTGTGCTTGGGTTCAGCCTGATAAAACTTCTGTTGAAAACTGAAGGCAGGGTCTGAAACTGCAGAGGAAGAGGAGTTGTGATGGTGGTGGTGGAGCAGTGGCAGTCCTTGCGTTTACGCTGCCTGCTGGCAGGCAGAAGGTGTTGGCAGGGGGGTGTGTGATGGCACGGTGGCTCCTGAAGACACCTGGAAGCCCAGCGGCTGTGAGAAGGGCAGCGGAGCGGTGCCAGCTCCTTCCTTGGACCCCACAGAGCTGTAGTGCTGCCGGCGCTTCTCAGCCCAGCCCGAGGCAGGGTCGCTTGCTCCCGTGGGCTCCCATGGCTGAAGAGGGCCGGCCCTGCGGAAGCCCAGCTCCTGTCTCGCCAGCGCTTCATTCCCGGTTCCCCGCTGCAGCACCACCTGGTGCAGGGAGCTCGCAGCGCAGCGCCCAGGCTGGCCGCAGCAAACGCGCTGGTGGCCTCAACAGCCGTTCAAATGGCCGTGGCGTGTCCGTCTCATCTGCCCAGGTGCTTCCCTGCTCTGGGAAACCTCTGCCCCGCCGGGAGCCTCAGCTGGCCACCTCAGAGGACACTTTCCCTTCCCCTGGTAGCGTCCCAGTGCTGCTGGGGAGCAGCGTTCTGAGCCTGCTGTCTTTGTTCTTGGATTCCCCCTCATCAAAGCAGTCTGCAGGAGCTGCCCTGAGGCGTTTTGCACTGCTTGGCAGGGCACGTGGAATTCCATAGCCCAGCAAATTCGAGGGGTAGGGATATTTAAACTGTTTTTTACCATAGTGGAATTTGGGAATGATATGCTGTGCTATAAATAGGAGTGGATCAGAGGAGTTAGGAGTTCTGCTCAGGGTCTGGCGTGAGCAAAACCTGAACCAGATGCTGAAAACTTCTCTTACTGGCTTTTTCTTCCCTGGGGGAAGGGACCATGTCAGATTCCTGAGACTCTGCCATACCCTGTTTGTTATTCCTGGCTTTTCATCTCCTGCTGTGGAGATCTTACTGGGCATCATCCCTCTTTTCAGCCAAGCTGCCTGACTGGCCTTACCATGGTTAATGAGGGGAAAGGTGTTGCTGTACTGTGACTCATGGGGGTGCAGAATAAATGTCTTACTCACATGACACCTCACTCAGTAACCTCTCAAGTTGACCACAGTTTGATCCTTCAGTTGAGTTAAATGCTGTATTAAAAAATAACTACTGACATTAAGTAAATAAGCCCAGTACATGCCCCACGTAGGTGGTAGAGGCCTGCTGTGCCCCAAGTCACTCTGGCATCTTGCCTCTGAGCCATCTAGCAGAAGCCAGTTCTGCTCCAGCTTGCTTTGCTGACTCCTGCAAGCCAAATTCCAGTCCTGCTTTAACAGCACTTGGGGATCTGCTGGCTCCTCTCAGCTGTGATAACCCTGCTCACAGATAAAGCAGTGGAGCTACCTTCTCACCTGAGCAAGCATCACCTTGCCTCCTGCCTTTCAGAATGACGTAGAGAACTTGTAAAGGTGACTTCTCAGGCTGTCTCCATCAGGTAGAGTTACTCAAGGAACTAATTCAGAGGGTTCCTTGGGATAAAGTCCTTAAAAACAAAGGGGTCCAGGAGAGCTGGACCTACTTCAATGAAGAATTGTTGAAGGCTCAGGGACAGGCTGTGCCAATGTGCCAGAAGATGAGCCGCCGGGGCAGACGGCCAGCCTGGATGGTTCATGAACTTTTAATGGAACTGAGGGAAAAAAAGAGGGTGTATCACCTTTGGAAGCGAGGGGAGGCAACCCACAGAATGTTTAAGGATGTTGCTAGGTCTTGTAGGAAGAGAATTAGGGAGGCAAAAGCACACTTGGAACTTAAACTGGCCTCTACTGTGAAGGACAACAAAAAGTCCTTCTATAAATACATTAATAGTAAGAGGAAGGGGAAGGAAAACCTCCACTCCTTGGTGGATACGGAGGGGAACATTGTAACCAAGGATAAGGAAAAGGCAGAGATACTTAACACCTTCTTTGCCTCAATTTTTACTAGAAGGGCAGAACGTCTTCCTGACAGCTGGTCTGCAGAGCTAGCAGAAGGAGCCAGGGAGCTGCACAGTTTCCCTATGTTCCATGAGGCGGTAGTTGGAACTCTCCTTAGCAGCTTGGATCCCCACAAGTCCATGGGACCAGATGGGATTCATCCTAGGGTGCTGAGAGAGCTGGCAGATGAGCTGGCCAAGCCACTCTCCATAATTTTCCAGCAGTCCTGGCTCACTGGCGAGGTCCCAGAGGACTGGAAGCTGGCCAACGTGGTGCCCATCCATAAGAAGGGCCGGTTGGATGAGCCAGGGAATTACAGGCCTGTCAGCCTGACCTCAGTGCCAGGCAAGATCATGGAACAGGTCATCCTGAGTTCAATAACACAACACTTACAGGATGGCCAAGGGATCAGGCCTAGCCAGCATGGATTTAGGAAGGGCAGGTCCTGCCTGACCAACCTGATCTCCTTCTATGATCAGGTGACCCGCCTGGTGGATGTGGGGAGGCCTGTTGATGTAGTCTACCTGGACCTCAGCAAGGCCTTTGACACCGTCCCCCATAGCAAACTGCTGGCCAAGCTGTCAGCCCATGGCTTGGACGGGAGCACACTGCGATGGGTTAGGAACTGGCTGGATGGCCGAGCCCAGAGAGTGGTGGTGAATGGTGCCACATCCAGCTGGCAACCAGTCACTAGTGGTGTGCCCCAAGGATCAGTGCTGGGCCCTGTGCTCTTTAACATCTTTATTGATGATCTGGATGAGGGCATTGAGTCCATCATCAGTAAATTTGCTGACGACACCAAGCTGGGGGCAAGAGTTGATCTGCTGGAGGGTAGAGAGGCTCTGCAGAGAGACCTGGACAGGCTGGACAGATGGGCAGAGTCCAACGGCATGAGATTGAACACATCCAAGTGCCGGGTTCTGCACATTGGCCACAACAACCCCATGCAGTGCTACAGGCTGGGGTCAGAGTGGCTAGAGAGCAGCCAGGCAGAGAGGGATCTGGGGGTGCTGGTTGATGGTAGGCTTAACATGAGCCTGCAGTGTGCCCAGGCAGCCAAGAGGGCCAATGGCATCCTGGCCTGCATCAAGAACAGTGTGGCCAGCAGGAGCAGGGAGGTCATTCTGCCCCTGTACACTGCACTGGTTAGGCCACACCTCGAGTACTGTGTCCAGTTCTGGGCCCCTCAGTTTAGGAAGGATGTTGACTTGCTGGAACGAGTCCAGAGAAGAGCAACAAAGTTGGTGAGGGGTTTGGAACACAAGCCCTGTGAGGAGAGGCTGAGGGAGCTGGGGCTGCTTAGCCTGGAGAAGAGGAGACTTAGGGGTGACCTTATTGCTCTCTACAACTACCTGAAGGGAGGTTGTAGACAGGCTGATGATGGTCTCTTCTCCCAGGCACCCAGTACCAGAACAAGAGGACACAGTCTCAAGCTGCGCCAGGGGAGGTTCAGGTTGGATGTTAGGAAGAAGTTCTATACAGAAAGAGTGATTGCGCTATGGAACGGGTTGCCCGGGGAGGTGGTGGAGTCGCCGTCATTGAAGGTGTTCAGAAGGAGACTTGACGGGGTGCTTGGTGCCATGGGTTAGCTGTTTGGGTGGGTTGGATTGGTTGATGGGTTGGACACGATGATCTTGAAGGTCTCTTCCAACCTGGTTTGGTTTATTCTAATAAAGGTTTTATTCTAATAAAGAAGCTGCAGGGATTTGAGAAGGGAAATGGCACTTGGTTTTCAAAGTGACATCCTGAAGGACATCAACCTTGTGCAAACACCACAGGACACCAGTCCAAGTGCCGAGTGCTGCACTTTGGTCACAGCAGCCCCATGCAGCGATACAGGCTGGGGTTGGAGTGGCTGGAGAGCTGCCAAACAGAGAGGGACCTGGGGGTGCTGATTGACAGCCAGCTGAACATGAGCCAGCAGTGTGCCCAGCTGGCCAAGAAGGCCAATGGCATCCTGGCCTGCACCAAGAATAGTGTGGCCAGCAGGAGCAGGGAAGTCATTGTGCCCCTGTGCTCAGCACTGGTTAGGCCACACCTCGAGTCCTGTGTCCAGTTCTGGGCCCCTCAGTTTAAGAATGATATTGAGACTCTTGAATGTGTCCAGAGAAGGGCAACAGAGCTGGGGAGGGGTCTGGAGCACAGCCCTGTGAGGAGAGGCTGAGGGAGCTGGGGTTGCTTAGCCTGGAGAAGAGGAGGCTCAGGGGAGACCTCATTGCTCTCTACAACTACCTGAAGGGAGGTTGTAGCCAGGAAGGGGTTGGTCTCTTCTCCCAGGCAACCAGCACCAGAACAAGAGGACACAGTCTCAAGCTGCACCAGAGGAAGTTTAGGCTGGAGGTGAGGAGAAAGTTCTTCCCAGAGAGAGTTGTTAGCCAGTGGAATGTGCTGTCCAGGGAGGTGATGGAGTCCCCATCCCTGGAGGTGTTCAAGAGGGGATTGGATGTGGCACTTGGTGCCATGGTTTAGTAGTCATGAGGTGTTGGGTGACAGGTTGGACTTGATGATCTTTGAGGTCTCTTCCAACCTTACTGATTCTATGAACCTGCCTGCTGCCTCTGTGGCAGAAGTGTGTGGAGCAAATCTGAACATGCATTGGACTGCAGAGATTTTTACTGGGGTCCTGTCACTCTCACAGTGAAAAAGTGTTTTCTCATGTTCATGTGGAAACTCCTATGCTTCAGCTTGCAGCTGTTGTCCTGTCATGGAACATCACTGATTACAATTACAATTGCTGTTTCTTTTCAGGACACAGGCATTGGGATGACCCAGGAGGAGCTGGTTTCTAACCTCGGTACCATCGCTCGCTCGGGCTCAAAGGTGACTCAGGATGAAGCACCCCTTCTTCCCCACTTAGAAAAGTCTTCTCCAGTTACAGCTACCTTTGTTCTCCTTTTTTTCCTTCCCTTGGCCCCCAGCCCAGCTGTGAAATTACACCCCTCTTGGAAGGTGAAACCTACCCTTGGAGCCTTCCAGCTCTTAATGGTCTCTGCTGAGTGCTGTGGGAGGCCTGTTGTGGCCAGGCAGTGCTAAAGGGTCCTGTGTGTAATGCTGCTGTGCCTCTCTCCTTCCTCCCCAAGCCATCTTTATAGAGTGCACATGCTCACTCTGTGTCCAGGAGGGCAGCAGCTATGTCCTCATGCTGGCTAGTTTTGTATAGATGTACCTGATTGGTGTCTCTGATCTCTGGAAGGTTTTGTGCTCCTGATTCTCTGAGCCATCTCTCATTTTCCATTGCTGCTGGTAGCAGTGAGCATTTCCTAAGCAATGCTCCCCTTTTCCAGAGGTGGTGTTCCCTGTGGGAGAAACCCTCTTTCTTGGGCATCATCCTTGGAACACTGATGCAGAGGTGTGGGATGAGGGTGCTGGGCTGCCAGGCTGCAGTGTCTGCTGTAAGGGCTGCATCAGTGCCTGAGGAGCAGACCTAGAACTGCCAGTGGTACCTGAAGCCTGTGTGCTGCTTTACCATAGAATCATTGCATGTTTGGGTTGGAAGGGACCTGTAAAGATCATCCAGTGTCTCCTCTTTTTTTCCTCCAGGCTTTTCTAGATGCTTTGCAGAGCCAAGCTGAAGCCAGTAGTAAAATCATTGGCCAGTTTGGAGTGGGTTTCTACTCTGCCTTCATGGTGGCTGATAAGGTGGAGGTGTTCTCACAGTCTGCAGAGCCAGGGAGCCCAGGCTACCACTGGTCTTCAGACGGGTAAGGCTGCAGGGTGGGATGGAAATGGGCTGTGTCCAGACCAGGCCTGGACTGAAAGCTGTGTAGGACAAGACAGGGTGTGTGTGATCTTTCACAACCAGGCTTACTGGTTTAGATCCTGCTGAGATTATCCACAGTAGCAGCTCCTGGCCAAGTGTGCCAGGGTGAAAACCACAGGGACAAACTTGCTTTGTCTGAATAGGTGTGCCACAGACAAAGAGAGTACCTGCCATTCCTGTTCCTTTCTCACTGGCAGACAGTCACCTCAAGCAGTGCCCCAGACTGGAGAGGCAGATTTCATCTCTTTGGTCTAGTTGTCACCTGGGTTTTGGCTCGAGGGCACCACCCACAGCAGGCAGTGCTGTGCAGTGGCTCTGTAGGCACATGTCTGTATTGGTTGATCTGTCTGCTCATCCCTTGCTGTCTACTTGGTTACAAACATCTGTGATGGCCAAGCTGTGTAAAATGGAAGCTTCTGGGATTGACAAGCCCTACACCCCCTTACAGTCTCCAAAGAATAAAGAATTTACAGAACTGTTTAAATTCTGGAAATAATCTTTTGTAATTGAGGCATCAGCCTGCCTTGGGCTGCAGTCAAGCTGCTGTGCACTGCAGTTTGCACTGCTGGACACTTTGGAGGCTTGTCTGTCATCTCCCCACTGCTTGATCCCCATCTGGCATTTACTTAGCAGTGGGGCAGGACTGGTCATCCAGAACAGGCTGTCTTCAGCAGAGCACAGCTGCTTCTCATCATAACCTGCATACTCCAGTGAAGAGCTGAGTGAGGACCCTCAAACAAGTCAGAGCTGTCAGGAAGAAGGCAGGAGCCTGGGTGTTGCAGCCACTGTAAGAAATGTAGGAGAGGAGCTGAAGGCAAGGCTCACCCAGCCTGAAGGTTGTTTGAAGGTTCCTTTTTGGTAGAGGCTGCTGGTGGCTTTGCAGAGCAGCCTGTCCTGGGGCTGGAGTCT
The DNA here is from genome assembly GCF_026170545.1 of Melanerpes formicivorus. Taxonomy (NCBI): domain Eukaryota; kingdom Metazoa; phylum Chordata; class Aves; order Piciformes; family Picidae; genus Melanerpes; species Melanerpes formicivorus. The sequence continues at coordinate 10,660,688 of NW_027142366.1, read as the reverse complement.
CTGTGTTGAAAACAGACACAAGCTTTGGGGATGCTTCTCAGAGGTACCAAGAGCACTCAGGATTTATTGCCTTTGCCTCCTGGCACCAAAGTCTTGTGTGTGCTCTTAGATTAACAAAACGTTTCTGTGTCTCCTCATGGCTGTGTGTGAGATACACAGGCTGACACAGGCTCTGTTTCTAATCCCAGCTCAGGAATATTTGAGATTGCAGAAGCTTCTGGTGTCAGAACTGGGACTAAGATTATTATACATCTCAAAGAAGACTGCAAAGAGTTTGCCAATGAAGATCGAGTCAAGGGTGAGTGGAGGAGGGAGGTGCTGAGGGGCTGTGACGTCTGTTGGCGCCTGGCGCGTGGGAGGTGAATTTGCAGCCTCTCTGCTCGGCACCTTTCACCTGCTGTTACCGAGGAGATCCTCACTGTGCTGTTTGCACAAACGTGACTCTTCTGTGTCTCCTTTCCTTTCCAGAGGTGGTGACAAAATACAGCAACTTCATCAGCTTCCCACTGTACCTCAATGGGAGAAGAATTAACACCCTGCAGGTGAGCAGGAGGGTCACAGGCAGGTCACTCACCGAGGTGAACTGCTGTAATCCTCCACTGGAGGTAGGAAAGAGCATCAAGGTGAAATCAGGGAAGGGTTGTCCAGGGTATCACAGACTCTGTAGTGAACAAGTAATTGGAGCAATCCAGCAGAAGTCATGCCTGGAGCTGTTTGTGTACATACTGGAGAGCATTCTGGCAGATTAGCAAAGCCATTTTTATTTGTAGTTCTCTTCAGCAGAGTTACTGTTTCACTGCTTCATAATGCTTATTGTAACCTTCTGTGCCATACTGATGATGTGGGGACTGCCCATGTCACTGGTGTGCCAGCACCTCTTGCTGCAGTTCTTTCTAGGCTTCAGCACTGGGTAGCCAGTGTCAGTGAACGGTTGGGTTTCTGTGGGTGGCTCAGCTCACACCCTGGTTTCCTTCACAGCCTTTAGCCAAGTGCTGCTTGATGCTAGCATTTTCTGACCACTATAAATTGTGTTAGACATAAGGAAGAAGTTCTTTGCTATGAAGGTGGTGAGATACCAGAAGAGGTTGCCCAGAGCAGCTGTGGAGGCCTCATCCCTGGAAGTGTTCAAGGCCAAGCTGGGTGAGGCTTTGAGCAACCTGGTCTCATGGAAGGTGTCCCTGCCCGTGGCAGGGGATTGGAACTAGGTGATCTGTAAGGTCCTTTCCAACTCAAGCTGTTCTATGATATTGCAGCCAGAACCATTTGAGTCAGATGTTCTTGGCCCAATTGCAGGAATCATGTAGGTGAAATTAATAATCTTTAAACCAGAAATCTTTGAATCACTTTCCTACAGCATCTCCATGTCTGGTTGTTTAACTCTTCCTCACCTAAGAGAGCAGGTAGAGAGTCTGTGTGGCTTTTTCTTTCCTGGAATGTGGCACTGAGTGCACAGACTTCCCAGACTGTGCTTAAATATCTTATCATGTTAATTTATCTAAGGTTCTGTAATTGGTGCTGTTAGTTACTGATTTGGATTCCTGTGTAATTGTCTTTCTGTTCCAAAGGCTTTCCAGCTGTTTCCTTTCAACTGCAAAACCAAGACTAGACTTAGAGAGCTCTTTGCTTTTTTTCACCTGACAATCAATAAAACAGACTCCCTAGAGAAGAGCAGTACTAGAGCAGGGGGTGAAATTCCCCTAATAGAGCCATGTACTTTTATCTTCCTATCAGAAAGTCTCTTTTCCCTTGGGATACAGCAGCAGCTTTGTTCTCATTATGCTCTGTTTCAGGCCTTTTTGTTATCCAGGATCTGGGGTTTGTGTTTTTTTCCACACATCAACATCAGCTCACTGTAAACAGATCTGTAGCTGGTTCCCTGGTGTGGATTTTCCTATATAAGCTCTTGAATGCTTGCCATGGAGCTGCCAGTGTGGAGTTAGAGGCTTCTCTGGTCTAACAGTGATAACTGTTAATCTCTGGGAAAGCAACACGTCACCTAACAACAGCTGCTGTAAAGCACCTTAGCACCTAGTTGAGTCCATAATCCTCCCTGTGATCCCACAAACCCTCCAGGACACTTCAGTGTGCAGGAAATGTTATGAAGCCACTTGTGGAACAAGGCTTTGAGGCAGAAGAAGCTTTAAGGAGCATGGCAGGGCTGCCAGAACACTGAATCCCTTGGATCTGGTAGGTGGAGTGTGGGCTAAATGTTTGAATTGCCTCAGTAATCACTCCTGTCACTCAAGTGGCAAAGAGTGGCAGTGAGCGTAGTGAGTTTCACCTGGCTGGAAACAGGAGATTCTTAGTTGAGTCCCAGTGTGCTCTGCTCTTTGCCATGGGTTAGCTGTTTGGGTGGGTTGGATTGGTTGATGGGTTGGACACGATGATCTTGAAGGTCTCTTCCAACCTGGTTTGGTTTATTCTAATTCTAATAAAGGTTTATTCTAATTCTAAAGGGTAGAAACTCCCAAGTCTTTGCTAGATGCTGCTTTTTTGCTGAGGTACTGAAAACTGCAATGTGATGTGAGTATGGGCTGAACACTCCAGGAAGCACAGGAGTTTAGAGCAGCAGCAGGTGGGAAGCATGGCCAGAGGAAAGGAGCTTGTGAGTTCCAGTTCACATCTAGATGTGGGAAATAGTACTGCTGGAGCACATCTGACCCTGCAGCAGGCAGAGTGCTTCACAAAGCATTTCCTGAGCTCCAGAGCAAATCAGTAGAAAAGAGGCAACCCAGGAGTGCCTCACAAGCACTCAGCTGACCTTATGGTGGGATGGTGACCTCCAGCAGAGTGGCAGGGTGGCTGCAACAAACCCACTGAAACTTTCACTTTTCCTTAGGTTGCTGGTCAGGCCTTGAGATAATTGAGCAGCACTGCTAGTCAGCTGTAGTAACTGTCCAGGATGCTGTTGGCCAGTAGCAAGTGTGAGGCAATGGAGGTTAGCCAAAACCCCTTTTGTTTTGGGCTAAACAGAGCTGCCATATCCATGTTGCAGGGCAAGAGTACCTCTAGCAAAGGTGACCCGAGGTCAGGTGAGGGGCAGTGATTTGTCAGTGTGTGATAATGTGCCTGAGCCCATCCTGCTGCACAGAGGAGCCTGCAGCTTTGAAAGCTCAGATTTCCTTGGTCCAACATCCCAGAGGGAAAGTGTAACTGTGAAAGAAGAGCCCTGATCTGAGGCTGCAGGTCTTGAGAGTTGAAGGGAACTCATCTCCCTGCTCCTCCACAGGCACTCTGGATGCTGGACCCCAAGGACATCAGCGAGTGGCAGCACGAGGAGTTCTACCGCTTCATCGCGCAGGCCTACGACAAGCCCCGCTACGTCCTGCACTACAAGGCTGATGCTCCCCTCAACATCCGCAGCATCTTCTATGTGCCTGAGCAGGTACCTGCCCTTCTGCCCAGGGAACAGGGGGACATCTGCCTGGCTGCTCTGACAAGGAGAAAATAGGGCAAGGAGGCAAGAATGGGCAAGGAGGAATATCTAGTGTGGTATCACTGTTAAGGCTGCACCTTGAATGCTGGGTTCAGTTATGGGCCGGCCACTCCAGGATGGATATTGAGAGGCTGGAGTGGACCCAGGGAAGGTCAGTGAAGCTGGTGAAGGGTCTGGAGAAGAGGTGTGGTGAGAAGCAGATGAGGGAAATGGAGTGTTGAGCCTTCAGAAAAGAAGGCCAAGGGGAGACCTTCTGGCTCTACAACTCACCGAAAGGAGGCTGGAGACAGGTGGAGGTTGGTCTTTTCTCTCAGATAATTAGCAACAGGATAAGAAGAAGCAGCCTCAGGTTGTGCCAGGAGAGGTTTATGTTGGACATCAAGAATAATTTCTTCCCCAAAAGGATTGCCAAGGCCTGGCCCAGGCTCCCCGTCCCTGGAGAGGTTTCAAAGCCCTGTAGCTGCAGTGCTGAGGGCCATGGCTTAGCGGTGACCTGGCAGTGCTGGGTTAATGGTTGGACTCAATGATCTTAAAGGTCTCTCCCAATCAAAATGATCCCATGGTTCTGTGATTCTATCTCTGCAGTGGGCTGGGTGCCACAGAGTATTGTGGGGGCACTGAGTCACTACAGGAATGGGCTCAGGGAAGTCCTTAGAGAAGATAGCCAAGATTTCAGCTCTTGTTGGGTATAACACTGGTGGGGAAGACCGCAGTGTGACCTGGTCAGCTGGTGCAGCCCCAGAGGTACTGCAGCAGGGTGTAGAGCTGGGCAGGCTGCGCAGTGCTGGCGTTACCTTCTGTCTCTTGTCCCTGCAGAAACCATCCATGTTCGACATCAGCAGGGAGCTGGGCTCCAGCGTTGCCCTCTACAGCCGCAAAATTCTCATCCAAACCAAAGCTGCAGACATCCTGCCCAAGTGGCTGCGCTTTCTGAGAGGTGGGGGCTGGCCACAGGAGTGCCCTGGACACACACAGGGGCCGAGGCCAGGGGCTGCCTTCCTGAGCCTGGCACTGGGTTTGCCTTGCCGCTCAAGGCTTGTTTTGTGTTCCAGGAGTTGTGGACAGTGAGGATATACCCCTGAACCTCAGCAGGGAGCTGCTGCAGGAGAGTGCCCTCATCAGGTAAGCAAGAGGTGGATCCTGTGGACTGCTGAAGATCTTTTGGCTTCTTGCTGGCTGAAGAAGGACATTAGAGGGGTGTGGGGGGCACTTGGCATGTAAGTTGCAGCGTTTCCATCTTTGGGAGTTTCTGTAGTCTGTAAAGTGAGTTGTTTCTCAGCCATGCTGGTCACATCTCAAGACATGGGAGCAGTGTCCTGTGTCATACTGTCTGCTGCCACCTGCTCGGCCCACATGCCCCTCATGCCCTGTGCTGCTTTTTGGTATCTGCTCTACAGCAGCAACAGTGGATTTGCTATTGAAAGTGTCTTGTCCAAACCAAGTGCTTTGGGAAACAAAGCCAGACAGTAAAAAATAAACACTGGGAAGCTGAAGCAATGAAGCTGACTGTCAGCAAGGCAGTCTCCTCCAAGAACCTTTTAGATCTGGCTTTGTTTTTTCTGTTTTGTCCTTCATTGCCCTTCTCAAACATCTGCCACTGTTGGAACTTGAAGGAAGTGTAAGAGCAGGCTCTTGTTTCTTTAGCAGTGACACTGGAAACTTGTTAGGTTTGATGGCTAACTCTATTCTGCAGCTGGTGAAGTGCCTCTACCTTCACCAGAGTCACCAAATTAACACTGTCACTTCATGGTGAATTTTCAGGCCTTCAAAAAGGATTCCTCCAAGAGTCACCCTTTTACAGTTCTTTTGTCCCATGTCTGTGTGGGAACAAGGTAGATGCCCTCTGCACAGTCAGTTATGTACTGCAGCATCGCTGAGGGAGGAGTTGCTGAAGACTGGAGCTTCAGCAGGACAGTTACAGTATCACAGTATCACAGTATCACTTAGGTTGGAAAGGACCTCGAGGATCATCGAGTCCAACCTATCAACACAGACCCCATGACTAGACCATGGCACCAAGTGCCACGTCCAATCTCCCCTTGAATGCCTCCAGGGTCGATGACTCAACCACCTCCCTGGGCAGCCCGTTCCAATGCCGAATGACTCGCTCGGTGAAGAACTTCCTCCTCACCTCGAGTCTAAACCTCCCCTGGCGCAGCTTGAGACTGTGTCCCCTTGTTCTGGTGCTGGTTGCCTGGGAGAAGAGGCCAACCCCTTCCTGGCTACAACCACCCTTCAGGTAGTTGTAGAGGGCAATGAGGTCACCCCTGAGCCTCCTCTTCTCCAGGCTAAACAATCCCAGCTCCCTCAGCCTCTCCTCATAGGGCTTGTTGTACCTCAACTCCAGCTCTCTTCAGCTCAAGAGCTGCTCTTTAATGAGATACAAAGAGCAGAGGTAGAGCAGAGAGGGGACAGTGGACCACTTCCTTCTTTGTCCTCATGTTTGCACATGCATGGCTAAAACAAAGGGAGAGAGAGCTGCTTTGGTGTAGCAGCTGTCTTTGAAAGGCTTGCTCCTTTTCAGGAAGCTCCGAGATGTTCTGCAGAAGAGGTTGATCAAGTTCTTTGCTGACCAGAGCAAGAAGGACCCTGAGAAATATGCCAAATTCTTTGAGGAATACGGAGTGTTCATGAGAGAGGGGATTGTCACGATAGCAGAGCAGGATGTCAAGGTACCAGGAGTCCTGAAGCACTGCAGATGATGGGAGAGAGTACTGGTGTCTACTGTGAGCTGGAATGAGCGGGGCTGCTACTCTGTGAATCTCATGTGCCTCTAACTTGTGTTCCCAGGCCTAACAAGACCTGCAGGTTCTCTAGTGCCCAAACTCTCACTCTTTCTGACTGGATCTCATTCAAGGCACTGCAGGGTCTCTGTACCCAATATCATCAGCTTTCCCTGATGCAATATCAACTACAGCAGGCAATAAAGTAGGGCTTTTCCCACTGTTGTCCTCTGCTTGTGTTCCCACTTGCAGGAGAGCTCAGTCTACATACTGTCTAGCTCACTTTTCTACATCCTTAATATCTGGAGCGGGAAGAAGGGACTCGGAGTGCCCCGGAGCTCTTTTGCAGGGCTGCAAACTGGCCTGTGTGCTGCAAAGGGAGTTCTCAGGGCTGGGAGCAGTCAGATAGAGCCAGAGCTGCCTGCCCTCAGCTGACAGGAGCATGTTTCTTGCAGGAGGACATAGCCAAGCTGCTGCGCTTCGAGTCGTCGGCGCTGCCCGCGGGGCAGCTGACCGGCCTGGCCGACTACGCCTCGCGCATGAGGGCAGGCAGCAGGAACATCTACTACCTGTGCGCCCCCAACCGCCACCTGGCACAGCACTCCCCCTACTTTGAGGCAATGAAGAAGAAGGACATGGAGGTGGGTGAGCAGTGTGCCCTGGCCAAGGCAACGCATTGAGCTACCACGTCAGTGGTCAGGGCTCACCTGGGTCTCAGAGCTGAGTGGGGCAGAGAGGCCTGTGGTAGATCCCTGCCGCTGCAACTTCTTTGCCCAGGCTCCTCTGTCTGCACTCAGACTGGCCTCTGATGGGAGGCCAGGTAGGACCTGTCCCACACACTGCAGGCAGGTTGGTGCTTGTGCAGACACCTTGTTCTGATATCTGTTGAATACCTACACTGAACCGCAGAGCAGGGGTCTAAGAACTGCTCTGCAGGATTGATAATGGTGCTTATAGATGTCCTCTGTGAGCAGCTGGCCATTTCAGACCTGGAGTCAGTGCTGGTTCTCACTTTCCATGGGGCAGCAGGACCTTGTTCAGCTGCAGACCTATTCCCCATGGTAACAAAACCCTCCAAAGGTTTGCTTTCATTTGCAGCCCTGAGCGACAGTCCCCACGTTGTTGAACCCCGCTCATCGCCCCTGTGATGTTCTCACTGTTTGGTGCAGAGTCACCTTGAGAAGGAGGAAATGCTGCCACATCCCAACCAATGTGGTGGTGTCCCTTTTTTGGCACAGGTGCTGTTCTGCTATGAGCAATTTGATGAGCTGGCACTGTTGCACCTTCGGGAGTTTGACAAGAAGAAGCTGATCTCGGTGGAGACAGATATTGTTGTTGATCACTATAAGGAAGAGAAGATTGAGGAGAGCCAACCAGGTATTGTGAGGCTCCCCTAGCCATTCCTGCAGCCTGCAGTCCTGCCACCCTGTGCCAGCCAGTGAGGATACACCTCATCCTGCTGCTCTCATGCTCTGAGGCAACTTGCCCTTCTTGCAGATCCCTTTCATCCCACATAATCAGAGTTTCAGCAGCTGGCTGATTTGAGCAGTTGGAATGTCCTGTGTGCAGCTTCCATGACTTGAGTTTAACATGGTGTGTACACCTGACAGGGGCAGACAGGCACTGGCTGGGCACAAGCCTGCCCTGTCTGGGGTGAGGGCATGTACATAGGCTTCTGATGAGTGGTGCTGCCTCCCATTTATTTCCACAAGGGAGCAGATAAAGGGAAGTGTGACATGGGCTGAGCTCAGGAGCAAAGCTTGCTGTCCAGTGGCATGCTGTAGATGCACTCTCAGATGTGTCCTCTTTCTCCTGCCAGCTGCAGAACGTCTGACTGAGAAGGAAGCTGAGGATCTGATGGCCTGGATGAGAAACGCCTTAGGCTCCCGTGTCACTGGTGTTAAGGTTGGTGTTCTGTGTCTGGGTGACTGAGTCCAGGAGACCCACAGAGGCAATAACCTAGGGAAAAAAGATGGTGGCTCACTGGGGACCTGCTGCCACTGCTTTTTCTTTGGGCTCTGAGAGAAATCATTCTCCTCTGTGCCTCCTTTCTGTAAATGGTCTGAATGCTGGTGTTGCCATTTGGCTGGTCATGGAAGACCCACACCTTAATGAGCAAAGCCCTCTTGACTAAGTCATACTCAAGTTACCAGAAGAACAGGATGGTAACTGTCTTGCCTGTGGACTAGAAAGGCTCACTGGCAAGGAATGCTTTGGGTCCAGCTGCAAAATACTGCCTGTGGACCAGTGGGGCCATTTGGGCTTCCAGCTTTCCTGTTGGGGAGAGATGAATCATGGAGGGATAGGTGTGGATCTATGCTGGGGAGACTCTTGAGTCCTTGAACCTCCTCCCCTCTAGCCTGTGTCCATTTTCCATCTCTTCTGCACAGGTGACCACACGGCTGGACACCCACCCTGCCATGATCACTGTGCTTGAGATGGGGGCTGCCCGGCACTTCCTGCGCATGCAGCAGCTGGCCAAGACCCAGGAGGAGCGTGCCCAGCTCCTGCAGCCCACCCTGGAGATCAACACTGGGTAAGAGCAACAATACCAGTTCCAGACCTGGGGTGCTGTGGTCTTTCTGGGGTGGGGGCAGGGAGGAAGCAATGTCAGGCTCTCAGTACTAGAGTGCTTGAATCTGTAAGGCTGCATGGCACAGGCCACGTGAGCCACACATGATGTCCAGCCTGCTGAGGACTACAGGAGCTACCTCAGGGCAGGGCAGGAGAGAAGAAGAAGCCCCAGAACAGGAGCAAGGAATTTTGAGCTATTTTGCCTTAAAGTAGAAGCTTTTCTGTCCCACCTTGGCTTAGCTGCTTGGTTTGGAAATGTATTTCTCATTGTGTCAAAACATACCAAGTCTCAGTGCTGATTTCTCTCACAGGCACACTCTGATTAAGAAACTTAATGAGCTGAAGGACAGTCAGCCTGATCTGGCCCAGCTGTTGCTTGATCAGGTAGGAGCCAGGCCTTCTCCAGAAGCTGCCCCAGAGGCAGCCTGCAGACCATGGATGGCAGGGAATGGGGAGAAGCCCTTGCAGTGGGCAAGAATCACATCCCGTGGTCCTCACTCTGGGTGCTTCTGGTTCTTGTGGGCCAGAAATGCGGTGTAGAAGACCTGCTTGGTCTCAGCATGGGGAGTGATGTTCATTCAGTTCCTCTCCAGCTATCATCCAGCTGCACTTGCTGCTTATTTAATGCTTTCTTCTTAAAAGGATGCCTGGGATAGTGCTGGAGTCACCATCCCTGTAGGGATTTAAAAGCTGTGCAGATGGGCTGGACATGGTTTAGTGATGACCTAGCAGTGCTGGGTTATGGTTGGACTTGATGATTTTAAGGGTCTTTTCCAACCTAAATGATTCCATGATTCTCTTTTCCAGATTTATGAGAATGCCATGATAGCAGCAGGGCTGAATGAGGATCCCAGACCAATGGTGAACAGGCTGAATGAGCTCCTCACCAGGATCCTGGAGAAGAACTAAGCCCCAGAAGACCAATGGATGAACCCTGTGCTCTGTCAGCTATTGAAGCATCTGCTTGCAGCCACTGTACAGTAAGGGGTTCATGTGGCAGAGGGCCAGGGACAACACAGGGGACTTCCAACCCTCACTGCACAGAGAAGAGTCATTTGTCATTGTTAGATCATGCGTCATCAACCTGTTCAAAGTGTGATGATCTTGGTGAGAGCAAAATCCAGAAGCTGCTGCTCAGACAATATGCCCAAATTTCCCACACAAGCTTGAAGAGCTTCATACTGTTTCCAGAAATGGCCTTTCCCAAAACAGATGTTGGCAGCAAGATTCCCACTTAGGTCTGTGACCAGCACCCCACTGAATCCCTCTGCACTGTTGTGCTCCCAACAAGCGCTGGCAGGATTAGTTGAAGAACCTTCCACCTCTGAGCAGGCAGGAGGAGTTTGCTGGTCTAGAGATAGATTGCTGCAATTAGCAGACACAGACAGTGCTGGTGGAACCATGTCAGTGCAGTCCCACAGCAGAGAAGATCACCAGGCTGCTGGATAATTGAGTTCATCCTGGTCTTGCTGTGGAAAAGGGGAGGTGACTGGGAAACAGCTTTCCAGCATGTGGCTCTCTGGAAAGTCTCCAAGGCTTTTGCCTCTTCTGTGGGATAAACTGCATGTCTAGCTGATCTATGTTTATAATAAATAAATTCCTCTTCTTTTCCACACCCCTCCACTCTTCTCTCTTCCCCTCACTTCGTTGGTCTTTATGTCTTCCAGCTGGTGATTTGTTGGTTCCTCTGTCCTCAGATGCTGTTTGGGTCTTCAGGGCATCAAGCACCAGACAGTGGTGGGAAGAGAGGGCAGAGAGTGTGGAGGAAAACAGGAGAATCTGTAGCTCTGAGCCCTGTTAGCCTTGTCTTGGAGCTCAGCCCTTTGAATCCTTTCTAAGGAGCAATGGCCACTCGGTGCGGGAGGCCTTCTGACAGGAACTGCTGCACTGGATTCCCTCGGTGGGCTTGGTTTACATCATCCAAGCTGGGTTGCAGGAATTCTTTCTCCTGCTCTGTGGGGGCTCTGAGGAAGCTTTAGTATTTGTTTAGCTTATCTTTAAATTGCCAGATTAAGATTCCAGAACTGGATTTGGTTAACTGCTTGAATGCTTTGCTGGACAGGACAACCTCCAGCTCCTTAAGCTGAAGAAAGCCTGCTTGTGCAGAGAGGAATGAAAAGAGTCTGCTGCAGGGGGTATCATTTGAGAAGTGTATTAATCTCACCTGAAATTACATTCTTACTCAGATGAGGAACTAACATGACAATTAGAGAAGAACAAGGACTTGCCTTCTACATCCTACACCCCTTCTGATATATTGGATCAGCAATGGTGTGGCCAGTACTAGGGCAGAGGCTGTACTCGGCACTGGTGAGGCTGCACCTTGAATCCTGGGTTCAGTTGTGGGCCCTTCCCTCCAAGAAGGACATTGAGGGGCTGAAGCTTGTCCAGAGAAGTGCAATGAAGCTGGTGAAGGGTCTGGAGAACAGGGCTGGTGAGGAACAGCTGAGGGAACTGGGGTTGTTCAGCCTGAAGAAAAGAAGGCTCAGGGGAGACCACATTGCTCTCTACAACTCCCTGAAAGGAGATGGAGACAGGTAGGGGTTGGTCTCCTCTCCCAGTTAATGAGCAACAGGACAAGAAGAAACAGTCTCCAAGTTGTGCCAGGAGAGGTTTTGGTTGGACATGGGGAACAATTTCTTCCCCAAAGGGTTTGCCAAGCCCTGGGACAGGCTGCCCAGAGCAGTGGTGGAGTCCCCATCCCTGGAAGGGTTTCAGAGCTGTGTAGATGTGGTGCTGAGGGCCATGGTTTAGTGGTGACCTGGCAGTGCTAAGTTAATAGTTGGGCTTGATGATCTTAAAGGCCTTTTCCAACCTAAGGAGCTGTGTGATTCTCTAGGGTAGCTGTGTACTCAGCTAGGGGCCACAGGTCCTGATCCAGCTCCTGGTGAGGTATGGATGGTATCTGTTGATTATTTTTGTTCCTGGAAGCAGATGACAGATGTGGAGTTCAGCTATACTCTCTGGGCACCATTCCTGTCTTCCAAGTAGATTAAAGATCCTTTGCCATCAAACCTGGCTTAAATGTTTGGGAACAAATTAGCAAATGGATGTAGAGAGTCTTGCAGGACTCTTGAGCAGTACAGAGTGGCCCCTCCAATACAGGCTGTTGCACAAACAGACTGAAGAAATGACAGCCTGTGGTGATCTCCTGATGTTCCTGGTACAGCTGGTGAGTGCACTGTCTGCAAGAGGGTCACTTGGTGCTCACTCAGGAAGTACCCAAAGATAGCCTCTGTTGGTGCAATGCCTGAGCTGAAGCTGGATCCTAGTCTATAAAATATGATGCAGTGAGAAGCAGAGTGTGTGGACTGGAGTATTGTGTCCAGGTCTAGGGTCCCCAGTTCAAGAGGGACAGGGATGTACTAGAGAGTGTCCCAGCAAAGGGCTATGAGGATGATGAGGGGACTGGAACATCTGTCTGATGAAGAAAGGCTGAGAGACCTGGGTTTTGGGGGTGAGGGGGAGGTGGTTGTTTTGGGGTTGGGGTTTTGTTTCATTCATTTCTCTGTAAGTTAAACTCTGTGCTGATGAACTGTTGGTGATAAATAGCGTGGCCTTCTCTGTGGCTCTGCCCAGGCTCATCAGCTGTGGACTCAAACCTATATCCTCCAGGGCAGAAGATGGAAAATATTTATAGGCAGTGAAATCCAGTTTGAAAGGACATGCCTGAGACCTTGTGCTCCTAAAGTTGGACAGGGTCCCTCTCACGTCTGGCTCAGGAGCTTCAAACTAGACTGGCCCATAAAGCAGTTCACTGGGCCAGATTGAGAACAGAGTTTTCTCCCATCCAGACTTCCTGCTGAGACGATCGAGAGTGTCTTGGGTAGGCTCCAGGTCTGTGATTTATGAACAAACCACAGGCCAGGAATCTGCAATCTAAGCTCCTTGAGCAGCAACTGTTTAAAACATTATGTGAAGAAATGGCCACTGTTTCCAAAAGAAGAAAACTTGGGAGCCATTAATAATGGTTAGCACTTCTGTGGTGTCTCACAGTTGTTAATTAATCCTCCCACTCCCCTTGTGAAGTAAATCAGGATTGTTCTTTGTGTACAAATGAAGTCTGCGTGGAGCTTAAGTAAAATTCCCTGAGAAACACAGGGAATCTGTGCTAGGGACACAGCCCAGGACTCCAGAATCCCAGCACAAAGGGGAATAAACCTCCAAGATCCAGAGGCATAAAGACAAGTGCCTGCTAGGTTTGGATGAGGCAATCAACACAAACATGACAGCATCTCTATTCATTTGGAAATCCCTCCCAGGGCAGTTCTGGGTCTCCCAGGCTTTGTCCACTGAGATCATGTGGCTTCCCAGTTAACTCCTGGTTTCAAAAAGCTCTGGGATTTCAGAGGATACCTGGAAGCCTGACTGCTCACTGGAATTATCCAGTACAAAGCCCTTTCCAGCTGGTTGTCTTCCCTGTTGCTTAAGAAGAGGATGGTGTGCTAAAACCTGGCTTGCTGTCTTTCTCTGCTCAAAACAGCTCATCTCTAATGCTTCTGGAGTGGGTCAAACATGGCCTTTTTGTTTTCTTTCACCAGTAGGAAGTATCTGGGGGGGGAGGGGAGAAATGTTATTTGTTGTCCCTTTGCTCTCAGAGTCATCTTTTCTTTCTCCTTTGCCTCCTCCCTTCCAGTTAACCTCCCATCTCTAGAGCACTTAGTAGCTGATGCTGTGGTTGCAACACAGTTGAAGCCAGGAGTGGAGTTCATCTGCCTGGACAGTCATTTTCCCATCTTTCCCCATGACAGGAGGCTGCTCCTTGGTGCTGTCTCCCACTGTGAGTCCTGGACCCCCTTTGAGCAAGGATTTTATCTCCAATCACAAGCCCCTTCCCATCACAGTCTTCCTGGAAACAGTCTGGAGTGTGAACAGGTGGGAATGGGTAAAAAAATAAAGTCCTGGTCAAAATGGAGTAGCTGGCAGGAGTACAAGGACCAAAGGCTTCTGTAAGTGCTTAAATTTGTAAGGGCTCCTGATTGCCTCATTGCTGTAAATCCATTTATAGCAGCAGGAAGGATGAAAAATGAGTGAAAGAAGCTGAGTTTCCTCCTCTTTTTAAACCTACATGGCAAAAGGTACTGTAATGAACTGTCCATTGAATGTGTCTGCCCAGCTTTATTCCAACAGATGAGCTGCAAAAGGTTTGGGGTCAGGCAGTGGCAGTTAACAAAGAAGCAGCCTGTTAAGCCAAGCAAGGCTTGGTTCTCCTTTTGCAACCTGAGTAAATGAGAGGTAATTGGGGTTAAAACCCAATCCAGAAGTAAATCAGTAAGTAAATCCTTCATGGAACCAAAATCAAACTCTTTGAAACTCAGGAAGTCAGAGCTGTGACAGGAGATGGAGGGAGATTTCAGCCTGAGGTTTGTTTCACTAATCACTGGACTTGTTCTGTCTCAAGTGGTTTAGCAGATACTGTAAAACCCAAGGATTCTAAGTTGCCTTACAGTATGCTTCAGGAAATCAAAAGGATATAGATTTGTTACTTTATTTTTTTTTTCCTTTGGAACTGTTTTGATGTGTTTAGAGAGTCTTCACATGTGTTTAATGCTAGTACTGAATGGTGGTGATTCTTCATGGAAATTCTATTCCACTTCACCTCCCAGGAGAACAGGACAGATTTTGGTTTATAACAAGTTAATTTAGTCTGCCAGTCTAGCTCCTGCTCTCTGCCTTACCAAATGGAAACAGGCATCTTTTCCTGGCAGGCTTACAAGAGGAGATGGATATGGTGGCATGCCCCAGCCCAAAATTCACACTCCAGAGGAAAACCAAACAAAAGCAAACCTGCTCTTGAGGAAAATGCTACACTGGGGCTTGCTTTGCCCTTTCAGGAGAATCAGTGGGCTGAGCACTGTGCTGAGCTTTGTCATCCAGCATGCTTGGAGTCCGTGGAAAGCAGGGACTAACAAAATAAATTCATGCAAACCCTAAACTTCACTCACTGGAATTGGCAGAGACAGCTCCAAACCAGAGTGTGGTGGTAAATGTCCTACCTTTCACAATGTGTACTCAGAGTGGTGTAATTTGAGAGGGCTGCCTGCACCTCCACAGCTGTAATTCACAGGGGCGTACCACAGCACGCATTAAGCCAAGATTTTCATACTGGAGGCTGAAGCACTGAGGCCTGAGCAACTCTCATCAGTTTTGGGCTCTTCACAAATGACAGTGAGGTGCTGGAGCATGTCCAAAAGCTGGGGAAGAGTCTGGAGGATAGATCTAGTGAAGAGTGGTTATGGAGGGTGTTGAGCCTGGAGAAAAGGAGGCTCAGGGGAGACCTGGCTCTCTACAGCTCCCTGAAAGGAGGTTGGAGCCAGTTGGGGGTTGGTCTCTTCTCCCAAGTAGCAGAAAATAGGACAAGAGCAAATGACCTGAAGCTGCACCAGGGGAGGTTTAGATTGGGTATTAGAAGAAATTTCTTGACCGAAAGGGTTCTCAAACCCTAGAAGAGGCTCTGCAGGGAAGTGGTGAATCCCCATCCCTGGAGGGGTTTAAAGAGGCAGAGATGTGGTGCCAGACTTAGATAATGGTTGAACAGGATGATCTTAAAGGTGGATTCTGTGATTCAGCATCACTTCACATGCTGGTTCCCCCTGACCCAGGTGTGTCACAGGTTTGCAGCTTTATTAGAATAAACCTTTATTAGAATAAAGCAAACCAGCTCCTGGAGATACCCCTCCACATCCTCCCAATTATTCTTGTAAATCTTTATGCTTTTGCATTCAGCTCAGGTTTAGGGTTTTGTGCAACAAAGTGCCACAGTGACTTGGCATGGTCATCAGGTGGAACCAACACAGGGCCTCAGCACATCACAACCAGAGTGTTTTCAGCCTGTCTGTGCAATGTGCCCTTGCAAGTTCTTGCAGGATTTTCTTCAGAGTGCTCCTCATTCCCATAAGTATAGCTACTCGAGAAAAAGCTTGAATAAACCAGCAGAGGTGTTGAAAGCCACAAACCAAAGTCTTTATTCGTGTCAGTTTCAGGTTCTCATTCTGACATGGGCACACTGCACCTCCTAGGGGGGAGGTTCACTGCAAAAGAAATGCACTTTCATCCCGGCCACAATACCCAGGGGTGATGGTTCCTCGCTTCGAATTCAAGGGTTTCCAGCTAAAATTGTTTGAATTTGGCAGGGGTTAAAAATTGTGCTGCTTTGCTGGGAGGGAAAAAGCATGGAATACCCAGGAGGCTGTTCCATGTTAAAAGTTGGAGTTGGTGGGGTTTGGGTGGTGTGGTTTGGTTTTTCAGTAGGGTTTCTAAAGGGGTGATGCCAGGGCAGTGTCAGCTGGTGTTGCTGATGTTACAGATCATAGGTCTCTACACTACCTGATAGGAGGTGGGAGCCAAGTGGGGGTTGGTCTCTCCTGCCAGTGAACAAGAGGCAGGACAACAGGACATGGCCTCAGGTCGATGGTAGGCTGAACATGAGCCTGCAGTGTGCCCAGGCAGCCAAGAGGGCCAATGGCATCCTGGCCTGCATCAGGAACAGTGTGGCCAGCAGGAGCAGGGAGGTCATTCTGCCCCTGTACACTGCACTGGTTAGGCCACACCTCGAGTACTGTGTCCAGTTCTGGGCCCCTCAGTTTAGGAAGGTTGTTGACTTGCTGGAACGAGTCTAGAGAAGAGCAACAAAGTTGGTGAGGGGTCTGGAACACAAGCCCTATGAGGAGAGGCTGAGGGAGCTGGGGTTGCTGAGCCTGGAGAGGAGGAGACTCAGGAGAGACCTTATCACTCTCTACAACTACCTGAAGGGAGGTTGTAGACAGGCTGATGATGGTCTCTTCTCCCAGGCAGCCAGCACCAGAACAAGAGGACACACTCTGTGGCTGCGCCAGGGGAGGTTCAGGTTGGCTGTTAGGAAGAAATTCTATACAGAAAGAGTGATTGCCCATTGGAATGGGCTGCCCGGGGAGGTGGTGGAGTCGCCGTCATTGAAGGTGTTCAGGAGGAGACTTGATGGGGTGCTTGGTGCCATGGGTTAGCTGTTTGGGTGGGTTGGATTGGTTGATGGGTTGGACACGATGATCTTGAAGGTCTCTTCCAACCTGGTCTGGTTTATTCTAATAAAGTTATTCTAATAAAGGTTGTGCCACGGAAGGTTTGGAGTGGACGTGAGGAGCAATTCCTTCCTCCCAAGCGCTCTCAAGCCCTGGCACAAGCTGCCCGGGGCAGCGGGGGGGTCACCAGCCCTGGGGGTGTTCAAGCAGTGTGTGGACCTGGCACGTAGGGCATTGGTTTAGTGTTGCCCCTTCAGGGTCGAAGGTGGGACTGCACGGTCTTTGAGGTCTCTTCCAACCAGCTATACTCTCTGTCTTTTCCAACCCAGATGATTCTGTGACTCTATAAACGCGTCGGCCGTTCATGCACCTCTGGACTGAGCCGAGGCCGGGCCAGCCGCCTCTTCCCCTGGAGCACTGCCGCCCCCGGTGGCCGCCGAAACGTTGGCTTCAGGAGGCTCCGCCCTGGCCGCTGCCTTCCCCGGGGGCTCCTCCCGGCGTTCTTCCGGAGCGAGGAGCCGCCCTAGGAGCCTCCGCGCCCGCCAAGAGAAGCCGCGGCCGCAGGGCCCCGCGGAGGGAGCGGCGCCGGCGCGCGGAGGCGGGGTGGGCACAATCACCGTAGCGACTAGTGGCGGGAAGCGCGTGCGCTTGCGTGGGGTGGGGAGAGGCCTTGCCCGCGTGCGCATGCGCAGTGCCCGCCGGCGGGAAGCTGACAGACGGCTGGCGCATGCGCGCCGCACCCGTTACGGGCCGAGGCAGACGGTTGTTGCCCCGCGCATGCGCTCCATCAGGGTATTGGGGCTCCTCGTCGTGGCGACGGGGCATAAGGAGGCAGCGGAAGGCTGTGGCCGCGGCGGAGAGAGGTCAGCGGCGGGCCGGGGCGGCGGGCGGAGCGGGCTGGGCAGTCCCCGCACAGCGGCGACCGTGCGAACCGCAGCGGTGGGCAGGCGGCGTGACGTCATGACGCCGGCACTATCGGCGCGGCGATGCGCCACCTGCTGGCCGTCAGGCGGTGGTGTCGACCCCTGGAGCAGGCGTCAGCTTCTGGGGTCCCACGTAATGTGTGCGGATGTGACGTCGGTGGTGAGACGTCATAACCCAGAGGAGCGGGAGGGAGGGAGGACCCCGCGGGGCCTGGTTGTCCCCGGCCCCCCTGGCCCTGCCTGGAGCACGGAGCCGGCGGTGAGCCCAGGCGCTTGTACTCGGTGGTCTGTCATAGTCTGAGCCGCGGTGCAGGAGCCTTGGGGCAGCGCCGAGCATGGCCTTGAAGTGATAGCACGCCCAGGGACCTCGAGCCGCTGTGCTGCAGCAGTAGGGCATGGTGAAGCTCCATCCGGGATGGTAACATCATAGCAAAAGTTCAGCAATGAAGCTGTATAGCGTGAGGGGAGGTCTGGTTATGAAGGTGTCAGAGTTTTAAGGACTGACGAGAAGGTTCATTAAAAACTCTGCTCAGGGCATCCAGTCTCAAACCTATTTCCAGCAATGTTCTCATGCAGAGCGGCTCTGAGAAGTCTGCCTGCTGCTTCGTGATGAACCACTGTGGATTTTATCTTCCAGTCTTGGGGGGGTCTCCGTGAGGGGAGGCAGAAGGTGTCAGCTGCTTTACTGACAATGCTTTCTCCTTGATCCTGCAGATGTGGAAGTGTTTCTTTTAGCCATGCTGGTTTTAAATAAAGCCAAAATTACACATGCTGGCAAAAGCACATCTTGGTTATACTGCAATTTGCCCCTCAGTTTAAGAAGGACATTGAGACACTTGAAGGTGTCCAGAGAAGGGCAACAAGGCTGGGGAGAGGCCATGAGCACAGCCCTGTGAGGAGAGGCTGAGGGAGCTGGGATTGTTTAGCCTGGAGAAGAGGAGGCTCAGGGGAGACCTTATTGCTCTCTACAGCTACCTGAAGGGAGGTTGTAGCCAGCAGGGAGTTGGTCTCTTCTCCCAGGCAAGCAGCACCAGAACAAGAGGACACAGTCTCAAGCTGCACCAGGGGAGGTTTAGGCTTGAGGTGAGGAGAAAGTTCTTCCCAGAGAGAGTTGTTGGCCATTGGAATGTGGTGCCCAGGGAGGTGGTGGAGTCCCCATCCCTGGAGGTGTTCAAGAGGGGATTGGATGTGGCACTTGGTGCCATGGGTTAGTAGTCATAAGGTGTTGGATGACAGGTTGGACTTGATGATCTTTGAGGTCTCTTCCAATCTTGGTGATTCTGTGACTCTGTAATAGTTTGAACAACCTGGTCCTAGTGGAAGGTGTTCCTGCCCATGGCAGGGAGGTTGGAAGAAGATCTTTAAGGGACATTTCAACCTAAACTAGTTTATGACTCTAGTAAACCCCTCAGGCAGTGGCACTGGCTGATGCTCAGTCTGTTGCCTCCTGTATAAACACTCAGAAATCACAGGCTGGGTCCATATTTTGGCTGCAAACAAAAAACAAGTCCCCTGATTGGATGCTTTTTAAATCTACTCAGAATCCTGTTCTTCATCTCCCTCCTGGTGCCTTCTCCCCCCCCTTTCATTTTGCTGTTTGGATTAACACAGTTTTCTGGGTAGCCAGAAGTCATTGTATCACTTTATATTACACAGATGTGTCAGGGGCAGACTGAAAACAGAAACACAAAGAATTTTTGTCATGAGCTTTACATTTGGAAGACAATGAGCCCCGAGACCTTGTGAGCAATTTCTTGCACTGGATCCATTTTCATTACCTTTTTTTTTTTGGTGTGTCCCCCCCCCCCCCCCAAAGAAACTGTCAAAGGATAGAAAATAGCAATTTAAACAGGGTGTTTGACACACATCCCTCTGGGTGACATCCCATCCCTCAGATGTGTCAGCTGCACCACTCAGCTTGGAGTTCCTGTGCCATGATGTTGTCTTACTGCTACTGCTTTGGTTACTTCTCATTCCCTGACAACCAAGTTAGCTTTTAATAAGTACCCTTCTCTCTGTAGTGATTTGAGGGGTGGGGGGCTAAAATGTTTTTATCCAGGCTTTTCATTCTCAATCCTTTTTTGTTCTGTTGAAATCACTGTCTTTGCTGGGATGGCATTCAACAAGTCCAAGTGCCGAGTGCTGCACTTTGGCTACGGCAACCCCATGCAGAGCTACAGGCTGGGGTCGGAGTGGCTGAGAGCTCCCAAACAGAGAGGGACCTGGGGGTGCTGATTGACAGCCACCTGAACATGAGCCAGCAGTGTGCCCAGGTGGCCAAGAGGGCCAATGGCATCCTGGCCTGCATTAGGAATAGTGTGGCCAGCAGGAGCAGGGAAGTCATTGTGCCCCTGTACTCAGCATTGGTTAGGCCGCACCTTGAGTCCTGTGTCCAGTTCTGGGCCCCTCAGTTTAAGAAGGACATCTGAAAGGGGCCTACAGGAAGGCTGGGGAAGGACTTCTCAGGATCTCAGGTAGTGATAGGACTAGGGGGAATGGAATGAAGCTGGAGGCGGGGAGATTCAGGCTGGATGTGAGGAGGAGGTTCTTCACCATGAGAGTGGTGAAGCCCTGGAATGGGTTGTCCAGGGAGGTGGTCGAGGCCCCGTCCCTGGGGGTGTTTAAGAGCAGGCTGGATGAGGCTCTGGCCAGCCTGCTCTAGTGTGGGGTGTCCCTGCCCATGGCAGGGGGGTTGGAACTAGATGATCCTTGTGGTCCCTTCCAACCCTGAATGAAACTATGAAACTATGAAACTATGACATTGAAACACTTGAACGTGTCCAGAGAAGGGCAACAAGGCTGGGGAGAGGCCTTGAGCACAGCCCTGTGAGGAGAGGCTGAGGGAGCTGGGATTGTTTAGCCTGGAGAAGAGGAGGCTCAGGGGTGACCTCATTGCCCTATACAACTACCTGAAAGGTGGTTGTAGCCAGGAAGGGATTGGTCTCTTCTCCCAGGCAACCAGCACCAGAACAAGAGGACACAGTCTCAAGCTGCGCCAGGGGAGGTTTAGACTTGAGGTGAGGAGAAAGTTCTTCACCGAGCGAGTCGTTCGTCATTGGAATGTGCTGCCCAGGGAGGTGGTGGAGTCACCATCCCTGGAGGTGTTCAAGAGGAGATTGGATGTGGCACTTGGTGCCATGGTCTAGTCATGAGGTCTGTGTTGATAGGTTGGACTCGATGATCCTCGAGGTCCTTTCCAGCCTAAGTTATACTGTGATACTGTGATACTGTGCTGTTGTTTTGATTCAAACCAGCATTTTTGAAACCAGCTGCAGTTGTGTGCTGCTGTGTTTGCATACAGGCCACCAGCATTTGCACCTGAGCAGCCGTTAGGTTTTGTTACTATAGTCACTTCCCCTTTGGCCTTCCAGGAGGTAGAGTTTTGGTGAAGTGCTCTGTGATGTGAGGTTGGTTTCTCCGGTGTTTGAAAGGTGGAAGGACATTTTGTCATGTAAGTAGTGACTGCAGATCCATGTCTGGGGTGTGATAGTGTTGCCTGGCTATGAAATACTTTGCCATGTGTACAGGGTACTTAGTGGGAGGAGGAAAAGTGAACATCATGCTCAGGTGGCTCTGCTGGGTGGTGCCCAATGACAGGGCAAGGGGCAAGGTGGAGGTTGAGGCATGGGAAGTTTCATGTAAATATGAGGAAATTGATTTTTCACTGTGAGGGTGACAGAGCTCTGGAACAGGCTGCCTGGGGAGGTTGTGGAGTCTCCCTCTCTGGAGATACTCAAAACTCACCTGGATGTGTTCCTGTGCAATCTGCTGTAGGTGATCCTGCTCTGGTGGAGGGGTTGGACTGGGTGAGCTTTTGAGGTCCCTTCCGGACCCTGAAATTCTGTGCTTCTGTGGGATGAGGTGGTAGCAGAGGGAAGTGTCAGGTAGCTGCTGGTGCTGCTCATTGCTAAGATTGCTCATTGGAATCTGGTTATGCTTTTCCTCACTGTTGTGTTCTTGGTTAGGAAGACTTGAGTTAATTTCTTATTTCCTGGTTTTTGTGTCTGGAACAGGAGAGTACCTGACTTGGAATTCCTGTTCTGCACTTCAGTTTGTTCTCTTCTCACAGAAGAAGCACTGCTGACCTCAGCATTGATTTTATTTGCTCTTGGACAAACAGAGACCCTGCATTGTACATATCTAGTGTTGTATGGGCTGCCCAGGGAGGTGGTGGAGTCCCCATCCCTGGAGGTGTTCAGGAGGGGATTGGATGTGGCACTTATAGTCCTGAGGTCTGTGGTGACAGGTTGGACTTGATGATCTTTGAGGTCTCTTCCAGCCTTGGTAATTCTGTGATCTCTGTGGTGTCAAAAGTGTTGATCTGAAGGTAGAGAAGAGGCTGTAGTGAAGAGTGTCTCCAGAAGTAAGGAGCAGAATGGTCTTTTTCAGAAGTTACACTGTTGACATTTAGGTTATTTTCCAACAGGAACCTGGAGGACGAATTTTTTTGTTAAGGATTTGGTCTGGAACAATCCCTGGGGACCACCTTCTGGTGTGGTTTCCAGAACAAACACTGCAGGAATTCTTCCCTTTGCAGTATTTAGACTGGCTTGATTGAAAGTTTGGCTCTAACCTTCAGATGTTCAGATTCCTGCAGATTCCACAAAAAGAGAAGGGGAGGAGGGTGATAAAACTTCCAGTGCCAGCTCAGCAGCAAGCCCCCCATCGTCCTGTCTGCTGTCCACACTAATGAGCAGCCTGGGGTCATGCAGGCCATGGCAGTTAACTCACTTCTGAAGACTGAAGGTTGTTCAGCCTGGAGAGGAGAAGGCTCCAGGGAGACCTTACAGCAGCCTTCCAGGGTTTGAAGGAGAGCTGCAACAAAGGCATGGAGTGACAGGAGTAACAGCTTCAATCTGGAAGAAGCTCAAGTTATATTAGGCATTAGAAGGAGGAAATTCTTCCCCATGAGGGTGGAGAGGCACTGAAACAGGTAGACTAAATCAAACCTTTCCCTTCCATTTTCCAGGTTCCAGCTTTCATTCTGCTCCTGCTTTGTACCATTTTGCTGATCCACATTTACTTGAAGGGCACAGCTGGGCTGTAGATTTGACATCTGTGTGGACTGGTAAGTGCTGCTATTCATTTTATTGCATAGAATCATTAAGGTTGGAAAATACCTTCAAGATCATTGAGCCCAACCAATACCCAACTGCCATGACCACTAAACCATATCCTGAAGTACCACATCTACATCTTCTTGAGCACCTCCAGGGATGGGGACTCCACCAGCTCCCTGGGCAGCCTGTTCCAATGCCTCACCACTCTCTCAGTAAAGAATTCTTTCCTAATGTCCAATCTGAACCTCCCCTGGCACAATTTAAACCCTTTTCCTCTCATCCTATCCCTGGTTACCTGGGAGAAGAGACCAACACCAGCTTCACTACAGCCTCCTTTTGGGTAGCTGTAGAGAGCAAGAAGATCTCCCCTCATCTTTCTCTTCTCCAGACTCAGCAACCCCAGCTCCCTCAGCTGCTCTCATATGATGCCCTCCAAACCCCTCACCAGCCTCATTGCCCTTCTCTGGACATACTCTTTCCTGAACTGTGGTGTCCAGAATTGAGCACAGTCCTCAAGCTGTGGCCTCACCAATGCTGGGTACAGGGGCACAATCACTGCCCTACTTCTGCTGGACACACTGGTTTTGGTACAGACTGGGATGTCACTGGCCTTCTTGGCCACCTGGAGACATTGCTGGCTCATGTTCAGCTGCCCACCAGCACTCCCAGATCCTTTTCCACCAGGCTGCTTTCCAGCCACTCTGCCCCAAGCTTGGGGTTGTTGTGACCAAAGCACAGGACCCAGCACTTGGCCTTGTTAAACCTCATTCCACTGACCTCAGTCCATGGATGTAACCTGTCCAAATCTCTCTGCATTTGGCTAGCTTAGTGATTTGTGGAGTCCTAAAATCTTCCCAAATGAATTGAACACTCTATTGGAAGGAAGCATTTTCAAAGCCACTCCTTTTTGAGCTCTACAAACTGTTGCCAAAGCTGGCAGTTAGGTAGACCAACAGCAGCAGCAGAAATACTGAACAGAGCAGAAGCCTGTAAATACAAGTCTGGAAAGGGAGGAGTAAGAACTAAATTCATAGTTTTACATCCTTTTTGTGTCTGATTTCAGTATTCAGCATCACTAAGGTTGGAAGAGACCTCAAAGATCATCGAGTCCAACCTGTCACCACAGGCCTCATGACTAGAGTAGGGAGGACACTACTGCAAAGCAGGTGAAGCCTTTGCTGGTACACTGCTGAAGGCATGCAGTGGATGATGTGCATCATGAAAGGGCAGGTGATATTTCTGACTTGTGTTTGGCATGCCAGGCTTGCTGCTCAAGATCTGTGGAAACATTTTAAAGGCACAGCTTACGACTCCTGCATCCCTACACTTCTCTGTTGTGCTGAGCTACACTTGGAACTGCTGGCCAAAAGTCCCCCTCAGGAGTGTCAGAGTGGCTGACAGCCCAGCCCAGTCTGTGGCTCTGGGATCTTGGGATTGGTGCAGGAATCACTGAGTGAAATGAGGTGACACAGGGGAGCTAACATTCCCTGGTCACAGCAGTGCATGGATCAATGCATCTTCAGCTTTCTCTCCTCAGTGGGTCAAAGCCCTGCTGACCCTCATGACGTAGCAACTGTGGCTGCAGCTGCACAGCCAAATGAAACCTGAGCCCCACAGCTACCTCCTCTGTAATGCATTTCTCTCTCAGCATATTGACAAGGCATTGGAACTCACCTAAGCATAGAATCATAGACCCAATAAGGTTGGAAAAGACCTCAGAGATCATCAAGTCCAACCTGTCACCACAGACCTCATGACTAACTAAACCATGGCACCAAGTGCCTCAGCCAGGCTCTTCCTAAACACCTCTACTTGGGGCACTGAACCTTGGCTGCAAAGGGAAAAGTTCTGATCTCTTTCAAAGTTCAGTACCAGGAGCTCACTGTTAGTAACACAACAGTGCAGATATGTCTGGGATAGGTATTTAGAGCCGTGGAGGATGCAGGGTTGTGTTTTTCTGCACATGCTGTCTCCTGCTCAAAAGCAAATGCTCCGTTTACAGTGAGCACTACACCAAGACTCTGCCCAGGAAAGTTAAATTTATGAACTGGCTACATAAAACTTCAGTTTCTCTCTGAACAGGAAATGACTCCCAAGATTCACAGCAAAATCCTCTGCTGATGGGGGAGCCAGAGTTTAAAATAAATAAACCCATTAACATCTGTGATTGCTTAGAGGAAAGGCTGAGCCGCAGAAGTGTGCAAGCAGCGTTCCTTAGCTTCGCCTGTCTGCAGCCAAGCTGTTGGACAAAACAATCGCCCATGTGTTTTTCCTGCTGGTTTTTTGAGCCTTTCTCTGCCCAGAGCTTTGCTGGAGAAGCTGAACCGCAGCTGCTGCCTTTCCAAGTGAAACACTCTGCTTTAGACTTGAAAGAAGTGGGGTTTGGGAGCAGTAGAAAGCCTCTGGTGCAACAGCCTGAAGCGGAGTGAACTTCGGACTAGGAAGAAGAGGACAATCAAAACCTCTAAGAATAGAGATCTAGTTTTAATGTTACCTGGGGGTTGATGGCATTCCCAGCTGCACACTGTACCCAGTGCTGGTCCAGGTGATCCCTAGCTAGCGCTGCTGTTCTCACTGTAGCTGTAAAGGTGAAGCAGCTCATTGACAAATACAACTTGTTTAGTCTTTGACAGCAGTTTGTGAAGCAGGGTCAGTGCCACGGGTTATTGAATACTCAGAGCTCAGGATCAGTTAGTAGGAGAGCTCATCCTGAAGGTGAACATCCATGGGGAGAAGAAGAGGAGGGGAAGGATCAGCACATTTGATAGGATTGTTCTCAGCCATGTCCCAGAAACCCTTCTGAAATGCCTGGAACTGCCTTTATTTACTGCTGAAAAGGAGGTCAAGCTCTGCTCTTTATAGCTGTGCTGTCACATTTGCACTCCAGAATAGCTACTGGATCTGAAGGGCTTTTTTTCCCCCTCTTCCTTTGCTGCATTCACTGATTTTGTGTTATATAAACATAAGTATGAATGCATAGGAAAAAAAGGACAAGTCTCAAATCCTGAGCTGTGGGACAAAAGCCTAGGCAGGATCAGACAGCTGCTATGAAAGCTTTCCTCTTCCTTCCTAGCCTGGCTTGTGTGTGTATTTTGTACAGTTACAGGGACAGTGTTTGGGGTCAATGTGTACTCTTTATAATCTTACAAATTCCTTCTTCAGAGTTCTTCAGCAGCCCTGTCCCACACTGTGTTTGCATTCTGTGTAACCACCTTGTTTTATTTCTTCATTTAAGGGCTTTAGTAAGTGTCTTTCTGAAGCTCTGGATCATACCATGAGGATCTGCTCATGCTCTGCAGTGATTCAAGTGCTGCTTAACTTAGGGTCTGCATACCTCTGAAGAACCAGCTTGTGAAAGCCAAGATCCCTGGAGAGAGAGTGTGCTCTACTAAATGGCTGTGAGTTAAGTGTGGAAGAATGAACTGCCAGACCAGCACAGAAGTGCCCATTCTGACCTCATTGAAGTCTGGGGAATGGAGATCTCTGAGATGGTGGAAGGGAACTGGTGAAAATTGGAGGTGATGCAAGCCTGAACTGATTCTCCCCTTGGCCTCCAGCCCTCACAGTGTTGTTAGGCCACAGAGTCACTGGAACTTGCAGGCCAATGGATGACCAGGACAATGATTTTAAAGAGTTGTGGGCAAATATTTTGGGTAGAGCAAAGAAAAAAGCTGGGGGTGCTGAGGCATCAAAGAAGGCTCAGAACAGGTCAAGAAGCACTTCAGCAGGAAGCAAATCAAAAAGAGGCAAAGCTGCTGCCAAAAGACAAAACCATCATCACTTACCAGCAGTAAAGGAAGCAAACTTCCCTCGAGATTTGAGTCCAAAGGAACAGACATCAGTGCACAGAGAAGGTGCTGATGCTGTGGCCCACAGTGGTGGTGAGGCTGCACAAGAGGATGGAAGGAGAAGCCCTTTCCCTTCCAGCCAGCTGAGTTCAGGGGCTAGTGAGTGCAGCCAGAGGACTCTGACAGGTGAGTCAAACTGAAAACAGGCTAGGACTGAAAAGTCTCTGTGGTTCAGTGGAGCTCTTCAGAAGCCCACCTGGAGAGGACCTAGAACAGCAGTGACCAAAGCAGGCTTGCATCATCCCTGCTTAGGCTTATCTAGAAGTTTCATTTAGGAGCATTCTCTGTGCTACAGTAGGCAGAAGATGTCCTTCAGTAAGGTGAAGCCTTGGTGCAAAGTGATGTGTTGGGGAGTCATTAGTCACCATTTTCTGCACCATCAGAACTGAGGAAAACACTCCCAAATCATCTAGAAGCAAGCTTAGAATATAGTGAATTATTCTTCCAGCCAGTGCCTCACTGTTTGGTGAAATACATTGCCACTAGATCTTGCCAAGGCCAAAAACAGAAATGAGTTAAGAAGGGTGTTGGATGAATTCATGAAGGATTAGCCTTTCAGTGGTTATTAAACATAATGACCAGAATGTGGTCACCAGTGCAGGAAGGCCTTAAAGTGATCAATATGGGCAGCTAGGGAAAGGATTACTTTGTATCTGTCCTGATAAGCATATGGTGCTTACAGCACTCGGAGACAAGATACTAGACTGGTAAGATCTTTGGTCCCATTTTGCTGCCCATAGCTACAGGACACTTCAGCTGGCATGCTGAGCTGTTAGTCTGGCATTGCTTCTGCCTCCTGCTTGTTACTACCTCCCTTTGGGAGCTCCAGGTGCTTTCAGCTTGGAGCCTGAAGGTTTGAGGCACAGATGGATCTGGAGATCAGAGCAAAGAGCAGCAGAAACCACAGGACATTCTGTGGTGGGGCTCTGCACAGCTGTAGGGCTGCCTTGCTTCTTGTTCTAGCTAGTGACCTTCACTAAAGGCCTCCTTAGTATTCAGAAAGATCCCTGAACTCCACTGAGGCACAGAAGCCTAATGCTGTTACTGTGGTGCTAAGTATAAAGTCAAGTAATAGCTGAAAAATCAGTCACCACTTCTCCCACAAATGGCTCCTGCAAAACTCAGCCTGGCTGCAGCTGCTGTCAGGACAGGCTTCCCCACAGCCCCCTGGGTAACTCAGCTGCGTGTTTAAAACCCACTGGTAAAGCTCTGCTGATTTCTCTCCCTCTAGTGAATGCTTTGAGTGGCTCTTCCCAAGCTACCTTGTCCTTCCAGCCTGCCTCACAGCCAGGGACCTGCTCTTCCCCCACCTCAAGGGTACCGCCGCTCGCTGGGTCGAAACTGCGGGTGGCAGAGCTGGTGGTGGAGAGAATGCAGCAGTTCAAGAGAGTGGCACCTGAGCAGCTAAAACACAGCACAGAGGAGAGTTTGGCAAAGCCTGCAGCCAGCAGGGATTTCCCTGACGAAAGCCAGGAGCAGAACACAGCAGAGAGGGGTATGTGTCTCCTGTTAGCTGTGGTATGTGCAGAAAGAGTGCTGTGGGCTGCCGGGAATGGTTGCACGAGAAGCAGTCTGGATTGCTGGGCTTTGTTCCCAGCTGGCCTCAGTGTACAGCACTGAATAAATCACTCCAGCTCACTGAGACAAACTTGCTGTCTCTATTGTTAAAAGATTCACCATCCCAACCCTTCTCCAAGGCTGAATAGCCTCATGGTAGATTCCAGAGGGATAACTGTCTTCCTGGAAACAGGCTGATACTCCAGCGGGATCAGTGAACTTCTTTGGCCTTCCCTTGGGTTAGTGTTAGGTAGCTGTGAGGTGAATCTGACTCCCAGGTAGCCCTCAGTTTTGGTACATCTCCAAGCACTCTATAAGGTAAGATCATAGAATGGTTTGGGTTGGAAAGGACCTTAGAGATCATCTGCTTCCACCCCTCTGCCATGGACAGGGACACCTCCCACTAGACCAAGTTGCTCTAGGCTCCATCCAACCTGGCTTTGAACACCTCCAGGGAGAGGGCATCCACAGCTTCCCTGGGCAGCCTGTTCCAGTGCCTCCACACCCTTACTGTAAAGAATTTCTTCCTTATCTCCAGTCTAAATTTGCCCTCCTTAAGCTTCCCTCTCATCCTGTCACTACCAGCCCTTGTGAAAAGTCCCACCCCAGCTTTCTTGTAGGCCCCTTCAGGTACAGGAGATGGTCCATGCAGATGAATTCACAGCAGTTTTACCCCAGTTTAGTTCTTTGTAAGTCAAGGCCCTTTTGATTCTGTATGGGCATAAAAATATGTAGTGTTTTAATAGGGAATGTATAAGAGCCTCTGTTCTCCCCAAAACCAATGCCACCATGTGGCTCCAACCTGAGAACAAGCTGCCACCTCCTGCTCCTTGGTCCCTGCAGTCCTGTGGCATTGTTTGTGCAGTCCCTTGAGGGAGATCAGATGTGAAGATGCAAGAGGAAGATTGCAATTCATTTCAATGTGTCTAGTTCAGTGACCTAATAATGGCAAACCCAACAGCTACAGGCCTTTCACACAGGATTCTTACAACAGCTACAGGCCTCTCACACAGGATTCTTAGAACAGCTACAGGCCTTTCACACAGGATTCTTAGTTTCCAGTCTGAGCTCATCTCTCCCTTCTTTGCCAGATATCCACTGCCTTCCATCCGTGGAGCATGACAGTGCCCTGGCTTTGGCTCTTGAGCAGCAAAGCAAAGAGGAAGCCCTGGCAAGCCTGGAGGATGAAGGCTTGTTTTTCTGTCAGATTTGCCAGAAGGATCTCTCAGCCATGAACACAACCCGACGAGAGCAGCACGTTAACAGGTGAAAGAGCAGCTGATGTGTCCTTTCCACACCCTCTCCTCTTCACCTCAGAGACTGCTCACTCGGTTTAGCTACTGAAGAATTTGGTGCCAAGGGAGTCTGACCTTGATGCCTGGCATTAACAAGTCGTTTTGATCTCAAAGCAGAGGCTGATTGTCTTGCCCTGCAGGGCTCCTGTTTGTGTGTGGTGAGGGCTGTGCTGCTTTCATCAGTGGTGTGGCCTAGGAGTGAGTGTAAAAGGGCTGTCAAAATGACTGAGGACTCACTGCTGCAGGTTTTGAGAGCCTCTGGTTTCAGCCAGCAAAGCAACATTGTTTGCTCTGCTTTGCTGAAAGTTGGTCAGCTAAGGACACCTAGTGAGTCACTGTGTATCCACACTGTTTGCTGAGGGAAGGGTGATGCTATTCAGAAAGGTGACTTGAAATTAGTGCCCTTCATTTATCAGTTTCTTCAGTGGTAAATGTCAAGTAACAGTATGTACAGATAGCTCTGTAAATTAAAAGTCTGTGCCTCTCTGTTGAGAAAGTACCAGAAACAGCACATCTGAATGATCATAATGTCCTGATTTGAGCACCTTCAGAAGACAGGAATGGTTAGATTTGTCCCTGCTGAGTGGCTCACATTCGTTAGGTTGGCTGCCCCTGCACCTTTAGAGGTGTCCTTGCTGTTTCTTTCTTCAGGGGTTTACTGCTGCTGGAGGGGACAGAGGTTGTGAAACAGTGAGTGTGTCAGAAGTGCTTTTTGGACACTGAGCCTGCTGTCTGAACTACTAAGCATGTCTCATATGCTGAGATCACCAGCTTAGCTTAGCATGGAGTTTTGATAGCAGTCTGCATCACAAGAGGTAAAGCTGATAGATGCACTGGCAAACTGCACCAGTTTGCATCACCAAGCCTAGCCCATCAGCTGAATGGTGTCTTAACAGAGCCCTGTGTGTATCATCACTTAGTCAGGGAGTGATCTTTTTATTGCAGGTATTGCAGATCCAGGATTTCACACCCAGAAGCTCTTTGGAGAGGAGAGGAAAAGAATAATTGCCCTTCTTTTTACATAGTTTTGGCCTACCACAAACTGTTAGAAGTTCATCATCCTGCACTCTTGAGTGCAGTGTTGATTTCAGCTGCTCCTGTTTCTGTGACATAGAGCAGTGGCTTTGTTAGGTGGGATACCTGCCTTGGAAAGACTGGTGTTCTCAAGAGTGCATGTGGTCATGCCTACAAAAGTAGTGGGAAGGGCAAGAAGTAGCCATGTTTCAGGTGAGCAAGACTGACCATTTCTGTAGTAGGGTGATTCTTTTTGCAACAGTGGTTTGTCAGCTGGAAAGAAAGGTTTAGTCATGAGGTGACAGGTTGGACTTGATGATCTTTGAGGTCTCTTCCAACCTTGGTGATTCTGTTACACACAATATGGTTGAAGAAGGTAATTAGCTGCACTTGCTTTGGAGCAGCATGTTTTCAGTGTGCCCCTGGGGCCACAGCCTTCATGTGACTGTTACATGTCATAGGCATCACACTGTGGTGGACACATCATTGTTGTTTCTTTAGGGGATGTTTGTGGCTGTTACAGACGTTAGAGATGTTTGTGCTTCCTTTGCTGTAACATGGTTTCCACCTTGGCCTGGGCAGTGTCAGAGCCTTCAGAGGTAAGCTTTGTCATCGTCTCACAGGTGTCTGGACCAGATGGAAGAAGCACAGATGTCATCCTCCAGCAAACCAGTGGTCCCTGAATGTCCCATCTGTGGCAAGCAGTTCCAAACCCCCCAGAGCAGAGTCAGTCACTTGAAACGCTGTGCTGTCGAGATGGAGGTTCCTCCTAAGCTGCTGCTGCAGGCAGTGCAGTTGCAGGTGTCCACACTTGGTGATGCACCTCCTCAGTGCCCCAGGTAAGCTGGTAAAAAGAAAAGGTGCTGGTTGCTTTCTTTGAGCTGAGACACTGAGCCAGTGCTCTTGGGGATGAATAGTAGAAGCAAGGCATATTTGCAGGCTGGGTGTGAGCCCCAGGTCAAAGAAGGCCAAGTAGAGCCATGACCCAGCAGTACCACTTGAGGAGAACATGGTAGGTGGTTGGAAAAACCATCTTGCTTTCCTTCAGAAGTGATCAACAGGCAGGAGCAGAATGGGGAGCAGCTAAGCTTACACTGGTTGTCAGAGCTACTTGTGCTCTGTGAGGCAGTTCCACAGCAGAGCTGTGGTGTCTGAGCCTTTTGAGCAAACCACACCAGTGTGCAGTCTGTCCTGAGCATCTGCCCTGCCAGGGCATCAGCTACTCAGCCTGTGGCTGTGCTTTACACCCCAAGCCAAAGAGGAAACAGAGGAGATGGTGTGAGATGTGCTTGGTACAGAGCTGCCTTTGCTGTTGTGGATTTGAGCAGAATCTGCAGAGTGCAGTAAGTGGTGCCTGGATGATTTTGTCCCTTTGTGCTGCTTCCTCTGGAAGCAGAAAAGTGGGAAAGCATTTTCTGGTGATCTTTTGCCCTGTTTCAACTTGGCTTTCCCCTTTGGTACAAAGAAGCATTCAAGGTAGAAATAGCATCTGCTTACATCAGTGCTCTGCTCTTGTGCTTACTTCTTACAAGTAAGACTTCCTCTAAATTGCTCTAAATGCCTTGGATGATAAAAACTTTGCTCTCTGCTAGGGAAGAAGGCACTTGTAGTGGGTTGAGAGAAGGCCTAGCTCTCCCTCCCCCACAAAGAACAAGAACCCACAGCTAGCTTTTTTCCTTGATATTGGAATCATAGAGTCATGAAATGCATTAGGTTTGAAAGGACCTTTAAAGGCCATCTAGTCTAACCCCCTGCAGGCAGCAGGAACAGCTAGAGCAGGTTGTTCAGAACCCCAGACAACCTGATCTGGAATGGTTCCAGGGATGGGACATCTACCACCTCTCTGGGCAAAGTGGGCCAGGGTCTCACCACCCTCAGTGTGAAAGAATTCTTCCTTCTCTCTAGTCTAAATCTCCCTCTTTTAAACCATCCCCCCTTGTCCTGTAACATCAGGCCCTTCTAAGAGGATTGTCCCCATCTTTCTTACAGCCCCCTTTAAGGACTGTCTCTAAGCAAGCAGAGCATCTGTTCTGGAGTGCTCAGTGTTTCTTGTCTCTGATCCAGTCAGCTTCACTTGGGCTCCCTGCTGCATTCTTGTGTTTCAGCAATCAGCCGAGCAGGCCGAAGCGAAAGGCTTCCTCCAAAGAGGACTCCAAGACAACGCAGAAGAGGCCCAAAATGGAGACTAAAGATGAAGATTTGCTGGTTGCTATGGCAATGTCACGCTCTCTGGCAGAGCAGGAAAAGCAGGAACAAGCAAAAGCAGTTACAAATGTGAAGCCAGTGGCTGCTTTCCCAATCAAATGGAAGCCAGGATCAGGTATGTGACAAAGGAGTTGGTGGCAAAGGCTGTGGGGAGCGATGTAGCACAGTCTGCTCCTCACTGAACCTTCTTGTGGGGTGTAGCAGGGATGACAGCCCTGTTCCTGGTTTATTTAAGCTGTCAGAGCTTCAACAGTCTGCAGTGTCCACACACAGTCAAGAAATGCTCAGGATGCCCATGGGTTTCAGTGTTTTTTTTCACTGACTGACTCTCTTGAATCAGTGAAATATTCTTCAGAGAAGCTGTTAGGTTTTGTAACCTGTGGGAGGGAAAATAAATAGCCTCAAAAGATGATTGTTATTTCTCCTGCAGTAGGTATTTATTCATCCTGCTGCAGCCTGGGTTAATGCAGCTTTCCCAGACACATCTCTTATCTCTGTTTTCTTTCTGTGGTGTATACTGCTTGCTGTTGAGTGTGGCTTCTGTTATTCCAGTGTGCAGAAAGGTTGAGAAAGGAAGACAGCTGCCAGGGGAGAGTACTGAGTGCTGTAGAGAGGGGAGACTTCACTCTTCATGACCCTGCTCAGGTCTCCTGCCAACAAGTGCACTCTCAGTTGGATTTGGGGTTGGGAATTAATGAGGCAAAGGCAGTGAGACCAGGATTTCCAAATGAAAGCTGCTCAGTGTTTGTGTGAGCTGGGGTTTGATGTTATCAGTGACCAGTACACAGGAAGTCCTTCATGGATTTTCTCTCCCTTTTTTGTGAAGCACTGCCACACAGGCACCACTCCATGCCTCTGGCAGGTAGACTGGATGGGCATCAGCTGCTTCCATAATGATGAGATATTGCAGAGGTGTGGCAGCTCCCAAGAGGGAGCCAAGCAGTGTGAGCGGGGATCAGGCAGGCTTTTCACAGTATCACAGTGTAACTAAGGTTGGAAGAGACCTCGAGGATCATCAAGTCCAACCTACCAACACAGCCCCCATGACTAGACCATGGCACCAAGTGCCACGTCCAATCTCCTCTTGAACACCTCCAGGGATGGTGACTCCACCACCTCCCTGGGCAGCACATCCCAATGATGAATGTCTCGCTTGGTGAAGAACTTTCTCCTCACCTCGAGTCTAAACCTCCCCTGGCACAGCTTGAGACTGTGTCCTCTTGTTCTGGTGCTGGTTGCCTGGGAGAAGAGACCAACCCCCTCCCGGCTACAACCACCTTTCAGGTAGTTGTAGAGGGCAATGAGGTCTCCCCTGAGCCTTCTCTTCTCCAGGCTAAACAACCCCAGCTCCCTCAGCCTCTCCTCACAGGGCTGTGCTCAAAGCCTCTCCCCAGCCTTGTTGCCCTTCTCTGGACACATTCAAGTGTTTTGATGTCCTTAAACTGAGGGGCCCAGAACTGGACACAGGACTCAAGGTGCAGCCTAACCAAAGCAGAGTACAGGGGCACAATGACTTCCCTGCTCCTGCTGGCCACACTAATCCTAATGCAGGCCAGGATGCCATTGGCCCTCCTGGCCACCTGGGCACACTGCTGGCTCATATTCAGGCGGCTGTCGATCAGCACCCCCAGGTCCCTCTCTGTTTGGCAGCTCTCCAGCCACTCCGACCCCAGAGTTCTGGAGTTGATTGCTCCCATAGGAGGATGTGAGGCTGGGGACCACCTGCAGAAATCTTAAGAGATGAGTTCAACTTGTAGCTGCTTTTTGGTCATGCCTGACTACAGTACCTGAAGGAGCTGGCCTGTTCTGCTCCCCTGCCCTGTCTGTTGAGCTGTGCATTTATTTGGGCTTCTCTCCCTTTCCCTTTCAAGAGAAGAAGCGCCGTAGGAGAGGCCCAGCAGCACCTCCCCCCTTGCTGCTCCAGGACCCGGAGAAGGTTCACAAGAGGATCCAAGAGCGTGTGGCTATGCTGCTTGCAGAGGAGGTGGAATTCCCTCCCACTCCTCAACTTCCCACTAGTAGGATTTTGGAGAATGAATCTGGGAAAGCCACCTGGCTCCTGCCATTGTCCAAACCCAAGGAATGCTTCCTATGGAATATCAGTGCTCTGACAGGACCTCACAGCCCTGAGTCATTCTACACTGCTGCATTAACCCCTCCAATTGTGCCTTGGAAGCCTGTGCAGGTGGGATGCTCTTCTCTCCTTGCTCTGCTATCTGGGTGCCCTGGTTCACTTGCCCTGTAACCCTACTGTTGCCTCATTTGGTACCTAAATGAGTGATCTCCTGCCCCTGCATGCTCACTGCCTGTGCCCTGTTGTCTTACACAGATGGGTTTTAGGATCATGGACTTTCATTTTCCTCCTTTAGAGAGGAGACCAAGGCTGCTGCTTGAGCTTTCCGAAAACAGAACTAATGGGAACAGAGAGCACTGAGTAAAGGGAGCTGAAGCTGAGCCCATCCTCCTCATTTTGCCACTGGTTTGAGTGTATTTACAGCAGCCTGACTCTTGTTTTCCTTCTTATCACTTTCCTCTGATGGATTCTGGTACGAGCTTTGCCTGTGAGCTGCACTCTGCAGGGATCTGGGTGAAAAGTTCAGCTGAAGACTGGTATTTGTTTTGCACAGAGGAGAAGGTGGAAAGCATTTGCACCTTCAGGCTTTCCAGGTGCATCCTGCTGCCTCTTGCTGCAAATGAGCTTTGAACCACTTTTCAGTTCCACTCTTTCATTCCATTTTTCACCTAGATCTCCTGCCTCTTTCAGTGCTCTGTATTTGCATAAGTGCTCTCTGAGCTAGATTTCTCTTCCCTCTCTCCTGCTTTCCTTGAAGAGTTACTTGGTGCCTCTGTTCAAAAACCACTGTGCATATGTAGTTGCTTTATTTAATCCTTCTTCCCTTGTCAGAGCCCAGGGTTTTTCACTGGTTGATTGCAGGCTTGGGCTGCAGTGGGGTTGACTCCATTCTGTGAACACTTTGAACATTTGTTCAAGCCAAAATCTGCCAGGGAAGTTTTAAAATAGAAA
Source organism: Melanerpes formicivorus (assembly GCF_026170545.1). NCBI lineage: Eukaryota > Metazoa > Chordata > Aves > Piciformes > Picidae > Melanerpes > Melanerpes formicivorus. The sequence goes on along the minus strand of NW_027142366.1, from coordinate 10,625,031 downwards.
GTAGGAAGGCCTTTAAAAGCATGGCAAGAGTTTGTTTTCCTTCTTGACTCTTTCCATTCACAGAGATAGATGGCTGCACCAGTTTTACTTGGAAATTAACAAACAAAACTGTTTTTATGGGGAAACAGAGACCAAACCTGGAAAAGTATCAGCTCCAAGGTGGAAGTCTGATTTAGTTTCAGATTACTGCAAAAGCATTCCAGAGCTCAGAACAGAAGCACCTGGAGAGCTTCAGCTGTGACTGTTGCCAGGTGCTCCAGCTATAATGAAACCTGTAGATGTTGGTACTGGGAGCATTTCCACCATCCTTTCTCCCTGCTTGGAAGCTGAAGAAAAGGATTTGGGGGTGGATGGGAAGCTCAGCATGAGCCATCAATGTGCACTTGCAGCCCAGAAAGCCATTCACATCCTGGGCTGCATCAAGAGAAGCACAGCCAGCAGGTTGAGGGAGGTGATTCTCCCCCTCTACTCTGCTCTGGTGAGATCCCACCTTGAGTACTGCATCCAGTTCTGGAGCCCCTAGTACAGGAAGGATCTGGAGGTGCTGGAGTGTGTCCAGAGAAGGGCCAGGAGGGTGACCAGAGGGCTGGAGCTCCTCTCCTATGAGGACAGACTGAGGGAGTTGGGACTGTTTGGTTTGGAGAAGAGAAGGCTCCAAGGAGACCTTCTTGTGGCCTTCCAGTATCTGAAGAGGGCCTACAAGAAAGCTGGGGAGGGACTTTTGAGGGTGTCAGGGAGTGATAGGACTGGGGGGAATGGACAAAAATATAGCAATGGATAGATTCAGATTGGATGTTAGAAGAAGTTCTTCACCTTGAGGGTGGTGAGAGCCTGGCACAGGTTGCCCAGGGAGGTGGTGGAAGCCTCATCCCTGGAGGTTTTTATGGCCAGGCTGGATGTGGCTGTGGGCAATCTGATCTAGAGTGAGGTCTCCCTGCCCATGGCAGAGGGGTTGGAACTGGATGATCCTTGAGGCCCCTTCCAACCCTGACAATTCTGATTCTATGACATGCTCCTGGAGAAACCACCTTCTCTGCTTTCTCTTTTGTGGTTTCCTTTGCTTTGTTCAGAGCTGTCCTGTCTGAGTCCTTCATAAAACTACAACAGCTTTTGCCTCAGCAGCCCCTGTACCTGAGGAATGCTCTGTAGTCCTTCACTAGGTGTTTCAGAAGTATGAAATGGGGACTGTACTTTGAGCTCTGCAGATACACAGCACAAGGCCTAATTTATCAGTATCTTTTTTCCCTTCTCTTTTGCTCAGAATCATAAACCAGAGAACCTTCTGCCATCGGTGGGATCTGAGCAGCCAGGAGTGTCCCAGCAAATCCAAGCTGACCTCAGTTCTCAAGAGCCCAATTGCACAGAGGCTGGAGGCCAGATCTCTGATGAAGCCAAGTCAGGCCCTGAAGGAGATGGGCAGTTTTTATCTCACAGCCAGAGGGATGCTCAGACCCTGCAGGACCTAGCTGAGTTGGCCAGAGAAGGACTTACCCTCACTCAGTGGAAGCTTGATGCTGCCCACATTCAGGCAGCAGAGCAGCCTGGTGAGTTCTGGCAGCTTTGTGAGCCTTGACCCTTTGTCTCTTCAGCTATGCAGAGCCAGGCTTGGGCTGTGCTAAGTTGGGAGAGCCATGACAGCACCCACAGGATGCTGGTGTTGAGCCACAAGGTGGTGTAGAGAGGGGACATAGTTCTGCAGTAAGCTTCAAGTACAATCAAGCTGATGTTTCTGAAATGATTCATAAATCCCCAGGTTTAAGAGAACTCCTGGACAGCAGATAGTAAATTTTATTGTACCAAAGTTTTCTGCCAGGAGGGAGCCCTGGTGTGCTCAACAGCTGGGACAAAAGCCTCATCCCTGCCCTTTGGACAGTCCTTCTGCTATGTGCATTGTCTTTTCAGGTCTTGAGACAACTGGATGAGACATGTGCAAGAGGGCTGATTTTGTGTTGCTGCATGGATTTCACAAACCTGAAGTTTGTCTGAAACAGGGTTGAAAAAATACAACAGCTAGAATTCCTCTGTGGGCAGCTCTCTGATGATCCCAATCATGGCTGCATGTGGTGCAGGACTGCACATTTCAAGGTCAATGACATCCCTTGAAATGGCTGTTCACAGAGTCTGTTGTGTGTCCTGTCCACCTATGAAAGAGAACAGGATTGCTAAGCTCACCTGCCTGCATTTTCACTTGGGTGTAAGGCTCCTCACTTCCCTTCCCAAACTGCAGCAAATAATTCCCAGTCCTATAAATCCTTTCCTGGGATTTCAGTAGGTTTCCCTCCCTTGCTGGGGGAGGGAAATAATTTCTGCACTCAAATGTGTGTTGTGTGTGCCATGTGCATGAACCCAGGAGGAGCAGGAGCACTGCAGACTCAAGATGTTAATTCTTTCTGTGGCTCTGATCCTGTTCTGTGCACTCAGAGCTCTGGCTGTGTGGAACTGGTTTCACTGGTTGCCTCTGAGTCCTAGGGCTCCCATCATTTTGTCTAGGTTGAGATACACTCTGCCTCCCTGCTAGGATGAGACGGTGGCATGTCCCATCCCACTTTGCCCACTGGAGGAGAACAGCATGAAAGCAGAGAAGCATGTGGCATTCTGCAGTTCCTCCATCTGGATGATGATGGCACAGACAGATCTGCAGTAGATCAGTGCTGCTCATGGCTGGATGGTGCTGGGGTACCCACAGCCTGGCACAGCCCAGAGCAAACCCTCTGAAACAGACATGAGGGAGAGGCTGAGCCTTCAGCTCAGTCAGACTGGTTGCAGCAGCTGTCTCAGGAAGCTGTCATGGCAGGGATCCTGTCAGGAGCTCTGACTTCACCCTTGTCTCATGGAGAAGTGGTATCTGATTCAAGTGATTCAAGTGGCTCAGTTGGTAGTGCATCACACCCTTAATGGGAAGGTTGTGAGTTCAAAGCCTGCAGTGGGCAGTAGTGTCCTCCCTACTCTAGTCATGAGGTCTGGGGTGACAGGTTGGACTTGATGATCTTTGAGGTCCCTTCCAACCTTAGGAATACTGAATATACTGAATACTGATTTGTGATGTGCATTTTCTTCTTTGAGGAGAAGAACTGACTCCCAGTGACATTCCATGTAGTGGCTTTGTGCCCCCATCCAAAGAGAAGAACCTCCTGTCAAGCAGCTGTAAAAGAGTAAGGACAACCCTTTTCTTTCACTTCCTTGGCATTTGCTTATCTCTCTGTGTGCAGTTCCTAGAAATAGGAATATTTCCTGTTTCTTCCCATAGAAACAGAGGTGCTTAAGGTTCAGGATCACTCAGGAATCCTCCTGGGCACAGCTGAGATCAACACACATGGTGGTATTTCCCTGGTGCCCACAAACAGGCCTTGGATTGTTCAGCACTTGTCCTGCCTGATGAGAAAGATGATTGAAAATGACAGGTAGCAGGAGGCCAATCTGTGCATAGTTTATATAAAGAGAAGCAGGTAAAGAGTTGTGTTGCAGTGTTAACAGTATTCTTAGGATCACAGACTGGTTTGGGTTGGAAGAGACCTTTACAGCTCATCCAGTCCAACCCCCCTGCAGTCTGCAGGGACATCTCCAACTAGCCAGAGCCCTGAACAACCTGGCTGCAGTGGTTCCAGGCATGGGACATCTACCACCTCTCTGGGCAGCCTGGGCCAGTGTCTCACCACCCTCTCTGTAAAAAATTCCTTCCTTGCATCCAGTCTAAATCTCCCTGGTGTAGTTTCAAACCATCACCCCTTGCCCTGTCACAACAGGCCCTGATAAAAACCTCTGTCCCCCTCTTTCTGCTCAGCCCCTTTAAGCACTGAAAGGTCACAGTAAGGTCTTGGGCAGACTGAACAACCCCAATGCTTTCAGCCTGTCCTCACAGCAGAGGTGCTCCAGCCCTCAGATAAATTTCTAGCCTGCTCTGGCTCTGGTCCACCAGGTCCATGTCTCTCCTGTGCTGAGGACTCCAGAGCTGGCCCCAGCACTGCAGGTGGGTTCTCAGCAGAGTGGAGCAGAGGGGCAGAATGCCCTGCCTTGACCTGGCAGGAGCTAGGGGTGCAGCTGCACCACTCTGCTTTAATGCCCAGGCTATCCAAGAGAAAACTGGCTGCAGCCCAGGAGAGACAGAGCTGCCTCTTGCTTCCTCCAGGCTCACACCCCTGGCTACTTGGGGTGGCTCAGAATGGATCTGTTCCTCCTCTGTCACCTTCCTCTCCACACTGTGCCTGACAGTGGAAGAGAGACTTCTTGCAGGTTGACTCACCCTCAGTTCTCTCCTGTGCTGTGAAAGCCTGGCAGATGATGGGACATGAGCATTTTTTAGCTGCTAATGTGAGCTTTTAAAAAGTTTAGTCTAGAAAACCCTCAACAGTGGGAACACATCAGAGACTCTAGCTTGGAAGCCAGTGTGCTCTCAGTGGAGGCTGGGAGAGGAACACAAGCTAGCAGATGACTTTCCTTACCAGGCCAGTAGTGTTCTGCAGATCCCACCTTGCCCCAGGTGCACCAGTGGATGTGCAATCCCTCATGGATGTGTAATGCTTTCTTCAGTTAAAGTACATAAACCCCAAAACCTGATTCATCTTCTTACCAAGGCCATCCACTCTGCCTGCTGAAATTGATCATCCCTGGTTTGCTAATAAATAATCTTGCCATGAAAGCCAGTGGCTTTTGATGCCAGGTAAGTTTTGATGATTTAAGAAAGGACTTTCATACTGTGCTAACAGAATGAAGAGACTCCTAAAAGGAGACAGTTCACTCACCTTGAGCATCCTAGCTGCTAGCTACAGAAACTCTTTGAGGGATACTGAAAAACAAATCCCTTAGCAGGAAACCCATTCTTGTTTAATGAGCTTCTGAGTCTTAAAACCAGAGGCCTTTAACAAGGCAGAAGCTGTTCTGGTGAAACTCAGTTGCTACCAGCAAAACCAGGGTGATCATTTGGTTTGTTTTCAGATATAGTTTGGTTCTGTGATAGTTCTCCTGAGCAAATGAGGAGTTGCTGAAGGGTTGGGTTGGCAGTGTGAGAGCTTTGTGCTTTATATGAGCACAGTTGAAACACATAGAGCAAATACATCCCCCCTCCACACACACCCCCCTAAGACCTTTGTCACATCTGTGGTGTCCCTTCTCAGCAGGAGAGTGTGCTGGTGTGTTTTCCAACAGGATCACATGCCCACCCAGAGCTGTCTTCAGACCAGTCTGTTTGCTTTGTGCAGCCAGGAGGTTTCTGGCCCTATTTAATTTCTCCATTCCTGCCTGATAATTTTAGCACCAGCAGGAAAGCTGTTCTGGGCTTGCTGCCTGGAACAGAGCATCAGGAGTCTGTGTTTGCTGGCTTCCTGAGGTACTGTCTTGCAGGTGTCTTACCTGCCAAGAATAAGAAAGCAAGAAACATCAGCTTAGTTTCCAGACTGAGCTTCCTGTCTTCCCCTTGGAGAGCAGGCCACATCCCTGCCATGACATGCAGAGCCTTCTGCAGCCCACCTATGAAGGGCTGGAAGAAATGGCCTGGTGTGTGTGGCTGTTCTGGTGCTAATTCACGTTGGCTGCCCACAGGCACATGCTGGAGAGAGTAGAAAGGCTGTGTTTCCACAGCCCACTGCTAATGTGGAAACCTGCTAATAAAATAAAGAGCTGTGTTGTTCCAGGTGGAACTACTGCATCTTGTGCAGATGTTCTCTGGAATAAGACTTGCAGTTCCTCAACTCTGCAGTAGGTTTGAAAAGCACAAGGACAGTGATTAGTGTTAACTACAGACTGGTTTCAGCTTACAGTCAACCAGCTTCAAAAGCCTGAGCTGTGAGTATTTGACACTACTGTAAGGCACTGGCCAGCTCCAGAGCCACACTTACCTAGAGGGGTCTGAGCCTTTAGAAGGTTGTCTGTGGTGAGTTTCTACTGGGAGCAGCCCCAGAGCAGAAACAGAGCATTGACCCAAGCCTGACCTTACCATCACCAGTAGCAGTCACAGGTGTCTCAGTCAACAAGGCCTCCCCAGAATTCCATGAAGGGGTTCTAGAATGATAATAGAAATGTTGCTTCTTTTGTTTAATTGGGAACAACTTTCAAAAGGGGTTTCAGTAACAAGCACATCAAGTCCCTCTGAACTCAATGCTTGTATCAGTTTTATTCTATGTGGGCCCCTTGTTGCAGAGCTGCTCTTCTCAGCTGTCATTGCCACGCAGTGAACAAGAGAAGCAAGGCTAATTACCCCATCCCTGAGTCATCCTCTTTCCTTTGACTCTAATTATAGTGAATTGAGTTCAAAGTGGAAATTACAGCTTCCTAAAAATGTGGTAGAAGGCAGTAGATCAAGAGGCCAGCTGTAGGCAGTGGGTAGACCACATCAGGAAATGGTGTGGTGAAGATCTGAGGGTGATAATGTGCTGTAATACAAGGCAGAACAAGTACAGCAGGGTACAACACGACTGCCCTTTCTTCACAACTGCCAGACTGGAGCAAAAGAAAGCCAGAAAGGTCTGTTAGCCCCACCTGCTTATTTGTCCCTATCAACCTGAAGTTGATATTGCCAATTACTGTCTCTAGGAGACAATGGCAGTGTGTCCAGATAGGGGCCCACAGTACAGCAATGCTGATAAACTGAGTTATTCCTTCTTAATTTCCAGGGCAGTGTCTGACAGCTGTAATGTAACCTCTGTCTCTGTGTTCCTTCTGTGTTCTAGTCCCCTCTGAAGCTGCTGGCTGAAGAGTTTGGTGCAATGGTCAACAACCCCCACTTAAGTGATGTCCAGTTTCAGGTGGACTCTGGAGAAGTCCTGTATGCCCACATGTTTGTGCTGTATGCACGGTGTCCACAGGCTGTTCAGGTGGTAAGCACTGCTGAGACACCTTCTCTGCTTCAGGGAAGCCCAGACTGCCCACACCTAGGCTCAGTTATTGCAACAGACTCAGCACAGAGCACTGCTGGGCCTAATGGCCAGTTCCTCTGGGTCTGCAGTGGTTTCTCAGTTCAGAGTCCTGGCAAACTGCTAAAAAATGGGGTACTTTGTGGAGGGAAACTGTGTGGAGGCAAAGGTCCTTTATTGCATTCTACCTGGGAGCAACTGAGAAGCTTCCCAAGTGCTTTTTGCCCTTGAATTTTCATAGCTGTGCAAGCACAGACTGCTTTGTCCATCTCGGAGTGTCCTGCCTGTCACCCAGGCTGAGAGGCCTGAGTCTGGAGTTAGAAAGGTCCTGGGAAGTACTTGAAGATAACCTGTACAGAGGTTTTGTCACCCTCACAGTTGTTTTGGAGGTGGCTGCACTGAACTGTGCTTTTTGCACAGCTACTGAGGTAGATCTTGCATTCAAGAAGCATTTTGGATTGAGTAGTTCCCAGCCTGCTGCTCTGCAGCCTCTTGCTGGGACAGTGAAAGGTGCTGAGCCTAACACCTGAGCTCTGCTCATTCGTGAAGCTGCCACCACCTGGATGCACACAGCAGCTCCCTGACAAAGGCAGCTCTCTTTGGAGGACTCAAAGACTATCTTTTATATGTGTGACTAAAGCTTTAGCAAAGGTAACAGCTGTAGGGTTAGGAAGGAAGCGGCTTGGTCCGTATGAAGCTCTGCATAAATGGTCATCTGGGCTTCCCTCTGAAGCATCAGCTCCTGGTCCCAGAGTAGGACTTTGGTGATGAAAGGAGTAGGCTGTTAGGAACAGGAGTGTTGGTGTTGCTGTTCCTTTGCTAGCAAACAGACTCTGTGTGCTTTCTTCTCACCCCAGGTTCACAGTGAAGGGTTCCTGGCGGAGGAGGATGGGAACGCGCAGACACGCAGGCTGCTGCTGAGCGACGTGACAGCAGGGGCAGTGTCTGCCTTCCTCCGGTACCTCTATGCTGCTGACACTGCCATCCCTGCCGGGCTGCTGCCCCAGGTCGGGGCTCTGGCTGCCAGGTTTGTATCATCCTTTGCTGGGCAGCTTCCAGCCACTCTGCCCAAAGCCTGGAGCATGGCATGAGGCTGCCAGACAGACAGACTTGTATGACATGACAGACGTTATCCAGCCCCAGCCATTCCTTGGGGCAAAGGGAGGTTAGCACAGCCATGTAGCTGCTCAGTCTCAAAGATAAGGAAGTGTGAGCCTGATGCTTTCATGTGAGTGACATCTGGAAAAGGGCTTTCCATATTTTAGGAGTATATTGGATCTTGTGCATCTTGGGGAAGCAGCATCCTCATGCAGATTCTTTACAAGGCTCAGGCAGCCAAATGGTAAAGAAGTACTGGAGGAGAAAAATACTAACATCACTTTTATATCCTTACAGGTTCAGTGTGAGGGAACTGATGGCAAAGTGTGAAAGCAATGCTGGGGAGAGTCAGATGTCTTCTGGGCTGGATTCAGAAGATGATCTTATCTCTGTGAGGGATGACAATGATTGTGAGGACAGAGCTGAGAATTTCCAAGACCTCTTGAAGTCAGTGTGGGTGGGTGAATGTGAGGATGAAGAAGCAATGCTGAGCCCTGAATGCCAGAGGGAAGATGACAATGGGGTAGGTGAACAGGAGCTGGAAGAAATCTATGAGTTTGCTGCAACTCAGAGAAAGATGGCTCAAGGTGAAACAAAAGTGAGCAAAGGGACAGACTGCAGCATCTGCAGTGATAGTGAGACAGCCCAAGGTACAAACCAGCAAACTGAGGAGGAAGAGGTGAAGAGATCTGAATCTGCTTCGGTAAGCAGCAGCTCCAAAGATGCCAGTGATGTGGAAAGATCTCCATGTGACTTGTCTCCACAAGGAAAGAAAATGCAGAGCATGAACAGGTGCAGTAGCATGAGTGATCCACAGACCCCTTTTGTGCCTCCTCACAGTGAACCTGGGAAACGGGACAGAGCATGCCATGGTGCCGCTGCTAATGAAGGAGAGCCTACTAGGACATGTGAAGATGTGAAGGGTTCCAACTCATCTCAGGACTCACATGATGAGGCAGATCACTGTGAAAAAGAGTTTCCTGGCTTCCATGGTGATGCTAATAGAAATGGAAGTTATGAACCCATGTTTTTTGTAACTCAGATTGATTACTCTGAGCCTTCCCCAGTGAAAGAAGTTGTCAAAGGATCAGGGGAGGCTCCTAGTGAAAACCATGTTAATGATTCCCTTCTCTACAGCAAGTCACAAAAAGACCTCCCTCCCTGTAGGAAGGAGTTTTATGGGAGTCCTCCTCCCAAGCTTTCTGTGCCCATTTTTCCTGTGGTTGGTTCCTCACCTGCAACTCCAGAGAGAACGTTTGCCAGAGTGCAGGTGTCAACACCAGAGCAAAGCAAAGTGGAAATACCATTCCCATCTGATGAAGTGCACTTGCAGAAAGCCAACCACCTGGATACTGCATCAGGAAAGGAGAACCCAGTTTCTCCAGCAGAGCTTCCCCACATTGATTTAAACAAGCATACAGATGCCCCAGTGTTGTCATCACCAGTCAGCAGAGCTCAGGATGCTGCAGCTCAGGGGAACAAGGAGGGTGATGTTATTGTTTTATCTTCTGAAGATGAAATGGAGCTGGAGCAAGACAAGAGATCACCAGAGTCAGGCTCTGCTCTGAAAAATACAGAAGTCCCTGAGCAGCTGAAATGTGCAAGCATAGAACAAGGCCCTGAGATATCAGAACCTGAACATAACTCATCAGTCACTGAAACAGACCAGAGATCAACCCAGGTCTCCTGTGGCATTACAGCTACAGTGCAGATAAGTAATTGTGTAAAGATGTCCACTGAATTGTCTCTCAGCAGACAAAGAGATGCTTGCACGGAGAGGAAACAGAGACCAAACCTGAGCCCTGGAGAAAAGCTTGATCATGAAATGTCTTCAGGCACTGACAGCTCCTGGCTAGTGCCAGACACACCAGCTCTGAGCAAAAACAGAAGCTTCTCAACACAGACTGAGGTCTCAAGTATTCATTCTGTAAAGGGTCCAGGATCTAAACTCAGCACCAAGGACTTGGCAGCAGGTAGTAGTAACCATGAAATGACTGGGGATTTAATAAAAGTTGGAGAAACAACACTGTCAGACAAACAGCCTGTGGAGAGCTTGGTTGGTGAACAGAGCCTGCCCAGCAGCCCAGCAGCAGGATCAGCTCCCCAGTACTCCCCAGCAGTTTCTCCAGTGAACCCAGTTCTCCTCTCCCCTGGCCACACCAACACACAAAGCAAATGTGCAGAAGCAAAGGTGTCACTTTTATCCAAATCTGTGCCTCCATGCCATGAGCAGTCCTTGGGAGATAAAACAAATGTCAGTGTGGTTGTGGTAGAGGACAGTGACAAGGAAGTGAGTTTGCCTTCTGCGAGCAGCAGCGTCCTGCTTTGCGAAGAGCCCCCGCTCCCCATGGGTGACTGCTGGCATGTTGAGGATCTGTCACCAGTCAGAGGCAGCAGCCTGCAGCCCAACCAGGGCAGCCATGCAAAGACCAGTGCTGCCAGCAGCCCCAGGCCTGGCTCTTGGCATGACCACTGGGAGAGCCCAGGCCACGTGCAGATGAAGGGCAGTACCCCTCTTCGAGGAAGTCCTGCTGGCAGAGCTGCTTTGCTCTCTCCTGGAAAAAGTCCTATCGAGGGATGCTCATCAGTGGGTGGTAGACCAAGTTACCTGAACTCCAAAATCTGGGATGACTGGAATGGGGAAGAGGAAGATAACTCTCCAGGGGTCCTTCCCCTGTCTCAGAGGCTGACAGCTGCAGCAGGTGCCTGTCAGACAGCCCCTGTGAAGACTCCTGGTGAGAGCTTGTTTACTGCATTTGTTGGAATAGGTGAAATTGGTTTTCAAATGGTCATCTCACCTGTGGTTCACTTGATACATTGAAAGGGGCTTTGGCTTTCTGCTCTGAAGTAGTTTTCATTGTGTACAGAAGGTATGGTCTTCTGATGTGGGAGAAAGCAGATGTAAATGTGGGATTCTTAGACCATAGATGCTTGGTTTTCATTCACACTGGTTCTTTGATGGTGGTCATGCTCCTTGCAGAAGCTATGGGTATCTGGGAGGGGAGAAAAACTAACCAAAATAGATCAAAAAGGAGCCTTCAGCTTGCATGACACTGGGTGTTTGTTCCCTGTAGTAGTGGGTGCTCTGTACAGTCTTGCTTTTTTAAGTTCACCATGATCCAGCAATGTGCTCTTGTGGCCAAGGCCAGTGGCCTCCTCCTCCCCCTCTACTCTGCCCCAGTGAGGCCACATCTACAGTACTGGGTCTCCAGTTCTGAGTTCCCCAGATCAAGAGAGACAAAGGAACTACTGGAGAGAATCCAGTGGAGGCTACAAAGTTGCTGAGGGCTTGGAGCATCCCTGTGAGGAGGAAAGGCTGAGAGACCCTGGAGCTGTTTAGCCTGGAGAAGAGCAGCTCCAGAGGGGATCTGATCAATGCTCAGCAAGAGCTGAAGGATGCACAGGGGAACAAGAGGATGGGGTCAGACTCTTGTCAGTGGTGCCAAATGACAGGGCACTAGGCACAAATTGGACCTCAGGAGGTTCCATTTGAACAGGAGGAGAAACTTCTTTATTGTGAGGGTGCTGGAGCCCTGGAGCAGGCTGCCCAGAGAGGCTGTGGAGTCTCCTTCTCTGGAGAGATTCCAAAACAGCCTGGCCATTGTGGTCTTGGGCAAGTTGCTGTGGGTGGCCCTGCTTTAGCAGGAAGCTTGGACTGGGTGATGTCCAGAGGTCCCTTCCAACCCCCACCAGGCTGTGATTCCATGCCTGTCACACATGGATGAAGTGATGCTGGTGCTGATGTACACCAGGACACAGGACAGGCACTGAGGGTTTTCTGGGGTAGAGTCTGGCAGGGGGTGCACTGCTGTCCTGTGCAGCCTTCTTTGTGCTAGTTCTGAGCCCTTTCCACAGACCCCTATGTGCCATCTAAGGCCAGTAACTGATCTCACAGTATCTAATTAAAGCCATGATTAATTATGCTGTGCTGATTAGTGTACCAGGGGGTTTGGCTGTGACATGTGAGACCAACTGTGCTCCACAGTGTCAGTAAGTTGGTACCACCAAACCAGAAGCTTGACTTGTTTAGTGCCTTCTGCATCAAGTCCCTGTGAGGAAATTTCCTTCCTGGGAAAAGAACCACTTCACAGAATTCAGTGAGGATGGGTTTTTTTAACTGCTTTGTAAACATTGCTTCTTCTATCAGAGCCCTGAATGGGCTTCATGTTCAGATGTGGCATATGGCTTAACTGAAGCCCTTTTCTGGTTTAAAGTCAACAAAAGCCAAATATCCCAGGTTAGGGAAACTAAAAACCAGAAGTGCTGACTGTCCTGTTCACTGTGAAGGTGAGGAATAATTAAAAGAGCTTGGAGGCAAGTAGTTCTACTTAAACAATTACTATATCTGCCACTAAAAAGGGAAGATTGAAGCCATTTTAAGTCTTTCATTCATTGTGATCATAGTAATTTCATTCTGCTGCAGAACCTTCCTGTCAGGAGAATGAGAAGACTCCCAGCACTCCAATGACACCAATGCCAGCTTACTCCATCATGGAGACCCCACAGCTGAAGAAGGAGTTGAGCAGGTTAGCATTACCTCCACGAGTAGATCTCGTTGTGAACAGAAACTTGCTGGCAGGCAGCGTGAAAGAAAGCTCCTGGGCTGGAAGTGAAAGCCTGGTGAAGCTCCAGTCAGTGTTTTTTGAGGTCACCTCACACTTTTCCAGCTGACCCCTGGCCTGAGTGGGAGGTGCAGCTTTATCTTAACCTAAGCTTCCCACCTTTCCCTTTCAGGTTTGGAGTCCGTGCTCTCCCCAAACGCCAGATGGTGTTGAAGCTGAAGGAGATATTCCAGTACACTCACCAGGATGTGGACTCTGACTTTGAGGATGGAGTCCCCTCGTCCCAGCCTCCCCCAAAGAAGTCCCCAGCCAAGCGCTGCCGGCAGCCCAAGGCGGGGCGGGCGGCCGGTGGAACGCGTGCTGCTGCCTCCAGGGCTGTGGGCAAAAGGAAGAAGGTTGCTACAGCATCTTCAGAGGCCCCTGTAGGGATGGCTGGTGATGATCATGTTGGATCCAGTGAAACAGACTGTGCAGCACCCAAGGAAGGAAGTAAAATGCCACATCACCCAGAAGGAGCTGAAGAGCAGAAAAGGTTGTCTGTGTCTCCAGAGAGATGGTCTCTGGAAGACGATGGTGAGGAAGCAATGCCTTCATCTCAGCAGAGCACAGCTTCTTCACTGAGTGGAAGTGACATCTCTTTTGGTTCACAGAGGTAAGGCAAGAGAGTATTAAACAAAACAGTTGGTGGTACAGGACAGGGATGAGCTAGGGATGTGGCAAGCAGAGGTGAGTGTCCATGGGGCCTACAGTGGCCCTGCCACACCTCCTTGGGCATGTCATGTTAAGGTCAACACGCTCCTACAAAAGCAAGTCTTTGGGGTTTTTAGTCTAATTCTCAGTGAGTGATTCTCAGAACACAAAAGTGCTTGTGGCTGCACATAGACCAAGCCCAAATCTGTCATGCCTGGTCTGTGCAAGGGGCACAGTGTGTTGAGTGAGAACCTACAGCTTGAGCAGGGAGAGGATGGCACAGCACTGTGTGGCAGAAGCTGTGTATCATGACAGCAGTGGGTGCTGTGGGTCAGGAGCAAAGAATGCCAGGCAGCTCCAGGGCTGGGTGAGCAGGTCCAGTGCTGTGGCAGCTAGGACGGGGAGCTGTGCAGCACATGTGCCATGTTCCACTTCACTCATTTTGTGGGTGCCAGTATTGTAGAGCCTGTGATCCCATGGAGGGTAGTCACAGGTGTTGGTCACCAGGCCCCTGGGGAGCTCTGGCCCTGTCCTTGATGACCTGCTGTACTTGATCTCACTTCTAGTTCTTGGATGAATGGATTCGAAGCCTGTGCTTTTGCATCGGAGGAGGAGGAGGAGGAAGAGGAGTTCTCAGCCTCTCAGGCAGCTGCTCGGGAAGAGGAAAAGCTGGAGGCAGTGAGGTGCTACATCCGTTCCAACACAGCCCTGTACCACAAGGTTCTCTTCTATGAGCCGATCGAGCTGGCTGAGCTGCACGCAGAGCTGAAACAGAACGGCATTAAAATCTCCAGGGCGAAGCTGCTGGATTTCTTGGATGCTCAGTGCATCACCTTTACTACAGCCAAAGCTCGCAAAGAGAAGGAACAGAAAAGAAAGGGGAAAAAAAAACAGAGACGATACTGAGTGGAGCCCCCTCCTCCTGCAGGGGCTTGCCTGAGAAGCTGGGAGCCCGACTGCAGGCTGGTGCTAGCGGCGGTGCTGTGATGGGTGGGTGAGGTGCTCCTCCTGGTGGCCTTGCCGTGCCGATGACATGCTGGAGAACCGCCTGAGCGAGCTCGGCTCTTGCCAGCTGTCCGCTCCGAATTGCACAAACTCCTCCGGTCGCTGGCCTGTCTTCAACGCAGGGGTCATCCGGGGCCTCTTCCCCCCCTCGATTTTCCCACTGTGCCTCTTCTTCTCCCTCTATTTTCTAATAGGTGTGAGGTCCCCAACTTTTCTTCGTGTTGGTGCTTCTAGAGGCAGGTACTTCCCCCAGGGACACTTGCCAAAAGCTTTTCCCTGACCTTGGGCTGTGAACCACTTCACCCTTCAAGGTGAACCAGTGTCCTTTCCCTTGTGTAGATCAATGTGTTTAGATCCCAGTGACTTCCGTCTTCATTTCTTCAGCACACAGTTTGCCCTGCTGATGGTTAAGGCAGGGAGCAGTGTGGAAGGACAAAGCCTTTCTTGTGTCCTTGGTTCAGTTTGCACTCTCTGGTAAAACTCTTCACTCTGTGTTTCTTAAATGGCTGCAAAGCAGCAGAAGTGGTTTTGTAGTCTGTGATGGCTCCCACAAGTACCTTGTGACACCAGATGTCACATGAAAGCCCCTTAGATTCAGACATTCAGTTGTGTGTGGTCACTCACATGCTGGATCTATGTTAAAGGTTCCATCTGCTCCATTTTCTGAGCACCATTTTTCCTTCTCAGTGTAGATGAATTGTGCCCTTGACAGAGATGTTTTCAAGACAGTGTAACTGTGGCCACTGGATCTCTTCAGCACTTCTTACTGCCAGATCTAAACCCACTTCTCTGAGCAGTCTCACTTCCAAACTGGGCTGATCTTGAGCTGCAAACTGCCTGGGACTCTTGGGGAAGTCTGGGCCCTGAACTGTCATCTTTTCTGTATTTATTCCTCACATCTTCTGAATGTTGTCTGTTCTGGCACTTCTAAAGCTGCAGAGAGTCTTGCACAACAAAATGGACCCAAGAATTAAAAAAGAAAATCAGCCAGAATTCTAAAAGTATTTATGGATGTGGAAGAGATAAAGAGTTGTTCTATTTTTGATACAGATCTCCTGGGGGCTATTTGGTTTGTTACATACAATAAACAATTGGTAAGGGACAAACTGTAAGTAACCTGACAGACTTGGAGGGGGTTCTAAGCAGCAGTGATGGGTCTAGCTGAGAGCAGTAAGAGTCCACAGGCTGTACCCATACTGGCTGAAACCCAAGCAGAGAATTGGAAGAAGAGGAGTTGTCACAGCACCCAGCAGCAAGGAGAGGTGGGAGAGAGATCATCCAGCAGTGGCCAATGGATTCGCTACCTGGCAAATGGAGCTGCCCAGTTCTTCTGGGCTGCAGCCCAAAGGTAAGGGAGATCTGGGGGAAGGTCTTTTGGGAGGGTGAGCTGTGAGGAAAGGCTGGGCTGCTGGGGAAGTGAGTGAGCACTTGTGAGCCTTTTTCAGGCATATCACAGTATCACTTAGGTTGGAAAGGACCTCGAGGATCATCGAGTCCAACCTATCAACACAGACCCCATGACTAGACCATGGCACCAAGTGCCACGTCCAATCTCCCATTGAACGCCTCCAGGGTCGATGACTCAACCACCTCCCTGGGCAACCCGTTCCAATGCCGAATGACTCGCTCGGTGAAGAACTTTCTCCTCACCTCGAGTCTAAACCTCCCCTGGCGCAGCTTGAGACTGTGTCCCCTTGTTCTGGTGCTGCTTGCCTGGGAGAAGAGGCCAACCCCTTCCTGGCTACAACCACCTTTCAGGTAGTTGTAGAGGGCAATGAGGTCACCCCTGAGCCTCCTCTTCTCCAGGCTAAATGTGGGGGGGACCTCCTAGAACAGCCTTCTGCTGTACCTGGTGGAGTTGCAGGAATTTGGGATACTCTTCCTCCCCTATCTTCTTGTGGAAGATGCAAAGGGCAAGGCTTGCCTGAGTGGCAGGCCTTATACACAGAAGTGTCAGTCCTACTTACCAGTCTTAGTGTAAGATTCCTTCCCAGCTTTATTGTTCTGTTTTTACATAAGGCTGAAATTTATGACCAGAGCTTTTTATAATCAGTTCTTTATTGCACCTTAACCATCAATGAATGCAGTGTCACAGTTCAGGGGGTATAAATCACAACATTCTAACAGGCATAAGAAACTACTTAGCATGCAATGAAAAATCATTACAACTGTAGTCACTGAAAGCATCTCCAGCCTCCTGCCTGTGCCATCTCTAAACCCTGCAATGGGGTTTGCCTAATGCAGCAAGATGATTTCACGTGCATCTGTGTCGTCAGGGTTTGGAGGTGACTGCTTTGCAGAGCCTTGCCTCGCTGCCTCCTTGTTGGAGAAGCTGACACAATGAAATGAAGCTGACACAATGAAATGAAGCTGACACAATGAAATGATGATCATTAGATGAAAAGGACTTCAAAGCTTTTGCAGCCTCCAAGACCACAAGGACACATCTGACACAGACAGGAAATGATCTGAAAGCAGTTCTCCATCCGCCTGCTTCATTAGTCCCTAAGCAGAGCCTGCCTCCCCGGGCTAGCACTGATGGTGCCATCTGCCACTGCCAGTGTGTTGCCAAACAGTTCCATTTGTCCCTATTTCTGTGTTTTCTTACCTTCCTCCTGCAGCCTTGTCTTGGGAAATACAGTGTCATCATTTTTTATTTCTAACTGTGTAGCAACAGCTATCAAAACTATTTTGATACTTCTGTTTACCACCTCCAAAGGTGCAAGATAAAACCAAAAAGGGCCTTTTCAATTAAGGCACTTGCTGGTTTAAAGAAAGGAGCAGATGTGTTAGTGGCACTGCACAAAGCTTCTGTCTTACCAACATGCACCATGTGGCAAACACTGCTTCGAAATTCCCACTGACAATCAGATCACCTGGGGGATCATTTATGGACTCAGCTTTGCAGCCACCACCGTGCTGCTTTGTGTGCTGTCACATTTCCTGCCTCAGCAGGCTTATTCTCAAAAGCTCTGCTGTAGTGTTTCTAGAATGACCTTGTGTGTCCTCACACACAGAGCTGTTTTCCAACATGGGCATGGGCCTGTGTGTCCACGCATTCTAGAATGTCTCAAGGTCTAATGGCATTTCTTGACTGGGTGTGATCCCTCACCATGGTGTCTAGCAGGGCCAAGACCCACGGAGGGGACAGTTTAACTACAAAACAGGAGAATGCTGTGAAGCAGAGTGGGGGCTGCTGTGCTTTACCTTTTTGCTGGGCCAAAAGAGCCCAGGTAAGCTTACATTTAAATATCAAAGGGGTCAGTCCAAGAACAATCCTTCTTGCAGTTTTCCAAGGGGACTGGAGCTCTTTGGGCTGTGCATTTCAAATGGTCTGGATTGCTTTTCAGATCATTCCAGGAAAAATTGTTTTCAGAGGCACTGCATTTAAGCTGCTTGGTTTTCAAACTACCTAAAGGTGACACAGCCTTCAGCAAAGACTGATTCAATTGCTCTCCTCCAGAAGAGGGCTTCAGAGGTACCTGCAGTGTTTCTTTGCCCAGGTTCCTCACCTCTCCAGGTGCTCTAGTGCCCTGCCAGTCATCTTGGAGCTTAGATTACTAACAGAAGAGTTCTCAGTAAGGATTTAAGTGACTGCTAAGGATTTAATCTTAAACCTAAGCTCAGCAGGAGCCCACCCCTCCTTTCCCAACACTGAAGAACACATCTCCACTCTCTGGACCAAGGAGGCTCCAGCAGCCTGACAGTGCCCTAGCAGGTCCTCATTTCTTGGAATACTACTAACTCAAGGATGAATTTCCAGAGCTCTCCTTCCCTGTCCTCTAAATACTTCCTTCTCTTCACAAGGTGCTGGCTGCTACCCTGCCTTATTTACTGAGCTTCTACAACAAAGGGTTTGTGTGGCTCCCCCGTAGCAGTGTTCAGTATCATGGAATTGTTTTGGTTGGAAGAGACCTTTAAGCTCATGGATTCCAGCCATTAACATTGCAAAGTCACCACTAAACCACGTCCCTCAGCACCACATCGACACAGCTTTGCAACCCTTCCAGGGATGGGGACTGCACCACTGCAGCAGTTCCAGATGCAGTGAAGAAATTGTTCCCTTGTGTCCAAACTAAACCTCCCCTGGCACAGCCAAAACTGACTTTGCTGTTCGCCTGACACGGATCAGCCTGCCCTCCACAGGCACCCCGGGAGCAGCTCCTCGGTGCGCAGCGATGGAGTCCCGCGCAGCACCGCATCGCTCACCCGGGAGCGGCCCTGCGAGTGCCTGGAGAGCTTCGGCGTGAGCCGGGAGCGGCTCCGGCAGCAGGTAACCCACCCGCGGCGGGAGCCGGCCCTGGCCCGTCTGCGGGAAGGACCCGGTGCGGCGGAGCGCACACGCGGGGCAGACCGAGCGCCATCGCCGCCCCGGCGCCGCCATTTCCCGCCCGCTCAGCACCGGCATTGGCGGCCGCCGTCACATGACGGAGCCCCGGGATTGGCCGCTGCCGGCGGGGCCGGGCCGAGCCCCACGCAGGTAACGGAGCCGTGTCCCGGGGCCGGTGTTCCCCGCCGTGGCGCCGGGGTCCCTGCTCAGCGCGGAGCTGCCGGTGCCCGGAGCCCCGCTGCTCTTCGCAGTAGGTTAGAGCCCAGCTCGTCTCGCCCTGTCCGTCCCTTCCCGGACCAGGACTGCCAGGAGCGGAGCTGGAGATGATCGCGTACGTGGATCAGAAGGAGGAGCGGTGGTTCTCCCACCTGCGCGCCGGCGGCGGGGAGAGCGCTGTGAGCCGCACCTGCGCAGGTAAGGGGCCGGTGCCATCCCCTGGCAGACTTCAGCATCCCCGCAGCCCGCCCGAACGAGCCAGAGTGGCGGCACTGGGTCAGACCTTCCAGCTTCGCTGCTGTCTCTGACAGGCTGGCACTGGAGACCCAGAGAAGAGCAGCCAGTGGTGTGTCCCTGGCTGCTTTCCCAGGCCCAAGCAATCGGGCTTCACAACCCCCTGAACTAGACGTGAGATGTCCCAGCGTCTTGCAGCTGTCTGGGTATTTGCTTGCTTTCTGAAGCTGCATGGGCTTTAGAGTCACTGACCCCTTGCAGCAAGGAGCTCCACAACTTATTGAGCTGTTTTATGAGTCGCTGCCTTGCTTGTTTTGCTTTGAAGGTGCCTTATAGTAGATCACTCGATGTCAGGAGTTCTTAATTTACAACAGACAGTGCAGGATGAATCCCTACCCACCCCACATCCCCTATCTGCTGTACCTCTTCCCAGCAGAATGGGCAGTTGAGTCATCTCCCATACAGAAGATGTTCTGTGCCTGTGGTCATTCACGTCATGCCTCTGTGTCTTCCTCAGCTTGTTAAGAGTTTCTTTGAAATGGGAGATCTGTCCTGCCCCTTGCACACAGTCAGGATGTGGGCTTTGAGCAGGAAGGCAGAATTCTGATCTCTTTTAATCTCTCCAAAAATTAAACACCATGGAAGACTGGATTCTTGTGTACTTTGAAGGCTGAGTTCTGTGTCAAGATCCACAATTCTGTATGAGTACCAAAGGCAGCATAGGCAAGGGAGATCTCTTTGGGCACCAACAGAACAGCTTCACTACTCAGTAAGTCTGACACACAGGTCAGGAACTTCATGCAGGCTGCCAGAAATGTCCTCTTCTCGGCCTGTCTTCGGATGCCGCTCTTCTCTTTCCCTGGAGGCCTAGATGAAGTAGCTGCAGACAAATGACTGCTTCCATGGTGAATAGCAAACTTGCAGTTTCTGGAACTTTTTTTCTGGGAGGATTTAAATGAAAAAATATTAAAAGGAAGAAGTGGCATCACTACAACACCAAAGTGCCACAAAAGTATCTCAGGGAGTTCGCTTTGAGATCACACTGTGACATTTCCTTATACTGAGGAGAAAGAGGAAGATGAAATGTGTCCTTGTATTGCTCTAGGCTGAAATGCTAGGCTCTCCTTCCTTTATTGTCCAATTAGGGTTCAGTAGTGACTGCTCTTCCAAGGTATCCACTTCCTTGTCTCAGCTCTGTGCCTGTGGTTTGTACATCGTTCCCACGCAACTGATCTGTCAATGGTTTATTTCACAAGAGTTTTCAGACAGCCACAAAGTAGCCATTGAACCTTGAAGTAGGCAGATCTGGAGGTCTGCCTGATTGTGGCTTTAGTCCTCAGCCTGTTCCATATTTTGGACCTACATAGAGTCAGCAACAAGTCATCCTTCACCCCTGGAAGTCAAGAGAGAGAGATCATCTGGAAATCTGATGGATCAGTCCTAAACCTGGATGTTATGTCTCTGTTCAGAGATGTGTGTTGCCATTCCTACATCCCATGTACATCCCTCTGACATCAATTTGCCCTTCTCTGACAGCAGAAGGTGTGGGCCACACAGCTCTGTCTTTCCAGTTTGGTGTATAAGCCTTTGGTAAGCCTGTGGAGAGCTGCATTTTCCCCCTGGCAGCAGAGCCACAGCACTGTCAGAAGTAGGTGCTTTTCAACCTGCCAAGATGGTCATCAAACCATGTTAGAGCAGTGGGCTGGAAGGAGACACTGCTCTGTAGGAATATCCCAGAAATACTTCTTGTCCTGTCACTGAGCACCAATGGCAAGAGTCTGGCCCCATCCTTTTGCCTCCTGCCCTTTAGATATTGATAATCATTGATAAGATCCGTTGTACATCTCTCTCTGCAGTACTGGCAGCACAAGATCAAGGACGTTGCTTCTGCTGCAACCCAAGTAACATTCAGCTACACAAGGCAGTTCCTTGTGCCCCTCTTCTGGCTCTCAGTTCTGCATCTCATAACATTTCCATCCTTGAGGAGCAGCCACCTTTCCCACTTGAGGACTAAACTTTTACTTCTAATATGCCAATAATTTCTGCAGACTGAGGTTCTGGCAGAGCATGCAGAGCTATTGCTAGGGTTTGCTCCTGCAAATGCTCTGAGGAGTCTACTTTGTAGTTTGGAGGGAAATACCAGAACTGTTTATACCTAAAGTCAACTCTGAAGTTGTAGAATTTGACCCCTTCTAATTTCCCCTATCCAAAGTTTTTTGTCCTGCCTATGACTTCCCTCTGGATTCTCATTTTATTGCAGCTGAAGATGGGATCATGACCCAGAAGGAGGAAAATGCCCACCAAGGCATCCCTGGGCCAGCAGATCCTGAAGGCTTACTCTCAGGTTTCTCCAAGAACTATTCCCAGAGTCCTGCACAGGACCCAGTCCTCCCACACAGGTCAGAAAGGGTTCAGAGACCTCTGGGGAAGAGGCAAAGCCGAGTGACGCTACGTGGAAAAAGTTTCAGGAGGCTGTCAGATACTATCCAGCAGAGGAGTTCTGTGAGGAAACTGATGATATGTGGGGACTGTGGGAAGAGCTTCCAGGTGAGCTCCAACCTGGTCCAGCATCAGAGAATCCACACTGGAGAGAAACCCTTTGCCTGCACCAAGTGTGGGGACAGAGTCTGTCAGTGCTCGCATCTCATCCAGCACCAGAGAATCCACACAGGGGAGAGGCCCTACAGGTGCTCTGAGCGTGGAAAGGGCTTCAGCATGAGCTCAAAGCTGATCCGGCACCAGGTAACCCACACTGGGGAGAAGCCCTACAAGTGTGCTGCGTGTGGGAAGAGCTTCTCTGGGAACCCGCAGCTTGTCCAGCACCAGCGAGTGCACACCGGGGAGAAACCTTACAGGTGCAGCACCTGCGGGAAGAGCTTCAGCGTCAGCTCAGCCCTGACGCGACACCAGCGCGTCCACACCGGGGAGAAACCCTACAAGTGCACAGAATGTGGGAAGACTTTCAGCCAGAGCTCTGAGCTTATGAAGCACCAGCGAGTCCACAGCGGGGAGAAGCCATATGAGTGCTCCGAGTGCGGGAAGAGCTTTACCGTGAGTTCAGCCCTCATCCAGCACCGGCGGTTCCACATGGGTGAGCGTCCCTATAGGTGCACCGAATGTGGGAAGGCTTTCACCGTGAGCTCCCACCTCATCCAACACTGCCGCTTCCACACTGAGGAGCGACCCTTTGCGTGCACCGAGTGCGGTAAGAGCTTCCTGTGGAGGTCAGCCCTGCTCTGGCATCACCGGGTGTACAGCGGGGAGAGGCCCTACGCCTGCGCTGCCTGCGGGGACAGGTTTCGGCAGAGCGCTCACCTTACCCAGCACCGCCGTATCCACACCGGGGAGCGGCCCTACGCCTGTAGCCACTGCGGCAGGGGCTTCACCGTCAGCTCAGCGCTCCTCCGGCACCAGCAGACCCACAGGGGTGGGAAGGGGTGAGTGTGTGGAGCAGTTAGGTGTGAGCACCCCTGAGGAGCAAACCTCTGCGCCTCTCCTTTTGCTTTATAGACCACCCTGTCCAAGAAGGGTGGAAGCGATTTCTTTCTAGGAGAACAAGTCCCAGAAGAGAGAGGTGAAGAGGTGGGGCAAGGAGCTGTATCAGAGGAAGACCGTGTAACACCACAGGGGAAGGAGATGGTGTCCAGTGGGATGGTGCTTGGGAAAGGAAGGAAGTAGTTTGACAAAGCTGGAATGTGCATGGTGGTGTATTTTGGAGGAAGGCAAATACCTTGCCTTTTCTCTGTGCATACATCTTTGGGACAATTTATAGAGTGAACCAGATGCACAATCTTGGAGCGTGCAGCCCTCTGACTAGATAAACAAAAGCTCTTGCTTTCCTTCCCTGCTGCTGACTTAATCAGAGGCTCTGAGTTACCCCTCTTAGCCCGGGGCCTGGGCTTGTGGCACAGAGAAGCCAAAAGCCTGATGCCCACTGTGCTGTCCCAGGGTGGGCTGTGCTCCGGGCTGTCCATCCCAGTGGGACCCCGGTTGGTGTCCAGTGGTGCACAGAGCTCAGCTGTGCTGGTCGTTAGGGGACTGCGTGGCACTTCGCGCCCGCCTGGCCCCGGTGGGAGCCGAACGGTGCGTTTCTGAGGCTCGATTCTCTGTAGAAGTGCCGAATAAAACCACGGTAGGAAGCCTGCGCCGCTGCTGTGTTTCTGTCCCCGGGGCTGGCACTGCCCGCGCATGCGCAGCCCCACGGAGGCGGCCGTTGGCTGACGGCGAGGCGAGGAGAGCGTTGGAGCCGCTGAGTGGCGACGCGGCTGCCCCCTCTGCCAATCGGCGGCGCCGGCCGGTGCCGTCAGTGGCTCCTGATTGGCCACGCCGTAACCCCCTCCGGTCAATAAATCCGAGGTGGCCGCGCTGGGCCTTTGTCTCGCGCCGCGGGGCAGAGGGTACGGAGCGGGTGAGTGCGCGCGGCGCCGCGCCATGGCAACGCGGGCGGGGGCGCGGGCAGCGCCGGACGGACCGGACCGGACCGGCTCTGCTCCGGAGGTAACGGGCAGCCGGGACCGGGCTCAGGCCCGTGGGACTTCCCAGGACTTCCTCCCCTATCCCGTGGGTCTTTCCCCGTGGGTCACTGCTCCGCCGGTTCCAGTCCCTCGCCGCTTCCCCACGGGAGTAGGCGCCCGGGCTTCTCCGGAGCGCCGTGACCTCCCCGCACCGGCCGCGGCTGTCCTGCTCCTGGGGGACAGGTGGGCCCCGTACCCTGTGGCCGGGAAGTCTGTCCACTACCTCTCGGGGCCGTGTCCGTGCGCCTCCCGGGCGCTGCTGGGGCCGGGCCGGGGGCTGGGAGCAGCCCCGGGCCCGTGGTTCTCCGGCTCTCCTCGGCCTCTTGCCCTGGGAGCCGCGGGGAGGGCTGTCCCGGCCGCCTCGCCCCGGGCCGGGCGTCCTGGGTCCGCAGCGCCGGTGCGCGAGTGGTGTGCTGGTGGCTAGCTGAGCTCTGGCAGCCTGCCGGGCGGCAGTGTCAGCCCTGCCTCGTCTCTTCTTCTGCTCCTGTGGCCGAGCGCCTGCACAGCAGCTGAGGAAGTGTGCCAGAACAGTTGCCTCATCCCTGCAGTGGTTCCTGCGGGCAGCTTCTGAAGGATAGCAGAGTTTCGGGACGGGAGCCCGGCGCTGGGTGATCCTGCAGTGTGCGGGCGTTTGGCTTCTCTGGACCTAGCTGAGCTTAGAGCACGGAGGCCACTGAGGCCTCCTGCTGTCCTTACTTCTCCATTGTTGTGTGAAACAAATGTCTTATTCAAGCCTTACTGTGCCTAGCACTTGTACACAGTACTGCATTACGTACATCAGCTGTGAGTGCTGGTCACTGGCCCTGCTTGGGGTGCCCCAGGCACAGTACTGTGTGCTGGGACAGGTAGGACGAGCACTGGCTTTCTCCGGAGCAAAGGCAGTTCAATGTATTCACGGGTGCTTGTCATGCTGTGCTTCCCTCCCCAGAGCTGACTGACTGACTCAGTTGCCCTTTGCACTGTTCTTCTAACTAATGTGAGAAAATGGGTTCCTGATGCACTGCCTGACATCAGGGATAAAGTGCAGAACTGGATCAGGTCTGTGAATTCTCCAGGGGTTTCCCTCCTTGGGCAATTTGTTGAAATGCTGGACCACAGTTCTAGGGGACAGAAGCAATGTTTGCATGGACACTGGTAGAAGTGTCTTGGATTTTAATCATTGCCTAGGTTTAGGCTGTATCCAGTTGAAGTGTTCAACTTAGCTGAGCTCAGGTAATGTAGTAACTCATTCTGTGAGGCTCCATTTCCAGCAGAAACCACTGCAAAATACTTCCCCAGAGGGAGGACAAGATGTGAAGCTGTCATGATGTTACCTCTTTGATGGTTCTTCAAGCTGCCAGGTCTGTGAGTTCTGGGGCTTGTCTCTGCGGCAGTGAAGCTTGGGTAGGTCCAGCCACACTCTGCTGCTTGTTAAAGCAAGGCTGTAAGCTCCACGTGTGGGGATGTACCTCGACGTTGCATGCTGGTTGAACAGCAGACATCAGCTCTGCACTGCCTGGGTGCCTGTGAATTAGAGAACTCCAGGGTGCCTAAGCAAAGCCAGGACTGCCAGTCCTACAGGGTCTAGATCCTCCAGAAGGCAGGGGATTATTTGGATTAAGTGCCTCCCTGCTTTCAGAACAGCAGCTGTGCATCTTGAGTGTGGAGCTTGCTGTGGAGATGTGTATATGGGCAAACTAATTGCTGTCCAGATGAGATAAGGATGTTGTCTCAGAGGGTTTGAACACCATTAATGGGAAAGAAATGATTGGTGTGCTGAGGTGTTCTGTAGCAAACCTTGCCTCTGCTCTTCAGCCCTGCTCTCCCAGCTCTTGTAGTGGTTGGATTTCTCCTAAGCAGGCTGCTCCCAGGGCACTGAGGTGTGTGCTGACTGTGAACATCAGCCAAGATCCCAATGAACAGAGCTCCTCAGAGCAAATGAAACAAGGTTCCAGCCTCTGCAGTGGTGGCAGGAGGTTTGAACCTGCCTCTTGGTGGGCAGGACAGTGCCACTTTCAGATGAGCAGGATGCTGTGTGAAGCTCTGAGCAGCAATCATGTTGTGGGATTTCAGTTTTTGGACTGGAGTGATGATGTGTGGTGGTAAGAGAGAGGAAATCATTCTGACTTCTCTTCCCCACAGTTCTCATGGAATAGTCTGATGCCAAAAAGGACAGGGGCTCTGTTTTGTCTCCTGAATTTGTGGGTCACCAGGGATGTGCCTGTACTAGAGACAGTATCAGGAGAAATCTAAGCTGCTGTGTTTTGCAGTTAGTGAACTGTCCTCACCTCAGGCTAAAGGGGCTGGTGTCGTCACTGCCCTGCCTGTTGCTGTGTTGCTATAGAGACAAACATGTCAGATTGAGCCTGCAGAAAAAGCACTGGGAGATACAAGGCTGAGAGTGCATCAAAGCCCTTAGGTGACTTGTGTGCTAACCCCTCCTTCCAACAGCAGACAGAGCTGCTGGAGCTGTAGTTCACTGTTGTGACCAGCTGTGCTCCTACAAAACCAAGGATGAAGGCTTCTGAGACCCCATCAGGTGTCCCCAGTGTAGCATGGAGAGCAAGGTTCCATGGTGGTGATTGCTGCCAAACAGGAGCAAGGGGGGAGTGTGGGGTTCTAACAAGTAAATCAGCAGCTGTGTCTCATACACTACTAATCTTGGGAGCCATGCCCTGTACAATGAGGATCTTCAGCACCTCTTGGCCCTTGGAACAGGCCTGAAGTGCTCTTTGCAGCTCTGCTCTCAGCTGCTGCTTTGTTAGGTGGCAGCAGCAGGCCTGGCAGTGTGCAGGCAGCACACCCTACTTCCAGGACTCTGGCAGTTTGAAGTGCAAGAGACATTGGAACCAGTTTGTCTGGTTTAATTCTTGGATCTGCATTTCTTGTGTGGTCTGAAGTAAGCTGAGGAGGAAGCCAGGGTGTCATCAGAGCTGGTGCCTCTGCACTGCCAAGAGGCTGGCTGTGCTGCAAGGCAAGCAGGCTGTTCCATGGCAGGCTCCTGGCTGAGCCTGGGCAGGTTATTCCCCTCTGCTTTAATTTCCCTTCCCCTCAATGGGCCTTGGGTGTGTGAAGCTGAAGTTGTGTGAGGAGCAAAGGTAGGTCCTGTTTGCTGAACTGGTGTGAAGGTCAAAGGGACACTACAGCACCTGAATGTGATTCCCTCTCATCTGAGCCCCTCTGCTGCCTTTAACTGCCTCAGCTGTGTCATCCTGCTCAGATTCTCTACCTGAGGGGTGGGGGGGTTGTGCTGTGCCCTGGGCTGTGGGACAGGGCAATAGGGGTGTGGGGCTGCCACCCTGATGATGACTCCTACAGCTGTGCTGGACCAGCTGGCATCACAAAGTGATGTTTTGGGGTCATTCCTCCCCTTGGGCAGGCTCTGTCCCAGTGAGTCCTGTGTGATGCTAGGGGAAACCTTCAGCCTGGTGATGTCCCCCAGACTGAGTGCTGTGCCTGAGTGGGAGGCCTTGCTGTGCTGCACCTAGAGATGGGTGCTCAGACCCTGCTCCCAGTGCTCCTGTCTGAGGCCTGTGCAGTAGTGTGGAGGGCAGAGAGAGTGGCTGTAAAGCAGGGCTTGGAAAGTCAGCTGTGAGGAACCAGAGGGCAGTTAATTTGGAACTGGTGTGTGCTTCCTCACCAGCAACCTGAGGAGCTGCCAGCCCCCAGACATGATTGCAGGGGCAGCCCACCAAGGGGAACCCTGCTAAAGAGGGAGAGCATAAGGGATGCCTCTCTTGCTGAGGGTGCTTTCTGAAGAGCCAGCAAGCAGCTTAGTGCCTTGCTTCTCTGGCAAGGTGGTGGTGCTCTGCACAAAGCTGATTACAGGTCCCTTGTACAAATGAGGTGGCTGGATTTGGGGCTTAGGAGGACTGCTCAGCTAATGTGGGCCAGGTGTGTTACTCTTGCTGCTGGGTAGGTCTTGTGTGTCCTGCTGCATCCAAGGAGGGCTTTTTCCTTTTGCAGACATGGAGAGAGAACCCAGGTACAAGTAAACTCTGCTAGGCAGAGGAGAGTCAGTGGTAGCAGGAGCATCTGCAGCTTGCTCTGTTTTGGCTGCTTTGACTTCTCACAGAGGCAGAGCAGGGAAATCTGCCCCTGCTTTGGAAGCTCCTCTTCATATACTGCTGCAGGGAAGGTTCTTGTGTCCCCGGCGGCTGCCTAAAGTCAGAGCTTAGCTGGCCTGATTTGCTGCTGCTTGCTTCTGGGGGAGGAGGATCTGTATTGCTGTAGAAAACAAGTAGCTGCTTCTTCCCTTTGAGTGGAGAAGTGCTTCCTTTCCCGTTACTCTGCTTGGACTTGAACACTGGATGAGATTTGGTACCTCCAGTGGAGAGCAGCTTGCTCTGCATCTCAGTGCAGGTGGTTGTCATGAAGGTCTGTGATCATCTTCAGCCAGGAGCCATCCCAAAGTGGGAAACCTAATGCAGGCTGCTGCTGTGCTGTAGGTCTCCTCTGAGGATAATGTTTTGTGAACTGGGTGAGTGTTGAGGCTCACCTAAGGTAGCTGAACTGAAGAGCAGCTCTGCTTCCTTGAAAGCATCTGGTGTGCCGTGGCAGTGGCCAGCAGCTGCCCCTCACCACCCTGCACAGTAGAGCAGCAGCCCTGAGCTCTTTGCTGGACTGCTCAGCAGCTTGTGCCATCCCCTTGCTGAGGCAGCTTCCCTCAAACTCCTCTCTGGTTTTGCCTTTCAGCTTGTCTGATCTGCAGCACTGACCAGCAATGCCATCTGCCATGGAGGGCCCCGAGGGGGGGGAAGAGGCGGAAATCTTGCGCTATGAGGAAACAGAAGATGACAGTGTCAGGTGAGTCCTGCCTGTGTGGCACAGACACAACCCTGGGCAAAGCAGGAGGCCTTCCAGGCAAAGGAGTGACCTTTCTCCTCATCTGGAAAGGAGTGAGGAACTCCAGTAGGTGATTAATCCAATATATGTGCTGTGAAAGCTGCCCTGCAAGGGATGGGAAGGAGCAACCTGCTGAGGGCTGGCAACAAGCAGTTACTTTTCAGTCTCTGCTCTCAGACTGGCACTTCAGAAATGCTTTGACCATTTAGCAGTTGCCTTTGTGCCTCCCTAGCCAAGGTGAGCCAGTTTTCCATGGCTTGTTCACCCTCCTCATGTGACAGCAGCTCCTTGTTTTGAAAGATGACTCTGGAGATGAACTCTGCTCCAGTCAGCTGCCTCTTCTGCCTTTGCAGTATCCCTGCTGGACTAGGCAAGGAGCTTTCCTTGGAGGTTGGTTTGAAAAGCATTCACACACATGCTCTGAAAGCCAGGGCTTCAGGTTTGGAACATGAGGAGGGTGGATAGCATGATTCCAGGAGTACCTAGATAGGGTGCTTGGATTCTCTTTGACTTGAGAGGCTCAGTTTCATGAGGAGTTAATGGTACCTGTCTCTGCTGGCACATCCAGGCTAACCTGTTTGCCACAGTGTTCAGCCGTTCAGGTGGGTCAGGAACATTCAGTTTGTCTCTTACAGCTAACATGTGCATGCTGTCTGGAGAAAAGGAGTCATCAAGCCTGTAAGGTGCCCTTTGGCATTGTCTTGAGGGCCCTTATGCAGCAGGTGCAGGGCACCCAGGTGATCAGGCCCAGTCGTCATGGGTTCATGAAGGGCAGGTCCTGTCTGACCAACCTGCCTCCTCCTATGACAAGGTGACCCTCTGAGAGGATGGATGGTGTTAGGCTGACAGCTGGACTTGATCTTGGAGGGGTTTCCAACAGATGCAGTTCTGTGGTGTTGACTGACAGCTCTGTGCCCAACTCCAGGCAGATGTAACCTAAAACCCCAGAGTTGCTTAGAAGAAAGCTGTCAGACCACTGGTGTTTGGGATGCAAACCTTTTAAGGATGATCCTGTCCTGTTTTGCCATTTGGCTCTCATCTGCTCTCCTGCAGTTGATACCCAAGTTGGAAAAGCTTAGGGTCCTGCCTGTGCATGCATCATCTACTCTTACCTGAGCCTTTCTCCTTCTCCAGAGTGACTGAAAGGACAGCACCAATGCTCCTGTGCCTTTTACTTGCCCTCTTAGCTGCTGTTCATACACTCAAGGCCTTTTGTAGTGTTGTTGGCACTCACATGGGTTGAGACACAAAAATCATGGTGCAGTTGCTGCAGCATCCTGGCTCTGAGGCCTTTGGAAGCTCAAACTCCCCCAGAACAGTAAATCTGGGGGGCACATGGGTGTCTGCATCTGTGGAAGGAACCTCTGCCTGCTGCTGCCCTGCTGCTGCTTCCTGATAGGACTGGCCTGAGGGATCCCACCTTGTATCTAATCCAAAGTGGGCCTGAGAGGGGAGTGAGGGGATTTCTCCAAACACAGCTCAGGCAAAGTCATTTCTGCATGTGGACATGGAGTGAAAGGAGCTCTCTCTTTCCCACAGTCCCACTGACCTTTCAGAGCTGTTGAAGGAGGGCACCAAGGAGTCCCACGACCGTGCTGAGAACACTCAGTTTGTCAAGGACTTCCTGAAGGGACGGATCAAGAAGGAGCTCTTCAAGGTGAGTACTGCTCTGCTCCTGTGGCAGAGCTCTTCAGTGTACCCAGGGACTGATGCAGATCCTGAGGCAGAGCTCACAGCTGCTTAGGGCATGGGGGAAGTTCAGACTGAAGAGTCAGAACTGTGGGTGGGCACCTGCCTGGTGTATCCCTACAGCTGGGACCCAGGGGGTGAGGAGCACGCTGGCCCAGCACAGCTTGGCTTAGGTGGCAGTGTTGGGCTACTGGCCATGCTGGCTGCTCAAGGCAGGTGTGGCTACAGCACAGGTACTGGTGACATAAGCTGTTAAGTAGTGAAATCCTCCTGGAATTACACCACTTTCTCCATCCTCTGGAGATGGCTGTTCCCCATAGACTTCAGACTAGATTGCTTTCTCCTCCTTTTGGGGTCTGAGCAGCACTGCCTGATCCTGAAGGTCTTGGCACATGCAGTGGCCTCCTGTAGCAGGAGGCTGCTGGTGCTAGTTGATAGAATCACAGAATAGCTGAAAAGTGGCCCAGTGCCAGCTGCAGGAGGTTCAGCAAGTCAAAGTGCAAGGTCCTGCATCTGGGTCGAACCAACCCCAGGCACAAATCCAGGCTGGGTGCAGAAAAAAGCCTGGTGGGTGTTGGTTGCTGAGGAGCTCAGCATGAGCCAGCAGTGCCCTCATGCAGCCCAGCAGGCAGCTGTGTGCAGGGCTGCAGCAAGAGGAGTGTGGCCAGCAGGGCAAGAGAGGGGATTCTGCCCTCTTGCTCTTGTGAGGTCCCATCTTGAATGCTGTGCTCAGTTCTGGTGTCCCCAGCATCAGGAGGACACAGAACTGTTGTGTCCAGAGGAGGGCCACAAGATGACAGAAGACCCAGAGCAGAGAGCTGGTAACATTCTGAGCTCATGCTCTGTAGGCACTGTCATTGTGAGCAGAGGCTCTGACCTTCCAAGTGACACCTGCCTGCTGCAGGCTGTCCAAGCCTGGGGGAAAGGCTTCCTCCGTGTTGACCCCAAGCCCAGGCACAGGGAGTAGCCATGAGGTGTGATGTGCCAGTCCAGTGAGCAGCTTCTGACTGAAGCTGTGCTTTGTCCCTAGCTGGCCACTGTGGCCCTTTACTTCACCTACTCTGCTCTGGAGGAGGAAATGGATCGCAACAAGGACAGCCCGGTCTTTGCTCCACTGTACTTCCCCCTGGAGCTTCACCGCAGGGAAGCCCTGGGCAAAGACCTGGAATATTTCTATGGAGAAGACTGGGAGGAGAAGGTTCAGTGCTCAGAGGCAACTCAGCACTATGTGGACAGAATCCATCATGTGGGACAGCATGAGCCAGAGCTGCTAGTGGCTCATGCTTACACACGCTACATGGGGGACCTCTCTGGTGGCCAAGTGCTGAAGAAAGTAGCCCAGAGGGCCCTGAAGTTGCCCAGTACTGAGGAGGGGATCCAGTTCTACAAGTTTGACAACATTTCCAATGCACAGCAGTTCAAGCAGCTCTACAGAGCCAGGATGAATGCCCTAGACCTGGACAAGAACACCAAGGAAAGGATTGTGGAAGAGGCCAACCGAGCCTTCAGCTTTAACATGCAGGTACTACAGCCCCTGAGCCCCTGGATGTGTGGCTGCTGCTGCTCTTGGCTCTGGACCAGCTTAATGCAGTCCAACTGTTCATCAGCACTGGTTTGGGTCACAGACCACCAGAGCCCCTCCTTCTTGAGGGTGTGGGATTCTAGTTTGAATAGCTCTTTGGGAGACACAGCTGGTGTGGGGCAGGAATTCTTCCTCTGCTGCAGCACCACAGCCAAGCCTTTGGTTAGGGCAGAACTGAGATGACTTCATTACAAGATTCCCATGGGCTGTGTGGCTTGAGCAGTGGTGGGAGCAGAGACAGCCCCGAACAGTTGGAGGTACTGCAACACACTGGTTACATTCCACCTCCTGACTCATGTCTGATGTGGTGCCCAATGGCCAAAAACATCTGCAGCCTTTTGTTCCTCCCCATAGCATTTGCCTTGCACAAAATCTGGCTAAGCTGCTGCTTGCCCCAGGGGTTTGAACACAGAATCACAGAGCTGTTGAGGTTGGAGATCTTCATGATCATCAGGTCAGCTGGTCACCTAGAGCACAATCCCACCATTACTGCTAAGTTAAATTTAGCTACTGGGTGGAGGCTTTAATCTGTACCTTTAGCAGGTTTGTGTGGCTTAAGCTGGGCAGCAGTGTGGTGGGATGAGGTTGGCTCCTATGTCAGGGTCCTTAGGAAAGCCCCATTTTGTGTGGAATGGAGCAGGGAGCCCAGAGAGGGTCTGCAAGGGGCTCTGAAGTGGTCAGCACAGGCTGTCTCTGGGGGGAGGGAGGCAGGCAGGAGTGGGAAGGTGTAGGTTGGATGTTAGGAAAAATTCCTTCCCCAAGGGGGTTGTCAAGGCCTGGCCCAGGCTGCTCAGGGCAGTGGTGGAGTCCCCATCCCTGGAGGGGTTTCAAAGCTGTGTAGATGTGGTGCTGAGGGCCATGGTTTAGTGGTGACCTGGCAGTGCTGGGGTAACAGTTGGACTTGAGCTTAAAGGTCTTTTCCAACCCAAACTGTTCCCTGATGCCATGCTGCCAGCCTGTTCTCCAGACCCTTCTGGGGGTGGGGATGAGAGCTGCCTGGCTCTGCCTCTCCCTCTACTCACTGTGCCCACTTGCAGGTGTTTGAGGAGCTGGACAAGATCGGCAGGTCGCTGCCAGAAGCGGCCCAGGACGGAGGCATTCCAGGGCACGATGGGAAGGGCGACCTGCGCAAGTGCCCCTACTATGCAGACAAGCTGGGTAGGTGTGGGCAGTGCCAGAGCTGCCCCGTGCGCCTGGCACGGCACCCACGGCGCTGACGCTGCTCTCTGTGTCCTGGCAGGCAAGGCTGGACCCAGCTGCCCCTACCATGCTGCTGCAGCCCTGGTGAAGCAACCCCTGGTGCAGCTGATCCTGGCAGCCTGCGTGGCTGCAGCAGCAGGAGCTGCAGCCTGGTACCTCATGTGATGGGCACAGCGGCTCCTGGCGCTGCCCAGGGGAGAGGCAGGCGCCCAGGGGCCTCCCAGCTGTGCTCTTGGTGGTGGTGAGTTGGCTGTGGGGGGAGTAAGAAAACAGGCAGGACTCTGGGAGGGCAGCAAAGGCTCTGTGCACGGGACTGGTGTGCTGTGAGGAGCCACTTCAGCACTGCCCTGCCCAGCCTGGGGCAGCCTGTAAGGCTGCAGACGTCCTGTCCTGTGCTGCCACAGCCTGCACACGCTTGGCTTTGCACCTCCTCCCCGGAGCAGCCGCTGGAGGGAGTTTCCTGCCCAGGCCTGGCAGTGGGAACGTGGGATTGGCCTTTGGGCAGGGAGCAGTCTCCCCTGAAGAGAAGCTTGAGGCGCCAGCCATGCTGCACAGCCGTGCTGTGGGGCCATTAGTCCAAAGGAGTGTCCTGCTCGGTGTGGTGTCCCAGCAACCAGGCCTGACTGAGGCTGGAGGAAGCTCCCCAGGCCTGGGGACAGGACCACATGTGTGGGTTGGGGCATGAAGGTGACCAATGTGTATTGTGCAACTTTGGGGTTGTGGGCTGGGTGTTGTTCTGAAGCCTTGACTAATAAAAGTTGCGATGCTGTAGCTGAGGACAGCCAAAAGCATTTCACTGGCAGAGAGACTCTGAGAGGCTGGGGAGGAGGTTAAAGGGGTGAAGCAGCAGGGGTACAGACTCCCATGCTGGTGTCTTTGTCTCATTCTGACTCATGTATTCCCTGGGCCCCTTCTGCCCTTACACCCCACCCTGTCCCTGCTGCCTGCCCTTGCCTTTACCCAGCTGCTGTTAGGAGGGGACCCAGTGCCCCCATGTCAGGTGAGGGGGCTCATCTGAGGCAAGGCTTCCCTGGAGCAGGGAGGTGTTCTGAGGCACACAGCTGCTCTTGGTGCTGTGCTGGGCCTCAATCCCTGGGCTTGATAGCAGAGGTACCCTCTGCCTTCCTTCAGCCCAGGCTTAAGAAGCTTTTCCTGTTCAGCTGAGTGCTTGGGCACAAGCAGAGGGGGTGGCCGATGGGGAGGGGCAGGAAAAGCTCCAGATACCCCTTCTAGGCTCTCTACTGCCCTGCCTCAGGCTGAGGTAGGGAAGCTGCTGATTATTTCTGCAGGGTTTGGTGCTGCTGTGTCCTATCCCTCCTCATCCTCAGCTCTCCTGGAGGTGTCTCTCTTGTGTGTTTGGAGCAGGAGAGAAGAAAAGAGGTCTGTAAGAGTTCAGGGTCTGTTATTTATTTACATAGAAACACTGACTAGTGCCACCTGTGAGCACACAGCTCCTGTGCAGGCCAGGCTGTGTCTGCACACCTAGGGCCAGGGCCTTTGCTCCAGGGGCTGCATGCTCCAGCTGCCCTTGCTGCAGGGGCTGGGGCCCGGGGCAGGGAGGAGCAGCCACAAAGGGGCTGGAAAAAAGCGCTAAGGTCCTCTTGCTCTAATCCATCACAGTGCTCTGGCAGCTCCTGGTGCTGCCTGGTTTGCCCCCTTCCTTCTGTTCCATTTCAGGTGAGCTAAAACCAAACCCCTAAGTCCACATGCAAGGAGGAGGAACCCAGGGGCTGCAGGGTGGATGTCTGCAGCCCCTGCCAGGCTCAGGCAGTGGCTCTGCAGGTGGGCAGAGGTCTGCTCCGGCGCTGAGAGCTGGCTGTGCCGCATGCTGGGGGCAGTTCTGGTAACAGCTTGCCAGACGGGTGAGGAAGTGCCAGGGGCTTCCCCTCCTGCAAAGAGCCACAGCAGGGGCTGGGAGGAGGTGCATGCAGCTGGAGCAGCCAGGACTGCTCGGGCAGGACGGAGGTGCTGATCAAGGGTGCAGTGCTGCTGCTGGTGCTCTCACTGTGCCTTGAAGATGGCTCTGCCTGATGTTCCTTGGGAAGGGGCTGCGAACCACACAGCTACCTGGCAGGTGTGGTACTACCCTGGCTCTGAGCCACCACCCCACCCCTTCCTAAAAGTGGTACAGGGACTGTGCTGCCTCTTCTGTGGGCTGATTGGGTCCCTCTTCCCCTCCTGCATGGCAGATTCCCCACCCTTGCATGCAGCAGCTCCCTGCAGCCAAGTACTCCTGTGGTGGGTGCCTGCAGCAGCTGCTTCTCCAGGTGAGAGGGACCTCACCAGCCCCCTGGGCCATACTGGGGTGCCCCTTGCTCCTCTGTGCTGCAGGGCAGCTCCACACACAGCAGGTGGAGGCCTGGCTCCCCCCTGCCCTGTGCACCCACCCCAGTGTCACCAATCCAGCTGTGCGCAGCGAGGAGCAGAGCCGGGGCAGGCGGGCACAGCTCTGGGCGGGCAGGAGCTGGGGGCAGGGCCAGAGGGGCACTGCCGCAGGGTAAGCGCAGGGGGTGGCAGAGGCAGAGGGCAGCAGCGGGGCTGGCGGCAGGGCTCCGGGGCGCTGTTAGCACATGCGCTTGTAGGTGTAGATGTAGGCCTTGCAGTTGGGGCAGGTGTGTGTCACATCCTTGAAGTCATCAAAGAGGCAGGGGATCAGGCAGCAGCAGAGGTCACACCTGGAGCACAGGAGAGGGCAGAGCAGGGTGAGTTTGGGCAGCCCCTGGGCACAGTCTGTGAGCACCGAGGGGGTTTCATAGTTTCATTCAGGGTTGGAAGGGACCACAAGGATCATCTAGTTCCAACCCCCCTGCCATGGGCAGGGACACCCCACACTAGATCAGGCTGGCCAGAGCCTCATCCAGCCTGGGCTTAAACACCCCCAGGGATGGGGCCTCGACCACCTCCCTGGACAACCCATTCCAGGGTTTCACCACTCTCATGGTGAAGAACCTCCTCCTCACATCTAGCCTGAATCTCCCCACCTCCAGCTTCATTCCATTCCCCCTAGTCCTGTCACTACCTGAGATCCTGCCCCTGGGAGCCAACCATCAGCCCCTCTGCGGCAGGAAGGGCAGCACAAAGCTCCCTGCCCCCTGGGGTGTGCTGTCACTACGAGAGTGAGAGCTGGGGGGAGGGGTGTGGAAATCACACCTCGTGTGCAAGGCGGCCTGACCTACCTCCAGCTGGGGCTGGGGCTGAGACAAGCACATCACTGCTGCCAGCCCTTGAGGGATGGATGACTCCTGCTTCTTCAGCAGTAACACCCCAGTGCCAAGGCCCTCCCACCATGCCCAACAGCTCAGCCAAGGCTCCCAGGAGCAAGGCTGAGCAACCACAGTCGCTGTGGGGCAGCTGGTGGCAGGGAGCCTCCAGCTCTGCTTGCAGCACCTACCCCACAAAGCAGCAGAAGAAGCCAAGAAGGAAGCTCATGAGCCCGATCTCGTAGGTGATCTTGGTGGTGATGGCTTGCTGGCAGTGGGGACACACAGTCTGCACAGGGGCACCCTGGAAGATCTCTCCCTGCAGCACTGTCACTGTGGTGGCAGCACCGGATGGGACAAGCACGGTCGCTGTGTGGCCGCCAGGAGAGGGGTAGTGGCCTGGGGGAGGGTAGTAGCCCATGGGGGGATGAGGGCCTGGAGGTGGGTAATAACCTGCTGGGAATGAGAAGCATGCACAAGTGAATACCCTTGGAGGCAGAAGGAGAAGATAGTTCCTTATGGGGAGGGGAGGGGCAGCACATCCTGCTCCAGGCTGCCCACAGCCTGAGCAGGCTCCAGTACAAGGCCTTAGACGGCCCCCCAAGACCCTCTTGTCACCCCCAAACTCCCCAGGGTACTGAGACACAGGTATGGAAAGTTGATCCTTGCTCAGCACCATCCCTGCCTCACAGCCCCTCAGTACTCACCAGGTGGCACATAAGGTGCAGAGCTGTCTGTGGGCATGTGTGGGGGCACAAACCCAGGCTGTGAGGGTGGCTCATAGGGGGGTGGCCCGAATTCAGGAGGGGGAATGGGAACCCCCTGGGGCTGTCCCACAACAGGGGCAACACCATCTGAAAAGAAACACAGAGTCAGCAGCCAGAACAGGAGAGCTGAGGGGCAGATGGAGGCTTGGCTGAGTGAGCTGGGGGCTGGCCCCAGCAAGGAAGGGAGCCACAACATTGTGGGGGTGAGGGAAGCAGGGGCACCCCCCAAGCCTCATTGTCTGGGCCCCAAAATTCCCAGAATCACTCCATGTTACCCACAGCAGCAAGTGGAGCTGCACTTGGAGGCCGCCTGCTCTTGTCACGGCCCTTGGGCCCTCCTGCCTCCCCAGAGCATGACAGATGGAGCCAGGCTGCACACATACCCCCAGCACACTGCACACCACAGGGCAGGGCTGTGAGGCCGCCACAGGCAGGGCCCTGCCACTCAGCCTGCTCCTGCCCACCCAGCAGCATCACCCCAGAGCTGGGGCCACCCCCAGTACCTGTGCCCGGGGGGGGGCCATGCTTCTCCTCGATCAGCGGTGCCGAGGGCCCTCCCGGGTAGGGCGGCGGTGGGTCGTTGGACATGGCTCAGGGTGGCCCTGCAAGCACAGAAGCCTTTAGGAGTGATGCCAGCCTTTGGCTGCACACAGACATCCACTGCAGCACTCTGCTGCCGAGGGAAGGAGGGAACAGGTGATGGAAGGGTCCAGGGCTGCTGCCATCGCTGACCTCAGCACCCCTGCCATGGGCAGAAACCAGGCTGCAGCCCCAAGGCTTTGCCCCAGGCAACGAATCCAAGGTCTAACAGCTCCTGCTGGCTCCCTCAGGCTTCCCCTGTGCCATCCAGGTGCAGAGCACTGCAGGGGAGGCAATCCCACCTTTAACAGCTGGAGACAACATTTTACCTGGGGTAAGCTTGTCCTGTCCTCTTCCTTGCCCTAAGGAGCTCAGAGGCCTCACCAGAGCTGAGAACAACAATTCTGAGCAGCACAGCTTGGAAGCCAGCTTACCCCACCAGACCTGCATGGAAGGAGACAGTGAGTGAGTTACAAAGATAGAGAAGAGCCCCTGCTATAGCAGGGCCTTGGCCACCACACCCAACCCCCTGCTGTCCCAGTGAAGGCATGGGGAAAGCCGCTCTGGGCAGGAACCACCCCCTCTGTGACCCCCTGACGGCAGGCATGAGGCTGCCACCTCCTGGGCCCGTGGGAAAGCTCCACCAGTGAGCTCTGCACCAAGGAACCTGAGCTCCCTCTTTGCTCTGGCTCAGTTACATCTGGTAGGACGTGACTAAAGTGGGAAGCAGAAAGGAGAAGCTGCTCACTCTGTGCTTGGGAAGGCTGCCCGCAGACGTGGGACACGGTGACACTGCTCTCAGGGCCCAGGCAGCAGCGCAAGGAGCTCCCCTTGTGGTCTGAGGAGCACCACACAACCCTTCGGTCTTTGTCCCCAGCGGGCCAGGAGCAAATGTGATGCTCCTGCTTGTCCCATTGCCCTTGGGCTCTGGCTCTCCCAGACAGGTCAGCACTCTGCCCTGACACTGCTGGTCTGGGACGGTCCCACTCCAGCAGCTCCCCACCACGCTGGAGAAATGCTCCCACACTGCAGCCAGCCCAACAACATCCCAAGGGCACAACCAGGGTGGCTTTGGGCCCCAAGAGATGGCCAAAGCTGGAGTGCTGGGCAACCCACTCAGGGCATGCCAACCTCCACTGCACTGCACAAGCCTCCACATGCACCAGGACAAGCAGCAAGCTCTGCCCCAGCCCTGCCTGCATTACAGGTGTACCTGCAGAAGTGGTTCTGGGGTTCAGCCACCTCCACCTGCAGCTGCTGGGTCAAGCTAAGCCAAGGCCTTGGTAAGCATGGGAAGGAAGATCCATCCCTCCCTAACCTGGTGGCTTTGCTTTACTCCACTCCTGTTTTCTAGCTCACACTCCCAGCCTCTCAGCAGCCTCCTGCAAGGTGGCAGGAAATCTAACCAGATCTCAGGTCCATGGAGGAGAACCACTGCCCATTGCTGATCAGGGAGGAGCACCAGGCCCCACTTCCAATTGCCAAGGAGCACCACAGCCTGTTCCTGATCCCCAGGAACTGAACAAAGCCCCAACAGGCACAGGCTCTCCCCAGGCTGGCTGTATGTACTAGTACTTCTCCCCAGATAGCTGCAGTGGGATGTTGCAGGGACACAGCTTCAAAATGTAATCCCAGGGCAGCTGGAGGTCACCTTCCTCCTGCTTTTCTCTCCCGTTTCTTCCCTAGCACCAGGGGCAGGAGAGGCAGCCCCAGGGCAGAGGAGTTTCACACAGAGCCCTTCCAGCAGAGGAAAGCACCTGAAGCACAGCACACTGCAGAGCCCTCCTTCTCCTTCAGTGACCTACAAAGCTACAAACTGGGCTGTGCTCTTTTTAGCTCCAGTGGGGATGGAAAGGGAAGGAAACTTACTCTGCTGAACACAGCCAACCCACCCTGCGCTCCCAGGAGCCCTGGACCTTCCTGTCCCCATGCCTGCAGGGTGGGCTCCTGGATGAGTCCAACCCAACTGGAGCATTCCCAAGTCCTTAGCTGGGGACAGCAGCCTGTGGGGGAGCTGGCTGAGCCCACAGCTTTTCTACTTTTAAGAGCTCTCCTCCCATCCCTGCTCAGATGCTGCCTTCCATAAGGCAACATCTTTCAGCACTCTCCAGCCTTACTCCCCCTGCCACCAAAGCAGCTGGTGAGAAAACTCAAGGGACAGAAAACCAAGAGGCAGCTCCACCCACGTGCTCCAGCAGCCACTCCAGAAGCATCCCTCAGATGAAGCAACAGCCCCAGACTGAGCCAGCAACTGATCCTGCCCCCCTGGCCAGCAGGAGGAGGCAGCCACCGGGCCCCGGCCAGTGGATCCGAGAGCCACGCGTGCCCCGGGGTGAAGAAAGCCGCAGGGGCTGCAGAGCTGCTCTGCTGCTGCTTGGCAGACTCAGCCACTCTTAATGCAATATTCTGCTTATTAAGAGAGATCTGTAAAGAGCAGGATGCTGGCTGTGTGCCCTTCCCAGGAGGCAAAGAAAGCCTGTTGCTTCTAAGCCTCTTAGAAGCTTTTCCTCCTGGGCTTTCTTTTATCTTCATGTGAGAAGCAGAAAACCCACCCCAGCCCACTTCTGCCAGAGAGCTGAGGGGGGCTGGAGGGCACGTGGATGGGAGCTGCCCCAGAACATCACTCACTGTCCTGGCACAGACAGCTTTGCAGGGGTCTCTCTCAAAAGCAGCCTGGACAAAGCAAAGCAAGACAGATCCTCCCCCTCGCACGCCCATGCAGCGCAGAGGACACCTTGCTCGCAGGAGGGTGCTAGCAGCACCCCTGCAAAGAGGCTGAGCTTCCCTGGGCAGGAGAGAGGGGAGCCAGGAGAGTCCTGAGGGGCTGAAGTAGGTCAGTGGTACCTGGGCACAGGCAGGTGAGCTGGGAAGATCCAGCCACTAAATAAAAGCATATCAGTATCTTGCATCCAAAGAGGATCCCCAGGAGCACGTCACAAGGGCTCTTGCTGCAGGTCACTGCCAGTTGTAGCCACTCGCTTTCAGTGAAGCTGACTTTGCTGTCTCTGTCTTGCCAAAGAGACAGGAGACTTCTGCCCATGGATAGATGGGCTTGGAGTCCAGTAGCAGCTCACAGCAAAGTCTTCACAGCACACAGAGCCTGCTATACCCTTCTCAGGGATCTCCAGCCACCCACACCAGCAGGATGAGCCCTTCTGCCTGCACACTCCAAACCTTAACCATGTTAGTTGAAGCACCAGTGCATTGCTGTGCCATGGAAACAGCTTAGCCCTAAGCAGCTGCTCTGCCATGGGAAGAACTCTGTGCTGGAATACCCACACTGACAGACAGCTGAACACTGAAAGGAAAAAGATGACCAAAACAACTTTACAAATCACTTTGGCCAAGTTTACCAGGCTCAGGGTCAAGACCTGATGGAGTCACCAATGCCAAGTACATGTCCTTTGGGAGAAGGACCCACATAAAACTCAGAAGGAGTCAGTCACCAGTAAAAGGATGGAGAGAGGAGAAGCTGTTCCCAGCCCAAACCCCACAGATTAGTTCTCAATGGCCTTAACTGGCTCCTCTAACTTCAACTAACTACAGAGATGAAGGCACTACACATTGGTTGCAAACAGTGCCCCTGTTAAAGGCAGGAGACAAGTGAAGGGCCCCTGTGGGCTGGCAGCATGACAAACCAAGCAGAACAAGGATCAGAGGACAGAGGGTACCCCCTGCATCAGCACATCCTTCTTTCCCTCTCTGGGGACCAGACCCCAACACTTCCCTTTGCATGCCAGCTGGGTGTTGGCTGTCCTGCTGCTATTCCCATGGGAAGCCTGCCCCAGCCCCACTGCTCTGACAGCCTTACAGTTTCTGGCTATGGCTTCTGCCCTTCCCCACTGCTGGCTCTGTGCTCCCTGGTTGACCCAGGGTCTCTTCCATGCAGCTTTTGGGTGAGGAGAACAAAGCCATGGCAACAGGTCTACACCCCTCCACCCAAACCAGGCCATGAGCCCCAGCCCTGAGAGGTCTGTGTGAGGTTTCTCTGCAGCAATGAGCAGAGCCACAGAGCAGCACACAGCCCACACATGGCTTCCCAAGCCACCTGCTTCTTGTGCTCAGCAACCCCAGCTCCAGTTCGTTAGGGATCAATAACTCAAAGTCCAAAGTTCCCACTACAGACACATCCAAAAGTGGTGACCACAAAGCTCTCCCAGCTGCCTACTGCAGCCACGAAGGGAGCTGATGGGTTTGGGTCCAGTCTTCCCTGATGGCTGTTACTTCTCTGTGCTACATCACACAGGATCACCATGGAAATAGTCTGGGATACAAACATGGCAAGAGGAAAAGATCTGCCCAACCAACCTGTGCTTCAAAGAGGTCAGAAACAACTGAGCCATGGTGTGCAGCGGGACCAGGGAACATCACACCACCAGAACAGGTCCTGAACACGTGCTAACATAGCATAAACCAGAGCAAGCCACGAGGACAGGCACAGGTAATGCCTGCACTGCTCAGGGAGCCAGGATTTGGTCAGTTATCACCATTCTGCCAGGCAGCAGCACTCTGCACTTCAGGCTGCTTCCTCCTGGATGAAACCAGCAAGTGTGAGACAAAGCTGAGGCAGGTGGAGCCGGCCACTGGCAAGTCTACCCAATGTGCACACCCTGACGGTGCAGCACTGGCCCTGTGCAGCTCTGAGTCAGCCTCACAGCACAGCTGAGATCCACTCCCACCAGCAGCAGCACAGTTTGTGCTGTCCTCGCTCCTCCCTCGTTTGATAACAGCAGACCCATAGCCCTTTGGCTTTGTTTTGTCTAGGTGAGCAGTGGCTCCAGCCACCAAAGCAGGAAGCAGCAGCATTTGTTCACGCTCAGCCACGTTCAGTGATGTTGGCACTTCAAAAATCACAGGATCATAGGATTATGAGGTTGGAAAAGACATCAAATCAAGTTCAACCTTCTACCCAACACTTCCATGACCACTAGACCACGTCCTGAGGTGCCAGATCTGCTTGTTTTCTGAACACCCCCAGGGATGACGATTCCATCACCTCCCTGGGCAGCCTGTTCCAATGCCTGACCACTTCTGTAGGAAAGAAATTGTTCCTAACATCCAACCTAAACCTCCTCTGGTGCAGCTTGAAGACGCTAAGCTGCTACTGCACATTTTTGGAGCACTTCCTCCATGAAGAAATTTCTGGTATTTAGCAAATGACAAAAAGCCACACTGAAATTAATAAATAAGAGGAAAGGATACAACAACTTCCAGCTTTGCTGCACACCAAACACACATAAACTGAAGCTTCCAGGCCTTTGTAAATAGATATCTAAGAGCAAAGGTGAGCACCCCAAGGAAGTCTGGGCTCCTTGACTGAGGCCAGCCTCCTTCCTCCTACAAAAGGATCAGCCTTACAGACATCACCATCCCAGCTTTCCTGAACGCAGGAACACCACCTGTGTGCCACAAGCTTCTACCTGCTCCAGAAAGAGAGAAATACTGAAACCGGGAAGGCAGACGAATGCAGTAGGGATGGGCACAGGAGGCAGGTCAGATGCCGGCACAGCGCCATTTGAACGAAAGCCTGCACAAGGGCAAGGAGAGACTGAACCACGCAGGGTCAGATGAGAGGTGGCCAGAGCCATACCCTGGCCGTGGGGAACACACCCGCCCTCCTCTACCACCCTGGCATATCCAAGCAGCATGGCGGCAGCCCGGGCCGGGCCTGCTCCGCGCCTCGGAGCGCCCGCGGCCCCGCAGCCTGCGGGGATGTGGCGCAGCCCCCGCCGCTCCCCAGCGCCCCCCACAGCATCAGCTCCTACCCGCACGGGAAAGGCAGCAGGGATCGCTGCTGGAAAAGCAGTCTCGGTAGTCGCTCCTGCCTGGGCTCTACGCACGGCAGCGGCACAGCGATGCCTTCCCTGCCAGCGAGCCAAACTTCCCCCTCAGCCTTGCCTCTTCCCATGCGCATCTGCTGCCGCCAGCCCGCACACCGCCTCCCCTGAGCCAGGAGGGAAGGAATCGGCCGCGGGCAGTGCTGCAGCCTCCTCCAGAAAGAGGACGGCCTGGCACTCCCCGGCCAGGGGCAGGCACCCCCTCGGCGAGCCGCTGTTAACCCCAGCAGCACCTCCTGGGCTGGGCACTCCGCGGCCGGGCCAAGCAGGCAGAGGGCGCATGCCTACCGGACACCGCCAAGCGCCGGCGGAAACCCGAGGCAGGAGCTGAAGGGAAGCTCTGCTCTTTTCCCTGGCTCTTACCCCAGCGGCTCGGCTGCATTTTCCTCCCAGCACCGCTGCCAGGGGGCACAAACCCCCCGTGCAGAGCAGCGGCTCTCCCCCACGCTTCTGCAGGCAGGACTCGGCTGTGGAAAACTGCTGCTTCCAGCAGGGTCAGACTCGTCCTTCGGCATGGGGCTGGAGAGCTCTGCTGGCAAAGCAGGACGGAGGCAGACTCTTGAAACACGGCTGCCAGGGAGAAGGTTATTCACCATTCAATCCAGCTACGGCAGACAGAGCTTCCCCCTGCTCTCCCCTACAGTCTGCAGATCTCTGGAGGAGCATCCCCGTTGCAGTCGTTTACCTTGGGACCTCGGACATGTCGTTTCACCTTCTGGGTACCACTGGCACTCAACAGACAGCTAAGAGCAGGACCCTGTGGAAGCCAGGTGCTGCATCCAAAGCAGGGCATTAAATCCAAACCACAATCAGATCACCTTCATGGCACAGCCGAGGCTCAGCCATCCCTAGCCAAAGACTCAAAATCAGTGCTCCACACAGCCCCCCTGCAGGAAAACTGGCCACAAAAACTCCTGCTAACACGAGGCTGGGTTATCTGAGACACCCACAAAGGGTTATGTGCAAGAGGAGCCTTTGTCAGGACCTGCTGCTGCCTCTGGGAGTCTCTCCAGTGCTATTCACCTCCAGATGGGCTGCCCAAGTGCTTGCTGGCTCTCCATACCGGGGCTGTGTTAGCAGGACCTGGTAACTGGAACATTTAAAGAAAAACACAGCCAAAACAAAGAGAACACACTGGGGCAGCTCTTGGCTCTCCATCCTGGGCTCCCAAGCTGCAGTGCACCCTTGTGGGAAGCACCATGCATCTGCAGAGCTCACTATGACAGCAGTGACATCCAGCAAGAGCCAAGAGGGAGATGGGTGAGCTGCCAGTGAGGACAGGCCATTACCCCACACTTCAAAACTGAACCCCAGCCCCTACACACTTAGGGGCACTGGGGAAGGCTCAGGTGTGCCCAGAGCACTCTGGATCACAGGGCAGCTGGACTCAGCTCCCAAAAGACAGTTTTGTGAACACAGAGCAAGTTGCAGCCA
The DNA here is from genome assembly GCF_026170545.1 of Melanerpes formicivorus. Taxonomy (NCBI): domain Eukaryota; kingdom Metazoa; phylum Chordata; class Aves; order Piciformes; family Picidae; genus Melanerpes; species Melanerpes formicivorus. The sequence continues at coordinate 10,580,425 of NW_027142366.1, read as the reverse complement.
GGCTGCTGCTGGCTCTGGAAAACACTCCTCTTCCACTCAGGAGGGGCTTTCTGTTCAGACCTTACCAGCTGATCATGTGGGCTCAGGAGAGAAGATGAACTGCAACACTCCAGGAGTTCTCAAGGATTCAAAGATGCCATTGAAAAGAAACTCACAGAATGATTTGGGTTGGAAGGGACCTTAAAGATTATCTATCCAACCCCACTTCCATGGGTAGGGACACCTTCCCCTAGCCCAGGTTGTCAGCCTGAGTTCCTCTGCACCTTAGCAATCTGCTCAGCACAGAAAAGCAGGGTGCCACAAGCCAAATCTCTGTACCTTAGCAATCTGCTCCAGAGAGACTCAGTGAAGAAAAAGAAGGGTGCCATAAACCAGGTCCCCAGGGAAGCAGATTGCTGTTCTGTGAGACTTTAAAGTTCACAAACAGCCCAGGCTAACACCTGATAACATCCATGGGAAAGCACCAGCAGCATCTGCAGCTGTTGGCTGGAATCCTGTGCTGAATCCTGCATTACATCATCCATCTGAAAGCCAATTAATGTTAAAACACAGTCTGCAATAATCCAGAGCAATTAACACCAGCATCTATTCCAGTACTAGTGGTTTAATGTAACACCAAATTCAACTGTGCCACAAGACTAGTTGTTCATTTAAAGAAACCAACCAAAAACCAAACTCCAGCTTGAGAAGCTTAACAGTGAGCACAAGTCCCAGAGGAGTTGGGGCACAAGCTCCACAGCTCTTTGCAGTAACAGCTCTGTAGCTCACCTCTGATGGCAGCCCCTAACTGATGCTTAAGGCTGAGTTAGGAAGCAAGCAAAGGCAGAAGGATCCTCCTGTCAGTCCCTCCCACTCCCAGCACTCAAAAGGGTTTTAGGGATTAGGTGGCCTGGAGTTTCTCCACAGACCATACAAATTCCTTTCTTCCCCAGCCCACTGAGCTCTGCCACAGACAGCAGTAGCAAGCCCTGCTCTTCAGTTACCTACAGGAAAAGGTTTCTCCTGCTGTCACAGCCTGCTGCCTGTGCATTGCAATGGCACCTCCCAGCTCTGGCATGAAGATGAACACAGGGTGATGACCCACGACGTCTCACAGCACAAGTCAGGAGTTTGTAGTTTCCCTTCCCCAAACTATACTAAAAATAGATTATTCTTTGAAGCACCCCATGTGTTCTTGTTATTACTCCTTCATTATGTAGAATTTGGTGAGAGGAAGTCCAATAATACAGTGACATGGTTGCTGAATCAAACTGATTAGCTGTGTGACTTCATTAACTAACCCAGTCAGCTCCAAGTGGGGAGGAAATTAGAGTCATAGAGGATCAGCACTTTTGTGGAGATGTAGCCTCAATTTGTCCCCAGAACTAATCAGAGCCCAAGAGCCTGTATTCATAACTCCCTTGCAGATTCTGCAGCACAATGAAATGGTTTGGAACACAGTGGTGGTGATTCCAGAGCCTTTTTCCTTCCAAGAGATGTACAAAATAGAGGTCGTGGTGCTGGTGTTCTCTAATCTGAGGCATAGCACCAGCTTGCTATAGGCCCCAACTCCAGCCTCCAGCATTAGCATTTGCTGTCCTCAGAGCCCTTCCTTGGCACCAGAGAAGCTGCTGACACTTAGATTTAACAGGTACAGTGTCACCTTGCTATTTTTTTTCCCCTGAGGACTTGTGAGAAGTGCTCTATGTCATAAGGCTATGGCTTGCTCTTGGCAAAGAAGTTTGGGCTTAAGTAGGAGTGTCTGAAATCTCTCCCAAGTCCTATTGCCAACCAAGAGGAGCCATGCACATCCAGAGACACGTGCACTGGAGGAACTCCTTCATGCTGAGGCCACTCATGTTATCATACTTACCTTCTTTCTCCTACAGCATGACCACACCTTGCTGTTTCCAGACCAGGACCTCTCTCCCAGTAGCCCAGTGCCCTGCTAGTGTGGGACTTGCACATCCCAAGACAGTTTGACAGGAGGAGAGTATCCTGCCCTTTCCTGATCCCAAGCCCAGATCCCCTGGGCTGTTCAAAGACAGATGACAGTGTCCTAGCTCACAGAACAGGAAACCCCCAGGTCAGTCAAGTGCCACTGAGTGTGCCCATGCTGGGTCATCTCCAGCAGCACCACAGTGGCTCAGAGGGAGTACTGGGACAGCCTCCTGAGTCACACACAGGTTCTGCCAGACCCATTTCTCCCTCCAGTTCCAGCTAGATCTGGCTTGTCTGCACTGACTTCCCAGTCCAGGGAAGTACTTTTTATTCCAAAGCATTTTGTGACTTTGGTTTCAGTTTTCAGCACTGAGTTTCTGTCCACTCTTTATAACCCCTTCCCTAAAATTCTGTTATCTGCTGAACAAAGCCACCTAATGAGCTGCTACATAGCTGTCCCATAGCTGCTTCCCCAAGAACCTCCTTTGCCACTGCTGCTTGCTCCAAGGCTACGCACAGCAGTCCTGCTGAGGGAGACCACAAAGCCATAAACTTCAGCAGATCTGGCAAGAGCACTGCCCAAGACCCAGATCAGCTAAGCCAAGTTCAGCAAGACCTGCCATTAGACACAAAGAGATGTATTGCCCCTGACAAACAAGGGTGATGGAAGAAAGATGATGTCCTCATACCTCTGCAGGCCACAGCTCCAGGCACCATCCTACCTTTGGCACAGGTGGGACATCACCTGGGCACAAGCCATGCTGAACTGCAGACAAAGCAAGCAGAAGACCTCTTGCTGAAAAGCCTGACACAGCAGCTGGCTTCAAAGCATCCCCAACACACCAATGCCTCTTCCAGTCCCTGTTCTGAGCTTTTCTAACCCCCCTCTCTGCCTCTTGGTCAAGGCAACCCCTCACAGCTCCAATCAGAAACATGGCTGGGTTTCAGACAGCCCTCAGGCTGGGTCACTGCTCACAGCAGGGGCTGAGGCTGGGGAGAATTCCAGCACCCTGCTGCAGCAGGGGTGTGGAGCACTTCCCCTGTGGGGACAGGCTGAGAGAGTTGGGGCTGTTCGGCCTCAAGACAAGAAGGCTCCAGGGAGACCTTACAGCAGCCTTCCAGTACCTAGAAGGCACCTACAAAAAAGTTTGGGAGGGACTTTTTACAAGGGCTTGTAGTGATAGGATGAGGAGCAATGGCTTTGAGCTGGAAGAGGGCAGATTTAGAGTGGGTATTAGAAAGAAATTCTTTCCAGTGAGGGTGGTGAGACACTGGAAAAGGTTGCACAGGAAGGTTGTGGATGCTCCTTCCCTGGAAATGTTCAAGGCCAGGCTGGATGAAGCCTTGAGCAACCTAGTCTAGTGAAAGGTGGCCCTGCCCATGGCAGGAGGTTGGAACTAGATGATCTTTAAGGTCCATTCCAACCCAAACCACTCTACAGCTCTATGGTGCTGCCTTTAGTCCACGAGTTCCTCCCAAAACAAAGCTGTGCTGACCCTCGGGGGTTCCTCTCCTTCTTAGATGGGTGGCCTGCTTTTGATTGAGAGAAATAAACAATGAAACACACAGGATTGATTTTCCTTAATCACCAGCCAGAAATCTAATCTCAGGTTACCAGCAGCACCCCGAGCACAGCTCTCTTCAATCTCCCCTTTAAGTGAGGTGCTGCGGGTAGCGGCACGCGTGGACCTCACAGCTGCGGCGAGCGGAGCTGCCTGCATCACAGCAACTCATTTATTCTCAGAAAGGCTAATTTAATCTGGCAGGGAATGTTCTCCAAGCCTCCTCACACAGAACAGCTTTTCTTTTGGTTGGCTTAACAACAATACAGCATATCCAAAAACGTGGAGGGATGCTAAAGAAGAACACTGCCCTTGTGTTTGGAGTCCTCTGGCACTTTTGTCTTGAGAAGTTTCCCTTGGTAACCACAGGCTTGGAGAAAACCATAAAGTGCCTCTGTTGGGTTTGAGAGCCCAACTGTATTTTCAAGACAAAATATACACCAGGCTCAGGCTACCCCTCCCTTCCCCCCCCCCAACAACTGTCTTGACAGAGAGAGTTGTGCTGCTAATAAAACTAAAATCCAGCAAAGGTGGTTGAGTAGGGAAGCTCAACCATGCAGCTGCACAGCCAGCGTGGTGCTCAGCACACCTGGCCCAGGGTGTGCTACCTGCCCCTGCAAGGTGACTTTCCCAGCCTACACTACAGAGTGATAAACTTCAGAAGACATTCAAAAGCTCTCTGTGTTAAGAAGCTGTGTAACAACAACATGAAACATTTCAGGGGCAGCAGTGTTCAGCTTTCCAGCCTCCGCTATCCATGGAGGGGAGGGGGCAATAACTACTTAAGGAATCAGTAAACTTTTATTAATTGCTTTTGAATTCTAGTTCTTGTTTTCCCCTTCTTTGCAAGGGGCAATGTATCCACAGTCATGTTTAGTTACCTGAACCAGAGTGTGCAGCCTCTTAGCTCTGCAGCAACAGTCACCACATCACCTGTGTCACACAGACACAGCATGAAGTGGTCCTTATGAACCCCCATACAAGGTAGATCACAGGAGAAACAAGCCCCTTGGAATTAGAAGAGCTGAAACCAGGGGGGTTCATAGAATCACAGAATCCCAGCATGAGGCAGAGTTGGAAGTGACCTCTGGAAATGAACTAGTCCAACCCCACCCTGCTAAAGCAGGGTCACCCACAGCAGATTGCTTAGGAACACAACATCCTGGGCTGGTTTGGAATCTCTCCAGAGGAGACTCCACAACCTCTCTGGGCAGCCTGTGCCAGGACTCCAGCACCCTCACACCAAAGAAGTTTCTCCTCCTGTTCAGATGGAACCTCCTGGGTTCCAGTTCTAGTTTGTGCCTATTGGGAACTAGTGACAAGAGTCTGGCCCCATCCTCTTGCGCCACATCCTTTAGCTCTTGCTGAGCATGGAGAAGATCTCCTCTCAGGCTGCTCTTCTCCAGGCTATTGGTTTTAGCTTTACAATAGACAGAGCTGCAGGAGTCTAACCCTCTCTGCTCTTAGGAGCGGCACCACCGTCCTGCTGCAAAGGAAAAGCCAACGCTGTGCAAGGACCACAGCACGGACCACGTCTGAGAGGGCTCCTTTGGTACAAGGCCAAGAACACACCCCCAAAGGGTGTCCAACAACTCAGTAATTCAAGAGCAAGGATTTGGTAATTCAAAAGCAAGGATACAAAAAAAAGGGGGAAAAAAAATCAGAGGGAGCTGAGCATTTAGACAAGCCAGAGGAGAAGAGATCCAAACCAACACAACACTCCCCTTGTTCCTATCTGTCAGGAACTGCTGTCCCAAGAATAGCCTATTCAGAAACCAGGAAACTCAGAGCAGCAGGGAAGGGCTGAGTCATGGCCATTTGGAAAGAAAAAAACCACACACAACAAAACAACCCAAAAGGGAAGGACAGAAAACACGGACAGCAGCTGTTCTGGGGCTTGGAGATAGGAGCAAGCCAATCCCAAACACATTAGCCAGTCCTTGGTTTTTTCCCCCCAAGCTCTGCAAATGTATGGTGTTGCCATAAAAAGCAGCCAACCCTCCCTCTGCTCCAGGGAGGCAAATTTAGATCAGGTAAAGCCGGTGGGGCTTCCCAGCACCAGCCTCTTAACACCCCCCCCAGCCCTGCACGGCTGCAGGGACACAAGCTGCTCCCCTTTTACATCCTGATCTTTGCCTTTCTTTGTTCCTCTACAGCATCAGCATCCCACTATCACAAAGACAGGCTGGACAGAAGCTTTCCAGCAGAAGTGCAGTCTACTTCAGGGATGCCATTAGCAGAGGGCATGGAGCCATTTCCCTTGCCCACACTGGAAGGCCAGGAGCTAAACTTGGAGGGTTTCCTACAACTCTCTGCGAAGGGCTGAGCAGAAGGCAAGGGCCCCCAGCCCGCAGCCAGCCCGCACAAGACAAGGGCCCCCAGCCCGCAGCCAGCCCGCACAAGACAAGGGCCCCCAGCCCGCAGCCAGCCTCAGCACTGCCCAACTCGCCCCTAGAGAAGACCAGGCTAAGGTTCAGTTCGTCTTAAGTCTTCCCACGTGACAGTCTTTGTTCTGTGACCTAAATCAAATCAATTTTACAATGATTCTCCCCAGGACAGTAATCTTACTCACTCACCCATAATCTAGAAGATTATACCTGCTCTCCAGCTGTGGGGAAGCACAAGGGATTTGGGAGCAGTGAGGGCTTATTTTTAACACAATTCCTCAATGATCCCTCACAGACTCAGGAGGGGGCTGTGTTTCTGCAGTCAAGTTACTGCACTTCAAAACAGGTTGGGAAAAGAAATCTCTATTTCATTGTGCAGTGTGGGGTCCTGACAAGTTAGAGATCCAAAGGTACAAGTGGGAAGACCCTCAGATCTTACCTGAGCCTGCTGACCATGCTGGCTGTCCCCAGAGGCTGCTAAGAGAGTTCAGATTAAAGATAGCTGCAGTAAAGTAGGGCCTCACACAGGAGATGTGTGGCGTGATGCAGCTTCCTTCCTACCACCTTCCTGTGATCCAGCAGAGGCCTGCTGACCTCTCTGGGCTGTCAAACAGCCCTTTTTCACCCCAAATACAACACATTTAAGACTGCAGCCATGAAGCAGCTTGGAATGAATGAGCCCAAAGCCAAACTATAACAGCATCTGAAAGTTTCCCTGAGTGTCTTCTGCCAGAAATAAAACCTGAACTCCCCTGCCTCAGAGAACTTATACTGTTGAGAGAATGGGAGTATGTTTTCCTACAGCATCTGTTCTAATTATGATCCCTTTGATCAGAGCAGATCTGTCCTTTGCAGAGCATGCCAAGATGTGACAGTGCCCATGAAGATCATACTACTCCCCTCCAGCTGTGAGAGTAACAACAGGAAAGCAGCCTGGTGACTATCACATCCCAAGGCAGAAGTTGCTCATCGTGTGTTTCATGAAGGGAAAAAAAGGTACCCAGGTATCTGTGTGCAAACTGGTGTGCTCAGGTGCCTCACCTGAATCCTGCAGGTCAGCTGGGTTCAGGCAAGAGCATTTTGCCTGCAGAACAGCTGTAAATCCAAAACCAACAAAAAACCTCCAACTATGTGCAGGACAACTGAAGTTCTCGCTACAAACCACCACCTTGACTGTATTGGGGAAGAGGGAAGAGCACTCTACAACTAAAATCTTTTCTTCTAGAACATCACTGACTGTTGCTAAGAGCCACGAGGCAAATCACCATCTGTGTGCTGCTTTCCATCTCTGCTGTCCTCCCTGTTTCCAGCAGCTTTGTACAGATCAGCCTGGGAGAACAGCACCTTCCTCCTGTCTGATGAGAAGCTGGCATACCTGTTTAGAAGCTTCAAGGCATAGTCAGCCCTGCTGCTTTTGCTATTATTTTAACCTCCATGTTATGCACATACAATTTCTTCCTTGTCTCTCCTGGCAGTCACCAATCTTCTCCTTGGCTTGGTGCAAAGCTGTGTAAACATAAGTCTGCACAGAGAAAAAGTCTGACAGTACCCATGGGACATTCACCACACACAGAGGGCTGTGGTAGTTCCAGCAAAAGCGATGCACAGCCCCTAACAAAAACCAAACACACACACACACTCCACACAAACTTCAAGAGCTTTAAAAAGTTCTTTCCATCTAGGATACTCTTTCCTGATTAAAGCAAGTATAGGAAATCAAATGCAGGGCTTTACAATAGCACCACAAACAGACATACCACAGCTAATTTCATCATTCTCTTTACCTAGAAGCAAAAACCTGGTCTTGGATCAGAGCCTGTGTGTCTCCTTCCAAAACCACTCATCCTCACCCTGGAAGAGCTCTGCCTCAGTCATATCTTTTAAGTACAAGCATTTAGTTGCTAAATTCACATCTGAAGGAGAAAAAAACATAATCTTTTACATAATAAAGTTACTTACAACCCTTTTCTGCTCCATTAGTGAGCAATACTGGCAATGGGAACACTTCTGCAGGTAACAACACTGAGCCAAGGACCCAAACCCCACTGAAGCACACAGTGTGGGTGTTGTGGACAGGCTCTTGTCTCACCCCTGGCTGAAGGCCCTTCAGCTACAGGAGTGCATTAGCTGTGCTCCCAGAGTGCATCCTCCAGTTGTGCTTCACCCAGAAGGAAAGCAGTTGCCACACTTTGATTTCCCAGGAACAGGAGTGGCTGATTAGGAAGTGAGCTTCACAAACATCCTCCTCAAACAAAACAAGGTCCTGATGGAGACAAAACAAGGTCCTGGTGCAGACACCCTCCCTCCTTTCCTAACAGCAGCTGAGGCTGAACTCCAGTCAGAACAGAAACATAAGGAACTGAATTTCAGGTGTAGGACCTGTTGGGAGCAGCACAAGAAACTCAGCAGGGTCTTGCATCTTCTTAGTAAGGGCTCAGGCTCTGAAACAGAAGCTTGTTAACTGTCCCAGTCAAGCCTGGCAAGATCTTTTGGTAGTCAGCATACAAACATGCCCATCCCTCCTCCCAGCACCTCCCTGAGTACAACCTTGAGCAGGTGCAGCCACTGCAGCCTCATCACTCATAGCTATAACCACAGCTGGGGAGGATTGAGCCTGCTTGCTCCATTTGGCATGCAGGGGACACCTGGAGACATTGCTCCATCACCCAATCCTTATTACAGCCTCGTCACCTGTCTGTGCTCAAGCCACACCACTGGACAGCCTCTTACCATCAGTTCCCCGAGTCACTGACTCCCAGTGACACCTTGGGCCAAAGGGAAAACACGTAGGCTTGCAAAAACTTGGAGAAGTTTACCCTCAAGCATGATTCCTGTGGATAATCCAGAGGACACTGGCATGACCATGTCCATCCTGGCCTCACTGTTCCTGCTCAACTGCATGGCCCTGCACCTCCTTTCGAGTCCCAAGCCCCACCCCTCCATTTACCAGCAATTCCAATCCTCTGTTCTTTTCATTAACCACCTGAACGCTGCCTTAGCAGCTCCTACCATTTTGCCTCTCCACTCTCCTTAGGACTGCAGAACCAAGACCACTGTAATGGTTAAAGACCTCCCAGCCTCCCACGAACATTTATTCATTGGCATTTGTTGTTGTGCTTGGTATCCATTAGCTGAATGAGCTCTCATTTCACATGGCTCACATGGCCAAAGTGCTGATGGACAACACTACCTCAATCATCATCATTTCTTGTCCTGCTTGTCAAGACATTAGAGGCTCTTTCAGCTCCTCTAAAACGGGCCCATCATTCCTGATGACTGAGCAGGCAGTTCCAGCCCAAGCCCATGTCTCTCGAGCAGGGATGACTGGAAACATACACACGCACTTATACCTCGGCCTGGCTTCCTGCTCTCCCAGGGATCTGTTTTAGGTAATGGATCATAGTTGCTCTTCTCACAGCTGTGCCCTGCCAGCAGCTCCCTGCCGTCGGCTCTGCAAGCTGGCACGACCTGCGTCGGGCTGCAGCGCTCGCCTTACAGTGGAAAGTCTTTTCCCAAGTACACGACCTCGCTTCCCACCCGATTAAATTTCATCCCGTGCCCGCGGCTCCAGCCCTCCAGCACGTCCCGATTCTCCCAACCCTTCCCTGCGCTGCCGAGGGCATAAAGCTGAAGCTTTCGAAGATTTTAGTAGCACTCTGTGGACTACGGACAGCATTAAAACCCGGTCCCAGGCCCGGGCTGCCTGCTCCTCTCCCGGCCCACATCCCCATCCCTGCAGACCTCTCCTTCCCGGGACGCAGCTCCGCAGCGAACGCAGAGCCCTTCCCTCTGCGGGAGACGCGAGTCCTGCCTCAGATTGTTAGCTGGGGATTTACTGTCGTCCCCCTTTTTCCGATCAGCGGCCGATGGTGCCAGACTGCTGCGTTCCGCGGCCGTGCTCGGTGTCCCCACCGCTCCAGCCGCTCTCGCTACCGGGAGGCCGCCGCGGCCTGCCCGGGAACTGGGGGGGGGCCCGGCCCCGCCGAGCCTCCCTCGCTGCCCGCCGCCTCTTCCCTCCTCGCCCCGCTCCCCACTGCTCCCCACAGCCCAGCTGGACCCCGCGCACGACCCCCGCCTCGGCCCCGAGGAGAGGAACCTACCGGCTCCCGGCGGCGGCTCCGGCACCTGCCGGCTCCGGGGAGGGGCGGAGGCGGTGCCGCGGCGGGGCGGGACGGGGACGGGGACGGGGACGGCTCCCCCGGCTCGGGCTGGGGTCCGTTTGCCGCGCCGCGCCGCTCCAGGACGAGACTGGGGGTTGCGCTCCGCGCCAAGCTGAGGAAGGGCCTAATCCTCTCCGCCAGGCCCGGCAGCACCAGCGGCCTGGTCCCGCTCCCCCGAGCCGGGCTGCACCAGGGCCGGAGCTGGGGCAGAACCCCCGGCCGCGTCTGCAAGGGCCCCCCGCCGCAATGTCCTGTCCTGTCCTGTCCTGTCCTGTCCTGTCCCCCCGCCGGTGTCCCAGCCCAGGGCGTCCCCGGGGGGCCGGGGGAAGCCATCGGGAGTGTCACCGTCTCGCTGGCGGAGCTGGCGGACGCGGGGTTTGGGACAGCTGATCGCCAGGGGCCACAGGTCGGTGCCCCTCGCGTCCCCCTGCGATGCCTCCTGGAGCACCTGAGCGCGCAGGAGGTCACAGCACAGGTGGGAGAGAACGAGACGGCTCTCCTGCAGCCCACTGACAGTGTGGCCGGGGGGAAGCCTGCTTGAGTTCAGCAGCAGTCCTGGCTCAGGAATGTGGAGGGGCAGCCGAGCCGCCCCAGCAGGCCCCCGGGCAGCAAAGAGCTGCCAGCCAGCCCCTGGCCAGGCAGCCACCAGGGAGAGGCAAATCGTGCAGCTGAAGAAGAGGATCGAGGCGGATGAGGAGGGAAGGATGGAGAGGTGAGAAAACACTCTCTGGATATTGCAGGTCTTACCCTACAGGGTGTCACAGTGGCGTGTGACCTATGCCACATCCTGCCCAACGTGAGGTCCTGCCCTATATGGAGTCCAGCCCTATGCCATGTTCTGCCCTGCCCAGTGTGCCATCCTGCCCAGCGCTGCCCTGTCCCATGCAATGTCCTGTCCTGTACAAGCACCCTGCCCTACGTGTTGTCCTGGTTTATGCCATATAATCCTGCCCTATACAATGTACTGCTCTGGGTGACATCCTGCCCCACACAGTGTCCTGCCCTATGCAGGATTCTGTTGCGTGCAGTGTCCTGCCCATGTAGTGACACCTGCTGTCCCAGGACCCGAAAGCCCAGGATAAGTGTGGAAGTGCCTTCCTGACTCCAGTGGCCCCAGCTCCACTGTGGGGAATAATTAAAGAGCAGTATTTTACCAGAGCCACCATCCAAAGTTTCATTCTGTCACTTCTCACGTGCCCCTGGGGCTCTTGCTCTGAGATACATGTCTGTTGGGTCCCATCCTGCCCTGGCAGTTGTGCTTGGTCACCCTGTGCTGGACATGCAGCTCTCATTCGCTCAGCTTGAACAGCAGCAGCCCTGTTGGATTCTGCTTCTCTGTTCTCCATGGCACAGCCAGTGGCTGAGCTGCAGCTGCTGGTGGCGCTGCCTCATTGGCAGGCAGTCCCCACACTAAGGCAGGATCCTGTAGGAGACATTGCCATGGCACAAACTGAAGTTACTTGGCTGTTCAGGTTTAGATTTGGAATGGGAAACACATCATGGAACATCAGAGACCCTCTTTGCTACAGCCACTCATTGCAGCATAAGGATGAGTTAGATAGTCACAAAGTGGTGGGGTCTGGAAGGGACCTCTGAAGATCATCACCTCCAGGATCACCTGGAGTAAATAACCCAGGAACATGTCCAGGCAGGTTTTGAATGCCTCCAGAGAAAGAGACTCCACAACCTCCCTGGTCAGCCTGTCCCAGGGCTCTGCCACCCTCAAAAGTGTAGATTTATTTCCCATTATGTTTATGTGGAACCTCCTGTGTTACAGTTTGTGTCAATTTTTCCTTGTTCTGTTGAGGTGTGGTGACCTTCTGCCCTGGTGTTGTCTCCACAGGCAGCATGGTGTCTGACCCACAGCAAACCCAATACTTCTTCAGCCCTTGTGAGACCTGGCAGCCCCAGGCCAGTCCCATCTCACATGTTGTAACATTGGCTTTGAGCACAACCACAGGGCAAAGGGGAAAGGTGAAAGCACTTTGCCAAGGGTGAGGGAGCTGGAACTGGGATGCTTGTCCCCTTTGAATATTTTCCACTTTTGTTTGGGGGAGCTCCATGGACATGGGCATGTTTTGGCCTGATGTGGCTGATGCTGTGGCAGCACTGTTGGGTCCCAGAGACCTCCTCAAGCCGCAGTCTTCACTGCACACTCTCCCTTCTCTCCATGTCCTCCAGAGCCTGTGGGGACCCAGCATCACTGACCAGACCCATAGTGCTCAGGGCGTGGACGTGTTGTGGGAAATGCTCACCACCATCTGCTCCCTGAAAACCACCGTTGAGGGCTTCCAGGAGGAGCTGCTGCTCCTGAAGGACAGCTCCCAGGAAGTGCCTACATAGAGCTGGCACCATTGCTGGAAAGGTCTCAGCAAAGGGGTTGGGACCTGCACAGATGGCCAGGGTGCAGGCAATGACAGGATGACATGCTGGGCTCAAGCTCCCTCCCACCTCAAGGCCAAGCTGGGAGATGTGGGGTGTGCCCTGGGGCCCAGGGGTTTTGGACAGACACTGCCTGCAGCCACGGAGCCCAGCTCTGGCCCAGGTTGAGTGCTGCCAATCTCTGCCTGTCCCTGCTGATGCTGACCCCCACCATTCCCAGCCCCTGCAGATGCTGAACCCCCAAGGCCTCTGTTTAACAGGCTGGGCTGGAGGAGGTGCAGGAGAAATTGGCACAGCAGGACAAGCATGGACACCTCCTGCAGAGCATCCTGGACCAACTGGTGAGTAGGGGCAGCCCTGACTGAGGGGCTGGGGAGGGTATCTGTGGCACTGTGCACAGAAGCATGCAGCACCAACTCTCTAGGACTGTCCCCGAGCTGTCCAGGGTTAGCTTTTGGCAAATGAAGCTTCCCAAGGGCTGCCCTGGCTGAGGCAACCTGTCTGAGCAGGTGTTGGTCCCCACAAAGTTGTTCTGACAGGGCCCATGTCACCCTCCCAGCATCTGGAGCAGAGACCTCCATCCCTGGGTACTGCAGCATCATGGCCACTTCCACTGCTCTTGTCCCTCTTGTAGTGCCAAGAGGATTTTATCCTCTAGATTTTGAGGCTCTGGGAGACCTGCAGGGCTGGGGACAGAGTGGAGCTGGAGGTGCTGGCAAGGCTTGGAGTCTCTCTCCCCGTCCCAGGGGCTGCCCAGCCACTTCCCTCCTGGAACAGGCTGGACCTGCACCAGAGCTCTGTCTGTGGGGTGACTGCTGGTGAGGTGCGTGCAGGTTTCTTGGTGCAAGGCTCCTTTGCTGGGGGCTGGCAGTGCCCCTCAGCTCCTGAACAGCATGGGCCACCTCTCTCTCCAAAACTTCAGGGGCTCTTTAATTTCAGAAGCTCTCCAACAAGGAGCTGAGTCCTGAGGCCTCGCAGGAGCCGGCCAGTGAAGTCTCATGCAGGCTGAGCTGTCTGCTGGAGCAGCAGGTGGCTGTGGGGATCCACATCAGTCACCATGAGAGCCAGCTCCAGCAGCACAGTGAGCACTGACAGCCACACCATGCCAGGCCATCATACTGGGCTGTGCCACCAGACCTTGGCCAGGACTAGCTGGTATCAGGGCCATCCCATGTGGGTCCCTGAGCCACAGCAACTCCCTTATGTCTCTGCCTCACTCCAAGCCACAGTGACATGGCTGGTGGTGATATGGTGGCTGCCCTCTGAGGCACCCCAGAACTGGCCATGCCTGGGACCTGGCAGCAGTGCTGGGGGTCTCCACAGCCATAAAGCCACCTCAGTTTGGGATGGTTGCCCTGCTAGGGGCCTGCAAGAGCTGACACTGCACAGATCAAAGCTTTGATGTCTGTTTTCAGATGAATTTGGGACCCTGGAGGGTGTGGCTGGCCCATTAGAGGAGGGGGCAGGTGCACTCAGGGCTGTGCTGCCTGGCCTCAGGGGACTGGTGGGAGCCACTCTGCCCTGGCAGCTGCTCACTGCACTGTGGTATAGAACACCAGTAAAGTTGCTTCCTCCTCTATTGCCACTCTCATAGTCTCTGGGCTCAGTGAGGCACACTGGATGGCCTTGGGGACTCAGTGACCAGCACCTGACACTTTGGAGCTGGGTCCTGTTTCTGTGAGCTCTCCAGTCAGTCAGACATTCAGGTCTGTGCTCTGGCCTTGGATTTTCCAATCCTATGGCTGTGGTAGCCCTGGGACAGGGACAGGCAAGTTCCCCTCCCCACCATCCATGTCTCCATGTGGTTTCACCTGTTTCACAGGCAGGTGGCTCCCTCCGAGGCTGGGGACAGGTTCCTTTTCTGCTTCCCCTGGGTAGGCTTTGTGCTGCACACTCCCTGCTTCATGAACCATTCCATTCCCAGCAGAACTGCAGACTGTGCTCCATGTGTGTGCAGCTGAGGCTAATGATCCCAGCTCGCTCCAGATGCCACCACCTCAGCCCAGTCCACCTCGGTGGTGCAGGACTGAGGCACACAGCTCCAGCACAACCCCACAAAGGGAAATTCATGAGGGCCAGCTCCAGCCCCTGCTCCCAGCCTCTGCTGAGGCTGTGCAGGTGGGAGCCAGGGTGCAACCACTGCTCCTACAATGTTTATTTTAGCAACACAAATAAGAGATTGAAATTAATTATTGACTGGTGAGCACAGGGCTCTGCAGGGATGGTGACCTCCAAGGGAACTGGCCCTCATCAGCCGGTGAAGGTGGAATAGAGTCCAGTCACAAGAGGACACCCAGGACATCCAAGTGCCATGCAGAGAGCCTGAGGTCTCCCTGCAGCCCTGCCATTAGCCTACTCCTGCTCCTGTCAGGGACTCACCCCCACAGCTGATGTGGGGCAGAGCTGGGCTGGCTTCTGCTGGGACTGAGCCCTGGCACGGGCCTGGCCAAAGGCAGTCACCACATGGCTGGGATGGAGCGTTTGGCACTGCACACACAGTGGAGATGTGGCCAGTGCCAGCTTGGAGGCATGGCAGGCACAGAGCCACTCAGAGAGGGGATCCTGAACGCCTCCCAGCCCAAGCCAGCCTCGCCCATGTCCCCTGGCTGCTGAACGAGGCAAGGACACGGGTTGAAAGCAGAGCGTGTATTGCAAGCGGCTGCGGTGCGGCTGGAGAGCCTTCCAGCCGCCGGGGAAAGAACAGAGGGGTTAAAAACGATCCCAGTCTCTAGGGTTACACTGTGTCATGCAAACAGCCCCGGGGCAAACCCCATCCCAGGAGGGTGTGCAGGCCCAGCTGGGCCACCCTGGCCACCATTCCTGGGACTAGTGAAGGGCCAGGCGTCCCCCAGCCCTGCTCACCAGCAAGCACGGAGTGTGCAGGGTGGAGGCTGCAGCCAAGGAGGCACAGTCCTCACTCTCTCTGCCCCTCACAAAATCCAAGCTGCACACCATGTGTACCCTCCACCTGGTAAAGTGGGGCCAAGGTATGGGGGGAAACAGCCACAACCCACTCTGTCTGGTGGGGTGGCTCAGGGGACCCTGAAGAAGGGACCTCCTCTGTAAATGTCACTCACATGCAAACTCCGGCGTCCCAAGAGAGGAGGGGGTGCTCCCTCCCCAAGAGCCTGGCAGCGGCAGGGGTCCCAGGCAGAGGCCAGCACCGGCCCCGCGTCCCACGCAGCCTCCTGCTGTCTCTGGGCAGCTCTGTTTGAGCTCGAGGACAAGTAAAAACTACTTCAAACCAAACCCATGCAAGGCAGCTATTTGCTCGTGTGTCTCGGTGGCTGCCAGACGCCCTGGCAGCAGAGTTCCTCTCCTCTTTGGGGAGTGAGGGGGAAAGAAAAAAATAGATTTATTTATAGGCAGGGGTCCCCGCTGCTCCCCGCCGCGGCCTCATCTCTCTGCCTCCATGGTCACGTTGGCCTTCTGTTCTGCAGTGGCTTGCTGGGAGACGGCGGCTGGCCAGCCCGAGGGCTGCGCCGGCGCGGCCGGAGTCCACATGCTCTGCTGCTGGCCGGGGGGCGAAGCCGCCGGCCAGGCGGGGTTGAAGGCCCCGTGCTGGGGCAGCGGCGGGGCCGGGGGTGGTGGGGAAGTCGCCATGGATGCCACAGGGCTGCTGCTGTTGAAGCTCTCAGAGGCCTTGAGGCGGGAGAACATGGTGAGGGCGTCGGGGAAGTTGGGCGGCGTGGCCGGCGTGTTTGCAGGAGTGCACATCTGCGGGAAGGAGAAAGGGTGAGGGGTGAGGGGTGCTCTCCACCTCCTCCCTCCCACCAGGGCCCAGCATAAGGCCCCTCTGCCTCCACCACTGTGGCACACTGGAGCTCCTGGACCTGCGCTCTGCTGCTGATGCTGCCCACAAGCAGCAGTTGATCAAGGCTCTGAAGACCAGTGGAGACACCAGTGTGGAGAGCCCCTGGGCAAGTCATGGATCTCCTCTGCCCCATGACCTGCTGGTGCCACCCTGGACCTGCAGCTTTCTGGCTCAGCTCCCACCCCATGGCAAGACCAGGCACATTTGGAGCCCACTTGCTCTGCATGCTTCAAATCCCTACTTGTCCCAGAGAGTCAGATGGGGCC
The DNA here is from genome assembly GCF_026170545.1 of Melanerpes formicivorus. Lineage (NCBI taxonomy): Eukaryota > Metazoa > Chordata > Aves > Piciformes > Picidae > Melanerpes > Melanerpes formicivorus. Next base: position 10,563,934 of record NW_027142366.1, on the reverse strand, counting down.
ACATCAGCCAGAAAATCCCTAATACACATCTGGCCAAGCAGATTAAGGGCTGCTTGGGCATGAGAGTGAAGGGACCCAGTCTGGGGACAGCTGGGAGAGAAGAGACAGGCAGCACCCATGCGTGGGCACACTCTCACGTTTACACACAGCCAGACGCTGCGCACACTGTGCCAGGGGCACGCTGCAGGGCTCTGCACGCTCAGTCATGCCAGCAGGCCCATGAGGCTCTACACGTGGCTGTGTCTACACAGCCTCTCTCTGCAATGCTGAGGGTGATCTGGACTACTGGCCATGCCCAAAGCATCTTGCCAGACCATTTCCTCCCTGAGGAGCAGCCCCAACCCCTTTGCAGGGTTTTGAGGGCACTCCCAGACCTGCTGTCCCACCCACTATGCCACCCCCAGTCGCTCTCCAGGAAAACCTTCCTTGGCAGGCAGCTCTGGCAGTGCCTGGGCAGACCTCCCTGCCAGCACTCCTGGGAGCTGTGAAGCCACTGAGCTGGGCATCAGCACCAGCCCGGAGCATCCGCCAGCTGGTGCTGTGCCCCAAGCGAGTGCTGGAGAGGTGGCAATGCACTTACCATCTGATGGTGGTGGCTGTAGGGGATGTTTGTTTCTTGGAAAAAAGCACTGAGAGCAGTCTGAAAAAAAAAAGACAAAAATAAATCAGGAAGATGATATTATCACTAGCACGGAACTGGGCACCTTCCTCGGCCCTGCACACAACAGCAGGGCTTTGCAAGACCTCTAAAATGACCCAAACCAGGCCCCAAGGGGCTGGACTGTGCCCACAGCCCATATCCAGATGGGATTGCACTGTGGGTGGCTGCTCCCATGTCCCCAGGCAGGACCCACGCCTGCCATCTGCTTGCACCAGTGCAAGTGTTTGGGGGATCACCAACGTGGCTGCTGCTACAGCAGACCCTGGCAGGCGTTTCAGAGCTCACAGCAACGCTCTGCAGCCGCTGCGTGCAGGGAGAGCAAGGAAACCAAAACCAAAGCCTGCAGGAACCACTCTGATCTGTGTCCTTAACAGAACAAGACCATGGTTACCACAAGGATGGTCTCTCCTGTTGGGAGATGCTCAGGGCTGGGACTGCCACAGGCAGCCCACCCCATAGACCAGAGCATTTCCACGTCAGTCGCAGGCAGGGCATTATGCTTATGACTGACATAGTGTTGGTTAGCTTCCAGTTCAGACCAGTAATATCTAGTAAATGTGTCACATGCCAGACATGTGAGAGTGCAAGGCAGGAGTTGCCGGGAAGGAACACTGGGAGCATGAACTGGCCAGGAGGGCAGACACCCAGCCCAGGTCTGGGAGGAGCGGAGGCAGCAGAAGCTTTGGGACAGCTGGAACTGGGCTGATGCAGGATGGGCAAAGGTGAAGCTGACTTGGGTTCTGTGCCAGGCTTTAACTGAGTTTGTGCTAGAAAACAAAGTTTTGATTCAACTGCAAATCAGATCTGACAGAAATGTTAAGAGAATTGGTTTGGCTTCAGTTCTGGTTGGAGGAAAAGCCACGGTCATAGTATCATAGTAGTATCATAGTATCAGTCAGGGTTGGAAGGGACCACAAGGATCATCTAGTTCCAACCCCCCTGCCATGGGCAGGGACACCCCACACTAGATCAGGCCTCATTCAACCCTCTCCCAATGGCAAGTCTGGCCTGCAGCTCTAAAACCAGGGTGTGGAGCAGAGTTCCTCTGTGACCCAAGACTTTGCTCCCTTCCTGCAAGCCAGTGATAGAATCATGGAATTGTTTCAGTTGGAAGAGACCTCCAAGATCGAGCCCAATCTTCGACCTAACACCACCACGGCCACTGAGATCCCAAAGTGCCATGGCCACATGTTTCTTGAATCCCTCCAGGGACAGTGACTCCACTGGAAAGGTGAAGGGGCTGTGATTGTACCAACAAGGAGCTGAATAGCAGGTGCCAGCTGCTCACAATGGGGTTTACTGTTTCCTGGCTAACCAGGGGTAAACTATGAGGCAGTGCAGGTGGCAGCCAGGAGTATTACCTGCAAAAAAAAAATAATCATCCAGACCTGGGCAGGGGAAGCAGCTCTTGCTCTAGAGTCTGGCAGCTCCCAGAGCTCAGGGGGAGCATGTGATAGCTGGGCTGGCCAAGCCCTTCCCTGTAATACCTGCATTACTCTGGCTCCATTTAATAACCCAGCACCCAAACGCTGCAGCCAGGCAGGCTGCAACCTGAAAGCCCTGGGCACCCACAGGCAGGACTCGCTGGATTTCAGTGATGGCCACAGATCAGGAAGAGGGTCTGTGGCCCCAGAGGCCAGCTCCAAACCGGCCAGCACATGTCTGTGAACGAAGGAAATGGCCGACAGAGACAGACGCTTGTGAGGCAGTGACACTCCCATCCCCACGCTACCCTTCGTCCTGGGTGAGGTCTGATGTCAACACCCACAGCCTTATCACTCAGGCAGAAAGGATAGTGATAAGGAAGGGGGGTTACAGCAAACGAGAAGCACAGGCAGAGGTGTGGGCACAGCCAGATACCATAAGCAGATTACATCTGCTCTGCAGCAGTGCTTTCCAAGAGGCTGCGTGTCTGGGACTGTGCCATCGGTAGGCAGGGGCCGAAGAGGTCCCTGCTGTCCCCTGAGCTGCCCACTGATCCCTGCTAGAGCTGGGATGAAAGCTGTGGTCTGTGTGGAGGAAGCACTTCACCATCACAGGCTCCTCTGCCTAAAACACTGCATCTCCTCCCCTCCATCTGCCCCTTTCCAATACTGGCAGAAGCAGCCCCTCTGCCCACCACAATGCTTGCTACCTCCCAAGGGATCCAGGACCTGCAGCAGCCCCAACCCAGGCAGGTGAGAGACCCACACACCCATGTCCTCGGTGGTGTGGGGTACCAGGGTCATGCAGGTAGCCATCACTGCTGATGCCACCTAGTCTCCAGACAGTGTCACAAGTGCTGGGGGCAACGGGTGCAACTGCAAAGCTAACTGATGCTCCTTAGATTGAGAAGGAGCCTGAGCCACAGCTCAGCCCTGACCCTGGACCAAAGGCCCATTGCCCATGTCACCCTGGGTGTAAGAGCAGGGCAAGAACTGCACCTACTGTCTGGCCAAGCTTAGCACACAACCAGGCAACCATCTTCCCCCTGCCAGATGCAAAACCAGGAGGCAGATCACAGAGACTCTACCAGAGTGCCAAGAGTTACCTGTGGTGACCCAGAGTGCAAGGGCCAGGTAGGGAAATGAATGCAAGGAGACCTGGACACTGAGCAGAACAAGCTCAGCCTGGAGGAGGGGGCACACCCAGCCCTCTTCAGCCACTTGGATGGGACCCTGGGCACCATGGGACCCCTGCCCATCACTGCCCAAGCTGTACTCATGCCCTCTCCATCTCAACTGTGTGGGTGAGCTGGAGCTGCTGCAAGCACAGGGCTCTGGCAGCAGGAAGCTCACGGTGCTAGAGCAGTCCTGGGAGAACCCTGCCCTTGAACCACAAAGGGAGGGGAAAGTGGCTCAATAAGACATAAATACATCAGAAGAGGAAGTGGGAACCCAACTATGGACAACCAGAACCAGACACCTGCTTCTCCTCTTGCTCAGCACACACAACCTCACTAAGCTCAACTGAGACAAAACATTTCACCAGGAGAGGGAAGGAACTGGGTGTTTTTCTTAAAGCTGATTTCTTCTTCTCCTTCTCAAGCAGCCCCAGGGACAATCAGCATGTAACAAAACTGAATAATACTTTCCTGCCTAGGAAAGAGCTTGATCCACTACTCAGCCATGAGACATGAGACTCTGCAAACTCTGAAGTGTCTCCCTGGCAGCCTGGTGGAGGTACCTGCTGTTCTCCCTGGCTTCTCCCAAAAAGCCAGCACCTGTGGCTCTGGGATCGAGTGCCAGGCTTCACCCAGACACACTCCAAGCTGCTTTCTTCGGCCTGTAAACCTCCCCCTTCCATCAGCCATGGCACTGCTCCAGCTGCTGGAGGGCTGGGCTGGCACGGCCATTCCTGCTGGCACCCACCACAGTTGTCCCTGGCAGCACAGCAGAGCTCACAGTGCTGCAAGAGCTGCAAGCTACACCATGAGAATGCCTGCCCTGGGTCTCTGTGAAACAAGAGAGGAGTCACTGTGAGTACAAGGCATGAGCTGCCCCATTCCCTGGGCAGGGAGGTGTGCAAACCACATGGCTTCCTTGTTGAGTCCCTGAGTATGATCAGCTCATGCTGAAGCAAAGGCAGCTGTACCCCCACGTTTCCTGACTTCCTGCCCCTGCTCACTGTCCTGGATCATGCTCCTTCCCACTGGACAAACTCCAGGTGACACAGGGCTGGCAGGTCAACATGCACAGGGAGCCTCTGCAGCCCCCACTACCAACAACAGCCCCAGAGCAGCACAAGCCAGTAAAACTGGTTCCAGACCATCAGCATCCCACCAGCCTGAAACTGTCTGTGTTCTACAGTGGCATCCCTCTCCCTCCTGCTGGTGACCCAACACCCTAGGCTCCTGCTTCCTATCACAAGCTGCACCTCTGCCCAGGCAGGAAAGTTTCTGGGCATGGCAGATGGATTCCAGGGTGAACCTAACGCCTAGATCGTCTCGGCTACACTGTGCAGACACCTCCCCACGGTGGTCTTACAGGGAAGAGCAAGATCCTCAGGGTGCAAAGCAGGCTGCCCTGACTCACGCTGCATGCAAAAGCAGCACTTTGAATTGGAGGAGAGTGAAAACTGTGAATTACCACTGAACTCGCCTGACCTACACCAATCTACACCCAACAGAGGGCCAAGCCGCCGAATGGGCGCCACAACGAGCAGCAAAAGCCTCAGAACATGACAAGGAAGAAGTGAGAGCACGCTGGGGTCAGGAGCTGCCACCTCCCTAGCGTGGGCTCCCCGAAGCAGAGGTGCCCAGCGGCCATGTTGCAAAGGGAAGGAGCTGACCGTGGCACCAAAAGCGAGTGGGGGAACGTGCTAAGTGCTCATCCCCACGCGTTTGTTTACAGCCCGGCTTCCTCTGAGTCATGTGAGTGCCGAGCCGGCAGGAGACGGCTGTTTGTACTTGTGCAACTCGCCAAACGGTGGCAAAGTTCTGGGGGGAAAAAAAAAGAAGGGAAAAAAAAAAAAGAAAAGCCTTTTGAAAGAAAAGTTAAACTTTTGTCATCTGCTCCCGGCCCTCTGTTGCAACAGGCACGGAGGTGATGGCAGCAGATCCTGCCCGTCCCAGAGGGCCACTGTCAAACTGTATTAGTAAACAAATCGCAGCGCACGTTACACGTGCCACACGGCCCCCGGTGCTCCTGCCAGCCGGCCGCGGCGTTAAACGGGCACGGTGGAGGGGGAGCACTGCTACGGCTTCCCAGCCACCCCCACGCCTCCACCCACTCGCTCCCTGGCCACGCACGGCTTGGCTTTGAACACCTCTTGGCCTCTGGTTTAGAATCCGCAGATGCTAGAGCTGCACGGTGCTGAGCTGCCGCCATGCCTGATCCATCCGGCAGCCATCACGTTACCGACCAACCACGGAGTAACGGCCGGGAGGGTGCCAGCGGCGCTCGCACCCCTCTGGGCAGCGCTGTGTGCTGAGCGAGGGGTGCCCTGAACACAGGGAGCTACACGAACCGCACCTCCTGCTCTCCAGCCCGACTCACACCTCCTCCTGCATCGCAAAACACGCTTCAGCGACAAAGGTGCCACCAGCGTCAGACCCGCCAGCTCCAGCCTTGGGAGCCGCTGGGGCTGCAGAGGTGAAAGAACAAAAAAATCCCTGTTCCAGAGGAGCTTTGCCTGGTGCAGCCGCCACGCTCCTAGCTTTGCTCCCTGCACCGTGACTCCGGGAAGCTCCGGAGGCGCAGAGCACCCACAAAGGCTGCCGGGGGGAAGGTCCTTACCGCCACCCCTGCCCCACGCGTGACGTTAACTCCCGCCGATGTTACGGAGCATCCTGCCCGCGAGTAAGAGGAAAAGGAGTCTCAAGCCAGAAAAGCTTTGACCTACAAAGTCTTCTCTCCCACGGCTGCCTGCGGACTGAAACTCTCCACGGCAGGGCCGTGGGAAAGGTCGCGATGGGTTTTCTAGCCCACGGCCACGCAGGGAGGCGCGCTGCCCGGGAGGAGAGCTCCTTGCCCCCAGCCCTTCCGCCGGCCCGAGTGGGGCCCCGGCTGGCCCTGGCTTCGCAGACACCCACGCCCCGTGCCTCCTCGTTTCCCCGCACGGGGCCCACGCCAGCTCCGCGCTCCCCGCCCAGCGCGGGGGCAGAGCGCGGCCCACGCCGACGCGAAGAGAGGAGGAGGGAAGCGGTGTGGGGGGGTAACGAGCAGAGCCGGGCCGGGCGCGCCCCACCCAAACCGACCTACCCAAACCCAACCAGCCCCGAGCGCTCGGCGGGGTAACCGGTACCGGCGGCCGGTGCCGGGGCGGCGGCCTCACCTCGAACTGCCAATGGGCCGCCTGCAGCAGCTGCTTGGCCTGGTCTGCGGCGCAGCCGGCCGCCAGCACAAACTGGTTGATCATCACTTGGTGCTTGAGCTCGTCCATGGCCCCGGCCCCCCGCCGCCCGCCTGCTGCCGCCGCGCCCAGGCCGCCGCGCCGCCCCCCGCCCTCACGGCGCCGCCACCATGGCGGAGCCGGCGCGGCTCACGCCAATGTTTACTGGGCACTGACTCACGGCGCCCGGCGAGCCCCGCCGACGGCCGCCAGAGGCGGGGAGGGGCGGGGCAGGGTGGCGGCCGCTGGGAGATGTAGTTCCCGCCCACCCTTCCGCAGCGCCGCCTCCGAGCACCCTGGACTACAACTCCCGGCAGAGCCCGCTTTGTTTGCGGAGCGGGAGCCGGGCCTTGGCGTTCATTGAGTGACGTTTCGAGGTGGCCTATCACCACGTGGGGCTTGGTAGTACCTGACCGTATATGGTCAACAACGCCGCTACCCCCAATCGGAGGGCGGCGGGGGCGGGCCGGAGCAGGGGCGGGTCACGTGGGCCGGCGGGCGGTGTTTACAGTCGGCCGCGTGCGGTTTCCTGTTGACGTGCGGGGGCGGACGAGGGGGGGGAGCGGGAAGCGGCAGCGGTTAGGCTGCCACTGCCCTTCGGCCCCGCCGGTAACTTTTAGCTAGGCAACGGCCGGGCGGGGGGGTCCTTGCAGGCCCTGCGATGCACACTGGCCTATGGGACCCGCTGGGGACTTGTCGAGGGCTTGCAGCTGCTTCAGAGCTGCTGCCGATGCCGTCTCTACCTCACAGCCCTGAGGTGAGGGTCGGGAACTGAGGCCCACGGGCTCCGGACCTGGCCCAGGCAGGGCACTTTGGCAATGCTGCTAAACGATGGGACTGTTCAGTACTCTCCGCAGGCCTACTCCCATCACTTACACGTCACTGTGCCCCACTGACACGGTTTCTGAGGTGTAAAAGGAGAGGCGGCAGCGGGGGAAGGTTCTGGAAGGGGCCGCAGGGGGGCGGGGGCTCCTGGCAACAGGAAAGGATCAGTTGGGCACTGCCATGGCAGATGAAATCACACAGCCTGGCTGGTGCTGCAGGGCCACGCTGCAGCGCCCGGGGGGCACCACTGTAGTGTTGCTAAGTACCAGGCAGCGATAAGCAGGCACGGACCTGCGGTTGAGTGGCCGGGGGTAATAAAGCAAGGGGAAAAGCAGGGTGAGATGAAGCGATCTGCTGTCTCTGCAAGCCTTGTGAAGGCCTCCAGCCTCCACTGCCTTTCCTGAGCAATTCTGGGCTCTTTCCTGCAATTCGTGCCTGGGCTTAGCCTTGCTGCAAGCAGTTTGTTCACCAGTGCTCCTGACCCTGGCTGGCATTTCATGTATGGCTGCAGATATTTCTGAGCCATGAGGATTAACGGCTGAAGCTCAGGCAGGTCATGCGTTTGACCTGAGGGGTTTGCAATCTCTGCTGCTTGAGCACAAACTGCCCCAATGCTTTGCAAAGCTGACCATGTCTCCTTTGGCAACAGTGTTAAGTACTCCAGGCCTTGGAGGATGCCAGGGTCAAGGAGTTTCCCTTCTCCTTCTGTGTATGTCACTGCCTAAATCAAAGTGAGAGCACAACTGCACAGTGGTGGCAGCAGGACGCATCAAGAGGTGACCAGTCTGGTTTACAAGGTCAAGACAACCCCAAGAGGGAAGTGGCAAGAGGTGATCTGCAGCCAGCAAGGTGTAAATACAGCTGGAATAACAAATCTCTATAAGGATTATTTTAATCTGAAAGAATCAGACAGTTTTAGAAACCTTGTAGCTTGATGTTTAAAGGGAGAAGGGCTGGCCCTGGCCAAGCAAGGCTTTTGGGGAGGGTTGCAAGCCCTTTGGAGCAGGGCAGTGTTTAAAGAGGCAAAGTTCATGGGCTAGCCACTCCTTCCAGTGAGGAATAACTCTACGTGTGGTCTCCAGGGCTTCTGAACCTTGTTGTTCCACATGTACCCAACAAAGCAAATGACAGCACTGGGGTAGGGATAACTGAGACAAAGCAACTTGCTTCACTGGGTAATAAACCCCTGAGCAGATGGACTTTGGATGAGCTGCTCTGGTAAGTGGAAGGTTTGCAGGCAAACATAATTCCTTGTTTATGTGAGCGTGCTCATTGCTGCCTTCCCTGCAGAGATGTCCAAGGAGACTCCTGAAGGGCAGCTCATGGTAGCTGGAGAACTGTGTGTGCCAGCAGGAGGGTGGGTTTCCCTCTGGCCTGTCTGCCTTGTCACCAGGCTGAAGCTCAGTGGAGTTGTTCTCCCCAGGCATTTGCACTGCAGTCCAGCTTCAGAACCCCTTTTTCGTCCATGTTTTGCAGGAATGAGTGATGTGGTGGATGCCAGCTGGGTCTGGGACACAGTGACATGACCCTTGGTAGTGGCAAGCGTGCAATGGAGGAATAGGGAGCCCTGAGAGCTGGCAGGGGAGGTGGACTCTGCTGAAGGATCTTTCCTCTATCCTACTGCTCTTCTCTGAGTTGTGCTGGAGAATGGCTCCAGGCTTACCTTTTCCTGGATGGATTTTGCCCAGGAAAGAGCTGGAAGGCAGCTGAAGCCTTCTCATCAGCTTTGGGGCTCTGCAGGGTCCTGGGGGCAGAAGCCCTGATGCAATTTTACTCTGGTGCTCCCTAGCTTGGCTGCTCTCACTCTGCACAATAATGGCACCTGGGGTCTCAGGCTCCCCTGTACTTTGGGGGAGTGTTTTTACCCCTTTAGGAATGGAGGGGCCTCCCACCTTTGTGGCCTTCATCTCCATCCTTAGCATGGTGCAGGCAGGGCCCAGGGCCAGCAGCACCAGCGTCAGAGATAATATAGTCCCAGGGAACCCAGAGGTGAAGGTGCAAACCCCATGCCTGTTGACACAACCAGGATTTGTGAGGCTATCACTGCTTCTTGCATCTAAACCCAGCCCCTGCCCCACTGCTGGCAGTAGCTCCAGCCCCAAGCCTCTCATTTTCGTTTCCCCAAGCTCCTGGCAATGTGAGGGACAGCAGAGGCGAGTGGTGCAATATCCTGCTTTTGTGTGTGCCAGCACCCGTGTCTCCTGGGCTGGGCGGGGTGAAGGAGCTGCGGTCCACTGGAGGTGCTGCTCTCAGCTCTGCCACTCGCTTTGGGCCCTGGTGTTTGGAGCAGAAGGGCTGCGCCCGTCCCTGGCACGCTGCTGCTATTGTAGTTGTCTGTCACAGACGTCTCACCGAGCAAGGGCCCTGAGGGAGTTATTCTCCAGCAAAGGCCCCTGCCTTCCCAGATGACAATAACCTCCTCGGGGGCCCGACTGGTTCCTCCAAGCTCTGGATCGCTGCAGACCCGGGAGAGACCTTCTCATTGGTGGAGGTTTTGCACGAACAAAACCCTCCTGCAGTGGCGCCGGTGCTCGGCAGTGCCAGGACCCTCCTGCTTGCCAGGCCCCCAGATGTTGGCTTCCCTGCTTATCCTGCATGACACCAGGCTCCTGGTGACAGCACAGGCAGCTCCAGGGGTAAGGTGGCTGCTTTTGTCCCCAGAAAAGCTCAGGAAACAGTTTTGGGTCAGCTGCCTGCCAAGAAGGGACCGAACCTGAGCATATCCTGGGGCTGGGGAAGGCCAGGATGCTCTTGGCGCCCAGGCTGCAGGAGGAAAAGAAGGAGGACCCCATGCCCTCCATCCCTGTGCTAATTCCCCTCCTTCCACTCTGCATGGTGTGAACATGGCTTGGCTTTGCCCCTGTGCTCACAGCCAGATGGCTGGCAAGTGGTTCCTGGCACGGCATGGGCAGATGGAGCTGCTGAGCCTTGCTGTGCTGGGTCTGCTCCAGCACCAAGCCCCACTTCAGCTGCTGGTGTGCAGGGTGAAGCCACAGGTTCACACTGCTCGGTTCAGGGCTGCTGGTGCCACATGAACTGTTAATATCAGCCCACTGCTGCTGCCAGGACACTGCCCAGTTTCTTGTTACCAGCACTGAGGAGTGTCTGGGAGCTGCCCAGGCAGGCAGAGAGCAGCCAGGATGTGTTCTGGGGCAGCACACAGAGCTGGCTGTTGCTTTGCCGGTCAGCAGACTCCAGGTTCAGGGTACCCAACTCTTGTGGTTTGCTGGCAGGATGTGGCCATTGCTTGTTTTCCTTGTTTCTCCCAGCACAATGCACCACAGGAACAGAGCAAGGTCCAGTCCTGCTTTGCCCTTACCCCTAACACCTCTTCCTGCTGCAGCCCATGCCCCTTACGGCCCCACCGATCCAGAGTGGCTATGCTCAGGGTGGCCACAACAACTGGCAGGGCAATACCTAGCTGGAAGCATGTTTCTCGTCAGGTTTGTTTGCTTGCTCCTGCTGGCTGTGTTTGTGTTTACAACCACCAAATTCCACCCACCGCCCACTCACTGTCACAAACCCCTCCCGTGCTGGCAGGCTCGGCTGTCTGCCATGTCCTGCCTCCCTGTGCCCCAGCCCTCTTCCCCTGCCAGTCCTCTACTCCTGAGGCCAATTTAAGAGATTTTGGACGTTTCACCTCAGGTCCTCATGTCTCCAGGGGATCTCCAACTCCCACCACTGGAGATTTGAGTCTTGCAGCATGGGCCTGTCTGTATTGTGTGCAGGAAGGTGCCTCCCTCAAAAGCCGAGCATGGGGCACTCTTCCCTGAGTTGTTGCAAGGCCTGGGTGCCAGAAGGACAAAACTGAGTGTTGGGACATTGATGGGGGCTTTTTTGTGCCTCTTCCTTTATGCCATCCTCCTGGCTGTTGTGTTATGTGTGCAGGACAGCCTTCAGTCATTCCCTGCTCTCGTGTGCAGACCTCGGACATCTCCACTTTTCTGTGTGGTTTATCTGCCAGGAGAGGTTTCCCCATATAGACATCACACGTGCCTGCAGCTGAGGAGACCGATTGTCTTCCTCTCCTGCTGGCAGTGAGCCTCAGCCAGGAGCAGAAGCCACCTTTGAGAACTGATCCAGATAACAAAATCCCCATACCAAACTTCCCAGGATTTGCATAGCTACCCCAGCTGGTTTCCCGCATCTGCCCCCCGACCTCTATCCCTGCGTGGACCAGCCCTGCTAAGGTGCCAGTCCCCACCAGCCATGGGAAAAGAGGCTGGTGGGCGTGATTGTGGTGTTGCTACATGAAGCTCCCCTGCAGAACAACTACCGGCAGGTTAATCATTCCCTGGGCTGAGCAAAACTGCCTGCCCAGGCACCCTCCCTGGAATTCCTTCTCTCTTATTTGCCTTTGCACCTTTAGCAAGGTACATCCCCTTGCAGATGTCCCTGGGCGTCCCTTATGAGCATGCCTGTTCAGCGTGTACCCCTGTGCACCCTCCTGTGCATGCCTGTTCAGCGTGTACGCCTGTGCACCCTCCTGTGCATCCCTGTTCAGCGTGTACCCCTGTGCACCCTCCTGCGCATCCCTGTGCAGCGTGTGCCCCTGGCCATACCTTCTCTGCATACCTTCTGGCCATCCCTCCTGGGCATCCCTGTGACAGCTCCTAAGACCTTCCCCATCCAAGGTTTGTCCCTGAATATCTTCCGTGCACATCCCCTGGGCATCCCCGGGCATCAGCCTCGTGCAGAGTGCTCCCTCACAGTGCAAGGGGCTCCCTTCCGGTACAGGATGCTCCCTCCCGGTACAGGGTGCTCCCTCCGGATGCCGAATGCTCCCACCCGGCACAGCGTTCCGTCCCGATTCAGGGTGCTCCATCCCGGTGTAGGGAGCAGCCCGATGCCCGCCCCCGCCGCCCTCTCCCGGTGCCGCGGCTCGGTCGCAGCCCCCGCCCCCGCGTGCCAGCGTCCCCTGCCGGCAGAACGCCCCCTGCCGCGGGTCGGCGCCGCCGCGGTGCCTGCCGGGAGCTGTAGTCTCGTGGCTGGCGGACTCGCTTTCCCGGCGTGCCCCGCGCCGCCGCCGCCGCCGTGGGTGCCGGTGCGGGCCGCTCGCCGCCGCTGCCGCCGCGCCGTTCTGCGTCCCCCAGCCCGCCCGCCCTGCCGCCATGGGCTCCCTGCTCAGCCGGCGCATCGCGGGCGTGGAGGACATAGACATCCAGGCCAACTCGGCCTACCGCTACCCGCCGAAGTCCGGTGAGGGCCGCGGGGTCGCTCCCCTCAGCGGCGGGGACGGGGGAGGGGGACGGGCCTTCGCCGGGTCCGCCGTTCCCTGGGCCGCTCCGAGCGGGACAGGCGTAGCGGCGCGCGATTGGGCCGCGGGCTCCTCGGGGGAAGGAGCGCCTGTCATCGGCCGGGCTTGGGCTCTGCTCGGGCCTTGCTTGCCCGGCCCCGGAGCCTCCCTGGTGTGGGGAGCCGATGGAGGTGTCTGTTTTGGGCTAAATCTGTGGTGTAAAGGCGTCTCGGTGCCCGGTTTGGCTGAAGTGTCAGGGTGCATAGGGGCGTGTGTCCGGGCACTGAAGCTCAAGGCGCTGGTCCGCCCCTCTGCCGGTTTCCGCGGCCGCCCGGCTCCGTCGTTGCCCACTGGCCATGGGAGGTGAGCAGGGCTTCGCTTCTTGGTTCCGAAAACGTGACTGCAGCGAGTCGTCAGTGTGCGGCAAGTGGGACATCTCCTGCTGGTAAAGAAGAAGTGGCGATGGAGTTTTGTGGGGATGTGGAAGGGCAATGTCATCTGGTGGAATGTCGGATGGAAAAATTCCCCCATGACAACCTGCTTTAACTCCTTAAAATGGCAGTGGCTCTCACCTAGCTGCTGTTGGACTGACATGGCCTACATGCATGCTTGTCTTCCAAAGGCAGGTGTTCTGAAAACTCAGTGCTGTCAGCAGTGCCACTTGTGTGAAGTTGGGATGAGCTGGTGACTCACCTTGCCTTAGACAGGCTGTTGAGATTGGCCTGGTTTAACTTGTTGAAAGAGTTTTATTTATTCTCACAAAACAAGGCAGCAGGGAAATCCAGATGCTCTTTTCTGTGCACTATCCATGCTCAGTTTCTGTTCTGCTGGGGCTTTTCCAGGCAGGGTAAAGTGTTTGCAGAGCTGCAGTGTGGGTTCTCTCGCTCAAGTACAGGTGCAGCGTAGCCTTTTTGTTCAGAGACTGGAGTTGTGCCTGTGTCTGATGACTTCTTGGTTGTGACATCCTCAGGGCTCTGTGATGGAGGGAGCTGGCTCTCCCTCATTTTGTTTGGAGGAGACACAAGGTCTTCTCAAATAGAGTCCTGCCATCATTGCCTCTTGTCTTGTTGCAGGTTGGCCTTCAGCAGGAATTGTGGTGGGGAAGAGGTGGAAGGGGGGAAGCCTGCCCAGAAAAACTCTTCATCTTTGTTGGCTCTCTTAGAAAACATAATCTGCTTTTCTTTTTTAGGGAGGATCTGGTTTCTTGGGCTGCTGGGAATGGTAAATGTCTCTGTTAGGTTCCAGCAGGTTTCTGCATGTCCCTTGGGTGCTTGGAGGACTTTTCCAGTGAGGATGTGAGTTGCCTGCTAAGCTGTAGCTATGGTGCCATGGATCATGCTGGCAGTTTTCTCATAGCCTAGAGGTTGCACCTGAGTTCTGCTGACAGACAGGAGTTTAGATATGGATTGGATTAATTCTAACCACCATATGCAATGAACATTGAACTGCTGCTTTCAAACCCTCATCCTGTTGCTTCTGTACTGTTATAATTAGCCAGAGCAGAATTTAACTGTGGTGGGTTTTAGCCAACCCAGGTAACCCAAGGTAACCCAATCCCACACATGGGGTTGGGTTTGTATGTTCACATGCACCCTGGGAGGGGTCTGTTGCCCAATGTGCTGCCAAAGACTGTTCTGCACCTGGTACTTCCCTTGTAAAACTGAAGAGCTAGTGCCTTCAGGCAGCTGATTAAAGAAAAGTGTTGGCATTTCCTTTAAAGGCTTTGAATACAATTGGATGCTTGTTAATTAGGTTTCTGTTACACTTGTGCTTTTCCTGAAACCATAGTTGCTTTGGGATAGAGCTTTCTCTGCCTTCTTCAGGTTTATTTAACAAGAATCCTTTTGACTTCAGGAAGGGAGAAGAGCTGTTCAAGCTCAGGATCATTCTAGGCAGAAGAAGAGGCCATGAATGCTTCAAAGTTGGAGACTGAAAGAAGGTTACTAAAGATCAGGACAGTAAGGGCTGCTAGGATGGCAACCCCTCCTCCCTTCTTCAGGTGGAGGATGTTCAGAAGGACATTGCTGCTTCTGGTCCTGCAATCCTGAGTGCGTTTGTCTTGGGGCTGGAAAGATTGACTCTGAGTGGTACAACAGCTGACAGTGAAGACGAGTGGCAGTGAGTGTGTGTGCTTTTATTTGATTTCAGGAAGCAAGCTGGAAGTAGTACAGAAAGTTCTTGGGCTAAATGGTTGCTAATTATTTCCAACTTGACGCTGTCCCTGTGAGCCCTGTACAGCTCCTGCCTTCCTGGGAGAAGCCCAATTTCCATTGGCTGTGTTAGCTCTGTGGATGTGTGCACTGGAGTGTTAGCTTGGCACTCAGGCAGTCTCTTGGCTGCTCAGAGATTGCCCCTGAAAGGCTGGGAGATGTGGTTAGAGGGTGTTCTCTGAGGTCACCTATCCCCTGGAGTCTCGTGTAGCACCGGGGGTTGGCCATCACCTCTTAGATTCTTTCCCTCCCAGTCTCTGGCTTAAGCAGATCTTGACTTACTGCAAGTGTCTGGACAAGCTGCTGTGGCTCTGGACAGCTGCTGTTCCTGCTCAGCATCTGAAGGATGCAGGTTTGCCTTCTGGAGCAAATACACCACCTCACAAGAGGCACAGGTTATGGGAGGAAATAAAAGCAAAATACAAGTGTTGTGACAGCAATTTCAGCAGTTTATCAGTGCAAAGGGACATGATTACCAGGTCCTACCCATGGACAGCCCTTGTGAAGTCACTGCTGGCTGCAAATGCAGTGGTGAGTGTTCATTTCTCATTGATTGACTCTTGATGTGGTCATCTCTGGGTCATTGGCAAGGATTCAGCACGTTGCTGTGGAATCCACCTTGGTCTTTGTGAGCCAGAGTCGCTAATGAAGCATCCACAGTTGCAACTGATGTTCAGCTTGTAGTTAAAAATCCTCTGAAAATGCGCTGCTTAGTCCTGCAGGGCTCTGGGGGTGGATCATCTGCATTTCCCCTCCTGCATCTGGGGGGCTGAGGCTGCTGAAATGCTGTAAGGTGACACCTGATTCCCTTCTCTGAGCCCTCTTTGCTGGTACCTTTTCACCTTTCTTGCTCGCATTATGGGGACCGTGCTGGCATTGCAGCTGCCTGACCAGCTGGAGCAAGGCCGGAGAAGGCCCAGCTGGTGCTGCAGAGTTGGTGTCCCCATGAAAGGGGCTGAAAATGGGTAATGGCAGGGAGTAGTCCTGACCATGGCTGCGCTTCTGTGCTTGAAGCAGTCCAACAGGCTGTGTTGTTGCATGCAGTCTCATGATGCCCCTATTGCTTTAGCAACCAGTGAGCAATGCACCAGGGTTTTCTGCAGCTCCTTCGGCGGCTCCTCTCCCGTTCCCGTGAGCTCATCCGCAGTGTGGAGCAGGGCAGGGAGCACGTGCCCTTGGGATGGCTCCTCTCCCCTGGAGTAGGCTCTTGAAAGAGAATTCCCTGGACATTTTTGGAAGGGGAAAAAAAAAACCCAAGAGGCAGATGACTCCTCTCTGAAGCTGAGCTGTTTTGTTGTTTGGGAAATGATGCTTTAATCAAAGGAAGAGCAGCTCTCGAGAGGAGGAGAGTACCCAGAGTTGTACCCAACCCATCACCTTGTTCTCAGCTCTAAGCCATGTGTGCTGTGACAGTGTCAGGAGAGAAATATGTTCTTAGATTTCTCACTCAGCTTTTGTTCCTCACCTGCCCTGCAAAGCAGAACTAAGTGATTGCCTCCATTACTGCTCTGCTGCTGTTGTTCTGGAGGGGTTTCAGCCCAACCCTGCTGCTGATGGCCACCACCATCTGCCACTGACTGGAGCATTCCCTTCCTACCTTCTCCCCAGCTACTTGTAGGCACCAGATTGAAGCACTCATGGGGTTGCTTTTACTACTTGTTTGTTGCTGGATTATATTTAACCCAGCTCAGGGCCACGTTCCTGTCTGCTACATAACTGCTTTTGGTGGCCCAGCAGGGATGGGTGATGAGGAAGGGAAGGTGAATAGAATAGAATAGAATAGACCAGACCAGACCAGAGCAGGTTGGAAGAGACCTTCAAGATCATTGTGTCCAACCTAGCATCCAACACCACCCAACCAACTAAACCATGCAACCAAGCACCCTGTCAAGTCTCCGAGGTGGATGAGGTGGCCTCATCCAGCCATGGTGCTGGTTCAGGCTCAGGCTGTGTCTAGGGTTATGCTGTCAGTCCATCCTTTGGCAGGCTGTGGTGGTGAGTGTCTGGGTGAGTAATTAAAAATGACTCAATTTCTATCCCTTCACCATGGGTTCTAATGGCACCTAATTACTTTCTGTTAATGAACACTGTATGATACAGCCCTTGTTCTGGTGGAGCTGCAGTTGTGTTGTTGGCTCTGTGCTCCTGGGGTTGTGTCCCCTGCCAGCAGCTCACTCATGCATCACGTCCATGTGCTGGGTTTGCTTGGTCATGGGATGAGGACACTGTGTTTGGGTTAGGGAGAAGTAATGAAGTCAGGTCTTGGTGCTGGTGGATTTGTGCTAATAAAATCCCCCCCACCAGGTTGGGCTAAGTGTGAATTTGTTTATTCTTTCCTCACTTGATGCCTTGGAGAAGCCTTGAATTCCTGTTTGGTTTTTCATGGGACAAACTATGAGCCAGACTTGGCCTTTCTGGGTGTCCCAGTGGTGTTTTTCCAGCCCCTGTAAAGTTGCCCACCACAACGTTTGCTCTTACAACCACTGCTTGTCCTTCATCTACCATAGCAGTGGCACCCATCTGTATTCTCTCTTATCTAATGCTCTGCTGTGTTTTGTGCTGATTTCCTCTGGGGAACTAAAGCTGCAGTTTTTCTTTGCTCTGGCATTTCTCTCAGATTCCATCCTTGATTATTTCACAGAATCATGAAGGTTGGAAAAGACCTCCAAGGTCACTGAGTCCAACTGTTAATCCAACATTGCCAAGGCCACCACTTGGGGGGTTGGACCTGATGATCTCTGGAGGTCCCTTCCAACCTCTAATGTACTGTGGTAAACCATGTCCCTCAGCACCATGTCTACGTGGTCTACAGGGATGGGGACTTCACCACAGCCCTGGGCAACCTGTTCCAGGCCTTGACAACCCTCTTGGTGAAGAAATTGTTCCTCATGTCCAACCTAAACCTCCCCTGGTGCAACCTGAGGCCATTTCCTCATGTCCTGTCCCATGTTCCTTGGGAGAAGAGGCTGACTCCCACCTGGCTCCAACCTGCTTTCAGGGAGCTGTAGAGAGCAATGAGGTGTCCCCTCAGCCTCCTTTTCTCCAAGCTGAACAGCCTCAGTTCCCTTAGCTGCTCCTCAACAGCCCTGTTCTCCAGACCTTTCACCAACATCATTTCCCTTCTCTGACCCTGCTCCAAGCCCTCAATGTCCTTCTTGGAGGGAGGGGCCCAAAACCTGAGCCCAGTACAAGGGGATGATGCCCACCAGAGTCCTGCTGAGCACACTGTTGGTGATGCAAGCTGGGATGCTGGTTGTGTAGGATTCTTCCCTTGTTGCTGCATTTCTGTGGAGGATCTCTGGAGCAGTTCACAGATGGTCAACCCAAAGACTTTTTAGCTCTGGGTAGACCTGGCCTTGCTACACCTGTGTAAGGTAGGTGAGGGTTGTTTTATGGGCAGGGGAGCTATGTGGAGACAGGGTTCAAGAGGCATGGTGGTCTGGGCAAAAGCCTAACCCTGTCTTTGTAATGGAATTGGAAATAGAACCTAAAGGTAGAGCTGCAGCAGGATTTTAAAGCATTAAAAACATGGGATATGGAGGTGCTGGAAGGTGTCCAGAGAAGGGCCACGAGGATGATCAGAGGGCTGGAGCACCTCTCCTATGAGGACAGACTGAAGGAGTTGGGGCTGTTCAGTCTGCAGAAGAGAAGGCTCCGAGGTGACCTAATTGTGGCCTTCCAGTATCTGAAGGGGGCCTACAGGAAGGCTGGGGAAGGACTTCTCAGGATGTCAGGTAGTGATAGGACTAGGGGGAATGGAATGAAGCTGGAGGTGGGAGATTCAGGCTGGATATGAGGAGGAAGATCTTCACTGTGAGAGTGGTGAAGCCCTGGAATGGGTTGTCCAGGGAGGTGGTTGAGGCCCTGTCCCTGGAGGCGTTTAAGCCCAGGGTGGATGAGGCTCTGTCCAGCCTGATCTAGTGTGGGGTGTCCCTGCCCATGGCAGGGGGGTTGGAACTAGATGATCCTTGTGGTCCCTTCCAACCCTGACTGATACTATGATACTACGTACAAGCCTTTTAAGGACACTAAAACCCCTGTCAGTCTTGTGCTGGATGTGTGACCATCACAGTGACCAGCAGAGAATATCTGATGTTTTCCTTCTTGCAGTTTCTTAGTCCTTTTAGTTCTTTCTCAAAGCATTTTGTCTCCGACATGGTCAGACTCTTGAGTTGCTTCTGACAGTGGTTGAGAGGAATGATACAAGCCTTTGGTCTTACCTGGAGAGCTCTGAGTTTCCTGTGTTGTTGTAGCAACTGGTTTCTGAAAGCTTCCAGGAGAATGTCTTTTTTTAGCTGCTGTGTTACAAATCTGTCAAGACAGTTTGCTGCCATCCTTGTTTGTTGGTTTTGCTGTTGAGACCTTCCCTACGTGGCAGCTTCTGTACCCATAGCAACACTGGCAGAGCCTAGGGGTGTTCTGCACACTGTGTGTTCTCCTCTGAGATCCTCAAAGTCATTTTCCTCCTGCTCTTTGTGAGTGGCACTGACTGTGTTTCTTGTTTGCTTGTGAAGGAAGTGCCTCTGGGTGAAAGCCACCCACCTTCACCTTACAGGAGGTACCTTAGCGGGAAGATGAAGGGAGCCTTCAGCCTGAATGTGGAATTGAAGCTGTGTTTTCCAGTTAGATCAGTGCTGGTGCAGGGGGTAGTGTGTATTTGTGAGAAACCCTAACAATTTGTTAAGAGATCCCAAAACCAGCTCTTGGTGAAACAAAGACAGCATAGCAGGTGCCTTCAACGTGGTAGTTATGTGGCTCAGCGTTGTTCCAGATGTACCTGTTCATCCCAAAGTGTCCAGTTCTGGGCTTCCCAGTTCAAGAGAGACAGGGAACCACTGGAGAGAGTCCAGTGGAGGGTCACAGAAGTGCTGAGGGTTCTGGAGCATCTCTGTGAGGAGAGGCTGAGACCTGGGGCTGTTTAGCCTGGAGAAGAGCAGCCTGAGAGGGCATCTTCTCAATGCTGATCAACAGCTAAAAGCTGGCAGTCAAGAGGATGGGGCTGGGCACTTTTCAGTGGTGCCCAGAGACAGGGACAAGGGGCAGCAAGCACAAACTGGAACCCAGGAGGTTTCACTTAAACATAAGGTTTGGAGGTTATAAGCAGGTTAATTTGTTGCTTCTGGGAGGGGTGGGCAAAGGCTGCCTGCCAGTTGGAGCACTTGCATTTTGTTATGCTGCTTCCCTGGGACAGAGTCGAGGCAGATTCTGGACCTGTGGTAGAGCTGGTTGTTGTATTTGGAAAGAAGGATGCTTGTAAGCTGAGCTTAAGCAGTAGCTGAGCACTGCCATCGTCATTAAAGCTCTGCCATCTGTGCAGAGGATGAAGAGCCCTTCTCGAAGCAGAAAGGGAAAAAGCCTTAATGGAAAACGCAGAGCCATTCAGGAAACCCCTTCCATTTCAGAGTAAATCGTGCTTGCTCCTAGCTGGAGGGACTGCAAAGCCTTCCCTAATGCCTCCATAACCATTCAGATGTTACTGCTTCTGTAATGACTCATTTTACATCAAATTTTATGCTGTCTGTGCATTGCTCATAGGGAAGGGAATGTAGGTTTGACTCAGTCTCTTCATCACAGGCATGAAACCCCTCACTCTGACACTTCAAGGGAAATGGCTTGGGTGGAGCCTTTTATTTTGGTTCTCCTGATACTTAGTTCTCTGAAATTGTAACTCCATGAAGCTCATACTTGAGAGTCTCTTCCTGAAGGCTTTCTAGGAGGAGGTGACATTTGTGATGCTCTTACACACCTGAATTGTTTTGGCTGCAGTTAATGCAGTGCTCCAGAATCTTCCTGACCTCAGGCATGCATCATCTCCTGACACTGTTATTGTGGTGTGTTGCCAAACAGAAGGGTGAAACAGCTCCGTGGTGAAGCTTTCAGAGCTGAAGTTCAGTTGGGTCAGGCCCAGGGTTTATCCCCTCCAGACATCCATGTTTCTGCATTTAGAACTGTCTGTGTTAATCATGAAATTCAGCATCAAGGCATATAGTTTCTAGGACAGTAGAGGTTATGTATGGCTCTCACCCTGGGACATGGTGGTGAAAAAGAATAGAATAGAATAGAATAGAATAGACCAGGTTGGAAGAGACCTTCAAGATCATCGCATCCAACCTATCATCCAACACCACCTAATCAATTAACCCATGCAGCCAAGCACCCTGTCAAGTCTCCTCCTGAACACCTCCAGTGATGGTGATTCCACCACCTCCCCGGGCAGTCCATTCCAATGGGCAATCACTCTCTCTGTGTAAAACTTCCTCCTGACCTCCAGCCTGAACCTCCCCTGGTGCAGCCTGAGACTGTGTCCTCTTGTTCTGGTGCTGGCTGCCTGGGAGAAGAGACCAACCTCTGCCTGTCTACAACCCCCCTTCAGGTAGTTGTAGAGAGCAGTAAGGTCACCCCTGAGTCTCCTCCTCTCCAGGCTAAGCAGCCCCAGCTCCCTCAGCCTCTCCTCATAGGGCTTGTGTTCCAAGCCCCTCACCAACTTTGTTGCCCTTCTCTGGACACGCTCCAGCAAGTCAACCTCCTTCCTAAACGGAGGGGCCCAGAACTGGACACAGGACTCCAGGTGTGGCCTAACCAGTGCAGTGTACAGGGGCACAATGACCTCCCTGCTCCTCCTGGCCACACTATTCTTGATGCAGGCCAGGATGCCATTGGCCCTCCTGGCTGCCTGGGCACACTGCAGGCTCATGTTCAGCCTACCATCAACCAGTACCCCCAGGTCCCTCTCTGCCTGCTTTGCCCATATGGAACATCTCTGTCATGCAGGGCTTTGCAGTTGAGGAAGCCTCTTCCTTCTCTGAGCAGCTCTGTGGTGTTTGTGGGACTGGACTTCACAGGGGAAGGTGGAGGAGAGGGGAGGAATTCATCAAAATGGAGCCACATTGGAAAGAGCTGACTTACTGCTGAACTGACTTACTGCTGAGCTGACTTACTGCTCCCTGGCCCTTCTCTGCAAAACAAATAAAAATGGAATTATCTCCACTGTAAGGATTTATTATGTGCTGGTTTTCCCCCTTCCCTGCTTCTTCTGTTGGCAATGGCCATCACTGGTCCAGGGAAGGAGTGACCCAACAAGTACTTCAGTGCCTTGCTGTCTGTGGCTGTGTTCTTTTATAGTTGTGAATTCAAAACCTGCACAGACCAGCTGCTCTCTGGCAAACACTCCTTTAGAGTTTGTTTTTTACTGCCTTATGTTGTTTGTTTGTTTATTTTTTCTAGGAAACTACTTTGCAAGTCACTTCTTTATGGGAGGTGAGAAGTTTGACACCCCTCACCCCGAGGGCTACCTTTTTGGTGAGAACATGGATCTAAACTTCCTCGGGAACAGACCTGTTCAGGCAAGTTCCTGTTTGCTGTCTGTTTTACCCTTTGGTTTCCTGCATGTTTGTGTAGAGTAGGACAGAACAGACATGAGGCCCTTGCTGCTTGGGGAGTGTCATTCCATTCTGAGGCAGGAGTACATTTCCCCCCACCCCACCCCCCAGCCTGCCAGCTGTCGTAGCTTTTCAGATGCAGAGTTTCTCAAAGAAGCAATGCTCACCTTCTAGGGTTATTTTCACAGAGAACAGAAGGAAGAATTAGTGAGTGAAGGAGGACAGGAGTACAGGAGTGCAAATTTTGGGACTAATTCTGCTTGCCTGAGTGAGTGTGAAACATGCCACAGAGAGGAGAGTCATGGAATCATAGAATGTTAGGGGTTGTAAGGGACTTCCAGAGATCATCGAGTCCACCCCCCCTGCCAGAGCAGGATCATCTAGGGCAGGTCACACAGGAACACATTCAGGAGGGTTTTGAAAGTCTCCAGAGTCATAGAATCAATAAGGTTGGAAAAGATCTCAAAGATCATCGAGTCCAACCTGTCACCCAAGACCTCAGGACCACTAAACCATGGCACCAAGTGCCACATCTAATCCCCTCTTGAACACCTCCAGGGATGGTGACTCCACCACCTCCCTGGGCAGCACATTCCAATGGCTAACAACTCTCTCTGTGAAGAACTTTCTCCTCACCTCCAGCCTAAACTTCCCCTGGTGCAGCTTGAGGCTGTGTCCTCTTGTTCTGGTGCTGGTTGCCCAGGAGAAGAGACCAACCCCCTCCTGGCTACAACCTCCTTTCATGTAGTTGTAGACAGCAATAAGGTCTCTCCTGAGCTTTCTCTTCTCCAGGCCAAACAATCCCAGCTCCCTCAGCCTCTCCTTGTAGAGAAGCAGACTCCACAACCTCTCTGGGCAGCCTGCTCCAGTGCTCCATCACCCTCAGTAAAGAAGTTTCTCCTCATGTTGAGGTGGAACCTACTGGGTTTCAGCTTACACTTGTTGTTCCTTGTCCTATTTCTGAACCCCACCAAAAAGAACCTGTCACCTTCGTCTTGTCCCCCACCCCGAGATATTTATAGGCATCAGTAAGATCCCACCTCAGCCTTGTCTTCTCCAGACTAAACTGCCCCAGTTCTCTCAGTCAAGGCTGGGAAGCAGGCCCACTTGAAGAGCCTTAACTTCACAGGCTCCTGGACAACTTGGGTGGATTCCAGGCAGCGTTCAGCACGTGCTCTTCTCTGTAAATGAGAGGCCTGGCTGCCAAGTGTTGAGACAGAACTTGATATTTGGTGTTTTTTGTTTGCTTTGTAACTCAGATGGGCTGCCCAGAAAGTTTTCCCAGTTGGCACATGGAGGTCTGTCTGGGTGTTTTCTGAGACTACGAAAAGCTCCTTGCTTGAGTGATTGGTTTGTTCTGTTGTTGTGACCAGGGAGTAGCACTGTTGTGAGGGAATTTTGTGCAGGTGTAATGGTTTGGATTTCTCTTGCATCTCAAAACTAGTTACAAAGAACTTGAAGATAGTTTAGGCTGGAGGTGAGAAGAAAGTTCTTCACAGGAAGAGTTATTGGTCGTTGAGATGTGCTGCTCAGGGAGGTGGTGGAGTCATTGTCCCGGGAGGTGTTCAAGAGGGGACTGGACATGGCACTTGGTGCCATGGTTTAGTTAGTCATGAGGTGCTGGGTGCTAAGTTGGACATGATGATCTCTGAGGTATTTTCCAACCTTACTGATTCTTTGATTCTATGATAGCAGGGTTTGGAGATAGATAGCTTAGATAGCATTTAGAGATGTTTGCAAAGTGCTGGGGAGGAAATGGAGAAGAACTGCTTGCTTTGCCAGCTGTTTTCCTAGTTCTTTCTGCAGCTTCAAAACATGGAGATGAAAAATTGATGTTGTGGTGGTTGTCTTCAGAAAAGCTGTGACTATTGTTAATTCACACTCAGAGGCAGCACAGGATCACTCCTGTTTTACAAGTGGGGAGGAAACTGAGGCAAGATGACTCAGTGTTTGAATTGGAGCAGTGACAAGGACATTCTGCTTTCTGAGCTGTGCCGTTGGTCTTCGCAGCACCACAGTTACTTAACAGGACTCTGCAGGGTAGGCCAAGGAAGTGTCTGGAAAGCCTTTGTTCAACCAGAAAGAGCTTGATGAGCGACAAAATGAGGAGAGTGGGACTTCAGATGGAAATTGTTCTGGATTTAACAGTGCAGTGAACAGGAGGATGCTTACCACATACTCTGCACATGGAACCTGTGCAGGACAGTGGATTGTCCTTTGATCTGTGGCTAGCAGCTGCCCACTGCTCCAAAATAAGCAGAGGACACAACTATTGACTAAGTATCTCCTATACCTGTGGCTGTAGGGACTAACCTGGCTGTTAAACTGCCTGTGGGTCTCAGGCTGGCTTTCCTTGCAGACATCCCAGCACTGAATTTCTTCACTTCTTCAGAGGGGTGGGTGAGAATGCTGCTAACACAGTGGGATGGTTGCCAAATAGGTTTAAGAGAGGGAGGTTGTCATGGTATATATTTTGCCTATGTAAAGTTATTGCCCTTTGGCAGCTTTGATTAATCTTTAAGGAAAAAAAAAAGGCACTTGAACACAGAGCAGCAAAGCTGCTTTCTTCATGTGGGCCAAGTTCTTGCTTTAGAGTGACTGAGGTCTTGACTGCTCTATGTAAAGCAGTGCTACCAGCCACAGTACTGAGTTGCCAGGATGCAAGGAAAGTACCTGCTGATGCCCTGTGAATTCTCTGCTGCCCGTGGCTGTGGCACAGGGTCTTCTGTGGTGTTCTCCCAATGGTCAGGAAACAGCACATTTGCCCTCAGGCTCTGGCTGTTGCCCCACCAATACGCTTCTGTGGCCTGAGGGCGCAGCACTGAAGAGCTGTGTCCTAAAGTCCAGCTGCAGCAATGTTTCTCTCCCTGTTTAGCAAGCTTCTCGTGTCTAAGGAAGGGCATACTGGTGGTCTCTGGTACTTAAGCTCAGTGTCAGTCACCCTCTTTACATCACTGCAAGGCCCTGGTAGATGTGTCCAGTTCTGGCCCCCTCAGTTTAAGAAGGACATTGAGACACTTGAACGTGTCCAGAGAAGGGCAGCAAGGCTGGGGAGAGGCCTTGAGCACAGCCCTGTGAGGAGAGGCTGAGGGAGCTGGGATTGTTTAGCCTGGAGAAGAGGAGGCTCAGGGGTGACCTCATTGCCCTCTACAACTACCTGAAAGGTGGTTGTAGCCAGGAAGGGGTTGGTCTCTTCTCTCAGGGAACCAGCACGAGGACAAGGGGACACAGTCTCAAGCTGCACCAGGGGAGGTTTAGACTCGAGGTGAGGAGAAAGTTCTTCACTGAGTGAGTTATTAGTCATTGGAATGTGCTGCCCAGGGAGGTGGTGGAGTCCCCATCCCTGGAGGTGTTCAAGAGGAGATTGGACGTGGCACTTGGTGCCATGGTCTAGTCATGGGTCTTGGGTGACAGGTTGGACTCGATGATCCTCGAGGTCTCTTCCAACCTTGGCTACACTGTGGTACTGTGATGTGTGTGTCAGGGATCCCAAGTGTAAAGAGGCTGTGTGGTGGCACTGTTTTGGGTACATGCAGAGTACCCTTCTGCCTCAAAGCCTGTTCTGTAGCTCTCTGTGCCATGCTGTTGCTGTGACTTGGAGCACAGCTGTATCTCCACTCTGAGCGCCTATCAAACTCAGCAGTTGTGTGAGTGGATGTTTCAGCTTCAGGCTTTGCTGAGCAAGTGGGAGATCCATCAGGCAGGTCTGCAGCTGTACAGGTTGTGTTCACCGCAGCAAGCAGTTTCCTTTGCAGTTCCTGCCGGAGATTCTGTGACCAGTAAGGAGAACTCCAGTCTGAAGCAATATTCTTTATTTAAAGAACAATCTATGTGAGAAGGTCTCTTGGCTGTAGAATAGAATGAGGCCCCCTATCCCTGTCTCCTTTTCTTTTCCAGAACATTTGCCCCATTGTTTCAGGATAAAAAAGAGTTTCCTCCAGTAATCCAGGGCTTCAGCAGGCTGATTAGCAGTCAAGTCACTGTTTGCATGCTGTAACACACATGAAAGAGCTGCATTTCTTCTGCTCAGGCTGGAGGTGGTTTCTTTAATGGAAAGAAAAGCTCATGACTGAGAATTCAGGGTGCAGCAAAAGAGCTTGTGAAAATGCCCTTTCTTCAAGCATCTCCTCCCAGTATGAGCTATCCTGCTGAGCAGGATTTTCACCCTGGAACATGCTTGATTTACCTGTAAATAGAATTCTCTGGTACTGTTCCTTGTGGCCCTCGTACTGAGTATCCTTAAAGGTGGATGGTTCTTGGTTTGGCTAAATTGTATGCCAGCTCACATGCTGCTGCCTTTTATAGTGTAATAATAGGAGAATGATTTGCCTTTTTGTTCCAGTTTCCCTATGTAACTCCAGCTCCACACGAGCCAGTGAAGACACTGAGAAGTTTGGTGAATATCCGCAAAGACTCTCTCCGGCTGGTCAGGTACTTTGATAAACCTTTCATTTATTCAACCCAGTGACCTGTTGGGGTGGGGTGAAAATTCAACACCCCCCCCTGCCCCCTCCAAACATTAAATTTGCCAGACCAGCTCAGTTGGAAGCAAATGAAAGCTGTATTTACAAAGCAAAACTACAGTCTGGAGTGGAATGCGATGAATGTGTACAAAATAGACAGGAGTTACAACATTTGCAGGTATTTACAATGCATAAACAGCACAAGGATCCCCCTGGTCAAAGACTAGGGGAAGCAAATAGCTTCTCCCACTCTGCCTTCCCTTACCTCCTCCCCTGTACACAAAAGGAACAAGAGAAGGGAGCAGAGAGATGTTAGACTTAGCCAAAACAATGCAGCCAAGGTTGAGCAGAAGCAAGTCATTGTCTCTCCCAGAGCGATGAAGCAAGAGAAGAGGAAAATTGTTTTGGAACAGCTAGTTTTAGTCCCTTATCTCTTCCAATGAGATTGTTTAGAACTAACATTTCTCCCCTTTTTACACCCAATAGTGATTTATTTACGTTTTACCACTTCCTGTTCAAGATCTGTGAAAAATTTCTAAAGGCATAACCTAACACTACCACATCCAGAGCCACCCTGCATGTGCTAAATCAGGTTTTGGAGAAACAGCTGAGTTCCAGATCTGTGTTGCTAGATATGTTGAGAGGTTTCTGCATTGCTTTTTGCTCTCTGCAGCTCACTGAAAGGAGGTTTGAGCCAGGTAGGGCTTGGTCTCTTCTCCCAAGTAATGAGTGATAGGATGAGAGGAAGTAGCCTCAAGTTGCACCAGGGGAGGTTTAGGCTGGGTATTAGAAGATCCTTCAACCACTGTAAAAGGCTGCCCAGGGAGGTGTTTGAATCTCCATCCCTGGAGAGGCAGAGATGTGGTGCTGAGGGACATGGTTTAGCACCAGACTTGGTAGAGTTAGGTGAAGGTTGGAGTCAATGATCTTAAATTTTTTTCCCAACTGAACTGATTCTATGATTCTTTTGTGATCAGAGCTTTTATGTGGTTTTTATGCTCCATATCCCTAGGCTTAGCAATCTGACAGACCCAACGCTGTGTCTGTCCCTGCAGGACAGACTGGGGTGGTAAACAAACCCATGAAATCATTAACATGAACGGAAGATATTAGTCAGGTCAATAAACCCTGCAGACAGATTCCTTTCTGCATTCTTGTGCAAGGAGAAGCCAGAAAGCAGCTGATTCTGGTGCAAGTCACAGGCCAGGAAGACTGATTGGTCTTGAGTGAAACTTCCTCAGGTTTCTCCTGCTGCCAAGATCAAGATTGGGCCTGGTGTTACGTACTTGTTTCGATGGCTCGTGTCCCGTGCACGGCGGAAGGAGGTGTGGATACCCAAGGAGATCTGGTACCTATCACTGCTCTACACTGGCATCTAAACCAGCACTAGCTGGATTAAACACGGCCAACACTTTGGCCTGAAGCTGCCCTCTTTAGAACAGATGGCTGAAGTGGAGGGGCCCAGCATTCAGTGCTTTGTTTTGGTCTGAGCCACTGGGCAGATGTCCAGGCAGACCATTTCTCAAAGGTCCTGGAGCTGCTCTGCATTCTGCACTTCAGGCTCAGGGCTGGAGGACTGGCTGGGGGCCAGCTTCAGCTCCCAGCCAAGGTGGTTCTGAGAGCGTGGCGTAATGTGAGTAGTTTGAGTCATAAGCACACAAAGCCCTCAGTTTGGTTCTGTGTGACATCCAAATGGTGTTTGTGTTGAGTTGTTGTTGGTTTTTTTTTGGCCTGTTTGTATTTTTTTTGTTTGTTTTGCTCTTGGTTTTGTTTTCTTCTGGCTTTAGTTTGGTTTGGTTTGGGTTTTAAGTGAGGGATACCTGTGATTTCCAATTGAGCAGGAGAAGAGGGAAGAACTTCTGGATAAGCAACCATTGGTAAATTGCTCTGAATGCTGTTTGGCTTTCTCAGCTAAAGGGTGAAGTACTTCTCTAGGAAAAAGTCTTTCTTTCCTGCCACACTTGCTGTGGAAAAGGTATTTTGCTCTCCTTGCAGGCACCCATTGTAAACTAAACAGCACAATACCTCTCAGAAGCTAAATGGGAAGTGGCTTTTCCACTGGGAGAGGCTTTGCTGTGAGTGGAGAAGTTGGTAGGGTTTTATATGTGTACTTCTGTCATTCTGCTTTTCTCTAGTTGCAGGTCCTGTCCCCACAAGCAGAGCTGCAGCTCTGGACTGTTTGAAATGAGGTGTCCATGCATCTTGTCAGTGTCTAGGTTTGCATCCATCCAATTCCTGGTACCATCAGTTTTGCCTCATGAGCTCTCACAGTCTCTTGTGCTGCTGCTGTGTTAGTGTTGACGACACCACCACTGACGTTGCTCTGTTGAATTTGTACTGATGTAGACCTCAAATGAGATTTTAATTGCTAGTCTCCAAGGGCACATTCTGTCTTGTGCTTTTCTACTGTTCTGGACTGGAGGCTTTTTCTTTCTCCCTCCCTACATGTAAAGACACTTTGTGCCCTCTCCAGCTTGGCTTATTCACAACCCGTTGTTAAGGCTTTCATGTTATTTCCAGAACTAGGGAAGCTTAATTTATCACCTCCTCCACCAAATAAAATGATGCTGAGCCAAATGTCTAGGTGTAAAGTAGGTTCTGATGGTAAAGTCATCACAAGCTTTTTGCTTCTCCTTGTGCTTAGTTGACAATTCATTGTTCACCAGTGAAGACAATGTTGATCCAGATTTGGAGTGTGGGGTTTATGGTGGAATAGGAGGCAATGTCTGCTCTGGGCTTCCTGCCTGGCTCTGACCAGACAAAATCCTAACTAGTTACAGCAGCTCTGGAGAGAAGCACCAGACCTGTGGGTATTGAAGTCCTGAGTCTGACACCTCATGTGAGTGCTTTATTTCTATCAGGATGAGACTTAGTGAACCTTGGAGAAGGATAACATCAGTTTTGCTGTTAACCACAAAGAGTGAAAGATTGGCTCATGTCTGTCTTGTGTCCCTATTTTGGCCCTGCATTGGAAGCTTTGTTTGAGAGCTGAAGTGCCTGATGGGCTGGCACTGGCTGCTTACTCTTACCTTGAAAGCACTTCAGTTGCAGGAAGAAGATCATGTCATGAAGCAATGTGTCTCATGGAGAAGTTGCATCCTGCAGCAGCCTCTCTGCTTCAGTGTGGGATTTGGAACAAAAGTGCTGAAGGAATCAGCAACTTTCGTGGCTTGGGAATGTGTCTGAAGTAGCAGCAGTATCATGAAGAGCAGTGAGACCACCAAACATTTTGGATGGAGCCTGAGAGGGAGTTGGATGCTGGGGATTGAAGGGAGACTGAGTAGCTGTGAGAGAAGGGAAATCCCTTCTCTTTTCTCTCCAGCATAACAGGGCTAACCTCAATCTATGGAGCTATTCATTCCAGGGTGGTGATGGTGAGGGTGCTGGAACTGCCTGCTCTGCAGCCCTGGGTAATGTTGAACTGTTGAATCCTGCAGAACCCTGCAGGGTTCAACAGTTCAACCTTCCTGCAGGGAGGCTGTAGACAGGCAGGGGCTGGTCTCTTCTCCCAGGCAACCAGTGCAAGAACAGGAGGACACAGACTCAAGCTGTGCCAGGGGAGGTTTAGACTGGATGTTAGGAAGAAATTCTTCATAGAGAGAGTGATTGCCCATTGGAATGGGCTGCCCAGGGAGGTGGTGGAGTCACCATCACTGGAAGTGTTTCAGAGGAGACTGGATGGGGTGCTTGGTGCCATGGTTTAGTGGATTAGATGGTGTTGGGTGATAGGTTGGACATGATGACCTCGAAGGTCTCCTCCAGTCTAATCTGTTCTGTTCTGTTCTATTCTGTGCTATTCTATGCTATTCTATTCCCAAACAGGAAAGCCTCCATTTGATGATGTTCTCCTGCTGTGAAAGCCAGTGCTGATAGAGGTGTCACCTAGTTCTGCCCTCATTTCAGTCCTGCTCTAACACTGTTGGAATGCACAACTCACAGTACTAAGTCAAACAATAGTAATTTGTCCTGCATGTCTGCTGAGTTGTTGGTCAAACTTCTCAGTCTCCTCAGAAGATGAAATTGGGTTCAGCTCGACCTGTTTCTACAAAACTGTGGTGGCTGCTGTTAATTATATTTTTATCTTTTAATTCTTTAACAGACAAACAAAAAGTTCCAGCATTTCCAATGTTTTATCCTGAAGTGATGTCAGACCAGGTGGCCTCAGATTCCCTGGTCGTCCTGCTTTGCCTTTTTCATCATAAAGTTGGATCTGCTCTTTGTTCTCACAGGTGGTCAGTCTTGTCTGCTCTGTATCCATGGTTGTGAAGGCTGTGTGATGAATTGTGTGCATGACTGAAAGGCACACCTTCCCAAGCTGCTGCTTTAGAAATCTCTGCATGCATCTCTAGCCACCTCACACCAGCACTGTCTGCAGGGCTTGACTGAGTGTGCACTGTACACTTCAAGTGCAGGCGGAGAGAGAAGAGCTCGTGAACCACCTGAAGCACTCCTGAGACACTTCCTTGTCTGCCATGTCTCTTGCAAAGAAAGAAGGAATGCAAAATGTGTGCCTTTGTCTTGTTTTACAGCCCACCATTCCTGCACCTTAGGGTGGAACATGAAGTGTGTCTACCTCTCAAAGCTTGTACCAGAGCTGTCTTTGCTTTTTCCTTGGCTCATCTACCAGCTTCCATAGCTGCTTCTGCAGCCTTTTCTCATCTGAGCTCCTTGCTTTGTGTCTTAACCTTCAGCACCAGGTGTGTTGCAACAGCAAGCTGTGTACAGAGCCTTGCTGTGACTGGCTCCATTTAGCACATATCCTGCACCCCCTGCTCCAGTGGTGCTGTTCCAGGCAGGCAGGGCTTTAGCTCTCCTGCTTCCCAGCAGATACATCCTTCAGGAACCCTCTCTCCAGGCACTGCAGTTGGTAGTGGCCCTTCAGTGGTTTCCCAGAGCAACAGCTCGGTTCTAGTCTGGGTTTAACCCCTTTTCTTCTTGAAAGGCTGGAAGGACATTCAGAATGCTGGCAGGGAGGTGCAGGGGTGATGCTGGGAGCAGAATGCTGATCTGGGAACCCCTATGCTTTGTGTGATCTCACTCAGGAGACAAAACAGGAGATGGTTTTACTAATGATCCATTGCTTTTGTGTGATCTGCCCCCATCCCCAGGTCTCTTACCTTGTTTGGGCTGTCAGAGGTATCTAGATCTGTGTTGTCATCTGTAACTCATGCATGTACCTGGCATCTCTACCTGTATGTGCAGTGAGTATGAATCTGTGAAGTAGCCTTCACATCAGTGCTTGTCAGGAAGGGATGCTGGTTTTTCTCAAGCCTAGTCCTGGAAGAAGTGGCAAGGGTGTCACAGCCTGGATCCTTCCCTGCTGACCTCAGATCAGTGGAGGGCTGCAGCATGGGACGGTTTGCAGAAGCTGTGCTGTGTGTGGACACAAACACCAATTGTGAGCAGATTGTTGCCATTTGCTGGGTCAGGCCAGCACAAAATGTTGGTGCTACCCCTGTGTTCTCAGGCAAACCTGCCCTGCTGACTAAGGTGTTTCTTGTTCAGTCTTCAAGTGCCAGTATTTTATCCTTTGAATGCAACCAGCTTGTGTGAAAATGCCATCTTGCAACCTATTGGACATTGTATCCAGGCTGCTGCAGATGTCCAGGCTCTCTCTTGGGATCTCTCTAAGGTGTTGGGTGGATTCTAGCTTGATTAGCTGCTCTGACCTAGGTGAACCTCTGGCAAAAGTCTTGTTTGGAGCTCTCCAAGTCCTTCAGACAGGAATGCAAGTGCGTGCTGTAGCGATTCACTAGGGCTCCATTAGGATGTGTGTGAGGCATTTGATTATACTGCTCTCAAATTTTATTTTACACCTCCTGTACTGAAGTGCTGAAACTGAGCATTCCATTCTTGTTCAGTGTAGTGGAACCCTCTTAATTAGGCAGCAGTTACTGCATCCCAGTGAACTCGGTAAATAAGGATTCCCTTGACAATTTTTAGCTTGAATTATGGAGGTTTGCTGAGCCCATTCCTGAGTGTTTTCCACACTGCAGCATAGCTATTGAGGCTGTTTAATGAAGGGAGAGGCCAACTGATTCTGTGAAGTTAGAGCCAAGCTTTTCCTGAGTAGTTTAGCTGCTGGCTTTGACCCAAGCACCCTGTTAATTAAGGTAACGCCGTGATAGACAAGGGAGGCTGGAACTGGGCAGCAGATCAGGTGGTGCTGTGCAGTGACTGGACCAAAGGTAATGGTTTTAATTTGAAACCATCTTATCAGTAAACTTATCAGTGTTTAGAAATATTTAAGAGGTGAGTGTCAAGAGGATGGGGCCAGACTCTTTTCAGTGGGGCCCGGGGATAGGACAAGGGGCAATGAACACAAACTGGAACCCAGAAGGTTCCACCTAAACATAAGGGAAAACTTGTTTGGTGTGAGGGTGGTGGAGCTCTGGAGCAGGCTGCCCAGAGAGGTTGTGGAGTCTCTTTCTCTGGAGAGATTCCAAGCTCACCTGGACACTGTGATTCTGGGCAAGCTGCTGTGGGTGACCCTGCTTTAGCAGGGGAGTTGGATCAGTTGATCCCCAGAGGTCCCTTCCAACCCTCACCAGTCTGTGATGATGTAAAAGAGAACAGATTTAGCAGGAAGACATTTTTTACACTGATAAGGTGAGACCCTGGCCTAGGCTGCCCAGAGAAGTGCTAGATGCCCCCACCCCTGGAAATATTCCAGGTGAGGTTGTTTGGGGCTCTGAGAAACCTGATCTGGTTGAAGATGCCCCTGCTCACTGCAAGAAGGGTTGGACTATGTGACCTCTAAAAATCCCTTCCAAACACCCTGTGATTCCATGTTTCTCTCTTCCGGTCTCCCTGGCCACTCCCAGCACACCATAACTCACTGCTCATCCATGGTCCTAGCTTGCTGCCCTGGAGCTTGCCTCATACCACTTTCTTCACTGGATTTGTTACCTGCCTTTTCCAGCAGCAGTAGTACTGGGCAGTGGGGACCACACAGTGGGATGCAACTATACAGTAGCCTATAGCCAACTTATGAATCATCTTTATGCTCATTGAATTAACTTCTAAACTCATATTGGTTATCCTGCATCTCTTATGCAGTTGAATGTGTTGGGGTTTTTTTTTCATGCAATCAATATTTATAACCTCCAGTCATTAGCAGCATCAAAGCTTTGCCTGATGATTTGTACCTGTAAAGATGTTTAAAGTTTCTGATCTGAATATCCTCTTCTCTGTGGTGCTTGAGGTACCTTTTGTGGAGTTTCAGATGTTCTTTGTGTCACAGAAACTTTGGGGTGTTTTTTTTTTTGCTGTCATGAACCATTTCATGTGCAGAATTAAAAGAATTAGAGTTTAGGCCTCTCAGGCCCACACAGGATTTCTTTAGCCCCATTACTGGATCTCATGTGAAGACTTAGAAGGAAGGGAAATGTTTCTTCTCCTAAGGGTTTGACATGCAGGAGTTCACATTTTTTCATAGAATCAATAAGGTTGGAAGAGACCTCAAAGATCATCAAGTCCAACCTGTCACCCAACACCTCATGACTACTAAACCATGGCACCAAGTGCCACATCCAATCCCCTCTTGAACACCTCCAGGGATGGTGACTCCACCACCCCCCTGGGCAGCACATTCCAATGGCCAACAACTCTCTCTGGGAAGAACTTTCTCCTCATCTCCAGCCTAAACTTCCCCTGGCACAGCTTGAGACTGTGTCCTCTTGTTCTGGTGCTGGGTGCCTGGGAGAAGAGACCAACCTGACTACAACCTCCCTTCAGGTAGTTGTAGAGAGCAAGAAGGTCTCCCCTGAGCCTCCTCTTCTCCAGGCTAAACAACCCCAGCTCCCTCAGCCTCTCCTCACAGGGCTGTGCTTGAGGCCTCTCCCCAGCCTCGTTGCCCTTCTCTGGACACGTTCAAGTGTCTCAATGTTCTTCTTAAACTGAGGGGCCCAGAACTGGCCACAGGACTCCAGGTGTGGCCTAACCAGTGCTGAGCACAGGGCACAATGACTTCCCTGCTCCTGCTGGCCACGCTATTCCTGATGCAGGCCAGGATGCCATTGGCCTTCCTGGCCAGTTTGTCTCATTCTGTGTCCTGGCACTGTAAGGCTGGGTGAGATCCCTCAGCACCATTAATAACTTCAATAACTTCAGTCAAATCTTGGAAGAACCTTCCTTGGAGGAAAGAATGGAAATCCCCTGAAGAGCCCCAGGTGGACTGCCCAGAACACTTAGACTGGAGCACTCTTGTGCTGATCTCCAGAGTGATCTCGATGTTATCTCATAAACGCAGGTTCTAATCCTCCAGTGTTGTCTTTCAGGTATAAAGATGATGTGGACAGCCCTACTGAGGAGAATGGGAAGCAAAAGGTCCTGTACAGCCTGGAGTTCACCTTCGATGCAGATGCTCGTGTTGCCATCACCATCTACTGCCAGGCTACAGAAGAGTTTGTTGGTGGAATGGCAGTGTAAGTCCTGGGCTTGTGGGCATGTGGAGTGACACAGGAGCTGTTGGGTGATGAACCTGTCAAACATCTCCCATTAATCACCCCCAGGGGCAATGCTGCCGTGGATGGTGGTGAGGGAAATCTCTTCTTTTTCATTTGTTTTGTTTTACGTATTCTGATAGTGTTGAATATTACTTTCACTTCCTTCCCCCATGTAGCCAACATCTTCTCTTCTTCCCTTTTTGCTTTGTTTTTTGGGTGTGAGGAAACCATTCTGTGAGCAACAAAGGAGAGGAACTCACAGCTCTATACTTTGTCAGCAGGATGTTCTAGGAAATTAAAACAACCACCCTTCCCTTCAAATGCTACCTGTTCTTTCTCCAGATCACTTAACTCTCTGGATTTCAGTGTTCCCTGTGACAGGAACACCTGGGCCACCAAAGCAAAGTTCAGTCTGAAACTTACATAACATGTTTGTGGAGTGGAGGCCCACTGAAAAGTCCCTTTTGGCATAAGTGACCCCTTACACACATGCTGTTGTGAGACTGCTTGTCAGGAGGATTTACCACCTGATGTATTTGCTTAGCTGTAGAAAGAATGGTCAAAACATCATCTGGGGAATCTTCCTCATATCCTGGTAGAGCATCCCTACAGATTTCAGAATGTTTTTATCTAAATGAGCTGGAGTGCTGTGTCCAGCTCTGGAGCCCTCAGCACAAGAAGGACATTAGTCTGTTGGAGTGGGCCCAGAGGAGGCCACAAAAATGATTGGAGGGCTGGAACACCTCTGCTGTGAGGACAGGCTGAGAGAGTGTTGGGGAGAAGAGAGGGCTCCAGGAAGACCTTATTGTAGCCTTTCAGTGCTTAAAGGGGCTAAGAAAGGTGGGGACAGAATTTTTAGCAGGGCCTGTTGTGACAGGACAAGGGGTGATGGTTTGAAACTAAAAGAGGGAAATTCAGACTGGATACAAGGCAGAAGTTATTTACACTGGCCCAGGTTGCTGTGCTAGTTTACCACAGTCTTTTCCCTACAACACAGAAGGGAGGGAAAGTAACACACACACACAAAAATCCAGAGTTGAGATAAGAGTTTACTGTGAATGAGAAAACACAATGCACAATTACCTTAGCCTGTTTGCAGAAAAAGCACAGCAGAAAGCAGCAGCAAGTAGAAAACAGTGAGCTAGAAACCCAAGCCAGGGAGCTACTCCCCCATCCCTCCCTGTCTGGCTGCCATCCCAGTGGAAGAACCAACATCCAAAACCCAGAACCCAAAAGCAGCAACCAGGACAGGAAGCCTCCCATGTTACAACCTAATCTTCAAGCCCCATAATACTTTGCTCCAGCCAGCACTTTCATTTTGAAGCTGATATTAGGCAGGATGGTTTTGAATAACAGCAGCAAATTGACTTAACCAATGACAGTTGCCCAGAGAGGTGGGAGATGCCCCATCCCTGGAACCACTGCAGGTCAGGTTGGTTGTGACTCTGAGCAACTTGCTTTAGTTGCAGATGTCCCTGCTGACTGCAGGGATGTTGGACTGGATAACCTTTAAAGGTCCCTTCCAACCTGAAGCATTCTATGATTTAAACTGTTCCAAAGAATTCCTCTCTGTACAGAGAGCTGAGGTGGCTGAACTGTGCTCTCCCTGGTGTCAGTTGGGTACACAGGAGCTGCTGCTACATTATGGCAGGCTTTGGATGGCCATGGGACAAAGAATTCTTTTCTGTTCAATGAATGAAGGAAGATTGAGGCTGCAGAAGCTTTTGGCTTCCTCCTGTAGAGGCTTTTGGCTGACCAGTGTCTCTGTGCACATAGTGCTGATGGCTTCTGAAGTGGTGCTCTTGATTTGGGGGCAAGCTTAGGTTTTATTGAAGGGAGAAATATGTGTGATAGAGCATAAAATGCCTTAGGTGTTGTGTGCAAAGTATAAACACCCACTAATGATCAGTGAAGAGGGTATTTTTAGCAATGAGACAAGCTCAGTGCTCTCATCCAGATGTGCATTCCTCCAAAGTGGTAATAAACTAGCTCCTTTGAAGTGCTTGAAAGGTCTCACTTGACAAACTCTGAAGACACTTTCTGTTTGGATCCAGTTTTTCCTGAGCAGAGCTGAATGCAGCAGGATGCCTTAGAAGTCCTGATAGAGTTTCCATGTTCTGTCTCTTAGCTCCTTAGGTTTCCTGTGAATTTAGTGCTAGTGAAGGTGTTGGAATGGCAGTCTTGGAGGCTGAAGTCCTCTTTTCCTAACACAGGTGCAATGTGGAGAGGTGGCCAATATCCTTTGTACTGCCCTGCAGTGTTCCTTGGGTTTTGACCTAAGAGGGAAACCATCTGTGAGCTGCTGAGGAGAGCTGAGGGCCCCTGTGGCCAGGGTGGATGTATTTACATTATCAGGCTTTAGCCATTGGTTAAATCAGCAAGTCTTGCTTTACATCTTGATTTTTAAACTTGTTGGTTTACCTCAAAGGAGGATTTGTCCCTGGTCAGTAGCACTGAACCACTTACAACGTGGTGTAAGCTCCCTATCAAACTTGGTGCTGTGTTTTACAAAGGGCTGAAGTCTCTGAAGTATGTCCCTGGAGTTTAAAATGGCTTTGTGCAGACTTGTGGTGTGGCACTTTGTTGTGACAAACTGGCAAAAAAAGGAAAGTTTTCTGTAACAGAAAGCTGCATTTTTTAATTTAACCTGGGCCTTGAACCAAGCTGTGTTGGGCTGGAAGTGCAACTGAGTCCTCTGAGACCCTCAGTGTAGTGTTCACGTTGGTTAAACTGCTCCTTGGGGGACTCCTAAGAGACTGCCTTGTCAAGTTCTGCCTTGAATATTGATTGCTTAATGGAAGTCTTGTAGTTACTGAATATAACCAACTGTTCCTGGGCAGAGTGTCTTCTCTCTGGGCAGTGTTTCAGTCTTCTGTGTCTGACAGCTTTCCTCTCAGAACTCTGTTGGTTGATTGGAGGAGGAAAATGCTGGAGAATGCCTTTTACTGAAATGTAGTGCTGTGCACTAAGCCAGTGACTGTCACCAGTGCTGCTGTCTGTTCTTTAGAGCTTATGCAGCAAATCTGAACCACCTAACTGCTTTTTAAATTGACTGTGAACAATTCCTAGGTAGAGTTTCTAGAAGTTAACACAACTGTCAACTTCAAAGAGAGAAAAAGGTTGGGGGGGACGGGGGGGAGGAATTTTTTAATCCACCCTATCCATGGTTCTCTGAGAGCTGGGTCTCTGTTCAGCTGGCAGAGGAGAGGCCTTTGTTCATGAGCCCTACCTGCCTCTGCATGAAACTAGGATCAGCAGTCATTACCTGGTCAGCAAAATGTAGCTGCTGATACAGTGCTGCCCTGCTAGGGTGGCAGCAGGCCCCTGTGCACTAAAGCTTTATGTCAAAATCCAAAGCACTCAGATTCAGCTCCTGCTTCCACTGCTGGCCTTTTACTTAATAAATGATCTTCTAATTTCCTTGTAGTATGGGAGTGATGAACTGTCTGTCTCTGCAGTGGGCAGTAAATGTTATAGAAGTGTGGGGAGTAGAGGCCTGCACCAGAAGCCAGGGAACTTCTTGGCAGGCATGATCCTGGTTTCGTGCAGATGTGTAGGTAATAAAGTCTGAGGGAAGTGAGGTACAAATATAGACTTTATAAGCTGCTTTAATTCAAGCCAGGCTCTCCTTCCATGTGGAAGTGGCTCGTGGAGCACGTCTTGGGGCTTGTGCAGCTGCCCAAAGTAGGCATCTCCACTTCTCTGGATTTCCTGGCTGCTAGTAAAACCTTTCTCAGCTCTGATTTCAGCTTTGCAAAGCCATTCTGAAAGGGCAGTGCTGTAATTACTTTGATTTATCCTTTTGAAATTCTAGTGGGGGAAAAAAAAACCAAGAACACAGCCCAACCAAAATAATTGGGGCTGCATTCTTAGAGCTCTGAGGGAGTGAGTGCATTTTTAGTGCAGCATCAGGAATGCAGCTTCCCCCTGCCTGGCCTGCTAGCTTTGCATTTTTTTTTGCAGTTCCTTTCCTTCTGACAGCTGCATTCAAGGAACAAGAATCTGCAAAAGCTGCCTCCTCTATAAATCCAAAACTTTTCTCTGGCTGTAGCCAGAATTTGATTGGGAAAAAGGTCCTCTTTAAATCAAAATACTTTCCCCCCCCCCCCCACTCTCCTAAAAGCCTAAAATGGGAGAAACTTTCTGGACCCTTGTC
Organism: Melanerpes formicivorus; assembly: GCF_026170545.1. Taxonomy (NCBI): domain Eukaryota; kingdom Metazoa; phylum Chordata; class Aves; order Piciformes; family Picidae; genus Melanerpes; species Melanerpes formicivorus. The sequence goes on along the minus strand of NW_027142366.1, from coordinate 10,524,746 downwards.
AAAGGCAGAAATTTTCTCCTGGTCCTCAGCCTGCAGCATGGCTCCCTAGAAGTGCTGAACAAGTTATTCTGGCTTCTCTGCTGACACAGCCACTGATCCTGATAGTATCAGTGCTTCTGCTCCTGTGAAGCTCCTGCTAGGAAGGTGGTTGTGTTCATACAGTTTGGGGTGAGAGGAAGGAGGGAGGGTGAGTGGGTGGCTGTCTGTGACCAGAGGCATAGCTTGTCATAGAGCCTCTCGCTCACCTGAGAGCCACAGTGCTTGGTGTGTCATGGGCCTGCCTTCAGGATTAGCTGATCTCCATCAGCAAACCTTGCTCTGTGCAAGCCAGGAAGCTTCCTGCTGGAGCTGTTTGGGCTCTGTTTAAAAGCCAGTGGCTTTATCAGTATGTGCCGCCTGTCCTAACCTGTCTCAGAGAAGCATTCAACAGACTTTCCCAGGTAATCCTGCTGGAAGATGTGCTCAGCCATACCATTTCCCAGCCAAGATCTTGGGAACATGTATCTCCCAACTGCTGCCTGCCTCTTGTCCTGAACTGTTGAACTCTGAGTTTCATGGGGAGCTGCGCTATCACCTCTGTGGGACTGCAGCTGACCAGTTGAAGTCTGGAGAAGGCAAACGTGTGCTTCCTGGGGCAGCAGAGGTTTCATCAGGAACAAGCAAGAAATCTTAGGTTTCTTGGGGATAGTGGGATTTTGGAGACTGCACATTCCTGGATACAGCCAGATTATGAAACCTCTGTATGATGTGACTCGAAAGAGAAACAGTTTCCACTGGGGACCTGAACAACAAGGTACCCAGCCCTTCCTTGTGCTAGTGCAGGTGCAGTGACAGGTGAGAGGACAAGAGACAATGTGCAGTGAAAGTGTAGAAACAAGCGATAGGACAAGAGAAAATGGCCTCAAACTCTGCTGGGGGAGGTTTAGGCTGGAGATTAGGAAAACTTTGTTTGCTGCAAGAGTGGTCAGGCACTGAAACAGGCTGCCTAGGGAGGTGGTGGAGTCAAAGTCCCTGGAAGTGTTCAAAGAAACGTGCAGATGTGCCACACTGCCACATGGTTTAATGGCCATGGTATTTTTAGGTCAATGGTTGGACTCGGTGATCTTAGAGGTCTTTTCCAGCCAAAGCACTTCTGTGTTTCTGTGATGCAGTGAATAGCTGAAGGACTCCCAGTTCGTAGCCTGCTTTCTCCTGCAGGAACCGGTTCAGGTATTCATACCCTTAGATGTCTTTGATTTAGGAGACAGCTATGTTTTTTTGGAACAGGCTGTAGAGATGTTCATATTCTCTTTTTATGTGTGCTCTGTGACTGCATCCTTTCCTTTTTCAGGCAAAAGCCTTGATGTGCAGCGTTCCTGGGAGGGCCCCCGGGACTTTTCCAGCTGTAGCTATCCTGCTGACTGGCAGGAAGGATTGTGTAGTTAAAACATGACAGCAGCCGTTGTTTCCTCAGGGTAAGGAGTCAAACCAGCCCTGGAGCTGGAAGCACTTAAACCAGCCAACTCTAAAGACATGAACAAACCAGGCAGAACAGGAGCTGATGTTAAATATGAGAGGTTTGAGTTTTGCAACCCACTCGTGGTGGATGCTCCTTCCCTGGAGGTGTTCAAGGGGAGGGGCTTTTTACAAGGGCTTTCAGTGATAGGACAAGGGGTGAATGGCTTTGAGCTGGAAAAGGGGAGATTTAGACTGGAGATTAGGAAGAAATTCTTTACAGTGAGGGTGGTGAGACACTGGAACAGGTTGCCCAGGGAGGTTGTGGATACCCCCTCCCTGGAAGTGTTCAAGGCCAGGCTGGATGAGCAATTTGGTCTAGTGGGAGGTGTCCCTGCCCATGTCAGGGGTGGCAATTAGATGATCTTTAAGGTTCCTTCCAACTCAAACCATTCTATGAATCTTCTTTGGACAGAAAAGTTTCTCTTCTCTACCCTAGTGATGTTGCTGAACTCTGTTTTCTTCTTATAAAGAGAAAACACCACAAAAATAGGTCAGTCCAGCTCTGCAGCCTTTGCCCTTTCCCAGGGCTGTGCTGTTTGTGTTGCTGAAGCACACGTGGGTGTAGTGGATATATGTATTTATATATGTATATCTATCTTTTTTTTCCCCCCATCTCATTTCCTTGTGAGTTGTGCAATGCCTGCTCCACTCCTGGCAGGCAGACGTGACACCGCAACGAGGATCTGTTCTGGCTGCCTGTGGAAGCTGGGGGAGAGTTGGTTCACAAAATGAAACCCAGCTGGAAGGAGCAGCTCAGCACATGGCTGTTCTCACTCCAGCTTGCGTAGCAGAGCCAGAGGCACTCAGATATTCCTTTGGTTATTTAATAGCCTCTCTCTATTCAGGGCCTCTGAAAGGTGCTCTGGCTGCTTCTGGCTGTGAGCTGTGGTGATTAATAGGAACTCTTTGTGCTGAGAGACTTCTTCTGTGTGAAGAAATCAGGGGCAAGTGCTGGTCTTTGCTAGGCACAAGCCTTGCCAGCCAAAGCCTGCTTTGATCCAGGCAGACACCAGTCCCCCAAGGGAATGCTGTAGTGTGCAGAGTTCATAGGCTGGAGAGCTGAATTCTCTAGATTGCAGCAAGCAGACAAACCCTCTGTCTTTAATGAGAGCTCTGGCCTTTGTGCCTCTCTGTGTAGCTGGTGTGTAAGCTGCCAGCTTTGAAGCCTGGTTAGAGTTGTGAGTGTGATGCTCTCACCAGTAAGTTCAGCAGCTGAAGGCAGACTCTGCAGGTGCTGGAGCAGGATATGGGCAGCAGGGTTTCATCTGCATGGTAAGATAGTTGTTTTCTCCTGGAGGAGAAGACTGGCAGGGCTGCAATGCACCAGGTTAGCACTCAGACATCCTCCAAACTCTGGGGAATAATTTTAGTTTGCTTCCTGTTCTCTCAAAAATCACTGTGGTGCAGTCCTGGAGCTTCTCACCTGCCAGTTCTCTCATGCACAGCTGGTTTTGTGGGGTGGAAGAGCTTGACACAGGGGAAGAAGGAGTCAGCATGGAGTATAAGCAAAGGTGTGTCAAAGAGCTTACAGCAGGAGACAGGCTGCATGACCCCTTAGGACAGAGCTCAGGCTGCTGCAGTGTGGTACCCTCTGTTGCTGGTGAGTCTCATGCTGTCAGGGTTACCTGAGCAAACAGACAGGTATGACAATGTGACTGGAGATTTCTTTTTGGTCTTGACCTAGTAGGAGAGACCCCACTTCTCCACTGTCCTGAGCTGCCAGTGCTCACCAAGTGGTTTTCTTAGACTTCCCATGTGGATGGAGACCTCTCTTGGTGCAAACTGAGGAATAACAGCTGAAACATTCAGATTTCAGCCTTTATGTGGGGTGAGGCAGCATGTTGCTTCTCTGCTACCCTTTATTAGAGCACACTCTCTTTTGCTGTAGCACAGCTCCACAGAGCTTCTCCAGTACTGTTGCTGTAAGCCCACAGCACCACAGGCAGGGAATGGAAGACTTAACAAATGCAGCAGATGCCAACCAAAAGGGCTGGGCTTGGGCTGAAATTGCTTAGGCACTAATATGCAGGATGCTTGCCAGGTTGTCCTGAGCAACACAAGGAGCCTGTACATGTGCAGTGGATCCTGTGCCTCACCTTAGGAAGATGATTGATCTCTGTGACAATCCGGGGTCACCAGCACTTGCCAAGAGAATTCACCAGGCTCTGCCCTGCTGGTGCTCTGCAGCCTCAGCACTGGCTGCTGACTGGAGGTCTCCAGTGTTGTCAGGATGTTCAGATCCAAGTCTTAGAGGCATTTTGCAATGAGGGCACTCAGGGTCACACAGCCTGAGGCATAAAGCTCACTTGAAGAAGCCTCCCTCTGTTGTGCTCTTCAGCTCAGAAAATCTTTGTACCAGGTTTATCTCTTTTCTCAGGGGCAGTGAGAGCAGCAAGACTGTCCTCCTTGGAACAGCATTACTTGTTTCCCTGTTGTAGACTGGTTTGGGCTACTGGTGCTGTAAGTGCAGATCCTCCAGCCTTCCTGACACTCATCATCAGCATGTTTACACCCCTTCCCCAGTGCTGCTGTGGTGCATGTCATCCAAGCAGCCTCTGACCTTCCACTCTCTGCACTTTATTTCTAATAGGTTCCCAACTTGCTGTCACCTTGGATAAGTCACTCTTCCATCCCCTGCTTTCCCAGCTGTAGAGGGAGAATTGTGCCTTTCTGCAGAGCTGGGAAGCTTTAAGAGCACCACAAAAGGAGCTAGATACAGGCTTGCTCTATTCATTGTGCTTGACAACTCAGTAAATAAAGCTTCACTCAATTGCTCGCCCTGTAATTCACACATAAAAGACCTGTCATTCTGATCCCTTCCCACACCATACTTTAAATGCAAAGGATGGAGGGGGACCTTCTAGTGAAGCAGCACAATTTCAGCACAGTACAGAATGGTCTTTGAGGGTGAGGTGTTGTCATAAATAACACAATGCACCTGCCTTGGCAGGAAGAGCAGAGTGTGTGTGGTCTGCTTGGTCTTCGTCATGGCCTTCCAGACTTTAACATAGATCTTGTGACACTTGGTAAGCCTTCTGGTTCCTCAGAGGGTGCAGGAGCTACACTGGCTTTCCAGAGGAAAGCAGCAGCAGTGGGGAGCCTGGCTTTTCCTCCTTGGGTTTGGGAGGAATTAAGAATTTCTCATCATCTTCTGGTGTCCAGGTCTTTACACCCTTGGCTGCAAAATGCATCCTAATGACGGTGTTTTCTGGCTCTGTGTTAGAGTGCTGGCTGGGCCTGGCCCTGGAGGGCAGCCTGCTGTCTCTGTGGGCTGCTGCACTCAGGCAACAGGTCCCTGCCAGAGCTGCAGAATTCGAGTGTAAAGTTTCCACAGCATAACTTAAAGCCAAGTTTTAAGGTTCAGGCATGTCCCCTCTAATCACCTCTGCCATCATCCAGCCCAGTCTTCACATCTCTGGGGTGATGTTCAGTTCTGCAGTTCCTGGTTGACTCAGCCCCAGGGCGGTTTCCCACAGTTTTTGACTTCACTCTCTCTGGAAGTGAGCTGCCTGACCCTCTTGCTTGTGGAGACCAGAGACATTACCTTGTGTGCAGAAAACCTTTGTGCTTCCGTCCCCTTCCGCTGTGCTCTGCTCCTTCACAAGGTATAGTTAGGCTGAAGGAACTTGGAGCTTTCCAACCTTTGCTTGTATCCCTAGTGTAAGTTGTGTCTGTGCTCCAGAGCAGTTGAAGGTTCTCAAAAGTACAGAATCCCATGGGTTTTTGTGGGTTTTTTTGGAGCAAGGATCCTCTATCTCTGCCTCTGTGCACTCTGTTAACTGCTCTGCTTGACAGGACTCTGAATGAATCAGCCACATCAAATGCCTCCATGTCCTCTGGTGGGGTCTCCTCAGGGCTGGCAGTACTGCTACTCAGGTTATTCTTTGGGAAGCACATTTAGCAAAATCTGAGGAGCTGCTTGTCAGGGGATCCTGTGTGATATCCCAAGCTGAATGAAGGAAGACCTCGGCCTAGAACTCCTGGTGCTAATGTGACATCTGTCCCTGGAGCCTGTCCCCAGGCTGGCTGGTTGATCAAGAGCTGTGGCAATCAAGTTTCAACAAGGCTTCAAGCTTGTAGCTGTTCATTGTGCAGTGGCTGGAGGCCAGTGCTTTGTTCACCATGTGAAGCTCCACTTAAGAGGTGGTGGTTAGTGGCACAAGAGAGAACATCCCATTACTGTGACCAGCTGTTAAAGTCTTTCTTGTAGAGCTGGAGCTAGACCTGCCTCATCACTGTGCCAGGGGAGGTTGGTGTTTCTGCAGTATAAGCCTCTAGGGCAAGGGATCTCTTACTTTCTCTCTAGTTTTGTTAGCATGCTCTGAACACACAGTTAGTAGCTCCACAACAAAAGCTTTGGGAGTAAAAACAGCTTTAGATGTTCCCACCCTGCCTTCTCTCCCTCCTGTGCCAGTGTTGGCACTGCGAGAGGTTGTGTACCTCCAGCTCAGATATCACTCTCCAGAAAGGGGCAAAAACTCCTCAATCCTGCTTTGCCACTAAAGCTCACTGTGAATCACACCATCCATAGTGACAGTCAGTGGGCAGATAATGTGTGGGCTTTGGGTGCAGAAGATGGTGGATGGTATCTATGGTCCCATGCCAGAGATGTTCATCCCAGCATGGCAGTGCTGGCATTTCAAGTGCTGGGCCTCAAACGGTGGAAGAAGGAGGCTGGCATGGAGGAGTGGTTGGTGTCTCTGCAGTGGTGTTGGGATGTTCCTGCAACATCTCTGGGGAAGCACATAAAGAGCAGAGAGGTGAACTGGAATGACTCTTGCTTAGCAGGATGATGGGGAGCCAAGCAGTGTTCCTTACTGCAGAGCTGTCCTGGGGAGGCATAGGAGAGCTTTCAGTGGTGTGTTGGGCTCTGTGTGGCCACTGTTAGATCATTGCTCATTCTCCCTGGGTTTCCTGCAGAAAGTAATACTCTCTGCCAGGCTGAAAGCATTGCCTAGGCCCTGGATTTAGTGAGCTGGCCTTTGCCAGGCTGATGCACCCCACTGTACTCCTCTGACACCCAGTGTTTCCAGGCAGGTCAGTATGGATCCAATCAGACCTTGCTTTCCCTTCCTTGTGCTCACCTTTTTGCTTGGACCTTTCCCTTCCCTTTTTGTATCCCCTCTGAATGGCTGCCAGCCCCTGCCAGCTTAGAGCTGCCACTTGTGGTTCCTGAAGGGTCAATGGCTGTGAATGAACAAGAGCCTAGCAGAGAGCCATCATTTGTCACAGCAAGTTTTCTTTTCCTCTCTTTCTTCAGGTACAGCACAAAGAATCCCTCTCTGCAGTCGGAGACAGTTCATTACAAGAGAGGGGTAAGCCAGCAGTTCTCCCTGCCTTCCTTCAAGATTGATTTCTCAGACTGGAAGGATGATGAGGTAAGTGTCTCCTCAGTGTCCCCTTTCCATAGCCCTGTGGTCCCAGAAGCACTGGACTCCCATTTAGTGCCATGAGATGATGGTTGGAAGGCAGCCTCTCCCAGCTGCCATGGCATGTTTTGTGGGTATAAGATGAATGGGGCCCTGGGAGGAGCAGGTATGAATGCTGTCTGGGAACTTGGCAGGTAGATCAGGCAAACAGAGAAGAAACCCAGAGAGGCAACTGTTGGTATCTCTGCTCAGCTGGCATCCCAACATCTGGTGTAGGAGGGAGGATGCAGAGATTGGCACTGGAGCTCTTCCTGGAGGAGCCTGCCACTCCTCAGCCTCCCAAAGAGCTAGTGGAAACAAAAGCCTCTCCATCTTTTTGTTTTGATGTTTTGTTGTGTGTCTTGTGCTTGAGTTTTTGGCTGGTCCTCTGGAAGAGTGGTTTCCAACATTGAGGTACATGCAAGGCAATTCACTGGGACGTGGGAAGAACTTCAGCAGTACTTGTATATATATCTTATAAACAATGACTGTACCTATGTTGGGAGTGTGTGCTCCAGATTGTTTACTGATGGGATGAACAGCCAAAATAGTTTGGAGACCACTGCTCTAGAAGAGTCCTGTTTAAGGGCCACATCCTGCATTATTAACTGTAGCAGCACAGTGTTGTGGGAGGATTCTCTCCTTTCTGGGGCAGATTCACACTGGTGCATTAATGCTGAAGAAGGGGATGCCTGCCTGCTTTCAGTTTAACTCATAACTGCAACCAGACGAAGGCTTGGTTTTAATTAAGCTCTGTGGCTTTTCCTACACAACAAGATCTGTAGAGTCCTATTGATTGTGGTATCTTGGAAAATTCCAACCCAGGCAGTAGCTCTCTGCTTCTTAAGCCTCTGAGCTTTGGCCCAAGGGCATCTCCTGCATGTGATGCAGGGCAAGGAGTCCTTGGTCTTTCCTCTGCTCTGTGCAGAATTGCCATAAGAGATTTCTGATGCCCAGGAGTTGCTCTGTAACTCCTGCTAATATATTTGCTCCTGTGCACTCATCTCAGTGCTCATTTCCTCACCAAAACCTGTCTGAGAGGGTAGTGTATGTGAACCCTGACAGATAACTCTGCCTCTTTTTGAAAACTAAAAGAAACAAAGGAGAGGGGGAAAAAAAAGTGGGGGGAGAGAGAAAAAAAGAGAGGAAGAAAAGTAGTCTCTCATATATGTTGAAAAGATTGAATAGCTATTGTCTTGAAGTTACTGTCATAATCAGTCTCGTGCCTTAACAAATGCCTTGGTGGTTACCAAGAGCCTGCAGTCTGATCTCCTGATGTCTTGGCTTCTCTGCCAGTATATGATTTCACAAGTTCAGCCTACAAAAGCCTGGAAGAGCTGCTTTTCAGTCCCTTCTGTCATCAGAGAGAGCTGGAAAGAAGGAGCTCAGATTGCTTTCTCCTTCAAGAATTGAGAAGCTTAATTTTCACTTTTGTTCCTGCCAGCAAGGTTTCAACTTGAGAACTAAAGTCATGTTCCTTCCACAGCTTAAAGGGAGAGGTGCTGTGGAAAAATGATCTTCTAGCTCCCTTTGCTTGATTCTGATACATCCTCTGTTGTCACTGATGTTGCTGGGAGCTCTGGCAGTGGAGAGAAAGTGGAGCATGCACTGTGGTTGGGAAGTCTCCTCTTCTGTTTCAGCTCTGTGTGCACATCAGTCCTTGTCCTCTCAACTCCAGTCAAAAGCATGTGGCTAAATCTTAACTGAAGCAGCATATTCCTATGAGGTGTTAAGAAACATGTGGACATCACACTTCAGGACATGGTTTAATGACCACAGTGTTCTTAGGTTGATGGTTGGACTCAATGATCTTAGAGGTCTTTTCCAACCAAACCACTTCTGTGATGGTCTGGGACAGCTAGCAGACTGTTATCACTCAGCTGTGTACCCTTGCTTGCCTCAGACTGCTGCCCAGCTTTGTTACTGAAGTTGTCCAAAAAGCCCTAATTAACTTCATGTTTATGCTCAGCATAACACTCAGATGTGATGTGGTTCTTGGCTGGCCAGCAGAAAGGAAAAGAATGTTGTGGCAGGTTGTTATGTGGAAAGCTTCATGAAAGTTTCCTTTGTCTTTGGAATGTGCTGGTTTGTTGGCACATTACAGTGGCTGGCTTGTGTTGGGACAGCTGTTTTCAGATCCATAAAATGACTGGGGAATGTACCCCTAAAGAGGCATTTTGAGATAGAATCATAGGATGCATTGGGTTGGAAGGAGCCTTAAAGGTCATCCAGCTCCAACCCCCAGCTATGCTCAGGGATGCCTCCCACTAGCCCAAGTTGCTCAAGGCCTCACCCAACCTGGCCTTGAACACCTCCAGAGAGGAAGCATCCACAACCTCCCTGGGCAATCTGTTCTAGTGTCTGACCACCTTAACTGCAAAGCATTTCTTCCTAATCTCCAGCCTAAATCTCCCTTCTTCCAGCTTTGATCCATTCCCTCTTATCCTATAGCTGCAAGGCCTTGTAAAGAGTCCCTCCCCAGCTTTCCTGTAGGCCCCTTCCAAGGCCTCTCCCCAGCCTTGTTGCCCTTCTCTGGACACGTTCAAGTGTCTCGATGTCCTTCCTAAACTGAGGGGCCCAGAACTGGACACAGGACCTAACCAAAGCAGAGTACAGGGCACCATGACTTCCCTGCTCCTGCTGGCCACACTATTCCTAATGCAGGCCAGGATGCCATTGGCCTTCTTGGCCACCTGGGCACACTGCTGGCTCATGTTTAGGCAGCTGTCAATCAGCACCCCCAGGTCCCTCTCTGTTTGGCAGCTCTCAGCCACTCTGACCCCAGCCTGTAGCTCTGCATGGCATTGCCGTAGCCAAAGTGCAGCACCCGGCACTTGGATTTGCAGCCTGAAATTTGTGCCTGCAGCACTTGGCAGAGCCACAGCTGTGTGGCTCATGGGCTACAGCACAGCTGGCTGGTGGCTGACCAGGTGTCTCATCTCCTGCTGTACAAACATCAGTAATTTCAGAGTGAGCATCAAGGTCAGGTTGGATGAGGCTTTGAACAACCTGGTCTAGTGGAAGGTGCCCTTGCCCATGGCAGCAGGGTTGGAACTAGGTTATCACAGAATCATAGAATTGTTAGGGTTGGAAGGGACCTTAAGGATCACCTAGTTCCAACCTCCCCTGCCATGTTCAGGGACCCCTCACACTAGATCAGATTGCCCAGAGCCACATCCAGCCTGGCCTTTAAAACCTCCAGGGATGGGGCTTCTACCACCTCTCTGGGCAACCTGTTCCAGTGTCTCACCACCCTCATGGGGAAGAACTTCTTCCTAACATCCAGTCTGAATCTACCCATTTCTATTTTTTTTATATTCCCCCTAGTCCTGTCACTCCCTGACACCCTCAAAAGCACCTCCCCAGCTTTCTTGTAGGCCCCCTTCAGATACTGGAAGGCCACAATTATCATAGTATCAGTCAGAGTTGGAAGGGACCACAAGGATCATCTAGTTCCAACCCCCCTCGGTGCCTTCTCTTCTCCAGACTGAATAGCCCCAACTCTCTCAGTTATCTTTAAGGTCCCTTCCAATCCAAACTAGTCTAGGATTCTAACATTTAGGTTGCAATTTATCTGAGGAAGAATCATTTTCAGCTATGTTAAGGCTCACAGTGAGAGCCACCTTCCCTCCATCCTGGGGCTTTTGGGTTGCTGTGTGTGCTGATGGCTTATCTTGCTAGTTTGTCTTTTGAGGGCCTGGCTGGAGAAGATGCTGCTGCAAATGATTTTGGGGCTGCAGGGAACTGAAGGAAGCTCCAAAGTGCTCTCTGAAGGGTGCTGCAGGGCTTTGAAACAGGTTTCAGTTTTCAGCAGTAAACTGAAAACAGACCACCTGGAGCACCATGGTGAAATGACATCTTCTTCTCTCTTGGCAAGGGATGAGACAAAAGTCCCCATCAGTAATTAACAGAACCCACCAGAAATCCAGTCTCTGAGCCAGTTCCGTTCCTGGCAGAGGGCAGTGTTTGTAAGGTTGCATTTTTCTTGTGTTTGTAAGATGATGATGGAGCTTTTGAAGTGCTGGAATGAAGTGCAGGGTGAAGGAAGAAATCGAGTCTGATTTCCTTGCACTCAAGCAAGATCTTACATTTTCACTCTCACCAATTAGAAGGTCAAGGACCTGAATTTCATAACATGCCAACAGATGGGAATCAGTCTGGTGTTTCCTTAGAGGGTTGTGTGAGCTGACAGATTTTTCTCCATCTTCCAGAGCTCCACAGAAGAGTCAGTTTGGTTTCCTTTGGTGATGTAGGGAGCATGATGCCCACTGCTATGCTATAAGCAGTGTATCCTATCACGTGCAACCAAAACTATGGCACTAGATATATTTGGAGAGACTTTTCCTGCTGCAGATCACTCAGGAGACTTTTAGGATCTATTATCTATTAGTGAGACTTAAATGCCATATGAAATTCAAAGGGAGATGCTTTGCTTTGCTGGCCATAGCTGGTGCTCAGTGCCGTGCTGCCCAGGGAGGTGGTGGAGTTGCCATCATTGGAGGTGTTTAGGAGGAGACTTGATAGGGTCCTTGGTGCCATGGTTTAGTTGATTAGATGGTGTTGGATGATGGGTTGGACAGGATGATCTTGAAGGTCTCTTCCAACCTTGTCCTTTCCCCCTTTCCCCCTTTCCCCCTTTCCCCCTTTCCCCCTTTCCCCCCTTTCCCCCTTTCCCCCTTTCCCCCTTTCCCCCTTTCCCCCTTTCCCCCTTTCCCCCTTTCCCCCTTTCCCCCTTTCCCCCTTTCCCCCTTTCCCCCTTTCCCCCTTTCCCCCTTTCCCCCTTTCCCCCTTTCCCCCTTTCCCCCTTTCCCCCTTTCCCCCTTTCCCCCTTTCCCCCTTTCCCCCTTTCCCCCTTTCCCCCTTTCCCCCTTTCCCCCTTTCCCCCTTTCCCCCTTTCCCCCTTTCCCCCTTTCCCCCTTTCCCCCTTTCCCCCTTTCCCCCTTTCCCCCTTTCCCCCTTTCCCCCTTTCCCCCTTTCCCCCTTTCCCCCTTTCCCCCTTTCCCCCTTTCCCCCTTTCCCCCTTTCCCCCTTTCCCCCTTTCCCCCTTTCCCCCTTTCCCCCTTTCCCCCTTTCCCCCTTTCCCCCTTTCCCCCTTTCCCCCTTTCCCCCTTTCCCCCTTTCCCCCTTTCCCCCTCCCCTCCATGTTGTAGTTATTCTGGTTGACTCCCTTTGAAAGTTGGTGCCTCAATTTTCAATCCCCCTGCTCTGTTGTGTCATTTTCAGGCAAGGGACTGAAGGCCTGTCAGGAGGACCTTCATTGCTCTGATGTTAACACTATCTGGAGTGTTGTCTCCAGGCAAGGCTGGTGTGAACTGCCTAACCTCATCTCGTTTCTTTCCCTCAGCTGAACTTTGACTTGGACCGTGGTGTGTTCCCTGTGGTCATCCGAGCAGTGGTGGATGAAGGGGATGGTAAGAATGGTGCTCTGCACCCTTGGTCTTCCTTTATCCCTTTGTGAGTTTGTTTGGCTCCTTCAGGGCAAGCCTCCTTTTGCAATGATGAAAACATTTTACTTGTGGGAAAGGCCTGGGGAGTCTTCCCAGAATAAAAACCGTTTCAGGAGTTCACCTCAGCTTCTGTGTATGGAAAGGGCCCAGCTGACCACAGGTTCCTACATGAAAACATCCTTTTAAAAACAGCCTCCATTTTTAGCAGGAAAAGTGGCCAGGTATTTAGTGCTGGAATAGTGTTGAGGAGAGCTCCTGGCTCTGCTACCAGTGCCAGGCACAAACTGGAACAAAATTCCTCTCTCTTTGGTTTTTGCATTGGAAATGTGTGAAGTAAGGGGGGAGTTGGTCTTTCCCCTTCTTGGAAGGGAAAGATCACTTAGCTATAGCTAAGTGTAGAGTGGACCTTCTCCTAGGGATGGTCAGAGCAGAAGAAATGGCTTTGAGATACTCAGGCCACTGTTAACCAAACACAGGTTCATTCAGCAGTGTCATGTTCTCCTGCCTTTTCTGAAGGCTGCTAAATAGTTACTTCTCTTTGATGAGAAACAATATTGATTAGTTTTACAGCCTGTGGCATTTGGAAGAGGGACATCCAAGGCATGTTTCTTTTGTTACTCACCTTGCACAGTACTGTCCTCAGGGGTGTGTGTGCTTTTGGGCAACGTGTGTTTGCGCTCGTTCTGAGTGTCAGCAATGGAAAGGCCTCAAGGGAGTGACATTTCCTCCAAAACTGGGGGCTGTTGTGGTCAGCAGGGCCAACATTTCACTGCTTTTGTACAAAATTTAAGAGTAATTAGAAGGAAAAAAAATTTCCTTTAATAGCATGCTTTAGTCCAGTCACCTGTTCAGTTTCTTCTGTTGCAGATATGGAAGGATATGGCCAGCAGGAGCAGGGAGGTCATTCTGCCCCTGTACACGGCACTGGTTAGGCCTCACCTTGAGTCCTGTGTCCAGTTCTGGGCCCCTCAGTTTAGGAAGGATGTTGACTTGCTGGAAGGTGTCCAGAGAAGGGCAACGAAGTTGGTGAGGGGTTTGGAACACAAGCCCTATGAGGAGAGGCTGAGGGAGCTGGGGCTGCTTAGCCTGGAGAAGAGGAGGCTCAGGGAAGACCTTATTGCTCTCTACAACTACCTGAAGATGTAGAAGAAGTTGTAGATAGGTCGGTGTTGGTCTCTTCTCCCAGGCAACCAGCACCAGAACAAGAGGACACAGTCTCAGGCTGCACCAGGGGAGGTTTAGGCTGGAAGTTAGGAAGAAGTTCTACACAGAGAGAGTAATTGCCCATTGGAATGTGCTGCCCAGGGAGGTGTTGGAGTCACCATCATTGGAGGTCGTCAGGAAGAGGCTTGATAGAGTGCTTGGTGCCATGGGTTAGTTGATTAGGTGGTGTTGGATGATAGGTTGGACTCGATGATCTTGAAGGTCTCTTCCAACCTGGTTTATTCTATTCTCAAGTGCCCAGAAACTCACTGCATTATTTCACAGCCCTCTGAGCAGAACTGAAATAGAACTGAGTGAACCAATTGAAAGTCTGACTAACCAAGCACAGTGCAAGATGAAGGAAATTACTTCTAAAGTGCATCTATTTTTAGTGATTTCAGGCACTGTCAGTAAGATTGACTTATATGTCTACTTCTTGACCATAAACCACCTTCCTCTGTTTATGGAGCTTTTGGCAAAGTGTTTGTACTTCCTAATGTTGGGCATGCCTAGAATGACCAAAAATAGAACAGGAGGCAGCATGGGAAGCATACATTGATGTACATACCATGCCCTGTCTAAGCCCATAGTGTGCTGTCATCTATTGTAATAATCTGGAAAGGCAACTGCTTTTAAATCCTCCCCTGGCAAGAACACCAGCACGAGCCTGTGTGACACTTGAGCAAAATTTGAGGAAGAAGTGGTGTGTTTGGGTGCTTTTTTAACTGATGGGATTGGAAGGAGCTAGCCTGGTGTGTTGGGAGCACCTAGAAAATTACAGCTGGCCTGTAACTGCTGGTGTTCAATCCAAGGAAAGGGCAAATGAAACTAGCAGTCAGTGAGGTGTTGGTTTGGACTGAATTCTGCCAGGAGATGTTTGCATGCCTTGAAGAATGTCAGCTTGCACTGTTAGCCCTTCCCCATTCCTGCCAGTAAGCTTACTCTCAGGGAAAGGTACAGAAACCCTGGGGGAGGGTTGGAAGTGCTGCCAATTGCTGTTAAACCAGATGGATTTATTAATCTCTGTGATAAATTCAGGTAATTAAACCCAAGAGTTTGGGGGGGAGAAGCAGAAGCCGTCTGAACACTTTGTTTTATTTTCCCTTCCCAACCTCTGAAAACAAAGCAGGATAGTTTGGAGCAGCCATGGTAGTGAAGGCATGTCTGTGTAGGGTCCACCACAGAGCCCAGCAGTCTGTGCTTCTTGCTCCGCAGGGGTGTGTGATGAACCGACCTGAGGACGATGTAGTGAAAGGTTTAAATTGCACAAGGAGATGAAAACAGAACTGCTGCCACTTTAGGGATTGTGAAAGGACTCAGATTCAGCTCGAGGTAGTTTTATGCTTGTGCTGTTTCCAAGGTTTAGGCAGGACTGATGGAGCAGGTCCAGAGGAGGGGCACCAAAATGCTCAGGGGGTTGGAGCACCTCTGCTACGAGGACAGACTGAGGGAGCTGGGGGTGTTTAGCCTGGAGAAGAGAAGGCTCTGGGAAGACCTAATAGCAGCTTCCAGGGGGCCTGCAAGAAGGATGGAGAGAGACTGTTTACAAAAGCCTGCAGCCACAGGACAAGGGGCAATGGTCTCAAGCTTGAGCAGATGTAGATTAGATGTTAGGAACAAGTTCTTTACTATGAGGGTGGTGGAACACTGGAACAGGTTGCCCAGGGAGGGTGGTTGAGGCCCCTTCCCTGGAGATACTCAAGGTGAGGCTCAACAGGGCTCTGGACAACCTGATTTAGTCCCTGCTGACTGGTGGGGAGGTTGGACTAGATGACCTTTGGAGGTCCCTTGCAGCCTGGACCATTCTATGACTGTATGCCTGCTCTTTCTCTTTGTGCAGTGGTGGTTGAGGTGACAGGTCATGCCCACGTTCTTCTGGCTGCCTTTGAAAAGGTGAGTTCTTTTCCCCTCCCCTCTGTCCCCATCCTTGTGTATATATGGATACTTCCAGGGGTCATTAGTTTGTGTTTATATAACAGTACATTGGAGTCCTGGCCTGTGACTGGGGTTCCTGGGTGCTACTGTAGCACAAATAATTGCTTGCAGCAGTTCCTGTGTAGCCTTTAATTACCGTTTGTACCCGAGCTGGTCACTCAGCTAATTGTGGCTGCTGTTTCCTGCGTGTGGAGAGAGGGTGTGGCTTGGTGGCAGTGATCTTTGAGGATGGAAGGTGTTGACCAGGGCTCCTGCTGTGCAAAGATCTCTTTGCAGAACCGGATCTGCTGTGTCCAGACCTTGTTGCACCATTGTTTGGCCTTAGTTTACAGGTGAAGACCAAGCCCTTTGAAAGAATTAGGATACATCCTGTGGAAAGACCTGAAGGTCCACTCCTTTTCGGTGGCATATTTGATGTGGCTGACTACTGCCTACACCAAAAGGCTACAGCAAACTGTGTGCACAAGCCTTGATAACAAAGCCTCTTCCCATGATAACTGGGCCCTGAAAACAGTTCCAAGATCCATTACTGCACCATGTTGTGTCTGGTTGTGGTAATACTGCAGACACATAGCCTGGGCAAGTGATACTTGTAGTGACATGCTAAGATGAGGCAAGAGATGCTGGAGGAGAGCTGGGCACATACAGAGGAGCATCACTAGTGCTGTGCTGTTAGAATTCCTCACTTTCAGGTTGCCACACAGCTGACTTCTTTTTCTCAACCAAAGTTCAAAGTTGCCAGGTCTTAACCTGTTCTTCCTAGGTAGATAGTGTGGATGGTGACAAGCTGAGTCAGAGGGCATGGGAAGTACAGTCAGTCCAAAGGAAGCCCTGTGGCTGGAAGATGCTCTAAGTGTACTAGGTTGCTTTTTTGTTGGACTTGGTATGTGAAGAAAATGAGCTTTCCTGTGTCAGGAGCACAGTGTTCCTGAGCACTGGATCTGTAGGTAGTTCTCTACTCCCATCTTTCAGAAGGGAGGTGAACAGCTGCAGCACCCTTGGAACTAGGGCAGGGTAGTTCTTCTAGTTTCCTCTTCCAGCTGATCTGAAAAACAAAACCACACTGGAATGCCTCAGTCATCATTCAGCAGAAATGGGAGAGGACAGTGTGGGCAGTGGATCCTTGGGGAAGGCTGTAGTGTTTGGAGCTGTCATCTTGGTGGCAAAGTGATGGAGAGGGAGACCTCTTAGCCTTGCAAAGTGATTGTTCAGCCATTTGTAGGGAGGGGAAAAAGAGACGAGACCATCAGCTTCCTGCACATTGCAGCCTGGTTTTGAAGTACTTCACACATTTGCCTTCCTCATCTGCAAGCTTCACCTGTACTGCCCTGGCTGTTGCCTTCATGGCTTTTTGGTTGTAGCTAGATTTAGGTTAGCCTTTGGATCTGATGATGTGAGGATGAGTTATAATTAAAAAGGAGTATGTCCAGCTGCTTTTCCCCAAGTATTCAAACAGTGCTCTTGCAGTAAGCCCAGCCTCTGTGGTCATGCTTAGATCTGGATTTGTCCCAGCTTCCTGCTGAGATATTCTTAGCTCGGTGGGCTCACGATTCGCCAGGACATCAAGGCAGAGATGCAACATACCAGTGGGCTCGTGACACATACCATGTTCAACACCACCTAGAAAAATACAGCAAAATACATATTGGGAATGTGTTAGCACAAGGGCAGGAGTGAAGCTTTGGAAATACTTGTCTCATGAGACTGGAAAGTGGCTTGACCTGCACCAGCTCTGGAAGGTTTTCCAGGGCTATAGGTTAATTCCACCCACTGTGCAGAATCTCTTGAGTTCTCTGGATGCACAAAGGTAATGGCAGAAGGCCCTGGAATATTTAGGGAGCTAATGAGGTGTGCAGCAAAACTGGGAACCAACTGAAGCTGGTCAGGCCATTCCATCAAGGCTGGATTATGACCTCAAGAACACCAAGTGCTTCCCTTCTTCTTCTGTTCTATGTGTGCTGTAAGAGGGAGGTACTGTCTGGTGGGGCCACTTCTTACTTCTCATCTTTCACTGAATGCTTAAAGCAAGATCAAAATCTTTCTTTTATTAAAAGGTCACAGGGCAAAGTGCTTGTGGAGTTCTTTCAACTCCCTGTTTGATTAAAATCCACTGCCCATGCTTAGAATAATTGCAGCTTTTGAAGTGTAGGTCCATAAATCCAGAGGAGGTCCTTGCTAATGAGCACTGCTGCTGACAACCAGAGCATGCTCAGAAGCCAGCAGGCCTTGGTAACTTCCTATTTCTGTGCATCTTTTAGATCAGAATAGGAACCTTGATGCTATGCCTAGTCTGGCCTTGCAGCTCTTCCAAAGGCAGAAACCTGGCACTCAGTGTTTGCCTGGCAAACAGGGACTGCTTTGTCCCTTGGTGCTCTGTGGTCCCTTCCTCCTTAAACTCCTTCAGCAAACAGCTGCAAGTCTGCAGCTGTTCTCAGCAGCAGGGTCTGCTGGGCTCCTTTCCTGCTCTCTAGGCTGTGGCAGGAGAGTTGGTTTCTCTCAGTTTAGTTGGCCTTTGTGGATGATGGAGGAATGGTTTATTCTATTCTATTCTACTCTATTCTATTCTACTCTACTCTACTCTACTCTATTCTAGTCATAAATTAGGAATAGCACACAGGAGTGCTGACACTGGGTGTATACAGAGGTGTTCTAGCCATGCCTGCTGTCACTGAGCAAATGAAGGCCTGGAGGTGGCCACACAGCTCTGAAAATGGCAATGTGGAGCATGTCTGAGTTGTTCCTGACTCCATGCAGTGGACAGGCCTTGTCCTCACCCTCATGCCAGTCCCCTTCTCTCTTGGGTGGCTCTCTAACTGGGTGTTATTTACGGTGTTAACAAATAAAGGAGGTCACAACTGAAAGGAGGTTGGAGCCAGGTGTGGGTCACTCTCTTCTCCCTAGTAACAAGTGATAGGATGAGAGAAAATGGCCTCAGGTTGCACCAGGGGAGGTTTAGGTTGGGTGTTAGAAGAAACTTCTTCACTGAAAGGGTTCTCAGCCATTGTAACAGGCTGCCCAGGGAGGTGGTTGAATCCCCATCCCTGGAGGTGATTAAAAGATGCAGGTGGGTGGTGCTGAGGAGCATGGTTTAGCACCAGACCTGGTAGAGGTAGAGAATGGTTGGACTCAATGAGCTCAAAGGACTTTTCCAACCAAACCAGTTGTCTGATTCTGATCCTGTCTGATGCATTTCCTTGTTTCCTAGCACGTCGATGGCAGCTTTTCCGTGAAGCCGTTAAAGCAGAAGCAGATTGTAAGTACCCACTTCCTCTCTACTGCTTGGTTAGACATCTGTTGGTGTCCCACAGGAGCTTGACTGTACCCACTGGGAAGTTTCTTAATTCACTAAGAGTCTGAGATCTCACTTTGTTAGCTCAGATGTCACAAGCAAAGGCAGCGAGCTCCTGGCAACCCTTAACGTTGGGTTGGTTATTGCACAGCCAGATGTGTGGAGGGGCAACAAATGCAGCAGTGTTGGACTGGCAGAGCAATGGTGCAGCTCTCAGTGCTCCCCTGGGAGGCAAGCACTCTATATAGTACTCCCTGTGTGCTTCTGCCTCACTGGAGCTTACATACACCACTGGCAAAGCACAGTGCTGAATGCTTCCATGCCTGTATGGGTGTAAGTACATCAGGTGTGCATAGGTGAGCCTCGGCGCTGTATGTGTTCAGGGTGTGAATCCCATCTGTTCTTTGACACTGGATTCTCTCTTTTGTGGTGTAGAAGGATCTCTGCAGACTCCCAGTGTTCTACTTGGAGGCTGAAAACTGCTTTCCACATGTGTGTGGATAGTTTTCTTCCTCCACAAGCTTCCTTGTTGTGCTCGTGGTATCTCAGGAGTAGGCCCAGAGCCTGAGACCTTTTGGCTCATTGTGCCTGTCCCCTACAAGTGTCCTGGTGCTTAGGCAGTCACAGATGTGGTCTTGCTGGTTCACATACCAGATTGTGCAGAGTATGAGAGGAAGGGAAGGAGGGAGATTGGCAGTTAGGGAATCATCAGGGGTCTGTAGCCCTTTTTTAGCCCATCCCAGTGTGGTGAGATGAGGGGAAGCTGTGTAGTTCCTTAACAAGGTTGTAGTTGCATCCATACTTGTGCAGAGAGAAATACACAAGCAACTGCAGACTGCTAATATTGGTGAGAATGTCAACCTCTGAAGGGAAATCTGGTAGGGATCCTGTGGCAAGGCTCAGTGTGAAATGCCTTAGAGAAGGAGAGATTTGGTTGTTGATGCCTTCGCCTTTAGATGTGTGCTGTGTTTCTGCTTTAAATGTGTTTGCTTGTGACTGATGGATACAGTTTTCTGATCTGATTTACTACCAAGGAGGTCAGTAAGTGCCTTGATTAGACACTTTTTGCTCTAAGCTGTTCCTTCCAGGTTAGGAAAAAAGCCACTAAACAGTATCAGTTAATCACAGATCCAAAGGACATTTGGCAATTCCTTGCCTGCCTCACCAGTGCTGTGCAGAGACTCGGGGCCTGTTCTTTAGACTTGCTTGTGCCTAGTGACAGCAATATTAGTCCTTGCTTCCTGAGCTTTCTCCCACTGCTAGTGGTGAGTTGCTGCTCCAGCCTGATGTCTGTTCTGAGCCCTGTGTGTCCCAAACTGGCTCTCCTCCCTTCCTTGGTGCTTCCCCTGGCTGTGTTGCAGCATGACCTCCTGGCTAGGTGATCAATCGAGGTCCCACAAGTGTTTTTAATAGAGAGAGATAAAGGCTGTTTCAGAAAGGAGTCTATTGAGCTTGCAAAGGCAGGGTTGCAGTGGGAACATGCAGAAGAGCCATGCCCTGAAGGGAAAGCATGTGTGTGCTGTGCTGGAAGTGGCTGCCCAAGTGCTGAGGGAGCAGAGCAGCGTGATGCCAGTGCTGCCTCTTCCTTATCTGTTCTTCTGATCAGAGGAGACCATTTCTGAGTTGATTAAAAGCTGCTCATTTATCCTCCTCATGGCTGTTGGGATTTTATTTTACTTTCCTCCTTTTTTAAACAGTGCTTAGGTGGCCACAAGCTCCCCCAGTGGCTCTTGGGTTGCTGTGCACACTGACACACTGTGTGTGCCGCTCTCCATTTAGCACTCTGGGCACCTCAAATGGAAGGCTGCCTTGCTGGAAGGCTCTCCAGGGAAGTTCCCACCCTGCCACAGTACAGTCAGCCAGCTCCTGCAGTGAAACAGTGTGTGCTTGTCTGTCTTTACTGGCAGAGCATGTAACCTTCCCACTCAGCCTTTGGTTGTGGGTCCTTTTTTTTCCCCCTTGGCAGATTGTAAAGTGCAATGCTTGTATGTTCTCTCCTGTGGCTTCTAAAATAGAAGGAGGCTTTTGCTTTGAAGAACACACAGTACCACTGAAACTGAGAGAGCATCTGCACCCACAAAAGCATAGAGCAGAGGTATAGAGAGTAAGTCTGGAGTAAACCATCTGTATGGCATTGTACATTCTTCCTCATCACTGCTTTTCCTCTGCCTTCTCCACGCTATTGCCGGGTTCCTTTTGTGTGCAGCAGATCTCCAAAGCTCTTTAGGAGCAGGAAGCAGCAGCTAATGAGCTGAACTGCTTTGTTCCCTGCTTTGTTCTCTGGCTGAGATCAGTTATAATGTATGTACCAACCTGTTCAAAGAAACTCAGCCTGGATGGATACAAACAGATGGATCAGCAGAAAAACATGACCTGGACTTGGCTGGAGACTTCTGTGTGCATCAGCTGAGGCTGTATATAGCAACAGAAGTTGTTGAAAGGATGATGTGGTGCAGGATGGGTTGGAGAAGCATGAAGGTGAAGGACTGCATTGTCTACAATCACATGCTCCTTATTTATTCCTACTCTTTTAAAACCTAGAGGTCTTTGTAGTCAGAGCCATGTTACACTGCTTACCCTTCCACTGGGACAGGAGCTTCTCAGGCTTTTTAGAGGCAAGCAGTTAAAATGAAAGCAGACTCCTGCAGAGGCTTTGGTCTCTTCCTTCCTGACCTCTTCTTTGCTTTGAGCTGACCAATTCTGCCCTCAGTGTTGCTCATCATGATTCTCCAAGGAGTCAGGATGCTGTAACAAGACTCTCTTTGTAATGTCAAGTTCCAAAAGGACATCTCCCACGTAATTGCTCCCAAACTTCCTGGGTGAGTTGTGAGCTGCTGCAGAGGATTGTGCACAGCAGTCCAACTGCTGACCTCATTGCTGTGAAATGCAGGCCCAGAGGAGACTGTCTGTAAGCTGCACAATGAGTTCAACAGGGAGACTCTGGAACTGGTTTGTTAAAGCTGCTGTGTCCCAGCTCAGAGCATCTCTGAGCTGGCAAAGAGGCTGTACATAGCTAGCTCCTGCCCTACCTTCTGCAGCACTGAAATTCCATGGCAAAGCCATTGCTCTTCTGGGAACCTGGCTTGATGAGAGGAGAGAAGAGTGGCCAATTACCCATGGAAATGCCAAAAGGCCTGTGATCAATGAGCTGTTGAAGCACTGGGTTCCCAGTGGCTTGGCTTCACTGCATGATGGCAACTGGAGAGTTACTGGGGATGGCAGGAGAGCATTTCCATCCCCTGTGTGTGAGATGTGCCAGCTTGATACCTTCCAGCCCCTTCAACATTTTGCCTGTGGTGGGGCTTTGAGCAGAGGAACACAGCTTGCTCTGGGGAAGCTGCTGTGTAGCACCACCTATCAGGGGACTGCTATCTTTGTGCATCCTTGTAAAGGCTGCTCCCAGCTGTGAGTCTTGTGCTATACTTGCTGGCTAAACTAGGGAGAAGAGGAGAGCACACACAGTGCAGAGGGGGCTTGTCTTGCTGGGACTTGAACCATCAGCTTGTCTTGCCTCACTGCTTTGTTTCTCAGGCAAGTTTGCAGGCAGCTGCCCGTGTTTGCATACAGGCATGGCTTGGAGCGGTGTGTTCCAGAGCTGGGGCTGTGAGCAGCTTCCACCTGTGCCTAGGGCACTTTCTACCACCACACATCCCAATTTAGAGATGCCACCTAGGGCCTGGGGATGGTGATAAAGGACACTGCACTAATGTAAGCTTGGCCCTCAAGTGTTTCTCATAGTTTGTCTGCAGTAGCTTGGCATTGTGCTCCCGGGTGATGGACAGGGAAGTGATGTGCAGCTGGTGGTGTTTGTAACAAGCTGCCAGATGGCACAGCACCTCTGCTGAGGTTTACAAAGATGGGTGGAACTTCATCTTGGTTCCAGTTAAGCAGTACTTCACAGGAGGAAAGGGCAGTGGAAGGCTGCTTGCCTCTGCCTTGTTTGAGCTATGGGGGTATGTTCCCTCCTGATCTCTGAGGCAAGCAGAGTTCTTGTTCCTTAGATGGTTTTGGCAGTGACAGGAGTGGCCTGTTGGACTCCCTGCTCAGACCAGGCAGGATGGGCACCACTTTTGCAGCAAGCAGAGACACTCTCCCAGCTGTCCTTTGTGATACTTGTTTCTGTTATTTTTCTCCTGTAGCTACAGGGCAGCTGGCTGTTGTGGCTGTAACATGGGCATTTTGGCACAGGGAGGTGATCAGGAAACAGCAATGAGAGAGCAGCTGGCATTCAACTGTTGTCTTCTTCCCTAGGTTGACCGGGTGAGCTATCTGCTTCAGGAGATCTATGGCATCGAGAACAAAAACAACCAAGAGACCAAGGTAAAGGTACTCAGGAGAATCCTGCTCCCTGAGCTGTGGGTTTCCAGCCTGCACCTTCTCCTTTTAACTGTGGGGCTTGTCAGGGCAATGTAGAGAGGCTTCCCTGAATGATTGTCAAGTCTGTGTCATCCCTGCAGGCACTGAAGAAGCCCAGAGTCCTCACTGTAAGGCTCAAACAGTCACTGGAGTCATGCTGAGATGATTTTGATAGCATGAAGCTCTTGAGGATGTTCCCATGGACTGGGATTGCTGGGAGAGCAGGGCTCCAGTGCCTCCTGGGTCAGAGCACTGATTTTTAGGGTTTGTAGAGACAGCCATGGGTCAGTGTTGCTGCCTCTCTGTAGCCAAGGCAGTCGTGCCTGGTGTCTGTGCTTTGCTCCTGTGGCTTCTTTCTGAGACTGCACATTCCTGCAGTGCTGGAGACAGCCATGGGTCAGTGCTGCTGCCTCTCTGTAGCCAAGGCAGTCGTGCCTGGTGTCTGTGCTTTGCTCCTGTGGCTTCTTTCTGAGACTGCACATTCCTGTAGTGCTGCAGGGAGCTGGGCTCAGCCTGCATTCCCCAGCAAGAGGGAGCAGAGCATTACAAAGGGATGTATGTGCAAATGCCAAAACCAGAAACATTGCCTGTCTTTAGGCAGGAGCTCCTGATGAATCCCAGCTCTCTGCACAGCCCCATGCAGATTGTGCGGCTGCTTTATGCTTCAGCCTGATGTAAAGCTGCCCTTTGCTGCCACCTGGGCTGCAGAGCATAGCAAGGGCTGACCTCGCACTGCTCTGCTGTGTGCAGCACATGATTTGCAGGCAGAGGAGTAGCCACAGAGCAAGACAAGCAGGATTTTGTCTCCAAGCAGTGTGCAGAGTCCTGCCCAAACCATCCTGTGATCTCTTATCTGCCTGTCCCAACAGGTAGCACCTGAAGAGGCAGGAGGGAGAGGTCTTTTCAAAGATTTTGCTTGCACAGAGGATTGGAGGCTTTTTATTTGGGTCCTCCAGGGTCCTGTGATGATTCTCTTCATCCAGCAATCACACATCTGTGGGCCATCAGACAAGTGGCCTGGGGCCATTTTGGTTCTTCTCAGTATGCTTAGCAAACTGTATGAGTGAGAGCCCCAAAAGCCTGCCCTCCTTACCTCCCAAAGTAGTGCATGTGACAGATGCTCTGTAGTGCTCTTTACACCAAGGTTGCCCTTGGCCTAGCATGTGTTAACCCAGCTGACCACAAAGGCCTCATGAAGTTGGACCTTGCAAAGGCAGAGGGTGGCCCATGCTGGGTCACTGATTTGGTGGCCTTCAGCATACCTTCTGTGCTGGGGTTCTCAGGGGTCGGTGGAGAGAGTGCTTGTGGTGGGAGAGTGGGTTTCTCCTGCCAGCAACAGCTTGCTCTATGCCTGTAAGTCATTTTGTGGAGCTCCAGGTGACTGAAAGATGAGTGCATCACACATTCCTGTGGAATGGGTCCACACTGACCTTTCTAGCAGGGTGGCTGTAAGGAGGTGAGCATCCCACGCTGGTTTTTCTGCAGCTGCATCAAAGCTTGTGCCAGCACAGGAGGCTGGTGAGGATGCTGTGGCAGGAGAACCACTCACTTCATCACTTCAGAGGACCTGTGGAAACTGGGCTAGACATGGCTGGAGTCCAGCCCAGGGGCAGCCTGACCTACTGCCTGCCACAGTCAGCAAGCAGTGTATTTTGGGGCTGCTTTCTCCCTCTGTGGACATGGGGCAGAAGGGATGGGCTGCTGAAGAGGCTGCTCCTCTGCGGACCCTGGGAGCCGCCAGGCTGGCATGTGGGACCTTATTCTTGGTCCCCCTCAGCTAAGGGCATTCCTAGCCCAGAGGAGCTCCTCTCTGCACACAGCCTGGCCCTGGGAGGGGCAGCTACACCTGAATTCCCAGGACAGTGCCCTGGTCTGTGGCATTTAGTGAGCTCAGAGCACAGCCCCAAGAGGAAAGAGTGTCCGTGGCAGGCTGGGTGGGCTGGAGCTCGGATGCCAGCTGTCTCACAGGCTTTTGGGTGGCAAATCCCCCCAGGCTCCAGGGTTCCTGGGCAGTCCAGCATGGCCCTATCCATTCACAGCATCTTGCCTTTCATTTGCAGCCTTCAGATGATGAGAACAGCGACAACAGCAACGAGTGTGTGGTTTGCCTGTCCGACCTCCGTGACACGCTGATTCTGCCCTGCAGACACCTCTGCCTCTGCAATTCCTGCGCCGACACCCTGCGCTACCAGGCCAACAACTGCCCCATCTGCAGGCTGCGTGAGTCTCTGCCCAGCAGCCAGGGCGTCTTCTCCTTCAGGGGCTCCTGCTCAGCCACTACAGGCTGGGGGAGGCAGCATGTTTTATACACACCACCCCAGGCTCAGCATCAAACACACTGCTGCTCCCACTGGCATCTGGAGGTTCCTGGCATCTAAACTTACTGTTCTTGAACAGGAAAGGAGGAGCACATGGGAGAATAGCTCTTTGTATCATAGTATCAGTCAGGGTTGGAAGGGACCACAAGGATCATCTAGTTCCAACCCCCCTGCCATGGGCAGGGACACCCCACACTAGATCAGCCTCAGCCAGCCTGGTCTTAAACACCCCCAGGGACGGGGCCTCAACCACCTCCCTGGACAACCCATTCCAGGGCTTCACCACTCTCATGGGGAAGAACCTCCTCCTCACATCCAGCCTGAATCTCCCCACCTCCAGCTTCATTCCATTCCCCCTAGTCCTATCACTACCTGAGATCCTGAGAAGTCCTTCCCCAGCCTTCCTGTAGGCCCCCTTCAGATACTGGAAGGCCACAATGAGGTCACCTCAGAGCCTTCTCTTCTGCAGACTGAACAGCCCCAACTCCTTCAGTCTGTCCTCACAGGAGAGGTGCTCCAGCCCTCTGATCATCCTCGTGGCCCTTCTCTGGACATGTTCCAGCACCTCCATATCCCTCTTGTAATAGGGAGTCCATGCTTCCTTGGGTAGTTGCCCTCTCTCAGGGATGGATCTGAAAGTGTAAGTGCCCTGAGCCATGCTGTGTTGGCAGTTCTTGTGTTTTGGTGAAGATGATGGAAAATCCCCCAAAGGAGGGGGCACAGAGGTGTTCCCTGAGAGCATCTGTCTGAGACAGCAGCCAGCCCCACTAGAGGGCTGTCCAAGTACTTTGCATGATTATTTTTTCCCCTTCCACAACCTTCCTTTGACTTCACCAGGGAGGCAGAGGTGAGATAATGATCAGTTTGGAGTCGTTTACTTTGCCAGGAGAGTTAGGGGGATCTGCTTAACTCTTGCATTTCCCAAAAGAAGGGAAGATTGAAATAGTCATTCTGGCACCAGATAGCATTCCAGAGGCTCTCGAGACAAGATCACTGTTTTTCCTGGACACACAGCTCCTGTGCTTTCCTCTGTGCTTGGTCCCTGAGGGATTTGATTGTTTCTAACTGATACTTCTCAGGAAGAGAAAGTAAAGAGCCTGAGAGAGACATTTGGCCTGAGAAATTAAGTCTAAACAGTTCAAACCTGGCAAAGACAGAGCAACTAAAGGCAAGATCTTGTCAAAGGAAGGGTCAGACAGCCTTGGCTATGAGTAGCACAACAGAACACAGGAACAGCCTTATCTCATCTGCATTCTGTTTGTTTGGAAAGTGTCCCCCACATCCAACTTCCAGGAATCTGCTTCTGGGGAGTGCAGAGGCAGCAAGGGCAGATTTGCACCTCTGTCCTCTCTGGGCTGGGCTTGCAAGCAGGTGGGAGCAGCAAGAGCTAGGGGAATGGCTGGGCTTTTCCTTCAGCATGAGCAAGTTCTTACAGCTGCAGCAGAACAGATGTCTGGCTCATTCATAGGCACCCTTGGCACAGAGGAGCCAGTGATATTAAAGATCTGCAGATAAAAAGGGGGACTGTGGGTAGGGAGTGGAGATCAAAGCTATTGTGGTGGGAGGCCCAAGGGATGGCTATGCTGGAGACAGCAGTGTACCAACTCGCCCTCCAGCTGCATTTGCAGCTATTGCAGAGCCTGTCACCACCATAGCACTGGTGGTGTATAGCAGGAGCTACGCTTCCAGTGCCAACTGGACCCGAGGGCTGAGCCTTGTGGGGTCTGAATGATCCACTTGTGTCCCCCACCATCCTGTAGCTTGCAGTGCACTGTCCAAGACCAAGGTCATGGTTTGCTTGCTCTGTTGCACAGTATCAGGCCTGAAGCACCTCTGCACGTGACTGTAGTGGGACAGGCAGTGCCTGCTCTCTGCAAGGACTGCATGTACCCAGACCAGCAGATCTCTTTCCTCTCTAGATCAATTGACTAGAAGCCACAGCACTTGGCTTTGGTGTGCTCCCTGGCCCTGCCACCCACGGGTATGGGGAGCTCCCCTGTGCCGACAGTGTGTTTGCAGTGAGCCAAGGAGCTCTGGTGTGCACCTGGCATGACCTGATCCTGCTTGACCATGCAGTCAGCTGCCTGCTGTTCTCTCCTAGCCTTCCGTGCCCTGCTGCAGATCCGGGCTGTGAGGAAGAAGCCAGGGGCTCTGTCGCCAGTGTCCTTCAGCCCTGTCTTGGCGCAGAGCGTGGACCACGACGAGCACTCCGTAAGTACCTCGCGGCCGTGCCTGCAGGCCTGGCTGCTGCTCTCGGCCCCAGTGGGCAGCTCCTGTGTACACAAGGTGCTTGGCCCAGTGCCTGCTGTCCCTGGGACCTCAGGAGGGGTGCTCAGGCCTTGGAGTGAGGTCTTCCTGAGCAGGCAACAGGTGAGCCTCTCTTGTCAGCCAGGCCTTCTCCTCTCATGGATTAGTAAGATGGCTGGTTCTATCCAAGTGCCTTCCTCTCGTTTGGAGGAAACACATCCACAGAGACCTCAGTATGAGAAAGCTTCTTGGGGCCTGTAGCACACTCTGGACATGACAGTGGGGGAGCTGGGAGATTGTGAAGGGCTCAGTCTGACTTACACACACATCTGTGTGGCAGCATGCTCTGATGAAATGCCCTTTGTGTGGTAGCAGGAAGGCCTTGTAGTGCCAGCCTCCCTGAGCGACGGGGGTCTTGGCATGCAGTTGATGGAGCATGGGATGGATGGTGTGGTGTTGGTGGCCTCAGGGCCTGCTCTCGTGTCCCCATTCTGGTGAGGGCAGCAGCTCATTGACTAACCACTGCTGTTGCACAGCTGGCAGCTGGCTCTGGTGAGACATAAAAAATCAGAGTGAGGAGATCTTCATCTAGATCATCTGTAGGGTTTCATGGGAACAGAAAGGTACTGTCACAGAAAAAGCCTGGGTTTATCCATCTGCCTTCAGCTGGGGCTAAGAAATAGGATGGGGGAGAAAGCCTGTAGGCTGTTGGGAAGCAGAGCATGGTGTGTAGAGGAAGCAGGTGCTGCCACCTGGAGCGAGGTGAGGACATGCTGTGTGTCTGTCTGTGTCACTGAACCTCAAGAAACAACTTCTTTAAAACCTGGTTTTCTCTTGACAGTGTTCCTTTAAAGTCCTTAAAGTCAGCACTGTCTCCCTGCCCAGCAGGAAACCTAGAAGGGAAACAGTAAGTGGATCTGATTGTGCTTGGCTCCCGTGGCAGTTCTTTGTCAGCAGTGTCACTGGCACATGGGAGTGTCCCACACTGGAGGCTTTGCTAACACTGAGCTGTGCCCCGCACGGGCTGCGGCACTCCGCCTGTCACCTCCATGGCAGCGGTGAGACCCTCACACCCTGCACAGGCACTCACTAACCTCCCTGGTTTGCCCGCAAAGGAACAAACAAGATGGAAGCAGCTTGCCACAGAGGTCTCCTGCTGACACTCCAGGTCTGTCCTCAGGTCCTGAGCCTGGCTGCTTAAGAGTTCCTGGCCAAGATGTTTTTGTAGCTGTGTAGGTCTGTGGGCAAGCTGCTGTCCCCTTGGCTCACCCAAAAGCTTCCTTGCATTTGTCTTGTCCCTTTGGCAGTTTGCTGTGGGCACATCTTCTTGTGGTTTCCACCTTGGTGCTAGGATGTAGAGGGGCACAAACAGGCACTGCTGCACCAGGTCTTGCGTTCAGGGGCACTGGCTGCAGAGGTTTGGTTTTGCAGAAACAGGAAGGATGGAGCTTGTTTTGTTGGGGACTCTCTGAGCTGGTGTGAGAGTGTAACTGGGGGCAGCATGAGTGGAATTGTAGGGGACCAGGAGGCAGGAAGGGGAAAGGTGAGGGAGATCCCCAGGCCAGCAAGGGTCTCTGTGTATTCCCATCAAATGCAGCTGCATCTCTCAGTGGTATCGGGGGGCTGCTGTTTTCTTTTGCTCAAGCAGGCCTGGATGCTCAGCCTTACAAGGGAGGTGGCTTGTTCTGCCTGAGCCTGGAGAACTGAGGCTGGGTTCGGGTGATGAGCCTGTTGAAAGCTTGTCATGACTCTGGCTGTCTGCAGGCCTCCTACAGCAACTAGCAGCACTGCTGCTGGAGCAGGGGGCTCTGTGGGTAGGGTAATGTCCCAGGAGAGAGTAGAGACTCCTAGGATTGTGTGAAAACTCACCAAGTTGCAGTGAGGGTATTGTAGCCATTGTCTGAGAAATCCTCCTCCAGCCTCTAAGCTGAGCCATAGGTCCTGAGCTCTCACCACAGCAAACCAAAGGGAGCAGCCTTGGTTTACACAGCCAGGAGAAAATGTCCCAGACACTACCCAGAGGGATTTGTCTCCCTGATGTTTCTGTCCACACACTAACACCTCCAAGATGCTGTCTGGAAATAAAATGCTTTTGTGCAGGTGGCTTTGGGCCCCACCGCCTACAGGTGGCAGCAGCTGTGCAGCGAGTCCTCTTCATCCGACTTGGTTATCTTGCAGTCACCAGCTGTGGGCTTCAGAGAAAGCCCATAACCATCACAGGACCAGTACACAGGGGATGTGTGTTGATGCTTGACCCCAGGTGCCACTCCTCCTTTCCTTCCCATCAGGTCTGGCTCCTTTTGTGACCACAAGTGAGTTGGTTCAGCAATCAGCTCACACCAAGTCAATGACTGTGTTAAGACAGGTTGCTGGGCAGGCTCATCTGTAGCTGTGTGATGAGGAGATCAGGCTCAGAGAAGCTACAGGAGTTCATGGCCAGGCTTAGCAGCAACACATCACTTTAGGCACAACACAGAGCCACCTCCCTGAGGATACAGGGCTGAACAGCTCAATGTAGTGTAAGTGTGGACTGCTGCAGTCATGTCTCTTTGTGGTGGGCTGGGCTGAGCTGCCTATGGCCTGCTGGGATGCAGCACCAACCCCATTTGTCTCTGAGTCCACAAGATCTTTGTAATCAAGAGAGGTTTTGGAGTTAAACCAATGTTGATTTAATGGCTTTGCAAAGCTCCCTTGGACTGCCAGCTTAATGAGTTTTGCCCTCCTCCCTTTTTGGGGTCAGTGGTTCTGTGATCTCTTTCCTACCTTTTAGCAGAGGTGACTGTGCAGGGAGCCGATGCTAGCAGCTGAGAGGACTAAGACTGTGGAAGAAGTGGAAGTGGTCTGGGCTCCAAAGACCAGCTCTCAGCTAGTACACACATGCTCTCTTCCTTTGACTCTTTCTCAGTGGTGCTGCTGTGAACCAGCTGCATGTAGTAGGGCTGGAAGCACAAGTGGAATGTTTATTGAGCTGGAAGGGTCTCTGAACTGTTGGGTGAAAAAAGTCCACCTGTATTTCATAGCAGCTTTGTTAGGAACCTGCTTTTTCACCATCCTTGTCCAGCTGTTGAAAATATGACAGAGGGGGTGTCCAGCCATGTTCTGGCTTTGAGATGCCCAGGCCCTCCAGCATTGCTCCAGAAACTTTCCTGGAGCAGCAGCAGCAGCATCACAACCCAAAGGAGAACTTGTGGCTGTTGCAGGGGAAGGAGGCTGAGGCTCTCTGGAGAGATGGCTGTGGGGATGGGGTGCCTGGGAGCACATGGTGGGAGGTGTAGGGCTGGACTGCACTGGGGAGCAGGACCTTCCCTATCTAGGGGGGCTTCCAGCCTGGCAAGGGTTTTTAACGGTGCCCCTCTCTGTCTCACCTGCAGAGCTCTGATAACATCCCTCCAGGCTACGAGCCCATTTCCTTGCTGGAAGCGCTGAACGGCCTCCGCTCTGTTTCCCCCTCCATCCCCTCAGCTCCTCTGTATGAGGAAATCAGCTACTCTGGAGTGGTGGATGGGATGCCACCGGCGGGCCGACCCCTCGTTGGGATGGACAGAGCCGTGGAGAGCAGCCACCAAAAGGGCAAGCGGAGCAAGTCTCCAGATAGGTCAGCATGGGGATGGAGGGGTGCGCTCCTCTGGAAAGCCCTGGGGCTTGTGGCCACGTGCACTGGGACCAGCAGAGGGCTCTGGCTGCTCCCAGCACTGGTAGCACTGCTAACCCAGAACATTAGGAGGCCAGAAGGTACTTGTGCCACTGAGAGAGCTGGGACATCACTCTTGTATTCAACCTGAGGTGACCAACTTATGTCTCCTAAGGGCTGGCTTTGTCACCAAAAGAAAGAGGATTTTTATCAAGGAGAATTGAGTCCAGACTTTGGAGGGAATCAACTCATTTCCAAAGCAGTTAGTCCCTTGCCTTGCATTAGACATTCAAACTTTGTTGGACTTCTGCTTTCCATGGAGCAAAAGAATGCTCACATTTCAGAGCACAAAATGCTGAAGGAGATTCTTTAGTTGTTATCTCAAGCCTCCTCTAGTGGCCTTGTGATGGAGGATGTAGGTGTGGAGCAGGCAGCCCACTGCAGGTGTACTTCACGTGTCCCTTGCAGGGCTGTACAGACTGGGTCCAATGAGGCTTGTTCCTGGCACTCCTCACTCTGCTCCACTCCAAATTTCCTCCTTGGAAGGGAGCTCTGAAGGTGTGAGAAGCAGCCTGGGACCTGCTCCTCTTGCTTTCCATGAAAGACAGATTTGTCTGAGTTGTGTGGCTGTGCTGGAGCTCTGCACCACTGGGCTCTGCCCCAGCAATGCTGCTGCTCTTCTCCTCAGCTGGTACTGGAGGGCCCTGGGGACGTTAGCTCAATAGTTTGGTCTCCTGCTCATGTACATTGGCTTATGCTGCTGGTGGAGGGACCTGGCAGGGGTGGTGACAACGTAAGCTGCTGACAACAAATCTGCCAGTGCCCATGGTGCTGGCAGTGCTGTGGCTGCTTGCAAATGGAGTTTCTCTTGCTGCAGCACACTACGGTCTCCCTCGTCCCCAATCCATGAGGAGGATGAAGAGAAGCTCTCCGAGGACTCTGACTCACCACCAGCACTGAGTGGTGGTGAGCTGGTCCTGAGAGAAACCAGCCCTCCAGAAGTAAGTCTGCTCTGCTGGGGAGCTGCTCTGAGCCAGAGCTCTTCTGGGGGGTGCTGCTTCTGGAACATGGGAGGTGCCTCATGAAGGGCCATCAGCTTCTGCAGTGACAGGCTGAAGATAATCTTCTTACCACGAGTACCATAGAGCCAGCAGTCTTGGATGCCTTTATTTACCCATAGGGAAGGACATAGCTCTTGCCTGTACCCTAGCACATCCTTGGGAGCTGGGAGAGTTGGAAAGCCCCTTGGCTGCAGCCATGTCAGAGCTGACCTTCCCTCAGTTTCCTGGAGGGGCCCAGCAGTGTCTGAGGTGGAAGCTGGGCCCTGCTGGGCTTTCCACACCCACTTCTCTTGCCTGTAAGCCCCATCCATCCTGGCCTCTGGTGGGTGGCATCTTGGTCCTTCTGGGAAACAAGTCCTGGCCCCAAGCACAGCTCTGTGGAGACCCACCAGAGCAGGAGACAACCACAGTGATGGCCTCCAATTTGCAGAAGTAACCTGTGCCTTTTCCTCTTTACAGAGTGTGGCAGGGGAGGAGACTGAGGAGGCCTCGTCCTTGCAGGGTGAGTGTGCACTCAGCCCTGGGGGCAGCCAGGCCTCATCGTGGTGTGCAGCTCTGCTGTGCTGGGGTAGGGACAGCTGCAGAGTGGACATTTGTTCAGAAATATCCAGCCCTTGAAATTTCACCTCCTAGCTGCTGTGCTTCACCAGGTCTATCCTGGAAAGCATGGGGGAGAAGTCAGCAGAGCTCCCTGGTTTGTTTCTGAGCATCTCTCGTTGCTGTGAGCTCTGCACAAGCAGAATGTCCATGCTGTGGGCTATCTCCTCACACAGCCGAGGGAGGAGATGGCTGCCTGCCCCTGCCCCAGTGTGGTCCTGGTGAGACCCTGGCTCCAGTACCAGCTATGCAAGATATACCCTATGTCTTTGGGATGGGTCTCTGGTCCACAGTCAGCATCCAGAGGGCACGAGGACAGGGTGGGAGGGAAGTGCTGGGTGCATTTTGAGGCTTGAGCAGGGATGTGAACAGAGCTGGCCCTTTGCCACTGTGACCTGGGCCAGTCTGCCTGACTCTGCTGAGACCTCTGTGAGGGGGGCAGGGAGCTTCCTCAAATGGAAGATCTCAGCTCATCCTCCTGGCCAAGTGCTTTGCAGAGCTGGGCTGGTTCTGAAGGGCTGTGCTCTTGGCTGGTTCTAGGTAGCCGCCCTCCCTCAGTTGAAGATGTCCTGCAGGACGCCAGCTGCAGTGAGCACAGGAGCCTGACGCAGTCGGAGAGCGACCCTCCGGTAGACGTCTACCTGCCAGGTAATGGCTGTGCTGTTGGGGTTGGACCTTCTGGGGTCTGGTTCAGGTCACCGGGGGGCCTGGGGGTCTGTGGCTGGTGTGCCTGACCACGGGCAGCCTCCCCAGCTGGGGTGGTGGTCTGCAGCCTCGGAATGGGACAGGAATGCACCTGCACAGGGTGAGGGGGGCTAGTGCAGAGGTAACTTGTCCCCCCCTTCTTTCTCTTCCTCCCTCACCCTTTTGTCTCTGTCCTTCCCCTCCTTTTTCCTCTCTGGGCTGTGGCCGCTCAATGGTGCAGTTTATGTGACAATGGCTTCCTGTGCCTGCAGCAAACCATGCTCCCACATTTGGCTGAAGGAGGGGAACCATATGGGCCAGCTTCTGGAAGACCAAGCTGGTGTGGGGGGCAGCGGGCACCCCTCTGCTGTGGGGTGGTGTGGCAGTGGGGCTGTGTTTTGCTGGCCTCACCCCAACTGTTGTTGTTGCAGCCTGTTTTCTTCTGCAGAGCGGCAGTCTGTTCTGAGTACCTCTCTAATGTCTCCTTCCCTCTCTGTCTGCCTTCCTCCCTCCTGTCTTGGGCAGCACTGGGTCCCGATTCCTGCTCTATTGGTATAGAGGAGTAAGCTGGTACGTCTTCTCGTTCTTCTTACACATCGCTGTTGTGTGGGGCAGCAGGAGCCCTCCTGGGACAGCTGGCAGCCGGGCAGGAGCAGGGATGGGGCTGATCCTGGCCATTGGGGCAGGGAAGGAGGGAGCAGCAAACCAACCAGCTGGTGCTGCTGGCCCTGTCTTGGCTCTGTTTCCATTCCTGGCACTGGCTGTTCCCCAGTCCCAGGACCCCAGTCTTCCCCCCTGTCTTTGGCTAGGCTCCTGGGTGAGAACTCTGCTGCCTAATGGGCACTATGAATATCTGTTGGCTTCTCCCAGACTGGTAGCAGATAGTGTGTCCCCTTAGTGTCCCATGTCTCACCCCTGTGCGCTTAGCAGGGGCAGAGGGGATTGAGCTGGTGGGTTCCAGCCCTGTCTCCTGTGGCCAGTGCAGGGTAGGAGGGGGTGGGGGTGATGGTCTCCTTGGTCCACACTGCCCTTTCCCCGGGGTCAAGCACCCTGCTTGGGCACTGGCATTATCGGGACTGAACCCCCCTTCTCCTCACTCAGGCTCATCCGACTTCACCAAGATGCTCCCCGGCCGCGGCACTGGCAGCCCTACGCAGCCCCTTCTCTTCAAGCAGACACGTCTTCACCTGGAGGACGAGCAGAGCCTCTTGTGAGCGGGGCTGGAACACCCCTGCCCCAGCCGCTGGACCCCAGACCCCACGCACAACCTCTCCCCCCCTTCCCCGGCGGGGCTGGCCCGAGCTCACCCCCCCGGGGTTGCAGCGTGTCCCACCAGCAGGGTTGGCGTGTCCCACCAGCACGCTGTCAGCACAGCCCAGTGATTTTTAAAAGACGTGCATGCTTCCTGGCGGTGGGTAGGGGCCGGAGTCGTGTTTTCACTTGGGGGGTGCGGCGGGGGGGGATTTTTGGGGTTAAAATCAGCAGATGAAGGACACTACCGTTGTATATTTTGTACACACCAAGCACAGCCCTTTGCTGTCACTGCCCCTGTACATAGCTGCGGCCCTCCCTGCCTGCCCTGGGTGCTGGGGTGAGCCTTGCCGGGGCACGGGCCTCCGCCGAGTTGGGGTAAGGCTGGGGGTCAGCCTCTGCCCACCCTGAACGGGCCCGGGCTGAGCCCCACGCCTCCCTCCCCTCCACGCGGAGCCTGGCGCTGCCCACGCCGTGTGCCTTGTTCTGCTTCTGCGGCGGGTCCTGGGGCGAGCCCCTCTCTCTTCCCTCTCTATGTTTGTAGGAATAAACCCGTGGAGCAGTCACGCGAGTCCTTGATTCGGGAGGGAGGAACGGGCACAACGGGGGCTCGGGCAGCGGCCGGACGCGCTCCCGGCTGCGGGGCGTGGGGGGCGGGGCCTAGGCAGGGGGCCGTGTGCCGAGCGAGCCGGGGGGCGGGGCCGGGTCTCCATCCCTCGTCCGTCTTTCCAGGCGCGCACTTCGTGGCGCCCACCCCTCAGCTTTGATCTCATTGGTGGCGCTCGCCGCCAGCCCCTCGCGCGGCCCTTGCCTAATATGGCGAGCGACGCGGGCAGCACCGTCCGCTCCCATTGGCTGCCTGCCGCCATCGGCCGCCCCGCCGAGGGAGGACGCGGGGATTGGCGAGCGCCACCGAGCCCCCATTGGCTCCGCGGCGGGCGTCTTGTTGCCACTGGCTCTAGCGACGATTGGTCCCGCCCCTTCGTCGCCGTCGCCGCCGCGCGTGCGCAGAGCGGGCTCACGGAGCGGGCGGCGAGACGATGGCGGCCATGGGGACGATGGCGGTCATGGGGGCCCTACCGGCGGGCGCGTTGCCGCCGCTGCCTACGCTGGGGGTGCCGGGCGTGCCCGAGCTGAAGCCGCTCACGCGGTATGAGGCGATGAGGCTGGGACCAGGCTGGAGCCACTCGTGTCACGCTATGCTGTACGCGCCCAATCCGGGCATGCTCTTCGGCCGCATCCCGCTGCGCTACGCCGTGCTGGTGAGGGGGCGGGCGGGGGGGGACACCGGGGGCGGGCGGTGGGGCACCGGGACCGGCAACAGGACGGGGAACAGCCAGGGATGGGACTGTGGGGCGGGGCGGGCGGGCCTTCGGGCTGGGTCGGGCCGCGGGATCTGTGGGAGGCGGGCTGCGGGCAGGCGGGTGGTCCCGGGCGGGCGGCGCGGTGGCTCTGGCTGCTCGGTAGTTGCTGTGCAGAGTAATTGATGCTATCGTCAAGCTTGACCGCGGCAGCGGCGGGCCCGAGCCCGGGGCAAAGGCCCCGGGACCCCCGGATGTGCGCCGGGGCGGACACGCCTCGGCGTCTCGGCCTAGGGCCGCGGCGAGCTCTCGGAGATGGTGTCGGTGAATGGTTCTGGATGCGCTGGAGATGGTAGGGCCGCGCTGGAGCGGCCTGGAGGCTTCCCCGCTCTCCTCCGCCACTGCGGAGGCCTCCGTGGCGCCGGGCTCGGGCGCCCGCGCCTCCCCTCTCCCCTCGCCGGGGGGCTCCGCGGTGCCCCATTAACACCATGCGCCTCTATTGCAGATGCAGATGCGATTTGACGGACTACTGGGCTTTCCCGGGGGGTTCGTGGATCGCCGTTACTGGTCCCTGGAGGACGGTCTGAATCGGGTGCTGGGCTTGGGTTTGGGCTGTGTGCGCCTGACGGAAGCTGACTATCTGTGCTCGCACCTGACAGAGGGGCCACATCGCGTGGTGGCACACTTCTACGCCAGGCAGCTGACCCTGGAGGAGCTGCATACCATCGAGATCAGCGCGGTGCATTCCCGAGACCACGGGCTGGAGGTGGGACATCCAGGGAGGGGGTGTGTAGAGCTCTGTCCGTTAGGCCCAGGGAAGATGACGCTTCCCTGCTTAGGTGTCTGCTGGGCTGCCGCAGCCCAGCGGGGGAATGCACCGCATGTAGAGCTACCACCGGCGAGTGCCCTGCACCGCTGTGTAGCACCGGCGTTAGGAGCGCTGCCTGCTGGCTGGGGTCGTGTCTCAGGCTCCGGAGCATAGCGAGCTCAAGCTCAGGCCTTTCCTGGTGACTGCCTGTGTAGGGAGGAGCCCCACTGAGCTGCTCAGCCTCACGGTGTGGGTGAGAGCTGTTTCACATCTGGGGGGGCATCTCCCCCCACTCTAGGCTGGGCATCCTGGACCGGAATCGCGACCCTTGGTGTGGTGATGTGATGCTTTAACCCGAGTTCTCCCCAGCTTGCACGGAGGCAGGGCAGGAGGAGGCAGCCTTCCTCCTGGGTAGCTGAGTCCGGCTGACGCCCCAGGGTGAAGCGTGAGAACGAGGGTCTCCCCGGGCGCCCGCCGGGCGCTCGGCAGGTTCCAGCACCTGTGCAAGCAGAGGACATTTGGCCCCGGGTTGCGGTGTTGTTGAGGGGCACATAGGGCAGGGGGTGTGTGTGTGTGGGGGGAAGTGGGCTCCCCGTAGTGGCCTGGGGCAGTGGGATCCCCTCAAAGGGGCAGGTGGGGGAATGGAGCTAGGGCTGGACTGGGCTGGGCTGGGCAGGGAGAGCAAGGGCCTGGTGAGCTTGGGGAGAGGCAGCGCAGGGGCTTCAGCCGGGCTGAGGGCAGGCAGGCCAGGGCAGGAGGCCAGGGCAGGGCTTGGTGTGGGAGGGAATGGCAGAATCTGGCAGGATGGGACTGGGCTGTGGGCTGGAGGGGTGCTGGGGTAAGGGTGTGGGGGCAGAGGGTGGTGGCAGGGGGGGCCAGTGCCAGTGTGTCCTGTGCTAAGCTGTACTCTATGCCATTGCAGGTGATGGGCATGGTCCGTGTCCCTCTCTACACCCAGAAGGATCGCATGGGTGGGCTGCCCAACTTCCTGGCTAATTCCTTTGTCGGAACCGCCAAGTTCCAGCTGCTCTTTGCCCTGAAGATCTTGAACATGGTGCCGGAGGAGAAGCTGGCCGAGGCGGTGGCTGCCACGCAGAAGCCGAAGAAGCCGGCCATAGATCACGCAGCCGGGGGGATGGGAAACCCGGCCGCGGCCAGGCACGGCAACGAGCTGGCGGCAGGCGCTAAAACGGGCGACGAGTTGGCAGATAGGGCAGAGAACCAGGCGGCCATGCAGGCGGCAGAGCAGGCAGCGGTCGGGCTGGAGAGCGGGGCCATGGCGGAGCAGCTGGCGGCCGAGGCGGCGGAGCAGCAGGCGGGGCTGGGGGCAAACGCGGTGGCAGAGCACGTGGTGGCCGAGGCGATGGAGTGACGCCGCTGCCTTCGCACTTAAGTGGGTGAGACTTAGAGACTTTCTTCTACCTTTCCGACCCGTGGCTGGCTGCAGTTGCTGCCCACGCGCTCTCACTGCCCAGCCGGGGGCGCGGGTTTGGAGCAGGGGAAAGTGATGTATTTTTATGGCCATTAAACTCTAGCGAGCTTCCCAGATCCACCTGCACAGCCCCCTGCAGAGAGTTCATTGTGCTTATGTCCAGGCACCCAGGCCTTAGAGTTCCCTTTTGATTTCAGGGGTGCGCCGCCGCCGCCAGGTCCCCGGTTTTCATTTTTAAGGAGCAGAATTGTCTCTCTCTTTGTTTTGGGTTTTGGTTGTTGTTTTAACCTCCCCGCGGCGACTCGGACGCGGCCGTACCTGTAGCGAGGCGGCTGAGGGACAGGGCTGCCGCCTGGGCACCTCTGCCGGCGGGGGCCAGCGCAGCGGGGCTCCCGCTCTGCGTGTGCCGTGAACTCCCGCCGGGGTGTTGGGGAGAGCCTGTGTGGGTTTCTACCTGGAGATCTGTGGGAGCAGGAAGGTGGAATAAATGGCTTTGCTGACCGCTCTGCAGTTGGGCTTGTTTGTGACCACTGGTGCAGAGCCTGTGGTGACCCGGAGCTTTCTGGGGTGGCAGCAGCTGGGGGTCAGTTCCCTTTTTCCCCCTTGCCCTATTACTTGTAGGACTGTGAGAAGCTGGAGGGAAAGGACAGGGCCCAGAGCTGCTGCTGGCAGCCCCTTTTGGCTGGGGGTAGCTGGGGCAGAGGAGGCTGGCTCTGAGTGCAGCAGCACCATAAGCTGTGTTCAGCTTTGCTGGTGAGTTACTCTAGAACAGCTCCTGTGCCCAGGGGCATCGGGCAAGGCTCTGGGGAGAAGCTGTCTGTACTGCTGTGGGTGCCAGAGCACCTCCTGGGTGCTGGCTGTGTGTAACGGTTTCTCCTGGCTGTGGAGCCCCACTGCAGCCTGCACAGCTGCAGCTTTTCAAAGCCCAGGTCTCTGCTGGAGGAAACATTTCAGCTGAGCATCAGTAAAATCCTCCTCCCTCAGCAGCCCTGCTGGAACAGGGCAGATTCTGTGCTGGAAGAACAGCTCCCCAGTCTCTAGCCTTACCCTGTCCCTCCCTCTGCCCTGCTCAAAGGTGCTTGCAGCCAGGGCCACCCCTAGCCTTGTGCAGGGGGCCTACGATCACTCCACCTCGCAGACCAGCAGAGCAGAAGGTCAGGTGAAGGTGCTGGGTGCAAGCTGCTGCGCAGTGACAACTCAGAAGAGAGGTTTGGTTTAATTGAAGACATTTAGAGACAGGCTGATGGCAGCAGCACAAGGCTCTTCCATAAATAATAGGCTGGGAGGTGGGGCCACCTCAGAAGCCAGGGCAGCAGGAGGACAGCCCAGTCATAGCTCTCCTCATGCTCAAGTGCTGCAGCTGTGGAGTTTGGTTGTGTAAGGGCCAGGATGGAAAAGTGGAGGGAACATCAGTCCCAGGCAATCAAGAGAGCAAGAGGGATTTGTTCTGGTCCAGGGAAAGCAGGTGCTAAGGAGACCCAAGGGCTGGAGGTGAAGAAACTTGAATCAATCAATAGGTATTAAGAGGAAAATTGGATACGCAAAGGAAACCCCAAACCCAAAAAGTGAGTCTGGTGAGTCTGGAGTGGTGATTCAGGTCTCCCCTGGGGAAGTGCTGGGGCTAGAAGAGGGGCACAGTGGTCTTATCCTACCCTCCCTGCTCCTGAGGGCCAGCTAAGCTGTGAGAGGTGCAGTGGGGACAGCCAGTGCCTCCCCACCAGTGCCTCAGCAGCCAGCCATGGGTTTGTAGTGGGCAGAGCTGGGGGGGCAGAGAAGCACACAAGGGCACTGCCTGAGCCAGCAAGGCCAGGCTGGAGGCAGCTGAGCTACCTCAGTAGGGTGGTGGCAGTCAGAGCCTGGCCAAAGGCCCCAGCTGGTTGCACAGCACAGGAAGGGGATGCAGAGGGAGCCCCCAGGTTGCAGTGCCATGAGGGCCTCAGCAGCCCTGCCCTGCTCTTGTGCAGGCAGCTCCACCACATCCCTACAGAGAGGACTTGGTGGCAGCAGGCTGCACACTCACCAGGCTACCCCAGTGCCCAGCCCCAGCCCTGGGCACAGGTAAAATGCTGAGGGGCACCTCAAGCCCAGGCTGCAAGCATCAGCCCCAGCTCTGCCTGCTGCTCCCTGCCCCATCACACAGCCTCTGCCACCAAGCTGCATCCCCTGAGCCTTACCCAGCCTGCTGCATGCAGGGCAGAGACCACCTCACACCCAGCTGACTGCACAGGGCTGCTGGTGCTGCCACCCTGCAGAGGACCCTCTGGAGCACTCTGCTCCAACAGCCTCAGAGCAAGGCTCACACCAAGGACAGCCTCAGCTTCTTGTGGCTTTGCATGTGTCCAAGGAGAGACTCCATCAGCTCCAAGCTTGACTGTCCTCATGGAATCCCCGTTATACCTTGTGGCAGTTAAGGAGCTAGAGAGAGCCCTTGGAGCCCTGGAAGAGGGACCAGCAGCTCCCCACAGAACAGCCTTCTGCTGTTCCACACCATGTCCTGTGTGAGCCCCTGGGGCTGGAGCAATCTGCTGCAGCAGTGGGGGCTGTGGAGATGCTGTGCTCACTGGGGCTTTCCATACCAGGGCACACAGTGCCAGCCCTGCAGAGCAGCAGGCAGAGGGAGGCTAGTCCCAGGCACCCTCCTGGGGAGCCAGCCTGGTACCACAGCAGACTCACCTCTTGCACCCTGTATGAATTTTCTCCCATCTCAGGGCTGACAGACACTGACCCACTGTGCAGTCGGCCAGGCTGCACAATTGACAGACTTCTCCTTCCCTTCTGAGCCTTGGCCCTCGCTGCTTTGTGTCTCATGGCTGGGTCTTGCCTGTGCGTGCTGCCAGAGCTGGCACTGCCCATGCACACAGGCCCTGCACCGGGCCTGGCTCAGGCCTCAGCTCACATCCAGGTTCCAACTGGTGAGGGGAACGAGGAACACAGAGCTGGGCAGGAGAGCCTCAGCCAAGGAAGGGGAAGCTGGCAGGGTACAGGAACTGCTGCACTTCTTCCATGGGCCTGTCTGGGGGACTGCACGCTCAAAGCAAGGTGCTCACTGAACCTCCCAAGACAGAAGGCTGCAGCACGTGGGGACCTCCATCTGGAGTGGACAGGAAGCACTGGTGAGCTGAGGCCCAGCCCTACACCAGTGAGCAGATGGGAGGGCTTCTCTTCAGCAAGGAAAAGCTGCTGTGATCTGTGCATCCCCAAACCTCCTGCAGGAGGCCAGCCCCCTGGACAAGGGCTGGCAGGACCCTGCAGGGCTCTGGCAGCAGCAGCAGCTCTACACCCCCCAGCTTCCCTCCCCTGCTGTGTTCCAGCTTTGGACAAAGGCAGAAAGCTCTGTACAGTATAATATAGATATATATTTCACTATGAAATAGCAATTTCATTCCCTGCCTTCTACTTGATACATCCTCAATTAGATGCTTCGTTTTAGGTGATTCCAGAGGGCTGTGGGGCTGGGTGGGTTCTCATGCGAGGCAGTTGCCCTCCCTGGAAGGTAACTGCAAGAAGCACCAGCAGCTGACTTGGCAGGCCCCAGATGTGATCCTTGCTCCCCACTTCCCTGGCACCAAAGGCACGGCTGAATATTCTGCCAGCGGCCTGCCAGGGCACTCAGGGCTCATTTGCATGCTTGGTCAGTGCACCTTCATTAACCTCATCAGCACTGCTTCCAGCAGCTGTGGGTGGGAGCAGCAGGGACCTCTCTCCATCACGTACACAAGTAGGAGCAAACCAGAGGCGAGGGACGTGGCAGGGACGGTGCGACATGCACACAGGGGTGAGGCAAAGGGCCTTCAGCCAGGGCACAGCCTGGCACCTCGCACGCCAGCCAGGCCTGCCCAGGCGGCTCGCAGGCTCCAGGCCACGGGGCTAAGTCAGGGCTGCAGCCCAGCAGGTGTGGAGTCTGCCAAATCTTGGTCAGTGTGTGGAAGGAAGAGGCTCCTCCTGGGGCTGGGTCTCTGACCAGGAGCTGTCATCGCCGGGATCCGTGCGGCGCCGATGGTTCAGGAGATGGGAGGAAGAATGAGCCTAGGGAAAGAAGAGGGCAGCTGCCTTGGGGTAGCCAGGTGTTACAGGTCACCTCAAGCCACTGTCCTGGAGACCTTCTTGTCAGATACATGCCATGCAGCTGGTGGCAAAGGGACTACCAGTTACTGTGCTGGGACACAGAGCTAGGGGAAGAGTGAGGACCCAGCAGCTCTGGGCCTTGGTTTAACAGAGCTGGGAAAAGGAGAGACAGCAAAGACAGGACAACTGTCAGGCTCCAGGCTCAGGTAAACAAGACCAGAGCTCAGATTCTCTTCAAATGAAACCAGTAGGGAGCTTGGCCCCAGGCTGGAGAGCAGAGCAGAGCAATGCCCCAGACACCTTATGTAGCAGCTGGCCCAAACAGCAGAGCTGCAGCTGCAGCAGCCTGTGCTGCGGGATGCTCTCGGCTGCCCCAGGAGAGTGGCTGTGGGGCATGGCCAAGGAGGCAGTGAAAGAAGCTCCTTAGGCACCCACCTTTGCTCTTTGTACATCCTGGGCTCAGTCACATGGTCCTGCTGTACTCAATGCCACTCTTGGCAGAGATGCCAGACCAGGGCAGGAGGCTGCAGAGGAGGCTCTGGGCTTGTCGGTAGATCCTCTGGGGGATGGAGCAGGGGCTCAGGCTGGCCAGCGTTGAGCCAATGTGCTGCAGGTAGTCAGTGGTCATCAGTTAAGGGCAGCAAGATCCACACTGCAGCTTCACAACTGACCAAAGAGACCCTGTGGACTGGCACTGCCCAAAGAGATCTCAGGACACAGGGACAGCCACTCTGCTCAGATCTGCTCCTGTCAGTTGTCTGCTCCCCCTGCCAAAGGCAGGGCTGCCTTGCACTGCAGTAGATGGCAAATTTGAACACTGGCTGCAGCTTAGGTGGGAAATGCTTCCTCTAAGCAGCTGCTAGCTCCCTTTGCACTGCACAGCATTCCTATGGGGATGGCAACCCACCCACCTGCCTGGAGGGGTCTGGGCTGACTGGCTACACTGGGAAAGATCAAACTGCTTCTCCATGATCCAGCCCCTGAGACAAACTCCCAAAGTCAGCCTGTCGAGGTCCAGGCCAGGCCCGAGTCGCAGGAAATCCCAGGCCACAGGAAGCAAGACCGGGGGCTTCTCTGCTGTGCTCCTGGCCAAATCCTGCACCCCACAAGCCACAGCACATCTCACACTTTGGCTGAACACCAGCACTTGCTAGCACTGGCATAAAACCTGCTCCAATTTAGAATTCAAGGTACCGCCCCACACTGCCTCCCCGAGCTGTTCCTGGGACACCTTGGGCACAAATGGGTCACTGACACATCCCTCCAACATCACCTTCCTTCTGGCTTTACATTAACCTTGCCTCTCTGCAGGCACCAGTCCCCAGACCCGGCCAGGTCATGCTTTGCTGGGCTGCTGCTGTCAAGCCAAACCAGAGTTTGGGGTCTGCTGAGTGCTCCCTGGCTAACCAGCGCGGGGGTAAAGG
This sequence comes from Melanerpes formicivorus, assembly GCF_026170545.1. NCBI lineage: Eukaryota > Metazoa > Chordata > Aves > Piciformes > Picidae > Melanerpes > Melanerpes formicivorus. The sequence goes on along the minus strand of NW_027142366.1, from coordinate 10,480,792 downwards.
ATATAAGATTGTCCAAGGCGGGTGGCCGCCGTTGATGTAGAGGACGTAGGTGAAGCCATCTTTGAGGACTCCTCTGATGGAATAGTAATAGGGCAGGTAGTGGTGCTGTTTAAAGTCTCTGTTTTCATAAAAGTTTATTGCTGTGTTGTTAGTGGTGAGGACGTGCAGGTAGATGGCTTTGCAGTGGTCTTGGGCGGTCGTCGATATATGGTCTTTCAAACTCTCAAGCAGGAGCGAACCTGTGGAAGGCAAGAGCAGCAGAATCACACAGTGCAGCTCACAGAGGATGTTAGGGGTTGGAATGGGCCTCTGGAGATCATGGAGTCCAACCCCCTGTCAGAGCAGGACCACGTAATGCAGTGCAGGTTGCACAGGGATGTATCCAGTCAGGTCTGGAAAGTCTCCAGAGAAGGAGACTCCACAACCTCTCTGGGGAGCCTGCTCCAGTGCTCAGTGATCCTTACACTAAAGAAGTTCTTCCTCATGTTGAGGTGGAACTTCCTGTGCTGTAGTTTACATCCACTGCCCCTTGTCCTCTCACAGGGCACGAGGGAGCAGAGGCTGTCCTGTCCTTCCTGACCCCAGCCCTCAGACATTTATAGACATTTATTAAAATCCCTCTCAGTGTTCTCCTCTCCAGACTCAACAGCCCCAGGGCTCTCAGCCTCTCCTCACAAGGCAGTGCTCCAGTCCCTTCAGCATCCTGGTAGCCCTCTCTTGGACTCTCTCAGCTACCTGCTAGCCCTCTGTTGGACTCTCTTAAGTAGATCCCTGTTCCTCTTGAACTAGGGAGCCCAGAACTGGATGCAATATTCCAGGTGAGGTGTCACTAGGTCAGAGTTAGAGCAGGAGGAGAACCTCCCTGGATCTGCTGGACACACTCCTCTTAATGCACCTCAGGTTCCCATTGGCCTTCTTGGCCACAAGGGCACATTGCTGTCCCATGGATAACTTCTTGTCCACCAGGGACACCAGCTGCCTCCTCAGGGACAGCAAAAGGCTTTGCAGGTCCCAGCTGAGATCTCTTCCCCCAGGGTCTAAGCAGCAATTGCTGCACATGCTTGAAGACCCCAGAGCCCACCACTTCTCACAGACCCTCTGGAGGAACCTCCCAGGCTCTCATCTTGCCTGTGAGCACAGCTTCACAACACAGATCTTACGCAGACACCAACTCCTGGGTCAGACACCACAGCGATGAGCCAGACAGGGGAATCTGACAGTAGCAGTCAAGCAGCTCAGGGCTCTGGGGGAGGTCAGTGACTCATTTTCAGTGCTATCAGTTCCATCACATTTCTCTGTTTCAAAGCTATTATACACAGCCCAGTGTCAAAACAGAACTTCACAAGCAGGTTGCTGCACTGTGTCCACTGAACTCCAATGAAAATCTAAGATCTGGTCAGATTTAGCTCCCTTCTAAGGAGGAGAGCTGAGGCAGAATCCCATTCAACCTGGATTTTCAGCAGAAGAAACCAGAAAAGGGCAGAGAGAATATTCCAGTGCCAAGAGACAAGACCTGAAGGTTCACCCAAAGCACCACAGCACGGCAGGAAGGACCCAGCAGAACCTGCAGAGAAACCTCTTCCCTCAGGTATGGTAACCACAGGCTAAAGAAACAGCTCAGCTAACACAAACACCCAGATGAGATCTCTGCTGCTGTTCCACCCCCACCACAGCACACAGGACCTTCAGCAGCACCCACAGGAGCTCAGAGCAGAAATCACCAGCACTGACTTCATGGTGACTTGATACTGAGTGAGAATTTCTATCAGCCAAGCACAAGAAGCCACTGAGAGACACCAACAGGAGAGCAGTTTAATTCTGCTATGAGATATTCCACTCTTCCATCTCACAGAAACCCAGCTGCCCTCTGGTTTAAGAATAGCAGAGAACTAGAAACCAAAGCCTTTTATGCCTGCCAGAGAAAAATGAGAGCTTTAGTGCTCAGAAGTATGCCTGGAGGGAAAAGCTTCCTGCATGAAAGACTTCAGCTTCAAACACAAGCAGAAGAACTCTCAGAACTCTCAGGAGAAAGGTCTCAAAGAAGAAGGTGGCAACAGCTTTTTAGGTTATTTTGCTACAGGTACAAGCCCAAAGTCTTTGAGAGAGCACAATGACATGCTGCAGGGATGCAACAGGTACAGGAAATACTGATTCTGAAAGGGGAACATTCCAGAAAGATGGAGCTGGGAAAAAGAGAAAATGACTTAGGATTTGGAGCCTGAAAGAAGACTCAAAACCACCACAGTTTCAGAGGAGTCCTCTTTACCACCCTTCCTGAGCACTGTTCTGTGCTGGGATCTTCTTTCTACAGAACATTTCCCTCCAGCAGCATTTCAATACAAGTTTTAAGCACAGTGCTCTTCCTGAGGACCCTTCTGGTCATGTCTTTATGGATCCTATCAGCTTGTACCTCTCTAAACATGCCTGGGGAAGAAGAGAGGGCTTGAAGAAGATGAGGGCTTGAAGAGACTCCAGATGTCCCACACTGGGTCATGCTGCCAAACCTGGTCTGTTTCCTTCCACAGAGCAAAGATCTAGATCAGGCTTGAAGTGGCAGCAGAAGAGCACTTATGTGATGACAAAACCCATCCTGCTCTGACTGGAGATAAGCCCTCCTGACTGCAGCATTTCCCAGTGTGAAGGGCTGCACTCTCAGCACTTTCAGTCAGTCTGAGCAGCAGGAGTGCAAGTTTTTGGTGTGCTCAGCTGACCCCTGGGGACACAAGGGACAAAGCCTGGTTGTGCTCTTCAGAAACACCTGCACATTGTGCTGTGCCTACAGCAGTGAAAACAACTCAGTGCAGCTGCATGGACACCAAGAAGGGGATGCAAGTGCATCACCTTCCCACCTGCTCATACCAGTCTCCACCAAGCTTGTTTCAAAGGGTAGTGTGGTGAAATGGTGGAGCTCCTTCACCCATGCCCACCACCCACACATGGCAAACACCAGCAACAGAGTTGTCACTCAGCAGCATCTTACCTATTCCGTGTTTCCTGAACTCCTTCACCACTCCAAGACTTAGGATGTAAGCAACTTGAGTGTCCACAGGAAAATTGGAAGCTAGGATGTCTCCATCCTGAGTGGAGATAGGACAAGACATTTAGTAGGATACCTGGGGAGGCACAGGGGGAAGCAAGAGTCCTGTAGTGGAACATGTGAAAGCAAGGACACAGCAGGAAGCTTCTCCACTGAGCAGTCTCAGATGAGGCTTCTGGAAGGGATGTGGGGAGTTAAAAACATCCAAGCATGGTGCCTGAGGGGTTACTCCTACTTTCATGTCACCTTCCCAGGCATGAACACAAATCATGATGTTTCATGGAATCATAGAATTGTTTTGGTTGGAAGAGACCTTTAAGATCATTGAGTCCAACCATTCTCTGACTGTACCAAGCCTGGTGCTAAACCATGCCTCTGTCACTCTGAAACACACCCAAGGATGGGGATTCAACCACCTCCCTAGGCAGCCTGTTCCAGTGGTTGAAAACCCTTTCAGTGAGGAAGTTTCTTCTAATGTTCAACCTAAACCTTCTCTGGTGCATCTTGTGGCCATTTCTTCTAATTCTTGTTGCTAGGAAGAATAAATCAACCCCTACCTGGCTCCAGCCTTCTGTCAGGGAGTTGTAGAGAGCCAGAAGGTCTCCCCTGAGCCTCCTTTTCTCTAGGATAAACAACCCCCAATTCCTTCAGCCACTCAGCTTCCCTCACTGTATACATTATTTGTGGGCTTAGGTACAGCATGTATTTGCATTCTTGACCAGGAAGGAATCAAAGTGTTAATTCTGGAGCAACCTAGCAGTGTCTAGATCAAGGCAGCAACAGTCATTGCCTGCATGCTCCAGCTGAGTTTGGTGTCACCTGGAGATCTCTGTACTGCTGCAGAGGACAAGGAGCATGTTCTTCAGGCTCACTTGCCTGGAGCAGTGTCTGAACAAGGCCCTGGCTTTCAGCTTGGCTGGAACAAGAGCCTTTTGTTAGAGCTGCTGAAGGTGCAGTTTCTGCCTCGGTCTAGCTGTGAGGTGAAGCCAGACAGCTAGAGTGAGTAGAGCCACAGCTCTTGGTACCTACCAATATTCAGGTTATTGCTGATGGCCTTCTACAAGTTCTGCACTCACTGCTCTGCCCCTGCTTTTCCTCCTCCCCTTGCTTAGACTGTTTTCCCTACACTGACCCAACTCTTTTTTCCCATACTGTCTCCAGAGACCACCTCTTCCTCACCTCTCTGCTGCACTGTGTTGCCTCTCCTGGCCTCCAAGCTCTGCTATCCCTGCAGCTTGAGCTTTCTGCAGCCTGCTTACCTCTGCTTTGTGCTCGAGACAGTGACCCTGTAAACAGAGGAATTTCTGCAGGAAGTCACAGCAGTGACAGACCCAGCACAGCTAAGGAATTTTAAGCCTTCCCTAAGAGATGAAGAGGTTGGTTCTCCCACAGCTTCACATACCTCATTCACCAGCCACAGCCAGGCACACAAAACCAGCCAGGCAGCAGTTAAGTGTCCTGCTATGCTGTCACTTTTGGATTCTGCCTGCATGATTTGATCTCTTCATCATCAGTGCATGGCTGCCTAGCTCCAGCAGGAAGAGACTCTGTAGTAGCAGGCTGCTCAGCAGCCCCACTGCTCAGACATCCCATCACCCACGCTCCAGCAGCTGGAAATCAGCATCTTGCTTTCTTAGAATTAACTCAGGATTGCTCTTACAAGCATCTGGATGAAGGGGGGAAGAACACCCAGAGCAAGTTTCACCCCAGCTAACCATGGCAGGAGGTGGCCTGTCTCCTGCTGAAGCACAGGTTAGTAGCATTACCTCTTTATGCACCTTTGTTCTGCTCTTGATCTCTGCCACTATCATGCCCACGATGGAGCCTCTGTAGGTGGCTGCGAGGGAAAAGAACTTCTTGTTGGAAGTGATATCTCGGTACCATGAGTCAGGGTACCTGGGAAGGAAGAAAAAACGGGGATGTTCAGTAGGATAGAGCCCACAGGAGCAGGCAGTGCCACAGCCAACACTGTGCTGAGGTGCTGCTCAAATGGAAATGGGCAGCAATGCCTTTAAATGCCAGCCCCTGGAACCACAGCCCGATGGATCCTAGCCAAGACTAAGGGAGGGAGGCTGGAAGGGCCATCTTGGCAAAGGCATGCAGCCAAGGAGCTCAGCCACAGGTCAGTGTAAAGTTCTTTCTGTGCTACTAATTTAGCTTATTCCATGAAATCTAGGTGAAGAAGCTGATCACCTTTCCTGCCTAAACTGTGGTGTGGCAGCAGTGAACACCGGACAGCTGCTCCTGTAACGGCCTCCTGCCTTGCTGAGACAGCCACACTTCCCTTTCACAGTCATTGCCCAGAGCTCTCACTTCCATCTTCAGCAAGTTATTTTTAAATGCAAGACCCATCTGCCCTCATCTAAGAGGATCTCATTAACTTGATACATGTGTGGAAAAAAACCCACTGCATGTTTGTACCCCAAAATCACATCCCCAGCCTCCAGCTCTGGAAGGGAAATGAGGGGACTCTGATGTACTTCCACATGAGACTTCAGCACACCTTGTGTTCACAAGAGCTGCAAATTCAACATGTGATGACTGTTTTTTCTGGTTCATTACATTTTGTGCAATATTAATTACAATCCACTAAAATCCTCTATAAACCTTCCCACCAAAGCTAAAGGGGGAAAAAAAGAGCCTTCAAGGCTACAGCTGGAGCTTCACTGGCTGCTCTAAGGCAGAAAGCTCTGTCTGTCCCTCAGGGAAGCTCCTTAGTCCTGTGCAGACACAAATGGGGGTCTGGGGAACTGACAGAGGTCAGCCCCTCAATGTCCTTCTTGGAGTGAGGGGCCAAAATTGAACCTAGCATTCAGGGTGTGGCCTTACCAGTGCTGAGTACAGCACCATAACTTCCTTGTTCCTGCTGGTCACACTACTGCTGACCCAAGCCAGGATGCTGTTGGCCTTCTTGGCCACCCGGGCACATGCTGGCTCATTTCTAGCCAGGTCTTTCTCCCTGCCAGGTCTTTCTCTGCTGGGCAGTTTCCAGCCACTCTGCCCCAAGCCTGGAGCATTCATGGGGTTGTTGTGACCCAAGCGCAGGGCCTGGCACTTGGCCTTGTTGAATCTCATCCCGATGGCTTTAGCCTATTGATCCATCCTGGCCAGGTTCCTCTGCAGAGCCTTTTGACCCTCCGCCAGATCAGCATGCCTCCCAGCTTAGTGTTATCTGCAAACCCACTGAGGGTGCAGTCATGCAGATCATTGATAAAGACATTCAAGAGCACCAGTTACATACTCTATTGGGAACCAGTCACCACAGAGCTGTTTCACCCTGTCTATGTCATCGTGGCAGAGCAGACGCAGGTTTACGTCCGTCAGTGCAGTCGGGGGCACCTCCTCTGTCATTCACGCCTGCAAGAGAGGAATTGGGAACACATTAGGAATGAGGAGGCACAGATCCTGACCCTCAGCTTCAGTCAGCTGTCTGCACAAAGGCAGCAGCAGCTTCTCAGTATCAGTCTCTCTTATCAATAAAGTTCTTCCTGGCAGCATGAGTTTTGAAGGAGGATGAAAATAACCCACGGCCCTGCTGACCTCGTGCAGGATGCTCACTCTGATGTCTTCAGCCTCTTTTAACAAGGTACTGGAAGGAAAGAAGCAAGCAACAACTGAAGTGGTTGGTAAAAGCATTTGCAGCACAGAGGCATGAATGAAGAACAGGGTGTAGGCAGGACAAAGCCCCTGTGAGATTGAGCACAGAATGCAAACAAGGCAGGCAGAGACAGGGCAGCTGCAGGACTCTGCACTCTTTCAGCGGCTACCTGCAGTTCTCTGTCACAGATCTGTCTCTCTCACCTCAGCACTCCTAGCCCCAGGTAAAACAACCAGAGCAGGATGCAAAGAGAAGAGGGTGGCTACCTCTCATTTTAAAGGCAGTTTGGTTTTGGTTTTACTTTTCTTTCCCCTGTTTTAAGGGGCCAAAACCTTGGCTTGGAAATGCTGAGCGACAAGGGCGAGCTGCCGGCAGCGGCGTTTGCGTGCACCTCCTGCTGGAAGGGCTGCTCAGCTCTCCACTGCTCTGGCTTTGCAACTCAAGCAGGAGAAGGAACAGATTTCAAGGGGCCAGATGTGCCATTTGAGCAGTTTCAATGCAGGAATCACATCACCTCCCTAACACACTGACTGGCAAGGACACATGAAAGGGGCAGGCACAGGCAGTATCCCGGTTTGTGACTGCTCTCCCTCCGCTGCACCCCAAAGGGAAAACCAGGCTGAGCCATACAATCCACAGCCCACCCCTAAATTCCTCTTTTAAAGTCCACAAGCCAGCTTCTTTCTGCAGTTCCTTGACAGCCTGAGAGCTGGAGTTGTTCAGGCTGGAGAAAAGGCGGCTTCAGGGAGACCTTAGAGCAGCTTCCCAGTACCTGAAGGGGCCTGCAGGATTGCTGGGGAGTTTTTAGAAGGCCATGGAGTGACAGGATGAGGAGTAATGGCTTCAGACTGCAAGAAGCTGGATTTAGGTTAGACATTAGGAAACAATTCTTCCCATGAGGATGGTGAGGCACTGGAACAGGCTGCCCAGAGAAGTTGTGGAGGTTTCAAGCCTGAAAGCATTCAAAGCCAGGTTGGATGGGGCCTTGAGGAACCTGGTCTAGGAGGAGGTGTCCCTGCCCATGGAACTACATGATCTTTTAGGGTCCCTTCTAACCCAAACCATTCTGTGATTCTGTGATGAACTGGTAGAAAGCAACTCCCAGTTAGCACCACATGGTGATGGCCAAAGAGCAGAGTCCCCAGGTGCTGAGGTCCTTGGAGCTCAACATCAGTGCTGAAAGAGAAGGAATCAGCACTGCTGACAGGAACAGTGGGAGCTCTCATCCACCATCCTCCCAGACAGCAGCATAACACCTCTAGGCTCATCAGCCTGGATCTCCCAGGAGGAGCTCTTCCACTGGTTAGTGTGTGACTTGGAACACATCAAACAGCCCACAGAGCAACAGAAGAAGGGATACAGTTAGGGTCTAGAGGAAATTTTGCCAGCCCTTCTCCCCCCCAGGTAGAAAGAATGGCAAAATGCTTTAACAGAGCAGAGGTCCAAAGATGTTCTCCAACAGCTCTGGAAAAAGATGAAATGGGCTGGTGTTTTGTCAAGCAAGGGATCCTTCCCAGACACAGCCTCCCTCCCAGCAACTCGCCCCACACACCTCCCCGAGAAGGGCATCCCAGGGGACCCATGCATTGATCTGGATTGCCTGTTCTTCTCCAAAGAGGCCCCTAAAGAGAACCACAGCTATTTCACAGCCTGTTCTAGGATGGGGGCTGAACATCTACCAAGCAGCCCACAGCTTCCACAACTGGTTCAGATGCTGCTTTCAAAACTGAAGCACCTAGAAACCCCACAAACCTCCTTGCTGCTTTTAAAACTAATTTTACACTCCCAGAACTGGCTCAAGCCCTCTGAGGCTAGACTTTGAATGGAGGCAGTGAATACACTCCCCACCACCAGCCCCTGCTGACCTTTTATCATGCCTCAGCTTTACCCTGTGGGACCCTGAAGCAAGGGAACGTTCACTTGCTGCAGGTGATTTGTTCCTGCTCGTGGAGGTAGCAGCAGTGGGGACCCCAGTCCCACCCACCCTCTGCTCCCAGCCTTGCTAGCCCCTTTGCTGAGCCATTTCAGACCAGTGACCCACCACTGGATCACGAGATGAGGGCAAAATTGTTCCCAGACCAGAGTCAAAAGCTCAGGTAGCCTAAGATCAGCTTCAGGGAAGGGAAAGGAGGGAGGAGCAAGCAGTTGCTTTAAGCCAGAGCTGCTCTGGTTGTGGCAAAGCTCCAAGGCCTGCTGCATCACTTCATTAGTGGGCATTAGGCAGTGCTCAGGTTCGCAGCGGCAGTGCTCAGGTTCGCAGCGGCAGTGCTCAGGTTCGCAGCGGCAGTGCTCTCTCTCATACATTTTATCCTTCTGGAGAAGTTTTGATGCTCCTGTAAGGCAACAGCCCTTCTCTGCCAGCCCTCTGGGCATTAATACATCAGGGGGAAGCGAAATAACCACGACAGAGTCACGTTGTTGCTCATGGGAAGAAAAGACAAGGGCCTAGGAGCAGACTTAGCCAGCAGCTGCTGCAGGAGAGGCAGAGCCAGCAGAGGACACATTCTTGTGAGGATTAGTTCATGTTTATTTAACACTACATTCTCAAAGAGCTGGGCAAGCATTATGCATTATCCTGCAGCTGAGGCCAGCCTTAAAAAAGTAAGCCATGATTGTTTTGTTCAAGAGGATAAGGCCCCTCCCCTCAAACGCAGACAGCAGTTTCCCAGCACGGGTTGTGTTTGCAGGGCCCTGCTCCGTGCGCTTCGCCTTACGGGACCCAAGCCGAACGCTGCTGCACGCCTCAAGAACACTCTTGGGGACACTCTTGGGGCACTGTTTTCTGCCACAAGGTTTTAGAAGAGCAGCCCTGTGCACCTTCCTCCCTGGCCTGCTGCAGGAGCTGGAGAAGGTGGCTGCTATGACCAGGAGAAATCCCAGGCAACAATCAGTTCTTTTCAGTCCCAGGTGAGAGCCTCTGGCTCTTCAGGTATCTGGGTGAACAATGCTTCTACCTCATGCATCCTGTGCAAATGGGCTGGAGTTCAGCACTGCACCATCACAAGATGCTGGGTTTATGGATTCCGCCCCCCCCCCCCCCCCCCCCCCCCTTTTGGGCTTCAATTTCCATCCAGCTCATGAAAATCCTGAATAAAAAGAAATGTATCCTTTAGCAACAGGTAGGACTGACAGAGTTAGTTCCAGGCAGAGTTAACCTAAAGCTAAAGCTAAGTGAGTATTAACTAGAATGATATACATGTATAACTTCCAGTAAGGGGTGTATGGGCTTCACACCCAAAACCCACTGTGAAGGACTCTTCTTCACCTGCAGAAACAAAGCTAGATCAAAGCTCACCAAAACTTTCTACTTTCCAGCTGAACTACTAATGGAAACCAAGTTCCCCTGAACAGAAAGAAGCAAGCCTGCAGGAAAGAAGGAAGGAAACCAAGCAGTGGCACACTGCTGGATCCTACTAGTCATGTAGCACTGTCCCAACAGACTCAGTGCCAACCACCCCACTATGGCAGGCTCCTCCACTATGAAATTGTGCAGACCCTTATTTGCTTGGGCTGAAGATTTTCACCTCCTGCAACTGAAAGCATTTTCTTCAAGCACACTCCAGTCAGATTATTAAGGATAATCTGCTGCCATTCCACAGAAGGAGAAGATTAAGTTCCTCCAGGCAACTCCCAAGAACATACCACATGTGGGGCAGGCCCAGGGAGCTGCAGTGGTGCTGAGCAGTGCGCAATGCACTGTGTGAGCTGGCCCTTCCTCTGGCTGTCAGGCCACGTCCCTCTGCCTACGGCTGCACGTTCCTACCCATCACCACAGCAAGGGGCACAGGCACAGGAGCATTTCACTCAGCCCATCTGCCCATCACAAACACAGACTGGCAGATACTCCCTGGAAGATTTCTACACACACAGAGTGGGCCAGAGCTGATTTCCTTGTGCCCGGTACCCTCAAAGGTGATGCTCTGCTGTCATCACCAAACCCTTGTTTGCGACTCCTGTCTGGACAGTCCTCAAATCCCAGCCAAACAAGATTTCCAGGGAAAAGAAACAACAACTAATGACATCTCTCCCACTTGTAAAATAAATAGGATTAAACAAGGCCAGAGGGAGTTTATAGAGCTACTCAAAATGCAGCACAGAATGCAGCACAGGCACATGTTGGCTGCGACTGAGCATCACTGTCCCCCAAACTGACACAAACTCTGCTATTGTCTGAGGGGTGTTACTACTTTTGGAGCACAGCCCTGTGAGGAGAGGCTGAGGGAGCTGGGGTTGCTTAGCCTGGATAAGAGGAGGCTCAGGGGAGACCTTCTTGCTGTCTACAACTACCTGAAGGGAGGTTGTAGCCAGGTAGGGGTTGGTCTCTTCTCCCAGGCAACCAGCACCAGAACAAGAGGACACAGTCTCAAGCTGCACCAGGGGAGGTTTAGGCTGGATGTTAGGAAGAAGTTCTTCCCAGAAAGAGAGATTGGCCATTGGAATGTGCTACCCAGGGAGGTGTTGGAGTCACCATTCCTGGAGGTGTTTAGGAAGAGACTGGCTGAGGCACTTGGTGCCATGGTTTAGTTATTACATGGTGTTGGATGACAGATTGAACTGGATGATCTCGAAGGTCTTTTCCAACCTGGTTAATCCTATCCTATCCTATCCTATATCCTATCCTATCCTATTCTATCCTATCCTATCCCATCCTATCCTGTCCCATCCTATCCTGTCCCATCCTATCCTGTCCTATCCAGAGGACCAGCAGGAGTTTTCACAACTCTCTCTACTTTATGCTATCTGACACTGGGGATTTGCTTTATATTAAACCATTCAATCTGAACCAGCCAAAGGTCTAATTCCCACAAAGCAGTGAAGATTTCCCTTCTGCACTTCATTCTGAGCTTACTGTGTTTTTAGGTTACTGGTCTCACAGGGAATGCTCCACACAGACACCCATTAGCAAGCTATCTTCACTTAATACAATAAAACTGTCACTGGATTTGAAAGCATCATGAATCTATTACCAAGAATCTCAGAGAGGTGCTTCTAGGACTTAGGGCAATGCTATCCAAGCAATAGGAGATGGATCTTGAAGTATTTAAATACTTGGTTTGCTCCCTCCTAGATACTACTTCAGGTCTGATCACAGAATAAGGTTGGAAGGATCCTTCAGGGTTCAACCCATCTTAGGTCAGGTTGCTCCAGTCCACACTCCCACTTAACATCAGTGAGAAGCAAATCTCTGCACCGTGCCTGGACTCAGACTAATACTTTTGCACCCAAAGGTGCAACTGCAAAGCTGGGGTGTTAGATGTGCTGCCTGCACCAGCACAACAGTCTCTGCTCTGTGTGCAATAGGAGCTTACCTCTAGGTGCTGTTTGTTACACTCCAGTTATCCCATGTGATGCTCCTGCTCCTTCCAGGAATCCCATGCAGGTTCATTTTGGACAACAAAGCAACACACAAACCCCAAATGATGATTGTCCTCATTCCTGGTATGGCATGCAAACCAACAGAGCCTGAAGGTAAGAGTTCTGAGCAGAATGGAGATTGTTCCACTCCCTTTCTGAACCATTAATCACATCCCAGGGGAGTGCTGCCCAAGGCTGCCATCACTTCATTCCCTGCATTAGCAGAAGCAGATGTTTGGAGCCAGTGAGACTCCTAATGAGCAGTCCAGGATAAAATGACTGATTTTGTGCCTTGGTCTGAAACTAATGTACTGATAAGGCTGCAAACAGGGTCTGGACACTAGACTATGCCATTTATCACACCTTTTGACCCAGGCACAATGATTTTTTGTCATGTCTACCAGCACCTCAGAGGCCCTTGTAGTCCCCTGGCCACTCAGGGACGTGCACTAGCACAAGACTTTGAGTCTTAAACTCCTCCAGCAGCAGGTTCCTTCTGGGCAAAAAAGTGCCCTCTTCAACCACCTTCCTCCTGCACAATCTCCCAGGCTGCCACATCTCAAGAGGATGTTCAAGAGGACACAGTCGCAAGCTGCACCAGGGGAGGTTTAGGCTGGAGGTGAGAAGAAAGTTCTTCCCAGAGAGAGTTGTTAGCTATTGGAATGTGCTGCCCAGGGAGGTGGTGGAGTCCCCATTCCTGAAGGTGTTCAAAAGGGGACTGGATGTGGCACTTGGTGCCATGGTTTAGTAGTCATGAGGTGTTGGGTGACAGGTTGGACTTGATAATCTTTGAGGTCTCTTCCAACCTTGTTGATACTATGATCTTGAAGATATGCCAGTAGCCCAGCCCTTCTCTGTGCAACCCCTTTGCTTCCAAGCACCCCCCAGGCTCTTAATGAACTTGTCTCCAGGACATCACGCTGGAGAAAAGACTTTTGACAGTGCCTGGACTTTCTTCCCCAGTAAATTCATCCAGGGCAGTGTGCACAACCAGTACACCCCTGCAGTGGAGGAAGGCAAAAACCAGTGAGCTTGGGGAAGAAAGTGCTGCAAAGACAGATGAATTTGTCTCAGAGGCAGGGAGACTGGAGAGTAACCTTGGGTTGAGATACAGCTGCAGCAGTGAACTGTCAGGTGCTCTGAGACAATTAACAAATGTCTTCCTGAGCTAGCCAGGCAAGCATGGGGAAAATAGATACAAGGCTGAGCTCAAAGTATACAAATAAAGTACAAAAAGTTTGAAGAAAGCAAAGGGCCTGAGCTGGCTTCAGTCTGCTTGTCCCTTCCTGGTGACTGCAGGTGCTGAGCACCATTCTGGTGAGCATACAGAAACCAGGACACACATGACATTTGTGTCTGGATTCCACTGTGCACTGCAGTTGCTGTGCTATGCTTGTCCTGTGGTTTTAGTGTGTTGAGTATCACCCTGCTAAATCCAAACCCCAGTGAACCCCAAACATGCCAAACAAGTCCATCTGGTATTAAATCCTCCTTGTGTGGACTGTCTGTGAGAGCCTGGCCAGAGCACACTGGACTCAGGCAGCCAGGAAGGCAGCACTGTGGCACACAACCTGGGAAAACCCATCCTGGCTTTCAGCCTTGCTCCCAAAGGCTCACCCCACGCTGCTCAGCCCATTTGTCCTCAGCCCTGAGATCCTGACAACATCACTCTGTGAAACGCACTCAAGCCTCATCCCCAGCTCTGCTCTTCACTTTCCATTGCACCCAGACTGAGGCACGCACACCACAGCACTAAAAACCTGGAAGCCAAACCCCACAGAAGCCCAGCAATTAACACTCTGGCCTCCTGCCACGAAGGAGCAGGATTTGAAACAGACCCCAAGAGGATATTAAAAAGGCATGATGCAGTTCCACCTGCGCAGCGAGCAGCACGCACTTACTTGAAAGGAAAACACTTACTGGCGCTGAAATCCTTCCCTAGTGGTATCCCTGAGCCCCTGCACGCTTCCCTTTGCCTTGCCGGCCTTCCAGCAGCAGGAGTGGCAGCGTTTTGCATATGAGATGCCTCCTGAGCTGTTCTTTCACCCTGCAGCTCCTGGTACACGCATTACTGGAGCCCTGGCTTTCGCAGGAGCCGGTACCAGGATAAAGCCTCTCCGATGCAGACGGCAAAAGGCTTCCTGCTGCCCCAGATACGGCGACTCCCGCGGGAACGGCCAGCAGGGCTCTCTAAGAGGGCTTCGCCGCTAAATCTTTTCTCGTTAAGACGCAGAAGAGAAAATCTGCTTTGAGACAGGAGCGCTGCAGGGAGCTAAAACCCGAGGGTCACACTCACAAGCAGGAGCCGGGCAGAGGAGAGCTCCAGGACCTCGCCAGTGCCGAACACGGCAATTTTCCAGCAGGCAGCTGCTCCTCCAGGGAACAACAAACCCACCCCAAACGACTCATCGCACATGCAGGCTCGCTGCCATTTCTGAATCAGAGCAAGCAGCGACGCACAAAACCTATGTAGTGACTGAAAAAAACAACCTGCCAGGAATTCAGCTTTGTGTAGTACAAACACTGGCAGGGGGGACTCCGAGCTGCCTCCATTTCCCACACTTGTCCTCATTACCACGCTCGATAACGCCCTGTCCCCTCCACCTCCACCGCTACAGGAGACAAGTAACTTTGTAGAGGCTGTTGCAAACGAGGTGCTTTAAAAGAACAAGAGCTGGGACAAAACCCAAACCAACATTCCTTCCCTCCTTGGCAGAGGAGTGCCCCAAACTCGCACCTCCCCAAGATCCTGAATTCAAACTCTGAGCCAACATGGCTCCTTCTCCTTTTCTTTCCGAGTGGTGTTTTCCAGCAGGCTCCACTCAACACCTGCCCCCACTCCACTGCTCCTGTCTTGAGCTACCAACACCTCACATGGATTCTGGCATAGATGTCTGCTCTTGCAGCCACAATAATACCTTGAAAAGGAGAAACTGTAAGCACCTCCCATTCCCACCTTGCTGTGAGGAGGAAAGTGTGGGTGGGAGGACAGGGCAGGAGACAAGAAGCTCTAGGGTTTTTGCAACACCCTGCACTGAAGCCATCAGACAGGCTGCGACTGGTTAAAGGCACAGGAAGGCAGGACAATGCCTCTCCAACAGCGACTGTAGACCGCACTTAACTCTGGAGTTTGTAGCAGAGAGGCTCAGCTAAGACAGAGCTTTCTCTGAGTTTACACTGACCAGCTTAGCCCAACTGTTCCTTTAAAAGCATCTTAACACCAGAGGAACAAAGCACTAACAACAGCAGGGGGATGGCACCGAGTCACCCAAGGGAGCCCTGTTCATCACCAAAAGCTGCCTCCAGGCCAGCAGCCTGTGATGAGCAGGAGGGCAGAGCTGGAAGGGCTCTGATTCAGCTCCTCACTCACGAGGAAGTCCCCAGCATTGTACCTGTAACTCCTCAGGTATTTGTCATCTAGAGTCAGCCTTTGCAACCACAGCTTCACCTGCTCCGGCTCATTCCATGAATTATGCTAGGAGTGGCAAGGTTGGGGATGGAGAGGTGAAAAACAACCAGGAATAAAGAGAGGAGGTGGCTTCCTGGGCGGCAAGACCATCATTTCACACCAGCTGATACCAACACCACCTTACCAGACTACACCAACCCAACACCTATATTCACAATACATCCCACCCCCATAAATAAACAACCCTCCAGGAAGAAATCATAGAATGGCAGGGGTTTGAAGGGACCTCTGGAGATCATAAAGTCCAACCACCCCTGCCAGAGCAGGTCACACAGGAATGCATCCAGGCAGGTTTTGAAAGTCTCCAGAGAAGCAGACTCCTCAACCTCGGCTGGCAGCCTGCTCCAGGGCTTCACAACCTCACAGCAAGGAAGTTTTTCCCTCATGCTGAGGTGGAACCTCCTATGTTCCAATTTGTGTCAGTTGCCCCCTGTCCTGTCACGGGGCACCATTGGAAAGAATCTGTTCCCTTCTTCTTGTCCCACACCCTTCAGATATTTGTAAACATTAACACACACCCCCAAGTGCAAACAAAGATCACCCGTACTGGGGAAAAAAACAGCAGACATGGAAACAGTCCCAGACTTCATTAACAAAAAGAAATACACAGTGTTAAAGGCTCTTGGAGCTCCAAACTACATAAAACCATGTTTCTGCATTCCACTGGCAGTTCCCACAAGGTTTTGTGACACCTGAGGCCAGCCCAGATACCTAAAGCCACAAGAATGGCACTCTGGTTTAGGAAAAGAAGAGTGCCACAGGTTTTAAGGGGGCAGTGACAGGGCAGCTCCTCAGTGATCACTCAGACATGTTAAGTTGTCTCACTTTAAACAGATCAAGCAACCAGCTAAGAGAAGCAGCAGCAGCTACTTCACAGGCCTGCTAGAACAAGACTGACTTGCTGCTCTATGGGGCTTCAATTGCTACCAAGATTAATTCAAGACCTAACAGAACTGCTGCTTTTAACCAGCAAGTTAAACCCACCTGCTCAAAACCCTGGCATCAAGCAGTACCCAGTACCACTGCTTCTGACTGGGGGGTGGCTCCAGTGCAAAGGAAGAGTTCACAGTAATTATAAGAGGTTGGGAGAGAGCTATGGGCTTGTTTAAAAAGAGCCTCACTCCTGAGAAAGCTGTGGGAGTTTATTCCTAGAGGGAGCTGGTTCAGTTGGAAACCAGCATGCACTAGCATTTCCCAAGAGCTAACAGAATTGTCCTCCCAGTAAAGGGTTTTGTGGAAACTAAGCTGGACTCAGGACAGCCTATGGCAGCTAAATGGAAGCAAATCTAGGATGAATGCACAATAAAAGGAGATTGCAGCTAGAAACCATTCACCACTCACAAAAACTAGAGAGTAGAAGAGAGAAATAGATTTGCAACAGAACTGGCTGGTGATCATTGAGGACAGGGCACAGAATCAGATCCTGGGCTGCATCAGGAGAAGTGTGGCTAGCAGGTCGAGGGAGGTGATCCTCCCCCTCTACTCAGCCCTGGTGAGACCCCACCTGGAGTACTGTGTCCAGTTCTGGAGCCCCTATTACAAGAGGGATGTGGAGGTGCTGGAACGTGTCCAGAGAAGGGCCACAAGGATGATCAGAGGGCTGGAGCACCTCTCCTGTGAGGACAGACTGAAGGAGTTGGGGCTGTTCAGTCTGCAGAAGAGAAGGCTCCGAGGTGACCTCATTGTGGCCTTCCAGTATCTGAAGGGGGCCTACAGGAAGGCTGGGGAAGGACTTCTGAGGATCTCAGGTAGTGATAGGACTAGGGGGAATGGAATGAAGCTGGAGGTGGGGAGATTCAGGCTGGATGTGAGGAGGAGGTTCTTCACCATGAGAGTGGTGAAACCCTGGAATGGGTTGTCCAGGGAGGTGGTTGAGGCCCCGTCCCTGAAGGTGTTTAAGCCCAGGCTGGATGAGGCTCTGGCCAGCCTGATCTAGAGTGGGGTGTCCCTGCCCATGGCAGGGGGGTTGGAACTAGATGATCCTTGTGGTCCCTTCCAACCCTGAATGATACTATGATACTATGATTTCCAGGACAGGGAAATCTAAAGCTGTTCACAGTTGTAGATAGCTCACACAACACCAAAATGCTAATAAAATGGCAGATGAAGTCTGTAAGCTGGTAGATAAAAAAGGAATGTAGGTTGGAGAAAGGCAAACACTTCCTGTTTGTGTTATCCACTGAAAGAGGAGAAAAAAAAACCCAAACCAAAACAAACCCCAAGATGCTCTCAGAAGCAAGCTGCCTGAGTACATCAGTGTGCTGTGCAGCTGCAGTCAAAACAGGATACTGGGAATTAGCAGAACAAACAGACCTGGCAAAAACACACATTTAAAAAGCCTTTGGTCTAAGCTCGTTGCAGATATTTAATGTCTCTATTTACCTGTCAATAAAAGGTCAGACACTCAGCTGCAGCCAGGCAACTCTCAAGAGAGGAGAGAATAGTGCAGTGCAAGGCCAAGGTTCAGGGGAGCTCAGCATGGTCACCTAGCAGGGGCTGGCTGATACTGGGAGGTGCTACAGCATAACAAAAGCAAGATAAACTACGACAGAGGTCAAACTCCAGAGTAAACATAAATATTGAAACAGCTTGATGATTATTTGATATCTATAATCAAGGGTGAATGTCTAAGAGCTCATGGCTGGAGCCAGTAATTCCTGTGGCAAGGACACCACCCTGGTTATTATGAGAGGAAACCAAATCAGCAATTTCAGCATGCTGCTTTGGCAGCCTCTGAAATGAAAATGTCATTTTCACCATGTAGATACACCACAGGTATCACCATATAGATACACCACAGGTACAACCAGCCATTGCACAGCCCAAGGAACCAGGCACAGCAACAGGCACACTTCTGGCAAAGCCTACTCCCACCATGCCAAGCAAGAACCCCTGTGCCACGAAGCCTTTGGGACATTTAAGGTTCAGTTTGATCAGAAGCCATTACAAATTTCAAGATACATGCTGTAAAGCGATTCAGCTCTTACACCACTTCGATACAAAGCCGAGCAACGGCTCTCTCTTTACTGAAGCCCTACAGGCTGCTTCAGAGACTTCTGTGCGGCACAGAGAAGCCAAGCTGGGGAAGAGAGGGATGTTTGTGAGCCGTGACCCGGGCTGTCAGGGGACAGAGAGCAGCCAAGAGAGCTCCTGTGCAAGAGAAAGAGCTGGATCTAGCGACGTAGGTCACATTCCCGGCCCTCCCAAGGGAAATTCTGCTAGAGTGGGAAAGGAAACGGAGACGCATTAATGTTGCAGCCGCCCCTGCGCTGCTGGCTGAGCGACCGAACGCAACTCGGAGTCTACTAGGTGAAGGAACAGGGCAGCCCGAGGGGATCGGCCTAGGAACTGGGGGCTGGAGTTGCCATGGCGACCTGCGCCCAGGACGGGCCCGGCCGGACCCGTCCCGGAGGCAAGTCGCCATGACAACCGCGATCCCCTGCTCGGCTCCGAAGGCCCCACCGCGCTTCTCCGCTCACCTCGGAGTGGCGGCGGGCGCGCCGCGGGGCGGGCGAGTCGGTTCAGCGCATACCGAGCGGCGGAAGCGGGCGACGGGCCGGCGGCCGCGACGGACACCTGCGGGTACTTCCTGTGCCCGGGCACCTCGCAGTAAGAAGCCTCCCTATAGGCTGGCCCAGGGCACGTGACGAGGGAAGCCGCGCAGGCGCACACGTTCGCTCTCCCGAGCCAAGCGGGAAGCCTTGAGCAGGGCAGCGCGGAGCGGTCACCGCGGCTAATCAATGGGGATTTGTAATTAACGAGGCGTGCTTGGGCACAAAGGACTCGGGAAACAGGACGTTGGTTGATCACTCACCTCCGCCCCCGTTTCCCTTAGTCCTACACTGCAAGGGGCACCGGGACGACTGGTGAAACTGCTAAGGCTCCACGCTGGTAATTACTTGGGTTTTGGGTTTTTTTTTAAGGATTTTACCTTGTTGAAGCTGTACAAAGTGATAGAAAGGAGGGGACAATAAGAAGAATAAAGGAAGAAGAGAAGGAAGATGATGAAAACAGAAGATGAAAACAGAAGATGACCACAAGAGAGGAGAAAATCTCATCTGGAAAGGACCTACAGCAGTCATCAATCTACCTGCCTGCCTGCTTCAGGGATGACTAAAAGTTACTAATGATATTGTAATAATATGCTTTATTTACCTTCCTTTTCCAGAGAAGGGAAAACAGTTTCCTTCTTAGCTCTTCTATTCAAATCAGACTTTCCCAGCTTCCACTTAATCTGCCCTGTTTTGGTGGCCAGCTAACCACAGTCACCACATCTCTTCTGATGAGGACAGCAGTGGAAGTCTTTAGCGAAGTCACTAATGTACAAGAAATAACCTTTTTGTTGTTTTCACCCAGCAGCAGGGGCTCAGAGCATCACTGCATAGTGACAGAGAAGAGCTCAGCTGAAGGAGGCAGAAGGCATGCTTTGCTGTAGTGCCAACAGCACCAAGTTCTGCCCCCCTTCCCAGGATGCTCCTGCCTGGCCTGCACACCACGGCTAGCCTCTGGCCAGGTTTCCACTGAGCATTAATTAAACACACCAGGTATTTAAAAAATTACTGAGGCACATAAAAAAAGGCATTTCCCCAGCCTGGAAGATGGTTCCCTCCCTGGCACAGGCTTAACAAGCTGGACTTTCTGCAAGACAAAATGGCAGAATTACTTTATGCTTCTTAAATGGTTTCCTTTAATAGGAAGTGCTGCTTTACTCTACCTTGTGCTTCTGAAACAAACATTTGTGTTCCAAAAATATACAGTGTACACCATACTCTGTAGCCATAGATACAAACATTTACAAAGTAGTGAGCAGGCTGGAGTGGAGCAGCTTGAGAAATCTCACACCTTTCCTCCTGGAGCAAGAGCTGCTGGGTTCCCTGTGCCGTAACCAGATCAGGGCTGCTGAAAAAACATGACTGAGAGAGAGCACACCCTCGGTGATGATATGAAACAATGTGGATCCAAAAAAACTCCACATGCTGCAGAGGGTTCATGTTTCTGTTGCCTCTTCCCAGCCCCTCCTTTAGTCCCTGGGATCTGCCTTAGGATCTGCATCCCACATCCAAGCTGACTGCAGCCTGCTCATCCTCATCCGCGTCCTCACTGCTGCTGAAGGGCTGATCCCTCGGGCAAGCACTGCTCAGCTCTACACCAAAGAGGACAATGGACTTCCCGAGGCATTTGGTTTCATCTGCAAGGCTTCCTTGAGCTAAGGGGGAGCAGGAGCCGCTCTGCAGTCCTAGCACTCTAGCGGATGGGGCGGTATGGGAACGTCATGCCCGGTATAAACGTTTGTACGGGATGGGCCGGGAGCGCCGGGTGAGCTGCGTGAGCAGGGTAACCCAGAGGAGGGGTATGGATGTGAGGGTAAAATCCTGGTGGCAGAGCCCCGTGGGTTGGTTGCTGTACTGGACCTGAAATCACCAGCTGGAGCAGGCTGCGGAGAGAAAAATCAGAGAGGGGGGCAGATTAGAGAAGGCTTTCGCCGTGGCTCTCGCTCAAGGGCTTGGCTTTAAGAACAGTTCAGAACCAACTCATGGCACTGCTGAGAGGCAAGAGGGCAGGGATTTAACTATCACAGAATGGCTTAGGTCAGAAAGGACCTTAGAGATCATCTACTCTGACTTCCTTGCCATGGGCAGGGATAGCTCTGATCTAGACTCAGCTGGTCAAGACTTCATCCAGCCTGGGCTTATGGAACACTTTCCCCTCCCTGCTCTTTCCCTTCAGAACAATAAATCAATCTTGGTTTCTCTTTGCAAAGAGGAACGAAGCAAAATGCTGTTCAGCTTAGGGTGAGGTACAACAAAAGCAGGGCTGTGGGGCTAGCACAGTATCATAGTATCAGTCAGGGTTGGAAGGGACCACAAGGATCATCTAGTTCCAACCCCCCTGCCATGGGCAGGGACACCCCACACTACATCAGGCTGGCCAGAGCCTCATCCAGCCTGGGCTTAAACACCTTCAGGGATGGGGCCTGGAGGCAGCTCTTGGGCAGGTTCCACACTGTCATTTTGTTTTCCCTTTCTGTGCATTTGCTCTAACACAGGCTGGGCAAAACCACCTGCAAGATGGGACTCACTGAAGTCTCCTTTAGACAGAAGTTCAGCTTGCAAGAGATGAAGCAGCCAGCCAGGTCACCTTTACCCTTGTGCTAAACTATGGGAATGAGTAAAGGCCAACTTCCAGAAAGCAAACACAAAGTTTTAGAGATTTTGTCTCAGCAGCCCTCAGGTGTGTCTCACAACATGCATCAAAACCCACACAGCAGCAGAAAGGTCTCTTACTTGTTATGTGGTAGTCTGGAGCAGACAGTTCTCAGGTCATCTGAAAGAGGACAGAAAATACAGCAATAAGGATAAAGCCACAATTAGAGCAATTTTTCTCTCTGCTCTCCTTAGAATCATTGGGTTGGAAGGGAACCTCAAAGGTCATCTTGTACAACCTGCCCTGCAGTCAGCAGGGACACCTCCAACTAGATCAGGTTGCTCAGGGCCCCATCAAGTTTGGCCTTTATGGTCAAGGATGGGGCCTCCATCACATATCTGGGCAACCTGCCCCAGTGTTTCAGTATATCCTCATTCTGAAGAGCTTCCTCCTCATGTCCAACCTAAATTTGCCCTGTTCCAGTGTCAAACCACTGCCTCTTGTCCTGCTGCCACATGCTCTTGGAAACAGTCCCTCCTCAGCCTTTTTGTAGGTGCCCTTTAGATAACAAAATGCAGCTACAAGGTCTCCCCAGAACCTTCTCTTCTCCTTAGGAAGATGAGATTACTGGAAAAGCTCCAATCATCAACGGATCCAGAATCTCATTCTGGGGCCAAGAACTACCATAGGAGAGAAAAATGGTTCTCCACCTTACCAGTCACCACCTAGGCTTTCCACACCAAGCATATTCTTGCTCCCCACTGAACCTGTGGTGCTGGCTGGGAAAATGCAGCTTCATTTCAAGGCAGAGCAAGCCTCAGGGTAGAATTTGCAATACCAAATCTACTGTGAAGTAGTAATTAAGACAAAGGAAATACAAGCTATGACTCTGCTCACTGTGAACATGGCATTCAGGATAAGAAAGGCCAAAGCTTAGCCAACACCTGTTTTGTACCAGTTTGGGTTTCAGTGTAAAGAGGTCTTTTGGGCTGGTTGTTGTTTCCCCCTGAGGTCTATCAACTAGAAATTGCACCTTTCTTTTGCTACCTTCAAACTTCTGCTAAAGCAGAACAGCCAGAGCCAAGGTATTTAACAACATAACTAGAGACCTTTTGGGAAGAGCTGGAGAATACATTCCTGCCTTGTGGCTAAAGGCATTCCCCAAACACTGAAATAACTTATTTCAGCAGCTGCTTGCACTGAGTTACTCCCACCTCTACAGGATGAGCAAGTGCTCTAAAAGTACCAGGTCAAAGGATAAAAACCAAACCCCACCACCAAACCAACAAAACCCAAACCACACAGCTGAAACCAGCCAGCAGCTCAAGAAACTCCACTTTTCTGCCTGATCTTATTACAGCCAGAGCTACTTTATGAAAGATTAGAAAGAACAACGCTGAGATTGGACCAGCAGCACTGGTTTAACCAGGGCAAAAGCCTCAGGTGCCTGTTTGGGCAGAGGCCACTCTGCAGCCGCTCTCTTGGCTGTTGGGAAGCTTTAAGCCTTCTGGTTGCCTAGAAATTGCCTCTTTTCAAGGAAAAAAGTCTGGCTGGCTGGCTGCCCCCGTGCTGATGAGACACTTTGCTTTTTCATCTCTGCAGTTCTCTTACAAAGAACTGGTTTTGGAGACAGGATAGACAGACAAAAGCCATGTTAGCCAGCTTCTTTACTGAGTATAACTGAAACTGCACACACTGTAATGAGGTCTCATTACAGCAGAGCTGAAGGCCCAGCAGTTCCAGATGAAGAGTTTTTGTTTGCTTTTCAAATTGCTTGTCTAGCACACCCGCCCCATGGGTTTGTCTGCTTCATGGATGCTCCTCCAGCAGGCAGACTCAGAGAAACACAACTGAACCAAGGATTTTCAATAGCTACAAGCAGTTCTGAGGGGGTCACATTTGTCTTCATGGCAGATAACCAGCCAGAAGCCCCTTGTTATATATAACATAACTGTGGTACAGCTGCAGGATCAGATCTTCAGCTCTGCCCCAGTGATCTCTCCTTTCTTACTTCCTGAACTATTTCCTGCACTATCACTTCCTAAGAGCAGCAAACTACCACTTCTGCTGTCAACACATTGATCTTTTGCTCTCCCCACCTCAAAACTCCCTCCCACAACCACCACACGCTGGAGGAAATGAACTACGCCAAGGGCTCCGCCAGCTCTGTAGACAACTTACCTCTGGTGCACAAGAGTGCTCCTGATGCCATGGCCACCTGCAAAGCCTGAGCCAGTCTGTCTAGAGCCAGTTCAATCTCTTTGGATGCATTAAGAGGGTTGAGTTCATCAGATAGTCTGTTAATTTCCTCAACAAGTGGAACCACGTGGTCAAAGGGTATCAACCCCAGGCGCCCATAAAGGTTCTTCTCCGTTAAATGCCCCTGAAGCATCATGAGAACCTGCAGGACACTTAGATGCAGTTTGGAATACAGCTGGTGGCAATCCCTGTCTTCCCCTGCAGTTGAGTCCTTGGCAGTTTTGCTGGGGGGATGTCCATTTGAGAGAGAGGCTTTCTTCTTCCTTTTGTAAGCCAGAGGAGCCTTCACACACCAACGGATCAGTCCAGTCAGGGGGGTGAGCTCCAGGAAGCCTATTGGCAGGTTGGTCGCGATGGGAGTGTTGAGGAAGGTGATGAGGATCAAGCGAGGATCTTCGAAGATCCAGGAAACAATCAACTCCAGCAGATCCGAAGGAGGGATGAGGTCATCTGAAGACAGGAAAGTTAGTGCTAGGGAGGCTGAGCATTGCACTGAAGCACAGGATTAATTGATCTGTCACACACACCCTTCCTGCACTGTCACAATTTCAGACCCTCCCTGACTCTCCTGGTTTTGACAGAACACCAAAGCAAATGCTCCTTTGTCCCAGGGAAGACAACCACGCTCCTCTCGACTTCAGAAGTGTGGCCAGCAGGAGCAGGGAGGTCATTCTGCCCCTGCACTCAGCACTGGTTAGGCCACACCTTGAGTACTGTGTCCAGTTCTGGGCTCCTCAGGTTAGGAAAGATGTTGAGTTGCTGGAAGGTGTCCAGAGAAGGGCAACAAAGCTGGGGAGGGGTCTGGAGCACAGCCCTGTGAGGAGAGGCTGAGGGAGCTGGGGTTGCTTAGCCTGGAGAAGAGGAAGCTCAGGGGAGACCTTATTGCTGTCTACAACTACCTGAAGGGAGGTTGTAGCCAGGTGGGGGTTGGTCTCTTCTCCCAGGCAACCAGCACCAGAACAAGAGGACACAGTCTCAAGCTGCACCAGGAGAGGTTTAGGCTGGATGTTAGGAAGAAGTTCTTCCCAGAAAGAGAGATTGGCCATTGGAATGTGCTGCCCAGGGAGGTGGTGGAGTCACCATCCCTGGAGGTGTTTAGGAAGAGACTGGCTGAGGCACTTGGTGCCATGGTTTAGTTGATCAGATATTGTTGGATGGTAGGTTGGACTCAATCTCAAAGGTCTTTTCCAACCTGGTTAATTCTATTCTAGCATTCTATTCCATTCTATCATTCCTTCACAGGGGATGCCCTCTGTGGAGGACACTGCTCTTTGTGCCAGGCATTACCAGCCTGCTCCTCCACCAAAGATTCAGCCACTGAGTGGTTGTTTTTCTTCTCCCTACAGTGTCAGATGAAGCAACAGCCAAACCCCTGAGCTGTTTCTGGCCATAATTACAGGGCAAGAAGCATCTTGAGGTTTTCAGCAGCTGACCTGCTTGCAACAGTTAATTTTGTGTGGCGTTACACTGCTCTTACTTGGAAAGACAGGGCTTGGAAACACTTACCTGAAGAGAGGTCATAGAGAGCTGTGACAGATGTAATGAACTGGCAGCAGAAGCGAGGACTGGCACTGAATATCTGCTTCAGAGTCTGGATGGAGCCTGGCACCAAGTTGCAGTAGTCATCCACCAAGGCTTGGGCCAGCCTGACGCAGTACACGGCAGGGGTTCGCTGCAGCGGTGCACACAGGGAGATGTGGATTAAGCTCAGCCACAGAAAACTCTAGAGAGCAGACTTTGAAGTCTGCCTGCCCATATTACCCACCCACCCACTTGGCTGTTTCAAGGTCTTCCCAAATTACCATGAGTGTTTTCTCTCTATCAAAGATCCACTCAGGCAGCAATAGAACTCCTACTTCACACTAGGGAATGGTGATATTTTGTGTTGACAGCCTCTGTACTTTGAAAGTAAAACCTTCCACATCAGTATTTTTACTTAGATGGAGATCTTCCTTTTTACTGTTTCAGCACCACAGTTTAGTAGTTCAACTAGTTCAGCACCAGGACAGCCAGCTCAATAACTTCTCAGCTCTGCTTGACATCTTTAATGTGTAAAAACAACATCTGTGCAATCCTCATGACACTTAAGAGCTGTGATCTGAAAAAAATAATGCATCTTCTCCTGCTATCCAGGTCACATCCCTTCCTCCACCACTAAGGCTCACTAGGTGAGACAAGAGGGAACCCACAAAGCCAGCACTGGTCTGCCTTCTTAGAATCATAGACTCAACCAGGTTGGAAAAGACCTCATCTTCCACTCTTCTCTCCCAGCAGAGTGTTTCAGCTATTGCCTTTCTGTAAAGCAGGTGACTTCTGCACAGCCCACAAGGCAGCAGGACAAAGATGTACTTCCCAATTAGAGAATCTCAGTGGGAGAGGAGGGGATAAAGGAGATCCTTGAAGTACTGCATCCACAGATATGAAGACCAGACACAGGTATCTTGTGTCCCTGCCTCAGCAGAGAGCTTGGTCTCTTCTGCCATGCCCAAACTTACACACAAGGCATAGTTTATTTCCCAAACTCCAAAGTCAGCTTCTTTGGGTCACATGACAGTGAACTGCCCTGGTTTTGTTCCCCAGGTTGGTCAACACCATCCCCCTCCTCCCCCCTCCAAACTTTCAGAGTGTTTGGGTCAGGTGGAAAAACATTAAAAAAGGAAAAATCAACCCCCCCAAACTTTCTTCTGCCAGTGCAGCACATAAATGGACTGGCAAAAGCTATCCCTTGTGCTGGAGCAAAGGAAAAGACCTGAGTCCAGAAGTGAGGTGAACTTAGCTGCAGCAGCTAAGTGTTATATCAGCTAAAACAGCCAGGGAGGAGCACCTGGCTGCACCCAGCTGTCACCAACCAATAGGTGACACTATGCCCCAGCTCACCCGCTATGGCACCTTCCCCTGCTCCTTCCCTGCCTCAGCAGAAGCTGTACCTGCAGCCAGAAGGCAGCACACTCCAGAACAGGAACCCTGCATGTAGCCACTGCCATGGAAACCAGCTTTCCCAACAAAGCCATCCTGCTGTCATCTGCTTTGTTTCCTTGAGGGCTGAAGAGAGACGAGAAAATGATCTGCCGGACTGAATCCTTTGTCTGCTCTTGGAAATAATTGCACATGATCTCAAGGAGCTGAAGTTCCTGAAGTGAATTCAGCCTCTGAAAGAGAACAAAAGCATAGCTGCAAAATACAGTGGGGGCTTTTGAAGAACCAAGAGCTGCTTTACTGACAAACAGGAACAGGAAAGGCTGAGACTTTCCCCTCAGGTGTCAGAAACTTGGCCTTTGTGCACAGCACACATATTCAAGCTTCCTAAACCACCAAAAAGCTCCAAGTTGTATTTGAATGCCTGGATACCCAACGTGGGTGCTTGCTGCACCTGGGAGTGCTGCCCATGAACTCAGAGGTGAAACTGACAGCAATACTGGGGTGAAAAACACTTCCCCCATTACCTAGAAAGGTTGGACCAGATATTCTTGAGATCCACCCTGGCATTGTATGAGTCAAGTAACGGGCCCAGTCACAGTACTGTGGGGCTGGTGGCTGTCCACAGGAGCCTTAGTAACCACCACAACTTCCTGAGGCCCTGTCTGGTCTTCCAGAATTCTGACCAGTCCACCAGGGTCCTGCCAGCCAGTCTTCTCCTCGCCACAAAAACCATCAGTAACCAGCACCCCATCTTGTCCTCTCAGAGCCTCGGTCTCCAGCAGCAGCTTCCCGCGGAACCTCATCCAGCCCCTTCTGAGGGGCTCAGTCTTCAACAGCAGCCCACATCCTAAGGGCCCTGTTCCGTTCTCCCAAGCACTCAGCCTCCACCAACGGCCCACCCAGGGATCCTGTCCTGAGCTCCAGGGGCCTCAGCCTCCACAGCCACGCCCTGGGGCTACGCCCGGCCTTCCAACGCCTTATGTCTCCAGCCTCCTGGGCCTGCCCTGCTTTCCCCGGGCCTGGATCTCCCCCAGCCCCGGCGGGGACTGCCCGGCCTCTCGGGGCCCCACTAGGCCTCATCGCTCGAACTTCCCGGCCCTCGGGGCCCACCTTGGGCGGAGCGCCACGCTCTTTGGGGACCTGGAAGAGGAACTCCTCCAGCAGCTCGGAGGGGCCCTTGTCGACGAGGGGCAGCGGGGCGTTCTGCAGCTGGCTGCTGAAGTAGATGTCCAGGTGGTACAGCACCTCCTTGGCGGCGCTCAGCGCGTCCCGCCGCAGCAGCGAGTGCCGGATATCGCTCATGGCTCCGAACCCCAGCGAGAACAGTGCCCTCCGTTCCCCTCTCCCCGCCGGCCCAGCCCGGCCTGGCCCCGCTCGGCGCGGCGCGGCCTCCCCCAGCGGCGGAGGCACGGAGAGGACAGGCGCTACGGCGGCCCCGCAAGGACAAACAGCGCCCACGCGCGCCGTTGCTGGCAGCGCCCCCTGGCGGACATCCCGCGGCGGACGGGGAGGAGGGTGGCGGCGCGGAGCTGGGGGTTGGGGCGTGAAGGGTCTTAGCATGGGATGAGTCCGGCCCTGAGGGGTCTTGTCCCTGGGGAAGCTGCTCTGGGGGTTGACCTAGGGAGCCTTGGCCTGGCTCTGGGGCTGACCCTTACGGTCAGAGGGTGATCCTGGTGCCTGTGTGTGTCTTGAGCTGATTGGGGAGCCTGGCCTGGGGAGGAAGGCTGGCCCTTGACGAGGCCTTGGTTCTGTGAGCCTAATCCGGGGTCTGACCTGGAGAGCCTCAGCCCTTTTATAGGGGCAGGTCTGGGCCTGGCCCTCATCCCGCTGCGGAGAGTGTGGTACAGGCCCTGGCCATCCTCTAGGGGGCGCTTGGCCCCAGGGGCGGGGGCTGGCAGGGCCTCCCCCAACACAGCCCCTAGGGAGCACCTGACGCTGCAGGGACCTGGCGTGGCACTCCTGGGAAACGTGGCAAGCTGTCTTTGGAGGCCAAGAGAGAACCAGAACATCAGCCAAGACCACAGGGCAGAGCTGGGGGGAGCATGTGGGGTGTGGGATCACCACACCTCAGCACCACACAGCACCCCTGGGAATGTGTTCTGCTCCAGGTGACCTCCTGAGGAGGATCTGGGGACAGGCAGCATGACAGGGACTCATCATTTTTTGGAACCCCTGGCTTGGTTCCATACCCAAAGACCAGAGCAGGTTTGGCTGCAGCAGCATGGACAGTCTGTGCTCAGCCCCCAGCACTGGACATCCACCAGCCCCAGCTTGTTGGAATTACGCGGTGCTGGATGGGAACTGTTGGTGAAATAAAGACTTTTTAAGAGAAATTGTAGCTGGTGATGAGTGAGAGCTGCCCACCCCCTGGGCTGGATAGCTGCTGTTCCCCACGCGCGGTCTCTGGGGTTCCCTGCACCTCACAGATCTCTCTCGGCATTTGCATTAATTCAGGCACCCTCTGGGCCTCACCCGTGGCAGGAGGTGTTGGCACTGGCTGAAAGGGTTGGTTCTTGCACCCAGCAGACCTTCATTTCTGTGAAAAATGCCATATGGAGCCTGCAGCCTCACAGGCTCCCTGGCTGCACAAACACTTGGCAAGGTGAGCGTGGCCTTCCCCATAAATGCAGGTGCACGTCCCTCTCCTTCCAGAGACCTTGGGCAACACACAGGTACGTCCCTCTCCCCTCTCCTCCTGCACCTCAGCAGCTCTCCTCTCCCATGTCCCCTTCTACAGCTGGGCTTAGTTTTGCCATTATGCTGGGCCTGGGCACAGCTCAGAACATCACCCAGGAGGTATGTGATGTAGGAGCCTCTAGGCTGTTGTGCTCCCGGGAGCGGGGAGGATCTGTGGGGCTTTGGGCAATTTTTGGCGTGACCAAATCATCACATTACCAAATTGCCATACTAGCAGCTGGAGGGACAGCAGGGCTCTGGATTTGCAGCAGAAAAAGCAAGCCTGGGGGCAGCAGGTCCTTCCTCCAGCCAGGCTTCAGGTGTGCCAAAAGCCAGGTGTCTGCTGATCCTCTCAGCCCGTCCTGGCTTCCAGTGGCGCAGAGTGCTCAGAGCAGTTGAGCTTGGGCAGGGCTCAGTTCCCATCAGCTGGTGAAATATTACCCTGGGGGAGCCGAGTGCCACGGGGAATGCTTCCCAAATGCCTTTCCCCGTGGTGGAAGCTGTTGTGCTGCCTCAGTCGGGAGCTCTGGGAGACTCCAGCTGGGGTGAGAACGGGGCAGGGGCAGTGCTGGGGGGGTGAATAGGTGGGCAGGATGCCCTAGGTGAAGATGCTGCAGGCAGGGAAGGAGGTGGGGAGAGGTGTCAGGGGGGTCTATCCTTTTTCCCAGCACAGCTGCTGGAGGGACTTTTGTGTCTCTGACACACACCCAGGGAGGCATGGGAGAGGCACACTGCTAGCTCTTGCCCCGGAACCAGGAGAGGTGTCTCGGCTGAGCATGATGACGGAGGAAGCAGCTGCTCTGTGTCACCCTGACATGGTGTTCCCTTCTTTGCCAGCAAATTACCTGCTCCAGCCTCATGGGCAGTCTGGCCTTCCTCCAGGAGGGACAGGCATGATAAGGCCCTGCGTCAGCAGGAGCTGGATGGCTGGATGGGAGAGCACCATCCCTGGGCCCTGGTGGTTCACTGCAAAATGCACACCTCCAGTGAACCCAGCACAGCCAGTGGGAATACACTGGTCACCCTTGTCCTCTGTACTGAATTCCACCTCCAGCCAAGGGTGCTGATACCATCCCTGCCCCTCTGCGTGCAGGATGGTGTCCTTGAGGCTCGTGCCGTCACTGCTGGTTGCAGCTCTCCTGCTGCATGTGGCCACCACGCTGAAGATCAGTGCCTTCAACATCAAGGTGTTTGGAGACGCCAAGATGTCCAACCAGACAATCGCTAATATCATTGTCTCTGTGAGTGCTGGGGGTTGAGGAGCTGTCCTAGTCACTCTCTGGGGTGTAGCCAGCTTGGGGCAGTTGGACATTAACTTTCTGCAGACCTCTCTCCATCCACGCATCCACCCACCCATTCATCTAGTCCACACATCCCCATCCACCCACCTATGCCTGCCTGCCTTCCTCCCACCCACCCACCCACCTATCTCTGCATCCATCCATCCATCCATGCATCCATCCATGCATCCATCCATCCATCCATCTATCCATCTGCTCTTCCCCCATCTCTAACCTGGGCCACCTCCATTCTTGCTGGTCCCCATCACCAAGATGGGTGATGCTTGGTGCTGCTCAGGTTCCTCCCTCAGAGCAGCCTGCAGGTAAGGAGCTGCAGGGATGGTGGGTGGCAAACAGATGGGTGTAAAGGGGCACGGTGTCACCCCAAGGTCCTTTCAAGACAGAGGACATTAGAATCAGCAGAGGAAATCCCTGGGCTTTTAGGTCCCTGGCTGCTTTTCTGTTGCCACCTTGGGAGCCCTCACAGTGCAGTCCAGGCACCCATGTGTGCCTCCATGAGCCAAGGGTGAGCAGCTCTGAGCTTGTCCCTCCAGATCCTGTCAGAATATGACATTGCCCTGGTGCAGGAGGTCCGAGACTCTGACCTGAGCGCTGTGAAGAACCTCATGGAGAAGCTCAACAGGTGACCTCGATGGCACAGGGCACCTTCAAATGGGAGGCTGGGACAAAACCCAGCTGGCATCTTGCCATGCTGGGGTACCTCTGGCTTGGCCAAAGAGAGCCTGAGGGGTGCTGGGGAGCACAGGGGGCCTCCTCTCACCCTTTCTGCATCTCCCTCCCAGTGCATCCCCATACCCATACGACTATTTGGTCAGCATCCCCCTGGGTCGGAGCAGCTACAAGGAACAGTACCTCTTCGTCTACAGGTATGGGATGCTGCCAGGGTCCAGCATCCACTGTGTCACCTGCTGTCACCTCAGCAGCTCCCAAAGGGTGGTGAGTACCATCAGAGCTGTGGTGGGGCTGCCCTGCTCTCTTTCCTCAGATCGGACGTGGTCTCTGTGCTGGAAAGCTACTACTATGATGATGGCTGTGAACCCTGTGGGACAGACATCTTCAGCAGGGAGCCCTTCATTGTGAAGTTCTCCTCACCCACCACACGTGAGCAGAGCTGGTGTTGGGATCTGCCCAGACCTGGCACAAGGTCCCTTCTGCATGGGGCTGAGCCTGGATCTATCTATGCCTGTTAGGGGGGAGGTTGCACCCTGGAGCCCTGCTCAGAGGCTTCACTGGAGTCCTTCACTGCTGTGGAGGCTTCTCCCACCCATGGGTTCCTAAGGGTCCTGTGTACCTGCTCAGCACGCCCAGCACCACTTACTGTTTCCAACCATGTACCATCTCCCATCCTCTGTCATCTCCCATTGTGTGTTCTCTCCAGTTGCACACTCCCAGCTGTTTCCCATTGTTTCCCATTTCCTGCCACCTACTACCAACCATCTTGTGCCACATCCTGCTGTCTGCTTCCTCTAACTGGGTGCTGTCTCCCATCCTATGCCATCTCTCATCACCTGCCATCCCCCATCACCTGCCATTTCCCACCCTGTGCCATCCCCTGCCACATGCCATCACATCCCATGAACCTCCCCAGGGCGCACACACTCTCCCATCTCTCCCACCCCTATCCCCTTCCCAAAACCACAGTGGCTTGGAAAAACTGATGGGAAACCAGCATCAAACCCCAAACCACCCATGGAGGGACACAGCTCCTCACTAGGCATTCCAGCCCGGAGGGCAGGCAGACCACAGGAAACCAATACACCCTTCCCCTTTGGTAGCTTTGCCTGGCTGCTAGCAGGGGCTTGGCCTAGGGTGGTTCCCTGGGTGTTCTGCTCCCTTCCAGTGCACTGCACCCAAGCCAGGGGCTGACAGCCACCTCTCTGGCAGAGGTGGAGGAGTTTGTGCTGGTGCCCCTGCACGCCGAGCCCAGCAACGCGGCGAAAGAGATTGATGCGCTCTATGATGTCTACACCGATGTCATCGACAAGTGGGCAACTAATGTAAGGGGTAGTGGAGAGCTCAGCTGCTCCCCAGGGAGGCTTGGTGGGCTGGGGTATGGCCACCACACATCCCAGTGGCCATCCTGGGATGGACATGACCCACAGGAAACCTCTCGTACACATCAGCGTCGGTGCCAGCTCGGCAATGTCCAGCTGACAGCTGTTGGGTGGCTCCGCTGCCATTACTGGGGGGCTTGTTTGTGCTTGGTGCCCCCTAAGGCTTTAGGGAGCCCTTAGTGCCCTGTAAGGTCCATGGGCAGGGACACGGTGTGCTGCCCCACAGAACATCATCTTACTGGGAGACTTCAACGCCGACTGCTCCTACGTGACCAGCGCCCAGTGGCCGTCCATCCGCCTGCGCTCCCTCAGTGACTGCGTGTGGCTCATCCCCGACAGTGCCGACACCACCGTCGCCGACACCACCGACTGTGCCTATGACCGGTGGGTACTGCAGTGGTGGCACAGCCGCTGGCACGGGGGGGACTGACGGACTCTAATGCCCCCACCATGCCCCGGCAGCATTGTCGCCTGCGGCACCGCTCTGCTCCAGGAGGTCGTGCCCGGCTCCGCCACTGTCAACGACTTCCAGAAGACTTTCCAACTCCAGAACAAGGATGTGAGTGAGGGGCTGGGGCACACCAGACCACTGGCACTGGCATCAACCCACTATGCCTCCTGGGAGTGTGGGTGGGCTCCCTGTTCTCCAGGCTGTACCCCAGGGTGGCATGGCCACATCCCCTGCGCTGATGCAACCCTCTGCTTGAGCATTTTGGGGGACTTCCTAAATTTTGGGGGGTGGAGTGTTGGGGTCTATGCCAGTGTTGGGGGGTCCAGACAAGCTCAGCCACTTCCCTTCTTTCCCCCACACTCAGGCTTTGGCTGTCAGTGACCATTTCCCAGTGGAAGTGACACTGAAATCCCGCTGAGCACATCCCTGTATTGGTGGCTACCAGGACACCCCAGCATGCACCTGCATCCCTCCTGGAAGCCCATGGACTACCATTGCCAGCCAAGCTGCCTGCCATTCCTGCAAGGAGCTGCTCTCTGGGGTCCTGTGGGGATGGCACACCCTCTGCTTCCATTAAAAATGAGCCTATTCAGCCCTTGCAACTCTGGAATGAGGGTTCCTTCAACCTCTCACATCCAAGCCCCCATTTCCCTGCCAGAGGCAGTCCCACTGGGGCTGGAACCAGGGAATTCCCTGGGGCTAGGTGTCCCCTTCCGTTATCAAGAGAATGAGACCCATGGGTTGGAAAGTGCTGTTCCCCTCTGAACTGCCAGTGGCAAAAGCAGGGACACCAAAAATGCCCAGGAGTCTCTGGTCAGGATTTGGCCACCTTGCTGTGGTGTGGGATCGTGGCTCATGGGGCCGCATCTGCCAGAGCCTGTCTAGCTGACAGAGTGCTGAGGGTGAGGGTGGGGGGAGCTGGAGGACATGAGTCAGCTCTGGGGGGTGTCGTGCCTCCTGTGGGGGGTTTCAGTGCGGGCAGGGCACTGAGGGACTCTGGACTCATCCTGTGACTGGGTGTGGGATGCGAAACCCAGCGGTGCACGCCAGAGCCTGGCAAGTCCTGACATGAGCAGCTGATACCTCCCCATCCGCTCTGCCACCAGCTCCCTGACAGAGACACCGCTCACTCAGCTGGGGTGGCACCATGACCTGGGCTGACATCATGTCCCAGGGTGATGTCATGACCTGGGGTGACATCATGACCTGGGCTGACATCATGTCCTGGGCTGACATCATGTGCTGGTGTGAGGGACACCAGCCCTGCTGAGGCTGCTTTGGGTTACCAGTGGGACTGCTTTAGGTGACAACTGGGGCTGCTTTAAGACACCAGTGGGGCTGCTTTAAGTGGCATCTGTGGCTGCTTTGGGTCACCCGTGGGGCTGATTTAAGTGACAGCCAGGGCTGCCTTGTGTCACCAGGGGCTGCTGGAGGGGCTTGCAGCTGTCCCTTCTTGCCAAGGCTGGCGGTGCTCAGCTTGCCTGACCCAGGCACTGGACACCCCACCATTTCCTTCTCTCCCCTCTATTTCCTTCTCTCCTCTCTAATTACCCATTCTGAATCACCCGTGTCAACACCATCACCCTTCACCTCCTGCCTGGCCACCATGCCTTATGCTGTGACCTAGGGGGTGCCACCCCAGCTGCAGCACCTCGAGTGCCCCACGACCACGCAGCCCTGCTGGGATGCCCCAGCACCGCCACACCTTCCCGGCCATCCCTTATCCCCTCAGCACAGGGGTGGCTATGCCAGCCCCGCCCTACCGCCCTGTGGCTTTTTGGTTTCCCAATGTAGGAAGGAACCCAAAGCTATGCCAAAACCCCCACGGGGGTGTCCGACTCATCCTGCTTTGCCGGCACATCCACCGGGAATAAAGCCGCCCCTCCCGCCGCCCGGGCGGCAGACGCGCTGTGCACTCGGCAGGGTAAGGATGGATCTGGGCTCCGCAACTTCAGCCGGGAACCGGGAGGGACTGGGATGATCTGGGATGAGCTAGAATAAGGAGTTGCTCCCTTACCCCAGCAGTGGGGACTGATCAAAGATGTGGAACAGCTCAGGGTGCTGCTGCTGGTGGTGGCTGGGGCTGGCAGGAGATGGAGATATCATGACAGGGAGTAGAGCTGGGCGATCCTGGGAGCTGCTGGGTGGATTCACCACAGCAGGATGAGGTTTAGCTTCCCCTGGGACCAGAGAGCCGGTAGACACCCCGTGCTGGCTCAGCGGGCTGCTCCAGGCAGGACTCATCGTGGTACCTTGTCATGCACCAGGACTTTGGAAGGACCTGCACGGGGCTTTTTTTTTGCTTTATCACCAAATCCGAAGCAGTTTCCCATTGCTGCCTCCCTGAGAATCAACATCACTCCTGGCAGGATGGGGACTGTAGCACTGGCACTGTCCCTGCTGGCTGTGGTTCTCCTGTGCCCAGCCAGCGCCACGCTGCGCATCGGAGCCTTCAACATTCAGTCATTTGGGGACACCAAGATGTCCAACGAGGGAGTGGCAAACATCATCATCAACGTGAGTGCAACCAGCGCCACGGTGGCACTGGAGCAAACCCCAAGTGTGGCTCCTGTGCCAGGGGTATGTGGGGATGTGGACATGAATGAGATGGCATCCCAGTGCCCTGGGTGAATGAAGATTTGGTGGGGTCCAAGTTGGGGTGTCACACATACCCCATGGTCCCTCTGAGCTCTCCATGGGGACATTTGCCCTGGCCCCAACAGACGTGCAGGTCCCCGTGGTGCTGCGCTCCATGTATCAAGGTGCTCAGCCAGGATGTGGGTGGAAGGCAGTGACCCTGAGCTGGTCACAGGTTCCCTCTCACCATCACCATCCCTCTTGGCTCACAGGTTCTGCGCCGCTATGACCTGGTGCTGGTGCAGGAGGTGCGCGACTCCGACCTCAGTGCTGTCACCCAGCTCATGGAGGAGCTCAACAGGTACGAGTGGGGACAGGCCCAGGCTGAGACACTAGCATCAGCAGGGAGAGCCAAGCTGGCTGAGCAATAAAAGGCCAGAAAAAGTAATCCATCAGCAGAGGTTTTGTTTTTGGGAAGGGGGATAGGAGGAAAATGCTGGGCTGAAGCTTTGAGCAGGCACTGGAACACCATCAGGAATAATCCAGGGAGGGGAAGGGAGATACAAGCAGCACAATCCACCTCTGAAAGCTGCCATCCCACCAGATCACACAGGATGGGAAGGAGCTACAGTTCTGGAGAGCTCTGTCTCCAAAACCTAACCTGAAGTGGCAGAGGAGAGATGGGGAATGAAGGGGGCAGGAGCAGACAGACTCTCTCACCCTGGGACCCTGGGTATAGCAAGGGGACCATGGGATGGACCCAGCAGCAGATGATGCTCCAAAGTAAGAAGCTCAGGAGGAAATTGGGCTACTGGGGTTGGCTAAAACTGGGCATCACAGGGTGGCAGACCCTTGGCCAGCTGGGTGCTGACCCCATTTTGGATGAGGGGACAAGATGGAGCTGGGCAGAAAGGCAGTGAGTGCTACTGAGCAGGTACATCCAGCCCATGTCCTCATACCTTTGGTGTCCCCTCCAGCAGGGCCACAAAGCAGCCAAGGCAGGGAGGGTGACGCCAGGCTCCCAGGGTACTCATTAACCTAGTTTAGCTTTGCTGCAAATGAAGGTGAGAAGCGTCCCTGCAAAGAAGGGGTTGACAGGAGCCTCCCTGTGTCCTGCCTGAGGCCAGATGTGCCTGAGGAGCCACCCTGGGGTCATAGGGACAGCAGTGTGGCTTGGAGCACTACGACCCACATCACCCCACTGCTGGGACACATTGGGCCACGGACACAGCAGAGCAGGACTGGCTGGTGCCAACTCCATGGCTGGACCGGCCTCTGGCCATCGTGAGGCCACTCCAGGATGGTATCAACCATGTCACCATCCTGCCTTTGTGTCTCTGCAGCGTGTCCAAGTCCTCATACGACTATGAGATCAGCGGCCCCCTGGGACGGGAGAACTACAAGGAGATGTACCTCTTCATCTACAGGTAACAGGATGTGCTGCCTCCTGTCACCACGGGGCCACCAACACCATGGAGGGGACACAGGAGCTATGTCTGGCCCAGGGTCACCATCTCTTTGGTCCCACAGGACAGATGTTGTGTCTGTAGTGGACACCTATCAATATGAAGACCCCCAAGATATCTTCAGCCGGGAGCCATTCATCCTGAGGGTCTCAGCACCCCACACCAGTAAGCCTGGGGATAAGTGATGCTGGGTGGTGACATAGGGTGGCCATGGGGCTGACATCCCTCTCCCCTGGCAGAAGTGGAGGAGTTTGTGCTGGTGCCGCTGCACTCAGCCCCGCACGATGCCGTCGCTGAGATCGATGCCCTCTACGATGTCTACTTGGCCATCATCAGGAAGTGGGGGACAGATGTGAGTGCCACCAGCATCGGGAGCAGTGCCAAGTCCCAGAGACCATTCAACCCATACTGAGTCCTCACTCTGAGGCTGGTGGAAGGGTGGTGAGATGGGAACCCTGCTCCTGCCTTGTCCCCTGCCGCGGGTGATGCCCTGAGCCCCAGAGCTGACCTCCACAGGAGGACTGGTGTGGGGGTGACCTGTTCCCCAGCCACCACGAGCTCCCCCTTCTCCCCACTACAGAACATCATGTTCCTGGGGGACTTCAACGCCGACTGCGCCTACGTCCAGCAGAGCGATTGGTCATCGATCCGCCTGCGCACCAGCGACATCTTCAGGTGGCTGCTCCCCGATGGCACCGACACCACCGTGGGCAAGTCACACTGTGCCTACGACAGGTGAGCGACACCACAGCACCTCTGTCCCCCTCCCCAGCACCCCAGGACTCCCTGCCCACCCTGCACCACCAGCAGCCAAGAGTGGGGGCAGGAGAGGGACCCAGCAGCTGTATCTCCCTGGCAGGATCGTGGTGTGTGGTGCCAAGCTGAAGAGAAGCATCGTGCCAAATTCAGCTGCTATCTACGATTTCCAGCGTGCTTTCCGGCTGGACCAGGAGGAGGTGAGTGCTGGGCACTGCCAGTGTCTGCTGGGGATTCAGCAGCCTGGTGCAGCCATGTAGCTGCCACATTTAAGTGTCAGCACAAAACTGGATGTGAAGCAAGCAGCAGCTTGAGCTGGTTCCAGCCACCTAAACAAGGAGCTCAGGGTGACAAAGGATCCGTGGGTGGAAACAGGAGGGGTGATTTGGGGTCATTGCTTGCTCCTGTAGGGAAGAGATGAAATACATAGGGTTTTTTGGTGGCCTTTCATGGGCAGGTCTCCAGGGCTTGGGAGATTCCAAGCCAACCTCCAACCACCCATAGCTGGCACAGAGCTCCCAAGTGAGACATGGGAGTCTTGGAGGGCAGCTGCTCCCCTGCCAGCACCCACCCCAGGCCATACCTGGGCATCTCTTCATGAGAGGTGCCAAAACTGGAGCCTTGCCAAAACTGGAGCCTTGTGTGCTTGGTATGTTTGGGGTGGGGTTATCACATTCCCCACCAGCAGGCAGAAGGTTCTGGCAGTGCAATCACAGCTGCCCTGCCAGCCTCACCACGACGACTCAGGGCTCTCTGAACCCCTGAGTTACACTTCTCCACCTCTTGTCCTTCTCCAGGCCCTGGCAGTCAGCGATCACTTCCCAGTTGAGGTGAAGCTGGCGGCTTGAGCTCCTGCTGCCACAGATGGTGATCCAGCTCCAGCTCACACCACCATCCCATCCAGGAGCCCTCTATGTGGCCTGCTTTGAGTCCCAGTTTGGAGAAGTGTCACTGCTGGCAACGCCCAGCACGCTAACCCACCAAGAGAACCAGAGCCTGGGGACAAGCCACCAGCCAGAAAGCAGTGACTACAGGCAGGCTGGGGAATGAAGCATCCATCTCCTACCTCATCAAAGACTTTATTGACAAATCTCATGTCACAATTAGGTGTTGGACAGGAGGGACGAGATCCAAGGACCAGCAGGCTTGGGCCACAGTGGTGTGAAGACCCTCTCCCTGTGTGCTCCTCGGAGGAGCTGGGCAGGCAGCTCTCCCTGATCTCAGGAAAGGCAGCAGTGGTGACAGGCACTCTAGAGGGACTAAGGGGAAGGGACATTTGGGGCAGCCATGGGAGCAGGAATCACATCACCCAATGCTGACACTGCAGATGGCTTCACTGTGAAAGTCTACAGCTACTGCAGCGTTTTGGAGGGTCCCTGGAGTCCCCGGGACCAGGCCCCAGGCTGCTGGCTCCTTAACTCTTCTTCTTCTTCAGCATCTCCATGTACCTGCGAAGCGACTTCTGGATGGACTCTTTTGAAATGAAGCTGATGAAGTTCTGAATGTCTTCCTCTCGGTGAGCCACCAGGCGGTCCAGCACTGCCTTCCTCATCATGGACTTGGTGAGCTGACGGGCATGGTCTGCAGGGAGGAGAGTGAGGACAGGCCACGTGCACAGCACTCAGCCCTGACCGGCTCTCAGCCACTGCCACCACGTGCAGCTGCCTCCCAGCGGGGAGGTGCCACACAACAAAGGGCTCTCTGAAACACCAGGGAAAGGTGTGAGAAAAACCCACTGGCTGGAAGCTGAACTGGCTAAATTCTGACACAATAAATGATGATCTGTACCACTCAGCAGGCAGACAACTGATCTGCTAGGCCTGGGGACAAATGGTGAGCACCTCTTTCTCTTTGTACCCACCAGAAGCAGCCAAAGAGTGACATATGATTGCACCTCCCTGCAGCACTAGGGAGGTGATGTGGGATAGGATAGCTCAGATTGAGCCCTGGCCAGTGGAGAGCCCTCTCTCAGCCCAGGAACCAGATGTTGCCAGCCCTGGAGCAGCCCAAACATGCATGTGATGTCTGCACTTGCTGTCTGTCCTCACGTCCCCATTGCCATCCCCAGCTCAGCAGAGCTGTTCCAGAGCACAAAGATCTGGCCACCCAGCCTGTTTCCTCAACTCCATGGCAGCTTTCCTGGGGTAACACCTCCACTGCCAGACATGGAGACTCAACTTGTATCTGGAGCTCAGGCACATCTGGATTGACTCAACAGGGCTGGCAGGGCGAGCCAAGCTGGAGCCACGTGCCCTGCAAAACCAGCTCAGTGTCCTCTCGTGCCAGGGCACTGGCAAGCCCATCTCTGCTAGCCCAAGGCTGCCTGTGTTGAGCTTTCCTACCTCCCAGCCATCCACACCTTTAAATCACCACTCTTACATAGCTCCCAGGCACCAGCCCCAGTACTGGTCCTTCCCACCCAGATCAGAGCCCCTTTCCCTCTGCCAGAGGTGCCACCCTTACCAGGAAGGGCCAGCCACTCTGCCATGACGGCTGCAGCCCTCTCCTGGAGCTTCTCCTCTGGCACCAGCTCATCCACAAGGCCAATCTTGTGGGCCTCAGCTGCAGAGTGAAGGGAGCCCAGCTGGAGGGAGCGTTCAGCAACTCGGTGTCCCACAACGTTCACAAACGTGTCCTTAAACCTAGAAGAGATGGGAGGAGAAGCCATGGTCAGGGAAAGAAACACCCAGCAGCAGCTGCATGCAGATGTGGGAGCTGAGCAGGCTTGGTCCCACTCCCCAGCCATGGGTCTCCACACAGCAGCTACAGGCTCAGCTGTGCTGTGCTAAGTCAGGTGAGCAGAGCCATTGTGGGTACTACCCCAAGAGCTCCCCCTCCTGTCCTCGAGAGTTGCTCTTCCCTCAGTGCCCAGGTCCCAGCTGTGCCTGCTTGCTGTGAGGTGAAAGCTCCTCTCCAACAGCAAGTTTACACCTTCTCAGAGCAACCAAAGGCCTGTGTCTCAGTACATCAGTGTCCCTATGCTTCCAGCGATCTCCACAGCCATGGGATTTCGGAGTGTGTCCAGAGACAAGCCTATTCCCAGACTGAGCCTGACCAGGGAGATTTCCCAGCATTAGGTTTGGAGCTGACTGCAGAGTCAGAACTGAGATCCTTGCTGGTGAAGGATGTGAAGACATTCTGCAGCCTGAAAGCTTTTCAGATACTGGCAGAAGAGGGCAGAGAAATGAGGCCCTGCATCCTGCAGCTGCAATACCTGACCACCGACATACAAAGCACAACCCAGCGACCAGTTAAACTGACCAATAAACTCCTTGAAGGGGAACTCTATTTTAAAGAGACCTACATGTGAAACAAGAAGTGGGAGGCACTGCCCTACCAGAAGGGAGCCACAATGCCCAGCTGGGCTTCATTCAGGCCAATGCTGAACTTGGGGTTCTCCACCATGATCCTGTAGTCACACGACAAGGCAACGAGGCAGCCTCCCGCTGGGCTGGACCCCTGGCAAGAAGAATGAGGGATTGAATCTAGGTCATTGTCACACACATCCCCATGGCACCAGCTCCACTGTTTCCTACAAGCAGGGAAGGCACAGAGCAGGTGTCCCTCAGGTCTCTGAGGGATTTGATTCAGAACAACCCTGAGGAAGATTTATGGTAGGGTTCATCCTTTCATTTTTCAATGCTCAAATGCTTCTGGCATTTGCCAGCCTGGAACTCTGGTGAGTTAATCTGTGTCACTCAGGTTGCAAACCCCCCAGCAGAGATGTGCTGTATTTTCTTGTAGCCCTACAGGAGTTTTTAACTCTACTGAAGTTTGTAACTCTTAATTGCCACAGAAAGTCCTGTCCTGAGGCTTTGTAAAACCTTCCTTTTGCACGTCTCAGGGCTTGCTTAGCCCCACACAGGAGGTCTGTGGGAAGCTGGTCAGAGATCCAGCTGCCTTCAAAGCCAACCTACAGACACAGTGAAGCAGCACTGCCCTGGAAAATGAAAACAAGACAGGGAGCAGGTAGCAGCCCAGCTACAGACACTGAGGTTCAGAGGGCACTTCCCTGCTGGCCAAGAACCAAGGCTGGAGAGGCAAAATTCAGCGGTAAAAGGGCTTACAACAAACTGCTGCTTGAAACCTGTGGCAGTGCCCAGCTGCCTCCCACCTTGTCCCTTCTAGTCAAGCTGTGCAGTGGCCAAGTGCGTGACCTTGGGTGACTCCTATGAGTCTTGTCAGGGACAAAGCAGCTGGTGGGCACAACAGGTGTCCTGTGGACTCCTCCAAAGCCAACTGCTCAGCTCCTCTGAATCTGCCATCAATTGCCCTCTGAATTTTACCACTGGCCTACAGCCTTCTCCTGGTCCTTCAGCCTGGAGGACAGATTCCCAGTTGAGTTCTCAGGGCAAGCCATGGCTCTTGCTGTAGGAAACACTGCCAAGGGCACGTCAGCCCCCATGAGCAGGATTTGAATTCTGTGGAAGCTCTCCATCACAGCCAAAATGCTGCTGTAGCCCAGCAGCTCTCAAGCAGCCTGCATGGTTCCACAAGCAGCCCCATGGTTCCACACCTGCCCACATCCCAACACACTGAACCACAGACACATTGCCCAGGCAGCCCCACAAATACATCCCTGTGTTCATTCCAGCACTGACAAGCCTGATTTTCTGGCTGTCCCTGCCCACATGGTGCAAACAAACCACACAAGTGACAGACTGCAGCAGGAAGGTGGAGCTGGAGGACGTACATTGACTGCAGCGATCGTCACCATGTTGGAGCCATACACTCGGAGCCACATCTCCTGCACAGCTCTCCAGAACTCAGCATAGTGCTCTGTGCTCTTCCCACACATCTCTGTGATGTCCAGGCCAGAGGAGAAGATTTTGGGAACGTTCTGGAATTGGGAAAATACAAATGTTGCTGAGAGTAACTGCTGAGGGATGACTCTTCAGCCCTCTAACACGCTCAGCCTGGCAGCCTGAGAGAAGTGGTATTTAAATCTGACACAAACCAGGGTCTTTCAGGGTTCTGGAACAATGTCCTCAGTGCTCCCACAGCTTGGATCATCCAATCACCATGGCCTGCAAGGCTGGGACTCTGCTTGAGCACAGTTTCTCATTATCTGGGTCCCTGTGTGGGTACATCAGCCACAGAGCACACAGACTGTCCTGTCCCATGCCCAGGCACCACCTCATACCCACATCACATCTGAGAACAAACACTGGCATCTCCTAGCAGCTTGCTCTGGGCAGTCCAGGAGATCTCAAAGGATGTATCAGGTTTGCAGACAAGCAGTTTTGGGTCTAATGACAAATGACAATACTCAGTTGTTACTCTTCTGCTAGAAAAGGACACGGAAGAGCACAGCCCTTCCAGGAGCTCACTTCCCTCCCTCTGCAGCCATCAAAGCAGTCTTGTGCCAGTGCCCAGGGAGCCAGGGATAAACATGAGGAAGGGAACAGCATTCCTGCCTGCCAAACTGCCCCTGCCACAGCTCAGCCCCTAGCCCAGGAGCACACGTACGGATGTTATGATCACGCCTCGGCAGGCCCGGTCATTCTCCAG
The DNA here is from genome assembly GCF_026170545.1 of Melanerpes formicivorus. Taxonomy (NCBI): domain Eukaryota; kingdom Metazoa; phylum Chordata; class Aves; order Piciformes; family Picidae; genus Melanerpes; species Melanerpes formicivorus. The sequence goes on along the minus strand of NW_027142366.1, from coordinate 10,437,219 downwards.
CTTCTCCAGACTTATGCAAAACTCAGTGAGGAAGTCCAGGCTCAGGCTGTTGACTGGAGGGCTCTTGAACTTCATCATGGCAACACCTGTTCCATGGTAAACACAGACATCAGAACCCCTCACCACAACAGCATGTGCTGCCTCGTCCAAGGGAGCCTTACTCGCCTCCCTATTTCCCTTCTCACCCAGACTGTGTCTTTCTACTCCTGGCTCTTCAAAAAGCTCACAGCAGCAAGGCCAAGAGCAATGCTCTGCCTTTGCCCAGATCTAGCTGCAAGCTAGGCTCACTGAGCCAGTGGTGAACAGGCATGTGTGTAGTGGCACAGTGTGTCCCAAAGATCTGCTAGTTCCCAATCCCAGTTCCCTTCTTTCTGGGATCACTGGATGATAAGGTTGATCCCTCAGGGATTCCCCTAAGGGATCATAAACCTTTATAAGCCTGCAGCAGCACTGTCACCCTGGCCAGCATAGCCTGAGGGGCTCCAAGCCCTTGTCCCCTTCCAAACTGTACTACTCTACCCAGAAAGGTCCTCATCAAACACAGTCTGAGTGGCACAGCCATGCCCTCGAGAAAAGGCATCCTTTCTTTGGGGCAGGGATGTGGGCCCATGACAGCTGTTCTGGCACAGGAAACCCCAAGAGATGCTTTCTGCTACTCTACCAGGTCCCTAGAGCAGGGACCCTGCAGAAGGGACATGTGGGCAGGGGACAGGGTATGAGGTCTGCCCAGGGTGACATCTAGTTGCCTGTGGCACTCCAGTAACACACAGCCACCTCAAGTGTCCATGACTAGTGAGGATCTCATCCCAAATAGCTTCTCGCCGATGGTCCTAAAAGCTGGAACATCTGGGACTCCGTGGCTTTCCCTGCCCAGGGTCGCTGTGGGACAAGCACAGAAGGGATCCTTTCTGTGTCCCACAGTGCCCTGTGGGCTGAGGGTGACACCGCCGAGCTGCCACGTGCCCTACCTGAGCTCTCATCCAGCTCCACCAGTATCCTGTTGTTGCTGAAGGCACGGCACGGCGCGAGTGGGAGGCCGGGGGGCTGCAGGGGCCCGGGGGACTGCCAGGCTGCTCTGCCCCATGCCGGTGGCTGGCGGCAGAGGGGCAGCACACCTGGGGGCGACAGACAGGTAGAGCAGGTCAGGGCACAGCACAGGATATGGGGATATGTGGGACACCCTGACCCACTGAGGGAGGGCGCACGACCGGGGACACGCTGACCCACTACGGGAGATCATGGGGCACCCTGACAAGGGCTTAGGGACCCCCAAGTGGCGCGGGGGGAGCACGGGGGAGACTCGGGGTGGGGGAACACGCTGACCCCCAGAAGAGGCAGAGGGACGCGAGTCCCCCCGCGGCCGGGCGCACCTGACCGGACGATCCCCCGAGCAAGGGCCGGCACCGCCGCCATCTTCTGCCGCCGGGTCAAGGGTACGGCCACGGGGCGGGGCTTCGGCCGAGCGGCCCCGCCCCCGACACGAGGCTCCGCCCCCGGCTCGCTCCGGGGTGCGCGCGTGCTGCCGCCCCGTGGCGCGGCTGATTGCAGTGAGTGAGCTGTGCTGTGCTGTGCTGTGCTGTGCTGTGCTGTGCTGTGCTGTGCTGTGAGCATTCCCTGCCTGTAATGCGTGCACGGTGCTGTCTGTACTGCCTGCCTACCTGCACTGTCCTGTCCTGTCCTGACTGCCCTGCCCTGCCTTTCCTTGCCTGCACTGTCCTTCTGCACTGTTCTGTCTCCTCTGCTCTGTCCTGTCTGCCCTGTCCTATCACGCTTGCTCTGCTTTCCATCCAGCATGCTAGTCCCCCCATACTGCTGCCCTCTGGTAGCTGCTTCATAAGACTTGTCCCACCAGGGACCAGGGCCATACACCATGGTGTCCCCCTTCTTCACTGCACACACAGCTCCGTTCTCCCTGGCCATTGTCCCAGGCAGATAGCCTCCCCGGGAGCTCCTGGGCCATGGACAGCTGGCCCCGCAGAGTGCCTGGCCCGAGGTTGTGGGGGTGGCAGTCCCTGTGCTGGGCAAGGTCCGTGGCAACTGCAGATCTCATCATGGTGGAGGACGTGCCGGGCCACCATCGCGGCAGCCAGCGCTGGTTCTGCCGTGCAGGCAGAAAGCGTCCGGCAACGGAATAGTGGAGACAGTACTGACCCTCTGCCTGCTCCTTGCTGCTGACCTGTGAGGTGGCCTGACCTAGGCACCGGGGCCGATGGCTCGTCCTGGTCCCTTGCTGCTGCTGCGGCTGGAGGGACAGGTGGATGCTTGGGGTGCGCAGGGGACACAGCCTGACCCATAGGTCAGGGAGGCACCTGCGTTTTGGGCTGGACTGGGAGTCGGGTAGCATCACAAGGGGCCCGACATGGGGAATCTGGGCTCACACCACCTTGTCCCACTTCCTCTCCGGCTCTAAGAGGTGATACTGTGCCATCCCCAGAGCATCGCTGAAAACTACATCTTCTGTAACACCGATTAGACGATTTTGGGGGCTGACCGAGCTGTCCTGGGCACCGAGATGGCTCGCCTGGACACCGCCGTCCGGCGATTGCACCACAGACTGAAAGGGCTGGAGGGGACCCTTGGTACCCTGAGTGCGCCCGCGGAGGCCGGCACCAAGCCGCACAGCCTGCCAGGCACTGCGCAGAGCTGATCGATGGCAGGCGGCTGCGGCGATCACCGAGCCATCGAGCGCGCGGGAGCAGCGGCGGGTGAGGGAGGCTGGGCGGGCAGCGTTGGGGTCGGCGCCCGGTCCCCGGGGGAAGGCGCGCTCGGGGGCGTTTCTCGGGCGGTTGTGGCCGTGGCTTCACTCGTGGGCTGCGGCAAGCGGCGGCTCCGAGGCGCTAGGCCGTGCGGTGAAGCGGCGCCAGCCGGAGCAGGCCGGAGCTCGGCCGGCGGCTGCCGGCGCTCCGTGAGTGCCCCTGGGGAAGCGCCGCTGCGCTCCCCTTGAGCCCAACAGCGTTCCCCCGCAGCCAGGGTGAGCTCGGGCCGCCCGCCCGGGAGCTGCTGGTCGCAGACGGTTGGTGTGCCGTGGGGGGTGGTGGTGCTGGGCTCGGTTTGCTCCGTTCTTTGGTCTGCGGCGTGGAGGAGCTCGGAAGCGTCTTTTTTTTTGGTTCGTGTGTCCTGCTGGTTATTTGACAGTGGCAGTTCCGTTACTATTCAGAGTGTTTAGAGGAAGGTTTCCTGTCTGAAGTAACTTGCGCCGCAGTTCTGCACGTTACTAGGATGTGTAGTGAGCAGCAGCACCTAGCACGGGACTGGTCAAGGTGTGGTGCGGGTGGTGACACACACGGCACTGCTGTTTGGTTTGGGGGGCAGAGAGCACAACGTCTGCCTTGCTTTATTCTGCAGCTAAACTAGTTAACCGCCACCTGTACGATGTGGGGGCTCTGATTTCACGCAAGGGTTTGAATTTTTGTTTGCACACGTGCATTAATTCCAGGTTACACCTTCTGCAGCGTGAGAAGCCTGGTGGAGGACTGCGATGGCAGCTCAGATGACTGATGCTCATCGACGGTTCCTGCAGGTCCTGATGTCCCACGGGATAATGGAAGGATCAGTGGCTAGGAAGTTACACCGGCGCTGCTGTGAAATCCATAAAGGTGTGTCTGTCTTTTATAGTAGGGAGATTTCATAGTTTCATAGTTTCATAGTTTCATTCAGGGTTGGAAGGGACCACAAGGATCATCTAGTTCCAACCCCCCTGCCATGGGCAGGGACACCCCACACTAGATCAGGCTGGACAGAGCCTCATCCAGCCTGCTCTTAAACACCCCCAGGGACGGGGCCTCGACCACCTCCCTGGACAACCCATTCCAGGGTTTCACCACTCTCATGGTGAAGAACCTCCTCCTCACATCTAGCCTGAATCTCCCCACCTCCAGCTTCATTCCATTCCCCCTAGTCCTATCACTACCTGATATCCTGAGAAGTCCTTCCCCAGCCTTCCTGTAGGCCCCCTTCAGATCCTGGAAGGCCACAATTAGGTCACCTCGGAGCCTTCTCTTCTGCAGACTGAACAGCCCCAACTCCTTCAGTCTGTCCTCATAGGAGAGGTGCTCCAGCCCTCTGATCATCCTCGTGGCCCTTCTCTGGACACGTTCCAGCACCTCCACATCCCTCTTGTAATAGGGGCTCCAGAACTGGACACAGTACTCCAGGTGGGGTCTCACCAGGGCTGAGTAGAGGGGGAGGATCACCTCCCTCGACCTGCTGGCCACACTTCTCCTGATGCAGCCCAGGATCTGATTGGCTTTGTGGGCTGCAAGTGCACACTGAGAGCTCATGTTGAGCTTTTTGTCCACCAGCACCCCCAAGTCTCTCTCCTCAGGGCTATCCTCCAGCCAGTCACTGCCTAGCCTGTATTTGTGCCTGGGATTGCCTCGACCCAGATGCAGGACCCTGCACTTGCTCATATTGAACTTCATGAGGTTGGCCTGTGCCCACCTCTCCAGCCTGTCAAGGTCCCTCTGGATGGCCTCCCTTCCCTCCAGCGTGTCTGCTGCACCACACAGCTTGGTGTCATCAGCAAACTTGCTGAGGGTGCACTCAATGCCACTGTCCATGTCCCCCACAAAGATGTTGAATAAGATAGGTCCCAGGACTGATCCCTGAGGGACTCCACTTGTCACTGGCCTCCACTGGGACATGGAGCCATTGACAGCCACTCTTTGGGTGCGGCCATCAAGCCAGTTCCTTATCCATCTAGTGGTCCACCAATCAAACCCATGTGTCACCAGCCTGGAGACCAGGATGTGGTGCGGGACAGTGTCGAAGGCTTTGCTCAGGTCCAGGTAAACGACATCAGTTGCTCGCCCCTCATCTATTAATTTTGTCACCTGCTCATAGAAGGCCACCAGGTTGGTCAGGCAGGATTTGCCCTTGGCAAAGCCATGCTGACTGTTCCCAATCACCTCTTCACTATTCTTTTGAGCGAGTAGTGACTCCAGGAGGATCTGTTCCATGATCTTTCCAGGCACAGAGGTGAGACTGACTGGCCTGTAGTTCCCTGGTTCCTCCTTCTTACCCTTTTTGAAGATGGGGGCAATGTTTCCCCTTTTCCAGTCTGTGGGGACTTCACCAGACTGCCAGGACTTTTGAACCAGACTGCCAGGACTTCTTTTTTCCTGGTGCAGCTTACAAATAATTAGATTTCTGACATTAAAAACCTTAATGATGTGAGTATTCTCTCTCTTCCCTAGAGAAGAGAAGACTCTAGGGGGACCTTAGAGCTGCCTACCAATACCTGAAGGGATGCTTCAGGAAGGCTGGAGAGGGACTTTTCATAAGGATGTCTAGCAATAGGACAAGGGGGAATGGTTTTAAGCTCAGGGAGAGTAGGTTTAGACTGGGTCTTAAGAAGTTCTTTAGTATAAGGGTGGTGAGAGTGGAACAGGCTGCCCAGAGAGGTTGTGGATACCTCTTCCCTGGGGGGTGCTTGGATGAGGCCTTGAGCAGCCAAGTCTACTTGAGAGGTGTCCCTGCCCATGGCAGGGAGCTTGGAGGAGATGGTTTCTGAAGTCTTTTCCAATGTTGTTATTTACTTTCAGTTTACTATGCCCATGACAAACTGGATGATTTCATCAGCACTATCAACAGGCACCTGCAGCCCCTCTTCATGCAGGTCCGGAAGGGGCTGTCGGAGAGCGACGGGAGGGCACATTACGCTTTGGTGAGTTGGTGATGTGCTGCTGTCACATGGCTAGTGATGGAGAGCAGAAGTCTGCACCCCTTCCCATGCTAAATGGGCCAAAGCATCTAGATAAAGCTGTTCCAAGTGTCATCTTTGGGTGTTAGATTAAGATGCCTTCTGTCTTTCCTGCAGTGTATCTGTGACAGAACTGCTGTCTGGGGAAAACAGAGAGGATCCCAAATTGAAGGCTGTGTGTGCCAGCAGGCTTCTTGCTCTAAGCAGTGTCCTATGTGGTTTAATGTGGGGCTCTTCCACTGTTCCACTGGCAGCTGCTGTAGAAGCTGCTGGTAGAGCTGAGAAGTGGGAGGATAAAGTGGCAGCAGCCTTGGTGCATGGAGATGGAGCAGGAAGGAGTGCAGCAGCTTCTTATTTAGCCCAACCACTGCTTAAGTGCTGAAGTTTCTTTCTCACAGGAGACACTATCTCTCAAGATTAATTTTTAAACTAGAAAACACCCTTTATCCTGCTCTTGTCAGACCCCCACATCCAATACTGCATCCAGTTCTGGTGTCCCCATCATAAGAAGGACACAGAGCTGTTGGAGTGAGTCCAGAGGAGGCCACAAAAAATATCCAAGGGCTGAGGCACCTCTGCTATGATAGGCTGAGGGAGCTGGGGTTGTTCAGCCTGGAGAAGACTCCAGGGGGGACCTTAGAGCTGCTTTCAAGTACCTGGCATAAAAGGGTTGATGAGACATGACCTCTAACAAGTTTCTCTCAATGCCTGCAATGTGTGTCAGAAAGGGGAGGTTATACACACACAGGAGGGATTCTAACATAACATCAGCTGCTGCTTTAAACTTTTCTGGGTCATTTTGTCAGTTATTATAATTAGTGCTAAGAGATAGCACTAGCAAGTGCAAGAAGACTATGAAATATCAGTAACTTTAGCACAGGGAAACAGAATGGTGTGTTCTAACACAGCTACTGTTCCTGTCCAGCAGTGTCTTGGTGCAATAGGGGCAGGTGGGGTTGTTTGAAGAGCTTGGACTGGGCAAAAGCAACTGTGGAGAACATGTGGCTGGAAGATCAAGGGTTGCAAAGAAAGGACTTGTGTTACTGAGTGCCATCTTTAAGGAGCAGCCCCTTTGGTGGCATTTAAAGAAGTGACATTTCTGTCCATTTTAAGGTGATGCATTCTTTGCCCCAGAGGATCTTTCACACAGGCCCTCTGCTTTCAGTTTAAGGTTTTTTTGCTGTTGGTTTTTTTTTTCTTTGCAGGTGAATTTGGCAGAAACTGAAATAACTAAAATGGCATCTGACTATGCAGAAAATGAATTGGAACTGTTCAGAAAAACAGTAAGTGTCTCAAGTTCTTAATTAGTAAATCATACTATCTGTGAAGGTACCACCTCAAAATGAACAGAAATGGGTGGTTGAGGAATTGGTTGCCATCATACCAGAATGAATGGGGGGACAGGGATGATGATTCCCTGTTGCAGGTCAGTTTGTTGTGGGCATAGCAAACTGAAAGTAAAAAAGATGGAAGGGGCCACAGAGATCATCTACTCCAACCTCCCTGCCATGAGCAGGGATGCCTCTCAAGTCGACTTGGCTGCTCAAGGCCTCATCCAACCTGGCCATGAATGCTCCCAGGGAGGAGGCATCCACAAACTCCTTGAGCAGCCTGTTCCAGAGTCTCACCACCCTCCTATTGAAGAACTTCTTCCTAAGATCCAGTATAACCCTGCTCTCAGTGTAAAACTATTCCCCCTTGTCCTGTCTCTGGAAAGTCCATTCCAGCCTTCTTGTAGGATCCCTCAGGTATTAGAAGGCTGCTCTAAGGTGCCCCTAGAGTCTTCTCTAGGCTGAATGCCAGCTCCCTTAGCCTGTCCACATAGCAGAGGTGCTCCAGCACTTGGATCATCTTTGTGGCCCTCCTCTGGATCACTCTAACACCTCTGTGTCCTTTTTATGATGATGACACTAGAGCTGGATGCAGTATTTGAGGTGGGGTCTCACAAGAGCAGAGGGAAGGAGCAGAATCCCCTCTCTTGCCCTGCTGGCCACACTCCTCTTGCTGCAGCCCAGCACACAGCTGCCTGCTGGGCTGCATGAGGGCACTGCTGGCTCATGAGGAGCTTCTCAGCAACCAACACTTGCAAGTCTTTCTTCAGAGGTGCTCTCAGTCCACTCTGCACTCAGCCTGGATTTGTGCCTGGGGTTGACCCAACCCAGGTGCAGGACCTAGCATTTCAACTTGTTGAACCTCATGCAGTTGGCACTAGCCCACTTTTCAACCCTGTCAAGATCCCTCTGGATGGATCCCTCCATGTGTGTGGATGCTAAAGAAGCTGCACATTAAGGTGTGCCCTCTCTAACTGCATGGTTCTTAACAGTTGGGTTTGTTTCTTTCTCTGCAGATGGACCTAATAATATTTTCAGAAAATGGCTTTGCCTCTTCTACAGATATTTTAAACTTGGCTGACCAACTTCAGACTAAGAAAATGAAGAAGAAGGAAGCAGAACAGCTGCTGAAAGTTTTTGTGGATGATAAGTGGCTCTCTGAGGTGACAAAAGCACTTTTCAGGTGTTTTTGTACTAGGTCCAGCTATTTTATTGTGGATGTGGTGGCTGAAACTGGAGCTGTCCTTTAATCAGTGACAGCAAAAATGCCTTTGTGGGACCCATGCTTCTTGCTGCTGCAGTGATCTTTGCAGAAAGGGCAGTACACTGACAAGGAAGAATCCCTTGTGAAGGTCGATACAGGACAGCATGGGTTTGGTTCTTGTGCCCGAGCTGGGTGGTTTGTGTAGAGCCCTCTGCTGCAGCACACAGGCATCCTTCATGCACATCACAATGGCATACCTAAACTTGGAGCAAGAGCTGGGGAAAGCTCTTCAGGGTGATCAGTGCTCTCACCCTGAAAAGCAGAGAGGCCAAACATGTTGAACACCAGAAATGCATGAGTGACTGTGCATGGTTCTAAAGCCTCTTCTTGGTGAGGGAGAAATTGAGATGAGCTTACCAGGTGGGCACTGCTGTTACTTGCAAACACAAGTGAGACCTCAATCCTTCCTCTCCTGGATTTACTGCATGGTAGATCAGCAATCTGCTGCCACACATTTACTTATATTGGAGTGGTTTAGCAGAGATTTCCAAATGATACCTCAGTAAATGCCTAGCCAGTAGGTTTTCTGCTACCATGCAAATGAAGGGTCCCAAGACTGCCTGTCTTTAAGGAGAGCATGCTTGCTCATCTGTACCTTCCAAGGAGCAGATCTCTGTTAAACCTTCCAAAGAGTACATCTCTGTTAAAGGTCTGAGGTCTTTATTCTGATCATCTAAACAAATGAGCTCTGCTACTCCAGAGCTATTTCAGCTTTGTATTCTATCAGTTGGCAGCATGTTAGTCTCACAATGGCAGAAAACTCAGGGATGTCAAATGCTTGCTAGCAGGTGGTTAGAAAGGTCACTCACAAAAGGTACAAGGAATTCAAATATTTGTCTTGCCACTTGTTTCCTTAGAGAAATGGAGAATACACTCTGCATACTCGCTGCATCATCGAGATGGAGCAGTACATTCTCAGCAACTACCAAGATGTGGCAAGGAAGTGCAACATCTGTCACAGCCTTGCCATCCAGGTAATGATGATTATCTCAGTAGCCATCTGCTGATGCACTTAGGTGGTTGTAGCTGAAGTCTGCAATACTGCTGAGTACTAGGCAGGCACTGAAAAATTCTGGCCTTGTCACCTGGTGCCATGTATGAAAAGAAAGTAACTTGGAGCAGGATCTGCAAGTATAAACCTGAAGGAAGTGAACTCCCCCAGTGAGGAACACTATCCTGATTTTTGTTTTCCAAAGCCAGCAGGCTAGAGACAGTCCCTTAGTCCCTCATCCTTAAATAGGTGGAACAGTTAAGTGTTAGCTCTCTTATGGTTGGACTTTGCAAACACACACGACACATGTTCATCTTTGGTCCTGGGGTTTTGGCTCAGCAATGGTACCTTGGACTTGAGAAGGAACAGGAACACTTAGGTACAGCATGCTGAAGCACTGGGTTGTGAAAGCTGGCAAGCTGCAAGTTCAGTCTTGCATAGGTGGTTGCAGCCTGAAGTTCCTCTTCCAAAACTAGTGCATTCCTTTGCTCCTTGACCTGCATCTTCCCAACTAACACAGAATACTTCAGGTTGGAAGGGACTTTAGAGATATCAGCCTCCCTGCCATGGGCAGGGACACCTCTCAACTAGACTTGGCTGCTCACCCAACCTGTCCTTGAACACCCTCAGGGAGGAGGCATGAACAGCCTCCCTGGAGAGCCTATTCCAGAGTGCCACCACCCTCATACAGTAGCCCAGCACACGATTTGCATTCTGGGCTGCACGAGTGCACTGCCAGCCATGGTGAGCATCTCATCAACATTCCTAAGTCTCTTCAGGGTTACTCTCAACCCACTCTGCACCCATGCTGCCAGGTTACTTTTCCCATCCCCATTGGGTCTCCTTCCTTGCACCTAAATAGGCCACTCTTGTCTTTCAAGAGAAGTCTTGTCTTGTCCTACTTTCCAGGAAGCCACCTCCTTTTATCATCAGCTTTGACTTTTGGTGGGCACCAACTGCAGCTTTCTGTGGCACAAGCATCATGTAGCTGCCACCCTCCTGCAGCAGCTTTATGTTGAATGGGGGGGGACAGGTTAGAAAGGCTCTTTTTTAATGAACACTTTTGATTTCAGAGCCAAATGTGTGACTCCTGTGGAATTCGAATGCATTTGCCTTGTGTCAGAAAGTACTTCAGAGCTCAGACTGAACCACGCTGTCCCCAGTGCAACGATTTCTGGCCTTTTGACACCTCAGGTACCAAACAACCCATGCTAAAAAAAAAACAAGTGAAAAATGGAGTGCAATACTAGAGAATAGTATCATAGTATCATAGTATCATTCAGGGTTGGAAGGGACCACAAGGATCATCTAGTTCCAACCCCCCTGCCATGGGCAGGGACACCCCACACTAGATCAGGCTGGACAGAGCCTCATCCAGCCTGCTCTTAAACAGCCCCAGGGACGGGGCCTCGACCACCTCCCTGGACAACCCATTCCAGGGCTTCACCACTCTCATGGTGAAGAACCTCCTCCTCACATCTAGCCTGAATCTCCCCACCTCCAGCTTCATTCCACTCCCCCTAGTCCTATCACTCCCTGACATCCTGAGAAGTCCTTCCCCAGCCTTCCTGTAGGCCCCCTTCAGATACTGGAAGGCCACAATGAGGTCACCTCGGAGCCTTCTCTTCTGCAGACTGAACAGCCCCAACTCCTTCAGTCTGTCCTCACAGGAGAGGTGCTCCAGCCCTCTGATCATCCTCGTGGCCCTTCTCTGGACACCTTCCAGCACCTCCACATCCCTCTTGTAATAAGGGCTCCAGAACTGGACACAGTACTCCAGGTGGGGTCTCACCAGGGCTGAGTAGAGGGGGAGGATCACCTCCCTCGACCTGCTGGCCACACTTCTCCTGATGCAGCCCAGGATCTGATTGGCTTTGCAGGCTGCAAGTGCACACTGAGAGCTCCTGTTGAGCTTTTTGTCCACCAGCACCCCCAAGTCTCTCTCCTCAGGGCCTCGACCCAGATGCAGGACCCTGCACTTGCTCTTATTGAACTTCATGAGGTTGGCTTGTGCCCACCTCTCCAGCCTGTCAAGGTCCCTCTGGATGGCCTCCCTTCCCTCCAGCGTGTCTGCTGCACCACACAGCTTGGTGTCATCAGCAAACTTGCTGAGGGTGCGCTCAATGCCACTGTCCATGTCACCCACAAAGATGTTGAACAAGACAGGTCCCAGGACTGATCCCTGAGGGACTCCGCTTGTCCCTGGCCTCCACTGGGACATGGGATGTGATTCATGAGCAGTGCCTCTGCTATTTGTACTGTAGTTGGACAGCAGGCATTTCAGTTGTGTGTTGCAGACAGTAAAGCATCCAGAGGCAGCACTGAGCCCTGAAGTGCACCACTTCAGTGCAGCTCCTGGACACATGGCTTCAAAAATCCTTAAAGATTGAGGGAAGTTGGGGGCAGGCAGGGGACAGACACAACACACAACACTAAACCTGTGGGAATAGGGAGCTCCCAAGGGGCAGCCTCTTGGAATTCCTCTATTTAAGCCACCTGCACAGACAGATCTCCTGGCTTTAGAACCTGGGCCTGAGCAAGGTCTAACAGGGCTCTCTGGTCAGCAGTGGGCCTGCTGGTTGCTCTGGGCCCCCCATGCTGGTGCATGTCTTGAATTAATTTTGTGCCAGTTATGTGACCAGAAGGGTGGTGTGAGTTGGGGCTTAGGGACAGCACAGAGCTGGAGAACTGGGAGGTTTAGGCTGGAGGTGAGGAGAAAGTTCTTCCCAGAAAGAGTCATTGGCCATTGGAATGTGCTGCCGAGGGAGGTAGTGGAGTCAGCATCCCTGGAGGTGTTCAAGAGGGGATTAGACCACATGGCACTTGAAGCCATGGTTTAGTTAAGTCATGAGGTGTTGGGTGATAGGTTGGACTTGATGATCTCTGAGGTCTTTTCCAGCCTTGTTGATTCTAAACTGGGCATTCTCAACAGGCACCCAAGAATATATAAAGCAATCTAAATATATAAACCATGATTATCTTTTTGTGTGTGTCATTAACTAATCTTTTGTTTTCTTTACAGGTACAAGTCCAATAGACTCCCCCTCACCATCCAAAACAGGGAGAGCAGAAAAGAGCTTCACTCTTGGCTCAAGATGATGCCAGTAAAATTTCCCCACTCCTACAGTTTAGCCAGATCCTAAGATGGCATTCACTAGTAAGAGGACATTGTTCAGTGTGCCTGGTGTTCCCTGAAGTGTTAACCATCTTACAATAAAACTATCATTACTTTCCTCTTCTCCTGCAGTTCCATCTGCACAGCATTTGAAGCTGCTTTGTGTAGAGTTCTTCACGCTCCAGGGCTGGGACTTGCAGTGTATGTTTGGGAATGAAAGATACAGGTGGTCTTAAGCCAGCCCTCCCAGGTTCATCCATGCAGGGCATCTGTCACCAGAAGCTGTTCTGGGCAACAGTGTCCCTGTTTTGTACAGCTTCAGTTAACAACTGAAAAGGAAACCGAGCTTCCAGCAGATTAAAAATCAGTGCAGTACTTAAGGTGTCCTCACTGAAAGGCTGCCTGGAATATTCAACTAGGGCTAGAGTCTCAACACCTCCAGCTGGCACTGCTGCCTGGTTTTTGTCCCTTCAGGCACAGAAGAATTCATCTGACACATGGCCAGGTAATGAGCAGCTGTGCTTAGTAAAAGGGAACATTACCACAGCCAAAACCATTGGGACAGAGAAGGACAAGACTTGGGGCAACGCCAGCTTGTGTCTGCAAAGTGTTGAAGAATTATCATCCTGAGATGCTTTTTTAGCAATTCCCTCTCCAGTTTTATGCAAGAATGCTTTTTCCTTTAAGAGTGACTTAAAAAAATACAAGGACTAGCTATGGCCTGGTACCAGAGGGGAATGGCAGCAGCTCCTTCTGAGGCACGAATGGATGGCACTGTAGAAGGCAGTGTCTGCAGTCCAGCTGATGATTAATCAAAGTATTAGCTAAATGCAATTAAACTATGGGTTCACTGCAATTAACTATGTTCCCAGGCCATGACACTAGCCACTTTTCACACATAGGTCAGTACCTATCCTGCTTTGTGTTAGCTGTTTTATTTATTGAACCTTTGGGCTGCAACATCCCTGTTTATCTAATTCCACACAGAAGATGATGCTGACCTCATGGCCCAAAGGCCTGAAGCAGAGTCCTGCCAGCGCCCTAGAGCTGTTGCAGCATTTAAAATATGACTTAAGGAGATGCTCTTTATGAGGAGTTTGCATTAGAAACATCACAAAAATAAAGTGCCTGTAGCATCTTCTTTCCATTTCCCCATCCAGATTCTTCCACTGTGCTGAAGCAAGAGTTCTGCTGGTTCTTTGGTTTTTGTTTTGTCCAATCCACCTCTAACCTCTGGACAGGGAACAACATTCTCATGCTCAGAAGTAATTCCCTTGTGAGAAGATTGCAGATGCTACTTCTTGTGATTTTTAGTTTCTCTTAACACCACCGGCAGAGTTTATGTAGGCTTCAGAGCTATGACCACCAGAAGCTGACAGAGAAGCTGATATCGAGCGATCGTACATAGTGCCAGTATTGAACTGGAATAAAGAGAACTTGTCCAGGCATCAGAACACAGGACTGAAGTGCAGCCTTTCTGAAATTGGGAAACTTCACTAAGTCAGGATCTTCCACATCCACCTATAAAAAGCCCAAACCAATCATCAGTAGGAACATCTTCACTCAAATACGATGAAGTCACATTACTGACATCAACATTTTAGGCAGCCCCTTCCTTACCTGACTGGTGTTGTGAAGAATGTGGCTTTCATGTGGGTAGAGGTTTTCTGACTCCTGTGGTGAGCACAGGCAGATGTACTTCCTTCCAAACACCTGTACAGATCACAGTCAGGGATTCCAATCTGTCATTACTCTGCACATTACTGGAAACTGGGGGCCATGGTTGGCATTTAACATCAAACCTATCTGATTGCAGGAAACATTGTCCTTGCTACTAATAAATTATAATAAAGAGCTAAACTAAATCAGACTATTTGAGCTCCAAGTACCTGTTCTCTTGGAGCAGGTAAGAATTTGAAATACCAGGAAATAGTTCTGGAGCCCCTAGAGAGATCTGGAGGTGCTGGAACGTGTCCAGAGAAGGGCCACGAGGATGATCAGAGGGCTGGAGCACCTCTCCTATGAGGACAGATTGAAGGAGTTGGGGCTGTTCAGTCTGGAGAAAAGAAGGCTCTGAGGTGACCTAACTGTGGCCTTCCACTATCTGAAGGGGGCCTACAAGAAGGCTGGGGAGGGACTTCTTAGGATCTCAGGTAGTGATAGGACTAGGGGGAATGGAATGAAGCTGGAGGTGGGGAGATTCAGGCTGGATGTGAGGAGGAAGTTCTTCACTGAGAGTGGTGAAGCCCTGGAATGGGTTGTCCAGGGAGGTGGTTGGGGCCCCGTCCCTGGAGGTGTTTAAGACCAGGCTGGATGAGGCTGTGGCCAGCCTGATCTAGTGTGGGGTGTCCCTGCCCATGGCAGGGGGGTTGGACCTAGATGATCCTTGTGGTCCCTTCCAACCCTGCCTGATTCTATGATTCTATACCTTTAACCAAATTCATTTAAATTCAGTTCAAAGCTGATTCCCTGATTCCTGCACTGATACCATTGGAATGCCTGCAGTAGACAGAGGGTGAACACCTGTACTGCTTGTGCCAGGACTCTACAACTCTGTCACTTATTCCCTGTATGACTTTGGAAAAGCTGCTTCTTGTGTCTTCCATTTATCACTGTAAAATGAGGGTAAGTAATGGTCTGTCTCTATGAGTTTGTGGCCTACAAGATTGCACTGAGGATCAAGTTGCAGTTGTGACAAACACAACAGAATAGCAAAGTATCTGCACATGCTCAGTCCTTTGCTCATCCATCAAGCTGTCTGCTACCCTGCTCTCCAACACTTAAACAGAGTGAGCACTTTCTCTAGGTATAGCACTAATGGCATGTGTTGAGTAAGTAGAGGACAGACCTGGGCTAAAAAATTTTGCTGGGGATCCTGATGAAGAGGTGAGACAGTGCCTGCTGGGCCAAACCAAGCGTTAATGGTGATGTCATCTTCTTCCCCTTCCCCCAGGCAGCAGTAGTCAGGGATCCTGATATCCTCTTTCAATTCTGGGATCTGCTCCCATAAAGAAATAAGAATTAAAAATGGTTATGTGCTGACTTGCTAAAGGTTTGCTATTCATACAACAGAGGAACAAGGCTTGACACAAAGGAGAAAGTGACCTGCTCATCCAGCAAAGCCTGGGGAGAAGTAGCTAAACTGCAAGGAATCTGCAGGCAATGTTCTCACACCTTCTGTTCTAGCAAGCAGATTCAATTGGAAGGAGAGGTGGGAGAAAGAAAGGGACCCTTTGCTTTAGCAGAAACCACAGAAACCCACAAGAATAAACAGTCTGCTGTTCATGGAAAAGGAGCAGCTAATTCTTGACACATTAGACTTCTCCAGGAGATTCTTTTCTATCTCTTCCAACTACCTGGTTAACTGGAATGACATTTCAGAACAGGCTGAATACCACTGAGGCCTGGTTCCTATCCAAATCTCTTCCCTGGCTTAAATACTTTTCAGGGAAATGCTGCTTTCCAGGTTATATCCCTGTAAACATAGGCCACATTGTTCTGGAACAGCAGTAAGATCCACTGCCTGTACTTCTCCAAGGGTTTTGTTTCCAGGTCTTTCAGCCAAATGGAACAAATTCCTCCCTGTGTTCATTCAAACTGGGGGAAGAGAAACTTAGGAAATATTAACTGATTTGTGCTACAAAAGGATTGCAAAAAGATAGAGAACTTAATTTTACCTGATCAAAAAGTTGGTGTTGGGCAAGGTATCCAACACTGTCCTGAAATTACAGCAGAGAAAGAAAAAGAAAGTTGTAATCACACAGAGGGAAAGACTTCTCAGTCAGTTAATTTGCTTAGAGGCAACATCCATCCCCAATGTCCTGTCTCAGAGCACTAACACTTGTTTCAGCAGCTGACTACTGTAAGGGGTCTTCTGCTATAGTACCTTATGGCTACAGTGGAATTTTAAGAGTGCAGATATCTCCCCACAACCAACTCAACTGGCTGAAGTTATTGGAAGAAGCCAAGCTATGATCCTACAGAGCCTCAACAGTTCTGGTGTCATCCCTGTGGCAACACTCTGCCTCATTATAGCCTGACCCTGCTGGTTACAGGCTCATCCACCTTACTTCCCTGTAGGGACCTTGATACTCTGCACCACAGACCAATGTCCAAAGGCACACTGGTCCTTCCTGCCAGAAGACTATGAAACACAAACAAGGCCTTCAGATCCTCAGCTGCGAAAGACATTCAACAGTTGATCAACTTTCTGGTATTTTTACCTGGGCCACATTGATTTGATCCTTGATCTAAGCAGTTTAATAACCAAGAGAAGAGAACTATGGACTAAGGAATGCTTATCCTTAGATTCTGCTGCTCAGGCTGTTGCTGCAGAAGCATCTGTCTGTCAAATTTCAGCTGCTGTATGTTTGCTTATATATAAAAACCAAACCTAGCTGTTTTTGCAGTAACTATCTGTAGCTTCAGATGGTGAAAATAAATCAAACCTTTTCATCCAGAGCTGTGCTTATGGCACAGCCCCTGCCCGGACATCACTTCTAAGCAAGCTCGTTCTAAGCAGAAGTTCTGTTCTAGTAACACACTGCTGCATTTGGAGGAGCACCATGAGGGTAACAGACCTCATTCACAATGTACTGGCTGATGAAGTCCCCCACAGTCATGAGCCTCTGAGACCATTCCTCATCCGTGTATCGGGAACCCAGCTCCACGGGGACTGTGCGGCACCCTGCGACTTGACAAAAATAGTCCACACTGAAATAAAGAAAGCTCCATTACCCTTCTCTTCTGCTCCTCTTCTGATGCTGAATGTAGGGCAACCCACCCAAATCAACCTTTTAGAGCAGTAAAGCTCTGCAACCAGGAGTTTCTTCTAAAACCAACCAACCAGTGGTAAAAGACAACAGAAAAGGATAAAAAGGGCAAGGAAATAAGTTTCTGTGTCACGGCTCTTTTGTTTTGGTTCAAAACCTTGTTCATCTAACTATTGTTTCCTTAGGAGCAGAGGAGATGCAAGCTGTTAGTCTCTCTTGCCAAGGGAGGATGGCTCATCCTTCTGCTGCCACACTTGCTAAACCCAAGGTGTCTTTCCATCCTGTACAGATCAACCCTCGGAACAGAAGTGCCAGCGACATCCATCCCACCTGCAGTCAGAGGAATGCCTGCTGGGAGGTGCACATCTCTCCAATGACACTAACTAAACCTTTCTAAGTGTTGGAAGCTATGCAGTGGAGAACCTTCTCTCAAAAAAGAGTAAAACTCCTGTGAAATAACAAGTGTGTTCAGCTGAAGTCAGTTTCCCCCTTGCCTGAGGCACAAATGCCATTGCTCAAACTAAGTATTTTCCCCTTTGTCTAAGGACTCACGAGCTCAGTCTCACAAATATATGGTTCTCAGTACTGGAAATGTTGTCTCCATTGCTTACTCCAGCTACACAAACATCAATTCTTGCACACAGGAATGAAAAAGCCAATCACACTTGCTCACACACCTCCAAATTTCACTTTCCACTCCACTGATTATCAGCAAGTTCCAAGACATGAAAATCACTGACCGTGACCCCATTAAGCTGCAAGCAGCAACCTGAGCTGCTGGCAATGCCACTTGTCCCCACTGTAGCTAAATGTTACCCAGCACAGTTGGGAACCAGGACTGGGAACTGCCCTCTGGAGCTAGTGCTCACCCTGCAGTGCCCGGGATGCTGGGATGTGCTTCCCTTCTCTGTAGAGCAGCTGCTACAGAACAAAGCCAGCACTGTAGCAGGAAGGTGCTGACAACAAAAGGTGCTCCCGATGATGCCTATCTTCTGAGGGCTTTACTGCTCCACTGAGCATCACAAAACCTGACACAGAAAACGATCTCCCCTTTCACTAAGGCAGAAGAGAAGCTCTCATTTCTCACCTCCACTTCTTCATGCAGGGCCAGTGGTCAATAATCCCCTCTAAGACAACAGGCTTCCCTGGGATAAGATAGTTGTCTCTGAAGTGCTCCAGCGAAGGGCAGCGAAGGTGTGGAACCGCATCTTCTGGCTGCACAACAGGGGCTGGAATGGGGTCGGTCCGGTCCCTCTGCAACAGAGATTCCTTCTGCAGCTGCTGCCACCGAAGGCCCGAGGGGACCGGGGGAGCTCCCGGGTCACGGGGGATAGAGAGGGCTGGGACGGGCAGCGTGCTTCGGCGACGGGTGAACGGGGCTGGGGAGCGCCGACAGAGAGCGCACCGGAGCAGAGCCGCGAGAGCAAGGGGGGGGGGGGGGCGAGGGCGGGGCCGAGAGGAGCCCGGGGGTTCTGTTACCTTGACGCTGCCGTGGGTGCACAGCTCCCCGCGGGGCAGCTGCGCCTGCAGGACGCGGACGAGGCGGGCGAGGACGTTGTCCAGGACGGAGGCGCCCATGAGCAGCCCCATGTCGCAGAGGCGGACGGCAGACGCCAGCGGGCGGCCGGCGGCGACCTCGGCCAGCGCCGCGAAGAGGCAGCCGTAGGTGTAAACCTGCCGCCAGGCCTTGCTGATCTCCCGCCACGGCCCCGCGTTCAGCCGCTCCCAGGAGTAGTCGCGCAGGACCTCGCCCAGGCGCCCCAGCGCTGCCGCTTCGCAGGGCTGGGCGTAGAGCAGCCCTCGGGCGCGCTGCAGCAGCTGCAGGACCCCATCCTCCACCTCGCCGCTCAGCGCCAATGTCAACCCCTCCTCGGTGCCGGGCAGCAGCGCCCGCACCTCCGCCCACAGCGCAGGGGTAGCGATTGGGCCCCGGTCGCTACCGGGAGCCGCCATGGCCGCGCAGGGCTGCCTGGTCCGCGCGGGCATGGGGGCGGGGCCTGGAGGGGGCGGCGCCTGCATGCGGCGCGGAGCACTGCTCCCGCGCGTTGTGGCTGCGACGGGCGCCTAGGGTTCCCGGTTTGGTTTGGGGTGGGTGTTCTCAGCTCCCCGGTGCTGCCGCGCTGCTCCAGGCGGGCTCTGCCGAACGTTTTCCCCCGGTGTGCTCTCCAGGCTGTTCCCTATGCCGCGGCGGGAAGGAGCAGCCCCGCTCACATTCTTGTGTTTGTGGCTTTGTGCTGCCGCGAATCTTCGTGCAGCCGCGCAACGAACCCACACGGAAACCTCAATTAAAACTTGCTCACTTCTTCATGTCGGTTTTAGCCCAGTGTAGCCCCACCGCGCAGCCAGCCCCTAACGTTGAATGCTTGTGCAGGTGCGGAGCAAGGGCGAGAGGGGCGAGGCCCTCTTTTCGGTGGCTCTCACTGAGTTTAAAGGCTCTGCGGAGCTGCAGCCCGGGTGTTGATGAGCAGCATACCAATGCCCAGGCTCAGCGCAGACGGTGCCCTTTGGGCTCTGGACCAGTGACTCTGGAGAGTTCAGCAATTGTGTGATTGACGCAGCTGTTTACACTGAAGAGAAGCACACAGCTCTAGTGTAGCTTGCTTTCTGTTTCGGCTTACGTGTTAACCCTACAGTAATGGTGTGAGGTAGACAGCTCACTCTGGAAATCACTCTGTTCCAAAGGTGGGACAGCCATTAACGAATTAACTGCTGGATGATAGGGAGATACTCTGATCAATGTTGATCTTAAGTATTAGAAAGCCTTTCTGGCACCTTGTATACTGATCTGAGTAACCTGAGAGGGGTCTCAAAGCATCACGGATGGTGTGGTCTTTTGGGAAGTTTATGCTGCGTGTTTTCAGTCTGTGCTTGCTGTATGGAACATGCACCTCAGTCTTGTAACACACTTTGCAAGGCACATTTCAGCCCCATCTTGCATTGATAGTGTGCCCTGAACCTATTCTCTCTACTTAAAACTTGACTGTGAAGAAAATTATATTTTACTTAAAATTCAGTGGTGAGAAAAGTCTTAACATCACGAACCAAAATCTAAAGCAAGGAAAAAAGTGTTCAGTCTTCAAATTTGATGCAAAATCTTACATTTACAGGGAAGGTTGAAATTGTCACCTCTCCTGCTTCAAGAACACTGATTTTCCTGCCCCATGCACAGTTGCTAATGCTTTCAGAGAAAGAGAGCTGATTTGAGTCCTCCTGTTACTGCTGCTTGTGGCTTTCCTCTACCCTGTTCCCCAGCTGTCTGGTTTGAATGACTTCCTCTCCTGCTGTCACATTGCTGCATTGGCTCATCGTGCTGCCCTGTCTGTTCTCTGCCTCCTAACTGCCTTTCTCTTGGCTCCTTCAATTTGTCCTGTGACTGTGTGATTTTTAGCACCTTCATTTAGACTTTTCTCCTCCTTGATTGCTAAATGTTAATATATGCTGCTACAGGAGAGGATATTTAACTGGCAAGGAGAACTTCTCCTTAGGCCTTGTGTTCAGTATTTGTCATTTTCGATGCTGGCAAGTGTTGCAAGTCTTGTACTTAGGGACTGTCCAGCACTTATTGCCATTTCTATTAATCTTTATTTCTCTTTAAGTTGGTTGATACAATTTTTACTCAACCATAGTTTTCTTAGTATGAACAGTAGGAATATATTCACAAGTGGTGTTTTGAAGGTTTGGATTTTCTCTCTGGTATGTTAGATAACACCAAGTTCTGCATGCATAGTCTCCAGTTCAATATGGGAGCATTAAGGCTGTGATCAACTTTATCAGTTTGCAGATGAAGGAGTGGATTATGGTTTGCAGATGAAGGAGTGGATTTTGGTTTTGGGGCATTCAGGGAGGCTCAGTGTCTCTCTCTTGAGTTTGCACTAGAAGACATTTATTTGTCATCAGTCATATTGTGGTACAGTGGTTTGAGTGCTGTTATAACATCAATATGCTGAAGGGGCTGGGGCTGAGCTGCATATCTGCTGAGCTGATAAAAATGGATTTCAGGTGTGTGTTAAGTGTTATTGTAGCAGGTCTGCCCTTTGGGAGGAAAATCCACAAAAATCTCATAATATCCTACTGCATGTTTGCAATTTGGTTGAAATTGGCTTTATGGGGGAAAACCCCAAAACATTTCCAGAAGCTGAATGGGGAAGTTTTGCTATCAGAGCAATTAGCCTTCTAGTATGTGTGTGCTGATTCATAAATGTCTGTAAGCTACGTTTTTGGTGAGCAGTGTGACCAAGGAAGTTGGTGACTTCAGTGCTAGGCATCTCCTTTTTAAGTCAGCAAGAGATCATTTAATTCTTGCTGCCAGCTAACAAAAAACCCTATTGGTATCTGTGTGACCTGCAGAAATGGATGTGAAACAGAGTTCTGTTTCCTTGTGGATTATGCCATCATCACTGCAATTTGGGCTGTTTTTATCAGAAGTATATTTTTTTTAAGACTGTGGAAGCCAATGTGCCTAACCCAGCTGAAAGATGTCCCTTTTCAAACAGGGAGGAAATTTTGATACCAGGATTTTCCCCCTGCTGCTTCCTGTGGTGTAGACTGCAAAGAGCATTTTGTTCTCTTTTGTATTCTATTTTCTAAATACGCTTCAGGCAGCTTACATTCTCCTAGGCCTGACATTCAGAAAGAAGTTACCTTTAAAAAGCACACCACCAACCAAACCCACCAAAACCAAATAAGCAGGCACACAATTAAGAGAGATAGTAAAGTCTGATCAACCATCTGTATTTCTCTCTTCTGTTTATAGTCATAGACTCTGGGACCTATGGTTAGAATAGAATAGAATAGAATAGAATAGAATAGAATAGAATAGAATAGGAGTGGAATAGAATTAACCAGGTTGGAAGAGACCTTTGAGATCATTGAGTCCAACCTATAATCCAACACTATCTAATCAACTAAACCATGGCACTGAGCACCCCATCCAGTCTCGTCCTAAACAGCTCCAGTGATGGTGATTCCACCACCTCCCTGGGCAGCACATTCCAACGGCCAATCTCTCTTTCTATGAAGAACTTCTTCCTAACATCCATCCTAAACCTCCCCTGGTGCAGCTTGAGACTGTGTCCTCTTGTTCTGGTGCTGGTTGCCTGGGAGAAGAGACCAATCCCCCTCCTGGCTACAACCTCCCTTCAGGTAGTTGTAGAGAGCAATAAGGTCTCCCCTGAGCCTCCTCTTATGCAGGCTAAGCAACCCCAGCTCCCTCAGCCTCTCCTCACAGGGCTGTGCTCCAAACCCCTCCCCAGCTTTGTTGCCCTTCTCTGGGCACCTTCCAGCAACTCAACATCTTTCCTAAACTGAGGGGCCCAGAACTGGACACAGGACTCAAGGTGTGGCCTAACCAGTGCTGAGTGCAGGGGCAGAATGACCTCCCTGCTCCTG
Source organism: Melanerpes formicivorus (assembly GCF_026170545.1). Taxonomy (NCBI): domain Eukaryota; kingdom Metazoa; phylum Chordata; class Aves; order Piciformes; family Picidae; genus Melanerpes; species Melanerpes formicivorus. The sequence continues at coordinate 10,414,657 of NW_027142366.1, read as the reverse complement.
CTGTTCCTGATAGAGGCCAGGATGCCATTGAGGTTACCACGTCTATCACTGGTGGAAAAGTGATTATTTACACCAAATATATATATATATATATAAGTTCTGTGTCTCATACTGCCTTTGTCTCCTGCAGGTGTTTGTCCTGTCACATTGGCATTTTATTATTCATTTGTAGCAATATCTTTTGTAATGCTCTTTTCTCATTTACTAATTTGAATTAATGAGCAACGACCTGGGATTGTTTTTAGGTTTCATTAAACTGACACCAGGACACGTGCTCAAGTGATTGACCACCTGAGTCCTCAGTAGGACGTTTTTACTAGGTGGATCCATTTTTCAGATGACAGCATCTGCTTTCTCGTACACATTTATTTATGATCCTTCCCCAGGCGAGTATAGCAGAGCCTGGTGAGTAATAACCAGCTGTTGGAATTAGCAAACAGGGAAAGCAGTTACTTGATCTGTGAAGGAGTGTGGGAGCCAAGGCCAGAAGTAATAAAAACTAAATAGATGCCCCAGATGCATAAACCCAAGCAGGGAGGTGTAAATTACTTGCACTGCTGATGGGCAGAATGTGTTGGCTTTGCCTGCAGATTTGATTAAAGATGGAGCCCTCTCCTCCGTGGTGTCAGAGGGTCTGATTCCATCTCTCTGCTGTGCTTGGCCTGCCTCAGTGACAATCAGGGCAGCTCTCTCTGGTGGTTTCTGTCAGTTGTCTCTCCAGTATATTCACAAGACTGGCATAAAGGGGTCAGAGTGTGAGTGGGCTCTGCTGCTGGACTACCTTGTCTCACACTCCAGGTGTACTGTGGCTCAGAGTACTCTGAGTGTGACGGAGCCCTGGAGCAGGCTTCTCAGAGAGGTTGTGGAGTCTCCTTCTCTGGAGATATTCAACCCCTGCCCTGAATGTGTTCCTGTGTGACCTGCTTTCAGTGATCCCTCTCTGGCGGGGGGGAGGGGTTGGACTCTTACCTTTCAAGGTCCCTTCCAACCCATAACGTTCTATGATTCTGTGATACTTGTTTCTTAAAGCAACCGAAATGTTTGAGGTTATCTCAGGATATAGAATACCCTGGCACGGTAACCCACACAAGATCTGATGCAAGAGTATAGCCAGCCTTACATCAGCATTTCAAGCAGAGTATCTTCCAAGCTCATTATCTGGCCAGTAGAAGCAAAATGGGTGACAAATACCTGTATTGTTTTCCTGGCAGAGCAGCTTTTTGACTGCACAGAGGTTTAAAACCTTCAGATCTTTCTTCCTGTCTCAGTTACATGTGCATTTAGCTGTATCTCCTGCTTGTGCTTTGGCAAAGTTCTATTTTATCGTGTTAATTACCAGTGCATTAGTCTTACATTGCATATCATTAATTATTGTGTTGGTAGAGATTAATTTTTGTTTATCTTGGCAGATAAAAGCGATCTCCACTAAGGGCCTTGTAAGAACCTAGATAGTGTTCAAAACACTTTTCACTGTTTATTTTACAGGCACCTCAGAACCACTGCAAGGTTAATTGCTCTGATTACTTATATTAAGCAAGGGTGGAACCAACATTTTAAAAGTTTGGAGGTTGTATATTAAAGCAAACATCATGTGCCTTTTATGTTTGTGCTTCAGGTTTGGATTCTCTGTTAACAAAAGCTAACAGATTGTCAGCTGCAGCTTAAAATTCTCACTGATTTTCTTGGTTTGCCCCCTGGAAAAGAAAGCCTCGCTAGGACCAAGTGTCTGAATGGAGTTAACAGGCCAAGAACATTGCTCAGCATCCTTGTTCTCTACATCATGTTTCCGGTGGCTGAGCTAAGTCAAACTGGCATCTGTGGATTGTTCACTCTGCAGAGTGAGCAGAAGCTGTTGAGTTGGGTGTTTGCACTCCGGTATCTCCCTGCAGGGCTGGTGTCCAGCTGAGGTGCTGCTCAGGGCACCTGAGGCTCTTGCCACAGCAAGGTTCCTGGCTCCATGCTGGGAGTGACTGCTGCTTGCAGTTGTGGTGCTTCTGTCGGGAGGTGGCCATCAGTTCCCCTCCATCTGTCTGTGTCAGGAAGATGCTGTCCTGGTTGTCCTGGGCAGTCTATGCTTTTAGTGACTATTGAAGATGAGAAGTGCCTGTCAATGCCATCCAAGGTCCTTTGCCTGGGGCAGGGAAGGGGAGGAATAGCTGGTGCTGCTGCTACCCTGCCATGTGTGCCTTAGGGTCAGTTTCTGCTTTCAGGAGTGCTTGACTGGTACCTTCCATGAGCAGTGTACTCATTTAACAGCCCCCACCTACCTCAAAACCTCAAAGCTGCAAATGGGAGAGTAGATGGGAATGCAGACATGGCCATGACAGTGTTCAGTGGTTCTCCATGACCAGAAATGAATGGTGGTCTCTCTGTGTGCAAGGACAACAGTAGGAACAGATGAAGACTTGCAGTGTCTTTCCTGGCTACTTTTTATAAACAGGAGATGGATGATTCTCCTCCTCCTCCACTCTGCCCTGGTGAGGCTGCATATGGAATATTGTATCCAGTCCTGGGCCCCTCATCTCTAGTAAGACCTCAGGGAACTGCTCGAAAGAATCCAGTGCAGAGCCACAAAGATGCTGAAGGTAGTGGAACATCTCCTGGGTGAGGAAATGCTGAGGGAGCTGGGGCTCTTTAGCTTGGAGAAGAGGAGCCTGAGGGGTGACCTCATTCATATTTATAATGATGTAAAGGGCAGTGTTGGGAGGATGGAGCCAGGCTCTGCTCAGTGATGTCCAATGATAGGACAGGGGGCAATGGGTGCAAGCTGGGAAAGGTTCCATGTGAACATAAGGAAAACCTTTGTCACTGTAGTGTGCCAGAGCCCTGGAGCAGGCTGCCCAGAGAGGTTGTGGAGTCTCCTTCACTGGAGACTTTAAAAACCCACCTGGACGTGTTCCTGTGTGACCTGCTCTGGCAGGCGGCTCGGACTGGATGATCCTTTAAGATCCCTTCCAACCCCTAACATTCTATGATTCTGTGATTCCCATTAATAACCTGTGCAGAATTAATTGCTCCCCAAGAGCTGTTTTCCTCAGCCAAGCGAGGTCTTCCTGCTGGAAAGCGACACAGCCACGCATGTCGGTTGCGCCTGGAGCCAAGCGCGGTCGTACAGCAAGAGCATAATGAGGAGATGTCTTCATCATCCTGCTCCCGCCTTGTGTTTTTATCACTGCCATCTGCTCTGCTGCGAGTGGCAGCTGCCAGCTCTCACAAATAGCCCTGTCATCTACTTCCATCGAGAACAACATATTGTCATCATCCCTCTGATATTACTAGACGGAGCAACGTGGAGGGAGAGAAGGTGACATTTTGCATGGCGCTTTGGGCTGCCTTTCCTCGTGTGGCAGGGTGCGGAGGGGCACGCGGTGTTCTTTCTGGAGCAGCCTAGAACAGGACACCCAGCTCTGCGTGCAGAAATCCCTCGAAAAAGCTTCCCCCAGGCCCTTTTTTCTTTTTTTTTTTTTCTCTTTTTTCTTTTTCTTTTTTCTTTTTTTTTTTCCTTTTTTTTTCCTTTTTTTTTCCTTTTTTTCTTTTTCTTTTTTCTTTTTATTTTTTCCTTTTTCTTTTTTCCTTTTTCTTTTTTTCTTTTTCTTTTTTCTTTTTCTTTTTTCTTTTTATTTTTTTTCCTTTTTCTTTTTTTCCTTTTTTCTTTAAATTTCCTTCCCCTTCCTCTTTCCCCTTCCTTCTCTCCCCTTCCTTCTCTCCCCTTCCTTCTCTCCCCTTCCTTCTCTCCCCTTCCTTCTCTCCCCTTCCTTCTCTCCCCTTCCTTCTCTCCCCTTCCTTCTCTCCCCTTCCTTCTCTCCCCTTCCTTCTCTCCCCTTCCTTCTCTCCCCTTCCTTCTCTCCCCTTCCTTCTCTCCCCTTCCTTCTCTCCCCTTCCTTCTCTCCCCTTCCTTCTCTCCCCTTCCTTCTCTCCCCTTCCTTCTCTCCCCTTCCTTCTCTCCCCTTCCTTCTCTCCCCTTCCTTCTCTCCCCTTCCTTCTCTCCCCTTCCTTCTCTCCCCTTCCTTCTCTCCCCTTCCTTCTCTCCCCTTCCTTCTCTCCCCTTCCTTCTCTCCCCTTCCTTCTCTCCCCTTCCTTCTCTCCCCTTCCTTCTCTCCCCTTCCTTCTCTCCCCTTCCTTCTCTCCCCTTCCTTCTCTCCCCTTCCTTCTCTCCCCTTCCTTCTCTCCCCTTCCTTCTCTCCCCTTCCTTCTCTCCCCTTCCTTCTCTCCCCTTCCTTCTCTCCCCTTCCTTCTCTCCCCTTCCTTCTCTCCCCTTCCTTCTCTCCCCTTCCTTCTCTCCCCTTCCTTCTCTCCCCTTCCTTCTCTCCCCTTCCTTCTCTCCCCTTCCTTCTCTCCCCTTCCTTCTCTCCCCTTCCTTCTCTCCCCTTCCTTCTCTCCCCTTCCTTCTCTCCCCTTCCTTCTCTCCCCTTCCTTCTCTCCCCTTCCTTCTCTCCCCTTCCTTCTCTCCCCTTCCTTCTCTCCCCTTCCTTCTTTCTTTCTTTTCCTTTTTTTTCTACCTCCCCAAAAGCATTATGTAACATCCATCTGGGACGTATGTCTCAGTGCTGAGAGGCAACTCAGCCATAGTATTTAGTATTGCTAACATGTGCAGCCTTAGTTACCTGTGCTGGATGGAAATGTTGTAAGTTAGGCTGGTTTTAAAATTTAGTAATTTTTTTTGTGTGTGCTTGCATCAACTTGAATCTTGTGCACATGCAAAGATGCTCCTTCAACATTCAAAGAAACAAAAAAATCTTTACAAGTCCTTAAAGAAAGCTTTATGGCAGGCAGTACTCTTTCTGTTGTCTCAATTGGACCCTAGGTAGCCTGAGCTCATCCTCTGGGCTCTCTTGAATCATTGGAGAGAAGGAGATCCATCCCAACTCTGAGACAGGATACGTAGGGTGGGCAAGCAAGTGGCATAAACTGCTTTCTGTTTCTCTTCTCAGTCTGCAGAAGGAAGCTAGAGGACTAGCACAGATGACCTTGTCTTTTCAGCAGCTAAATGTAGGTGGGGTGATTCCCATACTGAATATATGCCAGCACATCCTCTTGTTCTGAATACCTGCCAAAGTCTTGCTTGCACACCAAGTATACCCAATACAGCCCTTTTTACACATTATTCACATTCTTTTGGGTGTGTGCTTGGTACAGATTTTACTACACAAGTAGTCCCAGTGATTTCTAGAGCAAGTGGCTGACTAGTCTCTTCTTTCCTATTGCTGCTTGCAAGGGCCAAGGAGTGAGGGAAGAAGGGCAGTGATATGTGCCTCAGAATCACAGAATTGTAGGGGCTGGAAGGCACTTCCAGAGATCATCTTGTCCAATCCCCCTGCCAAAGCAGGATCACCCAGGGCAGGTCACACAGAAACACATCCAGGTGGGTTTTGAAAGTCTCCAGAGAAGGAGACTCCACAACCTCTCTGGGCAGCCTGCTCCAGTGCTCCACATCCCTCACCATAAAGAAGTGCCTCCTCATGTTGAGGTGGAACCTCCTAAGTTCTAGGTTATACCTGATATTCCTTGTCCTATCACTGAGCATCACTGAAAAGAGTCTGGCACCTTCATCTTGACACCCACCCCTCAGAAATGTATAGACTTTGATAAGTTGAGAGGCATCCCTGCCCATGGCAGGGAGGTTGGAGTAGATGATCTCTAAGGTCCCTTCCACCCTAAGCCATTCTGTGAAGACTAACCAGCCCCAGTTCTCTCAGAACATCCCTGCCTGTTGCCATGTACCTGTCTCGTACATGGGTGTTGTAAAACTGCACCAAATCTGGAGAGATAGACAGGGAGAACTGATCTGGAATATTTCTCCTTGCTAATGAGCACTGATGAGAAGCAGCCTTTCTGCTATGACAAAAGTTCAGTCATGATAAGGAAGGTGGGATATGTGTTCTTGGTTCTCACATCCTTTTCAAGTGCACTAGGATGTGAAGTGCTGAGCAGCTGATCTGCATTGTAGAGGATGGAGGCACAGGCACAGCCTGCTCACAGTGCAAAGGATGGAGGCACAGGCACAGCCTGCTCACAGTGTAAAGGATGGAGGCACAGGCACAGCCTGCTCACAGTGCAAAGGATGGAAGCACAGGCACAGCCTGCTCACAGTGCAAAGGATGGAAGCACAGGCACAGCCTGCTCACAGTGCAAAGGATGGAGGCAGAGGCACAGCCTGCTCGCAGTGCAAAGGATGGAGGCACAGGCACAGCCTGCTCACAGTGCAAAGGATGGAGACACAGGCACAGCCTGCTCACAGTGCAAAGGATGGAGGCACAGGCACAGCCTGCTCACAGTGCAAAGGATGGAGACACAGGCACAGCCTGCTCACAGTGTAAAGGATGGAGACACAGGCACAGCCTGCTCACAGTTCAAAGGATGGAGGCACAGGCACAGCCTGCTCACAGTTCAAAGGATGGAAGCACAGGCACAGCCTGCTCACAGTGCAAAGGATGGAGGCACAGGCACAGCCTGCTCACAGTGCAAGGGATGGAGACACAGGCACAGCCTGCTCACAGTGCAAGGGATGGAGGCACAGGCACAGCCTGCTCACAGTGCAAGGGATGGAGGCACAGGCACAGCCTGCTCACAGTTCAAAGGATGGAGACACAGGCACAGCCTGCTCACAGTGCAAGGGATGGAGGCACAGGCACAGCCTGCTCACAGTGCAAGGGATGGAGGCACAGGCACAGCCTGCTCACAGTGCAAGGGATGGAGGCACAGGCACAGCCTGCTCACAGTGCAAAGGATGGAGGCACAGGCACAGCCTGCTCACAGTGCAAAGGATGGAGGCACAGGCACAGCCTGCTCACAGTGCAAAGGATGGAGGCACAGGCACAACCTGCTCACAGTGTAAAGGATGGAGGCACAGGCACAGCCTGCTCACAGTGCAAAGGTTGGAGACACAGGCACAGCCTGCTCACAGTGCAAAGGATGGAGGCACAGGCACAGCCTGCTCACAGTGCAAAGGATGGAGGCACAGGCACAGCCTGCTCACAGTGCAAAGGTTGGAGACATAGGCACAGCCTGCTCACAGTGCAAAGGATGGAGGCACAGGCACAGCCTACTCACAGTGCAAAGGTTGGAGACATAGGCACAGCCTGCTCACAGTGCAAAGGATGGAGGCACAGGCACAACCTGCTCACAGTGCAAAGGATGGAGGCACAGGCACAGCCTGCTCACAGTGCAAAGGTTGGAGACATAGGCACAGCCTGCTCACAGTGCGAAGGATGGAGGCACAGGCACAGCCTGCTCACAGTGCAAAGGATGGAGGCACAGGCACAGCCTGCTCTTGGAGTGGTGCTGCAGGTGTCAAGCTTCCCTGACAAGCATGTGGAAGAGAGCCAAAGCATGGCTTCTGCCTCATCCCAATGAGGCTTCTGCCTCATCCTAATGAAGTGTGGCTTCGACACGTCACGACTAGCCAAGCAGGGGCCGCTGGAGTTGTGAACAGTCTGCTCCCAATGGCAAACAGAAGAGGAGGCCAGAGAAAAGCCTCTTGGCATTTAAATGAAGTCATACATTCTAGAAATGTGAATCTTGCCTGTCATTCTAGGAGTGCTCTTCAGGAGCTGATAAAGGCTTCTGGCATTGTACTGATCTTGAGCAGGCAGCCGAGCACCTTTTTTTTCCCATCCAAAGGGTGGCTATGTGTCATTGTCATTCACCACACTTCATATATATGTATGTCCCTTAAGAGGAAGAATTATATCTATGTAATCCTTTTGGGTTTTTTCTTTTCCTTTTTCTGCCTCCCAAGATTTGCAAATCTAATTCAAATCTTCTGTTTGATTTTCCCCCCCCCCTCAGACTAGGGCTATAAATGCTGCATGAAATTGGGTTTGTGCTTTGTTTTAAGTCTGTTTGGAAGTGTACATGGTTACTCATGTCCACAGGTTATAGAATCATAGAATCTACAAGGTTGGAGAAGACCTCAAAGATCATCAAGTCCACCCTGTCACCTAAGACTTCATGACTACTAGACTATGGCACCAAGTGCCACGTCCTATCCCCTCTTGAACACCTCTGCAGATGGTGACTCCACCACCTCCCTGGGCAGCACATTCCAATGGCTAACAACTCTCTCAGTGAAGAACTTTCTCCTCACCTTGAACCTAAACTTCCCCTGGTGCAGCTTGAGACCGTGTCTTCTTGTTCTGGTGCTGGTTGCCTGGGAGAAGAGACCAATCCCCTCCTGGCTACAACCTCCCTTCAGGTAGTTGTAGACAGCAAGAAGGTCTCCCCTGAGCCTCCTCTTCTCCAGGCTAAGCAACCCCAGCTCCCTCAGCCTCTCCTCCCAGGGCTGTGCTCGATACTTCTCCCCAGCCTCATTGCCCTTCTCTGGACACGTTCGAGTGTCTCAATGTCCTTCTTAAATTGAGGGGCCCAGAACTGGACACAGGACTCAAGGTGTGGCCTAACCAGTGCTGAGTACAGGGGCACCATGACTTCCCTGCTCCTGCTGGCCACACTATTCTTGATGCAGGCCAGGATGCTGGTTGCCTTCTTGGTCACATTGTTATTAAGGAGCACAGGGTAACTGTTGGCTGGTTTGACTTTTGTTCCTGTGGCTGCTTTTAAAGAGGTGTTTTTAAAAGCCTTGCTGGAGTTTGCCTGGGCTTCAGAAATTAAATTTAGCCTGTAATTTTATTACCCTTTTTATTTAATTTATCTTAACTGCTGCTTTCAAGCTGTGAGCCAGCTGTTGACTTTGAGGAAAAAAAACAAACCAACCCACCAACCAACATTGTTCAATTTGAAAGGAGCATTTTAAAGCTTAATGTAATGGCTGTAAGTAATCACCACAGCAATTATATTCTCTGGTGTTGTGCGTCACTGCAAAAACGTTGGAGGTTGTGAGAAAATGCAGGCAAGGAGGACAACAAGCTCAGACTTCCCAGTTTTTCCCTCTGATGCCCAGAGTTTCTCTGGTTTCTCTCTTCCTTGCTGTCACTGCCTGGATCCTGGCAGAAGGACTGAAGCTGCCCTCTGCTGTCGGTGCTCTGTGTGCCCAGCAGGAGTTGGGCTGCTTCTGAGCATGGTTCTCTGTGGCTCTTCTCACGCTGGGCATCTCCGTACGGGCACAAGCCCTGCGGTTCTGCTGCCTCCTCCTGGCTAGTTCTAAGATGTTGTACTTGACACAGAGTGGCATTTGGGCTCTGAATCTGCTTGAGCAGCTGCTTGAACGTGTCCAGAGAAGGGCAACAAGGCTGGTGAGAGGCCTTGAGCGCAAGCCCCATGAGGAGAGGCTGAGGGAGCTGGGATTGTTTAGCCTGGAGAAGAGGAGGCTCAGGGGTGACCTCATTGCTGTCTACAACTACCTGAAGGGAGGTTGTAGCCAGGAAGGGGTTGGTCTCTTCTCTCTAGCAACCAGCACCAGAACAAGGGGACACAGTCTCAAGCTGCACCAGGGGAGGTTTAGGCTCAAGGTGAGGAGAAAGTTCTTCCCAGAGAGAGTCATTAGCCATTGGAATGTGCTGCCCAGGGAGGTGGTGGAGTCACCATCCCTGGAGGTGTCCAAGAGGAGATTGGATGTGGCACTTGGTGCCATGGTCTAGTCATGAGGTCTGTGGTGAAAGGTTGGACTTGATGATCTTTGAGGTCTCTTCCAACCTTGGTGATACTGTGATACCCACCTTGTATGGTGCCAGTGGTAGCTAAGCTTCTCACAGAGCATTCAGAGTCTGACCAGGGTGGGAGTGCTTGCCACCCTGCAAAGACAGATCATGCTCTGGTTGTGCTCTGGAAGGCAGCAGTTACTTGCCAGAGTGAGGAGAACAAATAGAAATGGGGGCATTTTCATCCACATTCTGAGAAGAGGAACATCCTCTGTTTATTCGTGAGCAGCTCTCTAGTTCAGTCTGGCTGGAGCTTGTGGGGAATAGACTAGACTAGACTAGACTAGAATTAACCAGGTTGGAAAAGACATGTGAGATCATCAACTTTCTGGGTCACTGCAGCGAAGATCAGAGAAGCAGCAGGCTCTCTGGATCCCTGCGTGTTGTAGCAGTCCATGAAAATGCTGTGCACCTTCCCCTGCCCTGGGAGTTCTCTCCATCACGGAATAAGGAATGCAATGTGCATCATCACGGGAGTGGGCTGCATTTCACAGTGAGTCACTTAGCTATGCCTTACACACAGCTTGTGTTTGGAAACTGGGAGCTGTAGTGCTTCTCTAAAAGGTAGCCCACCAGTCACACAACCATGCAAGACCTGGCATCCCTTCTGCATTTGCCACTGTGTGTGGCACAGCAGGTTTTTGTCACCAGCCAAGCTGAAACATCAGCTCCTGTTAAGGGCTTTCTGAAGCAATAATGCAGATAGGGAAGACCCAGCTGGAAGCTTAGGTTTGTCTATACACTAAGCCTTCCCCAAATGTGCTTTGTATCAGGAGCCTTCAGAATATGGATCTAATGACTTCAAGGTCTGAACCAGTGCAACAGTGACATTAACAGAAAGGGCAAGGGAGTTTGGGACTAATGGGAGACCAGACTGACCACTGAGGCAAAACTGCTGATGTTTGATTGCTGTGGTTTTAAAGGGAGAAGGGATGATGCTTTTGGCAGTGAGTTTTGGGATGGCACTTGTGAAGGGTGGTAGTGGCAGTGGTAGGATTGGGATGGTCCTCTAAGAGGTGGCCCTGCTTTGTCATGGCTCAGCTAGAATGGCCTGTGCTTCACATGAAGAGAAGAAGGATTGCCAGGGAAGCAAAAGCACACCCACCTGTACCTGTGTGCACATCTGCAGCAAAATGAACCTTGGTGCAGTCTCCTGTGTTTCCACCTGTGTGTGGTGCACAGCAGAGCAGCAGCACTGTGTGCTACAGAGATCAGCTGTATGCTTTCCAGGTGAGCGTGGCAGAGGCTGGGCTGGTGACCATGGGTTCGGTACAAAGGGTTAGAGACAGGCTTCTTGGTGTGACCAAGCCACGATGACACGTGAGCTACATTACCTGTACAATATGTGTGTGTGTGTGTCTAAGTTAGACATTCAGAGAAGCAACCGCTGTGATGGAGACAGACACAGAGCGGCGTGTTCTGGAAAGTTAAAAGCTTAGCCAGCATCCCAAGGTAGCAGAGTGAAATTCCTTTGGGTACAGCAAATGAGACACATAAAGTGTAATGCCCTGTGAAATCACAAAGAGCCACTTTAAACAGATGGAAAAAACAACTTTAATACAAACCCCAAAATTGATACACTCTGCCTTTGATAATCCAAATACCAGGTTACACGTTAACAGGATCCATTACTGTCTATAAAGTGCATTTCAGTTGTTAAATGTGCTTGCTGGTTTGTCACTATATAGAATTTAAAGTGATGAATCCTATATTCTTCTGTCCTCTTCACTCTAAGAAATTAAACAAAGTCTGTGACAAATGGCTCCCAGGCTGCAGCTGCTATTTCACTCTGCTGTCTGCCGCAGCTCTGCTGTGCTGTTAGGGGTGGAACCGACCCCCTGTTTTAAAGCGGTTTGGGAGTCCCAGTGCAGAGGATGTGGAGAGCTGGGAGCAGACAAAAGTGAGCAGCTCATTGCCAATGGCAGAGCTGCAGACTGGCACCCTAGAGCCAGAGATCTTCCCTGCACCCTGGAAGAAGAAGCATCAGCAGTGCTCCCTTTGCCCTCACCGCACCCCCTCTGACCTTCCTGACACATCCCTGCAGAGAGGAGCAGGGACATCTCTCCCAGCTGTCCTGTGCAGGGAGTGCAGCTTCAGGCAGGATTCCAAGGGAACCTTTGGCTGAATATGCCTGGGCTCTCTCAAAGCTGACACATGGGAAAACTCCTTGGGTGCCCCATCAGGGCAAACCTGGAGACAAGGCAGAGTGGGGGAGGAATCAGCCTTGTTCTTTTAGAAATGCTTGGTAATGTGAGTAAATGTGACACAGCAGCTTGGGACTTCCGTGGAGAAAGGCACATCTCAGAGAGAGAGTTGTTAGCCATTGGAATGGGCTGCCCAGGGTGGTGGTGGAGTCCCCATCCCTGGAGGTGTTCAAGAGGGGATTGGATGTGGCACTTGGTGCCATGGTTTAGTAGCCATGAGGTGTTGGGTGACAGGTTGGACTTGATGATCTTTGAGGTCTTTTCCTACCTTATTGATTCTATAGTTCTATGATCTCTTAGTTTCATAGTTTCATTCAGGGTTGAAAGGGACCACAAGGATCATCTAGTTCCAACCCCCCTGCCACGGGCAGGGACACCCCACACTAGATCAGGCTGGCCAGAGCCTCATCCAGCCTGCTCTTAAACACCCCCAGGGATGGGGCCTCGACCACCTCCCTGGACAACCCATTCCAGGGTTTCACCACTCTCATGGTGAAGAACCTCCCCCTCACATCTAGCCTGAATCTCTCCACCCCCAGCTTCATTCCATTCCCCCTAGTCCTATCACTACCTGAGATCCTGAGAAGTCCTTCCCCAGCCTTCCTGTAGGCCCCCTTCAGATACTGGAAGGCCACAATTAGGTCACCTTGGAGCCTTCTCTTCTGCAGACTGAACAGCCCCAACTCCTTCAGTCTGTCCTCACAGGAGAGGTGCTCCAGCCCTCTGATCATCCTTGTGGCCCTTCTCTGGACACGTTCCAGCACCTCCACATCCCTCTTGTAATAGGGGCTCCAGAACTGGACACAGTACTCCAGGTGGGGTCTCACCAAGGCTGAGTAGAGGGGGAGGATCACCTCCCTCGACCTGCTGGCCACACTTCTCCTGATGCAGCCCAGGAGCTGATTGGCTCCTCTTGGGAGTTCTCTGGAGGAGGCAGCAAACAGAAGAAGTGGATGTGTGTGTATATATATATATATATATATATATGCTGCTTGGATTTCCAGAAAGAATTCAGCAAGGGTCCCTTCTGAAAGACTTAGTGACAAAGGCAGCAGGTGTGGGAGGAGAGGACAGGTCCCCAGATAAACACACAACTTCAAAATGAGGACAGGAGTAAATGGAGTGCTGTGGAAAGTTGCGCAGAGCAAGTGACTGACCTGGTGTAATTCAGTGGTGAGCAGGAGGGGGAACTATCCTGGCTTTGTGTGTACAGTGATGAGTGCAGAGGTGATTGTTAAGTCACGAATGAGACCCAGGGTTGTAGTAAATACTTCGCTGGAAATGCTGGCGCAGCACACAGCCATAAAAGTAAAGAACGGTTTAGGAGTTCTTAGAGAAGGAACAAAGCAGGCAACAGGGTTATGTCCTTGCATAAATTCCTGGTGGTGTGCACCTTGGAATACTCCATGCACTGCTGTTCCCCCATCTCAGAAAGCAAGGAATTGAACTAGAAAATGTTAGATAAGCAAAGACGGTCGAAGATCTGGGATGGCTTCTTTGTGAGGTGAGCTTTGCCTCAGAAAAGAGGCAATTAAATGGAATATATGTGTACAAAATCACATGGGATAGGGAGGATGAGGGAAGAATGATTATTCACAGCCCCTGTTCATGAAGGAGCTGGGGGTAGAAGGAAGGACAAGGCAATACTTATGTCAAATTCAAAAGACAAACAAAAAATGGGGGGGGGGAGATATGCTTATTGACCCTGTGCATAGTGGAGCTGTGGAATTCCTTGTGCCAGGATAGATTAGAATAGAATAGAATAGAATAGAATAGAATAGAATAGAACTAACCACGTTGGAAAAGCCCTTCGAGATCATCGAGTCCAACCTATCGCCCAACACCATCTTATCAACTAAACCATGGCACCAAGTGGCTCATCCAGTCTCCTCTTAAACACCTGTAGTGATAGGACTAGGGGGGAATGGAATGAAGCTGCAGGTGGGGAGATTCAGGCTGGACATGAGGAGGAAGTTCTTCACCATGAGAGTGGTGAAGCCCTGGAATGGGTTGTCCAGGGAGGTGGTTGAGGCCCCATCCCTGGAGGTGTTTAAGGCCAGGCTGGATGAGGCTCTGGGCAGCCTGATCTAGTGTGGGGTGTCCCTGCCCATGGCAGGGGGGTTGGAACTAGATGATCCTTGTGGTCTCTTCCAACCCTGACTGATATTACTACTACTATGATGATACCTCCAGTGATGGTGACTCCACCACCTCCCTGGGCAGCCCATACCCATATCCAATCTCTCTGTGAAGAACTTCTTCCTCACATCAGTTTCAAAGTTTCAAAAGGTGAAAGCACAGAATTGTGGAAGAAAACTCCAGTTGTGAATATTAACTGGCAAAGACCCACCTCACTCTGACTCAGAAAGTTTCCCATCATTCGAGGTTGGGGGCATGCTGAACGCCCTTGAGGTTTGGAGTTGTGATTGCTCTTACATGGCTGTGAGCCCAAATTTGACACCTTTTAGGTAAGAAATGGTGTGGTTTTACACTTAGGGTAAATATTTTTGTACTGTTGTTTTATATACCTCTAAAATTTGCCTCTGGCTCCTCAGAGATAGCCACAACCTTAGGCTGTGTTTGGCTCTTGCAGTAGAAGTTGTGTTGCCAGCAGTGGGAGTCAGGTCTGAAGACAGGAGACAAGTGCCTTGTGTGGAAGTCAGATACCAATGGAAGTAAGTGGGTGAGCCCCTGAGCTGGTGATGTTTTGTGGATTGATGAGGGTAGAGGAAGAAGGAGGAAGAAGAAGATGTTCAATCAGCATATAGGGTCAATTCTGAGCTGCCTGTGAAACAAGCAGTGTGGCCCTGAGAGCCTTCATGTAGATTTCTCTGCAGTGGCTGGTGATCTAAGGCTGTGCATGCTTTGGTGAGCATTTTTAGTGCCTCTGCAGGGAGATACAGCCTGCCACCATGGAAGAGCCCAGAGGGTTGAGGGGGTTGTGGCTCTTCTAGATGGAAGTTTTGAATGGGTTATGCAGACACTGACTCCAGTCACCACCATTCCCATTCCTTTGCATGCCTTGTTGCTCACTGTGTAGCACAAGAGTCTCAGGAGTGAGTTCAGGGCTTCTTCTCACTCCATGGCTGCGTTGCTGTCAGCAGGGAGCCAGCTCCCCAGCTCTTCCTCTGCAGGAATCTTCCCATTTACATGCCTCAGAAAGAATTTTTGTGAATTGAATTAATGCCAGTTTACATGGTAATAACCTTTGGAATATTTTTTATGGGTAAATAATGTGTATCCCCTGCTGGGGGTGGGATCTGCTGGTTCCAACATTCAATTACTGCATAATCTACTTCCCATTAAACAGAGAGTGAGAGCAAAGGAAGCTAACAGCAGCAGGAAGAACTGACAGCTGCTTTGTTTTTGGGGCACAGAGGTATGTTGCTAGTGCTTGCTTAGAAGGCCCTGCAGCTAAGGGGAATGCAGTTTTTTGGCAGTGTAGTGCAGAGCACAGGGTCCTGGCTAGTTCTCTATCCAGAGAGACTTATTCCCAGAGAAGTTCCAGGTGAATGAGGCTGCTCAGCCCCTGGTACCTGCCCAAGCTCAGACGCGTGGCTCCTGCATGTCTGCCTGTGAGCTGTACCGCAAGGGGCCTGGGAGTGCCTGGCTGCAAGACTTTGTTCCGTCCCTCTTCTCCTGTCAGGCAGGCTCAGAGCAGCTCCAGATGGTCACAGATATATCACAGTCTTGTGAGGCAGTGAGGAGTGTCGTTGTCATGCAGTACCCTTGGCAGAGGAGAAGGTGAAGAGGCTTGCCCAGGGCTGCAGTGTCTGCAGCAGAGTGGAGTTGGGCAGAGTCAGAACTTCATGTGTCTGTTTCTGGGAGCTACCAGCCCTATGCTCTGCTGCAGCCAGACAGGCCCTTCTGAAGTCTGGTCCTGGAGCTGTCCT
The DNA here is from genome assembly GCF_026170545.1 of Melanerpes formicivorus. Taxonomy (NCBI): domain Eukaryota; kingdom Metazoa; phylum Chordata; class Aves; order Piciformes; family Picidae; genus Melanerpes; species Melanerpes formicivorus. The sequence goes on along the minus strand of NW_027142366.1, from coordinate 10,398,964 downwards.
GGCAGTGCAGGCCTGGCTGATGGCCCCTGGGGAGGTGCCATACCAGCCTGGCCAACAGTCACAAGCACCATCCCCAAAAAGAGGGAGAGCTGCTCTGAAATGAGGTGATGTCTGGTTGGGAAGCGCTTGTCAGGAGCCTGTTCCAGTCCCTGCACTGTGAGTATCCTTACACACCAGTGTTTTTTCTCAACTAATGTTTCCTTTTCCTCCCTTGCCATTGCTATTTTTGCTTTTATTTAATGTTGTATTCTCTGTTGTAATTACTTCTTTAATCTGTAATGTAGTCGCCTGCCTGACTCCCCCAGCTCCTGGCTGCCTCCAGGACCAGTGCTGTAAACAAGTCATGGTGTCTCTCAGCAGCAAGGTTCCTGCTGAAGTAGCTCCCTAAATAAATAAAAGGCAAATTGGATGTTGGAAAAAAGCTTTAAATAACATCTGAATTCCTAGGGAACTACATCTTACATCTCTGTTAGGGACAAATGGGTTCAACATAAGTAATAATGCTCTGGAATGAAAAATAAAGGAACACTGTTCACCAGCCTCTGTGGGCTGCAATGAGAATAGACTTTGGTGATAAATAGGAGCAAAATGCAAAGATGTCCCTGGGTGGCAGATGGGAGCAAAAGATTTAAACATGATTGGACTATAAACACACAGTCTCTGAAATGTGCCATAGCTTGCCTCCAGATGCTGCTTTGGATGTGATGGGTCTAGTCCTTTTGTGTGAGGGGAAGAAGCTAAAAACCCTTCACTGAGACAGCACTACTGGCAGGCCTTTGCAGCACAGGCTGGACCATGACCTTCTGAGATGGAGCTGCACCTTTCAGGCAGAGTTTCATTGTGCTGAATCCTGGCTCTTACATAATGAGTTGAAATTCCCTCAGTGACTTCCTTTTTGGGTGGTTCCCCATACTGATGTCATTCTAAAATCCTCCCCTGTTCCCACTTCATGCAGTCTGTTAGCTTTTGCATTTTGATGGCTCTGTCCCTGGTGTTTGATATTCACCTCTTCTCCATACCTGCCTCAGGCATTTCTGACTGGACAAGCCCCAGAGAAGTATGCACACTGGCTCCTGGCAGTCTTCCTTTCCTTTTGGTTCTGGGGCAACATATTCCTGTCACTGGCTGGACCAACTCTTTTGTCACTGGCTGCTTTGCTTCCTGAGCTGTAAAGTCCTCTGTTGAAGTAGGACAGCACCAGTGTCTCAAATCCTTGACTGTGTCAAGCAGCTGAGCACACAGTGGTGTAGGTGTGGTGGCAAAAAATCCCCATGTGTGTCCTACCCACTGCAGCAGGACATGATGCTGGGAGTGTAGATTTGATATCCTTCATCTCCTTCCATCTGTTTGCTCTCCCAGTTACAGGCAGAAACTAGCAGTACATAACTGCTCCTAGCACTGCCCTGCTCTTCCTTTTCATCTCCTGGGTGCACATCCTTGCTGTACATGAGCTGACTCTTGCTTCTATGTGCCTGAGCTGAAGACAAGCACATTTAGTGCTGTAGGAGAAGCCCTTCTTTTTGGGAAGCACTTCAGCGTTGGTAAAATGAAGGCCCTGATATGCCTGTTTATGAAAACCAGTCCGAATCATTCCCTGCCCGGCAGGGCTGTGCCGTGTCCTGGTAATGGTTTAAGAGCAGTCCCTGAAGAGGGCAGCATGGGTTAGCTGATGCTCCTGCGGTGGAATTGCACTTCAAATTCCAGCCATGTCTAAGGCAGAGCTAGTGAAATGTAAAAGAGCGTTGAACGAATTGGTAGTAAAACTCTTGGCTCTGTGATAAGGTGCCTGGGCTGAGCAGAGTTCTCCCCGTTCCTGTTACTACAGGAGAATGTGCCTGTCGCCAGCAGTCGTGCTACCTGCCGCAGGCTGGCAGGTACCACCCACAGGCTGGGTGCTTGTGGGACCTGCCTGCAGGCTGGTCCTGCTCCAGCCTCCCGGGCTGAGTGCAGATACAGAGGAGCACAGGTAGGACGCCCCAGCTGCACCCCTCTCTTTGAAAGTCCGACCCCACAGATGGGTGGATTTTTGAGGCTCCAGTTGTGGACAGGTCAGTTTTGAAGCACTGCTCTTACACTCAGCTCTGTGGTGCAAACACAAACCCTTTACCCCTAGGAGTCTGCACAGCAGTGGGGTATGAAGCACTTTTTCCACTAAGAGGAAGACACTGGAAGACCTGAGGGAAGGGATCAACTAAGTTAATGAGTCCTGGGGCTTTGGTGCCTGACTGCCTTATGAGTGATGAATGAAGAGCTTTTTTTCCCTCAAAGCAGAAACCAGGAGGATCTTAAGTGCACAACAAGGCTGGAAAATCACATGGAAGTACTTGTGACATCCACATTAATACCAGATGAACTAATCAGGATTAATGCTGGTGGGAGTAATGCCAGTGGGTATCACAATGATTAGACTATTATAATAATGGTTTTCCAGGGAAGATGGTGACAGGTGATTTATATACTGTACAGGTATTTCTTCTGTGTGTCTAGATCATAAGCCACTCTGGCACTTTGCTGCAGAAGGTTGGGACTTGTCCCTGTTCCTAAAGTTGTCCCAAATGTGGCTCTATTCTAACTAGTTAGTTGTCCAGAAAGATCCTGGACATGGAGAGAGGGAGGAAGGGAGTACACAAAAAAGGATGCTGGTGTTTCATTCCTTATCTGGTTGGAGAGCACTATTGTGAACCTAGCCCTGAGACATTTTTGGCCTCACTGGAAGAATGAGAGCTCTGTCTGGAGATGTGATGCAGGGACAATTTTACAAGCACTAAAGTGCTCGTAGGCAGTAGAGTGAAGAAGGTCTGGCTGCTGTTTTATCACAAGCTCTACCTTTCTGCTCTATAGGCATCAGCTGCTGCTTTCTGTTCCAGTATTTAGATTACATAGATCCAGTGGAGTGTAAACCTCAGTGGAAAAAAGACTTTCACATGGAGAGTCTGTAGTGTGTTTGGCCACAGAAGGTAGGATCTACCTGTGCTAGGAGTCACTGTAGTGTGATAGTGATTGTGCAGGAAAAATGAGGAATCTGGGGCAGTAGGAAAAGGTAGTTGCTGTTTGCCATGTGTGACAGTTCATCCCTCACCATTGTTTTTTTCTGTGTCTTTGCTAAGTACTGGCTGCAGTTGTAGGATGCACAGTCACTTTTCCAGGGGCTTTCTACCATCTCTGTAGGCTGGCAAGAGATAAGGAGTTGTGGTGTCCTTGTACAAAGCCTTTTCTGCCAGCGTGTTGTCAAATCGTTCAAAAGAAATTTCTTCTTCTCTGCAACTGGGAAGCTACCAAGTAGCTTGTTGAGGATGAAGAAATGATGCAGCATTTGAAGCTCTCTTGGTAGATACTGAAGCTCTTTCATTGATTTGTCAACAGAGTGACCAGGGCAGCAACAGCTGAAACTCTTTTTTCTCCTCTCAAATGAGGGATGCTCGGTTTCTGTTTTGGACTGTAGAAGCTATGTAGAAGTGGCCAGGCAGAGAGGGACCTGGGGGTGCTGGTTGATGGTAGGCTGAACATGAGCCTGCAGTGTGCCCAGGCAGCCAGGAGGGCCAATGGCATCCTGGCCTGCATCAGGAACAGTGTGGCCAGCAGGAGCAGGGAGGTCATTCTGCCCCTGTACACTGCACTGATTAGGCCACACCTCGAGTACTGTGTCCAGTTCTGGGCTCCTTAGTTTAGGAAGGAGGTTGACTTGCTGGAGTGTGTCCAGAGAAGGGCAACAAAGTTGGTGAGGGGCTTGAAACACAAGCCCTATGAGGAGAGACTGAGGGAGCTAGGGCTGCTTGGCCTGGAGAAGAGGAGACTCAGGGGAGACCTTATTGCTCTCTACAACTACCTGAAGGGGGGTTGTAGACAGGCAGAGGTTGGTCTCTTCTCCCAGGCAGCCAGCACCAGAACAAGAGGACACAGTCTCAGGCTGCGCCAGGGGAGGTTAGGCTGGAGGTCAGGAGGAAGTTTTACACAGAGAGAGTGATTGCCCATTGGAATGGGCTGCCTGGGGAGGTGGTGGAGTCACCATCACTGGAGGTGTTCAGGAGGAGACTTGATAGGGTGCTTGGTTGCATGGGTTAGTTGGGTGGGTGGTGTTGGATGATAGGTTGGACGTGATGATCTTGAAGGTCTCTTCCAACCTGGTCTGGTCCCTTCCCTTCCCTTCCCTTCCCTTCCCTTCCCTTCCCTTCCCTTCCCTTCCCTTCCCTTCCCTTCCCTTCCCTTCCCTTCCCTTCCCTTCCCTTCCCTTCCCTTCCCTTCCCTTCCCTTCCCTTCCCTTCCCTTCCCTTCCCTTCCCTTCCCTTCCCTTCCCTTCCCTTCCCTTCCCTTCCCTTCCCTTCCCTTCCCTTCCCTTCCCTTCCCTTCCCTTCCCTTCCCTTCCCTTCCCTTCCCTTCCCTTCCCTTCCCTTCCCTTCCCTTCCCTTCCCTTCCCTTCCCTTCCCTTCCCTTCCCTTTGTCCCATTCTGCAACATTAGTTAAATACCTTTGATATCCACCTTGAGAAAGGTAACGCAGTATCATCTTTAGTCTCAGTTTTGGAATGGCTTCTAATGATTTAGTAAAATGTGTGGGAATAATAAAAATAATGATTTTCAACCTGAGCCTGAGAGGAAGTTCAGTGCATTTGATTTTTAATTATGTTTCAGCTGCTTCCTTCTCAGTGAGGATTGTTCACTTGTTCCTCTGCTGTGTGCTTTGCACACTAAGAACTGGGCAGCTAATGAGTGGGAGAGTGCCACGGACCTGAGCAAGCCTGGTTCATTTTGATTCCTGCAGCAGGTTGAGGTTGAACAGGGAGTTAACAAGCCAAGGCTGACAGCACTGCCTAGAAACTGTCGAGTGTTTCAACTATCCTTGTTTTGGGGTAGGAAGAGACCTGAGGCAGCAGCTTTTAGGTGATAAAGTCCCATGTGACCTTTTGTTTTCACACTGAGAAATAGAATCATAGAATTGTTAGGGTTGGAAGGGACCTCAAGGATCATCCAGTTCCAATCCCCATGCCATGGGCAGGGACACCTCACACTAGATCAGGTTGGTCACAGCCACATCCAGCCTGGCATTAAAAACCTCCAGGGACAAGGCTTATAACACCTCCTTGGGCAACCTGATCCAGTGTCTCACCACCCTCATGATGAAGAACTTCTTCCTAACATCCAACCTGAATCTACCCATTTCTACTTTTGTTCCATTCCCCCCAGTCCTATCACTCCCTGACACCCTAAAAAGTCCCTCCCCAGCTTTCTTGTAGCCCACCTCAGATACTGGAAGGCCACAAGAAGGTCTCCTCAGAGCCTTCTCTTCTCCAGACTGAATAGCCCCAACTCTCTCAGTCTCTGCTCACAGGAGAGGTGCTTCAGCCCTCTTGTTTCCAGATGAAAGCAGACAAAATTCCTGGACTTTTTCCATATTTTTTTTGTGATTTCTAAGCAGCACTCTGCCACAGGAAGGAGTTCTGTGCTCTGCAACAGGTTAATTAGCTTCTTTTTCTTTGGAGATGCTGTAATTCCTTCCCTGTCACCATCATCTGCAACCATCAAGTGACAATTGGAATAGAATAGAATAGAATAGAATAGAATAGAATAGAATAGAATAGAATAGAATAGAATAGGATAGAATAGGATAGAATAGAATAGACCAGACCAGGTTGGAAGAGACCTTCAAGATCATCGTGTCCAACCCATCATCCAACACCATCTAATCAACTAACCCATGCAACCAAGCACCCTGTCAAGTCTCCTCCTGAACACCTCCAGTGATGGTGACTCCACCACCTCCCCAGGCAGCGCATTCAATGGGCAATCAACTCGCTCTGTATAGAACTTCCTTCTAACCTCCAGCCTATACTTCCCCTGGCACAGCTTGCGACTGTGTCCTCTTGTTCTGGTGATGGTTGCCTGGGAGAAGAGACCAACCTCTGCCTGTCTACAACCTCCCTTCAGGTAGTTGTAGAGAGCAATAAGGTCACCCCTGAGTCTCCTCTTCCCCAGGCTAAGCAACCCCAGCTCCCTCAGCCTTTTCTCATAGGGCTTGTGTTCCAACCCCCTCACCAACTTTGTTGCCCTTCTTGTAGCTTGTTAGAGCTTTGTACAGGACAGGTGCTGTCTGCAGATTTTAGTCTGGCAGAGAGGCAGTGTCCTGAGCCAGTGCTGCTTGCCCACCCCTCCTCCATCTGGGGACTGATGATACAGGCAGAAGGACTGAGTGTGAGAGGATGGGACGGGTGTGCCCCTGCCCAGGTTGTGCTTCTTACTGCAGTGAATGCAAAGTGATCTATGTGGAGATGTGTGTATCCCATGGCAGACAGCCCAGGGTTCATGTGTTGTCAGGGTTACACCAGAGGACATTGTTAAAGCTGTTTAGATACACAAACACATTTTTATAAGTAGTGCTCCTCCTCGACACATCTGTTTGGTTTTAAACAACCCAAATGGTGAAGGGCAGCTGGCAATCTCCATTAAAGCAAGGCTGTGCTGTGTTGAATGCTTTAATACCCCAGAGGTTCTTTTGCAGATTTGCTCAGGTTCCCATGCTGTTTTTCTGTGCAGCTCTGAGGGTCTCTTGGCCAGGTCCAGTATGGGAGGGAATGCAGACCAGACCCAATTACTGCATTCTGAACTTACTCTATCTGATGCCTGAATTCATCTGTTCTAAAGAATGTGATTAGACTTTGCAGATACCTCTCTGATATGCAACTTTCAGGCTGGGAAGTCACATCTGGCCCAAGAGGAGCTTCTGCAAGTTGGTTGTTGCCAGCAGAAGCATTCCTGCTGTGACCACAGGGTGCTCTGGATAGGCAATGCTTGGTTCTGCCAAATTTGGGGCTTGCTATTGGCCTTTCAGAGACATTCTGCCTTTGCTTAACCTCCTTCCAAGTGCTTTCTGATCTGTATTACTGTACTGCAGAATGAGATGCCCAGTTCACAGAATCACAGAAGATAGCTGGTTGGAAGAGACTAACTTGGAAGAGATGAACTTGGTCTCTCCCTCACAGTGTAGATTTACCAAGCATCTCTGCTCTCACAGAGTGCCCTGATGGTGATGAGCTGGGAACTCTTTGTGCCATCTTGCTGAAGCATGTTAGGCCTCTTGTCACCAGCTGAAGGTCAGGATGCTGCACTCAGCTCATTTGTTTCAGCAGTGAAGCAGGAACACATGAATGCTGCCAGGACCTTTCCCTGGTGCCGGAGTAGCTCCACAGTGAGCAATCCAACAGACAAGAATGGAGCCAGTAGGTTTTGCACCAGCTGTGAACCTAGTTCACACTCTCTTTTTCTTTAATTATTTTATGGTTTTTTGATGCTCTGCACATTGGTAAGATGAGCAGTGCAGCTTTTGCTAGGGAGTATGCCAGACTTGCTAGTTTTGCTCAGTCTTGGATCAAGAGGGCAGCAGTGCTGCTGAGAAAATGGAACCAGAGAGTTCAATAATTTTGCCACAAGAACCCCATTAACTAGAAAGGGAATAAAGTGAAGTGTGCAGCAAGCTTTTGTCATGCCTGTCTTCTGTGCTGTCAGTTTGTCAGGTATGGTCATTAGACAGTGTTCATAAAGGAGTAGGTTACACTTGTCTGTCCCTGGTTTGTGCCCCTGGGATGAAATGACAGCACAGCAGGGCTAACTCTAACACTGGCAATCTTCCTAGCTTGGTAGGTTGGAGAAGAGGAAAGGCAGGGCTTGTACAGTGATCATCTTCAAAGCAGTTGAGATGGGGATGGTGGATATTGGGAGCACCAGGGTGTCCCTGGTGGTTTCCAGGATGTATGCAGAGCTCTGTGTTTGGAGGCTGACCAAGAAATGTCTGCCTACCAGGGAAGAGGTTTTCCTCAGGCAGGAAAAACCTTTTGTAGAGAGTTCTGGTTACTCTTCTCTGCATGGATTCACATTTTCTTCCAGATAGTTGACTACACCCAATAACTTTGGCTGCAATTTTTTAGCCTGTTTGCATGGCAGGGCTCCAGTTCCTCAGTTATCAGGAGCTGCCTAAGTCACTGGGGCCCAGGGAGCAAGAGGTTCTGCAGCCAGCAGGTCAGGTTAGGACTGCATGAGGAGGGCAACCACATGCACCTCCTAAGAGGCAGAGGTAAAGGCTATGGGTCTGATCATAATGACTGAGTAAGACTGGGAGGCAAGACCAGACTGTCCAGCCAGTGAGCAGTGGATGTCTTTGCTTGTATGTCATTGGCTTGTGGCTTCAAAGTGCCTCTTGTTTTCCCTACCTACTGATGCTCTCCTCTGCCCTCATCCTTGTATCTGCCCTTGCTGGCTTTCTGCATTTGTTCTTTCTTTCAGCTAATAATTTTCTGTCTCCTGGCTGTACCTAATAAAATCTGGTGGTACCTAATAAAATCAATGACATTTCTACTTGGACATGGCATGTCAGACCAACCAGTGGAGTCTGAGCAGGGCAAAGGCAGCCTATAAACACCTCTTGTGGGTGTGCAGGGAGGTTGTCTCACTGCACAGAAGCACAAGGGCATGGCCTGTCCAGACAGGCTGGCTCCTTAGCACTTGTCTTGGCTTGCAGGAGACAGAGTCTTGTTTGCACATCTTTCTTTGTAAGGAGATGCAGGGTAACAACTTGAGCTTGGTGTGAGCTGGCTGTTGTAGGACAGAATATGGTGCATACTTCTTTCAGGTGTCCTTAGGAAGAGTCTGAGCTTAGCAGTCTAAGCCATCCTCTCTTAGGGATCAAGCCAGTCTTATCCTGCATCTCCAGGCTGATTCTGCTCAGTCTTTTCAGACCCATGCGGAAGCTTTGGGCTGCTTTTTGCCTGTTTCTTCTAAGTTTTTCTGTAGACACAGCATTATGCTATGATAATTAAACCAAATATTGGTTCTTGATACAGAAGTGAGTCTTTGCACATAAAAACTACTCCAATGCAGAAGCTTTGGGAATTTAACCATTAACATTCATGTGCAATCAAAACATCACTTTTCCCCCCCTACCAGTTAAATGTTCAGAGTTGTTACATTTGACTTTCCAGAAATGGCTGCCAGTAGCGTAATGGAACTGTTAACTAAATATGTTAATGCAGTTCATCAGTTCATTTTGGTGTAATTAAAGAGCTATTAGGCACATTTTAGCAAATTGAAAGGGTTAATACAAGCCCAGACATTTGCACATTTTCAGCTTTGTGCTGCTCTCTGTGCACAGACTAGAGCACACATTGCATCACTTTCCTGATCTTGAAGCCAGTGCCTCTCTGAAGGGTAGAAGATATCTGGGCCCCTCAATTAAAGAAGGACATTGAGACTCTTAAACGTGTCCAGAGAAGGGCAATGAGGCTGGGGAGAGGCCTTGAGCATAAGCCCTACGAGGAAAGGCTGAGGGAGCTGGGGTTGCTTAGCCTGGAGGACAGGAGGCTTAGGGGAGACCTTCTTGCTGTCTACAACTACCTAAAGGGAGGTTGTAGCCAGGAGGGGGTTGGTCTCTTCTCCCAGGCAATCAGCACCAGAACAAGAGGACACAGTCTCAAGCAGGGGAAGTTTATGCTTGAGGTGAGGAGAAAGTTCTTCACTGAGAGAGTCGTTAGCCATTGGAATGTGCTGCCCAGGGAGGTGGTGGAGTCACCATCCCTGGAGGTGTTCAAGAGGGGATTGGACGTGGCACTTGGTGCCGTGGTTTAGTAGTCATGAGGTCTGTGGTGACAGGTTGGACTTGATGATCTTTGAGGTCTTTTCCAACCTTATTGATTCTATGATTCTATGATACCATCTTGTACTCTTCCAGAGGTTTACCAGGAGGAAATTTCCAGCCTTGGTGGGGACTGGTTGCCTGCCTCTTCTGTTAGCTGTGGACTTAACAAAGAGATGGTCCTATTTTAAATATGGTGCAGTGACATCAATAGTAATAATAATTGCATGCATCAAAGCTTTGGAGATTAGGCACGGATCATGCATCTAAATGGCAAATGGTTATAATAGCTCCATACGTGAGACATCAAAGTCTGCGGCGACATTGCTCCGTTATAAAAAATACATCAGAATGATCATTCCACTCCCAGCAAAGTGCAGAGCTGTGGACGTGCATGGAACAAATGCAACACATTTCATACTCATTTGGGTGTTTCAAGTATGGGAGAAATTGATTCCACAGCTCCAATTACCAATACATATCAAGTGAGGACTGTATTGAAATGATGAGCTTTCACACAGTATTAGGCTTAAGTTGACTCCTCCTTGTGAATATGTATTTATAATTAGGGCCTAGGAAAGCATGAAGCAAGTATTTGGGGTTTTAATTTTTCATCTGCTTCCTGGCAGAGGGAGAAGTGGCTGAGATTGCATAAAATCCTTAAGAGCACGGTATTTCAGGTATCCTTTTGCTGAATGGAAATGGCTTGCTCAGAGATTAAAGGGACTGCACTGGAGGGGTTGTTTTTTTCAGAACAGCCTTGCGAAGCGGGAAGAGCACAGGCTCTCCACTGAGCCTGGGGACAGCTGCTGGAACAAGGAAATGCAAAACAGTCCCTGGAACAACAGAACCTCTGAACTCAGCAACTGAAATTCCTAATTACAGACGTGCTGCTGTTTCTCCTCCCTCATCACAGTTGTTTAGCTTGATCATCCCTCCAGCCCCAGTGGGACGAGCGGCGTGCAGGATGCGGTGCCGTGCTCCGGCAGCCGAATCAAAGGCCCAGCCAAGTCTGTGCCTCGGCTCTGAGTCTGGAGGAAATCAGAGACCCTCATTAAAGTTTCAGAAAAATCTAACTGGTATGTGGGCAGCATTCAGAAATGTATTTGGGGAAAACAAATATTGTTTTAACTCTATTAATAATTGATGCGTTGCCAGCAGAGATCCTCATAGCATTAAGGGAATTGAAAATTAAAGGCACAAAGACACTGCTTTAAGAAAACATCTTGATAAATAATTAATATGGCCTAGCCCTACTGGAATCTAAAGAGTGTAGGTTTTAGCTTGTCTTGTCAAACCTATGCTCTCTAATACCACAGTTTCTTCCAGAGCGAGAGCATGGTCATTTTCATTTTGTATCCACAAATGCTGGAGGTGTTTATGCTGCTCAGCTGGAATCATTTACTTACTGGCTTCTCTGTCAGTTGCTTGGGCTGAGCCTCTGGGATCCTGAGTAGCACATACCCATAGATCATGGCTTTCTTAAATCAAGAGGGAAAAAAAAAGATTGATGATTATTTAGAAAGCAAGAGAACATAATCTGATTCAGGGAAACTACGGCTTGTCAGGGTCAGACTGGATCAGGAGAAGAAGCCCTGGCAATGCCTGTTCAGCAGTGTGATGAGCAAATAGCTGGGAGAGGTGTCTTTGGATGTGTAACACCCAGGAACAGCTACTGCTTTAGTTCGTGGATCTCTAGAGAGATGAATTTTCAATGTTGAGGCCAATTTTGGAGACCACACTGAATAATTCAGTGGCTGGCACTTCCCCTGTGCATTCTATGTGATGGGGATCTTAAGGACAAGAAATAGTGCAAGCCAGCGTTCCACGGAATGCAAGTCCCTCGGTGTGGCTGAAGAAAAGCTGGACCCAGACTGTGCTACAGAATTAAACACAGAACTTCTGCATTTCCATCCAAAGCAGCTCCCTGGCGCTGCTCTGAGCAGAGCCTGCGAGGAGCAGCGTCCAGAGACATAGCTGAAGAGTTTGGCTGATGCATAGTTCCTGGCATGGAGAGACACATGTAGTTTCAAAAGAGAAAAAACTGAGCACTGTGTTAACTAACAGAGCTTCTGCTATCCCTGGAAACCTGCGTGCTGCTGAGGGGCTTGCAGGCTCTTTAAAGTCCCAATTTATTCCAGTCTACTCCTATCTTTTAGGTTGTTATAATGAAGCAGCTAGTAAGAGCCTGCCATAATTGCTGGCAGGCATTTGAATGTAAGAAACTGCACAAGAGCATCCACAGAACTATATTTATCATTTCATTCCTTTAAATAAAGCAAAAGTGAACGCTGCTTCTTCGTTACAAATGTTTCAGTGCTCTCCATGCAAAAGGGTTGTGGGGATTGATGGATTTCATAAACACACGTTATTTACTACGGCAAAGTTAATAATTAAGCAGCAGAGAGAATATCCTTGAGTGCTGTGGTAATAATATGAAAATAATTCTTGCCCTAATTGCAAGGCAAAAGCCCCTGTGAGTTAGTGATGGAGAACACAAGGGTGATCCATTAGAACTGGAAAGGGGAGTTTGTTTTTTTCTGCTCTGGATGAAGTAAATGCAGTGGTCAGACACTGGTGAGTAGAGAGTGGTGCAGGTTGTGTTCTGCCTGTGTTTTTTTTCTGCTCTGGATGAAGTAAATGCAGTGATCAGGCACTGGTGAGTACAGAGTGGTGGAGGTTGTGTTCTGTCTCAGGTGGGGTGTTCCTTGCAGCATTCCCCAGTACCTGAACTGCACTCATTGCCTCAGCCCCATGCCAAGCTCACTATTGCTGCTGGCTGCTGTGAGCACCAGCAGCACAGTCAGGCCTGTGCTGGAACTGGGATGTAAAGCACATGGGCTGTCACTCACTGGGAAGGTCAGGCCTGATGTGCCAGAGAGAGGGTTGTGGGAAATGACCCCTTGCCCACCGTGCAAAGAAGTGGATTCTCTTGCAGGATAATCCTTTGGCACCGTTGTTTCTTCATGGCTGCATTGCTGTCCTGCTGCCCAGGCCCTGCCGGGGAATGGGCAGTGCCACGGGGGGACTCAGATGGGGAAGAGGCAGTGTCATGTCAGGGCTCAGCTGGGCAATGGGCAGTGCCATGGCCAGGGCACAGCTGGAGAATGGGCTGTGCTATGTCTGGGGCACAGCTGGGGAATGGGCAGCACCGTGGTGGCACTCAAATGGGGAACAGGCAGCACTATGTCAGGGCTCAATGGGGGAATGAGCAGCAACATGGTCAGAGCACAGCTGTGGAATGGGCAGTGCTATGTCTGGGGCACAGCTGGGGAGAGAGCTGTGCTGTGACTGGGGCACAGCTGGGGAATGGGCAGTGCCAAGGTGGGGCACAGCATCAGGGAGCTGCATGCGGTAGTCAGGAGCTGCTCTGTCCTGGCACTGTGTGTGAGGCAGAGCCTCTGGCTGAGCACAGGGAAAGCCTGAGCTGCTGGTCTGCAGGGAGTAGCTGGCTGTGCCTTCCCATGGCCATCCTTCCCCACCCTGGTTCCTCAGTTCTCTGGCGTGTCCTTGTCTATGGCTCACTGTGCTTCTGCTCCCACACCTGCCTTGCTGTGCTCTCCACCTTCGCTTTCCTGGCATGGAGGCCTTCTGTCCACCCTGCTGCCATGCCCACCAGCCAGCCCTACTGTTATTTACAGAACTGGCCCTGGGAGCCTTATCCCATCAGGCAAAGCTGTGCTAATGTAACAAAGCAGGGAAACAAGCCAACCAGATACCTCTATCTGAAGCATATTCTAGGAGTGATTAGCTGCCTGTACTTACACTGTAATTATCTGTGCTGAGTGGCTTCTGCACATCATTGCCCGTTTTTCTGAGTGTTTTTATTTAAGTTGATAATGGAAAACGAATAAAGCCTTGGTTCCATTCTGATTTTGACACTTGTGCCAGAAAGTGTCTGAAGATGAACATTTTTGCGTTCACAATAGTTAGATTAATATTTAATTGGCTGGCATCTAGCAAGCTGATTAGTTTTTCTCTCAAATTGTTCAACTTTGTAATTACAGGAACCGGCTGCTCCTGGTTTGTGCCTGGGGTAAGAGGCTCAGAGACAACCCTGACGTAACTGTGACCGCGAGTTCATGAGGCAGGTGCACTGCAAGGTTATCATCTGAGATCTGTGCCCGTGGAAAGAGGTTGTGGTGGGATGAAATTTGCACACACCCCCAACATTAAATCTGCCAGGCCAGCTCAGTTGGAAGTAAATGAAAGCTGTATTCACAAGCAAAACTACAGTCTGCAATGAATGTGTACAAAATATACAGGATTGACAATATTCACAGGCATTTGCAATTAATGAACAGGAAAAGGAAAGACCCCCCTGGCCAAGGACCAGGGGAAGCTATTAGTCTCTTGCTGCCTGTCTCCCCCTTGCCCCTCCATACAAAAGGGACAAGAGACAGAAGCAGAGAAGTTAGTACCAGTCGCAACAAGAGCAGTGCAGCCAAGGTCAAGCAGAAGCAAGTTAGTATCTCCCAGCCTGAGGAAGCGAGAAGAGAGAGGAATTGTTTACATTACTAGCTTAAGTCCCTTATCTTTCCAGTGGGGTTGTTTAGAGTTATCATTCTTTTCCTCTTTACACCCATTAGTGATTTAGTTACATTTTACTACTTTCTGTTCAAGATCTGTGAAAAAGTTGTAAAGGCATAGCCTAAAACTACCACAGAGGTGCAGACTGGGACCTGCTCCAGATCTTCTGAGGACAGGGAAAATCTGTCTTTGATTGATTTTAACTGAAGGGAATGAGAGTAGAAACAAGATGCAGCCATGTCAAGCCTCAAGGAGTGCCTGATGCTTGCCTGCTGCTGCAAGCCAAGCCTTCCTTGGTGACGCAGCCTGTCTGGCACTGCAGGTGTGGGGGAGATCTTGCAGCGCTGGAGTTTGGCTTACACTGGGGATAGGCAGAGCTAACCACAGCACAGGAGATCCCCCTGTGGTCCTCTGCTGAGCCTGGGGAATGCTGCAGGCCAGTGCTTTCAGTGACAGACCACTGAACAACCTACAGCACCACCATGAAGGCAGGCCAAAGGAAAGTGGTGTGGCGTGGGGGCTTGGCTAGCTTAGGGCCCGTCCTTCGCCAAAAGAAATAGCAGATGCTTGTGAAAAGCCCATAGCAGACAGAGTATAGATTACCTGATTACACTCCCACCTTCCTGACTGCATTTGTAGGCAGCTTCTCTACCTGAGTTTTGCTGGATCCTCATGAGGTGGGCAGAGGGCTCTGCCTGCTCTTGAGGGGGCAGAGCCAACCTGCCAACTTGCATCCGTTGTTCCGAGGACCACATATCCCAATGCCTCTGTCATAAATGGGGCTACCACCTGCCACTCAGCAGTCCAGGTGGTTAAGCAGAGAGCAAGTGTGACTCAGAACCAAATTCAGCCTTTAGAATTAACCCATCTGTAATGTCCATTAAGTCTGGATCCCCCTGACCAGGCATGGGAAGTAACATCGCGTCTCAGTGCCATATTCATCTTGCACTGTCAGTTTTACCCAACTCCTAAGCACTCAGTAATAGCCAGCCTGTCAGGGGGTTAGTTATTCATTAGTTTTCACTCACTGGAAGAATATATCGTTGTCATAATGTGGCATGTTGCACTGGGAAAAAACTCCCCATGCAGACAGGGATTAGGGCCATTTTTCAAATGCTGCTGACTGTTAATTTGTATGTTGTTTGAAGGGAAAAGGTCTTGTTAGAACTCCATTTTGAACATTACTTTGACAGAGCAGAGTGGGCAGTTTTTGCATCCTCACTGACAGCTTGGTGACAAGTGGGTGCCGGTGACAGGGATGCACGGAGCTAAGCCCCGTGGCAGTGTGTGCCCGGTGCGGCGTTCCTGGTTTGTGCACCCAAAGCCAGTCAGGTGAACCTCATCAAAATCCACTTGTTCAGCAGCTGACTGTACAATAGCTGCTGGCTGCTCAGCCTCCATCCCTCATCACTGTCTTCCAGAACTGTCTGCCAAACTGTGATCAATGAGATGTTCAGATCGTTTGTTTAGCTGCAGTGCAATCTTGGCAAGGTGAGGAAAGCACCGGGCTAGTGCCGCTGTGTGGTGGACTGGGCACCAGCAGCAGCCAGTCCGTGGTCAGCTGGTCTGCTCAGGAGAGGGATGGGAGGTAAGAGGGATAAGTCTGTGGCAGGGTTTTGCTGGAACAAAACCCCAGGCCAGCCATAGGCTGCAGGCCATTAGCAGGTCTGAGCCAGCCTGCACAGCTGACTCGAGTTGGCTCACAGGTGTGTCCAATCCTATGAGCATCACACTCACTATAAAGGGGGAAATCTGCTGAGGGGAGGGAAGAGTTCCCCAGGAGTTTCCCTGCTAGAGCCTCCTGCTTCTTCTTACTCCTTTCTTACTCCTGAGGACTGCCTTCCTGGGTCATTGATTCGCTTTTGTTGGGTTGAGTATAACTTTATATACTTTGTATTGACATTGATATTAATTAGTCTGTTTATATAAATCCATTCTCATTTCAACCTGTGGGGCTTCTCTCATTTTCCTGGTTCCTTTTCTCTGTTGGGGAGGACTTAGTGAGTGATAGATCAACTGCTGTAGTTTAGCCCCCAGATATGGACTGACCTTAGACAGTCTGGTAGAGCTGGAAAGGAAAAGTTGATCTTCTTGTATGGAAAAAGGTGAAGATAGCCACAAGTATTCAGGGTGGTGTGGAGAGATCGTGTCTGTGGTGAGAAGGGGAGACCGTTTCTTGGCAGCTGTAAGGGTCTTCTTGTGGAGTGCTGGGCCATGGACCTTCTGCACTCTCATTCTTGCAGAGATGCAGTGCATCTTAAGCTGCATGTGCAAAGGCTGACGAGGGAGATGAGCTCTACATGTGCAGAGGCAGCTTCTTGTAGGGCTCAGGGAGAGCAGGACAGGCAGCAGCCTCAGATCTGTCACCTGCTGTCCTCTCAGGCCAGAGGACCATTAGGTTCAAGGGCAGCTAATGATGGAGGCAGTGGATTAATGTTCAGAACTGCTCCATTATTGGGCAACTAGAGCAGATCTCCTTTGTACTGAAGATGGACAATCTGGGCCTCACCCCCTGCCAGCCTGTGGCTCCCAGCACAAAGCCCAGACTCTGCGCAAGATTTCCCAGCGCAGGGGCTGCTCTGTCACCGTGCTGCTGTGGCTGCCATTTTATTATTGCTTCATGTTTTGAAGTAGGGGGGTGGGGGTGGGAAATGGAGCAGACAAGGTGTTGGATGCCACAGGGATTTTGATCCTGCCTTGGGAAACCTGGAGTGAAATCAGCCAAATCTTCCAGGAGATTGGTTTGGTTTTAATGACGGAGGATCATAGTTTGTCTGTTTAATTCAACCTGAGTGACAAAATATCTTTCATTTGGACTTATTACCAGCAGAGCACTTAGTGAGCTGGAAGCAGACCCAGGGCAGGGCATTTTGTCATTATTTTAAATTTTCTCTATCTGACAAAATTGAAGGCCTTGAAAAGACTGGAGCCATCGTAAAGGGGAGAGCATCAGAGAATAGGTCACAGAGTGTATTAAAGAATGAAAATTGATTCATTCTTTCCTCTGTTGAATAAGCAGCTGTACTTTGGTCCCTGTGATCCATGAAATAAGCTGTCAGGGAAATAGGAAATGTGCCACATTTGAACTTCACTCATTGATTCCGTTCTGATCCGAGGTGCGGTATTAAAATGCATTACAGTGGGTGCAGAATCTGCTGCAGTGACAGCAGCTAGGCCTAGCTTGCTAGGCAGTTGTCTGGGCTATTTGCTATTAATCAGTGCTCTACATTGTTGGGACTCATTTACTTAGGTCATCTGGTCAGAGCCTGCTAACGGGGGGAACTTTGCAAAAGTGACATTTGTTAGTTTTAAATAAGATCAAAGGCTACAGAGGAGGCTTGGAAGGAGTGGTTCTAACAAGATATACTGGCCTCTTTATCTAGAGAATCAATTTTTTCAGGCAATACAGGGATTCTGACAGTAACCAATATAAGAAGGGGTAGCAGAGACTTCCAGAATCTGAGATTACTAGCTGGAGCATGTTAGGCCAATTAATGCCAGCAACCCTGATTGACTGCTTAGCTGCAGAATTAAATGGAAGGCATTCCCATTGCTGGCTAGGAATCATACCCAGCTTAGTTTTCATTTTTAACAGCAGGATGCACCTTTTCCTGAGTAAAAAAAATTAACTTTGTGCTGTCCTCAGTGGTGTACAGAGAACTGCCTGCAACTGTGTGCTCTGGTCTGGTCTATCCACACCGAGGTGTCTCTTGCTTCCTCTGTGAGTTCTTAGAAGTTTTCCTAAATAAAACATCACTTTTGCTGCCTTTGCTTTCTTTGCCTCAAAATTGTGATTCATAAAGATGGATCTTTATAATTAAGGTAGAAATGAGAAATAACCTCCTATATATATAATTTAAAATGTTGGAATTATAGACACTATCTAACTTCTGCTTTAAATCACAGGAACAAACTGTTTCCCATTAGCAGCCCTAATTAAATCCATTTTTCTAGGAGTCTTTGGCAAATTCCATTTTAGTGAAACTGTATTAAGCTCTCTATTTCCTCTTGCTTTGCAGAATTCTGTTTGAGATGAATAATAGGCTGAATGTGGCATGTGATGGCTCCGTAGACTCCGAGGATCTAACGTGACCAAGGAAACTGCTCTGCAAAGCTGGCACAGGAGCACTGCTGATGACTCAGAAGCATCTTGGCTACCAGACAGGTAGGAGCACCACCAGTCTGGCCCAGGGACTTTGTGTGGTGCAAGAATTGGCAAAGTTCTTCACGGAAAGAGTTGTTGGCCATTGGAATGTGCTGCCCAGGGAGGTGGTGGAGTCACCATCCCTGGGTGTGTTCAACAGGGGATTGGACGTGGCACTTAGAGCTGTGGTTTAGTTAGTCATGAGGTGTTGGGTGACAGGTTGGACTTGATGATCTCTGAGGTCTTTTCCAACTTTATTGATTCTATGAAACACATAGCAAAGAGGCTGTGAAAAGGTAGAGAAGGGGAAGAGAGGGAAGGCACCAAATCAAGCAGCATGCTGTTCCCCCCTCTACCCAGCACTTTGGGTGTTGCACTCCTGAGCTATAGTCTAACACTTGCCATGTCCTGCTGGTGCTGTCCTATGCCTTTCCTGAGCAATGAGCAGTTGCAAGGAGTAGAGATGAGAAAAGCAGAGCTGGCTACCCTGTGAGAAAGTTT
This sequence comes from Melanerpes formicivorus, assembly GCF_026170545.1. Lineage (NCBI taxonomy): Eukaryota > Metazoa > Chordata > Aves > Piciformes > Picidae > Melanerpes > Melanerpes formicivorus. The sequence continues at coordinate 10,380,174 of NW_027142366.1, read as the reverse complement.
TCTTCTGTATGTGCAGTCATAAGGAGACATATTCTCTGCAAGGCTGTGACAAGCTGTCTGTAGCATGCCTCCTTCTGATGAATCTGTCTAGCAGGGGCTGTGCTCTTGTTTCTGCTCTTAGTTCCAAACCCGGCCTGAGTCACTGGTGCACAGGCAGCTTTGCTGTGGTGATTCTCACAGGTCACTTGACTGAGGAAGCAGTGCACAGAGCAGAGAACCCACCTGAAACAGCCTCTCATTTGCAATCTTTGTGTGTGAAGATTAACTTGCTCCCAGTAAGCTGCACCATTCCCAGAGCAGCAGGTTCACTCCTGTCCGCAAGCGGCTCCATCACTCATTCCCTGCAACGATTGGCTTCAGCCTTCGATTTCCTCTGCGGAGCAGATTGGAAAAGGAGAGGCTGAGCTGTGAACATTAATAACAATGAATAATAACAGTGTGAGTTCCACAAGCTTTAACAATCAAATGAATCAACAATCAGGAGAGTTTCAGTAATAAATACTTGCTGGGCTTAGATGACAAGGGAGCTAGTGCCAGAGGGGTGTGTGCCAGCTAAAGACACTTCACCTGTGTGATCCAACTCTCACCCCCTTTGTTTACCTGATGGATCCCATATTCCTCTCCATGATCTGCTATGGAGAGGATGGGGTCAGAAAGAGCAAAGGAGCAGAAGGCTTTGGCTGTGCTGCTCTGTAGATATCTGTATTGAGTTTACACAGCGAGGTTTTGGTAACGGGGAGCTGTGAGGGTGGCCTCTGAGAAGATGTCCTCGTGTTGGATAGATGCAGTTAGCACCTCTGTGATTATCTGTTTAGGAAAGGGTAAAAAATGTTGTGCAATAGTAGCTTGGAGAGAGGAATGACAAAATGTGAGAGAAACAACTCTGCAGACACGAAGGCTGGTGAAGAAGGTGCTGGAGCAGATTCTCCTGCAGCCAGTGGGGGAGACCATGGGGAGACAGGTTGTACCTCAGCAGCCCATGCAGGTACTCCCTGAAAACACAGGCAGGAGTGGGTAAATGGCAGTTATATAATGCTCTGCCATTTTGCTTATAGAAATGGAGTGGCTTCTTCATGACTCATTAGGCTTTTACTATAGCAACAACTGGTTTGAAAAACCAGGAATTCAGTGAAGGAGGGTTTGAGGACCCAGTGTCTTCCTTCATTTTGGCAAAAGAGAAGGACATCTTCTGTAACCATGATTAAAGGAGCTGTTTATGTCTTTTTTTTTTAGGTTTTCCTGTTACCATAAAAGCAGGAGATGTGATTTTCTGTCCTTAGAATTTGCAGTAAATTTATCTTCTGCCTTTTTAGTCTGGGCTGTTTGAAGTCAATTTTGTGAACTTCCATGTTTTAAACAACACAAACTGCTTTCCATTGGAAGTCCTCCCTGAGGCACACGATGCTAACAGAAAGGACAATTAGTTTCAAGAGAAATCAGGGTTCTGGGCTAAACCAGAGCTTTCTGCAGTTACAAGGGGTAAACCTTAAAGCAGTTGTGCTGAGGATCTGTGCAAGAATTAGGCTGGTAGCCAGGGAAAATGCCTCCCTGATTAAGACATGAGGTTCCACCTCAAAGACAGGGACCTGTGTGCCATCTCAGTTTCCTGCTGCTTTTATGCATTCAAGCAACTCTGCTCCAGTCTCTGAATCTCCTCTACCCTGCATCAGGCTCCATATTACAGGCTGCTGCAGATGTTTGTGGGAAGCAGGCTCAGCATGGCTTTTTAGGCCAGGGCAAGCATGTCATGTTGCTGGGCCAGCAGACCTGGGCTGCCTTTGTGGGAGTGTGAAGAGTATTTTGCAGCCCTAGTAACAGTCTGTTGCATACCTGTGGTACTGACTCAGATGACTCTTCAGAGTGGAGCACTTGGTTTTGGGGGGGGCTTGGTGCCTTTTCCTGCTCCAAAAGGGTGTGTCTATGCTTGTCTCAGTCTTAACAGAGTTTGTGGTGGTAACGTACAGAAATACAAGACTGACTTGCAAAGTGAACAAACAGGTCACAACCATGCTGCTCTGGCACAGCATGATCTGTGTTTGTGACATTTCTGTGCACCATGTGACTCTGGGAGGTCAGTTACATCTTGCTCTAGCAGTCTGCTGCATCTCATCCTTTACCTACAGTCCATTTTCTAATGCTCTCATGGTCAGAGTAAGTTCTTCTCTTTTTCTAAGCTGTGTTTGGAACACTTGGCCTCGCCAGGTGTGGTCCATGTGTGGTAGTAATGCAGTGGGAGATGCAGACCAAAGCTGTTGCTGGCTCACAAGAAAACAGAGCTGTGAAGCAGTCCTGGAATGGGTGATGTCAGTTAAAAGTGACCAATGCAGACATGAATTATTAAATCTATTAGCGTGGGGCTGCCATAATGAAGTGTCAGATTCTTCACAAACCCAATTCCTATTAAAAAGACCTAAGATGAAAAGCAGAGCAGATTCTGAAATGCTGGCAACCAAGGAATGAGCGAGCAAGCATGGTATTGATCATCCACACCAGTCATGTCTGTTTCTATTTAGAAATATGAACAACAGATTAATGAATTAATGATTCAGCTTCACAAAGGAGCCCAGAGAGAGCAAGTCCATCGAAGGCATGTGACTGGAAAAACCTCAGGCTCTCAGGAGCTGGGGAGAAGATGTCAATGGGAGAGGGGCCGAGTGGCAGTGGTTATCACTCACCAGTTACTAATACTGGCAAAGCAGATTCAGCTTGGGGAAGATTGATTTATTGTGAATTAAAAGTGAGATGAAAAGTCTAAAAACATCTTTCCTTCACCCTTCCCTCTTCCCAGGCTCCACTCCCAACTCTTCTCTCCTCCCTGCAGGTGCTGTGAAGGGCAAGGAATGGGGGTGGTCACCCACTTTCATTTCCACTGGAAATTTAAATTCAAGTACAAAGGCAATCAAGAGACTGAAATTCTCCTATGGCAGAGAACCACAGCACTGGTTTGCCACTGCCATTGATGTGTCAAGCGTATAAAAGGTACTGCTCTGGTAGCTGGAACATCTTCTGTGCTGCTTGTGCCGTGGGATGGTAGAACTGTCCTGTGGCTTCTGCTTGGTTTAGGGTGACAGTGCTTTGTTCTCTCTATGCACACACACGTTCCTCAGACTGCTGTGTGGTGTTCTACACAGCCTCTTGAAATGTTTTCAGTGAGAGAAGGAACTTGTGAAAGTAGGAAGGGCAACAAGGCTAGTGAGAGGCCTTGAGCACTATGAGGAGAGGCTGAGGGAGCTGGGATTGTTTAGCCTGGAAAAGAAGAGGCTTAGGGGAGACCTCATTGCTCTCTACAACTACCTGAAAGGTGGTTGTAGCCAGGAAGGGGTTGGTCTCTTTTCTCTAGCAGCAAGCACCAGAACAAGAGGACACAGTCTCAAGCTGTGCCAGGGGAAGTTTAGGCTCAAGATGAGGAGAAAGCTCTTCCCAGAGAGACTCGTTAGCCATTGGAATGTGCTGCCCAGGGAGGTGGTGGAGTCACCATCCCTGGAGGTGTTCAAGAGAGGATTGGACATGGCACTTGGTGCCGTGGTCTAGTCATGAGGTGTTGGGTGACAGGTTGGACTCGATCTTTGAGGTCTCTTCCAACCTTGGTTATACTGTGACTTAGTTGATTAGGTGGTGTTGGATGATAGGTTGGACGTGATGACCTCGAAGGTCTCTTCCAACCTGGTCTGGTCTATTCTATTCTCCACAAGTAGCTGGTCACTTACAGCTCCTCTGTTCCCCTTGCCTTGGGCTGCTGTGGTCCTTTTTACTGATGTGCATGTGTTGGTGCAGGGGCTCCTGGCTGTGCTGCTCACACCTTCCCGTAGCTATGATTAAAATGGCACAACTTAATTTTACTTTATTTTTTTCTTCAGAAATTAATTGTTAGCAAAATGGTCTTTAAACCACTCTGACGAATCCTGTCAGCTTGACAGATGAAGGTAACGCCACGAAATGAATTTTGTTGACAAAATAATTTCAGGCTGTTGATAAAACGTGTTTTCTTTGGAGTGAAAAATACCAGACCGGCAAATACCATTGTCCTTAGAAGTGGTTTTCAGCTGTCACTCAATTATCCCCTTTTTAAAGCCAGCCAATGACAGCTCCTCATAGCTGAAAAAGCTTTGGGAAGAGATGGCATAAAGAGCTGAAGGACAAAATAATTAAACTTTGATTTGTTGCTTTCAAATTGAAAGCAGCTTTGTTACCTTGATGAGCAAGGATTGGTTGCCGGCAAAATGGAAACAGGTGGCAAGTGTGTGATGGAGATTTGACAGGCTGTGGGGAGGAGAGGGCGGACTGGAGATGGGCTTCTTGAAACAGCTGTTTGTTTGAAAACTTATCCCAGGCTATTTGAATACATCACAAGCTTCTCAAAGGGGCTTCCTGCAGATTTCACAAGCCATTTGCATGCACTTAGTCTCATTTCTCCTTCCCGTGATGTGGCACCTTGAGAGTGAGAGGAGGAGCATGCTCCTTGCTAGTGCCTGCATCCTTCTCCAGCAGCTGCTACCTGCAGGGCTGGGCTGCTTCACCCCAGGGAGTTCCTGCCTGCCCCTTACCCCCCCTGGGGTACAGGACTGACTCTTCCCACTGTAACCAGAAGGTGCTGGGCTTTCACCCCACTCATTTTTAGGATAGGAAGCCTTTCCAGGGCAACATCCTAGAGGCCATTGGGCAGGACAGGAATAGGCTTCCTTGCTTTTTGCTTGGCTCAAGAACACTGAACAGGCTGCCCAGGGTGGGTTGAGGCATCTCCCTCTCCGGAGATATTTGAGACCTGCCTGGATGCATTCCTGTGTGATCTGGTATAGATGGTCTTGCTCTTCAGTGGGGTTGGACTGGATGATCTTTTGAGAAGGGCAATGAGGCTGGGAAGAGGCCTTGAGCACAAGCCCTATGAGGAGAGGCTGAGGGAGCTGGGGTTGTTTAGCCTGGAGAAGAGGAGGCTCAGGGCAGACCTTATTGCTCTCTGCAACTACCTGAAGGGAGGTTGTAGCCACAAGGGGGTTGGTCTCTTCTCCCAGGCAACCAGCACCAGAACAAGAGGACACAGTCTCAAGCTGCACCAGGGGAGGTTTAGGCTGGAGGTGAGGAGAAAGTTCTTCCCAGAGAGAGTTGTTAGCCATTGGAATGTGCTGCCCAGGGAGGTGGTGGAGTCACCATCCCTGGAGGTGTTCAGAAGGGGATTGGATGTGGCACTTGGTGCCATTGTTTGGTCATGAGGTGTTGGGTGACAGGTTGGACTTGATGATCTTTGAGGTCTTTTCCAACCTTGTTGATTCTGAGTCTAACTCTTCCAGCCTTTAACAATCTGTGATTAAGAGACACACCCCATTCTGTGCTGCAGCACACAAAAGGAAGGAACAACATCTTGTGTGACATATGAACTGGATTCTATTGGGATCTTTCAGGAAGCCTAAACTCAAGGAGATAGACTTGCAATGGGATAATAATGCTCCGTTGCCAGGTTGCAATTTTTTCCTTCTTTATCAATACTGGCATGACTAATTACATTAAAGCATAAATGACCTTGTTGGAACAGCTAATCTTAGTCAAATGAGTGTGTGCCACTCCCACAAGCCACTGGAATGACACTTAGCATAATAGGTCCTTAATATGTGGAACATCTGTTCTTCATTTCTGAAATAATCAGTGACTCTTCCTCATTACCTCCACTCACCAGTGCCAAAGTGAGCCAGCTATCCCTGGGATAGCATTTAAACTCCTTTTTTGCTTCTGGATGCCTGGAGTTTTGGAACCACTGACAAGAAATGAGCAATCAAAACTATAAATCATCTGAAATCTCCATTGCAATTAATGCATGATAATTAACTAACGGTAGTTAATGGCACTGGCTAATGAATTAACAAAAGCACTGTTTCCCTTTTGGAATTAGAGTAATGAGGGTGCTAGTAGCATCAATTAAACCTCAGTTTTGCTTTCAAGGGGACTGTCTGGTTGCTTTGGGCACAGGAGGATTGAATGTCCTCCAAGCAGCTGAGCACAGGGGATAGTCTTTTAAAACATGCTTAATAAATCAGAGCTCTCTGCTACTTCCAGCAAGCTCCACCAAGAGCAGAGCTAGCTGCCTCCACAAGCAGTGCATGGGCTGCTGCAATGATGTTTTGGGAGGGCCAGGAGAAGAGGTGGGCTTCCCCAGGCCCTTGGAGAGTGGTGAACTCTGCTTCCATACTGAAAAACAGCCCCAGTGCTGTCTGACTGGGCACTGCCAGGGATGCTGCTATGGCAGAATCTGTCTCTGGTGACAGAAGAGCTGTGCTTGGCTCATTAAGCTTGAACCAATTCCTCCAGCTTGCTTGGTTTAGGATACCAGAAACATGCAATGGGCATTCTCTGGGGAACCTGGGATAACCAAATATTGTTTGCTGACTGAAGTTCAGCAGAGCCATGCTTTGACCTTCCTTCCATGCTGTTTTTTTTTAGCAGGCAGGTAGCAGCCTGACTTCTCCCTGCTGGGGCGTGGAGGACAGGAGGAGTGATGCACACTAATCTGCCTTCAGTTCACATCTGCCTTTTAGGCTGCTTGGTCCTGTGGTACAGTCACAACAATGCTAGAATAGCACCTTAAACCCAATCATTTTTATGGGAACACACGTAGTATAAAAGGTCTGACTGTCTGTGCACACACATACCATCAGTGGCTATTACCCAATAAAGCTGTCAGGTAGAGAAACATCATAGCAAGTCCTTGAACAATATCTCCTCAAGTTTAAACAGAGGAAAAGCTCCTCAATTAATTTCTTGTAAGAGTAAAGGAAAGAGGATCGATTCAAGCTGAACAAATGGATCAGGGCTGCCTCCTGTAGACAAAGAAAGAAGTAGGGTTTGTGACCACAGGTGCTGGCTTTGGGAGGACAGCCCAGTGGATGTGTAAATCACCCTGACAGACTTGCCCAGAGCCCTTAGCTTGCTGCATGCCCTTCTCCCAGAATTTTACTTGTATTTTGGAGAAGTGCAGGAGCTCAGGGTCCTTCCTGAGAGCTGACAGGCCAGGGACTGCCACACAGCCTTCTTCTCTCTGCTTCCTCCACAGTGAGAACAGTCTTGGAAGAATGGTAAACCCGGAATAATGAGCAGGGTGTAAAGGAGCTGCTCTGCTGCCCTGTGTCTTCATGCATGTAAATGCTGTCACTGCCCTCCTCCACTCAGTGCAGATGCACACAGAGATTCCAGACTTCATCATCCCCTTTGTGCAGCTTCTTCTGGGCCCAAGACCTGCTGCAAAAAGTGCTTTAATTTCTCTGTAGTGATTAGGAACACAGTGCTTCCTTCATGACGTGCTGTCTGTGCTTCTGAGGCTCCTACACACTGAGCCCTTTGTATTTCTCTCTGCTCAGTGAGAGTCCCACAGTGCTCTGGTTAATGGATATTATTCAGGTTGAAAGGTAAGCAGCTTAAATGCTCTCCTTTCTCGCACCTCTGTCCTGTTAGAGCCATCTCTCATTCTCAATTGCACACTTTGTTACATGAACACGTTTAGATAGAGCAGGGTTTTTTCTCTCCTTCACATATTTATGGTGATGACTTGTGATGTAATCAATAGAGTTTGCAGAATCTCCCCCTGCACTGTTGCATCTTTATTCTACAGAATGACATTTGGTGCAATAGTAGAGCTGGGACTGACAAGATAAAGCTGAATTAAAACAAATTGCACATTACCTGCCTCCAGCCTGCTGTTGAGACTGCAAAAGAGAACAAATGAAATTCTATCAGAGAGAAACTCTTCTCCCTCCTTCCAAGCAGAGGAGCAGCAGCTACTGGGCAGACCAAGAACAGCTTGGACAAACTGAGCTGAGATGGGGCTCCTGTCCCCTCACTGCCAGCAGGTGACCTGTGTAGCCTTGATTCAGAGTATCATGGGCATGTTTTGGGCAGTGCAGTCAGGAAGGACTCTCGGTGTTCTTTCTAGGGACATAGATTATCTCCAAGCCCATCATGCATTTTAGCTGTTGAAGGCCCAGTTCTGCCTGAGATAGCTCCCTGAGCACTGGACTCTGATGGGCTCTGCCAAGACCCAGGCTCTACCTAGTAACTTGTTAAGGGCTTCTGTTGCAATTGCCTGCAGTGTCATGGCTGGAGGAGGCTTTAATGGCCATACAAGGCAGCTATTTGCTTTTCCATCTAGCCAGCAGGATGTGAAGTATGTGCCACCCTTTGCACTGGACCATCCTGCCTTGGGAGATGTCTGGCACAGCATTTGGCCTGCCCCTGGCATTGCAGTCTGACACCAGTTAGTGGAACTCATCAGGGAGGGTGCCACATACGCATCCAGCAACTGTCACCCTTGCCTGATTGTTGGTAGAGATCAATCAGTGTTTTAAAGCATAGATGTGGTGACCCCCATCTCTGTGTTAGGGGCACTTTGCTGACAGCCCTGGGCCAGTTGCTGGTGTGCACCCTGGCACTCGCTCTGTCCACGTGAACAGAGGTCCACAGCAGTGGAACTTGATAGGTGTCCCTCTCCTGGTGTCCTTCAGAGGCAGCCAGGTCAGAGCTTGCGCCTGTGGTATTATCCCATTCTAGTAAGGATGCTGTTAATAAATGCAGGGCTTGAAAGGGCCACTGAGGGCCCAAAGAGTAACACAATTGCATCATGAATGCAGCAGCAAGGCTGGTGTGGTTCTGTGTGGAGGAACTCCTCTCTATACCCTATTTCATAGAGCTTTGTGGATGCAGATTCCCTCCCCTAACTCATTCAAAGCAGCCTGTCTGGATTCTTTTCCAAAATACCAAGGATTTGATTTCTTTGGACCTGGCTACATGTCCAAGAGGCCTTTGTGTATATTTCACAGACTGCTTTGGTTTTCATGCTAGGCAAGCTCAGTCTCTCCTCTGTTCTCTCCCTTTACACTTGTACTGCTGTTCTCCTGCAGCAAGGTGCTGCAGAGAGGAGATGAAAAGAAGCTTGGAAGTCTGTTTCTATGAAAGTGAGAATTTTATTCTTAAATCTGTTGAATTATTTACCCTCCCTCTTTTTCTTTTTTAATGACAGGTGAATAGGTTTATGACTTGTTCTTTTTCTCCAAGGCAGCACTTGGCAGGAAGAGGATTAATTGCTTGTAGAGCAAATGCAGTTGCTGTTAATTTTGAAGTCAAGTTTCAGCTTTGCTGAAATTTCAGAAAGAAACTGGTGTTTTATAAATTAAGCTCTGCTTTGTGTGCTTTCTGTTTAAAGAAGGCTTGGCATTTGGAAAGGCAGCAGGAATAGAAACCAAACATACTAGATGAGGGAAACTTGTCTGTAAAGATGTCCTCCTGAGCTCTCAGCAGACAGCTGCAGGAGATCTGTGTGGCAGCCTATCAGCCCTGTGTGGAGAGAGTGAAGCAAACCAACACCTCTGGCAGGAATTGGTTTCAGTGGCAAATTGCTGGTCTGTGGCACCAGCTCCTGCTTTGAGCTGACAGTGATTAAACTAGTTGCTCCTCATGCCCTGTGCGCTGCCAGGAGAACCTTGTTCTGCTTCAGAGCATTCTTGATGCTGATAGCCTGGGAGCTTAACTGCAAAGGGTCCTGCACTGCCTGTCCAGGTGAGCTGCGAGCAAGCCAGGCCAGGCTGCGCTTCCTGGGAACACCGAGCTACCATCCTGCCTGCAAATGGGTCCCCTTTGTTGTTCCAGCTGAGGCTTGTAGTTTGCAGTTTGGTTCCTCCCTCCAGAACGTGGGAATGATCTTGCATTAACTCTCGTGGTGTGAGCAGTCCCAGGGAGCACAGACCCAGAGCTGGATAGGTGCAGTGGTGCTGGGGCTGGCTGGGCAACCATGCTTCTCTCCAGCAGACAGGCTGGGTGTCAGAGCAGTGACCTGCTTGCCAGCCTTCAAGAACTTGGCCCTGCAGGCAGCTAACATGGAAAGGGTCATAATCAATTTAACTCTCCATCCTTCTGTCAAGCCCAGCTTCCATCCCTGGAATCACAACTCACACCTGACACTGTGCAAGAGCAGCTCCTGCCAGCCTCCAGTCCTGCCTGTAGGCAGTGTCACCCTGTGCATCTTAGCAAAGAGCAGATCTGCTCTAAATATGGCCTTCTGGTTTTTATGTGCTGTAGTATTCACTGTCCAAGTTCTTCTGTCCCAGAATGCTATCTTTTGTGTTTAAAGCTTTTGGAGATGACCCTGGGAGCAGAGGGAGACTCCTCTCTGCTGAGGTGACACTGCTTTCGCTGGCTGCTGCCAGTGCAGCGCTCTGAGCTCAGCTGGGTGAGCTGCAGTGCAATTCCCTGTCTCATCTGCATCATTTCATCAATTTTTTTTCTTTAACAAGCAGACTCTGCTTTAGTGTGTGAGTGGATTTGTTGCTCTGGGCCTGCTTCTGAGGAGCCATGACCACTGGGTGCTCCGTTATCTTTCAGCTCATGTTGTGTATGAAACGCTCCTCTCATGCTTCCTGCAGCTTATGGCCCATGTCCCATAGTGGGTTGTAAAATGGTTTTATGATTTAAAAGGAGAAAAAGGTTAACTCTAAATAATAATAAAAAGTTAAAATGCAGAATGGAAATGTTACTTTAGTTTTTTATGGGTTCTACATAATTTTTGGCTCCTTCCCCCTGAGGATTTAGTGTTGCTCCATGAGAAAATTGCATTCAGAATTGCATTCCTATGGGCTGCTCTGCCGTGACTGAGCTGAAATTAAGGGAAATATACAAAGCAGTTCTACAGAAACTGTTTGGATGGCTGCCTGCTGGGAAGCACTTGGTTCCTGGGCTGTGCACTGTGCCTTGAACAGGACAGAGGTGGGATGACAGCAGGCTCGTGGTAAGAAGGGGGGCAGCTGAATGATCTTCTGACCATAATGATGCACTGGTGGGACTGGGGGACCTGGGTGCACAGTGGCCTCTGCTGGCACTTCCTGCACATGGGCTGTTTGAGAGCTACTGGAAGGGAACAGAACATTGTGAGGTGGCTATTTGCTCGGAGCATGGCTCTTGTTTTAAACGTGGTGGTAGCTTGTCGATGGCAACTTTACCTTCTTAGGGCTCCTCAGCAGCCAGTGCTGTGGACTGAGGCCTCCCAGAGGGAGAGAGGTTCAGTGAGTGATTTTGCCATCTAGTCCAGACTTAGTCCCTCTCCTTAGCCTTGACTGAGGTATTTGCTGAGCTCCAAAACTTCTTGGAGCAGTCCCATGAATCACAGAATCACCAAGGTTGGAAGGGACCTCAAAGATCATCAAGTCCAACCTGTCACCACAGACCTCATGACTAAACCATGGCGCCAAGTGCCACATGAACACATGCACAGCCGAGTTGCTGCTCTTCCCACGCCACATACAACTCAGGACAGCTCCTGTATGCAGGCAAGGTGCTCTGCTTCCTTCTCTGAATGCTGCATGGCACAAAGCTTGAAAAAGGCTTCTTGAAATTCAGAGCAAGTCCTAGTTTTTGGGAACAGAGAGGTTAAAATTCCAGAATAACTGCACATAAAGGAGCCTTGGGAAGGGCTGCTGAGTGAAGAAGACCCATGGGACTCAGCACTCTGCACAGGGTGTGCTCCACAGGCTGTGCCCCAGAGCCCCTGGCTCTGTGGGGCTCGCCTGATGCCTGTAGCAAGAGCACTTGGGGTGTGAGCGTGCAAGGGACCTGGGCTGTTACTCAGAGCTGACATTCTAGACATGCCTAAGCCATTTTGATGAAGGAGATGGAATCTGACAGTTTTACTATTCAATCGTTTCTTATAGATTTCAAATAAAAATAAATTGGCTTCTTTTAGAAGAACAAACAGTGGAAAAGCTTTTGTAAGCAGAAGTGTGAGTGGTCTCTGAAGCATGGCAGACAGCTCTGCATCCACAGCCAGCTAACAAGCTCTTCAAGGCCCAGTGTAGCGGGGACTGGACTGCAAAGCAAATGTCTCTTCTCAGCTTTAGCTTTGCTTTGAGGCATTTGGGGAAGGAAATGTGCAGGAGGAAGGGGAGAAGGTTTTAGAGCCTGGGTTCTCCCCAGAAAACAGCACAACAGCGTTGCAGGCACTGCTGAGCTCCTGCCAATGCCCCAGGGGCACCCAGCCCCAGGGGCAGGGTGATCCTTGCAGAATGAGCTTTGAAAACTTGTGTGAGCCTGGCACAGGCTCTGTTTGCCTTTTCTGTTGCAGTGGGTGTAAGAGACTAAACATTCTAGAAGGCATGGTTTCAGCCCTGCAGGGCTGCCAGGCTTGGGATGAGACTGCAAGGAGCAGGCAAAGAGGCAGTGGCCTTGCCTGTGTGAGAGGCATGAAGTCCTTGGCCCTTCCAAGGGTGCATTCTTTGTCGCTGTCCCTCTCAAGGGCAGGCGTGGGGCTGTGTGAGCTGGTAGTTTTTGAAGGGGCTCTGGGTGGGTGCTGGCATTCCTGGGGCTACCTGTGGCAGGCTTGCTTTTTCCAGGGTGCTGGACTGGGAGGCAGAGTGGGTCAGACTGGATGCCTCCTGGACTCCCTTTGTGCGACTGCTTTTCAGAGAGGCTGCTGCAAGGCACATCCACAGGTGCTGTGATCTGCTCAGTTTGCATTCAGAAGGAACTGCTGGCTTAGGAGGTTTATCTGCTGCTTTCATAAATCATGGCCCTGTCATCACCCTCTGGGCAGCGTCCTGCTGATATCTCCACTGCAGGACTGGTAGCCTCTGCAGACTGCTAAGCCTGGGGTGGTGATGGGGGAATGCTGTGCCCAAGCTGGTGCGCACAGTGGGTGCTGAGGAAGGGCAGGATTACTGCCAGGCCCTCAGGTGCAATCTGCCTGTGAGAAAAAGGATTTAGTGCACATCCCTGGAAGCAGCTTCCCAATAGAACATTCCCAAAGAATTAACCTTGGTGCAGACAGAATAGCCAGGAGAGCAATTTCCCTGACATTAACATCCTGGCAGAAGGTGCAGGGGCTACATCTGGAGCAGTTATGATAAGGACTGTGTCAGTCAGGACAGGGCTCAGAGGGCTGGATGTGCCCACAGGGTGGGAGGAGGGAGCTTGGTGGAGCCACTGCTCCTTGCATAAGCTTTGGGAATGCCTGTGGTGAGAGCAGCAGGCTCCATCCCCTCAGGGTGCTAATGACCAAAAGATCTCTGTGCCCTGGACCACACTGGCTCTTCAACACCAAGCTGGACTTCCCCGCTGTGTGGGTTGGCCAGGGGCAGGACTGCAGAGCCTGTGTGCCTTAGCACCTCAGTCCAGGTGGCAGGCTAGACAGTCTGGTGGATCTTCTTGGGCTCTTTGTGCCTTTGGCTTTGCTCCCAAGGACTGGTGCGTGCTGGGCTAGCTTTTCATCAGCAGGAGTTTGCTAATGAAGGTGTAAGTGGTTCAGATTCTTTGGAAGACTTTGTTTGCAAAGATCCTGGGAGACATGAGCAGGTAGCTATAAGGAGAAAATGCCTTTCATTGTTCAGGATAAAGAACATCACAAAGCCTTGGAGACATCACTTCATTCAGGAATTAAATTGCAAGAGTCATCTGGTGTCAAATAAGTTTCATTTAATAGGTCACTCACTTAAATAAAGTTTCTGTAGAAATCAATATCACTTTCTCCTGCAGCTGACAGCTTAAGACATTGAAAATGGCATTTTCCACATAGGTTTATTTAATTTTAGGAGGAAGAATCCCTCCCACACCACCTGCGTAGTCTAGGCAGCACTAGTCCAAGGTGAAGTGTCTGTGGAGGTGGAAGCCTGCCCTGTCCTCTCCCATGGGGATAATGTGAGGTCATTTTAGCACAGGCTTGCCAGTCTCCTGTGCAGCCAGGATACCATTGTCACAGGGCTGTATCAGAGATGTGTCAACAGCTCAGTGAAGGAAACAAAGACAAATCGTTGTCTTCTCTTACAGAGGAGTTTAGCAACATGCCTCATTAGGTATCTTGGAAGAAGCAGACTTTCTGTAGAGGCAGATATCTGCGTGCTGTGAAGGCTGGAGCCAGCCACAGGGATGTTTCTGTGTCCAGGTTGGTGAATCTTCCAGTTTCGGTCTGTTTAAGGAAAATGGGACACCTTTACACCATAGTTTTTATTTCAGGCTGATAGCATCCTGTGGGGAAGGGAGGAAACTCTGGCAGCACTCTGCACCACCTCCCTGGAGAACTGTGTGTAGAAAATGAGAGCTGTTATTACTCCTACTATAGTGAAATAATTGTTTCTGAACACTTGCTGTTTCCTCCACTTGCTTTTCAGTCTTAAGCAATTTCTGAGGTTGACACGCCATCTCCAGTCACATTTGTCTTGTTGTGTGGCATGACTGATGCAATTACAGCTGACATTGTCACAGTGTTTTGCACAAATGCCTTCAATTGCAGGCTAGCAGATGACCCCTGAATTGTGCAGCAGGAGGCATTGATGCCCTAACCTTCCTGCACTGGGAAAAGTTGCCTGCTCTCAGGGTAGCGTGGCTAGTGTCAAGGTTCTAAAGAAGCACTCCTCTGCTGGTTGTGTGCAAGCAGCAGTGTTACTGTGGACACCAGAGTTTGAGATGGCTGAGGAGGGCACAAAGTGCTTAGCCTCTGCTATGCCCCCACACAAGTGTCAGAGCTACTGTGGGGTGCAGAGGGTGAAGAACCAGGGCCTGGCCCAGCAGCTAAGGCCAGCCTCTGAGGAGGAAAAGGAGACCACTGGTTCCCTTGCTCTTTGCTGTGGGACAGTGGCAGGTTGCTGGGGCACTCAGACACTTCTCTCTGAAGAGGAGTGGCAGCACCTCAGGTGCTTTGCAGGGGGAGGAGATGCCTTAGAATGAGTTAAGCAGTGGGCAGAGCAGTGGAGGTGTTGGGGACACCTCTGTTTGCTCACAGCATGGGCACACAGGACAATCACTGGGCTCAAAATGTGGCACTGGGATGGGAATTTCTTCTCTTTGGAGTGTATAGCTCCAGGAGACAAGAGGTACCACAGGACAGTGAATGCCAGTTCTGGTGCTGAGAAGCAGGCAGGCTGCAGCTGGCAGAGATGCTTGACAGGGCATGGGGGTGCTCCAGAGCTGTAGGGGGCTTGTGGTGGGGCTGGACACAAACATGCTGAGCTCCCCCCATGCTGGGACAGTGCTGGGGGTGGGGAGTAGCTCCTGCTTCCCCACAGTCCCTTTCTGTGACAGGGGGAGGACAGTTGTCCTGCCAGAGGGACAGGAGTGGCCGTGCTCTCCAGTAGCACGTGGCCTGTGCTCAGTCTCATTGCTCTGGTAGTGCAGGAAGGCACTTGATGGATGCGGTTGGAGCACCTTGTCAAAGCTAACCCAGAGCTGATGGCAGTTCCCAACTCCTCACCTGCCTAACAGAATGAGGTGGTGTGTAAAACCACCCAAGCTTTTAATGACCTCTTTCAGGCACAAACTGACCATCTAACTTCGCACGATTCACTGAGATTCCATTTTACTCAAGGAAATAAAGATAACAGTTTAAACCATTTCAAATATAGCTGTGAATCCCTAACAACATTAACCTTTTCCAAAGCATTAAACTGATCCCTGGTGGATTCTCAAAGTTGTTATTAGGAGGAGGCACAAGGTACTCTCTCCTGAACTTCATGTTCCCAAAGTAAACACCAAGCCACGCCGAGTGTGGGGTTTATTAGCTTTCTGCCGGGTGCCTCCCTGTCTCCTCACCCTGCTCTGAGTCATCAAACACTAGCACTTGCTGCATGAGGAAGGCAAAAGTTCAGGCACAGCATCAGGGGTGTGAGGAGGGCGAGGAAGTTGATGTCTGGGTTCAAGGAGGGAAGAGCAGCTGCAGCAGGGAGCGTGGGAAGAGCAGAGCTGTCTGGCGCTTACAGCTGCGCGTCTCCCTTTGAAGAGATCTGAGGCTCTGCTGTTCGATTGTCAAAAGGACTTCGCTGGAGGGACTGATAGTGGGAGAGGTTTAATGAGGCTTCTGGGTCCAACTCTTTCATTGTACAAGACCAGATCCAGTACCTCCTTTTGGCACGTGGGCAGAGGGAAGGAGATGTGGAACACTGACCTCTCCAAGGCCATGGAGGAGTCCTCCTAAAAGGGCAAAGTGGCCTAAAGGAAACAACTTTTTGACACAGTCCTGCCCAGGCAGGGAAAAAATAGACTGGGGCCTTTTTACTAAGAGTAATGTCCTGGTGTGGCACATGCAGCTGGGGCAGTGATATCATAGCAAACTGCGAGAAGGGCAGAATGTAAACGAAACTAGGGCTGAGCACTGGCATTGCTTATAGTGCTTCAGCCAATACCCCAAACATCCATCTCACAGCTATGAAAAAGGCATTTCCAGTTAAAAAGCCTCTTGATCAAGAGAAAGCTTCTGAAAGTAGTAATTAAACCAGACACAAATATGTATCTCACTGGGAACATTTGAAACTCAGTCAACTAAACGAGTTTGGCCCTTCATCTGAGAGAAGGCTCTGGTATCAATGGAGAGTCTTTGGGCTAGAGCCAGGGTTAAACATAGCAGGAACAAACGAGTTTTTAGCCCCAGCTATGCTGAGGACTCCATTCTGACTGGCAGTCACAGCCTAGGAAAGGCTGAGATATTCCTCATCTGTATTTGGAAATAAATGGTTGAGCCACTCACACCCTGCGGTAAACACAGAACACTTTCTTCTGCTGGAAACTCGAGGGGATGATAAACTGGGACTGTTACATGTGTAAATTTGGAAGATGGCATGAAAGACTTCTTTGAACCGTTAATGTTGTCTTCAAAGAAAACGTGGAGCACTAGAGAAGTTTGAAGGGCCAGTAATGGAGACTACAGCAGCGTATCTGGGAGGTAAAGGAGGCCAGGAGCTGCTGCTGAGGCTGATAGCGTTCCCAGGGAGAAGTTGTTTCCTCACAGTTTGTGTGCTAAGAACAACTGCCTTGTGTGCTCAGGCTACATCTCAAGGGAATGCTGCATTTAGTCTCTCCTGGAGCTGAAGAAATCCTCTCTGGACAGAAGCCCAAGACTATGGGATGGGAGCAGGAGCCAGGCCTGAGGGGATGCGCAGAGAGGTGGATGCTGGCAGGAGGGTTTGCAGCAGGAGTGGTGCAGACAGCATGGCGCACTAAACATTGGCCACCTTGAGTCAAGAGAGCAGGAGTGGGACTGGGGGTACAGGGATGTGTACCAGCAGGAACTGGTCTGAGAGGGGGAAAGGACCTGGGCCTGAGAAACTGAGCAGTGGGTTTGAAGATGACTTTGCTGTAGCCCTCTGGAGCCTGCAGATGGGGATTTGGTGTGCAATCAGGAAGAGGAGGAAGTAAGGGCCCCCATCTAGGGTGTTCTATCTAAGCCTTTGAGATACATTTCTCTTGCGGAAAGATTCTGTACTGGGTACGCAGCACACTGGGACAGGAATCTTCACTGGGTAGTGCAGCTGCAGCCCAGCCATGCTGGTAGAGGTAAGAGCTGTCATAGCTCCTCCCTGTCTAGTTCTGCCCTGAAGGTGTTCCTTGTCCCTGTAGTCCCTGGAGAAGATGCAGGTGCTAGCTGGTGACCCAACACACTGCATCTCCTCTGATATGGCTTAGCACCATCTCTGCTTTGCTGTGTCCCTGTGAAGTCTGGCCCTGTGTTAGGTTCAAGGAGATGAAGTTCCTCTTCTCAGGCTTCCTTTGGTCACATCTGCACGTGCTCTGCTGCCATGGGGTTTCCTGCAGCACTGGTTCTGCTCTCCATGTACGGCATGCTGGCAGAACCACTGCACTCCAATAAAGGCAGATTACATCTCAGCTGCTTCAAATGCCATTAAAAGACATTTAGTTGTAAGAAAGGACAAGCTCGCATTCTATCTAACATCCTTAATGCTTGTAATTTCTGTGAGCAGGAATATTGATTCCTCAGGCTGTGCTGACTAGAACACAAATGGACAGCAACTGGTAGAAGGAATTTCCCGCCCCTGCCCTTTTGGGTTCCCTGAAGATGCTGAGCGATTTGTCTGTTCCCAGCAGCTGTAATCTGGGAATGACAAAGGTTTGTGACCTGTGTGCCACCAGATACATCCTGGATGCAGTTTCTATGGCAGAAGCTGTCTAGGGAAGCAGCTTTGTACCATCAGTGTGCTCTAGTTTTCCCCTGTTGTAACCTTCAAACTTTCATGGCATTCCTGGTTTTCTGGTGCAGAGCCAGGCTGGGATGATTCCCCTCTCCAGGGAGGTGGGAGACAGGTACCCATACAGAGCACTGCCAGGGGATGTGCCAATGCCTGAGCCAGCCCCAGGCCAGGGCACCGCTGTCACATGTGCTGTGCCCAATAAGCAGCCCTGCTTCTTGGGGTGGCTCTGCACAGGGTGAGGTGGCTTCAGCAGTGGCAGCATGCTGCAGAGACTGGGACAGGAATCTGCCTCTGGCAAAGACTTTCTGCCCCAAATGGCAGCTACTGTGTCCAGACTTCTCACACCTAGCTCCCCACATTGCTTTCAGACTGAGCAGCTGACACTTAACAAGCTCCTTACTGCATTCATCCCAGGCACTTCAGGTTGGATTGTTGGTTTGCTAAATACCTGATTACTTCTGAAGCCAACCAGCTTACCATCCAGCACAACAAAAGCATTCTTAGCCCTGTGAAGGGGACAATCAAAATGGGTGCCAGATGGTTTTTATTGGGAAAGAGTGGAAAAAGAACTCCAGTGTGCTCGGAGAAGATCTCACAACTGAATACCCAGCTAAAGCAAGCCTTGTTTCCAAAGCTGTTTCCCATCTTTTTGCAGCTATAGAGCTTACAACAGTCGAAGTCCATTTTTATTTGAACACATTTGTGAGATTATCCCAAACCATGGGGCTGGGCTGCAGTTTGCCCATCTGATGAACAAGGATAAACATAACCAGTACTAGCTGAGACGGGAGATCTGTCAGTAAACAGAAGGTTATTGAAGGGTGCTGTTTTCAGAGGTGCAGCTGCTTGCCTCACGGAAAGGGGAGTCACTGCAAGGAACAGTGGAAAGAAATTACTGCAGGAGAGGTTTTCTCAAGAGGGGTTTGGACCACAAGTCCTATGAAGAGAGGCTGAGGGAGCTGGGGTTGATTAGCCTGGGGAAGAGGAGGCTCAGGGGAGACCTTAGTGCTCTCTACAACTACCTGAAGGGAGGTTGTAGACAGGTGGGGGCTGGTCTCTTCTCCCAGGTGAGCAGCACCAGAACAAGAGGACACAGTCTCAAGCTGCACCAGGGGAGGTTCAGACTGGATGTTAGGAAGAAATTCTTCACAGAGAGAGTGATTGCCCATTGAATGTGCTGCCTGGGGAGGTGGTGGAGTCACCATCACTGGAGGTGTTTAGGAGGAGACTTGACAGGGTGCTTGGTTGCATGGTTTAGTTGATCAGATGGTGTTGGACAATAGGTTGGATGTGATGATCTTGAAGGTCTCTTCCAACCTGCTCTGCTCTATTGTCAGATGGAATAGTCCTGTGGAGACAGCCTTCTGGTGCTCTGCAAAGTACTAGGATGCTTGATGTTGCTGTTCAAAGAGCCAGAGTAGGCATTTGTATGCATCATGCAAGGAATGGTGTTATTTAAACATGCTTTCCACTAAGACTCTGTGTTCTCTAATTCTCTGTCAAGTAAATATGTGTCTTAGAAGGTTTTTTTCTAAAATGAGGAGTTCACCCTTCAGTGCTTCTGGTAGGAGAGAGAATGATGAGACCATCTCCCTTTGCCTGCTTCAGGCTAGTGCCTGCCCATCTCCTTATTTTGTCTGGGCATTTAATAACAGGGTGAAGACAAGCGCAAGAAAAGTCCTACCAAGCACCATGCCCTGTGCTTTTGCCCCCTGTGGCACACCTAGCAAACAACTTCCGTGTCTCATTCTCCTGAGCACCTGCCCTGCAACCTCCCTCCAGTCCCACAGCAGCTGTGGGCTGGGAGCCTGTGGCTGCCCAGCCTCACGTGGGCAGCCTGCACTGGCACTGCCAGGAGCTCATGTGGGTGTGTGAATGTGCCAACTGTGGCAACAACCTGATTGCCTCTGCATATCTCACTGGATTTAAATTGCCTGTGGTCCATCCAGCCTCTGGGCTGTACCCTGCCTGAGGCACTACCCCAGGTCTGTGAACCTGATCAAGGACAGCTCTCTCAAGCAAATCCAGGACAGGAATTCAGGAGACATCTGCCACGTTCAAACAAGGGACCAAACACTCTGCTGCCAACACTGATTGGACTGGTTAGGGCTGTAGAAGGAGGCAGCCAGCCAAACACAGGCAGGTAGGCTACTGTGACAGGTGCTGTCTCTGCCCTGGCTGCAGCACAACTCCAACCAGAGTGCAGGGTGAGACCATCCAGAGCTGCTCAGCACTGGCCACCCCCTGGGGCTTTGCAGACCATGAAGGGAGACTGCAGGGCAAATGTGGTTGGAGCAGGTGACTGCCAAGAAAGAACCCTCTCTCCTGCTGTCACAGGCATGTAGTAGACACATGCCTGTCACTTCTTTGACAGGAGCTCTGGAACGTGGCTGTGTTCTCTCATGGAAGTGATCTATAATGCATCAGAGGGGAGCTATCTGAGAGGCGTGACAGAGTTACAGTACTCCTCCTGCCATCTCCACCTTTCCTTAACAAAGTGAATTTCAGAGATCAAAAAAAAGGTGGAGAGAAATCTTTTGTAAATGGCCCTGCTTAAAATTCCTGCTGCTTTGAAGCTGGAGGCCGAGCAGATGCTGCATGCCACAGGCATTGCCCTCTTGAGGTGGTAGGGTTTAATTCAGCTCCATTGATGTCATCTGTTGCCTGTGTGCTGATGTGACACTGCAAAACGTGTCCTGCTTCCAAGGTGCCTATGGACTAAACGAATTCCTGTTCCAGCTCTTGCTGCTCTTGTTCTGCTCATGCTTTTACAGTGTGCTGGGCAGCACCATCTGCAGCCAGGTTGAGCCTCTTCATGGACTGGTGTCTCTCCTTGAGAGAACCAGATATTCCAAACCAATTACACAAAGTTGTCATCTGAGGAAAACCTTGGTCATCTCCTTGACACTTTCTTGGCAGAAGTAAGTGAACCTCTGTAGTTTATGAGGTGTCTTAGAGCTCTTGTTTGGCCACGTTTATCCATAGGCGACCATCTAGTTTCAATCTGGTTATGCTGGAGGGAACTGGCAGGGTTTGTACAGCAAATTCCTTCAGCTTCTCAAAGCCCAGTCTAGGGTTTGGTGCTTAACATGCTGCTGCAGTACAGGCACATCCTTTAAGCATCAAGAAAGAGATGTGGATCGGGGTTTTTTCCTTCAAAAAATGACATTTTGAAGTAGGTTAAATCTACTACTTTTCCACATTTTCTCAGAGAGAGATTTTTGTCTGGCTAGTGTACGTGCTTTCCATGAGAAATTATTTATGAGCTCCTCAGTCTCTTGTCTACTCTTCTTGATGTAACAATAGCAGATCTGGAGGAATGACCAAGGTTAGGTTTATAGTCTCACTTCAGATGTAGTGCCAAGTTATTCAGTGCTTCGTTTTGTTAGTGCCTGAACCAAAGGGCAATTTATCTCAGAAATGTCCTTTAGATTATACCTATATACCATTTTACCAATAAGGCATGCACCTGCTGCTCCAGTCCCAGAAGAAATCAATGTTTCATTTCAGAGACGCCAATTCTTTGCTCTCCCTCCTTTTGCCATTCTTGGGAAGACAAACTTTTTTAGGGGGTGTGGGAGGAAATGCAGAAGAACTGTGGAAAAAACCTTGCCTATTTAAGCTACTACATCCTGCTCACTTGGGAATGATAGAGCAGCTCATGCAGGGCATGCTCATCAGGGTTTAAGTGATCAATATGTATGAAAAGGGGTAGGGACCTTGGGGTTTTGGTTGACAGTTGACCAAATAAGAGTCAGCAGTGTGCCCAGGTGGCCAAGAAAGCCAATGGCATCCTGGCTTGTATTAGAAACACTGTGCTCAGCAGGAACAGGAAGGTGGTCATCCTCTTGTACTCAGCACTGGTGAGGCCACACCTTGAGCACTGTGCTCAGTTCTGGGCTCCTCACTATAGGAAGGACATTGAGGGGCTGGAGAGTGTGCAGAGAAGGGCAACAAGGCTGGTGAAGGGCCTGGAGCACCTGGCTTATGAGGAGCATCTGAGGGAGCTGGGATTGTTCAGCCTGGAGAAGAGGAGGCTGAGGGGAGACCTCATCACTCTCTACAACTACCTGAACGAGGTTGGGGCAAAAAGAGGCTGCCTCTTCTCCTTGGTGGCAAGCAACAGGGCCAGAAGAAATGTTTTCTACCTGCACCAGGGGAGGCTCAGGCTGGATATCAGGAAATATTTCTTCACAAGAGAGGGTTCTCAAACACTGGAATCATCTGCCCAGGGCAGTGGTGGGAGGTGTTTGAGCAGTGTGTGGACCTGGAAGTGTTTGAGCAGTGTGTGGACCTGGCACTTAGGGACATGGTTTGGTGCTGACCCTTCAATGCTGAGTTGAGGATTGGACTGGATGATCTTAGAGGTCTCCTCCAACCAGATGCTTTCTGTGATTCTGTGAAAGGGCTAGGGCACATTCTTTGTTGGAGTCCCCTCCAAATAAGTGCTCTAGACTTCTGTGGTCCTGGTGCAAGATGTGACTATATCATTACTGCCTTTGCTGGGCAGATGCAAAGCTGTAGCTCAGCTCCTAGCTCTCAGCCAGCTACCTATCCTGGCCCATGTATAATTATCATGCATGCTTTATTGCTTGTCAATATTTTAACCTTTCTGGCACATTATCCCCTAGGGCAACCGAGCAACCTTAATAATATAGCTGATAATTATCCTCCACATGAATGAAATTATCACTAGGGTCCTGTATAAATCACATGGAGAAGATGACAGATGTCTCTGGCTGGTCATCACAAAAAAATGGGAAGAGGCATTGTGACAGCTTAATGGGGAAGGTAATAAAACCAACAATAAAGTCATTTATAATACAAGCAGTGATTCTCAGGCCCTTCTATTTGTTTTCATGCTAATAGAAGATAAATGTCAGATTAGGAATAAGGCCTGAAATTTCTATTAAAAATATTTGGAAAATGTCATTAAATATCAGTAATTCACAGCTCAAGAAGTGGCAGCATGAGTCTTAATTACCTGTATGAGGTCCTTGGAAGTGAAGTGGGGATAATAGTGTTTGCTTTGCTGTTTCCTGGTGGGGCTGCGAGGAGCTGTTTCTGCGCTGCTGAGAGCATCAGGATCCTGTGGAAGGAGCAAGCTAAGCTGGTGTGTGGTGTCTCAGCAAGAGCTGCCTCCTGGCCACTGCTGGACAGCAGGACAGAGACCCTCCCTGTCAAGGAACCTGAAGTGGGTACCTCATGACTGTTTTGGCAGGCTGCAGTTTCACTGGGAGCCCAAGCAGCAGTGGGTGAGCAGGGAGAGGGTGCATTACAGCTCGTGGGAAGGTGTCAGGCACTCACTAGAAATACCTGGGTTGGTGTTTGCACCCTTGAGTCATGTGCCGGTGCTGCTGGTTAACCAGCTGGAGTGCAGGCTGTGAAAATGGCTGCAGCCCTTGACTCTTACCCTCTGCATGGACTGGAGGTTTGGGAGTGCAGGTGAGCAGTGGTGGGGGTGTGGAGTGAGCTGCTGAGCCTCCCTGGTGAGCCGTGGTGGGAGAGCAGGAGGCTGCTGCCCCAGCTCACCTGGGAAGGTCTGGGTGGCCCAGGGATGGTGTGGTGCCAGGGCAGGAGGTGCCACGGACACTGCCCCATGCCATTCAGGTGCTTGGGAGCTGGAGCAGATTGGGGCTGGTCTTGTGCTAACCACAGAACAGTGTGAGTACTGCCTGGGCATTGCCCCTGTGCCAGATGCCAGCGAAGCCATGCCACTGTGGCTGGAAAAGCAGGAATGGCTCTGCCCAGCAAACAGCCTGGCTGGCCTGGCTTCTGGGTGGTCTCCTCAGCATTCATATCAGCACAAGGATTAATCAGAAGATGTTTCTGGGACTCATGCTGGTGGAGAGGTGGGGAAGGGAGAGTGATGGGAATCATATTTGTGTCTGTGCTTAGCAGTCCTGCTGCATGCTCTCTGCATTTCGTCTAAACAAGCACTTTGAGGTCCGGGCCCTGGTGCCTCTGATCTAGCAAGTGCCTTATTGATCAAGTCCTGCCACGTGATCCCCTGAGCTGCCTGATGTTGCACAGGAGGGGCAAATTCCTCCTCCTACTTTAAAGCCCTCACAATGTTTTTAGTGCATGTAGGCCCATATGATAAATAAAGAGGCACAGCTGGGATGAGAATAGCAAAACGCAGAGGGATAATTAGCAGCTGGAGCCCCACAAAGCAGTTCCTAGCCCAAGCCCTGGAGGAAGGTGATCCATTCATCATGTTGCTCTCTGGGCTGGTGCTGCAGCTCTGGGGTGCAAGGTATTGAATTACAGTCTCTAGAAAATATTGTTTGGGGAATGTTGAGGAGAGCTGGTAAACAATGTGCTGGAAGGTGACAGATAAGCTTTGCAGCTTCCTGTAGTGCTTCCACAATAAAAAGAGCCATCTGGGGTTCCCCCCCCGCCTCTATTGCCCTGCCTGTCATGTCAGTGCTGGCAGGCTCTCTGCCAGGCCTTGCTGGGGCAGGCAGAGCTGTGAGGAGTTTCCTTTAAATGGTTGTTTCATTAGAGCGTGGCACTAACCATGCCTGACGAACCTCAAGCTTAATGAAGCACCATCTGTGATTCAGCTGTTGGAGGGGAAAAACATATAGGGAGCTCTTAACACTGGCTTTAGACATCACAGTATCACAGTATCACTTAGGTTGGAAAGGACCTCGAGGATCATCGAGTCCAACCTATCAACACAGACCCCATGACTAGACCATGGCACCAAGTGCCACGTCCAATCTCCCCTTGAACGCCTCCAGGGTCGATGACTCAACCACCTCCCTGGGCAACCTGTTCCAATGACGAATGACTCGCTCAGTGAAGAACTTCCTCCTCACCTCGAGTCTAGGCTAGACAATCCTCTGGGTTTTCCTGTCCTTACTGCAGTGTTACAGACGCTCCTAGCTCAGAGCTGCTGTCCTCAAGATGTGGGCATGGCTGATGATCCCCTGGAACCAAACTAGATATGGGTAGATTCAGACTGGATGTTAGGAAGAAGCTCTTCACCATGAGGGTAGTGAGGCACTGGATCAGGTTGCCCAGGGAGGTGGCAGAAGACCTATCCCTGGAGGTTTTTAAGGCCAGGCTGGATGTGGCTCTGAGCAACCTGATCTAGCGTGAGGTGTCCTGGCCCACAGCACAGGGGTTGGAGCTAGATGATCCTTGAGGTCTCTTCCAACCCTAACAGTTCTATGATTCTGTGTGCCTGCACTAGGAGCTGCCCTGCAGCCATATGAGGGTGGCGAGAGAACCTTCTTGGGGAAAATCTTCCCCTGAGGAGCTGTCCTGCTGCTGAACTGTTCTTTGCCCTTGTGCATGCCAGAGCTGCCCAGGTACTACCTGGGAAAATGAGATCTTCTCGGGGGGCAGTGTTGTGCTGCAGGGTGGACAGAGATCAGGGTGCCCGTTGCAGAGCATGTCACCCATCAATAGACACAAGAAGGAGCTGTGGCTCTCAGGGCAGGGCAGGGTTTCAGTGGTGTTCACTGTAGTTTGCCTTACATTGCAATCTCAGTGTAAATTTCTGCCCTTGTCCCTGATCCTTGAGGAGCAGAAAACACTGTTGGGTGTAGCACTGGGGAAAGACAGGTGAAGGAAGAGCAAATGGATTTAGCAAGTCTGTTCTTGGTGCACCTCCAGTGTGAGAGAAAGGGATGAGATGTCACAGAAGAGGTGGGAAGTGAAATGCTAGACAGGAAGGAGCATTGTGGAAAAGCAGGGAAGAACTATTTGGTTTCCTTTTAAGACCTACCACTATCTAGCTGTAGCTATTCATCTTCCAGGGGAGTGCTTAGAGACTTCAGGGGTGGGAGGTTTTCTGAAAACACAGAAAATCTCTGCTAAACACCAACCTGTGCTTCCTCAGTGCTTTGGTGGTGCCAAGCAGCCAGGTTGCCTTTTAGAATAGAATAAACCAGGTTGGAAGAGACCTTCGAGATCATTGTGTCCAACCTATCATCCAACACCACCTAACCAACTAAACCCTGGCACCAAGCACCCCATCCAGTCTCCTCCTAAACACTTCCAATGATGGTGACTCCACCACCTCCCCAGGCAGCCCATTCCAATGGGCAATCACTCTCTCTGTGTAGAATTTCTTCCTAACCTCCAGCCTAAACTTCCCCTGGCACAGCTTGAGACTGTGTCCTCTTGTTCTGGTGATGGTTGCCTGGGAGAAGAGACCAACCCCCACCTATTTACAACCTCCCTTCAGGTAGTTGTAGACAGCAATAAGGTCTTCCCTGAGCCTCCTCTTCTCCAGGCTAATCAACCCCAGCTCCCTGAGTCTCTCCTCATAGGGCTTGTGTTCCAAACCCCTCACCAACTTTGTTGCCCTTCTCTGGGCTTAGTTCCTCTATCAGACTCTGCTGACAGCATCACAGCTGTGGGGTGCTCTCTGTACAGAGCTGTGGGTGCAGGGGCTGCTTCAAGTGCCTCTCCTGAGCACAGCTGAGCTGGAAGCAAGCAGCATGCCCCGAGCTGAGGAAATGAATGGTGTCCCACTTCCTGACAGCCTGCTTTTTCCCCAGCCTGGAGGTTACAGCTCCCAGGGTCTCAGTGTCATCAGGAGCACAGTGCTGGGCTGCTGCCAGAGGAGAGCAGTTGCTGTTCAAGAGCCACCCACCCCTGGCACACGAGGTGCTTGATCAGAGGAGCAGCTTTGGAGCAGGTGTGGTGGGGTGTCTGCTTCCCTCCAACATGGAGCTGGCTAAGCTAGCAGCTTTCAGAGGCTCTCTTCCTGCTCCACAGCAGTATTGTGATTACAGGACAAACATAAAGTCACAGAATCACTGTCAAAACCTAAAGTAAATAATTTGGCTCATAAAACATGTGTCACCCACACAAATGGAAGAAGAGTTATGACTTCCCCTTCTCCCTTCCTGCAGCCAAGAGGAGAGTGTGGCACTACAGCACACGACTGAGGAGCTGATAGTGGCCAAAGTGGAACGTTTCCTGCCCCTGGAGAGGTCCTTTTAGAGTTATTAGTCATAAGTTTCTATTTAATGTACTGATTAGCACCAAGACTTGCAGACAGTCACTGCCTGTGCATGTGAATTGACTGAAGCATTGTTATGTACAGCCAGCAGCAGCTCTGCTACCCAGGAAGATTGATACACAGAATGGATCTTCTCAAGCTGCTTCTGAAAAGATTCACGACACTGCAGTGCAAGTGGCTTCCAATGGGAACCTCTGTGTACTGATGTCAGCATATATTTTATTCCCCTTGACTACAAGGGCTGCTTAGGTTATGAGCCTCCCACTGAAATGGACTGCACACAATTGCCACATAATTGCTTCTTTTCCTCGTGGGCTGATGAAGTTATGATTCACCCCCGGCTCCCCCAAGAGCAGCAGTCACAGCACCATGGGCTGCTTATCTCTCATCCAGCTCTGCTCACTTGCTCTCCTTTCCACATGGCATGGGCAGAAGGGAAGCCCCAAGAGCAGGGGGCAGGGGGCTGCTGCCGAGCAGGGTTTTAACCCTGGGCTGGCTGTAGGACTGTGCAGGGCCGTGGGGTGCTGCTCCAGGCAAGCAGGCTGGGATGATGCAGCAGATTCAGCTGCAGAAGGCTGCTGTGAGAATCTGTCCTTGGCAGGTGCTGCAGCCCAGATCCTCCTGCCTCTGCCCAGAGCCACACAGTCATTTTCTGGTGCTTGTGCTGCTCAGGGCAGAGGACATGTGGACTCCTTCAAATCTTGTGTTGAGTGTATCCAGCTGCACCAAAGGCCCAGGAGACCTTGGCAAAGAGTGTGTCTCTTTGCCCTCATCTATACAATCTACATCCTCATCTACACTCCCTCTCTTGTCCCCAGTTTCTGGTAAATAACCTGCAGCCCTTCCTGCAAGATTTGTGCAGTGCTGGGACAGCCTGCAGTGGTTTCACTGTCACCCTGTGAGCTCTGCTGGGGGCCACAATGCTGTCTTATGCCACTGAAGTCTGGCCCTCCAGTTATGGTGGTTAGGAGACCCTTGAGTTAATTGGGGCAAGGTCAAGCCATTCACAGAGAAATGTCTGTCTGCATGGAGGGCTGCAAACCCCAGGTGTGAACCCCTGCCAGCTGGCCTCATGGGCTCCAGCAGCACCCAGCCCTCAGTGCTGCCTCTCACCAACACTAGCAGCTGAGAGCAGCGTGGAGTGGAGAGTTATCCACTGCTGACAAATGTAGAGCAAGGCACGCTGGCACCGGTGGCCTGAATTATTCATCTCTCTGACAGGTTCTGAATTCAGTGCAGCACTGTTGCAGGCAAGCCGAGGAAACTCTCTGTTCAATGAGTACCAGCAGTCAAAACACAAACCACTGTGTATGAAATGTGATAAGAAACAATATTTGATGCCTCACACCCTCATGTAAATAGCTCCTTCACACTTGTTTTGCATCATGCCTGAGTCCTTGGGCATGTCCCTCTCCAAATGGAACTGCAGGTAGAGTGAAGAAGGAGAGGGCAGCAAAACTGATGCAGGACAAATGCATTTTGGCTGACTTGGACAGGATCAAGTATAAACAGGGGCCTGAGAGAAGAGACAAGCATCTCTTTCAGAAGATATGATGTCCTAGCATCACAACACCACAGATCTAGATGGTGTATTAAGCAGGCTTTATCCTGCCTAAAGAGGAGGAACTGATTATTTCTAGCAATCAGATGTGCTCTAGGAACATAAAGCTTTTGCAAACTGCTGTCCAAATATTGTCTCATCCGTTGTGACATGTTGCCAGTTCATCTGATGCTCTTCATTCTCCTCTGCTGCTAAGCTGAAAACTTCTCATAGCCAGGGGAAAATGCACCAACACCTTCTTTACATGGAGCCCGTGATTCCTCCAAGAGCAGGGGAGCAAATTGTAATATCCTATTCAAGACCAGGCTTGTAGAAAGTTGTTGACATTTACTTTGCCACAGCAAGATGCCTCATTCCCAGCATTATAAGTCATTTTTATGTCTTCACCAGCAAAACATTGCACTCCTCTCTTCTTTTTTTTTTTTTTTAGCTCCATCTTGCATAATGAACACAAAAAATCCCTTTCAGAAAGGCTGGCAGAGTCCTAATCTTCTTCCCAGTGAGTATGCCAGGCACATCTTGAGTAAGGAGGGGAAGCTTCACTGTCTCCCTTCCCACTTGTGGATGCTGAGAGTAGATGTTGTCAGTGCAGTGCTCTGTTGGGTCACATACTCAGAGTCTAGGTGTGTTTCCAACAGCTAATGACAGAGGTAATGTTACCTCTGTTGCAGTACAAGATGTGTCGTGCCAGCAGTAAATGCGTACATCAGCCTCTTCAGGGTAATTCTGCAGCAGACTTGGAGTTCATTTGAGCTGCATGCCCTCCACCCACTTCTTTTTTAATGGAGAAACTGTGTTTTTTCTGGCCAAATCACATTTGTTAATAGTTGTGCAGATGTGCCTGGGTGACAGTGCCATAGAGAAGCACAGTTTGGAAACCACCAGTTCTCGAGTGGCTGTGACATGTGTGCTCCCAGCATGCAGAGTTACCCTGGCAATATGGATGAGACTTAAGCAGGATTTCTGTGCTCTCTCTCTTCTTGCATCCAAGAGCAGGGCTTTGCTACCGGGGCGGGGAGGAGGGGGAGGCAGAGGAAGAAGGAGTTGCCAGGAGTGTGTACCCTGCAACCTGATGTCCAGAGACAGGAACTGGGCAGAGCTGCTCTGCTGATCCTTGTGAAGGCAGTTTTGAGACTGAAAGCAGGCCTTGTCCATTTACAAATGGGTGTAGGTGAGAGTGTAATGAGAGGCTGCCCAGTGCCCAGTAAACCAGAGAGTGAAGGCTCAGGGAGGTCAACACAGGGAGGAGAGGGCTCCTGTGTCCTTTGAGTGTGGCAGGTTTATAGACCTCTTATAAATGTTTCTAACAAGAATGAGGAGAAGGGAGCAGGGAGAGAGATTCCTCAGTGGACATTTAGAAAGCTCTCAGTGCTCTGTCACTGGCACTTAATTACTACTCTGTAATCCTTCAGCAGAGAGGTGTCTTCTTCAGCCTTGTCAGAATATACTGTTTTAAATGAATCAAGAGTTAATAATGTTCCTTAGTGTTAAAGGTCACAGATAAACAGCTCTGAGCAGCAGATCCCCCAGGACTGCTTGGAACATGGACTGCAGAGAAGTAGAACAACACAGAAAAGGGTCCTTGGTCCACTGTGGGCTTGCTTGAAGGGCTTACATATGTGTGGAGGTCTGCATTGCTTGGGGAAGAGAGAGAAAACCAGTGGTCTGGTTTCTCTTAGGATTGCTTTCACAGGTTAAGCTCTTTTTCATTACATTACATCTAGCTGAGGATTTTCTGAGCAAGGAGAGGCAGGTAGGAGGCTGGCTCTCTGAAAGACTTCCTCGTCTCGTTCATCTGATCATAATTCCACTAGTAATTAGTGCCTCTTTCCTGCACTGCTTTTGATAGAAAGCGTCAAAAATGAGCAGAGCTTGCTTTGCTGCAGAGCTGATGATGTATATCCATCTGGAAGCAGCAGTGAGCCCTGCATTGTCCCCACCACTGCCCTTCCCCGTGGCCATGCGGAGAGTCGCTTGACCTCTGCTGCCCTGTGACTCAGCAGCGATTGCAGCGCAGTCACCTGTGTCTGCCAGCTGGAGCTGTCTGTTGTCATGAACTCAGGTATGCAAGTGATCCCCCGGGGAGAGTCACTGGAAAACACAGATTTATTTGTCTGGCAATAATTGAGAAGCTCATTTTATTCCAGTAAGGATCTTTCAACCACAATCAATTTCACATGCCATAATAAATAATGGAGGTCAGCAGAGCACTGTGAGTGCTTCAGCAAGCTCTGTTGACAATGTTAAAGTGCAATAAACAGCTGAGAGATGCAGCTCTGCATGAGTGGGTGTACATTAATACTTGTTTAGAGAGTGTTTGATTGGCAGGCCTAGTTCTTTTAGGATCTTTCCTATGGAAAAGGCTTCCTGTTTTGTAGTTTGGCTGTGGGGGTGGTTTGTCTAACTTGCTGGCAGCAGGACCAGCTACAGTTACCAGAAAAGTTACAGTGAGGCTGGTGTTGGTCTTCTCCCAAGTAACTAGGGATAGGATGAGAGGAAATGGGTTTTAGTTGTCACAGCAGAGGTTTACATTGGACTTTAGGAAAAACTTCTTTACTGAGAGAGTGGTCAGGCATTGGAACAGGCTGCCCAGGGAGGTGGTGGAGTCACCATCCCTGGAGGTGTTCAAGGAGCTGTATATGTGGTGTTTCAGGACATGGTTTAGTGGTCATGGTAGTTGGGTTATGGTTGGACTCCATTTTAAGGGTCTTTTCCAACCTTAATGATTCCGTGATCTCCTTTGTCAGTGCAGGGGGATAGGTGGTAGCTGCTGCTACCTACACTGTGTTCTGCAGCTGGGGCCTGACCCTGGCTGCCCATGGGCCTGGAGCCCAGGTGCTCTGCCTTGGTGGGGTGTGTTTTGTAACTGCCAGCCCTGGGGCAGCAGGAGAGCCCTCACAAAACAGAGAAACACTCAGCCATGATGCCCAAATGGCATTCTCACTGCAGGCTTTCCTGACCCCACATTGATCACAGCTGCTGTTAGAAAAATGAATTTGATCTCCCCTTTTCCTACCTTTCTCTTCAGGTGTCAAATCTGGTTAGACATCATTTGAATGTCTCTTGAGCTGTCCCTGTGCAGGGGCTTGTGGGCTGTGATCAAGTCCCCTCTTAAGTTTCCCTCTGATCTTCTGAACCTGCAGAGTAGCTTCAGTCCTTCACTGCACAGCAGGTTCTGTAGGTGTGAAGTCAATTCTTGCTGCTCACTCAACCCCTTTCAGCTCTCACTACCTGGAGGAGGCTCTGCCTCTGCTGCCTGGAAGCTTTCAGTGCCCTCAGCCCAGCTGGCGCTGGCTGGAGGTGTCCCCCAGAACACGGCAGCCACTGCAGACACCAAGAGAGCAGAAGAGCCTCTCTGGAGTATCCCTGCTTGGGCCTCCTCCATATGCAGTGCTCTGGAATACAAAACATGGAAACAATTAAGTAGATTAATTAGCTAATATTTGCATGGGACCTGGAAAATACAAAGCACTCTATAATTGCTAAGTACAGTAGATGAATTAGTTAATGTTTACACAGTGCTTTGTAAACACAAAGGCATCATGGTAGTGCTAAGTGCTATTATTAATGAAGTTTTCACTGTTTGTAAGACTCAAGGAGAGCCTCACCACCACCCAGCATTTCCATTCCCAGTTTTGCATCCTGGCTCACAAGCTCCTCCACGGCAGTGAATGCTGTGTGGGTCTCCCTCCAGGGATAGTGGTGGGTGGTATGACCACCCCTGTCTTATGGGGACACAGAATCCTTGTCTATGGGGACACAGAATCCCTGTCTATGGGGACACAGATGGGACAGGCTGCCAAGGCCTGCCTGCCATGGCCACAGAGTAGTCAGGCTGATGG
The DNA here is from genome assembly GCF_026170545.1 of Melanerpes formicivorus. Taxonomy (NCBI): domain Eukaryota; kingdom Metazoa; phylum Chordata; class Aves; order Piciformes; family Picidae; genus Melanerpes; species Melanerpes formicivorus. The sequence continues at coordinate 10,347,855 of NW_027142366.1, read as the reverse complement.
TGGTGCTGAGCTTGGAAGCTATCATAGTATCCCCTGATTATCAGGGGGCTGTTTGCATGATGAATGAAGCACAAACTCTGTTATTGCTCCACAATGGAATTCCAGAAATGCAGAGAGCAGACAATCTCAGAAGTCCTCTCAGAAGTCCTATAAGGAAGCTGTAGTCAGGTAGGGGGTCAGGCTCTTCTCCCAGGCACCTAGTGACAAGATGAGAGCATGGTATGAAGTTGAGCCAGGGGAGTTTTAGGTTAGATATTGGGAAGCACTTCCTCACAGAGAGGCTGATTAGGCACTGGGATGGACTGCCCAGGGAGGTGTGGAGTCTACATCACCAGAGGTTTTTAAGAAAAGATTGGATGTGGCACTTAGTGGCATGGATTAGCTGATATCATGGTGTTAGGTCATAGGCTGGACATGATGATCTCAGAGGTCTTTTCCAGCCTCAATGATTCTGTGATTCCAGTGTTGCAGAATCCCCAGCATTACAGAGTCTTAGAGTGTTCAAATCTCAGAGAGTCAGAAGTCCTGACTATATCTCTAGCAGTATCCCTACCCTCCAGTTTAGCTCTCTTGCTCCAAAGTAGCTGTTTAAATATCTTTCATTCAACCGGTGGACTGGAGTGGCAGGCAGGGCAGGAGATGCAGGAAGGTTGAGGCCTGGGGAAGAGCACCACAGCTGTGTCATATCACCACTGACTGCTGTGTGAGTGCACAGGCACAAAACCAAGGAAGAAGAATCTAGCTCTAAATGAGCAGGAAGTTTGGAGCCTCCTAGGGTTTTGTGCCTACCTTGCTCCATCCCAGTTGACTGTGATCATCTTCCCCCTTTCTTGCTCTGCATTGTGCCAGTCCTGATGTGTAGGACTACAGCTCTCTGCAGAGCAGTGCATGCAGATGCCCTGCTCCAGCTCTGGAAGTAGGACCTCGGCCTTCTGTTCATTTGGAAGCTGTGCACTGCCATTGCTGTCACTGGCTTCCTCCCAGCACTGCATGCACAGGTGCCAAATTGTATATGGATGCATGCCAGAAGCCATTCTTACCTTCCATCACTGATCTTTTGGGTGGTAAATGGCAGAGGGAACAACGTTACTTAGCTGAGCATATGAGGAACTTTTCACACCTAGGCAGTGCTGAGCAAACCTGTGCTGCAGGGCCAGCATCAGAACCCACACTGGTACATGCTTCCCAAGGAGGCGAGGAGTTGCCCTTGCAGGCTGTGCCTGTGCTAGTGCCAGTGCAGGCAGCTTTGTGGGAGGAGGTGCAAGGACATGCTGTCCCTTTGGGAGATCCAAGTCCAATGAGGGTTGGCAGCTCTGGGAGCTAAGGCAGGCAGGCAGGCTGCTGGTAATGGCATTGCCTTTGACACATACATCACTGATCTCTTCATCTGTCATAGAGCAGCGCCTCTACCATCTGCTGTCACTTTGCACTTGGAGATGGGCTTCCCGGTGCCTTTCCCCCACTTCTGTTCATCTCTCTTTTTGCATCTTGGTCTTTGCAGAGACAAGAAATGTGTGAAGAGCCAGAGGCTTATGGGAAGTGAATGGGAAGGGAATGCATTCCTTCTCTGGATGGCAGCCAGCACCTCACAGCTGGCATCAAGAGAGCTCCTGTCTGCAGCCTTTGCCCTGCCCTGCACCAGGGAGCAGTGCTGATGTGCCCATGGGCTCATAACTGACAGGGTGTGAGGGCAGAGATCTGAGAGGAGCTTTCTCTATGTATTGAGAAAACATGTCTTTCTTCAGCTGCTCTTTTAGATGCTTGGAGGGCAGTGGCTTGTTTCAAGCATGGGCAGGGGTTCTTGCCACATGATGGTCTGTGCTTGTTTATAGACTCTTCTTGCAGGACTGTGATTTTTGCTTCTCCGGCTGTGGCTAGCTGTGGTTTTTATTTATTTTTCTCTTTGTGGGGGGAGAAGGCTGGGCCTTCCTCTCAAAACCTCAACAGCTGTCCACCAGCAATGTGGTGAAAATAGGGCTTTGTGAAATAGTCAGGAGGTGGAGGCACAGAGTTTGCCTGTTAACTGTATCCTTGGTTTATTCTGACAAATTCTTCCTCAGATTCAGTGGCAAAGGTGGACAGCAGCAGAGCTGCAGTGCTGCAGGGAGGGAAGAAGAGTGCCAGATGCAGGGAGGTGTGGGACAGGCAGGCAGTCCCGTGGCAGTGGGGGTGCTCTGTAACACCTGGTTGCCAGGCAGAAGGGGATGGTTTTAAGGAACAGCTTCATTAGAGTACACTACTTAGCATCAAAGAAATGCCAGGGCTGCTCTACGCCGAGTCCCTGCCTAAGGCACTAAACTAGGCTGTCATTCAGCAGTCTGAATCCGAACCAGAAGTCCTGGAAAGGCTTATTTTTTTCCACATTTAATTGCCCTTTTTGCTTTGTAAACATAAAGGTTGAAGCTTAAACTCTGACAGCTCCAGTAGCCTTTTTCTTATCTCCTGAAAAAAAAATGACATTCAGTTTGTTAGGTTTTTCTTTCACTGCAGTCCAAAACCTCACAGAATCTGCACAACTTTTTTCTTTCTTTTTTTCTTCTTTTTTAAAGATCATTGAAGCATTCCAGTACTCACTTTGGGAAAAGCCCTTTAGCTCACAAAAAGACAAAAGCTGAAACCTGAAGAGCCAGGACCTTTGCCCATAGCAATGCCCGATAAAAATGCTTGGCCCAAAGAGGCAGAACAAGCAATCAGCATTCCACCTTTTCACTGGGAGCAGATTAAAGCATGCTTATCTGCTCCTGTTATTGTTCCAGAAAGAAATGAAAGACCATGAAAGAGAGAGGAGAAAAAGAAAAGCAAGTGTTAAAAAGCAAAAGGGGCTGTGTCATAGCAGCCTGAAAACTTCCTGAGTTTGGCTCTGTCTCGGCGATGGGCTCCCTTCACCTGGAAGGTCTTCCTTGGGGTGGTGGAGCTGCAGGCTGTGCTGTCCCTTCCATCTGCCTGCAGGAGATGGGGAGTAGGGGCTGGTCCTGCCCTCAGCCCCCTGCTCCTTGCACTGCTCTCTCCCCCCCCCGACAGAGCCCTGGCTGTGCTCAGCCACCTTTGGCTTGCTGAGTTGTTTCGATTAACTGGTGACAGGGTGATCAATATTGTCTTGTATTTCAGACCCTAAGCACATGGGCAGTCTGCAGGAGCAGCAGCTCTAACAGGTTGTGGGTCTGGGCTAGATGGAGGAGGATTTTTCCCTGCCTGTTCTCCCTGGTACTTTCCCATTTATTACGGGTTCATGCAGGGTGTTCTGTGATCCTGCAAGTCTTCATTGAGTGCAACATGCTCTCTGTTTCTGTGAGGACAGGCTGTGTTAGACCCTGCCTGAAAGGAGGCCTTTGTCAAGGCCAGTGCAGGAGATTCAGAAGTTTGCTGGTAGAATGCTGTAGGTGTGATCCAGCACCACTTATTTTCTGGCATCTGCATGCCTGCACTTTGCTGTGTGCTGCAGATGACTGCGACAAGGCCGCTTCAGACAATTGGAGCTTTTTACACAGGGGAAAAAAAAAAGAAATCCTTGAAGCACATTTTAGGCAAATCCTTTGATTCAAATTGCAAGCTTGAAATGACAAATGGGAGAGAGAGAAGCTTCAGGAGAATGTGTGTCTATCACAGATCCTTCGGCTCCTCGTTGTCATCAATAAGGAAGCAACAATGATTGGCAAACTCTAATTACCGTTTCCTCTGCAGAGCTGAGCGCAGGCAGGGCTGTGCTTTGTGGGGCTTGAGGAATAGCTGTCACAGCTGTTACAGTGAATATGTCTCTCTTAAGTTTTTCATCTTCTTTATCTTCCAGTTTGCCCAAAATTAAATGTTGGTGTTATTCAGGTGGGGCTTTCAAACAAGGTGTTGAAAGAGGACAGCTCTGCAGCAGATCAATTTATCATCCTCCTTTCTGCTACAGCCCTGCCCATGGCTACTGTAGTCATGAGGCCCCATGGTTGTGTGGGGTTTTTGGTTTTTTTTTTGGGTAGCAATCACATGTTTCTTCCTCCTCCTTCTGCATCCAGGTTGGTGGGCTAGACATGTACCAAAAGTCCTGCTTGGTCCCCCCTCTCCTGGCTGATAGTGGTGGCTTGCTAGAGCTCACAGGGAAAGCAGGAGCAGTGTTGCTCTTTCTGAAGATTTGGTGTCACAGAATCACAGAATCAACCAGGTTGGAAAAGCCCTCAGAGATCATCAAGTCCAATCTATTACCTAATACCTCATGACTAACTAAACCATGGCTTCAAGTGCCACATCCAATCCTTTTTTGAACACCTCCAGGGATGGTGACTCCACCACCTCCCTGGGCAGCACATTCCAATGGCCAACAACTCTCTCTGTGAAGAACTTTCTCTTCACCTCGAGCCTAAACTTCCCCTGGCACAGCTTGAGACTGTGTCCTCTTGTTCTGGTGCTGGGTGCCTGGGAGAAGAGACCAGCCCCCTCCTGGCTACAACCTCCCTTCAGGTAGTTGTAGAGAGCAAGAAGGTCTCCCCTGAGCCTCCTCTTCTCCAGGCTAAGCAACCCCAGCTCCCTCAGCCTTTCCTCATAGGGCTTGTGCTTGAGACCTCACCAGCCTTCACTCCCTTTGTGGATGTGGCTGATCTGGGGGTCTTTGCTGTATTTTCTCTTCTTTCTTTCCTCCCCACCCCCACAGCCCCCCCACCCCCCTGCTGCTTAGTGTTTTGTCCATGCAAAATCCTTTGATGTTTGTCCACACAGACCACTATGGACTGCTGGTTTGGATGCACCGGATGTGTGTGCTCCATGTTGACTGTCAATGGGCTGGTAGGGTGGTGTAGGTGTTGATGGGGATGAGACTATCATTCATTGCTGACTGATTTAAAGTTGCCACCTCCTTGGGGTCAGATGCATTTACTACCTTCCAGGACCTTGTTGTCACAAGAGCATTTGTTCACCTATCAGCCATGAATGATGTAGATGCTCCATACATCCTGGGAAACTGGTCTCAGAACATTTCTCTTTCTCTGAGCAAAGGCTTGACTCTGTAATGAGTTTGCCCCTTCCCCATGCAATGGCACATTCATTACTGTGACCCCTTGTGGTGGGTTGAAATTACCCCCAGAAATAAAATTGCCAGACCAGTTGGAAAGCAGATGAAGCTAGACTTGCAAGCAGACTAAAATCTAGAAAGATGAAATGCAATGAATATGTACAAAATATCCAACATTTACATGTGTTTACAATTTATCAACAACACAAGAACACCCCTGGACAAAACCAGGGGGGCTACCAATAGCTTCCCCTTTCCTTCCCCCCCTGCCTTTTTCCCTTGGACAAGAGAGAGAGAAGAGCAGAGAGTAGGGAGCTGGGGTTGCTTAGCTTGGAGAAGAGGAGGCTCAGGGGAGACCTTCTTGCTGTCTACAACTACCTGAAGGGAGGTTGTAGCCAGGAAGGGGTTGGTCTCTTCTCCCAGGCAACCAGCACCAGAACAAGAGGACACAGCCTCAAGCTGCACCAGGGGAGGTTCAGACTGGATGTTAGAAGGAAATTCTACACAGGGAGAGTGATTGGCCATTGGAATGGGCTGCTTAGGGAGGTGGTGGAGTCACCATCGTTGGAGGTGTTTAGGAGGAGGCTGGATGGGGTGCTTGGTTGCATGGTTTAGTTGATTAGGTGGTGTTGGATGACAGGTTGGACACGATGATCTTGAAGGTCTCTTCCAACCTGGTTTATTCTATTCTATTCTATTCTATTCTGTTCTGTTCTGTTCTGTTCTGTTCTACTTTGCCACAACTAAGAAACACAGACAGGGTCATCAAGGCAGCAGAAGCAATCAGCCAGTGTCTGCTAGAGTAAAGAAGATGAAAAGAAGTGTACACAACTAACTTCATATTAGTTTATCAGACCCATGGGATTATTTAGACCTTATAATTATTTTCCCTTTCACAATGGTAATTTATTTACATTGTGCCACTTTCTACTCAATCTGTGGAAAAATTTCCTGGGCATCAGCCTAAAAGTGCCACATCCTTCTTGGGGTCAAGCAGCCCAGCAGCCCAGCATCACTGATTGTGAGCTGTCAGTCTCCTCCTTTACAGAACATGTCTCCTACTTTCCCACAAATGAAGCTTTTCTATCCAGTGCACATTTGGTTTCTGTGCTTCGTGGCTCACACATGGTACTCAGTTCCTGGCTCTGCTGTAGGCTTTGGTTTTGCCCATGCAGATGTGCTTACTTCCTGCCTACACATTTCCCTGCTGTTTAAAGGGGGATGTGAATTTAACCAGAGGTGTTGAGGTGCACATAGAGGAACCTTGCCTCCCTAGTTTTCACTGGACCACATGACTCCCCTCTTTAATTAGCCTTGTTTTAGCTGCTTGCTGTTGCATATCTCCCTCAGCCCATCAGCTACTTCATTTCTCTCTTGCAAGATGCTCGGCTGATAAGCATCTTAGCTCTTTGCCAGACAGCGTGTGCTTGTTAGCTGCCAGCCAGCTGAGGATGATTAGACTGGAGTTTTGATGGTGGTTTCCTGCCTTTCAAGCCCAAACAGATGGCATGCTACTCCCAGTGTAAGCTTTGACTTCCATAGTGTTTCATGGCTTGGCCAAATGGCAGTGGCATAGTCTGTACATGTGAAGCTTCTCAAGGGGATCCTTGCAAAGGGAGAGGAGTGACTGTGTCCTCTAAGGGCCCTGCAAAGTTCTATCCTCTCCAGAGGAGTTCTGGGCTTGTCTGGTGGATGCAAGCATCCAAGCTACAGTTTTGTTCCCCAGCTTGTATGTCTGTTGCTGATGGCTGTCAGTCTCATATTTAGGCTCAGTGTTTTAGAGAGCAAACAGTGTCATGTCTGATAAGAGATGCTCCTTTCAGATGTATGGTATTGGATCAACGTGCTGTATGATTGAAGAAGGGACAACCACAAGATCTTTGCAAGAAGCAGACAAGGAGATCTTTTTCTGTCATGAAGCAAAGAATCATTCTGTGTTTGCCAGCTATGTTGGTGCGTGTCTGTATGGATTTAGCAAGGGACTAGAATTGATTAGAGGTTGTGAGCAAAAGGGCAAAGGAATGAGGAGCCTACAGAGGCCTGATAATGGATTTGCTCCCTCTATTAACCCAGATCTTTATTCCTGGGACAGTTTTCAGTTCTATCAATGTCAAGTTTTCATATCTGTGTGGGATCCTAAGTGGATCTCTATCTACTGCACAGAGTAGTTTGACTGGCTGCTTCTGTCCCTGCCATATGTGGGGCTTGCACCAGTGACAGGAGCCCTCTGGTTCCTCCTGGTTGAAGGTGCTGAGCAGGTGAGGAGGGTGTGGTGGGGACAGGGCTGTCAGGAAGTGGCTCCACCTCAACAGGTCAGTGGACTTGGGAAGCATCCTGACTGCCTTCAAAGTTCCTTGAAATGTGTGATCATCAAACAGCCACTGTCTGCCAAAGCCCAGCATCTCTCCAGCACCTAGCTCTGTAAGAAAACAGCTCCTTCTTATGAAATAAAAAGCTTTCATCATTCTTCACTTATTGCATTGCATGACAGCAACTGGCAGCCTGCTCACATGAGCCAATTTATTAACTAAATCTCATTTACTAACTGGCAACAAGTGTAGCTGTTGAATACAGATGAGGTTGGGCTTCAGAGCTGCCCAGGTGCCAGGCAGCTTCCTTGGCCCATTTGTCCTTGTGTCAATGGCACTGCCAGTAATAAACCTCTCTTCTGGTGGGCCCTGCTAGACATGATTGGGCTGCTGAGCTCAGCCTAATGAATGGATACACAAGAGGAGCACCAGACTCACTGGGAGACCCCTGTCTGTGTGCTGAGCTGGAAGCAGTCTGTTCCAGCTCAGAGGAGCACATTCCCAGCACTGCCAATCATTTCTTCCAAACTGTGTGCCCTGCCCAAGAGGCAGAAAGAGAAGGGACAGCCTTGGAATAGGCAAAGGCTTTGTTGGGAGGTGGATGAGCCTGTTAAGGCAGAAGGGATAGTGAGGCACACATCAGGGGCAGGAGTTAGGGGAGGGACAGAGAGGTTGCTGGGTGTCCTTCTCCTTCTTTGGAGACTTTCAAGACCCATCTGGATGTGTTCCTGTGTGACCTGCCTTGGGTGACCCTGCTTTGGCAAGGGGGTTGGACTCAATGATCTCTGGAGGTCTCTTCAAACCCCTACCAGCCCCATTGAGGCTGTTCAGCCTGGAGAAGAGAAGGCTGCAGGGAGACCTTAGAGCAGCCTTCCAGTACCTGAAGGGGGCTACAAGAAAGCTGACGGAGGGGAATTTTTACAAGGGCTTGTAGTGACAGGATGAGGCAGAATGGCTTTGATCTGGAAGAGGGGATATTTAGGCTGGAGATTATGAAGAAATTCTTTCCAGTGAGGTTGGTGAGACACTGGAACAGGTTGCCCAGGGAGGTTGTGGATTGTCCTTCCCTGGGGGTGTTCAAGGCCAGGCTGGATGAGGCCTTGAGCAAACCGGGCTGGTGGGAGGTGTCCCTGCCCGTGGCAGAGAGGTTGGAACTGGATGAGCTTTAAGGTCCCTTCCAACCCAAACCCTTCTATGACTCTATGAATATCTCCAGACAAGGCCAGTCCACTGCCAGTGTTTGCCTCCTCCTCATACCTGCCTCCACATTTAGTGGTTTCTCCCAAGCAAGACAAAAAAATAACAATAAAGACAATTCTTTTAGAAGTGATTATCTGAGAGTACAGATTGTCAAGCTTTATGCTGTTGGATAAATCAAACTAACTGCTGGGAGTTAATTTGTCTGACCATAAAGTGGATTCAATAAGTGTAAACCAAAACTAATTGGTTCTGTTCCATACAAATTTAATCATACTATAAAATGGGATCAATGCAAATAAAAAACGTTGAGTAGGTTAAGTGTCAAGAATCTATAAAGGGGGGGTGGGGGGGAAACCCAAACAACATGAAAAGGCTTATGCTCCTCTTTGCAGGGGCTGGAAACCAGATGGGTCTCCATCTCTGTGTTGACCATCTCACAGTGAGGGGGGTTGGTCTCTTCTCCCAGGCAACCAGGACCAGAACAAGAGGACACAGCCTCAAGCTGTGCAGGGGGAAGTTTAGGCTTGACCTTAGCAAGAAGTTCTTCACAGAAAGAGTGATTGCCCATTGGAGTGGGCTGCCCAGGGAGGTGGTGGTGTCAGTGTCCCTGGAAGTGTTTAAGAAGAGCCTGGATGAGGCACTCAGTGCCATGGTCTAGTTGATTAGTTAGGGTTGGGTGTTTGGTTGGACTTGATGATCTTGGAGGTCTCTTCCAACCTGGTTGATTCTGTGTGTGTTTCTGTGTGTCTCTGCCATGCTGTGTCAGAAATAACTTGTGCCTCAGTTCCTGTTTTCTCCTGGGCTGAAGCTGCTGCTGGAAAGACATGTGACCCTTTGGATGCTGTGCTCTGACACAAACCTGATGGAACGTGGCAAGCAAAATGCAGGCTGACAGCCCTTGCCTGTGCAGGCTGTCCTACAGCAAAGGGGCAACTGGCAGCTTCAGGAGGCCCAAACACAAACCCTGTCCCTGTGCTGATGCCAGCCTGAAGGATGCATGCAAAGCACCAGGACTTCTGCTGCCTGGCTCCTTTGCACCCTGGCACCCTTCCCTTTCCACCAGGTAATGGTGGCACTCAGCCTCTTCTGGGCTCCCTGTGCCTCCCTGGTCGCAGAGCAGCCACCTGCTGATGATTTCCCCAGAGCAGCTGACATCATGGCTCTACCAGGCCTGATCAGGGTCTCAGGCACTGTTCAGAGCTCCCCAACTCCTTCCACAGAGAGCAAAGCTTCAGCTGAGGATGGCAAGGAGCACTGTGCCATCTCCTGGGGCTCACCTGGTGTGCACCCTGTGTTTTGAGCCTCTTCAGTTGATGTGTGATTGCCAAGACAGCCATCTGGTGAAGAAGGCTGCCAGGACAAGAGCTACAGCTCTGCCTCAGCATCCTAACAGTGGTTCAAGGCAAATTAGATGCAAGCAGCTCAACTGAAACCTTTTAAATTAATCTGTTGAAAGACCTGCAGTGAGAGGCTGACATAGGCTGTAGTTATGGTGATGGCTGGAGTGTGGCTGGGGTTGCTGCAGTTGCTGCTCAAATGGAGAGCTGCTAAATCCTTCACATAAATGGGCAGCCAAGAACTGAGCAGCTCCTCAGTTTCCCCATGTGGATGTCCAGGTTGGACAAGACATAGAGGAAGGCACCTACAGCTCAGCAGAGAGGAGATATAGGGAGAGAGGGAATGGAAAGGAGCAGCCTGAGATCTGGGAAATTAAAGGATGCAGCTTCCAGCATGCAGGGTTTCTGCTGTGGCAAATGTCAGAGCTGGGACGAGAGAGAAATGCTGAAGCTGGAGGTGAGGAAGAGGAGCTGTGACAGCACTTCTTCCAGCCCTGACCTCTTCACCAGCCTTCCTGGGGCACTGGGACCCTTGGGAGGGCAGGAGTGACCACCACTGCACACAAGTCCCTTCCACTGCTCTCCTTGGAGACCCTCATGGGACTACTGAAGCCCTGTGGTGCTCCTTGTTTGGGGCTGGAGGTATCCCTGCCTGGGGGGCAGACCCAGGACCCTCACTCCCTGCACTGGGAGCTGTGGGCAGGACCATTGGAGGAAGTGCTGGGCTTGCAGTGAGCTTCGAGTTTGCTGCTGCAGTGCTCTCATGGAAGCCTCTGAGGTCCCAGAAGAGGTGGAGAACAGTTGGGCTGGTGTTGCCGTGGGATTACCTCTCTGGGAGTGGAGGAGCCCTGTGGAATTGCATCTGCTGCCCATGTCCTGGGGCGGCAGCCTTGCTGATTTGTCTGCTGCTGCTGCCCCACCACCAGCTGCTACCCCTGAGTTTCCAGGAGAAGCAGAACTGGGAGCTTCTTGCTGTGCCAGGCAGCCTGGCAAGTGAGCTTCCTCTCACCTCCTTGCTCTCCAAACTTTCAGAGGGTAAGTTCTAGTATCTCATAAAAAATCACGTTTGTATCATAATTTCAGCCTGCAGAAAGCCCTTTTCATGCAGGGGCCAGGATGCATACAAATTGCTGCTCTAAATCTCCAGCTACAATAAGGAAACTTCAAATGCTGACAGTTTACTTGATAAATACCTAATACAGCTTAAATAATTATTTAATGCAGACAAATGGAAAAAGAGAGCATCCGTATGCAGCGCTGGAATAAATTACAGCTTGCAGCTCTAAGGGAGGCTCCAGCACAGCCTGGGAAGAAGGGCTCAGGGCGGCTGTGCTAAGGGAAGGCTCAGCCAGGAGCTGATGGATGTCAAGTGGCAGACTAATGAGATGAGGTGAGCTCCATTAACAAAGTGCTGATGGCTTTGGCCGAGTAAAAGAGTGCTTAGTGCTGCGGGCAGCCCCACACCAGCCACGGGGCTGAGTGTTAGTGCTGTGGGGCAAGAGTAGCCCCGGGACAGGCCAGTGCTGGCCGCAGCTGGTGGGGGCCCGTGGGCGGCATCTGGCGCAGACAGCCTTTGTGCAGCCCCCCGTGCAGCAAGCAGCTCTTCTCTTTCCGTGCTGGAGTTTCTGCGTGGCACTGCTTGCTGCCTCCTCCCCTGAGCAGAGCTGCGCGAACCCGGGAGGCCCCGCAGTGGGCAGCAGGCACCTGTCCCCACAGGCAGCCCAGGGAGCTCCCTGTAAACGGAGCAAGCTCCAAGTGCCAGGGGCATTGCTCATCAGCAGCAGAGCTGTTCACTTCCGGAGATGCTTCTGTACTGCGTTCCCAGACTAATTCTGTGACGTTCAGGAGTGCAGCTCTCAGCTATGCCTCCTTTAAGCCCCATTGAGCCCCATGGTTAATGATCGCTTGTGGGCTTGCTTTGCTCTTCTGTGCTCGGTGGGTCTCCTGCCTGAGCTCTGACAGATCACAGGGGCTGCACTTGGCTGAGCTCCCGTTTGCTGCCCTGCCAGCCTTGCAGCAGGGGAGGGCTGCAGCTGTGCCCCTTTGTGCAGCAGAGGATAAACACAGTGCCAGAGATGGAAGATAAGAGGCAATAAAAAGTAAAATGCGGAGTCCTTGCCCTTTAAAACATATTAGGTGGTTTATAAAAAAACCTCAGCTCTGTATTTTTAGGATGCATGTGGAATTGTTCAGCCTGTAGCCCTTAAGGAATCTGACCTTGAAGAGAAGAAATACAGCTGTGAGCAGCTTTGGAAACGCTCTGGGAGCCAACAGACCGGGCAAGTGCTCTTGCTTATTGATTCGCAGTAGGGGAGGCTCGTTAGGCTGGCGTGGTTTGGGGAAGCAGCTCAAGCTCCTGCACTCCTCTTGCTATCAGATAAACTCCGTGTGCAGTCAGAGGTAGAGAACTTTGGGGTAGAAATACCAATGTGTCTGCTGAGGTTTGCAGGGATCCTTAACTCCTGGCAGTCAGGAGGGGCTTGGCTGGTCCTGGACCGACAAGCTCTGGTGGTATGAAGCTAAACCAGACAGAAGCACGCAGCCTGGTCCCACCACCTTGCCCAGCCCTGGTGTGCTGCAGAGCTCTTGCCTAGCAGGCTCTGCTGTGGGGTGTGCAGTGCCAGCCAGGCTCTTTCCTCCTTCTGCTAGAGCATCTTTAGGATGTGGAGCCTGGGTGGTGCTGTGCCTCCCCTCCAAGGGTGGTTAAAGGTTGGCCACCTACTTCTTGTATGGTGCCCTATCTGCAGCAGCCTGCTTGGGGTGGGATGGGCTTTCCTCAGTTACTGGAGCTGTTCCACTTGGTGTGGAGTAGTCAGCTTATTGGTGGGGAGGAGAAAAGGTCTTGTGAGGAGGTGACTTGGTCAGGAGTGGGGAGAAGTGGGTTTTGTTTCAGTACATGCTGAGGAGTCTGATGCCTTCTCTGTACCAGTAGAAGTTATGGGGCAAAGTGGCAAGAGCAGCTCCTGATTTGGGGTGCTTGTGTTTTCAGGGAGTCTAGGGAGAGACCCAGGTCTGGCCTTCTGCTGAAGAAGCTCACTCTTTCTAAGGGAGGAATGGCATCCTTCCAGCCTCTGTTTTAGGACCATATTGGAAAAGAGTGGCCCTGCAGATTCCTTTAAGAGTACTGAGCCAGCAGAGACAGCTGTGAGGTGAGCCAAGGGAGCTGAGCAGTAGTCTTTTTACTTTAAATTTGTTCTTGGAGGGAATAGAGATGGTTCCTGGTGGGCAGGACTAACCAGTAAATCGATCCCTGTGTTTGCTGCTGCAGGGAGCCAGGATCTCCCTGTGCTCTGGGCTCTGGCAGGGAAAATATAAACAAACTCCAGTTTTGTGTCTGACCAAGGAGATGTAAATCAAACACGTGTGTTGAAGCCTTTTAAACGTTTTGACATTTTCCAATCCATCAAGGCCTTTAATTGTATTTTGAGTGAGTCGTTCTCCATGTAAATACCAGTTAATGTTGGAATTGTTTATAGCTGAATTGTCTCTTTATGCAAATTGTGTTCCAAGATCACAGAGCTTCTGTTGCAGAATGAAAATGTCTCTTTTGTTTAATGCTAGAATGTTTTCATTGGCTGCTGGGGCTTTCACAGACAGCATGGCTCTTCCTCGGTGCCAGAGCAGGGCGGGTGCCAGCCTCACAGGAGGGTATTTAGGGCTGCAAGCGTGGGAGCAGCCAGGTTCAGGCTGTGATGGCTGCTCCAGTTGCTCCTGCTGCAGAGTCAGCTCCTGGAGCTGTTCCAGGGATTGTATCAGTGTTAGGTTTTTGCCTGCTTTGCCTGTGGGCTCTGGTACCCTCTGCAGAATTTGTGAAGCCGGATGGCTCTCCCTGCTGGGCTCCAGTGGGTGTATTGATGGTGCCCAGCACATGGCAAGTGCCAGCCAGGCATCCTTCTCCTTCCCTGCCAGGCTCAGCAGAGCCCCTCTGGCTCTAGGCTGTGGCCAGGACAGTCCTTGTCTGCTGGGGGATGTCGTTCCTGGGATCCCTCTCTGTGGCCCAAGAGCTAATTCATGATTCTGTGTGGAAAGCAGCAGGCATTAAAGCCACTGCTGCTGGCTGAAAAATGAAGAGAAATCAACATGCTGCTCCCGCCCGTGCTGTGCCTAAGCAGTAATCAGGATCATCACCTGCAGATAAATCTCTTCCTGCCATACACAGAAGAGGAGGAGATACTGTGGCTTTCCTCCAAGTTTAACCATGGGGGAGCACATGGAACTTGCTGTCTCACCCCTGATGAGTGCTGGAGTGCTGGGGGGGCATGATGGGCTGTATCTGATGTGTAGCAAAGGAGCAGAGTTGACGGTGGATGCACTCGTGGGTGCTCGGCCACAGGCAGAGGCTGGCATTGAATCCAGCCACCTCTGAGCCATCCTCTGCGCCCCAGGACCACCCTCCCTTTCTCCTGGATTTTTCAGTCAAACAGCACTGTAGATCTGGCCTTTGTGTTTGCTTAATGCCTGTTTTCCTCAGGGAACACTGTGGAGCAAGCTGCATAGCCTGGAGTTTGGCTCCTGTATTATTTCTTCATTAATATTTGTTGTTCATAAATATATATTCACTCCTATTTATCACAGGAGCACCAATTACCAGCCATAAATTCTAACTGTGGGGAATATTTCAGTCCAGTTTTATTAAGAAGTGATTTTTAAAAATGTTGCTGAGGCTTTTAGCCAGTTATGTGCTACTAAATATTTAAATCTGTATCTCTTGCTGCATGCTGAATTACAGCAAGGGGATATTTAATGCTCCCATTTCTCCGGCATAAATCTGTGGAAGATTGACTGGAAAGGAATTGCAGCCACGAGCAGCCCACATACACACCTACACCCCTGTGGTGGGGTGAAATTACCACACCACCAACCCCCCCCCCCAGCTAATTTGCAGAAACTAGCCCCAAAATAAATAGCCACACTTAGCTCAGTTTGGGATGGAAGTGAAATGAAGTTCTAGTTACAAGCAAACTACAATCTAGAAATGGGAAATGCAAGGAGTATGTAGAAAATACACAAGATATGTACTCTCTCTCTGTGTATATTTGTCATTCTGCCCCTGTACTCAGCACTGGTTAGGCCACACCCTGAGTCCTGTGTCCAGTTCTGGGCCCCTCAGTTTAAGAAGGACATTGAGACTCTTGAACATGTCCAGAGAAGGGCAACGAGGCTGGGGAGAGGCCTTGAGCACAGCCCTGCGAGGAGAGGGCTGAGGGAGCTGGGGTTGTTTAGCCTGGAGAAGAGGAGGCTCAGTGGAGACCTTCTTGCTCTCTACAACTACCTGAAGGGAGGTTGTGGCCAGGAGGGGCTTGGTCTCTTCTCCCAGGCAACCAGCACCAGAACAAGAGGACAGTCTCAAGCTGCACCAAGGGAGGTTTAGGCTGGAGGTGAGGAGAAAGTTCTTCCCAGAGAGAGTTGTTAGCCATTGGGATGTGCTGCCCAGGGAGGTGGTGGAGTCACCATCCCTGGAGGTGTTCAAGAAGGGATTGGATGTGGCGCTTGGTGCCATGGTTTAGTAGTCATGAGGTCTGTGGACTTGATGATCTTTGAGGTCTTTTCCAACCTTGGTGATTCTATTATTCTATATTTACAATTTATAAACAACACAGAAACTCCTCAGACCCCCTGGATGGATCCAGGGGACCCATGCACCTCCTCCCCCACTCCCTCCCTCCTTCCTGTTGCCTCACAGTAATCAAAATAGAGATACTCTGGCAAGGCCCTGGGAGACAGAAAAAAGTTGAAAGCAGCAGCAACAGAAGAAGAAAAAAGAGAAAGAACTACTTATGCCTCTGCTCTCTGTGCCTGTTAGCAATCCAATGACTTATATAGACCTCATCATTATTTTCCTTTTGCATCCAGTGGTAATTTATTTTACTTCCAGTCTTTGCAGTCAGGATCTAGGCTAAAGTTCCCCCTTCAAACTGTAACAGAATCACAGAAACAGTCAGGTTGGAAAAGACCCTCAGGATCACCAGGTCCAACCCATAACCCTACTCCACAAAATTCACTCCTAAACCATATCCTCAAGCACCACATCCAAACCACCTTTAAACACATCCAGGGTTGGTGACTCAACCACCTCCCTGGGCAGCCCATTCCAATGCCTGACCACTCTAAACCTACCCAGTCATAGCTTGAAACCATCCCATCTTGTTCTCTCATTAATGACCTGTGAGACCAGAACAGCACAACCGTGACCCAGCCTGGAGGAGTGAAGAGAAGGGCAACAAAGCTGGGGAGGGGTTTGGAGCACAAGCCTTATGAAGAGAGGCTGAGGGAGCTGGGGGAGGTGCAGGGGAGACCTTCTTGCTGTCTACAACTACCTGAAGGGAGGTTGTAGCCAGATGGGGGTTGGTCTCTTCTCCCAGGCAACCAGCACCAGAACAAGAGGATGCAGTCCTCCCCTGCACCAGGGGAGGTTTAGGCTGGATGTTAGGAAGAAGTTCTTCACAGAAAGAGTGATTGGCCATTGGAATGTGCTGCCCAGGGAGGTGGTGGAGTCACCATCACTGGAGGTGTTTAAGAAGAGACTGGATGGAGTGCTTGGTGCTATGATATAGTTGATTAGATGGTTTTGGGTGATAGGTTGGACTCGATGATCTCAGAGGTCTTTTCCAACCTGGTCTGGTCTATTCCTATTCCTATTCCTACTCCTATTCCTATCCTATCCTATCCTATCCTATCCTCTCCTATCCTATCCTCTCCTATTCTTTCCTATCCTATTCTATTCTTTCATTTCTATTTCTATTTCTATTTCTATTTCTATTTCTATTTCTATTTCTATTTCTATTTCTATTTCTATTTCTATTTCTATTTCTATTTATTTCTATTTCTATTTCTATTTCTATTTCTACCCTACCCTACCCTACCCTACCCTACCCTACCCTACCCTATCCTATCCTATCCTATCCTATCCTATCCTATCCTATCCTATCCTATCCTATCCTATCCTATCCTATCCTATCCTATCCTATCCTATCCATTCCAGGGGCCCCACACTGTGCCCCCCTTCCCCCTCCCCAGCAAGACTGGGCTACCCCTGCTGTCCAGGCTGGCACACAGCCTTGCTGCCATCAGCCCTCAGGAGCTATGAGTGCCTGGAGGCCTCTTAGGCGCCAATTACAGCGCGAGCTTTATGGCCGGCCGCGAGCGCGGTTTACGACAGGAAAAGCTTCTGACAGTTAACAGCACTAATATTAACCACTCCCGCAAGGGCTCTGCGGCTCCCCCATTAAAAGTGTGATTAAGAAATTAATTCATCTGGAAGGGATTGGCATGTGGTGCTAAACAATTGAACAATGGTGGTTTGGGTCTTTTTTTTTCTTAAGGCTGAGCTTCTGGCTGCACGAAGAGAGGAAGCCCCCCCGGCCCTTGCCTAATGTCCGTGGCAGCAGTTCAATGTGGTGGGAGGATGGAGCCCCTGCACACGGGCTGGCAGGGCAGGGAGGAGGCAGGCTGGGATGGGAGACTTTGAAGAGGCTGGTGAAGGGAATGGGCTGTCCTGTCCCTGTGGGGAGAGGGTGAGAGCCTTGGGGCTTTTTAGTCTGGAGAAGACTGAGAGGGGATTTAGAATAATAAACCTTTGTTTAGAATAAACCAAATCAGGTTGGAAGAGACCTTCAAGATCATTGTATCCAACCCATCAACCAATCCAACCCACCCAAACAGCTAACCCATGGCACCAAGCACCCCATCAAGTCTCCTCCTGAACACCTCCAATGACGGTGACTCCACCACCTCCCTGGGCAGCCTATTCCAAGGGGCAATCACTCTCTCTGTATAGAACTTCTTCCTAACATCCAACCTGAACCTCCCCTGGTGCAGCCTCAGACTGTGTCCTCTTGTTCTGGTGCTGGCTGCCTGGGAGAAGAGACCATCATCTGCCTGTCTACAACCTCCCTTCAGGTAATTGTAGAGAGCAATAAGGTCACCCCTGAGTGTCCTCCTCTCCAGGCTAAGCAGCCCCAGCTCCCTCAGTCTCTCCTCATAGGGCTGTGTTCCAAGCCCCTCACTAACTTCGTTGCCCTTCTCTGGACTCGTTCCAGCAAGTCAACCTCCTTCCTTATGTCTATAAATATCTGAGGGCTGGGGGTCAGGAGGGAGGGGACAGGCTCTGCTCAGTTGCACCCTGTGACACAAGGGACAGTGGATACAAATTACAACATAGGAAGTTCCACCTCAACATGAGGAGGAACTTCTTCATTGTGAGGGTCACAGAGCACTGGAACAGGCTCCCCAGAGGGACTGTGGAGTCTCCTTCTCGGGAGACTTTCAAGACCCCTCTGGATGCATTCCTGTGTGACCTGCACTAGATTCTATGGTCCTGCTCTGGCAGGGGTTTGGACTCGATGACCATCGCAGGTCCCTTCCAAACCCAAACATCCTGTGAGCCTATGGGGCTCCCTGTGGCAGGACCATGCCAAGGTAAAGGCTCTGCCAGCTGTGGGCACTCTCTGCCCTCCTCCTGCACAGATCACCAACAGGCCACCTCTCTGCTTTGCAGCCTCCATATAATGCTTGTACCATCCAGAGAGGTTTGAAGAAAGTGGCATTGCAGGAGCTGCAGAGCAGGGCTGCCATGTCTGCTCTCAGCAGAGGGAGAACACATGGGTGCCTCCATCAAATCATCTGTGCAGTGCTGCTCCTGGGCACAGGATCATGGCTGTCCTGGGTAGGAGATCAGAGATGCCCTGGACATGGGATCAGAGCTGTCCAGGCTGTCTCAGCCATGTGCTGGGGCAGTCGCACTGCTGGCAAGAGGCTGGAGGACAGAAGGGCTGGTGGGTGCTGCAGCCACCAGTTCAGGACTGCAGAGCCCATCAAGCCCATACTGCAAATGGCAATTAAATTCTGCCAGATGTGGTTAAAGCTCTGAAGTCCATCAACATCTGCTGTCAGGTGACTCTAAGAGGCTATTAGTGCTTGGGATAAGCAAACAGAGATTACTCTAAACAGCCCATTTGGGCATGAGCAGGGTGCTGGCTCCAGCAGCTTCTCTCCTGGCATCCCCTCTTTCCTGCTGCTCCTCTCTCCTGTTCCTTTGCTCCCATTTTCTGGCCTGTGATGGTTCATGGTCTGTGATGGGCCTCTCAAAAGCTGAACTAGCATGGGGAGCTGCCCCACTTTTGCCCTGGCCTTCTGTGCTCCACCTCTTCCTCTGCAGAAGGTGTTGCAGGAGAGCGAAGGGTGATGCTGTGTGTTGCTGTGGGAAGCACAGCAAAGTGCTTCCAAACCAAGTCTCTGGACTGAGAGAAATCATCAAACAACTCCCCTCCACCCCTGGAAAATGCAAAAGGGAAAATGGCTTTGGGGTGGAGCTGGGGTCTGTTGGGTAGGGGTGATACCCGCCTGCAAAAGGGAAGGGGGATCTGGCTCTGCCTCTGCTGGCCTGAGGAGCTGCCTCAGGGCATGTGCTGCTTGCCCAACACAGCCCCCACCAGCAGGCTCTGTGGAGGCATCTTCCAACCATCCCATCCTGGAAAAGAAGGAGCAAGGGAGCAGCCCCTGAAGTAGATCTGCAATGCTGGGGAGAGCTGTGGGTGTTGGAGACAACGGCCTGGAGGGAGCTGCTTGCTGCCGGGGTGCTGGCAGGAGCCGCGTGCTGCGCTCGCACACGGGCACGGGGAATATTCAGAGTGTGATTTATCCCATCTTTTCCTCCATTGATTTTAATTAAGTTCACACTCTCCTGCCAAGCCTGGGGAACACAAGCAAAAATTAAAAATCCTGAAAGTCAGCTTGCTTTGTGCTGGAGCCTTCCAGCCTTGCAGAGAGCAGAGGGAATGGGGCCCGCACCACCACACAGGCATTTGCTGTGCTCTGCTAGTCCCCAAATAATAAACATAAAATTAAAATCCTGTTAGGAGAATCACAAAAGCTATTACAGCTCAGCAGCTGATATTGACTCTGATCAAATCTTTTATGTGATTTCACAGCATTCTGGCCTACTCACCCTGATTGTATTAGCTGTGGCTTGATTATTTTTTCTTTTCTCTCCCACACAGTAACAAAGCAAAAAGAATGGCAAAAAAAAAACCCAACCCAACCAACCCCAACCCCACTCTCATCTTGTGATAGGAATTTGTGTCACACTTTTACACTGAGCAGCAGAGCAGGGGCCTGCAGACAGGGTCCTCCTGGGAGCAGATGCTGCTGGTTTGGGAAGCCCCCATGGGGAGCTGCTGGCTGGTGGCCACTGAGAACTTTATTGCCTGCACTGTGCCCATTGCTCAGAGCATGGCTGTCGTGCTGCTGCTGTCCAGAGGGGACATGCAGGGGTGCATGAAGCCATGAATTATGTACTGGTGAAATGCACAACTCTAAACAGTCTTGGCTTCCCTTGGCCAGCAGCAGATGCCTGGGGTGAGGTGGGGATGCCACTGGGTCACAGGTAGTGGCCTGATCTAGCCCTGCTAGAGACAGGGCAGGAAGGGCCCAGCATGGTGTTGGGGCAGGAGCTGGGCAGGACACTGGTGGTCCTGTCCAGGGGCAGATGCCAGTGGGATGTCCCCAGCTTGAGGGAGGTTCCTTAGTACCTTTGCTTAAGAGCATCTCATTGTTTGCATTGCTTCTGTGATGGACCCTAAGAAGACCAGAAACGAGGAGAAGGTGTCCCAGAGCTGCCTCTCCAGGTGTTTGTGTAGCCACAGCCTGTGCAGCTGCAAACAGAGAAAGCAAAAGCATGAAAACTTTTTGCATGTCTCTTTCAGATGTTACAGGCAAGCAGAAGCAGGCCCCCAAAGTGACCTGCCTTAAGTCAGAAACTACTTTGAAACCCCTGCATGAGGTATCTGTCTTCATGCTATTTTCCAACAGGCTCATTCTTCACAGCAGATAAAGTGATAAGAGGATAAAAGTACCTCTTATTCCAGTGAAATTTTAATTAATGTGGTCATCAAATTGGATATGAAAAATTAGGAAGCCTCAGCAGAAATTCTGAAGGGATGTAAAGCAGGACAATTTACTGTGTGCCAACCTGTGCTCTCTCCTCCAGCCACAGGCAGCTGTGGTGACTTAGCTTTTGATAGATGTCTGGAAATACCTGCAGCAATCTCTTTACAAAGTTTAATGACCTTGGGTCATTTGCTTTTTGAAATATTTCAACCACTAGGGAATAAAAGTGGCAAGATTGTTACAATTGCACTCCAGAAGGTCAGATCCATCTACCTTTGGCTAATGGTCTGAATTCCCTCAAAGCAGGCAACAAGATGAGCCCAGCTTGTTTGACTGCTGCACAGCTTGCCTGGTGAAATACCAGGGAGGGCCTTGTGTTTCACGGCACTGGCCATTGGGTAGTGGGTGTCAGCTTGCCCTGAGGGGCCAGAAACCAGCCACACTCCATTTTCTTTTGTCTGAACCCACAGGTTATTTCAACAGAACAAGAATTTAACAGCTCCCAAGGTTAAGGTTAAATAGAGGAGGAGAGTGTAGGGCAGGGGAAGTGCCTGTGGCATCACAGCTGGAATGACTCACTCCACATTGGTGGAAACGTGCAGAAGTCTCCTGCAGACTGTCCCCAGGGCAGTGGCAGCTCTGGACCCTGTGCTGCTGTGCCTTGCACCGAAGCAGCCATCTATACTTGTAATTTCATAGCCCAGCTAGGCTCCCCAGGAGCTGCTTTTGGAGTAGAAAGGGGATTCTTCTCCACCTCCTCTTCTTCTTTAGCAATGTCCTTGTCTTGCTGGTGCTCACAGGATGCAGCTGGGTGATGGCACTAGGGAGAGCCAGGTGGCTTTAGCTAGCTAGAGCCACAAGCTGCCTAGCTCATGGCAGTGGTTTTGTAAAACCTCTGGTTGCTTCTGTCATGGCTTGAGCAAGACAGAAAGTGGCTGCCCTAGATTCTTCCCCAGGGAAATGCTGTTTTGACTGCTGGTATTTCAGGCAGAATGTTCCCAGTTAGAAATCTCAGATTACTTCCAGTTGGCAAGCTGTGGCCATGGCTGGAGGAGCAGACTCCTGACAGGTCTCATGCCATGGACTGGAGACACCCTTCCTCTCTGTCAGAAAAGCCAGGAAGAAGCAGAAGCCCATGGAAAGAGTCTGAAGTGGAGGTATGGGCAGGGTGAGGGGTTGTGTGGCAAGGGACTGTTTTTCCCTGCCTGTCGCCCAAGGACAGAGCCAGCCCCATGGGAGGTGACACTGGTTCAGGGCTGTGGGACTTAGACAAGGCTGGTGGAGAAAAGCTGCCTGAGGCAGCTTCAGTGGCCAGGCTCAGAGACACTAAAGGTGCCAGCACCCACAGGAAAGCAGGAGAAAAGTTGTGGATGCTGCTGGCAGCCTCATCTGTCCTCAGCAGGCTGAGGAACTTCTAGACTCTCTGAGACCGAGCAGATGCAGGCAAAGAGCAGGATGACAGCCAGAGCCTTCCCATGTAGGAGCTTGGCACTGGCAGGAGCAAAGTGTGGGTTTGAAACTGCCTGCATTTCCTCCTGGATGACACTTCCTGAAGTGCCTGCCGTGTGGCTTGGCACAGAGCTGGGATGAGATGGGAGAAGTGAGGGGCACTGGCAGCCCCAGGCTGGCAGCACTGGTGGGCACAGGCTGGGCTGGCTGGTGTTGAGGGGCTGACTCTGCTTGAGGCAGAGGAGGGAGGCACAGTGAGGTGGTGCTGATGGTCTCAGAGGGGAATTCTGGTGGGGACAGGGGGTCAGTGTGGGACACACTGGTGACACCAGGGCAGGTGGTTGACTGCCCACGTAGAGGAGCTTGTGGCTCTGTCTTTTTCCATAAAAGAACAACTTTGTCAGAAATGCCAGCTGATCCTGAGCTGCTGTTACACAAACAAGCTTCTGAGGGACAGAAAGAGTCTCCACTCAGCACATTTCTGGACTCCCCTGGCTGGCTGTTGTGCAGTGCCCACAATCATCCTTGCAGACAGATAATTTGGGGCCCGGCCTTTGGATTAAGCTGTGAAAACCAATTAATTAATTCTCACCTCATCTCAGCCCTTGTGTCAATTAGGATGTGGTGACATAATCTCAAATCACTCACTTCTGGAGGGAGGGAGACAAGCTTGCTCCTCCTGGCTAAGGGAGATGTCCTTATAGACAACCACTGTCCCTCATCCCCATGGACCCACATTGTGCTTCAGCCAGTCTCTTGGATGTGGGAGCTGGTAGGTGCTGCTCCAGATGACAGGACTTTGTCTGCCTCCCCTCAGAGCATAGAATTCTCTGTTGGGAAGCACAGATCGGGGCCATATCCATCCCCAGCAGCCAGACAGGTGGAAACCTCATCCAAAGGTGCCAGGGGAAGCAGCAGTGCGAGGGTCTGAGCCCTTGAGAGGAGCCAGAAGGACCAGGCTGGGGGATTTCTCAAAAGGCACTGGTTGGAAGGGACCTCCAGAGGTCAACTAGTCCAACTCCCTGGAGTCCAGGAGCTGTGTAACAGTGAGGCAACAAGGATTCAGAGTCTTTCAGATGAGTGTTTACTCAATGCAAATGCGTGTGTGAAATGCAGATAAGTTGTGTACTAAAGCTGGCCCGGCCCCTTCAGCAGCCAGGAGTGCCTGGAGCCTGTTTGCTTTGCTGCAGCTCCTTTGCTTGCCAGCTATTGAGCTCTGCTCATACCGGAGGTGGCTGTTGTGGGGACAGTCAGCCCCTGAACCAAGGGTGATTGGGTTAATGGGAAGCTCTTAGAGCTGCCAGGAAAGGGAAGTGTCCCTGGACTGTGGCAGTCTGACCAAAATCTGGATGTTTTTTGAGGGAGCACTGTCCGCTCTGTGTGCTGCCCAACACCTGCCTGGCTGCAGGGCCCAGTGGTGGCACCCACAGCTCAGGAGCCACATCAGCTGCCCTCCTGTGCCTGCAGTGCTTGAGCCCACCCTGACATCGTGGCAAACTATTATTTATGCTTTCAGACACTGCTAACTCACAGATAATTAATGTCAGAGAGCTGCCCTGGTGCCGCTGCTAATAGCTCAGCGAAAAGAGACACATTGGTCAATTAGCAACTATTTGATCTGACAGTACCAGCAAAGGGCACTCCAGCTGCCAGCCCCCTTGGCTAATCCTGTTAAGATCAGAGATTTGTCAAGGCTCAGGGTGGGGACATGGTGGGGACCACTGGAGGAGGGAGGCCCTGCAGGCAGAGTCTCTGCCCTGTGCTCGCTGCAGCTTCTGTTGGGCTGGAGCAGGCAGTGGCAGCCTAGCTCAGAACACAAGTGGGATCCCAGCCAATGCCCGGCGTTCCCGAGGCAGGAACGGGGAGGGAGAACAGAGAATTGGCTGCGATGGCAGCCTGCCTGTCCTAGGAGATCAGCTGTGTCCCTCTGGAGAAGCCCATGCTACGAATCTTGCAATATTGGGGAAGTATTAAATTAGAGAGAGACCTCTGAGCAAAAGAGAAGTAATATCTGCATAGGTGTGAGCAACTGTAGGCACAGCAATATTAGAGGATTTGTGCAGTTGAATGCTCTCCTTTCATCCTGGGGCTGATGCCATGAAACCAGACACCACGAGTCGCTTGGAAATAAAAATCCCAGAGGATGGAGGTGGATCTGCTGCATCCCCTCCCCAGCGGCATCCACAGCCTGAGCTGCAGTTTGCTGTTGCAGCCTGTAGTGGGTTGAAAATCCCTCCCCGCATTAAATTGCCACACCAGCCCAGTTGGAAGCAAATGAAGCTGTATTTACAAGCAAAGCTGCAGTCTACAATTAAATGCAATGAATAGGCACAAAATAGGCAATATTTGCAATTTATAAACAGCACAAGATAGCTTTCCCTTCCCTGCTCCCCTCCTTACCCCCCTGGACACAAATAGAATAGAGTAGAATAGAATAGAATAGAATAGAATAGAATAGAATAGAATAGAATAGAGTAGAATAATAGTAGAATAGAAATAGAAATAGAATAGAATAGAAGTAGAATAGAAATAGAAATAGAATAGCATAGAATAGAATAGAATAGAATAGAGTAGGATAGAGTAGAATAAGAGTAGAATAGAAATTAGAATAGAATAGAATAGAATAGAATAGAATACAATTAACATGGTTTAGTTGATTAGATGGTGTTGGATGATAGGTTGGACTTGATCTCAAAGGTATTTTCCCACCTGGTCTATCCTATCCTATCCTATCCTATCCTATCCTATCCTATCCTATCCTATCCTATCCTATCCTATCCTATCCTACAACTGCCCAAGGCCATACCAGCACCCAAACCCCTGCTCCTTGGATCCAGGAGCCCCCTGTGCTGATCTGTGCTGCCAGGAGAAGGCAGGCTTTGTGGGGCACTCCTGCAGGACTTGGGCTGCCATGTCAGCTGCCAGGGGAGCGTGCCCAGGGGACCCAGTGGCCCACACCCCACGGGGCAGCTGTGTGCCTTTTTATGGCCTTTTTCCCGCTGTTTTCTGAGGGATGTTGGTGTCAGTAGCTGGGATGATTTTTGCTTTCCCATAGCAGGAGGCTCTGATTCCAGCTGGAAACTGCTGCTTTAATATTCAGTCTCGTCCGATGAGGGCTGGGTTTTATTCCTAGAATAACATTTAATTAAACACTCTGGCTTGCTCTCTGCCCTGCACCACTGATCTGCACAGATGCACTTACCTTCCTCAGCTCTTTTAAAAGCAGATGGAACTGAAGTTAGAATAAACTGTAAAATTTATGGGTTGTTCCTTCCCTTTTTAATTAGCACAGTAAATGTGTGACAAGAGGCCTCGGGCCAGGGGAAAGAGCCATTTACTTATTTACTGGTACCTGTCTTGCTCTGCAACCTTGTCCAGCAACATCCCCCCTAGATGGAGCTCTGCAAAAGCATTTGGAAGCAGGAAAGCAGAAGTCTCCTGTTGCCCTGCAGCCCCCCACCCTGGGCATCAGCTTGACCCCAGTGCTGGGGTGGGAAGGAGCTGATCCCATCCATGGTCAGCAGGCAAGAGTGGGATGAGGCACCCAAGCCGCTGGCTGGGATGAGATCTGGGTGGGAGCTCCAGGACAACTGCCTCTGTGAGTGACAGCTGCATCCATGGGTGTCAGCTGCTCCCATGGGTGATGGCTGAGTGGCACCTGCTGCTGAGTGGCCTCAGCAAAGTGGATTCCAAAAAGGACTGTGTTGGAGAAAGTTCTTCACTGAGAGAGTCGTTCACCTTTAGAATGTGCTGCCCAGGGAGGTGGTGGAGTCACCGTCCCTGGAGGTGTTCAAGAGGGGACTGGACGTGGCACTTGGTACCATGGTCTAGTCATGAGGTCTGTGGTGATGGGTTGGACTTGATGATCTTTGAGGTCTCTTCCAACCTTGGTGATTCTGTGATTCTGTGCCAGCCCAGTGGACCAGCCCTGTGGGCCATCTCTACATTCTCTGCTCTGGCCATGTCACAGCCCTTGTCCTTGGGGATCCTAGGACTGTTCCTTAGTGCTAGGACTGTCCCTGAAGCCTGTGGTACTACTCTGCTTTCTGCCTCCTCTCTCCCTCCCCTTGTCTTGCAGAGCAGGCAGGGAAACTGGCTTCTGCTTTGTTCAGGATCAGCTCCTCAGCACCAGGGTCCCTCCTGCTCCTTTCTGTGAGTGCCCTCCAGCACACCAGTTTCTGGCATCAGGGGTTTGTGTTCCAGGGACAGTGGGATGATGGCATCAGAAGAAAAATGGATTCTTGCTGTAGACTGGTGCTACCTTTGTGTCTGCTGCGCCTGAGCAGTTTCTGCCTTGCTGTGCCATCACCATCTCTTCTATCCTTGCAGCTCACATCTCGGCTGGTCCCTCACCTTGCCCTGTGGGCTCTGTGCAGTCCCACTCAGCCTGTACTGCTGGCTATGAATGGTTGATCACTAGATAGAAACCAAGCTCAGGTGCAAAATCTGGCTCTTCATGGGTTCCAGACCAGAGGGGATGGCTCTGCTTATCCAGTGTGACCTTCTGCCAAAGACCTTCCAGAGCAGGAGGGGCAGGAGGAAGCAGGTGCCCAGGAGGACCTGCAGTAGAAAAAGCTCTAGCAGTGCAGCTGGTTCTTTGAATGTACTCTAGATGCTTTAAAAGCCCAGTAGATGCAGTTCCCAGCACTGGACCTTCCCAAAATGAGGAACAGCAGGAGGACAAAAACTGCAGCAGCAGAGGTGGTGCTTTGTGGTACCAGAAGCTCAGTTGTTTTTATGCCTAGTTTGGAGAGAAAGTAAATGAGATCCTCCTTTCTCTGCTGTTGCCTCTCGGGATGTTTTGGTTAATGACTGTCTCCAAATGATGCAGTCTTTGGCAGGCAGAGCTGCATAAATCTTCATTGGCATCACTTGCGCCACACCAGGACAGGCATGAGCAACTTCTACTTTCCTGAGTATCACACTGAGACTGGTGGAGAATTTTCTGCTGAGGGACAGAGCACTTGTGTCCCAGGAAGAGCCTGGAATCTGGTCTGTAGAGCTGGCAGAGAAGAGCTACTCTCCTGAGCATGGTCCAAAGGGTACTGCACACTGTGCTGTGCTGCCTCATGTCCATCTTTCCACCTCATCCCTGGCTCTTGCCAGTGCTATTACTCTTTTGGTTTCACAAGCACTAAATTCACTCACAAATTTTATATATAGATAAAAAAGACAGACTGTCATAAAATCAGCTAGCTGAGCATTCCCCAATGAAAATTAAATGCTGCTGCTCCTGAGATGAGCTGCTGGTTCTGGATCATTCTCCTGTTAAATCTTTGGCAAGGTCTGACTGCAGCCCTCGCCCTCCTCTCGTGCTCTGCCTGTGCCAGCCCCTGGATGCAGCCTCCTCCCTGTACCTCTACAGACAAAACCTCCCTAACTAGAGGTCTGATCTTTCTTGCCACCAGAGCTGGGCAGTGTGAATTTGTGCTGCTGGCTGTGTTTGGCTTCACAAGGGGCCAGAGCTGGCTGTTGTTTCATCAAAGCAATGAGCCTGCAGATCCAGCCCAGCATGGGACAGGGCAGCAGGGCTCTTGTTGTCCACTCTGAGGTCTCGCATCAGTGGCCCTGTCATCGTGGCAGACCATTATGTAACGATGTTACTGGTAAAGAGTGTGGATTTCCTGTGCTGGAGCACTTCTTAACCCAGGGAGAATGCTGTGAATTCTGCTGCCTTGACAGAGAGTCAGAAAGGTGTTGTACCAGTGGCTGATCCTGGGAAGCACAGAGCCCAGAGTCTCCTTGGAGGGTTGGAGCTGACGCCTTGGGCTCATATCACAGGAGCAGGATGTTATGCTGGCTCAAAGCAGCGCTGTGGGACCTGGGCAGGAGAGCTGTGCCTGGTGTGGTGAACAAGCAGGAGCAGGAGTATGGCCATCACCTCAGACAGCTGCTGCTGCTGCCACCACTGCTCTCCTGCACAGAGCAGGGCTGCTGCCTGCACCCTGCCCTAGCTGTGAGCACCCATCACTGTGGGGCCAAGCTGAGGCTCATGCCCTGTGTGTCCTTTCTGTAATGGGGCATATGGCATGGCTGATGCCTGTGCTGTGCCACTGCAACCCAGCAAAGGCTCTTCTTGGGGAAGCTTGAGGTTGCAATTGCTGCTGCAGGGTGGCTGGGTGCAGCTTTGGCTCCTGGACCCCATTGCTATGGAGAGAGCCTGGTGCTATCACCCACCTCATGGTCTGACTGTCATGCTGATGTACCTTCAGAGATAAGATGCTTTGATTCTACCAACTTATGGAGAACTCTCTGACTCAGTGTGACCGTTTGAGGCTGTGCCTTTAAGAAAGGGGAGGGAGAAGGCAAAGGCCTTGCCCCCAACCCTCGACACTCAGTTGGGATGGGGCAACTCAGAGAAGCAGCTTTGCTTTTTCAAGTCTCTATGGTTTCCTTGTTTCTGATGTAGGGCTGATGATAGAGAAGTGGGATCCACCAGCAGCCCCAGCTGTTGTCTTCCTGTCTGGAGATGCAAGCTGAAGTGAAGCCAGGAGCCAAATGGCAGCTCAGGGGTGAGGTAGGTGCATCTTGGAAGTGCCTGACAAAGGCTCCCAATGCCTGAGTGTGCAGTGAACCATCAGAGAGAGGAACCTGGACTGGCTGCAAGCAGGAGCTGGTGCCCAGCACAGATCTCTGTAACAGCTTTCCCATCACTCCCTTGTGGACCATGATGCTTTTGATGGGAATGTAACAGAGTTTGAGGCTTATTCTGTTCCTAGAAAGAATAAAGCTTTGAAAGATCCCCCCCCAGTCAAATCCAAACTGTGGAAGAGTCAACTCTTGTCGAGGTTAATGCCACTGAGCAGCTGCTGGCACAGACTGAGGGTATGAGGCTTGCAGGTTCAGCTCTTGGCCTTTCTGTGATACCTTGGCTGTTGTGCCAGCTGAGCCTGAACATTTTGCAGAGGCATTTCTCATGGCAGCTTTATGATCTTTCCTGCCTTGGCTGGGAAGCCAGCAGGACTGAATGAATCTCCAGGCCAGCAAAAGTCCAGGATGTTTTCACAATTGTCATGATGTTATTAATTTGTAACTAGATTGTTGATTTGTTTCCCTTCCTAGCAGCAGCTTTCACCTAGGTGGGGAACCCTTTAGTGTGCCTGGGTGTGCACAGTAGGAAGAGCCTGTAAAACTCTGCAGGGAACTCACCTGCCAGATATTTGTGCTGTTAATGCCAGCAAACTGCAGATGTGATAAGAGGGATTTGGAGCTTTCATTTGTCAGATCTTGCTGTGTTTCCTAGCAGGGGATCTGCCTGGTTCCTCCATGCCCTAGGGGCACCTGGCCCTGGTTTGGGAGCTGGCCCATGCCACTGGCTTGTGCAGTGCAAGATTCTCGTAGCCTGCAAGTCCCACAGATGCTTGGTGCAAAAAGATTCACTTCCTTCATCCTCTTCTCTGTAAGTTCTCTGTGTTTCTGGGTGCTGGAGAAGCTAAATTGGCATCTTTGCCTTTTCCAGCTCAAACAGATACTGGCTCCTCCAGTGAAAGGACCCAGGTGTCCCCAAACCTGAGCAAGCTGATATGTTGGTACATTTCCACTGCTTGTGGGGTGGCAGTGCTGGTTTTGTCTGTGACCTGCTGACCCATTCCATAAAAAGAGCTGAATGAGCTGCTGTGAACAAAGCAGAAGAGCAGGGGTGTTTTGGGCTGGCAGATGGTGTGTGGGGGCTGGCTGGCAGGACTGCAGTCCCTGCCTGGGCAGGGGTACCTCTGCCTAAGGCGATGTGAAAAGCCAGGAGCTGAGCTTGCCCTGCAGAGGCGGGCAGCACTTAAAGGAGTGCCTGTAAGAACCTGTGGTGACAGTGGCTCTGTCTGACTCAGAGACACCAGAAGCTTCACCACCCACGTTTCCAAACCCACCTTTGGTGGGTTAGCAGCACTGCAGGTTGTGCCTGTGATCCAAGTATCCCTTTTCTACCGGCTTTAAGCGGCCCCTTAAGTGAGTTTCTTTCTATTGCTCACTTAATCAAGGTGGGCAACAATATTGCCCAAACTTATCTGGTATCTATGTTCCTCTTTGGCCCCCACAGCTGTGATGGGTGTTTCCTCTGTGCCCAGCCAGAAGGAGACTGCTTAGTCCCAGCTGCTCCTAGGTCACTGGTTCAGCTGAAGCTCCACTGCTGTACATCTGGCTACATACCTCCCACCTGGCTACAACCTCCCTTATTGCTGTCCACAACTACCTGAAGGGAGGTTGTAGCCAGGTGGGGGTTGGTCTCTTCTCCCAGGCAACCAGCACCAGAACAAGAGGACACAGTCTCAAGCTGCACCAGGGGAGGTTTAGACTGAGTGTTAGGAAGAAGTTCTTCCCAGAAAGAGAGATTGGCCATTGGAATGTGCTGCCCAGGGAGGTGGTGGAGTCATCATCACTGGAGGTGTTTAGGAATAGACTGGATGGGGTGCTTGGTGGCATGGTTTAGTTGATTAGATGGTGTTGGATGATGGGTTAGACTCGATGATCTCAAAGGTCTCTTCCAACCTGGTCTATTCTATTCTATTCTATTCTATTCTATTCTATTCTATTCTATTCTATTCTATTCTATTCTATTCTATTCTATTCTATTCTATTCGCAGGAGACCAAGAGGCAGCAGATGTGGCTCCACAGCATTCTCTGCAAAAGTGATGGGGCAAGTGCAATTTCTGAGCTGTTTTCTGTCCATAAAGAGCTGCTGCCCTTAGAAGCTTTTTTTTTTCATTCTTTCTGTCCTTCCCTTGTCCTTAAGGAATACCTTCTGCAGATATCTCTTTTTCCTGGTCCTGGCCTCCGCCACTGCTGTCTTTCCTGGCCACAGTTTTAGAGCAGGAGGAAAACAGGATGCAAGCTAACATGGAGCAACCTGAGTGGCAAGGACCTGTGAGAGGCCAGAGAGGTAGGAGTACAACCTGATGTGCAAATAATGGGACTAGTCCTGTTCTTCAGAGCCTCTTCTCCTCAGGGATAGGCTGGTGTGGCAGAGTCCACCTGGGGAATGCTGTGGGAGGCTGGGATGTGAGAGCTAGATCAGCGTGGAGTGTGGCCATGAGGTTCCCCACGGCTGGTTCTTCCCTTTGGAGGCTCCTGAAGCTGGTGGGCTTGTGTGGCAGGCAGAGTCCTCCTCTCCAGGTAACAATTAGCAGGAAACATCTTCAAATGATTAAGAAATTTAAGCAGGCTTATTATTTCCAAAAGGAGAAAAGAAGCATTAAAATGGTTCCTGTGAGTCCATTTAAAATACATTCAATAATTTATCAGACAATTTTCACTCAACAATGAGGCACTGAGAAGCTTCACATCCCCCCCAAATTTTATCTGGAAGCAAAAATGTTTAAATTATTTCTTTTCCTTCCTGTGGATTCTGGCAGGGGAGCAGCCACCAGCCTGCCCCTGTGCACACTGCCCAGCAGCCCTGGGTGTGGGGCTGGGGGTGGCTGAGGTGTGGGTGCAGGGCCTGATGGATCCTGCTGGCCAGCCTTCATCTGCAGGAGCTCCAGAGACAGGCATCCTCAGCCTGCCTGCATGCCACTGGGCACCTCCTGGCCTGGGAAGGGTATCACAGTATCACATTCACAGTATAGCCAAGGTTGCAAGAGACCTCAAGGATCATCGAGTCCAACCTGTCACCACAGACCCACGTCCAATCCCCTCTTGAACACCTCGAGGGACGGTGACTCCACCACCTCCCTGGGCAGCACATTCCAACGACTAACAACTCGCTCGGTGAAGAACTTTCTCCTCACCTCCAGCCTAAACTTCCCCTGGTGCAGCTTGAGACTGTGTCCCCTTGTTCTGGTGCTGGTTGCCTGGGTCTTTCTGTCTGCACTTTGGCATGGGCTGGATTTGGTCTTGGACTGGAGGTCTTGGTGGAGGGGTGTCTAGGGTGTCTACAGTAGCAGGGGGGGTTGGTCTAGATGATGTTCCAAGGTCCTTTAAAACCCTGCCATCCTGTGCTTCTGTGAGGGTCCTGCCCAGTGGCTTTGGGCAGGCTGGATGCCAACTGCAGTCAAGCAGGAGGAGCCCACCCCCAGGGCGTCACCCACCTTTAGGCTAAAGGGCCAAGCTGGAAATGGAAGAGGAGGCAGCTGGAATTCACTGTCCACCCCTCGAAAAAGTCGACATCCCATTAATAATGGGAGGGGCACATGAGCTGTGGTGAAGAGTCCTTCATCATCTGTGGAAAGGGGCCCAGCTCTATCGAAAAAGCAAATATAGTGAACTGAAAATAAATGGCATTATTAGCAGAAAGGGAGTCTCTAATTAACCAGCTATAGCCCATTACTGTAGCCTTCAATTCATTAAATTGCATAATTACATAAAAACATTGTTGATGTGCTGCTATTCAGTATATCTGCTATTGTCTTCCCAATAATTAGCTCTGTAATTGTCATTTTGACAGGGTAATTAAAAATGTTTAAAGATGTTGTGTCAGCCTTTTCTCCTTTGCTGAGCTCAGTTGGATGTCTCTGGAAGATGATTTTCTACCTGACTCCACCACGGGTTTGGTTTTGATTTATACCAATGTGTTACAGGAATGACCAGGCTCATGGATTACTTTGATGTTCCTGCTAGGCTGATTCTCAAAAGTAGGAGAAAAAAGGGGAAAAAATAACTCCTGATGTCATTTTCATTTACTTTGAGGAGTTCCGTGGCCCCATCCCCCGGCTCACGCTGCTGGTGACTGCCCTCCTGCCGAGCAGCCTGCGGGCTCTCGGCTCTCCGTGCTGTGTAGAGCCTTTCGGCCACTGCATCTCTAATGAGCCGATGGGCAAACGCCAGGGACGGAGCCTCCAGCTGCAGGCTGCCTGCGTGTGTGCAGAGCCAGGTCCGGGGAGCCCGCCCGGGGAGCTGGCACTGCCCTGTGCGGGGCTGCTCGGCTCGGTGAGTGGCTCCCAAGCAGAGACGCCTCTCTCTGTGCCACTCTCAGGCGTGGGTATGATGGTGGTGAAACGCTGCAGAGAAGCACAAGGCCGGACACTGAAGGGGTGCAGCTGGCACGATGCCCTGGGCATGGTGGTGGAGCAGGGCAGAAGACAGGATGAGCTGGGGAGCTTGGAACTGATGAGCTACGGCTGGAGACAGCCTGGGAACGGCACGCCCAAGCCCCGTGTTGGGAATGTGCTGTAAAGGAGGTGGTTTCTGGAGCTCTTCACGGCAATCACTCTTGGTTCTGTCATTTTTAGGGCAGTGATTGCCACTTTGGATGGCCAAACCCCCTGACTCATTTCTCTTTGCAACAAAACAAACGCGAATATTCATTGACCTGAATATTCATTGCTGAGAAGTGACAAATGAGTCTATCTTCACAACCAGGAGCGTTGCCAGCTGGGTTTTGGCTGGATGGGAGTCTGTTTGGGAAAGCTTTCGAGGACTTTTAAAAATAATCTGTTTTGAATCATGAAATGAATGGCAGTGCTCTGGATTTCTGGAGCAAACAGGAATCACGTGGAAGTGAACTCCGAACTCCTCTCTTGGCAAAACAACTTCCAGCACTTCCCTCTCCCCTCTCTCTTTCTTATTTTCCCATTTGTACTCGTATTTATGTTTATTTTTCTCCTTGGACCACTTCTCTCTCTTATTTTCCACGTTTGTATTTGGGTTTTTCCCTGTTTGTTTCTCTTCTTGGTTGCTGTTTCTTACACCAGCTCTTTCTGCTCCAGCGAGCTCTGCGAGCATCACTCGCTCACCCAAGCACTTCTGGCATTCAGCTGAAGGAGTCCCCTCCCTGCACTCCTTCCCCCTGTAGCCAGCAGCGTGTCTCCAGGTCCAGATGGCCCTGTTCCACCACTCTCCAGCCACGGGTTTCTAGTCAGCATTCATAATTGCTTCGCTAACTGGGAAACTTTACAATCTGTTGCAGGCCATTATATGCAAAGCCATGCCCAAATAATTGATCCCCTGCCATCCAAATTGCAGAAGTGCTTGAGCATTTTGTAATCTTGCAGGCAAGGTTTTGTGTCCTGAGCATTTCAGATGGATATTAAAATCAAACTGGCAATGAGCTAACAAGGCAGCGCTGTGCCACGGCTCTGCCATTAGGCGACCGTGCACCCAGCCTGCCCCCTGGGTGCTGCCTGCCACAGGTGTTCTCCCTCCAGGAGAACTGCCTGCAGCTGAACCAGCACAGTTTGCTTCTCTGATGCCCCCCACATTTGCCAGTCCCACTTTGCCACTGCTGTGGCACTTTCACACTCCCACCATGGAGCTGGCAGAATAGTAATGCTGGGATGGGAGAAGGGGTCTCACAATGCAGCCCCCCGGGGGCAGCTCCCCTTGGAGGCAGAGAAGCCTTGCAGCCCCCATTCCAAGAATGCCAGCTCACTGTCTTCAGCTGGGGTGGGAGGCCAGCTCTATCCTGCCCTTCTGTGCTGCAGCATTAACTTTGGGAGGGAGAGGAGGCTGCAGAATGACTAAGGGATGGGGGTGGAAAGAGATATAGGGAGAGGCAGGATGCAGACCAGGAAGGCTTTAGGAAAAGGGGGCAGAGATGCTGCTGCTTCCATTTCCCCAGGGGCTTCCTCTCTGGAGTGGATATGGCTGAAGACATAGAATCATAGAATAGAATCATAGAATCAATGAGGTTAAAAAAGACCTCAAAGATCATCAAGTCCAACCTGTCACCCACCACCTCCTGGCTACTAAACCATGGCACTAACTGACACGTCCAATCCCCTCTTCAACACCTCCAGGGACAGTGACTCCACCACCTCCCTGGGCAGCACATTCCAATGGCTAACGACTCCCCTAAGGCTGCTTGAGCATGGTGGAAGGTGATGTGTGGCAGCTCTGTCTGCCCTCCCCTGGCCAGGTGACAAAACAGAGGTTGTGTGACCCTTTCCCATGGCCATTGCCAGAAGTTCCTTACAGCTAGAAGCAAGATTTTCTCTGCTCTCAGGCTTTGTCCTAAGGGGGTCTCTGGGAGAGAGACTCATGCATGAGCTTGGACACTCAGAGCTGCTCTCACCTGGAAAATCTGCTCTGTGCTGCCTGGATTGCTGCTCTGGAGTGCTAGGGCTGCGTGGGCCATGTTGCAGCACTACCTTTGGGAGGGAGAGGAAGCTGCAGAATGACTAAGGGATGGTGGTGGAAAGAGTTATAGGGAGAGGCAGGATGCAGACCAGGGAGGTTTTAGAAAAGGGGGCAGAGATGATGCTGCTTCCATGGCCCAGGACCATTCCAAGTGGTGGAGAAGCATGGCAGGAGGGCCATGTGGGCTGTGCTGCCACACTGATGCTGGGCTTCAGGCTGCCCTCTGTGATTGGTGTGGAACAGACCCTTAGGCCGCGCAGACGGGGAACGCGCCGTCAAACCTTATGAAGGTTTCCAAACAAAGAACCAGCAAGGGCTCCTGTAGGATGATGGATCTCTCCTTAAGTCATAGGAGGAAAGGCTCCTACAAAGAGTAATAAATTCATAAATTCCTCTAGTCACCAGGGTTATTTCCCACAAAAGAATTTATTGCATGGCATACATTTCTCTGCTCACAATAATGAGATCTGGGCTCCAACACGTGACGTTTATGACTGGCATTATTAACACACCAAAAAAAGAAGACAAGACGTACAATCTGGGAGGAAAAGCTGTGGGACCAAACTGCAGTTCACACAGACAGTATATCCATGCTCCAGATCAGGGCAGGCTGGGCTGGGTTTCAAGCAAGGAACCAAAAAATGTTCTGGTGAATGCTCACCCGGGGAAATGAGCCACAGCGGGAGCTCTGATCCTGGATGCCCTCCAGTCTGCTGCAGTCCCTGCCTCCACCTGAGGTTTCAGAGGTTTCCTGGCCTCATCCGTGCCCCCAGCAGACACACAGTTTGTATGTGTCAGTGCTCAGTGTCCTGGCTGGCATCCTTCCTTCAGAGGGTGGAGAAACCATAGAGCTTTGGGACCACAGGCAGAGGTGCCAGTTGCCTCCTTGCCCCAGTGCTCTGGTCTTGATCCCTGCAGCCTGGCACTGCTGCAGGGCATGGACTGTCAGAGCCCCTACAGAAGGACAGGACAGGCTGACAGCTTAGTGCAGGAAGGCATGGGGCATCCCTGGCTTCTTCCAGGCCAGCAGAAGTGTTGACTTTATATCCCTAATGTGCTGAGAGCATGGCCCAGTGTATCTGTGGTGCTGCAGGGGAAGGCTCTTGTGCCCTGCACTCCAGAGCTCCTCATGCATCTCCCTGATATCACATAGGAGGACACTTTGAGCTGCTCTTTGTCTAATGGGGTAGCTTGGGTGTTACAGCCTAAAATTAAAGGGCTCATTAATTACTCAGCTAAAAGCCAAGCTTTCTTCAAGCCTGTTCTTTATCATGATTAATGAGGCAGCACCATCTCCTTCCCCCTTTATGCACTCTTCTGTCCTGCCAAAATGGGGTTCACAGTCCTGCATCCTGCTGGTCCTCTCCTTCCTGCTTGACTGTAAAAGCACTGACAGAGGTCAGGGCTGAGCCTTTCCCCAAGCTCCACACTGCTCATACCCCAAGGGCTTGAGCTGCTCCTTGTTCATGACTGTGTCTTTTGAAATTCCCCCCTGGCATCTGCTGGAAAATTCTCCTGCAGCTTGCCCTGGCCAGGGCAGAGGGACCAGCAGCTGCCCCACCATGCTGCTGGGGCTCCCAGCCCTTGGGTGCTGGCTGTGCCTGGCTGGGCTGCAGCAGGTCTCAGCCTGCTGGTGCTGACATTTCCTCAGCTCCACCTCACCTGGACACACCTGCAGCACATTTTTTTCCTGTGGGAACTAATGCTTGCCACCAGGGCACCAGTCACCTGAGCAGGAGAATTGTACCTTGCTCCTCCTGGTGACTCTCCTGTGCTCATCAAATACAGTGCTGGCCTGGCCTGGGAGCATGGAGTGTAAGCTGCAGCCTGCCACGGAGCTGGGCTCCCCCTCCTGCCCTCACGGTGTCTGTCCCTGAGGTTTCCCAGCTTTGCAGAAGAGGCGGTGGCAGAGGATGGGCATGCCTGCATGCCTGCCTGCAGGACTGTCACTTACTACCTGGGACTTTCCAGTTAGATTTGTCTGCAGAGAGCAAGCAAAGACATTACAGCACAGCAGGGCTGGTTGTGCAGCTTCCACCTTGGATGGTGCTTTTTCAATCAAAGAGATGAAAACACTCCGGCGGCAGCAGCGTGCCCAGCACAGTGCAGCGGCAGGAGCCCAGCCTGGATTATGCAGATGTGTCTGGTGGAGAAAGCAACCAACCTACCTCTGTGGCTTGTAATAAAACTGTACACTTGCTCAGTGCATTTTAATTAACTCTCTCTGCCCCTCCCGCCTGTGGGAGGCATCCAACCCCTCTGTGTGCTGCTGGCAGGCTCCTGCCGCTTCGCAGCCTGCAGCAGCTGCATCAAATGCTTCCGGAGCTCGAAGTGAACAACATCTGATGTACCCTCTCCACCTGCCCGGCCGTGGGGCTGCCCCTGCAGTGTCCTGTCTCACAGAGCAGCAGGCAGGGAGCAGCCCTGGCTGAGGAAGCAGTGCCAGACACTGTCCCGTGTGAAGCAGGCTGCCCAGGACTGTGTGGGAATGGTTGTGCATGGGAAACCTGGTTTGTGGGAGGACATTAAAGCTTGGCTCTGCTCAGATGGAGGATGCAACTGTCCAATTTGGGGCCCAGGGAAAGGGATAAAAGAGGCTGGTAGAGCCCATGGTTACCCTGATGTTTGATCAGGGTTTGCCACTGCATGGCAAAGGTGTGACCCTGTTGTGGGGTGTGTGGCAGAGAGGCCAGTCCCTTGGGACGCTCCAGAGACTGCTTGCACACATCAGTAGTGTCAGGAACAAAGCCTGGAAGCTGAGCTGTAAAGTTGTTTGCAGGACAAGTGCATCTGGTAGCACAGGGCTGATAAAATGCACTGGTGGAATTTGGTGTGATGAAACCTCTCCTAGAGCACTCTGACAAGCAGAGGCAACACCTCACCGAGGAGCACTGCATGCTCAGCTTGTGTTTAGAAGAGAGGTGCTCTCGGGTGTTAAACCTCTGGTGGAGGGCTGCCCATAGCTGATACTTCATCTCTAGCTTTTGTACAAAGGTAGAGGTCTGCTGGAAGCCTTGAGATTAGCAGAGTGATTGAATAATTGATACCACATGACTTCTATGATTTGACAAATTCACAGTGTATGTTGTCGGGAGGAGGAGTCCAATTAGGGTCGCTATTCATCCAACCCACCTCCCTCCTTGCTCTCCACCTCCTTAAGTCTGGGAGGCAGGCAGGTACAGAGGGAACTCACACATCATTTGCATTGCAGGAGTGAACTTAATGACAACACTTCATTTGCATTTTTACTGAGCTGAACGGAGATAGGGAGAGAGGCAAGGTAAACATCCCTGCAGAGCTCTAAGGACACCTTCAGTGCTTCCACACGTGGGGCAGGCAACCCACACCACAGTGTGATGTGCTGGGGTGGAGGGGTCCTCGAGTGCCCCCCCCCAGCCTTCCAATGACATCCTACTGTGCAGGTGGTGTGGGACTGTGCTTGGGGCCAGGCTGTGGGCAAGCTGTGCCATGAGGATGGGTTCACCATCCCATCTGGGCTTTTAATGGGCAAGAGTGCACCCTGAGAGCTGTGTCTGCACCCCTCTGGAAAGGACTCTGTGCTCTGCAAGGGGGAGCCCGGAGGTCAGCTACCAGTGGGTAGTGCCTGATACTGGCCATGCACATGGCTGTTCCTTCTTTTTGTGCTTCTGATCCTGGTGCCCATTGCTTGATACTTTAATTCAGCTCAGCAAACAAGCCAGGAGTGGTTTACTCTGCTCCCTTACCCTGTGATGTGTGCAGTCTCTCCATGAGGATCTGTATCAGAGATGGCTCTGCTGGGGGTTGATGGGGCACTCAGAACCTGCCTGCCAGCTCAGGGGGCTGAGGGACATGGGCTCTGCTTTGCAGGAACCCACTGGATCCCCCTTGCTCATGCAAGGCCCTGCAGAAGCCCCCTGGGTGGGCGGCATGGCTCATTCTGGGTGATCCCCCTTCCCAAGGGGCAGCATGGGAGCGCTTCCTTTGCAGCCAAGGAGGCTGCAGCTGCCTGTCAGCTGTAGGATCCCTGTGCAGGCACCGGGGATGCCACCACGATGAGAAGGTGGGATGCTCTGAGGTGCCCCACCCTACATTCTGGGACAGAGCCCAGGAAGCATCAGCCCCTGCAGGCACGCCAAGCCCCCAGCCCCGGGCTGAGCTGCGGCACATCGGAGCAGCGTTACTATGGCTACTGCGGGGCTGAGGGCAACGGGCAGAGAGATGCTTAAAAATTGATTGTTCTAGCAACAGCTCACCCGTGTTTGGCAACATCAGGTGCATGATGTCAGCTTGCTGAGCTGGGGCCCACAGCCTCTGACAGCCCCATGCCCAGGCAGTGCTGGTGCCCAGGCAGCGCCTGTCTCCTTAGGGGTGGCACGAGAGCCACCAGCTGTGGTAAGCAGGGGGATGCTGGAGGGTGCTGTTGAGGCTGGGCTGCTGGGAACTCCGTGGTGCAGAAAGGGCAGCTGCTGCCAGCTGGTGCTCCAGGAAAGGACTTTTTTGACCCTTTCTTACCGGGTCAGCAGCTCTGTGTCTGGAAAGATACTCCAGCAGCTCTCCTGGCTTCCCAAGGCTGCTGCCTCCTGCAGATGTGGCTTCGTGCTCTGCTCCATCCCTGAGGGGCCCTGGCTAGAAGAGGAGCCAACAGAGCCTGGTGTCCTCCTGGATGTGATTCTACCCAGGATGCTGAAGTGGCCTCTCAGAGGATTCTGCTGCATAGCCTGGACAGCCCCTGCCCACCTGGCTGGGACCAGCAGGGACCTGCACTCAAATGTCCCTGTGGAGGGGATGCTTCAGTAGCCACAAGTAATTTAGCGGCACAGGGGGTGCTTAAAAGCACTTCAGAACTCTTTCTAGGGCAGGAAAAGCCTGGCTGAAAGAACAACAAAGATTGAATTTGTTTTGTGTAGAGAAAATGGCTGTCCCAGTGTCAGGACATTGTGTAGAAAGTGTTTTCCTTCCTTGTAAATTAGCCCAAGGGCTTGTCCTCCTCCTGTGCTCCCACAGAGCTGCAGGCAGATTTCACTGGCAGCACTCAGCCTCGTTGCTAGGTGCCAGGGAAAAGCATCAAGGTTGTGTCTGTTTTCTTTTGAGAGACCAAAACTGAGAGCTGACCACCTAGGCTGACCTCACCTGAAGCAAAGAGCTTTCACTGGGCAGATTCAGTGGGCACTTTCTCTGTCTCATCTGGCTGTGTTGGTGCCTTGGTCTGGCATAAGAAAGAGAAAGGATGTTTCTGTCTCTTCCTCAGTGGTCCTCTCTAGGCTGTCCATTGTCCCCCCAAAATGTTCCTAGGGGAAAGCAGAGCAACATCAGCCACTAAAAGTGTTTGGGATATCTGGAAAAGTCCCTCCCCTTGCACCTGAGTCTGTCCCAGACCAGCTCTTGGTTTCACCTGGCCTGTGCCCATTCTGCAGGCTTCAGTGGGGGCAAGTGATGCTGCTCTGGTGTTTGTCATTAGCCTCACAGCTGTGCTCTCCCCACCCCTCTAAGGACCAGGAGCCAATTGTGAGTGGCGGGGCTTTTGTTCCTTCTTCCTCCTTTCTTCCTTCCACAGAAGAGATATAAGGGAGGGCAGGAGACGGTAGGCTTAGGTGGTGCCGATGATCAGCCAGTGCACATGGGCAGGAGGTGAATGTGAAAAGACTTCTGCTAGAGCCAAGAGAAGGTACAGAAGCGCCCAACAGTAGGGATGGACCAGCCACTGCTCCTCTCAGACCTGTGAGTCACACAGAGCCATGGAGAATAGAAATGTTTTGATTGTTTGCTTTTTCTGCGTGGGGAGGTTAATCACAATGAGGGGAAAAACAGTCCCTGGCATGATAATTTGATTAGAAAGGAACTTTGGTTCTCAAAGAGATCTAGCTGGGGGCAACATCTCTCTCTGCAACAGCAGTTTTTGATCCCAAAGGCTGCAGCAGGCTGTTGTGGAGGGACTGGGGAGAGCTTTGGTATGATTTCATGCACCAGTTGGAATATCTTTATCTGAGTTGCTGCCTGTGCTTATAAATCCCTGGCTGTGAGCAGGGGTGATAAGATCTCGAGGCATTCCTGCCTGTGCAGTGGGGAGCTGGGAGAGATACATTAACAAAGTTATTTAATTGTTGTGCATCAGTGCCAGGAGCTTGGGTGATAAACCAGAAGATTGAGAAGGGCTTGTTTATGAGAGCCCATTCCAACAATTTGTTGTGGCCGAGACCTGCTGGGAAAGTTAACTGGAAAGCTAACCCTGGAAAACCTCTAACCAGCAAACTGCTGGGCTGTACCTCTCTGGGGCAGATAGGGGGGGCAAAGGTGGTGGCAAGTCAGTCTCCACCACAAGTGGCACTTCTGCTGCTGGCAGTGCAGCAGCAAGCGATTGGAGAGCCGTGGGGATGGGCAGAGTGTGAGGCAGGGCAGCGGCAGCTGTTTGCGGTGACAAACAGAACGTGTGACTGAGCAGGAGGAGCAGCTCTGTGGGAATCTACAGAAAGAGGGAGAGAAGAGCAGGTTTGCATGGGATATTTTGCCTGGGGTGATGTGTGCTGGAGGTCCCATGCTGCTGTAACAAAAATGGCCTTGACATTTCCAAAGCCCACAGGTGGGAGCTCCCTGACTCAGGATTTGCATCCAGGAGCTCTGCGTTAGCCCTGGCTTGAACCACAGAGCTGAACCTTTGATGCAGGGGGTTGTGACTCAGCTGTGTTTCTTCCTGTAGGAGCACAGTAAAATCCAAATACATGTGTGGCTGAAGGCTGGGTGCTTGAGAAGGGCTAATTTCACAAAGCTGAACATAATTATGAAACCTATCATTTGGGAGAGAGCATTTCAGGAGGAAGATGTAAACAAGGGAGCAAAAATGGGAATGTAAATGAAGAGCCAAACCTTGCAGAATGTTGAAGGCAGGAGAAAGCTTTGCTGGGAGCTGGTGACCCCATGAGGGAGGAAGGGCCACCTCCCTTCGTGGATGCAGTAGAGAATTGGTTCAGGTCAGGTGTCACACACAGGATGTTAGGGGTTGGAAGGGACCTCTGAAGACCATCAAGTCCAACCCACCTGCCAGAGCAGGACCACAGAATCTAGCACAGGTCGCACAGGAACACATCCAGATGGGTCTTGAAAGTCTCCGGAGAAGGAGACTCCACAACTTCCCTGGGGCTGGAGCAAAGTGCCCAGGTCTGCTGGCTGAGCTAAGGTCACAGCTCATGTTGAAGGGTTAGAAGCTATGCCATGGCTGCAGAGAATGAAGAGAGTGAAATCCTGCCATAAAGGGGGTGTGTGTGTGTGTCTATGGGGGGGCTGCAGGACAGATGTTTTGCTTTCTATCAGGGACAGGTTGCAGAAACCACTTCTGCCCACCACTACTGGTTCAGGGCATGGAGCTCTGGCAGCAGACAGCTCCATGGTCTGGCAGACAAAGGTGTGTCTGACTGGATGCAGCTGAGGACAGGCAAGTTCAGATTAGAGAGAAGGCACACAGTGGTGCTGTGGGTGTAATTAAGCACTGGAGCAATGCTCCCAGGATCTCCTCCTTGCTAGAAGCACTGCAGTGAGGATCAAAGGTGTTCTTTCCAGAAAGACTTCTGGCTGTTCAGACTGGGAACAGTCCAGGGTGGTCTGCTGGCCTGTGCTTGGCATGAGGTCAGGCTGGGTGATCTTCATGTCCCTCCTGGCCTTATTACCCACAGATATACTGCAAATAGGATGCAGATGGTTCTCTAAAAAATCAGCTTGGCCAGGCTTGGCCATGGGGAAATTCTGTGTAGAAGCTGGAATAGAGATGTGTTGCAATGAAGTGGTCTGGGGACTGTGGTAGAGAGATGCTCCAGCCCTGGTGGGGTGGCTAGCAGGGCTCTGAAGGGCAGAGATACTCCAGCCCTGGTGGGGTGGCTAGCAGGGCTCTGAAGGGCAGAGAACAGTGTGAGGGTCTTTAAGCAGTGCTGAGAGGGAGAGCAGTGGGCTCTGCTTGTGCAGCCCATCTCAGGGTGCGGAGTTGTGCTCTTAGGGTGGTGCATGGGACAGCATGTCTGGCTGTGGAATCATAGAATCAACCAGGTTGGAAAAGACCTTAGAGATCATCAAGTCCAACCTATTACCTAATATCTAACACCTCACAACTAACTAAACCATGGCTCCAAGTGCCACATCCAGTCCTTTTTTGGAGACCTTCAGGGACAGTGATTCTACCACCTCCCTGGGCAGCACATTCCAATGGCCAATTACTCTTTCTGTGAAGAACTTTCTCCTCACCTGGAGCCTAAGCTTTCCCTGGTGCAGCTTGAGACTGTGTCCTCTTGTTCTGGTGCTGGTTGCCTGGGAGAAGAGACCAACAGACTGGAAAAGGGGAAACATTGCCCCCATCTTCAAAAAGGGTAAGAAGGAGGAACCAGGGAACTACAGGCCAGTCAGTCTCACCTCTGTGCCTGGAAAGATCATGGAGCAGATCCTCCTGGAGCCACTACTCGCTCAAAAGAATAGTGAAGAGGTGATTTGGAACAGTCCGCATGGCTTTGCCAAGGGCAAATCCTGCCTGACCAACCTGGTGGCCTTCTATGAGCAGGTGACAAAATGAATAGATGAGGGGCGAGCAACTGATGTCGTTTACCTGGACCTGAGCAAAGCCTTCGACACTGTCCCGCACCACATCCTGGTCTCCAAACTGGTAACACATGGGTTTGATGGGTGGACCACTAGATGGATAAGGAACTGGCTTGATGGCCGCACCCAAAGAGTGGCTGTCAATGGCTCCATGTCCCAGTGGAGGCCAGTGACAAGCGGAGTCCCTCAGGGATCAGTCCTGGGACCTGTCTTATTCAACATCTTTGTGGGGGACATGGACAGTGGCATTGAGTGCACCCTCAGCAAGTTTGCTGATGACACCAAGCTGTGTGGTGCAGCAGACACGCTGGAGGGAAGGGAGGCCATCCAGAGGGACCTTGACAGGCTGCAGAGGTGGGCACAAGCCAACCTCATGAAGTTCAATAAGAGCAAGTGCAGGGTCCTGCATCTGTGTCGAGGCAATCCCAGGCACAAATACAGGCTGGGCAGTGACTGGCTGGAAAGTAGCCCTGAGGAGAGAGACTTGGGGGTGCTGGTGGACAAAAAGCTCAACATGAGCTCTCAGTGTGCACTTGCAGCCCGCAAAGCCAATCAGATCCTGGGCTGCATCAGGAGAAGTGTGGCCAGCAGGTCGAGGGAGGTGATCCTCCCCCTCTACTCAGCCCTGGTGAGACCCCACCTGGAGTACTGTGTCCAGTTCTGGAGCCCCTATTACAAGAGGGATGTGGAGGTGCTGGAAGGTGTCCAGAGAAGGGCCACAAGGATGATCAGAGGGCTGGAGCACCTCTCCTATGAGGACAGACTGAAGGAGTTGGGGCTGTTCAGTCTGCAGAAGAGAAGGCTCCGAGGTGACCTAATTGTGGCCTTCCAGTATCTGAAGGGGGCCTACAGGAAGGCTGGGGAAGGACTTCTCAGGAT
Organism: Melanerpes formicivorus; assembly: GCF_026170545.1. NCBI lineage: Eukaryota > Metazoa > Chordata > Aves > Piciformes > Picidae > Melanerpes > Melanerpes formicivorus. The sequence goes on along the minus strand of NW_027142366.1, from coordinate 10,303,242 downwards.
GTCAGGTATTGATAGGACTAGGGGAATGGAATGAAGCTGGAGGTGGGGAGATTCAGGCTAGATGTGAGGAGGAGGTTCTTCACCATGAGAGTGGTGAAACCCTGGAATGTGTTGTCCAGGGAGGTGGTTGAGGCCCCGTCCCTGGGGGTGTTTAAGAGCAGGCTGGATGAGGCTCTGTCCAGCCTGATCTAGTGTGGGGTGTCCCTGCCCATGGCAGGGGGGTTGGAACTTGATGATCCTTGTGGTCCCTTCCAACCCTGAATGAAACTATGAAACTCCCACCTGGCTACAGCCTCCCTTCAGGTAGTTGTAGACAGCAAGAAGGTCTCCCCTGAGCCTTCTCTTCTCCAGGCTAAACAATCCCAGCTCCCTCAGCCTCTCCTCACAGGGCTGTGCTTGAGACTTCTCCCCCAGCCTCGTTGCCCTTCTCTGGACATGTTCAAGTGTCTCAATGTCCTTCTTAAATTGAGAAGCCCAGAACTGGACACAGTACTCAATGCTGGCAGTACAGAATGCCTGCTGGGGAGGCAGCTCTTCCTTGGGGGGGAAAAAAAGGGCCCTTAAAGAGCTCCTCTATGAGAAGACTGCTTCAGATGGCATCCCTGGATTTTACTTTTTCTCTGGCAACTTCTTTTTTAAATGAAGAAACTGAAGTGCCAAAGCTCTGACGTGTTCCCTGAGCCCTAGAGCTGTGCAGGTAAGCCACTTGTTCCATTTACCTTAGGGTGTCCAGCAGAACCTTCCCCACCTGTTTCCAGGGCTCTCTTGTGGTACATTTCACTCTTGCATTTAAATCTCCTGTTTGTTGTGCCCATGACAGTTTCCCCCAGCTTTTAGTAGCTGCCACTTTAAGTTATGGCTGCCTAGAATGGGTTATATAGAGTCTTATTTGCATGGAAGAAATATTTGAATACATCAACATGCCTTGAATGTTTAAGATTTAAACCACAGGAGTGTGCAGGTTCAGTGGATGGGAATAAGGAGGAAGGAAAGGGCTGTTACTGCCACGCAGCTCTTCCAGGTCCTTTCAGCAGGGTCCAGCCTTAGGGACTTCAGGATGGAGGGATCCCATGTGTGCTCTTGCTGCCTCTTGCCTGATGCCTGCAATTGCTGGAGCTCTGAGGTTTTGCCCTGGCAAGCCTCAGCAGAGGAAACACAGGGGGTGTCTTTAATGCCAGGGGGAAGTAGAATCCAGGTTCCCATGGTGGGTATGCCACAGCAGGAGGTCTCCTGCCAACAGTTTTGCTTCTTTCCTCCCAGCCTGTGCATTCTGCACATGCTCCTCTTGCTTTGGCAGGAGCAGAGGCAGTGGGGCTTACAGGGCTGTTAAATAAATTTGCCACTACTCTAGAGGCTTGTTTTGTTCTTAGTGCCTTTCCCTTCCCTGTACATGAGCGCGCAGGTGTCTGGGTCAGCCAGTGCTGTCTTTCTGTTCCAGCTGCTGCATAGCATTCAGCTTGATTTCTGACCACTTAATAAAAACTTCCTCTCCTCCTGTCTCCTACGTGCAGCTCTTTATCCTGAAGCAGCTCATGGACGTGTTAGCTCTGGCAGCGCTCGGCGCCTGCTCTGAGCCCTGCCTTTGCCCAGCGCTCTGAGTGGTTACACCTAGGATGTGTTAAACTTTTGAACCCTCACAGCACAGTTGCTGCAGAGGATAAATCAGCCCGATGGCAATGCCAAGGGACAGAGCAGCCCTTTTCTGACTGCTTCTCTTGCTGTAATGTAGCTGCTAGTCGTGCTGACCTGCAGCAGCGTTGTGCCTGGATGCTGTGGCCGTAGCCTCACTGCGCAGAGCAGGACAAGAGCATAGCCTCCAACCCCAGAGAGCTGATGGGGCACATTCCTCCTCCACTTGAGCTGTTGACCTTTAGCATGGACCTGTCTAGAGGCCTCTGATAGATCAGCAAAGATCACTTTGCATTGACAAACACAAAATATAGTACCTTGTGTAAATGGCTATTCTCCAGACTAAATAACTCCTTTTGTCAGGTTTTCCTGCTGTATACCTTCCCCCCACCCCCAGTTTCCTTTTGTTTGACCTATATTATTCAAGCTGTAATTCAATTCTACCATTGTGCAAATCAGATGGCCAGATCAGCTCCTCTGCTGATTCATAGCTGGCAGCACAATACCCTCTGACATATGTAAAATGCTCCTCTCTGTATGAGCCAGGATCTTGCTAACCTCCTAAGCGATGCTTGCAGATCAGCATACAAACAGAGGTGCTGAGTCTGACCTGCAGCAGCTGCTTCTGCACTGTGCTTACTTCTGCAGTGGCATTAAACCTGTTCTGAGTGTCAGTATTGTTCCTACCCCCACGTACAACTCCTACTGCTGATAAATTGCAACACGTTCACAGCTCTGTCTTTTCCTGGAGCTCCTAAGGCCAGAGGAGCGGATCCAGACAAAGTTTTCATTCAGAAAACCTGCTAGTAGGGGGTTGGAGCAAGCACACAGCTATCAGACTTACGTGATGGTGCTCCTCTTAGACCTTTGGAGAGCATGGCAAGGGTCTGGTGAAACTGGGGACCCTCCTGGCTCCCTGCAGAGAGGCTGTTGCTCTCTGTGCTGGGCAGGACTGTTTCCCTGCTCCCCAAACGGTGAAGGTGCTCTGAACATGAATAAGCCAGCTGAAATCCCAGTGGGGAGCTCTGGGAGCTACAAACGGAGGAGCTGGATGGAAACCTGAGCCAGGGAGGGAACTGTATGTGCAGCATCTTGTGTAGCCAGCACCTTGTATAGTCATAGACAACCAGATGAAGATGCCTCATCCCAAGCAGTGCAGCCAGTCAGTAACTTCTTCCATGCATTAAACAAAGGCACTGGGCACTATGTCCCAGAGCCTGGTGGGAGAAGGACTCTCCAGATAAGGGCAGTGGTGGTGAGGAGCCCTCTCTGCTGGGTAGAGGGCTAGCTGCAAAGTACATGGGGCTTTGTCTCTGAGGGTAGTTGGGCATCAGAGAGATGCAGCTTGGCAGATTGGAGGAAAAAGGCTGTCCCATCTGTTAGGGAAGGCTTTGTCTTCACACACAGATAGCTCTGCCCATCAGCAGGACCCCTGGCAGGGGACCAAGTAGACCCCAGGCTCCATGAGGAGGAGAGCAGCAGCAGCAATCAGCTGTATGGCCAGGCAGGATGGTGTGCAGGGACTTCTGCTCACAGGCTCCTTGCAAAGGCTGGTGTCTGATCCTTCATGAAGATTCTTCTTCAAGGGCTGCTTTTACACAGCACCCTGCTGCTCAGCTGGGAGCTGAGGAAAGGAGCTCGTGGAGTGGTGGGGTTTCTTCTGCAGACTGTACGAAGTGATGTCTGGAGGCTTTTCAGTTTGTGTTGTCATTAGGGCTTACATGGGGGAAAAAAAAATCCCTGTGACTGTAACTGGGAGGTGAAAGCTAACAGCTTGTCTCAGCTATTATTATACATGCCAGAAGCAGTAATGATTAAAGGGACTGCACTGTGAGGTAAAGAGATGCCATCCTGGAACCAGATGACTGGGTGATACAATTAAGATAAAGAAATCACATACTGTTGGCAATAGGGAAGCAGAAGTGATGAAATGTGTGATTGGGAAGTGTGGGAACAAGATGAAATTAAAGAAAAATCACAATAAGGAGCAGAAAATGAGCAGGACTTGGAACAAGAGATGCAGTTGTTGAGAAGATAAGAACAGAAATAAATTGAGAGCAAACATCCTTGGAGTACAAGTGAAGGCATACAAAAAAAAGGAGTCTTTCCAAACTCTATTAAAAATAAGTTTCTTTGCTAAAATGAGAACATTACAATCAAAAAGAAATGGCAGCATGAAACTGTTGGCTTCTACAGTCGGTGCTCAGGAAAGGAGAGGGCAAAAGTCTCCAGGGGCTATGCTGTGCTGATGTGTGACTGCCTGCAGGGATCCAAACCTGTGTAATTATTGCCCCTTGGGATTCGTTAGCAGGGGTGTTGAAGTGACTCGCCCTCCAGTGAGGGCTCAGTGACCACAAAGGAGCTAAAAGCATCCTTTGGAAATGGGTAGGCAGATGCTGGGGAGGTGACCAGGACGAGGAGTGGAGGAGCTGGCACTTGAGTGGGGAGGGATGTCCGTATGTGGCTGCAGCTCACACCGCACAGGACTGGGTCACCAGAGGTTTGGGGAAGAGCCTCGGTTGAGGCAGGATGGGGGCACTCCTGAGCTGTACTGGAGAAGCTAAGAGCTGTCGGCAGAGCCATGCCTGGTGTGCACATCTGTGAGCACTGCTGTGCTATAACTCTGCAAGAGCTGAGGAGGGCCTGACCAGTCCCTGTCGACAAATGTGCTCTCAGTGCCCACCTTTGCCTGGAACAGGCAAGGGTGAGTGGTGTAGTTGTGCTGCCAGGAGAAGACTGAACTGTGCCAGGAGCAGACCAGCTGTCACTGGCCTGGAGTCAGGGCTGCATGCAGAAGTAGATGCAAAATGTCCTCTGCACAAGTTCCCATGGCAGTAGACACAGGGATCTGTGTGCACAGCCTGGGGAAGCTCTATACAACAGAAAGAGAAAGTACAAGGCCTCATGATTGCTATTTCTAAATCCTGGCTTGGGGACATGCTGGTGACAGGGCTGCAGAAGCAGGTCGATAGCACTCAGGGGTGTGAAAGGAATTCTGTCCTTGTGCTGGGTACAAGATGTCTGTGCTGAGCTGCCTGTCACAGCCAGGGGAAATTGACTGTATCTTCAGAAGGCAGGAGGGAGCTGCTGCTGGCAGTGGCATCCAGCAGGCACAGAAATTCCCTTCTTCCAGAGAGCCTGCGTGGCCCTGAGCCACAGCCATGGGGAGGATGGGACCAGTGGGCACTCGTGGCTGTGAGGAGCCCAGGACCTAGGTGGCGATGTAGCATCTGATGTGTAGCATGGTCCTGCCCAGCATCTCTCCTTTGGGCAGCCCTAATGGTGGCTCTGCTCTCCTCAGGGCCAGCATGCCTCTGCTCAGGCTTTGGGATGTGCTAACACTAACCCCACAGCCTCAGCCACACTCTGCCTCCTCATATTTGGCAGTGACTTTGGGGAATCCCCCTTGTCTCCTGGGCGACCACATTTACTTCTAATCTGGCACTCTGAAGCTGTGTTTAAAGACAACTCTCAAGTCTGTCAAGCAATGGAGAGTGGAAATCCAATGGCCTTCATTCAGGGATTGGGAAATTCAGATCGGTGCTGAATGAGGAACTGTACACATCAGAGCAAGGGCTTCCACTTCTCTGGGGGGTTGTGTTGGGGGAGGAAGCAATGAAGATAGCACAAGTCCAGCAAAGCTGTGTGCCCCAAAAATAGTCTGGCTGAGCTACCTGCCGGTGCCCCAGGTTCAAGTCACTACCATCAGTGAGGGGCTGCCAAGTGCATTTCTATTCTTTGGTGGTGTCCAAGTTATGAAGCAAACTTCTGAGGGTGACAGAGCTGCAGCCTTGACTTGGACTGGGGTAAAGATGGTGCTTGTCTCGATCCCCAAGCTGTTTGTATATGCAGATAGCTCCAGAGTCCTGCTGGAGCTGCAGCCCCTGAGAAGCTCAGCAAGAGGATCCTTTGCTCCTGGTGATTCTTCATGCTGATGGTCTCAGAACTGTGTGTTTCAGCACGCTGGTCTTGCTGCTACTACCACCTGTTCTCCCTGTCTCAGTGGGCAGCACAATGGCTATGGGAGATGAGGGCACAGATTCCCTCTGCCCCCCCATCTCCAGAGGTTGAGACTGTGGCAGAATGTTTAAGGTGATAGACAAGCCCTGTGCTGTCCCTGTGTGGATCAGGGACCTGTACCCTCTCTGCTCTGGGGTGGCTGGGGGCAGCTTGCCCACAGGTACCTGGCACTGTTCCACCCCTCCCCAGTGGCTCTTTTCCTTTTCTCCCCTTTCTGAGCCTTTCTGTAGGTTTTTGTGGCTGCTGCTCTCTGAAGGCAGCACTGAGTTTCCCTTCTCAGAATAATGGAATTTAATGGAATTGAATTCCTGCTGGGCTAATTTCTGTGCAGTAAAAATAGCTGCAGTGATGATGCATGTAATGTATGTCCACTGCCACCTTCACAAGGGGAATACCATGTACTGGTGGCAGAAACAAGGGACATGGGGACAATGTTTTGCTCATCTTGGTCCCTCAGCTCTACAGAAGTCCTCGTGAGTGATTCCTGCCGGGCAGAAGTCCAACTGTGGGTGTGTGGAGCATCCCCCAGGCTGTGTGGGCAAGGTCCTTCCCAGCATGGCCTGGTCCAGCTGCAGAGCAGGACTGTGGCTGTGTTTCAGAGGTGCTAAAGCAGAGCAGTGAATGGGTGAGCCGTTGCAATGAGGAGGCTGATGGATGCTGCCATCAGGGTGTTGTTGCATGGAACCAACCTCTGCTTCTCCCTGCAGCCATGGGGTTTCCCATGGCACTCAGCCACATGCCAGTGAAATAAGGCTGTGCTCCTGCAGAGGCAATGCTGCTGCTTCACTGCCTGCTGGGCTGCTTCACACAAGTGGAGATAAGGGTAAGAAAAAGCAAATTATTGAAGATTTGGTATGTTTAATAGAGAAACTGGGGGTGGGATGGGGTGGGGGTGGGGTGTCTACCAAACTCTGTGGATGAAAGCAGAGCCTATGTACTGATAAATCTTGTAAGTCTGGCCCATGTCATGTAGGTGAGAGTCTAAGTGGTCCTCAGGGCACAATTAGGATCAAACAGGAGGCCTAGACCAGCAGAAAGTCAATACAGAAAAGCCCATTTTCTGTGCAGGAAGGGGAAATCAAAAGCAGAAATACACAGCTATATCAAAAAAGCAGAAATGCACATATCTGGAATAGCTGGGAAGGCAGCCTTCTAACAGGAAAGGATGTGGGTGTGATAATGCCTTGCTGCTGCCAAAAAAGCCAAGCATTGTCATTTTAGGATGCATTAACATTAGCACTGCCTGTATGGGCCTGGGGATAATTGTTCCCCTGCATGTGATGTGTGGGAATAAAAACATTTCATTTTAAAAATAATGAAATGTATATTTCTTCTGAGGGAAGGGGGGAAAAAAACACCACCAAAAAAAACAACAGAGAAGTTGGTGAAGCACTGGAGAATTTTAAGAGAAGGCTCACAGGAGAAAGCTGAAAGAATGAAATCTCCTCTGTCTGAAACGGGACAAGGAGGGGGGAGTGTGACTGTCCTCAGATACAGGAGAGGGTCTTGCACAGAGGACACTCTTCTGTCCTCTGTTGTCTTCAACCTCTGGGATTGTGAAAAACTAGGCTGTTGCTTTCTTATGAATGAGGCAAACAATAATCAACTTTCCTGAGTCTGCTGTAGGGAAATCTTTTCTCTGAAGACTTCTGTTACAAGAAGGAAAAAGCTTAGGAGATCTGTGGTCCAACGCCGGACGTGGTCGTAGAGCGCTGCGAGATACATCCAGGGCTAAGGGCAAGATGAAGTTGGAGCTGGCTTGGGGGCCGGAGATGACTGCCAGGAGATTCTTTGCTTGAAGATTGTGGGGATGCCAGCTGGAGCAGGGGGTTTGGCTGTGGTGTGTTGAGGGGCTGTGTGCATGAGCAAGCAGCTGTGTGACAGGAGGGTGTCAGTGGGAGCCTGCTGTGGTCCCCGTGCCTCCTGTGAGGAGGTTTCACTTGCAACACACCTCCCAGGTGTGTGTTTAGAATCTGACTGGTGATTTGTTTGGTCCATTGTGCTCTAATTATAGCTTGGAAACCTATGATGTGCAGCTGGAGGATTTTCTGGTTTAGTTTTCTCTGAAGGAAACTTTCTCCTGCACTAAAGCTGTTCTGCAAATAAAACCAGTGCACAGGACTGGGAGAAGGAGGGAACTTGCTTCAAAAGCATTCTGCTGCCCTGTGCTGAGAAGCTAAAAACAGCTGCTGGAGCTCTGCTTGGCCCAGAGGCAGCAGAAGCAGCAGCTACAGTGCAAACCTGATGTTTGATGTGAGAGATGAGCAAAGGGATGTAGAGAAATCCAGACAGAAGCCTCCGCACTGAAGGGATAACTTCTGTCCTAGTCCTTGTTCACAGCGTGTCCAGGGATTGCAGGCATCTGACAGAGTGATGCTTTGGCTGTGAATGCTTGAATGGAGAAGCAAAGTTTGGGGCTACAGATCTTATGCCCCAAGCAAATAGCACAAGAGCAGCTGTGTTTACGAGTGAGCAGGCTTGTGTTTTGGAAACAGGCATCTGATGGTACAGTAGCTCTGGCCCTGATTCCTCTGGGAGGAGCTCTGCTGCTCTGCCCTGCTCCCTGCCATGGTTCAGGGGCTGCATCATCTGTGTGGGCTGCTCTCGTCCTTCTTAGCCAGAATAGGCTGATCTGACACAGGTTTTTCAGTGTGTTTGTGACCTTAGTCACAAACCTCACAAACTCCCTCTCCACCAGCCTGTGTGGGAGGGAGAAATTCATGATTATTTCAAGATTCTCTCCAGCCAGCCTTGTGGAGGGAGGGAGAGGTGCAGCAAGATGGTTGAGGTGTATTGTGTGTGTGAGATTCACCCAGCTGTCTGCTGGAGCTGCAGTTCCTTGACTTCCTCACTCCTGATGGGTGAGCAGGTGTCTGCTTCCCCTTCTCCTGGCACAATTCCCAGCTTGGCCGTGGTGCTGATAAAGCCAGCAGCCAGTTGCTGACCACTGGCCTGGGGTGCTGGTGCCACTGTCCTTGCACTTACAAGGTGAATCCTCAGTCCCCTGTACCTCTGACTTCAGCTGCCAGACCTCCTCCAGCTCTTTCCTGTGTTCATAGGATGGACCTCATCAGTTTGTCATCAACACAGGCACCCTCTTTACCCACCTAGCTGAAGGCTGCTGTGGTTCTGGTTGCTGTCCCACCCTAAGGAAGGTGGAGCTCCTTAGGTAATGAATTACATTTGTTTGTTCTCCAGAGCTCCTGAGAGCCTTATGCAACTGCAGCTTGCCATTTTCTCTGTCACCTCATGCTGCTGTTACTTGTGCCCTGGAAAACATGTCCCATGTGTTTGTTCCAGGAGAAGCCTTACTGATGTGCAGAGAATGGAGGAATGTTCAGTTGTGTGCAGGTTCAGTGCTGTGACTTGGTTTCCCTGCTCTGAATGTGGTCCCTAGGGAAGACACAGTTTCAAGCCTGGCTTTGGAGTGAAAGATGAAGGTTTGGGAATTGGTACTTGTCCCTGGCTGCCTTGCCAGATCTTGTTCACTAAGATGATGTCTTTAGCTCCTTCATGTGACACAAAGATGAACTCCCTCAAATGACATGTTTGAGCTTCAGACAGACTCCTGCTGTGGTGAACTGCACTAAGGTTTTGATGCATCCATTTTCCCTGAGGGTCTCTGCTTCTGGGCCCTGGCTTGTCCTGGAAATGTTTTGCCTGCTTGTAGCCAGGCCAGGTTGAAGGGCTGTCCTTCATTTCAGGGTGGCTTTGACCTCCCTCCACAGTGGCTGAGAAGCATGATCTGTGTTTTGTAGGCCAGTTTTTTGCTGGAGAAAACACTGACTCATGCATGGTTCAGAGCTTGCCTTAAAGCAGGAGATATGTGAAAGGACAGAGGAGATCAGAAAGGTGCTGCTATCAACAGGCTCCAAATGTGACCAAAGAATGGTTCAGGAGGCAGAGGTGTACGGACAGCATCTAGTCTCAGAGCAGAGGTGCAGCCAGGAGCAACAGCCCTCCAACCCCTGTGTCCATTGGTCCACAGTGCCCAGCTCTGGAACTATGGCCCAGGAGAGCTCTCTACAGGGAGCTCATCTACAGAGATATCTGCTTCCACTACCACAGAGCCACAACCACGTGTCAGAGGAGACAAGCCCACCTCAGAGCAAGGCTCCACTTCAGCTACTGCAAAGAGGTGTCTGCTGTGGGGGTATTCAGCACACCTCTGCTGGTGGTGTGGTGCAGAGATGTCCCCATGGCTGGTAGGAGGCCCTTGCTCTTCCAGGGAAGCTGCAGGCTGAGCCCATGGTGGCTGCTGTGGGGCAGCTGTCCACGAGCAGACACTGAGCAGGGGTTGCCAGACACCTGCATGGTAGCCTCAGTAGCCAGAGCTGGAATGAAGGTCTCCTGCAGAAGTTTTCAGATGACTTTAAAGCTCTTTATGCAATATCCTCATGTGTTCTGTAGGTACAGGTATAATTATTTCATTATGCTTTCCTGTGAAGTGTGAAAACTATCTTTACCAATCCTCTTAAATTAAATATAATATTCAGTGAGACAGGAGATAGAGAAATGTTAATTGAAACTGGAGAGGTGTTTATAGGCTGGCACAGTGTGGCCAACTGTGACTAAAATTAATGTCCAGGGTCCCTGGTAGTGATTCATATTCCAGAGTTTATTAAATATTTTCAGCAGCAGTCAGAGCCACATGGAGTAGTCCACCATGCTTGTGAGGATCATCTGTGCAGGTCTGTGGCACTCACCAGGAGAAGAGCAGCCAAAATCACTTTTAATTAGGTCAGGTTCTCCTCAGGCTGCTGCAGGGATACTTTAGAGTGCTTGCTGTGTTAGTGAGCTCATATCCCATGGAACTTCTGGGGCCAGACCAAGTCCTTCACAAACCATCTTTTCCACACATGGCATTTCCATGGCTAAGTTCTTCCCCAGAAAAAAGAGCCCCATTTTGATGTCCCAGCAGTAAGGACCTGGCTTCCCCTTGGTGCCACTGCAAGGGCTCAGCCATCCTGCCCTCAGCAGAAACCCCATTTATAACATGCCATGGGGCAAATCCCCCTCTCTGAGCTTGTCACACTGTCCCTGCTCTGCCACTTGCTTTCCTCTAGAGGGAGGACCTGGGGACAGGCCAGCATCCCTCCCTGGGTGTTGGGTGCGGCTGGGGGATGTCCCCTGGACAGAAGCAGCTTCCCATCCTTACGATTCTGAAAGACTTGGAAGCAGCAGCCCGGCCACAGCCTTTAACTGCTCAAGAAACTGGGCAAGTCAAGTCATGGAAATGCAACCTGTGACTCATTAGCAGCTGCTCATTAGTAGTGAAGGCCTGAGCCTTCCCTTCTGCTTTCCCATGCAGCTGCAGAGTAAGGGGGCTCTGGACACGGCTGCAGGACACATCATTGCTTGGGGACATGAGTCTTGACAGAGGGTGAGGGATCAGGGACCCTCTTCTCCCCTGGCAGGCTGAAGAGGTCTGTGTGTGAGCAGACATGTCACCTCCCCCCTGAAGATGTCTGATTCGTTTAGTGTAATCAGGGGCTGGTTAATTGAAGCATCTCCCTTTCTCTGTGCCTGGGTCTCTGCTGCTCTCACCCATCTGACTCGGAGTCGCAGAATTGGGACTGTCCTCCTGACACTCAGTCACCAGGCAGCCTGCTCTAGCCTGGAGATATCATCTCTCTAATTCACTGCTGTGGCCACTCAGAGTTACACACACTGCTTGGGAAGGAGGAGGAAATGCAACTTAGCAGCTGATGGGTGACAGTGACACATCACGGGTGAGGGGCTCGGCGTTTCTGCAAATCTTCTGCTTGCCTAAGGCACCAGAAAACATTTTAAACTATTGAATACTGCAGCCACTAAGAGGCTGCCGTAATTTATTGATGTTCCCAGCTTGCCTTATTCCTTTCATCTATCTTTTCCCTGCCCTGGAAGGCTGAAATAACTACTGTTGCTATTTTTTTAATGAAGTTAGGTGAGCTGTTCACCTTTCACTAGGAGGGCCTGAGCTCTTTTGTTTGTTTGTTTAGGGACCTGACAGTAGTGAAGGCCAGGAAGTGACCTTCCTTTGCTTTTCCTCGCCGTGTGGTGTGGTGCAGGCACGTCCTGGCAGGAGGAGTGTGGTGTGGGCTGCAGGGGGGCTGCCCAGCCTGCCGGAGCTACTGCTGCAGCGGCTTCTCATTGGTGTGTTGCTGGTAGTCTCTGGCATGCATGCCGACAAAAATCCCTCCCTGTCCCGGGAAGCCTGAGGCTTCGGGGCTCAGATCTCATTGCCTTTTCAGTGAGGTCCACGCAGGCTTGTTCCTGGCAAATGCCATTTCACACAGCTCCTGAAAAGCGATGAAACGATTCTGCATAATCCCATCGGCAGCTTTGTTAAAGTCATCAGCACATCCCATCACCATGGAGAGAGCCAGCTTCCGCGGGAGGAGAATGGACTGGAGAAGAAATCAATTTCCCATACAGCACCATCACAGCTGACACTGAACAAACTCATGTTAGATCGATGCCCTTCTATGAACTTGTAACTGGCAGGAGCTGCCAGGGCATGGAAACTCATTGCTGTCTGTGCTGGTGTTCTGGCTCTGAAGCAGGATGCTGTGGTGCTGCTTGTGCTGCCCAGGCTGGCTGCTCTCTGTTGTTGTCCCGCTGTTAGCTTCTTGGATTTCCCCCTCGTCTCTCTGTGCAAGGGCTGGTTCATTTGCTTACAAACAGTGGAGTGGGTTGTCCTTGCTGTCACTCCAGTACACCAGGAGATCCGTGGTGGAAAGGGGCAGCATGACTGTGGTGCCTCAGGGATCCTGCCCTTCCGTATTCACTGGTGCAGATTCTGTCACCCCCCCGGGGGAGCGTCAGTACCTCTGGACCTTGGACAGTGCAGATGCAATGGGAATGGCTGTCCTTTCATGAGGCATTTAAGTTACCTGGATTTGAATTATGTTGCTACTGCTACTATGAGAGTAAGCACTGACAAAAGGATCTGTCAGTGATCCTCAGATTCCAAAGCACTTGTCGCTCACTGGGGTGTTTGCACATTAGCCAACAGAAGTCCTCAGAAATCAGGAATTATTTGCAGTGGGGTTGTTTTCAACTTCCAGGTGCCAACATCAGTTGCTGCCTGGTCCCAAGAGTATCAGCAGGAACAGATATGTCTGTGCTGCTGTCTTACAGGCAGCAGGCATGGGGAGTATCCCACAGATCTATTGCAAAGACAAGGGTCTGCAAGAAGCCTTGAGGCAGTAAATGCTGTGAACAGGGCTTCCACCTGTCCTGCTGTCTTCTGAGCTCTTTGCATGAATGGACTGGTGACTGAGGAGGAGAATCCCTTCGTTCCAGCCCAGTGTTCTGGCAGATGAAACACATTTGTGCCTCTCCTGTCTCTGCAGGTGGAGATCACAGCCTTGACACGAAGAAGCAGTCATGAATTTTTTTCTGAGGCTGTAAGAGGTTTAAAATTTGGTTTTGGTCACACAGAAAATGATCAGCAGAGAGATGAATTTTCAAGCTTTCCTGGCAGAGCAAACAACAGCTCTGGAGTTTCAACTGTGCTGCTTTTCTCTTGGAAAAATCCTTGATTATCAATAGGGGGAGAGTTGGGTGGATCTGTTTGGTCTGGAAGGGTTTCAAGTGAAGGAACGAAATGTCCCTTCCCCCACTGGAAGACAGATCAGTGGAGCAACTGGGTTGGTAATTTTGGCTAGTGTGTTACTGCCCTCAAGTTTCCAGACCCCATATCTCCACTCCTGCCCTGCAACCCCTCTGCTGACATGCAGGGCAGCCCCACTTCCTCTCCACCCTCACAGCCCATCCTGTGGCACGCTGGTGTGATCCTTACTGGCAGCTCAGCTGAGCTTCTGCCTTTGCTGGCACCTTTCCTGGGTGTGTGTAGGACAGTGGCTGGAGAGCCAGGCCATAGGATCTGTGTCAGCAGGAGGAAGGACAGCTGGAAATGGGGGCAAAGGGGGTCCTTGCAGTCCTTGGATCTGGTTATTCCAGCAGGTATTGCTTTAAAGATGCAGAGGGACAGGCACATTTGGGCCACTTGACAGCTGTCAAGGTAGCCTGTGTGTAACAAATTCCCACAGCTCCTTAGTTCTTAACTCTTGCTCCATACAGTGCTTCCATTTTGTGGTGCTCAGTGTTTTATGGACATACAACTTCACAGATAAACCATCAAGGCTTTGCTTTTGCTACAAGGCAGACTCTCAAAACTGTAGCCTTGCAATCTGGTGCAAACAAGGACTGCTGATTACTTCATGGCAGAGAATGGGAGATGCTTATACTGCTTCCAGGAGGAGTCTTAGTCTGAGTCTGAGTGCTGCCTTATGAATCAAGGTCAGCTGGCATAAGCTGTGCAAATGTTCCAAGCCTCTGGAGCTTAGGAAGGAATTTAGAAAGCTTTGAACTGCTCTTGGTCTTCAGAAGGACATCTGCAGCTAATGGTCTGTACCAGCATGCCAAGAGCTGTAAGGTTATGTCGCTACTGTCTTGAGGCTTCTCAGTCCCAGGAGGCTTCCAGGGGCCCTTAATGCAAGTTTAGAGAAAAGCAAGTAGTAAAAAGATGCAGTCTCAGACCTACAGCTGCTAATCCTGAGCTGGTTAGGTCAGGTTTAATGTGTCCTTCTGGGGTTCTAGTGTTTAAATGCCTGATCAAGTCCAGCACACAGCATTGTAAGGACCTCAGTGAGAAGTTAAGCAGAGAGTCCAGAGTCTTCTGTGACTAAAGGTTCACTTTGTATCTGAACAGACCAGACCAACACCTGTTTATTCCATATGCAAAGCAGCACAGTGGTTGGCCAGATTGTTTTAGTTCCAACCCTAATAAGCAGGAGGAAAAGCTTTGCTGAGAGTTCAGGACTGAACCAGGTTTTCAGGAACAGCTTTTTCATCTGGCTCCCTTCTCTCATTAGCTGATGGTGCCAGGAAGTTCTCTGCTAATGAATGGCTGCAAAGTTCTGCGAGGCCTTCAGATGAAAACGCTCCCAGCAGCGGAGCACAGGGTAGAGTCACCTCTCAAAGCGTGCTGCATGATACGAGCCAAGGCAGAAAGGCTTTGCTCTGCTGGATTCAGCTCAGATCTGGAGCTGTGATCATATCCTGGGGGTGGGGGGAAGGTTCTGCTTTCCAGTCCTGGAAATTATGGGTCTAGCACCTGATGAAGCTACGCCAAAGTCCTGGACACAGTATCTGGGACACAGATGTGTCTACATGTGAGGCAAACACCACCTTCACCCTCCATCACAGCATCAGGACAGGAGGAGGAGCCTCTGATCAGACATAACACACCCTCCATGTCCCCATTTGCAGTGGTACTCTTCTGCTGAAGCTGTCACTGGAGCTGGTCTGTATCCCATTGTCTGCCTCCATCCATGAGTAGGCAGTGCTCAGCTGCTCTTCTGTTCCTCAGACAAGACTTACCTCCAAACCTTCCTCCCTCTGCAGCTCAGAAGTGAAATGAAAGGTATGAGAACTAAGCTCCAGGCCATCTGCTCCACCCTGGAGGTGGTGGAGACCATGCTCAGCTGTGGGTCAGGCAGAAGAGATGCTTTTGTGTCTGTCCTCAGCAGGTCTCTTGAGCATGCTGGAAGATGATTGCTGCATGGAAAAAAGTTTGCTGCATGGAAGAAAGTTTTCTGCATGGCAGCCTCATCAAGGCTGTGACTGCTGCATTTCTTTCCCATGGGGTAGCTCTGGTGAGGTGTCATAGCATGGTGGGATGTGATGGATGCTGAGGAGGGAGATGTGCTGTGACAGAGATGACTTCTCAATCCCCCAAATTCCAAGTGCTGCTTTATTAACTTGCAAGAGCATTAAAAATGCAGAGAGGCTCTGGGCTGAGCATCAAGGGCCATGACAGAAATACAAATTGGACAACTAATAGGTTATGTGAGTGGCAAGTTTGGGTGATGAGCTGACAGTGTGACACAGCAGTTGGAGCAAACAGATTACTTGGTGGTTCCTGAAAGGTTCTGTTGTCAGTATCTCTGTCAGCATGGCAGATCATCACTGCTGAAGGGGAAACGACAAGGGGCTTCACCACCTCAGATGTTAGTGACAGCCTGTCCTGCGTGCTCCTCCCACTGCTCCTGTGAATTGCAGAGCTCCTTGGTGAGGTTTCCAAACAGCTGCTCCTGGGTCAGAACTGTAGCAAATGCCCCTGGTGTGGAGAGGGGGCTTCTGCTGGGTCCCATGCTGGTGCTCACCAGCCAGGAGCAGTCAGGCAGGAGCTCAAGTGCTGGGCTGGGTGCAGAGGGGGAGGGCAGCAGGTCTCCATACATGGGCTTTCTCTGCCAGGATCCCACCACAGGGGGGACTGAGCAGAGCATGCAGAGCCTTGCCTCTGTCCCAAGAAGCTCACAGTCACCATTCACCTCAATGCTAGCTCATGAGACTCAGCATGTCCAGGCAGGTGGGTTTTGACTGACCCTGCATCCTAAAGGGAACAGATGATGGCCATAGGAGCAGGAGGCAGAGAGGGCTTTGTGCTGGTGTTGGCAGAACAGAGGCAATCAAAGGAGGCTGTTTGGTTGGAAATAAGAGTGGTTTGTGAAAAACAAGGTACTGGAGGCCAGGATTTGGAGCATGGCCAGAATCCTGCAACAAGAGGTGGATTGGTTATCTGGTACTTTGTGGCTGGATTTGGCTGGCAATCTTAAGAGAGAACAGTAACAGCCCAGCCACCCTTCAGAAACAGTGCAGCTGGAGAATGGAATAATTTCCTGTGGGCAAGAAGCAGTTACAAAATAGTGGTCTTCTGAGATGCTACTGGGGGGCCTCCCCACATCCCTGGGCTGTGCTTGCCTCTCTCTGGGACATGAAGCATCCAGGGGGGCTTGGCTCCATGCCTCCACTGCACAGCAAAACCCAGATTTAGATTGTTTGCTTGGAGTCATCAAAGTTTTAAGATGGTTGTCTACCATCTCTTGGTAAATGCTCATTTCCTGCTCACCTGCCCTGTTCCTCTCACTGCAAACTGATTTTTCTCTTGGGAAGGACCAGTACCATGCTAGTGCAGGGTGATGACCAAGTCTGATCCTCTCTGGTGGTGTTTGGCCTGAAGTCTTGAGGAACCATGGGCTTTGCTACACTTCCCCAGGTGCAGAGGAGGTGCCAGCTTGGTAGGCTTGTGGAAAGGTTCTGTCTGGAGGCTGGCATCCCTGGCAATGGCAGAGCTGCCCCATGGCTGATGGGCTGTATCCTGAGACTTGCCCTTGGCTTATTTCTGGCTGGTCACTGAGTACTCAGTCAGCTCAGAGAGCCAGGTCCTCCCAGTACTAGAAGAATGAACCTTCAAGCCACCTTTATTTTCCCAGACAGAGCAGGCACCTGACTTTCCTGAATGCTGTGAACAGGACAATCTCTCTTCAGACCACCACCTGAATGGAAGGGTGTGCAGGGTGTGTGTGAAAAGCCTGGTTGAGGGCACCAAGTGTAACCTGGGTGTGAGAGCTTGGGGCACTTTCCAGACCCCCAAATTTTTGTCCAATGGTCACTGGAGGGTTAATGTAATTTTGCTTTTAATTACATTGCTGGAGGGCACACTTACCCAAGGGAAAAGACATAATTACCCAGACATTTTATTAAGATATTCTTTAATTTTATTGATGTGTCAGAAGCAAAGGCACAGGAATGTTCCAATCAATACATACTTACATCAATGCTTAATCTGCTTTCAGCATTTTTGCCTCTTCTGTTTCTGCAGTTACCAGTTGATAAATTAACTTCCTGGGAATATGTGGGAAATTAATGAATTTCCAGCAAAATCACACCCTGTTGTTTGTTTCAGCAGGGAACAGGACTATGAACAGGCTCTCATCTTCTTTCAACAGAGTTTTTGCCCCCTCTTCCTTGCAGGTCACCATTACTAGGTCGTGCCTGCTCCATTTTCTTTGCCATCTTTTTCAGAGCAGGGTTTTACACCTGACAGGCAGATTAGATCTGGGCAGCATCAGCCCTGGCCCAGCCCAGCAGTGAGAGCCCTGCCCCGAGGCTGCCTGCAGCAGGATTTGTCCTTTGGTGCAGGTGGAGGCACTGAGCATCTGTTCTGCTTGGGCTGGGCTGCCTGGCTGGTGGCCCTCCCCCAGCAGAACAGTGCAGTGAACACAGTTTTGGGTGTTTTGTGGAGCACCTGGGACTGCTTTGCTGGTAGTACAGAGGCATTTATGGGATGTGAGCGTACAACTCCACTCCACACTCACTCCAGGAGGTAAAATCTGCTTGGATCTTACAGGAAAAAAAAGCCAAACCAGCCCAGGGAAGTGTTGCACAGGACCTGGCTGCTTAGCATCCTGTGGTGGTGTCTCCATAGTGAGAGTGACAGGAACATGAAGCCATGCAGCCTGGCAGAGATAGAGAAGCAGGATGGGGTTCAGAAAGGATATGGAGCTCCTGGACAGCTCCTGCACCAGGGTCTGGATCCTGTGTGCTGTGCTTTTGATGCTGAAGCTGATGCAGCACAAGGTTACTTTCAGATACAGACAGTTTCAAGCTGATGATGGATTACAGAGCAGTGAAATAAAAGCTTGTTTTCACCCCGTGCTTGCAGCTGGGAGAAGAGTACAAATAATCTGAGTGGTCAGAGTTCTGTGTTCAGAAGGAAATGGCTATATTCAGCCTGTGTAATTTCTGATCCTCTTTTCCAGCTTTCTTTGGCTTTTTGCTGCTTGGGAAGCCTGCCTTGCCTTGCCTTCTCCAGTCCTCAGGTCCAGGCTACTGCCAGCCAGCCCAAAGAAAGGGCTTGCTGTCTGCTGGGTCTGTTGGCCTCTCCTTGCAAAAGCAATCACCTTTCCATCTCTCCAGTCTCCTGGGTCCTCACTCAGTTCTCCTGGGACTGTGCTAGCACATGGTACCTCTCACAACTGGACCCTTGGGCAGGTCTCTGCTTGCTGCCATTTGCATCCAGTTGCCCTGTGGCTGAGAAATCCCTGGTGGAATCTCTGATCTGGCCAGCTGCTGAATTACCCTGACTCCAAACCATTTGTCACCAGTGGAAGGATTGATGTTGGGAAGCACTTTCTGAGGTGCCTTTTTATCTTCCCACGTGCACGGTGCTGCGGCACAATTCCTCCCTTGTCTTCATCCATCAGCTGCCCCAAGTACATTTATTATCTGCTGGCTCAGCTGCTCCTGCTGCTGGGACACAGGTGACCCTGGCACTGCCAGGCTTGGTTTCAGCTGCCCTGTGCATAGGTGGTGGGCACTGCTGGGCCTGATTCTCACCAGTGCTGCCTCAGGCTTGGTTTCAGCTGCCCTGTGCATAGGTGGTGGGCACTGCTGGGCCTGATTCTCATCAGTGCTGCCTCATATGGTCACTTTTGCAGGAATCCCTGGCTGTGGCCCTTCCCTGCTGAATTGAGCCATCTTTTTTCCCCCTTTTCTGTCTTTCTTTTTTTTTTCCCTGGCAGTAGCTGCCATCTGTAGCAGAAGGTTAATTTGTTCTTCTTCTCCATAAGTGCATTTATCACATGGAAGTGGCTGTTGTGGAAAATATTGATCCAACACCGGCTGTTCCCTGGCTGGACTGAAACCCTGCCTAGTTACTCAGTTGCCTGGCATTTTGTGTGCCTGTGTGTCTGTCTGGGGGTGTTTGCCTGTGTGTCTTTGTGCACATGTGAGGTGAGAGGGCAGCAGCTACTGCAAGCTCTGCTTTGACTCCAGCATTCCCAACAGGTGTTTCTCTGGAGCTGGGTGTATGGCTGATGCCTTTGTGTGGAGCAGGCTTTCTTCTTCATTCTGCCAAAGCTCCTGGGCTGGTGGCTGTGCCTGCAAAGCCCCAGGCAGGCCAGGAGGAGGGCTGGAAGGCTGAGTGTGCTTAAAGGAAGCAGTGTCCAGCCTTTGGGAGACAGAGGGCTGGGGTGTCTGTACCTCAGCACACCACCCTGCTGCATTCAGAGCCAGGCATTTCCAAAGGCACTGAGACCTGTGGCCACCAGGAATGCTCTGGCTTAGCTCTGCTTCAGACCTGAAACCCAGCCTTTTTTTTCTGTCTAGTGCCTGTGGCAGCCTTGGGCCATCACTCTCTCCCAGCTCCCTCTTGCTTCCCAGCACCTCCACCGCAGCCAATTGCTGCAGTCTGTGCACACTTGTCTCTCTATTAAAGAAAAACACAATAATAACAGCTCCTTGTGGCAGCTGCACAAATATCTGCTGTTTTGACAGCACCCTATTTCAGCACAGTGCTCTGGAAGGCTTGTGTGAACATTTCTTGCAGGCAGCTTCATGGTGGGAGAGCTGCGGCACAATGAAAACGTCTGACTCACCCACTTCAAAATCAGTGATTTTAACACTGGGACCTGCTTCTGGTCCTCACTACCTGTCAGGGGCTGCTCTCACCAGGGTGCTTCTCAGGCATTTTTGACCAAGGAAATAACAGCTGGAGGCCCTGGCCCTCTGGCACCTTCAACAGTGTGCTTGCCATGGCATGCCTGTGCAGGGGGCTGCATCCAGGCTGGGATGGAACTTGGCTCCTGCTCTCCATCATGTCACAAGGAGTTGAGGGTGCTTAGATATGGGCTGGGGTCATGGCAGAAATAAGAAGGGGCATCCAGGAGCAGTAAGCTTCCCACAGGGCTCTCTGTTTGTGTCCTGGTGTGTGGAGCAGCAGAGCAGGCACTGGGAGAGGCAGGAGCAGGTTTTCTTAGGAAGGCTCAGCCCTGTGCAGAGCTCTGGCCTGGCAAAACATGGACAAGCAAGAGACCACTCCAGCTCCATGGGTCACAGATAAGGGAGACCATGTGCTGCAGAGCAGATGTTGCTGGGGCAGAAAAGGGAGCATGAGGAGAGCAATTCCCATCATGTGCCCAGGACATTGCAAGCTGGTGCAAGGTGTTAACCTCTCCCTGGGGCAGGGGGAGACCTTCTGGCAGCCATCTGCCCCCTAACAACAAACAGAATTCCTGGGAGTCCTCAGTTAACAAGTGAAAAAGAGCAGCACTGCTAGGAAGAGAAAGCTGCTTGGCTTCAGATGTAGCCTGTTAGCAAGTGTGAAGCATAAATAACAAACTGAAGTGCAGAACTCCTGCAAGTGTGTGCAGGCAGTGGGCCGGTGCCAGGGCCACTGTCTTCTCCTCCAGCATCACGGTGCTGCTGCCTAGTTTTTTTGTTGTTTGCTTTTGATTTCCCTCCCCCCTCCATTGCAGTATTTTTTGAACTCCCTGGGTGGTTCACCCATGTGTGGAAGCAAATGGCAGCTCTGGAGAGCTGAGGTCACGGCCGCCGCTGCTGTGTCCCTGCGGTGCCAGCTGGGAGCGGGCACCGGTGGCCGCAGGCAGCTCCAGCCTGCTCTTTTTCTGCACAATCTGGCACGCTGGCCAGTGCAGATTCACAAGAAGAGCTGTGCTCTGCCAGTATATTAAAATTTAATTAGGCAGTAAATGCTTCATGCTTCCAAGCCCTGAGGCTGAAGAAAGCCAGAATGTCTTTTGGTTTCTTAATGGGACACCCGTCCCCTCCAACAGGCAGTAAATGGTTTTAGTGACATTGGGCAAGAGCCTGCCTCCTGTTTTACAATTGTGTGATTGCTGACACGCCCAGTTCATCTCTGCAGCGCCTCTCAATGCTCTGGGGTGTGCTGGCAGAACTGGCTGGGAGGTGGAGGAAAGGCTGCCAAGCCTAACCCTTCTCCACAGGTCAGGGAGAGGCGCTGGGCCTTCTGTGGGTGATGAGGAGCTCAATGCAGTGCCAGCTCAGGGGAGTTTTATCCCAGTTCCCCTTTCTGAGGGTCTGTGAAGGAGATGCTGTGGGTCAGAGGCAGGAGCACAGCAGCAAAACCCTTCTCCAGGCTGTGGCACCCCTTCTTCTAGCCCAAGGGCTCCTTCCCCTGAGCTCTGGCTGGGCCAGCCCTGGCTATTAACATTTGCCATTTCTGTGACTTTTTTTTCCCTGCACTCCTTGTGCTGTGGCAAGAGCTCATGGCTTCAGCAGGCACAGATCTTCTGTCCTGGCTGCTCTGTGCTCTACCCACACTCAGTTAAACACACGCCCTTGCTCAGAGTCTCAAATAAGTTGTAATGCAAATACGAGGAGCCAGTGCTGCAGAGATCTTGGGGCTGCCCCTGCTGCAGCTGGGACAGAAATCTGCTGCTGCTGGTGATCCCTGGAGAGCTTCCTTACCTGGAGAGGGGTTTCTAAATTCTGAGTATTGATTCTGGAAATGCTGTTCCTCCTGGTAATCTAAAGAAAGAAGAGATCCTTCAGCACTGAGAAAGCTCCCAGGTATTTAAAACCCTTTCAGCTTAAGGTATTAAAAGAATGAAGACAGTTTTTACACATCTCAGTGGCCCCTTGGGGGAGGACAAGGGAGGATTGTGGAAGACCTTTGCAGAGGAAGCTAGAAGATATCTGTATTGCAGGGTGCTCATTAAAACGTGGTCCCAGTATTAAAGGGCTGATCTTAACCACTCTGTGGCAACCTGCTGCTTCAAACAGCATCTCCAGCTGCCCAGCAGGTATCTTTGCTTCTGGCTTGGCTTCTGTCATACTGGTGGTGCTCCTTCTTGCTGGGGCAGCACATCACTTACAGCCTGAAATGAAAGGCAGGGAAAGCTGTAGAAACAGAGGTTGAGTGAAAGGTTAATTGTGAGTAGAGGGAGAGCTGCTGCCACAGGCTGCATGGGTGTGCAGGGGATGTGCCTGCTGCTGCTGCAGGCTGTCTGTCTGCTGAGGTCTGTTTGTCTGTCCCCGCTGCTCTCCTCCAAGACCTTTCACAGGTGTGAGGCTTGAGCTTCTCTGGCACAGGCTGACCCCTCTGGGCCCTGCCTGCCCCTGGGGCAGTGGCGATCTGGCCCAAACAGTGTCCCTTGGCTCTTGTGCAGCGGTGCCAGCAGCCTGGAAATGCCAGGGCCATCAAGTGCCATGCAGGTCCCTTCCCTCTAAGGTCACAACAATACTCTCACAAACGTTAGGAGACTGAAAAGAAAAAGCAAAGCTACCCTGAGCCCAGCCTTGAGTCCTGCACCCAGGTGATGAATCAAAATTCTTGTTTCCTTCCAACTTCATCCTGTCAGAGAGGAAAGGAGGTGTTTGGTGCAGCCATTGGTGCCTTCCCTTCACCATGTGTTATCCACCACCTCACAATGTCCTGGCAACCACCGCTCTGGACTTGGAGATGGTCACTGAGATCCTTCTGATGCTGGTGGGACTGTGCAGGTATTGCACCTGCATGGACTGGCCTGGGTGGGGAATCAGGAAGAGGTGGGGCTGACAGGTTGGTAGCTGGGAAACTGGCACTGCTTCTCCTTTCATTGCAATGCAGAAAATATTTTGACCTTGGGGGTGCTGGTGAGCATGGGGAGGTCTGCCAGCGAGGGGCAAGTGTTGGTTCTTGTTCTGAGCACAGGCAGGGCCAGTTCAAAGTGTCCCTGGGCAATGGCATCTGCTCATGAGCCTTCATTCATCTTTGAATTTGGGGCCCACGAGGAGCATCTGGAAAGGCCTGTGATTGCTCTGCTTGGCTCTGACTAATCCTGGGCTCTGGAGGCTGTGCAGGTTGCTGCTGAGATCTCATTCCTTGCATCTGTTCTGAGACTTCAAAAAGAGCCTCCCCCAGCTTTTACTATCAACATCTGAGACTCTTGTCACTTCATGAAATGGCTTCATTATTTTAAAATGAGGGTTTTGAGAGAAGCTGTTGTTATTTATAGATTCTATCTGCTATCAAAGCACTTATCACTGTCACATCCCAGAGCCTCCCAGCAGGTGCTGTGCTGATGGCCACTTTGGAGATGTGGCAGACAGAGTGGTGGTCTCTCTGTGCCCCTTGCTGCTGGGCTGCAGCTCCTGGTAGAGTGGGTTATTAATACCTTGGCCTTTGGGGCTGCTGGCTGGGAGAAGGGATGCAGCCAGCAGTGCCCCAGTCAGGAGTTCCCTGGGAGGCATCATTGCCCCATCAGTGCTGGTTGTTTGGGACCACAGCTGTGATGTGGTCTGGGACACCTGCGTGGCATGGTGCAGTGCAGACAGCCTGTGGTTGTGCTAGGTGGGTTGCTGTGGGCACAGTGCCTGCTGTGCTGGTAATGCTGGTGGGGACTCACGTGTCTGTGTCAGTGATGGGTGCCTAGAGCTGGGTCTGATGGCCAACAGGATTCCAGTGACTCCTTGGGTGTAGCCTGAGACTGAGCTGGAGCCTGGAAGGGTGCAGACTGCAGGCTGCTGTGCTCAAGCAGCTGTTTCATCCAGGGACAATCAATTCTCCTCATGAAACAGGCTGTTAGTCGCTCATGGCTCCGGTGGGTGCTCCCAAATCAACTGCCACCAGCGTGACCTGGGGACTTGGCTGCTGCAGAGCCTCTCTGGAGCAGGAGCCTTTGCCTATGTCTCATGGCCAAGTTTCCTCAGGCAACTCTTGTCTGACCATCTCAGCCCCGTGCAAAGTGTTAACCTGTAACAAGCAGCAATAAACATCCACTGGCTATTATTTTCCATTTGCATGGTCAGCTGGTAGAGACAGCAGCTTGGAGCAGGGTCTGCTATGCCCATATTGATTTGCTTTATAGATTAGAGTGATTCAAGCAGTTATAAGGTTAATTTCAGATGATTAACTTCAGTACATTGTAATATTTGATTTAGATTGGCTTTCAAACACTTTCCACTTATTGATTTTCAATATTGTACTTTTAGCACTGCAGCCAAATGTCATTTAAATAAAAGGTTGACAGAGTACAAAATATCCACAGCAGCCCAGAAAATTCCTCTGCATGCCAGCCTGGACCAGCCCTGGCAGCCAGAGACCCCAGGGCATAGCAGCACCCTCACCTCCAGATCTAGCCTTTGCTGAGCTTCTCTGGGGCTGATGCAGCCCTGGCTGAGGGGATGTGTGTGGCTGTGGCTGTGCAGACGCTCCTCTGCATGGGACGTCCCTCCACCACACTGCTGAGCTTCAACCATCTCTTCCCAGCTCCACCCCCCGCCGCCTGCATCCCCTCTCTCCCGAGCTGTGGGGACCGTGGCAGCGCGGTGCTTGGCAGGGTTGTTGCTGTTTTGTTTGCGACGTTAAAACTCCTTCTCGATAAAAATCAAACCATGAAATTGTTGGATATGAGGAGAAGTTTGACCTGCCAATTTCTGCTCCTGGCTTTAGATAATCCTCCTGTCCCGGAGGGAGGTGCTGGAGTCTTCTGCTGTAAGCTGAATAACAAGATTTTATTTGCATCAGCTGGAAGTGGCTGGGGATTTGGAGACTGCAGGAAAATTGCTCTTATGCGATTTCGTAGGGAGCTTCCCCCTAAAATATGCAAATGAGGCATTAACATCTTTTCTTGTCAAGAGATCCTCACTTCCTTGCCAGCCTCTCAGCCCAGGAGGAGTTAATGTTTCTGATAATGGTGCCAGGGGTGTGAAATATGAACCTGTTCCCAGCACCCCTCTCTGGCAGGTATCTGCCAGTTCTAGGGGCTGTGGGGCTCTGTGGGCTGGCCCCTGCTCCCCCAGAGTGGGGACTCTGCCTTGCCTGGGGGCAGCAGCCTCTGGGAATTGCTCATTTATTTTTTTGCTGATAACCTCCTGATCTTATGATCCTGCAGCTTTCCAGCAGTGATGCCCATGAATGCCACGAGGATCTAGGTCCTACCAGCCTGCAATCTCACCCCCAAGATCTAACACTCCCACAACAGGTTGTCCCCATTGCTGTGGCTGCATTCCCCATTCCTGGCATTTAGAGGTCTTCCAGCCACCCTGGTTAAAGAAAGAGACCATCTGATGGGGAACCTCACCCTTGTGTGTTGGGGAAATCTTCATTGTCCCACTCACTAACTCGTGCTCTTGTTCCAATCTGTGATCATGGGTAAGGGGGTTGAGAAAGACATTTACTTCCATCTACCTTGGATGATGCCTCTCATTCTGGAATCACCTAAAAGAAAAGCTCTGGGATTCTTCACTGCTGAGTGTAATGTGGTGCCCTTTATATCCCTGGAGACCAGACTGTAAAAATAATAGCAAACTGCCATCAAAGCTATTGGGGGCAAGCATTGTAGGTTTTATATTGGATTGTTCTGAGCTAAAATGCACAAAGGAGTGGGGGGGGAAAAATATCACCAAAAATATGCTGCTTCTTGCCTATTTTACATTTCAGTATGGATAATACGTGCACTTCTCAGAGCAGATGATATTAATGTTTCTGAACATTGATGAGTCCAAACCCACTAAGAGCTGTACAGAGGGTGTGGGAGTGACAGCGGTGCTGGGAGCTGGAGCACAGGCAGGGAGCTGTTTGCTTTCTTCATGGCTGGTGTCTCCTCCTATCTCTCACACTTTTATTTTCAGGGGCTATTTTCTTCTCCACGTTTTGGTGACGTGCTGAATACAGATGAGAGACAATGTACACAGAGCGACGAGACTGGCACGCACTCGCTTGTGGTGTGGGGAGTAAACAGCCCCCTGATCAGGTTAGCCTGGCACAGGCTGAAAGGGATGCAAGACCCCTGGCTGGTGAGAGTCCCATGGTTGGCAGGAGGCCTGGGTCTGCTTGTCAGTGCCCAGTGAGTGAGTGGCACCAGCCAGCTCTGCAGGTGTCACAGTTTGAGCTGTCCTAGGGCCACCTGCGGGTGACACACTGGACCATGGCTGCTCTTGCTCTGCCCAGGGCTGGGGCTGCCCTCACTCTGGCAGCTTCTGGGGCCCCCTGGTCTGGAGCCTGGAGCTGGACAGTTTGTGATCTGTGCCTGCTTGTTCCAAGGCAAAGTGCTGCTTCTTTCCATAAGCATCAGGGATTCTTCTTGGAGTACCGGACTGGCCACAGAGGTTGGGGCAGAGCTGCTCAGCCACTTCTCTGTCACATGGATTGTCTGATCAATTTTACCATTTTCATAGTTTCATAGTTTCATAGTTTCATTCAGGGTTGGAAGGGACCACAAGGATCATCTAGTTCCAACCCCCCTGCCATGGGCAGGGACACCCCACACTAGAGCAGGCTGGACAGAGCCTCATCCAGCCTGCTCTTAAACACCCCCAGGGACGGGGCCTCGACCACCTCCCTTGACAACACGTTCCAGGGTTTCACCACTCTCATGGTGAAGAACCTCCTCCTCACATCTAGCCTGAATCTCCCCACCCCCAGCTTCATTCCATTCCCCCTAGTCCTGTCACTACCTGACATCCTGAGAAGTCCTTCCCCAGCCTTCCTGTAGGCCCCCTTCAGATACTGGAAGGCCACAATTAGGTCACCTCGGAGCCTTCTCTTCTGCAGACTGAACAGCCCCAGCTCCTTCAGTCTGTCCTCATAGGAGAGGTGCTCCAGCCCTCTGATCATCCTCATGGCCCTTCTCTGGACACCTTCCAGCACCTCCACATCCCTCTTGTAATAGGGGCTCCAGAACTGGACACAGTACTCCAGGTGGGGTCTCACCAGGGCTGAGTAGAGGGAGAGGATCACCTCCCTCGCCCTGCTGGCCACACTTCTCCTGATGCAGCCCAGGATCTGATTGGCTTTGCAGGCTGCAAGTGCACATTGAGAGCTCATGTTGAGCTTTTTGTCCACCAGCACCCCCAAGTCTCTCTCCTCAGGGCTACTTTCCAGCCAGTCCCTGCCCAGCCTGTATTTGTGCCTGGGATTGCCTCGACCCAGATGCAGGACCCTGCACTTGCTCTTATTGAACTTCCTGAGGTTGGCTTGTACCCACCTCTCCAGCCTGTCAAGGTCCCTCTGGATGGCCTCCCTTCCCTCCAGCGTGTCTGCTGCACCACACAGCTTGGTGTCATCAGCAAACTTGCTGAGGGTGCACTCAATGCCACTGTCCATGTCGCTGACAAAGATGTTGAACAAGACAGGTCCCAGGACTGATCCCTGAGGGACTCCACTTGTCACTGGCCTCCACTGGGACATGGAGCCATTGACAGCCACTCTTTGGGTGCGGCCATCAAGCCAGTTCCTTATCCATCTAGTGGTCCACCCATCAAACCCATGTGTCACCAGTTTGGAGACCAGGATGTGGTGTGGGACAGTGTCAAGGGCTTTGCTCAGGTCCAGGTAAACGACATCAGTTGCTCTCCCCTCATCTATTAATTTTGTCACCTGCTCATAGAAGGCCACCAGGTTGGTCAGGCAGGATTTGCCCTTGGCAAAGCCATGCTGACTGTTCCAAATCACCTCTTCACTATTCTTTTGAGCGAGTAGTGACTCCAGGAGGATCTGCTCCATGATCTTTCCAGGCACAGAGGTGAGACTGACTGGCCTGTAGTTCCCTGGTTCCTCCTTCTTACCCTTTTTGAAGATGGGGGCAATGTTTCCCCTTTTCCAGTCTGTGGGGACTTCACCAGACTGCCAGGACTTTTGAAATATAATAGAGAGGGGTTTAACAACCTCATCTGCCAGCTCTCTCAGTACCCGTGGGTGTACCCCGTCGGGTCCCATGGACTTGAACACTTTCAGGTTCTTCAGATGATCGCGAACCTGATCTGCACTTACAATGGGCAGTTCTTCCTCCCTGTCCCTGGCTTTGACTTCCATAACATCAGGAGTGTGGCTAGAGGCCCTTGCAGTGAAGACTGAGGTAAAGAAGTTATTAAGTACCTCAGCCTTTTCCTCATCACTTGTGACCATATCACCAGTTTCCTTTCTGAGGGGGCCCACACCTTCCCTAGTCTTCTTCTTCCCATTAATATACCTGTAAAAGTTCTTAGTGTTCCCTTTAATCTCCCTGGCTAGATTCAATTCAAACTCTGCTTTGGCTAATTTTGAATTATTTATTTGTAAGTCATCTGCAGTAACAAATATTTATATTGCCTCCTGACCAGCAACTATTTGCCCTTCCCTCTGATAAACTGCCAGCCCCCTGTGGCAGCTGATGTTAATGACCTTAACTTTGGAGCAATACTCCGGGATGGTGAAGAGCTCTCTGCAGTTCCCTCAGCAGCCTGCAGAGCATCGGTGTTATCTTCAGCTCTCCTCCGGAACTCTTCCACGTACACTTTTATCAAAAAGGAGACTGCGCAGGCCCCACAGAGGTCAAAGCTATTACAGATCTTTTCCACAAGCAGTGCTGCAAGTCTCCAAACACTTGGCAGCCCTCCAGGGAAACTCTGAACTTGCATTTTTCATAGTTGATCCAGTTTTGTCCAGCATCCCCCCAAAACCAGGGTGGAAAAGAACTTCCCAAAGCACCCAGGTCTGTCAAGCCAGGCTTGGTGACATGGCTGTTGTATTGTCCCTGTTGACCCTAGAGAGATAAATACATCTGGCCAAGTAATTCATGGGACTGGACAAGCAGAGGGCAAGCTAGGTGCAAGACATTTTAAAGCACAAAGGAATATTTGTTCAGCATCTTTTCAGGAGTCTGCTGAACCTGTATCAGTGCAGAGAGCCAGGGGGCTCAGGCAGACCTCGCAGTGCTGCTCTGAGACTCCAGGTTTGCAGCAGGATTTTGTGGCTCTCTCTTTACCTGTTTTCCCCTCACTTTGTGAGATGCTTCAGAAGGTCCCTTCAGGCACTTCTGGATTTAAATGATGTAAATAGTGGTGTCATCTGTATGCTGTGCTGAATTCTCATTCCACCTGCTGTCTCACTTGTCGGCACGGGTGTTAAATGAAAGCGGTTCCTGCACAAGCCAGAATGGCACCCTGCTAATAGCCTTTGTCCTGCAAACATCTATGATTTATGTCTGCCTCTGCTCCTGCCTCCTCGGTCCCAGCTGGGTGTGGGTCTGTAGGGATGCTGCAGAACGTGGCTGCGTATGACCAATAATGTCACCCTCATGCCTGCAACGGTTCTGAGGGATGATGTGAGAATGACATTGCCTGCAGCCTCTCTGTCTGAGCCAATTAAACAGAGAAATTAAACAATGTCTGACTCAATTAAAAAGAGAAATTAAACAATGTGACAAACAGGAGACAATGGAGACAAAGCTCACTGCTGAAGTACCTCTAAGGAAGGACACCAAGTACGTGTACAGCAGCCAGTGTCTGGCCACGGTGCTGCGGTGCCTTCCCTGGGTCTGTGCCGTTGCTTCACCAGGGAGTGGGAATCATCTCTGGGTGGGGATAGCAGCTGTACCTGCTCTGAACCCATTCCTCAGGAGACATCATCTCCTTGGTCTGGCCTCTTGGTGCCTCCTCTCCTATGCTGTCAGTGGAGTCCAGCAAAGCCCTTTCTGGGGCAGATTCTTCTGGCTTTGTGGGCTGGGTGCTTGCTGAGGAGTGCAGGAAGTGTGAGGAGCTCACAGGACTGACTCTGGCAGCCAGTGTCCCTCAGCCTGACATTGGTGTATGGTCAGACCATCTTCAGAGCCTCTGTTCGTAGCCACAAACATAGCATCCAGCTTAATGTATGCCAGGAATCAAGGAGCAGTTCCTCCAGTGAGCTCCTCTGTTTGGGTTGAGCAGCAGCACTTCTCTCCCAAAGACAACAATCCACCACTGGAACCTTAAAACCCCCACAGCACTCCCCACTTCTCCACTCAGGGAGAGGCTATCTAGAGAGAAGGACAAGCCCCTCATGGAGCCTTCCAAGGAGCAGCTGGAATGTAATTTCCCAATAACTTCAGGGAAAATGATAAATCAGCACCTTAAGTTCAGCTGTGCTTGGCTAAGTCAGTTTACAGCAGCTTGTGATGGTGTCTGATAATGCAGGTGTGGAAGCTGCTGCATTTCAAAGAGCCCAACACCTTCTCCACCTTGGGAAATGGTTAGTGAAGAACAGACAGCTTGGGCACTGGCACCAGAGCCACCGACAGGTCTGCCCACATGCTGGGCACAAGCTGGATACAAGCTCTAGGAAATCTCTATTAGTCTGTGTGGCAGGTGGCAGGATGCCTCTGCAGGCAGGAGCACCATACACTGCCACCACCAGCAATCAGGTGATGGGCAGGAGGTAGCCACCAGCAGTGACCAGGCAGCGTGGCTCTTGCTCCAAGTTCTGCTGGGACTCTCTGGCCCAGGACTCAGCAGGTCCTTTGGGTCTCAAAACCAGACAGGCAACTGGAACTCATCTGGCTCCTTTCAGCCCAAGGTGTGACTGTTGTTAAGACTGTAACAGGCACAGAGCAGGGTTCAGCACCCTTGGAGAGGAGAAATTGATGACCAGACCATCACAACTCCTCTCTGTGTACTGCAAACCTCAGGCTTCCCAGTCTATTGAGTGTCTTCTCTCCTAGTGGAAGCAGCTGAGCCCAGCCATGTCTCTGCTGTATCTAATTGGTGCTTTCAACTGTAAGTAAAGTGATCTACTAATCATTCTGATCTCTGCTCAGCTCTCTGATCTAGATGTTGTTCTCAGGTGCGTACAGTGACAGCGCAATTAATTAATGGCAAGTTTATAACTGTGCAGCTGCAGCATGCTCTACTTCACATTTGGAGTTCTACTAGGTGAGTTGCCAGGGTCTGTCATTAATTCTGGCAAAGAAGAGTGATCCAAAATACCACTCCTTGACCTTTTCAATTTCCCCAAGTCCACAAGCAGACTGAGCACCAGGGATGAGCTCCGGCTCCTCTGAGGGCTCCTGATGGCAGTGGGGCTGCAGCACTTGGCACCTAGACCTGGCTGGGGGCAAGGGGCTGAGCTGTGGATCAGCATTTCCTGGAGCTGTTTGATTATTTATGGGCAAGTGCTGTGAGAAGCACATCATCCAGCTCGCTGAGAAAGAGGAGAGTGTGGGAGAGCACCTCAGGGAATAACCCAAAGACCTCTGCTAGCATTAACTATTCTGTATCCTTCGGTTTGAAAGGGAATTAATTAAACCTTCTGCTGCTGGGTTTTGATCAGTCCCTGCTGCAGGACAAGATGAGACCTAGCAGAGGAGCAGGAGATCCTCCATTGTGCACTCTTCTCAAGTGGCTGGCAGCAAAGTAAAGCAGATGCATCACAAATGCGATTTGTTTCTGCTGCTCCTTTTGCTCGTCTGTTTTCCACAGCAGAGAGGTGACATTACACTTTAAACTCAGCACCAGAGTGGCTGGCAAGTTCTTGTGTTGTGGGCAGAGATCTGCATGGTCCTTATGGATGGGTTAGGACACGCTGTGGGGAAGGGCAGGAGAACCTGGTAGGTGAGGCCCCTGCCCAGCGCCAGCTGCAGCCCTGGGAGCTGTGGGAGCCAGCTCTGCCCTTCTTTTCTCTCTGACGTGCTCCACGAGCTGTCAAATCTTGCCAGGAGAGCCAGTGGACAAAAGAGCCTCGTCTGTATGTTTTGTCTCCCTTAGAACAAGGCAAATATTTCAGTATCTGTTGAAGAGTATTTGCATTTTTATGGATAAATTCAAGAAAAAAGGCACCACGCAATCCCAATTTGCATCCCTTATTTCCATAGAAACTACAGGAGCCTTGATTGCTTTCATGTGCTTTTGATGAAAATTGAGTGGGGTATCTTTATCCTGCCATAAGGTGGGAAGAAAAATTGGCATTCACAATAATATCTAATAGTTCAAAGGATACTTTTGCAAAACAACTTGCTGTGATTTATTAAACAAGTTGGTGGTTTTCAAATAACTGGGGGAAAAAAAAAACCCCACCACAAACAACCCAAAAACTTTCTAGCCAACTTGTTGCAGGCCTCTGCTGAACCATTGTGGATGAACAACTCTGTGTGTGGAAAGGGGATGGGTCCCTGCACATGAGTGCTGCGTGTGAGCTGATCCATGTGGCTCCCAGGACTCAGGCACTGGCAGGGAGCAAGGAGAGAGTTTGGGTTTCCTGATCTGGACAAATGCTTGTGGCTGTGGAAAAGTGCCCAGGCAGTGAATGCCAGACAAGTGTGAGCAGGTGGCTTTGTGGTGGGATCTGAGACTATCAGGGGATGAGGGGCAGCAGCATCTGGGTTGGGCTTCTGCTGCAGCACGGGGTTCTGCAGGCAGGACCTTGCCTGCTCACCCTGCCCGACCCTGCCCATCCTGCTCACCCTGCCTGCCTGCTCTGCCCAACTGCTGTCTCTTCCCCACCATGTCTCACCTCTCCTGTGTGTGTAAATACTGATTGGACTTTGAAAACAAACATTTTCCTCTTTTCCCCTCCTCTCTTTCATCCTGACAGCAGGCCCAGTACCGTTGCCAGCCCCGCTGGGCACTAGGCAGAGGCTGGGGGCTGCTGGTTCCCACCATGAGCAGTTGGAGCCAGATCTCAGCTGCTGATCCCGAGCAGGCCAGATCTGCTCTGCTTGTGCTGCTTGTCCTGACACAAGGCCATTTATATTTGATGGTGTTTGGATGAATTATGCACATAGGCACTAAGAGAAATTTAATGATGGGTTTCGTCGTCTTGTTTTTTTTCCCTCGTAGATTTCAGCCTTTGAATTAAGCACCAGTTCACCCTCAGTGCTGCAGGGGATGAAGGGAACATGCCAGGGCCTGCATCCATCAGAGCTGCCAAGCAAAGTTAACAAGTAAACAGTAATCGCCCACAATTATTGCCCATTATGTGCTCTCTTCACCTGAGATCACAGCGAAGCTGGAATGCGGAGCCACAGGAGGGGCTGGGTGGCAAGGAGCTGTCAAGATGAAATAACAGCAAAAAGACCTGTCAAGCACCAGCTCTGTGAAAGACCAAAATCCTCTCCTGATGGCCCCTCGGTGCAGCTACAAGAGCTACTTCTGTGTAATTATAAATTGTCTGCAGGGCTTATCTGAGAGGTTCAGAGTTGACATTACAATAATAGGGTGGGTGAGCTTTATTTAAGGGATAATGTTCCTGGCAGTGGTGTATACATGGCAATAAATGAGTGTGGCGGGTGATTAGCGCCAGCACTCAGCCTGCCTGGTCCATGGTCCCTGCTCGGTGGCCAGAGGAAAAGGAGCCTGGCAGGTCCCTGAGTGGCAGAGAGACCCCACAGGTCTGGTGGGGCTTCGTGTGCTGCGGCCAGAGGGTGCCAGGTGGCTCTGCATATGGCCCTGGGGCTCCATGGGTGGTTACAGGACTCCACATCTGGTCACAGAGGTTTCAACATGTGTGGCCGTGGGGCTCCACATGTGGCTGTGGGCCTGTGGATGCAGCCATGGGTCTCTGTGCGTGACCAGGGGCTCCATGCTGGAAAGGCTGAGGTGTGGGAACATGGGATGGGCAGAGAGGTGAGCTGGAGGATTCATGTCACCTCGCTCTGCACTTGGGCTGGTTCCACGTCTCTGTAAAGCTGTCTGCCTGGACAACCTTTATAGCCGGCATGGGGGCAAGGGTAATGTTTTGGTGTGGTTTGTCTGACCTGCTTTAGATCCTTACTTTAGGATGAACTGAATTGTTCTCGGAATTGCCTTTTCTCTCCTTTTGCTGTAAAAGCAGAAGGTGATGAGCTCAGATGTGGACCTGCAAATCAGGAGGGATTGATCCTGTTGGATGCTCACTTTGCCCAGCATTTTCTCAGTGTGTGTCTGCTTCTGCTTTATTTTAAAGATGAATTTTCTAAAGGAGTGGTTTTCTGCAGTGTTTCCATAGAAGTATGAGTTAGAAAGGGAAGGTGCTGAGAACAAGCCTGGCACCTGGGCAGTCAAGGTCACCTTTTGTTTCCTTGAGCCAGATTTGCCCTGAAGGTAGCATCTAAGCAATGTTTGACTCCCTGCCAGCCTTGGGCAAAGCACTTTCTCCTGTCTGTCTGCTCTCACCCTGCAGCCAAGGGACACGACATTGAGGATGGGGTGGTGGTGATGTGCTACTGTGAATCCAGCTGCTGCCGGGAGGATGTGCAGTGGCTCATCTGTCTGCAAGCATGACAAGGTGGGGCTGGCTGCCAGCTCTTCACCAGGGGCAGCCCCCACAGCCTGCGAACAGGAGCCGATACTTGAATCTGGCACTTTGCAGCAGAGCGTAAAGAAAATATATCCTGGTGGCTCCACAGTCTGTGCCCAAAGCCTCCACGGGAGCTCAGTGCCCGGAGGCAGCTGTGATGCTGTTGCTGCAGAACTTCGTGGGAGGGCAGCTCACGGTTGGAGCTTTGCTCGGGGCAGCAGCCCCCAGATCCCGCGTGTGAGCTGTCGGGGCGCAGTGAATGGCAGGGATCCGTTGCTGGTTTAAAGGGAAGGGAAATGTCCCTGCTCCTGCACTCTTCAGACGTGATGGGGCAGGCAGGCTTTCCACTGCCCCTGGGGCTGGGCAGTGCTAAAAAGGCGCCGTGCCTGCTCCCGGAGCTCTGATCCCATCCCCAGTCAGAAGGGGGCTGGTTTAGATCGGTGGAGCCGCCAGGCTGGTCCCCCTTCAGGGGCGTTACTGGTGATATTAACTGGAGGAGATTCTACAGAGTAAGTATTAGCCTTGTATTATGTAGAATTTTTAAGTGCTTCATTAATTTACAATTCCACATTTTATTAAATTAATTTGCATTTTAATGAAAAAAATAAGTGGATCCAGCTCTCTTCTTGGAGTAGCAATAATATGCAGCCCGTGTGTGCCTGAGCTGAGGGCGAGGCAATGCCATATTCCTGCCTCCCAGGGGCTTCTCCTGTGTGAGGGGCCTGCCGGGGGCCTGCTTTTCTCCCTCCCCATGTGAGACATCCCCTGGCCCTGCTGTGTCCCTGGGGAAGCTATGTGCAGGGGTCTGCAGTGCTGAGTAGGGTCTCCACCAAAGCATGGGGTGAAAGGCTGTAGGACAGTGCAGGGGCAGGATGTGATGATCCTGTCTTGCCACCAAAACCACCTCTTACTGTGGCCAATGTACAGCCTCGTCCTCCTGGGCACACATCTTGTGTCCCTGATGTCAGGCTCTTCTCATTCTCCAAGAAATAAAGACTGTGACAGCAGAGCACATCAAGATTGAAGAGCCTCTTTATCCCCTACCCTGAAGAAATTAAAGAGTTTAGCTGCAGGTAAAACAAAAACAGTCCTCACTGATGGGCACTCTGTGAAACGTGCTCCCTTCTGACTTGTGCCAGCCAGCAGCCCTGACAAGTGTCCTCAAAACTTAGCATATTCCTAACTGGGGGTTGCTGCTCTTCAGGGAGACTGACATCATGGCACCCTCTGAGTGGCAGGTACCCAACCTGGAGCGAGGCAGAGCATGCTTCAATAAAGCAAATATATTCAGAGATCATCCCAAAATCACTGGTGTCAAGCAGCTTGGCTGGTATTTAACATGTGATACAGGTGGTGATTTTCTCTGCAAGGTGGTTTGGTTTGCTTTTCCTAGAGAGGATTTCAGACATGGTTACAGCCAGGAAGGTAAAAAATAAGATAAATAGATCCATCAGCCTCTCTGCTTCTTGCCCTCAGATCAATAGGTGACATCTTTGGTGCCGCCACAAGCTCCTAAACTCTTCCCTGGCACACAGGTGTTTCCTTCAAGGTCCTTCTGTACTGTTTCAGAGAGTAATAATTTAATGATTCTATTCTTCAGAGCCTCACTAGGCTAAGTTGACTGAAAATGAGATGCTTTCCACCAAACCATCTTCACTTGCAGTCTCTTTTCACGTCACATTTGCTGTTAGTCTCACAGGCAGCACTCCTGTGTGTTCCTTTTCCTTTTTAGACAGGTTAATTTAATAAGCCTTTTAATTTATTATTTTTTTTTCCCCCTGATAGCATCCACAGGTCTGCTAAGAGAGCCTTGACTCCATTACCTCATGGCTTACACGCTGTGATGACTTCAGTAACTGCAAGCCATGAATGCAAATCTTCTAACCCACGCAGCTGGTGCCTGTGGGAGCTTCTGGACTCCAGGAACACACAAACTGTAGTTCCTGCAACTTAGCAGAGGAACA
Organism: Melanerpes formicivorus; assembly: GCF_026170545.1. Classification (NCBI taxonomy): domain Eukaryota; kingdom Metazoa; phylum Chordata; class Aves; order Piciformes; family Picidae; genus Melanerpes; species Melanerpes formicivorus. The sequence continues at coordinate 10,267,044 of NW_027142366.1, read as the reverse complement.
CCAGAGGCATTGTGTGTGTGTGTGTGTGTGTGTGTGTGTGTAGGGGTGTTAGAAAGGAAAATCAAGCAATAAACATCCAGAGAAATGAGACATTGAAACATTCAAAGAAATTGATACCATGGAAAGAAATAAACGAGAGGATGAAATCTCTTCCTGCAATAAACTGTCCATTAGTTGGGCCATCAGCATAACCCTAATCTAAAGTTATGAGGATCCATTACAGATATAATCAAATACAATTTTCTATATTCCATGAATCAAAAGCACCACATGTATTAACAACCTAGTTTGTCTTTTTGTTCCTGCCTTCTCCTGGAACAGTGTATATCTGATTTCTTGTGTTATATTGCTCTGATGTCTGCTAAGGGCACCGTGCCCTAGAAATTCACATTAAATAACTGAGAGTGAGCACTAGAAATGAAAAAAGTGAAATACTATCTAGACAGCTGGAAGTAAAAATATGAAAAGTGTTGCACTTACAGAAGGAAAAAAAGCCTGTTTGTATGACTTGAATAGACAGTTTGGTATAAAGAGAAATTCCTCACCCGAGATCAGACGCACAGCTGAGCTGCAGCAGGCAGCCTGGGACGCTGCCATCCGCAGTGTGCCGAGGAGCAGCCCAGGCGCTGCCTTCAGAGAGCAGCGAGGGTGTGGGCATGGCTGTGGAACCTGCAGGAGCACAGAGATCCTACACTTGCTGGGCTGGTGACCGCTGCCATCCCAGGACAAGTCTTAGTTTCACAACCAGGCCTGTATCAGGCTTTTAATGGAGACACTGCAGACGGGGTGACCGCAGTCAGATGTGGGCTGCAGGCTGCTGATGTGTGCTCTGACACCAAAGGATGCTCCTACCATTTTCCAGGTCTTGAATTCCAGCTTGTCCATCCTTTCCCTTTGCTTTGCCAGTTTTCCATTCTTCCCTATGGACTGGGTTATCCTTCTTCAGAAGCCTGCTGCCAGGCCCTGCCTTACTGTCCTTGCCCCTGCTCAGAGAGGGACCTATGCATGGTGCAAATCCCATCCTGTCCAGGGCATGGACCTGTCCTAAGTCTGCCTGAAGTCTCTGGCTCTCAGTACCCACTTCACATCATCATCTTTTAAATACAGATATAACTGTAGCAGGAGTGGCTTCTGCAGGTTTCAGGAAGACCTGCACTGTCCATAGCTTCGGCATTGCCCTTGGCTCTGGACCCCTCAAGTCTGTGTGACCTGAAGAGGGGGCCCAACGCAGGGGTTTTTGGGGTGGGCAGCAATGTCAGCAGGAGCCTACCCTCTGAAGCCATCTGTCCTTGCCATGTCATCAATTATCCAGCTCTTCACTAATCCCATCTGGAAAAGAATAAATCTCTTCTGACTCCCTAGCCTACCCCATTGATTTATCTGCCTCAGTTGTCCGTAGGTGCCTGTCCATGAGAAGGGATGCTTTAAATTATTTGTCACTCAGGACCTCTATGCCATTTCCTGCAGTATTCTATACCCACTTCCACTGCTGCCCTGCATTATTTGGCTCTACACAACCTTTTGGGCAACACCCTGTAGGGAAGACAGCCTCCAGCAGAGCACTCTGGCACTGTTCTGTTACCAGTGCTCTGGGTTTGCCATGCCTGTGGCTCCATCAGCCAGATAGACCCAGAGGTATCAGTCAGTGTTCTTGCTCCTGGGAGCCATCGCACACCCCAGCTCCTGGCTCTTGCCCTTTGTGATGCTTCACCTTGTGATGTGCTATGGGCAGCTGCTGGGTCCCTGAGGGCAAGTGCCCCCTTCATGGGCTAGCTCTGCTCAGACAGCTCAGGTGAGACCTGGGAGAGGTTTTGTTGAGAGAAGCAGGAGCAGCAGTGGGTCTGTCACACCAGTGTGAGGGGCAGCTTTCAGGGCATGGGGCAGGCTTGGTGCTAAATTCCAGGGCAAGAAGAAAAAGGTTCTAAAGAATAACATTCTATTGGTAGTTAGGACAGGAGTTAGTGGCCCTGTAATCAGCCTGAGTCGATTAATGGATGTGCTGAGAGTCCCACTGCAGGGGATGGGCAGTGAAAGCCTGCTGAGGGCATTGAGTGGGAGAGGGATCGCAGCCCTTGGCTGAGTGGGAAGCTGTCAGCAGCAGAGATGAGAAGGAGAGGCAAGAAGGAATGAAACCCATGTTTGGATTTCTTTGCCCAAGAGCTGAGGATCAGCCAGATAATGAAGCAGTGAGTTCTGAGGCAAAGGAAGAGCCTGGGACATGGTTAGCTGCTCATTAGCAGCCAGAGACGTGCGAGCTCCCAGCACAGACACTTTGCTCTGGCCGAGCCTTTGCCGCCCCTGCAAGAAGGGCTGGCACTCTGCTCCCTGCGGCAGCAGCTCCAGCAGTGCTCCTGAGCGGCAGAGCAGCAGCTCTCAAGCTGCTGTGCTAAAGGCTTGAGAAATTAATTTTGCCTGTCAGAGATTCAGATGTGAGCGTGTGAGCCGAGGTTCAGCGAGGTGTGCGCTAACCCACCTGGCTGCGCTCCAGCTCCAGGGATGCTGCTCGCTGCAGGAAGGGGAAGGCCAACAAGTACCTGCCTGTGTAAGCTGGTATTGTCTCCCACATAAAACATGCCCTTAATTAATAGCTAGCATGAACCTAAGCCACTATCTCTGTTATCAATTTGTGGATGTGGTTGGATTGTCTGTCTCCCAGGACAGTAATATCCCTTCATCTTGCTGCAAATTGCTCGCAGCATCCTTCTATTACACAGGCTTAATGCTTGAAAAATAGAGATTTAATACTCCACTATATCAGACTAAGTGAGGTCAAAGCAATTCATATTCACGATCCCACAGAGCTCCTGACAGTGTTTCCTGCCAGAGATGTGGGTGTGGAGGCAGCAAACCGGGCAGCTCTGGCCCTGCTCTTGGCTGTCCTGCGCCGGCAGGGACCCTGACGGTCCCCGCAATGGGTCTGTGGGGGCCAGCCCTGGGAGGAGAGCGGGTGTGTGGGGAACACTGCTTGTGGGGAACTCTGCTGCCAGGCTGTGCCAGTCCCCCCAGCCCCTCGCTGCTGAGGCCCCCCTAGGGTTTTGCTGGTTTGTGTTTTCCCAGAGAGGTGCAGCAGCAGCAGCAGCAGCAGCTCATGTTTGTGTGTGCCAGAGCAGAGCACGCCACATTCCCACGGTGCTGCCTGCTCCCCAGGTGCTGGGTGTTGGTGTGGGTTTAATAAGCTGTTTGTTACTGAGTTGCAAGCCAGTTTCCTACCAATTGCCAATTGTCACCTTGCCTGCTGAACAGAGAGCCTGGGAGTAACGCATCCTGTAGTTACATGTTTATTTTTGTCCTGAAATGTATATATTTTGTGGGAAATGAATAGCTGCTGTGTGTGTGAGCCTTGAGGGTTTCCTCCCCAGCGAGAAAAGATTTATCTCCAGGGACGATGCGTATATTGCGAGGACACATCCCTTCTGCATTTGCTTTTATGTGTGTGCCAGGACATGGGTTCCACCTGCAACTCATGAGGAAATATCTAAGCCCGTAAAATAAATGGGAAGTTTAAGTTCAGAGGGATTTATGTGCAGAAATTAAACATGGGTTAGGAGAAATATCCCTTTCCCTTGCACAAACCCAGTGTAACAGACATAATTCTCCTGGTGTGAGCTGTGTAGACCTGGAGCTGCTTCCTGCCAAAATGAGCTGATAAACTGAGCCTTGCTGGCTGGACCTTGGGGTTAGGAGAGTCTTGCCTGAAGCCTTGGCTAGGGGAAATGGCCTTTAATGGCACAAACCAGGGTAGTCTCTGCAGCATGGAGGATCTGTGGCCACTCAGGGGGTCCCAGTGCAGGGGTTGCTCCCTGGCTTTCAGGCCAGCTGGGATATGAAAGTTCAGTCACCTGAGAGGGGACAAGACAGAGCTCAAAGATCCTAGGAGCAGACACAGCAGAGGAGGGGAAGTGCTGCTCTGGGAGACAGAAGGATTTTGTCTGCCTGTTTTCCATGGCTGTGTGTAAGGACTGTTGCAGTCAGGGGCTTCTGATAACTGGCCCCATCCTAAGGCTGTGACCACCCATGGGAGGCTGCTGCAGGAGGGTCATTTGCAGGGGTCCTGGGAGATAGAATAGAATAGAATAGAATAGAATAGAATAGAATAGAATAGAATAGAATAGAATAGAATAGAATAGAATAGAATCAACCAGGTTGGAAAAGACTTTTGAGATCATCAAGTCCAACCTATCATCCAACACTACCTAATCAACTAAACCATGGCACCAAGTGCCCCATCCAGTCTCTTCCTAAACACCTCCAGTGATGGTGACTCCACCACCTCCCTGGGCAGCCCATTCCAATGGCCAATCACTCTTTCTGTGAAGAAAGATGCCACTAGAGCTGGTTCTATCCCCATCTGCTGGCTGCAGCCCTGTTCTGGGATGCTGGAGGTGGTACTGCAAAGGCTCTGTGTGTCTTTCCTGGGCTTAAGGAGCTCCCTCTAAGGAAATTTGTCTTGGACCTTGGGAAAGAGGACCTCTGATGTCTATTTCTTCATTAGCAGAAAACAGAGGGAAGTTTTATATCCCTGCCTTCAATATACCTGCAGGAGTTTCAAGAAGCCTTTAAGAGAAAGAGACTGAAGATGGTCTGTATTTCAGACTCTATTTTACCTGGACAGAAGCTGTAGATTGTGTGGAAAGCCTGTACTTTGCTTTGACACTGGAACAGTAGGGTTTGGGAATCGTGGAGATGGATCGTGATGGAGAACTGTCAGGAGGTGACCTGAGCAGGAAGGCAGCCAGGGGGCTCTGCTACCTGCACTCCAGCCGCAGAGGAGCATGTCCCGCTGGGGAGCACCGGTGGCAGAGCAGGTGCCCTCCTGCTGGCTGCTGCACAAGCAGGGCTTGGCACTGGAAATGCTATGGGACACAGAAAGGGGTGGTGTCCAAGCCTGAGGAATTCTTAGAAGGAAACTGCTGTGCTAAAATTAACTGGCTGAGCTCACAGCAACGACTACAGAGACACCTGGATTACTGAAGCAGGGGTGGCTGCACAGAGCCACGGGGGTTCCCTGCTGGGACCAATCTCCTGGTGACCTTGGGTCACACAGACGCCGTAGTGAATGGCACCTCTTCAGTAGACGTCCCCAGTGAGGGAGCTGTCGGGAGCGTGTGGTGTTTCCTGGGGCACAGTGACACACAGAGGAGCGGTGACAGGCGGCTGCTTGCTCAGGGCAGTCTGACATAATGGAGCAGTTCGAGAGCACCTCCACTACAGAGGTCAGCGGTGACGCAGGAGGGATAATTCTTCATAGCAAGCTCCTTGTGTCCTACAACTCCTTCTGTAATGGACTAGCAAATTACCACGCTGTTTAAAAGGCACCAATTTATAACATTTTGATAACTGCATGCTCCTGAGGCTACATCATCTGTGCCTGTGGAGAGGATGCATGAGAGTGCTCCCCTCCCTGCAACGTGGGCATGGCCTTGTAGAGACACAGCCACATGTGTCCCTCTGCCTCCCCACCACCTTCCCCTTGGTGCAGAGCTCATCAGACAGGCTCCTGGAAAAGGCCTCTCCCCCTTAGGAACAGGCTTTGTCTCTCCTGTTCCATTTCATTTCAATGTGTTTCTGGTTTGGGGACCCTGCTGAGGTTCCAGAGCCCACCCACTCTGACTGTTTCATATCTCAGCTCCCTGGAGTCCCCACAGGCATTGTTCAGCTGGGCACACTTGGCAATTCCCCTGTCACAAGGGAATTACTTTAATCCCCAACAGGTGTCCAAGTGGTTACTCCCACAGAGGAACTGCAGTTACAGTGAAGTGGCAGAGATCACTGAATCATTCTGTCCTCAGTTACAAAGCCCCAGGGTCAGCAGGCAGCTGGTTTTAAGGTCTCTCCTTACCTCTTGATGGGAATGCACCTTGGGGCTCCATTGTATGTGCAGCTGCCATTGTGTCTCTGCTGTGTTTTGACTTTTTGACACATCTTGGTGTCCCATTTGCTGTGCTGCCCCTCTACTGCTGCTGTTGTGCACTGATGTCTCTTCTGCGTGGGAGGAACCTCCACTTCTGCCAAGAGGAATGTGAAGACCTGAGTGCCTGAAAGATTTGCATGGCACCATTCATCCCTGTTCAGTAAATAAGCCCTCACCCCACATCATGGCAGCAGGTAGGCCCTGTGCAATTTCCTCCAGCATAGCTGATGCTGATAGCAGAGCTGAAGTACTTGCTGTGTCCTAGCAGGAATGGAGCAGCAGGACTGGGGCACACTGGCATAGGGTCTGGGCAGCTGGCCAGCGTCCCCATCACAGGAATCATTAGCAGAGCAGAGGAAAGCACTGGCCAAGGCTGCTGCAGTGCTTGGGGTGATGAAGTGATGTAGGTTCCAGTGGCTCCAGCCCGAGCACTGGGCACTGTTCTTCCCTGCAGAGTGGGATGGAAGATTGCAGGGGGTGGGAGTGAAGTGGGAAACTGGGTGGCAGTGCTAGGCTTGGAGGGCACATCTTCTGGAGACTTTGATGCTGTGAAATGTACTAGGCTCCAGCAGCTCATCCTCCTGGGTGCAGACGTGTGCTGGGCTGCTGAGAGTCTTCACCATGCGCTGTGCCCAGGCCCATAGCCTGCAGCTGATGGGCACCTGAGTGCCAGCGTTGGCAGCACTGTGCTCCTGCGTTGGAACCGCAGCAAGACCTTCATTAACTGTCTGCTTTCCCTCTGGAGTGAGGAGACTGCAGCATGCAGCAGAGATGGGCCCAATTAATCGGATGGCTAGAAGTGGTTAATGCACCTTGGAGAAGCGTGGTTTAATTGGGAGTGATTATTATGTGCTGCTCCTATGTAAAGAGTGTGAGAATTAGCACTAATGACTCTGCTATGAACATGACTTTTAATTGCTGCATGGTTCTGTGATTTAAGTCCTTTTCTGGGAGTGCTTTTGTTTCCCAGAGCTTTGAGGGGGGATGCTGATTGCAATGACACACGGGGGACAAATGCGGTGCGTGCCAGAGAGTTGGGGCTGTCAGTCCTGCTTGTGCCAGATCTCAGGGGGGAGCCAAGGTCGGTGACTTGCCTTTGAAATCTACTGAGACTGTCTCTGTTTGCAGTGTGCTCAGGGAGAAGCATTCTGGGCTGGTGGCATCACCCAGACCCTGCCTCCTTGCTTGCTGCTGGCTCCCCATTTGACTGAAGGGTGCTTGCAGCAGTTGTGCCCACCAAGGCAAAAGCTGTTCTCTGCCTGGCAGTTTGGCATTGCCTTTCTCCCCACATCTCTGCTGATCCAGATGTGATCAGTAGGATTCCTCCTTCCCTTGCTGTGTGCAGGCAGCGGTGGAAGCAGCAGCACACGTGCTGCAGGCAGTGCTTTGTAGCTGCCATGTAGGCTGTGGGTGCTGTGGGACTAAAGCTGGTGGTGCTGGCTGTAGTGGCCAAGTTCCTGAGTGTCCCCTGTGTCCCTGTGCTCACCCAGGGAGCTAATAAACACCCACTGTAGGAAAGATGGAACATTCAGCCTAGAACCTGCAAAGAAGACAAAAAAAATAAGGGGGAACTTCCACCCACCTGAGCTGTAGGACACTCCCAGTTCACAGGCCACTTGCTGCAGTGTCTTTTACAGCCCCTTGGGATTTGCTGCCACACAGGAATGGAGCTTGCACAAGTGGTGAAGGCATGGCTTTGTAAAGGCATGGAAAATGCCTGCAGCAGATAAGATCCGAGGCTGTCACCAGCACAAACGTGTCTGTGCATTGTTTGCCTGTTTTCCAGGCTCCTGGGCAACCAACAGTTTTTCTATCCCTTTTTTTCCCTGTCCTGCAATGATCTTACACCAGAATCCTCCCTCCCAGCAGGAGCAGAATGCACTGCTGGGTATGGAGTGAAAAAAGAGGAAGTACAGGGGCAGAAAGTTTCTGTTGGGTGTAAACCAAACCAGTGCCCACTAAGTTCCCTCTGTGCCCTTGACCAGACCCTGCATGTGCTGGGGGGGTCAGGGGTGGATGTTCCTCCTTCCCCCAGAGATGGAGCTCAGCAGCTCCTTGGACCTGCAGCACTGTGTCCCAACCTGCCCCAGCTCCACCATGCCAAGCTCTGGGCAGAAGTGAAGTGGGGAAAGCAAGGTCTGATAGGACCCTAAGGTCCCTGTCTGTGCAGCTGATGGCTGCCTGTGGGGTTGCAGGGGCATCAGTGGAGCTGCTGGGAACCTTGCAGTTGCCCAGCACTGCAGATGTGTCCAGTGCTGCTGTGCCCCTGTTTGTTCACAAATTTGAGTGGAAACAGAAGGTGCTCTTTTGAAGTACAGATGCCTCTCACAAGTTCTGCAGTACATACTCTATTTGAACTTGCTTTACAAAGTGACCTGTAAGATTTAGTCCACTCCCTTTGATGTTAGATATCATTTCTTCCAATAACTCTTGTTTTAGCTGTTGCTTTAAATTAAGTAAATTCTCCACCTGCAGGGCTGATGACCAGCCCAGACTTTCCTCTTGCTCAGGGGAAGCAGGATGCAGATCCATGGAGCTCATGGCCCAGCTCTGAGGGAGCTGAGCCATGAACCCTGGAATTCTCCAAGCATTGTTTCAGCTCCAATCCAGCTTCCCAGGGAAGGTGGTTTGCCCTGGCTGTGGGGGATTATCTCCTAACTACATGCAGATTTTCCTCTTTAATTGATTTAAAGTTGTTAAAAGATGTTAATCCATAGTGGAGTCCTTGTAAAGAGGATCTCAGCAAGCAGTGCGCTTTTGCTGCAAAGTCTGAACTCACTGAGGCTGCAAGGGACAGCTCCTGCCTGGTTCCCCCAAACCTAGAAGAGCATTGTTGAAATGGCCCAGAACATGCTCTGTTCCCTGCACCTGAAGGGTGAGAAATGCTGAGTGTGGAGAGCCAGGGCTGCCTAAGTGTTCTGAGATCTGGCCAGAGGCAGTGAGCTCAGGAAGGTGCTCAAGGGAGGATCTCACTGCAGCCAAAATTGCATCAGAAGCATGGGGCTGGTGCAAGCAGAGGTGAGAGGCTGAAGCCAGAGAGGGTGGGCTTCCTGGATTCCCACTCCAGGGTGCCCATACTCTGAGCTTGCTGAGTTCCACCATTATCTCCAGCACTGTAAAGATCTGAAGTTCATATGTTGGCTCTCAAGACTCTCTTCTGCCTGAGATGCTTGGGGCACCTCCTTCTTTGGCCAGACTCCCAGTGCTGACATCGCCTTCTTTGCCTGAATCCGTTGATGACAGCACATAGATAATTAGGGAAGAAAGAGCTGGAGGGTGAGTGGAGGTGAGATGTGTGAACACCTGTTATCACCCTGCCAGGAGCAGCAGGACCAGGAAAAGGGAGGAGGGGGAGGCCCAAGGCTCTCTTTATTCATTGGCACACTGCCACCATGCCTTGGGCACTCCTTCTCCTGCTTGCAGCAGCCCCTGACCCCATGAGATAGGAAAGTGGTGTCTCATCTGTTTCCTTGGCAGCTTGGGTCCCACGGAGCAGCTGAGTGGCCTGTCCAGCAGAGGCTGAAATTACATGAACTGGGGTAGCAGCATGAAGTGCACAGTTGGGTGCTGGGGTGACCCAGGAAGAGACACCCTGATGAGGACAAGGGCACAAATTTCACCACCACCTGGCAGGTAACAACAGCCTGAGGAGGGGACTGGCACCAGCATGGTTGTTCTGCTTCTGTGTTTCAAATGTGTGTGCGGCAGATGATTTAGTGCAGAGGGCAAAAGGAGGGACAGAAGGAGGGGACATGGATCTGAAATGGTCCTTAGCTTTGTGTTTGTGCCACCTTTCAGGTCCTTTACAGGTTAGCACAGCCCTACCACTGGCCCAGCATCTGCCAGAGGAGCTGGGAGAGACACAACCTATAAATAATGAAGCCCAGGACATGCTAGGTAAATTTAAGCCCCAAAGGAAAAAGCCCATGGGGACTCATCATCTTCCTTGGCAGGCTCCACTCTGCACCTTGTGTTTCCCAAGCCGTTGCTTCCGTCTCCAGCAGCAATGCATGGCATGGGCACAGCCAGACAGCTGCTCACGATCGCAGGCAGTGCTCAGAGCAGCAGCTTTGCCAGGCAGAATTAAGCCCTGCTTTGCTTATTTATTCACTGCAGAGAAAAAGGAACTCCTGAAGCACTGCGAGGAGGAAGAAGGGGGGGAATGGGTGTGTGTGTGTGTGCAGGAGAAGTGGGAGGCAGCCCACAGCCCCACTGCTGAGTGGGATCCTCACATGTCAGCCAGAGAGGGCTGACGGGAGCTGGGGGAGCTCTGCCTGTCTCTCCTGCACGCAGCCTGAGCTCCAGCCTGAGGAGATGATTTTTTATTTAAGTGCCTTTGAAATGCACACAGAAGATCCCCCAGACCTGAGGCATCTTGACAGGCTGCTGCTGGGGGGAGTGCGGGCGAGGATGGTGAGGGGCTCTGCCTCCCAGCCAGGATGCGCTGGGGCTGAGGATGGGGTTCTGCACACCTGGGGTGGGTGAGAGGGTGTGGGGGTTAGTTATGCCTTGCAGCAGGGCATTCCCTTTGTTTGCTCCTGCTCCCATAGGGGAGGCACAGGTGATGCTGTGAGGGGTATGTCCTCCCTGCCAGTCAGCACCTCCTTCCAGTGGGCTCCAGAGAGCTCCAGGCTGTGCTGGGCTGTGGTGCTGCCAACATATCTTCTGCCTCTCTGCTCCGTATTTTTGCTTTTGGTTTAGGCTGCAGCTAGGGACCGAAGGTGCCCGTGAAAAGCAAAGGAGCCAGCCTGTATCCACTGCAGCCCCTGCTGGAGATTCCACTGAGAACAGCGTAACTCGGCTCCTTCTAATTGATCTCTCCACCACCGCCCCAGCTTCTGGACCCACCCTGGGTACGAGACAGAGCTTCGGGCTCCTTCGTTGTGCTCGTGGCAGCAGACTCAGATACTGATGGCCCCTGGCCGTGGTCCACAGCTGAGCTCTCCTCACGCCTCTGGAGATGGGAAGCTGTTGAGAGGGTCTCGCTCTGTATGGGATCGATCGGCATGCCCGGGCCCGTGTGCAGTGCAGGTGGGTGGCAGGAGGGCTGTTTTCAGGAGTCCTCATCAGTATAGGGGAAAGGTAGGCAGGCAAGAGGGGCGCAGCAGTCGAAGGTCACCGAGGGACGTGGCTAATTGCGCCTCCACGGCTGCCCTTCCCCAGCAGGTACTCCAAGTTTTCCATCAACAATCTCTCCATCAGCAGGGATTCCTTTCAAACCCTGTTTGCAGGAGCCCAGGCAGGGAAGCTGTAACCCGGGCACTGCCAGCCCAAGGGAGCAGAGGGGGCTGTTCTGCCGCGGGGGGAGGCTCGGAGCAGCGAGTTTGGCAGCGATCCGCAGGGTCCCAATCCAGTCCCACCGGCAGCCAGGGCAGGGCACTGGCAGGGCTGCTCCTTGGAGTGCACTTGCAAAGTGAGCTGATTTAATAAACACCAGGAGTGTTTTCCCAGGCCACATGCTGAGCTGTATTCAAAATACATTTGTACGAACATCAATTTTTAATGCAATTTATGCCAACTGTTGTTGCAAAAAGCAGCCGTTAACATGACATTAATTCAATCACTGGAAATACAGTACGTGCTGCTAAATGAAAACATGTTATTAGTCAATTAGATTAACTGGATGTAACTCTTCCAAACACAGTGTATTATGGTTGCTACATGGTTAATTACGCTGTGCAAATTGCATGGCAATAAGGCTTTAGCACTGGACACACGCAAGTAATGCACAAGCGGGAAGGGAAAGGAAAAGGAAGGGAAGGAAAGAGAAGGGAAAGGAAAGGGAAAGGGAAAGGAAAGGGAAGGGAAAGGGAAAGGGAAGAGAAAGGGAAGGAAAGGGAAGGGAAGGAAAGGAAAAGGAAAAGAAAGAGAAGGGAAAGGGAAGGGAAGGGAAAGGGAAAGGAAAGGGAAAGGGAAGGAAAAAGAAGGGAAGGAAAGGAAAGGGAAGGAAAGGGAAGGGAAAGGGAAGGAAAAGGAAGGGAAAGGGAAGGAAAGGGAAGGGAAAGGGAATGGAAAGGGAAAGGGAAGGAAAGGGAAGGGAAAGGGAAGGAAAGGGAAAGGGGAAGGAAAGGGAAGAGAAAGGGAAGGAAAGGGAAGGGAAGGAAAGGAAAAGGAAAAGAAAGAGAAGGGAAAGGAAAGGGAAAGGAAAGAGAAGGGAAGGGAAAGGAAAGGAAGGGAAAGGAAAGGAAACTAGCTTGCAATTCACAGCTGAACTCTGTGAAGTTATTTGAAACACACATACATACTTGCAAGCTTGAAGTAAAGAGAAGAATTGTGCTGATGTTACAGTGGGAGCAGGGCAATTTGTGAATGAGACAGGGAAGCCTTTGCTGTGAGATCACACATGTTCATGAGTGCTTTCACAGCAAGTTTTAATCTGCTTTTAACAGAGCATTTTAAAGAGAAATCCTCCTGGCCCTGCTGAGGGTCTCCCTGTGCAGGAGTCTCTCAGCACCCACACAAGTGATGACTCTGCTACCTCCTCCTAGTTTGTGTTTTAGGATGAGTTTGTGCCCACATGCAGGGAATTGTGCCAGACTTTGGCACCAGGAGCAGGCATGGTGCCTGGTAGCTGTGCGATGTGCCACAAGCACTCAGCCCCCTGCATGCCTCATGTGCCACCACAGACACTCCTCGCTGGGCAGACCTGCAGCTCTGATGCCCCTGGGAAGAGAGTGCTGTTGTTACAGGGAAGGACCCAGTTCAGATCTGCTCAGGTCCCAGCACAAGGTTGGTGGCATCCTTGGAGGAACAAAGTGCCCTCAGTTCACCAGGGAAAGAAGACAGAGTGGAGTGATGGATGAGTACAACACAAGGTGCAGCAGGAGCTGCTGTGCCCATGGGCTGCTGCAGCTGTGCAACACTGGCTGGGCAGGGTGGGTTAAGCCCCATTCATGGGTGTCTGTGCAGGGCTGAGGCACTTGGGCAGAACCAGGGGAGCAGTGGGAGATGCACATCAGACACGATGGGCACAGTCTTTTAGCCATGCCTGTGCAGACAGGCCTGTGCCAAGAGCAGTTACTGCACTGTGGTGTGTGGCTGCTGGGGCTGGATTGTGCAGATGTCACCATGGGGTGTGTGGAGAATCTGCTTGACTCTTGCAAGAGCCAGTCCGTGTCTGTGCACACAGTGACAGCATCTGTGTCCTCAGATCCCCGTGGTGCTGGGGAGGTGGCTGGGCTGGGAGGTGAGATGTGCCAGTGGTGGGCACCCCACTGCCCTGCAGCTCCCCACAGCCCCCAGCCCTACCAACGTGAGTGCTGCACTGGCAGCTCCAGCTCCAGCTCTTGGAGTGCCCACGGCTGTTCCCCAGCCCCAGGAGTACCCAAGGATGTGTGCTGGTGTTAGCAGTCTGCCAGGCATGGGCTGAGATTTAATCTGGCACAGGCGGGGGGCACGGTGTGGGAGCGAGTGGGTGCAGTGGAGGAGAGCTTATTGGTTTCACCGGGAGCCAGAAGGATCTGAGCAGCTCCTCACTGCCGGCCCAGACACACACCAGCGCTCTGCTGACTGAGCCAGCGCTGACAGGGAGAGGTGATAAAGCTCTTGGAGATATTCCCCTCTCATCTGTCTCGGGTAAAGCAGGGGAAGGCTGGAAACATCAGAGGAGGCAAAATGCAAAAGCAATGAACCGCTCCTGACTCTCACTGAAGGCAGAAGCTGGTCCGACATGACCACTGGCAACAGAAAGGCTTCTCATGGTTGTTGATTATTTAGTGGCTGCTTAAGGGGCTGGGGGAGAAAGAAATCAAAGCTCCTGCTGTTTGTGGGTTGATGAAAGGACTGCATGCTGCCCCTCTGCAGCCCTTGTTTACCACCAGCCCTTACCTGCTCCAGTACTTGGAGAAATTTCTGGCTGCTTGCTCAGAAATAAAAGGAGCTGAGAATCAATCATTTGTTTACATTGTATAACTTGTTGGGAATCAATTGGCTCCACATGTTGCAGATCTGATTGCATTTTGTTAGCGGTCACAGGGAATGGTTTTCCCCTGACATGCCTGTGTTCCTGGTTTCTCCAATGCATCAATTGTACCAAGCTTTTAGGATAATTGAGACTGAGCAACAATCCCCTTTATAAATATTAACTCTGATATGCTTGGGAAGCTCTGCCTCTCTTGGATGAATTTTTAACTAGCTTTTTAATCTATCGCCTCTCGTTAGAGCAGCAGCAAGAGAGTTTTGTGGTGCCTGTTTCTGTGGAGCTCCAAGAGAGCAGTGTCCCTGCAGAACCCCAGCTCCCAAGGCAGGGAGCCTTCTCCTGCCCTGACCATCTGGGACAGCCCCACAGAGCTAGTGGTTTCCCTTCTCCCTTCTCCCTTCTCCCTTCTCCCTTCTCCCTTCTCCCTTCTCCCTTCTCCCTTCTCCCTTCTCCCTTCTCCCTTCTCCCTTCTCCCTTCTCCCTTCTCCCTTCTCCCTTCTCCCTTCTCCCTTCTCCCTTCTCCCTTCTCCCTTCTCCCTTCTCCCTTCTCCCTTCTCCCTTCTCCCTTCTCCCTTCTCCCTTCTCCCTTCTCCCTTCTCCCTTCTCCCTTCTCCCTTCTCCCTTCTCCCTTCTCCCTTCTCCCTTCTCCCTTCTCCCTTCTCCCTTCTCCCTTCTCCCTTCTCCCTTCTCCCTTCTCCCTTCTCCCTTCTCCCTTCTCCCTTCTCCCTTCTCCCTTCTCCCTTCTCCCTTCTCCCTTCTCCCTTCTCCCTTCTCCCTTCTCCCTTCTCCCTTCTCCCTTCTCCCTTCTTCTCCCTTCTCCCTTCTCCCTTCTCCCTTCCTCCATTTCCTTCCACACTGCCATGACACAGGCTGGGAGGCAGCAGGGACTGAGAGCAGTCATGAGGAGAAGGTCTGGTTTCTGCCAAGGTGACTGCAGTGAAGGGGAGAATTTCTGTGTGGATATTTGGAAATTCTGTTAGGTGGTGCCTGGGAGAAGCAGAGCCAAGCAATGGGCAATGGGAGACCATCCCTGTGCCCAGCCCATCACAAACTGCCTCTCAAATGATGCAGCCATCTGAGAAGGCGGCCAACAGGGACGATCTTGTGGCACTGCCATGATCTGACAGCAAAAGGATGGCCTAGCTCCACTGGCAGAGATCATTGTGTGGCCAGTCCTTTGGTCATGCAGGGTGCTGGGTTCCTCTTGTCCCTTCTGAGCCCAGAACAAGCCTCAGGGCTCTACTGGGAGAGGCTGCTGGAGCCCCAGCTCTTCTGCTCAGGTCACCCTGCAGGGAGCTGAAGGCTTGGGAGCAGAGGACTGTCTTGGCAGCATGGCTATGCCCTGGTCTGGATGTGGCAGCAGGCAATTCATGTTCCTCTCCTCTCCATTCCTCCCTATTGCCACCATGGTGAGCTGGGACAGCCGTATGTGGATCTGAGTGGGGTGAAGGATGAGGAGCACTGGGTGTTGGGCTGTGGCAGGCTCTGGTGTGGGTGGGTGAGTGGTGGGATGAGGCTGGGGCAGGCTCTAGGGGCGATTGGGATGGACTTGTCTCTGCCAGAGGCTGCGGTGCAGCACTGGGACCCTCTTCCCTTTCCACTGGCATTTGTCCACCTGGTTCTACAAAGCCTCGGGTCAGAGTCCAACAGCTTGAGCCCGTTGCAACTGAACTGTTTCTGTTCCCCCACTATCAGATGTTGTCTTCTTTAATATCATCTGAAAGTCTGTCAAACTGTGTGTATTCTTGTGGAACCTCTGTGCAGGAAGAGACAAAAGGAATCAGGGATGCTGATAAAATGAAAGCCCTGCTTTACATTTCAAATACTTTAACAGATTTTTCTCTTCTTCTTTTCTTGGATCTTTAATAAAAGCTTTCACAAGACTTTTATTTTCAATGCTGATTGCTTGCTAAAGGAGGTATTTATGAGGAGGAAGAAGACTTTGCAGCCAGAGGGTGTCCCAAACCAGGCTCAGCATTCTGGGCACCTAATCAGCTGCATGCATTCCCTCCCCAGGAGGCAGGATAGTTCCAGGAGAGCCTGGGCATCACCTGCCACCGTTTGCCTAAGAGGTACCTGAGAATGCACCCTAGGAGACCTGCCTCTTCCCCAGCAGCAGCTGTTTCCCTCCAGTAAGTATGAAAATCCCAGCTTGTTCCCAAGGGCAGGAACTTTCTGCCAGACTCCAGAGGGTGAGCACTGCCAGGGAGGGTGGAAGACCCCTGGTGAACTCCAGAGCATTGTGATATGGGCAGCATTGGGTGAAATAGATGCCCCTGGGCACGTGATTGTGCTCCAGGGTATTTTTTTTTAACCATCTGTATCATGCCATGGATGCTATTAAATGTTCTGCCAGTCAGTGAAAGTGCAGCTTACTCAGAGGAGTATGCAGAAAAATGAGCACAAAAACTCCATTTGATGTTTTTGCAGACCCTGGCACAGCTTTGTCCGGGTCTGTGCTCTCTGCTGCTGCTGCCCAGCAGGGCTGGCAGTGGGCAGAGGCCATGTGGAGGACGCTCAGAGTGTCCTGCTATGAGTGCTTGACTCCCAGGCTGGTGGTTACTCGTTGCTGTCTGTCCCATAGGTGTCTGTGCCGGAGCTGGGGATGAAAAGATGGTTGCAGAGCTGCCCATGGGCCACCCCTCTGTGTGGCCATGTATGGCTGCTCACAGCCTTCACAGAATCACAGAACATTAGGGACTTCAAAACATCATCCAGTCCAACCCCGCTGTCAGAAGAGGATCACCTAGAGAAGGTCACACAGGAACACATCCAGGTGGGTTTTAAATGTCTCCAGAGAAAGAGACTCTTTGGGCAGCCTGCTCCAGGGCTCTGGAACCTTCACAGTGAAAGTTTTTCCTTCTGTTCCCATGGAACCTCCTCTGCTCCATTTTGCACCCATTGCCCCTTGTCCTATCATTGGACATCACTGAGCAGAGCCTGGCTCTATCCTCCTGACACTGCCCTTCACATCTTGTTTATAAACATGAATGAGGGCACCCCTCAGGCTCCTCTTCTCCAAGCTAAAGAGCCCCAGCTCCCTCAGTCTTTCCTCACAAGGGAGACGTTCCACTCCCTTCAGCATCTTTGTGGTTCTGAGCTGGATTCTTTCTCAGCCATATTTCAGCTCCTGGGGAGGGCAGGTCCTCTCCTGGCTACTTGGCGCGGCTGCAAAATGTAGTGGCAAAGCTAAAGCAAGCAGACTGTGGAGTGTCGCATTTCATTAGCGCTGTGTGGAGACAGGCTGTCAGAGCCACCAACGAGCTAGGGGCAAAGCCTGGGAGTGACAGCGCTGACGTCTGCGCCCGCCGCCAGGCTGTGCTGCGGGCAGGCGCCGGAGCGGGGCTGGCACCGGAGCGGGGCTGGCGCACCTCCGCTCGCTGCCAGCCCTGGTGACGAAGTGAGGAGCCGCGCAAGGGCCTTTATTTGAATTGCCAGGATAAATTAACTTCTAAAGCTGCGCCGAACAAAGTCTGAAAAGTCTGTGCCGCGAATCGGGGGCATGAATATTCAGGCGCATGCACTCAATTGAATTAGGTTGTTGCAAACATATTTGGAGGCAGCTGTTCATTTAATAATCAGAGATAATCACAGAAAGAGACGACCGGTTACTCCAGCTAAATTGCACGGTTAAAATTATAATTGTATAACTCTATCTCAGCAATTAGATTTAATAGCTGTGAAAAACCCAGCAGAACCCAGTTCTGAGGGAAAGCTGTGATTCTTTGAATGGGGGAGAGCCAAGGTCAGGCTGGGGCTGCCCCTGCACACAAGCAGCAGCATCGCCTGAGCCTCGCCCATTCCTGATCCTCCCCCACGAAGTGCAGAGGTGAGGCTTTGAGGGCCAGACAGTCCGGTGCTAAAGCCAGCCCAGGCAGGAGTTAATTTTCTTGGCATTTCCTGTCTTCATTACAGTATTTGTCCCAAGAACAGATTCATTCCCCTCATTCTTTCTGCCTTTCCAGCCTTTTGTCACGGGAATGCATTTCACGGGCCTGTAATGCCTGATACTTGCTCTGAGTTATAGCTGTGCCGCACGCTGCGCAAGTTTGGCTCTCTCAGTATTGCACGTTTTGATTCTACCCCTGCAGGCTATAAACAACCCAAATTACCTCTTTCTTTAGCTTCCAAGAGGACTAATCCCCTGTCTAGTGCTTTATCAGTCAGTTGAGAAAGAGTGAGACCAACCTGCCAATCCAAACAGAATATATTGAAAAAAAATCACATTATCACAGTGCAGAACCTTGTTGTAACTCGCTGAGCAGCTCAGCTGGTGGAAACTTGGTGCCATGGCCACCTCCATCACTGTGATGAGACCAGCAGAGGATCCAGCCACCCACCCACCCTTCACAGAGTCATAGAATCACGGAATCATAGAATCACAGAATGGTCTGGGCTGGAAGGTACCTCCAAAGGTCATCTAGTCCAACCCCCTCTGCAGTCAGCAGGGGCATCCTCAACTAGATCAGACCCTTGTCGAGCCCCACTTTGAATACCTTCATGGATAGGACCCCAAGCTGGGCAGCCTATTGCAGTGTTCCACCACCCACACAGTAGAGAACCTGTTCCTAACATCCAATCCAAATCTGTTCTTCTCTAGTTTGAAGCTGTTGTGCCTCATCCTGTTGCTGCAGGCTTTTGTAAATGGTCTCTCTTCATCCTTCTTCTAGGCCCCCTCCAGGTACTGGCAGGCTGCTATTAGGTCTCCCCAGAGCCTCCTCTACTCCAGGCTGAACAACCCCAGCTTCCTCAACCTCTCTTCACAGCCAAGGTACTCCACTGGCCTCTCCAAAGGCCCTGCACAAAGCAGGGAGGAGCTGTGGACAGCAGGGTTGGTGCTAGACCACTGGTAAGGACTCTGCTCAACATCACAAACCACAAGGTGATGATGGGTGCTGTGCTGCTGGTGGGCTTTCAGGATCCCTACACCTCCAGCTGGTGTTGAGCCCACCACGCATGACAGGAGCATGGGCAGGTGTGTGTGGTAGGGCCACACTGGTGATGTGCTCCATGGGGTGGGAGCTGCTCATCCTGGTTCAGGTCAGATTCATCAGAGCCAGGCTGACCCAAAGTGGTGCCCTCCAGCCTGTGGCAAGCAGCTCCTCAGGTGAGCTGAAGCTCCTCTCCAGCTCTGAGGCCAGCGTGGGCTGCTCCAAGGTTTAACGCTTTATTAGAAAATGAGAGGTTAGAGCATGTTCCATAGGAGAAGGAAATTTATTGTTGTCCTGGCCCTGCAGCAAAGCAAAACTCAAATAACCCGTGTGCAGGGAGGGCTATAAATCCCCCGTGGCAATCACACCACTAAAAGGATGGTGACAGCCACAGCAAAGTTTGGCCAGTTCATATTTCTCATATCTGAGTGAGAAAAATAGCAATATTTAAAATGCTATCTCTGCTGAGCTATACAAGGGGGAAAAAAAACCCAAACCTGTAACCCTTCTCAGTGCTCAGCTTTAGGAGGTGTAGGAATGCAGAGCAGTAGAGGGTTCTGAGGCCTCCTCATTTGCCCCCTCTGCAGCTGGACCTTGTTGCCATGTCCAGGGGGCAACAGATTCCCTGCCTGGCAGGTGGACCACCCTGGTCTGACCATTTTGTGAAAGGGAAGGCAGGAGAGCTTCAGAGACATCAGGCAGGTGAATGAACCACTGAAGGAGTGCAAGAAGCTGGTGTCACACCACTGTGACTGGGGCAGCAAAGGCTGGAATCTGATGTCATCCCCTACCCCACTGTGATCACCCCGAGGACAGGAATGGAGAGAGGTGGTGTTCTTCCTAGCTGGGGCTAATGCCTCTGCCCCTGGAGACAATCCTTGTCACACTAGGAGCTCTAAGTGTTTCTTCCATTTAATGACTTTAGAATGAGAAACTCCTGCTTTTTTGTTTCTATTTCCAGGTGGTGTTGTTTTGAAGTTATACTCCTCCACAGACTAAAGGTCCTTGGCTGACAGTCAGTAGGGAACACATAGCAAAGGAAGCATTTCAGACCCCAGGCGTTTCAAGCACATGTTTTTGTTGTGTGTTCTGGGTGGAAGGAGCAGAACTCATCAGTTCTTCCTCCTGTCCCCAAACTGCTCATGTTGCAGGCAAGCTGGGCAGAATCTGTCTGAGACACCCTGAGTGGGATGAATGTACCTGAAGGGGGGTACAGGAGAGCTGGGAAGGGAGATTTTGCAAGGGCTTATAGTGATAGGATGAGAGGCAATGGCTTTCAGCTGGAAGAGGGGAGATTTAGACTGGAGATTAAGAAGAAATTCTTTAGAGTGAGGGTGGTGAGGCACTGGAACAGGTTGCCCAGGGATGCCCTCTCCCTGGAAATCTTCAGGGCCAGTTTGGATGAGTCTTTGAGCAACCTGGTCTAATGGGAGCTGTCCCTGCCTCTGGCAGGGAGGTTGGAACTGTGTAATCTTTATGGTTTCTTCCAACCCAGACCATTCTATGATTTTATGAATCTATGAATGTCAGTAGAGATCCTGGGACACCCTGCTGGGGATGAAGCTCCTGGGCTGCTTTGGTCTAGCAGATTTGTTTTTAAACCATGATTTTCCATGGGCAGAGAGCGCAAGGCACAGAGGGCAGAGCAGGAGGGGATGCAGCCCAGAAAGCAAATCACATCCTGGGCTGCATCAAGAGAACCATAGCCAGCAGGTCGAAGGAGGTGATTCTCCTCCTCTACTCTGTTCTGGTGAGACCTCACCTGGAGTACTGCATCCACTTCTGGAGCCCCTAGTACAGGAATGATCTGGAGCTGCTGGAGGATGATCAGAGGGCTGGAGCTGCTCTCCTATGAGGACAGACTGAGGGAGTTGGGGTTGTTCAGTTTGGAGAAGAGAAGACACCAAGGAGACCTTATTGCGGCCTTCCAGTATCTGAAGGGGACCTACAAGAAAGCTGGGGAGGGACTTTTTAGGGTGTCAGGGAGTGACAGGACGGGGGGGAATGGAGCAAAATTAGAAATGGGTAGATTCAGACTGGATGTTAGAAAGAATTCTTCCCCGTGAGGGTGGTGAGACACTGGAACAGGTTGCCCAGGGAGGTGGTAGAAGCCCCATCTCTGGAGGTGTTTAAGGCCAGGCTGGATGTGGTTCTGAGCAACCTGATCTAGTGTGAGGTGTCCCTGCCCATGGCAGTGGGGGGGGCTGGAACTAGATGACCCTTGAGGCTGCTTCCAACCCTGGCAATTCTATGATTCTCTGTGGCCGTTCCTGGTGCCAGACCTGACAGCCGTTAAGTTAGGCTCAGCAGCAGCCGGCACGGTGCCGGCGTGGTGCCGG
Source organism: Melanerpes formicivorus (assembly GCF_026170545.1). Taxonomy (NCBI): domain Eukaryota; kingdom Metazoa; phylum Chordata; class Aves; order Piciformes; family Picidae; genus Melanerpes; species Melanerpes formicivorus. Next base: position 10,245,945 of record NW_027142366.1, on the reverse strand, counting down.
CGCGGGCTCCGCAGCACGGCCGCCGGCTCCGCCTGCAGCCCCGCGATTCGTGAGCCCTCACATCTCTGTCGTTAGCCCTCCTTTAATCCAGTACCTCCCTCCAGCCCTGCAGCACCGGCAGGATTTATGGCTCTTACAGACCAATTTCGTTACCCGGGGTGGGGGGAAACCAGCATCTTGTATTGGATAGAATGGCAATAAATGGAATGGTCATTAATTTGCCATCTTGCCCCATGGTACCACTCCAACAGATTCCCGTTAATCACTTCTTGTTGTCACCTCTGGTACAGGGATGATAGCAGTTCGTGGGGACACTTGAGCCCGGGGGACGGTGATGGCTGCTGGGTGCGTGGGTAGAGTGACCCCCAGAGAAAAATTACCTCTGCCCCTGTCTCACAGTGGCAGGTTGACCCCCAGCCCCACTCCGTGGTCAGTGGGAGCCAGGGAGAGGCCAGGTGCCCATAACACTGCACTGGGTGGGAAAGAAGCAGTCAGCCCCTGCTTTTGGGGACCTGCTGGCTCACTAGTGCAAGAGGCATCTCAGCAGCAGAGGCTGATGCTGTCCCTCCCCTTAGGAGCTGTAGTTCAGAGCTGCCTTTTGCAGAGGCAAAGCAAGAAGCAAGACTGGGCTGGCTGCATCCTCCCAGGGACAAAGGCACCAGGCTGACACTGGTACAGGGCTGTGCTGGATGGTGGAGATCCTCACCGCACCCTGACCCTTTCTTTTGCACTGCAGACAGTCCAGGGGCTATTGCCTGGGGCTGGAGCTGCAGTGGGCTCTGTGCTGGGCACTGACAGAGATTGATCAGCCAGGCATGGAGGCTGCTGTACAGAGAGGGGAGGAAAAGCTGCTGCCAGCTGGGAGAGCATCCAGCAGAGTGGTGTAAAAAGTAGATTTTTTTTCTGTTTGCTTGAGGCTCAGAAAGCCCAGGAACATTGGCCTGACATCAAAAAAACAACTCAAAGTCTTCAGCAAAGCAAAAGCAGTGTAAAACACCAAGCAAAGGCCAGCTTTCCTATGTGGTCAAAATCCTTAATCTGGTCCAAAGTGAAGAACCAAACTCCCTCGCTGAATTTATGCTTTTTAAGAACATTAAGTGGCATCAGAGGGAGAAGCCCCCAAACCTCTGCTTAAAACTGTCCCTCAAAGCCAAATCAATTGGCAAACCCAAACTCAATCTGTGAGAAGTCTCAGTCTAATCAAATTTGTTTCTTTGCCACAAAATGTTTCATCTGAAGAATGTCTCCTGGCCGCTTGCTTCTATCTGTGTGGATCCAAGTACTTGGAATTTGCTGGAGATCATGTTGCCTGAAGCCTGGACACAGGCTGCCAGAGCCTCACCAGACAGAAGAGAACTGTGCCTGGCAGAGTTGTGTGCCCTGTAGAGCTCTGTACCTCGCAGAGCCCTGTGTTGGGCAGAACCCTCTGCCTAGTGGAGCCCTGTGCCCTGCAGTGCCCTGTGCCCTGCAGAACCCTGTGTGTAGTGGAGCCCTATGCCCTGCAGTGCCCTGTCTCCTGCAGAACCCTGTGTGAGTGGAGCCCTATGCCCTGCAGTGCCCTGTGCCCTGCAGAACCCTGTGTGAGTGGATCCCTATGCCCTGCAGTGCCCTGTGCCCTGCAGAACCCTGTGTGTAGTGGAGCCCTGTGCCCTGCAGTGACCTGTGCCCTGTGCCCTGCAGAACCCTGTGTGTAGTGGAGCCCTGTGCCCTGCAGTGTCCTCTGCCCTGAAGAACCCTGTGCCTAGTGGAGCCCTGCGCCCTGCAGTGCCCTGTGCCCTGCAGAACCCTGTGTGTAGTGGAGCCCTGTGCCCTGCAGTGCTCTGTGCCCTATGCCCTGCAGTGCCCTGTGCCCTGCGGAACCCTGTGCCCTGCAGAGCCCTGTGCCCTGCAGCGTCCTGTGTCCTGCAGAACCCTGTGTGAGTGGAGCCCTGTGCCCTGCAGTGCCCTGTGCCCTGTGTCCTGCAGTGCCCTGTGTCCTGCAGAACCCTGTGCCTAGCAGAGCCCTGTGCCCTGCAGTGTCCTGTGCCCTGCAGAACCCTGTGTGAGTGGAGCCCTGTGCCCTGCAGTGCCCTGTGTCCTGCAGAACCCTGTGTGAGTGGAGCCCTGTGCCCTGCAGTGCCCTGACATGCCCTGAAGTGCCCTGTGCCCTACAGTGCCCTGTGCCCAGCAGCACCAGATGCACACAGCTGGATCCACTGCTTCCACTCTGTGCAAATGCTGGGCACTGTGCAGTCTGCTGAGCAGAGTTCTGTGTGGCAAGCCAAGATGCAGGAAGTGGTCTCCATCCCCACATTTCCACAACATTACCCGGTGAATAACTGCTCTGAGAGCCTCCCAGCGTTCCTTTTATTTACACTTGGAATGACCTGCTCTCACTGCCTCTCTGCCACAAATGCCTAATTGAGAGGAGGGCAGCGAGCAGGTAGGGCTGATGTGAAAGTGCATTATGCTAAATAATTCATGACTGTGGCTGTGGCAGTGAGAGATGTAAATAGAGGATCCTGACTTTTTTTTAACATGCAGTCTGTGTTGGTTTATGAATTTTAAAAGAAGAAAAGTCTCCACTTTCCAGAACAGAACTGAAGAGTTTCCTGTTGGAGCTGAAGAGTTTGGTGTTCCCTGCAGCCCCATCCTCAGCAGATCGCTTCACAGGACTGACTGTGAGACAGCACAGAGCTGCTCGCGGACCTCTTTCTGCCTGAGCGTGTCAGGTCTGTGTCCCCCTGTGTTTTATCTCTTGTGACAGTTCCTGTGCCACTTGCAGAGCCAGAAGATGGAAACTGGCACCCAGGGATGAGAGTGCAGTGTCTGTGTTGAACACCAGCCAGCAGTGTGCCCAGGTGGCCAAGGCGGCCAATGGCATCCTGGCCCGCATCAGGAACAGTGTGGCCAGCAGGAGCAGGGAGGTCATTGTGACCCTGTACTCAGCACTGGTTAGGCCACACCTTGAGTTCTGTGTCCAGTTCTGGGCCCCTCAGTTTAAGAAGGACATTGAGACACTTGGACAAGTCCAGAGAAGTGCAATGAGGCTGGGGAGAGACCTTGAGCACAGCTCTGTGAGGAGAGAGCTGGGGTTGCTTAGCCTGCAGAAGAGGAGGCTCAGGGGAGACCTTCTTGCTGTCTACAACTACCTGAAGGGAGGTTGTAGCCAGGAAGGGGTTGGTCTCTTCTCCCAGGCAACCTGCAGCAGAACAAGAGGACGCAGTCTCAAGCTGCACCAGGGGAAGTTTAGGCTCCAGGTGAGGAGAAAGTTCTTCACAGAGAGAGTTGTTGGCCATTGGAATGTGCTGCCCAGGGAGGTGGTGGAGTCCCCATCCCTGGAGGTGTTCAAGAGGAGATTGGATGTGCCATGGTGCCATGGTTTAGCAGTCATGAGGTGTTGGGTGACAGGTTGGACTTGATTATCTTTGAGGTCTTTTCCAACCTCATTGATTCTATGATTCTATCCTTCCCTGGCACCTGGCTGCAGAGACCCAGCCCAGGAGACCCGAGCTGAGTTTCTTCCCAGCTGGGTGAAGATGTAGGACTGGTGGTGGAACTGTCCTGCAGCCCAGATGTGAACCCTGCAGGTGTCCAAGCTCTTCCTTCCTTTGCTGTTGCCAGGCAGAGCAGGGCACCCCAGCCTTCTGGCACCTCACCTAGGCTGTATGGCACCAAGACTCACACACTTGTTACAGCTCATGTGAGAAAAGTATTTCCTGCTTATTCCACCTTTTAATTCAACATCCTGTTTTCTCTTCCTTTGCTATGAGTGGGATGAGTGGAGCTCCCAGACTGCTGCTTCAAGACTGTTCATTATTTATTTGTTCTGTTTCTGCCTTGGTTTTCTGCCTCTCCTTATGTGAGAATGTTTCCAGCCCTCAATATGACTCTTGTTCCTCTCTAGTTCTTATCTGTTACCCTCCAGAGAGAGGGTAATCACTCCAGGAAAATTGACTTATATTCAATGGCAAAAAGCCTCATTAAAACCCAGTTAAGGTTTGCAAAGGTGTTTTCTATTCCTCAGGAATATTCAGCAAAGCTCATGCTCCCAACCACACAAATTGTGGAGTTCTGGTGCCCTCTGAGCAGGGCTGCAATGGCACATGGGCTCCTCTCCCTGCTGGGTGAAGGCAGGGCAGCAATGGCACATGGGCTCCTCTGCCTGCTGGGAGAAGGTAGGGCAGCAATGGCACATGGGCTCCTCTGCCTGCTGGGTGAAGGCAGGGCAGCAATGGCACATGGGCTCCTCTGCCTGCTGGGTGAAGGCAGGGCAGCAATGGCACATGGGCTCCTCTGCCTGCTGGGTGAAGGCAGGGCAGCAATGGCACATGGGCTTCTCTGCCTGCTGGGTGAAGGCAGGGCAGCAATGGCACATGGGCTTCTCTGCCTGCTGGGTGAAGGCAGGGCAGCAATGGCACATGGGCTCCTCTGCCTGCTGGGTGAAGGCAGGGCAGCAATGGCACATGGGCTCCTCTGCCTGCTGGGTGAAGGCAGGGCAGCAATGGCACATGGGCTCCTCTGCCTGCTGGGTGAAGGCAAGTTCTGTGCGCAGCTGCTCAGGGCTCTGCAATGTACATAGGGAACCTGCACTGCCCTAGAGCTCAGGGTGCTGCCTACAGTCCTGGCAGCTTTACTGTGGGTCACCCTGTGTGGATGTCTGGCACAGGGTGCTGGGGTCCTGCTCCCTGGGGAGCCTCAGGGTCCTGCAAGTGCGTGGTTGTAGCCAGGAGGGGGTTGGTCTCTTCTCTCAAGCAACCAACACCAGAACAAGAGGACACAGTCTCACGCTGCACCAGGGGAAGTTTAGGCTGGAGGTGAGGAGAAAGTTCTTCACTGAGAGAGTTGTTGGCCATTGGAATGCGCTGCCCAGGGAGGTGGTGGAGTCACCGTCCCTGGAGGTGTTCAGGAGGGGACTGGACGTGGCGCTTGGTGCCATGGTTTAGTCACGAGGTCTGTGGTGATGGGTTGGACTTCATGATCTTTGAGGTCTCTTCCAACCTTGGTGATTCTGTGATTCTGTGCCAGCCCAGTGGACCAGTCCTGTGTGCCATCTCTACATTCTCTGCTCTGGCCATGTCACAGCCCTTGTCCTTGGGGATCCTAGGACTGTTCCTTAGTGCTAGGACTGTCCCTGAAGCCTGTGGTACTACTCTGCTTTCTGCCTCCTCTCTCCCTCCCCTTGTTTTGCAGAGCAGGCAGGGAAACTGGCTTCTGCTTTGTTCAGGATCAGCTCCTCAGCACCAGGGTCCCTCCTGCTCCTTTCTGTGAGTGCCCTGGAGGTGTTCAAGAGGGGATTGGACGTGGCACTTGGTGCCATGGTTTAGTCACAAGGTCTGTGGTGATGGGTTGGACTTGATGATCTTTGAGGTCTCTTGGTGATTCTGTGCTTCTGGCTGCTCCTGGCATCAGAAGACAAAGCCAAAGCCAGCAGTGCTTTAAATGGTGAGGGCTCTGTGAATGAAGCTTCCCAAGCCCTGACCCGGGGGGCAGCTCAGGAGAAACGAGTTACGTTCCTGAAGCATTTCTTGAGAAGGGTGAGGCTGGAAAATTTTGCCTTAAAATAACTTGGAAAAATCAGCCTCTTCCCTTCTGCAGCAGAGGAGTAATTACCACTTGGTAAAGCTATTCATTTTTTACTTCTTTTTTTTTTTTCTCTTCACATTGCATATAAATACTGCTGCTCAAGAGTTCAGAGGCAGGGATTTTAAATCTAATCCACATTTAACAAGGCTATTAAAGAAAATGTTTAAGCTGCCAGAATTTAACTGATTACAATATTTAATAAATCTTAGCCAAGAAAAAAAAAAAAAAAGAGAGAGATGTCTTTTAGAAAGGGATGGGGGGGAGGAGGGGAGGAAAGCAGCAAGGAGCCAAGATCACATGGCTTTTATGGAGGCACTACTGAGAATGCTTTAATGGGAAATGGAAACCCAAAAGATGGCATAATCCTGCCAAAAAGGGCCCAAATGTATTATAAACATGTTTAAAGCTCCATTTGAGATTTTCTAATTAACTTGATAATGACACCAGCATCCTCTCCCTATCGGTCTCCTGGAAGGTTGGATGCGCCTCCATTGGTGGAGCGCTCATGAGAGGGGCAGGGAAAGCCACAGGGTTGGTTCCCCTCCCCCTCCCCCCCCTTTCCTTTGCCGTGGCTCTGGGGTTTGGCTTTGGGTCATAGTATCATAGTATCATTCAGGGTTGGAAGGGACCACAAGGATCATCTAGTTCCAACCCCCCTGCCATGGGCAGGGACACCCCACACTAGATCAGGCTGGCCAGAGCCTCATCCAGCCTGAGCTTAAACACCTCCAGGGACGGGGCCTCGACCACCTCCCTGGACAACCCATTCCAGGGTTTCACCACTCTCATGGTGAAGAACCTCCTCCTCACATCCAGCCTGAATCTCCCCACCTCCAGCTTCATTCCATTCCCCCTAGTCCTATCACTACCTGACATCCTGAGAAGTCCTTCCCCAGCCTTCCTGTAGGCCCCCTTCAGATACTGGAAGGCCACAATTAGGTCACCTCGGAGCCTTCTCTTCTGCAGACTGAACAGCCCCAGCTCCTTCAGTCTGTCCTCACAGGAGAGGTGCTCCAGCCCTCTGATCATCCTTGTGGCCCTTCTCTGGACACCTTCCAGCACCTCCACATCCCTCTTGTAATAGGGGCTCCAGAACTGGACACAGTACTCCAGGTGGGGTCTCAGCAGGGCTGAGTAGAGGGGGAGGATCACCTCCCTCGACCTGCTGGCCTCACTTCTCCTGATGCAGCCCAGGATCTGATTGGCTTTGCGGGCTGCAAGTGCACATTGAGAGCTCCTGTTGAGCTTTTTGTCCACCAGCACCCCCAAGTCTCTCTCCTCAGGGCTGCTTTCCAGCCAGTCCCTGCCCAGCCTGGATTTGTGCCTGGGATTGCCTCGACCCAGATGCAGGACCCTGCACTTGCTCTTATTGAACTTCATGAGGTTGGCTTGTGCCCACCTCTCCAGCCTGTCAAGGTCCCTCTGGATGGCCTCCCTTCCCTCCAGCGTGTCTGCTGCACCACACAGCTTGGTGTCATCAGCAAACTTGCTGAGGGTGCACTCAATGCCACTGTCCATGTCACTGACAAAGATGGGTCAGGGTGGGAATGTGGCCTCCAGAGAGGATCTGGCCACAAGTGCCCACCCTGCCTGCCCTGTGCCCACCTGGGGCACGCTGGGCAGTGGGGTCTTTCTGTTGGCAGCAAGAGAAAGGCAATGGACAAAGGTTGCTGCTTCCCAGGAGCTCTGGGCTGGTGCCAGCAGCTCCCAGTGCTGCTTCCCAGCTCCCTGCGAGGCTGTGCTGTGCCAGGTGTGACCACCCCCACCTTGTGCATGGATGTGCCCACTGGGGCTCTGTGCTCACTCACCTGGGCAGGGGACACCTGGGGAGCTCTCTCAGCTCCTTTCTCTCCCCCTGGGTGGTGAGAGGGGTGTCAGGTTTGTTGTCACAGAGGTGCCAGTGAGGAGCATCCTGGTGTGAAGCAGCTTCTTGCCCTCTGAACATTCTGCCAGTCCTCCTGAGTCCGGTTCCTGTGCAGGCTCCAGCTCCTCGCCTCCTGCTCTGCAGCACACCCAGATTCTCGTTTGTTTTCAAAGACACAAGGCTCTTTTGAACCCTCTGGAAGAAGGTGAGCAAATGAGGGCCCCTGGCAGATGCTCAGCCTGTGTTTGGGTGGGTGTCTGTAGTGCAGGTGCAACACAGGGAACCAGGGAGATGTGAACTGGGAGTGAGAGCAGCTGAGCTTTGGGATCTGCTTTTACTGGAGCTGTCTGGGACTGAGTGGTGAGTGCTAGGTGTGCAGCATCAGCTGTGGCTTGTGGTACATGTCCCAGGGGATCTCTACAAGGAGCAAGACTCCACCAGGTAGAGCCAGGTAAAGTGGAGTTTCCTGTCCTCTATCTGCAGGTCCTGTCCCATTTCATGGTGGCAGGAATAGACTCTGACAACATCACCACCTGGATGGACTGCTGGGGACAATCCCAGCAGGTGAAAGGGAGCAAGGGGAACTGGGTGCCTGTAGGGAGGTGCCAGCACTGTGGTGTTTCTCAAAGGCATGCACACAGGCAGGTGCAAGAGAGGACCCTTGCTGGAGCCATAGCTGTAGCAAGCAAGCCAAGACCAGAGTCTTGGTGCTGGCTGCTCTGGAAAGGAGAGGAAGGTGTCCTCGTGGACTGCAGATATGCATTTTGAGGCTGCATTTCTTGCTGGCTGAGTCAGAACTGCCCCTGAGCTGTGGTGTGTATTCTGTAGGAGATATTAACTGGAGAAAATCTGAGGTCAAGGTAGAGTCATATAATTTCATGCTTGAAGACTCTGGGCTGCAGCAGACACCTTACTGATAAGGTGCTTGGTGTTATTCCTGCTCCAAAGATCTCAACTGAGGAAATGCTTGAAGGGGGACTCATGGCTCTGTGTCCTGGCTGGCCCCTGTGGGGTATCTGCCTCTCCTGGTGCCACCTCCTGGGCAGTGCTGATCTTGCCCCCAGTCTGGGCAGGAAAGGATGGTGCTGAAGCAGTACAGAACCTCCAAACTTCCACCAGAGTGGACCTGAGATCATGAGCTGGCTTCCAGGGCTGCTGCTATGTGCTGCTCTCTGCTACTCTGGTCCAGGTTTTGCTGTTCAATTGTGGGCATCTTCTTGAGCCTGTGTTTCGAGACTCTTGTTCCCTCTCTACAACTTTTGTACCCCATCATGGCACGGGAGGGTAGCAGATGTGATATTTCTGCTGTGTGTCCCCACTGCTGTGTGTGTGAAGTTCTCCTGGCTCCTAACTGTGTCACCACCTCATGCTGGGACCTTCTGCTGTGTTGCTTGTCAGCACATCTCGAGTGCTTTGCAAGGTCAGTAGTGTTGAGGAGGCAGCTCATGAAGCAGCTGGCCCCATGTCTCTTGGTACCCAGGTCCTCTCTGGCATGTCTGCCTGGTGTGTCCCTGTTCATGACAAGGCTCAGTGGTTTCTAAACTGTGCTTGTCCCCAAGATGCAGCTCCTTGATGGGGTTTCCTCATTGACAGGCACTTCAGCTGCTGCCTAATCCATTTAGCATGGACCATGGTGTGGAGCATGATGCTTCCCTGGGAACACCGTGTGACATGGTGCCAAACACCTCACAGAAGCTCATTACATCAGTGTAATTGCTTTAATCAGCCCAACTTGTCATCTCATTGAAGGAGGAGGTGGGGATTGTTTGACAAGGCCAATTTTCCATTGCTCCATGCCAGCTGGAGCATGTTAAATCTTCATGGCTCTCCTTGCAAGCTGTCCTGTTTTCCTTCAGGCTGCAGCCAGCCCCTCCCCAGTAGAGCCTCAAACCTCTTATGGCCATCTTTTCTCTTCGGCCTTTCTAAATCATAGGATGGTTTGGGTTGGAAGGGACCTTAAATATCACAGAATCATAGGGTGGTTTGGGTTGGAAGGAAGTGACTTCCAAATGTCATCTAGTCCAACCCCCCTGCAGTCAGCAGGGACATCCTCCACTAGATCAGGTTGCTCAGAGCCTTGTCCAGCCTCACCTTGAATATCTCCAGGGTTGGGTCCCCAACTACCTCCCTGAGCAACCTGTTGCAGTGTTCCAGCAGCCTCATGGGACAGAACTTGTTCCAAACATCCAATTTAAATCTGCTCTTCTCTCATTTCAAACCATTGTCCCTTGTCCTGTCCCTGCAGGCCTTTGTGAAGAGCCCCTCTGCAACCTTCTTGTAGCCCACTTCAGGCTGTTATTAGGTCTCCCTGGAGCCTTCTCTTTTCCAGGCTGAACAACCCCAGCTCCCTCAGCCTGTCCTCATAGGAGAGGTGCTCCAGCCTTCTGGTCATTCTTGTGGCCTTCCTCTGGACCTGTTTCCTCAGGTCCATGCCCTTCCTGTGTTGAGGGCTCCAGAGCTGGATGCAGTACTCCAGGTGAGGTCTCACCAGAGCAGAGCAAAGTGGCAGACTCACCTCTCTCCATCTGCTGGCCATGTTGCTTTTGATGCAGATTGTCTAGTTCCAACCCCCTATAACATTTATTCCACATTTGCCCCCTTAGAGTCTTCCAGAGCACTTCAATTCCTCCCAGCCTTGAACAGAAAGGAGCAATAGGTTGGATGCTTTTCTTCTGCTGCTTCTCAGGTTGCATGGACAGGAATTTTTCAGGCATAGAACACTGAGAATCATTGCAGTTGATGTCATTGTCACATCCTCAGCTAGCTGCTGACTGCAAGCATTTACCTGTGTGTGACCAATGGGCACGAGGTTGAGTGCAGAACAAAATTGCCTGCTGAATGCCTGTGGAAAGGGCACATTCAAATTGGCATCTTTGCTATTCCCCTAGAAACAGCCTCTGGTGTTGCTGGAAGTGATGGTGGTGCCAGGAATCTGTAAGTTCTTTCTCCTTACTCCTGTCAGTACCTTCTGCTGTCCTGTAACCTTTGCTTCAAAAAGCTTCTGGCTTTGCCCAGCCATCTGCTGCCTCCTCCTATCTGTGTGGGCATCTGCATTTCCAGTGGCTTTCTCTGCTTCCTCAGGGGACAGCAGGAAGCCTTTCACTGAAGTTGCTGTTTTCTGCCTTTCCAGCTGGAGTAGGCTGTGGAGGGTGAAGGAATGTGTGTGGGGTGCTGGGCTCAGGCATCCTCGCTGCGTTGGCAGCAGCACATCACTGGCAAATATCAGCTATTGACCTAAGATGCCTGCAGGAGGTGATGGATGTGGCTGTGATGGATGTGGGGCATGGCTGGTGCGTGGTCACCACGCTCCTTTACAAGCCTTTGGTGACAAGTGTGCAGCCATTCTGGTACTGTACAAATTGTCTGATGCTTGAAGCTGTCAGACACAAATTCATTAGCCAGGTGGATTTTGAGGATATAATCTGCAAGATACAGCACTGCTGCCTGAAGTGTCTGCCAGCAATGACCCAGCTCCCTTAGCACTGCTGTGCCCCAGCCCTGGACCCTGCTCACTTGCCCTGGGCTCCTGCACAGCCACAGCCCCCCTCCACCCCCCCAGCCTGCTCCTGTTGCCCCATAATCAGGTTTTATTTCTCTGCTTTCTCCTCTGGCTCAGGGAAATTTTATTTGCTCTGCCACATCTCTCAGCAGTGATGATCTGCATTATTAAAACTGAGGTTTACTACTACTTAAAGTTCTAATCTGGGAGCTTTTTTAAGGACTGTAGGTCTGTTTCCTTGCCATGGTTTAGCACTTCAACCCTACAGCACAGCCTGCCTGACTTGATGCTGCTGTGGGAAGGCTTTGCAGGGCTGTGCATCTGCCCCAGATTTGGTCCTGATCAGACTCTCCACACTTGGTGCTTTGTCCCTCAAAGAGCAACTCTGTGTCATGTGCAGACTGGCTTGGCTCTGTTGGAAGGGTGTGGGTACCACTGGGTGTTTCTGATGTGGATGGAGAGGCCCCTGTAGCATCTCTGCAGCCTTTGACAGGTGCCCCCCAGGTGCCCAGGAATGGATTTGGGTCTGCAGGGTGTGCTGCTGTGGGCCTGGGGTGAGGGCAAAACCTGTGATTGGTTGGTGCTGAGATCAAGGGAGGAAATGTGACCATCACCTGGCTGCTTGTGACCATCTCCTGGCTGCTTGTGACCATCTCCTGGCTCTGGTCTGGGCAATGTAAAGCAGCTCAGACCACACATGGCTGACTTGACAACCATTGAGGTGTTCACCTAATGCAGCAGTTCCACAGCCTTGACAGATCCCCTGCCTCACCATGGCAGGTGCCTGAGCCCTCCAGCACTGGAGCCTTCCCCTCACCACGATCATTGTGTCTCTGAAGCCTTCCTCTCCTGCCACACTGCACAGGGCACAGTGGGGACATTTTGGAAGTAAAACCTCTTGAGGAGTGTGTTGCACCCATGGCACACACTGCCATGCCCAAGGGATCAGGCCTAGCCAGCATGGATTTAGGAAGGGCAGGTCCTGCCTGACCAACCTGATCTCCTTCTATGATCAGGTGACCCGCCTGGTGGATGTGGGGAGGCCTGTTGATGTAGTCTACCTGGACCTCAGCAAGGCCTTTGACACCGTCCCCCATAGCAAACTGCTGGCCAAGCTGTCAGCCCATGGCTTGGACGGGAGCACACTGCGATGGGTTAGGAACTGGCTGGAGGGCCGAGCCCAGAGAGTGGTGGTGAATGGTGCCACATCCAGCTGGCAGCCAGTCACTAGTGGTGTGCCCCAAGGATCAGTGCTGGGCCCTGTGCTCTTTAACATCTTTATTGATGATCTGGATGAGGGCATTGAGTCCATCATCAGTAAATTTGCTGACGACACCAAGCTGGGGGCAAGAGTTGATCTGCTGGAGGGTAGAGAGGCTCTGCAGAGGGACCTCGACAGGCTGGACAGATGGGCAGAATCCAACGGCATGAGATTTAACACATCCAAGTGCCGGGTTCTGCACATTGGCCACAACAACCCCATGCAGTGCTACAGGCTGGGGTCAGAGTGGCTGGAGAGCAGCCAGGCAGAGAGGGACCTGGGGGTGCTGGTTGATGGTAGGCTTAACATGAGCCTGCAGTGTGCCCAGGCAGCCAAGAGGGCCAATGGCATCCTGGCCTGCATCAAGAACAGTGTGGCCAGCAGGAGCAGGGAGGTCATTCTGCCCCTGTACACTGCACTGGTTAGGCCACACCTCGAGTCTTGTGTCCAGTTCTGGGCCCCTCAGTTTAGGAAGGAGGTTGACTTGCTGGAACGAGTCCAGAGAAGAGCAACAAAGTTGGTGAGGGGTTTGGAACACAAGCCCTACGAGGAGAGACTGAGGGAGCTGGGGTTGCTTAGCCTGGAGAAGAGGAGACTCAGGGGTGACCTTATCACTCTCTACAACTACCTGAAAGGAGGTTGTAGACAGGCTGATGATGGTCTCTTCTCCCAGGCACCCAGTACCAGAACAAGAGGACACAGTCTCAGGCTGCGCCAGGGGAGGTTCAGGTTAGATATTAGGAAGAAGTTCTATACAGAAAGAGTGATTGCCCATTGGAATGGGTTGCCCGGGGAGGTGGTGGAGTCGCCGTCATTGAAGGTGTTCAGAAGGAGACTTGATGGGGTGCTTGGTGCCATGGGTTAGCTGTTTGGGTGGGTTGGATTGGTTGATGGGTTGGACACGATGATCTTGAAGGTCTCTTCCAACCTGGTTTGGTTTATTCTAATTTATTCTAATAAAAGTACAGGGGAGCAGGATATTGGGGTGGCCTCAACTGCTGCAGGAGCTGCCTGAGGACACCTTGCCTGTGGCAGCTGCCCAGTTGCCTGAGCAGGACCATGTGTGGTGACAGGAGCCCAGGAATGGACAGCTCTTGATGAAGTTCCCTGCCCAGCAGTCCCTCCCCTGACTGCCTGCCAGAGCTGAAGGTGTCACTGCCCCCAGGGAGCAAACTGAGGCCATGGCTGAGGATAGCACCTCTGCTGCAGGCTCTTCTGTGCTTGCTGCTGTGTCCTGTTAAGCAGAGCAAAGCTGTTACCCTCCTGCAGGAGAAATCAGCCTTTTTAGAGCTCCATAAACCTCTGCCATTTTGCAGAGAGTGCTGGTGGAGCTGCTGGCTCTCCCTGTGCTGGCACTGATGCCCTGGAAGCAGCAAGTTGTGGCATAAAAAGGGTTTCCCTTTTTGCTGGGGGTCAGCACGGCCTGGAGAATGAGTAGACAGTGTTCCTTTCCTGGGGATCTGGGAGATCTGCTGCTGGTGGCTGTGCTGTCACTGCTGAGGGTTAATCATTCAGCAGCAGCAGCACCTTGCTGCTCGAGACAAAGATTGGACTTGTGCTGAAAAACAGTGGAAGAGCAGCGGAGGAGGAAAGCACCTTTGAGAGCAGCGGGCGAAGAAAAATGCTGCCACTTCTGTGCTGCTCTGAAAACCAAGGTGCTTTAACTGAGGTGTGAGAGCTGGCCGTGGAAGCTGGCTGTCCTTGTGCTGAATTTGGCCTTGAATAAAATCAAGCAAATACTGCAGGAAATTTTCAAAGCTAAAAAGTAGAGGGTTTTAAATCCCCCATGTCCCCTCCTGTGTGAGGCTGGCTGGGAATCTGTGGCTGGTGAGAGCTCTATTCCCTGAACAGGCAGCCTGGGTGTGAGTCCTGCTTCCAAGGGAAGGGCTGAGTCTCAACCTGCATCCAACTGAGCTCTGTGGGACTGGCTTCTCCCCAGCGCTGAGCATCCAGGGGGATCTTCCCTGCAGCTGTGGGGGGAGGAGGATGGGCTGCAGATGAGGACTGCAGCTTTTCCAGCCCCTCTGGACCTCATCCATGGCATTCCCTGCCTCAGTATGACCTCCTGGGGGGGTTTCAAGCCATGCCTGCAGGTGTAGGAGTTCTCCTGTATTGCCCAGGGACAGGTGCTCTGGAGCAACAAGGCGTCGATGCTGCTGCTGAGCCTCTTCATTGGCTCCTTCACTTATTAGCAGCCGTGGCCCCTTCCTGCTGTTTGTGCTCAGAATGGATTTTTATTGCTTAATTCCCTGTAAGTGAAGTGCTAGCAAATTGTAAAATCCGATTGCTTAACATGTAGCATTAAGTATTGAACTAGCAAAAGAATCAATTACAGGTTTGGTCACTGATTAGCTTGACTTTTTATGGAATTTAACGTCAAGTCTCATTATGATTCCACTCTTTAATTCAGCAAATCAAGCACATGTAGGGGGGATAATGGCTGTGGGTGGCTCTGCTCCAGCTTTCCTGCTGGTGGGATGCTCAGCACCACGCTGCCAGGAGGACCTGGTGACATCCTAACTGTACAGCCTTTGGAGCCTCCTCCCCACCTCCCCACCAGAACAGCCCTGGGGCTCTTCTGGGGCCCCCCAGTCCTGCAGGAAATGTGGCTGAGCCTCACAGTCTGGCTCTCTGTTTCTCTGCCCTCAATCCTGTGAATAGTCCAGGGACTGCTCTGTTAGATCAATGCAACTTTACCTGCAGCCTGGTGAGAGGCAGAGCTGCTGACCTGGCACCTTCTTGGTGCCCAAGCATGGTTTAGCATCCCATCTTGCAAAGCAGGCAACTGCCCATATTGTGGGCTTTGCAATCCGGCTTTATTTCATTACCTCTGAAGCCTGGGTGCAAAGCCACTTACACTTGGCATCTGAAATACTGATGAACCTTCTAAGCCTTTTGCCTTGGGGGAAGTGGGGTAAGAAATGGCTGCAGGGGGGTTGAAGGAGCCTTTCAGCAAAGGGCTGAGCTGGAGCCACATGGCAGAAGACTCAACCCTTGGTCAGATTACTGGAGTCTATCCAGGACCTTGAAAAACTCTGTCTGGCTTCTGGTAAAATATCAATGCAATGACTCAGGGCAAGAGAAATATTGAGGAGGGATCTGAGCTTGGGTTACAAACCCTGGCAGGAGCATTGAAATCAATGTAATTAGTGTCTGGTTTGCCCTGGAAAGCCGTCAAAGGAGGTGCATGGAAAGCAAGCTGTGCTTTCCTGGGAGGGGGGGGGGTGTCAGTGCAGCACCACCCAGACCTGATGGGACTGGAAGCAGCCTTCACTTCCCTCTCTGCACCTCCCAGTGCTGCCAGCTAGGGTGGGGAGGGCTTGTGCCAAGATGCTTTCTTCCCTTCTGCTCCTGCTTTTCTTCTCCTTCTCATGGCAGCGCTTGTCCTGCACATGGTTCCCATGCCCCTTCTGGGAAGAGTGCTGCAGACTGGAGCAGGGCAAAGAGGCCTTACACCATCCTGATGCTCCTCCTGCCCCGTGCAGACTGGGATCCCATGGTGCTGAGTCCTCTGTGCCCCTACTTTGGTGCTGTAGGCTGGGATCACCTGCAGCCTCCTGACTTCTCTCATCAGCTGCTGCTTTTGCTGACGGACAAGCGCAATTGGATTTCCAAATTACAGCAGCTGGGATTAGATCCAATATCCCTTTCCTCCAGCCAGACAACCCTTTAATTCCTTTTCTTTCGATTGTGTGGGGACCCTTTTGTGCATTTCAGACCCTTCGGCAGGAAATCTTTGCTGTGTGGGGGCTGCCGAGCGCTGCTGCTGCTGCTGCTGCAATAAACTGGAGCCACGGAGCTCCAGCACAAACAGTGGCAGCCTGGCAAGTTTTCCCTTCCAGCACTGAGAGTTCTGCAGGCTCCTTCTTGTCTGCCTGAGCTTGTGGCCCCTTCCAGGAGCAGCTCTGCTTGCATACTGATTTGGAACATACTTGAGCAGTCCCCCTATGTCCTGTGCACGGATGGTGTGGGAAATGAAAGCTTGTAGGAAATGCATCAGAACTCTGATGTCCTCCAGCAAGACATCTGGCTCTTTTTCCAGCCACAAAGTGAGGGCTAAACCAAACTGTGGTGATCTGGGGGTCAGCAGAGAGGAGGGAGGGAGAAGCTCTGCCTGGGCAAAGGGTGAAGAGCATGTGGCTCCTGCAGCTTGGAAAGGGGAGGTTTGGTTGATGTCCATGGGCACTGGGAGTGTGGTGCCTGCCCAGGAGCTATGTTATACGGTGCCTGCACTGTGCTGGGCAAGTTCCTGGTGCTGGCAAGTAATAAATAACAATAATGACTATGAAAGCACCATGCATGTGCCCCTCAGGCTCTGCAAAAAAACCTTCAACATCAAAATCCAGCCAGAACATTTCCCTCTTTGTCTAGTTTGCAGAACATGCCCACAAACCCAAGAATTTACCTAGACAAGGGCAATTCCCTAGGCATTTAAACAATGACTGAAAGCTGCTGAATTCATCCTGTCCTAGCAGAGAGGGAGTCCCCAGTGGGATCCCCTGGGACTTTGCACAGAGGCAGAAGTGGTTTAGGTTTGCCTAGTGAAAATCATTAAATGACACAGTATCATAGAAGGGCTTAGGTTGGAAAGGACTTTAGAGATAATCTACTCCAAGGGTCACCTCTCAACCAGACTTGGCTGCTCAAGGCCTCATCCAACCTGGCCTTGAACACCCCCAAGGAAGAGGCATCCACAACCTCCCTGGGCAGCCTATTTCAGAGTCTCACCACCTTTGTACTGAAGAGCTTCTTCCCAAGATCTGGTCTAAACTCAGCTTGAAACCATTCCCCCTTCTCCTATTGCTAAACACCCTTATGAAAAGTCCCTCTCCAGCCTTTCTGTAGGATCCCTGCAGATACTGGAAAGCAGCTCTAAGGTCTCCCTGGAGCCTTCTCTTTAAGCTGAACAACTCAGCTCCATCAGCCTGTCCTCACAACGGAGGTGTTCTAGCCCTTGGATCATCTTTGTAGTCCTCCTCTGGACTTGCTCCAACAGCTCTGTGTCCTTCTTATGAAATAGATACTTCTTGCCTCAGCAGCCAGCAGAGAGGGCGCCTTGCCCTTCTGCACAGTTGCAGAGAGCCCCACGTTCAGCCAAGCTTTCTTGGCACACATAGCTATATGATGTGTACTGCTTGGGATGACAAACTCTGGGATAGGTGCTGGAACAGGTTGCCCAGGGAGGTGGCGGGAGCTTCATCCCTGGAGGTGTTTAAGGCCAGGCTGGATGTGGCTTTGAGCAACCTGCTCTAGTGTGAGGTGTCCCTGCCCATGGCAGGAGAGTTGGAACTAGATGATCCTTGAGGTCCCTTGCAACCCTAACAATTCTATAGGTCTGGCCCACCCCCAGCCCTGTCTCTGCACCTGTTGATGACATCCCTGGGCCTCTCAGCTCAAAATTTTCAGCAGAGGAGCCCAGAGCACGTGCTCCTCCCTGCCCCCAGGTTTGACTTTCATATCATAGCTTCTCAATGTACTTCAGTCTGCGTGGTGTTTAAAATTCAGCGATGTTTGTCGGAATTCAATTACCCCTGAAGATTACACAAAGATTATCAAAGTTGTAAACAGCAGAATATGCTCAGAGATCAATGAAGCACAACAAAGACCACATTTAACAGGAGAAATAAAAGAAAAAGCGTGCTGGCAAACTCTGGCAGAGGAGCGTAATGGTGCAGGATCGTGCTGGAGGTTGGCAAGTAATTGAAATCTATGTTATAGCACAATATATTCCTGTGCAGATTTGCAGCCACGGAGCACAATTTCAGCTCTAATACCTGAGCAATTCATTTGCTTTAAGCAGACCCAGGCTCTGAGCTGTTCCCCCTTAAGCATGGCTGCGGAGCGCCCGTGCGGGCTGCACGCTGGCTGTGGAGCTGCTGCTGCGCATGTCCCAGCTTGCTCCTGGCACCCTTCCAGGGGCAGAAATGCTTCTCTGGAGGGAACTCAGTGGGTTGTGGTCAGGAGGATTACCCATAATGAAGCACCTTGCTGGTTTTGGTTTGTTGTTTGGGGTTATTTTTTTTTTTTGGTAAGAAGGTATTGCCAGCTCTGGAGCTATGCCCACGGGGTGTTGGTGGGGAGCTGCCGGGCTCAGAGCTGTGCCAGCTGCCTCCGTGGTGTGCAGGCACAGCTAGTCCCTGTGCCAACAGAACTGCCCTGCTCTGGGGCAGTGCTATCTCCTGGGGATAATGCCTAGCCCTGAGGAGGTGGAATGCCCTGCTGGGGCAAAGGAGCTGCCGCCTGAGGAGCCTGAGCTCTCCTTGGCCAGCTGCACCTCCATCGTATTTTGTGGCTCTCCATTGTCATTCTGGAGGCGAGGCAGCCAGCTGATTTCTCTTCTCTGTAATATATTGCCACTATAATACCAAGTCTAGCAGAACAATGAACTCTGGAGGATGGAGATACCTTCCTCCTGTTTTGCAAACTAAACATAATTTTTATTTTCACTCAGATTTGTGGCTGCTGCAGCAGGGAGCATGGGGCAGAGGGGAGGGGCAGCGCTGGATTGGAGCTGCGCTCCATCCCTGCCTCTTGCCCCAGGACCCAGCATCCCTGCTCCTCATCCCTGCCATCCCCAGCAGCATTGAGATTCAGGGGAGGATACCTCCTTTTGTCAGGCACTGTGGGGTTTCAGAAGAAACCCTTCAACCCAGATTAATTACTGTTATCTGTACCCACTGGGGCTGGGTCCACCTGCCTGCCTGATGCAGCCAGAAATTCTCATTCTCCTTCTGCCTTTCTCTTCCCCCCCCCCTTTTTTTTTCTCCTCTCCCTTCCCCTATTTACTTCTGCTTTAATCTGCATATTATCATCAGTGCAAAGACCTCTGAAATAACATCTGACAAATGATGCCTATTAAAAAAAACCCACCCTCTGCACTGTCCTCTTTCACCGCCTTCCAATTTGGTCCTGCACTATAACTATGCATCAATAGACAAGCAATATTATGTTAAGAACATGATAAAATACCAGCAGCTTCATAATGGCAGCAGCCAAATGGTAATTTCTGCTTCAGAAATTGGTCATTTATTTTGCTGGTCTGTTCTCACGTTCAAATTAGATGAAGTTTAATATACTGTAAAATTGAATGTATTCTATCCTTTTCAACAACTATGGCATGTAGGGGATGATTTATGGCCCTTACAAACCTTAAAATGTTAAATAATCTCCTTTTTTTTTTTCCACCCCCCCTCCTGCCTTAAGTCAGTGGTGCCAAGTAGTTTTAAGTAGGGAGAAGCAAAACTTTATTAGCTCCCGTCCTGCTCATCACTTTATTTTGCTGCGTTTACAGAGGCAGGAACAGTATTTAACATATTAGAGTGAGTTTTAGAAGCAGCCATATTAATTGGTACATTAATTTTGCCCCATTAACTGTAATTGGTAGGAAAGAGATTCTTTCCTGGTGAAACGCTGTAATTTGTGGTTTAAATTTTTAATGATGGCACTGCGGATGCCTACAGGGCAGGGGAGGGGGGAGGCGGGGGGCTCCTCTTGGCTTGAACCTCCAGCCATGGCTGGGCTTCCCTTGGCTGGTGCATTGCAGGGCACCCCCCATGGTATCCAGAACCATAGGTCCTGGGCCTCCAGCTTTGCTCCCTGCTCACAGTGTCCCTCAGCATACCCTTCATGGGGGTCTTATATCAGCTGCATCTTGTCTGAATCCAAACCTGCCTCCTCCTGTGCTTCCCCTACACGGAGTCACAGTGCTGGGTGCCATGGGCTGGGTGGGTGAGGGAGTGCTGCAGCTTTGTGTCTCTTGACCTGCTGCTTCCTGAGGTGTGCACTGGTAGGGTGCTGAGGGCACAAAGGCTGTGATAACCTCCAGTCATGGCTGCAGGCAGCGTGCCAGTTGCTCCTAGCTGATCCCTGCTGTCACCCTCGTGCAGCATCCATCTTGGCATCGTGTCTGCGCACTCTGGGTTACTCCAAGGGCTGGCAGAGCTTCCTGCAGCACCTTCCAGCTCTGCAAACACGAGGCTGCAGTATGGCAGAGCAGGAAATGAGATCCTCCTGTAGCAATCTGGACGCAGCAGCCCTTGGAGACATCCTGGCGGTCCCCTGAGGTGGGAAGAGAAGCTTGTCTGAGTCTGAGCTGAAGCTGATCTACAAGTTGCTTCCTGTGCATACAAGGGTATCAGCTCCTTCATGGCATAAGGAGGGGGGAGACAACCTCACCCTGGCCAATGTTACCCTTGGCAAGTTTCTGGGCACAGCTGGTTTGTGTGGTCTGGTGCCTCTGATCTGTTTTGGAGACAGCAGCACAAGGCCCCTCTGTCCCCACAGAGCCAGATCGAGCCAGCCTAGTGCCCAGCTCTGCCTGGGAGATCAGAGCCAGGATTAGCATTCTGGGAGGGTTTGCTGAAAATCACTGACAATGTGCAAATTCCACCTTGATTTGAAAACAGGCAATTATGCCTCTTAAAGTCAAAGCTTTTGAGTGTCCTGTGGCACCCAAAGCTTGCAGAAGTAGCTTGTGTACATTCTGCTTTCCTATATGGCTGGTGACAGCAGCTCCCCCAGTGCATGGGGAGGTGGGTGGGCTGGAGGCTGCCCTCTCCTGCAGAGCAACTGCTCAGCTGGGTCAGGAAACAGTTCCCCTTCCCCAGCCTGACAGCACATCAAACCCTCTCCCAAGGTCTGGCCTCAGGACCCCAGGGAAGTCTCTGGGGCTGCTGCCCTGCTATGGGGTGATGGATGATGCAGGATCAGCCAAGGAGCAGAATGAGGGTGACTTCCTCCTGGCTTGTAGTTATTTAAAACCAACTTGTCTCCTTGCCCTTAGCCCTTTCTCTGTTTCCTGATCAGCAGCTTGTCCCTGAGGATAAGCCTCAGAGCAGCACAATCTCCTGCAGTCCCCTGGAGCTGCAGCCCTGTGTGCCAGGATAATAGAGAAGCCTTTTATTCTGTTTATTTGCTCTATATAATTTTTCCTGCTCTTGCTGACCCTTCTGGGAAGCGTTCCACCCTTCAGTCTCTCTGCTGGGTGCCAGAATTGTTGAGCTTAGGCTATATTTGCATTTCATATCCTAGTTAAACCAACATCATCAAGGTCAGAACACACTGTTGAATTGGAATAGGCTACAAGACAGCATCCTCCTCCTGGTGCAGAGCAGAGCAGAATCCGGACATCCATCCCCAGGAGTGCCTGTCCTTGCCCCAGCCTGCTCCCAGTAAAAAGGAAAGGGATTCTGCCCCTAATCCTGCCCACTGGGGGCCTGGCAGCTATAGGGGACTGGACAGGGGCTGCTCTGCTCTGCATCTTGGAGGCTGCATCCCCAGGGTCTGCTTGCAGACAGCCCTTGGCAGAAGCAGGGGCTCAGCAAGGGGTTTGTCCCTCAGCTCAGAGGACTGAGGGCAGAGCCCTTTGCTCAGGCCTGCTCTGGGCATGGCCTAGGGGGAATGTGGGGGTTTTAAGACCACACCAGCCTGATTAGTTGTCTCCTGGGCAAGGCTCAAAGCCCCAGCAATGCCACCCCTCTCCAGGAACCTCCTGGGCACTTGAGTGACATGGTTGGGCACCCACTCCTGAAGGGATAGCATGCAGATGTCACTCCCAGACCTCTGCCCCTCTGCTCTGCTGGCCCTGCTCACCACCCCACCACAGACAGGGTGGTCTCTCCACTTGGGCTGTTTTTTTCCCCAACAACCCTCCTCCAGACCTTCAGACAGCTCAGCCATGGCCACGGGTGACAGTCCCTGCAGAGGGGGCAGAGGAGCCATGTTTAAACACTCCTGTAAAAGGGTATGAGAACCAGGCAGAATGAGAGAAAATGCAAGAAACACGAGAAGCAACTCCCCCTGCTCCCCAAAGGAGGCTGGAATTGGTTTCAGAGCACAACCTGAATGCAGAGATGCTGATGTGCATCTCCTTAATGTGAGGCGTCTTCCTACAAGCAGGCTGGAAGACAGCAGCTGTATGGAGCACAGAGCTACCCCTGGAAGGAATTTTACCTCCGTGCAAGCAGCCTGTCTTTCATTAAGGAACATTTCTTACAGAAAAAAATAGCTGGATTTCTGATGTGAAAAAACAATTCTGCTCAAGACTGAGAGCTGTTTAGAATAAACGCCAGACACTCTGTGATGGAGACATTGCACAGAGACTTAATGCTGGTCACATCTCTCTTCTCTGCCAGTAAGTCAAGGATGTGTCTTTGCTATTGTATTTGGTGACTCATCTTTCAAATAATCATCTCTGGAAGAATTTTGTGCCAAGATGAAAAAATGCCTGGGTTCCAGAAGTGTTTGTGTGTGTCCGTGAGCACAGCCCGGGAGGGGGCTGTGGGGCAGCTCTGCTTGCTCACCCTCCTCCTCCCTGCCCCCCAGCAAGGCCAGGGTGCTGGGGGTATGGGTGGGGAGGGAATGAGCACAGATCCTGGCAAGAGGTAGTGCTGCCTTGTGCAGGTCCCACTTACCAAGATTTGGCTAGAGAAGAGGGTCAGGATCAGCCACCCCCAGTCCACTAGCAAGCCCAAGGTGTGGGGCAGCCAGCAGCTCTCTGCCATGCCCAAGTGTGCCCACCTGCCCCAGGGCTGGAGGCCAGGACCATGCCAGCATCCTACCAGCACCTGGAGATTCCCTCATCCCCAGCAAAATATGCAGATTAGCTGAGTAAGTGGAGAGCTGTATGCTAATTAATTCAACACACTCGCTGTTCCCTAACATCAAACCTACACAGGGAGGATGTGCTGGCATCCGCCTCCCCTGCAAAACGTTACCTGGCTGCTCGACAGAAGTTACACAAAGTTATTAACCACTCGACAAGGTGAAGAGAGAGGAGCTGCAGGTGCTGCGTGGGCGAATCCCCAGCAGCTGTGCCCATGGAGAGAGGAGTCCTCGGTGGCACCGGGGAGGCTCCGGCAGCAGCTGCGTGCCTGATGATGCCGAAACGTGCCAGCAGTGAGTTATTTGCAACCCGCAAGAAAGCCGAGTGTGAGCGGCCCAGAGACCAGCACGGCCAAGCAGCACGGGCTGCCAGCACCACCTCCATCTGCTCCAGATCATCTGGGCAGCAGGTGATGGCATGGCTGGTGTCATCAGCACAAGCACGGTGGGGACAGAGCTGTGCTTCTGCAGGAAGCCTCAAGAGCAAATCCTCAGGCTGCTTCTCCCAACGCGTGTGTCGGGGTGAGGCACACTCCCGTCAGAAATTAACACAGCCCTGAAACGTGTCTCTTCGGGCAGTTCTGTGCCTCAGCGGGGATAAAGCAGCCTTCGATGTGAGAGAGGAGATAACATAGAGAGGCTTCCTTACAACGGGAGCAGACCCAGGCACTGCAGCCTGCAGGCACCACCCTGTGTCACTGCTTCTTTCTGCCGCCCTCCAGGCACACGGCTGGTTCAGCTCCTTCTCTGCTGGGATAGGGGCTGGCACCTCCAGTGCTGCAGGCCTGGCTGGAGCCAGATCATCAAGTTCTTCCAAAGGGACCTGTGCTGCCAAATGAGTGCCAGGGCTGCCAGTCTACCCAGGACACAAAGCAGCAGAGGCCCACAGCAGGAGCATTTGCTATCACCTGGGCACAGCTGGGAAGAGAGGCTGGAAGAGGCAGCTTCAAAAGCGGGGAGAAAAAGGCTTTAGCAGAAGCAATTTGACAGCTGCAATCAGGCCAGGAGCTGAAGGAGCTGGGGAAAGAAAGACACAGCTGGGTGGAGGAGGACTGGTCGCAGGCAGAGCACAGCTCCTAAGAGATCCTCTGCATGAGCACACACATCCACAGCTCCAGAAGGCCTGCACTCCTGCAGGCATCCAGCATGGACACAGCCTGAGAACGTATTGTTGGCCTGGCTCTTTGCTGATACATTCAAAATGCAAAACACCTCTCCACCTGAAAATGGGAACTGCACCTGGCTGAGGCCAATGGTGTGACTGCAGTGAGGGTGATAGAGCAGCCTGCAAGGTGCCTGGGTGCACGGGAACATCCTAAACACAGCTGGGTTCTGGCAGGGCACAGGCTTTGTTGAGAAGGCTCCTTCTCTACAGGTGACACCTCCAAGAAGGTGCAGCTCAGCTTGTTCACTCCATGACAAGGGGGAAAGAGTCTCCTCTGCTGCAGGGTTTGAATCACAGAATCACAACATTTCAGAGGCTGGAAAGGATCTCAAAAGCTCATCCAGTCCTATCCAGATCCTGCCAGAGCAGGATTACCTACACCAGATTACACAGGAACACATCCAGGTGAGTTTTGAGTATCTCCAGAGAGGGAGACTCCACAACCTCCCTGAACAGCCTGTTCCAGTGCTCTGTCACCCTCACAGTGAACATTTTTTCCTCATATTTATTTGAAACTTCCACCGTTGCCCCTTGCCCTGTCATTGGGCACCACACAGCACAGCCTGGCTCCAGCCTCTTGGGACTCACCCTTTACATATTTACAAACATTGATGAGGTCACCTCTCAGTCTCCTCTCCTCTAAGCTAAAGAGCCCTCAGCTCCCTCAGTCTCTCCTTGTATGGAAGGTGTTCCATTCCCTTAATCATCCTCGTGGCTCTGCACTGGGGGGCTCCCAGTCTGCCTCTTCCTCTGCAGCACTGGTTTGTACCCAGTACCCTCGGGGTGCCTGACCCCTGTGTGCTGGTCGTGACTCCGGCTCGTGCCACTGGCAGCTCTTGTGTCTTGTGGTTAAAATAATAAAGTGGATGCTGCAGCTTTTGACAGGACCCAGGGTTGATTTCTGATCTGAGAGCTCTGCTGCTGCAAACAGAGCAAGACAGATGGACAAGCCAGTGGCATATGCCTCTCCCTCTCTGAGTTGCATGAAAAGACATTTTCCCTAATAGAATGGGGATGAAGCTCACAGTTCTCAGGGCATTGGAGTGTTTCTAATGTATGTCTCTGGGAACATGGGCTTGGCTTTTGGTGTTTGCTGGTGGTGGTGGTTTTTTCCCTTTCTGAGAGCAATTCTCATATCGTAAAATCTAACAAATCTGCTTTGCCACACAAGTTGTCATACCTGCAAGGAAAACACCAGACTTACAATTTTATTATTAAATCTTGCTGGAAGGAAATGTTATTTAAACTATTTTCCTATCTTGCCCTGTAGAGATGGCTCTCAACCAGATGGATGAGCCAAGTGATTGCTGGTGTGTGTGCACTCCAGCTCAGGAGCTGGAGCTCTCCAGAAATTGCAAAGTCCCTCTCAGCAGGATCTCTTCTTCTGTGAACTCTGACAGATTGTGTGAACTGGAGAGTGGCCAAACCACAGCCTGGGTAAGGAGCCTTTTTGCACAGTCACTAATGAACTGCCTCTGCAGGCTGCTGTCACGCTAGGCAGAGGCTGTGGTGGTGCCAGTGCTCAGGATTAAGAACTCGCTGCAGTTGGCTCAGGAGATGCAGCTGGCTTTTAAGACAAAGCAAACTTTGGAGCAGTAAACCTTTGCTGGGCAGTAAACTATTGCTAGACAAACAGGTCAGCCCACAAAGGGCAGCCAAAATCATTGGTGCTTGGACAAAACAACAGTCAGTTGCTCAACCTCCTTCAAGGAGATCATCTGCTGAGAGTCACTCAGCTTCATCTGCCAGGCTTCACAGTCACATTACTCCAGCAGTGCCCACTGCCCAAGTGCTCTTGAAGCCATGGGACAGTGTGGAGCAGATGGTCACAGTGTTGAGAAATTAGATTAAATTAGCAGGAATTAACTGTGGGGCTGAGGACAGGGAAGGTGCTGACCCCCTCCTTTCCCCCCTGCTCTGTGCCGGTGGCCGGGTGCCCTGCTCCTTCTCAGAGAAGGACATGTCAGGGTGCCATCTAGTGCCAGGCTCTGAGGGACACTGGGGACATGGGTGCTGCTGCCCAGGATGTGGCAAGAGAAGGACACCCACCTGTGTGGAAGCATGGAGCAGGTGGGAATGCTTCTGTCATCTCCCATAGCATGACTGGGATGTGCTGCATGGTCATGGACTACACTCCCTTCCCTTCATCAAGTGAGGAGGGAAATGGTGCCACTGTGTCCTGGGTGCAGAAGGCAATGGTTGCTTTGTCTCATAATGCACAAGCTCCCACCACTGTGTGGGATGTCTGCCCAGGCTCTACTCCTGACCTGTGTCTCTGACCCTGCCCAGAGCCCCAGACTTCTCTGCTCCCAGGTCCCTCTGTTGCACACTGAGGGGCAGAGCATGGCCCAGGCAGGGAGCACACAGTGACTGCATCCTCAGTGTCCCTGACACGTGCTGGGGCACAGCAGGAGTGAAGCAGATCCTGCTGTGGACCCTTGGACCCAAGACCCTGCTAGTCAGGTCCAAGGACACACCTGGCTCTTGCTGTGAGCAGCCCATCTGCAGCAGTGCCCAGGCCACCAGCTTCACTTCCACATGCAGGAGTCCCATAAAAAAGGAAACACTAAAGGGGTTTGGCCAGTGCAAGTAAAAGCTGCAGGTCACAGACATGGTGACAAACCTTTAAAACATTACTCAGAGGGACCAGTGTCCAAGGATTTGTCATCTGAATGGAAAGATTCCCTGAGAAAAAGCTGAACCTGTCAGAGGACTTGCTCTCAGCTGCTTATTCTGCTCAGATGAAATCCTTCAAGAGGGGAGAGCAGACGCCCTCGGTGACCTGTGCATTCCTCACTCCTTTCATCAGCTGCAGCTTCCTCTGTGGGTGTCTTTCTAGTAGGTCAAAACCCATCCATTAGCTTTCCCTTGTTAAACCAGGGCTGAAGCCCAGCAAGGCTGGGTGCTGTGTGGTGTCCCTGGGGAGGGGGACATCGGACTGCCAGCAGATCTGCACAGGGCTGGGCTGGTGGTGACCATGGCAGCAGCACTGCTTGGCTGGCACACAGCAGGGTGATGTGAACTGCCCAGTGTGATTAGGGCTTCCTCACCCCTTGTCTCCCACTGGGAAGAGTCTCCCTCTGCCACTGCCCTTCACCCATGGCTGTGCTCCATTCCACCTCCACTTTTGAAGGGCTGCAGGCCTGGGCAGCACCAGCCCTCTGGTGGCACACTGGCCC
Organism: Melanerpes formicivorus; assembly: GCF_026170545.1. NCBI lineage: Eukaryota > Metazoa > Chordata > Aves > Piciformes > Picidae > Melanerpes > Melanerpes formicivorus. Next base: position 10,218,810 of record NW_027142366.1, on the reverse strand, counting down.
CCACAGACTCTCAAGACAAGCTTTGAAGGATGCTTACAGCATTAATGGGTGTATTTATAACTGTTTATCTCTGTCAGTTGGGTGGAAAATTGCCAGCTGTGTCATATGCCTTCATTACACAGACATCTCTCATGTTATCCAGATCAGTGCCTCCTGCAGTGTCAGCACCAGGGAGAAGTTTGTTTCTTCTGTGTGGTGTTCGTGGCACCTGCTTTGAGAGCATGGAAAGCAGTGTCCTGGAGACAAGTCTCTGTACAGGACAGGTCTCAGTGCTCCACTGTTCTGGATATTAGTCTGGAGGAAGGAAAAGGGAGTGGCAGAGCTGAGAGGCTCCTACCTGGGGCTATAGAGCTGCCCAGTCCATCTGGGCTGGGCACTGCAGCCTTGGGGAGCAGAACCCTGCCCCTCAGGCTGGTCACCAGGGATGGAGAACATGGCCAGGCACAGGGAGGATGGATGGAGTGGCCAGCATGGAACTGGGCTGGTGCAGCTGGGGTCGGTTGGCTAGAGCACAGCCACCCTTTCTCAAGGCCATGATCTGCTGTTGCCATAGTACCAGCATCTATGGGGCAAGGAACCTCCCTGGGGCTGTGTCCTGAGCTCAAATACAGGTTATAGTGCTCACCACTGCCTAAGGGTACAGCATTAATTTACCCTTCTTCAGAGCTGTGAGATCCAAATGAGCACACTACTTCAAGACAGCCACTTCTGTGTTTGTTTCCTGGGGCTGATGCCACATGCCACTCACTGCCACTTTGGAGGCATCAGGAAACCCTCCAGCTGGGACCACTCACCAGCTGTGAGAAGTGCTGAGGAAGGTAAGAGGCTCCCAGCCGGGCAGGGGTCCTGGGAAGCAGACATCCTGTGTGCAGGAGAGGCACCTCAGAGTCGTGCTGATCTCCCTCCCAACACAGAACGAGGGAGAAAGATAAGAATAGCTTAAACAGAAAGAATTTGTCTCCAAATAAAATGGTTCTCCCTCGTTTCCCATGATACAGTGAAATTTCTTCATGGCCAGATAGTCAGAGTCGAGTCCATTACACTCCACGCTTTTTGCCTTGAAACATAAATAGCTGCATATCATATAAGTGTTTGTTATGAGGAAATGTGTATGCTGGAAAAAGTTAGACATTAAATCATTATTTCATGCAGAAAGATATTGCTAAAGGGAGAGGATTACTTACTATATTAATTCTGTCCTTCAGCTACCCGTACATCTCTCTGCACATAATGACTACAGTCACCAAATGAGTTGCTGAAGCAGTCCTGGCTCCTCTCACTTCCCATTTCCTCGGAGACTCCGCAGATGGACCGTGTCCCTCCATGCCCAGGTGCAGCACACAGGGCACTGAGGCATCTGGACTGTGAGGCAAAGTGCTCTCCTGCAGACCCACCTCTGAAGATGAGAAGAGGGGAGGGGATCCAGCTCCAGGCCTTTTCCTTCCTTCGCCACACAGCTGCTGGGGTACAACAGATGTCAGCCTCCCCCTGAGGGGCTCCTCAGCCATGCTGAAGTGACCCTGACCATGAACCAAAAACGTATCTTTTCCCTGCCAATACTGGAGCTAAGCACTGGCCATGCAGCTTGTGAGTGCTTGTCCTGCAGCATGGTGAGTCAGCAGCAAAGAAATGTCCCCGTCCCAGTGCTTGGGGTCTCTTAGCTGTGCACAGCCCCTGCTGCCCCCCTGCTGGCTCCCAGCGTGGCATGAGGTAACACCTTGGCCATGGTCCTCTGGGAGTGCTGGAGTCCATGATGCTCCTTTTCTGGGGTGTCTGGCATGGATGAGGTGTCTCCTATGTGTCCTGGAGCAGCTATGGGGCTGGACATTGGTGGCATGAGGAGCTCTTTGCATTCTTCAAAGCCCAAATGTCTTCTTTCTCTACATCCCAGAGCACCACCAGGGTAGAGCAGATGCCCCTGGTAATCTGCAGGTAAATCCTTCTGATGTGGCAGCTCCTGTGCCTGCATGGAGTGCATATGTACAAGTGTTCAACTCCTTTGGGCTACTGCATTATGCCTAAAAAATCCAACATACCCCTGTTGGTGGTACAAAGCAAGAGAGAAGAGACCCTCAAATCATTTCTTCTGATTTCAAGGTTTGTACATGAAGTCAGAAGAGCTTCTTAAAAGGCATCGAGAATTTGCTGATTGTTTTTTCCCCCAGCAAGTGACTCACAGAGGTCACCAACCCCCACCAAAAAACCCCTCCAACCCTGAGTGAAAGGCATCAGGAAAGCTGGAGAGGTGAGAGGATTGTTCTGTTTCGTGTTTCTGCCTGGCACAACTGGGACACAGCAGCCTGTTGGCACAAGGGACAAAAGCCACCACACACACAGGGGTCACAGGAACCCAGCACAGGGCAGGGGGCTGGAAAAGGGAGGCTTGGGGCTCTTTTTTTGTGCTGACAGAGCTCTAACAGGTCATTGTGGGTTTGTAACCTGACCAGCTAAGTAATCCCCAAGCTGCTCTACTCCTGGCTCATGTGTCAGAGGAGGACTCATTGTTCCGGCATGCGAGAGCTGATGCCTGGTGCTCTGCTTTCCTGTATCTGCTGATCCAGATGCAGAGCTCAGAGCTGCACAGGGGCTGGGGAAAAGCAGTGAGCAACAGGGTCTTCTATCACCATCTAGTATGTCATCCTTATTCAAAGGGCTCTGTTTGAGACCTGGCATCGGCACATACAGAGCATGTTGCATCTTTGCTGGTACCTCTTCAATCTGCTTTGCAAGACATCCTGGAGGATGTGACCTTGGAAGGCAGGTGGAATATCGAACCTGCATAATCAGAGCATCTCCGCATCAGTGGCAGCCTGTTGGGTACAGGGCAGTTAATAAATAATGAGGATGTCAAAGATAACAGCAGGAAAGTGGAAGCAGGGAACAGCTTTGCAGCCAGCTTCCTGACAGCCACCTGGAAATGTCCAATTACCAGGCACTTGCCTGGGACCAGCCCAGTTCCAGGACTGGAGCTTTTGTGGTGCCAGCAATGGGGCAGCCCACAGCACCGCGGCAGCCCGCAGCACCGAGGTCACAGCACATGGTCCCCAGAGTGGAGGGAGCAGGTGACTGCTTTGCAGAGCTGAGCATGTCTTCTGGGGAGCAGATCCCTGGAGAGGGCAAAAGGCTCCTGGCTAGAGTGATGGAGAGAGAAAACAACAGCCAGGAAGAGCAATGCTGGGAGGTCCAACATGAAGGGATGTGCAAAGGGTGATAATGTCCTGCATGAAGCAGGGGAAGGAGACCCTGCAAGGGACAACTGGAGCAGCTAAGCGTGGGACTTGATTCCTCAGGGCTTGCATGAGAGGGATCCATCAGTCCTGCCCCCATGCCGAGGCAGCTGCTCGGGATCACGGTGCCTGCTCATGCTGGGCTTTGTCTTGAGGGCAGAATTCTCTTATGCCACGCCTCAAATAGCAGCATTCTGACTACTTCTGAGGTGTGCCCGATCTTCTGACCGTCTTTTTAAACAGCTGGTAAGAGGGGACTGCTTTCCAAACAGCAAAATGTGCACCAAAAAGGCTCTTGATTTGAATAATAAGTATTCCATCCTTGTTTGGTAAATATACCCAGTGTTAATGGTGCTTAATGGTGCCTGTAATTGGTGTCTAAAGTTATTTAAAAGTAAATTTACTAGAAAATAATTAGCAATTTTATAGTTCACTACTTCCTAATTTTGTTGATAAAAGTTTCTCAGTGGTTTTTTATCAGATGCCACAATAGGGCCGTGCTGTGAAATGGCTTCTTTTTCCTTTCTTTTTTTTTTCTCCCCCCCCCCCCCCAAACTAGCAGGAAATTGTGCACACAAAATAGGATGAAAAAATAAAATTTCCTCCCTAATTTCTTTGCCTGGCAGCTGGCCCTCGCTTGCCTTTTATTATCCACTGATTTATCCTCCAGCAGCAGCAGCAGCAGCAGCAAGCGAAACTTCCTGGGCATTGTTCAGGGATTCGTTCTTGGTGACCTTGGGAGGTGCACCCCCGGCTGTGAGGTCAGTGGGGAAAGCTGTAGGACCCACTGCAGGGCCATGCCTGCTGTCCCTCATCACAGGGACATGGACACATCCTGCTGTCCCCCACTGCAGGACTGCAGTTGAGCCAGCTCCAGATCTGGGGGCCAGTGGCTGGCCCTTCCCTAAAGAGGAAAGCAGGACTTGTGCTCTCCATGGGTGCCTGACCTGATCCCATGCAGGGGATCTCTGGGGATGCTGGCCAACAGGCTGGGAACTCCCCCACCTGGTCTAGGTGGTCCTGGTCCCAGTCCTGGTTCTGGTCCCTGTCTAGGTCTAGGTACATGTCCTGACTCCATGGGTCCCTGACCTGATCCCATGCAGGGGATCTCCAAGGATGCTGCCCAACAGGCTGGGAACTCCCCCACCTGGTCTCAGTGGTCCTGGTCCCAGTCCTGGTTCTGGCCCCTGTCGAGGTCTAGGTACATGTCCTGGCTGTGGGATGTGCCTTTCCTTGGCCCCTTTGGCACTGGTGGGGCCATGTCCTGCTTGGCGGCTGGACTGGCTGGGGGTGGGTCTTGGCGAGTGCCCACCACGGTTGGGCTGCTGACAGGGTGTTGGTGCTGCTGGGGGGAGTGCAGGAGAAATGGAGTCAAGAAATGCAGCTGCTACAACATTTTATTGTTTAGTGCTGTGGGTTCAAGTGTTCAGTTCAGGATTTTCATACTCAGGTACAGAGTGACACCGACAGACAGAGACAGGTTTGGGAGGAGGTGTGAGCACAGCAGTTTGGCTTCAGAAAAAACAAACCAACCCCTAACTCTCCATTTCCAGCCTCTGAACCACGAAGTACCAGCTTTTCCAGAACAATGAATCACCCAGTCTGTGTATAAAATTAAATATAATTTATGCTTTGCTAATTGAAATCAAATACAAAATTCAATTTCCTGTGTATTCTAATGCTGACATTTAAATAGGTTTGTTTAAAAAAAAAGGGGGGGTGTGGGGGAAAAGTGTTATTAACCTGACTCTCTCTCTCATCTGGCAGGCCACTGGCTGGCCAGCCAGGATACAGCCCCTCTGCCAGCCCCTGCTCAAGCGTGGCAGTGTCAGGGCACAGCTCAGGAAAACAGAACAGGATACCAGCACCACCACCCTGAGCCCCCTGTGCCCCCCAGCCCATGCTGGCTGGCACATCCTGCTCCCTGGTAGCACATTGGTGGCACCTGGAGGGGTCCCATTCTGCCCTGCTGGGGTGGTCACTGTCCATGGGACAGTGGAGTGGGGCCTCTTCTCCCAGCCAGGTGCTCAGCAGCTCTTCCCAAGCTGGAGATGGCACCAGTATCAAAAATAAACCTCTGGAGATATGGCAGAAAGAGCAGGAGTGGGAGCAGAGGCAGTGGGGCAAGGCATGAGCAAGCCCAGAACCACCAACTACGGGGTGGCTCCTCCTGGGGATGGGGCCTGCTGTGGGAACCCCTCTCTGGATCCCTCCTCCATATCCTCGCTCCAGCTGCAGGACTGAGCCCCAGGCACGACTGTACCAGCACACACCATGGCTTCCCCAGAGAGGTGCTGCACTCAGTCGTAGTTCTCAAACACACAGGTTTGAATCTTCTGTCCTTTCAGTGAGGGGCATGATGAGAAAAGTGACAGTGGTTTGATGGCAGCTGGGGACCAGAGCTGCTTCCCAGGGAAGCCTTCCTGAGCTGCCCAGGAAGAAATGATGGGGCAGAGCTCAGACCAGACCAAGGCTGGGCTTGCAGGGAGACCTGCTGGGTAGGGAGGGAGGTCTCAAAGGCTCTTCCAAGTACAATGAGACCTTGATCAGAGAAAAGCTGCTCCTGGATAAGCCATGGATGAAGGTTGACTGTCCCAGCTTTGGCCATGGAGGCAATGCCCAGTACCATGCTGATGGCTGTAACAGCTGTGGTCATACGCAGTGCCAACCTGCCAGGTCCTGGCCATGCCCTGAGCCAGGATGACCTTCCCTCATATCTGAGCCCCTCCAGCAGAGCCAGACCCACTGGTCCTGCCATCTCCCCCAGCAGGCTCCAATCATAGCCACCAATGCCAGTGGTGTCATGGCTGCAGCAGCCTGGGACAGGCAAAAATGTCTGAATATCCCTGTGGTGAGGGGCCTGGATGAGCCCCTTGTCCTCTGCCTGACTCCTTCAAGCAGCTTGCACCAAACTGTGGAACAGCAGCTCTCACTTAGGAGCTGAGCTGACATTTCAGTGAGACACTGTGACATAATTCCCATTATATACTTCCAATTTTCATGTCATAATTTGGGGGGTTTGTGAGTCTGTGAAACCTGTGTTGTGTCAGGAGCTGTATTTTAACCTAATCAGGCTAATAGGAACTAACAGGGCATGAGCAGGGACCTTGCAGCGCCCCTCCAGCATGGCCCACAGCGAACACGTTCCAAATGGCTTCAGTTCTTTTTCATCCAATCCAAGGCACCAGCACCACTTCACGGCGTAACGAACCACACGACAGGCCACGGAACCCAGAGCTGGCTCAGCTTGTTACCCAGCTCAGCACTGATTTCATTTGCTTAGCTGGATCAGCAGGCATTTCTTGCCCCTTTAATCAAAAGTGAGTCTCCCACAGCAATCTCACACCACAGCTCTACTGCCTTCCAACAGCCAGGGACCTGCCACCCAAAAGGGGACGAGGGACACAGCTGCACTCCCCTGGAGCCATCCTCACCACGCATTAAACCAAAGCAGGCAGCCAGTGATGTTTGAGTGCCATTAGAAGTCACCCAAGCAAAAGAAACATTGCAGCAGCAGCAGCAGCAGCTCCATGTTTTCTTTTATTTCCCTCTCTCGCTGGTTTTCTCTGTGTGATGGCGATGAAAACAGCGCAGCTGTGGCAAAGCACTGCTGGTCTGCCCTCCACTGCTTCCAGTGTGCAGCTCCTGGCACCTTGCTGGATGAGCCAGTTGGGATATGGATTTATTCTGCAGAACCTACCAGGATTTGCAAATGTGGTTGCCTTGGTCATTTCCCCTAGAAAGCACACATACTTGTGCAGAGCCATGCTCACCCTCAGAATTAATTGCCGAGTTGGAATTCTGAAGTAGAGGTGAAGCTGCTCCCCCGTTCTGCCAGCCTGACTGTCAGCAGCAGGCAGCACAGATCTTGTTTTCAAGGTGCAAATGAAGGGCAGTGCCAGGGACCCCAGGGGTCGGTCCTGCCCAGACCCTACACTGGGGCTGTCCCCACACCTCTGCCCTGTGGTGGGCCACCCTGTGCCCATCAGGAAGGCCTGGCTCCAAACCATGGAGCAGGGCATGGCACAGCCTAGCTGAGAGGAGCTACAGAGGCTCTGCACTGTGCCTCGGCAGCTTGGCTGTACAGTGAGGCCCCAGTGTGCTCTGAGCAGGTGCCTGGGGGTGGTCCCTGGATGTGGGGGTCTGGGGGAGGCCCCAGTTCTGATCTCACTGAGCATCCCAGCAAAACAGGAACAGCTCTGTTCCAGTGGTGGGGATGCACCCATCAGCTGGAGGAGGATCAGGCCCTGGTGTTTTGTGGCACTTGGTAAATAGGAGTTTTAGTGCAACAAGTAGTTGAAATGTCTGGTGCAAATGAAGTTCCTGTACATAGTTCCTCTGCAGCATAACTGGCTTTATTCCTTCCACACACAAGTACCAGTGTGCATGTGAATGCATGTGTCCTGAATTCACCAGATCTGATGCTGCTGTTTGGGCAAAACTAAAAGCCAGGGCAGGAGAACTCAAACCTCTGGGTTTGTCCCAGTGCTGCTGGGTTTTGTGAGCCACACTCCTGCTCAGCTGGATGTGGCAGGAGGTGCTGGTCCTGCCTGCCTGGCTGTGAGCGGCACACCAGCAGCAAAAATGTCGACACAAATGCCTCCTTCTCCTCCCAGCCACCCCACTACTCCTCAGCCCATGTGCAACCTGAGGTGACATGCCACTAAGGTTCCAGAGCTGGAATCTTGGAGCAGCTTGGGCTGCAACCCTGAGAGCGCAAGAGTCTTGCGCTTGCAAGGCTGAGCCTCAGCGCCGAGCGTGTTTTGGGTCTGTAAGGACGGTTCTCATCTCAAAAGAAAAGACCTTTTGTTTTCCTGATCTTGTGGTTCTACTTATCACTTTCTTCCTGCTCCCACTGGAAATCCTGGCCTGTCATTTGGTAGAACATGACATTGAAGGGTTTGTAAAACTTCCGCAGTCTGTGGATGACATCTGGGTCTATTTTGGGGTGAGTTCGACCCTTGGACTTGCCCAAGCAGCGGGGAGCACTGCTGTCCTCTGGCTTCTTTAGACAGGGGAATCCCTTGGTTTTATTAAAATAAAAATGTTTCTCTGTCACAATCCTCTTGAGGCCTAAGAAGTCCTGAACTTTGGCCATCTCCCCTGCTGGGTCAGTGATGAGCCTCTCGCCACTGACAAAAAGGATCTGGGAGAGGGGGAAGTACTGGAGCCAGTTCTCCAGGTGCAGGGCATAGATCCCGATGCGGATCGCGCTCCAGGAGGCATCAATCAGCCCCAGGGTTCGGTTCTTGAAGGCCAGCACCTCAAAGGTGGGGATCTCAGGCTTCTTGGAAAGCGTCTGGGTGTAGTCAGAGATGGCCCTGGTGACCGGGTTCCTCACCACCACGATCAGCTTCGTGTCCTTGGCCATGGAGTGAATGCGCTTGGGGGCCTCGTTGGTCACAAAGTAGCTGGGGGTCTTCTCCATGGTGATCTGGCCCTCCAGCGTCTTGGGCATCACATTCCTGCACAGAAGCAGAGGAGGGGTGGTTAGCAAGGGGCCGGGCACGGGCAGACACCTTGGTGTCCCTCCTGCCCCATGCAGGCGCTGGCAGCACGTTCAGGAGGAGGACTGCTGCCACACCGCCCCAGCGACCAAAGCACTTCTGGCTTTGTCTCTTCTCAGGCCAAGCGTTAAATGAGCCTTGGTAGCACACTGCACAACCCCTTCACCACGGGCACGTGTAGATGGGAGTTAATTGGCACTAAACCTGCACAATACCTGTCTGCTCAGCAGCCAGCTGCTGCCAGGGGCTCAATTAAGCCCATTCACTTCAGAGCCTTGTAGCAGAGTGGTGCAGTTAGGATTACACAAGACCTTTTTGTTATGATGACATGCTTTTAAATGTCTCAGCTAATAAAACTTAATACAGAATAAGATCCCTTGCTTCTAGTACAATAATTAAATTTATTTACTATCTTGTGTGTAAGAAAGAATGACTTTTCTTTTATCTCTAATTCACATGCTCTGTCAATAATTAATCGCTGCTGGGTTTTGAGCTTCCCGTGCAAGCACTTTTATTAGCCAAAAGGAATTCGCCTGCTGGATAAATTAGCATGGAGCAAGAGTTTCCTGGATAGCATATTACCATTTGTAAGGTGGAACTGCAGCCAGATAGCATTTATATCTAAGGAAACTGAAGAGGTAAACGCTTGTCCCAGCTGCCCCCAGTTAAAGATTATCATAACAAGCCAGAAGGTGTTAAATGATGTCCCTGCAAGAGCACTACAGCCGCTTTCACAGCTCCTCAGTAGGTGTCTGGAGGGCAGTGCCATCAGCCAGGTTCCCACCCACCTTCAGCTCTTACATGTGCCACCGCCATTACCAGCCCTAGTCATGCCACTGTGCCCCCCTGTCCTGTAGGGCTTCACTCTGGGCCCCTGTTTGTCATCTGTAGCAGGGATGCTAAAAAGAATGGCAGGGGTTAGAAGGGACCAGGGTTCCAGTTTGTTCCTGTTGTTTCTGGTCTTGTTACTGGGCACCACTAACAAGAGTCTGGCCCCATCTTCTTGCCCACCCCAGCCTTTATCTCTTGCTGAGCACTGAGAAGATCCCCTCTGGGGATGCTCTTCTCCAGGCTCAACAGCCCCAGGGCACTCAGCTTTTCTTCCTCACAGAGATGCTCCAGGCCCCTCAGCATCTTTGCAGTCTTTGGTGGACTCCCTCCGGTAGTTCCCTGACTCTCTTGGACTGAAGAGCCCAGAACTGGACTGAGAACTCCAGCTGTGGCTTCCCTAGGGTAGAGTAGAGGAGGAGGAGAACCTCCTTCAACCCTGCTGGTCCGACTCCATGCAGCCCATGGACACCGCTGGCCCTCTTGGCTGTGGCAGCACATTGCTGGGTCATGGTTAACCTGGCTTCCCCAATATCTTTATCTTAACCTTTTCAAACACCCCTGCCTAGTCACACCCACACAAAATGGAGTTTGTTTAACTCCATTTGTTTGTTTGTTTGGCTATTTTGCCCCAAAGACAGAGTGCTGCAGGGTGCTGTGTTTGGGAAGGACTGACCAGGTGCCCTGCAGCAGACACAGAGGAGGACAATACTCAGGGGCTTGCAGGTTCTTCCCTTCACATTGCAACTATTTTTAGTGCAAACATATGGTGAGGACCAGGGAACAGTGTCAACAGGCTGCAAATGGTTCTGTGAGAGCACCTTGGCCGCTGGCAACCACAGTGCTGCTGACGTCAAAGCACCAAGCTCCAGGATGCAGCCATTCCAGGAGATGTGCAGCTGAGCCTGCAAATGCAGTGGCTGCCAGGGCCCAGCCAGCCTGGCCTGCAGAGCTGCCTCCTGTTTGTGGCTCCTAAATCACAGAATCAGAATCACAGAATGTTAGGGGTTGGAAGGGACTTCAAAAGATCATCCAGTCCAAGCCCCCTGCCAGAGCAGGATCACCAAGAGCAGGTGACACAGGAACACATCCAGGTGGGTTTCAAATGTCTCCTAAGAAGGAGACTCCACAACCTCTCTGGACAGCTTGTTCCAGTGCTTTGCCACCTTCACAGTGACAAAGTTTTTTCTTATGTTCATGTGGAACCTCTTTTCCTCCAGCCTGCACCCATTGCCCCTTGTCCTACCACTGAGCAGAGCTTGGAGTCCTCCCAACACTGCCCTTCTCATATTTAAAAACATGAACGAGGTCACCTCTCAGTCTCCTCCTCTCCAGCTAAACAGACCCAGCTCCCTCTGCCTTTCCTCATGCTCAGCTGCTTCCCACAGTCTGGGTGCTTCTTGCTGGTGCAATCATTTAATTTAGATGCTGCCAGGTCTCCCTTCAAGGTGACAGTGAAGGGGGGTTTGGTGCTGCCACAGGGCTGCTCATGCCTCCAGCCTTTTTTGGATGAAGAGGTCAGAGGGTCCTTTGGCTCTCCATCTACCCCCCACCCCTTCCTGCAGTTTTCCTGTTGAGGAATCTCCAATTGAGTCCTGGCAATGAGGATTTTAGAGGAGCAGGGCTGCAGGCCTCCAACTCACACATTTCAGGGCCAGCACAGTGGTGGCCAGGTTGTGCTAGAAAGCTCATCCCTCCAGCATTGTGTCCCAGTGGCATTGTGTCCCACCAGAGCTGCCTTCTCAATGTGGCAAGGTGTCTGCAGTCCTGCACACCCATCTTGTCCTGCTCTCATCCTTTCCATGGTGCCCACAAAACAGCAGTGTGGCTGTGTGAAATCTCCTCTGCAATTTTTCCTCTTTTAATATATTGCTTAACCAACCTGGAACTGCTAGAAATTCTGCATGGAAATTAGGTCTCAGCCTTGGTATGACAGTGGGAGGAAGGACTGAAGGGAAGGAGAGTTGGCAGCTGCTGAGGGCTCAGCACTGCTCCATGCAGCTGCTCTCACAGCCCCAGTGCCAACTGCCAGCTTCTGAGGAGAGCAGCAATCCACCTCCAGTGAGGACTGGCACTGGAAAGCACTCTGGCTGTGGCTGCAGGAGGTTTCCATCCCTTTTGGGATGAGCACTGCCCCAACAGCCAAAATCCCTGCCCCGAGGAGCATCCAGGAGTGGCAGTTCCTGAGGAGCAGCAGCAGCCCAGCCGAGCAGTAGCCAGCACCCGAGGCTGTGCAAGAACAGGCAGAGGAGTGAGGCAGAGAACTGACACCAGGGAATAAAGGCACTTCCAATCCAGTACCTCTGCCCAGGGCACTCCCACAACAGGTTTGTATTGAACCATTAATTACCAAAATCAATGTGTTACTCTTCTGTTCCTTGCTCCACAAAAGTTATTTTATCATCAGCTGCAGCTAGCATTGGTCTGCCCCTCCTGTGCCAAGGAGCCAGCTGCAGACCCCTTCTGCCCTGCTGCTGGCTGCCTGAGCTAACCCCAGAGCTCCCCCAGTCCCCAGCTGCCACCCCAGAGACACAAGTACAGCCTGCATGCTGGCTAAGCCATCTCCTGCCAGGCTGCCTGTCTTGAATGCTAGCCAGTAATGAGAGACCCTGAGAAAGGACCAAGGTGGTCCTGTTGTGAGATTACTCTGCCCATGCTCCTTTCCTGAGTCCCATCACTGAAGATTTAATCAAATACTTCATCCACTTCATGGAAAGTTTTGATATGTTTAATATTCCAAGTCTCTGTAGTTGGAGATCTAGAGATGGTGACCAGTCCCTCCCATCTTGCTAAATCCTCTGCTCAAAGACATCAAACAGAAACAGGGTCCACAGACTTGTCTCTCTGCTCAGGCAGTGTTCCTCCTCCACTCTGCCTCTGCAGTCACTGCTGTCCTGCTCCATGAGGGGAGAATGCACCTCTCCACCTTCTCCCTTTATCCTAATCTTCATTTTACTCCACAGTAAAGCTTGAAAAGGACAGGCCAGCTTTGAGGCTCATTTCTCCAGCTCTCCACAGGAATGCTGAAGGTCTCAGCTCCTGACAGGCTCTCCCATAATATCCCTTCGAGGCCAGGAGCTTGTCTGGTCTTCAGCTGACAATGGTGGTGAAGCTCTGGGGAGGCTGACCCGGGGCTGTCCTTACTGCTTCTGTGAGCTTGGATCAGTGCTTGGAGACAAGAGGGACAAATGGAACCACCAGGATGACAGCAAACCCACATTATGGGCACAACAGGGAACTGCCCTGGTGTCCAGTCACCCTGAGACACATGCAGCAGTCCTGCACACTTGTTTGTGCTTCTAAGACAGGAGAAGCTGTTTTCCTGTGCAAGTGTCTGAGCAGAAGGAGGCACTAGGCAAGCAGAGTTGGCTTGTGTCTGCTCCTCTGAGTCAGACACCCTGGCAGTAAGCAGCAGGCTGTCAAATGTCAAAACGTGGCAATTATGAGATGCTAAAAGCTCTGCTGGACTATGAGCAAAGGACTCTCAGACAACAGGGCTCATCTGTTCTGCCCCTAGGCATGACATAGACCTGCTCTGGCCTACCTGGACACATCTGCTCTACAGTGAAGCTCCAGAGAGTGGGGGACAGGGAGGCCCTGGGTACTCCCAGGTTGGGGAACACTGTGCATGGCCACCTAGCACCTCAGCTGCTCCCTGGACTGGTCTAACCACAGCCTCTGGCTTACTAAGGCTTGATAACACATCCAGGCTCTCCTAGCTGACAACACTGTTCTGCAAACAAGTAACTGTGGAGGCTCAGACCAACTGAGGGCTGGCTGGGTCCCTGCCCCTTGTGCCAGTGCTCTGGCTCTGCAGCTGGGTGTTACTGATGGGGTCTGTCTGGTGCTTGCTCCTGCTTCCCCCCACCAGTATCCCCCCAGAGCTGGGATCCATCTGCAGCCCACAAGGCTGCATTTGCTCTGTGTTATGGATTATGTCTGTGATTCATGGGGTTTTAGATGACAATGCTTTAAGAGAGGCGAAAATGGATCAGGAGTCAAAGTTCTGCTACTCTCCTTCACTGTGCTGCCATCCCTGTCACTCCTGCTGCTGGCAGGGGCTAGTGACAGCCTGGAGTGTGTCCACCTCTCCTTCCTGGCACTGCCATGTTCAGGAACAGCTCCTTCATGGATAGTTTGGTAAACAAGGATTTTGATCCCCTCTAGGGTCAGGGCAAGATTATTGCCTTGCCTTCAGTATTATATTTGCTTAGTTGCTACTTTAAATGATGATCTCAATAAGCTGCTGCTAACAACCCAAACCAAGCCCAAACCTCAAAGTCTTCTCTCTTTGATGGGGACACTCCAGACCATACACTGGAAGCAAGTTGTAACAGCTGATGTTCAAGTTATAAAGCAAACACACCAGGGGTTTAGAAAAGAAGCAAGAACAAAGTGTTAATTACAGCAGCCCCTTCAGATGATGTTATCACAATAAAGAGGAGCCAAGATATTGCAGAGCTAATCATCTGAAAGGGTTGCCACATTTAAGGACTGTGCTTAATTTGGTGCACAATAAAGACAAATGGATAGCTGGGCTGGCACTGAAGAGAGACAGCAGGGAAGGGGTGATCAGGCTAAAAGGGGAGGAGAGGCAGATTCAGCTTCTGCTGTACAGTTTTGAGGATAATGCTGGGAGCTGCAGCCTGTCCTCGAGGCACCCCTGGCCCTGCAGAGCACTGGAACCCTGCAGCTCTGGTATGCACAGGCAGAAATAATAGAGTCAAAGAAAGGTTTGGCTCGGATAGGACCTTAGAGCTCCTCTATTTCCAAGCCCCCTGCCACGGCCAGGGACACCTTCCATTAGACTGGGTCTTTCAAAGCCCCATCCAACCTGGATTTGAACAATTCCAGGCTTGGAGCCTCCACAAATTTTCTGGGCAACCTGTTCCAGTGTCTCACCACCCTCATGGAGAAGAATTTCTTCCTTGTGTCTGATCTAAATCCAGCTTCTTCCAGTGTGAAGCCACTACCCCTTGTGCTGTCACTCCATGCCTTTGTCAGGAGTCCCTCTCTAGCTCTCCTGGAGCCCCCTTCAAATGCTTTTTCCCAAACTGTGCCTTGCTTCAGAGTGACATTCAAGGTGCTCCCTTCCCTGGGCAGGCACCTGGACCTCCTTGCTGAGCTCCCACTTCACAGAGGCAGTTGTGAAGGGGACTGGTGCCTGTCAGCCCCAAGAACCAGCATGTCCTGTGCATCCTGTTGCAGGCAAGAGCTGTTGCCACCTGCACAGCAGAGAACACAGCTGGCTCCTGCTTCTGAGAGTCACAAAGCACAAACCCCAGGCAGCCAAGCCTCAGGAATGCTCCTCAGAGCATGTAACCTTCACAGAGCTCCTGCCCTGTGCTCTGCCCTGATTGCATGTGCTGGCAGATGCCCTCAGCTCTGCCTGCTCAGGCAGGTTGCAACCCTGCAGATCTCTCTCCTCTGGTGGCTGCTGCTGGGCCATCAGCAGTGCTGAGCCAAGGCTTTGCTCCTGGGGAGCACTGCACAGCCTCCTGGACTCACTTTGGCTTTTCTTGCAGCATTTCTTTCCCTTTCAGTGGCAGATTGGTTAGTGAAGAAGCCTTGCCATGCTGCTGACCATGCATGATGCACTTCTGCAGAGCAGCCCAGGAAGTGAAGTGTTGGAATGGGACATGCCTACTCATGGCTCTGCTGCTGGTCTTCACTCCCCTCCTGCCTCCCCTCTGTCTCCATCACTACCCACCCAAAAAGAAGGGTGATGACAAGTCACTGGAAGGAGCTCCACCACCATCCATCACCAGTGGCTCCTTTTGCTCAGCTATGAGGATGGGCTCCCTGTCTTTGTGCCTGTTAGCAACACCATCTCTGTGCTATGCAATGCCAAAATCAAACTTCTGTTGCCACTCCTGAGCTTGGAGCCAGGAATGACCAGATACGTACCACTGGGTGCTTGCTTGGCTTCTGGTCTGTCTGTCCTTTCCTATTTACTCCACAGCACTGTGTCCTCGAGACTGAGGGGTGCGCTGCCCGCCCCCAAGAACTGCTCCAGCTCTCACAGTCCCCCAGTTGGACAGGAGCCTGCCAATGTCATGTCTTCCAGTCTTCTGCTCTGTGCCGAGGAAGGGCCCCTGGGCGCTGTGCCACGATGGGCAGGACAGCTGGCTCCCGGTCCCCTCTGCTTTGTGGCAAAGGCCAGCTCTAAGCCCTCATTGGGAAAATGTGCTGTGGTAATTGTCCTTAACTGCTGACTTCAGACAAGCTCTTTATTTTCAAAGGATACATTTATAAATTGGTGAATTTGCATGTTGCCAAAATCCCCTTGTGCTTTATTTAAATCCAGATTATCTTGTTTATTCCTTCACTCACAGCTGTCATTTATCTCTGTGTAGGCAGCTTGCGCACGATGTTGCAGGTTGCCTGCAATCCCTCTCAAAAGGGCTCTTTGTTAACTGCATTTTCATGTTCTCAACAAGAGGAAAAAAAAGAAAAAAGACCACAGCAGCTCCCAAGCCTTGGAGAGCCACCGAGAAGGACAGGGATTTGCTCAGCTGCCATGGGAAAAGAGGCAGCGGCCAGGTGCTGCGGCAGAGTCACCTGCCCGTGGCGCTCATCTCTGCTGCTCCTCAGGGTGCAGCAAACATCTGCTTTTGTCTTCTGGAAAGACAAACACGAAGTAATTTTCCTTTTTATTATTAACACATTCCAGTATAATTGCTTGAGCTGTCAACTGTGACCTGCCAGTAATTCAGCAGGCGTGGGACTTTCAAGGGGAGAACAGCATCGCAACCCAAGCCTGCAACACGCATTAAAAGCAGAACCTCTTTGCTGTAAGCCCCCGAGTCAAATCTCTTGTTGAATTTGTTCAAACACAAATTTACAGCTGAATTTACATAGGTTTAATGTTTCATAATCTTTTTGGTCTGTGAATCTATATTCAAGACCGAGTGCATTAGCTTAGAAATATTGTGCTTAACGCTGAAAATAATTTTAATCTCTCCAAAGTCCAATCCTTTGCACATCACTAAACCCCAGAATCCAATCCCTTCTAATAAGAGACACAAAACTTGCATCTGTCGCTGCCTAATAGATTCATCCTGCTCTAATTCAAACAGCTTCCACATGTCTGCTCAAAAACATTAAATGCAAATTGTAAAGCACTCTCAGAAAAGCGGGTGCCAGATCAGAGTGGGGCTAAAGCAAAACAGATCTCCCCCAGGAGACTCACTGGAAGAGTTTAATGGTTTGGAAGCTGGTGGCTGTGGGAGAAGGGGGTGAACCACCCTTCTCTGACTCGAGCTCTGCTCTGGCAGAACTTACCACCCCAAATTAAGGGGTCCTGGGACTGCTGGTTTCCCTCTCCAGAACCAGCAGCTTTGGCTTGTTACAGAGTTTGTAAAGCCATTTGTTGTCCAAGCAAAGCATTCCCTTGAGGGGCAGTTGAGATGGCAAGGAATCTTCCTTGCTCTGTCCCAACAGGGCCCCGTGGAGCTTCTCCTTAGGGTCTCCCAGGTGGTGTAAGACTCATGAGCCTAGGACATGACACTCAGAGCAGGATCAGCCCTGTCTCCCACTGCAGTAGGGGAATGGGGAACAGCTGGGGCTCAGTAGCATCTTGGTGTCCCCAAGCATACCCCCAATGCTTCAAGCTCACTCTGGGCCAGCCCAGCCCCAGCCCTGCGCAGCAGTGGCACAGGATGGAGAAGGGTCTGCGTTGCCATACCAACACAGGTGCCTGTTGAGTAACTGTGGGTGGAGCTGATCCGAGAGTGGCAGCATCCTGTTGCTATGGTAACCAAGATGCCACACTGGAAATTGTGTCCACAGCAAAGTTACCCCACAGGAGGCCAGTCTGTGCAGCAGAGCACCAGCCTGAGCTGGGGCACAGGCTGCTGGGAAGTGCCAGTGGGCATCTGTGCACTCACAGCTCCTGTCCAGGATGCCACTAGGCCTCATCTCATCCCAGGTGCCATCCCAGGTGCCCCAGCATCTCCCTTCCACTGCTCCCTCCTTCCCCATGCTGCTCTTCTACTTTCCTGGTAGAGGCCAGAGGATTCTGTGCCTATCCTTGCAGCAGATACTGAAGGACAGGGCTCTGCTCCAATGACATCAGGCAGGTCAGGCTCACTGGGCACTGCCAGCACTGGATGGGCACACAGCTGAAGGAAGGACGTGAACATCACTGGAACCACTCTCCCAGATGCTGAGGAAAATGCCTTTGGAATTGAGTCTGTTCCTGATGTGATTTTTCATCTTCTCACTCAGCAATCGCGGTGAAAGGGATTCGGTGTCTCCACAAAATGCAAAATCTTTAACGGCTCATTGGCATCTGCTTAAGTTGGCCTGGATAAGAAGTGACTCCTGAGAGCCCACTATTGATTCTGTCAGGGATTCAGAGGTTTTATAGGCATCGCTCAGGATCTCTTTAGTACTTGTACCTTCTTAATGGCTCTCGTTGCCGACAGAACCCAAAACATCCCCCCGCGCGCCAGGAAGCAGCTGAAGCGGTGCCAGGAAACGGAGCTGTGGGAGCAGGGCTGCTGCCCTTGGCCAGCCAGGCAAGCCCTGCCAGCCAGCCTGTCCACGGGTCCTCTGGGACCTTTTAGGAGGTGGGGAAGACACCAGGGCTAGGGAAAGAGGTGGGTGAACTTCACCCAGGAAGGCTCCTCTCCTCCTACCACTATGCAACAAAATCAGTGGGCAGCTGGCTGAGTAGCAGACAAAAATATAAATATGCTCTGATTTCACTGGGACCATCTGGCTCCTGCATGATAGGCAGGCAGGAACACGATAATCATGGAGCAGGGAACTAAGCTGATCCATTAAAGTCTTTTAGCAGAAGCAACTATAGAACCTGTATTAATCCAGCAATGCTTTGTGAACAGACATCACAAGGTTAGATCCATTCAGCTGCAATTAAAAATAACCCTGGCTGTTCAGGCTGGCTTGGATAGCTCCTACAGCACGGTGTTCCCCAAAGACTCTCATCTATATAGATTGTTGATGCTCAGACAATGCAATCTGAAATTATGATCTTAATGCTAAATCTTGCTTTCTTCTGTTCTTTCCTCAAGTGGATCTCCTCTGGGATGTGGCTGTCGCCTTGTGCCAAAATCCCTCACCTATCTGCCTGCACAGCTCACACACAGATTGGGCAGGCTCAGATTAAGAGTGCTGATGTGGTTTCTCTGCCCTCCTAATGGGGGGGTAGGGGTGTGTGTGCCCATGACTGCCACCTTCTCCACCAGCAGTCATGGAGAGTGCCCAGGGTGTGCTGACTCCTGAGCTGCTCCCCCGGGTGGAGAAGCCTGTTCAGTGTGACATCGTTTTACCAGGGATAAGTCTGGCCTGATCTCTCCAGTTTTAGTGCAAGATTTATGGTTGGTCAGCACTCAGCCATGAAGCAGGTTATGAGCAAGGCTGGAAAGGCACATTTCTAACCCCTCTGCAGGCAGAGTTGTTTTGACTAAGCCTGGCTGCGGAAGCGCTGCAAGCCGTTCACTGGGAACCTCACGGTGTTGTCTACCAGCTTTAATCACTGCATTAATCACAGCTAAGGCAAAGCAGCTCTAGTCTGAGTGTCCTGCCTCTTGCATGTGTGCTGGAGCAGGAACATGCTGACAGAGGCAGTGGTGAGTCCTAGTCCTTTGCCTGGCAATGTGCCACCAAGACAAGTCCAGCTTTCCCTTCAACATACAGGTACAAGTCCCTTCAGTGCTTGCAATTCATGTTCCACTGTCACAGGAGGAAGGGAGAAGACCTGGATGTCCCTCACTGGGAGTAAATCCTCAGAAGGGGCTGAGAAAACAAGCAGCCAACCCAGAGAAGCACATCTACACTCTGGATTTTGAGAGCTTCACTTAAGGGAGGTCTCATCTTGCAGAAGGGGTTCAGACAATTTGGGGAGCAAACAGAAGCCATTTAACGAGCAAATAAACACAAACTACTACTTGGGGTGTTCCAATAGCCATGTCTCAGTCACAGGTGAAAAAATAGATTATGAAAATGTGACAGCACAGAGCTGTACCTCACAAGAAGTCCCTTTTTCATGTAGTGGAATTTCCTTCTCTCAGGTAAAAATCCCCACCAATGACAGGGAATAAGTGCAAGCAGCACTGCTGCATCGTGCTAAAAGCTTTTCAGGGGAAAGCAGTAAATGTAAATATAAATACATTCCACTCTGCAGAAGTATTTTGGCTGTTATCCTAACCTAGTGCCAGAGTAATAGGCAAGCTATCAACAGCTGAAAAAAAAAGAAAAGAAGGGCTGGGAATTGTTACAGAGGGACGACAGAGGAGCAGTATCTGCAGAACAGGTTGAATAACAGAAGTAATTTTACATGTCCTGGTGTTGAGCTCTGGTACTGCCAGTGGCCAGGGAAAGGAGAGGAGTCACCCCCTGGCACAACCTCCCATAAAAGCTGGCACAACTACTCCTGGCTGGGCAGATGAGCAGCCACAACAGAGCCCTTCTGCCTCCTCAGACCTGGGCAGTTATGAGCATAGGCCCCTGGCAGGAGGTGACAGGCTCTCAAAGACAATGGATGCTGATGTAGCAAAGCCCCAAGGTTCTCAGTCTCTCCGCCTAGATATTGGGTGGCCAGAGTTCCCCAACTGCATCAACCTCTCAGCTGTCCAAAACACAACACCCCATTTTCAGTCTGCAGCAGGGCAGTTTTTGCACCCAGCCCCCAGCACTTCCCTCTCCATTATCACTGCCCCAGCCCCCTTAGCAGCCTCTTCTGGGCACCTCCCACTCTGTCTAGCCCCTGACTGCGGCAGTCTCCATCTCCAGAGCACCATCAAAGCATTAAAAGGTGACACTTCACTGCCCTGATCCCAGTCAGATGAGCCCCATGGTGGCCAAACACCCTCAAAAGCGACCACCAAGGACTGCACCAATCTGAGATCCCTCCACTCCTACCCAGGAGCTGCTCCTGCCCTGGGAACAGCCAGGCTGCTGCCGAGGGCATAGCTATTTATTATTTGCTTCTGTCGATTATTTTGGGGTTTAAGCTCATTTATTATGTATGCAAAAATGGTAATACACTGGCATCTGAATGTCTTTTAGGCATACAATATCCTTATTATTCAAAGTGGTTTTTCCTCCATAATTGAATGGTTTACCTTATTATTACTTTATGTTAATGACCCAGCATTTCCATTTTTCTATAGGATGCTTAATTGTAAGCAAAGTGCAATCAGAGTCAGAGCTGCTGTTTGTGACTGACAGCTCCAGAATAGCAGCCAGCATGGCAGGGGCAGCACCAAAATAACCACCGGCAGGGAGAGGGCTGCCATGGCAAGCGCCCGGGAAGCTGCTCCGGGCTGGGACAGAGCCCTGTCCTCTCCTCATGCAGTGACAGCTTGGGCATTAACACAGACAGAGTGCTATTTATATCAGTTTGTACATTTAATCAGTTTTTTTGCAGTTTTCAGCGAGATGTGAACTATATCCCTGTCCGAGGCATTTGGTTCAAATCAGCTGAGACAGAGAATAATCAAGATTTATGATTCTCATTCTGACTCGGATCACACAGCCGCTGCAATTGGCACAGCCGAGCTTCCTTACCAAACCCCAGTGACATCCCTTCCCAGTGACATCCCTTCCCAGTGACATCCCCTCACTCTCCCCACAGAAGTGATTTAATGTCTGTCTCGGGAGCTGTCAGAACGCTGCTGCAGCTCCAAGTAACAGCAGCTCCAGGCATCCCCCTGCTCCCGCCGCACGCAGCCATGCCCTGCCCTCCTGGCAATGGCACCGCACGGGCACCACCACGGAGGCAGGGGCTGTTGGGCACCAATCAATAAAACAGCACTCTGCAAATAAAAGGGATTTCATCTCCTTCTGCCTCTCAGGACAGCTGAGGGCAGCCAGAAGGAGCAGCCTGTGGGGTCTGACCTTCCTCCCACAGAGCATCCTCACAGGGGTGGACAACACCATAGATTCTACACATGCCAGTGTCCACCAGTGACACCTGCCCCTCTGCTTGGAGACAGAGCCAGCCCTGGTCTGCAGCAGGGAAGGACCACGGGAATGGCCCAGGAGGCAGTTTGCAGCAGTAGGAAGGGCTGTCAGTACCTCCAGCAGACAGCTCTATTTGCAGGGCTCAGCATGGGGCCAGGAGCCAGAGATCTGTGCTCCCTGTGCTCTCTGAGACCTCAGCTGTGTAGGAAACGTTTAGGTCAAAATTAAATGATCCAAAGGCAGCTCCATTTCAAAAGAGCCAGTGAAGGAAGGGTGGCAGTGGAGAGGCCATTTCCAGGCCATTCTGAAGGCAGATGTGGTGTGCTGCTGGAGTTGTCTTTTGGGATGCTCCAGCAGGCTTTGCCACAAACATCTGCTCCTGTCAGCACGAGGTAGATGTGAGCCCAAGCCAGGCAGCTCAGCAATGGCTGCAGAGGAGGCTTTTGGCATACCAGGTATTTTTGTGCCCAGGAGAGACCCCACAGGCTAAAGCCACACTGCCCAGCAGACCTGGACAAGATCCCTCCTCAGGCAGGGCAGCACAAACATCTCAGCTCATAAACTCCATCTCCTGTGCAGTGGAAACAGAGTGATGGGGCCTGGCAATACTGGTGGAATCATCCCATGAACATCCCAATGATGGCAGCTCTGTCCTGGTGCAGCAGGCACTGGGCAGGGAAAGAGAACACAGGCTCATCTCTCTTAGGCACAGCCTCAAAAGGAGAGCAGAGCAAGAAGCCAGCCATGGAGGGAGAATAAACCCAATTTACTTGCAATACGGGTGTGCACTGGTGGCTTTGGCAGTGCAGGTGTCTCTTAATGTTGTGTTTTCTTCAGGGCTTGTTTAGCCATCTTCTCTCTGTAGCCATACACACTGTGTGTGTGCACAGAGGTGCAGGTGCCTGTTAGTGTTTTACTTTCTTTGGGGTTTGTTGAGCCAACTCTTCCCCATACACAAACACAGCTTAGATCTAGCCAGGACTCTGAAATTCACACATCAGTGTAACATTCAAGCAAGTGGGAAAAAAAAGCAGCCTGATACCCTGCAGTCAATAGAGTCAACAATCCCTGGTTTGGATAAACAGAATTACCAGCACTGAAGAGCCCTGGGCAGCACTGCACACTCTGATTAGTGTAAATGCTAAACACAAACCAATTAACACTCTCTAAGTCTGCTTATCTCATGTCACTTAGTGCTAAAATAAAGCCCAACACTAAATACACATATTGATTTAGCCATTAAATCTAGCAGCACCCAAAATAGCTCATTATATTACTGAGAAACAAATGAAGTCACCTCAATTTTCAGAACCTTCTGTATTATGAACAATGCCTTAATTGCTCCATCCAGCACCAAAGAGCTCCTACAGATGCTGAGAACAGACTGATACTGCTTAGCCTATAAATGAAACCCAGCAGGACCATGGGCCAAGGTGACAAAAGGGCATCCTGGGCTACCACAGGTGGCTTCACTGAGGAAACAGCCTGCTGCTGTGCCATCAGCTCACAGAGCCAGGATACAGCCATCACCACTGCTAAGAACACCACTGCTCTGCTGGTACCAGACACAAGCCACGGCCATCAGCTGCTCTAAAGAGAAGAAGACTTACCACATGGTCCTGGCAAGCCTCACTGACAGCTGCTGCCTCTTCCTGGAGTGCAACCAGCACCCACAAAATGCCATTCTTGGTCCCTGAAGAACCAAAGCTGCTGGTGGCTTGATGTGGGGTTTCTGTGCCTGGTAATTCAGATGCCATTGGAAACTGGTGTGTGGGAAGCTAACGACGGGAAGAGTCCGTCTGGAGAGCTCTGCCCTGAGAGCCCCCGGAGAAGGCGGGGATGGGAGGGGTGGATGGTTAGCAGGCAGTGCCTGATGTTTACACTCCTAATTACAAGAGCTAATTCTCAGGTTTGGCCAGGTGTCCCTTCTGCAGACAAGGTTAATGGGATGTGAGAGGCCACAGCTGCTGCCGCACGGAGTGAGGAGGCCAGGCAAGGGACAGCAGCATTAGTCAGCCGGGAGGCAGGCAGAAATGGTTATCTCAAGCTGTTTGGAGGCATGGATTAAAAATAAATCTCCCTAAGTTTAATATTCTGCCAGTCAGCCCCTTTTTGTAGGTGGAATCTATTAAAAAATTATCTTTCTGCTAAAACGCTGAAGTATTTTTGACATTTAACAGCTTGCTTCAAGCAAAAAAGTGCAATAAATACACGGGAGAGCTAATTGGCTCCAGTACACCAAACATCCAGCAGTCATGAATAAGTCATGCAGTGCCAGCTCGAGAATGGCTCCAGCAGACCCCCAGCACCTCCTGGGCCCCCTGGGCACAGCTGCTCCAGTGTCCCCTGTTCACCAGGGTGATGGAGAAGGTCCCTCTGAGATCCGGCAGCACAACAGAACCAGCCACAAGAGTGAGTGTTTGGGCCAGAGCGTACAAGACAGGGGACACAAGCTGGGATTTGGTCTTACCAAAGCCTGTACTTTGAGGTACTTAGTTTGCTGCAAGATGCAGAAGGAGCAGCTTGGCAGTGTAGCCTTCTCAATAAAAATTAATGCTTTAACAAGAAGCCAAATAGCTACAGCTAATGTACTTCAGAATGAGATCTAAATTTTATTCATAAGCATCAGTGTCAGGACTAAAATAACAGTTTTATGGACACCATGAGCATAAACAGCTCTGCTGATTCAAAAACAGAAACTGCACTTCTGAATGAAGCAACTCATTCATTTGGAACAAAAGCACCATTTTAAATACATGCCTCAAATAAAAGAGAAAGCCAGAGACAATATTCTCCTTGTGAGCCTGCTTCCAAGAAAGGCATTGCAGAGGAGAAGGGGCCAGCTCCTGGAGAGAGGGTAGCCATTGGGAATGTGCTGGGGAAAAGGAGCAGCAGGCATTCAAAAGCTGCCTGGGACGTGGCAGGAGGTGGGGCGGATGTCATTCCCGCCTCCTAAATCTTCTATGTGTGGACAAGAGTCCCAGATGGGAAAGAGGAGAGCTGTGGAAACCCTGCTGAGTTCCAGCAGTTGGGACATGCCAGCTCTGGTAGCTGTTGCAGCTCATTGAGGTGGATTGGACCACATTTAGGTATTTCTCTAGGCTCCTAAGCCCCAGCTCCTGGTAGCAGGCTCAGGCATGGCCAAAGCCTGGGGTAGCAGAGGAGCCATGGGTTGGAGATGGTCAAGGGCAAGGGAGACTGAGGAGGGACAGTGACAAAGGGGATGGAGCTCACTTGGAAGCCAAGCCCCGAGTCTGCACTGCTCGTCTCCTCACAGTGCTTCTCATGAGTGTCTTTCCTGGCCACCTTCACCAATCCCCCCAGAGACCCCAACAGATGCCACCTGAGGTGCCTTTGTGGAGGACTGTGAGGACACCTGCCCTCCCCTGGCACATGTGATGTGTGTGAGGGCCACGGTGTCACTGTGCCAGCCAGAATAACCCCAGCATATGGCCAACACTGGGTGAAAAACACATTGTGCATTCCATAAGGAGTCTGGGAAGCATCTGGCTCCTAACGAAGCCATGACAGGCTCTGGGCAGTTAATTTCACAAGGCCAATTAGGGCCATGCCAAGAGGAAAAGCACCAGCTCCCAGCACCCCCATGCTCCACAGGCCATCTGCAACTGGAAACAGGACCAAGCAATTGCAGTCAGTGCTGGAACGCCTGGGAGAAGTGATCTTCATCCACCCCTGAGCCCACAGAGCTCCCAGCTGGGATAAGTCTGTGCTGGGCACTCCTGCCCTGGCAGCTCCCAGTCTCCTGAGAGCCTCCTCAGCTCTCCCCACACCGAGCTGGTTCCTGGCACTACCGCGCCTCCCGTAGCGGGGGCACTATATCTGTGGCCACAAATGAAAGATCAATATTTATTTAATACACACACACACACACACACACATTACCCTTTAGAGGCCTTTCATTGTAAATTAATCATCATTAACTGACAGTAATTGAACATGCCGAAAGCTCTGAGCAGGGCTTTCCCCTGCAGCGGGAGGCTCTGGCATGGCAGGGGGGAGCAGGATGGAGGTGGGATACAGGAGAGGGACTGGGTGGGAGCTGCTGCCAGCCTCACACACTGGCCCTTCCTGGGTATCAGGAATGCTCAGGGCACTTTTGACAGAGCTTTGCAGCAGCTCTGGACCAGAGGGACAGAGTTCTGTGGGCTGGAGACCCTCAGCAGACTGACAAGATAAGGGAATCACCCTGGGAGCAGGCAGGGACTCCTTGCCCTGCTGAAGACCCCAAGACCTTGACAGGACATGCTCATGCTTTAGCCCCAGTCTCATCTCCCATGAGGAAAGGCAGTAGCGTCCAGACTGGAACCCTCCCATCATCAGTGTGCCCAGCACAGGAAGCTGAGAAAAGTGAGTGAAGAGACTGCTGCAGAAGGGGTGCATGGGCTGCACCCTGCTGCCATCCTGGGGCTGTGGGAGCCCCAGGCAGGGAAGCTCCCTTGGGTAGCTCACTGGATGCTCAGTGGCTCACTGCACGCTGTCTGCAGAAGGCACAGCCAGGGATGGGCTCTGAGCCCTGGGGATGCCTTTCCCTTGGGAGGAGAAGCTGCAGCTCATTTCCTTCCAGATTTTACAGAAACACAAAGCAGAAGTGCTGGTGCCAGCTCTCCTTCCCTCCATCCAGGCACGTGCTGCTGTGGGGCAGCGCAGGAGAGCAGCCAGGGGGGCTGGAGAGACGCTTGGGCACCAGCAGAAGTGTTCTGAGCACTATGTTTTAGACAAGCAGCACACTGGAGGGCTTCTGAGATACTGGTGTGGTCCCCAGTCTGGGGCTGGAGCAGCTCTATGCTGCCTTTCTGGTGCTACAGTGATTAAACAACAAAACATAACCTAGTCCTTGGTGGGGTGCAGGAGAGCGTGGCTGGTCCCCAGTGCCAGCAGGCTGTGCAGAGTGAGCTGGCAGAAAGAAATGCAAATTCCCTTTCTGTGAGGATGACAGCAGCTCCAACGCTGACTTTATTAAAATGCAGAATTATTTCAGGGCCCTTTGTTTAGCTCAGAGCCTGAGGTAATTTATGCGGAAGGATGGAGCAGTGAGGGCTGTGCTCAGCTGCCTGGCACTGCCAGCATTTCTTGGCTCATGCTCCTGGTGAGAAAGCTTTCCAGCTCTGGAAGGAAGGCCTAGGAAGCACACAGTTTCCCTGCTAGCTCTCACTGGAGAAGCTTTCCTGTACCCACAGCTCCTATATACAGCTCCTGGGGACCAGGCTTTAACACAGAAGCTAATTAAGTTCTCACTTAGCAAGCAGGCTGATTGCTGCTGCTCCTCTATGCCCAAGCCTGCCCCTCAGCCTGCCCAGAGAGCAGCAGCCTGATGGAACTCATGGCCTGGAGGCTCCTGCACAGCAGAAGCCATCCCTGAATGCTGGTGCACAGTGTCGAAAGTGCCTTCCCTATAGTCACCTTGGGACACCCCCAGTATCACCCCCAGCCTGGCAAAGGAATTGATGGAGTTCTGGGCAGCAAGGAGCAGATCTGCTCCCACCCCACTGCTGGCTGCAGCCCTTCCCTGCTGTGGGTGCCAGCTGCACCTCTCAGGTGGGACCTGCAGAAGCATTGACCCTGCAATCACTGGACTTGGCATCACTGCTGGGCCTGCCCCAACTGCCCTCAGCTGGGCAGTTCACAGATTTTGAAGCCCATGAATTATTACTTTTATTTGGACTTGGAGACTTGCAACAGGAAATCAGAGTCACTGCCACCTCTGCTCAAAATCTGGGGCTTGGGTGGCTCTTCTGCAGCTTTGGCTTCTCTGTCGAAGAGAGGTTGGTGGCAGAGGCAGGGCTGGGCACTGCGGCAGCACAGCAGGGATGCTCTTGGGCATGGAGACCGATGCCAAGCACTTCACCTCAGCCTGAGCATCATCATGAAAGCAAACAAAGGCTGCTGTAGCTTGTTGACAGGAAGGGTTATTGAGATGAAATCTTTGCACCAAGTTACATGGTCGTGTTTCGAGGAGCTTAAGCTATGTCCAAGATCAGGTTGGATGAAATCCTTGACTTCTGCTGCCGACCGGGATGTCTCATCTAGGCCGATTTGCATTTCATCTGCATACTAATGCTGGGCTTATCATCAGCAAGAAACCCTCCCCAGCTCATTGGTGCAAAGGTAAACGTCTGCCATGGAAAGCAAACAGGGAGTAAGGCTCCTGCCTGCGCTGCTTGAGCAGAAGTTCCCCGTGCTGCGCGTGGGATTTGCCATATCCTGACTGACACCGGGACTCTGCCACCTAATCCTGAGAGCGGCGTGTCAGCTGCGGCCGTGTGTGACACAAAGCCAGCCAAGTTTGTCACCTGGTAAAGCTGCTACATCCAGACAGCATGGGTAGAGCAGAGGGGCTTCTAGAACAGGGGAAGGAGCAGGTCAGTGAACCCAAGGCTTCTGCCTCTGTGCAGGTGGGCTGCAGATGGAGACTGAAGAAGAACCGTGTTGTATGCTTCCTAAATGCCACCAACGCCCTGCACACATCCATCACCAGCAGCTGGTAACAGGTGACAGGAGGAGGAATGAGGGTGCCAAGGCTGGGACCAGCCAACCTTCTGGTGGGAGAGACTATTCTTAGGTGGGTATTTGGATGCAGCCCAGAGGAACCTGCCTTGTCACATCTGAATTCCTCTCCCTGTGGTGGCACAGTGACAGAAGCCACCGTATGGTGCCGTGGGAGGGAGAGCTTCCGCCTGCCATTGTCTGCAGCGGATACCAGACGGCACACTGGGTGCCTGCCATCGGCGCGGGCAGGAGGGTGGGCATGCAGGTGGCACCCCGAGGGGCACTGGCTGCTCGGTGCCCAGTATGAAGCCCCATCTCCACCATACCCCAGCCACAAGAGGACATTACACGCACAACAGGGACCCTGGCTGCAGACCACCATTCCAAGGCATTAAACACCCTGTTTAACTTCCCAAATGCTTCACTCCATGCCAAGCCTCCTCACTTCGAGTTCCTCTGCATTTTGATCTCCTCACCACACATGCTGCCAATTACTGTGCAAAATAATCACGTTAATTTCCAACTCCGTCAGCAAACAGCCAATAAAATCTCTGGTGCTTGCCAAGAGCGGGGCCCTGGTGCTGGCAGAGGGAGCGTGGTGCTGCCTGCGGAGAGGCTGGGGAGCAAGACTGGGACAGGCTGGAGAAGCCCCAAGTTGCATAGAAGAAAATGGCCACAGCCTCAGTAGCAGATGGTTTCTGTACCAGGAGCAATTTCACTCTAACCAGCAGTGCCACTATGTGCCATGGGAATGCCACACTGTGCCCCATCCTACCTAAAGCAACTGTCCCTGCACACTGCATGCCACTGTGGTTCTGCCATTACTGCCACCCCTCTGAGCTCATGCCCATCCTAGTTTCCAGCTGCCAGGGACAATGCAAGCAGCTCTGATTCCAAGAGTGGGCACCACATTTCCACCAGCTTCTCCAGAGGAAGCATCTCTCTTTCTGTGGTTGGAAGCTCACCGGAAGATTCCAGCAAACTGAGGGTGACCCCACTGCTGACTGGCTGCAGAACCCTGATACTCAGCAAAGGGCAGCCCTGCCAGGCCCTGGCTCTCTGCTGCCTGCCTCATGTCCACTCTGCACCCTGGGGAACAGCAGCCTGCAGGCCCAAGGCTGAGCAGCAATTTCTGCCATCGCGTGGGGTTCTGCCAGGCTCCAGGTATTTGCTGCGCTTTCTGCAGCTCTTGGTGGTGGACAATGCTCACTGGAGGCAGTGGGACAGGGACAACTTCCCTGCCTGGGATGGAGCTCTAGGGCACAGCAGTCTCCACCTGCTTGGCTGGGCACTGTGGGGATTCTTGGCAGCCTCACTCCATGTGGACACGTTTCAGACTAAACACATCTCCAGTTTGGAAGTGCCTGGGGACCAGCAGTGATGGATGGTAGTGGTGGCTGCCCTGGGCAACCTCAGGCTCATAAGGAAAGATGTCTCCTTCCTGTCAGAGAAGAAAAAAGCCATAATCCACCCTAACTGCTGCTGTGATTTTCCTATCCATCACAGCAGCACCTTATTGCCACTTGCCTGGGTCCTGTTACTGCTCCAGCAGTGGAGAAGATGTGGGGCAGCTGGCAGGGAAGCAGTGCGAGCAAACTTATGGGCATCCCCTGCCCCCTGTAATGGCAGACCAGAATTCTTCCTTTCTTTGGTATTCCACCCTGGGTCAGCAAAGTCTCTAAATTCAGCACCCTCCCCTAGATCAGCTCCAAAGCCTTTGGGAACGTGTAGCATCTTTGAGTACATCTACAAGTCCTGTTTGCCAGCTGTGACTAGAGATGCTCAGCTCAGCGTGTCATCTGCTGACAACTCCACTTGCCATCTCCATCTCACCTCCTGAGGGGTTACAGAAATCTTGAGGCTGGGAAATGGGGCATGCCAGGCAAAGTCTGAGGAGCTAAGCCTGGATCCAGGGATGGCTGCGGGACCTGGGGATGCCAAACGGCTTGTCAGACTCCCAGAGATATGAAGTGAGAAGCCGTGACACTGCAAAGGACCTGGGAATAGCTTCAGCATTGGGCTGAAGTTTCAGAATCCTCATTTTACAGTGGGGAAAGAGTGTCTGTGTGTCTGCCCGTGTCTGTGTGTGCAGACATGTCTGTATGTCTCTGACAAGACAGCAATAATGCAGCAGCAGCAGCTGCCAGATGGTGAGCAAAGCAAGTGTCCCTGAAGGAGCATCTCCAGCCTGGGGAAGGCACCCCCTGTCTCTCCTGCACTGCTGGCTGGGTGTGAGGGATGGCCCTGCAGATCCTCAGCAGCAGGACTTCATGTGCACTAGGTTGCTTTCAAGCACCATAAATCCAGCTAGCTTTGATGGGTTTCTGGAGAGTGGCCAGCCTGGGTCCACACTGGAGCTGGGGGTCTCTGGCCAATGGTGCTCCCAGCCCCACTGGGCCTGAGGGGTATCTGGTGGCTGGTGGCTGCCCCCTGCACAGTCCCTGGGATGCTCCATGCCTCTCAGCTCCACACAGAGATCCTCAGTGGGCAGCAACAACCTGTAGTGGATGCAGAGCTGCTGCCAGGAGCAAACCTTCAGCCTCCTACACAGCTCCTCTGTGTTTGCAGACACAAATCCTCGGCTTGTCACATGCAAGGGTTCAGCTTTGCCAGCCAGGCTTGGAAAGCACCCTCCAGAAGCCCACAGCTCTGACATGGACAGTTTCATGTGGTACCACTGAGTGCTGAAGCTACACCTGCCTCAGCCACTGCCATGAAAAACACCTGTTCCAGGACACTGCCATGAGCCCCTCGGTGGAGGTGTAGCCCCCACAGCTCCTCACCCCACCTGCCAGCCCCCTGATGCAGCATCTGCCCTAGCTCATAATTCCCAAGCCTTGGACCTGCTTCTGGAGAGCTTGAGCCACCTCAGCAGGAGCCACTGAACAAAGCTCCAGGAGATTTCACCCTGCCCAGGGAAGGGAAAGAGCAACTTCTAAAAAGTTAATTAGCTCTCTGTCAATTAGCTTACACTGAAGAAGGTAATTACCTTATCACATACAGCACTCCTGTGCTCCAGGGAAAGCAAACACTCCTCCTCCCTGCCTGGCACATGCTGTCCCCATGCTCAGCTACCAGCCCCACCATCCATGGGGTGCTGGCCAGCACTGCTGGTCAAGTGCTCCTGACTGTGGGCTGCCTTGGGCACAGCACCCATGTGCCCCAACCCACACTGTGCCTCAGCCAATCAGTATTTAGCACCTGCAACCATCAGGACAAGAGTGAGAACCAGATGCATCATGTGACCCCCTGCTCTGCTCTCTATGGCACAGGTGGGTCAGGCCTGGACTGTGCTCAGCCTCCTGCTCATGTGCCGGGTCCTGCTCTCTGCCTGTGGAGGTTCCTCCCCTGCTTCTCCACAGATGTTTCTCCACACCCTCCCCAAGGGCTTCTGTCGTACAGCCTGCAGTCTAACAAGCCCTGGGTGAGGAGGGACACACCACGTGCTCCCAGGTCCCATTCCAGTATTCTGGGCAGTATTGTGTGGTGAGCTCTTTGGTGCTTTGCAAACGCTGCTGCTTCCCAGGCTGCTCCTGTGGTGATGTCTTGGCACACCCACCAAAGGAATGGTCCAAAGTTCATGGGCTCCATCTCCAGAGGAAGACATCCTCCTCAGAGTGGGGCTGCCTTGCAACAGGTGTGGCCAAGCAGTGCACAGCAGGCATGTCAGGATAGGGAATCTCCATAAACAAATCACACAAACTAAGAAGTCTCCATTGTAATCCTATTAATGCATCTCCACACAGGTTGGTATCTCCTGAAGAACACTTCCCATTAAAGAAATCAATTTAGTATTCGGCTTCCTTCCTGTGGTGCATATTGAAGTGGGATTTGACAATGATGGAAAACAGATTTGTGTTAAATACTGCCAATAATGTCTCATAGCTCAAGGTTACAGCTTCTTGTGAGCGACAGACGCTCGTAATCCAAGGCGCTGAAAACACTGCACTCCGCTATCAATTATCTGGAGTTATTAGGTTTTAAAATAAACTGCACATCCGGACTGCAGGCCACATGTTTATTTTACATTTCCCTTGCAGGTGCTCCCCCCTGCTCTGTGCTTTCTGAGGCTTTCTGTGGCCGCCAGCCCTTGCAAAATGCAGCACCAGCAGCAGATCTACCCAGCCTGTGGCCCTGAAAACCAGAGCCTGTGACCTTGGTGCCCCCGGATTTTAGACCTGCATGGAGCTCCAGACCTTAGCCAGGCTCAGCAGACAGGTCATTTCTTGAGTCTCTTCTGCTGGGCTAAGTACAGAGTGCAGTCTTCAGTGTCACCAGCGGTGCTGGCACTTTCAAATAACTGGTTTTCTTCCTCCAGTTTCTCAGCAGCTCTCAGAGCAAAGCAGTTTGCTTTGTGTCTTAAAACCAGGCTTTGATGCCTGACAAAAGCTTTCTCTTCTTTGATAAAGAGAAATGAAGCTAAACATTATCAGATCCTTTTTATTTTCCTTGAGAAGAAGAGAAACCTTGCAGCAGGGGCACAAGACCTTTTGGAGCACCTTTTCATTTTGGGACTGTGGAAATATTGGCTGATCTGATGTCTGCCTTGTGAGCTCCCTCTGCCAAGGAGATGCCCAGGCAGAGGCACAAAGTGACATGGACCCTGCAGCAGCCGGGTGCCCAGGGGTGTGTAGGCAGCTCAGCTCCAGCAATGCCACAAGGGAAAATGAGGCAACCTGGGAACTGGGAAGTGTAGGATGGACTGGATTTCAGCCCCTGCTTGGACGTGCAGAGCATTACACATCTACAGAGGAGGTACTTTGAGTACCATTGAGCAAAGCCAGCAGCCAGGGCTGAGGACAGAGGTAGAACACAGGTCCATGTGACAGGTAGGGTGCACAGAGGAGCCAAGGAACCAGGAACCCTGTGTACCCACTGCCAGGCTGCTTCCCAATTCCCACCCCACTTTGGAAGCCAATGAAGCCATACAGAAGCCCTGTCCCTTTTCTGGATCACATTTTTGAGCAGTGTTCCCTGGGACAAGGAGTCTATAGCACGAGTCCTTATGGACATCACTTTGGCCAAGCAGTGGCAGCAAGGTCAACAAGCTGTGGGAAGGGCTACAAGGGTGGGCAGAAGGCTGCAGCTAGCTCAGGCTGACTACAAGGTGTTCACAAGCTGGGGCACAGCCACATCTTTTAGAGACCACAAAGACATTGATTGATCCTACAAACCCCAGGGTAACAGTGAATATTCTTGGTTGCTGTCTATCAGCACTCCATTAAGCCATTACAGATCTACAGACATTTCTCCTCTATGAAGTGCTCCTGCATCAATGGCAACAGCCTGCAAATATTCCAGAGGCATAAACAGAGTAATTAATCAGGGTGCTGTAATGGCAAGAAATTAGCATAAGGAAAACAGACTGAATATCGGAGAAAGTTTTCTGGCAGCAAACCAGGTTAATCAGAGAATTGCTATGGCAGGGAAAGGGGAAACTCCACAGCATGGCACAGGTCAGAGATCCCTGGCAGCCATCCCAGAGGGAATGCACAAACGCTGTCTCATGAGATGGGCAGGATGACCCACACTGCTTTTCCCCATATCAGTCACTGAACAATTTCTAATGATGATTCACTGCTCTGAGTGAGGCACAGTCACTCACAGCTTGGCTGGCAAGGCAATAAGGTGCTCACCAGGGTCCCCCTGTTCTGCCACACCATTTGCTGCCCAGGTCTCTCCATGCCCCATCCTGCTGCGCTGCCACAGGCCTGGCAGCAGGTTGCACTCTCAGCAGCAGGTTGGTCCTTTGCAACAGGTTGGTCTTTGTGCACACTTCAACGACCTGTGGACTGCCCCCAGGGCTAAATGCTGTTCTAGGAAGGAGGTGCTGCTGCAGCCTTGCCTGGGAGCAGAGGCTCGCAGAGGTGTGGTGGGACAGTGCTGGTCCCACACATGTCTGCCTGAGAGCTCCTCAGAGCACCATGCAGCTCCAAAGAACAGCCCTGCTCCTGTGTGCAGCTGCCAGCAGCAATGCTGGGCTCCAGCCAGCCTTTGAGAGAGCAGGCACTGCAAGGTGAAAGAGTGAAATTACCCCAGCTCATAAATTCTACTTTTACAGAAGCTTTTCCAGAAATGTGAGCACACTGTAGTGAGTGGAAGAGCACTGCTGTGCCTGTGGTGACATCCTGGGCACAGTGAACTCCACTGCTGAATGCACAGATCTTGGGTGGGGCTGAACCCCCCACACTGGTACCCCATCTCCCTCCTGCTCCAAGCCCCAACTGTGTTCAAAGCCTGTTTGCTGCCCACGGCCATGAGCTGTCTGTACTTCTCAGGATGACACACAGTGCCCAGCATGCCTCCTTTAACCATGAGGATGTTGCTATCCTGCACCATGGTGCCTGGATGTGCTAGAGCCAGAGCCCCACTGCTTCCAGATACGCTCTGCAACCATAGAACCCAAAGCAGCTCTCTAGAGCTGGAGCAGAGAAATGAATACAAATGGTTGAAACACAGGTTGGATATTAGGAAAAAATTCCTGAAAGAGTGGTCAGGCATTGGAAGAGGCTGCTCAGGGAGGTGGGGGAGTCACCACCCCTGGAGGTGTTCAAGAAACGTGCAGCCGTGGCACTTGGGTATGTGTTTTAATGGCCATGGTGATCTTAGGTTGATGGTTGG
Organism: Melanerpes formicivorus; assembly: GCF_026170545.1. Taxonomy (NCBI): domain Eukaryota; kingdom Metazoa; phylum Chordata; class Aves; order Piciformes; family Picidae; genus Melanerpes; species Melanerpes formicivorus. The sequence continues at coordinate 10,184,189 of NW_027142366.1, read as the reverse complement.
ACTCAATGGTCTTGGAGGTCCTCTCCAACCAAAACAATTCTGTGATTCTGCTGCTGCCTGCTCCCCCAATGCCTGCAGAAGGCTCTGCCCTGCCTGTGATGATGCTGGAGGTCGAGAAGACAAGCAGCTGATGTTACAGCAGAGGCCAGGAACTCAGTGCAGTAACAAGTGTCACTGACACAGTCTGGGAGTGCCCCTGCTGCAGCTGCAGTGGATGGCAAGGTTACCTCCACCTGCCATCAGCGGGCAGCAGGCGCTGGTAGGACACGTCCCCTCCAACACTGACAGATCATTTGCTCCGCGCGTCCTGCTGTAAACAGATGTCCCTGTGCAGCAGAGCAGCCACCCGAATGCTAAAGCAGTTTGTTCCCGGCGCTCCATAAAGATGTTAGATTTGTTCCCAGAAGTTAATCTTTAAAGATTTTTAGAGCGATCAATACCCAGTGGATGTATGCAGAGCAGTCTGAAGCAGCAGCCAGGGGCACCTCCCAGCGCAGCCAAGATCTCTGCTGGGCAGCGGTGTCTGTCCCTGCGGCTCGGCACTGAGGGCACCACAGAACCAGAGGGACTGGGAAGCTTGGGACGCTGAGCCCCACAGCACTGAAGGGATCAGGGAGCTGGGATGCTGAGTTCCACGGCTATGAAGGGGTCAGGGAGCTGGGATGCCAAGTCCCATGGCACTGGGGGGGGGATCAGGGGGCTGGGACACTGAGGACCATGGCAATAAAGGGATCAGGGAGGTAGGATGTCAAGTCCCACAGCACTGGAGGCTCTTCAGGGCCATCAAGGACCTAGACAACACTAAGCCAGGTCAGCAGCCATGGGGATTCTCAGGGTCCACCATGTGCTGCTGGCAGAGGACTATATCTTCACTGGGGTTCCCACATGCCCATAGTGAGCCTCAGGCTCTGGCTGCTGCCCATTTCCTGGGCAGGCTAGGGGCACAGCGATGTTTGCGAGGAGAATGGGGAAGTTAAGATCCAATCTGGCAGGCACATTAGCAAGGAAAGGAGTATTCAGTGCCAAGGAACTGGAGAACCACTTCATTCGCGCTGGGCAACCAGCGTGGTGCAGGGCTGTGCTGCCAGCAGGGACGCCGTGTGCCGAACAGAGCCTGCCGGCTTCCGCAGACCGCATGGAGCAGCCCGGTCCCACGGTGGCTGCCGGAAAACTGCAAGTCCTGGCATAGGCAACGCCTCGTCAGCCTCACGCAGCTCCTCAGAGCTTCCTTGAGTCCCTGCTCTTCTCCTTTGGAGAGGGAACCAGCCCAGGCACCCTGGTCCCTGCTCCAGCGCTGCCCCTGGCTGCCCGGGTCGGAGGAGCTCTGGGCAGTTCCCATGCAGATCCTGGCCCTTGCATACGGCACTTGAAGAAAGCCAGGATGTGAACGTTTGAGCGTTTCAGGAGAACCCCCTTGGGTCCCAGCAAAGCCCCTTCCACCCTCTGAGGAGAATTTCCATATTCATGAGCCTTATCGCTCCCCTCAAGCTGCTGTGAGCGCAGCCATTCACAAAGCAGCACCACGCAAAGATCCCGGAGCCATCGGGGAATCATTAATGCAGCTCCTCAAAGCCTCGCTTGCCCTGCGTCCGTCCTGCGTCCATCCTGCGTGATTTCAGCTCCTGTTGGTCCCAGGGTGCTGCCTTCATCCCAGCGAGGCCAGCACAGCTCTGACATCCCTCAGCTGGCAGTGGGATGAGTCCCTGGGCTACCTGAAGAGTGGGTACTCACGGTATCCCACAAGCACCACACCTGCAGGACTGCCTCCTTGCTCCAGGGAGGGTGGCAGAGGTGAGGTGCAGGAGGTGCCAGGTGCCAGGACACATGCCATCTGAGGTCCCTTCCAAGCCCACCAATCTGTTACTCTGTGACCATCTCTGTGGCACTGAGCCATGGGCTCTGCTGGGTCGGTTTGGGAGCAACCAGAGAGCTGTGGAACTGGGGATCAGGGGAGACCTGCACTCATGGGCTCCCTGCTCACAGTGCTGCCAGTTCCCCTTCCCATGCTGGCGCCTGCGCAGACAGCCCTGCTGCTCTCCCTGTGCTGTTCTGCCGCAGGCTAAATTAATTATTTCTAATAAACCCATGTTTAAATTACAGAAACAGGCAGGGGCCAGCAGATTTGAGGGCTTCTCACTCCATTAAGCTTCCTGTAGTCAGATGTGGGCCAGGAAAAGCCCTGACTGAAACCTGTCATGGGCTGGGATGGGGCCCACAGTTCCCTCCTCTGCTGGGTTGACTTTCACAGCCGAGGGTCTCAGCCACCTCCTTGGGCCTGGGGACAGCCCTAAGGCATTCAGTGCATGCCCACTCACGTGTCTTGGCTCTGGGAGACCAGGAGCAAACACTTCATCTGGTCTCTGATAGAGGTATAATGGAGATGTTCCAGGGACCAGGAGCTGGAGACAAACTGGCAGCTGCCTGAGAAGGGCTCTCAGCTCCTGTTTTGGGGCAAGTGCAGGGACAAAACTCACCAAGGAAAGGAGTGGGTGTGCAGTCAGCACTGCTGAACAAGGTGTTCCTAAGGGCAGCTGCAGAACCCACAGTGGCAGCGCTGCTTGGCACAGAGAGGTGCTGGCAGACATCATGGGGGAAGAGGTTGAAGCTCCCAGGTAGGATTTATCCTCCCTGCCCTGGATATCTCATCTTTGCCAGCCTGAATCCAGGTGAAGTAAGAGCCCTTCCAAGGCACAGGTTCATTTCAGCATGTTGCAGTCAGTGCAGCTCTGCTTGTCCAACTTACCTCAACTCTTTCCAGATGGCTTTTGGCTTTGAACTCCTGTGCAGCGATACCAAAAGGACAACAATCACTTCTGATCCTCTTTTCCTGAAGGCTAATACCAACTCATCCCATTTGCCAAAGGATGGTGCCCATCTTTATATAGCCTCTGTGATTTTTCCAGCTTATGCAGATCATTTTTATGCTCCTCATAAATACTGCCATAAACTTTCCTCCCTCTGCCCCCTTGGAAGTGCATAAAACCTGCCAGATAACCAGCAACACCCTCTGGGGACATCACAGCTGAAACAGGGCAGCAGCTGCTGGGCAGGTCTCTGGGGACTTCTCAGGAGCTGGCACCCATCACTCACCCCATCACAGCCCTGAGCAGGGGAGAGGGGATAGGCACAAAGTGAGGGAGCCTGTATCTCTGTAGGCTAGAATCACAAAATCACAGAAGGGTAGGGGTTGGAAGCGACCTCTGGAGATCTTTGAGTGCAACCCCCCTGCCAAAGCAGGGTCACCCAGGGCAGGTCTCACGGGAACACATCCAGATGGGTCTTGAAAGACTCCAGAGAAAGGATGCTCCCTGCTTTGGCTGCCATCTGGGGAGGTCTCCACAGGAATGTTTCTGGATGGGGAAGTGCTAGGGAGCATGTGACTTATGGACACAAAGGGCCAGAGGGTTTGACATTGGCTCCTGCTCTCACTGCCCCGCGGCCTGCCCAGCTCCTGCGGGTACCCGGCAGGTCCAAGCCCTGTGCACAGAGCAACCAGGAGGGTTCATGTCTCCTGAGGAGAGCTTGAAACAGAAAAAGCTCTTTCCCTATGGATGAGAAGCCAACACCTTGGAAACTGGTATGATCTCTCAGTGTGTTATTTGGGGTCTGCAGAAATGCAGCTTTCCCAGATTTCAGCCCTCTTGGTTTTGTTTTTATTTTCCCCATACTAGGTCTAAATTAATTAAGCCTCCAAATTCTGACTCATTTTCAAACCTGTTCATTAGAGCAGCTGGAAGAAGATGTTCTGTTACCAATGCAACCTTCTCCCCAAACACTTTACAATCTGAAGGTTCATCAAAATCAACTTGAGTTTGCAAACTGTTTGGGTTTTGACTTAGCAGCTTTTCTGTGGCAAAAAGAACGGTTAAGAAACGCTTGCAGGCATCTCTGCCGCGGATTCTGGGAGAGCAAAGGGGCTGGCACAGATCTCTGAGCCTCAGCCAATTTCTCCAGCACTGGTTTCTAAGCATCCTTCTTCCTCTTGCTGGAGTGCAGACAAAAACTGCGTGTTCTTGTAAAAGCCTCCAGCCATAAAGAAGACAAAATGGTGCAATGTTTAAAAGAGCACAGTCTCCCAGCTCTGGCTTTCTGTCCTTGGGGTTATGCACTGGCAGCTTGGGCCACTGCTGGCCCCATCACTCTCAGGACATCTCTGGCTGAGCAGTAGGAAGATACCACCTTGGGAATCTGGGTGCATCATCCCCAGACACCAAGCAGACCTTTCCATGGGGGCAAATTAATGACAGTCCCCTCCCTGGGAGCAGAAACCTCTTGCCTCTACACTGGCTGCTCTTTCACAATGGAATGAAAATGAGCTCTTGCACCTTCCCTTGGCCTCTGACAATGAAACTACCAGAGCAGAGGCCCAGAATGGTTTTGGTTGGAAGAGACCTTTAAGATCATCAAATCCAACCATTGACCCAGCATTGCCAGATCACCACTAAACCATGTCCCTCAGCACCACATCCCCATGGCTTTGAAACCCCTCCAGAGATGGGGACTCCACCACTGCTCTGGGCAGCCTGTTCCAGGCCTTTACAACCATTTGGGGGAAGGAGTTGTTCCTCTTAGCTAACCTAAACCCGACCTGGTGCAATGTGAGGCCATACAGACACCTCTCACTGTTGGGAAAGGATGCTGACACAGGAGGATGCTGACCTGGGCTCCGGGTTGCTGGTCAGCTTTGACAGCGAGCCTTCAGGATTTTTAGGTTGCCTTGCAAACAAACATTCTGGTCCCAGAGACCACCCAGGATCTGTAGGTTCAGTGCTGCACACTCAACTCCCTCAGCAAACATTCCCCAGCTTGCTCCCCGCCAAGAAGCAGCATTTAGTTTTTTTCCAGGAGGTGTCCTGTCCATTCCAGGTGCCTGCATCCTGCAGATGACAAATCACTTGCCGAGCGTTCGGGCTGCACAGCATGTCTCTGGTTGAGCTGAGATTTCACCCAGAACCACATCCCCAAGAGTTATTATGGGTTTCATTAGATTAATGATTGCAGAACCAGCAGCAGCATCGCAGATGAGGCGTCCCCGTTTGCATTCCCATACAGTAGCAACTGGTTGCATGGGTTTGCTTAAATCAGGACCAGAGACGGACTGGAGACTGACACAGCCAGCCGTGATTTCTTGCTGGCTTGAGCAGGAAGGAGACAGATTTATGATGCTTAAAAAATACCAACTGGCCTGGGAAATGGACAGAAATCTTCATGGCCTGTGCATGATGACACACGAAACTTTAACCCCTTGCACACTATGGCCTTCCTCCCCGGCTATCCTCAGAGTAGGCTGGTGGTGGCCCCCTCTTCCTCCCTCCCTCCCTTCCCCCTTAATATAATGGGGTGAGGAAAGCAAATTAGAAAACATCCTCTCGCTGCCTAGGCTGTCATCTGTGCTGCTAACAGTCATGAGCAGACCACATGGTGGGCATGCTGAGATAAAAGGAAGCTAAGAGATTGTTTGTACCGTTAATACATCTCATGATAAATGATGTGTAAAGTTTTACCGCGAGGTCTAAGGGAGGCTGTGAGCAGGGAACACCAGCTGAGGGAATGCCAGTTTGGGGGGAAGGGTTGGAAGGCAGATCTGGGGAGGCTGGGGAAGGGTTGGGAGCAGCCTGAGCCCAGAGAAGGGAGAAAGGAAAGGTTTATGCTGTCTCTGCCAGGTCTGTGTGACACCCCAAAGCTGGACACAAGGCATTAAGATGCCAGCTCTGGTTGGGGGGTGCATGAGGGTGACAGGGACATCACACCCACCCTGGGGTGGGGAAGCTGGAGACTTCTGCAATGGCTGAAACACAGAGGCAGCCATGGCTAACCCCAGCATCAGGATGCTCTGATGGCTTTCTTGCCTTACCTTTTGAATTTTTTCCAATGCCATGATCCAGAGTAAATTAAATAAAGTTATTTTTCATCCTGAACCCTTCCCTGAGATCTCTGGACCCTCCTTCCATCTGGGAGCAGAGAATTCCTAAGAGTCATGGGGGTCAGAGGGTTCCAGAGCAGGAGCTGCCAAGGTCCTCACATGGGGGCTGTGTCTGCAGGGTGGGTGCCAGGCAGGGTGGGCTTCCAGACCACTTACACTCTTGCTCCTGGAGCCGTCCTCTGGAAACTGCTGAGCTTCTCCTTGACAAATATGGGTGAAACTCAGGGCTGCTGCTGGTGTTTGCCAAGGTTTGCTTGAGGCAGCAGCCATGCAGCAGCAGAAGGGATGCCAAGAAGCCTACAGTAGGTCACTGTGCCCTGGCGAGCTGGAGAGAGCAGAGCTGGGGTGGGCTGGTGTCTGGCCAGAGCTTTTGTTTGAGGCTCTCAGCACTGCTCCTGGAACAAACCTGAGGGTCCTTGGAAGCTGCCACCCACCTACATCTGCTTCTCCATGCTGCATCTACTGGTACTAGATCCTGCTGCTTGGCTCCTGACACTGGTGGGAAGACTCATGGCTGGTGGCACCACAAGCCCCTTTCTCAGTTGGGGCTGTTGAGATTCCCAGGGCAGAGGATGGATGCCACAGCTATCTCATAAATACCATGCAAACACGAAGAGAATTGAGCAAATGATAAAATGGAGATGAATTTTTGGGAGCAGACAGATTGAATAAAGAAACAAGGCATCCAAAGATGCAGTTTATGCCCAGGCAAGATCAATCTTGACAAGGACCAATACTTTATGTGGAGCAAATAACTCACTGCTAACAGATCTGCACATCTGAAATGTGCTATTAGGAAGAAAGCCCTGGCTTCCCCTACATCTCCTCAGAGTCCCTGACAAGCACAGCCTCCTCACCCTGCACTCACCACCGCCTTGTATTTAAACATCCTCCTCTTTTCTGCCCTTCTTCTTCCCCAGCAACTCTCCTCTCCCTGTTGAGCCTGTTGTGCTGATAGCCTTGTTGCTCCAGCTCTTCAGAGCAGAGAAGCACATTCCCCTGATGTTCCCCAGCACTGACATCCTCCATGCACAGACTTTGGGTCCTGCAGTGCCCAGTTCACATGTTCCCATCATCCCTTCACGCCCAATGCTGCACCATACCCACTGCCCCAACCACTGAGGGCATTTCCCTCCGCCCAGGGGATGCTCTTCAGCTTAGCAGTGCCAGCTCTGCTTGTGTGGTCACTATGCATTGAGACAGCTCGAGTCCACCTCGCAAGGACACAACGTGCTTAGTGACTTGTGAAAACTGTGACCTGTGGTAGTGGGACCCAGACTGTGGTGACTGGGAGTTGGGACTCTTCACTGTCACATCTTTAAGGGACTAAGCCACCAGACAACCCCAAAATTCCAGTTTTGGGATCTGTGCCTTGCAGGCTCCCGGCTCCCAGCGTGAGCTCTGTGCCAGACCATCTGTCTGCGCTCCCCTTCTCCTTGCCACAGCCAGAGATTTGCACAACCCAGCACATTTAACTGGCACTGGAATCTTCCTACCTGGTGCGAGGGCCCTAAGCCTGATCTGCATTTGGGATTGCGCTAAGCCAGCAGATCTCCTGCACATTTGCTCTTTGAAAAAGCATGCTATGAAAAGCTCTGGCAGGAGGGCCCATAAAGGGGAAGCCTGACATCTCCAGCCTGCAGATAAAGCTTTGCACCATGCAAGACATTTTGATATTTTATGCTACCATTTGGCACCGCTCCAGAAGAGCTCTGAGTTATCTTAAGCTTTGTAAATGCAGAGCAAAGCATTAGCAGGGGAATTGTTCCTAAGTCAAGGCGCGCGGCAAAAAGGGTTCTTACAGGGTACTCTCCCACTGGCTTTGGGGGATAAGTGCATGCTTACACCCCCCGCCCAGGGAGACCACAACTCACTAAGCTGAGGGGCTTACCCAGAAACTACAGCCAAGCAACTCATCCCAGCTCCTAAGTACATAAAAGCATCCAAAAGTAAAAACCCATCTCAAACTCTGGTGATTAATTAGGATGATGGATGGGGACACAAATCTGGTCACGCTGCTCCTTCCGCATGGATGCAGAGGCTGTTCCGAGGAGAAGAAGCTGAGATGATCAGAGCAAGATGTTGCTCTGGATGGTGCTGGCTGAGAAGGTACAGAATACAGAATTAAACAGGTTGGAAAAGACCTTCGAGATCATCAAGTCCAACCTATCACCCAACACCATCTAATCGACTAAACCACGGCACCAAGTGCCTCATCCAGTCTCTTTTTAAACACTTCTGGTGATGGTGACTCTACCACCTTCCCGGGCAGCACATTCCAAAGGCCAATCTCTCTTTCTGGGAAGAACTTCTTAACATCCAGCCTAAACCTCCCCTGGCACAGCTTGAGACTGTGTCCTCTTGTTCTGTCACAGGTTGCCTGGGAGAAGAGACCAACCCCCACCTGGGTACAACCACCCTTCAGGTAGCTGTAGATGGCAATAAGGTCTCCCTTGAGCCTCCTCTTCTCCAGGCTAAACAACCCCAGCTCCCTCAGCCTCTCCTCAAAGTCAGGGCATGAGACCACAGCTTCCAAAGTCATGCAGGAGGCTCCCGTCAGTGTGAGTGACCAGGGACGCCTTTGCTCCCTCCCTGGGCTGCCTACATTTGCAGGAGCCCAGCAGCTAAAACTGACAGTCTGGAAATAATCTTGAAGGAGAGAAGCGAGGCAGCTGCTCAAAGGCTTCTGCCAGCCCGGAGCCGAATCTGGCTTGGGGAAAGGTGCTACAGCAAAGGAGACCCTGTGTCTGATCAGGAAGCTCAGTCAAGAGCTGGAGCGTTTAAACAGCAGCAGCAAAGGAGCTGGGAAACAGAAAACAGGAAAGAGCAAACGGCTTGTGCAGGGTGGAAATGCGCTGCTGGAGGAGGAGGACTGGAGAGGGAGGATTAGCCAGCTATAAATACAAGCAGTACCGAGTTAAAAGGCTAATTAGAATAGCAAAAAGAAATACAGCAGCACATTTCAGAGACCATTTCCACTAACAAAGGGTTTCTCAAACCTGTTTGCAGGAGTGAATATGAATGAGCAAATTGGATCCCTATGAAATGATTTCAAGAATTGGAGGAGGAAAAAGGTAATGGCAGGTCTCTTAACAGCCAGTCAAGCTCCCTGACATCTTCATTTGTGGCAGAGGGAGAGATGACAGTCCTCAGTTTGCATGTCCTGGGAGCTAAAAAGAGCCAGTACCAAAGGAAGAGTTTGTGAAGAGACAGGCACAAGTGGGCATCCTTCCCCTGGAGAGAAGTGAGCACTCTCCTTATTCTAGGCTGAACTGGAAGGGTCTGGGGGTTGCCATGGATCTGAGATGCCCCTGTGATGCTGGGCACAGGGGCACAGCCTCTCTGCATTGCCATCCCCAGGCTTGGCCCAGCTGCTCTGGTCCCAGGGTCACCCCAGATGCACACGAGGCAGCTTCTGGGTCATTGGAGCTGGCACTGAGCAAACCATGGGCTGTGGAAGGAAATCAGTGGGCTGTGGGCACCCATGGCCCATAGCCTCAGCATAGGCCCAGCATGGCTTTTAGCTTCCCCTAAGGCTGAGCAGATGGCCCTCAAGTTTCCAATCTGTTCAACACACAACATACATGTACCTATCTATGTGTATAAATACAACCCCCCCTCGACTGGATGCCCCCACCTTGTCCTGCAGACACGGCTGCACTGCTGCAAGGCTGCTCCATCCCCAGCCATGCCCACCCTGCTCTCTGCAGCAGTGGTTACAGCATTGCTGATAGCACTTGGCAAGGCATGTGAGCTGCCAGCCTCTCAACAGTCTGCTCTGCACCCTCACCCAGCTCAGGTCTTCTGGCAAAAGCTGTGACCCACATATGATAGTCCTGCAGCCTGTCCTAGGCTCGAAGGGATGCCAGAATGGCCATGAGGGAGGATCTCTCTCTCTTGCCCAGCACACTCAGATTCTGCCCAGTCTTTAGGATACAGGAGTTCAGCCCTGCAAAGAGCCTGCAGCTAGCCTGAGAGAGAGTTTGTCCCACACATCAGCTGTCCAGAAGCAGCATGGAAAAAGGAGACTGTCACCAGAGCAGAGGCTTGTTTGGATTCACATTCTTTATCTGGGCTTCCAACAGCTCAGCAATGATGGGGTCCTCCAGACCACTCTGCAGCTGGAGAGCAGGGATTGGTATCCCCATATCTCACATGGAGGTAACCAGCTGAGGATAAATGGGATGACTTTTATTCTTCTTCTGTTCATGATATCACTGGTGGCTGCTGTGAATAGAGCCACAGGTCATGATGACATCAGGACAGTAATGGGACAAATGGGTGACAACTGGGGATGATTCAAGAACCAGAGATGGGGCTGGGGGGCAGAGGTGTTCACAGGGAGCAAGGGCAGAGTGCTGCTGTCTCCTCCCTGGCAGACAGTGTGAGCTGGCAGTGAAGGGGACAGCGTGGTGGCTGGGGACAGGGCTGCCTGGCTGGGAACTCTCCAGAATTAAACTAATTGCATTGCCTAGGAAATGATCACAGCAGCTCAGATGTTCTGCTCCCCTCTGAGGATGCAGAGGGGCTTTATGAGCACTAATTAACTCCGACTCTACAACATGCCTTGAGGGCAGGTACAACCAGACCCACAGAGGGGGAGCAGCAGCTGCAGGTGCCATGGTGAGGTGATGCCAAGGTAGTGTCCACTGCCTGGGAGATTTCACAGCAATGGGTCCCTCCTGGCTGTGATTACAGCCCAGGAGCTCCCACTCGCAGGACTCCTCTCTGCCCACCCCAGCTCTCTGCACTCTCTGCACACATGCCCCCACCATGTTCATCAGGACCTCCCAGAACAAACATAAGGCCAAACTAGAGTTTTGCTGATAAACAGCCACCAGCTGCAGCCTCTTGTCCTGCCTGCATCAATCCCTCTGTCCTTTCCTGACACCCTTCTGTGTTCCCTTGCTCTACCCTGAACAGCCCATGGGGCCTTGCAGGTCCACACCTGACTGCTCCAAACACCCTGGGAAAATCCCGGTGCTGCCCATGAGGCAGTCTTGCCAAGGCAGGAGACAGCACACTGGTCCTGGATGCTCTATGCACTTGGCCCTGCATCCCTGTCCTCTCCTCAGTCAGGGGGCTCCAGCCAGCCAGGAGCCTGCGCTCCAGGCAATGTTCTCTGTGGTGTGAAGCAAGGGGCAGAGAAGCAGAGAAGTTCACACACATGCACCTAAATAAAATATTTTTAAGTGAGTTTCCCATGAGGTGCCAGCAGCACTTTATCTCATGCTGCCTTTGCTGGCTGATCGTGTTGTCACTCCAGCTGGTGGGGACAGTGGCTGCCAGCAGGAAAGGACGATGGCAATGTCTCCTCTTGCCTGGCAGAGCTGTGCTGGCTCAGCCCTGAGCACTGCTCTCAACCCTGCAGGAGACTGGCTCCTTGCAACAAGCAGCAGGGTGGCATCAAGAGGCACAGCAGCAAACGGGTGCAGCCCCAGCCTGCTGCCCTGTGCCCAGTGGGAGCAGAGTGCCAGCTACCAGCCACTAGGTTCTTAGAATTTTGTTCAGAAATCAGGAGTTCTGATGTTTGGAACTGGTTTTAGCCTTCTGCATCACAGCACCCCTCCAGCCCTGCCCAGCTGGCAGGCTGGAACAACTGCCCCATCCCTGGAGTCACAGAGTCATTGAATCACAGAACTCTCAAAGGCACACAGCTGCACACAGCCTGATACTGGGTGGCCAGCTGACCTCTGTCCTAATCCCTGGGCTGAAGTTTGAGGTTATTAGGGGAAAACATCAAACATTTTAGGGAGTGATTCCTTATATGCACAGGGATGCCCTGACCTGTGCCCTGGACATGTCCCCATGGGCACTGGCATAGGCAGGGTACCAAGCAGGGGCCCTACAACGACCCCCCATCCCCACTGCTCCATCACTGCCGTCAGTCCGGAGTGTGGGAGGCTTTTGCATGGAGCAGGGATGCCTGCTACAAATGTCAGCTCTAATGGCAGGCTTCACCTTAGCTGGACAAAAAATCTCTGTGCCCTGTGGCAAAGCCACTGCGGCTGAGCTGCACAAACTCACTGGGTCAGACCTGGCCATTTGCAGTTTGCACTTTCTTCGTGCAGGGAAGAAATAGTTATTTCCCCTAATTACAAGTTAAATGCCAAATAAATGCCCTATCCTGCATGGTAATTGCAGTGTCACTGAGTGATTAATTCCTGCTCTACAAGCTGAGAATCTGCACAACGTTTGCAAATGGCAATAACCTGGCTCCCGAGCCGCTGAGCTCTGCACGGCCCTGCTGGCACTGCCCGTTTGCTGGGCTCTGGTGACCCAGCACTACGGGTGGTCTTCAGGCTTGCCAGGACACATCTGCAGCAGGACACTGGCTGACAAAGGCAGGCTGTTCTGCACCAGTCCCAAAAGCTGTCCCTCGCCCATGGTGTCCTGGCATGGGTGGTTGAGCTGCCCAGGCTGTATGCCTCACACAGCACCAGCTGCCTGCACCCCAGCCCACAGCAAACTGTGGGAGCACATGGGGACACCAACAGTCCCCATGTCCCCATGGAGAGCTCTGACTGGTCCCTGGGGCTGGAGCAGAGCCTGTCCAGTCCCAGGGCCAGAGCACTGAACTCTGTGTGGGCTCCTGGTACAGAGCCAGTCCTCAGCCCCAACAGCTCTCTGTCCAAGGGGCATGCCAGCAGCGGAGGCTCCTTGAAGCTGCCGATGCCACAGCCAAGAGATAATCACGGCGCTGATCGATAGGAGACTGAACGTTAGAAGTGATCCCCCAGCCGATTTCAGGTTCCAGTAGCGGGCAGCAGCCTCCCCCTGGTGACTTCTGCAGAGCTGCCGTCCTTACCTGTACCCAGCCACAGGGCTCTGGCCCTATCCTGCCCCACGCCCATGCTCCCAAGAGGTGGGGAGAAGGAAAAGCTGTCCAGTTCAGCTTTACACGTATGTGAGAGTCTCAAACTGTGACACTTGCTAACTACATCCGAGAAAACAACAAAAGGAAATTGGAGAGGAAACCTCAGCATTCAGTCTTCCTTCCTTCCCCTCCCCCATGTTGTTTGGGGTTTTTTTTTTCCCTTTTTAAAAGGAAATAATTTTTTAGGCATTAAAAAAAACCTCCCCAGGGGTGCTGCCACAAACGTGGTGTAACCTTGAATTCCGTGTGGCAGGGCTGGCTTTCATTATTTATTAGGAAGATCAATTAGAATATTCTGTTTGCAGAAGACTATAGTCCAATATGTACTTCAAGCACTAACAGCTAAATACATGCTTATTTAAAAATCAATCTAAAAGTCAAGGTTTCCTTTGTAAATCCTTACTACAGGTTGAAAGAAATAAGAAAAAAGAAGAAAAAGGCAAAAAGCTGTGAGTGCTACCACCTGCTGAAGGCTGCGGTCTCAAGGAGACGCTCACACGTGCTGAGACGTCTCAGGTGGGAACAGAGAGCAAAAGGCAAACAACTGCCAGAGCCCCCAGCACAGAGGGCTCCCGGCGGGCACGCGTGAAGGCTGCCGGCTCCCATGGGTGGGCATCCAGGGAGCCCCACACCAGGGAGGGCACCGACGGCCCCTGGCTCTGGCAGTGGGAGAGTGCCAGCAGTGCCAAGTGACTCACGGCCGGCTCCCAGCACCCTGGCAGAGGTTTATCTTTCATTGACTGGCCAGGGCTGACACGGAGCCAAAGCCTGCGCCTGGCAGCCCGGCCCAGATCCGCAGTGTCCTCGCCTCTCTCCTCGCAGGAGCAGGTTTCCAAGATTAATTGCCATGTATTATTTATTGACCTCAGCCACGACCTTGGCCTGCCACGGGCTCCTTCACCACAGCCTCCTCAGCAGCCACAGCAGCAGTGGCAGGAAGCAGCTTTGGCAGGGCAGCACCGGTGGCACAGGGTGCCCGGTGCAGCCAGCCTGGCCATGCCACAGGGCTGCCTGACAGCCCCAGAGACACCAACTGCTCTGCTCCCACTCCATCCCCACCCTGCTCAGCCATTCCCCAGCTGCAGCCAGCTCCTGCTTTCATCTCTTCCCTGCCGCAAGCTGGGCGTGCGCAGCCAGCTCCCAGGTTCTCCTGATTTCTTAAGCTCTTTCTCTTTCGTCTTTCATTTCTAAATCTTATCTCCAGGTAAAAAGGGTATTTGATGGGATCAAAAAGTGACCTTTAAGGAGGTTAGCAGAGCCTCAAACGCTATCCTGGCAAGTTCATGCACACTCGAGCGCTGAAGGGAACAGCTCTCTGATCTCCTGCTCCTCAGTGGAAAAGTTGCTTCCTAAAGATCTCTGCCAAAAGTCCCTACAACAAGCTAAGAAAACTTTCTGAAAAAGCCACAACCTAAAGCTGGGCACAAGCTGTCCTCCAGCTGCTGAGAAAGCAATCATCAAAAACTTCTGACATGGTTCTTCCCCTGCTCAAGTTCCCTGTCTCTCGCCAGTCCCCTGTGTCCAGCAGAGTCCTGATGATCCCCCACCTTTCACTCAGCCACACAAAATCACTCAAGTGCCTTCAGAAGCATGAGAGCTGTGGAAGGACGTGGGACAGAAGCAATCAGAACAATTAAACAGTGACTAATGCCTGGAACTGCATCTGAGCTGAGCATGGGATGCAGACCCAGCAGCTGTCCCCCAGGCAGAGGCAAGGTAACACTGCACGGGGACCCCTCTGGCCCCAGGGGACACAATGGCCCTGCCATGCTGAGACTCCCCAAGGCCTTCCCAGCAGTGTTGTGCCCTGCACAGGCCGGAGCACCTCTTGGTCATGCTGGGAGAGATGTAGAGAGGAATCAGCAGCATGAGCTGGTGGACAACAAATCCCTCCCTGAGGAGATGGCACCACTTGATCTGCAAGTCAGAGTCACTCCATCCCTGGGCAAGACCAAGACTTGCAGACCTTTCCTAAGCACCTTGTGGTTAAATTCCAGATGGGAGAAGAGCAGCCTGAGCTAAGGGATGATGTGGGCACATGATGAAGTGGCTTCCACCATGCCATGGGATCAATGAGCTGCAGCACTGCATCCCTCCAGGGTCCTGGCAGATGGAGACCAGGGATCAGGAGGTCAGGCCCATACTCTCCAGTGGCAGCTCAGAGCTTGCACTGGTGGTGACAAGATCCTCATGCCACCAGCTGGGCAAGGGGACACATGCAGGCTCCTCTGTCCACAGTGGAGCTTGCTGGTGCCTCTGCCTGCAGCAGGAGACCCAAGGCAGAGGGAACAGCCAGGAGTGCAGGATTAAACAATTCTGTGCCACTGAGCAGGGCTGCAGCAGTGCACAGCCTGTGCTGTGCCACTGCCAAGCACCAAGCACAGTGGGCAAGGGCACAGGCAACAGTGTGAAAGCTGCCTGTTCAGAGCAGTCAACCCACCACCAAGATCATGTCCCCTCCACATCACCTTGCCTCCAGAGAGAGGGACAAGAGGATACCCTGAGCCATGCCATTCTCTCCAGCCTCCCCATGCAGACCCGTCCTGACAGCAGCTCGTTGCAGGGATGGCAAACCCAGCCCAGCAGCCAAGGGGTTAAAGTGCCTCGTTATTCCTTTCATACCTGGGCTCCACTTATTTGCAGAGCCCATTTCCCAGAAGCCAAGGCTTCTAGCAGCAGCTCTGCTGTAGAACCCCTTATTATGGATTGCGAGTTCCTTAAAGGTCAGGGAACACAACACAATGGAACGGTATCAGTGAGCTCAGCCACTTGGTATTTTACTAGGGGAACCCATAAAGCAGATTGTTTGCTGCAGAAAACATACGCTGGATAATAAAGTCGCTGTAATTGTCTCCAGAAACAAACAATCAGTTCGGGGGAAAACGCTGCGGGCATGGGGGTGCCCAACGCGGCCTGGCCGCAGGCGCTGCTGGGCTGTATTGCACCCTTCAGGCTGCAGCACCTAAAATGCATTGCCAGAGAGCTCGTAGGGAAATAAACCATTTCCCAATGTATTGTTGAGAGACAAATACTCAATATTCCATCTAACGAGGGCGTGCAGCTGGCGCTTAATCTCAGGCAGCATGGAGCAGGCCGCGGCTCGCTCCCCCATTAAGGAAATGTAGAATTGATTGTGAGGATGATTGAAGATTTCTGTAGAGCACAATTCCCAGGTCTGTGATGACCCCTCCTTTTTTTTTTTTCCTCCTTTTTTTTTTTCTAATTTGCCTGTAATCTACTCAGACAAATCCTTTTATCACATTTATTTCCTTTCCAAGTTACCACCGGGGTGATTAATTACTTAACTTTGCAGTCCTACTTACCCTGCTGTACACACCAATTTTTCTTCCTATTAAAACAGGTCTCCATCCCAAACAGACACCTTTCCCTGTTAAGCTCCTTCACCCACTGCTAATAGCTGCTGAACAGTTTCCTCAGGACATGCCCAGCAGCCACCCATCCCATCCTGTCCCATCCCATCCCACGGTTTCACATCACTTTGAGATGCAGCAGGCACCGCTCATCGCCCTGCTGCCCACTGCAGAGTGGCTTGGCCCTTCCATGGGGAGAAGAAAAGCACCAACCTCCTTCTCCAAGAAGCCAGGAGCTTGTCAGACCGTGGGGGGTCACGGCTGCTCTGCCAGCCTGGAAATTCTCATTTGGTTCTAGATTTAATCTCATAATGAAAAAGGAATTGGAACCAGTGCAACTGTTTTACCCTTCCCTAGTCACAGAGAGGGGAGGAAAAGCAATTTAAAAGAACCGACGCTGCCTACACAAAGGCAGGGCTGCTCTCACCCACCTTTAACACCTGCGCTGGCTGCTCACCGGCTGGGGGAGCGGAGGAGGAACGCTCCCACCCCCCTCCCTGAGCGTGCCACCGCGTCCCAGCCAACAGCAGCAAGGCACTCGCCACAGAAAAGCAATTAGATTTAAATCTAGTTTCCTCTTTCTGCCTTGTCTTTTCTCTTTTCTCTACTTAGATGCTCTTCAGTGTAGTACCTAATATGATTTGTGTTGAGCACAGTGTGAAACAGGAATGATTTATGGGTCTGTTAGTACTCCACAGCTACCTGACGCCATCTCAGCCCCCCAAAAGGGCACTCCAAGAGCAGATTGACGAGGGAGTCCTGGCATTACATGTAATTATTTGTGTACCCTGCCCACATAATCATGGTTATTCTGGCTCTCACGATGCTTGAGCGCTTTCCTTGTGCCACGCTGGGCTCTGCTTCAGCAGAAAACAGGTCTTGGACCTTCAACTGGCACCAGCCCCCGCTGCCCCACTCTGCCTGCTGCCAAGAACAGATCTGCTGGGCTCTAATTGTTTCAGCTCAGATGAACTTGTGCCTCAAGATGGGCTCAGTCTTTGCATGTCATTGCCCCTGAGGCACTAGGTGCTCAGGCACCCACTATACCCAGCTCCCACAGCATGCCGGGGTTGCAGCAGCTTGGGTGCCTAAGTCCTCCTGAAAGTCCCTGGGATAGGTCAGATAGCACCACGGCTGCCAGAGCAGCTCTCCCAGGGACGATCCCGCCCCTCTGCGCTACCAAATGCCCTTCATTAATGCTTAATGCTGCCCCAAGAACATCCCGGGTCCTCACTGCAGCCACCGCTGCCAAGGGGCAGGCAGACAGCACAGCCCCCTCCCTTCCTCCAACGTACAACCAGAAGCCAAATGAAATAATGAAAGAAACTCATTTTAATGCCACAGAGGGAATTGTTTTATTGCTAAAGCAGCAAATAGAACTAATTGAATCGGCTGGGGAAAAAAAAAAAGAAAAGGGAGTGAAGGAGAAGAGAGGTGCAGTGCACCGACAGAAAGGGCGAGCGGGAGCCTGAATATTCATGGACCTGGGAACTGCAAATCTGTGAATGCAAAATATCCTCAGAACTGATAACAGTGCCAGCACTGATGGCAGTGCCCAGCTCCAAAAGTGAGCAAGCAATGTTTGCATTTACAAGATGGGGTTTTAAGTAATATCACGGAGCAAATTCTCTGGCTCATTAGGCTGCTCTGCACCACCCCTCCTGAAACAGGCCAGCCTGGGAGTGAGCACAGGGGATACCGCATCCCATCAGCAGCTACGCACAGGGCAAGGTGCCCACCTTGCCCCTGTCTTGCCTACCGATGGGCACAAGTACCCTGAGGTGCTCCACAACCTCTCCCTCCTTTCAGTGCCACCCTCATGGGCAGCAGACACTCTTGAGACCATACTGCTGCCCAGCAGGGACGGGATGGTGACCTGGCTGCTGCCTGCCAGGTGAGGGGCTGTGGAGGTGGCTGTGACCCTGTTGCTGCCAGACTGAGCACAGGCTGGCATGGCTGCAGGGCTGGGCACCTCATCTCAAATCACGTCCTGTGTCCCACACCACCAGTTAAGCCTGCCACAAACCTTTAAGTTCACTGTTTTCAGTCAACCTTCATATTCAGTGGCCACATATATGTAGTAGTGTAGAGGGCTGCATTTTAATTAAGGCAGTGCTCATGTTCTTCATTACAGCACTAAGTCACCCAGCAAGGAGCACCAAGGATATAAATCCCCTTAATGAAGAAGGAGCAACACGTTCTGCTTTGTACGTTTAAGCAGAGGCACCACCACACAAAATGACTGCTCCAAGGAGAGCAAGAAGGTGCTCCAGGAGAAAAGCTGGATTGGACATGCCATTGACTACACACCACCACCAGCAGCACCAATTCAGGACTACCATGACCTCCCTATCTGCATCCCAAGGGCACAAGAAACAGCCTGTGGCACCTCAATCTGCTTGCCCTGCAATGAAACCCTAAGGTCCACCTGGGCTGTGTGGGTTTGCCAGTGGGTTGTGCAGTGCCCAGGCTCCTCCTGGAGGCCCACACCATAGATAGAGGGGAAGATCTGCAGCAAAGACCCCCATGGCAGGAGCTCCAGCACTCAAGGGCTCCAATTCTGTCCTGAGCTGCTAGCGCTGTGCAGCCAGCCTCAGAGCTACCATGGGGCTGAAACATGCACCTCTGCAGAGCCCCCCAGTCTCTCCCCATGGCAACATCCCCAGTCCTCATCCCCTGGGAACAGTGAAGAGCTCCAGGCTCTCTCCCCTGCCTGTGACATGCTCCAAGCATTAGCAGAAGTTAATAGGGGACACTGGCAGAGCCACACTGCAAGCACCTCACCAGGCTACCTGTGGGCAGGACCTTGACCTGGGTAGCAGCATACTGGCATCCACTGTGGTGCCCTGTGGGGACCCTGGCTGCCAGGAATCCCTGCTCTAAACACATCACCCTGATGTCATAAGCAGCTTGGAACTTACACATTAATAAATGGGCTCCTCCAAGGCTCTGGCAAGGAGAAAGCACCTCCCCACCATCACCTGCCACCAGCAATGGCTGAGGAGCTGCTGTCAGGTCTCGAATTAAGAGGGTGGTGTTGGAGATACAACAGGTGTCCCACAGAGACAGCCATGTCCCAGGACCAGGGCCTTGCAGAAAATTCTGTGGGAACAGGGCAATAATAAACTCCCTTGGTGTAACTTCACCAGCAGTGGCTCCAGCAGAAAGCCTGCAGTGATCTAATAACACAATTCCCCTGCTGCCACTACAGCCTCCAGAAAGCAGGGGCAGCCTGAGCCTTAAATCCATCCCAGCTCTTCCTCTGTCATTAATTGTCAGGCTATTTGTACTGCACATTTTACATACCAAACAGACATCAAGTTCAAGGTGGCCTAGGCTGCAGAAGGGCCCTCTTTTAATCTCCCTAATTCTAAAGCGGTACCAAACTTCACTATTTTCTGTACACTTACATCTAACACTAGCACTAGCAATTTAGGAGCAATAAAAGTCAAGCTCCCGCCTCACACAATGACCTTGCAGCTTTATTTCCAAAGTTCAATCAGTTAACCTAGGAGAGCAACAGCTTCCCTACAGTGAGTAATGATGCAGAATAATATTTAGATAGAGATAAACCCCTTTTGCATAGGAAATTGCATCACAATTTGCTGGGTCTCCAAAATTCGCAGCGAGATGCCTTAGTTTGCCAATGAAGTTATTGCCTCAGGCATTTTTGCACAGTGCTTTGATTTTTTTCCGGGGGTTTCTGGAGGATTTTGAGCTGAGTAAGGAACCTTTGCTGCTCCTGTGCAGCAGACCCAGCGGCGCTGCCTGCCCTCTCCTCCCACGCTGGTTCACCTGGCACTGACCGGCTGCAGCAGATGAAGAGCTTCCCAAAAAGTGGCTCTGCCCTTAATTGAGGAGGAGGCAGATGGGCACTGCCCATGTTGCTGGCTGGGGACTCTCAGGGCTCCCCTTAGCATGCTGGGCACTGACAAGCGCTCACCCTGTGAGAATTCAGTTCCCCAGGACGGAGGACACCAGCGCACGCAATCACAGCTTCCTGGCTCTGCTTTGCCCAGACATTCAATCTACCTTGGTCAGCCACTAATTAAGATTGGTGAGCAGAACACTGCCAAGGCCTCCCATCTGCTGCCAGGGCCTGACATTATTCATTCTCCCCTGCCCATGGGGGGAGTACCAGCCACCACCCAGTATCAGCCACCACATTCACACCTCCCTCCACACCTGTTAAAGCATCCCCATGACTCCCCAGCCTCTCAGGTTCACACCCTACTGGTGATGACAGCAGTTTGCTTTCCTCTGTGTTCTTGACAACTCAGGCAGGGGAGGCAGAGCCCCTTCTGGGGTACCTCTATGCCCTGGGATTGGCTGGTTCTGCAGCCACCAGCCCCTTGGAGCAGCAGGGCAGAGGATGGTTTGTAATGAACACAGCTCAACTAAATCACCCCAAACCAGCTGGGAGGTGCAAGTGTTGATGGTGTAGGCAAGCAGCAGTGGGATCAGTGCCACTGCTCCCCGGGGGACAGGTCCGATGGGGATGAGCCAAAGCCCAATTAAAGACCTCCAGCAGCAAGGATTTCAGGATCCATGGTCTGCCACCAGCATTCCACAAGTCAGCACTTTGGACCCAAAAAGGTTTTAAAGTAAGCAGGGCTGGAGCTGAGCAATTAGCAAGGCACCCCAGTGGCACAGCCCCTTAGAGCCACGGTGAGCTGGAGGAGGCTCAGAGGTGGATCCTAAGCAGGGGACAGCAGCTGAGCCCCCAAGGTAGTCCCACAGCCACTGGAGCCTTGTGCTGAGTAGCATCACCCCGAGCGGGTGCTTTGCCTCCTCCTTGGCTGGGCAATGGCAGCTCCTGCTGTCAGCTGCTGAATCCAGCACAGGTCTAACACGGCGCTGAGCGGACGTTGGCTTTCCACCAGCATGCTGGCTGCTTGGCTTAATTATATGAATGTCCATCATGAACAAATAGAGAAAGGGCAGAGCTGAGGCTGAAATAAAGTTATTTGCAGATGTGGATGAGGGCTAATAGAAAGTATATTCTATTACTGTGCCCATCTCCATGCAAGATGAAAGGAGATATGCTCCAAAACAAAGCAGAGCTGTGAATTTGGGCTTACCACAGCACCACTGTTCCGCTCCGACCCAACGTGATTACCCATTAATAAAGGAGGGAGCCAGGTCCATTGCAGCCTGGCTCTGGAGGGAATGGAAATCAGATTTTGGCTTCAGTTACAGCAATCTCCATAACACAAAACAAAGCCTGGCAGCTGGCGTTATTTTTATCTTAAGCCAGCTCTGTTTAGTAGGTCTGCGGTGATCATTGATGTCCTGTTGCTATTGCCTCTTCTCCCCCACCCCCCCCACCCCCCTGCCTCAGTTTCTCCAGGCACTGACTAGGCTGGAGGGCTGTATTTTGAGAGGATCCTGCATTCCTTAGTGGCAAAAACCAGTGGTGAATTTTGCATCCACCCTCAGCATTTGGCCTGTTTATATTGCCGAATAAATTCTTTAAAGAAGTACCGTACTTCACAGGAGAGCTTGTCAAGGTAAATACCTTCATTTACATAAAATGTGACTAGCAATTGAAATGTTAAAGCCATAAAGAGCAAGTTTATGATCCATCCTTGATGCCTGGATGTATAATATGACAAGAGGGAAAATAGTGTGGCTTGCAACGTTTACTAAATTGGTGTGTTGACTCAGGGGATGGAAATGGGAGATTTGACAAAACAGGTTGGAGGGGGTTTGAGGTTGTGGTTTGTTGGGGGGTTTTCCCTCTTTTTTTTCTTCTTCTTTTTTTTTTTTCCCCTCCAATAAATACGAATCCCTTCAACAGCATTCCAACAGTTGGCTGTTAAACACTCTCCTTAGACTGGAAACAGCAGCTACCTAAATAAACAAACAGACTGCAGGGCGGGGGACTGCATGGGAAGGAGCTACCCATTCAAGTGGTGCTCTGGGGATGGTCACCTGAGATCACAGGGGACAGGAGCCCAACCACACATGCTCCTCCAGAAAAGTAGAAGAGATACCCACAAGCCATTATGTACAGCAAGGTCCGAGCAGCAGCTCCAGCATATGGCGGCTTCATGGTCCCAGAGACACTGAGCTGCTCCAGCATGGGGATGGAACCTGTCCCAGCCACTCTGCCTCCCCCTATCCAGCAGCTTTGCTGGAGCTGACCCTCGCTCCTTTGATCTAAGCAGGAATTCCTCACGGTGACTGGAATTTAGGGGCTTCTTTTCAACTTTTTTAAAATTGGAGAAGAAACCCATTTAAACCACTTCAAATCCTAAATAATACTTTAAAAAATGTGAATAGAAAGGATAAACTGGACCGCTGCCTACATACATAGCAGGGTGAAATTATAATATCCACACTTAATGCTCTGGAAAGTTTGATCGTGCATGTTCCTCACCTCAGCTCTGTGCGAGCGTTCCAGCCATTCATTCACACCCCTACCCTTCTCAATTCATTGAAACCACTTCAAGCAAAAATCATTTGAAAGAAATTACCTCTGTGTATTGCACCACAAGCAGTGAGAAATGTCCCACATGAGCCTCTCCAGCCCCCAAAGCAATAAAATTTCTGCTGAAGTGCATGATATAATGACTCTGGGAAGGAAGTCCCCATGACAACAAGAGGTAAGAGAAATCCATGAAAAGCAAAGACTCCGACCTCTCTCGATACAAGGTGTCACCAATTTGTGCTGGAATTTTCACTTTGAAAACCAAAAGCCTTTGTCCATAACTTTCTTTGAGAACCTGTTGTTCCCCCTTTGCTAGGCTGGGCTTGGAAGAGAGCGGAGCAAGCCTCGCCAAATCAGAAGCTGAGCAGGGGTCAGGCACATCATTTAAACCTTGAACACAACCAACCAACCCTTCACCTTTCTCTTCTCCGGGGAGGCTGCTTTTCCCCAGACCTGTTTTGGGGGGTTCTGCAGCATCCACAGGCTTGGGCAATGCTGCAACCACAGGCAGAGCAGAGCTCACAAACTTTGACACTACCCCGAACACTTAAACCATTAGCAGCAAAGCTCTGCAGCCTTTACTTAGTGGATTATTGAGCAGAAACAGAGACTGCTCTTGAAAGCACAGTTCTTTGGACAGGTTATTTCAGGCCTGGTGACATATGATGGTTCCCCAAGTGCTCCAAGGGATGCTCCACAAGTTCCTAGAATCACAAACTGGTCTGGGTTAGAAAGGACCTTAAAGATCACCTAGTTCCAATGCCCTGCCATGGGCAGTGACACCTGCTAGAAGCAGGTACTCAAGCTGAGGGAAGAGGCATCTCTGCTGTACTTGGCTGGTTTCTGAGCCCTGGATTCACAGCCCTCCCAAGCACTCCTGCCCAAGGTGCTGGGCTGCTCCTGCTCACAGGAGCTAGGCACAGACCAGGGAGAGTAGGGCAGGACCCTGCTGGGTGTGGCGCATGGTGGCCTGAGGGAGTGGTGCCAGCCATGTCTCTGCCAGGGCTGAGCAGGACAGGTGCCCAGGATCTACAGCTCTCAGCTGTGCCATCTTCCCTCCCACGTCTCTCTCTGCACCACGTGCCCTGCAAACACACAACCTCACCCAGTGGCAGCCAGCACTGAGGGAGCAGGCATCTGGAGCCCTCCCTGACAGCGCCTTGTCCTGGCACTGCTCTCAGCCTCTTTGCAAGAAGAGCAGGCACAGCATGGAGGGGCTGCGGGTGTTGAAAGCTGCTGCCATTCCCATGGCTACAGCTGAGTAGCCTGTGGATAACCATCATCAGGTGATGACACACTGCAAAAAGGCTCGAGTCATTCCTGCATCCTGTCCCTGAAGCTGAAACCAAGGGGAAGGCTGGGAGAAGACCCTGATGCACACAGGGCAGGAGACCCCCAGCACTGTCACACAGTGCACTCACTATGGCAGCTCTAGGTGAAGGAGAAAATTGATGCCTGATGCTAGAGTGGGCTCTCTCCAGCACCCAGATGGGCAAAATACAGGCATTAACCAGCAGTGAGCCTGGCCCCTGCTCATAGCCTCCACCTTATAATCCAGCTCAGCCCAGAGCCTCCACCAGCTTCAGTGAGAGCCTGACTCAGGCACCAGAGGGAGGTCAGTGGTGCAGGTATGGGCTCACTCTGTGTGGGAGACTTGGGCTAGGAAACACAATGCATGTCTCAGATGTTTAGCAAAGGCAAAGGGTTCAAGGTACTGAAAGTACCACATTACACAAACACTAGTGCAGTCTCCAAGCCAGATTCATCCCAACACACTGGATCCACAGAGCAGGGAGGCAGCTGAGTCACTACATTTCAGCAAAAGCCAGCTCACAGCAGGTCCCAGAAAGAAAATCAATACCCTTTCCCCAAGTTCCCAGAAGTGCAGAGGGCACAGAACGCTGGGAAGGCCTTTTGCAGAGCAATCCAGCTGTCAGCAGGCTGCTGCAGCGGTGCTGGTCGTTAGCAGCAGACCCAATCCATCTGTCCCCTGCAGGAGCCCTGTGGTGCCCATCAGCACAGGCTCATGGCTTCGATGACAGCTGTTTGATTTCCGACTATGCTGAGCTGATGGGAGAGCCACCAGCACTACCCAGCAACACAATTACAGCTCCCAGCAAGGGCTGCACCATGTGAGACCAGCTGAAACAGCCCTAAGCCACCACTGCCCAACCGATGCTGAGGGATGCTGGGGGGCAGGGGGCTCATCACATCTCCTCAGACACAACTGGCACCATCTCTGCCAGCTGCTATCATGAGAAGAGCTGGGTGCTTGGAGGTGGGATGAGCCTGGTGCACACAGGGATGGCTGCACCACCCCAGAGTAGGGCACAGAGGAACAGCCCCACCAGCCCCAGAGCAGCACAGGAGGGCAGGTGGGACATCAGCAACCCCTGGGAGGAGCAGAACTGTCAGATGAGTGTCCTGTCTGCAGGGACATGAGCAAGAGCACTGGCTCCACAGCCATGGCCAGCTGCTCCTGGAACCACTGGCTTGGAAGCACACGGTCATTGCTGGGAGAAGAGCTCCTTGGCATGGCATAATTTGTTACTTGTTGAAGGCAGCAGCTGACAGAGCACCACATGGGCCTGGCTGTTGGGGAGAAGGCTCCAACAAACCCAGACAGGAGGCAATAACAGCATTAGACATGCAAACCCTCTGCACACTCATTGTGGTGGCTGCTCCCTGCAGTGGGGCTGTGTCACACACAAAGCTGCGCCCTGCACAAGGGCAGGAGGTGACACACACAGGCAGAGTGAGAGGAGAGTGGTCTCCTTACAGAGACCCTGCTGCAGCTTCTCTGCAAGGGATCTGCTGAGATGGAGGGAAGGAGAAACCCAACATGCGCATCCAGACTCCTGTCACTCCTGACTACCTGGAACAGTCCTCAAATCAGTGAGGCTTCAAACTCCACAACTGAAGTTCACCACTACCAGAGACTCAGCACTGTGGAGACCACACATCTGTTAAAACTGCAAACTGGTTTTCAAACCAGTTATGAATTTCCAGTTTTCTGCTATACAGGAGATGTCAAGACAACCCTAGAAGTGACCAGACAGACCTGCACCACCCCATGGTGCTGAGCCTGCAGGCAGCTGGGAGCACCAGGCTCAAAGCACTGTGCTCTTCCACCTAGCCCAGAGAGCCACCAAGATGCTGAAGCACTGAAGACCACTGTGCTGGTCATTTGCACAAGCAGAACAGTCCAACTAAAGCACCAGCCACCCCAGTGCCAAGAGCCCCCACTCTCCTCACACAGTCCCCGAAAAGCATTTCTCCTCTGGCACCTCCAGACTGGTCACCAACAGTCTGAGCACCCAGAGGTGTCCACATCCACACACTTTACACCATACCATTGATGGAACCACTGACAAACAGGCAGTGTGGTGGCTGCAGAGTACCAACAGTGTCACCTTCCCTTTTCCTCCCATCACATAAAATCACACAAAAGCCAGGGCTCCCTGCAGAGCCCAGGCATAGCCCACTGACACATGGCCTCTCCTAAGGCTGTCACAGCAGACCCCAAACCCAACCCTCCAGCACCACAAGGAGACAATTTTGTCAAGTGTTGGATGCTGTATTCAGTGTGCAGTTCCCATTATCCACAAAATCCTCTCATGCTCCTGCACTCTTGTGTCATGCCCAGGCAAGAACCTCAGGCACATCCCCAGCATCCCTTTGGTTTGTGCTGACAACACACATTTGTAGACATCAGCTAAACTCCTTCTGTGCTCAGAGGCCTCCAAAGTCTCCCCATCGTTCTGCTGTCATTGCTGCATGCTCAGTAAGGCTCTCACAGTTCACCTCCAGCTGCAGGGTAGCTCGGGGCAGAGCTCACGGCATGGGCCATGCCCACTGAGGCATGAGCACTGTGCTGCAGGGGGCACATCACCCAGGCAAGCACCTCCAGCCCAGCCTGGCCAGAGGGGCTGTGCATGAGGTTAACCCCATGGCTGGGCTGAGCAGGCAGGAAGAGCTGCCCCACATCTGTGAGGGAGCAGAAGGACACTTGGGCACTGCCCAAACACCAGCTGCAGTTCCTAAGGGGCAGGACAGAGCATCCTGTGGTTCAGAAAGGATGGGCAGGTGGAGCCACCAGCCACTTCCAAAAGCAAGGCAGATCCCTGCTCCTTACCACAACCATCATCCACAGTAAGACCAAGTCCTGACATATTGTAAGGGGTGAAGTCAAGCAAAGTTCATCCCCAAAGAGACAACTTACTGGCAGGTACCAGTGTCCTGGACTTGGAGAGATGAAGACCCACCAGTAACATGTGTCAGAGAGGAGTGTTGACAAAAGGAAAGGCTCATAGCCACTTCCCAAAGGCTTTAAGACCATGTAACAGTGGTCAGCTCATACTCTGCATTAAGGGGCAGAAGAAAAGCAAGCTAGGAGATGCATCCACAGCAGTTGACGCACAGGCGGTGTGAGGCACGGCATAAGGGAAGCTGTGCCCCTATACCTGTCCTTCTGACAGCCTGAATTGGGATGTATGGACTAACAAATCTCAGGCACACAAACAGCTCTGGCAGCACAGCACCAAAACAAGCCTGTGTGGGGAGAACTCCAGTTTCTCTACAGACTTTGTCTGCTGAGCTGAAGGGACCACAAGCAGCCCATCCCTCAGGGTCACCAAGAGCACAGCCTGGACCACAGAGCTGGAGTGATGGGCACACCCCAGCCACCAGGCAGAAAGCTCTACTTGCACCTACTTGTTCCTAACCACTGTCCTTGTACAGATCCTGGACATAGTGTCTACGATTGACTAACCTCAAGGCAGCAATGATGTGCGAAACCCAGTGTGGAACACACTCAAAAATTGGTAGCGTTTAGGTGCTGTCTTACAGGGGAGAAACTAAGGTGGGGAAACTGCTCTTCTTCCCTGTAGCTCTGCCAGACTGGAAGATGTTCTGTGCTGAAAGACAAAGCCAGGAATCCCGAGGGGCTGCTCCTTCCTCATTTCACTTCATAAGAACAAACTTGGCAGTAGTAAAAGCTAACAGTTGAGAATGCACAAATAAAGCAGCGTTATATGCAAAATATAAACAAGTGGTAGAAGTCCCTGTTAGGAGCTGCTGGTGTAAACACTTCAGTAGCTGCTGCTTTGCTTACAGAAAATTGACATTTCTGCAGAGAGGAAAAATCTCCAATTACTCTGCCCAGGACTCAGCTGCAGGCAGCCAGCCCTCAGTGCACTCAATCAGGGGATCTCAGAGAAGGTCAGAAGAAATAGCTGCCAGCGGGGAAGGCAGCTTCCCCCACTGCTTTAGCTCATTGTTTACATGGCACCAAGCACACCAGCCTCCTGGTCTGTGACACCAGCACAGCACCAGGGGAAACCCATTGCCCCCACCAAGGCACAGGTCACCAGCACTGTGTGACCTGTGTCCTGTCCCAGCACTGCTGGAAAACTTTAGCAAGGAAAGAAGAACACTGCTGGGCTGGGCCAGTGTGGAGATGGCTGGAGGTTAAACCACCAGGGCACATCCTCAGTGGCAGGTGCACCAGTGCCAGTTACTTAACCCATGGCCAGAGCATACATCCTCCGGCCAGCTCTGACCCTGCCTTCCCCCTCCTCTCTACCAGCACAGCAGAGCACCAGCAATGAGCTAAACAAACCACAGAGCTACTGCATGGATGAAAAATGTCGATGTGCATTCTGCAAGCACAGACCTGTGGAGCCTTTACTCCTGGTGGAGCTACTAGAGGCTCACCAGCCCTTTCCTTGTAAGCATGAGTCTAGAGGCAAAAGCAGTTGCCTGCCACATCCAGCACTTCATCTTCTGCCTATTTTGAATAAAACCAAACCCTTCATATGCTCTCCCAGCAAGTTTCTAAACTTGTTTTTTCAAGGCAAGCTTTTCCAACAGCAAAATTCAGGGAAACAAGACACCATGTCTGAAATTAGGTATAGAAGCATCACAACCATAGCTGATCCTAAACTGCTTCCCCACACTGGTACAGCTCATGGGGGAACACTCAGAGACAAACATGCTCTCTCTGTGCTGATCTCCACTCTACTGAAGCCCCTCCAGAAAACCCCTCAGCATTTTAACACAGCCAAGTGGATGCTTCACCACACAAAGTGTTCCTAAGGCTTTGCATCCACAACTGCTACAGCAAATTGCCTGAACCTCCTTGCATTCAAATGCCATCGACTTTAATGAGTGACCCCAGCAGTAACTAACTCACTGCCTCTGTTTATTCTCCCTTCATGTTCAACATGCTCAACACTTCCCATACTCAGCGCAACACAAAGACACAACTTCCCAGCTCAGCCAGAGACTGTTTCTTAAAACAACACAAGCATGGGTTGCTTTTAAGAGTAAATTTCAGCACCACCAGTGACCTGCAAGCTCCACTGAAGTGCTGCAGTGGCTTTAATTTGAGATTTTTAAAGAGAACCCCCCGAGCTATCACAAGCCATTGATTTACTGAACCAGCCAAGGCATTTAACACTTCATTACCGCCGCCCAGCATCTTCTAATAATTAGGACTCCTAATACAAGGTTTCCTTAGCTGTGTCACACAACAACATGTGGAGTCTTCCTCACGAGCAGAATTGGGTCCCATCAAGGGGAAGAACTTTCTGATATGGGACTTGTTGAATAAAGAGCAAATCTGAGCAGTGAAGTGAAGCCTGCAGCTCACTGAGGAGCCGGCACCACTCTTCCCTTCTAAGCCCCCAGCATCACCTGGAGCAGCTTCCAGCCTTGTTTATTTCAGTAATTATTAATTACTGACCTATTTACGCCGAGTGCAGCTCAGCTGCACGGTCTGCCCGTGAGCTCCGTGCACGGGAGGTACCGAAAAGGGCCTTTTCCACACATTCTCTACTTTCCCATCACACAGCCGCATTTCACATCGCCGCGGCTGCCAGGCGAGGCACCTATCCGACCCCCGGCCTGCCCCGACAGCGGCCCCGGCTACCGGGCTCTGCACCTGCCGCAGCCCCGGTGACCCCCGCAGCGGTCCCGGGACCCGCCATCGTCCGACGCCTCCGGTGACACTGCCTGGGGTTCTGGTCCCACTGCCCTGCCACTGCTGGTGTCCCTGTCCCACCATCTCGCTGCTGTGCGGGGGACACCGGAGACCCTTCCCGACCGTCTCCTGGGAATCCCCGATTGCCGGGACCCCCCCCCCATCCCGGCTTGGACGGACCCACATCCCCCTGCTGTACCACTCACCTGTACCACTCTAGCCCCTTCTCGTAGTTCCTGTCGAAGAAGTGGGGCTCGGTGCCCACAGCACGCACGTCGGGGTGCGCCCGGATTGCCTCTAGCAGCGCCCGCGTCCCCCCCTTCTTCACCCCGATGATGAGGGCTTGCGGCAGCCGCTTCTCCCCGTAGTCCGGCGTCGTGCTGCCGCCGACACCGCGGCTGCCGGGGCTGCCGGCCCGGCTCAGCTCCTCGTCTGTGGTGCTCGACTCCTGCGGGTCTCTCTCGAAGGCTCCGCTCTGCGCCGTTATCACCTCTCCGGGAGCCAGCGGCGACTGCGGCCAGGAGCCTGTCACCCCTTCCCGGCTGCCGTTGGAGGCCCGAGTCGGTGCCGCGGAGGGGGCCGGGGCGGCGGGGCTGGGGCTGGCGCTGGGGCGCGGGGCCGCCGTGCCGGGGAGGACCCCGGGGGGGCGCGGAGCCGCCGTGCCGGGCAGCGCGGCGGGGGAGCGCAGCGCGGCGGGGCCAGTGCCCCCCATGAGGCTATAGCACAGGTAGGTGAGGCAGAGAGAGAGGCTGCACATACAGAGCAGCTTTCGCGCCGGGGGCCCCTTAGAGCCGCGCCCGCCCGGCACCCCCGGCGGGGCTGCGGGGGGGGACATGGCTGCTGCCCGCTCCTCGCCCCGGGCACCGGGCGCACATGGTGTCAACCGCCGCCCGGCCACCCCAGCCGCATGGGCCGCCGCTGCCCTCCCGCCCCGCCGCCGCCGGGGGGGGGGAGCCCCGCATGGCACGGTCGCCGCCGGCCCCCCCGCCGGGCACCGGGGCTTAGCGCTGCCGCCCCGGTGCCACCGGCCCCGCGCTGTTGCCGCCCTGAGTTCCTGCTGCTAAACTTTGTGGCGGGTGGGAGGCGGGAGCGCGCTCCCGGCGCGGGGAGGGCCTGGACCGCCCCCGCTGCCGAGAACGCGCCGGACCGGGGGGAGCCGCGCCGGTACCGCCGGGCCGCGGGGAGCCGCGCCGGGCGAAGCGGGGCAGCACCGCGTGAAGCAGGACATCACCGGGGTCAGGCCAGGGGCAGCGCTGAAGGAACGGGGCAACATCGAGGGTATTGCCGAGGAGAAAAGCCGGGAGAGCGCAGAGCCCCGGCGGGGCACCTCCGTCCCGGACGGGTCCCGGTGTACCAGGGACAGTCCCCAGCAGCCCCCAGCCCAGACCCACTCGCTGTGCTGCATCCACCCGGGCAGGAGCGGTACCAGCCACCCTCTGCAGACCCTGCTCCTCATCTTCAACAGAAACCACCGAGCCAGGGATGGTCTGCTTCCCTCTGCCCCTAGACCATATCTGCACTGACACCCTCTCGCCCTGCTGCCCCTTGCCCGAATCCAGCTCTCCAAACTGGAGCATCCAGACAGGTCCACTGGGACATCCACCACCCCGGGGTCCCCTGGCTCTGAGAATCTTCAACAGTGATGGGCTTCACCCATCAGCCTGCTGTTTCCTAGGAGCTTGAGGAGAGGTGGCAGAGGGAGAGCAGCAGCTTTTTTGCTGGTACAGGGGAGCCAAGGGTCTATTGAAGCCTGGAGGGTTCAGAGTTTAGGTGCAAGGAGTTGCACGGGTAGGTAAGACCAATTGAACCGTCACATACTGCTCTCTAGGACCTCTACCTCCAGCCTTGGTGGAACATACTGGGACTGGGAGCCTCTCCCTTCACAGTTTTTGTGGAGCAGCCACCATCTCTTCTCAGCTCCACATTTTGTCACTTCCCACCTCAGTTCTCAGCTTCAGCTTTGGCAAGGATTTTGTGAGGGGAAGAAATGAGTTAGTGTCTGAGTTTCCTCTTGTCCCTCATGCTAGGGCATCCCAGGATTCTCTCCATCACAGGTGTGCCACTGGGACACATCACAGCTCTTGGTATCCTGACCACCATGGTCCCTCTCAGCAGAAGAGTGCTGGCATCGCTAGGGCATAGCTGTGGTACAGAGATGAATTGAGGACTTTTAAAGGTCATTTGGTTCACACTCCTTGCAGTGAGCTTGGTGTCATCTGCAGGTGAGCTGAGGGTGCACTTGATTCCACTGTCTGTGTCTCTCATGGGGATACTAAACAATACTGGCCCGAGTATGGACCTTTGAGGGACACCACTTGTCACTAATATCCATCTGAATACTGAGCCATTGATCACTACCCTCTGCATGTGACCATCTAACCAATTCATCATCCACCAAACAATCCACTCATCTGATCCCTATCTCCAGTTTGGAGAGGTGTATGTGGGGGACAACTGTGTCAAAAAGCCTGACAGAAGTCAGATAGATGACATTTGTATCTCTTTTGAGCACTGATGTAGGAGGCTACTAGGCTGATCAGGCAGGATCAGCGCCTTGAACTGCCCTGGCCCCATCCCCACACCTGGACAGTGTCCTATACCCTTCCCAGGACAGCTGTCCCTGCTTCCACTGCCCTCTGCAGTTCCTTCTTCCCCTTCAGTTTGACCAGCAGGTCTCAACTTGGCCATGCTAATCTCTTGCTGTCCTTGACTGTTCTCTTACTCCAGGGATTGAGATCACTTGTGCTCTACGGAAAGTGTCCTTAAAGATCTGCCAACTGTGCATGGTTCCCTGAGGGCCATTTCCTAGAGGATATTATTAACAAGCCTGAATTTTTATTTCCCAAAATCCAGGCTCCTGTCTTTACCCTTGCTCTGTCCCATGTCCCTCAGGATCATTAACCCCTCCAGAGCAACCTGCCACTGGAGTCTCAGCCGTGCTGTTCCCAGGGCAAAAGCAACATCTGAGAAAAAAAAGTAAGTGCCAATATTAACTAGAGACTCAGAGCTGAGAAAAATAAAATATTAATCAAAAAGAGGAAGAGCACAGACTTCCCATAATGAACCAAAGCTCAATGCTGCTCTCAGCTGGACATGTGTTCTCTCTGTGCAGCTCCAGTTCCAACGGAGATTATTTCTTCATAATATATTTTTTATGGCCCGCAGGAGACCTCTGAAATGCAGCGTCTTGTGTCCTGTAAATCATTGCCTGTAACTGGTAGATTCCTTCTCAGCTGCATTACAGTAATGTGACTGTGAAGGGACTAACTGGAGCTGGCAGAGGCACCATCCCTCCCTGCAGCTCTCCGCCCAGCTGCTCTGAGAGGGGCTGCCCTGCAGCAGGTGCTGGGCCTGGGGTGTCCACTGGAGCTCTGCTGACTCTCTCAGAGTGATACGTGGCCCCTGCCCAAGCTGAGCCCACTCAAAGGCTACTGCGAGACAGCCATCAGATCTGAATCTTAAATGAACATCCTGAGTAGGTGCAGCTTGGCTCATGATAGGAGGACATGCTGGAGGCCCAGGGACAGACTGATGTTCTCAGGAATCCCTGAGCAGGGTGAGCTTGTTTTGCTGCTCTGCTTGGCTCATATGCAGGGGTCCTTCCACACAACTGTTGTAATATGTATGGGTCTGCCTTGAGAGAGCTGAGTCCTCCTCATGCTCAGAGATACATTCATTCCAAACTGGAGAACCCTATCCATAAGCCTGTTCTCAAGTTTTCCAATACCCCAGGAAAATAAAAAAGAGATTGTTTTCAGTTCCAAAAATGCCAGCTACAGCTCAGAACAGACGCCCTTTAATGAAGAGTCACAGTGCTTTGGTCTGCTCTACACTGAGCACACATCTAAACCGCAGTGCTTAGCGAAGTGCCCTGCTCTGACACCCTCGTGTCTCCTCTCCTGTGATGTGCTGCACAGAGGACTAATAGGATTTGCAGGCAAATCACACACAATGCAAAGACTATTTCTTCCCAGGCACCAGCTTCCAGCCCAGAGGAAATTTTACAACCTGAATGTAAAGCCTCTAAAACAAATGGCTTAGCCTTAAATGCCTGCTGCCCAGGCTTGGCTCATTTTACCCATCAGAGAGTGTGTATTTCTCCTGCGTGGATGTCAAACGCATCCATGAGCAGAGCTGAGCAGTATCGAAGTGTCTGGTGGTGCTCAGCCGGTGGATGCAGCAGGAGCTGATGGAGTGTAACACTTGATCTGACAGTTGTGCTTTTAAGGGCTCCTGTATTTACATCACCTACCTGCATGCTTCTCTTCACAGTCATTAGCAACGAGAGTGCTCCCCAAGCAGTCCCCAAGTGTCCACTCCAGCAAGGCCAGCTGATGCTGTCAGCCCTGTGTGGGAACTGCCAGGTCGGTCTGGTGGATCAGGTAGCTCACAAGCCACATTTTGGCAGGGAGCAAGACAGTTGCTTTGGAGAAAGGTGGAGGAACTCCACAGCGGGCAGCTGTGGAGCAGCTTCCCCTCAGATACAGGTTCTTCTAACTGCCCATCCATTTAGTGTGGCTGTCCCAGCCTGAAGGACATACCTGTGATGTTCTTATTTCCCCAGGGACAGCAGCACTGAGTTTTGTGCCAGTCTTGCTTATGGGGATGTGTGACGATAAGCCATGGCAGGCAGCTGGCGCCCTGCCCTATACTAGCTGGCAGGGCCTGATTCTGCACATGGTGAAGGCAAGGTTCTGATCAGACTGGGAAGCCCTTTCTCAGATGTTGCCAAACCTCCAAGCAGCACAAGGGTCTCACACCCCTGGCTGGTGCCAGGCAAAGCTGATGGCTTGGCTCATGAAGGGTAAGCAGAATTCTGCTCCCAGGCAGAGACAGCTGCAGGTTGGTTTGTGCTGTTCAGACAACAGAATGTCCACCCTTCTTACCATCTCTGCTCCAGGAACATAAACTGGGAGAACAGGGGCAGAGTCAGACTCCAAGGACAACCTCCAGACAGAAGAACTCATCTGAAGAGACCTGAGCTTATCTATCCCAGTGAGAGAAGGGCTGGGGAGCGCTTCCCTGCTTTCCGTCCCATCCACAGAAGCAGATGAACAAGGATGGAGGAAGATGGCCTCAGATAGCAGTCAGTGCTGGTACAACTCCAGTGAGGTGTGAACTGGGACAAATACCTTCTGGCTGGAAATCAGCTGGTTTCTAACTGTGGGAGCAATGTGCTTCTGGAACAGATTTCTGCAAGGAGTATTGGGGGCAAGGCACACAATTAGTTTTAAGATTGAGTTTGAAATGGACTTTATAAGGTGGTTGGCAGCAGTTGCAGGGAAATGGGATTTGATAGCCCAAGCTGTCCCTTCCAGTTCTAAGCTCCTGTTGTGATTCACAAGCACCAACCTGAGAAGTAGACCTCTGACAGGAAAAGGGTCTGTGATCAATCAAAGGCTGAATGAGACCCATTGATGGGAAGTTGGAATTAGACACATTTGAGTGAAATGAAAAGTGTGTGTTTAACCAGGGCAGTAATTTCCTTCTGAAACAATTGGTGAGGGAATATGGCAAGTTGCCTCTCCTGGAAGGCTTTACAAGGCAACTGGGAGTCTTCTGGAAGAAATGGTCCTACTGAACTGAAGATGCTGTCCTAGTGAATCTCTACGTGCCTCTGCTAAGAGTTAAGCTTCCAGAGGCCATCACCTTTATTTCCTGACTTTTAAGGACACTAGAAATACTTCCTCTCTTTTTTCTTTCTTTTTTCCAGAGAACTTCAGAGCTTAACCTCTCAAAACTCCTCCTCCCTCTTCACTTGCCATCAGAAGCAGTGAAACACTTTGAAGAGAGTTGGATGAATTCACACCATGCTCTGCCTCCTTCAGGGACTGAATGAAGTTTGTAAATATCTAGTGACTAGGAAACAGTAAACATGCAGCGGCTTTTCAACTCCAGTCCAAGGAGGCACTCAAGATGTTTTCCAGTGTCATTCCAGACTGTCAGAGTGTTTTCCTATTCATGGAAATAGCTTCAGGTCTAGAATAAGTGTTTGTTCTGGTGGCTTTTAGTAGTGGCTCCTGTGACCCAAACATTGCAGCCCAGGACCCTGCATTCATCCTCCTTGCCCCAAATTAACAAAAGGTATGAGGAATGCATCTTTGGGTGAGCTGCTGGGAAACCAGCCCCCTGCTTCACAGTTGCTATGAAAAAGGGAGCAGTTCTTCAGCTTGGTAAAGTCTCTGTGCAACAAATGTGGTGTAGGACATGGTGTATGCAGCAACTAGTCCTGGAAACGTAGCCAGGAAAGGTGTGGAGTCTGAGAGCTGCACACTAAAGGAGGGAATGGGAGAGGTTAGACAAGGGACAATCATGCATGACTCGGGCATGGGAATGAACTAGATGGTCCCTGAAGGTCCCACCAGCCCTCAATATCCTGGGAAACCTGCTCCCACCCTGCAAGCCCTGGGTGTGGCTCAGGACTGAAGGCTCCAGCTCCCCCCACAGCCACCCGGGGTCTCACTGGTGAGCTCAGGAGCAGGCTGCTCTTCTTGTGGGAAGGGCATGGTGGGACCTCTCCCATCTGTCAAGAACATACTCAGGGTAAGTGGGTGAGTGGCTCTGTCTGCACCATGTCAGATAATCTGTTCTGGTCTCTTGCAGTATGAGGACCAGGGCTTGCAAAGGAAGCCCTTTGCTGATCACAGAGCAGGCTGACATGGCAAAGCCGTGCTGAGCAGTGTCTGCTGGCTGTCTCCATCCTCTGCTGGAGTAGTGGTCGTGGTGGGGAAGGGGAAGGCAGCAGCTGCAGAGAAGCCATCTCACCTCTGCATGGTGGCTGAGTACAGGCAACAGAGAGGGAACTGAGGCAAGGAGGGTGCTGGACAGGGACTGGCCTTTGCCTACAGCTAGGCTCCATGGGGGTGCAGGTCCCCCTGAGCCCCAGCCCAGAGCCCTACCAGCCAAGATGCTCTCCTTCTCCCTTCCCATTGCACACTGGATCTTAGGCCATGGAGCAGACCACTGTCACAGTGCTCACTTCCTCTCTTCTCTCTGGACCACCTGGAACCAGCAATGCTGTCAGTTCCAGCTGTTAAATCAGAGCTGACAAACCTGCACCAGAAGTTGATCCCACATCATGACCCATGGTTCTCCAGCACCGTCCCAGACACAGTTCAGTACCTGCTGTCTCTGGCCTTGCACTGAGGGACAGCCACCACTACCTGCTGATCATCCCCTCATGGGTCAGCACTAGTGGCAGTGGGGGTTTTCATGGTACAGAGCTGCCCCCACAAATCATCATCATCAGGTTTCCAGGGCCCCAGAAAGAAGCTTTCCAAGACTTGTCCATTATCTACCACCCTTCACTGGCAACAGCGATGCCTGATGTGGGTCTCTCTAAATCATCCCCATTCTTACTCATCCTCTCCCTGTAGTCCCTCCTCTCCCCCTTACCTGCCACTCAGCCAGGCCCTGCCAATTTCAATAATTTAATCTCTGCTCATTAGATGGATCCTCCACCTCCCTCATCATTTCTGTAGCTCTTCTGTGAGCTGCCTAATTTATCACTCTCTGCCTGGTAACGAGGTAGCCAGCGTGTTCCTGCTGCGACTCATTCTTCAGGAACACCCATGCCACCTACTCTGCAGGGCTCTGCTCTCTTGACTGCTTTGGGACTCTGTCTTTTAGGAATTTGAATGATTGTACTTGAGATTTAAATAGGACTGGTACGTGGGCATGACTATTCATTCACTAGACTTCGATGCCACATCTGCCTTCCTTGGCTCTGGTATCTTCTGTAGTCTAGAAGGAGAAACCTCCGCTGATGTGTCCCTAACTACTGTGACACTAACACTCCCTGAATTCCAGATGGGGAAGTGGACTCTGCTCTGTGGCTCATCTGACCAAGGAGGCAGCAGGCTGTGAGCAAGGCAGCAAACTCAGCCTGGGATGGCATTAGTGAAGGCTGATGTCACATCTTCTCTACCAGAAATGGGAAGTTCTTGCTCTCTCATTTAGAAAGATCGCTGCAATGTTTGATTTTGCAACCCTGCCTGTTGTTTCACCATCATCTGGCTCCTGCGAGCTGCTGGCTTGGGCTCACCTGCCAGCAGCACCACAGACACCCCTGGGAGCCTGCTTAGGGATAGAGCCATCTCCTACCACCCCTTCTTCAACAGCTGCAAACCAAGGAGAGCCACAGCCTGCCACACAGAAGCAAGGGGACATTGCCAGTGCCTGCCAGAATTAGAACTGGGGTGCAATCTTAATCTCCACCAGCACATCCCTGGGAGGTGGAAGAGACAGGCAACAGCCATACCTCCCTGGGGTAGGTCTCAGAGCATCTGAACCTTCTTTAGAGGCAACAGAGAAGAGAAGCAGCAGTAGCCAGAGCACTTCAAATGGTTTAGTTCAAATGAAACCCTTACTGCTCACCAGCACTCAGGACTCCTGCCCCTGAAAGTATTCCTTGGTGATGGCAATTCACATTCCATAGCTGCAGTCCTGCTCTGGCATGCAGAACACCAAAGAAAAGGAACAGGAACCAAAGTGAGTGTGCATCACCTGCTCACAACTCACAGCCAAGCCCCTCTGATCAGTGTGGCAATCTGAGTTCATCTCCTGCTCTGCCAGGACCCAGTAAATGGATGCAGGGCACAGGTCCTCCCAGCTGTAGGTGGGATTTCTGGGCAGAACTGACTCATGCCAAACATTTGGCTTCATTTGGGAGCAGAAGAGCCCTGCAGTGAGCCAAGTGACTGACATTTGTGAGCTTGTGTCACTGCAGGACAGGACATTATCTGCAGCTAAGCAGAGTCCTTAGGGACACTGGCTCCTCTGCAGGAACCACAGCAGGGCTGCACTCTCATCTCCTGGGCTGCACTCTCATCTCCTGGGCTGCTAGCAGTACAAGCTGCCCATCTCCAGCAGCCCTCACCACCCATCCACCGCTATCAGAGTGGCCAGTGTGGCCCAATTCCACCCTTGCTGTGGAATTAGCTCATCTTCTGGGACCTCCCAAACCTACAGGGATGGTCTTGGGCTGGCTCCAGGCTAGAGGCAGTGTCCAAGAGCGAAAGGCTGCTGCCCAGGGCTCAGGACATGTCAGGGGGAGGGTGGAGGGCAGATCTGGAAATGCCCTTGCAGGGATAATCAGACCATTTGCTGCAAGGATTCCCCACCCTACTCTTCCTCTCCCTGTCCTGCAGATTGCAGGAGCTGTGCTGGTGCCCAGTGCTTGCCTCTGCATCCCCTGCCTTGTTCCCCAGTTCCAGCTGTGCAGCTGAGTGATGCCACCGGTCCTGTCTGCGCTCGGTTTGTCTTCCACGATGTGAGAATTGACAGCTCATAAACCTGAAAGAGAATTTGAAATGAAAAGGAAAGTAAAAAAAAACCAACCCCAACCCACAGTGCCAAAGCAGGGGCTGGGTTTGTGTATTTGTGTCTTGTGGTTCAGAAATCCACCATGCAGGGCACTGGAAACAAAGCTGCTGCTTAAACAGCTGCGGAAAAAAAACTTCAGAGTCATCTGAGCAGAGTTTCTGAAGACTGGGATGTAAAGGTCAGAGAGTCCTTGGCAGCCCACAAGCCTCTTTTACAGAGGAGAATCAACTCTGGTCCTCGTTATGGAAAACAGTCAAAATAATGCAGTGATGCTACCTCCAAGAGAAAATAGATAGAGCAAGTTATTCCATCTTCCCTTTCAGCGATATCAGGTTAGAGAAACTGGGCTATTTACAGAGAACATTTTGCTTCCAGTGCTTTTGAAGTAAGTGAATTTTGAATTAGTTTAAGTGCAGGATAAATCAGTGGAATAGGAAGATCTTTACACTCCAATAAGATGCTATTACTCATAAGCATATTGCACTCTAGCTTGTGGACTAAAGCTATCAGTGCATGACAGGACACCAAGGGCATGAAACACGGGGGATCCATGAGAATCAGCAAAGCACCTTAGCTGAGAAGAGGCGATTTGGGGTAGTGATTGGTGAGGATGGTAGCCCAATACTGGGATGATCAGGACAGATCCTCTCATCCTGGGTGCTCAAGGCAGCCAGGAAAATCCCAAAGCCCTCCCAGGAGCAATCTGCATTACACCAAGGGCTGAAGCAGGAGCACAGAATGAAGTGTTGTGATGTTAAGGACATTGTCTCCACCTTACTCTTGTTGACCACATCCATCACTCTGGTGTGGAAGAACCACAGGCAGGAGCTTGGCCTTTGCTGAGGACATCAAAACCATGTCTGGTGGTGGGGTCTCCTTAAAGAGGTTTTAACCTGTCTTAGAGCAGAGGATGTTAAAGGCACAGGCATAGGGAAGAAGAGAGGAGTGGTGGCTGCTGCAGAAGGAGGAGGATCACCACAGGGGGCTTGAATAAATTATGATTTTTCTTTTTTACATCAATGACCTTACTGGACCTGGGCAGCTGGATACAAGGACACTTGGCATGGGAAGCCCCATGTGCTGCTCCCCACTGCACAGGTCATTCTAACCATGGAACAACATCAGGCATGTCCTGCTCCTGGCAGCACAGCATGGAGCTCTTGGTGTCTCCTGTGTCAATTGGTATGAAACAAACGTGACTTGGGGTTGGGTCTAGGGATGGCCAGGCATGATCAGACCATATCCACACTCTCAGCTACTGAGCAGGACATGCATGAGGCAGTCACTTCTGGCCCTTGTCTTTGGACATCTCTCCAAAGAGCCTCCCTGGGTTGCAAGTCCAGATCAGAGGCTGACCAGAGTCATGGTACCAAGTCTTCATCACCCACAGTCACAGGTGGATTCTCAGAGGAAAATGAGCAAGCAAAGAGCAGAACTGGCTTTGCAATTTCTACCATTTCTCTACCTCTTCTCAATTCCAGTGGGAAGGAGCATTTGAGGTGAAGGCATTTCCATGCCTTAGGACCATGCTTCCTACCTGTGACCCAGCCACTTGTATCAGAGCAGCATGCTGATGTGTCTTCTGCTGAGATGTCCAGTGGGCTCCCAGCTGCTTTCCAAAGACTGGCCAAGGGACCTCCTCCTAGGCTCTTGCCTGGCTCTTATATCTCCAGCTCTGCAGCAGAGGTGTTGGAGAGCTTTCTGGGAAGGGAAACAGCCACACGCTGGATGCAAAGAGGCACGGAGAATCCCTGCTCCCTTGACATCTCTCACCCTACTCCTCACAAGCTGCTTGGATTTTGTGTCAAGAGGGTGATTCTGCAAATTAAATTGGTTCTTGTCTCCCCTTCGTTGGCATAGCAACCCAGGAGGATAGATGGCACAGCCTTGCTGCAGCTCTCATGGCTGGAGACACAGCCTGGCTCCCTGGTGCCGGGGCTCCTGCTGATGTAGGCAGATGGTGCAAAGACTCCTCACGGAGCGGCTCTGTGGGTGACGTGGGACC
Organism: Melanerpes formicivorus; assembly: GCF_026170545.1. NCBI lineage: Eukaryota > Metazoa > Chordata > Aves > Piciformes > Picidae > Melanerpes > Melanerpes formicivorus. Next base: position 10,143,274 of record NW_027142366.1, on the reverse strand, counting down.
CGGCTCCTGGGATGGCTGCCCAGCACCTGGGCTGGCATTCCATCTGGCTGAGGGGCTTAGCACAGCCTGGGCACCACAGGAGCAAACCCTGGTTGTGGGAAACTGCTGCCAGGGTCATCAGAGGCTCTGGAGCCCCCAGGAACAGCCGCAGCAGGAGCTGCACAATGGCACAGTCACCTCCTGGCTCCTGGACCTTCCAGTCCTTGGCAGGCATCTGCTTTCCCCTGCTGTCTTAACAAATGAATTTAAGCATTTTCCAGCTCAGCAACTAGAGCCTTTGCTAGTCTTGCATTTGTGTTTGATTAATGAGATAGCCAGTAATTTAAACATCTCTTGAGGTCTCTGTCTTTCCTGAGTAATTCTGAAGTTATTGCTGTTTACATAGAAGAAAATCATATTGCCTCGCCGAGAGCATTGCAGTGGTGATAAGAGTGGAAATTGATCCTCAAGGAGCAGAGGCAATGGCACTTTCATGGAGTTTCAGTGAATTCTCATTCTTTCCTGGAAGAGGAAAACTCCTTCTGCCCATCCAAAACCCATGAAAGCATGGGGCAGTTCCCACCTTGTGGATCCCTTTGGCTGCTGCTTCCTTGGGAGAGGCACCAGCAAGCCAGAGGGGCTGGGACCCACAGTCATAAGAGTCCCTGTGCTAGAGAATCCTCCAGGCTGGGGTTGGGAGGATTAATTTCCAGGAGCAGACTGGTTGTCAGACCCTCTTGAGAGAAATCCTTTTGCAACATTATTATGTTAAAAGGTTTTAATTATTAGGGACAGGTTAGGAAGACAGCTGGGATTTGCCTTCTGTTGTTCCCACCAGGCCTGATCAGCCCTGGTTGTTTTTTTCACGTGCTACCACTGATCTGGAATAATCCCCTGGGTCAGAGGAGCCAGGCAAAACCTAGCCTGGAGAGATGGGGCAGAGGGAAGGCTTGTGGGACACTTCTACAGGATCAGGACTTACTGCTGAGCAGGAGGGTTGGACTAGATGATCTCTAGAGGTCCCTTCCAGCCCCTAACATTCTGTGATTAGCTGCCCAGCACACCCCAACACTGGGCAATGGAAGCTGTGTTGCCTGAGGGCTCCAGAATTTAGCTTTGTTTGTCTAGCTCTGAAACACTGGAAAGAAAGAGCCTGCTCCAATGCTGCCCACCCTCCACAGCAGCCCCACTCAGGACCCTTCTCCCACCCTGGAGACCTGCCGCCTGCGTCTCCTACCTAGCTGGGGCAGAGGCCAAGCTGTTCCAGAGGAGCAGGACTGGTGTTTGACACCCCCTGCTCTCCCACAGCTCTCTCGTGGCCCCATATGAAATGATTTCAGTTTAATGAGCTCAGTTTGCTGCTGATGAATGGAAAACAATTTTGCACAGGTTTCTTCTTCATTATAAAAACCTTCTGGTCTGTGTCCTCACTTCTCAAACCGTCTCTCTGTGGTCATCTTCCTTCTCTCCCCTCATATTGATGATACAAATCACCCTTCATTAGCCAGGAGATCAAACCCCTCAAGAGTACCTTATCCCCAGCATCTCCCCAAGGAAGATGCTCTGGGAGCTCCTCCCTGTCTCTTCAGGAGAGATGCTCAGATTTCCTACCATGGTATGAGGCTGAGTTTGCTGCAAAGCAGCATCTCCTGGCATGCCCAGAGCACCTGCAATGGGGCCACAGCTGGCAGCAGCTGAGCAAGCCATGGCCTTAGCTCACACAGGGAGGGCAGAGCAGCCCCAGCCAGGATGGGCAAGGATGCCCCTGGCTTCCCAACCTCACCAGCACTGTGTCCTCCCACCAGCCTCCTGCATGTCCAATGTCTGGGCCAGCAAGGTACCCACAGCCCCCCTTGATTCTTCTCTCCCACACCCAGCAGATTCTGAGCTCTGCAAAGCCCCTGTTCCTCCAGGTGCCAGCTGCTGCCTCATGGAGAAAATTCCCTGGACTTTCCCCTTCTGCTCTGCAGGGATCCCCATGACAGAATTGTTACAGCTCAGGCATAAAGCAAATATTAATTATCTGCATTATCTCCCAAGCAAAATAGCCAGTGCAGAGCATAAACAACCTCCAGGCCTCCTGCCTGGGATGGGCAGGGCTGGTCTCAGCTGCCCCTGTGCTGTGGGGTAGGAGATGCTGCTCCCCAGCAGTCCCTACAGCCCCTGTCGGTGCTCTCCCATAGTAATGGGCAGGCTGCAGCCCCTCCAAGCACCACCATGTCCCCTGCCTGGTCCCAGCAGAGACAGGTGCCCACTGTGCTGCCACTGCAGACTCCTCACCTGTGGGGAGCCATGGATGATGTGAGTGACCACCTCCAGCCAGCCCTTGAGCTGTCCCCACAACAGGTGAGTTCCAGCAGAGGACAATCCATCTTGCTGCCTGCACCTGATTTACTGCCACGGGCACTTGGCAACCTTTGCCATTTATAGTCAGTGGCAAGCTCTGGTTTCCAGTTAGTTTTCTGCTTCAGCTCATCCTAGCCCCTCTCTCCACCTCTTACATTAATGCAGAATCCATGTAGAACTCATCCTGGGATGCATTTCAAGACACCAACCATGCTAGTTTTCCCTCCTCAGAGCAGCACAAAGCTTCATTTAAATGAAAACTCACCAATTACCGTGTCACCCTAGCCAGCATCCTGTCCAGTAGCAGTGTCCCCAGTGCCACAGCAGCTGGTGGCACTGCCCTGGGATGGCTCCAGTCACTTTTGATGGGAATCCATGTGAAATAAAGCAGGATAGGAGCTGTTAGCTTGCAGACAAATGGAACACCTCCAGCTACAACCCGTGGCTGTCCTTCTGAAAGCTCTTTTAGCATCCACCTGAGGACCTCCCTTGGCCTTCCTTGTGCTTGAATCAATGGTTTGCTGCCTCATGCTCCAGTTGCATGGAGCATATGGGAGTGGTCTGGATTCGAAGGGTGTCTACAGAGTCAACAGCTCCTGGGGTCTGTGGTTCTAAGTAACTCCAGGTGTGGTGGTTTCAGCCTTAGTAGGAGACTCAGTCACACCCAGGCTAAAATCTTTGCTGTTTTGGGAAAGAGAGAAGGTGTAAGAGGGGCATTTCATAGGGAAAACTGCCCTGAGCTTCATCAGGTGTGATGAGCAGTCTCCACCTTCACTATTGGCAAAGCTGGAGCCTCCTGGTATGAGGAGCACCTGGCTGTGGGCAGGGAGCTGCCTGCCTCTAGCCCAGACCTGCCAGCAGCAAGCTGTGGTGGGTGGTTGATGCTTTCCATCAGAGTGAGTGGGAAATGGGCTTGCAGCTGAAACAGCAAGGAAAGGAGTGAGGCAATAGCTGGTGGTGGGTTGCATCACCCTCCTGCAGAATGAGCAGGGCTGAGAAGCTGAGAACAAAACTGAAGGTAAACACAAGATCTGTGACCATTCTCCAAGCTTTGCTGCCTGGGAGCTATTTGAAGCCCTGGTGGGAAGTGCCTGCAGACAACATCCTGGCTGTGGGCAAGCCCCATACTATGCCCAGACCCCAAGGGCCTGGCATGAAAGACCCCAGAGGGGTCAGGGGAGTGCTGAGCCCCTGCCCTGCTACTGAGGGCAGTTCTGTGAGGGTCCTCATTTGGAAACTTGCCTTGTTGAGGGGATGTGAAGGCTCCCAACAGTAGCTCCAGCTGCTCCCCACTGCTGGGGCCAGGATGGCAGTTGTGTGCTGCAGGATGAGGTTTCTCTACAGAAAGTCAGGAGCAAACAACAAACATCACTGCAGGGAAAAGCTGCTTCCCACATTTTGCACCAATTAATATTCTTTTGGAGAGCTACCCATTGCTCCTTTGAGAAAGGGACAAAAGAAATATCATTGACAAGTTTTTCAGCCTCATTACAATATTCTGTACATCAAATGTGCTCAGTGTACCAGAAAATACAGATGTTGCAGCTGTCATTTGGGATACTCTGATTATCCTTTTATTTCTAGCTTTGTTCAAAATAAATTAGCTGGGGTAGTCTGTTCAGAGAGATAATTAGAGCCAGGCCAAACACCAGAGTGTGAGGAGCCTTCTCTAGGTCACAGACTCAGCTGCGGCCAAGCCAGGCCAAAGACCTCAGCATGGGGCTGCACTTCCCATCTCATCACACTGGGACCCTCTCTTCTCCTCCCCTCCTACAGAAAATATCAAGGACAATGCAGATCCTGTGGCAGGACTGCTGGGCACAGGCTCCCTTTGACACCACAAGCACCCTGGGCAAGGGGCTGTGCACAGCTCCAGCCTTCACAGGGTGCTCCCTGCCCACTGTCACCAGTGAGTTGAGGGAGGCAGAGTGAGTCTCTGGGGAAGGTTTGCCCTGGGTTTGGGGGGAAGCTGGGGAGGTGCTGTGGGTGCAGGTGAGCTGGGGCTGGCTCTGCCCAGGTCTCAGGTGAACCTTTAGGCTGGGAGCTGAGGCCAGATTTGCAGCTAATTAACAAATAGATCCAGCACACTGTGGTGCATCACTAAATGCCTCTGTTCCAGTTATTAACCCTGCTCAGTTTTTAACAATCAGAAAAGTGAAGACATTTCCTGCTCTTTAGGGCTGATGTTACCTCGACAGCTGTTGAATGCCTCAGTCCTGGCAGAAGCAAATTCCTCTGAATTAAGACTGCAGTCAAACTCTGGTTTCTCACTCCAGATATCTGAAGCCTGAATGATTAGATAATCCAGACTACAAATGAATAAAGCCTGAGGAAACAGAAAAACAAGGCACTCCACTGAGGTCCCATCCCATATGTTCTGACAACAGTAGTGCACACAAATGCAGGTGGCAGTGCGTGGCAGCAGGCTGGTGGGCAGCCTGGTGGCACTGGGGTCAGGCTGTGGCTCTGTCTGTGCTCAGTGTGCTGCTTTTCAGAGCTCTCCCCTCCCTCCCTCTGAAGGGGGAATCCCTTTTCCTGGTGCCTGCTCCAGGCTGATTCCAGAACATGCTGCATGGAGCAGGATGCCATTAATTAGTCTCTCACCTCTGCTAGGAGCCCCTGCTGCAGGTTGTTAATGCTGCTGGCACTGCTCCTGCTCCTTGCCTGACACTCCCTGCCCATTGCTCCCTGCCCAGCTGATTGGCATAGATCTGGCTGCCCCACACCCTGTGGCGGGGTGGTGGGGAGCTGCAGCTGCTGCCTGCTGAATGAAATTACAGTTCATAAAATGTCATGTCTCAGGAATCAATGGCAAGCACAGGCTGAGCCTTTTGAATAGTGTGGCTCTGGCACAGGCACAGTCATGGCAAGTTGGGCTCAGGCTTACTTGGGAACACTCAGCTGCTCCTGGGACCTTCCCTGCTGAGGGGCTCCTCAGGTAAGCTCAGCCCAGGAAAGGTGAAATGCTTGTTTCAAAGCAGCAGTGCAAGGAGCTCAGGTCTCTCAGGAGTCTGTTGGCACCACGGGGAATTAGAGAGGGGCAGGAGCAGGGTCCAGCTGCCAGCTCAGTATGACAGCTGGGCCCCAGTCCCTGAACAGGGGCTGCACCCATGTGTGCAGAGGAGCTCCTGTGGGTGTAGCTGCTCCAGGTGGCACACGAGAAGCTGGGCATCCCCACCTGCAAGAGGATGCATGGGCTGCACAGGTCTCTCAGTCTTCTCCCACAGGCTGGGGTTTTCTCTTTGCCAGGGACAGATGCTGCTCAGCTGCCTCCTCCATGCTGCTGTGTATCTCATGGGTCCTGGACATCCGCATGGAGCCGGTGGGATAGGCACCAATGAATACCCCAAGGTGCCAGGTGTCTCCCTTGTCAGGTGCCCCAGCATGGCAGGGAGGGATGAGCAGACCCCACCCCAAGAGGCAGCTGCAATTTGAGATTAATCCCTCAGGAAGGGGTCAAGCCCCCTGCCCAGTGGCAGGGTGCAGGAGGAGGCAAACTTCACTGCTGGTGCTCAAGTTGCAGCGTCCTGGACACAGAGACATGAGGTTCCCAGGATGTTTTCCCAGGAGAAGCCCTGGCTTGGCTGTAGGAGCCTTGGTGCCAGCTCTGTGTGCCACAGTGACCAGGGGACACTGGCTTCAGTTCCTAATGCCTGCTTCAAATCATCTTGGCCCAGAAAAGCCAAGCAGTGAAACCAGCTGAGGAGAGGCTCAAAAGAGATGGTTCATGTGCAGGACACCCTGCCTGGCAGCCCCAGGGCTCCAGCTAGTGCAGGCACAGAGCGGTGCCAGGCAGTGCCAGGGCTGGGTGCTCCTCAGCAGAGCAGAGCTGGCTGCCCAAACCTTCATAAATATTCCTGGTGCAGGCAGGCCTGGCTGGGCTTTGATCGCAGCTTTTGCTGGAGAGCTTTCGCAAGGATCTTTATCATTCAGTGTCTGTGGGAAATGCTTCCCAGAGTCTCAATTCTGCTATAGAAAAACCATTTATCAAGTGCCCCCCTCCTGCTGATGCACTGGGCAGGAGTTGCCAGCATGCTCTGACAGCCTGCCGGAGCGATATGATAGATCTGTGGCTAATAATCAATCGATACTTTTGTTTAGGCCTCTGTCTATCAGTCTGGCATTGTGTGAACTAATTAGATGATAAAATGTGATGAATGTGTATTAAAGTCAGCTTCCTCCTGTTAGCACTCCAGGGACCCTTTCCATTTTCTAGCTGACCTTTTAGATCTCAGCTTTATTGTACGTGAATGCAATTAAATCAATTTGTCAGATATTTGCATTGCTCCTGCTAGTTCAGAATTCAATTAGTCAGTGTCACTTTACCGTCCTTGTCACTGCCTCTGCACCAGCTTGGGGAAAAAAACCACAACAAACCCCAAACCCCAGCCTGCTAAGACCAAAACAAACCCTGCCAAGGCTCTGCTCCTCTCTCCGTGGCTCCTTCCCCCCCGGCTGATGCTGTTTACTGCTGCTGGACCCACGCGGGAGGTTGCACCCCGAGGGTCCCCAGTGCGCTGGAGCAGGAGGGGAGTGGTGGGACTCAGCTGGGCAGGAGAATCATGTGGGTCTGATGGGGCAATTAGCAGTTGCCCCTTGTTACCTGTGCCGAGCAGAACCTTGTCTAGCAGAATTATTCACACAAGTAGAATGAAACTGCAGCAGCCAGCTCCATGCTACAAGGGTTTTAAACAATATTCAAATGAGAGCCAACCTTGGCAATTATTTTTCTTCCTGCTGTTCTAAAGTGATGGCTCCTTTATCCATATTTTATCAGCCAGCGAGGAGCTCTGATAGTTAAGATTCTGTTGCTTGCTTAGATCCAGGAGAGCACATCCTGAGCCTGTTTGAAATTGGCACACAGGGATGTGCTTGGCAGCCGGGGCTCGGCTGCTCCCTTGCACTCGAACTGGGGGTTGGTAAGGTGAGGCTGCTGCTGCTGCTGGCCCTGACACTGGTGCCCTCCTGGGACTTCCTCGAGGCTGTTACTGGGCACAGCAATGGCAGGGGTTGTGTTTGTAGGAATGGCTGTGAAGCATCAGTGAAAGGGATGGTGGTGAAACAGGAGGGGTGAGCAGCCAGACCTGGTTGGGATAGGTGCTGAAGGGCTATGTCCCTCTGTGAGGGTGGGCAGTGGGCAGGGGTGGGTGCTGGGGGCTTGTCTGGGGCAGAGGAGTCAGAAAGGGTCAGGGTTGGGTGCTGGAGGCAGTTCAGGAGCCAGGACTGGGTGCTGGTTGTCAGGGCTGCTGCTGTGGACAGATGGCAACAGAGCTGGCAGGGGTGAGAACCAGGATGAGGTACCTCATATGGACATATCTTTGGTTCTTTGCTCCTCAGCACTGTGCCCCTTGTCTTCTCTGGTGCTGGACACTGTCTCCACACTTGCCCATGGATGGTGCTTGGGCAGGCAGGCACATTTGTCCTTTATCCCCTTGGAGGTAAAAATTTCAGTGTGAGGGTGCAAGCACCAAGTCCACTACCAGAGTAATGTGCTGCAGACTCTCCTCAGTCTGGGCTGGGTTCAACCTCACCAGTCCCCAGGTCCCAGCCCAATTCTGACCTGAGCCTCCCACCACACCGACCTCATGCCCTGACAGAGGTCTGTCCAAACCTAGCCCTGGAGGGCTCTGAGGGACATCATCTCTGGAAACAGCTACCAAGGGCTCTGCAGCACCGGGGGTTTGCAGTCGGCAGCTATTGCTGGGGCTTCCCAAACTGGTAAAATGCCAGAGCCCCTGTGAGGGGCTGGAGCAGCAGGAGGAAGGAAGTGGGGCTGCCATACCCTGCATCTTGCTAACATGTGGGGTGCCTTCCAACAGCAGCCAAGAGGGAGGAGAGAGAAACTTGCTGGGTGTAATATTTTGGTGACAAGAGCTATGCTTGCACAGCTCACCTTCCTCCTCACCGTTGTGGCTGGGATGTGAATATGTGAACCGTGGCAGGTATAATTAACAGATGGAACCAGCTAATTATGTTCTTTGCATGTGAGCAGAAGACGCAACTGTTAATTGCTGTTTGCACATTTGTTATTCCAAGCACTGGGACTGTTGGCATTTCCTGTGACATGTGCCCTGCTTCAAAACAAACAAACTGCACTCCTGGCTGCGCCGCGCCGCGATTTACAGCCTCATTAATGCTGCCTGCTTTGCTGCCCTGTGGCTCTGAAGAGGGCGTGGTGGGGAGCAGGCTGCTGGCAGCGGCAGCCTCCAGACACTGCGCCCAGCCAGAGCCTAGTAGCCCAGCTTCGTGGTGGAGAAATCACTGCAAGCTGGGCAGGAGAGGTGTGCAGGGACAATCACTGGGAACCAGCCACTGCCCCACTGGCAGCATCACAGAGCTGTGAGCCCTCCCAAGGAGCCATGCTGACCTCCAGAAGCACATCTTCATATGGTTTTCCTGGAGACTACCTGGGAGCCGAGTCCTGGCCATCAGTCTCCTCATTTGGCACTCTGTATCTGCCACCTTGGAGTTCTGAGACCGGCTGTGGTTCAGAAGTTTCTTCTCACATCCCCATCATGTGTTGCAACATCCTTCACACTGCAGCCTCTTCAGCCTCTGCTGTCTCCTCCAGCCCACAGCTCAGTCATCGATCTGGAATCAGCAGCAGGACCAAAACTTGCCAGCTCCCTCAGAGCCTCTCCTAGCCTCAGGCAAGGAGCACCCTGCATGGCCAGGAATGACTCTGTTACACTGGGAGCTGCAAAGACCTAGTGTCAGGGGAGGGGCACCTCAGCACAGCCCTGTCCGGGCGCAGGATGCACAGCACCTGTCCTGGCCACAGCAAAGCCAGGCTGATCTTAAAGAGCCACTCTGCCTCTGCCTCTCTGTACTATAATAAGAGAAACAACAACGTTTGCAAAGCAATGATTAAATCTCTCCTCTTGGATAAGTGTTTGTGTGAGATCAGCGCTCAGAGTGTGCCTTTGCCCAGCACTTAGCTCCATAAAAGTCAGAGATGAATAGCAGGGGAATTTCTGCCTTTTCTATTAAAGAGCTGAGATGGATTTCAACGGCCACACTTGCAGCAGGGGGTCTGAGCTAATATTCTCCAGGTGAAGGCTTTCCTTTGTCACGGGAGAAAGCACTTTCTGAAATGCTGCTGTTCCCAGGGAAGCAGGGCACACTGCACCAATCTGCTTTGCTACTAGCCAGAGGTGAGAAAGCAACCCCCAAAAGGGTCTCAGAGCCTAAAGAGGGTCTGAAGCAACCAGGGCCTGAGCCCTGGGCTTCAGAACGGCGTGAACACCCTGGGGACAGCAGGCCTGGAGGATGAGGAGGTCCCTGGCTCCCCCTGCTTGTGGACAGAGCCAGAGCTGATGCACCTTCAAGAGCTCTGGGGGCAGTGGAGCCCAGCCCACATCTCTTACTTAGATCTTACTTAGCCCCCTCCCTTCCCTTTTCCCAGTCTTTCATTGGAGAAAATCATCTTGTGACCTTGGGACCCTCTATGGCTGGAAGCTCTTTGCAGGTGAAGGCATTTCTGGGCTCATTAGCAGGAGAAATATACCAGACTGGATAAGCCTCTAGGCACCAAACTTCAAAGTGCCTGGTGCTGACAGCCAGTGGGTATGGCACTTCCATAGCCTATCACATCCCCCCAGCTTGGTTTCACACTGTGAAGCCAAGATATCTGTCCTGCCATGGAGAAGCAGTGGCCAGCAGTGGCTGAGCTTGGCCATATTCCCTTGGAGAGGCTGGAAACAAGGCACTGAGGAGACAGACGCTGGGTCCTCAGCAACCTGTTGGGCTGTGTGGCAGTGCTCTCAGCAGTGGCATTCAGGAACCCACCAGGATGGCAGCAGCCTGGCTCCTGGAGGGCAGAAGAACAGCCATGGGGATGATGTGAGGGTTAGCCCTATGAGGAGAGGCTGAGGGAGCTGGGATTGTTTAGCCTGGAGAAGAGGAGGCTCAGGGGTGACCTTATTGCCCTCTACAACTACCTGAAGGGTGGTTGTAGCCAGGAGGGAGTTGGTCTCTTCTCCCAGGCAACCAGCACCGGAACAAGGGGACACAGTCTCAAGCTGCGCCAGGGGAGGTTCAGACTCGAGGTGAGGAGGAAGTTCTTCACCGAGCGAGTCATTCGGCATTGGAATGGGTTGCCCAGGGAGGTGGTTGAGTCATCGACCCTGGAGGCGTTCAAGGGGAGATTGGACGTGGCACTTGGTGCCATGGTCTAGTCATGGGGTCTGCGGTGTCAGGTTGGACTTGATGATCCTCGAGGTCCTTTGCAACCTAAGTGATACTGTGATACTGTGATGTGTTTCTGCTGGGTAGGGACAAAGTTCATGGAGCAGGAAGGCTGAGTGTGCCTCAGAGCAGAGCAGCCACGCAAAGCCATAACCTGCCTGGGGACAGAGGAATGTCTCATTTGCTTCCCACCAGCACCCAGTGACACCAAAGAAGCAGAGAGCCAAGGGCTGAGCACCTTTTCAACCACCCTGCAGCATTTTCAAGCAGGAGGTATCTCCCAGGGGAGCACATGGAGGGTCTGGGAGATGTAGCACATGCCAGCCCCAGCATGTGTCTGACACAGAGAGAGAGGCTTGCACTAGTTCCTATTTGTCCATTGTGGGCTCAGCTCCCTTCTCTCTGTTAGAGCAGGGGTTGAAAACGCCCAGTTGGGTGTCAGGTACCAGCCCAGCTGTAGATACTGCTGAGAGCCTCCCCTGCTGTTTCTGCCTGTATTTTGCCATCACCCTGCAGCTACCTGAGAAAGAATCTCCCCCCAAACCTTCACCCTCTGGGTGCTGGTGCTCATCGCCGGCACCAGTGGGCTGCGGTGCCTGGCAGATCCCCAGGAGCAGCCCCTGCTGCTGTGAACAAATGCATGGTTGAGAGTAATTGTGCTGTGCTTCCTGCAAAGGGCTTGGGCCTTTTGAAACTGCAGTCACTTCTGTGGGTATCTGATGAACACGTTGCATGCTGCACACCAGTGGGAGCTGTCACACAGCTGTGGGAGTGCTGGGCTTTGGCTACACGTGTTATAGCAAACATTAAAATCACCTGTGTGCAGCATGGGGAGCCTGGGGATCAGAAGCAATCTCTTCAGCCTCACCTCACAGGGAAATTATGGACTGGAAATTTCAGAAAGCAAGGAAATGCAGAAGCTGAGTTTCTGATGCTGATGTTAACTCCGACCCAATTAAATTTAACTTGTCCGTTTTATGTAACGCGTCTTGACGTGCACTTTGTCACACAACTGCGAACAGGAAATGTTTACTGTGCCCAGGATGATGGATTCTGTGTTCCTCTCACAAATACATATTTTACATGCCTTTGGCTGCGACTTGCAGAGCACAGTGTAAGTGTGGCAACGCTGGTTTGTATTTTCAGAGCACAGAAATGGGAGGGGAGGGGATGGGAGGGGGGGCACCGTGGAGAAGAATGAACAACACTAAACGAGCATCCTTGGCATTCAAACTGCCTCAGAGTTCACATTTCACAGCCTTCTGGGGCCTGGTTCATACAGGTTTGGGTAAGCAGCTCAGTGCAGGATCTGGTTGGCAGGTCCCTGCTGCAGTGATTTCAGGGAGATAAAAGGGTTTGAAGCTGCTCAGATCCAGCTGGGCTCCTGCAGGAAGAGAAAGATTGTGGAGCTGGTGGTGGGGAGCAGTGGGTGCCCAGGCTCTGAGCTGGGATCTTCAGCTGTGAAATGTTCTCTGAGAAGCAGCTGTGAAGCTCTTCCCAAGGAACTGCATTGAAATATCCCTGTGCCAAAGAAACGGCAAATGCTGTAGCTGCTTCTTTAATTGTTATTTGTTTTATTTCTTCACTTACAGACTCCAAAGTTGGTCCTGGGTACTTATAAACTGAGCAGGTATTGACCTGGTGATTCCAATAAAATTAACATGGAGCAAAGTGGGAGCTGGAGCTTCTGCTGTGAGGAGGTCCGTGGAGGGAGGCTTTGCTTTGCAGGGTGGGGTGAGGTTTGGGGAGGATGGTGGCTGGGGGAGGATGGTGGCTGAAGGAGAATGGGGTGAATCCCACAGGGCCATGGGATAGGAACAGTGACACCCCCATTCCTCCTGGCATCCTGGCACTGCCCCTTGTCCCCAGGGACCGTGGCAGCACCTCCCTGCACCACAAGAGACTGTGCACATCCATCTTCTGCCTGTCCCCCCACCTTCAGATGGCTCCTATGTACTCCAGCTGATCCCACTGTGACAAACAGGTCAGGTCCCAGCGTCCTTCAGCAGCACTGGTTGCTGCCCGTCCCTTGCTGCGCTGCTGCGTGCAGCTCTCACAGCGCACCAAGAATTACAATTCTGCAGCACACACACAGGATACAGAGTTGTTAATTCCCTCTCGGGGTGCAGGGCACTTCCAGGACAGATCCTGCCACCAGCCAGCACTGCCAGTTCCAGCAGTAAAGGGACAATGCATTGGACAAGGGTGGGCACCCAGTGCACCCACCCAGCACCATGCACAGGAGGGACCTGGAGAGGGGCCACTCAAAATATACCCAGGAGGGTGAGGGGAGCACTGGGCAGACCTGAGCCCCTTGAGGGGATCCTGCTGTGCCTGAGGGTCTGAGCAGGGACAGGTGAGCCTGAGAGCCTGGAATACCAGGCTGGAGCAGGGTGGAAGGCAGGGTGGGTGGAATTGTCTAAACACCCCAATTCTTATAATTGAAGCAATTGTGAATCATTGGAAATGCCAAAATGCTGACAGGATAATGAGTTCGATCTGGGGATGTGAATTCAATTACATCTCGGGGTGCTGCTCGGCAGCAGCTGCCGCAGCGCATGCCCAGTGTGCTGCCGCTGCGGGGGCAGCCAACCTGCCAGCTTGGGGCATTCCCTGCTGCCCTCGGGGGCTGTGCTCCATCACAGCAGCCTGACAGCTTGGGTGCTGGCACTGCTCCCTGGTTCCCTTGTACTGCAACTCTGGCAATGCAGAGCTGCAGCTCCTCAAGGCCCTGGGCAGCCAGAAATCATGGGCAGGACCCCTCCCAGGTACAGCCTGCCCCTTGCCATCTCCATGAGCTCTAGGCTGGCCCTTGCTGGGACAAGGACCTGGCAGTGCTCTGCTGGGACCCAGTCTATACCAGTACCCTGTGCTTATAAACACCAGGTGAGGAGGCATTTGTCCTGCTGTCTGCTCCTGCCATGGCTCACCAGCTGCTCCCCCAGCTCCCACCCTCCAGGCCTCATCATCTCAACCAGTGCTATGCAGCAGCCACAGCCTGGCATCTGGCGGGTTCTTAGCTCTGTGGTGGGGCTGGGGTGTGCAGGGCATCACTCACTCAACTGTGTGGCAGAAATATGGGCACCACTGTCCCTTTCATCCAGTGCTGCCCCTTCCAGCCACTGAGGTGGAACTGCCTTGGATGGATGTGGGATTGAGGGGGAGCCACTAGGATGGAGATGGATGGGCTGTGAGCGCTCATGGGGGTCTGAGTGGCCAGAGCCCCCTTTCATCTCTAGAGACAATCTGGTTGGAGGCATTCTCTGTGCTGGTAGAAACATGGCTCAAAGGTCACTGACACCAGGGAGCAGTTTCTGTGACAGCTGGGGTGAGACCTTAGGAAATGCCTGGAGGGATACAGAGCATGGGAGGGGGCTCCATGTGTGGGTGACAGTGCTGCACTGCAGTCCCCATGGTCACAGTGAGCCCTGAGTCTGTCACCTGCAGTGGCAAGACCTGCCAGTCCTTTGTGGCAACTCTGGAAACAGTCTGGGTGTGCACAAATCCTCCATCCAGAAAGCCATCACCCTTGTGTTCAAGCTTCACCAGATCCAACAGGCTCTGACTACTCAAAACCCCTGGAAGCTTCAACACAGAGGCTTTGCAGGATGATGGATTTCAGTGTCTTTCTGCTTCAGCTTATTGAACAGCGTGATTTTTTATGGACATCTCTTTCCTTGCCTCATCCCTATTCATTCAGATGTCTCCAGAGCACAGGTGCTGGAGAAGCACAAATCTAGGGAACATCAAACTGCAGCTGGCCCAAGGGAAGGAGGGAGCTGTCTGTCCTTTCTGTCGGGGTTAAGTGTGCATGCCCCAGGACCCTGCCCCAAACCTTCCCTCCTTAGATGCACAAAAGGCCGCCTGCCAAGCAAGTCAATACGAATCAATCAGTGCTTGTGCCCTCTCAATAACTCTATTACAGCCTCAAGGACAGCTCTAAACCACCCAAATGGGCCTGAAGCAGCTGCTTTGCTGCCAGAGGAGCAGGCACAGAGGAGATTGTAAATCATGCAACATTAATATTGTCACTGACAATGAAAATCTCTGTACCTCTGCATCTGCCTGTGCCTGGTGGCCTTCAGATGTGCTTAATAAGCACCTGAGCTCCTGTGCCCGCAGCAGAGGGTGGGTGAGAGGAGACATGGAGCAGGCTGGTGCCAGGCAGCTGAGTCCAGGCAGCGTGCCAGGGCTGGGGAGTGTGTGGGGCAAACCCTCACCATGGGGCTACGGAGGGTTTACGAACTACACCCAGTAGTGCTCACTTGATGTTCCCAGGGGCTTGGAGTGTGAGCTGCCATACCTCCAATTATATAAATAAAACCTTTTCTAGCATATCTTTAGGGCCAGAGAGGCATTTCTCCTATCACTCTCCAGCCCAGCTCTCTTCTCTGCCCTGGGCTGCCAGCCATGCCCACAGCACAGGAAGGCTTCTGCTGGGCAAAAGCACAGAGCAGGGCAGAGCATCCCTGAGATGACAGTGGCCTGGTCAGGAGCCCGCAAAGCATCCCCAAGATGTCAGGGACCTGCAGAGCAGGCAGAAGCAGGCAGGAGGAGGAGGAAAGGGCACGATGGCTGCAGAGAGCTGGTGGGGACATGAACGCATCTCCAGCCTCTGGCGAGGAGCAGAGGACAACAATGCTGAGGCACTCTCCAGGCAGGAGGGAGCTGTTTCGGGAGGTGGTGCAGGGACAGCCAGTGCCACAGGCAGGGCTTTGCTCTTCCTCGGGTGTGATGCCAGGTGCCTGGCTGGGAGATTGATGGGGGACACGTGGGGACCTGCTAATGGAGGTGGCTGAGCCTGTGCCCAGGGGATGCAGAGTTGAGATAAAGCACTTTGGAGGATGGTGGAGAGGAGGAGCTGGCACTCAGTGGGAGCTGCCTGGCCTGGTGAGCCCTCCCTGCCCACCAGGATGGAGTGCCAGCTGCCCCAGCCCACCACACTGGCAGTGCTGGCTCCGAGTGCTCATCTCAGCTGAGCAAATGAAGCCTCCCACAGCCCCTCTTGCCCTGTGGATCCAGCTCAAGGCAGCATCACTTTTGGCATTCTTTGGGTGTGTAAGATGCTATCAGAGCCTGGCTGCAACACCAACCCATGGGACCCGAAGGTCAGAAGATATTCTGTGGCTTGTAAATAAATAATAATAAATCACCATGTTTGAGCAGGCTCAGGATGCCTCTGTGTGCAGAGACATCAGGCTGGATCAGTGCCTGGTGCTGACATGGGCACAGCAGGGTGCTGCTGCTGCAGCCAAGGGCACATCCTGCCATGGGGGCAGCTCTGCCATGGCTGGGATGTCACTGCCATGCAACAGCCCTGCTCTTCCTGAGTGTTCCTGAGACACAGACCAAGGCCCATGAGGACTGTGCCCACAGAATGACATGTTCCTGCGGGCATCATGTGCCAGGCAGCAGTGGGCAGAAGAGACATGGGGCTGCATGTGGCCCATCCAAACAAGGTGCCCAAGCAGAGCTGACCACAGCCAAGACGTGCTCCCTGTAGGGCAGAGTCAGAGGCAGCTTTGCAGCAGGTCCTGAATGGGGGGGTGGGGAGGGTGGTGAGGAAAGGAGCTGCTCCTGCTGCATCCCCAGGAGAGGGGCACAGCAGGAGTCTGCCTGCTGCTCCTGCAAGTTTCAGAGCCACCTAAACTCCGTTCAGTTTTCCCTCAGCCCAAAGCTCGCCTCAGCCCTGGCAGCTGCTCCATCTCTTGAGCCTGTTTGGGGTCTATATGAGCATTCATATGGAAAAGATCTGTTCCTTTGAGTCATTTTTCATTAGCTGCAGTACCACTGAGCAAAGCAGAGCTGGGTTTGTAAATTAAAATGGGTTGCAGTTCAATACAGAATACTTCATTTGCAGCCAAGTTAAATAAGAGAATTGACATAAATATAATGCAATTACTTTTGCTACTTTCATAATGCCTTTATGAGGAAGATAACCATCCACATGAATACATTATCCCCCAGTATCTCTGCATCTTTTCTGGACTTAACTCTTCTGAGCTGTATCAGAAGAATGGATACATTTAATTAAGTATCTTATTTTAGAAGTCTATGATTCTAAGTCAATTTTATGATGATCAGGAAGCAGTATCTTTAATTTTCAATCACAGCAGAAGCTTTCCTCTTTCCCAGACTTTTGTAATTTTAAGGGTGTGATCTTGAATGGAGACACCACAGGCACGTGTCTTGCCGAAGCTGTGTAAGGTTCAAGTGTCCCCTTGCAGCCCAGGCAGGAGAGGGCTCCCAGGTCCCCTGGCACTGCAGGGCACCTCTGAGTGTTGGCTCAGACAGAGCCCCAGGATGGGCAGAGCTGCCCACTCTGTGGGGTATCCCTTCCCATGGTCACTGCTGGGGCTCAGGGTAGGGAGCAACAGCACGGTGGGTGAGAGTCACAAACTGATGTGTCATGTTTGGGGCAGCTGGGCAAGCATAGCCCTTTGCTGGGCTGGGCATAACATCACTCACCTTGTCTGGGGTACTCGGTGAGTCTGGGTGAGCTTGGAACACTGGGGTGCCACAGCAAGGCTGCAGAGCAGGTCTGAGGAGCTGGAGCTAGGCTTTGCTGACTCCTTGTACTTACTGGAGCTTTTTTACCTCTCTGCTGCCTCTACAATTAACTCTCAGGTGCTCCAGTGAGGTTATTACCTGTTTCACCCAGCCCACCTTCACCATCTCCCTTCGTTAGCAAAACTTCCTAATCCATGCAGGATTAATTGCAGGCTTGCTGGGAGGAAGGTGAGTTTGCTAAAGCACAGTTCTAAGGCACTTGTGGATTTGTGTTGCTCCCAGCAAACCTTTCATGTGGGCTCTAGGAGAGATATGAAAGGACAGGGATGTGCAACGGCAACGCAGGGACACAAGAGACAGGGAGTGAAGGGACCCCTCCATCTGCCCTGTGTAGGTGGGGAGGGGGAGAGATTCAGGGTCAGCTCCAGCTGCTCTGGGGATTGCCCAGCTCCTCCATGTCACCACCTCACAGAGCCAGTGCTGGGGTGCAGCAGCTTGGGCACCATCTCTACCCATGAGGGAAATCATGGAGCTGCTCTGGCTGGAAACAACATTCCAGGGGCAGGGGGGTTTCAGTGGGGAAAATCAGTTTTATGTTTAAAAAACAACCCAACATTCCTTGAAAAGCATAAATCTTAGTTAAATTAAGAACCCTATCTCACTTCAGTCCTAAAATACAGAGTACAGAGAGAACAAAATCCCTGAAACTGGACTGAAACCCTTTGGAAATGCGCTCGGTGCTGGAGCAGATGGGATCTGTTTCCGTCAGGAGGGGCCTCTGCAGGCACATTCCCTGTGTAGCTATTTTGGACTGGCAGTGCCACTTCTTTGCCAGCAGCCAGCAAAAATATCCCCCAGGAAGCGGTGGGATCCTTCCCTTTGTGCTTCCAGCAAAGCTGCTCCTCTTGGCTGCAAAGTGCCCTCAGCCCCTTGGGGCAAGGAGTGCCTCAGCACCAGCTGCAGGACAAGCCCCCAGCGTTGAGGGTGGCTGTGGTGGTACCTCCAAATGCTGTTCAGCTTTCACTCTGTGTAGCCACTGCTCCTCTTGGTACTTCTGGGTGAGGTGCCCTGTGAGGACACCCCTTTAGAAGTGCAGGGCAGGCAGGATGCTGGTGTGCTCTCCACTGAGCCAGGCTAGAGGCAAGACAGCTTGGCAGGGATGTGTTGCATGGGGCCAGCTCTGGCTGTGCAGCCTCTGGAGACAAGGACACCACAGAGATGGAGGTGGAAGTGGCTCCACAGACGGGATGTGGGTCACAAGGTGAGCAGGACTTAGGCATGGCTGATCCTGGGGTGGGACTGGACTGAAGCTCTCCAGCTGCTGCCACACTCCCTGGCACTTTAATGCCACAGCTTTTCATCTCGAGGCTGAGCATCTGTGTTTTAAAATACAGACTATTAGGGGTTTATGATAAAATCAAACAACACTTGCTGGAGAGTTGGTTCTGCCCCTTGTCTCCCTCCTACCTGGTGCCACCATTACTCCTCAGTGAGCGACAGATCAGCCCAGCAGCAGCACAGGGCTTGGTGCTGAGGATGCTCTCTCTTTAGTCTGGCTTTCAGCATGAGCAAGAGCAGCCCAGCTGTGGATGGGAGGATGAAAAGTCCCTCTTAGATTCCTCCTGCAGATTCCCCTGAAGCCAAAACAACTGCACAATCGATTGGCTCTTAAGTCCAAATTTGTGAGCTGCAGAAAGTGGCTGTCTCCAAAGTCACTTCAATTCCCTGCATGTCCCAGAGGTGCTCTTAGTTCTGGGCAAGCTGAAAGTGCAGAGCCAAAATCCAGCTGCCAGAAGCAGATCCCTGCACGGGGCAGCTCCTGCATTTGGTTATGCAAGAGCAGATGAAGAATCCCAATCTTTCCCTTAGTTATTCCTTCCCTACTTTCTCCCTGATTGCTCAGTACAAAAGCTTTGAGCCGTCTTTAGACCAAATTGCTTCACAAATGACAAATAACATGAAAATAGGCTTCATAACCAGGAATAATGAAAGAAATCATTCACTTTGATATCAGGAGATGGTCTGTGTTAAAGGAGCCCTTCAGCCTGAATAGCAGAAAAGAACATTGCAATTTTCCTGTACTTACTGGGATAAAACATGTGACTCCGCGGCTGCTGCAGCTGTCATTTTGCGCTGGTCTTTGCACTTGGATTCTGAATTGCAGAGGTTATCTTGACACTTGCTGATAAATTTTAAATCACCTCCTTTGCTGTACGTGAGAAGGGGCAGGGAGAGCATATCTGAATACAAACGCTAATGATATTTTTCAGTCCTTGCCAGAGAGTGGGAAGAGCCCTGCGGACTCTGCTCAGGGAGGTGTCTCCACCTCTGAGGCGCCACAGCGTCCATCCCCCGTCCTGCATCTGCCCCAGAGCGCAGCTCTCTGCCCAGGTTCTGCAAAAATAGAGCAGCCAGGCTCTCACTGTGCCCATCATTCATGGAGACAGATCCCACACCCACTCCCCCACACGGCAGAGGGGCTGCCCACCCACCACCACGGCTGCTGTGCTGGCTGCAAGAGCAATGCCCTCTGCACACCCTGCACTGGGAGCTGGGAGCACCCCAGGTGGCAGCAAAGCCAGCTGATGGGGTGACAGCAGGGTTTCCATGATGTTAGTGTGACTGCAGGGTGTCTGAGTTCCTCCTCTAGCAAGAGGATGGCAGGCTGGAGAGCAGTGGCCATCTCTGCAGAGTGGTATCCCAAAGTCCAAGGCTCACCAGCCATGAGCTGATGGCACTAAGCTGCCCATGCTCCTGGTATTCTGTGGGAGTTGCTATCTGTCCCAGCCCCCTAGAACTGGGAGGGAGTAGGCTGGAAGATTGCAGAATCAAGCAGAACCCAAGTGGAGCTGTGGCTGCCCCAAGCTGCAAATTTGCCATGGGGTCTGCGCCCCAGAGCCCTACCACAAGAGAGAACTCCTTGCTGCCCTTCCCATCCCTCCATTCAGCTTCTCACCTACACACCACTGACCAGTACAATAATTTTGGTATAATTAAGCAAATATCTGAGCAAACCAAAGTTTTCCAAAGCTTTTATCTCAGTAGCTATGAAAATAATAGCTAAAAATGGTTGTGCCCATACTGCCTGGCAATTAAAACACCATGATTTTGATTCCATGTTTTAGCACACAGAGGGCTCTTCTGGGAGTTGGATTAGCTTGATGTGGTAAACTTACTCATCAAAACATGTATAAAAAGTGGGACAGCTTGGAGAGGCACTGGAAAGCAGAACCCTGTGGGGCTCCCCACTCTGATGTGCCACACTAGAGAGAGGTGTCGTGTGTCCACAGCGTGGGGTCTGGCCAGGCAGGGCATGGGGCTGGCACCCAGCTGTGGCTCCTAGAGTACAGGGCTGCTCTGCCCCACAGGGCAGGTGAGACATGGCCAGCAGCAGGGTTCTGCACCAGCTGTGGGGCTTACAGCATCCCCACACTTCCCAAAATCCCTTCTACCACGTGTTCCCTTCCTGGTCTGGCCAGGGCAACTGCAGCACCAGGGCCTCTTCTCCACCTTGGTGATGCCTTTGGCCTTCTCCCCTTTCTCCCCCAGTTCAGACAGAACAGCTCAGGGTTCAAGAAGAGTTTGCCCCAGAGAACTTCAAGCATTAGGAAAATCTCCAGTGCAAACAGATTAATTAATCAGATGCATCTCTAGGGGAATTGGATTAGTGCTTTTTGGATAAGCCTTGTATTAAGCTGATAAGATAAGTTACAAATGTAATGAGATGCTGATTTATTGCAAAGAGAAGACTTGACAGTTCTCACAGGTTCATGATCTCATCCTTAGGTCTGCAGGTTGCTGCTGAGCAAATGAAACAGTGATGCACTCAAAGTTTCCTGTGATAATGCAGAAAGCATGAGCCTCATGCTGCCAGAGAGCCACCTCTGCCCCAGCCCTGGGCTGGCTCTGCAAGGAGGAGAGCCAGGCTTGGGGCTTTTTAAAGTTTCTTGCCAGAACATGAGCATATTTGAGGGAAGATCTTATGTGAAGACACAAAATTCTGCTCCTTACCTCGCTCACACTTGAAGTGCCAGAAGAGACTTCTCTGCTCTCATCTTGTGAGAATGAGAAGCACCATCTGCTTCCTCTTGTACCACAAGTCTTGGCATGCAAAGAGTTACCAGGTGCTTCCCTGTCTCTCCACTCTGAGACACTAAAGTCCCAGAGACACTTAATCAGGGCATCACATTCTTTGCAGTATGTCCATTAGGTG
The DNA here is from genome assembly GCF_026170545.1 of Melanerpes formicivorus. Taxonomy (NCBI): domain Eukaryota; kingdom Metazoa; phylum Chordata; class Aves; order Piciformes; family Picidae; genus Melanerpes; species Melanerpes formicivorus. Next base: position 10,122,039 of record NW_027142366.1, on the reverse strand, counting down.
ACATACTGTCACAGGACAGTGACACCGTGGGACACCAGATGTGTATCTCCCATTAAATCAAGTGTGATCAGTAGTGTCTACCCACATACAGTGTGTTTAAATGTGCAAGTGTGGCCCACTGCACAAGGGATCTAGTGCCAGCAGCTTCCTTCTGTGCCAAGCTGGTGGCACCAGGACTTGCTTATTTGGGATGGATGGGGAAGTTTCCACAGTCTTTGTCATCCAAGCAGGGGATGGCATGAATGCATGGTGGCACGAAGAGCTGGGTTCAAAGTGTGCCTGGCAGCCCCAGTGGCTCTCTCTGCACAGCCACACTTGTCCTGGCAGCCCCAGTGGCTCTCTCTGCACAGCCACACTTGTCCTGGCAGCCCCAGTGACTCTCCCTGCACAGCCACACTTGTCCTGGCAGTCCCAGTGACTCTGCACAGCCACACTTGCCCTGGCAGTCCCAGTGGCTCTCTCTGCACAGCCACACTTGTCCTGGCAGTCCCAGTGGCTCTCTCTGTACAGCCACACTTGTTCTGGCAGTCCCAGTGGCTCTCTCTGCACAGCCACACTTGTCCTGGCAGTCCCAGTGACTCTGCACAGCCACACTTGTCCTGGCAGTCCCAGTGACTCCGCACAGCCACACTTGTCCTGGCAGCCCCAGTGACTCTGCACAGCCACACTTGCCCTGGCAGCCCCAGTGACTCTCCCTGCACAGCCACACTTGTCCTGGCAGTCCCAGTGACTCTGCACAGCCACACTTGTCCTGGCAGTCCCAGTGACTCTGCACAGCCACACTTGCCCTGGCAGCCCCAGTGACTCTGCACAGCCACACTTGTCCTGGCAGTCCCAGTGACTCCGCACAGCCACACTTGTCCTGGCAGCCCCAGTGACTCCGCACAGCCACACTTGTTCTGGCAGCCCCAGTGACTCTGCACAGCCACACTTGTCCTGGCAGCCCCAGTGACTCCGCACAGCCACACTTGTTCTGGCAGCCCCAGTGACTCTCCCTGCACAGCCACACTTGTCCTGGCAGCCCCAGTGGCTCTCTCTGCGCAGCCACACTTGTTCTGGCAGTCCCAGTGGCTCTCTCTGCACAGCCATATGTGTCCTCAGCTGGTATCACCACTGCCAGCACAGCAGAAAGAGGGCTGAGCTGCAGAGCAGCAGCCCAGGAGCGCCATCAGTCGTAGTCACAGGGTGCTTAACAAAGTGGAGTGGAGCTGCAGGTGCGGGCACCACACTCTCTGGCGCCCCATCCATCAGAGAGGACATGGATGCTGAGCTTCCAGCCCTGCTGCCTGTGTGCTGGGAGCTGTGGAGCCAAAGCCAGGTGAGCTGAAGGCTGGAGGGGCACATCTGAACCTGGTCTGGGCTTGTTGATACTCACAGGAGGATCTTCCACATGGAGGCTGCTCTAGTTAGCCCCACAGGATACACAGCAGATTCTCCTCTTGTCTGAGATCTCCAGATCCCTCTGTCAGAACTCCCAGAGCAACTGCAGCCTGGGACAAGGCTAAAGAGATTCCAGCACCACAAAGAGCAGAGGGGGGGCCTGGAATCGCTGAAATTGCTGCTCTGTGCCCCCGTGAATGCCAGGGACACCAGCTGCCCGCACACCTCTTGAGTTTGTGGGGCTAATTCAGCAGGGAAAGCTTCTTCATGAGCAGGCAGCAAACACAGTCCCTCACCACTGCCCACCTCACCAGCTGTGGCCTCTCCTGCCCCAGGAGAAGAGGATGAAAAGTTCACAGAGTGGATTTCTCAGCTGGAAGAAAGGCAGAAACAAACACAATGTGAACTAGCACAGCAGGCACATCGCTGCCTGCTGCTAGAAATCACAGGCAAGTGGCTGATCTTAAATACAGGCAGACACTCCTCTGGAGCCAGCCACGGCATCCAGGAGTGGTGGAGCTGCCTCTGGCCAAGGACCAGCCTTTGTTTCCCATCCTGGGCACCAAACAGGGCAGGAGCCCCATGAAAAAAACTCAGCCAGCCCTGAAGGGAGCTGAGCTCTTAGGTCAACAAGTACTCAAGGCATGTGGTCATGGTGAAGCTTTTCCTGATGGATCTGCAGCACTCCTTCTGCTGCTCAGGAGCTGCTGCTCCAGTGGGAACCCAAGAATGGGCTGGGATGTCTGGCTGCCCAGCTGCTCCAGCAGCTCCTTCCCACTATTTGCTGTTACTGCTGGCTTGACCAGGGTGGCTGGGAGGGAGGTGACCCAGCCTCTGAGTGTGAGAGCCTCCATCTCTCTCCAGCGTTTTAAGCACTGACCCCCTGGCAGTGAAGTGCTGCACAAAGTTTAAGAGCCCAGAAGAGAAAGTTGCTTGTTTCAGAGAAGACAAAAGGAGATGTCACTGCTACCCAGAGAGAACATAGTGCCCAGAAGCACTTGTTTTGAAGCCTCTTCAGATGAAGCCTCTTCTCAGGGTGGGGCTGATGAGAAGGAGGAGCTCAGCACTGCTGGGAGGAAGGGTCTGGGAATTAGTGACACCAGCTGCCAGCCCTGCAATGGCCAAAGGGACAGGACTCCCTGGGTGGGGCACATCCAGTTGGGCAGGAGGCTGCCAGAGACCTGGGCTGTAGGCTCCAACTTGCTACAAAAGGTTGGTGAAGGAGAGACTGGGGGCTTCAGCATCTTACAGCAGGGCTTCGATTCCAAGTATTGCAGGAACAGAGTGCGCCAAGGTACGCAGCAGGAGTAGCTCCTGCCAGCACAGGCTGCATTGTGTGAGCAGAGAGCACACTCTGCTGAGCCATCTCCTCATGGCAGCCTGGCTGGTGAGCAGGAAGAGTGTCTGCATGGGACTGTTGAGAAGGAAGGGTGCCTGGTTGCCCATCCTGCTGGAGCCACCAGGGCCTGATGCCAGCCCCATACAGGCTGGGCACGGTTCTGGCAGCACAGGCTCAGCACAGGCCCCACAGCTGCCACATAGATGGGCTATGGGGGGGTCTCTGGCAGAAGCAAGGGTAGGTGCTGCAGTGTCAGACCTTCCCTATGTCGTCCCTGTTCTCTGCAGGACAGGAGCTGGAAGCCCTGCTCTGAGGAGATGGCAATGCAGGCAGGCAGGGCAGTGAAGGCAGAGGTGTGCAGGCAGAGCAATGTGTGCTGGCCCAGGGCTGAGACTCCCAAAGCTGCAGGGCTGCCCTGGCCCTGTGTTATAGAATCACTTAAATTGGAAGAGACCTTTAAGATCATTGAGTCCAACCCCTAACCCAGCACAGCCATGTTGCCACTAAACCATGGCCCCCAGCACCACAGCTCCACAGCTTTGAGTCCCATCCTGAGATGGAGACTGCACCACTTGCCCTGGGCAGCGTGGCTCAGGCCTTGACAACCCTTTTGAGGAAGAAATTGTTCCTCCTGTCCAAGCTAACCCTCCCCCTATACACGCCCAGCCCTTTCCCTCCTATCCCATCTCGTTCAGGTTACCGCTGTGCTTCATGGCCGGCAGGGGGCGCTACCGGCACGAGGAAGGAAGGGCGCTCCTGGCAGGGCGCTCAGCCCCACCTGCCAGGAGGGGAGGCGGAGGGTTTGGGGTCATGCTTTTGGGTACAATCAACCACGCTGCAGAAGGCTGGGGACTGGTCTAACTTCCACCACCAGTGTCTCTCACAGGCCCTGTGCTGATGAGCAATGAGTACCAGGGAAGAGTTTACTGATACTCCTAAAACACACATTCCTTTTTAGGTTGTGACTGATGGGATTAAAGCCAAGTGTGTCTTTACAAATGAAAAGGCTTCTAGATGAAACTTGAGACAACAAAGATTCTCTGCATCCTTGTCACTGATGTCTCCCTGAATCAACAGTGTCCTTCAAAGGCAGCAGGGATCAGGAGCAGCCAGCCACAGCCTGAACTTTTGGGATAGTGTACAGGCTTGATGGGCTTCTGAATATGAAGTTCTCCACCCAGGGAGGTGTAAAGCCTCTGTTTAATAAACATGGGATGTATGATACAGGGAGGTGTAAGGTAAGGAAAGGGGGTAAAATATAGCAGGCAGACTGGAAAATTTGTACATTTGTGCCTCAGCCAATGGGGAGAGAAAGAAGGTCACTAGGATAAAGGGAGGATGTGCCCTCCAGCAATTTGAGCGAACCCAGAGGGATTTTGCTCCCAGCGGACTCTGTTCCAATCAAGCGCTGCAGGGCTCCTCGGGCTCCTTTGTGAACAGCGACCTCTAGTGAAGGAACCTTTCCCTGCATGACCGAGCTCCACAGCAGCCAACTACTCATCGAGGCAAAGAATCACCTTGAGACAGTCTTCAAAGAAGGCTTCCAGAGGCCATAGGACAGAAACTCCACAGCCCGCTGGAATCGCTCCTCACTGAATTCAGGCTGTCGTTAGACTTCAATAACTGCAACTGGACGTGCTCTTCACGTGGGCCCATCCATACAACATGGTTCAGACAGAAGACTTACTGAAGCCTGCAGCTTGACCTGCTGCATGAGGAAGACTTCAGTCACTGCCAGCAAGCGTTGGTCACCCAGTGACCTCCCCACAAGGCACTGCCAGCCTGGTATCATCAGTCCGAGGTAGGAAACGGCCAGACTCCTCACCTTGTTGTTAGATGCATGAAGAAGCTGCGGATCCAGCTGTCGCTGCCCCGCAAACCCTTGTGTGCTGTGGGTGGCAGGCACACTAGCACCAGCACATCCTGTAAGTGCTCCTGCCTCCCACTGCCGGGGTTCCTCCTGCCCAGAGGCCAACAGTGTTGTCCTGCAGTTCCTGCAGGCATTGTATGAGAGCTGGGCAGCTTGAGATCCCTACAGGCACATCAGGAGTGGTTGGAGCAGTCTAACTGCACATGCCCAGAGAGAGCCTTCCACCCATCCAGAGCATTTTTATGAGCTCCATTCAAAGCTGGTTTCCAATTGCTGGTGCAGAGAGGACCTGGTGATTGAGCAGGAGGCTGTAAACAAGCTCAACTACAACCAGGAAATCTGATACCAAGCTGGTCCCTTTCTATCTGCTGGTTGTGTAAAGGGAGATGAATCGCTCCAGGGACATAAACTCAGCCTCAGCCAAGGATTTCTTTTCAGAGAGAAACAATTGCCTGGCTCAGAGACTAACAAAAAGTTTGCTTCTAAAGGCTGCAGGAAAACAAAATTCCCTTGAGGAATGTGCTGCTGGTGTTCAGCAGCCTGCCCTGAAGGCTGCCACGCAGAGCAAGCCTGCAGTGATATTCCCCACAGAGAATCATAGAATTATTAAGGTTGGAAGAGACATCCAGTCCAAGCATCAACCCAACACCACCATGGCCCTTAAGCCATGTTCCCAAGTGCCATGGCTGCATGTGTCTTGAACACCTCCTGGGATGGTGACTCCACCAGCTCCCTGGGCAGCCTGTTCCAAAGCCTGACACCTCTTGCAGGAAAGAAATTGTCCCTAATATCTAACCTAAATCTTCTCTGGCACAATTTCAGGCCATTTCCTCTTGTCCTATTTCTTGTTGCTTGAGAGAAGAGACTAACCTTCACCTGGCTCAAACCTGTTTTAAGGGAGTTGTAGAGGGCAATGAGGTCTTCTCTCAGCCTCCTCTTCTCCAGACTAAATAACCCCAGGTCCATCAGCTGCTCCTCACCGGACCTATTCTCCAGACTCCAAACATCAGCCCAAACTCAGCAAGGTCACATCCTGCACCTCTCTGCTGTAAGGGTAAGGGGTTGAATGAAGAAGTTCCAGATGCAGAATTCCTCATGGAATGGTGTATGGAGCAATTTTGGACAGAACACAGAGGGACATGCAGTCAGGAGGCAGAAGGCAGTAGCTTTATTTTAGGACTAGCACATAGGCACCGGGTAGAGCCTGAACTGTGAATCTCCACAGTCCCGTTGTCAGATGACATCACCACGGGTCAGAAGTTCTGCTCCTCTGAAAATATCCACATAAAAATACCAAAGGGATTGGAGTTGGAGCTAGTCTGGAGAGTTACAACAGGTAGCAAAATCTATGTACAGCAGTTTCAGCTCTGTCGCAAGAATTTCAGAAGGACCTGCAGTGGTTTAGGTATTGAAGAAAAGAAAAATGATCAGCTGAAAATGATGTCTGCAAGATCCAAAATGGGAAGAGGATCTGAGGGAGCACCACCTATCCCCACCACTGGGACGGGGCTGCACCTCTGGGAACACAGAGCTGGGACCAGCCTGGCACTTCGAGCTGTATCAATGGGGAACACTGGTGAAAATCAACTGTCTACAGCAGGGCTTAAAAAAACACTGAAAACCCCAAGGGCTGGTGGTCCTAAGGTCTTCCACAAATAATGCACCAGTTGGTGAGTCCATACTTGAGTAGAGATGCAGTGAGAGCTCTTGCTCTGACAATGGACAGGGGAAAGGTGACCTAGAAGGTGACCTACTCTAGGCTTGCTGGAGCAGTTCTGCAGGGCAGGGTGGTGGGTCTGGAAGGCAACGGCTGCGTTGTGCATGGAATAATGCCTCAGGAGGTTTGCTGCCTGAAAGCTCTCAAGGCTTGGTGTCACCCACAGGTACATGCACTGCCCAGGGGATGCTGCTATAGCCCTTTTTACTCTGGGGGACAGCTCAGAGGGAACGAACTCATCTCAGTCAGGATCAGATGGTGCTGGAAGATGGAGCTGCAGGCTTTGAGAGCTCCCTAGGTATGCTCAGCTTGACCAGTTGGTTAAACTGTAAAGGAACTCTCAGGACTCCAGCCCTTGGAGTGAATCAAGGAGGGCAGAGGATGGATTTCTCACTGGTCTCTGCCCTCTTTGGAGGTAATTCTCAGGGCTGCAGAGGACCCCACTTATTTTTAGGTTACCAAGGTTCTGCACTTTCCAAGGAGGCACCAAAATGCTCAGGGTTTTGTCTCCTGGTGAGTTCAAAAGAGCCATCTGCTGATGGTGTCAAGCCCTTGGGAAGGCATCAAAGCCTATCAGTCAGTCTCTGCCACACCTTTAAGCAAAGCTGGTGGCTGGTAAAACCTTTCCTTCCTCTCCAGCACAGCTGGGAAGAACCAGGCTGTATCCTTATTTAGGACCACATGTATGTGCCAGAAGGGTTCTGCAAGGTCACATGGCTTTCCATTGCCACTGGCCAGCAATGGTGGGGGAGTGGGGAATTAAAGCCTCCAGACCACCTCTGGTGATCTCCAGGTGTGTTGACATGGAGCTCAGGCCAATTGTGCTACTCAAGGACAGAAGGGTTTGGAGAAGGATTTGAGAGGACCTCAGCAGGATTGCTCTCAGGGTCCCAGGCGGGCAGGTGCTGGTGGTAGCCCTTGTCCCCCTGTTCCTTCCCCACCTAACCTGCTCTGGCTCCTCAGGGAACCTCTGGCCAGACTCTAATCCCAGCCACGAGGCTGTGGGGACAAGGGGAAGGTTCCCAGCAACTGCTGGTGCTAGTTGTGTGTGTTCTGGAAACATGAGAGGGTGAGATTGTACCCAGAGGTGTCTGGAATCTTGGACTCAGTGGCACACTGGAAGTGGAGGATGCTACAAAAGCTCTTGTCGAGACCAGTGTGGTATTTCCCTTCCTGTCCCTGTGCCTCGCGCTCACATCCATCCACCGCCACCTCTGGTGCCTTTTCAGTATCCAGACTGCCCCAGCCTCTTGGTCCGTGGTTCTGGTTGGTGGTGGCAGATGACAGCAGCATATTTACAACCAACCTCAACAGGAGCAAATTGCACTTTGTTGGCAATGACTTGTTGCACCTCATGCTGCTCCAGGCCCATCACCAGGCAAGGGGGGAGGTCATCCTGGGGCTGCGCTGGCTCTCGCCAACCTGCACATCGCTGAGTGCCCGCTGCAGGGAGAGAGCAAAGAGCAAGAGCTGAGGATCAGGAGAGGGAAACTGGTGTGGACAGGGAGGTGTTTCAGTGGGCTTGGCCTCTACAGACTTAATTCTGCCCCACCTTCCCACTGGAGAAATCAACCCATGCAAATTCTTCGCAGTGCTCCAACACAGCCTCTGTTCACCAAGAACATCAGACCATGACAACATCTGCTTTACTCTCCACAGGGCTGATGCTTGGGCCATCAACCCTCACCTCAGCCTCACCTTAAAAAAACCTCACCTTAGAATCACAGAATTGTTTGGGTTGGAATAGACCTCTAGTATCCAGTCCAGCCATTGGCCTAACACCACCATGGCCATGTCCCAAAGTGCCATGGCCACACGTTTCTTCAACACCTCCAGAGAGGGTGACTCCACCACCTCCCTGGGCAGCCTGTTCCAATGCCTGACCATGCTTTTTCCTTGTCTCCAACCTCAACCTCAACCTCCTCTGGTGCAACTTCAGGCCATTTCATTGATCACTTGATACCAGGGATAAGACACCAACCTTCACCTCACTCCAACCTCCTTGCAGGGAGTTGTAAGAGCCAGAGGGTATTCCCTCAGCCTCCTCTTCTCCAGATTAAACAACCCCAGCTCCCTCAGCTGCTCCTCATCAGCCCTGTTCTCCAGACCCTTCACCAGCTTTGTGGCCCTTCCCTGGACCTGCTCCTGCGCCACAATGTCCCAAACCTGAACCTGGATGAAAGGTGCAGCCTCACAACTCCCACAGCTCACACATAAAACTTTCAGTGACATGCAACAAGCAAGCCCTGGCTGGGTGGCTTTGGGAAGTGCAGCTTACCTCAAACTTGCTCATGAATTCTGCAAAAATGCCAAAGAAAGCTTCAGAGGTTGTCATCTTTGAGTCTTCCCCGAAGAAGGACAACACCTTGCTGAACTCTTCCATGGCTTTGTGCTGCAGGTCATCCAGGGATCGCATGGCAGGCTGGGCACTCTCCAGGAAGGACTGAGGGAAGTGGCTTAAGGAAAAACCAGCTGCAGAGTGGGGCTGGTACAGATCATAGTATCATAGTATCAGTCAGGGCTGGAAGGGACCACAAGGATCATCCAGCTCCTACCCCTCTGCCATGGGCAGGGACACCCCACACTAGATCAGGCTGGCCAGAGCCCACTTCTGGTTTCATCTCAGAACCTGCTGCACATGCCAAGGGAGCCTGCTGGCCTCCTCAGCTGTACCCAGCAGCACTTCCCTTGGAGAAATCATAGAATCCCAGAGTGCCAGGTTGGAAGAGACCCCAAGGGTCACCTGATCCAACCTTTCTAGGTGGTGGTGGAGTTGAAATGAGCTGGCCCAGCATTCTGTCAAGCTGAGTCTTCAGACTGCCCAATGTAGGGCAACACACCACTTCACCTGGGAGATGATTCCAATGTCCAGCTTTTCTCATGGGGAAACATTTTCTTCTGGAGTCCAATCAGAACCTCCCCAGCAGTAACTTGTCTCCATCATGTCTTGTCTTTTCCATGAGACCCTTGTAAAACAGGAGTCTCCATCCTCATGGTAGCCACCCTGAAGATGGAGACACCCAGTTCACAAGGGAAGGAAGGAGCTTGGGAAGCTTTCTGGCCCTGTGGCACTGGGTTTCTAACGTGCAGGACTGGTGGTCACTGCAAAAGCCATTTCCCCTGCTGGCTAAGAGTGAGTGGAAGGTGAAGGTTTCCACCACACTCTCACCAAGTGCTGAGATGGTCCTTTCCTGCCACCAGATGCTGCCCTGCTGCTTACCAAGGAGGCACAAAGCTGACGGCCTGGTGCTGCTGGAGGGCAGTGGCTCATGCTGGGGTCTTACCCCATTTACAGAAGGATACAGTCATGACAATTGCAAATCTGTCCTCTGCAGTGGCTGGCATGTTGTGACAGGCCATCTGTATGTCACTGACAGTGGTATGCAGGTCCTTCAGGTCAGCAGTGAGTGTCCTCTGGTTCACTGCACAAAAAGGCAGGAGTCAGCAGAGTCAGGAGACAGCTCTGGCTGCTTCTTGCAGCAAAGCATGGGCATGGGCCAGGGTGGGCCAGGCTGTCTGTTTGCATGGCTCTGCCCAGCTTGTCCATGTCATCGAAGGTGTGGTGGTTAATCAGACTTTCCTGCTGGCTCCTGCTGGGTGCTTGGACCAAGAGATGCCAAGAACGTCAGAGGGAGCCTGGAACATGCCAGGCGCATGCAGGACTCAGCACCACAAGGGTGGTGATGGATACACAGGTACCTGGCTTGGGAGGGGAACAGAAGTGCACAGGATGGGGGGACAAGGGGTAATATTCAGGCTGCCTTCCATGGAATCTCATCATAGCACCAGTGCTGAGGAGGAGGATGAGCATTTCAGACTCTTGATGTCTTGGTGGCCAAGCCTGAGCTTCTCTACAGAAGAGGGAGAAGCTGAACTGCAGTATGTTGGGAGATTTGGCTTACAACAGCTCTGCCACTGTGTACAAGAGCAAAGCTGGGCAACCCTGGGCGGCTCATGCACTGAAATTAGGTGTAAAGTGGCAGGAGTTTGGGCAACAGAAGCACGAGGCCAAAGTCCAGCTACATGTCCAGACCTTCCTCAAGTGGAAATTTACAGCTCCAGGCCTGAACTTTCTCCTGTGTTTATCCACCACAGCACAAATTCCCAAGGGAACTTCCCACACAGGGCAAGGAGGATGCAGCCCATGCTCCACGGGCAGCCAGCCAGCTGTGACAGCACCAACACCACTGGAGTGGTGACAACCCCAGCTCCTCTGCTACTGGTGCAGGCAGTGAAGCCATGCACAACCTACCTGTGAAGCCCTGAGATGAGGGCTGCTGCACCCTCTGCACCTTATGAGACTGCAGGCAGCAGTGATGCTGGCACCCATGCTGGGGATGCTGCTGGTGAGGCCAGGGATGGCAGGAGGTAAGGCTGGGTGGAGCAGACCAGCTCCTGACACTTTGGTACTTACAAGATAGCTCTGAACTTGGGAATCCCAGCCTGGTTGGGGTTGGAAGGGACCCCTGGAGATCATCTAGTCTGACCCCCTGCTAAAGCAGGGCACTCACAGCAGCTTGCTCAGGATCACAATGGCCAGCTGGGTATGGAATCTCTCCAGAGAAAAGTCTCCACAACCTCCCTGAGCAGCCTGCTCCAGGGCTCCACCACCCCCACAGTAAAAGTTTCTCCCTAACTTCAAACAAAACCTCCTGGGTTCCAATTTGTGTCCACTGCCTCTTGTTCTGTCACTGGGCACCAGTGAGCAGAGTCTGGCCTGATCTTCTTGTCCCCCACCCTTTATCTCTTGCTGAGCATTGATCACATCCCCTCTCAGGCTACTCTTCTCCAGGCTCAACAGCCCCAGGGCTCTTAACCTTTCCTCACAAGAGAGATGCTCCAGTCCCCTAATCATCCTCAGTATCTCCAGTAACTCCCTGTCCTTCTTGAGCTGGAGAGTCCAGAACTGGAACCACTTCTTCAAGTCAGGGTCAGAGCCTTTCCTAAGCACTTCCACATGTGGTGGTGTGGGACTGATGGGACTTCCCCAGTCACTAAGCTCATCCCTTCCTAACTCCATCCTCTCACTCAGGACCATTCCTCAGTCATTTGGGCAACCTCCTGGCAACATGACTGATTCTGGATGCCACAGAACCACATGGGAGGAGACCCCACAAAGCCACCAACAGGAGACATGGAGCTTGCAGCTGCTTTTTGTTCCTTTACCTTTGGCAGCGAGCGGCACTGTGGGAAGATCCTTGGCAAAGCCCAGGAGCTCTGGGAAATGTTGGCTGAGTGATTTGGCAAGGATGTGCAGGAAGGTGGATTTCCCATCAACTGTCTTTGTTGTGTTCAGCTAGAGCAAAAGTTAAGGAGAAGTTAGATGTTCAGGAGATTCCTATGCAGAGTGGGGTTCACCAAGCACCCTAACAGCCAGGGCTCCTCAGTCCTGCCTGGCTCCCCCTGCACTCATGTGTGCACTGATTGCCATTTGGATTGATGATTAAATGGGATAATTAATGTTCACACAGCATGCTAGGCCCATGTCAGCAGCTAAGGAGTGTCTCCATCCCTCAGGATAGGCACCTCAGGATGTGGTTTAATGGCTGTAGTGGTGTTGGGTCAATGGTTGGGTTCAGTGATCTTAGAGGTCTTCTCCAAGCAAAATAATTCTATGTTTCTATTACAGGGCTGTCATAGCAACATAGAATGGTAGGAGTTGGAAGGCACCTCTGAAGACCATCCTGTCCCATCCCCCTGCCAAAGCAGGATTGCCTAGAGCAGGTCACACAGGAACACATCCAGATGGGTCTTGAAAGTCTCCAGAGAAGGAGACCCAATGCCTCTCTGGGCAGCCTGCTCCAGGCAGCCTGCTCCAGGCCTCCAGCACTCTCACAGGAAAGAAGTTTTTCCTCATGTTGAGATGGAACCTCCTGGGTTTCAATTTGTATCCATTGTCCTTTGTCATACCACAGGCAACACTGAAAAGGGCCTAGCCCCCTCTTCTTGCCCCCCACCCTTCAGATATTTGTAAACATCAATAAGATCCCCTCTCAGTCTTCTTTTTCTCAGGTTAAACAGCCCCAGGTCTTTACAGACTTTCCTCACCAGACAGATGTTCCAGACCTTCATCATCCTTGTAGCCTCTGTTGGACACTCCATAGTGTCTCTCTTGGGACTCCCTAGTGTCCCTCTTGAACTGGGGAGCCCAGAACAGGACCCATTACCCCAGATGTGGTCTCACCAGGGCAGAGTGGAGGGAGAGAAGAACCTCCCTTGACCTGCTGCATCACTGTTCCACACCCCACAGGAGTCCCACAGTGATCCACATGGGATAAAAGAACTTAATTTTGTCCCAGCCCACAGCCAGAAGGGCTGGAGCTCAGATTCCAGCACACTAAAGCACCCGACTATGGTTAGAGCTCCTCTGAAGTTAACTCTTCACCTCAATCCCTTCCCTCCCACTGGTCCCTGACCTGGGACCTGCTGCACCAGGAGCCTTGTATGAGGACAGGCATGATGGACCAAGCCCTTGGAGCTGCTGGCATTGGTGTCTCCTGCACAGGACCAGGTGTGCTGTGTCTTACCTCAGTGAGGAAGTTGATTTTGAAGCCAGTTGTTTTGCTGGTCTTGGGCTGCCCATTGTTCAGGTAGTTTCCCATTGCTAGCACAAACTGCAAAGAAAAGCCCCAGTGGTGGTCAGTGACCTCCAGCCTTACCCTGTCCCATCTCCCATCTTCCTTTGTACCTGCTTTTGGGTCACTGAGATCTACCAACAATGTGGTAGAAGCAATGGGACAAAACCTTTCTTCTTTCTACAGGGTAGTGGGAAAAAGCCCTTGGAAATACTGGCACAGGCTGCCCAGGGATGTGGTCGAGGCCCTGGCCCTGGACATGTTCAAGAGCAAACTTGATTGGGCCCTGAGCAACCTGATCTAGTTGTAGATGTCCCTGCTCACTGCAGGGGGTTTGGACAAGATGACCTTTGAAGGTCCCTTCCAACCCAATGCATTCAGTGATTTTTGTGCCTTCTGCTGCTTGTAGAACATTCCTAATAAAACCTTATCCTGCTCATCCTCCAGCCCAAACTCTGCAGTGTTCCTGCATGGTTTTCTGGCTCTTGCAGCCCTGCCTGGGCTGTGGGTGGGTGTGTGGCCATCTGCCCTCCTGCATCATCCCCATGCCAGGATCCTCACAGGGGATGGAGCATGGCAAAGAGAGACCTGGGGGCTCCCAGGGCACAACTATGGTGCTGGAGCTTCATTCAGCTCCCTGTGAGCTTCCCTCAAGCTGCTGGTCCTTTGCAGGTTCTCCCGTGGACACTGGGGACCCCCGGTGGCTGTTAGCAGAAGGAAGGACTCTCCTGACCTCCAGGATCTTAGCCAGCTTCTTGCTGCTTTTCAGCTCTAGGGAAGCCTTGCAGATGCACTCGTAGCTGGCTTTGATCTCCTCTGTCTTCTCCTGCAGAGTGGTCTTAAAGTGAAGGCTGCGCAGGCGGATCTTGTACTCTGGGACTGACAACATCTGAGAACAAAAGAGGGACACAAGAGCCATAACCCCTCCTAGAAGGTGTTTTTCCTGGTGTATTTCCCTGTACATGAAGGCAGTATGGATTTGTGAGTGAGGTGACACCATGGAGCAGCTGCTGGAGCATCCCTCAGCCTGAGCAGCACTGTCCAGCAGTCCCTGTGACCAGTGCCACCAGCTCTCCCCATCCCACAGCAATGAACAGATCAGCATCCCACTGGCTGCTTCCTCTTGCTGTGTATTCTCCTCCCCTCCAACTTGCTTGCAGCAGGACATCCCAGGGACATTGCACATGGACATCTCAAGACAATCAGAGGGCTGGAGCACCTACACTATGGGGACAGGCTGAGGGAGTTGGGGTTGTTCAGGGTCTACAGGAGAGCTGGGAAGGAACTTTTCTACAAGGCTTGTAGTGACAGGACAAGGGGCGGTGGCTTTGAGCTGGAAGAGGGGAGACTTAGACTGGAGATTAGGAAGAAATTCCTGCCAGTGAGGGTGGTGAGACACTGGAAGAGGTTTCCCAGGGAGGCTGTGGATGCCCTCTCACCGAATGTGATCAGGGCCAGGTTGGATGAGGCCTTGAGCAACCTGGGTTAGTGGGACGCCTATGGCAGGGAGATTGGAACTGGATGATCTTGAAGGTCTCTTCCAACCCAAACCACTCTGTGAATCTATGAATCTCTTTCCTCTTGGAGCATGTCCCTGCCCAAGGGTACCTGCAGCACAAACTGGTCGGGCTCACTCAGCTTGCTGGGGTTCTCCTTGTAGCTCTGGAAGCGCTGGACCTCCTCCCCATCTGGGGCATAGAGCAGGAGCTGCTTGATGTGGGAAGGCTCCAGGCGATCCGTCTCCATCGTCATCAGGATCTGGCGCAGCTCAACGTGTGAGAGCTTGAGGTGGGCTATCAGGATGGCTGGGGACAAGGGAGGTGTGTCACTTGGGAGGGGATGAGGACAGGGCCCTGGAGGATGGCTGTGCTGGGGACAAGCTGCCTGGCAGGATGGGGCCAGGAGGAGAAGATTGGTTTCTCCATGGTGTGAGAGTGACGTGGACTTCTCCATGCACCCGCACTGGCACAGGATCAGCCCTGGAGATAAGAAGGGCTTTCTGCTCCTCAAAACCTTGCACAGGCTGTGTGGGGACCTCGAGGAATCACTCAGGTCCTGCAGAATCCCCAGGATAATGCATCTTGTACATAACTAATGCATCAGGCTGGGCTGCACTGGAAACCACCCCCAGTGCTTCCTCCTCTCCCACAGCCCCCCCATGGCTAGGAGACCAGGGTCTCACCAAGCCCTCCCATCCTCTTTCCTATCAGAAGCACATCCAGGAGAAGCAACACTAATCCTTCACCTGTAGGGCCATGCAAACTCTGTCCCTCTCCAGGCCAATGAGTCACATCCCATCTCCATCTCTCCTGTAAAGCTTTCTCCTTCTCCCCTCGTGGGTCTGAGCCCAGCCTGGAGGATCTCTGGGCTGCAGGAACAGCCCAGACCAGCAGAGCTGTGCTGGGATTGTGCTCATGGGATTGTGCTCATGTAGCCTCCTTGTTTTTACCTTTCCAGTTCTCTACATCCCTGGTCCCACCTCTGGGCCCGTTTGAGGGGTAGGTTCATGCTGCTCTTTACTTACATGTGTTGTAGGCCTTTTTGTGAGACAAAATCTCAACCACGTCTTTCTTTTTAAAGTTTTCAGGCATGAGAGTTGGCTCTGGAAGAGAAACTGAAAGATTTAATCATGGGTAAGGACAGGTTCAGCTGGCTCCAGTGGGGGAAAAAATATTTAGGTATATATCTGTCCTGAAAACAGTGAAACCATGAATGAAAGGAGAAGTGATGCTTTGCACACAGCAATGGGTCCAGGAGTCCTTGAATTCTGCAATTCAAAGATCTCCTCAGTGGAGGACTCACTTGGAGCTGAAAAAGGTAAAACAAGAGGTGAAAACACAGAAAATCCCAGACACCCCCCCCAAAAGAAAAGATATCCCCTAAGAAGACTCCAGATTCATCCCATTCCATTGCCAGTCCTAGCTGTATCTGGGACCTCCCTGGAGGTATTCAAGGGCAGGCTGGCTGGGACCTTGAGCAGCCTGCAATAGTGAGAGGTGTCCCTGACCAGGGCAGGGGGCTGGAATTAGATGATCTGTAAGGTCCCTTCCAACTCAAGCCAGCTCAGCACCCCAGGCCTGGACCCTCTGCCTGGGTTTGCAGCGCTCAGACACCCTGTTGGGGTGAGATCCCAGCTGGTGGGTCCGCAGAAGACACCACCTCAATAGTGACAGGGGAGGTAGCACTGGCAGGGAGCTGTGCACCCCATGCATAGCTTCTCAGGGGAACTAACTGTGTGTATAGAGCAAAATGTTGCTTGTGATATTCTCCATGGATGGAGAAATGTTCTCATGGCTTTTTGAGGGCTGAGCTCTCCAAGTAACAGATCTGCAGCCCTGACCTGCAGCCATTATGGCCACAGCAGCACTGTCCATGCATGCCAACAGCCCAGCTGACTGTCAGTGCTGGCTCTGGGCAGTGGTGCTGGCACACCAATGTTCCCAGTGGCATGGGGATGGCCAGGCTGGTGCTGTGAGAGCTGGGAAGCAGCACAGCAGGGAGTGAAAGCCTCCAGCTGAGTTTCACTGCCCTGATTGACTGGGATGTGGTGTGAAGACAGCAAATGCCAGCCAAGATTAAGGAAGCCAGTGAGATATTCTCCACCTTAATGATTTGCTGTGCCACCAGCCACAAATCCCCAGGATGAATGAGTTCTGTGCCACAGGTGATGCTAGGACCAGACATTGCTTTTCTGCCTACCAAGCCCCAGTTCATCCCAGTGCCCCAGTCTCTGGCCAGCACCAGGACCTTGCTCTAGGGCTCAGGTACTTACTTGTAGGCTTCTGAGTCCCAAAGTGCAGCTCCAGGTCAAGGTATTTGACCATATCACTCAGCTTGTCGTAATCTGAGTCTTCCCCAAGCTGCAGGAGGAGGAAGAGTCAGGATCTGGCACAGAGAGCTGCACAATACTGCCCACCTTCACTGGGCCACCTTTCCTCCACCCCACACTAAACTTGGTGTCCCCAGAAGAAACCAGGACAGGTCAGTGGCACTGCCCTGTAACTGGAGACTCTGTCATCATGAACCCTGTGCAGAAACCAGAGCCTGGTGAACCTCTCACCTCTCTGGAGGTAGTTTCTACACAATTGCCTGAGCCCATCTGGTTGGACATAGGAGGAAGAAACCTGGAGATTCACCCCACTTCCTCACACCCCACAGCTGGTGGGACAGCACCGTGGATTCATTTAGCTTCTGACTCAGCTGGAAGCCTACAGAGCACTCCTTCTCTCCACTTGCTACTTGTCCCTCTGGTTTCACTGAGGACAAAGGCAGAATTCCAGACACTTGGAGAATGTTTTGCTTACAAAATAAAATCACCAGGAAGAAGCTTCTTGTCAGGAGAGGGAGCTGCGGGACTTCAAGGGCCTTCTACATGATGGGTGCCTGTGGGAGTGGAAGACGACCCCACAGCTCTTCTCTGGCTGCTCAAGGCATGGAGAATATGGGATGTCTGAACACATTCCTCACCATGAGAAACACAGAAGCTGGAAGTCAGACTCCAGCTTCTCCCTCCATGGACCAGAATCCACCTCCAGGTCTCTAACACTTCAGGTCCATAATGCCAAGGGATTATCACATCTTGACTCACTCCTCACCTCTGCTTTCCCCCTCTGGTGTCCTCTCCTGCCTCAGTGCTCTCCCTATCATTCTGCTTTCAACCATCCTCGTGGTTTCCCCCTGACCAAACCTCCTGCAGCTGCAGAATGTGTCTGAAGGCAGCTCCTGTCCATGTCAGCCCTCAAAGAGCAGGAGAGGCAGTGCTCCTCATAATGCTGCAGCCAAAACCAGCATCTCAGCTGCTTTCCAGAGCCTCTTCTCACCCCATCAGTTTTGGTCCAAATAATTAAAAGGATGAGAAGAAACTTAAGGCTTTCTGCATCATGGCATCTTCAGAGCTCGTTCCCTTGGCCAAGGTGTTCAATGGATGGCCCAACAAGAGATTAGAACACGATGCTCCAGGGAGAGGAATGCTCTGGGCAGGGCTGGGGGCAGTGCCCATGGATGCTGCACAGCCTCAGCACAGGGAACCCCTCCCCAAGCCATGCTTTGGCCCCTTGCCCCCCACCCTGCTGCCAGGGCCATACCTGTCCCCAGATGGTTCCTTCTGAGTTCTCCACCTGCTCCCACCTCAGCCTCTTGACGCTCATGTGGTTGGACTCACTCCGGCGGTGCAGCAGTCCCCGGTGCAGGGGTGGGGCACAGGGCACTGGAGGGGGCGGGGGTGGGGGTGGAGGGGGTGGGATGGGGTGCAGGTGGCCCACCAGGGATTTAGGGGCAGCTGATATGCTGGCCTTGGTGGCTTCTGCCTTGCTGGGGACAGTCTGGGGGTCGTGGAACTGCAGGGGGGGTGGTGGAGGTGGGGGGCTGAGTGGTGGAGGTGGGATGTGGTCTGAGAGCGTGGAGTAGGTCAGGGAGCTGCCCTCATCGCTGCTGCTGATGTACTCGCTGCTGCTGACGTCGTTGGTGACATAGCTGCCCTGGTCATCATGGAAACTCATCTAGGTGAGGGACAGAGGAGAAGATGAAGGTGGGACCTCATCCCCCACCCATCCAGCCCTAGGGGGGTCTTGAATTGTAGAATCATAGATCATAGAATCCCAGAATGGTGGAGGTTGGAAGGCACCTCTGGAGATCATCCAGTCCATCCCTCTGTGCCAAGGCAGGGTCAGCTAGAGGTCACACAGGAACACATCCAGGTGACTCTTGAAAGTGCCCAGAGAAGGAGACCTCTCTGGGCAGTGTGCTCCAGGCCTCCAGCACCCTCACACTAAAGAATTATTTCCTCATGTTGAGCTGGAACCTCCTGGGTTCCAGTTTGTGCCCGTTGTCCCTTGTCCTATCACAGGACACCATTGAAAAGAGTCTGTCCCCTTCTTTTTGATACCCACCCCTCAGATATTTGTAAACATTAATAAGATCCCCTCTCAGGGTGCTCTTCCCCAAGCTGAGCAGCCCCATATCTCTCAGCCTTTCCTCACCAGACCAATATTCCAGTCCCTTCATCATCCCCACAGCCTCCATTGGACACTCTCCAGTATATCCCTGTCCCTCTTGAACTTGGCCAGAACTGGACACAACACTCCAGGTGTGCCTTGAGCCCAAGTCACGCAGCTGCCATCTCCCTCCACCACCCACAGAGCTCCAGAACACGTCCCCAGAGGTGCAGACTGCACAATGGGTGATGGTTCCACACCCACGGCAAAGACAGGACCTGCACCACCCTCACCTCCTCGTAGTCGTTCTCGGGGGTGAGGAAGTCATCCACGATGGTGACTCTATGTCCCAGCTGCTCGCTCAGGGCATCCAGGAAGCGGTCGGTGTCGCGGCTGCGGGGTGGCCTGGAGAAGGTGAAGAGCTTCTTCCTCCTGGTCAGAGGGCTGAGGGAGTAGTGGCGGTGCTTGGGGGACGGGGCCGGGCTGCTGTCCAGGCTGACGTAGGGGTTGGACTCGGTGCTGCACGGGGAGGCCACGCTGCTGTGCAGCCGGTAGTAGCACTGCTGCGAGCCCAGCGCCTCGTTCGGCCACGACAGCCCCATCCCTGCCTTGCGAGCACCTGGGGGGACAGAGCATGGCTTCTGAGGCTGTCCTGTGTTGGCTGCTCCCCACAGCCCCAAGCCATGGGGTGTGGTGAGCCCCAGCACAGCACTGGATTGCAGGATCACAGAGTAGCCTGGTTGGAAAAGTCCTTGTGATCATCGAGTCCAACCAAAAACTAACATCAAGGCCAGGCTGGACAAGACCTTCAGCAGCTTGGTCTAGTGGGAGGTGTCCCTGCCCATGGTGGGGGGGTTGGAACTAGATGATCTTTAAGGTCCCTCCCAACCCAAACCATTCTATGGTTCTAAGCTCTCCCTGAATACAGCTATTAGACCACGTCCCTAAGCTCCCCATCCAAACGCCTTTTAAAATCCACCAGGATTCACAGCCTGGTTCAGTGACCCTTTGGGTGAAGAAATTTTTCCTAATACCCAAGCTAAACCTCCCCTGGTACAATTTGAGGCCATTTCCTCTTGTGCTATCATCTATCAGCAGGGAGAAGAGACCAACCCCCCTCCTCACTCCAACCTCCTCTCAGGGAATTGTAGAGAGCCAGAAGATCAATCTCAGCCTCCTTTTCCCCAGGCTGAACAACCCCAGGTTCCTCAGCTGATCCTCAGCTGATCCTCACCAGACCTGTTCTCCCGACCCTTCACCAGCTTTGTTACCTTCTCTCATGCCATGGGAGGTACCTGCAGCATGTGCCAGCTCTGGGGCAGGAGGTGATGCTCTGTGCAGGGCAGTGTTTCCCATCTTGCCAGCGAAGCTGCCAATCAGGCGGTTCTCCAGCTCAGCGTAGACAGCTGACATCTGAAAAGAGAAAAGAGCTGCTGCCCATGTCCATATGGAGACAGGACTTGGGGAGCCACCAGAGACCTGACATGTCCTGGGGACAGGAAAGCCACCACAGACCCACCAGCTTCCAGTCTCTTGTTCTTTAAAGGACGCCTCCACCCCAAGCTAATTCCGCCTCTTCTGAAGCTCCCCAAGCTCTTCTCACTCAGAGGAAGACAGTGACAGTCATCAGCCTTATTCAAGGTGACTGATTGCCCAGGGAGCTGAGCTCTGGGACAAGCATCTGAGGATGTTGTCGCCCCAGGAGGTATTCAGGTGCAGACACATCCTTCCCCTGATCCCTTTTCCCTCATTTCTTGCATTAAAATGGAAGGACTCAAGTTGTTGAGCCTCCCTGTGAACACAGCAGTCCCACACACACCAGCAAAGCTCTTCCCAAAGGTGTTCCCAGCCCCCTGAGATCTCACCATTTTGGGGTTGGGTGTCTCTGGGAGGGATGTGCCATCACCAGCCTGTCTCTCTCCAGGGATCAAGCGAACAGGGACCTCCACGGTGTCACTCTGACCTGCCAGAGAAGGAAGAGATACACCAGTCAGGAGCCTCTCCTTCTGCCTCTGCTCCCCAGGGATTCTGGTGGTCCTGACCCATCGTGGTCCTCCCATCTCCTGTGGGGACCAGAGCTGTGATCCTTACCCAGGCACACAGCAAAGCACCAGGAGGTCCCAGGTATAGGGATCCTGATAGTCCCATGCATGGAGCTGCCTGGGAAACAGGGAATGTCCCCCTGTACTAGGCACTGGTGAGGCTATATCTTGAACACTGGCTTCATTTTTGCACCCCTCAGCCCAAGAAGAACAGCCCCAGCCACCTACCTGCTGCTCCCCCTTCCTCAGGGTGGGGGGTTCGGAGGCTGCCCCGGCACAGGGAGGTTCCTCGAACAGAGCTGCGGTAGCGCTCCTCAGCTTCTGGCTCAGCTGCAACAGAAGACACTCTGTGAGGCGTGGCCAGAGTGTGCTGGACCCCACAGCTCCTGTGTTCCTCTTCCTGGGGCTCCCCAGGGCTGTGGGACTTGCAGCTGCTCTTTGAGCCCTGCACTTGGCCATGACCCCATGCTAATCATATGAGGGTGGCCTCAAGCTGGCTCCAGGAGCAGAGCAGGTTATAAACGTTCCCACCAGCACACAGTGAGGGGATGGGTGCTCAAAGATGGGACATGCAGCTGCCTTTTCCAGCAGGATTGACATCCACCAGCTTATGATGCATGTGAAACTCCAACTCTGAGCTAGGCTGGTCCAGCAGGACCCAGCTAACCCCTTCCTGCCTTCAAGGGACAAGATGGGAGTGGGGACCAGTGCTGAATTGCTACCTGGAAGAACCACGTTATCTGGTGGAATGGTCCAGGAGCAGTTCAGAGTGACCTCAGGCTTACAGCAGGATGAAGATACCAGAGCATCAGTCTTCATGGGGTCCAACAGACCAATGCTTGGACAGCCTGAGGTACACAGACATCAGAGATCACTGCTGAGCTTGGAAGAAGCCCAGGTGAGGGACTAAATCAAATTCAGGGATCTCTGGCCATTGCCCTTCTACACGTGGACACACACATCATGCACCAGAACAACTTCACTTGGTCAGAGATTGCTCCTTTCACCTGAGAAGTTAAAAGGAGTCAGGGACCAGCCTGTGACCTGGGACAACAGCCTGGACAACCTGGTCCTGGGAGAGTCACTCCCATGTTTTCCTTCTCTGCCAGGGACTGGAGACATCTGCTTTGTATTCCTGAAATCCAGCTGAAAGCTGAAATATCTTCATCCCTCTGAGGTCTTCTAGAGTTTACAAATCAGTTTTGGAGGCTAAGTTCTTCAGAAGATACACCACATTTAGGTAGGTTGGGGCATGACTCTGCACACACAAACCAACGCAGAAGGGTTCCATGCACAGCAGGGAGGATTTGCTCCAGGATTTGGAGCTGTTTCTCCCTGTGAGAAAAGCTGTGCTGAAGTGACTGATCCTCCAAAAGCCTCTCTCCAACCAACATCTCAACACTGAGTCTAAAATCATGGAATCCCAGACTGGTTTGGGTAGGAAGGGACCTTTGAAGCCCATCCAGTCCAACCACCCTGCAGTCAGCAGGGACATCTGCAACTGGAGCAGGCTGCTCACAGCCCAAACAATGTGACCTGGAATAGTTCCCACCTCTGGGCAACCTGGGCCACCATCCTCACAGTAAAGAACTTCCTTACATCAACACAATGTAAACAGCTTAGAACAGGAGAATCTGGAAGCAACAAAGATACCCAACTTACAGGTGAAGACACTCCATTCCAGTCGCCCTTCACTCTTCTGCTGGCTAACTGCAAAGCCCCAAATCCTCACCAAACCATGGCTGGGCTTTGTGTTGCCACAGGTGATGGGGAGAAGAGAAGAGTACCAGGGAGGGGAAGGATCACCAACAGCCTTCTGAGTCTTTTTGGAGGAGCATCACTCTGAGGCAGACACAGTGCTGCTGGAGGAGCTACACTCCCCACCTCATCTAACCATGGATACCTGTGCACATCTGACTGCTGGAGACATCCTGAGGGACACCACTGGAAACATCCTGAGGGACATCATCTTCATTTATTTTGCCTCTCTATTCTGAACATTGCCCTTAAACCAGGAATTTTGTTTCAGGACTTCCTAACCTACTAACAACTCAAGCAGCTTCCAGAAGCCTTTGCTCCCAGAGACAAGCTCTCAGCTGGCATCTCTCCTCTCTGTGCAGAGATTCCTTCCAAAACACAGCTCTATGGTGCAGAGAAGGTAACCTCCCTCCTGACATTTACAGGTCAACCTCATCAGCACCAGGAGCTGTAAACTCCTCCATGCTGCTCCACATCCTGTGCTGGCACCGTGTGGGCAGGAGCCAGGCAGACCTGGCTGCATTATCTCCATCCCAGCCTGCTCCCAGGGTCCTGATGGGACATGGTGTGTCCGTGTTGGAGCACAGGGGCTTTCCTCTCACCTGCCAAAGACTTGTAACCAAGAAACCTGGCAATCTTTTGCTGGCAGTGCTCCTGCTCTTCATAGGTCAGCAGCTGGTAGATAAACTGCCAAATGACTTGCTTGGCTGGTGTGTCCAGCACTGGGTACACGTCCACGATCAGAGTGTCAATGTTCCTGCAGGACAGGAGAGAGGGCTGAGCAGTCAGCACATCCCTCAGGCACAGCCTCACCACACCATGTCCCTCAGCCTGGGCCTTGGTGCTGGCTTTGCCACTGGGATTTGGGTACAAACAGATCATCTCCACGTGGAGATGCTGGGCTGCCAGTGAGGGATGGAGTCCTTGGGGAAGTGGAGCTGGGCAGCTGGTGCTAGTGGAGAGAGCAACTTCCTGGTTCCTGAGTCAGCCAGGGTATGTGGGGAGTAAGAGGAGTAGGGAAGCACCAGGAAGCAAAAAGAAAGTCTGGAAAGAGCTGAATTTTGGCCACCAGCAGGTAAGGAAGCTCAGGGAGAGGGTGGCTGCTCTGAAGGCTTGGCCTTAGCTCAGTGGTATGTAGAAGGAAGAGCTGTTGAGGATTGCAGGACTGAGCACTCAACTCAGTGAGGAGGATAAAGCAGTGTGGGGGAAGAAGGGTGTCCTGGGTGTCATGAAACTACCTAATTGGTCATGGGACAGGAAAGCAAGTTGATCTACCATGCTTTGAGACCAAGGTCAGGATGCTTTTCTGCGGCGAAACTGGGGCAGAGATGATGCATCAACACTCACTGCAACTGCTGTGGAGGTAATAGTAGAGACATCTTAGGAAGATGCCTAAAGGTGATGGACCATTGCTGCCTCCCGAGGGGTAGAGATGGAATATGAGAGGGGGAGCTGAAAAATGAGGAGGTTCAGATGCTGCAAGGACTTCATTAATGATGTGTCCTGGGGTTGTTCTCAGAGGTGAGAAGCAGTTGGAGCTATCCAGAGCCTGACAGCAACCAGTTGGTAGGTTTCTCCTAGTTTGGGGCTGATTTGCCCTTTCTGTGGAGCTGGACACAGCTCTTGGCTGTCAGAAGCCTATTCAGGAAAGGTAAAATGTTGTAGAGAAGAAACCAAAAGGGTTCTTAAGCCCTGGAAGAGGCTGCGCAGGGCCCATGGAGTCCCCATCCCTGAAGGGGTTTCAAAACTGTGAAGATGTGGTGCTGAGGGACATGGTTTGGTGGTGACCTTGATTAATGGTTGGACTTGATGATATTAAAGGTCTCTTCCAACCAAGACAATTCAATGATTCTACTCTACTAAGATCAGGTCTGCATTTCCTGGTTGCAGATACAAGGGACCAGTTCTGTTCCCCCAGCTGCCATTCCTCAGGCTGAAAATGTCCATCTGGGGAAGCCCTAGGAGCAACGCAGGCTCAGAAGAGCATAGAGCAACAATTTCAGTGATTTCTGCTTTACCAGGGCTGTGTTAGTGATGGCTACACCTCAAGAGGCTTCACTCAGCTGGTGCTGGGGAAGTTTACACAGCCATGCCTCCCCCAGCACCCATGGGTCCAGCAGCACCCAGCCTCTCCAAGGGCAGGGGGATGGATGCTGTGGGGTGGTGCAGCCATTAGCCTGAGCCATGGTGCAGAGGTAGTTTCATGGCTTTGTACTTGGTAGTTTCTGTTCTCTCTTGCCATCAGTAACCTCAACACTGAGGGCTTTCCTGCAGGTCCTTCACAAACCAAGGGTTTGAATCCTCTGGCCCTTTGGTCTTTACACCAGTAAGAGACTGCCTGGCCCTGCTTGGTTCATCCACAGCCCATGTAGGGCCTGGGATCCTGAGGAGCAGTGGGGCAACCTGGTTTGGTTGTTTCAGCAGTGGAAAGAGGCAACAAGGATCTCCCAACAGCCAGAGGAATCGCACATTCACCATGGTGTGGAAAAGTTAAAGATCAAAGTCACTACTGAAAGTCTGGAGCCTGCCAAGGGGTCAGTGTTGACCCTTGCAGCAGGGTAGGGTGGATGCTCTCCATTGTAGGATGAGGGTTCTGCCTGTCCCATGCTGCCACCAAGGGGCTGCTGCAGCCAGAATGTTGAGAAGAGTGAGGAGACCAAGATGAAGACGTGATGAGATTCACTGGAGGAGGTGGAACAGGATCTGTGGCTGTTGGGGACAGCCAGGCATCAAGAGAGCCCACACCAAGGTCATGTTATGAGGGGTTAAACGGTGACCAAATCAACTTCAAAAGCCAAATGGTCTGCCCTGTCCTTGGGCAGGACACCTGGCAGGAGCTACAGAGCTAGGGAAACCAGAGCTCAGTGCCAACAGCCTCACAGGTCCACCTTGGAGACTAACTCTGACGTGGGCATTGCTACCAGGCCAGCACCAGCACGAGAGGAATGGAGCTGCCAACAAGTTACCGATGTTGGAAGAAGCTTTCCAGTGCTTTGCAGATGGTGTAACGCTCTGGGGGAGTCAGCAGGTGCTCCAGCTGCTGGGTGAAGGTCCTTCCTTGGATCTTGATGCTAGAGGGGAGTATCTCTGCAACCCACTGCAGGGAGGTGAGGGCGGAGGAGCTGCTCGGGGAGTCAGCAGAGTCAGAGTCTGCAAGGTGCAGGTAGAAAGAAAAAGAGGATTCAACAGCAAAGGGTCTGAACCACAGGTTAAAAGGCTGTCCCCAAACCAGGGATGGGTCCTGGGGACAGCTGGGACTGCTGCACCCACATGATGAGGTGCTCCATAGAAATTCAGGTCCTGATGTGCTGCTGCAGACATTGTTATCCCAGCAAAACCAGTCACTGGAAGGAGCATGGTGGCAAGGTGAAATGGCTCATCTGGAGCGGTGACCACCCCTGCCTTCACTCAGGACAAGCTGTTCTGGGGCTTCTGGCTCTTCCAGTAGGTCCATGGACCTGCTGGAGATGAGCAGGGGTGTTTGGGCTGGGATGCCCTCTGGGCTCTGTCTCCTCTGTAATGCTGCTGCCACACTTTCTGGGATCACATGTGAATGATATTCCTGTTCTGGCTCTCTAAAGCCTCTGCTCAAGTTTCAGAGCACTTCATGATAATCATCAGCTTCAAAAGCAACATCAGCCAGGGGTTACCTGTGAGTGACCTGAGGCACAGAAGGTCACTAGCTTTGTCACACTCATCTGCACTGGTCCCTGTGCCACCTCTGCAGTGAGCACAGGACAACACACACTGCTGCAAGAAGGAATCCAGCCAAGGCTGCAGGATGCTCTTGTCCATGTAGGAATATGGCCATGGCAGTGGGAGCAAAATTCCATCTTTTCTTGGGCTGGGGGGGAGGCTGGCAGTGGAGCAGCTCAACTGCCACTGGCTCTGTACTGGAGGGCACTGAGGTGCTCAGTTGTTTTGTTCCCAGGGCCCATGTAAGCAAGTTGGTACCACAGAGCTCCTAAGGTGAAGCTCTGGAGAGTCCATTGCTGCTCTGGAAGAAAGAGCCAGTCCCCAGTTCTTGGCCCAGAGCAGCAGGACCACAATAACACATCAACCCTCCTGCCCTTGCACACCCGTGGAACCACAGCAGCTGTGGTCCTACCCCATGGCTGCTATCACTTTGACAGCCACCAGCACTGTCCCAGACACCCTCTTCTCCCTCTGGCTCCCTCACCAGCAGCAAACTAAATTATTCATAGCGGCAGTTGTTGTGAAGAGCACACAGCCCACACACAGCGGTGGGATTCGCACAGCCACCATGAAGGCACAGGGTTGGATTACCTTGGTCAAGTACATGGCACAGACTGCACATAAAGGACATTGGCAAGGGCTGTCAAGGACAATCATACAGTAGGATGAAGCCTTCTGGAGAGCAGCCAAGCTTCAGATTAAGCCTGATCCCAGGAGGCAGGCAGCAGCGTGCCCACGCGGGAGGAGCATCCCTCTGGGCAGCGTTAAACCTGCTGAGCCCATGGAACGTGGCCATTCCCTCCTGCATGGGCAACTGGGGAGCCAGCCTGGAGCTTCTCCTGCTCCACACCCTCTCTTCCCCATGCTCTTACCATTGGAGAAATTGACAATCCCCTCTTCCACCACCAAGGTGGGCATGGCCCCACTGCCCTGCAGCATCGACACCACCTTGTCATGGGAGCAGTTCCTGTGGGGCACAGGAGAGCCCAGGTCAGAGCTGCAATGACAGGGAGATTGCAGCTCCCTCTGTTTAGCTTAGCAAAAGCCTTCTCTTGCTGCTCAGAGATGGGTCATGTTGGACCCTGTGGGGATGCCCTGGACTCACAGTCTTTGCTTGGTTTTGTCTGGGCTGCACACAAAAGAAAACTCCAAGTGGGTACTGTGTCCAGTTCTGGGCACCCCAGCACAAGAATGACAAAGAACTACTGGATAGAGTCCAATACAGAGCCACTGAGATGGTGAGGGGACTGGGACATCTCATCTGAGGAGAGGCTGAGACAGCTGGGGCTGTTTAGCATGGAGAAGAGGAGGTTGATGGGGGGATCTTCTCAATGCCTACAAATATCTAAGGGGTGGGTGTCAGGAAGATGGGGCCAGATTCTTCTCAGGGATTCCCAGTGACAGGACAAGGGGCAATGAGCAGAAACTTGAACACAGGAAGTTCCACCTAAAGATGAGGAAGAACTTCTTTACTTTGCAGGTGGCAGAGCACTAGAACAGGCTGCCTAGGGAGGTGGTGGAGTCTCCTTCTCTGGAGACTTTCAAGGCCCTCCTGGATGTGTTCCTATGTGGTCTGCTTTAGGTGATCCTGCTCTGGCACAGGGGTTGGACTCAGACTTCTAAGGTCCCTTCCAACCCCTGCCATTCACTGATTCTATGAGGCAGCACCCAGGTCACCCCCATGAATGGGCTCCCCAGTATATCCACAGCAAGGGATGTCCACCTTCAGGGCATCCCTGGGAGGCACTTCTGGCAATGCCAGTGCTGCTTTGTGTTTTGCTCAGCCACAGAAGATGAACCTTCAATTTAAACTGAGATGTGGTTGAGGCCTGATCCCTGGAGACGTTCAAGGTCAAACTTGATGGGGCCCTGAGCAACCTGATCTAATGGGAGATGTCCCTGCTGACTGCAAGGGGTTGGACAAGATGACCTTTGAGGGTCCCTTCCAAGCCAACGCAATCTGTGACTGTGTGAAATGATTCAGTTCTGCAGGTCTCTCCTTGCCTGTCCTAATTCTGCATGGAAAAAAACAAACCACAAAGTGGGTGTAAAATGCATTTTTACAGGCAACAATAAAAAAAAGTCCTTGGAGAAGGGTATGGGGCAGGGCTCACCAAAATACAGGCTCAGAGGACAATCTTCGACTCTGACTCCTCTATTTTCTGGCAACGCTGCATCAGCCAGCAGTTTGCTGGATCAGCTGAAATGTGAGCCCCTGAGCATTGACAGGAGCAGCATCAGATGTTTAACCTTTAAATATTCATCACTCTCCCCCATCCTGCAGCCTCTCTCTTCTAGCTCTTTGCTCTTGCTTTTTGTGCAGGGAGGCCAACTCCATGACATTCAGGCTGCAGCCACTGCCTGGTGAGGTGCAGACTCAGCTCTGCTTAGGTGGCTTTTGTGGTGCACAAATAGCAGAGAGAAGAATTAACTTCTGGGTGGGGGTGATAGAATCATAGAATGGCTTGAACTGGAAGGGACCTCAAATATCATCCAGCTCCAACCCCCTTGCCATGGGCAGGGACCCCTTCCACTAGACCAGGTTGTCTAAGGCCTCATCCAGCCTGACACTGAGCACTTCCAGGGTTGGAGCTTCCACAACTTCTCTGGGCAACCTGTTCCAGTGTCTCACCACCCTCACTGGAAAGAATTTCTTCCTATCTCTAGTCTAAGTCTCCCCTCTTCCAGCTCAAAGCCTCATCCTGTCACTACAAGCCATTACCAAAAGTCCTTCCCCATCTCTCCTGTAGGTACTTCAGGTACTGAAAGGCTGCACTAAGGTCTCCACAGAGTCTTTTGTAGGCTGAATAGCCCCAGCTGTCTCAGCCTGTCCCCACAGGTGCTCCAGCCCTCTGATCATCTACAATACTACTGTCAGAGCCAGGTTTTATAAAGGAATAGTCAAGTTGATGGCTGCATGGGGTAAACCCCCTTGTGCACCCCAGCAGACAGCTCCCGAGCATGAGCAGCTCTTGTTTCTGTTGCACAAGTGAATGAGTGAACATGGATGTGCTTAGCCATCACCATCCCCTTGGGACCCCTTTTGAAGAGGCTCTTACCTCATGTCCAGACCATTGAGGAAGAGAATCCTGTCTCCAGCTTTGAGAGCAGCCTTCTCAGCTGGGCTCCCTAAAGACACAGGCAACAAGGAGGGCTTTAGCTGGTGGCTCCCTGTAAGACAGGGATTGTGTCCCAGATCCCCAGCTGCTCCATGCCCAGGGATGCTCCCAGGGCAGGACATCCACTGGAGCTGGATTATCTGGGTGAACTGGAGCCATTCACCAGGCAGAGTGATGCCAGTGCCCAGCTTGCACTGCAAAGACAGGTGAGATCTCAGGCTCTTCACTGGGCACTTACATTGTCCAGCCTTCAAAACAGGGAGTGTGTAAAGCCAAAGTAAATTGTACTAAACCCGTGAGACTGTCAGCTCAAGAAACTTCATCACTGAGCCTCCTGAAAGTCCCTTCTGCTGCTTTCCAGCAAACAGCAAGGACTTAAAATTCAGAGCTCCAATCAGAGCTGACTTTGAATCTTGTGGCTGGAGGTTTTCTCACCTGGCAGAACAGACTCAATCCACACCGGGGCATGGCCACGCAGCGTGAAGCCAAAGCTTCTGTTGCCTTTGTAAACTCGCACGGTTCTGCAGGTGAAACAAAGCAAATGTGAAATCAGAGCCCAGCTTTTGGGTCTTGTTCCCTTTCTCACTCCTTCAGGAGTGCCCAAACCTTGTGTCCCCTCAAGGCCCCCTTTGATATCAAAGTAGCTTTCAAATGGGAGTCCCCAGAGTGTGTCCTGCCCACAGGGAGAGGGATTGGAAGGAGCCCATGAGCACAGCCTCTTGCTCTGCATTAATGACTGAATCAATCCATCATCCAGTCACAGAATCATAGAATTGTTTTGGTTGGAAAAGATCTCTAAGAACAAGTCCAACCATCAACCTAACACCACCATGGCCATGAAACCATGTCCTTAAGTACCTTGTCCACACGTTTCTTGAACACCTCCAGGGATGGTGACTCCATCACCTCCCTGGGCAGCCTGCTCCAATGCCTGACTGTCCCTCAAATCCAAGGTGTTTTATAGTGGAACATGGGATGTCCCTTACATGTTACACAGAATGAGAGACAAGATGTTTTAGGGGGCAAAGTTCTCCTAAAATGAAGAAAAATCAAATTCCACTAGGAAAATTTGGAAGGAGCAGTAGGAAATGTCCCTGCTGGGAGGCTGATTGGAGCTGGGAATTGTTCCCTGCAGGGAGCTGGGGGAAGGCAACATCATCAAGACCATTTTACAACTAGCAAACCTGTTGTAGGAACCAATCCAATGCTGGCAGGGAGGGGGATTGTGATGGAGTTTGGGTAAGTCACACCAAAAATCCTGCTGGCAGGAAGGTGGGAGGGCTGCAGCCCAGCACCCTGGAGATGCCAGCTGGGGGCTTGGGATATGCCTGCAGCAGAGCAGTCCCTCCCAGGAGGATTCCCTGGATGTGCTGGCAGAACAAATTCTGCTTTCTCATTCGGGGTACAGGGCTGGGACTGGAGCAGGTGCTAGAGTGGCAGGGCTCCTTGGGGCTGCTGAGGGCTGGCCAGATGGCAGCAGGAAGTGGGTTAATCCCTCTGCTGCAGGGATTGTCCTTCCTTCCGTCCTCCTGCAGCCACAGCCCTGCACCCAGACACCCACTGGGCAGGGCAGGAGGGTACAGCCAGCTCGGTGCATGGGTGCCCTGCATCCCTCTGGCATGGCTGAGTACCTTGCAGCATGGGGTCATGGAATGGTTTTGGTTGGAAGAGACCTTTAAGATCTCAGAGGCCAACCCTTAACCCAGCACTGCCAGGTCACCACTAAACCATGGTCCTCAGCACCACGTCTCTATGGTTTGAAACCTCTCCAGGCATCTCTCCATGGCCCTGGGCTGACTGGGACCAGCTTTGAAAACCCTCAAGGGGAAGAAATTGTTTCTCCTATCCAAACTAAACTTCCCCTGGGGCAACTTGAGGCTGTTCCCTCTTGTCCTATCATTTGTTCCTTTTGAGAAGAGACCAACCCCCACCTGGCACCAACCTCCTTTCAGTGAGTTATGGAGAGCAATAAGGGTCTCCCCTCAGCCTCCTCCTCTCCAGGCTGAACAAGCCCAGTTCCCTCAGCTGCTCCTCACCAGCCCTGCTCTCCAGACCCTTCACCAGCTTTGTTGCCCTTCTCTGGGCCTGCTCCAGCCCCTCAAAGTCCTTCTTGGAGTGAGGGGCCCAAAACTGAACCCAGAACTCAAGGCATGGCCTCACCAGTGCCCAGTACAGGGGGATGATTCCTGCCCTGGTTCTGCTGGCCAAGCTGAGACAAAGGGCACAAACATGCCCAGCCTTCAAGAAGGAGAGGTCATAGCACCACAGAATCATTTTGGTTGGTAGAGTCCTTTAACATCATGGAATCCACCCATTAACCCAGCACTGCCAGATCACCGTCAAACTGTGGCCCTCAGCACCACATCTTCATGGCTTTGAAACACCTCCAGGGATGGGCACTCATCATCCTCAGCCCAGGAAGGATTTCACCCACTGCACACACTGAAGACATCCCCTTTCCTCCTCCCTTCCTCATGCCACCACCCACGATCAACCCACGCTGCCCCTGTGAACTGAAGGGCTTCCAGGAGAGGTGTTACCTGCGGGCAGCCCCCGTGGCCACATTGCTGGTGATGAGCGAGGTGGTTTTCCTCAGGCTCTTGCTGACCTCCTCGTGGCTGCGGGGCACGGAGCTGGCGCGGGTGGAGACCAGCAGCCGCTCCTGGTGGTCCTCGCTCCGGCTCCGCCGCAGCCGGTTGCTGTGGTGCTCGCTCTTGGAGCGGCAGAGCTTGCTGATCAGGCTCTGCGACACCACCTCGTCGAACCGCTGCCGGTGCTTCTTGGGGATGAAGATCCTGCAAACACCCCACAAGCCCAGCATGGGACCTCGGGAGATCATCCAGCCCAACCCCCCTGCTAAAGCAGGGGCATCCACAGCGGCTTGCCCCGGATCACAATGGCCAGCTGGGCATGGAATCTCTCCAGAGGAGAAGACAAGGGAGGGGAGTGAGGAGTGGGGCTGGGGTGGCTGTGGGACAGAGCTTTGAATCCAGCCACACCTGGAAAGGAAAGGTCAGAGCAGCCCCAGCTGGTCCTAGTACACCCATGACAAGGTTCAGCTCACAACAGCCTTCTCCTATGCTGACAACCAGGGAGATGACCAGGTGCAGGGGACCTGATTTAGTGCCATTGCCCCCACAGTGCCCATCCCATTGCCACCCTGTTCTTCACTGCGTGATAATCATGACTGAGGGTCCCAATGTGCAAGTGCCTCCAGTGCTGCTGGTGCCAAGACACCCTCTCCAGATCTGCTTCTTCCCCAGCACATTCCTGGACTCCCAAAATATTGTTCCCTATTTTCTGCCCCAGCTCTGGACTGTGAGCCCTGAGCTCTGCTCTCCTGGGCTCCAGCCTCAGCTTCTACCACTCTCCCAGCTCCCACCGCAGCCAGGCAGGAGCCTCAAACCCTTTGGGAGATGTTGGCACTGCAGGGACAAGGACAGGCACAGCGACACTGCAGACAAGGAGACACCACTGGGAGCTCTCTCTGTTTCAGGTCACCTCACTCTGCCAGCAGCCAAGAGACCTCTGTGCCGCCTGTAAGGATCCCACTGGGACCCTTGGGGGATGTGTATTGAGCACAAAGTGGGATCCCAGGGGCTGTATCTGCACCACTCTTGCCCTAGCTCAAGGTTCACCCCTGTAGCATGAGGAAATGCTTTTCCTTTTCTTCTTTTTCTTTTTTCATTTTTCTCTTTTTTTTCCCTCTTCCCTTTTTTTAATATTTCCCTTTTTCCTCTTTTCCTTTTCACTTTCCCCCTTTTACCCCTTTCCTTTTGTCCTTTTTCCTTTTTTCTTTTCCTTTTTCCCCTTTTCCTTTTCTTCTCTTTTTCCTTTTTGCTTTTTCTCCATTTTTTCCTTTTTCCTTTTTCTTTTCCATCTCTTTCTTTCCCTCTTCTCCTTTTCTTTCTCCCTTTCATTTTGCCATCACAAAAGACACTGACACCCCTCTCACCTACTCCTGCCCCCTCACTGACACATCTGGGGGCTCCTGGCGGAGCTGTTACCTCCCTGTGTTTCTATAGCAACCCCTCCCTGCAGCCTGCCTTGTTAGACAACTCATCTTGTGATGTTCATTAGTGCTCCTCACCTCCAGACAGAGCACACTCCCTACATTAACACCACCTCTGACACCCGGGGAGGGATGTGACCATCACTTTAAACCACCAAGGGGCCACTTCTCCAGGGAGGTCTCAGCTGACATCAGAGGACCTGAAGCAACATCATGACATGGCTGTGATGATGGTGGCTGCTAGCAATGTGTGGCTGGAAGGGCTGGGGCTAATAGGGTGCTCCCATGGGGCTCCTACTTCACTTGGGCAACTTCACTGAAGGAACCCAAAAGCCTGAGTGAGGTGAAAGGAGAAGGAAGAGGAAGCTTCAAGATCCAAATTGATCAGGACATCTCTAGAGGCTTTCAAACCCACCTGGACATGTTCCTGTGCGACCTGCCCTAGGTGATCCTGCTTTGACAGGGGTGTTGGACATGATGATCTCCAGAGGTCCCTTCTGACTCCACCATTTCATGATTCTGTGACTCATCCCCCAACAAACCACAGAATTCCAAACAAGAGCTAATGCTCTGGGTAGCAGCAGACAGCTCCAAGCTGTCCTGAGGGTGACACCAAAGCATTTGGTGACAATTTAAAACCAGAAACATGTTGGAATGACTCAGTCAGCTCAGGATGAAGCAGCAACTCCAAAAGAGTGGGACTGAGCTAATAAAGAGCTGACCCAGCTGTGAGGAGCTCCTGGGGGAGCTGGACTGCCGCAGCCATGTGCCAGGGGAGGATGCAGCGCTGCAGCAGCAAGTCCTGACATAGAATGGGTTGGGTTGGAAGGGACCTTAAAGATCATCCATGGGCAGGGACACCTCCCACTAGACCAAGTCAGGGTTCTGTGCAGTCTGGCCTTGAATACCTCCAGGGAGGGGACATCCACAACCTCCCTGGGCAACCTGTTCCAATGTCTCACCACCCTCACTGCAAAGAATTTCTTTCTAATCTCCAGTTCTCAGGCTTCAACCCATTCCCTCTCATCTTATCACTACAAGCTCTTAAAAAGTTCCTCCCCAACTTTCTTATAGCCACCTTCAGATACTGGAAGGCCACTGTAAAATTTCCTCAGTGTTGCAGCAGGACCCCAAGCCTCTGTCCCAGGCTGGGATCCCACCAGGGAGAACTCCAGGTTCCTCACAGGCGAAATGAGCACGCTCCCATTTCAGCTGGACAAAGTCAACTGGCCCTGCTCCTTCCAGCAGGGCTGTCCCACTTTGCACTCCCTGCTGCCTCAAACATGAGGCTAGGGGAGCAAAGTGTGGCCAGCTCAACAGCCAGGCACAAGGACAGGCTCTGAGACTTCCACCATGCACTGGCTCAGGGCTGGACATCACACAGTGCCTTAGCCAGGAGAGCAGCCAAGTAGACTAGTGAAAATAACCCTATTAAGGCATGCAAAATAGCTTCCACCTGCAAAACTCTTTGAGAGAACTTGCACACCTGAGATAGCCCCAGTGTCATTGGAGTGGCATCCCCCAAGCTCCCCAATATCCTGAGGTTTAGCAGGTGCTGGTGTCCAAACTGTGTGCTCAGATTTGATCTTTAATGAAGGACCCACCAAAGGCAGCACATGGGGTGGCATTAGGCAGTGTTGATGTCTCAGCCTGTCCTCTGCT
The DNA here is from genome assembly GCF_026170545.1 of Melanerpes formicivorus. Lineage (NCBI taxonomy): Eukaryota > Metazoa > Chordata > Aves > Piciformes > Picidae > Melanerpes > Melanerpes formicivorus. The sequence goes on along the minus strand of NW_027142366.1, from coordinate 10,086,936 downwards.
TTGGTGTAATGCCACCCATGTAGCATTGGCATCAGCACCAGCAGTGTGTGGATGGTGCCCGATGCCTAGCGGGAAAGCACAACTATTCCTGCCCAACTTTGCCTGTTGGAGGGGAACACAGATGCACACATCCTGTTTGCAGGGGTCAGCCTGGGACCAGGGGCAGCCCCACCATCCCAGCAGTTTGTGAGAGGGCCTAGGAGAAATGCAGGGATGACCTCATGTCTCCAGCTTCCTCTCCCTCCTTCTCCTCATGTGATCCAGGTCAGCCCTGGCTCTGTTCCCTGTTGAAAAGAGGATGGGAAAAGCCTCCCCAGCCCTGGCACTGCAGCCCCAGCACAGGGTGCACTGAACCCCCTGCACTGACCCTGCCCTAGGGTCAGCAGATGCTCTTTGGGAAAGTTTAGTCCATTTGGGGGTGAAATCAGGGCATTTTCTAGGATGTGAGAGGCTCCAGAGCCTGCAAGCTTTCCTTCCCTCCTTCTTCACAGAATCTTTAAGGTTGGAAAAGACCTCTAAGATCACCAAGTCCAAGTTCAAAGCAGTGCCCTTGGGAATCCATCTGGCCAGAGCCTGTCTGCCAGTGTGGCCATCCCCAGCTCCTTGGCTCTGGGACTCATACCTCGCTCTTTGTCACACTCACTATTTTTATTTCTCCCAGGTGGACACTTGCAGCTCCCCTCTGTCCCATTTCTGCAGCCTGCACTTGCTGACAGCCTCCCACCAGCCCAGCCTCCTGGAAACCCACACTTCCTGAGGGCACATGTACTGTGATGGGCACCAAGCTCACTCAAATGTCCCATCCCAAGCTGGGTGCTGAGATTCACCAATGCAGGATGCATCTCCTCAGACAGAGCAACAGTGGTGGCTCCAGCCCCAGTGGGACCTGAAGAAACCAGCTCCAAGTATGCCCAGAGCTGGTGCTTAGCCAGAGCTGGGAATGAGAGGTCTCCAGAGCTCACTCCATCACACCCCCTGCACCATGCAGCCCCACAAGACTCCATCATCACCCCCCCCTCCTTTGCTGGATCAGTCATGGAGACAAAGCAGATGCAGACGGGCTCTTCCCCAGCCCTCCACCCCCAATTTTTCAACTGACTTTCGCTCAACTCCCCACCAAGAGCCCATGCCAGTGCAGGCTAGTAGCAGGGCTGCACTAGAGCCAGGAGGCAAAGTCCAAAGTGCCCACAGCTGAGAGCAGCATCAGAGACATTGTGGGGATGGGGCAGGAGGCTCTCCGGGCACACCCAAGGCCACAGGGATGGGGCAGGAGGCTCTCCGGGCACGCCCAAGGCCACAGGGATGGGGCAGGAGGCTCTCTGGGCACACCCAAGGCCACAGGGATGGGGCAGGAGGCTCTCCGGGCACGCCCAAGGCCACAGGGATGGGGCAGGAGGCTCTCTGGGCACACCCAAGGCCACGCACGCCGCGCAGGGAGCCCAGACCTTACCGAAAATGCCTGGAGAAACTCCGGTCCTTTCCCATTTGTCAGGGTGAGGTGGGAACAAAAGAGAGATGCTTCAGATCCTCATGCAGCTGAGTCCCAGTCTCGGCTCACGCCCACGACATGGCTGGATCCAACAACCAAACCCTGCGCCAGCCGGTGCCCCCCCTGCCTCTTGGCACCCCTGCAGTGCCCAGAGACCACGGCCAGATGGGCAAACACTACCTGGGCTCAGCCCCTGCCTCCCTTTGCCCTCTTCTCCTCGCCACGCTCTCAGTCCTGGCCAGAGGTTTATCATCTATCCAATGCCTCCTTCTTTTAGCAATTGGCTTTTAGTGCCTGCTCTGCCTTCCCTGCTCCAGTTCAGCTCCAGCTCTCCTCCAGCTCTGCCCTCCCTCATCCAACTCTAACCTCCACTCCAGCACTAACCTCCCCACTCCAGTTCTGCTCTAGCTCTTCTCCAGTTCTACCCTTCTTGCTCCAGCTATGCCCCAGCTCTGCCCCAACTCTTCTCCAGTTCTAACCTCCTTGCTCCAGCTCTAACCTCCCTGCTTCAGCTCTGCCCCAGCTCTGCCCCTGCTCACAGCCACCAAGCCTCTCTCTTCCCCTAAAACCCGCAGCTGCTGTAATTTCCAGCTGGAAGAATCTGGTAGCAGAAAAGGAGGGCACACAGCTCGGCGCTGAACTCCGGGGGGATGCCTCCCTGGTGCTAATTAGTTGACTTCTAAAGTGCTTCTGTTTAAATTACAAGCTGCTGTAATGGGTGAGAAACCTTAAAGGCAAACGGCGGTGGCGGTGGGTGTGTGGCTGCTGGGTGCAGGTGGAGCCATCCAGACTGGACCTGGACCAGGACCAGGATCAGAGGGATGGGCTCAAACCCAGACATGGAGCATCAGCTACCCACAGGGAAACACAGGATAGAAGATAATAAAAGCATCTTTCATCTCAAACCCACCATCTCTAAACACAGCCCTGGTGTTTGATGAAGAGGATGTGAAGCTTTCCCAGGGCTGCCAACATCAGACACAATCTGCGGGTAGCAAAGGAAGGAAGGATGAAAAATGGATGATTTAGCCCCAAAACAACTCACAGGGACAAAACCTTGAGTCTGTCAGTTGTGCAGAAAAACACAGCCCAGCGTGGATTAAAACACTGAGCTACCCTTGGATTAGATCTGAGCCGTGCTATGCAGTCACCAGTCTGGAGTGACACCTCTGCCCTGGCAGCAGGCCACCACCTTAACATCCATGTACAGCTTTACCCACCCAAGAAGGCTTCTGCTCAGGAACCTGGAGAGAGAACTGCCACCCTGATCTACCTGTGTGCATGGGTAGGGGAGTCAGGAGCTGGCCTGACAACCCTGGGTGGGACACAGCACCACCAAATCCCCATGCACCAGCAGGACTTGCAGCAGGCATTGTCCTGGGATATCCAGGGGGCTGTTATCCCATTATCCCTAGGAGTGGGGAGGCTGTAATCACTCATCTGGCTGCAGATGTTCTGCAGATGTGACCATTCATTAAATAGGAATAAGGGTGCTTTTCCGTTTGCCAGTGCAGACATGGCGGGATGCAGTGGTCATGCACTGGGATCAGTAGCCCCTCACAGCCCCACACAGCAGCTTTGGGGGAGGGTCACCCTCTCATGACGCTTCCCTGCACCAGCTCCAGTAAGGATTGATGCATTTTCTGCCAGTAAGAGCCACACAGTTCCACAGCCCATGCCTGGTTGGGGGTCACCTTCCTCATCAGCAAACACTGCCCCATATTGCTCTCACCTCTCCCAAAGCCAGTATCCCCATGCCCAAACCACACTGTGCACCATGGCACCTTTTCCTGGGAGGAAAGGGCAGCCCCACAGCTGCCAGGGACATGGAGAGCTTCAAAGAACCCCCCACCAGAAAGGCTTTTTCCGCAGCTTCCAGCCTGCCCAGTGATTGTAGATAGCAGCGATGGTGGCCAGGCGGGTGGGTGCAAACATCTACTTGATGCAGTCCCACGAGCCACATGGACACCCAGATCCCTCCAGCACACATAGGATCCTAACAGCCACTGTAACAGAGAGACGTGAGGCCACCAGCAGCTCCTGGGCAACTCATGCCCCACAGCAGCATCCCACAGCAGCCCTGGGAATAGGGACATGTGTCACACTCCACCTTTTGGAGCCACAGAGAGCAGCGGACCTCAGCTGAGGTCCTGTCCCCAACCTGCTGCTTTAACACCAGCACAAACACAGCTTCCCATGGCTTGCTTCAGCTACTGGAACACTCAGCCCAAGTAACCATTTCCCAAACTGAAAGTGGGGGCTCAGTGGGGGGGGTGCAGGGAGACCAGGTTGATTTAATCAACATCACAGCCATCCTTTGATTCATCTCAAGGAATTAATCTCCTAACAGGAGATTTACCACAGAAGCATTTTGGCCATGACCTATTTGAACCCAGCCAATAAAAAAGGAACTCTGCTCCCAATTCTTTTCACTGATAGAATGGTTTGGGGTTTGTAGGGGTTTTTTTGTCTTTTTTTCCCTGTTGCCCTAATTCCCTTTTTCCCTTTCTTTCTTTTTGGGAGGGGTGGTGGGGTGCAGCTGAACATATGTTGGGCTATCAGATTAGGGATTTTTTTAAACAGACAACAAAGCAGAGCTGCTTTTCCTCCGTTCTCATCCTTGTGGTTTCATGGTGGGTCTGCCCTGGCCATGGGCAGTGTGGAGAGCCAGGAAGGGAATTTTTACAAGGTTTGTAGTGACAGGACAAGGGACAATGGCTTTGAGCTGGAAGAGGGGAGATTGAGACTGGAGGTTAGGAAAAAATTCTTTATAGTGAGGGTGAAGAGACACTGGAACAGGTTGCCCAGGGAGGTCGTGGATGCCACCTCCCTGGAGATGTTCAAAGCCAAGCTGGATGAGACCTTGAGCAACCTGGTCTAGTGAAAAGTGTTCCTGCCCCTGTCAGGGGGGTTGGAATTGGATGATCTTTAAGGTCTCTTCCAACCCAAACCATCCTAGGACTCTGTGAATCAGGCAGCAGCCAGATCAATGCAGGTTGGGGAGGGGGAGGTGGGGGGAGGTATGGTCATCCATGCTGCAAGCTGCATTGCACCTGAGGGAGCTGGAAAGCTTCCCCCAGCCCTGGAGGAATGGGTATGGGGGAGGGGAGGGGGGGATATGACCGTGGGGAAGCAGCACAACCCATAATATATAAATCCTGGTAGCTAAAATGAAATTTCTTATCCAGAGACAGTCACAGATGGCTGGAGTGTTTTAATACGGGGACATGCCAAGCGCCTTTATTGCCACGAGAAACAAAAGCTGAGACAAATAGATTGTGTTTGCAGCATTATTAAAATGAACTGGGTGGAATTTCTGCCCTAATAAGGGAACCCCTGATGGGCAGCGATTTTCTCTTTGCCAGGGATCAAAAGAGGCTGCAATCAGAGCAGTTGCTCCCCACCGAACCACAGAGAGCCAGCACCTCCAGGTTATCCCCAGGGAACAGTGGCTGATTGAGAAGCACCCGGACCGTAACCAAAACAGCAAAGCGCCAAACCACCCCTCACACATGAAGCTGAACCCACGACGAGGACCTAAAGGAGATCCAGGGCAGCACGTAGCATCCTAAACAGCCCCAGGGTTATCACCTAAGGAATTAACACGGCCAAGGGGGAGAGGCTGGACGGGCTCCGGCGCACGTCCCCCAGCTCAGGTCCCCGTTAATGCGATGATGTCCCCTGGAAGCATCACCAGTGGTGTGGCATGCACCAGGGCAGTGGGAAGGGGGTGGATCTGAAGTCCCATCACTCCCCAATTCCGCCCCAAACAGAGCATTCGAACCAAAATGCTACTGCCGGCAGCTGCTGCAAAGCTGGCACGGGCAAACCTGGTGCTGGCACCGCCATGAGTTGGGGCGGGGGGGAGAAGGGGGACGGGACACAGTGTAAAAAGCGGTGGCAGCTGGCACGCTGTGGGGTGCAAGTGCTAAGCCCTGTGCAAGGTGAGGATCCCCCCGTCCTGCTCAGCTCCCAGGGCGACTTGAGCTGGATTCCCCAAGGTGAGGATCCCCTTTGTCCTGCTCAGCTCTGGGTGACCCCCAGAGCCCAGAGGAAAACCGGTAGCCTCTGTGCCAGCACTGCAGAGAGCCTGGGTGCAGAGCCAGCACCATTCCTCTGCCCTGGTTTGGAAACAGCTCCGAAAGCAGAGCAATGTTGAGAGGCTCCTGGGACCCCAACCTGCCCAAAATAACCTGCTCCACTCCCCACACCGGTGTCAGGCACACACAGACCAGAACGGCACAGGGAGCAGAGGAGCCAAACGCCCCAGCTCCCCTGGGATCAAGCCAGGCTCTGGTGTTTGCAGAGCTGGAGCAACACAGAAACAGATTCCCCTCTCCCTGAGCCCCTGACAAGAGCAGCCACACCGGGATACGGATGCTAAGAGTTAATTAACTTCTAGCACATCTCTTTTTGGCAGTGCCAGGGTTTGCTGGATCCCAGAATTAAGCTGTTTTCAAGCTGTCCCCCTCCCAGCCCCTCCTGGCCCCCCAGGAAAGGTCAGTTCATTACTCACCCGAGACAGCTCATCCTTCCCCCTCGACGCAGGATCTCATCCTTCCTGAGCTGAACTAAGGGTGTCCACTTTTCCTACAGACACAGCAGCCATATGGGCAGGGGATGGGAACGGGGAGGAACCGGCACGGCACGTGCGTTTATCCCTGCTATCCACAACCAAAGGGATGAGGAAAATGTGAGCAAATTAAAATCTGCAGGAGCTTAATTCTGGGCAAATGGGATGAAATCCATTGAAGCTAAAAAGAATGAAAACAAACAAACAACAAAACAAAACAAAAAACCAAAAGCCAAAGCAAACAACAGTCCAACACCGGAAAAAGCCCAGCTGGAGGAGAGAGGAGAAGAGGCTTCTGCGGAGCCAGGTTGATCCGTGTGCTGAGTTGGGGGGTCTTGGGTTACTCGGTGCTGCAGCACCTTGCTGGGAGCACATTAAACCCTGGGGGAGCCAGGGAGGGGACAGGCAGGGGAGGGAGGACAGCCAGCAGCAGCAGCAGCGAGGGCCTGAAAATAAATCCAGCTGGTGCAGAGGGAAGATCCAATCAGGCTAGCGCCAGGGTCAGAGGCAGACAGGGATGCACTGCTCGCCTGGCTCTGCATGGTGGTAGCTACGCGGTCACCCATGGTGGGCTACCACCAGAGACCCCCTGGTAGGGCACCACCAGAGACCCCCAGGTAGGGCACCACTATGAAACCCATGGTAAGGCTCGGACAGCTTGCCTGAGGCTGTCAGCCAAGGCAAATGTTGAGAGCCATTGCTGGCATCACCTTCACCATCACCCCAGCATCCCTTCCCAGCCCCTGGCTGATGGGCACAGCTATTACTTGGGGGGATGGGGATAGTCCCAGCCCCTCTGAGGACACTTCTCATCTGGGCTTTGTAGGGTAGGAGGCATGGGCAAGCTCACAGTATGTGGGTGTGTGGGATTGCACCCATCTTCGGTAGAAAACAGCCCCCCAGGGAAATCTGGGCTGGTTGTTATCTGTGTAGTCCCAAGCATGTGCCCACAGGGTTGGTCCTGAAGGACAAGCCCCAACATACTCATGGGGTCAGCTCAGATGGGCCCTGTTCACCAAATTGCCCCAGCACACATCATTCTCTGGGGCTGGCTCCACTGTGCTGCAGGGATGGTGAGACATCCACACCAGAACCCCAAACAATGCTCCAGGCTTGGGGCAGAGTGGCTGGAAAGTTGCCTGGCAGAAAAGGAGCTGGGAGTGTTGGTTGACAGCAGCTGAAGATGAGCCAGGGAGTGCCCAGGTGGCCAAGAAGGCCAGCAGCATCCTGGCCTGGATCAGCAACAGTGTGGCCAGCAGGACCAGAGCAGGGATTGTCCCCTTGCACTCAGCACTGGTGAGGCCATGCCTTGAATCCTGGGTTCATTTTTGGGGCTCTCACTCCAAGAAGGACTTTGAGGAGCTGAAGCAGGTCCAAAGAAGGGCAAAAAAGCTGGTGAGGAGCAGCTGAGGGAACTGGGATTGTTCAGCCTGGAGAGGAGGAGGCTGAGGGGAGATCTCATTGTTCTGTACAACTCCCTGAAAGGAGGTCGGAGTGAGGTGGGAGTTGGCCTCTTCTAACAAAGTACAACCAACAGAACAAGAGGAAATGGCCTGAAATTGTGCCAGGGGAGGTTTAGGTTGGCTATCAGGAAAAAAGTATTTTCTGCAGGAGTGGTCAGGCTTTGGAAGAGGCCACCCAGGGAGGTGGTGGAGTCACCAGGCTTGGAGGTGTTCAAGAAACATGGTGGGCATGGCACCTGGGGACATGGTTTAATGGCCATGGTGGTGTTGGGTCAATAGCTGGACTCAGTGATCTTGGAGGCCTTTTCCAACCCAAACAATTCCATGGTCCTGGGGCCAGCGCCGGAGCCAGAATTCTCCCCTTGCACAAGTACCCCCAGCATCCTGTAACCCCAGAGCACCCTGAAACCCCTCTCCATCTTGCAGTCAGCTCTTCAAAGCTCTTGCTCAGCAGCAAACCCATCTGGTGGGTGACCCCATGGGTAAGCAGCTGGTACCATGCATGGTAGCACCCACCGAGCTGCCTTCCCTCCCCAACACACCCACAGCTGCTGGTCTCCAAAGCATCTTTTTGTCTCTTTTTCCCTATTTTCTTGACTCCATTTCATTAAAGCTCAGACACTAAAGCCTTTCCTTGAGCTAAATATTTCATTTCCATTAAACCCAGATTAGCTGCCTGATTCTTGGCATCTCGTGCCCCAGCCCTGGCCCTGACCTTTCACACAGGGCTGGGCATGGGGTGGGCACTAAGATTGCCTCTGTTCTTGAGGGGCTATAATGGGGCACTGCCCCATGGCATCACAGGGCTGGGCATGGATTGGCCATGGGATCTAACTCTGTTCTTGGAGGGCTGTAACATGGCACTGCCCCACAGCATCACAGGGCTGGGCATGGGGAAAGCTCTGCACTGCACTGGGGGGATGGTGGCACCGGGTCCAGCCATGCTCTCTTCCACTGACCACGGGGTCACTTGGGATAGGTACACCCTGGGGAGAACTTGCTGTGATCCCCACAGAGGAATTTGGGTCTGGAGGAGAATTTGGATACCTTCAAATCCCCTCCAGGGCTGAAAGAATCCCATAAAATTCCCCAAGGATGAAGATAAAGGAGGTGCCCAAGGACTGCAGGGCATTTCCATGGATCTCACTGGGGGAAAGACTTTTCCTGACTTGTGAGTGGTGGGTTTGGGTGTTTTTGGAGTGGGATTTGTTTGGGGTGATGGCTCAGGGTGTGACAGTGCCATCTGCCCCAGCTTTTTGCAGGTTGGGTCCCTCTGGGACATACATCATGGACAGGACAGCCTGGACATGGGCACCCAGACAAGGTGGGGAGCTGCTGGACCCCACCCCCACCCCCTGGCTCTGCAGGAGTCTGTGACCATCTCCACTCAGGTTTGGGGTGTCCTGTGTGCCCCACAGGCAGCCATGGCAGAGCAGAGGGTTTCTGAATGGCAAAGGCTACTGACTTGCTCTCGACACACTCCCCACCACCAGACCCATGAGTCCCCAGCCCAGAGCCATTGTTCTGGTGGCTGCAAGATCTGAAATCCCTCTGATTACAGCAAGAACCGGAAAGCTGGACCCAGAGCAGGGCCAGATGGAGACCTGATTCCCTAATGGCCATGGTCTGAGCCTGGCTGTAATCCCTACCACGTGTTCATGTGCCAGTACCAGCCCATGGTGCCAGCCCACACAGCACAACCAGCTGCACACCCACAGCATAAAAGGTTCCCAGGGGCCCTGAGCCCAAGCAGAGCACTGCCAGAGCATCCCAGAATGTGTGAACACAACCCTGGCACCTCAGGATGCTGTGGGCAGTACTGGGCTGGAGGGAGTCCCTGGACCTGGCATGACCCATCTCAGCAGCTCTGGCTGCCCATGCCAACTCCTCGCTTGCCACCAATTTCTGCCTTGCAGAGCTTGGTTTATTTGCTGGTCAGGTTGTTGGAGAACCATCAGCCCTTCTGCAGCTTATCCCATCTCCCTTTGAAACAAAGGCCACATCCTATGCTGTGGAAGGAGGTGTCACCATGAGGCTGCTGACCACCACATCCTAGAGGCTGGTATAGTACCAGTGACTACCACACCTTGCAAGGATGGGGACAGCCAGCAATTCATACAGTGCCAGTGAACACCACACTGGGCAGGGATGAGGAGGGACAGTTGGTCATATGGTGCCAGCCAACAGGCAGGTGCAGGTCCCCTTGCCCTACACTGGCCAGGACAGCCATCCAGGATGGTGGGCACATGGATGCCAGGCTGAGAACCCACCAAGCTCAGCTCCACTTCTCCTTTGAAAAGGGTTGGCATCTTCCCCACAGGAACTTTCTGACCCACTCTTGCACCCTCACCACCACCAAGCAGATGGATGCCTGTGGGTTTGTGGCTGGCACAGCAGCCTGGGGGTTCCTGGCACCCAGTACCTGATGTTGTCAATCAGATGCTGGTGGGACTCCTGGGTGAGCACCATGCAGAGGGCATAGGCCAAGTACTCCACCTTCCGCTCTGCTGCGTACTGCTTCAGGATGGTGAACACCTTCTCCTTGATCTCTGGCTGGTCACCAAGGATGTCATCCACCTACAGCATGGGAGCCAGGAAAGAAGAGGGAGGGGACATTGAACAGCAAAGCAGTTGTTAACTGTAGGTGCAGAAAATGTGTCCATCTCATCTCAGCCAACAAGAAGGGAATCCAATGGGGAGGAAAAAGAAACTTCAACCATCAACCCACCACACAGCACCACTGGACCTTCACACACATCTCTGGTGGTACTGTTCTGTGTGCTACAAAAATATTGCCCTGGACAGCAGCGTGACTCCAAAACCCCAGACTCTGCTGGGACACAACCAAGAGAAGCTCCAGCACAGACCTGGAACATCAGTCTGGAGCCTTCCTGGCAGAGAACACCACAATGGGCTTCTGGAGGGATTTATGCCTTTCATCATGCCCTGATCATACCAGGCAGCATCCACTTGTCTTTAGCTCTGGGAGGCTGCAGGGAATTGGGCAGAGGGAGTGTGGAAATGAGTACCAGCCCTCAAAACAGCGGCAGCCTCCAGCCATCCCCTCCTAGCTAATTAACATCTAGCCAATTACCCTGCATAAAACCCTCCTCAGCCTCTTCCTAGGCCAGAGGGCTGTCTCTCACCCTGGGGCTGTGCTGGGTGGTGGGTACTGGGTGCTGGTACTGTGCCCCTAGCCTAGCTGGGTGCAGCAGGCTCGCCAGGACCATCCTGAGCTGGTTTGCGCTGGCGGCAGGTTTCACTGTTTCCCCCTAGCCCTGCCTGGAGAAGGGGCAGGGACATTTCTTCCAGGTGCTTGTCCCACTTGGCAGGTCCCCAGGGAGGGATGGCATCACCACTGAGATTCCCCCCAGTACCAACCCTGTGAGTGCTGCTGGGTTTGAGCAGCCTTTGTGCTGGCACCGGGCCGAGGGCAGGGAGGGAGGGGGGGTGGGGCTGGCAGCAGCAGCAGCACTTCAAGGTTAGCAAATCTGGGGCAGCCAAGGCAGCTGTGTCCCCTGGGCAGATTCGTTTGCTACCCAGTCCCGAGGTCCAGTGCAGAAATGACAAACTCGTGGTGTTCCTGGTGGGATGAATCCCAGGATGTGCTGTTCTATGTTTGCCTGAGCTGAGACTGCAGGGCTTGGTGGGTGGGAACAGGGTGTTGCCACCCCTCGTGTCACTGCAGTCCCCAGTCTGTCCTTGAGCATGCAATGCACAAGAGGAGATGTTGACCTGGAACTGGGACCCTGATCACCTCCATCACTCTCTGGTGATGCCCTCAGGTTGCTGGGATGCTCATCTGGCACAGCTTCGCTGTCATAGCCAGGCTCCAGTCCTGCCCCACTGCCACCGGTTCAGCCACTAGTCTGTCTACCAGGTGAGCGTGATGCCACCAGGGGCTCTGCCAGATGGTTGAGGGTAGGAAAAGCCATGTTTGTGAGTGATCTGTGGGAAGTGCTGACACAAAATGTGAGATACCAGCCTCCTCTGGCCTTCCAAACTTCTGGTAGGTGGGCAGGTGGGCACTGGTACCAGTAGCACCCACCAAAGCTGAGCTTCCAGGTAAATGAGGAGGCAAAGCCCCTCGCTGGGTTTTATTATTTTCTGCAGCATGTGAAAACAAATGAAGCCACTTAAAACATCTGCACCATTAACTCCCTTTGGAGAAACCTTTGCCAGCCAAATGGCAGTGGCATGTGTGCCCTGCAAACCTGCTTCTGCCCAGGCTGGCCAGGGCCATATCTTGGGTGACCTTTCTGAGCAGGAAGGGAAGTGGCAGAGTTGCTGTTGTGGGCATGCACTGCTAGACCGGGAATCATAGACCTGTTGAATGGTTTGGTTTGGAAAGGACTTTAAAGATCATCTAGTTCCAACCCTCTTGCCATGGGCAGGGACACCTCCCACTAGACCAGTTTGCTCAAGGTCTCATCCAACCTGGCCTCGAACACTTCCAAGGATGGGGCATCCACAGCTTCTCTGGAACGGGGTTGGCAGAGGAGCTGCTGCAGGAAGCTTGCAGCATCCAAGCAGCTTGCTGGCTTCTAGAGTGCTCTCCTGTGATCATCCAGGAAATGCTGACTTGGTGTAATACAATTTGCCAAGACAGAGGCAGGGTGGAACAACCTCTCATACCCCTGCTAATCTCCTGGAGCCAGCAGGTATCCTTTCCTCACATGATGTATCCCAGTCTCAGTGCCTCTTTGTGCATCTTTACTGCAGAGGTTGGCTGAGCAGATTGGGCTGGTACCCACAGATCTCTCTGCACGTGTCTTGTTCCTTTATTAACTTGGGATCAAGAAAAACACAAGTCTGCTTATTCTCATAACTGTATTTTAAAAGGCCACTTTGAAATGGAAATGAGAAAGATTAAAAAAACCACCAGGATCAAATTTAGAATTAGCAGGAGGCAATGTGTTTGGCAAACTCCCCACCAGGCAGCCTTCAGGAGCACAATGAAGATGTAATCACACCAGTGTGTTCCCTTTGCAGCAAAAGCAGAGCTGAAACGTCTTCAGGATTGCATGTCCAAACTTTGGAGGGATATCCAGACACACAACAGGGAGGGATGAGCCAACAACATGCACTGGCAACCTCAAAAGCCAACTATGTCCTGGGCTTCATCAAAAGCAGCTTGGCCAGCAGGTGATTGGCCAGGAGGTGATTCTAACATTTTACCCTGCTCTGGAGAGATCCCACCTGGAGCACTGCATCCAGCTCTGGTGCCCCCAACACAAGAACAGAGATCTGTTGGAGAGGGTCCAGAGGAGGCCACAAGGATGATCAGAGGGCTGGAGCACCTCCCCTATGGGGACAGGCTGAGGAAGTTGGAAGTCTGTTCAGCCTGAAGAAGAGAAGGTTCCAGGGGTAACTTAAAGCAGCCTTCCAGTACATGAAGGGGGCTACAAGAGAGCTGGGGGGGAACAACTTTTGATAAGGGCCTGTGGTGATTGGAAGAGCAGGAATGGTTTGAAACTAGAGCAGAGGAGATTGAGATTGGACATTAGGAAGTTCTTTACTGTAAGGGTGGTGAGACACTGAAACAGGTTGCCCAGAGAAGTTACAGACACCAGAAGTGTTTAAGATCTGGTTGGATGAGGCCTTGAGCAACCTGATCTAGTGGAAGGCATCCCTTCCCATGGCAGGGGAGTTTGAACTACGTGATCTTTAAGGTCCCTTCCAACACAAACCATTCTATGATTCTCATGCTCTTGTAGTGAAAAGGGCTCATCTCCCAGAGTATTTTCAAGCTCTTTGAAGCATCCATCCATCCATCCATCCATCCATCCATCCATCCATCCACCCACCCATCCATTCTCCCAGTGACTGTTGAAATGCAGGTGATTATCAGACTATTCTCTGGGGTGGTGAACTTCTGAACCAGCTCCTGGGACCAAGCCAGGAGCATTCCCCAAATCCAAGCAGGCTGCAGAGGCTGAATGTGGGAAACTCCAAACCAGTTAGTGAAAGTGTTCCCAGAGCTCCATCACTCACCCCAGGCCCCAGCCTCACCTTTTGGCTGAACTCCTGTGCTTTCTGCCTCCTCTCCTGCCGTACGGCATCAGCGCTGGCCACAGGGTCCCACGTGTTGGCCCCCTGCTGTGGCCGCAGCAGCCCCAACTGCAGGGACCGCTCATGGCAGGACCCCACCAGGGCAACCACCACCTCTGGCACCATCACTGGCATCCCATTGACTTCCAATATGAAATCCCCTGGCTCCATCCCGCAGGCGGCAGCAGGTGACTGAGGGCTGACGCTGGCCACTCGCGGTGGGCTGCCGCTCGCCAGCTCGAAGCCAAAGCCTCCCCGCGGTGCAGGGGATAGGTGGGCGAGCTGCAGTCGGGACACCACCCCAATGCTGGGGGGCACATTGCTGCAGCTCCTGGCCAGCCCCAGCAGTGCCTCACAGCCCAGGGAGGACACAGGTTGACCCTCGATCTCCAGCACCTCATCACCTGGCCGTAGGCCTGCGGCTGCTGCACTGCTGCCCTCCTGCACCCAGATGATGTAGCATGGACCAGTCCCACTGATCTTGAAACCAAAGGCTTCAGGCCAGCCCTGGTTGGTCTCTGGCATGGCTGCAACTGGAAAAGAAGGAGGGGAAAAAAGGAGATGATATGTGGCTTCCATCCTTAATGTCAGCTCCAGGAGAATCAGACAATCACCGAATCATTTAAGCTGAAGAAGACCTTTAAGATCAAATCAGCCCAGCACTGCCAGGTCACCACTAAACCATGGTCCTCAGCACCACATCTACACAGCTTTGAAACCCCTGCAGGGATGCAGACTCCACCACTGCTCCAGGAAAGTCTCAGCCAGGCCTTGACAGCCCTTGTGGGGAACAAATTGTTCCTCAAGTCCAACCTAAACCTCCCCTGGGGCAACTTGAGGCTGTTTCCTCTTATCCTGTCACTTGTTCCTTGGGTGAAGAGACCAACCCCCACTTCACTCCAGCCTCCATTCAGGAAGTTGTAGAGAGCCCGAAGGTCTCCCCTCAACCTCCTTTTCTGCAGGCTGAACAACCTCAGTTTCCTCAGCTCTTCCTCACAAGAGTTGTGCTCTAGACCCTGCAGCAGCTGCATAGATGCCATGTGGATCCCGTCAGGGGTGGGGATTCTGGTCTGTGTTGTGCCCCTTTCCCTTTCTATTTCCCCAAATAAAGTAGGGTTTCTTCTTCTCTTCGATGGCAGTAGCAGCAGCATGACCAGGGAAGAAGCAGTGTTAGCTGGAAAGGTCTGGGCTACACTGACACCCAGAACATGGCTTTGCTGGCACCTTCCTAACCCTGGAACGAGCATTTGGGCACCTGCTCATGTTTATTTGCCTAGCAAAATTATTTCATTTCCCTGGCATGTTACATTAATGAACACATCTTCTAATGACTTAGGACAGCCTTATTTTAATCAGCCATTCCCAAAACTCAGTATTTTAGCAGTTTGCAGCTGCAAAATTCCTGCAGATTCATTAAAACCTCCCAGATCCTCTCAGCTCTCCCAGGAGCATATCTGTCCTGCCTTTATAGTATTAACCCCCTCAAAGCATCCTGAAATACAAAGACTGATTTTCAAAGGACTTGTTTGTGATTCCTTTGAAGAACTACGATCAGCTCCGTGGATGCTCAAGGAGAACCAGGACACATCAGCCCTGACCATCTGCAGGAGTTGTCTTTGCCCAAGGTAAATCAGAGCAGCTGATCTACCCAGCTCACTGGGATGTCCTTTCAGCTCTGCTGATGTGCAAATGCCTGCTTCATCCTCTGACACTTGCTAACATCATTCACGTGTAGATTTTCTCTTCCTTTGATCTGAGCTGTCTGTGAAGATGTTTTCCTCTCCCAAGTTTATTCCACCTCTGTTACTGAACACACATTAAGCACTTAAAAAATGAAACAGAGACCCTTTCACTCAGTCAGATGTTATTACAGTGACCAGGAGGGCTCAGAAAAATATCCTCACAAATGCACCTTGAGTTTTGTGCTCCCCAGATCAAAACAAGTCTCAAGCACAGAGCCCAGCAGCAGCCTAAAGCCAGCTCTTGGTGCATATCCCTCCCCAACCAAAAGACTTTCTTCTGCTCCTTTGGGAAATCTTGCTCAAAATCCATTAGGACTGAAAACACTGTTTAATACCCTTGTAGGGGCTATGGAGATGAAAGGAGCTCTTCTCCTGTCCACTTTCAGCAGAGATAATGCAGAGCAGTTTGCTGTGGGAGTTGAATCATGAGGATGGGCCAGAAAAGCAGCATTAGAGCAGATATCTGTGTTAATAACCCAAGTCTGCTCTGCTGCAGCAAACAGCTCAGGGCTGTGCTTACAGAGGGCACCAGAAGTGTCACCTTCAGATAGAAATATCAAAAAGGACCAAACAATGTCCTGTCACTGTCAGTGCAGTCATCTTCATAGAGTCATAGAACTCTTGAGATTGGAAGACTTTGAGATCAAGTTCAACCACTTGCCTAGAACTCACAATTCCATCACTACTACTAAGCCACTGCCACTAAACCATGTCCCTCAGCACCACATCCACACATCTTTGAAACCCCTCTATGGATGATCACTCCACCACCTCCCTGGGTAGCCTGTTCCAGGGCTTGACAACTCTTTCTGTGAAGACATTTTTGCTAATATCCAACCTCAACCTCCCTAGACACAACTCGCACCCCCAGAGCTGCAGAGCACCAGTTTGAAGACTCCAGCAAAAGCCCAGTAAGCACTGGGACAGCCCCAGCATTCTGTGCTGAGCTCCACAGCAAGCCCACCAGAGCAACGCTATCACCTTGCAGTGAGGAGCTACATCACACCTTCCACATCCATACCTACAGCTCAAGCACTTACAGAAGTCTGCAGCCATCCAAGCGAGGTGGGCAGGCTCTCACCAGCAACAGGTTTGTCCCACTAAGGGTTTGAAGCTTCCTTGGTTCTCCTCCATCACCCCTGGCAGTGCATCCCACCTACCCACTGGGCTCCTGGAGGCATCTCCCCAGCTCCTACTTCCTTGCCGCAGCCCCCAGGGTAACGCTGGTCTGGAGTGGGTGAAATGGTTCCTGTGCTGGGGTAGAGGATGGTCGCCCCTTCCTGGACTTCTTACTGGAGCCCTGAGCCCTTCCTGCTGCTTGGAGCCAGCACCAGCCATGCAAAAAGGTCCTTCTTGTCTTCTTCATTCCTAATGAACTTCATTTCCAATGCAAGGACAAGTGTGGACAGACCAACTGCCTTGCTGGCCCTGGCTGAATCTGGTGCTGACCTGAGCCCGCAGATCTGGGGAGAATTAGGAGCTGAAAGAAGGTAAATCCCACACCCTCAGGGCAAATCTAAAGCGACAGCGCTTGGCAGAGCAGCAGAGACTCAGCACAGCATCGCTGCCCCTGAGGGACAGCTGGACATGCTGGGACCTCCCCAACCCCACCACCAGAGGTGTGAGTGGGACACCAGAGATTTGGGGAGTATGAGTCTGCCAAACAACATGCAGTTTTCTGCAGGGATTTGGGGGTCTGGACCAATTTCTCTAGGGCTTGCAAGGGAGCTCTTCCCAGCTAGGCTGCTCTGTGCCGGGGAGCAGCTGAGGGTGGTTCAGCGCACAGCCCCCACGTTGGTACAGACTGTTTGTTAAGCTGCTATTTCTGATTTTCTTCTCTGCTTCCTCAGCACTTAAGGATCCCAGGGCTTAGCTCACTAAGAGGTTTTAGGGTATTACACGTCCTGCTATGGCATCAGCAGGAGGGGCTGTCTGCATCCCACCACGGACCACCCAGCAACCCGGTCTTCCCTTGGCACCAGCACGGGATGAGCTGGCTACAGCATTGGGCTGGACAGGAAACAACCCCCCCCCCCCCCCCAGGAAAGATGGGACTGGGGGAAGCCTGATGAAGGAGAGCTGCAGGAAGCTGCTCTGTCCAGTCCTGTGGAAGGTTTTCCTCTTTTTCATGCCCTTCATGTTCATACATGTCAGTGCTGCAAGGGACTTGGAGACCCCTCTTCCTCCTCTTTGTCCTTTGTCCTCTTTGTCCAGCTCTGGTGTTGGTGATGCTCTGCTAGTGTTGTGACATGGCTTTGCACAAACACAAATCTCCTCCTCAGCTGAGAGCCACAAGGGTGTGTTGGGGGGAGCTTGCAGTGCCCTCCCATGTTGACACAGACTTCACACACCTTCCCACAAAACCTCGGGGCATCTCCTGTGTTTTTCACTGCCCAAACCAGTAGACAAAATTGCAATTTCTTTTCTTTTTATCCCCAGCAAATGAAGCAATTGCATCTTTTCCCTCCATTTTAAGTGACTTGAGCACTTTAAAACACTGACAGTGAACTGCAATCCTTGCAAGAAATCATTTATGGGATTCCAAGCTAACAAAGAGATTGTTTCCTTGAAAACCTTTTGCTCAGCTTAGATCAGAAAAGACTTTTCCACTGGTTTTCACAGCACTTGGGCCAAATGAGCTTTATCTTTCTCAGTCTCAGCCTGCTATCAAGCATTTGCTGGCTGTTTTCTCCTTGAGCACAGCCTAGAAGACCACTAAAAAGCGGATGGAGATCCTCTGGTGCCAGCATTTGGTGGCACTCGCTGCAGCTCCTCCTGGTAGTTCAACAGTAGTGGCACACAAACCCTGCATGTCAGTCTGCAAATAAACAAACCACCTTCTGCCCACACTGCTGCCAGTCCTCCCCATCCCAGGCCTCCTTTTATGCACCATATCTGCCAGGGTACATACAACATCCCAAACAACCCCACAGCAGTACCTGGAGCAGCGCAGACATTTTGTTCATCAGTAGGAAGGGGGTAAAAAATGGCTTTTTCACAACATCCTCAAGAGCAGCTGTGTCTCAGCACTATTTTACCTCCATTTCTCTCTCTCAGATTCTGGTTTGATGTGTTAGGGGACAAGAATTTACCAGGGAAGGAAAGATCCCTCCCTTGAAACTCAATCTCCTCTCAGCCAAGCTAATAATTTCCTCTGGGTGCCAAAGCATCCCTCGGGGGCCTTACCTGTCGTGCCTGAGCTCCAGTCAGCGGCAGACTGGGACCCAGAGCTGGCAAAACCATCACAGCAGCTTGGAGGCTTTTGGATCAGTTACCTGGTGGCAGCAATCAGCTGAAGTTTCTATGGTAAACCCTACCCAGGCACCCGTAACCCAATCAGCCGCTCATTAACAGCGCTCCGGAGAGCACCAACCGGTTTCAGCTGACAACCACCGCACAGGGAACCAGCAGATTACTTTGATCTCCCGCAGCTTTAATCCCACCCAACCTCTTTCTAGGCGAGATCCCAACAGCAAACTCTCCCCTGGTAACCTTTAGAAGCATCCTGTAGTGCCTGAGGAGGGATAGAGTGAGAGTAAGCTCCAAATTAAAAGGGAATAGAACATTGAAAGCTCCTGTACCAGATTTACAGGGGGGGAGGGGGTGCTAGGATTTTGCTTTAGGTTTCACCAAAAGCAATGAATCTGAAGGAATCTCTGGCCAAGATGCACCATGCCACTTAGTGGTATCGCACAGTCCCTCT
This sequence comes from Melanerpes formicivorus, assembly GCF_026170545.1. Classification (NCBI taxonomy): domain Eukaryota; kingdom Metazoa; phylum Chordata; class Aves; order Piciformes; family Picidae; genus Melanerpes; species Melanerpes formicivorus. The sequence goes on along the minus strand of NW_027142366.1, from coordinate 10,067,915 downwards.
GGAAGGAGAACGCAGCCCACGGACTGCACACAACCCACGGTAAGGAGCTGACCGGGCCCCGAAAAACGACACAAACCTCCGGGAATTATAGAGATCATTCAACTTTTATTTTTACTGCTTTGAGCTTCGTTTCCTGCTGCAGAGCAAGGCAGAAGGCCCCAAGCAACACCTCTCCCTGGCAGCTCCTCCAGCAGGCCACGGCTGGCTGCCTCCTCCATCTGGAGGCACCTCCCGGCGGCGCCCCCATCCCCACACCGCCAGCTTCCCTCGGCCTGGGGCAGGCCCCGCTCCTCCGTGCCGTGCCGGCAGCCGGTTGCCATTTCAGCCCTTCCGAGCGCCCGGGCCCTCGCCAGGGTGCTGCGAGCCCCCCGCAGGCTGCCGCAGCCCCGCAGCCCCCCTGGGCCGGGCCCCGGCGGGGGGAGCCTCCCGCCCGCTTCCGGCTGGTGCCAGGCGCCGCGGCCGCCGCCGAGCGTCGAGTGGCCGGGGCAGAGCTCGGCCATCGATTAGCCGGCCTGGGGCGGCGGTGAGCGGCCGGCGGTAGCTACGCTGAGGGAGTTCCCTGTCCCGCCGCGGTGTGTGTCCCTGCCCCGGTGTTCCTCTCATGGTGTTTCCCGCAGCCAGCAAGCTCCCGCCCCGTGTCCCTCAGTCCTGGGCACCGTCGCCCTGCAGGCCCAGGTGGTGTCCCACCGGCTACCCCTGGCCCGCCCGGTAGCTCAGGGGCCTCAGGACCCTCTGCCGCTACCCTCAGAGGCCTTCCTGGGCCGTCCCTCTGTGGCCAGGGAGCTCCCCACTGCTGGCAGCGCCCAGACACGCAGCTCTAGGGCCGGGCACCCAACTCCCCCATCCCCTGTCAATCAGGGCAGCTGCCCTGGCGCACAAATACTTTGAACAGTGAAATAGATCCCGTGCTGTGGTGGCGGAGGTTGGGGGGCACTTCCAGCTGCCTCATCCCTGTGGTTTAGTGAGTAAGTAGTGTGAAGAATGGCCATGTCTAGGCACTACTGCAGAGAGCTGGCACTGAGGGGCACTAATAAGCTGCATCTGTTCCATTGCAGGGCTCAGGATGGACTTTCTGACACTCTTCTTGATTTACTTGGGCTTTGTTCTCACCACTGTTGCTCTACTTTGCATCTGCTCAGGAAGGAAGGAGAGTTTCTTCACAAGAGGTGCCAATGGTGCAAGCCAGGTAAGGAACTGAGCAGCCAGAGTGATGACCACACCTTGTTCTGGTGGTCTGACCTAGTTTCTTCTGCTAAAAATATTGCAGCTGTTACATTTTTTTTTTCTCCATAAAAGGTTGTAAGATGTGGATAGAGTGATCATATAAAGGTTGGGAAAGACCTCTTAAGATCATCAGATCCAGCCTTCTACCTGGCACCTCCATGACCACCATGTCCCAAAGTGCCACATCTGCTTGTTTTTTGAACACCTCCAGGCATAGTGACTCCAACACCTTCCTGGACATCCTGGTCCAATGCCTGACTAGACTTGCAGGAAAGGATTTTTTGCTAATATCCAATCTAAACTTCCCCTGGTGCAATTGAGGCCATTTCCTCTTGTCCTGTTGTTAGTTGCCTGAGAGTAGAGGCCAACACCAGCCTCACTCCAACCTCCTTTCAGGGAGTCGTAGAGAGCAATAAGGTCTCCTGTCAGTTTCCTGTTCTTCAGGCTAAACAATCTCAGCTCTCTGGTACATTTCTTGTTTCATCCTAATTTCACAACTGCTCATTGGGATTAGAAAGTGAGATCAGTTCCCTTTTGGCTGGTGAATTAGGCAGTAAAAAGCCCTTTGTGTCTCACAGCTCCTGTTCTTGGCTGTCCTTGGCTGGCTGCAGTCATTGCAGGGCAGTAGTAAGGGTGGAACCTCTCATGATGAGAGCCTCTCATGAGGGGAGATATAAACTGGAGATGAGGAAGAAATTCTTTACAGTGAGGGTGGTGAGACACTGGTACAGGTTGCCCAGGGAGGTAGTTGAGGCTCTATCCCTGGAGCTATTCAAGGTGAGGCTGGACAAGGCTCTGCGCAAACTGATCTAGTGGAGGATGTCCCTGCTGTCTGCAGGGGGGTTGGACTAGACCTTTGGAGGTCCCTTCCTGCCCAAATCATTCCATGACTCTGTAATTCGTGCAAACTGGAATTTTCACTTGGCTGCAGGTTGCTTTTCTGCCTGGTTCTGTGTTTCCTGATGCCTCTTTTTTAACAAGATTTGCCACTTGAGCTGCCGATTCGAGGAGCGTCAGTTAAAAGGAAAATATTTAACATATTCTCAACTTCCCATATGCTTTTTGCCTTCTGGTCTCTCACATCAGAGGCAAGAAGCTCTCACTGCATATTTTCTTTCCATGTCAGCTAGAAATAGGCTCAGCTGCTCCAGTTCCTGGGCTGCTGATGGAGCAGCGTGTTGCTATAGAGATCTCTCTTCTCAACAGCAGTGACAGACAATTCCACAGTCACAGACCAGCACAGACAGCTTTCTTCTTCATTGTGCCTAGCTGGGTTTGAAACTGCAGTTAGATAGATGTGGAGTTCATAGATTCATAGAATGTTTTGGGTTAGAAGGGACATTAAAGATCATCTAGTTCCAGTTCCCACTAGACAAAGTTGCTCAAGGCCGCATCCAACCTGGCATTAAACACCTCCAGGGAGGGAGCACCTGCAGCCTCCCTGGGCAACATGTCCCAGTGTCTAACCATCTTCAATGGAAAGGATTTCTTTCATGGGAAATGTTGACATTTGAATTATCAGACTGGCTGAGAGCTGCAGTTGAAGCAGATTAATTTGTTGGTTCTGGTGGGGTTTGTCTGATTTTTTGGTTGGGTTGTGAGATTTTTTCTTCCCCCCTTTTCCTGTTGTGTAGCAGGCTTTTATCCCTTCACTTATCTCCTCTTGCATCTGTCAGCTGTCCTGATGAAGCATATTGTAGCTCGGAAATGGCTCAGTTCTATCCCCTGCTTAACCAGTTACCCAGTCTGTAACCCACTATAAGCTCCTTAGAACTTTCACACATTAACCCAGATAGGTTTGTTTGTGCCTCTTGGGCTCCTGAGGATATAGAACCTCACTCCCATTTGAAAACCCCAGCAACAGCCCTGCCTGAGCTCAGATGGCCTTGGAAACCAGCTTCCTCCCCACTGAGCTGGCAGCAGATGTATCACTGAGGGATGAGGTGACTCCTGTTTTGATCTTAATGCTCCACAAGGCAGGACTGATGAGCAGTTCAGCTAACACAGTGTTTTCATTTCCTTCAGATATTGTCACTCATAATCCCCACACAGCTCCAGAGAGTGACACAGAGAATGTGTCACAGGCTCTTCCACACAAGGTATTGCTTCTTTTGTTTAATGCTCTTGACATTTTTTTACAAGTGTTTCTGGCCACACTGTGACCTCCTGGCACCAGCAAAGCTTTCAGTATTACCCTTAGATGTACTGGTTCCAGTTCTGGGCTCCCCAGTTCAAAGAGGAACAGGCCTTGGTGGTAAGGGTACAGCAAAATGCTGCAAAGATGCTGAGTGGACTGGAACCTCTCTCTTGTGAGGAAAGACTGAGAGGTTTGGGGCCATTGAATCTGGAAAAGAGAAGGCTGAGGGGGGGCATCTCATCAATGGGAGTCAGGAGGATGGGACCAGGCTTTTTCAGTGGTGCCCAGTGACAGGACAAAGGGAAATGGGTACAAACTTGAACATAAGAAATTGCATCTAAACATGAGGAGGAACTTTAATAGTGGTGCAGCATTGGAACAGGCTGCCCAGAGAGGTGGTGGAGTCTACTCCATCTCTTAGACATTCCGAATCCACCTGGACATGTTCCTGTGTGACCTTCTCTAGGTGGCCCTACCTTGGCAGGGGCTTGGATTGGATGATCTCCAGAGGTCCCTTCCACCCTCTATCATTCTGTAATTCTGTGTTTTTCTCTTAATTAGGGGTGCTTGTAGAGGCTGACAGATTCCCTTTAAGGCTGGCCGCACTGGTGTCTGCTGTTCCTTCCTCACTGTTGGGATTATGGTGCCTGAATTACTGGAACATATTGACACAAAGATAATGTGGCTCAGAAGCTCCCAGTGGAACAGATGTTGGTTGCACTGGTGGGAGACTACATCTATCAGAGACTCTCTGGCAGCTGCAGACTGAGTTTAGACAGAGCTGAAGACTCCCATCCTCTCCCTCAAATCCCCTTAGTCCGAGTCCAGCAGCTCGGACATCCAGGTGGCTGAAGGGCAAGCTGCAGAGCTGCCAGCCGCCAGCCTGCTGGGTTAAGGTGAATTTTGTAGTGTCCTGTGAACCCTGGGGCTTTAGAAATGCTTTCCTCTAGGGACAGCAGCTCCCTAGAGCTGACAGACACTGAGGGACCTAACACCGACAGCTTGTGTGCTGCAGTTGTGTTGTTAGCTGCTGTGCAGATCCTCTCCTGTTGACACAGTCCAGGAGAGAGTGGTGATACAGTCAGACGTGCAGCCAGCAGCAGAGCAGTTATCTGGTGAGCCTGGTGTAATTGTCTTTGCTAGATTGTGCTGTGTGCTAGAGTCACTTTGATCCTCCACACACCCCCTTTGACTGTGTCACCTCATTCACAGGATGGTTTGGGTTGGAAGAGACCTTTAGGATCATCTAGTCCATCCCTTAACCCAGCACTGCCAGGTTACTGCTCAACCATGGCCCTCAGCACCACATCTCCACAGCTTTGAAACCCTTCCAGGGTCATGGCTTGTGCCACTGCTCTGGACATCTTAGGGCCCACAGCAAAATTCTTCTAGCAGAATGATTTCTGGCCTATTGCTGTGGCAGATTTTGTCAGCACCAAAATAATGATTATGAGACTTTGGTGATGGGAGGGGGGAAACAAACCAGACAATGGCAGTGGATGTACCTGGTGGATTTAGAGGAGTGTGTGTGGGGAGGAGAGCAGGAGAAGCCACAGGATGGAGGAAACACTATTAATATGCAATCCATGCTGGCCTGAAAACCTAAAAGATGTGTCTTTGGTGATAACCTCTGAGTGTACTTGACCTGTTAAGCAAGATGCTGTTAACTAGACCGTCCCCTTTCTGCTGCAGAAGTTGCCTCTTTGTGGCCCTGAACCTAGCCCTGCAGGCTGCTGTGTATGGGGAGTACACCTGGGAAGTGGCTGTTTACTGCTGGGAGCTGCAGTTCCCTCTCCTCATTCTGCTGGTGCCCTACCTGCTGCTTGTGGGCAACATGGCCTGCTTCATCCTCTGCTCCTGGGCCGATCCTGGTAAGCTGCTGATTGTGAGGGAGGGAAAAAAAGGGAACTTAAAAGATGCTACAAACACCAGAAATTTGACTGGCTTTATTATTTCTTTAACAGGTATAATAACAACATCAAATCACTCCTCACTGGTGAAGATCTATGCCTATGATGGGGTGCTGTTTCAGAAAGGCATTGTGTGTCCTACGTGCCACATGGAGAAGCCAGCCAGATCAAAACATTGCAGTAAGAACCTTCACTGCCTTGATAACTTCCTTGGGTCACAGCAACCCCATGAATTTCCCAGCCTTGGGTCAGTGTGGCTGAAAACTGCCCGGTAGAGAAAGACCTGGGGGTGTTGGTCAACATCAGCTGAAGGTGAGCCAGGGTGTGCCAAGGTGGCCAACAGCAGCCTGGCCTAGATCAGCAATGGTGTGGCCAACAGGACCAGAGCAAGGATTGTCTCCTTGTACTGGGTGCTGGCGAGACTGCGTCAAATCCCAGGTTCATTTTAGGGGTTTTCACTTCAAAAAGGACACTGAGGGGCTGGAGCAGGCCCAGAGAAGGGCAATGAAGCTGGTGAAGGGTCTGAAGAACGGGGTTGCTGAGAAGCAGCTGAGGGAACTGAGCTTGTTCGGCCTGCAGAGAAGGAGGCTGAGGGGAGACCTGGCTCTCTACAACTCCCTGAAAGGAGGGTGGAGTGAGGTGGGGGTTGGTCCCTTCTCAAAAGGGGCAAGTGACAGGGCAAGAGGAAACAGCTCCGAGTTGCCCTGGGGAGGTTTAGGTTGGACATTACGAACCCTCTCAGTCAAGAAGTTTGTTCTAAACCCTGAACCAAGCTGCCCACAGAGGTGGTTGAATCTCCATCCCTGGGGGTGTTTCAGAGCTGCAGAGATGTGGTGCTGAGGGCCATGGTTTAGCACCAGACTTCACAGAGTTAGGGAACAGTTGGACTGGATGATCTGAAAGGTTTTTTCCAACCCAAAGGATTCTGTGATTCTTATGATTCTCTTGCAGAATTTGCTGTTAGCATCTAAAATAAAGCTGGGAGCTGCAGTCTCTGCCTTTCATGTGCTTTGCTAGGCTGTGCTGTCAGAGAAACCAAAGCCTTTGAGCTGCAGTCTTGGGGAAGAAAAGAGGAAATGAGAAGCACATCTTTGGGTTTCATATTGAGGGGGGGGGGGGGGGGGTGGGTGTTATGCTGTGCAATCAAAATCAAGTAATTGATTAAATCATAAATGATTGCACTAAATGATGACCAGAATTCTCAGATGAAAAGCTCCCCTAAACTGTCTAAAAATCAAACTGATGTTTTTAAAGGGAAATTAACTGAGCTGTCCTGTTGCTGACTGCTCCCTCAGGTGTCTGCAACGTCTGTGTGCATCGATTTGATCACCACTGTGTGTGGGTCAACAACTGCATTGGTGCCTCCAATGTCAAGTATTTCTTCCTGTACCTCCTCACCCTCACTGCCATGGCTGCAGCCATCACCACCATCTCAACAGCGTTGCTCACCCAAGTGGTGCTGCTCTCAAACATGCTGCATGGGAGGTACATTGATGAACAAGGGCAGGAGCATGCTGTGGGGCTCCTCTTCCTCATTCAGGTGAGTTTATGGTGTCTGGGGTATTTAGCTTAGGAAAAGGTTGATCTCAGTCTTGGCTTTCAGGAATCTTGTAGGTCCATCTGTTCTCCCAGGCAGGATGTGGACAGACCCCTGCTCTGGAAGGGGAGTTGGACTCGAAGACCTTCAGAGGTCCCTTCCAATCCCTAACATCCTCTGATCCTATGGCTGCAGGGTTTTGCCCTCTTCCCACAGCTAATCCACTTTGGAGAACTGAACTGCAGAGCACTGGAAAAACCTGGGAGCTTCTCACATTTTTCTCCCATGTTTTTGTGATTTCTGTCTCGAGGATGCTTTGACTCAGCAGATGTAGTTCCCATTCCAGTGACCATCCAGTGTCCCTGCCCATGGCAAGAGGGTTGGAACTAGATGATCTTTAAGGCCCCTTCCAACCCAAACCATTCTATCATGTCCTGGAGTAACATGTAGGAAACAGCTGGCAATCCTTGAGATATCCTCATGGAGCTGTTAAAGCAGGACTCTACTACCCTGAAACTGGGATACTTGCATATTTTCTCTCACATACAAGCAAAGGCTGACTTAGAGTCCCTCTACCACTTGAGTCATTTCCATTTTAAAGTTATAGAATCATTAAGGGTGGAAGAGTCCTCCAAGTTCAGAGTCCAACCCTTAACCCAGCACTGCCAGGTCACCACTAAACAGTAGCCCTCAGCACCACATGTCCACAGCTTTGCAAACTTGATTCCAGGGATGGGGACTCCACTACTGCCCTGAACAGCCTGGGCCAGGCCTTGACAACCCTTGTGGGGAAGAAAGTGTTCCTCATGTCCAACTTAAACCTCCCCTGGGACACCTTGAGGCCATTTCCTTTTGTCCTATCATTTGTTACCTGGCAGAAGAGACCAATCCCTACCTGGCTCCAACCTCCTTTCAGAGTTGTAGAGGAGTAAGTCCCCACATCCCTTCCTGTCACGTGGCAGTGAGGATATAAGCAGCAAGTGCTTTCTCTTTTTCTCATCCCAGGCAACAATTCTTACAGTCTTGGGCTTTTCTGAAGGGATCTTGGTAAAGGAATCTTGGCTCATGTTTGAGCAGCACTCTTACCAGTGCTGGAATTCACCTCAGAACAGAGCTGCTTCAACTGGATCACGTCAGCACAACCTGAAGCTGCGCCAGATTGTAGCCTCATTGTTTGGCAGTTTGTTCTCAGCTGAGCTGCATTAATGGGCTTTTTTAATTAAAAACACAACAAAACCCAACCAAGCAAAGCTCCAAACTGAAATACACCCTGAGATCAATGGGTGTAGAAATTGCTTGGGAAGAAAAACGTGTCTGGAAGTCTGCCAGATTGAGTCAGGATGGACCGTCCCTGAGACAGATGATGACAGCCCATGTGCAGGTAGATGTTCATGGCAGCAGGGCATTGCACTGCTCACACAGCTACATGAGATTGGTTTTTTTCCCCCCCCTCTAAATAATATGGAGAAATTTCTTCACTTTGAGGGTGGTGGAGCCCTGGAGCAAGCTGCCCAGAGAGGTTGTGGAGTCTCCCTGTCTGGAGATTCCAAACCCACCTGGACATTGTGATCCTGGGCAAGCTGCTGTGGGTGCTCCTGCTTTAGATGGGGGGGTTGGACTGGATGATCTCCAGAGGTCCCTTCCAACTGCCACCATGCTGGGATTTGAGGATTCTGTAATTTAATGCTCCAGCTCTTAGACTAAGTATTTTTATGATTGTTATGGCCTCAAGTTGCACCAGGGGAAGTTTAGATTGAATATTAGAAAAAATGTCTTCAGCAAAAGGGTCATCAGGCACTGGCCCAGGCTGTCCAGGGCCTTGGTGGAGTACCCATCCCTAGAGGGGTTTAAAGGGTGTTTGGATGAGGAGATTAAGGACATGGTCCAGAAGAGGGCCAAGAACTGATGAGGGGGCTGGAGCACCTCTGCTTCAAGGACAGGCTGAGGGAGCTGGGGTTCTTCAGCCTGGAGAAGGCTGCAAGGAGACCTAATAGCAGCCTTTCAGTACCTGAAGGGGGCTACTAGAAGGCTGCAGAGAGACTGTTTCCAAAGGCCTGCAGTGACAGGACAAAGGGCAATGGTTTGAAGTGACAGAAGAGCAGATTTAGATTGGATGTTAAGAACAAGTTCTGCACCATGAGGGTGCTGGAACACTGCAACAGGTTGCCTGGGGAGGTAATTGAGGCCCCATCCCTAGAGCTATCCAGAGTCAGGCTGGACAAGGCTCTGAGCAACCTGATCTCATGGAGGATGTCCCTGCTGCCTGCAGGGGAGGTTGGACTAGATGACCTTTGGAGCTCCCTTCCAACCCAAATCATTGTATGATTCTATGGTCTAAGAGTCACATACAGGGAGATGTTAGGTTCTGGTTGGACTCAGTGAGCTTAAGGTTTCTTCCAAGCAGGTGTTTCTGTGATTTCTGTTCTTTACTTTCTTTGCAGCACTTTTTCCAGACTTTTCCTAGGATTGTCTTCATGCTGGGCTTTGTTCTTCTCCTCACACTCGTGCTGGGAGCTTACTGCTGCTTCCATCTCTACTTGGCCTTAACCAACCAGACATCCAATGAATGGTACAAATCCAGAAGAGATGGGGTTTGCTACCACCACCAAACCTTCCAGCCTCCACTGAGAGAAGCTGTTTACAAAAACATTTATTCTAAAGGAGCCTGGATGAATTTGAAGGAAATCTTTAAGCCTTCTCCACTCCTGGAAGGAAAGAAGAAAATGTGAAAAGATTTTTTTTTGCTACCTGCTTTTTTGAACTTTTTGTAAACTTCTTCACTTTCTGGTTACTAGGTTTTGGGGTTTCTTTAATACTGCACAATAACTGCCACTGTGAAACAGGAAAACTGAGTTGAGGGGACAAGTGGTGTCCCTCAAGGGTCTGTTTTAGGACCACTACTGTTCATTATCTTCATCATTGATAGAGACAGCGAGCTTGAAGCACCTGCAGCAGGTCTCCAGCTGACAACAAGCTGAGTGGTGCAGTTGATAAGTCTGAAGGATGGGATGGCATCCAGAGGGACCTGGGCAGGCTGGAGAGGTGGGCTGAGGAGAATCTCATCAGGTTCAACAAGGCAAAGGGCAAGGTCCTGCACCTAGGTCAGGGCCATCCTAGATACCAATCCAGGCTGGGGGGTGGGGAGCTGAGAGCAGACCTGCAGGAAAGGACTTGGGGGAGCTGGTGGGTGAGAAGCTGGACATGAGCCAGCAGTGGGCACTTGCAGCCCAGAAGGCATTTGCAGACTGGGCTACATCAAAAGCAGTGTAGTCAGCAGATGGAGAGAGGGGATTCTGCCCCTCTGCTCCAGTGAGGCCTCATGTGGAGTGCTGTGTCCAGCTGTGGAGCCCTCAACACAGGAAGGATGTGGACCAAAAAGGTTCTCTGCTGCGGTGACATTCTGCACAATGATCTGGTGACCAGAGTTTGCTTGATTTACAGTCTGCTGCACAACCTTCATAATGTGGCTGTCAACCTGCAGGAAGGGCAAGAGGCCAAAAAATGATTGCAGGGCTGGAGCACCTCTGCTATGAGGACAGGCTGAGGAAGCTGGGGGTGTTCAGCCTGGAGAAGGCTCCAGGGAGAGCTAACAGGGGCCTGCCAGTACCTGAAAGGGGTGATGTTGTCATCATCTGAAGCATCTCAAGAAAACTCTCTGCCTTAACATCAGAAGATAAAAGTAAACCCAAAGCTATGAAGTGTTCTTCTAATATCCCTCTGAAGGCATCACTTGAAAGATTCCAGAGCATGGCTGTGCTGCCCTGTCTGGGGTAGAAAACAGAGTGTTTGACTCACCCCAAATGAAGGTTTCTTGAGCACAGCGTTCAGTTCTCCACCACTTCTACTGTTCAAAGACTAAGAGAGCAGAAACTAGAGAAGTATCATAGGAACTTTAAATAATTTTATTTGGAAAGATGCTTTTATTTACAGGCCAAATCTGTACAATCCCCAATTAAAAACCCACCTCTGGTTTCAAATAAAAAAGAACCGCTGTACACTATGGCTTTACCAAACAGCTGGCTCCCAGAGCAGCCTGTCTGGCAGTGCAAGGGGCTAGGGGTGCCTTCTATCAGAGACCAGCATGTAAGGCTACTTGTCCAGGGGAGGGAAGAGACAGGAGGCAAAGAAAAATGAAAAAAAGAGGGGAGAAAAGCAAAAAGAGTAGCAGGGCAGGGGGGACAGAAAGGAAAAGAGTGGGGGAAAGAAAGGGGAACAGTGCAGTACCATGCCTCAGGAGGACTGGAGCTGTGAGGTTAAAGGCCTGGAAGCTATGGAGTGGTGATGAGCACACACCAGAGCTCCCTATGTTTGGTTCTCTTGGTTTCAGATGCAGATGATGAAGCTGTCTCTGAGGAGACTTTGCAGAGTTGCTTCACTTTCTGAATCCTTGAAGCACCAGAAGGCTGCTGTCCTGTGGTCAGAGGTAAATGCTTTGCAAACATCTGCCCTTCTCGGGGCAGCCGTATAAAATACTGTCAGGTAGGGGCTTAGGCACTCCCACCATGTAACCATGCAGAGTATTAACTCCTGCCATATCCATTTCAAGCAGAAAAGCCCTGAAGTTGTACCATCCCCACTCACCCTCAGAAGCCTCCTCTTCCTCCCTTCTCTGGGCAAACTCAGCACTGACCCAACTCCCTGTTGAGTTTGCCTTGACTGTCAGGGACTCGCTGCACGCAGCTGCTGCTCACACAATCACAGTCTGCACCTCCACCTCCCCCTCCTGCGAGGCAATCAGTAACTCTCCTGCATGCTCCATGATTTCAATGTCCTCAGATGCCACCATTGTCACCGTGGCTTCTTCTGCCTCAATGCCACCCTCGGTGGTCAGCACGGCTCCTTCTCCGATGGCCGAGGCCAGCGTCATGGCCACCTGCTCCGTCAGGCTCTCGGGGGTGGCAATGGTGATGGTGTCTGCGGCGTCTGTGCTCACCTCCGAGTTCTCTGCCACGGTGACGTTCTGCACAATGATCTGGTGACCAGAGTTTGCTTGATTTACAATCTGCTGCACCACCTTCATAATGTGGCTGTCAACCTGCAGGAAGGGCAAGAGGCCAAGTTACCTCTCAGTGTGTTGTCCTCTAAGCACAGACATTTAGCACAGAGCTACAGAATCCTTTGGGTTGGAAAAGGCCTTTCAGATCATCCAGTCCAACTGTTCCCTACCTCTACCAAGTCTGGTGCTAAGCCATGGCCCTCAGCACTGAATCTCTGCAGCTTTGAAACACCTCCCTGGGCAGCTTGCTCCAGGGTTTGAGAACCCTCTCAGTCAAGAAGCTTGTTCTAGTGCCCAACTTAAACCTCCCCTGGGGCAACCTGAGGCTGTTTCCTCTTGCCCTGTCACTTGCCCCTTGGGAGAAGAAACCAACCCCCACCTCACTTCAACCACCTTTCAAGGAGTTGTACAGAGCCAGGAGGTCTCCCTTCAGCCTCCTTTTCTGCACGCTGAACAAGCCCAGTTCCCTCAGCTGCTTCTCACCAGCCATACTCTCCAGACCCTTCACCAGCTTCACTGCCCTTCTCTGGACCTGCTCCAGCCCCTCAATGTCCTTTTTGGAGTGAAAGCCCCTAAACTGAGCACAGGATTCAAGGTATGGCTTCACCAGTACCAAATACTACCCTGGTCCTGTTGGCCACACTATTGCTGATCCAGCACAGGCTGCTGTTGGCCTTCTTGGCCACCTGGGCACACCCTGGCTCCTCTTCAGCTGCTGCTGACCAGCACACCCAGGTCTTTCTCTCCAGTGACATCATCACCACAAACAAGGTGTGATGACCAGGAGGACAGTACAGGCAACACATACAAGTGTCCTCAGCCAGCAGCTCTGCTCCCATGCATGCCACCACACAAGTCACAAGCCACCATCCTGGAGGGGATCTGGGATTAACAGCGCTCCAACCAACCCAGTGTGACTAGCAGAATGGTTTTACCTGCCTCTGTAGTGCTGACCTGTGTATGTGAATGATCTGAAGCTGGCTTATTTAACAGGACTGTCAGTCACTGAAAGTGACTCATTTTATCTACAAGTCCCCAAAATAACAGTTTATGTGAAGGCTTTACCTCATGTCTTGTCCCTTCTATTATTTCAGTAGCTTCACTGGTCTCCATGTCTTCAGTAGCAGTCTGGAAAGACAAAGTAGGATCCTTCACTTTATGGGTTATGACAAAAAAACCCAAACCAAAACCCAGCTTTTTCTTACCAAGACACAAAACACTAAGATGTTTTACAAAAGCCTTTCTATTCCCTCAGATGTCTCTCAGAAATTCCCTCCAAATCCCATCATCAAGAGCTACTTCAATGCAGAGTGCTCACAAATAAGGAGAAAAACTATGGCAGAACTAAAGGGAGTCACAGACTGGTTTGGGTTGGAAGGGACCTGATCTTATCTAGTTCCAAGCCCCTGCCATGGGCAGAGCCACCTTCTACTAGACCAGGTCACTCAAGGCCTCATCCAACCTGGCTGAACACCTCCAGGCTTGAAGCCTCCACAACTCCTCCAAGAATAAGGAATTCTCTCTCCCTTGCTCTCTTTCTCTTCTCCTTTGGGAAGGGAGAAGGCTTCACAGAGTCTGTCACTCATTTAGTGACCAGCCCAGCAGCCACTCATGACAGATTGATTTGGTGCCCAATGTGGCCCAAACAGGGGCTGATAATGCCTAAGGAGCTGGAATTCTGGCTTGGTCAGCTGAGAGAGGATAAGGTTGTTTCCTCTGAAAGCCTTCAAGCAGACCTATCACATCATGTTACTGCCGAGTACAGCATCACATTGAGTCTTCTGGGAGTGGGCTTGAGAGTTGAGTGCTGCTGCCTCACCTCCTGAATACCTTCTGGTATTGTTCCCTTGGTCTTTTATTTGTGGTTTATCCCTTTGGGCAAAGGCTGCCACTTGGCTGTGGTGGTTCCCACTGATCTGTGCTGGGCAGAGACTGAGCTGGGCACCCCATGCACCACACAGTGGATTTTGTTACTAATTACACCTTCAGTTTCACCATGGGCAATGCTGCTCTTGCTTTCCATGCCCAGATGATCCACTAAATCCTGAAGATTTGGGATAGGGCTGGTATTGGAACAGCAGAGTTTTAGCACTGGACTGAGCCTCCTGAATGGAGGGCGTCAGGTTAGACACTGGGGCAGGTAGAGTTGCTGTGCAACCACCTCAATTCCTCTGGTGTGTGTACACCACAGCTACGCAGACCCCCTGAGCCCCTCTGACACACACCACAGCTACTCAGACCCCCTGAGTCCCTCTGACACACACCACAGCTACGCAGACCCCCTGGACTCCAACACTGAGCAGTGCTGATACTCTGACTCCCCTCACCCTGGGAGACCTGCACAAGAGATTCAGCTTTTAGGAATAAAATGGCAGGGCTGTCCCAGTCCAGACAGAAGAGGGTATCACAAACATGTTCTGCACTGCAGGGATACTGATCCTTCCTGGGGCTGTAGCAGAAAGCACCAGCATCCCTTCTGGGAGGGGACAGTGGTTACGAGTGAGCATCTGACATTTAGTAGCCAGCCCAGCCCTATCCCCTGACAATCCACACTCCTAGGGTCATGAAGGCAGAAGTAGCATTGGCTAGGTCCTACTATATTTTCTCCTTGATGAGAAACATGCCCAAGTGGAGATTTTGCTGCCAGAACCCTGTACTGAGTTCAGCACAAGGAATGTCTGCCCCACTCCTTACCTCAATGATGTATTCCTGAGTGTCTGCTACCACAGAAGAGAACTCCACCAACACAGTGTGAGGATCTTCAGAAATGACAGTTGCAGCCAAGTTGTCAGCTGACTGACTTTCCTCAGACACTATCACTTCTTCCACATCTTTCATAGCAAGGAGGCAGCCACCTGGATTCCAAAAACACCACACAAAGATTATTTTCCATGACCACCCCAAATATAGGCATACCTGCAAAAAAAACCCCATGCTGTACAAAGAGGACCCCTCTAAGAGGATGCTGCTGACAAGCCACCAGCAGTCAGATGAGAGCCATCCCACCGAGACAGGCCAAGTGGTCATCCCAGCATGGTAGGGGTTGGAAGGGGCCTCTAAACTCCAGCCAAAGCAGGATCATGTAGGGCAAGTCACACAGGAACACATCCAGAGGGGTCTTGAAAGTCTCCTGAGAAGACTCCGCAACCACTCTGGGCAGCCAGCTCCAGGGCTCTGGCACCCTCACACCTAGGATTCAATCTGTGACCTTCCCCAGTGCCCAGTTGTAGAACCTCACTCTGCCAAGCACACCTTGGTGCAGCCAAGCTGTGCCAGCTCACCTTTGGTTTTCAGGTGCCTGTTGAGGGTGCCGTGCTCGGCGAAGCCACGGCCGCACTTGTAGCACTTGAAGGGCTTCTCGCCTGTGTGCCGCCGGATGTGGCGCACCAGGGAGCCCTTCTCGTGGAAGGCGCGGCCGCAGTACTGGCAGACGTAGGGCTTGTGCTCCAGGTGGGTACGGAAATGGACATCCTGGGCGTTCTGTGCAGAGAGAGAGCCCAGCAAAGGGCAGCTCAAGGCAGTGACAAACTCAAGCAAGGTGGATTTTAGAATTAGAGCACCGAGTTTGGTGGGAGAACACCTTTAAGATCATGGAGTCCAACCCTTAACCCAGCACTGCCAGGTCACCACTAAACCATGACCCTCAGCACCACATCTCTAGGGCTTTGAAACCCCTCCAGGAATGGGGACTCCACCACTGCCCTAGGAAGCCTGGGCCAGGCCTTGACCATCCTCAGGTGGAAGAAATTGTTCCTCGTGTCCAACCTAAACCTTCCCTGGTACAACTTGAGGCCATTTCCTCTTGTCCTATTGCTTGTTGCCTGGGAGAAGACACCAACCCCGACCTGGCACAAACCTCCTTTCAGGGAATTGTGGAGCGCCATAAGGTCTCCTCTCAGCATCTGAAAGACTTGCTTTTAGTCTCCTGGCTTGTACCAGCAATAGAGTAGCCAGCAGGACCAAAGCAGGGATTGTTCCCCTGTACACAACACTGGTGGGGCCACACCTTGAATCCTGGGGTCAGTTTGGGGGCTCTCACTCCAAAAAGGACATTGAGGGGCTGAAGCAGGTCCAGAGAACAGCTGGTGAAGAACCTGGAGAACAGGTCTGGTGAGGAGCAGCTGAGGGAATTGGGGTTGTTCAGCCCAGAAGAAAGGAGGCAGAGGGGAGATCTCATTGCTCTCTCCAACTCCCTGAAAGGAGGTTGGTGCCAGGTGGAGGCTGGTCTGTTCTCTCAATGAGCAAGTAACAGAACAAGAGAAAATGGCCTTGAGGTGCACTAGGGCAGGTTTAGGTTGGACATTAGAAGAAACCTCTTGACTCAAAGGGTTCTCAAACACTGGGACAAGCTGCCCAGGGAGGTGGCTAAATTCCAATCCCTTGCAGATGTTTAAAAGTGCTGAGGGCCAGGGTTTAACATCAGACTTGGTAGAGTTAGAGAATGGTTGGACTGGATGATGTGAAAACTCTTTTCCAACTGAAGTGATTCTATTAATACATCACTTTTTCCAGACATCAAGGAACAGTTTCTTCCCAAACATGAAAGGTTTTGCAAGCCTGTCCCTCTCTTGCCCACTGAAAGAAAAGCTCCTTCTGGAGCTCTGGATCATCAGAGAGGCAGATAAGTGTTCCTATTTGTTCTTTCAGGAGCAAACCCCCCTAACTTCTCCCAAAGGACAACCTGAAGGGCAGGGAGCTGTGAAAGGGGGGCCCACCTTTGTCTTGTACCGCTTGCCACAGGTAGGGCAGGAGTAGGGCCTCTCGTCGGAATGCACCCGGCGGTGCCCCTTCACGTGGGCAATGGTCTTGTAGAGCTTCCCGCACTCTCCGCAGCGGAAGCGACGCTCGTTCACGTGCACTTCCTGATGCCTCTTCAGCAGATAGCCCTTGGTGAACTCTTTGCCACATTCCTCGCACTTAAAAGGTTTGTAATCTAGAGAGGGACACAGGGAGAACGCATGGATGATACAGGACAACCAGCAGGAGCAAGCATCTAGGGACAAAATTCTATCACCTGCAGAATTCTTACAAAGAAATGATGCCAGAGAAGGGGGGAAATCGGATTTTTCAACTGCAGCTTCAGGCTTTCTCATTCTGTGAATCACAGAATGATCTGGGTTGGAAGGGACCTTAAAGATCATCTAGTTCTAACCCCTCTGCCATGGGCAGGGACAGCCCCCACTAGACCTAGACCAGGTTGCTCAAGGTCCCATCCAAACTGGCCTTGAACACCTTCAGAGAGAGGGCATCCACAACCTCTCTGGGCAACCTGTTCCAGTGTCTCACCACCCTCACTGTAAAGAATTTCTTCCTGATCTCCAGCCTAAATCTCCCCTCTTCCATCTTAAAGCCATTGCCCCTCATCCTATCACTACAAGCCTTTGAATAAAGCCCCTCCCCAGCTTCCTTGTAGGCCCCTTCAGGTCATGGAAGGCAGCTTTCAGGTCCCCCCAGAGCCTTCTCTGCTCCAGGCTGAGCATCCCCAACTCTCACAGCCTGTCTGGGTAAGGGAAGTGTTCCAGCCCTCCTGATCATCTTTATGGCCCCCCCCGGGCTTGCTTTTAAGAGAATTCTGCTCAAATGTTGTTCTTTGGCAGCAGTTCCAGCTTACCACCCTGCTCTGCCTTACTAACCTTTTTATTGCCCTCCTCACCAAACTGCTTTCAAGGATGCACTGCTGGCCCTGAAACATGGAAAGTTTGGTAGTTTTTTCAGTATTTCTTTTATCCTCTATTCTGGAGCTCAACCAAAATAAACTGTTTCATATTAGTCTGTTAAGCATCAACAGATTGCACAGCTACTGGCCATGTAAAGGCAGGGTATCTGAAACTTAAGGTGTCTGCAAGACCTGGCACATTGCAGACAACAGCATAAGCAACAGAGCTTTACCTAAATGACCTCTGATGTGTGTTTCAAGGGAAGCAGCTTCACTGAAGGCTTCATTACACTGAGGACAAACATAACTTTTGTACCCATTTGTTCTTTCCACGTTGGTCTGTTGGGAAGAAAACGGAGCAACGTAACTATTTCTTGTACTGGTGTGTGCACCAGTTAAGTACTGCCACCCTGCTAACTCCTCCAGCTTTGCCAAGGAAGAGGCCTGTTATGAACAGGAGAGAGCAGACGTGTGCTTACACAATGCTTAGAGCACACATGAAAAGACATCATAAAAATTTGACCCAAAGACCCAGGCATGGGCAGAGATGTGCTGAAAAGACACAGGGTGCTGAGGCATAACCTGTCCTCAGCCCAGCACAGGCAGGGTGAAAACCTTCCTCCAGTGGGGAATCACAGAATATCTCTGGTTGGAGAAGACCTCAAGGTCATCCAAGTCCAACCCTCAACTCAGCACTGAAGGGTCACCACTAAACCAGGTCCCTATGTGCCAGGTGCACACATAGCTTGAACACCCCCAGGGATGGTGACTCCACCACTGCCCCAGGCAGACCATTCCAATGCAAACATACAGACTCTGCTTGCTCTACTTCAACACACTGCTGCTCCCCACATGGCTCCTCCTCTGCTTCCACCACTTCATTTTCTAGTTCTTCTGCAGCAGCCACAGCAGGCTCAGGGGGCTTCTGCATCTCCTCCACAGCAACTCTCTCGATGACAATGCCTGAATTCCTCATGGCCTGCCTCAGCAGGTTCTCACTGTTCGCTTCTCCCTCGCAGGGCAGCTCCTCAGGATGTGGCTGCTGAAGGAAGGAACAACCCAATTCATTAGTACAGCAAATAACATTTTACAGCCGCATTGCCACAGCAGTCCCTCTTCCTAAGGGATCTAACAGAATGAGAATCCCACCACTGCCACTAAACCACATCCCTCAGTACTGCATCTACACATCTTTTAAACACCTCCAGGGATGGTGACTCCACCACCTCCCTGGGCAGCCTGTCCCAGTGGCAGTACTGTGACAGGCAGTTTAAAGATCATCAAGGGGATGATCTTGGACCGAGAAGGAAGAAAAGGTAAATCTGTACTCTGAAAACGTATAGCCCAGGGAGCATGCAGACCTTAGCAGAGCCTTGGATCAGGTCAGTGCTGGTTGACAGATGTGCAACACCAGAGAAAGAGGTGAGAGGTGTGCAGCTGTGTGTAAAACCCAAGTAGCAATGGCTTTGCAAGAAGTAACTTTCTTTTTCAGATAGCAGGAAAAATTTCTTCCCTGCAAGGCTCTCAGGCACTGGAACAGCTTGCCCAGGGAGGAGGTGGAGTCATCATCCCTGGAGGTGTTTAAAAGATGTATGGATGTGGTGCTAAGGAACATGGTCTGATGTGGTTTAGTGGTGGCAGCTTAGGAGCAGTGGTGGGATTGTGAGCTCTGGGTGAGTGATTGGGCTTGATGATCAAAAAGGTCTCTGCCAACCTCAACAGTTCTATAAGTCTATGAGAAGCCTCTGCTCTCAACCAGGGTATGGCCAATAGAAGCACCTTCTGTAGCATTCAATGTATGGTGGTGAACCCTACCCCATCCCATGTGCTGTACACACACTGCCAAGCCAAGCCACAGCCAGGCCAGAGCAGAGTCCACCTTCTATGTTCTCAGATGGAAAAGAAGTTCATGAAGCATTTACTTTATACAGATTTCATCTCAGCACCTAAGAACATTTTGTCTGTGAGGTGAAGAAATGGCACTTGGGGACATGATTGAATGGCCATGACAGTCTTCAATTGAAGGTTGGACCTGATGATCATAGAGGTCTTTTCCAACCCAAACAATTCGATGATTCTACGAAATACCTCATACTATTTCTTTGCATAAAGTACACAGGGAATTTAAGAGAAATTACACTCACATCTTGGCCCAGAGATTTTGCATCCACCACAGGAAGCTCCTGCATTTGGACGTGGACCTCATGGAGCACATTGCCTTTTGCATCTGTCATGAGGTGAATGACGGGCGAGGCCTCGATGGATTCACCGCCTATGGATGTGACAGTCTCTGTGTTGGAGCTACAGGATCCTTCAAGAGAAGCAGCACAAGGAGTCACCCAGTGTACCACCACCCCTCAGCAATCTGCTGTGTCCTGAGTACCTGGTGCCTGCTAAAGCCATGTTTGTAACAGACCCTCAGGCACTCCGCACAGCCAACACTTAGCCACACGCCAAGTGTAAAGGTTAATCTTGAGGTTAATCACTTAGCTTTGTAACAACAGCAATGTCTGCAGCTCAGAAGGCAAATGGCAGCCTGGGCTGCACCAAAAGCAACATAACCAGCAGATGGAGAGGTGATTCTGCCCCCCCTGCTCCACTCTGGGGAGACCTCACCTGGAGTACTGCATCCAGCTCTGGAGCCCTAAACACAGGAAAGGCATGGACCTGAGGGAGCAGGCCCAGAGGAGGGCCACAAAAATGACCAGGGGCATGGAGCACCTCTGTTACAAGGACAGACTGAGGGAGCTGGGGTCATTCAGCCCCAAGAAGAGAAGGCTCCAGGGAGATCTTAGCAGCCTCCCAGTACCTGAAAGGGATTACTAGAAGGCTGCAGAGAGACTGTTTCCAAAGGCCTGCAGTAACAGGACAAAGGGCAGGGGTTTGAAATGACAGAAGAGCAGATTTAGATTGGATGTTAAGAACAAGTTCTGCACCATGAGGGTGCTGGAACACTGCAACAGGTTGCCTGGGGAGGTAGTTGAGGCCCCATCCCTCGAGCTATCCAAAGTCAGGCTGGACAAGACTCTGAGCCACCTGATCTCGGGGAGGCTGTCCACGCTGCCTGCAGGGGGGTCGGAATAGATGACCTTCGGAGGTCCCTTCCAACCCAAACCATTCTATGATTTCCTTTCTCCTACATAAAAGTCATAAATTGAACACCAGAGAGATATTTCCTTCCACCAGTGAGAAAGAATTTAAAGCTCAAGTGCTGTCACTGACCTGTTGGCAGATCATCTTTATTGACCACGATCTCTTTGTTCACGTTCAAGCGGATTTTTTCGGTGCAAGGCGTCAGGGATTTCAGGTGCCGAGTCAAAGCTCCCGATTCCCGGAAGCTTTTCCCACATTTGTTGCATTTATAAGGTCTTTCATCTGGAAATGAGGAGAATGGACACAACAGTATTAAACTAACCATAGCCAGCATGCAACAGGCTGCCAGAAGAACACTTCCAGCCTTCTGCAGCCAGCACACTGCGTTTAGACCACACCTTGTGTGGCCTCCCAGGGAGCTCCACACTCTCCGCTCAGAGGAAGGTGGAAAGCAGCAATGAATCGCATGGAAGGTGAGCTGGATCACAGGATGGTTTGTGTTGGAAGGGACCTAAAAGATCATCTAGGTCCAACCTCCCTCTCTGCCATAGGCAAAGACACCTCCTCCTAGACCAGGTTGCTCAAGCAGCTTCAACAGCTTCTCTGGAACACTTGTTCCAGTGCACAACCCTCAGGGGGGAAAATTTCACAGAGTCACAGAACATTAGGGGCCAGAAGGGACTGCTAGAGACCATCCGGTCCAACCTCCCTGCCAGAGCAGGATCACCTACAGTAGGTCACACAGGAAGACACCCAGGTGGGTTTTGAATGTCTCCAGAGATGACTCCACAACCTCTCTGGGTAGCCTGTTCCACTTCCTCCTAAATGTCCAATCTCAATCCAGCTTCTTCCCATTTAGAATAAGAATAGAATAGAATAAACCAGGTTGGAAGAGACCTTCAAGATCATCGCATCCAACCTATCATCTAACACCACCTAATCAACTAACCCATGGCACCAAGCACCCTGTCAAGTCTCCTCCTGAACACCTCCAGTGACGGCGACTCCACCACCTCCCCAGGCAGCCCATCCCAATGGGCAATCACTCTCTCTGTGTAAAACTTCCTCCTGACCTCCAGCCTGAACTTGCCCTGGCACAGCCTGCGACTGTGTCCTCTTGTTCTGGTGCTGGCTGCCTGGGAGAAGAGACCAACCTCTGCCTGTTTACAACCCCCCTTCAGGTAGTTGTAGAGAGCAGTAAGGTCACCCCTGAGTCTCCTCCTCTCCAGGCTAAGCAGCCCCAGCTCCCTCAGTCTCTCCTCATAGGGCTTGTGTTCCAAGCCCCTCACTAACTTTGTTGCCCTTTGAAGCCACTCTCCTTTACCCTGTCCATGCCTTTGTCAAAAGTCCCTCTGCAGCTCTCCTGTAGCCCCCTTGAAATCCTGGAAGGCTGCACTAAGGTCTCCCTGGAGCCTTCTCTTCTCCAGGCTGAACAACCCCAACTCCAGCAGTGAGGAGCTCTTTTTGGAGCACTGCCTTACCCGTGTGACACCGATGGTGTCGAATCAGAGAGCCTTTTGTCCTGAAGGATGTCCCACAGAGTTTACACTCATAGTCCTTTCTGCTGCTGTGCGTGATCATGTGAGCTTTCAGGATGCTGGCCTGGGGAAAGAATTCCGTCTTAAAAGATGTACCACGCAGTTAAAGGCTTTGCATTTCAACTGTGAAGAACATCAACACTCCTTCTGAAAGCTGAGCTGTGCTTTTCAAAGCAAAGGCCATCATGATCAAATCTGGAGACGTCTTTGTCAACAGACAGCACAAACAACTCGCTGAGCCGAACGCGGCCGCGGTGACACTCACCGTTTTAAACGTCTTCCGGCACAGCTCACACACGTATCTCCCTTCTTTGTTAATCAGCAGCTTAACCTTGATCAGCTCTGGGGAAACATCCTGCTCCTGCTCCCCAGGGTGGCCTTGCTCTTCAGCAACTTCTCCATCAATGTGGCCATTTGGGTTTTCAAACACATGGTCTCCTGCAACGATGACTTCTTTGATGTGCCCACTGCCTGGGGAGAGGGCAGCGAGATTCAGATTCATAGGACGGTCTGGGTTAGAAGAGAACTTAAACATCACCTAGTTCCAACCTCCCTGCCACGAGCAGAGACACACTCCACTAGACCAGGCTGTTCAAGGCCTCGAGAGAGTGATGCTCTATACAGAAGCTTTAGACCAATTTACTGTTTCAGTATTTCATGTGGTAGGAAGAAGCAGCTATTTTAAATGTGGAACACAGGTCTCTGCAAGATCATGAGTGCAGCATAAACATGAAAATGGACATTTGTGGAACAGAGTTTAAGCTCTAATTTGTACTAATGTGGAGAAAACTGCAAAGCTGGCCTAGGGACACCTCCCATCTCGGAGGTAATGCTCAGCCCCAGAGCTCAGTAGCAGCAAGGTCTCATGCATCCAACTCCAACACACAACAGAGGGAAGCCTGGCTGAATGACCCAGCTCCTGCCTCGGAGGGGGGATGAAGGCAAGCACCTCGCAGCTCACCTACTATAGCGGATGCGTTGCTGATTTCCTCTGCTATTGAAGATGCTTCAACAACTATATGAGCAACAGTTATCGACTCCTCGACAGAAGGAACCACCTGCTGTAACAGATGACATTTGAGCAGAGAGGTTTTATTACCTTGACAAACATTGCACTCTGTCCTCTCCCCTCCAACCCAACAGACCGTTGCATCCTAATTATTTTCAGTCAGAGCTTGAGGAGAAGCCTGCTGTCACCTTTTGTACTTCTTGCTTGAGGAGCCCTGCTGATGCAGCACCCAGAGCCTCTGGAGCTCGCTGGCAGACCTTCTGCAATTTGTGTTGCACAAATTCTTCCAAGGAGGTGAACTCTGCCTGGCAGCGGCCGCACTTGTGCACGTCATCTTCGTCTGCGATTGAAACACCAAGAACATTCGGCACCTCTGAAGGA
Organism: Melanerpes formicivorus; assembly: GCF_026170545.1. Lineage (NCBI taxonomy): Eukaryota > Metazoa > Chordata > Aves > Piciformes > Picidae > Melanerpes > Melanerpes formicivorus. The sequence goes on along the minus strand of NW_027142366.1, from coordinate 10,044,434 downwards.
GCTGCTTTACGCACAAAACTTATGTTCTGTGTGTCCCACATGCCCCGACTCCTGAAGAGAGGACCCGGGGGTGCCGGGGAGTAGTTTTGCTCCCTGAACGGAGCGGTTTCTGGAGCGGTTTCCCCGGCTTGGCCAGGCCCCGGGACTCCGCTCTCGCCATCCGGACGAGGAACGGAGCACAGCGAGAAACGGACACCCCGACGCCAGCCGCCTCCCGATGCCTGCTGACATCGGCACAGCCAGGACCTTCCCCGCGCCGAGCGCCGGTTCCGCCGGGACAAGCCCTCTCCGGCGTCCCCCAGGCCCCGCTCGCCCTGTCGCGGCTGCACCACCCGCCCCACGCCTGGTACCTTCCTCGCTGAAGGGCGCCGGGAGGCTGAGGAAGGCGGTGGGGCCGGCGGGAGGCGCGGAGGAGCCGGTACGATCAGCCGCCGCCTCCTCCCGCGGCTCGGCCGCAGCTGCCGTAAGCCCCGCCGGCCCCGCGCTCGTTGCCATCGCGGCCTCCATGTCGCAACGAGCCGCACCGCCAAGATGGCGGCTTTACGGCCGTGTCGTCATAACAACGGGCCGAGTGCCACGGGACGTGCCGCCGCGGGACTCGGGGGCGAACAGAACGGAGCACGGCCCGGGTGCCGGCGCGCAGGGTTAATGCCCGGTCCCACGCACCCCTCCCAATGACCTCTGACCCCGGTGCCCAGGTGGATTGGAGCTTAGCGAGTTACCTAACGAGCCCCCGGGGCCGCTGGATGGCCCAATGGGTCGCGAAACGCCTGGGGTGACCGCGCTCTTCTGGCCAATAGCAGCGCGGAGAGGGCGAGACTACGAGGAGGATGACCAATAAGAGCGCAGCGAGCCAGACAGCCTCTATAGCGACGTGCAGAAGGAAGGGAGAGAAGAACAGGTGGGAAGCTGGGCGGGGTAAGCAGGGCGGCCGCTATCCAATGGGAACGTGGGGAGGGTGTGGCGCGACCAATAGGGAGAGCCGGGGGGCGGGCACACGCAGAGGCGCGGTGATGGCGGCTATGGCTGGTGTTGGATCGCAGCGGTGCCGGCGATTGGAGGCTGAGACAGCTCGGGCTGTGCTGGCAGCCGCCGACACGCTGCTCTTCGACTGCGATGGCGTCCTGTGGCGGGGCGAGGCGGCGGTGGACGGCGCGGCGGCGGCGCTGGGTCGGCTGGCGGCGGCGGGCAAGCGGCTCTGCTACGTGACCAACAACAGCAGCCGGACCCGCGTGGCCTACACCGAGAAGCTGCGGCGGTTGGGCTTCCCGCCCGCCGAGACCCGCCACATCTTCGGCTCGGCCTACTGCGCTGCCCGCTACCTCCGCCAGGCCCTGCCGCCGGGCGCCGCCGCCTACGTGCTGGGCAGCCCCGCTCTCGCCGCCGAGCTGGAGGCCGTCGGTATCCGGCACCTGGGGCCCGGCCCCGCCGCCCTGCCCGGCCCCGCTCCCGCCGACTGGGCCCAGGCGCCCCTGGACCCCGCAGTGCGCGCCGTCCTCGTCGGTTTCGACGAGCACTTCAGTTACGCCAAGCTGTGCCAGGCCCTGCGCTACCTCCTGCGCGACGGCTCCGACTGCCTCCTCGTCGGTACCAACCGCGACCACCGCCTGCCGCTTGAAGGCGGCGCCGCCATCCCCGGTGCGTGGGGCGGGGGGGGCAGGGAGCCGGGAGGCTGCCGGGGGCTTCGCTTGCAGCCCGGTGGGAATAAGGAGGTGGCCACCCTTGGCGAGGACCCCCGGGTCTGGCGCTTCGTTAGTCTTGCACCTTTGTGTAGCATCCTGGAGCTTTGCCTTCTTACTGCATCCCCTAAAACAGGGAGAATCCCTGTTCATCCTTTACTCGGGGAATGGTGATTACTGTTTTATCTCTGTATAAGGCAATACTCCAGGCTTTATGCACTATCTCTTGAGACTGACCCCCTCTTTTTCCCTGTCCTTTTGTAAAACTGAGGGGTTCTCCTCCCAGAGCGCTGTGTGGATGTTGGGTGTTGGAGGAGCTCAGTCTGAGCTCTCCATCTCACAAAACAGAGCCTCAGGCACAGAATCTTATACAAATGAAGTGTCCTAACAGACTGGTCCAGCAGCAGGGGCAGGTTGAGCTGGGTGCCTCCAGAGAGGGATCCCACACACCCAGAGGGATCTCTTACAGCCTGTGTGGTCAACCTTCTTGTGACCTTCACATGCCCTTTGGTCCAGAGATAGATGTGGCCTGAGACTCCAACACCTTCCAGCTCCTTACCAAATTCATTTGCCGTTTCCAGGCTGTTATCTTGTCTAGCTGCAGATGCTGATGGCGTTTGTAGCCTTGAAGCCACCTTATCTTCTGATTTAGGCTGGTTAGGAGGCTCTGTTTTGAGCTGTGTTTGGGAAATCCTGGTGGAAACTTAGAGCTGGTGGCCTTGGGCTTTGGCAAATCCAGCTCCTCCTGCTGGAAGCAAAGCCAAGCAAACAGCAACTACAGCATGCAACGTGATTTGTTCTATTTAAAGCTTATTTAAGATCAACAACTAATCTGTTAATGCCAGGAGTCTCCTGCAGTCTCTAATGGAGGCATTGGAACAGGCTGCCTGCTCGGGGGGGTGGACTCACCATCCCTGGAGGTGTTCAAGAAGATGTAGATGTGCTTCAGGATGTAGTGCAGTGGTCATGCTGGTTGGGTTATGATCTGAAAGGCTTTCTTCAACACTAAGGGTTCTGTGATTCTCTTTCCTCCCCAGGCACTGGCTGCCTGGTGAAGGCGGTGGAGACGGCAGCCCAGCGTGAGGCCTTCATCGTGGGGAAGCCCAACCGCTACATGTTCGACTGCGTGGTCAGCGAGTTCAACATCGACCCTGCCCGCACCATCATGGTGGGAGATCGACTGGACACAGACATCCTGATGGGCAATAGTTGTGGCCTCACCACCCTGCTGACCCTCACTGGCGTCACCACGCTGGAGGAAGTGAAGGGCCACCAGGAGAGCGACTGTCCTACCAGGCAGAGCCTGGTGCCCCATTACTACGTCAACAGCATAGCTGACCTCCTCCCAGCACTGGGGGATTAGGACAGCAAAATGTTTGCAGCTTCTGCACCAGTAGGCTGAGGAGGGTCCCTGTGAATCACCTTGTGACAGTAACATACTCATAAGATACTACCTGGAGTTAGCAACCCTTAGCTTTTTAACCTTCCTGTCCTTGCAATGTGCTTCTGTTTACACCTTGGTCTTTAAATGCACTTTGATCAAAGAGGGCATTACGGTGTCACCCAGCTTGGGGCCTTCTTCTTAAATGATACCAACACATTTATCCAAGTGTTTGTGATGTCACCTTGTCCTCTAGACTGAGCTGAGGAAAGTTGAGCTGGTTGATCCAAGGCAAAAGAACCCAACACCTTGTGGTGTGTCCTTGCCCCAACAAGCTGCAGCTCAGTCTGGTTTATTCAGGGAAATGACTGTTGGAGTGTGTAGTAATGCAGTGGCTGTGCTTGCAGACATGGTGGCTGGCAGAGTTAGTGTTTGGCCTTAGATTGATTTGTTTTTTTCTGGACAGGTCCTATGTAGCAGTAGATCCACTGTGAGCATGACCTCAGGGCACAGAAAATGAAATTTCACCTCCTTTATTTAATCCTTGAAAATTGCACTTGAGATGCAGATCAGGATGATGCCACTCAAAATACAAGCAGTGTCTGCTGTGTGTTGTGGTTGTCCAAGTCTTGGATGTACATCCCAGAATCCCAGGATGCTGGGGGCTGGAAGGGACCTCTGAGGATCATCCAATCCAGGCAGATGGTCACCCACAGCAGCTTGCCCAGGATCACAATGTCCAGGTGGATTTGGAATCTCTCCAGAGAAGGAGACTCCACAACCTTTCTGGGCAGCCTGCTTCAGGGCTCCAGCACCTTCAATGCCTAGCAATTTTTCCTTCTGTACATACAGAGCTACCCTGATCCTGAACATAGATCAGAATATATGTAAATGATAAATTTAAATAGAATATATGATAATATATTTTGTTTCCCAGAAGGGAGGATGAAAGGAATGGACCTCAGCACTCACAGTAGGTTTCATTTTCAGCTCTTGCATTTGGCAATGCAGAAAGTCTGTAACCACCTAGGACTGTTGCTCACTGCTGCTGCTTCCCAGAAGTAAGTAACCAGATGGATCAGTACTGAGTTAGCTCTTCCCTCAGCGTCACAGCAGCTGCTTGGCTTTGCAGAGCCTGGGTTAGTGCCCAGTCCAGGGGGTGGATGTAGGACAGCTGTAGTACAGCTTTCCACTCAATCTCCTGGGAACACTGGCAGGGTGTGACAGTGACATGTGCTTCCTTTAAATACTTGAGGATAAGATCTTCCATGTGTGCCTGGCCTGGGGCCTGGCAGTGGCTGTTTGTCCAGTGGGCAGCAGTTGCTCCCTCAGGTGATGATTTTGCTTCTTGGGTGTGTTTGGGCGATGCGCACACAGACCACGGGGGAGATTTTTGTGCTGGCTCAATCGCAGGTCACAGCTGAAAGCTTTTGCTTGACAGAATCTGGTGAATATGCAAATAACATATTTGTTCCCTAGATCCCACTCTCAACAGTTAAACACTAGCCTGCCTTCCTCTTCCTGAGCTTCCTGAAGAGCTCTGACAGTGCTGATGCCATTTCCTTCCACATGGACACTTAAAGCTGGACTTTGCCACCTTTTATGTGCAGCAATAACCTTGTGGTTCGTGTCAGCTCTTGGTGTTAGCCCACAGTATTTGTTGCTGTCATCATGGGCTGTTGATTTGGAACTCAGCTGTGTGAAGAGTGTAGATAATCTCTTCCCTGCTCCTGTCTGGAAGGCTGTGACTAAGATCACAGGAATTCTTACACAGTGGGACTTGGGGTAACGTGGAAATGGACCTCATGGGTCTAAAGCAGGTAGGGGCTGACTTAATGTTGTAATCTTTGGTCCAGTTCCTGTGTCTGGTTCTTGCAATGTGTCAAATAAAGCAGAAGACACCAAGTGAGGTGTCCAGTCCTGTTCCAGCACCTCCTGTCCCTGCCAAGTCCTGCCCCTGCATGAGGGGGCTGTCACCCTGGTCCACATCTGAACTGTGCTGGTGAAGGTGTCAATCATGCTTCAAATCTCTGTAGCCACTTCCAAACAGTTTTCCAACCTCTACTTGAATTCACATTAAACTTCGAAACCTGTTTTGCCCTGGCTTGCTCTTTTGTAGTCCTTTCTCTAAGCCTTGCTGCTGCTGCCCTGGGTGGAAATTCCAGGAGTTAGGGATGCTGTCTGTGTTTTATCAGCTATAATCCTCACAGTCAGGACCAGGGGAAGGAATCCAAACCCCTGGAGTATATTCCTTGGATTTGGGCACACAGAGCTTTGTGGGGCTGTTGGCTTGGGGTTGGGATTCGCTTCTCTGAGCATAGCATTGAGCAGGTTGTGAAAAATCACAAAAAGAGAGGTTTGCTTTGTTCCTGTGCCTTAGATGAGGCAGGGCTTAAATTCCTGCCCATGAGGTGTGGCTGTTGAAATGCCTGTGGGGACAACGCCCGATCTGCATGTTTCAGCTCGCCTTCTGAGTGTCCTCTGCTAAGCTCTGCTGCATCAGAAGCTGTGCTGGGGGCAGCACTGCCTGGTCTGCAACCTCTGTTCACAGAAGCAGAAGGGATGGTTTGGCTGTGGTGAGACAGCGCTGTTCTCATTGGAGCTGCAGCACAGAGTGAAGTCTTCAATCATTCAGCTTTGATGATTAGCTGACTCAGGCTGGTGTTTGTCCAGGATTTGAGCTAGAAGAAATGGGGATCTTCTTGTGCTGGAGCAGTCCAAAGAAGGGCAATGAGGCTGGTGACAGGTCTGGAGAGCAGGTTTGGGGAGGAGTCGCTGTGGGAACTGGGGTTAGTCTGGAGAAAAGGAGGCTGAGAGGAGACCTGTCTCTCTACAAGTCCCTGAAAAGAGGTTGGAGCCAGGTGGGGGATGGCCTCATTTCCCATGGAACAAATGATAAAAGGAACTGGCCTCAAGTTGCACCAAGGGCAATTTATGTCAGACATGAGGAACCATTCCCCAAAGGCTTGTCATGGCCTAAAAGAGGCTGGTGCACATTTGCAGTACCGACAATTAACCACACGGTGGCAGCACTGAGCACTGAGGGGCGGCACATGCCGGTGTACCACTGCAGTACCTATAAGTAAACACAAGACGGCAGCACTGAGCTCTGACGGGCGGCACTCGCCGGTGTAAAACTGCAGTACCGACAATTAAACAGAAGGCGGCAGCGCTGAGCACCGACGGGCGGCGTACAACGGTGTACGACTGCAGTACCTGTAAGTAAACACAAGACGGCAGCACTGAGCTCTGACGGGCGGCACTCACCGGGGGGACAACTGTGGTCCCGATAATTAAACACAAGGCGGCAGCACTGAGCACCGGCGGGGCATCTGTGCCTGGGGAGCCTCGCAGCTGGCCTTTGCTCATTCTCTATTTATGTTTACAACGAAAAACCAACAGCACACACACAAAGGAAAATCCATTCTTTTTAATTTACATATACACAATTCATAGTTCAAACCCCTGCGTGGCTCTACTCAGGATTTGGTTGTTATATTCTAGAAGCTTTTACATAGAGGAGAGAAGAAAGGTCATTTCAAAGGCTTTTTCACATATAAATCAATCCCATTCTTCAATATCCAGATAAAAAGAGAGTTTTTTTCTTACTGGACCACCTCACACTAAACAGTTTTTAATGTTTTATAACCCCCTCCACGAATTTTCAGGCATTTCAAGCATTCAGGGCTGTGAGCACCCTTTTTTTAGGAGGCTGCCCCCATCCCTCACTCACCTGCTCCTCTGCTGCATCACACACACACACTCTCCCATGTGACATCATCCTACACCACCAACATGCTCCACTCAGTTTTATGCACCCCCAAAAAAAGACACAAAACAAGGGAAACTGCCCAACTATCAGCTTGTTACTTTAGCTCAGATGGGTTTATATGTACACACGGCCCTAATCCCAGAAGAAGAGTTCTGCTGGAGAAATAAAGCAAAGAGCTGCAGCCCCCCAGCCCCTGTCCCACAGGCTGGTGGCTGCCCTACAGGGGTCAGCGTGCCAGAGGATCCTCTTCTTCTCAGGGCGGGGAGAAATGGAACCACAGACTCAGACTCACAGCATGGTAGGGGCTGGAAGTGACCTCCAGAGATCATCCTGTCCAACCCCCTGCCACACATCCAGGCAGGTCTTGAATATCTCCAGAAGGAGACTCCACAACCCCCCTGGGCAGCCTGCTCCAGGGCTCTGTCACCCTCACAGGGAAGTAATTCTCCTCCTGTTTCTATGGAACTTCCTCTGCCTCAGCTTCCACCACAGTTATGTTTAAGTCACTTTGGCAGCCTCTGCCTTGTAGTCCTCTCCTGAATCAATTTCTTTATACCAGTTAGACCTCTTCTCCCCTGACACAGTAAATGCCAATCCCAGTGGCAGAAGCCCCGAAACGATCAGGACTGCCATTATTAGAGTGCAGAGGCAAACACCTCTGCCTTTCGAGTCTCTAAACACAGGATAGCTGAGAGATAAAGATCAAAGTTTTTATTTGCACATTGGTAATAAAAATAATTCCATGACTTCTGTAAACCATTGCATAAACACTCTAAGTGTAGAAAAGTCTTTTAACAAGTGTTAACAATTTTAAACAGCTCACTAGAAGTAAATGAATATGCATTATAAATAGTAGGTTTCATAGTAAGAACCATTTCATTCACAAAAATCATTTCTCTCTACACTCAGAACACCAACAGGTTCCATACATTAGTAAGAGTATAAAGCCCATGTTTATGTAGGGTCTGGTGATGGCCACTGTTACACAAGCATAGTGTGAGGGTGTTAATATTACTACCTATACTTAATGCTAGGATACTCTGAATGGCAATACAGAACAAAACAAGAGTGTCCTCAGTAATCTGCTATTCAAAGAAGACTAATACCAATCTTACAACATGCAGCTTGGGACCTACCTGTAGCTGGCATACTTCTGGTGAAATGACAGCTCCTACCTGCTAAACACCCTGAGAAATCACAATTGTAATCTAGTGTTCCCCAGGCTAAAATAACTGTGACCACCCATGGAATTCACATGAAAAATTATACTGGTCCATGAATCAGCACAGAACTTTGTCAAATACCAAAATGCCTCTTGCAGAAGCTATTTACTTTGCTTTTATGCATTTCACTCACTCAGCAAATTGCTGTCCTGCAGTCTCTCTGAAATGCGATTTTCATGTATCTAGTTTCTAAACCATGTGTATAGCACAAGGACGAACGCACACAGAGGTCAGGTTTCACCTCTGGCTTCTTCCAGTCTCTCCAGTCAACTGCATGTATTTTGTTCTCCTTGATTTTAAAGTACTGGTGTAGAAGTATTCTGTGTTTGCATTTGCAGCTGACTTGTTTTAATAACAAAGCGTGGGTTAGGGTTCCTCACAAGAAGAATTGCTGCATTATGGCACAGCTACGTACGATCAAGTGATTCACCTAGAAATTACAGCAAGCTGCCCAGCCTGAGAATTTCCAATACAGGTATGTTTCTTTGGTATGGATTGCTTTTCCTTCTCCACAAAATGGTTTGTTGATGACAGCTTTTCAATGTGCCTGTAATTTAGCATCAAAGAGATTCACAGGAAGCACCTGCAGAAACTTCCATTGGTGCTACTACAGGACACACATCATCAGTTTCAAGATTCCTCCTTGCAGAACACAAAACATACAACTCTAAGAAGCAATGGACCGGCTGGCTGGGACTCTGAGCCACCTGATCTAGTGTGAGGTGTCCCTGCCCATGGCAGGGAGCTTGGAACTAGATGATCCTTGAGGTCCCTTCCAACCCTGACAATTCTATGAATAGACTGAACATAGGAGTTCATTGCCTCTAAACATGCAGCACATCCTAACTGAGGAGCGTCGATGTGACTGTTCACACTGCAGGAGCTGTTTGCATTCTCTTTCTGTTGGTGTTAAGAAATTAGAAAAATCACCTGTTATTGATTAAAAAAAATATATATATATACCAAAAAAGACCAAAAAGGACACAGGGAAATGCACTAAAATGCACAGGAAGAACTATAAACCTTCATTAGAGAGCACAAACCTCTGCTTCTGTATCTTGTAGGTAACAAGGCTCGCAGAGCTGCAGACAGGCAGCACAACGTGGCCTCAGCTGGTTTCTTCTGAAATACTGAAGTAAAAGTTTTCACCAAGCTACTTCTAAACATTTGTGTGAGCACCATGGTTGCAGAATGCTGTTCCACACTAGATACAGCGAACCAGTGCTCCAAACAACTGCTTGTTTGAAAAAGGTGTACTGTCATGTTGAACTATAGCTGCATATTACTCTTTGTTGGGGGTTTTTTATAAACCCAACCCTGGCATGACTCAATTTGCTTTAGTCCAAGATGCTCTTCAACAGCTCAAAAATCAGTCTTTGTCACAGACTGCGCAGATGCAGAACATAATACAATAGGTATTACCTATTAGGTAATAGGTAGCCAATAGGTAACACCTAAAGCCAAACCTGCCAACCCGAGTTCCTTTGGTTTTCAAAGCCCAAAGCTGGCCACACTTTTAAGCCAGCAATATTTTCAGAAAACTGTGCTTGAAAATGCAAACAGAACCCAGTGCTCCACATTCAGTGTTCACAGAACGTGTGTCATCATTCTTTGCTAACTCCAGCCTTTGCACAAAGTGCTGCAGCCCAAAGGAGACACTGATTTCAGTACCATTGGCTTGGACCCTTTATTTAATGCTGACACAGTTCTGAAAAACTCTATCTCAACAATACAAATTTTTGTACACACCTTGGCTTCTCTTTTAGCATGACTGAACTTTAAACAGTTGTGGTGGGTTAACTCCCTTTTCTGAAAACACAAAAGCAGAGCAGGGTGGAGGGCTTGTGGGTACTTTACCCTCCCTGCAGGGCGTTTCCCCCTGCGAAAGCTGAGTCTGTTCCACTCGCCCCTCCCTGCCCAGCTAGGGTATAAAAAAGCAGGACATCATAGCTGTTGGATCTCCTTTTGGCTCCTGCCTCTGCTGGATGAGAGCTACTGCAGCTGCCCTCCTGCTCCTCAGCCACATGGCTAGACCTGGTCCTTTTCCCTGCTGCCTCTGCACCTCCTCAGAGAAAGACCGGTTTTGTATTATTCTTTTCTGTCCCCCTCCCATCCATCCTTGTTCCTTGCCCTTGTGAACTTTTCCTGTTATTGTCATATATATAGTTTAAAGAAAAATTCTTTGCCTCTCTACTTCCAAGCCGACTCCAGATTGTTGCTTAGTGGATTTGCTCCTTACCCTTTTTTTTCCCCATCTCTGTTTGGAGGGAGGAGGGGGGAGAGTGGGGAAGAGATTCTCAGCCTTTTCCCCATTTGGGCTTTTAACTCCCAGTTAAGGCTCAAACCACTACAACAGTTTAACATTTTGCTGCCTGGGTGAACTCACTTTTTTTTTGTTCTGAATAGAATAACAGGGGAGCCACAAATCACATGAGACAGCAGCAGGTCAGCTCAATCCCAGATGCACTTGTGTCACACCTGAATAACAGAAAGAGGAGAACTGGAGGCAATTATTCCACATAAGAAATGTAAAAATACAGTGTTGACATGCAGTAATTAATTCACCCCTCCTGAACTGTATGCTCCCAACTACCAGGATGAAGTAAGGATGTTATAGGATCTCTTAAAAAGGAATCACCGTGCCAAAGTGCCACTGTCTGATTGTAAGCATTATTAAGAATAATGCAACAACAACAATCATCATAATAATAATGACAATAACAATAATAATAACAATAATAATAATAATAATGTGGTTACTTTCAAACATGCTTTACTTCATTACTGAAAGAAAATCTAGTTTTTAAACACTTATAAAGAGAAGGTTATCTTTTAGTTCCTGTCAAATTGTTCAATATAAAATGAAGCAAGAGAAACTATTTGGAAGTCTTTTTTTCATTCATTTCTTTCTTTCTGCTTTTTAATGTCTTCTGCCATTTTACTGGATACTGGGCATAGGCACTTGGTAATAACTACACATATCATATCTGCTCCTGATCAGGTTAGGAGGTGTACAAAACACTTTGAAGACTATAAACACCCAAACTGAGGGAAATATGAAAACGCACAGTTGGGATACTAAAAACTGATCTCCCTCACAAAATTGCAAAGATGTGTTTGGATATGAAAGCAGAAGTGCCTCACTGGTTGTTGTCTCTGCTGGCAACATTTATAAACACTACAGGATGCAGCTAACTTATAAACTGTAGAAAAAAACTACATTAAGTTGCCATTTCTATTTGTCACCATATTGTGATTTAACAGTAAAACCATGTGACATACTTTTACATTCACAGTGCACGTGTAACACACACCCTATTATTGCATATTAAAAAATAAACAATCAGACCTAGAAAGCAGCTTGAAGCGATTTGCCACATCTCTTCCAACAGAACACAATCATGAAAAAGTGCTTTTATATTCATCAAGAGTTTTTCAAACATCCAAGTAAACATAGTGTTAGACCGATCCCAAAATCCTGGCTCCGGCGTTTCACACGCAACAGACAGGGCCACGGGGCCGTTTGTGCTGCTGTGTGCAGTCACTGTAGCTGTGCATCCATCCTCTGTTGATGAAAATAACAGATAGAAACATCTCACTCAGGCATCGTGGTAAGATTCATACAAAGTGCAAATGAACCTAAGTAGCTTGTGCAATGTAAGTGGAAGTCAGAAAAGGCTGCTATGAGACTGGGAGGGAATGTAACCACCTCAAGACTCTAGAGCTTCATCAAATGACTGAAGCTGATATGTAAAGGTGAGCAAGCCTTATTCTCTATCTTAAGACAATGGAGTTTATCACATCAAAATGGGAATCATTCTACCACTACTCAATGGGTTAATTACGAGGGACGTCATTCTTATATAAAATACAGGAACACAAAATGCTTCCACTCATGAGCAGGGCACCAGTACCACTCCTGTCTACTACCAGACATTATTGTTCTTCTGACAACAGGGACATTCCTCTTGGGCAGCTGCACAGTGATCACAAAGTACATAATGTTGGCATGGATTCAGGATAATGCCACGATCATCTTCTTGACATAGGACACACTTCTTTGACTGAAGCTGAAAAATCACCTGTGAAGAGATTACTGCACTCAGTTAAAATTACTCCAAATTACACAGTTGCATTCTGGCAGCTTTTAGGCTTAGCTGTCCCCAGTAAAATTCTAGCTTAACAACAATGTTCTTGCATGGCAGATGGATGAGTTGAGGGTTGTAAGATCAGAGCATGAGCAACATTTAATGTAGCAGCTGGAGGAGTATATAGGTGCTTTTAGAAAGGAAGGTATCTAGGACTATCTAGTAGTAAAAAGAAATCCTTTCTTTTTTTGTCTGGACAGTCCCATCACAGTCCAAACAAAATAGCAAGAGCTGCTGTCATGTGTTGTGATCACTGCCCTCTGAGACTGCAGGGGGGAAAGCAATGTGAAACCAAGTTGGGCCCAGCAAGGTCTGAAGTATAGTGCTTGCAGCAGTGCATAGTCCATCCTTGATGTGCTCAGAGGAGTGGCATCCAAAATTGTCAGCTTTGAGAATACCCTCAGTGTGACAGGGAAGAGTGTTGTACAGTTTGGGCAGAAAGAGTCTGGATTTGAGAGAAGGTGAAATACAGAACTACACCACTAAGGAATGCAGCATCTGATACATAAAGAGAGGCTGAACTAGCTGAAAGGATTGTTCAGCCTGAAGAGACATCATCTTACTGGTGTATATAAAGACCTGATGGGAGGAAATAAAACAGAGACAGACTCTTCTTGGTGGTATCCAGTGAAGAAAAGGGACAATGAGCACCAATTAAAATATAGAAAATTCCACACAGAGCTAAGACAAAACTTTTCTTATTGTGAGGATGGTCAAATGTTGTGAAAGGTGGCCCACAGAGGAGGTGGACTCTCCAGCCTTGGAGATACTCATCACTACTTGGGTAAGGCACAAAGCAACCTACTTGAGTTGACACTGCTCTGAGCAGGGCATTGGGCTATCTCCAGAGGTCCCTTCTAACCTCAGTGATTCTATGGTCCAAGTCTGTACTGGCCTCTCTGACTACATAAAACTCCTAGCAGGGAGCCTCACTAAGTACAAACGAAAAAACATGTTTTCATTTATGTAGGACAACTATTTTGCTTCATCTAGATAGCACCCAGAAAACTGGGCGGGGGGGTAAAGTCTTTTTTGTTGTTTAAATCACCCCAAGAATTCTCAGGACTCACTTGCAATTTGTTCTGAAAGCTGACCAGAACCTTAGAAGAATCCATGGGGCTGAGAAATCTGAACCATCCTCCATTCCAGAAAAGAAAGCCTTAACACTGAGAGCAGTGTTGCTCTTTGAAATGAAACCTGGCACAAATATGTCACTGAAGATTATTGAGCTGCCAGGTTCAGCTCATCAAAGCCATGCCTGGAGCCGAAGAAACTCACCTCATCTATTGTTTCTAAATCTAGGTGCAGCCGATTTTGTAAAGAAAGAAGCTTTGGCAAGGATGTCTTCTCTATATCTCCATAGTTTTTCATATAAGGTAATGCAGTAGACAGGCAAGAAGCTAATTGTGCCTTCAGCTTCCTTAATTGATTTTCCACTTCCTCCTTCTTCTGAAGGGCGAGCTGCTTGTCCGCATCCGCGATGGTCGCACGTTCCTTTGCTTCTTGAGCCTCTTTCTGCCATGCATCACATGCCTGGGAGAAACAGATTTCCAGAAGAGAAAAAATGTATCTTTATTTATTTATTGATGACAGACTAGCACATTCCCAAGCTCTCAAAGATTCAGGTAGTCTGTCATTTTAGACATAACTCTGCAGTTACCGCACAATTTAACGCTTCTACCTACTCATCCTACTTTCTAATTAACAACTCCTCTTGGCTCATTGTAATTTTTAGGTATGGCACTGCTGCTTCTCTGTGAAGGCCAGAAGCCTTTTTGGAGCCCTATATATACAACACATTTTAAACATTAAATTCACAATTTAGTGTTAAGAGACATCAAAATCTATCAAACTTTAGTACAGGTGTTTAGCTACTCCTCATCACAGAGAGAACAATGTGAGGGGAAGGAAAGGACTACTGAAAATGCACTAGATTGGAAGTTTCCAACAACCTCAGTTTGACTGTTGAGATGGCCAGATACTGTCCAGACAGATGCAGCTGCTGGCAAGCCTATGCTTTTTTTGTGTGCTTATCATCTCGTGTGAACGTGTCCAGAGAATGGCAACGAGGCTGGGGAGAGGCCTTGAGTACAAGCCCTATGGGGAGAGGCTGAGAGAGCTGGGATTGTTTAGCCTGGAGAAGAGGAGGCTCAGAGGAGACCTCATTGCTGTCAACAACTACCTGAAGGGTGGTTGTAGCCAGGAGGGGGTTGGTCTCTTCTCCCAGGCAACAAGAGGACACAGTCTCAAGCTGCACCAGGGGAAGTTTAGTCTGGATGTTAGGAAGAAGTTCTTCACAGAAGGACTCATTGGCCATTGGAATGGGCTGCCTGGGGAGGTGGTGAAGTCACCATCACTGAAGGTGTTTAAGAGACTGGATGGGGCGCTTGGTGCCATGATTTAGTTGGTTAGATGGTGTTTGATCATAGGTTGGACTCAATGATCTCAGAGGTCTTTTCCAACCTGGTTAATTCTAATTCTAGTACTACCATAAATCAACATACCTGTTTTACTTGTTGCCAAGATTCTTCCCATTGTTTTAGTTTTCTCTTAGCATCATCAAGCTCCTGTCTAACTCGAGTTAGTTCATTCCCATTGGTGCTTGAACTTATGGAGGGGGTAGTGCCACTGCTTAGTACCGGGGAAGGACTAGGAGAGAAACTGCCAGTTACAAAATCCCAAATGCTCCCTGTAACACCATTTAAACCTACAAGACAAAGGCAGAAAAAGAATAATTATTCTGCACACATTGCTGTAAAACGTTTTATATGCAGAACAAAAGAGATGGGGCACATGCAAAACTTGAGCTTTTATCTGCAAGACTCCCAACATTATTGCACTACCTTCAGAAATGTGACAAGTCTGTAAAGTGTTTACAGTATTTAGAGCAATTCAGCAGACAGCATTTTTTCTTGCTTTCAATAAAACACAAGTTATTTGTATATAAGAGTCCTGTTCCTAGCAGCTCATACATCATTTTGATTCCTCCTCTCTCTCTGCTACGTATTTTCCTTTAGCAAAATGCTGCAGCTAAAATGCATTCCTGCAGCCTATACCAACTCTATACCAACTGCTGTATTTTACCCCTTTCAAAAACCTCTGTAAGTAATTCCCCTTCCAAGAATAATTTTGTTCCCTCCAGGAGGAACAGAAGTTCACTCCTCTAACCTCCTGACACATACCACATGTAACTCCAACAAAGCTGGTGAGGGGTTTGGAGCACAAGCCCTGAGGAGAGGCTGAGGGAGCTGGAGTTGCTTAGCCTGGAGGATAGGCTCACAGGAGACCTTATTGCTCTCTAGAACTACCTGAAGGGAGGCTGTAGCCAGGTGGGGGTTGGTCTCTTCTCCCAGGCAACAAGCACCAGAACAAGAGGACACAGTCTCAAGCTGCGCCAGGGGAGGTTTAGGCTGGATGTTAGGAAGAAGTTCTTCACAGAAAGTGATTGCCCACTGGAATGTGCTGCCCAGGGAGGTGGTGGAGTCACCATCCCTGGAGGTGTTTAAGAGGAGACTGAATGGGGTGCTTGGTGCCATGGTATAGTTGATTAGATGGTGGTGGGTGATAGGTTGGACTCGATGATCTCAAAGGTCTTTTCCAACCTGGTCAGGTCAATTCTATTCCATTCCATTCCATTCCATTCCATTCCATTCCATTCCATTCCATTCCATTTTCCATTCCACTCCGTTCCATTCCATTCCATTCCATTCCATTCCATTCCATTCCATTTTCCATTCCACTCCGTTCCACTCCATTCCATTCCACTCCATTCCATTCCATTCTCAATGGCATTATCAATTACAATAGCTAAGTGAAAAGAAGAACCCAAAACATGCACAGCCTGGAATGGAACATTTCTTACCTGCCACTGAATTCCCTCTTAATGTACATAAAGTGCAACCTCCAACTTACCTAAAGAGTTGTGAGAAGAGGCTGAGGTGCCTAACATACTATGCTCTGTCTTCAAAGGCTGAGGCTGCTGGTGGTGAGGAACCGTCGTGGATGACGCAAAAGACTGAGAGAGTGACTGCGAAAGAGAACTGAGCGGAGAGGTTGAGAGGGATGAGGATGAATGTAAAGACGAGGAACGAACAAGAGAACCTGGAATATTGACAGGTGCTGAGCTCCCCAGTAATCTTTGACCTGTGCATGTATCAGGTGGAAAGAAAAGAAAAGAAAGGGAAAAAAAAAAAGATTTGTTCCAAAGCAGTAACACAGCTCTCTGTATTTATACATTTTTGTGTACCTAATGTAAATTTAATGCTAGAGTCAAATACCTCCCATTAACAAAGAAAACTTTATTTAGCTCTTAGCACAAACCCCAGCTTTTTTAATTGAACTTTTCCAAGTGCCTGAAAACAGAACACTGCTTTACACAGCAGTGGTCTCCTCTGAGGAAACATTTTTCAGATTGTTATTCAGCTTCCCCAGTTTTACAGCCAGCAGTTAACATCAGTGGAGAAACTGACTGCAGCTTGAAAGGACTAAGAAATATTTGTTGCTTATTTAAATGTATGAACTAGGGTGAAGCAAGTGAGACTGTGCACCTTGAAAATCGGAGAGAGAACTCAATTGGTCTTTTACAACTTTTGCTCAGTAGATTTTAAATGTCAAAAATATTTAGTGTCTACAAAAACTTGAGTTTGAACCAATAAAAATGCACAACAATTTAGTCAAATAAATGCATTGTTCATGATTTCCCCAAATGATGATAATAATAATAGACAGGTATTTAAATCTGGAGAAGAGAAGGCTCCAAAGAGACCTCATTGTGGCCTTCCAGTATCTTAAGGGGGCTTACAAGAAAGCTGGTGAGGGGTTTTTAGGGTGTCAGGTAATGATAGGACTAGAGGAAATAGAGCAAAAATAGAAATGAGTATCTTCAGATGGGATGTTAGAAGAAATTCTTCACCATGAGGGTGGTGAGACACTGGAACAGGTTGCCCAGGGAGGTGGTAGAAGCCTCATCCCTGAAGGTTTTTAAGACCAGGCTGGATGTGGCTCTGAGCAACCTGATCTAGTATGAAACATGTGCAGGTGCAGTGCATTATCCTGGTCAGGTAACAGTTTGATATTTACTGTGAAGATCATATTCATCAATATGGTTGAAAAGCAATTAAAATGGCATGATCTTGGTCTTTAAAAATAAAAAGCAATCAAGTGATTATACCTAAAGCAAGGGTCCTGATTCTAGTTTTGTGGTTTCACTTAGAACAGATGAGTTCCTGTCATCACAGGAAACACCATTCCTTTTGGAAGTATTTCAACACAAAAATACAGGGATGTTCATTCTAAGCTGCCTTGCCACAGCATCTTCAGAAAAGTCTGTCTTAAAATACTCAGCACACATTACCACAGTCAGCCTCATGCCATGGGGAAGACACAGGACACACCACAGATGCACATCATCTACCCGACAACAAACCTACGCTGCACCTCACAAGAGGAGCAAGGAAGCAACAAAGGTTGGTCCAACACAATCTGCCTGCATGTCTTGAGTTTCAGGGTGGGCAGGTGTTGAGGAATGGCTTGAATTGCAGGGACATGGCTCTATGGAACAGCTGTTTGAACAGAGTGTGTAGGCCAGACTCCATCTTGTTGTTCACCGCTCACAGCTTAGCTGGTGCGCTGATGCAGCAAGGCCACCACAGCTTTGTGACTGTGCTTGCAGATAACACCATGTGAAATAGTTACTTATAAGATAGCGGTATGTGAAACAAAGTATATGTGAAACAAAGAGCTACTGAGAAAGGAGGTTGTGAAGTTGCACGTAGGTCTAACCCCAAGTAGGCTGGATATTATAATGTAACCCTGTATTAATAGCCAATAGAATAATGACACCTGTGCATATTCAGCTGAGATGCTTTATGAGCTGTGCTTTCGAACAATAAAGTCGAAGCTCGCTTATCAATCACAGTGATTGTCTGTGTCAAGTCTTCCCTCACTGCGACAGGCAGGTTTTTCTGTTATGTAAGACCATGGGCCAAAGTCACTAAACATGCTTACTGAAAACCACAGCAAAGTATGCAGTGGATTGCTCTCTTGCAAAACACAGACAGGATCATAGCAGTGCAATCCCTTTACATGGCAAAGTTAAACAGATGGAACAGAAGCGAGGACTTAGGCCGCACCTTGAGTACTGTGTCCAGTTCTGGGCCCCTCAGTTTAAGAAGGACATCGAAACACTTGAGCGTGTCCAGAGAAGGGCAACAAGGCTGGGGAGAGGCCTTGAACACAAGCCCTATGAGGAGAGGCTGAGGGAGCTGGGATTGTTTAGCCTGGAGAAGAAGAGGCTCAGGGGAGACATCATTGCCCTCTACAACTACCTGAAAGGTGGCTGTAGCCAGGAAGGGGTTGGCCTCTTCTCCCAGGCAACCAGCACCAGAACAAGGGGACACAGTCTCAATCTGCGCCAGGGGAGGTTTAGACTCGAGGTGAGGAGGAAGTTCTTCACCGAGCGAGTGATTCGTCATTGGAACGGGTTGCCCAGGGAGGTGGTTGAGTCATCAACCCTGGAGGCGTTCAACGGGAGATTGGACGTGGCACTTGGTGCCATGGTCTAGTCATGGGGTCTGTGTTGATAGGTTGGACTCGATGATCCTCAAGGTCCTTTCCAACCTAAGTTATACTGTGATACTGTGACTTTACTTCAGAGTCTTTGCTGTCTGGAACTATTTTGACAAATAGAAGATCAGAGATATCAGAAATAGAGAAATTTAAAATGAGGGTAACTGTACAAATTGGACCTCTTACTTGCTAATCCAAGGTCACTGCCTTCTTGATCTTCTAATTCTCTATCTATGGATGCGACGTTCACGTCATTAAAGTGCAAATCTAAAGCAGAACCTGTTAAACAAAATATTGCATCAATTAATGACCCCTGAATTATACCTTAACTATCATGATGGCTCAAGTGAGGAAATTTTACTTGACCATATTAGTTAGTGGTTCTCTCACAGAAGGCTTTCACAACTAGGCCATGCCACAGACACACAGTGAAGGATATTTCCCTGTATTTTCTTCATATATAAAATACTTCAGCTCTCTAAACTGGTGAGATGAAAAGTGGATAATGAGGAAGTGGCTATCTGGATTTTCAATAAACCTGTGTCACCTGTTGTGCTTAGATGTCTGCCAGCTGCAAAGGAGGGGAAATTGAATGTGGATACCTACATAAATATATTGTCATTATTATAGAATAAAGCCAGGTATTTTATCTGAGGAAAGGCACTGTAAATGCCCCTTACCATAGTCATCCCTTGGGGTAGCTGAGTTACATATCAGGGCATAGAGATGGAAGAAATGTCAGAATATTCAAATGAAAGTATGCAATGTTTTGAAATAAATCAGGTAAAAGTAAAAAACAATCAGTATTTCAGGTAGACTCAACAGTTAGACTGCCTTTCACTTGAAGGCCACTATTGT
Source organism: Melanerpes formicivorus (assembly GCF_026170545.1). Taxonomy (NCBI): domain Eukaryota; kingdom Metazoa; phylum Chordata; class Aves; order Piciformes; family Picidae; genus Melanerpes; species Melanerpes formicivorus. The sequence continues at coordinate 10,024,806 of NW_027142366.1, read as the reverse complement.
GCCATCAGCTACGCAACCCACTAACAAATCTCTATATATGTGAACCTGCCCCAGCATTCTTTGTGCCAAAACACCACACACCTGTGAGAGCAAACCTCTCCTCATTATGCTGCAGGATATTCTGGGAGAGATCCCTCCCACTTGCATCAAGTGAAGCTGTTCCATTTTCTTTCCAAAAAACTTAAAAGCTCTCTCAGTCATGGGAAAAAAAAAAAAAAGAGGCTTTAAAGTTCCATTATTAGCAACATCATCACCTTTAAAAAGGGAGACAGGCTTTTTTCCACGCTCTTCAATTCCCCACATCACCCAGATGTTATTAATATTTGAAGTCATTTGCAGTGTCAGGCTCAACACGTTGCCATGCAAGTATGACAGGCAGGTACAAAACACAATGAAGCTGACATAAATCACACTGCTCAAATAGTAGATCAAATCTAAGCCTGTGTCCTTACTACCATCACTAACCTGTCACGTTGCCCTCATGCTAGGCCTTAACTCATTCTGCCACACTTGTCCTCTCCCACCACAAAAAGGACTGACATGACCCCTTACTGTTCATTAGCTAGATTTTTGAAGCTTAACTTTTGATTCCCTCTGCTTGTCTCAGGTTCCACCTCACCCTCACAGTGGAAAGAGTGTGGGGAGAGAATACAGCATTTAAGATCACAACATATATGGCAAGCCACTGGATTGATACCATTTTTCCTTGAAGAATCTCCCAGCCAGGACAAATCCCCATGCTTGAGTATGCATTAGAAAGCAATGGAAGCAACCACAACACTGCCAGGGGTGGGACCACTCAGCACCTTACACAGACAGGAAGGCTGGGGAAGGACTACTCAGGATCTCAGGTAGTGATAGGACTAGGGGGAATGGAATGAAGCTGGAGGTGGGGAGATTCAGGCTGGATGTGAGGAGGAGGTTCTTCACCATGAGAGTGGTGAAACCCTGGAATGGGTTGTCCAGGGAGGTGGTCGAGGCCCCGTCCCTGGGGGTGTTTAAGACCAGGCTGGATGAGGCTCTGGCCAGGCTGATATAGTGTGGGGTGTCCCTGCCTATGGCAGGGGGGTTGGAACTAGATGATCCTTGTGGTCCCTTCCAACCCTGAATGATACTACGAAACTATGATACAAAGGGTGGAGTATCAGGCTGGATGGCCTCTATTGTTAAGGTCTCACCTTCTCCTAACTACCACTTGAGTTGTTTCCCTTCACTGTTGCCCATTCCCTATTCATTCCTCTCCAAATCTGTCTCCCTTCACACTTTGATTATTTAATATCCCTATTATTTTAAAAAATATTTTAATTTCTTCTTTTTGGGTTTGGTTGGGTTTTGTTTTTCACATTTCCAGGACTCCAACCAGCCTGCTGCTTTGATCTTCTCAGAGTATGCTTCCTTCATTTTTATTTTTTCCCCAGAAGCAAACCAGACAACTTGACCAACCTCCCTCGATTCTGACAGCAGACTGCAACAGTACACCATCCTTCATGCCACCATTCCACAGTGCTCCACATATTGTCCAAGCCTTAATGCTAAATACTAGTTCCATCAATCCATGTGCTTATTGCCAACTCCCCTGCACCACTCTCTTCCCCAGCTCTTGAGGACTATTATTCAGGGATTAGACAGAGACCTTGAAGGTCCCTGTGAGATGAGGAGGAAGAGCCACAGAAAGGGCTACAGCCCCCAGTATGACAAAGCTTCTTCAGTCCTTCCATTTCCCCCAATCTTTTATCCAAAACCATTCATCCCCTTTTTCCATAATCCCCTAGCTCCTTCCCTTCCTGCAGCTCTTTTTCTATCCTTTTTTTTTAATCATTCTTCAATTCACCACTTCCTGGAGGAACACTATGTATTTATTTTCTGTTCCACACAAACACCTTCATTTTCTGCTCTATACAGACAACATGCTGCACTGTTTTCAATGTCATCCTGTATGTACATGAAGCAGAACTCTGGAAAAAGAATTTTTATATACATATCTGAAGTTCTTTTAAGGGAAACCCTCCAAATCTATGCAGTTACCACAAAGTCACTACAGAAGACAGGCATGTTAAGATTCATGTTCTGTTAACATACACAGCATACTGAGAACTGTTTTAGAGAAGCACCCACAGACAGCAGAGGCATATTCTGACTCAGTGGAATCAAGAGTCTCTTATGCTCCCTACTATAATCACACTAGGACATAGGAAACACAGTATACCACTGCTGAAATGACTATGCAACAATCATTCAGCATCTGATGGTTTAAAAACTGCACTGAATAAGCACCACATCTGAAACACAGAAACTAACACCACGATTTTTGTGGCGATATGAGCAACTTGTACAGCAAGCTAGCCTCTACCTATTGCAGAAGCAACGTTTATCTTTGCAGAACTGTGATTTCATTCTACAGCAGATCTTAAAATAGCAACAGTAAGCTGATGAAATTATATTGCTTGCAGAGAAAGTGCAATTCTGCTCATTCTCCTTCTGAAACTCAAAATGTATGCACAATGTATTTTCTAACACACAAACCATCAAACAAACCTTTCAGGAAAGCAAGCTATAAACACTTGTGAGGCTGCAGAAAAAGATCTACCATTTAATATTCTGCATAGACTTCTATGAAAAAGAAAAAAAAATGTAAAGACTGAATGCCTAACTTACCATGCCAAAGTGCTGACTCACTGTCTGCAGTCTCCTGCTCACTGCTACACATCGATTCAAACAGGGAAAGCTTCAAGTACACCAACTAATCACAGCAGCTCCCTCACCATGTGACTCAGAACACAGAATGTAAAATAACAGCATCTTTCAACACTCCCTGACACAGCCAGCCTGGATAAACCCCATTCCATGGAGAAGTGCCACAGATTTCAACAACTTTGTGGATGACACTGCATTAAGGGGAGCAGCTGATACACGCCATCGCACGGATCACGGCAGGACTGCCATTAAGAGGGATTTCAGAAGGCTGAAGAACTGGACTGACAGAAATCTCATGGAGTTCAACAGTTAATATAGTAATGCTGCACCTGGGACAGAGTAATCCCTTGCATCAGTACAGGCAGTGGGCCAAATGATCATAAAGCAGCACTGCAAAAAGGGATCTCAGAATTCTGATGAGTCTTCAGCATGCTCTGTGCCAGTAAAAGCTAACAGCTCACTGGCTTGTGTTAGCAGAAGTGTAACCTTCAGCTTGGGGGAAGTGAATTCCTCTAGCACCTTGAACATGCCACTAACCAGTCTGGAGAATAAGCAGTCAGCCAAATAAAAGTCTCTCACTTTCCTGTGAACATGGTGAGATCTGTAATCCCACCTGCTACGTTACCATTAGAAAAAAAGAAAGAAGTCAAGTCTCATCAACCCAGGAACAGAAGTGGAGACAATACTTCTCTGTCTGTCAACACAGTGAGGTGCATTAGGAAAGTTCTACACTTCTGTAATTACTGGCCACTACCAATGCCAAAATTCCAGCTTAAATGTCCCATTCACTCATTCCTACATTCACAGTGGAGACTTTGTGGGGGGAAAAAAAATGATTTGGGGTGAAATGATTTCTCACATTTACAGAAAATTTCAGATACTGCTTTTAATTACATACGATAAAGCAGATCTGTACAACATTGCTGTCTTTATCAATATGCTCTTTAAACCTATGATGAAACAAGAACTTGAATAATGCAACAGAATATGTACAATGGGAGATTAAATGTTAAGATTTACCTATTACTGACTCAACTGTGTTACTGCCGGAGTAGAACTGGAGAGCTTTGGCACTGAGAGCAGAGACAGCTGTAGGAGATGAACTATCTGATCCAAGACTGGAGGCCAGACTGGAAGTTATACTTGAAGCAAGTGGGTTAACTGCTGAAAAAACACTGAGGTGGTTCTGTTAAAAAAAACAAACAAACCAAGCAACCTCTGTAGACACCTGCACAGACACACTTACACACATATATGTATGTGCAAACATACACATTAAATAGAAGGTATTTTTACAAGTACCACTTTTCATTCAAGCAGAAAGAAATCCAGAGCCCTCTGAGTGAATGGATTAGGATCATTTTCCCTATCCTTTATCAGCAAGTGCACTTCTCCAGTGTGACATGGCTACTGTATGAGGGAATTCTTCTTTCAGAAGGTGCTGAAATGCTTGCAAACAAGCTCTACAAACGTAATTAGTTCACTGAAGCCTGCTGCTCCTTTTTGAAAGCAAAGTATCTATTGAGGAACTGCAGCACTTCATTAAGCATTCACACAGAAATTCTGCAAGGTTTTTGGATCAGCCAATTCTCTCATTTTATCTAAATGCAATTAGTGCATAAACTGATGATTGGTTCAGATAGTTGAGAAACGTGACTGCACTGCACACGTGTCATCACATTATACAATGACCTGGATGGGGACAGCCTTTTTCCAGTAGTGCTGTGACAGGACAAGAATTAACAGGCACAAACTTGAGCACAGGAAGCTCCATCTAAACATGAGAAGGAATCTCTTTATTTTGAGGGGAGTAGAACACTGGAGCAGGCTGCCCAGAGAGGTGGTGGAGTCTCCATCTCTGGAGTCATTCAAAACCCACCTGGATACCATCCTGTGCAAGCTGCTCTAGGTGAACCTGCTCTGGCAGGGGGGTTGGACTGGATGATCTCCAGAGGCCCCTTCCAATTCCTACCATTCTGTGATTCTGTGGCCTTCTCTGTGTTACTTCTTTCAAACTAGCCACTTCTTTTCCATACAAATCAGACACTTAAATTACAATATGTAAGACATGCAAACAATATGTGACTATATAACACTATAAACTGGAAAATAACTTCACAAACTCCACAGGAACTTGTTGCACAGTTTTCAGTACATTAACTCCTTTTCCTGTTTGCTCTTTAGTTAAGCCTCAAATCTTTTAGTTAATAAAAAACACATCTAGTCCACATATCCTCTCATTGCCTCCTGTGTGATGAGCAGTCATTTTGCACTATCTACTCTTCTGATTTCTAACAATAGCACAGAAAGTTTCTATTTCAAACCTAGATAGGGTGCAAGATTGAGGCCAATAATGACCATGAGAATGAGCACTTTTTTTCCTTTAGAAATGGACACAAACTGAAATACACACAGTTTCACTTAGACACACACAAAAAATACTGCTGCAATGGTGGCCAAACACTGGAACATGTGCAGAGGCTGTGCAGTCTGCACTCTTGGAGATGTTCAAAGCACTACTAAATAAGACACTGAGCCACCTGCTCCAGCTGCTCTCATCTTGACAAGAGAACAGATACACTACAGACCACCAGAAAATCACAGAATGGGTTGGGTTGGAACAGATCTTTAAAGGTCATCTAGTCCAATCCCCATGTTGTGGACAGTGACATCTTCCACTACTTGAAGGGCTTGAAATGATGCTCAGAGGCCCACTGACCTTCAGCACTTCCAGGGATGAAGCATCCACAGCATCTCTGGGAAACCTGTTCCAGTGCCTCACCACCTTCATAGCAAAGAATTTTGTGGTTATATCCAATCTAGAGCTACCCTCTTTCACTTTAAAAATGCTGCCCCTTGTCCTGTCACTATGGGTCCTGCTAAAAAGTCATTTTCTACCTTTCTCTTAAAGCTCTTTCAAGTACCGGAAGGCCACCATAACATCTCCCCAGTACCCTCTCTTCTCCAGGCCAAACAACCCCAACTCTCTCTGCCTTTATTCATAGCAGAGGTGTTCCAGCCCACAGACCACTCCTGTGACCCTCCTCTGGACCCACTTGAAGAAGTCCACATCTTCCCTGTGTTGTCTTCTCAGAAGTGTACACAGTAGTCCAGGTGAGGTCTCATGAGTGCAGCAGAGAGGGATAATCACTTCCCTGGACCTGCTGGCCACACTGCTTTTGATGCAGCTCCAGATGCTTGGCTTTCTGGGCTGCCAGTGCACATTGCTGGCTCATGTCCAATTTCCCACTCACCAGGATCCCCAGGTCCTTCTCTGCAAGCACTGCTCTCAGTCCATTCATCACTCACTCTATGCTGATACCAGGGACTGTCTCAACCCTCCTGCAGGACCTTGTGCTCAGACTTGTTGGACTTCAGGAGGTCACTTCCAACTTTTCTATGTCTCTATGATAGGCTTTTTCAAACTTTGCTCCAGCATTGCAGCTTACACTGAATGCACCACAGAGTCTCTCAATGCAACATGTTAAACGCAACATTTCTTTGCTGCTCTCTGCTTTCAAAAATGTTTGAACTGAAAAAATAAATTCTCTCTGAACTGGCAATATCTATTAAAAGTAAAAAAATCACAAGGTATAGGTTTATTAAGCTCTAAGTCTGATATCATGTTTCTCTATAGGCAGGGATCATGATCAAAGTCAACACAAGTAGGAAAGGCAATACAGGCTTTTTGTGTTGCTAAAAATCAAAACACACCCCCTTCTGGCCTGCTCCATCTTCAGCTGAGGCCTATTGGTGGGAGAGAAGTGAAGAAATTTCACACACCCACACAAAGCTGATGGATTTCTTCAGTGAGTTCTCTTTCTTCCCAGCATAAACACCTACATCTAATACACTACTCAGTCTCTTCTTCCTCTCTAAGCCATTTACAGCAAGCTGCTTGTACCACTCAGTACCTACAGACAGATGCACTTGTGCAGCTCAAAGATGCCTTTCCTTATTCTAATGGACCAAGACTGACCCTATCTCTAACTTCAAACCTCTGTTCTGGGGGATATCTAAACACAACAGAAACAAAATGAACAGAAGACAGCTTTGTAATCACACAGCAGAATTTCATACATTCTGAACTACTTAAATTGAGATTAATTCACATTTTTGTTGAAAAAAATAAGATGATTAAACCAACTTGCTAAGTGTTCTTAAGATCAGCAGGTAATAGGAAAACTCAGGTTGGGAAGAACTTGAGGAGGTCATCTAGTCCAACCTGTTGATCAGAGCTAGGGCAGCTATAAAGTCAGATCAGGTCACTTGGTGTTTTAGTAGGTCTGGGCTTGAAAGCCTCCAAGGATGGAGTCTGCACAACCATACTCAGCAACCATTGCTTGACTCTCCCCACAGTGAAAAACAAGTTTTCTTATACCCAGCGTTATCTTCCTGCTTCATGTGTCTGTGGCCTCTTGCCTACCCACTGTGTACCAATGTCAGCATGTCGGTTTCATCTTCTTGACAGCCTCCTCATAGGTATCAGAAGGCTGCCACTAGGTCCTCTTGAAGCCTTCTTTTCTACACAAGCTCTGCTTCCTTCACCTCTCCTTGCAGGGCAAGTGCTCCATTCCTCTGACCATCCTGGCATCCAGATGCTAAGATTGCATCAGTTTACCATGAGCCCCAAATGATGATGTAGTACTGTAGATGTGGTCTAACAAGTGATAAGCAGGTGAGTAACCCCTCCCACTGATCTACTTCATGTCACTGCTAGTACAGCCAGTGATAATTTGGGGCATTTGCTTCTGCCAGAGCAATGGTTGGCTCACATTCAGCTTCTGGATTACAAAGACTCTCAGGACCTTTTCCACAGAGCTGCGTCTCAGACAGCTAGCTCTTGTTTTCAGCCTATACTTTTGCTTATCAGATGCAGACTTTGCACTTGTCCTTAATCAACTTCATAAAGATCTTGTTGGCCTGTTCCTCTAGTCTATGAATGGCAGCCCAGCCCTGGTTGTTGTACCTTTACCTTCCTTCTGACCTTAAATTTTATCAATCCATCCCCAAATCAAGTTAATCCAAAATTTCCCTGTGAAAACTTTGCCATGGAATTCCTATAATTAAAATCATCCTCAAACTGCCTCATATCCTTCTCTTCCCTGGTACTCCCTGCAGCATACATCTGTTGGACATTTTCACAGAACCTAGAACTAGCTGTCCAGGGCCACATCCAGAAGGCTTCTATATAACTTCAAAGAAGGAGACTCCACAACCTCTCTAGGCAGCCTGTTCCAATGCTCAGTCTCAAATGCACAGTAAAAAAGTATTTCCCTATGTTTATGTGGACCCTCCTGTGTTTCAGTTCGTGGCTGTGGCCTCCCACCCTGTCACTGGGCACAAATTTTCCTTGGACTATGGTTGTAAAGCATTTAGCTTTTAGCAATACCTGCTTGTTGTCTTGTTCATTTACTGTCTGCTGATTCTCAGCGGGGAAGCTTCGATGCTTTGCCTAAAAGAAGAAAAATCTCTACAATATATTAACAAGTCATTGCTATGAAATGTATTAGCTTGCAAAGGGTCATTGGCATCTCTGTAACATCTTCAATGCACTTTGAAATAGGGGCCCACCTCATTTACCTTAGCCATGTTAGCACTATGCTGTGACAGAAATAACGCCCCAGATGCTCACCAGCTCAGGGATACTTCTCCAAGAGGCTGGTGGAAAAGCAGCCCAAAGTTTTGAGTGGAACTGCTTAGATTTGCCTTTAAAGTGATCATGCTACAAATAACACGAACAGATAATCAAATATAGGGGTAGATTTTCTTTGAATATCATTTTATAATAGGGTAACATAACTTAATTCTAAGCAATTTCTCTTTGCCCATTGTGTCCTTGCAGACCAGGATCAAAAGATCTTTTTCTTTTCAGGTCTTTTCAGGTCAGCAATTGTCAATGAGCTCCTGATGTGTGGTAAAATCTGCAAGGTGCTTTCTTTCATTAGTTAAAAATGGTTCTTTCTGCTCTTTTTGAGCAGTCCTGTGTCTGGGAAATTCCTATCTGCCTTGTAGTGAAAGCTTCCTAAGCAATAACAACTCTACATCTTTGTACATGCGTCCCACCGCTCTAGATGGTTTTTTATCAATTGCAAAGTCCATCACTGCTCTCTCTCTAGACAGGTTCAATGTGGCCACTAAAAAAGGTAAGAACATGATATTTTTACTGCTGAGCCACATTCTTTGCAGCAGCACATAACTCACTAATTGTGACCAAACCAGCAAAACAGATCATCATCAATGATTACATCATTTCTCAACTATTGCTGTCTTGTGACCAAAAAGCACCTATTTGATACTGTAAATGCCTTGCTTCCATAACATTTAATCAATGATTACTTGATCCCTGTGCTGGGAGATGGAAGTCTTTCCTGTCACAATGAACAGCTCTCTATAGTCTGTCTAGACAGCTATGTGTGAGAAAACAGTGCTGCCTGCAGAACTTTAATGATCTTGCCCTCACCTACAAGTTGCCACGTACAAAAATCACTTTCCTTCCTTTTGTTCTGTTTCTGTCTTTTATTCCTGCACTTCTCAGGTTATAGAACTCAATTCTGACAAACCACAAGCTCAGTGAATAAGAAATTGGCTGGAGGGTCACGTCCAGAGGGTAGTGCTCAATGGCCTGAAGGCCAGATGGGGAGCAGTGACAAGTGGTGTCCTCCAGGGGTCTGTACTGGGACCTGTGCTGTTTAGTGTTTTTATCAGTGATGTAGAGCAGGATGGAGTGCACCATCAGCAAGTTTGCAGATGACACCAAGCTGAGTGGCGCTGTTGATATGCCAGAGGGACAGGACGGCGTCCACAAGGATCTGGACAAGCAGGAGAGGTGGGCCCAGTTGAACCTCATGAGGTTCAACAACAGCAAGTGTAGGGTCTTGTATCTGGGTCAGAACAATCCTCATTATCAATACAGCCTGGGGGATGAAGTGATAGAAAGCAACCCTGCAGAAAAGGACTTGGGGCTGCTGATGGATGAGAAGCTGGACATAAGCAGACAGTGTGAGCTTGCAGCCCAGGAGGCCAATGGTAGCCTAGCCTAGACTGCATCAAAAGCAGTGTGGCCAGCAGACTGAGAGGTGATTCTGCCACTTTGCTCCGGTGAGACCTCACATGGTGTACAGCATCCAGCTCTGGAGCCCTCAATACAAGAAGGACATGGACCTGATGGAGTGGGTCCAAAGGAGGGCCACCAAAATGATCAGCAGCCTGCCAGTACCTGAAGGGGGTCTACAAGAAGAATGGAGAGACTGCTCATGAAGGCCTGCAGTGACAGGATGAGGGGCAATGGTTTCAAAATAGAGAAGAGTAGATTCATACTGGATGTTAGGAACAAGCTCTGCACCATGAGGTGGTGGAACACTGGAACATGATCCCCATAGAGGTGGTTGAGGCCCCATCCCTGGACATATTTAAGGTGAGGCTTGACAGGGCTCTGCGCAACCTGATCTAGGGGAGGATATCCCTGCCGACTGTCGGAGGGTTGGACTCGATGACCTTTAGAGGTCTCTTCTAACCCAAACCATTCTATGATTCTATGAAGAAGGCTAACCAGTTTAGCTGCAGCTTACCTAAATGTGCCACTGAAGTTCCCTTTTTTTAAACAGTTCCATCCTGACAATTAAGAAGTGTAACCAGTATTATAAAAGCATAAAACCCATTTAGCTTTAACAGGTGGATTCTGGGCTTTCCCTCGTACAGGCCAGAAGAGCCGTTTAATATCCCTGAAAAGTATTATTCTTCCCTTCTCCCAGCTGTCTCTAGAAGTGCCCATTTTCTTCCCACTCCCCAACTAAAGCATTACAGCTCCTCACCAATTTCAGTTTGAACCATTTTCCTCCCACTGGTAATAGTATAGATCTATCCCTCTTAAAGAGGCTTGTAATATTTTACCATCTATGTCTCTCTCAGTAATGAACTTATCAAAGGAGAGAGGCAGGTGTAGGAGGGAGAACAAACAGACTGAAATTAATCAAAGATCAGAACTAATAAATAGTATCAAGAAGGACACTGAGTTGCTGGAGCATGTCTAGAGAAGGGCAATGAAACTGGTGAATGGTCTAGAGAACAGGTCTGGTGAGCAGCTGAGGGATCTGGGGTTGTAAAGTCTGGAGAAGAGAGGCTGAGGGGAGATCTCATTGATCTCTACAACTACCTGAAAGGAGGTTGGAGTGAGGTGGGAGTCAGTCTCCTCTCTCTAGTAACAAGTGATACAATGAGAGGAAAAGGCTCCAAAGTTGCACCAGGTGAGGTTTAAGCTGGAAATTAGGAACAATTTCTTTCCTGTAAGAGTGGTTAGGCATTGGAACAGGCTGCCCAGGGAGGTGGTGGAGTCCCCATTCCTGGAGGTGTTCAAGAAACTTGTGACCATGACACTTGGGGACATGGTTTAGTGGCCATAGTGGTGTTGGCTTGACAGTTGGACTCAATGACCTTGGAGGGCTTTTCCAACCCAAACGATTCTATGATTCCGCAATCAACAGCCAGAAATCAACGCATCTTTTCACCATCAATTAAAGAATTACAACTGAATCCTACCAAGTCTAGCTATGATTATTTTTTTCTGTCATTATCTTGCTCTGTTCTTGGCAATATAGGCTTGAAATGACAGTCACAACATTTCTGCAAAATGAGAATTTACTGCAATCCAGCCGAGCTGAAATGACTGTTTGCATGAGTGTCCTTGGCCTGTGACTGCTGTAATTTGATGCAGTTTAGCTCACTAAAGAAATGGGTTCCAAACTCTGTGTCCTTAGTTACCAAAAGGCAGTGCTGATATGCAAGACAGACATCATCTGCTGAATCTAAATTAATTTACAACTGCTTTAGTACTTGTAGACCCATATTGTTCACATACCTGATCTTCTCGTTCAAAGCCTGGTGCTTTTGGATAGCTGGATGTGGGTGAAGAAACAGCTGATGTGCTAGACTCAGAACACAAACCACCATTTGCTAATGATCTCTGCCTACAAAGTGGTCCAAGGGGTGATAAAGAACTAGTGCTACCAGAACTTGATGTTACAGTTGGACTTGAAGAGCAGGAAATCTGTAGGAGACAGAAATCAGTGTCTAATATACTCTTATGAGACTCTAGGTATTAGCTTTAAAAGAAGCAGATGACAAAAATAATGTGCAGCTATTGTAAAGATACAAACTTCAAAAGCAGATGCATTTGTACACACCAGAACATAGCTTTGTTTGGTCCCTGTGCACAAAACAAATCACAGGAGGAGATTACTTCAAGGACATTAATTGACAACAGAGGAATACTTGCTCTCTGACAGCCCTGATTCCCATTCATCCTTCTGTTGCTTCATTCACAGTTTAATGCAAGCATTACATACCATTTCATTCCTTCCAAAGAAATCAATCAGATCACATCAAGCAGTTCAATAGAAAAAGATACACAGAGTGCTGGCAAAAACTTGTTTGTAAATCTCAAAAGGCTCTTTTCTGAGATTCTTAGATATTATTTTTCTTGTTAACACATTAAGAATTTAGCATCTTAAACCATTACTGAATTCAGAACTTTTAGTTCTGCTGTGCATTTTCCAGAGAATTTTAAACTTTGAATGTAAAAGGCTTAAACTGAAGGTGCACTCTGTAAATGGGTCTGGGTTATTTTTTCAGCTAAAAGTACAATTCTGATCAATGTGAAATTTGTTAACTCAGGTGCCAGAATCCTAGGCTAACAAGCCTGAGCAGAACTGTGCCTATTGCTTGTTTCTACATTTTGAAGTGAACTGTTAACATTTTCTTCAACTAGATTTAAAACCAGTCCCAGAAAGGCAGTATGGAAATAGTTGGATTCTATGTTCATGCCTAAGAGCCCAGTGGTGGAAAATTCAGTGATGACACATTTCAACCCCTTCTGTGCTTGTTTTAAAACAGATTCTGCCAGCTCTCAATGAACCTGAACTTGTCAATACAATAATGGAGTGAAGTTCTGCCTAAGTTGTTTTGGTGTGTTTAAATAACAGATACACACTGAATCAGGCAGAATAAACAAGTAACTATATTGTTTACTGTCAAACTCTCAATTTAGGGTTAACCCTTCATTTCACCTTATGCTCCAAAGAATCTGAAAGCATTTTAAGCAAATCAGGATTTTAACTGGAGAGATCTCTCTCCCTAGAACAGTATAACCTCCAAACGTCCCTCCAGAGCAGAAAACCTGTAAATCAGGTAGAGGGCAGATACAAACACAGATGAGGTCTTAATCCCGGACAGGAAAAACACACTACTTCCAACAAATGTAATCCTTGTACTCAAGGAAGGCTATTACTTATGCATTCATGCCCCCTATCCCTACAGAAAATCTCTTGACACCAACCTCATCTGTGTGAAGTTTTGTAATTAGATTGCTTCTGAAACTTAAAGACAGCTTCTCTGCACAATAGTCTGAAATGTACATACATTCTGAGAGCTCACAGAAGTAGAAGAGAGGGCACCACAGCAAAAAATAATTAAATTGATAGCCAAGGTTCACTCAGACAAAATTCCTTCTGAACTCAAAGGCTCAATGATTCATGTTTTGACCATGAGCATGCTACAACATGCAGTATTTCTGTTACCATTTACCCTAAGTCCAAAACTGCCCCTGTGCACATTCTTTTCAGCTCTAACATACTGAAATCCTTTATGCTAGAGAGAAAAACAAAAGGACACTGCCAGGAAACAAAAACACTACTTTTAAGTGAAATTAAAACAAAATACACAATGTCCCTTCTCACTGCAGAGGGGGTTAGACTAGGTGACCTTTAGAGGTCCAAACCCAGCCCAAACCATCCTATAATTCCATGTTTAGGTTGTCAATCTTAATCTCTGAAGAGACCATCAAGATGACAATAGATAGAGACAGACTCTACTCTTCAGAAAAGAAAAGTTTTAGTAACTGGATTGCACAGTTCCACAAATTTTGTGACTCAACTTATTAAAAAGAACTCATGCAAATAAAGCAGGAAAAGAAAACAGGTCACATAACATGCATGAGAGCTTAAACAGATCAGTAAGGAAAAAGTAAATTCAAACTTAGCCTGAATTTACAAGGCAACTACAATGAGAATTTTGGTCTTATTTGGAAGAGTACTAAATTATTTAGCTATTATTTTGAATTTATTCCTCATGGTGGAAAGGGACCTAGCAGTGCTGGTTGACAGCCTCTTAATATGAGCCAGTAATGAGCACAAGGGGCCAAGGCCACCAGCATTCTGGCTGGGATCAGCAATAGTGTGGCCAGTAGGTCCAGGACAGGGATCTTCTCCCTCGGCACTAGCGAGGTTGCGCCTCAAATATTGGGTTCAGTTTTGGGACCTGCACTACAAGAAAGACACTGCAGTGCTGGAGTGTGTCCAGAGAAGGGCAACAAAGCTGGTGAAGGGTCTAGAGAAGAAGTGCTAAGAGAAGCTGAAGGAAATGAGGGAAGGAACTAACACAACATGAAATAATGTATTTCCCAAATATCCGTCCATGCCCTATGGCTTGGTGCAGTGTACCTACAAAATCACTGCTCCTGCCTATCTCATCTTTCATGCTCTTTGCACAGAGTCTGCCACAAAGAACATCTGAGAAACATCAAGAAACTTATTACTTGAAAGAGCCATGCAGCTTAGTGCAGTATGGACACCAAGACAGTGAGTGAATGTGTATTTTGCATCAAGAGGGACTTGTGATTCACTGTTAACATGAAGTCAAGTGTCAGGGCTTTTGTTTTCCTTTCACTCCCAATCCTCTTTCCCATCACACCAGGAGGGTGATGTGTGGAACTCAGCTGCTGGCTGAGTCAAAACCATGACAAACAAAACGGCACTATTTGTTGGCAATTCCTTTTAAACACTATTTAATATTTAATCTGGTTCCTAACGAAAGAGTATGGCTCACCAGTGCTGGAAAGCTAAAAGTGCAAATTCTGGGAATAAATGTGTCTGTACTTATGACTCTGCACTGCAAATGAGGCAAGAAAAATGCAAGTCACCAGAGAACAAGACAGATGAGGTAACACTGTTTTGCAACAAACATAAAACTTAACTGAAGTATCTATCCCAACTGATACTAAAAGGAAGATAATAAAAGCTCTGCAATATTTCTTCCTCCTTTCTCTCTCCCAGTCTTAGGTGACAAAATTTGTTAATACAAACTACATTTATCACCCTTGCAATCAAACATCTCTCTGCTACCAAACATACTGCATGTACTGCACCACTGTAAGAAGCTTTAAGTATAAAGCATGTTCAGGGAGGACATCAATTCATTCCTAATGTTAACAAATTATGGCAGAGGAGAGGGCTGGGATCAGGCAAGATCTTCCATGAATTAAACATTTCCTATAGAAAAAAGAGACATATGTAAATTAAGGTGTCTTGTGGTTGTATACTTGATTAATAATTATGTTCCTTGCTGTAACATTCAAAATACTGCATCTAAATCCAGAGCACAAGAACAGAGTAACACAAACAATACACACTCAAATCAGGGTCCATTAAGGCTTACAGTACCAGTTCAATATCACTGCCTGACATTCACTGCAGCTGTGGCTTTTGTATCTGTTGCTGAAGTACAAACAGACTGGCAAGAAGGAAAATAAAAATTGTCACAGTGATTATTAGTAATAACTTTTCCAGAATTATTTACACTTACATTTCCAGACTGCCCACTGCTATCTGTCATGCTGTTTGTGGAGTTAAGAGTGCTGCTCCATTCATTTGCAATTCCTACGCTGTCTGCTGAAAACAGGTGAGCGCCTGGCTGGGATTGACACCCCGTGTTCAGTATGACTACATTCATGGTGTCCTCTGTTGAAGGAATCCCCAACAAATTACACACAGATTTGACACTTGGCTGTGAGAATTCAACAATCACACACCCAGTACCAAACACAGCATCTGTCACATGGAAACACACAATAGAGATCTCTCTTTTCCTTTAACATTAGCATAAAGGCAAGGTAAGAGTAATATAATTCACTATGATGTATTTGTGGCTACTAACAGATGTTATACTCTTATTTACATGCTCCATTAGAAGCTGGTGAGAGCTAGATTGAAATTCATGTATTTGAAGTATTCTAGACTTTATTTTTTCAGAATCTCTACCACACCAGGGTTTAAAGGCAACATACTTTAAACTTCTGACTGGAAGGCATCATAATTATAGCGTTCTTTGTTTTCTTTCTCCAGTTTAGCACCAACTCACTTAACCATGAAACAATTTGAAGAGAATATGGCATTTGTACTATTCAACTTAAAAAGGAACAACCACCTTTGAGAAATGCATTAACTTATATATAAACTGTGACCAAGATCTTTTCATTTTCATACCAGCAAATTCAGCAAGGTGACTGAACAATTACTTTGCAATTGCCCAAAGGCTACTTTGTTGAACTAATAAACATCTTAGCTATTTGATTATATAAATGTGTATAAATGTGATTTTAGCTTCTGTTTTTATAGGTGAATGATGAGTTACAAAATGCTTAGCAAGTAACTACAGTTAATAACATTCCTCACCTCATAATCCATGCACATAAAATGTCAAAGTAAGGAAGTCAGGAGTGAACCCAAAATTTCTTAATAAATCCTACAGGTAAAACACTTCCCCCCCCCCCCATACCCCCCCAAATCTCTAGCCACTACTGCATTTCTGAAGGGGTAATGATAAACTACAGTTAAAAATTGAATTTTAACATTCCTCTGTAATGGAAACAGTAAGTAGCTCTGATAGAGTGCATGAAAGTATAGGCCTGAGGAGGGAACAGAATGTGTATAAGACACAGGGATGCCTTTTTCCAGCACAGCTGAGGATTGTTGCTAATGATGGGGGGGGGTTCTGTCCAGCATTTGATTTATCACAACTCTGGGGCCTTCTTACTGTATGGTCAAATGCTTTACCAAATATTTCCACTATTGTATAAATTACAGAAACAGGGGCATGGGTCACAAAAGAGAAAGGAAAAAGCTACTGTTAAGTATCACTGTACACATAAACCCAGACCATCCACATCCAAAAAAGGGAAAAAGAAACCCTAGAGATTGCAATGATTTCACTGGACCCCTGCTGTTCCTCAGACAGAAAGAACAAGAGTGCAAAGAACAGCTGGGAAGGCATAAGCAGATGTGCTGTTTGTCATTTACTCTCACTGTTATTGTTTATCGTTTCACTGAATAGCTGCTTTCCCAGCACAAGGTCAGTCAGCTGTCTCATCCTCAGTCAACTCTCACATGTCCATTCAGTTCTCAGACTGTCAGAGGAAAAGCACTACCTGATTCATGCTCTTCCTTAAAACTTCATTAGCTTTTTCTCACCTAAACCAACTCATATTCTTCTAATTTCCAATAAATGAGTGCAAGTAGTCACACCACTCTAAAAGGAAGGTGTAAGACTCTTTTCCAAACATTTCAAAGAGAAATTACCTCTCCTTTCTCATTCCAATGTGTTTAGGGAGAATTCTTTTCTCATTCCAAGGTGTTCAGGGAGAATAGGATGATTAACCCTTGCTATTCTGCTTATTGATAGTAAATCAGACAGACACATTAAATTCAGGATGTGTGCTTCTACATCATTCTAGTTTCTACCAAGAGTGAACACCACAGTTTGTGGCCAGCTGTACAAAAGATACAAACTCTACATTGTAAGCCTCCTCCGGCCTGGCCATACTTTCTTAAAGACATATAGCTGCTGCAGGAGGCCACAGCTGACAGAAAAGCAGCAGTCAGAAGATGGCCCATCTCATGGAGATCACTGAAGCTCATGGAGATTAGTATAGAGTCTTTAAAAAGAACTTCAGCTATCTAATGCCAGCGCAGTGATGCTCCAGGGATTATCTATCAGCAGCTGAATATATTATGTAAAACCAGGATTGTGCTTTTTATGAGATACAGCTTTTCCACTATATAGCCTCCTCCAAATCAGCACTAACAAGGCTTGGGTATTATGGATACAAGAGCTACCATGGCTAGCCTAGGTCTGGCCTGGAGAATCCCATCTTTCATGAAGTCAAAAGCAAGTGTTTCCATTACGGCAATCTCAGCACCAATAGGAGAGGACAATCTAGGACAAACAACCCGAAAGCAAATGCCTTCAGGAACAGAAGCTGTTATACAAGAGATGTAGTTCTTTGATATGTTTCCATATTCTGGTCAGCAACATTTCAATCTTCCTGTGTTTCCATTTCAAAACAACTTGTGCTAAGGTGCCAGCTGTGGCCAGAAGACAGGCAGTGGACAAATGGATTGCCACAGACAGGTGTTTGTTATGTTAAGAATCCCCACATACCCTAGCTATTCTGTTTTGCCAAGAGTGCCAGAGAGGTATGTCAGACCCCACCACTTCTCTACTTTTCAAGATCAGGTGCTCTCCCTCCCATCACCATAAAGTGTCACCATGACTACACTGGACCTTGGGCTTCAGTCAGCATGGCAAAAAGCAATGAGTGACATCCTGTCTGTCACTAGGCTTCAAGGCAAAAGCAGTCTAGGAGGAATAGCAATATTCCTCAGGATCTTAAAAAAGGAGAGGAAAAGGGGAAAAAAATGGTCTGGTCAGCTGGAAACACTATTACAGAGAATCTGTGCTTCCACAAATTATTTCAGACAGAATGATGAAAATTGCTGAGATACACTCAGTGGGAAATGTCCTCAACCCATTCCACATAGCTAGGGCTTCAATTAAGTTAGGTGGAGAACACACCTCGTTCTGCAAATTGTTGTAAGGGTGTTTAACTTTCACCAGGGAAGTTTTCCAGAGGTTTCAACAGGACAGCTAATGTATTTTAAGAAGTCAGACATATTTGTAGAAAACTGCTGACTCAAGCTCAAAAAGTTAGGACAAACTCCATTTGTACAGCAAGCCCCCTCCTCTTTTACTGCTGATGCAGCTCTGATGTGGATGCAGCAAGTTGCCACAGCCGTGCACGGTGCTGCAAACCACGGAATCCATTTCTACAAACAAGTGACCCTGAATGTCATTTGTGCATTACAGTTAATGATGTTAAGTCACTTCTGTTACTGATGCTTCACTTTTATGAGCACTGACACAAAACAACAGTCCTCTCACTTACTTTCGACGTGTGCAAAGGCACAGAAGGGACCGCGCGGGCAGTAGCCTGTCTGCCGCATGTCATTGCACTTGGTAGATTTGTAAATCTAAACAAAACAGAAGGGTGGCTGTAAGTGCTGAGTGAAATGTCATCTTTTTCTTCATAAATAATCTTTAACTGGTAATCTAATCCATCACAAAATTGAAATTGCTAAAATTAAGCAGAAAGGTAGTTCTTACCTCAGGATGAAACTGCTGCTCGGTACGAGAATGGCAATATTGACAGCTATCTCCATTTTCACACCTTGAAGGTTCACCCCATTCATCTGCATGTTTTACACTGGGACAAGGAGTGGACCTAGGAAAAAGTGATGCCAGAGCATGTCTGTATCTGCTTCCTAGCAGAAGTCTCAAACAATTTCCCACCAGATCTCAGAATTTCACACTCTAGGGACCTTTTGGAAATTCCTTGAGAGAAAGATGGGCTACTAAGATTCTATAAATCTTCTGACTAATGACATTTATACACAGTCCTGAGACTGTTAGGCAAAAGCCTAGTTTCCCTCTCTGGAGATATTCAAAACCTACCTGGATGCATTCCTGTGTGGCCTGGGATAGGTGACCCTGCTCTGGCAGAGGAGTTGGACTAGCTGATCTTTCAATGTCCCTTCCAGCCCCTAACATTCTGTGATTCTAAGCTTTGTACCACTGCACAAAACACCACCAGAAACAATGAAGGAACCCCAGTGTATGCAAAATAATGTATGCAGTGCACTCTGCAGTGTATGCAGAGTGATGCAAAATAATGTAATGGTGAATGATGCAATGATGAAAAGAAGGAGATGCACTGAATTTTGGTCCTAAAAGTATCGCTCAGAAATGGAAAATTATAGAACAAAAGCAGACAAAGACAGCCATTATAATTGGTCCTCTTATAGCAAAGGTTTGATCTAGTGATTCCAATTTGGTAAGAATTATGTAAAATATTTTCATCCTTCACACAAAAGAAGAACATTTCCATTACAGCTTCATAGTTTCTTTTCTTCAGAATGCTCTGCTCATTCTGAAAGGATGCTTTATTCCTCAGACCAAAAACCAAACAGCAAGGCTACTGGGAAAGCCATGCTTTTATTCCACTAGGAATATCCAATCACACTACAGAAGAACCCAAACAGACCAGTCCATTAGCAACTGACTCACCAAAAGATCTGCTCTTAATATGTATTTCTGTACCTGTATTTGAATTTCCTGGGGTTCCGTCTTCTGTCTCGACTATTGTGGTAGTGCGGGCACGCGTAACCCTGGCGGCAGAGTCTGGGGGGCTTGGTGCACTGCTCTGTCTTGTAGCCAGCTAACACAAAATTTGTGTCTGTGAACAGGTCAACAATTAAAAGAAATAAGCAACCAATTTTGCATTCAGGGTGTCTTTACTCAGGTATCACACTGCTTTTTGTGAAAAGAAAAACACCCAAACAACAAACCAACTGCGATTCACAGACCCCTCTGCTCTTACAGACTTAAATGGACCCTTGAACTTCTATTTCAAAAGCCTAACACATTTAGATGCAAAGCAAAATCTTCATTGCTTTTGTATTCCATAGCAGTGTCACACAAAACTACCTCACTAAAGCACTACCAATCAATCAGTCACTAAGTGATCTGAAAATTCTTGTTACGTGCATTTAACACTCTGAAAACAAACACCTGAAAGGAAATTCTTCATTTTAGTAAGAAAACCGTTAAAAACTTATCCAGTTTTGTATTTGGATGTTTCTTATGTTCAGTGTTGACAGTCCATATTTCACCAAAACTGCTCTCACATTAATGCATGGCAAGGCTGTCCAGTAAAATCTTTCTGGACAAATTCTATACCCTCTTCTCTACCTTTGCCTCTGTCTCTAACATCTTTGGTTCCAGGAACCAGGAGATAACAAACAAGGTTCTGTGTAGAAACAGAAAGATTCAGAGAAACAATGGAGCAAGTAAATAAAGGAGAAGGTACAGTTTCGCTAACAAGAAGCATGGGTTTATGGGGAGTAAATCATGTCCAAATAATCTCACTTCTTTCTAAGGTGGGAAAAAGGATGGAGGTAAAACAGCAGCGATGTCATGCAGCTTGACTTCAGCAAACCTTTTAGCCTGAGAAGTTCTCAAAAATTAACTGCACAATACTACAAGACTCCTGTAGGATTGGTGGGAAAGTAGCAGAAGAAACATTCTCAGAGTCATTCCTTTTGTCCTTTCAGATAGCAAAGATTAATAATTGGACTACCACGCAGAGTCTGTTCTTTCTTCAGTCCCTTTCATTAGCTCCACTAAAGCCTGGGGAGAGTAAGGCTGAAATCAGTAGTTAGATGAATTCCAATCCCCAGAGAGTATGTGTAAGTTTCACTGTATCTACAGGGACTGACAGAAGCCATACAACATTATACAACATAGACCAGTCACAATGCAAGGAATGCAACAGAAGTGCTTGTAGTTGGTCAATTTTGCTATCTGTCAAGGTCTAACTTCCATCATATTTAATTTTTTTTATGTAGAGCTGACAGTTAAGGCCTACATATTAATAGCACTTGCATGGTAGAAACTTAAGCTATAACTGATTCCAAAAATACAGAGGGGACAAATAGCACACCCTATCTACCTTTAGCTCCTTAGAGACAGCATCTTCACATCACCTCTTCCTGTGTTACTGTTTCCACATGAATTTTGTAGAAGTAATTGTAACCAGCAGTTTTTTCCTAAAGCAAACTCCAGCAGGAGCTCAAACAATATCCACTGGATACTAGCATCTTTGACTACATAATAATCAAGCCTACACCAAGAACATGAGAATCAGCTTTCAAAGACTTAAGAAAACTTGGGCAATGGATTTACTTTGAGATCTAATACAACACTTTCAAGTCATTCCAGTATTTTTATATTCTGCTCCAATTGTATGCTTAATATTCTATTTCATTCCTGTTAATTAAGCTCAGCAAAGAGCATTGACACTTGAACGTGTCCAGAGAAGGGCAACAAGGCTGGGGAGAGGCCCTGAGCACAAGCCCTATGAGGAGAGGCTGAGGGAGCTGGGATTGTTTAGCCTGGAGAAGAGGAGGCTCAGGGGTGACCTCATTGCCCTCTACAACTACCTGAAAGGTGGTTGTAGCCAGGAAGGGGTTGGTCTCTTCTCCCAGGCAGCCAGCACCAGAACAAGAGGACACAGTCTCAAGCTGCACCAGGGGAGGTTTAGACTCGAGGTGAGGAGAAAGTTCTTCACCAAGCGAGTCATTCGTCATTGGAACGGGTTGGCCAGGGAGGTGGTTGAGTCACCATCCCTAGAGGTGTTCAAGAGGGGACTGGATGTGGCACTTGGTGCCATGGTCTAGTCATGAGGTCTGTGGTGACAGGTTGGACTCGATGATCCTCGAGGTCTCTTCCAACCTTGGTGATACTGTGATACTGTGATTACTCCATTAGCTAGTCCATATGACTTAAAAATTGAAGACACTCATCACTACCAGTACCTAGCATAAGGTAGTGCCCCTACTGACTTTTAAGAACATTTATTCAATTGACACAGATTAGCAACACTTGTATCAAGTAAATTGAAAAGCACCCATTAAACATTTTCACAACATTTTCAAAATGCAATCTGAATGTGAATGGGGCAGACAGTAAAACTTGTTCACAGATATCCACACTGCTTATATAAATCAATTTTTTCACTCTGTTAAAATAAGGGTTTTGAACTTCTCCCAAATGAAGACCTAAGAACAACATACTGCATCCAACACCAATAAGGAAAAAGAGAAAGAAGATAGAGTAATGTTACCCTGCCATCTTGGATCTTCACTAAGGATCTTCTCAATCATTGCCTGGCTTGCTAAAATTCCTGGTTGCACATCTGGAATAGCCTCACCACATCCTAGCTGCCCATTCTGTAAGGTTTCCTGCGCCTGAAGTTCTCTGGAATGGGGAAAAGAAAGTAACACTGCTGAACTACATAGCTACAGTAACTCTGTCAGTCACAGGTATAATTCTGTCCAGCTCTATCAAAATGCTGTCATTTAATCCAGCTCTTAACAAAATGTAATTGACTGTATTTCAAACCATTGCTTGCACTAAAGCTGGCAAATAACTGTAAGGAATAACCAAGCCACACAAATCAGAGAGAACACATGAAGGAATGTTGGCATCATTCATATAGACAGTGTTTGTACCAGCAATGACCATCTGTATCTCTGCATCCTGGTGTTATGACATTTTGAGTATGCTATCAATTCAGTGCCACACAGGCATAGATATTCTCTAGATATTCTCTATATATCTTTCTATGTATGTATAGAAAGAGCAATAAAGGTGACCAGAAATAAAGAACTCCTCTATGAGGGAGAATTAAATATCATAGGACTCTCTGCCTTAGAAAAGTAGTGATTGAAGGAAGGCACAAAATATTGAACACTAGGTGAATGCTACATCACAGAAAAAGCAGCCAAAGTATGTTTGGATTGCTGTAAGACTGTGCATGACCAACAGTCATTACAAGGACATGCAATCTCTTCTGCAAGAAATTACAACTACTCCTCAAGTAAGTCACCACAAGTTTGCTGAAAGATCACACTGACTGCTATCAAAAAGGCATTGTATCAGCCATATGAAATCACTCCCAAGAAATCTAAGACAATTTTATTACACCACTTATAGTAAAATTAAGCTACATAGTGATTACACAATGGCAAATCAGTATAGAACATATTTTTCTTAGTAGCATAATTATAGAGTAATTATATTTGGCAGACTTTGAAGCAATGGAGACACAAGGTGAGGAATAAAATACCAGAGGCGGATCTGTAGCACTCTATGAGAATTAATGGCCTCTACCTTCAGCTGGCACTTTCTCTAGACACAAATGTTCAAAGAACTTACCTCCTATACCAAAACACTCCTACTTGGGATCTCCAAAGAGGAGTTTGAAAGGTATGGTCATTTATAATGTAACTAGTCATGACATCATTTACATTTCAAGAATTTCCCAGGCCCCAATGATCCTCCAAGAAAGAAAAATCATACCCACAGCCAAGTCTAAAACTTTCCAAACACTCAAAATGTTTCTTTTACAGATTCAGAAAAGGTGCAAGCAATGTGAAGGAAAACAGTTCCTCAAGCACTTTTTCCTTAAGGTGGATATATAGACAAAGAAGGCTATTGCTCTGCTCTCTAGTTAAAACTGAGAGACCCTAATATCTGTGTCCACCACACAGCAAAAAGACCACAAAAGAAAAACTAACACCTGATTGTTTAGACTTCCTTATGAGTGGTGGGTGTCTGTAATCAGAAAAAGAAATGGCACAGAACTGTTTTTCACAGGCACCGAATAAGTTTGAGGCAGCTCACTTGTAGGTTCAAGCCATTAAACAGACTCCTACCACAAAGGTCTTCAGCTCCTTCTGATGATCCATATATAGCAAATCATCAATAAACAATCACACAACACATGAAAAGACATTTAGAGAAGGGACCTTGGTGTCAGTCCCCTTGTCCAGTGGTTTTCATTACGACAGATAAGATTACAAAGATGCTAAGCGCTCTGTACTCAGACTGATGTGCCAGAGTGCTACCTGCGCTAAATGAGGGAAGGTAAAAAGCAAAATTGAATGGACAGATGTCTTGCAGAAGAGGCATCTGGAAAGAAAAGTTATATGTAACTAAACAGTATGTTACCAGGCAATATAGCAGTGAATTCTGTAGCAAAATATGAATTAAAAGAAAAAAACTATTAAATTACTGAAAAGGCACTAACCTTACTAAAATTATTGCAAAGGGAGAGTTATCATCTCCCAACAGATGGCTGGGAATATGGGATAACAAAGGTAACAACGTAAGACAGCAGCCATACCAGCTCAGATCAAAGGTTCATCTAGCCTGGAATCCTGTCTCCAACAGTGGTCAAGAGCAGATGCCTGAGGAAGAGTATAAGAATAGGGCAACCATATAGCAATACTTCCCCAGAACGCTCTTCCACCGTCCAGTAAGAGCTAGCTACTTATGACCCTCCAAGGCTTTAAAACTCCATTCCTGCTAAGTATATGTAGACCTACAGGATACCTAGAGGTATCCATTCCTACTGAGCATATGCAGACCACTGCATATGCAGACCAACAGTTCCCCTTCCATCCATTTGTAATACCTCCAAATGGACATGCTTAGCTCCCAGCTTTGGCCACAGCTAAAGTTCCTACCTACCACTACACGATTCACAAAGCACCTTATATTGACAATAACTTGAGATATACTACAGAGGCAGAAAAGAATACTTACATCTTATATATAAAAAACCCCACAACATAATTAAAAACAAAAGGCACCATCCATAGGCAAAATGTCAAGCACACAAGCTGAGAACCTGAAAGATGGCTTAACAGAAACATAAATTTATGAATGCAAGAAACACATGCAAGTTTACAAGGCATTAATTAGTGGTCTTTTAGCAGTCATAGCAATTACATACATGTCTCTTGAAGTTGCAAGTTACAAAACCTCAGTATTTGTATCTCCCAGAATTCTTCTGTCCACTATCATGATGCATTTAACAGTCCTTCTGTTTAGTTACAGTACTTTCCATGCAAAGTACACTGCATTTTCTGGTACCCTGTGACAACAGACATGCAGTATGTCCTGATAATTAGGCTGAAGAACTTTAAATAAGACTACCTGGTATCATATACTGGTGGCCTAAGGTCATGTGGACCATGGGCAAAGGCACAGTGAATTCCATTCTTCACACAGTGACCCCGGGCATCTGTTTCATGAATGCATGTTCCAGTCTTGTAATATCTGAGATGATACTTCCTTTCTGTATCCCCTGTTGTTCGATGCAGGTAAGGACAACTACATAATAGAAAGGGAAAAGTTAGAGCACTGCTTTGAATGTGGGCTTCAATAAGTGAGTTCTGAATTATGTGGTATCTTTTATTAACTTGTAAGAAGCAGCTCTGCAGGCTTCTTCAAACAAAAGTTATCCCCAACAAACCACCGTCACGGCTCATCTTCAAGTTGAAAAACCATTCATCTATTTCTTAGTCTCTGCTAAAGTTTTAAGAATTTATAGCAGGCTGGCTCACAAAGATGTTATCAATACATGCAGTAAGCACTTCTGTAAGCACATCATCATATGAGCTAAAGACTGACATCTACCATACTGATACAAGCTCAAATCATTTCCACACCAAGAGGCACAAGACTTTTTTTAACGTCAGAGTCATCTAAACTCAAGGGGTACTAGAAGCATGGAGATTATTTTTTCTGCCTGCTGTTTATAGACATGGAACTTATTGAACAACCTCAGAGGAAATCTAAAATGACTCTTCTGGTAACAGAGAACAATTTTTACATCAGCAATATATCTTTGTACATCTACTAACCATTTCTCAGAGGCTATTATGGGAGTTATGGTCTGCACTTTAAAATGGCTAGCATCGTGTACGGATTACAACTCCAACTACTAGGAGTTTTTTCAACCCACATGGGGCTATCTGTTCTCTCTCAATTTATTTCAGTGTAATTGTTTTTGATCTCTGCTGGTTTTATAAAAATACACATCTAAAAGAAAAACAAACCAAAACAACAAACAACTGCTTTTCCCCATCCCAAAAAAGCTTAAAAGAGTGAGACAGAGCAAGAAATGTAAAGTCTCACAGAAATAGTTTCCTTTGAATGGGAAACTGTAAAACATTAAACAGAACTGAATGTTCCTAAGAATTTATGCTACCTGAAGCTTTATTTACTATATTCTAAAACTGTTACTTAGAAAATAAACAAATGCAATTGTTGGCAAACCATTTACAACTCTGGTATTTATTTACATGAAAACAACACATTCTTACCACTGCTTGTGTTACTTTCAGGTAGCAATACTATTTATGGTTTCTGAGAATCCATCAGATTCTTTGGCCAGCACTAGGCTTGAACAGAACTCTAAACAAGAGGAAATGCAATCTGGGGCTGTATTTTTGTCATTGCTAACTGCCTCACCACTGTCAGAATCTCTGCAGAGGTCAGATTCTTCCATTTTCCCAGGAGATTCTTCATTACGATCTCTAATCTTTCACTTACACATGCACACCTCATAAAAGGGACAACACTGTGGCATATTCTCACACATGATGTTCATGCCTACACTTTAATTTACTTAAGTTTGCTTGCTTCTGTTTGAAATAAGAATTAAATGACTTATCTTACATGGAAGAAGTGTACAAGTATTTGTATCTCATTGCTTGTCTCTATGTCCATGGTTCCTTAGCAGAGGGCAAACATTTTTGCTTAAATATTTGCGTTGTTTCCCTGACCTTACAGGTGGAGGTGTCCCCCCCACAAAAAAACCCAAAGTTTAAAGTGCTACATTATTTTTAAATCACTGGTTAATAACAAAAGATAATGCCATGGGGTACAGTTATAGCTTGTCAGACAAGCAAAATACAACTTGCATACAACATGAGAGAAGGAGAAATACTCAGTTCACAATGTCTCCCACAAAAAGGCAACGTGGATACCAAAATCAAGCCAAGGAAAAACATCTAAACTATGTCAGGAGACTAATTTCTGCTGAACTGAATTTAGGTTTGCTTTCACCAAGACTCAATACTTGTGCCATCAACAGCTAATGAACTACAAATTTCACAGAAAACACAGCTTTCCTGATGTGTGTTTTGCTAGCAAACTAGAGAGTCCCCATAACAGGAGAAGTCCTCCAGAAACCAGGGGAATGCTTTAATGGGGTTACCCAGCGCAACTGGGACAGGTGATCTGAGTTTCATCTAAGACTTGTAAAGAACTCAAAGGGCTAGTCCTAAAGGTGACTCAGAGGGTTACACAACATGTAAACCTCAAAGAGCAAGACCAACAGCCATCAGTTTTGCACCTCTATGTTTGACATCTGAATTCACTACCACAGCAACACAGACATCAGCTGCAGCTCATCACAGGATCGTCAGAAAGACAGAAGACAGTGCTTATTGACACATGGTGTCAGACTAAGCCAATGTGCCAAAATGTGCACAGACCAGATGTCCTCCTCAGCCTTTAGTGAACTAGAGGGATGCTAAAACTTATCTCAATTTTTTAATGAAATAAACCACTATAATATACAGCTTTAAGCAAGGCAAGTATTTTGATTTAAATTAGCTGATATTAATTATCATCAGACTACATGGCTGCAAACTTGATAAACCTCTTATCATGCATGTCAGTTAGGCTCCTAACCAGGAAGCAATCTTCAGTTAACTGCTGGGGACAACCTTTCCAACTGCAGCAAAAAGGTTTCCATCTCACATCTCAGTTAGTGAAACACCTCCTCTTATTTGCTTCTAACAGTCTTGCCTAGCTAATAATATCCTTTTAAACCATTCCTTCCTTTTTCCTCCTTCAGAATCAGTATTCATCACTCAATAATGAAAGGTCAATTTTTGACTCCAAACAATCCATGATATGAGGATCCATTATCCTCATTTGTCAATTTTCAAAGAATTGCCCATGCTGCCCCAGGACTGGCAGAAGTGCTTCAGGAACACCTGAAAACATACTGAACTCTTCTCACATTTTTTCTGGATTATATTGCTTAGGCAGAGTACCCAATGTTGTCATGCTGCCTAGAGCTTTTTTCTGGTTCATCTTCTATCCTGTCATTTAGTTTGTAAAGCCTCTGGGGAAAAAATCCACCTGTTTCTTTTGTGACTACAGCCTCTAACACAAAAGATACCTGACCTGTGACAAATGCTGATATACACTACAGCAACCAAAACACTTAATATGCCTTTTTTGAAACAGGTAACCAGCATAACTACATATTTCCTCTGTGTATCCTCTGATACACAACCACACTATACCCAGCTGCTCTATATATGCCTGCCTGTCATATTGCACCATTTGCTCATTCTCATCTCCATAAAGCTTCTACCTCTCCCCAAGTTCAGCGAAGACCCTCTGTAACCATCCAGAAGATACACAAACACTAACGGGCTAACCAGACAACTAACAATGAACTCCTGCACAAAGCATTCTCCTCTACTAGCCATCAATCTTTACAAAGCTCAGAGAAGTTTAAAATCTTGAAGCCACCTTTACACTGCATAGTTTGCACCTACTGGCTGATTTCTGTGGTGTTGGCAAGAAAAAGAAAGCACAACTGGGGAAAAAAAAATAGAAAAAGAAAGGTGCAGCAACAGTACTGTCAGACAACCAGTTTCTTATGTTATCCTTTAAAGACTGTCACAGTGCAAAAGGATAGTTTGAGCTCTATGATAAGTCTGCAGAACACATGCTTGCATCAAAATACAAGTGTCAAAAAACTGACAAATCACTTAGAGAAATCTGTTTTCAAATAAACTGCAGCAGGAATTCTATCCATCATGTTTGCTAAGGAGAAATTAGCATCTTTCCTTAATGTCACTGACAGCACTATAAACACCTAGGACTGAAAAAAAATCACTTACTCATCTCCATCTGGGCAGATTCCTGTAGTTTCATCATATTTTGTACAATAAACATCTGGACTGTAGTTAAAAGTCCCATCACGCCTTCGTATAGGTCTACGACGACGCTGATTTAGGAAATGCCAATGAAAACAGGTAAATGGTCTGTGCTGGGTACACTTGTGCTGCAAAAATAGGGGGCACTGCTCTGTCCTAAATTCCTTTAGATACCTAAAAAAATTAAACTGTGTTACAAGTTTATCTTATTGGAGGCACATTTTTACAGTAGTAACAGGGCACTTGACAATTCAGTGCATATAGCCCATTGAAAAATTGTACAAATGTACCTGCATACAGATTTAGTTCCTATGCACAATTTACTGCTTAGCTGTTGAACACAAGTGACTTCATTTCTTTATGACAGATGCATTACTAATAAAATACAGAGGAATACCTGGAAAATTATGCTATGCTTTGTAACTAAACTAAACACATTAATTTTATAAGTACAGTATTCAGAATATTGTCCTAAGTAACCACCAGATTATAAATCCAAGTAGTTGAATGAGCATTCCTCTTGCTTGCTGCCATACACAATAGCCCCACATAGGCTGTGTTAACTAAATACCACACATTTTACACACAAATACCACCAGCTAATTTAAACATCAGTCCCCATTGCAGACATTCCCCAAATGCAGACACACCCTATAGAAAACTGGAGGGTTAGAAGAGCTTTATGGCAGTCATCAGGGGCTAGGAGAGGACTTGAGGAAATATTTTACAAAGGTTACACTACTGTTGAGGTAGTCAGGTCCTGCCAGACCAGGCACTACCGTGGCATTTATCAAAGCAGGTAAGACAGCACTTCTTGCTCAGTTTATATGTATGAGCCAATTTCACAAGCTCACTGTGTCTCTGAAGTTACAAAGTATTTGCAGAGGAAGGGGTATAATGGGGGCTTTTCACAAGAACCTTAGAGTTCCAAGAGGACTCTAAAAGGTTGCAGGATGTCAAACAGGCTAGAGGGCAACTGAAGATATAGGAAAAGCAAAAAAATCAGGAGGAGGAATTAAAGGAACCTCCGTTGCTTAAATTGGCACATGAGGGGATGTAATAACACCATTATAAAACTATATATTGTGGACTGTGGGGGAAAAAATGTGGACATTAAGGGTTGTAGGATGGCCTTTAGCAGTATCTAGGCAAGTGGCTACATTCTTGTGGTCTTTTTGAGAGGGGTGAAAACGCCGATGTTATAGAAGTGATGATATGGGGGATGGGGTGTGAAGGAATGCCACAATTCAGGGAGAAGTTACTCTGCACTTGTGGGGAGCCCGTAGTCCACATCGGATGGGCTGTCAGCGGTGCTAAAGGGCTGCAGGGACTTCACAGGCTATATAAAGTCTTTTCCGCAGAAAATGGACAGACTTGGAGAGAGGATGGCGAGTCTTTCGGTACGGGAAGCACAGCACAAATAGTCACGGAAACATCCCAAGGACAAGAGCTGAGGCTGGCTACGCAGCGCGCTTAAGAGAAGTGGAAGACTACTGTCAC
This sequence comes from Melanerpes formicivorus, assembly GCF_026170545.1. Taxonomy (NCBI): domain Eukaryota; kingdom Metazoa; phylum Chordata; class Aves; order Piciformes; family Picidae; genus Melanerpes; species Melanerpes formicivorus. The sequence continues at coordinate 9,994,072 of NW_027142366.1, read as the reverse complement.
AGCTTGGAGAGGGCGGTCTCGGAGTGCGAGGGGGTGCCGCGGGGCTCGGGATGCCGCAGGATGCCGGCGGCTCCCCGTGCGGACCAGAGTGGCACAACCGTGGGAGCGGACGCGAAGCGCCGAGAAGCGCCGCGGGCGCTCGCCAGCCAGCCGTGCCAAGGCCGCCTCTATCCGGCCGGCACAGGATGCGGCTTGCTCCCTACGGCGACTGAAGCCGAAAAAGAAGTCCGACGGAGGCTGGCCAGGGCCAGGCAAGCTCCTCACAGGAGCTGCCGCCAGCGCAGGAGGCCGCGCGGAGCAGGCCTGGCACACAACCGGGCCTTCTGCCTCGGGTCCTCAGACCCTTCCCGCGCAGCGCTGGGGCCCAGGGAGCAGGACGCCTCCAGGACGCGATACCTACGTATAATGCGTCGGCTGCTCGGTCTGCGGGGACCCACCGGCCCCGCCGCCCCGCGACACAGCTTTCGAAACCGACGGCATCTTCCCCGGCGGCCAGCACAGCGCAGGCGCGGCCCCGCCCCGCCAGCCCGCGCCCCAGGCGCCTGCCCGCGCTCCCGGCTGCTGCCGCCGCTCCGGCCCGGGCCTCCGTACCCCCGCCAGGGCTGTGTCCTCCAAGGCCTCGGAAAGGGTTCGTTTCAGAGAGTACGCTGAGCTTCCCCTGAGAGCGTCACCTGACGGCCTCATGCTCTGTGCTTTTAACAACAAAACGCTGCAAGTTCTCCAGCACCTTAAAAGCAGGAGACTATATGAATAGATTTACAGGTGGAGATTCTTTATTAAACGCTTATTGCATCATCTGAAAATAAGGCACATGCGACAGGGCAGGTCTTTAGTTCCTTAAGTAAAGAAGTTTTTACGTTCCCAGGTTCGTTGAACACAAAGTTTGTCAGAAACGGGTATCACACCTTAGGTCAATATAAATACAACCCAGGACTACGCTTTGCTCTCCAGGATGCCCTCTTGCATGCATCTCACAACACTCCGTTGCGGTAAAAGTGGAATCCCAAGACAAACCTTGTGCCAGTACTGAACCAAGTGCATTCCTTTACTAGGCATGATCCAGTTAATCTACAGGGACTCCACAACAAAATCAAAAGCACCTCTGGTGGCATGCTGTTTGGAGACAAATCAGCAGCATTGGCCAAATATGATGCAAATCTGTTTTCCCTGTAGCTCCAGCCTGTTTTGCTAGCTGCTGCCAGGTTTGGATTATTTTTGTTTTAATTTTTTCATTAGGAATTTTAACAACATAAAAAGTTATGCAGTTTTACATTTGAAAAAAAAAAAACATGCCTTTGAAGAGAACTAAGTTGTATTCATAGCTTTGATTCTTCCTCTCCAAGAAAAGTCTCTGCAGTGTGCAAGTTTCAATATCGATGTATCTGTAAGAAAAAGATGCTCCCTTTCCCAAACCAGTGCTGTCCCATCCCATATAATGCAAGTCAATCACTTCAATCTTTTCAGTAGCCCATCAGTAGTGATTATCTAAACCAAAAGCACACCTAAGTTCTAGTGTACAAAGCAAGCACTGACCCTGCTTTAAGGGTTGCAGAAGGTAATGTCTGTGTTATTTAGTATAATTTAAATAAAAATCAGAATCACATTTTAATAAATCATACCATTACAGTCGTCTGCAATGTAAGGTGAACTTACTCTTGACTAGCAAAATGTCAAATGAAGGTCAGCTTCAACAGCTATTTTAGAGACTCAGAGCTCTGATACTTTAATAACACTGTGCATCTAAGAAAAATAGCCCAGGAAAGGAGGTATTGTATAAAATATATCTTCAAGTTGATTTGCAATGCATCCTCTTCATCCCTATACTGTGCAATGCAGGAATAAACTACTCCCTATGCTATCAGTCTAAACTACTCATCTAAGAGAAGCAAAGAAAGCCACACTACAGATGAAGGAAAGAAGCCTGTAAGCTAAGGCTGCCAAAAAAACGTTTTCCCATGAAAGTGTCAGTGCAGCTTTTAACCAGGTGAATGCCAGCGAACTTCAGGCAGCTCCTTCACTGCAGCCGCACTCCAGCCCTCATTTCTCCAGGGGTTGCAAGGGAACATTGCTTGTCTGAGCCGCATCTAAAGAGTCCACGATCTCACCGGAGAAAATTGCTTCCAGTCGCTGATCAACCTCCGTTTCTTCCCGGAACACACACCAGAGTAACAACCCCGTGGTCAGCAGACTCAGAGGCAGCACCTTCGACCACGACTTCTCGTGGTCGCTCCCCATAGACTGGCTGACTCTCCACACCCGCGGACTGGCCTTGCTGACGGAGAATGGGGTGGCCCCCTCGCCCTCCGGATCCGCGTCCGCCGCGTCCTCAGCACCCCGCCGCTGTGCCAGCCACCTCGCGGGACCAGGCAGGCGCAGGGGACGCCAGGCCCTGCAAAGACACACGGGTCAGAGGCGCGAAGAAACCGCCGGCACCCCAGCCCCGCGGCCGCCGCCTCACCGCCAGCGGCCCAGCGCCCAGCTCATCCCGGCGTGCTCCCGGCCTCGCTCCTCCCCGCGCCGCCCGGAAGCGGAAGCGCAGACGCGCCTCCGCCAGCATGATGTGGCGGCCTCTCCCGGCCGGGAGGGTGCCGAACGGTGGCAGAAAGGGTCGCCGTGCACGCCGGAAGGTGCCGGAGCGAGGGTGGAGTGAGAGTGCTGGGCACAGGCACCCGGCAGGCAGAACCTGCTCGGCCTCCACCCACTCCACAAGGAGGTTTCCAGAGCTTGGTGGGGAAGAGTCCATTGCAGTCCGTGTCACGTACAGGGAACGGCCGCGCATTCCCGCAGCCAAACTATTCTCCTGTCTTCACCTTTCTGTCATGCCAAACAATTTTCGCTATCCAAAGCTGCTGTTAACCTCTGACCACAGGGACAGTGGTTGAACAGAAAATATTTTAGCATATAGATGAGATACTATGGTCTTAGGACCGCACAAATATTCCACTGTTGGTCTTGAATCATTTTTTATTTACACCACGAAGTACCATGCTTGATTTAAGAAAAAAAAAAAGCTGGAGTCACAAAATCTAACCCCATCCAGCCTCGACATTTTACAAATGTTCTCAGAAAGCAGCAAACTCTTCTTGGTAACAGGGAGTCCTCAATCCGTTATGGTCCCTCCGCTTTAGGGTAGGCATTCAGAAAGCTTGAAGGTAAATCATCTTGGTTCCACCAGACATGTTCAGCTTGCTTCGCATTCTATCTGAACTTGCTGTTCACCACCCAAGTCTATTCATGCAGTGTCACTCCAAACTCCTGTATCCCCATGCAGGTGCTCATCATCCTTTGAGCCGTTAGTGAAAGTTGTCGCTGCGGTTGCCAGTTTGTGACTTACATGTTCAACACTTGTGTTTTCAGCTGCAAAATTTAGTTGAAGAGATCGGTTACTTCTGCTTTTAAACACCACATTTTTGCCATTTGTGGCATTTTTGACACAGAGTTCACTGAATGGTTTTTAAGTCATCTAGAGTATGCTGTAAATTCATCTTTTTATTACCCACCTCTGATCTTCAATAAATTGGAATATCAAACAGGCAGAAATACTGTGCAGGTTACACAGTTAATAAACTATGCAGATAACATGTATTACCAAAATTTTAACATGATGTATTTTGTCCAGAAAAGAAAATCACCAATTCAAAAAAGAGGCAACAAAAGGTTTCTCAAAAAAAAAAAAAGTATGTCACCAATTTAAGTTAATTAGCTCAAAGCTTCACAGTCTTGAAATGCCAGTTTTGAATGTAAAAGGTATAAATAGACATTCAGGGAAACTGAATCATCCTCAGACAAAGACTTCATGTCACACAGACTAGGAGAAATAAGGTAAGGGACAAAAAAAACCCTCAACAACTAGAAAATCAAAGCCCAGGTTGCCTGGAATTAATACAGATAAGCCTTACTTCTTAGCTGGCATCAGTCATTCCTTCTAAAAGCTGCATGTGATACGGTACTTACCTAACAGAAATCAAACAGTGGGGGAAAAAGTTGACTAAGAAAGGATAAAAACAATTCAAACAGGTGCAAAAACAATTTTAAGTGTTCTTGAAGAAGTCAGGCCTCGTAGTAGACTATGCACAAAGTGGAGTTAGTTAAAAGATGCTTATGTGCTGTGAATGCTGCAATGCAAATAAGTACTGGAGATAAATTTCAATTACAACAGCAGTCAAAATTTTTCTACAAAGCTAACATTTCAAGTCAACAATATAGTGAAGAGGGGAGGTGGTGGTGCAGCAAAGTCAGTCCTGTTGTGCAGGAATGAGACATAAATACCAGAAACTTTGTCTACTGAAGTTTACCTCCACATACAACATGTACATGGTTATTCCATCCTTGTTGTAACCAAAACATTTAGTTATTTGCATTTTGAAGGGACAAGTAAAAGAACAATACCAAAATAACTCACCAGAGTCTCCTTTGTATGCAATACCATGCTGGCTTAATAGATCTTGAAGTTTTTTCAGTTCTTTAGAAAGTTGGTTGTATTCCTTAGAAAGAGAAAAAAGAACCTTAACACAAAAGCCCCAGACATTTAAGATGGCTCTCCCACTCTCCACATGCACATATAAAACGGGCCTCTATAAAAAATACTGGGTCTGTGCACAGCTGTTACAGCTGCTGACTTAAAAGATCTTAAACTGCTTATTCCAAGAACAAGGTGCAAATTTTACAAAAGGATTAGATTCTGTGCTGCCAAAACAGAAGCCAGCTTTTTCCTAGCCCAAGAGTAAAAATCAGGAGTGCTTTCTGTAATGATTTCAGATTTATCCTCTACCTAGTATTTTCTTATGGCACAAACCTGTTACAGAGCAAGCCTTATTTTATTTTACATCCTCAGCAGTTTCTGTTAACTTACAAAGCCAGGGATTGTTCAGTACTTCTATACATTATGAGGATTAATTCCCTTCCTTGCTCTTTTTTTGATGTTCAGCTTGCACTCTTTGAGGCTAAGCACACCATCTATTTTCCCCATTTCAGTTCTGCTGCAGGACTGCTGACACACATTTGGAAATGGACACAGCATAGCTCATTCTGCCTTCTCCTTGTGCAACATCCAACACATCCTGACACAACTATGGGTAATTATATGGTGTGTCAATGTTCCAAAGGCTGGTTACATTTAGAATAAACCTTTATTAGAATAAACCAAACCAGGTTGGAAAAGACCTTCAAGATCATCGTGTCCAACCCATCAACCAATCCAACCCACCCAAACAGCTAACCCATGGCACCAAGCACCCCATCAAGTCTCCTCCTGAACACCTTCAATGACGGCGACTCCACCACCTCCCCGGGCAACCCATTCCAATGGGCAATCACTCTTTCTGTATAGAACTTCTTCCTAACATCCAACCTGAACCTCCCCTGGCGCAGCCTGAGACTGTGTCCTCTTGTTCTGGTACTGGCTGCCTGGGAGAAGAGACCATCATCTGCCTGTCTACAACCTCCCTTCAGGTAGTTGTAGAGAGTGATAAGGTCACCCCTGAGTCTCCTCTTCTCCAGGCTGAGCAACCCCAGCTCCCTCAGTCTTTCCTCATAGGGCTTGTGTTCCAAACCCCTCACCAACTTTGTTGCTCTTCTCTGGACTCGTTCCAGCAAGTCAACCTCCTTCCTAAACTGAGGGGCCCAGAACTGGACACAGGACTCGAGATATTTTCACTAGTAATAGTAATTCCTTCCTATTTCCAGATTGATATTCCCCAGAAAGAGTGCTTACAAGCTGTTCATAACCCAGGTGCCTACACTAATTCTTACACACACCCCCTCATCCTCTTATGGGGCATTCAGTTGTGCTGGATTGCTGTTGATTGGCTGGAATGGAAATGGCAAATCATGCCCTACAGAGACTCTTACATAGTGAAAGCAGAAAAGGTAATGGCATTAACAGATTTCATCTGAACCCAGGGAGTATTTACACAATGCTGTCACACTGCTACTGTCATACAGTAAACAAGGTGGCAATTTAATTCTACATTGTAAATACCACACACTGTACCTTGTTGCACTTCTCCACTGTTTCAAATTCCAGACTGATTTTCTTATTCTGTTTCTCAACTTCCTTTTCTTCTGTCGCTTTTAGAAATCCTGCTTCTTCAAAAATCTCTTTCAGTAATTTTCTGTATCCCTAAACAAAGTTTCCAAGAGACAACAGATCAAACCACCAACCTCTCACCTCTGCTTGTAATTTGCACTGGCCATTCCAATTCCTCAAGCTTCACTGGAGAAAATATCAGAATTACCAGCTGGTGCAGCAGTTGCAGAGCACAAAAAGTACTCTCAACTGCAGAACAAATGCATCTTTGGCTTGGCAATTTGACAGCAATTGTGCTTTACCAAATAGAGTGGGAAGAAATTAACAAACCTGCACAGTTATTAATTCATCATACAGAAGCTGCTCTGCTTCATCCCACTTTCTTTGTAGGGCTTCAGTCAGGGTTGGATAAACTGAAAAATGGAAGTCAAACCATGTAAAAACCACCACCGCTGTCTTGCCTTTGTCAAATGCTCCTCCAACAGCATGCAAGCATACTTAAGAACTCCAGGTTTCTATACAGTACATAGTCTCTGCTGCTTTCAAGAGCTGGGGTTAAACTTACAGTCTGCTTCACACATTCAGTTCCTGGAGAGTGCCACAAACCAACAATTTTCTGGTTTCCAGCTGGAAGGCCACAGCTTTCTTTCCTGAATGTAATTCTAACTGAGCTGGCCCTTTATGTAATCTAAATGAGCAGATACTACAGGACTGATTCCTTTGGCCAGGCCAAGAAAAAAATTAAAATATTAAATATACATATATAATATCACTCCCTGGGTCTAAACTAACAATGACAACCTGTCTGAAAAATACTTACATGCTGTAGTGACTGGGATTTAAAATAAACTCCCTATGTTATACTGCATTTAATACTGATTTATACTAACTTACAAATTCAACCTAAACTTTTGCACTGAGACTGGCATCACATGCCAGATGCTCTACATACAAGTGATTCTCTCAATCTTACCTAAAAGAGAGTGGGGATGGCACACGAGAGGAGTCTCAAACGTCAGAGAGTACACACAAGTACTTGGCTCAGACACATAAGCCAATTTATTGCTCTTTCCACAAACAAGATGAACCTAAGAGGAAAAACAATGATGAGCAAGACTTCTCCACATAGAAAAGGACCAGCATTGATGATCAGACTTCTGTCTTCCAGTGCTAGCAGATTGATTTCTGTACATATTGTCATATAAAAGCTTCCAGTGGTGTCACCTGCAGAGAAAGAATCTTAGCAAACACATCTTTGAGTTATTTTATCAAATGTCAAAATTGCTTCCTGCAATTGGAAAGTATCCCAATGATCCCTTCCACTTATCATTGTTCTTGGACTCCCAAGAAATGGCACTGTAGAAAGTCATGCTGTCTGAATTAGCACACTCTAGGTTATTATACCTTTGTCTGTCTGCTCTTAGTTTCACACGAGTCTCCTTCCCTCATCCACATTCCAACAAATGTGTTGTTTTCAATTTCCCATTCATGCCAGATTCTGCAAAAAAACCAGGACATCATTCTTAAGTTACTGGAAAGATAAAGGTGAGCACTCAGGAACTAAACCAGGAATACCCCTTACACCGATTTAACTGTATGTACCTCATTTTTGTTGTCTTACTATTTTCATTTCTTGAAGCCAAGACATTACAAACAGTGTAGGTTCTCATCCAGGCTGCTGCGTAGGGCACATCAGCTTTACTTTGAGAGCAGTTCTGGATCAGCTTTCAGTTTGCAAACTATTTGCACTTACAAATCTGTGCTTAAATCCAATTAAACACATCTTATAGATCAATCCCACAACAAATTCCATTATGTAAGCACCCTGTGTTAACCCAGACTGCAGCATTGGTGCTAGAGAAAACACCTATAAAAATTAGTCTCTACTTCTGCTAGTCCTAAAGCCAGTAACACTCTCAGCATTTTCATGTACCCTTTTCCTCTCATATTAGCATGCAAATAATTGTGCACATAGGGAAACAAGATGTCTATATAAAAAATGTTTAGAAGGGCAGCAATTTTAGACCAGTGCTCCATCACCACATTTAATTCAGGTCATATGGTTTGGATACTCTGGGGTATTTGAATACTTTGGGATACTTATCTTGGATCTACACTGACTCCTTTATTATGTTTTTTTTATATATGATGAACAGCAATCACTAGAAATTAAGCATGTTTCAGTTTTTAAGGCTACATTTAACTCAAGTGAAAGTAGTTAACAGATGTGAAATCTTTGTCAGTGCAAGCTGCAGTTATCTATATACCAACTTCCTCACGTGAGCATATCCCACCTGCAGCTGTCACTGGGTTTTTAATCAGTTTCCAGTTAAATGAGAGGTTATTATTTATCATGGAAAAAAAAGCTGAATTTTTCAGGATGGGTTATTGTTAGGCATAATACCTTGGGAACTATGTTGACCAACAGAAGAATCTTAAAACTGCCTCTTTCTCACAGTCTATAAAATGGTCTGGTAACAACACAGACAAAACTTAAAGCCTCACCCTAAAATCCCACTATAGGCATTCCATCGAAACGTCTGCTCATGCTGGGTGACGTTATGGAAAGGACAAAACTCATACTTGTACCTTGAAAGAAAAAATACAGACAAGAAGAAATTAAGAAATGCTTCAGACTGAAATCAAAACCTAGTTAGTTCCTACTAAATACAGAAAATTGAGTATCCAAATCCATCACTCACGTGGATTCCAGAAAACTGAAACACTTGCCAGCGAGCCTGAAGAGATGTGCAGGGCCTAAAACCACCACAGAACAGTATAAATGTTTTGGTCAAATTTAAACAAGTTGTTGTGGTGACAAAACTCCAAGAAGAATTATTTCCTTTAGCTTACTCTTTGCATTCAGTGTTTATCTACTCTCCTCCATGTGTGGTCTAGAATTGTTAAGACTCCTGTTTATTTTGCTCAAGTGTTGGATTTATATTGCAGCACCCAGGCTTTGTGAGAAACTAACTTGTTCCAAGACTACTCAGAATTTTCTTCAAACTATTTTGGAGTATTAAATACTATCAGATGAGTGTATGACAATCTTGAGGATGTCAGAACTACTGCAAGAAGAGAATTTTCAGTAAGGATAAGAATATGTGTGACTGGCTTAAAAAACAGCATTAAACATATGGATATCACTGTGACAGGGAACACCAAGGAGATCAGACGCACAGTATTTCTCTGTGCTTAACTTCCATGATGCTCATAAAATGACAAGTAAAATCAATCTTTGTCTGCACAAGGGCAAGCTAGGCTGCTTTGCAACTGACTGTCACTAAATAATGAAATATGCACAAAAAAAGGGAACGCTTGCATATACCTGATACTGCAGACGGGGACATCTTTGGCTGCAGCCTGTTTGTTTGAGGCAAGAACGGGTTATTCAACCTTTCGAAAGAAGGGAAGAAAGAAGGGAAGTTAAACGTTTAAGCCTGAGTTGTGCATCTGACTACGGTTATACCCTCTCCTTCCAAGTGTCCCAACATCTGCAGCTGCGCCCCACAAGGGGAGCGGCGACCACCCACGGGCCCACCAGAGGAGTCGAAGGAGACGCTGCAGGGTTGGAGGGGGCTCAGCGGCAGGCGAACCCGAGCCCACCGAGCCCAGGCGGGTCGCGGGAAAGGGCGGTCATGTACCCAAACGTGTTCGGCTCCTCTACGATCTTCATCTTCCCTGCCGCGGCGAAAAGACCTGCCGAGCAGAGAGCGGTTGGCTGCGGCGGGTAGATCGACCCCGCGGCGCTCCCGCCTGCCCCCCGCCTGCCCCCGCGGCTCACCCAGCGCCGCGCCGACAGTTGCCAGCAGCAGCCAGCCGGCCGCCATCGCCACTTCCGCCGGAAGCGGAAGGACGCGTGCCGCAGGACCATGGACCGCCGCCGGCGCGCGGCCGCGTGCAGGGGTGCTCGGCGCGGTGCTCGCGGCCTCGAGACATTCGCGGCGGAAACGGAGGCCGCGCTGAGAGGTGCGGGAGCGCGCGGCGGCCTGGCCCCGGCCGGGCGGGCCCTGGCCTGGGTCCTGCCGGAGCGTCGGGGTGGCCGCTGGGCACTAAGCGCGTCTGCTCTTTTCAGCATGCCTGGAGAGCGAGGGGGTCGCCGAGGAGTGCGCCCCGCAGGCGAAGTTCCCGTGTCCCCTTGCCATGTGGGAGCTCGGGCACTGCGATCCCAGGAAATGTACTGGGAGGAAACTGGCCCGAAAAGGGTTTCTCCGAATCCTGCGCCTGCGCCAGAGATTCCCGGGTCTCGTCCTCAGTCCTCTGGCTACCGAGTATATCTCCCCAGCTGACAGGTAAATCCCGGTGAGGCCCGCACCCGGCTAACCTCGGTGCCTGTGTGCGGACCCGCGGAGGTGCAGGCTGTGAGGAGCAGCATTTGGTTCATGTGCTGCAGTGATGTTAGGGACAACACTTTAACCACTGAACCATGGCCCAAAGTGTGCTGCAGAACGAGTGTGAGCCTCCTGTTGAGATTACAGTGATGCATGAGAAACAGAGCCATTTTATTAGGTTAACATCTTGGCACAGCTGATATCAGTGAATAAAGCATCTATCGATTCCAGTGATTTGGAGGTCAGTTTGTTGTGAATCATAGGCCTATAGTTACCAAATTTTATGACTCCAGGTTCTTCAGCTAGGTAACACAATGCATTAACTAGAAAACTTCATAGGAGGGGGAATGCTGAGAATGTGCCTGCAGAAGTTTCTAAAGATGAAGTTACTCTGAGAAAATCTTTGTCCAAAATGTAGGAAGCAGCAGAGAACCAATGAACTTCAGTGTACCTTTAAGAATTTGCACGTTACTATTAACTATATTCATCTGTCACATTTTTAAACCTAGAATTTTGCACTCTCTGTTTGAAATTTATGGCTAAACCTTTATTGCTAGAAGCATGCTCAGAGGAAATGCATGTTGTTGCTCATTCTCATCACACCTCTGTTTTAGATCGGTGTAAAACATGCTTTTTGATTGACAAAAGGCAGGGGGCTGTATGCCGGTTTGGTGCTAAGATAGTGGCAGTTGTAATACTCACTGTATCGGTGCAATGGTAACAGTTTTTCTAACACAGTGATGTTTCTTTCTCTAGACATGTCATTGCTCAGAGTGGAATTGCAGTCATAGATTGCTCATGGGCCAAATTAGAAGAAACTCCCTTTCAGAGAATGAGAGGAGGTCGTCTGCGGCTGTTGCCTTATTTGGTGGCTGCAAATCCTGTGAACTATGGTCGGCCTTGCAAGCTGTCCTGTGTGGAAGCTTTTGCTGCAGCTTTTTGCATTGTTGGTAGGCTGCAATGTGTCCAATGTGAAATAAGTTAGCAGCACCCTTAGTAATTCAGAAGAGATGATCTGCAGTAGAATAATAGAGTTTGGAATCAGGTTGTCTTGCTTTTTTTCCTGAGTGCTTGCATCTGGTAGTATCCAGGTATCTGGGGGGTGTTCGTATCAGCTGCTAAACAGGACACCTGAAACAATCATCCTGGTTTTGTCAGGATGGCCCTTAATGTTACAAGAGCTGTTAAAAAAGGCCAGAGAAAACAGAGCCTGAATCCTTAGGCACGTTTCTCTGGATGAGAGGTAACAACTCTCTGTTAATAGGGTGGGTTCTGGTTAAGTGCAAAAGGAATCGCCCCTGCATGCGATGTTTTGCAAACTTTTGTGACCACTACAGAGGTGTGCTGCACTGCAGAAAAATCTTCTGAACATGCACACCTGCTTTCTTACTGAGGGACTTCAGCAGGTAGAACCTAATCACTCATTAGCTGTAAAAAGTCATTTTTATGTAATGCTCACCAAAAGCCTGTGAACCCTTCTCGGGTTCAGTTAGATGGTCCAAGTTGAACTGAAATATGAAAATACCTTTAATCATTTAGTTAAAAGTCTAAATCCCCAAACACTGAAAGCACACTGGCAAGCATCTCCCCATCTTGATACATAAATAGGTACTGCACTTTGAAATCTGTGAGCTGAATGAAATCTCACACTGAAAAAGTGATCGTTTATTTTCTGGTTTAGGATTCCCAGACCTAGCTACCATTCTTCTACAGAAATTTAAATGGGGTAAGACGTTTATTGACTTGAACCAAAGTCTCTTGGAGAAGTACGCAGCCTGTCGTTGCCAAGAAGAAGTACTGAGAGTTGAAAAGGACTTTTTAGCCAGTGTCCAAGAAACAAAAGATGAAGACATAGGTAAGAAAAGCAGACATATTGCACCCATCCTTTTCCTGAGTAATAGCCTCATGCAAATACTGGCAAGGTAGCAGGCAGGAGCTTTGCTGAGATACACTGTTCTGTCTTCAGACACTGTGTTCTTATATGCAGGTTTGCCTGGTTTTTTTCCAACTCAAAAAGATGAGAATTACTAAAGCAATGTAATGCTTACAGCAGTGTTTTCACATCTGAACTGTGGAGCAGCTGCCCTGATGAAATTAAGAATACTGGAGAACTGAAGAGTAGGAAGATAGGTTGATGCTTCCTTACTCATAAGATGTTAAAAGCAAGAGTGAAAACACTGGTGGTTCAGGAGACTGCAAGTCAGTTACACACAAGCCTAAGAAGGATCTTTAATGGACATGCTTATATATTTCCTAATCAAGATATTTAAAGATTATACCTGTAATGAAAATAGCTTATGAGTAGTTTATTCCCAAATTCTTCCAGTAGCTTACTGGTATTTCACTCTTTCAGGCTATATTCACTGGTAAGTGCTTGGTCCCATTCAAGACAATACAAAAAAACCCCAAATCAAATGCTCAAGAAGATATGAAGAGAGCTGCTACTCCTTCCTGTTTGCCTTCTACAGTGGGGTTAAGTCCCATAAAACCAGGCCACGGAATCACAGTATAAGGAGGTGACAAGACAACCTTTAGATCCTCTGAACCCTGACTTCTTTGCTGTGACACACCAGGCTGAATGAACTCATCCTGTTGTTCAGTGGAAGCCTAACTAAAGTTACATTAAACTGAAGACAGCTCTTAAGGGGCAAGACTACTATGCTAAATAAAGCACACTTCCACTTACAGTCATGTTTCCTGGCATGTGCTACCAAAGCTTTCCTGTCTTGTTTCACCTTTCTAAGGCAACACTTCTCCCCAGATATGTAAGCCAAAGTCAATTATCCTGAGTCTTACTCAGCAAGAGCATGGTTGTGTACAGTCTGACTGCCCTGTATGAGCTACTGAACCCCTGAGGAAGAGGCCACAAAAGGCATGGAAGAGTGGAAAGACTAGAATGGCGGAGCAGGGTTTGGCAGTTGTTTCTCACTGCCTCTGGTTTCCAATAAAACAACTATGGTAAACTTAAAACAAAAAGCTCAACCAGACTCCCTTTGTTTTCCCCTCCCTGCCAGTAATCTCTTAAAATGAAAATTAAGGCAAATCCTTAAAACATGCTTTCTTCATTAATATTTTTTCCCTTCTTTTTCCAGATCCATTTGATGTTGACTCAGGAAAAGAGTTTTCTAATCCAAACAGACCAATCAATTCCCCAGGGTAATGAACTTTCATTTAAATACTATTTTTCTTACTATGATATGTTTTGCTTTTATAATCCTGAAAAATCATTTCCAGAGCAGCAGAAAGTAGTGAAGAATCTGAGGAGGACAATGTGAGCGTTCCAGATGATGCCACTGAAACCAGTGATGAAAGCGGTCCAGAAGACCATGGTACTTAAAAAGTTGCTGCAACAACAGCCAATAAATTAACTGTTTGAGATGTAAAAAACCTGGACCCCACACACAAATGAACACTCCAACTATCCCAGAGTTGTACCATCCTTTATAAACAGTTAAGTGTGTCTTGTTGACCTGTAACTTGGTGCTTCACAAATGTCTTCCCAGACGTGACTCTCGGGCAGTGTGTGGGTACAGAGGTCTGTTTATTCATGCAAAGGTGTCAAGTCAGCATTCCAGAAATAATCATCTAAAAACTGCCTAAGTGTTATGTAAAGACCCTGAAGGTTAGAAGTTCAAGGAGACCAGCTCCAGTGTAGTTGAGTCTGCAGTGGGAGAGGGAATTGTGACAAAAAAGGCCAAGGAGAAGCTTTTCTGGGAGCTTTTTGAGACACAGGAAGTGGCACACCTGTGCCGGGGGGGCTGCTTGTGGGCAGGCTGCTCAGGTGCCAGCACCCCCAGCAGCACAGCTAAATGAGGCAGAAACAGCCACACCAAGAAGCAGCCTCAGGAGGGGCTTGCTGCCCACCAAGCACAGGGAGGAGCTGAGTTGGTTGTGAACAGTCCCTTCCCAGAAGATGATCCTACCTCCCAAGCCAAGCCTGGGCAGCTGCTTTCCAGCTTTCATACTTCATTTGCAGAATGATTTTGACTAAAAAAAAAAATACAAATAAAAAAAAGTGAAAGTTTAATAGAGGGCATATCAGCTTGACATACATGAAAATAATTTACATAATTTAACTGATTTCCTTTACAGTAGGAAACTCCAATTGCATAGAGCACATCCTTTTCCTAGATGCTATACACAATCTATGGCAGAAGGCACAGAAGTATTTCTGATAAGCAAGAAGCATTTGAAATCCCCAGCTGCATTCTTCAGACAGCTTTTGTTGCCATTTGTATCAGTCTACTGCTTGCACTGTGTCCCTGTGGTTGCACCAGGGTGATGCACAGTAAGCAACTGGTCTCTAGCTAGGCAGCCTTCCACAAGCTGTTTAAGGAACTGATAAAGCTGAGTAGGGGTCCCCAAGGGCTGCCTTCATTTTGAGAATGGAAACATGGAAAATAAATGAAGGCAACATCTAAACAAAAGGTAAGTGTAGCATCACAGGTCTTAACAGGACTTGCACTGAACTGTGTTCAGAGCCAGTTGAAGTGGAGCATTTTAATGAAGATAAATGAAACAAAACCCTTTATATAAACAGTTTATTTACTCTAAACAGCAACACAGACAACGCCATATAAACACAAAGGAAGTGATGCAGAGTAAGGATGCTGGCTGACTTTGGATCTCAGAGGCTCTTAAGCAATTACAACCTAGTTTCTGAAAGATAGAAAAACAAATTCAGGGAGGGAAGGGGGTGGAGGGCATGATTTTCTTTTTTCATACAGCCAGCTAGAGGCTAAATATAGTTCTAACATTTTAAAGCATGCCTGCATCAGATAGCAAAGTAACTAGAGATACTAGTGAATTTATAGAAGTATAAAAGTTTATAATTTTACAGCAGTCGAAATACTGACATCAATATTAAAATAAAAGCAAGTTTTACATAACAATCAAAAATACAAAAGACTGAAGGAAGAGACCCTGTATGAAAAAACTGGGGGCAATTCAGCAAATTTAGAACTGTATACAAGTGGCGAATATGGAAAATGGCACACATACAACCCCCTCCCCTAAGTGGATATTAATTGTACATAGCAACATTAGATTTTGCAAAAGTTTTGTAAACAAGTTCTTGCCAAACCAATCCCTTCCTTTTTAAGATGCTGCATGACAGATGCTTATGATGGTGCAAACTTCTTGGCTTGTGCTCGAACCCTCTTTTCATATTCCACTCTGTTTTGGCTGGATAGAAGAGAGACAGTGTAATTACAGCTTGTGAAATCAGAAGCCCTGTGACAGGGCTATTGTTCTACTTATCTTCAATATGAAACCAAGTCCTTGTTGAAGGCAAACCCATCAGATAGGAATTCATTGAACACTGCAATACATTAAAGGCTTTTCTGGACCATTACTCTGGAAGTAAGGTACAGCTTAACTAGTTACTTCCCAGACTTCACCCATTGTCAAATCACTGCACTGACTTCAGACCAAGCCAATCTCCACCAACATCCTTGTGCTTGCAAGCCAGCAGCACCTCACACCCAACCTTTCTTATCCACCTGAAGTTACCACTCTCCACATTATGACCTAATTTCCAATGTCCTAACAGCACAAAGGGGTCAATGAGAGCAATTCACTGACACTGGATTTTGTAGGATTTTAAAGTATCATCTGCACTGCTCTGGGGATAGAGGGGTAGAGGTCTTCAGAAACAGAGGTGACAGAAGTGAGGCCTCTCACTGAATCCAAGATGCACTACCTGTCCCTGTGTTTCCTTTTCACTAGCATCCTGCAAGACATTTTTGACAGCTTGCAACTGAAGTCTCCCAAGATGCCATTTTTTCAAACCTGGCATTCTCCTGGAGACTTGTTCTCCTGTCCAGAATGGTAATTCCACATCTCCAACTTGGTAATTATTTCAAGCAGCTGTCAATGCCAAAACAATTTGCTTAAAGCATGTTTCTCCCTTAAAGGTTATGGACCAGCCATCCACTTTTAATCCTGACAAAATTTTAAGATTGAGCCTTATTTGAAAAAAGGGTCCTTTCAAGCTCACAAATTATCACCTTTCTCAACCAGTGCAAACTTCATTCTGCTAAAGCTACAAAGCTTTCTGTACTCTCTACTCCTTGTTTCTAGTTTTCACAAAATGCCACATACTTCCTGCAGAAATCACAGCAGCTCTCCTTTATTCTTCAGGCACAAGTGCTTCTGGACAGGATTAAGCTATTCCTATACTGATGAGGGGAACTTGTCACCTAATTTGGTCTCCTCTGCTGCTGAAATCATTATGCCCCATCGCAGCTACTGATGGCCTGACTGAAGGAATCTTCACAATTACTGCTGCTGCAGTGCTGTTTGAAGCTCCACTAACCTATTCACCATGAAATCACTATTTTGTTCAAGTCAAACACAAGCTAAGCATCTTCACAGGACAGAGTCATGAAGGTTAAGAAAATAACCCTCTCATTCCTAAAACATTCATGTGTTACACTGAGTTACAGGCAGCTGTAAGCAACAGGACAGCTTTCAGGCTGAGAGGGAAAGACACTTACCAGTAAATTGTGTACGCCTCTGCTTGAGCTGGGTCTTGAATATTTGGTTCATTTAGAAGTTCTTGTATTCCTAACAAGATCTAGGGAAGAAGGAATAGAAGACACATAGGCATACATACTACTAACAGATATTCCATTAAAAAACCTTTAGAAACCAACTGTAGAAACAGAGTGAGTATCTGACATTCAATGCCAATCAAAGGGCTAAGAGTGTGTAAGTACAATTAATGACCTGTTTAATTGTGATTGCTGGCCTCCAGTCCTTATCCTCCTCTAAGATGGAGAGACACACTGTGCCTGAAGGATACACGTTTGGGTGGAATAATGGTGGCTCAAATTTACCTGATGAAGAAGAGAGAATTACTTGCATGGAACACTAAGATCAGGGATTTGCTTTAGATTAGTGAAACAAACAAAGAAAACCACTTTCTAAAGCAGACAAGTTTGAGACCAGGAAGAGACATTTCCAAAACTTAACAAGGAAACTATGTATCCAAAGATAACTGTTGTACACAGTATCAGGAGAAAAGCAGACCCACGTGTTACAGCACATCAATGAAAAGGTTGATGAACTTTAAAGAATTATTTAAGTCCTTGCCTTCTGAGTTCTTGGCTTCAAAGACCAATTCAGCATTATGAACATTAGGACAAATTTAACATTAAGAAAGGGATTTAGATTTAGCCTAACCATGCCTACCTGTCAGCGTCCCAAGAGTGCTGATCAAGCAGCAAACATTTCAAGTGGTTCTTTTCCCAAACTTTGAGGAAACCCAAGCAGCAATCATCCTATCCTCACAGATTTGTTACATCAAGCACTTAACTCATTTAATCAGAGCTTTCTAAATGCTAGGTGGTGGGCAAGGAAAAAAAGGCAATTTGCCTTTTTAAGAAATAAATGAATTAATAACCATTCACAGAACCTCCTGGAGTAGTTGAGCACTGCTCTAATAATATTAACCCATGCTGGTTAGTCATTTTACTTACATTTTGGGGGTGAAGAAGGGTAGTCGTCCTTGAAAAGCATCCGTAGTTTAAATAAGCCACCTTCCCACGGTGTCTATAAAAAGTCAGAGTTTAGAATACAGCAAGGAAAAGTCAAACTTGTGGGGAAAAAAGCTCACCAAGAACTGTTTATGAGGCAAAGCACCAGACATCCTTCTGCCACACAGTACAAAATAGCTGTCCGACACTGAAGCTCACTGTCAAGACAGAGACAAGGAGCTGAAGAAAGAAAACCCTGCTTTTCTTCTTCATTACAGCTAGGAAGTGTTGCCAAGTCATCAACAGTTGAAAATAAGTACATGGATAAGGAAAATATCCAGTACACGTGAACAGAATACACCTGAAGTTTTACATGATGCACACATAACAAGGAAGGGGCTGCTATGCCCCACTTAAAGCAAGTCCAAGAAGATAGGATAGGGATACACTCCTTAAGCACGTGCATGCAAAATGCTTCTGTTCTGCCTCACAAGAACATGGCCAAGAAAAATCTGAACAGCCCTGTAGTCCACTTTAGTTGATATGAGGTTCACTAGTTTAACTCTGGCCACATTTGGTAGCACGTAGTCGCTGAGATTTCTTCTTTTTGTGTAACAGATACTCTAAGCAGCTTTTTATCCCTATCAGAGAGTGGTATGAGCACTTTTAGAAGCAGTTCCAATACTACAGAGCAGACCTTATTTGGTCTGAGAGCTCTACTCAAAACAATCATCTAAACACAAAGGACAAAAGCCTGTCTTGAGGATGTACTTCCTTGTCATCTTACTTGGCAATGGGGAGAGAAGTCCATCTTCTGACAAACTGATTCTGCTACGTGTATAAATACAGAAAAGTTTAATATATAATGTAAAATTCTTTCCCTTGTTATGGAAACACTGCAATGAAAAGTTAAGTGGCAAGTTCATGCTTTAAAACAAACTGGAATAAAGATGTTTTCACATCTTAGCAGCATAAATGATCAAACCTTATCCTCAGGGAAAGACAAGTATGCTTGACAGGTGTGTTTGAAGACCACCTTAGGAGGAAACCCCTAATTCTTTCCTAGGTGAATTATGTCATGTTTAGGTGAAGAGAAAGAAAGAGAGACCCACACCAAAACAGACCACCAAAAACCCCAATCCCCAAAGAGAAAATGCATTCCACTGTCATTGGTATTTACTGTGCAAAGTCTCAATCTAGAATAGGAAAAAATGTGCAATGGAATACTTAGATACTGAGTTTTAAAAAGCAAAGAGGTTTCATTGTATTTGCTGTAGTGGATTTAAAAAACTTTGTTGTGAACAGCTGGACAGTCAAGTTGTCAACATCCAGAAAGACATTTTCCATACCTTCTTAGAGGGGACAAACTTGCCAATTTTTGAGAGGAATCTTTTGACAGAATAAACTTTTCCTGTTTCATTAGATTTCAGCCATAAGGGAAGACAGATAAGCTTTCAATAATTTCTTCAGGTAGACCACCAAAACAGCCAACAAAAAGCTCTTACTGCCCTTCTGACAGAGCAACATACTTTATGGATGACAGACAGACACTCAAGAGCCTTACTAAGGTAACAGCATGACAGCAGTATCAAGATTATCTTGCCTTACAGGACAGGTTGCAGATATTCTTCAAGTCAAATTGCAGGTAGCTAACAAGTGATCTACTGCTCCAAAAACTGCATGGAGATATCCAGCCCAGGACTAACATCTCTTTACTTCAAGTTTTGATTTGGATGACAAGAAAGCATTTTGAGGGTTTCTACTACTCATCCATCTTAGAGGAAGCAGCTGCAGTTTGGTGTGCCTCCAAACACAACAGCAATAGAGAGAAACTGGCTGGCCTGGCTGGTGAGCAAGGCATGCTGCTGCTTGTTGAAGAGAAGGCATTTTTACTGGAGTGAAGTTTTTAAAGGAACCTCTATAAGGAACCATGTGAGCATGAGTGGTGTGATGCGTTTTCTGGTAGGCAAGAAGTTGGCTTCAGGAGTCTTGTTCACTCCATGTTGTGGGTTTTAAAATGTTAAAGCAGTAGCATGAAATTTTCACATGGCACAAGGATCTGAGTTGCTTAAAGATGGCATCTCAGTAAGTGGCAGATTTGGTTATTATGAGGAATAACCTTGCTCTGTCAGAACACAAGGGGATGAGTTTTTCCTCACAGTTGAATTTTTAGGTGCTTCTTCAAGAACTAACTTGAGCTGTGGGGATAATTACCAAAGTACTAAGCTAAAAATAATGATGATTGTAATTTGATTTAAATAATTTATACCAGCAATGCAATGTTCAGCACTGAATTGAGACAGCAGTACAGAATCTGCAGGGCTTGCCTGTGTGCTTTGTCTTCTCAGAATCGAAGGAACAATCTTAAGCGGACTTAAGCAAGTTGGCAAGAGGCAGCAGAACAGGCAGAACAACAATAGAAGGCCACATCCAACGTAAAACACTAAAACCACCAAGAAATTAATAAGAAACTGCATCCACTGAATTCAAGAATAACCTCTATACAAGTAACACAAAATAGAAACAAGATTCTGCTCAGAATATTACAACGTCAGCGTACAAAAATCGAAGCAGCTTCATGCATTAATGATCGTTTCCACGTCAAAGTTCGCATTTGCCCTATCCCCTAGAATCAGATCAAGATGACAAACATAATCAATAATGGATTCTAACATGGGGGAAAAAGAATAATCTGCATTTTAAGGAAAAGGACCCAGAAGCACAATTGCAGTCAGATAGAAGGAAACAATGTTAGAGTTCTATTCTTTTGTTTCTAATACAAAGAGAATACTCCATTGAACGGAAGGCAATGAGATCTTGACTCAATAATGCAGAACTATTTCTTATGAAATCCAAAAACCAAGAAACATTACTACAGCACTTCTGTAGGACTGAGAGGCTGCACTAGTTTGACAAAAAAAAGAAACAAGTAGTTAACTAGCAGAGGCAACATTTTGCAACTATTGATCTGCAAGCTTAAGGGCTTAAACCAGCATTTGTAATGAACAAACATCACAATGAACCCTAGCGTGAAGCAGAAGACAATCTCAAGTTTGCTCAGTGCTGGGTTCTTACACACTCCTCTGAAAACTTTTACTCTCAAGGTGGTCAGTTGAACAAGCTCATGGTGTGTTTTGTCCAACATCCTTCTGAGCCCGCTCCTCCTGGATTCTTAAGCAGCACCAGGATCCAAACGCTCCTACTGAACTATGTGCAAGTTACACTCCCCGTTGTCAGTGTCACACATGAGCAGACTTTTTGTCGCTTTGCCGTAAGTGAGGTGTTAGGACAACAGTGAATCTTACCCCTTTCTTTCCTGGAATAGCACACTCCCAGTTCATTAGATTCATTGTGCCATCTGGATTTTTTGTAGGTACTGCTACAAATCCCTGAAGTGAAGGCAAAAAAAAACAAGTGGGTGAGCTTTCAGAAGGTGTACTTGGAATACTTCATGACGTACTTTATTTTTACACACAGTTATTTCTTTTGGCACTATGCAGTTTCAGGCTTTTTTTATTTACAAACAGAATTTCTTTCTTTTTAATCAATCAGGGTAAAGGAATGAATCATTATCAGAACACCAAAATAACTGCAGTCACAAATGTGACAGTTCTCATACTCACAAATGGATGATCTTTCCTCCAGGCTTTCCTCTCCTGTGCGAGTCTGCTAAGAGCTATGCCAGACATATTCAGAGTTCCTCTAAAACAAAAATAATTGCTTTCAGTATAACCTTTTCCTTATAAACACCACATTGTATTACCTGTTGATAAGCCCTGCTCTCAGAAATATTTTGGCCTCTGATTTTCACTCCTATAGCCAAGACACATTTTTGCACACTCTGCAGAAGCTAACGTCGGGAATAACATCCAATTCTCCATGTCAACACCTCTTAGTTACTGGACTTGCCCTACAAAATACTATCCCCACCCTGTATTTTCTGCTAGAATCACAACTTCAAAACAACTTTGACAGTAGCTTGACAATACAAACACTGCTGGCAGTGGGAGAAGTGTCCAGACTCGCCACTTATGCCACTGCTAAGTGCATATTTATCTCCTAACTACACAGCAAAAGGTTTGGCTTTCTTCTGCAGACAAGCACCTGTACTGTTCCTGTTTCTGGCAAACAGGGGAATAAGAAGTGTTATTTTTAGACTGTAAATTCCCTTTGAAAGCCAGGACTCTACACAACAGCAACAGAAGCATAGAACCCAACCACAGTACCTCCATTTTCAGTGATGCCACTGTTAACTATCAGACAGCAGCAGAAACAGAGAGCACTACAGAACTGAGCTAAGGAAAAGACAGGGGCCTACTCATTCCACAAGGCAAGATTTCAGTTCCAGTAGAAACTGAATGATCTTTCTGTAGCTTCACTGCCTTAGCAACAGAGAAGCACAGTGACTGAGATTGTAGCACGCACACAGAACACAGGTCACCACTGCAGGTGATGCAAGAACAGTTCTAGACATGATTGCATCAGAGTGGTGCTCTCACATTCAGAAGAGGGTCCTCCATTCACCAAGAACAGCAGCCAAAGCAAGCTTGATAATTTGCATCTAACTCAGGATTTCATATGCCACATGGCCAAGAGCTCCAATGAAGGCCTGCATTTCTACCCATTTTATGTAAGAGCTGATGCTTGGCAGTTGGAAAAGTGAATTTGTTCTCAACTCCACACATAGCCTTCATGACAGCCAGGAGAGTAGAATTCTTCCACTAAACTAGCTCACAGATATATGAAAGCAGGATTACCACTCTATTAAAACAAACATCTAAACACTGCAAAATGATGCAAAACTCATGTTCTATCAATATGTAGAGGAGTTATAAGAGTACTGCAATCTACTACTATAACTACATGGACTGTGGCTCACAAAGGTCATGGAATTGTTTCAGTTGGAGATCATCTCTAAGATCTTCATGTCCAACCATTGACCCAATACCACCCTGGCAACTAAACCCTGTCCTCAAGTGCCATGTCCATGTGTTTTTTAAATGCCCTCAGAAATAGGGACTCCACCACCTCCCTGGGCAGCCTGTTCCAACCTCTGACCACTCTTGCAACAAAGAAATTTTTCCTCATCTCCAATCTAAGCCTCCCCTGGTGCAACTTCAGGCCACTTACTCTGGTTCTACCACCTGATACCAGGGAGAAGAGAACAACTCTCATCTCACTCCAACCTCCTTTCAGGGAGCTGCAGAAAACAATGAGGTCTCCCCTCAGCCTCCTCTTCTCCACACTAAACACCTCCAGTTCCCTCAACTGCTCCTCACCAGACCACTTCTCCAGACCATTTGTTACCCTTCTCTGGGCCCTCTCCAGCACCTCAATCTCTCTTATGTGGGGTGCCCAAAACTGAAGCCAGTACTCAAGGTGCAGCCTCACCAGTGCTGAATCCAGGGGCACCATCACTGCCCTGGTCCTGCTGGCCACATTATTGATGATCCAGGCCAGGACCCTGTCAGTGTTCTTGGCCACTTGAGCACACTGCTGGCTCATCTTCAGCTGCTGTCAACCAGCACCTCCAGGTCCTTTTTTGCTGGGCAGTTTCTAGGCACTCTGCCCCAAGCCTGGAGCATTCATGGGGTTGTTGTGACCCAAGTGCAGGACCCAGCACTTGGCCATGTTGAACTCATGCAACTGATCTTGGGCCCACTGATCCAGCCTGGCCAGATGCCTCTGCAGAGCCTTCCTACCTTCAGCAGGTCCACACTTCTACTTAATTTAGTGTCATCTGCAGACTTGCTGAGGGCACCCCCAATTCCTTCATCCAGATCCTTGAAGCTTGTTTTAACAAGCTCACCCATTCATGCTGTGCCCCTTAGCATGACCTTCATGCCAGAAAGATTTACCAGGCACTAACCTGTCCCATGTAAGTTCATCTCAGTGTTCATCTGCTATACCTTTTAAATATTATTAGACAGCACATTTCTAATTTAAGTATTTACACATCACCTGAAGTGAACATACTGTAACTAAAAGTCTTTAAGAGCATCATATTAAGAGCTTCATGCAGTTCCTAGGAGGAGGGATTGTGAAATACCAACTGTCCTAACTTTTTTCCAGTTTTGCATGAATGGTCATAATGCATAATTTAAACTTCAAACCAGCAATTAAATTCATGTGAAATAAAGCTTTGTGAAAGGGACCATTAACACTAAGTGAACATGAACACACAAAAATGCCATGTGCACTCCAATATTCCTCTAGTATTCCCAACACATACATCTGTATCGTGGTTAAGTCAGAAGATTTGCATGACTTAGCATAAACTATACATCCCACCCCAGGTTTTAGTCTGTTAACACATAGGAGATGTGTAACCACTGAAATCATACCATAAGAACAAAAAGACTCTGCCTTAACCAAATTATACAGGAAGCCTGTGCCCTTGCCACAGATGTAAATAACCTACTGAATCCAGAGAGAGGTTCAGGTCTGCTGTTAGCAGCCAGTGCACGAATGTAGTACTTCCACAGTCATATGAGACCCTTTCTTGTGCTTATAAACTATTCAAATATTCTTGGATGCTTTAGTAACTCAGCTACCTTTTCTGCCAAGAAATACATTGCAGGATGCTTTCAAATACCTAAACTGCATTTCCTGGGGCTAATAGCCAATTAATTGCATGCAGCTCAAGGGAAATACCAACTTCTCAGAGGGTGTGTAAACAGTGAGCGTCCTACAGCAGATAACCAATTGAGTGACTTTTTAACAGCAAAAAAACCAAACCAGTTTTCAGACTCTGAATCCTGCTCGCTTTTGCAGCTGGATATGCACTAGACTGTGCTCTAGTAAATTAAAGATTATGTTCTGTAAGTATATTTTCAAATCTTGAGGCACTGGACTTAGTTAAGCACTGGTAGACTACATCCAAAAATTCAGTGTACCACCACCAAGTAGAGACTGGAGACCAAGATGACTGAAAGTGCACTTCAAAAATTAAGACTCCCTTCAACCTATCAACAAATTGCCAATATATTTATAGACTCTCAAGTGGCTCTTCAGTAAATGAATTTAACTTTAGACTCGCTGGAGCTTGAAAGGGCAAACAAAGATTGAGCATCTCAGTATGTATTTTTGCTCTCAGAAATTATGGAGCAGCAGAAGGAACGAGGTATTAGTCAGGTATTAAGCCTGAAGATGTGGTATTTCCAGTGCTACTTTTATCTTCAGTATTTCTTGTCCATGGTTTATCTTTTTTTTCCTCTCCTGTCTCCTTTACAACAGTGGTTTGCCAAAACATCTGTATGTCAAGTTTAGCTCTTGTGAGCTGTTGAAATATTTCTATTAACCACAAATAGTTAAAAAAATCAAAACAAAAAAATCCCCAAACACCCCAGTCCTTAAGTGCTCAGTTGTTTGGGTTTTGGTTGGATTTAGTTTGGGGGTTTGTTTGTAATTTCTTTTCTTCCCCAGAGAAATTTACTGCTAATGAACAGAATTGAGTCCCAGTGCATTTATGCACTGCATCACTGGAAAGAACACAAACTCTGGCACCACAGGGAGTATATCAACCCTACCTTGCAGGGGCTACATAAGCCTCCAAGGCCAGTCTTCCCATTTTGTTTGGTTTTAATCCCCCTCAAACACAGGCCAGCATTAAGAGGCTGCAATGTCCCTCTACTGCTATCAACTCGAGAGAAAATTAACAGAAACTTCCAAATTTTTCTCCATAACGTGCCTCTGATGCTATTGCTACTACCTATTGGGGGGGGGGGGGGGGGAGGCACAACACGAAACCAGCACTGATGATGCACGCAAACTTTGTGTTACATCACAGATCATCTCATCCTTCCATACCCTCTGACTGCGGGGGAAAAGGGAACTACTTCCAAACACAAAAGGCAAGCCTTGCAAAGAAGCAATCCTGTGCCACAGAAACAGTGATAGCACCATTCTGACCCCTGACAAGTCTATAAATACATCAGCAGCATGCTGTTTAAGCCTCAAGAACTTTCAACAGCTCTTAGTAATTCCAAGCAGAAAAAAGGGGAAAGAAAAATCGTTTCGACTGCTAGCCTTACGTTTTCACTTTCCAGGTTAAATACTGACACAGGAAGACGATACCATTTGTCGTAGTTTGCTCGAAGACTATACAAACTTTACTTTTCAGAAGGTGGAGAAAGCCAAGGGCTTGTGTTTAATCAAAGCACGCCAATTCTAAACTGGAATAGCAAATCTCCTCCTGCCTGCGGCATGAAAAAGGTAGAAGAGGCGGTACTAGCCGGACGGCTACCCGCGTCGCCAGGAGAGCAACAAAAGGAGCCGCGCGGCAATGGGTCTCGGTGCCCGACAGGCCAAGCAACTTCGCCCGGAGCGGCCGCGGCAGGACCGAGCACTGCCCGCCCCTGCCGAAGGCCGCCGGTCTTGCGGGCCCTGCGAGGGGATCGGGGCCAGTGTCTGAGGCCTGCACAGGGGACCATGGAGTCCACCCGCTGGCTCCTGGGCAAGCACTCACGGGGGCAGGACTGCTTTGCGCAGGCCCGGTGGTACCCACACCTCCTAAGCGAACTCGGCCGGCGGCGACCGAGACCCTCCACGGCTACGGGAGACGCAGAACCCGCTCCAGGCGAGCAGTGATGTGCCGGCGGGCCCGGCCGCGCGGCCGCGCAGAAACCGCCAGGCCCGCACATTCCGCCGCTGCCCCTTCCTTCACGACACAAGCGGCGAGCGCTAACCCGGGCCCCCGCCCTCCCCGGGCCTGGGGCTATCCGCGCGCCACGCCAGGCCCCGCGCTGTCCCAGGCCCCGCGCCCGGCCAGGCCTCACCGTGATCGGCCGCAGCACCCGCGCGTGTCCCGGATTGAAGCAGCAGCGAATGACCCGGATGTTCCCGGCTCGGCTCCCCCCCACCCCCCACCTTTGTCTCTGGTCCGGAGTTTCCCTCCCTCTTTCCTCGGTGCGGAACGTAGCACTGCTATGTCCCTCAACCCGATCCGTCCGTGTCGTTGCGCCGGCGCGATATGACCCCAAATACGATCCGTCCACCACGCTTTACGCATCTTCGCAAACTAGGACCCAGAGGTGGCCACAACAATGCCTGAGCACGGAGCGCAGGAAAGAATCCCAGCAAGGCTCTCCCAAGTGCAACCCCTCCCCTGTGCCCCTCAGCTCCCACAAGCCTCCGTCGAGAATATGACTGAATTTTTACCTCGGGCGCTGCGAGAGTCACCTGCGTCCCGAAAACGCCTTGTCCCCTGACGGGCTTTAGCGCGGGTCTGGCAGACCGCGCCTGCCGCGGGACGCGCTCGAGCCTAGCCGAGTCCCACCCACTGTGCCCAGCCGCGTCTCTGATTGGAGAGCGGCGGCGCTGCCCCAGGCAGTGATGGGCAGCCGGGGGAGCCCGTCAGAGGGGGAGGAGGGTAGCGCGGCGAGCAGCGCGGCGGGAAGCGGGGCTGCCGTGGGCAGCGCAGAGGCACGCGGGGGACTGCGGTGCAATCGTTATATCTGTTTAGCCCAAACCTGCTTTTGTTTGTCTGGTTTTTAAGAGGCAGCCTCATTTATACTCTGTAGGGTTTGTTTTCCACTGTTTTGAGGGGGGAGCGTTGGTTTTGCTTTCTAGGAACGCATTTTTAACAGCATTCAGGGGAGGAGTCTATAATTTTAAGCATAAGATAGTCCAGGCTGCCTTTAAAACTTTTGAAGCAAATAGGTACAAAGTGGCTTCTCGCTTACATTCCTTACAGTACATGTTGGCCTTATTGCAAAGTGTCCATTTCAGTTAGCTGATTTTTTTCAGACAAAAGCAGCACTTTATTAAAAAGGAAAGCACTGGATTCTAAAACACATCCGTGATGTTAGGCAGGGTGATTTGTGGGTTGGGTATGCAAAGTCATTAGTTAAAGCTTGGTACATATTTTTTGGTATTACATGTCCATAGCAGAGGGGACTCTCCTCCTATAATGACCAGCAACAGCCATAGTAAATTCAAAAGAAAACTGCATTAATTACATTCATTTCCCAGTGCACACATACCTGAAGGCTAGCAGCAAAGACTTAATTCTCCTTTACGATGGAAAAGGTATTACTGCTTTGAATCACTGCACAAAAAAGCAGCTACATCTTATATCTGGAGTGCTAAAGCAGGAGTCTCAGTGACACCACACTGTTCATGTCAACAGAACTGGTTTAGAAAAGAAGATTTAACACATCAAACTTTAAAAGGGAAAAAAACAGGTTTATTTCATGCAGTTTACAATATGCTAGTGTTATGAAAAGGAGGTTAAAAAAATACCCACACACATTTTAATTCTAGGTTTCTTTTAAAAATTACTGGAACCATCTTTAAATGATTTGGGAAGCCCTAGCAGAATTTTATCCAGGGAAATTCCATGGATTCAGGTTCTTCTCTGTCTGTGCTAAGAGTTTTGGTTAATGCCAAAGCATTAAAACCAGATCAAAACTCAAACTTTGCTGCAGTAAGAACACTTCAGAGATAATGAATTGGCACAAAATAAAATGTTACTGCTAATCCACTATCCAAGAAACAGTATGTTGCATGTATGGCCATTTAGATATCAACAGAAACAGCTGATGCACAACTGATTTTGAGACCACTGATTTGGAAGAGAGGGGAGGGTGGAAAGAAACTAACATCCGTTCAGATGGGTAGATGGGCCTAGAGAGTCCGTGTGTAGGAAACAGATTTTTCATAGCTAGAATCAGATGAGGCTCAGGACAGAAGCAAGTAGAAATAGCTTCCATTTGATATCTCTTCAGTTTGGTGATCTTGTTTCAGTTCCAGGTAGACAGGCTGGCAACACTGCCCTTACAGTGCCTTGGCACTTGCTTCCTACTAGCAAGTACACATGAGCCAAGTTAAGTTTGAGTAAAGTTGTGCATGAGCTTTTGGAAAATCTTAAAAGGAGCATGAATTGTGTACATAAATACATTAACTCTTACATTTCAGATGCCCAGGCCTTGAAATCTGAACAGCTGTTAAGTCAGGTCACAATTTTGGCTCAGCTTTCCAAGGCAAGGACAGCCCAGTCACAAAACTTCCTTCCTTTCCACCCGCCCCCAAAGTAGCAAAATCTCTTCCTTAAAAGTTTCATTCCTCATAGTAGTTGTTAACATACAACATCCTAGAGAACCCTTTGGTAGGCCCAGAAAGCAATGTTTGCAGCAGTATCTAGTGAGAAATTTATGCCTTGGTAGGACAGCAAAGTTACAATGAAATAATCAAAGACAGTTTCCTGGGGTATAATCTTCCTCACAGTCTCTCTATTGCCAGTGCTGTTCATAAATGGTGTCGGGTTTCAGCACAGGCAATGATGAAGTGGTGGCAAGCGTAATGTCCTCTCTCTAGTGTGTTCCTTACCATGCTGGACACTGAAAAGTCCAAGCCCCACATACAAACACTCATTCATATCTGTAACTGCTTCAGCCATTTGTAAACATTATTGCAGAGCCTGTGAGTTGAAGGAAAACCAGACAAGCTGCTTTTTAAACATTTTATGTCACCAGAATGTCAGATGAGCCCTGGAAAGGATTTTAGCCCTTAGCATTTCTGCACTGAAAATGGAAGGAGCTCCTTCTGTCTGACACTCATTAGGTAAACTGAACGATAAGATCTATGTAGCCCTTTAAAGCCTCAGTTCAGTAAGAAGCCTTTAAAAACAGCTCCTGATTGTCATGAACCCAAAAGAAAAGTTCTACAACACTGAGTTCAGAAAGCTTTCCACTTTTTTTTTTAACCTTTTTTTTTTCTTTTTTAAATTGGAGATTTAAACTATTTTAAGACTCAGTAATTCTACACACAAACCCAGGCAAGATCCTGAGATTGTCCTCAAAGCTGGAGATAACTGCAGTCTAAACTAAACCCCAGTAACAGGCAGCATTCTCAAAACAGTTGGTAGAAAAGGCATTCTCCAAGGAGCACTGGAGGTTTTGATCCCACTGTCCTGAGCTAACAGGAACTGTTAAAGGCATAACAAATCTCTTCTCTTCTCAAGGGCCCCACCTTTCAGGGATGATTGAAGAAGTTTAATTTGAAAAACTTGAAAGATGCTTTTGATGCAGTGAGAATAAATTAGGAGAACCCCACTCTGATTTTATCGCATCACTAGTCAACAAAATCCCAGGCTTCATCTTCAGACTCTTTTTCACTTGACCCATCCCCACAACAAGCCCAGTACTTGACTTTTCTCTCAGTACCTCCCAAGGAATGTATTCCAGTATACCTGAATGTTTGGACCATACACACTATACTCCAGTTTCTATGTCGTTTCATTCAATCAGATACTATGGCATTTTTGCATTCAAAAGTTCATTCTTGTAATACTAAACCCCAGTGTTTTGTAATTAGTGTCTCTCAAAAAGAGACTGACAGCTCTCAACAACCTCGACAGACGTTCACAGAATACAGTCTCCTGTTCTGAGAAGCAGTTTGCTGGAAACGCCATCATCTTACTCAGCAGACCTCTTCCCTAAGCATGCCTGCAGTCAAGTTTGCTCTTGTTTAATCCCCTAGGTTTTATTTTTTCTCCTGAAAACCCCCCACCCTCTCTCAGAGAAAGAGATTGATTCAATTTTGTTATCTCAGGAAACAGTCTTGTTTCTTAAACAACCTTAACCATGCATTCACATTGCTAGAAATTGAGCTACACAGCTGTTGTCTAAAGAAAGGCTGAAGACAGAAGCTGGATGGATACATCAATTTCTTAAAGAAATATCTTTTAATAATACTACAAGGAAGGAAAGGCAAAAGGAACTTTCATCATTACAAGAAACCTAGCTGCATTGGAAGAGAAAATAGTACATTGGCCAAACTTCCTGAGTATAGGATTCTGAGGACTCAAAAGTTTAGTTAAGAATCAGTATCAGCTTCTAAATACAAACAGGTCTTTGACACACAATTAAAGTACTGTGGGATAACAAACTGCAATTACCCATAATCCATGGAAACTCCACAGTAAGTCAGAGAAAATTTCAGGTAACTTTTTGTCTTTTGTTTAAAAATAAGAAGTAGCATCTATTTCACATTTACTGTGGGAGCTGCTGAGTCAAATTACACTTCTGGACTGTTATTATGGACCAAGTGACACATTTTAGAGGCTTTAGAATCACTTGTTCATTGCAGATGAACTCTGGTTTAATTGCTGCTTGAAGATGCCAAAACAATTGAATATAAAAATATCTTCTGCAATACAGAGAATTAGCCTCTGACAAAACTTATGGCCAACAATATGCTGTCTCCTAACTCAAAGCAAGAAAACTTCCAAACTTCTCAGCTTTTAAACAAGTTTTGCATTAAGTTTGTCGTGCAAAGGCATTTAAAGAACATAAGGGAAAATCCACTGAAGTAACGTCTTCTTCCATGGACAACAGGCTAAACTTCACTGGATATTCTTACAGCAAACCAGCAGAAAGTTAAATTGTTCATGGAATTTGCAGTTTCATGCAAGACCACCTTGATTAACTGTCATGCCTTGGCATCTCGCCCTTCCTGCTTTATTTTCTTCTGCCAGGGATTCTTCATGCTCAGGATCTCAAATTCTAACTTGGAACACTGTTTTAAGAACAGAGGAACTGTGCAACTCCAGAGTTCATGTCAAAGATTTTTGCAGTATGGCTTTTCAGCTACAGCCACCTAGTGAACCATTAGGCTTTACATAGTCACGGGCAGCGCTCTTGATCAAATCCTCTCCAAATGACAGAAAAGGAACAAAAGACTTCAAACCTCATCCTGCAGGATGGAAGCAGTATTTGCCAAACCTGGTGATACAGATTGAACTCTAATGCAATTGCCTTGTTACTGTAGCTAACTTTATTTGATATTACAAGAGCCAAATAAAAAAAGTTAAAAAAAAAGACCCAAACTTATTTAGGGATCTAGTCTCAATGCCTTGGAAAAGGCATAGGGTAGCACTTCCATCTATGTGAAAGCCTCATATGTTCACAAAAATTAAAGCAATGATGACATTAGCAAGACCAGGAAAGCAGTTGGTTCAGGTGGTCTCAAACAACAGCATCTGTAAAATAATTTCCAGGGTACCTCCCTACTAAAGTTACCTTTTTCCTCTCCTTTCTTCAAATCTTTGTGACATACTGGAGACAAAGTGCAAAATCATTGACCACTCATTTCCCCAAACTTTGCTATGACAGGGGTACAATGTAAATTGGATTGCTGGTATCTCACCAAAAAGCATCCCAAAAAGCATTACATGGAAACTTCTCCAGTGAAAAAAAACCCATACTTAGAAAACCCACTCTTGCATACTCCAAATTTGTTCAGTTTGCTCACTTTGTTACTCATGCTTTGCTGCTGTCATTCTTGAAAATTTCACTTTATGAAATAAAAACATTCTGTCTTTTTGGGGTGTAGATAGGAGAGAACAGAAACGCTCATTCAGAACGATCGCTGTGAAACAGGTATTTCAGGCATTAAACACCTGCAGAGGTCAATGCAGAATCACTCAGTAGAGCACATCGAGAAAACCATCATGGGTGGCTGCAATTCCACAAACGAGGGAGCTCAGAGAATTTAGTGGAGTTGTACTGCTTGAAACCCCAGTGACTGCAGCAGAGGAAATGTTTGAACATGCGGTTAACACAGACAACTGTTCTGCTTAGTTTCAGATGCACAAGATAGTCTGTTGCTATTCAGGGGCAATTTGGGTGCGCAATTGAAGCTGCAAAACACGGGTGTCTAAAAAAGTATAAAAGTATAAACATTTTCTCCCCCCTACACAATTACATTTTTAATAAATTCAAATTCAGTTTGAACACCTTAAAAAAAGTCAAACATTTTGCGTCGCTGTGGAGGGGCCAGCAGCTTCCCGCACGGACCACGACCAAGTTGCAAAATGCGTTACAAACCCTTCAAGCGTAAGCTACGTGGACAAAACAACGAGCCCGTTGCTTAACCTGCTTAGTAGAAATGGTTTTTTACAAATTGCTTCTGCCAAACTTTTATCAATGTATAACAAGTCCTTTAAAAACCAAAACCAACCAACCAAACACCCCCCCCCGAGCCACAAGTAGACCTTACCAAGAGTATATGGATAAATTCTGAAATTACTGAGAAGGAAAACTGATCTCTTTAGAAGTCAAAACAACCTTGTAGCTTTTTGAAACCCTCTTCCACTGCTTTTGTAAGACAATTAAGCCTGGGCTTATACTGTCAATTTCATTAAGTGTTTTAAAGATGTGCTAAAGATTTTGCTCAAAACATAGTGTATTAAAAAGCTCCAGTCTCGTGTATTAGCCTTCATCAAGGACAAATAAAGCTGCACCAGAAGTTTTCAACCAGTATTCTTTAACAGCACAGTTGAAATGGTACAGAAAGAGAAAGATTGATTACAGGGATCCTGAATGTCTGAAATAATGAAGTTTTTCAACTGGACGACCTTGTGCTCACACTCAAGGTTGATTTGAATCCCAGCCATAGGGACAGTA
This sequence comes from Melanerpes formicivorus, assembly GCF_026170545.1. Taxonomy (NCBI): domain Eukaryota; kingdom Metazoa; phylum Chordata; class Aves; order Piciformes; family Picidae; genus Melanerpes; species Melanerpes formicivorus. The sequence continues at coordinate 9,960,828 of NW_027142366.1, read as the reverse complement.
ACCTAAGACACGCCAGCTGTATTTCTGTACAGCCTCCAGCTCTTGGAAAATCTCTACCATAATCCAGAGAGTTCAATGCTCAAAGGCATTCTATCAAAGCACAAACACACATGTGAGTACAAACATCTCAGAAGAAACAGAATGTTCAGTTGTTCATTTCACGCCAATTTTGATTCCCCTTTCAAACACCTGGCTAAGACTGGAGCATCACTTTTGCAGGAGACTGGCTTAACAAAAAGAACATCAAGGATAACTCAGGAGGCCATTTTCTCTGAGTTTAGTCTTCCCTTTGGGTATTAAAATACACTATAAATCCAGTCAATATATACACCCCTCCTTGAGAGAAACCCTTTGCCTGTTGTGTAACTTTTTACATGCTAGTTTCAGTTGATCTCCTAGGCTGTCATTACACAATAGATTATGTCACAGAGCCATAAGGAATGTGCAGTATAACACAGTCAGGTGGGGCTGCCACTGACTCTGAAACAATGTAGGCCCAAATATTTGCATTTGTGGGCTGTAATGAGTGTGTGTGTGTAGCACCAATTACATTGTCCTTTAAATGTTTACAATGATTAGTAAGAAAATGTCTCCGAACCGATCAATATTGGGTCATCCAGCACCAGACATTAAGTGCTACATGTCTCAGAGGAAAATAGGAGTGCATGGTCATTTCTTTTCAAATGACCACTGCCAGTCAGCCCACAAGAGAGAACAACCATGCACTACAACCAAAACTTAACAAACACTCCCACACCATCTATTCCCAGTATGTAATCTTGCAATGCTTTCAGCCAGCTGACACCAGCTTATAGGCAAAAACGGTTGAACCCCAATCAACAGAAAATTGTCAAATCAGATTTTTTTCTTTTTTTTCCAGCCAAGTGTCTTCAGTGTGACAATTCACTGTGTCTTGGAATAAAAGAGAAAAAATTGTCACCGTACAATACTGTCTTCACATCCTGGAACCTCGTTCTTGCAAAATCTGAAAGAGACCAATAAAAATTCCGTCAATGAAAATTCACTCGACGTCATTCCTAAAGCCTGAGGGTCAAAGAACAACATCATGACTGTTTCAAACAACTGATAAAGCATCAAGGAGCTGGTTTCAAGGATATTCCTGAAGTCTCTGTTTTAAGGCTGAAAAAGGACAGGTTGATACATACATTGTCTACTGTTCAACATAATGGAAATGGATGTAAATCACTGCTAAGAATGGTGATTAATAAAGCCAAAGCCTAAGGCTTGGTCAGATGCAGAGAGTAAGGCCCAGCCTAGTTCTGAAGACACTGGTGTCCTGTGTGGTAAATGAACCACTGCCCAGAAGTACATTCCATCCCAGAGGGCCCACAAAGACACTTCAATCTTTGCGTTTGGAGGGTAGAGTTTGGCAACCACCTAGGACAGGAGTTTCATGTAAAGCTTTACACAAAAGTCTTAAGTATTTGCTTTCATTTTAATATTGTTTAAGTGTTGCAAATTTAACCTATTAGGCTTTATAAGGTGACAACCCTAATGTCTTCCATAGTGACTCTATTCAAGGAGGGTGTCCCCTGCTTTGCACAACTCCATGGGATATTTTAAGCACTGGAGTTTGTAAAGAACCCATCAGCATGTGTGTGCCTCAGGGACAACTCCGTATTAGCTTCAAAAAGCAATCTAAAAATCCACTTTATCACCTGCACACTGCACTTGCTCCTGTACCTGGGTCTCACTTTGTGCATACACAGTTCTTTTTAATCTCAAATTCAGTATTACTATTCCGAAGTTGTGGAGGCAGACGTCATTGCTGCTACTTGGATAAATTGCCGAAGTACAGAAAGATGTTTCTGATGGGCCATGGCATGCTTTAGATGCAAGCATTGCTTATTTCATGAAGGTAATTTACCACATGTATTAAGCAAAGACCATTTCACAGGAAACAGTAGGAGAGATAACAGTGAATTCTGTGAGAAACAGTCAGGCCCTGGAAACTGCTCAGGAACCTCCAGCAGAATATTCAATAGGGACGGGACAAACTCGCAGGAGGTAGTGCCATTGATACCTACACAGGGTATCATGCTGTCATTGTGGCTTTCATACGATAGTCTGGATGCAGCCTTGAAGCCAAATTTCCTAAACTGAGGCTTATAGGAATGTGGGGAAATGTATCAGGAGTTAGTTTTAAACATACTTCATACTTAAAACTCTTTCCTAGAGTATTTGCTGTTGGTCACAGATGAGAACAAAGTGCTAGAGCAGATGTTCACAATATTGTGTAACAGTCTGACCCAGCAAATGTTGTAAGTGGAATCACCTCCAACAGAGACAAAAACATGGCTGAAGCAAGCTCTTGTGCAGCAAGAAAATAATCTTGATCTATTCATTTTGTGAGTCTTTCCAATTTAAAACGAAACATTTGAGTTTATTCTTTCCTAGAAGATAAAAAGTACTTCTAATATTAACAGAACTATTTTCTGCAGCTTCAGAAACACTCACAGTAAGATAAAGCTAAGACAGATTTGGATGCTGAACTTTGCACGCTGCACTGAGCCAATAAACCCAATGTAAAGCACAAAATTCTATCAGGACAGGCAATATCTGAGCGCCCTTTGCTTGGTACTTCTGTAACCCCTACCTTTACTAAAGAGGAAGGGGATCAACAGGCTTTCATGAGAGGTGTTCCATCCACCTTTGTTCAGAACTGTGTGAAAGGACATTTTGTAGTCACAGGCAGTCAGTTTGTCCAAAGAAGAAACTGAATTTCAGTTATCAGGAAGTCTAACAAAATGGTACCTGCTAAGTAAAGACTAAAGGGTGAGTGACTGACTCTGCTCTGCCACTTGAAATTCCTCCTTTTTGTCTTTCCTGAAAAATCCCTCAATAAGATTGCTCCTAAAAATTTCAGTGGCCTCCTGAACAAAACCAACAAGAGAAGATTTTTCATCACTAACAGAGGTCAGTAAGATTTGAGAATAGTCAAGGCTGGCCTTGCCCCAAACTGTTAATAGCTGGGACTGAGGTGTGCGTCTGAAGCAGAACCAGGCAGGGAAGGAGTTCCTATTTGAGAACATGCTCTGCTAGCTGAACAGGTGACTCAATTGATAATGCCCCTCTGTCCACACAACTTCAACCACAACAACCACTGAATGGTTTGGGTTGATCCTCTAGTCCAACCCCGCCAGCCATGTACAGGAATACCTTCCACTAAATGAAGGGCTTGAAATGATGCTCAGAGGCCCACCCAAACTGACTTTCAACACTTCCAGGGATGAAGCATCCACAGCATCTCTGGGAAACCTGTTCCAGTGCCTCACCACCTTCATAGCAAAGAATTTTGTGATTACATCCAATCTAGAGCTACCCTCTTTCACTTTAAAAATGCTGCCCCTTGTCCTGTCACTATGGGTCCTGCTAAAAAGTCTTTTTCTACCTTTCTCTTAAGGCTTTTTCAAGTACCGGAAGGCCACCATAACATCTCCCCAGTACCTTCTCTACTCCAGGCCAAACAACCCCAACTCTCTCTGCCTTTATTCACAGCAGAGGTGTTCCAGCCCACAGACCACTCCTGTGACCCTCCTCTGGACCCACTTGAAGAAGTCCACATCTTCCCTGTGTTGTCTTCTCAGAAGTGTACACAGTAGTACAGGTGAGGTCTCATGAGTGCAGCAGAGAGGGACAATCACTTCCCTGGACCTGCTGGCCACACTGCTTTTGATGCAGCTCCAGATACTTAGCTTTCTGGGCTGCCAGTGCACATTGCTGGCTCATGTCCAATTTCCCACTCACCAGGATCCCCAGGTCCTTCTCTGCAGCACTGCTCTCAGTCCATTCATCACCCAGTCTGTGCTTGACCCTGCTGCAGACCTGCAGAGTTCAGATTTTTCTTTCTCTTCAGGTTTCTATTCTGTTTTCTCTCTAGGTGCATCAGAGCCAAAACTGACTTACAAACTTCAAACAATGTTGCAAGAACTCTCATGACCTAGGGGTCTGAGTGTGACTGCTTGTTAGGGAAGCAGAACATGAGAACTATCTCCTCCAACTCAAAATAAAACCACTGAAGACAGAATAATGTTTTCAGGACTGTTCACCTCTCAGCTTAGGAATCCTGTATTCACAAGACAGCACAATGCCAATTTAATGTTCTCAGTAAAAATTTAGATTTGACCCATTCCTTGCAGCCATTCCTGCAGACTTGCCAAAAAAAATCTTATTCTACCTACTCTATAGTTTCTGTTAGCATCAGTTAAGAAAATAACATAGGTTCTTTTGCAGCTACGTGGAAGCAATACTTCAGGGGTAAGTATAAGGTTGCTTTACCACTAAAAAATTTAAGTGTATAGGTAAGAAGTTGGAGTTCAGTCTCATGCAATGGTAAATATCTTCAGTTTCAACAGGCTCAAGCGACCTGTGTCACTGAACTTTTAAAGATAAGTTATCTTTGGGCAACTGGACAGCAGAATAAATAAGGGCAGTGCTTACAGACATGTTAGGGAAAGGCTGCAGAAGCTGTTCTTTCCAATTCAGCTTTTATATTCTTCCACTTGTGACCTTGGAAGCACCTTGATCTTCAGTAAGATGTCAAACTACAGTGGAAAGGACCTGATCCCTCCCTAGAGAGAGTTACTTCCCAAGGTAAATATAACTGCAGCCCCAAGATCAAACTATTTACTTACATTTTCCAGGTCTTGAGTCAAAAGTTATTACTTTTCAAATTATCAGGTAAGACCATCTTTTGACAAGACTGCACTTCAGTCAAGTCTAATTTATTGCCAATTATTGCTAATATACTAAATTTACTGAAGATGTGTACTGTAAATGTGTATCAGATGCCTGCACACATGAAAAAAAGCCAAACATTTGATGGAAAAGCTGGTGCACAGAAAATAAAAATCAAAGGCAATTCTCACCCTAGAATCCTCATGAAAAACTTTTCTTCTCAGCAAAGCTTTAAAGGAACCAATCACACAACACAGCTAATAACAGCAGCACTAATTATTCTGTCAAAGAAGCAATGCCCAGAAGAGGAATTCTACCTTTGCTAACCATGCCACAACTCTAATCACAAACACGCACAGCACCAGGACTAGCCAAACGACAGCACCAGTGGGGATAGGAACCGGATGGGGCAGAAAAGCAGCTGGGTAAAATCCTAGGCAGCCAGTGCTCACCATGGCATTTACACTTAATCTGAGTCATTCATATCGTAATCCGTCTCTTCATCCTCACTCTGAGTGCCATGCAGCATGCAGCAAGTGCAGAAAAAGGAAGGGAAAAGAACAGATTGCAAGTGAGTCAGAGCTGCAACAAAGCACAGTCCACTTACACCTGAAGAATCTGGGAATGCCATTTATTTACTTTTTGCTGGGACCCCCACTCTTTGCAAGGAAGTATGGCAGCAGGTAATTTCAAGGAGGAACATTACAGATTTCATTAAAATCTCCTTTGTTAAATGTCCTAAAGTCAGCAGAAAGAAGCCAACAGGGCCATGCAACGTAGCAAGGAACACAAGCAGAGAGAAAACTGAAATCAAACTGAACAGCAGGTACCTTAACTTCGTGTACTCTTTGCCATGCATGGGAAAGAATAGCACTTGAGAATCTCACTTTGGATGCAAACATTATGAACAAGCTTTGGTCATTTGTCCCAAGGCTGACAGCCCAATTAAGTGGTATGAAAGGGAATAATGTTCATCTGAATGCAGGTTATCTTTCAGTAGTGCCATAGCTGCCAGTAACATCCCCCAGAACCATTTAAGTCAAAGTCTCAAATGCCTTTGATGTCCTTCCCTGAGGTGTACTGGAAGAAGTCAGCTGCTAACTTACTATGTGAGCTGTCTTCCAAAAAAAAGAAAATACCAGAAGAGGATTCCTGTAAGGAATGAAGGTGAAGCTTGATTGGATGGACTGTCAGAGAACGCTTTGTCCTGTTCTGCAAATCCAGTGCTATTAATTAAAACTGAAGTGCTTGTCAATAAAAATTACATAGTGGCAACTTCTTGTGTCCTCCAATCCCACCTGCTGTAGTCAGAAGTCTCTCTCATGGCTTCCAAAAGTCAGCCCAGGTACCTGAACACATTATTGTGTATATATCACTGCATACCAGAATTTCCATCATACAAACTTCACGAAGACCAAGACAGACACTAATGAACAGATCGCAGACTGGAAGATTAACATTGGCTAAGAGGGAAGTATTAGGATGACAGCTCCCAAGCTCCAGTCAAGATTCCTCAATACACCTGTCAGAGACCTCCCAACAACACAGAATTATTTTTCCTTCATAAGCACAACCTATTAAAAAATCATTTATCTGTTAGAAACACAACAGATGTAAAAAAGCATTCTTCAAGTATTGCCTTAAATTGCTAGCAACAGCTCGACACTTCCAGGACAAAAGGAATGAAAGTTTTTAATCTCAGTAATTCCTTTTCATCACCTTGGTCAAATTATGATCTTCTTTCCTCTTCTCCAAAACAGCAACCAAGAAGCACTCCGATGGAGAGATCTAAGATTAAGCTTCGCTCAGAGCCACTGAATTTACAGATCTATAATGCACTCTGAACCAGTTTCTGTATTTAGAGTTTAACAGTTTCCTTTGCTTTGCATTTTCTTTTACATCAAGAATGCAATCACAGAATGTAAGTCTGGCAACTTTTCAAGTTCTGTTAAGACAATAGTGTTCCTTCTGATGATATTTATCAGGTTTTAGAATTCTACATTTTATTTTGGGTACATATCCCAGCGCTCAATTCTTACCACACGCCTCTTACACTTGTCAACATTTAAAGTCTTCCTGGCAAAAGCAGACCTTGACTAAGGTTTTGGAAAGAGTGAGCCATGGCTTATCCAGGTTCAATGCTTTACCCTTGACTATATTATTCCCTTATAATTCTCTGGAATTTTTATCTCAATGATGAGCAAAAAGCATTTCACTAAGAACCCAGCATAAAGCTTGGAGTACTTTTACAGAACAATCTCTCCACATGTGTACCTACACAACCAAGTTTCAAGGCACAGAAAGGAGTGAAGTGTTACCTACTTGAGGCCTCAGTGTCAAGACCCAGATCAATTCTTAGCATTAATTCAGTTTTCAGCTGAGCCAGTGGCAAAATAAGGAAGCATTCATATGTGTGAGAAACAAACCCTAGACTCTCAACCGTGTAAAGCAAGTATCTGCCAACAGTTGAAAAAAAGAGAACAGCTATCAGGAACAGCAGAGAGAACCCATCTGGTGTAACAAATGTGTGCTGACTGCACCATTTTCAGTGGACAGGAGACCATTATTATTCGTGAGTGAGGAGGAAAAAAGCAATTACTTAATGGTCCAGAAGAGAGGTAGGCCTAGTGTGGCTCAGTGAAGCCCACTGAATTTGGCATCATTTCTTCAGTCCAATGTCTCTTAACTTACCTTTGCTTTTTCACTGGGTTCACTGGTTGTGCCATAAGGAGTGTTATGCAATTCCTTTGAGACAACACACAGAAATTCAGCCTGATCTTCATTGCCATAGTTATAGGAAGAACCAATACTGACCAGCTGCAAGATGAGGGGAAAAAAAAAAATCAATTGTATTTCCACATAGAAGAAATTCCATAAGTACTCATCATTAGTGCAAACAGTCCTCACTCTTCAGGCTGTTGGCTGTACCTGAAGCATGATTCTCCACTTCAGTGCAAATGTTTTGATGTTAACAAATACACTGACACTCTGATAAGATAAACAGGGATTTATTTTTAAACACTTACAGAATTAACCACTTGCAGTTATGATTATATTGTGAAAGAAGAGGCTACAGAGGCAGGCGAGTGGAGAAGCAGCCTGTTGCCTATTTCTGTTATTTACTGGAAACCTTCCCATCCTCCACAGTTAATTTTTAAAAAGCTTGCACGTGGTATCTTAATGTAGCATGATTTACATGTAAATGGCTGCATGCAGGAAGCACTTTAGCCTTAAGGGATAATACCCACCACTTGACTTACAGAATAAAGGTACTTCTATTAAAACATACGCTGAGTGGACAAAGACAAATTTTGCATTTGATTGGAAAACAGCAAGACACAGCACGGTGGGACACAAAGATTAACATCTGAAGTTCGTATGGACTGCTACAAGGAAGTTAATTAAGGAAGCACTACAAGCAGAAGCCATGTATAATGAAAGGTGGTGCATTTACAAGCTTCTGCAGGTCTCCATAGCGAGTGACAAATGAAGTTACTGCCAAAGAAGGATATACTCAACATCACCACTACTTTGTATGCAGCATGTTAATAAAATGGCAGAAACTTCATGTAGCTTGTCTTACCTTACACACCAGCACACTTACCTATGCTAGAAGCTTTACATAGCCTGCCTTTCCAAGCCAGAATCAGTTCAGATGTAGCTCGTTCATTTATTTTAACAGTTTATTTCGAGAACATGACAAGATAATGTATGGTGCTATTACTGCTGACACCAAGTCCCAAAAGTCAGCCTCTTGCAGATACACTGCACTGAACTGTCATTAGCAAAACTACAGTAAATCTACCTACCAAATCACCACACATCTGACAACACTGTCCTGTTCCTCCATCCCATTAAAGTGCTCTTGACTTCTTTTCTTGGGCGACAGCACTTGAAACACTGTCTGAAAATAAAACTGCATGCTGCAATTTGTCTAGGACAGCACCAAAGAGAGTAAAAGCCTTGCTAAGGCAGAGAAGATGCAGACAAGAATTATTCTTGGTCCAAAATCTGTATTTGAGGGACAAGATTATTCCCCTAACAAAAGCAGATAGTAGATCAAGGTTAAAAGCAGCTTCCATATTGCACTGGCAGAAGAACATAAAGCCTCTTTGTATTTTTAAGGAGGGAGAGGAGAGGTGTTCAGATGTTCCAACACTGTGGTAAGACAGCCAAGCCGGCACCTCCACAGACAGAGCCAAGCTCTACAAAGAGGAACAGACAATGTGCCTGCACAGTGATGCCAACTTGATGCCAGGCCTAGGCCCTGCCAGAGTTTTTGGGCCCTGACTGTATTATAGTATCCAAGGCTCAGCCTCCTGCTGGCAATCAAAACCCAACACTCTCAAACTACTTTAACTCCACTTTAACTACGCTACCAAGGCTTGATGACCAGAAACCTTTTACTCCTTCCTCCACTCCTAACACCACTCCAGCTTTGCAAAATGTAAACAGAGTAAGGAACACAGTCTGATCAAAAGTGAATATGATAAAGACATTTCTTCCACCAAAACCACCTAACAAAGTTACAAGGCCCCAATGTTTTGCAGAAGTACCAACATGACCTGACTGCAATACAAAAGCACCATTCAACGTAAGAGGTTAACGCAACTAATCTTCCACAGCCTGCACCACAACCTGTTTGTGTGATGTACAGTCACTTCCAGCACTTAAAGAGGATCTACAGGAAAGGTAAGGAGCAACTCTTCATCAGAGAGTGTAGTGATATGACAAGGGGTAATGGTTTCACAGTGAGAGGAGATTCACATCAGGTATCACAAAGAAATTGTTTACTGTCAGGTTGGTGAGGAACTGGAAGAGGTTGCTCAGAGAAGGTGTTGATTTCCACTCCCTGGAAGCACTGGAGGGCAGGATGGATGGGGCTTTGAGAAAGCTGATCTAGTGGGAGGTGCCCCTGCCCATGGCAGAGGGGTTGGAACTGGATGATCTTTAAGGTCCCTTCCAACCCTAACCATTCTGTGATTCTATAAAAATCCACAAGTAACTAGCTACTTAGCTGCACAAAGTGGACTAAGTCCACTGAAAAACTGGAAAAATCAACCCAGATTTACTTCATATATACAGATGATTTACTGATTCTCTTCCCTATAGGAAAAAAATATTATACAGAGATTTTCAGGGGGAAAAAAATTCTAATTAAGATGGCTATAAGCCTGCTGAAGTGGTATAAAGTTTATGCTACACATTCCACAGCAATTGCAAACCATATGATACAATACTCCTCAATTACTGAGGTAAAGTGTGGGACTATTTTAACAGTATTTTTAACTTCCTTTTAAAGGCTTTGAATGAAAAACATTCCAAAAGCTGGACACATGTTTAACTAAAGCCAAACATAATTCACTTTCTCTGAGGCAGCACTCAAAGAACAGAACTCAAGTGTATGCTTTGGTTTAGTAGACAGTCAACTCTTCTTCTTGCAATATGACCAGAACCTGATAGCAGATAAGCTGTGGTAACAACTACCAGAAGGAAAATAGTTCTTTACTGACTGACACTGCAAAGAAATAAATGACCTCTCTGCCAGCAGATATGGTACAAGATCCAAACATCAGCCAAACCATCAATCCTGGTTCAAGAAGGCTGACGGGTTCTCAGTTGATAGCTACTTACATGTCCTACTAATGGCTCATAATCCATACAAACTGACCTCTTGCACATAATTCTTTTCAGGTGGCATGGCAGACTTCATAGCTAGTTGGACTGGATTATTGATTTAATTGACTGCAAAACATCTGGCTAACTTTTGGCCATTATTAATCAGCTGGTGCATTTCAAGATAAAGTCACTTTGGCAACACAAGTTCTCCAAAACTCCAACACATGATACTCTCAGAAGCAGTTCCACACATGTGCAACTAAGAATGTACTATTTGCATACTATCAACTGCATGCTATAAACTTCACTTTTTGAGATGCAGCAGCAGCAACAAGGGTGACAGCAGAAAAAGAAACAATGGAAAATGACTGCAGATGAGAACAGGAACCATTGTGTCAGTAACAAAGCAGTATTTTAGCACTTGTATTCCAAAAGTCATCCCATTGTTCCCAGTGTTGGTAACAACACCTTAAGAAGGATGCTGATAAACTAGAAGGAATTGTTAAAACCCCCCTACCCTGTGTCCATCTGTCCCTGCCCTCCACCCCCCCAAAAAAGTACTAAAAAGAACACACCACACATCAGTGTAATCTGAGGTCTGCCAGACACAGTGCTTGGGAAAAGGATTTCATATTATCCAGCCTACTGCTCCTCAGGCTTTCTGAAAGGACAAACTCTTTTTAGTTCATGGGGCTTAACTAGTAGAGAGTTGTAATGACCAAGAACTTAAGGATGGAAAAAAGTAGGTTTTGAAACTCGGAGTTTCATAGCTTTGTATGACTACATCCACAGGTATCTATGCAGAGATGTATTTTACCTCATTGCTTTTTTCCTTCTGTAACTTGTTTTACTATACTCTGTACTAAAGCAGTGTGATCCTGCCTGAGCATCCCCCTGAATCTCAACAGTGTCATAACTCAGCATAGGGAAATGCCAAGATTGCTCATTACAGAACATTAATTAGATCATGATCCGCTCCCTCTTTCCACAGAATAAGAGTGCTGACACTAGGAGGCTGTCATCTGTAACTAAAGAAGGCAGGAACAGACAGCATGGTTATTATTAAATCAACAGAAACTTCATTATTTGCATTCTATTGCTTGATTGGCCAGTACAGGTCAGGATTTTCCTGAAGAAAACAAAACAAAAACAATCAACCAAACAAAAGAACCCCAGGGAAATAACAATAGGGAAGTTTCCTGCCGGGAAGCAGCTCTGCAGAAGAAGGTTCTGGGAGTGCTGGTGGAGAACAAGCTGGCCCTGAGACAGTAATGTGCCCTTATGGCCAAGAGAGCCAATAGTATTCTAGGGTACATGAGGAAGAGTGTGGCCAGCAGGTCAAGAGAGGTTTGTCTTCCCCTCTACTCTGCCCTGGCAAGGCTACAACTGGAGTATTGTTCTGAGTTCTGAGATCTCCAGTTTAAGAGGGACAGGGACCTACTGGATAGAGTCCAGCAGAGAGCCACAAGGATGATTAGGTGACTGAAGCATCTCTCTTATGAGGAGAGGCTGAGACCTGTGGCTCTTTAGCCATGAAAGGAGCAGAGTGAGAGGGGATCCTATCAATGCATATAAATATTTAAAGGGTGGAGGTCATGAGGATGGTGCTGGGCTCTTTTCAGTGGTGGCCAGTGGCAGGACAAGAGGCAATGGGTACAGGCTAGAACCCACGGCTTTCATTTGAACTTAAGGAGAAACTTCTTTGCTGTGAGGGTGCTAGAGCCCTGGCACAGACTGCACAGAGAGGCTGTGGAATCTCCTTCTCTGGAGAGATTCCAAACCCACCTGGACATTGTGATCCAGGTGTACCTGCACTGGACAGGATGATCTCCAGAGGTACCTTCCAGCCCCTACCTTCCTATGACTCTATCTCCTAAAGTTTAGACTTTTAAGTAAAAGACAACAACCAGAAAAGGCAAAGTTTTAAAACCCAACAGTCTCATGTGAGTAAGGGTGGGCAGAGACTACCTGATGCAAAGCTATGGTCAGGGTGAAAAACTTCAGATTAATTTCAGGGATGATCATGAATTAAATTCCCAAAGACCTTTTCCTACAGCTGCAGCTCTGTGCTTTTCCAAAAAGAACATTTAACAAAAATAGCTGACAGAATGGTACAGCTGAGAGAAGAGGTCAAGTAAGTCCTGCATCAAGTTACTCAACAGCAGCAACACACCTGAATTTCTTCTTGTCTTAAATCCGTGACTGTCCACCTAAAAATACCCTAACGAACAGGCACAATGGTTGTTGTCTTTAGGAATCTCATGTTTTAAGTGAGCAAATCTCATGCCTAACTGAACTGAGACAGGTCTCAAAACCAGACATTTCAGTAACTTGCCCCCACAGAGCTGCTGACCTGGTTTAACAGCACTGCTTCGGAACCTGCGCAGCACATTTACAGGACAAACCAGCAAGGGCATTGCCATCACAGGTAGCCACTCCAGCCTGCACAGACAGCATCCCTGGCTTTCTCTGCTTCCCACTTTCTCACTGGAGATACTCATATTAACTAACCCTTCATGCCTACCAATTTCCTTCTCTTTCCACGATGAAAGAGTCTCAAAACTGAATAAATTGCCTAACAATTATTTTCCAATTGTATTTGAAACATGCTTAGACTTTGAGTGTTACTGCTTCTCTTTCAGATGTAGTGAACTCCTCAAACATGAGAAAGATCATCTTGGAAAGCCTGTCTTTTTAAAAATTATTTATTTAATAAATTACACCACCCTCAGTTGAATACAAATTTAAGAATGGCCTCTTCCCCTTTCAGAGTCAGAATGTTACAATGCATTGATTCTGCTGCCTTCTCAGAGGGTTTGCAGAGGGCTACTAGATACACACACACACTCCCCAGCCATTAGCCTCAGCACTGATGGCTGACACCAGGACCCCAAGTGTATTTATTTCAGGTCTCTCAATGCTTTTAAGCCTGCATTAGACTTCAGATCTAGAAGGAAGGATAATTCATTCCCTTTCAGTTTTATTTTCCTTTTAATTTCATACCTGCCTTCATTTCTTCACTGCTCTCCCCCATCTCCCATTATATTATGTTGAATTTCACTTTGAGCTCTCTAGAACACAACCACATGGATAACATCATGCTGCCTGTACCCTACACATCCCTAACTGCAGGCCATGTTTCCTACTGAGATCCAGCAAATTTGCAAATCCAGTGCATTAATTCCACATCCAAACATCACTCCTATAGAACTGCAAGGAACAGATCATGCTTGGCACACTGAAAGCTGATTCTGGAACACAGCTAGGCAGCAGTCCAGGGTTAACACCTAGAACTGCATGGCTAAGTGCCCATGGAAATTCAAATGCATGGTCTTGTGCATGGCAAGTCACTCTACTGTCAAGTTAGCCTCAAAATATTGTTCTGATCTTTCAGAATAACAACCTACACAGCAAGGAAAAGAACAGGCACTCCCAGTATTTTATGGATGAAAACTACTACAGAACCCCAGGCTCCCAACCAATTCATGTGAGACAATTCAAAATGGAGCACAGCTACATAAAGAACTGGAAGCTGCCTCCAATGCAAAAATCCCTCCCAAACTCTCAAACACTGGCAAGTAACACAGCAATTAAAAAAGCAGTGGCCTGAGGGCAAGGGGAGCAGGAAGGATGAGACAGCCTCAAGTCGATTACTGAAGCTATGATTCTTCAATTTGGTTTCAAGAAAAGTTCCCAAAGGGGAAAAGAAGAAAACCCCAAACATACAAATATAAAGACCAAAAAAAACCCCAGGATGTTCTTTCCACTTGAGACAAGACTTAAAACTGCTGGATTTGTTCTTCCCTCACATCTCCATAATTTATTAATGAAAAATTCTGGTCTTTGTTGCTCCAGTTCAAATACATTTCATCCCCCTGAAAAAAGAACAGTTAAGTTCTTTTTTTCCAGAAAGAAAGGGTTTGAACTCAGAACTTAACTATTAAGTGGATGCAACACACTTGAATTGGAACAACAAATACCACAGAAATGTCCCTTGCTAAACTCAGTGAACAAAAAGCTTTATTTACAGGGTTCCTAATGCTTAAATTATACCACTTTTACTTAGCAACTATGGATCAAAGGCTGCTAACTTTGGAGAGAGATTTAAGGAAAAGAAGTCACCTATTGAGCAAGTAAGAACACTTCCTAAGGAAACCCTTTAACTTAATAACTAGGGGGGCTTGTTTGGTTACTTTCTTATTGTCTTTACAACATGAACATTCATAATGTATCATGAAATACTGTGAATATAAAGAAAAGCCAGTCACAAATACACACAAATTACTATGTGCTGTACATCCAGGAGTAAAGTGGAATGATTTGAAAGCAGCAGAAACGCAAGGAGGCCAAGCATATCAGTGTGAGGGCAAGAAGAATGGTGTGACACACCTCACTGCAGCATTTCTGGAAGCATCTCTCTTCCCCTTTCACTTCCCGTGACACTATCAGCAGATACTCTGACTGCTGGGCCCGGCCACAGCTGTACTGGGAACCTAAGCTGACAAGCTGAAATAACCAATCAGAGCAAAAAAAAAACAAGAAAAAAAAAAAAGAAACCTTTGTAAAGCTCAAGCACATACTGTTATCCAAATGTACACATCACACAGGTAACATTCACCTGCCACTAGGACAGGTTGCCATCAAGCTACAACTTTCATTTCAACGTAAAATATATGGAGGCAGCTGCAAAGCCTTTTGTAGTTTCAACAGAAGTGAAGAGCTACTGATAGTAAGTCAGAGAACTCCTCACATCACTGTGATGTAGCCAACTGCTCTGACAAGCAGAACGTTTGGTGCATTATGAAAGTGAGCATTGCTTTCCTGTGATACTTGCCAAGTGCAGAAGGCAACACGGACAGAAGACTGGAAGGTGTTACGTAAAGCATTGTACCAAGCCTGGGTATGAAAGAACTTCATCTTGTTCCAGATACTGATAAACAAAAATGCAGCTAAGGAAACACAGGGAGTTAACTAAAGGAAGAAAAGGTTAAGTGCTGTAAATTGGTTTTAGAAGGGGTAATTTGCAGAAGATCTAAGAAAATAACTGGAGTGGAAAAAAATGGTCTTGTTCTCATAAAAAAAAAAAATCAGCACCAAGAACTCTGCTCACTCTGGCCAAACATCTAACAATTCAGGAGTTTCAGAACAACCTCAGCTAAATTTCTCAACTTCATATTGCAAACAATTATTTTGTCTTAATGATACATGGCAGCTCCTAGGTCACTTAAATTAAAGCACAGCCTGTCGGTGCACTTAAGATTAAAGCTGTAAATCAAGGATTGCCCCTCCTGGGTAAACTGGCTATTACTGCTGATAAGAAGGTTCATGAATACTAAATTTAATGTTATCCTGCTATTATGTGAATAATTGAAGGCAGCAGCTAAATACCATCCTCCTCATACAGTGAACATAGTTAAGAGAGCATCATGGTGACAGACACGGGTTACATTCATCATTAAAATTTACATGACTGAAACACCACTGCTGCCTAAAGCCTTTGTAGCAATTTCATACAGCCCATAGTTCCTCATTATGTAGTACTGACAAAATATTGGTTTTTTCCTGATTGTCTGAAGTGGTTAACAATTGAAGCTAACAATCAACTACAATCACAGAAGTGGGGCAGCACAATTCTTGGCAGCAGTGTTTGGACTGGAACAGAACCATTGTGTTCCCGCAGTGCATTCACTCCTAGTCCTTGGAAAAGAGCATCAGCACATCTGCACAAGTGCCCCACAAGTTCAACACCTTCCACTCCCACTTAATCACCACACCAAATTGTATTTTACAAGAAAAAAATGTATACAAAGTGTGTTAGGTGCCACTCCAAAGACTGCTTCTGAAGGAAGCGTGCTGCTGAGCAACGTAAGTCTAGAAAAGATAAAACGTTACAGAAATGCCACAGTGATCTCAAATCTTAACAATCAAACTGTTCACATTATACAGTATATTCCAATCACCTTTCAAGTGAGTAATGTCTGCTAAAAGCAGGTCTGCAATACAACCAAAAGAGAGAATGGTGTAGTCTGAGGTAATGAGAAGCTGAATATTACGAAACCATAGAGCTGTTGTGTTTTATCTACTTCATATTGTGTGTCCAAGAGAAAGCAACATGGGGGAGGGAGGAAGGAAGGAGAAAGCTGGATGAAACAAGGACATAATGTTAAAAAAAAATAATAATCCCTGGAATTTTCCAGTTCTAAAAGAGATGATAATATTCTCTCAGCAACTGCACTGTCAAAGCACCGTCACTCCCAAATACAATATCCCCAAGGAACACAAGGCACTAGGACAGGTAAAAGCCAGTGGCATTTAATCTGTTAAAAACTAAAGAACTTCCCCTTGGAATGAAAGCTGGTTTCTCGTGACAGTTATGTCAAAGAAACTTTGTCAATGCACTGGTCAATCAACACTGCTGTGCATTAAGAGGGAGCTTCTGTCAGGGACTTAAAACAGCATGCAGCTGCTGGCATGCCAAACAGACCTGGTAATACTTGCACCACAGAATGAAGCATGGGAAGCTTTCTCTGTGCTGGTTTAGTTCATCTTATCATGGCTGTCTCCGTGTCACCAGCACCTTAAGCATTGCATCAAGTATAAGCAAAATGTTCCTCTTTTACCTCCGTGTGCCTCACTTTTCAAAAGTGTTGCTTTGTTGTGCTATTAGACCGAGAGTGCAGAGGGTGAGAGGCTTGTGTGTATCCCAGTCTCTCCTACAGCTGGCATCAGACACTGAGAACAGTGCTGGCAGCTAAGCACTTGTGCCTCACTCCAGAATTAATAAGTCATTGCTCCAGTGCAGTTTGAATACTCTGGCAAGTAGGAATGTGAAGGATGAAGAGGCCAAGTAGTCAGTTTCTTATTTACAGAGATTAGCAGAGATAACAGAAAGATCTTGCAACTTTACATTGGATTCTTGAATGTAGACACAAAGCTATTTGTATGCAGTACAAAGAACAGAAAGATCTGTGTAGTTCACACCTATCCAGCTTCACATCCATGCTGGTTACATTCACCCTCCTAAGTGTATCAGTCCTTTGTATCAGCACCTTTATGTTGACCTGAAAACATTTCTCTCCCAAGCTCATCTCTTTCACCCAGAAGTTTGTATATTTGCCACACCATTTATACAAGCTTATATTAGTTAATGTTGGTTTATTCATCCTTTAAATGAAGAACATTTCAAACATGATGTGGACATTTTTGCAGAGGGTCAGCATGATTTCCCTCCTGGAAAGCTATGGGGGTTTCATTCTTTAATAAACAAGGATACAAGTATCAAATTTTAACTTAACTGTGCATCTTCACCTCTCTGGTTTCTCAAAAGTACTGAATTTAAAAATATGTACACAGAATGGACTTTATATTCCTCTCTCACACAACTGCATTTCTAGAAGGCTCTGTAAGGATATCCCATGTGGGTTTTTTTTACCTGCTCAAATTTCCAGCCATCAGACATTGTGGAAACCATTTGAGTGAGTTCCTCTTCCTGGCACTGCAACACCCTGTACACATGTTTGACTGGCACCTTCAGGAAGAAAGAGAAGATGCTCAATGCACCATGGAATTCACTGTTTGCCTTCTTCAGAAATGGTAAGCAACACCACCTTGAACAACTTGCCTTCTTCTTTTTTTGGCCTTATTTAAAAGAAATCTCCTTCAGTCAGAACCACTTTGGAAAAGACTCAATGCTTCACCTTCAGAACCTAGAAGAGCTGCTTAACAGTTGTAACAAGATAATTCTTACCTACCGTGCCATGTGGAAGCAAACAACATAATTCAAAATCAGACTGAGGTTCTGCAGAGGCCTGCCAAGCTCTAAGGAATGTCTGACCATATTAAGCACTGTCTTTATTTCCCTGACAAAGTTTCCCAACCAGAGCAATAAATCATAGAAGCACATAATCCCAGAATGTCTCATTGTGGAAGGGGCCTCAGAGATTACCCACTCCAAACTGCCCACCGTGGGCAGGGACACCTCTCAACAAGACCTGGCTGCTCAAGGCCTCATCCAGCCAGTCCTTGAATACTCCCGGGGAGGAGGCAGCCACAACCTCCCTGGGCAGCCTATTCCAGAGTTTCACCACCCTCCTACTGAAGAACTTCTTCCTAAGATCCAGTCTAACCCTGCTCTCCCTCAGCTTCAAGCCATTCTCTCTTGTCCTGCCTCTAGACACCCTCATGTAAAGTCCCTCTACAGCCTTCCTGTAGGATCTCTTCAGGTAATGGAAGGCAGCGTTAAAGTTTCCCTGGACTGTCCTCTTCTTCAGGCTAAACAACCCCAGCTCCCTCAGCCTATCCTCACTGCAGAGGTGTTCCAGCCCTTGCACCATCTTTGTGGCTTCCTCTGGATTCGCTCCAACAGCTCTGTGTCCTTCTTAGTTCAACCAGTGATGGAGGAAGCCCTTAAGTATCTTACTGGGGAAACAATCAGTTAAAGAAAAAGGAACCCACCTACTACTTGCCATAAAACAAATAAACAAAATTACACTCACCTGGGAGATTTTGCTGTCTCTTTCTCTTATTTTGTCCTTTACCAGTTTTATTAGTGATGTGATATTGTAGAATTCAGCCTCTTCCAGTACACCTAGTATGAAAACATTTGTTGGAGAAACAGCATAAACCAAAGACTCAAGGACAAAACCACCAATCAGTCCCTAAGATTATCTTATCTACAGCTAGAAAATTATTTCTTTTGCTATAGGAAAAGTTAATTTACCCAACTAATGCTTCTGGCTTCCTCCAGGCACATGCAGGTCAAAGTCTATCTCATTCTGACAAACTATCCTAAAAAGCCCCAGAGAAAACTAATGGCATTTCACATACAGAGCAAGAGGCAGGAAACACACGAAAAAGAGCAAGAACACCATTCCACAGGAGACTGCTAGACCATCATGGCTCAGACCCTGTCTCAAGGTGGTATATGAAAGAAATTCATATAGTTCTGAAAAGTTCTGCACCTGCTACTGTGCAGAAAACTTTTCTTCCTGACATTTGAGCTCTCAGACTCTGAAACAAAGGCTTCAAGACACATGGTCCAGACTGCGCTCAGGCACGTCAGGACACAGCTGTTCCCCACACTCACCCTGTGATTGACAGTGCATGTAGACATTTATTTCACGTTGCATTCCTCTTTCACTGACCTCTTCAATACCTTATCAATGCAGTACCAGTGCTACATGGTTTAAACCAATCCTCCATTAGAGTAAAACTGTATGAATTTGCAACAGGGAGGGAGAAGCTGGGGGCAGAATTCACTCTTCTAGATTATATTCCACACATCTGAACATCCCAGAACTTCACTCAAACTGCATCTTCTAAAGCTTCCTTGACAGCTAGTATTCTTTTGCTTGAAGAGAACTAAACCCAAACATTTCACAGTAGATTATATGCTAAAAGGCATCTTCCCTCATGTTTGAAAAAACCTACTGTATTTTAGACTAAGGAGGGGGGCTGTGAGATTCCAATAACAGCATACACTAGAAATGCACAAAACTGACCAACTTTGCTTGAAACACGTCAAAGTACTACAGTGATTAAGATTTACCATCTACTTACAAATTTCTTTTCCTGACTCAAGAGCAGTGAAAATAATGAGTAAGTGACAAGAAAGAAAGAGACTGAGTAATGTCTTACCTTCCTCAGCTAGGTCCTTGTTAATAACCAGTTTCCCATGTCTGAGATAGTTCAACACTGGCCCAAAGTAGGTCGGGTCTCTGTCTATTAAATAGGCACCTGTTTCATCCTAGATTAGAAACAGAAACAAAACCAAAACAAAACAGAACAAAAAGAGAAAAGAAAAGCAAAAGCGCCAACAACAACAACAAAAAAGAAACCCACAACCCCAGAACACCCCCAAAAACCCAAACAAAGAAGCCCAAAAAAACACAATGATTTGAACACCCAAGCAGTAACTTCAAGCTAGTACTCAGCTTGGCATCTGAACAGCAAGCAGATACTAGGCACAGCCACACCCCTTGAAGCCGAGTTTATTAAAGACACTCAAAGGAAGCCAGCAGCACGGCTGTAATGGTATCAGACTGATCACTCAGCTGTGTAATACATAACTTCTCTGAGCTGATCAACTCCCCTTGGCCCCTTACTGAAAGATTATCAACAAGGTTAGTTTGAAAGATGTAAGAAGAAAATGGGAACACTGAAAATTAAGGTTGAAGATCACACCTTAAACCAGAGGAATCTGAACAAAGGATACATTCCAGTGGTGTTCAATCCTCAAATCTTTCTTTCCTTTTAAAACCAAAGGCAATCGAAGATACCTTCTCTTTAAGCTCACCCCTCTGTTGTAAACCCTTTGGGTTTGTCTTAGGTGATGTGCACCAATACTGGCAGTGACCTGAGAATAGCTGTGTGCCAAGCAAGGGCTCGAGATGCATGTTCTGAACAAACTGAAGTATGCTGAAGATGTCCTTCCTACCTGCCCCAAATGGACACAGAAGGGACAGGCCAACCTAACTGATGCTCAGCTTACTGAAGAGAGCACAGCCTCCAAGGAATGCAAAGCACAGTTCAAGAGATCCACCAGCAGAGCTGATGTTCTTGACAGAGATAAAGAGCAAACCCAGCATTTGCTAAATACTGCAGAGTCCATGTATGAACAGCTGCAATCAGGGCAGCACTGACATCCTCTGGCTGGCCAGAGGTCTAAGGAAGGTGGGCAAGAGAGATGTCCAAGAGACCCACTGCTCCTTTCTGCTATCAGGTGGATTCACATTAACCCTTTAGCACCTACAGTTTTTCTGCAATACATATCTATAGACACATACTGAAGAGACTTGGCAGCACCCTAAATACCTTTTTAATCTAGTAGTTTACAGGGGAGCCTGAAAAAAAAATCACTGCCAAAAATTCTAGATACATTTGAATCGTTCTCCCTCAAAACTACGTGTGACAGCAATACCTGCTGTTCCAAAGTGAAAACAATTCCACTGCCCCAATGCTCTGCATCTGGACACTGACAGCCACACATAAAGGATTGATCACTGAACTCTGACACCTGAAAACTCTCTTAGCAGTATGTAAAGTTCACAGAACATTACACTGGAAGTAGGACAGTGGGTGTGCTTCCAGATAGACGGATTTAGTTTCTGAAGGAGTGTACTTGTCTGAGCAGGGCTGGTAGAATGTTGAAAGACCACAGCCGGAACTAAGCATCTTTCTATAATTACAAGCTAAATGCTCACACAGTCAAGGCACACTGTGGGATTAGAAGAAGCCACTCAGGCAGCAATGTGTCTTAAAAACATAACAGAACAGAAGAAATAAAAAGAAACACAAAAGTCTTACAAGTTATGGTGTGATAGTAGCTTCCCCCCCTCCCCCTTTTTTACATTAGTGCAAAACCAACAGTTAAAGAACTCTGCCTCATTTTCAACATCAAGTGATCCAAATCCTGCCACTAAGATTCACTTCAATACACTAATTCCATGCAAAATTCTGAATAGCCTGAATAATTCAGAGTAACTGGCCACTTGCTCACCCAGACCACAGGTATGGAAAACATTAATTTCACACCTTCTTCCAAACAGAAGTGTCTTGGACTTTGACTTTACAGCTCAGGTTTGCTACAGACCAGTGTCAGAAGGTCAAGACTGAAAATGTTAATCATTCAGTCACAACAGGCAAAGAATGCACAGGCAAAAGAGGCACTTCCCAGGCATCTTCCTACAGAGAATGCCTTCAGCTGCCCGATTGCCCTTCAGTGTTCACTAAGCACTGCATGCTGAATCACTAAGAAAAGCAGATTACACTAGATCTTTAAGAATATTTATTCAACGATAAAACCACTAAAGCAGTCACCAGCTCCAGCTAGGACTCTCCAAATACAGGCCACAAGTCTTTCCACAGTCAGGGTATTGTCAGGATTGGCTCCATCCACACGGACATGCAAGCACATTGTGTCCTCACCTGTAATTAGGGTTTTGAGTATTTTCTAAAAGAAACATTTTTGCTTTGTTGCAAGCCAAGAATAATAAATTGCACTTCAGATGAGATTTAGAGAGTTCCATGGTGTAGCTGCAGTTTGCACAGATATAACTGAAGTAGCTTCAGGCTGGCTAGCTTGACTATTAATAGACTGTGTTGTTTCAACTACGCTACTTCCTCTGCCAACTAGTTAATTAACTTTCTACCAGCTTTGAGCAAGCTTGAATCTTCACCCACACACACAACTTGTGTGGGTATTCTGGCCACTTCCCAAGTCTCAGGTGAACACCACAAATGCCAGAGAAGTCTATATTCTAACAAGCTCTCAGTTCTCTCTGCTGTAGATATGTTTCATACAAACAGGTATTAACGTTTACCAGCACAGCTGATGAAACTCAAGTTTCCTCTCTATTCAGCAGTCACATAACCCCACATTTGGACCCCTGAGGTGTTCCATACAAACTCTGCCACTCTTTGTAAGGACACTCCAATCAAATGCTCCAGTTGCCTTTGCATATCCAGCATGAGAGCGTGATGAATTCCACAGGCATTTGTATCCTGACCCAGCTCTTGTTTTGCATTACTTTCTTCCCTCTTCCAAGAGTTTCATCTCCCTTGTCTCTAAGTCCTTTTCCACACCTGCTCCCCTTCACCATTTGAAAGATAAGGTTACTGAGATGCAGCAAAGGCTGCTTTTATTACCACCCTCCCACACCAAGTGGAAGAATCTCCAAGTTCTTGAATTTTGGAGAGTCAGGTACAAGACTCCAGTAAGACTGAAAAGGTAGGACCAAATGCATCTACCTTTCTAATCCCACTTAAGGCTCTCTTCAAGCACTGCACTAGTTCAAATGTCAGAAATTTATTTCCAGTTAATTTTATTAACTGTAGTCAAAACTACTCCAAAAATTTCTCATCAAACACTCTTCCAGAATGGACACGCTCAGAATCCACACTGCCAAGCTCTTGGCCCAAAGGTGTGTGCTCCAACACGACCATCTGAGCACCTGACACCATTTACATGAGCTGAACAAGTGGCAGTTCTGCTGAAGGCAGCAATATGCACAGATATTGGTCACTAAATCTGGATTTAGAAGTAATTGTCTCCCCTAGGCCCTAAGCCCCTGCATTTTTTAACTCTTGAGCCAGGTGCTCAGCACACATTTTTCTCAAACCATGTGTGACCCAAAAACTTTTGAGCATCAACAGACTGCCAGTACTGATCAAAACCACACTGACAGCACAACTCACTTAACCAGTCAGAAATCTCAATAAACTTTACCTCAGTTGTATCTTACAATAATGACTATAATTAAGGTACTTCTCAGCACTGATAGGTAAGGATGTGCTATCAGGAAGATCCTGATTTTTCTGAAACATTCAGTTCTTGCTTCCTTCACAGATTCTGACTCAGTACAACCATGCTTAACTTCAGTAAGACATCTAAAAATTCAAGCATGGAAACTGTTGCCAAAAACCTTATCAAGAAAGGCCAACAATCTCAGAGGGAAGTTTAAAGAATGATAGAACAGTTTATAAAAGAAAACCTGGTATAGAGATAAAATGGAGAAGGTGCTGAAAGCAGGAAATACCTGGCAGTAAAACATAAAATAGGCTTAAATACAAAGAAGAAACTTAAATACAAAGATGGGTACAACACTGCCAAACACACTAAATTCAGAGAGTCAGCCCCACGATCTCATTCCATTCGACTGGTTTTGCCACTGGCTGCGCCAAGGGCGATCTTCCCTTTGCTGCAGCTGGGAACAACTCTGATGCTAAGACAGACTGCGTGGCCTCATGCAACATCAGCACCTGGAAATCAGGTGGAAGCAAGCATGCTGCCTTTCCTGAAGCCTTTCATTCTTTTTAACAGGAAGAAAAAATTATGTTACTGTAGAATTGCAGTCAAGGAAAGCTGCTGTGTATGCAACTGACATTTGTGAAGTACAACCTCTGAACTATTTCAGGTTCTTACTCTCACTTCTAATAAACTTGTGCAGTTAAACACTTTCAAGAACTTCTTACAAGGGGTTGCTTTTCTTGAGCCTCAGCAGGTGAGTGTAGGCAGAAACAGCTCTGCTATTCATTTTTAGTCTTGCTTGTAGGTTTTTTTCATCTGAGATAAGCATTTCTTACGGCTTCAGTTTCTACAGATTCAGATTTGGCAGTCTTGCAAAGAATGGGAACTAAACTTCTTCCTTCAAAGACATACATCTACTGGTACAAGCTGATTCAATTACTTGAGTCTTCTACTTAATTATGCTGCTAGATGTTCAGCCTATCCCCCTCCTTTCTGATAGTTGAGACATACAAGCTGGTTTAACTCACTGACATCGTAAAACATACACCTCCACCTGAATTTTTGCTGAGCTGCACCCTGATCAGATGGAGCATGAGCAGAAGAATGTGAAAGGTCCCTAGAAACTATGAGGATGTTTTCTATTATGAGCACAATTCAGTATTAGTCTGTTGAAAACACATCTAAAACTTCCCAACGTGAGATATTGAAGTGCATCCCAGACAAAGTTCATGGTTTGTTAAGGCTAGAATTTTCATGGCTCTTTCAGACAGAGGGCTGTAGGTATCAATTCTGGTAACCTCATCTGCTGGCACATCCAGCAGGACTCTCCTCATTCCATGTCACCCACATCCTCATCTAGAGGTAGGGATAATTATGGCTGAGATGGGTGTAACAGCCATCAGCCTACATATGAGCTCAAATACACATTCTCTGTATCACTTCAAAGTTTGAAGCCAAGTGCTTCAAACCTACATAATTTTTAGGAATCAAATCCAGGTAATTCTAGGTCAAAGACCAGTTCTAATGCTCCAAGCTTTATCTATTAGCTGCACAAAACTGTCTACAATGACTGCTATCTAGCACAATCTTTAATGTATGATTAAGAAAGCCATGTCAGCTTAGTATCAGGTTACAGCTCATAATGGGACTCCAAAAAGGCTTGGATTATGTTTTGGTCTTTACAGGAGATGAAGAATCTGAAGATTCTCAATCAAATCCTTGAAAGAAAGGTTCTATGTGTTGAAGCAATCCTAAGTACTGTAATTAATGCACTATGATGGGTAATCTAAGAAGTGGGGGCACTTCTGCAGAATCCAAGATAACAGGTAACTGCAGAAACCAGGCTCTGAATGGTTGAAGTGGAAATCAGTGGCTAAAGATGGTCAAGACAACAGGACATAAACTTCTGACAACTATGGCACTGCAAAGACCACAGTTGGTATTTAACAAAAAAAGGCTTTACTTTTTGTACATCAAATTGAAGGAATCCAGATTTGAAAGTCTAGACTATGAATAACAGGATCTTCTTTAAATCCAGCTTTCACCCAACAATCTGTAGCTGTCTCTACACCTACTCCTTTCCTCACATTACCAAGCTACACCAGCTACAATTCTGTTAAAAAAGCTGCTCACAAGGACAGAATGATGCAGTGTGTTTGTATCTTGTTAAAGTGGTTTCCATTAGGCTTCTATGCTGGCAAAAAAAGGATGACAGTGATACCTAAGCAGCTCAAATAGCTCTGACTGCAGCTACCTTTAACTTGTTGTATATGCTGTGAACTACTACAGTTACCTACATCCAGAAATCTCACAGAGAGTCAAGTCTCTCCACATCCTACCCAATACCTACATAACCTGAAGATAAATTTATGATTTACTGCTACAACAAAATGAGAGCACAGGGGGGAAAAAAGCATGTTTAGATTAGTAGCCTCTTACATTGTTGCAAGATAGCAGCACAGTCACTGTGCTTGTGAAAGATGCTTGCTTTTAGCAAGGCAGCCAAATGCCTTAATTAGAACTTTTTAAAACATGCCTTCTCTCTTGCTGGTGGTATTAAGAGCGAGCAAATAAGCACCTTTTGGCAGTGGAACACCTGAAACAGCTGTCTTAATTATTAAGTGTGCCTTATCTTTTATTCAAGAAACCTTAGAAGAGAGCTTTCCAACTCCATCCCAAGCAGAGGCAGTTTCTCACCTATCAGCAAGGTATCTACATTTCAAATCTTATTTTAATAGGTCAGTTTAAACTAATCCCCTCCACAAAAAAAAAAAGCCACCACACTTTAAGGTATTTCTTCTCTAACTCTGAAACAAGTATTCAGGTTCTGTTCCCCATCTTCTTAAATGTTTAAACATCCTTTCTGACAGTTATGTGTGAGAAAATGAAGGCATTGGCTACTCTTCTCACTGAAAAAAAAAACCCCAAATGAACACTTTTGTATAAAAATCAGCCCTTTATTTTCAACCTGTTGGTTATATAGTCAAGGGTTATAAACTGTTCCCTTGTTTCCCCTACATGTGCTGTATTGGAAGTTTTTGGTTTCTTTTGTCCATTATGGTCCAAAATAACTTTCAGAGTCAGCACTACATACCAATACTTTATATTGATTGCTACACACCACTCCATAAACAAAATCTTAATCAATAACACTGTTTTCCCTACTAAAAATGAGTCATGATGAATATGCAAATATTCAGTATCCATTTGCAATCCATGCAGAATGAGCAGCATTTTACTCAAAGCAGTGCTGAAACCCAGAAAGCTATGGCTAAGAGAGAGGTTATTGTCAAAAGCAGTTTGGTCTGGTTCATGAGAGTGAACAAGAGGGTGATGACAGTGCAGAATTAACACCAAAACGGTGCTGGCAGACACTCCATTAGAGCTTTAAAACTAACCCCGGCCAGACAACAGAAAAATTTAAGCAAGCATTAAGAACGATCCCGTGCTCTCTGCTGGTTTGAGAAGCAGTTGTGTTTTTCAGCAACCCAGCCGCTTCGCACCGACTCAGCCCAACCTGCCCCCACCCCGCCCCGGCTGAACTCCCCTGCAGCGCACGACCCTCTGGAAACCGCCCCGATCGCGGCGGAGCCCGCACTGCCGCCTGGCCAGCCGCGCAGGGCAGCTCCGCGCTCCCTCTCTGCCCTGCCACACCGCCCGTGGGCACGCCGCGGCCCGCCCCACGGGAAGGCCACGCCGCGCACCGAGCCCCGGCAGCGCCGTCTCCCACGCGGGACCGAGGCGCCCGCCGCAACGCGCCCTCGCCGTGGGCCGGCAGGGGGAGGGGAGTGGCGCGGCGGGACCGCGCTCACCTTGTCGGAGTCCAGGTCGGGGTCGGCCTGGCACAGGCGGAAGAGGAAGGACTTGGGGTCCCTGCAGAGCGTCTGCCGAGTGGTCAGGAAGCAGGTGCCCCCCACGTTCAACCGCACCCATTTGCCGGGCACCGCGCCGGGCGGCGGCGCTGAGCTGCACCGGCGGCAGGGCCCGCCCGGTCCTCCCAGGCCGACGCCGCCGATCGGGGGAACCGGGAAATCGCAGTGGTTCTCTGTCGCCATCCTCACCGCCGCCGGAAGAGTCCGCCCCAGCTACAGGTCCCGGGGCGTAGCTCCCACCGGAAGCGTCCCGCTCGGAACTGCTCCCTTCCCCCTGCTCGCCCGGCGCCTGCGCTGGAGCAGCTTCGTCCGCCGGGATCTTTGGCGACCCGAGAACGGCCGGCCGTGCCCGATGCGCGAACCAGCCCCCGGCAGGCCGCGACCGCGGCCCCGGCCCTCACCCACGCCTCCCGCACAGCCGCCGCCGGCCCGGAGGTGGCGCCCAGCCCCCCCCCCCCCGCTCGCAGCCGCGGAAGGACGAGGCGGAGGCCGGGCCAGGACCCTACATGCCTTTATTACAGACTACCAAGCATAAGTGAAATCCATCATCCAGTCACTAGCTACACATCTACAGCACAGAGATCTGTCGAGAGGAGAATAAACGGTCATTAAATTATGAGATATGATTAAATCATCGACCAATAGAAAATTTATATAATAAAGCCAGAAAAAAGGTGTAAAATATAGTTTACAATAATTATTCACATTCAAGGCTGTACATCAATACATACAACACCATGGCCCCGAACATGAATTCAATCCAAATAACTCATATATTAGAATTTAAATAACACAGACTGAACTAGAGGCCAACAAGAGTCAGCAAATAACCTTATAAGAATAAAAATACAAAAGTGTGTATCTTATATCATTGCATTATTTGCTTCTGCTTTCACGAGTTCTTGGAGGGGAGGGAGATTGTTTTGTGGTGGTTGTTGAGGAGGTTTGGGGATTTCTTTGTTTGTTGGGGTTTTTTTTTTCTTTATCTGTACATCACAGTTACAGCTACAAACCAGGTAGAGAATATTACACACGTAACTGACTGCCACCGACCAGCAAACAGCTAGCATACAACTACCAAAACTGAGTATGATTCCTGGTTCCTGTTTTTTTCACTTGTCAGATATAGTAATTTAAGTTCTGCTACCATTTAGAACATTTGCCACATCCCGAGTTAGTACATGGTCATAGGAAGCTTTGTCACCTTACATTCAATACTGTGCTGACAGACAGACCAGATTACTGGGTGCTTAAGAAACCTCTCCAACTGTTTGCTGTATAAAATTCGTAGTTCTTCTGAAAAGGAGGAAACTCTTACCAGTCTTCACTGAAAGCATGCTGGTTTGGGTCAGAGAATTGTTTGTCTGTAAGCTCACTTGATCAACTCCTGGACAATCTCTGTCATGAAGCTTTGCAGGAGCACTTCCATTTAATTGGTAAAATATTTGCATAAAATATTACAGGCATTCAGCAAAAATTTAGATATAAATACCACACCTATTTGTGTAATTTGCTAGTAGAAAGAATGCTCAGGATCCACAGACCACATCTTTAGGCAGTTACTAATACACAAGTTCTCTCCTCTGCAAGGTGTTGAAATCAGATGTTTTGTCCACAGGCCAAAGGAAGGAGTTGGGCTGACTCCACTAAAGCATTCTAAAGACATGGTTAAATGTGCATGGGGGAAGTCCGCAGGACCTTTCAAAGCTCCCGGCACAACATGTCATGGTATCGAGCACATGACATCAAGCATCAACTACAATTATCACATTTTTGGTTTAACCTACAGGTTTTTTTTCTGGGCTTATAAATAGCAGATACTTCACAACTAAAGCACATCAGGAGGAGAGAAGTGGAACGCAGTCCTGTTTGAGATCTTCAACACCTAAGTGCTTAGGAAATGAGATATTAATAGGTAATATCAATCTGCTCCCAATGTCTCAATATCACACCTGAAGGAAGACTTCCTTAAAATAAACCCTTTTCAAAGCTGGACTTAAAGGTCAATGGCAATAAGCTCATCTCTAGTTCAAAGCAGTTTTAAACTTCCTGTGACTGGGCCAGACACCTGATAGAAGGATGCAATTCAAAACTCCTCCCTAGCACTAGCATTTCACCCACCCCACAGAAAACAGATGCAAGACACTGTCCTGAAGTTCAGTTCCAAATCAAAGTAAATTCCATTACTGAGCTGATTCTGCATAAATGACTGGCAATTGTTCAAAAGGCAAAAGATGGAATGAATCCATCAACACACTGGGTTTTCAGTAGGCTTGCAGTGAGGATTTTGAAGAGTCTTCAAGTGCCTAACAACCATTTTTGTGCTTTGAAAGGCCTCTTGGACAAGAACAGAGAAATCAACTGGTTTATCTGCAACTGTGAAGAACCTCCCTTGTACACTTCATGCTACGAACTCCCATGAACCACAGGGGTGATCTTCAGGACAAAGATCTGAAGCTACCCCACATCAGGGATAAGCATTTACAAGAGGAACCAGCCCTTCACAGTATGCGACACCTGCCAATTTAAGTGGACAAATTGGTGAAATATACTTAAATCCACCTGGTTGCTCTGTCTTGCCTCACTTTGTTCTTCTGCCATCTTTCAAACCCAAGTGTTTCACTTAGAGTCCAAGAAGGACAAATACCTCTCCCAGAAAAGTTCTAGTCCAGTTCCAAAAAAGACCTAATTTGGAACAATCAGCTTCTACAGGGAGGGAGGCCTGTAAGACATGCTCACAGTTTTCTAATGACAGCATTGCCAGAAGAATAAAGGAACATCAGAATGCAGACATCAGCCTTCCAGACACCTTCTTGATAGATTACTGCTATTAGGATTTTTGTCTTAAAGCTTTTGATGGGCAGGGCAGAAGTCTACTCAGCAAGGATTTTCAAGGTGTGAAAGAGTAATTATTTTGTTATGGCAAAATTACTACAATTCTCAATGTTACAGACAAGATGTTTAAGCATTCCTAGATTTCCACCTAGTGAAGAAGCCAGCAGAGATCCCTCTGTCTCCTAATAAGCCAAGGTATTCATTATGAGCAGAACTTTGCCAGGCATTTTATGCGAGGCCAAGTTTTGTCATACTGAACACCAGTGGCACTACAAATCTCCCTCACTGCCAAGCTCTCCTGTATAAAGTTGGGAATACATCTACACCACTATACTGGGGACTAAACCCAGAAGTGGTAGAGTTGTATCCAGCAGATCTGACAAGCAGCTGGAATTTGCCAGCCAGGGAGCAAATGGATAGCACTGCAGACTTCAAATACACATCACCTTGGTTAGAATGGTAAACAGAGAATGCATCCAGGCACAGGCAGAAGGTGGCCTGTGCTATTCAGTTTCTAATGACAAGGTGTGCACCTTGTGTGTGATGAAACTCCTCACCATGAAAAGGGAATGAAGTTCTGTCTTTCCCACCTTGGCCATTTACAGGACACTTTGGCTTCTAAAACACCAGGCACTGCAAGGCAGGGATTTACTTTTGTCAAGCCTGTGTACATGGTGGGATAAGAGAAGACTACGACAATGTAGCTCCTCTAAAAAGAAAAGGCAACTGCCTCTCCTTTAAAGACAATGGAACATCTGAACTGTCATCAACTTCAACTATACAGCACAGTTTATCAGTAATAAATCTCCTTCACCCTGCACAACCACAAAACACCCAACATTCATGTGTTTTCTGAGAAATCCTGAGAGGCCTCTGCTAGCCCAGGAGCTTTTCCAGCATTGCAAAGGAGCACTTCTTTGGTGGAAGGAAATACACATCATAGTATGAGACCTCAAAATGCATAGAGTTGGTATATGCAAAAAGTGAGTAAATAGGTGTGATGTTTATACTGTGTTCAAAACAAGGACCAGGCCTAGGCTGTTCTTCTCTGCAAGGTTCAGGAACACAGGCATGCTGAAAATACCATTAGGGAAGTTGGTTTTTAGCACATAGAAAGTTATGTCCTTGCAACATTACAAGAAATGTTTGACCACAAAAAATCCTTAATTTGAAGAGGGTAAAGGAGATTGATATGAGAAATAGTTTCCTGTCATAGATATGCCTTCAGTACCATGTATTTTCCCCTTGGTATTACCAGGCTTTTCCTTAGAATTTTGAACCAGATTACTTTATGGATCAAGTATTTTGATTGATTAAATTTTTTAGAGTTGCTAAGTGTTTGGCCAGGGACCAAAAATAGGATTATTTGTGTATCTCATTATACCAGGAGACCAAAAATAAAAGAAAAAAAAAAAAAGAGATAAGTCATCTATTGTACAAAGCTTTCACACTTTCTTCTCTACCCAGGTAAATAGGTTGGCCCCGCTAAAATGCACAATACATGCACACCTTGGAAAAAGCTTCTAATCCTCATCTCCTGAAAAGGTGAAAAACTATTTTCTACTTCAAGAGTAACCTTTTTTCCCCCCATACTAACTAGTTAATTTTTTTAGTTAGCATTAGTTAAAAGCATGCCAGTGAGTTTATTGTCCCTTGATTAAACACAAACGATTCTTCTCAAAATTGCATGTTCAAAATCTTAACTGCCTTCAGAAGCCATTTCCATTCTAGAAAACTTTCAGTGCTGTGTTCAGCATTTTACTCTCTCAAATCCTGTATCATCAGAGCCTGTCTGCCAGACACACACATCCGACTCATTCATGTCGTTACTAAAGTACCACATAAATCCTGCAACCAGAATTATATCAGGAATTACACAAGGGTGCAACTGACCTGGCTACAAATGCCATATACCAATAAGCTGGAGGACTGTGAGAAGAGGAAGAGCAAACAAAGAGGTGATGCTTAGGAGAGGAATATAAAAGCTCCCTGATGAATTACAGTTTAATGATAATCTGAAAGTCACAGAAAACTCCAGCCCCATACAGTGTCAGGCTGGTTCATGATTCGGCTTGTGTGCGTGTGGATTGATTTTAACTCATCTGAAGTGAAGCTGGTAATGCAAGTTCTATCCGCTAGTCTGCAGCAGAAATTGAGCTGAAGTGCACAAAAGCAAGATCTTCACTGCAATGATATGCATGTGGAAGCCTCAACAGAAGCACAAAGAGCAAGCAAAGCGACCCTGAATTCCATTAGGTTTTTGCTTTTCTTTTTTTCCTTTCTTAGTTTTTTTTTTAAAAGGAAAAAAAAAACCAAAATAACAAAAAAAGGAGGGGGAAAAAAAAACAAAACAAAACACAACAAACAACAGAACATTTCAGACATATGCTTCCCCTTGAGATGGTAATAGGTGGGTTGAAAAGATTCCTCTGATCGGCTGCACACGGAGTTCTAGCAGCAAGTAGGGAAACTGGGACATTTTGGCTGAGCTTTGCTATTTAGCAGCGTTCTGGTGGTATCTGTGCCGCCAAACTTCCTGTATCTTTTTGCACCATTTATGAGCGTTGCCACTCGGGTCCATCAGGTAATATGTCCTGTTTGGCTACAAGTGAACAACATTTGAGTGAGTACTCCAAGCAGTGCAACCAAACAGCAGTCATCATTCTGCACTGAACAAAAAAATGCTAATTATTCAGAATCATTTCCTAAACTCAAAAAGTCCAACCCAGTTGCAGCCTTATGACATCATGTGTCACTGAGAAACCGTACAGCTGGCACCTCAACAGTGGTACAGCCAACTGAGAAATCCCCAAATACACTCAGAGGTTATTTTACATTACACACAAATACCAAAAGCCACACTTGGGTATGTGTAGGAAACAGTAAGTCTGGGGGGTTGGTGGTTTAGTTTTGGGGTGGGAGGCAAGGTTGGGGTTTTCTGTTCTTTTGGGGGAGGCTATGGGTTTGGGGTTTTGTGAGTTTGGGCTTTTTTCCATGTTGGTTCTTTTGTTTGGTTTTTAATGAAGGCTACCAACACTTGTATTTAAAGAGTGTTTCTCCAGAAACATTTGTTAAAGGCTTACAATAACTGCCCGTGGACCTTTGTGCAACTTGCAAAGAAGCCACTGAAGAAAGCCACTTACTGTGTGAACAAAAAATGTCTTAAAATTCTTGGCTTCTGGCCGCAGCTCCAAAGACCAGGGGATCTCTCCTTTTAGAACTTTGTTGACAGGATCCACATAGTACAGGTGGGGCCCTTCTGTGAGCAGCAACTGTCGCCGGCGTGCAAACAATCCCTAACAAGGGAAGCAGAAACAGCAATGCAAAAACAGCATAAGGAAAAACAAAAAGTAACTGCTGAGGTCTCTGAATGAAAACAGCTCAGTGTGGGGACAGGATATTTGAGTTTGGGAGACTTCCCCCCCCAGCTTTTGCTTTACCTATTGAACTTCACTCCTCTTTTTGTTTTTAAAGAGGGTAGCAGTGCACTCCTGCTACATGGTAAATCACAGTGCTTCCTTAAACCAGAATTTACATTCTGACAAAACACAGAACACCTAGCTGTACAGAATGAAGCAAATCTGTTTGTCAGAGATTCCAGCACAGAAATCAATACTCATGATTTTGTGGGAGAAATCAGGAACAATAGGTAGTAACTCAAATGAGAGGGAAGCCACATTCCTGTGAAGATGACACAGACTGTCACTGCTCACCTGTACCACGTTAATATTTAAAGCTGTTCTAGTGTCACCTCTGCCTCTCTCAAGACACAGGCATTAGCCAGATGCAGAAAAACACAGCTGAGGACAATATGGGTTTGAGTTTTGTTTTCTGGCATTTGTGGCTGGATCCACATTGCAGATACACATCAAGACAAAGCATTTAGTGGGATTAGGAGGAAGAGGAAAAACCCATTTCCTAGTCTAGAAATGTATCAATACTACATCTACTTTTAGTCTTCTCCAAAAACTCAAAAGCACACCACTGAATTTAAAGAAAATCCATTCACATGAAGATGCTACATTAATAAAAGAAGAAAAAACCAAACCCCCACAACCACAATCTGACATTTACAAGTTAGTTAAATGGGGAACTCCCAAACCAGGTCCCTTTTACATGCTACAACTGTGCAAAAGCATGGAATTAAGACAAGCCCTTACCTTTCTTTTGTCCACTGGACCCATTTTCAGGATTAAGTTATTCTCTACAAACTGATGCCTTGAAAAAGAAAGAAAGGTTAACTATTGCTCTGGAAGTAATTCTGACACAAAACCAGCTTTTAAAGTCGTTATCGTTACTATCAAGCAATTTTCCATGTCTCTCCCTAGTATCTCCTTTTCCAGCCAAGAGCTCTGAAGAACTAGATGAGTTTTGGACTCTTCTTCATTCCAAATCACAGAGATCTTTCTAATATACAACAGATTGAGGAAAAAAAACCTCACAACTGAGAAACTCCTCTCAAGAGCGAAAACTATTAAGTACATTGTCAGGAAGTATTTTGGTTAGATAATGGAATGCTGTAATTCAAATAAAAACAGCTTATGTCAACAGAAAGAAAGTAAATTTTTGAGTTCTAGGATATGTAGAGGGAAGAATTCTTAGCATTGGTACAGTGTCATTTCTGCTTATTTATAAACATCCTCCACGACACCTAGGCCTTGTAAATTTTAGAAGCATGGTATTAGGCTTTCATTGCTATTGCTTTAAAAGCAGAAGCCAAGAAAAATCTAGTTGCTGATTGTTTACTTGAAGAAATTGACACATACTTGAATGTTTGATTCCTTACTGCTGTGCAAGTAAGAGATGAGCTAAATTCAAAGATCTTACCAAGGATTTCCACCAGCTTGTTTTGCCAGAAGCAACCTCTTTTCATCTTCAGAAAACTGCAAGTCCAGCTCAAAGGAATTGTTGTCAAGATCATGAATATACTGTTCAATATTTCCTCCTGATGTCTGTGGTGTA
Organism: Melanerpes formicivorus; assembly: GCF_026170545.1. Classification (NCBI taxonomy): domain Eukaryota; kingdom Metazoa; phylum Chordata; class Aves; order Piciformes; family Picidae; genus Melanerpes; species Melanerpes formicivorus. The sequence goes on along the minus strand of NW_027142366.1, from coordinate 9,925,596 downwards.
CTTGTCTCTGGGGCAGACAGTGAATGGGAAGAGGCAGAACCAGAAACTTGCATGCAACCAAACTGACTCAGGAGATTGTCATACTAAAAGAGGAAACAGAATTAAGTAAAGAAACTTCTTTAATTAAGAAGATTTTGCACTAAACTGTGGCTTTCAATTTAAGCATGCCTTTTGAAATTAGTTTTAGGACAAAAAGATTGCCTGCTCTCTACAGCTTAACAGGCACTTATCCAAAACAGCATGCCTGGTCAGAAGCAAGCTAACTAGCATTGTTTTCCAAACATTCACTTTATCAGAAAAATTAAATGAAGCAACCCCCAAAAAACAGCAAAATACTGACTAGTTCACATGCTGGCCAGGAATTTTATATTCTTATTAACCACATCTTCATCACAATCTAACTGATCAGTTATACTTAATAAACACACTTAGCATGCAGCAATTATGCTTTAAGGAAATTCTTAATGCAGCACCAGAGCTGAATATAGCAACAGGCAAACATACATTTCCATAACAGTCTTCATCATCCTCTGACATAGCAGGTAAATAGGCTGTAAGTTTTGGGGGTGTCTGAAGATGTAGGTTCTCCCACACAATGGATTCGAAGAAGGGGTGAGCCTTAAGAGGTCCATAGCCTCCCATTTCTTCACAGCCTAATCTGTTGGTAGCATCTAGAACCTTAAAAAAAATAGAGTTAGCATGCATACAGCAATGACAAGGAAAAAGCAAGCATAATTCCCATTTGCATAGCAGCATGTGAAGCATTAACCCCAACTGCCACCCTGCCCTAAGCACTCACATCTGGAACATATGGAGACTGTTTAGAGCACAAGAGGCTCTCTGTCAGTACCTCCTGTCAGCAAGAGTAGGTATTAGACCAGGCTAGATGTGAGGAGGAGGTTCTTCACCATGAGAGTGGTGAAACCCTGGAATGGGTTGTCCAGGGAGGTGGTCAAGGCCCCGTCCCTGGAGGTGTTTAAGCCCAGGCTGGACGAGGCTCTGGCCAGCCTGATCTAGTGTGGGGTGTCCCTGCCTATGGCAGGGGGCTTGGAACTAGATGATCCTTGTGGTCCCTTCCAACCCTGACTGATACTATGATACTATGATACAGACCTAGAGAAAGGAGCTCTCCTCCTTTGGGTCCACACAATTTTTTGTCTTTGTTTCACAAATCCACAGATTGCATCAGATTGGAAGGGACACAGTCAGCAGGGACATCTCCAACTAGATCAGGCTGCTCAGGGCCTCATCAAGTTTGACCTTGAATGTCTCCAGGGACAGAGCCTCATCTACATCCACGGGCAATCTGTTCGAGTGTCTTACCACCCTCATTGTGCAGAACTTTATCTTGACATCCAACTTAAATCTACCCTGCTCCAGTTTCAAACCACTGTCCCCTGTCCTACCACCACAGGCACTTCTGAACAGCCCCTCTCCTCAGCCCCCTTCTTTATAAAGAGAGGAGCAAAACCAAGTAAACATACAGTGGAAATTTGATGGAGCATAGGTCAATTTAAGTATAGCCCAGCATCACATTCCAGTGATTCAAGCAGCTGCAGTTGGTGTCAAACATCAACCTCTCAAGCACCCAGAAACTACACAGTTCTTAGTGTTGACACAACCTAGAGCCTACCATTCAGCAGACACTGGCTTCACCATAGAGCTGGCCTGGATATTGCAAGGCCATTTAACAATGGCTGCACTCAGCATCATCCACCAACTTAAGACTGTTTCCTCCTCACTCCTTGCCCCATGCTAATAAGCTAGACTACTGAACTTCAAAAAGCTTATACCGTCCAAAAACCTTCTCTGCATGTTCATTTTAGGGTCATGGCTTCACCTCACTGATGAGACAGAACTATTTTCTTCTTGTTGTCAAAAATTCACATGCAGAGTAATTCTTTGGCTGATATTATTGAGACATGCTTTAAGTGAAAGGTAAGTGTATGTTAAAATGCAAGGTAAACTGATTTACATAGAATTTCTGCCCCTGTGATGTACAGATCATTGATTACAACCTGAAGAGTCATTATAGGACCCAAAAGACTTTATCTGTGCACTATGTAAGCCTAAGTATTCAAATCTTCACTTCTGTGCAATGGCTAGTATTCAGAATCACTTGCTTCCAACTTTACTGAGACATTCCCTGTCCACACTTCTGAACTCAGATTTTAAAAGACAGTAAATGAAGTGCTTCTGGATGTTCCATGTTGATTCTTGAGATGATGCCCTGCACAGTCAGCAATGCTCACAGCTTGTCTGGCAACACAGAAACTTCAGGGAAAAAGACCTGCCTAAGCTGAATGTTTCCAACGTCATCAAATCATTTAACAGCAGCAAGCACTTACCAAAAGCTTTTCAACAAGATCTTTTGCCTTGGGAAAAAATTTTTCTGGAAAGTCATATTCCAGCTTTATTATCTTCTGGAATATAAGATACTCATTTCTGCAAAAGAGAACATTATCAGCTCTTTACCATTTCTCCACGATTCTTTCATCTTAACAGTACCTAACCTGGACAAACACTGAATAAGAGATCTGTAATCTAAGACACTTTCACATAAATCTTCCTGGAAAGTTCAAAAAGCTCGATACAGAGGTGCCTTGTACCCTCTTCATGCAGGCACAGTTACATCTGTGGTATAAATTACATGTAAAATCCTAGGATAAATTAAGGAATCTCTTTCAGGAACTCCAGTTATACCTGTCTAAGCAGCTTCATGTCACCAGAAAGGACAAATAGAAGCAAGCATGACATTAATAACACTACACCATAACAAGTTGTACTTCAGAGCTGGTAGTAAGGTAAAAGCCAAAACCTAGTCGATGTATTTATGATCCACACACAAAAAATTAGCTTCAGTCTCTTACCCAGCTCTAAATGGAGGCAATCCAGCCACAAGTTGATATATTATACATCCCAGAGCCCAGAGGTCAGAGCTTCAAAAGAAAGAAGAAAAAACATGTTTCCCTGTAAGTCTTTAAACTGTAATTTGAAAAACAACAACTCTTAACCTTTTGCTACTTAAAACAGCACAAACACCAAACTTGCCTAGTGTAATTTCCACACTATTTTCATTTCATTCCTTGACAGAACTGCAGGCTAGCACACAACTTCCAAAAAACCCTAAGTATAGACAAACCATCCCACAACAACTGACTACAAACACATGTGCTAGAAAGCTGAATTCTCAGCCAAAAGGACTAGTGGGTATGTAATGAGACTAGAAAGAATACTTATTATCCACGACCACAATGCAAAGATGCATCCAACTTACTGCAATTTGTGGTCCCTCAGAATTAAAATCCTTTCCTCTATTTTAGGCAAAAAGAAGTCACAATACAACTCTTTTTCTTGGATCTTTTCTTAAGACAGCATCCTGAGAGAACCAGCAAAGTTCTGAAATAAAATGGAGTGCTCACCTTTTGCAAGCAGATTTCTCTGTCAGCAGTTCTGGAGAAACGTACTGCGCTGTCCCTACAAACGAGTTTGCCCGTGCTGGTAAGAAAAGGGAAAGGAATCAATACTTACTATCAAGGCGGCAATCTTCCCCTTCCCCTCTGCCCCCACTTGACTACAAAACCAACAACAAAAACCCAACAAACCCAAATGCACCAAAACACATCAAAAAGCCCCAACCAAAACAGGTTATGCAACACCAGACAGGAGCCAGTGGAATTTCATTTCTCTACCCATCCGCAAAACCTTCTTGGAAGAGACAAATCAATTCATCTCAGCGACACCTATTTGGTCCTCTAGGCATTTACACGCTGCTAGGAATAAAATCTACCAAGAGAAGTTAACTACATTCAAGCTAAAAAATAAGTTTACCAAATGCAGTTCAGCCTAGGGCTTTTTCAGGCATTGTTTGCAGCATCTGTGGTTAATACTAAGCAACGTGTCGACAAAAGGATTCTAAAACCTTCCTGTCTGCGGATCTCTGACAGTCACTGGGTAGCAGAGTAAAAGCTGACTGTTTTATCTGAGCCACAGTAACTATCTGTATTCTTGCCTTGCAAATGAAAAGCAATCTCAAATAGTTGAACAACCCACTACATGCAGTGACCTAGCCCACTGCAACATTGCAGCAAGCATTACCTCTCCTGACAACCTAAGCAGTGACAGCCACAGCTGTTTCAAGCTCTCTCGGTGGTTTTGCTCCTAAAGAGGTAACAATGTTTGAGGATTACAATTTGTTAAATACAACACGGGTGTGTTTTCCTAGGACCTGCTACAGTTACCTGTGTCACATGAAGTAAATACATAGCATACCTTGTCTGCTGTCTGCAGATAATACTTTTGCTGTTCCAAAGTCTGTTATTTGAATGTGCATATCTTCATTTAGCAAGATGTTCTCTGGCTTAAGATCCCTGGAAAAGGCAGATTTGTATATTTAAACAGTACACGAGCTAAAGTGGCAAGACTGTCTAGGATAATGTTACCAGAAATGATGCAGACATGCTACAAACCTGCTGTCAACTTTCCTCTAGACTGCAGCCATCGACATGCAGACAGCTAACAGACTTTGAAAAGCTCATTAATTTTTTTTCAAACAAGACCTACAGTAATGAATAATCTCAGAAATAAACTGTTGTGCAGTAACTTCTTCAGAGCAGCCTGGTATCTTAAAGTGGTTCTCATGTCATGTTTCTTTAGGCAGCTGTTCACAGAGGCTTTCAGATGAAGACAACTGTTAAGCAGCTCTTTCCAACACAGGCTTAGTACCACTGAGTCATTTTTATAATCAAAGTGGAACTAGGAGCTCTCAAACTTTTCCCCCCTGTATAAAATGTCATGCTTTTAATACTCTCCAAATACAGCCCCCTTAGATCCTACATTCCAAATCATTTCCCAGAAAAGTATTCTTAAACTACTTTGCCCTTTAAAATACAGATGAAAGAAGTAATAAGGCTCTTAGAATTAAAATCAGCCATGAACAACTGCTTGGGAAACCACAGACAAATATGAACAACAAAATGTGCTTATCCAGACAGCATAATTACATCAAGAACACCTGCAAGGGTCTAATCAAAACTTAACTAGGTAAATGGTGAAACTTAGCTATTATTTAGCTTTGTGAAAACTGATATGTATTTTCTTGGTTTTCATGACATGCTGCACATTAATTTGAACATCAGCAGAATTCTCCTTATTTTTGATATATAACATCACAGGGGCTGGGGGGGGAAGTAGCTGAAAAGTCAGCTTGTGGTTTTAGATCAACTGATGAAGCTTGGGAAAGGCAAGCTTTTGGTAATGTTAATTCTAGGCAAAAAAGCCTTTTCCTTTTTTCCTGCTGGAACAGTTGGTCTAATAACATAGGCTGGCTCTCCCAAAGTTTTCTTTATTTAGGTCCCTATGATACCAACATGCTAATGAAAAGCTGCAATGCATTCATCGGCTTTAGACTCCACTAAGAGTGTTCCTAGAAACACCTTGTGCATCATCAAATGCATCTTAGTCTCAACTTGGTATTACCTGTGAATTATTCCTTTTCCATGCAAATACTCCAGGGCTGATACAATTTCAGCAGTATAAAACCGGGTACAGGTCTCATCAAATGAGCCAATTTTGCGTATATACTTTAGCAGTTCTCCATTTTTGGCATAGCTAAGCCCAAAATCTGAATGTAAGTATAGTTAAGGGCTATCACTAAATCATTATAAAATGAAAGTCCCCACATCTCATTCCAAACAGAAGAGTACTACAGAAAACATGCCAGCAATGAGGAAGAAGTGAAGCTGGTTAATTTGAAACTTCACATGGTAGCAACACAAAACAATTTCTTAAACACATTAACCACCCAGGACACAGGATCAAATTTCTTAGTATAACAAAGACTATAAAGGGTTACATTTGTACACTCACCTGAATAATTCATTTGAACTGTTTACATAATTGCCTTAAAAGAGAACTATTTACAGTCATAGCTAGCATTCAATCCAAGGTTACAACTGCCCCATCACCTGGAAAGCCCCAAAGTCAGCCCAGTGATCAAGGAATAAATGTTTACATTACAAAAGCTTTTGCAAGGCCTGTTGGTGCTTGCATGGATGTATGGACAAACACCACAGAGGGCCCGGGAGGACTGGTAGCAGCTTCTGTGAAAGACAACTCTTCTCTGACCCCAGCAAGAGACAGAACTATCCTTTCACCACTGGCATAGCCAATTCAAATGGGAAGTTTAGGACATGATCAACATTTTTTCCACAACAGCACAAAAAAAAAGCCAACTGCTAACCAGTGGTCTTTCAAGATGAAACTACAGTTTGCAACCACTGCTAGAGACAAAACTTAGGAAAGAGTTAATCTGTAAGCACTTGAACATAAGAAAAAATAATTACTAGATCTAATACTTCAAATAAGAAATAGCAGTGAACACAGCTGACTGGCTCTATGTTAAACAAAGGAATCATCATGGTTTATAGCATATATCAGAAGTAAAACCTTTCCAAACGTTTCTTAGACACTCCCCAACTTTTCCTTTTTATATTTATTTTAGATATAGAACTTGTATTTAGATATAGAATAAACCAGGTTGCAAGAGAACTTCATGATCATCGCATCCAACCCTTCAACCAATGCAACCCACCTAAACAACTAACCCATGGCACCAAGCACCCCATCAAAGCCTCCTCCTGAACACCTCCAACTCCACCACCTCACCAGGCAGCAAGTCACCCTTCAGCATCTACACATGAACAACATAAGCTGGTGCTTTATTCATCTTCCCTGCCCCACAAGTCACCCACTCTTCTTCTGGAAGGGTACCCCCATTCTCTTTGCTTAGTTTCTATTAGAAGCATGACTGCAGAAACTGCACTGCAAACAGTGTACAGCTCGCCAGTGATTTCCATCATTCCTCTCAGACAAGGTTTCAAAGGAACCAGAAGAAACTTTGTTAAAACCTGCCTCTATGAAGCAAAGGATACAGAGTTTCTCATCATCCTGAAAGGTGAAGTAGAGTTTCACAAAGAAGGGGTGATCCAGGCGGGACATGACGTCTCTCTCCCGTGTCACATAGGGCACCTTGTTTTCTTTTATGATATGACGCTTTTCTAGGATTTTAACTTAATGAACAAAGGACAGAGTGAAAAACACAGGAGGTACAACCAAATTGAGCCCATCTAAGTGATTTGCTTGGCTTTCTTGTTCGATAAAACGATCATAAACCCCCTAATTCTGTCTCTTGACCAGATGTTTTGCAACAGGAATACAGTGACACATTGTCTTTTCGAAGGAGGGAATACTTACTGGCATATTCTCTAGAACTTGCCAACTCTCGAGCCAGGACCACCTGTCGCCAGAGGAGAAAAGATGGCTTGTAACCATTCATCACAGACATACCCTAATTTGGTGTTTAAAATATTGGTTGTCCAAAACAAGCTAAAGTCTCCTAAAACCCAAGCATTGATTCATCAGGGATACAGTGGAACCACCGATGGTTTTAAAAGGGACTTGACAAATGAGCATGCATATCTAGTGCAACACCTGCAGTTAAAGCCACCGTGTCCCGCTCATCTGCTCTACAATCTGCTCTCTCCAGATCTCTCAGCAACATTACTTGCACAACAAATTCTGAAGTTTGTCTCAGGTATTTGGCACTTCCCATAAAAGGTAAATTTACCGTTGAAAACGATCCTTCACCCAGAATTTTCCCAAATTTGAAGTCATCAGGTCGCTTCTTTCGAGGCTGCGGAGGCTGCTGTCCTGTATGCTGCTGCAAGGAGTTTGAACTAGATCTTGATTCAGCTGCAGTGCTCTCCATGTTGGATCCCTGTCTGCTGCCACAGGTGGAAATGACAGATGGAGTGCTGGTATCTGCTTGGTTCCTCACCATTGATGGGGACGAACAGGAGCATAACACCACACTAGACTGGATTGGAACAGCATCATACTGAAAAGGGAAGGGAAAGTTATGCCCACACCGTCAAATAATTACCAGACACATCTGCACTTTAGTTCCATTTTATAGAGTCCTATCTGAAAGAGTTATCATTAAAATGTCTTTAGCAGGGAATGTCAGTATTTATTTTGGAAATGGCAGCTCTTAATTTGTTAAACAACCCTGTCTGGGTCATGCTGCACACATACAGAGCCATAACTCACGTCTGAACTCTAATTCAGGAATGCTGCATTCCCAAACAAAATAAATGTTCCTTAACAAACTGAAATGGTATGGAAACAGAGGAGTATTTAAGGGAAATAACACCACCTCTGAACTTTATTTTCAAACCTTAGTATTCTAATACACATCTAGCAGAATAAAAGTGACTTGAACATCTCCTAACCTCAAAACAGATGTATTACACAACCCTGACCTAGTCTGCAACACATCCCATTGTTGATACTCAAGTTGATACTCAAACTTTTTGTCAGAACTAATGTTTATCTCATGGATTTCGACTGGAATTTCAATTTTCTGTATTTCTATCAAAAAGCACCTGAGTAAGGAATGGGACACGCATTTAATAATGCATATGGGTGGGGTTCAAGTACCTACCTCCCAAACTAGCCATTACTTTGTGCTCTAGGCAGTATGGAAAAGCAGCCCCTATTTCTAAATTGCTTTCAAAAACTGAGATACATTCATAAATACACTCTACTTAAGCTATTAGTGCAACTACAGAACAAGATGGACATTTCTAACAATGCAAATCTGTACTTGCTAAATTGAGATTAAGTTAACAAGCTCAAAGAGTACACCCTAAACCCTATTTTCTCCACTCTCCATAACTGATATATCAGTTTATATATATGCCGAATATATCAAACTGTCAATATTCCCACAAGACTGAAAAAAAAAAAACCCCAAAACATTATCAAGCAACTATTCTATACAGTATCTTCCAAGAAGCACAAGTGAAGACTCCCTTCCCACTCTGAGCTCCGGATCTCCATTGCTCCAAAAAATGTGACTCCCACTGGTAGGGCAGCAGATCAAGAGCAGGTAAAGGCTGCCTTTAGCAGACCTTTGTCTGAACCTCAGCACACAGCAGTCTGAGGAGGAATCTGCCTCTAATGACAGCTATTTCCTGTATTTTGTACAGCTTTTGCGAAGACAAAGAGGGGCGAGGCTGTGGGAAGACTTGGAGACAAACGGGAGGATTCTGAATTTCAAGTTCACGAACCACCACCCCCCAGCAGAACAGCCTCTCCTCAGAATCCCTTCCGCAGCATTCTGCTTTTTGAAGGACGTTCTGCTGATGCTATTGTTATGAAAACAGTACACACACATTAAAGCAGGTGCGTTCTACGTCACAGTTCCTTCTAGACCTTCTCTGCAGATATTTTAGCTGACACCTTCCCTGGCCTAGTTCTTTTCTCTGACATTCCAATAGCCCAGCTGAATCACCCTTCCTTCAGACAAATACTCAAACAGCAGCCTAGATAAAGATACACAGCACTAGAATTAAACCCAGATTTTATTCCTTCCTATCAGGAGTGCGGCAAGTCTGACACATGTACAACTGTTCATGAACTGAAGTGATGCCAACAGAAAAAAAAAACATCCCTGGTAAATATTAGGACTTAAATGATGAACTGGTTCCCATCAGGCTATTCTAGACTAGCTGAGGGGTCTACAGATAGAGCAGCAGCACTGTAGGGGATCCAATTAGATTCTGCAGCTAGCAAGATCACCTTGAAAAAACAACCAAGACAAGACACCATCACAAAAACAACCCAGAAAGCACTGAGAGGAAGGGCAGGGGGAAGGGATTGGATGCAGTATCTTTCCTCACACAGTTTCTGAAACTAAGTCACAATGAATATCAAGTACAGAAAGGTCCCGAGGGAAGAAAGAGGAGTAAAGCACTTTGTAGGAGGAGAAGGTTATTTCCAGTCAAAGTATAATGTTGATTAGTCCTCTGACTTTCTCAAAGGCAAGTCAAGATTAAGGACAAGGACAGAGGAAGATGCAATGAATTTAAAGTATCAGTTACCTAAGAAATGACACAACTATGAAACTAGGTACGTTGCACCCAAACATTTCTAGAGAAGGTCACCCCTACACTTGTCTTTCCACATTCCACATATTCCTCTGTGCGGTATTTATCATCTTAGTTTTATTTTCAAAGACCCCAAAAACCACGTCTGCAGAGACTACACACGTGTCTACATGTCTTCACATCTGCGAGAGAGAGAACACCGGCTAGCTTACCCAGACTACCCTTGTACAGACACTCTTTCATGCAAAAATCATATCTAACATTATGCTTCTTCTAGAAATGATCACTGAAGAATTTTAAAACATTCTAAACTGCACCTGCAGCTTCAGGATGCTCCCCTCCCAGCAATTAACAACATTCTCAGCTGGCAAGCCAGCGACAGCAGAACCCACACACAGTGACAACACTTACACATGCACGTCATGGATCGACCACATTGGTAACCACTGATCTAGTAATTTTTTCTCTGCTTTTAAAGGCTAATCTCTAGCACTACCTAGTTCACAAGCTCTTCAGGGTGCTGTTGCTAACTTACTTCCATATAGAAATTGTTTCCTTCTTAGTGCAACGCGGTGTTAGTAAGAAGATAAAAAACCTTATGAAGATTGAGTGGATTAACAGATCAGACATATCAAAACCTTCACTGATTAGTTTTCACTAAATTACTAGAAACAGCCTCTCTTATTTACATGCCATGTGCATAGAGTGCTTAAAATTGATCATCTCCCCTCTCACATGCAAAGAGGAGAAATCAATGCAAAAAGCCTACTAGATATCATTGCATTTTCCCCTGTGTACTTTCCTCACTTCCCTTTCTAGGAGCCAGTCATAGGCAAAACTCCCAATTACCTAAAAGGACCTGGGCTTTTTAGAATGCTCTGTCATTCAGCATTCTGGCAACAGTACTACCACTGTAACTTTTCATATACATAAGCACACAGTATGCAGTGAACAAATATCGGTCTGTTCTAAAGCAAGTACAATCACAACAACTGATACCAGCTGGCTTTTTCCCACTGCAAGATCTGCCACACTGCTCTGTTGATTCAGTTCTATCAACATCGAAAGTAGCAAATAACACTTGTAGAGACTGGGCCTTCTGAAGCTTCCAGTACCTTTTACTTCTAGCCTGACATGATCACCAAAAATCTTTGCTACCACTGAACCCCTACTAGCAAGACTCACTTCTGTCACAAAGTCAGTGTGAATAGGGTTCTAACCCATCACTTCTCTTCTTACAGAGCCTAACTGCTGGCTGTATTACTGAATCTCTAGCTGCAGTAAGACACAGTGCTGACATGACCAGAAAAATCTCTTCCACCCACTTACCTATAAAATCAATTATTTTGGAAGCAGACTTCGCTAACAGTAAGGATTATTTACACAAAGCAACACCGCTCTGCACCTCCACTGGTGCCTTTGTTTTGATTACAAATAACGCTGATGAGATTGTGTAAGCCAGAACATCAGCACAATCCTCTCATGAATGCTTTTTATGGTAAAGTGTAGTACAGGTCTGCTGAACAAAAGAATGCAGATAGGGAACCATAAAACACTTGACCAGCATTATATAACATCTCAAATACAGAGTACTGCTGAAGAGAATTAATATAGGACATATTCTCAGTGAAACTGGCTAAATCCTTAAGCAACTTGTAATTAACAGTCATACTCAAACAAAGTTCTCTTCCAGCTCACACCTGGACTGACCCTCAAGGTTGCAAGAAAAAAAGAATAATTGCATAAGTTTCAAGACGGAGGAAAAAAGCACATATGATTTGGCAAAAAGATATGCCTCTTATTTAAAGCAGGCTACAGCTTTTGGCAAACTAGACAAACAGCAAGACCTTACTTCTGTTTCTACCAAAACATTACTACAAATTAAAATATTGTCCAAGAACTTAGGCGTAATGGTGGGAAACAAAGAACTTAACCTAGTCCACGCCTGAATACAGAGCACTAGAAAGCACCAACTAGAAAAAAAACGAGGTCTCATGGGCACTACAACTGTGCAAACATTAAGAAGAAAACCAAAGGAAATGAGTTTCAGGAGAAAAATCATGACACTGCACTCCTAGACAAATACCTCCCATCATCTGAATCTGCCTGTTCTGTGATACCACTAGTCTTGTGGTATCAGACACAGAACTCCCCAAATCAGCACCACCTGCAATTCAACACGTCTTATCTAAGAATTAGAGTGGTGTGTATGCTGTGTTAGACCAAGTTATGATAAGAAGTTCACAGGCTACGATGAAGATAAATCAATACTAACATGTATGTCCTACATCAGCAAAGGCTGCATAAGAAATTCTAGGCTTGAGAAAGCAACAGAGTAGCACTCTAGGATACCTGTGAATCGATCTTTTCACTTACAAATGGAATTTGAGAGACTTTCAAAGCAGGCACTACATGATACAGTCTAAGACACCCTCTTCTGCTGTCAAAGCATCCAATCACAGCTCTGCCAAACAGTCCTTTCACACAAACAAGATCTTCCAAAACTTATGAATCTATGAGTGAATTAATTCTAAATAAATACACTTGTCTTTGAGAAAAAAAATATGGAGTCCACCTGCTTATCTGTGCAATCAAGGAGGAATAAAGGCCTTCATTTCCCAGTGGGAAGATAATTGCTTTCATTGGACAGGTGAGATGACGATGACTTGCTACTATTTATCAATACTGAATTTAAGTGAGAGAGGCTTTGTAAATTATTTTGGTGTTATCATACAAGCCAGAAATTCTGACATTGAAGTCTATTTTGTATTGCTTATAATTTAAATACTGACAACCTGGGATCTCCTGAGTATTTACCTGCAAAATGCAAAGGAAAAAGTGAACAGCTAGGCAGTTATATTAAATATGTTCTCACGGCACACTGGTGTTGTAGAGAGCTGTCAAGGATGCAGCCACTGCATCTGACACACATCACCTACCTGGAAAAAAGCATTAAAAGAGGGCAATTAACAAATATTATGCACTGTTTTCCCACTAGCCTCCTCTCCCATCATCTCCAACAATAAAAATGTTCACCTGTTCCAGATTCTCCAGTACCCACTTGTACTCTCTTCTAGTGCAGAGCGCACAGCACAAGCGCAATGATTATCATGCAGCTCCCATCAATATCCAGTGTCAGTTTTCCTTCCATAAACTGCTTGCTGATACCCCTGTGTGGCTGCTATAAGTGAAGGCAACCCAGAAAAATAATAGATGGTGTGCCTCCATGAACTGCAGTACATATAAATGCTCATACCTTATATGCTCATGGCTGTTTATGCTCTGGACTCATGCCTAAGAAACAGACTGTCAGACTTTCTGCTAAGTGACCAACAGCATCCTCTTTCTATAAACCAATTTTACATGTGTGTGTAGAGAGAGAAACAATACACTGAATAATTTATCAAACTCCACTGCATGCCAGTTTCTATTTATAGATTCTGAGATGTTTGCCAGATAATTTAAAGAATTTAGTAATACATCTATCTGCCAACATTATTATTATCCTTAACAAAACAAAAGACTTGGCCAAAATAAGAAGGGAAAATTTATTCATATGCCTCAAGAAGTGTCACTAGGTGCTGTCAGACTGTATCAAGCATGTCACAGACAGGACAAAATTCAGATTAAGCCTGAGCAGTACTTCTGAAACGACCACACAAGTAGCAAACCATTCACTCACTTAACTTGGACACTCAAATACATGAAAAGTTACATTGCTCACACTTTCAGCTGGATACAAGATCACAGATCTCCCGTGTCAGGAAGGAATACCACTAGACTGTAACAAATAAGAAAGCCAATTTAGGAGATACACTTTCAGATGCTGAAATCTAAGGAAAACATTGCCAAAGGCTTCAAGGAACCACACTCAACATGCATGCATTGAAAAGAAGGAACGCGTTAAAGAGTTACTGAATACTCCATTGGCAAAGACCTGGCCTTCTCTGGGATGAAAACACTGTCATACTTCACTGACTTATTTCTAAGCAGCAGAGTGCAAGATGCAGTATTAAGAAAGGTAGTTTTAAAAAGTCTGAAAAGGACTTTTCTGTTTTAATTCTCCCAGCTTTAGGTACTGAAGCAGTTAAGCAAGCTGGTTCATCTTCAACATATCACAAGGAGTGATGTTTATATTCAAATGACAGATCTTTTTCAACCTTTAAGAAGTGTAATTCAATTGTCTAACACAAAATCATAACAAATAAAACCAACAGACATTCTAAGAACTAACATTCCTCTCCCCCCAAAATAAACAAAACCAATGTACTTAGTCAAAACTGTACTAGGTTTCAAAGATGCTGAAGATGGCTAGAAAGCAGCCCTGAGGAGAGAGACTTGGGGGTGCTGGTGGACAAGAAGCTCAACATGAGCTCTCAGTGTGCACTTGCAGCCCAGAAGGCCAATCAGATCCTGGGCTGCATCAAGAGAAGTGTGGCCAGCAGGTCAAGGGAGGTGATCCTCCCCCTCTACTCAGCTCCGGTGAGACCCCACCTGGAGTACTGCCTCCAGTTCTGGAGCCCCTATTACAAGAGAGATATGGAGCTGCTGGAACGTGTCCAGAGAAGGGCCACGAGGATGATCAGAGGGCTGGAGCACCTCTCCTATGAGGACAGATTGAAGGAGTTGGGGCTGTTCAGTCTGCAGAAGAGAAGGCTCCGAGGTGACCTAATTGTGGCCTTCCAGTATCTGAAGGGGGCCTACAAGAAGGCTGGGGAGGGACTGCTCAGGATATCAGGTAGTGATCGGACTAGGGGGAATGGAATGAAGCTGGAGGCGGGGAGATTCAGGCTGGATGTGAGGAGGAAGTTCTTCACTGTGAGAGTGGTGAAGCCCTGGAATGGGTTGTCCAGGGAGGTGGTTGAGGCCCCATCCCTGGAGGTGTTTAAGGCCAGGCTGGATGAGGCTCTGGCCAGCCTGATCTAGTGTGGGGTGTCTCTGCTCATGGCATAGGGGTTGGAACTAGATGATCCTTGTGGTCCCTTCCAACCCTGACTGATACTATGAAGATATTTTCCTGGGACAACAAGATGGCTTTTTTCCTCTAGAACACTTCTCTGAAGATCATGGTAAGCCATTTTCTTAAGACTGCAGTAGACCAACCAGAATTAAAATATCTGCAAACAACTAAGATTTGAAAAGTATTAACATCAAACAGTAATCTTCCATAGCACAGTGGCTGCATCAGCACACTTTCATGGTATGCAAAGATCACTGCAGAGAACTTAAGATCCAGCTAATAACCCAACAGCTGTCCATCAGCTCCAAGAATTTGATCATTAATCAGCAAAAGAGTGAATCCAAACAATAACGTGACTTTGTTCTGCGAAAGTCACAGAGCCCTCCAGAGTGAAGTGTTTTTAGCTCAGAATCTGTCACATGAAATATTGGATATTTAATACAGGACTTAGGAATAAACTATGCAAATTTCAAAAATCCCAGGGGCATACAAGACAGATTGTGCTGCTGTTTAAACAGACTGGCATGCTAACCAACGGTAGAAGCCTAGGCTCTGACCCAGCAGAACAACTGTGCTCACCTCCATGGGCACCTCCTCCTGAAACCTCTCGGATGCTGGAAGGTGAGCATCCATTCAAACGCTGCATAGAGCTCTCTAAAAAAATAATCTCTTAAAGTCTGCTGACAGAAATTACCACCATTTAAAATAAAAATGTTTCTTTTTAAAATGTTCTGGTACTACACATCAAGAGTAAAGACTGTAAGTGTCTGCTCTGAGCTTTCCTCTCCCATTGACAACTCATCGAAGACACTGGCTGGGACCTTTGATTAGTAAATGATAATTATTTTTTTTTTCCCTCTCTTCAGGATTTTTCTTTGCTTACTGTAAGGCACAAGCAGGTCATTAAAAGACAACTCGAGTCTCTAGTCAGCAGCTGTTTGCCTCATGTTCAAAGTCCATTTTGGAAGACACAAGTCCCATCTTCAAAACAATAAAGAACAGGTATTTTGAAGAAGAGTCAAACTTAATTGACTCTTCTTCTCAAGCTTTCTGGACATACACTCTCATAAAGTGGTGTTTTAGAAGGCACACTCTGGTGTTCATATAAAATAATCTCAACATACCAGAAACAAAGCTCATCTCTGACTCTCTGGCTCATTCACAGCTGATCACCTACAACAAATTCATGACACAGTTGATCCATAAGTGAGCCATAAGGAAATTAGATTCCTGTTAGATCAGCAACACCACAACCAAGCTTGAGGATTTGGAAGCACCTCAACATTGTTAGATTGCTTTGACTCCTCATTTAGGAAGTATAGGAATTTTATCCACAAGACAAAGTGTGTTTCTACAGAAATCAGTTTCTCACATACAGAGCAGTGTTGATCCCAATATTTTAGTTAAAAGGCAAATGCCTTTTTCTGAATCTGACACCCTTACATGTAGGGTGGTATTTCCTGTCACTGATTTCCAGGATTCCAATTCCAAATTCAGGTGGGGATTAAAGCTAATAAAGGGATTTGTAAGGACCTGCATCTCAGCCTCCTCTGCTGCTTAGCAAAGCACTTAAGTTCCAAGCACCTTCAGAGGCAGACTGTTCAAGGCCTCCTTCCACCACATTCTCTCCCCCACGCCCCCCCTCCCCGACCCCAAGCCTCAAAACAGATCAGAAACAGGAAACCACAAAAATCTCCAAGAACCTGAAGTCTGCCTATGGCCTAAATAGCTATATATGTAAACAAGCCATTGAGAATTCAAGCCAGCTAAGAAGAAAACAAAAGCCATCTGTAATCACCATGGTCTAGATCCCATCCTACACCATCAGCTAGCCCATAAGCACAACAGTATTAGGAGATGCTGCAGGGCACAGCTTGGGGGGGTAGGGGGGTGGGTCATTCTAATAAACAAAAAAAGGACCTCCTCTGCTAGGCTTCTTGCTAGCAGTTCCAGGAGGTGAGGAAACAGTTTTGGGTGAAAAGCAGAGCAGCAGCTGCACAGAGGTGGTGATATGTAGATAGAGTGTACTAAAGTTAGACAGGAGAATCAGTCAAGAACCACAAATTAAACTCCTGCAGGACTGGCAGAGCCCTGAACATCAACTTTAATACTTTGCAGAAGAATGTGCTAAGCAAGTTAATCCTTGCAATTATTCACTATAAAGAACTATAGAATATTTGCCAGGTGAACTATTTACAGCTTGTCTTTTAAAGCAGAAAGCAAGTCTCAACTTCAATATTTAGTCACACAACAAACTAGTTATTTTCTCCAGCACTGTTGAGCAGAACTCAAAAGGTGTGAAAAATCAGATTCTAGAGCAAACAGCTAACTTTGTGCACGCTTTCAGTCCTTCTGTACACTTCAGTTAGTAACTTCCCACAAGCTTACCTGCAAATAAGATGTCAGAAAGGGAAGTGGGGAGGGAGAAAAAACAGCTCCTTCCCTTTTTTTTTTGCTTCTTTATTACATACACATAATCTAACTTGGCCACCTGCAAAAAACAGTTTTCCCATTTGAAATAACAGAAACAATAATTACTTGGCTTCAAATTCTTCAGGAAGCTCCAATATGAGAAACTTGGGAGAAAAAAAAATTTCTTTCAGTCACTGTTTTCTGAATCAAATCTTCATCTTTTCATATTAAAAACAAATTGCTCAGTTGCATATTTGCTGATTCCATAATGTGCAAGTTCTACAGCAATCTACATAGCTGCTCTAGGAAAAAAATATAATCAAATGCAAGTTTACTGTTAAAAAGCCCCAACAGATTACTGATATATTTCACATCTTCACAGGTTAAATCTATTTTTATTACTTCACCCAGTTATTACTTTTTTCAGCCTAACCAAGTGACTGCAGCCCTGCTTTCTGTACCACAACTCCTGCAAGCTTCTCTCCCAGTTTGTCCTGCAGTGCTGTGTTGCAACTGATCTGCTGCAAGGAAGTGACACGAGCCAGAGTCTGCAGGGTGTCTTACAATGTCCAGCTACAGCAAACTACTTGTAGACTTTCAAGAGCTGTACGAAAGAGACATTACTTCTAGCACTGTAAGCAGCAGACCAACAACCCAAAGAACAATTTGCTTAAAAATATCCTACCCACAGTACAGTCACTGTTTGGCTGAATATTTCTATTATCTCCAGAGTATTCTCTGGGCTGTCTCCTTTGCACTAGCTATCAGCGCTTCATATGTTAGGAATACACCTTTGAATACCCTCTCAACATCTGGACCTGCAGCCTCCTTTGGTAAGAGACCTACATAAAACTTACCCCAGTTAAAAGCCTATGCACAAGTGATTGTGACCAGACATAGCCCTCGGCTGAAAACACAGGAAAAGAGAATACTTAGTATATAAGTATGTAAGCAAAACCTCTCAAGCCTGTCTGCTAGTTTTGTACCTACAAATGACTACAAACAAAACTCTTACCCTAGCCTACACCAATTCCTAGCATAGATGCAGAACACACTACTCTTTGGAGAGTATAGTTTATACTGGTTCCACATGCTGAAAAAAACCCAAACCAGAGCAGATTTGTTCAGACAGATCTGTAACTACACCATAGGCTACAGCAGGTCATAAACACCACTAGAATCTAATCATCACTAGAGCAGATGCATCTTCCAGTGAAGACGGTGCTGAAAATTAAGATGTAAAAAACTATTATTCTAGAAGCTTTATTTTGAGAAGACCTTCACTCCTTAACATGAGACCAAGTATGTTTATCATGAAGGCATTACCAGCAAATAATTAAGACCACACTGACAGCACCAACTGAAGTAACACTGACATTATTTCCTTCTAAAAAAGTAGAATTCTCTCATTGCTACCATGTCTTTGGAAGCTAGTAGACTGTTGTAAGGTTTGTCCCTCCACACACCAATAGAAAAATTAACTGTTTTGGCAGAGGAATGCTCTACTCACTCACCATTTTTTTGGTGTTTACAGTAAAATAATCACAGGACTCATTAATTCCATCACATATTTACTTGCTCAGTCTCAGAAATACTGGATTTCCCATTTTTCACTTAATCTGAATTACCAAAAGGCACCTCTATCTGCTACACCCAATCAATGCACTCATCTGACCAGAGAAATATTAAGCACAACAGAAAGAATTAAAAATAGGTAGCCTGGAAAAGTGTCTTAGTTTTAATAAAGGTGGTTGCCAACCTTGTTCTTCATTCATTCTCTTTCTATATTTTTCTTTTACAAGCAAGGACCTAAACCATGTATAGAAAAGGAACAGAAATTAAACTATTTTGGAGAGAAAAGCCTAGAAAGGCAACAAGCAAGGACAGAAGCACAAAGGGAAGCATGCTCCCCATTTAAGAGTACAAGTAAACAGAAACCATCTCTGATGCTGAGAAATAAGGAACCCTACCAAGTGGCAGGAAAGCAAAACCAATTCCTTTAATAATCAAGCACTGGTTTATTTTATGATCCTCAATGCAGTATTTCACATCCTCCCCTCTGGGGCTACTCTACATATTCATTCTCATCTTCAGTCAACAGACAGGATTACGTGTAACACCCTGATGAAAAAAGCACTGAGCATGAGGGAGGGCACACCGAAACAGCACTTCAAGAATCCACACAGCTATGCCAGTCTCCACACAGAAGACCCCCCTGAGCCCCCTCCAACTCAAGAAGAAAGTTTTAAGCGATGCAGAGCGGGGTCTGTCAGCTTGCAACCAACAGAAATGAACACAAGACCCAAAAGCACAGCAGCAGGCACACAAGCAAAAGGAACAGATCCCTGCCCATTAGGAACAGCAGCTATATTTATAAAAAACACTCTCTTCGAAAGTGAGTTTCTACACTATTTCAACTGCATAACCTGCAACTTAAACTAAGATGTACTACTGGCACTTCTATGTACCAGCTACAACTCCATCTTCCATCAGTCAACGCTCACAAAACGTTAAGAGTTTTACGCTGAGACTAACGTAAACAACCATTTGAAACGGCGTCTCGGTACGACCCTCCTGATCTTCGTCACGCGTTTGTTTCCACTACCAAACAAACGGATTACAGAGCAAGAGGCAGTTCCGCCACGGCCACAACGCCGCCTCTCCCGGTGGGAAACGGCCTGGCACAGCCACGCCAACGCCCCGTACCCGGAACCGAGAACGAAGCTCCGCGAGAGGCCACGGGGCGGCTGCTTCAGCCTCAGCACCAGCCTCGCTTCCTCCCGCCGAGGGGGCCAAGCTCGGAGCGCCCATCGCCGCGCTCGCCTCGCACCTCAAGGCCCCACTGGCACCTGGGGCGGGACCGGGGCCCTCCCGCGAGGCCCGTGGCGACCCGGGAGGAGGAATGAGGAGCGGGAGCAGCAGATTTGAAACCGGCCCCAAGGAGGGCAGCGCCCGTCCGGCCGCCCTCGCTGTCCGAGCGGGCGACAGGCGACGGGGCCGTTCGTGAAACCCCACCACGACCCCGCCACCCGGCAGCGCGTAGGGCACGGGTGGCCACCCCCTGACGGGCGGCCACCCCCTCACGGGCCGGTCCCAGCGCCCAGGCCTACTTCTTCCCCCCGCACACGGCGGGCTACAGCCGCCAACAGTCTCGGACCACCAAAATGCTGACCCCGAGCCCCCAGACTCACCAGGTGGCTGCTGGCGCTGGCCATGGGCCCCGCCCGGCCGGCGCGGCCCGCGCTCCTGTCGCCCTTTAAGATCCGAGCGCACGACCGCCGAGCCCGAGCCAATGGGACACCCGCATCCTCTGCCCGTGACGTTACCCACAACAATACCTCCCCAACCCCCTCCGCCGCGGGAGGGACTTCCGCGCGGCCTGATCGCTCACTGGTGGCGCCGTCTGCTACTCACGTGTGAGTCCGGACGCGCTCCCCCGTCAGCCCCAGCGTCCTCAACCAGGTTGAGCATGCGTAGAATCATGGAATCATAGTAGCTGCGGAGGTGACGCTGCCTGATTTAGTTCCTGCCGGGAGGCCGAGCGGGCCGAGGGCGGGAGCACGCTGGGGGCGTGGCTTCCCCAGCCCCTGTTCGCGCTCACATCCGGGTTCGTGCCACGACGCGAGAGTGCCGCGGGAGCGACGAGGTGGTGACGTCAGGAGCGGGCGCCGGGTGCTCGGCCTGCCCGCTGCCGGTAGTGCCTGTAGGGAGCACCGAGCCCTCCTTACAGCCCGGAACCCAAGTGCGTCATACGTGCGATTTCAGTACAGATGTCCCCTCCTAAAATCCGCCTTCTCTGAGGAAAAAACACATTCCCTGCGCCTCTTCAGCGTGAGAGCAGGCAGGTTTCATACAAGGCTTCCCTTTGCCGCTTGGGACTGGCTTTACCCTTTGCAATGAGCGTTCTCGCAAGTGTGTGTGGAAGAGCACAGCCCTGGTGCACGTCGAATGGAGGTGTGTTTCTTCCCAGGAGTCACTCTGTGTCAGCCAGCACCTGCGTCTCAGGCGTGCTGGGAGGGATGACACACTTTGAATTGTCGACGGGTTGTTGAACTACAAGGGATTACTCACAAGGATGATGCAGGAAAGGCCCATCTAGTTTACTGAATTGCATCAGAAGCACGCAGCTTCAAACCTTGGTGTTTAGTGTGGAGAAGAGGAGGCCAAGGACAGACCTTATTGTTTCCTACAACTCCCTGAAAAGAGGTTGGAGTGAGGTAGGGATTGGTCTCTTCTCCCTAGTGTCAGGTGATGGAATGAGAGGAAGTGACCTGAAGTTGCACCAGGGGAAGTTTAGGTTGGAGATGAGGAAAACTTTTTGTTGCAAGAGTGGTCAGAGATTGGAACAGGCTGCCCAGGGAGGTGGTGGAGTCCACATCCCTGGAAGCGTTCAAGAAACTTGTGGACAATGCACTTGAGGACAGGGTTTAGTGGGCATGGTGGTGTTAGGTCCATGGTTGGACTCGATGATCTTTGAGATCGTCTGCAATTGAAAGAATGCTATGATTTTAGAGCCGCTGGGGGGACCTGGACGCTCTGCCCTGGGCAGGAGGCGGGTGGTGAGGAGCCTCCTCCAGGAGGGGGCAATGTCGGGCTGCGGCACCGATAGGCAGCCGGCCCCTCTAGCAATTATTCCAGACTCAAAAGAGCCGTATTATGTTGGGCATTCATATATGGATATAAAAATCCTGATGCTAGACAGAAGCAAGTACTGGGCTGTAGCACATGCATATAGTATCCAGAGCTGATGTCTCAGCAGGTTCTGTGCTGCACTCCACTATGCACTGGAAATAGGAAATGTGTTGATCAAATCCAACTGTTTGTCAGCACTAAGATTTGACAGCGGGATTATGGATTTTGTCAGTTAACTTGGTTCCATGAGCATCAAGGAAGAAGCAGTCCAAGTACTATAGGTTTGTGTTGCAACTTAAGCCTTGAATTGCATCTTGTTGAAAACAAGGAATCTCTCCCCCCCCACCCCCCCCGTGTTCATTCCCTTTCCTATCATAAAAAAGAACATCCTCTCCTGTTTTCCAGTTGTGGTCACCAGTACATAAATGTGTGTGTCCTCAAATATGACAGTTTCTGCTTTCAAACTGATGTTTTAGATACCTGCACTTGATCAATGTGTCTGTCTTCCTGCCTCTATCAGGAACAGATCTGAAGATCAGATTAAATTACTGAAGATGAAACAAACTATTTTATTGTTCTTTCTGTTTTTACTGGCTAGATGAGTGAACTTGTGGATGGCTCTGTGAAAGAGAATAGACTCTGCTGAAGGGTGCTGGGAGACTCAAAAGACTGTGCTTGTCTGGAAAGGTTTGTGGTGAAAGAGAAAGATTTCTGCAGCCCAGGGTTCATGACACACACAAGCACAGAAATGCAGGAAAGAGAGCGAGGGGGCTGTGAGGTGGAACTAACACAGTTCACATTCTGCTGCTCTGAGTCCAACCAACATTTTCTGCCCTTTGATTACACCATGATCAAATTAAATAAAAGTAAACTAAAAAGAGCAGACTTGTTTCTCTTTGGAATTATTCTTCTCCTGTCTGCTTACTTAACCAGGAGAAGTTTTATGGCTTTATATGGCCACTGACTAACGGTGATCTCAGAAAAAAGATTGCTTTCATAGGTTGGGCTTCTGCGTCTTTGACCAGGAATCTGCAGATCAGTGATCTTAAGCCCTGAAGCTCAGGGCTGAAAGGAATGTTTCAGCATGCCAAACACCACTATTAGACATTTGCCTTTTGCTTTGATGCGTTAGAAGCTATCCTGTGAAGACAAGTCAGCCCGACTGAAAAGGCACAGCAGGTTGAGTGCTCTATCTTAATGCTTGTGCTCTTTCAAAATGAGTTGGTGTCAGTGCTGTGATACCTATACTGCTGAGAAACATGCAGGCTGATCTTCTTACCCCTCCTGAAATGAGCATGCAGATGACTAATGCTTGACAGAGATACAGCTTTATCACTTGTTACTGGGAATACCAGTACTTACACCAGAGGTGGGCACTAGCAGGGGTATACTGGTATTCACATGCAAGCCACCATGCTGGTCCCCTTGGCTTTATGAGCTGTAAAATAGGTCTTCACTTAGGAGCCTTCTTTTTTTTCTGGTGATGGCAGGAGCAACATTGACATAGTGCTTTCATCTGCAAACTGGAGAGAGCATTTGGTTCTTCCCTCTCCTACTTCTTCTATAATGTTTTCAAACCAACTTTTACTAATGCTTCATATAGTCAAAGTTCTTTCCAAAACTCTCAAACACTAACATCTGAAAAATTAAAGTTTGCATTAATTATAGAGTCATAGAATTGTTGAGGCTGGAAAAGACCTTTAAGATCATAGAATTCAGCCATTAATTACTCTGCCCTTTAACCATCAGCCTGTCATCTTCTCCAGACTGTCCTGGCCTGATGGACATAGGCAGCAGCATCCATGACTTTTCATTTTTATCAAATCATTCCCTACTACATTCAGTCTATTTCCTTTTGCTTCTCTGTCTCATTAAGTTTTGTGCTCTCCCTTCCATAGCCTGACCTGATGCTCCTCACTTGGATCTGAGTAGGGTCGTTTCTGTTCCCCTTTAACTACTATCACCAGTGCAGCACACCTAGTTAACTGACCAAGAGTTTATGAAATGGGTTCCACTTCTGTGCAGACAAGTTCATAAGCAAGGGCTGTGTAGATTTTGAAAGATTGCAGACACAACTGATCTCTCAGTTTCAGGAAGCATCTCTCCAGTTCTGAAGGTTTGAGATTCGGCACACTGCATCAAGCCACACTAAGGGTTCTAAAAGTTGGGGATCCCCCAAATCCTTCAGCCATGTGATCTTGGTTTTACAGATTTTCTGTTCCAGAGGAAATTATAGCAACTGTTAATGGCAGTAGCATCTCATTCTTCCCCTGCCACTAGATTGTGGTATAGCATAAAACACACCCTTGGATATAGCTTTTACAAGATAAAAAGCAAAAAAAGACTAGAAAGGGGATATTTTTTTTCAGATAGCAGCAAAGCCCTGTGCTTACAAGACTGAAAACAAATCACTGCTGGCACCTCCTCTGGCTGTCACACGAGGTGGACATGAACTCCTTCTGTTGCTGTGCTTCCTCCAGACGAAGGCTTCCCCCAGTAGTGGTTTTGGGAAGGATGTCTCAATCTACTTTGTTACTTATCACTGAAATAATTCTTTGCATTGCCAAAAATAGTACTGGCAGTCACCAGAGGGACAAGGGAAGACCTCCTAAAGAGGAAGGAATGTGACTACAGTGTAAGTGCACATGTACGCATCTCAGTATGCTTGCTAAAGCTGTTCAGCCCTTTAAATCTTGGAGATGTAACTAAGGCTCCAGGAATCTGCTTGGTGGGTAATCATATATAGGGTGTCTAAGGCAGAAAATAAACTTGCCATTTCTGGAGAAGTGATAAAAGCTCTGGAGAGGCAGTGGGCTTGGCCTGTTTTGTGATTAAATACAGCTTGTTTGAGCTATTCTTGCTTTTCACTGCTCTCCATCAGATCAGCCCAGCCACTTACCTTGGAATACAATTTTGTTAAACTAAGTAGTTGCAACCATTCTGGGGTAATAAAGAACAATGTCCCCTGCCTGCTTCTCTCTAAATAGAGCAATTGTAAATTCTGATGAAATCAGGAACCCTTTGAAGTCATCAATGGCATATTAGAAAGCAAAATTACCCTTCTTTAGCAAAAATTGTTTATCGTGGTTTTATGAAGAGTCATACATCATTTTGAAATAGGGTTAGATCATGGTTCTGCACATTGCAGATATTGCTGCCTCTGTGAGGCACACAAGTCCAATAGCTCTTCCAGAGGAAAAGCAGCAAGTGTGCTGCTGCTTCCTTGGACTAGAGGGGTGCTGGACTTCTGATGCTGCAGGAGGTTAATTAAGGAAAGGGTATGGCCATATGTCTTCTGAGCAGCAGCCACTGTTGGAGTCAGGCCTTGCCATGCCAGTAGAGGTAGTATTTGCTGGCCAGGAGTTGGTCACATTCTAGTTTTGAAGTACAGAAATTGAAACTCTACTTAACAGTGTGCACAGTCACCGTTTGATCCACTTGGAAAGACAGTTTTGGGAGGTGAGAAGACAGCAGAAAGTCCTTTGCAGGCAGTATTCCTCAGGGAAGGTCACCCTAATCATTCGGATGTTTGACAAGACTGTTACCATTCTAGAGCTTCAGTAGTTCAGCAGGAATCAGACCTCCAGTGGTGTCATTGTCACACAAGGTACAATAGTCACTACTGCTGAAGGACACATTAGCTATCTCCAAGGATTCCTGGTGCATAAGTAAGTCGCCCTTTTCATCCTGTGAGTGAGTGGGATCATTCCTTCCCATGCTAGGGCTCTCAAGGTTGGCTTTAGTTGTTTCAGAGATTTTCAGGCCAACTGTATCATCAGCATGGTGGTGTGTGAACAAGAGTCCCAGCCTTACTTCTGTCTGGTCAGCTCTTAAATACTTGCTGGGGACATACTGCTGGCTTGGACCGGAGCCAAATACAAACTTTTCTTCTGCAGCAACCAGATCTGTGCTGTCCATAGACTTCAAGGAGATCTGGGAAATCACTTCTTGGGTGTTTAGATCAGAAACTTCATCTGCAGTCACTTTGTTTGAGCTGCTGGTCTCTTCTTTCCTGTGTTGGCTACAAGCCTCATTAGGTCCAACCCAGTCCTGGTGAAATGATCAGTAATTTCACAGAACGCTTTGGATTAGTAGAGACTCTTAAAGGCCACCTAGCCCAACCCCCCTGTAGTCAGCAGGGACACCTTTAACTAGACCAGGTTGCTCAAAGCCTTGTCCAACCTGACCTGGAATGTTTTCAGGGATGGAGCTTCTACTACCACCTCTCTGATCAACCTTTTCTAGTGTTTCATCACCCTTATTGTAAAAAAAAATCTTCCCTTAAGCTCAGGCATCTTTACTAGGGCTGGAATTTGCAAAATAACTCTCTTTCTGTATGGCTTTGGCACAGCCATCCAGAGATTTAGTGCAAATCTGCTGGGTAAAGACAGTGTAATGGGGTGGAGAACCTACCTGCTAATTTCACTAGAAATTCCCAAGATTTTGCCTCTAGAAGATGCTACAAAGTGCTTGTATTGCCTTGGCTTTGTAAAGACAGGGTATACTTTTCATGTTCAGCATGGATAAGGAGTGAATGACTGATTGGGTTTTGTTCCTAAGGAGAGAAGCTGGGCAGAAGGCAGCTGGTGCAGCTAGCATGTGGAAGAAGGAAACTGAGAACCTGTAAACTCTCAGGAAGACTGGAACCATGTGTTAGTAACTGTGTGAAGGAGCTAGAACCCCAAGAAAAATAATTCCTCCCCTTGTGTACAGAGGGTCATAAGAAAGAAATTAAACTTGTTACCTTAAAATTCCCATTGTGCAAATTATAGAGTGGCTGAAAGAAAGCAGCTGGTGTGGGGATGTTAAAGCACGAGAGACTTTTCGCCCTGAAGTGAGAAAACAGCACAGAAAATAACAAAACCCAACAGGCAGTTCTTCTGCATTGTGCCCCAACCATCCAGCACACTGATCAGATAAAAGCCCCACTCTTATCTTTGCAAGATTGCACAGGCAGCCTGTTCCACAGGGTATCTGACATTTCATTCAACTGTCTCCTGTGCATGCAGTCAAAGTTTCCAGCCTGAGATGTACTCTTCAAAGTTTCTGAGGAATGCTATGTGCCACAAACTCAGTGCTAGTCTATCACTCATTATATGCACTGGGTTATTTAGGCATTCACTGAGAAACTTATTTGATCTAAACCACTGTTTCTGGAAGCATTGTAGAGCATTGTAGTTTCACTATATTAAGAGACATTCTGCCAGATGTCTTAGTCCTGTTCTCAGAGCCTAGCTTGTGGCAATATTTTAGCATCTAGCCATCATGTATTCTGTTTCTGCAGGAGTGCTGTGTCTGAAGAGCACAACAATGTGTGGCCAGATAATGCTAGAGAGGCTTTCTCTCTGTACAACTTGCTCCCAAAACCTAAGAAACTGAATCTGAGCGAGTTTCTCACCTATATTGGTATTCTACATGCTGACTACTGCCAGGCACGTCACAAGTAGTTTAACACTGACATCAGTTTAACTGCTTTTATGGACTGCCCTGTACTTGCACTTTCAATGCATCTACATGAAACTTAACCAAAAAGAAAAAAAGGTCCATGTCCTTACATTTCTTTAACTCCAAGAGACCACCAGCCTTGAGCTTGAGCTGAGTTTGGGTTCCACAAAGGCACTTTGTTCTCCTTAAGGATTGTGCAGTGGATCATTAACTATCATCAGCCAAGGAACAGGTTGTGCCCCAAGACTTTCAGTAGAGTTTTTGCTGTACAGACTCAATTATTTTCAGAAATAGGGATCAAAAAGGACATAAGGACTCTTGATTTACCTTCTCCAGGTTTAGAGATCAAGGGGAGCTTAATGAAAAACTATAGCATACCTTGAAGAAAGCTTGTAGTTCCAACAAAGGTAGAGTAGAGTGGTAAAACTCAGAGGAATGAACAAGAATTGCATAGTTCTAGTATTAAGGATCTTTTCAGGCAGTTTGGGTACATCTAGGAAAAGAATCAGCACAGAAGATAGTTGGTAAAAAGTCTGGGAGTCAGAGCAGAACCCCAAATAACCCATCAATGCAAACAAGACAGGTAGCTAAAGACCTGGGCTATGAAAACTGGAAGGAAGCTACTTCTGATTTGAGCTTCATTTTACCAGGTATCCTCCCTTTTTTTGTAACATGGACCTGAAAAGACATGAGCTGAGATTAAAACAGGGTTGTTTTTACCTGCTCTTTGAAACACTGTTGTCTGGCTCCACTCACTCCACTGGCTCTGGAATGAATCCTCATTGTCAGAGACTTTGCAGCGAACTCGCGCAGCGTAAGCCACGCCGCTGCGGAGCTCGGAGGCTTCGATTGCCAGCTCTGGCAGCCAGCTGGGCACTGTCTTGTTCAGCGCCATCTGCAAGGCATCACAAGGAGTTTCTGTCAACAGGGCTGTGCAGAGGGGTGGCCTTTTAAATACTCTTTCCCTCCCCTGTTTTTCAAATCTTTCCTTGGCTGCAAGAAGAGAGCTTGCATGATGATGGATAATTTCTGAATGCAGTGTTCAGGAGAAAATTTAAGTATTGATCTTTTAGCTGAAACCTTTCAGCCTTGAAGTGGGAAACCAGAAGGGCCAGCTTACAACAGTTAGCTGCCAGAGGGCCCTGAGCTGAATGGCAAGGCCGTTGCACCCAAAGAGCATGGCAGGATCAGTGTGTGCCTCCAGTTACCTCCCAGGACATGCTGTACTCCTTATACTGCAACTCGTATTGAAGAATTTCAGCAAGGTACGTGGACACACTCCACCATATCTGACACTTGCTGGCAGTGGCATTGCTCTGGACATTCAAAGGTGGATCCAGTTTTACTGCAAATAGAGAAGGAGATGCATTATACTTGGCTGACTAAAGTCCTGAAGATAAAGCTGGGTCTAAAGAATGATACTAAGACCATCAGTAGACCAAATTAGCTTACAGGGTAGGTCAAAACAGCTACAGAAGTGCCATCAATTGATGGGCATAGCCTGCAAGCCAAGAACCACTCTGGATGTCACATCTGTGCTTCCAGCACACTGACTAACAGACAAGTTCTGAGATCCTGAATACTAGAGCATTTTTCTGAAGTACCAGGCTATGGGACACTGAATTAGATCCATGACTCTGCTTACTGAATTAGATCCATGATTCTGCTTCCTCATCACTTCATTGCTTAGGGAAAAACAAAACAAAACACAACCACCCCACAATTATACAGGCAATCCAATTGTACATTATCCATAGCACAACAAACATGATGCAGATGAGAAATCTGCTTGAAAATTGCTCCAGAGACAGCCCTCTGTGAAGTCCCACAGAAGTCAGAATGCAGAGGCACTGGAACTTCATTCTCACTGATCCAGCCCCACACTGTCTGCTCTCCAGGGATGGGCATTTCCATTATTTTCACTTGCTGCATTTGAGATACCTTTTCCTTGAGAACATGTCAGACTTACCCAAAGCCTCTGTGCAGAGCCCCAGGTGGCAGCTGCCCTAGCTCATACTCACTGTGTTGGCGGGGTCTGTACTCTGGAAAGCTGACATAGGTGTGACTGTGGCCAAAGAAGCTGCCTTGGAGAGAGACTCTGTAACCATCTGTCTCCAGGATCTGTCTGGCAAAACGGAGTGTGCAGTGGTACTGATCCTGCATGCTCTCTCTGGCAGTGAGCTTGCAGCTGGCATTGTGGCCCTTGGACCAGAGGCTAAAAGAATAAAAGGGCTGAAAGTTGAAATCGTAATGATTAAGTGGATTTTAGTTTATGGAAAATGGGTGGCAGCTTAGCTCAGAACCACGTTCTGGAAGAACACAAACCTCTTCAGTGCACAGGGCAGAGAAAGCAGTGCTAAAGCTGGCTGGATGGCAGGGCTGAAGAAGGAGGAAGGAGACACTTTCATAAGCTGAGCGCACCAAACCTCTCAGAAGCTGTGCACAGGACCCAGTCCCTGCCCCCTGCTCTCTGAAAGTGAGAGGGCTGCTAACTGTTGCTGGCAGGAAAGCAGCTGGTGCAGGGGTAGGAGTGGGTGGACAGTTAGGTACAAGTGCACAGCACAGAGCTAGCACCACATACATTAAAGCCTCTTTTGCTACAAACAAACAAGCACTGAAATCAAAGCATGTCAGAAGCTGATTTGCCGTTTGGGGATTTTTGATGTTCACAAGCACAGCATAACATTGACATCTTGGGAAAATACCTCCAGAGAACAGTACTGTAGTATCAAATTACCTAATATTGCCATTTTTAGTGAGTCTTTCATGTTGCATGGGATCCCACAATAAACTGGGATGCCACAGTTCATCAGCTTGGCATTTTTTCCACAGATTTTGAAGTCCAGAATGTATGAGGCAAACTATTCACCTGATTTCTTCTGTTAGAGGAAAAATTATTCACATAATATTCTAAATCTGTTACTGAAGCTTATAACTTACTGGACCTTCACAATTCTTTTGTGTGTGTGTGTATATATATATGTACATCAAGACAAGGAGTGATTAGAAATTTAATAGGAAACTTCATGTAGGCTGGGCTAGACTGAGGAAGTTCCCAGATGATGCTGAGAAAAGCCCTGTCAGAAGGGCAGGATGCACTGCTCTAAACCAGCATAAGATCATATAGCATGTGTGCTGGACCTCCACTGCTCTCCTCAAGACTGTGAGTCCAGCAAAATGGTGTGAAGGGAGCAGCTTCCAAAGCAGCCTGGGGAGGGGGTGGTGAGGTGACAGGTTGGGCCCCATTTCTGCTCTGCACCATCCTGCCAGATAGCTCTTGGTGTGCAGGAATAGAACAGAACAGAACAGAATAGACTAGACCAGACCAGGTTGGAAGAGACCTTCAAGATCATCGTGTCCAACCTATCAACCAATCCAACCCACCTAATCAATTAAACCATGGCACCAAGCACCCCATCAAGTTTCCAATCTTACTTGGTGAAATGTAGGTAGAAAGGTCCATTGCCCGTGGGCTCCTCTGTTGCCCACACGCAGTTCACAGTAGTCACGTAGTTATTCAGGCAGCTCAGGCTGCCAGGGAACTCTGCAGAGAAAGGAGACCTGAGCTGCATTCATGTACCACCTGAGAAGACTTTGCTTGGTACATCAAATACATCACTTGCTAGTGCTTCCTTTACTGACACCTCATCTATGCCTCCTCATAATGGTCTTCCTCTCTTACACCACACTTCACTGCATAAGAGGAATGTAACCTCTTATGGCAAGGACCTTGGGCACTGCTGCTGCCCAGCTTGCCCAGGTGTGCTCAGTTCCCCAGGCCTAGCATTGCCAGACAGCTGTACCAGTTCTTTGGACTGGAAAAGGGCAGTCACAAGATCTTGTGTTGCATACTTTAGGGTCTGTATGTATGTGCCCCTCTTCCCACTGTGGACCTATTCCAGATCTCCTCTTACCTCTCCCTCTTCCTCCACGAAAGAGCAGCACAGCAGTGATGCACACCTTGAGACCCAGCTGCCACACATCTCCCATTCCAGACAGTATCTAAACCAGAACAATTGTTAGAAGCAGTTCTGTTAGTGTTGTGCCAGCAGGGTGAAGCTTTACCTGCCTGCTTCTGCCAGCAAGCTGACCTTGACTTTGTCAGACAAAGCACCAACTCAGCTACATGATTTCTTCTGTAGGAACTGTTCTCATGCCAGCTCCAGCTGCCTGAAAGGACATTTTTAATTCCTTCCATTTGATCAGGGGTAAAGGCTATTCTGTCTTCCCTTCTTTCTGCATTTTTTGGCATCTGCTTTATGACAGTTGAAGAGCAGCAGAGAGCCACAGTGGGTTGGAATGAAAGTTCTTGTTTCCCTGCATCCTGTTTCTGACAGTAACTAAAACCAGACGCTTAGAGAAAGGCATAGCAATAGGGGAAGCGTGGATGTGCTTCTCTGAGAACATTCTAAGCCCTTAAACATTTGCAGCTCAGGGACCTCCTAAAGCAGACATAATTTCTGTATATTCTAGCTTCAGTACAGCTTGTCCATCAACAGCAGTCACTTGCTGAAAGCCATCAACACCACAAACACTGCTGCCTGCCTTTAACGATGGTTCTTCCTTTCTTTTATGGAGTCGAATGACTGCTCTTTTGCACCTTCCCCTTCTGTTCACTACAGGAGGGCTTGCTTGACCTGCTGGTGTCACAACACTTTAGAGGAAGCCTTTCTGTAAGCCCCTTGTAATTGTCCTGAGCTAGTGAAAGGTTTTGAGATCAGGACCAAAAGCTGGGATGCAGATGGGTGTTCTAGCCTAGGAATTTTCTGGTTTAGAAATTCCCCCATTTCTTATCTGAAAAGGAAAAAAAAGACCATCAGTTTTCTGTCTCACAGACACAAGAAGATACAACTCCAGACAGATAATTGAGATTGTCATCTGCAGTGTGGGAACCTTAAAATCATATTTCCTTCCCAGAAATATTTCCTTGCCTTAAAAGAAAACTCTGGAAGACAGGGTCAGAGGGAAGTGCTGATATGCTCCCAGTCAAAGCACTTATGGGATGTAGAGTACTTGGGGTCTGTACACCACCTAGGTTACTGAAGGGCTGCGTAGGGGTATCTGAAGTGTGTTTATCTCTTTGCAAGGTTATGCTGCATTTCCCATCTTCCTTTTTAACCAGGTTTCCATTCTGCAAATGGATGAAGTTCTCATTTAAAATTACACTTTTTCATTAACAGTTTCTGATTTGACAATTTTCCAGCACACAAAGTTTTATATGAGGGAAAGGAAAAACACTGAGTACATCATTAGAACAAGACCAGATGGGTATGGCCTGGCTGTAGAATAAGAGTGTGGGTTTGAACCAACCAAGGGTATGAAACAGTCTTGAGTAGGAGTGAGTGAGAGCCTGTGTTTAGCAATCATTAGGATTGTTTTAGTGAAGGGACTAAACAACTTGATGGCTGCGGTAGCAGAAGGCTGGGCTCCATGACCCAGAGGGTCCTTCCAGTCCCAGATTGCACAAAGCAAGACAGCAGCATCCACTTAGGAGCCTGTTTCCTGTAACTATGCCTGTTCATACTGTCCTATTTCTGAATTAAACAGTAAATAATTACTGAATTAAACAGTAAAATAATCACAATGTTTCAGAAACTGGTCAAGAGAGAAAGAATCTTTCTGGCTTCCACTTCACCGCCTCTTCATTTATGTTGGTTTTGAGTTTTGGGTTTGTTGGGTTTTTTTTTTTTTGTTTGTTTTGGGTGGGTTTTTTTGGTAAATATCCTGTTTTGCTGCAGATCTTCTTCAGAGTGGGGGTTGCCAAGAGGAAATGTTACCATTAGCTGAGGGATGCTGAGAGGCATGAAGTCTCTTCTGCTTATCACTCTGATCATAGCTGCATATGATCCCTGTGATAAGTACATCAGGACTGACTAAACATGAAATAGAGAGTACTGCATTAAGTAAAATAATCCATGTGCTTACAAGAATTTGTTTGGGCACACAAACAAACATAGGCCAGCAGAACTAAACCAGGACAGAATATTTCCAGGTAATTGCTGCAACTGCACCCACCCACCCTGCTCCTCCCACTCAAGAAGTTCACTGTTCAGTTCCAGAGTGTTTGAAGCATGTCAGACATTTCCTGGCTCTCTAGTGCACCTGGAAACAAACACAGCATGTTTAAATGCAAATTTTGGTGTTAGAAGCCATGAATGTTAGTTAGAAGTAGGTCCTGGAACACTGAAAGGCTTACAGGAGAATTATTTAAGCTGGATGTTGGGAAGAAGTTCTTCATAGAAAGAGAGATTGGCCATTGGAATGGGCTGCCCAGGGAGGTGGTGGAGTCACCATCACTGGAGGTGTTTAGGAAGAGACTGGATGGGGTGCTTGGTGCCGTGGTTTAGTTGGTTAGATAGTGTTGGGTGATAGGTTGGACTTGATCTCAAAGGTCTCTTCCAACCTGGTTAATTCTGTTCTATTCAGGGAAACAGTGCATAGCCAACTGCACAAGATCCTGCAGCATCTGAATGTAGTTAAGGAGCTAACACATGGCCCATGGATGCATAGAAGTAAAAAGAAATGTTATTGCAGCTACATGCAGCCTTTGGAACACCGTTAGTGCTTCAGTTGGAATTTGCACTTTAAACCAAAAGTTGCTGAAAAAAAGGAAAATAGTTCTGAAAAGAGCTATAAAAATGTAATAATACCAACCAATCACATCTCTGAGTACAAGCAGTTGAGAGCATTTGGAAAATCTGTGTGGCACAAACTGTGGTCAAAAATACTTGAAATGACTTTGGGGAAGTAGAGACAGCTGATAGAATGACAGGAGGGGAAGGGAATGGCAGGGCTGCATATCCCAACTTCTGGCTAATTTTCCCCCAACCCACCCTTGGGGGTCCAGCAGAACACACAATAAAAAGATGTCCTTTGCTTTTAAGAATTTGTAGGGTAAAATAAATTATTTGTTAGATACCACTGAAAGGGGAAGGGATACACAAATGTGACAGCACAGCATCAACATGGGGCTGCCTAGACATTGAGCTTTAGCAACACAGCAAAGCAGAACTTTAAGGAGAGATTTGAAGAGTGAGATTGAGGTAGTCCGAGAATTGTAGGCAGCACCTTCAGTATGTGTAGCTGCAGCATGGAGGAAGGTTAGGTGGAGTTGAGTTGATGATCTAGTGGGAAGTGAAAGATGGCATCACAGAAAGGGTTGGCTTCTTGATATGGAAGTGAGAAAGAAGACAAGGAGAGGCTGTCGGTGACTCGAGGACAAGAAGCTTGTTTGATGTGATACAGAAAAGGAAATGGACCAAACGCAATGGCTCACCAAAAAGGGCCTTTGCATCTCTGACCTCTGGATGCTCTTCTGTGCTCACCTAAACCTTAGAGGAAGTCAGAAGCTTCAGGCTCTGTTTTGGCAGTGGCTCTGAGCCTTCCCAAAATGCACTCTGCTCTCCCACCCTCCAACGGCCAGGTGCAAGGAGTGGTGCATGGTGGAAACAGGGACAGCAGACCTAGGCCCTTGAACACTCTTACTACCACTCCTTACATCTCAGTAATTAGTCATAAGTGATCTGCTCTCCTTGGCTATAGTCCCTTCCTTTGCTTCAGTCTCTTCCAGAGGTAGCACCAACAGGCACTAATGGAAGGCAGGATACTGACTCACATCTATGAAGTGAAACAGGGACAGGGAATAGTGTGTCTGGACCCACATGCACACCCCTCCACCCATTAAGGTCAGCCCCAAGTGTGCATTCTGCAGAGTGATCCATTGTGCTCTTAAATGTGGTTGTCTATCATGGCCACTCCTTAAATCATCCCCTTCCTGCAAGACAATATGTTGTAGGTCCTTTAAGAAAAAAATAATGCTATATTATCTCTCTCTTGAACACTGAGGCCTCTAAGCACATGGCTGACAGAAGCACATCTAGGGCAGAGAGATGTTTCACAAGATTAATGTGCAGACTGCTGGAGACCAAAGCACAGATTATCAGAGATCACCCCACATAACCAGTCTGTTTCTCCCTTCACCTTTGCAGAGCCATTTTTCCACAATCTGGTGCTCATGAACAGCTTTGTATTTGTAGATTTGAGAGACCTGGATCCCAAAGGCTGACAAAAGGCTGCTGCAAAGAGCAATTGCTGCAATAAAGTGATATGCATGCATACACACCTATGTATGTAGATACACAGATATACATACATTAAAAAGCATATTTTTGTCTGCAAAGTCCCAAACATTGAGGGCTCTTTTGGCTGGATTCACTAATGTTGCTCTGTCTCAGTCAGAGAAGAGCACCTAAAAATCTGTCAAGACGCCTCATTCTAGCACAAACAATATCAGAATTAATGCAATAGAGTGGTTTTGTGCTGAGAAAACCAGCAGAACAAAAGAGCAAAGACCCTCCTGGTGATCTTAACTCTTCTAGATTCCCAGTAAAAGAAACAATCTAGAATTCTACTCTTAGTCAAGTATCATGTATCCTATCCTGTACAGGAATGTCCAGCCCAGAAGTACATGAAATTCTTACCAGCACAAAGGAAGCCTCGCTTTTCACACTGCTTCTGTCCCTTGACAGTTCAGGCTGTGTGGTTTGGTGATCAAGCTGCAGCAACAGTAGCATAATAAAGCAGAGATTACTGTGCCTGATTCTAAAGATAATGTCAAGAACCAATGAAAAACTGCTCAGATTATCAGATTGAGCTAAAGTAGCTGCATCTGCATGTATTCATTACTGATAGAGAAACAAGGGGATTTCTCTTAAAGGGTTAACATTTAAAAGGCCAAATAATTCACTGAGTAGAAAAGTACCTTTTCTGGTCAAACATTTATACAAAACAATGGCTGACAGATAAACTCTCCAAGTGACAAAAAGCCATTTTGTAGCCCTGTCTGGATGTGAGACTGCAAGGTCTCCAGCAAGGTCTCTGCCCAACTACTGCTCAAAGACCAGAGGCATCTCTGAGCTGCCCTGCCCTGTCCTTCTGCTGTGCTCTAAGGGGCAGATCTGGAAGCACTGCAGTGTTTCCACATCCAGATCCTGGAGTGCACAAGGAACAGATCCTTCCATACCCAGCTGTGCTGCTGCAGTGGTAGTGTTACAGTCAGGATCCAAGTCAGTCATGCACATGGGTCTAGTGCCAGGAAAGGGGAAGAGAGAAGCAAGCAAAGCACAGAGAGAGTTGCAATCTGTCAGTGTTAGCTTTAGGGGCCAAGAAGAAGGAAAGCAGGGGCCATGCAGAAGGAAAGCAGGGGCCGTGCAGAAATGGCAACAGATGTTTCCAAACTGGTACTACAGATGAAGTTATGGTGCTTCCCTTTAGGGCCTTTTCCATCCAGCATGACATCTGCCAGCTCCCATGAGACACCATGGTTACTCATCTAAATGTACCTTCCACTCTTTATAATTACAACAACCCTGAACAGCAGCAGAAACAGAAAGCCCCTAAGATGCAAGCAGCCTTCAGTGTCATTTAAGCAAATAACACCTGCTGTCTCAGAACTGGCCAGATGCCTGTAGTTTGCCTACTGCAGCAGAAAACATCTCCTGTAGAGACAAATTGTATCACTGCATCTTCCCAGCCTACTGCTGTAGGTCACCATAAAGACATCACAGGCATGCAAGATGTGCAGCTTTTACCATATCAGGGCAGAAAGATAAATCAGTACAAGAGTTCAGCAGCAGTTTGGCTCAAACAGCAAAGCACAGACTTCCTTTCCCATTTCCTTTCAGTTTACTATTCCAAAATGCAGAGCACTGCTGCTGACACGAATAACACAGCTCTCTGCAAGCTGCCTTTTTCCACACTTCCCCCATAGCCCAAGTGCCACTCAGCCCAAAGACCATTAACTGGCCTCCTGCTCTCCAAAGGCCACTCAATCTTCTTTCTTGCATTCTGGGACCCATGTACACCTGTTCCACTGTCTCACAAATACTGTTTCTCAGCAGGTGATTTGAGTCTACTTTGAAGCTCTTTTTGCTTTGTTCTGAGTGCTCCATGTGGAGCAACATCCACTGTTTGTCTGCTCTCAACCCTATACCAAATGCTGCTTTTGGATCATTATTGAGGCAAATGTAGTAAACAGGAGAAGTATCACATTACTGTGGAAGCTCCTGGGGGACACAGCACTTACCTGTGCTGCTTTCCTTGGCTTGAACAATGATGCACATTTTGGACCATGAAATAGCTGCAGGTAGACTCTGATTTCTGCCTACCTGCTTTTATGTTTGGCTAGCAAACACACAGTTAGTCTGCCAGTCTGATCAGTACTACAGTCCAGGAGTACTTCTGCAATCTATGAGATCTGATCTCCCATTTTTCCTCTGGGGGAAAGTCCTTCAGTAAAAGGACACCAGTGTGGTCAGTGCAACATCCCTGATTGCTGCAAACACTGTGCCAAATGCAGCAGACCACAGCCACCTAAGGGTTTTGCTTGAATGTGTGGTGCTGCTGGCATCTTACTGCCTCATCCCACTGCTCAGTGACTGACCTCACCTTTGCAAGGCAAGCTGAAATTGGATTGCCTGGTTACCTGGGCATGGCAGGAGTGGCTGAGCAGATACTCTGCAGTGAAGAGCTTAGCCTACTTCCAACTCTGCTCTTTCAAGCAGGCTTGCTTAGCCAAGCACTTAACCATCAAATGCCTTTACCACACTGTTATGACTCTTTCTTATGCTTCACGTTGCTCTTCAAGAATCTGCCACTGTGGGTCACTGAGGTAAGGGTGAAAGTAAGACCTTACAGAGATAGTTTGAGAACAGGGGAAGCTTCCCAAAACCCAACAAAACATGGATTTGCAATGCAACCACTGGCCCCATCATTCCCAGGAAAACACAGTTGTTCCAAATTAGATAGTGCTAGGTCAGAGAAGTTTGCAGTTTGCTGCTAGGAGCCACATCAAAAACCTGACCTCAAACCCCTCTATATCCACTGTATCAACAACTCACTAGCCAAAAGCTTAACTGATATAGTTTGCTTCAAAGGGAAGAGTCTCTCTTATTTTAATATCCTTATGCCACATATTAAAGCAAGCTCCTCTCTGCCCATGAAGTCTGCCTCCTAGGGTGGCCAGAGGCAAATTCTCACCCAGCACAGTACCTAACCACCACTTTCTACCACACGTGCAGCTGGATTGTGTAGCAGTAACAGAAACAGCTCTTCCAGCAGTTGTGGTGATCTTGTGTAGAAAAGCATGAAGAATTCTTAAAGAAATAAATACCTATGAATGCTTCTAGGGATGCTTGCTAGGCTGAATAGATAAGGACTGATGAGCTTGACAAGTACGTAGAGAAGGAAGATACGGGGACCCAAAAGGGAGCTTGTGCTACCAAGAATGTAAGGACAGAAAGATAAGGGGAAGCAGACTGGTCAAGGTTGGCCTTGGAACCTTGAGAATCATGCCAAAGAACCCAAGGAATATGTGCCAGGTGGTGGCATATTAGTGAGTGCTAGGAGAATGTGTGAATGTGGTCAGTAGTTACCAAATAGGAGTGACTGCCTGAATGCAGACAGCTCTTCTCTGTTGGACACACTTGGGTGGAAGGATGCCCTTGTGTGTCTGGCACTGAATGAAGAGGAATGCCTGCCTGCTTTCCGACTCCAGCCTCGGTCTTAGAGAGCTGCTTTGCCGTATTCGGTAAGCGCGGGGCCAATGACAGAACCGGGCGCCTGCAGGGCCGAGAAGCGAAAGGGTCTGAGGCAGACACACAAGCTTCCTCTTCCTGCCTTCGGCAGCTTGGGGTTAGTCGGCAGGCTGTGGCTTCTGCAGTGCAGACAACTGCAGGGTGGAGCTGCAGTCACAGTCCCTCAGCGATGCTTCTGCCCAGCGCATAGCGGCACAGCCACAGCCGGCAGCGCGGGGCAGGCGCGGCTCGGCAGCCGCCCGGCGGCGCTAGCTCCATCCTCGGCTGCCTCACGAAGAGCACGCAGGATACTTGGAAAAACACCACAAACAAACCCAACCAACCAAACAAGCAAGACCACCACCAAACAAACACAAATCCTGATGTCTTGGAGCTGTGCCCAGAAAGCCCCTGAGCCAGAGCTATACCGAGGGAGTAGTAACAACGTGGGCAAAGCTAAGCCCTGTAGGTTCAAAATCAACGTAGCAGAGACCGTGGCTGTTCTGAACAATCAAACCAGGGATGCGTAGAAAAGCTCTCCCTGCAGTCCCCTGTGAAGGAAACAGCTTCTCTTCCCTACAGTGCTCCTTCTTGTTTCAGGAGCTGTGGGGCTGGTTAAGGTCTTGGGCAAGAGATGAGGGAGAGGGAAGAGAGAGTATTTTTTTGTACCACAGCAAGAGGAGACTGTTATAGCAGTGGAAAATAATTCACCACAGAGGTTTTCTCAGTATCAGATTATCTGGAGCCAAGCATGGGTTAGTACCACTATGCCCACATAAGATGTAAGTCTTCACATTCATTCTCAACATTACAGTAACTTCTATAGACAATAATTCTAAACAAAACAGAGAGAGACCCTGGAGGGAAATACAGTCACAAGTGCAATGCAAATAGCAGTTTCATGGCTGGCTTTATTAGATAGCAGAAATTGCCCAAACTTTGTGTTACTGACCTGTGAATTGCAGCAGACCAGGTCCAAGGCAGAAGATGGAGTTGCAGGCACATCCAGGTAGAACATTTCTGAGATTTCTGCCTAGTTCTAAAAGCTGCTCAGTGTTTCAGTTAATGTGCTTGGGAAATGCTGGGAGAAATGCTGGTTCAGCAGAAAGCCCTGGTGGTAAGAGTTTGGCTGGAATAAAATGTGTTTTGAAGACTTTTCTTTTGCACACTCCACCTGGAAAGGCAAAGTCTTTCTGAAACCTGAGTTGTGTTTGGTCTCTTGGACACGCAGTTCAATGATGCTTATATAAGAACTGTTTTGCACTATACCCCATGGACAGGGGTGGGACCTCCCATAATTAACAAACTATTACAGCTGTGTTTAAAGAGCCAAAGATATTAGAAGGGAAAATAACATCAATATTGTCTGGGAAGGGGGGGGGGGGGGGGGGGGAGGGGGAAGAGAACTTTAATGTAGCAAGCATTCTTCCATGGGTTAGGCTTCTAAGACTCCACACACATCCACACTCTCAAATTGTCTGAGAATACCAGGGAAAATAATTTAAAGGTTTGTACTCTTTATAAGGTCACTGTAAAAAAATGTACAAATCTACATAAGGTAAAGGGTAACTTTCAAGGGACAGTTGCTCTTCCTGCCATTATAAGGGGCATTATAAAAGGAAAGACTCCATTACATCACATTAGAGACATTAACAAGGGTGAGTGGCAACAGGCAGCAATTTCTGTGGACCTAACAGTTTGCAGCTGTATGCAACAGAGCTTGCACAGTCTAAGGTTCTCTTCTGAATTTTGCTAACATCTTGCTGCTGGCAGAGCATGGACACTGCAAGGCAGCATGAAGTCCTTAGCTTGTCTGTGTTCCACTGACAGGGCTGTTAGAGCGACAGGATACCCACTGCTTGACATAGCTCCGTGGAAAGTCCTCCCCCACCAGCTCCAGAGGGATGGAGGCACAGCTGGCCTGGATATTCTGCTCAAATTCACACTCAGCTGGGCTCCCACAGTCTGAGTCCACAAAGCCGCTGTCAATAGTGTCCAAATCTAAACAGATCATTGGGTAGCTGTCACCTGGCCTTGCAGTGTGAGGGAAGAAGTCACAGGATCCTTCACTGTAGGAAACACTTTCACCATCAGGAGAAGGCAGAGAACCTGGGTTTTCCAAATCCCACTGATCAGGCTGCAAGCAGAGGTCTTCTAGGATGCTCCCCATTACCCCTTCCAAAGCCCTTTCTACTTGCTGGTGGGCTGGGGCACTTGTACTCCTCAGGTGGTCTGTGGACACAGAACCTGAGGCAAGTATTTTGTCCTCTGCACTCAGGTCAGACAGATGCAAGCCACTGGCAATCCTTCTGTCTTCATCATCAACATTAACCTTGGGGTAACCAGTTTCTCCAGTACTGTCATCCTTACTGGTATGCTCCTGTCCCCTGTACACATGGTTACAGCTGCAGTGGCAGTTACAAGGTGTAAATCCATCAGCCACAGTCACGGTATCAATGGACAAGTGCCCGTATGACTGGTCTTCAGTCCCGCTGCTGCTGTTCACACCAGGCAGCAGGGACTGGCTGTCCTGACCTGGGGCAGTCAGGCAAGACACACAGGGCTTGCAAGACAGGTCTTTTCTCAGCTCACACAGCTCCTCCCGTGTGGTGCTGCTGCAAGGACGCATGGTGTAAACTTCTAGGACTTCTGGAAGGACTATTCCCCATTCAGTGAAATTCATACGGGATGCACCAACCCACTTCTGCACAGGGAGAGAGAGAGGGAGATCAGTACCATCAGGTTCAAGGTTCCACAGAAGGGATCAAAGCTCTTAGGCTTTTAGAAGCAAAGTGAAACTCTGAAATCACTAATATCTCCAAAATAGTAGGGCATAAGCTACTGTTATTACCAGTCACAGGCAGCTGCAGGACAACGAATGCAAGTAACTGAAAATAATTAGCTCTGAAAGATCTTTGTGGCTTTGCAATTTTCTCTGTGCAGCCAAGAATGCCACTCATAGCAGCATTCTTTCATGCATCAGCCAGAGGTCCCAACCCAAGCCATCAAGTCTGTCTTGTCATCTTATCCTGGACATTGATTCCTCCTCTGTGTGCTGCATCTGCATCCAACACAAACAGCCCTGCTCTCTCACTTCCCTCACCTCGTTTCCCTGGGAAGGGGGTAGGGGCAAGGTTTTTTCCAATGTTGTGTATTCAGCTATACTTCAGACAAGCCTTTCTCTCAAAGTGACAAGAAAGAAGCAGGGGTAGGAAGGGGATTGAGACCTCAAAAGAGCTGTAGCCACCACCTGCTGCAGCTAACACTTACTCAGGTGATTAGGGAGTCCCACACATTGAATCTTGCCCTTCTGCATCACTATTAATATCACATTCTGCCCTGTGCCATCCATTATGTCTAGATCATGAGCCTCCTGCATTCAGTCATACCTGGGAGTAAGGTGCCTCTGTCTTTCTTTGATCTAAGAACAAAGTAAAAGTTTCTGTTCTTTTTAAAGAAATTACTGATCAGGTGCTCAGATCACAGCAAACTTCAAGCCTGTATCACTGATGAATGCTAAATGAACACTGTGAAGCACATTCATACCTTGAAATCTCCATTATGCACTAGGTAAAGAGGTCTAAAAAAGGAAGCAGGATCTGGGATGCAAGCCACCTTCTTCCACAAGCTGGAAAAGAAAAGAGAAAGGCTTTGGGACTAAGCACATATTGCAGATGCTAAGCAAGGCATCTCCAGATCAAGCAGCTGAATCACCTGCTGAGCCTCAATGGCCTCAAGTTAGCAGGTGGCTGAAGATCCAAGGATCTCTTTTGCTGGCAGGGCCATGAATGGCCTTTCTTGTGCCCCTCAGAGGAGGTGGGGTTCAGCCCTCAGGCCTTGTGCACACCAGGCTCACTAAGTAAAGAGGTGCTGATTTGTTTCCCTCCTGAAAAAGCAGCAAGTGCTGGAGACTCTGCCCTATGCACTCTTCCTGTGGCTGTGGACTGTCAGCCCTGCTGCTGCATCACCCTGGAGCACACTTCCATGGCAGTGGACACCCAGCCTGGAGCACTCTTCTGTGCCAGTGCACGCTCCATCCCTTGGCAAGAGCAGGAGCGAGGCCCCAGCCAGCACTGAGGGGCCTGTGTCAGCTTGGAAAGGGGCAGGCCAGCCCTGGCTGCTGCTCCATTCTGGCAGGTGCAGAGCACAGACAGGGCTGGGAGGCTGGGCAGCCCTTGGGCAGCCCTCATGGGCTATTGCCTTGTCCCATTCAGCTGAATGGCAGCAGAGCATCAGAGAAATGCAAGGTGCACTTGGCAGTACACCAGCTGGAGACCATACTTTGCTGGCCCTCACAGGCCCATAGCTGTGTCTGTGCATGGATTTACAAGATCAAAGAAGGCAGCATGTGAACACCTCACCTTCAGCAAGACAGAACAGAAGCATTCATTCCAGTTTCCTGAAGCATTCTTACCTCTGCTGTTTGGCCAGAACAGTTGCGATTGAGGCAGTGATTGCCACGACAACACCAAACAGCAGCAGCCATTCCATGCCTGCTGTCTGTGCCACTGCTGGAGAAAGAGACAGGGTCATTCAGGCTCACCTTACATTTCTAGCTGTCAACATGCAGGAGATGGTGAGAAGACACACTCGGTTTCTATCCCAGCCTTTCTCTTGGGGACAATGAGGCTGTCACCTGGGGCCCAGCACTCCAGACATGAGGTCTGAATGAGGATGTTTAGAGAAGACTGCATCAACAAATGGAGCAGGGCTTCAGCTGCCCTATGGCCTGGCTGCACTGCACCCCAACAGCTCCCTGCTTCAGAGACCCCTGGTGTTTCCAACTCTGCCTGAATTAGAGATGTCTCCATAGGTGATCCATAATGCAAAGAGTGCAGCTGGCCAGAGACATGAGAAGAAAAGACGCTGAGCAGATGAGTGCTTGTTGGCTGCTCTCCCCTTGTGATGGAAAGGAGAACCTTTGTGACTCAGGACACAGACAACACTTAGCAAACAGAGCCTGACCCTGCTGCCACAGCACCACATGCCATTTCAGCTCAAGCTGCAGATGAGTGAGAGAAGGGAAGCTCAGCACATGCTTTTGACATTGGCCACAGCCACAGCCAT
The DNA here is from genome assembly GCF_026170545.1 of Melanerpes formicivorus. Taxonomy (NCBI): domain Eukaryota; kingdom Metazoa; phylum Chordata; class Aves; order Piciformes; family Picidae; genus Melanerpes; species Melanerpes formicivorus. Next base: position 9,881,557 of record NW_027142366.1, on the reverse strand, counting down.
CCTGCTCTACTCTATTTGAACAGACTCCCTGTTTTCATAGCCCTTGTTCCACCATGCCAAACACCAGGGCACTTTTATGCTTAAAGTAACATACACTCCCTGTGGAGTTTGAATGGTGGCTACCAAATGAAACAGCCATGCTCAGCATGACCAAACATCAGAGTCCAGATACAGAGTTCAGCCCAGAGAGCAGTGTCTACTCTCCCATCAGCTGAAGGCAACACTAAGGCCCAGTGGTGGAGGCACCTCTACTAGATCTCCCCCATTTCTGAAAGCTGCAAGCAGGACCCTGGACATCTGACAATGGAGAGGAAGCTCCACTCCTGCTGTGGCACCCAGCCTACAACCAGTCCCACGAAACCCGCTTGCCATTGGCCATACTGTGAGGTGTGCAGACAGCAGGTATCAGCCCAGGTCTAGGGGCCATGTCCAAGACAAGCACACATGCTTGTCTTCACTAGGCTAATGAGAATTTGTTCTCATTAACGAGGGTTGGAAGCACTCTCTGACACTGGGCCAACTGGAAGGGTGAGGAGAGCCAACGGTTCGTACCAGCAGGCCTGGTCGTCAGTGCCAGCGGCAGGCTCCACTCGCTCCAGACCCCATGGTAGCCGCTGCCCTTACGCGGTCTGGCTCGCACTTGGAGCTCGTACTCAGTGTTCACCTGCAGCTCCCCTGGCAGGATCAGCAGTGTCCGGATGTCTTGATGGACAGCTTTAGTCTTCTGAGCCTGTGAATGATTAAACACTGAATGTGGATATAATGTAATGGATATAAACTACAACACAGAAGGTGTTCCTCAACATGAGGAACTTCACTGGGAGGGTCACAGAGCACTGGAACAGGCTGCCCAGAGATGTTGCAGAGTCTCCTTCTCTGGAGAGTTTCAAGACCCATCTGGATGTGTTCCTGTGCAACCTGTGCTAAATTCTACGGTCCTGCTCTGACAGGGGAGTTGGACTTGATGATCTTCGAAGGTCCCTTCCAACCCCTAACATACTATGATCCTATGAACACTTAGAGCTGCAGTGACAGCCTCCACCTTACCCTCACTGCTGCACTGTGAAGAGCCCTGCAAAATAACCTCCTCTGCTTTCACACTGCTTCTGCAAGGCCATGGCTGCTCAGGAGCTGCATGGTGCCCTGGGGGATCCTTCCATGCGAGACAGCATGAGAAGAAAGTGAACTATCAACCTTCCCCACAGATCCCAGTATTTCTGAAACAGTTTCTGCTTCCTGAATCTGGACAGCTCTTCTACACCTGCACTCCTGTCCTGGTTGTGCTGGCCTCCTCCTTGCTGGGATGTCCTACTTGATGGTAAACCGACATCTTACCTCCCAGGTGTCAGTCCTTCTCTTATAACGCAGCTGATATTCCAGCTCGTCATTTAAGAAGTAGTAAGGAAAGTTCTGGTAGATGGTTTCCCAGGAAATGTTGTAACCCTTGGAGAACACGGCGGTCAGGTTGAACGGAGGCTGGGGTTTGACTGGAAGACAGGATGGTGTTACCCTGTATAGCATGACTGCAGACAAGAGGCAGCTCAGCATAGTATCAGCAATGCAGAGTGAGTGAGTAAGCAGCAAAACTGCCCTGGCAGGGGTGGGCCCACAACGTTGCTGCCTCTCAGGCTGAGCAGCCTTGAGCCATACACAGGACCTCACACCTCAGCAGCTTAGTAAAGTCAGGTTCGCATTTCTCAGAATACCCCTTCTGCTTGTCTCTGAACCTTCTCATCACCTAAGGAGCAGAAGATAGCACAAGGGACTAATACCTGCAGGGAGCTGTAAAGACTAGGACACCTTGTTCTTTTCATGACATAGAAGGGCTCTATTGTAGTCATGGTCACCTGCACAGTTAGGGAAATGCCCCGCAGTGTAACAGAGACACCAGGCAAAGTTGATGCTAGTGGACACTGCACAAACCCAGTGCAAATCTCTGTGTACCAAGTGCCTCAGAGACAAGCTTTTGGGTCCCCTGTAGGGTGTTTTTAGGGTGTTTTCACATCTTGAGAAGCAGTAATGGGCAAACCCCAGCACTTGACTGCAGGATAAAGAGATTCCTACAACCCTTTAGCCTCAAGCCAAGAACAAGCACTTGCACAGTTTAGCCACAGTAAGAGTACAGTGCTCTGTGTGTACAAGTGCACCCCAAACATTACCCCCCAGCACTGGGTGCCACCTTCAGTTCTTGCCCAGACTCACACAAGGCCAGACAGTATTTATCAAATCCCCCATCTTTGTACTTACTGTTATCTCCCATATAAAAAATCACATGCTGTCTGTCACCACTTTCCACCTGGACTTTGATATCTGCCAGGAGCTGAGTCATGTCCACGGTGCAGATGTACTGTGTGTGACTCTCATTCCTGGACAACTGCAGAAGACTGCAGGCAGCCACAGGATTTTCTGGGTTTTCCTCAGAAACCCTAAACCCACCAAAACAAAGAAACAAGGTCACATCTACCACATGCTGTAGCTGGACTAAGATGTTGATGAATGACTGGGCATTGAAATTAGTAAGAAAAAAAGAGGCCAAAAATTTACCTTTGAACTTTGACAGATACTTTTTTTTCTCCTTCTACTTGCTCAGTTAGCATCTTTGAGAGAAGTATGCAACTGATGCTGAAGTGTTTGTGGGAAGAGAAGGAAAGTTGCTCACCATGGCCACACAGCCCAGGACTCCAGCCACTTCCGTGCTGGGGCAGAACAGCCACATAGGGCTTGGACAAGGTGTGTGAGCCCTACCAGCACACAGGTGTGAAAGTCCATTGTTAACAGCAAAGAGCAAGGTATTTCCAGGACAGAAGAGGAAGTCAGTGTAGCAGTGAGTGACAGGCAGTGCAGTCAGAGACACAGGAACCAGAGCAGAAGCCAGCTGGAGTGTGAAGTAACAAGTGAAAAGCAGCATGGCAGCAAGAACAAGAATTCTACCTAAGAGGACAGAAGGCCACCACTGTACTATGGCCACAGTTGAAGTTCTCATCCTCATGAGACATACCATGTCGCAGTGAGGTTATAAGAGCAGGCACCCAAGTCACTTCTGAGGAGACAGGACAAGGTCTGTACATAATCCACAAAACAGGTCAGGTTTTCACAACATGTAGCTGTAGGTTTGGAAAGACAAAACACAATGTCAGCTTTCCTGATGAAGCAAGCACAGCTTTACATCAACACAGAGTCCTCAGGGCTCCCACTAAATCTGAAGGGAACAGACTGCTCTGTGCCAGACTCCCTGAAAGTCTCCAGTCTTGAAGCATAAGATGTGTTCCACCTCTACAGGGAGGCAAATCATTGACAGCAAGAGAAGCAGCACACATAAACGCTGTGGCAGGAAATGGCATGCACACATACCAGGAAATGTCTGAATTGTGACTGAATTTGCAGACTTCTCTCAGCCCCCTCTTACAGAGTCACTAGAGCAGAGTCACATAAGATTTCTGCTCACATAGTACAAAAAAGAGGCAAGATCACCCCATCAGAAACAGTTACACATGCAAACATGTTCATGATTCCACTTCCTAAGCCAAGGACTACTCTTTGCTAGCCAATTTTTGGGTTGTCATCTACACTGTACTTTGGACATTCAGGAAAATGGTGGTTTATTAATTCTTTGTTTACCATTCTCTCTGCTTACCATTTTCTGCAGCAACAATGTTCTTCATGTCCAGCTCTGGAGGCTCAGAATTTGCTTTTCACAGAATCTTGGCAAACCCCCATTTTTGCATGTTTGTAGCTACTACAAGGTCTATGAAACTCTCTGATGCTAAAGCAATAGGCAGTGTCTGTGAATCATATGAACTGAAACAAGCTTCTCAAGAGAGCTTAGGAGGCAGTTGTAGACTTTACGTTGGTCATGAAGTAAATTAGAGACAGGACAGCAACTGAAGAAATTTGGGGATGGCCCCAAGGGTTGTGCATGTGCTTTATCAAACTGAAAGTGATTCAAATGATGTGCTTGACACTTGGCATGATTTTGGCTTTTTTCCTTTCACCCTGACTTCAGAAATTTGTTCTAAAATTTTTCATTCAGTTTTAGCTTCTAATTTTGAACCCTCAGTAGTCTCTTCTGAGGGCCCTGGTACAAGCAGTGTTCCAGAAGCCTGAGCACAGCTCTTCTTCCTTGGCCTAACTTTTCTCTTCTGCAAAACAAGGTTCTAAAACCCCTTTGTGTTCCTTTAGTGAGGGCAGTTTTAACAAGCATTACTAATAAGAATTCTTTTATTCTGTCCTATCCTATAAACTATTCCTAGGTAGTTGGCAAGCTGCAAGCATGTCTTTGGGCAAGAATCTGTTAACAAAATTAGGATGAGGACAGGTTTTTATTGAGAAGGGAATCATTAATTTTTTAAACACAGACCTAGGATGAATTGTCTCTCCTTGGCAGCTTCAGAAGCAAAAATCAAGTGCTTTTAACACTGAGATCTAATTAGGTTCAAATGGCAATCAGTACAGGGTAATTCCCTGGCTTGTGTTACACAACATTCAGACCAGACATGACAGTGGTCCTATGTGGCAAGAAGATACAAATCTGAATGAATCTTTTCTGATGATTTAGGATTGGAGCAGGTCCAATGCTCTGCCTAGAAGCAGCATGTAGAATGCTAAGCTTGCACTGTTCCCTGCTCTGTTGCTGCTGGTTTCTGTCCAACTGACCTGTTCAATAAGTCAGCTCTGAGTCAGCTGATGCTTGCACGCTGGTTAGAAACCACCAAGAAAGGAGGAAAGGAGGAGTGACTGCAAAGGGGCTCAGAGCTGGAGAGCTTCATTCCACTGCTCCTGGCTGGCCTGTCAACAGTGGCTGTAACTCCTGGGGATATCCAGAACCTTTCCTATGGTAAGGGACTGCCCTTTTTTTTTAGGGAAGAAATCCTACTCCAAATGTTGACAGGAGCCATTTCTGTGCAAGGCAGGCACTACCTCTGCTCTCTCCCCACTGGTGCTTCTCCCTGGAGTGGTAAGCAGCCTGGCTGAGCTCTGCCCAGCCATTCACCTTCTCGTATCTGTCCTCCACAGTCTGTGGAGACACTTCCCTAATTTGTTATTTCATGGAATCCTCTCTTCTGGTACCTTATCTTGTTCTTGCTGTCCCATGGCAACCTTATGCCATGCACATTGCAGCAGAGCCTGCATCAACGGCCAGCAAGGTAAATCCTGTGAGTGTATTGCCTGGAAGAGATAGCTGACTACTTACTGTAATGGAATAAGAGGAAGAAGGAAATACTCTGGAGCCACAGTTTGTTCATGTTGGTTCTGACTGTATGCCCTGGAAAACAAACAAAACAAACCTTCAAATGCCCAATCAATCACTTAAGAGGCTCAGCTCAGCCATCTACTCATATGTGGAAGGTTGAGGTGGAATTAGTCTCACTTTCATTTAAGTGTCTAAAAGTAAAGTTCCTAATTTTGGCAAACCATTTGCAAATGGGCTGCAAGTGCACATTGCTGGCTCATGGCCATCTTTTCCTCTGCCAGCACCCCAAAATCCTTCTCCTGGAGAGCTGGGCTGCTCTCCATCACTTCATCCTCCAGCTGCACCAGACTTTGCCCCAGTGCAGACTGAGGGGCCAGGTCCTGGGGAGCCTCTGCCTCCCCCACTACCAGCATCAAACACCCAGTCACTCAGCAGAGTAAATGCCAGTGAGGCCTCTCTCACTGGGGAACATTTGTGGTATTTTAAAATTTCCCAGGCTTACTCAAATAAATTTAGCAGCCACCAAAAAGCCCCTGCAGCCCCATGTGAGCTTAGAGACTTATTCTCAAGGCACCACAGCATCCAGATGAGATCAACGAGGCTCAATCAGGGGGTGCCACAAAACACCTCATGGCTGCAGCACCTCAGCCCTGTGCTGGCAGCAGCCATGTTGCTGTTGCCTCTCCTCTCCTGCCAAAGGTCCTGCAGATGAAGCACAGGCTCCCACTTAGCAAGGAGCCCCTGGCACTCTGCCAGGCTCCCTCCCCTGCTGTGAGCAGCGGGACAAAAAGCCCTTTCCCCATACTCTTTCTACATTGTAGATTTCCTTGTGGAAACACCCTTTCTGGATCTTTCTGGTCCCAGTTCTCCATGCTTTCCTTGTATCGCTATTGCCATACCACTACCTGTGCTGGTGCAGTCTCTGATTATCAAGACACAGCCTGCTGTCTAACCCCACTTTGTGCTTCCAAGTATCCTTCCCCTGCTCTTCTCCAAATTCTCACTCCTTTGAGGAAGGGACTCTGTTATCCTGCCACCTGAATCTGCTCACCTGACTTCTTGCCAAGACTTGGCTGCACCACGAAAACAGAGGTCCTGGAGATGGACATCCCCTGGTGCAGCACCTGACCATGACTGCCTAGCACTGAGGCTGAGGGCCTGTTCCTTGCAGCACACCGAACAGGAGCTGTGCTGCATGAGCAGCCACTGGGGCCTGCAGGTTCCCAAACACACACCACTGTCCCCTGCCTTTTGAGCTGTGCTCCTCCCTCCAAAATACCTGGAAGCTACTGCTGCTGTGTTCAGTGTTCAAGGGTCCTTCAGCTTAGGACGCCAATGACTTGCCCAAATGGGCCTGTTCCCACTTGAAGAGAGTTCTCCAGGGCTGCTGCTGTTCTTCCCTAGGCTCCAAGCTCTCCCACTGAGTGTAACCCAGCAGATGCCCTGGACTGCAGGATGGACTAGTGGCACCCAGTACTGTGGCCTGCTGCAGAAGTCCATCTCAGTGTCACTGGCTTTGTGCCTATCAAGCTCCACAGTCCTGGCCACCCCATAAAGCCAAGAAAGTCAACTCACTGCCCCTACTTCAGCAGAGGAAGGAAGGGTTGGGCCCTCATAGAGTGCTGCAGACTCACTGCTTGTTTCAGAATCCAAGTGGCAGTGTCCCCAGTGTTCATGTTCATGCCACTTCTGCAACTCCCTCATTGTAGTCCCATTCCTGTGTAAATGGACAGAGCGACACAAGGGAAACCATTGCTGCTTTTACCTACTGAACAGTGGCTTCTGTCTGGTGCCTTCCTTGTTTCCTTCCTCTGCTCAGAGAACAGTACCATCAATCCAGTGGGACAAGAAGGACTGAGCAGGACAAAATCAAAGCAATGATCCCAAGTAGCTCATCAGGAAGATGACTTCTGGAGATAGCAGAGGCTGCCATTGCACACTGGCAAGCGGGTTACAAGACTGCAACCTAGAAAGAAGCTTCTTGAAGAAAAGCACAGTAGCAAAAACAGGACAGAAAAGCATGAGGATCTGCTAACACAGGTGAAGCAACAGGACAATACTTCCTCACTTGGGACTCCACTATCCCATTTCTCACCCTTGCCAGTACCCACAGATTAGTCCAACACTTATCTCGTACAGCTCTTCTACTCAAGTGAGGGGGGGGAGGTCTGCTACCTCCAGGAGCACCACAGAACGTGTTGGTGCAACATGTGTCTGACCCCCTGGCTGTGCTCCAGGTTGCTATGACAAGAATTGATGTGTGTGCACAAACTCTTGGAAAGATGCAGCTCTGCAGCCATGTCTCTGTGGACTTGGAGATGGCTGGAAGACCTTATGGCTTCACAGAGACATGCAGCTTCCTCCAGGCAAGCCCTCTGCAAACCTCAGTCCCAAGATGCCTCCCCTTTCCTACATCCCTGCCATTGACTTCCATCTTTCATGTGGTTGTTCACTTGGAGGAAAGAATGGCAGTGGGCAGTGAGTAGAGGGCTGGAACCCATTCCCCTGTCTGGCATTAGGAAAGTCATAGAGTCACAGACTGGTTTGGGTTGATAGGGGCCATAAAGATCATCTAGTTCCAAGCACCCTGCCATGACCAGGGACACCTTCCACTAGATCAGGTTGCACACAGCCCTGTCCAGCCTGGCCTTGAGTCCTTTCCACCATCTGTTTTTAGCTTCTCTGTCTGTGAAGTGGGGACTTTGAGACAGCTTCATGCATCCTGGAGACACACAGGCACTTAATTCTTACTAAATGTCAGGCATTGTACAGCTGGAAGCATCAGTGCTGCAAACTCTGCAGTATGCCCAGGCACACAAGTGAGAGCACTGTAATAAATGATCAGCCAGTGTGCAGATGGGCACAGGGAAGCAATGGCACAAGGCTGAAATGCAGCAGAGAAAAGGAAATGGGACCAGACAGTTACAAAGACTATTTTGATGAAGGATCTAGAAATACTGTGCTAAAGCCTGCCAAAGATGGATGATGACTCTAAGGTACTCAGTTTAAGTAAAATAAAGCAAGCAAACAAACAAACAAAACCCCAACCAACACAAACCCTGGTATTTCCAAGCATGAAAAAATAAATGTCATAGCTATAGCTAAGCCAAAACCAGAGTGGCAGTCTCTCTTGCAAACCCAATCTTTCTTCTTGAGAAGAATCCATTATCTGTGGGCAGTGCCATCTAGTCACAGAGCCAAAGGATGACAGAAGGATCCTCTAGCTGCCCATTAAGTAGAAGCCAACAGCAACGACATCAGGGGCACAAGGGCCCTGTCAGCTCTAAGAAGGATTTGCAGTGAAGTCACAGATAGCAAGCACCAAGAAATTGGCAGCAAGGAAAATTGGTGGAAACGTGGACATTACCTTGCCCCATCCTTTCAGCTGTCCATTTCAGCCCGCCAACACTTCCACAGGCAGCCTGGCTAAATCATCACTGTGACTGCAGGCACTGCATATGCAGGAGCTGCACAGCAAATGGATCTCACCAGCTAGAGCCCAGCCTCCTTTGCCCCACCGAGGGCTGTAGTGCAGTGGAATACTCAAGACACATGTGCTTGACGTCAGCCCTGTACCAGTATGACTGTACTGATGGAAGGATGTGGTGAGCAGAGGAGGCAATGAATTTGAACACCCACACGACATTTATTACTGTATTGCTCTGCTCTCTGACTCTTAAGTGAGAAAAATGTGGGAGGGTAGTTAAAAACTCACAAGCCTCAGATCTAAAAGGTCATAGTGGGGCTGGTAGAGTTAGAGCCTTGCAGCATGCAGCCATCAATATCAAGGCATTAAATGGTTAACCCTGGCTATAAAGCACAGCACACACCACGTTGGAGTCAGCCAAGTAACCCTGTGCTCTGCTTCCTCGTATTGGCCCTAGGGACCAGGGCAACAGAAGCAGATCCCAGACCACTGGCAGGGAGGTGACCTGGCTCCCACACAAGGGTGGGGCAGGATCTCTGGGTGCCCCCACACTTGTTGCCACCTGGAGCACAGTACCTAGACACATCTCCTGCAGGGAACAAAGCAAGTCAGGGGGCTGGGTGTGCAGTGACCACCTCCAAAAGCACACAGCTCCACAGCTACTCTGTGTTGTGTGGGCACTGACTTCTCTACAACTGAGGTTCCATGGCACTTCAGAGCAGCAGAATCCACCCCCCAGGGTAAAGCTCTTGGAAAGCTGGAGCAGTTCAATTGCCAGGGATTTCTGTTGATTTGGTGCAAGAGGGAACTACTTTCACCCAGCTGTAATCTCAGCCCAGCCTGCAGTCACAGTATTCACCAAGAAGCAAGTCTGAGAGGCACACCAGGGAGGGCTTGGTAGATTCTGCTGAAGTTACTGTTGATTCAAAAGCTTTTTGCCATTACTAGAAGGGTAACACCTCTGTGTGTTTATTATTGAGAATAAAGACACAGGAAATAGAATCAGAGCTGACAATTCCTTTCACCAGAAGAGAATTAGTGATGCTTATAGTTAGCTGATGATGTGGGTAAAAAGCCTCACACAAGCAGTACTACCTCTGTATTTTCTCCCTGTCACAGTGGAATGATAACAATATCTTCAACAGCAGCAAAGATACAAGCCTGGTATAACTCTGGGGTCAAAGGCACCTTTACTGGCTGGTGACAATCAGGAGGAAGAAAATCATACATTACTTCAATAATGACTTAAAAATGGCAGAAGAACAGCTGAGATGAGTAACAGTGTTCTACTGGAAGGGAAAACAACAGCAGAAACCACCTCAAAGATCAGGAACTGGGGTAAAACATGAATGAGGCAGGCAGAAAGCAGAGGTGTTAGTCAGCAAAGCAGCAGGTTGAAAAACAACAAAGATCCCCAACTGGCAGCCTGTGAGGGGACACAGGATGCTGCACAGAGGAGGAAGAAGCACATTGCTCTTGGTCTGGGGAATACTGAGTGTCACCTACAGAGACCCCTGCCCTCCTGCCTCCCTTTTGCCTTTGCTAATTATCTCTTTGTAGACACCAACACTGGGCTCAGTCTCTTGCTCTCCCCAGCATATATCAGGTCCAAAGCAATTCTGCATAAAGACTGTAGCAGGAGGAGGTCCACCTGGCTGCTGCCAGGGCAGGGGGCTTACCTTCACAGAGCCCTGTGCCTGTCCGGCTCACACGGAGGGGATCGCAGAGGCTTGTCTCTTCTCTTAGGAAATCACCAGACTCATGCTGGTAAACAGAAACAGGAATGACTGTGCCTGTGAACTCACCCTGACCATCTGGAACAGAAACCTACAGTTCTTCTCAGGCTCAGACTCACCACCCTCATATGCACCATGCAAATTGTGCCCAGAGCACTCCACAGATGCCTCCCTACACTGCATGCACCAGGCCCACAGGAAAGCCTGCTCTCCCCACACCCCCTCCACACCACAGCCAGGGTCCTGCAGCAGCTTCACAGACTAAGCCTTTGCCTTTTGCTGTCTGTTCAGCTGATGTGTCCCATCCTCTCCACCTTCCCCTGCCACAGCCACTCTCAGACTGGTCCCAGGTCACACTGTGTGTGTGCTTTCAAAAAGCTCTGGCTCTGAATGAGGTCAGTAAGTCTACCACACAATCCCACAGTGCTCACCTGAGTCAGCAGTGCTGGCAGAACTGCCTCCTCCTTTCATGCATCCTGTTTAGAGTCAACATCCATCAGCTCACCCCAAGGTGTCTGCTTGTAGGGATGCACGAAGAGCAGAACTCTGCTGCTGCTGTACAGCTCTTTACGGCAAGGACCTGAGCCTCCTGGATCTTTGTCTTACCACAGCTGACAAAACCAGCACACCCCACCCATGCTGCCTGGCCAAGCTCTTGCAGCAGCTTTCCACCCCTGGGGCTGGATACAGCCTTGAACATGCCTTGGACAGCTTCTGCCATCTCTACAGGGTGAAAGCACACCAGCTATCTCCAACCTCCGGCTCTAGAAGCACTTTCAAAGAAAAGCTAAGCTGTCTCTGTGCAGCAAGCTGCAGCAGATGATGACATGACAGACCACAAACTCTTGAACTCTTCCAGGGATGGGGACTCCACCACCTCCCTGGGCAGCCTGTTCCAATCTGACTACTCTTGCAACAAACAAATTTTTCCTTATCTGCAACCTAACCCTCCCCTGATGCCATTTCAGGCCACTTATTCTCGTTCTATCACCTGCTGCTAGGGAGAAGAGAACAACCCCCACTTCATTCCAACCTCCTTTCAGGATGTTGTAGAAAACAATGAGGTCTCCCCTCAGCCTCCTCTTCTCCACACTAAGCACCTCCAGTTCCTTCTTGTAGATGGGTGTCACACTGGGAAGCCTCCAGCTGTCTAGGACCGCTCTTGTTAATCAGGCCCACTGACAGATGATGGAGAGCAGCCTGGCAAACTCCGCTGGCAGCTCCCTCAGCACTCTCAGATGAATCCCATCTGATTCCAGAGACTTGTGGGATGGAGTTGCAGGTTGATGGCTCTGCTGCCTTGCTCATCTTGTGAAGGAGCTTACTACGTGCTTCTGGAGGGCCTCAGCTTGGCAGTGGGGGACCAGACCACCCAGCAATGAACTACCCCATGTACCCCTCAAGCCCAGAGCTTGTCAGACACATGCACTGGTTAAGGACTGCAGCACAGCATGAGCCTGCCAAGGCCAGATCCTAGAGACCTCTGATGGCTACTTGCCAAGGGCCAAGAATGCTAACTTCAGGGTCAGCCATGGCCAGGGCAGAGCTGGTTCTCAACAACTCTCTAGGGCATCAAGACCTGGGAACTGGTTACAAGCCTGAGCCAGGTGTGGAAATTCTACCCTCAGAAGGCAGTGCAGTGCTTTCTCATCCCCTTACAATTCTTGTGCTGTGTAGGCTGCTCAGTGTAAGTGAAACCAACAGTGGCTGAGCTGGGCAGAAGCAGCCAACCTCAAACTCTTCAGCTTCTGGTAAATTCCTCTGTGTTAAAGAGTTGGGGAAACAGCAGCAAGTAGGAAAGTCCCAGTGATACATTAGTCATCAACTCAGTAACCTTCAAGCACAAGAAAAACACCACGCTGCTGTGGTAAATATCTTGTACTTATGCAACAGAGCACAGACAGGACCAGAGAAGCAGCTGATCCATCAACAAACTGGGACAGGAGCTCCTTAGGACACCAGCCACACTCCACAGCCTGGGGGGCAGGTCACTCACAGACATCCCTCTGTCAAGGACAGGCTGTGGGCCACATGCTGATGGCAGTGCAGCTGCCTTTGCACTCAGAGCACAGGATGTTGAGGCTGCTGCACAGATGGCCCATGTCTTATAGCAACTCTTCTGGCTAAGAGCAGAGAAACAGCTGCCCCTTGCCCCTAAACACCCCAGCAGTCAAGTGCCCACTCTGCTCACCTAGGGCTGCAGCCAGCTTCTCCTCTCTTTCATCCTGAAGCCTGGAGCAGAGCTGGTACTTGACAGTCTGCAGAGGGGATGAAATGATCTGATTCTGCATGCCTGCTCACCTGAGGACTAGTCAAAAACACCTATTCTTTGGAGAGCAACTGCATGCAACATTAGTCACTGTGCAAGCACTGCTGGCAGAGCTATAATGCAAAGTGTGCAAAACATGCTCCACAAGGAGTTTTGTTACAGAGGAGGCAGCTAGGAGAAAGCAAACTGTCCTCTCACTCACTATTCACTACAGAGTTTTGTCACATTATTCCACAGTCAGATGTAAGCTCAGGGATCAGGATTTTGGAAAGCAAGCCTCCCTCATTTGGTTCTCTCATTCTTTGTTTCTTTGGCTGTGTCACATACATAAAAGAACTTATTTTCTTAGACAGTTTGCAGCTCACAATGGATAAGCACTTGGGACATCCTTGCACCTTGCCTGAACAGCACAGGGTCCCCAAAGCAAGACACAGAGACAAGCTCTTGAAAAAGCTGATCCCTGCTTCACCCTGAATTAAATTGTCCCTACTCCCATGAATTTCACCCCACATACTCAAGCCACTGCTCCAGTACTGGTCTCACCTGTGTCTTGAGGCCGCTGTTGGTTTTTCCACAGACAGTGACAATCCTTGTGACTGACAGGAGTTTGCGAGTGGCTCTCCCAAACGTGTGCAGAGCTAACTCTGTTCTGAGAGGAGAGCCAGTACAAGAGGCACAGCTGGAGCCTTCACTGCAGAGGAAAAGCAGAGCACCAGAACCAGCTTCTCCTCAACTGGGAGCACACCTGCTCTTCTCAGGAACCCATCTCACTCATGGTGAGGCAGGTTGCTAACACCTGGTAGGCAGCCAGGTGAGAAAGATGTGGAGGTGGAGCAATTGAGTAATAAATGGCAGGAAATCTTCGGTAAAACTTGCCACAAGCCTTTGCTCACACTGCAGTCTTACAAAACAAAGTGAAAACACTTTGAAAATCCACTTACTATGATCAGTAATTCTCTGTGCATGAAGGAGCTCCCCAGTAGCTAAAAGGAACAGGCTTGGACTGTCCCAGCCATTAGGAGGCTCCTGTCTCAGGACAGCAGCTGCCTTCACCAGCACGGGCTGGGCCCCAGATGAGTGGCTCTGCTCAGACCAGCAGCCTCACTGGGAGCCCTGGCAGCCAGCCCCAAGCCAGCACTGCCACACACCCCAGGCAGGTCACCATCCTGGGTCGCAAACCTGTGTTCTGTAGCTTGGCAGCAGCTCTGGGTGGTCAAACAGCGGCAGGAGAGCATGGCACATGAACTCAGCTGCCACTGCAGCAATGTGCTGTGCCCAGCATAGGACAGGGGCTGAGCTGCAGGTGTCTACCACCACTGCTGGTTAGGCAAAGGCACAACAATAGGGCTCCCCTTCTCCAAGAGTTACAGCTGGATTTCACCAGAGAAACAGTGAGAGAAGGGGAAGAATACCTCTGCAGTATGAAAACCTTACCTATAAACCACATCAACCCAATTCCTGTGTTCAGCACATCCTGTGTGGATTCCTCCTTGTGAAGGGCAATGCAAGTCTGGCTTCCTAAGTCACAAGGACACAGCTCTGTACTTTCATGCACAGCAAATCACCTAGTGGTTCTTTGTGCCACTGCCAGCATACCAGAGCAGAATTTACCATACCAAAAGGTGTAACAATGCCCCAGAAAAGTTCAAAGCCACGAGTAAAACTTTTGTAATAATTATCCAGCAAGAAGCATGTGCTGCCCCACACCTGCAGTTCCCTTTCTGACTGGACAAGAACAAGCAGCGGTGGGGGGGGGAGGGGGTGCCGAAATCTCCATCAGTTTAGGACTTCTGACCATGAACTGGATAAGCTTCCTAGGAAAACACTACTTAGAAATGTCCAATTCCATTTACAGCTGTGGAAGACTGAAGTAACTCTGCTTGAAGCTAATCACCAATAATAGCATAGTTTAAGTCCAAATGACAATGATCTTTATTTCAGGTCTTGGCTGAGCAAGGACAGAAACAGAGAGCCCATGGTGGAGCCGCACACAGGACATGTCCCCTTCCTCCTCAATACGCAAATTACAGAAGCTGTGTGATGCTGGCAGTGCAAGTTAGCCACTTCCCTCTGACCTGCACCTGTGTCCCACTTCCTGCTGTGTCAGCACCTTCACAGAATCAGAATGGTCTAGGTTTGAAGGGGCCTCCAAAGGTCATCTAGTCCAAGCTTCTCCAGCATCTTCAAGAACTTCCCAAACAACACACAGGGCAATGACCACAGGAACTGTACCAAGAACTCCTACTGCTCACTTTTGAAGAGCAATCACAGCCAGAGGAATTCATCTCTGGCTTTGCCCCAAGAGAGCTGGATGGGGAGGTCCTAACCCCTCCTGTCCCCCAGGGGTCTCCACCATGGGTGGCTGCCAGCCCTACAGCAGGCACAAGGGCTTTAACCCACAGAACCTGTGTCTGAAGCACAGCAGCCTGTGCTGCATGCACAGCTGGAAAAACAAGCAACATTTCAATTTGCCAGACAGCTTACTTCCAAAGACTGGTTTGGCTCAGTCTTGGCAAGTGTGGCTAGGCTACCTTCATGTAAAAGTTGTCCTCCTGGGCAAGGCCTTGTACAGATTCCATCTCTTTCCCATTCTGTCTGTTTTCCCTCAATAGCTCTACTGGTCTTTTTTTAACTGCAGGTGCCAGCTGGGAGCCTTCACTGTGAATGGTGGGAGAATCAGAAGGACAGCTGTCCACAAAAGGAGGAGGTGGTGACTTGTCTGAGACCAGGAGCTCTAAAGGCTCTGCAGTTTTTCTTTCTAAGTTCAACCCAGTGCTGTCCAGTGACTCCTCTGGTAAGGCAGCTACTGAGCCATGCTTCCTTCCTGCTGCATGCTGCATCACTTCTTTATTTTGCCCTGCCTTTCCAAGTTCCCTCAAGTGCTTGTATGTGTGGCAGTGAAAGTCAGCATTTGGCCCATTACTGCTTCTCTCCTGCACTCTTTGTCCAGCAGAGTTAAAGCTGTTAGGCTTTGTTCCCTTTGTAGTCCTTCCTCTGCTGTTAAAACCCTGACAGTTCTGTTCTAGTAAACACAAAAGCCATTCCTCTCTGTCCGTGTTTTCATCTTTGCTATGTGCAGACAGCTTGTCAGAGCTGATGGTCCAGAGGCTGCCATCACTGGTCTGTATAATACCCTCACTAGGGGCTAAACATGGGGCAGTGCTGCAGTCAAAATGCTGCACAACCAAACCCGTGTGGTCATCTGTCCTCTGGTCAGGTGTGCAGCTAATGGTATCTGGAGGTGCTTCTCTCAGGTTGCTATACAAAAGTTGGATGAAAGGCTTGTACGGTGACCCAGAGTTACCCTCCCTGGCATCGTCACAGAATGTGCCATTGCATTTAACTGCATTATCAAAAGGTTGATAACCAGATGGTAGAGCACCAGTGGAGCAAGGTATTATAGTGGCTTTCTTTTGAACATTTTGATATGTTACTTGCTTGTGTATTTCTTCCTCTGGCAGGAAGGCTGCAGCACTGTCATTTGTGGGTGTGAAGAAAGATGGAAAATCAGTCTGCTCTGAAGAGGTGTTTTGAAAACCCAGCTCTCTGCAGCTGGTATGACATGTCCCACTGCTAGGGGGCTGGTAAATTGGATCTCTGCAGTTAAGTTCTGGTGTCTCTGAAATCTGTGCCAAAGGCAGTGAGGAGCACATACTTTCAGAACACTGAGCCAGGCTGCTGTTAGCCACAGACTGAGACAGAAGAGTATCAAAGCTCTTATAGGCAGAGCTACTTGGTTCCTTGAATGCAGACACAAGAACATCAAAGCTCTTGTATGCAGAACCACAGGGCTCCACAGATGGGGATATAAGGGTGTCAAAGCTCTTGTAGGCAGAGCTACACAGCCCCATGGATGGAAACATAAGGGTATCAAAACTCTTGTGTGCAAGACTGCTTACACCATCTTCTCTGGTCCCACAGGATGGAGATTTGGATCCAGGATTAGGAGATTCCTGGACCAGAACACATGAATCATGCTGACTTCCAGAACTGCAAGGAGAAAGGCTTTGGTGAGCTGTACATTGAAGACTTCTTGCATCCAGAGAAGCAGAATTTATGCTGGAGCTTCGATAGCCAGATTCAAAGGATTCTTCTGATTGTTCTGAATTCTTGCTGGCTGTACTACAACTGTAGTCCTCTTGAGAAGCTTCAGTGAAAAGGGAGACTGCATGAGAAATACCAGAGGGCTGCTGATGCTGGGCTGTACTTTCCTTTGGATTTTGCTGTGATGCATTTCCTGACTCAAGTTTCTCAAAGGTTTTATTCTCACCTCTGGTAAAGTCTGGGTCTTTGTTTTGCACACTGTTTTCATCTGCCAGGAGATCACTGAACATCCTAGCTATGGCATCATTGTGTTCTCTGAAAGCATCAGCACTGCTCTCACGAGGTTCAAACACGGGGAGCTGGTCACTGGTCTCCTCCTGGCTGTCAGCCTCTGTGTCTGTTAAACACTCACAGATTTCTATGGACTCCACAGGAACTGCCTCAGGGGTTAGAACTGCACTGCTGCCTTTTGGAAACCACTCTCCAGGCTTGCTATGGCAACTGCAAGATTTCTCAACATTTCTGATGTTATCGTTTCCCTTATGGCTTGACGAACTTCGAGACAGACAGTCTGTGCAGCTCCTGGTTTTGGAAGTAAAGCAGAAAGGACAGTTAACATTTGTGTAATAGAAAACTATTTCATGCTGTGAAGCAGAGCATTTGTTGGGGCTTGGTGTTTGTTTGAGTTTCTTCCTTTATCTTACTTACATTTTGTTTTCCGTGTGACTCTGCTTTAAGTCATGGAAAGGGAACTTAATTTCATCAATGTAGCACAAAACTGAAAACTAACAAAGACACAAATGAGATTTAGGAAACATCTGAGCTGTGTTTAGTATCCCTTGCACTAGCCAGATAATAGCACTTAACAACACATTCTACTTCTGGTGATCAGACACAGGTATTTTTTGCAAAGCCTTTAAATTACCTTGACATTTTTAACAACCAGATGGCTGTTTGCTGGATTTGGGATTTGATCCCACCATTCTTTCTTCACTCTGCAAGGGAAGAATTAAAATTATTTTCTCTGACTGTATTTTGGTTCCATCAGTGCACACTTCCCTCTTCTGTTCTCTCCCTCTCCACCATCTGCGCTGCAGCAACAGGAAGTGCTTGCTCTAAGTGCTGCTTCTCATTACCCTAATGCAAAGATGTTGGTGTGACTGCTCTGCACAACCAACCATGTTGTGTTCTTCTAATCACGCCTGAATCAATGGGCAAAACAGGGCCTGGCTTTCACATTGCCACTAACAAAAAAAAGAAAAGTGAAAAGAAATACAGATATTGAACCATCATTACTAGAACTGCAGTAAAGAGAGGACTGAAAACTGACAAACCCTGTAACCACAGCCTGTTTTGACACTGTAGCCAGCCCAGTCTAGTAGGATTAATAGGGAATATTCAGTTATCTGCTCAGAGAATAACAGTGTACAAATTATTTGTTTGTGAAGTGTTTGCTCAGGGAGAGCGAGATACAGGTGCTGAGGAAAACCAAAACATTAGATTGCTGCTCTACTACACACTGAGCCATTCTGATATCTGGGCAAACTGCTACTCTGTAAAGCCTGTGAAGTGTATGCTACATACTTGGTAAAACAGAAGTAACAGATGACAGACATTGCCATGATCAGTACGCAGGACACAGGAACAGCCATCCGCAGAGCATCCTCAGCTGTTCCTTGGGAATCTGTGAAATAAACACACCCGTGTACGTGCATGCAGACGCAAGGCCTGCAATACCAAGCTCACTGATCTTCCCTTGCACCTGAAAAAAGGGCTCCTTCAGAAAATGTAAAATAAAGTCTCCAGCAGATAAAGAATAGAACACACACAGCTAGCAGCTGTGGATGCACAGCATGTCAGGAAAATCAGCACAGGTACTGCAGTTACTAGGAGCTGGAGAAGCCAATGTACTGTGAGGCCACTTGTCAGCTCCCAGGGACAAACCTGTCAGTCCCTAAAGTGGCATTGCCACTATGTATCTTGTCCTCTTCCCTTGGCTCTTCAGAGATTTTTACAAACCTTCAGCCTTCTGACATTGAAAGTATTGCTGAGTTTGCAGCCTAAATATCTCTTGTTCATTTACACTCGCTTGCTCTTGTGTCAATACTGTTCTTTAAATGTCTCATCTCCTTCCCTGGGGTCTGCCTCATGAAATTTCTGTACATTAAACACACCCCCTTACAGCCCTTTTTACACAAGGCTTCCTTTGGTCTTTTCTTAGTTTCCCCAGGAGCTGCCTTGTTCTGTTTAGTCTCTATGCAAGCCTTTGCAGATATACGCACAACATGTTTGGAGGGATGACGATGGTGATTCCATAACTCTCCTCTGAGAGGAGAGCATGATATAGATTATAAACCTACACCATCCTTTTATCAAGCTACTATTTGTTACAATACTTACCATAGCAAAACTCAACTTCTTCACTCCATTCACTCCAGTAGGCTGGATAGTTGGGGTACTTACACCTCACGCTTGCAACATAAACATATCCCCTCTGCAGCGAGCTTGCAACAATTTCAAAGCTTTTAGCCTGGTAGTTAATTGCTTTTACAGAAACCTGAAAAGAAAGTTGGAAAGGCCCTTTTGATTACTTGATAAGGTGAAGGGCTGGCGACAGCAGTTGACAGACAGTGGTGCTGTGTGTTCCAGTGCCCTTTCACAGCTCAGCAGGTGACTAACTGCACACCTAAGCTGCTGGGTGTGACATCTGCTGGCTGTCAGGAACAGGTAGTATTTGTGACATGCATGTGCTTTCCCTGCCAGAAGCCTCACAAGCTTAATGGCCTGATTGTTCAAGAGGCTGTCCAAAATGCCCCAACTGTCTGTGGAGTCATTAACAGCCTCCAGCTTCCTGATGTGTAAGGAGTAAATGAAGTTCAAGAAACAGAAGCATTATTTTCTCAATCTCTATCAAAAGCAGCATAACATTTTGGAGTAGCAGTCAGAAGAGTTTCAATCCTTTAAAGCCAGCTGAACGACCCTGGAGCAATGTGACCTGTGACAAGTGTGTGACCAGCAACATGGGAGGCCTTGCCCTCCCTGGCCCTTACACCAGTACTCATTAAATGTTTTCAAGACTTTTCAGAGGACCTTTTAGACTTGAAAGCTTCCAGGGAGACAGAAAATTAAGACAATGGCTGTCTCTTACCTCTGTTGGGTGATGTTTCCTCCAGTATTTCACTTCATAAATGACCATCTGTCCAAAGAGCATGGATGAAGGAGAGTAGCTCTCCTCCCAGCTCAGATTGAAATTACCATTTTCGGCTTTCTCAATGGCAAGATTTTTGGGGGCCCTTGGCTTAACTGTATGTTAAAAAATACAATCAAGGAGAACATGGCAATGGGAAAGCACCAATAGAGAGAAGTAGAGACAAACATTCATCAGACACCAGATCTCATTGCAGTCAATGCATTCAGTCCTTTACACTGGGATGTAGCACAAGGATATAAAGGCCAAGCCACAGCAATGGCAAGGTATTCTTTAGTGAGCACTGAACCTTCCAGCTGGCTGAATAAACTGCAAGTTCACCCTGTTGCTGCTATAGCTTTCAGCCTGGAAAAAATGGAAACAGCCCACTATGGGGTAGGTGTAGAACTTGACAACATCACAGCCAGGCTGGCCTGGCTACCTGTCTCCTAGAAACTGCTGCATGCTCCTACTCCTCCTGCTGATAAGCAGCAGTGACAATCAAGTATTCTGAAGAGAACCACCTCAGCTGAATGTCTGCCTAAGGTCTGTGAACGAGTTCCCTGGCTGTTTGAGGTGACAAGTGCTATAAACAAGCACTGCTCTAAACAAACCAGGTGCCCACTCAGACAAACCAAATCCACACTCTGTCCTGGGCAAGAGCAGAGTCATTACTTTTTTGTCACTGGTTGTTATAATCCAACAGCAATTACTGTAAAAAACTCTTTTCAGGACATTGATCCAACCAGCATGAAAAATCTGACAAGAACAGAGAAAGTGTCAGTAGGGATAGCCTGGTGTCTTTTGAGAAACTGGGGCAAGTACATTCCTCTTTGACCTTGAATACTACAGCTACGAGCAAAATGCCTGAGACCATTGAAGCCCACACACTGCAGCTGATAGGGTGCAGCTAGAGGAAGAATCATTCTCTGCTTGCTCCATTCCTTACACTCTAGTCCTAAAGAATCCACTCTAGAATTGGGTTTCCAAGCCAAATGGATTTTACATTTAAAATAGCATGGCATTTTCACCTCTGATAAGGGAAAAACTCTTCCAATGACACAAGGAGTTGGCTAAAGCAGTCTCTTACCAACCAGGGCTGGTGTAACATTGTAATTCCACATGACAGTCCCATTGAACTGCAAGGCTAGAATGTACATCAGGCTTGACACAAAAAACTTGGCATGGATTGTGCAGGTGCACTGCCTGTCCTTCCCATTCTCAGGAACACACACACTGTCTCTGGAAAACAGGCAGACAACAAGGTGATGATTGGAGTGTGTGCACACAGCTTCTTGGAAAGCTCCAATCAAGTTTCCCAGTGTATAGAGCTAATCAAAATTGAGGCAAACAAGCTCAGTTCCTAGAAGGGTTTTGCCCAAACTCAAACCAGAACTGAGCTCCCTCTCAAAAAACCCATCCTCCCAAAATACCCCTGGGACACTTGTATTTGTACATCCAGTATTTTGCTATGAGAATGGGGAAATACTGGAACAGGTTTCCCAGAGATGTGGCTGAGGCCCCATCCCTGGAAACATTCCTGGCCAAACTTGATGGGGCCCCGAGCAACACCATCTTGTTGGAGGTGTTCCTGTTCACTGCAGGGGGGTTGGATAAGATGATCTTTGAGGATCCCTTCCAATCCAAAGCATTCTGTGGGAGGCTGCCTAGGGTGCAGTGACCATGAGATAGTGAAGTTTTCAATAAGCAGGGAGCTAGGGAGGAGCACCAACAGAACCTTCACCTTGGACTTCCGAAGGACGGACTTCAGCCTATTTAAGAAACTTGTCTGCAAAGTACCCTGGGTACCAGCCCTCATGAACCAAGGAGTTCAGGAGGGTTGGACCTACTTCAAACAGGAGCTCTTGAAGGCACAGGAACTGGCGGTTCCCATGTGCCGGAAGGCAAGCCGGCAGGGAAGGCGACCAGCCTGGATGAGCAAGCAGCTCCTGGAGGATTTAAGGGGGAAGAAGAGGCTGTATCACCTTTGGAAGGAGGGGAAGGCTTCTCGAGGTATGTTCAAGGAAGCTGTTAGATTATGTAGGAATAAAATTAGGGAGGCTAAGGCCCAGCTGGAACTGAAGCTGGCCACCTCAGTCAAAGACAATAAAAAGCATTTTTATAAATATATTAACAATAAGAAGAGGGGCAGGAGGAACCTGCACTCCCTAGTGGACCTGGAGGGGAACGCGGTGACTGAGGATGAGGAGAAAGCTGAGGTCCTGAACACCTTCTTTGCCTCAATTTTTAACAGCAAGGCAGGAGTTCAGGACGAGTGGCCTCTGGAGCTGGGCGATGGGGTCGGGGAGCAGTGTAATGCCCCGGAAATCCATGAGGAATTAGTTCGGGACCTGCTGAGCCATTTGGATATTCACAAGTCCATGGGACCGGATGGGATCCATCCTAGGGTGCTGAGAGAGCTGGCAGATGTGATAGCTAGGCCACTCTCCATCATTTTCCTCCAGTCCTGGCTCACAGGTGAGGTCCCAGATGACTGGAAACTGGCCAATGTGGTCCCCATCCACAAGAAGGGTCGGATGGAGGAACCTGGAAACTACAGGCCGGTCAGCCTGACCTCAGTGCCAGGGAAAGTGATGGAGCAGATTATCCTGGCGGCAATAACTGCGCACCTGAAGGATGGCCAAGGGCTCAGGTCCAGCCAACATGGATTCAGGAAGGGCAGATCCTGCCTCTCCAACCTGATCTCTTTCTATGATCAGGTGACCCGCCTGGTGGATGTGGGGAGGCCTGTGGATGTGGTCTACCAGGACTTCAGCAAGGCCTTTGACACCGTCCCCCACAGCAAACTGCTGACTAAGCTGTCAGCCCGTGGATTGGACCACTACACTCTGTGCTGGGTTAGGAACTGGCTGGAGGGCCGGGCCCAGAGAGTGGTCGTGAACGGTGCCACATCCAGCTGGAGGCCAGTCACTAGTGGTGTCCCCCAGGGATCAGTGCTGGGCCCTGTCCTCTTCAACATATTCATCGATGATCTGGATGAAGGGGTAGAGTCAGTCATCAGCAAGTTTGCTGATGACACAAAGTTAGGGGCAGATGTTACTCAGTTAGAGGGTAGAAAGGCTCTGCAGAGGGACCTCGACCGACTGGACAGATGGGTGAAGTCCAATGGGATGGCATTCAACAAGTCCAAGTGCCGAGTGCTGCACTTTGGCTACGGCAACCCCATGCAGAGTTACAGGCTGGGGTCGGAGTGGCTGGAGAGCTCCCAAACAGAGAGGGACCTGGGTGTGCTGATCGACAGCCACCTGAATATGAGCCAGCAGTGTGCCCAGGTGGCCAGGAGGGCCAATAGCATCCTGGCCTGCATTAGGAATAGTGTGGCCAGCAGGAGCAGGGAAGTCATTGTGCCCCTGTACTCTGCTTTGGTTAGGCCACACCTTGAGTACTGTGTCCAGTTCTGGGCCCCTCAGTTTAAGAAGGACATCGAAACACTTGAGCGTGTCCAGAGAAGGGCAACAAGGCTGGGGAGAGGCCTTGAGCACAGCCCTATGAGGAGAGGCTGAGGGAGCTGGGATTGTTTAGCCTGGAGAAGAGGAGGCTCAGGGGTGACCTCATTGCCCTCTACAACTACCTGAAGGGTGGTTGTAGCCAGGAAGGGGTTGGCCTCTTCTCCCAGGCAACCAGCACCAGAACAAGGGGACACAGTCTCAAGCTGCGCCAGGGAAGGTTTAGACTCGAGGTGAGGAGGAAGTTCTTCACCGAGCGAGTCATTCGTCATTGGAACGGGCTGCCCAGGGAGGTGGTTGAGTCATCGACCCTGGAGGCGTTCAAGGGGAGATTGGACGTGGCACTTGGTGCCATGGTCTAGTCATGGGGTCTGTGTTGATAGGTTGGACTCGATGATCCTCGAGGTCCTTTCCAACCTAAGTGATACTGTGATACTGTGATCTGTATGGCACAAAAGAAAAACCTGACAGGAAGGCTGGGGATTGATACCCAGAGGAAAAAATAACACCCTCCAGCACACTGCAGCCTCTGGAGGAACAGACTCACAGCTTGCTAGTACAGGAACAGGTTTGCTACAGGGAGCTGATTTGGATGTCTGTATGGAGAAATCATATGGAGAACAGAAGAGCCTAGATGCATCTTCCTGTGTAGGAGATGCTGACCAGCCCTGCTGCAGAAGAGGGACAACAGTCTGTGCTTGAACATGGAATCAGACTGCATGCAGAGATCACCACCTGTCCCACAGGCTACGGCCTGGTGAACCAGGGAAGGTTTGTCCAGAGATAGACAAAATTTTGCATTAAATGGGTAAACTTATGAGACCCCTGCCACTCCTACAAGTAGTACCTGATCATTCCTCTGTATTGAATGGTCTCACTAGTGAGGTCTGCAGAAGAGCAGACCACTGAACAGGGAATGCTGTTAATTGCAGCAAGCCATATTCCCTTTGGCAAGAAGACCCTAGATTCCACTTTGTCCCAGATCCTCATGGTAGGAGGGGCAGGAAATCAAAGCTGATAAGGACTATAGGATGTATGAAGTTACAACAGTGATAATGTAACATCTTATTAAACACTTACAGCAGAGGATGAGATTTGTTCCTGTAGTAGAGAAGGAACTCTTTGGAGCAATCTGTTTGCTCAGGCACCTTCCAGTGACAAACCAGCTCTTTGTCATAGTCAGTGAAGCAGGCAAATTCTTCCACGTGTACTGCAGCCATAACTAGGAAGAAGCAGCACGTGATGAGAAGCAAGAGAATTAAAAGAATAAACTAGACTAAGCAGCACATTAACCAAAGAGCACTACCAAACCCCATACTGAGTGAAGGCATTGTTACTTCTCATGTTCTGTGTAAATGGAAAGAGATGCATGGCACCAAAGGTCTCCTCTGGAGACATCTGTGGTCTTGGAAAGGAAGAAGGTATGCAGTAGTGATATTGAAATAGAAAGGCACAACTCATCCAACAGTCCTTCAATAGAAAAATCTGACAGCTCTATCTAAAAGGCATCATCATTTAGCTACAAAACAGCATCATCCTGTGTGTTAATATCAAAGAGTCAAAAGCAACAATGCAGGTAGGAGTCAGACCAAAGTCACTGAAAGCATGTATACAGGCTTCATCTACAATGGTTCAAAGCTTCCCAAGCACAGGTGCGCTCTCTCCTCCCTGCTGACCAGACCTTCTTGATGCAGGCTTTCTTCTAGCACCACCTTTTCTTAACTTCACTCAGTATTTCCTGCTCTGGCTTCTGTTGACACTGTTGTGGAAGTGTACAGAGAGCCAGAAAGATTTGAAGTCACACTGTTTCAGGCACTGAGAGGGTACAGAAAAGCCCAAAGAAAAGCGAAGCATTTCTCCTACTCTAGGGATATTTCTGGTAATTGAAGTCACACATTTTTGTTAGTTAATTAATGGTAACAGTGTTAGGTATTAGTCGTGGGGAAACACAGTTGATAAAAATGTCACCATAATAATTTCAAACATTTACAAACACACCTTCATTTGTTGCACATGAAAAGAACAGGATCCAGAGGGTACGTGGTGCAACATGTGGGCACCTTGCCATCGCTGACGCTGGCCAGGTTCAGGAACTTGTGCTGAAATTCTGCCGACAGAAGACATTATTGCAAGTTTACATCAGCAACCCAACTAAGGTGTTTAGCTCTTCCTTCTACTCTGGCAAATGTTAGGATCCACATCCGCTGCACTGCCTGATGAACCGAAAACTTGCCCATGGAACAACAGGAAGTGCAGGAGAAAAAGTTCAAATGAGCAAGGAGACTGTTCTGCAAAGTTTTAATTACTCAACTGCCATTGGCAGTGGACATACTCTTTTAGCTTCTACAAAAGCCACATATTAAAGGAAGAAGCACGAGAACCAAATCACCACCAACCAACATGTCACCAAAGCCCTGTAATGCCACTGACTGAAAGAATTTGAGAATGAAGTGCCTGATCTATTGACTAAAAAATTCTCCCCAAGCCCTGTCACCAGGGGTGCCCTAGATAACAAGGGCATCATCCTCTTGAAAAGGTTCACAGCAAAGGCCTCCTCTCCAACAGGATGCAGATTGATTACCACAGGAGATAATCAGCAAGGGGCAAAACACAAACCCAGCCATCCACAAACCCAGCCTTCACAGCTCTGGAGAAGGGGAATTATGCAGCTTTAACAGCACTGAATTCTTTAAGCATAGTAAAGCTGCCTAAGTAAACTGAAAATAAATGAAATAATTATTTAAGGCTTTTAAACAACTTATTTCCTCAAGATTCTTTTGCCAGTGCAATATGGCCCCTTAGTGGGAGATGACATTCTGGATTAGATGTGGCTGCCATCTCTCCTGTCACAAGGAATGTGTGTGGTAAAGTCACACCACCTACCATGGTGCAAGCCAGGATCTGCATTCGCTGTGAAGAGGGCCAGGCCTTGCTCAGCAACACGCTGCCCATTCATACACAACCCTCCTGTCCTTTCCTCTCCTGCTCTTGATATTTTGTGATCTCCAGGTCTGGGCCTAGTGTTGCTGCTACCTTTCCCACAGTTGCTCTGCTCACATCTGCATAGCTGCCAGGTGAGATCTTTGATTTCAAGCCCTCATGGTTTGATGTGGCTGACTGCAGCAGGGAGGGCTTTCTGCAGAATTTCTGAAGCAGAAGACAGCTCTAGAATGGATTTATTGATGTTGGTTCAATACCCTCCATCCCAAATACAGCAGTAGAACAACCCTTGACTCTTTCACCCAGTTTTTCACCAGCACAGAAGGCAAAGGGAGCTGGTGAGGGATCAGCAGCTCAGCTGTGGTACAAAGCAGGGAGGTGACTAGCTTAGGCAAAAACTCAACAAACTTTTGGAAGCACATCTGTGGGTGCTGGCAATGTGCAAGGACATGCAGCCTCAAAAGCATGCTGCCAAAGACATGTCTCCTCAGTCTCTCTGAAACTAGCAAGAATGCCAAGCCCTGCTGCTAAATATCTGCTGTCATATATTCAAATAGAATTAAATGAGGTAGCCAACAGCCAGGCTCTTCCTCAGCTGAGTAAGAGGCAGAAAAACCCACTCATTTTAATAAGACCACACCTTTTACTGATAAATGTATCTACAGAAATCCAGCTGGTGGGAAACATGGTGATGGAGTCTGAATATTTCCAATACACTTACAAGTACTAGCTCCTCACTCATGGTCGGTCTCCATCTCACTTTGTCAGGTTCATGGCCAAGGCAACTGCCTCATAATCCAGCTTTCTGCACTCATCACAAGTTACATTATATTACACTATTTCTTCCCTTCTCTCATATATGACTGAGCTCTCTTTAAAAGAAGCATCTAAAGATTAAGCATGAACAATTTTGATCTTGGAGGTTAAGAGAGAAGAACACTGTTAGTGAAAACAGAAGATTAGACTGGAAACTCTTTTGTGACCTCTCTGAGGCACCTTACTGCTCATCTTGTCATAAAGAATATACTCAGAAGATTCATTTCTCATAGCCAAGAGAGGAGCTTCTCACAATTTGTAAACTAACAAAACATGACTGAGCACAGCAACAAATGTTTCCAAAGCAACACAAGTGCCTTTGCTGCTGCTGTTGCTCAGAAAAAAATCCTTCCTTCCCTCCTTTTTCCTGTAATTCTTGAGAGGAAGTGTTTGCTCTCCAGCTCACTGTTAAGTAATGCTGTTGCATGACTGGAGTTCCAAGAAACATTTAAACTTCTGGCAGAGCATTCTGCATCTCACCAGCACACGCAAATCAGCAGATGGCAGAGCAAAATTGCCCCACAGAAGAAAGAACCCGCACACACTGATGGAAATGGAGACAAGCTCAGTCCTCACAGAACTGCAAACTTTGGAGTTTTAAATACGAATAGTGGACAACAGATCTGGCGCAAGGGGGGAAAATGGTAAAATGGCAACTACCCTGCTGGCTGCTAGCTTGCAGTTTTTCTTTGTAACAGAGAATGAACTAGCAATCTTAAAAAAGTATGTAACATACTAAAATCACAGCAAACCCAGTAACCAAACACATCCAAGGAAAGCAAGGGGTGAGCCTGAAGTGACTGGTGTGAAAGGGGAGTCTGGAAGGTGTTTAGAAGTTCCAGTAGTTAAGGATGGCAAGTCTGGTCAACCTGTCACCCAATCTGAAGGGAAAACCACTCCCCTATGCTCCTTCTCCACTCAGCTAACACATCACTGTTTCCTCCCACTACTGCTGTGGGGGAAAGCACTGAGCAAGCAGAAAGGCAAAAACCCAGGTCCTGGGGTTATAGATTCTTCATCGGAGAGGCTTTGTCCATTTTTCATCTTTTCAAACAAATGGGCACAATGGATGCATTTTTGCTTATCTCACACGGGATCTCTGATCTCACCGTATGAATCAAGAAGGAATTTCACTTCAGAAATGTAAAGGAGCAAGATAGTCTCTTTTATTCTTTTAAAATTAGTAATTTTACTAATATTTTAATGTCTCCTCATTCCACAAATTCCTTCATGTGGACTGAGATGCTTATCATTAATGCCACTTAGGCAACACTGTACAACAACATATAGATCACGTCTTCATTTCTGCACCGGAAGGGGGCACATCTAGATAAAGCCCTCGTAAACACGAAAAGTGCCTCTCAAAATGACTACAGGGGGTCCCTTTAAAAAGCGTGAAACTGGTGCATTTTGATGACTTAAACCGAGGTTTCTGCGATCCAGAAGATTTCCATACCGGATGGCAGAAATCAGCAAGGGGCACACTAACACGGAACTGGGGCACCTGAGGAATCCGGTGCTGTGACAAACTGCAAATCGTGGTTTGCAGGCAGCAAGGTAACTTCAGATATTTTCTAATTAAAATCTGAGAGAAATAATGGAAACTGATAACTTTGGACGTGTCGAGAAACAGCGCCAAAGTCACGCAACGCCGAGACCAAGCCGAGCGAACTGTTCCCCTCTGGTGCCCGCTTTCTGAGCCCCCGGGGTAAGAGTTGAGCCTAAGCTGGCCTCAGGCTTCTCGGCAAGCCTCGCTCGGGGAAGGACCCGAAGGACCCGCGGGGCTCCGCGGGCTGAGCCTCGCCATGGGCCGAGCGGCTCCCGCCAGGAAAGCTCCTCTGCTCCCGCCGGGCCGGGATTCCCGCAGAACGGCCGTTTCTCGGAATTGCACCCATCCTGCCAGACGTTATCCACAGAAGGAGGGCTCCCAGCAGAGATGCTTCTGCCAACGACTTCGCGGGCTCCACTGGATCCCGAGCCGACCCATCCCGAGAGGAGACGGGGCCGAGCGGCTCCCGCCCTGGCAGCGCCCACGGTCCCCGCCGTTCCCCGGAAGATTGCGCGTTCCGGGAACCCCGCGGCACCACCGCCCCAGGACTTCAAGAACCCAAGCGACATTTCCGAGCAGTAACTGGAACTGTGCCCGACCTGTCGCGTCTCGACGCCGGCCCACCGGGCACAACAACGCGACTTACCGGGCCGCGCCGGGCTCGGGATTAGGAGCTCCTTTCTAGTACTGGAGGGGAGCGGTAGGCAGCCGCAGAACATCAGTGGTATGAAGCCGGCTCCAGCCACAGTTCAGGAAAAAGATACCGTCCTTCTGCTGAGCGGAGAAAGGCAACCCTCCGGAGGTACCTTGCCTGGTCCGGCTCCCGGTCGGAGCGGCGCGGCAGGGGCCTCGGGTTGGGTTCGGTTCGGTTCGGTCCCAGGCGGCCCTGTGCCCGTGCCACCCGCAGACCCGCCCCGGTCCTCCGCCCCGTCGCAGAGCACCAACAGCGGCGCGGCACGGCCGAAGCAGCTCTCAGCCGGGTACGCGGGGCCCAGCCCATAGCAGGCGGGGCCGCACCACACTACCGCCCTGAGCCGGCGCTGTGGGGTGATGAGAGCGCCTTTCTGCGGAGGCGGAGGCGCGGCTAAGCCAGACCTTCCTCCGCAGGACCAATTTTTACTTGTACATCCTTTTTGCCAGGAGAAAGTATAAAATTAGGGCTATGTAGAAACATCCTCTTAAGTAATGAAGTAGAATGGCTTGCAATCTCAACATTTTAAATCTTAGCATCTAAATAAGTGCAACAAATGGTTTAAGGAAAAATATATATGTTTACAAAGTATAATTGAGCTCTACAGCAGACTATGTTGTGTCTAGCAATAACACTAGTGAAAGTAACAAACCTGGTTTCCCTTCTAAGAGTAAGTACTAATTTGTGAAAGACCACTCTTCATGTGCATTGCATGCTGCATTAAGCTGAAATATTTCTTACCCAAGTCAGCCACACACCAGTGACACTCATTTGGTCCCAGGAAAATAATTGAACAAGTCATCTTGCAAGGGGATGCTTGACCAACTGTGACATCCTGTGACAGTTTTAGGCTGTGCCTTTAAGAAAGGGACAGTTACTGGAACCACACATCCCAACCAACCTAGTTACTTCTTAGGAGAAAATGGTGAGATTTGCAGAGAGGGGCAAGGAGTGGACAGCATCTCAACTTTAGCACAGCTTTCAACAGTCTCCAACAATCCTCTAGCTTAAACAGTACAGTCAGGATGGGTGGCTAACTCAATGGCTAATAACTAAATGGCTAATAACTAAATGGCTAATAACTGTCCGAATACAAGGAGGCTTTCAGCAGAGAGATGACGGTTTGTACTCTACCTGAAGGCCAGCAACAAATGCAGTACTGCTGGGATTTATCCTAGATAGTATCTTTATCACTGTCCTGAAGCATGGTCACATCAAGCTTGCAGCTGACATCAAACTTGGGGATTTAATATCCTCGAGGGTAGCACTCATGCAGAAAGACCTAGATGGGTTGGAGGGATTAGGTAACATAAAGCTTTCAATATTCAGCAAAGGCAAATGCGAATCTCCATTTGGGAAGAAGCCCCTTGTGACAGCACTGGCTGGGGAACAGCTCCGATCCAAAGGTCCTGAGGTGACTACAAGCCTAACACAAACCACCTAATCATGTTACTTTGATGGAAGGTGTCCAGCACCACGAAGATGACAAGGTGAGCAGGCCAAACACCTTCTGGCCTTGAGGACAGCCCTACATAAACACAGGTTTCCCACACAGGGAGCGCAATCTCCCGGCCTAGAGGCTGCAACTCCACACAGCCCTGAGCAACTCAGCTTGAGCTATGGATAGCCCTGCCGCTGGAGACACACCAGAGGCCAGAGCCCCACAAGGGGAAGAGGCCGTCGCAGAGCACGGACAGCGGCGCGGCGCGGCACGGCGGAAGCGCCTCACGAAAGCTGCGCGGCCCCGGCCCCCGCCCCGGACGTGCCCTACCGTGCCCCGGAGGTGCCTGCGCGCAGGCGTGGTGGCCACACGTGGTGGCGGCGGAGCTATGGCGAAGGGATCGAGGCAGCTGGAGCGGGAGCAGGTACTGTGGGGCGGCGGGAGCGCGGCTGGGCCGGGTCGGATTGTGTTGTAACATAACGTAATTCCGGCGGCTGCCGTGCCGTTGCAGGTAAAGAAGGCGGTGGAGGCTCTCCTGGCGTTCGCCAGAAGCAAGGCCAAGGGGAAGGCGCTGCTCCTCAACGAGAGCGAGAATGTGCACCTCATGGTGACGGTCTGGAAAGTGCCGCGTGTGGCAAAGGTTATCACAATGTAAGAGATTCTCTCGGGCCGTGTGGTTACAGGGCTCGCTCGCGTCCTTTGGCTTGGAAAAGAGCACATGGTTGATTGTGAGCTTAAGGGGTTTGGCTGCCGCGATTCTGTCCTGGCAGCTCCCTTCCGAGCACTTGGCTGCCCCTACTTCCGCTGTAACGCGAATCTCGGCTGTGCCTGCTTCGAGCACACAGGGAGTACTGGGTTTGTTGGTCGCCAGTTACAAGTTAGGTGCGTTTCAATCTTGAAGCTCAAGAAATCAGTCTCTTGTTTGTCTTTAACCCACCACCAAAATCTTTAGTTTTACTTGTGATACCAAAACCTGAGCATGAATTCCAGAGGTTTTACAACTGTAGCAGTGCTATACTGGGAAAGCTCCCATCTATTTGTCTGAGACACAGTACTACAAAGACTTGTTTAAGGACTGGATGCAGCCATGGTGTAAACAGAATAGGTGGTCCTCCTCCCAGGACCTGGGTGGTAACAGCTCCAGGCAGGACAGATGCGTTCAGCATTGTATCTGACCAGAGCCACTGTATGTGACTGGTGAGCTTTCACAGTTTGCTGCACTTAAAAAGCTTAGGTTCCACTGAGAATGTTTAGTAGTTAATGAAGAACAGAATCTGGATACATAGCTTCTTGGTAGTACTTGCTAAGGGGTAATGATCTCTTGGTGTAGGCCTTGTTCTGGAGTAAACTTTTCTCCTTTCACATATTTTCTGTCCATCTCTCATTCTCATCTTAGACCACTGCCCCACGGCATCCGACCAGAAACAGCTGAGGTTTGCCTCTTCACAAAAGATGAACCAAGTTTATCATCAGAACAGACTGAAAATCTGTACAAGAAGCTTTTAATCCAGAATGGGATCAGGAGTGTTAGCCAGGTAAGAGAGATATACAATAGTATATTCCACAGTGTCATTTATTTCCTCTTAAACTAGCAAAAAGGAAAAGTAGCTTTTGTTTCCTGCTGTTTAATGTTCTACTGTCAAGGTTCTGAGTTACTGATCTCTGGTAAGATTTTTCAGGTTATTCAAACCAGTTTCTCTAAATTGCAATATTTACTCAGAATAATTTCTTCATTTTGAAATAGGTTTTCAAGCAGTCAGATGTAATTGCTAGGCAAATGCTCAATATTTAGTTTAAGCAACTGGAAAAACAAGAATATTTAAGTTCTTTGCAGCTGGATTGGATTGTTTACACTATTGGCAGTAACACTATGAAATATTTTTATTGTTGTATTGTACCTTGATTTTGATGCTAGAATGTACTCCAGTTTTCTTTGGTGATTTGCAGTTACTATGCAGGAGATCCATGTTTGATTCTTAAAGCAGAAAGTACCATACCCTTTTCCTATTGATAGTCTTAAGCATTCTAAAATGATGCTCCACAATAGACTATCAGTTACACAAGTTGATCTGTGCAGTTCTAAGAGGTATGCCAGGCTTTGTTTTTAGCAGTAGGGACTAAAGTGTTACTTGCATTGCAGATCATCTCATACAAAACTCTCAAAAAAGAGTACAAAATATTTGAAGCGAAGCGTCGCCTCCTGAACAGATTTGATCTCTTTCTGTCTGATGACCGCATCAGAAGGCTCTTGCCCTCGCATCTGGGAAGACACTTTTATGAAAGGAAAAAGTAGGTCTTTAAATTCTGTATATCCACTTTGCATTATCTTCTTTAAGATTGCATTCTTCTTAGTAAAGCTTTGGTTGGTTGGGGTTTAGAGTGGGGCTGGGTTTCTTTAATTTTGCTGTAATCCTCTGCCTTTCTTTTCTAGGACACCTGTATCTGTAAACCTGAAAGCCAAGAATCTGGCTAAGGAAATTAATAAACATGTCCAGGGGACTACACTCTCAGTTAACAACAAAGGGTGCTGTTAGTAAGTATGAGTAGATTAATGACTTTTGCTTGCAGGATGGTTCTACCTCAATTGCAGGAATTCTAAGTGAGTTCTTTTATTCCACTGATAAGTGAATAAAAGGTTAAGGGTCACCATTGCAGGTGTGGGCCATTTTGAACCTTAATCTGTGTAACAAAACCAGTAGTTTTTATTAAGAATTCTCACTGTCAAGTTTTACTTTTTGTCTCTTTTTCCTTATACCTGAGGAATCTTAGGTTGCTGTCAAACAGCAGGTACAATCTTAGAAAAATATTATTGTCAAAATAAATTAGAACTACTTCCAAAATACTCTGTTTATCTAACACTTTTTTTTCCCCCCACATATTTTGCATCTAAAAGGATCTAAACTGGTAACATGCTTAGTAATAGGCAGAAGTTTCATATCCAAATACAGAAAGGTTAATACAGGTAAACCTGTTCTGTTGCAAAAGGCTTCTGCAATAGCCAGCCATCCTTTATGCAAGTTAAGATAGCTGCAGATGAGTGGCCTTTTTTCTTTTCTGGATATGTCTAAACCCAGCATCAAGTGTGCTTATTTGCCCCAAAATAAATATTACTCTTAATTTCTTTCAGTACAACACGTATAGGTCACACTGGAATGAAAGCTGATGAGATCCTAAATAATGTCATTGCAGCAGCTGAGGTGATCGCTAAGAAGTTACCCAAGGTACTGCTGATTGATTGCATTAAAGCCAAGTCAGTGCATAACTCAGCCTTGTTGGTTTTACACAATACACTGGTTTTGTTGTTGCAGAATTGGAAAAACGTCAAAATTCTTCACCTCAAAACACTAAAATCAGTGGCACTTCCGATTTTTACTGCGAAGATCTCCAACTTGGATGAGCTTGACAGAGAGCCACCTGAAAGAAAAAAGGAAGTAAAGGTAAAAAAAGAAATAGTGCTTGAAACGTTCCATAAAACCAAATTGGAACAACTAGTTTTTCAGCTTCTTTGTGTGTATCAGTGTCTGATGTGATGGGTTTAAAA
This sequence comes from Melanerpes formicivorus, assembly GCF_026170545.1. Lineage (NCBI taxonomy): Eukaryota > Metazoa > Chordata > Aves > Piciformes > Picidae > Melanerpes > Melanerpes formicivorus. The sequence goes on along the minus strand of NW_027142366.1, from coordinate 9,847,258 downwards.
GTTAGCAGGTGAGCCCAGGCATTTATGGATACACATGGGTTAAGCCCTTCTGAGTCTGAGTGCTTCAAATAGTAATACTGACAAAACTGGAAGCTCCCTGGTGGGTTGTGAAGCAAATTGGAGGAAATAAGTAAGTTAAGTGTTTCTGGTTATGAACTGAGGGGGCTGAGATTAATTTTTTGATCTTCTGCTTGTGTTGTTTATTCATATTTGCCTTCTGAAAATGCACTCATTAACATATATGTGGATTGAAACTATGTATCCATTATCTGTTGGCTAATCAGTGGCATATGAATCGTTCACAGGTTCCTATATTTGCACAGGAGGGGTTTACTGACTTTCTGGAAAAAGAAAATCTGCTCCATTGTACTGAGTTCTGCTTATTGTGTTCTGTCTCAAACAGCTTTGGAGCATATATATATAAAACTTACAAGACTGTAATCTTGATATTATTTTTGCTTGCTTAGGAGCTATTTACACTAAACTTCTGGAAATAATTTTGCATGTGGTTGACCAGTCCAGGTCTATTGAACTGTATTCAAAGTCCTGTTTTTAACTGTATTAAAGCAATTATTACTAATTTAGAAATGTCTTGAGGATTTGAGATGTACTTCCACTTAATCCTAGGAGGGAAAGAACAAGAAGCCCAAGAGCAAGAAGGCATCTAAAAAAACTAAGTCAAGTCAAGTCACTTCAAAAACTGAAATTAAAAATGCAGCTGCTGCTGCTACTCAGGACCTTGAGATAAAAGAAAAAGCAGCAGTCCAAGAACCAGGTGATCATGATGATGAAGAAATTCCACAACTGGTGCCTATACAAACAACCATCTTAGATCAGCTGGAGGTAATGGTTTAATAATTTTGAGAGACTTGCATTTCAGTCAAAACTAAATGTTCTGAACTGTTTAGTTGTTCATTGTTGCTTAGGGAACTGTCTGTAAACACTTCAAGTGAACTGAATATTTTGTGAGTATATCATAAAAGCAAGAGCTGAGTGCATGGGAAGGTAGTTAGTTGGGGGGAGGGTGTATTTTTTAGTTCTCTTCTGTTACAGACAAAGGAAGCCAGTGGTTATTGTCCTTTTACATATTTTTCTGAGTAACAGCCATTGTTCTAGGTTGAATAACAAGCCTGAAGTCAGAAGAAAAGGTAAATGACTGAGAAGCAGCTTAATACTAAAAATCGTGAAAAATTTTACTTCAGAATTTATTGGGAAAATGTTTTTATTTATTTTAATCCTGCAAAATCTGAGGAAAAACAAGTTCTTCACCATGAGGGTGGTGAGACACTGGAACAGCTTGCCCAGGGAGGTGATGGAAGCCCCATCCCTGCAAGTTTTGAAGGCCAAGCTGGATGGGGCTCTGAGCAGCCTGGTCTAGACTGAAGAGTCCCTGCCCATGGCAGGGGGGTTGGAACTGGATGTTCTTTGAGATCCTTTCCAACCCTGACAATTCTGATTCTAAGCAACATTCTCTGGATATGCAGCATTAACAGTCTAAATTGAGAGCTGGCAGTTTGCATGAAGTACTATGTGGATTTATTGTTGCCAGTATGATGCAGACATTGTCATCAACATGTCTGCAAAAGGTCCAGACTGATGATACCCTCATGTGTAACGAACATCTAGGAAAGATAGTGGGATAAATAAAACAGTAACACTTAAAAATTCAAATTAGTTATATTGCATATGTGATTGGAGCATATCCTTGTGATAGATACAGCTAGAGAGGAGTTCTGGGAGTTGCTCTGATGACAGCAGCCATCTTTCACGAGGGCAGTGGGAATATGTGATGAACTCCAAGGAATTTTAGGCTTAGTGCATGGAGAAGAGTGAAGTCAGTTTGCGTGTGTACAGCTGGACTTCCAATGAAGTTGAGCTGTATTGAATGTATTAAGTCTAGAACTCTAGTTTAAAGCTATGCCAGCAGAGGTCAGTAATTCACTGGCTTAAGAGGATCCTTGCATGTTATATTCCTACTTTCTTACTATTTTGTTGGGTTTTTTCCCATTATTTTCATTATTCCTGTGTTTAATCCTCTCTTTCAAGACTGAAATGTGTACAGATCATTTGGGCTGGGGCACAGTTCAATCTATAGAAAGCATTTGTCCCTGATAATGACATCTTGAAAAATAGTAAAGATGTTTAAGTGGATGGGTAATGTTTTTTTTTTTTGTCTTAAATACAGAAAATGAAATCAAGTGCAGGAAACCTGGGCAAGAAAACAAAATCATCCCTTGGCAAGAGAAAAAAACAACCTCAGGCTCTGGAGACTCCAAAACCAAAACATAAAGTTACAGAAGAGAGTGCTGACCTCCAGACATCACCAAAACAGAAAAAAGCCAAGCAGCCCAGCATGCCAAAGGAAGCAATAAAGGGGAAAGAGCTTAAAAAGACTCCTAAAAAGCCTGAAGCAAAGTCTTTTGCAGCACCTAAAGCTGGCAAATCAATAGAGTCAGCTAAGAAGTCTTCAAAAACACCAAAGCAAGCACGCAAGAAAACACCCAGGCCACAGTCAGCTTGAATGGTTTTTGTTGTAACAGATTTTATATAGTCATTCAGTGGAGTCTTTTTGGTAGACAAATATATTAATGAAGTAAAATACCTTAAGAAAATCTAATCCCAAGAACTTTTTTCACCAAGGCCTGTAATGAGTGATTTGTGTTTCCTCCTCACTGATGGGCTGAAACAAATAAACTTGTTACTGTAATTGCCTCTCTTTCTTACCTTTTAACTTTTCCTGACCCAAACTAGCTGCACTCAAATTAAGTGTCAAAGGGCAGACAGATGACTATTCCAGGAAAAAAGTGAGAAATGTTTTATATGTGACACCTTCCACAAGCAAAGCTTAGTAATGGAATGGACATGGGCTGAAACAAAAGAACTATGCATAGCACAAGCAGCAATCTATTTAACATGCAATTTGAAATGTGAAATAGCTGCTCCCCTCTTTAAGTTCCACATAATGAAAATAACTTGATCCCTTTTGAACTTACTACAAATATTTAGGTTAACAGCCTGATAACAAGTGAAATGTAAGGTATTTTTAAGTTGGTTTTACCTAGGGTGTTTCTTCTCGTGCTGTATTCAACCTCCTCAAGCATGTACCTGAAGTAGTCTGTCTGCTGCCTACCAAAAGCTGTCTCTTCTTGTAAGAGTGGAGATCCACAACATGTACATTAATCTCAAAACCACCTTTTCTGGGGTGCATCCCCTGCTGGGTGTCGTGATTAAGGCAGATGAGGCAACACTGTCATGGGTACAGTTAAATGGGTCCAGCTCTGTCACCCAAACAGTGACCATTACTCGGCAACTCCAAAAACACCGGCAGTCGCTACGGACCCGTCCTCAGCACCTGCTCCTCCTATTCTCTTGGATGGTGCAAGACAGGAATAAACTCCAGCTGCCTGCACGGCTTAAAGGCAAGAGAAAAGGCTCTCTCAGGTCGCCCAATGCCGCTGATAGGGAGAGGCCAGCTGCAGGAACCAGGTGTCCTGTCAGCCACCCCAGAGGGACTGCAGACAAGGTGTGTGCTGCACCGCACCGCACTGCTGTGAGCGGGGCGCCGGGTGAGGGCAGTTCCCGCCTTCCACCTCAGCGGCCGCTGGGGCGTGGCCAGAGCCTCTCCGCCAGGGGCGTGGCTCCGCGCGCAGGTGCGATGGAGGGGCGTGGCCCAGGTCGTCCCCTCAGGTGCGGGCTGCCTGAGGCGGCGGTGGCGGCGCTGCTGCTGCCGCCGCTCCCCCGCCATGGCGGCCCCCGGTGGGCTGGGCCGCTGCGTGGTCGCCTTCTGGCTGGCGCTGGCCTTCGACGCTTTAGGCTTGGCCGTGTTACTGGCCGGCGTGTTCGCCGACGTGTTCTTCTCTGACTTGCTCATCTACGCGGGGGGCATCGGCATTTTCCTCAGCCTCATTTGGTGGGTTTTCTGGTACGCGGGTAACCTGGAGGTGCCGCTGGAGGAGCTGCGCGACGACGTGGGGCTGGCACCACCTAAGGGTCGCGGGGACAGCTTGCTGCGGGACCTGGTGCACGGCCTCAGCCGTCGTCTCTCCTCAGCCTTCGCTCCCGCTTCGCGTTCCCGCGCTGCCGCCGCCGACCTAGAGCTGCAGTGTGCTGGGGGCCTGCGGGGCCGCCCCACCGACTCCAGCAGGTGAGACAGGGTAGGCTTCTGCCCGCGGCTGCGGAGAGGCCAGTCCCGGGGCGCGCCGCCGTGCCCAGTTTACAGCTTTCGGGAGGGGTCAGCGGAAGGGAATCTGGGGACGGGGAGAACCTTCAGTTTGTCTGGAACTTGAGAAGCTCTTACCTGAAATTCAGGGAAAAGTTGATTGCTCGTTCACAGCTGACACCAAAAAAAAAACCAACCCAAACCAAACAAACCACACCCCAAACAACCACCCCATCTCATCCCCCCCCACCCCCAAAAAAAAAAGGAAAAAAAAAAAAAAAGTTGCGGGGAATGTTTCTTCGCTGAGGCGCTGATAGGAACCGAGGGAAAGGCGGCCCGAGTTCGGTTAGGCAGAGACGATACTTCCTGTAGACATCTCAGTGTGGAAAAGGCCAGCGTGAGTGCGATGGAGTTCGCGTGAGGAGAGCTCACTGCAAGGTCTATCAGAGTGTAGGCACAGGAGCTGTGTGCTCTTCTGAACCGATCCTGACTAAGCACCGCCGAAAGTAAGTGTGAAATAGCCATTAACTACCACCCACAGGAGCTCTTGTGAGGTGAAGCTCCCTTTTCATCAACACGAAATACCTCTTGGAGAACAACAGAGCAGGTGAAAATGCTGACTTGTATTTAACTTAAGGGCATAGTTACAGCTACTAGTTTGAAATTCATAAACACAATTCATAGTTAAACTACCTGTCTTGAACCTCAATCATGTGAAAAAGATGTGCTACTATCCAGCATGCTAAGGAAAGTGCCTAGGTTCAGCTTTGAAATGTCGTTGAAGATGAAGCCTTGCAAAATATCCCCAGTGTGCTCATTAATATGGCATGTGTAGTAAGAAATGCATGCTCAATGCCCTGAAGAAGAGGGGCAGGGGGGAATGTCAACCTTTCAGTTCACTATGTCAAGTCCATTTCTGAGGGAACTGTAAAATCAGTTTTGTACCATATATCTGAACTATGAAGGATTCTGTACATCTTAAGAGTTCTGATTCACTGTGTACAAGATCAGCTTTCCCTGCTACTTCTTGAAACTAAATCTTGAAGCTACTGTTGGCTTACAGCAAAGGACATGTGGAAATAATTTCTTCATGAAAGCCATGGAATTTTATTGGGAGAAAGTTATAATAGTAGGGAGATGCAATACAGGTAACTATTGCTTAAGAGAAAACTTGTAGGTGGAATAAAACCAGCAGCAATACAACTTTAGAAGATTTGTTACTGCTATTTAGTTTATTATTAACTATATGTGCAGTTAGAAATCAGGCTGTTAAAAATGAGTCATTCTACTCTTTAGACTTTTTCTTTTGTCTGAAATGGATTTAGAGCTTAAAAGAGCTCCATATTTGGAGGGAAGAAATGGCATTTGTTAAATGCCTAACCTTTTTCATGGTTACAACTAGAGAGGGCAAGTAGACCACGTGCTCCTTTTAGATGGTCCTGCTTTCAGCTTACATGTGTAGATGTGTTTTGCTGTAATAATCTTCCAGCAGTGAAAGTTATCCATTATTTTTACATTTTTCAAACTTGCATCTTACTGATTGTACTCAGGAAGAATTTATGGCTTATTATTACTAACTAAAGAAGCAGGTGTGCAGAGTGCTTTAGTACAAGCTCTCCCAAGTACACAGTAGCTTCTAATGCTACAGTAAACAAACTTTGGTACAACTGCATCGCTAATGGCAATTTGGAAGGAACCAAGATAGAGGGTGTGGGTGAGAGTTGTTACATGCTTTAAAACGAACTCTATGATTTTCACAGTAAGATAAAGGGTAATAAACAATTGAACCCCCAAAGACAATTCAGGGATCCCTTGGGATGTAAGCTTATCTGAAGTACTTTGTAACTTCTCGTAAACAACTTTCTGACTCAGATCATCCCTCACTGATAGCCCAAATCCTCTCCCCATCTGGAGATATTTATGAGCTTAACCAAACGGGTTAAACATGTTTGGGCAGGTATTGTCAAGAGAGGAGAGGAAAAACCACTACCCTACAAAAAACCATCAAACCCAACCAAAGCTACACCCACTAACAAAAGCACCAAGAAAAGCCAATGCAAGCAGACCAACCAATGAACAAACAACCCTCCAAAACAAATAAAGAAAACTGCAACCACCACTGGCAACACAAAACTTTTGACACCATACTGGCTGCCAGAAGATCTTCCTGAGCTGTTACCTTCATATTTCACCTAATATAAGAGTTGCAAGTGTTTGGAAAATGAGCTGTTGCGTCAATAAGCATGTTTTATTTCAGAAAACTACTTAGAAAATGATGTGTTTACTTTTGTTAATAACTTCCTGAAGTTATTACTGGAGTACTGCATGCTGTTCCAATTTCCTATCTTAAAAGTTATGTAGAAAAAGTGAAAAAAGTAAAAATTCTCAGTATATGGAATTAAATGTATCAAAGGAATAACAAGGAGAGTGGCATCCATGAGTCTGGAAAGAGATGCAGAGTATAAAATATCTTAGAAATCTATGCAGTCATAATTGGTATGAGAAAGGTACATGGGAAATGACTCTCCCAAGATCAAGCAGGAACCAATGAGTTGCCATATGCTGGGTAATTGAAGTGTGCCAGATAAAGAAACAGAAAATGTTCAAAGATAATATATTAGGCTCAAGAAGACCAGTGGCAGTTGAGATAATATCTTGAGGAGATATTACTGCAGTGCTGTATTCTTATGCCTTTGTTGAGACATCCACACTTGATCCTATTGGATATGAGCTGTTAACCTGATGGATCTTTCATCTGGGTCCCAGCTGGTTATTAAACATGAGAAAAAATACTTTTGCAACTGGCTTAAAATAACAGTTTAGAGTTTGTATGAAGAGTTTTATATTTGTTTTAAGGCTATTTTGGAGTAACCTTTTCTTAATGTGTTATCTTCAAGATCTGTTGAAGACACGACTGTCGAAGTTACTGCCTCAAAAAGTGGAGGAAGTGCTGCAAATTATGGAAAGAGAATTCCCCACTCCATGCAATAGGATTCACTCATTATGGAATAATCTCTGCAACCAGTGTGGACTGTGTATAAAATGGACACATAGAGCCCTATCTGCCAAACACACCTATTTCAGTGTTGGACTGGACGGTGTTTTGTGGATATTTTTCATCATTTCAAAAGATAAATGAAATTAAGAAGGAAAAACTCAAAACAGGAAGCAAACCTGATTGACAGAAAAACCACTTCAGCATGTAACATAGACATGTTTTTATTTTTAATAACCTGGGAATGTATGGATGAAAAGCACTTGCACAATGAAAAGCTCTTGCACTGTTTTACCAAGGTCTGGAAGTTAAACTTACTGTGAATTTTATGATGCCAGTGCAATACTTTTGTTTGTAAGGGTGCTTTTAAAATATCTATATTAAACTACTGATGCAAAGCTGCAAATGTAGTAGAATGTTTTTATAGTGTAAATACACAATTTAGAGTGACTCTTGTAAAGTTGCACCATTATTTTGGAACAATTTGGATTTGGGGGGTTTGTAAGTGTACAAGTGAAAAATAGAGATACTGTTATACCAGTACATTCTTCCTACTTGCAAATGATGTAATATGACTTTAAGAAGCAGCATTTTTAGTCCAGTGATGTTGGGAATTATTTTTCTAATGCTGAAGCATTTGGGGAGGGGAACCACCAAAACCTCTCTCTAATGATTAACACCGTGATGCCTTATAAAATGTAAACAAATTTACGTTCAGATGTACCTGCGAAGTAGGACCTGGGAAAAGGTTTATTTTGAAGTTAATGATACCCAAAATGATGGTGTGAGAAATGCCTCACGAGTTCCTCTGGTTTTGAACTAACAAGAGTTTGAACCCACCACTAGCAGCATGAATAAGTCTTAAAAATGTAATGTACAGTTGGTTTTATGCCACACGTCATCAAACACTAGGGGTGGATTTAAGGAAACTGTTTACTAAGAGCACTGTGACTGTACTTCCTTGTGAACTATTGACTTGTCTTTCAATGTTCTCTTGTAAATTACTGGAGTAACTTCTGTATTTTTTTTTAATGCATATTCTAATTTTAAAATACATTCTAAATGTTTTTAGTTTTTTTTTCAACAAGATTAGATGAACGCTGAAGCTGAAAGGGTTTAATAGTATTTCTCCTTTATTAACTGCAGGTTTTATGAGGCATATAGAATGTATTTTGCCTTTTAGAGGAAGTGGGACGTGACACCTCTGTGGTGTTACAGTGGTCTGATTAAAAAAAAAGGGGGCAAAAAACCCCCAACCAACCAATCTCTTCCCTTTAAAACCTATAGATCAATGTTTCAGTGTCTTTCACAATGTTTTAATTGCTCTAAGCAGAGAGAACTGCTTTTTCTGGTTCCTCATAGTTTCACTTGTAAATTGGTTTATGAGATTGAATGTTTAGTTAAGTGGAATGATTTGTAGCAGCCATAAACTAAGCCAAAACTTTCCATCCATTTACATACATAATGTGATGAACAGATTTCTTTCTCTGATCTAGTGTTGCAATCAATTAGCAGAGTGAATGGAGCGGGGCTTTGCATTCACTGTAGATTACAGTGTCATTAATCTTAAATGCAATATCAGTACTTAATGATTGTCGTGCAAAAGGGTAGCTAGAATGTTGTCAGCTGTTGCAGTTTGACTGAAAAATTGCATAGGATTCAAGTGTTTACAATTTTGAACAGGATGTATGTTTAAGAAATGAATACAGGAGCTGAGACAGGAGGATGTTAACTCTAGAGGAGCACTGGAATGTTACTAGTATGGTGCGTGTGAACAATGAGATAAAAAGTACTTGCTGTGGAGCAACAATAACTATTGTTAGCTATGAGCCTTTCTTTTTGACAACCTAAACCGGTCACCATTTCATGCCTCCTGTTTGCCTTCTAAATAAGGAAGGTCAACACTAAATAGAAACTGGCAACTGAATTATTAGCAGTTAAACATTAACGGCTATTTACCATTAACGCTATTTTAAGTCTTCTGATATCCTTATCAGATGTCGCTTAATGCAGCACAAAGTCCATTCAAAGAACTTTTATATTGTTGATTAGAAAGAAGCATTTGTGCATATTTAGGACTGCCTCCTGAGGTGTGAACGCTGGCATTTGCATCTAAAGCTAGAATCCCTTTAGGCTTAAAGGACAGTCCTACGCACTTGGTTTAAAAACACAGCCCAAACTGCAAAGAACTCAACTCTGGTTACAGGATTTTATTATACAGGAGGGTTTTTTTGTTGCTGGTTAAGCTTTCAAACTGGCTTCCTATATTCCACTAAAGGAAGAAGGCCAACCCCATAACTTGTAACTACGTAAAAGGTTTAAATGCTTGTTGTCTCTTTGGATGTGGATTGTATCGAAAGAAGGTTTAATACATACATGGTTTACTTTAAGTGGGACTGTCTTCTCTATGGAGAAATTAAAGTCAATAGTAAATTCTACAAAAATCTGTTTGATGTGACTCTTAAGGGTGAGAGCTGCTGGGAGGGAGAAAATTATTGCAATAGCAGCTTGTGTAGAAAATAAGCAAATATGTACACATGCTTGAGAGGGCTAAGTTCAAATAATGTAGTATGTCACTGTAACTATCTTATGTGACTGAGAGAAGGAAATGTTATGTATTCAGATTGAAGAAAGTGCATGTTGCACTTCATGCTCACAGAGGTGGTCTTAACAGTTACTGGAGGTTTTTACATACTGAATGTTTAATTCCTTCTGAAGTCTGTAATCTCCAAAACGCTTCATCCTGTAATCCAGTCAGTTGGCATGTATTAATCCAAACAAACCCAAAAAACCCTGCAGCCTTTAAAACAGAAGCAGGCAATTATTATCTCAATTTGTGTATAGGCAGTGTTTTGAGGAAAAGCTGTTGCTAGTTCAGAGTCAGAAGAGTCCATCACATATTTTATTTAGAGTGAGAGAAATACTAGTGGTGTATTTTAATGTAGACCTAGCCTGCACACAGGTGATGACAACACCTGGAAAACTTGGTTAAACTTTCCAGCTGTGCCTCCGTGCTAGCAATGCTCAACTGCTTCCCGAGGTCCAATTCTGCTTTGTAGATACTCGGCCCTTTCTAACCTCAAGTAAATCGTTTGCCTCATTTAGTTTTCCCGTCTAAGCATCAGTACTATCCTTCTACGTTTGAAAAACCATGAGTTGTCTGGTGGGCCATGGGTGCGCTCTCGGGCAGCTGCCCGAGTGGTCACCCTGGCCTCCCGGCTCCGGGAGAGTTTGCTTCCGAATGACCTTAACATTTTTTCTCCAGCCTGGTACTGCGGTTAAATCAGGGATTCTGCATCTGTCGCAAGCGTAGAACTCCGACGGAGACGCTGGCTAATGCGTTTACCGGCGCTGCCCTTCGAGACCCGCGGGCTGTGAGTGCCAGTACTGAACGAGCGCTATCGTTACACCCAGGGATCAATGGTCAAACCTTAGCGGCGGTGCCTGTGGAGCTCCCGCAGCTCCCGCCCGATTCCAGTTTCATCGCGCACGGAGGACAGCGCCCATCTCCGCTCGGATCCCTCGGTCCGCCCGCACCACCGATAGCGGCGACAGAGCGGCCGTAGCCCTTCTAGCCGCGCCTCTCTATGGTGTGAAGGGAGGAGTGCTCTCGGCTTCCGGAGAGACGCGCGCTCTTTTCCGCCCGCGCGCGGCATGTGGCGGCACGGGTGGACAGCGCAGCCACCGCGCGGCGGGCGGTGTCGCCTGCTCCGCTAGCGGGGCGTGCGCTGCTGCCACCGCAAGGTAAGACGGGATCGCGGCGGGCCCCCCGGGGGGAGAAGGTAGGGTGCGCTGGGGTAGAGGGTCGGGTAGGGCCCACCGGTGCTCACTCGGTTTCGCCTTCCCTCAGGTGCGGGGCCGTGACCATGCTGGGAGGGGACGAGTTCATCAGCTCCCCGCCCAGGAAGACGGTGCGGTTCGGGGGGACTCTGACGGAGATCTTGGTGAAGTATGAAAAGGTGACTTTGGCTTTGCTGATCCAGTCATCGCGGTTCCGCTCCGGTGGCTCTTGGAGGCTGTGCGCGTTGCCGTGCACTGGATCTCGGGATGTCACTCGGCGTGCAGGCTAGTTTCGTCTTGCACAAGACCGTGTCTGAAAGCTTAGGGAAAAAACCTGAAGGCGCTGAGTGCTGTGGGCTTGGGCCAGGTGTTCTTGCTGTGCAAGTGAAAGCTTTCCCCTGTGAGTCAACCTGAGTGACGTCCTGGATGGACGGCAGTGTGGCTTACGCCGTGGGGTACGGGGTGATCTCAGCTGTCTACAAGGAGCGCAGCTGAAAATTACCTAAAGGCTGAAGCGCTCTGTTGCTTCAGTCTTCCTTGAGCTTTCTCTTTTACATGTACTCTTCATCTTGCTGTGGTGAAATGTGTGTTTTCTTTCTGGAAAAAAAATGTTATTTACTTCTTTTTCATCCTAGGGTGACACCACAGATTTTGAGTTGTTAAAGCATCAGCTGTCAGATCCCGACATAAAGGTAATAGTTTTGGTCTGGCGATTTGAAGTTTGTCTGCCTGGGCATAATCATCAGAGAAGTCATTCTGATGCTTATCCAAACCTTTTCTGTAACCATTTAGCTAATTTATTATTTTTTTTCTCCTTATGGAAACTATCAGAATTAAAACTTGAAAAAAGGGCATTTGTTTGGTTTTTACATGTATATTTCTTACATGCAGGATTGTGATAAACAGTGTGCTTACAGACTTGGCTCCAAAGGGAGAAACTTTTTGCTTGCTTACAGGGTTTGTCATTGTTCCAGGTACCATCCTTCTGGGTCACTGATGTGTGATTTACAGATCCTTCTGTAGACCAAACCGTGGTTTCTGACTTTCACAGCCTTTAACTTACATGAATGTTTAACTTGCCCTGTTCTCAGTCAAAGCTTGTTTCATTAGGCAGTGAGATACAAATGTATTTAATAGTTATACCTAGAAATATTGTTTCACAGGTCTTCCATACAGCTGTGGGTACCCACCCCATTTTTGGTCCTTTTTGTTGTTTAGTGTTATTTAAAACTTTTAATTCAACCACAAAGCTGTGAGAAGAATGCTGCAGCAGGCATCATGCTATATGGATATCCTTTTCTTTTAAAAGAGGACATTCTGTGAGATACTTTGGTTTTAGCAGGCCTTGTGGAGTGTCCAGGCAAAAATCTGTGAAATTTTCTGATAGCTTTGCTGCTGTTTTGGGATGTCTCTTATTTCAAGACTTGAATGTCCATTTTGCTTAACCTAGAGCAAAAAGGAGCATTAGAAACACTGAACACCATTCCTTGCAAGTAGGTTCTGTGTAAAGCCAGCGTGCCTTGCTCAGTCTGTAACTTAGGCCTTCCAGGCAGGTTGTTGGTTCGAAGTTGCATTCAAGAGCTGTCATTGGTGAAGACAGACATCAAAGAAATTCTTTGCACATTAATGTGAAAATGATTTCCATTTACAATTTTAAGCTTTGACTTTGAAGGGTTTTGTTATATTCTAGCAATACTGTTTATTGCAATAGTTATCTCTTTTCTCTGTTTATTCCAAGGATGCCCAGATCATTAATTGGCTACATGAATTTCGAGCTTCTGTTGTGTATTTGACCAAAGAACTTGAACAACTGGTCAGGATTTTGCTGGTAAATATCTGTTCATTACATGGGACGATTAAGACTAGTACTGGAAACATCTTTCTTTGACGTCTTGGTCTTTGCTTGCTTTCAGAAGCTGCCGTGGTTGAGAAGAAGCCGAGAGGTAGTGGAGGAATATCTGGGTTTTCTTGGCAACCTAGTGTCAGCACAAACTGTCCATCTTAGGCCATGCCTCCAGATGATTGTATCCCAGTTTGTCCCCCGTAAGTTAATTTTCTCTTCTTCTTTGTTTGCTTATCACTGTGTCTTCCCTAGATAAATTCTGTATAGTGTGTGACACATTCAGTTACTGGATTGGGCTTTTTTCCTGTTCGCTACCTTCTTGACTTGAATAGCTGAATTGTGATACAGGTAGTTCTCTGTATGTAGATTTTGGACAACATGTTACAGTGGCCATAGATGGGTCCTCATACAGACTCCATTTATGAAGATACATTGTAAAGGATAAACTGTGTCTGTTTGTTATTACTAAAAGCCAAAAGCTGCAGTGAGGATCATGTCAGATGTTCTCAAGAACCTCCTGGTTCTGTGAACGAAACAGGGAGGTGGTGGAGTCACCATCCCTGGAGGTGTTCAAGAAAGGATTGGATGTGGCACTTGGTGCTGTGGTTTAGTAGTCATGAGGTCTTGGGTGGCAGGTTGGACTTGATGATCTTTGAGGCCTTTTCCAACGTTACTGATTCTATGATTCTATTTTTCATGAACTTCTTATTTGAGAAAGTTTTGTGGATAATTTTGTTGGTTTAGTCCTGAAGAATACTCACCCAATGTGTTTGATTTGGCATTGAAACTGTTACCTGTGAGAATTGTACAGTTTTGACCTAATGATCTCTTTTTGCTAGCTCGAATAACTATCAGAGAAGATGATGTGGATATTTCAGATTCTGATGATGATGATGAAAGTGAGTAAAAGGGAAACATGGCTTGTATATGCTGCTGTATAACTCTACTAAAGAAGTGTACAGTGTACCACTGCTCCTTTGTTTACAGAATTCATGTAGCTGAGTTAACATGAGCCATGAAGAAACAGTACATGCTTAAATTCCCTGGTCAAAGACTTTCTTGTACTCCAGTCAGTGTTGTGGAGATCCACTCCATCTTTAATGATACTGCTGTAGATGCAGTACCTGTAGGAATAAGGCTGAATGCACAGGAAAACCTTCCCAGTTCTAAATTGTTTTAAAACAAAAGGAACATAGGAGGTGTTTGTCTTCCATTTAGTTTCTTGCAATAAAACTAGGTAGTTTGGTGGATCCTCAAGTCTTTTTTTGTTTTCATTGTCTTCCTGAGACAAGCTCAAATACAATTGATATCAAAAATACCACATAATGAGTGTATATACTGGGAAGACAAACAGGTAGCTAAATACCTTTCAGGACTACTCTTCAGCTATTCACTTGAGACGCTGGATTACAAAAGCTTGCTGTAGAAGACTCATGAGCTGTTAGTTTGATTTATGTGAAAATTACACCTAATTCTAATAGATTTTTATCTAGTTGCAGGCTTAGGTTTAACATATCTTATTAATGTTTGTATTGTGGGGTAAATTTTGCATTTCCAAGGTTAGCATTCAGTATGAGAGTGTATAGCAACGCCTCACAGGGAGGCTGACAGCACATCCAGAGTTTATTGCTCGTGATGCCATGAATCTTATTTGGAATGATTTCTCACACTCCTCTTGGTAGTAAAAAGCCAAAGCAGTACATCCTCCAAAAAACCCACAACAAAACCAACCAACCAACCAGAAAAGTCCAAACAAAAACCAAACAACAACCCTAAAGAAACAAACAAAACCCCTGAACAAACCCGTTGGCAAATGCTGTTTCCCTGGTAATCTTTCAAATGTTTAATTGGTATGAACTGTTTTTGCTGGTTCCTGATCTACTCTTTGTACCCAAATTCATAAGAATACCTTTTTTCTTTCTCTAGACCTTTCTGACAACTTCAATACATGCCACAGAGCATTACAAACTGTTGCAACATACGTTCCTTCGTAAGTATATAATGCCCTGGGTTTGCGTGACTTTTGTCCTTCCAGATTTCATAGTATCACAGTATCATTCAGGGTTGGAAGGGACCACAAGGATCGTCTAGTTCCAACCCCCCTGCCATGGGCAGGGACACCCCACACTAGATCAGGCTGGCCAGAGCCTCATCCAGCCTGGTCTTAAACACCTCCAGGGACGGGGCCTAGACCACCTCCCTGGACAACCCATTCCAGGGTTTCACCACTCTCATGGTGAAGAACCTCCTCCTCACATCCAGCCTGAATGTCCCCACCTCCAGCTTCATTCCATTCCCCCTAGTCCTATCACTACCTGAGATCCTGAGAAGTCCTTCCCCAGCCTTCCTGTAGGCCCCCTTCAGATACTGGAAGGCCACAATTAGGTCACCTCGGAGCCTTCTCTTCTCCAGACTGAACAGCCCCAACTCCTTCAGCTTCTGAACTGATCAATTATTTTCTTTCCTCCTAATTGGAAGCATATTTAGTTTTGTTGCATGATTTTTCTTAATATTCACTAACTAGTGGAATGCTTTGTCCAGTCCTGAAATTGCCACCTGAAAATCCTGTTGAAGGAAATGTGAGGTAGGGAAGGTTGTGTTTGTAGCAGGTGGCTTTTAACAAGTCCCTGGTGAAAGTTTGCTGCTTATTACCTGTTCAGTGATCCTTGCACAAAAATGATTTTATACCATTAATTACCTTACAATAAAATTGCTGTGAAATAAGCTTATTCCAGTCTGTCTTTAGAGTCTTGGGGCTTCAATGCTTTGTGGCAATAACCTGTAACTTGTGGGGTTTGATTTGTGGCTGTTGTAGGACGCCGCAGTTTCTTATGCCGATACTTCTGGAAAACTTCCCTTTCATTAACAAATCAGAAAGAACTCTGGTAAGAGCTGTGAACATTTTTGTTTACTTAGTCCCTTGTTTTTTAATGTATAAATATACTCTACAGTATAACAACTGATTGGGTGGCATGGAATGCAGATTGCTGAGTGTTATTTGAAACTGTGTGTACATATATGAGTCTGTTTAGTATAAGGTTTTCCAAGCGTACTTAGTTCCTTGTGCATAAGCATTATGCTAGTCTTTAGTAACATCACTGCATATCTTTTCCACAGGATTGCTTTCTTAATCAATGCACAAGATGGACCTCTTTGAGGATGAATCTCAGTGTTGTGTAGTAAGGAGATGGTAGGATACCCGTCTCATTTGTTGTCAAAACTGGGAAGTGTCAGAACAGGAGATTTGATGGTCAGACAGGGAGCAGTGGCTGTTACTGGTGAAATCCACATTGCCAGTAGGCTGTTTCATTACATTTCTGGTGTAGTGGTCACAGGTAATGAAAAACAAGCTGACAACTTACAGCTCTTGGGTGATCTTTATGTTTACTTGTTCCAACTTGATATGTTGTCACTTTATTTGACAGAAAGGCAGAGCCCTCCTCCACCAACCAAGTTCATTTGGAACTGTGTTTTGAACTCCTCAAGTGCTGAAAAATGTCCAAAGTCCAAAAATGTCCAAAAAATACTTTATAATTCCAAATAACTTTGGGCATCAATTCCCTGTCTATAAAATGAGGGGGATAATAGCTCTTACATGGCATTGAGGAGAAGATTTATTTATTGATTGATTCATTTAGCACCTCAAGAGCAGGTTATGAAGAAATTCATAACTGTGTTTTCAGGGCAAGATTGAAGTCAAGTGTAATAAAAAACATGGTCCATGCATTGTACTTAAGTATTTCCAATTTATACAGTCTCATTAAACTAGCTCTGTCCATTTAATGTGTTGAGCAAGCTGGATCACCTGTGGAAAAATCATATGTGCTCATGTAATTAAAGGTTGGCTTATAATGCATGTCCACAGACACACTCTGGGGTGCTTCAAGTAGGTAAAGTGCCATGTATTATGTATTGACTGAACAGCTTTGCTGTGTGAATGCTGCAGTTGCCTTTTGTACATATGTGTGTGTGGATAGGTACACAGCAAACTCACAAAACCTGTCTGTTCAGGTGCTTGAATTGTAATCAGAATGACTCTGAGGACACTGACTTATAGAATTCAGCATTGCTGCCAGTGTGTTATAAAAGCCTGAAATAAAGATGGCTTTAGTCTCACTTTAATCTGCTCTACTAGAGCTAGTTCTAGATGTAGTAAGAAATGCATGGTTTTAGTTTTCCCAGGGAAGGTTTAGACAAGCTCCAGTGGAAATGTCCCCCATAGCAAATTCCTGGCCAAGCTGTCAGCCCATGGCTTGGATGGGAGCACACTGCATTGAGTTAGGAACTGGCTGGAGGGCCGAGCCCAGAGGGTGGTGGTGAATGGTGCCACATCCAGCTGGCAGCCAGTCACTAGTGGTGTGCCCCAAGGATCAGTGCTGGGCCCTGTGCTCTTTATTGATGATGTGGATGAGGGCATTGAGTCCATCATCAGTAAATTTGGTGATGACACCAAGCTGGGCGCAGGAGTTGATCTGCTGGAGGATAGAGAGGCTCTGCAGAGGGACCTCAACAGGCTGGACAGATGGGCAGAGTCCAAGGGCAGGAGATTGAACACATCCAAGTGCCGGGTTCTGCACATTGGCCACAACAACCCCATGCAGTGCTACAGGCTGGGGTCAGAGTGGCTGGAGAGCAGCCAGGCAGAAAGGGACCTGGGGCTACTGGTTGATGGTAGGCTGAACATGAGCCTGCAGTGTGCCCAGGCAGCCAAGAGGGCCAATGGCATCCTGGCCTGCATCAGGAACAGTATGGCCAGCAGGAGCAGGGAGGTCATTCTGCCCCTGTACACTGCACTGGTTAGGCCACACCTCGAGTCCTGTGTCCAGTTCTGGGCCCCTCAGTTTAGGAAGGATGTTGACTTGCTGGAACGAGTCCAGAGAAGAGCAACGAAGTTGATGAGGGGTTTGGAACACAAGCCCTATGAGGAGAGGCTGAGGGAGCTGGGGTTGCTGAGCCTGGAGAAGAGGAGACTCAGGGGTGACCTCATTGCTCTCTACAACTACCTGAAGGGTGGTTGTAGACAGGCAGAGGTTGGTCTCTTCTCCCAGGCAGCCAGCACCAGAACAAGAGGACACAGTCTCAGGCTGTGCCAGGGGAGGTTCAGGTTGGATGTTAGGAAGAAGTTCTATACAGAGAGAGTGATTGCCCATTGGAATGTGCTGCCCAGGGAGGTGGTGGAGTCGCTGTCATTGGAGGTGTTCAGGAGGAGACTTGATGGGGTGCTTGGTGCCATGGGTTAGTTGTTTAGGTGGGTTGGATTGGTTGATGGGTTGGACACGATGATCTTGAAGGTCTCTTCCAACCTGGTTTATTATTCTATTATTCTATTCTAAATAAGTAACTTCTTTTATAGAATATTTATAGGTATTCTGGCTGAAGGTGGTTGGGAAAATAATAGATAAACAAATTACTGATAATTCATCTTAGCAAATGAAAGATGATGTTTGCCTTAGACATTAACTTGCTCTATGCTGAATACAGTCTGTTTAAACCTATTTCTGGCTCTTTAGGTAACAAATTAAGCAAGTTGTTTCCTAAGAAGCCTGGGCAGAAATTAGGGCTTCAATTAATTTTCTTACCGCTATCAATTAACTTTGTGTTACAGGAATGTTACGTTCATAACCTGCTACGAGTTACGGTGTACCTTCCAACTCTAAGACTTCCAATTCTGGAGCTTATTATTGAAAAGCTGTTGAATTTGGATGTAAGTTTGTCCTGTATCATCTTTTAAGGAAGCTTGTGTTAAAATACACAGAGCAGGGAATGAAATACACTTCAGTGTTGTGCTCAGTCAGAAGTATGTTACAGTAGTGCTTATGATCATGAGTATGAAAGTAACTACATTTACACTCCATTCCCATTTAAGATATTCCCTCACCTGAGGGTAACTGTGTGAGGAGTACTATTACACTACAAGTGGAGTCTGTGCCACAATCAGAATAACTGTTCCATGGTGAGCAGTGCTGATGTGCTTTTCTTTGCATGGATAATCTGTTCTATCAGCACTTTGAAGTAAAAGGATGTTCAATCTTAGAAAGGATAAATGATTTAAGGCTCTTTTGAGAACCTCAGTGTATAACAGCCTGGTTTATATTCTGGAGGTAAAGTTTCAGGCAATTTGGATGGGTTTTGTGTGCTATGTGCCTGCCATTCCATTTAAAAGTCTTCAGTGAAGGACAAAATGTAGTCTAGAAATCACTTGTCATTTCTTACAGAAACAATAAAAAAGGGTTTCATGGTCTGAGAAAAATTACTTTCTTCTTTGCATCTGCAGGTGAGCACTCCACAACAAGATATTGAAGATGCTGAAGAAAATGCTAATAACCCTGATAATGCTGAAAAATCTACAGAGGAGGGACTTTTTGACATGGTTTGCTATCTTGGCCTACTATAAGGGTTTTTTTTTGGGTAGATTTTCACTTTCAAAGGTGGTTATGAAGTAAGACAGTGCAGGAATATTGCTTTGTTGCTTTGTTGTTGCTGTACTGCACACAGCTCTTGAAACCTGAACAGCTGAACAAATGAGTAATGTGTTCTCTGGGGTCGTTGATTTAATTCATGTAACTGTCCAGCATAGATGCAATCAATCAATTTAATGATGTGAAAATACAAGCAGCTATACATAAAGCTAATTAAACAATTCCTGGGGAGGGGGGGGGATAGTTTAGTTTACAAAACTTTGCTTACAGGAAGCTGTGGATTTAGACACTGCTTTTTTTTTCTGGATAAATGACAAAGACAAAAGTTCAGCATATCACTGGAAGAGAGCCTGAGTTTCACTTGTCCCATGAGTGCTGTCTTTCTGTTGTGTATATAACAGCCGTGTGACTGCCATTTTATCTACCAGGAGGAAGATGAGGAAAGTAAAGGAGACAAAGCTGTCTCTTCCAGGAGTGAGAGGATGGCTCACCCACTTGCAGAGCGCCTGGATATTTTGATGACCATCCTGTTTTCCTATATTAAAGACATCTGCCACGTGGGAGGTAAGAACACCTGAAGTATAACCAAAGTTTTTGTTTTGCTAACATGTAAAAAAAGATAAAAGGGACTCTTTATGTTGCTGTGAGGCAGAGCTTTCACCCTTTAGTGGCAGAATTCTGCTGGCAGCACACTGTAGTCCTTGTTGCTGCCTCTGCGTGGTCTCATTGGCGGAGAATGCAGAGGTACACAGTTGGAGACATCTGGACTATGTGACACTGTACCCAAACTGTCATTAGAGAGTGTAACAGAAAATAGGGGTTTGGTTTTTCCATTGTGCCACAAAACTTACAGGTTATCAGGGGTCTTCTGTATTGCTTTGTCTATTAGAATTATGGGTCCTTATCACAAGGTCTGGAAGCAGATACAAACAATGTCATTGAGTTGGAATTGCTACAGCTAGGCTTAATGTTAAAGGGTAAAACCTGAAAGAAATGTCTTGCACTGACATTTATTGAAGGTTTGAATTCTTAGATCTATACATTGAAAACAGAGTATGTAGAAACCATTTTGTTGTATCTCCCTCATAAGTCAGGTAACTTATTTCTTAGTGTTTTCTTTGGGTTCTTGACATGTGATTGCAAAGTTTGCATGTCTGCCAGTTTTGTACGTGTGTGCACACAGACATTCTCCATAGGTACCATAAAAAGCAGGAGAACTCAGCTCCTGTAAGGTCTCATTATAATGAGTATGTTTTAGATGTCAGATAAACTGAAAAGTCAGCTTGACTTTATGGATTTCTTACTAGCTTAGGAAGTTGCCACTTTTGCATGCCCCTGAAATGGTCATTTTGTTCTGCTTTGCTGTTGTACAGGCAAGCTTGATATTGACAGAACAAAGGATTTGTATCGGGATCTGGTTTCTGTTTTTGACAAGCTCATTTTGCCAACCCATGCCTCTTGTCATGTACAGTACTTCATGTTTTACATCTGTAGCTTTAAATTGGTGAGTAGAAGCTGTTTTTAAAATGCAGTGTCTTCTGTCATTACTAAATCCTCATTTTGGCTCTCTTTTTTACCAAAAATAATTGTTCCCTGCTGTGATTCTGGTCTGGAGATAGGACAGCAGGACTTGTTAGTACCTTTGCTTTCTTTTCTTTCCCAGTTACTCCTTACTTCAAGTTTTTCTTTCTGTGGTTGCTCTTCTCATGTTCATAAACTGCAAGCTAGTGGAATCTCAGCTGGTGTGAAGGACTTTGGTTAATGGATCTTTTCTGCAGGAATCAGTAGGACTCTTGAACTCAAGACAGTGCACCAGCAAGTCTCATCGGTGCCCCAGAACTAGCTTAGCGATGCTGTGTTAGCTTCTCAGTTTGAAAATTGTCTGCTGTTTGTTCCCCACTCAACAAACTCCTGTTCTTTCTCTTCCCATCTAACAATAAGACAAGGCATGCTTTTTCCATAAGAGTATCTGAAGATGCACTTGAGCTGATGCTGTGTCTGACAGCAGTAAGCAGTGTATACATTGGAGAGAATGTAGGGTGAGCATGTTGTGCTTTGCTAACATACCCTCTCAGCCTCCAGCAGCAGTTCAGTAGCTGCCTGAGCCAAAGTGATGATCTGTTATGGTAACAGCCCCTGGTGGTTAATTTAAGGGGAAGATGCCATATTATGCTTTTTGTACTTGTGATTTTTGGCATTGTGAACTTTGGTGGCAAAAAGTTCCACATTAAAACCATTTAAGGTGAAGAATGACTTTTGTTCCTCTAAATTTCCTCTTCCTGCTGTCTTCATTGGATGTCTCTGAATGCTTTTGCTACAAGAGACAGTGAACAGTCAGCCATGGTTGCCTTCTTACTGCTCTTGTTTTTAAACACTTCCTGTATATCTGTTCCTGACTACTTCTTGGACTTCTGGTTCCATTTGATTTTTACAGCTAAGTACAAAGAGAAGAGTGCTCTTCCACCATGTGTAGGAATGGTTGCTTACTGCAAGCATTAGGTAGATTATTATGTTTTAATGGCTTGGTTGTGGAGATTATGGGAATTGAGTGTTAGGAATCTATTACTTAAGCAGTATCATCAGCATAACAGCTGATGATTGCTCTGTGTCTTTTTTCCAGGGGCTGGCTGAGGCATTTTTAGACCACCTGTGGAAAAAACTGCATGATCCAAACAATCCTTCGGTGATCAGGCAGACTGCTGGGACTTACATTGGCAGCTTCTTGGCAAGAGCTAAATTTATTCCAGTTGTGTAAGTTGTTTTCATACATAAGCAATCTGTGATAATGGCTGAGGTTAAATGCAGAATTCACAGTATGCATACACAGTGCTGATCTTCTGTTCTCACTGCTTTGCCAGTAAGCCTAAGGCAATAAAGAGTCTTGTTTGTCTTTTCTACAATACTGTTTCAGTATTGCCTTGGAGTTTCCAGGAAAGTTTTGCATTTATGGGATGCAGACTAATGATTGCTGGGACTCATGACTCGCTGTTTAAGGCTTCCCTTACTGAGAAGTGCTGACCACGGGTAGGTCTGTTTGACTTCAGGCAGAGTCATGGATGCCAGTGTATCTGATGTTCAGAAGCAGATATTTGTAATGCCCAATGTTAGGCATTCTATGTAGACTCTAAGGCAGGGAGGTCAAGAGTTCTGATATATTTTGATATGGATGGATTCAAATAATTCAGCAGATGGGTGAAAATGTCTTCTTCCTACCTACACATTCTGTATTTTCATGCTGTTTAGGGTGGGCTTGGCGATTTTAATGTTGAACTGAATTTGATACTGGAATTGTTGAACATGGGAGGCATCTGTCTGTACTGCCTGTAGAACAGGAAATCTAATTGTCTGCTGTAGGCTTCACATGCAGCTTGAATTCAGGGCTTCATCTCTTCTGGCACTTTGGGCTTTCACTGAGTTATTTTATGAGGAGATAGATAGCTCCTAACAGAACCTCCTTTTTTACAATGAGGTTGTCTTACCAATGTCTTTCTAACCATGCTGATGCTTGAATACTTCTTTAGAATATTTTGTACACCATTTCATGTGCTGTTTTTATATTCCTTTCCCCCCCTCCTCTCCATGATAGCACTGTAAAAGCGTGCCTGGATCTTCTGGTGAACTGGCTGCATAAATACATTGATAATCAGGATACAGGGGCTAATGCTTACTGTGATGTAGCACTCCATGGACCATTTTATTCGACATGCCAGGCAGTGTTCTACATACTTATTTTCCGTCATAAACAACTTTTGGACGGAAATCTGAGGAAAGGTGAGTGTATTCAGTTTGCATGGCATTTGGATTCTTTTGCAAGTTTTACTGTTGATTTGGTTTTTTTGAAATGGGTCAGTTCAGTCAAGTGATCTGATGGCAAGTTCATGTTCTTGTGCTCTGAAGAAAATGAGATGCCTACCAAGCTAAATGATCTTTTCCCCCTTGCTGTTAAAAATAATGCAGATAACTCCTCAGCATTGATACCTGTCCCCACTTACTGAGCATGCTTGAATCTGCCTTGGTGACTGTGCCTCTGTTAGTCCCTGTAATGGGTGTGCAAGTGTGGGGTCTGTGTTAGAAGCATCCCTTTGCCCTGGCCATTATTTAGTGTAGCTCTTGTGCTGAACAAGCTGGGGGCTAGATCTCCACTGTAAGAAAGCAGCTGAGGCTGTGCTTTGTGGCAGTGTGCACAGTGCAGGCTGGTCAGATTGGCAGTTCTTAGAAATCAGCTTCATCTTGCATGGTTTATAACTCATATTTGTCAACTGTTCTTATTTTCAAGGTCTCTCGTACCTACAGAGTTTAAATTTTGAGCGTATTGTCATGTGTCAGCTAAATCCCCTGAAGATTTGTATACCCTCTATTGTGAACTTGTTTGCTGCCATTACCAGGTACCTACTCTTTTAGTTTCATTTTGATAAAGATATCAGTGTGTCTCTAAAAACAGCCCAGTACTTAGAACATGGTTTTGTTGGGGACCCTGTTGAGTATTATCTAAGACAACTCACATAACACTGAGCTATTTGGGGTGGGATACATTTATTTCTTGTTCAGTTTAAATGAAATCTTGCAGTACTATGATACAGGTGGCCTTGTGTTGGAGCCAATAGGATTCTACCTGGAATGAAGCTTAGAAGAGTGCAGAGGAAGAGAACAGGCTTCTTTGCCTTTTAACGGTCTTGAAAACTCCTAATATGAGTTAGAAAGTGGGAGGTAGAAATGGCATTTGTTGGAAAATAACTTGGTGTTGTAATACCACCTGAAATTGCTGCTTTTGGTGTACTAGAAATGCTTATTTTTACCTCTTTAAAGGAAATACCAGTTGGTGTTCTGCTACACAATTATTGAGAGGAACAACAGGCAGTTTATACCAGTTATTCGGAGTGGCCCTGGGGGTGACCTTGTCCAGACGTGCACTAATCCACTTGACAGTTTCTTCCCCTTTGATCCCTACATCCTCAAAAGGTAGAGTTCAAACAACTCACTTCTGCCTTGTAGAAAAGGATAAACTAAGAGTGTAAGAAACTATCATCATTTCTATGTTTCACTTACTCCCCTGACCTTTAGTCTGTTTCTTGTTGCATAGCCTGGAGAAGAGGAGGCTCAGGGGTGACCTCATTGCCCTCTACAACTACCTGAAAGGTGGTTGTAGCCAGGAAGGGGTTGGCCTCTTCTCCCAGGCAACCAGAACCAGAACAAGGGGACACAGTCTCAAGCTGCGCCAGGGGAGGTTTAGACTCGAGGTGAGGAGGAAGTTCTTCACCGAGCGAGTCATTCGTCATTGGAATGTGCTGCCCAGGGAGGTGGTGGAGTCATCGTCCCTGGAGGCGTTCAAGAGGAGATTGGACGTGGCACTTGGTGCCATGGTCTAGTCATGGGGTCTGTGTTGATAGGTTGGACTCGATGATCCTTGAGGTCCCTTCCAACCTAAGTTATACTGTGATACTGTGATATTGTAACCAGAGATTGTCAAAGGTTTGAACAGTGACATAGTGGTGAAGGAGGAACAGGACCCAGTGTCCTTGCAAGTCTAGTTAATGTGCTTGGTGGCTTTTCTTTCAATTCCCTTGCTTTAAGCAGTCTCTGAAAAAAACATATTGGCTTAACACACATGTTGTTGGAGCTGTGGTGGTGTGTCATTTTTTGTTGTTGTTCTGGTTTGGCTTTTTTGCACCTTGAGTGAATAAGCTTCAGATTATTTGGGTAATATATTGTAGTGAAGTAATACATTGTATAAATATAATAAGTAATATTCAAGTGCTTTTTAACAAAGCACTGATACAGCTAGGTAATATTAATCAGTTACTGCTATTTTACAATATTATATAAGCAAATGATGTCTATTTCTGAACATGGCATAGCTGTTAAAAATACTCAGCTAGGAAGTAGGAGATGTGACTGTATAACAGTGCCTCCAGTAAACAATTATAATTGATAACCTATCAGCAAAATAAAATGATTTCTGTGTGGGATTAAATCAGGATTATAAAGAGGGATTAATTGAATAGTTTGTAAAATCTGGCAGCACTATCAAATGCCCAGCATCTTCTTTGTTAAAATGAAATGCATAGGACTTTTACTAAATAACTCAGCTCATACTGTGTTCTAATAACTCCTTCAGATCAAAGAAGACCATTGATCCTTTGTATCAGTTTTGGGAAGAGCTGAGTGCTGAGGATCTGGAGAATCTGGAGAAACCCATTAAAAAGGTAACCTCTTCTCAGCAAAATGCAGTTCAGCTTTTGCCAAATCTCTATCAGCTGCTTTTCAAGGAGTATTCTTTTTTTTAAGTTGACAGGAGAACATCAAACATTGAGGAGAAACTGTGACTGAAATTAGGAAGCTTTAGGGGTTGATACCACCCTTGCTTTGTGTCCAGTTCTGGGCCCCTCAGTTTAAGAAGGACATTGAGACACTTGAACGTGTCCAGAGAAGGGCAACGAGGCTGGGGAGAGGCCTTGAGCACAGCCCTGTGAGGAGAGGCTGAGGGAGCTCGGATTGTTTAGCCTGGATGAGACCAACCTCTGCCTGTCTACAACCTCCCTTCAGGTAGTTGTAGAGAGCAATAAGGTCACCCTTGAGTCTCCTCTTCTCCAGGCTATGCAACCCCAGCTCCCTCAGCCTCTCCTCATAGGGCTTGTGTTCCAAACCCCTCCCCAGCTTTGTTGCCCTTCTCTGGACATGTTCCAGCAAGTCAACCTCCTTCCTAAACTGAGGGGCCCAGAGCTGGACACAGCACTCGAGGCGCAGCCTATCAGTGCAGTGGATCTTTAATAGAGACCTGCAGTAGTTTCCTGCTTTCATTGATTCTTTTAAATTTACACAGGGTACATCTGAGGACGAGGATGATGACTTTCTGAAAGGAGAAACCCCTCAAAATGATGGTGTGGTCGGAATTGCTCCCAATTCTTATGAGTCAAACACCCGGAGCCCAGTGAGCAGCATTGGCTCCCCTTCAGACTGTTTTGTGCTGTACCCTCACTGACTTGGAGAACCAGAAGTGAAAGGGTTGAAAATTGTGTGCAATGTTTTGCTCTGAAAAGAGACTTTAGCTCAACGTTCTAAACTGGCAAATGTTTAAGTAACTACATTTAAGAGAAGTTATTGTTTCTTAATCATCAGATTTCTACAGATATGTTATGATGAAGTCATATGTTGCTAGAAAAGCTTAGAGAATAAATAGGGTGATCCTTTACAAATTTCACATTGAAATGGTTTTTATGACCTGGAAGGACTTCTAAGTATTTTTTTCCTGACTGTTTACTAATGTTTCTTTACCAGGTTTTAGATATCAGGGGTGAAGTTCTGGTCTGTCTTCTTACTATTTCGTGTGGGGACCAGAATTCCATTGCCAGTACTCAATCTGTACTCTGATGACCGGTTTTGAGTTGCTTGCAAAGTAGTATTTTGATCCCACGTTGGGGACGCCACAAATGGAGTCTGACAGTGATTCTTTTGCACACACCTCTTAAGTCTGTCCTGTCTGTAGAACAGTATTTGGTAAAGCCACTTGTGTCGTGGCTTAGTGTCCCTTTGTTAAAGGCACCGCCTCAAACGGTCACAACTTGGTAGAGGACAGTGCATTCAGATGATAATGCGATATTATTGCTCCTTACCTCTGTAGCTCACCCAACTTTCCCAGCTGTGGAAGTTCAGACCTGTAAAAGTGGTGGTTGTTGGAAGTGTTGAGGAGGATGGAGTAGCCGAATGTATGATTTGTAGATAGTTTTCTCTGGGCGCCGGTGAAGCGCTCCGAGGCAGGTATTTATTTTCAGGGTTTGAAGTTTCTATGTGAGTGATGAAAGTACAAAAAATAATCTTCCCTCGTTGAAAGGGAGTGATGGTGTCACTGATGTTTTTGTGTTGTCCGTGTGTCAGTGTAGAGTTTCTCTGCATAGGTTCCTTGTCTTCTTTTCATGGTTGCCAGCTTCTAGATTTGAGTAAGAATACAAATGGTAAGGGGAAAAAAATTGTTATTTGTGTAACATTTGGTTGAAAATTATATGCATTTGGAACTAAATTCTAATTGTCCTTTCTTGGAATCTGAACTTGGAGGCTTTCAAGGCAACATTTTTATTCAGGCTGTTGCAAGCAGTGCAAAGAACACCTTTGAAAAAACACATTCCTGTGTAACTGTGGATCTGTCTGTGTAGTCCAGCTTCTCAAAGTTAGGATGCTTGTTCTGACTGACTGCAAAAATGAGTGTTGGGAATGCTACTGGAAAATGCTTCAGCAGATCTGAGACAGGGGGTTGGTTTTCATTTTAGTTCTCTCTGCTGTTGGTCCTGAGTAATAAACAGTCGATTTCAATTTGAAATAATTGCTTTCTCACTTGGCATGTGTGGAGTGACTGCCCAGCTTACTGTGGGATAGGAGTGCAGGTTGGTTTAGTGCACTGTGGGGAAAAAGGTTGAGATGCTTGCAGCCAAGAGATGTTTCTGTTGCCTCTGGGAATAAAGATCTACAGAGCTGGCCTGCCAAGTGGCTGAAGGAGGGAGCTTTGTGAAGATAAGATGGCAGCGTTTCAGCTAAAACTAATGAAGCAAGGCTAAACCAACAAGAATGTGCAGCTTCAAAGCACATTTGGAAGGCTAAGAGTGCCAGAGTGAAGACCTTGGCCTCATTAACTGCACTTTTAATATTGACATTGACACCCTTCAGTAAGATATCGAGCCGAATGGAGTACAGGCTAAACGTTTATGTCTATGGTACTTAACTCTTAAATCATGCTGCACACCACCTGCAAGGCAGAGACAGCCAGGGTTAGGGAAAGTGCTCTCTGTTAGAAAATGAGGCTGTGTAAAAACTTTTCCAAGCTATACTACCAGGTGTGTGACTCAGGAACTCAGACCTAAGTGATGAGAAAAATGCCATTAAAAATATGCAAACTTGGTCCATCTGTTCTGAAGCTGGAGAGCTGACGTGCATATACTAAAGGGACTTGCTTAAAGCACAGACTCAAAGGGGAGCTGCACAGTGTTTCTGTAACCTCTCCTGGGATAGATCTGATCTGCTGAGAGTGGCTGCAGACAGGTCACAACAGGTAAGCCGGCAGATGCTGCGTTTTGCTCTAGACTTTGTTCTTGGTACAAGCAGTACTGATATTAACAGTATTGAGATCATGCTGATTCAGAGGGTGAAATACAATGCATGTTCTGAGAAAGTACCTGCTGTAAGTGTGTGTCAGAGTCGGGTTGGGAAGGTCTAGCTAGGGAACTGGCTTTCCTGTGCGGTGGCTGTGAGCAGTCTGCGGTGCGCGGCTGTGCTCTCCCTGTGGATTGACTTCAGCTCCGCGGCTCCCGCCGGCTTTCCATCGAATCACTCGTGCACGGGCAGCCCGAGGGGCAATCCCGGGTCCTTAAGGAGAAACACTCATCGCTGGGACTGCCTTGAAAATTCAGTTTCGTGGTTGTTGAGGTGGGTTTCTTTGTAAATTTGGGGCTTTGTCGTGTGTTTTTTCTAAAGTTATTTGTTATGGTAACTTGCCGGTAATGTCTCAGCGGTCGGAGGATTTTCGCCGCGTTGAGGTGTGACAAGCGCTGGGCAGCGACGTAACCGGCATGTTTTCCGCCCGGGGCTGACTCCACCTCAGCCGTCTCTGCCCGGGCCCGCCTCCGCCCGGCGGCTGCCCCCCCGCAGGCCCTGTCCCGGCCGCGTCCGCGGGGCTGCCGGCGGCTCCGCGGGTGGTGTCCCGGCCCCCCCCGCCGGGCCGCGCCGGTTTCCCAGCGCCCCGTGCGGCGCGGCGACGCCCGGCGCGGCCCTGAGGAGGAAGCGCGGTCTCGCGGCCGCCTCCGGGCCCGGGTGCTCCTCGAGATGCCGCTGCTGGTTAACGGTGAACGGATCGACGTGACCCGGCCCACAGGAGACATGATCCGTGCCTACCCGCACCTCGAGGTGAGGAGGCGGAGGGGCCCGGCGGGGCCGGTGTACCCGGGAGAAAACCCGGCGCCTCGGCCGGGCGGAATGGGTGCTGGAGCGGGGCAACCCCGGGCTGAGGCTGCCCGGGCAGGAGCCGCCCCGGGCTGAGGCGGCGTCCACCGCGGCGGCCCCGGGCAGCAGCTGAGGCGGCGTGCGCTGAGGCAGCCCCGGGCAGCAGCGGCCTAGGGCTGAGGCGGCCCCGGCTCCGCCGCATTGCCCGCGCTGTGATAGTGGCAAGACGCGGATTGACTGGAAACACGTAATGCCGGTGTCCCCGGAGGAGATCTGTGGTAATGCCCGGAGGCGGGGAGCGGCCGGCTGCCGTGGGAGCTGTGTGCCGGGCCGGGCTGTGCCTTTCTGTGGGAAACAACAATGACCGGTGACAGAAGACAACTTCCCTGAGGGTATTGACCTCCCTTGATGTAACTCTAACGGTGGGCTTTGAGCCAGGAGCTGCTGCGCAGAGCTGACTGGGGGAACGTTTCTCCTCAGCAAGCATTCTGTATAGACCCTGGGGGCCTTTTCCAGATAATTAGTGCAAAGTTGGTAAAACTGTGAGGTGGTTTCTGAGCCCCGGGAGGGGAGTTCGCAGCCTACTCACGGTGTGTGTGACAGAGCACGGGAGCAGCCTCAGCCCAGAGTCTGGGTTTCTACATGCTGGGCAAGCTAACAAGCTGCAGTATTTTGATAAGAGCTAAATAAATACTCTGGGCTGTAGCAGCAGAAAGATGAAGCTTTTACATTTCAAAAGTTTCCTGCCCCAATGAAACTTCCAAGGTCAGCTCTTGGAAGTCGTCTTGCCTGCTGTAATCTTCTCTCAATCTCCCTGCTCTTTGCTGTATGCCTCCATTTCCTTACCTATAAACCAGGGGCAATGGTTTTACCTGTCTGTGGAATGGTGGGATTTAAGAATCAATTAGATGAGTGTCAGGCAAGCAGAAAATGATCACAATTCAGAATACTTTCTAATACAAAACATGGATGTTTCTGATCTGTATCCCTTTGCTTTTCAGAGGTTCTATCAAGTAATGGATACACCTGAGAATTCAGCCTCTGTAGTCTCTGTTATAATTTATCTTTAGGAAAAGGCAAAACTTCTGAGAAGTCAGCCTGCTCAAGTTGTGGAACCCAAAGGTCTTCTGTATGTCCAGCAGAGAGAGTTTGCAGTGACTACCCCTAAAGATGGTATGTAGGAATGTACACTTTTTTTTCCTTCTGCTGAAGCAGGGATTGTGAGAGCAGAGTTCTTACAGTGTTTCCCTCCTTTGAAATAGGTTCTGTTTCCATTCTCGGATCAGATGATGCAACTACCTGCCACATAGTTGTGCTCCGACACACAGGTATCTTTAAAGGGTGTCCAGGAGAAAACCTGCGTCCCTGAAGCAAGGAATCAGTCTTGCTTTATGCTGCACTTGTCAAATGAATTGTACTCACACTTATCTAAATTCAAACCCCAGAAGTCACGTGGTCTAGTAACTAAATGAGTTATTTAAACAGTTGACACGTTCAGTGTCAGAGGTTCCATGTTCTGGTCACTGAATGAACAGATCCTGTATTTGATCTGCCCCTGTGGCCAGTGGCAGTTGCAGACCTCGGCTGTGTTTGGCAGTTTGGTGCTTCAGGCTTTCGCAGTAACAGAGGTAGAATTTGTGGAGAGACAATCACTATGTGCTGGCATTCCTGACTTGAGGGACATTGCCTGGTCCTGGGTTCTTGTACCCTTCGCACGAGTCCTGCTGATTTTACAGCAGGGCACATGTGACTACTGTCACATGCAGTCAGCCTCCGCTTTCCTGGGAGGAGCTGAGCTGGTGGTGGCTGTAGCTGTTAAACTAACAGTGTGGCTGTTACATGTTTCTTTTACAACAGCATAATGGCCTCCAGCAGTGTCATCAGCTGTCTTCTGTCTTCCTCAGGCAGTGGAGCTACCTGCTTGACACACTGTGATGGATCAGACACGGAAGCTGAGGTGTCGCTCATCATGAGTGCAGTAAAATCGTTCTCTGGCACCACAGGATGTGGCAGGTCAGCTCTGCTCTTAGTTCTTGTGTACTGCAGTTTCTAAAGCAGGGAAGTTCTGTGTGATAATGTGGGGTTCAGACAAGGTAACTGTGCAGGAAATCTCTGTTGCTCAGGAACCACGTGCCTAGTGAAACCAGTTTCCTCAGGGGTGATTTTAAGGGTTATTTATAGCAGTGGTTTAAAGCATGGTTCTGTTCTGAAGAGTGTCTCTGTTGGGAGGTTTTGTGTTTGTGCTTTCCCAGTTAGCTTTTGTTTCAGACGTGAGAGTTCTTCCCAAGAACTGGGTTGGGTTTATGGTATATTTTTCCTTACAGATTGTTGGTCTTGCCAATTCCTTTTGGGATCTGAGAATCCAACTTTTTCTAAGTCCCACTTTAAAAAAAAAATATAACTAAAAGGAAGTGGGGACAGGTCAATGGAGAAAAAAGCTCTGAAATGGAATTGGGCAAGCAAGGTTCTTCATGAGTGTGGAGGTTTTTGCCCCTGCAGTTTGATGAGAACAAAAACTCAATTAACTTAGAAGATACAGAATCCCCAAGGTTGGAAGAGACCTCAAAGATCATCAAGTCCAACCTGTCACCACAGGCCCCATGACTGAACCATGGCACCAAGTGCCACATCCAAGCCTCTCTTGAACACCTCCAGAGATGGTGACTCCACCACCTCCCTGGGCAGCACATTCCAATAGCAAATGACTCTCTCAGTGAAGAACTTTCTCCTCATCTCTGAAGGCTCATGATTCATTAGGCTTTGCCCTCACATAGACACTTCTCAGAGAAGAACCCTGCTTTGTGGTGAGTTGTGAGGAGGTCTCAGGGGCAAAAATCTTTCACGTTGAATTAAACCTTTATGTGAAACTGAAAGGTGGTTACTGAGTTCAGTCCAAACCAGAGGTGTTGACTATCAGAGATAGCACTGGGTTAGAGAAAATTGCATGCCTGTGAGTTCCAGATTTGTGCTATTCCCTGTGTGGTTCCTGCAGCCTTCAGAATGGAATTGCCATGACTTGCTATGCAATAGAAGCCAGCGTGGTGCATGTGACTGTAACCAGTGAGGCTTCTCTAACAATTGCTTTGCAGTTTGGGCTGGGGATGATTTTGTAAACCTGTTCATTTTGGGATGTCTTTTTAATTTCCTGTTGTTCCATCTCTGTTAGGCTGGAAGTGCACCTAGTTGGAGGTTTCAATGATGATAGGCAGTTATCACAAAAACTTACTAATCAGCTTCTTAGTAAGTTCACATTTTTTCCACTCTCATGTGCAAAAAAAAATAAGTAGTTCTGACTGGCTTTGGGTGAAGTTTGTTTGTAATCTGAGCCCACTCTCATTTAATGGAGAGAAATGTAGACTTCTTTTGAAGGGTTATTTCTCTACCTGAGAACTTGATGTGGAGAGGGGCTGGATTTCTGAGGCTTGCATCTGGCCAGCGTTTGGGGTGGAGGCCCTAAGCTTGGAATTTCTGCCCAGCTTCTGTTCAGCTGTAGAACTGGGGTGCAGGTCAGCTGGGCTTAATTCCTGGCTCTGCTGTGGATCTGCACCTGATCTTGGTCAAGTGTTGCCACTGAATGAATCTATACACCTGGGTGACTTTGTTAGTTAATATTAGTGTGATGAGGTAAAATTCAACTATTGTTTGGAACTGTCTGATGAAAGACATTGCATCTGCTTGCAAAATCTATAGTCCAGAGACCTGGGTGTGGTGCTTTACAAGCATAAGGAGCCAGCCCAAGTGCTCTGGCTTGTGCTGAGCGCTTTCTGAGGGTGGAGGAACCTCAGCCCTGCTTCAGCTGGGGAAGGGGCAGGGATGGGGACAGAGGTCAGGACTGCAGGGAGGTGACCAAAGGGATAACTCGGAAAGAAAACCAAAGTGGTGAAGGTCTTGGGATGCACCCACTGCACTTACTGAGTCCTGTTGTGTTGTGTGCTGTGTGGGAATAAAGTGAATAAAGTGCTTTTTTGCCTTCTGATACATCTTTCATGCATCGAGTTTAGAATGTGAAGCCATAGCACTGTGCTGCTATTAGAGCTTTGATCAAAAGGGGAGTTCTAGTGTGTGGGATGTGGAAAAGCAGGATTAATTTACAGCTAATGAAAGGCTGGGTGCTCTCACTATGTATGTAGCACTCTAGGAAAATACATTTAAACATGAGCTGTTCATGCATAGTGAACTAAAAAAGAGCTGATGTGATGCCAGAGCTAAACTAGTGCCAGTTAAATGAGTAAGTGGCACAACACTTTGAGCATGCTTTGCTATTACAAGTGGCTACTCCTTGTATGTCACTGTCACGTGTAGTAGCTGTGGTTTTCATTTTAAACAAGTTACTTTGAAGCAAATCTGCAAAATGCTTTTTGCTGTGTTGCCTTATCAAGAACAGTGGGGCAGGGATCTGCCCATCTGTTCTGCAGTGCCCAGCACTGGTAATGCCCCCTCGCCTAGGTACAGCACCTGCTTTGCCATCAGTCACTCTTACACATTGCTGCTGTCGTTGTTGCTGTAGGAGCATTCGATCTCCAGCCAGATGATGTTCATTTAGTGACTTTCTGTGTAACAGGTAAGAAAATGTTTCCTTGGCCTTTGCAGTATGGAAATGCAGGGGGCTTTCCACACTTTGCTTTAGCAGTCCTGTGTCGAAACAATTTGACATTTAAGTTGTGTTGCTGGTAGTGTGTGCATGCTGATGCCAAACAGACAGTGCAGCAAGGATTCCCTCCTTAGCAAGTGCTGCTGAAATGCAGTTGATAGTAGAAGCACCTGTGATCATGACCAGGTTATTTTGCTGCCTTTGTCCTGTGGAAAGAGGCTGTGTGTCTCTGGACATCTGTAAGAGGCAGCTGAGAAAGGCACTTGGAGACCTCTGACCTGCCGGGTTGTCAGACCTGCCTCCCTGCAGGGCCCAGTGAGTTCATAAACTCAGTCAGTTCACAGCGTGTGGTGTCATGAACCAGAGGAAATAATTTCCTTTACTTCACATCACCTTCAGGTCACATTTCACTGCTGTTGATGACTGACATCTTGGAAGCCTGCCATCACTGCATGGTACATCTTCAGTGTTGGGGGGTTTCCTGTAAGCTGCCTGTGCCAAGTGGAGCAACAGTTGGCTGGAGCTGGCCACAGTTAGGAGATGAAGAGTTGTTACTCTTGAGTAACAGTTGTGTTACTGATCTGTATCACCTTCATCATATTTCTTTTAGGCTTCTTTGTTGTTTGTTTGGGGTTTTTTCTGTCTTTACACAACATCAGTTTTGTGTTATGAGGGAAGAACAGATCTAAATGAATGCTGCTCAGAAAAGAAATCCAAAGGGCTATCATCTGACTTTTTTCCTTACAGAGCTCAATGACAGAGAAGAAAAGGATATTCACTTTCCAATCATTTATGGAATAGGTGAGTTACATTAGAATTATTATTGTAACTGGATTGCTTCTCAGATGCCAGCAGTAAAGGCGCTGCTTACAGTGAGTAGGTAAAACCTGTCCTACAAGACAGCTGCAGCTGCTGGATGTGTAGGTCAGAAACGTTTTCTTCTGGTACTGCAGCTGGAGAGGTGCACAGGTGGCAGTGGCTGTGTGCAAATGCAAGCAGACTTTTTCATTTAACTGTGGTTATGATTTTGTCAGTATCAAGATACTGTTCTAACCTTTGGGTTAGAATCCAGCTGCCTTTTTACTGTGCATTTTGTGGGTGCTGTAATTAGTTTAATATCTCTAAAAAAGTTCTTCTGGAATATTGAAATGCTGCCAAATCCGAGGAAGTAGGCATAAGTTATGGGGGCTGTGGTACTGAGAAATACAGGAACAGTATTTGATGGGCTCTGAAGTTCCTGCAACATAGTTGTGTGCTCATTTTTACCCAAGTGTCTGTAGGAATTGATGTGTGCTGTACTTAAAATCTTATTTCCTAACAGCTGTGAATGTTAAAACAGCAGAGATTTTCCCTGCAACCTTCCCAGAAAAAGGGCCCGACGAGGATTTGCGCTCAGCCCATGTTTTAACAGGAGCACCAGTGAGTAAAAGTGATGGGGGAAAAAAGTTAGAGGAAGAAATACTCTGGTTGTGTCCTGTCAGTGACAAAACAAATGAGAAAGAACAGAGGCAAAGGATGTTGGTGGAGATCAAACCAGTGCCCCAAGGGTAAGCCTGGCTTGGAAGCACAGCTCTCTGCTGTGCCATTCCCACTAGCCCTGCTGCTATCAGCAGGATAACTTATGTAAAGAGATTCAGGCCACAGGCATAATCCCAGCTGTATCTTTCAGTTCTGGGGTTGCTGTTACAGTTTAATGTCTTCTTTGAAAGAATAATTGGCTGATTTTAGTGCAATAGGAATGAAGTGGGGCTGAGCAGGCACACAGCTTGTCTAAGACAGAAGCTGCAGCTCCAGGCCTTCCAGATGAAGCAAATTTGCTGTCTCGTTTGTCTGTGTAAGCATTGGCTGATTCCTAAGGCTGCTGCCTGTGTTGTTACAGCTGACCAACATCTATGATGCAAAGATGGAACAGCTCCATATTGGGCCTTACTTCTGGGCGCCTTTCCCACATGTGGATTTCTGGTTAGAACAAGATGATCATCAGATTTTACAGGTACCTGAACCAGACTGTTTTTCCTCCTAGCTGAGTGGAGAGATGGCTATGTCTGTCAGAACCTCTCCCAGTGTACTGCTGGGGCAGGTGGGGAATAAGATTGTTAAAAGGCAGAATCTTTGAGAACTTTGTGCTTGGCATGTCAAGCAGCTCTTGCTCCCATCTTGTTTTTCAGAACCTCTCCACGTCACCCCTGGCAGAGCCACCCCACTTTGTTTCTCACATTAGGTCTACATTAACGTTTCTAAAAGAACATCCCTTTCCATCTCACTCGCTGTTTCCTGACAGGAAACCTCGCCTCTACAAAAAAAATGAAGAAGGGTTGTGGGAACAGGTTTGTTCTGATAAGATCTAACCTGGGACCCAACACCGTAGCTGCTTTAGGGAAGCAGAGTCTCGCAAGATGAGTTGCAAAAAGCGAATTGCTGGTCACGAACTCCACTGTTCCTGTGCTTTCCACAATAAAATATTTTGACAGAAGTAACTTGCTTTTTCTGCATTGCTTTTGTAGGACACTCTGCTACTTTGAAGTAGGCAGTTGGCTTTGTTTATTCTCCCGTGCTCCCCTACAATCCTGTGAGCAGCACAGAGGAAGAGAGAGAGAGCGCCAAGAGGCTGCGATAGGAAGTCAGGACCTTGCTCTGCCCTTCAGAACAGGATTCTTCCACACAGAGTGAAAGGGAGCTGCAGAAACTTACAGCTTACTGAAATGCTGGGAGGTGTCCTTCCACAATAACTGAATCCCAAAGCAGTAATTGGAAGAATCTTTATTGAAACATTCAGATAGTATCTAAAGAATGATGCTCATTCCAACAAA
Organism: Melanerpes formicivorus; assembly: GCF_026170545.1. NCBI lineage: Eukaryota > Metazoa > Chordata > Aves > Piciformes > Picidae > Melanerpes > Melanerpes formicivorus. The sequence continues at coordinate 9,810,737 of NW_027142366.1, read as the reverse complement.
ACTACAGGTTTAACACTTCCAAATATAAAAACATTAAAAATTAATTCTTGTGGTGGTAACTTTATCCCCACCAACTGACTCTTATTAACATACTTCATTGCACCAAGGAAGCCAATCAGGAAGACTATAGTCAGCTTAACTGTTTTTGCACTTCAGAAAAAAAATTGCACTCTGACTTACAGAGGTTACCCCAACAGCAAAAGTAACCTTGGCTCTGGGACCCCAGCCCCACAGCAGCTAGAAGCTGGAAGTCAAATCAGGTGACAGTATAATTCACCCCCCTCCCCCCCATGTTTTCAGATGATCAAAGCAAGCCTTGCTACCCCTACACCCATTCTGCTGTTAATTTCTGTCTTCTAGGGGGAGGCAAAACCCAAAACCCAAACAAAATAAAGGAAGCAGAGTACAGTACTTATGTCCAGTTCTACAGGGAGGAGGTGGTTTTCCCTCAGGCAGGAGGCCCTATGGAAAGCAAGCTTTGCAAAGGTCTCTTTTCCACAAGAGGCTCCAGAAATTTGCAGCAAAGCAATTAAAAATACTTGGGATGGGGGAGATTCCTCACCTTTTGAGTTATCCAAAGCTTTGCTTGTGCATTAGTCCTAGACACCATGGAGTTGTGCTGCAGTGTAATAACCTGTATCATCTGACTCTGTACCATCCTATCATAGGTAAGTAACTGGTATTCAAAAAGTAAGTGTTGAAACCATCACAAACATCTTGTTTTGTCAAGCTTTACTACAACTACCTTTAAAAATACACAACAGAAGGACCTGCAGTGACACCACATAAAGTGTTGGATAGTGTTAGGTTCCTAAGGGCCGTGCAAAGGAAGGTGCCGGGGCCGTGGCGATGCTCTCCAGTGGCAGAAGCGAGAAGCCGTGTCAGCATGCAGAGGCACCGCTGCTCTCTACAAGGCTAAAGACTCAGCACCCCACTCCCCGTGGCTGAATGGGGCACATCATACAAGAGCAGGAACAGATGGGTGATGGCAAAGTGACTCCTATGTACAGGGGCACAGGTCCCTAGTGTTCATTGCACCACAACTGTTTGGCAATGTTCTTTGTAAGGTTAAAAAAAAAAGCAGCAAAAGAGAACTAGTGTGACTTCAGGAGAGGTTTGGCAGGAGGCCTAACTGACCTCTAGCTCTTAAAAAGGTGAACTATTGGCAGTTGATTAGTTTTTTTAAGTGTATTTTATGTAATAAGATCATTTTACAATTACTGGGTGCAGCTGTATTCTTGATCTTGTGTATGGCTGATTAATTGGTTCATTAGCAACTATTACCATGCTTGGATTCCTACAGAAGGATAACTGCCAGTTGTTCTGACAGATGTTGATGAGCACTCACTAAATTGCACTGGTACTTTGGTGACATGGACAGGCAGAGGATTAAGGGAACTGTAACAAGGTAAGACAAATCTCTGTCCCATAGGGGGGAGTTTAAATTTGTGCAAAACCCCAGGTGATAAGTTACAGTAGTCATCACTGTACTAGCATGTGGCACTCTTCACCTAAATGCATCATTAGTACCTGGCCTCCCGGGGCACAGGTCTCCTCTGCCCAGTCTGCAGTCCGTAGTCTGGATTTTATCTTTGACTTTCTTGTTCCTCTGCCTTTGTGCAGTCATGTGGCAGTTTGTCTCTGTGAATGTCCTTAGTGTCTGTCTCTGTTGCCTGTGGCACCTCCTTCTGCTCCTCTGTTTTTTCTGTCTCCAGAGGTCCAGGGGATAGAGTTGGGGGTCTCTGATCCACCTTCTCCAGGTCATCACAGTGGCTGACTGAACTGGTCTCACTGAGTGCATCAGAACTTCTTAGAGACCTTTTAAATATCTTCTGACCTGTGAAGTGTCAAAGAGCAACAATTACAGGATACAGTAATCTCCAGGTCAGTTTCCAAGTACCTGAATTGTCCAGCTGTGAAGAAACAGATGTTGCTGGGTGCTAAGCTGTACCCAACACAACATGCTTCCCTGCTGGTACAGACCACTGTGCAAGGCAGTGGCACCTGCCTTTTTACCCTGCGTCACACAGAGGCTCTTAAAATTCAGCTGGAAACCAAGCTGCCTACGTACACACTGAAGTCATTATAGGACAAGAAGTAGCACTCAGAATCAGAGTGGAAGCCACCAAGTCAGAAGAGGAGTTAGAACTGTGGCCAAATCGACATTGCTTGCCAATACAACTACACAGCAAGTGCCACAGATTTAAGGAGACCTCCACTTTGTCCACAAAATAACTGAGTAGCACCAGAAGGCTCAGATAAGAAGATTAACTAATGCACACTCATGCATTTCCAACACAACCTCTGGCTTGACTACCTGTAAGTTTTAAACTCAACCACCTCATAATGCTCTGACTTCATAGCAGTTGTCAGTTAATGGGATAACAACTTCCTGAAGTCCCAGGAAGAACTGGAGTGAGAACAGATGCCATACTTAAGTTCTCAAAAGTCCTGGTGGACCTAAGGCACTGGCAGCCAAGCTTTAGTTCCAGGTATCAAGAATGGAACGCCCTGTGTCTTACCAGGGTACAGAACTCAGGTGGCAGTTTCATTCTAAAACTTGCTAAAAACATTCTAAGAGTGAAACTTACCAGGAAGCCTTTGCTTTGCAAGGCTAGAAGTAGGAGTCGGTGGTGGAGTGGTGCCTGTTCCTTGGGCTTTTGATACATAGGTAGATTCTGTGGATTCTAGAGAGCCTGTGGGTTTAAAAACAGTATCAAGCTGACTACAGCACAAAAACAGCTTCAGCATTCATCTGTGTTTATAAGGGCAAGTAACAATCTGCTCTGTAATGCTCCTTTCTGGAATTGCAGGTGCTAGGGCTGAGCTGAAACTGCCAGTGGCTGGCAACCCATCTCTGAACACCTGGCCACACGAGGGCTGAGCCAAAGCTGAGGATCTTCCCCTCATGCTCACTTCATAGGGCTGCTGCACCTCCTCTGCCTTTTCCCCTCTCCACTGGGCACTCGACCCGGTCCCAGCTGCAAGTTCTTGAGCAGTGCACGTGGAGGGGCATCTAGCCATGAGTGGGTTAAATATTCCTAAGGAAACTGTTCTGAATCTCTGCTGTTCTGTCTGTTCTCTGCTGCAAGAACTTGCCAGAAGAAAAGATCCCAAATACAGCAGAAGCCTTCCTCCCTGTTTGCAGATGCAGGCAGCTGGGCTATTGGTCTAGGACATTCTGTTGGGTTCAGGAATGTTTTCAGGAATGTTCTCAGGACTCTGCCACACTTTTTACGGTGAAAATGGATACTTGCAGGATGTACTACATTAGTAGATCAGTCTTGATGTAAAAGCCAGAGACAGTTCTGTTCCCAGCACCAGACCGGGATTACAAATACCCAAGGAAAACAATTGTCTTTTACATTGTAGGATTTCATTCCTTACTGTCTCCCACAAAGCCAGGGGCACACCCAGCCTCAGCTAACATCAGGCCCTGCCTTCTCTAGCCTGCAAACAAGTACTTCTAGCAGTGTAGTAACAGGCAGGTGAGCTCCCACCACAGGATTTCAGACAGAGACATCAGGTTGCAGTAGCAGAGGGGTGCTCTGCAGGTGCCTGCTCACCTCCTTATGAACACAGTGAACACCAAACCCCTGCAGCACCTGTAGCCATAAAGAGCAGAAATGGTTCCCCTGCTATCAAATGCCAATGTCTCACAGTGCACTTTGAGTGTGCCCCAACACAGAGGAACAAGATGTAAACTATGTCCATGAGGGCAGCAAGGGTGAGGAGCATGCTCTCTGGCATCCTGACGGGGTGATGTCTCTGACCACCAAGCAGCACAAGAAAGTGTGTTGCAGTTTTAGTATGAGTTGAACGGGCTCTCATGACAGCACAACACAGCTGCAGGTCACTGAGTCCTACCTGCTGTTAAATTAAATGTTCTTCCCTTTGGTGAGGCTTGGAATGGAGAGAACCAGTTCAGCACAGAGCCTACTACAGGTATCTGTCGTAGCAGTCCCTGTGAAGCACACAAACACTGGCTGGTGAGAAAGCTGCCTGTGGCAAGAGGTGAGACTTCAGGTCACCTAGGTAACTCTCGTTACAGCCTTACCTCTTCCAGAAGTCGTTCTTCATTGGCTTTCTGAAGCTGAAGTTGGGCTTCCTGTATCCCTTTTCTAACAACTTCAGTCATGTTTTCCAACAGCTATTAAAAACCAGAAATTAGGTTGGTATTTGCACTTGAAATTGTCTTCAGTTCAGGTTTTCAGGATGCAAACATGGCAGTCAGATAAGGTATCTGGCATTCACTCTTTCATGATGACTGTAAATTACAGAAGGCACAGGCTGACTGCAGGATTTTGAGAGGGGACAGAATGCCCCTCACAACAGGTACTTGGAATTTTATTTAAGAATGCACCTGTGCTCCAGCTTCCTCAATGATCTGCTTAGCACAGAAATGTTTAGTGGATGCTGAATCTGACTGGGAAGAAGTTTCAGGTTTAGGGAGTACACTTGGGTTTCTAGAAGGACCCAAGATGTAACCCAGCCTCACAGTTAAGTCCAGTCAGGTATGTGTCGGTCTCAGTTCAACTGTTTTGCACATTTGAGCCCTGTGGTGCCCTATGCCAGCAGCACTGCGAAGGACAAGCAGCTTACTGGGAGAGCTGTAAGGGCAATAGATGGACAAGTCCTGGGATCAGAAAACAGTCACAATTCTGTCTTTTGGAAGACAAATGCCCATTTCCATAACTTAAGGTGGGTTTTAACAGTGCACAAGGCCCAGGTGAGAGGCACTTGCTCCAACTACCCAAAGTCTGAGTTTCTGGCAGTTATGAAGGAGAAAGAGGAAGCTGCTATTTTTCTCTAGGGGATGGGCAAGCCAAGTACCCCAAGGCACCACCTGCAGAAGGGAGTGCAGAAGGAACCACTGTTTCCTGGGCCAGTCAAGATGTTTGTCTGGAACTTGTCTTCTGCCCTTCAGGGTACTCCCCTGCCTGTCCCAAACCTTGCTGATACTGGAGGAGTTGTTTTTTTCTGAAAGCCTCCCCTCCCTCTTGTACTACACATCACATGTCTTAATAATGTAGTTTTCCACTGCTTGCTTCTGCTGTTTCAGATCAAGTGGTGCAAGATCCTTTTGGTACCACAGATTTACTGCAGCTGGTTCCAAGGACTGCACCTTTCCAAGCCTTCCACAACTCTCTCTCTAGAAGCTCCAGGATGACAGTGACCCATGGGCCAGCAGTCAGTTCCCAATCCCTCAGCCACAATTAAAAAGCTACAACCAGACCGTTTCTCACCTCACCCTCAATGGCAGAGGGAGCCAAGAGCTGGCAGAAAATATGGCTAGGAAAAAAGGTCAGTGCTAAAACCAACATACACCCAGGGCACAAACAGGCACAGCACTGCTGAAGGTCCATTTATTTTTCAGGTAAGGACATTCAATGCCCAGCAGTAGAGAAATGAAAGGACAGATGTTCATTCAGATACTCTGCTTTAGAAAACACTTGGAGAGCTCTGATCAGGCAAAGGCTTTGACAAGAAGGAACTGCAGGAGCAGCTCTGTTAGTTTCTGTTTTTAAGATGCCAATTAAAAGTTTTACCACATTTTAGAATGTGTCTTAGAGCTGGTGTATGACAATCTCAATCTCACCACACGTAGCAGTGATGACAAATACCGGCTCACACCCAGCCCCTCCATCCCCCTGTGGTTGGTGGGGACAGCTCCAATGTCAGTGACAAAAGGAAGCCTCTTTCAGTACCACTGAAGTTTTTCATTACAATTACTTCACACAGGAGTATGAGCTTAAATCAGGGCATCCTCACTTGAATACTGCAATCCTGTAACAAAAGTTCTCCTTACGTGGACAGAGATAATTACTTCCACAATAATTAATACACTTTGTTGTGGACAAATACAACTTTTACTTTCACAAAGAACAAAACCATGTCCTGAAACCAATCTGGAAGGGAAAAAAAAGCGGTGCTGAAATGCTCTCTGATTTATTAATACATACTCTGGAATTCTCTTCAATTTCTCTGCCCGTGGCTGCAATAGTTTCAACTAGCTCTGACACGTCCAGATCCTCAGTCACCATGCCAATATAAACACAGTTCTTCTGCCCTCCGAATTCTGGACCTGTGAGCAGAGAGAATTTGGTCTATGTGCTGTACAAAAGTGCATCCTCACGACAGGTGTGGCGCTCATGCTTGCAGGTCTGGAAATTCTAAAGCATGCACACACACTGCAGTATCTAAGGGCACTGCCTGTGCAGTATAAATCATGCAGGCTGAAAAAAGAACAGCACTGGGAGGTTTCAGAAAGAGAGGAGAAATAACACCTGTATGAGAAAATATGGATATGTTGTACAGCCAGGGTTGTGTAAGAAACATTAGTGCTGAATAAGCTCCCAAGTTGCTGCTGCCTGCTGTTTATGCATGACTTGATTGCACAATTCTAAGGCACTTAATTTTTGAGAGCTGACTAGAAGAAGATCTGAGGCCTGAGTAAGGAAATTAACATTCTTTCAGCTATAAGGTGGCACTTTGTAAATGTGAAAGTGCTGCTAATCAGCATGAAAGTCATCTGAAGCTTTTGGTCTGGCCCCAGAAAGCAGTGAACGGGTTCAGTGGGTTTTGAGCAACATCTGCTTTGCAGCAGATAGAGCACTAAGTGAGAAGGCTCCACTGATGTATTCTTTCCACTGCAGTATTCTTTCTGACAAGGAAACCCTTTTTGGTCTGGTTGCTCCTAAGTCACAATTAGTTCTGAGAACAGGGCCCCTTCATTACCCTGCTGAACATTTACCAGCAGAAATGTCTGGGGAAACCGAGTTCCAAAGGCTGTTTCTACCACAGCCATGTAGGTAGCAGCATTCCATTGTAATGACCCATGCACAGACACCTTACTGGCCCATTCTAACACAGCCAGGAAAGCCACTATGAGCTTGAGCTGGGTGTTTGAAACCAGTGCAGTTACCCAAAGAGAAGGTGAGATCCGACTCCAGTTCATTTAACTTTTTCAGCAGCTCTGTATTGATCTTTTGAAGTTCTTTCTCCCGCTTGTCATCGTTCTCCTTATCGCTGTGACAGTTGTATCTTCAAGCCAAGCCAGAAGAGAGTCATTTCACTTACAGCACATACAAAAACACACACAGAACATCACCTCTTAAATCAACAAGTTAATTGGCATTTTTAGCCAGAGATTCTGGGTTGGGCTGAGCTTGCTGCGGCAAACGCCTCTCAACACAGGACTGTTCCAGGGAGTATATTGGTTAGACTTCAGCAGTTGGGACTACATGGAATCTTTCCCAGAAGAAGGTAGCAGAAGACCAGAACAGACACCTGAAGGGATTTCTGAAGTGGCATTCAGTTTGTAAGTGATCCCATGATGAAAATGTGAGTTACCCTTGGCCAAGTACAGGAGGATGCACTAGCATATCACAAATGCATCTCGCAGACCCACACACTGCCTCCAACACTAGAATTGTTGCCCTGGCTTTGCTACAACAGCTCTTCAACTTTTCTTTAAAGAAATAATTGAAGTAAACATTAAAAACAATCCTTAGGAAGCACTTCACAGCTTTAACTGAGTGTAAAGCCAAATAATCAGCAAACCACACATCCAAGTGTATTCCCTTCTGCTAATGCACAGCTTATCATGAAGAAAACACCGAAAAGCTTACCTTACAACACCTAGGCCTGGCCAGTTAAGATCTTCAATATACAACAGGCCTACTGTTCTTCTCACTTCTTGCTCAAATTCCTCTCTCAGTTGCAGGGTACTTGTCAATACTGGTATCTTCATTTTTAAGCAGTCTACTAACTGATCAACATCCTGTATTTCAGTTCCTAAAACTGAAGAGCTTATGAGTCAGTTTGTACTAAAAGTGAACAGCCATCACCTAGCTATCTCAATTAAGTAATTTGCAACCAAGTCACTCTCCAAGTCAATCACAAATAGAAATTCACAGATCATTTGAAATGTCTTGATCCCTGTAAAAGTGGGGTTTCTGCAGTTATTTATGCACTAATGCATCAAGCTGGAGAGCAAGTATTTCATAAAAAGCAGGTTAATAAACCGGATTTTATGAGGTTACAAGCTGAGGACACAATACCCTTTTCCATTACATTAGGAGCTAGCATCAGAAGAGTTCCTTCCCCTTATCCAAGCAGATCATGGATTGGCTTCCATTGCTGGTTTAAAACAAACCAAACAAAACCTCACAGCATTGCCAAGTAATTTTATTCTAAAATCTACTTTTCTGCACACCAGGATCCTCTCACATCACCATCAGGTGTTTTGATAGCCTAAGCCACTCACCCTACATGAGCTAGAAGGAGATGCCCTGCAAGTTCCTCTGTGCATCTGCTGAGACTAAGCTATGCACACATACAGTGCTGTCTAAGACATTTCCCAAGACACAGACTTTTATTCCACCTCCTGCCCCCTTTAATTATAGAAACCCCCAGAGGGTTAGTAAACAATTCTTCTAGTGAAGGAGCTAGCTCTGAACACCAGCACCACCTCCGTGCTGACACTCCTGTGCACAAAGATCAAGCATCCTGTGTTGGGCAGCTGAGAAAAGAAAGATAGGGATGATTTATCCTTCATATTTTTTTGTAACTGGTAGAAACAGCTTCTTCCTTTGCCTTTCCTAATGAATTTCAAAAACAGTCAGCAAAGGTCCCTCTGCAAAGGTGGGGGGGCAATGTCAACCACAAGAGCTGAGCTACCACCAATGCACCCACTGCCAAGGCACAGCAGAGCACTAAAACTGAGACAGCTTTGGGGTTTTTGTAAGAAAATCCTCAGCATAGGAGAACATGCTCCAGGCTTTCTGGGGAACAGCTCCTTTGAGAGCACGCTCCAGGCTTTCTGGGGAACAGCTGCTTTGAGAGCATGCTCCAGGCTCTCTGGAGAACAGCTCCTTTGAGAGCATGCCCCAGGGTTTCTGGGGAACAGCTGCTTTGAGAGCATGCTCCAGGGTTTCTGGGGAACACCAATTCCATTGCAATTCCAGTTCTCACAAGTGGCTGCATTAAGTGAACGTTACCTGCAGAAGTCATCAGTGGGCTAAAACGCACACAGGTGCCTTCATCTTCCAGTTCTACCACGTCGACTCCACTGGCAGGAACCAGCTGTGCCAACTGCTCACCTAGCTGAAGGGATGTGGCACAGTCAAACAACAGAACTCAACGCAGCCTCCTGCAGTCGTTGACTCTTCCCACAGCTAAGGGAAACCCCGTGCTCAAAATTCTCAGGATTTCTCCAAATCACTTCTTGTAACAGAGTACTTAAGCTTGCAAGTGACATCACAAAGCTGGATGTGTGCTCCAAGTCATGGAACTTCAGGATAAGCTAAGTGTTACACATCAGAAGTCTCTGCAGCATTGTCACTGTCATTAGGTATGCCACGATTACTAAGCAACTGATCTAAAACAGTTATGTGCTCAGCTCCCTGAAAAGAATTCAAGCTCTCATGTATTCCCCCACTAGGAAGAGAACAAATCCACCTTCAGATGCAGTAATCATTTCAACAGTAATTACCTGTAAAATAGTCATAAATGTGACAGTAGCTTTGCTTCAGAGCAAATCCATCTTTCAAATCCAAAATGCCCCCTAGATTTGTGAAGAGTATCAGATCAAAACCAGCTCTCAAACAACTCTCCTGCAGGTTTATAGTCACTGATGAAACCCTGGAAGCATTTCCACTGTCACCTCTTCTAAGCTAAAGAGAAAAAGCATCCATTCTTACCCACTGATTCAGAGTGTCATAAACGTGTCTTTCGTTGCTTATTACGGGGTGCTGAATAGTTGAGGCCTGTGCAGCGTGTGAGGTCTGATCTGAATCCAAAGACACAAGAACCACAAAAGGGGATTTTTTATTTACTTAAAGAAAAGGCAACCTAAAATTTAGATAAAAGACAATTACCTTTCCTAGGTAATGTAACACACCCACGTGAGCTGCTCCACCCCCACCTGCCTAACAAGGCTTTTTTTTCCTTGTAAAGGTGTGTTGAACATGACAAGTACTAGAAGTAAACCAGAACTGAATGTACTGGGTTTAGAAACAAACAATTCAAACACTTCTTTCAGTTTGGAGGTTCAAATGCCCCAAAGGAAATAGAAACAATGTTTTCACAAAGCAAAATCCTGTTGCAGCAGCCTGCAATAATTTCATTCCATGCACTCAGCTACTTTCTAAGTTTTTATGATTACTTTTTGGTTTTAACTACTAAAAAATTAACAGCAAGGATTTAAGAGTCCATTACACACACAGAGCGAGCAGAAATGGCCAAACACCTTACATCCTTACAATGCAGGTGGGTGAGTGCTACCTAGGAAAGCTTCTCAAATAAATGCATCCATGTACAAAGCAATCTACCAAGTCAGTGCACCTGGATAGCTTTGTGAGTGCAACCACTAACTGGATTAAAATCAAACCCAGTCCTCCCCCATGCACAAAATCCACAGTCAACACTCACAACAAACCTGCAAAGTTTTCTGGCAGTAATTTGCCTCATCCTAGCTGGACATGTCCCCAGCCTCAGGGTGTGCACATACCAACAGCACAACAGCTTCTGTTGTAACTGAGAGGGCAGAAACCCTCTTTCCTGGAGAGCAAGTCTAAGGATATCCTGCTCAGGCATGGCTGTGGCATGGCTACCCTATACCATTACTGTAGTTCCAGAGCTGTGCCTCATGCGTTCTGCTGTTTTAAGAACCCCCTCAACAGCAAGTGTAGCCAGAACACACAGAAACACTGTCCTTGCCTTGCCACAAAGTTTCAAAGAACTGCCTAAACAAAAGCAAGGAAGATCTTCCCCCAACAACACACTCCAACACGGCTTGCAGCTGCGAGAGCCTTCCATCATCTGCTCCACAGATCAAAATCTCTCCTCCCTCAGGAAGGCAAAAAATTACTTGCTGTGAAAATTTAAACCACTGCAGTCTATCTAAAAAGAGAAGCTACCACATGTGTGGGTTTTATCACCAGATTACAGCCAGCATTCACAAGCTCTTTCACTTGACCCAAGAGAAGTGCACTACAGAGCCTTTACCTCACCCACTTTGTTTCACAAATTAGCAGTTGATAAACGTTTAGAGAGAGATCTAATTTGAATCACATACCTCTATTTGAATATTCCCAGAAGAACTTGAAAACCACCACCGGTGAACTCAGCTCATCTTCAACCTTAAAAACCCCAACAATTAGCTACATTTGCACAGACTGATTGATTGATTTTTTTAAGATGTAACCCATGCACAATTCCTTAGATTGCCAAGTAAACCACGCAACTTTCTTTGGCCTGCTCTGACAGTGCTCACACTGTCTTGGGATTAGAAGTCAATTCTAGGAGTGCAAGGAAAGTGCCTGTGTTGTGAAAGTGTCTGTAAACACAGAAAAGTAAATCACAACTCAGTTGAAGCAGAACTGTATTGATTTAAGGCATAGAGAATTAAAGTTTAGGCACTACAAAGAAATAAACCTATGCATGTTTATTAACAAACAGACTAGAATATTTTCATAGAATCACAGAATCAGCAAGGTTGGAAAAGCCCTCACAGCTCATCAAGTCCAACCTGTCACCCAAGACCTCATGACTACTAAACCGTGGCACCAAGTGCCACTTTTATTTAGCTTTAATTGCTTTCAGATATTAACATTAAATACAATTCTCTGGGAAACTGCCCCAGAATCACTGGGCAATGTCAAGAAAAGTTCCAGCAGGAATAACAAGATGATAATTGATTCTGCTCTGGGGATAGGAGAAACAGACCAGCAACTTCTGGAACCAAGCTAAGGCTGCAATTCAGAATCCTAATCATGCAAGATTTGTTTCAGTAGAAGGGGAAAGTGCTGCAGTAATGTGAACTCCCAAGGCCATTAATACTCTTGAATACTAAGCTGAACTTATTTTCTATACATCAAGTGCCAACTAAAATTGGGAGTGTGGAGAAAAACCACCAAGCCAATGGAACAGGACACCTGTTAGAAGCTGAATTTGGGATGAATACAGGAGATGCAGTTCTTACAACTCTTCCTAGTGTGAAAGCCTCAGCTGGGCTACTTTGTGTGTACAGTTTCCCAAGGTTCACAACACTACCTCAGCAGTGGTGTAATAGGCAGCCAGAATGTAATAGAGAAGCTTATGGAAACTGCATGTTTTGCATGGGATAGAGTCAACCTCTGGAGCGTTTCCAGATGTCATTCTGTCAGCTCCACTGAGTGCACAGCAATGGAATCAATACAATCATTGAACACCAGAACACAGTTACATTACCAAGCATCTCTGAAACAGCAGCTATGATTCCAGATAATTGTTTTTAAAAATCAAACTATTCTTATCACTTCACAAGCAAAGGGTTAGCTACACAAGCAATGGATTCAAGGGCACCATACCGAAGTTTTAATGAAATCCAGGTTTTTCAGGTTTTCCAGCAGCCTTTGACTCTACAGGACACAAGAGAAGGGAAACAAAAGAAAGAGAAAACACAGTTTTAGAAGTTGAAAGTTACTCTGAAAAACATTAAATGCCTGCAGATTCACAGAATGCATTGGGGTGGAAGGGACTCTCAAAGGTCATCTTCCAGCCCTCCTGAAGTGAGCAGGGACACCAACTAGAGCAGGCTGCCCAGGGCCACATCAAATCTGATCTTGAATGCCTGCAGTGTCAGGGCCTCAACCACATCCCTAGGCAACCTGTTTCAGTATTTTACCAATCATAAAGAACTTCCTCCTTCTGTATAAGCTAAATCTACCCTGCTTCAGTTTAAAACCACTGTCCTACCATCGTTTCTGACAACCTATGACACATCAGAGATGCATCCAGCTCTTATTTGTAAATGTAGACTGTAACAAAAAAATATTTCCTGGTTTTAGTAGAATAGTGACTACACAATGATTTCCACTCCCTAAAGCCTGGGTGTGTTTGTGGACAAAGTCCCATTGCTGTTACAACTCCCCTACCTAAAGCACAGCATGCAGCAGAGCAGTTGATGTGCTCAAAGCAACTGGTTATGACAGCTTCCCAAGTTATTTTCATTAGAAAAGACATTCTTACTTTGTGGTTTAAGACTATTAATAGACTATTATAAAACTAAGCTTAATCTTAGATGCCACAAAATCTTACTGACTAATGACACTCTGTCACTGCTTTAGATCTTTCATGTCAACAGCTCCTTCACTAACCATTACAGAAAGTTGCCATTTCCATTTTGCCTTCCAAGTGCTGTACCTCTAAAGGGAAAAGGCTTTGCATATAAACAATGCACTTAACTAACACATTATATTGGGCCTTAATTTTCACTAGGGTAAGGACTCAACTTCACAAATAGTGTACTTGCCACTGTATCTGCAGAAATGTCTTTGAGTCCTTTTTGTCAGGCATTTCTCATTTCCTGTCACTTAAATTCAATGCAGTGCTAACAGGAAAATGAGAAAGTCTCTCTCTGAACAGCTTTCAAGCAGAAGAGTTACAATAGAGAAGTGACAATAACAAGTGATTATGTTCACTGTTTAGAAAGAACAAAGATTATGTATTTGTCCTAAGAAAAATAATGAAATGCACAATGTAAAAGTCCACCTCCCCTTCTTGAACCTTCATACTTTGTCTGTAATACAACATGACCCAATATGCTGTACTGTCAACAGCTGCAGGGTTCTGAGTTGATTCTTCCACAATGCATCACAATAATGTAAGAGATGGGTTAACAGCTGTTACAAAAACATTCCTAAGCACAACGGTGTCCTGTGATAGCCCTCTGGATATCACCTGTACTGTCATTGCCATCTGAACTTTGTTTCTTCTTAGAGACTCAAGCTGTTGGATGGTGAGATTCCCAAGAACAGTCTCCAAACCATAGTCAAGCAAAGTATCCATAGACAATGTGTCAACAAACTGCTGCTTACTAGTTGTGAGGCATGCTTTATCCTCTCCACAATCCCATCGTGGCCCAGGTACTGCAAGGAAAGCCACAGTGGCAGGGCACGGAGCTTCTCTACAGGCTGGCTTGATGTCAGCCCAGCTGCTAAGGACTGAAGAAAAACAAACAATAATCAAACCACTATTAAATGCCCTTCGATTATTCCACTTGTGCAATTTTATGGGATATTTCACATCTTAAACAGGGGAGCATTTGCAAACTGTAATTTAGATTCTTATAAAGAACACGAAATGACACCACAATCAAAAGTGCCAAGGTCTCGAGAAGGAGGAGCGAGATGGTGAACGTACCAAAGAGGGATCCTCGTGTCTGTAGAGTGTCACTGCAGGCACGGCCGGGAGACCCAGCCAAGAACCCAGAGTCAGAGTCATGCTGTCACACTTTGTAGCAGCCTGAAGTTTATTACAAGAAGCAGAACATAAGCCATGTAAATTCTGATTAGGTCATGCCCTTAAAATCTAGAGCACAGGATTCTGTTTCGAGATACAATAAAACGTACCAGTACAGAGGAGGAAACATAACCCAGAGCCAAAGTTGCCAAATTCACACTAGAAAAAGAGAGTGGGTTTAGCACATACTTAATATGCATTAAAAGACAGCCTTTTAATCTTCAGTTTAAGAATTCTGTGTTAATGGATAAAGGGAAACCAGTTTTGTTTATATATTTTTCATTGACACTGCAGTGGATGCTGCTGCTTGGTATTCTAAGGCTTAAAACCCAAAAGTTAAAAATTATTTCACACTAAAAGTTTCTTTTTTGTTCCAGCTTTGGGGAAATAATCTTCTGAAGTCCTATCCATAACTCTGCATCAAGTTGATGTCAGAAATAAATAACATGCAAACATAAGACTACACAGCATGAAATATCAGGAGTAACAGAGCCTCTACTCCAGGCTCAAAACTAAAACCCCCACAATTAGAGCACTAGAGTCTTCATTAAGATTGTCTAAATTCTTGGCATTTATTTTCCTCTTCATTTAAGCCTCCTCACAGCCATGCTGCACAGTGCACTTGCACCAGTCGTCTTGTCAACCCTCACTAAAGTGTCATCCCTTCCACACTCATTTCATCGTCAGCAATCACTCTGTAGCACCTCCCCGACTTGTCCTCGAAGGTTTTTTTTATTCATATTGAGAGTTCTTCAAAGCAAGAACAGATCACAGAATGGCTCAGGTTGGAATGGACCTTAGAGATCATCTACTCCAACCTCCCTGCCATGGGCAGGGACACCTCTCAACTAGATTTGGCTGCTCAAGGCCTCATCCAACCTGGCCTTGAATGCTCCCAGGGAGGAGGCATCCACAACCTCCCTGGGCAGCCTATTCCAGAGTCTCACCACCCTCCTGCTGAAGAACTTCTTCCTAAGACCCAGTCTAACCTTACTCTCCCTCAGCTTCAAGCTGTTCCCCTTTGTTCTGTCTCTGGACACCCTCATGAAAAGTCCCTCTGCAGCCTTCCTGTAGAATCCCTTCAGGTAATGGGAGGCAGCTCTAAGCTCCCCTTGGAGACTTCTCTAGGCTGAACAGGTCCCTTGGGCTACCCTCACAGGAGAGGTGCTTTAGCCTTTGGAGCTGGATAAGATTACTAATGCAGTCAAAGCAGCCACAAAAAGAGTGCCAAAATAACCACTCCAGCCACTTCTATATACATGTAACCATTTGTACCTCAAAGCAAGAGGATTCTAAGTGTGTAAAATACTTCATGTGACAAAAATAAAGATGGTCCCATGGCAGCTAGCTGGTTGCCTGCAAACTTCTGTGCTGTTAGTTAGCCTTGTTAAGGACTGTGGTTATACAGAAACAGAGTTCAAGTTTCATACCCTTCTACATGGAGCCACATATTATACTGCTCACAAAGCTCCTTCAGTCGGCCAAGCTTATCTGTGTGCCCAGCACCTGGTGTCCCTTTGGCGAAAAGGAAAAGAGGCAATGACAAAAGATAAGCATGCAAACTAGGACTCCACATAAAAGCACCTGTTGTACTCTTGTCAGAACAGCCACACATCAGCAGGATATAGGATGTTTAAATAGAGCCCATTACATGATATTTCAGTTTGGTTCATTGGGACATAAGCCATTGGAACTCTGAGGGAAACATGAGATACTTGTTTGGATGTCAATGTACGTTACAGTTACTTAGAAAGTTAGATGTCCTAGGCACTAGAAGATTCTGCAGCCTCAGATAAGAAATGCAGACATTTTAAATATGTACAAAGTATGTCCTCTACTAGAGGAAGCTAAACCAAGATCAACAGCTCAGGTGTTTTTCCAAGTCCAAAGCAGTAACAGCCACCTCCTTCATTCATACTTAAACCAAATTTTGTTCCTGCACGGTTGTGTTTAATTAACTTGTAAGAAAGTACAATTCTTAAAGCTGAAGTTGATGGCACATCCATCAAAAAGTTCTGAAGTTTTGCACTGATTTTTAACAAGAGATTTGCACTCACTAAAATAACTTCTTGTCACATTAACAGGTAAGCAGAACTTTAGCAGTACAATTCACCTTCGTATCAATTATGTAAGAACTCCTCCTGCCAAGCAATTATTGTGTGGTCATGATGTTATTTCCTGATATTTCTTAGCATGCAACTACTAAGCTTGTTTAAGAAAAGCTATTTCCATTTTGGATTTTTTAAATATATATATATATTCACTACATTGTGTGCTTTTTTTTGGCTACTGTTTGTCCACAGCACTTACCAGCATTGGCCACAAGCAACAAAGGCAGTTTTCCAGACTCCACATCATCTTTAATTAGTCTGTCCAACAAAGCAACATCCTGTTATCAATAAGGAAAAAGATATGTATTTATAAACATTGCTCCAACTATACAGACTTGTTTCTGCTGAACTGGAAAAAGGCACAGAGTAAAAATGGACAGCATTCTGACATTCTGGAAGACATTCCTAATGTCTGTCTTTGTGGCTTGCAGTTTCTTCTCAAAGTTAAAAAGAACCTGAAGGTTGGATAAAGAAGGTGTGACAAATATAACACAAAACACATCACAGTTTGTAAGCACACCTCTGACTACACATTCTCGAATTCCTTGACTAAAAAGCACCTTACTATATGCCATTCAAAAAGCCTTTCAAATGACATATACCAAGAGAGAAGCTGTTGGCTTTTTATTTCCATCTACAATTTGTACAGCTGTAACGCCAAAGACCTAGAGGTCAAAACAAGAAATACCTTAAGCAGCTTTTCCTAACAACACACTTGACATTCATTTAATGAGGCTTTTCAGAAGAACAACAAACAAAAGAGCTCTGAAGGAAGACAAACTTACCATTTGGTGTTGAGATCCAAACATGGTGTTACAAGGCACACGGCACATGCAAGAAAGGGGCAACCCTAGCTGCAATAAAAGTGATGGAATTTCAGCCCAGACATACTCATTTCAAATGTTCACAGAAACATAGAGAGTGACACAACAAATAGTAAATCTAACAATACAAACTGAACATTGCATTACAAAGTAAGTTTCCTGCTGAAACTTATACCCAAATTAATAGCAGAGAAAAGAAAGCACAGGAGAAAGTAGAAAAACCAAGAGTCAAGTTTTGGTTAGCACATCAACTACATCAGTTTTTCTTAGTAAGATATCTGTACCCCATACCACAGACCAAGCTTAGTTCTCTTTTTCTTGGCCACCCTTACAATTAATACAACATTTAAGCAAACATGTGCCCTGTGTATGTGCAGCGTGAAGCATTCCACTGGAGGCTCACAGTCACTTTACTACCGAGCAGAGAGCATACTGCCTATGCTGGTAAATGGGAAGTCCTTCCTTTGATATGGAGGCAAAAAAAGAGGGAGGCTTCTGCATCATTAACAAGAGGGGCTGCTGAGGAATCAAGGCCTCTTATAGTTTGATCTTAGCAGTGGAAGTTGCAGGCAGATGAGTGGATCTGAAAGAGAACTTTGACTGGCCCAAGTCAATTCACAATGCTGCTGGCAGCAGCACGCCAGACTGCTCTGCAAACACCACTCTTGTAGGAAGAGTCTGAACATACTGTCAAAATTTCCATTTCAAGTATGCAGTATGAAGCCAACACAGACCAACTGTATGGATTTACCTGATTGCAGAGAGCTTGTCCCAGGCCTATTCTAGCTGCAGAGCTAATGTAGATGACAGGCTGCTTATTGTAGAGCACGTTAAACCCTTCTACTGTGTAATCCTCATAGCGCGTGTGGATAACAAGCCGACAGATCTTCAGCAGGCCTTGGCGATCATCTTCGTGGTAATATGCTGATCCATTCTCATACCTGCAAGAACAACTGAGTGAATCTTACCAATAAAACACAAGCATAGTGACTACAGCAACACTGACCAGCAAAGCAGCTCATGAGAGGGCAAAGAAGGTACATAAAAACCCCTTCTGTTTTCCCAGGATTGATTAGAGCAGGAGGAAACTTTGATGAGACAACCTGAGGGAAGCCTCGGATGTATTCTCATTTAGACTGAGATATAAAGAAAGCAAAAATATCTGAGTTCCTAAGGATTACCCTGACTGAGTTCAAAACCTTGCTGGCTAAGAGCAGAGTCCAGGAGGAAATGCACAAAAGTTTTCATCTGTTTTAATAGACAAGTAAATTCTGAACTGGTAATTTGGAAGTGAATGCAATTTGAACTTCTTTCAGTTAGTGCAGCTGGAATAAGAGACATGAAGTGAGGTCAATGGGCAGGAGCTGACAGACTTTCCTATGAAATCACAAACCAAGATATTTTGTAATACTCAAAATCACTGATGTCACTGGTAATTGAGAGCTGGAAAGTAAGACTGCAATTCAGTACAATTCCTTCAGCAGATATGTTTTTCTCCAGGAATAGTTTGATGACTTTACAGCTATTTTACCTTCAATCTGATTTATTAGCCCTTTTTCCTTTTGGCTCAAGGGAGGTGGGTGGGTGTGTCTGCTCCTCTCTACACCTTTTTAAACCCTTTTAAAATTCCAACTAAGATCAGTGCATTAACATTTGTAGTAAAGAAACAAAGTGAATAAACCAAAGAAGAGCTAAGGTGCAAGTGTTCCACTCGGTGGTCCCTCACCTGCCTTAGCTGCAGCAAGGGAATCAGCAGGAGTGACAGTAGCAGGCATGCCAGGTTGTTAGGCAGCTTGCAGGCTGGATTGTTCATTTAGCATTTGTGTAATACCTAAGTCAGTGGCCTTGCACAACACAAGAGTGGCATTTATCAACAAATTTACATACAGGCCCTGAAACAGCTTAGGTGATCACTGACTCTGATGCACAAATGCTGCTGAGTATTGCAGATTTAAACTCCAGAATAACCCAGATCCAAACTTTTACTTTACCTTTACACAACAGTTCTGTAATCTAATATGGGCAAAGGGAGTTGCTCATAGCTATATAAAGAAATATTTGTTCAATATTGTGGCCTATGGGTCACAAAGCTTTGGAGACCACAGTCCAATAGATACCTGGCATTAATCACAAAAATCAGTTTTCACTTGGTTCAGAACAGCAATATTTCTTTTTATTAGCCATGCCATGTAGAAACATCACTGACACTACAGCTATGCACACATTCATCACTTATCAATAGCTAGGTTACCTGCAACTTCTCAAATTTCATCATTGCACGAGGTTTCAACATCCTTAAGTCCAAGACAGGTAGAGATAATAATTGCATTTATCAAGTAATTGCTAGAGCTGAGCCCATCAATGTAAGACAAATGCTCTGCAACTCTAACTAATCTTGGATTCATTTCAGTTGTATTTTTACCATTTCATCTTGCACTGTGCTAAAAAAATTCAACAACATTCTCCTCCCTAGCACTGGTGAGATTTTCTGAAAGACACAGTATCAAGGGAAGGAGAAAGTTTTCTGTCTTTTTTTTCCCCTCTTCAGGAAGATTAAAAAAGAAGAATTTCTCTAATCAGTGAATCGTGAATCCCCTCCCCCCCGACTCCAACACCTCCACACAGCTGATTTCCTTTCTTCTTCTCTACACTACATGATGAAGGAGGTATTTATGAAAGATTTTGCTGTACTGGAAATTTCAGAAACATCACACATCATAACTGGAAAAATAATTACATCCAGGAAGAGAAAAGCACTCCAAGCCTCAGCAACACAGCATACGTCTCAAGAAACCACAATTTAGTTAAACATTTGACCAGCAAACACTTGCCTACAGCTGCACTTTGGCCCTTAGCTCCACCATATGCAGCTTATAAAAGGATTTTTATGGCAACTGTGTTATTAATAAGTTCCTGCTGTTCCACAAGTAGTGTCTCTTTTCCCCTTTTTTTCCCTTTATGTGATATTTCAGGTATTTCAAAGAGCATTTGTAAGTTTGTGGCACCATGGACACTCCAGTCACTCATATTTTTAACAAGTTACCACTTCCTAGTCATACTTAAATTGTTTACAGGGACCCACCTGAAAAGCCTGCAGAGCCAGAGAGTAGTATCAGAAAGGATCCTTGTGGTAAGTTTTCTCAGTCTTTCCCTGTCCAGCACTGATATATAAGCAGCCAAACTATGTCCCAGCAGAGCCATGTGACCCTGCTCACCAACATTCTGAAGTCTGCAAGCCAGAACAGAATCACTGACAATTAAATACATGCCATAAACATTACAGTTCATTTTAGGTTTGCATGTTTTCACCGGAGAGCTGCAGCACTTGTTGACATTCATTTTGAAATACTTAGAGAGCAGTACAGTACCCCAGTCACCTTCCTGCCAGTGCGCATTATGGGCTGAAATACCAGTGCAGACAGAAGCACCTGCGCTTCACCTGGCCATGCTGCTTACACCACCACCTCAGCTTCTTCTTGTGCCAATCATCCAGCCTGAGCTGGAACTAAGCACTTTGTCTGCACTGGGACTTTGAAGTGCACTAAACACATAGCTTCTTTCTCCATGCAGAACACTCAGGAGACTGATTTAAAGTACCTTTAGAGGCATAACTTTCATTAGTTTGGGGGATGGTGGTGGTAGTGTGTGCTTGGGTGGTGGTTTTTTGTTGTTTTGATCTCCAAAATGGTTTTCTAATGTTAGCTTTCAATAATCTTCTGTGGACTAGTTAATATTATTTCAATTTTACATAAAACAAGTTTTAGTTCCTTTTTTCCCCACTCTTTTTTTTTTTAATAGCCTGCAGGGAGATGGTGTTCAAAGTTTATAAGACTTTCAGACCTTTGAGAAAGTAGAAGAAAGTGAGCTGTCATATTAGAAACAATCCCCTTGCGTAATGCAATTCAGCAATTGGTAAGGAAAGCTTTATAATTTTAAGAAGGTCAAGCCTAATGCACTATTTTGGTTCACAATATAATGTAAGCTGACTTGAAACATGGTTGCACAGTATCTTTACACTTCAGAACACTTAAACATCAGAATATAACAAAATCAGGTATCAAAGTGATCCACGTTTGTTTTACCGGTAGGCCTGTGAAGCTTCCTCTTCCTCCTCTCCGTGCATCAGGTTCTGAACTAACTGAAGTATGCTCACCATATCCTGACCACTGGTGAATCAGGGAGGGGGAAAAAAAACACACATTAGAAGGGGAGGAGGGGAAGAGGAAAAAAAAAGAAGGTAAGGACTAGCACCTAACAATGAGCTGTCTGGGACACTGCATGGTAAGGCATGAAGACAGTGCTGCACTTTCACAAAACACTGAGTACAGCAACAAACAGTTCCTTGCTGTCAGAATAACAGATCATGAAGATGAGGTAGCTGGATCAATTCAAGACCCTACTTAATTACAGTGGGACTCAGACTCATACAAAAAACAATCTACTGAAATCTGAATATTTGGACTGAAAAATTTTTACTTGAGAACGTTTGCTTATTTCTACACAGCAAATTAAGGTAATAGCTAAAGATCCAAATTTCTCTTCATATGATCCAGCTTCAGCTCAAACGTGGCACATCTCCTTCAAAATTACCTGGAAATAGCAGTTCAACATTTCAGTCACCAAGGACAAGTAATGTGTTTTTCTTTTTCCTCTGTAAGCATGGGAATTATTTGTACCATTGTATAACTTTTTAACCCTCTACGAGCATGGGAAAAGTCGATCTAGCACCTGGCCTGGCAAATGTTCCTGTTTGCATTAATACAGAAGCAGCTTGGAATACTAATGCTGCATGCATTTTGCAGGTTCTGCAGAGTAAAGAGCATTATCTAAAAACTGTAGTTGCCTACCTGCCTTGGAGTGGTCCAGGAATATCCTTACGTGCATACTTCTTCTCGTTTTCCTCCTCCACTTTTCTACATTAAAAAGACACAAGAATAAACTACGTATTCAGTTTGTGTTTTAGAACACCAAGCACATAGCCAGCTTTGACTTGCAGAAATACATGCTGACAGGTTGTCAGTGAAATCAATTGCAAAGCTTCATAAATAAATCAGATAAGAACAATATGGAAGTTTAGCTCACTCTGAATTAAAGCATTCCTGGTTTGGGGATAGGATTGGGGTTGAAGGTCTCTTCCAACCTGGTCTGGTCTATTCTATTCTATTCTATAGAAAATATCAAAGACAGAAGAATCTCATGTACAGGAATTAAAAGTTACCTTGCATAGCAATAGGAAAACAATCTACCACCCCTGAAAAACAAGGCTCACTTCACTTGCTCTGAATGTTACAGAACATGCATGAATATTTTCTTAAGTTACTTCTAAAATCCATCACTTGAGAAACAGTGGTGTTCTGTGTCACTGCAAGCTTCAGAATGACATTGTGACCTGGAACTACTGAGCAAATGAGTTCTTTCTGCTTAATGACAGGGACACTGACAGTCCTTCCTCTAGCAGACACAGCTACTGTTTTTGTAGTTGTTATCCCTTGCACATACCTTTGATTGTCTTCCAGCATCTTCATTGCTTCATTCAGATTCTTCCCCATTTCTGCTAGAGTAGGATCAACCATCTATCAGGGAAAAAGAGAACAACTCTTAAGAACAGACCAAACCACATTTATCTTCAATGGTGTTCACACAACATTCTCAATACAAATTCATGCATCAGATTCTGTGTGCACTTATTTAAAAATACCAGTATGTTGAATATCCTGAATATATACACAGTGAGAACACACTACTAACCTAAAATAACCCAAAAGAAAACTCAGTGGATTTCATTATTGATAGATCTAATTTTTTCTCCACAAGGAAACTCAGAACTTTTCCTGATGAATAATGAAAGTGCATCAGAAAGCAAGAAGGATCTGAGAGGTACAAGCAAGAAGGATGAAGTAACTGCTTGTTACGTTTTAGCTACAAAATTAGGTACATGCCATAGCATCCCCCCAAAAAAACCCCAAACCCTAACAACCACCAACCAACCAACCCCCACCAATAAACCCTCCACAACAAGAACAACAAAGAATAAAATGTAAAAAAACTAAATAAATCTAAGGGTCACCTAATCTGTCCACAGGCCATGGAAAAGAGATTGAGACCCTAAATACAAGCACAAGTCATTCAGTGGCAAAACTCAATTAGCAATTATCCTTTTACTTCACCTCAGAACTCCTCTTTCAGCACCAAGAAGAAAACCACGACCACACCCTCAGCCAAGGTGACTCAAGAGTCAGCTCTCATGATGTACAGACCATTAAAAAGAAGCAACCAGGAATTAGCCTCTCTGCCATAATAGTAAGAGCTGAGGGAAATCAAACAAAAATTCAGCACCCCCCCAACGACAACCTATCACCAAAGGAGAGTGATCAGTAGATAACTAGAAGACTGCTCTTACATGAGAAAATAAGTTGTTTGGGAAGCTAATGACTGGAAAATTTGACCAAGGCAGGCTTTAGGTTACTGAGCATTCTGGTGCAAATTCAGGGGGAAATTTGCATAAATTCACAGTTCATTTATTTTTTTTTCCCCTCAGACTGCCAGTTCAACTAAGAGATATTCAAAGCTATTCAAACAATGATTCCTAGAAGAATAGTTTTCAAAACATATGAAAAACCATCTAGTTAAAATATTCTTGTAAATCTGAGGTTTTTTCCCTATTCTTAGTACCTTTAAAACAATTTTTAACCTGAACTTACTGGAGAGATGCACTTTGACTAGGCAAAAGAGTGACCAGCAGCAGGCAGTTTAAGACTGACAGAGAAAAGGCTTATCTTCCAGCAGCTGCAGCCCTCTGGCTACAGCATACAAGTCCAAAACCCCAATTGCAATGATGAAACCAGGTGACAACAAACACATGTTAAAAAGCCTGCCAGGACAACAGAGTTTTATGAATCATAGCAGTTATTTCCCCTGAATCAGTGACGAGTTCAAAGATGGCTAAATAGCCTTTCCTGAAGAACAGCTTTTCATTGCTGCTCACTGAGACATGCAACAAGCAAACTCATTTGCTCATGTAGATACAGACAGAAAAGCAAATTTAATCACAGAAGGTAGTGAGATTAATTCACATGAGGACTTTATTTTAATCCAGAGGACTGATCAAGAAAAGAAAGTTGAGAGTTGCCATATGTTCACAGACTATTGTTACCAAAATATTTAAGGATTTAACTCATATTACAGCAAGTGGTAGGTGGCTGGAACAATCAGTAGCCGAGCAGGGTCACAATGGATCAGTTCAAACCTCATAGTATCATTCAGGGTTGGAAGGGACCATAAGAATCATCTAGTTCCTACCCCCCTGCCTTGGGCAGGGACACCCTACACTAGATCAGGCTGGCCAGAGCCTCATCCAGCCTAGTCTTAAACACCTCCAGGGACAGGGCCTCGACCACCTCCCTGGACAACCTGATAGCTCTCTGTATTCTGTTGCTTTATAAGTGGCTGGTAACAAACATTTAAGGGAAGAACAAAAAAAAAAACCTACAGTAATCAGCAATATTTTCCCACACCAGCTCTCAGCATTTAGCAGAAGATGTGTTTTTACACTGCTGGCTTCTACAATATCCACTGGCTACAGGGGCCACAACTTAACTAAGCACTGACTGAAAAAGAAGTACAAATACAAATAGCTCAAGACTTCATCATATTTAAAAAAAAAAAGAGAAAAAAAAGTAACAACACAGAGAGCCAGAAGAGAAATATAACTATTATCATTGGCAATATTTCCCCACATTTTCAGTTGTTTACAGAGTGGCACTGCAAGGAAGCTCTGAAAAAAAATAAATAAATCAGTTTTGCTCTTGGGAGTCCTTAAGGGAGTAACTGATTGGACGTAATTTACTGATTGTGACTATCCCACACACTATAAAAGGTTGCTATAAAACATGATTAGTGGCTGGAAGGCAGTTACTTGCTCAAACCTTCCTCAGGATCACATCAAACAGATCTGTTGTAGATGAGGACTCGATGCAGCGACACTGTAAAAAGGGTTCTGAGATGCTTTTGTTTGCTGCTACCACAAAATTCACCTGCTGAATTACATCAGATGTTAAAACCTTGTGAGTCATCCTGTCTCACTCACTAATTATGCATGCATGAAACCTTTCTGCCAATACACTGGCAGAATAAATACATAAAACAGGGTTTTAAAAGTCCTAAGACCCACAAAATGTTAAGAAATTCAGAAAGCCTTTGAATTCGGATGTGAGCTTATTTGGAAAACTAATCCCTTCTGGGTTTTTACCAAAGTGGTTATGCAGCAACTTAATTTTTCCTTTGAATTATGGGAAGTAAAAAAAAAAAAACCCTTTTACAGCTGCACACTGAACTTTTTATGTGCTTCCTCCTCATGGAGGTGGGAAGCAGAAGACTAATACTTGTTGTAAACACTGAAAATAGGTGTGGCATACGTTGCAACAATGAACCACGGGGTTGAAAAAGGTCTCTGAACACACTTTGCCACAATGAAGTAGTGCATTGCTTTAGTCTGTGAGATCAAGTGTGGATAAAATCCAACCAGTGATAAACCGAGTAATTTTTCTCATGTTCTTTCACTCTTTGTAAAAATTAGGCTGGTGGACGGCTTACTAAATACTGCCGCCTGAAACACAGGACAACACATTTTTTGAGAGGATTAGAACAGCTGCATGAAATGTCACACTAGCCTTAGTTTCTGCATTCAGTCCTGCCCCTGGAATCACAAGATCTGACTGACCACAATTAGGTGACCAGGAGAGTTGTAAGACATGCAGCATCCTTTCAAGCTCTGAGAAGGCACCAGCCAGTTTCTCCTCCCCAAGTGTCTACACAGCATCCTATCACCTCCTTCCTCCCTAAGCCCTTGACAGACCACACCATTCGCCACCCTGCTTTGACTTTCTTCATTTGTTGCCTTCGATGTGTTCACCATGCCTTCAACAATTCACTAAGATCAACTTGCACTAGGTTTGATTTGTGTTCACTTCCCTATGTTGTAACTTATCTGTTACTATTTTTAAGCACTTTGAAGTATAATCTGTATCTGGTTTTATAGGCAGCATATCACACCTTTGGGGAGGATAAGGGGCCATTCTCCAGTTATGGTAAGACTGAACATTAACTACAAATTAAAAAATAAGAATGTTTCTTCATATACCAAGGCTTTAAAATCTTCATGTTTGTGTTGGTTTAAGCTGACTGGCCCCACTAGGCGGGATGCGGGGGGGGAGGAAGGGACAGGGCTACCCCCCTGCCCAGATGCACAAAGCAACAGAGCAAGCTGGATCATATATTTTACACCATGCTGACATCATGCTCACCATATGACAGGAAAGGGGTTGGCCAGGGTTTATAGGACTTGTCATCTATCCTATAATTTGTAAAGTTCCCTGTTCTGGGCTTTTGTGTCTCTTCCCCAGTTTCTTGGCTGGGGATTGTCCCTTTCATTCTGGTTTCAGTTTGCATGCAGAGGTGGTGGTTTTCAGTGGTGGTTCGGTTTGCTGTGCACACTAATACCTTTCCTCCTGGTTTTGTTTTCCCTTTGTGTAATCTGATATCCCTGCAATAGAGTAGTAAATTGTCTTTGTCTCATCATTACACTCTGGATTTCCTGGCTCCTATCCTCCCTGCCCACCCAGAGGGGAGGAGGTGGAGGAAGGCGAAAACCCCTCTGTTGTAACTGGACTGCAGGGACTCTGCTGACAATGCCAGCAGGACAATTGCATTCCCATAAGCTGTACTCCTAATGTAAGAAAGGTCCTACACAAACTACTGTGCACATCAAGAAACTCACAGCAGTAGCTCATTGTGTACTTCACCAGAGGAAAGCCTTGTTCTCCCACTACATTGTCCTATTTGCCTACAAGAAAGGTCTACCACCAAGACCCAAAGCCTGTTCTCAGCAGTCATCTCAAACAGTATCAGTATTCCTCAACCAAAAGAATAGTGCCTATAATTCTCCAGGCTAAGAAAAGTTTTAGACCATCAAATCAAAACACAGCCACTTCATGACTGTTTGGCTTGAATGAAATGGCACAGTGTCACCACAGGGCTGCTGCTCATAGGTATTTGTTCTTTCCATCTTTGTCTGTCCCCGGATATGCAGCAGGACTCACATGCAAGTCTGATGTCATAGGTCTGCCATAAAGTTTCAGGATGTTATGAGAACTAACACAGTAACAAAAGACAGAAGTCATAGGCTGAGCATGAAGCCAAATGCACTTTCTTTATGTTTAGGGAAAAGATTGCTGCAAAGACAGGGAAAATTTATAATGAAAGAATTTGCCCTATTTTACCATCAACACTGTCATCTGACTTGAAACTTAAAATACCAAAACCCCTCAGATGACTGGTCTGCATTAAAAAAACAAAAAGGGGGGAGGGAGGAGGGAATAAATCATAGATCTGTCAGCCAAACTTGTGAAATTTAACACAGGGCTCCTGAAGCCCTTACATTTGATGCTCACCCCACAAAAGATTCCCAGATTTCAGATGAAATTAACTCTAACCACATCACTTATGACAGACACTAATACATTAAAAAAATATTATATATTAAAATCCCCAAACATTTGTCTAATAAACCAAAAGCAATTTGTAAAATCAAACTAGGAGGTGGTTGGTGTGCAACCTGTGTGTCAGATTCTATGATTTTCTTTACAATTCTCTCACACAATGCCTTCAAATACTGGAAAAACTTATCTTTTTTCCATTTGCAAGAACCTGATGACTGCAGCCATTCTACATCATGATGCATCACAGCTAATGAAGTGATTCTACCAGAATGCCTTTGTTATGAAAAATACATTTTGACAAATGTTTATACAAGTTAAAAAGTCCTTATCACTGATGTCTAAATAAGCTGCCTGCATAAATGCATGGCTCAAATACAAGACAGTCTCAGATGGCTACGATAATATTTAAATAAGCACAAGATAAAAGGATACACGTTCTCTGAGGATAAATATACCCCAGTGTAGATGAGTTTCAAATCTATTATGGGAGAACACTTCTTAGATAGCATGCTCAAGACTAGATAAAGAGCAGACTGTACAGACTTACAACTATTTTAACCAAGACTATTTCAGGAGGACACTAACTGCTAAGTGTCTAGAAGACAACAACTGCATTGTGGCATGTTAGAATAGGGAACACTGAAATGTGGATCAAATGTGAAGAAAAAAAGCCAGAACAAGAAGGAGGAAATGGAATGGTAACTACATAATTCTATTGGCATATACTGAAAAATCAAACATACAGCTTTTTGCAAAGCCCTCACCATTATAAACTATTCCTTACACCAACAAAACAAATAGCCACTTCTAGTTTGTTAAGAAATGTAGGTATTTCATTCTTACAGAATGTTTTTGTTGCTTATGATGACCTAGTCAAACAGTTTCTAAGGACTCTGTCGGTACTACAGGACAAAGACTTGCCTCATATTAATCTTCTTGAAGCAATTAAATATTGTATCACTATTCTGACTGAGTGCATAGAGAGGTAGAGACCATGTTCCTAACTAGTACGCTCAATTAAGTTTTACTTAACTGAAACTTTTCAGAACAAACAGCGGTCACGGTAACTTTTGTCAGCGCTAGTAAAGAACTTGAGCTTTTAGAGGCCACCAAATATGCTCTTTAACAATGTATTATTTATGTGGCTTGTAACGTATCAAACCATTTTGCTACAAACTCATTAACCACATCAGAAAGGCACTTCCTGAATCTCCTTGCTATTCATTTCACTAGAGCACATCTCATTCAAACTTGCCTAGACAGTTCCAATGATCACATCGAACTGAACATACTTTGTAAATGGGACGAATGCATTAACACCTCTTAAGTGTACGAGGTGTAAATTCTTTCAAAGGTACACCATTTGCAAAGCCATACAACAACGGTGATAAGCTATGTATCAGTGGCCATTCCACCCGCACTTCTAGGGCAGGTCTTCTGAAGTACACGGCAGGTGCCATAAAAGACAGAAGTGTGGCAGGTCCCAGATGATCAGATGCTGACTGACTCAGTGACAAACGCAAAAGGTGTCAGTCACGATATTACACAATCAATATTTGCTGGTACAGTACATGGTACATATGAGAGCAAACACCAGGCAGCAAACGCCTCCATCATAAAATTTTAAAAAATATATTAACAATCAAATAATATTTTCTTATCTATGCCGCCGAAGGCAAACACTTCCAGGAAACAAGCTCCATCTTCTTTTTAGGAGAACAAACCAAAGACCCCGTTCCCAAAGCATTCCCTGATAGTTATTCTGACTTTCTATGGCTCCGGGACACGGAAATGGGCGGCGTTCACACAGGCGACCAAAGCCACACGCCGAGGCCGGGGAGCGAGGGGAGCGCGCCCGTGGGCTTCACTCGTGACTGAAAGCTTCACGAGACAAAGTTGACTCAGGCCTGTATGACACAGTTCCCGGTGAGGAGGCGGGCTGGGAGACCCGGCGGAGCCGCTACACCGCCGCATGCCGAGGCGCTGGGGAAGCACCGCACCGAGCCCCGACCCACTCATGACCTAAGTCCCCTTCTCCGGACCCCGAAGCGTGGCCACACCGCCCCGCCAGCGATGCCACCTCCATGGCCCGCCCGCCCCTCAGGGCCTGCTGCGCCTCAGCTCCCCTCCACCCTCAGGTATCTGGCGCCCCGGGCCGCGCCCTCCCCTGCCGGCCTGGCACCGGTGCGCCCTGCAGACCTTTTCCAGAGAGGCGTCCATGGCCAGCGGAATCTCCGGTGCGCGCCGCCTCCCCACCGGGCACTTCCGCCTCAGCCCCGGCCGGCTCCACGCTGGCAGCGCTGACGAGGCGGCGGCGGGAGGGGCGGGGAACGCGCTCACCTAGGGAACGGCGGCAGGCCCGCCCCGTGCGCAGCCGAGTCCACGGCTGCAGGCGGGCAGGGAGGATCCGGGGCGGTGGCACTGCGGAAGGCGCTGTGGGGCCATGCACCTTGACAGCACGGGCTGGAGAGAGCGCAGCCCGCTCCCCTTTTTCCGTACACCGCCCGCTGCCGGTTCCCACACACACGCACCCCTCACCCCTCCCGGTCCAGCTGTGGAACAGTCCCGGAAATCGACCGGGGAGGTGACAGGTACTGGCACATGCGCAGTGAGCGCGGCCCGGGCGGCGGCGGGCGCTCACGGGGAGTCGAGTGCGTGGACTCTCCGCCTGTGCCTCGCGGGTTCGAGTCCCTGCAGCCGTGGGTCGTGGCAGGCCGGTACCTCGAGAGGGTTCTGCATGGCTCCAGCCTTCAATAATCTCTCTTGTCACCTCGGTGTGGTCAGTTCGGCCTGCAGGGGCTTGTCATGGTGGCACCAAAATCCTTCCTCCACGTACGGGTGCCGCAGGGGACGCTGCTCAGTCCCAGGAAGCTTCGTCTAGACTTGCTAGAGTCTTCAGAGGCACTTATCCCGGCCAACGGGCCGCCCCGCTCACCCGGGCTTTCCGCGGCTTCCCGCGGCGGAGACGACGAGAGGAAGGGTGGGGAAGGGCGCACGCACCTGCCTGGCGGCTCCCGTCGGACGGGCAGTCCCCGGAAAGCCAAGCCCAGCTTCCCAGAACTTTTTTTTTCTGTTCTTTCAAGCTGGGATAATTCTCTGGTACATGTTTCTCATTCTTCTACCTCTATTTATGTGTAATAGCACGACTTGCAGGTAGCTGCTAAGGTTCTAATGTTTCGCAGGGCCGTACTCGGACAGCACATGGGCCCTGGCACAGGGCGTCTCCCAGACACCGGGCCGCTCGCTGTATTTTGTTATTAAAGCCTATTTCAATCTACGAGCCAGCCGTGGCTATTCTTAGTCGCTTCTGGAAGACTTCGTCATGGTTTGAAATCCATTAAACACAGTTACTAGTAGACCAGGGTGTGAACTTCCACCTCCTACCTGGAGGGGGTTCCCTAAGTTCAGGCCTGAGCCATCGCCAGGCTTGACGGGCAGCTCCCGGGTGCGCCTGTTAGCCTTTGTGCACCACACAACGCTCCCTGTCCGGAAGGGATTCAGATGAGCTCTACGGCAATGGTTCTGTGCATACAACGCTGTGTGCACGGGTCTCTTGAGTAAACTTCCATCGCTTCTGGCTTTCTCCTCAAAGTGCCTCAGCAGCAGAGGGCAAAGCAGAGGACCCACGTGGGGTGGTTGCCCACGTGGAAGACTGAGGAATCACATCAGCCCTGCTCAGGGAGGCAACAGAAACGGGACTGCAAACCAGCAAAAGTGGAAGCAAAAAGCCATAGTTTACTTATCTAACCGAGAGAAAAAGATACAATTTTTTATCTATATAGATATAAATTAAGCAAACAGCACCTAATTTTCACTTGTCCCTTAATGGTTGCAGCAGCACTGCATAGTGCATCCATGATGGACCTTAGACCAAAGCACGGGAGACACAGTGGGTTACAGTTTAGGATTCAAGTAGGTTAGTTCAGCAAATGAACTGTACCATCTCCTGCACTGAGAATATACAGGAATGCAGCGGACTCCTAATGTATACCCTCAAAAACTATTCAAGAAGAAGAGACTTTGGAGAAGACTAGTATCTGTTTCAAAAATAAACATGAGGAAATAATAGGTGAGACAACTAAACCAAGGCAATTGTTTAATTTAAACTGGATGTGTAAGGAGAGAGAGATGGGTAATCTTTTTACCTGGTGTTAGGAGATCTGCATTTTGGGCTCCTGACAGGGAAATCCTCCGGTATGTTTGCAGAGAAACCAAGTGAAGGAGGAAGTCAAGATCCAGATGCTTACTCTTGAAATCCTATCTGATTGCATAAGCAGTGAATTGTTCAAGAGCCAAAAGGATCACAAAAAGGAGTACTTAGTAGCAGTATGATGTAATAGCAAAGTAATAGATCTGTTGAGAGGTACTGATAACCTTGCAGCATGCAAGTACCTAGAAAGATAGCTGAGTTGGGCTAGGCAGCTTTGGGCTTCTGCTTCTGCACCAATGCATAGCTTTTCGTTGTAGGCTGATTTGTTAAAAACATGTTGTCTAATACCTTTGCTCAGTATAGGTCACATCTTCCACCTAAGGTGGGTTATCTTTGACAAGATGATATTTCTGCTAGAAAGATGTCTTAATCTGACACCTGAAGATTCTCATCACCATTCAAGAAGTGTTATTATCAGTGATACTTCATGTGATGGGAATTAATTCAGTTAGTTTATTTCCCGTTCGCATGTGTCTAATATGCAGTTTTATCTCACATGGTTTCTCTCTTGATCTTGGGTGTAATAATGGGAGCCTGTTGTGAGCTTGTGTGTTCCTAGGATCAAGAGGATTTGAGCTGAAATAGTTTTTATTTTAAAGTTTTGGAATGCTCTATGTGGAGGGTTGAGTGAGCAGGTTTTGAAGCTGTTCTGCTTGTCAATTCTGGAATTTGGATTTGATGCCATTATTTGTGAAGGTAAAAAAAAAATCACATTGATTATGGTTGAAATAAATGAGGTGCCCTTTTCCACTGACTTCAGTGGTGTGTAGGCACCTCAACTCCTTCAAGGATCTGAGCCACTTGTGGCAATTCAACAAAGTCTATTCTATTTAATGAGTGTAAAAGATACTTTCATTGAATCTATTCCACTGCCACACCACTGGTGAGTTATGTGGTAGTGGAAAAGAGAAGATACAGCACCTGTTCAGTATATTCCAAGTGAGCTATGGTGCCAACAGTGAGAGCCAGGTCAGAAGGTGAGATGTGATGCAGCACTGTTAGGTAGTTGGAACACTATTTTTCTTTGTGATGATACCAGCTTTTCTTTTAAAGCTATTGTAATATGTTTTGAGAAGAGTTTGGAAGCATAACACAGCATTGAAGAGAGTGAACATTTAATCTTTGCATTGTTTTCTTATTGTAAATATTTTACCTCTAAGTATGAGCATAGGGAAGAGGACATCTTGTCTGTCTTTACTGTAAAAAGACATTCTGAAGTAGATAAAAGGTGAGGCAAGCAATTTGCGTATCTCCAAGCTGAGCAAAAACCCCCAAATCATTGGATAAAATATTTGAAATATTCCTTCCTCCAACAGCTTTTCTCTCACTCCATGGTTTGATTAGTCTAGGAAGCTTAGGTACCAGGAGTCACGTGGAGTCAGTGTAGTCAGGAGCAGATATTAATGCCTTAAAATGCACAGTCTTTATATACGACACACTGTCACTCGGCTCTGTTTGACTGAGAGCCCTGCAATGCACCACTGATGAGGGCTGTAGTGCCTTTTATCTTCAAAAAGACCCCCACTCCAGTGGTTAGTTAGAAGTGCCTTTGACACACTAGGTGAGCACCTGTTATAATGGTTAGTTGTAGAGAATTGTTTTCAGCCTGTTCTTTCCAGTGGCAGCCATCTCACTTTCAGAAACACAATCCTGAAGATTCTGGTATTAGTAGCAGGGTTTGGTTTGAATTTCTGCATACACAAGAAAAAAGATATTTGTGCTGCCTCAGAGCTGAGCAAATTAAGAACTTTAAGGATTTCTCAGATGCAAGAAGAATGATAGATTAGGGGGAAAAAATAGGAGAAACTGTGATGCAACGTGAACTTCCCTTCACACTGTGGAACTGAATGGGTAGGATAGAAAAGGGTAGGATATAAAACTATTCTTATGGAGGATGATTCTAAAAACAGTGCCTGCTATATCCTAACAAAACATAAGGTTTCTATTGACCTTCTGTGAGTAAATTATCCATTGATTTTTACAGAAAAGCCTTACATGTATGAGTAACTGGAAGGAGCATTGCAAGTGTGAAATAAATAGTGTTCAGTGGTATTTTTCATTCATGGCTGAAACAAATGTTCACATATTTAAACATTTGTTCACCCATCTGGTAGATGTGCTTATGTGTCTGATGTCAGGTGACTGTGAAGACTTCACTGTGCTTAGAGTTTTGTATTTAAAATGAGCTAAAATTGTGTGTTTGACAAACTCCTAGCATAGAGGCTCATGATTACAAGTTTACAACCTCTAAGTTAAGGAACTTAAGTTACAACTAACAGATTTTGCATACCATGACCCAAAGATGTTTCAGTCTTTACTAAATGTGGTAAGAAAAATTAATCTTTGTGTTTGAAGTCTGTAAGAATAACAAATTATTATTTTTCATTTCAGACAGGAGTAATGTACTGACCTTTTGTGCAGGTGAATTTAGAGGGTAGCTCAATAAGCTTTTCTTTCTCATAAAACCTGACCTCAGGCTATCTCACAGCATTACCTTATTCAGTGAGAAGTCAGTGGAGTTCTTGGATGTGTAGGTGTAAGACCTAACAAAGCTGTCAAACTTAATTTTGGTCCCTTACAGTGGGCTGAGTTGCTTTGTCTGGGCTCCCTTCATTGGCTTTTTGCAAGAGTCAAGATGGCACAACAAATCCAGCACTTATATGACTCCAAAGAGAGGAGGACAGTGCAGACGAAGAATCATCAGAGAAATAAGAACTTTAGTCCTGTATGCATTCCAAATTGTTAAACTGAGTTTATGAAGATCAGTAACGTGCAGTCTTGCTGCTGTGTTTAAAATAAGCAGCCATCTCAACATTTGTTGGTTAGTATAAGCAGTGGAACAGTTTGTCTTTGTGCCTGTTTATTTTTCACAAAAGAGCCCAATTGCATATTGGCATTTAATTATTTTCATGCTGCCAGCCCATCCCTTCTGGGAACAACTAAGTTACAGAGCAACATAACCCTTTGCACATTGTATCAGACTGCCTCACTGAGGAGAAATACTAACTGAGTTTAATTTTCAAGCAACTTCTAATTGCTAGGAAAAGGGGAATAGAACATAAAATCATGAGTTGTCAGACATGACAATTGTTATCAGTGCAGGATTGCTTTTGCAGAACAAAATTTAATGGATTTCTTATCTAAAAAGTGGCACTGAATCTGTTTCTTCAGAGGAGAGAGTGCTGTGTTTTGTAGAGAGCATGTTTCTACAGGGCAAACTTGGTTTATTCTACATGAAAATCTCTTTAGCAATTTAATCATTTCACAGAATGTACAAACCTGAAAATATTTGTACGTCTTCTAACTGAGAATAATGATAACTAGCTTTGGTCAGAGTTCCCTGGGGTGGGTGCTGCATAGTGGCACTGATGGGCAAGCATCAGTCATAAGCAGCTCCTGCATGATAGAACCAGACTAAACACTGCAGTGAGCTTTTGTTACATGTCAGAATCTTCTTCCTTTGCCCCTCGAGGGTCAAAGTACTGAAGAGTACATGGGAGTCTCAACACCTTGACTCTGTTCTACTGTTCCATTATGTTGGAGGTCTAGTTAAGATTTTGACAAAAAAGAGCACAAGAAGGGAAGTAAGGTGAATGCCAGGATCCATCTCAAACCAATCCAGCTATATATAAGGAACTTCCATTTGTTCTTCAGATGGCTTTTAAACATTCATATTCATTGGAGGCACATAGGAGACTAGGAGAAGGTGAAAATTAGTTACAGATCTGCATTGTCAGCCAAGGATCAGGTCTGGGTGCAGGTGTGCTCATCAGTATCTTTTCAGTATGTAAATGTAGCTCAGAACAGGCACTGTGCAAATGTCTGTGACATTGAAATGAGACTAGTAAGAGTCCTTGGTTTATTAGAATGGGGTTTTGTGCCTTGAAGCTACTAAATTGCAAGCTGGAAATGTTACCTCGTTTAAGCCATTTTAGTGATGATTGTAAAGAAAAGACTGAACCCTCTTTGTTACAATAATAGTAAACCACTTTGGGGGATGTCTGAATTCCTCAGTCTTGTCTAAAGAGTAAACCAAAGCCTGCATAGGCTATAAATACACATACCTTTGGGCAGCAACTGTACTGCTCAATATATTGCTTACAATTTCTTGTCACTGTGGGAGCTCAATGCTGCTTAGCTCAGACAGGGAAATGGATCATACAAGCACTGCCCAATCTATTTCAGGTAAAATCAAGTTGTTAGGCATAGCCCAGTGGTCAAGAAAGATGCAAGGTACCCATAAGTTACTGGACTACAACAGATGGGGGGAGGGTAGGTGATGAGGAAGCTGGCTCTACAGTCTGGTTTGCTGGTAAGCAGGTGGAGGAAGTAGCTTCCCTCTCAGGATAGAAAAGTCACTGCAATTCCATCATCATCTGCATAGGCAGACCTGAAAGAGGGCACCTGCCTGCCATCGTAAGGCAGGGTTAATTTTAATTGGCTTTTGACATGAGTAGGATGGGCATCTGTAGTTTAGCTGAAGAGTTTAAGCTCCATCTGCAGTCAGTGTAGGTTTTGACATCCGTTTTGGGTGTGGTGAATTGTGCACTCTAAGCCTCTGTTTCTTTCCATCAGTAACAGTCTCAGATGAACTGGCTGCTATGGAGAAAGCTTTGGTCTATATGCTTGTATTTGGTGTGTTACATTTCCCTGCGTGGTGTCTACTTCACATGTCCCTGTGGGAGCACTTTAGTGGGTGTTGCTGTGGGAATACCACAGTATGAATTGGGCAGTCCCAATGGTGGATATCCCAGTAGATGTAGAAATCCACAGAGGAACTAATTGCATTTTATCTGTGTGTGTAAAACATGAATCATGAGTGAATGGATGCTTCAGACAATTGTAGCTGGTTAAATTGTTATTGTGTGTACAAAGTCCTCAGGATGAAGAAGCAATTTCAGTAGTGTGTTTTCTGTTGATATTCCTAGGATCTGAATAGTGGTTTAAAGTCTGTTCTGTTCAGTGAGATTGAAGAGTTTTGGATAAGTGTTTGACTTTTTTTTAATAGGTGCTATTTATTTTTATTTCTGCTTGTGCCTTGGATGTTTAATGATTAATAGAATCAGCTGGGAAAGGGAACTGGAAAACACTATCTCAAGGAGAGAGAAATAGTGAAATGGTGTTGTTTGCTATAAGCAGTAGGTGATCTGCTGCAACTCAGTGCAAAAAATACTCCTGCATGGGTACAGCTGGTAAAATTGAATCCCCATGTGAATCAAGAAACTATACTCATGATCTGCATAATGCTGATGCTTTTCTTCAGCAGGAGTATTTAATGAATGAAGGATCTATCTTTTATTTTAAGGGTCTTAAAAGCTTACACAAGCTGTATCCTTATTGCTCTATGCATTTGTGCTGTCAGCTTTCTGCTTGGAATTTGAGCTAAATCCTGCTTTGGCTTCCAGTTTCTTTGACTGTGGGCTTCAGGGTTTCCCTCCTTATTTCTATTACTTTGCAGTACAGTTCTTCCATCTAATGTAAGCCTGTAGCTCTTTTATTTCCGTGAACTTGAGATTCTGCATAATGCTTTCACTCCTTTGTTCCTCATGTTAAGGTACTTGACAGTTAAGGAACCCAAGTCCCTTTACATTAATTTTTTTTTAATGACCAGCACTGCCTGGTCTTATGGACATTTCAGACCCACAGAATACAAAACAATGAAGCTGTGTTGGGACAGATTTTCAGTATACATAAATTAATGCACCTTCTAAAGATTTTCTGCCTCTGTCAATTCAATCTGAGGACCTAACTCCTAAGTTGTTAAAGACATTTATTATTTCTTGACAGTTCTTTGGCTTAGCAGATGCATTTCATAGAATAACCTAATGGTTAAGGTTGGAAAAAATGTCTGGATATCCAGCCCAGGTTATATAGTCCAACACAGTTTGACACATATGTAAACATATGTCTGCTTCTTCTAGTAATTCTGTAAGGTAAAAAAATAAAGGATGAGATTTGTCCTACTGTCTCTCCATTAGCCTCTCAAAAACAGTCATAAGGGCATTGTGACTCTTCTGAGGAATTGCACTGATCTTCTTGCCAGCTGAACATGCAGATCTCATACCCAGAAAGGTGGACAGATTTATACACCATGTAGGTGCTCAGGAAGGAGGGAACACACTGCCAATAGCTACTAGGCATGGATTCAGGTGGCATTTTCATGTCATGGGTCCTCTCTAAGAGCAAACGGGATGAGAAGACATTTATATCAATTGCAGTTCCAGCTCTGTGTTATTTTGAATAGCTGTGGAGATGTAGAGTCTGAATTTGCTAAATGAGAATTTCAAAATGTAATTTTCTACTGCAAATCTTTTATGCAAATGAACCTCCTGTGCTTACAAGTATGCAGAATACATCCTTCTAGGCTTGGAAAACTCACCAGAAGGCCTCTGTCTTTTTCACACCAGAAGCAGCCATCCAGTAAGACAGCATAAAATAACCTGTTTCATAATGCAGTGCAGATGAAACTGCCTGTAGTTTGTTACTGTGTCTGATACATGAACTCCTTTATATAGCACAACCTTTGAAATCCATGCAGCCTCAGCCTTCTGATTCTCTGCTGTGCCAATGCTTTCTGCCTGTGCTGCCTCTACTGCTAGTGCCAATCCAGTGAGATGTGCAAGAAATACTTGAATTTTACTAAAATAAGGCATTTCAAGTTGAATGAAATATATCCTTTTTTTTCTGAGGCTTAATAAACATTGAATGCCATTCTTTGTCAGTCTTTAACTAATGTATGTATAAACAAAGCCAGGTCTTATGCAAAGTTCTTATGAGATCTTCATAAACTACACACAGCAAAAAGCTCAATTTGGTGTCACAGACCTTAATGCAGCACCAGAGTAAAAGATATGCAGGGGTTATTCACTGCCTTTAAAGGTTAGTTACATGCATTAAGTCACCTGTCACTTCTGAACAACTCCCATCTCCAAAGCCTTATGGTGAAGCCATTAAGCTTAATTTCTCTTTGATTAAAAAGAGGTAAAACTTTGATATGTTTAGATAATTAATACATTTGTGGAAGGAACTGAGGAGTTCAGGTGGGAAAAAAAAGAACAAAAATAAAGAGAACAGGGATTAGCAGAGGGGTTCTCACTGAAGGACCACACTCAGTGTTGTTGGGGAAGGAAACAGTTCAGAAGATTTGAGGCTGAAGAGAGTAATGTATTCCACAACTGGAAGAGAGACACCACCTCCATTGCCTGCTGTAATTTCTTCTATTTTTAGAATGAGGAGGAAGCCTTATGGAAGACTTTCAAGTCGAAAAATTCTGTTTCATAGACTTTGTGGCCAAGAAGGACAAAAAAAGATCACTGGCTCTGAAACCCTGCATAATGTAAAGCTAAGAGTTTTTCCTGAGTCAAACCAGGGATGTCAGGTCTCATGCCATCTTCTAGAATGGTATCCAAAGACTTCAAATAGTGGAGGATTTTCTGCATCTCTAAGAAATTATGTATTTTAATGAAATTTTAACACCTATAGAAATCAATCTAGCCTTAACATTCTAATAAGCTATTGTTAGCCCTAAGATATAAAGAACAGCAGGCAAAGTCTTCTGCATGCATGGAGAAGTTCTTGTTTATTCCTTGAATAGACTATATATAATAGTACAGACTCAACTGTCCAACACAGGCACTTAAAAAACTTGACATAGCTGAGCATAGGCCATTGATTTATCAGTTCAGTTCCACATAAACTGTGTTTTAAACTGACCAAATGTTTAACAAGCTATGTCCAGACCAGAGTGTGTTTTGGGGCCTGCAAGGCTCTGTGTTGTTTGAGATAGCAATTAAGTACCCCTCCTTCTTAGAGTTAGCTAAATATTAGCTATATCAAACCCAACTTCACAAGAGCCAGCTACATGTGGAACCTGTGATAGATAAGATCTATCACAAGACAGACCTCCAAATTTTGGTAAGAGATAGGCAGTAAGATGATGCAGCTTCAGTGCTGCCAGTTAACATCTATTGCACACAAGCCCAATCGTAAGCAGTAACATGCAGAGATAGAAGAACAGTTTCTGGGACATGGAGTACTTCAGTATTGTTCAACTCAGAGACTGTGAAGTGTGTCAGATCTAACACGTAATTAGTAGCACACCATTCACTACAGTTTGCCATTAAATGCTCATCTTTCACTTCCAAAGCTCTACTAGAAATTCAGCACTGGAGAATCGGTGAGTTGATGAGATAGTCACCATTCTTCTGTGTGCATGTGTGATGAAACAGTCACTGACACAGAGAAACTAGCACTACATACAATATTGCAAATGGAAGCATTAGTAACAAATCAAAATAGGATGACATTTAATAGATGTTTGGGTAGAAATGCTCACGAACACTCAAGTATTTGGATCACTGTCATACCTCAGACTCATGACACTAAATTCAAGGCACTTCATTTGCCTTTTAACAAGGTCATTAGAATACCTTGCTTTCCTGCAACACACACAGCATGTAAGCTATTGATGCACTTTTCTATCCTGACAGAGATCTCGGGTAGCTGTGGAAAAGGACTGGCATCCCAGTTACTTTACTGCAACCATTGTGAATTATTTATGAAGTTACTTTAGCCTAAAAATATTTACAAATGAATGGTGAATAGATGGATAGGGTGTAATTCTAAATAAAGAAATAAGCTTACAAAGGGCACTAACTAAATATGAACTAGAACTCATAAAAAGGGGAACAATACAATAATGACATGCATTGCCTTATGAATCCAGGGCCTCGTTCTGTGCAGGTTGTGCTACAGCAGATTCTCTTTCAAGTGCAGAATGGCAGAGCCCAGGTTTCTGACAACTCACTCATGCTCTCATGAAATAGAAGGTGGAAGATTACAGCAAGGAATTATTTTTGGTATCAGGGACTTCCTGTAAATTTTGGCTAACATAATTCCCCTCATTTTAATTAGATCACATTTAATTATGAGTCTTTGAAAAGCATCAGGAACAGTGTGGCCAGCAGGAGCAGGGAGGTCATTCTGCCCCTGTATGTGCACTGGTTAGGCCACACCTCGAGTACTGTGTCCAGTTCTGGGCCCCTCAGTTTAGGAAGGATGTTGACTTGCTGGAATGAGTCCAGAGAAGAGCAACAAAGTTGGTGAGGGGTCTGGAACACAAGCCCTATGAGGAAAGACTGAGGGAGCTGGGGTTGCTCAGCCTGGAGAAGAGGAGTCTCAGGGGTGACCTTATCACTCTCTACAACTACCTGAAGGGAGGTTGTAGACAGGCGGATGATGGTCTCTTCTCCCAGGCAGCCAGTACCAGAACAAGAGGACACAGTCTTAGGCTGTGCCAGGGGAGCTTCAGGTTGGATGTTAGGAAGAAGTTCTATACAGAAAGAGTGATTGCGCTATGGAATGGGTTGCCCGGGGAGGTGGTGGAGTCGCCGTCATTGAAGGTGTTCAGGAGGAGACTTGATGGGGTACTTGGTGCCATGGGTTAGCTGTTTGGGTGGGTTGGATTGGTTGATGGGTTGGACACGATGATCTTGAAGGTCTCTTCCAACCTGGTTTGGTTTATTCTAATAAAGGTTTATTCTAATAAAGCAAATGAGATCAACTCTGGTCTATTACAGACCTTGTAGGGAGTGTTAATACAAATATATAAGAAATAGAATGAACAGGTGTGATTTTCTGTGATAACTTGCAGTATGATCCCATTCAATCAGACAAGCTCTTACTGTGCTCTGACACAGACTAGGGACACTAACACATCAGCACTGCTTTCCATCACTGGGTAAAGCTGTCTGTACAGCCTGGTCATAATGATTCGGGAAAAAGTGAAACGTCAACTCCAGCTTTAGCACTACAGCTCCCAGAACAGCACACTGCCACCATATCGCACGATGTGGCCGCAGCCACAGGGCTGCAGAGATACTCAGACGCTGGACAGAGCCATACTGGCTCTAGCACAGTAGTGTGAATGTGTGGAGGGAGGTTGGCACCACCACCGGCCTCCTAACGCATTGCTGAAACAGCTCATGGGATACAGGGGCAGAGATTGCACAGGATACCAGGAGTAACTGTGGAATTTCTAAGAATCCAGGATTACAGAGAACCCTAAGACTTAAAGAACAAAGATTCGAGAGGAGGCACTTTAACAGGAAATAAGATTAACCATGGCATCAAATATTAAGGAATTCTGGTAACTGCTCCAATACAAAAATGCTCTGAAGCAAGACTTGCTGTTCAAACAAACATTATGGGACAGCTTCCTAGAAATCCCACAGCCTGTGTTATGCAAGCAGTCAGTGTACATGAACACAGTGCCCCTTCTGTCCTGTCTAGATATGGACCTGGCTATTGATGCATTTTCAAAAATTTCTGCTTTTCCAAAACAAAGAGGTGAAAAGTTCCTAGTCAGAGTGAATCACCTCAGACATTCTTTGCTTTACATAAGGAAACTCTGTGGATCCAAGTTTTGAGCTAGTAGGT
This sequence comes from Melanerpes formicivorus, assembly GCF_026170545.1. NCBI lineage: Eukaryota > Metazoa > Chordata > Aves > Piciformes > Picidae > Melanerpes > Melanerpes formicivorus. The sequence continues at coordinate 9,768,373 of NW_027142366.1, read as the reverse complement.
GCTTTTCTCTTACACTAACAAATGCAGAGCTTTAAATACTCAACCATTTCCAGGCTCATTCCTCTGTCTCCTAAACAATTTGCTTGGATTATAATCACCTAAAAAACTTAAAAGGATGGATTGAAGCTAAATAAATCTCAAATGTACCAAAATTTGGCCCTTCTCCCTAATCATCCTGTTTCCCTTAGTCCAATTCTTATCCAGACCCCAGATGGGCTCTTATGTTACTCCCACACTTGTATTCCTTGCTTCTACAAGTGAGTCAGTCCAGTCCACCCCAGCAGACAGATGCACTGTCACCCAAACTCAGCTGTGCAGTGTGCTGCCACCAGCTTCTCTGCTTGACTCACAGCTCTGTTTGGGCTCTGTCTCTAGAGGCCAAAGCCAGGAACAGTGGAGCATTGCAGTCAGTCAGAGCTCTTCCAGCATGTCTGCTGCTCAAACCATGCCATATCCTTGGGCAGCACAGCTGACACAGAAAAAATTAAAGTGCCCAGAAGACCTCCTAAAACACTGTCCAACTCATTTTGTTAGCTAAGTCCATTTCTCAGAAGCAGCAGAGAAATGGTAGCAGAGGTTTTCAGTGTTACCATTTTAAAACTAATGTGAAAGTTTTTTCTCCTCCAACATGTGAAGCACTCCTGAAACAAAATGTGCAATGTGCATCAGTCTGATTGTGAAGTACATCACTGAATATCAGGATAGTACTTCTGAAGTGGCAAGACAAAGTTTGTAGGCCAAGGTAGGTGACAAACTAACAAGCTTTCATGCACTCAGTATGTGTTCAGCATTACCAGTACCCACATGACTCTTCATAAATGAAGCAGGTAGTGCTAAACTCCTGGTTTGCTGTAGGGCACTGGGTAACCTCTGTAACTCCTGCTTCCTTGTCTTTACTTCAGAAAGGATATTCACAGTGAAGTGCAATGGGGCATTCTAATGCATGCTGCTTGGGATTTGTATCCTTACAATGAAGGGAAACATTATTAACAACAATAATTAGCATGCTTGTACTTTCTGCACAATCATTTCCTTCTCTTCTAAACCCAGCAGGCTGCATTAAGCAGCAAAGCTGCATGCTTATGAAAAATATGTAGGGTTATGAGAAATACAATCTCACATCACTCTATCACTTGTTTGGGTGCTGTCCTCTGGCTCTTGGCAGCGTGCTGCTGGAGTGAGTGTGTGGCAGTTTAGGCTCGGTGCCTCCTGTTACCACCACATAAGTTATGCCTCCAGTGTCCTGAGTGTCCAACCCAGTGAGGTGGACACAGGAAACAGCGTATTTCTACCCATAAATCCTGCGCCCTATAAATTCACCTGCAAAGTCATTCTCTTCTCTCTTTCTTCCCTCTCTGCTCCTGTGGGAGATGCTCCCTATCAGGTAACAGTGGGGGGTGGGAGGGTGGGGTATCTCAAGGCCTCTTAGGCCTGTCTCAGCCTAATGCCAGAAGAAGAAGGGGTGGGGGAGACAGTCTCAGGTCTAGCCAGCCTGAGACTAGCCTAGCAGTGGGTGGGGGTGGGGAAGAAAGAGCCCTGGGGGAGTTGAGTAAACCTTCAGGTGGGGAGAAGGGAAGTGTTAGGGGGCCTTTGGGTGTGGTGTAAGGGACTCTGTGTGCTTTGGGATATCCTCGCTACTATGCTTTGTGGCTTCTGTAAAACACCAATTGCTTTTCCATTTAAACTTCCCACCACTATCCAGTCCATTTGTGTGTCATTGTTTTGCCCCTCTTGTGGCAATAGAGGATCTGTCTGGCTCTAAACCAGGACAGCAACTCTGTTCATTGCAGGAGTTTCAGGAAAGTCAAAGGCTGCGTACTCAGCAACCTGAGATATGTTAGACTGACAAAGCCATGAGTGGTTGTGGATTTCACCGTTATTCCCCAGCCTCTCAGGCGAGACGATGCGCTCAGTGCTGCGCTGGCCATAGGAAGGACAGTCCTCCAGTGTCCTGGCAGGGAGCGTATTTACTGGCTCCCCATTACCCGAGTCGCTTCGGCGATGCGACGTGAGCGCAGGTGCGGGGATGGGCAGAGCCAAAGGCAGCTAGCCGGGGGCTGTGCACTGCACGGCAGCACCCCTGTGGAGCTCAGTCTGTCCATCTAAGCGGGATGGATAGAACCGACCCCCCCGCGGGGCCCGGCGGCCACGGCGTATGTGCGGCGCGCACCGAGCACGGCCCCCCACAGCCGTTGGGGTGCGCGTTATGTCCCGGCCTCCCCCCGCCCCAGCTCCGCACTGAGCATGTGCGCAGCCCCCTGCCCCCAACACCCGCCCGCGGGCCGCCGTTCCGCGCAGAGGAGGGCTGAGCTCCGTGGTCGCTTCGCGGCAGTCGGGCCGAAGCTCCGCCAGCATGGAGTGAGCTGCGGAGTCCTGCATCGCGCGGACCTGTCATGGAGCTGAGGAGATCCATCTCGGCCAGTGCGGAGGCCGAGAGACCGATGAGGCGCTATGGGGCAGTGGAGGAGACGGAGTGGAAGGCGGGGGCGCTGGGGAGAAGTGAGTGCGGGGCGCGGGTGCGGGTCGGGGTCCGACTGGCCGTTCCGCAGCCCGGCGCGGCGGCGAGGTCCTCCCGGCCTCGTGTCCGGGTGCCCCCACTATCAGGGCGAAGCGCCTTTGGGCTTTCGGGGAGGAAGGTTTGTGTGACCATTTTGCCCTCTGAGGCCGTTGCTTCTTGAGGGAGTTGTATCGGAGACAGCTTTTCTCTGTCGAGGTACAGGGAAGCAGAGGGCTGGATACCGGTGCGGCTCCGGGCACTCCAGTGTTACCTTACGGGTTGCAAAGCGATGTGCAGGTATCCGAGGAGGGATGACTGGGACGATAGCAATCCTTCGCTGTTTATTAGGTGGGATTTGATATAAGGCGTTTCATGAACATTGGTAGTCTTATGGTGCTTCACGTTTGGAAGATGACAGCCGCGTTATTCCCTCTGTTATCTCTGGGAGAGAGTACAGGAATGCCGCGCGTAGTTCGCATCTTCAGGGGCTGCACTGCATTTATGAGCTCAACAAATGCTCTGTGGTGGAAGAGCTCTCCTGAAATCGTGTCCTTTCCACAATGCTGATGCAAAGAGCAGTTAAGATAATGTAGTTCCCAGCTCACATTGTCCGTGGGCCCTTGTCTTCTCTGTGATACTGGTTATTATTATCTCCTTTGTGACCTTATACGCCTGTCGGCCCCTTCTGATTTTCGTGGCAATCACTGACGCAAGAAATCTTGAAACGGCTGTCACAAAAACCTTGCTAAGTTTCTTCAAATGTTTGATTAGGCCACAGGAAAAAAATGCTTTGTGTGTACCTGTGTGGCATCTTCTTGGCAGATACTGGGTTTGCTGGTACTCTTGATTCACCATCCATCTTCTGATGTGCATCATAGAGTCTCACCAGCGTGCTTTTTCACAACTCGTAGCAGATTTTAGCAAGCACTTCTCTATGGTTAGACTTTTCAGATACTTCAGTGTTCTGGAATCATTCTTCACCTTTAGCTTCAGCTTTCCATACATGTGTTGTTGTCTACTACATGCTGATGACAGGCATGTAACTCTCCCACTGTGTCAGTTGCAGTGTTGGTTTTGTTGCAGTGCCTGGCATAGGTTCAGGATGGAGTAACTCCACACTTTCTAAAGTGGAATTGAAGGCTGAAATCACTGTTGCTTGCACTGGTTGACTCAGACACTTGCAGGTTCTTTGGCATGGTACAGACATGTGCTTTTCTCCTTTTCATATATTTCATAGAAAAAAGTGCATTGGACCTGGAAAGTAGGACACTTAAAACTACACACGTCATCCCTGCTGATGGTAGCCTGTGGGATTATGGACTCAGTCAATGTAGTTCTTTTGACTATGTTTGGTAATTGATCCCTTAGCTGCATAGCATATTTTCATCAGAGTAACCACTTGAGTGTGTATGAAGGATGCCTTGTAAAACAAGATTAAACCCCTACATTCAGCATTGAGTATGTACTTCAAAGTACTGTGTATCATGTGTGAAGTTTGTGGAGTTTACTTGTAGCTACTGAGCTCAAGAAAGGTTTGAGCTCAGCACTCTGTAATCCTAAATCCCAAAGTGCCTTTCATCTGTAGCTGGATGTGCTCCATTTTCCTAGAAGTTTTGCTTGATAAAATAGTCCCAGAGACTCAATAAATAGTGCTAATTTATTTCCATGAAACGTGTTCTGCCATCTAACTATGTAAAAGGCATTGTGTAAATTCAGAGATGAAAAATGTGTGTTTGGAGGGCAAACTATGAGGAATCAGCAGGAGCATCCTGGGATAATTCTGTTAGTTGCCCTACAGGATCAGAAATAAAACCTGAATTATCAACACTTTGTCAGTTCATGAAGGACAAAATATGTGAGAAAATAGTTTCAAAGAATTTGTCATTGAATGAGGGTGAATGATTTCCAGTGAGACAAGCTGCTCATTGCAAAAGCCTAATGATTGCAAACACTAGCAAAATGCAAGAGGTAATCGGCTACTGTAAGACTACCAGCAGTGTTTAAGGGTCTTTATATTACCCTGAACCTTTATTGATTAGGAATTTTAGCGGTTTTGAAGACATATTTGAGGTTTTGTATGCTGATAAAATTGGAGAAAATTACTCTGGAGCCAGAAAGGGAATCAACAGGCAGTTCTGTCAATGTTCAGTACGTGAGGCCCTAAGTAGGCTTTAGTGTAATGATAATGAAGCCAATGAGCAAGACAGTGACCTGACCTCCCTGGGAAATGACAGAGAAGCTTGACTAACACTTTCTTCATTAAAAACACAAATACAGCCCCAATGTGATTGATGTCAATGGAAGTTTCCATAGCAATTTCAATAAAAGCAGAACAAGGCTCTGTGCGTACGTCTCCTGGAGCCCTGTTCACCCCACTTCCCGTTAGACTCCCATGGGAGTGTGTCAGTTCCATGAGGATTCTTCTGGGGATCTGTGTAAGGCTGCTCTATGAGTTATGTCTTTGCCCTCACTGGGCACATTCTGCAGTCCTGCAGAGCCTTGGCAAGCAGTGACAAGAATTGGCTCTTTGGAGAGCTGTTCGCACTGGCAGGGATCATGCGTTTCAGTCTTCTGGTCTGTGAGCCGTGAACTGATATGTCAGAGCCCTGATGGCGAGCAGTTCTTCCTCAGGCTGTCCTGTTTCACAGGAGAAGAGGGAGTCAAAGAAACTCAGTTACTCTCCTTAATCCAATCTGTAGTTTCCCTCCTCTCATCTCCTGTCATGGATTCCTATACAGCCTTCTCTGGGCACTGTGCCTGAGAGGGGACTGGAGGTACTGCAGTTTGGCCGACTCTAAGACCTAGACATTTTGGTTCAGGCTGACAGTTGTAGCACAGACAGAGTGTGTGGGATGTGACAGTGGAGGGCACAGCCATGGAATTTTGAAAGCAAATAAAATCGAGATCCATTTGTCTTTGCTTTGGTAAGGTGTGAAGCATCCTGCCATTACCATTTCTTTATCCCTTGCAAAGGTGACAGCTATTTCTTTGTCTCAGTGGTATAAATGAAGATTCTGCCCACCTACTTTCATGTCCTCACCTTTGAGGCCTCCAGGGAGGCAGTCAGCTCAGCCTCCCATATGTGTTTCTTAATACTGTTTTTCATTTCTCCACGAGGAATTGATGAAGCATGAATTGCTTTCCTTGGAGTATGGCTTAAATCCAGTCTTGCTCCAGATGGGAATGTGCATTAATTTTAATGGGAGCTCCATGCTAGGGAAGGTGCCTGCCACTGTAACTAACTGCACCAGTTCCTGTTTATAGCCATCTCAGAATGCTGGATCTCATGTAGGGCTGTGGTATGTACCTTCCCTAGTGGGAAGGCTGAGTTGGGCACAGAAACCTCTTCCTGAGTTGTCTTGACTCCTGGCAGTCTTCCTGAGCCAGACTAAAATAGCTTCTTGCAGATAAAGGTTTAACTCAATGCCACTGAATAAACCTAACAATGAAGGGCTTGGGGTCAGACCTTCAAAGACAATTTTCCCTCATTTTTTGTGTCTCATTTTGGATCCATTCTCACATATTTTGTGTCTCATTTTGGATCCATTCTCACACAGGGACAGATGTTAGGTCATATACACTGCAAACGTTGCCACCAGGCTGCATTTAGCTGCATATTCTCCCCATTCTCTGAAGGACACATTGCTGTTTGAAGCTCTGCACCTCCCTGTGCCCCATAGGAAGATATTAAAGAACAGATATCAAGAGCTTGGTACTTTTGGTCTAAGCTGCTTATGAATAGAGCGCAGCAATTTAGGGGCCTGTATCTTCCCTGAAAAAAGCAGATGAGGAGGAGTGGAGAACTGGCATATCCATTGTTTTGTCCCTCTTCTTGGCTGCTGGAGAGGCTTAGCAGGTGTGAGTTGGAATGGAGGGATATACAGCAATTTACTGCACACCTTCTGCTGAGCCGGGAGGAAGCAGAGAGCACAGCTGGATGCAGAGCCTCTTACTGGGTGCTGTTCTCAAGCTTCAGGAAAACCAACCTCTGCACCAAAGATGCCTGCCACTCCTTACAAAATCCAGGCCAGGCTGAGGCAGCCTGGGCAGTAGTATCCACTTGTAAGTCACAAGGAAATGAGCTAGATCACAGCGTTTTTTGCAAGCAACACTTCTTGAGTGCTGAAACAATGTCAGGCAAGATCAGCTAATTTATCTTGTCTGCAGGGATGTTTTTATCTATGTGTGAGAATCACTAACACAGAATACATGGTGATACATCTAGAAAGAGGTAGAAAAATGTCACTCTTATTTCAGTTACATTAAGACAGATGAGGTTGCTCAGCCTCAGACTGACAGGTAATGTGGTTTGGGGGATATTGCTTTCACACCTTGCCTAAAGCCACTGTCCAGACGTGTGAAAAATCCTGTTGTTAGTGTGTCTGGCAAGAAGGAATGTGGTATTGATACCCAGACTAGAGTTTGTTTGAAACTGGAAATAACAGTGGGAAGTTTGGAAAATGTTCTTGCACAGTTCAGTTGCAATATTTCGTTAAGTCTGTCATAATTCTCTGCAGACCTAATTATATGGACAGCTTTTCTTTAAATCCCACTCAAAATCACTTAATCCTCCTTTATACACAACAGAAATGGTTGGATGAGATACCACAGGCTATTCTGCAAATGGACTGTGCTATTCCTGTGGAGTTTGTGGCTCAGATCAGGCACTAGGGATGCTAGAAACTGAAGCCTGACATGGTCACACCAGTCATGCTGATGCCTTTCCAGTGTGTTGTAATTGCTCTGAAAAAAAATCTGTTTTCAAGTCCTTTTCTGGCTCTATCAGTATGTCTGACACACCAGTAAAGGCACTCTGTGTTGCTAGATTTTTATCTCTGATGTGTGATAGGAACTGTAGCGAGATAATACTGAGCTGGCTACTGAGCAGTCACTTGCATTTCAGCTCCCATCTGAGGGCACAGGCACCACAGGTAGAAAACAAGTTAAACCTGCTGAATTTAGAATCTGGGCATTTTAAAATTGCCTCAACTCAGAAATTAAGTATCTATGAAAACAGAAGATTCAGTTTCAGCTGCATGGAGATTCACATGAATCTATAAATAATGTCTTCAGGGTTTCCTAATTCAATGGGCCTTGAGTTCTGAAAGGAGTTTCTAAAAAGGCATTCATTTCAAACTCCCTTTGCCATTTCTATGATTCTGTTTTCCTCATTTTTTATGCATTTGCCCTCTAACATGCTGAAGAGATGTGTGCAACCCTGTTATCACTGACTATCATGGGGACTGGCTGTGGCATGCAAATTGTCTGGCAGTCTTGAAATCAACTTCAAAGTCGTGAGGTTGAGTCCTGTAATTGGAGTGTCAAAGCCCTTAAGGGTTTTCAAGCCCCAGCCTGTAAGCGCGGTTAGGATGATTTGTGTTAGTGGACATGCTCCTGCATACCCTGAATTTAAGCACACCATAGGCACTTCCTGCAAATTGCAATCACATTTAAAAAAATCTGTATATTTGACTTAACATTATGGCACAGACATATCAGGCCTGGAGCTTTTATGGAATTGTTTACAGGAAAATGTTCAAAGGAAGTTATCTTTATCTCATTTTTGCTAAGAAAGGTTCAATTCAGTTTCAGGTTCTGACTCCTTGGGCATTTATTGCTGTGAGTGCTAACATTCTGGTGCCTGACCTGTAAATATGGTTTGTATGAGCTTTTAAACTGCTGCCAGAGGGGGTACTACTGTGGAAATGTCCTCCTTCTCCCCATAAAAAGGACCGGTTAGGGGACTATCCAGGGTATTATAGGGTCAAAGACATGACATAAACTAGTAGAACTCTCAGAGCAGAAACAGCCTACATTGTAAATCATAATGATTGTGCTATAAACCAGGACCAAATCATATAGAAATGTACAGCTAGAAATTATTTTAATTACAGATAATTAGGTAGCAAATTATCCTATTGTACTGAGTCAGTTCCTTGCATAAGCAAACACCCTTAGATCCAGCTGGGAGAATATGAAAGCAGAAATGATGCACTGTCCTGAAGAGATAGTGTGATCTGATGAGAGAAATCCGAATCACTTCATACCTGGAAACAGGGTCTGGAATTTGTGTGGGCAGTGTCTGACTGCAGAGGACACTGCATCTCAAAAAGCTAGATCTTGCCATAAAAAGTAAAGCCCTAGATAATGGTCAAATAAATATTTTCTACTTCCTGAGTCCACCCTCCTGCAACTGCAACCAATCATACAATACCTGAGCTTATTTGTAGGTCCTGCCTGGAGTTTTTCCTCACAAAGTGAGGCCAGACTAAAGATTCACGTGTTCTTAGTTTAAAACAGCTTTGGTTCCTTTCTTCCAATATTCTGTTTGAAAGATTGCTTCAGAATGCTATTGTTCTGGATAGTTACTGGTTTCCAGTATAAGCTTTTTCTTTCCCTCTCCTTAATTTTACATCAGCCATTATCATGCAATATATACACAGTTCTTTCCCCTGGGCTCGATCCTTTCCTCTTAGCTAACCAAAATTTCCATCTTCACAAGCAGATTTTGACTGCATCAAAAGTGAGGAGAATGCTGAAATACGAAAGCTGAAGAACAATGCAGGACAAAGGGAATTTATCACCCAAATACAAGATACCAGCATGGATTTTAAGAGTCTGAACAGCACATGAAGTCCTGTGCATCTCATTAGATTTCTGTAAGAATGCCATGCTGGTGCAGATTCACAGGATCTGTGTTGTCAGAGAAGGATGAACAACTGCTGAGAGATGAGCTGTTTTTTTCAGGGTACCTTTACAACCAAAATGAACTCTATGCACAGAGCAGTTTATTAACACTAGAGAGATCTTTTTCCCTGGGGAAGTGTAAGATTAAAGGGTTGCATAATTACCCACTTAGGAAATGGGAACTGTCAGAAACTGACAAAAGACAAAGCCAAGAATAATTACTGCTTATAAATTTCTCAGCATAACAAACAAGACAATTTAATTGATGCTTTTTTTGAGAGGCAAGATCTTTATAGATCTTACCATTAGGGACTTGTGCTGATGTATGTCTTTAAATAGGGAACATGGGCAGAAAATGGTCCCAAAATTAGAAAATTTGAACCATCACTTAACCATAAAACTTCTAGTTAGCAAGGTATTGAAGACCATCCTTAATTAACAACTGCTTTTACTGCCTGAATGTTTGTTCCTGCTTGGGAATGTACAGTTGAACTGGAAAACTCAAAGCAGAATCTCGTTCAGTTTCTAAAGAGCCTTGCTTCAGTGGCATACTGCTTGATCTACAGAAGTACAGAATAAAAGATACAAAGCAACTAAGAATCTCATTTGGGCACTGGGCAGATACAGACACTTTCTGATATCAGATGTGAAAGGAATCATTGTGTGCAGTACTTGGGAGTATGATACCATAGAAACCAAAAGGATTTTGAGAGTTCGAGGAAGGAGTTAATATTCAACGCTGTGAATCTGGTGTTTATATTTCAAGAGAAATCTCAGCGAGACCACAGGGTACAAAGGCTTGAAATGGAAAAGAATAGACTGCTGCCAACAGGCTTTTTGCAAAGGTAAATAATGAAAAATAAAAGGTCCATGTTAGAAGAGAAGAACAAGAATGTACAGGGTAAGCAAGCAAAAGGATCTTTTTGTAGCGTGAGACTCTTAGGTATGGAATAGACAGAGCTGTGGTTCTGGAGGTGCAGTGGGCAATTGCACGCAGTGCTTTTTATATATTCTGCTTACCTAATTTTAAAATGAGGTCATGGTGGAATGGGAATGAGACACTTCTGAAGTGGAAATTCAGGTTCTAACATGGCTAGACTGTAAATCTAATTGTGATCATTCAGAAGATTAGTTTTTTAAGAAGTATTCATGACCTAGATCCGGATACTATAATCATGCTGTTGGACTCAGACCACAGCTGACTGTTTGAACAAAGCCATCTCCAGCCACATCTCCTGATTTAATATACCTAGGAAGGAAATGATATGATAGAGAGAATCAGAGAATTACTTTGGTTGGAAAAGACCTCTGGGATCATTGAGTCCAATTGTGACCCATGCCCACTACACCATGTCCCCAAGTGCCATAACTATGTTTTTTCAACACCTCCAGGGATGGGGACTCCATCACTTCCTGGGCAACCAATTTATAGATTCACAGAATGGTTTGGACTGGAAGGGACCCCAAAGATCACATAGTGTCAACCCTTCAGCTATGTGCAGGGGCCCCAGGAGCCACATTGCTCCAGACCTCATCCAACCTGGCCTTGAACACCTTCAGGAAGGGGGCATTCACAACCTCCATGGGCAACCTGTTCTGGTGTCTCATCACCCTCACTGTAAAGACTTTCTAATCTCTGGTCTAAAGCTGTCCTCCTTCAGCTTGAATCCATTCCCTGTCATCGTATCACTACAAGCCCTTGTAAAAAGGTCCCTTCCCAGCTCTCTTGTAGGCCCTCTTCAGGTACTGGAAGGCTGTACAACATGTGGAAAAGCAGCTATTATCCAAAGGGACAGGAGAAAGCATTTTATTCTCTCCAATTGCAAAGTAAAAACATTTTCCCTGCTGCTGATGCTGCAGTAGTGCTTTTCCCAGTGCTTCTAACCATTACTAGGAAAGCAAGATTTGCTCTGCTCTCACAAATGGCGAGTTTAAACGTGTGATAGTTCCTTGCGATTAGCTTGGAGAGACATTCTGCTTCTTTACAGGTTGCACCAGAGTGCCTCTCTATAGACATGAAATTCTGATCTCTTGATGGAGAAGCTGCCATTTGAACCACAGATATGAAGGGCTTGCTTTAGTCTACCAGTTCATCTCAGGACACCAGTGATCTTTACATTACACAGTACAGAGCTGAGCTGGCCAGCCCTTTGTATTTCAGGTTTACTGGAAGCACCACAGCTCCCCATAAATCAGAAAAATCCCCCCCTCCTCTTTTTCTCCTCCCTCAAATAACCATTCAGAGTCAGGGCTATTTGGTGACTGTGACACTCCCTGAGTCCTGGCATTTAGTGAGCTTTCAGTATGCATCTCTGGCTCCTTCCTGCCAGAGGAGTTCCCTAGAGCAGCCAGATTTTGCAGCTGCCCGTTGCAATGCTAAGCTGTAAGGGGAATCAACCACCCCAGGGGTTTACTCTGAGACATGGAGTGTGCAAAAAAAAAAAACAGCTTTGGGACTTCTAGGTACTCTGCTGTCTGGCAAAAGTATTGGAAGCTTTGATGCTTAGTTTAAGCCAGTATTTCAGGGCTCCAACATCACCCCTGTGCACCTGGGAGCTGCACCGTTCAAAGTTCTGCTTCCTTTTTTTATTTTTCTTGGAGAACCTGACATCCCCAGAACTGCAGGACTGCTCTGGATCCTTGTGCACTGACAGGAAACCATGCTCTTTGCACAGAGACATTTCCTTTGACTTCATACTCCTGTGAGGGATTAAGTGCCAGAGTTTCAGCCTGAGATCTGCTTCTGAGCAAAAGGAGAGGGATAGGAGACTGCTGAGGCTGCACCACGTCCATGGCCTGAGCCCAGGCAGTCAAACCAGCAGCATTCTGGTCACTTCCACACTGCTACTAGCCCTTGCCATTGTCCTCTTTTTCTCCCAGTCTATCCAGTTTTAATGGCACAATGTTGCCTGCCTGTTAGGGAAGCCAGGAACAAAACATATTGCAGCTGTTTGTATTGTATTTAGCTATTAGCTATATTTATATGGTAATTCCAGCCTAAACCATTGAATCAATAGCATGGCACACACATGCCAAATGCAATCATTGTTAGGATTCACAGTAACAGCGTGCTGCAGCAGGCTAGATTAGGAATAAGCAATTAGATGTAGGGTTTTTTTTCTGCAGAGGTTAGTTATTGGCCACTTGTGACCGTTTGAGGGCAGCCTGCCCTAGATGGGTTAAAGCAAAGAGAAAAAGAACCTTGGGGCTTCTGAAGACTTCTGAGGCAACAGCAGGAGTAAAAGGCCTGGTTTTAAGACTGGTCCTTTGTGCCTCCAGATGACAAGCTCATGACAACATGCAGGAATCATCTGGTTCTTTTCACATGAACATTTGTTTATCTAGAATATTATGTAACTGTAACTATTTTTTCCAATATTATGCAACTATTTTAGTTTCTACAAAGTGTGCTGGTTTTAAGTTGTTTCACCTGGTTCTTTCTTCATCCATCTCTAACCTGTGATTCCTGCATACTACTTCTTCAGCTCATCAAGTGATAGTGGTCTTGAAAGTCTGGATTTTGCTATCTGAAACAGCATTAAGAGTGTACTGTGCTCTGTTAGCATTTATTATACTTCCATGGTAAAAGATTAATTTGAGAATTGAACTGAGTTCTTGAGAAAGCCCCAAAAGTGATGACCCAAATTTGGAACAAAACTTAGCCACTAACAAGGATTACTTTATTATATGACAATTTAAGGGAGTGGGAATAGGCCTCAAATGGCTCAGTTTAAATCCAGTGCAGGGCAGCAGCGACTTAAAGCAGTCTTCAGCTAAAGTACTGCAATTGAGTATGCTGAGCAGCCAGGTTTGTTTGTGAGTGGTGTCCACATTAGAAAAGCTATGTGGCTTGAACTGCAGTCCTTTAAAGAGCTCCCAGCAGTCATCGGCTGAACAGACACAGGGTCTCATTGAAGATGGTTCATTCATGTCAGAGATGAAAAAAGGTGGCATTAAAAGATGAAAAAAGTGCTGGAGATCTGTTGCTGAATCAATGAGATGACTCTTCGAGCCTGAATTACTGATGGTTTCTAGCAGCAACAGATTCACAGGCAAGGGTAAACAATGCCTTGAAGACACACCTGTGACCCATCAGGGCCCACGCTGCCCCGCCACAGACTAGCTATGTATCTCTAAGGGTCTCAGAAGGGCTTTTCCTGCCTCTAGACTGCAGATTGCTTGCAAACTGCTCTAGGTGCTGGTGGAGTAGGTTTGGCACCCTTTGTGTTACCGACAGCCTGACCTCTGGCTTTTACAAAGATGATGATGATTCCCCCAAGTTAGAATTAAACCAGCTAGTGGCTGCAGAGCACAATGAGCATGCTCGCATGAAGTGACAGCAGCAAGACTTTTGCTGATGACTACTTTTTCCTTGCAGCATTCCATACCAGTTTGTCTGGAATTATTGACACCAGGTGTAGTGCATTCTCCTGGTTCTCACTGTATTAGTTTAGGCTTATTTTAAAGTTTTCTTTGCACTTACTAATTTGATTTGCTTTTGTTTTGTTGCTTTTCATCATAGGTGGCTAATGCTCCATTTCTGGCTGGCATAATGAGGATGAAATGCAGGCATTAAGTTAATAGTTTAACTATACCAGTCTGCATTTAAATTAAAGCAGAAATACACACATGGAGCTACAGGTTTACCTCCTCAGTCCCTCTCTTTATATGTAAATAGCTTGAGAATTTTATTTCTCTATAGTATTATTTTCAAATCAATATATTTTTTTGTGCATACAGTAATATTTTACATGTTTCTTTGTCACTGAAACTTCTCCTGGATATTACAGAGCAGACAAAACAGTTCTATCCTGTCACTGTGACTAATCTCAGTGTTGTCTCCACTTCTGCTTTATGAATGTCGGCTTATCACCAGAAGGAGCTTAATAACAATGTGTGGTAAAAACCAGTTGACTAATGCATGCTTGCTTTAAATAAAATGAAACATTTCTTCTTTCTTTTCATTAGAGATTTTAGTGTGAATCTGTTCTGTGTGAAAGCACTAGAGGTATCATTCATCACTGGGACAGAGCTGGAGCTTTATTCAAAGGCTTAATAATGTTAATGTATTCTTTCCCAAGTGGTTTACACTCCAAGAGCTCAAACCATTTTAGGAAATTTAATTAATTATACTTCAACATAGTTGCTGCCAGGTGGGTCAAACATTTATCCACAATATTAGGAGAGACATTCAGGTTGGTGATTGGTGAGGATCACAATGGGGAAGATTTATTGCTGTCTACAACTACCTGAAGGGGGGTTGTAGACAGGCAGAGGTTGGTCTCTTCTCCCAGGCAGCCAGCACCAGAACAAGAGGACACAGTCTCAGGCTGCGCCAGGGGAGGTTCAGGCTGGAGGTCAGGAGGAAGTTTTACACAGAGGGAGTGATTGCCACTGGAATGGGCTGCCCGGGGAGGTGGTGGAATCGCCATCACTGGAGGTGTTCAGGAGGAGACTTGACAGGGTGCTTGGTTGCATGGGTTAGTTGATTAGGTGGTGTTGGATGATAGGTTGGACGTGATGATCTTGAAGGTCTCTTCCAACCTGGTTTATTCTATTCTGTTTGAGGCTTTAGCTGTGAGGAAGGGGTGGTTTAGAAAAGTTGAAGATTCGGTGCAAAATGGTGTGGTTCCTTAATAGTGCACAGGTGAACATCAGGAAGTATGAGTCAGCTTCCAGAGGTAACACTGGGGCATTTGCAGCTAGAGTTGCAGAGTGGAAATCAGTTCATTTTTAATTTTTTTCTCCCCCCTTGGAAGATCATGTTTGCCCCTCTCAAACTGGCTCTTAATCCCTTCCAGTACCACAGTGTCTCCATACTCAATTTTCTGTATTCTCACCCTCAATTTTCTTCCCAATTGCCCATTCTGTTTTGGTTTTGGGTGGTTTTCGCTCTGGAAGTTCCTGTAATCCAACCCTTGAAAATCCTTCCATTTTGACATCTCCATGAGAATGAATCACTTTGCAGTGTGCTCACAGCACAGGTACTGCTATGAAGGCAAACTAAACCACTGCATTGTGCTAGTGACATCGCTTAGCTCGCAGAGGAGTTGCGCACCAGTATCGTACGGTTTCTATATCTGTTTCTCTCCACTTTCAATCCTGTGGGGCCTTGCTTACATTTTTGGTTCTTTTGAAAACATTGTATAATTTTGGAGAGCTTTCAGAAATATTTTTGGTAGTTCAAGCACACATTGAGTGGGATGTGGAGGAGAGTCTGTGACTGTTCTGCAGGAGGCCAGACTGGATTACTGGTTGTTACATTAATTCATGTGTTCACTTTAAGCATGTGCTCAGGGCTTAAGGCTTGCTCATGATTCCCCTCCTGAACTACTAACATGAGTGTGAGAGCTGATCTGATCAAGGGGTAACACTGGGGCGTTTATGCTAGAACTGCACATCAGCTAGAGTTGGGAATAAGATAGTTACTGTATTTTTTCTGTTTTCTGAGCTCTTGGGAGCTAATTTTAAAACCTGTGTGTAGGTGTAATATATTTCTCGCTTAGCTTTCTAATTACCAGCAGTGTTGGCTTTAATTCGTGCTAGCATCAGAATAACTTCCTGGGTTTGGAAAATAAATTTACACCAAAGCCAGTTCTTCTGCAAGAATTGAAAATAACTCCACAACCCCCAAAAGCAACAAGAGGCAAAACTATACTTGGAGAATCTTTGTTACAGTTTTGTTTCACTGGTGTTTCATAAACATGTAGTGAATAGTGAATTCTAATTCTGCCCATCTGTTGGTGGTAGCACAGCCTCTTAGCTACTCTGCTGATGAGTCAAAGACTTTGCTGTGGTGGTTCCTCATTCCATACATCCAGATAAGGGTGTGAGGGGGAGGAAAAGAGTGGGGCTGGATACAGTCCCTAAGGCATTCTCAGTGGTGTTCAACCTTCTTCTAGGATCTAGGATTTCCAAAGGTTTTAGGTTGTTACGTCAACAGCTAACTTTTCAGGATCGCAGGTAGTGATAGGGCTAGGGGGAATGGAATGAAGCTGGAGGTGGGGAGATTCAGGCTAGATGTGAGGAGGAGGTTCTTCCCCATCAGAGTGGTGAAGCCCTGGAATGGGTTGTCCAGGGAGGTGGTCGAGACCCCGTCCCTGGAGGTGTTTAAGACCAGGCTGGATGAGGCTCTGGCCAGCCTGATCTAGTGTGGGGTGTCCCTGCCCATGGCAGGGGGGTTGGAACTAGATGATCCTTGTGGTCCCTTCCAACCCTGAATGAAACTATGAAACTATGAAACTGTGTTTGCTGAGATTTTTTTTTGTTTCATTCCTACTCCAAGTTTCTGTCAGAAACTCTTCTCAGCTGTTTGTGCTTAGTCTGCCATGAGGGACTTTGGAATTAATTGAACAGCTTTTTTTTTCTGATGCATTTTGTCTCCTGTTTTCTGCATAATCATGCTGAGTACATTCTGACACCTCCGTTTTCCTTTTTTAAACCACCACAGCTGCAACAGGCCTGCTTTCAGGAACATGTCTCCATTTGGGTACCAAAACATGTAGACACTCTTATTTTTTTTTTTGCCTGTAAACTCTTATTCAGAGCAAAGGCCAAGTATGGTGAACCTTTGGAATAATTTTTCCCAGAGGCCAAGCCCCTCCTTCCCAAATCTATCTTCTATAAATTGGTTCCTTCTACCTTCATTGAACACTGTTCATACCCCAGTTTCTCTCTGTATTAGAAGAGATAATATATCAATTATACAGAAATATTCATAGAAGGACCCTTGCCTGCTAAGTAATTACTACAGTACTGTTTGTCTTCTCAACTGATTTGGGTACCCTAGTAGGAAGCACTCAGCCCCTGAAGGTTTAGACCCACATCTTTGGGTCCAATCTAGTGGGTCTAGGCTTTAGCTATTAGGCTGAGATGGTGGAATAGCAGAAAGAGTTACAAGAATGAAAGATGGGAAACCTTCATCAGTTTGCATGTGCTGTACTTGCACTAAGATACAACTGTTCAGAGTTGCAGATGAAGAGTGGGCTTTGTAGCATTCTATGGCTGTGCTATCAGAGTGTGCAGTGACAGTGACTGACACACAGTAGCTACAGTTATGTACTGGGTTGGGATTCCTTAAGGGCATGATAGATGCTGACTAGCAAAATAAATGTCACGTTGGCTTAGGGATTCTTTCACTTCAAACTGGTTACATTGAAAGCAGTAAGTAACACAGTAGAGAAACCAGTCAATACCACATTCAGTTAGAATATTCTTTACTACTTGCATTGATTACCCCATAGCCAGATAGTTCTGTGAGTAGAATTTATGTTAAAAAACCCCACACAACCATTAAGATGGTTTGACTAGCTTAATTAATTTTCTGCTTTCACACACAGATGAACTTGACATTATTTCAATGGCTGAAACAACAATGATGCCTGATGAAATTGAGCTGGAGATGGCGAAGATCCAGAGACTTCGAGAAGTCTTAGTCAGAAGAGAATCAGAACTCAGGTTTATGTAAGTATCAGTACCTCTGGGAAAACACTATTCAAAATTAATCAAAATACCAAAGAATGCTATTTAGAAGACTTTTATCTGCTTGACATTTTAAAAGGAAGAAAGGTAAAGAGCATCTCCGTTAAGTGAATGCTTGCAAAATGCCATTGGGAAATGATTTTTGCAGTTGCAAAGGAAATTACCTTTTTTGTTCAGCATGATTTGCAGGTGCAGTTGCAAAGGAAATTACCTTTTTTATTCAGCATGATTTGCAGGAGATGTAAAAGGGATCTATTACTTACAAAAGGAAACCTTAGCAAACTGTGTGTCTACAGAGCAAAGACTTCTGCCTGACTTCAACCCTTAGTGGCAAGAATATTTTTCTGAAGAAAATACTAAGAGGCAGGGGATTTGAAGCTTCCACAGTCTAACCTAACTCACACTTTATTCCTCACTTCATTTGTGGTCTTAGCTCGTATCACAAGAGAGCACACTGTGTTCTGGAATAATAAAAGCCCAGATTTGACATTTGTTAAGCCATTAAGTTATGAATACAAAGCACATTTTGAAATATCAAATTAAATAGCAGTACTCCAAGAGGGGTTTCCAAAACTGCCCAAAGGGTCAGGTATAGGAGCCTCACTGAAGGCTGATGAATATTAAACCAGTTCTCTTGATGAGGTTAATAGGGTTTGTATTCCCAAATGACAGAATTTAGAAGTCCAGAGTTTAACAAAGACTGTATTGTTTTTAAGTCCCATCTGTCTGTGAGTGCCTGAGGTCAGAAACTAATGCCTGGGCATGAACCTCAGTAGATCTGAAACTTGCTGAACCCAGACCCTTGGTATTAATGAAGCCGCAGCAGCCTGACAAAACTCACTTGCGGTCTTCTCCCTTGAAAGTACAAAGCTAGGACTGGTACTTTAGCCCTTACCCCTGGTGGTTATTTTCAGTGCCCTAACTTGAACTGCCAGAAGTTGAAAGCCTCCCCCTCAAACAGCACAGGTCTTTGTGTATTATCCCAGAGGACTTCAGCCCAGAATCATTGCTCAGACACTTTTGGAAACAAGCACCAGTAGTAGTGACACTGACCTTTAATAGTGCTGTAGTGGTACAAATGAGCAGGAAATGTTTGATCATATCTTGGTTACTGCCTTGTACATAAATTTAATCCTGAAGCCCCATAATTGAACCCTGAGCTTGTCTTGTTTTCTGTATCAAAGCACTGCAATAGACTGTCACAGTAAATGAGAGCCGTGGCAGACATCATCATTGTGCATGTTTGCCACTTGTTCTGTTCTTGTATCCAGCTTGTTCATTTCTCCCCCGTGCTAATGCTCCCTGCACTCTTTACTCTGTGTTGCTTACCTGGTGTTTGAGTAAGGAAATTAACACAGGGGAATGTCATGGTTTGAGGCTTGGTGCCTTTAAGAACAATGAAGTTACAGAACTCTGGAGGCTAGATAGGCTCAGGAGGTGGACAGGAAATTGTAATCTTTCGTTACTTTGTTCCCATAAGCCCTGCATCTCTACAAACCCGGACAGCACAAATTGTTCTTGCCCTTCATCCCCTTTCCCTCTCTCTCTCCTTCCCGAGGCTGATCCCTCCTCTTTGCCATGTGGGGCAGTGAGGGCCTTGGAAGAGGCCTGAAGCTGGCGAGATGAAATTTAGCTGTCACTTGGGTTTGGTATGGAGAGGGGGGGAGTGGAGAGGTATGTCAGGGGACAGGCATTTGAGGCCTGGATATTTGGCCTGGTTGGGGAAACTTCAGCTTAATGGGCTTCTGTGTTATACCCAGAGTATGGATTTGTTTTTACTGTAGTATGTAGATAAGAACAGTATTTCCATTAGGGTTCCAATCCTCATGTGGAATGTTTTCTTCAACTTCTTTGAGAAGAGTTAGAGAGCCTGTCTCATTCCTTAAACAGAGGCAGAAAACCATCACAGAATGCTAAGGGATGGAAGGGACCTCCAAAGATTAAGTCCAACCTCCCTGCCTAAGCAGTTTCACCTAGGGCAGGCTGCACAGGAACATGTCCAGGTGGGTTTTGAAAGTCTCCAGAGAAGGAACTTACTGATAAGGGAATGTGACTGAACTAATGCATTGCCAGTGTGCCCAGGGCAGAAGTCTGTATATTCATTTTATAAATTTTCTTCTGACAGGACTAGATTCCCCTGTGAATGGCTTTCACAACCACCTGCATGAAACTGAGCCACCTCAAACATGTTTAAGACAGGCTTGACTTTGAACACATGGCTGCTAACTAGCAGTACTACACCTGTGATTAGACCACTGAGTTCAGG
Source organism: Melanerpes formicivorus (assembly GCF_026170545.1). NCBI lineage: Eukaryota > Metazoa > Chordata > Aves > Piciformes > Picidae > Melanerpes > Melanerpes formicivorus. Next base: position 9,748,442 of record NW_027142366.1, on the reverse strand, counting down.
ACCAGCTGTAATGAGAAGCAGATCTCTTTAGTTCCTGTACCTGCTTTAGCTTTTCATTCAATTACAAAAAAGGGATAAGACACACATACAGCAATGGAGAAAATGTGTGGTGTGTTTGTATTCTTCCCCCACCCCCAAACTATTAGCAACAGACTAGATGTTCTCTTGCATTAAACTGAGCTTTCTTTTAGCTCTTAGAAAAGCATGAACATAATGAAATAATCCCATATAATTTACACATCTATACACAGCTTACTTCTCCAGCTGTGTTTTTAAAAGTAATGGTTCATTCTTTTCCCCTGTCTGTATGACTGATTTCTTTTTGTTCACATGCGGCTAGATCCTAAAGCTAGAACAAAGTACATTGTAGTTGTGCTTAAAAAAGTTAATAATAAAGGAAATTAAGCTGGAGGTTATGTGTCCTGAGCATATCAACAGGCCTAATGAGGACCATGGCTCCTTCCTTTTAGAGATATGCATAAGGAAAACTGACAGGCTGTATATCAGCAACTACAATTCTGCACAGAACAGACACCTTATTTGAAGACTCCTCACACTCAAAAATGAGAGAAAAAAGTCACTACAATCTAGACCTGTTGCTGATGGAAATCAGAGCAAGCTCTTCCCCTGTCAGAGCAATGCAGGTTTAATCCATTACAGTGGTTTTAGGCTATGCCTTTAAAATTTAGCTGCAGATTTCGAGCAGAAAAGTAGAAAAACATAAATAAATCACTCCTGGGTGTAAAAAAGAAAATAAAATATTATTCTAAACAAGTTCATTGGGTAAATACCTGGAATAAGAGGAGCTGAAGGAAGGAACTCACTCCCAGACTGTCAGTTGAAATTACTCTTTTCCTTGAAGATGCACAAAGAAGCTTGAGGTGGGATTATAATAAAACTCACCCTTAACTGATATGTGAAACAGCTCAGCAACAACAGGTGTCACCTTTAACTGTTATGCCAACATTTTGCCCAAACAAATGCAGCAGCCATCAAATAAGAACATTTGGCATGGAACTGCACCAGATTAGTACATCAGCCAGTACAAAAACCCAATCAACCAAACCCCAAAAACCAAACCAAACCAGCAACCCTAACTGAAAGAAAGCAAAAACAACCTTAGCAGAGTCTGGATGCTCAGTGGGCCTGGAGTTGGTTTGCATCTTTTACATTTCTGTGAAAATCAGTGAAAACTTTTACTGCTATGTGACATCATCCATAATGTAATAGTTCTTTTAAGTGGTTCCTCAGGTGTGATCTCTGTGACGTGTCTCTCTCTCGAAGCAACATGTGCATGAGAGAGTCTTCAGCAAAATGCACAGACAGCTTTCCTTGCTTTGAAAGTAAAGGTATTGAGGACATATTTTTAATCACAGTAATACTGTGAGGTCCATATTCTTTCTCCCCAGTGAACAAAGTTTCACTAATGAAGTCTGTATGACAACAAAAGGGGTTAAATGAAATATGTTGCTCCATCACTGCATGTGTTAACATTTCAGTACTCAGAGTTGGTGACACTTAAGTGTCTATATAAAATCTTTACTGAACAGCTTCAAAAGAGTCACTCTGTAGGGGTGAAAGAAAGAGTGGGATGATGAAGAAAAATAAAATCAGATACTTAATCATGATGATTATTTCATGATTTTATGAGGGTAGAGAGGCTCTGCAGAGGGACCTCGACAGGCTGGACAGATGGGCAGAATCCAAGGGCAGGAGATTTAACACATCCAAGTGCCGGGTTCTGCACATTGGCCACAACAACCCCATGCAGTGCTACAGGCTGGGGTCAGAGTGGCTGGAGAGCAGCCAGGCAGAGAGGGACCTGGGGGTACTGGTCGATGGTAGGCTGAACATGAGCCTGCAGTGTGCCCAGGCAGCCAAGAGGGCCAATGGCATCCTGGCCTGCATCAGGAACAGCGTGGCCAGCAGGAGCAGGGAGGTCATTCTGCCCCTGTACACTGCACTGGTTAGGCCACACCTCGAGTACTGTGTCCAGTTCTGGGCCCCTCAGTTTAGGAAGGATGTTGACTTGCTGGAACGAGTCCAGAGAAGAGCAACAAAGTTGGTGAGGGGTTTGGAACACAAGCCCTATGAGGAGAGGCTGAGGGAGCTGGGGTTGCTCAGCCTGGAGAAGAGGAGACTCAGGGGTGACCTTATCACTCTCTACAACTACCTGAAGGGAGGTTGTAGACAGACTGATGATGGTCTCTTCTCCCAGGCAGCCAGTACCAGAACAAGAGGACACAGTCTCAGGCTGCGCCAGGGGAGGTTCAGGTTGGATGTTAGGAAGAAGTTCTATACAGAGAGAGTGATTGCCCATTGGAATGGGCTGCCCGGGGAGGTGGTGGAGTCGCCGTCATTGAAGGTGTTCAGGAGGAGACTTGATGGGGTGCTTGGTGCCATGGGTTAGCTGTTTGGGTGGGTTGGATTGGTTGATGGGTTGGACACGATGATCTTGAAGGTCTCTTCCAACCTGGTTTGGTTTATTCTAATAAAGTTTATTCAGTGGGATTAAACTACAAGGACTTAATAGTATTAGACTTTAAAACCATACTAAAGTGTGTGTTGGTTTTTTCCCCTCATATGCTATCTGAGCAGGCTCTGTGTCTTATGTTAGCCTGTTTATCCAACAGGCCAGGAGTTACATACACAATTCTAAGTTTCCAAAATTAAAGTCTCAATTATATTTGAGCACATGTCACATACCTTCCTGTGATTAAGTACTGAGTTTAAAATATTGCAGCCTGGAGAAGAGGAGGCTCAGGGGAGACCTTATTGCTCTCTACAACTACCTGAAGGGAGGCTGTAGCCAGGAGGGGGTTGGTCTCTTCTCCCAGGCAACCAGCAGCAGAACAAGAGGACACAGTCACAAACTGCACCAGGGGAAGTTTAGGCTGGAGGTGAGGAGAAAGTTCTTCCCAGAGAGAGTTGTTAGCCATTGGAATGGGCTGTCCAGGGAGGTGGTGGAGTCACCATCCCTGGAGGTGTTACAAAAGGGATTGCATGTGGCACTTGGTGCTGTGGTTTAGTAGTCAGGAGGTGTTGGGTGATAGGTAGGACTTGATGATCTTTGAAGTCTTTCCCAACCATACTGATTCTATGATTCTAAGCCTTTTTATTTAGTTTCTGAATCTCCCCCACCCCTTTGCAGCAGTCACAGTGCAAGTAAGCAATTTGTACTGTCCTGGATATTAAGATTACTCACCATCTTCACTTGGGGCCACTGACAGAAAGCTTCATCTCAGGAAGTAGTTTTCCACCTGTAGAAAGAGATTTGGACAGCCAGTCAGCAACAGTAACTCACAGGAGGTTGCAGTCAGTCACCAGACAGGAGATCTCACCTGCCCACAGGTCTCTGATTCTGCTTAAAGAAAGGGAAGGGTGGCAAAAAGTCCTGTAGTAAGGGACACACTTTATTTTACAAGTTCAAAGGGTGTGGTTCATAGGGGCCCTTCCACTGCACAGCCATGCAAGCCAGCGCCGGCTGCTTGCCCTCCCAGGTTAAATGAGCTCTTTGGCCACATGAGACAAGATGGCTGCCGCTCTGTGTCAGCTCACCCACGCAACACAAAATGGCTGCCCTGCCTGTGGGGCCACTGTAGTGACCTCGCCCCTGACACCCATTTTCCTCTTGCAACAGCTTTTGGGAATTTTTTTCCTTCCTTGCAAACTCTCTGCACTCCCCTTACTGTCTGCTGGGCTGTGTGGCATAGAGGGCTGTGGGCTGTCACCTAAGGCCCTCCAAAAAATGTTTTTCTGACGACTGCCTCCAGTGCCTCTGGCAAGCACTGATGAGTCCATCTCAGGAGGCCTTCATGAAGAACAGGAGCTATTTGGATGTGGGACTGTTCAATGAAAGTTTTCTCTACCAGCCCTTTTACAAAAGCACTCCAAGCACAGCACCCAAGAAGACCCTAGAACCCCAGTCCAAACCTGAAGTGAAGCAAAACCATACAGTATAGGAAACTCCAGCTGACTGACAGCTGATTTTCACATTTCTGAGGTTTCTTTAGTGCAAAACACAGCTTTTTAATTTTGCTGAGTGAAGCTCAATAAAATTAAGATGTGTGACAGCATGTGCTGAGCCTGACCCCTGAAACTTTTGAAAAGAAAGGAGGGTGTTGTCTGACTTAACCGATTTGCATGCTATCTATCACAGTGAAATTGTTCATCCTGCATGTATACTTTAAAAGAGGCCAGCTTTCTAAAAGAAAAACAAGAATTATCAGTGATACAAAGAAATGAAGTGAAATCGCCTGAAACAGTGGTCATGAACATGACCTTGCCACAAATCCCAAATCAAATACTTCACTTTGCACGATGCTTTTATTTCCCTCTTTTTTTTTTTTTAAAGCAAACAAAACCCCCCACAACCGAAAAAACCCAAACCACAACAAAATCAACAAACCCCAAACCCCAACAAACAAAACATGCACACAAAAATCAACCAACCAAAAACCAACCAACCAACCACAATAAAATTAAAGACAGCTGTATTCTTCATGTCCAGGATGTTCATAGTATTTCCAGCTGAATATCTGCTTGCTGTGAAGAATTACCTAAAGTTTATCTGGGACTAATGTTGAGATTATAAAATCAGCCTTCCTCAATTAGGTAATGCCACAATTTATGTTGTGCAGTAACATTTTAGCTCCAGCAACCATAATCATAGCAGGGCAGATGCACAGTGTTTTGCTCTGTAATTATATTACTGAATCCTATTTTTGTCTCAAGACCCTGCCTTGCTGAGTGCCCAGGATGGCCCTCCTCAGGGTATGTCAAGGTTATGCAGCAATTTTGTCTGTTTATAGCATCTCTCCTATGCCAGAAGCCATTGCAAGCATCTCACAGAATCACAATGGGTAAACCATTCCAATGTTTGATAACCCTTTCAGGGAATTATTTCCTAATATCCAGTCTAAACCTCCCCTGGCACAGCTTGTAACCATTTCTGCTAGTCGAGTTGCTTGTTTTCAAGGAGAAGAGGCTCCAGCCAGCCCAGGAAATTAAAATATAGCTTGAAATCATCATAATGTATCTCCAGCTCTTCTGGGTTTATTTTCAGGAAAGCCGAGGAGTCACCACACGTTGATCTGAAGGAGACAATATGTACAGGAAAGCATCAGTTTATAGCTAGCTAGCATTTCCCATCCTTTGCTTCTCAGGCTTCTCTCAGCTCATTTCTTGAAGTGGTCTCTATAAAAAGAGTTTTGGGACAAACTGTAAATTTTCCATCTGTCTTTGCTGTTAAAGAAAGCAAGCACACCACTCCAGAACATGCACACTATCTTTCCCTTTCTAATTCTCCTGTTCTACTTCCTTTTTTGCTTTCCTGGTGAGAGAACAGATTCAAAAGCTGAGGGATGCTCAGGCAACATTCTCCTTGTTGCACTTGTGATGTTTTACTGCTATGGATACTTGTATGTGGCTTCAGAAGCAGTTTAGGATTCAGGTAACTGAGAGGCATGGAAATAGACATCATCATAGAAATGGATAATGCTGGTTAGCTGTCAAATGAGGCAGCAAAAACCTCAGACATCTCTATGATATCAGAATAGATCAAAACTGAACCTCCAAATAATTTATAAGAGTCAAATTCATGCATTTTAAAATGTATTAGCATATTAACCCAGTGAATATGAACGGTATAGGTGAGAGATCACCCACAGTTACTGCCTATGCCTGAGACTAGGAAAGGCATAGAGTTCTTACAAAATAGCACTCATGTCATCCTGAGCTATACTCCTTGGGAAGTCTGCCAGTGCTTGATACTGCTGGCTTTCCAGATGGAAAGCAAAACTTGAAACCAGCTCTGTTGGATGACCTTGAACTAAAATTGTGGAAGTTGCTTCCACCTGTGACAGCTATCTTGGGAGCAGTTATTTCTGCCATGTAGGTGATAGTCAATGGCATTTTTTAACTTAGAGGGAATGTATTAAACAGTAAGTTCTATTAGGTTGCTGTAGGCAGTTACTGAAAACAGCTTTAGTTACCTTATCTGTAAAAATATTATAAATATAATATGTAGTATTTGCTTAATATTTGTGTGGTTATTACATTGCTCAACTCCTACTGTGAAAAGACCCAATTCACCTCCAATTGTCTTAGCAGAATTAAAATTAGTCATTGCTTTTGTACACTCTCACTACACAGTCAGATGACTCCCTTGTCTCCAAAGTCCTCATAATATCTACATCATTGAAATTCTCCATAGATCCATTCAGGTTTTTAGACTATTTAACACTATTATGCTTGCTTGCTTGCAATCCCAAGAGCAATGACCCTTTATGTAGATAAATCAGCTGTAACTTGACTTTGCTCTGCTATTAAACTCATACTAGCAGTCCCATAGCTTCATTAGCTGTCTGGAGTCCATCATTAATCCTTGGAGTTTGGGGTTTTTCCCCCTATTGCTTCCAAAAGACACTTTACTTGCCTTTTTACTTTTATCCTTTTCCCACTTTGCAAAGAAAAAAGCCCATAAATCTCTTTTCTGCTGCACTGACTGCGATGTAGCAACTGCTAGTAGTGGTGGGATAGTTAGTAATGGTCATTCCTATCCCTGCAAACTATCTGACATAATGGTAGAATCTCACCTTTAGGGCAGATTCACCATAGAGGAAAATTCACATTCCATACTCCTTGAAAGAACAATAACACATCAACATTGAGGCCTTTTACAGTATGCACAGAACATTGGCATTTTAAAGTACAAAAAGGTAGGTCTGCTGATTGCCTGGCTGTGTGCAACCACTGCCAAAGTAAAGCAACAGCAAGCTACACAAAAACTGCAGAAGTGGGAGGTTAATTCCTTTGGTGATGACAACCTTCAATAAACCAACTTAGAGATATTATGCTTTAATTCAGAATAAGTGGTGTAAAACTAGCAGACTCACACAGAGAGAAGATGAAACAAGCAGTCTCTCGTCACTGCCTGAGCTGAAAAAGCAGCACTGTTCTGCACAGCCTGCTTATGTGAGCTGGTTCTGTTCTGAAGTGAGAAAAGGCACAAATGTTTGCCGACTTCATATGAACAAAGTTCACTTCAAACTTTAATTACACTAATGTAGCATCAACTGCAGCTTCTCAGTAGCTTAATGCAACATTGAGCATCACCCTAGGTAAGAGTGAAAGGGAGTGTAAAGAGATGAACAGGCTGCCAAAGGTGTGAATTGTGGTGGTAATTTGCTGGTTATGTATCAGTAAGCAGGTGTTCTGACTTGCTTTCTTGGCTACTTTTGGTTCTCTCTGCTACTTTTTGTTGTTGTACTGTGGATTAACTGTTTTCTCTCTTCTAAGGTTAAGCATGTCCTCTCTTAATTTCTAAGTTTTAAGCATCTCTTAGGACTGTTTACTTACACCTACAACATCTAGTATTTTACTCTGAGCTGGGCATCTAGCTGTTACTGTAGTGCAAAAAACCCCCACAAAGCCAGATTTTGGAGTGATGGTTGTCAGTGTTTTCTGATAAGATCTGTCTTTTCACAGAAAGGAGTCATTAATCTGTTCTCCTTCACAGCTTTGTAATCTTTAACAATACAATATCCCTCGCTGTGAATTCCTGCCTTTTAGTTCCTGATTGTCTCGTGCTCTGGGAATATTGGGTGGACATTGGGATGCTGTAGAGAAGGAGGCAGTTGTGTGATGACAAGTGTTTTTCAATAAATATACATGCCAGGTTGTCAGCTTCATAAAGTACCACTAGGGAAAACACCAAGCCCAGCTTTCTGAGGGATGGATGCCGTGGCTGGCCCATCGATATGGCCTAGCGAGGCACACATTCTTCTGCAAGGTGGGATTAACCTGTGTCTGTGACTGTCTGTCCCCCTTCACCTTTCCCATGGGTGTCTTACTGCAAATACCATGAGTCCTCAATGAAGTAACCAGGAAACTGTAAGCTGGGAAATGGCACAACCTGCAATCAACACTCAAAGCTTGAGGCTTTTGAGATTAGGGACTGTCATGGATCTGGGAACCTGGAGGATGTCAATGTGCCCACTGTAGACCTGGGAACTCCAGGAGAGTCCAGCTCTGGGGAGGATTTCCCAGCTTTTCATATGGGAACCTAGGATACCTCAGGAACATCCTGAGGCATCTGTTCAGGGCAGAATTGTGACATTCCGGACTGTGCACTTCAAACTGGAAGTGTAAATAAGCTTGCAAAGAGGACAGAAAAATGCATTTGTTGGGCTTGATCTCTCTGCAGAGCCATCTCCTTTGCCCTGTTTGTCAGTAAACAATCAGCCCCAGAGGAAAATGCAATGTTATGCTGTCAGCTGTGTGGCAGTAGGAATGCTCTGTTAGAATGCTCAGAAAGGAAGAGAGTTTTGTTAGTGCTGTGTAATGACAAACAGATCATTAGCAAAAGATTAAATGAATTCTAGACTTAGGACTTGTCAGTTGAGGTGCTTGTATCTTAAAATGAAAATACATGCAAAAGGAAGAATTTTCATGCTGATTTCTGTTGGACAGCTAGGAAAATAATTATTGAGTAGAAAATGCCCTGTGAATAACATTTTCTATGTTGAATAGATGCTGTGGTTGGCACAAATTGCTTTTAATAGTAGAGGGAGCAGCTCTGGGGATTTTTAACCTTTTGATTTTTAACCTTTTATCCTTTTTAGGTCAGTAATTTAGTACTGTATTTCTAAATGTAACCTTCAGTCTCAAGCTGGTTTTGATTTCCCAGTTCTTAGCTGCCTGTGGTCTCATTTCCCTGAGCAGATTGTAAGCAAGTTGTCTCCTGTGTATCCAAGTTAACACATGGTGCATATCCAGTACTCACTGTGGCCCACCCTTTTGCACAGCTGATGTTCCCCTAGGCAAGGATGGTCTAATATCATGAAACCCTTGACATGGCATTTCAGTGGTCTCCCTCACTTGTCTTCTGCTGTAAATAAGAGAGTGATGATTGAACAGTAAATTAAGAAGTCCCAAAATGGACTGTCAGTGTTCAGCTTTATACAAGATACCTTTATATTCTTTTTGCTCTTCTGGTATTAAAAAGGAAATTTGCTATTGATTCAGCTAGAGACAATACACAGCCAAACCTAAGAGCTTCCTACTTCTGCTGTTTAGTGACAGAAGTCCCTGACCAGCTATGAGAGCAGTTTAAATGAAGCATGCACATGAGCTGGCCCTGTGCTTGTGCAGGCAGTCTCCTGTGTGCTGCTGCAACGGAGTTAAATACTTCCATATTTAAACCTAACTCTATGTTTGGTTTTAGACAAATTAACTTTGGTTTTGCCATGTAGAGAAACATTTCCCCTCACAGTGGGGCACTTCCAGGAAAACTCGGCTTGCTACTGTTGAAGTTGACAGCAAAAATTTGTAAGTGGCAGAGCTCAAGAGAATTGAACACTGTCAGTGAGAATGAAGTACAGACACCTTCTTTAGGCACTGTTCTGAGTTTCACTGAAATATGCCTTAAATATGACCTCCAGGGACTAAGATTTTCATCTTCAATTGTCTGAAGTGACAGAAGAATCACAAGAAGTTGCAGTCCAGTGCTTACATCCACTGCTTCTCCATCAGAGAGGACATCTAACAGTAAGAGATCAACTCTTATGTTAGTAGAGGACTGCTGATCTCTAATCTGGCCTGCCCAGCAAGCTGGTCAGCAATCTGTTACCTTGATTGCCAGCTCTGTGTCTTCCACCTTGAGCAGCACCAGGTGCTGATCTAAATAAGGTGACAAACACATACCGTAATGACTCAGACAAAAATGCTGTAGTCATTAAAGGTTGCCTAGGATTTCACAGGTTTATAATTAGAAGCTCTAAGAAACTCAGAGGAGCTGACAGGGACACAATGGAGTCAGAAGAGGAGCATAGATAAAAAACTCCTTTTCTTATATTTACAGAATACTTTCACCATTCCAGAGTCCCCAAATCTTTGGCACCTGCAGTCCCCAAAGGCAGCCTCCATTGAAGTCCCTCCTCCCCACTTCAGTCCTTAATCTAATGAATCTGCAGCTTGCCAACACATTTCCTTTTCTGCTCACAGCTATCTCTCCTATTTCTACATAGCTTTTTACTTCAGCCCCCTAAATGTCTCCCATCTTATCCTCTATTGAGACCTTCTCCAGATACTTGTAATCCACATGTCAGCTTGTGACTTAGCATAAGAACTGATTCTTAGGCTATCTCTAGACTGGCAGTATCACAGTCCTCAGAGACTCTTAACAGGTACAAGCATTTTACTTCTGGGATAGAAACATATTAGAACTAAAAATAACCTATGTGCCTGCACATCATCTTGAAAGGGAAGGAAACCAAGAGAACCACTTTACACTTATTTTTTAACTTCAAGCACTTTAATGCAATATCAGAAAACAAAAGCACCTCAGACTTCCTCTTACAGAGGAACACTGATCTATTTCTAGCTTTGAAAATCATTCAGCAAAGGCAGCAGCTCTCTAGACACACTGAACTGCTCTGCTCATCCTGAAATCAATGAAAAGGGCATTTGATGCTAAGGTAGCTGTTATTAATAGTTCTTACTCTCAAACAATCATTCATCAAGGTTGGTAGCCATCTCCTTTTCTTTGGCTATTAAGTTGAGCATTTAATGATTTTTCCTGCTGCCTTTTACTACAATTTTTTTTGCCATCTGTGTCTTTAGGTGGTACCTAGGTCTTAGGCTAGGGAATTTGGTTTTCTTCCTCATCTGAAAAGACAGAAAAAAATAATGTGCTGTTATGGAATAATTTCTGTTTGAACACAACCAAAATACTTCCTCTAAGTCCAGAATAGAATGCTGCTTTTTGGGTTTTTGTCCTGCCTGCCATTGTTCCCACAGCCTGTGAGACCTGCCTGGGCACAGCTGAATGGGAGAGGTCTTCTCTCTCTCTCCTTGCCCTGCTCCCCCTCAGTCCAGATGGTGCACAGCAGAGGTGACTCATGCTGTCACCTCACTTGCAGCGCCTGGAGCATTCTTCTCCTGGTGACTGGACCTCAGAAACACATGTTGGGGCTGAGTCACTGTGCCAGGCTGCTGCAGACTCTTCCGACCCACTGATTTTCCTGTCGTTTTGTGACACGTGTAGAAAAATCTCTGGCTCGTGCTCTTTATTCATGGTGAACTACTTTTTTTTCTGGCCAAGTACAGTCTGCTTTTAGGTTTTGATGATACAGCTTGAAATACCAAGCAGGGAAAGAATAATGCATGCTGATGTGATTATCTCCAAGCATACAGAGAGTTTCTTGCAAGAAACCATCAAGAAACAGAGCAGAGTTGCAGACAGCGCATCAGGAATACATGAAAGCACACAGAGTCTGTCTCTAGTTCAATACTATTGCAATTATTCCAGGAATGAATTTGGGCTCTTAATGAGAGAAATGTTTTATCCTACTTATAACTGGTATTTAAGCTTTCTGGGCAGCCATTCAAAGCTCAGTTTTGGGGGAAAAAATGATGTATTGGGAATGCTGTTTGCTTTACTGATGTTTTTTCTACCACATCAAAAGCTCTTTCCTGGGGCCTGGAAAGAATGCACTATCTGTTCCAGAGAACCGAGTTCAGCAGAGGCTAGTTGTGTATTGCAAATTCTATGCAAATGTCTGGAGCAGCTTTGCAGATAACAAGCAGGCCTGGAGGGTGTTGTTTGATTATCCTGTGCCATGCTGTATCTATAGAGGAAAAAGCCTCTGCATTCTGCTCACATCAGCCTGACTGGGTTGCTCTGTTTTGAGAGAGGTACCAGGTGCACAGAGAGCAGAGCAGTGCTCTTAAATAAGCTGGACAGCAGCCTGACTTCTCCTCTTGCCTATCTTGCACTGCAGTAGATTTGACTTGCAGCATAGGAGAGTGCTGCAGAGTTCAGCTCCCTGTGTTACTCCAGCTAGGTTAAGGGACCCAGGGGAGCTTTGCTTTCTCTACTCTGCAGGTTCCTGATCTCTTTACTATTCTCCCAAATGCTTTTTTACTTCCCAAAGAGGTCTGATAGTAATACAGCAGTGCTCTCAGTCACACTCTGCTGACTGCCCACCTTTCAGATGAGAAATCCACTGGGATCTGATTTTCCAGGAACAGCATTAACTTCTCCTGGGCCTCCAGTAACTGTTGGCATCCAAGAACCAGAGCATAAGGGGGAGAAAAAAAGAGGAAGGTTCATAGCACCAGCACAGACTGAATGGTCTCCCAAGAGCCTGCTTTGCCAGGAGTTTCTCCTCCTCCTTTTACTTTGAAGGCATCAAGGTGATTTTTACCAGGACAGCAGTTGTAGCCCTACATGTAGTGTTATTTGCTAGCAGGTGTGTGATGTGTTTTACAGGTAGAAGCTCCTGCTTTCATGAAGTCAGCTGCTGAAGCCTTCACATGTTTTTGATGAATGTGTTCTGTAGCCCACCCTTTAGATAAATTCTTATTTTCCCTTATTGGTACCATGGAGTGGATGAAAGACAGACTGTTTAACACAGACTCCATGTGCTTAAGGGGATTGGTACAGATGGTTGGTTTAGCCTATGTTCATCAACAAAACACTGGAGCCCTAGCTCTGCAGGCTAGTGAGAGGTCATCTGGCTTATAGTTTCTGAAATTCAGATTGTCACAGAATTGGTAAGTGTTTGGCCATCTATTTCCTTTTCTCCTGTGAATTAAAAGGCAGGAACAAAGTTTAGGTCAGGAAAAAAGAGATGCCAAGAATGTATTTGGAGAGTGCTAGCTATGTGCTCTGCAGCCAGATTTATAAGAGAGCCAAAAGAGCAGGAAGAACTGCAGCCACAGTTGGAACGTGATGGTCAGCACCTTTGCCACAGATTGAACACAGGGGCTGTAAGGACTACTGAGCAAGGGTGACCTTGCTCACTTGGAACATACTGACAATGATATTTTAAATTCCTGAAGATCTTGAGAGAAGAGCAGTGATGTTAGGGTTTGGGGGTTCCTTGAGGAGGGCAGGGAGCCAAAGTAATACACTGAGGTATTTCAATTCAAATCTTTCAGCTTGTAATATTAATGACACCCAAACTGCACAAATATTGAAGGGATAAGAAACTGTGAGGCTTGCTCACATCCCAGCACACTTGGGATATTGATTCTCCTGAGGGGTTAGTGTTTAAACTGTTAATTGCTAAAACTAATTTCAGTACCATTTAGCATGATGGATCTCATGAGTAAAACAGGCTTTGCTTGTGATCAGCATGAATAATGAGGGGAGCCCAAGTGAGAATGATCATCAGTGGGAATGTCTTTGCCTTCAAGTGTCCTAAACACATATCAGCAGTGACCCATGGAACAGCCCTGAAGCTAGCACGCTGCTCTGCCCAACAAAGGCAAGGCTTATGGTGGGAGAGCACATCCCCAAGAGGAGGGTACAGTGGCACCTAAACAAGGGAAAGAGGTCAGCAATAAAGATGATCACCAGAGGTATTTTGGGGTGATACTTTGGGAAGAGATGTAAAAAGGCAGCAGGAATAGCTTTCATACTACAGTGAGAGCAGCAGAACAGCCAAGGTGGAGTTAACCAGAGCAGCAAATAATAAAAGGATCAAGAGGAGCAAAGCAGCCAAATGAAAGCTCCCTGCATATAGCGAGGTGGCAGGAAGAACAAAAGCTGTTGGGCTGCCATGAAGATCTTGTTTGTGCCACAAACTTCTGCCTTAATTCAGTCATTCCACTGCATTATCCTTTGTGTGCTTGCTCTTATGAACTCTAATCTCTTGGGGTTTTCCCCCTTGAAACAATCCCTGTGACAGCCCCCATTCCAGTAGTGCTTCAGCTAGCTTCAGGTGCTTCGGCAGCAGGCAGCCCACCCTTCAGGCACAGGACTGTGGAACAAGGACTCAGATCTGTGGGCGAGGATAGCGGTGATGACATCTGAGCTGAAGAACAGGCAGTTAATCACAGAGGCTGGGTTTTGTATCACTCAGGGTGGTGTTTCAAAATGGAAGCCTCTGATGCAGCCCTCAGAACCAGCACCTGAGCCTTGGCTGGCAGTATGACTGAGACACTGAAATAAAACCTTTGCCAGGAAGCTAATTCTGAAGTTTGCCAGATTCCAGGGGAATAATTCAACATAGCAGCTCTCAGGGTACCAGTTTTAATAGGAACTGAAGGTGGAATTTCTGCTAATGTTACTGGTTGGAGTTCTTTTAGCTCTCCTCGTTGTCAGTAATGAACTTTCTGCACACATCAAGGATTTGAGGCACTCACACAAACCATGGAAGACATTCACTCAAGGCACAAGACCTCAAAATAGTTAGCTGCCAAATTATGATGGTTTGCAGGTCTTTGGTATCAAGGTTATGTTATTAATAAGGTCACAAAGAATGCTGACAGTAAAATACACATCTTGTATTGGTTGTGAAAATAATGTATCTGCTTCTGTTGTCCCTTCCCAGGCTCCCTGTTACTCTCACTCATGCTCTTCTCCCTATGACAGCTGTTGCTGCAGCATGTGCAACATGGCACATCTCTTTCATGACTGTTAAACATACAGATGCCCATTCCAGAATGGTCAGAGACATTCAAGAAAGCAAAAGGCATCTGAAGTACTTAGCAGTGACAGGTATGATCTATACACAAATGAGATCCTAGTAAGACAAGTACCTAAGGGCTCAATAGGCATTTAGTATTAAACACCTCCTGCTGGCTGTTGAACTGGTCAATGAGCAGTGTCAGTAGCCCAAGGTTAGAACTCTGCATTTCAAACAGATCCACAGGCAAAGGACACTTATGTATTCAGATGAGATTTGGAGAGTGACATCAAGACAAGATGGAGTTTGCATGTCTCTGATTATGCTTTCTCTGTTTCTGCAGGATGGATGACATCCAGCTGTGCAAAGACATTATGAACCTCAAGAGTGAGCTGCAGAGCTTGGTAGCCATCCCAGGTAATGGCTGTTTCTAGCCCATATGAAGATAATGCTTGGGTGATGTATGGATGGGGATGGTCTCAAGAACACAGCTCTGACCCTAACAAGCAGAAATCTTCCCCAGGTTGAATTTGATTTCTCTTTTTCTTCTTTCTCCTGTTTTCCTTCCCAACATTAATCTCCTGGTCTAAATTTCTTTTTGTGTTGTATGTCACTGCTGCAACCTTGCAAATCAAAATCAAAGTGTACTGTCCTTAGTTCTTGCACCCCCTTGGCAATCTCAAGGGAAACAAGTGGCATAGAGGCTGTTAGCAAGAAACACAAGTGCTTGAGATAAGCAAGATAAAAGGGAGGCAGGAAGGATTTATAGCCATCCCTGTGAACATTTTTCCCTCTAGATATAGCAATTCATTGTCACACCCACAGTTAGATCTAGCTTCCAGAAGTAACACTCTTGGTATGTTCTGGGTTTCAGTGATATTGGAAAGGTTTATGAGTCCTAGAAAATATTTATGAATTACTCCCCTTGCCTCACCTCTTCTAGTTGCAGCTTTCATACCCATTACTTTGAATTTTTCCTTGATTTTTTGTTGTTTTTTCCCCCAAAACCTACTGGAAACAGTTGTCCAGTCACAAAGTCTTAAGCAGAGATCCACAGAGAGAAGTTTCTCTTTAGTGCTTAAATCTCAGCAAATAAAACCCGAAGGATGCACAGCTCCAGCAGCACCACCTTTTGGCAGGCTTACAAGGAGAGTACTTTTGGCTGAACAAAAGAACAGAAGATTCTGGCATTCACACAGGACTTAAGTGCTGACACAGCTTTGCCTAACCTACAAAAACACTTTCCAGAAATGGGGTTCAACATCCTCATTGTAACATTCCTGCTAGCACAGTGAGTTGTATCGAGACACCTGCCCTTGGATGCCAGTAGACACAGGACCAGTCTTTCAGTGCACAGTGCAGTACTTGGCCTGTGTGCTCTGTGTACTGAAATACATGGCAGGCAAAGACTGGACCAAACTGTGGCAGTTTTCTGAAGGTTATCATAGGAGAGCACATCCTAATCTGTGAAGAGGGTATCTTGAAAGGAAGTAAAGGAAGAAAGGTACCTTTCATTAGTGAAAGGAGGAGATCCCTTGCTCCATAGACAGAGGCCCAGAGGAGGAAAAAGCAATGATTTCAAGCATTCTTGTTTTCTCCCTGCTGCAAATTCAGGATTATTCAGAGGAATTCTCCATAGGTGGCAAATGTAGAGGTCTTGAAATCTTCACAACAGTCAATAAACCCCTTTCTTTACAATTTCTAAGAGATAAAGCAGATTATACATCCCAGACAAAGCAGCCTTATATTACAAATGATTTCCTCCTCTACTGGCACAGCCCATAATTTAAAATTCTCCAAGGAGTGTGACCTCCTGATGTTGAGACTTCCAGAATTTCATTATCTTGGAAAGACATTCAAGGTACTTCTATCACAGTTAGCCAGGAATGGATTTATTGCAGAAATTCCCAGCAGTAATCATCCTGAAGCCCATGATCCAAAATTAAGCTGTATTAAAAATGATTTTCTAATGTCTGGTTTATTTAGCTGTTTAAAATACCTTAGAAGTTCCAATCAGCAGACATAACATGGCCGAGACACAGCAGACTGCAGGCAGTTTGCCCTCCTTCCCACAACTTACTGTACTTTTATGGTTCTTTAAACAGTTCTGCTCAAACCCAGAATTCTTGATTTAATGCAAAGTGCCTTCTCAGCTAATCAAAATTTTCAGCCTTCTGAAATACATTGGGCTGGGATTTGCCTCTGGCTTTCTCATCTCTGCTCCACTTGCTGGGTTGGAAGATTTCTGTCACAAATAAATTCGCTTTGTAACTTCAAACTACATCTCTCTAATCCCTAATATTCATGAGTTTTAGTGAGTGACAGGCACATCTTTCATGTTAGAAAAATCATTTACAGTCAACACAGTCACCACAGCCTGGCCAATTCACAAGGACACAGATGACTCTGATTTTTAAAGCACAAGGGAAATGCTTTCATTTATCTTTCCATATATTGCAACCGATGCTATTTGTGTGGCTTTGCAGCTCACCTACCTTACCAGAGTAGGAAAAGTGTTGTAGTCAACAGCCAAAGGTGTCAGGAAATCCAAGGAAATCACTCCTTTTGGTGTGATCTCATTTTCCCCAAGGTGAAATGGGAGTTTGTACCATAGGTTTTTATGTGGCAATCCTGGACTGTTTTCTTTTCTTACCAAAGCTGTTAAAACCCAGAAACAACCAAAAAATTGAAAGCAGTGTCTTGCAGAGTAATTCAATAGTAAAAGAGGGCTTGGCAAGCCCCACAGTTCCAGACCTTTAAGCTCATCAAGCAACAGCAGTGTTTTTGGTGGCTCTGGTCTAAAGAACCATTGACTTCAATCAGCAATTCATTTAGTCACTTGCTGTGCCCATCCTCCCACCCCCCAGAACCTAAGCAATAATCTCTTTTCTCTGTTTTTAACCAGAAAAAGAAAAAACAAAGCTGGAGAAACAAAGAGAGGATGAACTGATTCAGAAGATCCATAGACTAGTACAAAAAAGAGATTTTCTTGTAGATGATGCAGAAGTGGAGAGATTACGGTAAGAACTGAAAGCAACTGAACTGGTTCATGAAATTCCACGAGCCTAATGCTACACTGGAGGGAGTGACAAAATTTACATCAGCATTAATGGGAGAGAACTGGTCCTTTAGAACAACTTGCCAAGTTAAAAACCTCCTCCTGGTTCCACAGGAAAACCCTTCTGTAGCCCTTTGTCACCTTAATGATTCTGTCATCTCGAGACTACAATGGGGCTTGATCTCTAACTTCTCTACCAGAAGGCAGCAAGTGTCTAGGCATTTGCCATTAAGTAAAGAAAGATTTTCTTGCTGCTACCAGAGGAGCCTGTTGGCAGAAGAATTAGACGTGAAACTGACTTCTCCATGTAGACATGCAAGGTCTGCCTTTTTATAACACCCAAGGCCAACCCCACCCTGGTGATCACATCTTAGTGTTGTGTTCTCACCCTGCCATAGCAGGAAACCCCAAAGAAACAAACAAAACCTTCATTCACTAATACAGGCCTCCTTAACCTATAGGCATGAATTCAGAACTGTCTTAGCTCAGTCCATTAGCTCACACTTTGAATAACCTTTGGTTTTCCCCAGGAGCTTGTTTCCAGCTGTTACACTGAGATCCCAGCTCCCTACAGGTGGTCAGAGTTCTGCTGTTACTTCCCCTGTCTCTTTCAACAGTAAAGTCTTGAGGCTCACCAGTCCATTTATCCCAAATGACAGTATCTCTTCCAACACATTGAAATCCTAAGCAAGCAAAGGACAGGAAAAAAGAAAGCCTGCCAGAGTCCTGCAGCTGATCAAAGAGAGCTGGCCAAAGGCAGCAGCTGACAAGAAGCTTGAGCTAGTAACACAATCCAGAGCTCTCAGCTGCTGCTGCAGTGTAGAAATCACAAACCCCTCAGCAGCAGCTAGACAATGCAGAGGCTTAATTGTAGGCAACTGAAAATGTACTGCTGTGCACTATGCAGATGTGAATATATCAGTGTCAGTTCACATTCAGAGAAAAACCTGAGGCTTCTCTTTAAATCTCTTGACAGTAAAATCTGCTTTTCCTCTAAGCCAAGACATTGAAGCAGTGCAGTCTTTGTTAATGTTTAAGTAAAAGAAACAAACTTGGAAATGTCGTTCACAGATACAGCTAAGGTTAGTTATTTTGGTCCTCACGTGGTCACCTTCAGGCAGAGGGAAATATACTTGGGTTTGGTAAACACTAACAGCAGCAGTACATGAGAGCCAGTATTTTGTCAAAGCAGGCCTTTAAAAAATAAGCAACAGAACCACAGCAGTATTGATCCTCTGCGTTATGTTGTAGAGGCCAACTTGGGAGGCCACCTTAAAA
Organism: Melanerpes formicivorus; assembly: GCF_026170545.1. Lineage (NCBI taxonomy): Eukaryota > Metazoa > Chordata > Aves > Piciformes > Picidae > Melanerpes > Melanerpes formicivorus. Next base: position 9,729,689 of record NW_027142366.1, on the reverse strand, counting down.
TCACAGAATCGTTAAGGCTGGAAAAGACCTTTAAGATCACAGTCCAACCTTAACCCAACTACCATGACCACTAAACTATATCCTGAAGCACCACATCTACAGCTTCTTGAACACTTCCAGGGATGGTGACTCCACCACCTCCCTGGGCAGCCCCTTCCAACCCCTCACCACTCTCACTAAAGAAGCTTTTTCTAATGTCCAACCTAAACCTCCCCTGGCACAACATCTACCCACTTCCTCTCATCCTATTGCTGGTTACTTGGGAGAAGAGACCAAGCCCACCTCACTCCAGCCTCCTTTCAGGTAGTTGTGGAAAGCAGTAAGATGCCTCCTCAGCCTTCTCTTCTCCAGACTGAACAACCCCAGTTCCCTCAGCCGCTTTTTGTATGATGCCTTCCAGCCCCCTCACCAGCCTCATTGTTCTTCTCTGGACATGCTCCAGGGCCTCAGTGTCTTTCCCACATGCATTATGGTTTAAATCTGCTGACTAAGGAATACAATGAACCCAACACTACCAGAGACAAGAACCTTGAGGAAAATCCTGTCTCTGAAGTCTACAAAACGTTTGTTACTGTTTTCATTTAGTCATGTACTTGGTTCTTTTATAAGCAGCAAAATTAAGTGTTTACAAGAACAAAGACTGAATTGTTGCCTAGTATTTGATCTTAGCTACTCTAAATGTTACTGTTCTATTTACAGAGAAAGCAAGAAAACATTGTTATTTCTGTAACAGATCCATTTTCATTTTTTCCACCAGAGAGAAAGAAGAAGACAAAGAGATGGCTGAATTCCTGCGCACCAAGTTAAAACCCTTAGACAAAGCAACACAATCTCCCACCAGTGAGTTCCTGAGCATTAACAAAAATAAGCACAATAGGACAACAAGATAAGGAGACAAATGGATAAAAGAGCATTTTCAAAGGCCATGCTGGGCCAGCCTCTGCCAAAAGCTAGGTTAATGCAGCTAGACCAGCCTGAAACAAGGTAGTGTGTCAGCAATTGCTGGCCCCTGGAATTCAAATGGCCAGCTGCTGCCTGAACCTGAATCCAAGCCACCGACAGCCTCTTTAAAAGGCTTTGTCTAGTGAAATATACAAAGTGTATTTGCATACACATTGCCACAACTGGCTTTTGTAAGCAAATAGATTTTTGCCACCCAGTTTCCCATCTGGTTCTGCAAAAATAACTGGATAAAAACCCTCTTAAGCTATATGCTAGGATATCAGAAGCAAAGTCTACTTGTTACATCGCAGGTAAGATAGAAACTTGAGAAAAGACTGCAAAGTTCCACAGCTGCCCCAGATTTCTTACATCTTAACAGCATTAATAGGCTTTTTGAGCACCTCAACCCCAATCACTTATTGACAGAACTGCAAACACACTATTTCTCAGAAACGAAGCTGACTGCATAATCCCGTGGAAGCTTTTAGCTGTAACTTTCAAACCAGTCACAGTGTGAGCTCTAGAAGTTAACAGATTGATTTTGGCCTGTCTTAAACTGAGCTTCTAGGCAGGAAGATAGTCAAGGGAGAGCGGTGCCCCTAGAAGGGGAATTAGGTCTACCAGCTGAAGAGGTTTGTATCCAAACATATGGCCATTTTGCCCTGATCAAGATCTCACTGAGAGCTTCCAGAGGGATGTGTAATGGCTCTGCAGTTCAAGTATGAAGCTGATAGAGACATTTTAAGATGTAGCAACAATTATTTGCACCCTTTTAGTCACAGAGAGCATGACTCATTTCCCATGCTAGTTTACTTCATGTCATTGCTTTAAAATACTGTTACAAAGATGATTTTCACCATGAAAAATCAAAGCATACCTTTATCTTCTTCTCCTGTTTAGTGCATCCAAACTGATGTAAGAATAATGTCCAGCAACACTTTGGATCTTCAGCTCCTTAGATGTTGTGGTTTAAACACAGTAAGATGACTTTCTGTGGAAGGGCCTCTTATCTGACCCTAGGGTTGTGATCAGGGTTACCTGGACTGAAGAACATTGAAGAAGCTTACTCTCCCATTGAGGTGTCTGGATTCTTTAGCTCCTCTTAGCTGCTTTCCTTGAAGACATAACATTTCCTGAGCAGACAGAAGCCACTTGCTGGTTTGGCTATTTAAATGAATTTAAAAAAATTAAACCAGGGTTTGGGGGGCAGGGCAAGGAAAGGCTTCTATTCTTTCAGTCAGAAGTAGGAAGGAAGAGTTTGACCAGCTCTTGGTTTTAATGGTGTCCTCTCTTGAATATTGCAGGCAGTCCAGCAGAAAAGAAGGCAGAGCCTCCTCCAAGCAAGCCCACCATTGCCAAAGCAGGATTGGCTATTATTAAAGATTGTTGTGGGGCCACACAATGCAACATCATGTAGCTCTGGGTGCTCTGCCATGTTTGTCTTCTCAAATGTTTTCATTGAATGAAACTAAGGTGGGGGGAACCAACAGCATCCTGCTAAGGGATTCAAGAGCAAGTGGTACAAGAGTAGTACATGGAATGCACAACGGCAGGTTCTTCACTGTTGCATGGATCACTTAACACGCATGCCTAAAAACAAAAGAAATCTATTTAGTGGCTGTCCAGTGACCAGAAAAGATCTGTAGTAGAATCAACAAAAACACCCCAGTGATAAAGGTCAAAAGAGGGTCAATTTCATCTAGTGAGGTGTCAACCAGCAACTTCAATAGGCCATCACTCTGTGAGAATCCTTAGTATACTTCTCTTCCTTGCCAAACAGCACTCCAATTGCTGAAATAGCCCATTTGGGCTCATTTTCAAACCAAGCAGCAATGCTGTCTATAGAATAACTGATGGATAAAACAACTTCAGCCTAATTGATGTTGCATACAAAATACTTCGGCTAGCGTGATGTTGAACTACCTTGCTGTGGAGTTGTGCTCCCAATTCTTCCTAAAGAATGAGGATCAGTGACAAGGATGCTGCAAGTAGAGATAGATGTTTGTTTTGCTTTTGGGGTTTTTTTTATATTCCACATGATTTCTGAATTACTGAAATCAAATTAATATTAGAATTAACCAGGTTGGAAAAGACCTTTGAGATCAAATCCAACCTATCATCCAACTCTATCTAATCAACTAAACCATGGCACCAAGTGCCCCATCCAGTCTCTTCTTCAGCACCTCCAGTGATGGTGACTCCACCACCTCCCTGGGCAGCCCATTCCAATGGCCAATCACTCTTTCTGTGAAGAACCTCTTCCTAACATCCAGCCTAAACCTCCCCTGGCACAGCTTGAGAATGTGTCCTCTTGTTCTGGTGCTGGTTGCCTGGGAGAAGAGACCAACCCCTACCTGGCTACAACCTCCCTTCATGTAGTTGTAGACAGCAATAAGGTCTCCCCTGAGCTTGCACCAGGGAAAATAAGTCTCTGGTAAAGCTTTAGCAAGCACAGCCACAGCAATCTGCAAATAGATGGTGCAGTCCAAAGCTGGGTCATTTCTCTTTTAGATCTCCACCTCACGTGGAGTCAGAGAAATACTCACCCAGAGTGCTTTGTCCAATATTAGAAGTTATGTGCAGCATGAGATTATGTATCCTTGGTAGGTGGCTGTGAAGAGAGTGGAAGACAAACAAAATTTAACTAATACTTAAACAGCACTTAAAACAACTACTAAATGCATTTCTTGATCTTGAGAAATATAAACTGTTAGGCATAAAAAGACACTAACCACCCAAGACAAACTGACCACAAGACAAATGTACAAGTACATACAAACACACAAGTAGATATTTGTAGGGAAAAAAAATCACATTCTACAGAGAATGGGTTTAAAATTAAGGGAAATACAGAAGGACTTACCTGTGTTTCACCATTAAACATGTTTCTGGTCTCTATGCAGATTAAGACTTGTGGAATCTAATATCTTTCTATTAGCTGTCAGTAGCTGGTTTGTCTGTGTGATGGTATTCCATATAAATGTACTGTGACAGGTGTAAATAGTAAAATAAATGTACATGGATCTAATGTGAAAAATCTCAAGTCTTAGAAATAAACAGATAGCAAGATATTCCCAAATAAAGTTTTTCCAAGAGGAAATTCCATTTCAAGGAGCTAGGTGAGGTGTGCACTTTAAAAAGGAACTACACTTAGAAAGAAAAAGGGAGGTACCCAAAAGGGATAAAGAGTAGTATTGTTTAGAAGAAGTATCTTGTTGAGGTTCCTGGAGATAGAGACACCATCTAAAGTAATTGACTGTCCTTGTACAAGTAAAAGCTAATGCCTAACATGGGAGTGGTTTGGTGAAGAACATTCACATTTCCAGAATTGCTTGTTTCAGTATTGCAGACTCCCTTGAGACAAAAAGCTTGCATCAAGTCCCCTAAGGTTTAAGGATCCTTAAAGATCCAAGAGTCAAAACTGCAGAAGGTTTCCACTACAACGTGAAGCACTTGAGCTGCTTTGACCAAAGACACAGGAAAGAGGACCAAACATATCCAAAGGCTAAAGAGCCAGATACAGTTACTGCATCCTTGGTGATGCCTACAGCAGCACATTAAGCTCTGCACCTGCTGGGGGGTGGATTCTGTATAGCAACTGTATCCATTTGCAGAGTGATGGGGGAAACTGCTTTTAAAGGAAAAATACAGACGGAGAAGAAGAAATACCCACTGGCTTCTGTAAAATTCATCAACCTCTTGAATTTGCTAGTACCCCACTGAGACCTGAGGAGTTACCAGTGTCTTAGGACACAGGCCATTAACAAAGACACATGGAAGTTAGGAAAACGACTAGTGAAGCACCAAAGTGTTAGAAGGATCAACTCCTGCAACCAAGGATTGTGAATACTGGTAAGTACCAGGGTCCTGAAGGAATACTTGGCACAGTTTGCATAAGGCAAGAGGTGACTTAGGCACATTAGTGTTTAAAGGAGGCTGTGCTGATGATGAGGGTGATCCCTGCATGCTGCACAGAATCTCTAGTCTCTTGGGAAGAAAAATCAGTAGAATGTGGGTTTGTATGAAAAAAAATCATGGATACAACACTCAAGCCCCCTCCTTTAATTAAGAGAAAAGCCAGAAAGTATGAGTATTTACTATTGGTACACAGTCCCTTTGGGGACTCTAACCACAGCAGTATTCATGAGAGAACTTCATTGTCAGAAGTTCTGGTCTGCTCTGCTGACAGGTTTAATTTGTGAGTTTCTTTTGGTTTTATTTAGCAAATGCTTTAGTTCTGCTTTTATTTGGGTGGGTTTGGCCAGCTTGCCTGCAGTGCACCAGCAGTTCCTTTAGAAGGGTGGCAGTGATGCTGCTTAGCAATAAAGTCCTGAAATTTTTAAGACAGATCAGTTTTCAACTGTCCTCAACAGGAGCTTACAGTGCTGTCCATCCAGACCACAGCAGAGCCCTAATAGCTTCTTTCAAGCATGATGATTTTAATTAAAACAACTTAAACTTAGGAAGGAATAAAGCATGTAGAAATCTTGATCTTGTTTGTAAAACCAGGAAGTATTCCCAAAGAACAACAAGGGGCTTTGTAACTTCCATGGTCTCATGAGCACAGCACATTACACAGTCCCCATATGCAAAACCAAGAGGACATACCAGGCCAGCATCTTTGAAATGATGCCACTCACATGGTGTAGTCACCTAGAGATGAGTTCAGATGTCCATTGCTGTCTGCAAAGACTGAAGCAGCCAAAATGCCTTCTGGAAATCCTGTCTGTTTATCACTTCAGGAAAAAAGCCTCAGAAGAGTAAATTTAAGGTGGATTTGACACACTATTTCCTCTGTGAACTGGTAAACATGGAAAGGATCTTGGTCTACTGTGAAAAAGAAGAGTGCTATTTGTACTAATCACCAATTCTACCAGCAAAAGGCTCTTAAACCTCCCTCTAGGCCTACTGAATCTCTGCAAAGTTAAACATAGTGTCAAATAAACTAAGCTGCTGTTATACTAAGTATGTGTTTCTCTCTGTTATTAAAGAAAATAAGTGGTTGTGGAGTAGAGTGGGATGCACTTAACTGTGCTGCCATACTTTTGAGAAAGAGTAGGATTATTATTTTGCAAGAAAGGAATAATTCAAGTTAGTGATGCTACTGAAAAAGGATTTTATCTCAACAACTTAGTCTCAGAGACAAATGAGGAAGTGTCTAATAGCATTTCCCTTGTATTTGAGCTTGCATCCTCTGCAGTATTAGTTCTGGAACTAGAGGCAGTTGTTTACCGTAATGCTTTATGTGAGGTTAAGCTGTGATAAGATGCCACAAGATGTTTATATTGATACCTAAAAAAACTTGAACAGCTGCAGAAGTAAGTGGATGATAGTAGGCTGGATCTTGTAAAAGCCTAAACTTTCAAATATGCTTTGACATGCTTTGGATAGACTCAGTCCAGCAGGTAATACAGCAAAACAACTTCTAGTTCAGGATTTCCAGGTTGCAGGAATAGAGAGCTTATGCACAAGAAAGCACTAGAAGTGATAACCAACAGTGCATGTAACTATTTCTGTCTTCACTTAGACACTTCAGAAATTCCATGGACTGAAGAGAAGTGCTTGGCTTTCCTAACATGCTAACAATTCTACTGAATGAGCCTTTCAAGCCTAGTAGATGTGACTGGATTTGAAATGTATAGGAAACCTTTGTGCAGTTCCCTGCATTGAAACTTTTGTCAGCATACCTTTACCTGTTACCATTTCCTTGTGCCCCTTCAGGCCAGAAAGCCCTGGGGCTTTCATGAGAATAGTGACACACATCATTAAAACCAAGCTCACCTTTTGAAGGTTATCAGACACCAGGTGCTACAAGGGATTTTACTCATGCCTACTGAAGATGTTCACAGCTGCTGAAAGAATGAAGTGACAGGTTGTGGTGTTGCTTAAGATGTTAGAGCAAGTTCATACAAATGGCCTGCCCTGCCTTTTGAAGACTGATATATTATTTATGGAGAGTTTCCTGAGCACTAAGGGGGTTAGATGGTTATTTTTAAATGGCTTACTGAACAAGGAAGTACTCTACAAGGTCAGGTAAACACTTACCTGCAGCAGGCCTAACTCTAGCAGACTGTTCCACTTAACAATTCCATTAAGTGACTATGTAGTAAGACCACACAAAGTCAGGAGCAGCTGATCCAGCTCTTTTGCCCATAAGCTGTGAGATGACAGAACAGTACAATTTAGTTGCAGATTAACTTTACTTTAGAATCTAGCAAAAATAAAGGTCAAAGCACTCTAGTGAAACTGCAAAGTAAACTTCTTGATGGATTTATTATCCAGGAACTGCATCTTCACCAAGTTGGAAAACAAGGCTATTAGAACTCAAAAGCAACTTCTCTGCACAGCAGAATTCCATATGCCATTATGCACATCAGTTGTAACCTTTCAAAGTGGGACTAAAACTCAGGAGGAAAACAATACCTCCACCTCTTGCATTTATACTCCTTGCACAAGTGTCTTCCTTTAGTCTGATAAATAGTACAATTTCCTTCCAAAATAAAGACTACACATCATGTTGTACTGCATTGGGTTTGGCTGAGCTGCAGTTAATTCTTTAATTCTTCCCAGAGCATCTTTTGTAGTGCTGTGCTTTGCAGTGCTGTAGCTGGGTGTTGGTAACACCTGCACTGCTTTCGCTGCTGCTGAGCCAAGCACCAAGACTGTGCTTTTCCAACATTTCCTCCCCCCACAACATTAGGCTGAGGGATGGCAAAAATCTTGGGAGGGGACAGAGCCAGGCCCAGCTGACCCAAACTGACCAAAGGGGTATTCCATGCCACGACATCAGCTCAGACAGAAAAGCTAAGTGAAAGAAGGAAGTGTGCAGACATTAACTGATGGCATCTGTCCTACAGAGCAACTGCTGCACATGTTGGAGCCCTGCTTCCTAGGAATGACCCAGCACCATCTGCTGATGGGACAGAAAATGACAGCTTGCTTTGCTCTTTGCTTTTCATCTTATTAAATTGCTTCTATCCTGACTCAGGTCTTTTGTTTTATTTTCCCTCTCCCCTGTCCAAGGGGAGTGATAGAGTGGTCTGGGGGAGCACCTGGTCCTCAGCCAGGGCCAAACCACCACACTTATGAAAAGCCCTAAGAGAGGCTGAGCACATCTGCCAACAGCCAAAGTGCAAAATTCAGGAACACTTTCTCCAGAAGAGCAGGCTGGGATTTGCAGTGCTTCCTTTTCCTCAATACATCCCAGCTTCTCTCTTTGCTCTGTCTGGATTAAACTCAGGAAGGACAGGTTTTCAACAGGTCTTCAAATAAAGACAAGAGTGATGCTTGCTTGAAAATTTTATTGACACAACTGTTTGGTCCCAACACACAAAACAGCACTTGAGCCACAAAAGAAAAAGGGTCCAAAGTAGACTGCTAAGAAGAGAATTTTTCTTCTTCTCCTTCCCATTCCAAGAAAACAAAAAAACCCAAAAGTGCATAAACTGAGGGCTTCAGTGACATTTTCTTCTTCTTTTTGAAACAGACATGAATCTGCAGGAGCACATTTAAAGAATTTCATGGTTGTAACACTTTTAAATTTGCAAGTCACATCATTCATTTAACCCTTTGGATAAAAAAATAGATTGCAATTCCATCAGCTGCTTTGTTACACTATGAACACAACTTCTTTCAAACAGCAATTTCATCAGAATCACACATGAATCCAGACAAGGTCTGCTGACCTCCGTCAATGGTGTATTCACCACACTCAGTTTGATAAACACCATATTCCTCCTCCAAAAGCAAAGACCTGGCTTTTAGTACTCCAGATGACTTGTAGCTGCATCTCAAAGTGTAATTTCAGGTTGGTCTTTTCTCCAGTGCAGGCTCATCTGAAAAAGATCTGGATTGATCACTGTTAACTTTACCAAACAAGGTGAATGCAGATGTCCTTGCATTTAACTCACCACAAGCATTCCAAGAAAGATTACTTCTAAGTTTTGCCTTCTATAGTAGTATGTCTGTAGAGGTTTACTAAGGAATCAAAACACTGTGCCACAATGCTCAGAAAAACATCCAAGTGTTTCTCTGCATTGACAATGGCTGTAAGGTTCACTACTGGTAAAGCTTGCCTGAAATTAAAAGATTTTATGACAAAAATCTGACTAGTAAAACTCTGCCTGTAGCCATTCAGTAGCATTTCCTGTTGCTGGCTGAGAAATCAGAGCTCATGTTCCATCTTTTATGCATCACAATAGAAGTCAACTTAAAAAAAACACCACATCAGTTGGCCAGTGGAAAACCTCTAGTGTAGGTTCTTTCAATACTACAAGCAATTTATTTGCTGCCTGGCAAATACAACCCATTGTAAATGCCATAGTTACCCAGAATGGGTATGAAGTCTCATACACTGCACAATTCTGCTAACTAGAGTTAAGGTCATCCACTGATCTAACCTCTCTTCCAAAGCTGGCCCTTTCAAAAAGCCAACACAAAACACCACAAATTGAAAAAAAGCTTCCAACACTAGGAGTAAGTTTCAGGATAAAAACAGACAGCTAAAAAGACAGCACATCAAAGAATAAACTTCCCATTTACTGAACAGGCTTAAAAAGAGGAAAACAAGGTTAAGCAGAAAAACCTTAGCATTTCCACATGTAGCTAGAACTTTCCTTACAGGTGGAAATAGCATCAATACCTTCCAGCACAACACATTTTAGTAAGACCAGTTCCATTATCTGTAATTTATGCATCAAATGCATAGTTCAGAAATATCAGAATCTTCCTAACTTCATTTTTAGACACAAAAAAAATAAAAATGTGTGTGTCTGTATCTTCAACTCACAACACCACGACAGTCTTTTCCTTAACCACATCTGTGCCAGACTGGAACTAAGTAGAAAAGGGAAGCTTACAGCATCAATGTCCTGGAAAGCTCCTAAATGGAACTGAAAGCTACATTTAAAACAGCTTCTACCAAAAATCCACAGAACCTTCTACAGACATCTTTAGACCAAAGAATTGCCAATGCAGTTACAAGCCATCTGCAAGGTCAGAGAACAAGTTTCTCCTCTGGAGTACAGTTCACTCCCTCAGTCTTGGCATTTCATGTCAGCAAGTTTAAATTTCTCCACAGGCTTTGGAAAGACAGATCATGCATTTTATTAATACTGTCTGAAACAATACCAGTAAGCAACAGCCTACAGAATACAATATGCTACAGGTATGATTACACCACCAATGAGGCTTAAAGAAAATAAAACCTGTTCCATTTTAGTTGAATTTGTAGTTTGCTTTGACTGAACACACTTAGGGAAAAACTGTAAAATTTAAGAATAATTTAACAAATGCCAAAATTTCTTCTTCAAAATAATAGAAAATATCTGCTCTGCTAACAGCTGTGTTCAGTGTAAAAGGAACAAAATCCTCACAGGATACAGTAAATACAAATTAATTCCTCTAGGCCTTTCATTAAAATACATAAGGGCTAGCAAACAGGTTACTTTGTGCAGAGTCCATAGGAACTTGTCTTTCACACTAAAAGTAGAGTTAAAGCTTGGTTAAGGGTGCAAGTGAAAAGTTTGCTGCCAATTTCACCTTGGTTTTGTGTTGCTTTTTGGCTGGGCTGTCCATTGCTTCCTTGTTTAGTTGGGTTTCAGAAGACTGACAGGGAGGCACTGAAGCATTCTCTGTGGTGCTAGATACCACAGTACCAGAGGTCATTTTCTCTTGAGGTGTGGTAACAACTCTTTCCTTCTCCTCTTCTGTTAAAATCATTATTTCTAGGGAAAAAAGGCAACTCAGTTATTGATGCTCTGTTCTTGGGGGGGAAAAAAAGGAAAAATATCAAGAATAGTTCTGTGGTAACAGGCAGTAAAATACCTAATAAAGAACTTGTCAGCCTGATTTGAAGGCAGAGAAAGTGTCAATTTCACCTCTACAAGCTGACAGCATGTTTGATTCTGGCTCTGCCTGCATCATGTACTGATTCAAAGGTTTAACTCTCAAGTTTCTCAATGCTCAGAACAGCACTGTAACAGTCACAGCTGCAAAAAAGCTGCTACAGGCTGGCAAAATGATGCTTCCATGGTGGATAAGGTCCCTGTGCAACTCACTCCACAGCACAGTAAGGAAGTCACCTCCACTTCCACCCCAGGCTATCGTGCGAAACAGCTAGACATCTGCCTTCAAATGGCCCTTCAGGCAATCACCACTGGTCAGATGCTTTGGTTTCCGAAAGGTCAGCCCACAGCAATGCACCGTGCCGGCCCCCAGCCTCCCCCCAGCACCGCAGGCAAACTCCTACCGGAGAGGGGTGCAGGGTGTTCCTCAAACTGAATGAGGTCTGCAGACTCCAGAACCACTGGATCAGGTCTCAGTTGTGGGGATGGTAGGCAGGAAGGAACTGGCTCACACAAGAGGTCAACAGGAGATGTATTTGTGAGGCAGAGAAGTTCTTGCTCAGTTTGACTAGGAACTACAAAAATAAGTGAACATCTTTCAAAGGATCTGTATGCTGTGAAGGGGTCACTATTTTAAAGCTAGTAAATATAAAGACTTTGGATAGATAATTCTGAGGATTTGATTATGCCATATTTGAAATACTAATACTGAGCTAATTTAATTGACTCTAACTAATTTCAGATTAATTCAATAGTTACACTGCTGGGTCAAGAGCATCTAATTACAAGGTAGCAGATAAAGCAATAGTATGCTAAATCTATTGCTTGCCTGAGTAAATTACACACTTACAGTAAAATCTGCTATTTGCCAAATTTGTTTCCTTAGCTCATGTACTAAAGTCCCACAGGCATAGCCCCCTGCAGACACCTATCAACTATTTATGGATCATCTCACACATTCACATGCAAAAATTCAGCTGAAAGTTCCAAAACAAAGTGACTTGCCCCTAGTAAAGGGGATAAGCCTGAACTTCAGAAATGACTCAAGAACCATGCCACAAGTTCTCCAGCCTGCAAAGTAGTAAATAACTGGAGACAATAGCAAGATACAAAAGAACTTTGAGGTCATCATTTCACAGTTATTTTTATCTGGAGACAGGACTGTCACTCTTTGAAGACAAGTAACACCACAAACAAAGCAAAACTAACAATCAACCAACAGAAAGACACAGAAAAGGAACACATCAAATACAGGAGACACTCCTAGCAAAACCTGCCAGTGACCATCTTTTCCTAGTAGCATTACATGTGAAGACAGCTGAGAACAGATACCCTTGTCAAGAGGAGACATGCTTAACTGTATCCTGTGGAAGAAGTTCAACAGTTCTTAAGCTGTACAGCATTTCTGCAGGAGCTCAGACTAACTCACACAGCTTTCCCTCTGCTGCTCTGATTATCATCTTCAGGGAAATAGAGACAATTTCTTACATAAATCAGCTTGGCATTACCATTGCTAGGTGTTCCTAGACTTAGTTCCAGTGATGAAGTGGATCCTGGGGTCTCCGTATTACGTCCATTATTGTCAGCAAGTTGATTTCCATGATCATCCACATGATCAGCAGGAGGAAGACTAGGTGAGCTAAAACGAGCTACAAAAAGGCAAGTTCATTTGGGTTGTCTACTCAAGTCCTTAAAAAAAAAATGACAGAAATTAAGATGATGCTTAAAACTGATTTGACTTACTTTTCATATCACTCTTTAGTACCACAATTCTCTTATGGCCATGTCCTTTAATCCAGACCACCTACAGAGGAAAATGAAAAAAGCAGAATTAAACACCAGCCCATACTAAACTCAAAGTCTAAAGCAGCTACTCACTGCCTTCAATCTAGCCTTGCAGTGACACCATGAATGTCAATTGAATCATGTTGCAAATTTGTATTGCACTACCCAAGCAAAAGCTTTGTCTCAAAACAGGTACTGCAAAACCAGAAAACTCTATGTCTAGAAAGTTTATTAACTATACATTCACAAAAAATATGTTGAAACATGGACTGGAAGAGCTCCATTTTGTTACTCTCCAGAAAGATTAGTTTACTTAAAGGAAGGTTTATAGCCATAAATTGGAGTCACAAAATCATCCTAGAGCACTTAAGACATACGGATGACAAGATGCCACAGCAAAATTGCATTATGGGGCACTTTTGACAAGGTCCCACAACTCTTCACTCCTAAAGCAAATAATCCCCCCCTACCAAAATGAAGCTTCAGTACAGTTGGTTCATTCATTCAAGACAAGTCAATCTTAATTTGATATAGGAGCCAGGGAAGTTTACAGCCTCACCTCTTAAGCTGAATTTGACTGAAACAGGTTAAAAACCCCCAAACACACTGCACCAAAGAAACAAACCCACAAAGACTCCTTGTTACAGTCTGGATTTCCCAGCAGCCACTAAAACCAAACTGATGTAAGGCTCCTTGGCAAAGGCAATCATTACAGTAGTTCACACACTAACTACTTTGCAGCTGTGTCACTCTTTGGCATCCATGCAGTTGTGCAAAACAATTTTTCACACCTGTGGAATTGCTCCCAAGAGCTCCTCTAAATTATTGCATCCATATGATTTGGGTTGCAGCACTTCTCCTGTGTGCTTGCTATACGCTACGAGGAACTCATGAAGAAAAATCTGCTGGTAATGGTAAGTGTGAAGCAAGGACCTCACATTCTTTGCAAACATATACAGATTTGTAAGTTTCACATATTCCTCTGCTGCACCATTAGTAAAAACCTGTTAAAAGAGAGAAAGAATTTGAGTACTTCCAGATCCTCCAGTCACAATGTCTTTTCAAAGCATGAAACACACCAGAAAGGAAAAAGAGCTTACATACCTCAACTAAGTAAGGTAGGCTCTTCAGTAGATCAGTTAAGGTCATAAACCCATATTCACATGGATTAAGTGGAGTACCATAGATTGTTTCATAATGCTGTTTAAGTTGCTCAACAGAGAGGAGAGATGCTTCATCCCATGACATCAACAAGACTAACAATTGGGCAGTCAGAGTCCGCAGAGATTTTCTGTTTATCAGCTGAATTTGCTTGCCAGACTCTGTGTCAACAACCTAGAAAAATGAATTGGGAATAAGTTAGAGACAGAAGACATTAATATATACATAAGTTGTGGAGCAGGGGTTTGAGCACAGCTGATCTGATATTCAATACCAGCATCTGATACTCCTCTAGCCAAAAGCACAAAGGACAACAGAAATTTGTTACATGTGAAAATACGCAAAAGCTGGGTAGATTTTATTGTTCCAAGACAGCTGGGCCTAGCTAAACTCCAGCTTGGAGCAGCTAAACCAGTATGCCCACATCCATAACACCTCTCTTTTCCACTAACATGTGAGATCATCAGTGTATTTACATTGGGTCAAAGCCTCAATCCACAGATCAAAAAGGATTAGGATAAAACATTAGAAGACTGATAACTACTATGGTTATCAGGAAATTGTTGGGTTTATACAGCTAGAAGTGGGGAAAACCAATCTGAATTGTTAAAGTAAATACCAGAATACAATCTCTTACTTATTATTTGCAAAATGAGCTCAAGTTTTCCCAGAAAAGCTGAAGTGTCACAAAAGAACAGAGGTCATCATAGGAGTACAGAAGGTGCATCTAAAATCCCTTTGGACTTCCCTCCCCAACTTCATGAAATACTGTTTCTGGAAATATGAAGATACTTCTAATTTGAGCCAGGAAATTCCTTAGCACACCATCACAATTTCTAGAGCTAAAAGCTCACCTTCACAACATGGCAAAGCTTTTGCATTAGAGCTGGCACTGAGCTAACATCATAGTCGTGCAGACGCAGTGTGTATCCAAAGGTTTTACTGTACTCTGGCAGTAAATCACTCATCAGAAGGCAGTTGTCTTTCTGAGATCGTAGCAGCTTAACAAACTGGGCAGCAACTGCTTTGATTTGCTCCACCTCTGTGAGTGTGAGAATTTTCTCCTCCCCACATTCCAATACCTACAAAACAGAAATTAAACTCTGCTAAAGCGATTTGTCTAGTCTGGGTGAAAAAAGAGGGCAAGCTACAACTAAACTTCAGTGCTGTAGGCAATGACTTGCTATGTAGCAGGGCTCAGATACCTCAAAAGATTATCTATACAGCAAGAAAAGCTATGTAATTGCTGAAATACCACAAAACAGGCAATTAGTTATTAACTTTTTAACAGCAGGTTTCACAAAAATGAGAGGTGATTCTTCCCCTTAACTCTACCCTTGTGAGACCCCCACCTCCAATATTACATCTAGTTCTGGTGTCTCCATCATAAAAAGGGCATAGAGCTGTTGGAGCAAGTCCAGAGACAACAAAGATGACCCAAGAGCTGGAGCACCTCTGCTGTGAGGATAGCTTGAGGGAGGGGGTGGTGTGTGGCCTGGAGAAGACTCTGGGGAGACCTTGGAGGTGCCTTCTAGTACCTGAAGTGATCCTGCAGGAAGGCTGCAGAGGGACTTTTCATAAGGGTGTTTAACAGGACAGAGGGAATGTTTTCAAGCAGAAGGGAAAGCAGGTTTAGACAGGATCTTAGGAAGAAGCTCTTCACTATGAGGACAGTGAGACGCTAGAATAGGCTGCCCAGGGAGGCTGTGGATGCCTCCTCCCTGGGGGTGTTCAGGGCCAGGCTGGATGAGGCCTTGAGCAGCTGTGTTTAGTTGAGAAGCATCCCTGCTGATGGCAGGGAGGTTGAAGTAGCTGATCTCTAAGATCCCTTCCCACCTAAGCCATTCTATGATTAGCACTAACTTTGCTGTACTTAATTTTGTAAGAATAATCCAATTCAGAAAACTTCAATTTGTTAATAAACTTAACCTGACCATGCTAAAAACCATAGACCATTTTACCCAAACAGCTGTATCAAAGACACTCTTAAATAGGGCTAACATTATGGGCTATGAACTGTGCACCTGTGAAGTCAAGAACCAAAACCCTTGCTGAAACAGCTGTACAGATCTCAGAAGAAATGCTTTAGGATGGCTTAGGATTTAGAAACACTTACAAGTAAGACATCTGGTATGGCTTCAAAGAGTTCAAGTAGTTTGGTAAAACCATAGTAAGCAAGTTTGCACTGACGACCGAAGTGGTGGTGGTAAGATGGAATGAATTTGTTGAAGGGCATTCTGAAGTGGGGTTGATGACGCAGTAAGTCCACTACCTCCTTAGAAAATTGTTTGGTTCTTTCAATTTCTTCTTGTGTACGTTCTGAAATTCAAAAACAAAGCAAGAACTACTTAGCAAAACAGTAAGAAAACGCAGTGATTGATATTCACCTCTAACACATGAGCACCAAGTCACTATTTTCTCCTACTACTGAAGACCTTCAAGAAGCTCACATTTAGAATAGAATAAACCAGGTTGAAAGAGACCTTCAAGATCATCGTGTCCAACCCACCAACCAATCCAACCCACCTAAACAACTAAGCCATGCAACCAAGCACCCCATCAAGTCTCCTTCTGAACACCTCCAGTGATGGTGACTCCACCACCTCCTTGGGAAGCCCATTCCAATGGGCAATCACTCTCTCTGTATAGAACTTCTTCCTAACATCCAGCCTAAACCTCCCCTGGCACAGCTTGAGACTGTGTCCTCTTGTTCTGGTGCTGGCTGCCTTGGAGAAGAGACCAACCTCTGCCTGTCTACAACCACCCTTCAGGTAGTTGTAGAGAGCAATAAGGTCACCCCTGAGTCTCCTCTTCTCCAGGCTAAGGAACCCCAGCTCCCTCAGCCTCTCCTCATAGGGCTTGTGTTCCAAACCCCTCCCCAGCTTTGTTGCTCTTCTCTGGACATGCTCCAGCAAGTCAACCTCCTTCCTAAACTGAGGGGCCCAGAACTGAACACAGTACACAAGGTGTGGCCTAACCAGTGCACATACAGGGGCAGAATGACCTCCCTGCTCCTGCTGGCCACACTGTTCTTGATGCAGGCCAGGATGCCATTGGCCCTCTTGGCTGCCTGGGCACACTGCAGGCTCATGTTCAGCCTACCATTGACCAGCACCCCCAGGTCCCTCTGCCTGGCCGCTCTCCAGCCACTGCATGGGGTTGCTGTGGCCAATGTGTAGAACCCAGCACTTGGATGTGTTAAATCTCATGCTGCTGGATTCTGCTCATCTGTCCAGCCTGTTGCGCCTCTCTACCCTCCAGCAGATCAACTCCTGCCCCCATTTGAAGTATAAAATACCCGGTGACCAGCACTTTAGAAGACATTGAATAGCCAAAAGCATTGGTGCTTTTGCTGCATGGAAATAACCCACTCTAGTAATTTCCTGCACTTCTGCGTGCATTTTGACAACTGCTTTCATGTCTGTTCAAGTTTTAGTATTCCAGGAATGATAATTTCTATATTTGCTGTAAGGTCACAACTTAGTAAGGGTAGAAACACAATTAAGAGTTTGAAAATAGTCAAAATCCCCATTCCTTTGGCAATAATGGAAGTGCAAGAAGCATACCTCTTTTGGGAATACAGATCACCATTTCATTATCTTGCTGGGACAAACAGATGGTTGTATCAGGAATTTCTGATATTATATCAGCCAGGTCACACACTCCATACTCAGTAATATCCCAGTCCTTTGAGAAGCACCTACACATTTTAGAAAATTGTACAAGTATTAATGCATGCAAAAAAAATGAAGTGTAAATTGAGAGAATAAGCCTTAAATCCTTCAAACACCCTGTAATTTTCATGTTGGCAATAATACTGGCACTCAAAACAAAGGGGAAATGTATTTTGTAATTCAAATGACCTATCCATTCTAACCAGAAAAATAAGATATGCTTCACCTGGTGCTGGAAGAAAGCTCTATGTACCAGTGGGTGCCTCAAACAAGTTGTGGTGACAACACAAACCAGTATTTTCAAGCTCAGGTTTTAATCACACTTCCTTAAATAATTTCTGTTATACAGCCATGTGGCTGCACTTTCAGTCTGTATTTGCTCAATAACTACAGATCCAGTTCAAGCAGTATGGATACCTACTGGCAATCAGTCCATATTTCCCCCTCTAAGGAAAGCCCAACACTACATTCTCACTCAATCATTTATGTGAATCTGCCATGACCTGCTTGCTTAATCCAAACATGCAGTCATGGCTTCAAAGGAAACTAATGAAGTACAACTAACTCCAATAAAGTTAACTGAACCTAGCACTGAAGGAAGCAGTGAAACCTGTTAGAGCTTTCAATTTGTTTCCATTAGAACTTTGAACTTCCACATCACAACAGAGATGCAATGTAGTTGCCAGTTTTTATGCTACAGTTAAACACTGACTTCTCTTGCAGTAGGTTTTGAAGTCACCACTGAAAGGTATGCCCTGTACAGCTGTTCTTGTTTCATTACAGCTAACTTACCAGTGATAGGCCTGTAAGAATTCCCTCACAATGACTTGCTTACTGGCCTGTGATTTGAGCAGCTTCAGTAAGTCTTGCGTGAAGCGCTTCACTTGAGCTCTGTGCGTTAGAGTTAACAAACGTTTGGAACCCATGCCCAGAATCTGAAAGAAAATGGCATTTGAGCACTTGCAGCCAGCATCATTACATTCTCTTACAAGACACTGAGAAGTCAGTCCTTGCATGGATAGGCTAGAACTGAAGGATCTATGAGACAGTGCTTAGCCTCGTGAAACTAGAAACACTTCCTGTACCAAGTCATTTGTCATCAAGAAACTAGGAAATTCTTCCTCTGTCAGTGCTGCTGCATGTATGTATTGGCCATTTTCAAGTGACACAACAACTGCTGCATTGAGCAGTAAAGCTAATGTGGCCACTGTGTTTCTTTTGGGTAACAAGGCAATCCTTTGAATCAGAGACTACAAACCACAGCCTAACTTACAAACAGCTAGCATCCATTGTGTTCATACGACCAACAGCACAGCCAAAACCTTTTACCCAAGCAGTAGAGGCTAAGTGTAGCTTCAAGCTTTATTCCAGAAATTTACATGAAGTAACTTTACCAGGATTTGTTTTTAAGGTTGAGGACAATAAAATTAACCCAGAAACACCTCAAAAGAGACAATTATGCTTCAAGGTGCACCTAAGCACCTCTTTAAAGGTGGATGAGGTAACTGCATAGCCTCTGTCATACAACCCCAAGGAGGAGCTCAGACAATTGATGACAGTCCCAAGAGGAATGGTGCTGTGTAACTCACCTGCAGCACATGAGGCACTGCTTCCAGCAGCTCCATTAGCTTAGAATACCCATAGTCAGACACACGGCATTGCTTTGCAAAGTGGTGATGGTAAGTTGGGATGAATTTACTGACAGGTATGACACAGGATGGCTGGTTTTTAAGTAGATCTATCACTTCTCTACTGAACTGAATAAGTTGTGGATTACCTACAGGGCTCTTAGAACGCAGAAGCCAAGGATCTACAAAGAAGAAAATCATATTACTGAACCTTTCACCAATATTTTTCCTCTAAACACTGCAGTGTACTCATGACCTAGGCCACAGTACATGAAAGAAAAAAACCACACACAACATTCAAGCTACAAATTTCTCTTAATGAAAAGTTTAAGAAGTACACAAGATGTTTATACTAAATTTTGTAGGCCAAAGGTTAGTTCAGAATAAAGGAACAGAAATGTTTACCTGTAGTAGGAGGTGGTGGCTTGTTATGTATCCATTTAATGACTTTAATACCATTTTGGGCAGTGGCAATGTTAACTCCAGGAACACAGGTAATCAAATGTTCTAAAGGAACACCACCCTGGCCTTCTGGCACCATTTCAAGATCACTGAACTCTGACATATAACAATCAGGAAAACTTCAGAAGAGGAAAAAAAAAATTAAGAAGCTTTCATTAGGCACTAAAATACCACTATAACAATTATCCTAATAATAGCATTCTTTGGAGGCACTTCCTGAGGAAGAGGCTTCCACAGCTTACCAACACATTACAGAAGCCTTCATAAAACACACACTTTAAACCAGCATTTTAGTTTTTTTCCCCTCAACAAGAATTAAAAAAAGGACAGGCACTTATTTGGTATAGAAGTACCTGCCCCACTGCCTTACCTAAGAACCACAGCTTTTCTTGAACAGGTATTTTGAGACCATTAACCAGACATCAATAAAGTTTCAAATCTCTAACCTGTCAGCCCTTACACTGAAAGCCTACACCAAAATACTTTACCTTAATAAAGGCACAGTACCCTCATGAGTCTGTAGAAGGCTGTGAACTTGGGGAGCAAATGTCTTCAGAGACAAAATCACAAAAGGAATTCTGTAGGAATCTGGGTCAAACTCATGCTCACTGTGAAAACAAGAGGTTGAAGTTTATATGCACCCTCTACAAACAGCTTCAACACAGCATGCTTGCGCTCCCATACCCACAGCAAACACATCAGATGTACACAATGCACTACTATAGGCTGACATTACTGCTTTGTACAGTCACAAGCACCTCTCATCTTTTCTTCACAACAATTAATACTACAGCAAGTTTCAAGAAGACAAGCAATAGTGAGAAGACTTTTTTATCATTAGCTTATCCTTTTCAACTTAAGTTTCAGCAACACATACTAGGCAGTTAACACCTAGTAAGTCTAGTAGCACAACCTGGCTGCAATTGATTAAAACAAAACAGCTTAACACAAGGCTTCAGGAAATCTTCTGCTCAGTATTAATCACTTAGTAAACATACCTGGAGGACAAAGAACAATGATGTGTTCCAGCTATAACGATGTCGTAAGACTCAGGCTGAAAGAGATCTCTAGAAGGTATAACCTTCCTACATAACCAGAGGAAGGCTTATGGCTTCTGCTTAGGAAGTATTCAATCTCAGCAGCTGTGCTAGAACACCCATATCTTACCCAAAGAGACTGAGCTATGAGACCTGCCTAGAAAGTTCACTGTGCCATCTCATGTTCTGCCTGGCATTCTTCTAAGCATACAGGCAGTGCCTAGAACACACGCCATCAACACACACCTCCACTGTAATACACCCGCCAGTCTTAAATGCTGTTCAAACACTGTAAGATTTTATAGTATTTTATACACAGCTTACATAAAGTCTTTATTCAGGCAATGCTGCTTACAAACAGGCTCATGATATTCCAACTCTTCAAATACTATAGGACTGCAGTTTGCTGATGAACCATCATGTGACTGGGAAGATCCCAAGGGACTCTGCCGGGCTTGGCTGCTGGGCAAAAGGCACACCAGCCGCCCATTTCCTTGGTCACGGATTGCCACAGTGTCTGTTAGCTTATACAGGTCTGAGACAACTAACTTATGTCCAAATCTACAAGAAAAGACATAAATACACATTATAAACATCATCAAAATGCAGTAACTTGCTTTTTGTGTTTAAGAAACTGGAATGTGGTGGAATCTGTCCTACACAAAGAAACTAGCCTGTTCATCCCAATATAGATCAATGAAATAACACACTGGAATGAGAGCCCTCTATGAAAAGCCCCTGGATTAAGAAAATTGCCTCTGATAGATATACTGCAACGCCTAGCACAAAACCCAAACTCCCAGAACTCAAGAGAATCATAGAATCAACCAGGTTGGAAAAGACCTCAGAGATCATCTAGTCCAACCTACTATCTAATACCCATTCCATTACTCGAATTGCCTGTAAACAAAAGATCAGGCTTCTTGCAGAAGTTAGAGAAGAAATAAGATTCAGAACTCACTTTTTTTCATAGATTTCTGTGAATTTAAACACAGGCAGACAACAAGCAGGTGCATCTTGCAGAATGGATATAGTTTCTGAGCTATAAAAGAAGGTTTGTAACATTAGCACAAAGTTCATCTGTTGGTATTAGTCTCTAGCCAAAACTGGTGAGGTATCTACAGATGCAGTTTGTGAACTGTAAGTTTAGCAGGACAAATTGCATTCCCTTTCACCCAAGCACTACAGAAACTGACACCTTATATCAGGAGTGCAAGCATCAACATTTCTGCTAACTCCTCAGGCAAGGTCTCTGAAGGAGTTGCATATTTCAAAGGTAGTGGTAAGATTTTGAACATCTGTAAAATGCAAGACTGAAGCTACAGCATAAGTTACTAGCCTGTTCA
Source organism: Melanerpes formicivorus (assembly GCF_026170545.1). Lineage (NCBI taxonomy): Eukaryota > Metazoa > Chordata > Aves > Piciformes > Picidae > Melanerpes > Melanerpes formicivorus. The sequence goes on along the minus strand of NW_027142366.1, from coordinate 9,707,809 downwards.
TTCACACTAAGACCTTTGAAGAGGCATAAAAGGCAAGAAAGAATGAAATGAAGTTGTCAAGTACACAACAGCAAGCACTACACAATTGTAGGATACTCTACACCCCAGCACTATTTTCAGTGGAGCCTTCTGTGGAAAAAAAATGAAGACAACTTTTTTCCTAATGCTTTCAAGTAAGGAAAAAGACACTTGTAGTGGCACTAGCACCAGCACTACTTCTGTATAGAGAACAGAAACACCAAACCCATTTAAACTGCATGTCCTAGCCTTAAAGAAAATTCATAAGCACTTCCCTAGAGGAAATAAGAAATAAAGATATCAAGTATAATCTTAACTCTGCTGTGCAAACTAAATATATCAAAGGCATCAGTATTATAAAATAGTGGTGAATCTATTAAACACAAACATAATCAGTCTCTTCAGATGCAACTTAATATAATAAAACAGCATAAAAATGTTAAAGTGAAGAGTAGCCTAGCTCTATTTATCATGTTCATCAGGTCATAAGACAAAAGTTACTTTATTTTCCTGTCATTCCTTTGCTCAGTATTTTAACTCTCAGCTACTACATACATATTAGAACAAATCAGAGCCCCCCAAAGTGCTTATTACCTAAGTAGAGAGAGGGATTTACTAGCAGCCCCTGTTGCTAATGAGACTTGGATCCTTTTACTGCCAATTTTGTATCTGTGAAGACTGTTGACAGCACTGATTGCTTCTTGCAGATTTTCCATCTGAACTGTAGCCTTCAACTGGTAGTCTGTATGAGGACTGAGCTCTACGGTTTTTACCTGAAAGGAAGAGAACACCTTATACAGTTATTACAAAGTATTAGCCCAATGCCAACAGCAGTGGTAGTCTTGCTTTGGCCAGGACACCAAAAGGGAACATAGTATGATGAACCATGGCCAACAGAACAAGCAAGAATGAACTGCAAGGAGCCTTGACAAAAGCAAAATGCTGATTTTCCTTTAACACAAGCATCATCTTTCCCGTGTAGAAGACTATGCCAGAAGAACATCACCTATAGATCAGATGAACAGGACCACTGTAGAAGTGACCTCTACTTGCAAAATTGTGTTTCATTGAGTCACACTTTGTGCTTTTGATGGATTCTGATTCAAAACAGAAACTTAGCTTAAAAAAAATCATAGTGTAAACTGACATTACAAATTCAGCTTCACAGCTTTACAATATTAGGCAGCTAAAGCCGAAGGCTCTTCTTTGCATGGCTAAGGAGCCATTAATACTATGAGTTTTATAGACAAAGCTGCAGGATATCAGATTAATGAAGACCATGTGCAAATTAAGAACCTAGGGGAAGTGATGATCTGGTCTCTAAGGAAAATCAAAATACCTCCTCTTTTTGAAAATGTCCATGTCCCCTTTGGATAGCTCACCATTCCTACCCACTGGAAGCTAGACCACCAAGATACCCATAAACACACAAAGTACTTCAGACAACACGGACTGCAGCGATTTTAGACTTTACCTTGCCATGTCTTGAGAAAATTTCCTGTAAGTTTTGCTGCAACTCTTTTCTGGACAATCTGTAATCCAGATTGCTGACCTGAATGTCTGCACCATTCGCAAAAGGGTCAGGACAGTCTGTACCACTGGTATGATTTACCACATTAAATGTGAGTGGAGATGATCTGTTTGAGAGGTTTGGAGACATACTCCTGGCAAAAAAAAATAATATAGCAATTTGAGCTAATATAGCTCTTGCATGCCCCTGATATACAGCAAGCAGACACAAGGCAAGTACACAAATCCAGCACTTCAAAGGTATTTTCCTAGTACTTTTGCACAGGCAATTTTTATCAGAAGCACAACATTCATAATGAGACAAATACTTCCTATGAGAAAGGGGAAACCCTTCATATTACATTTCAAAGTCACACCAAGTCTTCTATTACCTTACTAACTAAAAAAAGAGTCAAACTCATTCATGTGACTTCAGTAATTGGCAAAGAGATTTACATCTATGAGAATTGAATGGGCCTGGATAAATTACTGGAAACGTCAAAGGCACTGCAAGCAAGAGGAGCAAGATGTCTGTAGGACACAGGAAGTTATTAGAACGTTTAAAGACAGAAGTTAACAGGAAACAATTGCTACACAGTAAGCTTCTGAAAAAAGCCTTTGCTGTATCTTCTATTTATGTTCACCCTGTGAGCTCTTAGGAAGCATCATCATTCTTTCGTTTGGCTGTATTAGTGTACTTAGCCTACACAAGTGCATAGGCAGCTGTCATTATCAATGCATGTACTGGTGAAGTCTCACTATCTCCCACAGAAGACACTTACCGAGATGACCAGCAGCTCTGAGACATGAGTAAAGGACTGAGTTGTCTTGAGGCTGTCAGCTTACTGAAAGCAGAGGGATAGCTGACCTGAAATACCGCTTCATCTTTTTTATCTACAGGGGAGTTGGTAATGCTTCTGGAAGCAGAGGTCTCTTTTCTACTTAAGAATAGATAAGAAAAATAAAACATTATGTTGTAGAATCCACATGGAAAAAAGTTAGCTATTTGGGGGGGGGGCTTTTTTAAAAGACAAACAGCTTTTTGCTGTCTATTTTTGAACATACTTCTGAATAGCTTTACAGGATGATTCTCCTGTTCCAGTTTTTTTGGTTGCCAGAGACACAGGAATCACTGCTGCAGCAGAGTTGCTCTGAGGAGAAGGAATTTGTTCTCTAAAATGTTCTTGCTGATTTTCAGTAGTTCTACTGACACTCTTTGATTCAAGGCAGCACAGCTCCTGAATGAAACAAATGAAAGCTTAGCATGAAGGAACTAGACATTGTTTGATAGAGGCTTTCCTTGTGATGGAAACCTAGATAACTGATACATTTTCCTTTAACAGTATTTTCACTGGCATTTCATAACCAGAAACATCTCATCTTCTGGGATAGAAATTGTCAATCTGTTGAAATATTTTTGCTACACTTCACATCCACCCTAAGTTTCCTTAGAACTAGCAAAGTGGATCACTAGATGTTTGTTACAGTTTGAGCTGTGTGCCCCCCTGCAATGTTTACTTCCTGTGTCCAGAAGTCCAGCCCAGAGGGATGGACACAGGAAATTATGTAGTATTTCATACCACAATCCTTTGCACCACTATAAGATGCAGTGCAGAGTCTAGCACCTGCTCTTCTCTTCCTCCTCCGTCAGCCGGTAACTGGGGGAGATGCCTCCTGGCTTTGGGCCTGGATAGGCCCAAGGCCACGGGGGGATGGGCAGTCTCAGATCTGGCCAGCTGAGACTAGCCTAGCAGTAGGAGGGGGAAGAAAGAGCCCTGGGGGTCTTGGGCGTACCCTCAGGTGGGGATGGGATCTCTCTGGGTCTGTTTTGGGATCTTTCTTTGTCACTGCGCTTTTGGCTTTCTGTAAAAGTTCACTGCTTTCTATTTAAACTTTCCATCACTTTTGCAATCTGTTTGTCTGAGTGTTTATTGTTGCCAGGGGTGGGGAAGGGGGCTGCCTCAACCCAGCACAATGTTGTACTCAATGCCAATACACAAGCTAAAGCTGGCCTAAGGTTTGAGACGCAGCAGTAAGTACCAACAGTATTCCCGAACTGAGGAAATGGAGGTAGCAAGAAGTTAAAAACAACTCTCAAATTTGTCTGCTTTCCAAGGAAATGAGTACAGCTCATTTGGGAACGCCACTATAGATTACTGTTACTCATTTAATCAGACTGACAAGTTAAGGATGTAACAGGCAATCCTCAAAACATGAGAAAAAGCACTAAAGAAGGTATGACAACAATACCTGTAAGCTTTTAACACTTGTAGGTCTGATGACTGATCCATGGACCAGGAGTCCTCTCCCAGCAGAGCCTTTGGTACCAGAAGACTGATCACTCGAGTCTTTGTTGAGGAGGCACAGCTTTGTATTCTTGTTAACTTTTTTGGGAGACTTCACCTTTTCAGTTCCCACAAAGCTGGAGTTTTTTGTTTCAGTAAGCTCTTTGCTTTTGGGAGTAAAAGACACTACAATCCTGTTACCAAAAACATCTTCATTCTCCATTCGCTTCTGAGCCCGCTCAGCGCTTTCCTGGTTGAGGAAGCGGAGGATGGCACTGCTGCCAGAGATGCTCAGCACCTTCCCTCCACAGTTGTCTGACAAACGCCTGAGTCTGTTACTGATGCTTTTGCTGTCTCTGTTTGTTGGTAGATTATAAACATAGAGCAGAGTATGGCACGCCTGTTTAAAGGGAGTAAGATTTTAATCTATGTCAGCACAGCCTCTTGTTCATACCCAGCATTTTAACACTGATTCTGGCAACTTGCTCTCCCCTCACACCTCCCCCAACACGTTCTTTTCGCCAGCATTCAATTTGTTTGGAAAGCTCTCCTACCAAAGTAGATCCTCAAACTGCTATCTCAAATATCAAGTTAGAAGCAACTACAGTGTCCCTGATGAATACCTGATCACTTCTCCAAGTGAGAAAGCATCACCACTTGCAATCCAATACACAGATCAGGAAGTTATTTCAAAGAAAGAAAAAGCCATGAGTGCAAAGACAACAGTAGAAATCCAGAGGGAATTGTCAGGAAGACAAAACTGAAAAGAACCCTACAACAACCACAGCAGACTGTCACTCAAAACAGTTAAAAATGCAGAGTTGTTTTAATCCACAACTAAGTTCTTCCCCTGACCTTCTGCCAGTACAAAGGATGCAAAATGAATCATTTGAGAAAGTATTTAGTGATGATAATGTGACTTTCCCATTTTAAGTTTTTAGTTAATTACATCCTCCTATTTAATTCAGTCTTAAAGCAGAAAGCACACATTAACATGGTAGTAAATGTAACAGATGATTATGAAATGCACAGTAAACATGTCTCACCACAAAAAAAACCTCTCAGCCTGCTCTCCCTATAAATTAAAAGGGAAAAAGGAAGTTGACATCTTAAAGTATGTGTTGTTAAAAACCTTACCGGCACTTTCAGTGGTAACCTTGGTGGCAAGTCTGAAATAAATTCTTCAAAACAAATAAGCTCATGAGCATGATGTAAGAGTGCTTCTGAAGCTTGGTTTTTATGCACCAAAATGATGTGAAAGCCATGTCTATGTCTCAGGTCACTGAGTTCCAGAGCAAAGTTAACATCCGCTGGAGAGAAAAGACAAAAAACCAAAACAAACCAAGAAAACATGTGAAAAAGCTAAAAATAAAACCCCAACCAAAACCAACCAAACAAAAAACCCAAAACACAACCCCAAAACAGACTCAACTAACAAAACCACAGATCCCACTAGACAAGTTCTATTAATCACTGGAAGTTTCCAATGAAAAAGCACCAACAGCTACAAGGCTTCTCAAAAGACAATTTAAACTGGCAGCAGTCAATCTCCAAGAAGGGCTTCCTTCTAATAACAGCTTCCAGCAATGTGTCAGCAAAACACTCCACTGGTACTGTATACATCCATAGCAAGCTCTTGCTCAGCTTTAGGGAGAAATCCCAGGCAACATACAGCTTGCATGTTTTGCTGTGTATGCTACACAAGTGAAAAACCAAATCAAATGCATTTTGTTCAAAGCATTCTGAAAGATTACCACATAGGAGACTGAGCCTCCATTAGCTTCCTGCTGAAGCTGTCTAACTTCAGACTGTATTTATCTACTGACAGTCAGCAAGACAAAATTCCAACACTGCTTAAACAGAGCCAAGTTCTCATCCTATGGACCCTACATTCCCCTTGCTGCCACTGACGGTATTAATTCTCGAGCAATTCAGTCAAAGCTAGTTCTAAACACAACCCTTGGAAAGCAGAATAGCATCACACACATTAGCACTACCAATGAGAGGAACCAAATTCTGCACTGCAGATCAGTACCAAGAGCACTTACTTGACACAAGAACCACGGTGGCAGGTGCAGTGTGTGTATCAGCAAATCTCCTAAGGCTCTGCCTGAGTTTGTCATCAGCAGCATTCTTTGCTGTAGCATTGATGTGTGCAACAGTCACCTATGGAGGAAATATGTAGATATGCTCTAAAGAAAAAGCTTGAATGAACCATGCTTGCTTAAATGTCTTTTTTTAACCAACATAAATACAAGCTTTCACATGTACCTTTTCAGATAAATGAATGCAGACTTGCATGAAATGTGTATGGATCTCACACTGTTCTAATTAGCAATAAACTTCAGCCCCAGCTGTTAAGTCTTAGGGATAACTTCTGTTATGGTGCTAAAGAACAATTTACATGCCTTAAAAATATTCTATAAGCCTTCACTTGAAATAGAAGGGTGACAAACATGGCAAGTATTTACACTATCAATTCATTTACCTCACAAAAGCAGATAAACTGTCAACTTTTTACAGTACCTGCAATTTAGAGGGTGGGAAGGGCATTTCTGACTAAGAAACACGTACAAACAAAGTTTTGAAATACCAAGAAACAAAAAGGTACTGATGAAAAAACACACAGTATTAAAGGTGCCCCAAAGGATACAAGTAATTGACAAGCATCCTCATCAAGTGCACACTAGCACAGTATTCACTAACAACAGTACAAAAGTTATGTTTACAGGACCACAGGCTAATGGCTTTGCCAAAGGTTTGCAAGATAACACAAGAACTGCCACGTATGCTCTGAATAAACTAAAGCTAGATCAGTAATCTACACAGTGAAATGCAGTTTCAGTCTTCAGAAGTATCACATCAGAAAAGTGCAGCATTAAAGACTCCACCCATTATAAACCACAGAAGCTACTGCAAATGTTCAGAGAGCAGCAATCACCATTAGAGCACAGAGGACAGGAGTTCTCAAGCAAGAACATCAAGTGGATGCTGTTTAGATACCTGGCAGTTGTTCAGCTCCTGAATAACTTCTTTATTTTCTTTGCTAATGTCACACACACAGATGAATTCTGCCTCTCTGTGACCTTTGAAAAACTTCTCACGAATCCTCTGCACAACTGCTATAGCTGAACGGCCAGTGGGAACTGAACAGTTTTCAATATCCCAGAAGACTCCAATGGGGGGCAGGTTTTCCAGAACTTGGCCTGTTATTGCAACTTCTGGAGACCCTGTACAGGTTTAACACAGCTTATTTTAATTTCCAAATACAGAAGATGTTAGACTTAACATACTGTGAACTTTGCAGTTAGCTTTCAGACAACAACATGCCCAGGCACACAAGTTCAACTTTATGTTCTTAAGGAATCTAAAGAGAGTCTTAACAGGAGTTTAATTGCTTAAGTTAGGATAAAAAGGCAAGACAAGTTCAGCTTAGGTTTTAAATTCAAGCCACCAAGTAATCCATTAACAGAAGTTATCAAATACTCAAGTGGCAAGCACCATGAAAATTGAAGTTGTGCCACACTAAATGCAGCAGGTGCTATGCACCAGTAGCAAAAGTGAAACATGAAAGCTGTTCAAATTTACAGTGTGCATTAGATAAAGCACCAACAGAAGTGGAGATCACCAATGTATTGACAGAGACTACAGAAAGCTAAGGCAGCATGGAACAAAAAGAAAGGTACCCCACAGTTCAGGAGACTGAGGTTAAGCATTTCTGCTATTACAAGCCTAAGAAATGCAAATGAAGTTTCTGGTATTTCAGCACTCCCAAGTATCTATTTAATTTTGAATTAACATTATGCACCCATTTCACCCCCACAAAACAACTGGAAAAGAGACAAAAAATCATACCAAATCCTCACAGAGCAAAACCAAGCAAAGAAATAGTAAACAACTCTACGCAAACAATGTGCCTTATGAGGAGAGCCTGAGAGCCCTGGGGCTTTTTAGTCTGGAGAAGACTGAGAGGGGATTTAATAAATGTTTATAAATATCTGAGGGCTGAGTGTCAGTAGGGAGGGGTCAGGCTCCTCTCCGTTGCACCCTGTGATAGGACAAGGGGCAATGGATATAAACTACAGCGTAAGAGGTTCCACCTCAACATGAGGAGGAGCTTCTTCACTGTGAGGGTCACAGAGCACTGGTACAGGCTGCCCAGAGAGGTTGTGGAGTCTCCTTCTCTGGACACTTTCAGGACCCATCTGGATGTGTTCCTGTGCAATCTGTCCTAGAATCAACATTCCTGCTCTGGCAGAGGGCTTGAACTCGATCTTTAAAGGTCCCTTCCTAACCCAAACATCCTATGATGTTATGAATACAGGAAGCTAACTAGGTAGTCAAAACATAAATCCTTGTTGTGACTCTGCAAAGCAGAAACACTATGGTATTTACTGTTTAGTCCTCTATGACTTTATAGAAGTTTGCAGAGAACAGTCATGTGCAAGAGTATTTATGGAGCCATCTACTAAGTCCCATGTCTCAAACAAATGTGGTTTACCATATTTCTGTGGTGATTTGCCAAGACTGCTTGCCAGCAGCAAACTCTTCTCATTTCCTGTTCCTTTGGTTCCGCAGCCATTACATATTGGGATAGGAACAGATGCAGTCTGTGCACTCGGAGGAGGAATATTTGGCCAGATTTTAGTAGCATCCACTAGGCTGTTTCTGGTTGGCTGTTGGAACAATTTTTCAAAATGCATATTCATTTAGTGCACAACATTAACACATACCACTCTGTGCTAGAAACACTGGTTACCCTCTGCAACAAGTGTAAGTTCCTATGTATCCTAGGAAGCCAATTAACAGCCTATCACTGCATGAAGTAAGCTTCTACCCTAGAGTCTCTCAGCAGACTTGGCTCTGAATTTACAAACATAAGGAAACATCCTACCAAACTGCACATCAAGACATGACACCTTTACTGAAGGCTAATAAATATTCTAAAATACATAATACTAAAAAAATCCCTCAACCAAGCATGTGAAATCAGCTCAAGAGTACAAGGCTGAAGAGTCTCCCTGTCAAAAAAAACAAACCAAAACCAAGTAGTGGTCATACATCCAAACATACTGTTCACCCTTTATTGAAAGCATTTCATTTCTACATAGTTAACTCAAATTTGGAAAATTAAGTAAAAACTTGTGAAGTTAAGTGTATTATTTCACTTGAAATTCCTAATAAACTTCAAGCAGAGTCTTAAATTAGTTCTGAGAACTATACTGAAGTAAAAATTACAAATTTGGGAAGACTGAACTAGGACCTTTCACACCAACACAAGAATATCCTCACAGCATCAGACAGCTCACTTGACTTACAAACAGGCCTTTAGTGATCAGCTGGCTGAGAGCACATGTTAACTGTTGTTAGCCTTTTCTCAGAGTCATTACCATGGACTGTTTTAATTGCAGCTGTCAGAGACAGTGGTCTTTCAAATCCTGTAAAAATTCTGTTTGAGTACATTCCAAGTCCCCTGTAAGCTAACCATTGGGATGGCCTCTTTAGCCTTCTTAGCAAACTGAATTACCTCAGAAAAGACTCTCCAAAAAGGATACCTAGTACAGCTGGACTGGGCACCACCAGCTAGGGCGATGCAAGCTGCAACCCGTGGAAGCTGGTGTTTTGCTCAAGTAACCTTACTTCAACATTAGCCATATACCATGCTTAATGAAGGAGAAACGTGATGTGTACAAACCTTGCTCAAGCAGTCACTGCAGTAGTGAGAGCCCTTTAAACAAAGGGAAGGTGCCATGTTTAGGTGCAAAGGGTTGGCGCACACGTGTGATGTTAGCTCCGGCTGTGCAATATGCTCATCCAAGTGACCTGGAGCCCCACTTGTGAATTCAGAACAAGGGAAATAGCCAGAAGATGTGCAGCTCTGAAGGGCTGGGAACTGATGCAGCTTGTGCACGTTACCATGACAGGACTGGAAATGGAGTTTTCCACAACAGGGCAGATGTTGACAGGAAGAGACACTGTTTTCTACGCACATGCCTGGGAACTCACTCGCAATGCCTGACAAATTGCTTCTAGCTGAAGGGTTCTTCAGTGAAGATGCAGACTGATACGCAAATCCTGACCCCACTTGACAAGTAATCGTCCCAGTGCTTTTGGAGTCTAATATTGTGCCAGGGTGAACCAAATTACCACCACCACCACCACCACAATGCATTTGTGGAGTACAGGAAGAGTCAGAGCCATGAGCACAGCAGCTTACTTTCGGGCCAGGTGAAACCTGTATTTGCTGTTGAAGAGGATGAACATCAGGAAGTGGTACTGCTGGAAACAGTTTAGAGCCAGCATTATGAAGAGATGAAGTATCCTTCAATTCTGCAGCAACTTTCTTGTTCTCCATGTAATCTTTCTGGAAAGTGAAAGTTCAGTTAAATTTAGATACCTAAATAAACCAACAGCTTTGTAGCATAAGCAAGATATTTTTAGACTTACAGTTTCAACAGTAACAGAAATTGAGAAGTGTTATCTTTATGATTACTATTACTTCACTGTCTAAACATGTAATATACTAAAACAAACATGCCAGTTATGTGTCAACCTGGGTGCATTTGCATTGGGGGATTTTGGACACAACAAAATGAAAAAGGTATAAACCACATGGCAAGGGGGCTGCAAAACAGAGTATGACAAGCAGAAAACTGCTAGGCTAAGGCTGAGAGATACTCTGCAGCTGAAAAGCAAAGAAGGAGATCTCTTTTAAGGGCAAACACTACTCTAAGACATTACCATTTACCTACTCTAAGACATTATCAGTTTGTACAGGCATAAAGGCAGAAGCTCAGGCTTTAAGTGACAGCAGCAAAAACTAAGCAAGATTATGAGAAGCACCAGAAGAGTCAAGTCAGAATAGCTAACCCTCACACAACTTACTGCTCCAGAGCTTGAGGCCAGCACTTCGGAACAAATTTTACTTTCCAAGTTGAATTTAATGCACTTCTACTACACAGTACTGAATAATTGATTACTGAAGTTCTAAACCATTCCTCTCTACTTCATGCCATGTCTTATGATTTGAAGATACACTCTGCCAAAAATTTGCTTGGAACTGGTTTATCTGTTAAATTCCAGAATGTATGGCAGCTCCCTTCCTAACCCCTGATGCATGAGAACAGCAACACCACAGGATACATGCTTATCTCTTTTTCCCATGTCTTTTACTGTAAGTCAGACTAAACATGCATGAATGCTGCTTAACAGCTAGAGTTTGCTTGCTCAAGTAAGTCTATTCTGTACTATTCTGTAGCACTTTGCATCTTAGATGTATAGAATCATATACATTTACAGAACTGAAACAGTTAAAGAAACTGAAAGAAGGAAAAATCAGACACTCATGATGAACAGTATCCACAATTGCTGTTCAGTGCACAATAATAATTAATCTGATTCCAAACTAAACTGACAAAAATCTGGAAGCATAAGGACTACTTTTCTACTCTTTTCTTCCACAATAACCTCACAGAGCTTTCAAGAAGCTGCTACACACGCATTTTAGGCACTCAGATGTATTATTCCAAACAAAGCTGTAGAGCTTTCAAGCAGAGCAACTCACCTGCTTTCATCAAGAGCAATGAAAGCTGTGGACACAACTGAGGTCCCTAAATTCCCAGGCAGATTTTGCACTTACCTTGGTAATTGCTTTCTCCCCTCCCCACAACAGGATAGTTAATTACAGTTATACCACTCTGTATCAGGACATCAACTATGCTTGTAGTAAAGCAGCAAATTACCGTTTTCGCACCGCAAGGCAAAGACTTTTCAGCAACAGAAAAGCAATTAGAGAGTCTCCAGAGCCATGGTTTAGCATCATTCTCTTGTTGCTGAAGCCATCCAAATGATCTATTGCTGAGGTTCTCTGTCCTGTTTCCTTCCATCATACAACCAAACAAAAAAGTTCAACATTCTTTCGTCCCTCTTTCCTTTCATTCTTCCCACCTGCTAAAGAGAGGGGGGAAAAAAAAAAAAAGTTTGTTTTAAATAATTTTTAAGGTAAGACACACAAACCATATAGGTCTAATGAAATGAATTCCACTACTACTGGATCACTGAACCTGCATTATTCATGTTAGATTTAATTATGCATATGGGACATGGAGTTGACTATTCCTATTTAGTAGAGGAATATTCCTCATGACCTGCAGCACAGGTGAGACAGTTTGTAGCAAACACTGCCTGTGGCATTAGCCAGAGTCACAGAAATGCATTGCAGCTGACATTAAATAATTCCCTGAAACTAGAAAAAGAAATCATGAGGTAAGTTTTCAAGAACAGCTCATCAGCAAATACAAAACAGGTGAAAGTGAACTCCCCTGGAAGAATTAAACTGCATCGACACCATTTTTGCAACTACATTTAAAATGCACTAAGCACAGCACCCTTAGTATTTAAATGCAGCTTTACATTAGCAAAAAAAAAAATTGTAAATAATTGTAGTAATTCTGCAGTTGCCTCCCAGCAGACCACATCACTTCAGCTTTACAGAACCACAAAGAACTTTAAGGCCAGCCACACTGTGTCTGGATAAAACAGAATGTGCAATAAAGTCTTCTTACTCATCAACTATATACTGCACTCAGACTACACTGCTTCAGGTTCTTTGCTCTTAACGTTAAGTGTAATAACCATGGAAAACATTCCGTAGCATTACACTTGCCCCAGCATTGCTTTTTACCACAAGTTATTTTTACTTTAAGTAGAAATGTTTATTCACGTGAACCTCAGGTACTCCAAAATCATGCTGTATAAAATATCATTAAAGTTCCACACTTCTAGGGCACGCTACTTTTTAAAATGTCTAGTAGCACCATTTCGCTCAGGAACTAAAACGGTAACTAGAGCAAACAAACAAAAAAAGTTAACTCCTACGCCCGCGCTTCACCCTCTGCGGCCCGCAGCTCCGCGGGTGCTCGCAGCTCGGCCTGGCCCGCAGCCCTAGGGGCGGCGGTAAGGCCTGACCCCCCCTCCCCGCAAGCCCAGCCAAACAGCGTAGGCACCCTGCAGCGCTGGCGGGCAAACGGCCGCTGCCGCCGCGGGGAGGCGTCGGGCTGAGACTGCCGTGCAACTATGCCCGCAGGGAGCGGGCCCCGTCCCTGCCCGACCGCAACGTTCCTTCGGGCCTTCCCGCTGCCACAGGACAGCGGAGACAGCCCCGGGCTACTGGGAGCCGGCGGGCCTGACCTGACTCTGCTTTGCCCCCGCCCGCCGCGTCTCACCTCACCTGAGCCGCCCTCAGCGCCACCGCCCCTCACATGCCACCGCGGCCCCTCACACCCCTTCCCTTTGTTGTCCTCCCTCCTCCCTCTCTGCTCCTTCTGCCGTCAAGCGACGCCGGGCACCGGAAAGCAGCCCGCTGCCGCAAAGGCGACTGTCGTAACGCTCCACTCCCGCCTCCTCCCCTCAGCCCGCACTCGGCCGGGCCGGGCCGCTAGCTGTGGCTTATAAATCTGCCCCAGGACCCGGACTCCCGGCTGCCGCTGACGTGTGGGCCGGGGCGGGACCAGGCGACACCCCAAGCCGGGATCGGGGGTCTGCGGCGCTGAGGGTTAGAAGGAGGCAGTTGAGGAGATGAAGGAGGCCCTGCTCAAGTGTACCTGGGGCCCCTCTGGCGGGACCGCTGAGGAGAGCCCCACACCTTACACCCACGGAGTGGCTCTCAGCCTTGTTTTGCCTGAATCCCTTCAAAGGCGGGCAGAGTGGTGGCCCCGGAGGGATCTCCAGGAAGTCCTGTGGAGGGGCCTGTTCTCGTAGGTATTCCAAGCAGATCTCCATGGTGCCCAGAGTGCGCGGGCAATGAGGAGACTGCCGTGGTGTTGACCTGGGCTCCTAGAGGTAATAATTTTTGACACCTTGTGCAGAGTTTAAGCTTTCACTTAGAGCTGCTTTTTGTACACAGAAAATCATGATAGGTTGCCAGGCAAGGACAGGTCACCAGTTTGAAGATCCTGTTCTCTTAAAAGCAGTATATAGTCCTAATCCTGAGGACAGCAGTTAAATGTCAGTAGTGTTCAAAAAAGTCTGGCGTTTGCTCATTGGAAGTGCCTGGCCTCTCTATGTTGTCCTGTGGGTCACCTTGGGCATCGTTTGCTTTGTATAAAAAAATTCCTAAGCTTAAAAAATACAAAGTTATCACTGGCTAGCAAAAAAGAACAGGCTTCTAACAAGCTGCTGGATTAGGCATTAGCATGGTCCCTGCCTCATGGTAAAAAAATCTGAAGTCTGCTGGCCAAGTATCAAGAATGGAAGGGGTACCACCACTGCTACTTCAGTTTTAATAACCTGGGATTCACTGGATCTGTTGGTGTGGGTGACACTGTCAACCCACTGAAGATTACTGAGTTTATTCTTTTTTAAGATTTTACAAGTTTCACATTTACACTTTCCTCAGACACTTGTGCTATTGATAGTCCTTATCTCAACAACTCTGCCTCTATTTGTAATTTTATTTTTCTTGTCTCTGCAGACACAACTCTGTCTCACAATTTAACAGTTCCTTCATAAATCTGGGCCAAAATCATGCAGTAAATCCCTATCATTGAAGCTGCCCTTTGGCGTGCAGGTAGCAGAGCTCCTCAAGGAGAGGGGTTAGTGATAGAGCGGGGTGAAGGGTCACTTATTGGTGACTCCAAGGCCCTGTCCCTGGAGGTGTTTAAGACCAGGCTGGATGAGGCTCTGTCCAGCCTGATCTAGTGTGGGGTGTCCCTGCCCATGGCAGGGGGGTTGGAACTAGATGATCCTTGCGGTCCCTTCCAACCCTGAATGATACTATGATACTATGACTTAGTATCTTTTGATCATAAGGGGTGTCATTGTATTAAGCTGTCATTTTACCTTCACTTTTGCCTAATGGGCTGCACCCACCAGCAAGGTTAAGAGGTTTTCTTAGTGACAGGGTTCCTGCCTGCATCCAGTCTTGCCCCTGCCACCACAGTTCCCTCAGGGTGTAATGCTGCTGTGAATCAAGGCCTTGATTGGTGGTAGGTTTTGCTTTGCTTAACAAGCCGTGAGCATTTAGGTGTTAGGTCACAGGCTGTACTTGATGATCTCAGAGGTCTATTCCAGCCTCAGTAATTCAGTAGTTCTGTGATTTGATGGTTTCATCAACCATTTGTCAGGTCAAGATTCTAGGTTTTTTTAAGTAGTAAGAATGTTTCATACTTAAGCATATGCAAACCCAGTTTTGTATACACATAGACTGTAGAGAATACGTAGTATCTTTGTAGAGCCTTTCTGTCATTTTGTGTCAGTGTCAAACCACTTCTCTTGTTTGGTGATGTTAAATGCTTGCTTTTCAGTGGTAGCAGTATTTCCATATGGTACTCTAATACATAAGTTTATCAATTTTTTTTATGGGTCTCTCTAATCCATTAGAAGAAAATGTACTGGAGTTTGTAATAACAGTTGGTTAGCAGATCCTGTACCATCCATTGAGTGAGTGGTTCTGTGGTGAGTTATTTAATTCTTGCAGCGAAGCACTATTTTTTTCCCCCCATAAGAAGATTGTTGCTAAAAGATAAGGTGTTGCCACCTTACCAAAACTCAAAATCTGTACATTTTTGCCCACTTAGCTTTCATGGAAGAGCCAGTGGGGCATTCTGATTGCAATAACCAGCACATGAACCCTAGCACCACAGAAATCTGCCATTTATTAATTATTAAGCATAAAACTAAAAATAAATGCATAAAATCATTGCTGCTTCTCCTCTCCTGATTTTAAAATAGACAAAGGCTCTGATTCTTCTTGCAGACAATGCAGTGATAGTAATTATAGTAACTTCAAAACAAAATTTATTGCTTGTACACAGTAGTGCCTATGGTGCTGCCTCAGGCTCTGGCTGTTTTGTAACAGGGTGAGAGCCTAAGAGCTTCCTCTGAAATCTGAGCATCTGAGCATAGCATCTATGCACTCACACTGTCCTCAAAGCTTTGTTCAAAGAGTTCAAGTAAAATTTCCTTTGTCCCAAACCTGCAAGCATTTGTTTTTTTAATTACCAGGGACATGCTATGGTACTGTGTGGTTTATTGTCTGCAACTTGTCCAATAATAAAAACATTCTTGAGTAATGACAGAATTGCTATTAACCCAATTTTCTAATACCTACTTTAGTTTTCTATTCATGGTTGTATAATAGCTTGTCTTTCTTTAGTTCTGTTGAACATCCAACCTCAAAATAGAGTTATTTTGCTTAACACCTCACTTGAAAGTATAGTTGTTTTGCTCATCCTTTTTGGTTAAAGTTATCATAGCAATGGACAGATTGATTTTAATGGAATATTCATACAGAAAGGCTTTAATTCCCTTTGTTATACTCCCAGCCTTTTTCTATAACATCTTTGAGCAAGACACATTCCTGGTTTCGACAGTTTAGTCCATACAGGTTGAGACTCTGCTCCAGGCCTGGTATTGTGTCACAGAAGTAAAGGGAACTGGGATCAGGGCCCCTGCACATGGGTGCCTGTCATCCAGCAGTTTGTAAAACCTGCTGCAGGGGTGTGAAGTGATACTTCATGACATAGGGCCATATGTATGTGGGCTGGGGCATATCTACACCTGTGTGGTAATTTGTGGTTTTGTTTTGACTCGGGAAGCAAATGCCAGACACGCCTAATGAGTGTTTGTGTACATGGTAGGATAGGAACACACCAAGGGCACTTGAGAAAGCTGCCACATACCTCAGTTCCCTTCATACTGATCCTGCTTGCTGAGGGCATGGCATGTACTGTATTGGCTGCGTTGAGCTGCAGCTCTGCCCCATTGTCTGTGGGCAGCTCACTCCCCTGCAGATGCTTGCAGCTCGTTTTCTGGAATGATGTCATCATGCTGAGATGTAGATGAGTACAAATGTCTAATATTTCATAGGCTGCTTTGTCCTTGCGACACGGGCTGCAGTGTTCCTTGGTTGTGAAAAGGGTACTTTGTAGTTTTAAATACTGTGCTGACATTAAGTAGTTATGGCCACTGCGGTGCTGCTTGCTCCTTTAGAAAAGGCCTTTGGAATGAAAAGCCACAACTTGGTGTAAAGCTTTTCCTCTTTGTGAACATGCGTTTAAAGTTACATCACGGTAGCACATTCTGATTTGTACCGTTAACATGTTGGAAGCCTTGTGCCCCCTGTACCTCACAGAACAATGAGGAACGGGTTCGGCGTGGTTGCAGAGTGCCTCTGCTTGAGGGTGAGCTGTTGGTGCCGCGGGTGAAGGCCGGGTCGGGTCGCACGGGGCCCGGCCCCCAGCGCCGTTTGAAAAAGTAACGAAACTTTCCAAACCGCCCAGCAGGCGCGTGCTGGCGACGCTGATTGGCGGAGCCCCGCGCAGCACGTGATTGGCAGCCAATGGGGCGGCTGTATCCGTCGGGCTGTGTTGAGGGGTGGCTGCCGGCGTGGAGCTCCACGATCCTGCGGCGGCTGTGGCGGTGAGGGATGGGGGCTCCCGGCGGGCTGGCTGTGGGGCGGGCGAGCTGTGCTCTTGCCGCTTGGAGGGGAGGGGAGGGCATGGCATGGCATGGCATGGCATCCTATGGCATCTCATGGCATGGCAGGGCATGGCATGGCCGGGCCGGACGGTTTCGATGCGGCTCAACTCATCATGCAGTGGTAAAGGGGGCATGGTCGGGGAGGCAAGGGGAGAGGGAGCGGGGAACCTGGCTGTCTGTCGCCTCTGTTCCTTCCCACAGCCTTCCCTGAGAACCTGGCTCTACTTTTGGAGTTGCTCTCGCGGTGGCTGGTGAGGAGGGGAGAGGTGAAGAGGGGAGAGGTGAAGAGGGGAGAGGAGCGGAGCGTGGGAACCGTGCCTGCTGGTTTAGCTCCCTCCCGGTTTTGTGTTCTGAATGGGTATGGGAAGCCCCAGATCGCTGCCTAGCTGACCTCGGCTTGCAGCTGGAAGAATCGAGGTCAGGCATCTCTGAAGAGAAAAATGTGGAGTTTCCTCTAGGAATCACTGGAGATTCAAAGTATTGGAGCCAGAGTGGTATCTGTAAAATGCGGGCTTTGCTGGATTGAGCTTTTTGGTAGAGAAGACGCTGAGTAGCTATCTAATTTTTAAGTGCTGGCTGTGGGATTGTGTAGTAATCCAGGCACTCCCGTGACCTCTGCCTTTTCTTTCTCTTTTGTGTTGATTTGTATCGCTTAAACAAAAGAAGATACACCCTTACGTTACAGGAAGGCATTTCCTAAGGGACTGTTTTCATAGCATAAGAAGGCTACTTTTCATGAGTAAATCAGGGTTTCGTTTTGGTTTTCGATTAAGAAAAAATATCTAATAGAAGCTTCATTATCTGTGCCATGGATTATTCAGTAGTATTTATGATACTATTCTGCTCTTTTTATTACAAGATGAATTTCTCTGGCTCAGACCATCAGGCATTGCTACAAAGATAGGCCAACAATGTTCACCAAGCCAAAATATTTCTTTAGGTTTTAGTTGGTGTGGGTTTTTTCGTGGTTTTTTTTTGCTTTTTAAAGTGTTTTGTATGCGGGGTTATTTGGAGTCTTTTACTCTAGGACTGAAACAAACTAAGTGGAGGTCCTGGTGAATCTGATGATCTCAGACTCTGCCAAATAGAAGAACTTGTTTCAATATTACTGTGTGTCTCTTTTTTGTAGGTTTCTTTTTGTTTTGGTTTGGTCTTTTTTTTCTGAAGAATTTTGTATTTTGGCTCTCATTTGTATGGAATTGTTAACTGCAATATTTATGCTGAAGTATTTTTCTCCTTGCAGAAGTACGTTCCCCACCCACAAACACTTCCTGTATGATGTAGAGGTTTTGTAATGTCCGTGACCAGCACTTTGTGGTGCTTGCAGGGAAGTAGTCTGGCCAAATGTTTCTTCTGGCATGTATGTGAAAACAAATAAGGTGCAGCCAGTGTGTGCCTATTATACATCATGACTTTCTCTCCTTGTGTTTTTTTTTTGTGTGTCCACACTTGTCAGTGTTTAACAAAACATTGCTAAAATCTCCTTCACCCGCCTCGCCCTCCTCTGTTTTGTAGTGGGCCTGGACAATGAAGAGTTCCTAATTGGTTTAATTAATTAATCTCTGGGGATTTTTGCGTGCTTTTTCCAAGCTGATAAAAATCAAGGGAAGAAGACAGCAGGGGGAAAAACCAAAAGTCAAAATCCTACCTGTTCTACCAGCAGTTTAGAAAGATCTATGTGAGGGATTTTGGTGGGGTTTTGTTGTTGTTTTCATTTAAGGGAAAAAAAAAAGCTTTACTACTTTATCTAAAGTAGTAATCTGGAATTTTTTTGTTTGAGTTTGTATCTTGCATCTTTAAACTGGAAAATCTTTGTGAGCTATGATGTAGTGAATGGATGCAGGAAACTCAGTAGGTCTTCCTTTTGTGTTGCGGCCAAAAAGATGTGCCTGTGGCATGGGCCAGTAGTGAAACAACCTCAGCCCTGTTGACGTGTCTGTTGAATAAGTACAGGTCTACAGTCCTTCCATGTGTTTGTAGTTTAACACTCTTAAGTACTGCAAAGTAATAGTAACCCTGAAACAGTGTACTCTTAATGGATAACATCCTGAGTGGGTCCATACTCTCATCTTCACAAGGGCATACTTAGAAATCGAAGGGAACAGCATCTTTATGCTTCTGCAAGTTATCAAGGTTCTGTGGAACTCTTATAAATCATAAATCACCTTTGCTGGTGACGTGGACAGTGGCATTGAGCGCACCCTCAGCAAGTTTCCTGATGACACCAAGCTGTGTGGTGCAGCAGGCACGCTGGAGGGAAGGGAGGCCATCCAGAGGGACCTTGACAGGCTGGAGAGGTGGGCACATGACAAGATCATGAGGTTCAACAAGACCAAGTGCAGGGTCCTGCATCTGGGTTGAGGCAATTCCAGGCATCAATATAGGCTGGGCAGCAACTGGCTTGAGAGCAACCCTGATGAAAGGGACCTGGGGGTGCTGGTGGTTGAGAAGCTCAACATGAACCACCAGTGTGCACTTGCACCCCAGAAAGCCAATCACATCCTGGGCTGCATCAAGAGAAGCATAGCCAGCAGGTCGGGAGAGGTGATTCTCCCCTTCTACTCTAGACCCCACCTGGAGTACTGCATCTGGGTCTGGAGCCCCTATTACAGGAAGGATCTGGCGGTGCCAGAGCATGTCCAGAGGAGGGCTATGAGGATTAACAGCGGGCTGGAGCTACTCTCCTATGAGGACAGACAGGGAGTTGGGGCTATTCAGTCTGCAGAAGAGAAGGCTCTGAGGAGTGGCCTTCCAGTATCTGAAGGGCATCTACAAGAAAGCTGGGGAGGGACTTTTTAGGGTGTCAGGGAGTAATAGGACTAGGGGGGTGGAGCAAAAATAGAAATGGGTAGGTTCAGATTGGATGCTAGGGAGAAGCTCTTACCCATGAGGGTGGTGAGGCCATGGAACACGTTTCCCAGAGAGATGGTGGTGGCCCCATCCCTGGAGGTTAAGACCAGGCTGGATATGGCTCTGGGCAACCTGCTCTAGTGTGAGGTGTCCCTGCCCATGGTAGGGGGGTTGGAAGTGGATAATCCTTCCAACCCTAACAATTCTATATTGTGTGGTTAGGGAAAGTTCTTTTGTATGTGACCATAGCATCTGAAAAATGTAAATTAGTTTGTTCTTGTAGTCCTTCCAAAGTGTAGCATGAAAACACAATTGCAAGCCAGACGAGTATATTTAGGCTTGTGAGGTCAGAGGGAGCTGTCTGTTTTCTCTCCAGAGAGTTGTTTGTAAGCTTTTGGGAATATGATTTCTTGCACTCCATCTTTATCTGACTTTTTTGTTGACTGAACCCAGGTACAGGGTTTATTATAATACTGGTGTCAAAATATTTCCTTTTTGAAGGCTTATGAAATACATTTCAATTTGTGAAGCAAAACCAGGCAGAATCTCTGTTCCTGACCTACAGAACCTTCCTATCAGTTGAGTGCTGAGAAATAACCATCTAAAGCAAACTTTGGCTTGCTGTTCTCTAGAGTGGTTTGACCATATTAATGGATGCTGGTCCTTCTTGATTCTTCCTTGTACCTGCATTACTTCTTTGTCTGACCTTCTCTTCCTACCACTCATCTGTAAAAGAGAGAACTTTTTTCTTCACAAGTTTGTTGCAAGAATTGGTGTGTGTTACATACTGCCTTGAGCATAAGGGCATGCTCATTAACATCAAAGGCACTTTCAGTTTGCTTAAAAATAATAGATGTGCCATAAACTATATGAGGTCAAGAGTGTTAATTATATTTGGTAATGATTTTCTTTTTCTAAGGGTCAAGGGTTCTAGTTGGAAAATCACTCCTCCTTACTTGCTTTCCTTTTCCTCTTTTTCCCCTGTGGGCACCTCTGTAAATCCATACAAAGACCAGCATCCTTGAGGCATCTTGCTGGAAGTGTGTCACTACATCACAGTGGGTTTATTTGTTAGAAGGAAGATATGTAACTTTGTCTAATTAATATTTTGCATCAAGAAACCGAACTATAAAAACTAAAGCTTAGTGATGTTTTCCCTTACCTGCCAGCTTCCCTTCCAAACAATAGCATAATTTCTAAGAGTGGCTGGTGCTGTGCAATGGGGTGTGTGGGCACAGGCCATTTAGTTGGGACAGATGCTTCCTCTTTGCTCAGTCTCCTGAAAGTCACCTAGGCCATGAAAAGGGCTTGTACTGTGCAGCTTCACTTAGGTATGTAAGAATGTGGCTTCAGATTGCCAGACTGCTTTGAGTACTAGGTGGTGTTGTCTGTAGTAGAGGTAAGAATTACTCACGTTTGTCTCAGTAGAGTTACTAGATAGATGGCTGTTCATTCTGTTTAAACCAGGTGATTTTCTGGAGAGGAAAGTCTTGACACAAGTACTGGATATTTGTCTTCATGGGGTTCACTAGATGTGTAGTGGATTCACATTTGCTGCACAGAAGGTCCACTCCTGAGTATCGTATCATAAGAAGAGAAGGTGGCAAGACTGATAAATAAATGGTCTTTGAAGCCTCTGGCTGTTTCTCCTCCTTCTAGTGGTAACCCTGAAGAGATGAAATGTTTTGCTCAATAGATCTGGAACTGAAACTTTACAGCAGAGCTGTTTCCTCAGTCATTAGATTTCAGTAATAAACTCTTCTGACAATTGCTGTTGTGTGAATTATTCACCTGTATTTAGTGTTCTTGACCTGTCTGTGTTTCTGTTCAACTCCTAATTTCTATGTGGGATTTTGGCTGGGATTGGTCATGGTCAGGTTATCCAGAACATTAGGGTTCATGTTTCTCCATTGTCAAGACTAACTCAGATAACCTTCTATTTGCTAGTGACCTGTTTAGTGGAGTGCATCATGCACATCAGATGGCATTTATTTAATTGTAGTGCCTAGATACTTAAGTCTTTGAGAGGGAGTGACCAAACTGAGGTTCTTGAGTGGCTCTTTCATGTGTCACTCCCTTTTGGGACTGTGTCCTGTGACTGAGTTTATGCTGGCACAGGGGACAGTTGGATGGTCTGGATAGTTTATGGGTTTTTTTGCCATCTGCATACCTAGTTCAGCCAGGTGGTATCCCACTAAAAACCTCTGTAGAGCTTTTATCCTCACTTCCCTGGAAGTTGGTGGAGTTCTTTCCTCCCATAGCTCTTTGACTTACCCAGATAGATTATGGCTTTTAGACATAAATGGGTTGCAATATTTTAGATTTAAAACTGGCTAGCTCTGTGTTAACCTAAGGAGAAATTTTTCATGTGTCCAGCAGTTTTGACCTTGAAAAGCTTAGGTGTTCCTGGAAATGGTAACACAGGAGACTTTATAGAGTGCTTTACCTGTCTCTTTGAAGTTTCTTTTTAATTTCAAGTGTCTTAAGAGTTGTTGAAATTGACCTTAATTGCACTGTCTTTGGAGATGGAGCTGTGCCTGAGATGTCTGCTGTCAGTTGTGTTCTGTGTGTGTTGGCACAGCTGCAGCTAAAGTTTGAGGTTTGGTGCTCTGTGCTGTCTAGTCAGAGGGTGGGGAAGGTTCTCCCTGCTGGGGTTTTAATATAGGCATGGAGCAGCCCTTAGGGAACTGGGGAAAGGGACCAGTTGGGATTCTTTAATGTTTATGGTATATCTGGCAGAGCCCTGTCAAGGCTGATCTCTAGTTTGGTCTCTAGGTATCCAGTGACTTCCTGGGAGGAGAGGTGCACTGCTCTGCAGCAAGAAGTACTGAGGTAGCTCAGTGCAGTAGTTCTTATGCTTGATCCTTTAATTTTCCAGGGGTGAAAAAATGAAAGAAGAGTTTTAAGCTTTGAAGAGTCATCATGGAAGATTCAGAAGGGCATCATTTCAGCTCAGTGGAAGAGGAAGCCAGATACTGGAAAGAGATGGCCATGAAATACAAGCAGCAGTAAGGCAGTGGCTTCGTTCTTTTCAAGTTGTTCAACAGAGTGCACAACACTACAAAGTGGTTTATCTGTCTTGAGTGGTAGCAGTAGCAATGCTTCTGCTGGGCTACAGCAGCCCAGAATCCTCGATGCTTTTTTGTGTAGTGAATCTCTGCTGCTCTAGCCCTGCTCTGGTTTGAGTAGGACTGTGTGTGCTCAAATTGTCTCTGCCCATGTTTCTTGGCAGCGAGAGCAACATGATTTACAGCAAAACCTTGTTGGAGGTGGATGATCTGGGCCACTGCAGAAAGAGAAATGCTGCTGCTCACTCTTTTGTGTCTCTGTAGATCAAGAATGGTTTGACAACATGTAGGTGGAAAGGGATTCATGGCTGTGAATAGACATTGTTTGCTCTTCCCTTTAGCTCAGTACATGGATCTGAATACAGTAAAGGGTGAAAATAACCCCAAACTCTTTGGATGCTGATATTAGTGGGTCCTTCTTTAGATGTTCAGACCTTTAAGTGCTGTTAGTTTGACTTGCTGGAGGATTATTTCAGGAGAATTGATTGAGAGTATAAGAATAACTTTCCTTCCATTTTTTTTCTCTTTTACTCACTTTTTATTGCTGATTGAAAGTGGTTTTTGGTAGTTCTGAGTAAATAATTGAATAACAGATTAAATGCAGATGGAAGGGGACAATATGCATACTTAAGAGACTCCACATGTCCTCAGTACCTGTGGTGTGAAAGCAATCTTTGACATTTCTCTATTTACTTGGGCTTTTATAACTCATTTGTCAGTTTGCTATGGGGTGGCTTTCTGTGCTTGAGAGCCAAACATTTGCATATGGCCCTTTCTTCCAGTTGAATATGTATGGTGGAGAAGGACATAAACCCTCCTGTGTTAAAAAGGCTGTATTTTTTTTTACCTCAAGTACCCTAGAGACTTTTTTCTTTGTTCATTATTATGGACTCTATTGATGGAATTGCTTTCTAGTGCTGAGAACACACAGGAGGAATTGCAGGAGTTCCAAGAAGGGAGTCGAGAGTATGAAGCTGAACTGGAGACTCAGCTACAGCAAACAGAGTCCAGAAACAGAGACCTCCTGTCAGAAAACAATCGTCTGAGAATGGAGCTGGAGTCAATCAAGGTAAGAGTAGGTGGCACATGCATGGTACATCCCAGTGCAAAGGGGAATGAAAGGGGCATGTGCAGATTCAGCTTGCCCTTTGGGCAGGCACCTTCTGCATTACAAACAAACTGAACAGAAAACTGCCCAAAAGCAGAAATACCAATCTGGTATCAGCTTTCAGGATACCTGGGCAATGTTCCTGAACCTCGATTGCAAGCTGTGGCCATGTGTTGGGATGAAATTGAAGTGGAAGAAAATTGTTTGCAGTGGAGAGAAAACGTGAGCATAGCAGAGCTGCTTCTTCCATCTACGTAGTGCTTTTACTCATGCCTTTCTGGATGTCTGCATTCAATAATGTAACCCCCCTTTTAGCTGTGACTTTATCTGGAATCAAAAATTGGGAAGCAGCAGCCAGTGGAGAACACACAGAGCTGAGAGGCATAAAACACTTTCAGTCTTGGTTTCATTTCTGAATTCATCTGTAATTTGGGAAGAGGAGTATCTTCCTTGCATCTACTTAACATTCTGTGAAACAAACTAAGATTCAGCTGAAAAAGCATTGATTTCCACAATTATAAAGCATGGGGGGTATGAATTTATTGAGGTGGAACTTCTGCCCAGAGTGAAATTACCTAAAGTATGAGGAGTGATGAGTCTAGCTCATTTCAGTCTCATTAAGATGCTGCTGGTCCCCCTGTGCTGGTTGGCAGGTTTAGGAAATGCTGGTAAGTTTTCTTAAATTTGGGGAAAAATGGTCACTGAAATTGGCATGCCTTTTAAAAATTTGATCTTGTTGCCCTTTACTTGAAAGTGAGGTATAGTCATCCAAGAAACATGACACTGTAGTTTGTAGGGCTAGGCCAATATTTGTGGAAGCAGAGATTACTTTAATTACACTTCTACTCAATTGGATGCAATAATGAGCTAATGGGAATGAAGGTATTCATGCAAGTGATTAATCACTGAATGAATCCAGGTCTGCAATGCCTCTTGTCTAAACTCTTGTCCAAATTAGAGTCTTAAGGAAATACTCTTCCATTGCAGGCAGGTGTCCTGTCCTTCTAGCACCAACACAGTGATTTCCCCCCCCAGCACTTTGATAACGCAGTTGTCAGTTCTGCATGTTGTATGGAGTACTGTTCTGCTCTTCCATGTAGCTACATAAACCCCTGGAAACTGGTGGGTTTGGGAAGAAGGCATAAGTTTAACTAAACCTGCAGCTCATTTAATTGAGAGTGTGGACTATTTTCCTTCTCTAGAGGAGCTAGGATGCGAGGAGAGGACAACCAGCTGAAGGGGTTAAGAATGAAAATAATAAGAAATAACAGAGAACCACAAAAAGTGGAGGGTAGACATGTTTTGGAAAATCTGAAATTATTCTTCACAGTAGATAACTTTATTAAAACATTCTGCTTGAGCCTTTTGACAATTGGCTTTTCATGCAGCCTGAAAACTGCAGTGACAGCCTGTGGTGAAGGAACAGAGACTCCATTGATGGCCAGATCAGCTGATACTTCGTTACAATTGGCTAAAAACAAAGACTCAAACCTTGCAGTTCTGATCTTTTATCTGAATCATTTCAAGAGCAAAGCATTAAGCCTGTGAAGCTATTGAGCATCTGTGTTAACTGAGCCCATCAAGGGTTGGTGTCTGCATCTAGGTCAACGCTAGTGAACTTAGCCAGCCCACACAGCTTGTCTCCTTGCAGAAACCAGAATTCACACTACCTAAAAATAAATGCAGGTAATGCTCTGGAAGGTTTGTTTAGAGTCCTGAAAAGCCTGCTGAAAGTAATCTGCCTCTTGGATTTTGTGTGCCCTTCTATTCAGCATGTAACCATGTGTCAGAGATGTGGAATTCTAGCAGTGTCACCGTACTGTAATCAAATAAGAATGTCTTAAATCAGAATGGGGATCTCTTTCCCTCCTCCTTGTCTATGCATTTCATATGCTAAAACAGCTGTCTTCAAATTGCCAGTCAATCTGAACTTCATGCTGCAGTTTTCAAATTCCAGTGTGTGGATTTGTTTTCAGTAACTCCAAGTGTTGTACTTAAATTCTGGATAGCAAAAACACTTCAGGAGTGCTACTTAGAGCAATGTTGGAGCTTCAAGAAAGTCTCTGGTGTGTTGAAGTGATCTGATAGTAAGGAGGGGGAGTGTAAGTCATTGCAGTAGACATTATGCTGTGAAGCTTTCCCTGTTACATGATGTGGAGTTAACTGTGCAGATAGCAGCAACAGCAGGAGTGAGATAGTTGATAGAGGAATGAAGCTTCCATCCCTACCTGTGCCTCTTTTAAAGGTGCCTTTGTGTACATACTGTAAAGGGAGGCAGTTTGGTTTAGGTTCACATCCAAAGCATGTTACATAATTGCACCTGAAATGTGTTATGATCTAGAACTTTGAACCTGCTTTGGACTCAAAACCAGAGGGGCAGTGGAGAATCCTGCTGGTTCCATGGCAGCATGCAGCAGCGTCACACTTGCATCTATTCCTTTCTTACTGATATTTATGCTCCTGTGTGCCACTTGACTTAGTAGAGTTTAAAATAAATGGCTTCTGTTGCATCCTGCCTTGTGTGTTGCTAAAGCTTTTGGGACTCAAAAATTATGTGAAGTCTTGGAGAGCAAGGAATGGCCCTATGCTGAGGAGGTCAGGACCTGTTCCCTAGCACTCTTGTTTGGTAAGGAGTGATAGGAAGAGCTCCTGTCTGCTGACAGCCTAGAAGTATGTAAGGAATTGGCTGCTTTGGCATTTTGCCATATGTAAGGTGATGGTTTTCAAAACAACTTCACAGCATCCTCCTCTGCCTTTTGGAGTGGCTCAGACAGTGCCTCAGTGTGCATTGTTAAGTCCCTGATGTGCTGTTTGATTTGCCTTTGATTAGGAAAAGATTGAAATGGAGCATTCAGAAAGGTACCGGCAAATCTCTGCGCTGGAAGATGACTTGGCACAGACAAAAGCTATCAAGGATCAACTTCAGAAATACATTCGAGAACTCGAGCAAGCAAATGATGACTTGGAAAGAGCCAAAAGGTGACCTGCCTCCTCTAGTTTCTTTCCTCAGCTCTATTCTGTCCTGTGAACTTGTTGTTACTATGCTGTTTGTGATGCTGTGCTTGCTAGCACTGCCGTTCTGAACTAATCACTGGTGTGATCATTGAGGTGAAGATGAGAAATGTGCTGATTTTTCTTTCCATTCCTTCCACTGTGCTTGTTTGTGTCTTACAAGACAAAATAAAATGAAGCAAGCCAAGCAAAAATGCAACATTATCCTTTCTCTGGTGAGAGGAGTTCCTCTGTGTACCTGAAGGGTCTGGTGGTGACACCTTGTGCACCCTTTTCAGAGCCACTATAATGTCCCTGGAAGATTTTGAGCAGCGTTTGAACCAGGCTATTGAACGAAATGCTTTTCTGGAGAGTGAGCTGGACGAGAAAGAGAACCTTCTGGAGTCTGTGCAGCGCCTGAAAGATGAAGCTAGAGGTTGGACACAAATTATTCCTCTTTGTCTTGCTTCCCTCCTGGCTTATCATTGTTCAGGCCTCTCCATATATCTTAGAGATTGGCTTTTAAGCTTGCATTTTAAAAATCTAACTGAAACACAGAAGTAAATGAGGAACCTTTAAAGACTGTTCCCTTTGAACAGTTCTTGTTCCAGAGCGGCTCACAGAATGCTTCAGAGCCTTGGGTTAAGAGCCAGTCCATCTGGGACATGTGCTGGTCTGGCTTTCTGTAACCATGAAGGTTAGCTTTAATAACCGTTAGCTTCATTGCTTCCTGGCCTGTGAAAAGTGGAGTCAGTGTAATGCTAATGGAGCAGTAAAACAGGAAGGCTGTGACTGACTTCTAGTTACCTTTGAATAGCCTCATATGCTAGCTTTTTGATAGCTGTCAGTAAGGCTGGGTGAGAAAAGAAAGCACCTTTTATTTTCAGGTCTGCTCAGATTCTGTGTCCTTGAGTGGTTTCCATAAGATACAGTGAGGCTGTGGGATCAAAGTCCTCTGTTCCTTGGCTAGAGAATGATGTGGTTTCCACCTGGCCTAAGCTTGGGTTTCCTTCATGTGGATGCCAGAGTAGAAGCGTAAAGGGTACAAAGGGAGGGTCTCAACATGGCATTCAGCTGCAATGTCACCAAGGTGCTTAAGCTGAGTCTTGATGGCTTCCTACATTTGTAAAGGAGTTAATTCCCTGCCTCAAAGGGAGCATTATGTAAGGGTATGAAAATTAAAGCTAGATAATAGCAATTAAACTAATTACTATAAAAACATCTTTAGCCAATCCTAGAAAAGCCTTTAGTGGTTGTCCAGATTTTGAACATAGATCTGCAGTGATCTTCACAAGGACAAGCAACTTCACCTCCACAAGAGGAACAGTCTTTTGAGCAAAAGATTCTCACCTGTTTTTATCTTGGTACATACATACTCCAAAGGCTTGCTTTGTGTTGCTTCCTTCATAGATCTACGACAAGAGCTTGCAGTGCAGCAGAAACAGGAGAAGCCCAAAACACCAAAGCGAGCTGCCCTGGAAACAGAGAGAACAGACACTGCAGTGCAAGCATCCTTATCTGTGCCTGCAACTCCCGCCGTGCACCGGACACCCAACATCAGCAGACACACGCCCATGACACTTAGGAGAGGTGACTGACAGAAATACTATTTAATGGGTCTTGTTTTCATTATAGTTTCTGAAAGGAGGAGGAATGAGAAGAGGGGAGCAGAGTTGATTGTTTCAGAATTAATCAACTGTGATTCAGTTTGACTGAAAGGCTGTTCTTTTCCCTTTAACTTGAACTATCAGTAGTACTAGTAATTGTGAGGGACAAGGTAAGCTGTTGGGGCTGTACTGTTAGTTGACAACTCTCCCAGAGATGTTAGGCTAACTTAGTGGAGTGATTTAGACTTTAGTGTGTAACTGTTAATGTGTATGCATGAAATGCAGTGAGTTGCACTGCTGTATTCCTATGGCATGATAGCTCCAAGCATTGACACAGCTTGACTGTGGGCTTCAGTGTGCTTAACCTACAAGTATGTGTTTTGTGCAGAGGACATAAATGCTTCTCTAAAAGTGGGAGCATTTGGAGATCTGTACTAAAACAAGAGATGATGTTCCTCTCTGAGACCATGTTCCTGTGGTCCCACTGCAGCAGCAGAGATGGAGAACAGGCAGGTAAAAACAGATCTCTAGAAACCCAAGCCACAGCACATCTGGAGGCTTGAGCTTATGACAGTGTAACTTGAGCTGTCTTGGGGAGACAGTGTTTCATATTCCTCATGGATATGAAAGATCTGGAGATGTCACCCAAAGGTGAAAAGTGTTTCTCTGTCAGCCTCTTCTGACTTCCAGGGGTAAAGCTGCTTTTTTGTTTTGTGTTTTTTGTTTGGTTTGTTTTGGGTTTTTTTCAGTGAGTGACATATCCTCCTTTTAATCTGCACTGCAGGTCTTGAGGACAGTTACACTTCCACTCCTCTCACCCCTGCTGCAAGAATATCTGCACTTAACATCGTGGGAGACTTGCTGCGAAAAGTGGGAGTAAGTGATTGCCTGCTTGCCAATGCTCTGGGAAGGGTGGAGCTGTCTGAAACTGCAGCCAGCACTATCTGTGGTGCTGCTCTGGGGAGATTGGAAAGAATATCTTGAATCCAGGTTAGCTAAGCAGGGCCTTGAAATTTGGTCTGGACTTTGTATTTCTGACCAACTGCCAAACAAAGGTGGACCCTGCTCTGCTTCCTCTACAAATTTCTTAAAGTGTATGTGCAGAAAGAATAAACCACCACAAGTAAATTGAGAAAGGATCTGCTCCTGTGGAAGGTGAAGAAGAAAGCAGACTGGCACTTGCTCTCTAGAGGGCTTCTGATAAAGGTTGTCTTTGGAGCAAGGCTTAATGTCACATTAGGCAGTAGTTTGATATTTAAGACAGTGCTGATGCTAAAAAGCTATCCTGTGACCTCCCTCTCTTTTCTCACTTACTGCCCCGGTGCTGTGTTGGCACAAGCAGCACAGGTAGAGTGATCGCGCATGGGAGTGTGTGTGAGAGAGCAGGATATCTGTGGCTTGGACCCCTCAGGTGCACTACTTACAGCCTGCTATGTGGCTAGGGGAGCAACTACCACAGGTGAACATTTATTAATCTGAAGAGAGATGGCTGTAAGAAAGATGTCAAAATCTCCCTCAGTAAGCTGAAGATGTGTTTCTGCTGATAAACAGCATCAATTCCTTAACCTCCCATACAGAAAAAGGGATTCAGCTGTAGAAAGATCACTGTCTTCATCTCTGCAAAAATTCAGAGCTCATGTGGTTCTGGGGTCTAGCAGATTCCTCTACTAGACAATTCGCTTTAGAAGAAGGGAAATAAAACAAACCCAAGCAGTCTTGGTGGCACACTGGTGTGCCACAGTGCTGTCTCACAAAAGAGAAGTGCTATCTGATGCTTGCCTCACCTGTTTACATTAGGCTTTGGAGTCCAAACTTGCATCTTGCCGAAACTTTGTGTACGACCAGTCTCCAAACAGAGCCACCGTGTCCATGAGTATGAACAGAGATGTCCTTGAAACACACCTGAGCCCTCACCAGCCTCTGTGTGATGCGGGGTGAGTGCTGGCCTCTGCTCTTGTCTTGGTGATTGTGGTTAGAATTTGATGCCTGGTACTGTTCTACTTAGTATTAAATCAAGGTTTGAAAACCACAAATTCAAAGTAAATGTAATAGGTGTATTTTATTATAAACCCAGTGTTTGAATGAAACAAAGTACAACAGACAAGTTCTTGCTAATTTGCTCATTTTATGCTTTATGTTCTTGAACAAGGAACATTACAGCACAGAGGGACTTCCTTTATCACAGTTAAGATGGTTAGTTATGGGAGAACTGAAAAAAAAGGCAAATGAAGGGTTCCCTCAGTCTGAATGCTTGACTGTTGCTAGGTTGTGTTTCCAAGGAGCGGCTGACAGGAAGTTACCTGACACAGCTTATGAATTTGTCTGAACAGTTGAACAAATTGCCTCTTTTTAAAAAACCAAAGAAAAATCAGCAAGGCCATTGCAGATTGCAGTTCAATGTCTGCTTGAACCCTGCCAGTCCTGTATTGCACATTCTTCAGATTCTCTGCAGTTTAAGTGCTTAAGGTACAGTTTGTTACAAGCTTAATTACACAGCTAGACCCTTGTGCTGGGAATACTGGTTTGTCCTGTATCCCATGGCCAAAGTTGTATGGAGGGACTGCTATCCCAGCCTGGGGAGGAACCTCATGAAAGCTCCTACAAGAAAGCCTCAAAGGCATACCTTTACATATTCTTGCAGCTGATTATACATCTGCAGCTGTAGAGCTGCAATTCTGACACCTATACAACACAAGTAGCTTCTTGCTACTTGGAGGGAAGCGGAGCTCTTTGTCTCAGTGGAAGCTCAGCCCAGTTAGGTAATGGGCTCAGGTGGTGCTCAGAATGCTGTTCTTTCATCTGTTGAGCCCTCAAGCTCAGTGGTGTACTCTGGAAGTGACCAGTTAACCTGAAGATGGTGACACTGAGCAAGAAATGTTCTGGTTTCTGTTTGCAGGTTAATGAGACGCCTGGAGTTTGGGACACAGCCTTCAAACGTTCCAGGACCAATGAGCCATCCCTCACAAAGCGTTGTCAAGATGCTACTATGAAAAGCCTGCCTGGCTTTGGAAAAGTTAGAAATTAAATATGTATTTTACACTTCAGTTTTTAAGGGAATATCACTGAGCAATCAGGCAGCAGTCTCAGGGTAGGTGAGAGCTGAACAAGAAACTGCCGTTGGCAAGGAACTGCAGTTGGCAATTGCCTACTGTGTCCTTGCCCGTTCTGGCCTGTTGGCCAATTTCTCTGGGCAGTGTGATAAATCAATGCTGTCTAGCAGTGCAGGACTTAGAATTGCTTCCTACATCAGTTGCTCTAAATAAGTCGCTTTGAAAGAGCTCTCTTGACACTGCCAGTAAAGCCATTGTCCCTCTACCTACAGCAGAGCAGCATTCCCTGTTGCAGCTGCTCAGAGTTTGGCTTTTGGTCTTCATACAGCGTCGTGCTGTTCTAGCTTAAGTTCTGGTTGTGCTGGCTTTCTGTCATGGATGTTGAGTGTTTCAGTCCCCTGAATTAGAGTGCTTTATGTGAAGATAGGTGTATTTCTGCAGGGAAGCTGCTCAGCTCTTTGTGGGATGTTTGCTGGTCAGAGTCTTGCTGCACAGGAACCTGTCTCTGTAGTGGTAGGATGGTTTTGTAAGCAATGACTTGCCCTTAACAGCAGGTCATTGGTGCAGGTGAGGAATGCCTAAAGCTTTAGAATACTCTGGAGATGCTAGAGCCATCAGCAAACTAGGAGACTTTGGAACTGGCTTAGCACAGAGACATCTCTTTTTCTTTGTTTCCTGTGTTGTGCCCCATGAAGTCTGGCTGTTGTAGGAAGCATAAGAGCTGATTAAGTTCTGAGATCTAACATTTTAATAGATGGATTTTACTGCTGTCCAAACCTCCCCTTATTGATGTGCCTTGAGTACTGGTGATTTGGGGCTTTTTTTGGGGGGATGTTTTGTTTTTGAGAAGTGCTTTCATCTGTTACTAATGTAAAAATGCTTTTTAAACCTGTGAAGTCCTTTATGCTACACAAATCTATGTAAATGGGGAATTACTTTGAAGTATTTTTTACCTCTATAGAATAATACTGCATTTGAGGTTGCTTTTCTAATGGAGTAGATTCAATCACAGTATTAATGTACCTTATGGAAGCCTACACTTAAAAAATCACCACCACTAACCAATTTTTATGTCTTTTGTGGGTGCAGGGATGGGTGGGGAGAGCTTACCTTCCAAGGGAATGCATAAATGGGTCTGGTTGCTTGGTTGGTTTTTTTCCCCTTGGATTTTTTTGGTGTTTTATGATGGTTTTTTGTTTTGTGTTTTTAAGAAAATGCTGTGACAACAGCCACTGCTGCATCTATCTCTCTGGAATAGGAAACAACCACAGCTCATTCCCATTATTCAGGCCCTCTACAAAACTGCCTTACCTGGGGAGTGGAATAAAGATTCTTTTGAACACTAGTTGGTGATTCCTTTTGAGTTTTTTTGCAAGTTGTCACTGTGGTTAATGTGCAGGTGTTTGCTACCAGTTGCTCATCTGTTTCTGATCAATAAAGCTGAAAGAGATATTGTGGTACTGGATCATATGCAAGGATTTTTCTTTCATCTTTCTTCTTATGGTTTCGTACCCTAAGGAATGTAAATGCTGCTGTAGCTAAAGATGCTCCTGGCCTGTACAGTGCTCTCTTAAAATCCTGAGCTCTGTTTTAACGTGATTTCTGTCTTCCCCTCTCTCACAGGGAGCTGACACACTTCTCTCACCCATGAGTAGCAGGGCTGCTCTGTTAGTTGTGCTGGCAGGTGGGCTACAGTTCAGTGGACTGTAACCTGGAGGGAACAGTCAAGACAAGTTGCATTTTTTCTCATCTTGCCAGAATTTGCTTGCCTGCTGAACAAGTTGGCTTGCAGTTTGGTTGTTTGTTTTTTTTTGAGTTGGGGAGGAACTTTAGCTCAGCCACTGTTTCAGAAAGATGCTTTTTATGGTGTTACTAAAGAAACTCTTAACTGTTTTGTCACAAGCTTTGCTGAACAGGGACTGGAACCTGAGTTTCTCAAGTGATAGGGCAGTGCTCTAACCATCAGACCAACATCTACCAATTTGTAGGTGAGTTTTCCTGAGTAATTCCTTTTAGAAGGGGTCCCATGTTCAGTTTATTGGTTCTGCTCCAAGCACTGGTACTTAAGACCATTCTATAAGAAGTCTGACTTCCTTCATCTCCTTGTTCTCACACATACAGGCTTGCAAGCTGTGTGTTTAACAGCTCTTGAGAGCTGGGTTGTGTGGCTGACAAAGCAATAAAAAGGTCTTATCTGATTGCTACTAACCCCCCCTCCTCTGTAGATTGCTATCTTAATCACTCTAAATGGATTGTTGTTTAAACTCTTCTTTTACTCTTCCATGAGCAGAGTTGGTTCTTTGGGCTTCCATTCTGCTGGCTAAATAGTGCCTAGCTTGTATCTCCAGTTCATCATCTCCGTGCTTTCTGGAACATTGCTTAGATATAGAAGATGATTGCATTAGTTGTCAAGGTGAATGCTTTTGCATGACTTGCTCTGTGTGTAGTCACACTGCTGTGCAATCTAAGAGTAAGCTCTTTGTCCAGGCTCTGGAGCTGCTCTGCACCTGTCTTTGCTGTGTGTGGCTCTCTACTGCCGCAGTGTGCCCACAGGGCTAGCTGCTGTCTGGCAGTAGTGGAGTTGCATGGATCTGTGGTAGGGCCTGGTAGCTGCCAGGAGTGGGCTGCAGTCCTGTTGGAGTGCTCCAAAAAGAAATAACCATGTGCTGAATGCAGAGTAGCTTGGATGGGATTGCTGCATTCAGCGTGGGCTGCTGTTTCTGATTTTTTTCAGCCTGCTTTAGTTGGAAATATCCTTCCACATATAGAATTTGAGGGGGGTATTTAGATGTCTAGAATGAGATACTGACTGCTTTGCAGCTGCTGCTTCAGAATGCTGTAAGTGTCCTGCAGGTCTTGTATCATATCTCAGTCCTTGGATGCATCCTAGGGTGCCTCAGCATCAGAGCTTTCCCAAGTACTTCATGTCAGTCTGTCTAGCTCAGTGTATGTAGTTGTTTCTTCTTTATTATTCCTTCAAAATCAGTTGCTTAGGAGAAAATCAGGTTTTTGTTGCAATGGTTACAGATGACCTTCTCAGAAAAGCATCTGAGTTCTGAAGAAGCCCTGCTGCAGCCCCTGTTCCCTTCAAGCATGCTGTATTGCACCCGGCTGAGACCTCTACACAAGGATACTGGAGTAGTTTTGATAGCCTTTTATTAGTGTGTAAGCACATCCGTGGTGCATATAAAACTGTAACAGCTGACTTAGTTTGAACAAATGATATTTTATTTTTCAGTAAGTGATTGAAAAGGCACTTCCACCTTGTGAATGGTGCATCAGGGGTGTGCTAACCAGGAAAAAACCCTGTGTCAATTGAGTAATCAAGACAAAATGAAAGTTTAAGAAAAGATTAACTAACCAATGCCTTTTTTTTTTTCCTTGCAGCAGTCTCATAAATCCTGTGTAAACTATATTTCACTTGGATTTAAGTCATCTGAGCTACTGTAACTCACTTTCTGGAAGTTCCTCAAAGTTAATTACTCTGAGTGTTAGAAGCCCCCCTACCTGTTCAAATATACTTCATGATAAAATAGATTTTTGGAGTATTTTTAGCATCAATCTATACACAGGAGACAAGGCAGTTGTGCTTTCATCGTTGTCAGAGGAGTGGGTGTATGTGACCTTGACACTACGAGCAGACTTAGACAGTGCTAACTATGGTCCTCCCTCCCCTCGCTGCAGTGCAATTTTTAAAGCGTGCTCATTCACTGGCTTTTGTTCCATTGAAATCTCCATCTCTTGCATCCATTTCATCATCACCTCCTTCTGTTGCATTCTCAATTACTCTTCTGCCTCCAGATCTGCGGGGTGGGGCATAAGATGCTGGTTCGTTTCCCCTCCTGCAAGTAAGAGTTACAAAATAAAATCAGAAGTTAGGTGGTTGGCAGTGATCACAAATAAGTAGTTTGGCAATGGTGCCTGTGGGGCTGATGGTTTCAAATGCAGAACAGCTAAGAGCTGTGGGCCTCTATTACAACTTTCTGTTCTGTAGCACATAAGAGTCATTTGTGGACAGAGCGAGATACTCAGTTGTTTGAAACTGTGATGGGGTTCCTGTTCTTCAAGTCCTCCTCTGAATAGTCTTATCTGCTCCAGCTCCCCTCTGCTCTTCCCTTTGTTTTCCTGTTTTCCCCTATGGGGATTGCAACTGGCTATGCTTGGAAGGAATAGGAAAGGGGATTGCTTTGCACTCCCCTTTCAGTAAAGGAGTGTCCTTCCTGCCCCTTGCGAAAGTATGGAGAGAAAAAGAGCTTGTGCTGGGCTTCTGACCTGCAGTGTAAATAAGCCCTCCAATTACTGAAGGCCTGTGAGGCCTGAGCCTGGAGCAGTGCTGTGGGTGTCAGCAGGCATTGTTCAGTCCACTGGCCCTCTGCAACCTGCATTGGTGAGAGCACAAGGGCTGCTTTGACGTGTATGTCATCTTGGGTTGTGCATACCTCCAATCACTTTCCCAAAGGAGAGAAGAAATCATCACTGCTTTGAACTGTTTTAACACAGGAGCTGATGCTTAATAATGCCTTGCAAAAGAGCTTACCAAAAACATGTTTCTCATCCTACCCCTTTTCCTCTCCCATCTCCCCCCCTCCCCATGTATTTCATAGCCACAGCCCAAGACAAGGATACGTTGGTCCTCAAGGCTAATTTTTTGGAGGTGTGAGCAAGTGAGACAGAAGATGGGTTTGTCTCTTCTTGGCCTCCATTGCTATTGTGCTACAAAACACTTCAGTTTTGTAACATGGCCTCTCACTTGCCCCTCATTAAGCAAACCTTTGTAAAGGCTTGAGACCACAGAAATAAGCAATAGAATAAATTCATGGTCACTGAATGATAGGCCAAAATTACTAATTTGGTGTTAAATACATCCAACTCTGCATTTTTTGGTACAGCAATCATGCATAAATATTTAAAGTCTTGTCTTGTCCTTGCAAAAGACTAAGCCAATGTCCTTCCTGAAGCAGCTATTTAAGACCAAAGTTCAATCTTCCATATGAGGGAAGTGGGTAGGAACATTGGCGGGACAAACTTCCTGCATATTGTGTTTCCAAGGTGGAAACCTGACATGTAGTCTGTTTTCCACAATTCTGCCCTTAAACTTCAGTGTGAGCAAGAAGTTTGCTGGATAATAAAGCTTCATTTATGATCTGCTGTTAGTTAACCTTAGTTGTTCTGGTGCTGATGGCATGTGTCGAATACAACAAGGGTGTGTAATTTCAGCTTTTGCTTGACAGTCTAACATCAGTGTCTGCTTTGTTACAGCAGATACTTGTTACTGCTATTTAACAAGAGTTCAAGTTAGCTGAGTAAATTCATGAGTTCTTGTCAGGGAAGGAAGAGCTCTTTACCCCCTTGGACTCAGCTGCTCACCATTCATTTGTAAGATACGTCTTTATGCTGCAGTAATTCACTGATGCTCTAGGAGAACATGGGGCTGGTGAGTAACAGCATGACTCTAACCAAACTGTGCCCTACAGTTTTGGCTGCAAAGTGATCTCCCTGTCACACACTAACCTCTTATTAACATAAACTGTTGTAGTATGCATAAACTTAATACTTCTCTAAACTGGTAGTGGCCCTGTGGATAAACACTTTTTGTTTATATCTGTTCCATTTAAACAGGTCTTTGGGCTTGATAATATTCATGTGGTCTTCTGCATTAGTAGCTTTAGAATAATGCATATGGTTGAGACAAGCCTTAAGCATTAGCAGTTGCTTAGCATCTCTGCTTTTAATCTCTTTGAACAGGTGCTACTGGAGTAGTGCTTGAAGAGCAGTCTGACTGGAAAGACTAGGCTGACTAAAAGGCACATGCAAGGACAAGACATCATCTTTAAATATTTGTGTATTTGCAGCAAAATCCAGCGTATGGAAAAGAGAAGATAAACAAATATTACAAGGCAGTAGCTGAAATTTTTGGAACAGCAGATATTATTCCTCTCTCCAAAGAATGTGATAAAGCTGTGCTGGGTTACAGCGTGACCCTCAATTTCTGTGTCTGTGCTTTGTTTTAATGGTAGACAAGCAATATGTCTGTTAAGGAGTTCTACAAGCCTAAGTAGTAACCATTTGTAAGCAGTAAAGGCACAGAGTGCTATGTAATGAAGGACAAAAACTTCTCCTGTTTCTGTGTAGTGTATGTGTGATAAACCACATGCAAGATCTTCTGAAACCTCGGGTGAGTTAGGTGGGCTCTTACCTTAGTGGCAACGTTACCGTATGTGTCAGAAATAACTGTGCCATTCTAATGACATGCTGTGACACTTCATATTCATTAGTCCTTTTAATCAGGTTTACTAATCAATGGTGTATTTAACTTAAAAAAATATATCTTTGTGGCTGTGCACAAAGATGAGGTGCAAAAAAGGCAATTCTCATGCAGCAAAAGTCAGAGTACTTTTATCAGGTACTCTGTTGGTCGAGCTTGTGAGAATGCACATTGGTAAATCTCCATCAGTACATAACCTACTGGTAAGACAGATGTATCACTGATGAACCACGGGTGGTAGCTAGCTTATTGTAATATTTGTCTCTTTTGGTAAAACAGATTAATGCCAAGATATCCAAGCCTTCACAGTTTGCAGAAACCTCACATAATTTTCACTTGGGCCAAAGAAACTGGAAATTTGTGCAACACAAGCTAGCTGCAAAGTTGAAGGCATGGTACCTGCTTAGTCATGCGAAGGTTCCTGTGTCCCTCTGAAACAGAGATAGAGAGTGCCAGGCTGTTATACTAAGCACATGGTCATGATCAGAGGTAGGTAGATTACTTTTAAATAATTAAACAAAGTACATTACAGCCACTTACATTACATTGAGATAAAACAAAGATGAGCTTTATGCTATTCTAGGTAAAAAGGGCTATGTTGAGCCACTCCTTTGTAAAGCAGCCACGAGTGTGCACCGCACAAGATGGTGCTGATGGAAAAGGCTACCACATCCCTAACTTCACTTTGAACTAAATCTGCATTTGAAGGTTTATGCATGTTACTGGCAAATACACTGGCAAACTGCTCCAAGAACACAGCTAGGCAAGCGCTTTACTTTCATCTGAAATGCTGATAGGTTAGGTAGAAAGCAAAGCTTTATGGTGTGATGTCCTTATAATTCAAATGAGCCTCTTTATTTCAGTGAGCTGATGTTTTCTAACCCAGTGAGAGCAGGAATGCTCAGGGATATAGCTGACAGGTCACAGCTTTGTCTTTTTCCCAGTCATGCTTAACCAGAAAATGCAGACAGTCAGTTTGATCTTTTCCTTGGCCTGATGACACTGATGTTGTGATGCTGCTGAATCCCTGATCTGGTGTTGTCTAAGACATCCTACGGTCATTGTGTGCAGGTTGTGCGTGTGTGCAAGTGTGCAAAGCACAAGCATTTCTACCCTTTGGTGACTGCTGCTGTACAGATAGATACAGCCATTTTATAAGGGGTGTTTTCAGAAGCAACCAAGCCTAATTCTGTTCTTATTTAAGCCAGCAGGGGTTGTGATTAGAAAAAGATCAAGACCTATGCTGTGTTATCACACTTTTTCATCTCACATCTGAAATCTTGAGGCTTCTGCAGTCTATGAATTGCACTGCGCCTTCTGATTTTGACCTTTTGTTGTACCTGCCCAGCTAACACAAGGAGCAGCTTTGCAGCGTTCTCAGTGTCTGTTCTTTACTTGAGTGGATTTGGTTTTCACTTCTGTAGTTTAGTTCTAAATTTCAAGGCTGTCAGTGGGTATGAATGGCCATCTCAAACAAGGGCACTCTACCTGAGCTTGCTCTTCAGTGCTGCAACCTCACGGCCCAGGGCTTCATTACTCTCTGTAGCTTCATCCAGCTCTCTCTGCAACTTCCTGCGGTTTGCATTGATACGCTGAGACTCCTCCTCAGCCTCCTCCAGCTGCCTCTTCAGTTGCTTCAGTCGTGTGTTGCCCTTCTCAGCCTGAAGGGAAATTTTAGAGTAATGCTTTAGTTCCAAACAGGTCTAATAGCTTTACACTCCTCATTTTCATTTCATAATTCTCTTGAGAGTTTTGTTGAAACATGGCCTGAATCAAAGGTAGAAACTTAAAATCTAAACCCCATGAAAATAACTTTGCTTTGTGAAGTCTGTTTGCTAATAGTTACTGTATTCAGACACTACCTTGTTTCTTTTGCTGCACAGTCCTACCTCTGCTTTCCTAGCTCACAGGTTGGTGTGCATTAGGTAAAACTAAAATTTTAAACCAAAATGTGCTCATCATCTCCACTCATGTACCAGTGAGGATGTTCTGCACAGTTCTGTCTATCATTGTGCTCTTAGGGTGTTGCAGCTTGCTGCCTGACAAGGACTTGGCATGGAAAAGGAGTGCTGTCATCCTTTTGTTCAATGAAGGGATGTATAGCTCTGCCAGTATAAGCACACAGTCTGCTTTCTGGAGGGATATTTCTTTGAAGCCAAACACAGAATCTTCCTTTCTTGGG
Organism: Melanerpes formicivorus; assembly: GCF_026170545.1. Classification (NCBI taxonomy): domain Eukaryota; kingdom Metazoa; phylum Chordata; class Aves; order Piciformes; family Picidae; genus Melanerpes; species Melanerpes formicivorus. Next base: position 9,667,397 of record NW_027142366.1, on the reverse strand, counting down.
GTAAAACCTGAAAATCCCTGTACCCCAGACTAAGACCATCATGACACAGTCTGATACCTGATCTTTGTACTGCTCTGCTTGCTTCCTCTCATCCTCCACTTGCAGCAAGGCATCCTTCAGCTTCTTGTCCTTCTGGCGCAACGTCTTGGCTGCAGCCTGCTTCTCTCTGCAAGTGACAATGCAACAGTTAGTGATGTAGAAGATCTGTGGCCTTCACCTGATTTTGTCATGGCATGAAACTGGCACCAAGGGCCTGTAAGTTAAAAGCCTTACTGAATTTAACAGAACAGTTCTGGGTAAAACTTAAAGGTCCTTTTCTTCTGATCTGTGGTAGTGAGAGAACCTAGAACTGTCACATGATCAAATCAAATACCTGTCCTTGCTGTATTCTAGAGATGCTCCAGATGATGTGTTCTAAAACACAGGTGATTTCCACAATAAATAATCCTACAAATGCCACACTGTGTTATGGCAACTAACATGGCAGGGTCATAGGGCAGCTACTCTAAAACATAGGGGACCAGATCCTTGCCTTGGATACCAGTAGAACTTTTCAGCAATAAAATGATTCTTAATCAGAAGCTGTAACAAGGGCAGTTCCTGGCCATATGGCTAAGAAATGTTAAGTGAGAGACTTTACCAAGCTTTAATAGCATCGAGAGCCTGATGACACAAACCCTGTATGCCTGTGTTTACTTTGCCTCATTAACTGGAACAATAAATAGATATCTGTGCCCTTTGGGAGACCAGTACCTGGCTTCCTGTTCCAATTGCTCTTCAAGAGAAGCAATTTTGGCCTCCAGAGCAGCAATTGTAGCTTTGAATTTGTTCTTCACAGATCCCTCCATCTCCTGCAGCTTGCTCTTCAGCTCTTTGTTCTGCCTCTCTAGTTGCTGCCGAGCATTTTCATTCTTCTGTGCTGTTGCGCGCTCTGTTGCCAGCTCATTGTTCAGCTGCTCTGCCTGCAAGGGGGAGAGAGCAGGTGTGATGGAGAGCAGTGACAAGTGGAAACCTCCAACTACTTGTTCAGAGCCACAGAGAGCTTCTGCTGGAATACAAACAGGGAGTGATGGATGCTGGAATGAGCTCTACCTGCTGTACTGCTTTCCTCATGCGATCACCCATTGCCTCTATGTTGCCTTGCTCCTCTTCCAGCTCTTCCTCCAGCTGCGCGATTCTTGCCTCCAAGCGCCGTTTCTCGTCCTGAAGGCTTGCCCTGTGAGTTTAATGGGTGTGTAGTTATGGCTCTGACCAGTCAAATGGGTCTGAAATGTCTGTGAACTGACTATAATTCATCTTAAAAAGAGAGCTAGGTATTTCAGTGCAATTAGTCATGTGTGTCTGTGCTGTGTTGTCCAGACCAGATGGCTGTTAGGAGGTACCTATCTTCTCTTGGCAGCCATGCAATGTTCAGCAGCATGGTTGCAGCCTAGTGAGTGATCCAGTCTATTCCTACCTTCCAGAAGCAGCACTTGCAAGTTCCTCTGCCAACTCTTCCTTCTCCAGATCTGCTTGTTTGCGAGCTCTCTCTGCAGCAGCCAGATCCTAGGGGAAAAGGAAAAGGCAGCATGGTAAATAACATAGCAAGTGAATGTTCAAACAAACAGGTGCAGCATGAGACAGAGGACTGAAAACTCTGTAAAACTGGTGAGTTGCCTTCTTAATGCAGTAAGTTCTTGTCATGTCATAAATGCTAGGGAAGTACAACAAAAAGCACTTTATCCAGCCTGACAACTGCTCTCTGCTTTATTTGGTTGAGTTGCAAGATCACTATTCAATACATGTAGGAATAATAGCACTAACAAGACTTCAGAAATTTATAGCTATTGGAAACAATTTTTGTTGGATCATGCAGTTCATTTCCCTTTCAGACTGGTGAGCTGGGCCTTCCTCCAAGGTGATTTTTTTTCAGTTTGGTGTGGCTATGCTCAGATGCAGACCCAAAACTTTAGTAGAGTTAATGGAGCACATGGAACTTGTGCTATTGGTGATGGAAGGATATAAGTAGCTATTTCATGATTTCACTGCACCTCTGTTTTGCTACTGAGGGTCATGGGTTGTCTGCTTCATATTGCTCTAAGTTTCCCACTTTACCTCCTGAAGCTGGATGAGGTCTGTTTCCAGGCTCTTTGCTTTCTTCTCATTTTCTCTGGCTGTAGCAAATATTTCTTCTCTGGCAGCCCGTGCATCATCCAGCTCTCGTTGGTAGTCCTTCATCTGAGCCTTGTTGAGAAGAATAACAGAGATTAATTTCTGAGCCTTGCTGAGAAGAATAACAGAGATTTGTTTTTGTCTGGCTTTATTACGATTGTGGCAGAAAGAAATGTGGACAGAAAGCAAACACAGATATTTACACAATCCTAATGCTTGCTTAACCTGCATTTTTTTCTGGAGAGATCAGCCAGCACATGGTCTGAAATGCTATTCAAGTAAAGCAATGCTTCCACTTGCACACTCTGTCCTTTGTCATGCTGCTTGTCCACATTTCCACCCCATACTTGAGTACATGTGCAGTCTTAATCTTTGTGCTCCATCTCTTTTTTGTTTGGCTGCCAGCATCTGACAGAACTGTTGATATGGAGACTTGCAGCACAACCACTAAAACTGTAGTTCAGGGACAAGATGGTTCCTGCACAGACTTTTTGCTTTTGAGTCAGGTTGAAACCAGAATTGAAGTCCTGTAATAGTTAGTTATCCTGTAGCCCTTTCTCTGCATGTGTTCTTTCATGTGGGAAGTCAGTAGCATATGGACTCTGTCACCTGACTTTCATATTGTGGCTGTCCAGAAGACAGCAGTGGGGAAAGCTGTCTTTGTGAGATTGCATACCTGCAGTTTGCGCAGCTGCTTGATGGCTTCTTCACGACCTTTGTTAGCAGAGTCAGCTTGGCTTTCCAGATCTTTAACATCCATCTCCAGCTTCTTTTTGGCTGCAGCTGCCAGGGCACGTTGCTTCCGCTCATCTTCCAGTTCTGTTTCATATTCATGGAGCTGATCAATAAAGAGAACAAGCACAGTTTAGGGAAAGGTTCTTCTGCCTGTGTCAGATGTATTGCACGATACAGGTTGCGGTGCTACATGGATACATCTGTAGGCAGTTGTGCATCAGCTACTGGCACAGGGGAAAGAAAACTGTTAAGCACTTATGTGTCTTTCTCAGTTCAATAACCCACTCCCTTTTTCTTTTTTCTCTGCCAAGCCCAAGGCAATGTAAATGTTTTCTTCTCATTACAGTACAGTGCTTTTAATAATGGCCTGAGGCTGGCACTTTCAACTGGCTTGGTGAGTAATTTACAAAGGTAATAGTAGGGAATGGTACCTGTCTAAGGAGTTGTCTTTTCTTCTCCTCATTCTGTTCATCTCTGGCTTGTAAATCTCTTTCAAACTGGCCTTTCAGGGCCTGCATGTTAACCTCCAGCCTTAGTTTGGCATCTTCAGCAGCCTGTAGCTCATCCTCTAGCTCTTCTAATTGGGTCTTCATCTCTTCTACTTGCTGTTCAAGGGTGCGTTTAGATTTCTCCAGTTCGTGCACCTTTCAAGCAATGAGAATTTCATAGACTTGTTAGAAGAAATAAAACCAATTCTACTTAAACAGTCTGCCTGCAGTATAGACCACCCTTAAAACATCAGCTGTGGGCAATGAATGAACTCATCTGCACTGAAAATGGTCAATTAGCATTTTTTGTACACTTGCAAGTCTGTCTTAAAATAACCTGAGATGCTTTTTATCCCAAGTGTTCATTTTTAATCTAGTAAAGTATGGTAATTGCATTTACTTAGTGTCAGAAGTAACATTATCATGTCACTGTAATAAAATAAGTGATTGACAGTGCATCAGTGGAAATTTGCTGCAGCTGTATGGGTAAATATTAGGTTTGTGGCGAAGTTACAACTAATAAAAGCAGATTTGTGGAGTTTACAACTTCAAAGCTGCTTAATAAACTAGCAAATTATTTGGCATCTTTTAAATGTATTTTTCAGTCTTAGAAATCAATGTAAATCTTCATGCTTGAAGTCACATTCAAGTAACTGTAACTCAGCTTTACTTTTAAAGTTGGGGCACAAATGGAAGAACCTTTGAATTCCTTATGAAATGTCTGAACTTGCTGAACAGATTTGAGTGCTTACAGAGAACTTCCCTCTCTGAACACAGCCATCTGTTTGTTAGCCTCCATTTGAAGTTATTGTTGTGGAAATTGTTTCAAGACCAAAAACTTACGTTCTTGCCAACATCATCTTTGGAGCTAACAAGATCTTCCATTTCAGCTTTCAACAATTTGTTCGTTCTCTCCAATTCTTCTTTGGCCTCCAAAGCTTCTTCAAGTGCTCGGGCCAATGACAAAGCCTTTGTTTCCTTCTCTCTGGCTTCGGCTTCTGCCCTGTCCCTTTCATCTGCATATTTGGAAGAGATGCTTTTCTCCTCAGCTAGCATCTGTAGAGTTAATACAGGAAGTCATTAGTAAGGGTGGAAGTTTTTTTGTTTCAACTGTCAGCTGTTAATGACAGAGTAAAATGTCTGCCTTTTGATAAAAGTATAGCAATACAACATTAACCTACATGAAACTGAACTTGAATTGATTGTTTGTCCCTGTTTTATCTTTCACTAAACCAGTCTGTGTGAGTTCCAGAAAAGTTAGGTGATAGCATAACAGGGGAGAATCCATACCTGATCAAACTTCTTTTGTTTCTTCTCCAGGTTGGAGACCAGCTGACGCTGGTTGTCCAAGTCTACCACCAGGTCATCCAGCTCCTGCTGGAGTCTGTTCTTGGTTTTTTCCAGTTTATCATAAGAAGCAGCCTTTTCCTCAAACTGTTGTGTGAGATTTTCAATTTCCTTCTGAAGCTTCTTTTTGCCTTCCTCCATGGTTTCTACTGTGATGGTATATTCCTGTAGCTTCTTCTTAGAGTCAGAGAGCTGCAATTTGAATTCAGAGGACAAATCTTTATAGCAGTGACAGCACAGCAGACTACTAATGCCCAGGATTCTTACCTAATTTGACCAAGGTAGTGGACCACAGACTAGTATGCACATACAGGCCTAATGTGCAGACTAACTTGGGAGCACCTTGCATTTGTATCTGTCTTTGAGATCACACTTTGAAGAAGAGGGAGACTGCTGGCTCTATTGTAGAGCTTCAGTGATGCCATCTAGGCTAACAGCACTAGTTCCCTGTGGTCTATGTGCTGTGACAAGATAGTTTTACAGGTGTGAAACCTCTGGAATCACTGACAAATATGTCAGTGGCAGAGCTAGTGATTGAGCTGTGGCACTGATACCTGTATTGTCAGTGTTGAAATATGTCTCTCCAGATTTTGTTTTGCTTCTGTTTCTTCATCCAACTGCTCTTGCAAGCTGTTCTTCTCGTCCTCCAACTGACGAAGCTTGGTAGACACATTTAGCTTCTGCCTTGTTTCCTCCTGAAGCAGCTCCTACAGACACCACGTCAATTGTCAGTGCAGTCATTAGGTTAGTTGTTTTGCTAGTGCATTTCATTCGTGTTATGGGCGAGCTATTAGTGGATGCAAGTTTACCTGGGTGTCTTGCAGCTGAGATCCTAGAGTTGCAACGTCTTTGGTCAATTTGATTGTCTTGCTTTCTGCTTCGTTAAGCAAAGTAGTAACATTTTCAACCTCAACCTAGGAGACACCAGGAGAATGAACTCTGTTATTTTGCACAATGCCAAAATCTTCCTCCGAACTTCAGTTTGCTCCAGATTGAAATCTTAACTTTGAACAGGGCTTGAATCTGCTCCTGTGCTTCTGGGTCACGTCAAGTACCAACAGTGTTTCCAGTTACTGGAATTCACAATTTTTCCATCATTTTTTGTGGACAATATATGGGATTTGAGTCTCGTGGAACTAAACCCTGCTTACCAAATCTGCAGTGTCTGCTTGTGTCATCTTTGTGACCTGAGTATTGAGACCTCCAAGGTCTAATGCCAATGTTGCCTAGTTCACCTTACTATGTTATTACTATATATCAAACTCCAGTCATATTCCTAAGACAACACTATTATGTTCCTTTCAATGAATGGCAAAGGGGAATGGGGATTTTGTGGGTTTTTCCTTCCTCTACCCAAGTTTGACAGAAGTTGATACATTCTGATTATATTTTTTGAATTTATCCACTAACTTGAAGAAAAGATTATTGCTGCTGTGAACAAAGTTCACAGCTTTCAGTGGCACTTTTCACTGGAGAAGCACGTTGCTTCCCAAGTGTATTTAAACATACAGCCTCACTGGAGACCAGAACAGTTTTTTGCCTAAGTTCACAATCAGATTAAAGACTCCTTCACTAAGCTGCAGTGTCACTTTTCTCTGAGTACATCTTGAGTGTTTAATAGATGTCTAATCAACTTCCAGGAGTCTTATCAGGGTTCTTCACTACACAAAACCAGATGAACAGAAAGAAGCTGTGAAACATGTGACAGTCACTGAACTAGTGGTGCCACTGCGGGCTGCAATGTGTACAGAGGGCTGCTGGCACTAAAAGCACTGACTTCCATGAGACAGTGGTTGTGATGGTTTACTTGTGTGACAATTGAGGGAGGGGTTCAAAGAAGGACCAGGTGGTAACAGCATGAGCATTTCAGCTCAAGATTCCTCCAGATAGACCCTCATGAAACAGTATGAACCAACCTTCACAGCAGAAGGTCCCAGTCCTTACCTGTAATTTATGGACTTTTTCGTTGAGCTCTGTCCGAACGCGCTCTCCATCAGTGTACTTGGACTGTAAATCTTGTAGCTGGACTTCCAGCTTCTTCTTCTTGTGTTCTACATCTTGCTTGGCCTGGTTCAGGCTCCTGACTTCATTAGCCAGATCTGCATTTTCTTTCTCCAGTGTCTGCTTGTTCTTATCCAAGTTTGCTTTAGCCTACAGTCACAAGATGGGGAAGGAAGATGTTCTATAAAAGGAAGCCATGATACCTAGTGGATAGCTTCGAGGAGATGGATTTCTGTTTACCCTTTTAAGTTGTTCCAGCTGCTCTGTTAGCTCTTCCACCGCTTGAGTGTGCTTTTGCCTCATCTCCTGGACCTGGGCTTCATGAGTGCGAGTCTCCTCCTCCAGAGCTTTCTTCAGGACTGTGACCTCCTGTTCCCTCTTTGCTCTGGAAGGTAACAGCAGACAAAAATGTTCCAGTCCCTAGGAAAACAGCACTACTGCACAGCCACTAGAGTGTGTGGTGCTGAGCCTGGTGACATTTGTGACCCACGTGCTGCATCTCCATACCTGAGCTCCTGCTGGGTGGCTGTGGTATCTAAAGTATCCTCAAGCTCTGTCTTAAGAGCCTCCAGCTCTTCACCTAGGTCTCTCTTTTGCTTCTCTGCTTTGTTTCTTGCAGCTTTCTCAGACTCCAAGTCTTCCTGGAGATCAGAGATGAGAGCTTCCAATTCACGGATCTTCTTGAGGGCATTGTTTTTCTGACTAGTTTCATCTTCAAGCCTGAAAAGAGAGTATTTAATTTTATATATATAAATTATTTTTTTAAATTGCTTTGGGGAATTCAAGATGCAGAGATTAAACATGTATAGGTTCTGTGCAAGAAAGTACCAGGAGTATACAAAGAGAGTACCAAAGAGACCAGTGCAAAAAGGATCTGACACCAGGACACAAAACCTGGACAATGCTGATCAGCTGATTGAGGAAAAGCTGTGGCTGAGTGCTGTCCTACTTAAATTTATACAGGAAATCCACTAAGACTCTGGAATGGATCAGGGTTAGGTTCTGAAGTAATTTCTACCTTTTGCCTATGAACTGAGTTGTTACATTTCATCCTTCACTTGGCAGCACTGCCAATGCCATTGGGAAGAGGGGGTTTTGCTGATATCTGGAGGCAAGCTCCTGTGTCTACAGGCAAGCAACAGCACAAAGGACAATTGGAAAATGGAGAAAGCATGCAGGGAGGATGTAACTGAGAGAAGAGATTTGTGGCTGCAGCATCTCAGTATCTAGGGAGGGAAGACACATATTCAAGTCTGGAATTTCAACCTGTCTGCATACTCCGGAGTGAATACCTGGCTAGAGCAGCCTGCAGCTCTTCTTCCTTTTTGGCCAATTGTGCCTTCAGCTCAGCAATTTGTGCCTGGAGCTCTGCAATCTGCTCATGTAGATCACCTGACTCCCCTTCCAACTTCCTCTTCAGTTTCTCCAGTTCTTGTCTGCTCTTCTCTTCTTTCTTCAGTCGCACTGAAAAAGGATTTTGGTCATGGGAGTGCAGTAGTGAAGGAGTCTTTAATCTGTTTGTAAACTTAGGCAAAAATTGTTCTGGTCTCCAGTGAGGCTATACATTTAAATACACTGCATTTGGGAAGCAATGTGCTTCTCCAGACTATATTTGTGACTTTGGTTGGGTTGGTTGGTGATGGGTTTTTTTGTTTTGTTTTGTTTGGGGGTGGAGGGGGAGGGAGTCAGGGGAGGGAGAGTTTGCCAAGGCAAAAGTGTGATAAAAAATACTTTTGTTTTATGTTACCTTCAAGTTCTGAAATCATAGATTCGTGTTTGGTTTTCAGCTTTGTGAGATTTTTAGCTTTTTCTTCTTCTTCTGCAAGATTTGTTGTTAGATCACTTATTCTTTCCTCAAGGAGTTTTCTTTCCTTAAGAAAAATAAAATACTTCTATTAAGTGTCTGTCACTGGTGATCATGAAACCACTCTTTGCCAACTAAAAACATACTGTCTTTTACAGCTACAATTTTTTGAGGTTGTAGTGCTATCATTTCAATTTGTCAGTTACAGAGAAGCTGAGGAGTGATGCCTTCGACTTCCATGTTCTCTGATCTGCTGCTATTAGAATCTTGTACTCACTCTAATGGCTAGTAAGCACAGGATGCAGTTCAGAGGAGCATCCCCTTTCAAAAAAATACTGGACTATGTGGTTAGTCCCAGTTTTAATAATGAGTTTTGGTTGAAATTAGTTGAAAGCAAGAGAATTATTTACTCTACTCGAGACCTTCCACTGATTGTGCTTAACTGCTGTGAGCATTTCGCTAGGAGACATTCTTGCCACAGCAGGTCTCGAAACCAGTAGTCTTACACAATTTTGGGTTGTTTAAATGAAACATGCAAAAATTATCAGAACCCAGTTTGATAGGGGCTGCACTGAAGGTCTGGTGAATCTGTATGCCCATGAGACTGTACAGCCAGGAGCATTGCTGTTGTTGAAAGAGGAGGTTTTCTCTCATCTTTCACTACTGTCACAAGGTAAGAAAATGGCCCCAGAAGGCTTACCTTGGTTAGCTTGTTATTCTGATCTTCCATTATGAGAATATCATCTTCCATTTTCTTTATCTTGCCGTCTGCTGTTACTTTTTCAAGTTGCAGTTTCTGCCTTGCAGCTTCTTCTTCTTCCAGCTGTTCCTCAAGGTCCTTTAAGGGGAAAAAGAAATCCACAAAACATGAATTCTGGAAATAAAAATACTTCTTAGATGATAGGAAATGCTTAATGTTTGTCACTGTATGGGAGGTATGTTGTAGACTGCTGTTTTTGTTAAGAAGTAGTCTAACATTTGGTGATTTATTTAGAAGGAAAATTGTGTTCAAATAATTTTTAAGGGGAAATAAGAGGATTGAAAATTGAGATGGGGAAGGAGGGAATGCTGGAGAAAAGAGTATCAACTCTTCTCACTTCATTGGCACAGACATGCTCCACAGAGGACTGTGTAGCAAGGACTTACATAGGCTGAAGTGTTTTTTTCTCTATGAGCTTCAAGTTATTCTCTGTATTTGTCATTTTTGTCTCCTTACCAGCATTTGTTGTTGCATCTTTTTCTTTTCTGCTTGCAACTGCTGGCTGCGTTCCTCCTCTTCCTCAATTCTGGCTTCCATCTCATGGAGAATCTCTTCCAGCTCTTGTTTCTTAGCAGCTAAACGGACTCTCATCTCTTCAGCTTCAGCATACAGTTCAGTTTCTGCCTGAAGCTGTTCCTGAAGGAGGTTCTTCTCTTCACAAAGCTATGCAAATAAAGTGGAAAGGAAGTTAAGACTTCAATTACAAATAAATTGTCTGTGACTAGATGAGACAGTCCCAGCGTGCAGGCAGGCAGCTCTACCACAAGACCTTCTGTGGGTATTGGGTCTCTACTGAAGGAACTGGTAGTTTGTCTGCACTAAACTTTTGTTCTGGACTATTGCTGTGAATACAATTGTGAGCACAAAGAACAACCCTCCCTTTTCTTGTAATGACATCTAGAAGTGGTGAAAGAACAGCTGGTGTTTCCCAGGGGCTTGGAGCTGGGAATACCTGTGAGTGTTTCAGTTCCAGCTCCTTCAATTCACTCTCTGCTTTTTGTTGTCTTTCCTTAGTTTTCTGTAGTTCTTCATCCTTGGCCTGCATTTCTTCTTCTTGACGGGTGACTTGCAGCAGTGGTTTCACCTGAACATAAAAGAAAGTTTCTTGTCAGTGTTCATTCTAGTGAGCATGACACATAAAGGTGCCAGGCTGACTGGCACTGACAGCAGCACTGTCTGTTGGTGCTCCGGTAGTGGACAAATGTCCTGCGAATCTTGATGTAAGCATCTTTAAGCTAGGAAGCTTCTACAGTGTTGCTCTTTGATATCTCTGTGCATTCTTAGAGCCTTGTGAGCACTTCTGCCTCTGAAAGTGTCACTTTTTGAATGGCTTTAAGCCGGGTTTTGTCCACTGATAATATACAAAGGCTGCATCTGCATAGAAAGACAACGTGCACACACAGGTGTGTGTTGCTGCCTGCTTCTGGTTGCAGAGGAAGTTGCTATCGGTGCAAGCAGAAACAGTTTTCTGAATCCAAGCTGAAGGGTGTTCCTGAGAAGAACACCATGTCTCTTCAACAGGAAAACAAACTCAAGCTGCTTGAATGCCCAGCAGATGCCCTAGTTGAGGAACTCCTGAACTACTGAGTGCTCTGTAGATAAATCACTTTGCACGTTCACAGAATTCAGTTTATGTTGTCTTACTCCCCCCGTGAAATCATTTCATTTTTGGCAATTGAAGTCCCCAGTCATGCAAAATCTTTAATGGATTTCTGTTTAACTTGTTTGTTTTCTTGTCAAGCCAGAGCTAACCTTCGTATTAATGCATTATGTAACTATCTCTGGCCCAGAATTTTGTGAGTGCCGAGGCTTTTGCCATCTGCTGAAATCAACTTTGGAACAAGGAGCATGCCTTATAATGTGACTTTCATTTCTCTTGAAAAGCTTAGGAGAGATTCACTGACAGCAGTCACTCACTTTAGTGAACAGTCTCCACCACTGCCAGTTTCTCAGCTTCAGGTAAGCAGCACAGTTTCTTTGTATAACCTTCATTGCAGTCAGCTGTTGCTGTCTCTTGGCGAAGGCTCTGTCATTACAAATATAAAGCACATTGGTTCAGGCTGAGAACACAAGGTGTCTGCAGGATACACACATTAAGCAAAGAGTCATGAGAGGCTGCTGGTTAGCCACATGGCTTGAGAATCATAGAATCATACAATGGTCCAAGATGGAAGGGACCTCCAAAGATTATCTAGGCCAACCTCCCCGCAGTCAGCAGGGACATCCCCAAATAGACCAGGCTGCCCAGGGCCTTGTCGAGCCTCACCTTTAATATCTCCAGGGAAGGGGCTTCAACCACGTCCCTGGGCAACCTGTTCTAGTGTTCCACTGCCCTCACAATAATGTATGAAAGAATCTGGCACAAGATCTTTCAGCACTTCAACACTGCCTGTGCTTTCTTGAGGAAAGGTGATAACTCTGCTTAGCTTTCTGGTGTTTTTTGAAACTCTTCTGATTTTCAGCTGTTTGCACTCCACAACTAGGGCCATTGCCTCAGAAACCTTACTGTACAGAGTATGTGAGAAGCCTCACAATATAACTGCTTCCCTGTAATTACACTAAGAGACTTTGGGGAAGGAAGCGAGTGCTTCACTGGACACATGTTGAGTTCTAATGCATTATAAATAACAGGTAATAAAACATATTAGTATCTTCAGTTTGTTATACAGAGAACATGAATTTTCTTAGCAAGTATTCTTACTTTCTTGCTAGGTAGCCTCGGCACTGAGCCTGGAAGGTGATGATAACATCTGTGATCTTCAGGTCTCTCTCTTCTTCCAGGTGAGCCAGAACGCCAGTTCTGAAGAAGATTTTGCTCTGCCCAATTCTGTACAAGTTGGGATCAAGTTCTAATGCTTTGATCTGGAGGAAAACAGGGGTATTTGTAAACTCCAGTGCTGAGGTTTAGGGTATTAAAAATTACTTCTCACTACTCTCAATAGCTTTTATGTGAGAAGTAGAGAGCTGATTATCAATACGATCCAAAATGTTTTCCTCACCATCAGTATGCAAGCCTGCTTCCCATCCATGAATCCTTTAGGAATGGCATTTGCAGCGAGAATTTCATATCTGCCAAAAGACATTGATGTTAGGGAGGTTGAAATACATCAGAGTGTTTTGTACAAAGATGTGTGTGGCACCATGATTAAACACAGAATTAGGAGTGAGCGAGGGATCCCTACCGCTGCCGGAATTCCTGGAAGACAATCCTGTTGGGGAATCCCTGCCTGCAGATACGAATTCCTTCCAGGACACCATTGCAGCGCAGCTGCTCCAGCACTAAATGGGCATCAAGTTTGCCAGCCTGAAGAGGGAACAGAAACAGGTTTTAGCACAGTGGAAATGAATAGCAGTGGTGCCAGCCACATGCCTGTGTTTGAACACATCACTCACTGTACTGGTACTATGAGTGGCTTAGCATGAATAATGTGTCAGCAGTTGGAAAACTGAGCGTTTGAAACTTACCCTTTTCTCATGATTTGGGATGATACAGCGGACAAAGTTGGGATTGGTATTCCTTAAGGTGGTCATCAGTTTGGTCAGCTGCTCCTTATAGAGTTGTCCAACAGTCCTGAACATGCCTTTCTTGGTTTTTGAAGCACTGGGGAGTGAGCTTTCAGTCATCTTGGCCATCTGGTCCAGCCCAACTATGCGATCCACTGAAACAGAAAAAAGGAATGGAATTCTTATACAAACTGTGCTCACCTCATGTTACACCTGTTACTGGCAATGGTAAAATTGCAGCTTCCCAAGCAGACCAATGTATTTTTGATGCCATAGAAGCACACTAACAAAAGCACTAGAAGAGCCCACTGAGCAGATTGTCTGTCAAACACGAAAACAAGGATCTTTGTTAACTGGGGGCAGAATGGAGCAGCCATTTTATGTCTGCTTTAAAGAGGACAGTCCTGCAAAATCTCCAGTTGGCAGGTTGGTGTCAGGACCAGGAACATCTCTTGACTCCCATGTTAGCAGTGGTTCTCAAAGTCTAGCTAATGATTTCCCTTACTTATTTGTTAATTCAGAGCCACCTTGCTGGTGTTTGCATGCACGTGGGTCACCATGTATTAAATATTGATACTGTAGTGTGTGTGTCTTACAGATCCAGGTAACTTCTGCCTGAGGTGGCTGAAATTACACATCACAGGAGAGAATGTGCAATACTTCTGGGAGAGGAGCAGGTAGGGCCATTGATAAACCCCAAGGGCAGCATGTACTAAATCAAGTCTGCACTATCACATATTAGGCAACGTTATAACAATGGAATGAATGATATTAATTGTGTTGCTCAATAGTGGTAATTAGGGAATTTTACTGCTAGTGCTTAAAGAGGGGAAATGAGGCTTTCCCTAAGTATGTCTTTGGAACATATTATTCTTCTTTCTTAGTTCAGTCTCTTCTATGTTTATAATTTGCACACTTGTCTCTTGCCAGCAAGGGTTGGCTATCAGGAATGTCTCTTAGGAGTTTCTCTCTTTCAGCCACATTTTGATTCAGAGTCACAATTCATACCGTCTTTCCAAAGGTCGGCTACAAATTTGTCTGAAGACTGATTCAGCAGAGAAGTCACATTGTCGTTTAGGGGATCCATGTTCTTAGTTAGCCAGGCACTTGCATTGTAGGTCACCTGCAGGAAAGAGTGCTGTGTCAAAAATAAGTTCTTCCTAGAGGAGTCTGGAGCGTGCAAGAACAAGGGGTGGGGTGCTACCAGAGCATCACACTGATGAGAGCGATGGGAAAGGCTCTCTGTGGCTGAGAGCCAAGTTCTTGCATGCACTAGTGTCTGAAAAGCTTTTTGCAGACATAAACATACCCAAGTTTAAACAAAACCATCGAAAATCTGTTTGCTAGGCAGGAATCTGAAGAGCCAGATTCAATAACCCTGGTGCTGGTTATTTTTCTTTTCATGTGACCGTAGCACATGAAAAGAAAGGTTGCACAAAGGTTTTGCAAATCTGATTTCATGTGTTCTGTAATTAAAATCCTTAATATATACATTCTGTAATTAAAGCTGTCCCTTTTGATGCAGCTACTGTTTGGGCACCAAAGAATCAAAGTTTCCTAAATCAGCATAACTCCAATCTGCCCAGTACCTTTCCTGCATAGTGGACTATACAGAACTCAGTTTTATCCTTGAGTTGCTTTGGCTTCTGGAACTTGGGATGGTTTCCTTGTTCGGTAATTAGTTTCTCCACAAAAGACGTGTCAGTAGCTTTGGGGAACCAACACTCCTCATCCAGCAGAGCCAGGACACCTGGAGGGTTGGTCTGCAATGTGAACAATACCAGATCAGTATCATCCCAGGCAGAGAAGAACACCAGCTTCTTTATCCCTTATGACAGAAATCCTCCCAGGCAACAAAGAGTCTGAAATACTTTAAATGGCTCTTATACTGATAACTGACCCTGATGCAGCCTATGCAGTATCCCACCTACAGAGAGATAATCTTACTGGTCTTTCAATCAGCTCAATGCAAGGTTGCAGGTCAAGGCCAAAGTCAATGAAGTTCCATTCAATGCCTTCTCGCTGGTATTCCTCTTGCTCCAATATAAACATCGTGTGGTTAAAAAGCTGCTGGAGTTTCTCGTTAGTGTAATTGATGCACAGCTGCTCAAAGGAATTGATCTGTGGAGAGGAAAAAAGTGAATTCCTAATGTTAGAAAGAGACCTTCAGGAGGGGACTTAAATAACAAGATGAAATTTCCTAGTTGCTATTTGGTTTTATATAGCACAATAACTCAAATATAGGGTTCCATATTTCTCTAACCTGCAAATCTTTGCACTGGAACCTGTTCAATAAACCATAACAGCAGAGCCTGGCTCTATACACTGAGTCCTGCAGAAGCCTAGAAGGAGCATGCTGCCAGCCACCAGCCCTTCCTGCCCACAGGAGAGGCAAGTGGCCAGGTGCAGCAGGCCTCTGGATTGTGTGGGCCACGTGCTGCAAGCCAGCTTGAAAGAACCAAATTGGTTTTGTGTCTCTCTGCTTAAATGTTTGTCATCTTAAATGCAAACTGCTGTATGATCATAGGAGGTTAGCCAGCTCGTGTCCCTCAGTTCATACCTCAAAAATCTCAAATCCAGCAATGTCAAGGATCCCCAAGAAGGAAGCTCCTTGTCTTTTTGTTTTGTCAAGAGCTTTGTTTACACGAGCTAGAATCCAGCGGAAGAGACGTTCAAATTGGGCCTTGGCCAAAGCCTCTATGGCAAAGTCCGCCTGGAAATAAAGAAAGTGTCAGTGAAAGTAGCAACCAAATTAGCTGCTAATTTCTGTAGGGATGAGACAGAAAAGTGACATTGCCCTTAAGACAAGGTGCAAGGAAAAAAGAAGCAAAGAGAAGAGTTTTGGGCGAGCTGAGCAGACTGCCAGCACGTACCTGCTCCTTGGTCTGAGCTTTCTGGACAACATCTCGGCCTACTTTGATCCTTGGGGTTAGAATAGATCTTGTGAAATCTGTCACATTAATCCCCATCAGGTGACACACCTTTTGTGCAGCTTGAATAAAAGAAGGAGATATTACTTCAGACTGAGCTTTCCTTAGCAGGTCATTAAGTGTGAACAGGAGCAGCTCAGCAAGTGTGTGAAGTTATCTTCTCTAAAAGCTCCTCCATTGTACACAGAGGAGATGCCACTTGCCACAGAAGTATTGTGCAGAGTACTAGAAAAGCTAGTGATAATTGAGCTAAGTTTAAGCATGAATGTTTTTAAAGCCTGTAATGTGTATATATATTATAACAATTAATTTAAAAGTACTGATAAAGAGTGCTCACTGCTGCTATTTTATTAATTTCTTAATGGTAATATTATTTTTTTTTAAGTGGCAAATTCATACCAGTGTTGTCTGGCATAGAAGCTTGATCAGTGTTTCTCTCCTTCTTGAAGACAATATTACCCAGTTGTAGGACAGATGAAACGACTCTCAGTATAGCTGTTGTAGAGAAACAGATAACACAGTTAAGGAACAGCATAGACACTACTCCTACTGTAGCAGAGAATGCTGCTGTCACCACCTTTACACACACCCTGGCAGGAGCATCATCTAAATTTACTAAGGCTGGGATTTGCACTGCTGCCCTGCAAGGCAAGACAGTATTTTTCTCGGCAGCCTTCAGTCACTGATGCAGGGGTGAGATGTGACAGAGTTCTGCTTCCACAGCTGGTCCAAGGCTGAAGCCATGGGCTGATGCTATTTCTGCCACAAGGTGTCACTTGGGGCATGGAAGTTTGCATCCACGGTCATCTCTGTATGGTGTCACTTGCAGGTGCATGCCTTGATTCCAGCGTTGCTAACAGTTCTTACCGATCTGCTCTTCCTCAGTAAAGCCCATAATTTTCATGGCTTCCAAGGTCTCCTGGAACATCTCATCGTCTTGTTGAGAGGGAATAGGCACATAGCCGTGAGAGAGAAAGGTGTAGTTATTGAAGCCTTCCAGCAACAGGTCATCTAAAAGCAAAGAAGAAAAGCTCCACATAAGTGCATCAGCTCAGTGCTTTTGGCTCCTAAGTTCCCCCACTGGATCACAGGAACCCTGCTGTTTCACTGAAGGAAGACTATGCTTGTGTACGAACTTCAGGATGTTGTGCTGTGTATTTTGAGCCTAACTCTTAATTTTGCAGGCTCGTGTTAAGTTTCCAGTTTTCAGTAGTAACTGAGGAATGTCTCTGCTCCTCAGTGTGATTTTGCACCCTGTGGACTCAAATATGAGCCATTCTTCCTGACAGATTTTCACTTCACACCATGTGTAACCTACTTAATTACACCTCTCCCTGTGGGGATTCATATCAGGTAATAATAAGAATGGAGCCAGGTAACAACCATAGCTGGCCGACCCAAAAGGCTCTTCAGTCCTATGCTGTGGCCAACAACATAGCAGCACAAAAAAGCCCCAGGGAAAATAGAGAGTTATCTATTGCTTTATACATTCTTTTGCAACCAGTTATTTAAGGAGAGATATTATATTTCAACCATGATGTTTCAATACATACTGTTATGTCTAATCCTTACACTTTTTACCTGCTCAGCATGCTGAAGCTATGGGTTCACAGAGTAATAATGTGCTGTGAGGAAGATATTATCTTAATTTATTTTAAAACCACAGCTTCTTTTGTGTAAGAAAATGACAAATTCTCTTCTCTATTAGTCTTCTCAGTTTCCTTCACAATGGGATCCGAATGGGTTTGCACCTGCTGTAGATTGAAACATCCCATAAACTGCAAACAACCTATCTCAGGTGAGCATCAGTTGAAGCTTTTTTATCCTTCCCTTGAGAGAATTATTTGCTACAGCTAAAGCACTGTTTATTTGCAGAAAGGATTGAATTACATAGGCTTAAAGAAGTTGAGAATAATTACTGAAGTAAAGCATTGCTGAGACTGTTCCATGAGATCCAAGAATCATTAGCAAGTCACTTACTTCTCATTTGTTCAGAAGCTCCAGCAATCAGGTAGTAAAAGATGTGGAAGGTTCGCTCATCTTTTGCCTGACGAATTGCTCGGGATTTTTCAAGCAGATCTGGTTGTCAAGTGTGTTAAAAACAAACCAACAGCGTATTTCAGTCCTTCCTTAATTGTGCCATCAGCCTCAGAGCCATCGATAGTGTTGTTGAAATCATAGAGCCATAGCATGGTCCAGGCTAGAAGGGACCTCCAAAGGTCATCTAGGCTGACCTCCCCACAGTCAGCAGGGACATCCTCAACCAAACCAGGCTGCCCAGGGCCTCATCAACCCTTACCTTGAATATCTCCAGGGAAGGGGCCTCAACCACCTCCCTGGGCAACCTGTGCCAGTGTTCCACCACCCTCATAGCAAAGAACTTCTTCCTGATAGCCAATCTAATTCTGCCCTTCTCTAGTTTGAAGCCATTGCCCCTCATCCTGTCACTGTAGGGCCCCTTCAGGTACTGGAAGGCTGCTATTAGGTCTCCCTGGAGCCTCTTCTCCAGACTGAACAACCCCAGCTCCCTCAGCCTATCCTCATGGCAGAGGTGCTCCAGCCCCCTGATCATTTTCACGGCCACGAGCTTGTCTAACATGAACCTGTGCCTAATTTTGTGCCAGGAGCTCTGGTATAATTGTCACCACAATGACTGTATCTATTTCCTGTCTTGAGGCCAGTTTTGTAGGTATGAAAGCAATAAAAGTGAACTTTACTTATGGGCCACTTTTGTGACTAAGCTCCTAAAAATGAAGCTGGCAATAGTGTAAATATTTCCCCACCAGTCAGTGATTCACTTTTTAAGTGCTATAGCTAAAACTTCTGTCAAGACAAAAAAAACCCCAACAGCCCTGATTTTTTTTCTAAAGATTGCTTGTCAAAATAAGCACAGAAAGATAAACTTTTTGTTGTTTATGCTACAGCCAAGAAATAAGGGCCTTCACTGCTTATATTGGAGCAAGCAGCTGCTTCTCTATGCAAAGATGAGCAATGCAGCACTGAGGAGTCTGGCTACTTATTCATTTGTTCATTAAAACACACTATCTTATAAACATGACCAATGGAAGAGGCAACAGTACTTGGCAAGAGAAGTCAGGCTAAGCTGAATTTGCCCCATATGTCTGTACATCAAAGTTATTGATTCAAAACAACATGACTGCATGGCTCCCAAGATCACATGCAACCCTAACCACAAAACTGTCTGTTTCCATTACTGCATTATTGGGACTTGGCTTTTAAAGTCCTCTGCTGTTGCCATAGGTGTGGTGCTTCCATTTTCTGAAGCCATGTGTGAGGAAATGCACACTTTGCTATAGATGAGAAAACAGACCTGAAAATGTAAACCCAAGAGCAGAACGAACGGAGAAGCTGGTATCAGCATAAATGGAGCCACTTCCCTCCATCTTTGTTTATACCAGCCTCAGCAATATTTGCCTTTCTTAGACATGCAACAGGGCTTGTTTATCTTACTTCCTTCTGCTCACCCTACTTAGTTTCCAGTGCAGCTCATCTGAAAAGGATACAAGTCTCTATGTTTGCTCCGACAATGTAGCCTGTCACATCAAAGTTGATGCGGATGAATTTGCCCTGTGAAGGGAAAGCAGATCTAGATTAGGCTGTTCTTTCAGGTTGTGCCAGGTTTTCCAATATTAGCTTAATAAGACATGTACATTGTCTTCTTAACAGTAACATGATTGACTCCCTCCTGCTGGGTCAACCCGTGGAAAAGCCAGAAAGCAAGTGAACTTTGGTATTCCTTCTGCAGAAACTTGCCTCCACATTTCATTCAGGCCCTTAGAGGAAAAGGAGTCCTCCCTACTGGGCCAGGCTTTAGAAGCTGGGGTTATGACAACATGTGTTTTCTACTTCAGTTTCCAAAAGGTCAGTGACAAGGTCCCTATGCTAAGGTTAATCTGCCTGGATCCCTGGACTTTTCAGGGAGAGAGCAGAGATGGGAGAAGAGGGTTTATAGGAAAATCAGCCATCTGCTTCCACTCCCAGAAAAAGCTGTCAGCAGATAGTGACAGCCCTCAGCTCACATCATTCTAACTTGAATCTGCGAGGCTTTTCTCTCCTGTAGTTTTGAATTTATTAACTGCTCTTGCTAAGATACAGTCACACTTTATAAGAAAGCAGGGATTTTTGTTTTTTAATATGCTGAAAGGGAACATGTCCTGGAGCAGGAACTGACTGGAAGGCCATGCAGAAACTGCTGAATTGTGTGGAGACAGCGGTACTGTTAAGTTTGAACTAATCTGTAATCTTCTATAAGGCAAAATTCCTATTCAGAGAGGAATTCCAAATGTTTTTTTAGGGGGTTTATAATGCTCTTTAGAGAAGTACTGTTAAGGCCAATGTCCGTGCACTGTGTTTTAGAAGATGCTGTACCTTCCCCCACCCCAGACCCGGCTGGATGTCTCCTACTTACGAATCTGGAGGAGTTGTCATTCTTCACAGTTTTGGCATTTCCAAAAGCTTCAAGAATAGGGTTTGCCTGCAGAAGCTGTTTTTCCAGCTCACCCTAGAATTCATTCAGATGCAGTTAGCCCAAAGCTTCACAAGTACTTAATTAAAACCACTGCATGTACACTGGAGACAAATGTGAGAGATAATCGAAGCCTCTAACTTTATTTGGTGAGCGCTGCACTTCATGTGGATTTGTCTTCATTTGCAGTTAATCTCTGTGTTTATGTATTTGTGCAGTTGACTGCTGTCCTGTACACACAACCCTTTTCCAGCTCTGTTGCCTGTGACAGGTCAGTCTATTAATCTGGTTAGCATCATGACTGGCCTTTCTTTAAAAAAGGGTCATTCAATATCAAGTGTTGTGTTTTTTTTCTTTCCAGTTTAACATATTTTTAAGAAGGGGCATTCTTAAAGAAACCTCTAGCATGTCTTTTTCAAGTTAGTTTATTGATATCCTTTGCTAGCAAATGAAGATGTAATTAGAGTAACTTGCCAAGAATCATTTTAATGTAATGCAGCACAAAGCTACAAAGCACATTTCATCAAGTCTATTAATAATGTTCCATGCAAGGCTATATAGGTTAAATATGCAAATGCATTGATGTATTTCAAACTGGGATAATGAACTCTCATGCCAAGACACAAAGTTTGTATTATCTTGTTAATTGTGATTGGTAATTGCTAATGAAACAAACCATGCAATGAAAAATGCATGCATTTAATACTGCTGTGTGTAAACAAATCAGTGAAGTTGAAGAAATCCTTTGCTTGTAAACACAGCTTTTATGAGTGTTTCATTCAGCCCTGTCCTATGAGGTCACTCCTTTTCAGATTTGCTTCTTGTCATGCTATTCTCTGACTACTACTCTGCAGTAACATGCATTGTGTCAGATGACTCACCCTGAAAGCAGAGAGTCCTTGATAGATAATATGATATCATTTAGATATTTTTAATTAGAAAGTATGGCAATATTTAGGTTGAACCTGGGTGAAATAATTTGGAAAATGAAAGTGCTCCTCAGTGTGCAAAACTGGTAACCTTTTTCTAAAGGCCATTCCTGAAAGTCTTGTGACTTAGGTGGCAATGATGAAAGCTGCCTCAAAACTATCACTATAAACCAACAGACTGTTGACAAATAGCTGAACTTCACTGCAGGGTCATAAGACAGGAAAATGAGCACCTTCCTGAGAGCACTGATCTTTTGAAACCTAAGGCTTGTATCAAGACTGAATTTGAAAACAGTAAAGAAAAACCCCACCAAAAATCCCCCCAGACTTACTGCCTAAGAGTTGTGGGAAGAGGGAAGGCAGATTTCAAACCAAGTTAATTGAGGAGTCTGGAATAAGCAATAAATTCCTACAAGTCCCTGAAGTTTCTCTGTACTCAGCAACTCTTCCCAGTTGCACTCTGTAAACTTATGAACTCCACTATGAGTAGAGGGTGTTGCTGAAATCAAGTGGTGGCAGCAAAGAGAGAGCCTAAACTGAGAGAGATACCACCTGCTCATAATGAGAACATGAACCTGAGGTGTAAAACTGTGTCTTTAATAGCATTGTATGCAGCTCCCAGTCTGCTGAACTCCACAGAGTTGCTTATGCCAGCAATGATTTTATTTTAGTTAAAGGTTTTTTTAGGGGAGCTTGTCAAATGAAGGACTAAATTACCTAAGAGGCAATACTTTGCCTTTTACCATAGCCAAAGTCTAAGAGGCAGCAGTCAGAATGGGGGAAAAATAAACCCATTACAAAAAATATTGCCATTTGCCTCGCAGAGAAACAGAATATTCCAGCTGACCTGCCTAGATTCCCAAAGCATTGGTATGCTGATACAGCATGCCAGAATACAGGAGGGCCTATGAGGGCTTGTAAGGAGCTGCTGTAACACCTGCAGACACTTGCTGCAGTGGGAATTGCTCTGGTACACATCACAGCAAGCTAAGAGCATGCTAACTTTTGTGGATGTGAACAATTCTCAACAGTCACATGAAAATGTAAAAGTAATATTGAAAGCAGTATCAAATGGAAAGCATGCAGCCAAACAAATCAACCAAACACTGTGAGGTTTAGGAATTATTTCACAACAGTCCTAAAAAGTTCAGCCTGAAGCACAAAAAGCATTTGGGGTGTTTTCTTTCAGAAATCACATTGCTCAGCTTCAGGCTGAGAGGCTCTTTCAGGATCGTGGGAAATTTGCTTCAAACACATACATACGGAAGAGAGTGATGCTGGAAAGATGACCCTGCCTGTGCCAGACCTCATCCTTTACCATGGAGCCTGGCACAGTTAGAGCTGATTTGTGAGAGTCTTTGGTGCTATTGTTGCTTTTAATTGTATCACACAACATATTTCAACAAAATCTCTCTTAAATGTTGGAGGTGCAACAATAGCATGCAGGTCTGCACTCAGTGCCTTCAACACACACCAAACAGGCTAAGTTACTCACGTAAGAAAAAGATGGACCTTGCTGCATTGAATAACATGGTATAAAACAAATGTCAGTATCATTTCCATTACACAGACATGTTTATTGCTTTTTCCTGCATTAAAATAACCAATACACAGTTTCCATGCAATTAAACCAGGAACACAAACACAGAAAGTCAACCGCAGACATACCAGGAGTACGGATACCGGTAACATGTAGAGAGCATTTTAACTGGAATAAAACCCACCCCAAACCCTGGAGCAAAGGGGGGGCATTTCCATACAGTCCTGGACTAGTCTCCCAGGACCAGACAAGGACAGATGTTTTAGGGTAAACCCCCAGTTCTTCTCTAGTACAACTGAGCCATTTTTGCTATTCACTCATTCTCAATGACTGATGGTGCAGTGTTATTAGTCCCATTCACTGAATTGCTGTTTGTCAACATGTTATAGAACAGCTCAGACTTTCTTTCAGCTCCTAACTGGTGGATATTTGCCTTCAGGTCTGTCTCAGGGCCAATTTGATCCCAAGATTCCCAGAGGAATCAGCAGGAACTGCAGTTAGATGCCCATTAGGGATGGCCTTGAAACCACAAATTTATTTCCCCAGCCACTGAGCAGGGGCCCAGTAGAAACAAATAAGATTTTTTTTGCATAAACAGCCAACAAAGGAAAATAATTACTTTAGTCTTGGACTGTTTCCACAAAATTTAATCACAGAATTCTAGAAGATACTATGAAAAGGGACATCTACTTCCTGTCTTGCCTCAAAGCAGAATCTGCTGTATGTACACAACAGTTATTTATGCTGGAAGAGGCCATGCTGGACACCCTTCGCCCTGGAGTCCTCTGTCTGCTGCCAAGCAGAGCAGACAAGGGCAGATGCCAGACCATGCACAGGTGTGGTTGGGAGGTTTTTACTTTGTTTCCTACTACCCTACTAATTACTTCATTTGGAGCCAGTCTTGCATTTGGGACACACTGGAATGACTTCCTGAACTAAGCCTGGTTTATCACAAAGTGAACTGCTATGTTTTGCAGAAGCTCGAGTCATGACCCCAGGGCCTGGAAAGGCAGCTGAGAGCCCCAGCCACACTCGTGATCTCTGGGAACTGAGCAGGTATCAGCTTGCATTATGGTTCAGAGCAAGAGAACAAACTTTGGCCACTAAGGTAAGACTATTACAAATTGTGGAGGAACAAAGTACTGTTAAAAAATTGTTCTCTCTGACAGAGCAATGCAAACAAAAGACAGGTTTTCCACTGGGAATCTTTACCAGCTAGTGAAAATACTCACTTGCTAACAAAGCCAATCAAAATTCTGCAAGTTTAAATGCTGCCTGCATCAAGAATAGTGTGGCCAGCAGGAACAGGGAAGTCATTGTGCCCCTGTACTCAGCACTGCTTAGGCCACACCTTGAGTACTGTGTCCAGTTCTGGGACCCTCATTTTAAGAAGGACATTGAGACTCTTGAATGTCAACGAAGCTGGGGAGAGGCCTCGAGCACAACCCCTGCGAGGAGAGGCTGAGGGAGCTGGGGTTGTTTAGCCTGGAGAAGAGGAGGCTCAGGGAAGACCTTATTGCTATCTACAACTACCTGAAGGGAGGTTGTAGCCAGGAGGGGGTTGGTCTCTTCTCCCAGGCAATCAGCACCAGACCATGAGGACACAGTCTCAAGCTGCACCAGGGGAAGTTTAGGCTCAAGGTGAGGAGAAAGTTCTTCACAGAGAGTTGTTAGCCATTGGAATGTGCTGCCCAGGGAGGTGATGGAGTCACCATCCCTGGAGGTATTCAAGAGGGGATTGGACGTGGCATTTGGTGCCATGCTTTAGTAGTCATGAGGTGTTGGGTGACAGGTTGGACTTGATGATCTTTGAGGTCTTTTCCAACCTTATTGATTCTATGATTCTGTGATGCAGTTGGGCGATGTCTTAGTTGAAAGCTTTCCCAAACTACTTAGTTCCCAGGGGGCAAGGGTAAAATAAGGACCGGAGCCCTTGCAGAGTTCAAGGTCTTCATGGGAGGATATAAGTAGGTGCTATGCATGTGGAAGGCTAGCAGTATTTCTCTGCTAGTGAAGTATATTCTGATTTGATGCCTAAGGGAGTGTCAAACAAGCTTTTTTTTCCATAAACATAGAGCTATGACATAATTGTGTACCCTTACTATGTCAACTGTTTGGCAAGCCACAGATGTTGACTTGCTGCTATCACAGCTCAGTACAGTCCAACAGACTTGGTGAAGAGTTGAATATGAAGAGCTCACTTACAGTGACGCTGGTGTCCTTTTTGCCCTTATGTGATGAAGCAACAACAGCCAGGTACTGAATGACCTTTTTGGTATTTTCTGTCTTCCCAGCACCAGATTCACCTCTGAGGGGAAAGAAAGTAACAGAAAAGAAGGTAGATAAGTAGTGGGCTCCTTCTGCCATATCATGTGTTTAGTGCACAAAAACAGGACTAGAAACTGCCTGGCTCAGTTAGTGATTACCCCTGAAGGGCATCTTTCCAAATCCACCTGACTTCGTTGTGCAAAGAGCCCTGCATGCATCAGAGCCTTATCTCTGTCTCACTAGTACTGGGGCTGGACACTGGGCCATTTAAGGCAATTGTAAAACATGATGCATTTTTGAACAGCAGTTCATCTTGCTTGGCAGCATCTGAACATTTATGAGAAGTGGAGCTGGCAAGGAGCGTGCTTGTATTTTAAGACCAAAAAATACAACATCAAGTATGATGTGGTACAGCAGTAAGGAAAAACCAGCAGCAGCAATACAACAGTTTCCTTTCCTGAAACTCTGGCATTAGACTAACAGCCTGTATTAGTGCTGGATAATAAGCAAATGATCCTGCTTCATCTGAACTCCATTTTCAAGTGCTTCTTGAATTCAGTGGGACCAAAGGTAGGACTGTCCTGCTAATAGGGTAGCAATGAACATCTCAAGTGGGGAGATGTCTGACCAGCAGAACTGGCTTCCTAGATTGGGTCTGTGCATTGTCCCTTGGGAAGCATGAAAGCACTGGTAGAAAGCATGAAAGCACTCCCAGAGGACTTTCAGGTTAAGTTTATTTACAACTTTGAGGCTCTGGCCAGCCTGATCTAGTGTGGGGTGTCCCTGCCCATGGCAGGGGGGTTGGAACTAGATGATCCTTGTGGTACCTTCCGACCCTGACTGATTTTATGATTCTATGATTCTAACTCATAAGCCCTCTTTTAAAGCAAAACAGTAGCTTTCAAAGCACAGGTACAGAGGCCACATTTGCACAGCCTTTTCTCAGGAGAAAATTTTCAACCTACTTTTCCCTCGCTGTCACCCTTCATCATTTCAAGGCTTCTAAATACCTTTGGCTCTGATGATTATATAGATCAAAATGTTTTGATCCTGTCCTGTCTCAGCAATCAAAAAGAGCAGTAAAGTGGGTGTGGATGTAGTGAACAAGCTTTTCCAAACATGTCAAGCTAGTGCTGTGAGGAAGGCAACAGTCTAAATGTAAATTTGACCTCTTTGTCTTGGATTTAAACTGAAATGGGTTTAAAATTAAAAAGAACAATAGTTTCCAAAATCCCATGGAATTTGTCAGCTCTTTTGAAACCATTTAGCTAGATCCATTGCAGTTCTGCTTCTTTTCCTTAATAGGAAATACAGGAGTTAATTTTTCCTAACCGAAGGACCAGTGATAAATGGACATTAAAAAATATGGTAGGTGCTGGGCAGAAACTTCACTATGGAGTGACATTGATGTAAACCTTAGGAAACCAGAAACAATTCCTGCCTGGGTTATGACATGATGAGAATTGTTCCTTCTGCCTTTTAGAGTTTCAACCAGAAGTAACTGAGATGGACACCTTCCTTTTCGCAAGGCTTGGGCTAATTTGCACAGTATAGAGGCCGGCTTCATCTCTGCCTGGGCTTCAGTGCTAAAACATTTCCATGTTTTATTGATAAAAATTAAGTGTCCTGGGAACAATTCCAAACCAAACACTCCAATTTGAAGACATATACATACAAAGTTTTCAAATAAATCTACCTCACAACTTTGTTTCTTTGGGGGGGGGGAAATAATTAAAATAGAAGGACTTTCTTCAAACAAGCTCCAGGCTTTGAACTATTCTCTTTTATTAAAGGTTATTTGTAGTTCATCACTACAGGAATTGCATTTCCTTTCTCCCAGGGCAACAGTGCCCATCATTTGGCTTTCCCCTGACTCCCTCTGAGTATTACCATATATGGCATCATTTTACTTGTAATTAGCCTACTGTCCTCTAATGCTGAAGTTACTCAACATTTTATTCCCTGCTTTCATCTTTAACTCTTTGCTCCTGCACAGGCTGAGGGGTTTCCTTCTTTCTGGTTTTTTTCCTCCCTGCAGATACACTTGGAGGCTAGAACTTCCTTTTGAAGTGGACAATAAAAAGTTCTTCAACGTGAAATGGAAAACAAGACAGGATCTCAATAGCTACAAGGACCAAAAAAACCCTCAAAGGTCAATAAATAATGAAGGATAATGTTCATAGCTGATGAATAGGTTGAATTTTTCAACACAGCAGATAATCTTTAAATGCCCATGATAACAGAGAGATCTGACAAACAAGTATTCGTCAAATAACTTTAGCAGCCCTCATGCTCTGAAAGATGCATCACAGCTGTGTGGCAACGCCTAGATTTCATCTCAGTGATAAAATGCTGTGTGTTTGATAACTAACTAATGAGGAGGAATGGCTAGATCAGGTTCCATGCCTTGTAACATAAAGAAGCTTAGGAGGGTAGAGACCCAGTAGGAAGAGAGCATGTGAATCTCTTAGTCTGCTTTACAGATGGATGAAATCCTTCCTACAAGTCTTGAGCCGCAACAGAATTAATCATGCCAATTTTCTTTGCTCATGCCTTGAAGTACTATAATTTTTGGGCTGGTGGAAACAATTTCCATTGTGAGGTGGTATGAAGAATCACACCTGGTTTAAACTCTGTGTGCTTTCTCAAGCTCAGTGACTGAATTTGTGAAGATGAGTCTTTTTTCCTGAATGCATCTTTCAGTGGTTTTGGACATGGGCTGTGCACAATGAGGTTCCTCCCAGGATGCTTTGCCTCTTCTCTTTCAAGGGTTGGTTTTCCTCAGTTTTTACCCCTAAATTATTTTCCAAAGTAGGTGTTCACCATATAAACCCTGTCACCACTGTCCTAATCATGATCTTTTGCTAGGAAACTGCTCATTTGTTTAATTGAAGCATCTCAAATTATTCTTGTTGCCTGCCATACGTAGAGGCAGCATGTTTGCTGCCAGCACTGTTCTTTGAAGCCAGCTCACACAAAAAACCAGTTCAAAGGCAGGTCCCACTGCGCAGCTCTGATCAGCCCAACAACATTTCTGTATCTACTTCCCAAAAAAGGTTTTCCTCCTAAAGAAACTCCTTGCCTTTCCCAGAGCAGAAGTTTCCTCTAGAGTTGCAAGCTTGATCTTCTGGAAGCAGCACTCTCACATTGTGTGGCATAGTTTTAAACTATTCTTTCCTCATTTCTTGACAGGCATTGTTTCAGGAGCTCCATACAGGATTTAAAGCACATAAGCTCACGTGTGTAGTACTCAGCTGTAATAGAGCTTTTGGTCCACATGAGCTACTAAATCCTCCATGATTCTATTACCTTCACCTTAAGGTTATCCTGGTTAAAATAGGCTTCTAAATTAGGACAAGTTGAGACTAGCAAGGTGGCCCCACTGTTGTGGGGTGAGCCTGTGATATGGTTAGGACTCTGGTATGTTTGGGTGAGACTGGGAATATCAGTGTAAAATGTGTAGGCTTTGGATGAACATTTGAAAGCTTTCTGTATTATGATACAAGACTTAGCTTAATTCCACTTTTGGAAACTTCTGCAAAGTAGCAGGAAAGTTTCTTTCCAGCATTTACTGCACAAACATTGCCCGTTCACACATCTCTCAATCCGGCAAAGCCTCTGGAGAGTGCTCAAAGAGGTGCTCCAAAGCACATTAGGGCTTGGCAGCCTTCATCCTGCATTATGAGATGTGCAAAGATAATGAAGATCATTGTCCTAGAGCTGTGTCTCAGAAGCCAGCTCACTGATCCCCCTAGTTTACTTATAAAAAGAATCCCAGAAGAGAGTGAGTTGGTTCAGCACCAAGCTCCACCCTGGGGCTAGAGCCACACAAGAGATCTGTGTGGGAGACGGCCAGGCAGCAATGCTTGCCAGCTCCAGCCTTGGAGATTCTCTGAGCTGGGAAAGGAGAGTTCAGCTCTCTTGTGGAGGACTCTTTTGACTAATGGGGCTTTGCATTTTGGAGGATGTTCTGGATAACTCTGCTTCTTAACATGTGTCAGGGGAAAAAGTGGGCTGAGGTCCTGCAGCCAGGTGAGGCTTTGGAGAGTTTTGCCAAAAAGAGAGAGGGGAGGAAGGGGAAAAGGGCAGGTTGGTCACTGTCTCACCCAATATTTTTCCTATTAATATGGAAACAGCACCCTATTGCCATATATTTGTATAGAAGCCATTCAACTGAATGTGTGTCTAAAAAAAACAGTGAAAGGTAATGAAAAAGTGTTTGATTATTTGTACAAATCAAGTGCTCAGTAAGCTTTTGTTTTCACAGGCTTCACAGGCTACCCCAAACGTTCAGAATTTTGATCAGACATTTTCTCATTCATTCAAGGTGGTTTTTAAGCTGAAACTTGTACACAGTCCCTTCAGCCACAGCAATTTCTATAGGGTTTTATAAAATCATGCAGCTGAAAACCAAGTGAACTTTTTTCCTCTCTGTACAGACAAATAAGGGCAACAGGGATGATAAACCAGCAGTGGTTAAAGTTGTGTGTACATTAGTTCGAGCTGGACTAATCTTTTTGGTTTAAAAGATGTGTGAGGGCTGTTCTAAGCCATGGATCACCCAACACACAGCAGTTACTCTAAACATCTCGATGAATTGCTTACTGTGGCTGTTTTCAAAATGGGAAAGGCATTTCATTCTTTTTTAGGTATTACTGGTGTGAAAGACCAGCTGGCCAGGTGAAAAAAAAACCAAAGGCATTTTAAATACATGGTAGCTGCTAGGAGGGGATCCTTCAGTGGATTATCGTGAGCAGAAAGGCACAGATTTGCAAAAGTAAGTCTCTCTCTTAAAACCCTCTGGTATTCCAAAGTTAAAAGAAGATTTACTAATGGAAAAATAAACTAAAGTACAGGAATGGAAGAGGAAATGCATATCAGAAATTAGTCTTCATTACCATGACATGCTTCTTCCTGGGAAGAGTGTGATGGTAGATTTTTATCCCACCACTGAAGCAGTTTTAGATTTCTTCTTGGTATTAATGCATTGTAGGACAAATTCTTGATTGATAGACTTAGATGTAATGGAATCTTGCCACAAGAGAGGTTAGAGCTATTCTAACCAGGTACAGAATAGAATTTTTACTGTTTCTTAGGTGATCATTTTTCTTTCCAGTCAACAGTGGCACTCACAAGTAACTGTGTGACTGATGACCAGTAGTGTAAATATATTCAGTAGCAACACTTTGACAATGTGTTTACAGTGCTTAAGAAACTACAGCCTCACTGCATGAGCCTTCTATAAATAATATGCATGGCATCCTCTGCAAACAACAGCTAGCACTTACATAGAATCTGATCCTACCTTTGATCAGGAAAACTGGAAGATGCTTAATATAACAAATACAATATTACATCAAGAACATCCTCAGTGGCAAACCTTCAGGCAAATAAAATCAACTGGCAACAGAGGAATGGAGAAAAGGTCAAACCTGAGGATGTCAGCTAGGAGATCTCTGTCCAATTCAACAGTCTGAGTGCTTTGCAGAATCAGTGGGAGTTTGTGGAATAGTCAGTTGTGCACCACAAAGCTCATTGCAATTAAATTATTGCCTGACCACAACAGCTGAACCACACTGGCAGGACAAAACTCAAGGAGGAGGCCTTCAGCAAGCTGGGACACAGCAAAGTCCGAGTCCAGAGAGGGCTGGCTTAGCTGGTATCTCACTGGTGCCTAAACTAATGGTGTAGGGTCTGCAGAAAGCTCCAATGCATGCAGGGCTGCTGAGCCCCCAGCCTTGTGCACAGGACCCATTGCCAGTAGGAAAGTACTAAACCTTCCCCATGCTAGCTACAGTGTATGCAATCAGCACAGAACAACAGCATGAGAACAAAAGATTAGAGGTTTCTGCAATGGCAGCTGAACTGGGAGGTTGCGGTGAGGCAGCCAGCACTGAGAAGCAGTGCAGTAAGCACCCAGGATGCCTTCAGTGCCTCAATTCTCCCAGTTCCTCAGCTTCCTGTAGGAACCTTTTAAAATCTCTTGTTCTCTCTGTACACAGAGTTTTACCACCACACCCTCCAGTTGTTCATGGCAAGCTATTGAATCTCTAGATTCAAAAAGTCAATTAGAAGAAATAAGTTAGCTCATTAAAACTTCCTATGACACTGATGCCGCGTTTTATTTTATCAACAAGTGAATCTGCTGGAGTAGAGTTAGGGCTGGAGCTGAGGCTTACTAGAGGTGAGGACAGTGTGTTCCATCAGAATCTGAATCAATGTTGAATAAAGCAAAGCCCTGTAGTACTGAGGTGTACTCAAGCAGATTGGTTCACTTACGTGCACAGGATGGACTGGTCTTCTCGATCTGTGAATAAAGAAAAAGAGCCATTAATTAGGGAGGATGCCTGTCCTGCCAGGAGCACTCATATGTGCAAGGATTTACACTGCACAGCCTGGACCCTCCAAACCCTGACAACCCATGATTAGTCAAATGTACCAGGCTCACATCTTCTTTAATTTGCCCTTGCATTTAAACGACCATCTCTAGTGGAAATATTTTGTACCCAAAATGAACAAAAGGTTAAGAGTTCACAACTATTTTTTTTTGTAAATTCCATTAGAGATGAACTGTAATGAGGACAGCAAAAAGATCAGCTCCCTATAAGCAGATTATAATGGAAAATTTCAAACCTGACACTCAGGTTTTTCTTGTGCTTATGAAGTATGGCCAGCAGCCCACTGGAGACAGTCTGGACAGATAAGGCATCAAAACCGAGAATGTTTTAAGCTGGTCATGCAAGGCTTTGAATTTTGAAAGCAGAGCAACTCAAAGCAGAGCAATTCAACTACCTGAATAATGAACTCTCTTTCATTTCAGACTGAGAGACACATTTTGGATCAGGATTTATAAAGAAGGTGGGCCCAAGTCTCCATTTCTACTGTGTGAGGCATGGAGGAGGCTTCTGTGCAGCAGAGTCCAGGACTCCGTAATGCTTCAGGAAGGTTTAGGATTACATCCCAGCTCCACAACCTGCTTGCAGTGTCCCTCCCTGCTTATGCTTTGGGAATTTCTCTTTGCTTTCAGAACTTTGACATAGAATTTGCTACCAAAAGGCTGTTCTCAGGCTACGAGTTTAGGCAGTGATGGACAGGAGCACCCACTAAGGTTGTGTGATGTGCTCCACAATGCTAAACTATTTTGTAAATAGTTTACAATTGAAGCAAGAATTCAGAAAAATCTGTGGTACACAGTTTGCCCTCTCTGTAAACATGCACAACTAACCTGCTTTCTGTGATCAGTCCTGAGGTAGAACAATATCTTTTTTCTTTTTACTGTGGGAATTGTCAACCATTGGGACAGGCTGCCCAGAGAGCTGAGGTATCTCCACACCTTGGAGCCATTTGGATTTAAAATTGAAGGAGGCTCTTAGCAACCTGCCCTGGCATTGAAGTTGGCCCTTCTTTGAGTGAGGCTGTCACAGGCTACCTTGTTCAGGCTGTAGAAAAATCTGACCTAAGAAATTCCCAGGGAGGTCAAACAGAGTGCTGAGAAGTGTGTGTAGTTTACAGATCTGAGTCTTGAGGCAGATAATCAAGGCAGCAGCAAGTGCTTATGTGTCTTTTGGCTCTATTTATCAAATGCAGAAGCAGCATGAGCCCAGTGGAGCCTGTGGTCAGAGGTAAGACATGAACTCCTTCCTCGTGTTCAGTGTATGGGGTGACTTGTAGGGCTACCTATCTGGTTGCTTGCCCCTATCACTGACCCTGTATGTAATAAATACCGTGAGATAAACAAGCTTTCTGTGCTGGGTAAGGATAATGGAGATAAATTAGACCTAGGAAGCTATGGCTGCCTGGATCACAGCCAGCCTAGGAAAAGCAGCAGAGGATTCTGCTACGGTTTGTATTGGTTCTACTCCCGGTTCCTCTATAGCTATAGCAGCGAGGGCTTTAGTGATCACTCACATGGCAAATGGTGCCACTTAACTGCTTTATTCTGTAAATTGGTGCAAAATGACTCATTAAATTCCTATTGGAGAAATTTGTCGGCAGTCAGCACAGCAGGACTCTTCCACCATAAACATTTGGGAGGAGGAGCCCTAAGCCATGTTTTTCACTGCAGGATAGAAGCTAGGCTTGCTTTTAAGTTAAGAAAGTGAGAACACGGTAGAATTCTTGCTAAAAATACCCTGTTGTATAAATAGAAACCGTGGGCATATATTGATACTGCATCACAAACCCATAAATACCATAAAGAAAATACAAGTGACTTCTGGATATGGAGTTGCCAGTGGAATTTCTGAGCTCAGGGAACATTAGACAAGGTTGGTTTCCTGCAAGCCAAGTATTTTTCTCACTACTCTTTACTGCCCATTGCTGCCCCAGTAAATAAAAACCCCTTCTTGAAGGTATCTCACAAACAGGCCTACCACAGTGGTTTGCATGAGTGCAGAAAAGTATTAGGAAGATCAGAGCTTGCACCTCCTGCCCTAGGACAGAGAATAGGCTATAAAAGCCCAGCCTGAGTTTCCAGGTTTCTTTGGATCAGCCCAGCCTGTTGTGCAGGTAGAGGGAACAAATCCTTCCGAATTAGGAATAAGAGGGGGATGGAGGGAATGGTGGGAAGGACTCAGATTGAAAGAAGTGGCTGCTGGATGGTAGCTGTCTATCCGAAGATGCCTTCTGATGAAGCAGCACTTTGTGACTGACTGACAGCAGTTTGAGAACTATTGGGGGTCCTTGGAGGGAAAAATCAAAGCTATTTATTTGCTTCCAGCTTTCTTTTGTAGTCTGAAAAGTTCCTGAAAAAAACCTGTGTGTTTTGCACCTTCTCTGTGGGTGTAGACTAGACTAGAATTAACTAGGTTGGAAAAGACCTTTGAAATCATCAAGTCCACCCCACTGAATTTTTGCAAGTTCTTCTCTTGGTAGCTGAGCTTATGCCCTTCCAGCTTGCCTTGTGTTTGACAGCCATATGAAATCTCCAAGCTTCCAGCCCTGCAATGCTGAACCGTGCAGCCTGTCCTGCAAAAGCCCATGCTGGCAGACCACCCTGTATAGATTCATGGATGTTCCAGATGTTGCTTCAGCAATTCTAACAAATTGAGAAGGTAAGGATGAAACCTATCATGAAGTCTCTTCTGGTCTGACTCAAGCTGCAGATACTGATCTCATTTACTTTCAAGGCCTATCCCATTAGGTTACTCCTATTTCTGTTCTGTAATATTTCACTCTATAGAAAGGACTGTGTCCTGTTTAGGGAATCTGCAGCTTTATGTGAGTAGATCTATCAGAAGAGGATGACTTGCACAAAGTAAACTCCTTCAGCATGATTCCTGGGACTTAAAAAGTAACAAAATATGTCTTGTAGATTCCAATAGCTTCTTGGTTAATACCTTTTAAACTACCTGGAAGACTATCATACCCATCTCCTCTATGTCTAATTACATGGTTTGGATGTGTTGGGTTTTTTTCTCCTCAATTTTTAATAGCCTGGAGATTTACATTTACATTCTAACCCCCACTGGATTTCCTAACCATGCAGTTCACTTTTTTTTTTGCTTTTTCTGGAATATGCTTAGCTTTTTCACCAAACACCTCCAGATGGCTTGTAAGAGTCCTATGCCCCTCTGTTCTTGATAGCCTAGCTAGGTCTGCTTAATCACAAACAAAATCAGGCGGTTTATCACAATGAAGCAGCAAGTTGGCAGCGCTACCATAAAAGGCAAAACTGAACTGAAGTCATGCTCCAGCACTCGCTTACTACTTCTTTACATTTGTTAATACCTCCCCTGCCTAACGGGGACATTTCTGTACAGTCCTGCTGGGGACACAGGGAACAGATGGCTTTCCACAGCAGCCTTCTTTTCTGAGGTCTTGGGAACTGTGTTTCCCTCCCATACCTCCCAGTAACTACCAGGTTGTTTGTTTTTCCATCTTTAACTCAAGCTTGCATAAAAATGGCTTTGCAGAAAATAGATAACCTTCTTGAATTTGCAGAAAGCTGTAATATATCTTCTCCACGATGATTTATTGACAGAGGACTTAATAAAAGCCTAATTATCCATGTGAAAATTTTCTATCTGTTACTACTGCTGCATAACCTGGCTTTTCACATTTGTATTGTTTATCACTACTTTGCTGTTTGCTGAATACAGGGAAGATGGCAGAAGGCAACAGAATTACTCATCCTTACTGGACTGGCGTCTCAGCTCCATCATCACTGAAAGCTGGCATTTCTGCAAGAAGAAGTCATCCACCTATCTCCAGCTCCTCCTTCCCGCCCTGCACTGCCTTCTCCTTGCTTCTGTGAGCAGCATTAATGCAGCCACACTGTGCATCGGGAGGGGCTGACTCACCTTAACACTAATTCAGCAAAAGCAAGGAATAGTTTTCACCTGGAGCAGTTTTGCATCCTGACTACATGAAGACTGGTGCCGCAAGTGGGTGAATTGGAATGGGGGTCAAGCCACATGGCAGCTGTGCTACTGAGGAACTACTTCATCCAAAACACATGAGAGAGAGGTGGATGCAGAAGCATGAGGTGATTTTTCATGGTTGCAGTCTCTAAGTGTAATAGCAATCAGCTAGCTTGTCTGTAAAGGCAGACAGTGGGACTCAAGTTCACCGTGGTAGCTCCTGGGGACAGATACACACAAATGCTCTCATGGAATGTTGTTTTCTCTTAGCCTTTTAGATTAAAGAAAGCTGAAGTTTATTCTTGTTCTGGCTGGAAATGAGCCTCAGTGACTGTGCCTGGGCAATGATCACACTGCATTAGTGATGTGGTAATCAGCAGATTCAAGAAGACATCCAGCACCCCAGTTGAGCATGAGACAGCACGAATGTGATTTGTTCAAGGCTTTTAGATGCTCAGAACCACTTGAAACAAGTGGAAATTTTATCTCTGCCAGCCACCCTCTTTGTTAACTCCTGTGTCCTATGAGGTACCAGCTTTTCTGCATCTTTGGAAGAAAGTCCAATTGTCTGATTTCTGTTAACCATGGGTAAGTGTTATTACCAGAGCAACTCTGATGGGACATGATCTCTAAGGCACACATTAACCAAGTAAAACTCTAAAGCAGAGGAGTGCAGTTTGCATGCCTTTTTTGCTCGATGTTTGTGCTAACAGAAGAAAGGGTGAGAATGTGAAGGGCTGGGATTCCCAGAAGATGACCCTACAATAGGACCAGTGGTCTGCAGAAACTGAAGCTTGATTTACCAAAAGATAAAGGTTCCCTGAGACATCTGAACAAGCTGATTGATCTTGGCCAAGAGGCTCTGGTGATGAAGTACCAGAATGTAATTCTTCAGTCTGCTGAAGCTAAGATATATTTTACTTTGTCAGGAAGAAACTGTGCAAGTTTCTCAGATAAGGAACAATACTGAAATCTCACAAGGAAAACATTCAGTGCCCTGATCCATGTTTATAAGTAAGAAGTTCTGTTTCTATTCCATTTGCAAACGTGTTTACAGGAGCAGT
Source organism: Melanerpes formicivorus (assembly GCF_026170545.1). NCBI lineage: Eukaryota > Metazoa > Chordata > Aves > Piciformes > Picidae > Melanerpes > Melanerpes formicivorus. Next base: position 9,631,029 of record NW_027142366.1, on the reverse strand, counting down.
GAAGCTCTCCGTGTCTGCCCGTGCTGCGTGTGCTCCCACGCACAGTCGTCTTGATGCCCACTTTCACCACTCCAAAGTGAAGAGAATTTGGCTGAATAATTAGAGTTATTTTCAGGTTTGGTTTAGTTTTATGCCTGAAACACGAGCACATTTTTACAGACAAAAGCACAGCTTTAAAACCAGCTGGGGCCCTCCTCAGGGATGGAGGGACTCCAAATGGCACGTGCAAGTAAATAAGCAAGCGAAGCGTGGGTGTCCTGGGCTTGTGATGCAAACTCCTGTGGGACTGCTCTCCGCCTGCCATGCCAGCTGTGCGTGGTGGGGATGGGAGGTGGTGGAAGAGCATTCTCTTAAAGGTTCAGCTGATGATCTAATCCCTCCTCTTTTCTTTCTACTTGCTCTCGCCCTCCTCTCTGCTGCCAAGAAGAATTCCTTGCAAAGGGGGCACATGGCTAATGAGGCCTGAAGATTCCCCAAGAGTTGGTGGGGCCAGGAAATTATTATGAACACCAAAAAACGTGAACAGAAAGAAGCTGCCTCCTCCTCCCAGCATCCAGCCTGGGAATCACAGATTCATGCATTCATTACTGTGCCTTCTTCATCCCTAAACTATGATTTTTCCTTAGAGCAAAACCCCCTCAGTCTGTCAGTGGAGACTGCAGAAGGAAAAGACTTTGAGTTTCAAAGGTCTTACTTGCACCATTTAGTGCCTGACTGCTTTCCCATTGCTGCTCCTTACCATTAGTGTTACAAACCAGCACATCTCTATTCAGGGCTCCAAAGTAATGAAAGCAGCCCCCAGACATTGTTTGAGTTTGCTTTGCTAGGGGAAAAAGAGAGAGAAGCAGCGCGGACAGATCCAGCAGCACTAGCAGCTAACTTTGGAATACTCAGCTCTGGTGGAGGGGAAGCTTTTTCCATGCCCGTATTTGCCAAAACTATTTGCTTGACTTTGAAACCTTCCCACATGCCTCGACACAGATGGGCAAAAGGATTGTTTTTCCTTTTTGAGTCACAGTGTTTGTGGAGTGCTGTTCCTGCCAAAGAATTCCTCTGAAGCTTCTAGAAAGCCCATGTCACCCTCCGCAGCAGATCTTTTCTGCCTGTGCTACTACATGTGGGGCCAGAAGGTGTTGCCTCCCCCACTGGCAAGCAGTGATCTCCAAGCACTGGGGCACTGGGCCGGCCTACCTTGCAGCATGCTCCTGTAGGCATTGTCCGCGATGGCGTAGATGTGGGGGGGCATCTCGTGCCTCTTCTTTCCCTTGTACATGTCAATAATCTTCTCTGAGTAAATGGGCAGCTGTTTGTATGGGTTTATCACAACGCAGAAGAGACCTGAATAAGTCTGCAAGGAAATTCAAACAAAACCCAGGATTAATGTCATCTACCATGCCTAGCCTGGGAAACACAGGCACAAGCTGCACTGAGCTAACAGGATTTTAGCAAGTGCCACTCTCTTGTGTTCTGCCGAACATAACAAACAAAGCAGTGACTTCAAAAGGTGCTCCTATGGGTGGCTCCCAAGTATACAAAGAGTTATTTCTGATAAGCATGCTGCTGGAAAGTATGTGAATTTAGCACTGTGTAGGAACACCAGGATGTGCCACTACAGCTTCAGCACAGTGAATCCCCCTCAGCAGTGATGATGCAACAACCGTAACAATTCATAACATTTATTTTTATCAGAGAATTCTGGAATGACTCAGGTTGGAAGGGACCTCAGAGATCATCTGCTCCAACCTCCCCACTGTAGGCAGGGACACCTCTCAACTATACTCAGCTGCCCAAGGCCTGACCATCCCCAGGGAGGAGGCATCCAGAGTCTGTCCTCTGCTCAGGTAGGTGTCACATTTTGTACACCAAAATCCTTGGTGAGAAGCTTGGATTGGTGTTAGAAGGAGGGCTTTCAAAAGAGTGTAAGAAGAGCACGTAACAAAAATGATTAATGAGAGTCCTTGCAAAGAATCTACTCAAGATCCAACCAGCTGTCTTCGCAGAGTGGTCATGCCCTCATGATGTGACTGTTTCCTTAAGAAATTTAAGGGAAAACCTGGTTTCTGTTTACTTTAGTGAAGGTATTCATATAAAAATACATAAACAAACAAGAATGTTGGCTACCAGCTGATAGCTGTTCTTCCAGCTCTTCTTAATTGTTGTTTGTTTTCTTTTTCCTTTATTTTTTGGAATGCTTTAGCTATTGAAATGGAGCACAAGTAACAGCAGAGGATAATAGATGAGCCATATTTCACAAACAATTGCTAAAAGTAACCAATTTATAAAGGTTTTTTGTTTAAAAACCCAAAATGAAATCTACAAAGTTATGAGCTTATAGCTGCAGGGATATTGTGATACTTCAGCAGGCCTATGACTGTTAGTTTTAAAACCATGCCTGTCTGGAGGAAAACAAAACATAACAAAACAACAGAACACCACCAAAAATTAAATTCTGCTCCTTGTGGTTTAGACATAAGAGGGTCTGGACTTTATTTTTCATGTATCAACAAGTGCTCTGTGGCGTGCAGCTGCTGCCATGCCTTAGCCCGAGAGCTGTGTCCAAGGATGGCTTGGTTTCCCCATAGGAAGCAATGCAGCACAGGACTGTAAAATGGCATCTGGAAGGCTTGGCTTGGCTCTGGGTGCAGGGATTTCCCTTTCCTGACCATAATAGGCAATGGCCCAACACAGCCTCCGCACAGCCTGGGTGCTTTATATGGTATTAGCAAACAGGGGCATCCAGCAGCCTCCAGCGGCAAGGAGCAAGTTGGGTGCTCCACACTGATCAGGACAATGTCTGGGGTGCTCTAGGTGGTGGCGAAGACCTCTCCTCTTGTTTTGGGTTGTTACTGCATCACCATGGTCTCAAGTAAGACAAGAAGATCTTTGCTGGTTCTCTGTATCTCCAAACTAGAACCCTTGATGTGGGGGATAGATAATCACTGTGCTGGATTTTCATTGGCAGTGGAATTCAGAATTTAACTGTGTGTTAATCACATCAAAATGAACTTCAGTGCCACCAGGACAATACACATGAGAAGGAACATTATTTTTATCCTAGAATGACCACCAAGGGCATTAAGAAATGAATAAGCAAGGTTTGCTTTCTGAACCAAGTAAGACAATAAAAGAGTAAATTTCTAATTCAGAAAATGATTGAGGCTGCCCTTCCCTGAGATTCCTGGGCGTTTGCCTGGCTTGCCACATACAGAGCTCTTTGCACAACAGGCATACAGGAACATACTTTTGAAGAGCTGACTTTGAGGCACAAGAAGCAGATTCTTAAAGTAGAGCTGATGAATTTCAGGAATCCCCATTTCTAACTGGACTGTGACTCATACCGTCTCTCACCTCAGGAAAGTCAATCAGGACCAACCCATTGTTTTCACCACCTGTAGCTCTATGTATCTGCTTTGCAAGGATTTGGGGAAACTAGGTGAATGTATGTGGTGTTTTGAAAGTAAGTGAGCCTCTTGGCTGAGCATGTATGCAAAAGGCTTCTGGGCCTTAAATCACTCTGCTTTAGGAAGAGCCTGTCTAGGGAGGGGGACCTCCAGCCATATCTCTTCCCAGAGGGTCTGGGAAGAGATATATAAAATGAAGTGTCTTAAGGATAATATCCATAGGAGTGCTGAATTTGAGTATTCCTTGGATAGCCACTTCTGGTGGCTATTTAAGGGGGGGCTGGCAAAACCCCACACACCTGTGTTGTAAATGCCTTGTTTGGCCAGAGGAATCCCACCTCTGCTTCCAGCGTGCCTGTATAGTTCCCTGTGTTTAGGAAAGCATCTTGCACTCCTAGATGAAAACTGAGTCATGCCTATGAATGCAGGTACAACTATCAAATCCTCTGAAGTTGTGTTCCTATCTTATAGATATTTGTGTAATCATTCTGGATCAAATTTGCATGTGGACAAAGCAGGTTCTGTTCTGAGCAGTGTGAAATGTGAGTTAGTGACCCCACACTTCTTGCCCTTCATTCCTAATTACCTATGATGAAGGGAAAGGCCATCCTAAAGTCTAATCTCTTGAGAAGCAACACTTCATTTCAGATTGGGTTTTGGTTTTGTTTTTAATTTCTAACTGCATCATCCATTTTTTGAAATTAATTTTCTTTTCCTGCAGAAAGTGAAAATTCCACCAAAAAATCTACAAAGTAACCATTGTAAATCCTGGGGCCAGAGCGTTGCTGGGAACAGCACCACTAAAGAAATCAATCCCACGTGTTTCATCCCACTATTCTTCATCTAATTCTTTTTAGACCTTGCAACAATGTAGAACATTTTCAGAAAAAAGAAATAAAAATCTGTGTTAGTAGCTGATAGTGCCTGTGCTGGGGAAAGAGTAGGTGGGGCCAAGCTCCCACACTGACAAGATGGAAAGTCTAGGTTCCTTCAGGAATCTTGATGATGTGCATTTTAGTGAATTCCTGAAGGAAAGACCTTGAGTTGAGCTCTTTGAAGTTACACATAACATTTAAATAGTTCCTTTGTTGGACTGTAGGGAACTATCTTCTGCTTCATTTCCTACTATCCAATTTAGCATTCCTCATATTAATAATGAGAGCTCTACATCTGCTTCTCCAACTTTGTTACTTAAGCTCTGTACTGCCTTTCACTCATCAGTGGTCTGTCATGCAGACAGAATTTTCACAGACTGGAACTGTGGATTACTTTTCTGCTGCAGAGTATAGGGATTCTCCATGTGGAATCACAGGTAGGAGCTAAGGTCCATGGAAACTTTCTGGGCTTTCTTACTGAGCAGTTTGCTAACAGTTGATGCAGATAGACTGAAGGGTTATTAATGTCACACTTATGTTAATACACTTGTGTGGACTGGAAGACCACAAAATCTTGCCCCTAATTTCTATGGCCATAGAGAAAGTTATCATTTGCCCTGGCTTGGCTGATCTATAAGTTGACCAGGAATGGAAGAAAAGAGTTTTGGTGTGTGCATGACTTTGATTCGGTGACACACTGGTTCATGAGAGCAGGCTAAGGTGAACTCCAGTGCACTGATTCACTTACTCAAATACAAGGCTTTGCTCAAGCACCCACTAAACCAGAGTTTGTCAGCTGCCTTTCAGTGGGAGTTCTGTCTCAGCAAAACCTGCATGGTTTGACTTTTCCATATATTCTTTTCAGAAGTTGCTGGAAATTTGTTCAGGTTTACATGGAAGTTATTCAAAAATCTCTATTGCATTTTACCTTTTTTTTTTTTCCAACCAGCCAGGCTGAGGTGGTGTTCAGCTATTGGAAAGTACTTTCCAAGCCAACTATCCTTTCAGAATCAGTGTGTTTGGGGGAAGAAACCTTCATGTGTTTTAATTTCATTAAGCAAAGAAGCAATTACTAAAGAAGCAGGAGTTTCATGTGGAACAAAGGGAACTAAATACAGTTTTGATTTCGGATGCCACGACTGAGGGGTTGGTGCTTGCACGGCAGTGTTACATGCAAGGACTTCATCCCTGGCAGTGGCTGTGACCAGGCTCACTTGTGAGAGCAGGTGCATGCAACAGGACATGCTGTGTGTGTGCTTGGTCTCACTTACATAAATTAACCCTGAGAAGTATCTCTCCCTTAGATTGTGCAGCACCGAAGCTTCATTGAGGCAAGTCAGCTCTGCCATGTCCTCCACCTTGGAGAACTTCGGAGGGTTCATCTTCTGGATGTCATCCTTGCTCAGTGTCACTTTCTTTCCATTTTCTGCCAGTTCCACTGTCACCTCATCCCCTTTCTCTTCCTTGATACTTGCTGCTTCAAATCCATGTTTCTCTGATGGAATCCAAACCAGTTTCTTCGCTGACCAGTCGGCCTGGGCAAGTGGGTTGTTAACGAAGTTTTTGTCCACAAAGAGGAATTTCTCATCATCGCTGAGGGGTTTTTGAGCCATTTTGACTCAGCAGACACCTGTTGAGGAAACAAAATATTCTGCTTTAAAGGGAGGCAAATGTGGAGACATTCCAGGGAAAGCACATTTGTCAGATCTCCCTGTGGTAGATCCAAAGCACTATAGGTCCTGTGTCTTACCTCACACTTTCCTGCAAATACTTTTGGGTGCCAGCTCAAAAGATATCCACCTTAGAGTATCTGTACTGGGATTCCTATTCCTTTGTTACTGTGTCTGAATTCACCTAAATCATAAGCTTCATGGCACTAAACCAAATGAGGATTCCTGCATGGAATGGAATGGAAGGGAAGGGAAGGGAAGGGAAGGGAAGGGAAGGGAAGGGAAGGGAAGGGAAGGGAAGGGAAGGGAAGGGAAGGGAAGGGAAGGGAATAGGATAGAATAGAATAGAATAGAATAGAATAGAATAGAATAGAATAGAATAGAATGGAATAGAATGGAATAGAATGGAATAGAATAGAATTAACCAGGCTGGAAGAGACCTGTTGTACTGAAGATCAGAGCAAAAAGTAGGGCACAAATAATGTCTCTGCAAGGAGACTGTCAGGACTGCACTAAGACTTCCAGCTGAACAGCTTCCTGCAGCCTCATGTCTTGCCCATCACAAGGTTAACTGAATTCAGATGCATACAAACTTTCTCATCTCCCAAGTGCTGTTGAATGTTTACTGAAGTATCAGTGCAATAATGAAACCATCAGTAGAACAATTCCCAGGCTGTGTTCTGAAAAGGACAGAAATGATGTTTTCTTTCAAAGGACTGTTTCAAATTACTCCAGTACTATTTCATTTGGAGAAGGATAAGATTAAGGAAAGGTCAAAATAAAAGAAAAAAACCCCAGAAAAAATGCTGTTATCAGTACTGCTGATGAGGGAGCAGTAATTTAGAGTTATCCCCTTTCCATTGTTCAGATGGTGGGAGCTGATCATTTATGAAGGGTAAATATCTACCACATGAGAGAGTGGAGAAGTACAGCAAGGCTGGAATTTGCATCAGGTATTAGATAATGTGAACCAGGATGCTCACATTGGAAGGATTGAGGCATCTGTGTCCTGCAGTTCTGTGGATAAAAAAGCATCATGCAGTCACACTTGGGTAAAGCAGCTGGATGTATCTGCTCTGTAAGTGAGAGCCACAGGAGGGTCTGGCTGCTTTGCACCCTGTTTGAGAGGCAGGCAGCAGCTTCTTTGCTGCTCTGGCCATTGGAAGTTAGGATGTAGCTGCAAGATGTGTGCTGATAATGCTGGAGCTTTTACCAGTGATCTGCTCTGCCCTATGGGACACACTATTCTAAGTAAGGAAAGGAGTAAACAGAGGACTTCTTGTGGTTTGCCACAGGGCAGGGAAAGAGCGGTGCTTGTGGAAACCTGCCATGCAGTGGAGCAGAGAGGAGCTGGGGAGGAGCTACAGGGGGGAGCAGGGAAGGCTGTGTGCCCAAGAAAAACATCTCTAGGAGACAGAGGCTGTTACATTTCCTTATTGAGAATGAATTTAATATTTACAGCATTCAGACAAACATGAATCTTGAGAGAGCTTGGAGAACTCACTGCTAAAGATGTCAGCAATCAACCCATAAGCAGAGTGATATTTGTGAGGACCAAGCTCTCTGGTATGCAGCCAGATGGACACCCTGTGCTCTGGGAGCATCAGAGATCAGTTTCCAAATATTTGTCCCTGAAGCCTTCCCACAGATTACTGGTTTTTTGCAAGGCCAGAGTGTGTGAGGGGTCTGAGAGAGAAGCATGGATCATGCTGGAGGTGACATAAAGCTTAAAAACCAAAGTAGGATTTTCAAAGTGCCTGAGAGAGTTAGATGATATCCCACTGAGATGCGGTGCTCTTTAAATGCCCTTGACAATTCTCTCACCTGAAACAAAACCAGCTTTCCTCTAAATGTGCTGGTTCTAGAGTCACCAGCCTTGCCTGGAAATCTTCAGCATGAAAAGTTCACCTATGGATGGGCAGCATATGTGGTGGTGTGGGTGGGCAGGAGGGAGACCCTAGCAGCTTGGCTCTGTGCGTGCCAGTGGCCTGTGTGGAGTGTTCTTTCCTGCCGAGGCTCCATGAGGGAGCTCTGTAGGATGTGGCCCTTCACAAGCTCCCAGGGGATTCTTGGAAGAGAGCTGCGAGAGGAAACTATTTGACCTCTGTGTGGATTAAGCAGAAAATGTTCCCTTGTTGCCAAGAGAGCTGGTAGAGCCGCACAGTTCCAATAATGGAGATGGTATTCTCTCCAGCTGAGCTTTCCAGCTGGCGGCCACAGGGTGAAGCCATCTGGACAGGGGAATGAAGGGAGCTGTGCCCCATTGCCAGGGTTGTGGATCCAGGAGCAGAGGGCTTGGGGAGCAGCATGAGCCTGCCATGGGCTCTCTCATCCTGCTGCGGTAGTAATAGGCAAGGTACCTTCTCTGCCCTACTGCCCCAGCAGCATGGGAAGCAATGGAGTGGGAAGGTATCAGTCCATCATGGGCCCAGAGAAGAGTGCAGGTTATCCTGAAGCATCAGGAAAATCGGATCATGCTGCCTTTGGGTAAGTGCCGAGTGACACCACATCCAAATCAATAGAATTTGATGCTGCTGTCAGACTGACCCACCAAGCTGAGTTTCACAGAGTGAAACCCTGCTACTTTCAGGCTGCCCACAAAAAATAGTGGTGGAAATGAAACTGCTGAATCATCCTGACCCCCTCCTTCCAACCCCCAACCAAATATAAAGCAGTTGGCCTGCTGCAAAGCATTGTCACCAGCTGGGTGACCCAAAAGTTTTTCCCTGTTTCGATGCCCAAGGATCAAAGGAAAGCTTCTTTCCCTTTTACATCCTAAGTCAGAAGCATCTTCCACAGCTTACAACATGATACAGAGCTGATCTGTCTGCACACTATTGCATTCTCCTGCTTCTTCCTGCATGTAAAACTTTCTGCATCTTGTTATTTAAATTCAGTCTTCTTAAAAGCAAGGTAAGGTTGGAAGCTATAAGAGGTATCATGAACAGCAGAGATTGGAGACAGAGGGTTTTGTTTTATCTCCAGATCACAGCACTGTGTTTGACTAGTTCAAACATGGTAAGAATAGACCCCTAGAGGAAACAGGGAATAGACAGTGTGAAAAACAATGAGGAGAAAACATGGATTTATGTAGAAAGAACTTTTCATGGTTGATCCTCTGGAATCTGAGGGCAAAGTTTGAGTAGCAGCTGAGTACCACTGTAGTGTAAAAGGAAACGTAGTTAAGAACTGTGGATTAATAAATATTAATAGCTTCATGGACCAATGAATATTAATTGATACATATTAATAATAAAGCAAGATTTCTGAATGGAAGGGGCAGAAGACAAGTTCCACAAACTCAGTTTCATTTGCCCTAGTGAGGTTCTGTGCAATAAATTAAAGAGCTGCTGAAGCTTTCTGGTTAAAAATTGGCAGTAAACCTTCTGCTCCATCTCTGATGAAGAGAGGTGCTGCACTGGTCCAGCATATGATCGATACTGGGGAAATGGGCCAAGGGGAAAGATTCATTATTGCCTGGTGAGAGCCTTCCCTGAGAAGGCGAAGTTTGCACCTTAGCCAGTTCCTGGATTTCATCTTCAGGGCTGGCTGAGAGAAATGGAGACCAGTATCTTATCTGTACAGAAGATGGAAAGAGGTTCTCATCCACTCCTCTGGGTAGATGATAGTCCATGTACATACTTTATTCTCAGAGGTGAGCTATCCAGAGGAAGGGAGCAGAAAAAGCAATCACAAAAATACTGCTGCTATGAAATTTCTGGTCTTAAAAATGTGCCAAATGACACCAAACTGGGTCTGTTATACTTGCCTAAACCCCAGACATGCATGTGCACTTGGACGTGTATACTTCCACATCCTACTTTCTGTTCTTACTGCTATCCCATTGTAGATGTATCTGGCTCATCTTTGCTGCCTTTTACCTTACAATGGCAGTGACAGAAGCTGAATACTGGCTTTACAGCTGGTTTATCCTGAGTATATTATTCCAAGAATAAAGTATAAATAGTTCCAGGAAGTGCACTTTAATTAAAAGGTTATTGGCCAAGCAGTATTGCCTCCTAGGTCAGACTTAGAGGGACTGCTGTTTTCCTAATGAGAAGATAAAGGGTACTTCTCCCTTCCTCTGCAGGATGTGCATGGCACTATAAAAATTCTTCACAGCCATACAGGGGATAATTATTGGAACAGAGGGAAATATTAACCAAGTATGCAAGTTATTTCCAGAGACTAAATCCTGCTCTCCTAAATGGTTTCTTATGAAAGGGTGCACTGGTACCCTGATGCTTGACTCAAGCTGTATTTCTTGGGCTACAGCAGTTCTTGACTACATTCTTTACAGGTTGATTGTCTTTTACTTTTCCAGTACTTAGCATAGCTTGGAAAAAATCAAACCCCAAAGCTATGGGTGAATCCTAATCTTGTGATCCTCATCTGGGAACTGGCTCCCCAGCACAGTTAGCTGTGTCACAAGCACTGCTACCAACCCCTCCTGGCCTTTTGACCTCTCCCCAGTGGTCACTGGGACCACCCCTCAAATGCTTACTCTCATCATGGATATTCTTGTCTGAACGTGGAGGTATCATCTGTATCGGCTTATGGTTGTTCGGCCATGGAGAGAGGAAAGTTTGTATTTGAAGAAAGAACATTTTCAGTAATTTCACAGGGCTGTGGATTTTGGGTTGTTTGGTTGCTTTTGAATTCATTTTCCATGAACTTTAATCAAATTGCCTGAAAAAGTGCCTTTCTCTCCTACCAGGTCTTCTCGGCCCTGCAAATCCAAGTTACTACAGAACTCTGATAAAATACTTCATAGCTCCTTTTTTTCAGTACTCCAGAGAAACTGGCCCAGGTTGCTACCTGTGTTATAAACTGTAGGAATTAGAAAAGAAGGAAAAAAGACTTGAGTAGCATCATGTAGGGGTAGGCTCCCTTTATCTGGAAAATACTAGTTCCAATATCCCCAAATGTCATTCTGTTAAGTAAATTAGATTCTGCATGTTCATTAGAATTCATAAATAATCCCTCCTTTAGATGGACTCTGCACAAGTTGTAAGGCTGTCTCTAGCTCTTGGCTTCATCTGAGATTAACATACTTAAAAGAAAAGCCAACAGATTTGCAACTAATAAGTCTTAGTGAATTATAAAGAGGTGGGATCCTCTGCATACATCTATGCATGCTACCATATATGGTGATGTTCTTCTCAATACTAGCTGTTCCACAAAAATGTAATGATAACAGATTCAAAACAAATACCTTTTAGGGAGTAGTGTGTCAATTGCAAATGAGATAATAAAAATCATTGTTTACATCTAAGCGAACACAGCCAGAGGAGAGTCGTGGACTCAGATGGCTGCTTCATCAGGCACTTTGCTCCCTGGGAGTTCGTCGGTTTAGCCCCTGTCTGAGAGGCTTGAGGGAACCGTGGGCTTTGAGACTTCAGCAAGTTAGTCCCTCCGGAGGGTCTTGTTGCAAGCTACCTGTCAGGGCAAGGCTTTGAGTGACAGAGAAGGTGGGCTTGGCTTTGAATTGGTGTGTTTTAGAAAATACACTCGCTGAGTCCTATGAGATAATGGTGACAGACCTTCTGGTGTCTCCTTTGTTTAAAATATCTCATGCTGCTTCGTCATATACACACAGGTGCGCCTTTCATACAGCTCAGCATTTCCCCCGGTGTGCATGCAGGCAGACATACACGTGTGTGTGTGACAGCGGCCGGGGGACCCCCGGGGTGACAGCGCAGCCGCTTTCTGTGCTGCCATCTACTGCCGCCTGCCTTCCCTCCCGGCGTCCTGTTTAAAGTCTCTCCCTTTATTTTCCCTTTCACAAAAAGGCACGGCACTTTTGCAATTGCTTGAACGCGTGCAGTTCAGGTTGGTTTTTCCTAAACTTTACTCCCAGCATATTAAAATGGAATGCTAAGGCAAAAATGCTTCCATTTCTTCCTCTAGTTTTAAAGCACAAAAACCTGTTTAAAGCACAAAAACCTGCCAAACGAATTATTCTGTTTGGTTATATTTTCTTTAAACAGCATGGGAAGTGCGTTAGGACTTCCTTCTTAGGACTGAAGAAGTAGAAATAGTTACAGGAGGTGAGCAGCTCGGGCTACCGAGCTTCCTCCCTGTGGAGCGCAGGTGAGGTACCTGCACCACGGGCAGCACCCAACGCCCGCAGGCTGCGCTGCTTTGCTTGGAGGACAACTCGCCCTCTGCAGCCAGCATCTTGAAGGTTCAGTTCGGCAGCAGCAGTTAGCAGTGACTGAGCAACAGGCTAGAGCATCCCTGCACGCTTTCAGACCGGCATGGTCTTTGATGTATTGTAAGCAGTACACTCATGCCGAGTGTGTGCGATCGTATCCGATCGGTTCAGTCCCACCTCTCGTCTGTGCACCACCTGCATCTTAGCTGACTGAATGTGTCTGCCCAGTAACATAACGGTTAGCTTGCCGAATGCTCCATCCCAAAGCACGGCGACCCCCCACCCCAGCCCCAGCAGGGGTGCCCGGCCCCTGCAGTACTTACAGGCGTCCGATTAGGGCAGCAGAGAGGGAACTGGAGAGTCGGGAACCTGTGCAGCCACCAGCCGGGACGGTCCAAGTCCTCCCGCCTTTGCAGCCTCCCTATATAGAGGAGGAGAATCTTGTCAATGGGGAGGGGCCCTGGAAACCACGTCCCGCTGGAAAATACTCTCGGTACCTGGGTTAAAAGAGACAGCCTGAGACAAGGAGCTCATTCCCAGCAGGGCCTAGCCTTGGGCAGCTGCCCCAGTCCTGAGGCGCTCTTCAGGGAAGCAAGCTGGTGCTGGCTTTTGGAAAGGCACGAAAGGGGTACCCCTGAGTCAAAATGGGTGCTTCTCACTCACAGGTTCAGAGGTTTTGCTGTTTGGCCAAATAAATGAACCTTAAACTCCTTCCTGCCTTGGGAGCATTCTCACCCCTAAAGTCTAGAAGGACAATGGGCAGTTCATGGTGGTCCTGTGGACCACAGGAGGTTCCCTGCCCACCATCAGTGCATTTTCATGGAGTTAAGTCCCTGAGTTCAGGGGTTGCTTGGGAGAGGAGGATTATTGGTACCATAGCAGGGCTGTGTGGGTAGATGTTGCTGTGGGTCTTGGTGTGTTTATGTGACATCTGGAGCAGGGGCTGGTTTAAGCCTCCTTTGCCCTGGGGGAACAAGACAGTTGTTTTCCACCTCTCCAGTGGATTTGCCAAAATTTCTTTTGTGATCCTGTGCACAGCTCAGATCCTGAGAAATGACTGTAAATGACTGTAAATACTTTTTCATATATAAGAAATACCTCCCTCTGTCCATAAAAGGAAGAGGAGAAGTGATAAATGGCTGAGGGAAATAGTCCTCAGGATGCAGTGGAAAGAACAAGCAGCAGGCACCCTGTGCTGGTGGGGAGAGGAGGACAGGGACAGACCTGCAGGGGTTAGGGAGTGATCTGGTCCTTGTCAAACCTTTCTCACAACCCACAAACCTTCAGTACCCAGCTCTCCCCCCTCCTTCCCTAGCTGGTAGCCAACAGCCTTGTGCAGTAGGACCTGTGGATGGAGACATCCCAAAAAGGGAAAGCTAGGATCCTCTAGGAATTCCCATCGACGTGCCAAATCCAAAATACCGAAACAACCCCCTCTCAGCAACAGGCTAAATATGGTGTATACCCAAAGGGTCAGAGCACAGTCCTGGGTGAAATAATTTCTCTTGACACTAACAGCCCTGTCTTCTCTGGAAAATAAACCCTCCTGGGGAAGATGGATGAGGCTCATATTGGTCTCAGCATCATTAAAAAACACCTATGAAGGGAGGCAAGGCTGGAAATCTCTTCTGTCATTTGGTCAAAGTACCAGTGCTTGCAGGTGTGAGGGACCTGTAGCCCCTTCCAGCTCTGGCCAGTGGTGAACAACTTGGACAAAGAGGAGAGGAAGGAAGAGCACTGGGCTTTCATCTTCGCAGCAGTTCAGAAATGCCAGGTTCAGGCCTTAGCTGCTGAAGACCAGATCTGCCAACACAGTTGCATGGTCCCAGCCTGTCCTTGCAGATGGAGGGTAAGTGTCTGCTGAGGTGCAGGGCTGCCACAAGGCCATGCAAAGCCCCTCTGGGACCAGAGAGGTAACAGTGTCCTATCAGGCTCCTGCACGTGTGACTGTGTTGGAGCAAAGCCAAGGGAAATGATCACCAGGACATAAATCCAAGAAACTTGCCCTTGTTAGCAGAAAGTTCCTCACAGGGTATTTCACTTCTATTTTTTTTAGCTTCCTGGTTGCAAACGTGGCTTTTAAATAGGAATTCAACTAAGATAAAGTAATGCGATGCCATGCGATGCAAGGGGATCCTCTGAACTACATGATCATTTTCAAGTTCATCAAAGTTATCCCTAGCAGTTCCTTTTAAACCCATGCAGCTGTTTCACAAAACCAGACACATTTTAATAGTAGCTTAAAAAGGAGTGGAAATTATTCTGGCAGGTCTGCAAACCGCTGCATGTGCACATGCAGGCTTGCTGCCTGAGCAGTGTGTTTGACAGAAGCAGTGCTGGAGGGTGATCTATGAGGGGACATTAAAGGGGACTAGCAAGTCTGAAGAATATTACTGCTGGGACTGAAAGAGTTGCACTCTTGAGCCAGGTGGGGTAGGAACTGATAACTGTAAGCATGGTGGAGGTGTTTAAGACCAGGCTGGATGAGGCTCTGGCCAGCCTGATCTAGTGTGGGGTGTCCCTGCCCATGGCAGGGGGGTTGGAACTAGATAATCCTTGTGGTCCCTTCCAACCCTGACTGATGCTATGGCTTCCAACCTTCATTTCAAAGTTAATGTGAGAATATAGTGATGTAATAGCTGGGTTGTGTTTGTTGCTTTTTTGGGTATAAACCCAAGGATTTTAAACAAAACTGCCTCAAAATGAAAGCTGTGGATTCTCAGTGGACAATGCTTTTATGACAACAAAACAAGCTTTATTTTAACCCCTCTGATTTGTTTATTTAATTACTTTTCTAGAAAAAAAAATAATTAAGTATTGAGAAGTTTGTCCTGAAATATCTCCTTGATGAATTTGCACTGTAAATATTGGACTTGGATGGGGCGGGGGAGAGAGGACTCAAGAAAGAAAGAAATGAGCTTTCAGCTGCCTTACCACAGCATAACCTGAATACACGGGGGAGAGGTGGGGGGTGGGGGGTGGGAAGGAAGCATGGATGGGGGGTTTAGATCGTTAAATAGAGTGTGTCAGGTAATTTCTTTGTGTGCTTTAAAATGTTTTTACCTTGACCCTCAACACAGGAAGGACGTGGACCTGATGGAGTGGGTCCAGATGAGGGCCGTGAAAATGATCAGGGGCCTGCAGCACCTCTGCTAGGAGGACAGGCTGAGGGAGCTGGGGTTGTTCAGCCTGGAGAAGAGAAGGCTCAGGGAAGACCTAATAGCAGCCCTCCAGTACCTGAAGGGGGCTACAAAAAGGCTGCAGAGAGAGTGTTTCCAAAGGCCTGCAGTGATAGGATGAGAGGCAGTAGTTTGAAATTAGAGCAGAACAGAGCAAATTTAGATGGGATGTAGGGAACAGGTTCTGCACCATGAGAGAGATGGAACACTGCAATAGGTGGCCCAAGGAAGTAGTTAAGGCCCCATCCTTGAAGATATTCAAGGTCAGGGCTTGACAGGGCTCTGGGCAACCTCATCTAGTGGAGGATGTCCCTGGGCACTGCAGGAGGGTTGGACTAGATGCCCTCTGGAGGTCCCTTCCAACCCAAACCATTCTATGATTCTAAGCTTACCAACCGTGTTTCTCTAAGCTGATAGAGGTTAGTGGAACTGACAAGTGCGCTGCAGGGTTACCACCTGTGCTAAGCTCTGCTCGTCCAATAAGGACAGTCTGCATCCAAAGGAGAACAATTAGCCATGAGCACTCTGATGAGTTAAATAGTCACCAGCTACTTAGTGCTGAGCTTTGTGCTAGCTGCAGGTCAAGTAAGGTATGTGGAGCACACAGATCACTTCTGAAGCAGCTGGATACCAGCAGCTACTGAAAGGGTCTCTTTGCAATTGTGAGCAGGTATTTTGGGTTTCTTTTCCCAGCCATAATCACCCAGTGAGGATCGCTCCGGAAAACTGACCGACTGACACCGAGCTTCGGCTCGATACCGAGCCTGCTCAGGAAGGGAAGAGTAACCCACTCCTGCCAGCCTGTTGATAAAGCTTGGAAAAACATCTCCCTGTGCCTGACAGGGGAAACTAAAACCTCTGAACAGCACTGACACTGCGGAGTCTGTAAACAGGTTCCTCTGATTCTAGGGGAGTGCAAAAATTTGGTCTTAAAGATTTATTTATTTTTTTAAAGCAGCTTGTGGGTTAAATTCTTCCAAAGTGCTTTCCAGATCTGATAGCCACATTTCCCTGGCTCCTTGTCACCTTCACTTTTGGTATCACGCTTAGACAAAGAACAGCTTCTCTTAACATAATTCCCCCTGTTAGAGTCTCAGTTACAGGGTTCCATCTCCGACAAAGTTCAGAAAAGCATTTTGCTCATCAAAGCCCCAAGCTTCTGCATCCTTCTATCTTTTATTTTGTGATGTTAGTAGAAAGGGCAGCTACTGGAAGACATCACAGCTTATAATTAAGTTAAACAGAGCTTCTTAAATTACTTGAGAAAATCATTTTTGTATTCCACAATTCCACCTAAAGCCTGAGCCTGTGACTCTAGGATTTTATGAATTATTGCCATCTTGAGTACTGACCTCACTGAACTTCAACTTTTGGGAAGTGCAGCTATACTGTACAGGCTTTGCTGTTCCTCTTCAGCCCTTACCAAGTGAGGCAGGCACTGTCTATCTGGATCTTCAAAGATGCTCTCCTGTTTCATTACTGCCAGGATAAATGCTAGACCATTAAAAAAGTGATTCAACCAGTGTATTTTCATCATGTTCCAAACTTTTGTTGTACAAATGAATATCACAGGGAATACACTTTGACTTAATTTGCTTGTACAATGACTACACTTTGAAATAAGAGCTTGTTACAACTCCCCATATCTGGATGGTGAGGGAGACCCTTGTAACAGCCTTTTACAGTTGTGGAGACCATGACCTCCTGACCTGCGTGCTTGGAAAAGGGCAAGTATCAAACATCCCTTTGCCTTCTTCAACCAGAACAAAGATGGTATTTCATTTGTAACACTAAAAATCCATTTCCCAGGGAGCTCCACGGCACCTGGGCAGCTTCTGTGTGACATGTGATGAGAAGACAGAAAGCAGGCAAAAATGGCTTTGGTTACTGTGCCGTTTGCATAGCATAGAAGGTTAGAGCCTCGGTGTTTTCCAGAGCCATTTTCCTTGCCCTTGAAACGACAATTCAGATGCTGTCACAATTTGACACACTGGTTTGTTGTAACTGATGCAAATCTACAAAAGACTTAAAGATGGAATCGAGTGAAATGTATTTCCTCTGCTGGAAACAGTCCTGAGATGCTTATAAATCAGCAACTGGGGAGCTGGCAGCATTGCCAGTTGCACAAAGCAGATGAGCTCACTGCTGAGGCTTCAAATGGATCATTTCAGCTTCACCATTCAACTCTTAACTGGTCTCTGCAGTTCCACATCAGAGGCTAGGCTGCTTGTGAAAAAACACCTGTAATGTTAGCCGGGTCAAACCAAGATGAAGGCATAACTCCACTGGCTGTACAATTTAGGGTCTTTTCACTTAAATGTTCTTCTCTTCCTTTTTTCTCCACTTACTGCACCATTTATTTAAGATTTAAAAGAATCTACCTCAAAAACGTGTTTCTACCATATTATAGGGTTTGGGTTAGGGGCCAGGGTGAGAGGTTAAGATGAAGAGATAGCGGGGTGGGTAGAGTAAAATAGCTAACCTGTTATTTGTGATTACCATTTCAAAACAAGCAAATCTTTCAAAACAAGCTAAGAAAAGTTCTGGGAATCAGGAATTTATTATCAAATTTATTTTTAGCTTTGCCTGACTTTGAATTTCATGTTGCTTGGGAAAAAAACACAAGTTCCTCCCCTCCCTCCCACGTACTCAGTGTTACACCATACAATTTATAGCAGCTCCAGATGGAAGAGACTTACCCACTCTTGCTTACTGGCATGAAGATAAATATAGTCCTAATTTCCAGAGAATTAAACCCAGCTATTCCTCTAAAGTACTTTAATTTGTATTTCCCCATATTTATCTGGAAGCAGCAGCTCCTTCTTTAGAAACAAGAGTGATTAAAATGTTTGGGTTGAACACTTTCAGAATACCACAGGGAATAAAAATGGAAACATTTTATTCAGGAACACAGGACAGACACACAAAGGCACAGTATATAAAGCAAAGTGCAGAAATTATATTGCCTGTGAGATTTCTTATAAAGTAAACCCAATATTTTTAGGCCCAGTTCTAGACACAGGCTTTACTGATCTGACTTCATACAGAGTTTTCCTTCTATCAGCACTGAGGGAAGAGAGATTTTGCTAACAGCTTTTTCATTGACGGTATGATCCCACCAGCCTGCCTCATGGGTAAATTCAACAAGCTGAAATGGCCCCACTGGCCATGCTGGGGAAATGTAAGCAACAAGGAACTTCCTAAATTACAGAACTTTGCATGAGAAATACATATATGAAGCTATCATCTGTTTATACTTTGCAGAACAAGGGGCTCCTCGATGCTTGTGCCAGCCATCCTCCCTGGTTCTGGAATTCTATCTGAAAATGAAACACAAAGGCAAACATTCTCAGGCATCTGGAGATCCAAAGGTGTAAATCTTATTTTCTACTCTTCATGCAGAATATCATCATAGGAAACTCAGGCAATTTCACAGCTATTTTTTTGCATGCAACTGTATGAGATAAGAGCTTTGCATTACTAAAGATTAACTTCCAGACAGCTTCCAACTCAGATTCCATCAGGACCCCATAGGAATATTCATTCAACTAAATAAGCAAGATAATTTCTAATATGAAAAGCAAGTTGGATGTTAAATATGAGACTCAGAGAGTTGAGCTTACAAAGGGACTTCATTACCTGAATCTAGTGTGAGGTGTCCCTGCCCATGGCAGGGGGATTGGAACTAGATGATCTTTGAGGTCCCTTCCAACCCTAACAATTCTATGATTCTAATATGCAGGCTAATTAAAATAGCTGGATAATTACTTGCTTGAACCCATTGCATTTAGGTCTCCACTGACATATTTTACAAACACATGCAGAAAGTAATTTCAGACTATAGCTACTTAAAGGTTAAAAGCCTTAAAGCTGTTCCATTTTTGTCTAGTTCAAAAAGTAAGGTGCTGTCGTGGTTTAGGATCAGTCCTGACTTTTGTGACTAAACAATTAAATCCCCATGTGAAATTATCCTGGAATAAAGAGGGCAAGGTGACTCTGCAGAGTCCAGTTCAGAAGTGAGGGACAAAGTTATATTTTAAATACAATTCTTTTATAAACTGAACTGGACTGCTAGGAATAATTATTTTCTAACAACTGATCGCACTTTGGTGTTGCAATGTTATTTCTTCAGCCCCCCCTTCTGGCAGAAGGGAACATTGTCCCAAGGAACTGCTCAGAAAAGGCCTTGAGCACTTCTCCCACATGTTTTAGGTGTCAACAGTATCTTAGGCTTCATTCTTCAAATTATTAGATACAAAAATAAATAGTTGCTAGTCCTAACAGTGCTACATTCTCACTGTAAAAAGTGCAGTAATACACCAAGAAAGGTCTTCGAAGCAGAAAAATGGACCAAGGATCCCTTGGGTTCTTTTAGCTTAGGTGATATTAATTAGAACCAGGCAAAAAGCAGTCCAGAAAGGGAAAATAAGATCTAGCACTGTTCTGCTGTAGCACAATGAACTCAGAGCTCAAATTTCTGCAGCCACTGGGTGTGAATCATATGCCCAAATGCAGAAGTGACAACTAGTGCAGAACTTTCTATAGCAATTAGATATTAATGAGAAAGAGAAATACATCCACAGTTTAATGTATTTCACTGAGAATTTATTAAAGTGACAGTGTAGTAAGACAGCCTGTAGCTGACCCATTGTGGATTTGCTGCAGAGAAGGAGGTACAGCATCCCTCTCACTGCTGATGCTGGTGCAAGTACCAGGTAGAAAATCTAGTCACAAAGAAAACTTCTGCAAAAAATGACACCTGACTCACCTTTTTGATTTCTCTCAATGGGTAGTTTGCCAAAGCTCTGCTTTGGGTAACTGAGCAAAGACACTTTCGGCAGGGGATTCTGAGTACTTTCTGCTTTACCAGCATGTAACAAATGAGAGATAATTCCATACAAGAGAGGTCTGCTTAAGAGAGAAATGACAACAGCAGACTGTGAAACACTGAACACTAAAAATACATCCTCAGAACTTCCCAGACCTTAATGGCCATTTCTAGAATATGTGCACATGTCTTTATTTAAAATGCCAATAATAAATAAGCAGAGACCTAAGCCCATCTCAAACACCAACACTCCTAAAAAGCTCACACTAAGGAACGTTCTCAAGTAAACTCCAGGTCCCCTCTAGGTGAAGAACCAAAGCATGCTTAGCACAAGAGTGTAGATCCCCATTCTCACTTGAGCAGTACCAAGGATCAGCCTTAGGTGGGCTACAGCCCAGTCCACCAGGGCACATCCCAAACTTACTTCTTGCTAAGCACCCAACAGATTCTGACAGCACAAGCTGCAGAGAATGCTGAAGGTGTGTTTAAACCTGCTCCAGCACCCTAGCTCATTAGTGCAGTCCTATCAGAGCACTATGAATTTGTGCCTAATCTTAGAGTGCATAGTGCCTAATCTTAGAGTGCAATAATGTTTTTATCACTCTACAAAGCAATTCACTGATACGCAAACACGACCTGTTTTCTGCTTCTGCCTGTAGGGAAGGCTATCCTGGTCAGAGACTCGTGTTCTGGTGTGCAAGTACAGTAGAGAATGCTATGGAGTAGGCAGAATTCAATGTCAGTTTGGAATATGTTTGAAAATGGGCCTCTGTTTGAAATTATGAATTTGGATCCAGCTCCTTAGAGCAGGCATATGATCTAGCCACACTTTAACTGCTGAGAACATTTATTTGTGATTTATAGTAACACTAAAAAGAGATACAGAACTACATTATACTGTGCATTCCAAAATCACTCCTTACACTGATTTTCCATTTGTGTCTTCCACTATATTCAGCTCTTTGGCAAGAAATTGTCTGTCCAAGGGCACTTCAGGCTGGCCAGCTTCTGCAAAAGAGAATTCCTCCAAATTCTTAAAACTGGTAAGAAAACCATCACCATTTAACAAAAGACCTCAAAAAAGAATGAGAGCACACACTCTCCCTTTTAGACTATAAATAACTAATAGTATATTGTCATTCCAGGAAACTTACTTAAACATTAGTGCTTCAAACTAATGTAAGTTATAATTGCATTTTACAACTTCAATTTTCACTCTGCAGGAATTTATTAAACATATTAAAGAAGTCTTACAGTATAAGGATAAATCTATCAGGCAAACAACTCACCCTCTAAACAATATCAAACACATTCCCTCCATTAACTACTATACACTCTCCATTCCCTCTTTCTGAGGATGAAATATATCAAATTGTTAACAGCAAATGTAATTATTATACCTAAGCACAACCACAAAACTTCCTATTTTAAATACAAGTTAGTAATAGCTGCCAGAAACAATGCTGTAGCATATAAATTGCAGCTACCATTTAGATGTTGTGGTCTATAAAGCTCTCAAATACCAGTATTTTGGCACAGACAGCAAGAGTAAAAACATATGGATCATCTTTGTATTCTTTTTGATATTTAAGCTAAGGACATCTTAACCAAATTTCTTATAGTCTATATGCATGTCTTGCCAGAATTGCTGGAGTTCAGATTATCAACCACTTCATGGAAGTATTACATTAATTTAAACTCCCCTTCAAACAAAACCAGACATTTCAAGAAAGGTATCTTGATTTTGCAGGCTGTTAGCAAGTTTTCTCACTCCTGTATCAACTACTCTGTCACAGCACTTTCCTCAAGGGTAAGGAGCAAGTATTCTTGAAAGCCAGTGGTATACTTTGGCTTTTAAAAGCAGTGGTGACAACATTATTTATCTCCAAGGGAAGCCAAGATGGTGCAGCTCAGGAGCACTTTTTACATTTCGTAGTTTCATCAACCAAACACTAAACGTCTTTTAAAAGCGATGACAAGAAAATACCTGAAGTTAAAACAGATGCTGCATATTTATATTTGTTATATTCCAGGTATTCACGAATTAGCTCGTTGATTAAGAGATTTTCATGCGAGAGTGGTGGCCGTGGCACACTTTGATCATCCAATGCCTTAAAAACTTCAGCTCTGATTCTGGCTTTTATTTGTCCAAGCGCACCTCTTTTTTCCAGTGTGTCCTTTAAAACTAATATCATCAAAAGGTCTGTTAGTACAATGCCAAACACGTTGAAGCAGCCTTTATCAAACGCAATACAAACACAATTTGAGCACATTCACGGGGAAATAAAGATAAGATAACCAGAGCCGCGCATACGCCAGTAGGCAGCAACAGCAGGAACCTTACAGATAAAAAATAGCCCTTCGGAGAAGTCACGATTGTATCGGTTTCAGTAGCGAACACAGACCCTAGCAGTTTCAGAAACGGCACATTACTGGTCCCATATATTTCTAATGAATTAAAACAAGACCAAGATAATGACAGGGACACAGTGCCTGCGCGGGGGCTCAGGGACCTTTCTCCTACGGCTCAAAACCAGGCGGCAGCCCCGCTGGCGCCCGGGTGCATACGAAAAGCTCGGCTACCCGCCCTTTCGGCGGGCCGAGTTACCTCCTCCGCCACCCCGCAGGCTCCCCATCCCCTCGGCACCTCTCCGCCTCACAACCTGCTTTCAGCTCCGTTACCGTCGCCATGACCCAACTGCCGCGACGCGGACCCGGATGCGGCAATGCACCGCAAGAGACCTCTGCGCAGGCGCACGGCTGGAAGGGGGGAGCTGCCACCTGCCGGCCCCTCCTTCCGGCACACGCCAGCCAATCGGGCAGCGCCGCGGGCGGTGAAGGAGCTTCGAGCGGCCCCCTGAGGCGGAGTGGTGGCATCTAGTCTGAGGGTGGTCCCTGTCTCGCCGGGGTCAAGCCAGGATAAAATAATGAGCAGTGCCTACTGTTAATCCTTTTTGCTGCTAGGTGGTGGCTACGGAGCTAACATTCGGTGTCCTGCCTGCGCTTGCCCATAGTTAGACCGGGTCCGCTGAGAAGGGGCAATACGGGCGGCGCTTTAGGGGCTGTCGTGCTTTTCCCTCTTTCTGATCCCAAGGGCTGTCAGCGTGCTTTGTTTGACGCAGGGAAAAAAACCTAAACAAGAGCAATAAACAAATTAAAGGAAACCTGGACAATGAGTGAGAGTGTAGTGTAGTGTAGTGTAGGAGTTTTGTAACGAGTCACTGAAAGCTGAACTTGTAATTAAAATGCCTCTCCTAACGTAACCGTAGCCCGGGTGCGGTGCCGGCGTGCCTGCAGGCATGCTTGCGTGCTCCGTGCTACTGGGATGAGTCGGCAGTGTTTGTTTGGTGAATGTATCAAGTATTTCCCAAAGGAAATGCAGCCAGCGTGGATGAACCAACGGGATTTGTCGTGGTCTAGACGGAGCAGCCTGCTTGGGCTTGAAGGAAAATGTGAGTCTTCAAGGGTGGGGTTGTGCTTTCATTTGTTTTAGTGGCTGTTTGTTTGTTGGGTTTGTTTTTTACGTTTCCTCTCAAAGCATACCCTTATGTTGTGAGCTTCTAAAGACTGCAGTGGGCAATAAATAAAATTCGGGGGGGGGAAAGAAGTCTTTAGAAGTAATGGTGAGGTTAATTGGTCCTTTAGTGCAGCAGTAAGTGGACTCTAGCTCTGCCTATCCCAAATCTTCCTGCCCTGTTTCCTAGAGCAACTTTAGTGATGAACAACTGCTTACCTTTAACATAAATGCCATATTCAGGCAAAACATTCTCCACATCCTCCCAAATGTCTCCATGCTGTTGTGGGCCACTGTTCTAGTACTCCTACTTTCCTGTTGGTAAGTTTTCCTCCATTTCCTATCCAGCTTTAATTTGTATCCTACAAAGCAAAGTCCAAAATCTTTTTTCTGGTTGCAAGGAAATGCCTTTTAAAGTAAGAGTGCAGCTTCTACTTTACATATTATTTTGTGTTTTAAAAGATGCTGTTGTAACGATGGATTGTGAAATCCACATTCAGTGACTTCTGGTACTCAGATCTTGGTTCAGTATCTCTGCAGGTTTGGGCTTGTGTCAGTTCTGCTATTTCACTCTTTGTTGTTGCTGTTGCTTAGAGTTTCTAAGGGAAGGAGATAGAATCAATTGGAAGGGAACTCATCAGAGGTGCAGATCCAAGTATCTTTATTTTGTGAGAATCACTAACCTGGTGTATGACTATTGGTACAGGAGCAGTTTGAAGCTGAAAAGAATTACTGCATTGAAGTTTGAATCCTGAAAGTGTAACTTGAGTTTTGTTAGACTCTTAGCTGGAGAAAACCACATGTGGGTAAAAATTTACTTTCCTTGATCCTCCTCACTTCCTACTTGTTTGCTGTCTTCTTGTCTAGAACAATCCTTGCATATGATTTCTGCATCCTAATTAATTTTCTGCTGTATCATTTAAATTCTAAGTTCATATTCTATTATTGCACACAAAAGATGTGTAAAAGTCTAAGTTCCCAGAGGTTATATTATTAATTCAGCATTTTTTTTCTGGTTTACTATTTTATTAATAGTGCTGTAACAAACAAAAAAACCCAAACAAACCAATCAACAAACAAAACCCCTCTTCCAGTTCAATTATGGGGCAGCTTGTATGAATTGCCAGAGCTATTGTCATTTACATGTGCTGCAGAGCAGCCAGAAGGATTAAGTGTTCCTGAGAGCTGAGGGGCAGTGGAGTAACAGATCTTGGAGACTGTGATGTAATTTTTTACAATAGGAGTTATAGTGAGCATTCAGACATCAAAAAACAACCCACCAAGGTATTTACTACAAGTTTAAGATGGATGTAGAGACTCCAGAAAGCAGGGCAGAATTCCTAATAAAAATAAGGGGAATCAGACTTCAACATTTATCTGTTCTCTTATAATACTGTGAAGTATGTACTAAGGTATGGGCTGAACTACCATACACCTGTGTAGCTTCTGACACCCAATTGGTTTGATCCTTCTGTGGTGATTTTTCTCAGTTCATTAAGGCAGTTGTGACCTTGCTGTGGTCTGTAATCTGCTGCTACTGCTGCTCCTCCACCTGACACTGACAGAGTAGAAATGGCACCATCGGATGGGCAGCCTGGACACCACTAAATATCAGCACATCTCTGAAACTGCAGTGATGGCACGCAGTGGCTAACGAAGTAATCTGTGGGGTTTTTTCTAGGTGTGATGCTTGCTTTTCAGTTATGTTAGACAAATGAGACCTGCCAGCTTTGTCCCTTATTGTAATTGCTCTGGGTGCAATATAACATTTAAAAATGAGGTTCTTTATGTAACTTGTGTGATTAACGCTTTTAGATGTTACTGCAGGGTAGTATGTAACCACCCTGCTCTTTGCTGCAGCCTGCGATGGCAGTCCTATGTATGCACGATCCATACTCTTCGCTGGTCTATTCCAGTACGCTAGGCAGTCAGCTGAAGGGTGGTGCTGCCTGTGGGTTTAATTGATGCATTTGAAGTAGTATGCGAACAGCTCACCCTGAGACACAGCCAAACACAAAGACAGAGGCTGTGCAGCTCTTTCAACTAGTACATTTTGGGATGCAAACTTGGTTGTGGATGAAGTTATTTTGGTTCAGTTCATGCTATTCAGCCTGAACTAGTTCAGGACTTCAAAACCAGTTTAACTGGTTCGTGTTGAAAAGTGAAATACTTGAAGGTGAGTCAGGCTTTCACTGTGGCCTTCCCCAGGGACGACGCCGTGACTGTCCAGCAGGCAGGGTGCCCGCAGGACGTGGAGGTTCCTCTCCACGTGGGCTGCGTGGGGTCGCGGTGCCAAAGCGCCGGAGCAGTGTCACAGGGAGGGGAGTGCCATGATGTCCACCAGATCGGCAGCCAGGTGCGGCTAGGAGAGTTCGAGCATTGCTTGGCTGCTGGTGGCAGCCGACACGGGTAGGGAGACCAGGCGGTGGCTCACCGAGGGGCAACGCTTCTGCCTTGCTTCCGTTGGCGGGGGCCGGGAGGTCTCTGTTGAGCAAAACACGGGTTAGGCTCCAGGCCAGCTCGCAGCCTCCTGGGGCCACCCTCCGCCCCCGAGCGGGGACACGGCCCGCCGCACGCGCGTGGGCGACTTCTCCCCGACGGACACCGCCCGAGGTGCGCGGCGCAAGGCCCCTTGCCCCCTCCCCCGCCGAGGCGGGGCTGCGCGGCGCCGCCGGGGATCGGCATCCCCGTGACCGCAGAGCCAATCAGGGCGCCGCGCTGGCGCAGCCGGCGCGTCTCCGCCTGCTGCTGCCCGTGCACGGAGGTGCGGAGAGGGAAGCGCAGCGCTACCGCGGGAATCCGCGGTCGCCTCGCCGCGCTCCATGGGGATCGAGAGCTTCTGCAGTGTGGACGCCTACGAGCCCTTCTGGGTGAGCGGCGGGATGGAGCGGCGGGTTCCGGGCTCGGAAGCGGCTGCGGGTGTTAGTACTGAGGGATGGCGGCGAGCCGGGTGGGACGGGGATGGTCGTGGGCCGCCGGCCCATGCACAACCCGTTGGGGCCGCGCCTGGCAGCGGCAGCCTCCCCTCCCGGCGCTCGCCTTGGTCAAGGCGTGGGGGCTACGGCTCGCCCCAAGCCCGCGGCCGCCTGCGTGCGAGAGAAGCTGCGCGCAGCGGCTGCGGGCTGGGCGGAGGGGCCGGGCCCCGGCGGGGGCTCGCTGCGCTCCGGCTGCGTGCTGTGTCCTCGCGCCCTGGTCGCGGACCGGGAACCGGTGCCTCGTGTCGGGGGCTTCCGGCCGGGAAGGGCTCGGACGGGGGAACCGGTGAGCGAGCGCTTAGCTGGGAGAGTGGAAACGAGTTCCCGAGGACGGAGCTGTGGCTGCGTCTACGTTACTCGGGGCTGGGCGGCTAACGGTGGCTGAGCGCTGCCGTCGCCGCGAGCAGCGGTGTGCTGTGCTGGTAAGGAGGCCGAGATAAGCTTTCTGGAGGCGAGCCGCTGTGCTGCCTGTTTGCATAGCAGTTTTCACTTTTCCTTAACGAAGAGCGGGGAGCGCAGCTCGCAGTGGGGGAACCGCCATCCTCCCTGCAGAGGTGAGTGGTGTGGACGCGCTGCAGCGTGGGGCTCCTCTGCAGAGGCCCGCAGGTGCTGGCGGGAGTGAGGCCCCGGGGAGGGCAGTGAAGATTCTTCTAAGGATGGAGCAGGTTGCATGGAGAAGGAGGGTATGTGGAGGAAGGCAGAAGAGAGGTGGAAGTTAGGGGAGAAAAAACGTAAGTGTAAGCCAATGAAAGTAACATAAGAGTAAGTGGGAAACGATTTTCTTAGGGTGTACAAAGAGCTTGCATATTCATTGGATATTTGCCATGCGCTATTGAGCTAATGAACTGCCTTACTAGTAAAATAAACCAGCTGTCTCAACAAGTGCCATTACCCTGTTTGTCTGAAGAGCCATTAAGATATTACTCAGTATGTGTTAAAAATCATTAAGACTTTAACCTTTTCCACTGATCAAAAGTGACTCTTAACCTGCTTTTACGTTGCTCATGTGCGTGTCTCTTTTCAGATCATTTTTAGGTTTCTCAGAACTGACTAAATTGTTGTCAATGTATTGTTTTTTTTTCCCCTCTCCTAGAATGAGCCTTTTTATTTGAAGAGCTTTAGAGATTACATTTCAGAATTCAGTTTCTGGAAAGCTGACTTTAGAGAAAAGTAGTTTGGTGAAAAAGTTGCCACCCCTTTGAGCTGTGGAACTGAAACATCAGGTGGAAGCGAGAACTACACTTGGGATGTTGGAAACAATTAGTTTGTATAGGATTGATGATGGCAGATTCTTTTATTATGAATAACTTTGTCATTCTTGTTACATTACAGACATTTCTGGTATTTGTAGTGTATCTTGACTACTCCATGCATTTTTATTTTTTCACTGGTTGCACTGGTTCCCAAGAATATAGATGGCTTTGTGATTTGTCAGCCTTCTCCCAATCACGTGGAGTCTGCCTTTCATTTCTTCCAGCTGAAGATCCTGTGGGTGTGGTTGTTTGATTTCTGGATTCTTCTAATCCTGCAAAAGAACAATTGTGAATTCCAGTTGCTGAAAGACGTGTCTGTAAAAAAACCTTCCTTACCAAACTTGCCCTCATAATCAACACTGTATCTGCTTTGTCTTGCACCTTTCCCAGGAGTGAAGAGGGTAGTAATGTAAGTTTTGGTGTTGAAGGAAACTGGCAGCTTCAGTTTCTGGTATCTCCATTGTTGGTGCTATTTAAGGCTGAAGTTCTAATGGATTACCAGAAAATGCTTATGTGTATGCAGTGTTTACTGGGCTTCTACCCATCACCTGTATGTGTGCTACTCTTCTTCCTGTCTTGCGGGCTGCACTCTTCTGCCTCTCAGTGCTGGGTGATAGGTAGATACATAGTTCACCATGAGCATGCACCAGTGTAACCACATAGCTGAAGCCTTGCTGGAGGAGCTGCAGCATTTCCTAGCACTTGGTAAACTCAACTTGATGTTTTTTATGGTCAAGGGTGCTGTTGAGTTTGGGGCAATTCAGTTTTAAATTGTGGGGGAGAGTTTGCATGTTGAAAAGACCAAGTGGTCCCTTAAAGACTGTGTGTTAATCTTCTTAAGCTTTTCTGGCCAGGATTTTTCTTGTTTGCACACCCAAGGAATGTTGTTGTTGAAAGTAATTGTCTGAGAATTAAACAGATTGGTTTTATTTAATGGTTAGTTTGAAAGGTCAGTGGCCTAAGGAAGTTTGGTATCTTCATGCTTTTTCCCCCCCACTGTTTAACCTATGTCTGTGCCCCCACTTAGGACACTAACTCCACTGCAGTCAAATTTGCTTGCAGACCCTAACCATTTCTATCTTCCTTTGAACCTGACTCTTTTTGGAAGGGTACAGTTTCATCCTTGTTTTCTCTAGCATCACTGTGTATCTCAGAATGAGTGTCCCATCCATAAGGAAAAGAGAAGTACAGCTGCATAAGATAGATTTAATATTTACTAATAGCTGATGATGACAGCAAAGGCTTTAGCAACCATTGGTGGACTAGGGGTAATACTTTGCACTACTTCCATTACTTGCATTTCACTTTTAGTTTAGGGGTCTGTTTAAGCTGGGAAATTTTTTAGTGACCTGACACAAAGCTGAGATAGCTTTTCCAGAGTATCAGCAACGTATGGGGGCAGTCAGCAGCGTATGAGGGCAGTTGACCTTGCTTCAACCCCAGCATGCACAAAAAAAAAAGAAAAAAGGTAAAGTGGGGTGAGAAGCTGCTATTTTAGATAAGCAGGAGTACTAAGGCAGATGCAGAACTTGCTGTACCCTTTGGCCTGCTGCCCTGCCGTCTGGACATCTAGACCGGTGGTCTAGGTGCAGTTACATTTGGAGCTAGTGCGGTTTTCCTTTCTTCTGAATAAAGTTTTGGGATAGTTTTGGTTTTCCAAAACTTGTAAACTACACAGTATCACATTTGGAGAAGTCTTTTTGTATTGGGAGGTTGAGAATTCTTTGTGACACTGAATTTTCAAGACTAATCCCCAGTAGGGCTTTTGTGGAAAAACTAGGAGATGTGAAAGAAGAAAAAATTTCGTTCACACTAAGTTCCTTAAAGTCACTCCCCATGTTTTCTACCAGGTCTTATAGGAAGCTTTGATTAGAGGATGCCTGTGAATCAAACAGGATCTGAAACTTTTGAGGTTCTTGCTTGCACTTAAGGGAATGTGAGAGAAGTGACTTTTATGTACGTAAGCTTCTATTATGTCCTTCACCAGCAGAGATACTATGTTTCATAAAATCAATTTATCTTATCTCAAAAATCTTATCTCAGTCAGAACTTAGTCAAATTTGTTTCCCACGTTTTTCTAGTTGGGGTTTTGATTGTTGAGGAAGGGTTGAAAGCAAGTAATTCCATTAGTTTCTAGGGGGAAACCAAGTTTTCTTCTCTTATGTTTTGAAAACTGGAGTCCTATAATGACTCAAGCTGCATCTGCCTGTGTACACCCAGGCCTGTTTCTCTCCTGTTGGTGCTGAAAGTTTTGTCGAGCCCCTTCTCTGCTAGTAAAGAAATGGCATCCACATGTTGCTCTAGGCTTAGCACTCTTTCACATGCAGCCAAACTGCAGGAGATAAATAGAACAGACGAGAAAAGGTAAGACAGAGCCTTGCACACAATTCAGGGACTGATTTGGTGGGACTGGGCTCAGGTTCCCTTGCCGTTGTGTAGACTTCTCTCTGAAGCTTTCAGGCATGTTTTATCTGCCTTAAATGTATTTTCTTCAGTGTTTGACCAAAGGCCTTGTTTTGTATTTGGGTTGACATGGGTGAAGGTAGGGGAGATCCACCAGCCTCTTTCAGCTGGTTCTGGACATGTTAGGCTCTTCTAAGACTATAATATGGCTCGTTTGGGTTTTATTAAGAAAGAAATAAATATTTATTATATTGATTAGCTGCCATTTGTGAAGGGATACTGTGTTATGTAAACAGCTGCTATGCTTACATTGTTTATGGGCACCTTGGAGCCCTGGTACCTTTCCTGAAATAGACTGCTGACAGAAACCCAGACTTTATGTAAGGAGTAATTTCACGTTCTAAGCTCTGTGGTTTATGCTTTCCTGCATTAGATAAGCAGTAAATTAGCATGTATCTTGGAACCCTGCAGCTTTTTGCCATGTGAAATAGGTCTTTAGTGCTTCTTCTGTGTTTGTGGCAGAGGGAGTTTGAGGTGCTGTGAGTGTAGCTGAGTGAGCTTGATCAAAGTTGAGAGTTTCGATTCTTCCTTTGGTTGTAAATGTATTAAATCTATGAACGTATTTGTGACCAGAGTTTAAAAGGGCATGCAGATCAGAAAATGACCTATTTGCTGGTGTAGGAAGGATGGACAGCATTTGAAACAGGAGCAGCAGTAGCAGGGTATTAAGCAGAAACTTTTACACAAGGCAGTGCCTTAACAGCTGGTTGTCTGATTCTCATAGCTTGGCTGCTGCTGGATTTTTAAGTGATGAGAGCCAGAGGTTTGTTTGTCAGTTTTCTCTCATTTAAGCCTGTAAAAGAATTTTGTTAGACATGTAAACAAGGGTCTAAATGTGCCTAGAGATTGAACTTGTATTAGAAGTTAAACTTCCTTCTCTTGATCCAGAATAGGCCAGTTCAGGGAAAATGAAGCCTGATAGTCTGTTGTTGATAGGGATTTTCATAACAGATGAGCTGTCATTTTACAGCTGTCACTGCAAGAGTGTTCAGAACAGCTAAACAGGGAAGAAACCCCAGCACAAGGCTGAGTAACTTGTGCTGTTCTGTGCAATTACAGTGCAGTTTACACTGCTATACTGGGACTACTTGAAGGTTAACCCGGGTTGCACTGGAGTCATTCTGGGTCACATCTCTAAACAGCCTGCTGCTGGGTACTGACCTTTTGCTTACTTTTAATAGAGTCAGAATTCCCTGCATTACTGTTTTCTCACTGTTTGCCTCTGTGGTAGCTGCGGATACGGTTTGTCCCCGCTGAAGCTGTTATCTTGGTCCCTTTGCAAGATTGTTGCCCAGGTGTGTTCAGACTTTTCACTGTGGTTTGACCTTAATATGCAGGCTGTTGCAAAGGTGCAAAAAGGAAATGAAAGCACAGCAGAGTACAGAAGTGGTGTCTGTAGAAAGAGGCTGAACATTTATTTCTGCAAGTGCTGATGTAATCTGTCTCACATTTCCGGGACACACAAAAAATGGGTGTAGTTCATTGTTTCTTAGCTTCTTGGATTACAGAGATCAGCCCTTGTAAACTCCACAGCTGCAGGTGCTCCTTTCTCTGGCAACTTGTTAGCACCAGCCTCTTACTTTAGGCTAAGGGGAAACCAAGGCAAACTGTGAGGTTTTTCTCTTGTCATTTTACTCACAGTGCTGTCTGTAACAGAAGATTTAAACTTTTGGTAAACAGAAGGAAATCTCAGCGTTTGGGTTTTGGACAAGGGGGTGTTGTTGAGAACTCAAGTCTTGCTAAATCCATTTCTAATAGAAAACATTCTGATAAATTAAGGATGTTTTCCTGTCATTAGAAACACTTACTGGCATTCTTTCCCCATAATCTTATTTTTATCAATGATTTAAAAATGTTAAGACTCCTGTTTATGATGTTGTTTGTTTTTTTTTTTAATGTTCACCCCGTCACTTATTTTGTGATGATGTTATGAGACTGTAAGGACAAAACTTAGATTTCAGGATTACTTGAATACAAAGGTCGAGGCAATCCCAGGCACAAACACAGGCTGGGCAGTGACTGGCTGGAAAGTAGCCCTGAGGAGAGAGACTTGGGGGTGCTGGTGGACAAAAAGCTCAACATGAGCTCTCAATGTGCACTTGCAGCCCGCAAAGCCAATCAGATCCTGGGCTGTATCAGGAGAAGTGTGGCTAGCAGGTCGAGGGAGGTGATCCTCCCCCTCTACTCAGCCCTGGTGAGACCCCACCTGGAGTACTGTGTCCAGTTCTGGAGCCTCTATTACAAGAGGGATGTGGAGGTGCTGGAATGTGTCCAGAGAAGGGCCACAAGGATGATCAGAGGGCTGGAGCACCTCTCCTATGAGGACAGACTGAAGGAGTTGGGGCTGTTCAGTCTGCAGAAGAGAAGGCTCCGAGGTGACCTCATTGTGGCCTTCCAGTATCTGAAGGGGGCCTACAGGAAGGCTGGGGAAGGACTTCTCAGGATCTCAGGTAGTGATAGGACTAGGGGGAATGGAATGAAGCTGGAGGTGGGGAGATTCAGGCTAGATGTGAGGAGGAGGTTCTTCACCATGAGAGTGGTGAAGCCCTGGAATGGGTTGTCCAGGGGGGTGGTCGGGGCCCCATCCCTGGGGATGTTTAAGAGCAGGCTGGATGAGGCTCTGGCCAGCCTGATCTAGTGTAGGGTGTCCCTGCCCATGGCAGGGGTTGGAACTAGATGATCCTTGTGGTCCCTTCCAACCCTGAATGAAACTATGAAAAAGAGGTGGGGTATGGTCTCTTCCCTTATCTGAGGTCTTGATTTGAATGTGGCATTCTGGAAGGCTAGGCTGGAAGGCTTGCTTCTAAGAGATGCAAGGCTTTTTATTCAGACATATCAGAATCTTAATTGGAGATCTGTATGTTTTGAACTTTGTCTGCATTACATTTTCCTTGCTTCCCTGGCTGCTGCTAGCAACCTAACCAATGAACTTCAGATTTAATGGCAATTGTTTTGTTCCATTCATGGTTTCATAAGGAAGAATGTTTTGCTTTCTGACCATTTGGTGAACTCCCCCACCCCCAGGACTCTAGTATCAAGTACAAGAAGGTCCTCAACTGCATGGTAGGTTGAGTTCTCCTGTAGTAGTAATTACCCACCCCCATCTCCCCAGCCCCTAAGCTGTTGATCCTGTGAGTGAACATGATCTCCATGAGAGTTGGAAATCTGAATCTATTTTTCACATCCCACTGTGCTAATTAGCATTAACATTTCTTATTTCACCTTTTGTGGCAGTGGAACAACAAAAAGGCAGAAACTTTCTGATCTTACAGGGTTGTTACTGGCCTGAAGAAATGCCTGAGAACTTTGTGGGTATATGAGCAACTGTCCTCAGACGTGACTGTGAAGGGAGGAGCTGAAGTCTTTCCACAAACCGGCAGTCTGGCACACTCTGTTCATTTGTTCCACTGTTTGTGGTAAATGACACAGTTCTGTGCAGGAGCATAAATCTGTCATTTCTCCTTGCAGAAGTGGTTTTTAGAGTCTGGGAATGGAAGCAAGTATCTGGTTGTGGGGATTTTACTTTTCAGTTGAATCCCACTTGTGTGTTCTAAAAATGAAACAATCGTTCCTGGCTCTCTTTCATTAAGCATAGGAAGGAGCTGTTGGAAAGGTACTGCTGTAAAATCTGTACTTTAAATTCTTCTACTTTGTGCTTGCACAGTGCACCCTTAGGTGATACAGTAAACCAATAAAGCACTAATTTCATGTAGCTAGCATAGGACTTCAAAGGAGTTCCCATTGTGTTGAAAGCTGTCCTTCAGTGCAGTGTGAGCTGACTTTGTGTGCATCGCAGCAAAGGTGCCATTCATAGAATGAATCATGGAAAGGTCCAGGCTTGAAGTGACCTCCAAAGGTCACCTAGTCTGACCTCCCCTCATTCAGCAGGGATATCCCCAACTAGACCAGGCTGCCCAGGAACTTGTCGAGCCTCACCCTGAGTATCTCCAGGGAAGGGGCCTCAACCACCTCCCTGGGCAACCTGTGCACTACTCTCATAGTAAAGAACTTGTTCCTTACATACATTTCACCTGTGCATTCTGCACTCACTTCAGCTGCACCAACAGCTCTGGTGTGTCACAGGGAGATCCCTGCATTTGGCTGACCTTGTTCATTGAGAAAAAAGGCTGGAGGAAATAAAGCTTCAGCTAAGGGGGGAAGGTATGTTTGTCCTTGCAGGTTATGCTTCCTTCATCTGGAATTGGTTCTAGAGCCACTGGATTCTTTAGTGCAGGTAGAACCTTTCCAAAATCATTTCAATGGACTATGCACAGTATTTTTAAGTGGGAAGTTTGCAGTGGTTGCTCATAGTCATATACTTGAGTTAGTGCCTTGCTTGCCACTGTTAGAGGTGGTGTTGCTTGCTGCTTGTTTCTGTGAGTGTTGCTGAGCAGATGGGAGCTGCAGGAGAGCGATTCTGCTGCCTTTTTTTGGTGTCTGTTTGTGTCAATTCTGGAGTGTTTCTCTTGTATGAATTTCTTTTGCTTTTTTTATCAACCAGTCACCTCTTGTGATTTAGCCTGAACAGGGCAAGTGTTATGCTGGTGAAGATGGTGTAGTAGTATGCTTGTTACAGGCTCTGTTGTATGTATATTCTTAGAGAAATGGTGAGCCTCGGTGTGTGTTTCATGACCTGACTTCAGAACATGAATGGCAGAGTAATGATGCTGTATTTGCTCTGTTTGGAGAATGTGATCTCAGTCTGTCTTCAAAATTTGTAAAGCTCAGTTGAATGGGGAATAAAAAAAAAATAGAAATGGGTAGATTCAGATTGGATATTAGGAAGAAGTTCTTCACCGTGAGGGTGGTGAGACCCTGGAGCAGGTTGCCCAGGGAGGTGATGGAAGCCCTGTCCCTGGAGGTTTTTAAGGCCAGGTTGGATGTGG
This sequence comes from Melanerpes formicivorus, assembly GCF_026170545.1. NCBI lineage: Eukaryota > Metazoa > Chordata > Aves > Piciformes > Picidae > Melanerpes > Melanerpes formicivorus. The sequence goes on along the minus strand of NW_027142366.1, from coordinate 9,595,828 downwards.
CTCTGGGCAACCTGGTCTAGTGTCAGGTGTCCCTGCCCACGGCAGGGAGTTGGAACTAGATGATCCTTGAGGTCCCCTCTAACCCTAACAATTCTGTGATTCTGTGAATGAAACTTACTTGGCAAGATGAATAACTTTGCAGAGCTCTTTTAGGGTCATCACTTGAAAACAGACCTCCTAGCCTACTGCAAAGTCTGGATCAATTGGTAGTTAATTGTTTTCCTTAATTCTCAGTGTGGTCAACAGTGTAACTTTTTACTGTTGGTTTTGATGGAGACTGGTGGTATTTGGGACTTACAAAGCAAGGGCAGTGTTCCTTTGAGACATCCTTAAAGGGAGAGGTCCATTTCTGCTCCCCCAACCTTGTGTTGTCACTGATGCTAGTAAGCTCACCTGAAGCTGTAGGCTCATTCAGATTAGGCAAATCTCTGCTCTGGGAAGAGGCAGGCAGGAAATTTGCTGTCTTGGATTGTGTGAACTACAGGCTGATGGTCTCAGCATCTGAGGCAGAATGGTTGAGTCAGCTCCTGGGTTTGTAGGTGCTACACCAGGGAGCTTAATGCCATATCTAGAGCTGCCAAATGGTGAGACTTCCCATTCCAACAAGAAAGCTATAATGGCATTATAATAGAAGTTGTCAGCTGCAGTTGCAGTGGTAGTGCCTGAGAGTGCTAATTACTTGCAATCTAGTAGCTGTAAGCATTCCAGGAAGTGAAAAAATATTTCATGTGCTGTTAGGAAAATAAGGTTGAGGAACCCTATCATGGTATGACAAAGGAAGTGGTTCTTCTATGGGTGATATCAAAGTAGTAGATACACAATGATGCAGTGCCAAACTCCACTTGAAGGAGTAAGTGTTGGCTGTGGTATTAAGATTCCAGTGGGCTTTTGTAATTCCATTTTTTATGTAGGTGTGTGGCAATGTTTAAGCTGGTTCACGCAGGTAGGTTTAACAACGTGCTTGGCAGCCTGCATCTCCAGCACACTTGTGCACAGCAGGCATGAATCTGAGCAGTTCTGGTCGCTCCATTTGTGCCAGCCAGAATGTTAAAATATGCTGTGGGTCAAGCAGTGTGATTGATGTGAGAGCAGGCGAAGGCTGGCTGCTCCTTTCACAGCCTTCCTGGCTGCCAGGGGAGAGCCAGCCAGCCTCAGGATCCCATCCAGGGTCAAAGACTTGTTCCTCAGGTCAGGCACACTGGAGGCATGCAGCTGCCTTGCAATCAGAATAACTGACCTTTCATGGTGCAACTTTGTCTCATGGTCCTGTTGCCAAGGTTTTTATCTTCCTGTTGCTGATGTTTTCGATGGGAATTAACAGGGTTCTTTGTTTTCCTCAGTTAAAGGACTGTTAAAGAACTGGTTTACCTGTGAATAGATCTCTGTGATTCTGTGGAACATGAAACAGCTTTTCTGCTGCTCTTGGAATGAGAGAGTTTCACTTCTAACATGATAGGAAGCTTTTTTTGTACCATAAAAGAAAATGTGCTTTTGGGCACAGAAACTGTGGACTGGTTGGGTTTCTTCTTAGTTTTTTTCAGCCACAGTGCTGGCAATGAAATGAAAACTGAGAAATAGGTCAGATAAATTTAAAATGCCCATTTGCCATTTCAGGAAACATTCCAAATGTCCAGGGATTTTAAAAGTATAAACCCCCCAGGAAACCAAACCCAACCTGAAACTATTTAACATCAGTGATGTGGTTCTCAACCAGACTAAAACTCTCCTACTGTGTACCAAGAAAGGAACTTGGCTCACACGAATTCTTCTCTTGTGGATTTCTGCAGTCATACCTTCAATGAAGGGCTGCTTCCAGGTGAGACCATCTGACAGCTACACACCTAGCCCTTTTTTTCCTCCTTCATGCCAGGAGGCTGGTGGTTTGTGCAGGCTTTCAGTGGATCCTTGGATCTCTGTCATTTGATGTTCCCTTTCAAAGTAGAAAGGTTAGCTTGATCAGTCAGAATGAAAATTGTCATTAGTCATTGAGGTGTGAAAGTGGGGCAACTTAGGGCTTTACTAGAACTTGCTGGAATACTGTGTCTAGAACTTGAGTCAGAAAAGATGTCATTAGTGTGCTAACTGCTTAATACAAAGGCCTGCTTCTGTGAATGCTTCTACATTGATCTGTAAATAAGTTTGGTTTGTGCTGAAAAAACCTACAACCCTGAAACTGAGTTTAAAGTGAAGGAGAAGCCTGTGCTCTAAACTGGCAGGGCTTGCCTGGGCTTGTGTGACTGAGCAGTGACTGAGTGCTTGGTTGTTTCGTGGGGAGGGTGCCACGTTTTCCACCCACTGCTGAAGCTCATGGAGCCATGGGATTCTCCATGCAGAGTTTAGGTCATGCCTTGCTTTTGTAGTGGGTCGACTTCCTCCTGGCTTTGCTCTCTGAGACCATTAACATCTCAGTTTAGACTGGAGCTAGCTTCTGATGTGACCTCCTGAGAGTCCTCTGTCCTGCTTGTTGGTTTGCTTAAGAGCAGTCAAGTACCTTTTGGACAGGCATCAACTGGGAAGTGTGCTCCAGTGGCTGATGGGCACTCTGGCCAGGCTGCAGGGAGCCAGCAACTTGACTTGTGTGAACCTATTGGAAAGGTGTCTTGTGAGGACATTGGGTGCTCAGCAGCATTTGCTTTATGGCTCTAATCCTGTCTGGGCTACTTTTTGCCATGTGTAGACATAACCTTAGAGAACTATTCCTAGGGAATGAATAGGAAAAGATACCACCATGTGTCTCTCTTCATGCTTGCTTTCCTTGCCTTTTGCCATCTGAAAGGACTGTAAAAAGGGGTTTCTGCACCTCCCCTGTGTGTAACTGTTTCTCCTGCTGTAGCTGTTAAATCCTAGCAGTAATCTTAGTCCAAACTGCCCATTTGTCCCCACTTGCCATTCTTAATCCTCGAGTACCATTTCACTGTACCCCCTGCCTGCCTGCAGAAACACTTCCAGGTAACTTGCCGACCTGCAGTCTTTCATTTGACTCTTGTATGTGTTCAGAATGTGCTCTAGCCAATATGCCTAGCAGCCATGCATGCAGCACCTTTGTTTAGCCACCTGGTTGTGCATCACCAGCTTTGTCCTTTCTGGTGATTGCCTGATTCACTTTGCAGCAAACATTTGGAAAACCCTGGAAAGGAGACAGTCACTTTCTTAAGCAGTGTGTGGGTCTCCAGAAGTGTACTCAGTAAATGATGTCAGTGCTCTTGTTTGTTTGTAAAGCTGATTACATCCTGTCAGTGTGCTTGTGTAATCACATTAACCATCTGAATTTGTGAATTGTAAACTGTTCTGCAGAGTCATGAGACTTTTTCTTGGCTGCTGTGCTGCAGCAGAGCATCTGGGACTTAGAAAGGCAAACCCATTTGAGCAGCAGCTGAATGTAAGGATGACTCAGCTGAATGTCTGATGATGGTCTGCAGCCAGGGGACTTAACAAGCATGTGGCTTGTCTACAGCGTCTGGCATCCCCAGCCTTCTCACCAACAGCTTACCTGACTCCTCTGCAGGTGCATTGAAACACAGCTGGGCATTTTTATGCTTTACCAGTGTTAATTTCCTTGAACTAGCTGTATAAAGTGTGGAGATGTATGTAGGTATTTCTTCATGGTTAAACTGGCACATAAGAAAAGGTTGGAAGTGAGAAGAACTTTTAAGAATGATGTGGAATTAGTGGAGGAAAAATAACAGATGTGCCCCCTGTGCATACTCTTGTATCTAACTCAGAAAGAAGTCCTAGATACTGACAGAAACTGAGAGGGAAGTAGGGAAGGAAATACTTTCATTTATACATTTTCAAAAGAAGTTTGTAGGGTTTTTTATTTCTTTCCTCTCTCTCTCTAAAACAACAAAAAAAAAAAGCCAACTGAATCAAGCACCCAAAAGCCTACACCCCTTCCCTCTGCCCTCCAAAAGAAACCAACAAAAACCCCCTCAGAACATCTTAATATGGAATGCTCAGATTCAAGGGGGAATGTGTTCTGTGATAAAATAACGTCTGGTTAGCCTCAAATTGACATGTTTGCAGCTTTTATCTGCTTAGATCTATTTTCCTCTCTTTGTAATTACATTTGAAGCTGTTTAATCAGTGGAATATGAAGCAAATAATGATCAAAGTGTGGTGATTCTGGACAGTGGGATGTGTTTCCAGCTTTGATGTTGAAATAGAAGGGTTAGATGCTCCAACTCCTTTTGGTTCTGTCTCCTCATCTATAAAATGTGGACAATGGCACTTACTTCTGTGACCAGCTCAGGCTTTTATTGAGGAGGAGGATTACTGACTGCCATTATGTCCCAGTAGTGGCACTGGTATTCTGTGCAGTTGGAAGTGGTGCAACTGGAAAAAATGCTTTGCAGCTGAAAAATGACACTAGTTGATGAGCCTTTGGGCATAGGACTGCTGCTCTGGGCTGTGTGGCTTTAAAACTGAAGCCTATGAGCTATGCTTTGGCTATCAAATATTGCAATGCATCTGCAGCAGTGATCCCTGTATTATGTCATTCTGCTGGAGGGTCAGAAACCTACAGCACTTCACTGAAGTGTCCCTTGCTATAACTTTACAGCAGACTCAGTAGTTTTAAGGTAAAATTGGCCTTCAAGAGATTTCCCTAACTTGCTTGGGGGCTGTGAGACTACTTCATAAATAGTGAAGTGATGTTGTCTTGTGGTGTTTCACTTTTACTGTGTGCCAAATAATGTTTCCACACTGACTTGGCAATGCAATATGTATTTATGTGTAGGTAGGCAGTGGTTAGAATGGCATTCCCATGTTAGATTTCTGCAATGATAGTGATATTCCCTGTCATAATGGGAGAGAGCTGGCATTCTCATACTAGTTTTCCACAACAGTAATGTGGAAATCCTTGATTAATACTGTTTAAGATTCCAATAAGTACTTTTCAAGGTATTCCATTTGAGTGAGTTATGTTGTGGTAGTGGTGTGTAACCAACAGAAGTGACTGTTGTCTTTTGAGTGTTTAGCATTCCTGAGCTACAAAAAATGCAGTAAAATCAGATACATCACAGAATGGAGACAGTTTAATACAAGTGTAGCTGCACCAGAAAAGGTACAGAAGGAGGCAGATAGTGGCCATTTCTTCTTTCAAATACTGGAGTTCATTATTTTCTTCTTTAACTTCTCCTGTCTTTCTCCTATCTTTATAATTTTTATTGATGATCTGGATGAGGGCACTGAGTCCATCATCAGTAAATTTGCTGATGATACCAAGCTGGGGGCAGGAGTTGATCTGCTGGAGGGTAGAGAGACCTCGACAGGCTGGACAGATGGGCAGAATCCAACAGCATGAGATTGAACACATCCAAGTGCTGGGTTCTGCACATTGGCCACAACAACCCCATGCAGTGCTACAGGCTGGGGTCAGAGTGGCTGGAGAGCAGCCAGGCAGAGAGGGACCTGGGGGTGCTGGTCGATGGCAGGCTGAACATGAGCCTGCAGTGTGCCCAGGCAGCCAAGAGGGCCAATGGCATCCTGGCCTGCATCAGGAACAGTGTGGCCAGCAGGAGCAGGGAGGTCATTCTGCCCTTATACACCGCACTGGTTAGGCCACACCTCGAGTCTTGTGTCCAGTTCTGGGCCCCTCAGTTTAGGAAGGAGGTTGCTTGCTGGAACGAGTCCAGAGAAGAGCAACAAAGCTGGGGAGGGGTTTGGAACACAAGCCCTATGAGGAAAGACTGAGGGAGCTGGGGTTGCTCAGCCTGGAGAGGAGGAGACTCAGGGGTGACCTTATCACTCTCTACAACTACCTGAAGGGAGGTTGTAGACAGGCGGATGATGGTCTCTCCTCCCAAGAGGACACAGTCTCAGGCTGCACCAGGGGAGGTTCAGGTTGGATGTTAGGAAGAAATTCTATACAGAAAGAGTGATTGCCCATTGGAATGGGCTGCCCAAGGAGGTGGTGGAGTCGCCATCATTGGAGGTGTTCAGGAGGAGACTTGATGGGGTGCTTGGTGCCATGGGTTAGTTGTTTAGGTGGTTTGGGTTGGTTGATGGGTTGGATGCGATGATCTTGAAGGTCTCTTCCAACCTGGTTTGGTTTATTCTAAATAAAGGTTTATTCTATTCTATTTTCTCTTCCCAGGACTGGAACCTGACATGGCACACAGAAAATCCAGACTTCACCCCATGCTTTCAGAACACAGTCCTGGTGTGGATCCCTTGCATTTACCTATGGGTCTGCTTCCCTGTGTACTACCTGTACCTTCGCTGCCATGACAGGGGGTACATACAAATGTCAAACCTCAACAAAGCCAAGACGGTAAGGTGGCTTTCTAGGTGCATCTTACTGAGCTTGCCTGCGTGTTTGAATCTGTTTTCAGGTGTGTTTTAGCACACTGTTTTTGTTGAGCATCAATGAGCACTTCAGCTGTAACTTACTTGTTCTGCTTGTGTTTGATTTCCAAGCCTTGTGTATTTGAGTTGCCCTTTTATCAGTACAGTAGGCTTTATGAAATACACTCTGACAAAAAAGCATGTGAATCCTTGGTAACACCAGTTGGAGAAGACTTTTTAAGGCAGCTCAATCTCGAGGCTGTTGCTGCAGTAATAAAAGACCTTTATTGTCCTGTCAGCTTCGTAAGTTACATGGCATAGATTTCTAGAAACGCTGCAGGTGTTCTCCTTGTACTGTGAGACAGGCAGTTAATGTTTTCCTAATCCCCCCTGTAGACTAAGTGAAACATTTTAAGGACTCTAGTAGCATGGAGTATTGGAGAGCTTTTGTCTCTGCAGTCTGTTATTCAGGAGCGAGGTACACGAGCTTCTTTGTGTTTCAGAATACACTGAATTATGTGGTAGTGTAAATGAGTAAACTTTTTTCTTCCAGTGGGGGGATCCTATAGGTAAAGGCAAGTGATTTTTCTTTTGTGCCTGTTGTGGAATTGCTCAAAAGAGGAGATCTGATTATGACGACTCCTAAGACATGGTGTTCATGTGTAGATTGTGCTGCCCCATCTCTGTAAACTGGAGTGTGAAATACTCTTCTGTATTGCAGGCTTTGGGCCTAATGCTGTGGCTGGTCTGCTGGGCAGACGTTTTCTACTCTTTCTGGGAAAGAAGTCAAAACATATCTCAAGCACCGTTTTACCTGGTTAGCCCTACAGTGCTGGGTATAACAATGGTGAGTCCTGCTGCTGTGCCTTTTGCTCATGCAAACCCTTAGGCACTAGCACACATCTTAGCCTTATTCACTGCTATAATTCCTTAAGCTGCAACCTTCACATACAGACTTCATCTGCAGTTGCTCTGTGAAACTCTGACTCAGGAATGTCTGCTTTCTTCTAATAAAAGCTAGGAAGCGCTCCCAGCCCAGCTGTGCTCAGTGTGCTGCATCTGAACCCACGAGCTGGTGCTAGTTGTCCTGCCTTGTTTTGCTAGGCTAAAGGTATTTAGTTCATTTAATGGCCTGACTAAAGCGTGGGTGGAGAAATCAAACTGAGAGAACTGACTAACCCTAGTTAATACAAACCACACTAAACTTGGTAAAAGTCAGCTGAAGGCATGTTGAGTATCTGTGACAAACTCCTTGTCTGTACCATTCTCTTAGTGTTTGTTTTCTTTGTTACATTTGGTAGCAGGGTGGAAAAATCTTCAGTGCCACCCGAGGTACTTGTGTGTCCCCAGCTACCTCCTTCTGTCTAGATGCACAAGTATTGTCTGCTTTGGCACCAGAATCTCTGCATCTGCCTTATTATTCATTTATTGTCAGTTGCCTTATATTTATCACAGGCTTGGTGCTTACTAAAGATGTTACTCAGGAAGGGGATGGGCAGCAGCAACAAACACAGCATTTAGAATAGAATAAACCAGGTTGGAAGAGACCTTCAAGATCATCGTGTCCAACCTATCATCCAACACCACCTAACCAACTAAACCATGCAACCAAGCACCCTGTCAAGTCTCCTCCTGAACACCTCCAGTAACCACAATAATATAAAAAATCAAAACAAACCAGAGGAGCCAACAACTCTGAAACATCCTGACAGGTGCAGGAGCTGTTAAGTGGTTTGTGGTCATTTGATAATGCAGTTTTCAAGCTTTTGTCAGGCTGATTGAAAATGCACATCTAAGCAGCCCAGTGAGATTACCAAGTCATAGCAGCTTCCTAAAAGACTCTGAAAACACACAAAATACAGAAATTGAGTAATATTTGGTCGCTGTTGTTTGGCATCATGGCTTGTATGGGGAAAAAAAGTCTTTGTATTTAAAGAGAAAAAATAGTCAGGAAACACCTGCAAAGTGTACAGTGTCACTATACTGTAACTGCATTTGGTTTGCTCTCTACAACAACCTGAAGGGTGGCTGGAGCCAGGAAGGGGTTAGTCTCTTCTCCCAGGCAACCAGCACCAGAACAAGAGGACACAGTCTCAAGCTGTGCCAGGGGAAGTTTAGGCTTGAGATGAGGAGAAAATTCTTCACTGAGAGTCATTCGTCATTGGAATGTGCTGCCCAGGGAGGTGGTGGAGTCGCCATCCCTGGAGGTGTTCAAGATGAGATTGGATGTGGCACTTGGTGCCATGGTCTAGTCATGAGGTCTGTGGTGATATGTTGGACTCGATGATCTTTGAGGTCTCTTCCAACCTTAATGATACTGTGATGTAGAACCAGGAAGGTAAAAGTAGCCAAGCAAATTTTGCCAGTGCTTTTGTGCATGTCATCATTTACTTCTATGCAATATGTATTCCTCTTCTCTTTTTTGTCCACTTATCCTTGCTGCTGCAGAGAACTTCCCATTGAAACATATTTTTGAATCACACTTAAAAGCTCTGGCTGTTGGAATGTCTGTGAGTTACTGTATTTGAAGTGTTCAGTAAGCACACTTCAACACAGTTTGTAACTACATGTTTATTTTATTTGTCTGCAGCTGATTGCCACATTTTTAATACAGTATGAAAGAATAAAAGGAGTCCAGTCTTCAGGTGTAATGATGATTTTCTGGCTCATCTCACTGGCATGTGCCACGGTGGTTTTTAGATCCAAAATAATAGATGCCTTAAATCCGGTAAGTGATTGCTAGCCTCGTCCAGGTGAAAATAGTCCCATGTGCTGCGGGAGCGGAGGAGCTGCTTGCCGATGACGCCAGTCGAGGCAGTTAATGACCTGTTCAGCATACCTCTGTTCCTTGAGTTACGAAAGCAAAACAAGCAAGACTTGATGGCTGGTGAAATTCATAGTGATCTGAACTGTAGCAGGAGCTGCTGCAAAGGGGCTGTGTCTGCTAGGGTGCACTGGAAGTGTGTGATGCTTGACCGGAAGCTTCTGGGAGCTTACGCCTCCTTCTTCCTGTTGGCTGTGCGGTGAATTTCCTGGAGCACTTGCTGGTGGTGTTCATGGGATCTGAGCTGCTGAGACAAGAGGAAAACGGGCACCTGAAATACTTTTATGTCGGTCTGTGCTATAGTAAGGCCACCTGAAAGATGAGATTGGTTATGGAGCTGCCTAAAACTGACTTATCACTTCTGTTTCTTGGAACACTAAAGCCATGCAGTGAATTATGAGAACTTCCAGCCAACTTCTGTCTTTAGCTGTTGGAGTGATATTTCACTGGTGGTGGTGGGGGTGTGTGTGTGTTCACCTGCCCCTGGTCTTTGATTTCTGTGGATTGTACTTTATGTATCAGTCCCAGTCTAAAAAATGAAAGAACCTCTGGAATTTGAGTACAGCACAAACTGTAACCTAAATCTGGCTCCTCTAATTAGATTCCTATATGCACGCTAATTAACAGATTGGCTTTGAAAACTCTATCCTACCCAGTGCATACATGCCTTACTCCTGTAAAGAATACCTTGACTTCAAATTGGGGCACACTGCATTGGTGCAAAGTGTGTCTTAAAGAGAACTTCTCTATGGAGGAAGTTCATGCTTGTGTGTTCATGGCAGTGACTGGTCAAAAATAACTGGTATCTTTCATCTGCTCCCCTCCTCTCTTTACCTCCCCTTTACCAAAATAGGCATTGACTTCAATTTGCATGTGTGTGGGTAGTGTGACAGTTTACAGGATTCACAGTAAGAAGCTGGTTTGTGTTTGAGTAACATGTTGTTTTAAAGAAATTCCTCAAGCCTTCTAACTGGAATGCTGCCTTCCTTTACAGGGTGCTAAAGTGGATGCTTTCCGTTATGTCACCTTCTGCATCTACTTCGTCCTGCTGCTCGTGCAGCTCATCCTGTGCTGTTTTCCAGAACGACCACCTCTGTTTTCTGAAACAATAAATGATCCTGTAAGTGTTCAGTTCATCCTGGCTGCTGGGCATCGTGCAGGCAATATTCTGTACAATGCCAGTCTGTCAGATGCCCAATCATTCAGTTCTTGTTAACTTGTTTGCCATGGACTGTTCTTCCTAATCTTTAGTTGGTGATGCAGATGAAGCCCACAAAATGCAAAACAGGGTGGGCTGCATTTAAGAGAAAGAGCAGAGATGCTGCTCCAGTCATTCCTGAATAGCATCCCTGAAGGTTAGGTCGGATGTGTTTATATTCAGAGGCAGTTGGTAGGCAGTATTGGGTTGAAGTGCTGCCTCCTAGTCATCTGGTAGCATTCAGCAGGCAGGAACGCTGAAGGATGTGTGTTCTCTTGAGGATCTACACCTGGAAAACTGCATTTGCTTTCCATATTTACCTCTCTTGTGCCAAGCAAAACTTTAACCAGCTCAATTGCAGAAGCAGTTAATGTCAGAGGGTGGTCTGGATGTAGACATCAATATTTATTTATTTTGCTTAGGTTCTCAACTCTAGGCTCTAGCTGTATGGCATGGATCTAAAGTGACACAGGGGGTGCTGCACCTTTGTACTGCTTGCTTAGCCCCAGGCTAGACCCAAGTCACAGTGGAGTGGAGACTTGGGGGTGCTGGTGGACAAAAAGCTCAACATGAGCTCTCAGTGTGCACTTGCAGCCCGCAAAGCCAATCAGATCCTGGGCTGCATCAGGAGAAGTGTGGCTAGCAGGTCGAGGGAGGTGATCCTCCCCCTCTACTCAGCCCTGGTGAGACCCCACCTGGAGTACTGTGTCCAGTTTTGGAGCCCCTATTACAAGAGGGATGTGGAGGTGCTGGAACGTGTCCAGAGAAGGGCCACAAGGATGATCAGAGGGCTGGAGCACCTCTCCTATGAGGACAGACTGAAGGAGTTGGGGCTGTTCAGTCTGCAGAAGAGAAGGCTCCGAGGTGACCTCATTGTCGCCTTCCAGTATCTGAAGGGGGCCTACAGGAAGGCTGGGGAAGGACTTCTGAGGATCTCAGGTAGTGATAGGACTAGGGGGAATGGAATGAAGCTGGAGGTGGGGAGATTCAGGCTAGATGTGAGGAGGAGGTTCTTCACCATGAGAGTGGTGAAACCCTGGAATGTGTTGTCCAGGGAGGTGGTCGAGGCCCCGTCCCTGGGGGTGTTTAAGAGCAGGCTGGATGAGGCTCTGGGCAGCCTGATGTAGTGTGGGGTGTCCCTGCCCATGGCAGGGGGGTTGGAACTAGATGATCCTTGTGGTCCCTTCCAACCCTGAATGAAACTATGAAACTATGAGTGACTCCTGTTGCTGCCTGGAGTTTGGATCTTCCAAGTTGAGAAGTTTCAGTTCTGTATTTTTTGATAAGATGTAGTTCTGATTTGATGGAGGTTAGGTGGTACTGACTGATGAAGGAAGGTGTAAAATAAATGCTGATGTTGCAACTGTGGAATAGGTCCCTAACCATTTGCACTTACTGAATTCCACAGTCACCTTCTCTGGTCATATCCAGTGTGCCAGTGTTGCTCTGCATACCACTGGCAGACAGTCTGTATGCCTATGTCTGGAGGGAGGAGTATGCTGCTGAACTTGTGGATCCTCTTAATCTTTGGGTTCTTTTCATCTCATTCAGGGCTCAAATGTATTTGACAGGATTCTGTAGATTTAGGGAAACCTTTTCTGCTTTGATCATGGTTACAGTAATTACAATGTGCTTTGAGACCACAGTGGTTTGTTTTTTCTTTTGAGTATTTCTAGGAGTGCCTCTAGGAAATAATGAAGACTTTAAACCCTAACCTTCTTTTCTCCCGAGTGGTGTGTTTATTGAGTGTTGCCATGGGGAAAGAACAAAGGAAGTCACATTAATCAGCCTTAAATTCTGCTTGGTTCCCTTCTGCCAAGCATTTCCAAACCAGAAATATTTGTAGATCCTGAGTCAAATTTTGTTATGGGTTTACTTAACCCAAAAAACTACAGTGAAGTTTCAAAGATGTAGGTGCTGACGTGTATAGAATCAAACAATGTTTTGCCTCTTCTTTTCACTGTGATTACAATACAGGAGTCTGGATTTGTTACAACTTGACTTCATTCTGTCTGGCAGGACTGTCAGTAGGATTAATAGTTCTTTCTGTATCATCTGTAATCTGATGTTTTAAACTTTTGCTTTAAAGTCCAGATTTTGGTAGCACAGGATCTAGTGGACTCTTCAGAGTTTCCACCTGAAAGTAGATTTAATTAGATTCTGGATAGTCCAGCATATTTTGAACTGTTGCTGAAGTTGAGAGGGTTTCCTTTGTTCACTGAAGGAGAAGTCTGTCTGGTGGCAATGTCAGGGTGGCTTGAAAGTAGTCTCCTCCCCTGCTGTTTTCTCGTCTTGCTTTAACTTCTCTGAGTGTAAAATCTCTCTCCGTTGATGGTGCTGGATTTGCTTGCAATCATTTTGTTGCAAGTGGTTAAGTGCTTTGGAAATGTGGAACCCTTATCCCTTTCCAAAAAAAGCACCTCTCATACCTGCTCTTAAAGTTCCCTACAAGGCTGCAGAAGCTTTGTGATGAAGAGGGAATGCAGGAGTCTGTTTTGCTGCATAGCTTGATTGCAACACACTTGAAGAGAGCTAAGTGGGGAAGCCAGGCCATGTAAACATGGGTTGGAAAATGCACATCTTGGAAATGCTTGGCTCTGTTTTAATTGCAGTACTCTGGTGATATTTGGGGATTTTTGTGGACAGAAATACCTCAGCTGCTCCAGTTACAGTTGGTGATAAAAACAGCAGGTTTTATGCCCCTGGAGTGGCTGCTTTTAGCATTCTTTAGATGCTGTTCAGAGCAGTGAGAGAGGGAAGAGAAATCTGCACTGAAATTCTGCAAGTGGATTGCCTTAAATGCATTTGAAATGATTCCAGCCTTGCTGTCTGCTGTTTTCAACCAGCCGTATTAGGAGACGATAACCTGAAGTGTGCTGTGCTGCCTGATGAGTAAGGTGCAGGGGTTTAGGGGCTGTTTTGGGTTGCTTTCCTGGAGTTTGCCACTTTTTGTTTAAACTTGTGCATCTGTTTTGATGAAGTCACAGCACTTACCTGCTAGAACAGGAGGGCTGAATTCTTCATTTATGGCTAGCTACCCACTTCACATATTTCTGTTCTCCTATGGCACAGGCAGACAGTGATTGTGATGTCTGCAGAGACTCTGGCCTGCACTGTCTTAGACTCAGTGAGATTGGAAAAGACCTCAAAGATCAAGTCCAACCTGTCACCCAAGACCTCATGACTACTAAACCATGGCTTCAAGTGCCATGTCCCAGTGCCCTGTCTTAGAAAATTCCCTCCACTATTTGTTGTGTTGTTGATGTGGAGCGCTGCTTAATCCTGTGTCCCAAAGAGGAGGCTTAGGGGAGACCTTATTGCTGTCTACAACTACCTGAGGGGTGGCTGTAGCCAGGTGGGGGTTCGTCTCTTCTCCCAGGCAACCAGCACCAGAACAAGAGGACACAGTCTCAAGCTGCACCAGAGGAGGTTTAGGCTGGATGTTAGGAAGAAGTTCTTCACAGAGGGAGTGATTTGCTATTGGGATGGGCTGCCCAGGGAGGTGGTGGAGTCACCATCACTGGAGGTGTTTAAGAAGAGACTGGCTGAGGCACTTGGTGCCATGGTTTAGTTTATAAGATGGTGTTGGGTGATAGGTTGGATTTGATGATCTCAAAGGTCTTTTCCAGCCTGGTTTATTCTATTCTAAATGCTCTGTTCTGCTGACAGCCTTGAAGTTGTGCTTGTGTTTTCTGACGAAGCTTTCAACAGCACAAATGACAAGTTTAGTAATGTGAAAAAAACCCTATAAATAAAAGCATCTTTTCTGCCTGGTTTGTTTCTTCTGGCCCTGTATCACTCCTTCTGTATGTGAACTGTTTTCTTTTTCTCTCCTTTAGAACCCATGTCCAGAGTTCAGTGCTTCTTTCCTCTCCAGAATCACGTTCTGGTGGATCACTGGGTAAGGTCAAGATAATGCATAAAGCACCAGTTAAATGTCAGTTGGCATTTTAGTGTCCTGCTTTCAGAGTTGAATTAGCAACATTCACACATTAATAATCTCGGTGGTTGTGGCTGGTTGGTTTTTTACATAGATTAACTTGATTCCTTCCACCCCCCCATCTGATGAATCTTTTTTACAGCCTCTGTTGCAGGGTCTTTATTATAGATTTTGCCAGTGTATATCTGGTGTGCTTTTGAAAGAATATAATAATGATACAAAATACTTGGGAAATAGAAGCAGCTAGAAATCATCTGTGGTATTTGGAAACGAAGGCGTTAAAACCTGTTAGCTCTTCTTGTCCAAGAGGGCTTTTGGTGGTGGTTTTTTTTGGTTAACTTAGCTGTAGTTATGCTGTATGATGTGATCACAACACATGTTCTTGTGAGTTAAAACACAGAGCCATGTAAAACTGTCTCGGTGTATAGTTGGCCGGAGTTCCAACAGAAAGCGAGATGAAAGGAATTGCTTGGTGAAATGAAAGGCTAATAAAGATTTTGAAACTTAGTAGACATGGTAATATTAATTGCCTGGCTGATTTTCAAATGAGATCACTTCACCCTTTCTTTTAAGTTCCCTGACATTTGAATTCAGTGGCATATTCTGGATCCTTAAATGTTTTGATGTCTAATTCTCACAGTAAAGACAGGAGGATGTGTACTTCAGCATCCAGATCTGTGTTGCTGCAAGTACCAACTTGTGCATGCATTTCTGTGGAGAGTTGGCTCAGTTTTGGGGCTTGGTATAAGTTATATATGTATTTATATATGCACACATCTCTAGTGTTCTTAACCATGTAGTGCTGATTATTTCTGGCACAGGTTGATGATTCAGGGCTATCGGAGACCTTTGGAAGCCAAGGATTTGTGGTCATTAAATAAAGAGGACACATCAGAGGAGGTAGTGCCAGGTTTGGCTAGAAACTGGGCAAAAGAGTGGGCAAAGACCAAGAGGTAAGTTCAGTTATGTTGGCTAGCAGTTCTTCCAAGATGTGGAGGTTCAAAAGCTCAAGTTACTCAGCCTCTACTTAGAGGTGTATCTCATTTGTTATCAACCCTGCTTTTGTAAGGCCCAAGTGGCAGCTCTGTGTTTGGCCTTGTGTGCATGGAAAACGAGGACCAAGCAGGGTGTTGAGTGTCTGCTTGATGATGAGCTGTGTCACGTTTTGCCTTAGTCTGTCACAATCTGAAGCTGATGGTTGTTGCTTTTGCTGTGTGACCTTTCCCTGGGGAAGAAATATTTTCACATAATCAAACTTCAGTCCTGTAATTTAGGAGCTTGGGCTCCCTCTGTAGTTACTGAAGGCTCAGGAGGGCAGTTCAGGGTGTAAAAGTGAGCTGCTTATTTCTTTCCTTGGACTATATAGGGAGCCTGGGCACCCAAGCCAGCTGACTAAAATTAGACTGCATGCCTGCAGTTTCTATCCTACTTGCATCATCCCTTCCTGCAGCAAACAGAAGCACCCCCTTCATTGGAGGGGAATGGCTTGCTTGCTTCCACAGTGTGTTTTCACATGCAGCTCAGAAGGTCAGAAGTATGTAGCTTGTCATAAGCCAGGCACAGGGAATGAATCTGTGCAGCCCATTGAGGATGACTTGGTGTAAGTCTGACTGCAGCTCTGGTGGCGTAGTGAGGCCTTGCTTTTGATGAAAGTGCAGCCTACTGGACACTAGAAAAAGAGGGCACTTTTAAGTTTAGCACAGGTTACAGCCCTGTTCCTTGTTCCTCAGGGCACACCTGTAGGGAGAGATCCAACAGGAGTGTTTCCTGTTCCTACAAAGACCGTTTCTGAAAGGCCAATTTACTTAGCTAAGGCTGAGTGATGAAACAATGTTTGACTGACAGAAAAATCCAGTTAAACTATTAAGAAGGGCAGTAAACAGCTCATAAGCATCTCATTTGTAGCCTGTGCACTTTTTCAGTTGGCTTTATGTTTGAATTGAGGCCACATATTATACCTGCTCTTGTTTCAGGCAACCATTAAATATGTTGTACTCGTCCAAAAAGCCGCCAAAACCGAGCGACTCAGGTGGTGATGTGACAGAAGAGGCTGAGGCTTTGATTATAAAACCATCTCAGAAGAGCTCTGAAGCATCTTTATTCAAGGTGTTATATAAA
This sequence comes from Melanerpes formicivorus, assembly GCF_026170545.1. Taxonomy (NCBI): domain Eukaryota; kingdom Metazoa; phylum Chordata; class Aves; order Piciformes; family Picidae; genus Melanerpes; species Melanerpes formicivorus. The sequence goes on along the minus strand of NW_027142366.1, from coordinate 9,579,463 downwards.
ACCTTTGGACCATATTTTCTCATGAGCTTCCTGTTTAAAGCTGCACATGATCTCTTGATGTTTGCAGGCCCGGAAATTCTGAAGTAAGACCTCGATACATCCTGATTGTATTAAAAGTATGCAGACAATTTACAAACACACTGCTTTGCTTTCAGCTGTGGGGAAGAGTTGCCATGCAAATGGGAGACCACAGCCACAGATTCTTTTGCTTCATTGATTTTCAGTTTATCACTTTGTGCATTTAAACAGCTGACATTTTGTGTTCCTTTCCCACACTAGGAAGGTCAGGCATCAACACAATAAAAATACTTGTAGAGTTTATTTAAATCTAACTTGTAATGGTAGTGGGACTACAAGTCACAGTGTGTGAAGCAACAAAGAGCTAAGGGGGTAGGCATTTTGTTGCTTTAAGGTGAGAAGTAGTAAATCAACTGCGAGCAGTTGTGTTTTAGCTGGAGGAAATAGGAGATTTGTGAGCTCCAGGAGAATGCTGTACATGTATGGTATGTGATACTTGATGGTTTAAAGGAGCACATTGTTAGGATGGAGTGATGTGTGTTAGTGTAAAATCATCTCCAGTTTCTGAAGGAGTTTGCTTGTGTTTAATTGTTTGGTACTTTGGGTACTTGCATGACACTTAGAATGTTTGGAAGAATCAAAGGTTTGTAACCTTGGCATTTCATTTTGATTTGCAAGATCTCAAGAGAACTAATTCCTCTCTCCACAGATTGCTGATCAACTTTGTAAATAACAAAGCTGCTCCAAACTGGCAAGGCTACTTTTACACAGGGCTGCTCTTTGTTAGTGCCTGTCTTCAGACCCTGATTCTTCACCAGTATTTCCATATCTGCTTTGTAACTGGAATGAGGCTCAAAACAGCTATTGTGGGGGTAATTTACCGGAAGGTAGGTGTTTCCTTTAAAGACACAGTACCTTTCAGGGACTGCAAAGGCATCTAAGTGTGAATAATTACAGTAATTAGACTCTGGTAGGTCGATTTCTCACTCTTAATACAAATCAGAGAACTCTTATTAGTAATCTAATAGATAAATAAAAGCCTTTTAGAGCAATTTTCTGTCTTACTGGTTAAAAGTTCAGGCACCTTCTTTCTGCTGCCAATCAAGAAACGTTGCCTCATTTAATCTAGGGATGTGAAAGTGCCTCAGTTTTTGCAAAACTTGGTGCTTCTACATTTACAGCTTCATTTGGGACTTGGCAACATTGTCACCTCATCTTGAAGTAAGCTGGAACATTTTGGAAAGCTATGGGCTGATGGCTCTGTGTAGGGAAAATGGGTGACAAGTGAAAATTCCACACTGAAAAAAACCCCCACAGCAAGCAAACAATAACCCCCAAGCAGTAAAGCCACCAGCCCACTGTAACCCCAATTGCTTGTTGTCTTTAATTCTCTGTTAGTTTAAACTGAGCTTCTTGCCTCAAATTGCACTACTTAGGTTTTGTGAGATGAACAGGGTAAACAGAATATGAAATGGGAGAAGGATTGCTTCTTGTTCTGAAGTTCTGTGAAGCAGTTGAACTCTATGGAGAAAATGCAAATGAGTAAGTCTTCCTTCATGTTGCCTTAGGGATGTTTTAATTTTTTATCTGTACTTAGGCACTTGTTATCACAAATTCTGCTAGAAAGACTTCTACTGTGGGAGAGATTGTGAATCTAATGTCTGTGGATGCTCAGAGATTCATGGACTTGGCTACCTATATAAACATGATTTGGTCTGCACCTCTGCAGGTGATATTAGCACTGTACTTACTGTGGCAGGTCAGTATTGTGTCTTGTTTCCTGCTTTGACTTTGGCAGCTTCCTATACTCCTTTCCATGGTCATGACTGCATCAGCTGGTGTTCACATCACTGGAGGGTTTAACACTGATTCTGTGGAGGAAATGTTTGTTTAGAAGCCTTGTAGAGCTGCTTTGGTCACTTAATTTGCACATCTGAGGGTATATGGGGAAGATGCAGATGGCAGCTACTATCTTTTAGGGGACTGTAGGATCTGTAGTATCTCACTTGTCCCTTGATGTAAAGAAAAGTGGTTTTGGTTCTGCACTGAGAGTCACCATGTGAGATGTTTGATTTTTCTAGTCCAGAGAGTCACCAGGCTGACACTTCCTGATTCTCACTCTCAGTCAGAAATGTCATGAAATCCCCAAGGAGCTGGTCTGTATTTCAGAGCAGGCAATCCAGCACAAACTGGAAACTATTAAATGATCTCTGTATGCTTACACAGATACAGATGTACAGTGATCTGGATCTATGTCTCTGGGGGTAGAGATGGATGTTTCTTTCAAATCACTATTCTCACCCAAGTCCCTGCTTGATCCTTCTGTTCTTGAAATGGGAAGAGGAGGTTGGAAAGCTATTTCAAAATGAGTTGAAAGAAATGTTTACAGTGACTTGCTTTTCAGAATTTAGGCCCTTCAGTGCTGGCAGGTGTGGCTGTCATGATCCTTCTGGTTCCGATAAATGCTGTGATGGCAATGAAGACAAAAACCTATCAGGTATGTGCAGCAGAGTTTAAGAAACATGTTCTGTTCTTTGACTTGTTCCTGAGGTTTGTCCTTTCAATTATTTTTCTCTCCCTCTATTTATTCCTTAGAGGGAAGAGAAAGAAAGGTCAGAGATGTTGTGCATGCAGAATAAACAAATCACTGTTTGTTTCGGCCTCGGGGTGTATTGGTGCATAATGGTCTGATAATGTTGCAGTAGTTCAGACTAAGGTAGCAGCTTCTTCCAGTGCCTCCTCACTGGATTGGAATTAGCTTAATTTTTAACCTGCTGCCTAGGAACTGAAGTGCAAATGTAAGCTACTGTCTGCTTAATGAGCCTTGGTGCATGAAATACATTTCCAGGATGGTGGTTGCAGTGCTGGAGGGGTGGGAGGGTGGTTGTTGGTGATTGGGTTTTGGCTTTTTTTAAACTTTCTCTCTCCTCCCCCTTTTTTTTTCCTTTCTCTTGCTCTTTTTTTTTTTGCTTTTTGTCCTCCTTCCTTTCTCTTGCTCTCTGCTTTGCTTTTTGTCCTCCTTCCTTTCTCTTGCTCTCTGCTTTGCTTTTTGTCCTCCTTCCTTTCTCTTGCTCTCTGCTTTGCTTTTTGTCCTCCTTCCTTTCTCTTGCTCTCTGCTTTGCTTTTTGTCCTCCTTCCTTTCTCTTGCTCTCTGCTTTGCTTTTTGTCCTCCTTCCTTTCTCTTGCTCTCTGCTTTGCTTTTTTCTCCTTCCTTTCTCTTGCTCTCTTCTTTGCTTTTTGTCCGCCTTCCTTTCTCTTGCTCTCTTCTTTGCTTTTTGTCCGCCTTCCTTTCTCTTGCTCTCCTCTTTGCTTTTTTCCTCCTTCCTTTCTCTTGCTCTCCGCTTTGCTTTTTTTCTCCTTCCTTTCTCTTGCTCTCCGCTTTGCTTTTTGTCCTCCTTCCTTTCTCTTGCTCTCTTCTTTGCTTTTTGTCCTCCTTCCTTTCTCTTGCTCTCCTCTTTGCTTTTTTCCTCCTTCCTTTCTCTTGCTCTCCGCTTTGCTTTTTTTCTCCTTCCTTTCTCTTGCTCTCTTCTTTGCTTTTTGTCCTCCTTCCTTTCTCTTGCTCTCTTCTTTGCTTTTTTCTCCTTCCTTTCTCTTGCTCTCTGCTTTGCTTTTTTCCTCCTTCCTTTCTCTTGCTCTCTTCTTTGCTTTTTGTCCTCCTTCCTTTCTCTTGCTCTCTTCTTTGCTTTTTGTCCTCCTTCCTTTCTCTTGCACTCTTCCTTGCTTTTTGTCCTCCTTCCTTTCTCTTGCTCTCCTCTTTGCTTTTTTCCTCCTTCCTTTCTCTTGCTCTCCGCTTTGCTTTTTTTCCGCCTTCCTTTCTCTTGCTCTCTTCTTTGCTTTTTTCCTCCTTCCTTTCTCTTGCTCTCTTCTTTGCTTTTTTCCTCCTTCCTTTTTCTTGCACTCTTCCTTGTTTTTTTTCCGCCTTCCTTTTTCTTGCACTCTTCCTTGTTTTTTTTTCCGCCTTCCTTTCTCTTGCTCTCTGCTTTGCTTTTTTTCCGCCTTCCTTTCTCTTGCTCTCTGCTTTGCTTTTTTCCCGCCTTCCTTTCTCTTGCTCTCTGCTTTGCTTTTTTTCCGCCTTCCTTTCTCTTGCTCTCTGCTTTGCTTTTTTTCCGCCTTCCTTTCTCTTGCTCTCTGCTTTGCTTTTTTTCCGCCTTCCTTTCTCTTGCTCTCTGCTTTGCTTTTTTTCCGCCTTCCTTTCTCTTGCTCTCTGCTTTGCTTTTTTCCCGCCTTCCTTTCTCTTGCTCTCTTCTTTGCTTTTTTCCCGCCTTCCTTTCTTGGAGGGATGAGAAGGGAGAAGAGTTAGTTGTTGGGTCTTCTTGATCACTACTCAATTTTATTTGACTTGGCTAAAGAGAATGCACATAAATATAGACTCAAACTCTCATGTTTTCTTTTGCAATAACTACTTCCAGCAGCCCCCATGCTGTGCTTTCTGGTGCAGACTTCACTAGGAACTGGATTTGCCAAATGTCAGAGGACACTGATTTATTTAAATAAGGCCTTTTACTTAAGGTGTTTATCCAAATATACCATGGTATTTGGTTTCCACTTGGGAGAAGTACAGATATCTACCCTGTCACAGCAACACTGCCAGGGATAGCAGTGGCAGTGCAGCCTGCTGGCTCTGCTTAGTGCTGAGTCATGACATCACTTCAGCTTTGCACTGCCCTTGTTAATATACTTCGACAAACTTTTGAGCAATGGACATCCTTCTTATGGCTGAGTGAAAGGCTTTTTGCCTTAGTGCACTATCAAAAAGCCATTGATAGTGCTGAAAATGAAGCAAAATCATGTTTGGTCTATGGTTAGATGCAAACTGCACATCACGGAAGCTTGGTTATAGTGGCTTGTTTTCTTACTGCATATTGTAGGGAACCTGAGCCCTGATGCAGGGTCACAGATTTCTTCTTGCTTCAGATTGTTAGTTGCATGAAGCATTCTTTTAATTGGTTTAAAACATCTTGGTAATTCTGCATATTTGTTTGTTCAGATAGCATCTCAGATTTCCTGCTTGGGAAGCTAGTAAGCTTTTGATGATAATGAGGTAAATTTTGCCATTGCAAAACACACAGCTGAGAACTTTGTGGCTCTGCCAGGTATTGTGCTCTGCTAATTACTGTTTTTTCAATGTTGTTTTTAGGTGGCTCAAATGAAGAGCAAGGACAACAGAATTAAGCTGATGAATGAAATTCTCAATGGTATTAAAGTTCTAAAACTTTATGCTTGGGAATTAGCCTTCAGAGAGAAGGTATTAGAGATCAGACAGAAAGAACTCAAAGTCCTAAAAAAATCTGCTTACCTCGCTGCAATGGCAACCTTCACTTGGGTTTGTGCTCCTTTTTTGGTAAGTGAAACAGATGGTGTAGAAGTTTCTTTCTCCTTTTGTGGGATCCTGCTTTCCAAGGTAATGCTCAAAAGCTTGGTTTGGCTTCTTTCTTGTAATGAGTGGAAGAGTCAGAATGCCCTCGGTAGTGGTAGGAAATTGAATGTTGTTGTCTGCCTGCTGTATGAAAAGGCACTGCTCTTTTCTTCAAAACTTAGCAACATCCAGGTTGAATGTATTCTAAAAGTTAATGACTAAAGCATTTAAAAACAAAGCCCCCCTCTATTTTTGGTAGTGGACTTGAGGAACCTAAGAGTAAACATATTGTCAGATTTAGAAGAGTTTACTAATACACACAGTACCCTCCAGGGGGTAGCTGTGATGGACAGAGTAGAACTTGCGTCTTTCAGAGAGTAGCAGGTCTTTAGGTAAGAGCCCTTGGTCCAGTGGGACACAGGGCACTGGGAGCTCTCACCTGGGTTCTCCCAGCATCTCTTTAAGAACAAGGTGAAAGAGGTAAAGCTATTTGGTACCTTGGAATTGCTTCAAATTCTTCCTCTTTTAAAAAAGGATTTTTGATATGTGAAACATCCCCACTGTGTTTGTGGATAGCTTACACTGAAAGTAATAAAGTGGACAGAAGGGTGAGGTTATGTCACAGTTGCTTCAAACCCTATTCAAAAGAGGCCATTACTCTTGTCTGCAGAAGCAAATAAAAGGCATGACTACATTAGGATAAAATATGCACTGCTCCAGTTGAAGGTGTTTAAGTGTACTTTCCAGTCTCAGATTCCTTCCTTGCAAACAGTTGTAGTGTTTACATTGTTTTGGGCATGATGAAAGGCAGAAGCAGCAGTGCCCTGGGTAGGAAGCATTGGCTGCATTCTCAAGTGAATGCTTTTCTAAAAGAAGTCTGGGGTGATTTTAATGTAAATACATCATTAAATGAAGTTTCTAAATAAAACTCTGCAGGTGGACTTCTAAATGGTGTTCTGTGGAGTGTGAGAAGAGAAATCTGGCTGATGAGTAGCTCTGTTTCAGCATATGTTGCGTGGCAGTGGTCCTACACCTTGGGAGTTTGCCACTGGCGCAGAATTGGTGCAGCCCGAAGCGCAGGGCTGCTCCTGACATCCTGTTTCTTGGATGTTTGGGTTTTGTGTATGCTCTTTGAACTTGTGATTAAAGAATTCTTGGACCTGCTTACTTGAAAGCACTTTTAACATGCAAACCTCTTTATTTCCTCTGCTCCTTCTGTTTCCATGGCCAGGTCTCTTCAAAACCTTGTTTAATAATGGTGTCAGGAAACAGTTCATTTTGCAGTCCCTCCCCTACTGCTCTGTGTGCTGTATTCAGGCTAACAGCTGGTGACTCAAGAGTACAGCCATGCTGCTTGTGGGATTATTCTTTAGACACTGTCTTGTTTTTGATCTCTCTGGGAGGCCTTTCTCCCTGGGCTGTGGTTGTTCAAACCGAGGATTGTACAAACAAGCTACTGTAGCAGGCAGAGCTGAGCCAGCCACTGTCCCAAGAACAATACATGTCACAGCAGTCAGGGTTCTAACAGAAACAGTCCTGTCTGCAGTGGGTGCTGTCCTTGGGCAAAGACTGTTGCTTAAGCATTTGAGCTAATGGTTATGACTCCAGTGGGAAGGGGAATGCCAGAGGTTAGCCTACCTTGATTTCTTGTTCTAAGTGGCAGTCTGTGGGGAAAAAGTTGCTGGATCTTGTGATATGGAGAGATAGGATCATTGCTACCATAGAAGAAAACACTCTGAGGGTGAACATGTGGTTTTCCTTACTTTAATTTTACTATAATTACTTTAAAAAAATGTAAGTATGGATTTTTTTCAAATGATTTTTCTATCTCATGATTGCTGACAGCAATGGCTCACTGTCCTTTTCTTATTTAGCATGGATCCTAAGCTTTTCTCTTGTGAATTGGTTAGGTTTCTTGGGAAACAGTCTGTCCCTGACAAGGTGGTCTGTGGGCTCTACTTGGCAAGCTGGGGTTGTGGTAGGCTCTACAAAATATAAAATGGGTTAGCACTGAGATGTTCCTAACTGTGTGTGTGACTGATCCAGTCTCTGTTACCAGGCATGAGAGCAGGAGAGAGAGAGCATGGGGCATGAGAGCAGCAAGAAAGGCTAATGATCATTCCTTCCCCTCTGCAGTGTGACTGCAGTGGGACATTTGTAGTTTCAGCCTTGCTATGTGAAGAAAGTGAGCACTTGACATCTTTCCAAGGGGAGCCATCAACTTCTTTATACAACAATGGATTTAAATGAAATATTAATTTTGTGAAAGGCAAAAGGAACAAGGAAGTTACCAGAATGTTACTGTCTGTGTAGCCCTCTGATTGCAGTTGTCAGACTGTGTGACTCCTGAATTTGTGCCTTTAAAAACATTATTCTAACTCAGTAATTATTCCACTTTGTTTCAGGTTGCCTTGTCCACATTTGCTGTCTATGTAACAATAGACAAGAAGAACATCTTGGATGCTCAGAAGGCATTTGTTTCCCTAGCATTGTTCAACATCCTCAGGTTTCCATTGAACATGCTTCCTATGGTTATCAGCAGCATAGTAGAAGTAAGACTTCAGTACTTCAGTCATTAACAAGTGTTTCTGTGCAGAAGGAGCCATGGGGTGGAAAGATTAAATTTCTGTGCTTAAGAGAATGTCCACTGGTGAAATTCAGCCACCTCAGAAAGGGAGCTTTGCATTTCCTCTGTGTAAAGTGTTGTGCAAGTAAAACTATCAACTCCAGTTATGGCGGTAGTGTTCCTGAAACCAACCACATTCCTTGTGGTTTGGGAAGTGTGAGTTTGTCTGTCCAGGAAGCTATGCAGTAGAGTTAAGGGGAATTAGAACATGAAACAATGAGCTCTTCAATGTACTGAGCAATGTAAGATCATTTTATATCCCTTTCTTATGCAGGCCAGTGTCTCCTTGAAGCGCCTTAGGGTGTTCCTGTCTCATGAGGAGTTAGATCCAGACAGTATAATTAGAAGTTCCATTACAGAAGGTGAGTTTCCTGTCCTGCTGAACATCAGTGTGTTCAGGTTTTGTTTGGCTTTGCAGTGTTTCTTTTCTGTTCTGCAATATTTACTTCATTTGGTTTATTTCACTGGAAGGTTATGGCTGGGTGGCAGAGAAGGCTTTCACTTGTACAATAAAAGCTATGTGGTTGGTAACAGCTCCTCAAGCAGTTTCTTTAGTTTCCCTAGCTCCTTTGTCCAAACTATAGTATGATTACATCCAGATACAATGGGCACTTAGAAAATGTCTTGTTAGACTGGTTTAAGTGTAGCAGCCATTTGACATTTGGAGGCAGTTAACAGAATGCTAATTAGTGCTGTGCCAAAGTTCAGCATCTACCAGAACAGTCACGTAACACTGCAGCACTCTTGAAGGAGAAAGGAGAAGTCCCATCTCTGGCAAAGGCCTTGACTTTGTTTTGTGCTGAGAGCATCACTGCTGTGTGCACTGTTGCTGCTCTGGTTATATAGAGCTCTTTAGGAGACGGATCAGCGTGAAGGTAGACTTACTGATAAACAAATTGCCTTTTTCTTACATGATAAAAGTTGACTTCAACTAGATCAGTCATTTCTGAATGACTTTTCTAGCTTCCCTTTCACAAAGTCAGTGAAATCCCCATGGCTCCATCTCATGTGGTTAGCAGTCACCTGTTGCATTTCTCTTTTTTCCTCTCTCCATCTTCTTTTCCCTTTCTCAGCTAATAACCTTACTTATAAATCTATGTAGTGTGGGATTTTGGGCTGGGTTGGTTGGTTTGTGGAGGGGGTGTTTTTGGTGTGGCTTTTTTGTGTTGTCCATGATGAGTTGTACTTGCACACTGTTTGCCTAGGCTAAGTTTTTGCAGCATGGTTGATGGAATTGGGAGTGATATATTTTGGACTGTTGCTGTAGAAATCTACAGATGCTGGTGCCATGCAGTGTTTTGGGTTAAAGTTAGTTTATTTGGTAGTTAGATTTATGTTGTTCTGTCATTCTTCTTGTAACACACATGGAGCTGACAGTCTGGCTGATGCTTCCATTGAAGCACAAGGCAGACTGAGGCTCCTGGCTTCATGCACTGATTTTGCTGTGCCCCAGCGGAGTTGCTGGATAGAGGAGGATGCAGCTGAGTAAGTCAGGATCTTTGTATCCTTGACATCTACCTCCTGATTACTGGAAAAAATGTAACCCTGGAACCTCTGCTGTCTTGGTAGATCTAATAAAAGCAGAACCTCCGCTTTTGGAAAGCAGTGGGTGGTTGTTCTGCTGGAAAAACAGCTTTGTACTTCTGGCTCTGTGCTTAGATGGACTTCTCTGCTCCAGAGCATGCAATTTAGCTCCGTTCCCTGACATGTTTATAAAGATAAGTTTTCTGTTTGTCAGCTGAAGGATGCATTGTTGTAAAGAATGCGATGTTTAGCTGGTCCAAAAATGATCCTCCTTCACTGAACAGGTAAGAATTGGCACCCTTCTTTCTGCTTCATAATCTCTCTGCATCATGAATATTGGAATTATGAAAATCTATATTCAGAAGAATTAGTTGCCTTGAAGAAATAGGAGAACAAATACTATTTATCTATATATATAATTAGTTTTAAACTAGGGGCTGCATGAGCTGGAGGAATTTACAAAGTATGTTTTTTGCATGGAATGCATAAAGGAATAAAGGGATGAAAGAAAGCCCTGAGAGCTTTTCAGCTCTTGCTGTGCGCTGCAGATGGGATGAGCTCCATCTAGAGGTGCAGCCAGATTAGCCTCTTGGATTTATCCTCATGCTGCAGCGTCCTCAGGGTCTTCCTTTTGAAAACCTTCTTGCTGAACTGCACCCATCCTTGATTGCTGTGCTGGAGAGAACCAGTGAAGAACATGATAGACTAACAAAGTAACTGGGGTGGTGCAGCTACAAGCTTGAGCCTTCTCTGTGCCTTGTGCCCTTCCTTAATTTTAGCTGCTCAGTCTTGGGCTTTGCATGTTCTTAAGGACAAGGATGCTCTTTGGGAAGCATCCATTGGTACTTACATTTGTATTCACAGAACCTGTGAGAGAAATACTGCCCAGGCTGTGACACAGTCGGTTTTATTTTCATTTTTCTTCCCCTTTTGACTAACTAGACATTAAGAAGCTCTGTCCTAAGTATAAGAAGAGCTGGGTGCTTTCTGAATGAGAGGTTTACATTTACGGCACAGAGATTTTTACCTGTTTGAGCTAGCATTTGCAGCAGGTGTTCACATGGCACCTGCCTTTCTATCAGCTGTGCAATTGACTGTTTAACTACTGGGATGTACCAGCAAGCAAGGCTGAATTATGTATGCTTTATTTCAGCATTAATTTCACTGTTCCTGAAGGCTCCTTGGTAGCTGTTGTTGGTCAGGTTGGCTGTGGGAAGTCTTCGTTGTTGTCTGCCTTACTGGGGGAGATGGACAAAAGGGAAGGCTATGTGGTTGTCAAGGTATGATGTCTGAAGAATTGGTTCTTTGTTTGTGGGTATTGCCAGATTCTGGATTTCCAAATGATGAGAAGAGGGGAAGAGATAGGCTAAAAATCTACAGTTCTTGGAAAGGCTGATTTCTTGACATGCCACATACATACATTATTAGCCTGTGCTGTGTGTAATTGCCTGCTAAGCCTTGACCCCACAACTTCAAAATATGTTGGTTTCAGATTTAGCTGAGTAGAGTAATGGAGGTCTCAAAGGTATTTGAGATTCTGGTGAATCTTGTTGGCAGCCAGGTATGAGGTAGAGAGACCCTGTTACACATACTCCAGCCTGAGGAAGAGCAGTGTTGGTTCATACTTAGACATCTGTAATGGATTGGGGCAAACCCCCTCCCCACCACGGGCAGGAACAACGACTCAGACAAAGGGATTGCAAAAGTGATGGAAAGTTTAAATAGGAAAACAATTTAAAAACAAACACCAGTGAAAGCTTTACAGAGAACCACAAGCACCGTGACAAAGAGAGAGATCCCAGAACATGCCCAAGAACATCCCATCCCCACCTGGGGGTACACCCAAACCCCCGCCCAGGGCTCTTTCCTCCCCCCCCAACCCAGCTTTCATTGTTGTTTGTTTTTAAATTGTTTTTCTATTTAAACTTTCCATCACTTTTTGCAATCCCTTTGTCTGAGTCGTTGTTTCTGCCCTGTGGTGGGGAGGGGGTTTGCCCCAACCCATTACAACATCAGAGAATTACAAGGACAGAGGCTAGACCCAAACAGCCAAACATGGGAAATCTGCTGTTGTGTTTTGTACTTTGTTAGACATGAGTTGTACAAAGCTCACACAGGAGAAGTAACCTGGAAGGAAGAAGGAGTCCTCTTCTTGAGTTTTGTTACTGCTTTAATGCATTCTATGGAAAGAGAATTATATTAAGAGCAAAACAACTGTGTTGCATTTAAAAGAAGGCACTTTGGGTCACCTCCAAAATTGTTCTGGAAAAACAAAGTAGGTGAGATCTGAATCACTGAGTATTTGTGAGAAGGCAGAACTAATCTTCAAAGTAAAATACTTTGCAGCAGCTCAGTCCTTCTTTGAAGTGATTTTTACATAAGAACTACTTCCCTTACCTTCTGCAGAAATCTCCTGGCAGAGCTGCATTTGTTAAACACTTGCATTCCAGATTCGATTGTTTTATGCAGAACATAAATTACAACTAATGACTTTTGACGTTCAGTTAATTGTGCAAACATTCTCTACACAAAGGCTCCCTCCAAGTTTATGTTAGAGAATCCTATTTTCTTTGAAGTCTTTCATTTTCCATTGAGACACTTTGTTGCATTCACTGTAGAGAGGATTATCAAAATAACAGTTTGGAGGAGGCAGGAGCCCAAGAACTCTGTGCAGTTTTGAAATGACCGCAGGCTATTTGTGAGGTGATCAGCGCTGCCTGCCTTGCAGAGCCTGCTGTGCTTTGACCTTGTGTGCAGTACTGAATAAGGGTCTTTCTTTTCCTTGCAGGGCTCAGTAGCCTACGTTCCTCAGCAAGCCTGGGTCCAGAATGCTACCCTGGAAGATAACATCATCTTTGGAAGGGAGATGAATGAGAGCCGGTACAAGCGTGTGATTGAGGCTTGTGCCCTGCTGCCTGATATGGAGATTCTTCCTTCTGGAGGCAAAACAGAAATAGGAGAGAAGGTATTTCAGTAGCTATTCTGCCATGACAGTGCTGCTTCATGTAGTTAAGCTGCATGACTTCTCTTCTAGTTCATCATAAAGTTGTACTGAATTTAAGACACTGGTAGTGGAAAGCTTCTGGCATAAGAGACAAATCTGAACAGTGTGCTTTCCTTGTCTTTAAGCCCCAAAAAGGAGGAAACCTCTCCTCAATTAAAAATGCAAAACCACTTTGCAATGGCAAGTTTTCATTGTCTCTTAAGTTGCCATGGTCATAGAGTAGAAAAATGTGTAGAATCAGGAAGAGAAGAATGTTCTGAGCATCTCAGCTTCATTGAAAGCAAGCATACAAACTCACTCACCAGCCTCCCAAGCTCCCCCAAATCCCAACAGACAAACTCCCAAATTGACCCTTAGCTGCAAAAGTGTGTGTGGTGTGGGATTTAGGAACTTGCACAGATATTGTGGTGCTCTGCTATGGGAGCAAGACCAGGAGCCCCTTAACCACATGGCCAGCAGAGTATGTGCACGTTATCTGCTTGTTATTCTGCTAAGCTAGTGTTGTCCAGAAGACAGGAATATGTGCTTTGCCTGCAGGCCAGTTGCAGGTGGGCTACAGCTGCCCCCTGACATCCCCAGGTTCAGTAAAGGATGAAGCTTTATCTTCCAGGTCAGCAAGCCAACCGAATTGTAGTGTGTGAGTTGGGTTTGTTTAAATGAACTGAGGCAGCACTGCAGGAGTACAGCTGAGGAGGAAGGTAGCTTCTGACTGTCCAGAGCTCAGTGGGCTGGTTTGGGTTAATTGCCTTATAAGGCTACCAGACACTTTTCTCACTCTCAGTGAAGGGCTGCTCATAAAAAAAATAACGCAGGTGCTCCCTTGCAAGAGGATTTTGGCTGTGATTGCTTATGCTGTAGTGAAATCATTTGTGATGGAGATCTGTTTCCTACAGTGCTGTAATTTCTCTGATTTGCATAAACCAACAATGATTTATGTCCTTCACAGACTGAAGCAAGACATCTACCTGCCACTGTAAATAAAGGATCCTTCTTTTTTTGTCTCCCCAGGGTGTGAATTTGTCTGGAGGGCAGAAGCAGCGAGTCAGCCTAGCTCGGGCGGTTTACTGCAATGCAGATGTCTATCTGTTTGATGATCCTCTGTCAGCTGTTGATGCTCATGTTGGGAAACATATTTTTGAAAAAGTCATTGGACCAAAGGGAATCCTGAAAAACAAAGTATGTCCTGAGGAAATAGGTATCTCTAGAGCATGATTGGTTTTCTTTGCTGGGTTCAAATGATCCCACCTTCATCATGTTGCCTAGTTAGACTTTTGTTTCAAACAGCTGAGAAATGAAAGGATCCTTCTGAGGCTTGTAGAAGTCTTTTGTAAACCACTGAGTTCTGTTGAAATGTGAATGTAGAATTCTTTAATGGAAAAATTCAAGACAAGGACACTATTTCCCCTTAAAAATCTTGCATGGCTGCCCATAGTTACTACAGTACTCGAGCAAGAGCAGTAGCTGCAGCATGGCGTTTACTCATTTCAGGTGTTACACTTTGTGTTTTCTTCCTGTTTTGTTGCTCTTCAGACACGGGTTTTGGTGACCCATGCAATCAACTACCTCCCTCAAACAGATACAATTCTGGTCATGTCAGATGGAGAAATCTCTGAGATGGGATCCTACCAGGAGCTGCTGAAGCAGGATGGGGCTTTTGCTGAGTTTCTTCGTACATATGCTTATGCTGACCAAGGCACAGAAAGCAGCGGTAAGCTCACACAGGAATTCTCTTGGGGTAAGCTGATGTATGGCATGTTAAGGCAGTCACATTGAAGGCAAAATGCTGCTAGTAGAAGGAAAGTTAAGAATTGACTATTTTTTGAGAGGTCCTTTCAGGTGGAGGTGCTTATTTCTTGAGGGCAGTGAAGATTGTGAGATAAAACGCACACTCTTTCTTAAAACATAGGAAAAGGTGGAGCAGATCACAGTAGAATTCCTCTCACTCAGAGCAAAATTCAAATGGTTGTGAGATCAGGTGAAGGCTGGCTGGGGTCTTTACACCCTGACTGTGCTTATTAGGGTATGTTGTCTTTATGCAGAGAAGTCCTTTGGGGACTGGGGGGAGGAAGAAGCAGCTGAAGAGTCCCTGACACTTCCTTCTGCTTTACAAGACAGCTGCAGAGCTGCACTGGCACAGGAACATGCTTCATGCTTCAGATGCTTTTTTTATTTTATTACCTGCAGATGGTTGCAGTATTGAATTTTGATAAAGGACACTCTTGATAACAGTCTCTCGCCTCCAACCTGTTGTCTTCAGTGACTTACCTGTGGTGGTTTCCTTATACCACTCCCTCTGCTCATGCTGAAGAGTGTGAGGGGCGTTAGCACTGTGATGACTGGCCTTAAAACGTTGGCCTGTGCTCGAGGGCTGTCTGGTAGTAAGGGTTCTGCAGGCTCTGCACTACCAGGAAGGGATTGAGGCCACTTCTTTCTTTCCATTTGAAAAGGCCTTGATTCTCACCTGTTCCCTAGAGGAAAAGCAGACACATGTTTTAGTCTACTCCTCAGGTGCCAGTTACAGATGAAAAGGAAATGGTGCCACATGCAGCTACATGGTGAAGTTGTGAAGCATTAAAGAGGCACTGAGTGGCTTTGTGGCAAGGGGCTGCTTCTGATGTTTCTCTAACAGTTCCTTGTGTGAGGGCTGTGGTGATCTCTTTCACTCTCTGAAGCAGCCCTCTACTAACACAGACTGCCAGTGGAGGCTGTGAACCAGCAGCATTTGGTTCCTGGGTGTGCAAGGTGGCATCTTCTCCTGGCTCTTCAATTGAGGGGTTTGGGTGTGAGGTGGAGCTGAGCCTCTCTTCCTGGAAAGGTCTTTGGTATGCCTCTGTTGAGACTCCACAGACTGGGATGCTGGTTTGGGTGGACATTGTCTGTAAACAGCAAGTGCTGCATGGGTAGGGTGTCCTTTGGGGAGAAAACCTGCATGTAGTTTTTTCTGGAAGCAGAATCAGGCTAATTCCTCTGTATTTCTTTGGGATGCCTCTATAGGTACTTTGGGCACAGTCAGATTTGTTGCAGCCTTCAGTGAAGGAGACTTCTGGAAACAAATTAACTTCCTCTGCCCTACAATAGCAAGCCAACAAGTTGCCTTGTACTAAGATTTTCCTCCTTTAATAGCTTCCTTGGAGCCTTTGTATCCTCCCCTTTCCAAGAGCAGGGTTGCTTTGCAGTCTGTTAAGTGAAGTGACTTTACTGCCCCGTTTAAACACTGAATCATGCTTTGGAAAGTGACCCAGTGCTTTATCTTCTGCCATACTGCTCTGCAGCTGTCTGGTAACTGCATGCCCCTGGTGACTGGGAGAGGGTTGCTCTATCACAGGGTTGGTCTGTTTGCAGCTAGTTTGTTTCTCAGTTTGGGTCCAGTAATCTTCTGGGGGAAAAAAAATTAAAACCCAGGGACATTATTTTTTTGATTCACAGGGATAACACCAATATGTATCAGATGTGTGGAAGCCCACCAAATGTTATTAAAAATCACAGGTTCTTGGATAAACATGGAGTAAATTGTGGTGGGAGTCAGCCTGAGCTAGCTGGAGGAGATCTCCACACCCCCCTGAAAAGGGAGGCTGTGTGTTGGCAGCCTTAACACACTTCAGCTGGAGCAAAATGGCAAAGTGGGGATTGGTGCTTGCTGCCTGGAATGCATCCTGATTCTGCAAAGGCAAAAAAGCCTTTCCTCCTGCCCAGCCTCTGAGGTTTGGCTGTGAGTCTGCTCCTCACTGCCTCCAAGCCCTTCTCTCCCACTGGGAATCCTGAGGGTTACTTGCTGTCAGTGTGCTGTATCTGCTGCCTTTCTCATCCCCAGCTTGGAAAGCAAGACTTAAACATTGAGATGTGTAGG
The DNA here is from genome assembly GCF_026170545.1 of Melanerpes formicivorus. Classification (NCBI taxonomy): domain Eukaryota; kingdom Metazoa; phylum Chordata; class Aves; order Piciformes; family Picidae; genus Melanerpes; species Melanerpes formicivorus. The sequence goes on along the minus strand of NW_027142366.1, from coordinate 9,563,088 downwards.
CTCTTTTTCAAGTGTTGTGGAGTCAGAACCTAAGGTAATTCAGGAAACACATGCCTAGGCCAGGAAATAACCTGACTTTATCTTAAATTCATTTCACCTCTGGGAAAATTCAACTCTTTCTCACCTAAAGTAGAAGCAATTTGCAGCCTCTCCCCTAAAGGGCAGATTCAGGATGAGTGCTGTTAGGGTGTCAAGATACTTGTAAGAATGAAGTGTCTCCCTATTTCTTACTAACCTGTCTATTCAGGGTAGTGGCTGGGGACTACATAGTAGGTAGAACTAAGTAAACCTGTGCTAGTACAGCTTTCCTTCTCTCATTGTGGTTGTATGACTAAAGCAAGGCAGAATAGCAGAGCTGTGGGCTGAGAGAAATAGCCATGCAAATAGAAGCTGCCACACTGGAAGCATGGTGCTTTGTGGCTTTAACCTTAAGGTTCTGGGATAAGGTCTCATCACCACCACTGGGGAAAATCCACATGGTGGTTGCCTGTAGAGTGAGGGGTTTTAAGCATCTCTTCATTAATCATATCTTGAAACAAAGGAAGCTTCTTGATTGTTTGCTTGTAGCCATCTGATTGGAATTGTTTCTTTGTCCTCAAGGTTGTCATTGTTTGTGTAGGAGGCTTGGGGTTAAAAAAAGGTCCATTTCAATGAATTTCATCCTGCCTTGGGTTCAGTGGTTTAGGGTGTGCTGGTTGGATGTGTTTGTGTTTGAGAGTAGTGAGTGTGTTCTGGAAAAAGTCACTTACTTGTGCTTCTAGACTCAGAGCCTTCTTCAGAAGGAACGATTCAGCTTCTGGAAACAGGTAACTGCTTTTTGGCCATGTGGCTTTATATCAGTGCTTGTGTTGGAGTAATATGACTAGTTGCACCTCCCTTACAAGAGACTGAATCCGTGTTAAAGGAACTCTGTCTGCACCATAGAAGGTATCTGCTTGGTTTGCATGATGCTTGTCAGTGTGATGCCACAACAGTTTGTGTGTGGATAACTCATTGGCAGCAGTTCTTTATCTCAAACACTTCCATGAGGAAGCCTTACATAACCTTTAAATATGTGCCCTGGACTTAAGAGTGTAGTGAGTGTCCTGAGAGTCACTGTTCAGGACTGAGCCCCAAAGGTCTTTTCTCTCCTCAGAAGTGTTGAGTGTTTTGGAGCCTTTGTCATTTCTGGGGGTGCTGTTCAAAGAGCCCCTCATTAGGAAGCTGTGGTCTGGGTGCAGACACCAGATTTACTGTGTCAGTCTGGACCATTCATTTGCTCTCAAAAGGCAAATGCAGTAGAAGCAGGAAATCTCTGTGGCCTACAGCGGGAACTAGCTTTGAGAGCTGCTAGGGCAGGATGGTTTATTTGCCTGTGTGTGTTTAGAACTGCAGTGCTGCTCTGAGGCAGCTGACACTGGAATGCTTGCTGGTCCGCGTATGGGAGCCCTTCAAAAGAAATGCTGCAAGTGCTTCAAGTAACCAGCAGTCCCTGTTGCTTTGCTGTCATTTAAAAATAACAACTAAATAACTGAGCAGTTTCATTACATTTTCCTTTTTTCTGCTTCTTGACTGCACTGAGCAGTTTAGCTTTGGGTTCTCAGAGTCATGGTCCCATTCAGGTTGCAGGCAGGAGGGAACAGATTTATGTTCAAGCAGGGCCTGCAGTGTTTATGACCTGGTTTATGCATATTCTGTGCTTCTGTGTAAAAACATGACAACTTCAGACTCTAGAGCTACACCCATTTTCCCATGTACCTTTTGAAAGATGCAGTTAATTTTGGAGGAGTCAGTCCCTTGGTTTGTGCTAGGAAAAGGCTGACATAATTTGAACCTGCAAGTTCGACTCATGGCACACTGAATGGGGTTGCTCAGAAGAAACCTTAATACTTCAAGCTGACAGGTTTTGTGAAGTGTTTTAGACAAATTGTCCTGTGTGTGTGCTGTGGGATAACAAGACTTTTTTGCTTTTGAGAAATGCCTAAATTAACCTGATGCCTGTAGCTGCTTACAAACATGAGGCTTCTGTGTGTTGCTACCCGCTCAGTTGTGCAGGAAGGCTCAAAGTGAATAGCAGATGCCTTCTGTTTGCCCTGCTTCCCTCCATCATTTACTAGAATGTGTTCTCATTGTGTTCTGAAATGAAAATGATTTAGAATTAACTGCAGAAGATGTGGTTTGAAAAGGACTGGTTGGATTGTTTGGGTTCTTTACCACAGAATGAGTCACAGTGTGACTTGGTATTGCATGCTTTAATAGCCAGTATGTCCTCAGAATTACATCCCATTATTAGTACTGATCTACATGTGGGAGAAAAAGAAATGTTCACCATCTTGGCAGCCAGTCCTGTTTCAGCTGGAGCTAAACGGATCTGTTCACCTGGTCACTCAGCTGTTAATGCCTGTGTGTGTTCCTTACTTCCTTCCTTTGCACAGTAGGGTTGCACCTGGCATTTAGGAGTGAAATGAAACCTTTGGATCTTTTTGCTTACTCTTCTCATGTTTACTTTTCCACTCCTTCCAGATACAAATAGTCCATCTGGAAAAGAAGGCAAGCCTATAGAAAATGGAGTCCTTCTGAATGAAGCCCCTGGAAAGCCAATGCACAGGTGTAGTCTCTTTTTTTCTCTCTTGTTACTTGGTACCTGTGGCAGCCACACAAATCACAGGCACTTAGAGCTCCACACAAACACAGCACCAAATGAACCCATCCTGTTCCCACCTCTGGCTGGGCAGGATGGAGGTTCACTAGTGAGGATGTAATCTATGTGTACAAACAAGGGTGAATCCCTCCTAGTTGGGCTCAGGTGCTGTCTGATAGGTGTCCCTGGATTTGAGTCTCCCCAGTTGCTAGCAGCTGGGCATATGAGCCTCTGAGACTACAGCCTTCCTTCAGTTGCTGGTACAGGCTGTTGCTCATGCATGTCTGCACACAGAGCTCTGCTGCCCTTCTTTCCCTGGGAGGAAACAGTTGGGTTGTAGCAAGTATGGTATGAACTAGTCTAGGTTTTGTATGGTTTCCCAAGGCTTATGCAGCTGACTGCTCTCAGATGGAATGCAGTGTTTGATGAACCTTTAGTGTCACTCAGTATAGCTGCTTTTATGTTTGAGAGAAGCCAAAGGCAATCACTCTGATTATGGCTTCCCCAAATCAGTCTCCTTGTCGATGTCCTGTTCTTGGGGTGGTCTGTATTTCTGGAAGCTAATGAGTACCTGGGAGTGCAGTTGCCCATATTGATGCCATCATGGGTACCCTTTTTGCACTCCAGCAGCTGCACTGTATATGATAGTTTGTAAAGGCTGATGTTGTTTATCACCAAGCATTTTTTCCTTGATTGCTCATCCAAGACTCCTTTGGCTGGCTCCACTGTTACTTGGATCTGCAGATGAGTGCTTGAGAACCGAATGCCAGCAGGGGGGAGGAGGGAAGCACTACTAACCATTGGCCTGATGGTGATGGCTGGTTAGGAGGTGGATTATCACCAGAATAACCCAAGTTGCTGATACAGAGCCATGCACTCTTGATGTCTCTTCGTGAAGTAAGCACCTGGCCTTTTGTCATGCTAAGACTGAAAAATAAATGTCTTCAAGCAGGCAGCTCAGTAACTCTTCAACGTACAGCAGAGACACGGGGAAGTCCCAGCACCAGAGCAGCACAGCAGAGCTGCAGAAGCCACTTGCTGAAAAGAATTCCTGGAAACTGACAGAGGCTGACACTGCAAAGACCGGGAGGGTAAGGTCTCCTGTTCCCACTTCCCACTGGGGTCAGAAACTAGCTTCCAAATACTGTGTAACTGGGCTGAAAGAGGTCTGAGCGGATTCTCAGGCTTGCTGCTTGTTGTGTAGTACTTCATGGAACTGTTGCTGTGCCTTCTGCTCCCCAAGCTGAGCCCCAGGTTTGTGTGCAGAAAGGGTGCTGACACCAAAGCCTTTGTTTAAAGTGATGGGCCTGACCACATCAAAGTTTAAACAAAGAAATGAAAGACCTTGCAACTATTCCTTGGAGAAAAGTTGTGATAAATTAGGTGACCTAATGAAATCTGCCTGTTAGCAAAGGAGCTGGAGTTGACTCGGGTGGATTTCAGCCAAGTTTCCATTGTAGACACAAGTGTCTAATCCCGGGATACCCAGGGCTTTCTGAGAAACCTGGAAGTGAGGTTCCTGGGAAAATGGCTGTTACAACTCCTAGCAGTGTTGCCTGAATCCTCTGGTTAAAGATAGATCATAGGAGGTGAGCCCTGTGGAGCAAAGGTTTAATTAAAGGTTGTGTAATCGTGTGGTAAAAAGAGAAGCCAAAAGCTGGAACTCCTCAGTGATGTTTTGGGCTCTGCTGCTGCTGGTCTTTGTTAGTTCAGGCAACTCTCTCCCTACCCATCCCTCTCCTTGGAGGACAAGGGGAGGATGATGTGTGCCTGCCCTGGAGGAATGTTGGGTTTGGCTTGTCTCCATAGAATGCTTGTGTTCCCAAGCAGTGGCTCTCTAGAGTGCAACTATTACGGTTTTGAGGCCTGTTGCAGGGACACTGGCTTTAAATAGGGATTGAAGAGGAGGGAATTGCTGGGTTTGAAACTTACTCTGTGAAATTCATTATTTTTTATACATTTTTTCCCCTCTTTTCTGTCTTCAGGTAAAGGCAACAGTGTACTGGGACTACATGAAAGCAATTGGGCTGTTCATCTCTTTCTTGAGCGTTTTCCTCTTTATATGTAATCATGTGGCTTCCCTGGCTTCTAACTACTGGCTAAGTTTGTGGACAGATGATCCTGTTATCAACGGGACACAGCAGTACACAGATGTCAGACTGGGAGTGTATGGAGCACTGGGAATTTCTCAAGGTTTGCTTGGTCTATTTTAAGATTAGTGGGTTCAGAAAGTTTCTGATGCTCTTGGTGACCTTGCATCCCACTCAGCACCAGTTTGCTAAGGATTTCAGTGTGGTTTCTTTTTCTTTTTGTAGAAATATAAGAACTCTACCCAAAAGGCAAGCAAACCAGCCTATAAAATGATTTGGTTAGTGAAGGTAGGGTTTGGGGTTTTTTGTATGAAACAAGAATGGAAGTGGTTTTTGCAGGGGCTGATAAGCCAGCAGTTGGTGACAAAATGTTTGACTCAGGAAGTGGCACCTGGGGCAGGGACAGGTTGTCACAGGAGGCACTGCCTTTCTTCCAGCCACGTCCCAGCTCAGCTGTGTAGGCTGTCGATGGATTGTTTGAGGGTCATAGGGTCACAGGCTGGTTTGGGTTGGAAGTGACCCTAAAAATCACTCCGTTCCAACCCCCTGCTGTGGGCAGGGACACCTCCCACTAGACCAGGTTGCTCAAGGCCTCATCCAACCTGGCCTTGAACACTGTGTCACCATAGGGAGGCCAGCTCAGTAGCTTTTTATGTTTTGTCTTTGTGGTGAAAGTTTTTTTTGCCATGAAACTTAACACCCCAAGTATCCCACTTCAGAACTGCCACAAAGAGCTTTCTGTACAAACTAAAGGCACCTTTAACGTTCAGTGGCCTTTACTCAAGGAAAGTGCTTAAATATTACACAAAATTTCATATGGGAAACCCAACTTATTCCATGGCAGAAAGGAGTTGGTTTTTTTTTTCATTCTTTCTATTTTTCCCCCCTACTGCTTTTTTTTTGTTACTATTTTTTAATCCATTTCTCAGGTTTATTGTTCCAGAGAAGTGCTAATGCTAAGTGGTGGTGAAATGAAGGGAAATGTTCTGTGTGACAGGTGGAAGCAGTTAAAAACAAATCTTCTCTTCCAGGTATTGCTGTCTTTGGCTACTCGATGGCTGTCTCAATAGGGGGAATATTTGCTTCACGACACCTGCACCTCAACCTGCTGCACAATGTCCTCAGGTCCCCAATGAGTTTCTTTGAACGCACACCCAGTGGAAATCTGGTGAACCGTTTCTCTAAGGAGATAGATACCATTGACTCCACCATTCCACCAATCATTAAGATGTTCATGGGCTCAACATTTAATGTGATTGGGGCTTGTATCATCATTCTGCTGGCCACACCTATAGCTGCTGTCATTATTCCACCTCTGGGACTTGTCTACTTGTTTGTCCAGGTAGGGAATTTTACCTGGGGGGGCTTTGGGACCAGCGGTCACTCATCCTCTGTTATTTAAGAGAGTTCTTTCCTGGCCTTGCATTGGAATGGATTTTTAATGTGCTTGACTGGAGTCATGCTTGAGTAATTGTGCTTGGCATGGCTTAGCAGAGCATTTCCTTCTGTTATCAAGTGCAGAATGCCTTCTGTGCAGGTTATAATCCCTTAATACCTAAGCAGACTTCATAAAAATGCCATTAGATGTTGAGGGAAATTTTGTGTTACTTGAGGCACAGAGCATGACTGTGGAGAAGGAATGGGCTTTTGTTAACCCTCACAAACAAGAGAGCAGCCTTGAGAGGGGTTTGTGTGCACTGCTGAGGTGATGTTAGAATAGTTTACAGAGCAAGAGGAATGATGGCAGCCTTTCACTCCTGTCTTGCATAGGCAGGGGTGTGCTTGCTTCACTCTTGCTTTATTCTTACAAGTCCAGTAAGGGGAGAGGAGGTTTTGACTTTTGACTCCTGAATTAGTGAATCTATCAAACTCCTTTAGTAAAACCTAAAGGCAGTGATGTGTGTTACACTGTTGAAATAACCTTGCAGAGAGGAAAAAATGAGTACTGGATGCCCTGGTTTGCATGGTGGCTGTTTAAAGACAGCAGAGTGTGTATGCACTGGTGGCTGTAGGCCTACACGTGCTGGAGAAGGCAGGTTACAGCATGCCAGGTGAATCTGTAACTAGCAGCCCAAATGGCAAGGAGCTCTTATGGTTCCCTGTGCCTTTTCAGATGCAGCCTAGATGTTGCCATAACTCTCATATTCTTACTTGCAGAGGTTTTATGTGGCCACTTCTCGCCAGCTCAAGCGCCTTGAGTCCGTCAGTCGCTCTCCTGTGTATTCTCACTTCAATGAGACCCTTCTGGGAGTCAGTGTCATCCGAGCCTTCCAGGAGCAGAAGCGTTTCATAAAGCAGAATGACATCAAAGTGGATGAAAACCAGAAAGCTTACTATCCAAGCATTGTTGCAAACAGGTACCCATGGGGCTGACAGACTGCAGGGCAGTTATGTAGGAGCATGTGGGTTTCCTGCCTGTGCCGCTCATCCATCACAGCTCTCAGCATAGTTCAGGGTAGGGAAGCCTGTGTGCATAGATTTGTTTTGCCTAAACTTCTGTCAGGAAGATTACTTCTGAATTTCTTTCCTTTCTAAGAGTTCCTGCCTTACTTCTGAGTAATACTTTCTGAAGAGTTTTGACTCATCCCAATGAACCACAACTGGCTTCTGAACTAAGACAGGAATTTGTGTACCTGGAAGGTGGTTTGATTTTTGGATGCAGCCCAGGTTTGCTTACTGCTGGAGCAGAACCTCTAATACCTTGCAGTTCCTGTGTCACTGGCAGTATGCAGATGCCATATTTCTAACCTGTTCAAAAACCAAGATTTGTGACAGAACACTGGTTGGCCATATTCCTAATTCTCTGTGGGTGAATGACCAGAAAGGTGCATTGCATTTGTCTGTCTTGCAGGTGGCTGGCTGTCCGTCTGGAGTACGTGGGGAACTGTATTGTCCTCTTTGCTGCACTGTTTGCAGTCATTGCCCGCAGCAAGCTCAGTGCAGGACTGGTTGGCCTCTCGGTGTCTTACTCGCTGCAGGTAATTTTTACCTTTGCATGAGAGACTCAATCTTGCTGTGACTTTGGAGGGAAAATTAATGTAAGGAACATAGGAAGAGAAGAATAACTACAAATAGCATCTGGAAAGATGCTGGGAAGTTCGTTGCCTGTGTGAGATGTGGCTGGCTCATGCCCTGCATATTAAAGGCATCTGGACTTTTCTCCTCTCCAGCACCAATTAGCCAAGGTGCTGTCTGTGTTTATGCATTCCACGAGCATAGAGTGCTGTGGCTGTTCTAGTGTTTTTATTGCAGGTAAGATATTTAGTGTAAGCTGCTTCTACATTTCCTTGCTTCTTGCAGATTACAGCCTACTTGAACTGGCTTGTTCGCATGTCGTCTGAGCTGGAGACCAACATTGTTGCTGTTGAAAGAGTCAAAGAATATTCTGAAATGGAGAAGGAGGTACACTGAGCTGTCCACCACTTTCTGTAGGAGTTTGTGCTCTCTTCTCAGGTCTTGTCCACAGCCTGGCTGAATGGGTTAGAGTGCATTCAGCTGAGGGGTGAGGCAGAGCTTGGTGCTGTTGGTGTCCTCCCTCAGGGGACAGGCTTTGTCTTAGTGGGCAGTTCCTGGGGATGCTTTTGAGCTGTACCTGCTGATACCTACAGTCTTGGTTAGGAAATGAGCTTTCAGCCCTGAGTTAAGCACTGGAGCTGTACAAATGTTTTAGTTTCCTAAGTGCTTACACATTACGTTTTTATGTGCTTTTCATTTTTCTCAGTGTGAGGAGTAAAGAGGTTTTACTACTTTTGGTTCAAATTGACTAACAACTCATTTCATCTGCAATTGTGCCCTTTTTGGCTATGGAATAGGGGTTGCTGTGACTTCTCTTTGCCATGCCTGTCACTTGAACCTGGTTTGAGTGACTTTTTTGCAGCCAAACCTTATGAGGAGTCTTCCTAGATTTTTCCTGGGGTTCTGGTAGACCAGTGTTCATACAGTTCAAAGCCCTTCTGTTTGGCACTAGCAGTGTGTTCTCTCTCTGTGGGAGGCTAAGGCAGCAGCTGTTTACTTTGCCAGCTTGTTAATATTTTAGTGTTTATGTCTTAGTTCAAACTGCTTCTGGGTGCATGCATGGCTTCCACAACAGTTTCCTTGCTGTGGTGGGGCTGTACAAGAAGGTTATCTCAATGTGTGCTGCAGTGGAAATTTGATTCAGGAAGTGGGACATGGAGTAGCACAGCCCTTATCTGCATGTAACATGTCCTCTTGCCTTGGGACAGCTCTTTTCCTTTCTCCCCATCACCATCACAGTTCCTTTTGCAAATCACACACTTAACAAGAATTTTCCTTAATTGCTTTGCTTGAGCCCTCTGAGCTCATGCCTGATGGAAGGAGGGTCAGATTCAGACCTGTCTGTGTGGTTCTTCCAGGCTGAATGGAGTATTGAACAAACAGCCCCAGCGAGCACCTGGCCTGAGGAGGGGAAGGTGGAGTTCCGAGGCTATGGTTTACGTTACCGGGAGGACTTGGACTTGGTTCTGAAAAACATCAATGTTACCATCAGTGGGGGTGAGAAGGTAATGAACCTGAACTTACAGTAGAGTTGCTGTTTATAAATCTGCATGCATAAGCCCAGGAGAGGTTTAACCCTGTTCTGTGGTGTCTTGGGTCTTTAAGAATGAGAGAAGCTTCTGTAGAATCAGTCTAACTATGACTGGCAGATGCAGTGGGATCTGTTTTCAGACTGTGTTCTGGGTCATGGGGTGAAGGTACATTGCAGGTGGGCTCATGAGGTGTCTCTTGGTCTGGTTCTGTAAGTAAATGAGATTTATGTGTCATCTTTCCCCTCCCAGGAAATGTTATTTCTTATAACCTACATTTATGGGCAGAATACTTCCTCCAGAGTGGTTAGAAAGGGCAGATGGCAAGAGACGATCAACCAACAGAAGCAGCAATCTTATCTAGTTATTAAACACAAACAAACAACAAATGGGTGAAGAGTTCAGTCTAAGCAGGAAGCAAAATGTTCAGTATGAAGCCAAGTGCTTTTCTGTACTTTTGCTATTGATTGCAACAAGGTAGATGTCAAATCAGTAATTATGACTGTGAGGCATGAACCAGCCAAAGCAGGAAACCTTGGCCTGCTCTGCCCAGTTCCATCTGTGCTTCTAGAAATATGGAAACTTTGATGGTTCAATTGCAACTTTGACTGCTTCAGTTCTTGGTCTTTTTCATATCCACTGATTTCTCTTCCTGTTTGATCAGCCTCAATTTGTTACACTGTTTTGGGGTCCTGATAACCCAGCAAATAGGACAACTGTAACAACCTTGTGAGTGTGTCAGCTTCAGGTAGATGCTTGGAAATGCATTAACTCTTCCCCAGAATAAGTTGTTCCTATGTTTCTTCCCAACAGGTTGGGATAGTTGGAAGAACAGGAGCTGGAAAATCCTCACTTACTTTAGGTTTGTTTCGGATTAATGAAGCAGCTGAAGGAGAAATTATTATTGATGGAGTTAATATTGCAAACATAGGACTTCATGACTTGAGATTCAAGATCACCATCATCCCTCAGGTATGTGCAGGAAAGAGCCAAATCCTTCCATCACCAGAACTCATAACAAATGCTGAGTTGTGGTGTGGAAGCAAAACCTCTGGGCTTATGGGCCATGTCAGCACCCCATGCTGATTGCTGTAGACAACTGAGCCTGAGTGGGGAGAGCTGATCCCAGCTGAACACCCAGCTGGGTCCCTTAGTTAATTGGGACCATTGCTCTTCTAGCCAGTAGAGGAGAAGCAGCCCAGCAGCTGTGGGTTTGATAGTTCAAACCATCTGGAAGTAGAGTTTTACAGGCACTGGACTTGCACAAGTTGTTTTGTTCTTGCTGTGTAACCTTTACTGCCTGCCTGTGCTAAGTCCAAGTAGGATCAGGAAATGTGTTTATGTAGATCACCAGTGCAACACACTGGCACAACCAGCTGAGCACACAGTAAGAGGTTTGTGCACCACCACTTCTAGAAGTCTGGGGAGGACTTTTGCTTTCTCCTTTTGATCACTTTGCATCAGTCTGACACAAAGAGGTCAAAAGTATTTCCAAAACAGTGTTCTCCCTGTCATCATTTAATGAATACTGCCACTGAAGACTTTTGGTATCTTTATGGATGGTGTAATTCCAAAGAAGTGGAAAGTTGGTCTTAGTTGCCTCTGCTGACAGAAGCTTGGCTAGAAAGTAAAAAGAAACTTGACTGGGTTTTTCTGGTTGGCTTGCTGTGGTGGGTGGGTTTTTGTGGTTTGTTTTTGTTTTGTTTTCCTGCCTTCCTGCCCCTTGCTTCTGGATTCATGAGTTACTGACTCACAGAAAGGTCTGGAGTTGACATTTGTAGAGGGTACAGGTCAGGCTCCCAAGAGGAATAAGGGTGAGGGAGAATATCTTGCTCTTGCTGGAAAATGTGAGGTCTCACTCCAGAGTTCAGCAGATGAGCTTATTTGCAACTGCATCTTTTCCTTTCTGTAGTGAAGAGGTAGTTTGGAGCTCTTACCATGTTCTGTGTGCATTGTCCTTACCTCTCTCTGTGACTAGGATCCAATATTGTTTTCTGGCTCTCTGCGTATGAATCTTGATCCTTTTGACCAACACTCTGATGAAGACATTTGGAGGTCTTTGGAATTGGCTCACCTGCAAAACTTTGTATCATCCCTTCCTGATAAACTTAACCATGAGTGTGCTGAAGGTGGAGAGAACCTCAGGTGGGTCAGATAACCACGCTGGTGAAAACTGCCCCAAGAACTAGAGAACTGGGGTGGGGTGGGTGTGTGCAGCTGGAGTTGCTGCTTCCAGAAACCTTAGAGCTCCCTTGGGACAGTGTGCAGCTAGAGCCTGCAGCACCGAAGCACTGTGGGGCTAACCCCTTCCTGCCCTCTGAGAGATTTTTTGGAAGGGAGCTGGGGAATTCTTAACATGTGGCCAGGCAATTGACCATCTGGGTTACATTCAACATGTTCTAAACTCAGATTTGGAAATGTTAAGTAATTTAAGAAATACTTGGAATGCTGTGAGGTTTGACAGCCTGGGCAGTCATGGAAAGAATTTCTGTGGCAGTGGATGCTCTGGGCTGGCTGTGGTTCCTGCCCAGCAGATGTGACTTCTCTCCGCTTGCTTTTTGCACCACCACAGGCATGTGTGTTCAGCCTGTAAAAACTGCTCAGAGTCCAGTCCTCAAACTGCACTGACTCAGGGAGTCAGCATGATGCAGTTAAGCTGAAACCATTTGTAGACTCTTACCTGATTACATTTCCAAGACTTCATGGTGAGGAGGATATAGTTTCACATGCTGTTAGGTGCTTTGCAGTGAAGTGGTGAGGGTGACCTTATCTATTTTGCTGGTTTTTTGACACCTGTAGCTTAGATGAGCTCTTGCAAGCAATTACTGGGCTGTAAAATGAATTCTGCAAACTTGCTCTGACTTCTTTTCCCCACCCTTCCACCCCATCTGCAGTGTGGGACAGCGCCAGCTGGTGTGCCTGGCACGAGCTCTGCTCAGGAAGTCCAAAATCCTGGTTCTAGATGAAGCCACAGCTGCTGTTGATCTTGAAACAGATCAGCTGATACAGTCAACAATAAGGTCTCAGTTTGAGGAGTGCACTGTACTGACGATAGCACATCGGCTGAACACCATCATGGACTACACAAGGTAAGGGATGTGGATCAGCACCTGCACTGTGCTCTGCTGGAATGAGCATCTCTGTGCTAGCTAAATGTGTGCCAGGGGCATTTTAGCCATCTCTCTGATGGGTGAGATGTGTGTGTGTGATGGCTCTGCCTGGCCTGGGGAGCTCTGTTCCCTCTGTTGTGCTGCTCTTCTGCCATTCTGTCCATGCAAACCAGGAAGGGGAGGGAGGCCAGGTCAGGATCTTTCCCTGATTTAGGCACAGCTGGAAGAGGCATCAGAGCTTTAGGGGGCTCATACCCTGAACTAGGCATAGGCAGCCTAAGGATCAAAGGGCAGGTTCTGCACTTGTCTGCCATTTACTCAGTGTTTTTCTTTCCATCACTTCTGGTTATAGTTTATGAGGCCTCCCTCATCCTCAGCTGCCTTGTTGAGGTGTGATTGAGGGCAAAACTTTGGTCTAATAACTTCAGATTTAGGCTCTCTTGTCCATTTTAGCACGGCAGAGAGCAAAGTGACCTGTGGTAAGGTTTTTGTGTACTTAGGTAGGACCTTTCTTTGTGCTGTCAGTAGTGAAAGATAAGAGATGGGAGTGTTACCTGTGCCAGGTGCAGCTCCAGCAGTGCTGCCACCAGAGGAACACCCAGTTGTGGCATGACATGGCAGTCTCCATGCAGCAGCCCCTGCCCAGGGTTTAGTGAGCATCTGCAGTATCTGGCCAGTTAGTGAAGGTACCTGAAGGCAGAGCTTGAGCTGTAAGCTGGATTTACTGACTGTGGTAGCTTGCTTTGTAAACTCCTTCATTCCAGTGACACCTTTGCTTTGCATGAGCCATGCCTGCATTTGTATTGTGTGGTACAATATTATGGGAAGGTTCTGGCAGACTGCAAGGTCTTAGGGGCTCTCACTGACCTTAACAAGTGCTGCCTATCTAGTTTTTATCTGCTTTGGAGCACAGTTAAAAGTCTCGTGGCTGCCTGCAGGTGCCTGGGTAAACTTGCTACATAAAAAACAGAGCAGACAGGCAAATCATCTGCAGTGGTGTTAGGAAGGACAGTTGAGAACCTCTGGCCATTCATGCCAGAATTCCCATTCATTTCCCACCTGGAGTACTGTGTCCACTTCTGGAGCCCCTATTACAAGAGGGATGTGGAGGTGCTGGAACGTGTCCAGAGAAGGGCCACAAGGATGATCAGAGGGCTGGAGCACCTCTCCTGTGAGGACAGACTGAAGGAGCTGGGGCTGTTCAGTCTGGAGAAGAGAAGGCTCCCAGGTGACCTAATTGTGGCCTTCCAGTATCTGAAAGGGCCTACAGGAAGGCTGGGGAAGGACTTCTCAGGATCTCAGGTAGTGATAGGACTAGGGGGAATGGAATGAAGCTGGAGGTGGGGAGATTCAGGCTGGATGTGAGGAGGAGGTTCTTCACCATGAGAGTGGTGAGACCCTGGAATGGGTTGTCCAGGAAGGTGGTCGAGGCCCCGTCCCTGGGGGTGTTTAAGAGCAGGCTGGATGAGGCTCTGTCCAGCCTGATCTAGTGTGGGGTGTCCCTGCCCATGGCAGGGGGGTTGGAACTAGATAATCCTTGTGGTCCCTTCCAACCCTGAATGAAACTATGAAACTATGCAGGCCTTGGACTGCCTGTGTTTGCATGTAACGGTTGCACTATGGTCAGTGTCTGTCTATGTGCATCCGCCTTGGATTTCTGCATCTTGTAACATGTTTGTTTTTCTCTGCCTTGTTTTACAGAGTTTTAGTCCTGGACAGAGGAGAAGTGGTGGAGTGTGGTAGCCCAGACCACCTACTTCAGGAAAAAGGCGTTTTCTATAGCATGGCCAAAGATTCAGGCTTGGTGTAGCACTTGAACTTGGTTAGTTGCTGTGGGGAAGGGGAGGGCTGACCCATTCAGAGAACTGTAACCTCCCCTGAGCTGGTGTGAGCCCTGCAGTTTGGTTCCAGTCCCAGTGGAATCATCCAGAGCATGGTGATGGAAGTAACAAAAAAATGCAATATTTTTTTCTTTTATTCTCCTTAGTGTTGATTTTAGCCTGCTTTAGGAGAAGCACATACACTGTGCAAAGCACTCCAGAGACTTTTCAGTTTTGCCTGAAACCTGTTCTATGTTCAAGTATAAGGCAGTGTGATTCTTCAGAGAAGGTCAGAAGAGCTTTTTCCTTTCATCTGCTCTTGTGTTCTGAAGCCCCCTCTTTTTTCCTTGTTGTCTGAACCACTTCTCAAATGTTAGTTAGTTGCTTGTTTGCTGATCCCTCATTTGAGCCATCTGTTGTGGGATGCATTTGGAACAATTTGTGGCATATATAGTCCAAAGATTTTTTTTGTTGTGCAACAAGCTGTGTGCCAGAAGTTCTCCTGTACATGGTTAATGCTTTGACACGTTGTCCTCAAGGCTTCATGTGTTTACAGCGTACAGCAGCAAGCTCACTGCGGTGTGACAGTGGTGCTGGTGTGTAAAAGCACAGCCAATTTCAAAGCAGTATTTAAGCATGTCTAGAATGACAATCACTCCAAAAAACAAAGTGGTGCAGCAGTCAGGGGTACCTGATCTCACACCCAGTTCACTCAGGAATTCTGACTTGGGTGGTGCATCCTGGTTATGCCTGTGGGGTTTTGGCTGGGAAGTGAGGATATGCCCGAGCGGTGGTTGCAGGCTGGGTGTGACACTGATTGTAATCCCCAGGCTCTGGCAGGCCTGTGCTTTAATCACAGCTCTGCCACAAGGACCATTAGCCTTATACCCAAGAACCATGCCCTTCATGCTGCTGCTGTTGGCAGACTTTGTGGGAAGCTGTTCTGTTACAGTTGTTTAAAAAAGCTCTGTTGCAAAGCTGTGTGTCAGAGGGGTCTCACAGTGCAATTAGCAATGGAGTCTCGTTTGCAAGATCTGTGCTGGATGTTCAGTTTTCTGTGGGAAGAAAAAAGTTACTTTTGTCATGTTCTGATTAGTCTTATTTTCAAGGAAAATGCTGGAGGGAAGGTAAACTTCAGTCAGAAGGGCCCAGATACTCAGTGCTCTGAGAAGGTGGACTTCTGTCAATGACATGGCTGACCTTAATACTAGACAATTGTCTTCTTTAGAGTAAAGCTATTTATTTTTTTGTAAATTATGACTCTCTGAAATGGAATAGATTGACATTTTCTTTGGTATTTTTTGTAATGATGACTATATGAATATTTGCAAACAACTTGCAGTAAACAATTGTTTGAAAGATAAGGTGCTGTGTCCTGTCTTGCTTGGTATTTGACAAAGGATTAGCTGTGTCAGCCAGGGGTTTGCTTTGGAAATACAAATGATTGGTCCTGCTTAGACTAGCAGAGTGAGGTTTGGAGAAAGTAGAGGGGGAAAAATTGCCTCCTTCCTGGTACTTGAGCACCAGTGTGGTAGCAGGCACTGACCTTCAATATCTTAGACACTTGTCCTCAAACTGTTACCTACTCTTCACCTGGGGGAAGAGGCAGCTGAGCCGCTGTTGGAAACTGCTGTACCTTGCTGCTTTGACTCCTGCCAGTCTGGACTCTCTCATCCAATCCCTCAGGATTCCTTTTTATACTATATTTACTTAGGGTTTTTTTTTTTTTTTGAGGAGACAAATTTCAGTACTTGATTCTGATTTTATTTCATTAACAAAAGTCACACTGAGTGTTTCAGTGTGATTTGTTTGTCACATTGTCATCTTGTGATTCCTGAGGAGAGACCTGGGGACAGCTCAGACCACAGCTTCCTGGCACTTTGGGAAGCCCAGGAGGGGGCTTTGCTTTCAGCTGCTGTCTTGGTTTGCTGGAGTAAAGCCTGAAAGGGAATCCTGCCAGAGGCTCTGCAGCACCAGGGTTGCCCATGCAGCAGTTAAACTTGCACTCAAGAAGAAAACTCTGAATGAACCACCAGGTCAACAGGCAAGTCCCTGCTACCTTCCCCATCTGCCAGACTGTCATGCTGCAGGGATAAGAGGAGGACACTTTCCCCTACAACAGATTCTTTGTGGTCATATTCCATTTGGAAATGTTGGTGTTGGCATTTGGACTTGCCCTGCTGTGAGTAACCAGCATCTTGCAGCAGAGCTGTCAAAGCCTTCAAGCAGAGGGAACTGCTGCCCACTGCCAGCCAAGTTACTCTCTCGTGCATCAGCAAGCCCATGTCTAAAGCTGGGTCTCTTCTTCCAGGCACGCTGTCAGCCCTCTGCACAGCATGAGTCACCTGGGGCTCCTCCAAAGCTGACAAGGAAAGAGATGGAGTGGCTCTGACTCCCAGCTGTTTGCTCTTGTGCTTAGTGGCCTCCCACTTTCTCTTCCCTACTCCCCCAAAGTTTGTGCACGTCAGGTGATGAGATTGAGCTGCTGCCTTGGTGTCCCCATCTGTGTAAGAACAGTGCCCAGGTGAGCACTCCTTCAGACACTGGCAAATTTGTTCTACTTGGAACTTAGGAGAAGATGTAAACAGGTAAGCTTGCTTGCTGCTACTTAAATTCTTGCTGTCCATAAGATCTTGTTGGCTTTGAAAAATAATCTGTGTTTGCTTTCAGCGTGTATTGGGGCTCCAGCTATAGAACACATTGAAAGGCTGTGAAGATTTTCTTCTGGCTCTTTGCTTTTACACCATAAAAACAACCAAGCATTTAAGTGACTGGCTTCTGTTCAACACAGTAGTGAGATTTTGGTATCTGGAAACACAATGAGAATGGAATTGCTAAGTTGCCCCTGGAAATACCAGGTATCTCAAATCATCCCTTTTCATCTGCTTGCTGTGGGTCTGGCTCAAACAAGGTGTGGTTGAGTGTCAGGCACCTTACACCGAAACCAACATAACTCAATTATGAGATCAATTGTTCCTGGTAGTGGTGGCATTATGGGATACACCTCAAGTGAGTCAAGCAAGGCCTGATTCTTCCATCAGTCTGTAGAACAGTCCCTTCTGAGCCACTAAGTGCTCCAGAGTGTCAAATTCAGCTATCCGACCGTTTTCCAAGACTAGAATCCTGTGAATGTTAAAAGAGAAGAGTGAGCCTGGGGACACAGCAGCAGGCTGGTAGACTTACTGATTTCCAAAAGAAAGTTCAGTACTTGCTTGCTAATTAACCAAGCTGTCCAGCAGCTTTTCAGCTGGCAAACAGCTGCGTTTGTGGGAGGAGAGTTTTTTGGCAGCTGAGACTGGAGTAGGGTTTATTTCAGCCTGGAGCTTACTCCAGTTTGTGCATGATGGGGCAGAGAGCTGTAGCCATGGTTTTGCTGACAGGGATTGGGGGAAATAGGTATGATCCAGCATTGAAATGCATCACATGGGAATAAATGACCTTCCATTATCCCATTGGTGCCTAGCTGATTTGAGATAGCTCTGACAGTCTCTAGAGCAAAGCTTTGAGAGCTAGACAAGAGAAGGACAGAAATGAAATTGCTGTTCACTGTGGTTTGTCTAGCAGACACAGGCTGCCTGTGCCTGCATCCCTCTGCTCTTCACTGTGGTTTGTCCAGCAGATGCAGGCTGGCTGTGCCTGCCTTCCTCAGGAAAGTGGCTGAAGAGCTTACCTGTCACAGTCCATGATGGTGTTTATCCGGTGAGCTATTGTCAGCACTGTGCTGTCTTTGAACTGAGTCCTCAGGGTGGTCTGAATCTGAAAATCAGTTTCTAGATCTACTGCTGCTGTGGCCTCATCAAGAATGAGGATTTTGGCTTTCTGAAGAAGTGCTCTGGCCAGGCAAACCAGCTGCTTCTGACCAGTGCTGCAAGAAGAGGGATGGTAAACTGAGAGCAGCAGTCACTTGTCCCTGGAGTCAGAATACATGTGATGAAAATAGGAATGGAGTCCTGTTCCCTCTCCCTGGCAGGGTGATTGAGGCTGGTGGCACTGCAGGCGACAGCATGAAACCACCTAAGCAAATGGAGTGCATAACTGTGGCACCCGTGAGATCTGCACTTGGAACAGGATTCCAGAGTTGTAAGTACTGCAGAAACACAAGCTGCCACAGTGATTCTGTCTCAAAGGACTTCCACCTGGTGTCCTGTGACTAGATTTCATGCTGTTAAAAAGGACACCAAAGCAGCAATTTGCTGTCTGGGCACCATTTTTTGCTTAAATCTTTACATGCTTGTTTTAAACAAATTACACTGCCTGCCCCACTAGCTCTGTTCTCCCAACCCCATGGGCTAGCACTGCCCTACCACAGCCTCCTGTAGGTAAGGTACCTGAGATTTTCCCCTTGGTCAGTGCATTTATACTCCAACTGATCTGGCAAATCTGCAACAAAGGTCTTGAGCTGAGTCTGTTCCAAAGCTGTCCAGATGTCTGCATCCGTGTATCGGTTTAATGGGTCAAGATTCATTCTCAGAGAGCCAGAAAACAAAACTGGATCCTGAGCACAGAGACAGCACAAACAACTCCTGAAATCAGTTCCTGAAATGAGCTCTCCAGTTTTCCCTGCTAGGTGCAGCTCTGGGGCTACAGTTATATTGAAGAGGAGACTTGCATGGAATAGAGATTGTTTCCAAACTGGAATGTCTGAATTCCCTCTGGTCACAGAAGCTTTATGAACTCTTTCTAGGTATTAAGACTTTAAACACTGCTGAGGTATTTTGGCAATTAATGTCCTACCTGGGGAATGACAGTTATCTTGGTTCTGAGGTCATGGAGACCTAGCTGAGTGATGTCCAGTCCATCAATTAGGATTGCTCCTTCTGCAGCTTCCACTAATCGCAGCAGTCCCACAGCAAGAGTGGATTTCCCAGCTCCTGTTCTTCCAGTTATGCCAATCTGTGAAGTACAAGGGAAAGCTTTTAGTTTTGATGTTGTTGATTGTTTCCTGTGGCTGGAGCTACAAGAGAGGTTTGTCCTCCTGGACTTCTGAAAAGAGAGACAGCTTTGCAGGGATCAGATCTTCAAGGCTGTTCAGGATCCACATAGTCCAGCAATACATGCTTAAAGGGAATCACTGATAGTTTGTAATGGGTTTGTATGAACAGGAATCTGGAAAAATTAACTACAAGACTTAGCAGCTAGAATAGGGCCTTGAGGTGACACTGGGTTTAGAAAGTGAAATTCCTTTGCTGTAGCTCTGCTAACTTTGTGACATGAAATGCCAGCCAGGTGAATGTCTAATGTTGCAGCAGTGCTAGAAGAGGTGTGCAGTGTGACAGATGGGCTTTCACACCACACCTTGGTGTACCTGCCCAGATGTGCTGACTGCAGAGCCCTGCTCACAGGCTGGGGTTCTTGAGTGGCTTTGCTCACCTTCTCTTGCCCATTGATGGTGAGGCTGACCTGCTTCAGGGCCAGCTCCAGCTGTGGCCTGTATCGCAGGCTGTAGTTCCTGAATTCAATTCTTCCTTCAGTGAGCCAAACCTGACCTTGAAGTTCACCATTCAGGGTCCAGGGTGCCTAAATGGATGAAAGCAAAGAGCAAGGGTATGCAGCTGATGTCAGTTTCCAAATCAAGTGGCCATACTGGTCAGGGAGCTTAGGAAGACGTCTGTGCCAAATCCCTCCAACCTGTTCACTGTTTCCAGAAGTTAAAAAAGCCTCTGACTTTCCTACTGCAAAGGCTGACTTGTCTACTTGAGGCAAAGTCAGAGTTCTGCCATTTTGGGTGGTTCAATAAAAAAAGATTTATATGCCCCTATAAAAAGGACAGTGAAAGCCTCCTTTAGTAGGCTTGTGGGGCAGCATATGGAGAAATAATTCTAGTGATTACGGAGCAGAAAGGACTGCACTGGAGACTTTTAGTGGCTAGGAGGCTATCTTGCAGCCATCAGTTATCAGAGTTGCATCTGAACTGGTGTAACAAACACATAATCCAAATATGGGCAGAAAACAGGGCTCATTCCA
Source organism: Melanerpes formicivorus (assembly GCF_026170545.1). Lineage (NCBI taxonomy): Eukaryota > Metazoa > Chordata > Aves > Piciformes > Picidae > Melanerpes > Melanerpes formicivorus. The sequence goes on along the minus strand of NW_027142366.1, from coordinate 9,542,940 downwards.
TGAGAGTTACCAAGTGAAGCTATTTTAATGGCAATCTAATGCTTAACTTTCTCAAGGAAATAATGATGATCAGAGGTTAGGAAAGAAGCCAGGTCAGCTGGGGAAAAACTCCAAATGCTGCAGTTCTTGAAAGGAAGCATAACTGGCCTCTCAGAAGGGGAGAACTAGGGGGTTTGTCCAGGTGGAATAGAAGTTACCCTGAATTTGCAGGGATATTTGCCTCTGCTACTAAGGTCAGTAGTTGATTATCTACTACCTCCTTAGGAGTCCTTGAGTATTCTCTCACTCTCTCCACTGAAACAATGTTGTTCTCCAGTTCTGTCCAGGCTCGCACCATCCAGTTCAGAACACCAGTTATCTAGCAGAAGGAAACCAGCATTAGGGCAGGTAAAAGAAGTATTAACCTGTACATGCAAGGGATGTGGTACTTAGTCTTTATACATAGAGCTCCTCTTCAGCCAATTACTTCAGAAATTGTCCTTTATAAGGCTAAACAATAACTGGATGCTTGTGAAAGTTTGTAAAGCTGTGTTTTCAAAGAGCCTGCCCAGCTGCTTCTCAGCAGGTTTGCAGAGAATTAAAAGCTACTGACTGGGATGCTAAAAAATAATGTAGCTATTTCATAGGCCATGGTGCAGCTAGTCTAGAAGCAGATCAGGCAGATGCTGAAGACCTTGCTTCAGTTGCTCAGAGCATGCTGGAGTTGGAGTCCAGATGCAGGAGGAAAAAGATGTCTGGTGCATGTGAGGTTCATGCTCTACAGGGTCATGCTCCACATGCTTTGGCCTTCAGTAACAACAGCAGGGTTTGGTAGGGGAGGGCATCTGGAAAGCCACAGAAATAGTTAATGATGTCTTGGGAAGGCCAGTGCAAGTGTCTTTTGATGGAAGACAGCCATGGTATTACCGCAGTGCTGTTACCTGAAGAGCACAGGAAATGGAGAAGCCAGCAGTTCCTGGGCTGAGATGTGTTCTGCCCATTGCTGCAAATAGTGCTGCAAACAGCACAATGCCATTGCCTAGAAACTCCAGGTTTGTAGCAAGCCACCTGCAAGAGGAGGAGAGTACAGGGCTGGTGCTGGGTGGCCTCTTTCTTACTCCCAACAGAAACTGTGATTAATATGCAAAACAGTTGTGGAGCTGCAGGGGTACAGGATGTTCAGCAAAGCTCTTGTCACACCCTGATTGCTCACAGCCAGCCACCTTGGAGCTCATGAATGTCTCCAGTCTGTCCAAACCAGTTGGATTATAGTCTGTGTTAGGATTTGCTTCAAGGCCTGCCAACACCCAGTTTCTTGGATGAGCCAGTCTGCCATGTCCCACTTCTACACTCCTCACTCATGCCTGGTGGCTGCTGGCTGTATTGTCTGATGTCTTCTGCCTGTACCACTCTGTCCTGTGATGATGGGCCTCACCAGCTGTGCACTGCAGCACGCTGCATTTTGCACACCAAGTGATACTTCCAGCAGTCTGTCAAGCTGTGTGTGTCCAGCCACACCACACAGCTGGCAGCATATTGGTTGTGTGAGGGGCACGTTGCCAGGGAGGGGTGCAGTGCAAGTGATAATGAAAGAGGCTCACTCCCCTAGTCCCAAAACACTCTGCACCACTATCTCATCTGTGTACCTCCACCCAAGCCCTAAGAGTGGCTATTCCCACTCACCAAGGCGGTGAGATGAAACCGTCAGGATTGTTGACCCTGCAGACTGGTACCTGTCAGCAACTGCTCCAGGGAAGCATGCTCGCTGATTCTCATCCACCAGGAAATTGGTCTTGCAAATAAACCTCTCCTGGTGCTTGTAAGCACGGATCACACTGCTCCCTTGGAATGTTTCTGAAATGTGGGAGTAGATGGGTGACCTGCTGGCAGCCTCTCTGCGTCTCAGCTGGCAGGAGGTGATAACGTAGAAGTGCTGGTACAAAGGGAAATTGGAAGTGATTAGGTTTATGCCTCCATGGTGGTGATCCACAGGCTTAGGAAGGCGTTTCACTAAGTGCAATTGTACATCCAGTTCCAGTGTTCCAAACCTAATGTGCAGGTAAAGTTCCTGCCTGTGTTCTTTCCCATCTTCATTAAGAATAACCCTGTGGTTAAGGCAAAGAGCCAAGGTACCCTGAACTCACAGCTTCTACACTCACACTTACTGTTGCTGCAGAACAGCCCTTTGTTTGAGGGAGAACAGAGGAGTACCTTCACCCTTACCTGTCCTTCCCTCATGCTCAGCCTTTGCTGGCAAAACATTTGAGGTTTCAGAGCCCAAGGGATAGCATAGGTTGATAAGCAGTGCAGGAATTCAGGAGGAAAGGAAAAAATGCTCTTGGTCTTAGGATTGCATTTACACTAATGGAGACAAGGATCATAGCTCTAGCTGGGATTTGACATCAGAAAAGCATAAGCCTCTTTGTGAGGTCTCTGGCATGCTTTGGAAGGCTGAGGTCATGGATATTATTCTTGTGAAACCAGTTTGTGCATGTCTCTGCACCTAAAAAATGGATGGAGGCTTTCTGCAGGGACAAAGCCATGCTCTGTCAGCCTCTGCTGTCTGTATTTTGATACGAGCTCCTACCTGGAATGCAGCATAAAGAACAGTCAAGGGCACTATAGCCACTGCTGCCCACGGTGTAGCCACTAGAATGACAAGGTAGATCTCCAGCAAGTTGAACAAGAAACCCAGCAAGGACTTCAGCTTGTCAGGGATGACAGAGTCTATAGCATCCATCTCTTTGGAGAAGCGATTCAGCAAGTTTCCAATGGGTGTTTGCTCAAAGAAGACCATTGGGGATCTAGCAACATTCTTCAGCAACTGCAGGAACAGCTTGTGTGATGCTAACACCCCACCTAGAAGAACTGCAGCTGTGGAGACAAATCTGCCAAGGGCTGTAATATAAAAAAATAATCATCATTACAAGGCCTCAACAAACTCACCTTGGAGTGCATGTGACTGTGGCTCTAGTGAAAGGACATGACTTGCTCTTTGGTAACAATCCAGCTAAGGTTCAGCACTGCAAAGTAAACTCCCCTTTCTGTAGGGTAATGTAGAGGGGCAGAAACACCTCTAAGCAACACTGCCAGCCCTGGATTCAGCACCTTAACCATGCAGGACAAAGTCTTTAGTCCTCACAAAATGACCTTGGCTGGCATTACTGTGAATTACTCAGTCTTCACTTTCCTGCCCACAGAGTCACTGTTAGCAGTGAAGGGTTGCCAACCCTTCCCACTCTTTTCCACGTGTCCAAAACTTTCTCACTCTTTTGTCACTTGGGCTGAGATCCTTCCAGATATTTTTTTTCTGATCTTTATTTCCTCCCCCCTTTTTTTTTTTAAAAGAACAACCCTAAGGTCTGGCCATTTAGAAAGGGAAGGATTTAAAGAAATGGAGAATTCCTCAAGTTCCTCTTTTTCTCTCTCTTCACACTTAAAAGACCTAACCCAAGATTTAATTCAGCATGAAGAAGGCTTTTTGATATGATTAACTTCCATTGGAGGGATGGAAAGGGATAATAAAAAAGCTATGCAGAAGATACTGGACATAAAAGGGCAGGTTAGAAAAACAATGCTGTAGTTCTTCCATTGCTGAAAGCTTTTTAGAGGCTCAGGTCATGCAGTTCCAGCAGGAAGCATAAAGGAAGGCACTATTCATCATGGTCTGCTGAAAGACACAGGAGGCCACCTCTAGCATACCATGAAGTAGAATTGCAGGCAGTAACGCTGGGAATATTGTTCAGATCCCTTAGAAATCCTCTCTGTGCGTCACAGCCTGTAGTTTTGGGTCCCATGCCAAACCTTTAGGGCTGGTGCCAAAAGCCCAGGAAGCTAAGAGCCAATGGGTATGCACTTTATATTGTGAGAAAACATCCTAGATATGGGAAAGGGAGATAGAAACACAGAGAAGAATTAGGTGAGCAAGTTAATCAAACCTTGAATGACTCCCAGTGCACCAAAGACTCCAACTCTCAGCACTGTGTGCTGTTGTGTCCCATTGTGAACAGGGTCATCTGCCCACATGCTGAGCCAGTAACCACGACAGAAGGACACAGCCTGCTGAGAGGTGAACAACAGGAGGATGTATGCACATAGAGGTAGGCCTGTTGCCTTCAGGTAGGCTGCATAAATAGAAGTGTTAACCTAGAGGAACACAAATGGGGAGAAACAGAAGGAGAGGTTGGGAGGGTTGAGCTTGTTCGCAAGGAAAAGCAGCTGCAAAGCAAGGAATGATTATGGTGGCTTATCAGCTTGGTTCAATGTCACAAGCTATAGCAACCATGTTGATTCTTTTCCTCATGGCTGAATAATGAAGCCATACCTGAATCAATTCATGGTGGTAATGACTATGATCAATTGATGAAGCTCACTGCAGTGGGCTTGGGTTAGTGGTGGAATGCACAGGAGCTTTCCTGTGCTGGGCAGTGACTCACAGTTATTCTCTGAGAGCTAGGATGTATTCACTGACTGCTTGGATGGGTATCTGCTGATCAGGAGAGGGGATCCTCGTCTGTCTAATGCTGTGTATCCCTAGGGGAAGAGCTGCCTCCTTTGGGGTAACTTCTTACTCTTGCTTCTTCCCAGCACCAGTGTGTAGCCTCAGCTACTTGTTTCCTCCCTATTTTGCTGCTGCTACCATGTTCCCCGAATAACACACCTCATCCATTCCTGACAGCTCCCAGCTGGAATCCTGTATCTGCTTTTCCCCTTTCACAGTACCCACCTTGCCTCAGCCTTTCAAGTTGTTTCCCCTGAGCAATATGAGAACACCAATGTGCCTCTTTGCCCCTTTCCACCAGGCTCAAGCGTTTGTCTACAGACACAAGATTACAAATCCCTTGTAATCTACTGCCTCCCTGTTTTCTGTTCTCTACCATCAGCTTGCCCTGATTCCCTCAGTGCACTTTCTCCCTTCAGGTCAACTCTTAAATCAGGATCCCTCCCATCAAGTGGTCATAGGTTTAATTTCCTGCCCCCTCTCTCTCCATAATGTACATGCATTATTCCTGTTTGGAACCAGTGCTTGAATTGGGGCGTGCAGGGAGATACAGGTTGCACACAAGGTACTACTTAAAATAATGCTGCAATGACTTGGTCTCAATTATAGGGCAAACTTCTACAGCTCATCTGACTTCCCTGCAGCTGCACTGCTTTAATTTAGGCAGCGAGCTGACCTGCCTGCCCTGAGTGGGTCAGCAACACCCCCTGGTTGTGTGTTTGCCATTACAGGAAAGTGCTGTGCTTACCCTGCCGTGCTGAGTTTTCTCTCTTTCTGTTAACCTTCCTTCAGTGACTGCAGCAGTGGTAGAGTCTTCACTGCCAGGAATGGTCTTCCTTCCCACAGCAGAAGATTTGACTGAATTGTCACTTCATAAAGAAAACAAAAGTCCTTTCCATTTTTAGCCCAAAGCAGTATTTCAAAGCTAGATCTCCTTACCCATCCATCCCCACACTCATGCCTATTTTGAAGGGTACTGACCCCAACTACTGTCCATATTTGCCACAGGGACTGGGCTCTCTGAAGCAGTTAGCAAAGAGAGGCTTTAAGCTTTTTCTGGCTGTAGCTGGTTTGAAATGAGCCAGGCCTTTCAACCTCACTGGGAAGGGAACAGCAGGCAAATGCATCAGTATGCCTTGGACTTGAGCTCTGGAAGAAATTCTGGCCCCCCATGAGATATGGAGAAAACATTACAGTAACCACCACCTTCAAGAGTAGCCTCTCACCTAATCTAGTTTTGCTATTTTGTTGTTCTTATTAATTTACAGATTCAGTTCCAAACCAGTTTCATACACAGGAAGAGCCTGCAGGTTGGCTTCTATCGACTTTTTGGAGCACATTCTTGAGTGTCTGAGGCAGCTTTAAGCTTACCTAAAGAGTTTGTCCTGTGATGGACCATTTCTGGAGGTGATGGTGCCTTTGGTGTCTCCTACAGCTGTGAAAGAAATGCATTGTTTTTTTCCTAAATGCTTTAAAATCCCTTTTTATCCTGTATAGCCTTTGAGAGGTCGGTAATACAGAAGAAAGACTCATTACAAAGAATTGTTTGTGAGGGGAGGAGTAACAAGGTGAGATTTGAAAAAGATAGCACATCTAGGGGGTAATTCAGTTTCCTGCATGGTCAGTCTAGTCAGATGGAATTGCTTATTCAAGAGCCAGTTTGGAGGTGATGAGTCAGCCAATGTGAGAGACATTTTTCCCCAGAGTGACAGCTGGTTGTGATTTGATCTCAGGTTTAAATGGCTATAGTAACACAAATGCAAGGTTGGCTTTTCCAGTTTTATTCTTTTTTCAACCTCTTCCCAATTACTTTCAGCAGCAGTCTTCCCTCCCAGTTCTTTAATGTTAAGTACAATACTAAGGCAACAATGGACTGCTGGACCTGGGAAGAATGAGTCTACCTCATTTGTGTTACCTGGAAAAGCAGTGCCTGCCTTCTCTTCTGCAGTAACGTGTGAATGGAGAAATTCTGCAAAGGGCCCATTTCTTTGTAGAAGTTCTTGGTAGGAACCAATTTCTGAGATTGTGCCATCCACCAGAAAAACAATGTTGTCCACTTGAGGCAAAATGTTGGCTGTGTGAGTCACCAGCACACGAGTCTGCTTGAACAGAGAGGGAACAATTGTAATGGCTCGCTCGAGCGGGCAGCTGCCTTCTGAAGGCAGACACAGGTACTCAGGGTGAGTTAGGTTTGCTAACTTGCAGATACTTTGGTTACTTATTCTTATCACTTCTGTCTCCTTGATGAAGTTTATCTTTGCAACTCTGTGTCTGTTTTGAAAGTGCAGAAGTCAGGAGCAGGGAGGAGGGGTGTGGGGGGTTCTAAAGCAGAAGGATGTTAATTGGAGGGTGTGTCGCATTTATTTCAGAGTCAAATCTGTGCCTGAAGACTTCATCACCCTGAGTAGAGTTCGAGTGCAGCTCCTTTGCTGAGCAGATCTGCACAGATAGTTGCATGTAGGAAAGGCCATAAGAAAAGCATCTCTTCCCTCAGATATCAAATTTGCATGGTCTGGATTTGTAATGCATGGCAAAACCCTCTGACTGCTGCTTAACTTTGACACATTATTTCTTTGTCAGTCTGTTTCAATACAATAATTACATTCTGATATTTGCTACCAATCCACTTGAAGAGAAAGGTATTTGTACTCAGACATGTCTGTTTTAATTGGGCTTTCTAATGAAGGAAATTACTCATTTTCCTTCTACACTGTGAAACTGAATCAAGAATTGACTCTGAAACCAGCAGAGCTGCCCTAGCATCTCTTCTCATACCCACATTTATTCTCCAGACTGCTTGACAGAAGTGCCAAGGCTTAGCAAACTGCAACTAATGCAAAAAAGAATGGAAGTGTTTAAGATTAATTTAGTGAAGAACTTTTGGGTGATGAGAACTGTAAAGGTGCCACTGAACTATTTCTAAGTGATGAGATCAGACATGGTAAGATACAGTGAGTCGGAAGAGACCCCACAGCTCTTTCTAGCTGGACTACAAGTAAGTCTCAAATAGGGAGAGGGATAATGTTGATGGAAGAGCAAAGAACAATAAACTTGCTGTAAAATTAAGTCTTTCAGGAAAACCTAACTTCTCAGTTTTCCTCCTCAGTGGGATTTACTGTAGGACTTCCATGTGCTGTGTGGACTTCCCGTGATGCTAACAGGAGTACATGCTGCCACCAGCAAAGAAGAATTTGGAAGCCTTTGACAAAGTGAGGAGCCCACATTCCTGGAAATGTTTCAGAGGCTCTGATAATTAGGTACATTTTGCAGTCCCTTACAGTTCAGGATTTATAACACACCTTGTCTTTCAATAAGCTGTTGGGTCCAAGAACATGTTCAAAAATGTGCTGTCCAACGTGGGCATCGACAGCTGAGAGGGGGTCATCGAGTAGGTAAATGGAAGCCTTCTGGTACACAGCACGAGCAAGGTTCAGCCTTTGCTTCTGCCCTCCAGATAGATTTATTCCCTGTAAAAATGTACTGACAGTTTATCTCAGAGCTGCAGCATATTTGTGAAGTGTTGGCTCCATTTTACACTGAGCTTTGACTTCCTTATTTTGTACTCAGTGCATTTCCTTCCTTCTCTCCCTCCCTCCCTCCCAATAGGACTCCCGAGATGCAGATTTCTCTTGAGCAATTCCAACTCTTCTGCAAAAGAGAAGCCAAGAATCACCTGGATTTATGTATTTTTTTATTTGGTATTGCATTTCTTAAGCATCTCCCATATTTCTAATTAGGTAAACTACCAGGTTTGCTACCAGACCAAATTAAATCGTGGCCTGACTTCTCAGAAGTTACTGAGCAGCTGGTTCCTGCATGTTCAATCCTTTTGTAGGTGTTTTAAGTGGACACCTGAAGTGGTAGCTACTCAAGGAAAACTTGGCCACAATAGAATTCTAAGCCAGTACCTTCTCTCCTATTTCACTCTTTTGTCCTGCAGGGAAGCTCTCCAAATCAGGCCACAGTGCACAAGCATCTATCACTCTGCTGAACCACATTTCATCCATCTCCTTCCCAAAAAGAATATTATCTTCCACTGAAGCATTTTGTATCCAGGCTTGCTGGGGGACATAAGCTGTGGTGTCCTACAGAAGTGAGAATGGAGGAACAATAGCAGCCTTTTTGTAAGCTCAGTTTGCCATTGTGGGAACCTATCTTTGAAGAAAAACTCTTCCAATTAGACCCAGAGATATCTGGAGTGATCATCACTTTCACAGGTCTCTAGAGGGCTTTGCAAAACACAAGTCTGCTCTCAATGATCATTATCTTACATAGGAAGAAAGAGGTGCCAGTACATGGACGTGATTTACCAGGCTGCCACCTCAGCTCACTGTCAAATTGGGAAATAGAGTTGGATCTTTGAGGTCCTGTTCTAGTTCCCATTCCCAAGGGCCAGATTCCTCCAAGAGGCCTTAAGCACCTTCAGATAATTAAATGCAGGTTGGATTTAAATTCAGCAATGAATGGATGTTCATCAAGTAACTGATGCCTTGGTTAGTAACTTACTGTTCCTAAAGACAACCTCGTCAGAAGCAAATGCCGAGGGGAAAATTTACCTTGACAGTGACACAGCCATCTGTCTTCTCCAGCTCACCAAGTAATGCTGATAGCAAGGAGGACTTTCCAGCACCCACCTGGCCAACTACAGCAATCAAGGAGCCTTTGGACACAGTGAGATCTATCCTATAAACAGAAGATTAGTTGCCTAATCACTTTGGATATACTGTCTGAAAAGAAAATGCTGTTGTCCTGTAGTAACCCCTCTAATTTCATGCTTGAGAGCTCAGTTGCACTGGGTTACCCTTCCCATCATACTGACTTTTTGTGGCAAAGTAGGGTTCATCCCTTCAAAGATACCTCCAACCAGAAAATCTTCATTCATATCTCTACCAGAGTGTGAAAGCCAGATCAAGACCCACATCCCCACTCCAGAGACAAACTAGCCCAAAACACTGGAGATAAAACATTCCTGAACCTGACAACTTTTCAACCATTTTGTCTCTAAAACTGCAGTGTCCTTTGAAATAATCCTGTAGTTCTGTCATATATAGTATCATAGTATCATTCAGGGTTGGAAGGGACCACAAGGATCATCTAGTTCCAACCCCCCTGCCATGGGCAGGGACACCCCACACTAGATCAGGCTGGCCAGAGCCTCATCCAGCCTGCTCTTAAACACCCCCAGGGACGGGCCCTCGACCACCTCCCTGGACAACCCATTCCAGGGTTTCACCACTCTCATGGTGAAGAACCTCTTCCTCACATCCAGCCTGAATCTCCCCACCTCCAGCTTCATTCCATTCCCCCTAGTCCTGTCACTACCTGAGATCCTGAGAAGTCCTTCCCCAGCCTTCCTGTAGGCCCCCTTCAGATACTGGAAGGCCCCAATGAGGTCACCTCGGAGCCTTCTCTTCTGCAGACTGAACAGCCCCCACTCCTTCAGTCTGTCCTCACAGGAGAGGTGCTCCAGCCCTCTGATCATCCTTGTGGCCCTTCTCTGGACATGCTCCAGCACCTCCACATCCCTCTTGTAATAGGGGCTCCAGAACTGGACACAGTACTCCAGGTGGGGTCTCACCAGGGCTGAGTAGAGGGGGAGGATCACCTCCCTCGACCTGCTAGCCACACTTCTCCTGATGCATTACTATTATTTCTCCTGAGCTAAATTCCTTGGTCTGATACAGTATGACTGAACTTGTGAATTTAAATGCATGCCTGCAACTTTCTCCATTTGTAGAGCAAACAACGAAGCCTTCTAACTGAAGACAGAGAAGCTTCTCAATAGAAGTTGTGTATGGTTTCTCTTACAATTTTTATTGCTATCAAATGATTCCCTGAACAATACAGATAAACCACCAAACTGAAGCACTGGAATTACAGTAATCATTTGCTGCATTTGCCATTTTCATTTTAAGATTGGCTTTATTGTGATTTTGCTAGTGAGCTGACTTCAGAAACACTAGCACCAACTGTCTTCTGCCATGTATCTGCATGCCATCAATTTTACCTCTGTATATTCATATTTGGACAAGCAAATTGTGTGAAGGAAGCAGTCTCCTTGTATTTTAAGGCATCATCCAGATACAGGCACTTTCCCACTGATGTGCTCCCAGGCATAAAAGCAAGACATTATAATTATCAGAATTTAACATTAAATATGAAGCAAACTTGGAAGCCTCTAGATATTCCACACTGGTTTCACTTAGACCCTGAGGAATTAGTTCATTCAGCATCCACCTTGACCTACAGAACTGAGAAGACTAAGGGTAAGTCTGTACCTTCTAAGACAAGGAGAAGTCTCTCTGCTCCAGCAAAAAGTCCCATTTCTTATGGTGATGCTTGCCTCTGCTAAAATATGAGGAGAAATAGACCACTTGTAAATTCAAAGGTAGGTACAGAAACATCCCTGTTTAGGTGACTGTGTGTTAGTGTGCAATGAATTACAGAAAAGGCTGAAAAAAGGCTTAATTAACTACAAGATTAGAGTGCATTGTTGAAATCAATAGACCTGAGAGAGAGAATGTGACAGTGAGGGGCAAACATTCTTCTGGGTCAGGCATGGCAGGCTGGGAGTGGAAGCTGAAGAATGGAAGCTACTCCTCTTACAAGGCAACAAGGCTAACAAAACTGCTCACCACAGTCAGAAATGCTTTGAGTGGAGCTCTCTGGGTCCAGTTCTTCCAGGTTCAGAAAAGCTGCTAAGCGGTTCAAAGAGACTTTGGCCTGAAGTGAAGCAGCACACCAAAATGAGATTTAGAGTAGGAAGGGAGCTAAAACCTGAAGTGAAGCCTCAACTTGAGGACCCACTTGAACTGGTGATTAGGCACCCTGATGCAGATATTGTAGGCTTAGATGGACAAAGGCAAGTATTCCTTCTGTACACTGCCTCTGCTTCCCTTTAGCTTAGCCATACTCCTCCTTGTGTCTTCTGTTCACACAGTGAAATTGTTGCTTTTCTATCCATTTTATCCTGCAATCTATCTTGATCTGTACTTGAAGAGCTGTGACAGTCTTCTTGTAAGTTGGAAATTAATTTCCCAGTTTCTCACTGGACAGTAACTTGCTTTTCCCTTTGGCCTGAGCCAGCAGGGTTTCCACTGATCCCCCATGGAGATTTTGATCCATCTGTTCTGATTTCTGTGACAAAAACCAGAACTGGGAGCACCTCCAAGATGTAATGGTTCTTTTGATTTGTCCCAAAAGACTCCAGAGGTCTCCTTGGTCACTCTTTTGTCCATATCTGGAAACTTGCTGAAAACCAGTACTAAGTAACTTACTTTAACTGCCTGTCCTTAGACTTCATTGTTTAACAAGATCAATCAAATAGTCATTTCTGAAGCCCAAGGCCCTAAGAAATGTTTAGCTTTATTTGTCAATGGTGATATGTAAAGCAAAACCCACTTAGGGCCAAATAGAATGGACCACAGGCTGCAATTCACCTGGACAACAGCATTTATGGAGAAGGGCAGGAAGGAGTGTGCAGTGTTGAGAATGTTGATCAGTGTCAGAGACACAAAGGCCTTCTGAGCATCCAGGACGTGTGTGCTATCCACCAGCGTGTAGGCCGCAAACATGGCAAATGCAATCTGAAAGGAAGCAAAGGAACAGCAAACCATTTGCTTCAGATGGGGAAGAGAATGGTTCAAGGGTGACAGGCCCTTCCTAAAGACTCTGGAACCCATTTACTTACATCAGGCTATCCTCCATATTCATGGGACCCTGCAAATATCATTGGCAACATTCTTGGATGTTGGGGGTCAAACCCAAGTCTAATCATTTGACATTTGTTCTGCTTTAAGGAAGTTTTGGTGCTGTGACCACAGCAAGGTGAAAACACAGCCATTTCCCACTGAAAACACCCATGGTGAACTGCAACATTAAGTGCAAAAGTGGCTTCTGCAGCTGCTGACTGTGCCAGGAACTCTCTTTGGCTTGGAGGCTTTCGGGTGGTTCCTGCAAAGCAGGCTCAGGCTGCCTGGAGCACGCTGCCAGGCCGGCAGACTTGTCTCTGGAACTGTTAGGGCAGCATAAACATCTGTCTGGTTTATCCCACTGGAGCTCAGCAATTCCTGTGAGACCACCAACTCCCCATGGCAGATATCCCCGTGGCTGTCCCACAGGAAAAATCTGTCCAGACAGGAACACAAAGAGAAATGGAAGGAATAAGACACATTCTGTGTAGGAGCCACTCACCAGGAAAGTTGATGAATGGAAAGAAGCTAGAGATGCTGCAAAGAGAATCTGAGATCTTTTTAGGGCCTGAAGCTCTTGCCTCCGAATACCAAGCACTTTTTCCATGAAGGTTTTCTCCCAGCCATACAGTTTGATTAGTTTAATGTCACTGAGAATGGCATTGGTGAGCTTGGCCCGCTCATCTTTATATTTCATCTGGGTCTCCTGTAATAAATGTTTGAATTTTATCATTTCATAGGTTGTATGTTTAACAATGCAATTAGTTTTGGGGAAAAAAACAACCTTATTCCTGCCTCTGAATTCTGAACAAGTTTCCCTGCAGTTAATCTGTGTGTATTGTTTGGCTTATCAATCTTCCAGGCTGGGAAGTATTTTGTTTTTCATCTTCAGAGCTTTATTTTTACTGTTCATCTATTAAAACCACAGGAAAGGTTGGGCAAACAAGGTAAAAGATTGAACATGCAAAAGCTTACTCAAACTTCAGTCAATTTTTACAGGTTTCAAAACCTATAGTCCTTCAGACAGTCATGGTAAGCATGGATAATAAATATTAAGCCATCACTTGATGTCAAATGTTAGTGATATGCTTTTTTCCCCCCTGTTCCCAGCATGCCTACTATAATCATTTAATCATCAGAAGCCTTGGGTTCCATGTGATCCTCTCCTGGAAGAGCATGGCAGCCTTTAACTTAGATTTAAAAGTAGCATAAATCCAGTCAGGAAACCACTTCATTTTTATGAAGCAAAATGTACCTGAAACTGACTTCTCTTCTTGGTGATCATGAAATTCAGAGGCAAAAGAAAAAGGAACACAGCAATGGAGGTCAAGGCAGATGGCCCAAGAAGCTGGCAGGAGAGAAAAGGGAAGAGGAAGAGCTGGGGATTACTAGAACCAACTGTTTTCCATTTCCCCTGCTCACCTTCCCTCTTCTGTGAATTTATGCCTAACATCCCTCATGGGTAACACCTTAATCTTGCCTTTGCCTTTCCTGGGAATTGTGCTCTCAGAGCACTATGGTTTGTTAACTCTCCAAGGAGGATAACTCCTGTCATCATTCCCTTCTGAGTTTATTTGCTTCCCTTTTAGGAACTACGTTAGCGCTGAAGGCCATCCAAAGCATGCTGGCAATTCAACTAAGTCTGTTCTTGGCTGTGTTAAGGAGGACATCTTCTGGCTGGCATAAGCCAGTGACCCAAAACAAAACCAACCCCAACCCCTCATCAAGCTATTCTTGCACTGTAAGTAGCTCAGCTTGTCTGAATTTGTATCAGCCAGTGAGAGGAAATGGTAGATTTGTACTGCACCATATGCCTTGGACACCAGGGCTCATACTGACTTGTGTCTCAAAAGTGAGCCTGTTCCTCAGGGTTTACTGATAGCTCTCTACACACTGCTTGCATTTGCTACAGAGGTGAGCACTCTCTCTGTACACAGAGATGCAAACACTCTCCACATAAATGGTCTATTAGCAAACTAGCAAACAAAATGTTAATTATGCTCCAACTGCAGACAACCACATTCAGCTAGTAAACATCACTGGAAAAGGAATGATGAATCCTCAACTCTCTACATGATGGCTACTAATTATCCAAGGTTGTAACATCCTGCCAGGCATGAGGAATAGTCCATCCTGGTTAGCAAAAGAAAGTCTCAAAGGCCTCTGGAAAGCTCCTAGGAATCAACTATCTCTGTAGTGTTGACACTTCCATTTAGTGTGCTGCCAAAAACCAGGACTAAGAATTAGGGCTCTTTCCTGCTGGGGAAAATACCATGAATTCAATTAAGGGGTGGTGGGGAAAAAAAAGGATCTTTCATCATTCTTTATTTGATTCAGGTTTTGCTCTCTCCTTGCTCAACTGATTGGTATCTATGGAATTCAATGTACCAATGCTCCTTTTTAGTACCATATCTTTGTTTCAAACTGCTTCACTGATCTTGAGGTAATCAGGCTTCAGGATGAATGATGTCAAATCACCATTTCAGACATGATGCTAAGAAGCTGGAAATGGACTCTCAGCCTGCACTGGGCAGAGGATGACAGAGGAAAATCTGAGGCAAAAGTTTACCAGTCAGCCCAGAACAGCTATACTCAATCTTTTCCCTCAAAGAGACAGCACTGAATGCTTAATACACACATCAGAAGTGAAGGATTAGGAAGGATCAGGTAGAATACCTTATAAAAAGAAGAGCTACAGAACTAAGAAAAACCTGGCAATTTTAGCTTATTCAAACCAGCAGAGTTAGGAAAATTCCTTTTTCCTTAGATACCTAGAACAGAATGGGATTGATAAGTACTGCCCCCATATTTTACCTGCCACAAGAAGATAAAGCAGATGATAATCCTAATAGGAGCAAGCCAGGTTCCATTAAAATAGACAATCAGATCCATTAGCTTTTGGACATCAACAGACACCAGATTGACAATTTCCCCTACTGTTGCTGCTTTCCTTGATGCATTTGACAGAACTAGGATCTAGGACAGAGAAGAAAGCAAAGGTGTCATCAAACAACAGCTTGGGTCCAAATCATCATGCAACTTTCATTTCCTCATAAAGAAAGAAAAAAGGGGGAGAAAAATTATCTAATCCTAGGTACTGACATGTTGTTGCCTGGGATCCAGGACTACACTTTAAGGTGAAGAACCTACTCCTTTCCCTGAGCATAATCCACAGCATAAGTAAGTTTACATTACTTTTCCCTCTTTCCTTTGCTTGGCTTTTCCTTCAGGGGTTAGCATCTTTCAGAGATGAATACAGCACAGCATCACATCCTTAAAGTAGTTTCTAACACCATCTCCCTCGATACTGTTGAGAACCATGTACCAACAATGTTGTAACTATTAATGTCAGGCCAGAAAAAAACTGAAGCTGAAAAGGAAGCTAGTCTCACCTTCCTGTACACAAGCCCTGTCACTGCAGTTTTCAGTCTCAACCCCAGAACAAGACACATGTACATGTATCGCTGTTCAAACAGAGTCTGGAGACAAGCCAAGAGGAACAGAGTGAAGGCATAGAAGTAACCATGCCAGCTAGGTGCTTCTGGATCCTCAATGAACTCCAGGAAAAGGCTGCAAGACAGGAGCAACATGTTAATGACTCCATGTAGAAGTGCTGAAATAGCAGACAAAAGTGCAGACATGCCAGGGATTTCTCTCTCTGTGGGTCATGTTTATCAGTGAAATAGCAGCTGAGTTGGAAAAACTGTATCCTATAATATCCTGACTGCAGACATTTAGCCACTCTTGGTTTGGAAGCAACCTCTGATCTCAGAACCTTCTCAGGGGACACCTCATGTTCAGTGTTAAGGATGGCTCCTGAATTCCATGAATTGGTCAGAAATATGCAAATTAGGAGTCAGAATCTAAGGAAGCTGTTGATGTTTCCAGAACTACTTTTAGTCATTAGGAAGCGATTCTGCCTTTGAAAGTATAGTTTAATGCAGTATACTGTAAGGTGCTGTTTAATTAGGGAATAGGAAGCCTTAGGACTATATCAAGTGGCTAACAGCCTGTTCAAATGATGTGATGTGTAGCACCATCAAGTAACACGCTCTGTTCTAGGAAAGTTGTCAAAAGGCTTACTGCAGCCTGTCCTTTCTCCTGTTGGAATACAGCAGTGGAGATAGTGTGCACAGATTCAGAGAGTGGTTTGAGGTTTTTTCCTGCTGAGTGTGGGCTTGGCATAAATGATAATCCAGCTCTTTTATCAGCATAGATTTCAAAAGGTGTTTGTGTGTCCACCTCTGTGGGTGCTGGCATATACATCTCTGTGATAGGCAGCAATCTTGTACCTGTGATAGGAAGACATCCTAAATATGTACATACCTCAGTAATCTGGGGACAGAGAACAAGAAGACATCACAGACAACTAAGCAGACAGTGCTGAGAAGGAAATGTGTTCCAAACATGCTCCAAAATGCTTTCAGTAAGGGCTTGCTCTGATTCTGCTCTGGCTGCAGCAGAACTTCTGTCTCTTCGGTTTCTACTATGCCAGTTTCACTCTTCTGTTCTTTTTTAAATGTAGCAGACTCCATTTTTCTGAAGAAAGACAATGAGAAAACTAACTGCAACTGGAGAAAGCTTGGGGATCTTTTGCTTGCAAGTATTCATTAAATACCTGACACTGTGTTTCATGTCATAGCTAGCAGAGAAGCTCATCAAAAAATGATTCCTCTCACTGAAGACTGAAGTTCTGTGCTTCTGTGCACAGCAGGCTGTTCTCCAGCAGCCTTCAACATTTCAAATGAAATTTTGCACAGAGGAACTCACTCACTGAGTACTCACCCACTGAGGAGTAAAGACTCCCAGGTTTTCTCAGCAGAGCATTATTTAGACCACTTTATGTGCACTGTCCTTCTCTACCTCTTGTTTAATGGACAAATAATTCAGACTGAATCTTTCAACCATTCTCTTGTCCAGATAGGAAGCACCTAGCAGACCTTGTGTTCAGAGCCTGAATACATGCTGAAACATTCTATGGCTGTAAGGAATGGAGGGCATTAAAGCCTGTCCCGAGATGGCACAGCAGCACCTTTGAGCCTATTTGTTCACAGAATCTAGAAGCAAAAAAGAAACTGCCCAGCTGAGTCCATGACACTCTCTAAACCAAGCACTTACTGCTGGGTTCCATTACGACACTTCTTCCACTCTCTCTCAGCCTGGGCAACAATTTCTTCAGAGGAGTCTTCTTTCCTCACTGGCCACAGGTCATCCACCCCCAGGGACTGCTGGTAGCCTTTCCAGACAAGCCTGGAGAACACAAAGACTGCTGTAAGGCAAGCACAGAAGTATTTGTTGTGCATATAACATTTTCCAAACAGATGAGCTTTAAGTCTGTGCTCCACAATGAGCACCTAGGGGCTTACTTACATAAATATCCTTTCCTAGAATAAATATGAATGTTCAGAAACAGCAGGTTTGTTTCAAATTCCTGGGCTGCCTTCTGCCAACATAACCAGGACTTGCCAGTAAGCCCTAATTTCTACTGAGTCTTGGGCAGTGGAGAACAAAGTTCAGTTTAATTGTTCTGTGGCTCAGTGAAACACCGATGAGGCTCTATCAGAGTGGACACTAGGCCCAAGGTATGCAATGGTTTTACTTCTGAATGCTGAGCAGCAGGCTGGGCCAGTATCCTCATTCACTATTTTCTCCTTCCCCAGCATTTGCTATAGGAAGGTCTGGCAGGCAGATAAGGCTGTAGTTGGGGTAGTCATCTTTTAAGATTGTTGAGTTCTATTGGGAGGCCACTGGAAGGATATTTGGAAGGGGGAAGAGAATTATCCAGGCTCACAACATTTCTGTTTTGAACTGCTTTGAGAAAAGTGTGAATTGGTTATCATTTGATCTTGTGAGAACACCTCAAGTCTCCAGGGAAGGAATTTAAATCCTTACTGCATAAGCTAACTTGAGAGCTGAGATTTCCTACTGGCTGTCAGCTATGCTCTCTTACGATGATGTGGTGTTGTTTTCTTTCCTGATATTCTAGGAAAAACATGTCTTTTTCTGTGTTTTCTTACCCAGACAACCACCAGTATGTAATTTTGGAAAGAAAAGAGGTGCTGGCTTCTGGACACTGATTCTGATGGGAGGAAAAAGATGGGTGATATTTTTATATAGAAAAGGGCATGTCCCAGATAAATATAGTCCCCTTCTCTCTTCCCAGGAAAAGCAATCCAAAAGTTACACCCTCCCCCACTCATTGACCCTGACTGTGTGAATGTATTGTGAAGGATCAATGGAATCAAGACAGTTTGAAGAATTAGGCTTTGAGTAATATCTCAGGTGGAGGAACAAAGAACATCATTCTTCATAGCCAAGGGGGTTTATTTTTTGAAGCACTGAGCTCTGCCACACTCACACCTCAAACAGATTACTGCTGCACAGGAGAGCATCAGGAAGGAAGATGAGCCTTGTCCACTGCTCTCAATACAAATGAACACAAGTGTGGAGAGAAGAAGTTTGGAGGTTTTGAGACTTAAGTACTGTTATTCCAAATTCCAGTTCCCTTTTAAAACCACTGGCCTTCACACAGAATGCTGCATGTCTCCCAGATACTTATGTTCCTGTGTATCCCCATACATTTAATGTCCTGTTAGAGCAATGAAGCAATGCATAATGAAAAGCTATGCTATACTTACAGGACTGTTGACAACTTTAGAGAAGAAGGGAGGGTGATCAACTAAGCAGAATAACACAAGTTCTCCTAGCACCAGGCTAGCATACAGGTAAGTTGTAACATGGTGGAAATGGTCTTCCAGGAAACCCTACAAAACAGAAATGCTGTTGAGATTGAGGTAAGAACCTTCACACAGAATTAGTGGAGAAAGGTAGCTTCTCATGTCCTACCAGCCATAAACTCTGAGTTTTGGTTTGAAGCATGAGGTATATTTATTTACATGTTGTAATGTAAAGCTACCTAACTCCTGAAACTGGAATAGAAGAAAATGCTAAATGATGAAGATATTTATTGTTTACAGTGATGATTTTACTGTAAGGCAGTCTGGTCAAGTCAGATATACAGTGCATCATTATTCAGTGAATCCTGTCTGTGATGAGGGATAGAGGCTTCTAGCTCCCCTATTGGGATGAGTTGTTGATGTAATAAAGCAGCTGCCAGGTTTTATTACAAATGCTGTGTCTAAGGGGCTCCATGAAGGGCACTGTAATTAATTTTGTGAATAAGAAAACCCAAAGAAAATGCTGGAATATTTTTGGAACCGTATTCTGGTGGCGAGAAGTGACAAAGTGTTATTTCTACAAGACACCTGGTGCCTGAGTATCACTCAACACAGCAGGAACAAGCAACTTCCCAACTGTTTTTTTGTCTAGCAGCCACATATTTTTCCTCTGTTACTTAAACACACAGGTAACATAAACTTTTGTTTATTCCTTGCTGTGATGGAATGGTACAACTGTTTACCTGAGCAAATTGGCTACTGACAGTAACTCTTAGATGTCTAAATCCAGCCAGCACTTCTCCACAAGCATTCCAGTAAGACAAAGGTATTTTAGATTATCAACATCTTTATGCTGACACAAACCCTGGCATTTTTAGCAGCCTTTTATGTTCATTTTGCTTTCATTCACATATATAAAGTCGGCCAAGCTCTCAGGAAACCACACTCTGCTGGCACTGGAAGGTTTAATGTGAATGGAGATGGCAGCCATCAATTGTATTTCTCAGTATCTATCTTAAGAGGGGAACTGGGTTCTCCACCTCACACCAGTGAGACCAAGAGAGCCCTGTTGTTTAGAGACTTCGTACCTCTGCATGTTAAATGTACATGATTTCACTTACTCTTTCCAGGGCATGCTGGACTTTGGAACTAAACATCACAACTGCAGCCATGAATGAGAGAAGCCAGTAAATCAACAGGATGCCTGAGGACTGGATGCCTGTCATTCTTTCAGCTTGGGTAAGGTACATGGCAAGGGTCTGTGAGGAAGCACAAATTTGTCTAGATAAATAGCTGGTAATGGAGTGCCAAACATAATTATTGCATTAACAGATACAATAAAGACAAATCAGTTAGTTTCTTGCCCAAACATTTCAAGATGTTTAGAGCTGCACTACTGTTCCCAAAGGCTAAAACCAAAGAAAGCATTGTGTGCAGTTTTGTGCTCAACAATGTCTCTCCAGAAAGGGCAAGTAATAAAACCACAGGAGGCCAAACAGCCTGGGAGAACCTAGGCTGTGAAGATGCAATGACAGGAAGGGAGGACAGGCATTTAGGCTGAGATCCCATTTCATTCTAAATCATACTAAATGACATACCATGGTTCTGAGAAACTACATCTTGCCCTCTTGTTGTGAAGCCTCTTTCTGAACACTACAGCTCTTGCCAGGTGTACTGTGCCCACAGGTACCATAGTGTTAGACCCAGTCATCTGCCCCAACTCAAAACCCCTGCTGTGTTACACAGCAGAAACTCACAAAGTACGTCTCCAGTCTTCCTCGCCCATCAGTTATCTTTGTGCTCAAAGACACTGAGAAACACAGGCAGTGCAAGATTCATCCCAGGAGGAGTATGCTGGGCCACACGGAAACAAAACAAAGGAAGAATTACCATTGTGATTCCCACCACAGCAGGGCTAAGGAGGAATGCTGGAGCCCGTGGGGTTCCTTGGCTTATTTCCCACAGTATGAAGAAGACTTTAGAAAAGCACAGTGTTACCAGGGTGACTCCGAGAACCTGAGGCAGAGACAGCAAACATGGGTTGGAGAGGACTGATATGGTGATGGAATGATCTACCAACCCGAATATTGTAAGCAGGCTTGTGGGTAAGACTGGAGAGGTGCAGAGCAGGTTTGAAAAGGAGAGCATTATGGGATGTAATGGGGAACCAAATGGAAGTACAGATCTTATGACAGCTCTTCCTCAAACTTTACTTGATTTATACTGACCTGACTTTACTTAAGTAAACATCAAAGCAAACAGAGATGGATCATTAGAAGATAGTTAATGATTCAGGAAAACGAAGTTCTGCATCAAAGTTCAGGCTCCATCCTCCACCCTTACCATTTTGGTTTTGAAGATGTAGGACATCCTGATGTAGCCTTTGTTTTCATGTCGAAGATACAAATAGTAGAAAGGAAAACAGATCCAGAGATAGGCACAAGGGATCCAAGCAATGACTGTACTCTCAAAGCACCACGTAAATCTTGGGGTGTTTGTATACCATGTCTGGTTCCAGTCCTGCCACAGAACCAACACAAATGTGCAACAGTAAAGGTGACTTGTGCAGAATTTCACAGCAAATGTAAGCTGCTCATGCTGTGACTGAAAGCTACTATAATGTGAGAGGCACTCCATTTGAACATGTGAAAAACATTTGGCAGCAGAGTGGCTGCTGGAGAAGATTGAGAAGGAAGGGCTCGACAGCAATATTCTGGAGGGAACAGAAGCATCAAGAGAGGGAAAAAACACTGGAAAAGAGAAAGACATCAAAGTAAGGGTATCGTGTGTCACAACCCCTGAGAATAAAAAGAGGAAATGTAAGTTATTGACTGTGGCACGAGGAAAGGTAATTTGGAAATAAGTGGTACTGGCGTTTGGAAACCATCAGAAGAGGCAGTGGCTTGGGAAGGTGGTTCGAGTCCTTTACGTAGGGGCACGGTGTCTGCAGAGCAAGGCTAAGGGAAATGAATAATTTGATGGAGAGAGGTGGAGGAGGGGGAGTTAACAACCGTGAGGATGGAAACGTAGGTGGGGCTGTACTGACCCCTTCATTATTGCCTTTTCAAAGGCATTTCAACAGACACTTTCTGAAGACAACGAAAGGACTGATCGCAACGCCCCTCCTGCAGCGCACTTCTCGGCAAGTTTACTGCAATTGAGTAAAGAACCGCGCTGCTCCCTGGGGTTTGAAAACATGGCCCTGGGAGCCGAAGTCCACAGCCCCAGCCGCCTGCAAAGGCAATTCGCGTCCCCCTGACAGTGCGACTGCCGTCTCGCTCGTACCACGCTGGCCGCAGAGGCCCGGCCTGTGGCTGCTCGGGTGGTGCTGCCCCACGGAGTGGCTCTCCCGACCCCACGCAGCAGGACCCCCTACACCCCGCGCACGGCCCGGGGCTGGCCGCCGCCACCGTTCGCTCCGTCTGCTGCTACCGCGGGCTGCTCGCCTCAGGGCAGCTCTGACGTGGCCGGCCACTAAAGAGGCAGCCCGGCTGCGGGACGGTGCCGCGGTGCCCACTCACTCACTCACTCACCCAGAGCCCAGCCGAGCCCTCCCGGGAGCCACACAGCGCACCCACCGCCGCCATCGCGGCCGCACAGCTGGCGGGCGGGGCCTCGCGGCTCGGCGGCCAGCGGGGGCGGGCCGTCTGTGACCCAGACCCCCTGCTCGGGGGCCCGGGTCCCGCCACAGCTCCAGCGGGACATAGCCCTGTTCCTGCCCGGGCGTCGGGAGGACTGGTGGGAGCCCCGAAGTGCCCCGTCCCGTTTTGGCTGGGGGCGAAGACCAGAGTATGGCCAGGAACTCCGGGGGATACTTCGGGGTTACTGCAGCCCGGCAGCCGGAGCGCGCCGAAGCGGAGCCCCTAGCAGCGGCATGGGGCCAGGAGTCGAGAGCTCCTACGCCTTTCCCTCGCTTCAGCTCCGTCCACAGGCGGGCAGCCAGGGAACCGCCGTATCGCCTCGCCGCGGAGCAGCGGCACTGACGAGCTAGGCACAGTCCCCGAGGAGGGGCCCCTGAAGGCTGTGAGCAGAGTCCCCGGGAGCGCTTCGTAGCACGCCGCGAGAAGCCGCCGACGGAGGCGGGATAGCCCACGGCGGAGAGCAAGTCCGCAGCCCGCCGGGCCGGCAGGGGGCAGCACACGCTGGGCCCTGCCAGCTCTTCCGGCAGCGCGGCAGGCGGTGCTGAGTCAGGCAGGCGGCGGTGGGGGCTGCGGCAGCGGCATGCGGGCCTGGGGGGCCGCGGCGTTGCTCTGCGCACTCTGCTGCGCCCAAGCGCGGGCCTCCGAGGATATCGTGGTGGGCTGCGGCGGCTTCGTGAAGTCCGATGTGGAGATCAACTACTCCCTGATTGAGGTGGGCGCCGCTGAGGGCGAGATCGCCGAGCGGCCCTCGCTCACTGTTCTCCCGGCTCGGCAGGCTCGGGCCGGAGGTCTGGCTGCGCAGTCTGGCTCAAGCCCTGTTGCTCTGGCCGCTGTTGGAGCCGCCCGTGTTTGCGGCATGGTTTCGCTTGAAGTGGGACACCTCACAAAACGTTTTCGTCGGAGCCAGGACTACCGGCTCTGCCTGGCGCAATGTAGCCTTCTTTCAATGAACCTCTCCCGGCTACCCCCTGGGAACTCGCGGGTGCTGCTGTGTCACAGCACTTAGAGAATGCCTGGTTCCAGCCTTTTTGAAAAGTAACTTTCTGTCTTTTTTTGTTTCTTTTAGATAAAGTTATACACAAAACATGGTACTCTCAAATACCAGACAGATTGTGCTCCAAACAACGGGTATTTCATGATTCCCCTCTATGATAAGGTAAGAGACTGACATACCAGTGCTGTCCGTGCTAGAGGCAGGAGCTGCCTCCCTGTTCCCGTCTGCCGCAGATTAAACATCAGAACAGCACCCACCCACGGAACATTTGAATCGGGACATACTTTAGCTTGCTTTGGACCAAGCTTTCAGCCGTTTCTTTTTGTAATGCAAATATTTTATTTCTTAGTGATAAGTATTCTCTTGAGAAAGGCCAGGTGACTTCAGCTGTGGTGTTACCTTGGTGCTATTTACCTGCATGTCTGCAGCACTGGGAGCCTGAGTTGCTGCCAACAGCCGTGTGCTAGCAGCTGTGCAAATACTACACCAAAAGTACAGGTTCCTACAGCATGCTGATAAAGCTTTCAGTTATCTGTCTATAGAAATGAACATAAATCTGTATGAGAATGTGTTAAATACAAGCTGCCCTCAGTTGGTCTAAGTGTTTTGCTCTTCTAAAGAACTTGGAGATCAGAAATAAAAGTCAGAATGGTTTGGGTTGGAAAGGACCTTTAAAGTTCATCTAGACCAACCAAATAAATCTCTTCCCAATCTAAGAATATAAGATGCCTTCTGATCTTAGTGTCAGATTCTTGTTCTTAGGTCTTTGAGCCTTTCTGTGGATGAACTTCAGAACATATGTGGTATCCACTGATTTAAAGAGAATCTCTTTGTAGATGAATAGCCTTTTGGAGCAGAGCTTTTAATAGGATTGGAATTTTGTTATCCTGTGTTTGGGCAGAATGGTTGAATAGGACCTCCTAGTGGAAATACTAAAGGCTGATTTCAGAGCAAATCTCTTGGGGCAGGCAGGGATGGATGCAAACACTTTCTAACACTGAACTGCTTGAACATGGTCTGGGTTTGGTCTGGAAGCAGTGAAAAGATACTGCTTAAGTTTTGCTCTTAGCTTGCTGGATATGAGCCCAGCATCCCAGCCTGGCTGGGTTGATGCTGATGTTTTTTTGAACAGAGTATCTTTGATAGGAGGAAAGGAGAGTGGGACACTTGAGTCTTGTGTTGCTCTGCAGCATGATATTTGTGTTCTGACTTTTTCATCCTTTAGCTCAACTGAATTTAGATCAGTGAAGACAATTAGTGTTTTAATTTTTTTTATGTTTTAGGGGGATTTCATCCTTAAAATTGAGCCTCCCCTAGGGTGGAGTTTTGGTAAGTACTTACATGTCTTTTTACAATAGGACAGTGTCTTTGCAGTGTAGGACCTAACTCTCTCTGACTTGCAGCTGGTGGGGAAAATCAAGCTCTTTTCAAAAGAGATAAGCCCTACTGCATGGCTTTAGTTACTAGAGTGTACTTACTGTACCAGAGGAAAATAAACCTGTAGGGTAGGCACTGTCAAAACAGCCTGTGAACTAATTTGAAGTAATGTGGATTTTTGACAGAAATGTCTGCAATAGGAGGGAGAAGGAGGATTTTCAACATCAGGATTTGTGGGTGTTCCAACATTGCTGAGGCAAGACTTCCAGAGCAACTTCTATGCTTCAGTTGATGCATGTCTGTGAGAGTCTTGTCAAGTTAAAGTTAGAACTGCTCTTCCTCTATTCCCTCTATTCCCCTATTACAAGAGGGATGTGGAGGTGCTGGAATGGGTCCAGAGAAGGGCCATGAGGATGAGCAGAGGGCTGGAGCACCTCTCCTGTGAGGACAGACTGAAGGAGTTGGGGCTGTTCAGTCTGCAGAAGAGAAGGCTCCGAGGTGACCTTATTGTGGCCTTCCAGTATCTGAAGGGGGCCTACAGGAAGGCTGGGGAAGGACTTCTCAGGATCTCAGGTAGTGATAGGACTAGGGGGAATGGAATGAAGCTGGAGGTGGGGAGATTCAGGCTAGATGTGAGGAAGAGGTTCTTCACCATGAGAGTGGTGAAACCCTGGAATGGGTTGTCCAGGGAGGTGGTCGAGGCCCCATCCCTGGGGGTGTTTAAGAGCAGGCTGGATGAGGCTCTGGGCAGCCTGATCTAGTGTGGGGTGTCCCTGCCTATGGCAGGGGGCTTGGAACTAGATGATCCTTGTGGTCCCTTCCAACCCTGAATGATACTATGATACTATGATTATTCTCTGACTAACTACCATGCTGTTTCATGTTCTTTCCCTCCAGAACCAACCAGTGTAGACATCCATGTGGATGGCATTAATGACATTTGCACAAAAGGAGGTGATATTAACTTTGTGTTCACAGGGTTTTCTGTGAATGGAAAGGTTAGACTCTGCTATCTTTATTTATTCCATCTTATGCTAATTTTGCCTTCATAACAACATTCTGCTTCAGCTCTGCAATTTTTTTAATCCATTTATTCTCTGGTTTCTTTTCATTTTGACAGGTTCTTAGCAAAGGTCAGACGTTAGGTCCTGCTGGAGTTCAGGTTGTACTGAGAAATGCTGGCAGTGACATAAACATACAAGCAACTACCACACAGCCTGGAGGAAAGTGAGTGTGGGTGGTGCATTCTTAATTCACCTGTTCATTTACGCAGGATTCTTTCAGTTCTGCCATATTTATGGGGGCTGTAGTTGTCCTTAAGTAGTTTTTCTAACATGTGCACAGTCTGAATTGTTTTCCTGTAAATGAGTGTCTGTGACCTCTTCCTTACCTTGCAGGTTTGCTTTCTTTAAAGTGCTTCCTGGTGAATATGAAATCTTTGCATCTCATCCTACCTGGATGCTGAAAGAGGTCAGAGCCTACAAAAGTTCTGGTTTACTTTGTTTAGTGAGAATGCTAGACATTATCTTGATCAACTAGTGGGAGGGAGGGCTTTGTGAGTGAACAGGGTTACTGGAGTTTTATTTATGTAGTCAAGAAACTGCCTTCTGCAGGCCTGGTTTGGAGACAGTGGAGCCAGCCAGGGAAGGGCTGGCAAATAAGCTCATGCTTTTGGTTTTCTAATCCTCCTCCTTTTGCATGAGCTTGAATATTACAATAAATGCTCTAATCCTTCCCTCTCAGACTGCTTACTTGCTGAGGGGCTCTGAGATCCTGACTGATTTCCTGTATCAGTGAAACAGGAAAAGCACCATTTTGCAGAGTATCTTTGCTTTAGTGTCTGTTTATTTTGAATAGCCAGTGGACTCTCTTTGAGTGCTACTGCTCTGGCCTCTGTTTCTGTTGTGGAATGTTACTTAGGTACTCTAAACGAGGTCTGCTGCCTACTACGTTGTGTGTTTCTATGTTGCAGTCAAGCACGGTGGTACGGGTGACGAGTTCTAATGCCTACGCTGCTAGCCCTCTGATTGTGGCAGGCTACAATGTTTCTGGGTCAGTAAGGAGTGATGGAGAACCAATGAAAGGGGTCATGTTTCTCCTTTTCTCCTCTTCAGTCACTAAAGAGGTAATGGTGTTTCAGTGTCTCTTCAATATGAGCATGAACATAAATAAGCAGCTAAATAGCTTCTAGATTGATCTTCCCCTGATAACTCTGTCCTTCAGTGAGCCTGGCTTAGGGAAAGCATAAGCTGTGCTGTACATAAACCCTCAGGCTGTATTTGGTTTGCTTGGTTTAGGTGGGGGCTTGTGCTGAGCTGTTTTTTTGTTTGGTTGGGTTTTTCAACGTACAGCATTTGTGTACATGCTGAGTTTTCTCATGAATTCCATGGGTTTACTTAGATGTGGAACACGATGGCCATGTGTTGAAATGTTGGCAAAACTGAGGCTTGAGGTCTACATATTTATTAGACACAAAAAAATCAGAGAATTCTTTTCATTTCAACTCTTTCTATCTCTTCATTATTGCTTTCAAGCAGCTGGCTTCCTCAAAACCTCCTCAGGCACATACAAAACTAAGACCTGAACTGAAGCTGGCAACAAGAGCAAAACATAATGTAATGCTGTATTAGAATATTATTGTATTATATATAATTATGGTAGTATAATAATACATGGTCACAGCACATTATTGGTCTGTATATTCCCTGTGGGTCAGCAGGGTTAAGGGTTACAGGTTTGGGACAATATTTTTCCCAGCTAGACCTTTTTGCATGATAAATGTTGTTGTTCCCTCATGAAGAACCAGCTTCTGGCACAATTCACAAGATATTGGCAGACAAATCTTGAAATTCACTGTGCTACTAGGAGCTGTAATTTGCCTTCAGCACAAAGTCTTAATTGCTCTTTGCTCTTTTGATGTGGAGACAAAGTTCAATAGCTTCTATTTCTACCTTGAAAGTGTGTTATGAAATGAGTGTGGAGTATTTGATCATCTGTTGTGATTTCTAGGGTAGAGCAGAGCTCTGTTTTGTAACATTAACCTCATCCACAGAACTGGTGTCAGTTAATGCTGAGATGTGCAGTGCAGTTCTGGGGTGCTAGGGGATGTTGAATTTCCCAGTGTTCTGTCCTTGTGGCTGTAAAATTGATTATTGTCTGGTTTGTTTTCTATACAAGAATTTTAAGCTGTGCTGTCAAACTTCAGCTCTAAACTGGTTTTGTACTTCCCATCCTTAATTCACACTATGGTGTTTGAAACCCTGTTACAGCTTCCCCCCTGAAATTACTTTCTCTGTTTTCCCATGAGAAAAAAGGTTGTATTGCATTTATTGTCACAGGATGTTGTGGGCTGCAATATTTCTCCTGTGGATGGATTCCAGTCAAGAGATGAGTCTGTGTCCTACTTGTGCAATGTTGTATCAAAAGAAGATGGATCTTTCAGCTTTCTTTCTCTGCCAAGTGGGAAATACACTGTGGTAAGTAGCTAGAAAGTTTATTGCTTGTCTATCCATTGGGTTGTTAACTTCCATTTTCTAATCTGTATCATGCATAATTTTGTACCTGTTAAAACAGAAATAGTTGAACTGTTTTGAATTGGATGAGATAACTGGAATGGGAACCTCTGACCTGAAGTATGACAGGGAAGTAAGTTGCTGTGTTAGGGGTCTGTAGTGTGGTGTCTGAGTAAGGGCTTGTGAATACATGCCCCTGAACTCATTGACCAGGCACAGAATAATACCTGGAGGCTTCTGCAAGGCTGCAGCTTTCAGCTAGCTACAGCCACCTTGAAGTTCTCTGTTTTCTGTTTTGGCCATGCTCTTTATTCTGTGTGGGCAGAGTGGGAGTATGGTTATGCATTGCCTAGAGTGCTGGCACTGCATTCTTAGTCTCCATGCTTTCTAAGTGGTATTCAAGCCTCTCATTCCTCTAAGCTTTCTGGTGATCATAGTGTCTCCTGTCTGTGAGCTCTCGCACATCCAAATAGATTTGCACTTTTCTGAGTAGAGTTACTTCTCTGTCTCCTTGGACAATCTCATATGGTTTCCATCAAATCTTGAAATACTTGTCTCCATCCCTCTGAGCTATTTTTTCCAGGACATTTGCAGCCCATTTACCCTTCACAGAGGTGTCTGATGGTGTTATGGACATGGAAAATGGAGAAGAAAGATGTTTCTGTTGTCATAGCTTCTTAGGAGTCAAAGTGATTTGTCTTCTTTCAGATACCATTCTACAGGGGAGAGAGAATTACCTTTGATGTTGCTCCATCTAGATTGGACTTCCTTGTAGAGCATGACAGTTTACAGATTGAGGTAAGGCATTCAGAGGAAATAATCCTTTTGTGCCATTCATTCCCGTCAAAGTATGACCGATTTTAGCAGAAAGCAAGTGCACTATGGAAAAACTTCTTTGTAGGCAGTTTGATTTGTTACACATACCCTCTTGCACAGCAGGGAAAAGGCTCCCTAGCATTGTGCTGTTTCTGCACTTCAGTCCCCTTTGCTAGGAAGACACCAGACAGGGGAAAGCTGTCTGCTGTGGTCACTTTCATGTCCATGCTGCAAACAGGCAGTCAATCTTTCAGGTTGCTTAAATTTTCTCAGTCAGATTGTCACGTCCCTGGAGTTGTGTGGTTTGCTGAGTGCCTTGTGTTCTGTGATCTGGGCTTTCTGAGCTGTGCTGATGAAGATAAATGTAGAATCTGTGCCTGTAGTTAGGGGAACTATATGCCTAGATTGAGATGTACTTTTGTTGTGATTGTCCTGGTACATTTTCTTCCTAAAGCTGGAAATGAATTTCCTTTCTATGTGTGTGTGTGGAGAACAGTTGGTGCTGATTGCTGTAGGTGTGTGCTTGCTTTTACTGAGTCAAGATTAATGGTAACTGTTTTCCCATTTCAGCCTGTTTTCCATGTGATGGGTTTCTCTGTCACAGGCAGAGTGTTGAATGGTCCTGAAGGAGAAGGAGTTGCTGATGCCACTGTGACTCTGAACAATCAGATTAAAGGTATGCAGTGGTCTTGGTCTTTGTTGATTCAGGGAAGCCTTTATTAAGCTCAAGTACAGACCAGTGTGTGAGCTGGAATCAACCTATTAGGATAATACCCTGCCTTTGTTGCAGTTTATTTGAAATACTAAAATGGTTTTTGTGCAGCTGATTAATTTTGGGTTTTGAGAGTATCATTTTGTTTTGGTGTCCAAAATGTCTTGTTTTCTTTCGGCAATATGCTAAACTGTGCTTTGATGTACTGAAATGAAGGTTGGTTGAGTAAGGAAGCATAGTGCTGGGGTTTGTTGTATAATATAAATTAAACACAGCCTGAAGCAGTGCATGCTCTCTGGCTCTTGACACATAAGGACAGACAGTCAACACATGCTCTCAGTCAACACGTGCTCTGTTTTCTTTAACTCATCTTATTTTCCACAGTAAAAACAAAATCTGATGGCTCTTTCCGCCTGGAGAACATAACCACAGGTACATACACAATTCATGCCAGGAAAGAGCATCTGTTCTTTGATACTATTACTGTGAAGATTGCCCCCAATACCCCTCAGCTGGCAAACATCATTGCAACAGGGTAAGACTGGTGTGGTCATGAGAATGTAATCTGATATGTGGACAGAGTCCCTTCCCGTGTCTCCCTTAGAGTTGTGTGCTGCTGTTGGGAGCTACACGTGGCTGGAGAAATTCAAGGGAAATAGGACAACTTGAGTGCAGGGTCATGTTTTGTCTGCAGTATTTTGCTCAATACCACTTAAGTCAAGAAAGATGCTAAGCCAAGGGTATAGGGAGCAATTTTAGAGCAGTATGTGAAAAGAGAAAGGAACAGAGGCTTTCTGCCACGGGTGCTGTGCTTCAGGTAGCCTCCTTCTGTGCAGGAGTGGAGTTACGGGACTCTCTGGTGCAGTGTTGTTCCACACCTCGGCATTTTGTTGCTCAGTCTCAATGTCATAGTTGTCTTGTGTGAATTGTCTTTTTTTGTTTGGCATTCTTTGCTTGGCATAAGCCTGTACAATGGTGACAGGATGATTTTGGGAGTGTAGGACTGTGCAGTGGAGAGGAAGACAAAGGGGGGGTGCTTCTGTGTCCAGGAGCTTTTTCTGAGCAGGAAATAGTGGCAGCCTTCCAGAGAAGTGAAAACTAGGAATTTACTGAGGCAAATGGCAGCTAGCTCATACAGACTTTTCAAACTAATTAGGACAAAACCTTTGTGCTGTTAATCAGTGACAGGTTTTTCAGTCACTCAGTAAGCAGTGCTATTGAACATGAAAAGTAAAACTTCACAGCTTTGAATTTATCGTCTTGTGTTTTCACAAACATAGGAGCACTAGGGTTGTGTCCTTGTCATATTTGAGGTCTTTGACACAAAACCTGAGGGATGGCAATCCTAAGGTGATTGCCTGGCCAGAAGAAAAAGATGAAAAAACGAAGGCTTGAGGTGCTTGGGTTGGTGCCAAGGAGGAGTGAAGCAAATTGCTCGTGATTAAAAATAACATTGTGGGGAATTCGTTGTAACAGAAGCGGTCCCAGTAGTTGTGCATGAGTTTGTGCTTGCTCCACTGCATCTGCTTTTAGTATCTCTGCTGTGAACATTTCCAGGAGAAACCCATTTCAGTTCATCTGTGAGTACCTCAATGTAGTGAGCTATACTTTTGAAGGGAGTTGTAAACCAAGTGGGTTTTTGATGTTTATTCTGATGGTTTGCTTTTACTGAACAGCTTCAGTGTGTGTGGCCGGATCTCAGTTACTCGTTTCCCTGACACAGTGAAACAGATCAGTAAATACAAGGTAACCATGATGCCTCAAGACAAGGACAAAGCACCACTGGTGGCAACAGAAACAGACTCTCAGGGAGCTTTTTGTTTTAAGGCAAAACCAGGCACGTACAATGTTCAGGTAAGAAGGAGCTTCCCTTTCTTCGTTGTGGGTCTGTCAGGAGGCTTTAGAAGATCTTTGAAACATTTAGCTTGTAAAATTTCAGAGGTTGAATTTGGATTTTCCTGATCTCTTCTCCTGTTTTCACTATTTCAACAATAGCAGTCATTTCTACTTTTTATTTGTTTATTTTTTTCATTAATAAGCATTCCCATGCTCTGTGTCCTTTATGCCTGTTAAAAGGAGGTCAAGCCATTTGGGGTGCAAGTTCTTGTTTCTCTCTCCTCTTGGCTGTGATACCTCTTAGATCAACTTCTATGCTAGTACATTGTCCTGTGAGTGAGATATGTGATGTGTACCTTTCTCAGGTGCATTAAATGGTTCCCAAGATTATAGGTCACAGCAGAACCAACAGCACAACTGCTGTGGATGTTGCATTGTGGGAGACAATGCAGGCTGGAAGATAGGGAACTGCATAGTTCTAAGGCCTTTGACTGCCCTCAGATAATGCACTGACCTAATGTAGAAGCAGCAATACATCCTGAAGTGAAATGCACTTAGTTTTGAGACTGAACTCCTTGGAGGATTTTTAATTCTGTTTTATTGTATTTCTTTGGAAGATTTTTCACTACAGACTTTAGAAAAGCATATTTGGGAGACTGGTTTTGCTTTGCCTGGGATTTACACCTTTCTAATGTCTGATCAATTGATTTGAGCTCAACAGAGTGATTGTATTTGGACTGGTATTGAAGAGATGGCGATGTCTTGGTGTCATGTACTGTACAGGTGATGGTTCCAGAGGCTGAGACCAGAGCAGGACTGGCACTGAAACCCAGAACGTTCCCTGTTACCGTTACAGACAGGCCAGTGATGGATGTGACCTTCTCACAGTTCTTGGCATCTGTCTCAGGGAAGGTTTCTTGTTTAGGTAAGCCAGTCTGGAAAATGAAGTAGAAATAGGAGCAGAGAACTTTAGCACTGCCTGTGTAAATGAGCACTGTTTAGATCAAGACAGTTGCTGTGGTGAGCCTCATCAGCAGAGAAGTAAATTTAACTTCCAGCACATAGATAAAGCAGCTCTTTTTTCAGGAGACCTTACAGCCTAATAGAGTACTTCAGTAAAGTTTGCAGTAAAGTTATTGCCTATTTTTAACAAATAATTGCTAGGAATAAGCAAGTACTCCTTCCTCAAGAAGGAATTCTGACCCCTTTGCCTTCCTCAAGAAGGATAAGATTGGTAAGTTCTGGAAGGAAGTGCTCCTGGCTCGCACCAGGGATGCTGTACATCAATCAGTGAAGTACTGGAGGTGAAAAAGACATTCAGGAAAAAACCCAAAACAAAACAACCCCCCAGAACACCCAAAACCCCTCAGTGTGTGTCAAGACCCTGTAGGATAGAGGCTCAAGCTATTAAGGGAAACTCACAATCTCTCTTCTCTTTTGTAAGCTTTTTGTCTTTATTTTAGTCTAAGGTTCCTCTCTCCTGCTATTTCCTTGATTACCCACTGATTTTGGTAGATGATTGGAGTTTGACTTTTGTCATTTTTGTCCCTTCCTTTTTCCTCTCTGAATCCTCTCTGCATCATCTCTGCACTTTGTGTTCTTTCTCTTAGGTGTCTGCTGGGCCCTGTAGTCTTTGCAGAGAGGGGTGGACCCAGGGATTTAATGCTGGCCCTGGTTATTACCTGCTATTAGCTAAAAGAGTAGGTTAACAATCTCAGACTTGCTGAGGAATGCAGAAAAGCCCTGGTAAAGGTGCTGTAGGAATGAGACTTGTCACTAGAAACTTTCTGTTCTGGGAGAGAACAATCATTTTAACGTTGATGCATGTATAATTTGCTTGGAGCAGGAGTTTGGCAAACCAGAATGCATTTTCTGCTGTCTTTTCTCTACAGATGCTTGTGGTGATCTGATGGTGACATTGCAGGCTGTGAGCCGCCAGGGTGAAAAACGCAACCTGCAGCTCTCTGGAAACAGGGACTCAGTGGCCTTCACATTTGAAAATGTGCTGCCTGGCAAGTACAAAGGTAGGATTATGAGCAACAGCCCAAAGTGTGATCTGTGTTTGTGACTTTCTATTCTTGTGTTATTAAGGATACCATTTACAGGATGTCCAGCACGGAACTAGCTCTGAAACTTGAGAGCATCTGGGAAAAGGCTTTGCAAAAGTGCATCAGCTTTTCTTCATCTTGTTCCTTTAACCCTTTTGTCAGCATGCAGGTAACTGCTCCCCTGAATTTTAGGGTCTGCACAGCTGGTGTGAGGAAAAAGGGCTTTATCATGAACTGACTCATCCCAAGCCTAAGAACAGAGTCACACCCTAGTTCTGCTTCCAGATTACCTCTCTGAAGAGCCATATGTATTTTGATCAGCCTCCTTTGGCCTACTCTAAAAATAAGCAGTTTTCCAAGGAAAGGTGTGGGAGTATATACAAATTGCTCTTTCTATGCATGAGTCAGAACATCTTTTTGCCAGGTAAAATTGGCATTAGGTTCTGAGGTCCTGTGTGCTTCATTGATAGTCACAGTGCCTGTTGCAGATCCTTCCAGGGGGACCAGACTTGATTATGTCTTTTCATAAAAGCTTTTCTGGTGTGAGATGTGCTGGTTTCATGGTGATGCTGCAGTGCTGGGAACCAGATTTGTTGCTACAGCCATCATAAATCTGGCTTTGAAGATTATTGCCAGGGAAGTTAGTGACACAAACTTCTATACCACAGAACATTGTCCTTATTCACACAGTGTTCCATTGCTAAAATGCTTTGTGTGGTGTCTGTTCCAGTAAGCATTGTACACGAAGACTGGTGCTGGAAGAACAAGTCTTTGGAGTTGGAAGTTATGGAGGAAGATGTTCTGGGAATAGAATTCAGGCAGACTGGCTACATGCTGAGATGTTCTCTTTCTCATGCAATTACACTGGTATGTAGGTGACAAACACCTTTGTATTTTTCAAATGGTTTTGTGTAGGCAGGTCAGGTTATGCTTGCAATTGAATATTTATTCTCTCTGGGGAGTCACAGTGCACAGCAAACATTGGTGTTGAGTGCTTTAAGACTTGTCTCTTAGATTTGGTAAAATGGTCATGTGTTGTTGGCTGCTATAAAGGACAAACATTGGTGTATCTGCAGACAAATGATGTTTTCATTTTGTTGTCTGATAGTTACTAATAGTGAGCTGTGTTGTGGCTTCACAGGAGTTTTATCAGGATGGAAATGGACCAGAGAATGTCGGTGTTTATAACCTGTCCAAAGGAGTGAATAGATTCTGTCTTTCAAAGCCAGGTAACAGCTCTAAATGTTAGCCTAAACACTGAAAAACAACCAGTCAGCTGGTTCTGCTGGGAATTAACAGAATAAAGTTGCTGTGGTTCCTGAGATTTCTGAGAGGCATTGACATCTACATAAATAGGGGTCTGTGTTGATAGGTTGGACTTGATGATCCTCGAGGTCATTTCCAACCTTAGTTATACTGTGATACTGTGATAAATGCTCTGTTGTGGGGCTTTAGAATTCTCCTACTGTTTAGTCCTTACCTTAATTTATAGTCCAGAAGTAAAATTGTTCTGGGTATATTTTTGGAGTCAGAGTTTGGTTTTGATTCAGTTTTAAGCTTTAAATGTTTCATCCTTAGAGTCATGTTTTATAATCAGGGATATCTGCTATGGGACCATAATAGATTACTTCTGAGCTTGTTTGGTTTGCTGTGCCAGCAGTTATGTTTACCTGTGGTGATGCCTAGCTGAGTTTTGTATCAGTATACATTAGGAACTCTGCAGCTTCTGGCAGTGATCTGGGACTGAACAGAGGTGCAGCGATTTACAAGTGTCTGTGTGAAACCAGCACAGCTGAATTTTTGTAGTTGTATCTGTATTTCTTGATCCTGAGAACTCAACCAACACAGCAAGCATGACTTTTTTTCAGTGGATCATTCTTTGGCTTGATGTTTACAGGTGTGTATGAAGTGACCCCCCGTTCCTGCCACCAGTTTGAGCATGAGTATTACACTTACGACACGTAAGCGAAATCTGCTTTTGATCTTATGCCTGTCGGTTTGTTTTCATAAAGCTTGACCTTGCTGCAGCTGCTTGCTTTCAGCAGCTGTGATTGTCTCTAACCAGCAGAGGGAAGTTTTAGCAGAGTTTATCAGATGTCTTCTCTTGCCCTTTCTACTCTCAAAAACATAGTCAACAAATGGTAGGCTTTAAAGCTTATTTTGCTGCTTTGAATGGGTGTTTTTGTCAGCCTTCTGTTTAAGGTTGGGTTTGCTTTGTTACACAGGAGAGATGTTTTGGTGTAAACTGTTGATTTTTTCTGTGAGAGCTGCAGTGCAGAAGACAGGGCAGCAAGTTTACTGGGAGGTGGTGTATGTCCTTAGGGCCATGAGTCTGTGGTGACTCGATTCTGCTCACCCCAGTTTTTGCAGTCTGAATCCATATTTACCCCAAGCACAAGTCAGCAGTGCTGATCTTCCTTAGGCAGCCATGCTTTATTAGTTATTTATAGGTTATTGTCTGGCAATCTGCTTAATGACTCATTGCTTCCAGAAAGGGAATTTCTGCTCCCAGCCTGTTTCTCATTCATGAACATGACAGAAAATGAATTCAGCTTTAAAATCCAATTCTTTCCTGCTGTGTTAATGAATTAAAAGTACTTCAGAGAGGGGTGTGCCAAGCATGAGAGCCAGCCCAAAGTGAGTGAATGAGTAGAAGCAGAAACCCTCTTTTGTCATCAAAGTACCATTAGACTTGGGGCATCTTGGTGAGCTATGTTTAACATGACAAACTTTTGTGTGTTCTTCTGCTGTATGTGAAGGATTGTACACAGAAAATCAATCACATTGGTGGTGGCTTGGGAGGTAGCAGGAGGCACAAAGGAAGGAATTGATTTGGCCAGTGTCATGCAGTGGTTTGGGGTCCAGGGCTGGAAAACACTCCCTTTCCAATATGCTATTGTCTCAACGCTACAGCTTTGCTGTGTAGTTTGTATATGTCTTTTATAAAGCAGTTCAACCTTAGGGATGGGAGGACAAACTACTGAATAAGACTTGGTTATTTTCTTTAGGAGGGGGACCTTGAATTGATGCTTTTGTTCCTTTGGTTTACAGGTCCTCTCCTAGCATACTGACACTGACTGCAGTTCGACACCATGTCCTTGGCACCATTGTGACAGATAAAGTGATGGATGTGACTGTTACCATTAAGTAAGAACAAAATAATCTTGGGGCTGTGAAAAGTGCAAGAAAAAGGCATATCTCATACAGTTTTACTCTGGTTTTAATACTGCAGTGGCTGCTTGCTAAGGGGATGGCATCTGCCTCTAGAATGCAAGAGGTTTTTTAAGCTAACCTGTGCTTTGAGGTCTTTGTAGATAGATAAGTAATTCCCAGCCCCCATTTTGAACATTTTTCACTTCATTTCAATGCAACCCCCTGTGTGTCATGGTAACCAGGAATGATTTCCTGAGGTTTTCTACACTTCAGTGAACTGAAATGTCAGAATGGGAAGGTTATCGTTTTAGCTTAGGTATGAGCTGTTTATCACTGGCATCTATTTTTCTCCCCTTTTTTTTTCCCCTCAGAATGAGAATCTGCTGCTTTAGAGCATTGTTACTGTTGTGAAGAGGGTCATAAAAGGCAAGCCATGCAGAGTGATTACACACTAATGTGCCAGTTTATGTTTAGCTGAAGAGACAGCTCACGAGGGAGCACTGATTTGTGAACAGCTGTAGCTGCGTGATGTGCCGGATCTGCCTGGAAGTGTCTGATAATGATGAGTGCTATATTAATGCTCTGCTGATGTCCACTTATTCTATACTAAAGGCTCTTGAACTTTTTTGAGAGTAGAAAATGCCTTTACAGAGAACAAGTTGCCTGCAGAGCATTGCCTCAAGTTGCCTGAGCTTAATGAACCTGCAACCGCAACTGCTGGGCAACTACAGCAGCTGGCAAAGAAACACTGAGACAGCAGAGAGCTGGACTTTTAGAAAGAGCTGAGTGAGGAGGGGAATATTAGACTGACCTTCTAGTCTGATAGAGTTTTTTGGGACTGTTGGCAAGTGCTTTGAAGGTAGCTTGGTTGCCCCAGACCACCTCTGTGCAAGGCTGGCTGAAGTTTTCCAGCCGAAGTCCAATTTGTGAAATGCCATCAACATAAAAGGCAGAGCTCTGGGTTTAAAAGCAAGCCAGTTGTTTTTGACAAGTCTGTGTTTGTGTCTCAGATCTGAGGCAGTGACCTGATCACTTTCAGTTAATCAAAAAAAACCCAAAGAACCCCAACCAACCCCAAATCTGGTTCTTTAGATGTTTTGATGATGGCTTGTTATGTTTGAAAAGTGAGACTGCAGTAATGTTTGATGACTGTCATGAGACTATGTGTCTGTGCCTGTACAGATTTGTAATTGGGATTACAATAATTATGTTTTTTATATGCTTCTGTAATATCTCTGGAGTGCAGAGAAAGAATTGAAAGCCTTGATGAGACTTAGCATGATAGAACAGCAATGACTGTTTGTCTTTAAAAGGGCAAAATAGAATACAGGCTGAAACAGGAGACAGAACTGCTCTGATAATCTGAAGTGGTTGCAGGAGAAGTCATTGTAACAATTTCAGTTCTCTTCTCACAGAGAATTTTGCAATGTTCTGCCACAGTTTTTCCAGCCTGTTGTGGAAGAGACAGAAGATAAGATACAAAGGATGGCAGGAGGAGGAAAAGAGAAAAGAGAGGATGTAAGATCAGGGCAAGTGGAACGAGATGCATTGTTCTGAGCTGGTTTAAAGAGCTTGGTTAAACTTAGCCAGCAATCTTATCAGTGGACAGTAACAAGATAGCTGGGTAGTTCAAATGTGTTGGGCAGATAGGTTAGAACAGAGCTTTTCCTGGGAATTGCCAACTGTTGGAAGTATTCATTTGTGGTAGAAGTTATTTCCTCCTTGTATGCTCTACTGCTGAAAGGTAGATTCTGAGGGAGAGTTCCTAGCACTCAAAAAAACAAAGCTTGCCAGTCTTTTAGTTTGTTCTGCATAAGTCACCTTCTGTGAATTAAGCTTGTTCTCAGCCTTGGAGTTGCAGCCTTTTTGCCTAGAGCTTTGCTAAAGGTACTCCTGCAGACTGGTCCTTTGGCTTTAGAATCTACAACTCGTGCTGGCTGTTCAGTGCTTCTGCAGGGGGTTTGTTGCCCCTGCAGCAGAGGTGGTGTTTGGTACAGGGTGCAAAATCTCTTTACTTACTAAAACCTAAGTTAAGCTAAGGTGCTGGAATCTGCAGGGTGGGTGAGATGTAGAGGTGTGACATTGGCTCTGTGGTGGGATGCTGAGGCGTGGAAGCAGGGAGGAGGAGACAACAGGGCACTCATTTTTTTGAATGGTTGGGGCAGATGGGGCAGAATTTGTGAAAGTTGCAGGTAGGTCCTTTCCTGCTAGGCCAGGTAGGTTAGCTGTAGTCCCTATGAATGATCCTTTCTAGTAGTAACTGATGTGGAGGTTCAAAGTTTTAGTGCTGCTTGGAGTAAGTAGCAGAATTCAAAAAGAGTTAGTTAAAAAAAAATAATCCTGTGACTTGTCTACTGTGCTGTAAAGGCACAGATATAACAAGCTTTATCCCTGCATATGAAAGGAGATGATTTTGGTTTTGTTCTCCATGTTTTCAGGTCATCTATTGACAGTGAACCTGCCTTAGTTTTAGGCCCTCTGAAATCTGTGCAGGAGTTACGCAGGGAGCAGCAGCTGGCAGAGATTGAGGCCCGTCGCCAGGAGAGAGAAAAGAAGGGTCAAGAGGAAGAGGGAACAAAGCCACCAGTGCAAGAAATGGTGGAGGAGCTCCAAGGACCCTTCTTATATGAGTTCTCATACTGGGCAAGGTAATGCCAAGCTCCAGTGGACAAAGTTTCTTGTTTGTGCTGTTGTCTGGTGTTCCTCCTGCACAGAGCAGTCCTAAAGTTGCTGTGTGGGTTGCTGTGCCTGCTCCTGTTGACTACCAGCTAAACAGAGGCTGGTAGCACATAATGTAGATTTTGCTTGGGTTCTTGTTGGTGTCTTTTCCTTTGTGTATTTAGATGGATTTTTGAGCCAATGTGCAGTACTCTGCTCTACATGAGAGCTGCTAATTCCTTTTGCTTCTAATTCTCTCTTCATGCTTTGCAGGTCTGGAGAGAAAATTACTGTGACACCCTCCTCGAAAGAGCTGCTTTTCTACCCACCTTATGTGGAAACAGTTGTTAGTGGAGGTAAATATAAATCAAATCTAGTCTGAAAGGAGTATATTTTTAGGGCAGAAATGTATCCTTATAGGTGAATATACAAATAGCTCTTCAAAGGTGATGTTAGGAAAGTTTCAGTTGCAGCTGTTTCTTTGGGCTAAGTTCGCTGCAATTTGGGAGCTTGAGTATTTGACAGAAGGTGCAAATTCAGTTTTTATCAGCAGAATATATTTCCAGGTGCTGAAAGACCACTTGGCACAGGAGAAGGGGCTACACATCTGAATATTACACCAGATTCTCAGATTTGTCTGTATTGCTGTCATCTAGAAAGAACATTTGTGCAAAAGCAATGTTTCTGGTTTGAGTTCAGTACCAAATTCAAGGTTCTGTTGAACTTTCTTTTGTAGTAGATGACAATAAGGAAAAGATTGACAAAAAAAAGTAAACTCTTGCCCTCAAGTTGCTAAGTGAAATCACTAGAAAATGGTAGGTACTCCTTTATATGTGCCTGTTTGCTGTGCATATCCTAAACACATTGGAGAGGAGGAAATAAAATTTGCCTTATGTTGTTAAACATCACATATGCTGACCTGAGTTTGGTCAGTGTAATACCAGCTAGAAGGGAATACAGTTGGCATCTTCTCCCTGTGGCTGCAGTCTATGTAACTTGTGAGTCCTCCAAGCACTTAGCAAATCCAGAATGTTTTGGAGATGTGCTTAGAGCTTTGGAGCTTAGTTACTGCTGTTGTGAATGTTCAGGTGTTTTAAGATGCATTGAGATGCTGCAGAATGGTGTGGGTTGATCTCTTATTCCAGGGTACAAGAACATCAGCCCATCACTCTGTAAGCAGTTAAGCTCTTGCTGTAAGACAGAATGGTGAGTGGGGTTTTTTCACTTTATTCTTTCTCTTAAATCCCCTTTGCAACGACTAAGAGAGTTGTCCTGGCAAGCTGATAGAGATCCATGGCAGAGCAGGCTTATTTCTGGAAGGACGAATCCATCCTGAACTGGAAGGCGTTGAGATTGTCATCGGTGAAAAGGGAGCAGCTTCCCCGCTCATCACAGTTATCACCGACAGCAAAGGTGCTTACAGGTAAGGGCAGATCTGCTTTGATCTTTTGGATCCTTCAGCTCAAGTGCACTGGTGGCTGGATAATGTGTGTGTGAGAACCAAGTGCTGCTTTTTAAAAGTTGTTCTTCTTTCCTTCTCTTTGAAGTGTTGGACCACTGCACAGTGACTTGGAATACACAGTTACTGCTCAGAAAGAAGGGTTTGTTTTGACTGCAGTAGAAGGAACAGTTGGAGATTTCAAAGCTTTTGCTCTTGCTGGGGTGACATTTGAGGTAATGCTGTGAATGCTTTGGGTCTGAGTGGATAGTGTGTGTGCTTAAGCTGGACAGGCCAGAGAGTTAAGCTGGACACAAAATGGATGTGGGCATAAGACAATTTTGTCATGGGCAAACAAATCTCAGTTGAGGAGCTTAGTTGTG
This sequence comes from Melanerpes formicivorus, assembly GCF_026170545.1. NCBI lineage: Eukaryota > Metazoa > Chordata > Aves > Piciformes > Picidae > Melanerpes > Melanerpes formicivorus. The sequence goes on along the minus strand of NW_027142366.1, from coordinate 9,501,524 downwards.
GGTCATGACCTGCCATGCAGAAGATCTTTTGTAAAGTTTATAGAGTGGAAATTAGAGCCTGGAGTCCAAAAGACTTTTATAGATTTGGGCCACCTACTTTTCATGAGTTTTATCTGTCAAGGTGATTCTTTTTGTCGAGGGTTGAGGGGAAGGCCCATTGGCAGCCTGTTGAAAGTGTACTGGATTCCTCTCCAGGTGAAAGCAAACTGAGGCCTGCATTCCTCTGCTATGGGAATAGAGAAAAATGCATTAGCAATGTCTATGATAGCATACCATTTGGCCTCTTTGGATTCCAGCTCATACTGAAGTTCCATCATGTCTGGTACCGCTGCACTCATCGGTGGCATTACTTCATTTAGGGCTCGGTAGTCAACCGTCAGACGCCAGTCTTGGTGTCAGAAGTGGGATACGAATCCACGCCTCCAGGGGAGACTGTGACCTGATTCAGGTGCAATCTGGTCCATCTACTGCCTGCTTCTAGTCTTTAGAATACTTTATTCTGGCCTCCAGCATGTCCTATGAAATGATAGTGAGTGTTGTGCTGACGCATGCTATGTGCAGCTGTGACTAGCCAGGTATTGAGAGCACAAACTCCTGTACCCTGCAGTCCTGCAGGAGGGGATACACTGCAGGTGTAGTTAGTTTCCTTCTGCTTCCAGCTGAGTGCTCAGGGCCAGCACATCCATGCAGTCTGTAAGGGGCTCCTGAATGGAACTCTTCTTTGTAAAGCAGCCCTTGGTTAAGCTTAGAACTGTTGCCTTTTCCAAAATAGATCAAGTCAGAGGATGACCAGGCTCTTGCTGGAGTTCTCTTGTCCCTCAGTGGAGGGGTGTTTCGGTCCAACCTCCTGACCCAGGACAATGGCATGCTGACTTTTTCCAATTTGGTAAGTTGAAATCAGTTTTTCTGCATGTGCAATGCTGTCACTTTGCCCTTCTAAACAGGGATGCAGGGGGGTGTATGGTCTCCTTTGAAATCATAACCCACAGTGAGGGCTGTAGGTCCTTCAGAGTGGACAGCACCTAAAGTCTAGATGTGAAATCTAGCCTGGCAAGAGATATCTCCCCAGTGGGTAGAAGATGTTGCTTGATCTCAGTTACTAATTTGCAGTCTGTAAACATGAAACAAGCCAGTTTCTTGATGATCATTTGGGAATTTTTAGAGGAAAAGAAATCAAATTAGATTATTGATCTGTACACGTGTTTAGACATGGCCTGAATAGTTTCCTTGCAGACATCTTTCTCCTCATCAATTTCCTGTTCTTGAGCTCTTGAGATAAGGTTTCAGGGCTGTAGTTTCCTTTCCCTCTTGGGGCTTTTAGAGTTCCATTGGTTTATTGTCCAGTGCTTATGTTTTCCAACCAGTTTAGTCTTTAGCTCTTGCCAGAATGTAATTGATTGGAGGTGGTGGATTTTTATGTCACTATCAGTAAGCAGCTTGTTTCATGCCTCCTCCTAGAGCCCAGGGCAGTATTATTTTAAACCCATGATGAAAGAGTTTCGCTTTGAGCCATCATCACAAATGATTGAGGTGCAAGAAGGACAGAATCTTAGGATCCAGATAACTGGTTACAGGACTGCTTACAGGTCAGTAGAGCTGCAGAGCTGTGCAAAATGCTATGTGCTGTATCAGGATGCATTGTGCAAAGTGTGTTTTCTCCTGATCCACCTCTGTTCTGAAGGTATGGAGGATGCTTTTGAAGGCACAAGTTATTGTGCTGTACTTTTTTTAGCCTTTTCTCATGCATGTGCATATATAGCTAAGCTCACATGGGAGGACTGTAAGGAGAAACAGTGTTATGAAAGCACTGTGTTCAGTGGGGGAGGAGAGGACTATTCAAGGGATGATAAACCAATTCAGGTATCAAGAATTCAAGACCCTTCCTGTAAGTGGCACCATTCACGGAGGTCAGGCAATTTGGATTCCTGAAGTTGTGCTCTGAACTGCAGCTAATTCCAGTGCTTTAAGCAGTTTTACATACACATTGCAAATTCCCTTTTTCTTCTACATGCTGTGTTAATATATTAAGTACCTTTTCCATCAGTTATAACAATAAAATGTCTTTAAATGTTGTGTTAAAACATCATCTGCCCATCTGTAGCAACTGGTTCTTTTTATGTCTGTAGTAATTGCTTCTTTATATATCTCTAGCTGTTATGGCATGGTTTCTTCCTTAAATGGAGAGCCTGAGCAGGGAGTCTCAGTAGAAGCTGTGGGACAGAAGGATTGCAGCATCTATGGGGAAGACACAATAACTGATGAAGAGGGCAAATTCAGGCTTCGTGGCCTTCTGGTAAGGATCAGAACACTCGGTCCTTGGCTTTGATGTTAATGAGCTAGTGGAGCACTACAGTGGGCTTTGTTCATTAGCTACTGATTTCTGCTTTCCCATCACATTTGCTAGCCCAGATTCCCTTCAGTCTCTCCCTTAGGCACCACTGTCATGTGTTGAACATTCATTCTAGTAAAGGAGGAGAAGCCTCTTAGTGTAGGTCTGTGCAACTTGGTGCCGGCACACTGTGGTGGCTCCCAGAAACACAGAGCAGTCTGTGTGACGTGACAGGAGCCCCTGCTCTGTGTCTGACAGGGGCTCAGCAGTGTTCTGGGGGGGCAGCAGGGAGTTCTCTTAGGCAAAAGAACTTAGGGAAGCATTTAGTTTCTCTTGTGAAAATACTGTGACAGTGTGTCCATAGCAGGATTTTGGGTGTATGTGTGGTGTAGATCATACAGCAGGTATGTGAAGGGAGCTGAATTGATGGCCCCACTGTGTATGGGGTAAGCAGTTTGCTGAAGCAGAAGGCAGTATTTGATCAGGTTTTAATCCTGTTTAATGTATTTTCTTTCCAGCTAAACCACTTCACAGCAGATTATTACCTTTAATACTGTAATGTGGTAAACTAGTGAAAGCTCTGTGATAGCCCTTTGGTGTTTTCTGGCAGCAAACACCCCTAAGAATGCTGAGTTACATTTTCTTTCTGGGATAAGGAAAACTTAAACTGGATGGAGTTGGATCTGTTTGGGGGGGGTGTCTCTTAAATGGAATGTTAGAAAATTCCCTTACTGTTTTTTAAAATGCAAGTATGTGTTATTCAGTGTTGGGATTATCACTTGACTGTTGCTTCTAGCCTGGCTGCGTGTATCATGTCCAACTCAAAGCTGAAGGCAACGATCACATTGAAAGAGCCTTACCACAGCATCGGGCAATTGAGGTAAGCTCTTGGTTTTTAGCAGCCTCCCTTCAATATGAAATGCATCTATCTCTGCACTGTGTCTGTTCTGTCAGCAGCAATGTAGTTGAGTGCTCTCTGTTTAGACAAGTGGCTTTCAGCAAGTCAGCTCCCTAAATACGGGCCCCATATTGCGTGTCAGCATCATAGCTTAAAATGGAAGTAACATAAACCCCAAACAATAAACAAGTGAAAAGGATTCTTACACTGTCACAAAGCTATGCATCAAAACTCGAGGGAGTAAGTGTACAGAACACCTGTCAGTGTTTCTTTTTGATGTGAAACAGAGCAGCAGCCATTTGAGGATCTCATCAATTGCCATATTACCCTACTTTTGCAATGGGTTACTGTCTGATGCTTTATTGGGTCCAAACCCTGCAGGCTTGCTGTAGGAGAAATTGTCATTCAGACTAGCACATCTTTCTGAGATGTAATCATAACTTTGAATTGAAAAGTGATGAAATCTTGTTAAATGTTCCTCTGTACTTGCAGTTCAGATTAGCTGCCTCACCTTTATCTCTTGACATCCAGCAAAGGTTAATTAGCCTTCATTAGCTGTCCAGAACTTTTTAGTGGGAGATGGCCATGATTTGAGCTCAGATGTGCCTGACCTGGGTGCCCCTCTTTGCAGCAAAACAAAAGAGCAGAAATCCTTCAAGTCCTTAAGTGTCTTCTTGCTGAGAGCACTCGCTGGTTGGGAAGGGAAAGAGAATGGCACCCCACATTTCAGAAAATCTGCTGAAGTTTATGGACTGCAAGTGACAGCTGTTTGTAGTAGCTTGCACTACTGGTACCCAGGCTAGCCAGTCACTTCCTCCAGGAGAGAGAAGTGTTGGAAGGACACCTGCAAGAAAAATGTACAGCCTTGGTGGCACCAGCCTGTTGGTGGGGCACCTGGCCTAGCCACAACCTATCTGTTACTCTAGTTATTGTCCCCCAGGGATCAGTGCTGGACCCAGTCCTATTCAATATATTTATTGATGATCTAGATGAGGGGATTGAGTCCACCATTAGTAAGTTTGCAGATGACACCGAGTTGGGAGAAGGTGTTGGTTTGTTAGAGTGAAGAAGGGCTCTCCAGAGGGACCTTGACAGGCTGGACAGATGGGCAGAGTCCAACATGATGGCATTCAAGAAGTCCAAGTGCCAAGTGTTGCACTTTGGTCACAACAACCCCATGCAGCACTACAGGCTGGGGTTGGAGTGGCTGGAGAGCAGCCAGGCAGAAAGGGACCTGGGAGTACTGGTTGATAGTAGGCTGAACATGAGCCAGCAGTGTGCCCAGGTGGCCAAGAAGGCCAGTGGCATCCTGGCCTGTATCAGGAGCAGTGTGGCCAGCAGAAGCAGTGAAGTCATTCTGCACTGTACTCAGCACTAGTTAGGCCACACCTTGAGTCCTGTGTCCAGTTCTGGGCCCCTCAGTTTAAGAAGGACATTGAGACTCTTGAACGTGTCCAAAGAAGGGCAACAAGGCTGGGGAGAGGCCTCCAGCACAAGCTCTATGAGGGAGGCTGAGGGAGCTGGAGTTGTTTAGCCTGGAGAAGAGGAGGCTCAGGGGAGACCTCATTGCTGTCTACAACTCCCTGAAGGGAGGTTGTGGCCAGGTGGGGGTTGATCTCTTCTCCCAGGCAGCCAGCAACAGAACAAGAGGACACAGTCTCAAGCTGCACCAGGGGAAGTTTGGGCTTGGGATGAGGAGAAAGGTCTTCACAGAGAGAGTTGGTGGCCATTGGAGTGGGCTGCCCAGCGAGGTGGTGGAGTCAGGGGAGGATTGGATGTGGCACTTGAAGCCACCTTATTGATTCTATGATTCCAAATATCTTTCCTTACTCTGGAAGGAGTTTGAATTTAGAAGCACAAGTGTTTGGTAGGCAATTCTGAAGCAGTGTAAGAAGTTCCATGATTCTAAAGCAGGTTATATTGTGATGTGAGCATGTTTGTCATTAATCGACTGTATAAACATCCTCACGTAGCAATGTGCAGCTCTCAGCACAGATACAAGATACTGAGCCTGTACAGACATGAGGCAGAATGTCATGTGTGTGTAATTCAGCCTCTTCCAAAACACTGTGTGCTTTTGATATTTCCTCTGTGTGTAGTTTAACTGAGTGGTAATGCACAGCTCTGTAATTGCAACCTGTGCGACCTGGAGGAAGTGTGCTTGCAGTTGGAAAGCCTTCCTGTCTCCACGTGGTTAGTGCAGAACAAAATCCACTTCTTGTTTAAAATGATGAGCAATGTTTGTGTTGTGCTGAGTGTCTTCTGATGTTTGGTAAAGCCTTTGGCTGTGCTTTGTGTTGCAGGTTGGGAACAGTGACATCGATAACGTGAACATCATAGCCTTCCGGCAGATCAATCAGTTTGATTTAAGTGGCAACGTGATTACATCTTCTGAATATCTCTCCACCTTATGTGTAAGTTCAAGCCTTTCCCCTTTGCCAAGTGTATTTGCCATTGCTTTTCCCAGTGTTTTTCTGCAGGGTCACTGGCAGAGTGCAGCAGACAGGGCAGACATAGTTCAAATGATGACTAATATTTTAGTGAAGGTGAACTTGCATGACGATTCCAGCGTTCCTCACTGCTTCGCTTGAATGTTTCCACTTCTCATGGGAGTGTGGTTGAGGAATATTTTCTCAGGTTGGCCTGTGCATTTCTGGGTCTGCTTCCCTGATTAGGGATGCCCTGTGCTTAGGGGGAGAGCAAGGCACAGGGGCTGAAATGAATTCTCTGTCTCAGAGAATTGCATCCATCCCTGATGGGCCTGGATTTTTTTAGCATGCTTGTCTGTGAGCAAGAAGCTGCCATGGGAAGGCAAAAATACCATAGGGCACATGAATTTGAAAGCACAGTTACAAGATTGTGAGACTGGGAGTAGAGCTGAAATGTTCAAAACTCAAAAGACTGCATTGTGATCTGAAAACAGGGGCTCAGGAGCTGTGATCCTTTGGTTTAGGGTGCAAATGCTGCAGGCATTTTCAGGAGGTGTTGGTGTGGCAGGTGTTGCAGTACCATTTCTCAGGTTTTAAATCTAGTTCAAGTGTTACCTACAAATATAGATGAAGTACCTGGATCTCTTTCAGAGTGGTTTGTTATGCATCTCACCTGCCAAGATTTCATTGCTAAACTGTTGTTTATTTTGGGAGGCATCCAAAGCATCCAACACTTGGAGCATGTGCGAAGGGAAAATATATCACCCTACTGAAGAGCACCTGAGCAAGCTTCCCATCTTTCTGGGGAAATTAAGACCCTTGCAGTCCAGCATAAGCAAAGAGGAGTTGATGCCAAAATGGAATGGTGTGGAAGTTAGCCAAGCCTGTACCTGTTTCATACTGGTTTGGGCTTTGTGTTGTATGTAATGCATGTGTGCTCCTGATGTGCTCGTCTCACCACCCTGGCTTCAAGGCAGAAATTATTGTAGTGAAAGATGGCTGAGATTTGATACAGACTCAAGTGAGTGGTTTTGTGACCTCAGCCTGGTCCCTTCTGGTCGTGTGAACATGGAACAACTGCACATGCTCTGGTGAGCCATGGTGACACTGCGCAGGGGGAATGAGAATATTTGGGCTGTGTCTGCAAGGAAAGCTGAGTCTTGGCAGATATCTGATCTAGAGGTTTACAAACAATGGTATGGATGCTAGAAGGCTGCTTCAGAGTAGTCCACAAAAACCATCACTCTGCTTACTGTGCCCTTTGGAGGAGGCACAGTAGCTGATAAATGCATGTGTGTACAGTCAGCCTCGTGTAAGGAGGTGCTGCTGGCCCTACCAACCTCACTCAGCTTGGGTCAGCCTGCTTTTGATTATGCTGGTTTCTGAGCACACTGTATTTGATGAGGACTTGAGACTTATTCTGTAGCTTGAGGATGTCTAACCTGTTAAATAAGTACAGAGAAATTGAAATCAAGCAAAATGAATCTACCAGAGATATAGAAACAACCTCCAGTTGCAAATTCCTGTGAAACTCCTTGGATTATTTACAAGAATTGCTTAGGTCTGCTCAGGGCACAGCTCAGGGCACTGTCAGTGCACATGAAACCTGGAAATCTCAGGTATCAGTTGTTCCTAAATTATTTCAAGCTCTGTAGAAAGTCTGTTTCTGTGACTTCTCACATTCTAGATTAGAACAATTCCAGATACTCTTGGCTGACAGCTTTCTGTTTATACAACACATGGTGGATCTGGAAGTGCTTTTATCCCTTAAGATGTAGGATGTCTGCAGTATCTATTGTGACCCTTCTCCTACACAGGCTCAGAAGGAGTTGATTTGTCCTTTCTTTATTCCCTCACAGGTAAAACTGTACAAAAGTGAAAACCCTGACAACCCAATTCATACAGTCAACTTAGGCCTGTCTTTGTTCTTCCATTTCCCACCACTGCTCCGAGATGGAGAGGTAAGAACATTGCTGAGTAGTTATCTTAGCTCACTTCCATTTTTTTTCCCTAAGAAGCACTGGAGTGTTTTCTGGTGTGCCTGCAGTACTGTGTTCATGCTGGAGTGACCAGTGTCAAACCATTTGAAGCCTGTTAAACTGTTTTTTTTTGCCTTTAACTCTGGTTTTGTCTCAGACTGCTCCTGATGCTATAGACTGAGTATGTATTTTACCCACAGAATTATGTTGTGCTCCTGGATTCTACGTTGTCTAAATCACAGTATGACTATACCCTGCCTCAAGTTTCCTTCACTGCTATTGGATATCATAAACACATCACACTGATCTTTAGTCCCACTGTAAGTACAAAACACTGAAATGTTCAAGTGTTCACTTGCAGAGCAATGTCTGGTAGCACAGCCTGCCTGGGCCAAACTGTCTAATAATGTGAATATAAAGAGGTTTGTGAGAGGCTTTAAAGTGACAGTGGATTTGTCCACATTTAAGGCATTGAGCAGGGAAGCTCAGGAGGGAGTTAGAGTCATGACACTAACTGAAAGGTTGCAGTAATGGAGAAAAATAGGATTGTTGTCAGAATTCCTTTGAAGACTTCTGTGCATATGAAAGAAGAATCACCAGGCCAAAGCGAGAGGGTAAAGCAGAGAGGTTTCAAATTAGCATTAGGGGAAAACTGCCTCAAGGGAGAGAATTGTCTTTTTGCACTTCTGAACAGTGCAGTGTAAGAGTTCATTTTGAGTACTTAAGTAATGTAATTCTTATCTGCATCACTGCCTGCTCAGGTGCCAGTGAAACATGAGGGAAACATGAACTGGCTTTTACCAATGAGTGATGTAGATGCCCCTGAAAGCTGTTGTGCTAGTGTGGTTGCTGCAATATGATTGGGGTCACAGGGCTTTGGACAGCATGTGGCAGGTACATCAAAGGACACCAGGGTGACTGTAGAGGGGAGACTGGCCGTCAGTGAATTAGCTTCAAAAACCAACAGACCTCGGGGAGAAGGCAGTGGATGAGTGGATCTGATCAAGGGGACTGCTTTGAAGTTGAAGGTAAAGGAAAGCTTAGAGCAGCACCGACAAGGAAGTCAGATCGGAAGCTCTGGATGTGCTGCATGAGCCTATTACTGCTGCTGCTGCTGTTTAAAGCTGGGGGAATCTTACAGTCAGAATGACTGGTTAAAAAACCAGAACACCAAAACACCATGGTCCTTGCTGTCTGCAGAGAAAGCTGCCTGAACAAGACATTGCCCAGGGATCTTACATCGCCTTACCGCTGACGCTGCTTCTCCTGTTGGCTGGTTACAACCATGACAAGGTAGGTCGGAAGGGGGGGAGGGGGGTTGTTTTATCCAAGGAGTAGTGTCCTATCAATGAGTATTTTGTACTGGCTTAAGTGAGGGTTTGTTTAGCAGTTGTCCAGACAGAGGTGAAGTCAGCAGTCCCTTTATGCAACATGTTTTAAGAAAAGCCACAGTGTAGCTAAGATTTTGGCTACCTTTGGTTACCTTCCTTGAAAAGAGTGTGAGGGTGAGCTCTGGGGACGCTGCTGAATTTGGTCTTCTCATTTGGTGGATCTGGGAAAATAAGCAACACAATGTCATGCAAGTTCAGAGAGCCAGACTCAGTGATAGTAGGAATGACAACAGTTACTTTATTGGCTTCAAGAACAATCAGACATGAAAAAAATACTGCACCTTACTGAGTCTGGTCTCCTTAGCTTTGCACCCTCCCTAGTGAAAAGGCCTCAAGAGCCATATACCTACCATGTGCCCCTCTCTGTCTTCATTAATAAGCCACGCTCTCCTAGCCTTCTCTGACATGATCGGGTATCTCTTTTGCTGATAAAAGAAAGTTCTGCAGTTTGATTTCCTCTCAAACATGGGTAAGACAGCACAGAATGTGGGATTCTCCAGGTCTGTTGACAGTCTCCTGAAGTGCCTCCACTGAAAGCAGCAGTCAGCTTCTAGCCTCAGGACTCAACTGGCTGTCCTTGGCTAGGTGACTGCAAGAAAAAAATTAACTTACATTTTAGGATTTGATGATCAGAAATTCACATCAAATCAATTTGATTTGATTCCTTCCCAAGGTTTTCTGCCTGCCCTTTTCTGCTGTCTATAGGTGTGCCATTTGAGCCATAGATTCTATTTGGAGATGCTTGAGTCTAAAGAACGCTCTCATTCAGACCTCCCATAGCAGTGTAATCACAAGCTGCTTCCTGCTTTGTTTTTGCCCAGCTTATTCCCTTGCTGCTGCAGCTGACGACTCGGCTGCAGGGGGTGCGTGCTCTGGGGCAGACAGGCTCTGACACAGGTGGCCCAGAGGATGCCAAGAGACAAACCAAAAAGCAGAAGACAAGGCGGACGTGAGGTGGAAGGGGGCACTGCCTGAAGTGGTGCTCTGGCAGCCTGGGGCCTGAGGAAGCCAAGCCACTACCATGCATTTCTGTTGAATTTGTGGACTCTTGTTTTCATTGTCACTATGTGAGCACATCTGTCACTCCAGCTCCATTTGGGTTGTAAATGCCCCATGGAGTCTCTAATTCCCTTGTTGTAAAGTGATGGAATGAATGCCTTTGCTGGTGCTGAGTACAGCTCCTGCACTGAGAAACAGCTGACTGGGTTGTCTGCTGCAGTGGAACAGCCTTGCCGTCTTCACTAATGGTTCGTACAAGCAGTAGGAACAGACTGCTGGACTTCACTTCCAGTCTCTAGATTTTGGGATTGCTATTCCTTCCCTTTCAAAATGCAAAAGCAGCACATAGGGATTTTACTGCATCAGTGGTGCTAGGGACAGCAGAGTTCTGGGGGACACACATCAGCTGGTGAGTTACGCCTTCAGCACTTGCAGTTCAGCAGCTTGATTGAAGAGTCTCATCTGCACAGCTGTGATTCCAACTCCTATCCAATCATTTTGTTACCTTTGATTAAAAGAAAGGTTTTTGCCCAAGGAGGACAAGTTGTTAATTTCAAGTAAGGCCAGCTGTTAATGTCAGGTAAGTTCTGGTGATCCTACTGCAAAAGCAGTGTTTGAATTTCAGTTCCTTAAATGCTGTGATCTCTTCAGACTCGCAGTACTCCTGCAGGAGCTCCAGCTGGTTATGCTCTTCATTCTGAAGCTGCCCTGTGTGGCTGGTGGTGCCCATTCAGCTGTGTGGCTGTAACACCTCCTGCTCAGGCCATGGGCAGCCTTTTTGCCCCTTGATAATTGATTTTTCTAAATTACTATGATTTTTTCTCCCTTCACTCTAACAAATGTGATCTTTTCAAAATCTCCCAACGTCTACAACCTCAGTGACACAGGAAGCAGGTTATTTATTCCAGGCCCAACTTTGGATTCCTGTTGGAAGCAGACAGTTGGACATACACAGTTTAAATGTTAATGGGGCTTTTTATTGACCAATGGCATAAAGGTTAACAGCTTCTGAGAGATGCACACCACTGCCTACAAACTGCAGAGACACTGGCACTGCCAGTAAGGGGCAATGTTTCTCTTTGACAGTACTTGAAATAAAGTCCCTTTACATTTAATATTCAATCTTGCAAACCCTACCATTCTCAGGAATTTGGATGCTGAAGGTTCTGTGCTGTTCCTGTTGGTATTTTGCATTAGTTTGAGCCTAAATAATTAAAACCTGGTTTGGTGATCATTCTAATCTCTCTGAGGGAAATTCTGTCAAGATCATAATAAAAATGAAGAATCATGTATACAGAGAATTTGTGCTGAAGCTCTAATGAACTGTCAGACTCCCCACCTAATGACCTTGAATTCTGTATTGCTGTGAGGAAATATGTGGGGAAACAAAGGGAGTGATAAATTGTACATTTTCCATCCATCTTTATTTTAAGCTGGTGAATGTTAAGTATTGCTGCTTCGGGGGAATGTATGAGGAAAGGATGCAGACTCCATGTGCCTTGAGGGAGTACCAGATACCCTGACCTCTGAACTGGGGGACTTGCTGTTGATTGACCTTAAACACTGGAAGTGCTGTTAATAAAAAGAAGAAAAAGAGTGTTAAAGCTTGCTCATTTCATGTTTGATTCTACATCCAGGACTTCCCCATGTTTCTTCTCAAAACGGTGTTTTCTTTGCCTTCTGCAGCACACTGCTGACCTATTTCTTTCCAGCCCCATGTTTTGAGGTTTATTCTGATTCTGAGGTGCTCATTTCTAACAAATACAGCTTGCAGTTTCTCCCTTGGCAGAGAAGGTGTGGCTCTTTGTGAACATAGTGAAGGCTAACACATGAGAGAGTTTTCTAAAGCAGAGAGAGGTGTCAATACATCAATAGCTCCAATTAAATTTAGAAACCAATAATCAGATGCACAGAGTCCAGCAGCAGAATCAGCAATGAGGTCTCTCAGATGCCCAGAGCCACATGCATAGGGCAAGGACAGCCTGAGGTCTGGAGTGCTGGGAGGGAGTGTATGGATGTGGTGGTTTGCATGGGCAAACTCCTGCCTCCAGCTGCTTGGCCCAGGTACCCAGGTGGTGCCTGGTGACTCTGCAATCTTAGTTCTGGAGTGGTGACAGCTCTGCTTTGTTGGTGTAAAAAGCTACATGCAGTGTGACCAGGCAGTGCTTTTCAGTACAGAAATGGCAGATTCATCTCAGAATTGCCTTCTGTACAGTTCTGAGTTGAGCATTTAGGTATCATTTACTCTACACAATCTAAGGTTTGGTAGAGGTTCTGTGCTCTTACAGCCAAGACTTCAGTACCAGCTGGGCTGCCCTTTCCAGTATTTCCTGTTGCAAATATCACTTAAAGCTGCTTGTTGCATCTTTAATTTATGTTAATAGAATAAATGCAGGGTGGAACTGACATCTAGATGTTGACTCTTACTGGAAAGCATCCCAGGCTCAGTGTTTGCTATTCCTTTTTTTGCAAGAACAATAATTTAAGCATGATAATTCATTTGCTTGGTGAGCTAACTAGGGGCAAATGGCTGAATTCTGTTGGAAATGGAGGGTGAGGCCCTCAGGATAAAGATGGCATTGCATGGCACTTGCTTTTGCTATCACAATCAACAAAGAATATTACAGATACTTGGCTGGCTCATCAGTGATGCACAGAATTCTATTTAAGAATGAAATGGATCATTAATAGTGAATTTAAAAACTTGTTTATGGATGATTCATCTTGGTTCCTAAAGCAGGGCCTTTATTAGGTGGCTGTCACATTCCAAGGACAAGTGGTTTCACTGCATAAGCAACAGTGTCATTAAATAAAGATACAGTGATTTGAAAAGTAAATGTACTTAGAGGCAAGACAACAAATACTTTGAGGAATGAGCATCCTGGGCAAGGGTGGAGAAGTACAAGTGTCTCCATAGTCAATAGTCTTCCTAGCATTTATTTTGAAAGTCTAAATGTCCATATTTGCTGAGTTGCACTGTTTAATACAAGATGTTTAGTTGTATGAATCAGATTCTTAGGTCTAAATGTTCATTTGGTTTTCTTAATTGAGAACACGTAGGGGGAAAATGCCAAGGTAGTGTGAGACTGGGTCTGTGGATCTCTGGGGCCAAACTAGAGGCTGAATGTGTCAAGCAGCTCAGTGCTTCCTGCCTCCAGAGGACAGGGTTGGAGGAGGAATGTTATTGCTTTATGTGCCAGCATACCAACTGAGGCTCTCCCGCCTCCTACCAGGTTACTTCTTACACAGCAGAACCTTGCCAACATCTCTAACTCATCAAGGGAAGAAAGAAAAGGAAGTGAATTCAGTCCAGGCTGCCAGCAAACCTGCCATCCCCTCATCCAGCTCAATATTATGGTCTTATCCTTGGATGATTTGCTTTCTGCCAGCAAATCCGTCCATCTGGCCAAAATAAGGCACAACTGTGGGCCTTCAGCATCACTTGTCTGAAACCACGGCTTGACTCCTGCTGCTGTTCTTCCTTGTATGAGTTTTATTCTTCAGATGTTGAAAGTACAACTGCAGAATCCGCTGTCTTAATAAGCATGCTTCCCAGCCCTGTGCTGAGGAAACATGGATTAAGCAGTGGCACTTTTGAAGGTATGATGGCTTTGGAAACCCTGCTTAGACATCTGAGCAAGTGACTTGGCCAGAAAAGCTGAGGCTGAAAGTGAGATTGAACACTGAGGTGTTTGGTGTCTCATTTTCCTCCTGTGCAGCATTCCCCACTTCGTACAGTGTCTGCATTTCTGGTTTATTCCCAGTCTGAATGCAGTTTAAATTTGGCTTCTTGCAAAGGTAGATGCAATAAAGTGAGTGGTGTAGAGAAGGCCTGAAAGGTAGCAAATGTCCTGAGCTGAGCACAGCAGCATTGCCTCACACCACATGCAGAGGTGAGCTCAGGGTGCCTGTGATGAGTCATTTTCCTTGTGGCTTTAAAAAGTCTCTGACTGTCTGTGAAAATCCAGTAGGTCTATTTCTGGTGCATTACTGACTGATGCCAGAACTCTGTCAGGTCAGTCCCTGTCTTTCAGCCACTGACTCAAGCCTGGAACAGGCTCATACATCCTTGTACAAGTGAAGAGCAGCCCTCTGCTAATCACTCTCTGAGCCTTCGTGGGTTGTTAGCAAGGGCAACTTCCCCCCGTGAGTGTTTCGCAGAGCTTTGCTGAGCTGTCTTGTCCTTTCAGCTGTCTGTTGCACCTTTTGTAACTGCTTTCTCTCCACATTTGGTATGTCATTGCTTTACCCGAGCAACTTACCATTATCACTTTTAACTGTTGTCACTGGGATCCACAGGACTGCATTATTTAGTCTGGTTGGTTTAGATAGCACTTTTTCCTTGTTCTGCTTCCTCCTCTTCCAGCATCTTTCTGGGAATATTTGAGCTTAGCCACATGATGCTGTCTAAACTCTTACTTGTTAGCTTCATAGCCAAAGAGCATGATTGCTTTAAGCCAATGATATATTGTCATAAAGCACTAAACACCCAGCAGACCAGTACTGAATTTATCATCTCCAAGAGCTCAATAAACAGTGAAAGATAAACCTGTTTTTTACTGCCTGTGGAAGTCAGCAGGTTGAGTGCTCCTTTAAATCTCAGTTTTGTCAATACTAGAATAATTAAATCCCCATCACAAAGACTATTTTTTTGCACAGGTCCCTCCTTACACTGAACCTAGTTACATTTGGGTTTTTTAAAAGCATAGGGTTGTGGTAAAGCACCAACAAATTCTTATTCCAATTCTTTCTGCTCTTAGGCACAAGAGAAGGTGATGAGGGCTGAAGCAGAACACATGGAAAGGAGCTAGTTTGTTCCTGTGGTTGCTGGTGTTGGCTGCATTAAAGTAGTCTCCACAGCATTTAGGAAGCACATTCATGGGCTCCATTCTGCACTGTAGGGCCTGCTTCTGCTGGAGGCAGGGGATGGGATGCTGCCCCTTTCATTCAGACATGTGATGTGTGACAGGGATGATTTAGCAGACAAGTTGAAGAGTTCATTAAATGCACCTCTACAGGCTCTGGGCCTGGGGCTGTTTTCTGCTGTGCAGACTTTCCTGATGACATTTAACCAGCACCTGTGGTTCCAGCCCATTTGAAGCAGCCCCCTCTGTCACTAGAGGACTGTACTCTTAGTTGAGTTCTTTCCCATATGCTCAGAATATGGCATTAGGTAAGGCTGGGCAAAGATCTGCATGCACTGGCCATAACCATGAATTGTTCAGGTTGTTGTAGTTCCTCTTTACAGAGATGGTGATGATGGTAATCTGGAGGATGAAGACTTGGTGTGACCACTGCAGTGCTGAGCACTGGGTAAAATCCCCCCAACCCTTAGACTCCTGGCAGACAGCATTGGCATGTACCTTCATGGTGCTTCTGAAATCCAGGCAAAGGAGGCTGAAAGCTGAGTCACCATCCCTGGAGGTGTTCAAGAGGGGATTGGACGTGTCGCTTGGTGCCATGGTGTAGTCATGAGGTCTGTGGTGACAGGTTGGACTCAATGATCTTTGAGGTCTCTTCCAACCTTAGTGATACTGTGAAAGCAAGCACATACAGCCACTGAAACCCTGTGCTTTGTGTCTTCATCTAAAGCCAGGAGCTTGAGCTTTGTTGATCTAAGATGGAGCAGAGCGAAGAGGGCTCTTGAAACCCACAATACCAAAGCTCCCCTGAGCGCTTAACAACTTCCTTTGCTTTCTTCTGACATGAGCCCTTTTCACATGTTTTGTAGCCGTATTGTTTTCCATATCACAAGAGAAGAAGAGCAACAGATGTGCTTCTCCATTTTCTCTAGGGTCTTGAAAATCTTGCCTGGGGATATTTGTTAGTTTCTGGTTTCTTCTAATTTCCTTCTGTTTGAAAGAATAAGATAGGATAGGGGGAGGCCATCTGCCTATTTGTACTGCTCAGATGAGGATTATTTCATTTGCAAGGAGCTTAATGGAATTCTGAAGAATCAGATTTGTTTATCATTTTAGGCAATGGGATGACATTTCTGCTTAAAAAATAATTACCAGGCTATGGCATATTTGTGAGATCCTGCCCAGATTGAGAAACCCCCACGTTCTCCAGAGAGCTCTTGGTTCTTTTGCCATTTGTTAAAACCGGCTCTGAAATGATGGCTTTAGTGATTAAAGACTGAAAGAAAGAGGTCTCAGGATAACCAATGGGTTCTCCAGCATATGTTAATATATTCTGCTTTGAAAGGTTACATCCATTTATATTCCAGATGAAAATACTTTGTGACTTTATGGCATGTAGGCACATTTTTTTTGTTCCCCACAGAGCTAAGTACTCTGGTTAACCCTGGGAGTAAGAACCCCAAAAAATCCATGATAGTTTAAATTGGTGAGGGAATGTAGGGTTCAATAAGGACACATTTTAAACGAGAAGAAATAAGGGAACATGCTGATAGAGGCCATTTTTGTCTCTTCAGTATTTTTTACCCCATTTATTGTCTCTTACACAGTAAATTTCATGCTAGAGTGACCAAGATTAAAAGAAAAAGGAGTAAGAATTTTTAATGTAATTAAAACAGGTTGGTGTTTGCCTAAAAAAACATCCTGGAAATGCCATTTTACTGGATTTTTATGTTGAGGGTTTGTTTGGTTTTGATTTTTTTAGAATAGAATAAACCAAACCAGGTTGGAAGAGACCTTCAAGATCATCATGTCCAACCCATCAACCAATCCAACCCACCCAAACAGCTAACCCATGGCACCAAGCACCCCATCAAGTCTCCTCCTGAACACCTCCAATGACGGCGACTCCACCACCTCCCTGGGCAGCCCATTCCAAGGGGCAATCACTCTTTCTGTATAGAACTTCTTCCTAACATCCAACCTGAACCTCCCCTGGTGCAGCCTGAGACTGTGTCCTCTTGTTCTGGTACTGGCTGCCTGGGAGAAGAGACCAACATCCGCCTGTCTACAACCTCCCTTCAGGTAGTTGTAGAGAGTGATAAGGTCACCCTTGAGTCTCCTCTTCTCCAGGCTGAGCAACCCCAGCTCCCTCAGCCTTTCCTCATAGGGCTTGTGTTCCAAACCCCTCACCAACTTTGTTGCTCTTCTCTGGACTCGTTCCAGCAAGTCAACATCCTTCCTAAACTGAGGGGCCCAGAGCTGGACACAGTACTCGAGGTGTGGCCTAACCAGTGCGGTGATTGGGTGGGTGGGTTGGGTTTTTTGTGTGTTTGGGTTTCGGTTTTGTTGGTGGGGTTTTGTTTTGGTTTTCTTTTGGTTTTGTTGGGTTGGGTTTTGTTTGTTTTTCATTTCATCTCCTAGCAGAAAGCAATCTGAAGTTGCCAGGTCTTCCTCCTGGAAAGGAAATTTTCAAGTGGCTCCAGCCAGAGCACCCAGCATGAATTTCAGTGAGCCAAACCTTTTCTTGAGAGCTCCGATTTCTGTCGGCCGCTGTCTAATTCAGGAGGCTATGTGGCACACCTGGTGTGCCTGGCAGACACTGGCTCCTTCAGCTATGTCTTTGCCATTGTGAGAAACAATCTTCTCTCTCTCCCTGATGAAATTTGCTACCTCATCCTTCACCCTCAGGGGAAATCAATCAGTAAAGTAAATCAGGTCTGAATCAGGAAAGAATTTTCCAGATCTAGGGCTTGGTGCTTGGAAATATTTTCCTTCCTCTTCCAGGTGAGGTCCTAAGTAAGGCCTTCCTCACTTTTTCTCCGAAATATTTTCCACTCCTTTACATTCAGTCACACCTTTGCCACTGGAAGCACTCCTTTGGAGAGTTGGAAAGCATTCAGGTTCCAGTCACTCCTCCCTGCTAAACTGGGTGAAGGCAATCTCAGCATCTTAAGGAAATGTTTTAAACAAAAAGCTGGGGGAGACACAGGGCTCTGGGCTGTGAATCTGCTGCTGCAGTGTTGAACTCGGCACAGGAAAACCCAAATAAACAAACAGAGGGTGGTAACTTTCACAGCACCCTGATTAAAAAGCTCCTAGCTCTGGAGGGAGCTGGTTTTAGGGAGCTCAGCTGTCTGCAATACACTGCAATCAGGTGGCTGATTACCACACGTGCTGCAGCTGTGGCTAACGGTGATCCCACACAGGATTTGGAGCTGGAGGTAGGACGAGGAAACACCACAGCTCTGCACAGTCCAACCTGTTGGAGCCATGATGTTTTAACCAGGTAAGTTTATTATTAACAGGATACATTTATTGTAGCTCATAACACACCAAGTACCAGTGTGGAATCAGGCCTCCTGAGGAATTAGTCGGGGCGAGTGCGGCACAGGCAGCGCTAGTGAGGCCGTCCGGCTGGTGTCGGCACTCTTGCCGAGGGAGAGACGGCCTCCGCCCTGCGCAGGTCGCCAGGCTTGTGCAAACCCCGCAGAGCAGAGACATCCCCTCAGGACCTGCTCTTTTTCCTCTGCAGAATAAATATACGCCCAAATTCACACGCTCCAGCAAGTGCCTTCTGGCCTGGTCAGTAGCATAGATACAAAGAGGAACCTTCTCTGCTTCAGAAAAGTTTCCCTGAGCTTTAAGGAACGTCTGAGACAGCTATCACCTGTGCTCTCCTCTTCCTCACTTTGTGAATAACCTGCCAGCTAAGTGCTTAAGTTTGCAGACTGTTTTAGAGTTAACTTTGAAAACCAACTTTTTTTCCCAGTGTTTTGTTTTGCTCTTTTTGAAGTCTTGCTGTTCCTGGGAGGAGTGAGCAATAGATGGTTTTCATTATCATTTCAGAGGGGACGGGGCAGGAGACCATAATGATCCCATTTCACACTTTCATGACTTGCCATGTGGTGAGGACATATGCCCTCCAGCTCGAAGAGCTACCAAGTGGCTCTCAGTTTGTGCTGAGCCATATTGCCATTTGCAGAACTTCCCATATTGTCTGCACTGTGTATAGCCAGGTCCTCCTTAGACCTTTGTAAATAATGGATATTTGTAATTCCTGTGCAGGAGGATGAGGATGTATAGGGACAGCTCTCAGAAGTCCTGCCTTGACCTCCTGCCTGTACTTCTGTACTCAGAAGAGTCAATAGGCACAGCAACAACACACACCCCAAGACACAAAACTGGGCTGCTTTACAGTATGATGGAGTTTTCCTAAGATATATTTATGCATAAATTTCAGGCAGCATGTAAGACTCCAAATGTAACTTCTAAAGGGAAAAAGAAAGTTAGTGTTTTGTCTTGACCACTGTGATTTACAAGAGAGATCATCTGTGTGCCACTTGTGACCCAGAGCAAGACTTTCTGTCACTGCTTTCACAATCCTTGGTGTGCATATGTTCTCTCTCAGGACTGCAGTATGAGATGATGTGGCTGTGAGCCAAGCTTCAGCACTGAGTGCTTTCAAGCAGGGGGAGTAAAGCCTTGTTGATACAATGAGAACTGAAGTATCAAAACACATTTGATCTTTCTTGAAGCGGCAGGAGCAACGTTTGAGTGCAGCCATGCTGGAGCACAGGTTGGTGTTGTACAGGCTTTTGATGAGGAGCTGTTAGTGTGTGCAGAGCAGAAAGCCGAAGAGCAGCAGGTGAGTGTAGTGAGCTGTAGTGAAGAGTTACAGAATGGAAGAATTTGGAGGCAAACCGAAAAACCTGCATCTTGTCCTGTTTCCCTGTATGCCTCCAGGCAGCACTGAATAGTGTGATGCACAAACATGATTTCCTGCTCTCTCACTTATTGCAGTCTTCATGGATGATGGTGTGTCAGTGTGGGTCAGAGGGTCACTAAGCAGAAACTATCTGTACTAAGCAGAAATGATATAATGAATGAAACCTGAGAAGAGTAATTGCTGCTCTTCAGGTTGCTCATGAGATCTAAACATGAAATGACAGCAATTTCAGTATAAAGTCAATTATCTGTGTGTAATAAATTAAAATTAGACATATCCTTTAGTCTGGAAATCCATCCTAATGGAGAATGCAGTTTGCTTCCTATTCAGGAGCAGTGCACCTCTCTTGGGTGTACTATCAGTGTGCACCAGCTCAGGAGCATTGACACGACAGGCATGGGAGGCCATTGACTCTCCCCTCCCTAATCCTGCTGGAGAGCTTTTACAGGAGGAGCATAGCAAGGCTTTGTGTTCAGAATGTTTACTGAAAACTCTGAGCCTTTAGAGGAAGGACTGTCAGATTTTTTTCCTACTTGCTTTTATATCTGGGTTACAAATAGTATAACCAAAAATAACATAGGTGAATATGTGATCTGCAGTGTGACTGGGAAAAGATCAGATGAAGTCCTGAGTGGTAACTGGATTGTTCCTGAGTACAGAAGCAGGTGATGTCCCCAGGTGAAACTGAGCTCTAGAGCTGTGGAGATTCAGTGTCAGCAGAGGCACTGTTCCTATCTGCTAGGTCAGATAATTCTGCAGCCATCAAGAGCACTGCTACAGGATGCCCAATTGCTATTTAAATGAATATCTGAACTTCACAGGGGTGAAGAAGCCAGTGATTTAATCTGGGTTGAAGGCCTTTTAGTTTGTCTCTGACAATATTTGGCTGGCATTTTGGAGAGTAGCATTATTGACTGTCCAAATGAATAACTCTGTGCAGCCAGACTGAGGCTAAAACAGGCCCCAGTTGTCCCTTCTGGAAAGAGTATGTGCCAAAACAAGGGTTCCTATGGTGGTCATTGGGAGAGGCAGATGCCAGACAAACTCTTTGCAGCATCTGGTCTGCAGACAACACACAAATTGTCACTTAGATCTTGAAAGATAAATGAAGTCTGTCTTCTTCCTGCTGAGTGGAAGAGATGCACCAGAGAGAGTTATGTGTGCACACACACTGAGCTGATGACAGGTTTCTGAGGCCAATTCCCGGTGTAGGATGTTGTCTTACAAGTAGGTAAAGATGGATGTGTGTGGCAGAGCTCCTGTAGTTGGAGAAGTTGGGCCATCTGCACTAGGTATGGGTCTGAATCAAAGTGCTGGAGTGAAAGTTACCCTCCTGGGAGTTATGGGCAGCTCTTTAATTCTGGAACCAAGCCTTGCATTTCACTTAGTATTAACACTTGGCTTGGACATCCATTATTTCTCAATAGTAGCTACCTTAAAATGCTCTGGAAGAGTCTTACACAAATACAACAGAGTAAAATACAGTCTGAGTGCCAAGCATTAATTAACATACAAGATACCAGCAATTGACTGAAACCTCTGGAAGTAATTTTATTAATAGGTTTAATCCTTATTAATGGCATGTTCTGATTATTTGGGTACATGTTTTCCTAGCACACTTAAGACTTTCAGGTTTATTTCTTGGGTTTAGCTTATATCCATTGTGAAGGACACAATGGAGCCTGCATTCTGGGATTCCAGCCTCTGGCTAAGCTGCCAAGCACTGAATTCAGAGGGAGCTGCTGTAAAGGCATGGCAACATGAAGACTATCACCAGGTATTTTTTTGAGTGCAGGTATGCCTTTGGAGCTAGGGAAAGAGGCCAAATAGAACTGAATCCTGTTTAAAGGTTTGCATTTGACTCCTTGGAGCCTTTGACAATCCCATCTGAGGTATCTGCTTCAAATACTTTTTATCCAGATTTGATGTTCCAGTAGCATGCTTGATTCAAATTTACAGGATGGAATGAAGGAGTTCTTAGGTACCTGGTGAAAGCTGTGGTTATATGTGAGGCTGTAGGCATGGTACAGTACACAGCTGAGCTGCAGGTTTGAGATACTGCAGCATACAAGGCAGCTTGACATTGAATTATGTTTTCAAATGGGGCAATTTCTTTTTCAGCCTTCCCCAGTCCTGAGATGGATGGCTGGAAGGCTTCATTGAGTACTCTATTGGCCAGCTGGCATTGTCTGAATGGTGGCTGATGATAGTGGGGTGGCCTTCCAGGGATGAGATTGGGTTTTTTTTTTGTGGGTTGTTTGTTTGTTTTGTTTAATTTTAAAACTTTTAAATAGAAATGAAATGTAAGAAGGTGATTTACACTTGCAAGGAGGACAGGGACAAACAGACACCCCATATTAGAGATAAAGGAATCATCAGGCTTATGCTAACAGTGCTTTGCGTATGTGATGTTAACACAAGGTGCTAGAGCTAGTTTCTCTTACAGTCTAAATACACAGGCTAGACATAGAAGCACAGAACTGTTAGGGTCGGCAGTTGAAAGCACAACACCAAACAGAAAGAGCTTCTGGGAATTAATTTTGCCATATTCTTTGTTCTTTTTTGAATGGAAACAGGAGTAAAGGCTAAAACAGTGCTGAGCACACTGTATTCTGTTGGCAACTGATGCCTGCCTTGTGTTGGTCTTCTGGTGTACTTGGGTTTTGTTGATGCAGCATTGGATCAGAGGACTGCTGTGGAGCTGCAGTCCTGGCTGACATGAACTGAATCTGGTGGATCACAAACATTTTACACACATCCCCAGTTCCGCAGATGTGTTGGCTTGTGCCATGTTAGAGCAGTTTATGCTCCTAGTGATTTTTGTAGTCCCTTTGAATTACCACACCCTTAAGAGATTAACATTTGATTCATCAGGTCTTCTTTAAGTGACTTCGGCAGTGTGCTGCTGGGTGGGCTGTGCACTGAAAACAAACCACAAAGCTCACTCAGATACTTTTCATCCTAGTTTCAGTTACAAATACTAAGCAATGCCTTCAAAGGTGTGCAGTCTAAAAATGCATCTGTGGTTGTTGCAATAATATCATAGTATCAGTCAGGGTTGGAAGGGACCACAAGGATCATCTAGTTCCAACCCCTCTGCCATGAGCAGGGACACTCCACACTAGATCAGGCTGGCCAGAGCCTCATCCAGCCTGGGCTTAAACACCTCCAGGGACGGGGCCTCAAATGTTAAGAGTTGCACAGTAACAGGAGAATAATGCTTTAGTTCTAGAATAGTGTCTTGTTAATCTAAGGAGTGATGAGAAGTGGAGGAAGGAAGTGAGAAAACTAGTTTGATTTTTTTCAAAGCAGTGTTTCTTTAATTGGGGAGGGAAAAAAACCACCCCACAAAGCTCTGCACAGCTGCAGACTTTGTCAGTGCAGGGAAATAATTAATTTTCATCCTACCAAATATGTTTTTGTTTCCAGTAATTAGAGGCAAACAGAAATGTTTCTTTTAGGACTTGTTGTTTCCCATTACTGTATTAGTTGAGAATGCTCACTAATGGCTGAATACAATGAATATCACTTTTCACCACCTCCATTTTTCTTTAAATGGAGCTCGCTGAAGGCACTTCAAATTCATTCCAATTACTGTATCACACAGTTATTGTAAAACTCTTAATTAGACATGATGCTTTTCTTGCTCTGCACTAAAGAGCTTGCTTTGCTGAGATCATTTCCCCAGTCACCTTCCTAGTGACAAATGTTTATTAGCATGAGCACTCTGAAGTCTCTGGATTCTGTTGTGCAGAGGGCCACTAGCGAAGCATTGACTGAAGGGACAGGTTGGCTGGCTTGACAGGACATTATTTCCTGATGAGGGCAGCACTGGCATAAGGTGATTACAGCTTCTGTAGATTCTTTGAATCATAGAATCAGTAAGGCTGGAAAAGACCCCAGAGATCGAGTCCAAGCTGTCACCCAACACCTCATGATTAACTAAGCCATGGCTTCAAGTGCCACCTTCAGTCCCCTCTTGAGCACCTCCAGGGATGGTGACTCCACCACCTCCCTGGGCAGCACATTCCAATGGCCACCAACTCTTTCTGTGAAGAACTTTCTCCTCACTTCAACCCTAAACCTCCCTTGGTGCAGCTTGAGACTGTGTCCTCTTGTTCTGGTGCTGGTTGCCTTGGAGAAGAGACCAACCCCCACCTGTCTACAACCTCCCTTCAGGTAGTTGTAGACAGCAATAAGGTCCCCTCTGAGCCTCCTCTTCTCCAGGCTAAACAATCCCACCTCCCTCAGCCTCTCCTCACAGGGCTTGTGCTCCAGACCTCTCACCAGCCTTGTTGCCCTTCTCTGGACACATTCAAGAGTCTCAATATCCTTCTGAAATTGAGGGACCCAGAACTGGAACTTCTTGGGGGCTGTTTTTTTGACTTAGACAATAGTTGGCCAGGAAATCTGACCCCTGTGTAACTTTCCTTACAGTTCTAGGCACTGAGCTGAGGGTTTAAGGGAAAGCCACAAAAGACAATGAACAGCTGATGCTGTAAGTGTTCTGCTTCAAAACAGCACTGAAATCTGCACTGAATCTTCCAGTCATCCCTGCTTACTGTCTGTGGGGTTTTGGGGAATGACTTTGGTACATGTGATAGTTTATATTTCTCTGAAATAAATCAAGAAGCTCCACTGCAGGTGCAGTCCAACTACTGAAACAAGTGGTCTTTGCAGATGTCTTCAAAATATGAGTGGTGGAAACTTCCAGTGTAGGGTCCAGAGTAAGGGTAGTAGAAAGTAGAAGTCTGATATTTTACAGTGCCAATGGAAATGCCTTAGCACCCTCTGCCTCAGTTACTGATTGCCTGCTGCAGCCCTTAGTTACTAGTTAATATAGATGGAGTCTGACTCTTTTCCGCACAATTATCATTGTGGGTGGGAAGATTTACTTCTATATCCTGAAATTTCTGATTGCATTGGATTTGTGTGAAGCTGAAGTGAAGGAAAAGACAAATTTGGATATTACAGTAGGAAAAAAATGTGATGCTTAGATCATTACTTCTATATTAGCACTTTTTCTTCTACTTATTCAGGTGGTTGGTTTTTTTTTCCATGGCAGTACAGAGCACTCAGGCAGTTAGAGAGAGAGACCTGGACTGGCTACTCTCCAAAATCCTGGGTTCTCATCACTCCAGCCTGAACTGCCTTGCATTTGGCCAGGAGAGATTTGATATTGAGCCTGCATTCACAAGAGCAAGGCTGGGGCTCTGAAAACAGTTGGGTTCTAGAAAGTCACATGAAAGGTTACCTTAATACTACAGGATACACAAAACCCAGGCTGCACTGCAATTGGTATCAACACTTGTATTCATTGAAGCGAGGCTGGGTGTTTTCTCACTGCTAGTAATTAGTTACACTCTGAAATGTGTTATTGCTGTATTAGATATGAAGTCAGCTGCAATTCAGCATCACTCCCACTTACAAGTCTGAGCATTTTACTGAGGAATAAGAGTCCCAAAGCACTGCATGGACATGGACTATTAACAGCTTTAACTGGAAACATACCAAATAATTAGATTGCTTCCTAAATGGCATGCATTTATTGACTGCCAGCAACGATCTGATCCTTCAGTAAATAATAAACCAATCAATTTGAAAATAGTTTTATTTTTGTTAATGTCTGAAACAGTTCTGGGTTGCCCTAGCAGAAGCTGATGCAATCACTTTAAATGGGAGCTGTGAATGCGGAAAAGGGAGGCCTGTGAAGGAAAGTAATTAAGGTTATTGAAAATAGAACTTGTTCCTGGGAGGTGGGAGTGCTGATTGAACACAGGAGCTCCACTTACATTTTGGTGTGCAATAGATTGGGGTTTTTGATTTTATTTTTTTAAATAATACTGCAGGCAAATTCTGATGGAGAAGAGAATCACTGGAGTAGAGATTTGGGGGTTGTTTTATTTACAGCTGCCTAGGAAGGATGCAAGATGGGTTCTGTGTGAAAGAGCTGTCCTGCAGTACGCTTAGCGAGCCAGGAAATAAAAAGCCAGAGCTGTAAACTGATGTTAAGCTAAAATAATACCTGCTTAGTGTTAGTCATTGTGAAAATGTCATGTTTGAAATCTAGACTAACAGCTTAGCTTTGACATCTGAACTTTCATAACAAAATTGCCCCTTTTTTTTTGTTTTTCTCCAACTGAGGATACGATTTTTCACCTTAAATCAAGGCAGATTTGAGAAGAATATATTTCTAAGTCTTGGGTATCTTTTGGAGCCCTGGAAGGTGCAGATGGACTTTCATGTGTATACATGGAACCCCCTGAAAGGGGAAAAATGGTGGAGAAAGGAGCTCCTAAAAGGGGGTTTCAGCTGTTGGTTCAGGAATTGCCTCTGGTTCTTAATGCCTTTGTACTGAGCAGTCCTTAGCACAGCCCTGCTAGGGATCAGTAGCTTGTGAATACTACATTTTCTAAGCCTTTTGAAAGCTAGTTGTTTCCATATCTCTGACATGGTGTTGCTGCTGTTCCTCTTGGAAGCCTTCATGTCTTCTGTAGTTAAGCTTTTTCTCTTTGCCAAAGCCTGCTGGCAGAAGGCCAGAGCTCTAACCTACCTTCACCTGATCAATCTCTAGGTCCCAGCAGAAGGCTGTGGTGTTCAAAGCTGACCTTAGAGGTTTAACAGAAGGTATGTCCCACTGATGGACCTGATTCTTTGGCCTGCAGGGTAGAGTACAGCTGTTGGCTGTGTGGGAAGCCAGCCTTTTTCTCCTCAGGATCTGGGGCAATTTGGTTTGTGATAAACTCATTCTCTTAATTGTTCATACCCACCAAATCAAAGGTCTTTGTCGTGTTCTTATTGCCCATCAACAGATGTGACTTCCCAAACCCCCTAATGTTCTGTCAAGTGTGGGATGGAATTTTCTGCAGGCAAATTGAATGAGGTTGTAGACATAACATGTTTGTGCACCAGCCCAAGTGTGTGAAACTCCCACTAGGAAATCAAAGATGCAGTGTTAGCCTACAAGGAGGGGGTGGTAGAGAGTGAATCACAGGAGACAAAGTTGTCTGCCTTATTCTGGAAGAGGCTGAGAATGACAAACTGAAGCAGTGGTGGCAAGTCTAAAGTGAAACTGTTGTGATTTCTTTGTCTTCTGCACATTACTAATTTCCTGTTGCAGATGGCAGGAAAACAAAATTGGGTTCTTGTATTGAATTGGGCACAGCATGAGCTCCAGGAAGGTAGTCGTTGCTTCAGGGATGAATTTGGCCCAGTGAATGTCACATTAGCACATTCAGAGCACTAAATGCCCTTTCTGGAAATTTCTATTGATTTTTATGACAAATGGACCATTGCAGGGTATGAACACAAATGCATTATTCCCCTTTGCAGAGAGATGACACATTTGCCATAGCAGTAGTGGGACAGCTGCTGCAAGGGCCTGGCCGAGTCATTTTGTTTAAAGGACATAGGGAGGCCTGATGGTAAATCTCAGAGAGGAGATTTTCAGTGTTAAGATCTCTCTGTTTGATTCACCTGGGCTCAGATTGCTCACACTGAAAGCACACCAAATAACTGTTCTGCTTTGCCAGGCTTTTATGACCAAGGTGCAGCTGATGCTGAGCAATTCTGGTGTGCATAATTCAGAGGATCAAGTTATGTGGCATTTTTGTTCTTAATGCTGATTGAAGGTTCTGCTCTGTGTAATTTCATGCTAACCATGAAGCACTTCTCTAATGACATAGTATTGCCAGGTATTCTATTCTGTCAGTGAGGATAAGAGTTTATAGCCTGCTGCATACCATGTGTCCACACTGAATATGGATATGCTGCACACTCAAGGGCTGTTCTTCTCCCTCCTCCTCTCACCCTGGCTTTCTGCTGTGCAGTCCCCAGGGGTGCTAGGTCTCACTGACGTTATTACTGTCATACAAATAACCCATTTCTATTGTTCTATTTGTCTCTATTGTTCCTTTGTCTCTACCTTCTTTACAGTATATGAGCTTTTTTTTTAGGGGGGGAGGGGGTGGGAATTTGTAATGGCTTTTCAATAACTGGAAATGTTGTGGATGAACCTTTCCTTTGAAATAGGAATGCATTACACAGGACCTGTTGAAAAATGAAATTGGGATATGTATGTAAGGGATAGGATTGAAATGCAGGTTAAATATTTTGGTGGCTAGAATAGGTTAAGAAATCAGATTTCAAAAGTCGGACTATGAGGTTTGATCTCACAGTGTGCCATGAGAGGCATACAGACAGCAGCTTCTATCCAGGGATGATGTTCAGATTTGCCATGGGAACTGGCGTCTGCACATGGAGGGAAAGTCATGCAGGCAGAGCTTGTGGTGTCTCTGAACTGACTATTTAGTGGTTTGAAAGTTACTGCCCTGGAACAAAATTGAGTGGAAACAGGGGAGACACTGCTGGTTTTCCAGGGGTTTTGGGCATTCTAGCATTCTTTCTTTGGCACATTGCCTACAAGCAAAACCTCATTCTTGACTTTGTGTCGGTCTGAGCATTTACAACTAGTTTGTAAATATGTGGTGAAACTACCTCCTTGCTGAAAAGGAGCTGTTGGTGGTCTGAATCTCTGTCTCTTTAGCCACTAGGTCTTATCTAACTACTTGGCTCCAGCATTTGAAAGGATATGTCAGGTGGGGCAGGCACTCTAGAAGGCTAGACACTGAAGACAGAGCTCTAATGCTTTCTTCTGTGTTCTTCCTGCACATTAAAAGTTTTAATATGATTCTATCACCAAGCAAAGCTAGTGCATCTCTGAGAACAGTATGCTGCTTGCTGAAAGCTCAAATACTTCAGGGAAATGCAGGAAAGCAGTAGTTTACTCCCAGAAATGCCAGTGAGCCCGTTGTTAATCAACTGTGCATGCCCAGGTGTTCTTCCTGCACTTCTCAAGACAGTTTCCAGTATTTATTATACAACAGATGTTAAACTTTATGCCTCTTAGTTTTCTGGTGTGTTTCTTGACCCTGTTCTAAATAATGGAGGTTCTTGCCATGCCCCTGTTCTCTTTATAAAAAGAAATCAAAAGGCACATTGGAAAACTCAAGTACTGGAAATTCAACAGCTGTCATAACACTGGAAAGAGCTAATTTTGAAACAGGTACATTAGAGAGTCCAGTGAATATTCAAGTGTACTCTGTGTACCTTGTCATCCAGCTTCTCTGGTATGCAGAACAATTTGACTAATCATTGCATTCAATCTGAATTTCTCAGAAGCTGCTTGGTGATGCTTGTGTGGTCTACCACAGTTTATTGCTGTTACTTACAGCTGAAATGGGAAGAGCTTTAATGGCTGGGTTGCAGCCTATGCTTCTGCAAGTTGGGCATAAGGCAGGAAAGCAGGGAAGAGGCAATTCTGACCCAAAGGAGGATGCCACAAAATGAATAGGCTGTACAGGATTACTGTGGGTTATTGTGTGCTTTCTCTCACATATCAAGTCATGCAAGTGTTTATTGCAAGCCTTAGTAAGTGACACAGTCTGTGCCTGCATATCTGAGTGTTGTGGCTATCAATAGATAAATATAGGTGCCTTATACTGTAGTATGCACACCCCTGAATTATTTTCTCTACCAGCAAAATAGGAATTAATGTCTGTGCTGGAGGTGTGAATTATCAATTAGGGAATCATATTTTCCCGAGGCTTTAGTGGTGGTTTAAAAAGTATTTTCACATTATTTTTCTCTCCAAATGTGGTTTAATTCTGGTTCACCGAGAGGGAAATTGAGGCAGGAAGGAAGTCAAGGAGTTAGATGCCTATATTTAGTTTTTCTTTTTAAACCTGAGTGTTTCTGATGTCTTCACAGAGCAGCCTCTTCAATGCTTGGCAGATGTGTTAAAAGTGCAAACTTAAGCACCAAAGACTGCTTAAGTACCCTCGAAAACTGCAAAGCCACTCTCTTGGGTGGGGCAGCACAGATAAAGAAAGAATTTACCTTAAAAGAAAGCTTCTGAGTTGCTTGCAGCTGCTGTTGACCTCACGTGGAAGTTGCTATGCTTTTTCCAGGGCAGTGGCACTTCAATTTGCCTCCAAGTCACCTGGCAGGACAGAAGGAACCCGGCAGGTTTAGTAGGAGACTCTTTTGTGTGCGTGCATACTGAGAATGTGATTAGTTAATGTGTTTGCTTGGCTGTAATGAAGCTCTGAGAATTTCTTTTGTGCAAATCCACACCAAGCGCTGGTAGCTTCACTTTGCATTGGAGCTGCACTGAAGCTGCACACTGAGATCAAAAGCATAGGAGGCATTTTTGTGATTAACACAGCTTCTGATTGCTGATGTTTTTTCTCTGCTTCAAAGCTGTGCTTTTGTAACCCTGCTAGTAGCCAGGTAGCCTTGAAGATTAGAAAATAGTAAATATAGCTCAACGCTTTCCAGAGTGTTTAGCTTTATTATAGTGCTGTATGAATGCTCATGAAGGGAAGTGAATAGCAGCATTGAATTTGGCTAGTCCGGCACATGGTGCATATGAGCAGGGAACAGAGGCTTTTTTGTGCGTGCAACTGATGTGTCTTCTTAGTACAGACCTGAAGGAGCTTTTAATTCAAGCTTTAACTGAATTCACCTGGACAGAGAATATCAAATGACAGGCTAATTGTAGTGGTGGGCCATAACTTCTAGTGTCCTGGGGGCTGTAGCAATTTTGTGCATTTGCAGTAAGGTCTGGAATTTGCTGATTTACAGAACCCATTGGCTTGTCAGACAGGAGCCACCTGTGGCTAACAATTAACAACCAGGTGAGCGCAAGAATGGTAAAAGTTAGGCTGAGTTTGGAAAAACAGATGGTTTGGTTTGTCTCTTTAGTAGTAAAAATGTCAGAAGAGTGAGTTGGAGTTTTGGTTTGTCAGCAAATGCTGAATCAATGAAAATGAAAACCCCTGTGCAATGTCTTGCCAACCCTATATGCATGACAACAGAACTGGTCAGTAATGAATGTGGAATACTTTTGTGTGACTCCTGTATAGCAGGGCCCAGGAATAAGAAATGTAGTCTGATCTAGCTACTGTTATAAAGCAATACTTAAACCAGGAGGGGTTTAGTTAGCACTAGGATCAGAAAATCTGGGAGGCATTTCATGTGGTTACACTCAGGGCAGGGTTTAAAGCAAAAGGGCAATGTATTTCTGACTGCAGAACTAAAGAAAATGCACTTCTAGTAAAATAAGCTCCTAATACACTGCAGAGTTTGCCTTACCATGTTCAGTCTCTTTGGGAAACCTGTATCCTCCTTGGTGGGGTATTACTGCTGACTTCCTAGAAGGCCTCTCTCTCTGACATACCTAAAAGCACACTGAGCAATGCAGACTTCAGCAGTTCTTAAAAAAGCTAAGTGAGCTACTTCTGCTGAACTTCTGCAAGCAAGAGAGCTTGGCTGCACCCTCGTTTCTCTGGCATGGTGCCTGTTCTTTGCCTTATCAAACCAAATTCAGGATCAAAACATCAGTGTCCAGAGGGGGAGTGATAGGAGTTGATGGATGACATGCATACCTCAGTTTATCTGTGTGATTAGATAAGAGGTGCCTCTAGACAGATATTCTGCCTTGAACAGTGGGTGGATAGCAAGGGCAGGGGGGAATATAAGGAAGTATAAAGTGTCTGTTCCTCAGTCTTCTCTCTGGGAATTAAAGGTTTGGTGGCTCCCTAGCTGGGAGTTGCAGACAATGTCATGATATTTGTGACCCCTGATGAGCCCTATGGACTCATCTAATCTCTTGAACTCAAACTTTTATGACCTTAGCAGTGTCCAGTGGCAAGAGATTTGCTACCTATTGTTTGCTGTGGAGGGATGAAAGGGAAAGCAGGCTCTAGCTAAATTTTTAATTAATTCTCAGCAGATTAAAATGCAGGGGAAGATTAATAGCAGGTAGAATGCCTTGTAAGGAAGAACAGAAAGCCTCTAAGGAAACAACAGGCAAACTTAGAGTCCACTAGACAGGCAGTTTTGGCTCTCTGAGAAAATCTCAGACAAACAGCAGCTACACACTGCAGGGGGACTGAGGTTGCATCCCAGCTGTATGCTTGTGCAAAACAGATATAAAAGTAGAAGAGTGTAACACAAATTAGATTCTCCTTAACCTGCATCATGCAAGTTTTGATTTCCAGTAATATGCCCTTGTCAGTAAATCAGCCAGACCTCTTTAAAATAGAACCAGCAAACCACAAACAACGAACCAACCCACACCCCCCACCCTCTCTGAAACCATAGTATACCTAAAGGAAAAAAACCCACCCAACTCATATGAGATTAATTGGTAATTAAAAAGCCAACCAATTTGAATTAAGAGATGGATTAATTAGATAAAACACCAGGAAATCTAATTTACTGAGCAATTTATTTTTAATCCAAGTCAAGAAGATTTTATCATGGCTTCTATGAAGCTTGTAGGATCCCAGCCAGCTTTAATTATACTCCTGTGTAATGACCCACATTCCTTAACTTCTGCCTGTGTTGTAGTTTTGTTTTATTTATAAATAGTTGTACACTTAGGATCAAAAGAGAGCAGCAAGACCCTTTGAATGGCAGTTTTGAGGCATTAATACTGAAACTACAGGGAGGCAGTTCCAGGTTTTCTCTGTGCAGTACCTCTGGTGACCTATAGCAGTGCATAGTCTTAATTCCCTCCTATACAGCAGAAATGTATTTTTCTGTTCATGGGCTCAGAACTGTCCATTTACCACTGAACTCTTTATAGCAGGTGGGCAGGGAGCAAGTGCATCTTCCCTGTATATCACAGTATCACTTAGGTTGGAAAGGACCTCGGGGATCATCGAGTCCAACCTATCAACACAGACCCCATGACTAGATCATGGCACCAAGTGCCACGTCCAATCTCCCCTTGAACGCCTCCAGGGTCGATGACTCAACCACCTCCCTGGGCAACCCATTCCAATGACGAATCACTCGCTCAGTGAAGAACTTCCTCCTCACCTCGAGTCTGAACCTCCCCTGGCGCAGCTTGAGACTGTGTCCCCTTGTTCTGGTGCTGGTTGCCTGGGAGAAGAGACCAACCCCCTCCTGGCTACAACCACCCTTCAGGTAGTTGTAGAGGGCAATGAGGTCACCCCTGAGCCTCCTTTTCTCCAGGCTAAACAATCCCAGCTCCCTCAGCCTCTCCTCATAGGGCTTGTGTTCAAGGCCGCTCCCCAGCCTTGTTGCCCTTCTCTGGACACGCTCAAGTATAGCTACATGCTTTTTGTCCAAGCTAGTTGTCCGAACTGCTCTTCTTCATAGATGCCTTAGGAAATGCACATGTCCCAACTCAACATTTCGTAGGCTGAAACAGGATACTAGTGAAGACTCTGAAGACAAACATACTTGTACAGGGTTAGGTGAAGCTGTGCCATAATGAGGAGGTTTGTAATATGAGTGCACAGGAACAGTTTTATGGAGTGTCCCCACATGACATGAAATGTTGAACTGCCCTGTGTGAACAGGCTGATTTAGTACCGATTCGCCTTTACCTTGCTTTATGATAGTGCATGAAAACTAAGAGTCTTCAGGCCTACTGCATGGCTGCAGGATTTTTCAGGGCAGTGATTTAAGAAGGGTTTAATCACTTCCTTTCATGTACCCCATAGTAGGGCACGTTCCTGGCACCAAATATCAGGTCCAAACGCTCTGAGGTCTGCAGCTGATGCCAGCCTGGCAGTACAAGTAGTTATTTCGTGTTTTAACTGATGCGCTTCAAGGAGGGAAGAAGTTAACTTGGCTTTGCTTTTCCAGCAGGTATCTGTGTAAATGTCTCTGTGTAAATTAGAACAAGGTTTTGACTGAAGAGTGCATGAAAGACTGCAAATGGAGAGTCCTGAAACTCTTTCTTGTAAGAAACCCCAAACCAGTTCTGTTGTGCGGTTTGAAGAACTGAAATGGATGGCTGCCTCATTATTGCCTGTGCACTGAAATGGTACAAGTAGGGGGTCAAGCAGACCTATGTGTGATTAAACTTGGGTTGCATTGGTTTTTTTTTCAGACACAATGTAGCATTCCAAAAGGGGCAAATCTTTTTTTTCAGAAATGTTGACTGGTAAAGGTTTGAAATAAAGATCTGCAGTTAAGCTACGCTTGAACCTCCAGTCCCCTGAATCCTTCAGCGCAAAACCAGAGACTGACTGAAAAGAAA
This sequence comes from Melanerpes formicivorus, assembly GCF_026170545.1. Lineage (NCBI taxonomy): Eukaryota > Metazoa > Chordata > Aves > Piciformes > Picidae > Melanerpes > Melanerpes formicivorus. The sequence continues at coordinate 9,467,831 of NW_027142366.1, read as the reverse complement.
TAAAGAGTTTAGATTTGTCTTTCTTCAAAACATCTTAATATTCTTATTTTTTAGCACAGGCTGATGAATGAACTTTTAATGTATGTTTCGGTTCTACTGCCAACCACCACGTACATTATTCATGCAGATCTGCATTTCCAACTAATTACAAGGAACATCCTGAGTAACATCAGAGGCGTTCACGCTAGCACAGAGAAGTGACTCATGCAGTGAGAAGAACTTCTCACAGTTCTGCACGTGGGGAACTTTCATTTCCATCTATCACCTTTCTGGATTAAAGGTTAAACGACTGTTTAAAAAATATTAGAGAAAAGACATGGTGGGGAAAAGAAAAGCAGAAGGGGAGAGTCTTTGAGTGGTGAAAGCAATGAGTCTTATGTTTCTAGGAAAAGAACAGTTGCAAGCAGAATCTTTGGAATTTGTAGAACTTTTAATAAGAATGCATAAAAGCTAAAAGCTCTTGGGGAATAGCAGTTCTGTAAGTAGAAGAATTTAATTAAAGTCCATCTGCATGGCTTTGTAGAAAATAACCCTAGGCAAACCTGGAGCTTCCTCCTGAGATTACAAGTTTGGATAGAACTGCATTAATTTAACTCCCTCAACTATTTAAAGACACTTGATTTAAAACTCCAATACTCAGATTCTTTTTCTTAAGCATTTGGATCAGGAGGAGGCAAACTAATGGTCTAATCTCAAAGGTAGATGCCAACAGAGCATCACTTGCTTGGTCTAGGGTTCAGTGGGGCATGCTCTTAGACCTGAGGATTGATGTTTTATTCAGTGATGGCAAAGTAAAAGAAAGATTCCTAGTATTGTATGATGTGAGTTAGCAGAGTGCTAGATACAGCAGGATTGTCGTCACATCCATAGTTTCATAGTTTCATTCAGGGTTGGAAGGGACCACAAGGATCATCCAGTTCCAACCCCCCTGCCATGGGCAGGGACACCCCACACTACATCAGGCTGCCCAGAGCCTCATCCAGCCTGCTCTTAAACACCCCCAGGGACGGGGCCTCGACCACCTCCCCGGACAACACCTTCCAGGGTTTCACCACTCTCATGGTGAAGAACCTCCTCCTCACCTCCAGCCTGAATCTCCCCACCTCCAGCTTCATTCCATTCCCCCTAGTCCTATCACTACCTGAGATCCTGAGAAGTCCTTCCCCAGCCTTCCTGTAGGCCCCCTTCAGATACTGGAAGGCCACAATTAGGTCACCTTGGAGCCTTCTCTTCTCCAGACTGAACAGCCCCAACTCCTTCAGTCTGTCCTCACAGGAGAGGTGCTCCAGCCCTCTGATCATCCTTGTGGCCCTTCTCTGGACACGTTCCAGCACCTCCACATCCCTCTTGTAATAGGGGCTCCAGAACTGGACACAGTACTCCAGGTGGGGTCTCACCAGGGCTGAGTAGAGGGGGAGGATCACCTCCCTCGACCTGCTGGCCACACTTCTCCTGATGCAGCCCAGGATCTGATTGGCTTTGCGGGCTGCAAGTGCACATTGAGAGCTCATGTTGAGCTTTTTGTCCACCAGCACCCCCAAGTCTCTCTCCTCAAGGCTACTTTCCAGTGTGTTTGTACACAAACTGATAGATGTTGAACGAATGCATGCCCTGGAGGAGAAAAGCCCAGCAGGGACTCTTGGGAGGGGAACATACTGGGCAGTACCCCAGAGCAACAGGAGCAAATATGACTCTGAGGTAAACACCTCTCTGTTGCAAACAGTCCTGGAGACTTCAAATGGAGATTGCAAAATCAGGCTGTGGCAAACATCTGTAAAAATAATTGGAAGGTTTCAGAATGTGTCTTCAAGTGAAAAACTTGAGTTCAATCCACTTAGGGTATGCAAAAAATTTGGTAAGTTGCTAGACTATAAAGCATTCCTGTGGGTAAAAACCTGGGTGGTAAACATCTCTGCAAATGAGTGCAGAGATGTAGAGGCAGTGCTGGTCACTGGGTGCAGAAAGGGAGCTGAACCCTGAGTTGTGAGAATCCACACGAGAAGGAAAGGAAAACACATCTGTTATGAATGAAGAAGAGAAAGGTGAGGGTGCTGTTGCATTTTGTGACTTGTAGTGCTGAAATTAGGACTAAACAGCCTTTCTGAGTGAGCTGTTATGAAACATGAGTTCTGCTGAGGGGAACACAAATGGTTTTGCTGTTCCCCTCTGAATGGAGTGGGTGGTAACCCATGCCAGATTCACATGTTTAAGTGATGGCCACATGCTCTCCTGGGTTAGCAGTGCTTGCTGAGTGAATAGATCCCTGTCTTTTCTGTTCTCTCAGTATCCTTCTCTTTGTCTGGAACCGTAGATAGTAATTCACTACAAACATTTAGCCAGCGTTAGGCAACTTTTCTGCTGTGGTATGTCTACAGTGGCTGCTAGTCTGCTGTTAAACTTGTCCAGTTGAAATCAGACTTCCCCTCTTTCACTAGGCTAGCTCCTCTGCAGCATTCAGAGATTAATTTTCGTGCCCTTTTAGTCTCTGACCAGGTATTAGCTTGCTCCTCTTGATTGAAATCCTGCCTAGGCTGACCTTAATGTTTCTCTCCCTCTCTGTGGAGTTACCTGCTGTCTCTACATCTGAAGCTCTAGCTTTCCTGGTCAATATTTCCATTCCTGTCTGCAGACTTTTAATTGCATTTTTGATCCCTTGGCCTTCCCTGCTGGGCGCCTGGGCTCTGTAGCTCAGATCTTTGCTGTTCTGCCCTTTTGCTCTTCCAACTCATCAATTTGCTTCAGTTCGCTGGCCTCTGTGGATGGTTTCACTGAGTGTTTGCAGCCAAGTCCTTTGTTGTGACACCCAGAAACACTTCTCCAGCAATATGTTTGGGCTAGAAGTTATTTTATAATGCCTTTTTTTTTGTTCTTTTGAGGGTGGGGGTAGGAGAGGCTGTGTGTCTCTTTCAGCTAGCCCTCTGATCTACCTTCTTGCATTTCTCTAGCTTGCTGCTTCCAGTCTGTAGATTCTGTGTCAATCCTTCCATGCATCAGATTAAAATGACTACTCAAATGCCTCTTGGTCTCTCCAAACCTTTCAGCAGCTGCCAGTATGTACATATATGTGCACATCCCAGATTGACTTTTGTGCCACAAAGACCACTGGGATTCTTTTATCAGCTGCATATTTCAGGCCACCTCCTCCTCTAAACATTTTAGGCACTAAACTGAGTGTGTTATCCAGAACTCCTCATTCTTCAGATTCACGTAGCTGCAGCCTGGTCCTATCAGATGCTGTTTGTGAATGTGCTCTGTGGCTCTTCAGTTACCTACACTGAGATGGTCTCCTGAAGCCTCCATTCATAAACAGAAGTATTGTACATTGGAGTAAGGGATTGCTCTGTCTAGGTTCCACATATAGATGTGTTAAGGCAGTCTTGAAATAGGGAAACTGAATAGCTCCAAAGAGGGAAAATCCTGGTTTTCTCTCATTTGCATGTGTAAGTCTATGTTAACAGAAATGCAGAAGTTCATGTCCTTCACAATTAGGGGTACTTACTCCTGCATGCCTACCTGCAAGGAGATTTTAATCATCCATTTGTAGCCAATATTTAATGTGAGGATTTTACAGAATTGGATGTTATCAATATTTTCAAGGTACCTCATTTTGCTGATAATGTATGTAGGATAATACAGGCAAAGGTGTGTGTGTGTGTAAGAATATGAAAGGGCAGGTGCCAGCCTGCTGAGCTGATTTTCTGTTGGTTTGATTCCTTTCATTTGCTATAAAAGTAGTGTAAAATAGAAGAGAATCAAGTCCATCTAGGAAAATGGAATACATTCTTCACCTTATCCTGGGGGGGCAAAGGAATAATTTACTCTGAGCAGACAGAACGCTTCCAAGTTTTATGAAGTCCTGCACTAAGAATTTAGAGCACTTTTGTTCATCTGTCCTGTTTGTGTTTGAGAGCTGATTTGGGTTCAGGTGCTTGTAATTGAAATTTGATGTTGTTCATATTTTACTCTCATTGATATGCAAAATGGCACATAGCGACTGTTTGATTTGCAAACGGCTGCTTTAAAATGAATGATCCTGAATATTAATGGATCAGGCTTTCAAACAAACTGCCATTTTCTTTCCCTCCTCCTTTCCCCCTTCTTTTTTTTGGTGTGGGTGCAAAGGGTTTGACAGCATGGAAATTATGAAAATAAGCACATTCATTTCATCAAGTGCACCATTAATTATTCATTAACTATTTGAAAGGCACCACCTCAGCTCTCCATCTATAGCAGGTGAATGACACTATATACCCTATAGAGTGTTCTCTGTCTTGATTTTTGGCAGGTGTTTGTTTACTCATTTTAATCAAAACTTAGGGAACCAGCCTTCTGACTTAACTGGAAACTTTTGAACTGATAGGACCATTACTGCTTCCATTCCAACTACACAGGTGCTCAGGTTGATATATTATGTGCAGCGCAGGTTTTCTGCAAAGCATCCTGCAGCATCACTTTACAGCTGCATTAAAGTTGCCTTCATCCTTAAGCTGAACTCAGTCCTGTGCATTCTGCTCTGCAGAGCAGATTTGTTTCACTTTGCACTGTTTTCAGTTCTCAGAAATCTCTGCTCCAAGTTTTGATGAAGCAATTTAGGAGTTGTGTTATGACAAACCTCTTTCATTGAGGTCAAATTCTGTCATTGAACAAAGCAAAATGAAAATGTGAACCAGATCTTGTTTAAAAGCAAATGATAAAATAACCCTGAAGGTTGTCCTGTCCCTAGGAACAATATAAAGAAGAAAGATGAGAAAAGTCATTGTGGCAAAATGCTCTCAAATCCAGGATGGATTTCAAGTAGATCTTCCTAGGCAGAACTGATGTTGCTTTAAACCCCCATGTCCAACCTCTAGTGCCAGTGTGTCACTGAGAGGTTTGTGATCTGGCTGGCTTTACTTGGGAAACCAGAAGCATTATATGCTTTCAAGTGCCTGTAAGACCTATGGAAGTGGATTTTCTTGATTGCCATTGTCTCTTAACACCATTATTTTGGCAGTTTTATGCAAATAATCATTTAACAAACTCCTTCTGAGTGTCATGTAATTGGATGCATTTGAAAAATCAATAGCAGCTCTATGTGACGTTGAAAATTTATTAGCAAATGTCTAATCAGTGTCACAATGGAGATTACATACACTGTGCTGATCAGGAGGAGGGAGGCCATAATCAGCAGAAGCTGTGCAGCTTCAAAGAGAACCAGAGATGCCCAAAGTCAAGACTCTTAATAAAATCAGAGGCATCTATAAGGTTTGCTATGCTCTTTGTCCACATACTGTGGGAAATCAGTGTTGTACTTACATTTATGTATACACAAATGCTAAAAAGCTCATTAGGAGAATGCTGAGGATCCTAGAATGGTTGGGGTTGGAAGGGACCTCTAAAGGTCATCTAGTCCAACCCTCCTGCAGTCAGCAGGGGCATCCTCCACTAGGTAAGGTTGCTCAAAGCTTTGTTGAGCCTGACCAGGAGTGTTTCCAGTGACAGGGTCTCAACCACCTCCCTGGGCAACCTGTTCCAGTGTTCTTCAACCCTCATGTTGCAGAACTTGTTCCTCACATCCAATCTAAGTCTGCTCTTCTCTATTTTGAAACCACTGCCCCTCATCCTATCACTGCAGGCCTTTGTAAATAGCCTCTCAGTGAGAACAGTGGTCAGTGGAAACTAAGAACATTTCAGAGAGGTTCCTCCTTTGATCAGAACATGGGCTGTTGAACTTGAGTCTGGCAATGGATGATGATAGAATGTTGTGTGGACTATGCTGATAAACTGCACTGTCTAGACCTTGATAGCAACAAAAAGAGTCTGGGATCTGAAGCTACTTGTTTCTTTTCCTGGTGAAAGCTCTAGGGGGAAGGGAGAGAGAAAGGATGAAAGTTTTCCACTGTCTTTGCTTGGTCTTGGCTTCTTGTGTGGCTCTCCTGTGCATGAAGGCATACACTGGTCCCTGTTCTTGTAGAGTACTAGTTCTGCAGGTGGATGTGCTGGGGAGCTGGCAGAACCGATGTACTCACCAAGCTCTAGAGCAAACTCTGTACCCATTAATGTACTTTCTTATCAGAGGGGGTCTGGGATCATAAGCAGCAAATGTCTGTGCTTGCATTCTCTTCTGTTAGCCTGCACTTGCTAGACCTCTGCAGATCTGTGCTGTGGTCCAGGAGATGTGCCTTGCTGCAGTACCAGGGACATTTCTCCTCTGCAACTAAATGAAGTATTTCTAGATCATACTTAATTCTCTAGCTGCTAACTGGTTTGAGACAGCAGAGTCAGTCTGTGTTTCGTTTCCCACAGGGACTTGTATGTCAGGGGGTTTTGGTATTTTCTGTGGGGTTTATTTTACTAAAGTTTTTTCAAATGGGAAAGTTGTGCCAGGAATGGCAGGGAGCTGGAAGCTAATAATGAAACATTTCTTTTTAAAGAACAACAGAACATGCACTTGAAGGCAGACAATCTGAAGATGTGTCCAGAATATATAATTTAGCAAACATTAAGGAATGAATCTTGAAATACGAAGAAACAAAGCCTGCAGTTAAATTAAATATCCAATTAAGCTATCTGCCTGGCTGCAAAATATCTTCTTGACAGACAATTAGTTCTGGGGAAGTCAAACATTTCAGCTATGAATTCATATAGGGCAATTAAAGAAACTAATCTATATTTGATGTGAAGAAGTGGTAAATTGGAAAGCTTCAGAAAGGATAGGGAAGTCTAGACTGAACTTTTCTGCAGTCTTGCCACTGCATGGGGAAGTAAGTGGTGGTTTTCTAGGTGACCATGTACCTTTCTTCCCTGTGGAATACCTCCAGCTGGGTAATATTATTGATTCCTGATTAATTCTGGAGATGCTGAGTGCCAGTTCAATGTTAGGAACCAGACACAAGAGAAGAGTGCACAAGGTTATAGATGAGGTATGAAATAGGCTTTCCAATTGTTTTGCTAAAATGGAATCAGTCTCTCTTCTCGACTTGAAGCTTTGCTTTGCTGTTGGATCCCAGGAAACTGGTTCTCCCCCTGACTCTGGGATCTCTTCCTCCTCTCAGTCTGCGACTCTCAGCACGTGGCACTGCTGAAATAGCCAGCAGCATCATCCTCCTCTCTTTGCAACAGAACCATCTTGGAGCTTTTTAGCAGAGTAGGGCAACTTGGGTTTGCTATCTCAAGGCTGAGGAGCACAGGAGTGGTGTGTTAATGCCCAAGGCAGAGGGAAAGGAGTGGGGTGATGTTGAGAGAGGTGTCCTAGAACTAACAAAGGTCCAGCTGCTTTAGGAGGAAGCAAAAGGAAAGAATACTTGGAGGAAGAAGAAATGACAGTGTCTGGTTTTGCAAGACTCACCTCCAAGTTAGACCTCAGCAAGTGTTCAGTCTCAATGTAGGTATTGCCTCTGACTCATTGGCATATCAGCAGTGTTACAGAATACCCCTTCTAATTTTCTTTCAGAAAGACTTGGCTGTTATTAATATATATGAGGTAAAATTGCCCAGGATACTCTTAATGATGTAGAGCTGAAATTCGATTGGTGTGATTGAAACTTTCCCCCCATCTTCCTGTATGTCCTGATATACTCTGAAAAATTGCTCTTGATCCTCTTTTCCTTATCTCCTGGACTTGTGAACAGAAATTTTGGATGAAGAAGAAATTCAGGGTATGACCTCCTTGTATAAGCTATAAAATAAACAGTGCTGTATTTTTCCTGGTGCACAAACAACAGGGTTGTTGGGTGGGTTTCTTTTTTTTCTTGTTTATGTTTTTATTTATCTTTTAGAAGAAATTCTGACCTCATGGGCTTTACCTTAAGCTGCCTAAAGATCTGATCCATCCCTTACTCCTGCAGTGCCAGAGATACTGAGAAAAACTTGGTAATGGCTATGAAAAAAATAAAGAAAGCACTTCTCTGTAGTCAATATTGTCTCATTGTTTGCTTGCATCCCTGGAAGCAAACATTCTTCTGTTTACCACCCTCCCAACCCTTCCCAAGAGTATGTCCCAGTCTTAAAAACAAATTTTTAGCCTGTTTAGGTGTGGAGAACTTCATTGTACTGCTAACTTGTTGATATGCCAAGTTCTAGTTTTAATTCCAGCTAGAATTACTGAGTGATATGAAGGTGTTGCAAAGCAGGGGCTGCAGCAGGTGACCATTAGTAGAGCAGTGCTGCTGACGCATTGCCACAGGCAATTGTTTGGACTTTATGGAACGGTGACATAAAGCACATTTGGTTTTAGAGCATAATTATCCCATTATTCTACTTTCTGAAATTTGTTTTATTGCCCTTTCTCCTAAAATAAATTTTATTACAGCCATAAGCATATTAAGCCATAAAGAAGTCTGTCCCATGGGCAAGTGCTGGCTTTTTAATGTGTTCTTTGTATGTGTAAGGCAAGCTGTATATTATGTGATGTGTGCCAGGACTGTAAACTGGGTTTGAAACTCCAATGTGTCACCAGCATGACAGTTCAGAAGTTTCTCCTCCTGACTATTCTGCACCAGACAGGCGAGTGCCAGGCTGCAGACAGGCAGTGCAGTTTGATCTAAGAGGATACACACCTCCACTCAGTCCAATAGAATAGAATAAACCAGGTTGGAAGAGATCTTCAAGATCATCGCGTCCAACCTATCATCCAACACCACCTAATCAACCAACCCGTGCAACCAAGCACCCCATCCAGTCTCCTCCTAAACATCTCCAATGATGGTGACTTCACCACCTCCCTGGACAGCCCATTCCAATGGGCAATCACTCTCTCTGTGTAGAACTTCTTCCTAACATTCAGTCTGAACCTCCCCTGGTGCAGCTTGAGACTGTGTCCTCTCGTTCTGGTTTGTACAGGTTTCCACACTATGCCATTGCTGAGCAGACTTGCTGCTCAATGCATGAAGCACAGCTCTAAGAATGACTTTTTTTTTCTTCAAGGGAGGATTAGAACAGGGGAGAATCAGTCACTGTTTGGTGGGGTCTGGAACTTACCAAATTAGCATCAGTCCTGTGCAGTTTTGTCCACTGCTCTTTGAAGTAGCCTGTTTGATGTTTTGCCTTGGGATAATGCTGAAGACCTGAACTTCTTTGGAACTACTCTTGGAGATAAGTTGCTGGTGCTTGTTGTGCTCACTCACTGCTACTGTCTCATCACAAATCTAAACCCTTTTCTCTATAAAGGCTGAGGGTGCCATCAATCTCTGTGGTTTTTACAGGGTTCCAGTCCCCCAGGTACTTCTCCCCTAGACCTCATTTTCTATGCCTTACCAGCTACACATCTATAAGAGGATTCTCCATCGTAAGCACCACTTCCATGTGCTGCATGACCTAAATTGTGGCTGTAGACTTCTGTCTCTGCAATGACTTTCCTATATCACAGGGAGTGAAACATCTGGTACCGGTAATGCTGCCAATATGTGACCACTGATACTTATTAAACACAATGATGAAGCAGGTGGAGAGGAAAGAAATGTTAGCAATGCCAGCAGTCTCCTGGGAGTGATAGAACATACTCCACAGCAACCTCTGCCTCTTTCCCTGATCACCAAAGCTATCAATTGCCATCTACAAAAATAAAATTACAACCATGAAAGTTACTTGGTCACTGCTCTGATGATTATGAATTCATGTTGTGATGAATTCTGTGTATCTGAAAAAGGAATAGAAGTATGTACTGATAAGTGTGAGCTGTATATTTAATGCCACTGTTAATAATATGTGGTAAAATCTTTGTAATCCACAAAAAAAGGTAATTGCAGGTGAGCATTGAGAAGTTATGAACATATATTAGCTACAGGAGAGAAAAAAACCCTTTCCTTCTGGATTTTGTAAGAGTACATCTCTTACCTAGCAGGCACTGGTGTGTGGACCACTTCACAAGGCAAATACATTATTCATAAGGAAGTATTGACTTGTGCACTACACTTCATGTCTTCTGCCTTAAATTTGAAAAGCCATCATTTATCTTCCTCATGCTCTGGCACTTTCTAACTCTTACTGTGTCCAGTTCTGGGCCCTTCAGTTTAGGAAGGATGTTCACTTGCTGGCATGTGTCCAGAGAAGGGCAACAAAGGTGGTGAGGGGTTTGCAACATAAGCTCCATGAGAAGAGGCTGAGGGAGCTGGGGTTGCTTAGCCTGGAGAAGAGGAGGCTCAAGGGAGACCTTATTGCTCTCCACAACTACCTGAAGGGAGGCTGTAGACAGGTGGAGGTTGGTCTCTTCTCCCAGGCAACCAGCACCAGAACAAGAGGACACAGTCTCAAGCTGTGCCAGGGAAGGTTTAGGCTGGAGGTTGGGAAGAAATTCTACAGAGAGAGAGTGATTGCCCATTGGAATGGGCTGCCTGGGGAGGTGGTGGAGTCACCATCACTGGAGGTGTTTAGGAGGAGACTTGATGGGGTGCTTGGTTGCATGGTTTAGTGGATTAGGTGGTGTTGGATGATAGGATGGACACAATGATCTCAAAGGTCTCTTCCAACCTGGCCTATTCTATTCTATTCAGCACTATACTCACTGGTTGCCTGCTCTCGTTGGGGTTTAGCTGGGCACTTGACCTTCTCAGCATTCCTGACTTTCTATCAGGAAGATTGTGTTTGAGAGGGGTAATCAGTAATAGGTGTCCTCTAATGATTACTGTAATGTAAAAAAATAATGGAAGGCTCTGGGGAATACAGTCAACATTTTTCAATTAGGGAACTTCTAAGATTGTAATTAATTATCAGAAAGTTAGTCGATTAGGCATTATTATCCCTTTCAAAGAATTTAGGTTCCCCTCCCTCTGCTCCCTGCTTTTGCAGAATGTCAGTTTCAGACAGTGGTGTTTCATGAATCCATGTGAACATACCACTGCCAGCACGCTCACCTCACAAATCTGGCAAGGCTGAGTTGCTCTGCTCCCAACTTGGAACTGCCCTGTGTGGTCTGTGCAGATGGTGCTCCCGTGAGAGTAACTTTGGGAGGCAGGATACATAGAGTAGAGAGGCAGGAGAGAGAAGGTTCATCTCCTGCTGAGTCTTCTCTCTCTGTCCAGAGAATGTTATCTCCATGAGATCTTGCAGTGATGCTGGATGTTGGAAGTTGGAATACTTCTAGGAAATGTTCTTCCCAGCCTGTATCTTGCCCTGTATGGAAGGGAAAATCTTTTGTGCAGAGGCCTGAAACTTCATCTAGATGCAGCTGAAGCTTCAGTGAGGAAAGGTGCAGCTAACTTCAGGACCTCAAACAGAACTATGGGTCATTCTCAGTGGGGAAAGGGGCTGTTCTCTCTCGCTGTCTTCCCTATTTCTGCCAGAAGTGGTCTATGTTATGCATTTCCGTGCCCTTAATAAAGTAAGAAACCACACACAGAATATAATCAGAGTGATTCTTACAAAAATCATTTTAACCATCTTCCTTCCCCCAAAAGAAAACCATGGAAAAGAGACCACCCAAAAGCAACAACTCATACATCTATTTCCATTTCCCTTCTGTGATGTACAGTGTGGGGGAGAGGCTGGGAAAGATGACATGCTCTCTGTGTGTGTCCCTTTTTTAGGGGGGGAGGACACACACACTGAATTTATTTCCTAATTCTCAAGGTTGCAATTAGCTGGGGATGTACTCTGCAAGTTCATACAGATGTTGTTCTCTGCTATGTGATATAAAGGTGCTTCTCTAAATGCTGTAGATAGGAGTGGCAAGTCCCCAGAACTCAGTTACAGCTAGCAGCTGTAAATTCCTTTAGGATAAGGTGACAATCCCCTTCCATAATATCTTTCCTTTAATAGTTAGTGACTTCTGCTATGGCATCAGTCTTTGGGGATTTGTACTGTTAAGTGAGAGACAAACATGAATATTCCCTTTTCTCTTCCCCCCTACATCCAGATGTTTATGTGCTCATTTCAGTTTCATCCACCCTCCGTTAGGGCCTGTTGTCAATTCTTATTACTGGAAAAATTAATGAGGGAAAAAAAATGGTGAGAAATTAAATCACTTGGGTGATCTTTTTTTCTAATATATATAATTGCACATATGGAAAAGGCTTCCTGCTGGGGTCCTCCTTTGCTTCCTTTTGTCTCTAGTTATAGCTTGAAATAGAAACATTTGCCTGATATGCACTTGGAATTTAAACACTGCTTGCTTTTTTTTCCCCTCCATGTTGTTGCTTAAGGGGAAGAGCATGTCAGGATGATCTATTGTGGGCGGTTAAGTAAATCCAGCTCCAATTTGTATTGTGCACTTGTATCAGTAGAACATTTCCCGTGGCCTTATAGGGGCAATTTTAAAATATGCAAGGTATTGTCAGGTTCCATGGAGAAGAACAAATGGATTACTGAATAATTCAAAGCGAAACTCTAGTGCTGGGTCTGTCTCTAGCTCTGTCACACTTCATCATGCTGTATATCAATGACTGACTAGCTGCCTCTGTCCTAGGCTTAGATGTTGACCTTCCTGTACTGACAAAGAGATTCCTTACCCGTTTGACAGTAACCTTTTCTATATGATCACTTCCATGCCATGCAATATTAATGGAGTGACAATGAATAATAAATGCTTTCCAGGACAGCCTGCTTGTTTCAATTAGATCATTGGATTTCCCAGGAGTGGCTTCCGTACATTGTCAGGTGTGATGCAGATGCTTGTGCTGGCAAGCACAGCCTGGTGTTCTAAGAGAAAAAGAAAATTGACTTTGCTCAGACATCTTTAAGCACATGATACTGCATGACAGATATGAAAGGTTTCATAGGCTGATGCTTGCCATGCTGAGGTAAATACATATGATGTAATGCGTGAGGTAGAGCAGAGATTTTAGACCAAATATATCAGCAATTGCCAGATGAACAATAACTAGCATTTGTGCAAGGTGGTTTGGACCTCAGCTTCTGGAATATGTTAAAGATGAATGAAGACTATGCTTTTCTTCTGACTTCTTGTCACTGGTGAGTGGTATTGAGATTCTGTGTTTCTAGGCAGCTCATGCATCCTACCTTCCCTGCCTGCCAGTGGAGGTCACAGGGTGTTAGGGGTTGGGCGGGACTTCCGAACATAGAATCATAAAATCAATAAGGTTGGGAAAGACTTCAAAGATCAAGTCCAACCTGTCACCCAAGACCTCATGACTACTAAACCATGGCACCAAGTGCCACATCCAATCGCCTCTTGAACATCTCCAGGGATGGCGACTCCACCACCTCCTTGGGCAGCCCATTCCAGTGGCCAATTACTCTTCTTGTGAAGAACTTTCTCCTCACCTTAAGCCTAAACTTCCCCTGATGCAGTTTGAGACTGTGTCCTCTTGTTCTGGTGCTGGTTGCCTGGGAGAAGAGACCACCCCCCTCCTGGCTACAACCACCCTTCAGGTAGTTGTAGAGAGTGATAAGGTCTCCCCTGAGCCTCCTCTTCTCCAGGCTAAGCAACCCCAGCTCCCTCAGCCTCTCCTCCGAGGGCTTGTGCTCCAGACCTGTCACCAGCCTTTTTGCCCTTCTCTGGACACATTCAAGTGTCTCAGTGTCCTTAAATGGAGGGGTCCAGAATCCTCCTTCCAGGGCAGGACCATAGAATCTAGCATAGGTCACAGAGGAATGCGTCCAGATGGGTCTTGAAAGTCTCCAGAGTTATGGCAGGCATGCATGTGTAGGTGAGAAATTGCACAGAAGTAAGCACCTAGGTTTAACTCCGTGTCAAATATTGTCCCTCACTTCAGACATCAAACTGATATGGCTCCACACCAAAAACAACCCCCAAACCCAGCCATGTCTGAAGTATGGCTGCCTTTCAATTTTCTGTCCATAGTAAATAATCACTTGTAATAGTTCCATCAACAGACACAGGAGGGGGAAAAGTCGTGCATCTGTGTTACTTAGCTCTTAATTCTGTTTTCCCTCAGATGTAATTATCTGTGTATTGCTATTAAGCTATAATAGAGGGAAAAACCTCCCTCTCTTTTAAGTAGCTGAATGACCTATGGCCATTCCTAACTTCTTTAGCTGCTTATAAAATCTGGCAGACCACATTAGGTACAAATTTAACATGAAGTCCCTCTGTTGCTGACAGTTAAAGCAATGTGTCACTAACAAAACCTGCTGCAGGATCCCTGCAGGCATTTCTCACGGGGTGATAAAGCCACTCTGTTTCTCCTCCCGTGCAGCAGGACAAACACCCTGCTTTTATAGCTTCCTGCAGGGTTTTATGCTTGCTAATAACCTGAATTTGTTTTCATTGAGGAACTATGTTTGGAGAAAAGAAAAACCAAATGCTTTCCCCCCATTTTTCTGATACACCTCCCTAAATACCTCAGCTTGCTGTGTCCCCCACAGGCTGCCCTGCAGGGGGAGGGTCTGTTTGCAAATACCCTAATGGCAGTATTTGTGTGGCTCTCAGATGTATTATTATTTGTTTTTTCTCCTGAAAGTTTCTTGCAAAGGCAATGTTTGTATTTCTTGTGGCTGTGTTTGGGTTGGTTTAGTCTTCTCATGTTTCAGCCAGGGAGCTTCTTGTTTTATGGAGGAGAAAGAGACATGGGGCTGAAGTGGAGGGAGATGAAACAGATTAGTTACTGAGTTCCTCTCTTTATCTAGACCCTTCCTGAGGCTTACCTCAATTGATTAGAGTGTCCCAGCTGAGAGATGTTTTAGAATAGAATAGAATAAACCAGGTTGGAAGAGACCTTCAAGATCATCGTGTCCAACCTATCATCCAACACCACCTAATCAACTAACCCATGTAACCAAGCACCCTGTCAAGTCTCCTCCTGAACACCTCCAGTGATGGTGACTCCACCACGTCCCTGGGCAGTCCATTCCAATGGGCAATCACTCTCTCTGTGTAAAACTTCTTCCTGACCTCCAGCCTGAACTTCCCCTGGCGCAGCCTGAGACTGTGTCCTCTTGTTCTGGTGCTGGCTGCCTGGGAGAAGAGACCAACCTCTGCCTGTTTACAACCCCCCTTCAGGTAGTTGTAGAGAGCAATGAGGTCACCCCTGAGTCTCCTCCTCTCCAGGCTAAGCAGCCCCAGCTCCCTCAGTCTCTCCTCCATAGGGTTTGTGTTCCAAGCCCCTCACTAACTTCGTTGCCCTTCTCTGGACTCGTTCCAGCAAGTCAACATCCTTCCTAAACTGAGGGGCCCAGAACTGGACACAGTACTCTGACACACAAAATCTGGCATATGGACTTTCTTCTGAGGCCAGCACAACTCTCTTCCTGTACAGACTCTGTAGGTAGCTGAAGAATCTCTGCTCTGGGAATTCTTGTCCTGGTCTTTTTCCCTAGCCTTGCTTCATGAGCCAGGATCTCAGCAGTGTCAGTGCTATTGACAACCTCACTTGATATTGTTGAGTTGAAACTCCTTCATCGCACAGCTTCTAATGAAGTCCACTTCATCTCTAGGTAGTTAACGGTTGCAAGTTTTGACTTGTAAGATTAGAGAAATTCTGGATTTTGCTACAATTCACTCAGATTAAGTAGAGAGAAGGGTCTCTTGGAATTTTCATGCTAAACCTTTGATGCAGTTTAATGGAGCAGGTTCTTGTCTGCTGGCCATTGATGCTTGCTTGTTTTTTTTCCCCCCCAAAGATCTTTCTAAAAACCCCACAAACAACAACCTGCCAAAAGTACAGTGACTAAAGCTGGGATCTTCAGAACAGCACTGACTATGCTATGTTTAAGCAAGAAGTCTTGTTTTAGAAGTGATCATTCAAGCTTCTTTTCCATAGCCTTTTTAGACAACCCATTGCTAATGGCAGCCCTTAGGTCTCAATTGCTAACCCTTCCATAGCAGAAATGTTGAATGAGGAGTGGATTAAAACAAAAAAAGTCATATTACCCTCCCTTCCTTCTCCCACATGGCTGGTGAGTCAAGGAATGCTCCAGCATTCTCCACTGCTCGTTTTCTTGACATCCTTCTGTGAGGTTGTGTGTCCAAACTCAGATATTTCAGCATGGGCTCCTTTTGGGGCTGTGGGAAGCAGGCCGGGCAGCCACTGACTGCAGTGCCAGTAATGACCAAGTATGCCCTGGTTCGATGCCCAGCTGGGGAAGAGCATAGCAGCTGTTGATAGTTAACTGAACAGGGACCTCATTTCATCCCTCACCCAAACCTCTTCCAAAACATACCTCTGTTGCTTTGAACAAACCAGCTCTAATGAAAAACAAAAACAACCCCCAAATTGCAGAGCCTTTAATTATTTTGCACACAGTAATTTTTGGCAGTGAAATTATTTTGAGGGGAAAAAAAAATCTACTCCCAAAGTGCCAGTGAGCCAAAAAAACAGGTAATGAAGAAAGAAGATATAAAATGATCGTTGTGGGGAATATCTTCCAGCTCCTGCATGAATCAAATGAAGTTATGAAATATAGATATACAAGCAGGTGGAGGCAGTTCATTGCATCTTCAGGCATACATCAGGCAGTCTTTCTGTCATAAATTTTACAGCACCTTTTGCCACTCTGAGTATTTAACTTGCAGATAAATTGCTTTTTGCTTGCATGGGATGCATCACATGTGGGTGATATTTATGTAAATCACAAGCTATTCTCCATGAGATTATTTCCTGGATAGATATTTCAAATAATGTCATTGTGCTGGTTTGATTTTTCTACCTTTGACTTGACACTGCTCTTCTAGGGGGAGAGGGTATTGAATGCATTTTGATAAACAATGCTGCAGTGACAGATTTAGGCTTTAAATGAAATTGTGTTCCATAAACTGTGAAACAAAGAGTCATAACTTACCCTTAGCTACATGCATTTCGGGGAAAATTATCTTTCATGCTATGATCTACACTGTATCATTTTACTGAGTGGCCTCATGGGCAGTATCAATCAAATCCACTGAAGATGGGTGAGAATCTCATTTAAAATCAGAGAATACAAATCATAGATTCATCTGCCTAGTGGGAAGGAAAATGTTCCATGAGTCCCACTTTCTCCAATTACAACGGAGTTATTTTTGTGAAGCTCCAGAGAAGAAACTCCTGCACTCTTGGTTCTCCTGCCTTTATCCATTTGGATTGATTGTGCATGGGAGACTTGCCCCAAGACTGCCTGAGAGCTCTTTGGGGTGCTGGGCACCCGGCTCTGTTCCTGAACACCTCTCACCCCAGCTTGTTCTTCTCCAATATCTGAGCCTGGGAAAACCAGAATGGCAAACTTTCAGTTTGCAGTAGGGTAGGTGTCTTACACAGGCCCTGCAGTTGTGGCGAAGGACTATCCTAGTGGACTAGCCGGGGGATTCCCTGAGGAATCCCTATGAGGAAAGACTGAGGGAGCTGGGGTTGCTCAGCCTGGAGAAGAGGAGACTCAGGGGTGACCTTATCACTCTCTACAACTACCTGAAGGGAGGTTGTAGACAGGCGAATGATGGTCTCTTCTCCCAGGCAGCCAGTACCAGAACAAGAGGACACAGTCTGAGGCTGCACCAGGGGAGGTTCAGGTTGGATGTTAGGAAGAAGTTCTATACAGAAAGAGTGATTGTGCTATGGAATGGGCTGCCCGGGGAGGTGGTGGAGTCGCTGTCATTGGAGGTGTTCAGGAGGAGACTTGATGGGGTGCTTGGTGCCATGGGTTAGCTGTTTGGGTGGGCTGGATTGGTTGATGGGTTGGACATGATGATCTTGAAGGTCTCTTCCAACCTGGTTTGGTTTATTCTAATAAAGGTTTATTCTAATAAAACTGTTTCAGGCTGCCTGTCCTGCTGCTCTCTAAGCAGAAGGAAGAAACTTGTGTTGAGAACATCTTTTAGAGCTGGATAGAGAGTGATTGTGCCAAATGGGGAATCTTTATGCGAGGCAATGCACGCAGTTCTGCTTTCCAGTCATAGCTTATTGTCTCTTGCTTGATAGTGGTAGCTATATCAGTCTGTTGCCAGGGAAATAAGGCTTCTAATGTGATAAATTCTGTGTTAGACTTTCAGTCTCAAGATAAATGAGATCAGAGATTTGAGAGAGGAAAACATTTTTTCTTCTTTTTTTGTTTAAATGCCAGCAGTGGTGATAATGAGCAGAAGCAGGAGGGGTGTTCACTCCTGAGGGTGAACTCTGGGAAGCAGGAGGCCTTGTAGAACTTGTCAGAGTCCACAAACCTTTCCCCTTTTATTTTTGCAACTGGAAGAAAAGTTTTTAATGATTGTCCAGAATGAAGAACTTTGGAAGAGCTGTGCTAGCTGTGTTAGTGAGAAGAAATGAAAAAAAGCTCTATGCCATTGATCTTGACTGGTATCCCACCCTGACTCCCAACAAGACACTGGTTTGCTAGGCAAGAAAAGGCAGTGATTGTGATCTGATCCATGATGAAAACACATGACTGCTTTTTACCAAACAAACAAAAAATAATCAAAAATCAATCATTTCTCATTCAGGGTTTAGACATCCATGTCCTTGCACCTAGGACAAATTGCAATGGTGATTTAGCTTGCTAAACCTCTCTGTGTGCAGCTGCTCTGCCTACAATTACCTGCTGAGATGATCGTATGGTAGGGTTTACACTGCATGTAGCTATAGATACTAAACCACTTAATCTGTATCTTGCAGAGCCCCTTCCAGTATTCCTTACTCCTCCTTTACCTCATCTCTAATTTCCTGATGTTGCAAGAGGAAAGGCTTAGGAGAAGATGCAGAGAAATGTGGCTGCTTTGCATCTCTCTGTGCCCTTGTTCTAACATTTTGAACAGCCTTTGGTGGTGTATTCTACAGGACATGTGTTGCATGACTGTAAAACATTGAGCTGGACACACTGTGCTTGGATTTTGTAGTCCAGAGGGTAGACTTCTGTGGCTATAGGAAAGCTGCTATGTGTTTGTTTCTTTTTCTGTTACCTTTAGTGCCATTGCTTTTGTTTGTCATCTTGACATGAGCAGGCTCATCAAGAGACAAAGGCAGGAATGGTATCACTTTGTAAGATGTCTTTCCCCAGTCTGCTTTTAGTCTCATTTCTGTCCCTCATCTGCCTACCCCAGACACCTGTGGAGCACCAAATGGGACAGTCTGCTTCAGGCTACTTTGAGTCTAACTGCATAGGAGGTTATAGAAAAGTTGATTTATGCTACAAGAGATATCCATTTTTCATTCCTGACCTTCCCCTTCAGAAATGCATATTCTTATTTCTCCCAGATTTGTAGTAGCCTTTCCTGCTGATGCTTCTGTCTTGCTGTCCTACCTAGCTCCTGTTTTGGCTGCTTCAGTGCTTGGGAAATGGTAAAGCAATGACAAACCAAAAAAGTGATCATTCAGGTTCCCTTCTGCAAAAGCTGTGCTGCCTGGTCTCTGCTCACTGCCTGCCATTAAGTATAAGAAATAGTGTTCCTTATTAATACCACTGCAGGTGAATCAGACTCAAAAATTACTGAGAGGCAGATATTTTGAAGTGCTGCTTGCTTTGCTCAGGACACTCCAGCTTCTTGGCTTGGCTATCTTGACCTGCCTGGAAGGGGAAATGTCTGTGACTTCAAAGAGAGTATGTGAGTGACCAGTGCCCTGCAGGATATAACTGGACACTAGAAGTGTGTGGTGCCCTTCTGATCCTGCTCCTGAAACAGCTGATTTAGGGGCAGCCCCTGAGGCTGCCACTTGACATTTTTCTGCAGGGCCCTGCTTCAAGCTGGTTTTTACTGTTGGAGAAGTTTTTATGTTCTCCCTTCATCTTCTGTCCTTCACTTTGGACTCTCAGGAAGTTTTTTTTCTCTTCTGTTCTATCATGTCTCAAAGTGTCATTGTTGTCTCTTGTTTAGACAGTAAGAGTGCCAAGAGATGGGCTCCTTGCTGCTGCCTTTGCTGTGTGCAGTTGGATAGCAATGGCTCTGATAATGGCATTAAGCACGTTTTTGAGCAATCTGCAAGAATGTGTCTCTTTCCCATGTGCCAGGGTGAGGACACAGACAGCTTTAACCATCTTCACTCCACCCTGGAAGGTCCTTGAGGCAGGTGCTAGCTCCTAGCAAAAGTCAGGACAAAGTTCAGAGCAATGAGACCCTGCACTCTGAGAGCTCATGGCAGTTTGTAATGTGGGTAATAAAGCCCAGCATTTTCAGTCTGTATGGAGGTGCTGAGTTAGTTGTGTCCTCACTTATATCAGAAAAGCTACAGAAGACAAGGTGGAGCTCACCCTGCACCATGGACACATGTGGATGGTTCTTTCCTTTTTAGTTCTGGCTGTTTGTACAGTTATCATGAACTGTGTTGAGAGCCTGTATCAGCTGCCTGCATTTTGGTGTGAGAACGTGGATTTCCAGAACCAAGACAGAAATTCAATTTTAAATATACTGGGAGGGGAACATCTGTGAAAAATCACAAAACCAACTATAACATCTGCCCCTCTAGAAGGAGATTGCTGATATTCCCATTTTCTATCAGATAAATCTTTGAGTGCTGCAGTGTTTACGTATTTAAATGCAGATTGGAAAGGGAAGTGACTGTTGAATTTAGCTCAAACTCTCAACATTTGCATTGGTTTTAATTTTAACTGAACATTCTGTTCACAAGGTTAGGGATTTTTACCACAGCTCAGACTATGCCTTTCACAGTAGTTTATGCCTGGGAGGGGCAAAAAGAAAGAAGACTGCATGGCTAAGGGGAATGTGTAGAATGGTTGCTAGAAACTTCAGAACAAAACATGCTGGTATTACTCCTCTGCATCACCTCTGCATTTCAAAGAGAAGGTTTCTGATTCTTTTTTTCCACACAAAGCAGGGCAGATCTATCATGCAGCTTTTAATTCAACTGACAGTGAGCTTCAGCATTGCTATGACCTGATGAACTCTGGGTGAGAGAAGTCTGGGAAGCTGTTTTCCTAAAGTTAAAATTACAAGAGAGAGAGGGCAAACAGCCCACCAGTCATCTTCTGTACCCCTTAGCCATGCAGCCTTCTTTCTTTGTGGCCATCCCAGGCATAAAGTACTTGGAAAGGCATAGTCTGAGCTGTGGTAAAAATCACTAACTTTGCGAACAAAATGTTCAGTTAAAATTAAAACCAATGCAAATGTTGAGAGTTTGAGCTAAATTCAACAGTCACTTCCCTTTCCAATCTGCATTTAAATACATAAACATTGCAGCACTCAAAGATTCATCTGATAGAAAATGGGAATATCAGCAGCCTCCTTCTAGAGGGGCAGATGTTCCAAGCTCCCTGCTTTGGGGAGGGGATGGACAGGTAGAGAGTGTTTTACCTATAGTCTGCCCTGAAAAAGAAAGCAATCCCCCCCCAACCATTTTCAGCACTTCCACCTACATTTCCTTGTCCATAGGTTTCTTCTGTTTGACCTGCAATTAAAATAGGCAGAAGATTGCAGAGTACCTGCAGAGTAAAATGCACTACGAATCCATAAAAGTAGGGTTGCTTCTTTCCCTCTCCCTGCTGAGTGTAAATTCTTTGGCTTGGATTTTCTTACTCATAAGAGACCAGGATTTTGTGCCAAAGCAAACATCAGTGTATCATTTGGGGCTGTAGGTGGCAAAGCTTTGTGTAAATACTGGTACATCTGAAAACATAAGACTGAAGTCTAGAGGCAGTGAGCCTGGGAGCTGGCCTACACTCCAACACAACAGAAAATGTGTTTTGGAAGTCATAACAGGGCTTATGGTTTAGACGTTCTCTCTCCTTTCCATAATGCATATGGAGGCCACGGTGACTGTCCTACACAAAATCAGGAGAGGCTACAAGCATCCCTCCCTACCAGTGAAGGGAAAACAACTCCCCAGAAAAAGAGCTGCCCTGCAAGTGTGTTAGACCTTTTCCATTAGTTTTAACGTGAGCCTGTAGCTGGTAGTTGCAGATTTTGGATGTTTGCTGTCTGTTCACCTGAATAATGACTATTTTGTACAAACTACAACAGGGCTATGTGTGTCAGTGTAGAGGTGGGATTGAGGAGCTCATTTCCTGACATCAGGCTCTCAGGGATGCTGCAGCTCCTCTTCTCTGCAGTTCATCTACCATGCCTCTTCATCTCACTGCTGCTGAACTTTCTGTAGTTGATCTACAAAAAAACCCAGCAAATATAAAAAGAAAAGAAATTGTATATATGCAGAACACAGGACACAGTCTCAAGCTGCGCCAGGGGAGGTTTAGACTCGAGGTGAGGAGAAAGTTCTTCACAAGCGAGTCATTCGTCATTGGAATGTGCTGCCCAGGGAGGTGGTGGAGTCACCATCCCTGGAGGCATTCAAGAGGAGATTGGACGTGGCACTTGGTGCCATGGCCTAGTCATGGGGTCTGTGTTGATAGGTTGGACTTGATGATCCTCGAGGTCTCTTCCAACCTTGGTGATACAGTGATACTGTAACTTCTTCCAACATTATTGATCCCACAGCAAACAACTGCTAGGTCAAATTTTCTCATTCCAAAACACAATTGCAGAGCCTCCTAATAAAGACCTTGAGTACCATGGTTTTCTTATGAGAATCTTGCAGTTAACCTCTAGGTGACATCATCCAGGTTGCATTGTGCTTTTTGCTCTTGTTGAGGCAAAAGCAGAGATAAAGGCAGAGGTGTCACATGAAGTGAAGACAGGCTGTTACAGGAGGAAGTCTTTTGGAACTTCATGTCAGCTGCAGGCCAAAATAGATTAGGGTAGTAAGTTTCTTGATTGGGAGAAAAGCCAATAATGTAATCAGAGGGCATTTTTAAAGCCACAGCTATAGAATATTTCTGTTAGAAACTCAAGTTTTCATTTAACTTTCCTTTTTTAAATGGTTATTTATTTATTTATTTTGATTTTCTAGCAGTCCATAGCTCAGTTCCTCTCTGGATATCACAAGATGATGTGCATTTACAGTATCACAGTATAACTAAGGTTGGAAGAGACCTCGAGGATCATCGAGTCCAGCCTATCATTTGGGTCACCACAGAGCAAATGTGTGATTAACTGATGGAAATTCTGGTTTGTCTTAGTACTGCCCTGTGTTTCTAACAGTAATGCATTTATGGAGCACACATACACTGCATGGTTCTTGATTCAGTGTGGGAGCTGAGAAGCACTGCTGGGAGTAGATGACACAGTGTCACACTTGGTTTTGTATGTGACACAAAATGTTGTTTAAATGATGTCTTTAACCCTTGTCTGTCTCTGCTGTTAACCATAAATTCCAACTACCTTACAAATGCTGCTTCTCTGTTCAGCTTACTCTGCCAGATACAGATGTGCAAAAGTCCTGCTCTTGCAGGAAGCAGCCCAAATTACCTTTTTTCTTGTAAACAAATCAATATTTCCACTTCCCAGTATCATGCTTTCTTAATTAGAGAAGAGTCACTGCTGAAGGTCAAAGCCTGTGACACTTGATTTCACTCAGGCTAGATGCTACCCAAAGGAGTCACCAGCATCAGCTGTCAAAGAGACGCTTTGGCAGTTAAGGCAGAGCTCTCGCTTCCATTGTGCACAAGGAAGGAACCAGAGTGCCTGTATCCCATTTCTCTGAAGTTCTGTGTGATTACTGCCTAAGCTTTGCAACCCTCAGTCTTAGGTGAATTTTTAGACTTTAAAGGTTGTGGGGCTGGCTTTTTTTGTTGTTGTTTCATTTTTACATTCAAGTAATTTTTAACTTACTATTTGTGTCTGTTCCATAGCAAAATGTTCCCTTGGACAGAAGTTCCTATTGCAAGCTTCTCCTGCAAATACATTTTCCCAGTGATCTCTAAATCATTTGGCATATTTTTTTTCTACTGTCAAAATTCAGTGGCTTAAAATAGATAGATAGGTTTATCAGTCTTACATCTCTACATTATATATATACACACACACAGAGGCCATATGTGTGTGTATATATATATATATGCATGCAGGCCAACTAATTTCTTCCAATAGAGCTTTATTCTTGAAAATTGGTCCTGTATTTCTGCATCTACTCTTGCATTTCCATTGAAAACTTGGCAACTACTTAAACTCTCTTACTAGGGCTGAACCAGCAGTTAAAGGTTGTCAGAGTAGGGTGTGTACCTTATAAACATGAACTGCATCTACAAAAACAATAGAGGAACTCTTGTCAATGCTGTTCTCCAGAGAAGGGGCATAATTTTGCATGTTCCTCATGAACATGGGAGAAGAGGTTCTTAAAGAATAGAATAGAATAGACCAGACCAGACTGGAAGAGACCTCATCTAGCACCACCTAATCAACTAAACCATGCAACCAAGCACCCTATTAAGTCTCCTCCTAAACACCTCCAATGATGGTGACTCCACCACCTCCGCAGGCAGCCCATTCCAATGGGCAATCACTCTCTCTGTGTAGAATTTCTTCCTAACCTCCAGCCAAACCTCCCCTGGTGCCGCTTGAGACTGTGTCCTCTTGTTCTGGTGCTGGTTGCCTGGGAGAAGAGACCAACCTCTGCCTGTCTACAACCTCCCTTCAGGTAGTTGTGGAGAGCAATAAGGTCTCCCCTGAGCCTCCTCTTCTCCAGGCTAAGCAACTCCAGCTCCCTCAGCTTCTCCTCATAGGGCTTGTGTTCCAAACCCCTCACCAACTTTGTTGCCCTTCTCTGGACACGCTCCAGCAAGTCAACATCCTTCCTAAAGTGAGGGGGCCAGAACTGGACGCAGGACTCAAGGTGTGACCTAACCAGTGCAGTGTACAGGGGCAGAATGACCTCCCTGCTCCTGCTGGCCACACTGTTCCCAGAGAAGAAGCATAATTTTGCATGTTCCTCATGAACATGGGAGAAGAGGTTCTTAAAGAGTCTGTCACTATGGCAAAACTTCAGACTCTCTTCACCTCTAGTACTGTGGCTTTGTTGAAGATGTGTAAATATCCCCTTGATTTCTGCTGCTCCATTATATTTACTAAAATGTGAGCTATTACACCAAAGTCCTGTTTATGCACTTAGATTTATTACTTTGTTGCTGTTGGTTTTGTTTTACAAGATGTATTTCAATCTTGCTAGTAAGCAGTCATAAAAAAGTGCATGTTTTTTTCCCCCCTCTCTTACTACAGTGAGAAAATTCCTGCAGCTTTACTTTTAATAAGATGTATAAAGCAGAACAATATGAACAGTATCGGCGGATTTAGTATCCCAGCACGCATTTGAAGCAAGCATGCCAGGTAGGAGAGGCACAAACCTCATATAAACATATTTGTATTTTAAATCTCCTTGGAAAATAACCTTTGAGAAAAGTTGTTTGTGCAGTGATTGAGAAGCAGCCTGCCTGCATCGCAGTGACTCCTGACAAAATTACTTTTTGCACAACACAGTGAACAAAAACCTAATTTAATTTGGTTTATGATGCATAAAGATGAGCTGAAAGGGTTTGTTTATTTCCTTTCTTGGTTCTTGACCACAGATAGATTCGGAGCAGTTAATCTTCCTTAGTTTTGCTGGACTTGTCCTTTGAACACGGGAAAGCTTTTCAATGTCATCTTTCTGTCAGTGTTACCTCAAGATGAGGGGTGTGTGTTCTGCTGCATAAGCCTTTTTTCTGAGCTCTTCAGCAGAAGCTGCTGCTGCTGGAAACATATGAAAACCAGACTTATAATGCAGTGTCGAAACCTTGCTCCTTATTTCCCCATTTACTCAAGTAGAGAACAATTATGTTTGCTTGCTGGTATCCTAAATCCTCTATTGGGTTCCTTAGTAAGACGTGACAATAGAATAGAAGAATAGAATAGAAGAGAATAGAATGGAATGGAATGGAAGAGTGGCATGGAATGGAATGGAAGAGTGGCATGGAATGGAATAGAAGAGTGGAATGGAATAGACCAGGTTGGAAGAGACCTTCAAAATCACCGCGTCCAACCTATCATCCAACACTATCTAATCAGTTAAACCATGGCACCAAGCCCCCATCAAGTCTCCTCCTAAACACCTCCAATAATGGCAACTCCACTACCTCCCTGGGCAGCACATTCCAATGGCCAATCACTCTTTCTATGAAGAACTTCTTCCTAACATCCAGTTTAAACCTCCCCTGGGGCAGCTTGAGACTCTGTCCTCTTGTTCTGGTGCTGGTTGCCTTTTTCAGGTTAAAAATACTCCCTTTTAAATGTTGGTGGTTTCCCATACCTTATCATCATAAGGAAATAAAAGACCTTAAATATGTTTTCAAATTCTCAAGTCATTTTCTTTTTTCTCATGTAATAGGTAATAGGACAAATTGGTCCAAGCCTGGAGTCTTTCTGGTTGCAGGTGCCTTCATGCTTCAGTCATTACATACATCATCATTAGTCAAACTTTAAAAATGTTATTCCACTGCCACTCATTAATCTGGCATCAAGCTGGAGATGTTATAATTAAGGTGATGGCAGGATTTCCATTACTGACTATTTTCTTCAGCAGAAGGAGCAGTTAGTGCCTGCCAGCAAAAGAAATAAATTATGATGCTTGCTGCCTGGTGCAGCCATCAATTCAGAGTCCTCTGTCTAGCTGACCTCCAGTCACACTCTCCTGAGATCATCCTTGAAAGACAGCACACAGGTAGGCAACGCTGATTAATTATTATATGCACCAAAAGGAGTGTGAATGCTGCAGAGGATGGGGCACATAAGGCCTGATGAATTGTTATACCCTGCCCAGACTCCTCTTTGTGTCTGTGGACTGGTCCTATTCTGTGGAGGAACGGCATCTTGAGCATGGGGGACGAGTTGTTTCTTAAGTATTTTTTTTCCCAGTCAGTTAGAAATTCAGCTCTTCAATGAAACAGACTTGCAGTATTCCAAGGAAATGAATAGAATTAACCAGGCTGGAAAAGACCTTTGAGATCATCCAGTCCAACCCCTCATCCAACACTATCTAATCAACTAAACCATGGCACCAAGCACCCCATCCACTCTCTTCCTAAACAGCCCCAGTGATGGTGACTCCACCACCTCCCTGGGCAGCACATTCCAATGGCAAATCACTCTTTCTATGAAGAACTTCTTCCTAACCATCCCTGGCACAGCTTGAGACTGTGTCCTCTTGTTCTGGTGCTGGTTGCCTGGGAGAAGAGACCAACCCCCACCTGGCCACAACCTCCCTTCAGGTAGTTGTACACAGCATTAAGGTCCCCCCTTAGCCTTCTTTTCTCCAGGCTAAGCAACCCCATCTCCCTCAGCCTCTCCTCACAGGGCTGTGCTTCAAACCCCTCCCCAGCTTTGTTGTGCTTCTCTGGACACCTTCCAGCAAAATAAAAAGCTGCAAAAGAAATTAGTCTAATTCCTGTTAAACAAGCATGGCATCCACCATCAATGTTGCAATCTATATATATATATTAGCTTAATAAATCTCCTCAGTTGTATTAGTTGCTTGTACAGAGTTAAGCAGAGGAGGGACTCTCTTGGGGTACAACTTCATGCCCACTATGTAAATCAAGAAATGACATTTTGGTGATTGAAGCTTCCTTCTCTCACCTCTTTTTCATTTTCTATTGCTGAGTGTCTCAGCCCTTCATGAGTCCCACAGCATGCACAGCATACCTGATATTTGAAGACAGTTGGCCTAGCAGATTAGCATCAAAGAGAGCATGCCTGCATTTGGCATGATGTGGATGTTTTGAAGGGGACCATGCAGTGATCAAAGCTGTGTGCTGAAAGGGTCCTGCCTCTGGTACCACAAACTCTGGAAGAAGGTCTGAGCACCTGTATGATGTGTTCACACACTGCTGGGCAGCAGGGTTTGGGGTATAGCTCCTAGCATTTATTAGCATTGGGATAAAAAAGAAGGTTTATCATGTAAAATCTGTATGGAAGCTGACAGCTCTCACTTCTAACTTGCATCACTGTCTCCAGTTAGCCAGAACAAAGGGGCAGATGTGTTTTATCTTTATTTTGCACACCTTTGTGTGGACCATTCCTGCTGTGTAGCAGTCTACAGATTGAGTGAGAGCACACCAGTTCACAGCATTTTTCTTTTGAGTAGCAAGTTTATACTGACACTGCCTTGTGGAATTCTTGTTGGCTTAGACCTGATCTCCCTATTGGCATTCCAGTTACCTATGTTGGTACAAACATAACATGGTTCTTTGGAAGGCCATAACAGAGCCCATATCACAGCCTTACCTGGAATTTCTTTACAATGCTGGCTCCTAAGCAAGCAAGATCTGAACTTCAGTAGCTCTTCTGCAGGACATTGTTTTGTTCAGTGCTGAATCATCCTACCATCATGTTACAGGGTTCCTGAGCTTCAGGCATAGGACTGAGAGAGGAAAAAGCTCTGTTCTGCTCCGAGAGCTCAGTTTGGTTTGCATTGTAGTAAGGAGGACTTCCTTTAAATACTTCAGAGGATTTCTTCTTCCACTTATTTCTTCTGTAAAGACTGTGGTATATTCTTCATTTCACTGTCAGTCTCTGCCTCTTCCCAACAGCCTTGATTTTATATTAGAGATCTATTCCTTCCTATGGCTTCTGTTCCCTTAAATGCCACTTTAGAGACATGGTTTCCAAGATGTGATGGATATCATGCTATCTCCAGCATCAGGTAGAGCACTTGATAGCTCTGTTACCCCTCCAGCAGCTGTTGTTGATTCAACAATGTTCTGCAGCAGTGTTCTGTATTTCCACATCTCCCTGAAGTTTTCCACTACATTGTCTTTTGGGTGAGCGGAGAGATGATTGATCTGCAAGGCTGTTCCCCTGAATTTAGAGCGGAACTGTCTCCTTCAGACTCTAGAAACCCTCAGTGACTGCAATCACATGAGGAGGAAGTAGGTAATTCTCACTTGGTTTGTGGCCACTTCCAAATGCTTGTACCTTCTGGCAAGCTGCTGTCCTACAGACTAGTATGCAAGTTGACAAGTCATTCCTGATGAATGCTTTGCTCTACAGATGGTTTGGGAACATGCATGCCATTTGTACCATTTCATGAAGACTGATGGCTGATATTTACAGACTCACAATCCATGCTTGTGTGTGGTAATTGGATTTTTTCTTAATTAGGGAAAGTGGGTGGACAGTTTTGTCACTGAGCAAGGTTTTTACCAATTAAAAGGATCAATAACTTCCCACCCCCCCCCCAGCTTCATGGAGCCTCTAGGCCAAATACACACAGAACAGATACCTGAACTGGAATAGATGAGTAAGGTAACTGTTTATCTGAGTTGCTTGCAGCAGATTAATGCTGTGTGCTAAAGCAAAGCCTGGCTCCAGCTGGGTGCAATCCAACAAATGCCTTTTTGCAGTCTACCTGCCTTTTTCCTAATGTTATCTGCTTTCTTATGAAGAAATTAACTGCTGTGCAGAAAGCAAGCCTGAGACCCTCAAACACTGACATTTAACATATAACCCATTTAGCTTTTTGTGGTGGTTGTTATTAGTTTAAAATGGCATTAAAAGGAGCATAATTGTACTGTCTACTGCACCACTATCAGTTTTACCTTGTAAGTCATAGTCTAGATGACCCTAGGGTACAAGTGACTGCAGGCTTTTAATTCTTGTTGGACTGTTCTTCAGACTGCTGGAGTCCAAATGTATTTATGAAGCCTTTGGGTTTCTGCTTCACCAGCCAGGCATTAGGTATGGCAAGAATCCCAGCCTGGTTCTTCTGCTGGAAGGAATCCACATTCCTGGAGCTGAGGAATAAGTGGAAATCCAAGATGCAGCAACCTTGACTCCTGCTAGGGTCCTTATCATCTGTGATTGTTTCAAGGAGACTTTTGTGGGCTTAGGCAAGCAACTCATGCTCTGCAAGCCAGCCTGGTGACTGAAATCCCTGGCAAACAGCAACTCTTACAGCTTGCTGGGAGTGATACCTCCAGCAACAGCTTCTGCCCTTTGGTGCTTTAAAGAAATTTCAGAGTGGGATCTGAAATTCCTTTTTTTTTGATTTAAAAAAAAGAGTCATTGAATCTTCACCCTTGTTTGCAGGTTGCTAGAGGGAAAATCCTATATAAATTGGAGGTCTGGGAAATTTTTAAGGGAGACCATTTAATAATAATTTAATAAAAGTTCAATAAGTGCAGGGTCCTGCATCTGGGTCGAGGCAATCCCAGGCACAAATACAGGCTGGGCAGTGACTGGCTGGAAAGTAGCCCTGAGGAGAGAGACTTGGGGGTGCTGGTGGACAAAAAGCTCAACAGGAGCTCTCAGTGTGCACTTGCAGCCCGCAAAGCCAATCAGATCCTGGGCTGCATCAGGAGAAGTGTGGCCAGCAGGTCGAGGGAGGTGATCCTCCCCCTCTACTCAGCCCTGGTGAGACCCCACCTGGAGTACTGTGTCCAGTTCTGGAGCCCCTATTACAAGAGGGATGTGGAGGTGCTGGAACGGGTCCAGAGAAGGGCCACAAGGATGATCAGAGGGCTGGAGCACCTCTCCTATGAGGACAGACTGAAGGAGTTGGGGCTGTTCAGTCTGCAGATGAGAAGGCTCTGAGGTGACCTAATTGTGGCCTTCCAGTATCTGAAGGGGGCCTACAGGAAGGCTGGGGAAGGACTTCTCAGGATCTCAGGTAGTGATAGGACTAGGGGGAATGGAATGAAGCTGGAGGTGGGGAGATTCAGGCTAGATATGAGGAGGAGGTTCTTCACCATGAGAGTGGTGAAAGCCTGGAATGGGTTGTCCAGAGAGGTGGTTGAGGCTCCATCCCTGGAGGTGTTTAAGCCCAGGCTGGATGAGGCTCTATCCAGCCTGATGTAGTGTGGGGTGTCCCTGCCCATGGCAGGGGGGTTGGAACTAGATGATCCTTGTGGTCCCTTCCAACCCTGAATGAAACTATGAAACATTGCTCAGGGAGGTACACAGAAGGACCAATGGACAAACAGGTAAGGGGCTATGTAATGCACAGACTTAGTTAACTTAGTAACAAACACCTGGAGACAGTGGGGTTAAAATGCAGCCTGGAAATGGTTAAGGCTGTGACCATAAGCATATTATTCATGAAAGGGTAAGCAGGAAACCCAAGAAATACTTCAGGACTTGTTTATCTGTTAAAAGGATGGAGCACTGACCACAGAGGATTTCAATTACTTCAAGCTTGACTGGAATAAAAATTGTTTCACACCAGAGGGGGAAAAAAAAACCAACCAACAAACCAACGAGTGGTAATGTGTAAGATTGTTTCCTCTCATAATTTATATAAAGCAAAGAGAAAATAAAACAAAATCAGAATATTTGGGGCATAGTCCCAGGAAATGAAGCAGGACCTGTATGCTAAACAAGACAGAACGCTGGTGAGCTTTTATAAGGTTGAGTGATCATGATGCAATTGAATTTGAAATATTCATGAGACTACAACATGTACAAAGAGTAGTGGCACAAAAGTATCAAACTTTGAGAAGTCAGTATTCAAAGAAGTGTGTAATGACTTGAAGACTATTGATGGGGGATGCAACTATTGTCCACAAAAACGCGTCGTGGGAGCACGGAGGAAACGTTTTAGGGACGCAAAGATGCAATCTACAGTCCTTCCACTAAAATGTAGACGTCAATCATCTTGTCAGTCATCTCCAGGCAATGTTTTAGCAGTGAAATTGGAGACTGCAAAAGGATTAAAAAGAAGAATCAGCCTTGGCAAATTATATATATATAAAAAAAAAAGAAAATAGCACAGAAGCAAAAAATAATACATGGAGGACAGAAAGCGAGACTTGCAATGCCACAGAAAATAGCAAGGCAATTATGTGCTGAAAATGAAACTTTCTTCTGCCTAAAAATAATAATGGGAATTAGACAGATTAGAACTATGGGAAGTTCAGTTAAAAAAAAAAAAAGCCCATCTGCTCCTACCACTTCATGACTTCCTAATCCCTTATTTTTATCCTCGTGTACCTCACTTCTTGCTCTTCGGAGTGCTATTTGCATGGTTTTAATCTTAAATGAAGATCCTGTTTGTGACTCTTGCATTTGTTATTCCTGTGCAAATTGCCAGTTAATTCCTAGTATTCCACCAGTCCTTTTAAGACCTTGCTGCCCATCTTTTGGAATGTATTGGGATCACCCAGGATTTATCAATATTTTAAAGCTAGATTGGGTTTGATTCTACATGCTTGGTTTAAGCTTAAATGGAAACAATAATTCTCTCTGCATGCTAAACAGGATTACTTAGAGATTGGGTTTGAAAATACAGGCTTACACAATGGGTCTAACTTGCTTCATTGCTTCAGTGATGTTGAGCCTAGAGCCTTATGCCCCCTGGTTGTATGAATAAGACTTAGTGATTCCTCTAAGCTGGTGTCCTTGCTCTGATGATAAACAGAAAGTGGTGTTTTGATCATCAAGGGAGGAAGGACAAAGCATGGGGACTGAACGTGCCAAATACAATCTTTCCTGATCCTGCTTTTCCTCAACAAGGTGAGCTTTTAGGGCTAGGTTCCTCTGAGTCACATGAGAAATTAGAATCACATGCTCCCAACAACAAAATGCTGCTTACTCACGGTTAC
This sequence comes from Melanerpes formicivorus, assembly GCF_026170545.1. Lineage (NCBI taxonomy): Eukaryota > Metazoa > Chordata > Aves > Piciformes > Picidae > Melanerpes > Melanerpes formicivorus. Next base: position 9,435,623 of record NW_027142366.1, on the reverse strand, counting down.
TATTTTCTATTGAGGGTGTGAATGTGGATGAAAAAGATGGGTGTAGCATTAGTGAGAGAAAGGGAGGCAATAAGAATGAATTCCTAACTGCTTTACTGATTACTGGCGCTGCTTGGCTGGTTCAGCAGAGGTCCTGCACACAGAGAAGGAGGCCACTGAAGTGCATGGAGTTGAGCCAGTGTTGAGTATACAGTAGCAGAATAGACCTCTCTCAGTACACCCTACTGCATTGGTTAACAGCGATGTCAGTTCCTTTTCTATGGTAGTTGCCAAGTTCTTTGCTCCTCAGTGTTCTGAATGGTGCTTTGTGTTGTAGCAAATATCTCTTCTATTCTTATGCATGTTTGTCAGGGGCAAAGACCTTGTAGGATCTTATGGCCCAGCTGTGTAAATGACCCAGACTCTTGATTTGAACCTCAATTACTCTTTTCTTGTGGCTTCCTCTGTGCCAGGAGGAGTAATTACATATTTGTTACATGACACTGATGGTTCCTGATTGCTTCACAGCTAGTCTAAAGATTAGCTACTGTAAGCTGTGGTGCTCTTCGATTACTCAAGTGGAGATACATAATGTGCTCACATTTTTATGTGTCTAATTAACAAGACTGACAGATTTGGAACAAAAATTAACTTAAGACCTTCCTTGTCTCCTGAGCTAAAACTGTGCTTTTTAATGATGCTGTAGCTGGCACCATTAGAATTCTGTAATTCCAAATTAATCTTCCAGACTGTCAGGGAAATCTTGTCTCTTCCACATGATTGCACTGTGCCAAGAGATGAATATCTGCTGCTAATAATTTGCTTAGTAAGTTTTTCTTAAATGAGGTGAAAAAGTGAATTAATGACCATTTAGTGTTGACCACCAGTCTGCTGTTCAGAAAAGAATGAGTCTGCATCTGGGGAAGGAATCTTTCAGCCCCAGGACTACTGGATGGAGCTGGAACTGTTGCTTTCTTTGCTAGAAAGCTCTATGTTCTACATATTGCTGTCTCACACAAGTTGACTGAATATGTGAATTGTCCAGTTTGTCTCATATCTGAAATGCTCACGTGTCTCAGGTCATAAAAGAACTCCTACCTATCAAAAGGTTAATGTCTTCCAAAGTCAAACCAGGCAGACATATGCACAAACCTGTGCACTGGCTGGGCTTCTCTTGCTTTGTGTCCTCTCCTGGGCCTTCAATATTTTGACCATACTTTATTCAAGAGGTGCTTCCCTTCGCTTTTCTTGCTGAAGAAAATCCTTTGTGCCATTGCTGTTTGCAGAATTGAATTCTCCTGCTCTACTGACCTGAAAACATTCATTGTTCTGTGGCTGATTTAGTGTGCTCACTTACATGCTTGATAACAGCATAAATGCCATGCCTATGAACCCATCCATCTTGAAATGCTGAAAGGAACCCAGAATCCATCAGACCTGCCAGCTACTCCTTGTGAGTCAACTCCAGGATAGTCACAATCATAAAAACACGTCTGGTGGTGGGTTCAGATTTTCAAATGGTGCAATCAGCCTTCCAGTGAAGCCAGCAGAACTGCCAGACGATGAGCTCTGTGTCACTTGTCTTGTGAGATAAAAATGTCCCATCTGTGCTGTGATGTGAAATTGCTGCAGTGCCTGTTTGATTCAGGGTGTAATAGACGTCCTTTGCTAGGAGCACTATGGATATGAGGATCAAATTCTTCTTCTATTTTGGTAGAAAAGACTGAGAAGAGAAGGGTCTTGTGTTTGTTTTGTTTTCTGTGAAAGCAGTTTTCTATGCTCATTTATCAGTGCAGACCTATTAAAGTGTGGGCTCATTGAGGTGAAACAAGATGTACACCTGCAGTGTCTTGCTAGTGGGACTACTTAAACATTTTTCTCCCCACCCCCTTAGCTTAAACATTCTTTTCTCCAAGTCAGCCACTGTCTTGCTCAATTCAAGACTATTCTGAAGGCTCCTTCTGTCACGAGGACCTTTTGATTCAGATTCACTTTTCAAAGGAGAGCAACTTCACTGTTGTTTCAATGGAAATGGTACTTCTAACCTTGCACCTGTTCTGTGGGATTTGGGGTGCTGTAGTGGTTTGAGCCTTAATTAGAGTTTAAGAGCTCAGATGGTAGCAAGAAACCAAGAAATCCTCCCCCTGCCCCTGAAGAGACTGGAGGTAAAACTACCAAAAAATAATGTGGAGTCAGTTTGGAAGTAGGAGAATTAAATTTTTCAACAAATATATGTGTGTATATATATATATTTGAGTAACAGGGAGGGTTTATAAGGATAAGGAATAAGGATGAATAGGAAAATATACTAAACCAAATTTAGATGGCCTTGCATCTCCTTCAATGTATGTGGATTTCAGTCCTTCAGAGAAGCACTTAAAGATGCAGCAGGAAGAAGATCAGGCCTGACCACATGGCAGAACCAGGAGGCTAGCAGCAGCTATGGGTCCTTTTGAACAGGTGAGGCAGGAGCAAAGAGAAAGATGGCCACCACGCCCTCCCCTTTATAGTCTTGCTGGACAGGAAGGGGGAGTGGAACAGACCAACTTAGACCTGGGGGACCCCTTCACCTGGGAGGGGGAAGCCAAGTCCACCTGGATCAGGTTTCTTTTGTCCCCTGGGGGAAGTAGGGCTCTTGCAATCCTTATCCCCCAGGTGGGTGTAAACCAGCACAGGTGCAAACACTGCAGTTGTAGCCCAGTACATTCAAAGGGTAAGTCAACAGTATTCATATTCTAATCTTCCTTCCTCTCTACTTCCAAATGGCTGTCTTGTGTAGCTGTTTATTTTTATATTGTGGGGAAGTTACTGTTTGGTAGCACTGAAAATACCACGGATACATCACCAATAAAGAGAAGCTGAAACTATATATGGAGGAGAATCATGACTATAGCTTATGGATAAACATCTCAAAGCTGGTTTTCAAAAGGCAGTAATAAGCCAGACTGTTCTACTCTGTCCATTTGTACAGAACATGGGCATCAAAAGAATCTTCTTTATTGGAATTGGTTTTGAAATTACATCTCTTTGTCACTAATACCTGTAGGAATAAGGATTGATTTTCGACCCCATTTATACATCTGGTACTGAAATCTAAGAATTTGCTGCCTGCAGGAGTGTTGGGAGGATAGGAAAATTTGATTGTCTTTCTTGAGACCATATTATGTTAATTTTTCTACCTAGACTATGGAAACACAAAAAGCAATAACTCACTTATATGAAGACAAAATTCTTAGGGTTGTTGTCATGGAAACAAAGTGGAAGCAGCTCCTTTTCCTTGAATAAATTCAATAGCCAGGCTAACAAAGATTGAGCACACAACTCATATCAATGCTCTCACTGAATGGTAGTGATAAGGGCAGCTGCAGTCTGTACCCCAAACTCCAAGTCTTTTCCAGAAGAGTTAAAGAAGTGGTCTTGGGTTGATGTAGTGTGTGCTGGAGCAGGAGACAAGAACAGTGTTAATTAGTTTGGACAGATCTACACAGGGACATCACAAGACAGGCTGCTTTCATCAGTATTTTATGTTGGTTTGATTCAAAGTTCAAGTTCATTAACCTTGGTAGGCTTTGGCTCTTGCTCTGAATCAGCGAGACCTCAAGAGTTGTTGTAGTCATTGGTACAAATCCTGTTTGTGCTTACAAAGCTGGGTAATTAGAGTTGAGGAATCAATGAGAAGCAAACCCAGGAGCTCCAGACTATTGGTTCCTCTGCCCTAAAGGGTGCCTCAATAAATGATGAGTTTGCCTTTTCTGTAAAGAAGAAACCAGCAGCTTTCCCAACCTTTGTGCAGACTTTTACACTTGGAATATGGTATTTTAGTTCTAATGATTTATTGCAGTTCAATAGCAATTGTTTTAGCATTTAGGTACGTGCTTAATGGGTTTGGCTCTACAGGTTATCAGCCAGCAGAAGGAAGAGAATTTGGAAGAAGATAGAAAGCTTAGAAATTATTTTATTTTAGTGAAGTCTTGTTAATTTGGTACTGGACTGGAGCCAAAGTGTATTTGAAGTCAATGGAAAGGCTTCTGTTTAAGTGTTACTGGGCTTTAGGATGACACTTTTCTGTGCTACCAAGAAGGCATAAGGTTTTTTGGGACTGTTGAGTCAATCTGCTCTAATGGAGTTCCATGTGTCTGAGTATCCTGGAGTTAACTATGGAACATGTGACAAGCCTTCAAACAGAGATCACTTCATGCATGCATGTAAAAAGTTTGAGAGCTAAGTGGAAAGCATCATGTGGCACTGTGCAGCTTGGAAGTGTTTTTGGTTGTTCTTCCACAGGAATTGGCACCTGGTCTTGTGTTGCCTTGAAGTCCCTTCATAACTCTTTTCACATTATTGAATGTGAGAAGGGCATGGATTACCCTTGTGAACTCTAATGCAGATTAAATTTTGGCTTGTGCAGGAATTTTGCATCTGAGCAGCTTTACATCAAGCACGTTTTGTCAGCGCTGCAGTGTGTGGGCAGCTCGTGTAAATGCCACAGAGCAGCAGGCAGTGCCACCAAAGGTCATTAGCAGAGCAGCTGGGGCAGAGTTTATTTTGTTAATCTCAGCCATGACATGTGTTATCAGAGATTCAGGTACATCTGATGTAGGGTGCAGTGGGAAGCCTAGGATGATAGATGAGCAAAAATCCTCTATACTTCTGTGGATGCCTAATATGATAGTCATTGGTTTACACTGCGGCGCAACACACGGCTGCACAAGCCAGTGAATAGCTTCACATCTTCAGTGAAGATTTGTCTTTAAATTCAAAACCAGCTACAAGAGTGAATCCCTGATTCAATTAAGAAAAAAAAAATACCACAAAGAATTGAATTTGAACTGAGTTGAATTTCCTTCAGTAAAAGTCAGATGAATAGATAGCTGAAGAATTAGAGGTTTACATGTGCTTGGCTGTTGCTGTTTGTGTCTACATGGCAGGTGGAGTCCACTCCTGACTGTTGTATGCCTTTCTTTTTATTTAATTGATGTGAGTCCTAAATTAAAAAACCAACCAACCAACCAACAACAACAGAAAACCCCAAACAAAGCACAAAAAAGCACAGTAAGGGCAATTATTTTGTTTCTTGCTCCTGCTTCTTGCTGTCAACCTTGTGGAAATCATAGAATCAGTCAGGGTTGGAAGGAACCACAAGGATCATCCAGTTCCAACCACCCTGCCATGGGCAGGGACACCTCACACTAGATCAGGCTGGCCAGAGCCTCATCCAGCCTGGGCTTAAACACCTCCAGGGAAGGGGCCTCAACCATCTCCCTGGACAGCCCATTCCAGGGCTTCACCACTCTCATGGTGAAGAACTTCCTCCTCACATCCAGCCTGAATCTCCCCACCTCCAGCTTCATTCCATTCCCCCTAGTCCTATCACTACCTGAGATCCTGAGAAGTCCCTCCCCAGCCTTCTTGTAGACCCCCTTCAGATACTGGAAGGCCACAATAAGGTCACCTTGGAGACTTCTTTTCTCCAGACTGAACAGCCCCCACTCTTTCAGTCTGTCCTCATAGGAGAGGTGCTCCAGCCCTCTGCTCATCCTCGCGGCCCTTACTCTGGAGTTGGTGAGAAAGTTTCCTATTGCTTTCTCCTGGAGGATGTCTGTACTGTAGGCATCTCTGTGTGCTTCAGTGGAAAAAAATAATCTATCTTTGCTTTCTGATAAAACTTGAGTTCTTCATCTCTTTTCATACCTTTCACATCTCTTCCAAATATCAGAATTGAATGAAACAATCTCCTTTGCCACAGAAATTTGAACAGCTGCACATGAAAGGATAAAAATGTTTTGCCAAGTTAATCTCATATGATTTACTGCCTACGCCTAATCTGTTTAGAAGAGGCTATGAATATTCTAATACCTGTTGGAAATTACTGATTGGGATGACAGCAGCTGAGAAAAGATGTGAGAGCTTTAGGATGGCTTACTGTGGAACACACACCTGCCTGCATGCCTGGAGCAGCTGCAGTCAGTTTCTTGGAACAATGAAAATTCATTGTTATTTGTTGCAGCAATAAAAATAGTACTGTCTGCACTCTCAGGAACTTCTGGAAGAGTCAGCAAATACAAGGATTACATCTGCAACCTGTTAAGAAAATTGATGGTTTGCATTTGGCCAGGTAGTGCTGTTGGAAGTGAGGCAGAAACCCCCAAGGAAGCCTTCCCCAGCCCTACAGAGTGTTGGCAGTCATAGCTCACCTATGAAGCTGGATTCTCCCTCAGCTGTCCTGTTTCTCTGGGGACAGGCAGGGCATTGGTGCTGAAGTAACTTTGGAAAGGACTGTTGTGAAGTTTTGAGGATGTTCTGTTCACTGTTGTAGTATGGGTGTAGGTGTTTGATCACCCTAGAGCACAGCTTCCAGGCCAAGATGTTAGCGGGCAAAGATGTTTATTACGTTACACGGCAAAGTTATATACTCCATCAGAAGGCACATGTGTCACACCCTAATTGGTTATTTTCTAGTGGCATGAGTGTAATTAAGGCATGCAATAGGTTAAAATAACAAAACAATATTCTAACACACCCAACTAAATTCTGCCAAGCTTCTCCCTTCAGTTACAAGTTGTTTTCATTCTTTTCTAAGTCAGAGACCAAACATAGCCATTCCAAAGCTATCCAAAACCAACCCTTCTCCTACAATTCACAACAATATACAACTTCTTTGTAGTAACAGTAGCAAAAGCTTCTTATTGAGAACTAGGCTGCAGCTGTCCCCATTCATAGGGAGCATGGTGAGGCACCAGGTTTTATAAACAAGGTCATCAGAATGTGTTGTGGCTTTGGCATTCTGGAGCACAATAATATTTGGAAATGTGTCTCAGTTTATTTTAGCCTACACTCAGGCCTTACAGGACAGAGGTTGCTTGAAGGGGCTGATGTATACTGATCAAAGATGTCTTTCAGACCTTGTTCTGTGTCTTGAAAGTAATTGCTGCCACAGGGAAACACTGAATTGTGTTTATCTGGCTAGGGAGTGTGCCCTTACTCTGTTTGTTTCCCCCACCCCCTGCTTCTATTTTTGCATGTGTGTAATTGATGTTTTAGCAGTCTGTAGTGCCTGTGTGTATTTATCTCTTTGTTAATGAAACGAGTACTCCTAGACTCATAACAAACAGCTGATGACCTAAATTGGGACGTCCTGAATAAAGACCTTAAGTAAATAAAAGACTTCAATATGGGCAGGTAGTGTTAACTGTAATTACCTGGGGCTGTGTGCCATGGAACTGGAACAAAAGTCCAAACAAGCTAATTTCATTATTTTAATGGAAGTCTGCATCCCATTCGTTAGACGGAGATACGACTGGTCATTAGTAACAGTTTGTTTCAAAAGCTATGGTGGAGAACAGTTGATTAAAAATTAATGAGGCCCAGACCTGCTGCATTGCCATCGTGTCAGGCTTGAACTCATTGTTTAAATCTGTGGAGCTAAAATAAGAGCAGGCTTTAAATACCCTCTTGGGCTTTTCTCTTTTATATGATTTATAGGTTTTTGCTCTCTGCCACGGAGCGGTGAGAACTTGTGAATACCTTCCTTGCTGTAGACATCACCAATAAATTAGATGATTAAGTAAGTTGTTAACAAAACAGATTGCCATGTCATACTGATGTTTCTGTGATGCATTTTTAGAGAATATGTTTTGCTGAGAATGCAGGAAGTGTGACTTCATTAAGTGGAGCACTCTTTGCCCTGAATTCTCTGGGATGTCAGTGGCGTTTGATTGGCACCTAGTATGCCAGTCACTCATAACCTGTGTTGCTTGCCCTCTTGCCAGCATCAGTGCTCAAGGTTTGTTTCAGGAGCACAGCTCCACTATGAGCAGACCAATTTGTTTAACCATGAGCACGGGGGTGGTTCTCTGGCAAGTGGTAACTGGCAGACTGAATGTAAATGCTGTCACTGGGGGTCAGGTCAGTTTCTCTCCTTGTGTGGCTGAGTCCATTTACTGAAGCTAGAACTAAGTTCTGAACTTCTCAGATACTAGTTTAAATATCTGCAAAGAGTGAATTAATTTTAAATAGATGATTTTCCACAGTGCACACAGGCGTGTCTCTACATGGGGAAAAAAAAAGCTTAGAAGGAGAAGTCAAGCAGAAGTAGAAGAAAGCTGGCCTATAACCTAGCTAGCCATTAATGTTGGTATGGAGATCTGTTGAAAAAGAGGAATCATAGAATGGTTTGGGTTGCAATTCTTCAAGGACGTCATTGTGCTCTCATGCTTCAGTTAATTCCCAGTGGTCTTGTGAGGTCTAGGGATGAGAACAAGAGGATAGAGTCCAAGCTGCACCTGGGAAAGTTTAGGCTCGAGGTGAGGAGAAAGTTCTTCACAGAGAGAGTTGGTGGCCACTGGAATGTGCTGCCCAGGGAGGTGGTGGAGTCACCATCACGGGAGGTGTTCAAGAGGGGATTGGATGTGGCACTTGGTGCCATGGTTTAGTAGTCATGAGGTGGTGGGTGACAGGTTGGACTTGATGATCTTTGAGGTCTTTTCCATTCTATTATTCTATAATTCTAAGTATGCATCTCATCTGGTTGGCCAGACCCCAGAGACCAAAGGTACTAAGCATTTTATTAACAAATATTAGTTTGTTCAAATAGCGATCTGCACTTCCTAGTAATTTTACAGTCCCCACTAAAGTATCTCTGTTGCTTATCATTACATCTTCAATATGTTTAACTTCAGTTTAAATGTTCTGTGAAACAGCTGAGCTTGGGCCGGAAGACAGTCAGAGAAATCTGTAGTGACCATATGGTGCTAGAAAATTGTAGAAATGTGAGAGAGGGTTGAGCCAACTCTGATTGCCAAACGTGCTACTCGCGCCTAATAAACACTGAACTATCTGGCATCTGCTATCCCTCAGGTGATACCATCAAGAGTGGAAGTAAATGTTTCCTTTTAATTGCATTGTTTATGTCTCGGAGGGTCCAGGGAGATCATGCGATGTTTATGCCCATTTTCCATGCATACCCAATCAGTTATTTCAGGGGGAACTTTGATATTCTCTCCAATTTTCTCTTCGGTTAGGCTGAAGTTTCACTTGTCCTTTTTTTGGAGTCAGATTCTGCACATTTTCAAAAGTGGCTGCTCCAGCAGTTCCTTTTGCTGTGGTTTTCACAGGATTGTTTCTGTTCTTTTCACTGACAATTAGGATTTTGGAAAGCAAAACCTGAGTCAGTGCTTTCAGGGAAAACCTCAGATGAAAACTGATGAACGCTACAGATTTAGGTCTGCTTGGATCAGAAAAGGGTTTGGGAATTCTGTTCTATCATTTGAACTAAAAGGAGTTTAGTAGGGCAATGGTTGAGAGGATTTTGGTGGAAAAAGTCTACTGAATGACACTGCAATATATTGTGTTGCTACCAGTTCATAGCATAACTACTGGGGTGTATGGAGCTCTCTGCTACTCTGTATGGAGTTCTCTGTTAGTGTGGCCTCAAGATATGACTGGGTAGGTTTAGACTGGACATTAGGAAACATTTTTCTTCACAGAAAGAGTTGTCAGGCGTTGGAATGTGCTGCCCAGGGAGGTGGTTGAGTCAGCAACCCTGGATGTGTTTAAAGGTTGTTTGGATGTGGTGTTTGGGGATATGGTTTAGGGGTGAAGTTTGTAGAGCAGAGTTATCGGTTGGACTTAGTGATCCTGAGGGTCTTTTCCAACCTGAGTGTTTCTATGATTCTGTATGGAGTTGTTCTCTGCTGCTGTGTATGGACTTCTCTCCTACTACCACAGTCCTTGGGTGTTGGTTGGCAATTACAGTATTAAATATTTTCTTGGTGTCCACAAAAGTGGCATTTTCTTTTGAGTTCTGACTGTTTTGCTGTAGACAGTAAGACAGACTGCAGGCAGACACACTGGCTGCTGTAAAAATGACAGGCCCCAGTCCGGCTGGTGTGCCAATAAAAACAGTGCAGGGGGCAAATAAGCACATTTCCCTGATGTTAAAGCTCTTTTTTAACGTCAAGACTGTATTCCAATTCTTTCTTTTACTGTTGCCCCAATATCAGGAGCCATTGGCTGAAATGGGAGTGTGGAAGGGAATTCTGTAGTTATTGCAGCTCCTGAGCTCTCGTGCTTTGTGGAGAAGATAATTAGGATCAGTTGTGCTCTTCCTCCTTGGAATGGTCTTTCAGTGAGGAGAGGCTAATCTTGCCAACAGGACATTTCCTAGCAATGATCATGAACAGAAATGAGCCCTTGCCTTTAACGCTGTTAGAAAACATCTGGGACATGCTCCCAATTGAATTGGGAACTGACCCAGGAGCACAAGGAATTATGTGGCATAAAGAAGGATTTGCTGTTGTCAGTGGTGATATCTTTTGATTCTTGCATGAAGGCTGGGATTTGATTCAGCTAAACTGAACGGCTGCAGGAGCCGCTGCTGGAACGTGTGCAGAAAAAACAACTATCCAAAAGTGGGAGCCTGTCAGTTTGACAAATACTGCTGCCCAGCTCATGTCACCCACAAGCAGTAATTCCCTATGGTGAAGTGCATGTCTGATTGGCAAGGCCTTGGGATAATTTCCCCTCCTAGCTGAGGCTCTGCAAGCACTCAGATGGGCTGCCACAGCCTCTTCCTGGGTCTCTTCTTCTGAGGTCTGGACACATTCTAACTGACACCTGTCAAATTCCATTAGTATCTCCTGAAGTATCCAAAATTTCCTGCTCATCTACAATGTGTGAGAAGGTGTTAAGAAACCCAGTTCTGTGAGATACAAATTTTAGGACCTGATACACAGAATTCCAGGTTAAGAAAAGCAAGAAACTGCTGTATGACATTAGAAATATTTCAGCTGGAATGCTGGAGAGTGAAGTGATGCTGCATGGGGAGAAATGTCATGCTGTAAAGTATCTACCTTTGTCCAGCTGCCAGTTTCTCCAGGCTTGTGTTTCACCTTAAAATTGAATGTTCTCTAGATAGGTGCTGTGGATCACAGGGGAGAGAAGTTGTTTAGTATGGCCTTGTTTGGTGTTATTTGTGTTGTGGCAAAGGAATTGTACAACAGATCTGTAAATACTTCTGTGAGGAGTTTTTCCTAGCACTTAGAGATTGGAGTAGGCAGGGAATCTGCTAAGTCACCCCCAAAGAACTCAGTGTCTGGAGCTGTTTAATAGCAGATGATTTGGCAGCCTGTGTTATTGCTTCATCCCAATGGCAGTAACATGGCTGTAGAGGTGTAGATTTTGATGTGTCAGAGATAAGATGGCATCTTGAATCCACAACCCTAGGGAGCTGCACTCTTGAGTGAAGTCTGTAGATTCCCCTCGCCTGGGCCCTGCAGATGGGCAGGAGAGTGCCAACAACCCTCAACACCGAGAGCAAAGATGAAAAGTCTCCAGGGAGTCAAAGGCATTGAAACATTATTCTAAAGACAAGAATTTTAAACAAAAAATCATCAGTTTCATAAAGAGAGCAATATTTTCTAGACTGAGATGACTTCCTACCGCAAGGGACTGGGGATGTTGGCAGCCAGCACACACCTGTTGTTGTGGTGTGAATGGATTCCTGATCCTCAATCAAAGGAGGAATAAAAGGGTGTCCAACTGTGGCACCAGGGCATCTGCAGTTGGTTAAAGATGATACTTGTTTTAGAAAGTCTTTTGCATTTTACAGAACTGCAGTCAACAGGGTTGTTTGGGGTTTTTTTCATCCACAGACGGTTAATTTCTTTTCTCCTATTGTCCTTTTTGTGACTGAATGCAGTAAACATCTTTATTGATGATCTGGATGAGGGCATTGAGACGATCATCAGTAAATTTGCTGATGACACCAAGCTGGGGACAGGAGTTGATCTGCTGGAGGGTAGAGAGGTTCTGCAGAGAGACCTTGACAGGCTGGACAGATGGGCAGAGTCCAACGGCATGAGATTGAACACATCCAAGTGCCAGGTTCTGCACATCGGCCACAACAACCCCATGCAGTGCTACAGGCTGGGGTCAGAGTGGCTGGAGAGCAGCCAGGCAGAGAGGGATCTGGGGGTGCTGGTTGATGGTAGGCTGAACATGAGCCTGCAGTGTGCCCAGGCAGCCAAGAGGGCCAATGGCATCCTGGCCTGCATTAAGAACAGTGTGGCCAGCAGGAGCAGGGAGGTCATTCTGCCCCTGTACACTGCACTGGTTAGGCCACACCTCGAGTCCTGTGTCCAGTTCTGGGCCCCTCAGTTTAGGAAGGATGTTGACTTGCTGGAATGAGTCCAGAGAAGGGCAACGAAGTTGGTGAGGGGCTTGGAACACATGCCCTATGAGGAGAGGCTGAGGGAGCTGGGGTTGCTCAGCCTGGAGAGGAGGAGACTCAGGGGTGACCTTATTGCTCTCTACAACTACCTGAAGGGGGGTTGTAAACAGGCAGAGGTTGGTCTCTTCTCCCAGGCAGCCAGCACCAGAACAAGAGGACACAGTCTCAGCCTGCGCCAGGGGAGGTTCAGGCTGGAGGTCAGGAGGAAGTTTTACACAGAGAGAGTGATTGCCCATTGGAATCGCCATCACTGGAGGTGTTCAGGAGGAGACTTGACAGGGTGCTTGGTTGCATGGGTTAGTTGATTAGGCGGTGTTGGGTGATAGGTTGGACGCGATGATCTTGAAGGCCTCTTCTGGTCTGGTCTGGTCTGGTCTATTCTATTCTATTCTATTCATGTTTGGAATGGTAGACTTCCTTCCTTTAATGTCTACAGTAAGAGATGGGTTAAAGAAGGGACTGATAAAAGAAGACCTTAAATTTCAAGAAAACTTATCTTTTTGTTCAGGACTGACTTTATAAACCATGAAGAACTTGTGACATTCCTACTGAATTCCTCAGGCCTGGATTTCATCCATTTTTTTTTTCCTCCCAGTCTCATTCAGCTGCAGGTGACTAGCACAGACAGGAGAGCCTTGCTGCAGCCAGTGATAGTTTTTCAGTGTTGGATCTCCTTATGATGAAATTTGAAATGGCCTTGGGCAGTGCATCTGTGGTGTCTTTGGTGATGGCTGAACAGTACAACTTCTGGTCACTTTGTCATAATAAAATGGAGCATTTGGGAATCTTAAAGCTTGTTCTAAAAATGTCTTCTGTGCCATCCTAAATGGCAGGAGGGGTCTTTGTTCACCTGAAACAGGCAATGTTAGAATAGAGTAGAATAGAGTAGAATAGAATAGAATAGACCAGGTTGGAAGAGACCTTCAAGATCATCGCATCCAACCCATCATCCAACACCACCTAATCAACTAAACCATGGCACCAAGCACCCTATGAAGTCTCCTCCTAAACACCTCCAATGATGGTGACTCCACCACCTCCCTGGGCAGCCCATTCCTTCTGTGAATTCCTTCCATTCTTTCTGTGAAGAATTTCTTCCTAACATTCAGTGTGCACCTCCCCTGGCACAGCTTGAGACTGTGTCCTCTTGTTCTGATGCTGGTTGCCTCTCTGTGAAGAGACCAACCCCTGCCTGTTTACAACTTCCCTTCAGGTAGTTGTAAAGAGCAAAATGTATACCTTTTAAATACCTATCTCAGATCTTACAAACTGTAGTCAGACCCAACCCTGTACTGGAGATGTGCTGTTTGTTTGTTTAATTAGGAAGTTGAGCTGAGCTGAGTCCTGTGGCAGATGTTGCCATGTGTAATGTAATAAATAAAAGTCTTTATGGGACCCAGCAGGCAGCAGAGTTTTCAGTTAGCAGATGGCAAAATATTAAACTGGCAGTGCAGTAACTTAGCTGACTGTGTCAGCTGGACTGCACCCAGGTTTAGCACAAGCATGAATCAGCTGCACAGGAGGTGTCAGCCAACCCTGTGTTTCTGCAATGGATGTTAATATTATTTTCATTAACATGCATGATAAAAGAGGGCTTTTTATCCAGCATGATGGTGTGGCCAGAAAAGTCAGTCTAGGTTTAACATGATCTCTGCTGTGCAAGGCTATGAAAGGTCTCTTACAGCAGAACAGCTATTAAACAGGACAGATGTGCTACTGAGTCCGAACTAAGTGGTGGTACAGGGATTGGAGGTGGCAAACCTGCCACAATTAACCCCTGTGGAGCCTGACAGGTGAGAGAGTGCCTCTTCTTTTTGAGTGGCTGTTGCACTGGGCACTTGACATTGGCTGTCCACCATTGTCCTTGATGGGTGAAGGGATTAATACAGAAATCTTGCTGCCTAACTGGGACTAATCTGTCCATTACCTCCACAGATCCCAACTTCTGGAGGCTAAAAAGACTTTGGCAATTCATTGCCATATGGGCTCGTTATGCTTTTCACACTGATTTACCTACTGGTTTTCCTTTAGGTGCCTTTACACAGGCACAGTTACACAAATGCATAATTTCAGGCATAATCTTGTTGCCCCGTGCTGTGACCTCTTGTCTCCTGAGGTTGCTGCACTGCAGAGCAGCTTCTCCAGATGGCAGTCTGGGAGTGCCTTCAGCGTGCAGTTTACTCCTGTCCCACCTCTAGCTCCTTAGGTGATGTGCCTCTCAACCTACACCTGAACAAAAAGCTAAGTTCTGTCTCCATCTCCTCATCAACTTTCCTCTTTCCAGTAAGAAATACAGCATTTTCCCCAGGGCCAGCTTGGGCTCCAGTTTGAGACTGTTGCTATAATGTTTTACTCCATCTTAAATGCAGTTATTGGAACAGCAGGTGTTTATGACAAGGTGAAAAAGGATAGATTGCAAAGCAACTGGGAAGGTAAAAATCTTTGCATGACCTTCAGAATCTAGCATAAATCTACTTTTAATGATGAATTGAATATACTTTTCTGTATTTAAAAAAAGAATCAAGGTTTTCAATGGTTGGTTGCTTCCTTTATCTTTAGAGAATACCATAAACTTCTGATGGTGAGTATGGGCCTTTTATTTGTCCTGTTTCATTCTTCATTCTTTAGTCTCTTGATGTCTCTCTTCTATTGGTAGGCAGCTCACACCAACTTCTGACCGAACTGGAAGATCAGAATGGTTTTAAAATGAGTTTGAAAACACAGCCCTGGTAAAGTGTAACTTGTAAAATAGCACATTGTTTAAACAAAACAAGAGATTGTTTGCCATTTTGGTTATATTTGCTTAACTGGAAAAGATGCACTAAAACCTCCATAGCCCTGAGTGATAAAACACATATTGTCTCTTAAGAAAACAGCTGACCTGATTTGCTGCAAGGTTTTTTTTCTAGCAGCTCTGAGAAGCTGGAGTGGGTTGGGTTGGGGTAGAGTGCCCAGTATCCTTCACTCTTGCTGTTCTGCTGTCAAGCTCTGTTCTGGCTGTGCTGCAGGTATGACACGAGTAACCCATTCCCTTAGAAAACACTGTCTGAAGCTGTAGGGATCCAGAAATGGTTTATGTCATTTGTGGTACCCAGAAGGCATAATAACAAGCAAGCTTTATTCTCTCCCATGCACAGTGAAGGCCCAAAGCTCTGAGGGCAAGGTTGCTTTACACTGTTTTGGTTTCCCTGCATTATGAAATTAACCAGGGTTGTTCCCACTCCTTCAGTCCCACTGAATGCTAAGAGTCCTCGATTTGAGACAAAGCATTTGAGGTTTGGAAAGTCTCACCCTAGTATTCAGCTGTTGAATCCCAACACCTAAAAGCATCATACTGCTTTTAAGTGGAGTTATTCAACTAGGAACATTCTTGACCTGAATGTTTGCTGAGAAAAATCTTTCAAATAGCAAGTTTTCAGTCCATTTAGGCTTACACACTTTGTGATAAGTTCAGATCAGCAGAGTGCTTCAGTGATGGTTAACATTGATCCTTTACCTCCTAATGCCTGTGGAAATTTTGTCCTTTGTAAGAATTTATAAAGCAACAGATGATGTGTCAAGACAGTAATTTAAGCCATGAATCCACACTTGCTTAAAAATGAGGTTTGGGGGAAGAAAAATGAATAAAGTGCTGCTAGCAGACAAGCAGAATCTCTGGGTAAGTGCATCAATTTCTGTTATTGGCAGATCTTGTGCCTGCAATAAAACTGGAGCGCTGAGGTCAGCGCCGGAGTGAAACCACGCTTTACTTTCACAAACATATTTATGTGCTGCTAATGGTGGTGATTAGCAGGGGTGACAAAGCGATCTGCCAGAGAGAAAAATGACTTGTCCTGCATCACAAGATGAGCAAAGTTGGGGGAACAATAAATCATAAAATTAGTTAAGACATCATTTGTCTTTCATGGCTCTCCTACATTGCAGCTTAGAGTCCATCAGGACTGAAATTAATTTACTGTATTTATTGTTATGAAAACCTGTCAAAGCTGGGAGCAGATGAGGGGAAGTTAGGCAGGCAGAGGCAACAATATGTGGTGTTAATCAAACAGGCGTTTGCATGCTTTCACTCAGCATGTGGCCATGTGCTGTAACCTGTTGAATCACTCTTCTTCTTCTGAGCCCTCTAAGGTAAATTAGAAGGTTCCAGAGTGAGTACCTTCTGTTTAAAGATGTGTGGCTCTGTCACTGGTGCTAGGGAATGGAAAGCAGTAATGGTTACATTAAAGAATATGGGGCCGTGCCCTCTTTGCTGTTTGCATCTACCTGTAGGTTCTGTGCAGTGAATCTGGATTTTCTTTTTCTACCCCCCCCCCTTTTTTTTCCATTTTAGGCTCTGTCAATTTATTTGGCATCTCTCTGTCCTTTATAGATTCCCAAGAAATTTAGAGTTATATGTCAGAAGATAGTTTCTCTTGCCATGGAAATGCGTGCACTGCTTTTCTGGTATTGCTTCAGGACATAGGAGGAGCAAGGGGATGAGATGAATGTGTCAGTCTGAAACCAGAGAGGAAAAAGGACTAAATTCTGCCTTTTTGTACTTTCTATTCTCCTACTCTCTTTGGACAATATCTAATGATGTGATGAAATTATTTCCTCCATATTGGGTTACTTACAATTTATGTCATGTTTTGGCCCTTTCCACCTTAGGAAGGAAAGAGCCTTCAAACCTTGGCAATGCTGCTGATCAAATCTGATTTTACTGGTTGATAGTAGGCTGAACATGAGCCAGCAGTGTGCCCAGGTGGCCATTAAGGCCAACAGCATCCTGTTCTGTATCAGGAACAGTGTGGCCAACAGGAGCGGAGAGGTCATTCTGCCCTGTACTCAGCACTGTTTAGGCCACACCTTGAGTACTGTGTCCAGTTCTGGGCCCCTCTGTTTAGGAAAGATGTTGAGTAGCTGGAAGGTGTCCAGAGAAGGGCAACAAAGCTGGGGAGGGGTTTGGAGCACAGCTCTGTGAGGAGAGGCTGAAGGAGCTGGGGTTGCTTAGCCTGGAGAAGAGCTACAACTACCTGAAGAGAGGTTGTAGCCAGGAGGGGGTTGGTTTCTTCACAGAGAGGTAACCAGCACCAGAACAAGAGGACACAGTCTCAGGCTGCAGCAGGGGAGGCTGGGTGTTAGGAAGAAGTTCTTCATAGAAAGAGTGATTTGCCATTGGAATGGGCTGCCCAGGGACGTGGTGGAGTGACCATCCCTGGAGGTGTTTAGAAAGAGAGTGGATGGGGTGCTTGGTGCCCTGGTTTAGTTGATTAGATGGTGTTGGATAATAGGTTGGACTCGATGATCTCAGAGGTCTTTTCCAACCTGGTTAATTCTGTTCTGTTCTATCTCCGTTCCCCACACTCTCCATGCAGACAGAAGGAGCTTAATCCCTCCTGTGCATCTCTACACACACATTATTTCTGTGATGATGAGGTTGGGTCCTTACACAGACATTTACATCCTTGCTTTTGGTGGTGTGGGTTTTTGGTGTTTTTTTCAGTAGTTTGAGGATTTTTTTTGGGGGGGGGGTTGGGGTTTGTTTGTTTGTTTGTTTTTAAATTGCCTCCTTATGCCCCCTGCTGCACTCTGCCTTCTCTCACCTGTTTGCTTGCATACATTTGTCCACCTCCTTGTTTTGCTGTCAGGGGACACCGTGGGGAGTTATCCAGCAACTTCCCTGGGTTTTTGCATCGGTGTGCTCAACTCTCTGGGCTTTGAAGGCTTTTCCAGCTGCTGCTCTGACTGAGATGAATATTGTATATCTGTGCAACACACAGCAAGTAACATAGCACATCCATATTCCCTGTGCATTAGGCAGAATTTCTCACTTCATACATCATTCTCAGCTTGCTGCAGCAATTTCACAAAGTCAGTCCCTATCTATTAACACATTGGAAAAGCAGTGAAGGAATACACACGCAAGGCACAGGTTTTTTATTGTTCTTTAATTTGAGAAGGTTTTCTATGCACATTAGATGTGGGCTTTATTTCATTGTAGTACCATGAACAGCACCTAATCCTCCACAGTCAAGCCTCCTTTATACTAAATAAAATAAGTCTTTGACTATTTGATAGGTTCTGTGCCGGACCTGACTTACCTGCCCATCATGCTGTGTTGATCACAGGCTTGACTTATTAAGTGATGTAGTTAATTCATCTATAGATGATCACTCCAGCATAGTCAGGGCACTATCTCTCATCCTCCTTTCATAATCTTTCTGATTGTGGCTTTTTGTATTTTCTACCTTAAGTTTCCAGCATAGATTCATTTCCTCTCAGCCAGCTTCCAAACCATTCAAACGTTGGGCTTTTTTTTTCTGTGAGAAAGGATCTTTGAGGCTTTTGCACCTTGAGTGCAAAATTTGTTAGCTCAGATTTTATCTTGGGCTTCAGAACGTACCTCATGCAGCAGACAGACTGAAAAAAACCAGCTGGAAAGGGCTGGTGGATATATTTCTACCTAGAATAGTTTAATTTCCAGGCAGGGACTCCCTAGACTTCTCTGTGTGAAGAAGTTGCTACAGTACTGGCATGAGTTATGGAGCAAGTTAATTGGGCGTGTTGCTCTGTGAAATCATTTATGCAGTGTCAGACCTCTGTGGCATTGCCTTTTAGCTGGGTAGCTGCAAAGTGTGCAGCAACCCAGGGGCAGTCCATGGCATTCCTGGGAAGCTGTGTCCTGCTGCTTGTCTCACCCTCACCTTTGGAGGTACTACATCACTTGTGAACTTCATGTATAACATACCATCTGTGAAAGGCCCCCAAATAATTTGGCCAAATTAACCACTGCACTCCTCCTAAGTGCTCCAGTTTGTTTTTACTGCCCATTCTCACCCCTGTCCAGGAGGCAGAGGTGGTCTTTAGTGAAGCTCAAGCACAGGAACGCTTAGCATAGCCAGTGTCTCCTCTTGCCAGAGTCCTTTGACAGGAGTTATGTTTCTCTGCAGAAGTGGTGCTGCAGATGGGCCCCCATGGTGTTTCTGAGGGATTTGATATTGTTGATTGGGTCAGTTGAGTGAAAGCAATTTTTGGAAGAATAGCTGGGAGCTGGAGCAGGTAAGTGGAGTTACTGGAGCAGGGAGAAGCTGCGTGATGCCTGTGCGTCTTGCATGCTCTAGTGAGATGGAGCACAACGCACATAGGAAGCAGACTGGCAATGAACACATTGCACCAGCCTTCTAGGGCTTTGGGAAGAGAAAGGCTCCTATCGCACTCTAGCAGACAGAGCATGGCGCACTGCATGCTGGAAGCAGGCACATCTCTCTGCTAATGTCACAGCTGACAGACGACAACCATGTTCTGCAGAGGCAGGTGGTGCAGAGCCAGGGTCTCTTTGGAGAAGGCCCAGGAAGACAGCCTGTTTTACAGCTCTGCACTCACAGCTCCCTAGCTGGGAAGCAGTCTGTGGCACCTTACTTAGACCTGTTACATATTTAATTATCTCCAAGCAGCTGGGCTAGCTGGTGCTAGTGGAGAAAGGCTTCTTGTCCCACAGCCACCGTGAAAGTACTCTCAAGAAAGAGCAACTTGGCAGTAGCTCCCTGGAATTTGTGAGTTTTGGCAAGTTGTTAACAGTTGGGAGTGGGGAAAAGGTGTGAATGAATTATTCTGTCTTCACAACTTCCCCCCTGGGGGATCCAGGCATAATCTTCCTCCTCCTGAGCTTGCCCTGCTGATTTAATAAATCTGCAACATGTAGGCAAGGTCCTACACATCACCTAAAAATATCTTCCCATTGTGGGAATTTATTCATACTAGGCCCTCATGGAGTATCTCTGCCTCAAGGTATTTTTCCTGGTGTGCTGAGTTGGGTGGTACTTATACATATCTGGGAATGCCTCTGTCTAGTTCTGGTAAGACAGATGGAAAATACTGTGAAGGGTAGGAAAAAGCAAAGTAAAAAGTGAAATGAGAACAACATCTAGCTTGACAAACACAGCTCCTCTAGCCAGAAGAGAAGTTTGTACAGCAAACCAAGCAAAATGCATCTATTATCTGCTCTTTGTAATGAGATTCACAACCAGAAAAAATTAATTTAATCACTGCCAGTTCCAACAATAAAAAGTCACAACTGAATTTCCCTTCCACCTGAGTCCTTAGAAGCACTCATTGTTTTCCCAACAGTATTTGAGGCTAAGCTCTGTTTGTAAGCATTTTGCTATGATTAGAAATGTAATGTTTTTTTAAAAGAGGTGTGACTTACTCACATGGTTCCTGGGGTTGGGATGTTGCAGAGGTTGCCAAGCCTTTGGGAAGCTGGGATAAAATGCTGGAAGCTGGCACTGCTGCATCTTGCCCCTTGTCCCTAGCAGGTATTTATGAATTAGTATTGATTTTCAGTCATTGATTTTTTCATAAGTCAAGTGCTGCATAGGTTAAAAGAAGCAGCAAAAGGAAGTCACAGTCTGTGGAGACAAAGCAATGCCATGCAAGAGAGGGACAAGAGGTGTTTTGGCACTGCAAAAGGCATGTGGATGCCCACTGGCGTTTTGTGATAGAAAAGAGAAGACGGAAATCTTTCCAAAAAGAAAGCAGCCATATTCCCCACCTAACTTGTGGTGCCAGGAGAGCTTGCAACCATGATAAGACCAGAGCAGGGACCTTGCAGCTCCAGCACCTTGCAGCGTTCTGAGCCTGAGAGCAATGCCCAGCTGGTGGGTGGCTGGACCGTGCAGGTGGCAGCTGCAGAGCAGGTGTGCTCCGTGCCGGCTCTGCACTGCTGCCGCAGCGCTTGGCAGGCAGGAAAATGCTGAGGGCAAGTGCTTGCTTCTTGGTAAACAACCTAATCTTTTATCAAATAATTTATTTTATGTAGAGGAAGGATTTTAGTTTGCAAAGCTGATCTGCCTTGTCTAAACCCTCATTTTTATCTGTGAGGCCCAAGTAAGTGTCCAATTTATAGCATTTAGCAGATAGGATTTGGGATTCTTATCGACTTAGCAATCTTGGGTTTGGACTTTCTGGTCACGTTTCTATGAAAAAAATATGACTGAAGAAACTTACATTTTTGACAGTGTATTTGCTTTTCTTGAATGCCTGAAACACTTCTGCTTGGGGAAGCGTGTATTACAATTATCAGAAGGCTCTAACAGTATTCTAAAAGCCCTACACAAGGGTATTTTTTTCTTTCCCTGGCTTCGGTATTGTCAGTCAAACTATTCCACAAGAGCCAGGAGATACCAAATTTAGGGAGGGGGTAAAAGCCAGTAGCAAAAGAAGGGATTTAATCAGAGTTGTAAGTTTCACTTTGAGATGTGCCAGCAAGTTTTCACTTGTAATTGTTTTTGAGGCTTATGTCTTAAGATTCTGAATCTAGTGGGCAAAATCTCCCCACTATCCAAGGTGTTGAGCTCTCACTACATCCCAGAGGGCTCAAATCTTCAAGGTCATATCTTCATGAGCCAAATACCCCCATTTCTATGACTATTGTGGTACAGCAAAATGCAGTATTGCAGGATCTAAGGATGGAAGTGTAACTAACCTGGGTAGCCCATCTTGCGTGATCTGGTTAGTATGAGTGAACCACCTCTTCTTGCTGATCCGCTGCTATCAAGGACAGTTGCAAAGAAGCCACTGTCACTGCTTGGGTGACTGAAGAGTTAATGGTCTGTCTCTCTGCAACAAAAATATTGTTTCCAGGGCAATCATTACAATCAGTGTAGAGGTGTTTATGTACCTGTTACTTCAGTTCTTGCCTGAAGTTCTGTGGTGTGGCTTGTTTGTGGTAGCATTCCCAACAGTGGCCTTTGCTGTGCTGGGAGCTGCAGGCACAGACCCGTGGAGCTGGAGTGTGGGCTAACATCAGGCACATTACATACAGAGTCTGTGCTGTCTGTGCTGCTCCTGGCACCTGGGCTGACCCCCACAGCATGAGAGCAGTCACCCGTGTCGTGTTCATGTTGTGTAATCAATTTGTACCTTGCCTCAGCAGACACAAAATACCAAGGGATCTTTTTGGACTTAAAAAAGATGGACTGTAAGTAACCCCCATGGGACAGTGGTGCTGCTTCTCTTCTGCCAGAATGTCTCAGGTATTGCTTAGGCAAAGGACAGGAACTGCTTCAGTAACATGATGCCACCTGTAGTATATTGTGACACCTTAAGGTGCCTTTAGGAATCTGCTGGTGTCCTGTTGGCTTTTATAGGTGAGTCAATACCTGCATTTATGAAGGTGGGCAGCTGTGGGCCAGGGCACCCTGTGCAGGGACCATGTGCAGGATGGGGCTATTGATTATCCCTACAGCTGGTGTAATACTCTCTGCTGTGGCCATCGTATCACGGCTGTGTGTGGTGTAAAATGCCTGTCAGCATTAAGATGGATGCTCTTCCTCTGCATGTTTACAGAAAAGTGCCTGTGGCCACACACAAGCTTACCACACGCTGGCATGTGGCTGAGGAACCCCTATCAGTATACTGCTGGGCACTCCTGCCAGCTGGATTGCCTGTCTCGATTCTTCTTTTGCACTGACTTTATCCTGATGAATTTCTGTGACTTCTGTGAAATTACTCACCTCAGGTTGCCCTGGTGTGAGCGAGGAGAATCAGACTGTCAGTTTGGAGACTGTGTTGCACGTAGTTCATCCATACTGCTGGGTGGATCTGCAGGGGAAGATGTCCATAAACAGATGGCCTCGGGTGTAGATTTGGGTTAAAACAGATGTACAGTTAGATCTAGTTTGTAACCTCTTCACATCCAGACAGGTAATATGATGCATTCCACAATACACAGGTCAAGCTAACGTTCAGTACTGTGATGCTGACTGAATCCCTGCATCACTCGTTATGTGCCATGTAATGCTAGAGGCTGCACAGACACATCCAGCATCCTGGAGTGCCAAAACAACACAGTGGCTTCCCAAGCTGGCTTCTACCTGGTAGGATTTATTAGTGATTGCTTGTGTGAATGGTTTCTGTGACCCAGAGAAATATCTGCCTGAATGGAGTGACTTCTCAACTAGAAGGGGAACTGGGAGCAATGTACTGTGCAGTAGCCCCTGCAGACAATTCAGCCTCTTAATGTGAATATGTAAATTTGTCCTGGGCTATATGAGCATAACACAGCATACAGGCTTCTGGAGTTTGAGCTGGCTTGTTTGGAGTTCTCTGGCAAGTCTTTGCATGGCATGACAGGGCAGCCATCCTTACCTGCTACAAATGCTCATTTAAAAAACATGAGCTACATTATACAAGTGTGGTGCCCATTACTGAAGTAAGCTGGGCAGAGCTGCACAAGTCTGTTTCCTGATGAGAAGCATGATGTCGGTACTAGCAGCAAATGAAAGGAAGCTGTGTTACTTGGGAACAAGCTCAGGAATGACACTGCAGGAGTCTCACTGTCTTCTGCGTGTCTGGGTTCTGTTCTCTACTAGATTCCCTCCCCAACACCCTCTGCCTGTCCTCCTCCTGTTCAAAAACACCCAAGCAACCCACAGACCAAACAGTAACCTAAACAAAAAACTGAAGCAGGAAGAGCTGTGATTGAGATGGGTAATGTACAAGCAGGAGGGACTGCAGTGACCATCCCAGGCAGGAATGAACTACTACTCTTGCCTGACTGAAATCCGGGATCTGATTTTCTTTTCCTCTTCCTCTCCTTTTCCTCTCCTCTCTTCAGCAGTGTAGTGTCTGAATCTAGATTGATATTTTTACAAACACTCTATATTAAGCCAAGCTGGAAGCTGCAGATATGAATGTTGTTGCTTCACAGTATGCAAGGGAGATGGATTTAGATGTGGATTTTCATATCTAAGTTTTTTTCCCCTCTGATTTTACATTCTATATAGCTAGGGATGCTTATACTGTATGTGTGTGCTTGAGTGCTGATGGAGGGTGCTAACCCATGCTGATGCTATTTGCATGGTAATGAAAGTGCTTTCTCAGAGTCATTAGCATTACAGTACAGGGACTTGTGGACACGTGTGCAGTACTTGAGGGAAATGAGTATTTCCAGACAATAAAATCTGAGATGGTCATATGTGGTTGTAATAGCTAGAGCATTTATTTGTAATAGAAAGTGAATATATCAGCTCTGTGTGGCTTAGTGTGGAAAAGATGTCACCACCAGAAACATCTCTAGTTGAACAGAGAGCAGTGTGTTATTTTGAAGGAGTGAAGTCATACATGCACAAATCTCCCAGGAAGTTTATTCTGCAGTCTGCAGCAGATGGCAGGTGAGAGTAAAATAATGTTATATACCTTTGAGCTGCCTTTACTTAAAAGCAGAGTAGAGTTCTGTGGTGACAATGCTTTCCAGGCAAAAGATACATGCTGTTTTGGTTTTGCATACCAAGAGATACAGAGTGGAGGCTGAACTGACCTGGCTACTATATTTTTCTCTGGAAAGAGCCACCCCTTGGGAGGATGCAGCTCTGAGACTGCAAGGGCTGAGCAACACTAAAGACACTGTCAGAAAACTGCCCTGTGTGGGAGCAATTGCAGGCTTCCTGAACTGGCTGGTGAGACCTCTTTGGGCATAAAGGGTGGATTACTCTGAGGCATTAAGAGCATGCAGTTTGTTGTACAGAAAAGGGACAAGAAGCTGAAGTGCATGGCAGTTGGCAAAGACAGTAGAGCCTCTTGAAGCAAACAAAAATGGTGTAATGAGGTGAATGTAATGGGTGAGGGGAGAGAAAAAAAGGGAGTAGGAAAAAACAAAAGGAGAAATGGCACAGTTCCTTCAACACTGTCAGCCTGACCTCAACTGATCTTGTGCTGCTTAACACAGACAACTATAAAACTACTTGAAATGCTTCATTTCCTAGTGGTCAGTGGAGACAGGCTGCACGAGGCTGATGAAGTCCTTGTTGCACAGTTTGTGACTCCCTGCTGTTGAGGATTATTATGGTTTAACGGTAGCCAGCAGCTAAGCCACACACACTTACTTGGCTCACTCTCCCGCGGCTGGGTAGGGGGGGAAATTGGTAGGGTAAAATTGAGAAGACTCTTGGGTTGAGATAGAGAGAATTTAACAGATAAAGCAGAAGCTGCACACATAAGCAAAGCAAACCAAAGAATTCATTCCTCACTTCCCGTTGGCAGGCAGGTGTTTAGTCACCTGCAGGACAGCAGGGCGCAGCACTTCCTAGTGGTTCCTTGGGAAGACAAATGCTGGAACTCTGAATGTCCCTCCTTCTTTCTTAGACCAGCTTCAAAGGCTGAACTTGTCACAATGTCTGGAATATGCTTTTGCTCAGATGGGGTCAACTGTCCTGGCTGTGTCCCCTCCTAAGCTCTTACGTATCCCCTGCCTACTTATTGGTGGGGTGGGATGAGTAGCAGAAATGGCCTTGATTCTGTGTAAACACCCCTGAATTATCAACATGTTACCAGCACAAATCCAAAACATAGCCTTATACTAGCTACTGTGAAGAAAATTAGCTCTGTCCTAGCCAGAATTAGCACAGTATAGGCAAAGCTTCCTAAGTTGAGGTATCCAGCTAAGTAATGTGTTTATCCTAAAAAGTTGTTTCTCCTATCTAAAGAACCATCTCACTCTTAAAATGTCATCATACTATTAGCTGAGTTACACTTGGTTGTGAGAGCTCAGCTTGTGATGTCTTCTTTTCAACACCATCTCCAGATAATATGTTTGGCATCAAACCAGGCCAGTTAAAAATAGCAACCAGGCTGAAGCTCTCTTCTCTTTTCAGCAAACAAATGACCAAGATTTTTTACTGAGCTTAAAATAATTGCCTAATTCAGCCATATTCACCCAGTCAAGCTGTTTGGTTTTTTTCCTGCCTCTCTCTATTTAAAGCTGGTCTTAAGCTGTCAAAAAGCTGTGTGCAATGGTGGGTAATGTTAACACAACTGAAGGAAAATGTCAAGTGAGGAGACTGATGTATATAAAGTGATGCTGTTTCTTCTCATCAGCTTTTGCTTTTCATGTGAGCAATCCAAATAGATAGCTATGCAGATAATCAGCAAGCATAAAAATAAGATGCTTTGCTGCTTTTGGGTGTGTGCATTCTGCTAATAAAGTGTTGGCTTCTGTCTGTGTTGGAGTACTGTGGAAAAGAGAAGGTGAGAGAAGGTGAAGTCCACAGCACAAGGCATTAATTAGAGGAGATGATAGTGTGAACATGCTTAGGTGACCCTTTGGTATACACTGGTTTGTGTGATATTAAAATAAACTCATTTGTTACTTTCTGGTACCTTGAATACTGAAAGCTGATTAGAGTGACAACATCTTCTTGCTAAAGCCAGACATGGGGGACAGGAAGCATACACTGTGATAAGTAATGAGCTCTCTTCCTAGGCCTGCTGCTCCAGCTCCATTAACCACAGATTTCCTCACATTGCTCTGCTCTTGTCTTTCTTTAGCATAGTTTCCCTCCCTTTTCTGTCACCACATGGGTACTATGTGAAGGAGGGGAGGAACTGGCTTTTCCATCACAGAGGGATTAATTTCAACATTTTAGCAGCTGTTGCAGGGGAAGGGCATGATGCAAAGCAGAAGTGTGTTCAGGTGTGTTCAACATTACTTTTGCCTATAAATAACCTTGCAATGTTTGTGTCTTCATGTTATCGTTTGGGAGCTTTATCTACTAACTGAGGAAAACAAATATTCTCCACACTGGGCTAAATCCAAGCTCTAGGCTTTGTTTTCTGGAAGAAATAGCAATTCCAGTCTGAAGACAATGTCTGGGGGGTTTAGTTAGCATTCCCTATAAATTGGGAAAATGATGACAAATCATTACCAGTTCCTGTGATACTGCAGGGCCAGTATGGAAATAAGTAGCAGCCATTGCTGGCTGCAACCTCTTTCCCAGGAGAAGCCTCTTCTGTCTTCACGTTGCTGAATAATTTTTAGTGCACAGCAGATGCAGAATCTGAAATGAAAGGAAGTTTGCAATAGAGCAGTAGGTCAGCAGGGTAGAAGATTAAATGGAAAGAGCAGTTGTGACAAGTTCAGTCTGAGACTGTAGAGGTTATTAAATGCTCCGGATGGTGATGTGAGTTCTCACGTGGACAGCGTTAACAAGTTTTGCCATAATTCAGTTACACCTTGGAAACTGTTAAAGCAGTTGAAAAGCAAACTTGGTATAATTACTAGTTAATAGCCAGAGCCAAAGCTCCTAAAGTGTAAATTGTTTCTGTATTGATCTAAGCTTACACCGTCAGCATTCTGTAGAGGCTGAACTTTAAGTGCTTAATGCAGCTATATGCAACCAATAATTTTGGGTTTTATCCCCCCAAACAAAAGTGCCATTGTGTATTCTATTTTTTTCCTGCAAAACCAAAATCAATTAAACTCCTTTTCCCCCACCCAAACATAGCTGACCTTTGTAATCAACACATTTGAAATGCCAACATGTGGAAGGAAAATCGTGACAGCATATTACGCTTCTTAAGAGAAATGGAAATCTGGATAGCAGGTTAACACTGTAGCTGCAGATCAGGCCTGCTTGACACTGATTTCCATCCTTGCTGTACCAAGTTTACTGTTTTGACTCTAAACCTGTTCCAGTGTAGTTTAATATTTAGTACCTGGGTTGCTATCTTTTAGTAAAGTTCAAGTAAAGCGCAAGGATGTGTCAGTCTGTGTACACATACATTAGAATTGGAGACATCTTGTTTGCAGGGCCAACCCTCTGTCTCCAAATTGGAGTATTCCATTAGGAATACTGCCAGTCTGCCAGAGCTGTTTGAACACTGAAGCTGAAAATGGGGGATAGCAGGAGGACTAAAAGATATTTTCTGTAGTGTCTTCCCCAAATCCCTCATGTGTCAGCAGAGTGGTGCTACGTGTCTTGGGGGAGTATTTTGCAGAGGAGCTGTGCTGGTTTTGCATCAAATGATTTCTTCTTGAACAAAAGGCAAATTCTACTTTTAAATTTTTTTGAAGTAAATCTGAAGGCTGGGGTAAAACATAAAAGTAAATAAAATTAATAGATTGTGAAGGAACAGATTGCTCCTCATCATAGCAGTACCCACCGAAGTCCCAGGCAAAGGAGGTGCAGCTAGTCCTGTGGGTGGTTTAATCTTTAGCAGGCATTAGTGCTGAGGTCTGCACAACCTAGGAGACGGAAAGTTCAGAGCTGAATCAGATTTAAATGGGTCTCCAGCAGACCATGACTTCAAGCTGGTCAGATCTCCTGTGAGAAAACAAATTGCTTGGTTTGTCAGGAGGGTCTGGAGAGTTGTTTAACTCTACAGAACAATTAAGAATCATGTTTCCTCCCGCTAATTCATTTTATTTTAGTATGAATTTTTCTCAGCTGACTGATACTTACTCTAATGAAGCTCTCTGCATAACCTTCTGTGTTTCCTAGCCTTTCCCTGTCTCCCATGCAAAGCCTATCATAGTTTAGTTTTTACTCTTCCTGCAATTTATGTTTCACAGCCCTGCCAAGCTTCCTCTTGTCTGGCCACCTCCTTGAACTCCCACTTGTTCGCTCCTGTGAACATATGACATGTATAGTATATGATATAAATATCTGTCCTGAGAGGAAACAGGGCAGTCCATTGACTTTAATGGGCACTTGGACACCAGATTCCCTTTGGGACACATTTCCTCAGTTTATTGGCTACCTGACTGGATGGGGGATAAGAGGTTGAAGTTGTTTTATATGGAGACCCTCATGGGAAAAAATTTAGCAGTTCGCTTCAGAATGTTTGAAGTGTAGAGACCTCAGGCTGCTTACAGGTAGAAGTTGAAGTGCACTTGCAGCTGCACAAGGATGTTTTCCCTGTTTAGGTTCCTCTGAAGTGACACAGGACTTTGTATCAGCCTCCATGGCAGCCTGCAGTTAGACCTCACTGTTTAAAACTGGAGGGAGAATTTATGAAGCAAAAATGTCATTAGTGGAGCTGGGAGAGTGGAAGGGGGAAGACCACCCAAAGATCCTGCAAGGTGACAATAGGAAAACAGTGACCTAATCAAACACAATCACGCAGAGATAATCAGCCACATTTTTGAGCCTAGCCTGTATCAAGGACAGCAGTGAGCATACAATAATCTAATATCCATAGTTTAAAGGAGCCATAGAGTTTTGGACCTTTAGAAAAATCAATTAAACTTCACAAGAAATTGCATTTTCCAAGTGCCCCCTCAGCAAGCTTAGCACCCCCCCAGGTTGTGTTAATGTGTCAACAGGACCTCGAGAGGCTCACAAGGTGGGTCTTGTGAGAATCTCATGGAGTTCAATATGACCAAGTTTCAAGTCCTGCAACTGGGGTGGGGCAATCTCAAGCCTGAATACAGTCTGGGATCTGAATGAATTGAGAATGGGCTTGGGAGTGTTGGTTGGTGAGTATGGCCAAGCAGTGTGCAAGCAGTTTGCTGCCACATCAAAAGCAACATGACCATCAGGATAAGGGAGGAGATTCTCTCCCTCTAACCTGCTGTCATGAAACCTCACCTGTAGTACTGTACTCAGATCTGGGGCCTTCAGTGTAAAAGGACATGAACCTGTTGGAGGGAGTCCAGAGGAGGGCCATGAAAGTAATTGGAGGACTGGAGCACTACCTTATGAGGACAGGCTGAGAAAGTTGGGGTTGATCAGCCTGGAGAAGAAAAAGCTCTAGAGAGTGTAGATTATTACAGAAACAATTGCTTTGTCCATGAATGGATGCATTTAATTCTCAGTTGCTTCCCATACACATATATCTCTTGTTCGGTGTGCTGCAAGTGTAGTACCTATAAACTGTGAAGGCAATAAATGATATCATCACTCCTTCAGTACAACCAGCACCTGAAACATATAACACTGACTTTGTAATGTTTTGATCTGGCTGTCTCATCAGTCTGTGCCTGAATGACAAAGTACTGACACTTCACATAATTTACAGAATCTAATTTTGAAATCCAGAAGTACTGATTCACACTTTGCAAGTCTTCAGTCTCAGGGAGAAAGACATGAAACTGCTGAAGGGCTAGCAAATGCAAACCCACCACTAACCGTACTCTTGCTCTGATCCAGTCCAATCTTGCTTATTAATCAACTGCTCTCAGCAGGCACAGATATAATTGCCCAGCACTTTATATACAGTTCTGAAGAATATGGCTTTAACATGTGTTTGAATATGATTTTAACATGTGTTTGAATGTTGGTACTTTAGTGAATCCACCAGAGAGTCCAACAGAGTAATCTGGCCATGTGCATGCCCATCTGGCAGCAAGATATAATCCAGTGACTTCACTGTTGTTCTTAATTTTACAGAAGTGGTGCTCACATTTTATTCATTTGCAATATTAAAACCCCTCTAATTTTGCATACAGGATTAAGAACAATCTGCTTGCTCTATGAAACCAACTTTGAAAATCTAAATGAAAAAGGTAAAATTGCATCAATTCATAAGATGATAGGAAAATAAAGAGATTGTTGTAAAGTGGCAGCAGTAATGATGGTTAGTCACTGTTACACTCCATCTTGAAATGATGTACTACCTTGCCAGCAAAGAAAATTCTTAGTTCTCGTCTGGTAAGAGCTCTAACAAGCAATAAAAGAAAAGGTTTTGGTTCATTTACCCCTAGAAGCTGACTCCAATTCTAAAGTTATTTGAGTTAATGATGTATGACCAAAAGAATAATATAGATTTAGCCAACAGAGAGGTCTCGTTCCTGACATATAGTATCACAGAATCCTAGAGTGGTTCTGGTTGGAAGGGACCTCAGAGATCATCTACTCCAACCTCCCTGCCATAGGCAAGGACACCGCTCAACTAGACTCAGCTTGCATCCACAGCCTTCCTGGACAGTCTATTCCAGAGTCTCACCACCCTCCTACTGAAGAACTTCTTCCTAAGATCCAGTCTAACCCTGCTCTCCTTCAGCTTCAAGCTGTTCCCCTTTGTTCTGTCTCTGGACACCCTCATGAAAAGTCCCTCTGCAGCCTTCCTGTAGGATCCCTTCAGGTACTGGAAGGCAGCTGTGTGGTCCCCCCCAGAGTACTATCTTCTCTTGGCTGAACAATCTCAGATCCCCTGCCAGTCTTGCTGCCTATGTAGTTTTGCGCTGTGTTGTTTCTAGAAGCTGCTCAAGAAAGAGGGTTCAGCATAGGAGAGTTACCATGGCAATGGTATCATTAGAGTTGTCTGGACAATGAGTGCTTTGGCAAATACTCTTACAATTGTTTTCCTCTATTTTCCCTCTCAAATTTTGGTTTGGAGAAACATTTCCATTTAGCTCTTAACTATGAGTGTGCTTCTGGGTTTAAACTGCCTCCAAGCACTTTCTGCCAGCTAATACACTCTATTTTCTGCTAGGACAGGGACAGAAGCAACAGTGCACAGCCCATCTGGAGAGTGCTTCATCCAGTGCAACTGAATGGATGCACTTGAACACATTGCTTCCCTCTGTTCTCTAAGGTATACTCCAGGCATCCTTGAGCCTTCTGCTGCAACAGCTCCAGCTATACTGTTGTGTTTCAAGGGATGGTAGCTCTGATAAGAATAGATTGTGTATTGTAGATCTAATTATGCAGCTGATTCAATATGAAGCTGCCAATTGATTCTTTGGAATTGTGTCAGACACAGAATGTAGCCTTGTATGGGAGAGTACAGCAGTGACATACTCCTAGCAGAGTGCTAGGGGAAGTTGTCTGGGGGTTTTGGGTGGGTTTTTTGTTTGTTGGTTTGGGTTTTTGTGTCTGTCAGATTTTCTACAGGGAGAGGGAGAAAAGCCTCCTGGTACAGCATATCTCCTTGCTATAACATGCACAATTCTCAGGCCAATAGTGGAGGTGTGGAGCAACTCCTGACTCCCCCGTTTGGAGTGGAATGTCTTCAAAAGATGGATGGAAGGAATTCAAGAATCATTTTGTGACTTACTTTGCATCCTCACAAATCTTCGTGGCCTGGTTTGCTGCAGACGTTATTGTTTGTGGGAAGTTTTGCAATAAGGTTCTGTTCTCTGGGATTTCCAGATGAAGTACTTGCAGTGATAGATTATGATCTTGCAAGACAGATTTCATTCCCAGACAACTTTTGCCACCCAGTCTCTATTTCTGGGGACGGTATTTTGCAGAATGTACTCGTTTGCAGCTTTTTCTTCCCTCCCACTGCATGGAGTCTCTAACAACCTAGAATTAAGGTGGGAAAGATGAGTAACAGAATTGAAAATATCATCGTGGCTCTTGCATATGCAACAACAGCTTTGGAAATGCTGGCTGAGAAGTTTTGGATGTATTTGTGTGTAAAAAGGACTCAGCTTTGCCTTCCTACTTCCCGGTGTGGAATTCAATATATTTCTCTTCCCTAAGAATCAGATTCTGCATCTCTAAAAGTGATGAGAACAGCTCTGGTTGTGTGAGATGTGTGGCCATTTAAATGGCTCTAATTCCTTTAAAGCTTCATTTATCACTTAGTAATGGTGATATTACCATTTACAGCAATCATTCCACATTAATAAGAGGATCAGCACAGTCTAGCAGCTGACCTAAGGACTTAGTATGTGCTCTGTTCTCACCTTGTTACTGACTTCTGTATGACCTTCAGCAAGCCTCTGGCCTTTTCTGTGACTGTCAGTAATCTCCTCATTAGTGAAGGTAATGATACTGAAATATCTTTGTAATGTGATAGGAGATCCTTGGATATAAGAGATGTGCTGTACACACACTGCCATGTATGCCAAATTATCTTCTGCTCTTATCACAGTGGGGCTCCCCTGAGAATATGAAGTGGACAGGGTGACATTTCTCCTAACACACAGTTTTGGCCTAATTCCACTCTTATAAAAGTTTATGGGCACTTTGACTTCACTGTCCCATGAAGCATTCACTCTGTTAATCTCTGTATGGGAGCCATTCCAGAAGAAGGTGGAGCACTATTTCCTAAAATTTCCTTCTCTTTTTCTAGTACCTAAATGCTTTTTAATCTTAGGTGGAGGAAAACAGTGGAAATGAAAGGGGTGCTTTGGGGTTTTCAAGTCATACATGGTTTAGCTACTAGGTGCCTGAAGGACTATTTATTCAAGAGATGACGTTTGTCTGAAGATGGCTTAAGTTCTAGCATACCTGGTTGGAAAGAAATGAAGCCATTGACAAGACCTTATTTGAAATGATTGTCAATCCAGTGTGGCTTTTGAAATCCAGTGGTCCAAACTAAAGCCCATTTTTAATCATAAAAAGAGACTGGAGAAGGGAATATCATTCTTTATGTGCTTTTATGGCACCATTCACAGTGAGATCCAGGCTGGGCTGAATTCTGCTCACGATTCTATTAGCAGAGTCTTAAATCAGTTGCAGTAGCATTGCAGACACAGTGCACACCAGCTCACAAGGTGAAGTTTTACCTTTGGTTCAACCAATGGAACAGGATAAGGCAGGTGAACTTTCAAGCAATGGTTTTAACTGTAAGATGATAATGTTAGTGGTAAATGCAATAAATGTATGTGGATAATATTACATGTTCCTTAGCAATACACTATCAAAACCAGAAAAGCTTTATTCTAAATATAAAATACTTGCTAAACTAAAAATTGCACCATGCTTGAATCACTGTAAAAGGCCTTTAGCACTAGCAGTCTGTTACAGGTTGTCATGAAATACAGTTAGTTATTATAACAATAATTGTGGCTACAAGAGTAATTAGAATCACTTTCACACGGACTTAACCGTATTTATGCTAATAATTTAAACTACTGCTTAAGTGAAGCCTTACCAGGAAAAGCACAAGAATGTGTAGAGTAAATTAATACTAAACAGACTCAAGAGAACTGCAGCTGGTTAAAAATACTACTTAGAGTCAAGTCTGGTTCTCCCTCTTTGAACAAAGTCTTTTATGAGCACAGTGGTGTAGCGTTCTGGTATGGTGTCCTCTGCTGAGGTACAAAGTGGTGCTCTCTCTCTCTGACTAGCTGCCAATACAGCACCTTTTGGCTGGGACTGTTATGCCAGAGGAAGGTTTTATCTGGTGACTGAGCAAACAACCACACCGCTCCTTTCTTCTGCCACCGGTGAGAGGCTCCTGAAGAGATGCTTGAGGGACTACTGGGTACAAGAAAATAGATGTTGGGGTTAGGCCTCCTGTGCTTTGGCAGCTGTGAGCATAGACCAGGAGGAGAATGCACAAATCTTTATCAAGCTACCAAAGCCACAGAATCAGACAATTGGTGGTGAAGCAGGACCAACAAGTTGGCCTTTCATCTCAGTGTTGTACTGATTGTTTAGCCTGGAGAAGAGGAGGCTCAGGAAAGACCTCATTGCTCTCTACAACTACCTGAAAGGTGGTTGTAGCCAGGAAGGGGTTGGTCTCTTCTCTCTAGCAACCAGCACCAGAACAAGAGGACACAGTCTCAAGCTGCACCAGGGGAAGTTTAGGCTGGAGGTGAGGAGAAAGTTCTTCACTGAGGGAGTCGTTCATCATTGGAATGTGCTGCCCAGGAAGGTGGTGGAGTCACCATCCCTGGAGGTGTTCAAGAGGGGATTCGATGTAGCACTTGGTGCCGTGGTCTAGTCGTGAGGTCTGTGTTGATACATTGGACTCGATGATCTTTGAGGTCTCTTCCAACCTTGGTGATACTGTGATACTGTGATTTTTTGCTCAGAGAAGTAGAACTGAGTCAGATTCTTGATACACTGAACTGGGCTGGGCACAAATCTTACTGGCAGCTCTTTCATAGCAATCAACTGACAGGTTACTTCAGAGCACGTTGAACAGGACAGCTTTCTCCTATTTGTTCTTTTCAGTATGAGAGGGGAAAAAAAAAGGGGGAAGAAAAGTGTATGCTGTCAAGTGCTGTGAGTTATTTTTAGCTGGTTACACGCTGTTCTGCCCGCTGCTGTGGGATATTCAGAACAGGAACTGCAC
Organism: Melanerpes formicivorus; assembly: GCF_026170545.1. Taxonomy (NCBI): domain Eukaryota; kingdom Metazoa; phylum Chordata; class Aves; order Piciformes; family Picidae; genus Melanerpes; species Melanerpes formicivorus. The sequence continues at coordinate 9,400,681 of NW_027142366.1, read as the reverse complement.
TTTGCCTGTCCATCATCTCTTAAAGACTGTTTCCACAAGTGAAGATTTCCCCCCACCCCCCCTTTGTACATTATTAATACTTAAAAATCTTCTCAGCAACAGACAGAGGTTTATGGAGAGAGAGAGGTGTGTAAGCCTCTTCACAGCAAAGGAAGCTAGCCCTGCCCTGCACTGCCCTGACACTGCTCACTGACAAATAATGTGCCCTTTTCAGAGACAGATAGGAGCAATCTTGAGATTTTTCTGTAAGATTTTGCCACCATTCCATTTTGCTTATTGGAATAAAATGATGCAATTGTGAAATGCTAAAGTATCTGCAATTACTGCATGTCACTGCAACTGTTCAGTTGTTCCTACACTGCTTTCAGGAGAACTTAGTCAAGCACAGCTACAAATAAAGAAATAAAATACTGGCTAAGAACTACTTGGGTTACTAAGGAGGATTCTCTGTCCTTGTGTCCCTCCTGAGCAATATAGTGAGATTCCTCTAGGAGATATTTCACTGTTAGAAGGAAATACAGGTGGCTAGGTGATGAATTTTTTACTCAGCACATTTATTATAGAAGGGAAATTCCTAATCTTTTTTCTCTTTCTTCTTTATTGTTTTCCCCTTGAATCTCTTCACTCTGTAGGAATAGCTTTGGAAAAGAAATCTGTGTTGGACATTGCTTGATGGTCTGTAACTAAACCTGCATTTCTAAGAGCTGAGCTCCGAATCAGCATTAAATAAGGCATCCAAAGGCATCCAGTATTCTCAGCTCTTGGAAATATGGCCCAATGCATTTGAAAGTTAAACTCATTAAATACTCTGTAACTGTTGTCAGGCTTTCAATATTCAGAGACAAATTAGCCGAGTAGAAATGCTAGCTTTTCTCTGGGATGCAAATCTGCTGTTGCTATTTTTTTCCTGCTTATTTTTGAGGCATTTATTATTATAAAAAGGACTGAAGTGATTTTTATGGCAAAAGCCCCAGTTGCTTTCATTATTTTCTTCTTTTCACTGAGATGAATTCTGCTCTCTAATGCTGATGTGAATGAAGCCACTCAAATGTTCACTCTCTAGCTTGGCACATCCTTCCGTGGGGACAGTCTTGACTTGGTGGTGAATTAATTGCAGGAGAAGCCATCCAAAGGATATGCTTTTTTCTCTCATTTCACCCACTCCTGTCTTCCACTCTCCACTGACAATGATTTTTCCAGTGGTGTATTACTAAGGGTTATTCAGTACCACTCTGCCCAGGAATGCCACTGGTCATCTATCAGCCTTTCTTGTTGCCTGATGGTTACACAATGAGACCTTGCTTTTTTCTCAGACTGCAAGTGCCTCCCCTAAAAAGTAGATGAGAAGGAAACAGTCTAGGAAAGGGAAGAAGCGAAAAATATTTGACAGAGACACTCTTGCTGGTAGAAAAGCCCTGCGATATTTAGAGCAGGTGCTGAAGGGTCCTTTCAAAGCAGGGCAATGTGCCTCCAGCTGGGGTAGTTTTGCTCTCCACTGGAAGTGCAAAGGTCACCTCACAGCTGCAGAAGGTATACTCTTGTAAGGAAAAGACAAACAGCTCAGCACTGTTTAAATGTGACAAAATGAATTTTATGTTCTTTTGTGGAAACAGGATAGCTAAGCAACATGGAGATCCAAAGTGTGCTTTGAGTTTATAGCTGACCAAGCAATACTGAGTGCTTCCAAATTGTGCCACTGACTTGAGAGAAACAGAGTAAGATTCTCATCACAAGAGGCTTGGTTTGTTTGGTGTTGCCTTCTTTAATTTATTTATTTTTATCCCCCAAAAAGAGCTTTGGTTGCTCAAGAGGTGGTGTCTTAAGTGCCAGAGGCAGCATATTTTTTGCTGCAAATGAATGCAAAGGATCCTTATCTTTCCTCCTTTCAGGCTCTTCCTATTTGACATCTGTGGGCTGGAGGGAGAGCTCCTAAGTGCTCTGCAGTCAGAGCCTTGTTGACTGCTTTCACTGGTATACAAAGGTGGGAAGGAAGACATGGTGTGCTCCTGGGGAGAGTTGGGGGTTGCTGGGAGCAGTAGGAGAATTGGGAGGGTGCTGGAAACACTGGGAACACTAGGAAGGGAATTTGTAGTTACTAGAAGCACTGGGAGGGACTGGAAGAACACTAGGCTAATACTGGAATCACTGGAAGGGACTTGGAGTCACTGGGTGTTACTGTGAGCAATGTGCTCCTGGCCTTAATGTTACTGATAATCTTTTAGCCCAAAATATCAGCAAGACTGAATTGCAGCACTTGTTATCTTGATGACAAAACCATAGTCAGTAACAGTCAATTAAAGTAAAAAGACACCTCTCACCCGTGGGTAAGACAGCTGCTCCAATCACCCCTTGGGGTGATCAGAGAGCACACTGCTGCTGACTCCAAATTCAGCACACCTCTTCAGGTGAAATGAATCTTATGATAATTTATTTTACTGATAACAAAAAGGCTTCATACAACTCTGGATGCAGATGCTGTTAATAATAACACTGCAAATGAAGTTAGCACTGCCAGAGCGGTTCCCTGCTGCTAGATGGCAGCATTAAGAATGCTGGAAGGGATTGCCATTAGTTTTCTCTAGTTTTGCTTGGCAATCAATATGAACAAGAGAGAAATATGTTGCATTTGTCTTTCTTGGAATGTAAAAAGGCAGAAGTATAATTTCTTATTGATTAGTCTAACATGGCCAGGCCCAAAAGAAAACAGTGCTTCAAATGCTAGAACGGGGAGGAAAGGAAGTTAAAGAGTGCAATCAATGTATTAAGCTTCCAAAAGTGTTTGGAAAAGAATTCTCCACGAGTTCCTAGTGATTTGATTGATGAAAGTGTTCCTTGACAGTCTATGGGCAGTATTACAAAGTATACAGAATGCCAAGGAAGGTATACCTGGAGAAGCCTGTTTCCATAAAGATGGGAGAACACAGTCTTGACTCTCTGCTAGATTGCCTCAACAGGAAGAGTTCAAGGCTAAGAGAACAGAATTTTTTGCTCTCAGCCAGGGTAAAGTAGTACAGGACAAGCTTCAGGATTTTGTGCATTTCTTCTCAGGTATTTGTTATCCATTGGCACAATCTTTACCAGTATTCATGTGTGTTTTCATCAGTGAAAAGAGTAGATTTAGCTGCCTGAGAAAGTTTTGTTTGGCTTACTTTCATTTCAGAGAGCAGCCTCTGCTCATGTGGGGAGCAAAATGCGAAGAGAGCCTGAGTTTCCCTGTAGCAGATCTGAAATTTGGTTTTACTTTATGGTTGGAGGAATTACTAAACATCCCATAGGTAGCCTAGGCTTGTTCAAGATGTCACTGTGGCTTTAAGGATATCAGAGAGGATTATAATCCCAAATTCTCTTTTGGAAAACTGCTTCACATGGCATTGAGATGCCTTGACAAGATGTGCAAATAGCAGAGCCAGCCCATTTGGACAGTGCAACTCCAGAGCCTTCATTTTATAAGGAAGAAAACCTATCCAAACCATCCCTGCTGCTGCACCAGATTATTTATGGGATTATCTGTATCCTGGAAGAATGTTGAGAAAGTAAACTAAGGATTATGGAAAGCTCTTAATGTGGCTGTTCTGGGAGCTGTTGAATGTTCAGCTATGTAAGCACTGAGATTGTAATCTAGTCCTTCCTTGCTACCATGCATCGTCTAATTGTTTTTTACTTCTGTTAGGGCAAAATATAAAAGCTAGAAGGAGTTATGTTTAATTGAAAGATGTTTGTCAGCATATGTGGACAGAAATTGCTGAGAAGGAATGGCAAAAATGCTTCTCAAAGCCAGCACTGCCCACCCTCCTCCTGTGCCTGCAGCCCTGCGGACGACTCAGAGTTCAAATCTTATCACTATGATACAGTTCACGCTCAGAGCTGCTCCGTTTCAGATGCTCCTGGGAGCAATTGCAAATGAGATGTAAAACTCTGCATGTTTCCTTCCTTTTTATAGAATAATTTGCTAGGTTTATTGGCTTTTCTCCATGTGTTGGCTCTGCTATGTGTATGGATTAGGCTGTGTTGTTTGACCTGGCCTATATCTTTGCCTTCTCAGCTGTGACTGGGGAAAGTGGTCCTAAGGCACACATCCCTCAGACAAGCAGAGAAACCTTGTGTTTGAGCTTACGTGTCCTCTCGTAATTGGAGCTTGTGCCTAATACTGAATGGCACTGACAGCACCAGAATATATGAAAGAAATCTTTCCCATTTTGAAATATTGTCAACTGCTCTTTGCTGGAGTATCAAGTTTAATCCATCAAATGCCTTCATTAATCCAGCAGAATAATTCAGAAAGGCAACTGATCACATGCATTGAGTCATAATGGCATCTGAACTACTTCTGAAATCATCTGAAAATCTATTCCTGTCACAGAGGCAGTAAGGAGAGTGTACATTTGAAATGAAATAGAAAGGCAGATAATTGGATCGATGATTTGTTAATGATGATATTGAGCAGCTCATCCATGAGAAAATATATTAAGAAAAATAGTAATTGTGTGGGCATTGTGTCCAAAACAGACAAGGTGCCAAAACAGGGCTTGTGTGCAGGGATAATGATACTGCTCATAGGACTCTCAGCAGCTATGCCAGGGAGCAAAGCTTTTGGCACAGCTGGCTCTGGTGGAAACCATTTGTATTTCTCCCTTCACAGCCTTGCCTTTTGTCTGATGAGAGGGAGCAATTGTTTCCAAAGGTTGCTTTTCAGTATGCTGTGCAGGAATTAGAAGTCACAAACCCAAAGCACGTCTTAGTTCAGCCTTTAGGTCGTTCCCCTGGGCCAGGCTAGCTATATATTTCAGAGCAGCTGCAGCCCAGTGTCGAGGAGAGGTGACCCATAGCTGCTTTGTACACTGCTTTGGATATTAAAAATTAAAATGTCAGCATCCAAATGACACACAGCAAATTCTGTTTCACCACCACCACCTTTGTCTGGGCAGTGGAAGAAGCTGAGCAATGCCAGCCTGTCAGTGTGCTTGGCTGGTGCAAGGAACTGCTCAGACCATTGTTGTGTGTGGTTGTGACCCTCTGCAGGCTGCTCAGGTGTTACTGTTTTGAGACATTTACAAATGTCTTGGGAAAGAAGCTTGATTTAAATAATTTATTTTTTTGGGGGGAGGTACAGTGGCTCAGGTATGCAAAGCTGAGTGCTGAGATGTGGGCGAGTGGCAAATAGCTGAGCTGGTGGCGTTCAACCCCTTCTGAGTTTGGCAATGCCTGTAGTTCCCTGCAGGGTGGTATGTAGCTAGAAGCGCAGCAGGCTGATGTCTAGAGTAGCTAACTTCCTGCAGATGGGCAGACAGGATCCCACCACCTTTTCCCTCCTGGTAACCAACTGTTCTCCCTGCTGTTGCTGGAAGTGCTAATGGGAGCATCCTCACCCTGCCGTTCCCCAAGGGTGGAGCAGTTCCCTGACATGACAACCCCGGTAAATCTTTCATCAGAAGAAGGGAAAGGCACCTGGAGTTTTGATCATGCTTCTTCAAATTCTTGAGCTAGCTCTAATAAATTACAGCTGTGGAACTCCTTGTCTGCCCTGGAGAAGAGAAGATAATCACCTTTCACAGAGGATCTTTAAGAGTGGTGGATCCCGCTTGGTGTCCACTTATTGAATGGTTGATCAGTTGGTTTTTTTGCCAGCACTCACATCTGGCATGGGAACATGGACACATCAAAAAAAGGCAACTGTCTCAATCAGTGTCTGGGATGTTTCTGCAGCAAGCTGCAGTTTTATTGGAGGAAAGTATTCTAAATCCTGGAGGAGCCTGTATGGATGCCATACAGACCTTTGACACGCCAGTTAGAGTAGTTATAGCTGGAAAACATTAATTACACACATCAGACAGAAGTTGCTCAGTGAGGAATGGTATCAAACGAAGGCTTTGATTTTAGCAAGCTGCTTTTATTCCCCACATGCTGAAGGATAAGATTTGCTTTACATCATGAATTTATAAATTGGTCTTCCAATTTATTTTTAAAACAATGTCTGGTTTCTAGACGAGAACAGAATACTAACAAGAAAAAATTACCCTGCCACCGACTATTTAGAGTTTCATCAAGAACTCTGTGAAAGCAGTCAGCTGATGATAAAGTTTGGACACCAAATTACAGAGGGCATGATTTAGAAAAGTAGTTGCATTAATGGCAGGAGAAACTGCCTAAATGCCAAGCCCTTCTGGTGTGTAGCAGTGGTAAGCATGGATGTGCACCAATGAATTTCTCAGTGTGCTGGACAAGGTATGAAAATGACCTAGCAGAAAGCATCAGCTAAGAAGACTCTCAGGTGACCTTATTGTGGCCTTCCAGTATCTGAAGGGGGCTACAAGAAAGCTGAGGGACTACTTAGGATATCAGGTAGTGATAGGATTAGGGGGAATGGAATGAAGCTGGAGGTGGGGAGATTCAGTCTAGATGTGAGGAGGAGGTTCTTCACCATGAGAGTGGTGAAGCCCTGGAATGGGTTGTCTAGGGAGGTGGTTGAGGCCCCATCTCTGGAGGTGTTTAAGACCAGGCTGGCTGAGGCTCTGGCCAGCCTGATCTAGTGTGGGGTGTCCCTGCCCATGGCAGGGTGGTTGGAACTAGATGATCCTTGAGGTCCCTTCCAACCCTGACTGATACTATGATACTATCACTGTGCAATCCAAGCGCTAGAGCCAATGAAGCAATTGATGTGGGTGAGGGTGTGGTGCGGTCAGCACCTAACTCATGAGGTGTGTTGTGTTTTCTAGTGCTTTTGAAGAGAAGGAGCTCATAGTAGTTAAAGTTGACCACTGGCAGGTGGATTCCTTTGGACTAAAAGATGGGGAAACTTCACCAGAAGATTCTTTTTCTGGTTAGCTTCAGTCAGCACAGCTGCTGAAAGATTTAGACAAATCTCCCCCTCTGTTTCAGCAAAGAAACCATTTAATTCAGAGGATGATAAGGTTTGACCCCTAAGTCTCATATGTGATGCAGCTCCTAGGCTTCAAAGGCAGTGTGATGCAGGGGTCTTTTTGAATGCAGAACCTCAAATATTGATAGGAGTCTTGTGAAGCTGTCTTTCGTGGTCAGCATTTGGAAAATAGACTTGAAACTTGGATGTTTTCTTGTCAGTGGGAGCACTGAAAGAAAGGTTGCATGTTTCTGCTTAAGTAACAGGGTCATAGGGCTGAATGCAGCATCAGCTCCAGAGGAGGAGCTGTACTTCAGCCAGTGTGTTTGGACAAGTGAATGACAAGAACATAAAGTAAATGCAAGAAAAAATCCCCTGGCATGGATGACAGGAGTAGGTTCAGGAATGCTTGTACTTGATAACAGAGGGTGGTGCTGACAGTGTGGTGAATTGGACCAGACAGCTGACTAGATGAATAAAAGGAAAGAGCAGAATAGTCAGGGCCTTCACAGCATGTGGGAATCATTGATTTGATTCCCAGCATGGGGCACAAGAAGATAAAAGTATTTCCTGTTGTCTTGGTAGTTACGCTGTTCGTGTGAGACTCAGACAGCATCTGTCAAGGGCTTTCAACACGGGAAACTCGAAACCAGCTCCTGGTGGTAACAAGCACCTTGCATTAATCCTTAGCATGGAGGTAGCAGTAATTAACTGCTAATAAATTAATAAATAATGAGAGCAATAAGTAATAGCCCACAGGTCACTATACCTGGAAAACCTGAAGGTTTTTTCCTCTGTGAGCTGCAGGAACTCACCTCAGGGTCTGACTGCTGGGATGTGTTCAATATGGCTTGAAGCAGGCAATTAGAGGTGAGATCAGTTTTGGCTTGCAGCTGGCAATTAGCTGGTTTTTCAGCTGATGATAAAAGAGCCTGTATCCCGTGCTCCTGCTGTGGATTTTTGGTGTTGGATTTTAGAAAGAAAATAGAAACTTGTGACTGATGTTGGGTCACAACACTCAGCCTGGCTCTGGCCTCACACTTACTCCTGTTTTGTTGCATATGAGCTCTATGAGGTTCTTGATTTCCAGTGTTAAAAGTATAAGCAGGGATGGATCAGTGAGAACAGTGATTTAGAAACCTGCCATTTTCCCCCTAGCATCACAGAAACTTAGCCTTCATCTGGCAAAGCTTTCAAGTGTACATTTAAACTTCATAGTACTAATGGCTTTCTAGATCAGGGCCTTTAAGCAGGGTTCATGGCTTGATGCTGCTCTTTTGAAGCAGATGAGTAGATTATGTAGAAGATAATTGATAATTAGGTTGAGAAGATTGGAACTGGAGATGGGAATTCAACAAATATATTAATGGATTTTATGATGAATGGTGTCATCACAGTGTCTAGCAAGGTTGTACGCCAGCACTGCTGTTGATCCATCAGTGATATGAGCCTGTTCATGAATCAATGGGGACCTAAGAATATGAGAAAAAACCCAAACAAACAATTTGAGGTTCTCTTCTAGAAGATGCCAGAGAAACTCAAAAGGCCTCTGATGAGTTGATACATGAAGCTCTACTTACACTGTCTGTGTTTTATAGATTGGGAGTCTGAGAAACAATGAAAATAATTCCACTAAAGGTTTTGAAGCAACCCATGAAAAACTACTTATGTATTTTACCACAGACTTCTGTTAATTATGCAGTGGTCTCTGGAAAGATGTGGAATGTAATTACAAAGCCAACACCTCAAGAGCATATATGTATGTGTGAAAAGCATCAGAGCCATATGCTCAAGCTAAACTTTAAGCACACTAGAAAAGTAATAACACAGCTATCAATTTTTGCTTCTTGTATCAGCACTAAGCCTGGGATTTATTTTCCAGTGTGTCCTGACTTCCTATGCTCCAGCCAGACTGGTCTTCCTGAGAACTGTGAAAGCAAACTTCAGAGCTGCTAGAGACAGAAACAACTTCAGCGATTATAGGGACCTGAGGTTTTTTGCTGACTCCTTTTCATTTTTCATCTCCCTCTTGCCATTTTGTTCAAGTGTCTGAATCTTGTGAGTGGAGTAAGGAGCCAGAAAGCAAAGTGATGGGAGAGGAAGATGAGTTGGAAAGTCTTGAACGTGTTAGAAGCTGTGCATCTGCATCTGAAATGTGAAGAGCTGGGAGATCCATAACTGGTCCTTTGTGGAACCATTGAAGTAAGAACAAAATTCCTATCTGGGAGCGGAATACCTCTGTCTGAACCCAGCTGGGGACAATCTCAGCTACCTAGCCAGAGGGAAAAAACCCACAGCTTTTTCTTCCTTTACTAGATAAAAAATAAATAAGGTAGTTGAGGGAGAATGAACAATATGAACAAATCCCTTTCCTCATCTCTTCCAACCCTATGAAACTAAGTCTTGTTCTGATCTACATGGAGTCTTTCTTTAGATGGACAGAATTAACTGGAATTTGAACTGCTGATTCCACCTTCGCAGGCAGGATTGTGAGTTTCTTTGGGGAAAAAAAAATCAAATCAATGCTTAGAGGCTTTGTTGGCCTTTGCAAGTGGAATTCAATCACTTGGCTCATCTGAGAAGTTCTTTTGTTCTGTGCTTGTACCTTAGGTCATTGAAATTTAGGCATGACTGTGTCTTGTGTCTTCTCTACAATAATTTGCTAGGGAACCAATCAATTCTGTTGCTCTGTTTAAACTGAAATAGTATTACTTCTGAATGCAAAATATTAGAGACAGATAATCCAAACTATTAAGGACCTTTTCACTAGTAAGAAAGACCCAAACCCCCACAATGAGAATTACCCCCAAAATGTTAATTTTCGATCTTTAATATAGACATCAACATCCTGAGAGGGCTCAGGCATATTGAGTTTTACCATGGATGAGATGGTTTGATTTATTTGGCATGTTGAATGTTTAGCTGACCTATCTTGATAGGATCCATAATGTAAAGATATTATTTCCCTTTATTCCCTGGGTTCACTTATTTTTGGTGCATCCTTTCACTTGCAATAGTTTTCAATCCCATCCACCCCCCCAAAAAGCACAGTACTCCATATAAAAAGGGTTTCTATATTTGTAATGGCAATTATCTCCCATTGTTTCCCTAATAGCCGGGTTTTTAATTAATTATTTCTGTTTTAAATCAGCAGTGCTTGGGTGATGAGAATAATTAGTGTTGTACTGTAGCCAGTTTTAGATCGCTTGCAAATACTTCTTCAGGTGCTCAAGTACAAGCAAAGGACCTGCAATTAAATTAGATAGTAATTTGTTTTCTATTAATTAAGTTTTGTCCAAATTTTCCTTCCTAATTTTGTTGGCAACTGCATATCTTTTCTTGTTTCAGATACTTAATCTAGCTGATCTGTCACTGGAAATGTTTCCCTTTTGTCTGTCTAGGTATTGTACACTGGCTAGTGAAAAAGTGTGTCATTAACACATCATTGTTTACTTAATTGTTAGCTCTTAATGCCTGCTGCTTTACATGCCTCCCTGTACCTAATGGAGTAAATGAGAGGTTCACTCTAGGAGGACAAATGTCCTGTGCCCAGGCAGGTCATCCTGCGAGCATGAACTCGTGGGGTCAGTACAAGCAGCTCTGCTCAGCTGGGCACTGTAGTCTGTAAGGCACAGTCCCCTCCCTGCCCCTTCAGGGGATCTTTGCACTGAGCTGTCGTGGATTATTCATGTGAGTTCCAGTTGGTGAAAGAATGTTCAGAGAGACACGTATTTCCCTACTCCTTGCCCTGTTGATCATGTATTCCAGTAAATCTGCATCCCAATTCCACCTGTGAGTTGCACTAACACTTGGTGTGTAGGTTGGGTAATGCACTAGAGAACAGGTTTTGGGGAAAAAAAAAATACCCACTTCTAAAATTTTAAAGGGAATTTTAGTAACATCAAAGTGGCTTTAGATGCACCTTTTTTTTTTTTTCTCCCAATAAATCCTGATACTCACAAGAGAAAGTTGAGATCCTGCAGGGGCTCCAGGATGTACAGGGCATTTCATGCATGTATGCTGCAGGATGGCCTGGTAAGGCTCACTTGTTCACCCCAACCCTTCAGAAACAGAGTTGCTATTCTTCCTGTGGATAAAAACATTCCAGCCCTTGTTTTCCCTTCATTTTTGCACTGTATGGATGCATTTCCAGAGGTATGTGCCAAGCATTTTTAGTCCTTTCTGCTTTTTCTCCAGGATGTCAGAATGAGCAGGGAGAGCACATTCGCAGCCCAGACCAGGCAGTTGCCATGAACCTCTGCTCATGTCCTTTGTTTTGTTTGCTTATATGTTAAGGTTCATTTTTTAAATGAAACTGCTGCAATTGAGGCTATCTCTTTCCAGTTATTTAATGTATGTCATTGAAAGAAATGATGTAGAGAGCAACTGCAATTTGTGCTTTTTAAACAGACTGTGTCTTGCAAGTCCCACCAGTCTCTAGCATAAATTCTCCTCTGTCATGCTGATGGCATTTCAGCCTTGGCTGTTTGGAAGAAACCAGGGCAATCAGAAACACTAAATGATAGGGCTTATAACAAAAAGTGAGGAAATTCTTTCACAGTGTTTATTCCACATAAACCTCTCAAGATATATTTTATTATTGTTGTGTAGTATAGCCATATTTAAGCTTCCTGAAATGAATGTTTAAAATATCATTTTTCTTTTCAATAGGGAAAAGACTGAGAAAATTAGCCTTGTGAGGTTAGAAAATATGTCCTAGTTATGAAACCTGAGCTCAATAGGCTTTATCAGAATATAGTAAGTGATGGAAAAGAAACTAAAATAGAACAATTCTGCTTGAGTGATTGGAGTTTACATAAGAAAAGAAAGCATGAAAGATTAGTTTTATAAGGTTGGCTTGAAGCAACATAAAGCAGGCTACGGTGTCTGGGTTACAGGTACAAAGGGAGATCGAGGAACCCTGAAAGGCTGAAGATGCAGCCTGCATTTGTGATGCAGCCTGCATTTGTAATGCAGTATTTGTAACTAATGTCAAAATGTTTAGCATTCCCTTTACCTGCCCTTGTTACACCAGGAAGATGAAAATAAATTGTGAGTTGCTTAAGCTCTTCATTGGTAGGATAAATATCTCTTGGAGCTGGTTAAAGCTCTAATCTAAAAGTATATCATCAAGGGACCACAACATCAATTGGCAAAAACTTCTCATATGATTAAATCACAAGTCTAAAAATAACTTATAAATAGAATACCTTGTGGAGGAAGCCAGCTAGAATGAGAATAGTCTATGTTTAATATTAAAGACAATGTATAAGAAGCCATAGATCTCCTTGGTTAGTGAGCACAGAAGCTAAATCACACTTGATTCTGTTTGTGGTGAACACAAGCTGCACCTGTGAGGCCTCTCCTTGATGGCAAGTTATGTATGTGATCATTTGAAATGCTGCTTCTGCCTAGTCAGTGATTCCTTGAATTAATGTTGCTGAAATTAATAAGGACACTATCAAATCCCTTTCTACCATAGTACTCTTGCTGTGCATATGCTTTTTCTGATAGTCTTCAAGTCAGCTTGTATCTTTAGCCCGCTTCCTGCGCTAGCCAAGCCAAATCATCAGGCAGCTGGAGCCATTCACATTGTAATTTTTTTTAGAAGATACAAAATAGCTCTAGTTCGTGGCAAAGTGTTCCACAGTTTGAATGCAAAGATGCCCTTCTGCTGGGGAGCTGTGAGGCAGCAGGAGGGAAGCAATCAGGAACCACTGCCACAGGTGGGCGCTGAGCGGGGCAAGCCTGAGAGCTGCAGAGCTGTTCTGAGCCTCTGCTGAGTTTTTTGGGTTTTGTTGTTGTTGGTTGTTTGTTTGGTTTTTTAACTTGGGCTCCTCTGTGAAGAAGCACAAAATATGAGGAAACTACTGATCTCCTGCTATGACCTAGTGCTGGAACAGAGGCTGTAGGAGAGCTTCTGGTCTTGAGCAGGAATTTTTAGCTTATTTAGGATGCGTGCTGGGGTCAGGATTTGGGCTCCTGTTGCTTACTTTTGAATCATCTGCAGAGAAAAGCAACATGTGCTCCACTGTGTTCTTCTGAACTAGCTGGCTTTGCCATCAGACTAATGAGCCTGCCACAGGAGGCTGCATTCCAATGGTAACAATCATATTATTGAAATAAAACTAGAACATGTTAAGAAAAAAAAATTCATATCATATTTTTAATGTAGAAGGGGAAAAAATTACCTGGCAAGATGCAGCAGCATCTGCTGCCTTCAGGGTATTGCACCATCATAGGTCTCTGGGGTTTTGGGCAGAGAACGGCCCTCAACACAATTAGAAGATACTGCTGGGGTCTGAAAGCCTGTCACTTGCAAGGCCACTTCCCTGAGTATTTTGAAGGTCACACTTTCTAGAGGGTTTTTGGAAATGAATGCCATCTCATCAAGCACATACCACACTCCTGAAATAACCTCTGTTCTGCTACCAGGACAGCAGTGATGCTTCCAGCCCCTGTTCCACTTGGCTCATAGTTTGTATGCATCAGGCAGTGAACGATGATCAATTTATAGGCAATCACTGGCCTGAGAATTTAGCTGGTTCAACATGGGTTTACTACTACACTTGCTGGGTAGAAGGAAGCTGCAGGTAGGTGTGGTTTTCTGTAAGGAAATTTGAGATGACATTGCCTTCTCCATGTCTATGGATAAAAACGGAGCATGGCTGTTTGTCTGTGGTTCCCAAGATCACTTAGTGAAATGGGTGAAAAGATTCCTTCCTTTACACAGTGGTAATCTTAAGGATTGTTTGCCCTATTTTGCTACTGTTTTAGAGCATTGCAAAGAATTAACTGGAAAGTGATGTTTCTGATTGAGAGGTGAAAAATAGAGTGTGATGAGATTGAAAAGGTTGAGTGGCCAGAAAAATGAAAGTGTGTTTGAAAGCCTCTGAGATTTCTGTGCCAGAAAACTTCACCCAAAGAACAATAAATGTTGATTTTTCATCACAGGTGACCTGACTTACATAAGTAAGTTCAGAGTTGTCATATAGACTAATATTTAGAAAGGGCATCTCCTTTGGGGAGTTGATTTCCAGAGGGGCTGACCTTTGTCAAAACATGGAAGAAAGCTTTCAGTTACTTTTAAAGGCAAAAACAAAGTGAAGGGATAGTTGAGTTGTCAGCCCAGCATGTCCAAGACTCATTTGCAGTCAGCTTCTCCACTAAATTGACATTGGCATTCTTTGTTCTCTCTAATACTTGGCAACCTCTAGTTTCTGCAGCTCTGGTTGGGGCAGAGTTATGCTTTTAAAGTGAAAAACAATTCGTGAGGGGGGGCCATGACAGACAGTGATTAATGGCCACCTGGTTGTGATAGGACTTTCTGCTTCTGAATGTTTAGTTTGCGTGTGAATTTTGTTTGTAACCTTTTCTCAACATCCTTGAGGGCTAAAAAAAAGTGGAAGGAAGGAACTGAATTTCTCAAGTAATTACATCAGTGTGGGCACCAAAGCTTCAACTGCCCCAAACATTGCAGAACTTCAGATAAAACCTACACAACTGAGATGCCATGTGCTGGGAAAGAAATTGCAATGACAGGGGCAAATGCAGCATAATAAAGGCAGAGGGCCTACTTCAAGCTCTATTAGCCTCAACAGGCAAATGCATTTCCAATTACCAAACAATATTTATTTTAGGTCAAAGCACAATTAAAAAAAAAAAGTCTCTAAGCAAATGTAAAGTTTTAACTACAGTTAACCAGTTCTGACAGCAGATGTTGCCCTCTTGCTCTGCGCACAGGAAGAATTCTTCTAAAGACCCCCACTTGTACCAGCACATACTGGCAAATATCACTGAGCCCGTAGTAAGCAAGCTGTCACTTTCTATGATAAAGCTGTTCCTGTGTTTCCAGCTTCAGTTTTATGTTTTTTTATGATGCAACTTGGAAACCAGGTTTCACAACTCTGCTCCCCAATGTTAAACCCTTTTGCAGGTGGCAGTCTTAGAAAGGAGTGGCCTATAAAGAGAGGAAACTCCTGGCCCAAGCTGTCAGCCTGTGGCTTGGACAGCAGCACTCTGTGCTGGGTTAGGAGCTGGCTGGAGGGCTGTGTCCAGAGAGTGATGGCGAAAGGTGCCACATCCAGCTGGCAGCCAGTCACAAGTGGTGTCCCCCAGGGATCAGTGCTGGGCCCCATGCCCTTTAATATCTTTATTGATGATCTGGATGAGGGGATTGAGTCCATCATCAGTAAATTTACAGACAACACCTAGTTGGGAGCAGGTGTTGATCAGTTAGATGGTAGAAGAGCTCTCCAGAGGGACCTTGACAGGCTGGACAGATGGGCAGAGTCCAACAGGTGAAATGTTTTGTGAACACAATGTACTCACCTGACTCCTGCAGTGTCAGCAAGGACATCCAGTGCCCTTTGCAACCTCACCTGCAGTGCTGTGTGTGTCTGGCTGGCTGCAAGGTGGATACAAGAGGGTGTAAAGACATGGTCAGGAACTGCTGAGCTGCTTGCCAGCTGTCTGCAAAGCAGAGACCTGAGCATGCCAGAAGAGAGGGACATGGAGACTTTTGGTGTGTCAGATGCAGCTAGGGAAGGTGTTTTGCTCACAGATCTTTGTCTCCCTGGCTTTGGGAGCAGGGGTTGTTGGAATACTCATTACTGTACACAGCCCAACATTACAGTGTGCAGCTCCACTGGTTTTGGTGCCTCTTGCCATATTTTATTAAAACATCAGGTGGGAAGGGAGCTCTTCTGACAAAAAGGAAAAGCTTTTTAACATTGGAGAACAGACTTAATACATTGCCCTTTCATTAAGCAGGCAGAGAATTCACTGTTTTATTGATGCCAAGGGCCATGCTGTTATTAAAAGAATAAGACATCATATGCATGGGAAGCAGTTCATGTTTGGGGGGTTGTGCCTTTATGAAACTTTAATTGCTTTTTGAATAGAAAGCTTTAGACAGGAAATAGAAGGGCTTGAAATAAACAGGCCTATGCAAGGTTGAGATGTTAATGGTCAGCCAAAGGAAGGCAGGTTGAATTTGGGAACAAGCACTGGACACTGAGGGTAATATGCACATATGCACCAGTGTTGTGGTTACAGCCTGGCTTTCTGCCCATGATTCTGTCTTACAGAGTCAGCTGTCAAAGGAGAAATTTATTTTGTTGTGAAAGGGTTGAAAATTATGTTCCATAATGTCGTTGAGCTGGGAAATGTCCTCATGGGTAGATTTGCCTGTGAGTGTTATTGATAACTTGCTTGGGAAGTGGTTTTGTCAGAGGCTGCTGTGACCTATGGGATCACACGTGGTCTGTGATCTCTAACTGGCTGGGACATGATGTTCCCCAAAGCGATTTCTCTGCAGCCTCTGTGCGGTGCTATTGCATTCCTTTGCCTTCTTAATAGCTTCTGAAGCGAGCACTCACCCCGGGAAGACCTCTGGCTGTTCGTGTCTCTGGCTGTTCGTGTCTCTGGCTGTTCGTGTCTCTGGCTGTTCGTGTCTCTGGCTGTTCGTGTCTCTGGCTGTTCGTGTCTCTGGCTGTTCGCCTTGCCTTTTCTTATAGGTGATCAAAAAATTATTTCATCCTCATCCTCCTTCAGCATCCAGCCAATACATCCTACACCAGCAAACCAGGTTATAGCTGGGTGTAAATCATTTGACCAAGAGCAGAGATCTTCAGGTGCAACTGTTGTGGGAGTTAAACTCTCAGTGGCTGTGCTCAGGCTTCTTGGCAGCAGCTGGATAATATATTTTCTTGCAAGTTTGTAGTATTTTCTGAGGCTGCTCTTTGGGTTTTGAAAGATGTTGATGGTGATGCCTGCAGGGTCTGCTTAGGCTCAGGAATTACCAACATGCATTGGAGTCTCATAAAATGCATCTGGAGGAGTCTTGGCTCTTCTCCTGTAGGGTTTAAAAGCAGCCATTTTGGAGTTAAAAAACAGTGTTTAAGACTGCACAGAAAAGCTGAGTGAACATCACAGCTGGAAACAGATACAACAGGGCCCTGAGGTAGGATGTTCCCATTATCACCTCCCCATGTGCCTATTTCAGTCACAGCTTCTACAGACTTGGAGGAGGAGTAGTAAGTTTTAGGTGGACTTACTTTGGGGTCAGTCCTGTGTCCATCTGACCTCAGCTGCAGGGTGCCTGTTGCTTTCATGGTTACTTGGCTGTGCTGGCTTAACCATGCACCTCCATCTCGTTGCTCTAAAGCTGAACTGCTTGAGAGACCTTTTCCTGGGAATAAGTAGTTTTCCTGCTCCCTTCATGATGGCTTTCTTTGGTGGCAGATCTGTCAGGAGAGCATTTCACTGACCAGACTGTTCATTCTCACATGACATGTCTGTAGAGATGCTGCAGCAATGCCAATGCCAGGAACCTACCACAGAGTGAACTCTTGGTGAGGGGTTTGGAACACAAGCCCTATGAAGAAAGACTGAGGGAGCTGGGGTTGCTCAGCCTGGAGAAGAGGAGACTCAGGGGTGACCTTATCACTCTCTACAACTACCTGAAGGGAGGTTGTAGACAGGCTGGTGATGGTCTCTTCTCCCAGGCAGCCAGTACCAGAACAAGAGGACACAGTCTCAGGCTGCGCCAGGGGAGGTTCAGGTTGGATGTTAGGAAGAAGTTCTATACAGAGAGAGTGATTGCTCTATGGAATGGACTGCCCGGGGAGGTGGTGGAGTCGCCATCATTGGAGGTGTTCAGGAGGAGACTTGATGGGGTGCTTGGTGCCATGGGTTAGCTGTTTGGGTGGGTTGGATTGGTTGATGGGTTGGACATGATGATCTTGAAGGTCTCTTCCAACCTGGTTTGGTTTATTCTAAAGGTTTATTCTATTCTAATATTTAAGGCTCTCAGAAAAACTTTGTATTTGACCAGGAGAGGAGAAATGTGTTTGAGGTCTTAATTCCACAGAAATCCACATGGAGTTTCTGGGTTTTCTATGTGACTCTAGTACATCTGTAGAGGCATATCAGGACTTGTTGCTTGGTTAATACTTCAACCAGCCCAACCAGTGTGGTGTTGAAACAGAAAATCTGCATTTCAGCATTCTTGCCCTGCATCTGGGGCTCTCTGATGAAGGATCATGCTCTTTTGCACTCCATATTTTGCTCCCTTTTCTCTCTTTGTTTTCTTTCTTTCTCCTTTTAGCCTTTTAATCTTTTTCTCCCTGATTCAAGCAATTTTAAAGCCTTTCCTGTTTCTACTACTTTTACAGAATATCCTAACCTTGAAACAATCAGATTTTTTTTGGAATGAGACTTCTGACCTTGTAAGAATTAAATTGGGCGAAATAAATTTATCCTTCCCAACCAGACTAAAGAGAATTACAGATTGCTCTCAAAGTCTGATTTTGTTTTTAAAGCAGAAGGAAAGTTCTCCCCTTTTAGAGACCTTCTTTATTTTCAGGTTAATAATGGCCTACTTTCAAATTTACACACAGTTGGGTTTTATCAGGCATTCAGGTCTGTTTTTGCAAACAGATATTTGGTGCTCATTACTTAGACAAGTAGACATCTTATGAAGACTTGGGGTGACTGCCTGTCCTCTGGAGAGTAGCACAAAATGTGAGAAACACCTGAAATAAGAGCAGGGGAAACTGGTGCTGCTAACACCTGACAGAAGGCAACTAGAGGCTAAGACAGTGGCTGTGAAAAACACATACTCTGCATTGCCTGATTGCATCTTTGGAGCAAAAAACAATGCAGAGCTTTTATATGGATTGATGTTGCCATTTGCTGTAATTTCTAGCTCCCTTTTCATCAAATTAATAACTGGAGCTTTTCCCAACATTCTATTTCAGGGAAAAAAACCAACCAAACAACCACCCCTTATCTCAGTGTTTGCATGGAGCTGCTGGGGAGGAAAGAATGCTCTGCATTCAAAAGGCAAGCAGGGTGACTAGAGGCAGCAGTGGCAGGAGGCACACTTGAGATAGATGTTCTAAGTTCAATTAGCCCACAAGGAACATGAGTTTAGCAGTCTGAACTGACTGCTCTCATTTCAAGTACCTAAGGCCACCTTACGGCTTCACACAACTGTCAGGCTTGCTCTGCAGTTCGTATCCAAGTGAGGGGCAATGGAGATGGGAGAGAGGTGGCCAGGGGGGTTTATATGTGGGTGGTCTGCACAGGGCACCTGTGTGCACAGCAGTGGTTCGTGGAGACAGACTGCAAAAGGGAAGTTCAGGTGCTGGGTGATGCTTCAATCACTGTTTATAAATAACAAAGTTCAGAGGCTGCAGTTCTGCAGCTCTGAAGAATGAGTTACAGTAACCCAGATGTGATTATATGAAAACACAAACAGTGGATTGTTACTGAGGCTTGAACGTTTCTTTTTTGAGACCATCACACGCTATGCTGAACTTGGTGAAAGCAAGCACTCGAGGGAGATCTGACACAAGAGAATGTGTCTCATGAGCACTGACCGAGTCAGGGTCAAAAGTAAAATTTATCAGTGTACAGAGAGGGGCACCAGAGGATGTAGTGGCTGATAAAGCAGCTGGCTGCCATTATAAATGAGACTTCATAAAAAGCCATAAAACCAATTACCCATTCTCCCCAAACACAGAGCTCGAATAGGATAAACTATTACTCCAGATTGTGCTCTCGCTACAGCCACATAAAAGTGACTAACAACCTAGAGGAGCAAACTGCTGTTAACGTACAGGGCTGGAAGTCCACCACAGCCAGAGTGGTACTGCGTTTACAGCTGCATTCCTGGGCAGCTGTGCTGAGCCCCATGGGGCTGGACCAGTACTCTGAAGGGCTAGGGCTGGGGCCAGGCCCTGTTCAGTGGACTAGCAGCAAACTTCCTTTGCTGCCTTCCTCTCCTGATACAGATATGTGGCAAGTGTTTCCTGGTGGTGACCCATGCCTGGAGTGGAGTTAGTTGGAGGAGTCTGGGAGGTACTGGAGGCTTTGCTAAAGCTGCTGTTTATTATGACTCAGCACTCTTGAGAATGCTGGAGAATTATATGTTTCAGCCAAGGTTATCTCATCTGTTTTCTGTCTTTTGCCTCCTCTCCACTGCTTGCCCTGTCCTCCATCCATGCACACAGTCATGCCCATGGCCAAGAACTGCAAAGGGAAGAGGGAGATGGTATGTAGTACAAAGAAATGCCCCTTCTGGTGCAGCAGCTCCCTGGGAGTTTTCAATCTACTCTTTTTTTTGCTCACAATCCTGACTGCCCACGGTCCCACAGCTGGGACAGCTGGGCCTGCAGATTTGTGACTTCAGCATGTGCCCATCTGATCTACTTTTGCAGAAGCATCAAGACTGCAAGTGATACTGGCTGACCTAGATCCATTGCAATGTCTTGATGCTCAGCAGGAAACACTTTCATTCATAATGTGTTTATTCCAGAAGCCTATTTCACCTGTCCTGTGGCTCTTTGGTAGAGCTGGGAGATCACATAAGGCAAGTGTTAAATGAAAGAGAGCCAGTGACAGCTGTCTCTTAATTAAAGTGGACATTTGGAGTTGGACATACCCACAAGACTTTATTAGAATAAAGGCAGCCTGAAGAAGTGGTATCAGCAGACTCATTAGCAACCACAGAAACACGGTGTTAATTAAGGCATGTGTGATCATAGTATCAGACCAATTTGGGGGAAAAAAGGTGAATGCTATGGACACGAGCTGCCAGTGATATAATAGATCATAATTATTGTGCACATTGCACTGGCATTAATGGTAGTGGCATAGCAGGGTGGGATGCTGGTTAATTCACATTAGTGTCAAGTCAGGCAGTTAAAGCCCTGAAAACTAAATGAGGAAGTCTAATTGCCTGTTCAGAATCAAATAACATGCACTTGATTACCAAATTCCATCATTAACAGCCTGGAAAACCACTTGTGGATGACAAGAGAAGGGACAGCAGAGCTGCTGAATGTAAGAAGGAACCAGCTAGCTGAGAATTCAGTGTTGGTATAGCAGCACTGAAGGAGTGCAGGGCTCTGTCGAGCAGCTACTTGTGCTAAACAAACCCAGAGAGTCATTATAAGTCATGTGCAGGTTAAGGACAAGAGCAACTTCAAGGGGGCAGTACCTGGTAGTGATTTTCACGGAGATTTGGACAAGGAAGCAAGCAGTGACACTTGGTACAAGAAGGGTGGGGATGTTGTGTGTGACTGAGCTGCAGAGATTAGATGTGACATGATCTAAACTGAAAGTACAGCTCTTCATTCATCTGCAGCAGGGATGTTGTCCAGTATCTGGCCACATAGGGCTGTAAGTGTTTTCAGATAGCAAAAGTGTTTCATCCTGGCTCCAGGAAGACCTTATACCAGCCTTCAGTACCTGAAGGGGGCAACAAGAAAGCTGGGGAGGGACTTTTTATAAGAGTTTTTTTGGTGATAGGATGAGGGGCAATGGCTTTAAGCTGGAAGAGGGTAGAGTTAAACTGAAGATTAGGAAGAAATTCTTTCCAGTGAAGGTGAGAAGACACTGGGACAAGTTTCCCAGAGATGTTGTGGATGCCCCCTCCCTGGAGGTGTTCAAGGCCAGCTTGGATGAGGCCTTGAGCTACCTGGGCTGGTGGGAGGTGTCCCTGCCCAGGGCAGGGGGGTTTAAACTAGATTTTCTTTAAGGTCTCTTCCAACCCAAACCATTCCATGATTTAATGAATTTCTAAGTTTGTTCCTCCCCACTATTTAATTTGAGAAGGGAAGTGTATAGGTGAGAGCAGCAGGACTGTTTCCTTAAAAGACAATAAAGGAAATCCCACAACAGGCAGAGGTGGAATACTCTTGCCCAAGGAGAGATTTTTCTACTAACTTTTAAATATTTAGATTTTTGTCTCAGAAAGTAGCTTCACAGCATACCTCAAACTAAGTTGATGGACCAAACTGTTAATTTTTGTCCCTGAGAATGGGGCCTCTGATCTGGGCTGTGTTGATGTGCCTCCAGATAACTGCACTCAGCTCAGCTGAAAACACCAGCCCCTTTGAAAGCAGACTGTGAAGGCCTTTCAGAAAGGATGTGGCTGTATAGTCTATGATCCTTTTAACCTTCACTAATCTTCTTTGCAAGAGTGTATTCTGAGGTGGTTTCCCTTTAATACTGTTCAGTTCCACTGCTTATATACTGTTAGTCTCACTGCTAAATGAAGTACCTCAATCAAGCAAGTGCAATTCCTAATCAAAGCAGGCATCCCAGGGTAATTCAGTGATTTCCTTCTGGGCAATGCAAAGCCATTAGCAAGTTCATACCATTTTGCCCTTATTTAATTACACCCCAAGGAGAGGACTGAGCTGGCAGGATAGCTGAAGGCTGAGGTGACCCAGTAAGGACTCCAGGCATGAAGGCTTCTTTTTAATATTTCATGCAAAATCCTTGCAGCAGCCTACAGCAGAAAGGGCTTTGGTTTCACTCAGTGCACACATGCAATGGCTTCTAGCCATTGCCACGGAAATATCCATTTCCAAGGCTATCACACAGAACCATCAAATGTACATTAGCTTTTTGAGGTCCAGCAGCTCCTCCCAGACTAGATGATTGAGCCAGATAGACATGTGATGCTGAGACCTCCCTTTATTCCCTGGGGAAGTGTCAGAGGCAGTATTGCCACAAACAAAGAGCCTTTGTGTCTGGGGCAGTTAATGAAACCCGCAGCAATAATGAAGTCTACTGTGCTGTGAAGGTGGATGTTTGGCTCAAACCTGCGGCCCTGCACCTGGTGGGAGCGCTCTGCTTGTGCAGGTAGCACAGTGCTGCTAAGTGTACACCTGGTGTGACACTCACTGCTGCAGAACTGTGGTACCAGGAGCTGTGCTCTCTGTGGTAGTCACCCGAAGCGTGAGCTAGACTTTATTATTTCTTATTCCCTCTGCACCTCTGCTTAGGATCTATGTCTGCTTCCCCTCTTCCTTCCAGAAGAAAGTGCTCTCTAGAGAACTATTCCAAACAGCTGCAGTTTTCCACCTCTGAGTGGGCTGTATCCTATTCTGCAGCTCCTCTCTGCTCATGCAGAGGTGCCTGAGTTTGCTCAAGCCCTGAATTTAGGTGGACTCACCTGACCAGTTCAGTGAACGTGGAAGCTGAGCACTTTCCAGCGGAAAGTTTTGCTAATAGTGTTAATTTAGGTTCTGTCTTATGCAGGCATACTTCAGCTTTTATTTTTTTTCATTTTCCATATGGATCTAAAAAGGGCTGTTAGAATGATGGGATGCACAATAATATGGCTGAGAGGGGAGAAAGGAATGTAAGGAGAATGGGTGGAAAGTATGTTGACTATCAGAAATCGAGCTTCACACCAGGGCTTGTGCCATTCAGCTAGAAGTTCTGCTTACGAATCAATGTTCTCAAGAAATGTGACAGCCTGAAAAGCCAGAAGGCATTTCCTCTAGTGAGGAGTTTAAGTACAGCCATTGGAATGCATTCACAGCTAGAGAGCAGTTTTATCTGTCTTTGCCTGTGACTGTTAACAGAGAAATCCAGCACTGAGTTTGTATCTAGCATTGCAAAACTGAGATGAAGACACTGACTAGGCCAGGTCTGTGGTGTCTTGAGATTTTAGGGCTTCACAGAGGTCTGCAAATTGTGAGTGTACTGATGAAATCTGGCCACCTGCAAGTGAACTCCCAGCATGCTGACCAATTGTTTGACAGAGCTAACCACCACAAACCAAAGCTCCTTGCCACACCATACAACATTTTTGTGTGGTGATTTAATCTCTGCTCTTCTTAGGCTTCGACATGCTGAAAGCACCCCCAAAGACTTAGAATCACAGAATCACAGACTTGTACCAGGGGTCAAAATGACAGAACCAGACTATTTGCTCTAGTGTTTAATGCAAACCCACAACAAAACAGCTTTGACTTCAATTTAAAAAACAAGTAAATACACAATTTAGTATGTGAAACTTGCTTTTAAATAGAAATGTGTGAGGATTTGGGGGGTTTTATGGCTTGTAAAATAATTTTAGCATGACCTTTGCCTGTTCTTGAAAATGTAACTATTTCTAAGTAAAAAAAAAAAAATCAAAATATTTCAACCACTCCTAGTTGTGAAGTCAGGAACTGCTTGAACGTGTCCAGAGAAGGGCAATGAGGCTGGGGAGAGGCCTCGAGCACAAGCCCTACGAGGAGAAGCTGAGGGAGCTGGGATTGTTTAGCCTGGAGGAGGCTCAGGGAAGACCTTATTGCTCTCTACAACTACCTGAAGGGACTTGTAGCCAGGAAGGGGTTGGTCTCTTCCCCCAGCCAACCAGAACAAGAGGACACAGTCTTAAGCTGCGCCAGGGGAAGTTTAGGCTCGAGGTGAGGAGAAAGTTCTTCACAGAGAAAGTTGTTGGCCATTGGAATGTGCTGCCCAGGGAAGTGGTGGAGTCACCATCCCTGGAGGTGTTCAAGAGGGGATTGGATGTGGCACTTGGTGCCATGGTTTAGTCATGAGGTCTTGGGTGACAGATTGGACTTGATGATCTTTGAGGTCTCTTCCAACCTTGATGATTCTGTGATTACAAAGGAAATTCAGACCAGAAACTCAGAGAGCAAATTAGCTCTTTCAAATACAAAGACCTCTCGTGGCTTAGGAACTGGAATGTGGGGCATCATAGAAAAATGGAGTTGTTTCTTTAGACCAAGTGATCCTTGTCAATGAACACAGCCTTTTTAAAAGAAAGACTACTCCTTGTTGTTTCTGGCACATAAAAATGCAGCCCTAGAGAACAGAGCTCATTTTTTGTAGCGCTCTTGCCAGCTGTGTTGGCTATGGGCATAGCCTTGCTCTCACTGAATTCAACAGCAAAATCCTGAGGGGTTTCATTGCATGGGTATTAATTGTGCTTGACCTCTTACTGTGGTGATCCCAGACACAGAGGTGATACTCTTTAGTGACATTTTTGTCAAGTCCTTTTTTTGCTGCCATTGCACCTTAGCAGTCACTACTACGAAGG
Organism: Melanerpes formicivorus; assembly: GCF_026170545.1. Lineage (NCBI taxonomy): Eukaryota > Metazoa > Chordata > Aves > Piciformes > Picidae > Melanerpes > Melanerpes formicivorus. The sequence continues at coordinate 9,375,968 of NW_027142366.1, read as the reverse complement.
ACTTTGTCTCAGTGTCCTGGTGAGACTGTGGTGGGAGCATGTTTGATTAGCCCTAAACAGCTGTCAGTGACTTGTGGTTGAGTGGCTCCACGTTTCACATGGCTGCACCCACCTCTGGATGTATGTTCGTTAAGAGTGCACACAGGATAGTCACTAACAAGTGACAGCACAATATGCAGAGATGAGAAGTGCTTGGTAATGAGAGAGAAGTAGCAAATAGGACTCTAATCACAGGTTTTGAAAACTTCAGAGATAATTTGGACTGTTTCTGTTTCTATTGTAAATAGAAGCTTAGGTGACTAAGGGCTTTAAAGTGTAATTAACATTTCCTCCTGATAAGCTTCATACTCTTTTCCCCCCTCTTGTTTTCTTCTGCCCTGTTTCTCATCTTGTTTTCCATCTACCATCCCAGCAGAGAGAAATAACTAGTAGCTGCTAAATTAACACTCACAGATGGCCATTTTTTTAATAGAAATTTATCATCTGCTGGTCTAATTAATGATCCCTAAACTTCCTCTGGTCCCTTCAGTGATCTTTTGGCAATGAGGGTCTTTAAAATATCTGGTAGTTTTAACTTCACAAGGGGGGATTGAAGTTAAACTGGAACTATTTAGGATGTGATTAAGGAAGGAGGAGGATTAATAATACATGTGATTTGGAATGCCTTTTTGATAAGGGAGTTTGTCCTACACTAACTTCTATGGAAAGCTTTCTTTGCTAGACTGACTCACATCTCACTGGGGCTAAGCAGAGTTTTTCTTTTGATTTCAGTGGCTTTTGGGTCTGGTTCCAGGACCAGTTTTGCCTTGAAATTGCTTGAAATAGAAGAAACCATGGCACTTCAGCTTCACTGTTAGCCACAAAGAGCTGGTGAATGTGCAGATCAGAAGGTTTCATCTTCAGGACCACGTATCTCCATTATAAAAGGGAACAAAAGGTGAGTTTCGTTGATGACTTCAGAGAGGAAGAGCATAATAAACTGCAATACCTGTAGACAAGGCTGTGAGCCAAATAGGAATGAGAACTATGATGGATTCTTGAGCTGGTATACATACCATTCCTGCAAATTACTGCCCAGGACTATGGTACCCCAAGTCTCTTCCCTGTACTAGCTCTTTTGAGGTGCTGTAGATGACATACGGATGTCTGATGCATTGGATAAGAGCCTGTCTCTCCTTTGCTCTCAGTGATTCATCTTCTGATGCTGACTCAAAATCAGATTAGACATTGGCACCTCAGAACTGCTGAACAGACTGGGAAGAAGAGTCTAGGAACTGGGAATGATAGTTAGAGATAAACATTACCTTGCCTAGCAGGGCGATAGCTCCTGGATCCACTGATGGAAACGGTAGCAGATAGCTTGACAGAGATTAAGGTGAGAGAAGATACTGGAGGTAAAAAAGGTTGATTGAGAAATGAGACTAGAAAAAGGAAGTGAATGGAACAATGGAGAGCACACAGATCTAAAGGGAGATGTATCAGAGCTGAGGTGAAGCACTTGTGAGCTGCTCTATTTTTTTTGTTTGTCTTCACGCTGACAAGTGTTTTCTGTAATTATAAAGCTGCATTCAAAAGTACAAATGAGACTCAGATGCACAACTCTCCCTCATTTTCCTTGACTGAAATCTTTGAAGCTACTGTGGTTTTAAGAGGGTCTCCCACTGTCTTACCAGAAATGAACCTCATTAGTTTATCCCAAGCCTGCTGAAAGCAAGAGAGTCTCACCCATTAATTTCAAAGTGTCTTCTGCTGAGCTCTAATGAAATGTCAGTCTGCTGTGGCAAATGACTCAGAATGAAGCTGTCAGTCAGTGTACGGTCATCAGACCGTATTTCATGAGCTGGGAGATGCATCACCCAGTCTGAAAGCACAGTTAGGCTGAGGCAGCCTCTACTGCATAATTACGGTAAACCTGTCGATCAATATTGTGTGCATTTTTAATACCCACACATTGAGGCTGCTGAGCTCTCTGTCTTAATGCTGATAATAGTTTTGCTTCTCTCTGCAATCAAACAGCTTAAGCCTGAGGTCTCTTCTTGCCTCTTGTTCCCACAGTTAATTACTCCTTCAGTTCTGGAAAGCAAATAGGGAGTTCTATTACTTTATTTTTTTACTTACTTTGAAAGAGAAGAAAAAAGGTCAACTCCAGGAGATGGACTGATGGAGTGCAGACCCATGTAGACTCTATTCATGCTGTCCCTACTAATAAGCCTTCATAAATCCTTTTAAATATTGAAGTCTAATGAGCAGCATCTCACCAACATTATTCATTATTCACCTGTCATAAAAATGCATTTAGCAGTATAATCCTCTGTGTTCAGCTTTCCCTAGAATCTGCCTGCAGCTCTTCCCTTTCCCCTTGCCTGTTTCTTGCCCAGGTTGTGCTGTTACTTACTAGCTGTTTCAACACCATCACAGCAGGTGCAGCCTCAGTGCTGTGGCAAGATGCACAGCAGAGGTGCTCCTGAGGATGCAGTTCAAATTGCTGTGAAGAGCTCCAGGTCTGCCTGACTGCCATGAAACTCACAGTGGGTGTGAGAGGATTTTCAAGGCTCTACAAATCATTGTCATCAGAGCTTAATTTGAAGACTGATATATTTGAGTTCCTAAGACAATGTTGTACTCTGTTGTGTGCAAGTCAAGCTTAAAGATACCTATAGCCAAAGACTGTAGGGGCCGTTTAAGCAGCTTCCATTGTCTCTCCAATATTTAGAAAGTGAATTAATAGAAATTAGGAAACTTCTCTTATAGATTCTTATTTATCAAATCATTGACAACTAACAGTAACAGACTGCAGATTGCATCTCCAGCTAACTCCAGCTTGCCCCTCACTACTGCAGTGCAATCCATACACCTCAATATGAACTCTGTTTTACACAGGATTGTAGGTGAAATTTGGATTTAACTCTTAATACATTTTATGAAAACTTCTAATTATTCCCAGGACTAAATTCTGCAAAGCAAAGTGCAGGCAGCCTCCTTCATCAGTTAAACCCCAACAGTTTCATATGGGCACACAGGCTCTGTGGAAGATCAGAGCTATGCTTGGCATAACAAACTACAAACAGTGTCAAAGCCTTTCATCACAAAAGGCCAGCGTGTAATGACTCCTCTGATATTAACTATAGGACATTCATGACATGCACAACAATAACTCACACTCATGAAAATGCCCATCTAACTCTCTTAATGAATGCAAATCCTGGTAATCCTATATGTCACAATATAGCCACAGACATCATCCTCTCTGTCTGCCACTTGATTCTTTCCATTCAGGTCCCAATTTGTAGCAAATCTATTTGGAAGCTGCTGTGGCTCACACTGTTTTTATCAAGGCCAGACTGGTAAAAGAACTGCTATCTTCTAAGGGATTGATGGGATCAAAAGCAATGCTTATGCTGGGCTAGAAATGGAAAATTATTATACATTCACTTTCCCTGTTGTCAAACTGCATGTAACAGCTTCTTCCAGTAGAAGGAATGACTGCAATCATGACCAGCAGCTCAACTGCCCGCTGCCCTGAAGAGCAAAGGGGTGTAATTAGTGATTTCATAACAGACACATGACAAGAAACCTGGTTTTACTGTTGGACTTTGCCCTGGGTTTAATATGCAATGTGTTGAGCACAATTACAGCAAACCTTTAGAAAATGTCTAGGTTGGATAGAAGCTTTTTCTGCATTTTCGACAGTGACCGAGCCCTCTAGGACCTGATCTCAGCTGCTCTCAGTAGGATTGGACTCCTAAGTTCCCTTTCAAAAAGGGGCTGATCTAAATCTGCCAGAGTTTAGCACTTTGAACATAACATTTTCAGCCTCAGTTGTTTGAAAAGATTAAAAATTAGTTTATTCCCCTGCCCCCAAATAGAACACAGACTTTAAAAATGGATTTGGCAAGGGTCCTATGTACTGTTAAAGCATGATTATTTATTTACCTTCTTTTTTAATGAAATGAGTCTTGTAGAGTTAGTTAAGTGCATAAATCCAGTTGTCCAAACTAGCACATTGCCTGTTATATGTGTGGCATTGTGTTTGTGTACCTAATGATCCTGAATTAAACATATTGGTTCAATTCAACGACAGATCATTACCATACAGCTTCAGGGGAAGCAGTGTCATCTGATTTTACTAATAGAAGATTTTTTTCTTGATCATAGAATCACAAAATCATAGAATCAATAAGGTTGGAAAGACCTCAAAGGTCATCAAGTCCAACCTGTCGCCCAACACCTCATGACTATTCATGGCGCCAAGTGCCACCTCCAATCCCCTCTTGAACACCTCCAGTGATGGTGACTCCACCACCTCCCTGGGCAGCACATTCCAATGGCCAATCAACTCTTTCTGTGAAGAACTTCTTCCTAACATCCAGCCTAAACCTCCCCTGGCACAGCTTGAGACTGTGTCCTCTTGTTCTGGTGTTGATTGCCTGGGAGAAGAGACCAATCCCCTCCTGGCTACAACCTGGGTTGTCCAGAGAGGTGTTTGAGGCCCCGTCCTTGGAGGCGTTTGAGACCAGGCTGTATGAGGCTTTGGCCAGCTTGATCTAGTGTGGGGTGTCCCTACCCATGGCAGGGGGGTTGGAACTAGATGATCCTTATGGTCCCTTCCAACCCTGACTGATACTATGATACTATGAACCTCCCTTCAGGTAGTTGTAGAGAGCCATTTATGGTATTGTATATTACTAATATACAATTATGTTGAAATTGACTATTTGCTGAAAAAAAAAACATTTGTTGATTCAGAGGAAATGAAGCTTTTAGTAAAAAATAATCTGAGTGGTAATTGCAAATCCATTGCTAACACAAGAATTGGACCAAGTTTCATGCTCAGATATCCCTGCACCATAGTCAAAGTAATGTTTTCAGTACAGTGTAGGTATTGCCAAGCTGGCTTTAAAGTAAAGCTGTTGGGATGCTGGGCGCTGTAAATCTGCAGCAGCACAGCCTGGTTTGGCCTGCTGAGAAGCAAAGCAAATTAGTCCATGCTGAGGTGTGACTCAGCAGTGTAGGCACAGTCTGTCTTTTATGCTATATTTGAAAGTGTGCAAGATCACCCAAAGACCCCAAACTGCATCAGGGAGGCTTTGAAAAGTCTCAGCGCTTTGTTTGACTTTGATTTCATTGGCTGGATATTAGGAAGAAGTTCTTCACAGTAAGAGTGATTTGCCATTGGAATGGGCTGCCCAGGGCGGTGGTGGAGTCACCACCACTGGAGGTGGAAGGAAGAGACTGGGTGAGGCACTTGATGCCATAGTTTAGTTGATAAGATGGTGTTGGGTGATAGGTTGGACTTGATGATCTCAAAGGTCTTTTCCAACATGGTTAATCCTATCCTATCCTATCCTATCCTATCCTATCCTATCCTATCCTATCCTATCCTATCCTATCCTATCCTATCCTATCCTATCCTATCCTATCCTATCCTATCCTATCCTATCCTATCCTATCCTATCCCATTCTATAGCTGCAAACCAGCAATCAGCATTGTCTATGATGACAGATAAAGCCAGGAAAAAGTTTTACATCCCAACAAAACTGTTCTGTGATGGCTGCACTGCGTACAAAAAACAAGCCCAAAGACATCTGTTACCCCATGGTTGAAACACATGTACTGGTGTTTGCAGTACTATCAGTGCTGTTCATTTCAAAGAAAAAGTAGGACAAAACCATTTGTAGATAAAGGCTGGCTATGAACCTCTGCAGAGACTCGTGTGCTGGTATCTGCACGCTCTACAAGGCAGAAAAAATGGTTTAATAAGGTGCCAGGATGGCATTGCTTGTCAGCTTCTGATGTTAAAACCAGCATTCTAGTATGTGGTGTTTTTTTCAAAGGGGTCCTTTTAGGATCCTTTGTGCTCTCCAATTGAGCACTACTGTGATGCACTTTGCAGTAACCTCATTGTGTCACAGTGTGCTGGGGATTCTCAGCTTCTCTATGATTGCCCTATGAAGAAACAAAGCTAAAAGAAATGTAGAAATAACCACTAACATTGTGAGGCTGGCTGCTGCTTTAGAGGAGTTTTAACGTTTTCTGTGCTGTTGCTACCACCAGTACTTGGGGAAAGAAAAAAGAAGTGATGAGTATTGCTGACAGCTTGTATGTACATGAAACTGCTGCACAATTTGTTTTCCAGAATTAAAAGCCAAAATAGTGGATGGTTTCAGATAGGAAGAAAGTTAGAGGTATTTGTCTGGCACTTCTAGCCTGAGGCAGACTTTCTAAGATGGACAGTATGCCACAGGCATGGAATTTAGCTGCGGCCTTAAGGTGCAGACCCTGGTGGTTTCCTGGTGCTGTGACCCAGGGAAACTTTGCACTTCTTGTGATTTGTGGTGGCTGTTCAAGTTCCCTGCCACTGAATTTCTCTGCCATCTATTTCTCACAAAATGTGGTGTAGCTCTGCCCAAAGTTTTTAATCCTGTCCTGTACTTAACTAATCATGCTCAAAGACACAGCAAAACAAATGTCCTTCTCTGATATCCTAACTTCTTCATGTGGCACCTTCCCCCTCTTCAGAGATTCCTGTTGCCTTTCTGGAGCGCTTGACAAATAGGTGGCTCAAGTACATGCACACATCTTTAACTGTACAGTAGCTAAAGTCTGTGGCATGCAGCAACAGGTCTCACTGGACTTATGCCATAGTGAGTGTGCCCTTACCCACCTGGTTGTGCCTATACCTGGGACTATTCAGCATAAAAAATAAGAACTATAAATCCTTGTGCTACATCAAAAGTGAAGAGCTTAAAGGGCCAATTTGAGTTAATGGTTAATGTACAAAATGATGACCATCATAACTAACATTCCTAATTCTCTCCAGGTTTTTGGAATAGCCTGCTCCTAGAGCCACCAGCTAGCTCTTAAAGTCCTGACTATTCTGGAACATTTTTCTTGCATCTTTGCCTCTGTCTTGCATCTTCCCTTCTTCAATTTGGATTTGTGGCTGCACGTTCTCCAGCACCCACTGATGAGTCCCTATTAGTTATTTCCAAATCCCTCAGTCTCTCTACCTTTAAAAACTGTTTCACTTGTAACATCCCCTCACAGTCCGCTCCACAAAGTTCCAGCTAATCCCCAAATCACTTTTTCTGGATTGCTTAAAGATGTGTTGTGGAATAGAATAGAATAGAATAGAATAGAATAGAATAGAATAGAATAGAATAGAATAGAATAGAATAGACCAGACCAGGTTGGAAGAGACCTTCAAGATCATCGTGTCCAACCTATCACCCAACACCACCTAATCAACTAACCCATGTAACCAAGCACCCTGTCAAGTCTCCTCCTGAACACCTCCAGTGACCGCGACTCCACCACCTCTCCGGGCAGTCCATTCCAATGGGCAATCACTCTCTTTGTGTAAAACTTCCTCCTGACCTCCAGCCTGAACTTCCCCTGGTGCAGCCTGAGTACTTACACGAGAAAGGAGTGAAGAATGTGCTGAGGTGGCTCTTATCCAAAACCCCAGGGAAGTCAGTTGTGTTTTCTTTGCTAATCATAAGGATTAGAGCAACACCATTCTCTATAGTGTCTTCATCTGGACAATGTCTGAGCTCCACAAGTACAGCAGCAGGCTCAGGAAGTCCTGAAGTGTTGAACAAAATCTAATTAAATGGTTGTGACAATACATTTTAACTTCAGTATCCTTATGCCAGTAGTGTGTTATCAGCAATGTTTTGAGTTTTTCATCTGACAGGAGAATTTAGTTTAAAAATAGAAAGTCCATAACTATTGTGCAAGAAAAACAGAATCCATTTTTGGCTTGGAAACTGTTTCCGTTTCTGTGCTTCTCAAAACCTATATTCTGCTTCTCAGTCACCTTTGCAGCATAATTTCCAAAACCAAGCTTTGACATTCCCAATGTTACAAGTACAAACACATTGTAAGTACTTGTTCCAACAAACCAGCATTGTGTGCCTTAGTGTGACCCTTACTGGTTTGTCTCAGGTAATGCCAGCTGTTTCAGCAGAGCTTGTGTCACTGCATGAATTGCAAATGCTTTTTCATCTCACATCGGTCATGATTCACCCTGAAATTAACAAGATTTCAGCAAGCTGCTCTTTTATGCATTGGGTACTTAGGCTGTTTGCTTCAACAATACAGCATCACTTTATCTCTTCACTTCAAAGTGATCAAAACTCTCTGTGAAGTAACGGAATCTAAACCGGTCCCAAGTTACTGATGTGAGCTGTGTCAGAGAGAGCTCAGTCCAGGAGCTGTCTAGAGCAGACACGAATGGAATGGAATGGAATGGAATAGAATAGAATAGAATAGAATAGAATAGAATAGAATAGAATAGAATAGAATAGAATAGAATAGAAGGTAACCAGGTTGGATAAGACCTTGGAGATCATCCAGTCCAATCTATCACCCAACACCATCTAATCAACTAAACCATGGCACCAAGTGCCTCATCCAGTCTCCTCTTAAACACTTCCAGTGATGGTGACACTGTGCAATATTTTAACAGCAGAAATAGCTTCTATTGGACTTTTGCTGCATAGGTAGGTATAGAGATGGATTGTACAAGGGACATACCACAAAGCTGCACCTCAGTTCCAGGTGAGGAGCAGGGCTGGGAGCATACACCTTCAACCATGCTGCTTGCATTTAACTCATGGGGCATTTCCAGTGTCAGTTCTCCTATGCTGTTTTGCTTTTCCCAGTCGTCACTGGGTCAGTCCAGACAACCTTGTACTGAGAAGGTTTGGCAAAGGTTAGCCCTCCCAGCTAACTCCAGAAGCGTTGGTTCCTACTATTGCACTGTTGCTCTTCAATATCCTGGCTTCATTACAATAACAATGTCAATAGCGAGGCATCGTGTGTGCGCTCAGCTGAGCACTTTGCATTTGAAGAGAAAGCCAGGAGACAGCTGTTTGTGTTGCAAGAGAAAAACAATGCTTCTGAGCTTTATTTTCTCACTAGACTCCAGGGGCTGAAGTGCAGCTCTTCAAACGTAGTCTCATACAAGCGGTACAGGAGTGATGATCAAATCATCATACTCTAATATTCAGCCATTAGTGGTCAATAACTGTCACCTTCTTTAGCTGCTGCTGGTCACACAATGCTGGTTTATTTTTATGAGTTCTGATAGATTTTTAAATGCTAAACAGGTAATCCCTCTGCCCAGCTGAAAAACGTGAAGTTAGGTGCAAAAGTCCCTAAAGCAAGAAGAATTACTAGGAAAAAATTACAGAAGTGTAAATCAAGAAAGTAATATCGAGCTTCAGAAGACAGCATACAATAATCTGACACTTTATTCCACTGCTGCCTGAGGTTTATATATACTACTGTCACTTTCTTACTGTTCTCCACCACTAGTAATTTTCTTCCAATCTAATTTTTATTTCCCCAAGGGTTTGCTAAGGTTAAAAGTGCCAGCAAACCAATGACTATTCACTTGCCAAAGGACAATAAATTGAATTAACCGTTGTTGGTAGCCAAGTCAAGCCAGAAGTATTTATATGCAAATAGGTGCAAAACCCTGCTGGCAGGGTGGATGATTATTAGCAGCTCATTTCAGACTTTGAAAATCAGAGACACTGGAAAAGCAAGGTGTTTGCTTCCAGTTCTTCCTGCAAGAAAAACACCCAAACTTCTGCTTCCACTGCACCTTGTTGTTAGTAGCTTTCTATGCACTGGAAATCATCATTCAAGGTCAAACCCCATGGGATTTTTTAGTAACTTGTTCTGGTTTAGTTATCTTCTCATAACTACTATAGCATGGTGATTTCCAGTTGATGGTCCTAATGTGAGTAGGTTTTGTGGGGGCCATGTAGTTGTTGTGTTGTTCAGGGAATGGGTGCTACTCAAGTATCATAGTATCGTAGTATCATTCAGGGTTGGAAGGGACCACAAGGATCATCTAGTTCCAACACCCCTGCCATGGGCAGGGACACCCCACACTACATCAGGCTGGCCACAGCCTCATCCAGCCTGCTCTTAAACACCCCCAGGGTCAGGGCCTCAACCACCTCCCTGGACAACCCATTCCAGGGTCTCACCACTCTCATGGTGAAGAACCTCCTCCTCACATCTAGCCTGAATCTCCCCACCTCCAGCTTCATTCCATTCCCCCTAGTCCTATCACTACCTGAGATCCTGAGAAGTCCTTCCCCAGCCTTCCTGTAGGCCCCCTTCAGATACTGGAAGGCCACAATGAGGTCACCTGGGAGCCTTCTCTTCTGCAGACTGAACAGCCCCAACTCCTTCAGTCTGTCCTCATAGGAGAGGTGCTCCAGCCCTCTGATCATCCTTGTGGCCCTTCTCTGGACACCTTCCAGCACCTCCACATCCCTCTTGTAATAGGGGCTCCAGAACTGGACACAGTATTTAGTAACCATGTCTGCATGCTGAGGCTAAACCTCTTGGTGACCCTTTTTGACATCCCATTTTGGGGACCCTGTAAGAACAATTAACCTCTTGGTATCACTTTTGTGTGTATCATCCTTTTCTCACAAGATCCTTTGGACTTCAAGTGTGGTGTAAACTGTTTCTCTCTTGGATGTCTAAGATTGCAGTTGGAATTGTACCATATCAAACTTCACAGCATCAATGTCCTGGGGCTTCCTGATGTCTCTTTAGACTTTGCCCATAGCAGAGTCCCAAAAAGTGAGTCACATCCACATGGTGTGCTTAGGGCAGTTTGAGAGCCTGGCTTTGGCATCAAAAGCAATAACAGCTTTTGGGGAAGGAAAACAAACCAAGCCCAGGGGTTTCCATTGCGTTGAATGAGGAGGGTGCTGTGTGCAGTTTCCAAGCCCTGTGTTTGTTCCTCTTGACCCTTTATCTCAAATTCTTCCAAAGCACAGGGCAGGACTTGGCCATTGGTTCTGCTGCTGACAGTACAAATGCTGCCTTCAGGAGCACAGTGCTGACTCACAGCAGTAGTGATGAGCAAGGTGGTTGTTTACAGCTATGAGTTGGTACTTTGATATGATAGTCCTGGAGAAAAAACATCTTAATAATATTTGTATTGGGCTTCTTCCTTGCATCATTTGTGCACACTGTATTTGTACTGACCCTTAACTAGCATTCTTCTTGTTTGCCTGCAATTACTGTGTGTTTGATCAAAGCTGGGAACTGTAAAGCTTTTGCATTGCTGCTCTTCAGTTAGGGGTTTTCTAAAGTGTGAAGTGCACTCCTATTCCAATGAAAAATTATCTCTATTGCTTTAACTTAAGGATACAAAGTGTGGCACAGAATAAAATCAGCACTGTGAGCAGTAGTGATAGACATACTCTCATAGTCCGGGGATACTGAACCCTGCAAATCTGCCTCCATTGGTATTCTGTAGGCTCTATGTTTAAGCAGTTACTGAGGAAAGATTCTGTGAAATTTTGCAGTTGCTGCCTTGGATAGAAACAGATAAAACAACAAAGAGCTCTTTTAAAATTAAGACCTTAAGCCACAGGCCAATATTTTTTCTTTTCCCCAAGTGGTATTAAACCAACAGCTAACTTAGATGCTGGGTGTGGGTGTGGGTGTTTGCAGTTTAGACCACTTAATCAGTTTAAGCTGCTTGTGTAAAGAGTGTTTCAGATGAACAGTTAGACATTCACATTCTTGAGTCACTATTTGCACATACAGATCAATTTTGGAGCACCTTGAAGGTGTGTGACCAGGCATGTTGAAAGTCTCACTTGTGGCCTGTTGTTTCTGTTGCTTGAATAAGATAAAAAGCATGGCCACAAGATGCTCCCTAGGGTAATGGTACCCAGACTAATAAATCTGGACTTGCTGAACATCAGGGCCAAAAAGCAGCTTTCTTACTGGGGATTTGTATGCTACACAGGGTTTCTGTCAGCTTTCGCTATAATGAAATCCTCCTGCTGGCAACTCTGTGATCTGTTTTATGCCTCTAAATAATTCTGGATTTGTTTGTTTGCTTTTTACATTTAAAAACAGTCTACTTATGTGTCTTGATGGGAAATGAGATGTAGTGAGATATCACACGTATAGTGGGACACAGAGAAGTAGAACTGAAGCATGAGGCTTAACGGTTTCCCCATGTGTACAGTGATGGCAGTGGGAACCTCTACCTGTGGCAAACATGACAAAGCTCAGAAATGGCATGTTAGTCTTCTGATCAGGTGTCAGAAACCCTGAAGACTCTTAGTGGAAAGTATTTCATATCCTATGGTATATATGGATTTTAAGTACAGTTGAGGTCTCAGGGTAACACTATTCTGTGATCTACTGACAAATATTGGTCTGTGTGTACTTCTGGCAGATTTGTTAGAACACGATATTCCGAAGCGCAAAGAATCGGCATCTAGGGCTCACTCATTTCCCAAATTAAACAGATTTATAGAGAACATATATTTCTCTCCAGATGGTTAGCTCTGCTGTTGTTTAGTACAAAATCTTTTCTGTGCATTAACATTACAAAATTCTGCTATTTTTCTTTGTGCCATACAGCTAAAATTCCACCACTATAACTGACGGAGCTCAAACACACCATTCCATGCTGATTCTGTTGGAAGATGTGTTGTAAAAGTATGCTCAGAGAGGCAAATACACATTCTTCTTTTTTTATATGAGTCACAAATTGCTACACTGTATTCATAGTATCATAGTATCAGTCAGGGTTGGAAGGGACCACAAGGATCATCTAGTTCCAACCCTCCTGCCATGTGCAGGGACACCCCACACTAGACCAGGCTGGCCAGAGCCTCATCCAGCCTGGTCTTATTTTTGACCAGACAGATGCATTGGCTGTGCCACTGAGTCATTTTAATGATTGGCATATTCAGCTTCAAGGATATTAAACCAGGAGAAAATTGTACCTATCAGAAGGATCAGGAAAAATACCAAATAGTTAGAGAAATAACTAATTACAATCCTACCAGCTTTGAATTGAAACTGTTACAGGACACTCCCAACATCACAAAAAAAATGACTTCATTTAAAACAGAAACTGCAGCTATAAAATATTCATTATTCTGTCATTAAAAGAGAGTTAAAATGTGTCTCCCTGATGAAAGCTCTAGAATTGTTTTGTTCATTTGAATAGGAAGAGATGGTTTACTGGCAGCCCTATGGGCAAATCCATACAGAAATTGTTTAAACATCACATCAACACAGTTTAATTATGACTAATCGTGCCCCAAACAAGTAAATGAGACAGAGAAATAGCAGCACAAGCATATCTCTGTGTTCTGAACTGATACCCCATGTTATTTAACACAGAAACATGTAGAGGTTTGTTAAAAGGAATGTTGTGGGCAGTTCAGGCGTTGCCAAGATAGACTTTTCAGTGCTCCAGTGATCTCATTTTAACATCATTGTTTTTTTGGGGGGATCTGAGAGATTTCAGCACCAGCAGCCCAGTCCCTCTCTCTCCTTGTACAGTTGCATGAGAAAATAAAAATATTTAGTTTCTTACTGTTTGGCTTGACCATCTACCCCTGTGAGCATATGCCTGGACATTGACCTTTTCATTTGTGCTTGACCTCATTCAACTTCCTTCTGATCTAAGATTGCACATCAGTGCTTAATTTGGTTTATTTATCTTCTCCTGCAGATTATTAACCTCTTCCTAAAGGCCATTTGGCATCCAGTTCTTGCTTCCATTGGTAGAAGTTTCCTGTCACAGGGAGCATGCATGTGGCAGCAGGTGGTTGAGCTGTGAGTGTAGGATGGATTCAAACAGGCTTTTAACCGTTTTGGTGCTGGGCATTTAGCCTGGTGATAAAAACTTTTCTCTCAAGTTAGTAAATGAGCTTTCTTCAGTGGCTTTGGGTTGTTCCAATCTGGCCAACAATTTAGTGAATACAGGGAAGTAATAACAAAAATTACTAATTATCTCTACATAGCATGTTGGTGTTCCTGCAGTGTGACAGCCTCTCTGTGCAGAGGATTTATACTCCAAGGGTTGCAGCAGAACAGAGTTGTTAAGTCTCTCATTACTAATTTGTAGAGGGGCACTGACTGAGTATCAGTCCCTAATCAACTTGCTTGAGGCTCTCTGAAGCCTTTAGAGCTTTAGGTTTACAAGTACATAGGGATACCTGCATCATCATAACATAATTAGTGCAAATATAATTACATCTTTCAGTGGTGTTAAGACTGGCTACTTGGAGTAAATAACATTTCCATTAAAACCTGTGCCAGTCTGCACAGTGACCCTTGAACAAGTCTGTGTGTACACAGCAGACATTGATTTCACATAAAGTGTCCCTCTGGGGTGAAAACTGCAACACCATGAATATGGCTTTAACCCAGGCTCTTTATTGTTTTGTGTTTCTATAAAATAGTAGCATTTTGTGCCTTAATTCTGTTTCACCAAATAGCTGTCCTATGAGACTTACTGTGTGAGGTAAATATTTGTTCCCCATAAAATCAATATCTCAGTTAATATGGAAATGAGGGCTAACAGTTTCTGGGGGGAAAAAAACCCCCAACCAAACAAAAACCCAAAATCAACACCAAACCCCCACTCCACTAATTAGTAGTAAATCTGCATGTTTCAGGCATTTCTAGTTAATTAGTCACAGATGAGTCTAGATGCAGCTGAGTTACTATGTCCTGGGAGGTGAGTGGTCCCAGGAAGAATTCTAGCAGAGAATTTTCCTTAGATACTTTTCTTTCAAAGCATCTTTGGTTTCCAACAGAACACCTCAATACCCAAGATTTGCAGGTTTTGCTTTTGCCTGAGTGGTACCACGCTGTGGACTGGTTGTGCAAGGCACAAGCATAGAGAGAATGGCAACAGAATACTTTTACATGGAAGCACAAGTGTGGTTGGTGAGGAGCAGCTGAGGGAACTGGGCTTGTCTGCGGGCTCTCTCATTAGGGGCTGCCAAACAGGTGGCTCCAGCCTCGTGCAGGGGCCCCAGTCTATAATCAATGTCTTCCAGAAATACAACAGTTCTTCTGAGCAAGCTGAAAGACCTCTTTTGAACTGTTATGCCTTTGGCATCTGCAGTCTTGCTTACTGAGGTAATTCCAGTGTCGTCTGCTCAAGGTCGCTGGGGTTCTGTTTTTCACTTTTGTTGTGTAGCTTTCTCTGTTGTTTCCCTGTCTTGCACTGAATGGCAGTCAGTACCCCCTAACAAGATGAATTGTTTTTGTGTTTTCCTTGCTTGTAACAGAGATCTGAGAAGATTTTTCTAGGTGAATCGGCGGTGGGTTTGTTGCCCAGTTCAAAGCTCCACCGTGGCCCTGCAGAGGTGGTGGCCATTGCTGGGCAAGGCCTCACGCTAGCTGTAAGAAGCTAGGGCCCCTCTGGGGATTAGCGGCTGAGGAGCTGCAATTCCTTCTGCTGCCCCAGGGTGAGTGGGCTTCTGCCTGTAGGAGAGCAGCAGGGTGATCACAGAATCAACCAGGTTGGAAGAGACCTCCAAGATCAGCCAGTCCAACCTATCACCCAGCCCTATCCAATCAACCACACCATGCATTAAGTGCCTCATCCAGTCTTTTCTTGAAGGTCTCCAAGGATGGTGACTCCACCACCTCCCTGGGCAGCCTATTCCAATGGCAAATCACTCTCTCTGTAAAGAACTTCTTCCTCATATCCAGCCTAAACCTCCTCTGGCACAACTTGAGACTGTGTCCCCTCGTTCTGTTGCTGGTTGCCTGGGAGAACAGACCGACCCCCACCTGAGCCTCTTCTTCTCCAGGCTAAACACCCCAGCTCCCTCAGCCTCTCCTGATAGGCCTCCTCATCTTCAGGAAGACATCATCTGCTTGACTATACCTACCCATGATGACCCATAAGCCACAATAGTGCTTGGTGGCCAGTAAGCTAAGCAAGGTCTTGAGATGCTCTGGAGCTGGGTGAGGCAAGAGGAGCAGGCAAGGAGCTGTTTTCAGGGTTGGAAGAGGCTGTGCAGCAGTGCCTGTGATGTAGGACAGTGAATGGTAAGGGTAACTCCCAGAGAGGAGATTTCAGATGTAAATACATGTACCTATCTTTTTATTTGTGATATGGAATAGTGTTGTCTTCCTTGTGCATAAGCAGAGCTGGGTTCTGCAGTAAATTGCCACACTTGTCTGCAGCTGTTACCTTGGGCAGCATCAGGTGCAGTGTGGAAGGTCAAAATGCCATTTGCTGTGCTATGGAGTTCCCTGGTCAGGAGCTGCCGTTTGTTAGCCAGCCTGTATCAGTAATGAGAGGCACAAATTGGTAACACCTGAACTTGGTCCTCCCTGGCAGCTGTGAGTCCTCCATTTCACTGTGGTGGGACACAGAACACTGGGAATCTTTGTGCTGAGGACACAGAGCAGTCAGGGAACTGCTGCTTCATCTTGCCCTGCAGCAAAGTTTGCTTCTTCCTGTTAAATGGTGCCATGGCTCCATTCAGCTTTGGAGGTCGCAAAGTGTGTGGAAGGGCTCCAACTCTGACCATGGACCAGCAGCAGACAGGTGAGCATTCTGTCTCTGGTAGGGATAGCATGGCCAGGTGCTGGGGCTGTAGTACTTGAGTAAGCCTAAGCTTTAAAAATGTTTGCAAAGAAAAACTGTGGCTTGGCTGCCTGCTTTGTTCTTGTTGTGTTAAATGTGAGTTTAATTTTAGTTATTGATAACACACCAGGGGGTATTTTCTCTTTATGTGGAGCTTTAACAACTTGTTCTGGAAAATGATGCAGTATTCCTGTGCTTTTTTGGTCCCCCAAATGAGGTACAGTTGTTCTAACAGCCTCTGGCAATTTGGAGAAGAGCACGCAGGTGTAGTTTGCTTTGCACACATTCCTGCTGTGTGCAGGGCATGTTTACTGCTCAGCAGAACAAATTGCCCGGTGTCCTTCTGGATGTCTCAAAGTGTTTAGCAGAGAATCAGAAATTATGTTGCTAGGACTTCTGTGTTTCACTGCATATGACCTCAAAGAAATAGATTGTGAAGGGTCAGTGCCCACTATTCCTACAGAAGCTTGGAGGAAAATCCCTCTGGCATTTCTGCAGTCCTGTGTAGTTTTCCTACTCACCACGATGAAGGACTTTTCTAAGTTCTTCTATATTTGTTAATAACCAGTCTCCATAATAGAAGAAGTCTGCAGACTTTTCTGTTCCTATCTGACTTGGTTGAACTTTGGGGTATTTTTATCTTTCCATTACTGTTCCTTTTTTAAAGTGAAGAAATGCCAATCTTTGTGAGGTTAGAAACAAATAAATGATGCCACATTTCAGAGTCAGGGCAGGAGTGATACCTGGTTACAGGTTTTGCACATAAATTGGGTACATTTCCTTCTTTTCTGCAGCTATCTTGTATTTGGAATGATTGGACCAGTTGCCTTCTGTGCTAATTATCCTGAATTTCTCTCCAGTGACCCAGACCTCCAGCAGTTTCAAAGTGACTTTTGGCTCTGCGGAGAAATGTGGTTGATAGTGCAAATAGTGGTGTCATGGAGTTGACAGTCAACTGCTCATCATTGTATAAGCTACAAAGCTTTTAATGTTGTTAGGTGAGAAACAGAAGCACTTTTGGAAAGACTGTTGTGCAGGAATACTGCACAAAGCTCTTCACAGAGAGAGTTGTTAGGTATTGGAATGGGTTGCCCCAGGAGGTGGTGGAGTCACCATCCCTGGAGGTGTTCAAGAGGGGATTGGACATGGCACTTGGTGCCATGGTTTAGTAGTCATGAGGTCTTGGGTGACATGTTGGACTTGATGATCTTTGAGGTATTTTCCAACCTCATTGATTCTATGATTCTATGGTGGCTCTTGCTCTTGCAGAAGGTGAGGAGCAGAGCTGAGAAAGGGGAGATGCTGGCTGCTCCCATGGAGACCTCTCCTGTCCCACAGCAGCAGCTGTTGGCTATGAGACAGAGAAGTATCTATCCATGTAATGGTTCTTCAGTTTTGCTAGACTGTGTTCCTAGTCAGCTGGAGGAAAAGAAAAGGAGCATTGTGGGCTGCAGGCTGGCTTGATGGTGCTGGCCTTCAGCTCCTGAAGACACAGGAGTGTCCCTGTTAGATAGAGACAGAGTGTGCTGAGAGTCTCAAGGAACAACAGCACATCAGTAATTTAATGGCTGAGAAAGAATCTTCCCTTTTGTTATTGTTTTTCCATCATCCCCCATGCAAATGTGGTTGAAATGGCAGGAGGCAGCAGATGGGGGTGAACTTATTTGCTATGGCACTGCTGCTTCTGAAATGCCACGGCTGCATTAAATCATTTCATTGTGACAAGCTGGTTTTTAATTTAGTTGTGAAAAGTCACTCTGAGTGTATAAGCTGGAAGCTAGACCAGATCACTGACAGGCTGTGGTCATGGATTTGTGTTAGTCTTCCCTAAAGAAACTGCTTATGGAGGGTGAGTATATAGGCCATTTGGTATAGCAAAGGTTATTTCTGTGGTGAAGATACTTGAAAAACCAAGGCTGTGTCTTGTTTGCTATGTACTATATGTAAATCTCTGTGTATATCACAGGTACTCTGCAGCTGTGGACAGATGCTGAAAATATATAAACTGGTAATGACTTGATTGTCACTGGGAAGGGTTTTATGTACTGGAATTGCAGAAGCTGGAATGACAGAGTTGTGTTGATTCAAAGTGATGATCTGAAATTACCATATGAGGCACTATTTATAAAGCTTCACAGAAGTTAATGTTATGTGTGAGCACAGTGCTGATTTTTATGTAGTTAGTTATTGGTTTTGTATGCTAGACAAAGACTATAGGTTTTGGCCTTGCAATATATTTGCTGACTTCCAGCTATTAAATATTTATGGCAGTGTTCTAAATTTTCCATTAAGAACATGTGAAACCTTGAAGCATTTTATAACCTACAGCTTTGCTAAGCTTTTTGCAACAAGGGAAGGGCAATCTGAGGATCACCCTGTCTGCACCCATTGTGAGCTATTCTGTTTGAATGTTGTGAAGAGAAACTCCAGTATTCTTTCATGTTCTGTCCTTCTCTGCCATTAGTTTTAACTGTTTCATCATTACCTTTATATTCCAGTACCCACAATTGAAAGTGTGGATGTGTTACACCAGGAAAACATAGTAAGGGGCTCCCTAACCTCAAGAGTTGAGAGTGTAAATAAAATAAAGGCAAGCAAGGCAGTGTTGGCACTTTTTGTGAACCAGGGATCAGGCAGAGACAGGTTAAATGACGTGCTTGAAGTCATGGTGTCAGCATGAAAGATCTCACTGCAGGAGAGTGGCATTTTGCAGCACTTGCCCATTCATTTACTCCTTAGCCAACTGGTCACACTGATCTGTTGGTGTCACTCAGGGTATGATTCGCATGGAAAGTCAAGCCAGGGTAAAAACACTTCAAATAAACTCTCTTGAGTACAGCCACAGCATGGGCTTGGAGGATGTTCCAGACCCATCCTGAAGAGATTAATCTGTGGGAAGCTCCAAACCCACTCAGAATAAAAGGCGAAAAAGATTTCTCAGGCTGAAACTGTGCAGTTGTGCTGACTTAATGAGGAAATTTGATGTGTCTGTTGATCCCCAGTGCTGATAGGGCAGGTGCTCTGTCGGTCTTCACTTAAAGCCTGTAACTCCAGTAATAACTGCACTTAAAGCATCTGTGTTACACTGCAGTGACAGCTGGTGGGGCTTGGCCTTGTGTAGGTGTTGGAACTGGGCTGGCATCCAGGGTCTGCAGGATCAGTCTCTCACTGTCTTGAAGCACTTGAAAACAATCTGTGGGTGAAGTATGCCCATGATGTGAGAGTTGTGTGGTCTGAGTCTTTACTTTGAAATAAACCAACTGCAGTTGTTTATTCTGCTATGGAAATGCAGTGGGAGGAATTGGACACAAGGTCAACTGACTGGAAGCATTTGTTACTGTGCTTAGCCGTAACAGACATCCTGTTGGGGGCTCTGTCATGCTGAGTGTGCCAGAAAAACATGGCTGTTGCTTTCAAGTGAAGAATTCTAGAGGATTTGTTAAATGTATTTTAGAAGTGAGAGGCGTCTATAGCAAGTACACAAGACAATAAATAAACAGGAGTGAAATAAAGTTTAGATACAGATGGGAAAAATACTGTGCAGCTTAGGGAAGAAAATTCTACAGTCCTGTGGAACTTGATAGTTGACTCCTGGGGCATTTAAAGAGCCCCAACATCCTTGAAAATGCTGTGCAGGAGATACAAGTCCTATCACACTTACTAGAATGCTTCAAAAGTAACATGAGGAAGGGCTGTTTTCACTCTTTAAACAAGGAAGAAATTTCTGCCCTGTGGTGCTTCTGCTAGACCTGAGAATGATGTCAAAGAAGTGCCAGTTACAGAGGTTTTATTCTTGGTTTCTAAGCAGGAGTGTTTGTTCTCAGCGACTTTCCAGCCTGTTTGGATGAAGAGCAATCTCTCCAGATGGCCACAGTCATTTGTTCAAGAGCTGGAAAACAAATTCTCTTTCTTGACTGTTGCAGCCATATTGCAGATGTATGAATGAAACGGAGAAGCAGCAGCTTGTTCTGATCCTTCACTTCCCTTCACACATTTCTTGGAGTGCATTCCCTGATGGTCAAGTTCAGCTCTTCTCATTGCTGTCTCTGCTGCTGAGGCTGCTGTTACTCTCCTACTCAAAACAGCTGACTCTGCTTTCCTCCTGGGGAGCCCAGCTTGACCATTTTGGCTTACCATACAAAACTCTTGAGGCTTTTATTCGGGCTCTAGGAAGCTTTAAGTGTAATCCTGCAATGTCTGTGCAATTGCTGTACTGAAATTCAGATTAGGAAAGGAATATAATTTTCTGTTATGTTTCACCTATCATTAAGCTTTAATTTTACTTTCTGCTGTTTTGTTATGGTTGATATAACCTTCCAAAGAGTTTCTTCTGCTCTTAAAGCTCATCCCCTTCTTTTACTCTTTTCCTACCCCCCTCCCACCACCCAAAGAAATATTGCTATTGTCTTAAAGTATGGTATTTGCATATGAATGCTGTATTTATAGCAGTGATATGAAAATATCTTGGCTGGCAAAATGTAAGTGCTTAACCTGAGGGGAAGAGCAGTTTAGCTCGGTTTTCTCAGTGGAACATCCTAACTAGCTGCTGGCTCAGTATAAAATATGTACATGTGGTGTTCAGTGATAGAGCTGGGTGAATTACTCGTGGTAAAACACATTTGCTGTAGGGACTTGAAGAATCAGAAGGAAAGTAGAAAGATGGTGTAATTGCCAACAACAGAAAAAAGTGTGTGTGTGTGGGGGGGGTGAGGGGAGATATAGGTCTCATTTTTGAGCATGTGTATCTGTTAGAGGTATAAATTCATTCCCTGCTATAGTCTAATATCCTTCATCTGGACTCCATTTGGAAAATAAAAGGGAGTTACAGACCAACAGAGAGAAATGGTGGGCACAGGACTTCATTAAAAAGAAATGTTTGCAACTTTTTCCTTGATGCCTTTGTGTAAAAAAAATCTGAGCAGGGCAGTTGGCTGAAGGAAGGTAGCCACTTGTAATGTATGTTTTACTAGATATTAATAATCTTTTAAAAAATCTAATAGGAATCCTGAGAAAGCCTTAAATCACAAGCAGGTGAGAGCTGTAAATTATAAGCAGCCTGTGTCTCAGAAATCAGGGTGAGATTTGAGAAGGGAAATCTGTGATATGGAAATCCTAGAATCAACAAAGGTGGAGAAGACCTCAAAGATCATCAAGTCCAACCTGTCACCCAAGACCTCATGACTGCTAGAGCATAGCACCATGTGCCACGTCCAAACCCCTCTTAAACACCTCCAGGGACGGCAACTCCACCACCTCCCTGGGCAGCACATTCCAATGGCTAACAACTCTCTCAGTGAAGAACTTTCTCCTCACCTTGAGCCTAAACTTCCCCTGGCGCTGCTTGAGACTGTGTCTTCTCGTTCTGGTGCTGGTTGCCTGGGCTGGAAAGCAGAAGAAAGGCAAAAAGTCTGCTACATCTGTGCACAAGGGGAGCTGGGAAGGTTCACAGACACTTGCATTTAAATTCATATTTAGAAATAGCTTTCTGCTGCTGCTTCATGTGCTTGTCTGTCCAGCTATAATTATCCGTCCTCCTTTTTCTCCAATTACATGCTGCATAATGTTTAGCAGCTATTCCAAGAAGCAGCTTATTCCTGTGTGACAAGATTTAATTAAACTTCCACTGAAATAATTAGTGAGGGTATCTCAAAAGGCTGTTTAAAATCAATGCAGTGCCGAGGACCAAATAGAGTTAACACTGTCATCAAGGATCAAAGTCGCCAAAGAACGTGACTGAAAATTAAACCCCCAGCAAGAACCTAATGCAGAGGCATACCGAAGCAGTTGTGATTTTCTGCCTCTTGGGGTCCTACCTACAAATTGATTTGACATGGAAAATTTCCCTCAGGAAGCTTAAAAATGGTAAATTTCCATTAATTACATAGCAAAGAATGTTCTTCCTATAATTTATAATCCATTAGGATTTTATGTTTTTATATTGCCTTTTCTTCCCCTTACCTGTGTTTTGTGCTTTGGTGGTGGAGGTTGTTAGAGGTTGGTTTGGGTGGTTGTGTTTCCTGTAGCTTGAGGACAGTTAAGTGCCTAAACCATGGGTTTCCTTGGGCACACCAGAACACACACTCCCCCCCCCCCACCGCCCCCAGCCTATATTTTCTAGTTCTTCAGTGTCTCAAGAACTCAGGAGCCAAGAAAGCAGCTTTTCCCAGTAATGTGTAGGGCAGTGTTTACTTCAAGTAGGATATTCTCATCCCTTTGTAGAGCTGTAATTTGTATTATGAACCAAATCCTAGCTCTGCCCAGGGACTGTGCCAACGTAAATTTAATCAGCAATTGATTTCTGCAGGAGCTAGATCAAGGTGCCTTATTCAGCAGCACAGGGCACAGTGCAATTATTTCTCTCGCCAGCTGTGCATTGCACAGAGCTGCTCTGGGGGGGCAGCTGTGAGCAGTGGAGATCCTCAACCGTGAGGCAGTGTGGGCCATAGTCTGCTGTTCCCTGTGCCCTGCACTGGAGAGGTTGGTGCACCGGAGAGCACTCTGCAGAAGGAAATGCTGAAAAGTCTTCTTGCCTGGTTTGTGCTATGGATCGTTTTTCCCCAGGCATTGACATTTTATGTTTCCCTCTCTTCTTTTTAAACATCATAACATGCAGTTAGCTTGTGTTGTTCAGAGCTGCACAGCAGTGCCTAAGCCAGATGTTTAGCAGGATTTTCAGATGACCTTTATGCATGTGCTAAGGCTCTTTGAAACTACAATAGCCAGTGTGGAAAACACAAGTTGGGCAAATAAGGAGAATGCCACAGCCTCGGGGCATGAGACAACAGTGCCCTGTGGCTCATGAGGAAGGACTTCCCTGCCAGGTGGGAAAACCTGCCTCTGTGTGGGTGGCTGCCCTGCCTAGCACCTTGGAAACAGCTGGAGCCAGGTCGGTTAGAGGCAGGATCCTGAGCTAGCCTGGCTGACCAGCAGGTGTTTCTGTTCCTCCTTGTTCCAGCTGCACATGCAGTCTGTTGTGCTAGGAGGATGGCTGAATGTCTGTAGTATTTATACCTGGACTTGCTGATTTACATTGCCTGATGCTAAGGAGTGCACTCCTGGGCAGAAACATCATTAAAATACCAAGAGCTGCAATGAGGGGAAGGGATTTAGGGAGGGTATGTTGCACATTTGTCATCTCTTTTGAGCTGTGCTGTGCTCGAGTTGAACTGTGAAGATCTGAATAATTTACTCAGAAAGTTATGGTCCCTCTGTACAGCACTGAAACACTGAAGATCAGTAAATATTTAATAAAAACATTTCTTCTGCAGCCATGCCCTTGCATGAGTCACTCAAGCCTTGCTGAGTGTGCTGAGCAGTCAGGAGCAATATTCTGTGCCTTCAGGATTCCTTCAGTGTTTCTGATCTCAAGAAAAATAATTCTTTTAAAGGCTCTTTAAAAATCACAAGTGAATAATTGAAAGCAGGAACAATAAGCTGTGTTTGTGATATGTAGATAAGTCTTGTAAGTCTTTGTGCTTTTCTGTGCATACAGATATAGGTAAATAAAATTGAGGCCAACTGTAGGCAGCAGGAGAAAAGCTGGGACTGAGTGGAGTCAAGTACAGTCCAAGTAAATGTTGTAGAGCTCCTGTAATCTCTTAATGTGTTTCCCTCGTTACTTAGCACCTCCAAAGCAAGTCAGTGTTGAAAAACAGCTAAAAGCTGGTTTGGGTTTTAGTTTTGTAGTGGGGATTCAACAGCAAAAACTTACAGATAAAAAAGAAAGGTGTAGCAAATTCCAGTATCTGTGAGCTTCGCTGCTCTCCATGAAGGCAATTCCATCTGCCTGCTTGCAAGGCTGTGTGCCTAACCCTACTTCATACACCTTGTGGCTCTAATGAACTTCTGGCCGCTTACCTGGTCGTTTTTAAAGGGGAGGTAGATACAGTGGGTAGGGTTAGAACAGAAATGTTCTGTTTCACTGCTCATAATGTGATTAATCTTTGACACTTTGGTGAACGTGTCCAGAGAATGGCAACAAGGCTGGTAAGAGGCCTTGAACACAAGCCCTATGAGGAGAGGCTGAGGGATCTGGGATTGTTTAGCCTGGAGAAGAGGAGGCTCAGGGGTGACCTCATTGCCCTCTACAACTACCTGAGGGGTGGTTGTGGCCTGGAAGGGGTTGGTCTCTTCTCCCAGGCAACCAGCACCAGAACAAGGGGACACAGTCTCAAGCTGCGCCAGGGGAGGTATAGACTCAAGGTGAGGAGGAAGTTCTTCACCAAGCGATTTGTTCCTCATTGGAATGTGCTGCCCATGGAGGTGGTTGAGTCATTGTCCCTGGAGGCGTTCAAGGGGAGATTGGACGTGGCACTTGGTGCCATGGTCTAGTCATGGGGTCGGTGTTGATAGGCTGGACTCGATGATCCTCGAGGTCCTTTCCAACCTAAGTGATACTGTGATACTGTGACTCCTTAACAGAATATTGTCTACCTTGAGAGTCTCCTATTTAATAAAACAGCTAGAGTGAGGTTAGCAGGACTTTCTTTGTGATGGCACTTTACTAACCAGCACTCTAACTGCATGACCACACCTGCAGCAATTGACATTACTGCTTTACCTGGAGACAGATTTGGTGATGTGCCATCTTGTTATTGGCTTTGCTTCTCCAGAGAGCTTTAAATTTGGCTGAATCTCTGTTTATTTTGCCACTTAAATGCTTTTCCCCAAACACTCACTTCCCTGACAATTGTTCTTACTCATATCTGTCATCCAAGGATTTTAGAACATTTGAAGTTAAATCTCCTGGTGGTTTTCTTTTCTTGTTCTTTATCTTTTTTTTCCTCTTTCAAGCTGTTGCTATCAATACTGATTTTAGTATCTGTCAATTTAATTTCTTTGCTGCCTGTACCATACAGAACAGCTTACTGTAGTGTAAATGCAGTGACTTGTTACATTTTTAACCGGTTAGAAGTTTACCTGTCTGGAACCACAAGTCTGATTAATGTTGTTGTGAGAATAATGTCTTCATGATATAAAGCCAAGAGGCACTAGAAGTGCAAGAGCTTAGTAGCAGTGCTCCAGGCAAGAGGTAATGGTGCTCACGCTGGAGAGGGAAAGGGTTCCCGGGGAATAAAGAGGCAGATCAGGTCAGTGAAGTCAGAGCAAGTATTTGTCAGTGCACCTTCAGCTTTCAGTGCTTGTGACAGCAACAGGCTTGTGATGATGGCTCCGATTCACATCCAGTTTGCCAGATGTTAAGGTGTGGACACAGACTGTGGGCTGCCTGAAGGCAGTGGGATGCAAACCAGAATAACCTCTGACCATAATAACACAACAGCATTTGGGATTTTTGCATCAAGTGCCCATGTTGGACATGTAATGCAATGTCTGCCTAAGCAGTCTGTGGATGATGAAAGAGCCTGGGCATGTTAGAGATGAGCAGGTTAAGCTTCAAAAGATAGGAGGTTGAGATAGGAGCAGACGAAGACAAGATACGATCAGCTTATACCTCCTTCCAAAAGGTTAGCCACGGGAAAAATGCAAGTCTTGGTGGATAAGTTAAACATGACTTAAGGCTGTTGTCAGCCACTTGGTGAAACCGCTCCTAGAACAGCTGCTGCTGAAGAGAGCTTGTTTGCTTCCCATACCTCTGGAGTGAACCTTTTCACATGCTCTTGATAGCTCTCTTTGAAAGACTTCTTCTGAGCCCATCTGCCATTGTGCCAGTTTGCAAAGACGGCTGGGGGAGGGCCCCGCGGGAAAGGTGGCAGCACTGGTTTAGCAAGCAGAACTTAAAAACTGTTTTCTTTTTGTGAATTAGTAAAAAAAGTATCATGATGACTAGCAGTCCAATTACAGAGACAAAATCATGTCTGTTACCCTTCCTCGACCATCTTTCTGCAAATGGTCATTCCCTTTTTCTTCCCTCCAGCAGTCTTTAGGTCAGTCCAAGAGGGGAAAATACCTGCAGGTGAAAACTGAGACTTCTCAGTATTTGGTGGAAAGAGAGAACAAATATATGTGGGCTAAAGATACATTAAAAGGTTGCCATAGGAATTACTTAATAACACATGCAATGGGAGTATTTTGATTTGTTTTAAAGGACTTTGAAGGTGTTCATAGCTCTGGGGATCCTCACTGCTGAGTTCTGCATCAGCAAGAAGGAAAAAGTTCATCCTAATGCAAAAGTCTGTTTTGTGAGATTATACTTTACTGGTACCTGGAGACTGGAGTAAAGACAAAGATGACAGTACTACTCCAAGACAAAGGGCAGAGGGCATCTGGAGACAGAGTTGAGATCTAAAACTATAGTTTAGAGAGATGAGACACTGGATTTGCTGCATTTTAGAAAAGAAAATGTGGGGCATCTGAGGGACTGCAGGGGCCAGGGGGCTGTGTGCATTGGCAGTGTCGTGTGGAGGTGGGAGAGAATGTGCCACCGCTGACCTGGAGAAGGAGATGGGATAGAAAGGGAGCTCAAAAGGTTTTGGTTTTGTGGAATGACATGGCTGAAATCCATAGGCTGCTCCTCCTTTCCTGAGCTGCTTTATCTTCCACAGCAGTAATCCTTTTAGAAATGCTTCTCTTGCAGAGCCCCATTTTCAGTATGCAATAGGAATGATAAAATAAGCTAAGGGGAAGTGCTGTGCTGGGCATTGCTCATGTTTGCCTGACATCAGCCATGAACAGCCAGAAAGTTTGCATGGAAATTGCCCTTGTGGCTTTGGTTGCTTTAAAAAAATGTGTTCTTCAAGATCACCTGAAAAGTTCTTTATTCCAGGATTCTGTGCAGGATGCATCACAGCCTGGCGCTGGAGATCCAAACCCGCAGAGCACTGCACATGGTCTGAAAGAATTGCAAAATGGGGCTTTGCAAAAGCACCTTTTGAAGCAGTGTGGAATTTTCTAATTGCCTTCTGCTTGCTTCTACGTCCTTCAATTGTCTAAACAGCACCTTTATAACAACAGTGCCATCCACTTGCCAATTTGGCTTTTCATTCCTGATAATAAGCACGTGGGATACAAAAATAGCCATTCTCCTCCTGATCATCAAAGTTTAGCTGCATTTCAAAGGATTTGGCAGTTCTCCAAATAAGACATTACAGAGCAGCACAGGCAGGTATCAGTATTTGTTGCTTCTGCATTTTGTGCTTTGAAATCTCTGCGTTCCTTCTGACACGGCCAGAAATAATGACCTATTGTTCCCCTAAACCAGTTTGAAGTACGTCTGGATTGCATATTGCATTATTTTTGTATGGGAATGTATCTTCTGGAACAACAAAGACTAAGTGTAGTGCAGGAAAGTTTTATGTGTTTGGAGAGATGAAACACTTGCTGTCTCTGCAGTGGTCTGCACTGCACTGCCTTAGCTCTGCCTTAGACAAGACACAGCCAAATTGTCTTGTGTCAGTTTGGAGGAGAAAGATTAGATCTGCACTTTGGTTTCTCCATAGAGCTGTGCCTGTGCAGGACTCAAGAGAGTGTATTACCCAGGGTGCAAAAGACTAAAGTTGAGAGACCTGTGCTGCGTTTTCCAGAGTGAAAACCTGGCTATTGACTGAATCACTGGAAAAAAATGCCTCACGGTCTTATCTCAAGCTCTCTGTGGGTCAAAGCGTGAGCCCTGTTCACATAAATCAATTTGTTTAAAGCAGTGTGGTCCTGATCAAGAAAGCACCTGCCTTCTGGCTTCAGTGGGATGAGTTGTGCAGCTAAGAGCTCCCTGGCTGTTGGAAAGGCTGATAATCTGTTCATTGGAATTTCAGGCTTTGGGTTTTTGAGACAGCCTTGGCTTTTCTGTTGAACCTTACCAATTTAATTCCTGATTTAATCCCTCAGTCCTTCCCCCCCCCCTCCTTTTTTTGCATTGTATTAAATTAAAACTATATTCCACGCCATCTGAAATTTAAAAATATTTTTAAGAAAACATCACACACCCCTCCCCAGATGAAGTTTTGCAAAGCTTGGTGGGTGTGATAATCCTGGCTACGAGCCCAGCAAGCAGGGCTGCAGAACCAGTACCTAGAACTGGACTTGCTTATTATAAGGATGCTGTGGAATATACTGGTGTCTTAATACTGCAAATGCAATTAAGGTTAGAAAAATGAATGTAGCTGATTTCTGATCATAAATCCATGCTTAATATACAGGAGATTTTAGAGCTGCCCATTTGAAGGATTAGAGAGCAGGCAAAAGCAGCGTTGTTCCTTTATCTTCAAGCCACACGCAAACGGTGGCATCCAAGGGCTGCTTTTTTTGCTAAGCTCAATATGACTTATCTTCTAATAGCAATATACATTGTTCTTCCCTTGAAAAAGATTCTGAGATTCAGCTTCCCCTCAACTGTTCTCTTTCTCCCCTTCTCAGTCTCCAGCTTATTTTTTGTTTTTAACATGCAGAGGAAATGATTTGCTTCAAAGTATGTATCTTGTCGTACCATAAACTCAAAGAGAGGACGGGGAAAGGCGTCTGTGCTCGGCTGAGCTAATGAGGAAGTGACTCAGTCTGTGTCTAACATCTCCTCGCATCACAGAGAGTGTTTGACAAAGAAAAATGGGTTTTGCTTTAAATGCTTAGAGCCTCCACAATAACTGATCATAGTTTGTAGATTACAATAGGCTTAAAACAACAATAAACCATGAGCCTCACTGCCTGTTCTGTCTGCAGTTTATAAATACCAAATGCAGCTCAGAAACAAATCCTTAATTTGAATTGACGTAAACCATACTTTAGTGACATTAAAATCTTAATTGAAAGAAGAGAGCAGAAATACAGACCTGTAACCTTACCAGCCCTCCCTAGAGAAGGTTTGCAGGTCACTGGGGTGCAGTATGGGCAATCAGCTGTTACAATATGTTACCCTTGTATTTACTGAAGCAAGGTGGAGAAGCTGCTTGGTCCTGTGAAATGAAAAGATACTCAGTGTAGTACTTCACACTCGTGCTAAAATTCAGCACCCAAACAGAACTGTGATCTGCTGTCATAGGTCACATTAGAGACCAACCCTGCCATTTTTTTATTGGTATTCAATTTTCAATGCAATGGCTGTGATGGGAAGGGCTCAAATAAGACCAGGTGTTTGGTCATGGTCTTGTCCCCAGTCCCATTGGTCTTGTCCCCAGTCCCATAAGACAATCTATTAGGGGAGTTGAGGTTTTCTCTGGAAGATGAAATTATTGCAGCTTCTTTGACTTTTTCTTGCATGTAGACATCTTGTTGTCTACCAGCAAGTGTAATATTTGGCATTCTAGTGTCCTGTAAAATGAAGTACAGAAAAAGTCATCTATCTAATTGCATAGCTACTGCTGTGACGTGTAGTGTACTAAATCACTTACACTGCTTGCTTAACTGAAGGAAAGCAGAAGATTTGTAAGGCTGGAAAATGGGCAAAACCATTGATATTCCCAGAAATTTCCATGCTGATTTTCTACCTTCTTAAGCCTGTTTTAACCCTGTAGAATATGCTATGTGATATATGTGCTGTAAATAAATGATATGATTATTCTATGGTTGGAAAAAAATTGTACTTCTAGGTATTTCTAAGGCAAGTTCCCCGTGGTTATTTCTTTGTCATGATACATCTGTCCTGTGCAATGAAAAGATGTGGTTCTAGACCACATTTATGAGCCTACTTGTGAGCTTAGGTGCAGTTTGTTCCTCTCATTTCTTCTATTATTCATGCTTGAGCAAATTGCTAGAATGTGACCCAAATTTGTAACCTTACAGAAATTTTTTTAACCAGTCTGGTTCTACTGGGGTAAAAAGTGAACCAAGAGTTAGAGAAATAGAAGTTTGGTTTGCTGGTGTTTTGTTAACCTCTTATGAAACAATTTCAACTTTATTGAAACCATCTACTTGTGTACAAACATTGTAGGGATTTACTTTGCAGTTATACTAGCTTCAATTCAGCTCCTGATGGTTTGTGAAACCTCCTGCTTCTTTATCGTACCCTGCAGAGGAAATTCTTGGCAAAAACTGAGTATTTTGAATTGTTCAAATTGCTTTACTCAAGCAGGTCCATTTTTAAGCATCAGTTTAATGTTTTCACTCAGCTGAGGCTGCTGTGGTTGTCAGTGAGTGCACAAGTGTGACAGGGAACAGGGATTCACTGCGTTCTGTACAAAAATCAGGTGCTATCCATCTCCTGTAATCATGACTCCTTAAAGACATTGTTCATCACCAAACTTTTCTTCTGCCACACTTACTCTGTGATCTAAACTTACTGCAACCATCTGTGAGCTCACAGCTTGGTAAATTAAGAGCAGAATAAACAAGAGCTGTTGATAAGAGAGCAAATGTTTTGGCATGTGCAGGACAAGGACATAACTAATAACTCCTTTAATGCTGGGGTTTGGATTTGGTGACATTTAAAATAATGAGCCAGCTGTCTCTGCACACTTTCATTTTGTAACCTCTGAGGGATAGGAAGAACCTGACTTTCTTCAGTGCTATTTTTATGTACAAAGAGAACTGGTGGCACCATCTTGAAACAAAGGAATGCACCAAACTCTGGGCATCAATTTTCAGTGGAGATCCTGCAGTCTTTACAAGCCTTGCACATTTTAATAGTATCTTTGAGGTGCATTAAAATATACATGTAACTTTTGTCCTAGGAAATAATTTTAATGTACATTTAACTTCCTGTGCTGGAAAGAAGGTGGCATGATTAGGGTTTGCAAATAGGGAGGTCAGGGAAATACTGGAGGAGAATTCAGGCTTAGTTACTGGCCTTGGTGCTATTTTAAGTGCTCAAGGTCCAGCCCTCCATTTTCTTCACTGACGGGGCAGAAAGGCAGCCAGCCTGAGCAGACACTTTTTGTTTTGTGGTAAATTCCAATAGTGTGTAACCCTTTGTTAGATCACCTGCTAGCAAAGCTAATCCACTTAGAGTCAGTTTCCAGCATTGCCCTAATGTCCCACAGTCCCTGAGATGCACCACTGAATTTCATGTAGATCTTCTCTTCCCAATGAAGAAGCTTATTATAGCAAAATTCCTGTGGGGAGTCAAGAGGTTCTGATAACCCTCTGCAGCAGCAGACAGATACTTTAACATATTGAAAAGTCATTGCAGTGAGCATGTGTGCAAGCACCACTGCTATTTATAGCAGCGGTTCATTAACTCCATGTTGAATGTGTGTGAAGTCCAGAGGCAGCCATGAAGGTTGTGCCTTGGGACAGGAAAGAAACCTGAGGCTGTGTCAAAGATGTGCGCTGTGCACCACTGTGCACTGCAGGGCTGGTGTGAAGAACTGAAAGCTGCACTTTCAATACCTTTAACTTCCATTGCAATTGTTATTTCTCACCCATCCTAAATTTGAGACTTGCAGCAACCTTCTGTGCAGACAGCAAGATCTGCTCTCATGTGCTTTGCCAAAGCAGGGGACAAGGTACCTGTATGTGCTGCTCAGGTGTGCAAGGACAGACCTGGGGCACTGGCAACATATATGGTATTTGAACACCTTACAGAGACTCAGCAGCTCTGAATTAAGTACCCTTGCACCCCTTCACTGCTGGGTTGCAGCTTTGCATACAACTGTATGTCTTTAAATAAAACCTACTGAAATTAAGTAGGTAATTCCTCATTAATTCTTTTGACTGTAATCCCATATCACAAGAGCACTGTATTCTATCTGGCACAGGCTCCTCACAGGAGAGGCCAGAAATAAAGTACTGTGCAATCTAAATTACCTTTAATTGCCTGAAAGACTGGCTCAGCTATGCTGGGCTAAAGTCACTGCTGGAGAACTCAGAAAGTGGTGTGCTGGTTGGGGTTAGGGTTACTAGGGTTAGAGTTAGTGGGTTAGGGTTTAGGCTTAGTGGATTTGAGTTAGATTTAGTATCATTAAGGTCAGGATTAGTGGTCTGGGTTGGTGTTATGGTTAGTTAGGGTCAGGGTTTGGTTTTGGGTAAGGGTATAGGGTTAAGATTTGTGCTTGGGATAGTGTTATGGGTTAGGTTTTAGGGTTAGGATTATGCTTTGAATTACATTTTATGAAATAATAGCCTCAGGGAAATATTAAAGCTAATATTACCATGATCACTAGACTTTGGAAGTTTTGCATCTCTCTTCTTTATAATACCTGGATTCTTGCCTATCACTGTGGCTCTGCTGTGGTTGTTAAGTGAGTATGTCACTCCTTCATATAGATCCAGCTTCCTGCTCCCTGTATAGGTAACATTTGTCCCCTACATCCACTCTGTTCCTGCATGTTCTATCATAATGGCCTCCACTTGTCTCTTTGTCTTTATTTTCTCAATAGTTGAAACAACCAATCTTCCTGTAGCATGTTTTGGAAGCCAGCACCTTTTTTCATACACTGTTATTTAAACTGAAGCAGATGTCTTTAATTTGCATTTAATAGCTTTTTGTTTCCTTAAAGACATTCCTTGTACCTCAGCATGTACCTGAGAACACAGGTGCTTGTATCCTTCAGTGGTACAGAGTTGTCTGCATGTGGGTAAGCACAGAAGCAATTTCCTGTCCATTCTGCTTCTCAGCATGTAGCTTCGACAGTGACCACTCCATTCTCAGATTTAGAAACACTTTTCAAGATTACTCATTTAAGGGTGAAATTATGTAGTGCTTATCTGAACTATTTATTCAAATTACTTTTGAAGTCTCTGGAGGTTTTAGCCTCTTTATTCCTGTAGACACTTTGCAAGGAAGAAAGCATTTCTAGTCTCACACAGTGAAGGATAAAATCTCTGCTGGCTTAGCTACATAATTTTTTCTTCTATCCGGGGGAGAAAACACCATTTAGAGTGTGCACAGCGTTGGTTTGCACTTAGATGTTTCCTTGTTGAGGCACTTTCTGAGACTGGTGGTGATAGAAGACATTTGTCATGTGGTGCATGTTCAGTGACCCATGTGCAATGTGTTTATTTTTCAGATAAAGGTTTTCAGAGCCGTGCTTCGAGAAAACAAGTGGGTTTTTTTTTCACTGTTGGCATTTATAGGAACAGAAAAGATAATAACATGTGGTTTAGTGAAAATTCTGAGCACATCAAAGGCAGAGAATTGCAGAAATTGCAGAACTTTATTGCTAGAACTTCAGTGAGCTTGGTAGAAGACACTGGTGTGTTGCATGGTCCAAAATTTCACTTAGGCACACGTTGGATTTGTAGCCCCAAAATTGAGTTCAAGTTGATCAAAACCTTTGTAATTTCCTAGATAAAGTTGGTTTCATCTGCAGGTTTACAAGAAAACCGTTACTCACACCAGTTTCAGGCTTTGTTACTATGTTTTTTACAAGCTTTTCCTATAACCTCCATGCTTCAGTGCTTGATTGCTCCTGGAGTGGATATTGACTTTCTGTTGAGACAGACGTGGCAAGCTGATATGTTTTGTTTAACATCTAACAGCTCCTGGGGCAGCCTCAGGTTCGCACCCACATTGAAAGAGGTGGGAAAGAACAAAAAAGCAAGATGGAAGGCAAAACCAACAAATGAGCATCTGTAAAAAACCCAGCAATTCTTGTTCAGTACATTCAAATCTGTCTCTGAAAAGGGGATTTCAAAGTTTCTAAAAAACCTCCCTGTGCTGAGGTCAAGAAAGAAAAGAATCCCATTCACAATAGAAGAGTGATCAATGAGAAATCCAAATAGGGTAGTGGTTTTGTTTATGACTGTATTTGATGGCACTAGGACCGCCTTTACTTAGAAGCCTGTGTTTGTTGTGTGAGTGAGCAAGCTTCCACAGGCTCTTTGTATGTCCCTGAGCAACAAGAGGCGGCTGACAAAAGAAGAATGCCTTTGCTGTTTTTCTTCCTGTTTATCAGTTGGTTCATTTCTTATTCTAAAAGATGAAAGGCAGGTTTAAGATTTGCAAACCAAGCTGGATAAGCACTAGCCCTTTCCATTAGCCCTCACTTGTCACTTGTTCTTTCTCCTTTTGCTCAGGCCAGTCATACACACACCATCTGTAACTTCTCCTTGTCTGCTGCTTTTTTGGTTTTGGCAATTGTTCCTCAGCAATATCTCTATGGCTGTCCTTTCTTGACTAGTCCAGCACAACTTCCTTCAGTTTCTCACCATTTTGAGCATTTTGCTGTACATCTGTTTACTGAATGCAGCTGCTAAGACAACATCTTAGGCAGTTCCATTGAACCTTGTGCCGCTCTGGATTCAGCTCTCTCTTGATTTTCTCCCCCCTCTTCCATCAAACGCTGGATACCACCCGACTTATCATTCCAGGATGTCCTGTTCAGGGAGATCCTTGCCTCAGTTCAGCCTTTCCTTCCATTCCATCTCCCCTGTATGTTAGTGTGAGACACTTGAAATGTTCCACGGTACCATTTCCACACAAGCCCACCGTAGCAGCATGAGTAAAACAACTCAAAATATCTCTGCTGACAAAAATGGAAGAAACTTTGCACTAAGCCACTAAACTTTCACAGAGTAGTCTTGTTTCTTGTCACCTCAACTTGTTGGTTGCTTAGTTTTATTTATCATTATTTAACTGGAAGTTATTTGGGAGAAAGAGAGATTTTTGCTTTATCCCATTTTCTAGAGCACCCAACAAGCTGTGATAACTGCCGTGCCTAGAGGTCCTTCACAGTGTTAAAACCTATAAATAACTTGCAAGTCTTTGAAAGAGAAAAAGGAGCAGCTCAGTTTTCGTGTGTTTCTCCTCCAGTAGTCCCACCTCTAATTTCAGGCTATTAAAATGCAGTGTGGTTAATTCCATAGGAATTAGATTAAGTGTTTTGAGCCTGCAGAACAAGCTAGATTAAATAATGCTGCCATGTGCCAATAAGTTTTTATCTTCCAGGATTCTACCCACAAAATATTGCATTAGAAAATCAAGGCAGTTGCTAGGGTTTCAAGCATATCAATTTGGAAGTATTTTGACTCTGAAAGACCTTGGAAAAAAAAAAGAGCCTGAAATTATTCTCTGCATTTCATTCTCATCAAATTAATTCCATTTGAGAAAGTGCATCTGTAGAGTTTCATTAGCATTGCTTCCCAACCCAGCTACCAGCACCATTTCTGGTTCTTGACTGATGGAGTTATTGAATTCTTTACAAGATGAGGTTATCTGCAGCCCTGAGGATAGAATTCTGGGAGTTTATTACTGTGATAGAACTTGAATGGATTACTTACAGTGGCAAGCCTGTTTATTTATATATGTGGTTATGACACCTTATATAAATTTACAAATAAAGACAGAGGAGTACAAGTTTCTTAGGAAGGGATTTCAATACCCACTGTGCTCAAGCTAAGTTTCTCAAAGCCTTCTGTATGATTTTAGCAAATTGACTAATATGATTGGGGTTTTCACAGTCCTGAAGGTGACTCTGAGGCTTGGTTGCAGTTTC
Source organism: Melanerpes formicivorus (assembly GCF_026170545.1). NCBI lineage: Eukaryota > Metazoa > Chordata > Aves > Piciformes > Picidae > Melanerpes > Melanerpes formicivorus. The sequence goes on along the minus strand of NW_027142366.1, from coordinate 9,340,300 downwards.
TGCTTTGCATAAACATTCTGCCTTTCCATCACCTTAGACTGACTCTCCATTAGTTGTTAGTTGTTCTCATTTATGGGTTTTGATATAATACTAACAGCTTCAATAGCAGGTAAAACAACTTTTGTAGAGGACCTTAATTGCACAATAAGCTGAGCTTCTTGGCCGAGCTGAGGGAATTTAATATAAGGCAAATTTGAATTGAAGTAGCTCTGGCCATGCACAGAATTCATTAGCTGTTTAAAAATCATAGCATTTTTAGCTAAACTGCTGTGGCTTTGAATATTGATAAGGCTGTAGACACAAGTGATGTATGAACAACATTGCTGGGATGAGGAAAGAATGGCTTAACCTGTTTTGTCTTCTGTGTTTTCTTGATCACAGAGTCTGCATTAATGCCTGTAAAGAGAAATGAGGATTTACCATTGGTACAGGAAACAAAAGTATTCTTTGCTCATAAGAGTCTGGTTATGCACTGTCCTTGAACTATATCTACTCTAACCACAAAACTGACACCAGTCTGCATCCAGTAACTGGGGATTTGCTGGGAGCAATATCCTGCTGCCCGTTACAGCAACATAGCTGTCTGTCAGCAGCAAAGCAAGCACAGCACTTGGAGCACCCAAGCTTCTCTAGTGCATCACCTGGATGCCATTATGTAACACTGATGTCTACACAGAAGCCATAAAACTCTGAGTTATATTTTGTTTTTCTTAGCTAGACACATAGGCAGCATCTGCTAGCCTGCACCTCCTCTTTATTGATCTGTATTGCACTGCATGAAATAGGTCAAGCTGTCACCAAAAGCACCTGGGCTGGCTCCAGCAAGATGATGAAGCAATAGGTTAAATTTAATTGATGTGGGTATTATTCTGAATGGCTAAATATGGCCCTATGTGGCAGTGGAAGTGTACCTTTTATCTTTGTGTTCCTGGGTCTGAGGCTGTGACACTCTAGGCTGCATCCTTTACTCAGACTTACTCTATGTTTCTGATACTATAGTCCTTAATATCTTGCTGTATGCCACTGTCATCTCAGCTGCGAGACTAATGCTAGAATTCATCTTGGCTGTGCTGCCCTTACATCCTTTGCACAAGGCACAAATATTTACCAGACTAGAGCTAGAAAGAGCAGTCACTGAGTAATGTATGTGAAAAATGATCTATGAATGCAGACCTCGACTGACTGGAAATGAAACACTGTGATAAAAATCCCATTTCTGAAGTGTGGTTGTGCCAGGGAGAGCACTGCCTGCTCTGGGCTTTTATAGGAGTTGTACAGTTTAAGCTTTGCTTTATTTTCTGTATATTAACTGGGACATCAGCAAAGTGTCCTAATGGGTTTGGAAAAGCAGTTATTGTGAGACTATTGCCAAATTACCCAGCTAGACTTCGCTGTATGTTCTTTAGAGCATTGTGTCTCTTGTGCCATCCTGGATTCAAAAAGCTTTTAAACAAGGGAGGGATAGTGTCAAGAGATGGCAGATTTGAGGAAATAAAAATTTCATTTGAAACTGTAGAACCTTTGGTTTGAGTTATTTCAAGTTCATATTGCTTGTAGTAAAAGATTTACTTTTGAGACATTTGCTCTTTAAGCTGGCAGTGAAGCAGCTTATGGTACAGAGAAAATGCTGTTTATCTCTTGGATGTGCTTGTTGTTATGCTGAAGGATGGGCACACCAAACTTACTTAGACTCATAGCCAGACCAGCTCTCTTTACTTGGACTAAAGTCCCTTTTCTTAAAGTCAGTTGGAGTATCCAAAGACTAGAATGTGTGTAGAGATGTGTTATCCATTTGATTTCCACTTGTCATTTGAACAGGTACAGAGGCACCTTGAAGAAGCATGAAAAATGGGAGAAACCATCAGGAGGCAGAGGCAGAAGGACTCACATTATGGCCCCTGGGGCATGTTGAGAGCAGACTGTTGCACCAGTGTGCAGGGAAGGTAAGCTACACTTCTGCTGGAGGACAAGGGGTCTCGTATGTGTGGATGACTGTTATGATGCTCAGCACGGTATCTCAGAAGGCTGAAGCATTCAACAGCTTGTTTTATGCCTGTACTTTTTCTACATGCTGTGTGGGCTCAGGACACAATAGATGACCCCAGCTGGGATCTTCTGCTCTCTGTTGTTTACCTGAAAGTTGGGGTTTGCTCTACAAAGTGTTATTTGATACATGTGCCACCCGTGGATCCATCCTGGAGCTGCTGAAGGTTTGCAAGAGTTAATGCACAACAACGGCAGGAGCTCAGGACAGTCAAAGTTCAGTGCTGTGTGAAAGGAGCTTTGTAGCTGCACAGAGCTGTCTTGGTTAAACCTTTGGGAAGAATGCTTTGATTCCCAGCATGTTGTGGCAAGTTTTGGAAGGTTTGCAAAGTTTTGTTGTGGGATGTTTGAGGGGACAAAAGCTCCAGGTTTGTGTGAGACCTCTGGGAGGCTTTGTGAAAATGTTTGTGAGCTTTACTCACTGCCGGTGTAAAGGAGTTCCAGCCCCTGAGTTTTACTAATTTCTGTCAGAAGTTTAATGCTGCTGTAAGTATCACAAATTATGGAGAAAAGCACATGTCCATAAAAAGACCTCTTCCAAAGCACTGGACTCCTGCAGATTCAGGCTGCTGTGGTACAACTTGCCCCAGCCAGAGGAGTGAGTGGGCAATGACAGTTCTTGCTCCTGGGAAAGGGGAGGTTTGTTAAGGGTGACCTTTCGGCCCTTCAGATATTCCATAAATGCGCTCTCCTGAGGTGCTGTTATTGAACTACAGGCATCAGAACTTGCTCTCCTGCTGGCTCTACAGCTCTTGTTCATTGATGGCTGAGAGCAATCGACACAATTCCTCCCAGGCTGCAGCTCTGGAAAGGTCATGCACACCCTGGCAAAGGCTGTCACTCCCCTTTTAAGAGCAGTAGGAATGAAATCTTATCAGTAACTATGACCAACAAAGCTACAGGAGATGTTTTGCAGCTTAATATGCTCTTACAGATTAGAGCCACTGGGGAAACGTTGGAAGAAAGAAACAAAAAAAGTAAATAAAAAGCTCTTTAAGGCTCAAGTCTTCTAACAATAGGGTCTGTCACTCCAGACTCTTCTGCGTAGTGCGTTGTGGATTGCTCTGGAGCTGTGCTGAAGGAAATGTTGAAAGACTTTGAGACTCACCAAGTAACTTCTTTCTTTTTCCTTTTTCCAAGTGAAAAATTAGGCACCCTCACCTCCCAAAGAACCCCCCAAACAACTAACCCACCCAAACCCCATGACAACTCGTGGCAATATTACAAGGGAATGATTTTGTGGCTGTGGATCTTCTCAATGAATGAGAGAATGTATTCTATATTGTGTGGGTGGTGGTGTGCTTAGTGCAAATGTGGGTTTGAAACAGAGTTCAGAAATCTTACAAGCAGTGTTTTTTCCCTTGGGATGCTGCATTGCCAGCGCTGCTGGAGCTGGGAGCACCAGCTGCCTGTGAAATACTGGTGGAAGTGATGGGTTGCTTGCAACAGGGAGCTGGTAGGCGTTCAGAGGGAAGAGAGAGGGGGTAAGAATGACAGAGTTGTGAATGTATGTGCTGTGGATCAAAGGTTCTAGAGCCAACTAAACAAATGCATAATTTTCCTAAGGAGCAGGTTGTGTTGTATGTATGAACTCAGAGTTTAACCTCTTTAAGGCTTTGTGGCAAGACACTGTCTCTATGGTAGGAACTTAAGTGTTCATTGGCAGCTCTGGTACTGCATTAAGAAGGACATTTCTGTGCTCTATGCGATATCCAAGCATCTGCTTTGCATTCAGGGAGTGACTTTTCAGTGTTGTAATGGGAGTGAGCACCTCTAAAATTGCTTGGAGTGAAAAAAGTACCCAAGATTAGTTTAACTAAAATTCATCAGCCACGTGCCTTGTGTAAGCCACAGGCACCAAGTGCTTCAGAATGGCTGAAAATCTGCTGCAGCAGCACTAAGCATATGTTACTTACTTTTGTGTTCATCATAAATAGGTATGTTCTTAAAAACAGATTCTGTTCCTCAGCTGAAGAAGCTACCTGAAAAGAAATGAAACTGAACTATGTTGATTCTCACTGTACTCTGAAGAGTCATGGTTGCATGTGAAAGAATTGGACACACATCTAAGCAATGGTTAGGTTAGTCTGATTTCACTTGGTTGGATTTGTCTGGGGTACATTGTTAATAACAGGTCATTTTGCTTGCCTTGAAAACCATGCTTTAAAGCCCTTCCTAATTCTGGAGTAGCCAGCTCATAACCTCTAAAGGCATATTTGAGAGCTGGTGAAGCTAGGTGCAAGTATAAGCCACTTCTGACGCTGGTGCTGAGCACGTTGAAAGTCCTGCTGAAATATATAAGCTGAAGCAGACCTGGAGGTCAGGTTTTAAATTCATCCATTTTCACTTGGCCAGTGAGTCTGGGTTTTCATACAGTGCACCATGTGAATAGTTATCTGTAGAATGAAGAGAGAGAAGGAGGTTGATTGATTTCCTTCTATGGCCCCAAGGCCGGAGTGTGTGAGATGAAGTGCTGCCACCGAGGTTACACATGCTGAAGTTGATGGAAGGCAACAGCAAATGTTGATAGCAATGGTGTCTGTTGTAGCCATAAAGGCCTCTGCAGCATCCTTGCTCTCTAGCTCAGTGCCTGTGTTAAAAAGCCCTTGATTCCTCATGGTTGTTTCTGTCTTAATGAAAACGTGAGGCTTTTAAAACCATAGAAAAATTCAAATGGCAGCTTGGTACTTATGGTAATAAACTGCTGCTAGATTCCTTCTGTAAAGCAGCTAAAATGGTGTTTTGGAGTGGCCACATTCAGAGCCCCACAGCGTCTGCAGAGCTCTGCCAGGCTGTCTCTCCCTGCTGCCGTAGCAACGGAGAGCCAGGAGCAGGAGCTGCAAACTTTAAAATATGGCTTTTCAGCCAGAGAGCCTTCTTCTGCAGTGCTGAAACCTTTCCCTGCATTTCAAGTGAGTGGGAGATTGTTTCCCCAGTCATAAGTCTGACTCTAAATGCTATAGCAACCAAAATTAGCCCATACATCATTCTAGTAGTAGTTTTCAAAGAAGACTTCACAGGATCAATTCAGACCATGCAAAGTGATAAGATTTTGAGCCTAGTCACTAAGAACCAGAGCATCAGGAATGTAACACAGGATGAAAAGGATGTGGGGGGCAGGGAGCTGTACTGCAACATGGTTGGAAGAACATGAAGAGGGACATAGCTGTTGGCTATGTTTCACCTTTCAGTTTGCATGATAGTGACTTGACATAATGGTACTTTTTCATGTGTTTCTTTCCATCAGAACTGCATTTTCTTTCCCCTTATTGCCTTCCCAGAAGGAAATCACAGCATTGGTTTGGGTTAGAAGAGCCTTTTAAAGATCATCTAGTCCAATCCCCCTCCCATGGAGGAGGCTGTTAGGAGGAGAAGCTCTATAAATACAAGAGGAATCTGTCTGCCTAGAACCCTTGCTGGTTATTGCATGTGATGATTTTTAGTAACAGAAAATCAGATTTCTCAACAAGGCTAACACACACTGTTCCAAAGCAGGTGTGTAAGTGGTGCTGCCCCTCCACCTCAGACCTGCTCTGCAGATGGTAGGGCTTGTGCAGGTGAAAACAAGGTACGTGAGTTCTGCCTGTCACATGTGTTGAGGAGGCTACCTCATAAGCATTGGGAAGGTCACAGCAAATTTGAGGAGACTACCTCATAAGCATTGGGAAGGTCACAGCAAATTTGCAGAAGACAGTGGTGTGCTCTGGTATGGGTAGGGAGCTAATCTGACCTGAATTTGCTCTTTCTGATGAGGTATGAGCAGTCTAGAAAATTGGAGAGGATTTTGCATGTGTGTAAGATGGTTGTTGGGAGTCAGGGAGGGGAACTGCCTACAGTCTAAACAAATTCAGTCCTTACACTGAAGTGCTAGCAGCAGTGAACCTCTGTATGTTGTATACTTGAGCAGATTTTGTGGGTGACCAGGGGAGTGGTGATGAACACTGGCACGATGTTGTTAGAGCACTGAAGTTCATATTCTGGTTTTGGATGTCAGGTGATGACTCTGTGTGGAAGCAGGCTGCTGGAGAACAGAAGCAGTTAAGATGCTCATGTGAACCTTGCTAGGAGCTGTCTTTGTTACATAGAATAAACCAGGCTGGAAGAGACCTTCAAGACCATCGCGTCCAACCCATCAACCAATCCAACCCACCTAAACAACTAACCCATGGCACCAAGCACCCCATCAAGTCTCCTCCTGAACACCTCCAATGATGGCGACTCCACCACCTCCCTGGGCAGCCCATTCCAATGGGTAATCACCCTCTCTGTATAGAACTTCTTCCTAACATCCACCTTAAACCTGCCCTGGCGCAGCCTGAGACTGTGTCCTCTTGTTCTGGTACTGGCTGCCTGGGAGAAGAGGGCCTCAGCCCTCGATTCCAGAGACACCTGGATTTGACCTGAAAGCATGAAAAGATGGAAAATCCCTTCTTTCCTTCTGTAGCTAGTTCCAACGATTCATGACATACACGGGGTTAAATTTCTACTTCTTGTATGAATGTATTTGGCTTTCATTACCAGTTGTTTGAGTGTACCAGTGTCCTTGCACCAATCAGGTGAGTGTTTCAATGCACTCCTCTCCTCTGTATTGAAGAGCTTTGGATATTTTGTCCCTGACAAGGTGCACCATAGCCCTGTCACCTTGTGGTTTTCCTTGGGATGGACAAAACAGATTGAGCTCCTCAGTGTGAGGCAGCACCGTGTGTAATGGCAGCTAGTTGTGCCAGCAGGAGATCTTGCACTGAAAAATGTGAGTGCCAGGAGAGAGGGAAGTTTCATACATTTGTGTTAGACCAGTGCATCCCAAGAATCTCATGATTTGCATTCATGCAAATGCCTTGCTTGTAAATAATCTTTGAACGAGCAGGATACACCACAGCACTTGCTTGAGTGGCAGGCTGACAGCTCCTGCGTTAGCTGATGAATGTGACACAGCTCAGTGCGTGATGCGAGGACGTGAGCAGCAGGTTTATTTCTGCATGTGCACAGAATGAGTCTGTCTTTCAGTCATATGACAGCAGGGATGACAAAATCTAATGAGAGAGGTCAGTTCATGAGGAACTATGGATTAGTGGTGGATAAATACAGAAATATGGTGCTTGTCTAGGTGTGACTGGATTGCAAAGAGACTATTCAAAATGAGAAAAGGCCCCTGGCAATACAGGTTTGCCCTCTGCTAGCTCATTGCTATCCTGCTCAAGTAGATACCTAGCTGCAGTTTCATGACTACAGTTATGTTTAAACAAGAAACATGTCTCAGTTAATTTGTATTTAGTTTGGGGGTTGAAATAAAATAAAGCTTATGGTGTGTATTGTGTATTTTTGATAATAAGGAGCACCCCAAACTTGGATTTGGGCTCCTTAGACTAGGTAAGAATGCTATGAAATACTGTGTGCAGGCAGAGCCAGCCAGACCATGTTTACAGGTGAAAAGGAGGGACAGGAATGAGGGAGCTTGCACTTCCTCCTCTTTCTACAGGCAGAGTGGCATTCTGGATAGTAAGATTTAATCATATCTGTTCTTCCAGACAGGTTTCTTGAGGATGGCTGGAGAATAGAGGACAGGGACTGTCTCTGTGGTTTCTCTGCTACCTGTGAAAATGATCAGTTGTTTAGTTGTTTGTCTTAGCAATGCAAACATTTGGAGTTGTTTGTTTTGTGTTAAAACTGCAGTGAGGATGGAAAAATCTCAATGGTAAGGCTTAAAAACATTCCAAAGGAAAAATGTACACTCAGCAATATCTGAAAACTGTCCTTTGGAGGAAATTATCACAACTATTAATTGATAAGCTATGAAAGGCTCTCTTTGGGCAGAGAGAAGGGATAATATAGAAAAGCTTTCCCTCTCCCTCTATGGCTTGTACACTAGACAGATCCATCATGACATGGTCATTGCAGTAGTAACAGTTGCTAACAAAACCCAAGCTGCACTGTGAACAATGTGAGGGAAGTATAAGTGAGAGAGCTTCCATAGTAATTTCTGAAGCATATGCTCTAAGTTCTGGATGTATAGAGTTGTAGCTGTTTGAAGCTGCATGTGACCTCCTCCCCAGATCTCACTGGAACTGGGTTAGGGCAGTGATTTGATTCCTGCTTCCACAAACGGAGAGGGCAGAGAGCGGGCAGCTAGAAGGAAGCCTTTGAGAGGGCAGAGAGTGGGCAGCTAGAAGGAAGTCTTTCCCTCTCTTGGAACTCAGAGTATTATTCACAGAGCTGCTGAGACGAGTGGAGTAGCACAAGTCTCTTCCTCCTCTTTCTCCACGAGGAATGGATATGGTCTTTATGGATGCCAGGATTTTGTTAAGTGATGTGAGTGGAGCTTGCTGTTCTGAGGGGAAGATAAAATACTGCCAGCAGCTGCTGTTCCAGCGAGGATGCGTAAATACACTTGATAAGGGCTCACTGGATATATATGCCTTTAAATAAACAGCTGATAGGGAAGGCTGCAGAGATATACAAAGTTAAAACCAAGTTAATCATAGCAGTAGGCTTTGCTGGGAGTACTAAATATTCCTGTTTATTGTTAGCAGGTGCCTCACATTGTGCCATTCATCTTAATACAAATGTTGAAGCATCTTGACATGGCATTACTCACCAGGTATAAACTGTCAGAGCATGTCACTGTAAATCATTCATGCTGTTGCAACCTCATTAATTAATGGCAAAATGAAAAACAAAACAAAACAACAACACAAAAACCCCAACAACCACACAAAAACCATACCCAAAACACCCCAGATTTTTGTTCCTGAGAAACTAAGTTGTGTGTCATTAAAGTTCCCTGACTAGTTGTCTATGTATCTGAACATGTGTACAATCTTTGCTACAGCATTTTCAGAGTTTAAAGTGACACCTCTGTTTCCTTGGGGGAAATCATGTCTGCAGTAGTAAGTGCTTGCAGTACTCTTCAGTTGTAGAGACTGTCCTTCCCATATCACAAATCCCAAGGAAGAGAGAGGGAGTGTGTGTGAGAGGGAATGAGAGGTTTGTAGCACAACTTCTCTGCTGGTAGAAACTGTGATGCTGCTGAAGTCTCTTTCCAGCAAGGGATTTTGTTGTGGCAGATATTTGTGTCTACAGGCTCCCTGGAGATCCCAACAAGAAGGAGTAGGAGCTGGCTGTTTAGGAGTAGCTGAGAGTCAGGGGCAGAGCTGCTGTGCTTCACTTTGCAGTCATCTGGTGTAACTTCTCTTCTTCACCAGCTAGGACTTTTGTGCACATGAAGCTCAAGTCAATTTGGCTATAGAAGGTCATCAAATGCTGGCTGATCTATCCAGTATCTATAATTAGAACTTAGAGGAAAGAATCTTGTGGAAGCACTAACAATCCTTGAGAAGCTAATTAAAGCTGAAATATGAGTGTAGTAACACCCTCCAGGAGAAAAAATCAATCACATTGGTGCATTGGAAGAAAAAGGTTCTGAACCTCAACTCGGATACCCTTTGTATTCTGAATTGCACAGCCTCTCTCTGAATCTATTTTGGTGGTGGTGTTGGTTTTTGTTGTTTGGTTTTTTTTTCTGGGTTAACTATTAGGAGCTTCTGCTACAATAACAACCAGGGGAGTGTGATTATGAAGTTTTCTGAAAGAAGGAAAAATGGGTTATTTCTGCTTGTGTCACAAAAGCCAGAAAGCCCAAGTGTCAGCTCCCCATCAAAGATGTACAGCAGCAATGGATCTACCACGTTTGCAAAGTTAGGTCAGCACCAGTTCAGAGCATGGCTGTGAGCACAAGGGAGTGGAGAACAAGTAGCAGTGTGTGGTTAGACTGGCTCATCCTGTCTTAAAACTGTGCTGCTTCTAGCTGTAAAACAGAGTTCCTCCTGACATTTGTTGTGAGCAGCCAGCAGAGACAGGATGTGGACAGAGATCATGGGCTGGCCCAGGGCTGGAGAGTGTCCTCTGCTCCTTTGGAGCTGCTTTGGCACTGCTGCAGAGCAAGGAGCGATGCTGCATGTTCAGGTGTTCAAGAGGGGATTGGACGTGGGACTTGGTGGTCATGAGGTCTGTGGTGACAGGTTGGACTCGATCTCTGAGGTCTGTTCCAACCTTGGTGATACTGTGATGTTGTTTTAGTGTCCTCTGTTCCTTTGGAACTGTCCCTGCACCGCTACAGAGTGAGGAGCAGTACTGCATGTTGTTTTCAGGCAAGGGAGTAGACTCAGCCCTTGGACGTTTGGCTTTTTCAGAGGCTGGCACAGCAGACCACATGCTAGCACAGATCTGTTCTCCCTGACACAGCATAATAAAGGAGCTGGGGACCAGAGCCTATAATCATTGTGCTGTTCCTCATGCAGTCCACTGTACAGGATCTGTGCCATGGGTGAGTAACCAGCTTGGCCACACAGGCCAAACTTGGTGCTCATTCAGGTGCAGCATCTACTGATCCCACTGCCTCTGTGGAGGTCTCTGGAAGCAAGCCACTTTCTAGTACTCTGAGGATTCTGAAGCTAATAATTTTGCTTTGTTTCATTAGCTTGGCTGTAATGTAGCAGAGCTAATGCAGTCATATCCCAGTTAAGGTACCAAGCAGCTTTAGCTGCTTATCTGCCATGGAAAGAACTACATTCACTTGTGCGATGAAAATTAAATGTGGAAATAATTCCCTTTTCCTTTTTGGAATATTACTGTGCTATTAAATAGGCTTAAGACCATTAAAGAGTAACGACATGAAGTTGCATGCATCATTATTTTAAAGCAGATTGAATGAAAATATACTGTCTATCTGTTCCAGCCCTTGCCTAATCCTCAGTTTAATAGAGATTTGTAAGGGCCATGATGAGCATACGTTTAATAATGGAGCAGAGCCTTCAGTCTCTAAAGCAGGAGGTTTAGTGTCTATGCTGTGGATGAAGTAAGCATAAAAGACACCAAAGACCCTGTTTGCTCAGTATCAGTAACATAAAAATTTCTCTGTTAAATAATATAGTTAAACCTAGAGAAATCAAATACAAAGTAATAGTAAAATATCATGTTCTTTGCTCTGTTATTCTTTGTGTGGCAGCTGGTTACAGTCAACTGATTTCTGTAGTTAACTCTACTTTCTAGGTACTTTTGGCTCCATTGTCCTGGTCTGAGCAGATTTGGGCTGCTGTGCAGCACATGGTGGCTTCCCTGTTTTACCAGTGGGGAGGTGAATCATAGGAAAACTGAAGGCTTAGTCTTCTCTCCCAAATCCTGTGTGCCAACTCAAGGAACTGAGTCTGGATCTTTAAAGCCTGTGGCCAGCGTCCTACCACATATTCTAAGATACTTTATTAGCTGAGCTTGGTTTCTCTGGACTGGCTTAGAAAAAAGGTCTCATCTGTTTGTCACAGTTGAATGGCTGACAAGATTAGGGCATGGGTTGTCATCTCTTACCACTGATGTACTTGCCTTAGTTCAGAAACTGTGTGTATTTGTGTGAATCTTTATTCCACCAAGCTGCTTTATTCCATACAAGGAAAAGACTCTGAAGATCCTTTAAGGCAAGAGCCTCTTTTTCTGTGATGGAAGCCTGAGCAACACTGCCATTCACACCTCATCTGATGCACTTCATGTACAAGGCAAGAAGAGCTGCCTTGGAACTCAGTGAGGTTGAGGAAAATCATAGCTGCCTTGATCCACAGCCCCTTGGCCCTGCAGATCTGCTGCCTCTCTAGCACTCCGGCTCACCCAGCTTGTCCTCTCCTGCAGGGCTTTGGCTAAGAACAGCTCCTGAGGCACATGGTAGCTCACTGGGGAAAAGCAGTGGGACATGTAAACTTCCTGCACATACCACTCTGTTGGGTGTCCTGGATAGTATTTCAGTGAACCTCCCTGGAGTCTCAGATCAAGCATGCACTTAAAAAACAATGCAGCTTACTTAGAGGGTCTGAAAACTTGATAGAAGTTCCTTTTCTGCTTCTGGCCTGAGAGAAAAGGGTGCACATGTATGTGTGCATGCACATGAACACACAGAGAGACCTCTGAAATGCTACAGATCAACTCACTGCCATGCCTGAACTTTCAATAACATGTAAAATCCAAGCTGTCAGCAGTTCTGCAAGCCATGGTTCAGCAGGCCCTTTCCTGTCACTTAAAGAGGGGTGGAAAATGCAGTCAGGGGCTGAAGTGCCTGCAGTTCCCCTGGGCTGTGTGTCTGAGCCCTTGTGGGAGGAGGGAGCAAGGAGGGTTTGAGGTTTTATAAGGCATTGCACTTCAAATTTATTTTGCTTTAGAAGTAGAACAATTATATCAGTGGGGGAAAAAAAATCTTTACATCTTAGTTGCCTTCTTTCAAAACCAGGACTGAAATGGAATAAAAGATATTGCCAAATAACTGCAACACATATCCAGAATGAAATATTCATAGAAGGAGGAAACTCAGCCTGTGTTTAATAAGAAAGAGATTGTGCACTGTGATGGCAATTATGGATGCTCAGCTGTTGTGCATTTCTTCAACTCTTGGTTATAAATCCCAAATATATAATTAATGACCCCATCAATAATGCATTTCTAATTTTAAAATATGAAATGAAATCCCCTTGCTCATTTTTATAAGATGGCCCTTTAAGAGAAATCTTTCTCAGCGTTGAGTCCTACAATCGGCCACAAAGGAAAGATCAAGAAGCTGAAATCTGTGGTAGATTGACAGGGAAGTTCCTATGTGGGAAATGCAAAGTGTTTAATGTTTTTGTAGGTCCCAGTTTTCCCTTAAAAAAGAGAAAGAAAAGGTGACTGCAAAATGAAAGCACCTAGGTAGCTCTGAAGACTGGCAATGGGATGCAATTTTCATAGTATCATAGTATCATTCAGGGTTGGAAGGGACCACAAAGATCATCTAGTTCCAACCCCCCTGCCATGGGCAGGGACACCCCACACTAGATCAGGCTGGCCAGAGCCTCATCCAGCCTGGTCTTAAACACCTCCAGGGATGGGGCCTCGACCACCTCCCTGGACAACCCATTCCAGGGCTTCACCACTCTCATGGTGAAGAACCTCCTCCTCACATCCAGCCTGAATCTCCCCACCTCCAGCTTCATTCCATTCCCCCTAGTCCTATCACTACCTGAGATCCTGAGAAGTCTTTCCTCAGCCTTCCTGTAGGCCCCTCTTTCAATCACCATTTCAGCTCTGGACAGGTTAAAACCAAAACCCGTTAAGGTTTGATTGCTCCATGAAATAAATTGGTGGGTTCAGACTGGGAGTAAAGCAGTTGCCCACTATATGAAAACTGCCCTTACAGGTGACTCTACATCGATGCTTTAGTGAGCTGGCTCAGAGAGACAATGAGTCTAAGGCACATGAGAAGTGAATGCTGCCTTTATCTGGGGATAATTTCTGTCCTCCCTTGTGTTGTTTTCCTGTCAATCATTAGTCTCCATAATGTCCTAACTCACCAAGACAAACCTGGGGTCATGTTGTCCTCCAGGGTCTGGTGTGAGGCACTTCTTGGATGCTCGCTGGTAAAGTGCTCAGCAGGTGGACCATGAAGGTGCAAGGTCAGTGAGTTGTCTTTGTTTCAAAACCGTTGTTCATGTTGTTCTTGGAAGAGATTGATGAGCACCAGGGGTTAAGAGCAGTTTACAATTCAGTGTAAAGCAAAACCAAATAGTGTCCCACTCTTTTTTTATTTTTCTTTTCTTTTTTTAAAAATTATTTTTATTTCCTTTTTTCAATTATTCTTTCCCTTCTTTTTTTTTTCAGATTTTCTTTCCCTTTTTTTTTTTTCAGATTTTCTTTCCCTTTTTTTTTTTCAGATTTTCTTTCCCTTTTTTTTTTTCAGATTTTCTTTCCCTTTTTTTTTTCAGATTTTCTTTCCCTTTTTTTTTCAGATTTTCTTTCCCTTTTTTTTTCAGATTTTCTTTCCCTTTTTTTTTTCAGATTTTATTTCCCTTTTTTTTTTCAGATTTTATTTCCTTTTTTTTTTTGTACTTTTACCTCACTCCTCACCCTTACCATTTACATCTTGTAATTTGTCCAAAAAGGTACAAACCCAGGGTGCAGAAGTCTTAATCAAAGCAGTCATCTTGATCACCTGATACCATTCTTTTCAAAACCAGAAGCACTGGCCAGTGTTCAGTTTAGAATCTGCTTCACTGGTAGCTCAGGAAGAGGTATCTTCAAAGGTGCAAGGTAAAGGGACTGATACTCACAGCCAAAGTGTCCTTGAAGAATTGCACTTGCCTTCAGCTCGTCTCTCAAACTGAATTTAAACAAACACCTCTCTCGGAGGGAAAAAAATGCAGTCTTTAGCTGAAGTTATTAGTGGAGGTGAACACAAGCAAGAATGCAGCTGCTGGGGAAAACAATTTCCTCCTCTTCTCTTACCTAGCATAAGAATTCTTGCCAAGGTGAACAACTGACTAACAGAGGATCTGATCAATAAGTCTTTTGCCTCCCAGGAAGGTAGAAGACTGAACACAAGCTGCTCCTTGTGTGATTATAAAAGGAAATGACTGTTGAAATTCACATTAGTAGCTGCTTGGAGAAGAGAGCCCCATTGCGCTAGTGCATAGCACAAACATATCCTAAGAAGGACAGTGCTTACTTTGGAATGTTTATCCTCTCATAGGGAGCCAGGGGGATGGGAATACGCCTTGAGAGGTTAGCCTTCAAAAAGCCTAACATGCAGACCATGTCATCAAACACCCACTGGGCTGCTCATTGACTGTTACTCATTCAGTGTTGACTCTCAACGCCAAACAAACTCACTTTCATCGTATCCTTTCATTTGTATTCATAGACATTATCCTGGCATCTGTGAAAGGGAGATAAATGCGACAGACAGTATTGTGCCACCAGCCATCCCTCTCCTCAGATAGGATGTCACAGTGACATCATGCATGCCTGCTGGCTTTGTGGCTGCAAGGAACCTCCCAGTCCAGCAAGCAGCCTTGGCAGCACAGCCTGCCACTTCCTGCCTTCAGACTGGCCACACATCACTAACACCTCCCAATGTACACATTTTGCTGTGTGCTGGATATGATGACAGGACATATGAAAGCAAACAAAAAGATATCAAGCAGAAAGAAAATACTACCAGTGTGAGTATAGGATACTTTTAGTAGTATACTTTTTCTGTTCCTTACCCAAATCCATGAATTATGTGACTGCAAAATGAGTGTAAAATAAAATAGGAAATGGAGGCAATATCTACTATATGGATGGAGAGGACAGGTGAAAGAAAAGGAGGTGGTGAAAGAGGAATAACTGTTGCTACCCAGAGAAAAGTTGATTGGTTCTTTCTGAGACAGGATAGTTTTCATTAGGCAATGGATGACATGACCTCAGCTATCACTTCTGTCAAAAACCAATGAAAAAGCAGGAGAAAATTAAAGTCTTCACAAGAAATCAATTTAGCTACCACACTCTTAAGAAGAGGAGATACAATATCTTTTCAGATTAGAGAAATGTGGATTATTTTAAAGGCTGGATTATTGATTTCCCCCTGCCCCCATTTTGAGCATTATGCCTTTGGCAAGAAGTGGTGATGTGCAGAAATGTTTGCAATGAGCTGAATGGTACATACCTCATAAGCAAAGGCTAGAAAGGATAAGAAAATTTGAGAGATGGATGGCGTTTAGGACTTCCAACTTCTTTCTTATTCATCCTTTTACATTGTCTGGCTCAGTGTAAGAAATACAATACTTGGCTGTGAATGAGATTAAACTCCACATTTACTACTCCTAATTAAAGGAACTTGATATATCTCAGAATTCAAGTCATTATCAGAGCCTGTAATGGTGTTCACTAAAGAGGGCAAATTACAGATAAAGAGTGAAACATCAGATTTCATTGCTTCCAGCTATTCTACACCAGTCTTTGTATTGCATCACAAGCTTAGGAACAAGATCTGGCAGCCCAAGAAGCAATGACTTAGTTCCTTCTGTTAGGTTGGTACAAGTCACCTCTATAGAGTAAAAATACATCTGGAATTGCATCTTTGGTTTAGATTTTCAAGTTTCTCTTTCTAGTATGGCTCAGCTTTCTGGCAGAATTCTCTCTGAAGTCAATGAAAATGCTGACTGCATGAAGCCTTCAGCATGAGTCTCAAAGGAGTGCTCCTATTTTCCCTGGCACGGGTCTGTGACAGAACTTTGCATTCAGGATGTGTGCATTGCTCACAATCTCTTTGCAGGACTCCAAGTTTTCAGAGGCAAACCAGTGGGACAGAAACCTAACAAGGAATAAGAAGAGCAAGCAGTTTGCAAAGTGAAGCTTAATGCCTTATGCTGCATATTTTTATGAGGTTGTATAGAGTACTGTGATCTTCTGTTTTGCATGCAAACAGTTCTGCTGAAGAGGGATGTGACTGCAGAACTCGTTCAGCTGTTGAAAGTTAAATTAAGCTGTTTGGTGGAAGAGAGGTAGAAATTGCCCATGGAAGGCTCTGATTTTAGTCCAGGTTACTTTAACTCCTGTTACACTGGCAACGTTCAAAAAGACACTGACAATACATGAAAGAGACTATGGTTTGTCAGGACATGGTTTCTAGTCATGCCCTGGTGTAATTCCTGCATGGAGTAGGGTGAGATGTAAAGGAAAGAGGCCTGACAGCTGTTGCTCTCTCAGCATGTTGTGTGGCAGTGTTATCTCAGTGATGAAATGGATTTGCTTGGTCTTTGTACTGGAGGACTGGACCAAATTCAATGCTAGGGGCAGGCCTAAATGGTATTTGTTACTTCTCAATGCAGTGAAGATATAGGGTCAAGGCACAAGGAAAATCTTAGTTAAAGGATTTGTGTGTATATGTCTTAATTTTCATATGAGATGCTGAGTTAAGTTATATACTGTTTGATGCCACCTATACTCCACCAATACTCTTGAGTAATGTTTCAGAACAGGAAAGCAGAACAGCACAGGCAGATGTTTCTGTGTGCTTCCATAAATGCCTTTCAGAAAGGCTGTGACTCTGCTGCTGCCATTGTGAATGACCTTGACTTTCCATACTGTGTGCTCTAGCACTCAGAGTGGGACAGGTGAAGGCTGTGCTGTGCCTGAGAGCTGGGCTATCCCACTGGGTGGGCTGTGACCCACCACTGCTCCTCACCAGGTTTGTGTGTATCACTGTCCCTTTTCACAGGACTGTTTGTAACTGGCACATGGACACCCAAGTGAATGCTCAGCACAGCTAGGATCACAAAGCCTGACCTCTGCAGTTCAGAGCAGGACATTCTTGTCTTCCTTCATGCATAGCTTTGCTGTTTGAAAGAGGCAATGCTGTTACAAATGGGGGGAAATGGGACTGCATGCACCCTAGTGACCACTGCCACGCTTCTCACCTTCCTGGCTTTGCTAAGTGATTTCATAGCGAGACTAAGTCATTCTCTTGACAGAGTAATATGTTTATACACTCTGTGACTCACCTACCTGAGAAACAACCTTTGTGGTGCCACTTGTGTGTCATTTCTTCCTTAAAATATTCATCCCATGTTGTTACATCTCTAGTGGAATTGTTAAAAGCACCAAACCAATGAGGAAATGGAGGGGGGGAAGTGTGGCAATTGCTTTATGTTAATCATAACCTGAAAATTTGACAATATTGACTTGCTGTTTGTATTTTCCATCCTTGCATCAATAACAAAATGCCTTCTGCTGCAGGAGGATTAAAACCAGAGTCTGTGTTTCCTCTTGAGCCTGAACTTCATTTTCCATTTGCAGAGTTGTTGGGTCTCTACAGTTATTTCAATGGCTGCTGTGAAATAGTTCCTAATTTCCAGTAACAATGAAAAATCTGGATCAGCCTTTCCTTTGCCATGCATTACAAAGCTAATTTCTTTTGCATGAGGCACAGGTACAGCTTAATAAGATGTTCCTTGGCTTTGTGCAGGGACTGTTTGCTCACAGGGGTGAGATTTTAGCTCAGCAGAATGCTTTCTTTCTTCTAGGGAAAATTTGGGTCTGTAACTCTTTCCATTATCTGGCTTCACCCCAGATCTACTTGACCATGCTTATGTCTTTCTCTCCATTGATGTGATGTCCTTTTGCTGCATGTTTTCATTTGTATGCAGTAAGGCTTTCCCCACCTTGTTTTCCTTTTGTTGTTTTTTTACTGTGGGACTGTGGGAGAGTATTGCTCCTCTATCCTGGGGTCTATTTTATTCTCCAACAGTAACTGTTTTGCATTTCCTCGAGGCACTGAACCATTCCAGTGGTGGGAGATAACCTTTTTTTCTGCATAGTGAGTTATGTGCATGAAAAGGCAGAGTATGTGGACTGGGTTTTAACCTTCCTTGCTTTTGGTTTTCACCTTTACTTCAATCTTCTCACTGTCTTTTTAAACCTAGTTTCTAGCGATTTTGTGGCGCTGGCTTTGTTTTTGCTGTGAGCTGGCTGCGTCTTAACTGTGTCAGATGTTTGCATGCTTGTTCCCTTAATCCAACCAAATTCAGCTTCATGAATCCAAAATCATCTTTATTCATATTGTCCTTGTTTTAAATTTAAAATAGAAATCCCTTTCCAATGTAGCAGTGCATTCAAATCAGAATTCAGAATACTTATGGCCTGATTATGTTGATGGTATAGTGTGCTCATATGTTCAGAGCCTCTTGGCTACACTGCTTGTTACTGGGAGGTAAAAGAGCCCTGAAAAATTATGGTGGGTACTGAACATTTTTTACCAGTGCAAGTGACAATCCCAATCTTCAGCTCAACTCTGTGGAGGCAGTGCATTTCTAAAGCAGATGACTGTTTGAAGATGCTCTTTTAGCTTGCTTCAAGCTTCCCCCTTGCACTGTTCTGTTGCAGGTTCTTTGTGCAGACAGAATACAAATATTCACCAAAGTGATGAAAGTAAGAGTGGAAATCCTGTGCCCAGAGTGATGGAATAGTGATGGCTTGTGTGCAGGGGATGAAGTGATGGCCTAGAGCTGGGACTTCAGTTCCTTTCTTACCCTTTGCCTTTGAATTGTGTAAATGTTGTCCATGTGCAGTGACGTTTCCTCTACTGCACAGGAAATACTGAGAAGCTTGTTTCTGTGCTCTGGATTAGGTGTGCTGATCATGTCCTATGTCCTTGGGAAGGATGTCTGCTTCTCATGGTGGCAGCATAGGTTCCAGTACATGCAGCCTCTGTTGGGTGGCTGAAAGCAATGGTTGGAGCCAAGAAGAACAGAAGGGACGTTTTACCTTGGCTGGATTAAAGTGAAAAAGTCAGGCCAATTCTAGTGCTTCACAGGTGGAAAACCACGAAATATTTGACAAGCTGAAAGCTCCATAGGCTTTCAGTTATACAGACACTAATGTCAAATAAGCAATTATACAGAAGTCAAACTTATCCTGTAAATTTGTAACACAGTAGAAGAACATTATGCATAATTACATTACATATCATTTTAAGGATGAAGCTCATATTCCAGGCTCCATTAGCTTTCAGAGGCTCTGTAATATATCTGTTGAACACATCCTAAAAAGTGAGACAAGATTATCATTGATTTTTATTCACAGGGAGAGATTTAGCAGACAATTGATGTTGCAGTTCCAGTTAGATTTCTTTAAATGCTTGTTGTCTTAAATTCTGGTATCTCTATCCACAAGACCTTGTGTGACACCAGCCATGCTTCTCAGTATGTTTTCTGACCTAGTTGAAATTCTCTTATGGCAATGACGTGGGTGCTGAAGCAAAGAGCTGCAGTGACTCAGCTGTTGCAACTCCTAGGTGTCTGCTCTGCCCTCTTGCCAGAGGTTACAGCCTGTGTAGCAGAGATGCTGGAGGCAAGTCTAGGCTTCTACCTTGCCTGACATTTTAATGTAAATGGCAGTTTAAATACCCCACACTACAAGCTGGAGTGCCTGAGGAATGGCCTATAGGAAAGCTGTCTGAATGTAACAGCAGCTTAAAATTCATTTAGTCTTCTGGGCTCCATTTTCCCTTTTCTCCTGGCAGCTTCAGACCAAACGCTGAGGTTTTCTGTCTTTAACTTTACAAAGCATCCCCATAATGGTTACCTGTCTGTAGTCAGAAACTTACCTTGGTGATGTGACTGTCCCAGAGGCATTCTGAAGGGAGTGGATGAAGAAGATGACCCTGGGAAAAGAAGACTTTAAAGATCAGCTGGTCATTGTGGGTTTAGTATTCGGTATTCAGTATCACTAAGGTTGGAAAAGACCTCAAAGATCATCGAGTCCAACCTGTCACCACAGACCTCATGACTAGAGGAGGGAGGACACTACTGCCCACTGCAGGCTTGAACTCACGACCTTCTCATTAAGGGTCTTATGTGCTACCAACTGAGCCACATCCCCCTTTAGTGTCTGTAGAGCTGGTTGTTGTTTATCTTTTGTATTGGAAGAATTTGTCAAGCAGCATTTCATGTTATTCCTTCTTGGGGGCATGCATTTAGCTGCTTTGCTCACTGACAATTGCTGGAGTGGAAAAAGTAGAACTGCCTGATGGAAATACCTATTCTTCTGTAAATCAGGCTGTTATTTTCAGCAAGTCTGATACCAGGTTGCATATAAGGTTATTATTCTTCTATGGTAGAAAAAGCTACTGAAATGTGTGGTCTTAACTGACTCAGGGAGATTGCCATACTGATTGGAGATGGGGGTGCTGGGCTTTCTTTTTCCCAGTGTGTGTTGGTCCTTAAGGTAATGGTATTTCCATTAGACACGTAAGTTCCAAACTAGAAGGAGTCTTGTTTCTGGAACAGCGTTAAATGCACATAGTGCTGCTCTGAATCAATAGAACTAATCAATTCTTTCCATCTGTTTTGTTCTCTAATCTCTATTCTTCTGAATTGTTTTGCTTTGCTAACACTCTCACTGTGTCAATTTCAGTGTGCAGTTCTGGGTTAGAAATGGGAGTCTCTGTGTTCCTTTCAGCTCTTCAGCTTTAGAAAACCGAAATTCTTTGATATTGTGCACCTTTAAAGTCCATATCTTAATCCAAATAACACAATATAACTTACTGGCAAAATTAACCTTCTGAATTGTGGTTCAGAGGCAGAAATTCAGTTCTGAAAGTAGAGGCATTGGTAGGAAAATGTGTAGGTTCAGAGTAGAATATGAACTCAATGCAGAATTATGGTTTAATGAGAGACATTCCACAACTGTTGTACAATATCAAACAAATTGCTGCAGAGGGGACTAGTATTCCTGGTTACCATTACAGAGAGGCACACCCAGTTTTCAGATAAAGCCATGACCAACTGATAAAAGACATAACTCAGATAGAATAATGCAATACAACTTGCCTCATCATCGTGGATTGATCTGTTTAGTGAAATGAAGCCACTGGCCTGTCTCCATTGCAGTACAGCACAGCAGGTGTTAATGTGAGGCACACAGTAATGTGATGCTTTCTGGTGCTGCATCATGTTAATAATTATTGTATTGTTGCAACACTGATTTTTCTGGATCCATGCTGTGAGTACTGACCTGATCTTTTCCCCCTCTCTGTCTAAATCACACTGTAAACAGAGGAACCACAGTCATTTGCAGGAGTGGATGTGATTCAGTAGCAGCAAAAGCACGTTCTCCATTTGCTCTGTGCCAAAAGCTGTGTAAGAATCCCCCTGTAACAGGCTACATACTGACCCTTGTAAAATGCTGTTGTACAAGCACACTCATTATCAGCCCCTGTCAAAGAAACAAATGCTTTCTCTCCTCTCTGAGATGGAGTGCTCTGAATTACAAACACAAGAGAAATGGTGCAGTAATTTGCTGATTTAAGGTGTGGGAAGTCGATTCACACTTTACAGAACCAGCAGTGATGTCAGTCCACCAGCAGAAGCTTTGCAGCCCTCAGCTATAGGGATTCTTTTCAGTGTATTTTGCACCAGCATTTCTGAAACAGAGATACAGAATGCACACTTGTTCCATGTAGACCTTGTTATTTAAAGTGCATCTACAGTATTTGAAATGCCTCTTTGTTCTAGAGACAGGCAACTTCATAGATCCTGCTGATGGTCACTCTCCTATAATGGTAACACCTGCTGGCAACATGACACCAGGCTATCAAATACTTACCCTCTACTTGTACTGTTTTCTGCACAAGGCCAGTTTGATTTCTCTCTCTTTTGACTCCTTGATTAATACTTTGGCACTTTATGACACGTTGAACAAGCCTGCTAACAGTGTTTGGGATTCTCCTGGAAGCTCATTTTGCTGTGTACTAATCGTAGGGGACTTGTTTATAGGGGTGCACCAAGAATGTGAGTAGTTGGGTTACATCCTTCAGCCTGCTGTCTTGGATGTGGTACAAAGCTGTAAGAAAATGGATTTGGAAAGAAGGGGAGATTGAGGAGAAGCAAATGCCCTTTCCTCAGTGGCAGCACTCTGGTTTTCCTGTTTGGCTCAGAGTGCTCAGTTCTGCAGTCACAAAGCACAGCTTCTGAAATGTCAAGCACTTGTTCCTGACTGATGCTGTGCACTAAACATGGCAGTCATCCAGTCAGGCAGCCTCTGGAGTCTGCTTCCCTTCAGCTGCAACAAGGGCAAAGGTCCCTTCCAGCCACAACAGCTGATTATACCCAAGGGGAAATGTTTCTTCCTTGAAGAGGTGAGGACTTGCTAGGCAATGTTTGCTCTGTTTCAGATAATGCACTCACATCTTAAAACTGCCCTTAAGGAGAGGTATAAGTCAATATTATTTCAGGCAGAATAAAAGGTAGAGTGTGTTAATAGAATAATAATGACAGAAGCACTGAAAGGCTGCCTAATTCCATGAGATTCCCTTGCTGCAGCAGGGCAGCAGTCATTAACCACTGGTTTCTATCAGGCTTTGTGCAAGGTCCCCACCTGCCTAGCCATGTGGCTGGTGGTCAGGCTGGTCGGTTGAGCCGTGCAGGTCCTGTGTCCTGTGCACAGGCTCACAGGAGCTGGGGCTGAGCTGGTGAACACTTGCTGTCCTGCTCTGAAGACCACTGTGGGCTCTGTGTGTGCGGGTGAACCGACTGACTTCAGCTACCCCTTGCACAGACAGGCTCTGCGCAAGTCTGTGCCACAATGTGGTGTGCGCGGTGGGAATCTGTAATACATGACTCAGTGAACGGCAGAAGGGGAAAAGTCTGAAAGATTCTCAAGCTTGCCATAAATTACATCTTTCTGCTGGCTAAATTCTACATTCAAAAGCTGTAAAGTAATGACAGGAAGAGAAATTCCGGTATGGAGAGCTCTGCTAATTGGGCTAATAAAACCTTCCAGTGACAATGACAGAAAAAATCACAATGGAGTTGGATTTCTGCTGGCTCCTGGAACAAAATTCAAAGAAGAAAAGCTCCTCCCCCCCCACCCCCCCCAGAAGTGTATTCTTTCACATCTTTATATTTTCCTATGCTTAATCCTTTACTTACAATAGTAATGCCAAGAGATGCAGGAAGAAGTGAGTTTACAATTGCAATTCTGAGCTACTTTTCAGAAGAGTGCTAATAAGCAGACTGCTTTCGAGCAGGTCACTCGGTAGTTTCATCATGAGCTGTGTGTTCCTGGATGTTTGCTGGTCAGATGTAAGGAGGCTCTTGACAGTTTGTCAGGAGCAGAGAAAGTGAAAACATAAATCATGCAAACCAGAAGTGGCTTAGCCATTGGAGTTGTGACATCTGCCGTGATGGTGATGACCTCAGGAGCAGAGTGGGCCCAGAGCTGTGGGAAGGGTAAGCCAGCTCCCTGTAAGGAGCATGTTGCCTTTCTTCTACAAGGGCAGAGCTCTGATGTTTTTCAGATGGGACACTTCATGACTGCATTATAATCTGCATGCACAGAGCTGCCTGGGCTGGTCTTTCTGCCTGTGTGCCTTTAATCCAGATTAATTGTTGCTCCTTCTGAAATGCTCTGGCTGTTTCCTGACTAGTGCTGACATCTGGGGAAATGTGGGGGCTGGTGGCTTTCCTGCTGCTGTGTTGCCACTTTACCCCATGAGCAATGGTCTTGTTCCTCTGTTCTGAATTTCCCAAGGACAAGTTTTTGGGATGTTGCTGTATGTCTGCTTGGGTTTGGGAGCTGTTGCTGGGCCAGAGAGACCTCATGGGATGGCTGGAGTGCTTGATCTCCTGAGCAGCCCCTGCAGCAGCATGGTGTAGGACAAATTCTGGAAGCAAATGCATGCCCAGGGGAGAGCTCTGGGAATAGGTGCCAACGGGAGAAGAAAAATCAGATTGTTGCCAGGTAGACAAGGGCTGTAGTGACCACAAAGGATGCATCAGCCCGGGGAGCTACAGCAGGTGTGTTGGAAAGCAAAGCTGGAAGGAAGGGCAGCTCTGCAAGGATGCAGTGGGTGGGAAGGGATGCAGGATTTGTTCTCTAATCAGAAGATTTGCATTTTGTATCTGAAAAGTTCCGCTGCTCTCATTCAGGATTTTGTCTTCTAGTTAAACACTATGGAGATGAAAGTCTTTGTATGCTTTTGGCATAGCTCCTGAAGGCTGCTGTCCTGCAGCAGGTAGGTGCCCTGCTGAGCACTGCCCTTCTGGCTGTCTCCAAGGCTGCCTGCCAGGCTGCCTGTGCCCTATTGCTGTCTTTTCAGCTTCCCACCTGCATCCTCAATGGACTTTGTTCCTAATCTTTCTGGCAGCACAGACATGTGAAAACCACTGCTAGAACCTGCCATGCCTCTTGCACTCTGCCCTTAACATTATGAGCAGAGGATTTATGGACGTGCTCGGGCTGCTGCCATTTCCTGAGTGGAGAGTAAATCCTGGCCTTTCCTTCAGGAAACTCCAGCAATCTTCTGCCAGGGCTTATCCCTGCTAGTGCTCAGAGCTGTTAGAGGAACAATCAGAGTTATTTGGTGTCCCAAGAAACAATTTTAGCACTGAAATATATTTTATTCATGTTCAGTTTCTTTGACTTAGCCAAACTAGAGAGTGTGAATATCTAAGGAAATCTTTCCTCCTAGCTCAATAAGTGTGGGGTTTCAGGAGGCTGAGATAGAATAAATATTCATGCAGCTCTTAATTAAAAATGCCAATAGTGGTTGCAACCAAACCCACACTTTCCTCTGTTACTGCAACAAGGTTCATCAGTTCCTGTTACTCTATAAGCAATATACATCATAAGGACTTAAGCCAAATGTGAAGTGATACTGATAGGAACAGAAGAGCAGGATTTTAATAGATTTTTACAAACAAACATATATGGCTACTGCTAAGAATGGCAAGGAAAAATTGACTGTGCTGCCTGTGTGGAAGTGGTTGGGTTTCTGCATCAGATCCTACAGAAGGCAGCCCCTGGGACATGTTCTGAAGCGGGCCAGAAGATGAGGGAGATCTTGCTTATGCTCAGGGTTTTCTGCTGGGTGTCCCCGTGCCTCTCAGTTGGTCCTGTTGCTCCATGTGGCCACCTGTGATGATGCTGTGATAACCAGAAAAGACTCCAGGCCTTTTCAGAGCCTGTGTAGCCCTGGAGAGCAATGAGTTGTGCTGCAGCACAGGAAAATTTGGTTTGTAGGCAACTGAGTCACAGGCTAGTTTTGGATCATCTGAGGAAGCAGTGGGAATGCTGGGTGGTAAGAATCCTGAGGAATCAGGTATTTCAAAGTACCTCTGGGACCTCTTTCTGTCCGTGGCTCACAAATTTCTTGTTGTGACTTATTGAGGTCTCTTATTTGTGCACTTCACAGGGTTGCTGTGGAATGTATTAAGCTGAGTGGTGAATGCAGAAAGCAGTTGCTTTCAAAGGAGAATGAAATGTGGGTTTCAGGGCTGTCTACAGATTTAAGGTATGCAAATTCAGTTTCCTAGAACATTTACCAAAAAAATTTCCTGGACACATTCCTTCTCTGTACTTTGGGCTTAGAGAATTTGGCTTTCTAGCTCCTGGTTTCACAGTGGTTATATGAGAGCGCCAAGAAGAGAGAAAGCCATGTCTGACAGCTCTCCCACTTTTCTCTCTACATGCACAAGAGGTGCTTTCTCAGGGCAGCATTATCCTCCATGCCTGCATTAATTCTGTCAGTAATTCTGGGAAGCTTTGGGGTTGTTTTGAGCGGGGCTTTATTAGCATGTGCACAAATGGATACAGCTTTGCTGTTGAGGTGAGTCACCGAGAGAGTAAGGGACAGCGCAAGTTTGGTTTTGTCTGGGATGTACGTGAGCAGGAAGTTAGGCAGGTGAGATTTCAAAGAACCAGGCAGAGAAGCAAGGTCAGGTTTGGGGTTTACACATAGACATCTTTGTTCCCCTCTTTGAACCTGGGATGTAGGCAGCCGCTGTCACTTTGGGAAGCTGCAGAGCAGTAGAGAGCTGAAGAGGCGGCCAGGCGTGTGTGCGTGTGGGAGGTGGAGAGAGAGCTCCCTGGGAAATGAGGTCAGGCTCAGCTCTTTATAGAGCAACTCAGCAACACAAGTTCACAAACCCTTTTCTGAGTGTGAAGGAGCATTTGAATAATTTGACCTGTATGATGGTGCAAGAAGTAAGACTGGGCTGTCGTAGCTTTAGATTTTACCAAAGAAGATTTAGACAAGTCACAGAAATGGAAAGACTGAAAAAGGAAAACGGGTGGAAAAGCAGCATTTCCAGGTTGCTTAGCTAAAGAATAGGCTCAGCACAGTTGGATAACAGTCACAGATGGAATTTGATACATGAAAAGAAATGCAGTGCTGGACGATGACCAAGCAATGTTTTCAGAGTCTCACAAAAGCCAAGTAAAAATAGGATTGTTGCAAAAGAATTTGAGCTCAGAAAACACTAGAAAACGTTTTCCTAACAACAGAACACCTGAAGGAAGTGAAAAGAGAAGCCACCCATGGACTAGCTGTGTTAGGGTTCTTTCAGCAAACTGTAGAGTTACATTTGGCTTTCTAGCTGACAGTATGTTGTAAACTCTTGGTGATAGTTTTCATCTGTATCCTAAGGAGGGAGTGAAGTTGAGTACATTGGAGAATACACACACACAAAATATAATACAAAAAAGGCAAGCTGAAAGCCAGAGCCAGAAATGTTCCCTATGAACCAAAATTCCCATCTCTCTTTTTATTGTGTACTACCTGTCCAGGTAACTGCATCTCATCTACTTGCTGGAACAGGTCCAGAGAAGGGCAACAAAGCTGGGGAGGGGTTTGGAGCACAAGCCCTATGAGGAGAGGCTGAGGGAGCTGGGGGGGGGGCTTAGCCTGGAGAAGAGTAGGCTCATAGGAGACCTTCTTGCTGTCTACAACTACCTGAAGGGAGGTTGTATCCAGGTGGGGGTTGGTCTCTTCTCCCAGGCAACCAACACCAGAACAAGAGGACACAGTCTCAAGCTGCATCAGGGGAGGTTTAGACTGGATGTTAGGAAGAAGTTCTTCACAGAAAGAGTTGATTGGGCATTGGAATGTGCTGCCCAGGGAGGTGGTAGAGTCATCATCACTGGAGGTGTTTAGGAAGAGATTGGATGGGACACTTGGTGCCATGGTTTAGTTGATTAGATAGTGATGGGTGGTAGGTTGGACTCAATGATCTCAAAGGTCTTTTTCCACCTGGTCTAGTCTATTCTATTCTAGTCTAGTTGCATAGCTGGTCCTGGCTCTTCACCTTCCTGTTTCAGACAGACATGTTAAGTGTGAGCAGTTTACTCTGTGTGTGTGTGTGTTTGTTATGCAGAAGTATTTTAGACTGTTTTAGTTTGTAAAGCAAAGCTATAGAAAGCTCTCAAACCAGTAACTGGAATGGAATTCCTCTCACTTAACTTCAGCCCTCTTAGAAGGTTTTTCAAGTCCTTGAGAAAGCAGTGAGGATCAAGAAGCACTGCCAGGAAGGGTTCCTCAGTTTCCTTTTCAGCCTGTGCATAAGGAGCAAGCCTGTGTTCCACTCCAGGGTCAATTATTTAGTTTTTCCTTAGATAATAGCCATTGGCCTTTTACAGCTTTCTCAGTGCCTCTATTTGTACCATGCTGCAGCAGTACCCAAGAACTGGAGCTACGTGGAAAGGAAAAAAAATTCCAGGTATGGAAGTTTTCTCTTTTAATTAGCCCCTGGATGCTTCCAGCCAGCACTGGATCTTACTACCAAGGCTGTGGCGTTTTCCCAACGACCTCTGTATTTCCAGTCATCTTAGATCCTGTTCCAAACCATGTTATTGCTGTGTCTCAAGCATAAGACTTAAACAAGGTAAGGAAGGACAGGCACTTGCTATAGAAAGAAAATTGCACTGCATTTTGAAGAGCTGAGTGCTCACTCTCTTGTCTTTGCTAGTTTAAAGCTTGATGCTTGCCTTGGTTGGGTTAGTTTCAGACAGAGAAAGCAGCCCTCACTTCAGCAAGGAGCAATTCCATTATTTCTAGCTCTAAGCATTTATAAATTGTGAACTTTCCTTTACTGTAAGCTGAGGGTGGCTGAAACTTGCTTTCATAATTGTGGGCTAGGAAGCACAAGGAGGCAAATGCAGTGCCTGGTGGCCACAGTGTCATCAACAGGAGCAAGAGCAGAGCCCGGGACCCTGGTCTGGGGTCCGATGTGAACTGCTAGAGCCAGACACTGATGGGTGATTAGTGGTGGATGAGTCTGGCAATCCCAGCCAAGAAAAGAATTAAAACAAAATGATGCCATTTTCTGGCACCTAGCAAAGCTAAATTAGGCTGGCCAATTCCTGATCAAATCACAGCAGGGAAAGCAGAACAGGCACAGCAGAGTGTTGTTTTTCCTTTAGTTCCTGTACTATTTTTATGTCATGCTGACAGCTTGTTAAATGCCAGTCTGGAGGATGGCTTGAAGCACTGACTCTCACTTAAGACATTTTCCATGGGAGGCTTTGCCCTGAGAGGATAACTAGCACAGAGTGCCCTTTCCATATGGAAGTCAAACCCTGCAGCAGCCCAAGGACTCAGTCTGTGTGTCCTTACACCCTTGATGTTAGTTCTCCCTGTGGTCTCAAAGGTGTTACAAGCTCAGATTATGCTGCATGACTCTGAACATCACATTTTGATGTTTCCAGATCCGTATGCCTGCTATAGAACACACTTAGCAGTTGATCTGTGTTACACAGGCACCCTGTAGAGATCTTTGCTAGCCCTCTGATGGATTGTCAGTCATGCTCATACCTGTCCACACACTGCCAGTGCACAGGTTCAGCAGTGAATGTTCTGAATATGCAACGGGATGCATGACTCTGGGATGGGAGGTGTTGCAGCCGCTGTTCTGCGGGCAGCTGCTGGATGCATGCAGAGTGCCTGATTCCTTAGCTGACTGATTCCTTAGCGTGCTGCATAGAGCAAAACAATAACATTCCACGTGTGCCAAGAGCAACATCCTCACGCTGGCACACTTTGATTGGAACATGCTGTACCTTGACATGCTGGCACCTCTTACTAGGAAAAGATCTTAGCTTATATATGTGGTTGGATTTTACTGGTTAAGTGTTTGATAACAAAGAATATACAAGCAACCACTCTGAGCAATACTTGCTTTGGTTAGAGACTTCTGCTTCTGTTAGTTAGCTACTTCTGGCTAGGGCTTTGTTTTGGTGATGTTGGTAGGGATATGCTCAGGACTTCTGTTAGCTGCTTTGTCTGTTAAAGGCTTCTGGGACTTCTGTAAGTGGGACTCTAAGACTCTGTAATACTAGGGGTTATACAGCACAGCAATAAAGGACTTCTGGGAGGACTTCTGAGGTTCTCTGCATTTCTGGAATCTCATTGCTGTATGGCAATGGGGTTCAGACCTTCATTCGTCACCCACTGGCACCTTGTTATAAGGGGTCTAGAACTACATTCAGCTCCCCCATGCCAAGGGAGTGATGGAGGGGGGTGGGCAGTGGGAAGTTATTGCCTTTGGGAGAATTGTGACACTCACACCACCTAACTCGCTGTCACACTTATGTGCCTGTGCTAGAAGTGGAAGCTTACCAGTCTCTGCCAGTGGAAGACAGCATGCCTCTTCTCTCCAGCGAGGTGCTGCAAAGCCGCTTGCATTGCGCTGCCTCTCTGACTTGTTGGGGCAGACTCTGAATAAGCTGGGAAAGTCAGTGACATGGCTGGATTGCAAATTCAAAAGACCACTTACCAAAGGATTATAGGAAAGTGTCTTCATTTTCCTGTACAAAGCTTTGTGGTAGTTGCAGTCTTTCTTTTTCTATTAGCAGTGTGTTCTGCAGAGTGAAGCAAAGCTTTTTAGTGTTTAATTCTCAGTAGCATCCCTGATGCCTTATAAATCTGGTAAGAACTGAGTGCAGGAGCACGGAGTCCCAGGCATTATAATTCTGTAGACTCTCTCTATTTTTTTTTTAATGGAAGTCTTCTATCAGAAACAACATTTGGGTAACAGGACCCTATCAGAATATATTTTAACATGCTGTAGCTGAAAACAAGCCACAAATATTGAATATATGTTTGAATGACAGAAGATCCCTGAGTTTCTTCCATCTGTGGAAGATGTGTGTTGGCTTTTATCTCTGTGCAAGTAGGATGCAACATTTAGATTTACTAGATCTTATATCAGACCCTTTAAAGAAGAGAATGTGAACCAACTAATATTTTATGTAACAAAGCTGTTCTTCCTTCCATGCTTACCTGAAAGCATGAAAGGTGGTTGTAGCCAGGAGGGGGTTGGTCTCTTCTCCCATGCAATCAGCACCAGAAAAAGAGGACACAGTCTCAGGCTGCACTGGGGGAAGTTTAGGCTTGAGTTGAGGAGCAAGTTCTTCACAGAGAGAGTTATTAGCCATTGGAATATGCTGCCCAGGGAGGTGGTGGAGTCACCATCCCTGGAGGTGTTCAAGAGGGGATTGGACGTGGCACTTGGTGCCATGGTTTAGTAGCCATGAGGTCTTGGGTGACAGGTTGGGCTTGATGAACTTTGAAGTCTTTTCCAACCTTATTGATTCTCTGATTCTGTGATTCTACACTATATTCTCCAAGGAAAGACCTTATCTTTGAGAAATTTATCTGTACAATTTGGAGTGATGGTGAATGGGTGATTCCTGGTCCTTTGGAGAGTGTTTAATAGAGAAAAGGATGATGAGTGGAGTTTTAAAGATCTCAGCATCCCAGGTACTAGGGACTTTGGCTTCAAGGACACCATGAGGAGGTGACTGCCCCTCCTGTGTGCACTTCCACCCAGGGACACTGAATGTGTGTAGTGTCACCGTGTGTTCATCTATTATTGCATCCATCATTGCATCTGGCTCCTGTGGGTCTGCTGAAAGCCTTACCAAGTAGCTGCATTGTGCTACTCTGCTTCAGCACTAGGGTGTTATTTCCAGCCAGTGAGTATCTGCAGAGTTCTCTTTTGTTTTGAAGAGGAAGGGAGTAGGTTGAGAGAGTTGTTGAAGCCAAATGGAGCGATCTTTGCCTGAGCTTACTTCTGTTCTGATGTTGGTTTCTATGCTTCATTAGCTGTGCTGCGATCACTCTCTGCATTTCATCATGCTGTGCAGTGTGCCAGTGGTGCAGGCTCGTGTCAGGAGTCAAAATGCAAGAAGTCATCCTGGGGAAAAATGGAACGTCATTAAAACCCATCAGAATTGTTCCATACTTTAAATGGTTCAAACAGTGAGGTTAATAACATTTTAGATATACAAATGTCACCCTGAAAGTGTTCACCTCACTGCTTTCAGGGAAATGGCAGTGGAATTCAGCACTGTGCAGGGAAAATTTGTTTCCTGCAAAAGTGGAGGACATTGGAACAGGCTGTCCAGGGAGGTGGTGTAGTCACTGCCCCTGGAGGTGTTCAAGGAACATGTAGACAAGGCACTCTGGGACATGGTTTAATGGCCATATTGGTGTTAGGCCAGCAGTTGGACTCAATGATTCTAGAGGTCTTTTCCAGGCAAAACAATTTGATGATTCTGTGACAAATTAGTGTTGCTTGTGAAAAATTGTGACTACCTGGAAGAGGGAATGGAGGTGTCCATCTGGACAACTGCTTTACTCAAGGTTGTTCCACCTTTCATCTGTGTTCATAAAGTGTTTCTTCCTAGTTGTGTGTGGTTAATGTCCTGTGCTGTGCCACAAGTAGTACAAATACTGTAGAACATAAACAGAAGGCAGATAGTAAACATATATTTGAACACGAAAACTTAGGTGCTGCTGCTTGGGCTATCACCAGTTGTGCAGTAACTGACTTTGTCTCACACAAAATAACACACTTCCTAATTGTATCCCTGCCTAATCCCTTTGTGTTCCATAGATTAACACTTCTATATTAGTAACAAAGAAAGGTTTGAACACCAAATGTGAAACTACATTGTCTCCAAAAGGCACTGACAAACTTCTGAAGTGCAGAAAATGCACTGAGAGTCTAGTGCTACAAGCCCTTACCCAATCATTTGTGCTAAAGCTCTGCATGATAGCAGCACAACTAGTGCCTGCAGAGCAGCCAGGCAGCTCTGACTTGCTTTCTGCTTCTGCTCTGAGTGGGGCTTTTTATTGTGCATTTAATGACAAGTGTACCCTAGTGGCCTTGATTGCTAAAATTTATGTCTATTTACAGTGTCATTATTAGCATCCAAGTGCCTGTTGTTATGATATTGGTTTTAACATCCTGAAATGGTACAGCTGAAAGTTTTCATTTAACACACTTGGCTGCACAGTGTTGGATAGGATAATGAAACTCCCATCTTTCTGGTTTTATTGACCTAATTGTATCATCTGTATCTCTTTATTAGTTAGTTAAAACACTCCTTCCCTCCCAGCCTGTTGAAATGATTCTGCCTAATGCACAGAATGAGTTTCCTTTCCTTCAGCATCACTGGGTGTGAAATGATTGGGGATTTTTAATGAATTTTTTTGGTATTTGGGGAATGCAGTTTTTCTTATCGAGTTCAGTCCTCATAACTCCCTGACTTCTGATGACAGTGTGTTGAAGGGAACCTTTCCCCATTATATGGTACCTACATGGTCAACTAAAAGCCAGACCTGAGTCAGATTTTATCTTCTTTGTTGTATCTCTTGACTTTAGTTCCTTAGCCACAGACTGCTTTTAATCCCCATTTGCAGCAGCTCTTTCCTACACCCCATATCCCTTGTGTAGGTATGACTGTAGAGAATGCATTGGCATCAAAGAAAGCAAGCAGTGTCATACATCCCTGCATTGTAAACAGTTCCTTACCTGTGTCAGGTTAAAGTTAGCTTTTATGTCACCAAAGTGCTTTATCCCAGGGTAGAGGTTTTCAAAGATCCTTTGGCAGCAGGTACTGTGCTCTTTCTACAGAGGAAATGCCAGTGCTTTGCAGCTGGGGTGTTTGCAAGAGGCACACCTGACAAACTTTATTCTTATCTGAAGTCCTGAACTGTTGTGTTAGAGAAATGCTGCTATTGTGTCAGAAATAGATTCCTTAATAATAAGAGCTCAGTATTTACAGGCATCTGTGAATAGCTGTCAGACTCGTGGCTGGAGTATTTTCTCATTTCTTCTGTTGTTATCTCTGAACTGTTTCAGAGGCTTTAGGAGCTGTGTTTTCAGAAGTCCAAACTTGATTGTGGGGTCTGCAGCCTGAATCAATCTTTTTCTGGAGTCTCACACTCAGTGATACACAAATTGGGTTTCTTGGAGCCTCATGTCCTATCTGGCCCCTGAACAGTGCTTCCAAAATGCACACATTGTCAGGAGTGTTTTCATATCTGCCTTGCTCACAGGCACAGACTGGGAGAAGATTCCCAATACCTCCTACAGCACGCAGATCTGAGTATGCTTTGCATAATAATTAGCTATAGATGCAATTGCTGAAGTTTTGCAAAGAGGAATGTCTGATATATGATTCAATTACTTCACAGTAAGTACAATAATAGAATCCCTGCTGTGGTTAGCATTCATCTCCCTGCCAAATGTATCTTTACATTAAAAAAAGGGGGAAAAAAAAGGACATATTTATGCACAGCTCTTTATTTCTGCTTGTGGAGTAAAAGTAGGGGCAACAGTTAAACAGGAGAAGCTAACATCTTATCCACAGTTAGAGTGAGCAGCAGGGGGGAAAGTCAATACCAGCACTGGTATTGTCCAGTATGACAAATTATATTCTGAGCTAATGTGACATGCTTGCTGTAAAATGACTTTTTGAGGCGGTTGATAAAAGAGAAATCTGTTCACAAAACTCAATATCTGTGCAGAAGTTTCTGCTGATTTTGTAAGGCAAAACTTGAGTCTCGAGGTATTGTTTCTGCTGGTGTTTGTGTGGCTGTCAGGACCAAAGCAATCCCCAGGCAAGCAAAGGCAGTCTGACTCAGAAACTCAATCCCTTGATTCCTCTTTTCAACGGCATTTTCTGCTTTGTTTCCACTGCCTTTATCAATCTCTCTCTCTCTCAGAAGTACTGTGTAAGGTGTTGGAAACTTCTGCTAGACTAAGACACCACTTTGAAATGAGCCCTTGGAATAGGAGAGGATACTTTAGTGCTTCTAGAGAACAACTAGAGAGAAGCACACAGCCCGGGGCATCCCTGTTTCTTGAGTGGAGGCTGTGCAGAGCTGTGGCTCACACAGGCTTTTGTTTATTTTCCTAGCTAGTCTTTAAAATAGTCCATAAAAGTATTGCATTTAATAATTTAAAATTCAGTGACAAATACTGGTTTCTGATCATTTTACAGCATGCCTCTCTTTTCAAGTACAAAGTGAA
This sequence comes from Melanerpes formicivorus, assembly GCF_026170545.1. NCBI lineage: Eukaryota > Metazoa > Chordata > Aves > Piciformes > Picidae > Melanerpes > Melanerpes formicivorus. Next base: position 9,305,831 of record NW_027142366.1, on the reverse strand, counting down.
TACCGAGGAATGAGCTTCTGAGATTGTTTCCAATTCTGAAAACATGAGAAACTGCTGCATAAATACTTTAAAGAACCTGGGTGTGGCGGGTTGAAAAATTCCCCCCAACATCAAATTTGCCAGACCAGCTCAGCTGGAAGCAAATGAAAGCTGAATTTACAAGCAAAACTGCAATCTACAATGAAATGTGTATGTGTACAAATGTGTACAAATAATGCAGTATTTACAATATTTACAGCTATTTGCAATCAATGGACTGCACAAGGACCCCCCTGGCCAAAGAGCAGGGGAAGCTAATAGCTTATCCCTCCCTGCACCCCCCTTTTACTCCCTTGTACACAAAAGGGACAATAGAAAGGAGCAGAGAGATATTTTGTTAGACTTAGCCAGAACAATGCAGCCAAGGTCAAGCAGAAGCAAGTTAATCTCTCCCAGAGTGAGGAAGGGAGGAGAGAGAGAGACTATTTACCAAAGTAATTCTTATGGTAAATAACTCTCCAATGGGATTGCTTAGAACCAGCAGCATTTCCCTTTTTACACCCAATGGTGATTTATTTACGTTTTACCACTTTCTGTTCAAGATCTGTGAACAATTTTAAAGGCATAGCCTAAAGTTACCACAGCGGGGGCTCTGATCTATGGACTTGTAAAACCACCTTGTAAAGTGTTTCTGCTTGGTCAGGAAAAGGTGTGTGGGCTGTGTAGGAGGAGAGAGGGACACCTGGGTAACTGTAAAGTCAAGTTGATGATCCAGATGGCTGTGTCTGGTAACTACAGGTAGGCTGACCACAGTGATGGTGTTTCATAAAGCAGTTTTATAATGTTTCAGTGTCCCTGGCAGTTCACTGCCTGTAGGGAGGAAAAAAAATATCCCAAAGGGTGCTCACAGTTGTGTTGGAGTTATTTGGTAGTTTTGGTGTCAATAAAAGGCAGAGCTACCACTGCTGTGCTTTCATCCAAGGCTCACTGTCTCTTACAATCTGTACTTGTGGTTCAGGGTAGCAAATTTATACTTTGTTATGTCCTTATACATTTTTCCTCTTGGTCAGGTTCAAATGCAGCCTCACCATTTTAAACTTACTTAAACAGACCATTCAAGTTGAGTTTAAGTGAAGTCAGTTTTGAGAGAGGATTCCTGAAGAAGCTCAAGCACCTTGCAGTGGTAGGGGAGTGCTAGTGCCATCCCAGGGCCTGCTGTTTAGTTTTTCACCTCCACCCTGAACCAATACTTGAAACTTGTGTGGACTTGATGTAGGTGGAGGTATGTTTCAGAGCCATGGCATGAGGTCCTGCTTAGGAGTGGGCCATCAAAGGTGCCGTTGTTAGCTGATAACTGGCTCTGGCTAAAGGCCACTTGAGTTTGTTGCAGGGCAGGTATATAAATGGCAGGACCATTTGGATGAGGTATGTGTGTTCTTTGTGGCCACGATGTTTGTATGAACTTTCCTTTCTGTTAAGTAACTGCAGCCATCTGCATCAGAAATGAAGGGGTCTCCTTACCTGCCCCATCCCATGGACAAGAATGAAACAGTCCTTGCAATATCATTTATGAATTTCATCAGTAACAAGATAAAGTGAAAAGAGTTGTTAAAGTCTTCCCCCAAAGTCTTCACCATGAGAGTGGTGAAGCCCTGGAATGGGTTGTCCAGGGAGGTGGTCGAGGCCCCGTCCCTGGAGGTGTTTAAGACCAGGCTGGATGAGGCTCTGGCCAGGCTGATCTAGTGTGGGGTGTCCCTGCCCATGGCAGGGGGGTTGGAACTAGATGATCCTTGTGGTCCCTTCCAACCCTGAATGATACTATGATACTATGAAATGCAGGAAGTCTCACCTGGGCGGACTGTGTTTCCCCCAATGCACTCTTATGTAAAACAACAGCAAAACGTCGGCTAGAAGTGAATGGCTGTGTCCAGTCCCTGTCATGCAAGCAGAGAGACATCTCAAGTGTGAACACTTGCTTCAAGCAGTCTTTTTGTTGGGAATCTTGAAACCTTCTTTAAACCTTGAATTGACCCTGGCCACGGAGCTCCTGCCCAAATCCAAACTGGCTGGCTGGCTGGCCAGGGAGACCAAATCTTCTGATCACCACTGAATTCAGCTTCTTTTGTATACCCCCCTGGTGCTTTTTATATATATTATTCATTAGCACTCACCAATTAGCTACTGTATCCTGCAGCAAATACTGGGGGGAGAGGTGGAGGAGGTGTGTGTGTGATATCCTCATCTCAGGATTTGATTTGTTTCCTATGAACAGCGGAAATAATCTCAGCAGAGACACTGTTGACTTGAAAATTTACAACAGCCAAGATTCAAAGGGGTAAAGGCAGGCTGGTTGCAGGACAGGTTTTTTCCCTGTTCTTTGAACAACACAGAACACACTTAGTTCTACACAACCCAACCAGGGGTAAGCCAGGCACAGAGGTAATTGGATATTTGCTTGGCTGATTTCCTTGTTTCTAATGGAAATACAAATGAAAACTATAACCCATTCATCTTTAGTTTAGTTTTGCTAAGTATTGAGCAGCATTTTTAAAACAATTACTTTGCTTCAGCAGCCAAAGTCATTAGAGAAGAAGGATTTAGCAGCTACTGCAGTCCAGCATTTGTACAAGAGCAGGCTTGCTCCTTGTTTTATGGTAGAGGTTACACAACAGGTAAAATCATTTACTTAGGGCTTCTCTTTAGAGCTCAGAACTTGAGGAACTCAGAAGTCTTTGCCAAATTGATATTTTTGTTTTTTTCAACTGATAAAATAAATTCTTATACAAGTGACATTATAAAAGAATGTAATTAGGAAAGTACATTTTTACTACTCCTTTGTTTCCCATCTCCCTGTTTCCCATCTGATCAGTGAAATGCTGCCAAGTGTCACAAGGAGACGATTCAGTGACCAGTGAAACAAAGGGAAAGTATCCTGTGGATTTCAGCTTTGAGCTCTGGCATTGCAGAAGACTCTGCAGTTTTAGACAGAAGTTATATTGTGGCTGTGTTCTTCCAATCTGCTGCTACCTGCTGCTACTGCCCCAGGAAATGTTAAGCCATTTCATATATGCATAAAAAGATGCACAGAAGGGTTTGGTATTCTGCTCTAGAGTGTGCTGGAAGTTAGTGGGAGAGCCAGAAGTTTTAGGCAGACCTTGAATCTTGAGCATACACTGCTGAATCTGTGGACTTGGAGCCTCTTATGATTAATTACCCACATTTCCCTCATTATTCCCACATCATTCTGTATCTGCTTTCTGCACATTTCCTATCTAAAGCTGAACTGAAACGCTGGAGGGTGGTACCCAGCACGATGGTAGCCAAGCCCAGGCTGCCCAGTGCACTGTGTAGGACCTTGAAGTGTGATGCTGTCCTTGTGCCCAGGCTGCCTGCTCTGCGGGACACTGCAGGAGACACAGCCAGGTGAGGACTTCTTGCCTGAACATGAGCTAGTCAGAACCAACGCTGCCTGTGGCACTGAAGCACCACTGGTTCAGGTGGTCTAATGCTGCGTAAGGGCTTTAACTCTTCTTACAGATAATCAGGGCTTTCACACCCTTGGATGTGCCAGGCCATGAGCTCCTTTTGAATCCAAAATAGATCTAAAATTGGGTGGGGCTGGTTAGGGTGCTGCCAGGGTATGACCAGATAGCATTGCTGTGAGACTGCTCTTGTCCCCTAAGGCTGTGGCATATTCAGACCCTTAGCTTTAGTGTGGCTCCTTGTCAAAATGCATCCAGTGGTTCTGGAGATTACCAGCCCCTCTTGGTTGCTAGGAGATGCTTGAATCATTACTGTTGCTGTGCTGCTGACACCCAAATACTTTAATGTTTCCTCCATCTACAGAATGCTCCTGTGTGGAGCAAAGACAGATCTTGAGCTGCAAAATCCCTTCTAGATCAGGAGAGAGAGAAGTAATACTGGTGAAATGGATAAGCTTTTAAATGAACGAGCAAAGTCAGTGGCTCCATTAGCATTGAAAGCTGTGTTTTATTTAAAGTTGCTATCCTGGTTTTGGCTGGGAATACCAAGTGAGGTATTGCATTTTTCATGTAGAGCTCCCAAAGACTTCCCTTTGGGACACTGATTAGGTCTTCATGCTGAAAAGACTGTGTCAAGCCAGTAGGAGCCATTACAGCAGTCTGCTGCTTAGCAGCCACCTTCCTGTGTGACCAGTCAGCTCACAGGCAGAAGGCCTCCCTCTGCACACCACAAACTTCCTAGTAGAAAAAGTGCAGCTTGTGATGTTCCCTGTTTTGGCCAATGGCTCAGAACAGAGTCCAACATCTTGATGTGTCAAACAGTTCACCAGGTCTCTGAGCCTCAGCTGACTCCGTTCATGCTCAGTGCCCAGAAGAAAGATATAAAGCCAAATAAAGATATGCAATAAATAGGAGCTGACTAATTTATTCACACAATAAAACAGCAATAGGCTGAAAGTTAACTGAGCAAAGCCAGACCCATGCTGAAGTGCTCAATTAATACCACCCTGCTGCACAGAACCCGCTGCTCGAGTGTGTTTGGCAGGGGTTTAAGAAGGTGGCATTAAGTGTGAATGTGTTTTAAAGATTGTTGGAAAGGGCATTCCTTGGGGGTAGTTCTGGTTCCATTATTTTTTAGCATTACATTCAGAATATTTAAAAAGAAATTGTTTCAGCAACTCTTGAACTGCACTGCAATCCACAGCTGACTATAGAGACATTAAAAACTGACAGTCCTGATGCCTTTTTCAGCAGCTAACCAACAGCTGGACATTCTTCTCCATCTGGTATTTATTACCTCCTGCCTTCTACTGTCTTGTTTCTAGCTTTCAGCCCTACCTTGCAGCAACTCTCTGTGACAGCACTGCAGTGTGTCCTGCTATAGCATCTGCAGGTCTGAAATCTCCTGCTCCTCATTGCCCTGGTGTGGCTGTGCTGTGTGGCACAGCAGGACAGAGGACTGCCCAGGGTGGTACTTCCTCCTGCTGCAAACACAGGCTGCCCCTTCCAGCTCACCCAACAAGCTACCCAGAGCATGTTGACCAGAAAAATGCATTGTTGTGCATAAAGACAGCACAGGATTTGGCTTATGTTTTGATGGCAGCACTTAGTCTCAAGTGTTCATGATTTACAGCTAGACTCAGTCCTGTGTTTGCTTTGAACAGTGTCACACTCAGCAAGCAGTGCTGTCACAGAACAGTCTGGGGCAGGTTCTGACCTTCTTGCCTTCTTTGAAGGCAGAGTAACACTGCTCTTTATGTGATAATGCTTATATGTCACTCTTACACCCTTACTAGCTTGTTGTCTTGTCTCCCTAGGATGATAGAGACCCCTTATCAGCTGTGTTCATCACCCTGGTGTGGCACTCTGTGCACAAAATTCACAGCTCCAAATCTCCGAATACCTATTAAAAGAGCAAGTAATTGCTGCTCGTGCTTGTTGATGGCCTGAAAAATGAGAGAACCTCAAACAATAGACCAAAAAAAGGGAGGGTTAGAAATTAGGTAACTGGGATGTAAACTGAATTTTAAACAATACAGCAAGAGGAGAAAATGGCAAAACTTGCCCCCTTCCCTGAGTCAGGAGTAATTCTGAGCTAACCATGACTCCTGTCCTGTCTTTGCAGATCTCAGCTGTGCAGCCTCTGCAAGCTGAAAAATGGCTCTTTGTAGCCTTGTAATATTTTTATTGCTTGCAACATTTGTTTTAGCCACTACAGTGAAGCAGCCCTTTAAAAGTAAAATACTGACACATCTGAAGGGAACTTACAGTCCATAACATCATTTAGAAGAAAGAGATTTTTATGTTGTTTTCTAGCTTCCATCTCTCTAATGCATTCTAGTGATGGATGATGTTGCAAAAGGACTCTGCCCAGCTCATGATGCTGTATAGTCCACAACTGGTGCAGCTGGAGAGGAATGCATTCACCTTCTGTGGCACTGAAGCTCTCCTGGACTATGATTCCCAGCCCCACTGTTCCATCCAGCTGACTCCTGTCTGCCTGAAAGCAGTCAGGGAAAGTAGGATCCTGTTCAGTGGATCCTATTACAGGATGTGGGTGTTAAACATGGTCCTGAGGTGTGAACCTTGGATTTGAATACAATAACTCTTGTCTAGACACTCTCTCTAAGCTTCATAGAAATTGTTAATGTCATTGTATAAATTATAAATGTTTCTGCAATGTTCCAGGTAATTTAATACTTCCTAGATATTAAGCCATTAATCCAATCTCCATCAGACTTTTTCATGCTATAATAATGCACAGGAAAACCTCTCCTAAAAGCCTACAAAACACTACAATGTCCTTTTTTCAAATCTCTCCTTGATTTTTTGCCCCTGCCAATAAAATATTCAGCAAGGGCTAGGCAGCTACTCTTCTGCAGCCACTGCTTACTGCCTTAGTCACAGTTATCTCTCTTTATATCCACCTGTTGTTCTTCCAGCTCTTGTGGCTGCTTCCAGTTGTGCAAATATATATGCATGCTCTTGAATTCATGAATAGGATGAATAATCACTTTAGAGTCTTTGGAACAACCTAGCTCCCTTAAGATAAGGATGTGAACAAGTGTTCAGTCACAGATTTAAATTGTAAACTCCTTAGAGCAGGAATTGGTTTCTGGTAGGTCTGTGGAATGTGTTTCGCTCTAGAGAGCTGTAACTGGACTTCTGTCCTACTGTGAGTAAAATGCTAAGGTTTGTGGGTTTAAAGCTCTTTATCAGAAAGCCCAGTAAATACAAAGTTGGTACTTTTGAAACCAGCAATTAACCACAGCAAAGTAATTGCCAGTCAGTGTGAAGTGGCATCCTCTGAAGAAGTCGTTGGGGATGCAAGCCAGTGAGGGTGGTGGGTTTGATTTAACAATCACAACATGATGCCTCTGCACTTGCACAGACAAATCCCCTTCCTGGGGAGGAGCCCATGCTCTGGAAGGGAACAACCAACCTGATAGCTGCTTGCATGCAGAGGTGTGCTTGGAGGGCAAGCCTTTCCCTGACAGGTGAAGTCATTGTCTGTAAGACCTCCGAGATCCCTGAACAAGTAAAGCTGCCTAAGCTTAGGTGTTCCTGCCCATGAGTGGCTTTGCTGGCTCCTGCCAGAATGCTGCAGGCTGGTTGACAGGGGAGAGGGGATACTGCTGCTGCTTGTCCTGCAGCTACAGGGATTCTGAAGGCCATGGCCTTTTGTTCTCTGCATTGGTTAGCTTCTTACCTTTCCCTTGTGCTTCACCAGTGGTTTTTCTCTGTTTTATTGTCCCCTCTTGTCCAAGCTGTGGTGTTTGTCCCTGCTTGCTCCAGGGCTGTGCAGCAGCTCTGGCAAGGGCTTGCTGGGGCATGTGCGAAGGTGACTCAAGGAAACTGCCCGTATGGATTTCACTGGGAGACACAGGCAGGGGTAGGTAACACACTTGCAGGCAGATGATCATTTGTTCCTGATGTATGATTCTGTATTCTGTACACACACTCCTGCATGGGGCAACAGCAATGTCACATCCTCAGCATTTTCCCTGGTGTCTGACTAGTAAATGTACCTTACTGACCAACTGCCTTTCAGGTTATAAGAAGGACCCCACTGCTGTGTGAAAGCCTGGTCTTGCCAAGTCTTTCTGAGGTTAGATCTAAAATCACCTAGTCAGTTGAAAGCTGTCATCAATTTTCTTGGCCTTTGGATTATTGGCTGTACAGACATAAGACAGTAAATGGCTGGGGGAAACCAAGCTTTAAAATACCAAGGTACTGGAAGTATTGAGCTGCAAATGGCAGATGTGTCTCCAGTTGAACTTCTGTGGAGGGAGAGAGGTGATCAGTAGTGGGAGAGCATGTCACTTCACACCAAATATGTTCGAATCACCCCTCACAACATTTTGGCTAGCAACTGAGGGCACTCACAGTGGTGGAGATCTGGACAATTTCTTCCCAATAATGATTTACTGTATGGAGAAAAAAAAAATCTATGAAAGTTTTGGATTGCAACCCATAGGGTGGGTGTGAGTGATCACAGTAGTTGAGCCATCGTTCACTGTGCTGTCATCATCCGTTGGAGAGTTGGAGGCTGTAAGGAGCAGCTGTCCGAAGAGACAAAGCAGTGGAAAAGGTTTTGTCTTGCAGGCTTCCAGCTATTTACCCCAGGAATATAATCAATTATAAAAATCAATGTAATACATGGAACTTGGGATCACATAGTGAGCACACCTGGTTTTGAAGGGTGCTGGCTGTGCAGGAGTTGTCTTCCTGTCTTTATGAAAAGTTATTTCACAAACCGAAGCAAGCCTGATCCACACAAGCTGGCACGCTGGCCTCTGCAGCATGCAGCATTTCCCTCCTATCCTGCTTGTATCCCAAGCTGTGAAATAGGAAGGGAAGGTACAGAAAGCAGAACTGTGATACTGCATCAAATAGAACAGGTTCAGGCAATAGAAAGAATCAGAAACTGCTGGACTGGTTGTAAGTGCAGAAGTTTAGATCAGACCCTTCTGTGTGTTTGTGAAAATCCTTTCTTGCTGATGTGAGGTTTTTGGAAGCAGGTATTGTCTGTGAGTTTCTCTCCTTCCTGGCAGCTCACCTGGGCTGATAAAGCTAAGTGACAGTCAGTACACATTTCACTAATTTAGGGTAATGTGAACCCTTTCACATTCCAGGTGAGTTTTTTTTGCCAGGGTGCTCTTTCCTCCACAAGATAAGAGAGAGACTGCTCCTGCTCCTTAGCAGATTCCAGAAATTTAAGATGACTTTCATTTAACTTCAGATCCATATGTTCATCAGATCATGATCAATGCTAAATAGTTCTGAATCATGACTGGTATTTTGAACATAGGCTATTCCTTTATACAATCATTTTGGACACTGTTATTCCAGGCACACAGAGCAGTCTTGATCCAAGGTGAACTACATCAGTCACCAAAATCAGGTCTTTATTGCTAGGGGAGGAAATTCCTTTCCCCTGCCTAGGAGTCAGCAGTGTATGCTGGCATGGATTTGTAAAATATTGGTTTTATAGGAACAGTTTCTCACTTTTACTCATTTGAGAATTGAATTAGTTTTTGCTGCTGCTTCGCTGGCTTCACAGAACATTTCCCTGCAATCATTTAACACGCTATTAAATCCTAGAGTATGTTGTCTGTACAGCTGATAATTTGATTTTGAGTGATGTTTGTGTCATTACCGAGCATTTCAGTCAGCAACAGCAATGTTGGTAATATGTGGTTGGCCGTTTAACAAGGAGCTCAGAAAGAGCTGGAGAAGGCCTGGTGTGCAGCTGGCAATGACCAGAAGGGATTACTCCCAAAGCCATTATCTTCCAGCAGCTTCTGAGGCTCAATTCACTTAGACTTGCTGCTTTTGCATTTTCATCAGTTTCTTCAGTTTCTTCTATTTAGTCCAAACTGTGCAAAATTGGATTTCATAAAGCTATTTTTAAACAGTTTGCAGCTTCCAATCTACAAAACACGAGTTACTCTGAGGAGTGTGCTTCTCTCTGGATGTCCTTATGCTGCATGTTGCTATTCAGGGGCTATCAAATGGCAGAGAAGGCCTAACAGATTATTAACTGTAGCCAGCTATTTATTTTCCAATTCTGGGCCTCGTTACCCAGCGTAGATCACTGCACTGAAAACAAATACTCTTAAAGCCACACCAGTCTGGAAGTAGTGAGCATGAGAGAAAATTGGGAGTGTCTGAGTACCAGATTTGACAGAAGTTACACTGGCTTTAGCAATTTAGCACATGGAAGGCTTGTACAAAAGGGTGGTGCTTTCTTCTTCCCAGGGGTTGCCAAGGGTGAAATGCTGTGATTAGCAGAACACCTCTTGCCTTGCTGCTTCTTTGGGTTTGGGTATTAAGTTTTTTTGTTTCTCCCTGCAAATCTTGTCCTAGATGATTCTGTTGTGGTTTGTGAATGCTTTGCTTTGTGAACATTGAATCCAGCGTGGGCTTCAGCAGTAATTAGTAATGTGGATGTTTATGGAGACATTCTGACCTGCATTGTTCATGAATATTTCACCATGGTGAAAATTTCACAGCCTATAAATCACTAATGAAAATGTCATTTCCCAGCTGCATTTACCTGACATGCTGTTAATCTTGCTGTACCCATTGGAGGCAGAATTGCTGTCAGAGTTGCAATACAGAAAGGAATTGATTCTTAATTAGTGACCCCAATAGTGTAGGTTAAACATTGCTTTTTAAATGGTGATTTAATGCTATCGGCTTCATTCCCTGTAGTGATGCTTTGTGGGCTGCCATTCAAGCAGATGCTTTGAAAGACAGCATAGCAACTGTTGGGATTGAAGGGATTAAGGAGAAGAGCAGTGGTGCAGGTAAAGTAGCTTTGAAAGCAACAAGTGTCAAAGAAACCCCATGGAACCCCTTGCCTTCTGTACTGGCAAAGCTGGCATGGCAAAAGTGCCAGGTATCTTGCTTTTGATATCATCCCAAAGTGGCTCTGAACCAGACCATCCAACCCTTGGATGGCGTTTCCTGAAGGTAATTATTACAAGATAGATTATTGTGCTTGGAAAGGTCATAAATTCTTTTGCCTGATTTATGATTTGTATCCTTGTTTCTTGATAAAGTGATTTGTATCATTGCCAGCACCCATGTGGTCAGAGAGCTGTATTTCAAGGGATAACAGAATGGCAAGGCACAAAAAGAGTGCAGCTTTCCTGGGATTGTCACTGCAGATTACCTAACTGACCACATGAACAAAGTTAATGAAGTATTAGAGTAGGATGGTTGCTGTTACAAATGACTGTGAGAAGAATCAGAATCATGCCATCTGAGGGAGCTAGAGCCTTCTCCTTGCTTGGAAGTCAGCTTCTGGCTGCATTTTATTATTCTGTATATTGCTGACTGCAGATGCTCACAGCCAAAAAGTAAAATAAAATTATTAGAGGCTGGACAGTGTCTGTGCAGCCTTCAGCTCATTAGGTTCTGGGGAAAACTGAATCTCCAGAAATCAGCCCCTGCTTCTGAACTCGCAGGTGTGTAACCCTCGTACAGACAGATGCTGCTCAGTGTAAACACCATAGTGAGCACCCCTGCAGCCAGCCAAGGGGCTGTCATTGGCAATGATAGGATAGCACCATCTCCTTCTCTCCAGGGAAGGTGTGGGACTCTCACCTGAATTCTGAATGCTCCACAATTCAGGGTTGTCTGCATCCATGGTGATTCATAGAGTCATAGAATCAAGAAGGTTGGAAGAGACCTCAAAGATCATGAAGTCCAACCTGTCACCCAAGACCTCATGACTACTAAACTATGGCACCAATCCCCTCTTGAACACCTCCAGGGATGGTGACAGCCCTTGGTAAGGTCATAGGCTTCTTGGGTATCTAGGTGCTGCATAATTTCCTGCAGGAAGTGTAATCCAGACTCTCTGGGGATAAATTTTGAGGTCTCTTTTTCAGTCTTGATCACTAACCAGATGAGTTTGCCACAATTCAGCTGATAGAGCAGGTATTCAACATGTCTAAAATAAGACTTTTTATAACTGCCATAAATATGAATTTAAGTGCTTGGACTACCCAAGTGTCACCAAAATCAAACCGAATTTCTCTGTTCATGTTGCCAGGGGTTTGAGCAAAGCTTAGCTTGAGCAAAGCAAAGCTTAATTCCTGTATTTAGAGCACTAGTGTTTGAAAACATTATTGTTCATGACTAACAACTCTATCATGTCAGAGACCATGGAGCTGTGACATGACTAAACACCCCTGTTCCCAGACTACAGCCTGCTCTATATTTGATAGAGGCTCATAACTGGTGTTATTCACTGCCTTGAGATAACTCCTCTCTCTGAGGTACTTTGTCTGAATCAACACTCCAAAAGCAACTGCCTCTGACATCAGTTGTATTTGCCTTCAGCAGAACCTCTCCTTCAGCTGGCCTGTCTCCTTTTCAAGAGGAGAAAGCAAGTATCTTTTTGAGAAACAGATTAACCATAAGAGTCACTTTTGATGTCTTAAACTGCCGAGGGTGTAGCTGTCACAGAGGAAATGCACTGATGAGGAAAAGCAGCCTACAATGCACATCAAGTCGCATCGAAGGGGGTTGTGCAGCTAACATGATACCATGATCCATTGCCTCTTTGAATGCTTGGCCATTTGTATTCGATCCTAATGTGCATTTGAGCTGCGTTTTGAAGGCTGTTAAAAGCAGCTTTGACTCAGGACCACGTGCTTTCCAAGTCTTTGTGCTCCCATACTGAGAGAAGGCAGAATGAATCCACCAGTTCATTCCCACTTCCCACATCGTTGAAGGGCAGCCCCACTCTACCTCTGGGTTTAGGCAACATTTTTTTGTTTACTAGAATTAGTTATTCTGTCTTGGTGCAGTTTGCAAGCCAGTTTGCTCTTCCCCAGGCTGCTGTGAGAGCTCCAATCAGCCTGTGGTGAATTCAGCAGAGCAAACCTTGCAGGCGAGGCAGGTTTGCAGGCATGGATCCCCAAGCTCATGTTGTCAAGCACTTTGACAAAATGAGAGGTGAAATTTGTTGTTGATAAATGTGCAGTGATGCACATGGGAGGAAAAACACACTCAGTGATGGTCTCTGAACTAGCTATTAACTCCAAGATCTCTTTCCTGAGTGGTTTTATAGAACTATCCATTATATTGTCAATTCAGCAGCAAAGCAAAACAAACTAAAACCCATCTGGAATGGGTGGAATTACTAGGAAAGGACTGGCGAATAAAGCAGAAAACATTGTTGTGTGGTTGTATAAATCTGTTCTGCACCCACATTCTAAACTCTTTATCTAGTTCTGACCACCCCTTCCCCTCCCTTTTCATCAAGGATGGTGCAACAGGGAAAGACACAGGCTTTCAGTGCTGGAAAAGAGCATGTGAGAATAGCTAGATGGACTCATACTGGTTATGACAGCAAAGAGATAGCTGAGGTGGCTGATTGCTGTATATGACATGATGGGTGGCTTGGAGAAGGGGCATGGCAACTTAGTGTGAGATCAAGCCAACTTCAGACAAGGTGGTCACACAGCAGACTGAGGGCAGCTGAGGGCAGGCACTTCTTCACATGGCAGTCCAACTGAGCTGTGGAACTCCACCATTTATCATTGTGGATATTGAAAGTAGTGTTGTGTCAGAGCAGGAAGGTACATTTTCAGAACAATTAGGGATGTTAATGGAAAACTAGTCTGGCAATGACCACTGAGCATGTGTGTGCCACCTTTGGAAGCCTCTGAGCCACTGGTGAATCTGGTAATACAACAGGGAAGTATCACTCACTGTATGATTGTCTTATACTTGCACCCTTGGCATCTAGATATAGGATTCTGGATCTCTGATCTTTCAATCATCTCATACACTTTTTCTGATGTTATTTTTTCTCTGTTAAGTCTAAATCCTCAGTAAACTCTTGTGCAGTGCAGGCACAGATTCCCAGCAGGCATTCCTAGCAAGAAGAGGTCTCAATGCCATCCATCCAGATTTAAGGGGAGGCTACATAGCCTGGCAGCTATTCGATAGTTTAGGAGCTCAGTACAGAAGCTTATTCTCCAAATGCGTCTCTTTTAAACAATTATGAACACAAGGAACTTGGGAGCTAAGTGTAAATTGAAGTTTCAAGAAGATAAGAACCCTTTCAAGGCAAAAATATTAGAAAATGCTGTTCCATTGGATCCAAGGTGGTTTGCTGCTTCACCTTTCCATGCTGTGAGCTCTCAGGTGTCACTGGTGGAGCATTAATTATTCAAGTCAAAATACTCTCTCTCATATTTCATTAATAAATTTTCTCAGGAGATGGGGTGATGGTATTTAACTACTGGGACAGACATGAAAATGATTGTCTAAGCTGAAGATTCTGCATGGATGGCACAAAAGACGTTGCAAGGGCAGCTGAGGTCTCAGATTCCCATAGAGAATCAAAAGACCTTCTGCTGAAGGCCTGAACCTTGTCAGAGAACAAACCCAAAGCAACTACAGCAGCACTCTGCTTGTGAAGGCTCTTCTGGGGCATGCATCTGACCTGGTTGTGCACTAAAGTTCCCAGAGGGAAACAAAACAGTCTCATCATCTCATTTTAGCCAAAACTGTTGCCTGATGTTTGGTTTCCAACTTTTTATTCCTGAAGCCACAGAAAAGACCATTTATGACCCTTGAAGTTTAACTCACTTTGTAGCTGTATCTGAGCACCCTGTTTCATAGTTTCATTCAGGGTTGGAAGGGACCACAAGGATCATCTAGTTCCAGCCCCCCTGCCATGGGCAGGGACACCCCACACTAGATCAGGCTGGCCAGAGCCTCATCCAGCCTGCTCTTAAACACCTCCAGGGATGGGGCCTCGACCACCTCCCTGGACAACCCATTCCAGGGTCTCACCACTCTCATGGTGAAGAACCTCCTCCTCACATCCAGCCTGAATCTCCCCACCTCCAGCTTCATTCCATTCCCCCTAGTCCTATCACTACCTGATATCCTGAGAAGTCCTTCCCCAGCCTTCCTGTAGGCCCCCTTCAGATACTGGAAGGCCACAATTAGGTCACCTCAGAGCCTTCTCTTCTCCAGACTGAACAGCCCCAACTCCTTCAGTCTGTCCTCACAGGAGAGGTGCTCCAGCCCTCTGATCATCCTTGTGGCCCTTCTCTGGACACGTTCCAGCACCTCCACATCCCTCTTGTAATAGGGGCTCCAGAACTGGACACAGTACTCCAGGTGGGGTCTACTGTGTCCAGTTTGGTGAACTCCATGCTGGATTGGCCTGATGGACCCAGATCTTGCTGTCTTCCTGTTTGAGAAACATCTGCATTCAATCCAGATGGAAACCAGTTGAGGAGGTGAGACCAGGGGAAGTAAGATGTTCCAGTAACACTGCACATTGTCATGGCCAACACGCTTCACCTGGGCAGGCACTCAGAGGAGGACAAGAACCAATCTCCAAATAAAGCTTAAAGAAAATCCAAAGCCTTGAGACGTCTGTTTACATCCTGATCTCATCACAGGTTAATACAGATAGCTGACAGAAATCAGATGTTCTGTCTGGGAAGCTGATGAATTTATTCTTAAAACAACATTCCTGCAAAAGGGCAGCAGGACACTGCTTTTAAAAGTCACAGTGTACACTAAAAAACCCAAGGAGAATATTTCCTTTAAAACAAACAAACAAACAAAAAAACCCCACCACCAAAACCCCCAAACAAGCCATGAACCAACCAGCCACCAAATTCAGACCTTGAAAATAAACTTGTTAGTGGAAGTCAATAACTAACTAGAGCCAGAAATGTTCTTAGCTTGTAAACCAACACAGGAAGGCTCCTGCATAGCTGTACAGAGGCTTTTTTGAGAGCTTTGATGACACCACTGAGAAGAAAAGATGACAGTGGCCCCACTGCACAAGGAGCTAATAACAGCACATGGATTATGATGGTTTTTTTTCCAGGATAATTTTCTTCACAGCCAATTCAGACAGATCCCTAGAAGTCGAATGGGCCAGTCAGGCTGAGCATTGAAAGAAGGACAAAAGCTTCAGAAAGACAGTTTGGGGTTTAAAACCTGTAGCATAAATATTTCTGTGCCTTTTGAATAGAATAGAATAGAATAGAATAGACCAGGTTGGAAGAGACCTTCAAGATCATCGTGTCCAACCTATCAACCAACCCACCTGAACAACTAAACCATGGCACCAAGTCTCCTCCTGAACACCTCCAGTGATGGTGACTCCACCACCTCCCTGGGCAGCCCATTCCAATGGGCAATCACTCTCTCTGTGTAGAACTTCTTTCTAACCTCCAGCCTGAACCTCCCCTGGCACAGCCTGAGACTGTGTCCTCTTGTTCAGGTGCTGGAAGTAAGCCTTACTGCTTACTGGGACTGGTTCACACATGTGCTGTGCCATGTAATGAATTTGGAGTCCTCCTAAGGTGATTGTTTGACCTCTTGTGTCATGTGGGTACATACAGCCTTTCATGCCTAATGTGCTTCATGTAATTACTGAAGACCTCCAGTGTTTAAGGGGAAAATGGCTGTAATCTGGCTGATGAAGTCATGAAAGACTAGCAGACAGTGAAAAATGGTGGGAGGTTCTAAAGAAAGAAGTCTGAGTGTGTGATAAATGTTATTTTTACTCTGAAAGGATGTCACCTTAGCTCATTTAGACTTCTAATTGTTGGACTTCATCCTTTGCAGAAAGGAGGAAAAAAAATCCCTCAGGCAGAAAGCTTTAGGGAGTTTTGCACAACTTGCAATCAATCCAGAAATAAATGCCACATTCCAAAAGGGCTGAGCCTATTTGAAGCCAAGATTTTAATCTGATCATGGGATTAGCCAAGAAAAAAATTAAGGCTGCAATTTATGTGTCTGACTCTGTGTAGTTCATTAAAATGATTCAAAGGAAGAGGAGCCAGGGGAACCACAGGAGCCACTAAGGACTGCTCAGTAAGGTCACCACTTCAGTGCTTATTCAGAACTGTGTAGTAAAAGTGACCTTGATGGAAACTCTGGCTGATGAGAAAGAAATTGTGGCCCAAATCCTTTCTATGCTCCTTTCTGATTTATTGATGACTTTGTGAAGGTCAACATAAGCTGAATCCTGAAGCAGCAGGTTTTTTCTGCTATTTTTCTTCTTGAACAGCAAAGTGAAGAGGAGAGCAGAGGCAAACCAAGCAGGGTGCAGTCTCTCACTTCCCACCTGAAGACCAGGGAGCTCACTGTGGGACTGGAGGTCAGAGAAATCCTTTAAGATATCAACTGCAGGAGAGGCAGGTGGTTGTGCTAAACTGATTTATGAGTGACTAAGCAAGATTCTCACATAGCTCAGTCTCTCTGCATATTGCCATGCCCACCCACCTTCTGAGCATCAGCAGTTGTGCTTTGGCTGAATCAGTCTGTGAAGCAAAAAACCTGCAGCTGGCTTTGTGTTGGAAAGGGCCAGGAGCACTCGTACAGTCTGTTGTGATATTGTGGGGCTGAGGGCAGCAGCAAGCTCTGCAGGAGCTGTGTCCTGCAGCCACAAACAAATGGCTATTGTCTTACAGATGTGACAAAGCTGTTACTGGATGGACAAAGGGATTGGCACTCTTCAAAACTTGTCCTTTTTAGGCTGCTACATACCAGAATTACATTGCCAAAAACTGAATTCTTCTGCTTTGTGAGTTTCACTGCCTGAAATTAGTCTGCAGTATCCAGACCTTGGAGTTGGTACCTGGCCCATCTGATGGCTTCACAAGATACCAGAACAACAGAAGCCTTAAACTGTGCCATGCTTTCTGCAGCAATTTATCACATGCAGCTGGTTCTTCTGGCTATCAGTCCCAGGTGAAACTGTCTATGTCTGTACTTCAGTGATCAAACGTGAAGGGACCATGGGTTTTGCAATGCAGGACTGGAGGGAAAAGCAGTCTCCAGATCCTTCTTTCCTTACTGTGCACCTCCAAAAGGTGCTCAGTCCAGCAGGAAGAGGGGAGATTTGTTAAGACTGGGAGAAGATAAAGATGTGGCTTCAAAAAGGAAATGAAGCCTATAATAAGACAGAGAAATATCTGATAGTTTTTTCAGTCATGTGTGAAAAAGTAAACACAGTTCCCTTGGGATTTATGTGCTCAGAATAAGGACTTAAAAAAATCCTTGGAGATGCATGTTAGTTTTTTACATGTTTAGGTACCTAAATACATATGGCCTTTGCAGGCTGAAAAACCTCAGTCTAGAAGCAGACCTGGGAGAAGGGAGTTGTGTGAATGTGGCAGGCAGACCTGTTCAAACAGTCCAGAAATGGTAGCTGGAGTGATGATTCAGTTCACAGCCTGTCCATGCTCTTCTGTAAAGAGTTTTAGTGCTAGAGGGGGCTGCTGCTGAAAAAGCAGTAGCAGTAAACAGAATACCCTGCAAAATGCTCGTCCTTCTTTTGTTTATCATTGTGGTAAGTGCAGTTAGGCAGGAGAGGTTAAGGTTTGGTCAGCTGGAGCAGGAGCTCTGGCTCTAATGGTAAATGTAGTCTGGTAAGGGCATTAGTGGGAAATGTGTGTACTGGAGCTGAGTGAACCCTGTTAAAATCTGTCTTTAGCTGGTTAGAGACATCCTGTGAACTTAGATAAAGGTGCTGACCAGTACTCAGCAGAGCCAGTTCCACCCTGCTGTGCTAGGGAATTCTCTGAGAGGAAAAAGACCAGAGTGTGTCTGCTCTTTCCACTCTTGCCCTGTTTCTGGTAGCAATGGTACTGGCTAACAGCCTGCAGTGTTCCTTTGTACCCAACAACCTGTCTTCAACTTTATTTGCAGTTTCTGTAAGGCAGACAAGCAGCCCTGAAAAAAAATAGATGTTGTAGGTCTCTTGCTAAAGGATCTGTAGCTGTTTGGCATTGTGTCTTTTTCAAGGGACAGGCTGCTTTGTGAGAATCCTCACCCCATCCCTATCTTCTGGCCTCTAAGTGTGATTTCTTTGCCTGTTATTCCTTTCCCCTGTTCTTTATGCACTCTCTGTTTACCTAAGATAAGCAGTTGTGGACAGAATATTCATCTAGACTTGAGGCACTCCCTAGGAGTTGTTTTCATGCCTGTGACAAAAGCTCTTGGGATTTCACCATCCCAAATGCAGGAGCATCCAAGCCATCATGCACCTGCAGACTCTGAGCACATTGGCCCTCATGGCTTCTAAGTTTATTAATATATCAAAGATTTTGTCCTGACAAGCTTGGTTTTGCTCATCATTTGATGTAAAGAGAATCACTTTCTTGTTACTCAGTGCCAATTTATTATTCACATGGTTACTCAATGCCAGTTTGCTATTCACAGTAATGCTCTCTCTACTTACAACAGCAAGTCTAGAATAGCAAAAGCTGTTGTTGGTCCAGTGTCTGTGTGTTGGACTTCATGTATCCCATGTTAATAAAGGCCTCCAGAAATGCACAGGGAATCTCTCACCCAGCTTCCATGAAATGTAGCTAAGTCCTCTTTCTGCATTTGAAGGCTTTCCTGTTAGTGTTTTGTTAATATCATTTAATCAATCACAGATTCTGATCTTGATTTTAACAGTGTTTCACATCACTCACTCTCTCAGATACTTTTGCCTCCCCTGACAGCCTGCATTCCCTGTTCCTGTGCCAAATGTTCATTCCCTCCCATAATTCTTTGGTTGTGGAGGTTTCAAATTGCTTTCTATCAACTTGTCAGGCATTGTCACTCTTGTGAATCCATTCAGCTAACCTGTGCAAAATGTGCTTACCCCTTGAAATCCTGATGGTCAGTGATGGGTTTGCCAGCTCCTATTCCCCAGGCTTCTACTTGGTCCTGCCCTAAAGCACAGGGCAGCAAATTGTGTCCATTGGGTCACTCCAAATGTGTCCTGATGGATCACTGTGGGAAACATTACTTCACTCTCCTACATGGCAGTCTCCATCAGCATTGTTCAAATCAGATCAAGCTCAAGCTCATAGCATTCTCCATTCAGAGCACATTCTCTATCTGCTTTTGATATGTTATTCTTGAGGGAGGGTTGGTGACTAAACATCAGCAATGTAGTGACTGCAGTGGGTGTCCGTGAGTCAGTGTTAGCTTATTCCTTTGTATTGGAACAGACATTGAATCAAAACACACTCGATGGTAACAGAAATGGTAATGAAGCTGTATCATAGCCATGGTTTATAATTGAAGGTTAAGATATACTCCTTACTCATCCTTCCTTCCAACAGTGCATTTTTGGAAGGAAAACCTTAAGAGGAGAGCACTGGAAAGCAGAACAGCTCTGTGTGAAATGTCTATTACTCAGAGGGCTGGAACATCCCATGTTTGGAGAAGGAGGAGGCAAAGGAAGGCATGAGGTTGGTAGGGCTTGTTGGATTGAAGATGGTTGTGTTGCTGTGCCTTGTTCCTCTCTCCAAAGCATTTCCTGGGGAGGTCTTTGTGTTTCTTATTACCTAATCAGATGGCTTTTTTTTTAACAATGGCAGGGGGTTTGGGGGGAAGAAAGGAAAAAGCTACATAAAGAGGGAAAAATACAGACTCTCTTCCTCTGGTCACTTTCTTTTCTCTTCACTTGCCTTAACATGAAGAAAACCTACAGTTCTCATGGAGAGAGAAGAAAAGTAAGGGCTCAGATTTACAAAGTGGTGGGAAGTTTATCAGGAGCATTCTAATGCAAGAAATTCCAAAGGATTCAGTGAAGTGCTACACAGTGGGAAATCTTTGCTCCATAGCTATGCAACTAGTGGAAGACCAACTATGATGTGGCAGCTGAACTCACTGGCACAGTTTGAGGCTGCCAAGAAAAAGAAAGTAGAAACAGCAGCTAAGGAGTGAGCTGCTGAGCTGTGGAGCTCATTTTCTGCAGCAGTGTAAGCTGCAAGAGGCACACCACTGTGATCCATGTGGAAACCCTGGTTTTCAAAAGTGCTGGGCATCAGGCTGCAGTGAGCGTTGATTACAGTGACTGCACGAGTTAATAGCCTAATGATGTTTAAATAACGTTACTAGCTGCTTGTGTGATGGTAGCATTCAGAGAGAACTTTCCTGCAGGGAGTATAAGTGATTAGGAGAGACGCAGCAGACTCTGTGGGTGCTGTTCTGTAGTGGGTAGCTGGACTGCAAATGCGAGATCACCTTCACGGCGCGGCTGGTGTGGTCTGGCAGGGAGGATGTGCAGAGCTGTTGTTTGGAGCAGATGGCTACTGCTGTGCCACTTTTTATTAGATTTCCAAATCACTGGAAGAAGTAACAAGCTCCCTCTGCATCTGTCTCCTTCCTGAAAAGATCTCATTGAAATCTGAAACTCCTGGGCACTGCAAACCACTCACTTGTTACATCCAGCAGTTCTCCAGCAGTGAATTTTAAATGCATTAGAAAGAAGGTCTTTCTGGACTGGATCAATAGTTAGGTTTTCTCTGAAGGTACGGCTCTAAGCTCACAGCCTCACCCCTCCCCAGGTGCCCCCTTCCAAGGCAGCATGGCCTCTGCAAACCTGCACCTCTGGTCACCACAACCGTCATGTGTCTCCTTGCAGGTGTGCCTGGGCTGGATGTCAGCCCCACTGTGACTTGTGTGCTGGGGAACAGCAAACTGGAGGGCACATTTCACCAGGGGCCAGCAGCAGGTGAGGTACTGTGCCTCACTGCGTGGCTGTCTGCTGCGCGGTCTGCTCTGGGCCACAAAGGCAGCAGTAGGCAACAGAGCCCACCCCAGACTTTACAGTGACCTCAAGAGTGAACTCAATGTTTGCTAGAGGATGAAGCTAATTTGTTCTGGCACCATTCAGCCATTGCACAAGAGTGACAGCAGGCTTCTAAGTGATAAGAGTCATTGTGCCAAAGGCTAAGAGGGTGAGACTCCCCATCTGGGAGTGATGGCAGACATGTGTGGCTTCAAACAGGGGTAAGTGGGGGTCACACGAGCTGGTGGTGTCCTGCTGCTTGTGCAGCTGCATCACTTCTCTCATCAGACCTTGCAGTGGCAGCAGTGCTGGTGTTGCAGCCACAGGGCTTCCTGGCACTGTGCTTTGTCAGGAGTCAGCTCTGAAACCCAAGCCAGGACAAAATCTGCGGATGGCTCTTGCCCACAGTAGTCACTGTGAGGTGAGGGTTGGTACCCTACTGCAGTGGGCTCCAGAGCACTCTGTGCCCCTGCTGCTGGAGGATGGTGCCAATAACATTCTAGTGAGGGCTTAAGCTCATAGAGCAGTTGAACAAGGCCCTAGCTTTGCTCAGGGAAGGAAATGAACTTCACATTTTATTGGATGATAATGATGCCAGATTCTGATATGAACAGACTGTGCCTTGCATTTTACATCTTCACTCAATTATGCTTTAAAATTTGCTATTAAAGACTTACTTCACTTGGGTTAGCTCATTGTATCTCTTCCTCTGGGTCATTTGCTAATTCAGGCAACCTGTGAATTCAAATGCAAGTAAATGTGGGCATTTAAGCAGATGTCAGGGACCTTTGGAGTGATCAGGACACTGACCCACTGAAACCCAGGGTGCAGGGCTGCTGTGAGCAGTGGTTTGTCTCAGCACGTAGCTATTAACCTGGCTTTTTGGCAAAACCAGCCTGTGCAGGGAGAGCTTTTCTGTGCACTGCTGACAGCTGTGGCCACTCCCTAACTACTTTTCCTCCCTAGCTCTGATTTTCCAGCATCACACTATTTACCCAGTAACTGCACAAATGTCACAGACCTCTTTAAAGCATAGTCCTCATCTCTAAATCACTCCCAAAGCCAGTCAAACCCACCTTGCCCCCAGGCCGCTGCCTGCAATGACTGCTAGAGATATTATACTTTGGACTTTGACCCTTAATCAAATTTAATTGGAGTTTTAGCTCATTGCTTCCATTGCTGAGTGCTTGACACCATGATAGCACAGCACAGGCCACATGCTAATGACCCATCAGCTGCTGGGTGTCACCAGGAACCAGTCTGAGCTGCCTGAGCAGCCACATCTCTCTCAGCCACATCTGCTCAGGCCAGTGCAGTTAAGGCTGTCCAGGATTCAGCTCTTCATTCTGCTGCCCTTGCTATCTAGATTTTCACCAGTCTGGAAACCATAGTTTCTTCATCTCAGCTGTGCCTTTTTCTACACCTAGTCCCACCTTGACTCCAGGGACTTGCATCTTTGGCTAGGAGAGTAAGTCCCTTTGGGGAAGAAGGAGCCGTGGCAGGTATGACCCAGTTTTCTCAGGCTATAACGAGCTTTATTCTTTGTCTGCTCCCAAGCCTGAAGTATAGAACTCTCTAGAAGTCCAGCTGTGGGCTAACCACTTGACTCCTGACAAAAACAGAAAAGAGAAACTGGTTGCAGTCACTATTCACCTGATCTTGCTAATCCAGACTGAGGTTAGTTCATCAGCAGTGCAGTTAGGGGAAATGCAGTGCACCTGATCTGCACAAATGGAGCCAGAGAAAATACACAGTATTCTGCTTTAAATTAATATTGATCCTACTAATAGGGATCAGAGGAGCAAAATAAATTATATTAATGGAGTTAAGACAAAAAAAAATCCAAAGAGTAGACTTGTGTTAATGGAGCTGATTTCGCTGATGTGATGTGAAGACATAGAGAAGGATAAGAGACCATTTGTGGGGAAAGAGCCTGGGCCCTGCTGCCTCCTGCCCAGGACTGATGAGACAGGAAATGATTTCTGAGGACCCAAGATGTAACTTTTAAAAGCCCTATTTTTTTCCCTGCTTTACTTGGCTCTCTGTGAAAATACCCAAAAGCCTGTGGCTGCCAGCGTGTTTGCTGTATTTGATCGATAGCCCTGCTTCCCTTCGCCTGGGGAGTCTCCCCAGCTTGGAGGTGTGCATAACCTTTGCTGGGAGAGAGCTCCAGCGACGCTGCTGGCAGTGCCTGGGAAGTCTGTGCTCCTGCGAAAGGGCAGAGCAGCAACGCGTGCGGCAAGCAAACAGGTAGCGATCAGCAGGAGCTGGGGAAAGGGAATCGGTTCTGAGCCTCTTGGCAACCAAGCGAGCAGATAATGCTTTAAAATGCTTCTGCCCCTCCGCTCGGCCCTTGCTACACTGACCTTGTCTAACTTGTAACTCCGGTGGCGGAGTGCTGAACTCCCCTCCGCTGGGGAGGGAGGAAGGAAGGAAACGGCTGCAGGAGGAGCAGGGTGGCCTGATGGCTGGTACAGGGTCATCTCTCAAGGACCTCAGAGTATAAGTCTCGCAGTGTTTTGTACTGCATGTAGCACAGAACATCAGTACCACTTGTAGTATTTGTGCAATACAGCTTGTGGGCATCTTGGCTTTCTGTGGGCAGCCTGTACTGCCTCCACCATCCTAGTAGGCAGGACAGAGGAGACAGCTGGTTCTCTGTTTGCCAGGTAGTATCTGCTCTGCTTTGGGAGGAGGAGTTCAGGAGACTTCCATTGCTGAGGAATGGATATGCAGGCTGGAAGCAGGACTCAGGCACACCTTGTCTGCTGTGGGAAAATCTGTCCTGACAGAAACATTCAGTCCCACCAAGTCAGGCATAGACAGGCACCAGAAGTGCTTGAGATACTGCACCTCAAAGCATTTGGAGTAGGTCTTCTAAGCAGAGGCTTCAAACTGGCAATGATGGCTAATGGAGTGCTTGTTTCAAAGCGTGTGAAACATAGTTGGAGACTGCCTGTCACTTCTCTAGCTCAGCAGATCAAGAATTTGTTTCCCCTCCTTGCATAGCTCTGTAGTCTGAAGCTCAGATGTCTACCTGAATGCATTCAGAGAGTTCTGGTGTGTATCACTGGGGCTTCCCCCAAAGCAAATCAGGAGTATGACATCTCCAGTTCCACCAGTTTGATCTATGCTCTCCCTTACAGAAGTGTTTTGCCACCTTCTCCCACCACTGCTATCCCTGAGAGCAGCTGGGGAAAAGAATTCAGGGAGTGTGATGAAAAGAAGACATGAAACAAAGTTTGACATTCACTGAATCTGTTTCTGGAGACTTTGAAACAGTTCAGGGAATTTGGATGTGTCTTTTTCATCCTTTCTAGTTCCCTTCAATTTTTATTACATGGACTTAAATGTCTCAGATGACATCAAATATTGCTGTGACTGAATGTGGAGCTGTACTGGATTGCTGTTTGTTAAATGTATTATAGACTGCAGCTTGATCTTGAAATCTAACATTTTTTTCATGACATTTTTCTGACATTATAGCTTTAGTCATTCAACCTTCATGTTACATTAGCACTTTCTTGCATATTTGATACCTTTCAGTTTTGTCTCTGCAGCAGTTGCCAAAGCTTGCAGCCAAAACCTTCAAAGAATAGAGAAAGTGTAAATCTTCATTAAAAACTTATAAGAAGATTATTCCAGGTACTTTCCCATGGTAATGCTTTCTGTGTGCTTGGTAGAGAGTTTGTGTGCTGGTGTGCTCTAGGATGCTGTGCACACGAATTCAAGGGACATAAAAGAAAGGCTGAGCTGGTGAGTCTGTAAAGTAATATGGCTTTGTAATAACCAAAAAGCTACGGTATCTCAAAGACTCAGAAACAAATCTTTCCCATCCACTAACTGTGGTGCTACTAGCAGAACATTTGCTATCAAAAGGAATAATACCAGGCAATATGGACATCTTCAGAATATTAGCTGGAGGCATGCCAGGAAGTGAAGAGCAAAGCATGCACATATGCAGTGTGCAGATGTTCTTCACCACCTTCTGTGGCCAGCAGAAGTGTGCAAAGACAGTTCTGTTTATCAAGACATCGAGCCAATAACTTGCATTTAACACTCAGAAGATCTTCTATCATCCTGCTCTTCCTTCTTCACTTTCACAGAAAATCCTTCCCGCATGAGAATAATTTCTTCCAGCTTTGAAGTAATGTATGTCCAAAATAATCTTCTGACTATTTAAGGGAAATGCAAAATGCCACCATGCAATAAAGAAATAGAGGGTTTAGTGGAAGAAAGCTGTTTTGACTAGCTGGGGGGGTTGCTCTTTCCTTGTAGAGTGGGCTAGAAAAACATCTCTCAGTCAGTTCCTTTCCATTTGAAGGGCCCTGGTGCCATCGTACCTGCATTATCTTTTGGCTCACAACTAATTCACCTCTGGGGAACTGCAGCAGTGGGTAGTCACCCCCAGTTACTGAGCCTGGTTGAAGGATAAATATATATTGTTGAATGGTTTGTGCTTTACAGAGGGAAGGAGGGCAGTCACATTTGATAAGCAAATGATGTCTCTTGAATTGCAAGCTGTATGAAAATATTTGGGCTGTTACTAGAGCTCAGATGCTTGAGAATCTCATGGAATGAAAGCAGAGGAGTGGAGATCTGATAATTCCCTTTTCCAGTAAAATCAAAAGCTACCAGCTGGAAAAAAAGATGACCTGGGTGATTTTTTGGAACTTAAAGAAGTAAAAAGAAAGAAAAGTAACATCTGAGAGACTTCTCATTTCTTGGCTTTGGAATTGTAGGAAAAGTTTTGTGTGCAGCATTTAGGCTACTGTGCCCCCAGACAAGGCCATCACAGTGATCCAGGCCCAGGAGATCCATGAGAGTGCAAGGAGTGTAGGAATTGCCAAGAGAAAGGGAACAGGAGCACATTTAGGCTTTGATTTAAAACCAGTGGACCTCACTCTTCACTGTTTATAGCTTGTGCCTCCCTTTCTTAGCCAGTATAAAGAAAGGGCAAAATGTATTTCTCCTTTGACAGGCAGCCTCTTCTGATGTGTCAGCAGAAGGGGCAAATGAGTGAGATTCAGAGGAAAACACACAAAACACTTGAAATTCTGGCTGTACCTTATATTCCCCGTGTACCAGACCAGTTCACAAAGCCTCAGTTATCATCACATCATGAAGTCTGGAGCCGCTGATTTTGAGCAGGGACCTGTGGCAGAGCTTTGCCTCCAGTACTGCAGGCACCAACCAGGTGGCTGCAACTGAACTGGGACCCTAATTCCCTGCACTCTGGGCCCCATTTCCTGCCAGAGCAGCTGTCTTCTCATCAGTTCTTGATTTATAGAAGACAGCAGAGTAGCTTGGCTGCAAGGTTGATGTATGAACATGGGGAGTATTGAACACACTGCATGAAAAAATAATCAGCTTCCAAAATTGGTAAGTTGACTTAACTGAAAGCTGTGCCTGTAGAACCCTAGAATATGGAATATTGTAATTAATTGCAATTAATAATTAATGGTTGGCAGTTAATTAATTGATTGCCATTTGTATTGGAGTGCAGAGCAATGATCCACAAGAGCAGAGGCTTGTTAGTTTGACCAGCTGCACTTAGCTGACTGACACCGTCCCCCACAGCAAACTGCTGGCTAAGCTGTCAGCCCGTGGATTGGACCATTACACTCTGTGCTGGGTTAGGAACTGGCTGGAGGGCCGGGCCCAGAGAGTGGTAGTGAACGGTGCCACATCCAGCTGGAGGCCAGTCACCAGTGGTGTCCCCCAGGGATCAGTGCTGGGCCCTGTCCTCTTCAACATATTCATCGATGATCTGGATGAAGGGGTAGAGTCAGTCATCAGCAAGTTTGCAGATGACACAAAGTTAGGGGCAGATGTTAGTCAGTTAGAGGGTAGAAAGGCTCTGCAGAGGGACCTCGACCGACTGGACAGATGGGCAGAGTCCAATGGGATGGCATTCAACAAGTCCAAGTGCCGAGTGCTGCACTTTGGCTACGGCAATCCCATGCAGAGCTACAGGCTGGGGTCGGAGTGGCTGGAGAGCTCCCAAACAGAGAGGGACCTGGGTGTGCTGATCGACAGCCACCTGAATATGAGCCAACAGTGTGCCCAGGTGGCCAGGAGGGCCAATGGCATCCTGGCCTGCATTAGGAATAGTGTGGCCAGCAGGAGCAGGGAGGTCATAGTGCCCCTGTACTCTGCATTGGTTAGGCCGCACCTTGAGTCCTGTGTCCAGTTCTGGGCCCCTCAGTTTAAGAAGGACATCGAAACACTTGAGCGTGTCCAGAGAAGGGCAACAAGGCTGGGGAGAGGCCTTGAACACAAGCCCTATGAGGAGAGGCTGAGGGAGCTGGGATTGTTTAGCCTGGAGAAGAGGAGGCTCAGGGGAGACCTCATTGCCCTCTACAACTACCTGAAGGGTGGTTGTAGCCAGGAGGGGGTTGGCCTCTTCTCCCAGGCAACCAGCACCAGAACAAGGGGACACAGTCTCAAGCTGAGCCGGGGAGGTTTAGACTCGAGGTGAGGAGGAAGTTCTTCACCGAGCGAGTCATTCGTCATTGGAACGGGTTGCCCAGGGAGGTGGTTGAGTCATCAACCCTGGAGGCGTTCAAGGGGAGATTGGACGTGGCACTTGGTGCCATGGTCTAGTCATGGGGTCTGTGTTGATAGGTTGGACTCGATGATCCTCGAGGTCCTTTCCAACCTAAGTGATACTGTGACTGTGTTACCATCACAAGGTGTCTGACTACAGCAGGTAGGATCAGCCTGCATCAGGTACCCAGCAGAAGGGATGGGGGAGATCTCTCACAGTCAGAGAAAACTTCCTTCAGCCCACCTCCACCTGGATGTTGATCTTTATCAAAGGTGAGGTGCCTGCAATTTGGGGCAGAGTTTTTCAGATATCTGCATTTTGCTTTAACTGGATGTATAGGACCAGTATGAGCCTCCTTAAGCACCCATAACTCTGGCCTGATACTTGTGTGTATTTGCTGACCATGGTGTATTTTACTGCAGGGCCAAATTGCATAAGCAGGAAAATGGGAGGTTATCACAAAGCCACAGGAAGATTTGGCCAAAAGCAAGTTCTCATGTAGGACCAGGGGAAGGAGGCATTAAGGAAACTGAGATGCTGTGGTAGGAAAGTGTGAACACACGGATGGAGGAGCTAGAAGGAACTGGAGAATACTGTCTGGAGACAGCAGTTGGACATCCAGCTGGGGGCTGAGCACTTTGCAGAGGCACAGACAGACCTGAGGGATTTTGAAGGGGATGGAGAAAGCATAAAAGGTGAGAAGCAACAATTCCTGTGAAATCGCTACACAAATATTTGAAACTCTCATGTATGAATCTGTGTGGAAGTCTCTATCAGCAATAAAGATAACACATTCATCCCAGGGCCAACAATAATGCTGTATAGGAAATAAGCTAGCACTTGTTTTATTTCTTCATGCTTCTGAAGGGCATTTGGTAAATTTTCCTAGCAGTTCTTAGAGCTGAGGTCCAGCCCTTCAGTATTTTGTATAGAAGCTGTTGCTAAAATTCAGGATGAATTAACAAGGGCAGTGCTAACTCATTGAACTTTAGAAAAGTGAAAAGGGAACACAGAAAGAAATCTGCCTTGCTGTCCTTCTCACTGAGCTTCTCCTTTCACACCATGATGCTGAAAGGCCAAAGCAGCACTGGGGAAATACACTGCTGAAAGAGGAAGCTGTTCTTCCCTCCCTAATTAAGGAAAAGGAATGATTTAAACTCAGAGTTGATGGTTAGAGAACCAAAGCCAGACTCTTGAACTTTCCAAATGTGCTTAAGCTCCCGAAGGTCTGCATCAGGGAGCTGGCAAGGGCTTTGTCTGTAATTGCTCAGCTCTATTACTTGGCCTATTTTTCTTTCCTCCTTCATGTCTGACTCTGGTGTATAACCTCCAGCAGAAGGACTTCACCTTTGCTGGTTTGTGCACAGGGTCCTGTACTCAGCAACAGTTTTAGTACCACATCCAGCCCACGCAGTCTGTGCTGGGATTGAGGTGGTGCTGGAGCAGGCACACCACAGCCTTGCTTGCAGCATTAGTGCCAGCCTCCAGGGTTCCTGTGTAGCAAAAAACCTCATCTTATGGCTACAGTGTAAGAGCCCTTGCTGTGTTTCTCTCCCCAACTCAGTGGGAAGTGGAAAACTTTTGTAGTTATTAATGTTGCTCCCAGGCAGTTTCACAGCTCTGTTGCCCAGCTGTTTACAAGGAGAGCGCCATTAAACTCTTGTCTGTGGACAGTCAGTTGCACTAACTGCTAGAACTGGATTAGGTGTTCTGCCTGGGGTTTATCACAGGAGTTGAGATGTTTGAACATCAGTTATGGTTTTGTATGTGCTTCCTGCTGCCCTTTTCTGATAGCATTTACTTACCCAATTTCTTGGGGAATGCTTTACTGGCAATGTGCTCTCTTAGATGGCCAGTTCTTGTGTAGGTAGGGAAAACAGGATGGACTTGGGAACTGACTCAGATCTTGTCTGCCTGAACCTTCACCCAGAAGTAACCTTGTTGTGAGACCTGTTGTGGGCAGATAGAAGAGAGTAAGTGCAGAATGGTGGGCTCTTCCCTTGCTCACATTCAGTTATAATATCAGGAGGGTGAGCCAACATCATTACAGCCTTGGTGACAACAAGGGAAAACCTTTTGAGCCACAAGTGCTATATTAAGGGGTGTTGGAGACATTCCAGGGACTGTAACAGGGCATTAGAAAGCTAGGTAAAAGTGTTCCCTTAATATCTTTTCTATCTGTCTGTATTTAAAAATCTGCATGTGTGTATGTCAGCTGTGAAGGAGTCAGTCCTGAAGTTAATCATCAGCTCTTCTTGCAGCAAGAAATATATAGTTGAAATCTTAACAAGAAGCAGGGGCAAATATCTGGAATTCTAATCTTGCTCATGTGTTTGATATGCATTGCAATTATTGGAGAGAGAGATGCTGTAAATCAGGATTGGGCTTTGCCCCCTACCCTGTACTGTAAAACATAATGAGTCTCCACAGGCACTAAGGCAGGGCCCATCTCCTTCCTCTTGATTGAGCCATGCTGTAAATGGCAGCAGCGGTGAGATGCTTCTGACAGGTTTACAGCGCAAGACCTTGACAGAGTTGTTTAGGGCGTATCTGCAGGAGCAGCATGAGAGCAAGCTCAGCCCAGGCTCATGTGAGAAGCCAGCTGGGCTTTGGGAGACCTGCTGCTTTATTGTCTGGTGCTGTGCCAGGTGGGTGCAGTGGCACTGGGCTCACTGCACTGAGGGCATGCCATCACTTCCAGAGCAGTGCAACCATAATGAGATCTCCCCTTCCTTCTCCTCTTCTAGACCACTGTGGGATTGAATATGTGTTGAACTGGAAGCACTACAAAGAACACTTAGCAGTGTTTTTACCAAAAAAATCAACTTAACAATTGCCTGCACTTAAAATTGCTCAGAACCAACAAGCTGCCTTTGTATTCCAGTTAAAATTTACATCTGCTCTCAACCCACCCAAATCAAAATGCCTCAGATTCGAGGAACTGCCTTGTACTTCTGAGCCATCTTTTAGCTTATATGAGTTCTCCTTTAAAAAAGAATAAATCCTTATCAAGTGTCCCAGCATGCAATGGAGCTGGATCCAGCAGATTGAGATTTACTGACTTGAATGCACTGTGCCAGCTTTTGCTAGAGAGCAGCCTGGCTTGCTAGAAGCTGTGTGCTTTAGGATAAAGTTCTCCTGCAGATGCAGTTTAGAAGACCTTTAAATAATAAAGCCCTTCTCTTTCATGCATGCATATGTACTTACATTAATCTGCAGCTATCTTAACAAATGAGATTTTTGCCTTAAATACTGAGTTTGATGAAAACAGTATTTTGTGCCAAGCTGGTTGTAATGATTGTGCAATTCAGAAAATAGATGAGACATTAAACCGTGGTCACATCTCCTTCCCATGCTAAAGAGTGTAAGGAGCGATTGATGGGACCAATAAATCCATTCCCATAGGGAAGACTGTAGAGAAACTGGGAAGCAGTATGAAATATAGCCCACCTGGTAGTTTTATGGTGCTGTCTGAATGCTGTAATCATTTTAAAGAGATGCTGATTAGTATCAGCAACAGGAGTTGAATTGGCAGCATCAGTAGCATCAATTTCAACAACAGCACTGGAGGTCCTTAAGTTCCCGCTTTGTGACTTGGATGCAAATGATTCATCGAGTCAGCAGGTGCTGTGCAATCTGTACTGTATATCTGTGGCTGGCAGATGAAGGAATGCAGGATTTGCACTTAAAGAAATAATTGAGTGCTTCAACTGTCACCAAAATTCAATGATTCAAAAGGGCATTTCAGAGCACAGATACCAAATAGACAGCAAAGATACAGGCTCAGCTTGCTGGTGAAGCCAACCCAGCCACACAGGTTTATCCACACTGGCACGGAGATGGCTCTTTCACTTTTACCATGAGTTTCTGCAGGTTTCTGCAGCCAAACCTCTTCCTGCTGAAATTCAGCCAAGCAACAGCAGTTGGCTCTAGCCAGATCATCAGGATTCATGTGGCTGAGCCTGAAGGAGGAAAGGCAAAGCACCGTAGATGGACTGTCAGCATGCATGTGGTCCTAGCACAGCCAGCCTCAGTTAGCTGTAAGGTATAAAGCAGGTATTTCCTTCTCACAGCCATGTGGGGGTGCAGCTCTGTTGTGTCATAAATACACCTTTTCCTGTACCTATTAGCCTGGCACTTTTTCTTTTTCTTCACTCTCTTTCATGGAGCAAGATTCTGCAGAATTCAGTGACAGATTGGACTTACACCAGCAAAGCCTGGAGTGTGCTGGCTCTTGATCTTGTGGCAGGGCTTACTGTCTCCATTATTCATGGCACTTTGGTTCCTATTACCATTTATTATTTTTTTTTTCCCCTTGTCATTAATAAAGGGAGGGTGAAAAATACCTACTGTGCTCATTCTCCTCTGTTCCCTGATACTGCTGCCAATTTCCTGATATTCTAATTCCTTCCTTTCACATTCTGGTTCATTTTCCTTTAAGGCGTTGTAATTAATGGACTCTTCTAATTTCCTTTGAGACAACATTCTTAATTGCTGTAATTCTCACTTATGTCTTTTAGGCATCCCTGCTGGCATTGATTCATTTCAATTTGCATTCCTGAATGCTGCAACTATAAATAGTCAATACATGGAGCCAGCTAGACTCTTGTCCTTTTGAATGCTACACAGATTTCTCTTTGCCTTTTTTTTCAATAGCAAATTGAATAGTGACAAGGTTGTAGCATTATCTTAAGAGCTGGAATACGTGGGTCCCTTCATCATGTTGGGTAGGTTGTGCTTTGGGCTGGTGGCAAAGTGTCAGGGAGTTGTGTGTGACGTGTTCCACTGTGCATGCCTGCCATTCTTTTATTGTTTTGGGAATAATAACCTTGAGGGTTTGGGTTTAGGGTATTATTTTTAACCATATTGTTCAAACAAATGAGTTTGCCAGAGGTACAAACTGCAAGTTATGAACAGGACTTGCAAATCTGGAAGAAAGCAATGTGTACTGGTGACACAAGGTTTGTGTCATAAAGAAGAGATGTGAGTGAGGTCATGCGAAGCTTAAGGTCTCCAGCTTTGGTGCTAAGTGAAGGCAGCAGGAGCAGCACAGCAGATGCCAGCATGCAGAACTGTTACCACCTCTGCCTCTCTGCACTTGTCCCTGTGCCAGCAATGACCCCACACCAGGGATCAGCCTCACACAGTGTGGCAGGGGACTTTTGAGGGTTGAGGTTGTCCTGCCACTGGCCTCGTGACTCCATCTTTCCTTAAGCAGATGTTTTTGCATCATCAGCTTGTTTCCTGTAGACCACCAGAAAAGCCACAAGGGAAATAACTTTTAGTCACAGCTGTAAATAACAGCTCAAAGCTCTGTGTCCTGTTACCAAGCCACCCCATCACTTGGTCCTCTTGGTTTCTCATTTGGCCATTCGCTTTGGTACAATTACTTCTTGCAGGCACAGCACTTTAAAAGGAGATGAAAATTACTTGGTTACAGTTTAGAGTAAGTGCTCCAAATCACTCCAAATGCAATGGAAATATCCCCTGCAGAGGGAGGACTTCTCAGAGGATTCCCATTTATCGATCAAGGAAATACAACAAATAACCCACTACTCACTCAGTGTCCCTAAAAATGTTTTCCTGTGGAAGGAAAACATGAAATGTGGTTCTGTGATCAGCACTTGAAGCACTTCCATTTTCTGTGTTGATGACAGAGAGTTGCAGTGGGAAACAATTGCTGGGTTGCAGTAAAGTGGAAAAGGATTGACCAATTGTTTCCTTGCCAATTAAGATAATTAACCAACAAATTAGGACAAGAATGAAAAGCCTAATGCATTAAAATAATATTTATAGTGGTGATCTAAACCTCCTTTCATAGATTACCTCCATTCTAATTTGTGTTCACTGGACATCACTTACAAGCAGAAAATGAGCAGGCAGGCAGGAGGCAAAAAGCAGACAGGTCTGTGCTAACCTGCACAGTCACAGGGCAACCACTGAATGCTTTCATTCTTTCCTCCTTCACATATGTTTATTTGGAACTGTTTAGGCATTTTGGAGTATTTTGGTTAATTTTTTTAATGGAATGTGTTGAACTTCCATGAAGTTCAATGAAGATTGCCATTCCCCCCTGCCCCCTTCCAATCACTGATGAAAAAGTAACTCTGACTACCTTGTTCTAAATGTCTTGTAAAGGGGTTTCATTGCAGCCAGCTTAAATGCTGATCAGAATGAAAGGTGACATGGGCTGGTGGGAAAGCTCACAGGCCAGGCAGCATTAGGGTGCAGGCAGTAATGTGGTCTGAGAACAAGCTGTGCTGCTGTGACATCTTTTGTTGACACTTTTGCTATTAAATGATGTGCATTTTCATAGCTCTGGGTGCTGGCCACAGAGACACTGCCAGCCTGGGGCAGACAGGTCTCATGACTCCCCTCAGGAAAGGACATAGGGCAATAGTGGGGACAACTGTAGCCCCCATTTCCATCCCTTGCATAACACAGGTCTCCTCCAAGCTGATCAGCTCTTGCCAACCAACAGGCTTTGTAATCCCACCAGAAGCAGCTTGCTGACAGCGAGGTGTCTGCCAGAAATCAGATGGGTTACTCAGAGCTGCCCCTCTGGGTGCTCCAGGCATCACCATGGGGCTTGGAGGGTGTTTGAGGCTTTCCCTGTCCTTGCAGTAGACTGCAGAGCCTTATCATCTGCCTAGGGCCATACCATAGGTCTGCAAGGCACTGATCGCATGGAGTGCTTGGCCCCTTTGCAGCCCCACTGCTACAGCTGCCTCCAGCATGGTGCTCACCTCTCTAGTCACAGCAGTGTGGAGCAGCTCAGGGGTACTGCCTGCTGAAACAAGTGTTAATTGCTGAGACCAGAGGGCAGCTTAATTAGGTGGGTTTTATATCTTACTTCTTATCTCAGGAGTTTATGCTGG
Source organism: Melanerpes formicivorus (assembly GCF_026170545.1). NCBI lineage: Eukaryota > Metazoa > Chordata > Aves > Piciformes > Picidae > Melanerpes > Melanerpes formicivorus. Next base: position 9,271,364 of record NW_027142366.1, on the reverse strand, counting down.
GTGAGCATGAGAAGAGCAAAGAAGAAACCTGTCACATGCTTTTATACTCATTCACTTTCACACTTTAGCCATTCGTATTAGCTTGGCAGGTTGTCAGCAGGGTGGAGAAAAGCCTCTAATAAGAGTGCTGGAAAATGCAATACAAGCATCCCTGGGAAGTGCACAGGCTGTGAAAGAGGAGTGTGAGGGACGAGATGAAAGCAGTTGTACCAATGGGTAAAAGTAACTTAATTATTACTTGGCAAAAAGTACACAGAGCCAGCCCCAGCATCCAGCCAAGCCTCTGCTCATTTTCAGTTCAGCTGCAGTACTCTGGTGACTGCCCTAGAAAGTTCTTGGTGGTTGCATGAGGCTGTGATCAGAGGCATGATGTCCTGCTGGAGGTCAGGCCTGAGTCATGTACCCTTGACTGGGGGCCAAGGGGGTTTAACATTTTTGTTCATGGTCACCATTGACAGTAATGTGTTAGGGTGACTCAGAAGCAAGGCACATCAAAATCAAAATAGCTTCTGTGGTAAGGTCAGTAGAAGCAATGTAAGGCATAAGACAAGTAGCTGCATGAGAGAAGGGAAAGGCTGTGCTGGCAGACTGCATTGACCAGATCCTCTGTCCTGGTGGGCTACAGAGCTCTGCTCAATTGTTGCCCCAGCATTTCACACAAACTCAGGACCTGATCCACTTCTCAGTGGATCCTGTATGACTCAGATCCCACTTGGCTTGATGATGCACACTGCTGCCATGGTGCAGGCAGTTATCCCCAGCTGGAGGAGCAGACAAGTTTGCAGCAGAATCATAGAATTGTTAGGGTTGGAAGGGACCTCAAGGATCATGCAGTTCCAGCCCCCTTACCATGGGCAGGGACACCTCACACTAAATCAGGTTGCTCAGAGCCATATCCAGCCTGGCCTTAAAAACCTCCAGGGATGAGGCTTCTACCACCTCCCTGGGCAACCTGTGCCAGTGTCTCACCACCCTCCTGGTGAAGAACCTCTTCCCAACATCCAATCTGAATCTACCCATTTCTATTTTTGTTCCATTCCCCCTAGTCCTATCAGACATGTGGTCACTCCATGTGACAGTCAGGGAATGTTCCCACTGGAGCTTTTGGGGGCACTGCCTTTCAGAGCCACTCTTAACCAGTTTCTGTTGTAGCAGGCTGAGTGCAAGGGGACACAGCACCCCAATGGTGGCTAGGCAGAGGGCTGTTCAGCATTTCGTTGACCTACAGGCCAAACTGATCTCTTCACTGGGTCATCTCTTTGACCATGGGTGTATACAACACTTGCAGCATCTTTCCAAAGCGGGCTGTCACTGTACATTTTGTTCTGTGCACCTGGTTGGCTTAGCTGCACCCCTTTGAGTCAGAATGCTCTCTGAGCTGGACATGCTGTGATGTGCTGAGAGCAGGCAGACCAGGCTTTCTCTACAGATCTGTCTCGGTTTATATTAATAATAAATTGGCTCATTCTCCTTGTGGCTTGGCTTAAAAAAGAGATAGATGACTTAAAATGAGAGTGAATTAAAATTCAAGATGTGTTGGAAGCTTGAACAAGCTGGGCTGAATTCCAGGATACTTCATGAAGAGACATAGACAGAAGGGGAGGCAGCAGAAGCAGTAGGAGCAGACAAGAAGTGAAGTGGTGGCTGGCAAGGGGCAGGGAGGGAGTGGTTCTCCCTGCTTGCTGGGGGAAGTGATATGAAGGAGGTGCTGCTGTGCCCATGCTCTATGTAGAGCTGACTTGTATTTTAATGTTTGTGCAAGTTAATCAAACTAGGAGGGAAATTCTTGAACAACATTGCCCCTTTTCCCTTCCACTCCTTCCTCCTGCAATCAGAGCCACTTCTGTCTTTGCCATTTACTCATTTTTCCTAATCCAGATGTTTCTACTGGTTCTCTGCAAAGGGAAGGGAAGTATTAATTTTTCCCTGATTGCTTTACTCCCCAAGCAGTCCTTCCCAGGATGAAAAGTTGAAGACAGCTGTATGAAGGGAAAATGCTGCTTCTTTCTGGACAAGTCAGACGGTAGGGAGGGCACACATAGCTTTGCTCATTCCCACATGGCAGCAGCTGGAAGTCAGCAGCAGCTGGAAGTCAGCACCAGCTCTGAGGAGCTATGGCCAGGCAGCAAGAGCAGGCTGCAAATGCAGAGTGCTGAGGAGCAGTGGGAGAAAACCAGCAGGAAGCTGGCACTCCTTTGGGCTAAGCAAGAGCTGGCATGGCAGGTGGCCAGCATGACATGTTGTCCCAGCACTTCAAAAGTCTTTGGAGCAGTGTGTAGTGCAGCAGCACCTGGTTGAATAGGCTGCATAGGGAAGGAACTTTATTTCCCCCCTGCCCCCCCAGTGTAATTTTCATAGGGAAAAGTGTAAAGTCTTCTTCCCTTCTCACAGTGTCACGGTATAACTAAGGTTGAAAGACACCTCGAGGATCATTGAGTCCAACCTATCACCACAGACCTCATGACTAGACCACGGCACCAAGTGCCACGTCCAATCCCCCTCTTGAACACCTCCAGAGACGGTGACTCAACCACCTCCCTGGGCAGCCCATTCCAATGACAAATGACTTGGTGAAGAACTTCTCCCTTCTCCCTTCCTTCTCCCTTCTCCCTTCCCCCTTCTCCCTTCTCCTCCCTTCTCCCTTCTCCCTTCTCCCTTCTCCCTTCTCCCTTCTCCCTTCTCCCTTCTCCCTTCTCCCTTCTCCCTTCTCCCTTCTCCCTTCTCCCTTCTCCCTTCTCCCTTCTCCCTTCTCCCTTCTCCCTTCTCCCTTCTCCCTTCTCCCTTCTCCCTTCTCCCTTCTCCCTTCTCCCTTCTCCCTTCTCCCTTCTCCCTTCTCCCTTCTCCCTTCTCCCTTCTCCCTTCTCCCTTCTCCCTTCTCCCTTCTCCCTTCTCCCTTCTCCCTTCTCCCTTCTCCCTTCTCCCTTCTCCCTTCTCCCTTCCCTCTATTTTTCTAACTGGTTTGCATTCATTGGTGTTTTCTTACAAAGAACATGACAAATGGGTCCTAAGTTAACACCACTTTGTTTGCAAATGAACTCAAAATAAGTCCATTTAATAAATGATAAAAAAATGCAACAGAGCTGAAGGGAATGCCAAGTAATTAATATTTTTTTCCCCAAATGATAATATACAAATGAATTTGAGCAATACAGTTTGCAGCTGGCTTCATGAGAATGAATAAAGGTGTTCTGCAAAGCACTATTAAAGCAAGAAAGGATTCAAGTAAGATGACCAACACAGCGTGCTGTGACTGGGGTTCCATTTCTGCAACAGGATGGTGTACTTAGGCAAGGCCAATTATTCATGAATGTTTTTAGCCTCTGAAACATTAAAGGCCATATGAAATATTTTCTGCTCTTATGCAGAATTTCCAGTGAGGAAAGCATATGCAAATGTAGCCAACCTGCACTCTAACAACTGTTCCTCCAGCACATTTTTCTTGTCTGTTAAGTCCTAGAGCTCTCTGCTCTGTACATGATGTTAATGCCTACATGTGTGACTAAGCTTGCCTCCTGCACCCTTAGCAGCCTGGAGCCCTGTGAATTTGCATGCTGATGTTTAGATGGCTGTATTGAACAGCTCAGAAGGCTCTCCCAAAACATTAGGGATGGTCAAGTTATTAACAATTAAACCAAATGCCTGAATATCAGCAGCTGCATCCTGCACTATGAACTTGGACTGCATCCCTGCCAGGAGTAACCCAGCTTTTCTTTCTCCTCTGAATTTAGCATCTGCCTCATAAATTCTCCTTCCTGGGACTGTCTGACATAGGAGCACACTTATTTAAGGTCAGAGCTAGTTTTTTGATTGCTTCCATAATGGTGACTGCCATTCTTAAGAATATGTACTGGAAGAAATATAAAGCCACTGGCCTTTGCTGCCTGCTGCTGTTTATCAAAGCTCTTAGCTGTACAAAATAAATATCATTGTGCTCCTCCATTTGGTGCTAGTGCCACTGGAGCCAGGTGCTGTGAAGCTGACAAATGAGTGGCTAAGGGGTCTGTTTTTAACAGCCTGGCTGCTGCCAAGGTACTACTAAAGCCATTTATTTGGGAAGGGAGCCATTGTCACTCCTATCTCAGCAAGCACTACCTTTCCTGGTGCAGGAAATCTATACTGAAATTATGCAAGAGTTTGCACCAACTCTTTGCTGTGCTCTAGAAACCTGCTTCTTCCCCAGCTTCTGCTTCTGCCTGGGTAGTCTTTTCACATTAAGATGCACAAGTGGGAGAAGTTAAGTAGAGCTTTCTACATTGCACTTCACCAAGTAAAGATGAAAGCCAGAATGAGTAACTTCTGAAGCTTTTGAGAGCAGCCAAGTGTCTCAGGGAGTGATGCAACATGCAAAGAAAACCAGCAGAAGTTCACCATGGTAAAAATAAGCTGGTGTGTTGGTGAGACTTGTCTGCTCGCATGCCAAAGCACACAGAGATCTCCAAAGCTGGCCTTCAGTATTTGGATGATTTACAAACTTCAGCTGTCTGTGGGGATTTGCACTCCTTGGCCTTTGTGAGAGGCAGCAAAGGTGATGGCTCTGGTTGCCTGGTGTGGAACAAAGGGTTTCTCCACAGCACGGTAGATCTCTTTGGACATACCACTTCTGTAGCACTTTGTTTTGGTTCTTTATGTCCAGGCTCTTCTCCTAGAAGTCTAAGATGATAGTAAAGAATGAAGATGTTCTAGAATATTAGTACTCCCATGTGCTGTGCAAAGGTACTTCTCTTTGGAAGACTTAACTGTGCTGGCAAAGCAAAGTTCTGGATATTTGTGTCTGTCCCTGTTGTCTCAGCCAAGTGTACAAAAGCCAAACCTGAGGTGCGCTGTTGATCCTTAAAGGCTTCAAAAAATGCCAGTGACTCCTGGATCCTTGGTTCAGTTCAAAGAGGAAAGTATCATTACAGCAAAGGCTGAGATGTATGGATACTTTACTCATGTCTTGTGTAGATGCAGTGCTGTAGTTAGCTATCGCCTGTGGCAGTTGAGAGCTACACATTATATGCACAGAGTCTTAGTAACATCTCAGACTCCTTTCATCTAAGGAACAGTAAAAGTCAGCCTGTGGAAACATTGTTGTGGGAAATAGCAAAGAATGTGCACTTCTGGTCTAAACTTCTGGTCTTAGCCTGGAGAAGAGGAGGCTCAGGGGAGACCTTATTGCTCTCTACAACTACCTGAAGGGAGGTTGTAGCCAGGAGGGGATTGGTCTCTTCTCCCAGGCAACCAGCACCAGAACAAGAGGACACAGTCTCAAGCTGTGCCAGGGGAAGTTTAGTCTGGAGGTGAGGAGAAAGTTCTTCACAGAGAGAGTTGTTAGCCATTGGAATGTACTGCCCAAGGAAGTGGTGGAGTTGCCATCCCTGGAGGTGTTCAAGGGGGGATTGGACGTGGCACTTGATGCCATGGTCAAGTAGTCATGAGATGTTGGGTGACAGGTTGGACTTGGTGATCTTTGAGGTCTTTTCCAACCTTGTTGACTCTATGATTCTATGAGTCTATAAACTTCCAAGTGGAGGATTTTGGAAGGAATAGTTAACTTCTGTAAAAGTGTAAATGTGTCCCTACATCCCTGATTTTCAGGTTTGAAGCTGCCTTGTCTGTAGCTCTTGACAGAAACCTTCTGTAAATCATTGAGTAGACCACTTTGGTCTCACATTCATCTGTCCCTGCTTCTGTGACACCACTTGCAAGTTTGTTAAAGCCCCTGCAACCCAGCCATTGACTGCACATTTAGCTTTTGCTCAAAGCTGTTAGAAGAGCTCCCATGCAGTGAACCCAGGTTGTAAAATTCACAGTGGCTGAAAGGTGAACCGAGAAAAATCAAAACATAAGAGGCACTTTGCATCTTTCTGCTGGTTGCTTCTTATGGTATGCATCTCATACTGAGCTCCTTAGCACAGAAGACCTTGTGAGAGGAAACCTGGCTTTTCTATCACAGCCCTTCATCATTAAAAGACCCTCATGCTCTTCAAAGCTGCTGAGTGCAACTTAACATCAAAATGAAATAAGTCTCATGATAGTATTCCCGTGCTTCCACTTGGAGATATTCCCTCATCCTACATGTCACTTGTGAGTTTTCCCCCAGTTGGACACAGCATTTGGCTAGTCAGTGAGTGCTGGAGAGGATGCTGTGTGCAGACTTCTCAGCTCAGCTCCCACGGCAGAGGGTGGCCTCAATATAGATTCTCCTTCCAAAAATACCCTGCAGATTGGTAAGTGTTCTAACGGCAGCCTTGCTTTTTATTAGCACAGCCTTTAGCTAAGCTTGAGTGGGAGCTTTTGCGAGCCGGCGGTGAACGCTTCTGTGGTGTAGGCGTTTTGCTAATGACCTCTAATGAGCTGCAGCAGTTAGCGTGGAGCAAGCCCAGCGGCTATCGGACTCACACCCCTGTGTGGGGAGGATGCTGCACACCGTGCCCAAACAGACTGAGAAAGGAGGGGGTTTATCACGAGAAGTGACTAACTGTGAAGCACACAAAGTTGAAAGCCTGCTGGCTCCTGTCCCAGCTCTTGACTGAGAAGAAGAAATTGGAGGAGGGAAGAGACTGCGGCTAGCAAAGGCATTTCTGTGCAGCACGGTGGGATGTGAATCAGAAACAGAAAGGATGGCTTTTAGCAAGCTGGTGGGTAGCTGATTTACTTTCTACAGCACAGCTCCCTTGTCTAGCACCAGAGCAACTTCCCTTGGGTGGCATTGCATTATGGCTGACGGTCACCAGCAGCTTCAGCTGGCCCTTTGTGGGGACAGCTTTCTGACCTACTGTTGTCACCTACCAACTATCCCAAGTGGTGATATCTTGTACCCTTCTTCACTTCTCCCTCCCTGCCTGCCTCTCTCCCTCCCATCATCAAGGCAAGTTCAGATAGACCCATTCTCAGCTGGCAGAGGCTGTGATGTTTCTTGCAGTGCAGCAGCTGTGCAGTGCTGCAGGGTTTGGGTTGCAGTGCAGGTGCTGTGTGAGGGTGCTGCTCCCCAGCCTTATGTGTCCTGGGTATGAGTCTGACAGCACTGCTGTCCTACCATGGCAGGCTTGGGATGAAATCATTGAGAATTAGAGGTGTTAAGACTGAAACATCATTTTCATCCTCCTTCATCTCCTTCATTGCTGCACTGCTTCCTTGCTCATGTTCAGGGAGTCCTCAGATGCATCTGGAAACCAAAGGCTGTTTGCTGGGTGGGAGGGGAATTGCATGGTGCAGTTTGCTGAGACCCATGCATGTCTGAACTCTGCAGCTGTCAGAGCCTTTAGTGGCAATGAGGGGCAGCTTTGCTCTTTGCTGGTGTGTGTGGAAAGCAGCAGTTTATCTCCTGAAGTCTCAGGTACCAAGGTCAGATCTCTACAATGACAAGAGGAGCTCTGTCAAACTCTCAGCACTGTCCTCTTGTAGAGATTAGCAGGTATGTGTAAACTTTGCACACCACAAACCACTGGGGAACTCTTCTTTCCTAATAGACTGAAAATGAGAGAAGATTTCAGCCTGTGCCTCTGTTGCACTGTTTTATTCATGCAGCACACATTGCAATAAAGTCACATTAAAAACACTGAAAACCAAGTAAGAGAGGGAGGGAGGAAAAGAAAAACAACAAACCCTGGTGTAGGCAGCAGCAGATTTTTCTGTATCATGTCCCTCATTACCCAGTCACTGAAGGGTGCTATTTGACAGCTTTTTCCTGCACCCATTTGTGCCAAGAGACTTAAGGAAATTTGCCTTATCCTGCCCTTGCCTGGGAATTTCTTTGCCTTTATGGTTTCTCATTATCACCTTTATGTTTTCCTACCATAGTTTTTGGAGTGTGAACAAAACCAGTGGCAGGACACATGGTGCTTAGAAACTGGTATCTTGTGTCTGGAGTTCCAGATTATGGCTTTTTGTTGTTGCTTTGACAGTCTAATGTGTGGCTGGAGGAAGTGTTTTCATCTAGTTCAGATGTTGTCTGAAGTAAGGGGGAGGAGAGAAACCTTCAGACGAGCAGGGAGGCTAGCAAGCTAGAGATGGATGGGTGCTGCAACATGTTGGTATTCATGGTGAGCCTTCTGAAATGAACCTGCTGGTCAGCAATTCACAGATCTGAGGCCAGGAGTCACTTGATATTGGACCAGCACTGAATTACTCATCCAAGGCACTGGGCCTGATACTGGGCTTCTTGAGCAGAACTGGTCATGATGCAAGGTTAGCATGAGCAGCAGATCAGGTTGTCGTGCTGGGCTTTTCTCTCTACCATGTTGCCACTGCTGGGAGACTTTAGTATTTGTGCTATTGTGTTTGTTTTTAATTAAATGCTTGCTTAATCTATTGGCAATCCCACTTAGTTTTCTGTTAGCACTGGCTGTGTGCTGGTGCAGGGCACTCTGGACTGGCTGAGGGTTTGCAGGGTGACTGGGTTAAGGACTGACCAGCAGAAGTCAGGCTGTGCAGGGCTGACTTTTAGCCAGCGAGTTAGGTGCTGCAGAGAGCTTTAACCCTCTTTTTTTTTTTGAGAACTGGACTCCCCCTGGAATGTTCCTCATTGTTATACCTGCTAAGTGCCACTGCTGCTGTGAGAGAACAGAATTCAGACAGATTTTTCTGCCTCTGGTATTTTGCAGGTGATTGTCAAGGAAACATAACTCCCACTCTATTTAGGAAGTCTGCTTTTATAACCTTAATGTAGGTAAAGCAGTGTTGTTTTTACAGAGCAGATGGGAAGACCCAAACCCTTTTGAATGTTTGTGAAACTTCACAAGTTTTTCCAGCCACTTACAAATTTTCTTTGAGAACTAAAGCTTATTTCTGGAGTTATCCTCCATACTTTGATGTCTTTGTAAATGCTGCAGAAATGTCTCCCTGTCTGCTGTGGCTCAACATTTATAGCATGCTTACAGCAAAATCTTATTTCTGTTTGTAGTTGTAAAAACTCCCAAGCTGATCCTTAAATAGATCTGATTGCTCTGTAGTCCTTATGGCCTCAATTTGTCTTTAAAATATCGGTCTATCCTTTCTAGTCATTAAACATGTGCCCCTCCAGTCTGCCACCAAGGATTTTGTTGGTGTAAGTAGTGCAGAACATTTCATATTTTCCATGTGGGGATTAGAGCAGCCTTAATAGAGTATAAATCTTTACATAATTTGAATAAACAGGCTTCTGTCTTTCTTCTGGCTGTTGATTTTCCTCATGAATTTTGAGCACCTTGCTCCAGACCTGCTACAGGGATCAGTGAGAGCTGAGGTCAAGAACTGCTGGAAATGATGGGATGGAGGCAAGCCACAGTGCTTACCCTGCAGCTGGCCCACCAGCCCCACCCCCTGCCACGTCCACACATGTCCCAAGAGTAGCACTGCTGGACCTGAGCCTTTCTGGGTTAAATCAGCCTCACCAGTTTCTGTCCCCACCAGCCCCCAGCTCAGCAGAGCAGCTTGGGGGTGGGCAGCTCTTCCATGGCTGCACCTGCTCTGCAGAAACAGCCACTCTTTAAATGGGGTTTTGAGACTGGTTTGAGGTTGGAAAGATCTTTTTGTTGCGATTTCACTTACTGCTCTGACTCCTGTCAGGTTTTCCTGACATCCATGGCCCTGACTTGGCACCCTAGGCTGGGTTAGCCTGCTAGGAGGATTCGTGTCACATCTGCATGGCTCCTGCAGGCACGCTCCCTTACTGTAATCACTGGGGTGCCAGTCTAGGCTAAAGGTAGTGAAACTTCTCCTCCTTTGCTCTTGCAAATTGACATTAACAGAGTTTGGAAAATGTTATTTATGATAAAGAAATTATTGTATTTATTTTGCTCCTTAAAGCTCTCTCGGTTATTTTCCTTATACTCAGCTCTTTAAGTCACACTTAGGATTGCGTGTTTGGGAAAAAGATCTGTGGCAGAGTGAAAAGAGATCTTTGGGATTAAGGGAGAGTTCCACGGCAGCAAGTTATTCAAAATAAGCCTTAAAAGAGAATAAGTTTGGGGGGAAGGAGGGCATCTGTCAAATGATTTGAAGAAATGTAAAAGAGTGGAGGATCCTGGGGAGAAATTAGGTGCTGCTGATAGAGATTTCTCCACAACATTTACAAATAACAGATAGTGAGATCAGTGGTAATAACATGTTGAGCTGTCCAGCTCAAAGAGAAGAGACACACATCTGAGGCCCAGTCTTGCTGTGGGCTTTGCAGATTTTGCCAGGGGAGGCATTTCTTCCAGAGCTGTCATTGTAGAGCATATGGGTGCCTCCAAACACATGGCCAAGAAAAGAGCTCTCCTCTCTGAGCAGAACTTTTGCACCTGCAGTGCAGCCATTGAGGGCAGGAGTTGCCTTTGAGGCATTGGTTTAGGTTACAACAGCCCACTGCATTTAGTGGAAATACTCTCTGGGACAAAACTCTTTAGTTTCTTCTTTTTTAGCTTTCTGGTCAGAAATTCTGGAACAATTCTTCTGTGTCATCCCTGCAGGGTCTCTAGTTGAGGTCCGTAGTGACATCCCAGGGATGTTTAGAGGTCTTTCAATACGAACTCTCAGACTACCTACCGCTGCTCTCACTGCCCAGCTGCCTTCTTTATAACCCTCAAAGAAACATCTGAAGAGATCTCTTGTCCTTTCAGAGCACCTTGCCCTTACCTCTTGTCCCTCTGAGATATTTAAAGCTCAAGCTTCGTGCAGTGTTTTTACTTAATTGTTGTGTACAGTTCTCCCTGTGCACTTGCTCACCTCAGCAAACAAAGGACTGCACAGCACTGATGTTCAGAGTCTGCAGAATTTAGTCCCCAGGGTTGTTTATACACTATGCTGCTTCTATTTTTCTCTCCCAATGCTCATATCTGTCAGATGACAGCTGGGAAATTCAAGATAGTACTGTCTGTATGAAATGAGAAACCATTTTCTGGTGATTTAGTAGACAAGGCAGCAGCTCTAAGAGAGAAGCATCATGGGTGTGTTTCCCCTACTTTAAGGCCTGGAGAATAAACAATTAAAAGCTCCAGGTATTTCTTGTTCTGCTGTGAAGCAAACTTCCTGTGCAGGCAGCAGTGGGATCAAGCCTCAGAGCTCAGGTTAGAGCAAGACCGGTGCCCAGGTTTTAGGTGGCAAGCAGGGCAGTTGTGAGACTCAGTTAAAGGCTGACTCTGGATCTTGCTCTAAGGCAACGATAGCATGGAAGATATTTCCCATCAATGCAGGTGCAGATCACACAGGTGAAGGCTGATGCTGTTTCCTGGCAGATGGGTCTGGTGTGAAGCACTCAGGTGAGTTTCTGTGCTGCCCATAGGTTGAATTCCTAATGCTGCAGTTGCAGAGGCTGGGTTGCTCTTTATCTCTAGAGGAGCTGCACAGCACCCTGCCTCATCACAGGCTGCAAGCAAGCATGTACCACATACAGATACAAGGTGTACTCTAATTCTTGGTAGGGTTTGCTTCATATTCATAAATAAATGGAGAGGCTGGAAGGCCCATGGAAACAGGCAGCAGACCAGGAACCTTGTAGCACTCTTCTAAAATACTAATCTATGCTCTTGCTGAGGAAAATCACCCAGCAGAGCTGGAGCTGGCCTCAAGCAGGTGTCATCCCCTTGCCAGGCTGCTCATGCTTCTTGCTTTGTCATCTTGGGCAAGAGGCAGAGCTGTGGCACTGAAGTTTCCCCATCTGTAGATTAAAGATAGCAATATGTGTCATCCAAGCAAGGGATTTTGCTAGGATAAGACAGTTAAGGTTCCCACATAAATGATGAGTGTCCCTGCTAACCACCAGGGACATCTGTGTTGTTCTCTAAACAGCAAACAACAATAGAAATATTAAATTGGGTAGACTTTTTTTTTTTGTTGTTCCAAGCTGCTGGTAACATCTTTTTTTCCAATCATTCAGAAACAAATTAGCATGCAAATGTTTCTGCCTCCACTAACAGATGATTTTGCCAGGTTTTGGTTTAAAAGATGAACAGGGTAAGATTAGAAGTTTGAGCCTACAATTTTCTTGGTGACAATGGAAATCACCTGTCAAAAATAAGGATGGCCAAGGGATCAGATCCAGCCAACATGGATTTAGGAAAGGCAGGTCGTGCCTGACCAGCCTGATCTCCTTCTATGATCAGGTGACCCACCTGGTGGATGTGGGGAAGGCTGTGGATGTAGTCTACCTGGACTTCAGCAAAGCCTTTGACACCATTCCCCACAGCAAACTCCTGGCCACGCTATCAGCTCGTGGCTTGCACAGCAGCACTCTGAACTGGGTTAGGAGCTGTCTGGAGGGCTGAGCCCAGAGAGTGGTGGTGAATGGTGCCACAGCCAGCTGGAGGCCAGTCACTAGTGGCCAGCAGGAGCAGGGAATTCATTGTGCCCCTGTACTCGGCACTGGTTAGGCCACACCTTAAATCCTGTGTCCAGTTCTGGGCCACTCAATTTAAGAAGGAGACTCTTGAGACTCTTGAGTCCTGTGTCCAGAGAATGGCAACGAGGATGGGGAGAGGCCTCGAGCACAAGCCCTACGAGGAGAGGCTGAAGGAGCTGGGATTATTTAGCCTGGAGAAGAGGAGGCTCAGGGTAGACCTTATTGCTGTCTACAACTACCTGAAGGGAGGTTGTAGACAGGTGGGGGTCTTCTCCTAGACAAACAGCACCAGAACAAGAGGACACAGTCTCAAGTTGCACCAGGCTCAAGGTGAAGAGAAAGTTCTTCACAGAGAAAGCTGTTGGCCATTGGAATGTGCTGCCCAGGGAGGTGGTGGAGTCACCATCCCTGGAGGTATTCAAGAGGGGATTGGATGTGGCACTTGGTGCCATGGTCTAGTAGTCATGAGGTGTTGGGTGACAGGTTGGACTTGGTGATCCTTGAGGTCTTTTCCAACCTTATTGATTCTATGATTCTAATAAATCCAAGAGATTTTTGCTCCTGGTTAAAAGCCTCACAATTGCTTAAAGGAAGTCTAAAGGGGAATTGCCATCTAAGATCTGGTAACCTCAAAGGTGCAAATAGCCAAGTGCAGAATCAGTTTTAAAACTCACCTACACCCATCACAGGAAGGTAGCATTTCTGGTACCTTCTTCACACATGATCTGCCTTCTGAATTTTTGCAAGGCCCTACATGTTTGGTCTCATTCAAGCACACAAATCAATGAAACCCAGCAGTGGGACAGGACTGGCAGCCCAGTTTTCAGGTAGGCTGTGGTATTTTGAACAAATCCTAGATGGATTCAGAGTTAGTCTGAAGCAGCATAGTGTGAAGCTGATGGGTTTCACCCTGTGTGAGGAGAAAGGGAATCGGATCTGTTGCCTGGAATCTGAATGTAGTAAAGGATCCCTCTGCTATTTTGCATCCTTTTTTCTGCTTATCTCCAGTTTTCACTCTCTTTCTCAGTGTTATTTCTGGCTTTCAGATTACATAAGCATCCTTAGTCTCTTTAAGGTATAGCTTCGTGTTATACCTAAGCCTATTTAGTGGCAGCTGCTGTCAGAAGTGCTCCCAGTTCCACATCTGGCTTTGCATTCCTGTTGTCCCTTTTGCATTGGATCTTGCAGAGGCAGTTGGCTGACCTTGATGGAAAACTAACTCATTAAAGCAAACAAACCAACCAACCCCAAACAAACCAAAAGAACTCCAAACTAACCACAAAATCTGAGACCCTACCATTTCCCTCTGATCATCCCAGGAGACAGGAACCTGGAGCAGGGACAAACTGCTGAGGGGAATGCAAAGTGCTGATTTTGACTGAAACCTGTAGTTGCACCAGACTGAATGTAATGTGAAATTCCTGTGGTAGCACCCTTCAGTGGGAAAGGTGTGAAAGGAGCACGTCTGCAGGTTGACAAAGCTGCTGTCAAGGGAATGTGCTGCTGACACAAATTGTAGGTCTCAAGAGACTCACATGTATAAGGACTCATCCTCTCTTAGGAAGAGCACACTTTGGAGCTCCTCTCTGGAGCTGGGTTGACGCATCAGCACAGCAACTGGGGATAGCCTTGCCATGGCAATACAAGTATTGATGGTGGCAGCCCTCTGATGCTTGGGACTCTCTTAGGAGGACCAGCCCGCTGCCTGTGCTGAATCTGACTGGTTTAATGTCAGTGCCATTCCTGGCTGTCACCCTTCAGCATGGCAGAACTGACAGGCCCCTGGCTTGCTGCTGTCAGACATGTTTACAGCAAAGGCAGGCAGCAGTCAGTGCAGACATCAAGACTGACATCGAGATTCAGATGCGGACAGAATCCAGATTAAGTGTGCGGTCTACCCAGAGTCATAAATGTTAGTGCAAACAGATGTCTGTGATAATTGATGAAAGACTGCTGGTGAATTCCTAATAACCAAGACAGACACAGAGGGCCATTATTCACCGTGTGAAGGAGCACCTCTAGCAGCCTGTTTGGCTGTGACCATTGCAGCTCCAAAGCTGATGGTGCTACATGTGGGAGCAGAAAGTCTCCCTGCACTTGGCTTCCATCTAGCCCCCAGCCCTGCTAACCTCTTGCCCAAGTACCAGCAGCACCTTAGCCCTGCCCCACTGAGGACCATATCCTCCTCTGACTGGTTAGAGACCTGTGGCCAAGACTCAAGGACCTTAGTGAGAAGGCTTAGTAACCTCACTATGGGTCAAACCAGGAACCTGAAAAGTGCCATATGTGGCAGCTTCACGCCTGTAGTTCAGGTCTTTCCTTGGAGACACACAGGGTTGCTTCTCCTCTCCTCTGTTTCCCATGAGCTAGACTATGGCAGTTACTCCCTCAGGGCATTTCAAGGCTGCAGTTCAAGGCTCTCTGGTAAATTCAAAGCTAGTTTTACACTTGCTGGTCTAATTGCTTTCAAGATCAAAGCCTTTAACTTTGATGACAGAGGTTATGGTTGTTTGCATGTCAGTTTGAACACTGCTTTCAAAGCTGCTAGGTTTAGATGTAACTGGTGCTGAATTCTCTAAATGAAGCTGCAGCCCTGTGGGAGGGCTGTAGGCTGTATGACATAGGGTTGTGGCAATGGAGATGGGGTGCTGGACTGGGTGCTGTGTGCCTCCTCCCTTGCCAGGGTATTCCCTGGATGCTCTTGGTGCCACTTGGAAACTTTTGGAGTGGGCATAAGCTTGGGGTCAGTGTGAGGTTATTGATTAGGGGCATCTTGCAGTTTGGACAGAGAAGCAGCTGAGAAGCCAGCAGGAGGAATTGGTAACACAGTCACTGGTTTGCCTGTCTGGTGGGTTTGCTCAGCATGGCTGAGCCAAGGACAGGGCAGAGCATTGCTTTCATCACAGGGCCCTGGGGTATGTCCTGGTGCCAAGCAGCAGGAAGGAAAAGCAGAGCCATATTAACCCCTGGATATGATATAGGTTGGTCTGGATGCCATGATACCAGACACAGACACCCAGACTGGTAACATGCAGCAGCTTCTTGAGTGTGTGGTGGCTGCTGGATATCACCTGGGGCAATTAGAGATGCACTGGTGAAGCATCATTCAGCTTAGCCCACAAGCTGCTCAAAGCAGTGACACAAATCACTGTTCTGCCATTAGAATTGCCAGGAGCCCCAGAAAATGGAGTTTATTGCTGTGAAGTGGGCCCAGGGACTTCCAGTGTTCATTGCATTCAGAGCATCACATCACTGAATCTTTTTTGACATCGTAGGCAGCAAAGACTGACAAGACTGAGGCCTGAAGGCACTTTCCACTGTAGCAAATAGCACCAGCTGGCACTGCAGGAGGTGTTATACTCCCCATGGAATTATTTCTGAGCTCTGAAAACCTTCTGTGTTCCTGTGATTTGATGATCAGACAGCAAAAATTGGCAAAGCCCCTCTACATCCATGGGGATGATGCTCTGGAACTGCAACCACAACCACAGGATGGGATTGCAGGAGGAGGAAGACTGGATAAACTGGGAGAAAGAAGGAAAGAAGCCAGCAGGAAGAGAGGCTGAGGGATGTACAAGTGGTGCATTACAGCTGAAACCAGAACAGGGCCTTGTGTCCTCTAGTGAAAAACAAAAATGGGGGGGAGGAATGTGTGGAGTCAGGCAGGCAGGCAATTGTTGCTGTGTTTCTGATCACTCTTGCATTTTTCTGGTAAAGATAATATCAGCCTAAAAGACAGCCCATCCTGTGGTAGCAAACATAGACAGATGATGCTTAGAGACAACCAGAGGTGCCAAGTCCTGCAGTCCAGCACAAGGTATGCGCAGCTGGCCACCCACACCCTGCCTGCTGCTGCAGTGCTCTCAGCTTGCCCCAAATGGCTCCAAAAGGTTTCTGGAGTTTAGGCACCAGATGTAGACATGGTGGCAGCTCAGAAATGCCAGATGATTTTGTAGAATCAATACCAAGAGGAGCAGCCTCCAAGAAAGGGGCCCATTCCCCTATATTTGTCCTGGGAGTGGAGGAACTTGAGCTACACGCGGTGGCATGTCAGGCAAAGGTGCAGGTGCCAATTGCTGCACCTCTGCCAGCTTCCCTCAAGGGGCTCCAGCACGCAGCAAGGCAAATGGTTTCAGAGCAATAGTTCCTCTTGTTTGACTGCTCAACAGCTGAGCTTCAGTAACTCAGGTAAGGTGCACTCACAGTTAGTGGTAAGTGCAAATCCCAGAGCATGGCTGGTGCAGCAGGGGAGCTGCAGTAAATTACATCTCATGGTGGTACTTTCAGTCTTTCTTGGTTTGATTTGTCTTTTGCTTGGACTGTGAAGCAGAGCATATTGCCTTTTTATAGATGGCAAAACTGAGAGAGGCTCAGAGAAAGCCCCATGGCCTGGGAGTCCCAACACTCCTTATCTGACATGCACCTTCAGCTGAGGGAAGTTCCTCTCCAACACAGCACAAGCACTCCATGCTGGCCACAGTCAGCGCAGCTCCCTCAAACAGTGCTTGATTCAGGAGGTTTTCTAAGGTGTAAGGAATGCTCCCACTCACCTAGCAGTTATGAACAGCCTGACTGAAGAAAAGCCATGCAACTTTGCCTCACAGAAGAATGAGGACTCATTTTTGTTCAGGGCTCTGTGTGCACGGTGTGGTTGGTGTAAGTGGCATGGTGGGAAGGGATTGGGTTAATCTTTTCCAGTTGAAGCCTCTCTGATGTCTGGAAATGGAATGGAGCTTGATACTTTTTAAATTAATAGCTCCACACAGAGACATGGTTTGGGGTGGCCAGTGAGTGAGGAGGGATATTGTCTGAGCTTAGCATAAATCATTCTGTTGGCCTTTTTTTCCTGTCAGACTTAAAACTTGACTATTTTCTGCGTGGTTTTCATGTCATTTCCCCCAACCAGGATGAAGTAAAATAATTTCATGCATGATAAAGAAATCCCTGGTCAGTTCTGTTCTGAGAGACCAGTGTCAGAAGCTTTAGAGTGAGATAAGTGAAGACACAACCTAACTTCTTGATATCTATTTCAAAGACCTTTTTTTTTTTTCTTTCCCCCCTGCTTAATCTTCAAAGACTTTTATTTTGTCACAGCTGACATAGTTTTGATCACTAGTGTATCCAGAATGCTCTCCACAGAATGTGGGCATCCAGAGATGATTTTGGGGGGGGGGTGGGGGGGGATGGATGTGCTGGAACATGTCCAGAGAAGGGCCACGAGGATGAGCAGAGGGCTGGAGCACCTCTCCTATGAGGACAGACTGAAGGAGTTGGGGCTGTTCAGTCTGCAGAAGAGAAGGCTCCATAGTGACCTAATTGTGGCCTTCCAGTATCTGAAGGGGGCCTACAGGAAGGCTGGGGAGGGACTTTTCAGGATCTCAGGTAGTGCTAGGACTAGGGGGAATGGAATGAGGCTGGAGGTGGGGAGATTCAGGCTGGAGGTGAGGAGGAGGTTCTTCACCATGAGAGTGGTGAAGCCCTGGAATGGGTTGTCCAGGGAGGTGGTTGAGGCCCCATCCCTGGAGGTGTTTAAGCCGAGGCTGGATGAGGCTCTGGCCAGCCTGGTCTAGTGTGAGGTGTCCCTGCCTATGGCATGGGGGTTGGAACTAGATGATCCTTGTGGTCCCTTCCAACCCTGACTAATACTATAGAATAGAATAGAATTAACTAGGTTGGAAAAGACCTTTGTGATCATCA
This sequence comes from Melanerpes formicivorus, assembly GCF_026170545.1. Lineage (NCBI taxonomy): Eukaryota > Metazoa > Chordata > Aves > Piciformes > Picidae > Melanerpes > Melanerpes formicivorus. Next base: position 9,253,387 of record NW_027142366.1, on the reverse strand, counting down.
AGTCCAACCTATCACCCAACACCATCTAATCAACTAAAACATGGCATCAAGCACCCCATCAAGTCTCTTCTTAAACACCTCCAGTGATGGTGACTCCACCACCTCCCCAGGAAGCCCATTCCAATGGCCAATCACTCTTTCTATGAAGAACTTCTTCCTATGATACTATGATGTCTGCCCTTACTGACTTGGAGGCACTGCTCTTGTGCAAGGAAAACCCTAATCTCCAGGATTTGCAGTATCTTCCCCTAACACACAGGTAAAATCAACAGGAGCTCAGCATTCAGTGTAAGCCTGGCAACAAACAAAAATCCAAACAAATAACCTCCACACAAAGCCTTTTCTGAAATCTCTAAATGCAGAAAGCCTTCCTGCCTTTGAGCACTAATTGGAGGCCAAGCTCATCATTCATGCATGTGTGTTTGTGACAGGCAGTGACTGCTGGAGCACGAGCCTTGATGCCGTGTGCCCAGCGCACTGCTGCTGGCCTTGCAAGGTGGGTTTTGTTTCTGATGTCATCTCATCCCTCTTGGGTAAATGCTGCAGACTTGGACTGCATGCAGGTCATTGGTAGTTTTGTCAGACCCTCTTGCTCCGTCTGCTGGTTCAGGAACCTCTGTCACATCTGAAGGCAAGAAATTTCGGTGCTTCCCTGGACTGCATCTGAAACAGTTTCCCTCTTCCTTAAGACTTGGTGCTGGGGGATTTCTCAGGGCTTGAATCCTGCACACCCTTGGCCTCCACATGCGGCTGAGCTGCCTGGAGGTCAGGAAGGCACAGGCTCCTGGGGGCACCATGATGGACAAAATCACCCAACTGCTCTCTCACAGCAAGCTGATCATGCCCTGTCATGAGCTGTTTCCATCTCTGCCTTTGGAAGTGGGCAAAGCCTACTCAGCCTTCCTTACAGCTACTCATCAAAACTCTGAAGAAGCAGTATTTTTCCTGCAAGGCAGGGGCCCAGCCTGGCATCTCTTTTTCCATTTTTACTTAAAGCAGCAAATCTTCATTGTCTTAGAGCTCTAGGAGCAATTTCTCATCTCCATATATTCCTGTTTATAAAGATGTTACTTATGCAGACATCTCTTCTGCAAAATCTTTTCTGCCTCAAAAGACTCACTACCCTTCAAGCACTGTATTCCCCTTTTAACACACATCTTGTTTCCAGCCCAGCACCCTGCCTAGCCATAGCACACTGCCTTCTGCTGAGGCTTCAGCCTTCTACTGACAGCAGCTACTTTGCAACTCGTACTCCTCCTGCAAAAGCAAAGCTGATCAGCAGCTTCTTCCAACCCATCTCCTCTTATCTGAGATAAAAGGCTGGCCCCCTCCACCAGGCAGCATGAGAAATGTGTCAGAAGAGCAGCATCTCACAGGGCCAGACTTGTTGCTTTAAAGGAGTGTCTGATCCTCTCCTTTGGGACCTGTCATCCCATGTTACAGACCAGCCCCAGCAGCCACAGGGCTCTCTCATTAGTATTCACTGCATTTAATGGGAATTGTGAAATACTGAACTCGGATGAAAGCAGACTGCCTCAAACGACATGGCCAACTGCAAGCTACCCTAGCACAACATGCTCTCCTGTGATGGTGGGGCAGGATTAGGCCAAATCCAAATGTCTGTGGCAGTCCCATCTGGGTTTTGCTGAGAAATAGTACTCGTGGGACTGAAGAAATGAACATCCACTTACCCTCTGGTGGTTGCTGGGGCTATTTCTAGGCACACTCTGAAGAGGCTGATGAAGAATCTAGAGGGACAAAGGAGTGCCCTCATCCCAGCAGCTCTGCTGGGTGTTTGTTGACCCAGTTTGACTCCACACTTGCCTTGCACTAATCTGAGCTCAGTGTCTTACCAGGTTTCCAAAATTACCAATGTAAGAAAGAGGACAATGTGACCCTAGCCATGATCACAGTAGAAACACCAGCACTTGCTGCTTACAGGGGGAGGGGAAGAAAAAGGGGAAAGGGAGAAGAAAAGAACAAAGCTGAAGCAGATGTGCTGTCTATAGGGTATCTCTAGCAGTGCAAGTGCTGCTGTGAAGATGTGGCAGCAATCAGACCCCAGGTTGAAGCCCTGGTGGCTGTCAAACCTGGCAGTAGCAGGGAGGCACCAAGTGCTGTGCTGAGCTTCACCTAGCAAACCTCTCCCACTTAGGACTTTTGGAGTTTTAGTACAGGCACTGGTCTTGTGCAGCTCACAGTCAGTCTCACACCGCATTTGCCACTTCAGAACTGAAGCAGACAAGAGTCATCAGCTGCAACCCTAGCTCCCAGTAGACCACAGGCAGGTGCTGCACAGGAAGGAACTTCACTCCTCCTCCTCAATCAGTAGTTTGGTACCTCCAGCTCCACAAACCCTCCCAGCACAGGCTGATTCTTGGACACGTTAAATGCCATCGTACTGGGAACACACAGAGACAAGTTCCCCCGAGCTCAGCTCCATCAGTGAATGGCACAACTTGTAATTCATCCTGTCGATAAGTGGGTGTGTTAATCAAGGGGAAAATATGTGCAACTGGCTGATCTTGATTCCAATTAATTTCCCATTAACAGATTTCCTAAATCATTAACAGAATGCCTAGTTACAGATGATGCCAATAACTCTTTGGCACATATGGCCTTCCTGCCACCACGGGAGGGAGTGGGCTGGCTCAGTCAGGAGGCAGAACTCTGAGGATCCTGATGCCTTTCTTAAAGTAAGGACTTTCACCTGAATATTTTCATGGAGGGACCTGCTTTCTGGAAGCTCTGTGTCTTGGTTAAGATTTATCTCTTTGTAAAGGGAAATGAGGTTTTGTGTGATAAGAAGCAAAGTTTGCAGTAGCATCTGCACGGTGAAGTTAGCTAATTTTGCTTTCTGTCTGACATTATTGCAGCTCTATGTCAATCTGAAAGATATCGTCTTCCTTTTGTATCCCTTGTTCTTCTCTCTAATTGATGGGGGGGGGGTTCACAGCATAAATATTGGGGGGAGGGGAAAATCATGTGAGTGAAGTGTATCTATCCTTCTCTGTCCATCCTAAAACACTTTCAAGGCTATGGAAAAGCACTTTGGAGCTGTTAATAATTCGACCTATTGATTAGGTAGCAGGGAGTCAAGCTTGGGCTTGTGATTCATCAGACTTACTACAGGATCAGGTCTCTAAGATGTGCAGCACTCAATGTGTCAGAGAAGGAAGAAGGTTTTAGCACATGTAGGTATTTCAGAAGTTTTATGGCTTGTCACGTCCCTGCTGTTTTGCACTGCTCCACTCTTGAAGAGCTGCTTTAAATTGAACCCACCAAGGGGACTTCTTCAGCGGAGAGGAAGTTTTGGGAGCTGAGACTTACTGGGTAGGAGCTGCAGATTTAGACCCTGAGCAGGATGGCACAGCTGAGAAAGTTAACTTTTGTGGAATCTTTTTATAGTTCTGGGGATTTTAAAAGATCCCTTCTTTAGTCAGTTGTATTTCAGTTGGTAGAAATAAGGCCTTTCTTTCATGGAGGAATTCCTGGAGCCTCTGAAATCAGTGGGAGTTCTGCTGTGGACTGGAGCTGCCTATCCATTATTTTATCCTCCAGTTTTGTGGTTTGCAGTGAACCACCAGGGTTCACCTCTGATTCTGGACAGGCTCATTTGGGCTGCTTTTGGCTTCTAGCTGTGCAATAGACCGTGGGGTGAGGACTCTGCTATTGAAAAAGAAAAACCCTCGGGACTAACCCCAGTGGAGTTAAGAATGGACTTCAGCTGTGGGTGCTTTATGCAGAGTTTCAACCCTGAGAGTGTTTGATGTCATTGCATGGCATGAGGGATGGCTCTGGTAAGAATTACTACTCCTCAGTTTCCTACAAGTTTGTTGTCTCCTTTTACCTGGAAGTTGTGTTTGAGGTTTCTGGGTACGTGGCAGCTGCTGCTGTGCCGTAGTGACTGGGAATATGCAGGACACCATGAATCAAGATGCAACAATTTAAGTAGTCCTTTGACTTGACTATAAATGGCAGACTACATAGGGCTCTCTTCCAGCATTGCTCAGGCTCCAATGCTTATAGGTGCAGGTCAGGACCCTCGTGGTGCAGCTTTACCAATGAACACTATTCAGCCCTGGGAGAACTGTAGTAGGACCTAATGGATCAGTTACACAACCCTGGAATTGGAAACAGCAGCATGAGGAAATGAATTAAAACCCCAAAACAAAACAGTCTGGCTGGGGGGAAAGAAAATAATTTTATTTTATAATTAAGCTACAAAGCAGGATGACAGACTTCATAAACTGAGCCCTGTTTCCCTAGACAAGCCAATTAATGTACATGGCTGGAATGATGCATGCTTTAACAAGCAGCATGAAATACAGAGTGTTTCAAGTCAGGAAAGTCACACTCAAAGCCTTTAACATGCACAGTCAGCTAGATACAAAATGCCAACAAATCCATCTTAACAAGCTTTTAAAATGTATTTGGAGTAATGAGAAGAAAATATAGGAAGACTTATAAACACACATGAAAGTAATTTCAGCAGTTACAGATTGCATAGCACAGTGAAAGCACTTTAGTTACTGAACAGCAGTAAAATGTGTCAACTGTTTAATTTGTACACAGTTTTGGTTTATAGCATTTTAAAAGTTGCCTTTTGGCAGAGAGAATCCATAAGGCTCTAGACTTACTGTAAGGCAGATGAGTGATAAGAGAGCTCAAGTCATCCTCAAGGTTAGAACTAGCGTAGGAGAACAATGCTCTTGAGGATGTGGGATGGCCGTGGCTGTGCCTGTGATCAGTGCCAGTTGCAGATGCCACCAACAAAAGCAGAGTTCATGGAGTTGATGAACAGCTGTGTTTCAGGTACTTTGCCAGGGCCCAATCCTGGCCCCCTCTGGACAGCCTGCTCTTCATCCAGTGAGCTTTACATGGGGCCTTTAGTGAGAAACTTCCTTTCTATGTATGTGCTGTCATCAAACAGAACAGGTTCCTCTCCTGGCTGCAAAATGATGCTGCCTTCCTGCATATTCTTTTTTAATCTGTTAACCTCACAGGAGTTCCAGAGTCCTTATGAGGTCTAGAAACTTCAGTACAGATAATTTGGCAGTTGCTGTCTTCAAGAGTAGCTCGCTTCAGAAGTAGTGCACTTTGAGCAGTATGCAGGAGCTCTTCCCTCTGGACAAGAAGTTTGGGTTCCACCCTTCCATCTGAGAGGCAAGTGCTTCTGAATTGTAAGAGCAATAGCTAGGAAGACAAGAACAAAACTGTACAGAACTACTTGGTCATGTATGAAGTCCATGTAGCAGTGTAGGCAGCAACTGTGTCTGCTGCATTTAGGAATGGGAAGGATGACAGGAACATGTAACTAGCCTCAAGTCTCAGAAGAGAGGGCATTGGTCTCAAATAAATAAATAGAAATAGAAATGGCAAGAACAGAGTTTACACTTCAGCAGCTGAGCATGATGCTTTCTCTGCATGCTGCAAGGCTGATTTATGATGAACTTTCTCCTCCCTTACCCTGGTAATGCCTGAGGAGAGGATCTTATTTGAAGGTCAGTGAAAGAGGCAGCCTGGCTCAGGCCAAGGGCAGAGCTGAGCTCCTGGGAATCTAGCAGCTCTGAAGCACTCTTCCGTGAGAGTGCTGAGGCTGTTGTCTTCCATAAGGAACATCCAACTGTTTGGACTTGATAGCTACTGAAATGGAGCCATCCATTTCTGTTCCAGCCTGGAAAGTGTTAGATCAGGGGTCACAATTCTCACGCTCTCATTCAGCATGTTAAGCCATTATTTCTCAACTGCTCCAAACTAAATGCACATCAGCAGCAGTGATGTGCAGTACTGATGTTTGTGGTGTTCTTGTATGGGACTCAGGTGTGTCTCCCAGATGCTGTAGGCGCAAGCCAAGGAGTCCTGGGCAAGCTCCCTGCTATCAGACCCATGAAAGAGTGTTCAGTTGTGTTGTTACTGCTGAGGCAATGGCTGGGCAAGAGTTCTGCTGTACTGAAGACTAATAAGAGCTCTCAAAATAGCAGCCCAAAATTTACCTCTCTGTGGTTTGGTGCAATATCCTATGAATCAGTGGTGGTTAAGGCTGTTTCCATATATTTTCTTTCCCCCTGTGTGAGATGAAAGACCAGGACCCCACCCAACCCCACCCTCCTTAAGTAATAAAGTTTCCTCAGCAGTTCCTCCCCACATGTGGATGGACCTACTGCCTTCCTGAGTGGACAGCCCTTTTTCAGCCATCTGTAGGCATCTGGTTGTCATTATCCAAAAGCAAATAGGCCTGTTTTTTCCATCTCTCTTACATATGCTAATATGGCACAGCTGGACTCCAGAATGTGGGGAGAAGCTGCTTGCAGAAGTGTGAGACCAGAAACATGCTGCCTCCTATCGAGCACAGTCTGGTGGCAGTGGCGGGCAGGCATCAGTGCTTCTGTTTCTCCTGGGGGTTAACCTTCAGCCGCAGCTGTAAGGAGCTGTAAGCCTGCCTTGGGCCCCACAGGAAACACTCCATATTGTTATTGCAGCTGAGAATCACTGCTTGGATGGAGCAGAAAGCATCTCTTGTGGAAACTGCTGAGGATGAGTGCCATGTCCATGTGGTTGCTCCGCACCATCAGTTGCTGCCTGGGTGTGCAGTGTTGGGAACCACCTGCAGAACAGCTCAGTGAGGCTTCCTAGCAGCACAGGTACCTTCCTTATCAGCCTTACGTCTCATTTGCTTTCTCCACTGCCTAAATACTGTGTAAAAGAAGTATCAAACCAAACTGCTACAATCTCCACCTGTTCTCCTTTAAACTCTAATCCCAGGAAAGAGCTCTGCATGTGTTTAATGCTCAGTGTGCTCTGGTCATTTCACTGAAGTTAAAGGTCTGGATGTTTAGCCACGTGCAGAGTTGTATGGAAATAGCAGTATACAGAGAGAGGTGTAGATACAGCTGCCACCTTTAGAGCCAGATTCAGTAAATACCTGTGCTGTGCTCTGGTCCCTCTGTCTTCCCAGCACTTAACATCTGTTGAGGTCTCCTGCTTTGTGAACCACTACCCACCAAGCATGTGCCTTTCGTTATGCTAAAAGGAAAGTAACATGGAGGTGAGCTGACTTCCAGGATATGCAGAAGCCTTAGATGTTACCTGGCATCCCTTAATGACAGGCCCTTAACTATAACTTGGAAAAAATAAAAGGACAGTGGATCATTATTTTAGTTTAAGTTGGTAGCTGCTTTTAGAGATTCATAGAATGGTTTGGGTTGGAAGGAACCTTAAAGATCATCTAGTTCCAAGCTCCCTGCATTGACAGAGACACCTTCCACTAGACCAGGTTGCTCAAGGCCTCATCCAAGCTGGCCTTGAACACTTCCAGGGAGGGTGCATCCACAACCTCCCTGGGAAACCTGTTCCAGTGTCTTACCACACTTACTGTAAAGAATTTCTTCCTAATCTTCACTCTAAATCTCCCCTCCTCAAGCTTTTCTCTTACTTTCCATTTGTTTAATTTATCTCCACATTCAGAGTTCCTCATGCAAATTATCACTGACTGTTTAACTCTACTTAACTAATTGGTACTTGTATATGCAAGATCAGTGATCAACTATATTAATATTATTGACCCCTGTTTGCCTCTTAGTGCTATCTCTTTTTCCCAGGTGAATGTAATTAGAGCATAATTAATTATCAAATAGCTGTGTTCCTTTTATTCTGAACACTGTAACAATTACACACTGAGAGAGGCACAAAATCCTGAATAGGTAATTCAGTGGCTGGTGCTTCCCCCATAGAATCCATGGGAGATTTGCTAGAAAACAGACACAAGCAGTTGATACATAATGCATTTAAAGACCTATAAAAGTTTCATCCTTGAGGGTCCCCTGGGGATAGGATGGTTTGAATTTAACTTTTAATTGTGTAGCTGAGAAATGCAATACAGATAAAGGGATGGGTACTACAGCTGGCACCAGACCAAAGGAACTGTCAAACCCAGCTGTCCATAGCCTTGAATACATGAATAACTTCCTGCTCTTGGGCTGGATAATTGGATTCTGTGGGACTGAATTTGAGTAAACTTCTTCATGCATGGGTATTTTTTTCAGGATCAGGCTGTTGCAAGTATTTTCATTGTTGAACAGAGGATAAAATTCACAGTGGCTGTAGACAAGGCCATGTGCTTGACTCTGGGGGTGTCAGGTCTGCACTCACCCAGGCAGGGCTCTCCATCCCGCACTAGAATCCCATTTACCTGGGCAGCAGCTAACACTGCAGGTGCTCAGTACTGCAACCATGAAGTTTACTAAAACTGCAACATGAGAAGAAGAAATCACTTCTTTTCAGAGCCATACCTAAATGTGTGTTGGCTCCTTCAGTTGAAGTAAAAGCAGTGATGGAGTAGCAAGCCTGTGTGTACCAGCTAGAGATATCTCATTGGTTATTCACACCACCATGTGCCAGGCGCTACCTCAGCATAGCAGACCTTTGAGCAGTTCAAGCCCAGACGCTTGTCTTTATGCAGGGTGCCCTGTTCCTCACCTGCTGATGAGCACCAAGTTCAGACCACAGGAGATCATGGTCACAGCAACCCTGAGCAGGAGTCAGACTCTCAAACACCTTTTGCATGCCCTCCTCCCAGTTAGGGGTGTGATGTACTTGGGGATGCAGGTTGATGGCTATTGAGTGTGAATATGACTCTTTCACTTTAGGTAAAAGGCCTTTTGACACATTTGGGTTAAAAATAAGATGCACGGAGCAACAGTTGCAGGTTTCACTTTCCCCCCACAAAAGGCAAAGTGAAGCAGAACAGAAGCGTGTGCTTGGCAAGAGTGATGTGCTCACTGAGCAGACTGCTGATTCACTTTGGTCCTTACAGCTGTGCCTGTGTGCATTAGAGGAAATGCAGCTGGAGAGTTGGTTTCCTTGGGGGCTTTCTCCACCTTCCCCATTTAGAAAGGACCACTGGGGCATGCTGGACAGGAAAGAAAAGCATCTTGATTTTTCTCTCTTTGTCAGGGGTAGTTTGAATAGATTGCTTTGCCCTGCCTATCCACGCTTTTCTGTTAGTCAGATAGGGACAGTAATATAAATGTTTTCCATAAAGGGCTATGAGTTTTATTTATTTATTACTCTGACAGTTTGGGATCTGAGCACTCAAGCTTGCAAAGCCTGGTAAAGCACAGTGCTTCCCTCAATTTCAATCACTGTTCTGAAATGCGGGTTTAAATTACCAAAGAAAAGCAAAAGAGTGTCTGTTAGAGGAGTTTTGGCCTGGTCTCTCCCCATCCCTTTTCAAATCAGTTCATTAAGTCCTGAGCTCAGCGACTCGGGACGGTCCGGCCGGCTCGCCAGGGTGCAGGACACAGCGGGAGCTTTCCGAAGGTTCCAACGTGCCGGTGCCTAGGCTGGTTTTCCACTCTTCTTTTCACTTGATTCATCCCTCTGAGTTTGGGAGCCAAATAGCCCGGTACGAGCGAGCGCTGCGGCTTTCGGAAGGCCGATGCCGCTCCCCTCGCTGCCCGCCGCAGAGCTGCCGCTCGGACCCGGGTCCACCCCAGTCCCGCTCAGGACTCCGGCGCCGCCCCCGATGCCGATGCTGCGGCGCCACCTGGCGGCACGCGGGGGCGGAGGCCGCCCGTCCCCGCCAACCCGGGGCACTCGCGGGTCCCACCGGACGGGGAACTTCCCCCAATTCCCAGCCCATCCTGGCATTTTCCCAGACTTGCCTGTAGCTCGTTGAATAACAGGCGGTAGCACTACCTGTTCGTAGCCGTTTTCCGACCCTGTGTTTGCTGACCGTGCTGTAGAGCTCCGCCGCGTCAGTCTCGCGTGGTGTGGGTGACAGCCGGGAATCAGCGGCAGGGGGAAAGGTGCCGCGGTACCTCCTGAACAGTTTCCCAAGGGATTTTCCCAGAGAGGTGCTCTGCTAATGCTGAGCTCAGCTCTCCACGGTAGGCTTTACTGGTTTGAGATGGAAACTAGCTGTTAAAAATGAGAAGGTGGAGATGGAGGGGGAAGTAGAGAAAGCACCCCAAACTCTAGCGACGACAGGCTGGAATATCACGAGCTGAGCTTCTCCTGGCTGGAATGCCCTGGAATACATAGTGCTGCAGGAGACTTTTAGAATGATACTGCAATAAGTTTGAACAAATGTATTCCACTGAGTTGTAATTGGCAGGGATGCATAAGCCAAATCTAACTGGTAGAAATACATCAGAGAGTTGTGTGTTTAATTCTCCTCTCTTATTGCAGTATTTGTGTATGTTTTATAGCAGAGACTTTATCTGATTAGGCATGAGGCAGTTCTAGAATATCTCCACATACATAGTGGATGCATGGCACAAATTATGCCAGGAGATTTTGAAATTTCACTAAGTTGCTGCTGTTCTTGCCAGCATGTACAGCTGGGTGAACCATAAAGTCCAGCTTTCTAATATACATAAACATGTCCTGGGCTGGGAGGATGATTCCAGGCCCATCAACTGAACCCCTGGCCTTAACGATTCAGACTTTAGTTTTATCTTTGTCTGAATCTGAATCAAGCAGAGCAGTCTGTCCTTAACTCCCCCTGCTGATTATCAAAACTATCAACACATGAGGGTAAAGATTCTTCCTCTAAATGAAGAGGATTTGCTATCTGGCTGTCTTGTAAAAACAACTTGAGAGCAATATCTGGAGATGCCAGACCTCCTCTCTTTCAGTTGTATCACTTAGAAATTGCTCATTTACTAAATTAAACTTCTTCAAGTCTTTGCTTGACCCAAGGTTCTTGATCCTACAGGGTTCCTCCCACTCGTTTTCAGTGGAATTTACATGAGAAAAGATGACATTCTCCACCCTCACCTACTTTCCTTTCTGCTTCTCATTCAGATATTTTCTTAGTCTTTTGCAGTTCTAAGAATTGCTTTTACTCTTCACTGAGGACAGGCTGTTGTCTTTGACAGCTGCCAAGGTATACATAGTCTGTCACTCGCCAAGCAAGTCACAACAACTCAGATTCTGGCTGTGTCTCTCAAAATAGGCTAGGTAGTTAGCAAAAGCATTAACAGAGCCCTTCCTTATAAATTACGATTAATTGAGCATGAGTTATGAATTAGAGCTCACATTTGGTGCTCAGCATGCTGCTTAAGAATACTTGTCACATGTGGTACTCTTCCATTTTCCAGAAAGAATTAAAGGATGTTTATAGAGGACAAAGTATTTTGATGTTACTGTGGCAGAAATTAGAACAGCTCCACTGTTCAGTGATTTTAGTCTGGGTTTCATCCAGCATTAATCAAGGGATAATTTTACCCACTCTCTTTTGCATTTCTTCCTTCGGATGTTTGGTGTGGTGTTTCATTTTTTTTGTTGTTGATGTTGCATTCTTGGTGGTTTGTGGGTTGCTTGTTCAGTGCTCCGCTCCCATTTCAAGTGAGTTCCTGATTCTCAACTTTTTGACTTCACCTTTGTTTTGTTCCTGGTCGCTATATGTTGTAGAGCAGGCCAGCCATTCTTGGCTTTGGGGATCAGGAATCTGGTTGTAGGCTTTCTACCTGGCTTTCTGAACTATGCAGGAAGTGAGAGCTTTAAAATGTTGTTTCACTGTATCATGACATAACATCAGTGGAGATGAAAGAATTGTGGGGAGCACAGAAGAAAAATAAAACCTGTAATACACCACATTAGGTGTACATCAGGACAGGATTCTTTCCACAGTGTCCCAGTTTGAGGCAGATCCTCCCTTGCCTCCCACCGGGGCAGAAAAACGAGACTCAGACAAACAGATTGCAGAAGTGATGGAAAGTTTAAATGGAAAAGCAGTGAGTGGTTTACAGAAGCTACAAGCCCAGTGACAAAAGAGATCCCAAAGCATACAGAGTCCCTCACAGCATACCCAGAAACATCCCAGCATTCCCTTTCTTCCTACCTTAGGGTACACCCAAAACTCCCAGGGCCCTTTCTTCCCCCTCCACCCCCCTTAGGCCAATCTCGCTGGCCAGATCTGAGATTGCACTTCCCCCTTCTCCTCTTGGTGTTAGGCCGAAGAGGCCTTGAGATAACTCCTCCTCTGTTACCAGATAGGGAGCATCTCCCACGGGGGCAGTAAGGGAAGAAAGAGGAAGTGTGAGACCTTGCGGAAGGATTTATAGGGAGCAGGACATTATGAGTATGAAATATGCAGCTTCCTGCATCCACCCACTGGGCTGGACACTCAGGGCACCAGAGGTACACCCTGTACGGCTGCAGCAGGAGGCACCCAGCCCAAACTGCCACACACAGGTAGAAAACAAATTTTAAAAGGTGTTGTCAGGCAAACCTAACTGCACAGAGGGACTGAAGATGCTCATGTTCTGTCCTGCTCTTACACTAGCACAACATTTTTCAGTTGAGTTCTGAACACCCCCCAAAAAAATGTGGCCATTTAAACAAACTCAGCCCAGCACCTGAACCTTCTACTCTCAATCCTACTCTTCATATCCCCCCAGCACAACTCTCCATAATACCTCTGTCCTCTCTGACCCCTCTGTGACCTTCTGCTCCTGAGGAAGCTCTTTATTGCATGCAAAATCCTTATAGCAAGTAAACTTGTGCTAGCTTCCTGGTTTTGGTGGAAGGGCTCTGTGACCCAGCAGGGTTTCACCTTCAATTCTAGAAAACTGAGTAGGATTGCTTTTCATTTTAGTTTTTGTATATCATAATTCAGATGAGTCCAATTTTGTTGTTGTTGTTAAAGGATTTACTTGGTGTACAAATCAGCAAATCAGGCAAAGCAAGAATACAGAGGAAATATTACAAGTGCAATGGAATAAGAACCACTGTGTCCCTATTTGAAAGGAGTTGTGGATAATCAATCCCATCACTGTCCCTGGGCTGTCAGGTTGAGTCTTTGGGTTGGGTCAGTATGGAAAATGTGAAGCTGGAGACTGGGAGGGCAACAGCATGGCTGCCAGTTCTCTAATTAGCCCATGGGAATTACAAGTGACCTGAGTGTTGTGATGAGTATTTTGAGCTGTAACTAGGTCTGTGAGCACTCTGACATTTTTTGGCACTTTTATGCCCCATTAGTGTCTGCTTTGGACAGATATTCCTGTAATTAATCTTGTTGGCACAAATGATCTACACATTCCAGAGATCCAAGCAGAAGGCATTACAAAGTAAGCCTTGCTGTGATTGTTAGATGAAAGAAGCTGCCACTGATCTGGCTGTAGAAGGCTGGTTTGGAGGGAAGGTCTTCCATGGGACATGACTATGGAGAATGCTGGGAGTCAACTGAGACAGAGGGAGACAAACCCTGCAGACTGTGGGTTTTTTTCTGGAAGTCTAAGTGACCTAGATAGCCACATCCCATGGACATTTGCTTTCCTTTGAGACTGCCATGAATCAGTCACTGCACTGGAGTAACAGGGCTGTTTCTGGGCCCAAAGCTAGGTCACACCATCCCCTTTGTGCTGTGTAGGCAGACACATCAACCTGCATCATGTACGGTGGCTGCTTTTACTTTCTTCACAGTATCTTTGGAGTCACTTGAATAAAGTTTCACCAGAGGAAGTTAAAGATTGCTTTCCACTTAATACATACTTTCCAACCTGGAAGGTTGCTAAAGTTTACATTACAAATTTCAAGGCTAAGCACTTAGCATACTTAGCCTAGTTCCTGCACATGGAACTGTAAGCAGAAGACAAGGTCTCATCACAGTCCACCAACCTCAATAGATTGATTCCCATTTCAAACACATTGATTTTTGTGGTGCTCACTATGGTAACAGCATTTTGCTCCTTGTGTTTTGTACCCTTGACTGATCAATGTTAGTCTCCAGCTGGAAGCCTGGATGTATCTCTGGTGTGAACTTCAGCTTGATGTTCATTTAGAGCTTACAAGCCTGAGGAGTTTCAGCCTGAAATGTGACAGTGACTTATTAGCACCTCCAAAAGGAGATTTGTCAGGAAAATACGTAGGAAGCTGGGTCAGGTGGATCTGTCGTGTCTCCAGCCACATCTTCTTGTATCACACTCCTCTACACTCATGCTGACTTTGGCAGTGAGAATCAGTATAAATGAGTCCTGTTTCCTGGCCTGACATCACACCTAGCACAGCAAAAAAAAGGGAAGTTTTAAATTACTTGTATGACTTTACACACTTAAGTTCTGAAATGAATCTTCTTCTAGTGCTTTCTGTCAGTCTTTTGGTCTGCAAATAATTTACCTGGAAAAATATCCCATTCTCCCTCTGCATGCAATAGCCTCTGTTTATTTAGAGGCAAACATGTGCCAGAAGACCACAAGACATAAACCAGAAAATGCAGAATCACAGTAAAATGTGAATGAAACGATCCTGTCAGTGAGGAATATGGCACCAGATGTCTTATTCAAGGAAGGGTCACCTGGATGTTACCTACAGATGCCCCCTAGAGACTTGTCTCCAAGAGCCTAGAAAGCTAATGTTATTCATTATCTAAGGGTCAAGTGCTCCCTAGCAGGGGTCACAGGGCATGCTACATCAAATCCAAACATTCTAGAGGTAGTTACAGTCATTGCATACAGATGCACACCAATGCAATCCTTGAAAGGGTGGAACTGGGTTGCTCCAGAAGCTCTCAGTGAGGGCGCTCAGTAACTATCAGTGCTTTGTGCCACGCTCTTAATTTGTCCAACATCATCAGCATTTTATTAATATTTGTTTCTGTTACACTGATTTGATTAGTTGTAGCTTTAAGCATGTGACCCAATCTTCATAATTCTTCATCAAGAATTATCTTTATAAATTCTTCATGGCATTCTTTATAATTACAGTGGAGCATGGCTCTAGCAATGGTCATCTGTCTGGAACAACCTTTCTCATATGCTCATAAATTAAAAACAAATAATCCTATCAGGGACCATTTTTGTCATGTTCTCTCAGCTTGCCCAGACATTAATTGTGTCTTGGACCTTTTAGGGGGATTTTTTTCCCCCCTAAGCCTGCCTTAATTTGATCTTAAAAGTGCAGATGTTGAAGGTTATGCCTTAAGAGTGCTCAGTGAGAAGTTCTGTAGGCTATTTCTATCACTGCTGCCAGCCTTGCTTTAAGGTGCCTAGCTGCAGTGGCAGCCCATCCTGCTGATCTTGCTCGCCATCCAACCAATCTAGTGTCAGTATTTAATGGAATCAATAAGGTTGGAAGAGACCTCAAAGATCATCAAATCCACCCTGTCACCCAAGACCTCATGACTACTAAACCATGGCACCAAGTGCCACGTCCAATCTGGTTCTGAGTTGTAAACAGTGATCTTAATTCTTTCTTGATTTGAATCAACATTTTCTCCCTCCAGAAGCTTTCTGTTTGTCCTACACCTCTCCACCTCCCTTTAGTATTCCTTTAGTTTTGTCTTTTTTAACACTTTTAAAGTTATTACTTTCTCCCACTGTGGATTCTGGTGCTGGATATAGTATTCTGGCAGTGGCTGTGACAATATAGAGTCTGTGTAACTTAGTATCCTTTAAATGCTTGAGGCACATCAAGGTCATATAAAACTGCCTTTATTTTGGCTGGGAGGAGGGAGGAAGGAAGGGAAAGAATGGCCCATACCCAAAAGACCTCTGTGATTTCTGTCTCTGAGCTTATATTGTACCTTTACTGCTGATACCATTTTTTGGCAGAGAGAGGACAGACCACACTACTTCATCTTCTCTGTGCTTGTGCTGGCTCTCAGGGGAAATTTGGCCTTTTTAGTATGCAGTTCAAACACTGTCTGAAAAGCATCATGGTTTGGATAACATTTTTTCAAACAAATTTAATACACTGATTTCCTTGGGATGAAGATCAAGTACTGTTCCATCTGAGAGGCACCTAAAGGGCAACTTGTTTGAGTTAAGTTTACTGAAACAGAAGTGACAGAATATCAATTTGTTTTCTATCTTTGTGTCATATTTGAGAATCAAATAAGCAATTACGCGAAAGTAAATTGGATTTATTTCAATATCAGATTTGCGGTCCACTTGTTGTTTGATTGAGACAGCACAGCCCTTCACTCTGCAGTAAACATGCTCAAATATTAGATTTCTCTCCTGGCTTCTCCAGCCCTTGCTGCTTCTCAGCCTGTAAGTTGAAAACGTTACTGATACATAACGTGTAACCAGCTGCCTTAGCACCAGAAGCCCTTCTTGCGTTAAAGTGATGAACAGTCCCAAATCTCTCTTGGCCACGAGGCAACTCGCAGACTGGTGCAAATGTGTTTGTGTCAGTTTCCTCCATCATTTGCATTTACCAAACCCCCAAATCTGAGTGTAAAAGCAGGACCTCACACACAGTGTATTTGTGTACAGCCACATGCAAATATAGGTCAAAATGATACAACCTCAAAAGGGGACAATGTTCTCTTTTGGTGTAGAAAATATGGCATTTTCAGATTTATCCCAGACCTTTCCAAATATTCAGATGCCTGCAAGTAATCCAAACTGTCTCACTTATAGGAAGCAGCAGATTGGGGTCGGAGTGGCTGGAGAGCTCCCAAACGGAGAGGGACCTGGGGGTGCTGATTGACAGCCACCTGAATATGAGCCAGCAGTGTGCCCAGGTGGCCAAGAGGGCCAATGGCATCCTGGCCTGCATTAGGAATAGTGTGGCCAGCAGGAGCAGGGAAGTCATTGTGCCCCTGTACTCTGCTTTGGTTAGGCCACACCTTGAGTACTGTGTCCAGTTCTGGGCCCCTCAGTTTAAGAAGGATATCGAAACACTTGAATGTGTCCAGAGAAGGGCAACAAGGCTGGGGAGAGGCCTTGAACACAAGCCCTATGAGGAGAGGCTGAGGGAGCTGGGATTGTTTAGCCTGGAGAAGAGAAGACTCAGGGGAGACCTCATTGCCCTCTACAATTACCTGAAAGTTGGTTGTAGCCGGGAGGGGGTTGGTCTCTTCTCAAAGGCAACCAGCACCAGAACAAGGGGACACAGTCTCAAGCTGCACCAGGGGAGGTTTAGACTCAAGGTGAGGAGAAAGTTCTTCACCGAGCGAGTTGTTCACCATTGGAATGTGCTGCCCAGGGAGGTGGTGGAGTCACCATCCCTGGAGGCGTTCAGGAGGAGATTGGACGTGGCACTTGGTGCCATGGTTTAGATACTGTGACATGAGGTCTGTGTCGATAGGTTGGACTCGATGATCCCCAAGTTCTCTTCCAACCTTAGTTATACTGTGATACTGTGATTTCAGCAGACTCCTCCTTTCTGTTCATCTAAGAGCTTTTACTGTAACTTAGCTTGTTACAAGGTATGATTTACACAAACGTTTCTGCACCCAACCGCAATGTAAGGGACTAGACAGCTCAAAGGATTGGGAAAAGACACTTGAGTGCTTCACCTCTAGGCCTGCTGCTCAAGATTTCATGGCAATGGAATCTATTCCTTTCACCCACAACACAAAATGGGTCTGACCAGACTCATCCAATTCCATACATTTGCTGAATCAGAATTATATCCTGTGGTGAGGAGGCAAAGGTCATTTTGCTTCTGTTTTAGTTCATTTTTGACACACAATGATTTTGCAACATACTGTCATACAAATTACTCCTGTACCCCAAAGCAGGTTTTTCATTCAGAATTATAATGCCCCTCTTGGCCAAACAGAATTTTGGGTGAAACATGAATTTTTTTGCCAAATGCCTGTGCCACCCAGGCTCGCTCCATTCTACACACACCAGACCTGTGTGCTTATAATAAACATGAAAGAAACTCCAGACATGACAACTGAGGGTTTACCAGCCTGAAAATTATAGCCCAGTCATGGAGCTGAAGCTCTGACAGCAACAAAACTGAAATTTGGCCACGAAAAGCTGTATTTAGTTGTTTGTTCTCATGGTTGTGATCACCATGAATTCTGAAGGAAATTAACAGTCTTGGTGCAGAAGCAGCTGCAGTGCATGCAGCCTCCGTGAAGCAGCTGGGTATCTACAGGTGAAGTAACAACTGGCAGCCAAAGGAATGATCTTGGTCAGCTGAAGGCTATGTTAGTCCCTTGAATGAACCACTCGAAGGAGCTGTGTGTAAAGGCTCAGGATGAAGCTTATTAGTACTGCAGCATCTCAGTGCCATCACCCACTGGAGTGGGAGCTGCAGCACTTCTCAGTGGGTGCTGCCAGCCTTTCAGAAACCATGAATTTACGTCTTTTCCTGACAGAGAAACAATACTCTGTCAGTGTTTCTTAAGCCATGATTGGACCTTCTTATTGCAGTTGCTTCTTTATACCCTTTCAGTAAAACCATACCACATGTTGATGCCTGTGGCTATGAAAGTGTTTGCTAGCATCCCATGACTGGCACACAGGAAGTGCTGACTTCATCTGTGTTCCCATGTGGAGCTGGCAGGGCTCCCATCCCTTTCATTCAACTGCTAGCATGTTCTGTAGCATCACAGAACATTGAATGGGATCCTGAAAGTTTGTTTTGCCCTCAGGGAAAATCAGAAATGCTGAAGCCATTTCCCACAGCTTATTCATCCAACCTGGTTTTGAGGAGACTTCACAGCCTCCCCAGATGATCCTGTCAGCGCTTGGAAAGTTTTCTTTATGTCTTTCTACATCTGTTTTTTTGTTGCAGTTTTCTAGTCCTATCTTTGTTCAGACTCAAAGTTAACAGCTTACTGCCTTTCTCTTAACGACAGTCTAACATGTATTTGAAGGCCACTAGCATATTTTGTCCAAGATGTGTAATATGTGTTTTCATTTCTCTTTTCTTATTGTGTCACAGGACATGCAGGTAGATAGGCTCTGCCTAGCTCCAGTGTTACCATCTCCATGCTGAGATAAACTTTACCCACTGACATACAGCAAGGAGTGATATCAGTGTACATCAGCTATGGAACATGCCAAGGATAAAAAGTTCTTACTGATCTGGGAAAGTTTTCTTCTTTCCCTCTCATTTTCTGATGAAATTATGGCTATGTCTCTTGACCTCAGAAGACAGGTCAGTCATCACTAGGGTCTAGACCTGTTTAAGGGCTTGACTTGATCATTGTCTACAGATCTCTTCAGCAGCTGGAGCAGCTCACCTAAGCATATTGTTCCTCCATCGGTGTGTGTCTTTATTACCTTGTGTTGCCCTGGTCCTACCACCTTCCTTTTCTGGACTTTTTACCTTTCTTGTCTCTCCAGAAATACCTCAAAATTCCATCAGCTAAACTCTTCATCTTAACAAAACAAAACCCCAAACCAGCCATTCGGAGATGTTGAAAGCTCTTTTCTCACCTTGAAATGTTTCCAGTATGTATTGATATTTACTAAGTGCAAACACATTCTCTGGTTCACTTTTCTAATGATTTATGGCCCTTTTGTAATGTGGCACATCAGCTTAAATTTGCACCACTGCTGAAGTTATCTGGCAATAAGCTGTAATTCTGACATAGTTACAGTGGTGCAAACAAGAGCCTGTCTTAATAGTACAGAAAGCTACCCTCAGAGGCTCCTCTAGAAGGTTAACACATCATATAAGGAGTACAGGGGGGTTCCTCCAAAGGGTTTTGATGGTAGTTGTAATTGTGCTTTGGTGGTAATGGTAATTGTGTTTTGGTTGTTTGGTCTCAGTTATTGTGCTTGATCACTGGTGGTATTTCACAGATTAATCCAAAAGAGGAACCAAATGGCAGTGTGGGATGTATGGTGCAGAGCTAGAAGGGTTCCTCCTTGTTTGGTACTGGTTTTCATTTCTCTATGGTAAGAATAAGTGCTTTTTTTAGCCCTTTTGCACAATTCTTTAGAAACCCAGGAAGGAGTTGCTCATTTCACTCCTTTCCACTTCCCTCCCAATCCAGCTGTGTCACAGAATGAGGTCACCATCCTCGAATGTTCTTCACTATTGCTCTGAAGGAGGGCAATGTGTGAGAGCGCTGTCTAATAGGCCTCTGACGGAGCCAACTTGGCAAGTTTGAACAGTTTTTAAATGCATAGTCTGAGCTCACACAAATTTGCTTCGAGAACTGTAGGAGCGTTCCTGCAAATGTATTCAGTAGAGTTATCTCCACCAGGAAGTGGTGAGAACTGGATGCCATTCTCCCACAAACATAGCTGGATGGGGAGATGTCTCCAGCTTGGTCACCAGGCCAGCAGTGCCTTCAGAGGGGACTTGTCTGCATGTGAATGTTTGATCAGTCGTACACTCTGTACCCGTGCTGACTTTCTCAGTTGAGTGTTAACCTTGCCCTAAATACTTTAACAGGAGACTTTGTTGTCTCTGCAGGAATTACAGTCTCATAAATAGCAATGGGAATTTACACCTGAGTTTAGTCCAGCATAATTTCTCCTCTCCTCTTGAAACGTGCTGTGCATCAGCTAAATTGTGTTAACTTACCCTCTGTGTGCTCTTAGCCTATGAAAAGCTTGGTGATTTCACCCCAGTCGTGCAGTAATAAAAACAAAAGCTAAACAGTCCAGGTGATTTAAAGGCACTGCAACTGTTTCCACCAAATGCCCATCTCCTGTTTGTAAGCAGATGACATTGTTATTTGAACAAACACATTGAATTTGGCAATTGGAAGTGAGAAAGAGATGGGAAGGAGCACTTAAAACGTTTGGCTATGCTGTGCCCAGCAATATGATGTGTGGTTTCAGCATGTTTCATTTTCAGTGCAGCATTTTGTTTATGACACACATGCCAAATAAACAAATCCTAATTCGAGGTAGTCATGATAAAGGAAATGTGGGAAAAAATAATTACAGATTTGGTGCAAGTATCCATTGCATCTCATGCTTCTGTCTTTGGCAGAATGATTCATTTCAGCATCCTTTTGCCTCACCTGAGACTGTCTAAGCAGCACAGTGATTGTAGTCAGCTGGGTGGCACAACCTCTCTGAAGGTTATTCTGACACCGAGAGCACTTGGTCTTTTAGCAGGTGGTTTTGCCATTGTAAATGCCCAAACTCCTCCATCTGGCTAACAAGTGCCTATGTTTCCATTTCATACACCATATCAGTGTTGCTTACACAGCCGAGCTTACACTCCATCCTCAGACTGAAGTTGGCTACATGCATTCAGCATCCACCGAAATTCAGTGGCATTTGGACACCAAACTCACTTGTGCACCTTTAAATACTTCGGCTTTAATTAGCTTGCAATACTATTTAATCAACCATCTAGTCTTAATAATTTTTCTCCTAATCCCTTACTGTGTGTGTGAAACAAATGGAACTAATATCAATCGACCTCTTAATCCGTTAATCTAACTGGCTTTTGTGTTATCAATGTGAGCCTGACTTTCCAGCAGCTCCTTCTTTATGTTTCGCTTAGGGTTCTAATATATGTGCTTAATGCCTTTGATGGCTTAGTGAGTAAAAGCAAGCCTGTTGTGATACGCCTCTGGATCCATGTCTATTACAACTTCTTGTGACAAAGATGGTTCGTAAGGTTTCAGAGGCCAAGTGAGCAATGAAATTACTTAATGTGTACTCAGCTAAACTGTTTCTTTTGAAGAATGTGTGGCTTTTCTTCACAGCATTAGAAAATTTGCTAGCTTATAGCTGGGGGAAGCAAGGGAGGTGCTAGTAAGACATGAAGAACATAAGAACAGTAAGGTAGACTTGACACCCAGAAATACTCAAGGCTCAGAGCTTAACACAATATTGTGTTTAAGGGGATGCTCCCGAGCCAAGACACTATGAATATGCAGCAGTCTTTTGCAAAGCAAGGCTTAGAAATTTTACGCCAATATGAAGTTAAAAGCTGATGTCCCTGGAGTTCAGCATGATGGTAGGTGTGGTGTAAGCCATTGGTTGCAGTATCTCACTCGCATTGGTGTACAGCAGGAGCAAGCATGGTGAAGTCCAAAGATACACTGCTGGAAGAGCAGAATCAGGCATCATTTCTACACACTATGGGATTTATTTGCTGTTCAGGATTTACAGGCATCTCTGACAATTGCTTCTTTCAGCCATAAAACCATGTACATCCTACACTGAAGCAGAGCAATAACAAGATTTGAATGTCATTAGGGGCTGCACCTACACATCTTGCATTAAAGCAGCTAAGTGTTTAACCCATGAATAGAACTCCTATTATCTTTGTTATTGAAACCTCAGTATAGATCACTTAACCACTCTGCAAGAAATCCCATGAGAGACCAACGACAGCAGAGAACAAAGTCAGACAAAAAGGATTCTATCTGCTAGAGCTTTTTAAACACATTTTTCATGAGCACAGAGCCAACTTGGATATTACTCCTAATATAGATTAACCTGAGACAGATTTCTGCAGAGCATGAGGCTGTAAGAGAATTTGGCCGGATAGTTTCTCACTGCAAAGCTCTGTCAGTTGTGTGCAGCACAAAGGAAAGGCTAGCTCATGGAATGCATAATATGCCACCTCCTTCACAACACGGGGCTTAAAAAGAAATGTTGCAGAATCTATCTGTGCTCAGTTAAACCCAAGTCTGAGACAAGAAGTAGTTTCAGCAAAAGGGGTTACTAAATTTGTGGGTTCAGTTACCAGGCTAGAACGTTGAGAAGTTTTAGTATTGGACAGGGTCAGCTACAGTCTGTGCAACAGTTGTGTAAAGCTGGGGGAATGGAATGGAAGAGGTAATAGAAGTGTGAGATGTTTACCTGTATGTAACCAATGGAGAAGAAACCTAGAGGCTCTCTGCTGGCTAACAGGCAAATTGCCTGATTCACTTCAATACATTTCATGAATAGTAACTGATCATTAACAAATGTGTAGTACCCTGGCTTTGGACTTAGGTCTTAATGCTTAAAACATATGTCAGACAAATCTCTTTGGTTAGTCACAGAGAAGTTATGTACAAACCCCCATGAAAGGTCTGGTTTTATCTCTGCCTGTTACCTGGTGACTGAGAAGAACTGACTTGGAAGAGGCTCCTTCCAAAGGAAGATGGGGGCAGATGGGGGTAGCTGTGGCACTCTTTCTGAGATCCCAGAGAGATAATTGTGATGATGGCAGCTGTGTGCAAAGTGAGGCAAAGAGACTAAGGCTATGAAATGCATTTGACCTATGCTAGCAGGCAGCTGCAATCCACTCTTTTGATGAGTGTATTTGCCACAGTGTTTGAGCCATCCTTTCACAAATTAAATGTGGGGCTATAGTTTCATAGTTTCATAGTTTCATTCAGGGTTGGAAGGGACCACAAGGATCATCTAGTTCCAACCCCCCTGCCATGGGCAGGGACACCCCACACTAGATCAGAGCCTCATCCAGCCTGCTCTTAAACACCCCCAGGGACGGGGCCTCGACCACCTCCCTGGACAACCCATTCCAGGGTTTCACCACTCTCATGGTGAAGAACCTCCTCCTCATATTAAAACATATATATATTAAAACAAATGGGCTTGTACATGCATGCATGAAATCCTAATGGAATTGGCTGTATCCTGCACCCTGGAGCAGCAACAGTGCTGGAGAACAGATCTGGGATCATGGCTATGTTGTAGACTTGCCTGCATAGCAAATCAGAACATTTCCAGAGTATCTTCTGCATGATCTGACTATGGACTAGGGGAGCCCTCAGTCTGGTTGCCACCATGGGAAGTGGCCCCTGCTGAAATCAGCACATCTCCCATGCTGTTACATGAGAGAAATATCAGTCTTCAAAACTGATGGAGCCATGGTGATGGGTACCAACCATGCCCCATCCTTAAAGGTGGCTACAACAGTGTGTGCTGTACTGTGGTGCAGCTTGGTCATTTCCATAGGTACATAATTTCTGCAGCTGCAGGAATGCAGTGAAGAAAGCACTGATGGCATGTGTGCAAGTGGTCACTACATAGCAGCCACTGCTTAGGCATGGTCAGCAGCCTGGCTCTGGAAAGCACAGCTGGGTGGTATGTTTTGTATGATACTGATGATGTGGACAGATTGGTTTGCCACCTCCCAGTCCTGAAGTTCACCAAAGCAGAAATCATTCTGAGGCCAAAACCATAGAGATGCAGAAGATAATTTCAGGACACTTCTGCTGTCTGCTCCTGCAAAACTGCTGTTAGGTATCTAGCTCATAAAGATTTTCCCCTGGCTCCTCAGTCTCTGTAGGGCTTCAAGAGCCTGCTCTTGTCTTGTAAAGACAGAACCTTGCTCCCTAGGTGTAAGTTTGTTAGATTCTCAATGAATCTTGCATCCTTTGGTCCTATTTATGGAGTTCTTTTCATTGTGATGGAAGATGTGAGGCAGTGGTTGAACCATTACAAATAAGAGTAAGTCTCAAAGATCTTCCCTGCTCCAGTACCAAGCATTTACAATGTTAGCAGTTCTTTGAATTCGAAAGCTATTAGAAAGAGAAATCATCTAGTGTGCAATGCAGTGAACTTTGCTGCACATGGACTAATACCTTCCTCCTCTAAAACCTGTAATTTTTTTAAGGCACATCAAACATCTTATCTGATTGGGGTCGGGGAGCAGAGTAATACCCTGGAAATCCATGAGGAGTTAGTTCGGGACCTGCTGAGCCACTTGGATATTCACAAGTCCATGGGACCAGATGGGATCCATCCTAGGGTGCTGAGAGAGCTGGCGGATGTGCTAGCTAGGCCACTCTCCATCATTTTCCTCCAGTCCTGGCTCACTGGTGAGGTCCCAGATGACTGGAAACTGGCCAACGTGGTCCCCATCCACAAGAAGGGTCGGATGGAGGAACCTGGAAACTACAGGCCGGTCAGCCTGACCTCAGTGCCAGGGAAAGTGATGGAGCAGATTATCCTGGCAGCAATAACTGCGCACCTGAAGGATGGCCAAGGGCTCAGGTCCAGCCAACATGGATTCAGGAAGGGCAGATCCTGTCTCTCCAACCTGATCTCTTTCTATGATCAGGTGACCCGCCTGGTGGATGTGGGGAGGCCTGTGGATGTGGTCTACCTAGACTTCAGCAAGGCCTTTGACACCGTCCCCCACAGCAGACTGCTGGCTAAGCTGTCAGCCTGTGGATTGGACCACTACACTCTGTGCTGGGTTAGGAACTGGCTGGAGGGCCGGGCCCAGAGAGTGGTCGTGAACGGTGCCGCATCCAGCTGGAGGCCAGTCACCAGTGGTGTCCCCCAGGGATCAGTGCTGGGCCCTGTCCTCTTCAACATATTCGTTGATGATCTGGATGAAGGGGTAGAGTCAGTCATCAGCAAGTTTGCAGATGACACAAAGTTAGGGGCAGATGTTAGTCAATTAGAGGGTAGAAAGGCTCTGCAGAGGGACCTCGACCGACTGGAAAGATGGGCAGAGTCCAATGGGATGGCTTTCAACAAGTCCAAGTGCCGAGTGCTGCACTTTGGCTACGGCAATCCCATGCAGAGCTATAGGCTGGGGTCGGAGTGGCTGGAGAGCTCCCAGACAGAGAGGGACCTGGGTGTGCTGATCGACAGCCACCTGAATATGAGCCAGCAGTGTGCTCAGGTGGCCAGGAGGGCCAATAGCATTCTGGCCTGCATTAGGAATAGTGTGGCCAGCAGGAGCAGGGAGGTCATAGTGCCCCTGTACTCTGCTCTGGTTAGGCCGCACCTTGAGTACTGTGTCCAGTTCTGGGCTCCTCAGTTTAAGAAGGACATTGAGACACTTGAGGGTGTCCAGAGAAGGGCAACAAGGCTGGTGAGAGGCCTTGAACACAAGCCCTATGAAGAGAGGCTGAGGGAGCTGGGATTGTTTAGCCTGGAGAAGAGGAGGCTCAGGGGTGACCTTATTGCCCTCTACAACTACCTGAAGGGTGGTTGTAGCCAGGAGGGAGTTGGCCTCTTCTCCCAGGCAACCAGCACCAGAACAAGGGGACACGGTCTCAAGCTGCGCCAGGGGAGGTTCAGACTCGAGGTGAGGAGGAAGTTCTTCACCGAGCGAGTCATTCGGCATTGGAATGGGTTGCCCAGGGAGGTGGTTGAGTCATCGACCCTGGAGGCGTCCAAGGGACGTGGCACTTGGTGCCATGGTCTAGTCATGGGGTCTGCGGTGTCAGGTTGGACTCGATGATCCTCGAGGTCCTTTCCAACCTAAGTGATACTGTGATACTGTGATACTGTGAATACTTCCTTTTGTTGTAGTGTCCAAATCATAGCCAAAGAGGTTTTTGCATCCACTTTTGTTGAAGCTTATCTAAATACAGCAAGACTAATAAGAGCTACCAAGCTTGTTTGCTTAAGTTTGTATAATTGTCTTTAGTTTATGTATCCTTGACAAGCCTCCGGTGTTGACAGATTGGTCTTGGAGGTAAGCTGAAACACTCTTTGCTAACTTGGCTGCTAGGAACTGCAGCAGGAAATGCAAGCTACCTGCTCTGTTCCTCTTTCCCAGGGGGAACCAGCACCTTCACATTTTCTCCCTGGCCTCACTGGGCAACTTGGTCCAAGGGTTTGGAGAATTTATGCAGATGTTCAGCATTAGGCAAAATGAAAGCATATGAAAATCTTTTAAAAGCTTCCTGTCTAATTGTTTCTGCAGCAAACAGTTGTGTGTAGATGTGGAAAATGTTGCAAGTGACTAGTGGAAGAAATCTTTACTGGAAAAAAATCTCCACATGAACTCAGCATTGGTATGTCACTAATAATTGTAGTCTAAAAACCTGTTGGTGCTTCAAAGAACTGGCTAATCATGCAAACACAATCCACAGTGTCACTCTTTATGAAAGAGTCTTTTGTTTTCTTCTTCTTGTCCTCTTTGATTCTCCATTTTTTGGGTGTCACTTGTCTTTTTCCATCAAGTGAAAAGAAAACCATAGAAGAAAGCAAAACCTAGAATCAAGTCCAAGCCAAAGAAACCAGTTCCTTCTGCATCTAACCAAAGTGCTGTTTGCAACAGGCAGTGGCTGGTTCTAACTTAGACAATCCAAAGTAGGTCAGCTTCCTGAATCTTCCAGACTTCCCGACGTGGTAACTCAGAAGGGTAATAATACAATTTTTACTTAATGAGAGAACATCAGAAAAAAAGAACTGCAGGAAGCTGTGAACTGCAATATCTCCTTACTGAAGACAGAATGCCACATGGCAGGAACAGATGGGTAATCCTTCCGTGATTATCCTCGACCACTGGCTGAAAGAAAAAGCTGTCACAGCACTGAGGGCTGTATATAAAGTACATATACATGACATTTCCCCTCACTGCTACTAAAAGGTTATATATGCTAAGAGATTATAAAGAAAAAGGGATGCTTAATGTGATGTTGAAGGGAAATAATTCTTCCACTTTCCGTCACTTCCTAATGTGGAGCTTATGCCAAAGTCCTGAACAGAATGTATCTCTCAGAAGGAAGAAGTGTATCAGGTGTTTGGTATGAATGGATTGTACAGGAGTACCTGGTTTTAATGTCTCTGACCATTCTGACTAGAAGTGAATAATAAGGATTGTTTACAGATCAGGATTATTTCTGTTATTCATTTATAGATGCTGTTACCAGAATGAAATGGTGTTAACCATTTGGCTTTTGCATATACACTGACATCTGAGTTTGCATTTGCAAACTATTAAGTGGCAACATGGAACAAAAGTGGATTAAGAACAGCTTGCTAGGATCTCCAGTTTTACAAACCCACCAGAATTAGAGGCATCTCTTGCACACAGTGGTCACATCTCCATTGATTTTAGTTTTGCCAATGTGTGCTCTGAGAAAATTCACTTGGAGAGCAGCTAGATGCCAAAAGAGTGTGTAGCAAGGAACCTGGGGGCTTTGTTTGTTTATGAAAAGAAGAGCTGGAGTAGTGAATATTTGTAGTAGAATACACCTGAGGAGTGAAGAATGTACATGTCACCCATAAAATTACTGAATTGGAGAACACAAAGTTATTGATGATGCAGTGGGTCCCCCCAAAAATCGAAATACATTTCTCCTGTCTTCAGTGCACAGCAATATGCCAGTGCTGCAAAACAAAAAGCAATGAGCTGGGATCTTGTTGCAGAGCAGACACTGAACTGTGTTCCAGGATGGTGAAATTCTCAAAGAGGATCTTTTGGATTTGGTGTGTAGACCATTGTGCCAGCCTCTCAGGGAAAAGGTCTGTGTGCTAAACCACCACAAGCTATCACTACAGTCCTGAGGGTTGGTGTTGTTCAAGCCAGGGAGAGAAGAAAAAAACCCCGGACATTTCAGGGTAGAAGCCCAAACCTGAGGATATTACCTCTCCCACATCTGCAGGTTGTTCATCAAACACTGCTCATAGCCTGTTTCCAATCTTTTTTCTTCCTCAGGTGGTGTGATTTTTCTGCAATCCTAGCAATATACACAAATTTGGCAATTGTTCTGGGTTCTTCACAGATTTTCTTTTAAGATTTAGTATATTAGAGGTACCTTATCCTCAGAAAAGTCATTCCCAGGTATGCCTTTTCCCCCTTCACCCTGCTAGCATACATCTGAAACGTAAATTCTGATGTGATGGGGGCATGACTGTTCTTAAGAAAAATGCAAATCTTCACTCTGAAATAACTGAAGTCTTTCACTGATTACAGAATGTGCTTCTAAACTGCCTCTGAGTCAGCCTGTGAGTTGGAGTTCAGATAAGCCTGTAGTGTTTGTTCACCAGATGGACCATAAGCTCTTCAAAGCAGAGGAAAGGATATTGCTTATTAACATTGCTCTCAGTTTCACTTATTTCTTTGTACAAAGTCTGGTTAGTTGATTCAGTTTTAGACTATCTCCAAGCTGTAAGGAGGATGAAATGTATTTTTATAACAGGATAGGTAAATCTAGCAAAGCAGATCAGAGTAAAAATTTTACTGGGAGCACGAGGGCTTTTTTACATCATTTTAAGTAGCCAAGATTGATACTCAGCTCCCCTCAAGCATGCCCCAGTTGAATTTACATACCTGTGCAGAGGTAAAAAATGTTCCATCTGTTAGGATTTCAGAGCAGATTAGCTGAGTCCCATTAGTTATCCACACCATCTCTCTGAGAGGTAAGTATTAAGAATTGACTGGTTTCTCTCTGCCATGCTTTGAGGTAGATAGCAGCAGTCTCACCTAACAGGCACAACAGCAGGGATTTTCACAGGGGTAACTCTCTCCAATGTCTTCTGTGACATGAGATTAAACACCTTCTGATGCAGCATAGCTCGCTCAAGCTGCCATTATTCATGAATGTGATAACAAAAGTCCATTTTGTGGTTCTAACTTTCATGCAGCTTCTGACGTTAGTTTGTTCTTGGGATTTGTACAGTTCAGTTTTCTCAAGTTTTGTCATTTTCTTTCCTCTTCAAAGTCAAAAAACTCAGCCTTGCCATTTCTACTTGCCAGTTTCAATCAGCAGAGAAAAACTGTAATTAGGTAAATTATTCTCCTCCTTCCTTCTATTTGGCTGTTCTCTTTAGCAACAGAAGGATATTTTGAGCAGTTAGTGGTCACTGGTCATGGCACACTGTTAAAAATTAATGCCATACCTACTGCAGTCTCCTTTCCAGACTTTCTTACATAATCTCTATAAATACAGGGAAAGTTGTCAGAGATGAAGCCTGCTCCTCTCCCTGCTCTGATTTTTCACTCAGTGCAGAAGTGTCCCCTGCTGAGGCTTCCACCCATACACAGGGCTGACTCTACTCTGAAGACTCAGACCTTTATATCTTATAAATTATTGTAGCTTGGAAACAAACCTTCTCTCCAGACATCCTTTCAGTAGGATACACATGAGACAGAGCATGCACTGCTGTTCCTTGCTGGCTTATCAGTCACACTAATTATATACAGAGATTAGGAAAATCCACAGATGTTTTCCAGTATGAAAATTGTCTCTGGAAATATGAAGGAAATTTTCCAATAGGTCATAAAAATTTTAAGGCACATGGATCACAGTTTGGTCATAATGACTGCTGTGCTCCTTTTACAGAGAGCAATGTTGCCCTGTGCTAAGACATTGCCTTGCCTTGAACGTTGCTCTTAGCTATTTTAGGACATCTGTTTGAATGTGTTCCCCCATTTCACAATGAGGCACACAGGACTGGAATCAGGCCCTAAGATCTGTGGCTCTTCAGAGCTCTTGGTGATTTGGCCTATTCAAAGGCTGTTTCTTCTAGCTCCTTGAGCACCTCCTGCCCTCTCAAACCCCAAGTGAAGGCTGCATGGGGCAACCACCTACTAAGACCATAAGTTCCTTTTGAAGGGAAAGGCATTTAATCCCAAGGAGAATCCACTTCTGGTTAGTATTCACCAGCAGATTTGCTTGAGTGTATTTATAATGCCCAATTATTTGATTGCTTGGAACAAAACTTATCCATCAACTTCCTGAGGTGTGCAGACCCTTGTCAGAATATTCAAGAACACTTTGAACCCTCCTTGTTTTTTTGTTCAAACATCTCGCTTCACTGTGCTGTGACCAGCAAACGTGATGCACGTGCAACTGATGTGGAAGCTTGGCACTGTCAGAGTTTGTTATCACAAGCTCCCTGCCCAAAAGGAGCACCATCACCACAGATGGCAGAAAAGGACACTGACCCATCTTGTGAACCAAAGGCCAGCCAGATGATGCTCAGCCTCACACAGACAGCAGCCTTGCAAAGCTAACTTTCCTGGAAGCTATTAACAACGTATTTTGACTACATATAGAGACAGCTTGAAGTCGGTGGCACTGACTGGGGCCCTGTTTGAAACTGTGGGCGTGTTTTTTGGGCCTGATTCAGATCTCACTGTTATACATCAGGAGTAACTGCATTGTGTTGGTGGCTTTGCAACAGGACATATTTACTATGAAGTGAGTATCCAACAGCATCAGAGGACAGTACACATTTAGAGAGCCCAGGAGCTGCCATGTATGGAACATGTTTTTAAGGATACAATTCTGCACTGGAGACTGAAAATTCCTGTGTCAGGAACAATGATATTAGAAAGCCTGCTTGATGCATCAGGCCCTTGTCTTTAAAGCTAAATACTTGCACAATGCTTCATACCACTGGCCTGCTACATACTACATCTGCTTCTGCAGCACTGCCACAGAAGATGCCACCAGTGAAATTTTGTTTGTAGCCTCTCTGGATCACGAGAAGCATTCACTTAATAAAGGATGCTTCTGAATCTTACTATTTGTTTCCTTGTTCTCCAGATCAGGAACTAAAGCACTTCCAATGCAAACAAAATTCAGCTGGTCTGTGCAAATGCTGTGTGGCTGTCATTCACAAAAAGCAACTATCCTTATCAGAAGAAATTATTTTTCAACTTGGGATTTGGTTTGTCAAGTGGAATTAGGCTTACTAAAAGAGGCACTGTGCAAGCAGATGAAAAAAAATCTCCCTACTTCACTATCATCAGATAATGAGATCTTTCAGATTAGAAAGTCGATGGCAGCATTGGAGAAAAATGCAGCTGAAGTCATGCATTATGTACACTTTTTGAGACACTGGGCTTTTAATTACAGTTACCTTGTGCTTGTGGCTGGCGTTTGCAGATACGTTTGCCTGTGGCTGCAAACCTCACAGGGCTGTGGTGTTGCACCTTGCTCTTGCTCTCATTCAGCTGAGGCCAAGCACTGCCAGAAACCCTTTTGCTGTGGGGAAAAAAATCTCAGGCTTAGGGAATTTGAACCATTTTTGCCTATGAAATGGTTTGCACATATTGGTATGTCATCTGTGGGGGTTGCTGTTCACAAGATGGGAGGAAATGACTGTTTTTAAATGTGTACCCTGTGCTGCAAGCACTCAGACCACCTAGCCATTGGCAGGGCCTGCACAGACTGAAGGTGCCACAGACTGAATATCGCATTCAGGTCTCTTTTGAGCAGAGTCACAGAATCACAGAATGGTAGGCATTGAAAGAGACCTCTGAAGACCATCTAGTCCAACCTCCCTGCCAGGGCAGGATCACCTAGAGGAAACTACA
This sequence comes from Melanerpes formicivorus, assembly GCF_026170545.1. Taxonomy (NCBI): domain Eukaryota; kingdom Metazoa; phylum Chordata; class Aves; order Piciformes; family Picidae; genus Melanerpes; species Melanerpes formicivorus. Next base: position 9,221,743 of record NW_027142366.1, on the reverse strand, counting down.
CAGGAACGTGTGCAGGCAGGTTTTAAATGCCTCCAGAGACAAGAGATTCTGCAGCCTCTCTGGGCAGCCAATTCCAGTGCTCTGCCACCTTCAAAGGGGAAAATGTTACGTGATTTACATGGAACCTCCTGTGCTGCTGATCACATCCATTGCCCCTTGTCCTGTCACTGAACACCACTGAGAAGAGTCTGGCTCCATCTTCCTGACATGGACTCTGATTCAATGATTAATGAGATCCCCCATCACTCATCCTTTTTCCCCAGTTAAACAGTGACAGGTCTCTCAGCCTTTCACTAAGTAGATGTTCCAGTCCCCTAATCATCCTAGCGGCTCTTCGCTGGACTCTCTCCAGTAGTTCCATGTCCTTGAACAGGGGAGCCCAGACCTGGACCGGGTATCCCAGATGAGGCCACAGCAGGGCAGAGCAGAGAGGTAGGAGCAACAGCCTTGCAAATAGCACGGACTGGTCAACAGCTACATGGCCGGCAGCTAGATGGCAGGGCAATTTACGAGTAGACTGGGGGTTATGAATAAGCTGTGAAAGTCTGACAACTTCAGAGACCAAATTTCCTTCCCCGAAGGGATGCAAGCTGCTCTGCCATTTTTAATGGGGCTAGACAAAGCAAAAAACCCAAACAAACCAACCATCTGAAACGACTGCTGGTCAGTTCAGTGGGAATGGGCTCCAAGTCAGCTAGAAAAACCAAAAACAACCAAACCAAACACTAATGATGATAGAAAATGGACCAAGTACCAGCTTTTACAGAGAAATCCTCTGCCAGTTGGGAGCGCGGGAAGGCGAGAACCGGGACTGGAGCGATGGGCATCTTCTACCCAGTTCCCGGCCTCCTGACCGGTTCTCGCTTGCCGGCGCGGCAGTTTTCCCTCAGAAGATGGCACTCGCCTGCCGCCCCCTTCCATTCCCCTCTCCTCTCCCGCCCGCCGTGAGATACGGGGCGGCCCTGGTCCGGCCCCTTCCCCTCATACAAGGCCGGGGACTGCTTGCTTGCTTGCCCGCCCGCCAGCAGCAGCCGCCCCCACTGCAGCTCCTCCTCCGTCTTCAACCCACCCTTCTCTTCCCCCTCCTTCCTCTTCCTCCCTCTTTCTCCGCCAACCCCACCCCTCGCCCCGGGCTGGCCCGGCCGCGAGCTGCAGCACCGCGAGGGCTCCCCGCCGGCTTCCCCCATCCCCACACGCCGCGCACACCTCCTCCTCCCGCCCTCCCTCCTTCCCCACCTCCGCCCTCCTCCTGCTGACGTCTGGCTCTGCCCGGCTGAAAACTCTGTGCCGCGGCGGATGCGGCGGCTCTCGGGAGCGCGGCAGCAGCGAAGATGGTGGCCGCTCCGTGCGCCCGGCGGCTGGCGCGGCGCTCCCGCTCGGCGCTGGTGGCGGCGCTCACCGTGCTGCTGCTGCAGACCCTCCTCGTCTGGAATTTCACCTCTCTCGACGCCGGCGAGGAGCAGAGCGGAGGCGCCGCCGGCCGCGAGAAGCGAGACCGCGGCGGAGAACAGCGGGCGCACCCGCAGCGCCGCGGACCCTCGGCGCCGCACGGCAAGGCGATGGTAGGCACGGGCGGGCGGCGGGAGGGGCGGCTGCTGCGCCCCTGTCTCACGGCGCTCGTCTGCACTTCGGCGGAGGGGGCTGCCCGGGAGGCGCGGGGAAGTTTGGGCTAGCGAGGCGCGGCCGCCCGGGACTCGGCGCCCCCTCGGCCTCGCGTGGGCGTCCCCCGCCGCCGTGCAGGTGCAGGGGTGCGGGTCCGATCTCGCTGCAGGGGGTCCTGGCTGCCGGCGCCCCCGGCACGGCAGGCGGTGGAGGGGCCGGTGGCGGGCGCGCCCAGCAGCCGCAGCTGATCCTTGTCTCTGCCTGATGCCCCTTCAGCACTGCCTGCCGCTGCAGCGGGCGTTTCAGCATCCCCGAACTTCGCTGAGAGCCGCCTGCCCCATCCCTTGCTGGAAGCTGCACAGGCTCTGTGCTGTGCTGTGCTGTGCTGCACAGCTCCGTCAGGCCCAGTAGGTGACAGGCAAAGAAATCTAATGCAATCGTTCTGTTAACCGCTAAAAACTCAAGGATACCGGAGCAGTGTCCTCTTGCCCTGTCTCTTATTTTCTTTTGCAAACTCCCTTTTTCGTTTAAGTGCCCCAGGCCTGGAACTGCAGCAGGTTGCAAGGCTGGCCTTATTAAAGTTGTGTTTCTGAATTTTCTAATAGGTGCATAAAAAAGCATACCGACAGACTTCTTGGTCAGTTAAAGCAAGCCTCAGAAATGCACGTTGGCATGTGCCACTGCTGTGTAGTATTCATCAGCTCAAGAGAAGCTTGCTTTGGTTTTCTCTTAATTCTTTTAGCATTTGGCTTACCATAAGTAAATGTTGCCTCTTGAAATACAGATGTGTATTTTTGTCTATTTCTGTTTACATCTTGAGAGAGAAAGCAAGAGCCTGGGGCTTGGAGATGATTTATTCTCATAAATGACTGTGGGTGTTTCAGCCACAGAAGGGCTGCAGAGAACTGTGCCCTGGGCACATGAGTGCTCTGTCTCTGACATTTGGGATAACTGCTCTGAAAGGTGGTGCATACCCATCCAGCTGTGCTTTCTCTATGTGAAAATTAAAGTTCTTCCTTCCTGAGTTCAATTTTTGTCTCTATATGCAGTCTTATCTTGGTGCTTGCTGTGTTTGTAAGTGTAACTGTTTAGGCTCCGCTGATTTTCCCCTCTGCCTCTTTTCCTGTCTGCTCTTCTATTCTTCTGGCCCATTCATTTACAGATATTTTCCTTCTGGTCTCTCCACTGTGGTTTATCAAAGACTGGAGGGTGCTGAACTCTGGGCAGGAGGGGGGCCGGGAGAGGGCAGGCTGCACCTGGCACTCCAGCCCTGCTACCCAGCTCACTAGGCTTTCTAGGAAATAATCCTCTTCCGTGGGCTCTAGGGCACTGTCAGAACAAGTACAGTTAGCAGTTGTCCTGCAAACGGCCTGGCACAGGGTCTGGTTTGTGCCCGGTGCATTGGAACAAGTGCCAAGTTCAGGGCTGAGAGCTAATTGTTTCTGAGCTGGTGACATGCAGATGTAGAATATGATTATTGTGATGCTGGCAGTTATGAATCATGCCTTTGTGCATACAGATTTGATCAAAGACCTAAAGATGGAGCACTGGGGTTCCAAATAGAAAACATGTTTTAAAACACGTGGAGAGTACCTGTGTACCTTTTGTTAGCTAAATGACTAGTGTGGAGCACACTGGGCTGTCCCACAGTGTCTGGCACTGGTAGTAAAAAACCCGCAAAGCAACAGCGCTCAAGACTAGCGGCAGTGTGCTTGACAACGCCTTGTTAAGAGGTGATTTGGCAACACTTCTTCGAGATGACTTTATGGTACTTGTGGCTTTGCTTAACCTACACACTGGGAAGTGGCTATCATCCTTAACACTACTTTAATCAGAATACAAAACCTCACACTTAAGCATCCGTCTATTGATTAGAATGTGTGCTTGGTGGAAATGCGATAGGGAAATTGGATTTGTGCAGGTTTCTGCCTTAACAACCTGGCAGCTTGCTTAAATGGGTAGGTGAAATTCTCAGGCACTCCTGACATGCAAATGCTGATTTACCTAGCCCTACTTATGATGCCTGTCTCTGAGGCAGGCCCAGGTTTGATTTCAGACTGAGCTCATGAGGAAAATCTGTTTAATAGGATTGCACAATACCGAATCGGTGCGCACGGAGTTTTCATTTTGTGGTGGCTTTTTTGTTGTTGGGTTTTTTTGGTGTGTGTTTTAATGTGGTTTTGTTTCCATATTAAAATGCAATTTATATAATGTCCATGCAAAGTTACTATCATTCTCAGTGCAAGTTTCCCATACTTTGTGTATGTCAGATTGTTTTGCAACAGTTGGTGAAGCTGGCTGGTGTGAATATAGTAGTCTCATTGTATCCAAGTGTCTTTTGGGTAAGTGTATCCCAGACCCTTCAAGGATTTGTTTTTTCCTTCCAAGATTTCTCAGTGTTACATTTCAACCAAAAAATAATATCAATTTCAATGTGTCTTTGGTCTGTTATTGGAATGCTGTGTTTAATATGTCTTTGCAGAGTATTTTCTTAAGAGGCTGCTAAGTGCCTGTGATGTAGAACTTGATTACGTTTTTAACTTCGAAGAGTCTTTAACACCTGGACACCCCACTAACTGCCTTTGTAAGAGTCTTCATACTAAATAGTTAGGCAAAGCAGATTTTGGACCCTTTTCAGAACACAGTGCTTCTCAAATGTGTGCCTGAAGGTTGCCATTTGAGGGTACAGTGGTTTTATTTAGCTTGGTTTTACTTCGATCTCTGTATAAGACTGAAATGGTGGCAGGTGTTTTACTTTACTGAGCTGGACATAAGCGTGGGAGGATTTGGTAATTTTGTGTCTGTGGGAGAAGAAATGCAATCCTGTGAACCAGGTGTGTAAGAGGCATTGAGACTTGTATTAAATGCTGTCAGGTGTGAGCAATAAGCATTTCATCTGGGAAGTGAGATCTCACCCGAGTAAAAAGCATTGCCGCTGTACCTGTGCATAACTGAATGTGAATTGCCAACTTGGCAGGAAGAAACAGTTTTGAATGGAGCTACTTTGCAACTGAAAACATTTGCTGTGATAGTTCCTCTGGCCAGCTACATCTGGAGTATTCATTACTCATGAGAAGGTTCCTGCAGTTGGTCCACATTTAGTTAAACCAGCTTATGGAGATCTTGAAAGAAGGATGAGCTGTATGAGTAGCAGTGATTTCAGTGGGTACTTGCAACCATGTATGATTTTTGCAGTGGTTCAGCAGCACCCTTTACACAAGCTTTATTCATTTTAGCAAAACTCAAGCATTGAAAGCATGGAAGAATTAAGCTACCCTTTGAGAAAAGATCAATTTTGATGTGAAAGTCTTTGAAAAGTATGCAGCAGCTCTTTGCTGCTTGAGTTCAGGCTTTTTTAACGCAGCCTGCTAGCAGTGGTGGAGGGGCTTGTTGGTGTATGTTGTGTTGGGAGCCCAAAGGAAAGAAAAAGGTATGCAAATTCCTGCTTCAGGACTGCTGTTGGTGAGAGGGATGTGAGAGCAGAGCATCTACTGTGGTCTTAATTCACTCAGAGTGTTGCACTGAGAGGCAGTTGTGTGTCTCAGTGATGTGCTCACGCTGCCTGTTTGTGGCCTCTGCCTTGGCATTAGGTGTTGAAGGCTATGCCTGTGGGTATGTAATTCTCCCTCAGGCCTCATGACAATGTCAGGTTTTCACTATTGTCTGCTTGACCGTCAAGCAAAAATGCCAGTGCATTGTTACTGTATCAGCTGAGTGAAATATAACTCTTGTTTGCTGGTGTGGGATCAAAGCAGCTCTTCAGTCTGCAATCCTGTGTGTTCATTTGGAAGAAATGGCATGTTACTTTCAGCAGGAGGGCAGCAGAGGAACCAGGCAGAGCTGTCCATAGCTCGACGTGTTCTCAACTGTAACGTGAAAAGAAAGTGTGATGTTTGGGGGGGGAAGGGGCAATGAGTATTATCTGCTTTAAATCCAAGCAAAAGTTAAGCCAGGAAGGACAGTTCTGAGGATCACTAGTGCCTCTCTTCCTTGGGTTTATTTCTGTAGTGGAAGTTGTGGTGGTACTTCTCCTGGGAGCGTGGACAGTCGTGCTAAGTCCATTGCTTCTCCATCCTGAAGGTGCTCAGGCAGCTTATGTTTCTTACTTGCTCCTTCCTGGTCACTTCCTGCTGATGCACCCTGAGCTGCACCAAACTGAAGAGGCAAGAAGCAGAAAGTGGTTATGTGTGCCCAAGCTCTGTAATGCCTGTTGGTTACCAAAACTAGCAAATGTCTCCATCTGCTCCTCTGAGACAGCAAGACAGCAGCAACTCTAATGCTGGAGAAAATGAGGGAAAAGAAAACCTGGGAAACTTTGCTGCAGTTTATCTAAATTCTATGCATTAAATATGTCCCTCACCTTTCCCAAATCCTCTCCTAAAGTAAGAGTGATGCAGAATTCATCTTGTGTAGCAAGCTTGGTGGTTGTTTTTTTCCTTTTTCCTTTTTTTTTTTCCTTTTCAGAAAACAGGCTAGTGTTCTTTGGAAGAGTATTTATCCTTGTAATGTTTAGATTCTGCAGGTGGCTTCCCAGTGCTGTTCTGCCAGCAGCAAATACACAGCTCAGACCTCCCCTCTGCCTAGCATCAGTGCATTATCTATGTAGGAGGTACTCAACAAGTGAGTTTCTGCATGGCACACAGGTTTCAGAATGGCACCTGCACTGAAGCATAGCTTTGCACTGGGGGGGTAACAAGGTGGGTATTAAAGGAGAACTTGTGCCTTGGGCAAAGAACTGGGCTACCACTGGAAGACTCAGTCTAGTTGCTGGGGCTCGGCTCTACAAAGTTGCACTTCAGCATGAAGTATTCTGTTAAGATCCAGAAAACAAAAGCTATTTCAAGGAAAAAAAAGAGTTATTTCACCCCTAATTTACCCTTTTTGCTGACATTGGTGAATATATTGGTTCCATGTATGATCGATGGTACCAGATGGTACCTATTTAAACATCTTCTCTAAACAGCTTGTTGATGTAGGTATGTGGCCTCTGAACAGAAGAAATGAAGGGAAGAGGGCTTTCTGGAACATTTCCAGACCTGGAAGGTGCAAGGGAGCTTAAAGGGAGCTAATTGTTTGTGTGTTAAACTTGATTCCAGTGTGAATGGAACTCTGGAAGCTGGGTCCTCACTCATTTTACCTGGTCTCAGTGTAACAACTTAGCTAGGGTATATATATAGTCAATGACATAGAGCAAAAAAAAGGATACATTTCTTAGAGAATGGGTCTGTGGCACTGACCATTGAGTAGGGTTTTGCTCTTTAACAGGAGCTTAATTGTGCTGCAGTACAGCTTAAATAACTACTGAAAAGGAGAATGGAAACAACTAACCATTTCCTGATGGGAAAGGGGGGAGACAGTGCATCTGCAGCTGGAAGCTGCATAATGATTTTTACAAAGTCTTAGCACTTAACAAGGCACATGTTAATATAGCACACAAATCTTTCCAGTGACAGAGAACTAACATATGCATTATTTAAGAAGAGTATTAGAACCAGATTAGATTGATGGACTCCTGCAGCAGTTACCTCCTTAAGCATCTTCTCTGTGGGGATGTGGGAAGGTATTATATGAAGTGGATCTGTGTTAATTGGTTACGCCATCGGAAGTCTTTTCCAGGCCACCAGTGTATTTTTTTTTTGTTGAGTTGTTTTATTTATTCTTTGAATGTATGATGGGATTTTGCAGATGTTCCCTTTGAAACAGAGGTTTTGGTGTGTATTTTTTTTTTTTTTCCAGCAGGAGAAGACCAGCTGTTGTACAGGAGGCATACAAATCCCATTTACTTCTTGTCAGCTATTGCAGAGTGGGTACTTCTTGGTGTAAAAGGCCCTCACTACCTCCTGTGTGTCTGAGCTGTATGGAGAAATAGTTTTTGCTGTTTTTTTCCCTTCAGCACTGAAAGTCAATGATATCTGATACAGCATCTTATTAAGGCTTGGTGAAGCAGCAGGAGCACAATGAAAGCATGAAGTAAACTTAATTTGTAGAAACAGTCAAATGCCATAACCTCAAGGATTAATTTTAATCAAATGCTTCCTGATTTTTGCATTACCGTGTTAAAATTAGGTCTGACACTTCACTGGAACTTTTACAGTGACTCTTTAAATGGGATACAGTGTCCTGTATTTTTCTTTCTAAAGTAGGTTGTTGGGGTGTCCGATTTGGGCGGATGCAGGAGCATCCCTGCCGGAATGCTTGTGGGATGCTCAAGTGCTGGTGTCTGTAACTGCTTGCCTTGGTGCTGTTTGAGGAGCAGCACTTTCAAGTGGTTTAGCCTGATTTTTAGACTTGGGAACCTCAGCCCCTCTTAATTTTTATAAGAAATGGTAGGCCTTTAATGCTGTGCCACAGAGTACATGCTGAACAGGAAGGTGTCCTCTGGGAGCAGGGAATGTCAGAGTCCTGGTTGCTTTCTCCCATCAGTAACCTCCTGGCATCTGCAGCAAAGTGTTTTGAGCCACATAGCTAAAAGCAACACATAGTTTAGGGAGTTTCAATTGTTCACTGTCCAGTCTGGTCTGCTTCAGTCTGATGATTGTGTGCTGGTGTTTTTTACCTCCAGGGGAGCTGAGCCCTGGCAATTTCCAGCTTTATCTGTCCCTTTTATATTTAGTGCTGGTGACTGTGGCTGTCCCCTTTTGGGCGCTTAAGACCCGACTGAATCTCACAATCTCTGGGGTGCTCAATTCAGGCAGTCTAAGGCCTTCTAATTTATGGAGAGAGATGAGTGCCTCCAGAAGGCAATTCAGCTCATTTGAGGTCTGAATCTCTGCACAAGCCTGCTCCTCTGTGCCAGTGAGGGAGAGGTGCCATGGCAGTGATGCCCAGATACTTGCTGTGCTGCTGCAGGAATCCAGGTCTGGCGTTCCATTCCCTAGTCTGCAGCGTGTTTTATTAACTTCCCACACAGAAGTGGTGTAGGTTTGAAGTAATCAGTCCTTGTGAAATCGTTTGAGGTCTTCAGCAAAGACTGGGACCAGCTCATCAGCTGCTCCATGTTGGCATAGCTCCATTATAGTCCGTACGGACCAGCTGAGGGCTCCGGACCCACAAATGTAATTATTGTTGTAATAATGGCGTCAACCAAGTAATCATTATTTTTACTCTCTCTTTTCATTTCAAAATGAGAAAATGATTTCCTCTCGGATCAGTGAAAGCAATTTACATTATGCACAATAATGGTCTACATGGAAATATAATTATTATTCGTTTGTGTGGCACCATCTGGGCACTAGAAGCTTTACAGACGTGTGTGAGGAAAGGTCCCTGCCTTGAAGAGCTTCCAGGCTGCACAGCATTTAGAACTGTTAGTACTCAACAGGAGTCATCAGTGTAACTTTTGCAGCATTGCCATCAGGAAGCTGTTCAGCACAGGACTTCCACAGGCTCTTCTTCGGTGATTTTTTTTCACTCGCCTATCACAATTTTGCTGTGATTGGCACTCTGCAGCCTAAGGGCAGGATGAGTCAATGGGCTGATTAGTGTGGATGGATCCAGAAAGAAATCAGCAAGAGGCTGGTATTATAAGCTGTTTTCAGGCAGTAAAAGGAGAATTCCAGGCTTCACTTGGATGTGGAAGATGGGCTTGATGCCTTTTAGGCCAGTGCCTCCCGTGGAGTTACTCCCAAGCTTTACATCTGATAGAGCACTGAATGCTTTACTGCCTTTGAGTATAAAGTAGAAGTGTAGAGACCAGGATATAAAAATTGAGCAACATGTGACCTTGCCTAAACATATAGATATGATGTAACCTTGCAAAGTACATCCTTTTATGTGAAGGACCAAAAGGGTCAGTGAAGGACACTTGAATCATGTGACTTCTTATTTTTAGAGATGATTAGAGGATTCCTCCAAGGGATGAACTATTTATAGCATGCCTATAATTGGCTGCTTGGTTGCTTGTTTTGGTTTCTTTTTGTGTTGGTGTGGGGGATTTTTTTGTTAGTTTCTCTTCTTTATGTGTGTGTGTGGTAATGAAATTGAACTTCAGAATGAATGAATATCAGCTTAGTGAAAAAAGTTAGCTAGAAAAGATTTCAAACTAGTGTATGGTTGAGTCTGAGGTCAGCTCTTGAGTGCTTCCCACATACATTGTGTTTTCAAGCTACTACTCTTAGTGCTGCTCTGTTATATTATTAGAGAGTAAGTGGGATGCTTCTTTAAAACACTTCTGTAAAGCTGAATGACACTGCAAACCTTAGTTCCTGGATTTGGTTGAATGAGTCATGTATGCTCAGTTTTACTTCATACTACAGCCTTTGCTTGCCCTTGATGTGCACTTTTGTGGTGCAGTTGTGTTGGTTGAGTCCGAGGGCATTTTGATTCGAGCTGATGCTATTTGCTGACTTTGCTGTATGGTGAGTTTTGGATTTCATGCTCTCTGAATTTCTGAGAGGTTGTCTGTTTTGTTCTTAAAACTCAGCCTGTTTTTAGTTGTCTTTGTTCTTTGTAGTTGCATTCAGGAGGACACGTGGTTGAGTTAAAATGCCTCTGAAAGAGAAAGTGCTGGAGGTTGTGGCTGTGTTGTCTAAAGTCAAACGAGTTCCCTGAAAGTGCATCCAGGCTGTTGACCCTTCCTTGGGAGGTGAGCAAACCAACCTGAGAAGTGATGTTTCTATGGCAAATCTGTGGTTCTTCAGAGACTTACAGCCACATGTCAGAGAGGCGAGTGGCATCCTTGTGTCACACATTCTATCTGCAGGATGACAGCTGGCCACTTTGATGGAGAGCCTCACAGCTGCCATGGCCATCAGTTATCTTTTTAACGTGGTCTGGCTGTGTATCTGGAGCTGTAACTAGTTACCTGGCCATCCGCTAACTATGGAATTTGAATTGGACTTCTGTGTAGAAATGAAGAGTTTCCAGAGGACTGGGGTCATCTTGAACAAACATGTGAAGGAAAAATGATCTGTTACCAAGCTAATAATACCTGGTAGAAAAAAAAACTCTCTCATGAAAAATGGCAGCTTGCTGCCTGCAAAGGTTCATGTTTGGGTAGCTGGAGATAAAACTATGCATGCAACTATATGGGCTGAGATGCCCACAGACTTGCTTATGCACTTAGAATATTCTGTGAGTGTCTGACACAGATGTTTGAATATATGTAGATATGGACTCAGGTGGCTACCTTAAGGCATCTAAGTTCATCAACTTGGCATACAGTGTTTAAAACCCAAGCAAACAAGCAGAAGAGGAGTCAGTGTAGTAAACAAAGCTGTTAGTGTGTGTACACCAGGAGAATAATAATACTTTGCACAGCTACTGTGCCTGCAATTGCTTACATTTTGGCATGCACTGGAATTGAGTTTAGTCACTCAGCTGCATAAATAGAAACTTGGAGGTGCTGTCTGCTAGCAGCAGTACATGGAGCAGCACCTCAGCCATGAGCCAGCTTTTTTGGCAGCCTTACAAGAAAAGATGTGCAAGTTTTCAGTGCAATATTTTGATAAGTCACTGGTTCTTATTAAAATAATAATTATGGTGATAATTATAACTGTAGTTGGCTCTGACTGAGCTGCTAAGTGAGTAGGGGGCGGCAGGAGGAGGATTCTGAAATATTCTTGTAAACCCATCAGCATCCTGCTCCTTCAGCTCTGTGCACACAGAGGAGGACATTCATGTCTGTATTTCTGGCATGTTGTCTGCCAGTGCGTGGCAGTGGCTGTGTGCTCCCTGGCTCCCCATGGGAGGGAGCTGGAGATTCCTGCTCAGTCTGCCTCGCAGGCTGATCATCATCCCTGTGTTTGTGTTCCTAATAGCAGAGATATGATCAAAATAGGTGATAGTATTTTGCAGCAGCACTGTGATAAAACAGCGTAATGAGCTCATGGCTGTCTGGCTTTCTTTAGCTGGCACTGTGACATTTGCTGTGTCCGTGACTTCACGGCAAGATGATGCCGTTGTGTTCCCAAAAGCCCAGATCGGGCCCTGATAACATTGAAACCACAGGAAGGTTTGTTAGCAGGTAGCACTCTAGCTGCAATGACACTTTCCTCAGCCTTTCTACTCTAATTCAGTATTAAACATTTACACCAGCCAGACTGCCCCTGCATGGCCTCCTGTGCTAAGTGACTGTGAGTGATTAATGACTGTTTATTAGAAAAAGATGGCCTCCAACACACTCATTTCCCAGCGATTTCCCCTCCTCACTCTCAGCCTTCATTTATAAAATAGGATATTTTTCTGTTAGTTTTTGTTTGCTGGGATTTTCTTAAGTTGATTTTTTTTTCCTCCCCCTTGGATATCTAGGAAAAGCTGACAGCACTGGCCACTGCTTGCTTCTCTCTGTGTGAAGCTGCAGTGGGCATCTGGAGTGTGAGTTTTCAGATGCTTGATCCCTTTGCTTAGGGCTTCAGCAAAATGCCTCTTGAAATGGGCAGAAGGAGAGTTTAGGTTTTAAGTTGCAGGACAAGTTTCTTGCAAGGAGAGGAGCACACGTGGGGGACATTGGGAAGACAATTAAGAGGTCAGCTGTAAAAAGTCTGTGGGACCTCTGGGAGCACAATCAATTTGAAAATGGGATAAATCTAAATGCATTCATCACCCTTTCAGAGCACAGGAATTTTCCAGAAGTGATTCTCATACCAAGTGCTCCTTTTCAGAGGTGGCTGATGCAGAGAAAGTGCAAGGTTTGTTTGGTGTTCTAGTAGGGTCATGTAGCTTGAGACTTCGGTTCTGCAGCTGCTGTGGGACCCACTGCTTTATGCACATGTTCCACACAGCAGGATTTGCCCCAAAAGTACTTTATGTGGAAGTTAGGTTATGGGGTTTGTTTGCCTTTATACAGCCAAATACCTAAGTAAAAAAAGTGCTGTAGTAGAGTTCAGGCAAGTTTGACACAGTGCTTTTAAGACAATTTGGGTCTTGTCCTTTTCAGTACCATCAGCGCCCTGTCAGATGTCATGCTGTCAGAATGCTACCACCAGGATACTTCATTCTGTAGTTGAAGTCCTTCAGAGGATTTTTCACTTTGTAGTTGTGTTGATGTAAATTTGCAGTAATTCTCATATCAAGGACCCATGTGGAGGAAAATAAGGATCTCTCAGGTCAGTGGCCCTTCAAGGATCCTATATCTGGGCAGTATGGACATCTCAGTGACAGGCGGAGAGCAGTTCTGTTGCTTTGGAAATGTCGCTGTAATTTTCTAGTGATTGTTCAACAGTCATACACTGTGCTTTAAATGATTTCTGCTTGTGGGCTATGTGTCACTTGGAAGGAAGAAGTGAAAGGAAACCCTTAAATTTCTTAATGTCCCTGATTCAACTTCTGGGCTGCGTTTTCATTTTAGTTACCAGACCTAGCCAGGCTTTGATCTGAAGTCTGCTACCTAAACAAACCTCTTGAATGCTCAGAAACCTCTGGTAGCCAGTGAGCAAGGTGAAGTTTGTTGTACTTGTTACTAAATGTTTGTATTTTGTGCTTAGTTTAGTCATAGTCTTGTGTATTACCTTCCTCCTTGACCAATTCACTCCTGTTTCTGGAGGTTTTCTCAGTGGTTGCAGAAGCTGGTTCAAGTCCTGGTTTGACGTTACTGGGAGTTACAGCATTGGCTTCAGTAGCTTAGGTGGGATTGTGTTGGTAGCACAGTAGCTTAGGAGGTGGATTAATGTAATTGCAGAGAAAAGTACTTCAGGTCTCTATTAGACACTTGATAAGTAGTAACTGGGCTATAGGATGGTGTTTCTCCTTTGAATAAATTGGTGTGGGTTTGTTTTCCTTGCTTGCTGTCCTTGGCAAGCTGCTTTCTTCCCGAACTGCAGTTGCCCAGTTTGAAAGACTGGTTCCCATTTTCTTACAATAACACTTGTGCAGCATTTGCCTGTTGTAGGCTGCCTGCAGGCAGCAAAATGTACTCTCCAGTGTTTCAGTCTGTTAGGGTTAGGATGGCAGTGATGTAGAGATGCTGTAGGAGTTTGAATCATCTCTTCAGTAGAGAGATGGTGGTTTGGTTGGTTTTGGTTTTCCTCCCTCCATGTTTACTAGGGTGAAATGCACTCAGAGCTCAAGTTTGTAACTCATAAGCAGGCAGAGACAGGCATGCACACCTGAATTTTATTTTCAGGCACCCACACCTCTATTTTCATGTTTTGTCTTCTTGCTCCTGATTCTCCTCCCCATGCTGCTGCAGAGCTGGGCAAAGTGAGTGGCTGCATAGTGCTTATTTGCTGACTGGTGTTAAACTGTGCTTAGGTGGCTGAGGAGACCATGTAGCAGTACTTTGCTGTGACAAATTCTTATTCCAATAGAGGTTCTGTGCGTTGGACCTGTGCCCACTGTTACCCTGTGCAGGTCTCCCAGAAACAGATGAGTTCTCTTTGCTTCAGAGTCTGGAATTTGAGCAAAAATAGTTGACAAAACAGTTGCCAGCCCTTAACCTACCCGGGTGGGTTGTGCTGTCATCTTTCCTGCCCCAAGAGACCCTGCTGCTTCAGCTGTCTGATAGACTGATTTGGTGGGATGGATGGTCCAGGTCTGGGCAGGGATGGTAACCACTTGCCAGATAGATTTTGTAACTAGTGCTGTGGGCTGGGGTTGTGCCTGGCTGCCTCGCAGCAGCTGTTTCTGTTTCAGCGCAGTTGGTGGGAGGGAACTCATTTTATCTTCTTTCTGCTACATCTGTAATCAGCATAATTTTTCCATGAGCTGTGCACATCTGTGGCCTAAAACCTGTGCTCAGCCTGGAGGTTGTCTGTGGAAGCTGCTGTTTCCCAGAGGCTGGTGTTCGCTCCCCGTTAGCAGAAGCTTGTGCTGCTTCACTCTGGCACGGTTTAGTTTTAAGGAATCAACACCAATATTTATGAAGTCCTTTGGTTGGCACAGATCAACATAAATATATTTGTCTTGTATTGATTCATGAACATTCCTATTGTACTGCAAGCCTAGTATTTCTTGTAGCATTGCCAATCTCCTTAAGTAATCCTTTGGTATGTGTATGAAGGGGGGAAAAAAACCACCCAAACAGAGAAACCCCCTTTGGCCATTCCAGCTGCTGAGATGTGAGCCCTCAGTCCTTGAGAAAAAGCTTTTCTATTATCCCTAATGCTCTAAAGCTAGCTGAACAAACAAAGTGAACACAGATGTTTCCTTGCTGGTCATACAGTTCAGAAGACTACACCACTAAAGGCATTACTCAGCTGCAACTTAAACTTCTGCACAAGTCTCTTGACCAAACAGGTCAGTTTTACTCAAGAAAACTTCCTGCAAAGTTGAGCAGGCTTGCTGAATAATATTTTTTGTGTTAGCAGTTTATTAACCACTTACTGGATTACCCAGCCGTGTTTAAATTAGCCAAAAAGCTGTGTTCTGACCCCATGCAGATGCTGTGAGGACACTGCAATGTGCTGCTGAGGTCTGCTCCTGGAGGATTGGGCTGAACAGATATTGGTCTGCAGTTCTGAGGAGCAGCTCTTTGGCTCATGCTCAGTTGAAAGCAGACCCAGAATCAGTGCTGTGGAGAACCCCTCCTCAGGTGTTTTACTTCTGGCTAAACTCTGGTTATACCAATTTTAGCAACAAAGCAACCCTTTTCTACTGCACTGATCATGCTGCCTCCCTGCCTATTCTTTTGCAATTATTTTTCTCATTTAGGCGATTTTTTTCCAAGATTAAGATCATTAGGTGTATAGAACCCAGTTTGCTATAGGGGGGAAGGGGAGGCCAGAAACAATTCTTCAGTGAATGTGAGCCAGATGTGCCCTGGGAGCTGAGGGAGCTTCCAAGGTGTCCTCATCTTAGACAGCTTCCACAGCTCACCAAACTCTGAGGTCATGGTTTGTGTAGTAGAGTAGGTGTATGTTAAGGCAAGCCTGGACCATCTATACCTTGCTTGCCACTACAGGATCTGCTGTTGTGCTTAAAAAATAAAGGTTACTTTCTTGGTATGTATGTGTCAGGATTTGTGTTTTAGTAAGTATTTCAGAATAGGTACTGTGTCCAGTTCTGGGCCCCTCCGTTTAGGAAAGATGTTGAGTTGCTGGAAGGTGTCCAGAGAAGGGCAACAAAGCTGGGGAGGATTTTGGCGCACAAACCCGATGAGGGAGAGGCTAAGGGAGCTGGGGTTGCTTAGCCTGGAGAAGAGGAGGCTCAGGGGAGACCTTGCTGTCTACAACTACCTGAAGTGAGGTTGTAGCCAGGTGGAGGTTGGTCTCTTGTCCCAGGCAACCAGCACCAGAACATGAGGACACAGTCTCAAGCTGCACCAGGGGAGGTTTAGGCTGAATGTTAGGAAGAAGTTCTTCATGGGAAGAGTGATTGGCCATTGAAATGTGCTGCCCAGGGAGGTGGTGAAATCACCATCCCTGGAAGTGTTTAAGAAGAGACTGGATGAGGCACGTAGTGCCATGGTTTAGTTGATTAGATAGTGTTGGGTGATAGGTTGGACTTGATCTCAAAGGTGTTTTCTAACCTGGTCTGGTCTATTCTATGCTAGGATTTTAGAAGTATCAGTTGCTACTGGAAGGAAGCTAAATGGTCACCTACCTCATGAACTGTTAGAAAGAACCCATGTGAGATGATAGTACCTCAAAGCTGCTGATTTCTGTTAGTACTGCATTAACTCCTGTCTCTTCTTGGTATCTATTGTTGTATCCTCAACTTCCTTTTTGTTGAAAATATACTCCTTCATTCTAACATCAGGCAGAGCTTGCTGGTTTTGTTAGCCCAAGGCAGTGACACATGGAAACATTCAGCTGCTTGTTCAATTGCTCTCTGTGGTGTGGCTGCTTCCCAGGGCCCACATATGTGACTGATTGTGCAGGGCAGGCCGGCACTTTTGTCAGAGTTGTATCAGAGATGCTGGGGGCTTGAACTTCAGCCACCCCTTACCCCACACAACATGTCTGAGTCACCTGCAGGACAATTCATCACTGGCACAGAGGTGAACTTTCTGTTTGGATTTTTCCTCAGTGCACCATGGAAACTTGGTTTCATGTCCGTGTCTGTGGTCCCTCTGTTCTGGCACCTTTTTGCTTTCAAAAGATCACATTTTCCTGCTCTCCCTTTTTATTTCTTATTCTCACTGATGTTCATCTCAGCTTCTATTCCTCCCACCCTTTTCTGAACAAAGAACATTTCTTGTTTCTAAGCATTTGAGCAGCAGTTTTGTTCCCATTTTGCAGAGGTAGACCAACTTTGATCAGTTGCAAAAGGAAATGGTTGTAGAAATTCACATTGTGCTCTTCTTGTATGGAGTGTCTTTGTAGCTGGTACTTAGCATATAGCCTCTGGAAGCATGTTTCTGGAATGCAGCTTTTGTTTGTGCAGTGAGGGACCTTGGCAAATGCTTCATGTCTGATATGAACCCACAGTCCTTTTGGATGTTAAATAATATAAATAAGGACTTATCAACACAGGAAAGTGATGGCAAAATAAGTGAAGATGTGAGTTTGAACCTCGATTCTGTAGTGCTAAGGGTCCATGTGGGTAATTTCATTCCACACCTAGGGCGCTGTTCTGTAGGTTTGCTTGATGCACTCCCAAAGCCGGCCAGGTTCAGCTGATGGGTGCTTTGACTGCAGTTGAAAGCCATCTCCCAGACAGCAGGTGAGGATCAGTTACTCTGGGCTATTGACCCAAGTCCCAGGTGTATGACTTGTTCCAAAGTATCAATGTTTGATCATTTAGTCTTTGTATATAAACAAACACTAAGCAGAAGAACTGTTTGCCTTCAAGCCAGTTGCTATTTCTCAGCACTTTCTTCCAGAGTTAGTTTAATATTGAATTATGCTATCCATGAGAGAAATTGTGGGGTTTACTCTAAGTAAAAGAGAAGACATCTTTCTACTATGTTACTCTAATTTCTTCTTTGCAAGACAGCTGGAGGGGTCAGAGATGACAGGAACCAACACAAACTAGTACTGGGAGACAATTCATGGCATATGTTCCATTAACACAGGGTTGTTCTGCTAGGTGCATCTGTAATGCAGCCTTTGCTTACTCTGGCTGATTTGTTATGTCTGACTCTTCATTTGCATCCCATTTTGTGCTGATGGCATTTTTGCACCGTGGGTGACACTTATTTCTGTGCAGAACGTCGGTGCAAATCCTGTGCCAAACTTATTCAAGGGTCCTCACCAAACCAAGTTATGGGGTAAAAGCAGAACAAATAGTGCAAAGGAATCTGCTGTGACCTTTTACTCCAAAGTGAATATTTCTTTTAAAGTAGAAAGTACCTTGGAAAGTCTGCTCTGCAAAGCAGAAGTGGAAATGTGAATACTGGGGGGCACATCCTCTTCCGATAGAGAAGTTAGGTTTGACTGCAGGAAAACTTACTGAAGCAGAAGTCTGGGGGGTCCTTAAGTGACAGTGCTTTAGGAAACAGCTGCTGAGTATGTGTCCTTTTACTCAATCCAAGGGCTAGTTAAGAGGTATGAGCATGCTTCTGAGGCCATGAAAAGTCCAAAGTGAACTCTGTGAAGAAGCAAGACAAAATGTGCACTGCCTCCCCTTGGCCTTTTCCCTGGAAAATGCTTCTTTCACGCATGTATGTTCGTTGTGGTATCAGCTACTTTGAGAGGGCTCTTTCTGGCTTGGTTTTCTATGCTAGCAATAGGAAGAGGCTGGTAGTTACTTGTATGGAGGTTAAAAGAGCTGATGGAAACAGGGTATAGCACATTGCTTACATCTGGTAAAGAGTGGTGTGGAATAATCTCTGCTTCGGCTGGGTGCACAGCGTCTCGGAGCGCTGCAGGTTGTGCCCTGCAGAGGTGGCGCAATATGGTGTGGTACAGTGGGGAAGTTCCAAAAGGTATTTGAAATTGCACAGATGTTATTAATTACAAAAGCAATCACATGTGCCAGCAATTTTCTTGAGAATATGGTGAGTAGGTTTTTGTGATAGTGAATTCTCTTAAATGAAAGCTAGAGGCTTTAGGTGAAATACTTTAGGTGAAATACTGCCCTCAGACACATCCTTGTGTGATTCATCCACGTCATTGTGCAGGAGCTTTATGTGGTGCTAGTGTTTCTGTTGGCTAGGCTCAAGGACACTCTGCTGCTTGATAGTTCTAATTTCTACCATTTCCATATCACTTAAAGTTAAATCAAAATTAATGTCTACTATCCTTTACTACGTTGTGACAGGTGTGAGTTCTCAGCTCCTCTGAAGCTGGTGGAAAAATCTGCAGTTAGTTTGGCGGGGTGAAGATTTCACCCTCAGGCTTGTTTGCTCCCTTTGAGTTGCAAACTTCTGGCACAGCTGTAACACCTGAGATAGTTTGTAGTGATGGGCAGTGGCTGACCACAGCCAGAGTCACCTGGAGCATTTCACCAATTTGACATTTGTTTTCTGTTCAATAACTTTATTGATGATCTGGACAAGGGGATTGAGTCCATCATCAGTAAATTTGCAGATGACACCAAGCTGGGGGCAGGTGTTGACCTGTTAGAGGGTAGAAAGGCTCTGCAGAGGGACTTTGACAGGTTGGCGAGATGGGCAGAGTCCAACGGCATGAGATTGAACACATCTGAGTGCTGGGTTCTGCACGTTGGCCACAACAACCCCATGCAGTGCTACAGGCTGGGGTCAGAGTGGTTGGAGAGCAGCCAGGCAGAAAGGGACCTGGGGGTACTGGTTGATAGTAGACTGAACATGAACCAGCAGTGTGCCCAGGTGGCCAAGAAGGTCAATGGCATCCTGGCCTGTATCAGAAATAGTGTGGCCAGCAGGAGCAGGGAAGTCATTCTGCTCCAGTACTCAGTACTGGTTAGGCCACACCTTGAGTCCTGTGTCCAGTTCTGGGCCCCTCAGTTTAAGAACGACATTGAGACACTTGAACGTGTCCAGAGAAGGGCAATGAGGCTAATAAGAGGCCCTGAGCACAGCCCTGTGAGGAGAGGCTGAGGGAGCTGGGGTTGCTTAGCCTGGAGAAGAGGAGGCTCAGGGGAGACCTTCTTGCTGTCTACAACTGCCTGAAGGGAGGTTGTAGCCAGGTGGGGGCTGGTCTCTGCATGTTACTTTTTTTTCCTCCTTTTTTGGTAACTTTTTTCTTCTCAGTGATTGCAACAAAACCTGCCAACTGCATTTTGCTTTGTGTTTGCTACATGACAAAGTGCATCCTTGGCATGAATTCTGTATAGCTGGAAGAGAAAGCACAATGAAAGAAGGATTTGGGAAGTAGTTTGTCTTTATCTAAAACAAATGTGGATAATCTGGTGACCTTTTTAACAGCAGAGAAATGTGATATCTTGTTACTTATTTGCAATGTGCTTGGTTATGGAGTTTGTCAGCGGGATCCTACCCATCTCTTGCCAATTTATGTGTCCCCCCTCCCCAGTTTTTATGTGTGTGTCATCAGGAGTCTGGAGCATAAACAGTTCATTTTCTGCAGAGGAAAATGAAGCCTTGCTAATCTGCTAGAAGTTACTGGCAAAACAGATGATGGAGAGGTGAGGAATTCTGAGTCTGCAGCATAGCAATGAGCCATTCCAATTTGGAGCTGTTTATAGGACACTGCTAGGGGAAGTTCAGTTGCCAGGAAGTGAGGAACGGCATCCTGCCATGATGAGGCATTGCCTGAAAGATTGTAAAAAAATGAGTTACCCATTTTTATTGTTGCAAAGCATATGTTGGGTGTTTTGTGTGAGGTCCAAAAGACTGAGGAAAGGTTTGGTAGTGCTTCTGAGAGAGGGACTGTGTGCACCCTGGTCCTTTGAACAATTACTTCATCTTCGTGAGCATGAGCCCCCTCCAGAGAAGTAATGTACCTTTAAAAGTCTCCCCACTGAAAATAGATACCCAGTTGGTGCTGTGTGACTTGCTTCCCCCTGGGCAGCTGCCCATCCAGCAGCTTCCTTAGCCTGAAATGGGCTTTAGTGGGCAGCTGACGTACGGGAGATGGAGGGTTCCTGGAGGCAAGCAGGGAGTGTGGGGGGAAATCCAGGGCAGGAAGGATGCAGTATGTTGCAGTGAGTTTGGTGGTTTCTGGCTCTGAAAAGCTGGTGGATATTCTGACTTTGTCTGTCTGTAGGGGCTCAAGGAGAGGCTTTAGGTCCTCTCCTCCTTTCTCTGAGTCTTGGACGTCAAGTTGCTGTCCCCTGCCAGCTGTGTTCCTCAGCCCACACCCAGAACCAATGACAGCATGCTGCCTTCCTGATTCAGCTGGATGTGAGGGATTGCTAGGTCTATGCTTAAAATCCAGGTTAAAATCTAGGATTGTAGAAGCTCAGGAGGATAGGAAAACAGGTTTGACTTTCAGATTATGCTTTGTGTTCTTGCACAACAAAACCCCAGAAGGCCAAACAGAAAAATGGACTCATTCCTCCTTGTTCAGTCTATTTCTAATCTTTGCTGTGAAGGACTCCAAGTGAAGTGCTTTCTTCATTCTTTAAGAGTGATTCTTCTCATACATACCAGCAATTCTGTATCTGTATTCATAGTATCATAGTGTCAGTCAGGGTTGGAAGGGACCACAAGGATCATCTAGTTCCAACCCCCCTGCCATGGGCAGGGACACCCCACACTAGATCAGGCTGGCCAGAGCCTCATCTGGCCTGGTCTTAAACACCTCCAGTGATGTGGCCTCCTGAGTATCCTCTTTGTAAGGAGTGCTTAGAACATGTTATGATTGAGGATGTGTAGCATATATCAGAGCTTGGTGACCTTAGCTGAGGTAATGACTAATGGGAAGTACCACCTCAGACACAGGGACGTGATGCCAGTTAAAGCCACACAGGAACTGCTGATGCACAAAGTAACTCCGCTTGTTTATTTTTTATGCACTTGCATGGCCAGTTTCTGTTGGCATCTTCCTAGCTTGGAAAAAAAATGATGCAAGGGCAGATGTAATAGCAACATGTAACATGTAAGGGCCTCAGAGCCTCTTTGGAAAGTAAAATGTGCCTGCAGTTAGACAAGCACATTGTTTTGTGTCCCAAATGAAGTCCTGTAGGGCACTTGGAGAACTACAAGATCACATAGCAAGCAAGGTGCTAACCCTGTTAGTTTACCTTCGTCATCTGGCAGTTTTTCAGACACTACCACTGTATGCATTATTTATTAACGATTTTAATGGCTCTTGCTGCCCCCTTACAGTTGGTTTTGTCTTCCATAGTTTTAAACCACGTTTAAAATGTATCCTTGGGTAAGAAGGTAAACTGAATCAATCACTATTTGTGACAAAGCAGCCAAATAGATCAATTAATACTATGTGAACACTCACTAGTTTTATCATTTGAAATAAATTCATAGCCTGAATTGTTTTGTGATTACTAAAGCACTGATTTATCAAACCTTGAATTGAGTTCTAGCAATAGCTTCTAGTTAGTGTGACAAGTTGCAGTTCAGACTGTCTGGTGAAGTTGTCCAGTTCCTCTGCAGCAGCTTTACCTCGGTTACACGCAGTGCAGGGGGATCTTTGTGCTGGATTCCTGTAGAGAAGTGAACTTTACACTTTAAGCCTTTTGAGGAACACTAAATACGGCTGACTTTTGTTCTGCACAGTGCAAGAGTAGCTCCTCTCATTGTCCCATGTCTCCTTCCGAGTTCAGAGGATACTACACTTCATTACTGGGTGTAGGAGAAAGGATCAGAGGATGCTCAGAGACCTCTTGGCGCTGCAGGGGGAATACTGGCTGCAGGGTACAGGACTCATAAGTTTTACCTCTGCTGACCTTTGCTGGCCTCTGCCTCTATCTGTCCGCATTTAGTCTTTTGTCTCTATGGATCTTGTAAGTTTTCTTTGAAGCAGGAATGTTATTTTGCATTCAGCACAGAGGCCCCACTCCCAGCAGGGGTATTCAGGGGCTTTTGTGTTGCACTTAATGATCAGTCCCTATTGTGAAAACGGCAAAGTAAACAAACTAAGAGAGAAGAGCCCATAGGCTTCTGCTTTGAAGGCAGCTTCAACTTCAGTTTCCTAAAGTGTGTTACAGAAGAAATACTGAGCTGTTGCTTTCCACACATTGCAGTTTCTCTTTTTAATACGTTTCCCCCCCCCCCCTTCTTTCTCCCTGAATCAAAATTGTCCAGCAGAATGCTCCTCCAAAACACTGTTTTTGCTATTTTAACTCACATAATTTGTCCTAGGATTTTTGTGAAGCCACAGTCAGAGGTAAATGGCTTTCTTTATTAAAACCTTTTTGGTAGTAACTGAACTGCAAGGCACCTAGATCTTCATTGTCATCTCCTGAAGCTGTGCTGTGTTTGTAGTACCTTTGCGTTCTAGCTCTGTCATCCTGCTTGTTTCCACCTTTATGGAAATATTCTACCATATCGAGAGAGTTTTTACGGGAAGAGTGATTTGTCATTGGAATGGGCTGCCCAGGAAGGTGGTGGATTCCCTGTCCCTGGAGGTGTTCAAGAGGGGATTGGATGTGGCACTTGAAGCCATGGTTTAGTAGTCATGAGGTCTTGGGTGACAGGTTGGACTTGATGATCTCTGAGGTCTTTTCCAACCTTATTGATTCTATGATCCCATATAGATTTTGATGCATTTAGCACTTCTTGGCTTCCAGCAGATGGATTTACAGACACTGACTGCTATGTGTCTGCTGTTTGCTGCTGTCAGAAGTGCAGGGTCGTGTTAGAAACTGTGCAGCATTTTGCTGCCTGACTATGGTCGCTCTAAACCAAGCCTTGAACTGCAGGAATGGCAAAGCCTTCGGAAACTGAGCTGTCTCTCCTGCAGACCTGCTGCTCTGAGGAAATCAATTACTCCTTCGTAATGTTCTCTGCTAAGGTGTTTGTCCTTTAGCTTTCTGATGATTCATCACCTTGTCAAACTATTCCTCTTGCCATTTATTGTCTCGTTTTAAATATCTTCTAAGTGTTGATTTTTATCACGTTTTCCTGGTTTGGAAGAGAGCAAGTTTGGGAGCTCTCTTTATTTAAAATAAACCTTTATTTAGAGTAAACCAAACCAGGTTGGAAGAGACCTTCAAGATCATCATGTCCAACCCATCAACCAATCCAACCCACCCAAACAACTAACCCATGGCACCAAGCACCCCATCAAGTCTCCTCCTGAATACCTCCGATGACGGCGACTCCACCACCTCCCTGGGCAGCCCATTCCAATGGGCAATCACTCTCTCTGTATAGAACTTCTTCCTAATATCCAACCTGAACCTCCCCTGGCGCAGCCTGAGACTGTGTCCTCTTGTTCTGGTACTGGCTGCCTGGGAGAAGAGACCATCATCCGCCTGTCTACAACCTCCCTCCAGGTAGTTGTAGAGAGTGATAAGGTCACCCCTGAGTCTCCTCTTCTCCAGGCTGAGCAACCCCAGCTCCCTCAGTCTTTCCTCATAGGGCTTGTGTTCCAAACCCCTCACCAACAAATAGCTGCTACAATGCCAGCCCCTAAGAACTGCTGTGGGTTTTGAATACTAATGCAAAGAAAAATTGCGTGGGAAGGTTGTGTTTTTTTTGTTAGATGCTGTTACCTAAAATTCTCAGGGATCTCACATAAACATTTTATTCTTACAAGCAGAGCCCCAAGCAGATGCTTTATCTACCTCATTTGAAGTTAGGAAAAGAATTGGCGCTCTCTTTGGAGGGAACCTGTAGGAGTTTGAAGAGTTGCTCTGTTCAAGTGATTGATTTTTTTGTTTTTTACTTCAAGGATAAATCTTTCCTTCAACACCCAAGTGCAAGGGTTCACGTGCCTGCATGGAATAACGAAGCATGTGTGTGGTTTCAGTCTGTGGGAGGCAAAGGAACAGGCTGTTTACAAACAGAGATGCCTGTTCCGTTTCTCTGGAGAGCAGGAGGCCTGGCGTCTCAGTCAGGGAGACACTTTGGTAGGTGTTATTTTAAGATCATGTCAGATAGGTTTGTGTGGACAGGGGTGCACAGCTCTTCCTCCCCTGGGGACTCCTGACACGGTTGCTTGGTCTGCGCTTGGCGCGGTTTTGGCGTGCGCTGCTTGGGTTGTGACTCTGCAGTCATCTTGTAAAATGCCGATAATAAATATTGGCTCATTTGCAGCGTCTCAGAAAGACCCAGCACTACCAAAACTGTGCTATTGCACAGCCAAGTGGTGCAGAAGAGCTGTGGAGATGCCATCAGTATTCCAGCCACGTGGCCCTGCCTTGGGCAGGCCATACTAATGGGCTCTGCACAAGCCCAAGTGCCAGCCGCTGCTGGATGGCGTGGGGCAGGGTGAGGAGGCAGCTGAACTGGACATCCATCAGCAGCAGCTCCCTGGGGACTGCCACAGAGGCAAGGTGCATGTGCTGCAGGGGAAAAGGGGCATTCAGTAGTCTCTGCTGCTCTTGTGTGGTAGTGGAGAGAAGAGAAACTTTAGCAAATAAGTAAATATGCTTTTTGCTGCCAAAATACTCTATGCACAGGCAATAGGAAAAGTAAGTAGGTAGCCAATACCTCTGCCCCCAGCTGTATCTTAGTATCTGTGGAGCATCTTAGAAGTTTTGGTGGTCTCATTCAGGGTAAACAGGTTGTGTCCCCTGCACATCTGTAGTCTGCATTTGTGCTCTCCTGCACGTGTGCTCTGCACACACGGGCTGACACTGCCAGCAGTTGTTGCTGTGTTAGTGACAGTTGTTACAGGCTGCCATTGTGTCAGCAGGGATTTCTCGGCTGCAGCAGCCCCAAATTAGCATCTACTGCTCTTGCTCCTTACTGTGTTGGTTGGAAGTCCTTCCAGCATAACTTACCTGCTTAAAAAAATAATCTCTGCTTTGCATGATATGTAACAGGCTGCTACTTAGGTAACAAAAAGATGAGCACTTGAATGTGAGTAAATGACAAAGCTGGAGTTTTATTGGGTGTAGGGGAGCTGTTCTGTGCTGGAACATTGCCTTTTCACCTGCCTGTTGAGAAAAGGATGGTTTTCTCATGCAGTTTTTCACTGCAGATCTAATTCATGCATGGCTGAAAGTCATGTGCTAAGGGATTGTAAATGTGATACAGAGGACTCCCTGAAGAAGTCTATGACAAACAAAGCAGCAATATAAGTTATTGGATGTTCATTGTGCATTTTTAGGTCTCTTTTGTAAAAGAGAATTTTGGAGGTGTCATACAGCTACAGATTCTGAAATTCTAATCCTTTGGATAAGGTAGCAGAGGTATCTTCAACTAAAATGACACTGGAAAGAGCTAGGACTGCAAACAGCAGAGGATTATGTTTCAGGGCAGAGCTTAAGCTTTTGGGAAGAGAAAGATTTTATTTTTGCTGAAGTGCTTGTCATGGAGATGATGTTAGTGTTTGGTGCTTTGCTACACCCTGCCAGCCCCTGCAAAACACAGAGATGCTCAAGAAGATGAGCTCACATCTGTGCTTCCTGTAGAAATCTTTCTTGGCTTCCCACTTTTTAACTTCCCATCTTACGTGGTTTTCTTCTCTCTCTACCCCATCCTAGCTGCTGCCTGGATGTTCTCACTGTTTCTCGCCCTTGAACAGCTGGGGGTTTTTGTTCTCCCTGTAAATCCTAGCAGTGTGTGTGCTGCTCTCTCGTTGCTGTAGCACTTCCTGTTGAGGGTTTGTGAGAGGAGCCCCAGCCCAGCTTTTGCTGGGTGCTCATAGCAACCCTCAACCAAGGCACAGCCATGGCTGAGCCAGTTCCTGTTTTCTCTTAGCTCTGCACAGATGCCACAAAGTGGCACGGCTGCAGGGCTGCTGAGTGCTGGCATTCTTGTTCTGCCATTGCTGGGAGAAACCTGACCAGCAGCAGAATGCAAAGTTAGGAGAGTATTATGTCAGGCAAGTTACTATCACTGACCCTGGAAAAGTGACTCTTAAAAGCCTTGCTTCTGCCTTCCATAGGGGCACAGTGTTCTATGGGGAAGTTTTCTGCTAGCTGTTGGCAAAAGGAGTGAATTCTTGAAACCAGTAATTCTTACATAAAGCAACTGCTGACATTGTCAGGGGTAATAAAATCATCCATAATCTGGCTTTCAGCCAGTGCCTTCTGTGAGGAATTTCTCAGATGGACTAGACATTGTAGAAGATCTGACTATCATAGAACCATAGAATTCTCTTGGTTGGAAAAGACCTCTGAGACCATTGAGACCAGCTGTCAACTTAAGACCACCACGGTCATTAAACCATGTCCTGAAGTCCACATATTTCTTGGTGTACTGATTCATTTGGTTTTTAACAGAGCAGCTGCCATTGGGAAACACTGGCTGAGAGCAGCACACCTGGTATGTGTCAAAACTCAGTGTAAGACTTGAGATAATTGGAGACCAGAAGAAGCACTGCTGCACTGCCACCCTCCCCATGCTGCTGTCCTTCCTTCTGTCCCAATATTTTCTGTTATTCAACTGACTACAACTGCCTGAAAGGAGATTGTAGTGTGGTGATTATTGGTCTCTTCTCCCTAGTAGGTCTAGTCTTGAGGTCTGTGGTGACAGGTTGGACTTGATGATCTTTGAGGTCCTTGGTGATACTGTGATAGTATCAAGTGAAAGAACACGAGGAAATGGCCTCAAGTTGCAGCAGAGGAGGTTTAGATTGGATATTAGGAAGAAATTCTTTCCTGCAAGAATGGTCAGGCATTGGAATAGGTTGCCCAGGGGGGTGGTGGAGTCACCATCCCTGGAAGTGTTAAAAGAATGAATGGACATGGCACTTCAGGATGTGGTTTAATAGCCATGATGGTTTTAGGTCAGTGGTGGGACTTGATGACTGTAGAGTTCTTTTCCAACTGAAATGACTCTATGATTCTGTGAATATAGTCTGAATATATGGTACCTAGTAACAACTGTGTGTGTCCTGTGTCCATGAGACTGACAAGAGTAGACTTTTTGATGTCCCTAAAGTGAAAAGCCTATAAAATACTGATGAATTTTTATCTAGATTTTTCATACAGTCAAATTTGTGTTTTTCAACTTCTGTTTCATAGCAAGAATTACATTTAACTTCAAAAGCATCACACTGGGGGTGTGCTGAAAGATCCCTTTTCCGTCCCATGTCTGCAAAGAGTGGAGCAGGTGCCGGCCTCAGCTCTACCAGGGGTGTCTGGAGTTCTGCTTTATCACCTTGCTGTGTGCAGAGGTGTAGGACACTGTCTGTGTTTTTACCAAATGGAAATAATTTCATCCGGAAATGTCTCCGCTGCAAATGTGTTCAGGTTTTCTTTCCTGCAATCAATACAGTTATTCATGGATTTCTGCTCCCAGCTCGCTCATGGTTGTATTTAACATATGTCATTGTGCCAGGCTACATCGTTTCAAGAAAGGTTTTTATTGTCGTACAGCTGTGTGTTGCAACGAGGCCAGTGTTGTATACAGCCAGGGCGCTGTGTAAATCTGCCTTCTGCTCTTGCTAACATAAGCAGGCTTGCTGTGTGTTGGGTTCTGCTGATGGCTGATGTCTGTTTTAAATTCCTGGGGAGGCTGAAGCCAGCTCAGCAGATCATCCTCGGTGCGCTTCAGCAGCCTCGCAGCTTTGCATAGAGAATTGCTCAGATGATCTGCGGAGTTCACCTGGTGCTGAGGGTGATTTGCATTTGCTGATGATCAGGCCTGGGACACGATCTATCCACCTGTGGTGATGTCTCCTCTGACACCACTGAGTTCATTGTTTGGTTTTTTTCAGAGATTTTGATTCTTCTGAAATGAGTGTTGAATTCTCAGTGACTGCATTCTTTCAAAGGTCAGTGGTTGCACAGGCACAGCTGGGAGCATCTCTGCTGTATTTTATTGACAGGGATGAGCCAACACGTGCAAAGCAAACTCTGCCTGTGTGTGTGTATATATATTTATTTCTTTTTCTTCTCCCTTTCTCTCTCCTGTTGTCTCTACATGATTTTCTGTTGAAATCTGATGCTGGGCAGTAAAGTTACAAGATTTAAAGCAAAGGCTGCTTCCATGCTGATTTTTTGGGGGTACATATGTGAAGCCCAGTTTTTACAGGTGCCAGCTACTCATGGCTTTGAAGAACTTCCGTAAAGACAGGATCATTGGCCCATCCAGAGGGCATTTGGGAAGTTTTGGCTAGGTCCCAGCTGAGTAACACTTGTAATTTTGAAGAGCCTATGACCCTTTAAGCACACAGATACCATCAGTTTTGACTGAAGCTGGCTCCTTCAGATTATTTTGTCTATGTGCCCTTCAGCGCTAACATTGGTATCAGAAGGTGGTTCTTACCCCATGCTGGGATCCTCTAGTCTCTTATGTGTGTTTTCCCCTTTAGTAACCTTCCAGCATTGCCTGCAAGCTTTACTGCTCCATTTTGCAAGAATGGCATTTAAGCTAAATAGAATTAATCATAGAATCACAGAACAGCTCAGGTTGGAAGGGATCTTAGAGATCATCTACTCCAACCTCCCCACTGTGGGCAGGGACACCTCTCAACTAAACTTTGACTGCTTGAAGTCTCATCCAACCTGGCCTTGAACACTCCCAGGGAGGAGACATCCACAACCTCCCTGGGCAGCCTATTCCAGAGTTTCACCACCCTCCTACTGAAGAACTTCTTCCTAAGATCCAGTCTAACCCTGCTCTCCCTCAGCTTCAAACCATTCCCCCTTGTCTTGTCTCTGGACACCGTCATGAAAAGTCTCTCTGCAGCCTTCCTGTGGGGTCCCTTCAGGTATTGGAAGGCAGCTATGATGTGCCCCTGGAGTCTTCTCTTCTCCAGGCTGAATTTGTTGTATTGCATGTTTACTCAGAAAATACTGTTGTGCATGGCATCTGGAGTCAACATCTAATTGACTTGGTTTAGGTTTGGGACAGGTGTAAGCATCATCGTGTCCTGTGTTGTGTGGAAGGGACGTGCTTGGAAGTGCCCAGTGGGTGTGCATTAAGAAACTTCATCAGGAGCTGCAACTCTCTGTGTGTGTGTATTTCAAACAGATGCCAGACACACATGTAGCCACCTCTGGAGTGAATATCAAGCACAGAAAGCTGTGGCTGGTACTAGTGTGACAGGTACTAGTGGGGTAACTGGGTTCATTTCCACAGTGCTGTTCTAACAGGATACAGCTTACTAAGGTAGAGAGCATGAGCTGGCTGAAAACCAGCTCTGATTAATACAGTGACATTTCCAACCAACTCTAGGTAGGAGGTAAGTTAAATTTATTTATTACTGGTTTCTGTCCCTCTACAGTTACGACCTAACAGGCCAGTGAGGAGTTAAGTTTCCATTCATTTCAGCGTCATCCCTTTAGGGTAAAGCCACATCACCTGATTTTGAAAATGAAGGTGAATGCAGAGATCATTACAAAGTAAATTTTGACATTCCAGTTGCTGTTACAGACTACAGATTGCAACCTGAGGAGTGAATGAGGTTGCAGTCTGTTTTGAAATGCTGTCACACCTGTATTTGTGGTAAGCCTTTGAACTTCAAAAGGAAGAGGGCCCTCGGGTGCGGGAGGTGCTGCTTTGGCCTCCTGTGCTGTTTTGCTGAGGTTGGGCTGCAGCAGGCTTTTGAAATATCTCAAATTTTTGCCATCAAATTGTTTTGGGTTGGGTTAGGTTAGAGTAATCCATAATAATGCTACTAAAGTGACAGAGCATGAGTTCATTGACTTTGCAGATTTTACTTTATTTTCCTTCCTTTCCTTTCAAAAGAGTAAGACCAGCAGCAGCAGCAAATACCTCAGAGATTGCAAGGACAGCAAGACTTTTCTTTGCTTCATTGCATTCCACCTTGCAGTAAACACTGTGGCAAAAGTAAGGATCCTGCATGGTTTTGACCTCGGTACAGCTGTAATGTCTTTGGAAATGCACAGGGTTATGTTGCCACATCTGAGGAAACTGCTGCAGAAAGGTATGCCTGAGGCCTTGCAAAGGACTGATAGCAGATCTAGAATAGGAAATCAAGACCTCTTGACTACCTGAATCTGCTCTTGTTTGTCTGGATGCTTGCTTCCTTGTGTCTGTCTACCCACCATCCACAGGTCATAGGTCCTTTAGCTATCATAGGAAGACTCTGTAGGTTTGAAGTATTCCCAGTTATTCATTAAGGAAATGAAAAATGTGTTGGAGCTGCTGACTGGTGCAAGGGTGTGGCCAAGTGCTGGAACACTGTCAGCAGCTGACTTTGTGTGTGTGCATGCATCATTCATCTTCACCAAAACCAAGTTGTCTTTCATTTCCTGTGGTGCTGTGCCCGGCTGCAATCAGTCAGGTGGGAGATGCAGCCCTAGCCTGTTGCTTCTGCTCTCCCATAGGAGAGTCTGCTGGATACAGCTGCAAAGAACAAACCTGCTGTATAGGAGCAACTCAGTTCCTCCTTTTTTTAACCTGATCACCTGAACACTATTGTCTTGACCCCCCCCCCCCCCCCCTTCTTTCAAATAAGTGGACTAAGTCTTGAAGTGGAAGTATGGCTTCAGTGCCTGAAGTGACACAATTATTGCTGTAAAGGTTTCTTGTTTTACTCAAATCACAACTGCCTGTGATTTGCAGACTGGCCATAAATTAAACTCTGCAGACAGTGCTGCGCTACCTCCATGACATCAAAAGGTAGGTCAGGCAGAAATATTTATGTACACCCTGCAAAAATCCCAAACGAGTGCTCTCCTGCTAAGCACTCTGTGTATGTTGGTTAAGTTACTAATAAAATTGGCTCATCCTTATTTGCTGCTCCAGAGGCAGGCAGGTACAGTTTTGTGAGCTGCACAATCCAAATTGTTAATGGCCACAGTTTTTAAGGACAGTCTTTAAGTCTGTGCAAGTCTTCAAGGAGCACCTTGAGCTGGTTTCTTGGTGAGGATGGCTGTGGTATGCCATGTGCTACCCCTGGCTTCCAGCTGGTGGATGTTGTTGGGAAGATGTGAGTAAGAATGTGCCTGTGAGTAGTCAACTTAGCCCAGTTATTGTTGTGTGAAGCAGATGAGAGAGGTTTTGTATTGCATCTTGCAGTGCAGGAGGGCTTTGCTTCTTTCAGCTGGCCACCCTTTTTACCACTTTCACTTTGAGAGCTCTCCGTGCTGCCATGCCTCTGACTTCCACTCTTTCTGGCAGCTAGAAAGGCTTGTCAATTACATTGCATACCTAATACCACTGTTTTCTTTCACAGCTGGTTGAGTGTCTTAAGCCCTAGACCAAGCAGTGTGGAGTAACTCTTGGTCTGCTGACTAGACTGGGTTTGCCCTGGGTCCCGTAGGGATTTGAGCAGTGGAGCAGCGCAGAGTGCCTCTCCTTCACCCCACTGCACCAAACACCTCCTGCATTAGTGTAGATTTCCCTGCACCGCTCAGGAGCAGCTGAATATGTTTATAGTTGCCTTTCACTGCTCTCTGCAGCTTGTTCTTGCTTGTTTTGTTTGCCTTTTTTCTTGATAGTCCTGTTCCTGGGCTCATTTGCAGTCATATTGCTGGAAGTGCATTTTTGTTTGGCTGCCTGTAAGGATATAAAAGTGTATGTCAGGGTATGTGGTTGCCAGAAAGACCAACAGTGGGAATGAGACAGGTTCCCGTGCTGTGGGGAGAGAAGCAGCCAAAGATTGTGATTGTCCATTGGAATGTGCTGCCCAGGGAGGTGGTGGAGTCACCATCACTGGAAGTCTTTAGAATAAGACTGGATGAGGCACTTAGTGCCATGGTTTAATTGATTAAATGATTTTGGGTGATAGGTTAGACTTGATGATCTTGAAGGTCTTTTCCAACCTGGCTAATTCTGTAATTGTTACCCACTTGATTTCTGCCTCCCCTCCAATCCCCAGTCATCTTTCCTTGCAGATCATGAAAGTGGTGTCCTCCAGCAAGCACAGCATTATCCAGGTGATGGAGCTTTGTTTGGTTTGCAGCACTAGTAGAGATTTATGGTTGCTTTACCTAGAAATTAAATAGTACTGCCACTGAACTTTGTTTCTGCAAACAGCATATTTATTACAGGAAGTCCTGAAACTTGCACTTAAATGTTGTGTTTATAAACTTTGAACTTAGCTTGGCATTTAGGCAAGATACTTTGAGATACAACCATGCTGTTTACTGGCAATTGAGGTCAGATGGCTAAATAGTTAGCACCATTAAAAAGTTAAACCAACGGAATGCGTTTGCCAGATGTCTTTGCTGCTATCACTCCATTATCTGCATGAAATTGTAGCAGTGTCTGATGCCAGCTTGGAAATAGTAAAATATACAGTTGTGCAAAATTTTAGGCCTGGTAGGTGTTAAATGTGTGTCTGTGAACACATATGATGAACTTGAATGGGCTTGGCTGTTTGTGTCTGTGTGCCTGTTGGAGAGTACAGGGGAAACACCATGCAGCATCTCCTGGTTACCTGAGCAGTAATTGCAAAGCGAGTACCTGGCTTGTTTCAAGAAGCATCCCCAAGAGAGAAAAGTTTTGTCTAGTGTTTTGCAAGAGCTGTGGACAAAGTGGTGTGTAAACATAGTGAGATGCTGCAGCAGAGCTTCAGCTCAGGTGTAGCTGTGTCTCAGCTGCGTCTTGAGCAGCTGAAGATTGCATCTCTGTATGACTGGGAATTCCAAGAGTCAGTCCCAGCTTTCTTTGCTGTGTGGGGTTCACTGGAATGATTCTGGGTTTGTCTGAGACAGAATAAGAATGAGGATTTGTAACTTTCCTAACTGCTTTGTTAAAAATCTCAGCATCATGATTTATTGAATAAGGCCAACACACTTCTGAGTGTCACTCTGGACTCCTGCAGATCAGTGCAGTGTGACAAGGAGCTCTCTAGGAGCTCGCTCTCTCTGCTCCGAGCTCGCTCTGTGCTTTGGCAAGCAGCTCAATGGGCTTCTTTCACCAAAGTGTCAGACTTGGCCGTGAGGGGAGTTTGGAAAGACACACTGCCTTGCTGTTGCACAAAGAAAATTGTTGCTCCTTGGGGAAATAACAAAGTTAGAGCTCTGGTGCCAAATGTTATAGGATGCCGGCACAGTGAGTGTTTGCATTCTGAGAGATCTCTGCCCTGCCATTAACAAGGACTGATTGTGCAGCAGGAAAGCATTTGCTTTGCTTTTAAGACCTGTGCAGCAGTGAGCAGAATTGCCATTAGAGTTTATTCATTGCCTGATACTACCTTTTTTTTTTTCCCCCCTCCTTTTCTTTTCTTTCTTCTCAGACACCATCAGCTGGCATACTCAGCTTTAAATTGGAAGGCATTAATTTGTAATAGATTGCTGTAAAGTGATCTCATACGTTCCCTGGTCAGTGAAAGCATTGTTTTCATCCCAGGAAGTACATGTGAAAGGGAAGAGTATCCTAATTGCTCCTACATCTCATGCAATAAGTGGATTTTGGAGGCATCAATGTTAAAAGCAAAGTTGCTGAGTAGTGAAAAGTGTATCTAAAGTGTTAAGTGTTTTACCAGCTACCTTTTTTTTGTCTCCTGAGTAGGTGATCAATTCATGTTAGTGCAGGTAGAGCTTGCTTTGGAAATTGCATTTTTATCTCTTCATCAGAAATCAAGCCCAGAGCTTTCTCGCTGCCTTAACAGAGTTTTTTAAGGCACAGAGTTCCTGTTGTGGTGAATTCAGAGAAAGGTTTTCAAAGCTGTTGTGATGCAGAATGGGAAGGGAAATAATGCAGTCCATTGGAAGCTTTCTGAGAGCATCACACTCTTATCTCCAGGTAGGAAGGGTGTGCACACCTTGAATGCTCAGTTGCTACAGAATAGTGAATGCTCTAAATTGGACACATCCATACCTATGGATGTAGGTGGAGCAAAGAACTGGAACTTCCCAATGGTAAAGATGTATTTTGGGCTTGCTGAGAGTAGTGCTGCAGCATATCAGTGTTTGAGTGTTGAGGAAGAATAATGCTTACTTGTGTCTGCAGTGCCCTTACTCTTGCTGAAGCACATTTCAGTCAATTACTCCTCAATTAAATGTTTCAGAATGTATTTTACTTCTCCCCATCACTGATGTTTTCTCATCCTGCCCAGTTATGTGCTGATCTGTTCTGTAATTGGCAAGGAGAACTTTGAGTTCTCCAATGAATTACATTATCAGCTCTGATAGGAACTTGTGATCACATCACTGGCAGATGTTAGTTGCTAGAATTGTGCCCAGGACTGGTGGAGATCATTCACTTAGCAGATCTTACAGTTGCAGTATCTGTACTAGAAAAAGTATGGAAGTTGGAGAATAGAGTTACTTCACATTTTCTGCAGCATCCAAGAGCACCGCACCTCTAATCCAGTTACAAAATGGAACAACTTTATTGTCTGAGTAGAATTACATCTGCTCCTACTGGCTTTGACCAAAATACTATTGCACAGAATCTGTAGACTGTTGCCCAGGACTCTGCTGAAATGCTTTTTCTTGTGTTTAATGGCAGGGTTTGACTGTTCTCCAGGTCTGATTTTGCATTAGCAGATTTAACCAATGTGTATCTCAGCCAGCAAACAGAAAGGGCTGTCATTTCATACCTTAGCAGAGAATTTTCCAGGTCATGTGGGAGTGTTTCCCATTGCTTTTTTCCTTTTTCACTCAGGTACAATAGTTTATATGCACTTTACTTTGAAACCTCCCTTTCGTAAACAACCTTGCCAGCTATGGGTGAATAAACAGTAAGAAAAGGACTTAACCCTCTTATAAACTGTTTCAGTGTCTCTTTGTTTGTGGTATTGGAGTAACTCCATGACTTTCAGGTGTATGCACACACTCTTTCCATCTCCCATTGTTAAACTCAACTCTGGATTTTTCATTGCTTCCAGAAGACTGTGGCCAGCATTGATAGGAGCCAGGTCATTCTGGCCTCTGCTTCTGTCCTCCTGAGGTCTATCTGCAGGCTTTAGCGGTTAATTACAGTACCTGGACTCATCTCACTGTTACACCAACGCTGTCCTTTTGGGGTTTTATGTATTACTCTTCCTCAGCTAGCAATCAAAAACTTACAGGCTCATTTCCTGGCTTGCTTTTTATGGAAATGGGCTGTCTTTTTTTAGCTGAGCTTGAGGGTAAAGCCCATGCATTGCTATTTAAAGATCCTGCTTAGCACACATTAAGGAAGGTCGTGGAGATTCTTAAACTTCAGTCCCTTGAAACACCTCTGAAGGGCTGTGCACTAATTGCATTTCTGCTTGGCTAAGTACAGTGGTGGTACTTGCTTCTGAGAATGCCCTGGCTTCAGATAGCATGAGCTCCATTTCAGATGCTCAGCCTTCTTCCTGGTCATTAAGGAATGAGAGGGTATCTGTCTGGTTTCTTTCAAAAGCATGTGTTTAAAAAACCCCAGTGACTGCTGTTCTGATGATCCTTTCTTTAGGAACACCTCACAGAAGTCAGATCTGGTGACTTGCTCAATTTTTTTGTCCAAATTCAAAACTGAAATTTAGTCCAGAACAGGAAGGAATGCTAGACATCCAGCATGAATCCTGCTGGGAGGTTAGCACTTGCTTTCTTGTTCTATGGAAGGTGCTCAAATAAACTAAATGTCAGCAGAAATCTTTGATATCTGGACCTGGTGATTCCTGCTTCCAGGAAATAAATACAAGAATTAGCCTTTCCCCCTCCCCCCCGTGTTTTGTCCAGAGGGATGCAGTCCAGCCAGCACAGTCAGTTATTTCTTTTCAACTGTTAGGTGTCAAAAAGAAGAGCATGCTCTTCTATATTAGCCCCTTCTCCCATTAAAAATAATGCTTGTCTGGAGATTGAGGATTGTAAGTTCATGAAATTCTCTCCTCTGGGAGTTTGGGATGAACTGGCTTCATCCATCCTGCCCTTTAGCTCTAGTCTGGCTAAGATGGGGTCGTGGGATGTCAGGAAACACCCTTGAAATGGGTGTAAGTAATTCCTGCTGTACTGTCAGGTTTTTCATTTCCACTGTAGTAATTCCCTGTCCCAGATAGCAGCACTGACTTGCTGGCAGAAAGTGCACAGAGCCCGTTTTTGTGGCCAGGAGGTGTACTGAGTGCCAGGGAACTGAGGGCTCTGTGCCTTGATGTTCAGCGATACCATCGCAGCGGATTTCTTGGCTCTGAGGGAGTTCCTCTCTGACACAATGCTGTGCTGTCTGCATCCCCTCCGCCTCTGTGCTCTTATAAATGCCATGTGTTTTCCTCCACAAATGGAAAGGAAGTTGTAGTTTCTCAAGGACCTACTTGTCTTTCATTCCATAAGGAAGTTGAGGGAATTTGGTTTGGGTTTTTGTGGGTTTGTTTTCTTTTCTTTTTTTTTTCTTTTCTTCCTCCTGGTCAGCAGTTCCCTTATAAAAAGGGTAGGGCTGCAGTCATTAAGATGAATTAGCCAAAACATTTGTCAAGCTACCAAAGCCACAGAGTCAGACAATTGGTGGTGAAGCAGGACCAACAAGTTGGCCTTTCATCTCAGTGCTGTACTGATTGTTTATCCTGGAGAAAAGGAGGCTCAGGGGAGACCTCATTGCTCTCTACAACTACCTGAAGGGAGGTTGTAGCCAGGAAGGGGTTGGTCTCTTCTCCCAGGCAACCAGCACCAGAACAAGAGGACACAGTCTCAGGCTGCACCAGGGGAAGTTTAGGCTTGAGGTGAGGAGAAAGTTCTTCACTGAGAGAGTTGTTCATCATTGGAATGGGCTGCCCAGGGAGGTGGTGGAGTCACCGTCCCTGGAGGTGTTCAAGAGGGGACTGGATGTGGCCATGGTTTAGTAGTCATGAGGTCTGTGGTGACAGGTTGGACTTGATGATCTTTGAGGTCTCTTCCAACCTTGGTGATACTGTGATTTTTTGCTCAGAGGAGTAGAACTGAGTCAGATTCTTGAATGTAGCTGTAACTCTGCAATAAAGAGCTTGGGTGACCATAGTGTTTGTGAAGGTGCAGATCTGCACAAGCAGGTTTTTCAAAACTGAGAAGTGCTGGTGGAATGCTGCTGTTCAGCCTCTGAGGTGATGATAGAATCTGTTAGCTGCATGCTGCGTAACTCTGGGTGTGCAAACCGATGCTGTCCAGGCTCCCAAGCTCACTGCTGGAATGCTCAGCCCAAGGCATTACTTCTCAAGATGCTTCTTCCTATGGGATGTTCTGCTTACATTGTGTTTGTATTAGTCCATAAAGGTACAGCCCTTAAAAATGCAGACAAGTCAGTAGGAGACCAAAGAGAAATAGGTTCCTTTTCAAATAGAGGTCTGAAGCCAGTTTCCAGTGGTTCTGCTCCAGCAGTGGCTGGCTATCTGCTGTAACACGTATGTTATGCAAGAGCTTTGCATCTGCAAGCAGGATACTCTGAGCTTTGATGACTGGTGTCAGGCCCAGTCTGAGCCCTTATGGCTAAATTAAAAGCCTGGCTTTGTACTGAATGTGACTCTGTTACATGGAGGTAATATGCCTCTGTGTGAAAAGATGTTGATGTGCTCATGGCATGTCTTCTGTGCTCAGCATAACACAAGAATAGTGGAGGTCTGGTCCACTTGAGTAGCTATCTTATCTTACTTTGAATTGCTATTATGGGATTTATCCTGTATTAGCTCATAAATGCAGTCTACAGCCACCACCAAAGATGATATTATGGAAGCAAACCTTTCAGCACTGGATCCTGGATGCAACAATAATGTTCTTGTTTACATGGGGTATTTTTTTAGGCTGCATTCAGAGATGCTGAAAGTGTAGACAGATTTCAAATGATGATTTAATTGTTTACAAGTGAGTGTTTTCTGCAGCATACAAAAGAGATGAACTAATCCCAGAAGGCTTTTTGATATAACTTGAACAGATGATTTCCTGACATTGTTATATATCCTGGTTTAAGGCAATGAATAATTAGCTATTTAAGTTTAAAAAAAAAACCAAACTACCTTGAGAGCGAGATGTCAGCTGAAAAGCTGTCAGTAAATTGGGAACAGCTTTGCATGTCAAGTTGATTATAGCAATGAATAAAAGGAATTACAGGAAAATGAACCATGCAATGTGCAGATTCTAACTTCAGTCTCCCCCCAGTTTCTTCTGTCTCATTCTCCAGATTCCCAGGGTGTTTGTGTTGCTATCAGGCTGTGGAGTTCCCTTTCACAAAGTCCTGTTCTGTGGACAACTCTCTTGCTGTTTTGCTCCATCAGTGTGAAACTTTACATTCAAGGATTTCCCCCCTCTAGACCCAAGGGCCATTAATAGCATCTTTTGTCTGGCTTCCTGAAATACGGAGAGCCACTTACTGCACTTTGGTTCCATGCGACTGCCCAAGACCAGGCAGCTCAGCTGAGGGCAGTGGTTCTCCTCTCCTGCACGTCCAGCAAGCTGCCATGCTTATCCTCGAGCATCAGAGGCTATTTTATGTTTTCCAGAGTGGATCAGATGGGCTGTTTTCTGAGCAGCTAGTAACAGAGCAGTTGCTAGATCTGAGCTGAACAGTTTGCAGGCTTAGTGGGATGCTACTAAGTGAATTGCAGTGAAGAGTTTTGGAGCCTTTTTGACAGGAGCCTTAAGTTGGTTTTCAAAGTCTGAACCCTGTCTGTGGCTGTGCATAACAGGGCACTGTGGACATACAAGCTAATCAGGGTCTTAAAATTCTGATTGTTTTAAGCAATTGGGACTGAATTAATGTTCCTTCAATTATTCAACTTCAAAATAGAATCGTGCATTTGTATGAAAGTTGGGGATTTAGATGGCCTGAATCTTGTGAGACACCTACACCTATGGAAGCAATACAGGCTGCAGTGTGGTGAATGCTTTAAAATCATTGGAATTGGGCATTAATAATCCATGTGTCCCATCTCAGTACAGCCAGGATGGCTTCAGCGGGTCAGTTGATGATGTGAGCATGTTTGACATAGGTTGAAAATAAGTCAGCACTGTGGCCTCCAGTGGTTTCCACACTGATGCAGCACAGATACAGTGTGAGTGTATACCAGAGCAGTGACACCGTGGGCTGCACACCAGGATAGTGATACACAACCAAACTCCTACAGTGTATTGCTAAGTACTTGGCTGTTTCTGAGGGGCTTAATGGCATCACATGAATGGATTGGTAGCTAAATGAAGGATTGACTAAACTAATCTCTGTGAGAATCCTCTTTAATGAGTTAATGAGGTGTTCTTAGGGGCTCCCTGCACACACAGATGCTAATGAGAGCCTTTCCAACTTACCAAGTGATGAAACTTGGATCTGCATCCAGGCTGATAATAAAAATGATGGATAGGTTCTGTTATTTAGGAAAATGCTTTAGTTCTGGCATGAAAACTGCAGAAGGGAGCCAAAGCTACAGTTCTACCTGGATATTCTTTGTTTTCCCAGAGTGTATTGATTAAACTCAAAGCCTGGTGCTCGGCCCTCAGTGCACAAAGCTGAAAATCAGCAGCTGTATCAAGGAACAAAAAGAAGAAGCCTCTATTTTATCCCTTAAAGAGCAGCATTACCAAATTCTGTGCTAACAGATTTCCCAGGAAGACCCAGGGTGTGGTGTTTTGTGGGGGGTTTTTTGTTTCATGGCTGGAGGTTTTAGTTGGCTTTGGTTTGGGTTGGGGTTTTTTTTGTGTTGTGTTTTTTGTTGGTTTGTTGTTTTTTTTCCTGTTTGGGTTTTTGTTGTTGGGTTTTTTGGTTGTTGTTTGGTTTTGATGTTGGTTTTGTTTGGGGTTTTTGTTGTTGTGGGTTTGTTGTTGTTTGCTTGTTTTGGGTTTCTTTGGATGCGGCTTGTTTGCTTTCCTCCCCTTTCTTAAAGACTGGAAGGTAGGAAGTTTATGCAGAGGAAATGTCTGTTCCTAAACTGATTTATCAAGGATGTTATTCCATAAAACAACATTTTTTAAAGCAATACCAGGGAAATGGGGAAAACATCTTGATGGGATTTAGGGCATTGTGTTGCTTGTAGCGCTGAGATTGTTTGCTTTCTGGCTGTGCCTGAATGGTACATCTCACCCTTCCTCCTGTCAGAGGAGGACACCTGACACCTGCTGGGGCTGGATTTTTGCTGTGCTGCTCATTTGACTCTCAGGAAATGGAGAAAGTTGAGTTTATTTGCAGGGTGGCCAGTGGTGGGGGAGACGTACAGTGCATTGGTCTGTGTGAGGGGGGCAAGGGGGATGGATGGTGAGTGGCTGTGGCTAGAGCGGCTCTGATGTGCCTGCCGGGGATCTGGGGGCATTATCCTGGTGCTGGATATGTCCCCTTCTCTTCTTCACTTTATGGCAGGCTTGCTTCCATCAGGCACAATCTGACTTTAATGCAGTCTTCAGATTTCCTTAACATGCTTTTCATCCCTGTTCCAGGTCATCAGGAGTTTGTTCAGTAGGACTCCCCTCAGCTCAATACGGTGCCATTTATCATTAGCATTTGTTTACAGTCCTGCAGCCAGTCCTCTACTCCAGTGCTGTGCACTGGTCCTTCTTGAGTCTTTTTGAATTAATTTTTCAATTAGGATTTCATGAGACACAGTATCAGATGCTGTCCTGAAATCCAAAAAATATGACCTCTGCTGTGTTC
Organism: Melanerpes formicivorus; assembly: GCF_026170545.1. Taxonomy (NCBI): domain Eukaryota; kingdom Metazoa; phylum Chordata; class Aves; order Piciformes; family Picidae; genus Melanerpes; species Melanerpes formicivorus. The sequence continues at coordinate 9,180,942 of NW_027142366.1, read as the reverse complement.
CTTTAATCCACTCTGTCTGTAACTCTATCAAAGAACAAATAAAGCAATTAAATTTGCCTGGCAGGCTTCAATCTGTATAAAGCTCTACAGGCTGCTTCTCATTCTATTAACCTCAAGATTTTTAGATGGATTTTCTTAAGGAAGCTGACTTCCCCGTGTCTTTCCTTTTCCCTTTCCCTCCTGTAAGAACGAGGGCTGTGTTCCCAGCCTCTTGCTGGCCGCTGTTTATTCTTTTGAAAGATCCTGTGCTTGAGAATAGCAGGATGGAAATGCTCAGGGTATGACTCGGGCTTTGTGCCAGGCTGCACCCCTCTCCAGAGGGGCCCCAAGAGGTTGCAGCAGGGTGCAAGATGGTGAAGAGCTGAAGGCAGTGCTCGCAGCATTGGATGCCCGCACAGCCCAGCGGGCACAGTTGCCATCCTTTCCTCTGCTTCGAGACCAGGCCTTGCACTGATGGCTTTTGCTGTGTGCAGTGCAAACTCCGGTGAACGCTTGCATGCTTTTGTTGTTGTTGGGGTTATGCAGACACCGCTTAAGCTGCCCCTACCCCCCTACTTCTTTGTTTTTTCCGAGTGCTTTGATATGGATTTCCAGCTCGATTGCCTGCGATCGCTGCAAGTGAAAGGTGCGACTCTTCTGCTGACTGGCTGACTTCTGTTCGCACCGCAGCAGTGCCTGACTCAGCTTTGAAGCTTATTGTGCCTGAAGTCTGTGGTCTTCGGCTGTTCTTTTAAGTTTCTAACATGTTCCATAGTGCAGGTTTTAATTTTCTCCTGGTAGCTTGTTTGTCTGGAAACTTCAGATGAGCCTGCTCTTAGCGTTTGGTCATGGCCTTCCTGCTGATTGTCTGCACCCTGTCCTGTTTCAGCTAATGCTCCAGCAGAGCCGTTTGGGATTGCTCTTTTGAGAGCTACTGGCTAGGACACTTCTTTTTTTCCTTTAAATGCTATGCTTACACACTGAACTGAGTTAGTGTCTTACTCCATGTGCTTTTTATGTGTTTTTTTACAACAGTTGGTTAGTCTGTAAATACAGACTCCTCTAGCTCTATTAAAGCTGTGAAAATGTTCCATAAGGACATGGGGTTTGGGTTGCTTTTTTTGGTTTTTCCCCATTCCATCATTAGAACTACAAATAACCCACATCCTTTGAAATCATACCTAGGCTGTACCTCCTGGGGGCCCCTCCTTGCAGGTTTTCCTGGCAACATCTGCTGGAGAAGTGGGCATGACGCTGTGTCACGGCAGTGAGAAGCTGTGAGGCTTTCAAAGCTGAGCTGGATGGGAGAAACATGGTTTTCACTATCATTTTGTACCTGTTTCCATCTCTAAATACCCTGGTTATGTTGATCTTCTAGACTAGTATTCCTCATCTTTTTATATATTTGCCTTTCATTCTTAATTTGTTTGCCACTGGAAACAAACAGAATACAGAGTTAACCAGGTTGGAAAAGCCCTTCGAGATCATCGAGTCCAACCTATCACCCAACACCATCTAGTCAACTAAATCAAGTGCCTCATCCAGTCTCTTCCCAAACACCTCCAGTGCTGGTAAATCCACCACCTCCCTGGGCAGCACATTCCAATGGCCAATCACTCTTTCTGTGAAGAACTTCTTCCTAACATCCAGGCTAAACCTCCCCTGGTGCAGCTTGAGACTGTGTCCTCTTGTTCTGTTGCTGGTGCCTGGGAAAAGAGACCGATCCCCTCTTGGCTACAACCTCCCTGTCCAGTTTGTTAGGACAACTGAGCAATACAGTAGAGCTACTGCTCCTGCCAACGTGCAGTACATTATTAAAGCAAGCAGGACAGTTGACCCTGGCTCTGGATCACTTGGGTGTATCACTCTTAAACACAGATTTGAAAAGGTGGTGTTGGAGCAGCTGCGCCGTATTAAAGTGTCAGGGCTGAAAGATAAGCCTGCGTGGAGTTAATAAGGTAAAACATGAACTGTCTTTCACCTGGTACCTGCGAGACAGCGTGTCTGGCCTGGGTAGCTAACATATTCAACATGTCAAAGCAGAGCTTGGGCAGCAGCAGCCCTGTGGCCAAACACATTTTGCAGACATCTGGGAAAAGCTTCCTCCTGCTATCTGCGTACTGCTGCAGCTGGCCCTGGCTGGGTTCGGAGGTCTGTGCTGAGCTGGTAGCAGCAGATATTTTTTGGGTGGTAAAAGACAGCAGCGATAAGGATTGGTGCCAGCTTCATTTGTAACTGGAATTTCAGCATTTCATAGGCAGCAGATTCAGTTGGTAAGATGGAATTGGTTTCTTTTGAGTGATGTTTTTTATGGAGGCATTTGAGAGTCCTGGGCTATTTCTGGGCACTGACTATTATTGCTGGCTAAAGAGTAGTAGTAGGTCTTGCTGCAGTTCAGGTTCTGTAAGTGAGTGTAGTCTTCTATAAAGCTCCTGCAGATGTAAAATCAGTTTTATCTTTGTGGACAAGCAGGGAACTAGCAGGACTTAGATTTAACTGAGCTGTCCTTTAACTGCTGGATAACCATATGACTATTCATGTAGCAGAGGACACATTTGCCATGCTCAGGTCCTGGGCAGACCCTCAGTTTTTTGGATTTGAAGAGGTTACACTGATTTACTGTACTGGCCATGGATTGGAGCAGTATTTACCAGAGCCATTGGCTGTTAAGGAGACTGCAGTTCTTTCTGGTGGCAACATCTCCAGAGCTGGTGTGCAGAGGCATTGGGCACACCAGGTTTTCCACTAGAATGTTCCACTCCAGCAGCTGGGGTGTACCTCAGCACAGTGGGGGTAATATTCACCAAACTCAAGCTACTCAAGGACCAAATAGCTGTGAGCTGATGTCTCTGTTATGTCTCAAGTTAAGATCTGAAAGTACTGTCCTATCCTACAGCTGTTCTGGGGCTGAGGAGAAGAGACTTGGCAACTCAGGCCTCTTCACATTTCTAATACTATTATCACAGATGCTTTCTAATGCCCTTTTTCCATGTAGGAGAACTGTCCTGGTGTGGCACAGTTGTGTGTGAGCCTTTGCCTTACTCAAGCATATGTGAAGTTCTTCACTATTGTGCTATTTTTATTCTCTTTAACTTGGATTATCTTAATCCCTCTGTAATTCCAAAAGAATCCCCAATGCACTTAGAAATAAAGTGGGGGAGATACTGTAAGCATTTGGGGGGGTCTCTGATTCTGCTGTTTTGTCCTGGGTTTAGGCATTGCAAATGTCATCTCTGCAGATTTCATCCTCTGGGTGGTTTTGCTGTGTGTGCTGCCTTCCCCCTTTCACTAGGTTTCTTTCCATGGGTTGTTCTTTCCCACCTGTGCTCAAGTCTTGATCAATACCTTCATCTTTTGGAGGATTATAAGTGGTTTCAGTGTATTGATACTCTTCTTGTTTCTTTGTACTTCTTTTTGACTTGTGACTCTCCTGGGTGTGCTTCAAATGAGAAGAGTGAAAAGAGCTCAGAATATTCAGAGTAAGAATCCCCATGAAGTGCCTGTGTTGTGTACATAAGGATGTTGACCAAGACAGTTACTTCATGGTGCTGATCATGAAATTATGCTCCTTATGTTTCAGTGATGTCCTGGCTTAACCTGCCCTCCTCAATTTGCAGTTTCTCAGCAAACTAGATGAGGAAATGATCTTGCTGAAAATGTGTTTTCCCCTAACAGTTTGGTTTTAGTTAGCATCAGTTGTCCAGTTTGGACACAAGCACTTCATGTGTCAACATTAGGGGCTGGCAGAGGCCGTGTGGGCTGATGTTGCTCCTGAAGAGTAGGTTCATTAAGCTGTGTACTAGTGAGACTATTAGCACTAAGCATGCTAATTGCAACTCAGTGGTCTGGAGCAGCCTCTGCACACTCTGGCATCCCAAGAGCTTGTGGGAGCTGCAGGACCACCTGGCATGTTTGGCTGGGGCTGCTCCACTTCCCTTATGGCCACATGTAGCTATCACTAGTTGAGAGAGGAGCTTCTGGAAGGTGTCTGCATGTTCTGCATGTTGGCTTTGCTGTGGGAGTTTTCCCCTCTCCTGGAGCTTCAGTGTCTGTCAGCACTATGTGTGGGACTGAGGCCTGAACTCAGGTCTCTGCCAGATATAGTGGGTGGTTGAGAAACAGATGTCCTGCCCCAGTACCGCATGATGAGCCAGGGGACTCTGCTTTCACTGGGTGACACAAGTTCCTGGTACTGGAGGAAGGGAGCCTGCAAGCAGGGCTCATCCTGGCTCTGCTTGTTGTCCCAAGGGGGCTGCTTCATGTTAACTCCACCTTTCACTGTTTCTGCTCCTGGAAGCTGTTGTCATTGTTTTTATACTCCACATTCCCCCTGCTCCCTTTGTCTGTGGCTCTTGGTGATGGAAATTTGGGTCTGTGTCTTGCAGAGCAGACAGGTTGGTTGCCCCTTTTCTCCAGTTAGTTTCTGTAAGGGGAGGCTGTGTGTGCTTCAGGCTTGGCTTCTGCCACTGCTTGCCTGGAGCCTGCTGCTCTGGCTGAAATCCTGCCCTCCCTGAACACTTGTTTCCAGATCACTGCAGCTGTTGTAAGTGGTGCAGGCTGGTGTAGCGATAACACAGTAATTACTACCTGAGAACCTCTATTCATTCTAGCAGTGCTAGTGGAGGGAAAAAATGGTGCAAGTGCACTAATTTCCAGTCTTGGCATTTCAAGATCAGTCTTTCATTGAATAATTGTTTCTGATGCATAGTAGGAAACATTCTCTGTAGTCTTCTTTCTGCTAGCTGCCTTTTGGAGGAGGAAAAATGAAGTTAAATAGTAGCTTTTACACCTGTGTACTTGAGCCTCCTGGATATGTGTTAAGATGTCCAGCAGAAATAATGAAGTTATGATATATGTGGCCTGTGATGACAAGCTGAGATTTTTATGGAATTGGTGTATTAGCTTGAAAGGATCCTTTGCAGAGCAGTTACACCAAGGCTCTAGATACATTAGTACTAATGAGTCCTTCCCATCTTTTCCTCTTTATGGAAGTGCTCTTATGGAGCCTGTGAAGTGATGCTAATACTGAAAGGGGAAAAAAAATCAGGCTAGTGCTGTGCAGACCACCTTAGTAATGCCCACCTTTCTTACCCTACCCCTTGAGGCAGTGCTTGCAGATGTTGGTGCAGCTTGTGATGATGGGCAGTGTGATAAAAAGCAGGTGTGCAAGAGATTGGAGAGTTTTATTTTCTTGACTCTAAATGGCATCCTGTTGTGCCAGCCCCTTAGAAAGTGCCCAAGCATGCTGGAGATGCTGCTGTGACCCCTCTGCCTTGCAGTATGAGGACATGAGCTGGGTGACTTTAGGATTGCCTGTACCCCTCCCTGCCTGGCAGCTCCTGCCCAGGCTAGTGGCACTGGTGCTGCCGGAAAGTCTCTCTTCCTCAGAGGAGTCATCTTGTGTCCTGTGAGCACTGGTGGGTGGTGTTGAGACAGCTGTTAGTGGCTTTTATCTAAGGGCTACCAAACACTTCCAGTAACAAGGGGCTGGGTTTTGATGCAGAGACATGCAGAGACAGCCCAGGGTGCTGCTCTGGTGCACTTGTGCTACTGCTGTACTGCTGAGGCATGGAAAGTTGCCTGACTTGTGTCCCACTCAGTAGTGGAGAAACAGGCAGAAATGTGGGCACATGGCACCCTGGGAGGTCTCTTACAATCCTATATTTTTGCTTTTTGGTTTTTTGTGTCTGTGAACATACAAAGTTTTGGAGCCAAATTTGAGCAGAGGATGAAAACCACAGATTGGCAGAGTAAGCAACAGGCAAGTCATGGAATGAGTCAGCAGAAGAGGTGAAGCCACAGTCCCCTGGGGTAGCTGCAGCCCTCAGCTGCAGTTTGTGCAAACTGCCCTGGCCATGCAGGGAGCTGCTGTTCTGTGGTACTGCCTTGAAGGCGTCACTGCTGTGGCAGAGGACATGTGAAATGTCACTTTCAGGTGGATGCTTTGTGTCTTTGTCCAAAACTGTGGTTTCCTGGGAAGAAGTGTTTGGTGGTGATGCTGACATTTGTTACTGCTGCTTGCCTCCTTACCCTGTCCCCAACTGCTAATTATTCTTTCATGTCCTCTCCTGCCTGGCCTTGCTGGCCACCCTCTGCTGTGCCAGCACAGCTCTTCTTACCTTGTGCCATGAACTGGGTGAAGGAACTGATTCAGCTGTGAAGTGACACAGAACAAACAAAATGACAAAAGGAACCTCTCAGGCTGGTTCATTTCCCCTGTGTGGGTCAGGGCCTGGGTGCAAAAACTGCTGGGGTGCAAACACTGTGGCTTTGGAGCAGGGGCACCTGCAGCTGGCACTGACGGCTGGGGAGCAACTGCCTCGTTCCAAGCCACATGCAGGCCAGTGCTGCCTCCAGGGATAGAGAGAAGTGACTACAAAATGAGTGAATATCAGCCCATCAAGTGAAAGGCACTTTACAGGTGCCTGCCATGCCCATCAAAGCTGGGCAGAGCTGTGGGGGCCTGAAAACAGTCAGTGCAGAGGTGATGGAAGGGGCAGTGAGGGCAAGACATGGCTGCAGCGTGGGGCCCAGTGCAGCCAGCGGCACTTTGTTGGGTCTAAGCTTTCCTGCAGTCTCTCGGACTGTCACTAAAAAGGCTTGTCATTAGAATGAGGCATAGATTGAGTTACCAGATTCAAACCTGGTGTCTCTTGAAGCAGTGCTAAAGAAACATTTTTTTTTTGTGGCATGGAAGAGAAAGGGAAACCAGGGCCCCCCCAGTTTATTTGGCCCATGCTGATGCACCGTGTTCCACATGGTGCAGTAATGCCATTCAAAACTCATTTTTTCTCCACAGTTTTCTTTAGTCAAGAAATCTGTGGAAATTAATAATTTCCAAAGAGCAATTGTTCTGTTCAGGAAGCATTGGATTTCATTTGTCTGAAGCCTTATCTGTTACAGGAATCCCCTGATCTTTCAGGATGTTTTATACATACAGTAGCTGCTTCCTCTTATAGAAATAATGCTGTTTGGAAGTGAACAGTGCATGCTGAAAAAGCTTTTGTCTGCAGTCAAATTGGCAACAACTGAGAAAGCCCAGCTGATCTCCCAAGGGGAGTGTGTGCAGCTGGGCTGCTCTTTGTTACAGTGGTATTTTGCTCTTTCTATTTAAACACATTTTGTATTCTATCTGCAACACACACCTGCCAGTATTGTGATCTCCGTGCTATGATATAAATGTGAGTAGGACAATGCAGGACTATGTTCTGATGAAACTACATCAGTGTCCAGCTGCAAAATGGATGAGTTTGTCCCTGCTAAGTCTGTGAGAGAAGAGCTGTGATTGCTGACTTTATTTGTCTTTAGAAATGTAAAGACATCCAAGGACAAGATTCCTGTCACCTCTTCTTTCACCTTCGGATACGTTTGGGTTTCACTGACGTTTCTCAGTCTGCTTCCAGTCTTGATGCCATTTGGCCAGTGTAGCAGACACTGTGGTACCTGTGTTAAAGCATGCTGAGGACAGGGTACATTTCAGTTAGCATCATGACAGGGATCATCATGGACTTTTTCTGCTGGGCACAGCATGCTGCCTGGCCCATGTGTTACTGAATGGAGGAAATAGGTATCGAGGCCAATTTCCCCCTTGCCTTTTTTCCTTGGGTTGATATCTTACTTGTTCATTAGTGTCTTTACAGTGAATGTTAACTCAAAAGCTGCTTTATAGATATAACTGCAAGTAAAAGCTTCTTGGAGGAAAGCCAAGTTGGTGTGTTGTTCTGCTCTGTGGTTTAACCAAAGTGAGAATCACAATGACTTGAGTATCTGGGGATATCAGAACTCAGAATTAATCTCAGGAACCTGATAATGTGGCAGACAAGAATTTACTTCAGTAAACTATAGCTGTCTGATTTCGACAGATGTGATGGATGAAAGAGAAAACACCACTGACCTGGTTCCACTCTGTTAGGCTTTCCAATTAAACAGGATGCTGTAGAAAGTGAGACCTTGCAGAATAATACCTGGACCAGCAGGACAGTGGTTTGAAATGGCCTTTATACTTTAAAAGATGTTCCTTTAAAGATTTTGCCTGAGCACTAATCCCAGAACACTAATGATAGAATCTCCTGTAGGTGTCTTACCTCTTTCTAACCTCTTAATTGACTGGCTAAATAGGCTATTTCTGTGCTTTTGTGTTTATAAGCTTTTTTATGAGGTTTGGATCCTCTGGCCAAGCTAAGTAAGAGTTCAGACACCAAGGAAGATGCTAGACTGCAGGAAATGCACAGTGCACTTGCACATACAGTGTGCAGAGCTGGTGAGAGACGTTCATTGGGGTGAAACTTCAAACAAAACCAAGCACAATGTAACTACAGCTGTTGGAAGGAAGCATTTTGCCATGAACATGGCCAACCCTATTGTCATCAAGTCCTGAACACCTTTCTGAAAGGTTCTTATGCCTCAGAATTACAGGAGCACCAGCCAGTTGTAATCTAAGAAAGAAATGTAACAGAGGATTATATTAAAGGTACAAAGGGCCTGTGTGTGGCCTTCAGCTGTTCTGTACCTCACCTCTCTCTGCTATATTCTGGTTACTGCAGCATCCCTCACTCATCCAAATGTTATTGAGGTCCTGTCATTTCTGTGCAATGACAGGATGTATGGAAGAGGAGAATCTTTTCAGAGGACATTAAAAAAACTTCCTGTTGTCCTTCTTCAGGCAGGTGTTTTTGTTCCTGATTTTGGATCAATAGTGCCTCAGAACCCCTTCTTTCCCACTATCCCAGTGTAATGGCCCTTTCTGTCTGCTCTTTTTTGTAGATTGAACCTTCTAGTCCCTACACCAGCTTGAAGACTCAGGTTAGTACCAGCCCCCTGTCCCACTTTTTGTCTTATAAGAGATTCTCTGAAAGAGAGGGGTCCCTGCTGTTTCCCCACCACGTTTAATGGTGTTGGTGGTCCTGGAGAAGGTGCAGCTGTAACAGCACCAGCTCCCAACAGGACTGACTGGGTGAGAGGAAACCCAGACTCTTTACAAGTTACAGAGGTTTGTGGATGGTGAGGAAGGGGCCTAGTGTGCAATTATCCAAGAGCAGAACTGACTTGTTAGAAGAGAGGATGCAGTCATCTCAGGCATCCATTTATGGAAGCCTCATTTCTTTTTGTATGGTCAGCTCCCTGGCTTTTGTTGTGATCCCTGCTGCTGGTGTGTTACTCCAAAATGCTGCTGTGCTGACTATTTTCCTCTTAGACACTGCATTGAATGGTAATGAATCTGTGGAGGTGCCTGGCCCCAGAAGGTCAAAGTGACAGAAGAGATTTTACAAAGTCACTGATGCTTTGATTTGTGTTTTCTAACAAGGCAGCATAATTGATTTCCATTCTCGCTGATCTTAGGAAGACAGCAAGGGCAACAGTACTTGCATGCTGAAGATGAGTGTTTATTCACAACACACATTTCCAATGGCCCTTAGTGACTGCATAAACATTTCTACCTTTGTCTTTTGCTGGCCTTTCTCTGGGGAAAAGCTTTTGACTGTTTTATTTGTTTCAACAAACCTACTGTATCATTTTTTATGGACCTCACTTTGCCTATTGAAACTGGCAAGGAAGGATCACACAAAGATTGTTATACACAGTGGTGTTATAAAGTGGTATCAAAACAGAGTCCATAATGAAGTAGTGATTCATGCACTGTGTAGAATTAGAAATATGCAGTAAGGAAGAGTATTTCATTAATGGCTCAAAACGGTGCGAGAACATCACTTGGTGTCAGTGAAGGTACTAGGGGCAAATGCACACACAAATGTGAGCAGGATAATTTCACACTTGGAGGTGGTGGAAATGAAAGGGACATAAGTTGCTCCATCTGGTGCAGCTGCTGGCTGCAGCAGATTGCTGGCTGAGGTGATGCCTTCAACCCCAGCACACTGTGTCCTTGTCCTGTCCTGCAGGTCTCCATCTCATTTGCTCTTCCAGCCTATTACCTTATTGACTGGACTGCCATCAGCAGTGCCAGGTGACTTCAGAAACTGTTACAGTTTCAAAGGGCCTCAATATTTTGGGAGTCGGGGGGGGCATAAATGCATTGGTTATGAATAATTAAGGTAGGAATTAAGTATATGCTCACATGTGTTGATATTTCTTTCAGTGTTACTGAAAAACCACATCCACTTCTGAATCCATTTTCTGTGGAAAGCTGCTTACTTCTGACCTTGAAGTAAATGAGGAGAGCCAAAGCCATGTCTTAAGGGCATCATACTTCTGTCCCAAACTGTTCTAGACTGGGGGCTGCTCAAATGTAGGAGCTGAGATAAGGCAGGTATGCTGGTGTGGGCAGGGAAGGGACTGTCTCTGAGAGGTGGAAGTAAATCTGGATATCACAGCTGAAGGTCAGGGTGTGACTAGGGATACATTACTCTGTAGGTGAAGTGCTCAGAAGCATTTGGATTAGCAGTGGAATTTGTTGGTTTATACCCAGACTAAGTAGTTTGAGACTGGGCCACAGTCTTTGCTGCAAGCATCTCTGCTGTGAAAAAGCAACATGAGGAAAATAACATCAGCAGCTTTAATGCTTTGCCAGCTCAAACAGGTCATGAACTAAGATGATTGACAGAGAATCCCAGCAGTGGCAGAGGTTTCCCTACCTGCTTGAGTCCCTTCTTTTTTCTTCAGGGACAGATGGGAGCAGAGTGTAGTGCTGCATTTGAGATGTGTTGAGCAGACTCGTGAGCAGCTTCTCTGCCTTGGTGATTTCCTGCACAATGCTGGGATGAATTGGCTCATTTGAGACTTTCTCTCCACTGCCCTTAGGTTTCCTGCCCTGGCTTTGGTTTGGTTGGTGTGTTGAATGTTGGCTTTTCGAAGGCATTCTGTGTATTGAAAGGAAACTGCGTTCTGGAGACCTTCTCATGAATTTTTCATATCATTTCCTCTCCTTTTCCTGGTCTTCCAGTCAGCTGTACAACATGGACAAGTGTGGCTGCAAGCGATCCTCTGCAGAGAGAATGGGTGCTCAGCTCAGCAGATCCCTTTGAATTCCATTAAAAAGATGTATTTTAGATTGTGTGTAAGTGAGTAGAGGGAAAGCATTTACTTGAGAGCTAAGCAAGTGGTTTTGGCTGATATTTTTCCAAGGAAAAGACAGTTTGTGCAAACAAAATATATTTTATACAGTTTCTCTCTTTTAGAGGCTGATCAAAATGCTATATTGAAACTGAACCTGCCAAATCACACAAGTTAATCAAATACCAGTGTATGGGGGATCAGTCTGATCCATTTATACCTAGCTGTGTTGGGACTCTGTCAAAAGATGATGCAGTCAGGCAGTTCCTGTTCTTTTCCTGGTGGTGGGATTATGTAGCTTCACAACCAACTATTCTGTAGCTTTTCTCATGTTAAATGGTGTGCAAGAACTGTGAATCATAGCATGGATAAATGTGCTGCAGCAGATTAACAAATATTTAATCAGCTGTGTTCAAGGATGTGGTGAATTTGCCTTGTGTTGCAAAATGCTACTCATCTAGGGTCAAGCCCAGAAGCTTGGTCTTTCCTGTATTGGCAAAAATATTTTGAGAACAAGCCTCCCATTTCCCATCTCTAAATCTCACTGAGTGCTAATGCCAAACCCAGATACCTTGGAGCATCCTTGAGGTGTTTGATAAGGTCATGTTGTTAGGCGTGTTTGGCTGCACTACCACACCAAGAGAAATGGAGCGTAATCTGGAGAGAATGAAGAAGATGAGCAGAGGATGAAAGCTGATTCCAGCAGCTGAGATGGTTGTGCATTCCATCTGAAACAGCTGTTTCTGTTTGTGGCTGCTTTTCTCACAATTTCAGAAGTTCTCTCTATCAATGAGACTATGGCTGTTTGTGTTTCACAGTCCCCATCCTTCATTCCACAAAAATACCAGGAGCCAACCTGAATGGCTTCAGCAGCAGTTAGCCTAGAGATGAATTTTGGCCCAGTTGTTCATTCCCTTGGAGCAATGGAGTTATCCTCTATGGGTCAGAGAGATCATTATCAGTCTTCTTCCAGAGCTGTAGCGTTGTGACTGTTAAAAGTTGTGGGATCAGAGGCTAGTGATCCTTCTAAGGCTTACTGATCCAGAACCATGGAGTGTGGCTGCTGGCAAAAACACTGGGGCTCAGCATGGCAGGTAGTGGGACTCAGTAACCAAGGCAGCAACTGCAGTTCTGAACTCTGCTGTGTTCCCAGCATGAGTGCCCTGCACCCACTGCATGGACACCCACCTGTCTGTGTGGTGAGCAGTTGGTTTTCCAGCACTTGGAGGTCAGCAGCCTCTCTTCTAAGCTTATGGCAGTAACAGAACAGCCATTTTTTCCTTTGCTCTTAGAAGGCAAAATATGAACTGATTTTTTGCAGTGTGGTTTCCTAAAGATGCTCTCACTGGGTAGCTCCTTTTTGCAGGAGTGGCTGGTAGCTTGCAGCCTCCCTTTAAGTGATGGGTGCAGTTTCCAACTGAAGTGTGAAACTTGAAGATTGCTGAAATAAAATGCACTCTCAGGATCTAAACATAGGAGCTACATGCAATGCATGTGCCACACCAGCAGGATTTCAGCTGGAAAGTTACCTTGGCCAAGGGGAAATATCAGTCCAAAGAGGATTACACTGTCAAAGAGCCAAGGTGAAAGATGCTTTGAAGGCCTCTTCCCATGGAACACAAGTGCTCTTCCACACTGGTGAAGTAAACATTGATGCTTGAGTACCTGTGCTTGTTGTTATACAGCAAAGCTGGACTGCTTTTTCATACCCTTCTGTAATTGGAGTGCACCCTGCCTGCAGCACAGCAGCTCAGTACCTCTTACCCCTGTCAGCCTCTTGTCTCCGTGAACAGCTCAGACGCCAATCGCCCCGGGGCAGGATTTGTGTTTTAACAGTAGTGCCTTCAGAGAGACCAGAGGAGAAGAGTGCTTCTTACTGTCCTCTCTGCCATTTCATCTGACTGGTTTTGAAAAGCTAGCTCTTTCTACAACAAAATGTCCTACCCTGGAGAGAATCACGTAAGGAACAAGAATTGTCGTATTAGAAGGTATTTATTATCCTGTAATTGCTTTCTCTGAAATTGATTTCTGGCTTAATTCAATGAAAGCCTCAGAACTGCAGGTTCGTGGTGTGCCACTCTGTCGTGGGTGTTGCACTTCACAATTAAGTGGCCACTTTGAAAAGCGAAAACATGCTCTTGGTGCCTTTCCTGTGAGCACCTAGCAAGATGCTTTTGTCGCTGGGTACAAATCAAACAACTTCACTGCCTGTAGGACTGTCTAAATCATTGTCTGCTGACTTGTTTGACCTTTAATTATTTCTTCTGTTCAACTCAGAAATTTAAACCCATAACCCTCAGCTGTGGGTGGCAAGAGGGACTCGGGTCTGTGATATACCCTCATAGCCTGCAGGCAAGAGAGAGGCTGTCCAGAGGCACGCTGCTGCTTGGAAAGCTTACACACCTTTTACCCAGTTCTTGTTTGGGAAGCATGGGCTGCTGCAGGCACTGCTTGGATCCAGAGCACAGGTGTGGCAGCAGCCACAGCAGTAGCTGTACAAGTTGCCTAGTTGTGCATACTTAAACCAGGGATAGTTGCCTTTGCAGATTAAGTGAGAGATTTGCTCTGTGTGCATGGAGCTGGTCAGGATTTGCTTTGCTGGGGCTGCACAGCTGATTTCACCCAATGTCCATGTAATCAGCATTGCCCAGCTGATAAGAATTGCAAACTTAAAGGTACCATACCCACTGCTCAAAGCATGAGCAGAAGCACTCCCTGTGTTATTTGTTAGAGTATCATATGGAGAATATGACAAAAAATAGTGCACTGAATCTTTTGTGTGTCTGGTTTTGGGTATGTTTAGGATTACTTTCTGACTCTTGTGGTTATTTCACAAGTTAAAAACTTGGGGATTTTTCCAGTTTCATGGGGGGAAAAGAAAAACACACCATGAAACCAGGAATCCTGGAGCCTGTAGAAAAAAAGAGCATCTTGCAGTTTCTGTGAGAAGATGATTGTGGTTAGTAACACCAGAGGTATGGAGTCTTTCATAAAAGATGAATGTTGTGATGGCAAAGTAAACTTCCAGGGTACTTTCTTTTCAAAATGCAGGTAAATAGTTTTCTTCCAGTTAATTTCATTGGGGGGTGAAGAGGGTTGCACCTTGATGAGGTGCTGAAGTGAGTGAAAAGCTGAAATGCCTGTGGGACACATTCCACTGGGGGAAATCCTGCAGTTTCTTGCAGAGGCTGTGCTCACTTGAACTGAGGATTTTGCATGCTACTGTGGAAGTGAGGCAGCAGCAGCAGCATGTTTCCCTTCCTGCTGAGAAACATGAAAATACAAGTAGGATTCATGGGCTTACCTCTAAAATCTTGATAGTGCAGTCCCCATAGAAACATTCAAAGCAATCAAGTTGCTGAGCTGTTACTGTCTAATAATCAGACACACTGATTTTGGCAAAGATAAGCTCAGAAGCAGCATCCAGAATTGTCTGCATTGTTAAATCACACAAGAAGGGAATTTAGGTTGTCATAGGAGAATGTTCTTTTAGATTTGTCTGCTGAATGTGCCCTTTTTGGATCTAGGTAGGGAATACTCTGCAGCATTAACTGGGTCTATTTGCATTGATGATACCAAGGTACAGTGTCATGCAGCATGTTGCAAAGTTTTGACTTTGATAGATGTAAGTGATATGGCCAGAGAGGGGGAAAGCATCCAGCTTTGAACTTCCATCTAGCCCTTGTTTTCTGCACTGTTTCTATGGTAAACCCAGAGAAGTTTGGCATTGAAGGCCAATGGAGTTCTTTGCAACAGTCTGTTGCATGAAGAGGGACACATTCCTTCCTACCAGTGCTCTGAAACTGGATTTTTTTAAATGAAACTCCTTTTATATCTATCTATCTACCTACCTACCTTAAATTAAGAAAGGTCTTGAAAAAGCTTTCATAGGTAGGGGGAAAAGCCAGCAGCTAGCTGTCAGCTTAGTGACCTGGCTGCTGCCTAATAATGTAATTCCTTTCTCTTGCTCTTTGGAGGCTGTTTGCTCTTTTCTTCATGTTTTCAGTCCACCTGGTGCTTGTACAAGCACTGAGAGTGAAGCCTGCCCAAAGGCAGTACATGTAGAAGGGAACTTGTGTGGTGGACTTCTGGGACTGTCTTTCACCTCCTCTCTGAACTCTGCATCCTTGCTGCTGTTTAATTGAGCCTGAACTGCAGCAGGTATTTTCCCTATGTCAGATGTGGGTTGGTTTGGTTTTGAGGGTTGGTTGGTTTGTTTGTTTTGTGTTGTGTTTTTTTTCCCCCCATGTTCTGTTGGGGTTTTTTTTTATCCTAAAAGTATTTCTGGCCTGTCCAGTGGGTTGTCTTTCCATTTTGATACTGATTTGAGAAAATGTTCTTGTCCTTTCTAGAAACTGGTGAGTTTCCAATTGTCTATAAGTCCATTAGCTTTATGACCATGAGGTGCTCTTCTGCAGTGATCTCCAATTATGAATATTTTTAACAATGCACCTACAAAGCCTTAGGCTTCCAAGCTAAGCTCTTAAAACCAGGAGAATTGTGATACTTCCCAGCAGAGAATTTGAATTTGAACAGCATTCCAAATGCTTGTCAGCAACAGCTGATTTTTGTGAATGTGTTTAGCCTCTGATGGAAAGAGAATTGTAGAATTCAGTTCTCTGACTGGTTTTATTGTATAGGGCAAAATGGCAGAAGGGAAGATGTATAAGTTATGTTCATTCTAATCAATTACCATCAAAATCAAACAGTTTATTATGTCCCTGCTGTATAGTACAGCTATTGTGTGCTAGCTTGCCCTGCACTTCAGATGCCGTTATAGAACAGGAAAATTCCTGATTGTTCCAGAATAATGGTGATTGGACTGAAGGGTAAAAGGTTAATATCTGATGGCATGAGGTCTGGCTGATTGCTTAAACAAAGCTCTAATGCAGAACTGATCTGATGGATGAGGCTTTGAGCAACCTGGTTTAGTGGAAGGTGGCCCTGCCCATGCTGCTCTGGACCCATGTTAGTACTGGTAGTGGTGTGGTTTGATGGCATGCCCCATGTGCACCAGCTGTTTGTGGTGTCCTGGTCATGGTAGTGGGGTGGCCCTGGCTGTCAACCATTGCATCGAGTTAGAGGAGTGCAGGGCTGCAGTGTCTCAGTGATGTTTTGCCTGCATCCAGCCTCAGGAAGCTCTTCATTAGGTGAGGGTGTGTGAGGAGTCTGAGCATTTGGAACCAGTGTCCAGTCATCGGCAGAGCATTTAAGCTGGAGGCTTGGCTTTCAGAGCTAAAGCCAGAGCCTGTGTTATTGCCTAAGCTCCATGCTTTGTGTGCATGTCCAGAGCTGACAGCCTCAGAACAGGATTAGCAAAATCTGTCATGCAGTGCAAATCCTGGGGATGGGAGATTGGAGTCCTGCACCACCGCAGCCTTGGGCAGAGCCAGAATGTGCCTTCTCTGCCTGCTTGGCGCTCGCAGCCTGGCACCCCAAAGCAATGCCTGCGTCTGTGCTCAGAATAAAACCAAGCCAAACACCCTGCTGAGGTTTGCTGCTTTCTGTGAAAGGTGGGATTTTCCTCCATGGGGAGTGCAAGCCTGCGAGGTGGGAGCCCTAGAGACATCCTCTCCTCAGACTGGGAGGACACAGTCCTTCTGTATTGGCATCCCAGGATGCTCTGCCCACAATGCCCTGCACTACCTCTGGGAGCCTGTGGAGAGCAAATGAAGGGTCAGTTCCCTGCTCTTTGTTGCAGGAGTTTATTTTATATGTGCTGCTGAACAGGAGACAAAATCTGCAGTTTTAAGATCCAGTCAAGATGAAAATAGCATTTGAGGAGCCTGTGATGCTGCTGGCTTCTGTTAGGGCAGCAACAGCCTGGTGCTGGCATTTGTAATGGGTTAATAATTTGTATGCATTACAGCAAAGGCAGGCTTGGAGAGGAGCTTCCAGGAAGGGTCCTGCTTGCAAGCAGGTTTGATAAGGTCCTTGAAGAGTCAGCTTTAAAACAGCTGTAGCTCAGAAATAACTGTTTTCTTGCTGATTATGTCTAAGAGAATTTATTATACATATTATTCCATGAATTTACAGGAACTAGAAGGATTTTTTATTCATATTATTTCTTTGTTCCTTTGTCTTTTGGCATTTAGTTGAACTTCATTATATGTAGCACACGTTACCTAATGGTTGTAATTGCTTCTAACATGACTGTCTTCTGATGCTTGAATTGACATGTTTTTAAAGAATGCTGATGACAAAGTCATTCTGTTAGAAGAGCAATAACTTAAGTGCCTATAAAATGATTCTAAGTTCACTATTTGCAAACAATGTAGATGCTAATATTGTGGTGGCCTTCAACAGTGTTTGGTTTCTTAGTAGGCAGGAAAATGTGCACCGTTTGATTGCTGCTTCCAGAGCACCTTTCTGACAGCTCAGCTTTGAACTTGCCTTGGTACTTCTATCCATGGTGCTTGTTAGCTAGACCAAGTGTCTTACATAGGTCAAGAAGTTAGTCTTGACTAATAGTTGAAAGGAACAAACAAGCAAAAAAGCAAAAGACAATTTAAATAACAAATCAATGAAGCTTTATCAGTAAGTGCCAGAACAGGCTCATGCTAACCTTTCTCAAGGCTTGCTGCCTGTTCCTTTGCCTGTGACAGCGCAGACATGTAGCACAAATGGAGGTCATCGCTGGTTTATTTTAGACATCAGCCTGGTGGCTGACACACTCTTCTCATTCAATGGGTTTTGTTTATCCAGTTGAGTAGCTTTTTATTTATAGCCCAGCCTTTCAAAACTGACACAGACATGAAAATGTTGATGTTTTTATGCAGTTTTAAAATTCCTATGTGGGGAGCTTAAGCTCAAACACTCGAGTCTCTGCTCCAGATTCCTGTTGTCATGCTGTGCAGAAGTCCCTCTCTGACCCTCCTGCTCATATGGCAGTTTGGTAGCTGAGTAACTTCTGTGAAGCTAGTGGAGTTGGTGTGCTGCCTGTGAATGCAGAGGTGTGTGCAAACCTCACTCATGTTGGAGACATTTATAGGTTGTGTCTGGACGTGTACTGTATGCAAAAGTATTTTTAATATGAATTTCCCACTGGTTTGGCTTTTACTAACATTGATGTTTTGGGTATGTTCTGGTTCCAGCTTAGATGCAAGTTTTTCCCCTGTAAATCATACACCATAATAAACACACAGCTCATTTACCATGCAGGGAAAGAAGGGAAGAAAAATAGGTTTTGATTTATTTTTACACAGTGCCAATACCATGACTGTGCCATTTTAGACTATTACCTGCAAAGTCACTCTGCAGGCTGTGCTGTTCCAAGCTGCATTTAGTCCAGAGTGAATTGGGAGGCCTTGGCATCATGCCTAGTTTACACTAAGCCTGCCAGCAGATGAAGTTAATCAAGAATTGTTGGTCCAAGGTGAATTCTTGCTCTTTCTGTGATAGACAGTCCTAGATTTTGAGCTTATCATTTCAGCTTCAGGATTAGCTTGTGTCTTTTCAAAAGCATGTTTTCCTTGAAGATGCTCCTAAAGCATCCAGCTGAGCCTGTCTGCTCCTGTATTCCCAGCTGAGTTTTTGGGTGCAATCACAAATTAAAATGTCATCCATTTGCTGTGCTGAAGCTGTTCTGTGTGAGGGAGCACAAGCCTGAGACTCTCCAGTGGAAGAGTGGGCATTGCAAAAAGTCAGTCAAGGACCTGGGGTGTCCTAGCTTGCAATTTTCATTTCTTACTGGGATCACCCAACCCCCCTGCCTCCTTGCCCAAGATCTTAGCTGGTTATGAAAATACAGCATTAGAAAGTTGTGGAATGTTCTTCTGGGACATTGAGGCTCTAGAGGGTCAGCAGGGCCTGCCTCTTGGCTGAGAGGGAGGTTTGCTGTCTGACAGAGATGCTCTTTTCCCTTGCCTCTGCCTTGGTTCATTTTGTTCCCCATAGGTAAATGGCTGGAGTAGATGTTTGCTTTGTCCTTATTTCCATTCTTTTCCATCTCTGGTATTGTATATATCCAAATTGCTAGGTATTTTGACATCTGAAACAGTGCATTGAGGGCTAAGTTCTGTCAGTGCTATTTGCTTGTAAAATGCAGTATCTTTCTATTGAGATTCAGGACTTGGCTTGAAATTAGACTTGCAGTTTGCCTTTCTTGTTATGAGACTGCTGTTTTCACTGGATATTTTGAAATCTCAAATAACTGTATGCTTCCACAAGGGAAAATAAATTACAGAGCTGGGTAATAGCCCTTGCTCAGTAAAAGACAAGAGAACTTGCAAGTTAGGCAGTTGCATCAATCTCAATGCTCACATGCTTTGAATTGAAGATGTTGTTTAAGTGTTTCCCTAAGTTTGGCCCTTGATGTGAAAACATTTGCTTATAATTTCAGTGAATTGGCTTTTTCTGTTTTAATAGACCTTTAAATTATTTATTGGCAACATGAAAGGGAGTGAATTTCAAAGATGCATGCACTTTGAGTCGACACATGTGGACAACTGCATTTAAAATGCCTGCTTCAGCATTCTGTAGGGATGGAGGATTCATTAGGCTGGTCACAATTGCAAGAGGGCAAATGCTGTGCAAAGATCATAGAATCAATAAAGTTGGAAAAGACCTCAGAGATCATCAAGTCCAAGATGTGCAGTGAAATTCCTAAAACTGCAGGAGGATGTCTGCCAGAGTTCTTAAAGGCATCCAGCACTCCTTGGGTTTGCATAAGAAACCAACAGAGCTCAGTGGGAAAAATTTTCTTAGAGTTAGAAGCTTTAGAGCTTTGGGTTCTAGTTGAAAACAAAACCAGATCTTTTGATGCTTTCCTAAAAGATGAGCAGATTCATAGGGTGCATCTTTGTCAGAAGGGACCCTCGAAGGTCATCTTGTCCAACCCAGCTGTGATGTTGTGTTAGCTGTACTTGTACCAGAGAAGTCCTAGAGGTCCAGAGGTTCTCTCTGATGGTTTGCTGCAGAGCAGGAAGCTGTGTGAATAATGGCAAGCAAATTTTGGAGAGATCTTTTCTTTGCCAGCCTTTGAAGCATAGTGGGAACACATTCTGTTGACGGAGAGAATTAGCCTGTGCGCTGCAGACTGCTGGTCTAAAGCATCCCTATAACCCTTAGAAATCCTTTGGAGAATTAAAAAACCCACAAATTGGTTCTTTTCTCTGTCTCCTTGTTGTCTTGATTTTGCCACAAGCCTCAACAGTGCCATGGCAAAGACTGAATGTCTGCCCAAAGGACCTCTGAAGCGTGTGTTTCGCCGAGGCTCGGAGCTCTGGCTCAGAGGCTGGGCAGCAGGATAGAAGGAGTCTCTGCAAAAGCAAGTGCCAGGTAGTGTGACCGATAGCCAGAGGCAAAGGCTTTCCTTACAGGTTTAATTAAAGTCTCAAGGAATAGGCATTGCCTGAACATTTTAATGCTCAGCAGGAACTTTGAGTCAGAGCCAAAGGATAATAAGAATTAAACCACATTTTAACCATGTACATTACAAGGATTTAGATTCTTTGCTGGAGCCGACTAATGCACGACTGTAGTGCTGTAAGTGGTGTTGTAGGTGACCTTTATGAAATACTGTCATCTTTTCAAGCATTTGTTACTAAGTAAAAAAAAAAACAAAGTGTTTTTTTTTTTTCCCAGCTATCCCACTTTCTTAGTTTTTCCAAGTTCACAATTGGGTTTGGAACATAGCCTGGAAAGAACAATTACACTGGAATCAATATTTTCAGGGAAATTTGCACAGCTTATTTCTACACAGGTACAGAATGACATAAAGGTAGCAGATGTAGAAGGATAGCTGTGAAGCACTGACTTTTCTTTGCCAATATTTCATTTAAGGGTGAGATATCACCTCAGGGACTGAAGAAAATAGGTGCTATTTGTGACAACT
This sequence comes from Melanerpes formicivorus, assembly GCF_026170545.1. NCBI lineage: Eukaryota > Metazoa > Chordata > Aves > Piciformes > Picidae > Melanerpes > Melanerpes formicivorus. Next base: position 9,160,121 of record NW_027142366.1, on the reverse strand, counting down.
CTTGAGCCCTCTGGAGAAGAGGAGGCTCAGGGGTGAGCTCATTGCCCTCTACAACTATCTGAAGGGTGGTTGTAGCCAGGAAGGGGTTGGCCTCTTCTCCCAGGCAACCAGCACCAGAACAAGGGGACACAGTCTCAAGCTACACCAGGGGAAGTTTAGGCTTGAGGTGAGGAGAAAGTTCTTCACCGAGTCATTTGTCATTGGAATGGGCTGCCCGGGGAGGTGGTGGAGTCACCATCCCTGGAGGTGTTCAAGAGGGGATTGGACGTGGCACTTGATGCTATGGTCTAGTCATGGGTCTGTGGTGACAGGTTGGACTCGATGATCCTTGAGGTCTCTCCCAACCTTGGTGATACTGTGAGTCTTGCAGGATGGAATTTGAACTCCATCTCAATGCCCAGAGATGTCATGGGTGCAATTCTGTTTTCCACAGGGGGCTTCCAAATCTTGATGCCAGCATTTAAATCTAAGTTTGGTTTCTTCTGGTGCTTACATGATGGCTTGAGCACGATGCCTGTGGAAGAGAGGCTTATGATTTGAGCAGCTCATCAGGCCCTCCAGTAACCTGTGTTCCTTGCTCTGCCAAAATAGATAGCTGTGGAGCAGCTGCAGTGAAGACTCTGTACCCAGCTTCAGCTAAACAATTTGCTGTGTGCTGGTTCTCTGTTTATGATTCAGTTTTAAAGGCCCTTTTAAGTGAAATTGGATACACTACAAAGTGTTGGTTTCATGTGTTTTATTTGCAGTTTAATCAGTGTGATCCAGCTGCCAGTGCAGGGGAAACTGGAGCTCGATTTTTAATTATCCCTGCTTTGCCTGAGTTAGGAATTCCCAGTGGTGCTGTCTGAGAAAAGATGCCAAAAACCGCATTGTTCTTTAATTAGCTGTTGTAATTGTTTCAGTCTAATCTCCATGATTAGCAGCAGCATTAAATACAGCAGTAAGAATAGGCCTGCCCTCTTTGTGCTGCCCTAGTAAACACAGTATTCTTTCTTCTGGTAAGGGACATAATATAAAATCAATTAGAAGCCAGCTAGTGTTGATTGGTAAATGATAAAGGGCAGCTACCATGAAGTGCAGACTGCTTGGTAAAGTTGGCTTATAACCATCCTTCTGGGATGGCTTTAGTGCCCAGTTTTGGGGGGAAATACCAGAATAACCACTTCTGCTGCAGAGAAGGCTTTGGGGATCTTAGAGAGACTCCATCCCACAGGAAGCCCTAGTGCAAACTTCAACGTGGTCCTTGCTTGTCGCTAAGGTTAGTGCAGGCCAGTTTTTAGGAGAGGCTCATTCTTACCACCATGCAAGGCAGGTGCATTGTCAGATAGGAACAAGTGCAGGATATTCCCCAAAGAGGTGAATTTTCATTGTAGGTTTATCTGAATTTTATTCTGAGGCTCAAAGGTGCTCTGCAGTGGTTCATTTGAGGTAGGGAATTCTTTGCAAAGAACATCTCTGCACAAGCACATGTTGGATGTGTTTCGTGATACCTAGATTAGATTTAGATCAGTGGAAAACTACTTCATGAGATAGAAGTAGAAGTCTCATGCCTGCATTGATGGTGTTGAGGTACTGCTAAGATACCAATTGTTATCTTTAAGTCCCTAAATACCTTTGTAAATTTGGCTTTAAGTATTGCTGATTGTGGGGAAATTAGGAATAACACCTGTGGAAAAGGCAGAGTTAAGGTAGATCATGCAGTTTCAAGTGTGTGTAGAAATGTAATGGCTGTAGTCACAGGCTGTGGAAATGGGAATATTTTGCCTGACGCCATGATTTTGTCAAGTAATTGATACGACTTCTTACGTCTTTTGATGACATTTGTCAGCTGCTATGCTCAAGTGTCACCAGCAGAACTGGCAGCATACATTCAGGTTTTCAGTATTCCTAAGGTTGGAAGGGACCTCAAAGATCATCGAGTCCAACCTGTCACCACAGACCTCCTGACTAGAGTAGGGAGGACACCACTGCCCACTGCAGGCTTGAACTCACGACCTTCCCATTAAGGGTCTTGTGCACTACCAACTGAGCCACCTGTACGTCTGAGTGTAGGTGCGGCACAGACCTGGGAAATGCTTCAGCTGGTCATACACCCAAAAAAGCCCAGGGGCCTGAAGAGTTCATTCTTGCTTAAGCCATATGAAATGTGGTGATGTTACCTTCCTTAGGAGGCCGGCAGGCAGGTGTGTTGCTGGCAGGAGGAGCCTGTGCTCAAGTGGGGGTGAGGGCATTGCACAGATTTAGGACTGAGGGAGGCAAATGCTGCCAGACATCCCTTCTGACTGTAAGTGCTCTCTGGTGTCTGACCCCTGAGAGGCACCTTGGAAATACCTTGGAAGAGTGGACTGTACTGCCTGTGGATTATTAATATGTGTACATGAAGTTAAGTCATTGTAATCTCTCTCAGGCTCACCACCAGGATTGTAAAACCTGCTTTGTTTGGTGGAAAATCACTTGCTGTGTCACTACACTTGTATAATCCTGTCTTGTGGCCATTACTAAAGAAAATGTGTTTCTGGTTTTAACTTTAACTGACTCAGTACCATGCAAGCACTGATTGCCTAAGTGCTGCAGAGGTCCTCTTACTACTGTTAGCAGTGACCAATTTGATCTTGGGCTCCGGTAGGGGAGATGCCATCCTTGCAGCACCTGTAGTGGCTGTGGCAGGTGCAGGGAGAAATTTTCATTGCCTAATCTTGCAGCTAGAAACAAGTGAGATGCAGTAATTGGCTACCTAAACGTTTTGCAACTGTTATTTTTAAGATCTTTAGTTAGCAACCAAGAACATGGAACTTTCTATTCTTTGCTCCTCCAGTTGTGGCACAATTATGCCACTGATGTGCTCATTATAACTCATCTCCAGTAATCCTTAGGGACTCCAGAGAGCTCCTTCCACTACACTATGAAGTTCAGGCTGTACTGAGTACATCATCCAGCAGAATTTCTCTTTAGAGAGAAAACTGCATTGGAATTAGAGTGCATTTATTTTTACTTTCACACATGCACATCTTGCCATGGGACTTTGTGTGGAGCTGGTTAAAAAGATAATCCTCTGTTTTCTGTTCAAACAGGCATCACTTCACTTGTTTAGCTGTGGGCTGCCATGAGCTGAGGGTGTGGAAGAGATGATTTCATAGGCTTGGGAGCCAGGTCCATTCCCAGCCAGGGCTCACCCCACCCCTTCCAGTACAGAGAGCTCCTGCAGCTCTAAAATGCACAAGAGTCTTCCCGAACAAATATGATCTGGCCTCAAATGGTAGGAATGGCTGTGGGGCTCTTGCTGGCAAAGTGCTCCAGACTGAGGAAAGCCGCTGCCTTGGAGAGCAAGCACCTGATCCAAAGTGACCAAGGTCCCTAAGGCTCCCAGGTAGTGCCATTGCCACCTGAAGTGGTGTGAGAGCCTGTCAGACCACTCAGCAGGACGAGGGAGATCTTGACTTCTTTCTGTCACCATCACTGCCTATAAAACAACCGAATGAAATAAGTGGAAATCAATTGACTCCATCCGAGCATGTTCTGTTTTAAACTCAATTCTTTACTGAGCAGCAGAGCTGCTCTGATTTACCAGCTGAAGATCTGTCCCGACAGGGGAGGCTTTGGTGGTGGGTTTTTTCCAGTTCTGTTTTGGTTTTTCCTCTCTACTCATTGGTTTTATTTTTCAAACATAACTGCTGGGTGTTGTGTGAATTTGTGACTTGCTGCAGGAGCAATCAAGGGATGTCAAAGGCTTCTACAGGAAGCAACAAACAAGCTCCTTTAGAGAATTACATTGGGAATCATCCTGAAAGGGTTCATGGTGAGATTGTTTCCCTGCAGTTACAGGGAACAGTAACAAACCTGATGATTCTGAGAATCGTGCTGCCTCCTCGGAGCTGCCCCGATGTTGTGGATTTGCTGCTCTCTCAATGTGCCATCTGTGAGGAGGAGCTGGGCACGCAGCTGAGCCAGGCAGCAAAGCTGCGCTCTGCCCGCAGCCACAGTTGGGCTCTGCCCTCCCCAAGCCACGGCTGGGCACTGAAAGCACCTCTGTGCTCCTGCACAGGCCCTTTTTGTCTACAGACCAAACCCGAGGCATCCAGGGCTTGCTCAGGGACGGCTTTGCAGGGCTACGTGGGGAGGATATTGCTGGCAGCAGGCGGGTCCTGCCGTGGGGCTGCAGCTGCAGACAGGGCACTCTTTGAGCAGCTCCGTGACAGTCACGTTGTTCTCTCAGAGAAAACCCAGCACTCTGAACAGAATCCCTAAGGTAGATCTGTGTGTGTGGGGGGAGTGAAATGCCGTTTCTGTGTTAAAAAATAAAACAAAACTAACAGTGAACATCAGTTTTTAGTTGAATTGAAAAGTGTGTTTTACCAAAGGAACCCTTCTTTGGTCCCTGCTTTGCCACTGGTACTAAGAGATGCTTCTTTTCACTCTGAAAGCATTTGCATTGATCTGCTCTGGGTTTGTACTTCAGCCACTTAATGGCATGCCAGCTCTTAAAATCATAAAATCCCCGTTGCCCTCTTGCCTCCTTTGCTGTCACATCACAGTGCTTTCAGTTTTGTCTTCATCTTCGGTGACAAAAAGTTTCAGGTCTCTTTCGGCTCAATACAAGGAGTGTTTTGAAACAGATGAGAAGGAAGGGGTGAGGTGGAATTGGCAGACTGGTGAACTGGAGGGTGCAGCACTGAGTTCATATTTTATAGCCTGCTTGGCCTCAGTGTGAAAGTTAAGGTCTTTAACTAGGGGTATAAACCTGTCATTACTCAGTGTATTATCCTTTGGGTGTATCACTTCATAGTGTCTTTTCTTGCCTTCAAGTGAGGGTGAAAGGCAAGTACAAAAAATTCCAGATCTTTATGGGGAGAAGAAGTGATCTTTGTTTTCCTGGTCATCTCTGGGTTGCATATAGTATCATAGTATCATTCAGAGTTGGGAGGGACCACAAGGATCATCTAGTTCCAGCCCCCCTGCCATGGGAAGGGACACCCCACACTAGATCAGGCTGGCCAGAGCATTGTCCAGCCTGGTCTTAAACACCTCCTGGGACGGGGCCTTGACCACCTCCCTGGACAGCCCATTCCAGGGTCTCACCACTCTCATGGTGAAGAGCCTCCTCCTCACATCTAGCCTGAATCTCCCCACCTCCAGCTTCATTCCATTCCCCCTAGTCCTATCACTACCTGAGATCCTGAGAAGTCCTTCCCCAGCCTTTCTGTAGGCCCCCTTCAGATACTGGAAGGCCACAATAAGGTCACCTCGGAGCCTTCTCTTCTGCAGACTGAACAGCCCCAACTCTTCCAGTCTGTCCTCATAGGAGAGGTGCTCCAGCGCTCTGATCATCCTCGTGGCCCTTCTCTGGACACGTTCCAGCACCTCCACATCCCTCTTGTAATATATATAGCAATGCTGGAAGACTTTTAATTGCAGTTTTCTTGATGCCTTCCTGCTAATCATAGTGGGGTTTAAAAAAAAAAATAGTAAATGTATTTCTCTGGGGGTGCTGGTGGATGAGGAGCTCCACGTGAGCCACCAGTGTGCACTTGCAGCCCTGAAAGCCAATCACATCCTTGGCTGCATCAAGAGAAGCGTAGCCAACAGGTCGAGGGAGATGATTCTCCACCCCCCCCCACCCCCCCCCACCCCCCCCCCTTACACCACTCTGGTGAGACCCCACCTGGAGTACTGCATCCAGTTCTGGAGCCCCTGTTACAGGAAGGATCTGGAGGTGCTGGAATATGGCCAGAGAAGGGCCATGAGGATGATCAGAGGGCTGGAGCTACTCTCTTATGAGGACAGACTGAGGGAGTTGGGGTTGTTCAGTCTGCAGAAAAGAAGGCTCTGAGGAGACCTAATTGTGGCCTTCCAGTATCTGAAGGGGAACCAAAAGAAAGCTGGGGAGGGACTTTTGTGGGTGTCAGGGAGTGATAGGACTGGGGGGAATGGAACAAAACTAGAAATGGGTAGATTCAGATTGGATGTTAGGGTGGTGAGGCACTGGTTCCAGGTGAGCCTGCCCAGGGAGGTGGTAGAAGCCTCATCCCTGGAGGTTTTTAGGGCCAGGCTGGATGTGCCTGTGACCAACCTGATCTAGTGTGAGGTGTCCCTGGCCATGGCAGGGGCGTTGGAACTGGATGATCCTTGAGGTCCCTTCCAACCCTAACAACTCTATGATTCTATTTATCTTTTTGTTTGGAAAAGCTGTTAAAGCAGAAATCAGGGAAGACTTTCAGTCTTTATAGCTTGTGTATAACCTATAGATTTGCTCAGGAGTAGGAACATGGGCAGGGCCCATGGAAGTGTATGCCACTGAACTGTGGGATCATGCCCAGTTCCTGGTCTCCTCCTGGCACCATGGAAAGAGCTGGCTTTTGTTGGCTATTTCTCTGCAGAGGCTGTTAGCAGTAGCATATGGGGGTAATTTTCATCAGTCAATAGTGCTAAGCAGAAGAACTAGCACATGAGCAATCCTTTCTCCTCCAGGTTTTCCCACATGCCTCCTACTGAAGGGCTAATTTGTAGTGCTGTGATACATTGGTCTCCTCCCCAGTTTTGCAGGTAAAATTCATAGCTTTGACTATCATCCTTTGTGTGAGCAAATAAGGCAGGGAGAGTTTAGGAAGTATATATATCACAGACTAAATGTTTAAAACGTCAGTATTCATTGGGACCTGCTTGGGTCCCTGGTTTGACATGCAAGCAGCTTGAGCTAATGACTGACTGTGAAGGAAATAGCAGGTGAGGATGGTGATGGGCAGCAGTTGCCAGGTTTAGCTCCGATATGCAGAGAGCAGGCCTGCCTGCAGTAACATGTGTGATATGTGGGGTCTGTGGACATCCTCTGGATAGCTGCTAAGCCCCACAGTGAGTGCTCCTGTCACATCTGTTGTCTCCACAACTTTTCTGACAGTTGCAGCTTTTTGCTCTCCAGCACTCTTCAGGGCCAGCAATGTTGGCACCTGGATGACTGAACAGTCTCCAGTACAGTGTGACAGTTACCATCTCTAAAGTTGCCTCAGACTCATCTGAAGTTGTCCCCTTGAGGCCCTGCTGTACAGAAAAAGGTGGTCTCTCTATTTTCCTTTTCTTTCCTGTTGTGTTTCTACCTTCTGCCACTTCTTTATGTGCACGTGTGGTTTGCCATTTCTTCCCACCACACTGCGCAGCAGCATGGACTACACAAACTCAGTGCTGGCTGCCAGCTATTGAAAAGCTGCTTGATTCTGATTTGTGTCTCATTGAGTAGCCAGTGTGGTTCACTTGACAAGTCATTGCTTGCTGAACAGTGGGGAAGGCAGGGTCTGCTAGCTTCTGCTCAGGAGTTGCTAAATTAATGGTGTCATCTGAGTGCAGCAGTTGTAGCTCTTATTGTAGCGAGGCACACTTGCTTTACTGGTGGCTAAAATCAGCTGTGGACCATATGGGGAGCTTCTAAGCTCTTTTGGATTTGCTAAAGTATTGCTTAATGATCATGTACTCAAATGTCTGGCATCACAGTGTCTATTATTTGACCTATAAAATCAGTGAAACACAAACTGTTGGCTGCCAGAACTCTGCCAGAAACAGTTCATAACTTATTTAAATGTAATGCTGGTGCACATTCTCATTTCTCTTTTTATATGGCTGTGAGCCCTCCCTTATGTAAAATGAAGTAGGAGCCCAAATGGGAGTGTTGATTAGAGGAGTCCTGTTTTGATATTTATATAGGAGAGCTTCATTGGGAAGCCTTTGCCCACAGCTTTTCCAAACCAGTTCAGGAAGATTTTTAATTACTTCTTTTTTGATGGGTGGGGGGTAGAGGGGATGGAAACTGTTTCTTGCTTGTGCTAATACTGAAGTGTCCAATATTTCAGTGGTGATGTGTGTTGTGGAGTGTCTGGGATGAAAGATGCTGTGTCAGCATTAGACAGTGACTGCATTTTAGTGAAAGCTGGCCACAGACTGCAGCAAGAACTCAGAGATAAATCATCCTTGTTTTCTCCCTTTGGGTTTGCTGAATCTGCAAACTGAATTCGCTGCCTCCTGTTTTGCTTTAGATGAGCTGTAGTTTTCTGTGAAAAATGCCTTCTGGTTTTCTTACAGGTCTGAACATCTCTCTCACCTGTCTGCTGTCACTGATTTTTCGGTTCTCACAATCAGTAGGTCACTTCATGAGTGTTCCACTTACATAGTGCTGTGCTACCATTTCCACATGCATCGGGCCTCGTTCTGGACTGGTGTCTGTGTCCGGCTCAGTTTGCTGCTGCCTGAAGGAGATGCCTTCTGGCTGGATGTGAGCTGCTGGAAAACCAGTGAGAACTGGTGGCCTCCCAGAGCTGCTGCCAGTCTGTGCAGGCTGCACAGAGCTGGTCCTGTAACCTGCTCACATCTGGCTCTGATGCATTAGTTGTCTTTGCTGTTTTATGCATGCACCAGTGTTAGTGGGACAAGTGTCAGCTGCATGATAAATGCAGCTATCCTCAGTTCAGAATTTAAAAAGCAACACCACAAGGCCCCAGGCTCCCTTGGGCTTCCTCAGCAGCCAGAAATCACCAGGATGAAGCAACTGTGCCAATTTCTCCCTTGGTCCCTAACCTTGTCTGGATAAGCAGCAGGGATTGCCGCTCTGTGCCTTAGCACCTCACGTTTCACTGGGGTGTGGAAAGCTTCCAGTCACCAACCTCGTAATTCTTAGACGTTGTGTTCAAATACTAGGAGAGTGCCACATCAGCAGCTTTATCTATTGCCATTGTAAAACAGAGAATAATCTTTTCTGCATTTTAACTGCTTGCTTGAATATCCAGCTTCCTTTAACAGGATCAGCAAAGAGGATGCCTGTCAGAAAAGGCTTTTTGCTTTCATCCCTTTGCTCATTTTGTTGTAAACTGGATTCTTCATAAGAAAGGTTGCAAATGTATGAAGTTGCAGTGAAGACAAGCAGGCTTTTCTTAAGCTTTGTTTGAAAAGCTATTTAATACACAAGTCTGTTGATGTCTGGGGGGGAGGGAGGGAATCAGGCAATGTGTGATCTGTACATTTGCTGTAAGATGTAAATGCATAATAAGTAAGCATCACGATGGCATCTGCTGGTTTGACTTTGGTGTTCAGCATATGTAGTGCATTTTGGTTTCACAGCTTTATAAATATTTCCATTTTGTGTGCCTCTTCCTAAGGACAGTAATGGTACTTGAAAAGTAGGAGGAAGAACTCCAGTGTCACTAGGAGCCTGTTTGGAGAAATGGGTAATTCATGGGAGGCTGGGGCTGGGCTGTTGGAGATGACAAATTAAAGGAAGGCAGAAATTTGTGAAAACACTATGTCCTCTTCTGTGGCCAGTCTCCTGGCTGAAGGACATTACCAGCAGGAGAGGCAGAGGCTTGCAGGGGGTCAAAAATTTGATGGAAATGTCTGGAAAAGGAACAAGGAATCCATTTTTATTTGTTTTCTGTGATAACATAAACCTGGTTTTAAAGGGACAGCAAGCTTTTGGATGGAAGTAGCTCTATCCTGACTTGGAATTGCTTAGCTAACTCTTCAGTTTACATACATGAAAATATTTATGTTAAGTAATATATGCAGTCTGCATGCATTTTTGAATGTCTCTTTCTTGTCTTTCCAAGACACCATCATGTGTGTAGGAGGGAGATTGATTAATACAACGTGTATGAAGATCTGCATAAACACAGTGATGGTGTTACTGTGCGAGGAACGTGACCTCAAAGCACTTTCCTTGTAGTAGGGAAAAATGTTTCTTTAAACACTTCAAACTGCCTCATCCTTCTGCTGTGGGGGTAAGGCATGGCTGCTGGATGTGGCAGATCCTTTGTTGCTGTGGTCAGCTGGCTTTGCAGTGCTGCAAAGTACAAACCCTACTGATTACTTCAGGACACTGTTGGCCTTTCTGGTGGCTTCTACTTGATTTAGCTCCTGCTGCCTTCATACCAGTGTCATGGCCACAATGGCTGTGATATGAGTTAAATCTGCTTTTGTGTCCTGCAGTGACCATCACAGCCTGCTCCAGCCCTTTGACAACCATGGAAATACAACAAAGTCCTGAGGAGCTGGCCGATAGAAATGTCAAATCCATGTTTTCATTTATACACAAATCATTTGCAGTTTGACCATAAGCTTTTAATCTAAACTGCTGAACTCATTGTGAAAAATGTGATTTTACCTAGAACTTCAGGAAGCATAGTGGGAGAAGCAGCAAGCAAAGTGCTGATGCCATTTTTTTTGCATCTCCCTGGGAAAGAAGAGGTAAGATTTTGACCTTGGGTTATTAGGGGAAAACCTTGAAGTTTTATTTGATGCCTTTCATTGCCGACAAAGAATTGACAAATACTGGTGGCTTTTTGGATCCCAGTGTGCCTCTGGATGGATTTGTTCAGCCAGTCTTGCAGGGCAGGGATCTTATGTCATGATGAGCTCCTGAACCATGCAGAGGCCTTCATGTTGGTGCACGTCTGCTGGTCTGGCAGTGCAAGAGGCAGGCTCGTGTAGGTGGATACAGTGTAAGGATGGATGGGATGGGGTATTAGTGCAGTTTTTCTTTGATGTTCTGGTCCTCACCTGAAGCTGTGTTACATCTTTAGGGATGCAAAGTTTTTTTTTTTGAGACTTCATTTGCTTTCACCAGTAAACCAGCGGGTGGAGGAGCCTGACTCATCTTGACAGCAGAATCCAGCTGCTGTCCTAACTGGGAGTAGAACTTCACCCATAGTTATTTGTGTGTTCCATTATCTACTTAGAAAAGGCTCTTTAGTTCCTTGTCTGACAGGTCTGCAGATCTGTAAAGATTGGAACCTGAGTAGGCAGCCATCAGACAAAAGGTGAAATATTGGAACAGCAAAGCAGAAGCCAAGAGATGGAACAAGATTAAAAGACGAACACAAAAGGCATTGTGTCAGGCCTAGATGGCAGCTGACAGGAAGGATGCCCAACAGGAAGGTTCAAGATGGGATCAGAAATATAGTCTGCAGGAGTCTGAGGGCTGTGCTAATAAGTGTTAAATAGACTTAATCCAGAATTCATTTCTTTAAACTGACCATGCTTTTTAGGGAATGATTCATGGAACTCCTCATTGTTTCTAGTGTGCCTGCTCTGATGAGTGTACAGAACCTTTGGCACATACACAGTTACACATTCTGTGTTTTGCAAAGCTGTTTGCTTTAGTGTTTCCTTCCTTCTTGCCTGATGTTGTAAAATGCTCAGGGTCTTGGGGGTCTGGGCAGTGTTTAACGTTTCTGACTGCCTATCTTCACCCCTGTATGTGCTGATGTCAGTGCACATGCATGACAGAAGTTATTACAGAGGACTATATTTTCCCCCTTCTAACTTCCATTTCTGAGTCATGCATCACTCTTGCTTTCATAATTTTGCCATTAGATCTGCCTGACCATTTTTGTGTTGTCAAGAGCTAAAATCTTTAGCCTCTGGCAATTGCATTGATCTTCAGTCAATTTTTCTTGAAATACACCAAAGAAAAACCATCAGACAGCAGAGCTTGGACCACCATCTGCACGAGAGGCAGCTTGAATAGGCTGTTGTTGGCTTACTTGGTGGCCCAAAGCTGAACTCTGGTCAAAAGGACATTGCACCCTGTTTTGAGAATCGTTGGGAAAGCTTAGCTCTGGAAAAGCAGTGCCCCTAGACCAAGTGTGGCATGGGATCTCTTTAAATCTGCACAATTGTTTCAGCCTTGTTGTTTCAGTGTTCCTTTGACTTCATATTCTTTGTAATGGAAAATGACAGTTGTTTTGCATACTGGAGAATCTTGCATGATTGGTCTCAGTTCAATATCTGCAGGAGGAAATTAAGATTACGCTACCCACACATAATGATGAGGTTCCTGTGGCTTTTTAATGATGTTTTCCTTTAAATACAAAGGCACTGTGGTGGTGAATAAGATCAGAACAGTAAGTCCTCATGGTCATGATCAGATCATATTTGTATTAATATGTGATTAAAAACTACTGCTTTGTAATAGCAATTAAAGCATTCCATGAGCAATTCAATAGTGCTTCTTAAAGGCTTTTTGTTGCACTTTATGAACACCAAGCTGACAGTCAGGAGAACTGGTGTTAAACAATTCCCTGCAATTTTTCATGCCAGACAGTTGCCTTACAGTGGGCACACTTGGCTCTGCTCTTGCCCTCCTTGTCCAGCTGTGTTTTCACTCTTATATGCAATGGCTGCTCCATTTCCTTGCTCAGAGTCAGTTTTTATCACACTGCATGCATTGGGTTTTGTCTGGTGTTGGATATTCATTTCACCATTGCCTCCTGCACTTCCTGCCTAAATGCCTAGGAGAGCAGTGGAAATCAGTCTGGGTTTCTGCTTTTGTTATGACTACTTTGTTTCAGCTACTGCCCTGTTGCAGTGGCCTTGTTCCTCCAGTGATGGGCCCATGAGAATTTGCTGCTCCTGTGGTGGATCCCGTGTTCTTGGGAAGTGCTGAGCTTAGGTGCTTCCTTCTTCAGTGAACTGGATCCTATAAAACTTTCTTGAGATAGTAAGTGGAGAGGTAGTGAGGAGATGAATCACAGCATGGATACATCTCCTACTGTTTTATTTGCTTCTCTGAATCCCTCCAGTTTAACCAGTCCCCACCACTTGTGCTGTTCTCCACTTGGCTTGTATGAATGTAGTGAGACTGGTGCACAGTTTGTGGGTTTTTTGTGTAATAAAAACTGTGGTGTAATGAACAAGGGAAGAAGAAAGCTTGCTCTTTGGCAAGCTTCTCACACAGTTTCATCCTGTTTTGTTAGTCGTTTCTTGCTGAGAAGTCTGTTATTTTGGACACACTTGGAGGCAATTTCCATTTGGTAGATCTGTTTAGAACTTCAGAAATTTCCATGCCAGCCAATTCACCAAACATCATCTAAAATACCTGGAGATATGTTGGGGGGAAAAAATATTACTGGCTCCTTCTAGGAGATCCCATTAAAATATGGGCACTGCATAGAATAATCAGCATTGCAAGGAAGCCAGTTGCTCACTGCAGTTAAAAATGTGCTTAATGCATTTCTTTGTGTTCTGCCTCTGCATTTGTGCTGGTGATAAGGAATATCCTATCTTTAAATTGGGAAAGGAAAAAAACTCCAGTTGCTGTTCATAGTTTAAAAACCAGGCCATCTCTGAAGGGACAAAGGTCTGAGTGCTGCTGCTGGGTCACCAGTAGAACTGTGGCTTGTCTGGGGGAGGCAGACAGCTGATGCTGTGTATTGGGCTGGATCTGCCCCTTGGGCACTATGCATGCACAGCCAGTCTTGATGCTGGCTGCCAGAGCTTTGGTGGTAGTGGAATGTAGCTCATGATCTAGATTTGCTCTAGGTTCAGTCACTGACCCACTGATAAAGACTATCATATATTTCCTGAGCAAGACCATGCTCTAGCATGCTGGATCTGCCTGGGAATGATGCGGCTTGCCTGCAGTGAAAGGCTGGCTTTCTCCTTTCTATTGATTTCCGAATGGGGACTACCAGATCTTCACCTTGATCTCTAAAAGGATCTCTGAAGTAGCACACTTACACATGGGAACAGTCTGCTTGAGTGTAGAGAGCAGAGGAATTTGTATTGATAGCTGTTGAGTAACATTGTAATTGTCACTCTCTATTTCATGGACAGTTGATGTCAGATAAGATAAGCAGGGGGTTTTCAACGGCTGCTCCTCTCTTGCTGCAAGGTTCTGTGTCAACAGGAACTTTTGGCTAACTAGCACAAATAAGGAAGTAATAAAGAATTGAAGTGACTACACTTATTTTAATCACTTCTCTGAAATTATCAGAAATCACTTGTTTACTGGAAGCAGCCCAGCTCATGTGCTGGGTCAGAGAGTTAAGGATGATAATAATCTTCTTGTCTAACAGATTCCTTTGTCTGCTCTATCTGAATTTCCTTGAGCAACTCCAGGAGCAAATAACAGCCCACAAACATTTGAACAGCCATTCAAAGACTTTACTTTCACAAACTGAGGATCTGGGCCACGGGCAGAGCCCATTATTGCCTGTTCCTGCTAAATGCTTTTGCTGTTATGAAGAACAACATGTGAATTAAACTAAGTAAAGACGACAGCTCCTTGTCGGCTTTCGCCGCACGCAGGATGCCTCCGTTCCCATCAGGATTTGCAGCAGGCTTCTGCTTGCATCAGATTGCTTCAGATCTGCTCAGCTAACATAATTTGATGCTAATAAAGAATAATAAAGGGCAACAATTTCAGATACGCTGACAATAATCAGTGGTCCTGCCTTTATAAGTGACAGGAGCCTAGAGCTTGTTTTCCTAGAGGAGCCTGCCGTATCACAAGTACTGATCTCTGGTCCCACCACGCTCTGCATCGCAATGTGCTACCTGCTGGGAAAGCTCATCTCCGGCTATTTGTTTCTTTCATGGCAGAGTGTTTTTTTTCTCCTTCCTGTTTGCTGTTCAGCTCATTGCTGGGCTGCATTGCTATTCCAGCCAGCGCAGTCTCAAGTAAACATTTCTGTGCCATCCTTCTTGTGCAGCCGGCTTGCCCAGCATGGGGGCAGTTGGGAGGGAAGTGGGGGAGCTGGTAAACCCCTGTGTTTCCACATACTTCTCATGCTTGTTTTCCTTAAATTGCCCAGCGTTCAAAAGGGGAATTATGTGCAACCTGTCACCAGGAGGGGCTTTTCCTGGAAAGCCTTGAGGTGGCTGTGGGTTTTACAGGCTGTTTCCACATGAAGAGATTGTGGAAGACTGCAGAAGGGGCTTGGCCCCTGCTCTGCACACCAGATAAAAGCAGAAGGGAAGCTGTGATTGAATTTCCCATTGGCCCCCTGAGAGAAAGCACTGCCAGATGTGTGGAGTCACTAACAGCTTCTGACTGTAAATGGAGTACAGGCTGCAAGGTGTCTTTGTCTTTCACCATATCTCAGTACTTGCTGGGACCTGCTGAGTGCTGTGAAATGAAGAAAATGATCCAGATGACCAAAGAACTACTGGTCAGACAGCAAAGGTAGTAAGTTCATCCTGCAAGATCTGCTACCCACTGAATTGCAGTTAAGTGGAAATAATGCTACCGCTGCCTATTGGCAACATTGTATTCCCAGTCAGCATGGTTTGGGCTGGTGCTAATGCTGTAGAAGACAAGAATCATAGGTTTGGAAAAGATCTCAAAGATCATCAAGTTCAACCATCAACCTAACGCCACCACAGCCACTAAACCCTGTTCTGAACTGCCATGTCAGCATGCTTTTTTACCACCTCCAGGGCTGGGGCCTCCAGCATCTCCCTGGAAACCTATTCCAATGCTTGTTCACTCTTTCAGTAAAGAAATTTTTCCTAATATCCAACCTAAACCTCCCATGGAGCATCTTGAGGCCACTTCTCTTGTCCTGTAGTTAGGAGAAAAGCCGTGTGTCTGTGTGTATGTCCGCTCCTCCCCCCAGCCTCCTGTTTAGGTACCTGTAGAGAGCAACAGAGTCTCTGCTTGGCCTCTTCTTCTCCAGACTAAAGAACCCCAGGGCCTGAAGGAGGGTTACTGCTTATGCTAATGTTCTGCATTTGTACAGCACTGCATACCTGAACCTGTCCCTGCAAAGACATCCAGCTGACTGTCAGTGGGCCTTGAATTTGTTTGTGCTTTTGGAAGAAGCTGCTGTATTTCCTTAAGGCCTCTGGGGTAAAGTTAATTTTGTATCACATGAAAAACTTCTGACTGCGAATAAGCTTCTGGTGTAGTTGCAAGATTGCTGCTTGCCCTCAGAAAGAGGCATTTTTGTGATGTGCTAAGAGGACAGTGTTAGTGAATTCATGATCAGAATATAGAATGAACCAGGTTGGAAAAGGCCTTTGAGATCGAGTCCAGCCTATCACCCAACACCACCTAATCAACACCATCTAATCCTTACTGTTTGATTTAGGTATTGAGTCCAAAATGTACTCAGCACTGGTTAGGCCACACCTTGAGTACTGTTTCCAGTTCTGGGCCCCTCAGTTTAAGAAAGGTGTTGAGATGCTGGAAGGTGTCCGGAGAAGCGCAACAAAGATGGGGAAACAACGGAGCTTGTTGGGAGCTGAGTTTCCTGCATGGCATAGCCTGTGAATAATGACTAGCTGAGTTACCATCATACTGTGCTGTTGATCTAGTTCTGCCAGCTGAGGGAGTGCACATGTTGGGATGTGACCACTGACTGCGTGTGGAGCGATTCCTTGATTCTGACATAGTTGTTAAGTGTGGAGCTGTGGAGTTCTGACCATTGCTGAGTGCAGTGTAATTGCAGATCACTCTTTTAACAGCAGTATGCTTGCAGCATGAGTGAAAGGCTGGTATGTGGCTAAAGAAGGTAGGGCATCATGCAACAGAGTGCTTGACTCATCATGGTTAGTGCAGTACAGAAAAAGGTTTTGGGCTGCAAAATGAATATTTATTCAAGCAAGGGTGGAGAGCACTTCCAGGAAAACTTTTTTTTGATGGCTTCTAGTAATGCATATGTTGCTCACACTCTTAACTGGGGCCAATAAAATGACAGGGGTTTGAACTTAAGGTGCCCTTTTTGTGTGTGTGTGTGTCAGAGGATTGTGTTCTCCTACATCTTTTAACCCTACACATCACTTATCATCATGTTGTCAAAACTCCTCCTTCATATAGCTCTTAATGAATGTATTTGCAAGAACAGAACCGTGCTGGGTTAGGAACTGGCTGGAGGGCTGAGCCCAGAGAGTGGTGATGAATGGTGCCACTTCCAGCTGGCAGCCGGTCACTAGTGGTGTGCTCCAGAGATCAGTGCTGGGCCCCATGCTCTTTAATATCTTCATTGATGATCTGGATGAGGGGATTGAGTCAGTCATCAGCAAGTTTGCAGATGACACCAAGTTGGGAGCAGGTGTTGATCTGTTAGAGGGTAGCAGGGCTCTGCAGAAGGACCTTGACCAACTGGACAGATGGGCAGAGTCCAACATGAAGGCATTCAACAAATCCAAGTGCCAGGTGCTGCACTTTGGCCACAACAACCTCATGCAGCACTACAGGCTAGGGTCGGAGTGACTGGAGAGCTGCCAAACAGAAGGGGACCTGGGGGTGCTGATTGACAGCTGGCTAAACATGAGCCAGCAGTGTGCCCAGGTGGCCAAGAAGGCAAATGGCATCCTGGCATGCATCAAGAATAGTGTGGTCAGCAGGAGCAGGGAAGTCATTGTGCCCCTGAACTCTGCACTGGTTAGGCCACACCTTAAGTACTGTGTCCAGTTCTGGGCCCCTCAGTTTAAGAAGGACATTGAGACCCTTGAACATGTCCAGGGAAGGGCAACAAGGCTGAGGAGAGGCCTCAAGCACAAGCCCTATGGGGAGAGGCTGAAGGAGCTGGGATTGTTTAGCCTGGAGAAGAGGAGGCTCAGGGGAGACCTTCTTGCTGTCTACAACTACCTGAAAGGTGGTTGTAGCCAGGAGGGGTTGGTCTCTTCTCCCAGGCAACCAGCACCTGAACAAGAAGACACAGTCTCAAGCTGCTCTGTGACCCTCACAGTTAGTTAGAAGTAACTTGGCCTCCATAGATAGAAATGGAGTGGTAGTAGTTGTTCATCTTTGCCAGCAAGTAGTAGTGCAGCTTCACTGGGTCTGTACTACAAGCAAGTGTTGCAAATGGCCACCCATCCATCCCAGACCTTAGGGTCCAGGAGCAGCACTCTGCAGTTGCATGCAAGGGTCTGTTTGGCTGCTGTCGGTTAGTAGATACAATATAGCACGATGTCAAACTTTGTGTTGCTGTGTATCCAGCACTGGATAACCGTGTCCAGAGAAGGGCAACGAGGCTGGGGAGAGGCCTTGAGCACAAGCCCTATGAGGAGAGGCTGAGGGAGCTGGGGTTGTTTAGCCTGGAGAAGAGGAGGCTCAGGGGTGACCTCATTGCCCTCTACAACTACCTGAAGGGTGGTTGTAGCCAGGAAGGGGTTGGCCTCTTCTCCCAAGCAACCGGCAGCAGAACAAGGGGACACAGTCTCAAGCTGAGCCAGGGGAGGTTTAGACTCGAGGTGAGGAGGAAGTTCTTCACCGAGCGAGTCATTCGTCATTGGAACGGGTTGCCCAGGGAGGTGGTTGAGTCATCGACCCTGGAGGCATTCAAGGGGAGATTGGACGTGGCACTTGGTGCCATGGTCTAGTCATGGGTCTGTGTTGATAGGTTGGACTCGATGATCCTCGGAGTCCTTTCCAACCTAAGTGATACTGTGATACTGTTGCTGATCTGCAGTCTGTGGTGAGCACACATCTTGAAGTGTTTGTGTTTCAGTCTCACCTGAAATGAGAAGAAATGTGGAGACCTTTCATTCCTGCATGCTTGGTTCAAAGACTTCTTGTGGTGCTAGGCAGGTGAAAAAAGATGTGAATGAATCTATTTCTTTTAGTGCTGCTCATATTAATAGGCTTTGCTCTTCATGCTTATTGTATTGTAATTCTGATTTAACAACATTTATCAGTGGAGGATCACTGCAGGGTCTTTAATGATTGTGGTTGTTCAAGCTGATAGTCTGAGACTATTAAATAAGCTCCAATTACTTCCCATTTGTTTGTGTTGTGGTTTTTTTTCTTCCCCTGCAAGTAACAAAATGTAATCCTGAAGTTCATTATTATTCTTTGCATTGTATTCATCCAAATAGATTTTTCTCCCTAATTAAGGCTGAATACATTGGTGCTAAAGTGGCCCTATGTTACAAGGGTATTTTCATTTGTATGTGAGGGTGGCTTTGGTTTCTTCCATCCATATTTTAATTATGCTTAATTTCTCTAGCTGCCAGAGATCCTATTGTGTGTCTCAGCAATTCACCCTGGGCCGCTCAAGATTGTTTAGATTGGAGTGGGAATAGGCCTCCAGATGAATTCAGTTGGAGTCTAGTTAATAACGAGTCACCAGGAAGCAATTTCAAGTGTTTACTACTGCTTTGACGGGTATAAAGTGTATATTGGCTGAATTTTGGGTGAAGGAAATAGAGATGAAAGCAGAGGAATTCGGTTCACGTTAGCCTTGTTATTTTTTTCATGAGGTGGGTCACTTAAAGGGGGAGGTAGGAAAGAATCCAAACCCCTGAGCAGGTTGGCTAGTAATGGGTATTGAGTGTGGTGCTCATGGCCATGTTCTGAACATGCAGCTGGTTGAGCTTTACTCTTATTTTGTGTTATTTCTGTATGATCTTTCTGGGGCATCTTCATCCAATAATGGAGCAGTACAATATGGTAATAATTAAAAACACAGAACATCTCCTTTTCAGTATTGTGTGTAATGAATCCAGGAGGCTTAGTAATGCTGGTAAATGTTGCAGGGCAGCTGCTCCAAGGGAGCAGCCTTTTGAGGATTTGATCACCTGGGAACGGTGCAATTGTAAGGGTGAGTTCCCTTGTCTGCACCGAGGCAGAGCCAGCTGCAGTGCAGAGCACAGGTAGAAGCAGTTGAAGTGTGTGTGTGTGTGTGCATGCAGCAAACCAGCCTGACCAGTGCTGCTGGTGGTGAGTTTGACTGTGAGGGACCCTTGCCAACAGACGATCTGTGTGCGTTAGTCTGGAGTCTCTAATGAAATCATCATTTGAAAGGGAGCAATGTTCAGAAAGCAGAGGCAGTTACTGGTTACAAATCCAGTTCTGTTACAGACTGTGGTGTCTTCCAGTCCTCCTGTGGAAGTACAAATGTTCTTGAGAAGTTTAATTAGCAGGAAACAGAGTTGTCAGTGTTTGAAATCCTATGGATGTGTGCTTTCACAGCTCCCTCTAGCAGTACTCCAGACTGTTTAATAGCCAGGTGGGTATTTGAAATTGCTGTTAATACAGGGTGGCTGTTCATACAGTACTGTGCTAAGCTGGCTGGAGCAAGGGTGACAGTCTGGACTCTGGAGGGGTGTAATGCTGGTTTACTCCACAGCCTGAATCACTCTGAAAGTAAGTCACATGTTAGCAAGAAACAGAAAAACTAGTTTGAGGGAAGCAGATGAAGTTTTGAAGTTTTATTTCAAACCAGAACATTTTTCCTTAATGTACAAATGTTAGGCATGAAAAAGGGGAAAAAAGGCCATTTCTATTCATGGTATTTCTACAGTGTTGTTTCTAGTCTTTTGGGACACACTGAAGTCCATTTTAAAAAATGCAAAAATCCATTGGTAGCATTTTTGGAAAGGAAAGGAAAAACAATCTTGCAAACAGCAATCACTCCCCAATGCAAGTGTTCCACTGCGGGGTCCCTTGGCTCTGCGTTTTGTGGCCATCCATCTGTTACTCCGCAGCCTTGAAATGCAAGTGTGCAGCTACAGCAGTGTCTGGAAGTATTTGTTAGTGCTGAATCCTGAAGGACTCTTGCTTTTTGAAGTACCAGCATCCCGCTTTTAACTCAAATGATTGCTTTTCCTTGTACTGTTTGTACATAATAGAACAGACTGTATTTGAAACACTTTCGTCTTTACCAGCTTGAAAGTTCAAAGTCCTCTTTTGTATCTTCCACTTTAATATCAGGCACAAAGTTACTTGATATATTTCTCACAAAATGTTTCTCGCAAGTCTTCCACCACTGACAGCTGAAGTGCAATGCTCTAATTAGAGTGAAATGGAAAAACATATGGAAAAATCTTAACAACATGAACATGCTCAGCCTGTGGACCATGGTGGGCTGCAGCACACTGGAGAGGTGCCTGGAGCTCCTGCAGAGCCAGCAGCGTGTCAGCTCCACAGGCTTGGTCATCTTGGGGGACAGGCTTGCTTGGTCTGAGAGTGGGAAGGCAGAGAGGCTTCAACATGTTAATAGAATCAATAAGGTTGGAAAAGACCTCAGAGATCATCAAGTCCAACCTATCACCCAACACCTCATGACTAACTAAACCATGGCTTCAAGTGCCATGTCCAGTCCACTCTTGAACACCTCCAGGGGCGGTGACACCACCACCTCCCTGGGCAGCACATTCCAATGGCAAATGACTATTTCTGTGAAGAACTTTCTCCTCACCTTGCATCTAAACTTCCCCTGGCACAGTTTGAGACTGTGTCCTCTTGTTCTGGTGGTGGTTGCCTGGGAGAAGAGACCAAGCCCCTCCTGGCTACAACCACCCTTCAGATAGTTGTAGAGGGCAATGAGGTCTCTGCTGAGCCTCCTCTTCTCCAGGCTAAACAATCCCAGCTCCCTCAGCCTCTCCTCATAGGGCTTGTGCTTGAGGCCTCTCCCCAGCCTTGTTGCCCTTCTCTGGACACGCTCAAGTGTTTCGATGTCCTTCTTAAACTGAGGGGCCCAGAACTGGACACAGTACTTCAGGTGTGGCCTAACCAGTGCTGAGTTCTCCTGCCTCACTCAGCCTTTATTTGCTGTGATTTTATTTTTGAAAGAATCATGATAGTGCCCATCCTTCTGAATGCATTTAGCAGAAGAGTGAACATCTGAACTATTGCAGGCAAATTTGACTTTGCAGTTTTACTTTACAAAGATGGAGAAAGAGAGTTTGTCTCAGACTCTTGCAGAAAAGGAGGATGGAGCAAAGCTGCTTTCCCGTGATGGCATTGGAAGTCAGCTGTGGGGCTGAAGTTGTAGTGCTGCTTGGTTTGTCAGCCTGCTGCTGCCCGTGGAACAGGTAGTCTGAGGTAGTTTCTTTGTCTGTGTGCCAAGGCAGATGTTCAAAAAAGGGGATGAAATTGGGAGTTTGAGACCACTGAAGTAGGAGGAGTGTTTATAATTTCTGCTCTCGTTCTGAACACCACAGTGTAGTGTCTGTAGTTCTGCTGGGAGAAAAGGTTTTGATTTCAACTAAGAGCGAGCCCTCAAATGTGCAAAGGTTAGGACAGAAGAAAATTATTTAATCCAGGAGCAAGCTTCCCTGTGGAGAGGCCATCCTCTGACTCCTCTGGCAGTGTGGAAGGTATCACCGTTGAATAATTAACAAGCTTTACAAAGTAATGTGCCACAGAGCTGGAACTGATATTGAATGGGAACTTGGTTGAGTTTTCTTCTTCTAGTGCTGTTTAAATTCTTCTTGGTCACAGGTCAGGTAAAACAGATGGGCCAGTAAAAACTGATCAGATCTCTTCAAGCCTTTGACTTATGATGCAGACTTCGAAGTTGCTTATCTCCTTCTCAAGGTGTGGGGTGGTTTGGAGCTGACATCAACACAGCTCACCCCAGCCAATCAGCAAGAGACTGCACAAGCTCCAGGCACTCATTTTGTCTCAGATATGCATAACTGCCCAGTGACTGCACATTTTCATATGTGATCAATAATTGTGTTTTATTTATGTGACAGGAGGGGGAAAAATACCTAATTTTTACAGTACAGGTGTTTGATTTTTTTCCCTGGCCCTCAAGGCCAGCATGGCCACTGTTTTGTATTTAGAGGCAGGTCTGTATTTTGCTGTTGCTCAGTGTGTGCTGTGCCTGTTTGTGGTTTGTTTGCTGTGTCTTTAGGGTACCAAGCTTTGCCAGGGGAAGAACACGAGAATATGTTCTCAGTACGAAGAGACAGCAAATCCCTCCGTGCTGGAGAGAAAATCAGTTGTGTCAGATAAACTGAAACTGTGAACATTTGCCTTTCAGGGCTTGATTGCACATGGTCCATCCATCTGTGTAGTATTTGTAGGGCTTCCTTGATATAGAAATCATACAATGAAACATTCATCCTGAGAGAGGAGTGTTTTCTTGTTGTTGGGAGGAAACACTCTGCATGATGCACTGAGCAGCTTTTGCAGACAAATGCACATTCTTACTGTGCCCTTGTGAACTGATTGGGGTTTTCTTTCACTTTCCTGACAAAGCCTCTCCCAAAGGAGCTGTGTGGCACAGACAGGTGGCAGGTGCTGCTGGACTGGTGCCTTCCTGGTCACTGCATGCTCTTCCTCTTGGATCTGGTGTCTTGAGGTGGATCCCTCAGCCACAAAAGTCTGCATGCCCTTGCTGTCTGCAGAGCTGGTGTGCATTTTTGTCTCTGCTGACTTATGTGCACATTAGGTTATCTCTTTAAAAGCAGATTTGAAATTGCTCTGGTGTTGGCTCTTTGCATATTGCAACAATCTGAGTGTCACATGGCCTAATTCTGGCTGTTGGCCGAGGCAGCCTTCCAGCATCAGTCTGAAACCCTGCGAGTTGGCCCCTAAAGGCTTTGTAGCATATTCTGGCTGTGCAGTAGGATACCTCACAGAGTATCTTCTGGGTTATTGCAGTTTTCCCTTGGTCAATATTGCACCTCCTGTCTTTAGGAGTCAGGATGGAGAGGTCTACTTGAAAGGTTACATGAGAGTTTGTGCCCTAGGTTTTCTGAACTGGACAAACCCAACTACAGATTTGTGCTTGAACCTACTTAACTTAGAGCCAAATATGCATGACAGATGGATGTGGAAAATGTGTGGAGAGAGGCAGCCTGGAGGTGTATAAACTACCTGGGGTCTGGCTGAGCAGGTGTGTTGTACTTGCAAAGCCTTTGAGAGTGTTACAGGCTGTTGTTAAAATCCAGTTGTCATTACAGACAGCTGTAAAGTTCTTCCAAATTCTCCTTGTTTGTGCTGGGTACAGTGAGCAGCAGCTGCTGCTGGGTTTGCAGTAGGTGACAGCGTCAGTTTCTTCCATGGTCTTCTCAGTAGGTGGCAAAGGCTCTACCTCTGTGGGATCCTGGACTTTCTCTCTTGAGATAGATGGGATGTTGAATTCAATCACGCTCACAGTACCTGAGCCCCAGACCCTCAATCACCACAGACAAAGTGGGTGATACACCAAAGAGCGTACATTCTGTGTGACAGATTTTATTAAAGCACATTAAGGTGGAGTGTGGAGAATTCTAACCTGTGCATTCAACAAGGAGCAGAGTTTGGAGCAGGATTAAAACTCTTATTGCATGCAATGGCCCTGAGCTTAAAATGTTATTTTTGCATTAATGTTGTAGTGTTATTTTTAGCATCAATGGCAATCAGTATGCAATTGGCAATGATCTCATGCACACTCCTGGGTACAGACTGTTCTTTCCCAGTTTGGGAGTATTTGCTAGTTGCTGAATTGCAACATGTGCACACACAGAAGAGGCCCCACAGTCATTAGACCTCTCCCTGCCAGGGCCCTCACCATCCAGTACTCAGCAGTTAATCTCTCCATGAATCTTCTGAGAACCAGATAAACTTAGGACCAAACATTTTGTCTCTGGAAATCCTTCTCTTAGAGCTGCATTCTCTGATGGATATCCACAGTGCCACAACTGAGCTTTGAAATACAGTGCTACAAAGTGACTAAAAGCCTCCAAAGGTTTCATTATTGAGGCTGTAAACAGGGTTGGCTTTTAAAATAGGGGTGTGGGAAATGCTTCAGCCTGATCCTGTCCTTCTCTGCGAGAGCAGAATAGCTTTCATTGATGCCAGGAGCAGGCATGGGTCATTGAGGCACAACCTTGACCTCCTGTGGGAAGGGTGCAGGCTTGCCCTGTCAGACCTGGCGGGAGGCTGTGTCACTCCCAGAGAAGCATGCGTAGGATCACTCAGAAAGGGAGTGTTGTGCTAGGAGTGTGATGGAAGCACAGCTGAAATAGATGCTCTTGAGCAATGTGTTGTGTCCTAGACCTGTAATATTGGGTAACTTTTATAGGGCAGCCTCCCAAATGAGCTGGTTTTGGACAGAGCCTCTTCTGATCAATGTCTGCTCTAACGAGAATTGTTCCGCTGCAAAGGCCAAAGTGGTGCTTTCTGTAACCACATTTTGGTGTGTTCTGTGCATGTGATGAAGTCTCTGCAACACAAAAATTAGCAGTGTCAGTTTTGAAATTACTGCTTTCATCTTAAGACACTGGATACATAGGACTAGCTGGGTAGGGATGCTCTGCTGAAACCCCTAGAGCTGCAGCCCGTGATGGTGGCAGGCAGCTGCACACCTTGACCACCACACGTGGGTGCAGGGCTGGTAATGTGGAGAGCCAAGACTCCGACTGAAATACCACAGAAGTATTATGTTAGATGCTGTTTGAAACAGGAGTGGGCCCAAATGGTTGAAATGGGGCAGGAGGACAGAGCATGGGGCAGGGCTATATGCTCCTTGGGATGAGGGAAGGCTTGTGCCTGTAGCACTGGTTTAGGCCAGTGTCTACTTTGTAGGTACTAAGAGTTACTGTTGAAAACCAACACAGCAAACACTCTCTCCCTTCCTTTCCCCTTTATCAGCATGTCATTTGCTGTACAGGTTAGGATTTTAAAATACATTTTTTTTTAGCTTAAAGACCAAAAAATGTTTAGTAGGAGTCAGTCTGAGAGGGAATGTAGCTGAGATGCACAGAAATATCCCATCATGGCATTGGCTTTTAGCAACCCTGGAAAAACTTTAATGGAGAAGACAAATTTAGTCATTTTTTCCTCCATCGTTGCAGCTAGCTCTTCTGTCCCTAAACTGCAGTATGGTGGAATGCTCCAGTTGCAAAGTGCTTTCAAGTGCATTTAGCATGAAAATTACCAACAGGGATACTTCACATTGCTGCAGAGCTCTGTCCCTGTAGCTCTCTGCACACTGCTGCTCTTCAACCCCAACAAAAAAGTCCACAGCTGCCCTTTCATAATTTCCTTTGTATTTCACTCCTTAACCTGTTGAAATTTAAGGACTATTTATAAAGAATAGCTCATACTATGTTTGTGTTATTTACATTCATGGCATTAATAGCATCTTAAATGCTGCTTGTGTTGCAAAACAGTTGAAAGAGACAAGGGAAAGCTCTGGGTGAGCCACTGAGGTACAGATTAAACCATCCATGCCCTTTTGTGCCTCATTTGGTTATTCTCATTTATTCATCCAGATGCCTGCAACTTCAGATAGCTCTGTGTGCTCCTGCCTGCATTGGAGGGCTGGTGGAATGTCCTGCTGTCAAAGAGGGAACAATGTCTCTGTGTTAAAGAGTAGCTGCAGTGTGTGGGCTATGATTCTTCATGGTCAGTGTAATTTAATGGGTGCATACCTGTGTGTATGTAATATATGCACATAATCACATATACATACACATGCACATGAGTGCAGAGAGAGCATCTTGCATTTAATTGTTTGAGGAAAAAGAGGTGAATTCCAGCACCCCTTAGAGGAAATGTGACAGCACGGCAATAAAAGTTTCTGACTGGCTGCTTCTGTACAAATCCAAGAGCATTACAATGGAACAAGTCAAAGTATACAAGTGGCATAGCTAAGCAGAGGTTTTGGAGCTTGTTCAACAGCAAAGGTAGTGCAACAGCTGTCAAACATCTGGAGTCTAAGAGCAGCCCCACTTCAGTGGAGATGTTTTGAGCTGATATTAATAAGCTTTACGTTTGTCTTGCTCTAGTTGCAGTTTGCTGGGTTTGGAGAATGAGCTATTCAAAAGTTTCTCGTTGCAGGACAGCAGAGGTCAAAATGATATTGACTCCCTTCATGGCCTTGGATAAGTCATTATCTCCTTCTCCTTCCTCTACAAAACCTGACTGTTAAGTGGCTCCTTGCAGAAGAGGTGTGAGAAGCAATTAGCTAATGCTGGCTAAATGTTTTGAATACCAAATGTGGCTCATAGGTGCCAAGAGTGGCTCCCATCAGTCATCCATAGCAGATGCTGTCATTTACCAGCTCCTGATTGTTGGTTGTTAGGTCTTCTATTAGTGGAAAGAAAACAGGACAGATTCAAAGAGTCTATCAATATTTATACTCCCTGTCTTCAGATGTTTTAATGACATTTCCCCATTGATTTAATCTTCTGTTGAACATCTAAATAAATTGTTGTGTTTCCTCATCCAGCAGGTCTAAAAATTGGTTCCCACTAGCCCGAGGACTAGTTTCAGGTTTCTATTTGGTAGCAATATACACATATAAGTGCCTCTTGGTTTTGCTCTAGTCTGGCACATCTGCTCTATAGCACATTGCCATGTTCTCTGTCTCAAAGATCCCTGGGGGATTTCTGCTTTTTCTTTGCTGTTGTAAACATACTCTGGTATGGGGCTAGGACAAGTTCCCATGGTAGTAGGTGGAGGCAGGGGTGAAACTGTGAAGCAGAGCATTATTCTGCATCAGACACATGTTTTACATGGTCTGTTCCTTTTCCTTTACAGGATATATTTTAAATGTTGAGATGTGGTCTGTGTATTTATGAAGTGTGCCTAGTGTGGAGAAAGGGAAGATGGTGGTCAAGAGCTGGTGTCTGAGCCCGCCTTTGACCCTCCTGGGGAGCCTCAGTGTCTGCAGCTGCTCATCCTCTCACATGGGGCTCAGTTTTGCAGTATGGTGTATTGTAACTGATTGATGTTTTCATGTAAGAAATGCTTCTAATGCATGGGATGTGACTATTTGGAGTAAGCTGAGTGTAATTTCTCTCCCCATTTATAGGATGGCTATTTTTCCCACCGACCAAAAGAGAAAATGCGAACAGACAGCAATAATGAGAACTCAGTCCCCAAGGACTTTGAAAATATTGATAACAGCAACTTTGCTCCCAGGACTCAGAGACAAAACCACCAGTCTGAGCTGGTGAAAAAACCTCTTAGCAAGCAAAAGGAGCACTTGAGAAAGAAACTGGAAGAGGAGAAGATGAAGGAGAACTTGTTGCTGGGGAAGAACTCCAATGAGGTGGTGCGGTTCAGTGATCACCCCGGAAAAAACAGCAGCAGCACCGACAGTTTGAAGGAGATTCACAAGCCTCCCAGACAGCACCTTTTAAAAAAAAGTGGAAACAGCTCCCCTGAACTGAGCCATGAGCAAGCACCCAAGTGTGAGGTCACGGGCAAGGAGGCCATCTCGGCCATGTCCCGCTCCAAGTCGAAGCAGTGCCGGCAGCAGATTGCGGAGGCGTTCTGTCAGCACAAGCTGGGCAGGCTGATGCCGGAGAAGGTGACGCGCTTCTGCACGCTGGAGGGTGAGTTGGCAGGTGGTGAAGGAGAAATATTGTGGTGGAAGGATGTGGTGTAATTGAAATGGCCTTCTGGTGACAAATAGCTGTACTGCAGAAACGTACAGTGGCTTAGTCTATGAAAACGGGGGAGGGTTTGAGGGCGTTTTAAACGGGGAGTTAGGTGGATGTCACAAGAGCCTTGGTAGGTTGCTACAGTTTCTTTTCATTTCACTTCCAGTTTTATATTGCACTATGTGATCTAAGTATTCAGCACCTACTCCTGTTTCTTTGAGTTCTTAGTCTGCAGACACAGAGAAGCATAGATAAAGTCTTGCTGTTCTGTGCAGGAGTCACCTGCGTTTTGGGGATCGGGACACAGCCATGGTGAAGTCAGTGCCTTATGCTAGTCAATAAAGAGTGACACTGCTGTTGTGCTCACATGGCCATTTTTCAGCACAGTGGAGTCCTAGCTAATAACCAGGACTGCTAAGCATTTTGATAACCCAGGTAGAATAGAATAGAATTAACCAGGTTGGAAAAGACCTTTGAGGTCATCAAGTCCAACCTATCGCCCAACACCTCATGACTAACTAAACCATGGCACTACATGCCTCATCCAGTCTCTTCTTAAACACTTCCAGTAATGGTGATTCCACCACTTCCTTGGGCAGCACATTCCAATGGCCAGTCACTCTTTCTGTGAAGAACTTTTTCCTAACATCCAGCCTAAATCTCCCCTGGCACAGCTTGAGACTGTGTCCTCTTGTTCTGGTGCTGGTTGCCTGTGAGAAGAGAGCAACCCCCACCTGGCTACAACCTCCCTTCAGGTAGTTGTAGACAGCAATAAGGTCTCCCCTGAGCCTCCTCTTCTCCAGGCTGAGCAACCCCAGCTCCCTCAGCCTCTCCTCACAGGGCTTGTAAGTATAATTTTTAAAACATTCAAGTAATCCACAACCGTGGGGGTGGGGGTGTGGTGGGGGGGGTGTGGGGATGTGTGTGTGTGAGAAATGTGAATTTGTGGCTCACTTCTGTTTTTAATGTTCTTCAATCAGCAAAAGGAATTTCCAAAATCCCTGTTGTGGAGAGTCAGTTACCTCTGTTAGCCTAAGCCAAGCTCTGGTTTGTTGCTTTTGGTTTCTCCACGCAGTCAGATCCCTGAGGTCTCCCTCAGCTTGCTGCCGGTTTGCATGTGTGAGCTGAGCTTTTCCTACTTAGCAAGAAGAGTGCTTCATGTACCACCATTCATTTAGCTGTTTGCTTCTCATACACAGAAGTGCTTTTTGTCCCTTTTTATTTTTTAATAAAAAAGCATTGATCAGTTGATCAAAGTAGTTATTGATTGAGGGCCAGCATGATCTGCAGCAGCTCTTATTTATGCAGCAGTCCAAAGTCCCCAGCCTGTAATTGGCACTTCAGCCCATGCAAGTAAGGATGTCTTTGACAAAGCTGAAAGTGCAGAGGGACTTTCCCAAACATGAGGATAGGTCTTGCTTTGGCCTGGGGGGGCATGGGGACTAGAGGATGGTTAGTTTTTTCCATTGGAAATATTTAGTTAGATCCTCTACAGAAGATCTCATCCCTGTGACTTACCAGTTTATTGCACCATTGCAAAGCACTGGTTAATACTTGATGATTTCATTGTGGGAGGAAGGAGGATCCAGGCTGCCACTGCCTAAATTAGAAGCTAAACTCCCTGTACACAGTGGGGAAAAAAAGAGGTGTCCCAGAGGATATTGCCATATAAGTATCCCTCTGTAATAGGAAGCTTAGGCTTTTAATTACGATGACACCCATTACTAGGGTGAATGGTGTGAGCACCCCATTTCCTACCCCAGTACAGCTGTCACTCTTTGGGTTTATTTGGCTGTTACTGTCTCTTTTAGTGGTTTTTTTTCATCCATTTCTTGTCATGGTGTTACTCAAAACCTTTAAGCTGGATGGGCAAACATTGTCAATAAAGAATGAATGGAACAGGCAGAAGCCTTAATGTTCAGTGGGAAGCAGGGAGAGGGACAGCAAAGACAGCAGAAGTTGAAGGGAAGATAAAAGAACAGTAGAGGGGTAAGAATTGAGCAAAACCAGACATCAGTGAGTGCCCCTGAAATCCCATTGCAGTACCACTGGTGGAATCCACTGTGATAAGTGTGTCTTTGATACCCTTCCCTCTTCTCTAAGGACAGGAGAGTCAGCTCTGGTCTGTGAGAAAGCTAATGGAGGTCAGCACCTTGAAGGCACTGTCTTGCACTTTTGGGATCAAGGGTTTAACTTTCTAATGCCATCAATACCTTGTGCTGGGAAAATGCATCACACAAATACACCAGCTTCTGGAGAGAGATGGAAGATGCATTGGCATGGGGCTGGGCACACATTGAAACTGTCTGCAGTTTTGCACGCACTGTGATTCCATGCCCTGCCTGGTAATCTGTCTCCCTGGGATGCAGGGTGACTTTTCACAAGTCTCTTGTGCCCTGCAGGTAAGGTGGTAACAGTGGTCTTGGAACAAAGAACAGTGTCCCCTTTTACACTTGAAACCTTTCAGCTCCTATGTGCATTGCACTTTGGTGTCACTGCTTCCTTTGTAAAAAGACATAGCAATTAGTCCAGGAAAAGCAGGAGCTACAAGCACCAACAAAGCAATGGGGATTTGTCCAAATACAGTTCTGTTGTGAAATACACAGGAATTTAGTAACAACTGCTGAGATATGAATATATCCCACATTGGAAAACTGAAGTGGAAAAAGACCATGGCTACAGTTGTTAGGTTTGCAGTGCTAGAGTTTCATTTAGGTTTTTTTGTTTTAGGCAGTGATGCTTGTTTAGAAAGAATAATTGGAGGATGTCTTAACTTAGCCAGATGGATCCTTGTGGAAAATGTTGACTTTTCTTTGCCTCAAGGTTATTAACTCCTGCCCGTGCTGGCAGTTGAAATTAACCGCTTCAACGGCCAAATTTCCTTGGCAAAAGCCCTAGATATCCTGTGCTACATTCAAGGTTGCTCTGGAGCTGGGAGTTTTGCTGTGGGGAAGTGGTAAAGCAGCAGCATATTGAGTGGGACATGAGTTACTTATGCAGGAGGTGCCAGTGCACAAGCAGATGGGAAGGAGATCCAGAGTTTGAAGTCACTTCTCAAATGTCTGAATACATATCTATGAAGACATACATATAGGAACCCCCAGACTGAAGGTGCCCAGTGTCTATCAGAAGGCCTCATATATGAATAACTTGGTAGCTACCTTCAATTTCACATCCTTTATAAAGATGCTTTGTCTGAGTTTAAGTGTGTTGTGATCTCAGATCTCTCCTCCTCACTGCAGAGTATAAATAGTGCTGTTGTTCATTCACAGAGTGGCTCCATTCCTCATCAAACACATCTTCACCAACTCCAGAGATCCTTTAAAGGAACTCAACTTGGTTAGGAGATGTCTGTGAAGCCCTCACCATCAGTTCTGGGGGATATAAAACACCCCATTATTAGGCTTGCTAACAGGGAGAACTCTGGGTAGAGATCTTGTAAGGATCTCTTGCCACTTCATGCAATCGAGGAAGTTATATGCTGTTTGTCAGCAGAAGTCAAACATCAGGGCCTGAGTCTGTGTTCAGCCTGTGAGGGCTGCTGCGTTCAGTTTAGTTTGTAAAAAAGGTTTCCTGTCTGTTTTCAGCAGAGCTGTGAAGTATAAATATTTATACACTGGAGCAGCACATTCATCCATTATCCCAACATATAAACACCTTCCCAGAGCAATGGTTTCCATTGAGATGTCATCCAGCATTTAATCCTCTTGGATCCTGTCTCAGCTGATCAAACCACAAAGTTGCTAAGTGTAGCTATCAATCACAAGCAGGACTCCATCCAGCTGGATTGTCATCAATGTGAAGTGATATGTTCTCTTGAGTGCTTATCAACAGGAACAGGATCTTACAAGCTGTTTCTTTTTCTTTATTTTATTGTTTCCAAGGGCAGCAGGCAATAGAAGCCCAATGTAACTACCTTCAGTGTATAAAAGAAAGAACTGTTAAAGCCAGGGGCGTCATGTTTGCTACCTGTTTGACATGCAGGCTTTACTTCCACGAGAGCAAGAGGACATGGGCTGCAGTCCCTCTGAGGACATTGCAGAGACACAACACTGCTGAAGCAGCAAAAGGGACTCAGCCACTTTACCAGCTACCTGGCTTGCAGAGCACATGAACTGGCACTTGCCAACAGGCTGGTGCTGAAAATCAGGCACAAATGTCTCAGGGCAGGGAAGTGGTGTCAGCGGCTTTAGGTGCAGCCTTACCTGAAGTCACAGCTGAGGTGAGGGCACAGATAGCTAGCAAGTCACCCTTCACTCAGGATGGAATGCTTGGAGTTTGCTAAAGTGTGTTAAGGGGAAATGCAGTCATGGAAGATAAGAGGGGAAAAGTGGGCTCAGTAAAAGGTTAGATGAGGAAAGGGCAAATCCAGTCCTGGACAGGTTAGAGAGAGGGTACAGGGAAGTTAATTTCTTCACAGGAGATCAGCAACCAGTGGACAGATTCTTTCCTTGCTAAGGCCATCTCAAGGCTGGTTCTGTGCAGGCCAGACCAGAGACACTGATCCCCTGGTGTGCCAGATTTTCTTCTGCACCAAGTCCCTGAAGTGTCTGTGTGTCACTCAGCATTTGCAGCTCTGAATCCCTTGCCTTGCAGGTTTGCTGGATACACAGCACAATTCCTCCTTAGTCGCTGGCACCAGGGCTGTGAGTCATTGTAGGCACAGTGCCAAGTGGTATCTGCATCAGTTCTCTTTGGGGCCAGCTTCTCTAGGCTGCCATCTCCCCAGGGGAGACTCTGGCTAGTTGTTATCATTAATGACCCAACCAGGTTTTATGCCTGACCTAGGTCTATAAGCCTAGATAAACCAAAAGTAGGTAAAAGTTTTCTGGGGGAGTGCTTTCCGAAATGTAGATATGGCAAAAGAAATGTCCCTAGGAATGCAGAAAGCCTCAAGTGAAAGTAATTTATTCCCCCTGGCTCTTCTGTTGTCTTTTCTTAGTTTGTAAATCAGGTTTTTTGCTGCCTCCATCCCTGTGGGGTAAACCTGACTCATAAAGTAGAAGAATTACCCAAGTATCCTCATTCCACATCATTCATCAGCACTGAAAGCGTTCTTTACAGTCCAGACTGCATTCTCCCTAGTTGCTTACTGATAATGCTGCTCTGGCATATGGAAGCCAGAGTTTTCAGTTACTTACAGACTGCTGAGAAGACAATTTTCCATTTTATGTCAGAAAACACAACATTCCTCTGGTTTTCAAACAGAGAGAAGAGGGCTCTGGAGCTCTGTATACTGGACAATATGCACAGGTAATACCTGTCTGCAAGTCTGGAATGTCTTCAGCTGACTGCTTCAAAGCATTCAATAGGAGTGGAGGGTACAAGCCACTAAGCTACCAAATACTGATGGGCTGGAGCAGAGCAGCTTTTTGAGGCTTGGGAAGGAGAGCATCCTCTATGTAACTGCACAGGAAAGGGAGCTGTAGCTCAGCAAATGCAGAATTGCACCCACTCAGTACATCTGTGTGTGCGCAGGGAGGTGTAAATGGACGGCATTGTGTAGCCTTCATGTTTGTGGTTTGATCTAAAGATTATTGATCTCTGAATTAGTCTTTTTCTCCTGGTTTCAAGACTCCCAATGACATTGGCTGCTGCTGCTTTTCTGTGCATTTAATCTGTTAGTGTGACACAATTACTGTGTTGAGCTATACACGGTTTAAGGAGCATGTAAGAGCCACCGCACGTGCAGCCCAGACAGCATTTTAATTTGCTGCACCACAGATGACTCTAGTTGCAATAAATTTACTGTGAGTAGACTAATTGCAAAATAGCCCTAATTGAGTAGTTATCAGTGAACAACATCCTGTGGAACAGAACTGCTCACCATTAATGGCGTTTAAGCCGTACGCTGGTGTTCTGCAGAAGGCTGGGAGGTAATTACACCGTGTCCACAGAGTGTGCTCTCTCTGCAAACCATGTTTCCAGCACGTCTTTCATTAGAAAGGCTTGTTTCAAGATTCACTGCTTGCATTTTAGGCAAAATGAGTTTATGAAATCAGTGGTGTGTCTCTCCTCTCCCCTCTATGATGTGTAAAGCAGAACCAGCTGCAAGAAAATGGGTGACGCTGTGGCAGTCTAAGGAGGAAAGTGAGATCCCAGGAGGAATGGATGTTGCCAGTGAGTCTCAGCTTAACTTTTATTATGCCCCCTTGTGCTAGTTGTAATATAATGAAAATAGGGATGTAAGCAATGAAGATACTCCTATCAGTCTGTCTGAAGATGGATCCTGTCTCATATGGTGCAGGAGGACTGGACTATATCATTTATGTGATGGAAATGCATGTAAATGCTAGAAACCAAAGTGCACATAAGCCACTGTCCACTGAGGGGGTATGCAGGAGTCCCACCACTGCCTGCGTTGCTGTTGGGTGACCAAGTACACTCTGGTCATTTGAAGGGAGTCATGAGGTAGCCTTGATGTAAGAGCTGCCAAAACACTTCCCTTTGCTCCCAGCTGAGTTGTTCCTGGGCAGAGAGCCAACTGAATGAGTGATCCTCAGAAACTGGATCTGACGAGCAGGTCAAAAGTAGGCAAGCTTCTCTGCAGAAGGAACATCTGTGCACACCTTGTAAGGGAGCTAGAAACATTCTTGTGGCATCCCAAAACACAGTGATGTTGTTTTGACACCTCCCTGAATCTCTGGGGACAGCTGCAGTGTAGAGGACAGGAGAAGGGTGTTTCTTAGGGATGGGTGAGCTTGTGGTGGTGCAGAGCTAAGGGTTTTTTTCTCACAAAACTGAGGCTGTCTTGTGTAGTTTCAGCTTTGGTTTTAGAAGAAATTCAGTGAGGGGAAAACTGGATTGCCAATTAATCATTTCGTTTAAATACAGACAATTCCTGTCGTGATGCATCTGTAAATTTAGGAGAATGAAATCAGACTGCTGTTCCTCTGTTTCTCCCATGTGATGCTACTGTCTGGTCATGTTTTCCCACATGAGGCCTGTCTGGTCACCTGTGGATGGGGCCACTGCAGACTTGGTCCCTGACAAACCAGGGGAGCAGGCTTGCAGAAAAATGTCTTGTCAAATGGCATCTTAAGGAAATGCTGAGAGCAATACATGACATAAGGAATGTAGGGCAGAGGGCCTGGAAGATTTATGGTCATCAGCCCTAGTTCTCACCAAGCTTCTACATTGGAAAGTTATATCGTTTTATGAAGCATTAAAGGGGGAGCGTGGGCAGGCGTGGGAGCGGATAGTGCCTAAGTATGTCCCCGCTGCAAACCCCCTGGGAAGAGAGCACAAGGGTAGCAGAAGCTCAGAGGATATTTTCCTAAAGATTACTGTGTATGTACAGAGATGAAAGAAAAGTGCTTAAGTGATTGCTAATACTTCCCAATGATCCAGAAATGTGTGGACAGAGTGTCAAGGGGGAGAATCAAATACAGCTATGGCTAGAGAAAATTACTGGTACAGTGATACAAGATGGGAGGGGGAAAAAACAACCAAAGAACCCAAAAAGTCCCCCAAAAGCAAGAACAAACCCACCAATCCCAACCTCCCTCTGTTGTACAGAGCTTGAGCTATACTGAGAGTCATGGTTTTCTTCATGTAAAGTATGTGTTAGAAGTCTGGAGCAGACTCATTACAGTGATTTTAGAAGACAGACCTTTAAGAGGACATCTCATTCTCTCCCTTTTTCACTGCTAAGCAAGAAGCTGCATGATGCAAATGCACAGTAGGACTGAAACAAGCTGGAGTTCAGGTTGCACAAGCAGCCCCAGTGTTACATTCTTTCCTAATTTGATTTTACAGCTGTGGCAAAACTGTTAAATTGTGATTGTTACACACTGATTGTCAGCACACAACAGCAACTTTCGGATTGGCTTTTTGGTTTAGGCCTCAAATGTCATCAAGGGCACAAGGAGATTGCTGGGGCTGACTTGCTGGAAATTCAGCTCTGCCTTTGAAACCATTGCACTTCTGTAAATATCATTACTTAGTGAAGCAGTGCTCAGTTTTCACAGGACTCTGCAGCTGCTGAGCTATTGCTGTGAGATCAGGGAACTGCCACGTTTCAGGAATCTTGCACTGGCTGCATCTCACTGGTTTGAAGTCAGTGGCACTTACTGAAAGGCCCATGGCAAAGGTCCATCATCTTCTATATTTCTCAGCAGCCTCCAGGGAGGACAGAGAATTTTTCACTTGTTTCTCCTTGAGCTTGCTGAAGCTGACTCAATATCACCATCAAGACTGTTCAGTGCTTACCTGAATGTCTTGTTCTAGTGGATATGGCTGTAAGGGTGCTGGGAAGTTTAAGCCAAAAACCATACTGAAGGAAAATCATTCACTATTAACCCAAACCCTAATGGTTTACTGAAAACAATTTGAGTAGTGATTGTGTGTGCTTTCAGTGACATTTGTAGAATCTATGGCACTTGGTGCCATGGTTTAGTAGTCATGAGGTCTTGGGTGACAGGTTGGACTTGATGATCCTTGAGGTCTTTTCCAACCTTATTGATTCTATGATTTGTTCTTGCAGGATTGACTCTCTTGTTGCCTTTTAAACCAGGATTTCTCCAGGTTGCTCTTCTCATGGTAAAACAGTCTTCTGTGGGCAGCACTGCAAGGAGAGTGCTGGCTGTGCTCTAGTGGCTGATGTCGCCTGCTGAACCATCTTCTCTTATGCTGATACAATTCTTCTGGAAGTTGAAAGTTTTGAAGAAGGGCCCTTTGCCTCCTAATGGTGTGCTTGTCTGGGCTGAGGAGAGTGGGTGCATTTAGGTTGTCAGTGGGTGGTACATACTAAACTCATCAGTAAGTGTACAAAGGCTTGGTTCAGACTTGGATTCAGGTTTCCTGTTCATCGTTACTGCAAATGCACTCTGGCTATGTTTTGAAGGGGCTGTGTTGTTCTCCCTAGGCAAGGAAATTCAACAACAACTTCACACATTTTTATTAACAGCAGTTGATGAACTGCATTTGAGTTAGGCCAAGAGTTTCAAAGTTAAAAATAAAAAAACAGCTTTATGTCTTCATGAATCAAAAGCTTTTATTTAGTCACTCCTCTCCTTACCTTCTGTTATTCCCTTAGGAATTACTGCCATGACAAGCAAAGATTCTTGTAGGAGGACACCTTGTTGACCTCTGTCATGCTGATGGTTTGAGGGCCAGCTTTATGAGTTCAAACACGAAATGGTACTGTAAAGATATCACATCAGCTTTGTGTGGATCAGCTTGAGGAAGCTCATTTGCAGAGCTCATCTCCCACTTTCCTGCCAATTCCTCCAGCCTTCATTTGTTTACTCTAATGACCACTTACCCTTGAGGTGTGATAGTCTGCCACGGTTGTAGGGCTTGTCAGCAAACACCACTGAAACAAAAAGTGAAAGGATCTTTTCCTACCCATCTCACTACTCGACTGAAGTTGAAGGCAGCCCTCCATGTAACTGGAATATAGGTGCTTGCATCATTCTCTTTGTTGCAAGGTGATTGCTTTTTGGGTTTTGTGTGGGGAGGCTTTCTTGCCCAGAGTAATGGTGAAGTGTTCTGTTGAAGTCTTTATTCATTTATATAACTCATTATAAGTTGCAAGAGAAAAACTTCTCTGGTGAGAATGCACCT
Source organism: Melanerpes formicivorus (assembly GCF_026170545.1). Lineage (NCBI taxonomy): Eukaryota > Metazoa > Chordata > Aves > Piciformes > Picidae > Melanerpes > Melanerpes formicivorus. The sequence goes on along the minus strand of NW_027142366.1, from coordinate 9,122,744 downwards.
TTGTTAGTAACCAGCTGTTAAATAGCAGCTTAAGCAGTCTCTCTGCTTACTCATCTGTGCTTTTAATTGGAAATTAAGGTTTCCAAGCCAGCCAATGGTTATTACTGTCAGTGGAGTACTTCAAACCATGCTACTTTTAGACTGGAAGCTTCTCTCTGTGTGTTGTATTGCCATGCTGAATAATATTGTTGAGCTTGACAGTAGCATGACTAAACAGAACCATACACGTTCATGTTCACCATCTATTTGCGGGCTGTGATTCATTCTGGGCAATTTACTGAATAGTAGTGAGGAAAAGGGAGTTTTAAAAGAGGAATTTGCTGCAATACATGTTGTACCCACTTGTACTTTCTCTTTTGCATGGACCTAGGTGCAGGAGCTCTGAAAGAATTTTGCTGGTGTATCTCTAAGTCTCCCAATAGGGTCTATCCCAAAGTCATTCTTGTTGTCTGAGATAAAGTCACATTCTTTGGTCACTCATTCAAAAGCATTATAGGGAATATACTGCCTTGCAGAAGGGAAAGCTGGACCGGAGAACCCAGCCTGGCTCAGGGGCCCAGCTTGCTAAGTAAGCGAATAGCTAATGAGAGCACTAAAATGTGTAGCTCCATGTGTGAAAAACCCTGGTGTTTGGCTGGGGAGACGAGGGCAGGCAAGAGAGCAGTCCAGCTGTAGGTCCAGTCTGACTCACTGTAGCTTCAACCAATTTGTTAACACATCACTGGCAGCAGTTCTGCAGCTTTGTACCAAGACAATGCATGAATGTGAAATCAGAGGACAAGTTTTCTGTGGTGTTGCCTCTCTAATTCTGGCTGTTTGGCTCAGCAGCTCCCATTTGGTAGAAGAACTTGTGTGTGATGTTTGGTGGAAAATAGAATAGAATAAAATAGAATAGAATAGAATAGACCAGACCAGACCGGAAGAGACCTTCAAGATCATCGCGTCCCACCTATCATCCAACACCGCCCAACCAACTAAACCGTGCAACCAATGTCAGTTGTGCAGTGCATCAGTTGCTGCCTTCTGCACCAGAGACCTGGGGAAAAGCTTGACAGTAACTTCCTTTCTTGATCTGGCAGGTGTTAGTACATCTGATCTTTTTGCCCCCAAACAAATCCTTTCCCTTTGTTTCAGGGTGGCAGGGAGGGAAACTGTGCTTTTAGTTATTATATATTTCAAAGTCTGCCCAGTGCTGCATTAGTTTCCACAGTAAATTTCCTAAGGTAAAGTGACAAATTTTCCATTATGAATCCAGCTCTCCATGGAAGATTGGATTTAGGTCAGAATGTATTAGCCTGTGGAACTGAAGCCAATATTTAACAAAATGTCAACTAGCCTGATATTAGAGATTTTTTTTTTAATGGCTATGCACTTTTATTCACTGATGAAGTTATTTCAGTTGTGTAGTATATGTCTAGGCAATTTGATGTACAGAGCCTTGAGATAAAATTGGATAAACATGGAAAATGGTGATTGATTGGTGGAAGGTTGCAATAATGTCTGCCTTGATATACCTTTTATTGTTAAATTATTTATCTAATGCAATCTCCTACACTTTTAGGAGTCTTTAAGTTGGCATTAAATCAATGTTTAAATCTTCACTGTCCGAAAGGCCTCATAACTCACACTGATAAATATCTTTTAACATATCAGGAGGAATAATGATCCATCTTAATTCTGAAGGTAGGAAAGAGATTATTCTTGCTGTTTGTTATGAATCCCTTTAGAAGACCTGAGCCATAAACTGGAAGAATTAAGAACAGGAGACAGAAAGAAATCTTAGAAAGACAAACATATAGTAGTGGTTTGTCTGGAGAATCAAGAGCATATTAAGTTTGCTTTGGAAGATGAGTAAAGAATTTTCTCCAGGACTCAGCAGAACAGGGTGAGTTGATGTTTATGTGCTGGCTGTCCTCACAGGTACACATAAAGCCTTCCGGAGAGCTGTGCAGTGGCTCATTCCAGGAAGCAAAGAGAAGGGCCACAATTACTTTGTCTGCCAAACTGTATTCAGCATCTACTCCACATGACTAATTCTGGTCTTGATTTATGCTCAGGATATGGAATGAACATGGTAGATCTGTGGAATAGGAACATGTGGCCATGGAAGAGCTGCAAACAAAATCACAGGGTGGCATTTGGATTTGTGCCTTGGATCTGGTAGATAAGGCTGATCCCGTGCAAATGGCCATTGGAACAGACCATGTCCTGTGAAGCTTTGGTGCATTTGTGCTTGGTCCTGCATGTCCTCTCATGTGTTCTCCTGCCTAGAATTTGCATAAATACAGATGAATACCTTTATATTGCATTGTCCAGAAGGCAATATGGGTAACTTTTTTTGGTTATAGGGCAAGGGCCTGGATTATTTACCTAGCAGGCAGATAACAGGATCGTTAAGCACAGCTGAAGCTGACCTTCTGCTGTCTTAGGTACCAGTTTAAACACTAGAAGGAAATATTAAGCACAGCCAACAGGGAAAACCAATAAAATCCTCATTTAGATGTTAACTAAACCTAGTGAAGAGTGAATGGAGAGGGCAAGTTCCTTTCTGCCTTGAGGACAGTGCTGTTGTTGAACACTAGTGCTGAAATTTTTCTTTTCATAGTAGCATATTATATTATTATTATTTTTTGAGGTAGAGATAGAAAAAAAAATTCCTGTGGAGAAATAGGCTGTCCAGATGAGGTTTCATTTTCAAGCATTACAAATTTCTTTCAACTTCTGTCTAAAACTAACCAGCTGCAATAGCATCAACATGCCCTAAAAAAACCATCAAAACTTCCTGAGTTTGTCCAAAATTCAGGCAGGACATGAAAACCTTGTATCATCCCCAAATAAGCCATTTGGAAGTTGGTGAAAGGGAATTCACAATTTGCATAAATTTGGGGGAGAGAGAATTGTGATTTGACAATTGCCTTCTCGTTGTCTTAGCTGAGTACTGAAAATGCTAATTGTTAGCCGGCCTAAATTGGTGTAGCTTCATTTGGGTAAAGCAGTGAACCTGGCTGACCCTCCAGCTTTTCTCAAATGCCATCAGCTTCCTTTGAACAGCATTATGCTGAGGCCAAACACAGAAAATCCTACATTTCTTCAGATTAATTGGGTTAAGATAGACTGGAAATTGTGTCATACTACACAGGAGGCATTTAGCATCCCTAAAACGTCAAGCTTCAAAGAGCTGTTTCCCCAGCAGTTCAGGCTCCCTACCTGGGCCTGTTTATTGCTTTTGAAGATGCAGGCATACTTTAGTGATTAATAATCATCCATAAAGAAATGTGGCTGTTATTTAAAATGCTCTGTTGGGAAGGCTCAGTAGTTGTTAACTAATAATGCATCAGTGAAGCAAGAAAAAATGCAGGTAAAGATGCAGTTAGAAGTGTTGGACGTGAAAATTGTATTTATGGCTTTTTTTTTCTCCAGGGTAAGTTTGTTGCTGTGTGAATGATTCTGGGTTCTGCTCTTCATACTCCATGCCCTTTCTTTAGGAAATACTGATTCATGCATGAATATATCCATAATTAATAGTAAATCCAAACATGTGTTGGCATGCTAGTGTGAGTTAAAAGTGGTTCTTAACATGATCTCAGTGCCAGAAACCTGTCAGGGACTTGTGAGAAGATAATACAAAATCACTCAATAATATCTTTGGAATGACCTAAATTTAAGTATAAGTAGGGGAGGAAAATCCTGCAAAACCCAAGCCAACCCAAATCTGCTTTGAAGCACTGTTATATATTGCTAAAGAGAAAGAGCAGCTGAGATGTGCACTTTAGCTAACTAAGGAGCATTACAGACATCAGTGTTGCCACTTTGCCACAGAGCCAGCAGGGATCAGTGGGGTGAAAGGCAGTGCAAACCTGGTGTAAGTGAGATTAGGGTAGGACCAACTGCTGCTGCTTTGGAAGAGAAGGGCTGAACTATCAAGAGATTTCCACTCCCCACTGCTGGCTCACAGTCGAGCTCTATTTAGCAACATTTGTTTGCATTTGACTTTCCTGCTGATTACCACATTTGCAACGCATCCTATTTTTGTGTGGCGATTGGTAATCTGCAAAACTTAGTTGGTGTGCAAGTTTTAATATTAGCTCCTGCTGTCATGCTGACAATGAATTAACTTTTTGGACTCCATCATATGTTCTCAGCAGGCACATATGTAATTAAAATGAGCGCACGGTGGGTTTCGTATTAGCGCTCCAATCACCTTTGGCAAGAGGTCTCTGTGTTCTTTGGGGCTTGTACACCGGGGCAGTGTAATTACAGTGCCAGGTAGAATTGCTATTTTTTAAATACTCCTTCATTTTACATAATATTAACCCTTTCCATACTAGCTGACTTTTGGAGAGTGATTTCCTTCTAACAGAAGTGTCCCCAGCAAACAGGCATTTTCTTTCAGATGTTGTCTTCACCTCTCTGATAGTTGTCTTGCTGAATGGTAAGCATTTAGTGTCATAAGACATTGAATTAGTTTACATAGAGTCATTCCAGAAATTAGAAGGGGGTTTAGATTGAGGAAAGGATGATATTTACTGTGACAGTAAGTCAGAATGGTAAGAAAACTGCTTTTTCTTTTTCCTATTCAAGAATAATGTCTGCAGGATTCTAAAAGATTTCCTTCCCAGGACATTTCTTGAAGTGCTGCCCCAGGGGTGTGTTTTCCTTGGTCTCTGTCTTCTAATCTTGGACTTAGGTGTTCATGCTAAGAACTTCTTTCAGCTGCTGGTAAGCAGTACCATTCATTTGAATGGAAACATAAAAGAGGAAGAGGTTGTTTAACATTAATAAATTACAGGAGTTAAAAAGCCACCTGGCTTTGAAAGGAAATAAAACATGGAGGGTTTTTTAACCTGGAGAACAAAATGCAGTGTTTATTGAAAACAGTTAGTTTCCACACTCCATGAGTAGGCAGCACAGTCTGCAAACTGCAGTTTGTTTTATAGACAAGCAAGCTGGCACTGGATGTTTGGAAGCAAAGGCTTGTTGGAGTCTGGATGATGCTCCTAGGTGTATCATTTAATTTTAGGGAGTCCTGTGAGAGCAGAGGGTTGGACTTGGTGATCCTTGTGAGGTGATCCAAGTTCCTTTTGTTTCTATTAACATGAAAATACAACTTTTTTTCCTGACTTGAGAAGTAAATACTCAAACTAATTAGACACGAAGACACTTCAACTACATGGTTTAAAGCAGGGTTACAGCAAAACAACCTGAGTTGTAGGAGGAGGCATTGGCAGAACTCACCAAGGAACCACAACTTTGCCTGGGGAAAAAAGAAGTTGTGTACTACTGAAAACTCTCCTGAGCATCCTCAATGGGCTACTTTGGCTCATCTTTTTGATAGCATTAAACAGATCTATAGTCTGCCAGCACTTCAAGTGAGTGCAGCAGGCCCCCAGCACTGATATTGGTAGGGAGCCGTTTTTGGGAGGGAGATGTCAATGAAGCACAAGGAGAAGGATCCTCAGAAATCACTTGGCTTTGGTGAGGCCAAGTGCTGGGTTCTGCCCTGTCAGTCTCGCAGAAGAAAGGGAGAAAAAGGAGTGGTGTGTGTATGAATAAACTGTTTGCCTTCTAGCAGTGTTGTCTTGGGAACTAATATGAAGAGATTTTTCAGCATTCTTTTAATGTGAAAATAAAGATATTGGAAAAGAAATTGTATTGGAAGGAAATTGCAGCTCAGTTGTATTTGATTCTTTTGGCTGGAGTGGGGAATTGCTAAGAAGTTCAAGTTAATCTGCATTTATATAGATCAAGAGTTGTTCAAAGCTGGAACATGAGCAAGCTGAGCAGAATTTGGTTCAGACACACTAATTCTCTTTTGATACTAATTTTACACTGTCAATTTTCCATTGCTTTCAGATGGGTGACTCCTGCTGCATAGCAGGAGATGGACTGAAATGAAGTTCATTCAGCACATGAGCTGAAAAGAGTTATGTTGCTACTACTCATTAACTAACTTGCCTTTTAAGGTAGTATCTATACTTAGCTACAATTAAAAATAATCTTTGGGGATTTTTAGCTTTAAGCTGTGAGGAGAATGAAGTCCTGATAGTGCCTAGCCACACACAAGTGTTTCCAGCAGCTGCTGCCATAGTAATCAGAGACCTTGCTATAGCTGGAGATCTCAATGGTGCTGTGATTTTTGTCTCTGCTTCAGCTGCTAGCATTAGGATCCTTACTCATCCTACTCCTGCAGATAGTGAAGTATATAACAACCACCCCATCGGGGCTTTTTCCCTGTCTCCACCACCTCCTCTTCTTGAGGATTCTCAAAGTATTACTTAGGAGAAGGACTGGTGTAACCTACCCTACATGCTGATTTAGTTGCTGTCACTCAAGAGCTCAGTATCTGAGGGCTGCAGAGCACTTGCTTTTTAGTCCATGAGTCTGCAGTTAATGGCAAGCTTTAACCAACTGACAGCCAGAGAATCTTTTGGTAGTTACTGCTGCGCTGTGCCAGTAATTTTTCTTTTGCTGGTTTCCTTTTAAACAAACGTGTCCTTTCACAGTCTGAGATGTTTCTTGTTTTTCACACTTTTTGATCTCCTAAATTAGTTTTGCTTAACAGTTTTGCTGCCAGTTGATGATTTTTATGTCCTACTGTACCATAAAAGCCCAGTTGTGAATGAATTTGTTTAATTCGGGGCTCCATCTTCTTAGAGGAGGAGGAACTGAAGTCTATCTAAAGACAAGTTTTTCTTGTTTGTTGGGGGGTTTTTGGTTGTTTGGGTTTTTTAAGCCTCCCTGTGTGATAGGAGTGGTCAAATCACTCATGTATGAGTGAGCAGGTGGAAAGGGAAAATAACTATTATATTGGAAGCCAGTGGCACTGAATTTCATCTAGAGTGTCAAAACATTTTTTAGCACTGGCTTTGCCTAATTAAAGTGCAGAACTCGTTGGACATGTGCCCTGTCTCATAGTGTGCTGCACTGTGAAGTTATTCCTAGAGTTCCAGGCTAATGCATCCTGCTCACTTCTGCCAAACTCCCCAAATTCAGTGGTCTGGGATAAGCTGTGTACAAGCAGAACCTTCCTGAAGCCAAGGTCCTGCCAAAACCCTGCTGGCACGTGAGCAGCAGCATTGGAAGGGCAATATCAGTCCCAGCCAGAGCAAATGACTAAGGGCTGGTGCCAAGCGCAGTGCCTCTGCTGACATGGAGAGCTGCAGAATGGGAAGACAAACTCTGAGGAGCAGAGCTAAAATAATGTTAGAAATAAAATCCATTCTTTTTGGCTGTAAAAGGTCAGCATTGTTTTTATATGTAAAAAACCCCATACTCATCTTTGCTGCTATAGAGCAACTCTTGAATGTGTCCAGAGAAGGGCAACGAGGCTGGGGAGAGGCCTCCAGCACAAGCCCTACGAGGAGAGGCTGAGGGAGCTGTTTAGCCTGGAGAAGAGGAGGCTCAGGGGAGACCTCATTGCTGTCTACAACTACCTGAAGGGAGGTTGTAACCAGGAGGGGCTTGGTCTCTTCTCCCACGCAACCAGCACCAGAACAAGGGGACACAGTCTCAGGCTGTGCCAGGGGAAGTTTAGGCTGGAGGTGAGGAGAAAGTTCTTCACTCAGAGAGTCATTTGCTATTGGAATGTGCTGCCCAGGGAGGTGGTGGAGTCACCATCCCTGGAGGTGTTTAGGAGGGGAATTGGATGTGGCGCTTGGTGCAGTGGTCTAGTCATGAGGTCTGTGGTGACAGGCTGGACTTGATGATCTTTGAGGTCTCTTCCAACCTTGGTGATACTGTGATACTGTGTGAACTCTTCTACAAGTCCCTGTTGAAGCAGCTCTTACAGACATCATAGTCTTTTTGAAATATGAGAGAAGTTTCTAACTCTGCTTTCTGAATGATGGTATTATTGCAGGAATATATTTCACCTACAGATTCCCCCCAGATGCTTTTAACAGCAGCCAGTAACTTATGTAGTCAATAAAAGGACATTTTCTGCACATTGAAGTGCTTTTGTTTTTTTTAACAAGAAAACTGAAATACCTGGTGAAATACAGAAAAATCATCTTATTTGGCTTTTGTTGAACATTTTCCATTGCCAGCAATTTGATTTTTCCTTTGTTTTTCTCTAGTGGTGTGTTAATGGAATCCTTTTGCACCGTAATGCAGTAATAGAATGCAAGTCCTTTATTTTGACAGCAAGACATTCTATTCTTTGCCCATAAATGTAAAGTTTGGATATCCTTGTGCAAACCAAGCTAAATCATTTTCTTGAGATCATTTGAAAAGTCAGGCTCAGGTAATGAGCAGTAATTTTTGTTTGCTGCTGAGAATGTTGTGCTAGGAATTGTTTTCCCTATGCGGCGCAAAGTGGTGAACATTAAAAGACCACCATCCAAAACCACCTGCCAAGGCTGTAGTCCACTGAATCTTACTAGTGATGTTAGAGGAGGGAAATGGGGAGTTAAAATGATGTCTTCGGCTTCTCATGTGTCTTTATGAATGAAAGAAACTTTAAAATCTTCTGTGTGGCAAGTTTTGAAATGGCTGAGAGGGCTTTCCCTGGCTGAGGTGTGAGGGCACCAGTCTGCTGTGACTGCAGCTCAGGGGACCAGAGTCAGCCCATGTGGAGGCATAGAGTGGGTGCAGTTGCAGCAGAGGGTGGGCAGCAGGCTGGACAAGAAGGCATTTAGCAGCTGTCTGGTAAATGGGTGTTTCACTTGCACAGAACTGACTGCAATGAAGCATGGAATTCAAGATACGATTTTCAAGGCACCCTAATTGGATTAGAGGGATTGTATTAAAGATATGTTGGCTATGAAATGTTTAGAGGATTAATGCCTGATGATTTTTTCCTCTTTTTTAAACCATCTTTACTAATCCCTCTTGATCAGAAGCAGCTTCTGGAAAGCATTCCAGCCAGGAAGGAGAGCCCAGCTCTACCTTTCCCATCTCCAGGAAGGGAGCCAGACCGTAATGGGCAGTCTGGGTAAAAATGTGCTGCTTTGTCTCCTCAATGTTTTCCATGTTAATAAACAATCCTGCAGTGTAAAGGTGGTCTGTGCAAGACTCTCTTCCTCCTGTGTTCTGACCTATCCATGTATGTTAAAATCTAGCTAAAGCAATGCAGTGCTATTTATTATTCCAGCATTACTGTAACATAGCATGCTGTCTGAGCAATCTTTTGAAGTCTGCCAAAAGAACCATTGTTAATTGCTTACAGCAGAATCTATTTGCTGTTGGAGATACCACAATGTAGTTGTGTAGCATTTCTCTGTCTGACAAGCAGTATGCTGGGAGAAGATTGGTCCTCTTTTTTTTCTGTGTTGGGTGTGATTATTCGTGCTCTTCCTGTAGTACGTGTGGTAGCAAGCTTGTTTGGAAGTGCAAGAACTGATCAGTGATGAAATAATTCATATGTTAGTATTTAGATGGACAAATGAGAAATACTTCATACAGGGAGGGCGAGTTAGACAGGGTTATGCACCTAAAAAAATGTAAACTGCCCTATTTAATGCATGTAATAGAGAGAAAAGTCAAGTGGCTGTATAGATGAATACTAATACTGAGGGAAGGCACAGATCTCTGAAAAGAATTTTGTGCTCTAATTCCTGTCCAATGGCTCCCACTTCTGCTCATCCAAAGGCCTTTGTCATCTGAGGAGCCTTTAGCAACTGGTTGACTAGCTGGGGAACTTTAAGGAAGGAAATGACCTGATCTTGCTGGAAGGACCTTCTGAGCTGAGCCTTGAGATCCACAGAGCTGGAAGAGAATCTGCTAACATCCTGGTATCATGCTGGCTTTGCTGACCAGAGACAATGAGAAATCCCAGCTGCTCAAAGGGGAGCCTGTAGAAATAGAGTGGCCATGCTTCTGCAGCTCTGTTGCTTGGGAGGAGACTTATTTTGAGTCGTTAGGGAAAGCCACTGCTTGCCAGTATCCTTTGACATAAAGGGTGTTTGACAATAGTTTAGTCAGCACATGTGCTGAAAAACACTCTGAATGCAGGAGCTGCACTTGGTACTGTGGGAAGCAAGGTCTTCAGGGAGGGTGTTTGTTGCTGAACTAACCTAGCAGTGTACACAGTGTGTGCATCTAGGGCATGTGTCTCTGGAACACACACACACATGGAGCTGATGTCTCATGCATCTTTTATTGCCACAGTGTGAGATTCCTAGAAGCACTTAGCTATCTCCCAGCCCTGTGCTCTTGATCTTTCCTCTCTTTGGACTCTGTTGAGAAGCTCCTGATGATTTCACTTGCAGCACAAGCAGGGTCAGCTAAAATGCAAGGCTGAGCTTTTACATTTTACAGCATATGGACACAAGGCAGAGGTATGTGGGTTTATTCTCCCTTTTACTGGTGTTAGTCTTTACACTCTGTACCTAACTAGACCTTTTCAAACTAACTGCGTAAAATGCCTGAGAAATTCTTGACTTTTTTTTGGTCTGTTTCCAGCATTGTGTTCATCATTATCTTGGGCACAGAATAAAGGCAGGCTCTGTCCTTCCAGGTCTGCTTTCAAAAAATGAGAGACAGATGTAATGGGAATCTCAAAGGAAGGATTAATTTCAAGTTAGCAGACCAGATCTTTGTATGGCATAAATTAACTTGGTCCTGGCCTTACACCAAGTGATTATAATGATTAACTGTTCATTTCTTAAGAATATCTGGGGGAAAGGTACTTTATGTAGGTCTTGAAAGTTGACAGCACAGTAAAACAGAATGGGAAGACATTGATCAAGCAGGTAACAAACATGCTTTTATCTACCTATTCATTTCTTAGTGGTCTCAGCAGTACATAAACTTCTCCTGGGAGGTTATGTGAGGCACAGACTTATTTTAAGTACGCAGTCGCTTATGTTTTTCACTCCTTGTTGATCATTCTTGCTGTGAGCATGACAGGAAGAGGTGGAGTAAAGGATGTGCCAGTCTCCAAACACACTGCAAAACATAGGAGCAGGCACTGGAATGAGCAAAAGCTGTTTCAGATGCTACTTCAAGGCATAAGCATTGATAGAGCTCTATTGCTATTATGCTTGGGATTTGTTATGTTGATGCTGTTACTTTCTTGTTTCATTTATGCCTTGGTTGCCCTGCAGTAACTGGTTAGCTTTCAGGTTTCTGCTCCTTGAAGGATTAAACTTGCTGATGCTTTGAGGCAGAAGGGAAAGTCTGAAATGAAATAAGGACATCTTCTTCTTATCCTACAGAAGGCTTCTCCAGCAGGGAAGGGAGTGAAATGCTTCAGTGTTGGTTTTGGCATGAATGGTGGTGAGCCTATGACTGGTGTCCCAGCTGGGATGTAATCCATCTGCAGCCAGGGGCCTGGCATCCTCTGATAATGTAATTCAGGCCACCTAAATCGGCAGTGCAGTGTCTAATAGAGATGCCCTTAGGACAAACTGCAGGACCCTGGAGTACTTCTGGGCTGCCATCACTCAGCAACAGCTGCAGTGTATGAGGAGGAGACTGATGTACCTATGGTCCACCACTATTGCCTGAGAGAGATCTGAGTCTATCATCAGAAAGGAGCCTTGTAAAGGAGCCTTGTTGCCACTCTGGACAGCTGTGCCTCTACTGCCATTGTTTGGACAGCCTCTGGAGTGTCCTTCCATCTCCATGGACTGTTTGGTGAGGTTGATGTATTATTTTAGATGCCTAATTTATGTTTCTGCACTTGACTGCTGTGAATCTCACTACTGTCACTGATCAGAGGGGCAGGGGGCTTCAGGCAGCTCGATTGCCAGGAGCCAGGAAGAGTCCAAGAAGAATGGGCCAGGGGCCCATAGCATGCACCCCTCAAACAAGCTGCCTGGAGGAACTGGGTACCTCTTTACATTGCAGTGCTGGGTTTATAGAAGCCAGAGTGCTGGTGGTGTGGCTCTGTCTGTGTCCAGAAAACATAAATAGCAGCTGAGGTTTCAGAAATGCTTCAGTTTGGGTTTGTCTCATCTGTTTTCTTGGGAGTGGTAGGATGACTTATCTTGTCTGACAAATTCCTGTTCTCATCCTTTTGCATCCTTAGCAACAGTCAGTGGTGGGTAAGATATCTAAACACATGCCTCCACACTTGCACTGTTCTTGTTTCTTTCTGTAGCCTTTCCCTTCCTAATGAGCTCAAGATTTCACTGGCAGTGGTTGCTCTGCTGGGTGGGAGTCATCTCTTGAGCCACAAGACTTGAATGAAGTATCTCACCCTGCAGTCAGCTCCCTGGGAGAGGCGGGTGGCTCAGTGTACTAAGAAGGCCTTCACACCATATGTGTTAACCATAAAAGACAGGCTTGCTGCTTTTTTGTTTGCCTTGAGTGCATTGTCACAGAACTGGTGCAGTCAGGAATTACTCCTGTTTTCTGTGATTAACTGCTTGGTCTCCACAGGTTTTGACTGAGCTGGGAGTACCATTCTTCATGGGCTGCTGGTTAGTCCTAAGAGCCAAGCTGGAAAAAACTCTCCTTTAGTGGGGCAATTTCTTAGGGCTGTGATGGTACAGGTACCTCTAAGTAGTGGTAGTGGTCTTTCTCTTTTTTTTGGTGGTTTCCAAGTGTATTACCTCCCAGATGTTAAGTTGAACTAAGGGGTAAGGTGCAAGAGGAGTGAATAGTCTCTGCAAGGAATATTTGTGTCTGTTGTTGTACCTGCCTTTACCTCTCTAAAGTCCAGCAGTATCACTGACTATAGTAAAAGTAGCCTAATGCTCACTTAGAAGGCATTTTGTGTTCACCCTATTAACACTGAACATGATGCAGTAATTGGCTGTTGTGATAAATATTATTATTAGAAAATTCATTCTAATTCAACGTTAATTAATTTACTGGTGCTTTGGAGTGTTATTTATTCATGAGAGTCAGTGGGAAAAGGGAGGAAATACTTGGCTAACACACTACAAATAACTGAGGTTTGTCTCCCAGGAATGCTACCATTTGCACAATCAGGAGAGTCAGAAGAGCAAGCTTGTACCCAGGGATTATTGGCCTGCCTACATCAGTATCACACTGAATTCGGTTCAGCACGTTGCAGGTGCAGTGCAGCCATGTCTGATCATTAGTTGGTCATTTGCAAACCATCAAAATGTGCTGCTTGAGACTGACTGCAAGACAACAAGATTTTTGCTTGGTATACAGCAGGCTGCTCCACACCAACTGCTCCTTGGCTTTGTTTGAGATGTGGTGGGTATCAGTGTGCTGCTGCAGCACCTGCACCATGCACATAGCCTGGACTGCTGCGCTGAGACTGATTCTAAACAGTTCTATGTCAGCCCAGCTGCTTTCACAGATTTTGTGAGACAAAAGATTTCTCTCTCTGTTCTCAGGTTTCTTTGTATTTCTTCATTTACAATGAATCTTTCAAGTCATATGAAGAGCATAGTATCAATAAGGTTGGAAGAGACCTCAGAGATCATCAAGTCCAACCTGTCACCACAGACCTCACGACTACTAAACCATGCCTTCAAATGCCATGTCCAATCCCCTCTTGAACATCTCTAGGGACAGTGACTCCACCACCTCCCTGGGCAGCACATTCCAATGGCAAATTACTCTCTCTGTGAAGAACTTTCTCTTCACCTCAAGCCTAAACTTCCCCTGCTGCAGCTTGAGACTATGTCCTCTTGTTCTGGTGCTGGGTGCCTGGGAGAAGAGACCAACCCCTTCCTGGCTACAACCTCCCTTCAGGTAGTTGTAGAGAGCACTAAGGTCTCCCCTGAGCCTCCTCTTCTCCAGGCTAAACAACCCCAGCTCCCTCAGCCTCTCCTCATAGGGCTTGTGCCAAGGCCTCTCCCCAGTCTCGTGCAGGGTGTCTCTGGATTTCCTTAATGGAAGATACCTGCCCCGATGGGTTCTTGAGTGAGTTTTGGAAGGGATGCATGCAGCGCAAATGTTAAAAAGCTGCAACAGAAGAATGACAAAGCTGGGATGGGAGTGTTGTGTCTTGAATGTCAGATGAGAATGTTACCTTTTTTTCTTTTTCTATATTTTTTTCCCTTGGGAAAAGGTAGAAAGGTTTCATCTTCTTATGGTTCAGCTGTGAATATGCAACAGTGCTACATGTGTCCTCTATCTTCCTTCTTTCATGCACTTTATTTTTCTATTCATAGACAAGGTGGTAATCTCCCTAGCATAGGGGTTGCAGCAGAGCTCAACCTGAATCTGTAGTGACAGGGACTTTCCCTTTTTACATGAAATTGTGCAGGGATGCAGAGCTGCTCATCAGTTTACAAACTCACTGCAGAGAAATTGCCAGTGGTCTCCTGAAGGGAATTGTCCAGCTCTGAGTCAGAGGCTCAGACTGTCCTAAGTTTCTATTGTCAGCCTCAGAAATTATTAAATCAGACTCAAAATGTCCATGTCAGCAGCCCCTTTGTTCCAAGCCAGGGCTTTTCCTCCTCATGTAAAGACCATTACTGAAATCTCTCTCTTTAATCTGAAATGGACAAGTCATTGAGTAAATGATACCTTGCTGCTTCCCACCTACCTTGCATTGATTTTTGCCTATGGGTTACTTGATCATCTGAACTTAGAGAGGCTCATAAATTGTTTCTGTAATTCATGGTAGAATCTGAGAATGAAAAACAGTAGAGCGAGCTTGTCAAGGTAAAATATTACTGCCCCCAAAAATGGCATATCCACTTCTCAGTAGCAGCATGGGTACTGAAATGTTGTCCAGCGTGCTCAGTGCTAACTCAGAGATGAAAAGTATGGGTTACAGCAATTTTAAGGAAATCCACAGAATGTAACTAGCAGCATTTCATTCTGTAAACCATAAGCATCCCTCTGAAATCCCTGTGCCCTGGGGACAGTTGCACTGGAGATTTTCTCAGCTGATTTAACCTCTCCTCCTTTGCTGAGCAAGTAAAACCTGCCAAAAGAAAGCAGGCACATGAGCAGGCATGATAATTATCAGGAGTTCTCTTTGCTTTGCTGGAGGTAAAATCCTGCCCCTCTTTGACCTGGACAGGAGGTCTATTAGGTTCAGTTCCCTGAGATGCTGATCATGATCAGCTCATGCCACTTCTTAGGGGCACAGGAAAGCAGCTTTGGCCTGGCAGTGTGCACCAAAATTGCATGTGCTGCTCAGATGAAAGCCAAGCTTGGAAATTTTCAACCTGATGTGTTGTTAGGAGTTGTGAGCAATTGGAAATAGGGAGGTTGTAGTGGAAGTCTAAGTTTGGCAGCTGGCTGTTGCGGCAATGGTCCTGCTGAAGGGGATGGTGCTGTTCCTATGAGTTTTAAGTAGGGACTGCAGAGCTCTGCCTTTTCAGAGTGATTATGGCTCATACTCCTGCTACACTGACAGGGCTTCTGGCTGCATTTATGGATATAATAGCAATAAAGAATGTGCTGAACTACACAGCAATAACTCTTCTGGTGTCCTCAGTCCATTGATTCATGCTATGAAGACAGAGTACACACATGCAGCTGAGTTCAGATGGAATCAGCAACACCCAGATATCTGTGCAGAGGTATTGTGTTGAACAGCCAGGACAATACCAAGCTGTGAATAGGAGCTGGTGGATTGATTGACCAAAAATAATGCAGCCCACAAAATTCATTAAAAGATTGCTTTGTGCTGCTGCAGAAGTCTGATGATCTCATTAATTAGCAAGAGAAGTAAAAGATTAGCAGGTTGACTCTGTGTTGTGCTGGTGGGTGATTGAGCATAATGTGGCACCACAACAAACATGGAAAATGATTGCACCATGGTTATTCTGCTGGGATTTAGGAATGCTGCAATAGTTGAAGATTAAATTCATAATTAAGAGTATTGATTTCTTGGGTCTCTAGAAAGTGCAAGTTGAAATTGCAGTAGTGGTGAGATTCCCCTGCTCCTTGCAGAAGCAGATCTGTTTTTTTTTTGTTGCTGGCACACAGTGGTTTCAGTCTTGCCATGCTTTGAGCAGGAAGCCAGAAAGGCCAGCTTTCACCTCTCTCAGCCAGTAGTGAACAGTGTTTGGTCACAGAGCAAAATGCCACCTTTGGTTTTCGGCATAGGACAGCACAGTAAACACACTTTGATAAAAAGGCATGAAAGGTTTGCTCTGAGCTGGGTGAACGCAGCCCCTTCTGCAAAGGGTCCCTGTGGCAGCTTCTCGAAAGCAAGGCAGCAGGACAAGTTTCTATTTGCTGTAAGCTGTGGAAGTTTAAGACAAGTCCTGCTGTTTCCAGGCCAGAGCTACTGTTTCACCTGTGCCAGATGGCCAGAAAGAGGACACTCCATTCACTGTCTCTCCACTCACTCATGTATGCAAAGCTATGTCCAAGGCTAGAGCTGTGCTCTTGAGGTGTAAGTGTAGTATAATGTTCTTCACAGGTTTTGTTTTTCTTTCTATTAACATCATGGGCTTTTTGCTAAATTTTGTAAAGAACCAATCTGCATTCAGTTGTCCTTGAAAAAAAGAATTCCCTAAATGCATGAGAAGGTTCACTCCACAGGCAGTGCTCACACTCAGAGAAGCTTTGTAGGTGAGATGAGGTGCAGCTGCAGGCCCACTGAGACCACCCCAAGCACCAGGCACAGGAAGAGATGATGGGAAATCTCCTTTGCTGGCTTGGCTCTGTTTTGGAAAGGCAGGTGATGGCATGTGGAGAGATGGTGACAAGTGTTGGTGAAGGCTGAGTGTAGGGGGTGCTGCAGGGGAAGGAAGCTTTCTGTGATTCCTGTGATGCTTGACAGGGCTCTGGGAATCCTGATCTATGTGAGGATGCTCGTGGATGCAGAGGGCGTTGGACTAGATGACCTTTGGAGGTCCCTTCCAACCCAGACCATTCCATGATTCTGAGTCCTCAATACCTAGCAGGAGAAGAGGAGAAAAGTGAACAGAGGTGAAAATATTGTGAAGGTCTGTTCAGGACCAAAGGAGAGAAAGGAGATCTTGGCAGCTGCTTGTTGTTGGAGTGGAGGGTGGAGGCCACTTGAACTGGCACCCTGAGCGAGTTTTACTGTATGTGGCTAATGCCAGTGTAGTAATGGCACTGAAGTAGCTATCAACTGCAACCTTTAAATCCTTTTGGATTGCTATAACTGGTGAATGGTGTGACATTCAAGGGAAATCAACTAATGCATCCTCTGTGTCTTCTGTCCCCAGAAGGGGATGTGCAGAAGTAGCAGATCTGCTGACAGATCAAAGAAATACAACATTCTTACCTTCATGAAAATACAAGCAGCCAAAGAAGCCATAATAGTATGCAGGTGGAAAATGAGACTATAACAATTGAAACCTAGAAGAGAAGGAAGAAAATAGCATGTGGGGGGGAAAAGAGGTTAGAGTAGGAAAACAGCAGAGAGGAAAATTAAGTTGCTGCAGGAATTTGAGGAACCTGAGGAAGTGAGTTGGCATTTCAGGTGAAAATTCAGGAGGACCTTGTTCTCAGTAATTGTTGGAGAGATGATAGTGTGGGCATTGAAAGCCAAGTGAGTTTAAAATAAAAGACCCTGATTATGGCTATTTCCAACTCCCCTCCCTTTGTGTAACGTTGCAGAAAGCCACAAATTTCAGGAGAGGTATCCAAAAATGTCATGAAAACCACTAAAAACGTTGGAGTCCATTGATGCGGCATCAACCTTACACTGCAGTATTTGCTTTAGAAAGGGGAGACTAGAAATGCCTCTCTTAAAATAAAAAAAGAACTTAACTTTTAAATAGGATTTCAGGAGTCACTCTCCTCCTTGAAGAGGTGAAGACATGATGGTTGCCATTCAAATATTGGGAGACAAATCTGCTGTTACAAATAAATGCTGTCAGTGGAGATAATCCTCAGCAGCTGTTAAGAAGCAGAGTTTCACCAACTTCTCAGCAGAGCCCTGCTGATTCAAGACCAGCATCTTTTGATGAAGAGGGGGCTTCATTTCTGGTGGGGCAGGGGAGAAGTTGGCATTTCTGAATACTTTGAACAGTACTTAGAAACTTGGAGGCTATTCCTCTAAGATGCCAATGTGCATTCTCAGGGCTTGGTGCCACTTACAAGCATTTGGGTACAGCCTTGTCTAAGCTGAGGCATGCAGGAAGGGCTGTGTGGGGAAGGCTGGCATAGCTACTGCCTGTGGGGTGATGACCTTGTACAGTGCCAGAGGAGAGTGGTACAGTCTTGGCACAAGCTGGCTCCCCTCCTGAGTTCTCCTCAGAAAGTGCTTTGGAAGAAGGAGCCGAGGTAAAATGTGTGCTGCTCTCTGCACCCCTGCCCTGTGGATCTGCTCAGAGATGTCCTATGTTTTGTTTTTGAACAGGAAAAGCCAACAACAATGTACAGTGGGATGAGGACTCCGTAGAGTACATGCCAGCCAACCCAGTCAGGATCGCATTTGTCTTGGTTGTTCATGGCAGAGCTTCTCGGCAGCTCCAGCGCATGTTTAAGGCTATTTACCATAAAGACCATTTCTATTACATTCATGTTGACAAGGTAATATATCACTGGTTATAAATTGCCTGTCTCACCATCTGTCAGTCTGCCCATCCTTGTCATCTTCATCTTCTCTTTACCCCTGCTGCACAGAGTGCTTGTCACTTTTGGTCTGTCTCTTACGTGTTTGGAACCTCTTTCTTTATTTTTTGCTCTTTTCCCCCCCTTTTTCTTTCTTGTTCTCTTCTCTGTGTAGCAGCCTTCATTCCTCTTTGTATGTCTGTGAGTATCTGTCCATGTCTGTCTGTCGTACATTTAGTTAACGGTAATTGCTAAGCTGATGCAGGCTGACAGCGATGGCCCACTGGATGGAGAGCTGAGCTGAGGTGCCTTGGGCAGGTTACTGAACTTCACACTGTGAAAGGGAGGCAGTAACAGTCACCTCCTTTTTGAAAGCTCTCTGGGATCTCCTGAAGATGAATGAGCTGGTTACACTAATTAGTGATTACTGAAGTTGTAATAAAAGGAATTAGAGAGAGGTCTCTGTGCATTTCCACATTGGCATTCAGCAAAAGATTGTGCACCACAGTAGGCGAGGGTGGAGCAGTGGCAATGCTCAGTAAGTCAGGAAGTAGAATTGGTGCTTGGTGAATACAGGGAGGGACAGTTTGGGGCAGAGTAACTTGAATGTATTACTTTTTTTCTCCTGTAAAGAGATCCAATTACTTGCACCGGCAAGTGCTCCAGTTTGCCAGCCAGTACCCCAACGTGAGAGTCACTTCTTGGAGAATGGCAACTATCTGGGGAGGAGCAAGTCTGCTGTCCACCTACCTCCAGACCATGAGGGACTTAATGGAGATGAATGACTGGCCATGGGATTTCTTCATTAACCTCAGTGCTGCCGACTACCCAATCAGGTACCCTGAGTATTTTAAGAATGTCCATGTTCTGTTCCTGTAGGAAATAGGTATTGAAGGACATAAGGGATGGCATGTCCCTGCTGTATTGCAAGAAGCAGAGGTCAAAGGAGCAGTTTCTTCTGTTTTACAGCAGAAGACTTGGTGAGGCTGGCATCTGACAAACACACTTTACCCAAGGGCACAGTCACTTAGACACCTTGCTGTAGCCTGTGTGCCTTTCACTTACCTAGAAAGGACTGTGGCTGTGAGCAGACCAGCAGCACAGGTTCTACTTTTACTGGGGAAGCACAGTCAGCTCTATTCAGTTATTATTTCCAGCAAGGGGCATTTGCAAGAGAGGATGAATAAAGCAGATGGAAGTAGTGGAGCTCAGCAAATAGAGCCCAGGTATGGAGAGATCCCTACTAGGGCTCTGACCAACAAATTGCTTGGAGTCAGTTACATCTTAGAATCAATAAGGTTGGAAAAGACCTCAAAGATCATGAAGTCCAACCTGTGACCTGTTGGACTTGATGATCTTTGAGGTCTTTTCCAACCTTATTGATTTTATGATTCTATGATCTTCAGCACCATGTTGCCCAGATTTCTTTATTTGGATGGCATCAAGCAAAGAGCTTCACACCCTGCCACGTGACAAAGCTCTTGGTTTTAAGTGAAATTACATTCTTCCTGGATTTACATAACCCAGGCCTCACAGCGGTGTTCTGTAAGGTTTACTACATAATGCAAAAGGAGATAATTCATAAAAATCAGGCAAACAAACAAAGAAAAACCCCAAATAAGACCCAGACCCTTCAACTGTTTGGTTTAGGCTATGAGAATTATCAAGAAGAGGAAAAGAGGAAATTCTCCCTGTGACTTCTGTTTCCTTGCATATCAAAATGATTCGATGAAAGGGGAAGTAGCTTTTTTGGGCCATTTTCTGATGAGTGATGACAGAACATGCTTTTAGTACTCCTAGAAAATAAATAGATTAGATACTTTCACTACCTCTTGCTGATTAGATTTCTCACAAAGTGTGGGTCCCTTCCTGAAGCTGCTACTCAGAGAGAAATCCTCCCTGAAGTGAAAAAAAGGGGGAAAGCCATAAGCACATGACTTAGGAAGGATTTGGTGAGAGCTGCCAGAAGGTTTTACTGCTGGTGCCCATTTCCAACCACTGTCAGTGAAATGCAACACATGCTGAGGAGAAAAATTAACAAAGAGCACAAGAGTCACAAAGATTGCATTGGTACTGGAACCTGGGGATTTGAATACTGAAACCGTGATAGCTCACACTGCCTCTGATTTAAGGACTTTTAGCATCCAAGAGTCAAAGCCCTAAAAATGTTGATGTATTATCTTGCTTGCAATGGAGAGTGTGTAGTTTTCTGTCTCTTGAGTTTTGAGAAAAGCTAGCTTGTTATTCCCCATCATTCACTTTCCTGATGAGGAGTGCTGCCCTGCTGATAGGAGGTGGAATAATGCAAGACCATAAAGGACAGAAGTAAGTGATGGCACTCTGAGTCATGATAAATTGTAAGGGACAAATTGCTGAATCACAGAACCACAGAATTTCAGGGGCTGGAAGGGACCTCAAAAGCTCATCCAGTCCAACCCCTCTGCCAGAGCAGGATCACTGGCACCAGATTGCACAGGAATGCATCAGGTGAGTTTTGAATATCTCCGGAGAGGGAGACTCCACAACCTCCCTGGGCAGCCTGTTCCAGTACTCTGTCACCCTCACAGGGAAAAAATTTTTCCTCATATTTACTTGAGACTTCCTATCCCTCAGCTTCCACCTTTGCCCCTTGTCCTGTCATTGGGCACCAGCAAGAAGAACCTAGCTCCATCCTCTCAGCATTCACCCTTTACATATTCATAAACATTGATGAGGTCACCTCTCAGTCTCCTCTTCTCTAAGCTAAAGAGCCCTCAGCTCCTCAGTCTCTCCTTGTATGGAGGATGTTCCACTCCCTTAATCATCCTCATGGCTCTGCACTGGACTCTTTCAAGCAGCTCACTGTGTTTCTTGAACTGAGGGGTCCACAACTGGACACAGTATTCCAGATACGGCCTCACCAGTGTAGAGTAGGGGGGGGAGGAGAACCTCTCTCGACCTACTGGTCCTCCGGATGGCATTGGCCTTCGGGGCCACAAGAGCACATTGTTGGCTCCTGGTTATCCTTCCATCCACTAAGAACCCCAGGTCCCTTTCCCCTTCACTACTCTCCAGCAGGTCTGTCCCAACCTTTGCTGGTGCACGGAGTTGTTCCTTTCCAGGTGCAAGACTCTACACTTGCCCTTGTTGAACTTCATCAAATTTCTCCCTGCCCACCTCTGCGGCCTGTCCAAGTCTCACTGAATGGCAGCACAACCTTCTGGTTTGTCAGCCAGTCCACCCAGCTTTGTGTTGTCAGCAAACTCTCTGACAGTGCACTTTGAAGGTCCAGTATAGTTATAGACTAGTTCCAGTTATCCTTCTGATGTGCTGAGTCCACCTTAACTGTTGGGTAACGCTGAGGCCATGACCTGTGGCAGTCTCAACTGCTCTTAGTGCCCTGTGGAACAAGTTAAACCATGAGGCCAAGAGGGATCAGACACTCGCAGACAAGGCCATGGACAATCATGGTTGAGTAGGTTGTAGTCAGTTTGGTGTTAATGGGTTCTTTGTAATAATGCTGTGGTATCCTGCAGCCACCCAGGCTCTAAAAAGTACCATTCAGCTAGAACAATTCCAGAGCTTGTTTCTTCACTGGGGAGACATTCTTGAGGCGCTTCCCTGTTACCAGAGCCAGGCAGCAGGGCAGGCGTTGGAGAGCTCACTGCCCTGCCTGCCAAAGCCTGCAGTGCCAGAGCTGATGGAAGTGTGCTTCCTCTTCACACCATGCTCTTCCTCTAAAAGTAGAAAAGCAAAACCTTTTCCAGTGCTACAGCTTTAATGCCACTGTCTTACAAGTACAGTTAATTTGTGTGTGTGTGTCTAATATTACAGCCATAAACCCTGGAAAATGCTATCTGAATCCATTTAGTTTCCCTAGTGGAAATGTTACAAATTCCTGTTCTTTATAACCTTGAGGAGGGCAGTGCCTCTCCACATACCCCCTAGAGAGCCAGTTGTTTTCCCAGGCAATTGTAAGCGGGGTGTTTGAAGGCTTTTTTTTTTTTCCCCCTTCTTTCAGGCCTCATGCCATGATTTGTCAGCTCATGGGCTAGGGGCAGTTTACACTTCTCTCACTGGTTAGTCATATTGCCATGGTTTTTGCTAGGTTTTCCTACATAAGAACATATGAATTTGGTGGATTAATAGTTTTTATCTAGAGCTGCTTCACATTAAGCTTTCGCTTCCCATCTGCCATTCCATCTGTAACGCTGAAACCTTTACTACTTCTGGTAATAAAAGCTAATCCAGCCTTATAAGTCAGAAAAACACCTTCAATATGTGGGGTTAATACTATATGATGAAGCCTAAATCTGTCCCAGGAGCAGTCTGGTATATTCACAAGCTACACTGCAATTAATAGGAGCCCTTCATCCTTTAGAAGAGACATCCAGAAGCAGATATCAAGGATTACATAATATAAAGGTGAAGAGGGAAAAATAAGATATATTAGAACCCTTCATTTTGGGAAGCAAATCATTAAAACTGTAAAATAAACATAGGCAAGGCAGGAAAATTTAGATATCCATCTTATTCTTCCTTATGCCTTAATGTTTACTTTGTGGAGTCTGTAGATCCAGCACCTAGCACGAAGGAGGTCCTAATCCATGCACTATTAGTTGTTAGTGCAGAGTCTGGACATAAAAGTGCCTCCAACAAAAATGCTGTTTCCCTTTAGCCATGAGGCAGTGTGCCCTTTACTGGCCAGGTGAAATGATGTTGTGCATTACCCAACCTTGATTCCATCCATCTCCATTGAATATTCTCAGCAGGAAAACAAGGAATGAAAGGGGCAAAGACAAACCTCTACAAGCAGCTCTGAGTTTGGAGGTTGTGTGACTCCCCCTCCTTTTGCTCTGGGGTTGTGAATAAAAAAGGCTTCATGGCTACAGGGTTCTCAAGAAACCATCTCTCACAGTCACTGCACTCATAAAGAAGTGAAAGAAACTATCACCTTGTTTCCTTTTCCTTGATTTTATTTTGGTATGGCATTTTTTCATGATTTCAACTCTTTTGAGACCCTTTCAAAACTCTTTGGGAAAGCTATTGATGCTTTTTAACTTCCAACTTTACATGGTTATCTATTTGCATTATTTATTGCCTCTGACAAACAGCATCAGGTAGTCAACCTTATGTTCAGGGACTGAAATTTCACTCCCAACAAGGTGAACTATGGTAGAGCATCTATTGGTGCTGAATGTTTAATGTGCACTGCAGGAGTCTTTGGATAATGTGGCAGGTGAAGTGTTGCACCACTTAAATTGAGAAGTTTAATGAGTTCGTTTAACAGTGAATGGTGTGTCAGTGCTTGCCTGGCCACTAAGATGTATAGAGAATAAACATAATGAAGCATTTGAACTGTGTATAATTTACAGTAAATCACAGAGCCTCAGTCACCAAATCTAATTGCCAGCTAATGCTTGGTCTTTAACGAAGGTCAAGCAAAATTATTAATAGAGTGCTCCAGAACAGTAAGAAAATAAGAGTGGCTTATTGATGGAGCCAGGAATGAGTGCCTTTTCAATTATGAGCAACCAGGTATTAACAAAGGAACTGGACAGGAACCCAGTAAAACTGCTCATGGTTGGCACTATTATAGAGTAAAGGTTCATAGCCATACTTCCCATGAAAGCCTGTGCCAGGAAGGTTCTGTCAAATGAGACACATTCCAAAGAGGTTTTGGTCTGGGACTTGAATGTAATGTGTGTCATAATGCAAAAGGCACCTGGGGAGGGGTGGCTACAGGGTGTAAGTGGGATAATCTGACTGGGACTGGTCCTTTAAACAGGTGGCAGTTTGGTGTCGCCTTTGTCAGTCAGAATCATAGCTGGAAATAGAGAAAAATGAGCTAACGAAGAACTATTGACTGACCTACTCTTGTTTCATTCTGTTGTCCTCTGATGGTCAAGGTAACATTGTTAATGCTAAATAGAAATACTCATCTAAAGATTTAAATGCTTCCTTAGAAATTTGAGGGATGCCCTCTGAATTGGATAAACCTTTTTCTCAGGTGGATGTTCCCAGCCCAATCAGCCAGCAGCAAACTGGCACTCTGGCTCTCAGCGCTGTGTTGCCTCCAGCAGACCTGCACTCCTGACTCTTTAGGAGAGTTGTTAGCAAAGACAAACACTCAAAATCAACAGCTTGATTTGAACTCCTGCCAAGTCTGAGTGTGGTAGACAGTCTAGTGGTGATAAGCTGTGCTTTCACTCATCTGTCGTCTTCACAGCTTTCATCTCTAATATCTGACGCGGCTAGATCCTGCACTGGGGCTATACCAGGGCTGCTGCCTTTGGGTGTCAGAAAAGGAAACTGAAGACAAAAGGGCTGTGAGGAAAATCTAAAAGCTTTCTTCTCTGCAAGCAGCCAGGTGAAATTTAGTTAATATGAAACCAGAGTTTTTACTTCTGATTGAGGTCTCTGGGCAGTAGTGTTTGCAAAAAGTGAAACAATGGGAGTGGAAGGAATAGGTCTTCAGGTTTTCCTTCTGGTGGCAAGTAGAAATAATGACAAGCCACAGGTTTTAGAACGAGCTTCAACCTTTGGGAGAGTGCTTCAGCACTTTTTCAAGTTATTTTGCAGGTGCAAAACTACCTGGGAAAACAGCAATATTCTTGTTTCAGCCACTGGCCCAGATTCATCCCCTAAAAATCACAGGTGACTGCCACGACTACCACTCGGTATAACAAACTACATCAGGATGATTTTTCTGTCAAATTTACCATGACTTGCCAAGGTGAAATCCAAATGACAGAACCTTTGAGGCAGATGAAACAAAGTGAGTGAATAGAGTTTACAGGGAGTGAGTAAACCAGACTGGAGCTGTCAGTCTGCTTTGCAAAACCTCCCAGCTTTGGAGTGCAAGGTTTGAAATACAATACTGGAGGTGCAGGAAAATCCCTTCTCAGAACTGAAAGAACTTGGCTTTCACACACACTGCATTAGCTCTGTGAGAAATGTCTGAGGCACAGTCGTGCCCTCTTGATGATTATGAACTTAGAAATCCCGAAGCCAGCTGGGCTGATGGAAAATAGGGTCACCAAACCATTGGCTCACAAGGCAGTTCTGCTTGCTTTGACTTATCAATTTGACCTGATTTAATTTAACCATTGTCTCATTGAGGTTCAGATTTCAGAGCTGAATCTTACAGCTGAATCTTCCTGGCAGTATGTAGGGTGGTGGTGGACATGACAGCCTGTACTGAGGATACTGACTTTCCTTACACCCCATACAGAAACTTGCTGCAATGCTGCTCTGAAATGCACACCTTGCCACTGGGATGCTGTACCAGGCACTAGGCAAATAGTAGAGCATTCTTTAAGGTGCCCTTTTGAATGTTCTCCTGAGCTGAAGCCCTGGTATATCCTATCTGTACATCAAAGTGGGAGTGCAGTGTAGGTAGTTTTTGCAATACAACATCTGTTAAGATGCCAGTGCCTGAGGTTTTATCTCAGTACTGTCACTGACGTTGTACGTGGTTTTGTTTGCTCGGAGTATCTTTATCTAGCAAGCCAGACGTCAATCTACTCTTAATGCTTCACAGGGAATCCGTTTTTCCTGTCCAAAAAGGAACTTTATCAGTGTTTTTCTTGAATCTGCATTCCCCAAGAATTTCAGATGTGTGTGCTTCCTCCATAAATCGCTTGAATAACCTTTCCTCCTCCTCCTCCCTCACTTGCCCTCACATTCGGTTGAGATTTATATATATTTTGAAGGTTATCTTTCTGGGTTACTATCACATTTTTCTGTTTCACTGTTAAATTACCAGTGGGTGGCAAAGCAGAGGTTCTGCACGTGGTCACAAATGGGTGGAGTGAAATATTGACATTATTGTGACTTCAAAATGCTGCTTAGATCTGAGGTTAGAATAGTTTCTTCAACCTGGCAGTTGTTAGTGATGGGCAACCCACCCTTTCTCTGTGCAGCCACAGGAGCTGAGCTTACTCTTTCTCCACATCCCCTTCTGGGTTTAATGCTATAAAGCAGCTTTTGCTTTTGGAGAACTGTGACATCTGCAGCTCTTAATAACTGTTTTGGATATTTAGTGCTTCTGAAACATTCTCCATGGCAGCCTCAGTCTGGCAACAGAAATAAATGCACCCCAAACTGGAGACTGGTTTGGCTATCCAGGCATCCCCACAGTGCATGCAGATTAAAGATGCATCAATAAAGCACATTTTTAGACTGGCAGTGTTACTCAAAGTACCCTTGTACTTGGCAGCATGTTATCTTGTTGATTACTGTGCTAAACATTCAGCCCTTCATCTCTTCCTATGTGAACTGAAGCATCTGAGCCAGCGTCTGAGGCCACTCAGAGGACCGCCTGGCAGATGAAAGCCCCAGATGCCAGGCTTTGCAGTTTGATGGGCATTGCAGCATCTGAGTGCTTGCTGGGCTGCCTGGCTGGTATCCTCCTCTCTTCTGTCCTGGCTCCGGGGCTGCTCACAGGGAGGCTGTCCAGAGGAGAGCCAAAGGGTTTTCATCTCTTCACCATTTGCTTTCTGGATGCAATTTATTTTTTACTTATTTATGAATGAGCAGAAAGTCGAAAAGAGTTAATTGGGAGCCATTCAGGCTGATCTATAAACAATAGCAGTGTAAATGTTGTGATAATGTGCACCATTGGATCCTAAGCAACACGGTTACATCTCTTGTCTTCAAGACGCTAAGATAGTGTCTAGAATAGTATTATTGTAAGGGCAGCTGATGTGTTGGGGCTGGGGAAAGCACTGAGCAGTATGAGGGATCTTGGCAGCTCAACGATTTCTCCTTCACAGCTCCGAGCTATATTTGAAACCTGCTTTTCATATGCAACTGTTTGTGGACAAATGGTCACAGGTGATGAAGGCAAAGGAAAGGGTCCTTTGTGGAGGATGGCTCTTGTACTTTAAATCCACAGCCAGCAAAATTCCTCTCTTGCTTGCTATCCTATGCTGGCAAGCCCTTCCTATGGTGCTCAGTCCATTCCTGGGCAAGAAGCCCAGTGAGATCTGGGGGTGTAGTGGGACGTTGGTCATTAGAGAAGTCCCAGGTGTCCTCTCCTGCAGTTTTACTTCAAATGGCTTTTACTCTGTGGATTTAATTGTGAAGTGGGCAACAGAAGCTGCAGGGAAACAGGTCCTTGTGCTGTTTCTCTGGGTCTTACGAGTACAAACTCTCTTCAGGTGCATTTTAGGTCGGTTGGTTGTTGGTTGTGTGTGTTTGTTTGTTTGTTTTAGTAAATTGGTTACCAAATTCAAAGAGATAAAACTACTTGAAAGAGGAAAAGGTTCCTGTTCTGGCACTGTATTTTAAACACGCTCTCCCTTTGTGGCCTTGCTGAATTCTCACAGGAAATTAAAAATCTGTTGAAATTGCCATTAAGACACTTCTTTGTTCAGTTTTCAGGATGCCACTTACCATAAAACAGCTGCAAAAATAGTATCTGGTGGCAGTTCAAAGTGAAGATGAAACAATCGTGTGCTATTATACCTCCCCTTGTCACTCTTAAGTAGTTGCAAACCAAGAGGACATTAAAGGGTGAGCAAAACTGTTGTTATGATTCAGTCTTTCATCGGTGATACTGAAATAGAAAGGAGAGGAACCAGGTGAGGTCTTTTCCTCCAAAACAGGGCTAAAAATGTAAGAGTTTAGTGGTGTTTGGTGTTAAAGATTTTGTAGGCAATTCATACATAAATTCTGATCTTGTCTTGTTATTAAATAATGTACATTAACCTTTGTTGTTGTTGTTCAGGATAACTGCACCTGAATGAGCCAAAGGGCTGATTTGAAAGAAAAACTATGCAACCAAATGAACAGATTTAGTTTTCTAAGCACTTCTGTGTAAATAAAATGCAGTAGTAACCCACTGTGATTGCAGAGCAAGGGTGTCACAAGTGTAGGCCCAACTGCCTCTTCCCTTTTTTCTGATCCAGTGGAAACTCATTTTTCCCCAGCATCATGGTGCAAGGGAAGAGCCAGCTGGACATGAACTACCTTCCTCCCTGGGCTTTGTGGAGAGCACTGATGGGAAGTGCTGTGTTAACTTGTGCAGAGTTTCCTGCATTGCTTTGTCTGCCTGCTGCTGTCACTCGGTGAAGTCTGCAAGACCTTGCTGTGTGTTGATGCTCCAGTCTTTAGGCTTCAGGAGCTATTGAATGGAGGAAGGTGGCTGCAGGACAGAGGTGGGAAGCACAAGCCTGAGGTCTTTCAGTGTGCCTTCTTGCATGGGATTTGCTTAAGAGGCTCCTTTGCCTTCTTTCCCTTCTGCAGGAAACAAACCCCACTTCATCAGTCTATAAATGCTACAGAGGAAGCCTGGCTCAGCTCTCACATCTCTGTATACCAAAAGCAGTATCTCTGTGCAGCCTCAGTCCTGCAGAGCTTGGGTGCATCAGGAAAGAGTAGGGCACCTCTCTGCATGCTTTGTCCTTTGGGATGTGCTGCAGAATGTAGCTCTTTTTTTATGGTCTTGATTAATGCCAACCAGTGTGCACTACAGATCTTGAGATGCTGGGGAAGCTTTTACCTGACAGTGCAGAAATTCAAGACCTACATTTTGCTGTATAATCCCAGGCAGAATTAGTGGCTAGTTAGCTTTTACAGTTGCACCTTATTACAGCTGAATGCTGTGTTTCTGTTCCTCCTGCACAGCACTGTTAGTCATAATGCATTCACATGAGACTTGTAAATCTCTCTCTCTCTGAATAGTGGTGCTGTATCCTACTGTCAATGTTTGTGACACTACTGCTGGAGTTCCAGGCTGATCAGAGGAGATGGGGCCCTAAGAGGTTAATTGAAGCACACATTCACTGTGGCACCATTTAATTATATCCATCATTCAGCATTACTTGATGAACCAGCTGTAGACATCAGTATCTCTAACCTTTTGTCAGAATAATTGCACTCTTTTTGCCACATTAGAAACTGCTTTGGGGCCAGATGTTTTCCAAACACAGACTGATCTCTGTTTAGAAGTTTGCTGCTCCAAAGTAATTTCTAGAAAGTAATATTGCAACAGTGCATTCTTGGGGCAGCTGCAGACTCAAGTGTCTATGAATCCAAACTGAGCCTTGAGCTGCACCAAGGGAGGTTTAGGCTGGATGTTAGGATGAAGTTCTTCATAGAAAGAGTGATTGGCCATTGGAATGGGCTGCCCAGGGAGGTGGTGGAGTCACCATCACTGGAGGTGTTTAGGAAGAGATTGGATGGGGTGCTTGGTGCCATGGTTTAGTTGATTAGATGATGTTGGATGATAGGTTGGACTCAATGATCTCAAAGGTCTTTTCCAACCTGGTCCATTCCATTCCATTCCATTCCATTCCATTCCATTCCATTCCATTCCATTCCATTCCATTCCATTCCATTCCATTCCATTCCATTACATTATGGTTTTAAATAATTGGGGCAGCTTTGGAGGATGTTGTAGCACTGACTCAGATCATTGTATTCTAAAGATGGGATGTGCCACACCAGTCAAGTGCGAGGCAGCTTCCAGATGGTTTCTGTGGCAAGGGCTTGCAGAAACCAGAGCTATGCGTGCTCTGTGAGAGTTTGTCATTGCCAAACCTTTGTGTAGATTGTGTTCTGTAGGTACTGAAATGTTTCCACAGGGCTCAAGTCATGTTGCTGGTGAAGGCTGAAACACTCTGGTGTTTCCTCTGCACATGAAACTGGTATGTGTAGTGCATCAAGAGATACCAATGCTGAGTATCATCACAAAGTGCCTGAAGGGCCTCCAGAATTGTGAACCACTGCAACACAGGAGGGGAGAAGCAAGCCAGGACATTGCCCCAGATGACCTCTTGTCCACTAGGCAGTAGGGCTTGACAGGGTCAGGAGATGATCTGGTGACAGCCAGCATAACATAAACTCACTTGTCTTTATTACAGCCTCGAGTGGAAGTGAACCACTGGTTCTGTTCTGATCTCTCAAGTATGACTGTATTGGTTTCACCTGTGTTGAGCACAGCAATGGGTGGGGAAAGCAGCTTCCTACCCTCTCGGTTTTCTTCTTGCCAGCCCCAGTTGTATCAGTTAGTCTACCTATATGCTCTATTCGTAGTTTTCTTCTCAGACCTCCTCTCTGCCACATGTTTGTGCTCTTCATCCCAGTTTACTCCAAAGCAGTCCCAGTGAAGAATAGGGCAGGTCATCAGCTGGTAGAGATTGTCAAAATAAGGATATTGCTCACCCCAAATAAAGGTAACAAAAGGTGACCTTCTGTTGTTAAAACCAATTAAGTTTCCTTCCATCAACTCTCACTTCATTATCCTTTTCACCCCCCAGGCCCTGTTCTTCCCTCTTTTCAGACTTGGTGCAGAATTAATGTTAAATCCCATTAGCTTGACCCTGTTCTTCCCATTTTGCCTTCTGGCCCTTTGAACCAACAGGCTCTGACAGGTTGATTCAGCAGCTCAGGGATCAAAGGGAGTAGCAAGCCCAGGAGGAGCTTTGGGCAGGGCCTGCTTTAGTCACTTCACTTCTAAAAGAGGTTTGTGAAAGGGCCTTGGCATTAGGGTCCCACAGGAGGAGAAAGGGTTGTCAGCTGCATCTGTGGCACAGAGAGCACTGTGTGGCCCCTCTGCTAGTGGGGTCCCATCACTTATTTCTTGGTATGGTTCCATTCAGGCAATTGAAGCTCATCTTGGGATGCATATTCCCTCTTGTCTTCTCCTTGGAAAATGTGAGATGGGAAAAAAAATGTTATTCACCCAGACTGGTCTTTCTCACAGCATCAGAAGGACCATCTGCTCGCAGAGCAGTTAGAGACTCTGTTGGCCACTTTCTGTCTAGGTTTATGCTGCAGCTTAAACAGGGAGGTGGCAAGACCCAGTACTGATAGTAGTGACTCAGCTTTGCACTGTGGCCTCGCAGGGCTTTCCTGCTTGCTTTGCCAGCAGTGGGAAGTTGGTCTTAGCTTTCCTTCTGCTTGCAAGCTTAGCATAGACACTTTACATTTCTTTATTGACTTGAAGGACTGGGTAAGCACTGTGGTGTGTGGCAGCAGAAAATGGTTGGTGAGCCTTGCAGAAGACACTGCACCTTAGCATCTGGGAGCAGGCCTGCCATGCTTTCCCTTGGGTGGAGCTGGGAGGTGGCCCTGCAAAGAGGGGCTGTGGTGGGGTGGCTCCAGCAGTGAGCCAAGTGTGCAGGGAGGAACGTTTTGACTCCAGTCTTGCAGTGAGTTGCACTTTGGTGTTTTGCCAGGCATGTGCTGATTTTGAAAGCGATATGGGGAAGATGTGATTGAAGGGCTGTCATTTCCTGATATGACACGTGGGTGATGGGGGGAGGGATGACAGTGTGAATCACAGCACACACAGTCAGAGCAAAAGCAAGTTACATTTCAGAAACTGAGAAATGCCCAAAATGTAACATTTAATCTGGAGAAGTGGCTCCTGTATCCAGAAAACCAAAGATTTCTCATGAGTCTTAAGTTGCAAGACTGCTGCAGCTGATTTGGGAACACACAGCCCGTAATGCTGGGCTTCAAATCCAAGGTGGATCTGCTGAGTAGATCCATGCCTGGCATGCAACCTGGCCTAGCCTGTTACCTGTCAGCATGTCACCCTCACATTGCCCTTCTGCATGGGATGATGAAGAGCCTAGCCCTGGGGTGAGATGTCTCAGGAGGGGAATGCTGTGCAGGCAGGACAGTGGAGTTGCACCCCTGACTGACGGACTCCGTGGTCTGCAGCCGAAGTTAGAATCATAGAATCAGTCAGGGTTGGAAGGGACCACAAGGATCATCTAGTTCCAACCCCCCTGCCATGGGCAGGGACACCCCACACTAGATCAGGCTGGCCAGAGCCTCATCCAGCCTGCTCTTAAACACTTCCAGGGATGGGGCCTCAACCACCTCCCTGGACAACCCATTCCAGGGCTTCACCACTGTCACAGTGAAGAACTTCCTCCTCACCTCCAGCCTGAATCTTCCCACCTCCAGCTTCATTCCATTCCCCCTAGTCCTATCACTACCTGATAGCCTAAGAAGTCCCTCCCCAGCCTTTGTGTAGGCCCCCTTCAGATACTGGAAGGCCACAATGAGGTCACCTCGGAGCCTTCTCTTCTGCAGACTGAACAGCCCCAACTCCTTCAGTCTGTCCTCACAGGAGAGGTGCTCCAGCCCTCTGATCATCCTCGTGGCCCTTCTCTGGACACGTTCCAGCACCTCCATATCCCTCTTGTAATAGGGGTTCCAGAACTGGACACAGTACTCCAGGTGGGGTCTCACCAGAGCTGAGCGGAGGGGCAGAATCTGATTGGCTTTCTGGGCTGCAAGTGCACACTGAGAGCTCATGTTGAGCTTCTCCTCCACCAGCACCCCCAAGTCTCTCTCCTCAGGGCTACTTTCCAGCCAGTCACTGCCCAGCCTGTATTTGTGCCTGGGATTGCTTCCACCCAGATGCAGGACCCAGATGCACTTGGTCTGCAATAAAAGTTCTACAACAGTGAGCAGGGTGGAGAAGGCAGCAGTGTTAATACTGCTTGTGAATAAGTTTACTTCACATAAAACATTCTCAAGGTCTCTTTCTTCCCACTTCCTCAAAGGAAAGTGAACATCTTTTCATTGTAATTACTCAATGAGCAAATAATTTTTCTTATCACCTGGCACAAATGAAATTTCAGCTGGCTTCAGGAATGTATAAATTAGATCAAGTGAATGATTGCTTTAAAACTATGCTCATGTTTAATTTCAATTTCTTCTGTTTTACTCCAAACTCTTGGTAATTTGGGGACAATGGGGGGAAAAAAATTAATGCATACAAAATAGGCTGTGGAAAACATACATGGTAAAAACAAACAAAAAGATCCTATTCAGCCTAATATCTAGATTAGGGTTGGTTTGTTTTTTTTCCCTTTTAACCCAAAGTGTCACTCATTTGAGTGATGGAGTTGATCATTTCTGCAGCTCACTCCACTTGCTTATTTAATCAGTGATTATTGTTTTCATCCAAATGGGATGGATGGTGTAGGCAGCCGAGGTTCTGCATGAATATGCAACGACAGGCAAACACTGACAAAATGCAAAGCAGGGAGCATCATCCTGTGCTAAATAAAATCCCACTGCTTTGATAAACCTAAAAATCTATCATGTTTAGTTTGAATTATTAAACATCCTTGGGTATTAGCAGCTGGTTAGGCAAGTATTTCACTGCTGGGTTTGAGATACTTTTCAGCAAGGATATGAAGTGGGCTCAGTTCTTTATGTGAGGTAGGTTTGTCTAGTCTGTCTTAACTCTTTGTATCATTGCATCACTGGAGGTGTTTAGGAGGAGACTTGATGAGGTGGTTGGTGCCATGGTTTAGTTGATTAGATGGAGTTGGATGATGGGTTGTGCACGATGATCTTGAAGGTCTCTTCCAACCTCCTATCCTATCCTATCCTATCCTATCCTATCCTATCCTATCCTATCCTATCCTATCCTATCCTATCCTATCCTATCCTATCCTATCCTATCCTATCCTATCCTATCCTATCCTATCCTATCCTATCCTATCCTATCCTATCCTATTCTTACAGATGATACCCTAGCACTTGCAAGGAGATGACTTCTGTTTTGAACCATCAGGAGTTTGCATGTTAGCTTGTTAAATGTGGTAGTTTTCTGTATTGCCCTCTGCACTGATATAGTTGGTTGGTGGTAGAATGTCTGGCTGTCGTAATAAGAGTAAAGAAAACTTTGTGAAAAGTAACTTCTCAGGGCAAATGCATTGCAGAAGTTGTTAGAAGTCATGTAGTGACTGGTAGCAGTTACATTTTCTGCCACTCCAAGACATTAATGAATGGCCCGTTGTGGGAAAAAAGCAGTTGCTCAGGAACTTTCCTATGGAGAATTACCTGCTATGAAACATGTAAGCAAGGAAAAACAGAGCAGTTCTCAGAGTGATAGGAAGGCAGTGCTAATTTTCATCTACTAACATGCTGACAGCCTATCTTAACAGCCTCACCAGTCTAGCCTCTAAGCTGGGAAACACAACCAAACTCAGGCTAGGATTTCCCATAACCCATACCACGAACACAGAGGCAGGTTTACAGTGTGGCTTACCCTAGTGTGAACTGAGTACACTACACTGCCCTAGGGACATTACAGATGCAAAAGCAGAATGGAATCAAGTCTTTTGCATAGGTCTTTATCAGCTGCAAAGAGGATAGAAGTTTGGAGGTTTTTTCTTGTCACTAACTAAAGGAATTAGAAGAGGGAGGTTGTCTCACTGTTGAGGATACTAAGAATGTTACTATTTTAAGGAACAAAACAATGATTGCCTATACTGATTTCATTCAACATGCACCGGGTAAAGAATGGCCAAAAGTGTGTTTCCCAACATTTCTGTCAGGCCACAAGTTTGGTTTTTTTTCTAGTAACCCAGGCAACCAGCACCAGAACAAGGGGACACAGTCTCAAGCTGCGCCAGGGGAGGTTTAGACTCAAGGTGAGGAGGAAGTTCTTCACCGAGCGAGTAATTCGTCATTGGAATGTGCTGCCCAGGGAGGTGGTGGAGTCACCGTCCCTGGAGGCGTTCAAGAGGAGATTGGACGTGGCACTTGGTGCCATGGTCTAGTCATGGGGTCTGTGTTGATAGGTTGGACTCGATGATCCTTGAGGTCTCTTCCAACCTTGGTTATACTGTGATAGTAAGAGAAAACCTTTATTGTCATAAAGGTTACTAAATAGGAACACACTGAAAAGAGAGAAAATAACCCCCAAGACGTTGCATATTTATATTTTTTCCTTGCAGGGTTAAAATTAAGTAAATAGCATCAATAAATTTAGCCATTCTGGGCATGAATCCTCTTTAAACATGCACCTCCGTGTAAATAACAGTGTGGCTTAAAGCTGTGTAGCTGACCTGTTGGGGTTATGCTGTTGTTCCTGCTCACTGTCAATCAAGATGATTGTTTACGTCAACACTCAACTTCCTCATGGATGGGAATGTAAAATGTGATAGACCTTTGACAGCAGAGTATTAAAATACCCTTTCCACCCTGAATTTTAAGCAGATACATGTGTTCTTTAGCTTCACACCCTGCATTCAATCACTTCACCCAGGCTTAGTGGGGAAAGGTTCAAAATGTTCAGACTTTGGACTCATAGATGTCATTCACCTAACTGGAGCAGTTTTATCATGAAAATCACAGTTCTTTCCATTTATCCTAACCACAGCTGCCTTGGAAAGTTGCTGACTAAAGTGTTAATGGCAGCTATTAGTGGAAGGTCAGCTGAAGTGACTAGGAAGGTTGGCTTCATGTTACTTCTGAACCCATCTGGCTGTGTGTGACAGGTTTCCCATGAAGTTCTTTGCAATATGTGGAGGCTTGCTGGCCCCTGCTTGTGCTGGTGTTTCTCTTCCCTCTGTATCATTAATTGGGGAAGAATTCATTTTGAGCCACAGTGATGACTGTTGCTGGCTTATCTTCTGAAAGTCTGTCATGTGGCATGGAGAGTAAATATGGACAAGAACAAGTAATTGATTGTGGTGCTTAGGGGAGAGCAGAGTTGAGCTGAGCTGTAGCATTTCTGCTGAGCATCTTGGCCTGGCTCTGGAGCAGCAGCTGTGCCCCACCATGTGCCTCCCCCTGGACTGGAGTCAGACACCTTCCACACTACTGCTGGAGGATGTTGCAAAAGCAGGAGATATTCAAAACACATGTATGACTTACCCCTTGCATGCCTGCTAACCACAGCAGGAGTGATAATATCTAACTATTGACTCTACCAGAGAAGAAAAATTGAAACAGAACCTGCATGTTAGGCAGGTTTTTCTCAGTTTGCTGATTTGTGTTGGTGAGATCAAAAGCTCAAAAAGGCTGGGCAAAAAAACCCTTGGAATGTGCCAGAGCCAAGAAGAACACACTAAAATATGGCCAGGCAAATTGCTTGTACTGCTGGTGTACAGAGGTTGGAGAGCAGGCAAAGATGGCAGCTTTTGCAAATAGCTTTCTCAATACAGGGTATTTTCATAGTATCAGTCAGGGTTGGAAGGGACCACAAGGATCATCTAGTTCCAACCCCCCTGCCATGGGCAGGGACACCCCACACTAGATCAGCCTGGCCAGAGCCTCATCCAGCCTGCTCTTAAACACATCCAGGGAAGGGGCCTCAACCACCTCCCTGGACAACCTATTCCAATGCTTCATCACTCCCATGGTGAAGAACCTCCTCCTCACATCCAGCCTGAATCTCCCCACCTCCAGCTTCATTCCATTCCCCCTAGTCCTATCACTACCTGAGATCCTGAGAAGTCCCTCCCCAGCCTTCCTGTAGGCCCCGTTCAGATACTGGAAGGCCACAATGAGGTCACCTCAGAGCCTTCTCTTCTCTTTTTAATGCCCATGAACAGAAACTTACTCTTGCAAACATGAAAGGTCCAATAGCAAAAGGAAATCTGCTTACTCAATATTGACACCTTAGTTTAGGAGAGCCAACTTGTGTTTGGAGACAAGATACTGCTGAGGGAAGCAGCAAAACTTTGGATTGCTTATCCAGTAGTGCTGAGCAGTTTGGACCAAGCCATGATTTGAAGTGTCCAAACCCCACATTGCTGTATTTGCCATACAAATCTGCATTATTTTAATTTCCAAATACAAACAGTGGGAATTCCAGCAAGCCTTGACAAAGGATTTTTGCCAGCACTGATAGAAGTGAACTTTCTTCCATCCACGCAATTCGACATCTCTTGTGAATGTGGAAGGAAAGGAATTTTGCTTTAGAATGCATCCCTTTAACAAGTTTTCTACCCCTTATCTAAGCTGGACACATGTCTCTGCCTTCACTCAAAATGTTTGTTGCAAATATGCAATTATAGGCCTTTTTAGCAGAGGTTATCTGGCAGGCACTTGAGCTCGGGGCTAGCAAGCTGGAAGAACTAAATCCTAGTGGTGATGTGCTGATCAGTCACAAACTTCCACAGAGAAATAAATAGGAAATTGTTTAACAAATCAGGGGGAAACGTTGCATTCCTTTCTACCTAAATGCCTCTGAGTTAAGTGCCTCAGCAGCAGGTTATTGGTGGTTATTTTCCTGTGTCCCAGCTTCGGTGCAGTGGCACATTGGGAAGGAACTTCCAAAGATTTTGTTGTTCACGTGGGCTATGTTTTCAGTGTCTTCATTGGTGATAAGCATGCATCTAAACCAGGCTTAGCAATTGCACAGAATGAGGTTTAGGAGAAGAGAGCTACTTGAAACAATGCATTTTGGAATTTTACTGTAAAGCACAGTAAGTTGCTTCAAAACTGGGGGAGCAGGGGGAAAGAGCTGCCCGTGACACAGGCTACAGGACAGTGGTTTTACTCATTTCTTTACTTTTTTGTTGCTGCAGTGGAGATGCTCAGAAAAATGCACAGACAAAGGAGTTCCTAAGATCAGTGCAGAGGCACTTCTAGACCTGAGGGGATTTTTTTGAAAAGGTTTTGTAAATATCAGGATTTTAAATCTCAAACCATGGACTTGATGATCTTTGAGGTCTTTTCCAACCTTATTGATTCTGTGATCAGCGAGTTGTGCGATGTGTCTGCGGCAGAGATGGACAAACTGAGCTGTGACTGGATTAACCTCCCTGGAAAATCTCCTTAAGAAATGTTCTTGTGCACCTAAGAGATCTGATTAGGTAAAGAACAGCTCTTGGCTCTTGTGTATGCTCATTGCACATGCTGCCTCCTAACACACGGATATGTAGAGCCTTACCTGTAAAACCATTTATGGGCAGAGTGTGAAAGTCACATGATTTCATAGTTTCATAGTTTCATTCAGGGTTGGAAGGGACCACAAGGATCATCTAGTTCCAACCCCCCTGCCATGGGCAGGGACACCCCACACTAGATCAGGCTGGCCAGAGCCTCATCCAGCCTGGGCTTAAACACCCCCAGGGACAGGGCCTCGACCACCTCCCTGGACAACATATTCCAGGGTTTCACCACTCTCATGGTGAAGAACCTTTTCCTCACATCTAGCCTGAATCTCCCCACCTCCAGCTTCATTCCACTCCCCCTAGTCCTATCACTGCCTGAGATCCTGAGAAGTCCTTCCCCAGCCTTCCTGTAGGCCCCCTTCAGATACTGGAAGGCCACAATTAGGTCACCTCGGAGCCTTCTCTTCTGCAGACTGAACAGCCCCAACTCCTTCAGTCTGTCCTCATAGGAGAGGTGCTCCAGCCCTCTGATCATCCTCGTGGCCCTTCTCTGGACACGTTCCAGCACCTCCACATCCCTCTTGTAATAGGGGCTCCAGAACTGGACACAGTACTCCAGGTGGGGTCTCACCAGGGCTGAGTAGAGGGGAAGGATCACCTCCCTCGACCTGCTGGCCACACTTCTCTTGATGCAGCCCAGGATCTGATTGGCTTTGCGGGCTGCAAGTGCACATTGAGAGCTCATGTTGAGCTTTTTGTCCACCAGCACCCCCAAGTCTCTCTCCTCAGGGCTACTTTCCAGCCAGTCACTGCCCAGCCTGTATTTGTGCCTGGGATTGCCTCGACCCAGATGCAGGACCCTGCACTTGCTCTTATTGAACTTCATGAGGTTGGCTTGTGCCCACCTCTCCAGCCTGTCAAGGTCCCTCTGGATGGCCTCCCTTCCCTCCAGCGTGTCT
The DNA here is from genome assembly GCF_026170545.1 of Melanerpes formicivorus. NCBI lineage: Eukaryota > Metazoa > Chordata > Aves > Piciformes > Picidae > Melanerpes > Melanerpes formicivorus. Next base: position 9,083,836 of record NW_027142366.1, on the reverse strand, counting down.
GCTGCACCACACAGCTTGGTGTCATCAGCAAACTTGCTGAGGGTGCACTCAATGCCACTGTCCATGTCACTGACAAAGATGTTGAATAAGACAGGTCCCAGGACTGATCCCTGAGGGACTCCGCTTGTCACTGGCCTCCACTGGGACATGGAGCCATTGACAGCCACTCTTTGGGTGCGGCCATCAAGCCAGTTCCTTATCCATCTAGTGGTCCACCCATCAAACCCATGTGTTCAGGGGAGCTCCGAGTGTGCTACAGTTAAGCCCAGGTTGTGATGTGCTGGATCAGAGCCCCAGTGACTCTGCTGGAGCGTGGTGTCTTGGATCCCATCCTGGAGAGCTGAAACGCTCGTGTTGAAATTGCGGTATAAAATAATTGGAAATGTAGTTGGTTACTTTTTATACCTAGCAAATAGCAAACAACAACCAAAAAAAAAAACAAAAAAAAGAAACCCACCACATCAAAAGCAGCAAGTTGAAAAGTTTTAATGAGTGCATGTGGTGAGTATTTCATTATCATAAAAGCTGTAGGGTTTATTAGCTGCTACAAGGCTGGAGGTTTTCATTCGCCAAAGGCGGTTCAGGGTTTCATGGGATATAGCTGGAAAACATTCCAAACAAATGAATATGCTATTTTAAAAGAATAATGAGATGTTGAGGGGTTTTATAAACTCCAAAATTTGCTAAACCAATATCTCTAATTAGATGAAGAAACTCTCCATAGAGGCTTTGCATCAACGGCTGTGCACATAGAAAATGTTTGAAGCATTTACATATCAAATACCGCTGGCAGCGTTTTGGCTGCAGTCCAGAGCTGCAGATAGTTTTAATCACATTTGTTCATTAATCCTTGGTGGAATTCTCTTATAGGGTCTCTTTAGGATTTTCATTTAGGCATGTGCTGCTGCTTGTCAGCAGTGGGCTTATTTATTTATTTTATGAATGCCATCTGAAGCCTTGAATTATAGCAAGCAGGTTGTGGAGTGGCTCAGGAAGCAGATGATGCAGTGTATTCTTTTTCTCTCAGGAGATCTCCTTTGTACCCAAGCATTTATGTACTCTCACTAGGAAGAGGTTTATTCAGTGGTGTGACATTTGAAGAAGAGTTTCACTCTTTCGTGACTATGTTAGTTCTTTTCCATAGGAAACAGAGAGCAGTTGAATGGGAAGCAGTAATTGAAAGTGCAGCAAAGAGAATTGTGTTGCTAATAAAATGTCTTGAGAGTCATACAACACTGGCAGAGCTGCACTGAAAGTAGCTGCATCTCATGTGATGACTGAGCAGTGCCTGGAGAGCATCAAAATGCAGAAAGCTAATGCTTTGAAATCCACAGGTGCCACTGCCCAGATGGCAGCACTGTTGCTGGAGCACGGCTCTAATCTCTCAAGTATTCGAGTGAGCTGAGCTGCTAAGGCAATAGTTTTCTTCTATTATCTTGTTCCTCTGTTAAACCTGACTTGAAAGACAAAACAAACCATTTAAGACCAGGCTGTTGCAAAAGCAGAAGTGTTAACAGTCACTTGGAGCCTTCCAGATGCATTTGGCCTCTGCAATTGTATCTGTCCTTCTCATTCTTAGGGTAGGCTTTATGAAGGACTGCTCTTACAGGCGCCAGCTTCTCTGAGCAACACCTGCCATGCTGGTACTTGTTCTGGGATAGATGGCAAGGGCTAAATGCAGCCCTCCCCTTGCTTTGCATTTTTAGATGGCAGAGCTTTTTCTTTCAGCAGTCAGGGTCAGGCTCCTCTGAGCCTCTCCTTGCACTAAATTGCCTTTGAGGAGAGAGGAGGAGTTGGGAGCATCAGTGAGGGTCAGGCTGCACATTCAGGGTCTGAAAGCTGAACCCTGCAATGAGAGGCATTTCCTGTGTTGTTGTTTTGCATTTGTGTGGTTGATCACCTTGCAGTGCATTTCCTTCAAGAAGAACTCTTCTAGGCCTTGGATTGTTATTTTTTCTTTAATTATTATTTTCTGCTGTTGTGTCCTTCTGTTGGGTCCTCACTACGCACACATTTTCACACGTGGGCTAGCTGGCATGGCAAAAGGGCCAATACAGATCAGGGTCCCTTACTGGAGCAGGAAGATCCTACCCAGCTCCAATGCCAAGGGCTGCCATGTCCCCAGCAGACTGGGAGTGAAGCTTTCAGAGTGCTCTGGACACTGTACAGGCAGAGTTGGGAATTTGCTATCATTCTTCTCCTTCTCATGGGTTGTTGTCCTTCCTGCCCACCTGCCTGCACCTCATGGGCTGTTGGCAGTTGCAGAAGCTGTGAAGCTGATCTGAACATGTGCACTCCTAGTGGAAGAGGGAGAGGGCAGCAAGGCAGGTTGTCCCCAGGCTAGGAATAGTTGGAAGTCGTCTTCTGCTAAGGCTCTTGGCAGCGATGGCATGTCCCAATACTTTATAATGATGTGTTCACTAAGATTAAATTAATAATGTATTGAAATCACTGAGCTTGATCATAACTACTGGAATGTATTGAAAGGGTAGCAAAATTGAAGGCACTCAGCTCTTCCACTTCCAAGGCTTCTGTGTGCACATCTGCATGTTTAACTAGGCAGTAATATTATGCTTAACTCTGAGTAGATGAGTTTGCCCCATAATTCCAGTTTTCTTCTCTGGAATCTCTTTTCTTCTCTAGGGACTGTCTGGAAATAGCTTCTTGGCAAAGAGCTGTCAGGGTTGCTGTGCATCTAGGCTCTGTAGGGCTGTGTCTTCACACAGTCACAGTGGTCTTGGGAAAGGAAATTGTGGCAAACAGTCAGGAAGATACAGATAGAAATACCAAAGCTTTAGGCAGAGAACTCATAACAGTTTTGTCTTACCTCGTCTGACTCGTTATTTGCCTTCAGCATCCTTGTTGCAGAGCACATTTCTGCTTCAGCCCACGTTAGCCACCTCACCCTGCTCTCCCAAATGCTTTTCTCTGTTCTTATGTTTGTTCAGCTGCTTTTCTGATAATTGCCTGCTTCTCCAGCACCCCACACCCTGGTAGGGCTACTGCTACACTTACTGACACCAGTGTTCACCACGCAGGAGCTACCCCCCTCCCTGCACTCACATCCCACTTTGTTGCAGCTACAGGGTCTTATGCAATGGCTAGCACCTTATTGAGGTGACCTCCGTAAGGTTCTGGTGAAGGTAGACTCCTCTATCCCAGCTGGCAGACTTGCCCTTGTTTAGCACCCAATCTACATCAATGAAGTCTAAACCACTTTGTTTCCCTGTAAGTTTTCTTTGTTTGTCATCTCCCAGACACCCTCCCGTGCACATGAGCTTTCTCCATGCTTTTTTGACTGCACTGAAAGATTTGTTTCTCATTTCTCTCTGTGTGCTGCACATCTGAAAACTGCACACTTTTATCTCATCATCTTTCCTCTCTCATCGTCCTCCCTTGTTGCTCACAGCACAGGTAAGCAGGTGACTTAATCCTTCTCCCTGCTGCCTTACCCTCTGTGTGAGTTAATAACCAAAGGAAATGCAAGTGGGAGCTGTGTGGATGCATCCATCAGCTCCAGCCTCACACACCAACTGTGCAAAGACTTTTTCCTCCATCTGTGTTCCTACTGTGTTAGACAGTAGGGAAACTGATAGGAATGGAATATGTATATTAGTGTGTTTTAATCAGTAGCATCAAATCCCCAGCCCCATGACTTTTTTTATTTCCTTCTTAGGTAGGAAGTACTAAAACTGTTCCACCAGCTACTTTCTGTTATACCGTGATGATTAGTAAAAGATTTTCTGCCAGATTTATGTGTAGTGAATTATCCCTGAAATTTGTGGAGCTATAGCAGAATTTAATTTGGCAGTGTGGAGTGGATATTGCTCCCAGTGATGTCTTCAGCTGAAAATCTCAGCTTTCCATTGCCTTACTTAGAGAAAAAAATAGGCCCATCTCTTTAGTATTTCTCAGGAGTGCCAGAGGCATTGTAAATAGCTGCTGCCAGAGGCATTGTGGTGGTGCAGAGATGCTGCTGCCACCGTACATGAAGTGTGGCACCGTTCTGTGCCAGAAACATTTAGGAAATAAATCCCTGAAGGCAAAGTTTTCTGAAAGGTGAGGAGGACTTTAGCAAATGCATTAGCATCTATGGCATGTTTAATACCTTTGATTTCCTTTTTAATGTCATGCAGTGGAATAATTCAGAGGTGATGTGCAGCATTCTCATGATATTGGGGCCAGGAGAAGCGGTTTGAATGAAGGCTTAATAGAATCTCAGCGCTCTCCCATGCTGAGCACAGAATTGGTTGACTGCATAAATCTAAATGTCAACTAACTAGAAAGTTTTAGCAAATGGAAATGGGCTATTTTATTTCTGTGTTGGCCTTACATGAAAAACAGCATGCTTAAATGACAAAGAGTAAAACTCTGTAGAAGTTGTTTTGAAAACAGGTAAAAGTTGCCCCCAATGTTTTTCAGAAGTGGGAAAATGATGATGGTTAAGGATTCTAAAAGCTCAACATCTTGTGGATGTTTATAAGTATTGGCTTATAAGTATTGGCTGAAAAGTGGTTTATAAGTATTGGCTGAAAAGTGGGGAGCATTGAAATGTTTATATGGCAGCACTGAGTCCAAGTACCTTTGGTAGGAACACTTCTGAACAGTGAAATACAGGTTGGTGAGCAGTTGAGAAATGGGGATGTTTTTAGTGGTGTGAGTTGTTATTCAGTTGGTTTGGGGTTTGGTTTTTTTTCCTTATCCTGTAAGGAAATTAAAACTCAAGCACTTCCAAACTTGGTTATATTTCTAAACATCATCTTTGCGTGCCAGCATTTGCCTAGAAACTCACCCAAAGATGTCAGCCATTGAAACCATTTCATGTGGAAGCATTGCTAAGTAAATTCACTAAATGCCTATTCATCCCAGTAAGATGGGGGCTCACTGGAGCAGCAAATGTGAAAATCTGCACAGCTTACTCTACAGAAAGCAGTTTTCTGAGGTTGCCAAATTGAGATGCAGAGGCTGACCCTGGGAGGTATTACAGCTCACATGAGTGAGCATAGGAGGAGGGTCTCGGCCTCCTACAGCCTGGTCGTTCAGGCTGGTTGATAGGCAAATACTTTGTTTGGTCCAGATAGATCAATGAGATTATGGAAACAGTTTACTAGACTGGTAACATTTCCAAGTTGTTGCATCTTGACCCCAGAAGTTGAATGTATTTTGTAGAAGACTCTGGTTAAACTTGGCTTTCTGTTTCAAAGACAGCAGCTTTTTGAGCTTTAGTTTTTCCGCCATCAACTCCATTACAGGCCATTGCTTCAGTGGTGTTACATCTGTAATGTGGGTTTGAACTCATCTCAGAGCCTGATGAAGATCTTTTTAATATGATTTATTTAGTTTTCCTAAATATGCTAACCTAGGTAAACAGAGAGCATTTTTCCTCCATTGTGAAAGAAACAGCAGCCCACAAAAGCTGTCAAGCATAACTCCATTCTTGGACATGTCAGCTGAAATCCTGAGGATGCTGGTGTCAGATTGCCAGTCATACTAATTGGAATTAACCTTCTAGATGCCTTTGTTCCCCTTAATTATATTGGCATTTTGACATCCAAATTCTTTTCCTTGGCCTCCTCTCTATTACAAGGATGAAAACAAATAAAAGGCCGGTAGATACTTAACCAAGTTCCCTAGGAAAGATCTAGCAAGGCATGTAAAATGGGACTATCAATGCAGGCAGATCACAGCTGGATTTTCATGCTTCCTGTTACAAGGCTTAAAATGTGTGCCAAGAGTTGATAGGGAATCTATTAAGATGTAATAAAGCTGTGCTGCTTTCTAAGTGTGCTTTCCTGAGTAAAAAGAGGCAGTGGAATTTAGCAGCGGGGTGGAAGCTTTTTTCAGCAGCTGCCTCCTTCAAAGAGTCTGTGGATGGTCCCCAAATGAGAACAAGAAGTATACGAATTACTCTGCACACAGTCATTTTCACAGTGTCATTTGTTCTCTCTCTTGCAGGACAAATGACCAGCTAGTAGCATTCCTGTCCAGATACCGTGATATGAACTTCTTGAAGTCCCACGGGAGGGACAATGCAAGGTAAGTTGGCTCTTTCCTCAGCTTCTTTTACCTACAGTGCTGAGAGGCTTTTTGTAGTGATGGCTTTCCGGCATTATCCAAGTGAAGAAATCCCTGGTACTGGAAAGAGAAGAGAATGAGGAGGAAAAGCCTCCCCTGAGGACAGTTAGTTACTGGCCCAGAATGGCTTGTCCCCAGAGCTGTTTTGCAAAGATGCTTTTGCAGGGAGTGAGACATTGAAGTGGATTGATGCTCACTCCCTCCTTGGGTCTTGGCACAGATCAGTGTTTCTGGAGCAAGCTGTAGCTGTCCCACACAGAAGCATATCTCAGCCATAGTGGTGACCAACTGTTGTCCACTAACTGTTGTCCGCAGCAAAGCCTTCTGCAATCAGAATATCTCTGCAAGGTGTGAGAACCTGTACCCTTTGGGAGCATGTGAGGGGGGGTAAGAACAATGGCAAGAGGGTTACCATGATCTAGTATAGTTTTTAAGTCCTTGGATCAGTGCCACTCTTCATCTGCCCTGCGTGGGTCTCAGGGAGAAGAGAATATGCTGTGTTTCCCAGAACACATCACTAACACTTAAAGCTTTGTGGTTTGAGGGAGCATCAGTGACCTAATACCATGTTTCCAAAGATTTAAACAACCTCTGCAGGTGAAAGATTTTTCCCACCAGACTGCAGTGGTCCTCTTTTCCCCTTTATTGCTAGTTTTGCTTTTCCTCTTTATTGCTGGTTTTGTACCATAACAGCAGTCTTGCAACAGTTCCAGCAACTCCATATGCTCAGTCCCAGCAGCTTTGCACCTAAAAATACTGTTTTATTCTGCTTGGGTCACCAGGTCATCTCTTTATTGTGTAAAATGTCAAGCATACTGCAAGGCTGGGTTCAAATGATGGTCACAGAGAGTGTGACAGAGTCACACATGCAGCACAGAGCATGGGTGGAAGAATGCACAGGACTCTCTAACTTGGCTGTTCTTGCAACTAAATTTACCAGCTCTGTATAGTTTCTGTTTAAAGGAAGTCCTCACAAGCATCCATCTTGTGCATGCAGAAATTCTGTAGCAGGTAGTACAACATAATATTTAAATCCAAGTCAACAGTTTTCACAGGAGAGTGTCCAGCTTGGGAAATGCAGTGTCAGAGTGATTGGCAGGCTCAGCTCAAGCTGGCAACAGTGATCGACAGCAGAGTTAAAGTAGGAAAAGGAAGAGAGACAGCAAGGGAAAAGCAGTTGGTCTCTGATGCCTTTTTACTCCTCTGGTGCACCTGATTCTTCTCAAATTCCCTAAGCTGGCTACAGAAAAACAGCTAATGAGTTGTGACATGCCTACATCAAGCTGCTTCAAACATACCAATCTCAGCTGGGTTAGAACAATTTAGATCAGTTGAACCTGCTAATCTGGTATTCATTTAATAAAAACCCAGCTCATGTGCCACTTGTCCTCCCCTCACAGGAGTACTAACCCAGTTATTAGTTCAGTGTTTCACTTTGTATAATGAACTAAAGGCCTTTTAGCCTATTGTGACAAGTTGTGTTTTGGTCTTTTCTCCTGGATGTCTACCATAAATTCTCTGTGCATCAGGAAACATCACATGGGACACAAGTGCAGATTTGCTGTCCCCATCTCCTGTGGTTGTGTTGCCCCCAAGTCCCATAAGCACTTCCACTGCTTGACCTTTCACATCGCCCCTTGGATCCTTTCACATCACCCCTTGGCAGCTCCCCAGAATTTCTGTCAGGGACAGAGCGGTCCCCTCCTCCTGCAGAGGCCAGATAAGTGCAGAGGCAGGAGGCAAGCCAGCAGCTGCAGAAGCTTTTGGTGGATATTGGTACTTGGCAAAAGGTAATTCCTTTGCTGTCAAAAGCTGATCAAAAGGCAGTTTGCCCACTGTTGGTATCATGGCTGAATTTTCAGCTCTTCTTCCACCTGTTGAGAGAGAAATTGTATCTGATGTGAAAATCTCTAGCCTGATCACTCAGTTTTAGTGTTCCAGCAGCTCAGTCTTGTCTAAACCTATAACCGTAGTGCCCACTCTGCCCATCTGACACACACTTACCAACTGATGTTCATTTTAGGCCCAGGGTGTGGAAGCTGTGCCCATGCCAGTGAGGTTTGTCCCTGTAGCTACAATGATGAATCTTCTGGGCTGAAATACCTTGTGTAGGCACAGGCAGGTGAGATGAGACTGAAGACCCATATAGGCTGTCACCCTGTGTCCCCAGAGGAGCAGAAGGGGAGACAAATAGTGGTGCTTCCTTACACTGTATTCTCCCAGCTTCCTGCGACCTTTGCTCAGGGAACTGCCACAGCCAGACTCGGTGCCTTGCTCATTTAAGAGTAAGAGATGATTATTTTTGTCTGTTAACTTTTCCAGTTGCTTTTTAAACTTTGCTGTTTGCTTTGCCTTGTCACAGCCCTGTGGAAAAGTAATGTTTTGAGGGGTGAATGGTATAGCCAAGAGCTTAGTAAGGTCTAGAAGAGAAGCAACAGCCTCAAGGTTTGACAACAGTTACTTTAAACAAACAAAAGGCAACTTTTGGAAAGAATTTAGGACACAGGCCAGCCTCCAAATTACTGGGCAATAGGAGAAAAGTCCCTTGGGACATCCTGTCTCAAACAAATTGGAAGAGGATTTTTGATTTAAAATGGCTAGTCAAAGCCATGATAAAGAGAGGACACTGGACTAGCCTGACTGCCATCCCACATACAATAATAATTGTTGCTGTTCCAAAGTGTTTTTCTCTTAAACAGTTGAAGTGATAATACAGGAGCTCAGCATTTAACATTACTGGAGGCAGTAGATAACCCTTGCTGCTACTTTATATTCTAGTTTATGGATGAGCAATGGCTCCTAAACAGTGAGCTTTTCATCTGTCTGTTTTGTAAACAGGAAAATCTGAACTTTAAGTCATGATAGCCTTCAGATCATACCAGAGAGAAATGTTAGAGGTGCCATCTTAAAACTGCAATGCTTGTGCAGCTCAGTTACAGTGTACTTTGTATTCAAGCTGTGTTCACTATCAGTGCATGTTTTAGTGCCAAATAAGGAGAGAACCCAGGCTTCCTCTCGTAGAGGGAAGTTTTCTTTCAGTTATTCCAGAGTCATTAAAAAGTGCATCACTCTGATTTGCCTTTGGCAGCTTAAGGAAAGGAAATGGACATGGAAATGGCTCCTTGACTCATCTGGAGAAGCATTCTTTCCTTACAGAGCTGGCTGTATGAAATGCAGTGGCTGGAGTCACTGCACAGTGCTTGGTGGGCAAGACTTAACTCTCCCCCTCTTTTCAGTATCTGAGATGAGCCTAGCCCGGTTCTGAGAGGCTGGAGGGACATTAACTCCTGAAGGGATGGAGCACATTCCCAAGACCTCCACCCCTTTCAGCCCAGTTCTGCTGACACTAATCTGTTCCATCACCTTTTCAGCCATGCCTTTTTTTGCACTGCTTGTTGGCACTCTGTGCATTGGGTTTATGGTGGTTTGGCCATCACTTAGCAGATGGATCATACAGTAAATGCTGTTGTGTGTTGTAGTGATGAATTGCCCAGGAAGTACCCAAATACCACAGGGGAAAAAAATACTATCCCTGCTGTTGGAATATTTTAACCACCTAGCTCCCAGCAGCATTTACCTTGCTCATGTGAAATATTTGGTGGTTCATTTGGCTCAAGTTTCCTTCAGCCATACTTTTTTTTTGGTTGTTTTTGCTTATGATTTTAAACACTTCACTGTTCTGAAGCTCATGGACTAAGACGACCTTCTTTTTTTGCTTGTGGGTAGTTCAGCCCAATGGTTGCATGTAAAATGTAGTGACTGCAGTGGCAACATACATCTTCAGTGCAAAGAGGCTGCACTTAAAAGTATTTTAGACATTCCAGCTAACTTTCAAATGTTCCTTATTGGTTTGTGCTAAGCATTAGGGGAGACATAAAGCCTTTACTGCTCTGGCTTGACAATTTGCCTCATCGTAGGGCTTTTATTTCTGCTCGCTTTTGGAAAACAATACTAAGCTGTCAGTGCAAAGAAAAACAAAAACAGAGTTTAGATGATAGGAAGAGGCAGTAAAAACAGCCACAGGTTTTGATGTGGGGCCTGCCTGAACTAGCCATAATTTGTGTGGTGGGTGGGAATTAGGAAGAAGGTGATAACTGGGGTAGTGGTAAAGAAATGAGAAATCGTATCACCATCTAAGAACTCTGAGCTGCACACTTCCTTTGCAGTGGTGCACACAGTAACATTTGTGTCCTTTCAGCTGTCCTGAGCCATTTTATAAATAATTATGGTAGGGAACATCCCTTTAAGCTGGACAGCTATTGTTGGCCCTGTTTCACCCAGAGGTCAATAGCCTGATTTGAAAATCTGCCATATAGAGAAGTGACTCACACTTGCCCTCAATCACTTGGAAAGTTTGATTTCCCCACTGCCTTTTCTTTCTTCAGTTGTCTAATGTGCAGACCCTGAGATGCTAAGCACAGTAGAAGCACTCAGTGAGATTCTGTTGTGGTGGACAGTCAGGGTGTCCCTTTGCATTGCCTGTGGGCTCTGCAGCAGCTGTGTTCTGCTGGCCTTGGCAGTAGCAGCAGCATGTGCTGTAGCTGCTCCAGCAGCACCATCATAGGTCATTGTCTCCCCCATCCTGAGAAGAAACCCTTTCCATTTTTGCCCTTGTAAAAGCTGTTACAGTGTTTCTTAAAAGTTATCATAAGTGAAGAGTGGTGGAAAGAAAGCCTCAGGAAAGTCTTCTGAAAGTCCCTCTTGAGCCTCATAATTCACAAGGGACTGTATGGAGCTGTTGTCAAAACAAGGCAATTCCTAGTAGAGTCATCACTGCAAAAAATAGACTCTGCAACTTTCCTACAAGCAAAAATGGGGTTAGAGATTATTATTTTATAGATAGATAGATGTATTTTGGGACACTTGAAGAGTCCCTGACCTGCAACATTAAAATGCTGAGAAGCACTAAAGCTTTTTAAGATTTCCTCTGAAAGAGAGATTTCCAGAAAGTGGAAAGTAAGATGCCCATAACCAGTGGAAGTTAGTGATGCTTAGGAAAAGGTGGGCTAGAAGAAACAGCCAGGAGGAATTTCTTCTAAATATAATGCAAAGGTGTGACATGACTGGAGCATTAAATAGATAAACTGAGAAAATTCCATACAAAAGAAGCAGAAACAAATTATGTAGAGTATGAGGCACCTATTGTAAAGCTTGGAAAATCCAATTTTGTCCACAGAGAGGTGGAATGATCAGATAAAATGAGTGCATTCAGTGACTTTCAGCAGTGTCTCGTGTGCAATAACCTGAATGTCCTGGACATTTGATGTCCATGAAGATTCCATTGACTGCAAAGGGCCATGTTTAAAGTAGTATTTCAAGGTAGACTTGTAACTTGAAAGAGCTCTCAATGTACTGTGCCATTTTTACTACACTGTACATGATCTAAACCTTATCTTGTCCAATATTTGTGGCAGCAGCCCAGCTGTCTGCCCTAGATACATGGATGTTCTCTGTGGTTCTGCCACATGGCTGTTTGGTTGTATTCGGGTGACACCTGAACAGTGATTGCTGTCTTTGGTGCTGGGATAAAACAAACAAGGATAAAACTGTCCCAACAACTTGTTCCAAATGGTGAGCATGACTTCTGTGGTTCCAGACTCTCTTGTGGGTTTGGAAGTTAAAGAACTTGGACACATGGTTTAGTAGCCATGGTGCTCTTAGGTTGAAGATTGGACTTGATGATCTTAAAGGTCCCTTCCAACCAAAACAATTTGATGGTTCTGTGATTCCCATGCACACTAAGCATGAAAGTGTTGAAACATACATTGGAAATAACTGGTAATGTAGACCATGGGAAAATCCTTCCAGTAGAGCTGCTTGGTCTCATGGTGACTTGCAGCCCAGCTCATAGACACCCACAGGAAACTGCAGGAACAAATGTCACTATCTGCATTTCTCCCTGCTGACTTCATTTTTTGTGGCCATGTCACAAAAAATTTTCTGCTCTGAGTTTAGTCCCTGTCCTCTGGAGGTCAGAACTCATGCTATCCTTGATGAGGGACAACTCCATTTCAGGACTTGGAGGTGAGCCCTGATGGCTTTTTGCACGACACAAAGAGGTCTTGGGAAGCATACCACAAGATTATGTGGCTCTTTCTCTGGTGTAGTATAAACACATGCTTAAATGTGCTGCAAGTCTTAATCATTTCAGGTATTTTAAATGCTGCTCCACCCTTCATAAAATAAAGTTACTCATGGAAATGGGATAAGTCAGTGGTGTCTCCCAGTCTACTGGAAATTCATCATGTAGTCAATGGAGAACAGAATCTCTGGCCTGCAGCAGGCAGGGAGTGAAACTGCTCCGTGCAGGTCTGGGTTTTATGAACTTGCTTATTACAAAGAATTATTCAGTGACTGGTTTATGGAGATATATTGTAGCCTAGAGATTGCTCACAAATTACTTGCTGCAACTGTTGCACTCAAGATTGTCAAATTACTGTTCTGTGCTTTCTACTTGGTCACCTAAATTGCAAGTTATTGTGTTATGCTTCCCGACTGATTGACTCCAGGAAGTGTTTTCCAAGGTGCCTGTGCAAACACTGCTGGCAAGAGCCTCTCATATTTCTCAGCCCTAAAAATATTTACTTGACTTTTCCCACCAAAATTGGCTGACTTCTTCAAAATTTTGTGTAGAGAGAGCTAAAAGACAAATAGATAGAGTCAAAATAATGTGCAGAGTTTGTCCACAGACGACAAGGAGAACATGGACGAGGTGCAAGGGGAGCTTCAGAGATCCTTCCTTTGACACTGACTTTCAACTTGTGATTGTTTCATGATGTGTTATTTTATTTGTAGTCCTTTTTTTCTGGTAAAGTGAGTAATGATGCTGAGGGCCTGGTAGGTGCACCTGGTTAACAGAGAGATGTTGATAGGAGGCTTGCTAGGCACGACAGAAACAGGAAACATTTCAGAAGAAACCTTTTCACTTTAAAACCAGAATCTTTGCATGCAGAGTCCATCAAATGGCAAAGTTTCTGATAAGAAACATTTAGCAATCTGATAGCCTCAGAAAGCTTTATTCATCCAGAGATTTTGGCAAACAGAAGGCAGCAAACTCTGTCTTATACACTGCATAAGTGTGAGCTTTCCAGAGCAGAGGTCTCTCAGAGTTGCTGTGGTATGCTGTGTCACTTGCAGAAAACTATCCAAAAGGGTGATGCTTGACTGTGGTGGGTTTGCTGGTATTAAGTGACTGTGCAATAATATTTATTAGTAGTTTTTTATCAGAGGAAGAGCTGAGCTCTGTGTTTATATTCACGTTGTAGGAGCGTGTGCTAAACATCTTACAAATGCTTTCTGTGTTATACAATCCTGGAGTCTCCTCTGAAATGCATTTATAAATCTTTTAATGCACTACAAAATGAGAGCAGTTCCCTAAGCTGGATGGCAGTCAGGAGCTGTCTGCACAGTTAACTGTCTGTGCTCAGTGGGCAGACCACGTGCTGCAGACACTAGAGGGTTTTTTTAACAGAGTATAAAAATAACTGCCTGAAGTGTGGAGGGTGAATGGTTGGGAAGTACATTCACTTTCCTTCTTGTAACCTTGTCTAGGATTTTAGGACTGAGGTTTGTTGTGAAAACACTCATGCTCCCAAGGAATGGCTTATTTCACTGCCTGTGCCAAGATTCACTCGCCCAGGCTGTTAGCACAGAGAAGTCCTGGGACTGTGGACTCGTGCAAAAAGAGGAGCCTGGGAACTGTGCTGGAAATTGTGAGGCTGAGAGCACAGATTTGCAGGGACCTTGAATGTGGGCATGCTCTTCTATTGCCAATTTCAGACAACAAAACTGAAGTTGTGTAACTGAGCTTTCTGGTGCTGGGTTAAACCCTTGTCCTGTTATGTGGGCAAGGGAGGTTGTGAGGAGTTATGAAATGGTCAGGTGGTGGTTTTGATTTGGGGGTTTCCATTGCAGCCTAAGAAACTTCTACATGAAAATGAGAATAGAGAGTGATAGTGGAGATAGCAGTTGAAAGAAATGATTTCATGGAAAAGGACTTTATGTTGCTATTTAAGCATGGTCAATAAAATTCTATTATTTTCTTAAAATAATTAACTCAAATGAGTATTTAGGCTTTGAGGGAAATAAATAAATGACCAAACTTTCAGGCACATTAATATTTGATTTGGAGATAACTGCATAAATATTGAATTTGAAGATTACATTCCAGAGCACTGCATTAAAATTGCAAGACTTTTCTATTATCCTCCATAATGGAACATGAAATTAGAAACTTGTTCATGGAAAGAGAAATTTCTCCACTCACATCTACACATTTTCTGCAGGGTTGTGTTAACAGAGGAGCTGCTCTTCTCCTACCCTGAGAAGAAACCCAGCTATCAGTAGGACCTAGACCCCCAAGTCATTTATGGGCCTTTTGAAAATTAATATGCACCATTTGATAATTGCCTCTCTGTTCTTTGATTGGTGTAGAACAAAACTGTAACCAGGGATTTAGCCCATGGGGTTAACACTCACATTTCCAGATGCAGCAGTCCAAAAAGCTTTGAAGTGGCTTCTTAGCTTTCATTTCTTTTCTCCATCCTTCGGGTGCATGTGTTTGCAGACCACTAAAATCCCTTTTTCCTGATCTTAAAACACTTCTGAAAACACTACTGAGTAGCACTGTCTTGCTCAGGAAGGAAACTCAGGTCTTATGGTCCTCCTCACTGGAGGGGCTACAGCTCCTGTTAGATTGCAGTTCTTGCATCCAGGGAGATGGGTGGCTTTGTGGGTGACAGTCCAGCAGCCTGAGTAGCTAGTGTTTGTTATTGCTCAGACGATGTATTCAGCACAGCAACTCACCAACACTAACAGCACTCAGCCCCCCTTGCAAAGGCATCTGCTAATTCATGGCTGCCCTGCTTCCCTTTCTGGGAAGGAGTTCTGAAAATGGAATGACAAAAAATGGAATGACAAACAGAACCTGGATCACACAGTCTCAAAACATCTGTGGGCGTCCACTTCACACTGTTTGCAAACATAGGTTGATTTCCAGCTCTTTTTTTCCCTTCCCATATTGGTTTCAATTAATTTCCTCAACTTTACAGTTCTGCAGTTGCTCCTCTTATTCATGGTTCAGCAATAACAAAACATTGCTCCCCATAGACTGGAAAATGGAGCAGACACATTCATTCTGCAGCCGAGAGTAATGCAGTTGTATTTCTCCTGGATTAACTGTACCCTGATAGAAAAAATTGTGGCATAGTAAGCTAGAAGAAAATTGATCTTTTTACCTTTATGTGTGGTTTTCTGTTTTTCAAAAGCTGTGCATTTATGGAGAGGCAGAAGCTGTATTTACTTCCTCTGCTCATGTTACGGTTCTTGCGCGGTGGTTTGTTAAGAGTTAACAGACACCGTGCGGTTTCAGGCCTTGCATGTCACACTCTGTACCTTGCACAGTTCTGCCTTGGGACAACAGAAGGTGTAAATGATGTTTGAAAGCAATCTGTTGATCTTTGTCACTGTAAATGAACGTAAAACTGATTCATCATTTATTAAACCTCTGCGTTATTTATGAGTAGAAAAGAAATATAATCAAGGGACCTTTTTATCCTTCTTTTGGAGACAGTAGCTTCGTTGTTGCTAGTGATGATAACGAAGGAGAAATTAACCCTTCATGGCTGCTGTGAATTCCCCCAGATTTATCAGAAAGCAAGGCCTGGATCGGCTGTTCCTGGAATGTGACACCCACATGTGGCGCCTGGGTGACCGGAGGATCCCAGAAGGAATTGCAGTTGATGGAGGGTCGGACTGGTTTCTCCTGAACAGGAAGTTTGTGGAGTATGTCACTTTTTCTACTGATGACCTGGTAACAAAGATGAAGAGGTTTTACTCTTACACATTACTTCCTGCAGAGGTACGTGAATCCAAAGCATTCCCTCTCTGTGTCCAAAGCTGCAGTGTTTGTGCATTTCCCAAGGCTTTTGCCTGATGTTGTTGGGCATTGGATCATCCTGCAGTGGGCAATGAAAACTTTACTCCGTGACGAGTAGGTCTTTTAGCGTTAGAACCACTCTTGCCGTTGTTGTGTTGCTTTGTTTGTTTGTGGGACTTCCTTGCCATGAGTCCCTTTGTTTTATACTTTTAAGCCTATTAATCTATTACTGAACAACAAAAATCCAGCTGCCCTTTGCTTGCAAATTGTTCCTTCACAAAGCCTTTGAAGGCTATTAGAGATGGCGAATTGTCTTCATAAGTAGCTTTCCTCGCTATTATCCAGCCCTTTTCTTTAAAAATAAGCCCCCTACAAACAAAGGTTTATTGTTCCCTTCAAAACTCAGCTAGGAGGCATAGTCACAAATCATTTAGATCACTCAGGAAGGGCTCTGGCTACAAGTGATGCAGAAGGGGAGTGCACACCAAGATGGGCTTTCGTCTAGCGTGCAGCAGTGTGTCAGTGTGGCACCCCCAAAAGAGAGCACAAAGCCTGGCAGCTGCTCAGGCTGTGCTACACCTGCCTCAGCAGGTATATTGCTCCTCAGGCTCTGCTCCTAGGGTGTGGAGCATGCAGGCATTCCAAAGAAGACCCTAATGGCTGTCTTTAAAATGATAACTTTGTTCCTCACTAGAGGCCCCTGAACATTCCAGGGGATTGATGAGACTGATCTTGCAAATCTAGGCTTATTAGCTTGCAGTGGAGCACAGCCACTGTCATCTTTTGATAGGGGTTTATTATTCTGCACACATGTTGAATAATCTTGCTTTAATCCCATTTCTGTTAAAAATCACCTTTTCTCTCAACTCTGATAACCTTTTCATCCATTATCTAGGAGAAATTTCTGCATCATTATAAAAGGACACAGGGCAATGGGTAATTGGGTAGGGTTTTTTTTTCCCCTCTCGCTTGAATGAGGATGGATGCCTTTATGGGTTTAACCAAACAGTTCAAGCATAAAATCCATATTCACTGGGCTGTCATTTAACATTAAAAAGGGTAGGGGGATTATTTGGGGGCCAGCCATGCTAATGTTATGCTGGTTATTTATAGGCCTTACTACTGCTGATTTTAAAGAGGAGTCACTGCTGCAAAAATCCTCTCTCACAGAGCTAAATTTGATCATATTCTACAGCTCCTTGGTACAAGGTTTTCATTGCAAGATATGTAGCTGGTTTCTTGAAATCACCCTGCCTTCACTGACCTGCTAACCTGCTATATCAGTCCCCATTACACATGATGTATGTAATAGCTGATATTATGATGTTATAATTAGGATAGCCCAATAAGAAATCCTTGCTGCCTTGAGTCAGCAAATAAAGACTCATGATTTCAGATGTAATTGCAGGAGGCAGAATGCCCTTCTGGTGCCTGGGGTGAGCTGTGTGCTTCAGAAGAAGGCCCTTCAACTAGCGATGCATTTGGGAGTGCTGGGGCTAGAGACATCCACAGAAGAGCTGTCTGAGACTATTTTTCATAGTAACCAGGGTGATGGTAAAGGTTTGAGAATTGTCTTGGGAAACAATTTGAGATATGTCATCAACAAAGTGCTCAGGAAAATAGTCCTAAATGTGCTGGACCAGAGAGTAACTTACAGGAGGCAAATAATGAGGGTTTCTCAGAATTGCTCTTACAGCTGAGGTAAAAATCAAATCATTGCTGGCACTGGTGCCTTTCTGGGAGTCCTTTGGGCTCCCAATCCCCAAAGATGCTTATTGCAGAAGCACAATTAGAATAGAATAGAATAGACCAGACCAGACCAGGTTGGAAGAGACCTTCAAGATCATCGCGTCCAACCTATCATCCGACACCACCTAATCAACTAACCCATGCAACCAAGCACCCTGTCAAGTTTCCTCCTGAACAGGAGAAAAGGTGAATTATTCTCTGTCAGGTTATTGTAGCAAAGCCTCAACTGTATGCTATGGCAGTTTGACTGTGTGTGTGGGGTGCTGTGAGTTTTCCATCCTCTGTGGAGTGCATACATATAAAGTACTTCTATGGCAGAACAGCAGAGCTTGTGAATTCGGTCATTTTGAAAGAAAGTCACCTGCATTAGCTTCAGGCCCATGGGCTGAAAGGAAAGAGAAAATGAAGTCTGAGGAGCAGAATGTACTGATCTGGTCTGTCTGTCTTGCAGTCCTTCTTTCACACTGTTCTGGAGAACAGCCCATACTGCGAGTCCATGGTGGACAACAACCTGCGCATCACAAACTGGAACCGTAAACTGGGTTGCAAGTGTCAGTACAAGCACATTGTTGACTGGTGTGGCTGCTCGCCTAATGACTTCAAACCAGCAGACTTCCACCGATTCCAGGTAACTGCATCAGTCCCTTCTCTGAGAGCCACAAAGAAACTCTTCCCCGCTGCAGTGTGGAGCCACTTAACTACAGCACAGACTGGGAAGGGAAGGTTCTACCCCTCGGGCATGGTGGAGAAAGAGGTGTGAGGAGGAAGCTCTGCTCTTCATTTCAGGGGAATAAAAGGCCAAAACACAGAACCACCAATCTTTTATTCTGAAATGAAGAGCAGAGCTTCCTCCTCACATCTCTTTCTCCATCATGCCTCATGGGGTGAAAGCTTCTCTTCCCAGTCCCTGCTGCAGTTGGGTGGCTCCACACTGCTAGGTAAGGCCACATAGCAGCTCTCTGCACTTGTGGCACTGGTAGATTTGCTGTTGTAAAAAGGAGGAAAGCTTGGCATGTCCCTCACTGTTATTTCTTGGTAACTTGTGCAAAGAGGATTTTTCCAAAGTCCCATCTCAGGTGCTGTTGTGATTTCACCGAGCTTCTGGCTTTCATTGTTAAGCAATGGGTTTTGTCTTTGAAAAAAGCTTAAAGGTTGACTACAGTGTCTACTAGAGGGTTGCATAGCACAAGGCTAATCTGGTTTTTTGACTATGTTAATCAACATGATTATGTTTAAGTTTATCTCTTTGTTTTGGGGACTGCCTTTAAAAGTTTCATCAGTTTTCTCAAGGCAGACGTGGGAGCAAATCCTTGAGCTCAAGGGTACACTTGGCCTCAAGACTGTATCTGGTTTGTGTTATCTTCTATTAAGAATGAACAACCACTTGTTTCGAGGTCAACAGATTTGCAGTTCTGTCCCTGCAGCTCCTCAGGGTTCCCTACATAAAGCATGTTTGTTCAGGCTTTGTGTGGGATGGGGAATGTGTTACCCTACAGCACAAAAATGATGACTCCTCCAAAACAGAGATCTTTTCTTTGTTGTAATGTGCTGCCTACCAGGCACAGTTGAAGTCAGTGACACAGGCACTCCACGAAAAGAGCAAATGAGACATTATCTAAGAGGGGCTCTGCTGCCCCAAACACCAATCCCAGGAAAGTTTCCAGCAGAATAAATAGCAAATCTTCAGAAAGCCCTGCCAGTCTGCAGAGGCTGACCTGCTCCAGGCTGGGGAAACAGCTCCACAGTGACATTTCTCAGAAAACAATCAGGTAAACTGAGCTGTGAGGGAAAGTTCAGAATGAGAATAGATGAAAAGGCAACGTCTGATACTTGCCTGGTGAGAGAGCGCCTCTGATGAACACATGGCACCAGAAGGCTTGCTCACAGTTCCCACGGAGGCACAAAGCAAGCTGCAGAAGGGGAGATCAGAGGCCCCAGCATGTGCCATCTCAGAGTAAAACTGAGCACCCTCAAAACAATCTTTCAACCATCTGGGGTACGTGTGAACTCCTTGGTACCTCAGAACCTATATCCTCAAACATGAGCAAGGCAAACCAAAGGCATTTTAGAAGGTGTTGGTAGTTGAGGAGCATATAAACTGGTGATACACCCAAGACTCTGTCAACTGCAGGGTGAAAAATCAGTACAGGACCACTGAGAAACCTCAGTGATGGATGGCACCTCTCCTGGAGTCTTCTTACCATGTCATAGCAGCAAATTTATACATGCACAATGCTGCTCTGCCTCTTCATAGCCCCTGTGCCACAGGACACTGCTCCCTGCCTGACCACTAGAACTCTGCCAATGCTGTGCCAGCTGCAGGCTAACACAGTGGTTTAGAGAATGTTCCCCACCCCTCTGGCACTTGGAGAGCCTTCAAGAGCAAGGCAGTGGAGGGTGGCCCTTGGTACCAAGGGGTTGGCACTGTACATTTTCATGGAGTGATCACATAGCTTTGGTCTGGATCTCAGCGACAGGTGGTCACAAACGTGAGCCACCCTGGCCTGTGGGGTGAACCAGTCCACATCTTCAGCTCCAGCCCGGTGCTAAGGACAAAGCATCGCAGTGGGAAATGGGAGCTCACTCCAGTGTCCTTTCCTTTTTGTGTCACCACAGCAGACGGCCAGGCCGACCTTCTTTGCCCGCAAGTTTGAGGCTGTAGTGAACCAAGAGATAATTGGCCAGCTGGACTACTACCTGTACGGCAACTACCCGTCGGGCACGCCCGGCCTGCGCTCCTACTGGGAGAACGTGTTTGACGAGCCCGACGGCGTGCACAGCCTCAGCGACGTGGCGCTCACCATGTACCACGCCTTCACCCGCCTGGGCCTGCGCAGAGCCGAGACCTCCTTCCACGCTGCCGGCGACAACAGCTGCCGGTTAGTCTCTGCCTCTTGTGCTTCCCTTGGGTGCTTCAGGGAACGCAGCCTGGGCTGCCAAGTGCTGGTGGAGGTTCATCAGCTTTGCAGAGTCACAGAATGCTCTGGGTTGGAAGCGACCTCCAAAGGTCATCCAGTCCAGCCCCTCTGCAGTCAGCAGGGGCATCCTTGGCTAGATCAGGCTGCCCAGAGCCCTGCCAGGCCTCACCTTGAGTATTTCCAAGGATGGGGCCCCCCAACCACCTCCCTGGGCAACCTGTTCCAGTGTTCCACTACCCTCATGGTGTTAGGAATCTGTCCCTAACATCCAATTGTGACCGTTTGAGGCTGTGCCTTTAAGAAAAGGACAGTACTGGGGCACTGTGGCTCCACACCAATCTAAGTCTCCTGTTCTCCAGTTTGAAGCCATTGCACCTCCTTCTGTCACTTCAGGCCTTTGGAAACATCCTTCTCACAGGCCCCCTTCAGGTACCGGAAGGTCACTATTAGGTCTCCCCAGAACCGTCTCTTTTCTGGGCTGAACATCCCCAGCTGCCTCAGCCTGTCCTTATAACAGAAGTGCTCCAACCCCCTGATCATTCTTGTGGCCCTCCTCTGGAGCTGCAGGCTGGGCTGGCTGGAGCACACCGTAACAAACAGGACCAGGCAGCTGCAAGTGCACAGTGCTCATTTCCAGGAGTATTTCTCCCCATAATAAAGCATCGGTTATTCAGGGCTGACATTATGTGACCTGTTAGCTGCACTTTTAAAAAGCTGCTCTCCAGCCTGATGAAGACTGATAGGATCCAGTTGGGCAGTGCTACCTCCACTGCTGCATTTTCTTCATTAATTCCAGCAAGTCTATTATACCCTCAGCTCCTAAACCCTCCATGTGATTGCTGCAGAGGTCACGTTCACCTCTATTATGCTTACCAAAAGCAAAGCACAGGATTTCAGAGAGAAGCTGAACATAGTCAGGTTCATGGTCCTTGCTTGTTTCTTCCTGTAGGTGCATACATGGAGTACAGAGAACTACTTGCTTGAGTTCTATTTGCCTGCTTGGTACAGCTGTCTGTGCTAAAAGTGTGGCAACTGGTGGGATCCATTAGCATCAAATGCGTTTATAAAGAGAGAGAGAGTGCAAATAAAGCTCTCTCTCAAATATATTTCTTAAACGGAAACCACCCTATATTCTAGATTCCTTTTCAGTCTAAAAGGGATGTGAAGAAAGAATTCCTAGAGTTAGACTTGCACAGAAAAGGCTCTCTTCATGGTAGATGTTGTCTGCCTGCAAACATCTGAAGCTGTTTATGTTCAAAGCAGAAAATGTTCATCTTTTAAAGTCTTACTTCACGGTATCTTAATTTCTTCTTCAGAATGTGTTTTTTGGACCCTGCCTTCTTTTTATCCTAATAGAAAGCACATACAGCCTAGGTCAGTAAATACTGAAGACACTCCTTGTGCTTTGAGGGATTTTTATCCCTCTTGTGCTCTCAAGAAGGAGCCAAATGTGCCTTGACCTTCCCACTTAGTCATGGAAGTGCTGAGCAATGTCCCATTTAGAAAGATGTAGCAATAAGTGATCCAGATTCCTATTACAGCTTTGTCAGTAAAGGTTACCGGTGCAAAGCAATAGAAGATCAATAACAATTAGATAGAAATAATCACTAGTAACATGCCTTCCTTATAGGTAATAAAGGCAGGCCTAAAGAAGTCCTGGATCATTTATCCTGCAATGTAAAGCCAGCAGAGGTGTGAGCCAAGTATAGCTGGTGTTGAAATAATTTGACAATTTCTTTTGTGCTTATTCCTTTTGCCAGTGTTCTGATTATGATTTATATCAATAATCAATTTCATTTCTGGGGACCTTTTCAGTGCACAGGAGCTCAAGGTGCTTTTCAAGCTTGCTCAGATTACAGATAGGGAAGCCATGCCATCCGCTGCTGATTGCAGCTGTCTCTAGGATGAAGCATGGCTCCTTTACGGCAGGCTAGAGCCTCACAGAACAGTGCAAGGAGGAATCACAAACAGTGACATGGAGTGGAGGCTTCCTTTTCATACCTGCCTGAGCCCCCTCAAAATGCTGTGAATCAGCATCCAGTCTATATCTCAGAAGGGTGGATAAGCCTCAGGTTTGCAATTCACATCTCTCTTGGTACTATGTTGTCTTCCTAGGTGTATGCATGTATATGTTTCCTCTTCCCTCCCATGGTTCTGCACATCTCTAGTAGATTAATGGCAGGGCTGAGTACCTCAGCAGTGTTCCCTTTGCAGTTGGGGCTGACAGCAGCACGACATTAGCTGATGCTGCAGTCACCACCCCAACGCATTTCACACTGCTGCAGGCTCTGCAAGGAAAGCCTCTACCGCTCTGGATCACATTTGGAGTCTGTCCCATGCTGCCACCCACAGCGGCCCAGGGGACTTTTCTAGGAGAAGCTGCCTTACACACTTTTCTAACAAGGACTAGCTCCAGCCTCAGCCTGCCATGCCTCCTGCAGGCTGCTCTGCTACCAAATTAGATTGCATATCAGCATCTTCAGGGGAAGCAACATTAATGCGTGATTGAGATTTAATTTATTTCTCTCCATCTCCAGGCATTTTTACTCACTGCTGCCAAGAGACAGTTTGCTCAGACTATTTCAAGGATATTGTAAATATTTGCTGCTGCACAAATATAAAACAGGAGACCTTAGTACTAGGAACAGAAGTCGGATTGTTGCTGTGTAACTTTGCAGTGTTTTTCCTCAGTCAGCCAGCGCTGGCCCTGTTTGTACCCCATCTCATTATGTTTGTTTCTCAAGCTCTAGGGACTCCTTTCTGGGTGTTGTTTGATTCATGTAAGGGAAAGTCATTCTTGCTTTGCTCCTCTTAGTGCTTGTGTCTTGAGATGTAACAACTTGCATCAGGAGTCAGACTTCGCTGACATTGGTTGGTTGTGTGTTTCACATTCAACGTCAGTGCTGTCGAGCAGCAAAATAGCTGGTTTCAGAGCTATGAATTACATGGTTTTGTTTATGCATCCATACAAACACTAATATCATTACAGATGTTTCTGAGACTATAGCAAACAACTGGCTGTAAATTTTAATTAGTCAAATCATAGAATGCATCAGGTTGGAAGGGACCCTTGAAGGGGGTCCCTTTTGTCCAACCACCCCTGTAGCGAGCAGGTTCATCTTTAACTAGATCAGGTTAGAAACCAATGTCTTTAAATCCAAACTGTAACTGTAGGCTTCCAGATCTCCCAATGAGAGGATTTTCCTGTTTGTTTGACCTCTCTCTCATTTTGCTTTTACTCATGAAGAAAAGATCCATGGCCAAAGCAACCTCACCTCTTTAAGGAATGTGACCTTTGTTTCCTAAAATAAAAGAGAACTAAACCAGGGACTGGATCCTGGTGTCCTTCGCAGCAGTGCCCTTGGAGATCGTGTTGGGGATCAGCTCTACCGTGGGGAATAGAGCAGGGTGTCAACTGGCCTGTGCCCAGCCTTGCAGCACCCTCTGCTGTCCCCATCTGCTGCTGGCCCACAGTGAGCAAGGCAGGCACTGCTGTGGCCAGGCATCTCTAGGGACTAGCCCGGCTGAAGGCAGGAAAAAGAAGGCCGCTTGATTTGGAGCAGTGGGCACTTTTCTTGAACATCAGTGATGGTAGCAAACCGTGCTGCAGCATAACAAGGTATATATTTGGGTGGCACATTTTACCCAGGGGAAGTGGTAAAGGAGGGGAGTTTTCTGGCAAGTAGAGCTGTCTTCTGAAGAGCTTGGAGCTGTGAATGCGTTGTAAATGAGCATATATTCTTAGTAACAGGGTTTATGTTCCAGGGTAATCAGAGCATCCTAAGAATATTTGATAATGAGTCACAAACACATTGGAAGTCTCTTCATGTACAGTGGCGAATTTTCTAGTTGGAATGATGCTTCTTAAGCCATTAGCTCCAAGTAAGTGGAGATGTCTTGTGTAACTGATGAGCATGTGCATGTGCTGCTTTACAGATACTACCCCATGGGCCATCCAGTCTCCGTCCACCTTTACTTCCTCGCTGACCGTTTCCAAGGCTTCCTAATCAGGCACCATGCAACCAATCTGGCTGTCAGTAAACTGGAAACTTTGGAAACCTGGGTGATGCCAAAGAAAGTCTTCAAGATTGCAAGTCCACCAAGTGATTTTGGAAGGCTGCAGTTCTCTGAAGTAAGTATTTGAGGTCTCCCATGCCAAATGGCATGAGCCTCTGGAGAGTTTGCATACAAATTCAGCACCTTTTGGATACTCTCTGACCATGTAATTTTCAGGTGAGAGTGGCTCTCTAGCATAATGCAAGTTGTCTTTGTTGAAGGAGATACTGCTGCCAGTTCTGTGATCAACCCTCAATTCTTACATTACCCTTGAGTGACTACACTCTTTCTTAAGGGCAAACCGAAGGCGTTTACTGATGTGAAAGGGGCTCAGTAACTTAAAAGCTTTGTATTTGTAATTGTTGGTGAGTGCTGTAAGAGATACTTGGGAAAAATGCCATATTTTTGCAGCTCCAAATGCAAAGGGGGATGTAGTAAGCATTCCTCTCGACCATGCTGAAAAACCCCTCATAAAAGTAGTGATAGTCAGGCACCAACGCCACTTACGAGCAAAACCTTGATGTTGTAACCTGAAAGAGAAAACTGTTACAGCAGTGGCTGAGATTTCCCACAAACCCTGTTATTTCTCCTGGGAATTTACCTCAGGATCTGACATAGAGTGCAAAAAGAAATGTACCCTAAAATCTCTCAGGAAAGTTGACCACTAATAGAAGCCGACACCTGCGCTCTGTTTTCAAGACAGAACTGTCGGAGCAGTTTGTTTCATGATTTTTCTTGTTAAGCCACAAATTTCAATTAAGGGCTAAAATTGATTGAACAAATGTGTTCCAGGCATTCTGGCCAAGTCCATAAATTACCATCTTCTTGGGCAATTAAGAAATGCCCAGGTAGGATTCAGTGTTTTGGTGTGCATGGCAAATCCATGACACTAATGTGCCATTAAAGAGATGGATGGAAAGTGTGTTTCATTTATCAGCAGGTCTGATCCTACGCTTGCCATTTCATGCAGTGATAAATGGTCACAGAAGCTTGAATTCTTGTGCTCTGTAGGAGTATTTCTGCTGTTTATTTGGTACTTTTAATCTGACTTTCATCCTGATACCTGCTCTGGGTCCTTCTTTTTGAAAGAGCCAGGCTGGCAGTTTTCTGATTGTGTGCTGAAAAGAAATATACTGATCCCTGGACTCTAGAACTCAAACAGTTGTAGGGAGGAAACAAAATTGGGACCAGAATTTACTTGCTGGCCACTTGCCAGGTCCCCCACCAGCCCCAGTGTACTTTTTTCCCAAAAAAAACCCCAGCCTTGCAAGCAAGCATGAGCCTGATTGACAGATGTCCTGCAGCAGCAGTGCCCACTGTGAGCCTCCTCTGGCAGAGGAAGTGGTGGCATGTGGGTGACCTCTTTACTGCGCTGTGCCCACAGCTCTGTGGAGTGTGTCACTCTGCAGGGAGGATCCTCAGATTCCATGGGACTAATGAGCTGCTCTTCACAGCCTCATGGACCACAGCTGGTCTGTAAGGAGCCCTGCAGGAGCTGCTGCTGCAGTGAAGCTGAGTGAGTGCAAAGCATGGGAAGGGTTTAATCACTGATGAGCTTTTTCTCAGGCTGGGGAAACATTTTCTTGTCTTTGAAATGCAAAAATTAAAAAAAGAAGAGCTTTGGCACTGCTTATTTCTTTTCATTGTTTTTTCTCACCTAAGCTCTTGAATTGTCCCTCCTGACATAGCTGATTCATATTTTAAAAGACCAGAAGGTGCAAAGTAAACCATTTAATCATTTCTTAATTGTTTATTTTACTTTCTGCCTTCCCTTGGCCTGCAGGCAGTTCTGCCTCTGAGCCAAATAATTCTCCCAGTTATTCTGATATAAATCCAGCATTAACCTCTTCAGCTTCATTGTGGCTGGAAAGCCTCTGATCTGCTGCTGCTTATTAAAATGCCACTTCTTGGTCAAAGTCCAGCAAGTGTAAAACAAACTTAGCAGTTCAGCTAAGATGAGGGTATCAGCATTCCCAGGATGAGTACCAGAAAAGAAAATGAAGATTAGTGCTTACTGGGACATGTAACAGTTGGTTCTCGCAACGACTTTTACCCCATGATCTGCCAGAAATTTAAAACTGACTGGGACCTTTTTAGCTTGGAGCTTGCTTCCAATGGGGCCAGCAGAAGGAGCTGCACAGAATATGCCTCCAGGTGTATTTGTGACCCTGATCACATCTGAAATTGCAGCAGAGACAATAGGATCTCTCCAGTCAGCCCTTCCTGCCCTCTGCTCCTTTGCTTTACTTCTCAGACTTTGCTTCTCAAGCAGCAGATTTCACCACAGACCATGTAAAGCTAAGTGGGAAACTCCAGCTGGTTGGGCTGCCTGAGAGCCACGGTGGTTAATGGCAGCATGCTGGTGGCATGTGGTTCCTGCACTTAGTCTGGGGCTGAGTAAAACTTACAGGAAACCCAAGAGAGACAATTTCCAAGCATGAAACTCTCACACCTCCTAAAACTGGCTTGTGCACAGTGCACACAGTATGGATCCTAGCAGCCTGGGTTCATGGCAACCTTTACATGGAGGGCAGCAGATTGATTTGCTGTACAGTACTAAAAGTCTCAGCTCACCATATATCAGTTGAACACTAAGTTCATTTCTGGCCTTGTTAAGCCTTGTGATTCATCACAGAGTATAAAATAAACTAGGTGGCAGGCAATTAGCGTGTATTGTGTGAACCTAATGGCCCTGTTTGTGGTGAGCAATGAGACACAAACCCATAATCAAGGCATAATTTATCTTGGGAAAATTTTATCTTGGGGCTGAACAGAGATAGAAGCCAGGAGTTTTCAGCCAATGAGAGAGTTCCCTGTTTCCAAATGCACCCCATGCACAGTGCCTGCTCTTGAAGCCCAAAATCATGGTGATTAAAATAATGGTGTGGAAAATGTTAGTTTCTGTGCCACATCCCTTCATAATTTCTCGGGTAATCATTGCTGCTTGATTCCATCCCCTAGCTTGCGTGTTCCATTTGAAAGTGAACGCCGGCTTAAGAAGCTTAAAGTGCTGTGAAAAGTATTAGAGAGGGCTGGAGGATCTCTTGGCCAGTCAAATCAGACATCCCAGTACTGGCAACTCAACTATGTAGAGTTCAAGGGAAGAGGTACAAGTCTCTCACTAGTGCCTTAAGTAAAATTCCCTTTGAAATACTGTCCCTATAAAACCTGCTTGTCCTCTAAGCTATGCAGCATAGGAAAGCATGTCCCCAGGCTGGGCATAAAGGGCAGATCCTGCAAATACCTGTGTGCAGCCTTTCCCTTCCCTAAGATGCCTGAGGTGCACAGTCCCAAGTGCCTTGGCCTGAGCCCCAGTGCTTTGCCTTTGTGTTGCTCTGTGGCAGTTTTCTTCTTGAGTTTGTGCTGCTGTTCTCATGGACCTGCACACGCTGGCAGTGGTGTTGTGACAGGCTCTCATGAGCAGCAGTTGCCACCAGTGTGAGAATTGTCCCTTCATCTCCTGCCCTTCAGCTGCAGCCTCTCATGTACATTAGGGAACCCAATAAGATGCCTGCACAAAGCTTAACAGCCAGCCAACAACTTTTGTTACCATTATTCCCCAGAAGCAGCCTTCAGTCTTCTACAGTCCACTCTTACTAAAGCTTTGCACATGTGAGCACATCTCAACATCTTTAGTGCAACCTGCTGTTGAGCAGTGTCACTTGGAGGGTGGAGCATGTGGATTATAACTTTCTTGTTTCTTTTCCCAGCATTGAGAGACTAAAGAGAGGAAAATTGTTGATGTTCTTCACTAAGAAATAGCAAATGCAGTGGAAATGGCTTCCTTTATAAGCTTTTCTTTGCCCAGGAGGGTGTAGATTTATTTCACACGTCGTGGCTTTATTATTTCCAGGTCCCTTGAGCTCTGGTAGGTGTGACGTGGCTGCACTCAGTGAAGGTTGGCAGAGTAGATCACAAGATGTGGTCAGGAAATTATGGTCAGGAAATTTTCTCTCTCCACTTATTTCCATACATATTCAGTCGGTCTTGTCAGGAGAGTCCGTGCTGACAGCTCCTCCAGGCAGTCGATGCTTGGCTCTGATATCTGGGCTGCGTTGTCTGCTTTGATTAGCTCATGTGCTAGGTGAAACACCTCTGAAATACCAGCAACTCTGCTGCCTTGATTGCAGTGCACTGGAAGGCTCATTTTGTCCTGTATTCTGCAATGTCATAGTCCAGTAGGAGGAATTCCTGTGATGACAGATGGATTTAGGATGGTAGGTTTTATTCTGTTGCCCTTGTAGCTTTTTGCTTGCAGTCCTCCTGTAATTTGTCTACCAAGCAGAGTGATTTATTTAGCAGGCCTTTGGGCCTGGGCAGTTTCCAGTACAGGTATCATCAGGTAATTGTTACATGTTATGGATTTGGGAGGCTGTTTGGCATTCTGTTGGAACCACTTACACTGGTGACATGAGATGACATCTATAAAGAAACCTCTGAAGCAAATGAGCTACAATTATTTGGTATGCCTTCAGGAAAGGAGGTCCTGACCATGCCCACATGAGGCAAAAATTAGGGACAGCTCTGTGTTGGGGAAATCTTCAGTAGCTACATCTGGTGAAAGAGGGGATCCTGTCTGTGTGTGCACGGCCCTCCAGAGACTGCTTGAGAGAATCTCCTCTTCCTGTATGTGGAACAAATCAAATCCTAGGTCTTCCACATTCTTTCTGTGGAGGTTAAGGCAAAAGAGGAGCTGAAGGAATATGAGGAGTTTCAGTACCAGGCTGGCCAAACCATCTGAATAATGTCAGATGTCTGCTTGCCAAAAGGAGCCAAGGGATTCTTCAGTTATTCACTTAAAATGAAGTCCCTCAAATCTGTTTGATGCCCCATGAGGTGGGCACTTCCTCCAAGGGCAAATATGTAGCTTTCAACACTGCAGTTCACCAGACTGCCTTCTTGAGAGTTGATGGAAGTAGTTCATTAGTGGTCAACCCCCAACACACATGCTAGCTTTAGTGCTGGGACAGTCAAAAGTCTGTCAGCTGGCCTAAGAAGGCCAGTTACTGCATTTTCACACTGTCTGGTCAGAGATGCTTAGTTTTCAGTAGTGTGCAACTTCTCATGGCAACAGCTTGTAAGTTTCTGTCATCTGTGGGTTAGGGGTAAATCATTTAAAATTTGTATGAAGAGCACTGAAATATGAAAGCTGCTAGGAAAAAGAAACATCCATTAAATATTTACACTGGATTGTGTATCAGCTGCTTTACTGTTAGTTGTGAATAAATAAAAACCAATGGCACTGGTGTGACAGTAAGGAAAGAGTTTACCAGAAATAACTTCCCACATCATGCAGGAAAAGAGTGCAAGGACATGGCATCTCATGTTTTAGGTTTTAGTAGAGGCCCTGATGTGACTTGTCCTAAAGTCAGCAAAAGCCTCTTCCTTGATCTTAGCAGCAGATGGGTAGGTATCTACTGCAGCATCCATCTCTCAAGTGTGTACTACATTTTCTTGAGCCAGGAGATGATGGCTCCTGTATTTCTCTATGCACAGCCTGTGTTCGCTCACCTGGGATTGGCCCTTTATTGGCTGCTTCCACGTGGAGGAAAAGAACAGCTGCTCTATAGAATCATAGAATGGTTAGGGTTGGAAGAGAGTGCAAGGGTCATCATAGTTCCAGCTCCCCCTGCCTTGGGCAGGGACACCTCACACTAGATCAGGTTGCTCAGAGCCACATCCAGCCTGGCCTTAAAAACCTCCAGGGATGGGGCTTCCCCCACCTCCCTGTGCAACCTTTTCCAGTGTCTCATTAGCCTCATGGTGAAGAATTTCTTCCTAACATCCAATCTGAATCTACCCATCTCTATTTTTGTTCCATTCCCCCTAGTCCTATCATTACCTGACACCCTTAAAGGTCCCTCACCAGCTTTCTTGTAGGTCCCCTTAAGATACTGGAAGGCTGCCTTACTCTTAATATAAATAAAACCATTTATCAATCAAAAGTGGACAGCTGGACCATAGAACCAAGCTTTGCAGACCAACTTGTCTCACAGGTCGTGTAGGGCTTCTGATCTTACATCGTGTTGCTGTGTGTACATAACTCATGTCATGCCCAGGTGGCCAAGAAGGCCAATGGCATCCTGGCCTGCATCAGAAATCGTGTGGTCAGGAGGAGGAGGGTGATCATTCTGCCCTGTTCTCAGCACTGGTTAGGCCACACCTTGAGTACTGTGTCCAGTTCTGGGCCCCTCAATATAAGGACATTGAGACACTTAAACGTGTCCAGAGAAGGGCAACAAAGCTGGGGAGGGGTTTGGAGCACAAGCCCTATGAGGAGAGGCTGAGGGAGCTGGGGTTGTTTAGCCTGGCAAGAGGAGGCTCAGGGGAGGCCTTATTGCTCTCTACAACTATCTGAAAGGAGGTAGTAGCTGGGTGGGGGTTGGTCTCTTCTCCCACGCAACCAGCACCAGAACAAGAGGACACAGTCTCAAACTGCACCAGGGGAAGCTTATGCTGGAGGTGAGGAGAAAGTTCTTCACAGAGAGAGTTGTTAGCCATTGGAATGTGCTGCCCAGGGAGGTGGTGGAGTCACCATCCCTGGAGGTGTTCAAGAGGGGATTGGATGTGGCACTTGGTGCCATGGTTTAGTCATCATGAGGTGTTGGGTGACAGGTTGGACTTGATGATCTTTGAGGTCTTTTCCAACCTTATTGATTCTATGATTAGAGAAATCCTCAGCATTAGTCTGTCTTGAGAGCCCTTCTTTGACATGAGGGTCTTAGGTGCTGGCAGAGATGTCGTCACGGGCGATGTGGTCTTTGGTTTCAGATTGGCACCGAGTGGGACGCCAAGGAGAGACTTTTCCGGAACTTCGGCGGGCTGCTGGGGCCGACAGACGAGCCCGTTGGCATGCAGAAATGGGGGAAAGGCCCCAACGTCACCGTCACCGTCATTTGGGTGGATCCTGTCAACGTCATTGCTGCAACCTACGACATTCTCATCGAGTCTAGCGCTGAGTTTACTCACTACAAACCGCCTTTGAATCTGCCCCTGCGGCCTGGCGTCTGGACCATAAAAATCCTGCACCACTGGGTACAAGTAGCTGAAACCAAATTCCTCGTTACTCCTCTCACCTTCTCTAATCAGCAGCCTATCAAACAAGGTAAGGTGGGTTGGGGTTTTTTTTGGTTGCTACAGGAATAACACAGTGATTGTCTCTGTATGTCCTGTAAATGCTGCTGTTAAAAATGAAGCAGCACTGTGCTGGAAAAGGAGAAAAGAAAGGGAATTTTATAGATGCTAAATCAGAAGAAATTGTTGCACGAAGACAGGCGGAAATGTCTGTACCCGGTCTGTGAAACAGCCACTTTGAACAAAAGGCTATTTATATCCTTAAAATATGCACAGTTCAGAATCCAGAGAACTTCAGACTCTCAGTAATCTAAGAGCCATCATAAAAAACCATCACTTAGAGCCAGCAAGAAGAACGGCCCTTGCTTTGCTGCCTTCCATTCACGTTTGCTCATAAAGAGTTCCAGACGTTTAGACTGGTATCTTGACAAAGTCTGTGTGTTTAACCAGAAAAGCATTAATATACAACATGCTGAATTAGACCAAATTTCCCTAGGCCTGAGCTCACCTGATGTGTTGTTAGGCCCAGACATTCACTCTTGCCTGATAGCCGCTGAAACCTCCTCGGTCCATGCCAAGCAGTTCTATTAGAGCAGTATCTATGGATATGGTGATCCCAGTATTACACCATCAGACCTATGCTGACATGTTCTAGGAATAAACCCTTCCACTACAGCCCTTGAGCCATCCGAAGGCAGAGGTCATTCTTGGGTTACCAGCAGGGGTTTGCAGTGGCACAGGCATTGTTCAAGTGCTTGGGTCTTCAGCCTGCCTGGAGTAGGAGAAGGTTTGGTAGCCACACCTGTTTTCTTACTCAGTAAGATCAAAACAAGTTTGTTGCTATGAATATCTTTACCATTCTTAACGCACTCAAGTGCTTCCATCTGCCCAATATTAATATTCATAACTTCAGACATCTTAAATTTGCTAGATGCACGAATCGTCCCATTAAGTTTGCAGGAGTTCTTCTTCCCGACGAGGTGGCACATAAACGGAGTCAGGCATTTACCTTCCAGCGTAACTGCTGCTTCTGTAATGCAAACACCACCAGACAACTGCTGAGAGCTAATGCAGCCCTTATCTTGCTCCACAGGAGCTTGATGCTGCGCATTCCTCAGCAGAAGAGCTAACTTACTGAGTTCTTCTAACGTTTGGTGGCATCGTTTCTTAAGCAGAAACTGAGCCACCACCAGCCTGCTGCTGCTGTTAGCTAACAGGCAATGATAAATAGTGACACCATGTGTAGAACCAATACACTTTAAAATTGGAGGCAACCTGCTTCTAAGTGCAGCTGTTACTGACTCGTCTCCTGGAAGTTAATGAATTCCATGTTCTTAGGTAATTTCAGAGGTAAGGCATCAACTGGGTGGAATGTGTGGCATGTTGCCAGCACACTTGCTGCTTTGTTGATAATGCAAGAGCCCTGTGGACACTTGAGAGTGTCTCAGGCTTCAACCATGAGCCGACATGTCTAAAGACAAAACTCTCTTTGGTCTAAACTCTGACTCTGGAATAATTCCACTGAAATGATGGAGTTAATCCGCTGAAATGAAGGCATTACTCCATGTTGCCCATTGATGCACTTGTAATTTTCTTTTGTTAAAGAGCCCAGTTCATTCCTACAGTGACTAGAATCTGCTGTAAGAATGAAATACAAACCTTGGGAACAATACTATCTAGGAAAAAAGCCTGAGGAGTGATTTGCTCCTGATGATGTGAGGTACTATCTCCAGATGTCTGAGGCATGAAGGTAAAGAATAAAATTAATGACAGGGGCAGACAGTGACACTCCATGCTAGTTAGAGTTGCATTTACAATGCAAATTCCTGTTGTCTGGGGCTCTTTAAGGCTTTCTGTCTCAGTGGCACTGTTTTGCTCTGTACAGGCAATTGTCATTTAGCTTTGATTTCCAGCTGTTGTCAGCGTCTCACAACTTTATTATTTAAATATATTTTTCTCTGCCGAATAAAGGCAATCTGAGAGTATGACAGAAGAATTAGAACTGCTTAAAGAATGGTTTCTGTGACTTGTAAACAATGCAACAGCTGTCAGATATCTTCTAAAAGACAGGAAGAGTGTTGCTGTGTTGTCTGAACACTGAAAAGCAGACAGACAGGGTTTGTCAGCAGAAGAGGGGAATATGTTTGACCAGGGATTTCTTTAAAATGTTCTTCCAACCATCCTCCCTTACCCCTGTCTCCCCCCACCCCTCCCAAAAGAACACACAAACACACACACACCCCAGCCCTGTAGCTCTTGTCAGAAAGATTACCCTGGAAAAACGATTGCTGCTCCAGAAGTTAAATTTGAGTGACTGATCTACTTGGTATCACTTTGCATATCATTTGCTTGCTAATGACTCAGCTCCCTGTGCCTCATCTATCCCAGATGTAGAAACTGGAGGCCACGTAGTACCAGACATAAAAACCTGTGTGCAATTTCTGCCCCTCTCAAAATCATTTGCACAGAGCTGGAAGCATTAGAGCCACCAGAGAAATCTTGTATCCTGAGAGCATGGACATAACAACAAGAGCTGCATATCCTCAATCCAGACTCATCTGCACATCACTCCAGTGTGGAGCACAGCATGGAAATGTTGCTTTTGGTTTCCCAGCATTATGAAGGGAGCCACTTGCTTCTCTTTTGAATAATCAAAGCTAAACATGTTTGTCCCTGCATCATGACTCTCAAAGTTCATTATTAAAATCTAAAGTCATTAATGTTCCTGCATCATGACTCTCAAAAGTTCACTCTTAAAATTTAAAGTAATTAAAAACAAAGAAACAAAAATCACAGTACAGCTACCAGCAAAGATGTTTTGTTGAGCAGTTGATAAAAGGCAGCCTGTGCAGCTGGCTTATTCATTTTTCTCTATATTTCTGCTTATTTATTAAGTTTGACCTGAGGTCTGTGCATGCAAGTCAAACCATAAAGGGAAATCAAGAGCAAGTGTGTTCTTTGGTGCTGCACTCAGAAGTGCATAACTGACAGGATGCACATTGGTTAAAAAACTCAAATCCAGTGACCTTTTCAAAACCTGCATCTCCAAGAGATCAGATCTCACATGGAAATACCAAGTATGCTGGGAAGTTCAGGTTATTTCCACTGCAAACTAGGCTTCCAAAGCTATCTCAGTGGAAAGTCTAAAAATCTAATGTTATTTATTCTCTCTTGCTCCTCTTGCCCCTCCAAGTCATCCAAATCTATGTCTGTTTTCTCTGGTTTGAGTTGTGTCACTGAACAGCTCTGCCTGCAGCAGATCCTCTGGTTCAAGAGTGTCTTCAAGTGTTGGGGAAAAAAAAAGTAAAGGAAAACCAAGGGAATTTGTGGGATAAATCAGTTGGAGAAGTCAGGTTCACTTGTTCCACCAGTGTCTCCTTCCTCCTACATCCTTCACAGCCAGACTCTGTTTATTCTTCTTCTGAACAGCAATTCTGACTTTCTTACCATATGGCTGAGTGTGTTAAAGCCAAGTACTCCACGCTTATTGTATGGACATGGGAGGGCTGCCAAGGACCAGCAGGATGCCCTTGGATTAAACTCTGCCAAGACAGAGAGGGAGTGTGACATGGAGGAGACAAACAGGGAGAAGATCAGTAGAAGACCACTAGCAGTGATAATAGTCAGAAATGGAGGTTTCTTGCTGCCTGCTTTAGGCAACCTGAATTTAAGTGCAATTTGAAGACTCAAGGCCAGATATCCAGGTCCCCTGCATGGGGACTGCAGAGGCAGAACCAAACAGTAGATATAATTCAGAGCATTTAGCTAGCAGTTCACAGACTGTAATCCAAACTACCAAGTACATTACAATTCTAGGAAAACAGTAAATTAAGTAGAGGTTGGCTGCTATGTTCTCCTCATCCCACTATCCCACCCTTCCATGTGAGGTGTCTTGCCAAGTGTGATCACACCCATCTCCCTGGGGCACCGAGAGGGGCAGAGGAAAAGGCAGTGCAGTTTCATTTTTAAATTTGAATTTATATTCATAGCAAAGTTTTTGAAGCTATCTCCCAGCTGGAGTGAGGATAATGAGTTGTCAAGAGTTTAATGTGTAGTATCTGTTTCATTAAAGCTTAAGTGGTTACTGTGAGCCAGTGGGCAGAAAAAGCCCCAAACCTCAAGCTGCTACTAAACACTGGGTTGAAAATAAGTAAACTAACTGATAAGTAAAACCATTCTTCCTTCAAACAAGGAGGGCAGTGAGGAGCATTTATCCTTCTTCATCTTGAGAGAGAACTTTTATGTTCTGTTCCTAGCACAATCACCTGAGGCTGATCACTGCTGCCCCACAATGGGACATAGAACCTAGAACCAGCTCCTGGTCCCTGTGCAGCCATTTCCCTCAAAGGCTTGACAGCATTAGCAGACACGCTGCAGTGCACACATGCATCTCAAAGGCCTTTTAACCTAATCCATATTTATAGATCATTTTAAGTATAGACTGGGAAACCTTTGTTTTGCCATTGGTTGTTTGCAGTGGCTCAGATCAATTCTAATTGCATCTATATGGGTGGCAACTTGTGTCAGAACTGCTGTGATTTCTTTAAATTAACCAGAGGTAACGTGGCATGTTCTTACTAAACATGGGAACAGCAGCAGGCAAGTGCAGGACCACAGAAGAGCAGACATGCCCTGGAATCAGCACTCCCCAAAAAAAAAAAAGACCAAACCTGAAGACAGGGATTTGCTTTGAAATTTGCCTCAGATCCAGCTGACAAGGAGTCGATTAGCTTCCCAGCGAGCAAATGCAGCACTGCCGTGTTTGCTGCAAGGAAAAAAAAGAAACAAACAAAATGTCATTAAAAAATTACCTCTTTGCCAGAGGGTCCCAACACAATTCAAGTAAAGAAACGAAGCTCTGCGTTCTGTGTTGCTTAAGAAAAACACCCCACAGGTCTAGAGCCTTGATGCGTACCAAGGTAACCACATTTTTCATTCCTTAGCCCACTCTCTGTCTAATCTCATTTGCTTTTTCTGCAAAACTAAGAACCAAACCCCCACAAAAATGCTAAAATCCCAATCTGTGTGGCCTGCTGTAAGCTGTGTATTTAGTCCAAAGAGGTTTTACCATGAAAAGGCAGTTCAGGAGTTAAGTGCTCTCCCAGAATGAAGATCAAAGAAAGATGGAGTACAAAACTAACTTCTTTTCTAAAAGCTCTAGAGTCAGTGGAATACATGTTGCATCGGTACACATCTTCCTGGGGTCAAAGGGCTGTTTGGATGTGTTTGCTAGCAAAACAACACCTGGTTTAATGTCTCCAATTCAGCTAATTGTGAAGTGGTTGCTCCAGCTGTTCAGATTCAACTGTCTAAGCACATCACAGGGGGAAGCTTTTCATTCTTTGTCATTTTTTAGTGAGCAAGGACTGAAGTGTCAGTGATTTAGAAGTGTGCCCAGTAGCTCTAGCCTCCTTTCACACAGTATTTCAGGGATTGGGATCCCCACTGACCCTGTCCTGTCCTAGCCCAGTAAGTTAGAGTCATCCTTTAATGCAAAGAGGAACAGCGAGATCTGCCATAGCTTGGATCACCTGCATGCTTCTTACTTCCTCCTGTGAGCTTTTTAACAAGACTTGAAGGATCCAGGTTGGATCCTCAACATTTTCTATTGGTTAGCATGTGTAGTTCTACACTCAGATTGCTGTTACCCAGCTCTTTCTTTATGCAGACACCTAACTTGGGGTGTTCATTCTGCTGGAGGGGGGCAGACAGTCTCCTACTAGTACCATTTCAGGGTTTCATCATACATCTAACATTGGAGAAGATATTTTCATTGTGGGCAGCCTTAGTTCTTAACACACTTGGGGGGAAAAACAGTGTTTTGTTTCCTTTAGCTGTGTCCTCTGCAGGCTTTTCCTGTCTGCTGGTATCTGTGTGTGGCTTTTCAGAGGTTCCTCTCCAGTGCCATCATGCACTGTTGGTGTTGTAGCTGCACGGCACAGCCAGAGCAGTTGCTTGGTGGTGTGGGTGAGAGGCACAGCACATCCCACATGATTGCAGTGGTAGCAGAGTGCAGAACTTCCAGTCTTGAAGGTGCTGAGATTATCACCTTTGTGTTAGTAAAACCAGCTCACTGGTCTTAAGGGTCTCAGAGCCAGAGAAAAAGATGATCTCCTGCTGCATCAGCAAGAACTGGGTCCTACATGGTCTGTAGGTTTTGGTCCTTCTAGACTTCTTGATCCACCAAATCCTGAAGCCTGGGACAAGGGTGAGGCTGAGTCAGGGAGAAGAGCAAGCTCCATTTCATCCTGTTATTTGTCTGACAAAAAGATCTCTCGTTCCATGCACTAAACACGTGCTCAATAGGCTTTAATTCAGCTCTGAATTGCCTGTTACAATCAGATGATCCTGCTAGTAATGCCAGCTCTTATTTGTTTGGGGATTTTTTACTTAGAATGTTCCTATTTCATTAATATGTTGACAAACAGTCTTCCATATTTAATTGCTTCCAAAGGAGGAAATTTAATCATGTGTACTTGTTCTGTTTCTTAAACTGCAGTGCTCTGGCAGAGCACACTTCTAACACATGTGCATGGAATAAACTCACTTTGACTAGAGGTTACTGGAGATATCTACCATTTCAAAATTAAAAGAGGGGTTTAATGTAGGAACTGAATGCAGAAGCAGTTTAAGTGATGTATGATGGGGATGTGCCAAACTAATTTAATTGGGCATTTGAAGTAATGGACTTGCACAATATTTGACATTAAAGACTTTGCAAATGCAACAGCAAAGCTCCAATTAAATGTCCCTTTTCCCTCTAAATAAATGTGCTGATTTATTGCCAGTGCATGAGATACTGTCCTCTGCATGGAATAAAGGACTCAGTGTCAGGCTGCAGTGCAAGCAGCAAGGACATGTGGAAGGAATTGTAGCCATGAATATGTAATCGCTGGCCTCTAAACGCTATCTGAGCGCCGTGGCTTTCCTAGCCTGGAGCGCCCTGAATGGGCCCATTTTGTGTCCTAGACAGTGTGTGTGTTGGCAGAGCTAAACATATCCTCTGTGCTGCCAGAGCAAGGATGCTGGGGAAGTCAGCTGAGAACAGAAAGAAATGGTTGAATATTTACTCCCAAGAGGTGCTCAGTGAAGGTTTTTGGAGGGACTTGTTCTGGTTTTGTGAGCAGCACCTTGGTGCACTCGCAGAGCTTAAGAAGGCAGCCAGCCTTAAACAGGGGCACTCTGACCCACAGTGTCTGGTTCATGGTCTTTAAAGGTCTTACAGGCTCCTCTGGAGCGAGTGCAGAGGAGGGCAATGAAGCTGGTGAAGAGCCTGGAGAATAAATCTCATGACGAGTAACTGAGGGAGTTGGGGCTGTTCAGTTTGGAAAAGAGGAGGCTGAAGGGAGCCTTACTGCTCTCTACAGCTACCTGAAACGGCATTGGCAAGAGGCTAGTGCTGGTCTCTTCTCACAGGTAGTTAGTGATAGAACAAGAAGGAATGGCTTCAAGCTACAACTGGGTAGGTTTATACTGGACCCTAGGGGAAAAATATTTCACAGAAAGAGTGGTCAGGCATTGGAATGTGCTGCCCGAGGAGATGGTTGAGTCACCAGCCCTGGATGTGTTTAAAGGACGTTTGGATATGGTGCTTGGGGATATGGCTTAGGGGTGAACTTTGTGGAGTAGGGTTCTCAGTTGGACTTGGTGATCCTGAGGGTCTTTGCCAACCTGAGCATTTCTGTGATTCTGTGTGATTGTCACAATCTGATAATGAGTTTTCTAATACAGTATTACAGATTTGGGGTAATGTCCTGTGTTTTGCTGAGGTGGAAGAGTTACCAATAAGGAAAACAACCACAGTGCAAAGGGAAGTGTCATTAGGAAATGATTGTGATGCATTATTCAGCACAAGAACTTCAGTGTAACTGTCCTGAGAGTGTGCTCTCCCAGTGAGACTGGAGCACTGCCAGGAGTGATGATGGGGCTACACACACTTGATTATGGCTCTGGTCTGCCCAGCACTCTGGTGTTGGCCTTTCAGTGCCATGAGTGGCACTGCATGGTTTTTAGAGGCAGTTTGATGTGACTTTTCCACTGCAGGACATAGTTTGTCAGAAAGAAAAAAAAAAACAGGCTAAGATCTTGGCTCTTCCTCCTAGACAAATCAGATAGCACTTGAAGGTCTGACAAGGGTCAGCAGCCTTCTCACACCAAACATCTTTGAACTGTTTCCTATTTTCAAAGCACAGCCTTCCCTGGGTTTTTGCTTCAGCTGCACAAGGCTTATCTCCCAAGCTTCTTCTGCAGTGAGGCAAAATTAGCTTCTCCTGAATGCAAAATTGGCTTCTCCTGAGAAGGAGCTGCACATTGATCAGGCTCCAGGTATGGACAGGAGCTTGTAGCGGGGACATGCTGGAGGCTGGACCTGCCTTTTTGTTGAGCTGCGCAGAACAGCTCTGTGTCATGCCTGGATGTCCTGCAGCTCTGGGGATGCTGTACATGATGATAATAAGGATGGGGCTGCTTTCAGCCTCGGTGCTTTGTCCTGCTAACGCAGCACTTGCAGGGTTATCGCAGTGGTGAGTGGAGCTTGTAGTGGTGAGCAGGAGGAGCTGAAGAGCTGAGCACAGCTGGTCCTCCTCAGGACACCGTGTGCCCTTAATGCTGGGGAAATGGACTTCAGCCCAGCCGCTAACTTTTGCCTTTTTGCATCTGATGAGTGCCGCAGGTTTGGTTGTGGGTTTTGCAATGCACTAACTTTGGGGTCGATTTCTGTGTTTCCAGAGGAAGCCATCAAGTATCACAGCGGGCCTCCAAAGAACGCGTACATGGAGCAGAGCTTCCAGGGCTTGAACCCCATCCTGAATATCCCCATCAGTGCCGCCCACGTGGACCAGGCCAAGAGGAACGCAGGGCTGGTGGGCGCCCGGCTGGAAGCCTGGGTGGATTCTCTGGTCAGCAGCGTCTGGTCAGCCGTGGACATCTGCAGCACCGGCCCCACCGCCTGCCCCGTCATGCAAGGCTGCACTCAGACAGCTTGGAGCTCCTTGAGCCCGGACCCTAAATCTGAGCTGGGGCCTGTCAAACCCGACGGGCGCCTGAGGTAGCGTCCAGTGCACTCTCCTCTGGCATAGGTTTTTAAAAGGGAATTTAACCTTGCTCATGGGTGAACCTCACAGCAGATTCCAGAAACCTAAGGGAACATGATACTTTTTTGTTACTTACTGCAATATGATTCATTTTAAAAACCCAAGTCCTGACAAGGCCTTTGGCACTGCCCTCTCTCTCAGTGCTGTCAGACACCGCTTCGGTTGTCCCGTGCTCTGCTGTCCCGTGGGGCCCCGGAGCCCCGCACACCCACCACCTCTGCAGGGTTCAAACAGCAGCAGCGAGTCATGGAGAGGGCAGTGAAGGAGCAGCTGCTTTTTTTTTTAAAGAAATGTGTCTGTACCTCTGCTATTTCCTAGGCTTTCATTGTTTTGCTACCATAAATAAATCACAGCAAAATTCCCTTCTGCTCAGCCTTCTGGGGAGGTGGGTTACCGCAGCCTAGAGCCTATGTGGCTGTGTAACCTCCCAGAATGGGAAATCATTATGCTGCACCTTCCCTTACTCTTTTCCTTTTTTGTTTTCTGTAATAACAGAAAGTAATTCTGGACTCAGCTAATGTCTGTTACCCTAGTTAGAGAAAACAAGCAAAAGCAGAAACTTTCAGGTTATTTTTCACAGATTATTTTAGACTAATTTCCTGATAAACTCTAAATGGAACCAGTGTGTTACTATATCAGTCTTTTATGTCTTGTGCAGTCAAGTTCAGGGTCTGGGTGCTACAAGTATTAATTCAAAGGGGAGGGGAAAAAATAAAAAAGAAAAGAAACATTTTTGGATTTCAGCCCTTTCAAATCTGCAGGTTTTTCCCTAAGCCCACCAGTTCCTAAGCATTTTCACAGACTTCCACTACAACAAGTGTGTATGTGCAGGCTGGGGGTGGGTTGTGACATGTTTGCTCACACCCTTGGCTGGTTTTGCTTGTGAGCTGAGCTGAGATTTGCAACAACACGTTTCTTCCCTAATTTGAGTAGTGGCTTGTA
Source organism: Melanerpes formicivorus (assembly GCF_026170545.1). NCBI lineage: Eukaryota > Metazoa > Chordata > Aves > Piciformes > Picidae > Melanerpes > Melanerpes formicivorus. Next base: position 9,042,053 of record NW_027142366.1, on the reverse strand, counting down.
AAGTCTTAACACTAATTCCCTGCCTTGATCTCAGATCTGCCAACTCTTCATCCACAAAGGTCCTTCTAGGCTTGTGCAGGACATCTGGAAGGCTGTGCAGGACATGGGTTCCTGACCAAAGCCATGAGCTGAATGTGAAGGAGAGTGATGCCTTGTTCCTCAGTGCTTTTACTTTATTCTGTTGACAAACTGCCCTTGCCTGTCTTCAGAATTGCTGGCAGGCTGCACCTTGTTTTAAAGAGGCATCATCTTAAGCTGCATTTTTTACAGTAGGGGAAAAAAAATCCTTTTACATTCCAAGAACTTTTTTACAATACAGGTTTTTATATGCAAATTCATCTCCAACTAATGCATTTCACATTAGCATAAAGCATGCACTTTGTTGTTGCTGTGGTAGTCTCTGTTGATGTAATCAAGCAGGGTTTCTGTTTGCCCTTCTGCGTGCATGACTAACTTTCTGCTGATGAGAGTTAAGCATCCGCATCGGGAGGGAAAGAGAACCTAAACATTTCATGCTCACATCTCACAGAAAGGTTGAATTCCCTTTTAAACAACAGTTGCAAGATGACTGTAACAGGCAGATCCCAGTGGCTTGTAGTGTCTCTCTCCATAGTATTGGTTTAAAGCTACTTGCAGTTTGCTTTGGACTTGAAATTGTGGTGTCAGCTGTGCTGGCATTAAGGTAGAGCATTGAAATGTTTATCTGGCACAAAAATGGATGCATAGGAGGAACAATTTAGGTATTTATTATTTATGTTTTAGTCAATGACTAATTAGTAGGTGCTGCTTTTGCAGCTTGAAGATTATGTTATCTTACTAACTGAAGCTGCCTTTGTTAAGAGAAGGCCTTCCTCCCCTCACACCTCCCTTTCTTTTGTTGTCTTGATTTTGACAGTCATAGAGCTGTAGTTTTAGAAATGCTTGTAGCAGTGAGAGCTGGTTGAACTATTTCAGTTGAGAGACTGCTCCAGCTTTTCAACCAGCTCTGGAGGCAAGTGTGTTGAAAACCAGGATTGCCAACAGGTTTATATAATAGAAACACAGTGTTATTACTTGTTCAGTAGAGCTTTTTTTAACAGTGCTTGTTTTTAATCTAACATTCCTTCATGAAGTTCAAATTTTCTGGGGACCACCAATCCTCACTGTGAAGTCCAGGGCTTTAGTCACACTGATGCAATGGCAACTGCACAATTCAAGTCCTGCAGGTTAAATTAGGAGCATCCTATTTAGGGCACACAATAAAACTCATTAACAATCCTAGTCAGTGATGGTTCTCCATAAGGCTGCTGGGGTAGTTGCAGAGTCTTCAGTCCATCTTGCACATAAGCATATGTATGGGGGTGTGCAGATAACTTGGGGCTTAAATTTGACACTTCTTTTGCTCTTAAGCAGAAAGGTTTTTAAATGCTTTGTTGGTAAGTTTTCATTATTAACTGGACCATGCAGAAGGTGGCAACAATCCCATCTTTTGTGGTTAGAAGAAAGTCTGCCACCTTCATCATTTAAAATGTCAGGTGCAAATTGTTTTGTTTAAGTACAAAAAAGGGAAAGCAAGCACACAAATGGTTGCTGATGTGTCTACTTACCTTATATGCTAGGTTCAAAATGCCTCGAAGTTTGTATTACCTTATTTTCTGAAAGACAAAAAGCATCTACACAAAGAAGGTTTGTAGCAAGCTGGCAATCCCAGTGCTGCTGTTACAACAAATGATGTAAAACTGAAGAGGCTGAGCCTGCCTCAGGCAAAACATCCACAGGCTCCTAATGCCAAGTAAGGACTTCAGAGTGGAGTCCAGCACAAACAAAAGGCATTACCGTGTGCTATGAGTAAATGCTGTCTGTGCTTGAAGGCACCAAAGCATGAGCGGCCATGGCTGGAACATCTTCTGGGGGCTCTGTCAAGTTTTGAACCCAAACAACAGCCTCTACTCTAGCTGTTACCATGCAGGCACAGATACATGTTAGATATGGGACACTGCCTGACAAAGCCCTGTAGTTGAGAAGAAAAACCATTAGGGATCAGAGCTTGCTCCAAGCTGATGCTGTGGCAGCGCTGCAAAGAACAATGTCTTGCTTTGTGGCTTTTCTGGTCCTGAAATGACAGGCACTTGGAGCCTGTGATAAATATTATATATTGCTAGAAGAGAATAACTTCACAGATCTTACATTTGGTGAAAAGGAGAATTCAGAGCAGGGGCCCACAGTTTGTACAAACAAGCAAGCTATGTATCTTCATTTGAGTTTGCAAGTGTTCTTTTCCTGGCTAGTCCCGGCTGAACAGGACTCAGCTGAAAGCCAGTTTGGATCCAAATCCCTTTCTGTGGGAGAGGGGTGTATTGCCATGTGCACACATTTGTCCTCTCTGTAACGCTTTGCTGGTTTCAATTCCCTGTCCATGCTGCACAACAGTCTTGTAACACTTCTGTGCTCGGTCAGTGTCGCACAGAAAGGAGATGTGGCAGCATGCAGAACATCTGCATAGCTGATGTAATGAATCCTGTCCAAAGTCAGTTTCAGCATTGTGCAGATCTCTTTGTATGGTAATGTTGAACCTTCAGGCTAGCAGAAGCAGCTCAACTGACAGTTTATTTTCAGATTTGTCCAGTTCATCCTTTGATGACGTTTGGACGTTAAGTAGTGATATTTGTAACTCTCATTTTCTGCTATGCAAATTTTCTTTAGAATTGAAATTAAGCCTTCATTTTTTTTTTTTGTTTTGTGCTTTTGGCAAGCAGAGAATTTTAACAATCCCTTCATGGCAGCAAGTGTTACACAAGGAGGTTCCCCTTGTGTCTCTGCTGTTCTTCGTTGCTGAGCCTAGAGATACAGGAGTGTGCATTCGTGTGTTACAAATTGGCTTTCCTGGCTGGTGGCTTCAGTGCACAATGCATGTGCAGTTGTTTAACAGCATATTAACAGTCATCCTGCAGCACTTTCAGAAAGAATAACTGATGTGTGTGTTCACCTCCTGTCCATCTCCTTCAGCACTAATTGCAATGCTAATGAAGACTCCATCACTCTTAGCTACGATTATAGTGACCAGGGTAGTAAAGTCAGTGAATCAGAACTGGGATGTTCTGAACTCACCTCAAGGGAGAGATGAAGGGTAAAGAAGATGCTGAAACTTTGACACAATTGTGCTCCAACAAAACTCTGAACAAACTGAGCATCTTCTGCACAGCAAGGCTGAGAAACTCTGACAATGTGAGATCTCAGCCTTGACTTCCCAGATAAAAAGAAAATAAGATCCAGGTTTTTGTTGTGGCAAGGCAGTGAGGACCAACATTCTGTTATTTCTCCAGTTCTTCTTCGTCACAGCTGTCAGAGAACTGCCAGCTTGCCGCTGGCTATCACCCCCCTCATTGTCTTCCCAGATCCCAAAGCTTCAGGAGCTGGCTGTATGAAACCTGGGCCAACTCCTCTGCCTTCCGCTGAGCCCAAAGTTTTGTACTTGTGTGAGCCAAATCCCTTCGGCTCCTTCAAAAACCCTAGCTGTAAATCAGAATAGTTTGCTCTTCAGAGCAGCCTTCAGCCAGCTCAGTACCAAGGCACATGAAGGATTTGGTAACAGTGATAGCAATTATCTTTTCCTGATTTTTCAGGCATGAGTATCTAACTTGTGTAACACTGGGTCTGGTTATTTCAGCAGCAGACTAAAATCAACCTGGTAGAAAGTGGCTAGTGGCATTTCCCACTGGTCTTTGCTTCAGTCTGGTTGTAAGAAGCTAATGCTCCATGTGTGCTTTTATTTCAGCCACTCAAGATCTCCAGGATTTGCAGGACCTTCCATTAAACCCAGATTAATTAACAATGGAAAATATCCCATTAAAAAGTCCAGACCAAACCCTCAGGCTTCTGCCAAGACAACTCCAGGGCTGATGCCCACAGGGAGGGTAGGAGCAATGTAGTGTTGGAGGGGACAGGACACTGCCCTTCTAGGGGCCCAGCAGGAGTTCTGAGAGCAGGAATACCTGCCTCAGAGTGCCTGCTGAGGGCAGTTGCTGCTGCAGCCAGGCACAGAGGAGCCAAATAAATGTGAATGGAATTGTAGAGTAGAAGAGCTTGCCCTTTGAAAACCTCCACCACCACCATTGCAGTGAGGGGTAGAGTTAGACTGAGAGCTTTTAAAATGGAGACAAGATCTTACAGCCTGTGTTACCAGGACCACAGCATCATTAGGCTGTCTCCAGTTGTGTGGTGTTGGCAGTGTGTGACCCTCGCGATGTGGTACTTGCAGGCACCGTGTTGATTGTGTCCCTTTATACTAACCATAGTGTGTAGCTCGCTCTCTGCTCTGCTTCTGCCTTGGTTACCTTCTTTTGCTCATGGGTGCTATCACAGCTGCTACCTCACTGTGTCTGCAAACGTTTACCTGATAACAACAACAACAACAAAGGTACCAGAAATCTCCTTGAACTGAATGTACAATCTATGCAAATTCTCTTTCTACTTTGTTCAAACCTAGAAGTATTACTTGTAACCTTGCCAAACAAACAGCAAGATACTGTACAGGTGCCTCTGATAACAGAGGGACAATTCTAGGCGCGGTTCATCGCGCTGCATTTGTATATTGTAACGACTTGTCTTTGGTTCTGTTGTAATTAACACCCTCAACTTGAGAAGATAGCAATCTTTTGCTAGGGGAGCACCTTCAGTTTGCTGGGAATATTCTGGAGGAGGATGTCTATGGCATTTCATTTTGTTTTCCTGCGTGCATCCAAGAGAAGGCACAGACCTGCTGGCCAGAATGAGGATGTTGTATCAGATTTTTCCTTGGGTGTATCCTATCAGCTTTGGATCGCTCCCTCTCTGTTCCCATTGTGGCATCCAGTGTGTTGCCCCTTAAAGAAAGCCTTACTTTCATCCTTTCTAAATGTGGCCTTAAACTGTGTTAGGAGGTTTGATGTTGTCTGTGTCTTGCTCACTTTTTCTGTTTGTTGTGGAATGAATAAAAGGCACCTTGAGATTTCTATTACAGCTCAGTTGTGTCGCTGTCAGCTTACACTTCACCAGTACAATAGAAATTGCTTACAAATGCAGTCTTTGAGGGAAGAAAATGACCTTCCCTTTGGGCAAGAGGGAGGCTCAGACGTTCATACAAACCTTAGGAAATTATGAGCTTTGCCTTTTGCAGCTCACTGTAGATAAGGAAGATTGATTTATTTACCTACAAAGTACAAACTTAGTAACTTCTCATTTATCTTCAGACTGTAAGAGGACAGACTGCTTGCAGATGCAAAAAGGCAAATTGGGGAGTAATTAGTGCACTCATTTTGGCACGGGGTAGTAGTGTTCCCTTCAGCTTGGTGCCGGGAGCTGGGAGAAGATTCCCCCTCTTAACAGTGGGGTCTTAAAATGTGAAGAATGTCACCACATGGGGCCAGCTGTGGAGTGATGGCTGGGAATCTAACAGTGCATTTAGAAAACAGAGAGTCATAACAGCATTTCCAAAAGCTTTTTGGAGCTTCCTCCAAAGGTTGTCAGAGTCAGCAGAAGTGAAGGACTTCTGCTAAGGTTTGTCTGTGTTGGGTTTCTTTGCTCCTTTTCTCCATGACAACTTTTTGTGTTGCGGTAGCGCCAATATTCCCGGCAGGCTGCAGGGCCTTTAGGAATATCCCAGATCCAGATGTGGATGCAACCCAAAGGCAACTGAGAAAAAAAAAAAGGTTTCTGTGGAAAATGAGATACTTTTCTTTTTCCTTTTCAAACAACATAACTAATTCAAGCTAATGAAATTGTTTTCCCGGCTCTGTCGTTTCGGTTTGGGTTGATTGGGTTTTTGTATTGCCTAACGTGGACCATAAGAAGTTATTCCTGTTCTGTCGTTTCTCAAAAGACTGCTGGTGATAAGAGTTTTAAGAAAGAACTATTTTTGTTATAGATCATGGTATGCATAAAATTGTACAGAAATATTTTGTAAGCTCTTGAATAAGAAAAATGAAATAAAGAAAGAAAGAACGAAAGAACCCCCTGTACAGAGAGCAAAATTAAAGAAAGGGGAAAAAAACCCAAGCTGATACCAACACTGCTTGGAAGTGCAACTGGAGCAGAGTGAAAGATGTAGATATTTTGCTATTTATTTAAAGGAGTATTTTGTGAGAGGTGGAAATGGCTGAAATGGAGGGGGAAGCAAAGTTCCAGGGTCAGAATGCTTTCCTTGTAGCAGAATGTGATGGTTTTTTTCTTCAGCAGTTCTTGCACTACCCATCTTTGCACCCTCCTGTCCTTCGTTCAGCAGAAAACAACGTGCCTTAGCTGAAGCCTTTGGCAGTGGCAGTTTGGGGTTGGTGTTTGGGGTGGGGTGGGTGGTTTTTTTTTGGGGGTGGGGGGGAAGGGAGTTGTTTTTGTCCGACAAAGCAAATTGATTTGCAGCAAAAAGAGCTGGCTGTATGAACGCTGTATGATACCAAAAACACTGCAGGTGTATAGAAATGCTTTCTGTCAGACTGTGTTTTCAGACTCAGAGTTTTAAAATAAAACTGAAAACAAAACAAAACAAAAACCACACTCCAAGAGGCTGTCTTCAGGAGTAAATATCTAATAACTAAACCATGGCACCATGCCCCCTATCCAGTCTCTTCCTGAACACCTCCAGTGATGATGACTCCAACACCTCCCTGGGCAGCACAGTCCAATGGCCAATCTCTCTTTCTGTGAAGAACTTCTTCCTAACATCCAGCCTAAACCTCCCCTGGTGCAGCTTGAGACTGTGTCCTCTTGTTCTGGTGCTGGTTGCCTGGGAAAAGAGACCATCCCCCACCTGGCTATAGCCTCCCTTCAGGTAGTTGTAGACAGCAACAAGGGCTCCACTGAGCCTCTTCTTCTCCAGGCTAAGCAACCCCAGCTCCCTCAGCCTCTCCTCATAGGGCTTGTGCTCCAAACCCCTCCCCAGCTTCGTTGCCCTTCTCTGGACACCTTCCAGCAACTCAACATCTTTCCTAAACTGAGGGACCCAGAACTGGACACAGGACTCAAGGTGCGGTCTAACCAGTGCTGAGTACAGGGGCAGAATGACTTCCCCGCTGGCCACGCTATTCCTGATCTTAAAGGTCTTTTCCGACCTGGTCTGGTCTATGTTATGCTATGCTATTCCTATTCCTATTCCTATTATTTTCTATTTCTATTCTATTCTAATTCTATTCTAAATGTCCAACTCCTTTTGTTTTCAACACTACTAATGGTTGTCTTTAGGTAAGAAGAGGACTTTGCTGCTCCCTGACATCTGGGAGGGCCCACAGGACCAAATGCTTCTGATGTGCAAGGCCAGTGCTGACTCATGGCAACGTGCTGCCTGGTCACTCATTGCTCAGGCTCTGTTCCTCAGCTGTAGCAATTGAGAGGGAAATGTTCACAGACCCCTTTAGGAAATGAGGGTTTGTAGGGCAGGATGATGGCTCACAGGCACGCAGTGCTAACCACAACCTGCCAGGGGACTGCTGCCAGCAGCGGTGCTGGGAGATGGCTTGGACTCTGCAGGGCTTCCAGTGCTGCCTGCACTATGGGATCCACACATCCAAGCTTTTTGGGCCAAGTTCTCCTTGTTTTCAAACTTGGACAGCTACATCTGGGCCAGATTGTCCCTGCTTTTTCCAAAGATGTCAAGGAGAGGTAACAACAAGGGGGTTGATTTAGGTCTCTTTTTTCTGAAGGCCATTAAATGTGAGGCATGTTGGAGCAGTTTCTTCCAAAGTGCACAGCAGTCCAGAGACAAGGACTTGGTCACAGGCTTGTGAATAAGCAGCAGGGTGCGGAGATGGGGATTAATACCAGGGCTGGCTGGTTACAAGGACAGCAAACTGTGTCCTTTGCCTTTGTGGGAAGGGTGAGCCAAGAATGACACAGTTCTTCCATAGTTCCCCCAGTAAGCTACAGACCCAACCCAGCCACTGCCTCATGTTCCCTCAGTGTGAGCACTCACATTCCTGTGTGCACAGGCTCCTCTCTGAGCACTGATTTCTTAGATCTGCTTCTGTAGATGCAATGGGGAAGAACAAATTCTCCTACCATGAGTGATTGGTGTCTTTAGCACCCTCCTCATCCTGTACTGCAGGCTTGTCTCCTAGCACTGCTTTATGATGCAGGATGCTTGGAAAAAAAAAACACACCTCCTTGATGACCTTCCAAAGGTTTCTGACACCACCAGCAGTCTGCATGGCTTTTGCACCCCCAAGCAGTGCTGCAGGTTCTCTTGGCAGGCAGACCTGCCTTTGATCTCCTGTTTTCTTTTCACCTGCTGTTCAGGAATTCCACTTTTTTGGCACTTGGATACAATGAGGTCTTGTTTAAACAGAGGAGGGAACACAGTGCTAATATTTTAGTCCTTGCAGAAAGAAAATAATTTCTATGGAGGGATAAATAGGAGAAGAAAAACCAGACTCCTTTTGAAGCCTGGCTTTAGTTAGGGATGGTATAAGAAGTATGTTGCCTCTTTTTTTGCTGGCTGGTTCCTCATCCAGCTGCTAATACTCGTGGCATATTAAAAGAGGCTCAACCTTCATTTTAATTACCTCCAAATGTGTGACTGGCCACTACTTAAAAGAAAGAAAGACAAAGCAGCAGGCTACCACATGCTCAAGTGGTTTGTTTTCTTTGTGGACCTCAGCTACAATCTACCTGCTCCTTGGGGCTGTGCACAGAAATCCCGATGCATGCTGGCATGGCCTGAGCTGCCTGAGCGAAACAGACATTTGTGCCTAATGTGCCTGTGTAAGTCACAAGGTGTAAAGCACTTTTTCCTTCTTGCTATGAAACATCTGCTGTATTCTGTGCTCATTTCAGGCTGCCAGCAGTCCCTTCACCTCTGAGTTAATACCTGCACCTAAACAGGCCATGCAGCTTTCCAAAGCTGTCAGCTGTCCACTCAGTGGCATTGCTGCACCTGCAGCCTGATGCCAGCCCTGCAGATGTCCCTCAGCTCAGGTGTGGCAGCCACTGGCAGCCCACCAGGCAGCACTGGGGGAGTGGAGCCTCTCAGCCTTGCTGGCCAGATGGAAACTTCATCAAACTCTTGTCCACTGGCCTTGCAAAGTCCCAGCAGCACCAGCTCACATTAATTATAGACCAGGTATAAAATATACATTTGACTTCAGCAAGACACAGGTCAGATGTAATAGATCTATATGGATGTCCATACATAGAACAGGACATGTGTATGTCTCTGCATTTGGGATGCAAAATCAGAACTGCTAAATAATTCTGGTTTGGCAGGACTCTGGGGAGGCCATCTGAGCCAGTACCCTGCCTGAAGACAGGACAGCCCAGAACAGAAAACAGGCCAGGTACTCTCCTCCATCCAAAACCATACAGCCTGAATGCTCATGTCCCAGCACTGACAACCTGGCCTGACCCCTACTCTCCCCAGGCTGTAGATGGGACTGACACCATCTTGGAAGCAGTTTTCCAAGCACCACTGTTCGACTTCCTTGCCTCAAAACCACCTCCACAGCCACCACAGCCCTAGGCAGGGCTCTGGGCTGTTCTGGGGCTGCCCCAAGTATACCAGTCCATCCTTCTTATCTTTGACAGCCTCAGGGACGGGGAGGAGAAGAGCAATGTGCCACCTAGATGTGGTCAGAGGGTGGCAGGGGCTGCAGGAGGGCAGCCCTTGGGCTGAGCTTGCATGGTTGATGGCTGCTGAATAAACTTGTTTCAAAGAGGGTTGGTTTTTTCCCCTTTGCTGTTGGTATGGTTTGTGCCTTGGGGTTTTTTTGGGGGGGGGGTTGGTTGGGTTTTTTTCTAGCTTTATAGCCTGGACACTGGGCCAGTCTGTTGGGGGTCCAACCAGTCCCTTAGAATCATAGCATCATAGTATCAGTCAGGGTTGGAAGGGACCACAAGGATCATCTAGTTCCAACCCCCCTGCCATGGGCAGGGACACCCCACACTAGATCAGGCTGGCCAGAGCCTCATCCAGCCTGGTCTTAAACACCTCCAGGGACAGGGCCTCAACCACCTCCCTGGACAACCCATTCCAGGGCTTCACCACTCTCATGGTGAAGAACTTCCTCCTCACATCCAGCCTGAATCTCCCCACCTCCAGCTTCATTCCATTCCCCCTAGTCCTATCACTACCTGAGATCCTAAGAAGTCCCTCCTCAGCTTTCTCATAGCCCCCTTCAGATACTGGAAGGCCACAATAAGGTCACCTGGGAGCCTTCTTTTCTCCAGACTGAACAGCCCAAACTCTTCCAGTTAGGTTTACACCTCTCTCCCAGCCACTGTAAGAGACAGCATAGAATCTCCCAGACAGCACTGATGAGGTCAGGAGTGGCTAACAGAAGGGGTATAGATCAGTTGTGTTCATGCCCTATGTGTCCAGATGGTGTCAGGACTTGAGCCATCGCAGCCTCGTGCTCCATGAGCCACTTTTAGGCTCCATTTTTATTTCCAGTGCCTGTAAGCAAACTGCAGTGGAGCAACCTCTTCCTGAGGCATTTTTGTACTGCACAATGTGTAGCCTTCAAGAAGGAGCAGTATTTCACTTGTATAAATGAGCTAAAATAATTTATTCCTCTTAGTCTGCTTCTGTAATTGTTTATTAATTTTTTTTTCCTCCCCTAACTAGGGACTTGCATAATAATAAAAGAGATTTGACTAGAAACACAAAGCACATTTTAATGCCATCTCATTTATGAAAGTCTATCACTGGATACATATGGCAAGGAAATGAAAGTATTCTTGGAACAGATTAATAGGCAAGATCAAATATTTCACTTTCTAATAGAGTCAGCCTATATGTGCTTTTAATTCCTCACTACAGTTAAATTTAAAAGGCCTCTCTCCTTTTTGTGTGTGTGTGTGCATTTGAAAGCAAGCCACTGCCTGCCACCTCATCCCCCAGTTTCCATTACTGCTCGCTGATGGTTTGCTTTCATTAGCAGACAATGACTCCGGCCCTGGACTTAAGAGGAAGAAATTACTTTTTGCTTTCAGGAACAGCGAGTGGGACAATGCCCTCGGCCAAAAGAGGGAGCAGAGCAGCTTGCTGTATGTCTGGTTTGGTGGAACAGGATCCCTAAAAGGCACCCGAGAGGCTTACTGTCCTCTTCAACATATTCATCGATGATCTGGATGAAGGGGTAGAGTCAGTCATCAGCAAGTTTGCAGATGACACAAAGTTAGGGGCAGATGTTAGTCAGTTAGAGGGTAGAAAGGCTCTGCAGAGGGACCTCGACCGACTGGACAGATGGGCAGAGTCCAATGGGATGGCATTCAACAAGTCCAAGTGCCGAGTGCTGCACTTTGGCTACAGCAATCCCATGCAGAGCTATAGACTGGGGTCGGAGTGGCTGGAGAGCTCCCAGACAGAGAGGGACCTGGGGGTGCTGATCGACAGCCACCTGAATATGAGCCAGCAGTGTGCCCAGGTGGCCAGGAGGGCCAATAGCATCCTGGCCTGCATTAGGAATAGTGTGGCCAGCAGGAGCAGGGAAGTCATTGTGCCCCTGTACTCTGCTTTGGTTAGGCCACACCTTGAGTACTGTGTCCAGTTCTGGGCCCCTCAGTTTAAGAAGGACATCGAAACACTTGAGCGTGTCCAGAGAAGGGCAACAAGGCTGGGGAGAGGCCTTGAACACAAGCCCTATGAGGAGAGGCTGAGGGAGCTGGGATTGTTTAGCCTGGAGAAGAGGAGGCTCAGGGGTGACCTCATTGCCCTCTACAACTACCTGAAAGGTGGTTGTAGCCAGGAAGGGGTTGGCCTCTTCTCCCAGGCAACCAGCACCAGAACAAGAGGACACAGTCTCAAGCTGTGCCAGGGGAGGTTTAGACTCGAGGTGAGGAGGAAGTTCTTCACCGAGCGAGTCATTCGTCATTGGAACGGGTTGCCCAGGGAGGTGGTTGAGTCATCGACCCTGGAGGCGTTCAAGGGGAGATTGGACGTGGCACTTGGTGCCATGGTCTAGTCATGGGGTCTGTGTTGATAGGTTGGACTCGATGATCCTCGAGGTCCCTTCCAACCTAAGTGATACCGTGATACTGTGATACTGCCCTACACAAGAGCAACCCTGAGTGCTTGCAGGTGAGTTTACAAAAAGCAGACACTCAAGCTTCACAAAACCCCCAAATATTAAACTGCTTCCAACATAAACAGGCTTGAAAACAAAGCCACACACAGAGACCTCTCCCCATCCTCTGGGCAAGTGATGATAACTTCCCAAACTCAACACAGACAAAGCAGGTTTCCAGGCAGCATAAAGCAGCTCTGACTCCAGGGAAATAAAACGATTCTTTCCACTGGTTTCAGAGAGGGAATTGTCTTGCCCTTCTGGAGCACAGGGCTCCACCCAGAGCCATGTGTGTGCCCGGTTTCAGCCAACCCGTGCATGAAGCACAGGGCTCTGCAGGTACTCACAGATGACTAACATCTATCAGACACTTGTGGATGCAAATTGCAGCTTTCCTGCTGAGCTATATGCCCAATTAGTACATATAATTGCAAACAGATACTATCAGGTTTCTGGTGGCTTCTGATGTCTTTGACCAGTTAAAAGCCTTTATACAAACTTGTGTAACTGAATACATGAGCAGCTCCACCAAGGCCCAGGTCTGTGCGTGTATTATGGTTTCAGGATTTGTGGAGCTTAATGCAAGCAGGCAGGGAAGATAAGCATTTATCTTTAACTTCAGCGTGAGCTAGAGGGGTATTATTGTACAGAACCACAGAAGAGACTCATTTCCTTCATGATGCAGAGGCTCTAAAGAGACACCTGTAATGAAAAGAGGAGAGAGAGCATCCTCCTCTGTCACAAAGCTAAGCTGGTCCTTACAGTCCTGTGAACACCCTGACAGCCTCAGAAGGTTGTGCAAAGAGTATTGCCTCCTGGATTTAGCAAGTTCCTGCACACTTTTCACCTACTTCTGCTGAAGTCCTACAGTATGAGAAAACTGATCCACGTGCTGACATTTTGCACCCTTGGAGTACCCGAGTTGTGTTCCTGTCAGCAAAGGAACACACCTTTCAGGGAGTTGTTTTTCTAGCCTGATGCTGTTACCTGAGGTCCTTGCTAGCTGCACGTGTCCCTTCCTGCAGAGGAAAGCCATGAAAGGCAGTGGGATCCCTCTGACTCACAACACAGCCCAGCACTGACAGGAAGAAGGTTTGGAGCCAACACAGAGCATATAAATGTCATGTGAATAACCCTGCCATAGAGACACACACAGGAAGGCCATCCATCCATCCATCCCAGGGAAAGTGCTGCTGCTTTTGGCTTTATTTCTCCTGGATTTCATGTCTGGCTCAGCCCACACCAGTGTCTAAACTGCCATCTTACTGTGGCTGAAAAGAAAGCTGTACATTCTCAGCATCACCCTCATCCCTCCCCAAACCCAGCAGGATGGTTGTGTTCATAGCACAACAGAGAAGCACACTGAGGTGCAGACATGAAGCCCTGCTCAGTGAGCAAATGCAGAGGAGGCACAGACCCCAGCCCTGCTCAGTGAGCAAATGCAGAGGAGGCACAGACCCCAGCCCTTCCTCCGGCTGCCTGCATCCTGGTGGGACACAGCTAGCTCTCAATGAATGTATCTGATGAAGCCCAGAACGCAGCACAGCAGGTCAGGGCATGGCTTGGGACACGAAGATGTGAACGGAGCATGTACCTTTTCCCTCCTAAAAGCAGGCCTGGGGTAACCAGCAGACATAGCTAAGCACAGGAAGGCCCTTTTGGCTAACCTCCCAGCCCCAGCTTTCCTCTCTCCTACCCTGGCAGTGGGGGGTTGGATTTGGTCCCCAGCACACCTGTACAAGCCATGCACACGCAGCTACCAGGGAGTTTCATGCAGCTGCCACTGGTAACAATTTTTCTGTGTGACATGTTGGGGTTTTGTTCAAAGCATTCTTTTCTCTGCTGTGTGAATGGCTTCTTTTGTAAGCCATTTTCCCGAGCTAAGTGGGACCTCAAATTATTTTGAAGTTGCTCTCAAAGGTGTATAGATACTCCTATATATATATATATATTTTTTTTTTTTCCCCTGCCAGCTTTAATTATTCAGCTCTGCTGAATCTACTAGATGAAATATAATATATATATCTACTATATCTATATCTATTTTAGATGTATAGGTATACTAGAGCTACTATATCCACTATATATCTATAGTATATCTATAGTAGATATATAGATACACTATACCCACTAAATATCTACTACAGCTATATCTATATATGTAGTAGATACATAGATATACCATATCTACTTTATATCTACTATGTGTCTATAGTAGCTAGAATTAGAATTAACCAGGTTGGAAGAGACCTTTGAGATATATCTACTATATAGCTACTATATCTATAGTAGATAGATATAGATATACTATATCTACTAGATGTCTACCAGATGAAATACAACCACAGGAAAGGGCTCCTAACACCACAAACAGCAGCCAGCTGTGAGCCTGGTGTGTTAAAATCGGCAGTGAAATGCGACTTGTACTGCCTGACTTCCAAGCAGCCAAATCCTGCTGCTGCTACAGTTGCTCTTCAGGCAAGAATGTTGTTTCTCTTAGCTGAGAGTCGTTGGCGAGAGAGAAGGAAAGCATTGTCTTTCTCGACTCTTTCCTGGGGTCCCAAGCCATTGTCTGTTACCAGCGGACTGCTTTCTCTCGTACAATGCAGAGCTATTAAGAGAGGCGATCGGCTGCTGCGCCGCACTTGACACACATTTCCCCTTTACTCCCAAGGAGACAAAGCAGCTCTTTAGCATCTCGAAAATCTGCATGGAACAGAACTGCGCGGTGTGGGCGATGGGCAGTCCTCAGGAGAGCTGAACCACCACCACCACAGGACATGCTCCCGATGGGCAGCCTCGCAGCGACGAGTATCAAACCCATAGCTGCAGGAGAAGTGTATCCCTCTCTGATAGCGGGATGCTGTAACACAGCTGTAGCTCTCTGGCAGAGGCACCCGGTTATTCTGGGGAGAGCACCCTCATATTTTGTCCTCTGCTTATCTCCCAGAAGGCTCAAAAGTAGGACCAGAGATGCTTCTTTATCCCCACAGCAAAGGGAAGGGCCAGCTCAACGGCATGGTGTTTTCTTTTCATTCCTCTACACTGTGGAAGAGGGAAAGGGGGATGATTGATGCAGTTGGGTCACTGCCCAGACCACTCCAAGAGCTGCAGCCCTTTGCCCTGTGTAAGACAACACTTCACAAGGGATTCAGTGACCCGTGGGGAAAGGCAGCCTCCAGCAGTGGGGTGGCCAGGGCCAGCTCTCTGCAGGGTCGCACTGGCTGTGCTGTACCCATCCCAAACCCCAGCTGCTCTCAGAGGGAGCTCTGGCTGGAGGACAAAGCAATGTCAGAAGAGGCTGCCACTGGGACTTTTCTTCAGCCAGAGATTTCATGGCATAGGACATGAAAAGTTTCCAAGTGACTGCCAGGTTTTTGTCTGTCGGGGGTTTTGGGGTACTCAAAACAACAAAGAGCACAAGGGGTGTGTCTGACAAATCTGTCCCTTAAAACCGTCCCTTAAAACCATCCCTCAGTGGCAACAGCTCTCCAGCACCCATTAGGGCCTTTCAGGCTAGGCTGGAAGGACAGCTGACAGTAGGCACCTCAAAGTGTCTGAGCTGTTATGCAGAACTGGCTGGATGGCAATAAAAATCTGACCAAAGCCTCAGCTGATGCCCAGCTCCTTATGCATCACACTAGTGAGTGCCTTTCCCCTGTGAGTAAATTCATAAAACAAGTCACTTACAGGAGCACAGCAGTGTGCTGGATCAGCTTGACAAAACTTGTCCTGTGTTTTTTGAGAATAGAATAGAATAGAATAGAATAGAATAGAATAGAAAATAGAATAGAATAGAATAGAATAGACCAGACCAGGTTGGAAGAGACCTTTGAGATCATCGAGTCCAACCTATCATCCAACACCATCTAATCAACTAAACCATGGCACCAAGCACCCCATCTAGTCGCTTCCTAAACACCCCCAGTGATGATGATTCTACCACCTCCCTGGGCAACACATTCCAATGGCCAATCTCTCCTTCTATGAAGAACTTCATCCTAACATCTAGCCTAAACCTCCCCTGACACAGCTTGAGACTGTGTCCTCTTGTTCTGGTGCTGGTTGCCTGGGAGAAGAGACCAACCCTCGCCTGGCTACAACCCCAGAGTTCCCTCCCCTACCACTGGTGTTCACCCCAGCAGAGCAGCCCCTGATGTCTTTGACCAGTTAAAGGCCTTTATAGAAACCTGTGTAACTGAATATGTGAGCAGCTCCACCAAGGCCCAGGTCTGTGTGAGGAGCTGCCTCAAGCAGCCCTATAGTTGCCTTCTCCAGAGCAAGCACTGGTTTGCCAGCCTAGCTGTGGAGACATCTGAATGTACAGGTTACACATTCTGCAACATCTCAAACACTCCACTGTCTTGCTCCCCACCTCCCCATGCTCCCAGAAGCTACAAATTGCATCTGCAATTGCAGGAATCTTTGCCACTAAAGGTAAAGCTGACCTTTCTTTTTTACCACTTACAGGAGCTTAGGGAAACTAAAACTTACACTCTTGTTACATTTGGGACAAAGTTTTTCAAGTCACCTGAGCTTTCCTGACAGGTTTATGAGATTTTCCTTGGCTTCCTTAAAACATGTGTTGGAAGGTAGAAAAGCCAGCCCATAGCCTTGGGGCACTACACCCAGGTGGACTGAACCCCTCCAAAATTACTCCAAAGTTCAAAAGCAACCCATGTCAAGGAAGTACATCAAAGCTCAAACATGAGTGGGAAAATGTTGCCTAAGTGCTCCTAAAAGCTTGCTGAAATCAAATACAACAGAGCCAGTGGCAGGACCTCTAGCTACAACCAAGGAGATGTCATGAGTAAGGTCAAGGAGCATTGAGCTGGTTGAAAGGGAAAGGACATCACCTTGACTGACAGCAATGCAGGGCCTTATGGCATCCCAGCTGTCCCTCCATTTGTTCCTAAGTGTTTTTTTTAAGTGATTTTCAGTATGGGAGTAGCTAGAAGGCCAGGCAGGAAAATTATTAAATTTAAAGAAAAATGGAAAGAAGAACGTGGCAAGGAAGAGGCCCTTGCCAAATCCCTGAGTTCACATTTGCAGTCGGGTTCCTGTCTGGCCAAACTCAAAAATACTGTCTGGGAAATTCACTTAGGTAAGGAGAGAAGGAAGAGTAAAAGTAAGTAATTAAGGTCCACATTATCCTTGGGGCCTGGCAGCTGCTTAAATTAGCTCATTTGAGCTCTACTTTCTCTTTTAATCTAAGTAGTTTTGAAAGAGTTATTACAGGACACAGGTCTCTGTTCTGGCTTCCCTTTTTGTCCTACTGTTGCCTCAATTCATTTATTTGTTGTGCATTTTAAATAACTTTGTCTGCTTTGCCCAACTCTCCCTCCATGGCCTGCCCATGCTTTCAGCTTCCTTCCCACACAAGGCATTTGAGTCTCAGCTCACTCTGAGTGTATTTATTTTTGTAGTAAAGGAATTTCCAAGGCTTTTCTTAGGGATCCTAGCAGTTATATAATGGCCAGAGGACAAAGTCAGCCAGAATGCCCTGCAGAATGCAGGGCATTGCAGGGCAGGTATCAGCTCTTTGCCCAGCTCCTATCATAGTATCAGCCAGGGTTGGAAGGGACCACAAGGATCATCTAGTTCCAACCCCACTGCCATGGGCAGGGACAACCCACACTAGATCAGGCCAGCCAGAACCAGAGCCTGTTCTGTTGTGACTCACATCCATACACTCCATTCTCTGCAGATTCACTGGGAGCCTGGATAATTTTAGAGCTGGACAGGGTCACACAGAGAAAGAAACAAAATGTGCCCCAAAGCCAAGTTTCCCACCCATTCTCGTTTGCACTGTGTCACTGGAGAGCACTGTATCTCGGGGAGGGTTGAGCAGACAGCTGCACACATCAGTTTCCACACAGGTAATACATTCAGACAGTGTTCAGCCTTGTCTGGATTATTTGAAAGCAATTTTCACCTTCCAGGTGCTGGAGGTCACTTTTCAGCATGAAAAACAGTGTAAGATTTCAAAAGAGTGGGAGTCTTGGGCTCCATGCCCAAAAGCCTTCACCTTCACCATGGCACAGCTCGATCCATGGAGCAGGGCTCTCCTAGCCAGGCACTTTATCAAAGTTAAAATCAGGCCCACTGAATTTTCCTAGCAATTTTCTATTGTTAGCAATTCCATGCTGCCCATTAACATTTGTTTTTAATGTATTGTTATCACTCATCACAAAAGGCTAAGCCTATTAGTACTTTCCAAATTGTATTACAGAAAACAAACTGGAAGGCTGAGGTGATTCCTCACCTTCTGTGTATTTATAGTCAGCCTGTTTCTCCCTGCACACTCCCAGCCCTCACTGAGCAAGATGACAAGTTCGAGGCATGGCTGGTTGGAAGGAGCCGTGCAAAACATGTTCAGATGTGTGAAAAATGAGACAATGAGAGAATGAGAGAAGCTGAGATCTTTGTAGGCAGAGTGGCAAGATGCTCTTTTATGTACAGGAGCATCCTAGTGAGCCTAATGGAAAGTGATGTGTTTCCTGCTAGGATCTTTTTAAGAAGTGAATCTTGCCAACAGCCAGTGCTAGCTTCCTTCACTTTGATGTCTGACTTAAAGTACAAATAGATTCATTCACTTTAGTGAAATCACTGATGAAATACCTATGGATGCCTAATGGATTCAACCCCTACTTACAAGACATTTCCCACAAGAGACGTTGGACTGCCAGATTTCCTCCAAACAGTCCCAAGATATTAAAGTGGAAGCATAAGACTCCTGCTCATTCTGGACACAGGATGTAGGTTGGGCTTTCAGATGTATAGCCATGATCTCTAAACTCCTTTTTTCCCCCCCTGCTTTTTCCCCTTTTCACCATGGAATTCACTGTGAAGCATAAAACAGTAATGTCAAAAGATTAATAGACTGGAATGGAATAGACTGGAATGGGATGGGATAGGATGGGATAGGATAGGATAGGATAGGATAGGATAGGATAGGATAGGATAGGATAGGATAGGATAGGATAGGATAGGATAGGATAGGATAGGATTAACCAGGTTGGCAAAGACCTTTGAGATCATCAAGTCCAGCCTATCACCCAACCCTATCTAATCAACTCAACCATGGCACCAAACACCCCATCCAGTCTCTTCCTAAACACCTCTAGTGATGGTGACTCTACCACCTCCCTGGACAGCCCATTCCAATGGTCAATCTCTCTTTCTATGAAGAACTTCTTCCTAACATCCAGCCTAAACCTCCCCTGGCACAGCTTGAGACTCTGTCCTCTAAATGATAATGACCCCAAGAGGTGGCCTGTGCTGCTCAGGATGAGACCTGGTACCTCTTTAGGCCATGTGTGCTGTGCTGAGCCCCACCTTAGAGAACAGACACTTAAAGTGTGTGTAGAAATCACTGAAAATAGGCCCAAATGTTTGTCCTAGGCAGTGGAGGAAGTTTTCACCTTGCCAGTGGATTTGCATTCAGAACTTTCAGGCTTCATAATCCTGTTTTCACTTTCACACCTGGGACCAGTGCTAACGTGGCTGCCATTCAATCTGGGGGCTATCAAGAGAAGGAGAAAGGGGAGTAGCTCCTGCATAGGGGCTGTGAAATTACCCTTATCCTTTGATATATTAAACTCCAAGTGCTGTAAATTTCTGTTGTCATGGAGATATTTTCCATGCCACTCCACTATTGGACGTCTGAATTCCCTTTCCTTTGGGTTTTCCAGCCTAATTAACTGCTATATTTTTGCAGGCAGAGAAGAGCAACCCACATGAACGGATTTGGGTCTGTGATTGCAGCCCTTAAGGAGCAAATTTCATTTTTGCATACTATTAAAGGCAAAGTGCATCAGTGTGGCTTGTATTTATAGTGCAGAAAAGGCAGCTATGCTCAGGCAGGAGCCAAGCACTCTCAGGTTCCAACATACAGCTGCTGTTCCTACCTCCACAACATGAAGCAGTGCAGCCCTGGTTAAGACTGCACAGCAGATGTTATCAGCACAGGGCAAGGTATCAATGTGGGTCCTGGGCCAGTGACAGCAGGTGAAGGTGGGCAGGGCAGCAGCAGTAGCAAACCTGGGCAAACCATGACCCTCATTCACTGCAGCCAGCTGCAATGGGGTCATCTCAAATGACAGTGCTTCCTACACCAGCAGCACTTATGACACACAGAGACAAATTCAGCTTCAAGCAACAGCAAAGGACCTCTGGGCAGGCTCCAAAGCAAGCTTGTGCCAATTGTAACAGTACTGTGTTTACTTGTGCTTTGGCTTTCCTTGCCCTTGTGTTGTTAGGTTCTCCAAACTGTATTTTAGAGTTCAAGGATGACCAAGCCTGTCAGGTTTGGAGAGTGGGCAGCAGCAACTTCACTCATCAACCTTTGTAACCCCAAGGAATTTCAGGCTACCTATATCCTTCCCAGCACCACATAAAATAAGTGAAACCCCAGCACTGTCAGGTACTCTTTGAAGAAAACACCTTGTGCTACAGGATCATCCTACCCCCTCCCTCGTGAGGTGGTTGATGATAAATTCAAAGCTAATTTATCTGCTGCTGTATGGTCTGTAACATGGACAGGCCCTGAGATCAGCTTCCCTTATGCTTTCCAAATTAAAGCATCTTTGATGCCCTTCTCTTCCTGCCTTTGAACACTTTGAGTCCACTGGCAACAAACTGAATGCTTTGGTACTAAAGAGACTCCCCTCTCCTTCTCCCCAAGAGAATTAGCATCAGGTCTTAATTCACTAATGGACTATAGACATCCATTAACGTGGTAATTAATTCAGTGCTAAAGTGCCTGTAAGATGGAACCACGCTGAGTGCACAGGGAAAAAAAATTGCAAGTGATGTCTTCCCAGCCAGCATCACAGGGCTTGGGTGGAGAAGTTAATTTAACGAACAAATAATGGTGTGCTTTATCCCTTGTCTGCAGCGCTGTGCCTAATTGCAGCGTTTGACAACAATCCTATACTCAATCCGGGATTTTTGGATGGGGGTCTCGTTTTTTCCATCTCTCAGCAATGAGCCATGGAAGAGGCTGAAGCCAGCACAAACAACTGCAGCTCCCTCTCAGTCTGGCAGAGTCTCGGCAGCAGCGTGGCAGGGTGCTGGCGCTCGTCCCAGCCAACAAACACGAGCAGCTCTTGCATCTCAGCCACAATAACCTGGGTGATTTGTGCACACACCACCCTATCAGTGTCTTACATCCACAGCTTCCAAAAGCAGTCTGTCCCAAAGCTCCTGGCTAGCAGCACGTTTTTTTGCTCCCTCTAGATATGCCCCCAGGACTGCCGGTGAAGGAGGTGGTTTCCAGTGCCTGGGGATATGTCCTTAGCTTCTCCAGACCTCGTTTGTATGTGATGTGGGCTTGTAGGTGGGCAGAGCAGGTGCATACAGAGATGCACTGTTTGGATGGGTATGGAGAGTCCTTGTGCACCTTGGCATGGTGAGCACCACAGGTCAAGAATCTCAGAAACAGCCTTACTCAGAGAACATGGTCTCAAGGGCTTCAGACCAAGGTATTTTAGAGAGGGTCATACTGCTTCCTTCTCTGAGGGGGGTTCATGGAACTGGCACTGTGATGCTTCACCTCACTGCCAGTGGCACCTTGCCTGGGAGAGCCAAGGGCAGAGACCAGCCTCTGCAGCGGAGCGGTGGCTGCTCGTGGCACAGCTTTCTGTTCTACACACCAGCAGCTCTTCCAGTGACAGCAAGGAGCCCTCACCTCCTATTTGTCAGTCCCTGAGTGTCATCCCACAGCAGGGGACATCATACCTCTCTGATTTAATGCTGCACCGTAACAAAAGTAGCTCAGCTCCTAAGAAGGCATTTGACTTCAAAGCTCTTGTGATCCATGTGTGACATACATACACTAGATTAGAAACCCATTTGTCAGTCAGAGCTAATAAGGGTGCTGGCTGCACAGAACATTGTCTTTGTCAGGAGCTGGCATGTCATGAATATGCATGCAAGAGGGTGAGCATGCCTGGTACAAATGTATTTACATTAGATGGGTTCCAGCAAGGACCTCGTGTTCTAAATGGAAGGATTTGTGATAACCTTGGGGCCTGGTGCTACAGAGACATATTATCCATAAATAGAGACGGAATAAGATCTGCTGCTGATTTCTTTGCCCATGTCTGCCTCTGCCTCAGGCCCTCAGACATTTTTTTAGAAGTTAAAATAAACATTAAAGGCATCAGAAGCATTTTGAAAGTTGGTGCCTTGGTGTTGCTCTCTAATTCTGCCGCTGAAAAGATGAAGATGGTGTTTTCTTTCAAAGCACAGCTTCTTCAGTCAGAAAGAATGGATCAAAGGAGATCAGAGATGGCTGACTCCTATAAATACCATCCTTACATTTGCTGCAGACAGAAGGGAACTACATGTGGATTGGAGCTGTGTTTACTCCTAACACTACCGACAGCCACAGCTGGGCTGGCACAGAGTGGAGCAGGGAATTCTCCCCCGAGGCTCCTTGCCTCCGCTGTTCTAAGGGGCTATTCTGGCACACTTTATCCTGTATTTCATAAATATTTTTAAGAGGTCTTATGCAGGCTTGAGCCAGTTATGCTCAGCACTCTGGTTCTTCCTTCCAATCAATTGTCCATAAAGTTGTAAGCTGATTTTTAACTTCCTGACACATTTATCTCATGTCAGTGGGGCAGGGGGTAGAAGAAATTAGAAACCCAAAGAGAATTAGGACACTGTGACAGGCAAAAAAGGAACCTCCTCCTACTTTTTGAATTTCACTGGGTTGAGAGAGAAGTGAACAGCCTAGAGAGAAACATGAGGCACCTCCCTGGACGTTTGGCTGGATGTTATATTCACAGAGCTTATCAATCACTGTGATTGATACAGTGTACAGTCAATCTCCACACAGGCGAGAAGTCATCGCACACGCTACCAATAAATCCACACATGCACTGGACACCAACACGCCCTCCACCCTAGCTGCAGCAAGCCCTGCTCCTGCCTTGCTTGTCCCAGCACACCAGGCCACATGCAGCTTCCAGTCCTGAGGAGAAATGCCCCCAAATGCCCCTAAATGCATCTGGTCCGCTCCAGTGTGAGATCTGGGGTGGTGAAAGCACAATTCCTTATCATTGCTCTTCTGACACAGGGGTGAAACCCAGTTTTACATCCACCAGCCTTTTACCACATCCAAAGCCTTTTACCACAATCATGCTTACCCTGCAGCAGTGAGCTACTCCACACCCTGCAGGAACCAGCAAAGTTGCTTTCCCTTGCCCTCTGAGCCCTGTTTGGCAACACATTGTTTTTAAACATTGAGCCTTGAAGGCTAAAATTCAACCAAAGAATGCCCTGCATCACAAAGTGACTGCCTTTGAACCACGGCAGAGTTATCAGGGGGAAGTGGAGACCCTTCTCTGGGTGTCATCAATATTCTTGCGTCATTCAGTAACACGGGTGGTAAAAGGCCATGGTTCAGAGCAGAGCATAAAGGGAAACAGGGCTCCTAAGCCACACAGGCTGCCCTCTATGAACTAAGCACAACTATTGAAAATAAGCCAGAAGTGAAAGACCCATGAAGTTTAACAATCTCCCACAAAAGTTTCCCCCTCCACCACTCCAAGGCCAAGGAAAACAAACCAACCTCGCAGCATGCGCTGGAGAGGAGAACAAAGACAAAAAAAGAGCTCCTAATTAGAGCAAAATTCAATAAGCCCTAGGCTTGTTTTAAAATGAAATTGCTACCACTTTTTGCAGCAGTGACCTTCCTTTTGCCTTGAGGATTAATCCAAAGCACAGCAGCATTTGCCATCAATGATTGCAGTGGAACTGCCCGAGAGCATGCGAAGTTTGGGAGCTACTTGCTTTTTTGGGTCAGATTGGAGTTTTCTCACAGAGGTTTCAATTCACTTTCTTTGACTTCCCTTCAGCTCTGCATCACTCACTGTGTTCATCTAGCACCCAGCCTCTGTGGCTCCCAAACATCCTATAAACAACCATTAAGTCCCACAGCTCCCTATGGGGATAGCGAAAACTTCCCTCCCTCCCAGGCGCTGCAGGCTGCAGCTGTGCCACGCTGCAAAGCCAGACTCAAGGCTAAATTTGATTTAATCAGACATTAGTTTCTCTTCAGACCTAGTTGCTGTGTGGCTAATTTAGACACATCTGAGCTAGGTACAATTAGCTGAGTGTATATTATTGGATATATCATTATGTGAGAGAGATCATAATTTTCCTGTGGGTTTGCATAGCACAGCAGGACGGGGAGGTGCTAAACAGCTCTCAGTTGCCAGTTCAATAGTAATTGAATGACTTAATATATTATATGTTATAGCAATATTATATTAATGTCTATAGTAATGCAATAAGAATACCAATAATATTTGAGACCAGAAACCCTCAGGACTTGCATAACCACGTACCTGCCTCCTTCCTGAAGACCCATCCATCCCCCATGGGTGCACTGTGACACCATCAAAGTACCTGAGGTGCTTTGTGAGCTGCTGTGTCAGAATTTCACCTGTTTCTCTGCAGCCCCATTCTGCTCCAGTTCACAGATTTACCCCCAAACCCCACTCCCTTATGCTGAGTTATGCTTTCAGGACCATGCACTGATGCTGAAAGAAGTTCTCTTGTCAAGCATCACTCGACATGCTCTGCTCTGTCATCTGTGTACAGGGTCCCTCTCCTAACAGTCTATGGCCTAAAGTGCTTGTTTCTATCTTGAGCAAGAAAAGTGTTATTTACAGCACACAACTATATTATTTCAATAGCCATGCTGACACCTTGCCTCCTGACACCCTGCCCCTTGACCAAGATCAGCAGCACAGACAGCTTGACAGTGCCCTGATCCCTGCCCCACTTCGGTATCACAGGCAGGATGCTGCCTGTGTTATCCACATAAGGGATGATTCCCTCAAATCTCCCTGCTGCAGGTGGAGCCAACAGGAGGTGCAATGCCTACCCACCTTCAAAAGGCATTTGTACAACTGACTGCTTGTTGTCAATGACCAGGTGAGTTGCAGTATGGGTCTATCACTGCTCCTATTTCCCAGTGCCTCTAAACAGCTTATTCATGACAGGCTCTCAGCAGATGAGGCTGTGCCAGACTGGAACCTGGGATGAACACCTGGAAGCAAGGACCACTAAGTAACACAACCGTTTCTCCAAGCTCAAAATCTGTGAGAATATGCCAAAAGCAGGTGAGCAGACCTGAAGCTGTTCCCAGGCTGTGCTTTCTTTTCCAGCTATGAAACTCCATTTGAAGGGAAGGTCAGAGACATTTTCTCCCTCCTCAGTTTTCTATTACATGTTATTCACATTTTCATGTGATAGCTTCTGTGAGAAATGCACACCTTCCAGCAACTAAAATTCAGATAATGAAAACTGCAGCTCCTGATAAAAAAAAAAGAATCTCAAGGAATGAATTAGCCCCAGATAGTATTACTCTCTGCTTTTAAATTCCTGTTTATATAGAAGGAAAAAATGCTAACTGATTTGAGAAATCATAGAGCCACTACAAATTACAAGCCATAAAATACTGTACCTTGAAGGTGAAAGTTGGAGCATTTTAAACATAAGATAAGAGAGCCACATGTCTTCATTTTGCCTGCCCAGACAGGTTTTTGTAACAGAACAGCCTGGTGTAATGACATTTCTTATTCTGGCTGTCCATCTGTCACAGTGGCTTTTCTTCCTGGTGTAGTAGTGCAGAAAAAGAGCAGGACTGGAAACTCAACATCTCTGTTCTTTGTTCCTGTCTGTACTTCTCAGATTCTCATGTTTCCCGGTTCTACATGATTTTCCCCCTTCACGTTGTGCAGTTCCTTTCTGCAGATGAAGTGCAGAAAACTGCGTGCCTGACAGGGGCCTGGGAGCTGTTCCGGCATCCTTAGGGCCAGATGCAAAAGACACCCTGAAGATCAGTGGGCAGTGCCTAGTGGCCTGAAAGGGGCACTACCCAGTTCAGAAACAGAAAGTGGTGGTCTGTCAGCACTGCAGCCACTGACGTGAGAGAAGGCAGGAAGGGAAAGCTTTTTGCTGTGAACTTTTGTAAGAACATCAGAGAACTGTGCCAGCATCAGGTCTGTACTCTGTGGCATGGCTTCCCTGATGGCTCCACGTGCGAAACCTTTCTGCATGGCTTGCAATTATGCACACATGTAGAGAGACAAGACACCCTTAGCAATGAAAAGGCCTCTCAGATGTCAGGTTCAGACTATTCAGACATGTTCTGAATTACTCCTGTGACTTTCCAGGAAAAGTGTCTGGAAGGTATGATTTGCTTTCTCCCATCTTACCATACTCCTAAGACTTCATTAAACATGGCTGCTTCTTCAGTCTTTGGGCAGCTTTGCCAAAGAACAGGGTCAGAGCAGCAAAGCTGTAAGTAGTAGAGGCTATAGGGTCCTCTGTATCCACTGTAGTCCCCTAAGAGCTCAGCTTTTCAGGGGGATGTGTACCCATTCACCCTCTCTTTCAGCTACTGAAAGAAGTGGCAAATGCTTTCCACTGACCTTCCAGAGGGACTGAGGACAGAGAAGGAATAGATGCCTCTGGAAATATAACCTTACTACTCAATGTCTCATAGCCCTCAAGCAGTCCCCCCATTTTGGTGATGCCATTTGTTGCAGGCTTTTCCCCATGTAAAACATTTTCAGCCCTTTGCCAGAGTTCATTCTCTGGGTCAGTGTCATTCCTCACTAATCCAATAAACTTTCTAAGCTGATTAATTCAGGCCTCTGGTAACAAGTGGTTGTGGTATGAGCATGCTGGGATCAACACCGGGCATTCGCTCCCCCACACAGGAGCCTCAGCTGGCAGCAGCACATAGCTGGAGGCTGAGGAGGTATTACAAACAGAGACAAAATACTGCTGGTATCTGGCACTACAAAGCCAGAACTCAGATAGTGTGCTGTCCCTTGGAGGTACAGAGATGAAAAAAAGTAAGATGTGAAGACCATAAATATTTCATCACAGACTTTGCTCCATTTTGTTCTTCATTTACATTAGTTAGTAACACTCCTAGCTTGGTGGGGGTGGGGGTGGGGGTGGGTATAGTATTCCTTGGTTGCCATTCTGTTAATGCTTGGGTTGTCAAAAGCACCTAGTCCCCTCCCCCTACATCCCAGGAGCAATGAATAAGCATTACCTGAGCAGGTCTCCCGTGGGAATGGCAATGTGCACTGAGCTCCTCCACCAGCCAGATGCTATGTGCAGATACCTTGCCCCGGGATTCAAAGGCAGGCTCTCTGTAAACACAAAGGACTGCAGCTTACACCCTGAACGAGTACCTTGATGTGTTGCAGTAGCAGATGCTGCAAATACTCAATGCAGGACAGGGACAGGATGGGCACACATGCCAGCACCAGCACAGAGACCTCCAGCCCAGACTCCCACAGTGCACAAGGCACTTGGTGTAGCATCCTCAGGGAAGAAAAAGAGATTGTGGGGCCAGAAAGAAAGGGGCAGGAAAATCAGTTAATCATGGCAGCTGGGATAGGAGATGTTTTCAAGAGGATTTTTTTCCCCCTTTGGGAAGGAACTTGAAGTGGGAAGGAAAAGTCAAGCTAATAATGAAGCAGGGAATAACAATGGGAAAAAATAGAAGGAATAATGCCATAGAATCTCAGTCTCTCATTTGGAATCAGTACCCCAAGCAGCAGTGGTGCAGTGTATTTATGCCACACTTCTAAACAATCCAGGGCCTCAAGGGGAGAATACTCTGTCCCCCAGCAGCTTCCAAAGTGATGTTGTATGACTGCAGCTGAGTGTTTCACCAGCACAAACTCCAACACCAGTGTGGTGAGAACAGAAAACATCAAAACTCCCTTTATAGAGCAGAAGACCCTGGAGCAGGGCTCAATGCTTGGTCTGGGGAGGACCACTCAAAAGTAAATATCAGTTAACTATTTTATGACCATTTTTAGTACCTCACTGAAATCCCCCTGCAGTGTTTTCAGGCCTCCTAAGCATTTTTCTGACAACTAAAATTACCTGGCTGGAGCAGGAGGTCCCTGTCACCCTATTTTCTGACTCTAGGAAAAATCAATTTGCTGTCAGTGAAAGCCAGAGATGGAATTTTGGAAGGGATTAGTGAGAGAGATGTTGCCAAATCCCAAAGAACTTAGAAAGCATTTTGGTTCCTAAATCCCATACACTCTGACAATTCTCTGGCCATTTCTTCAAGGTTAAGGTCATTTCTTCTTTAGCCCAAATGATCACAAACCTGTTCAAGTGAAATTCAGAAAGCCTGCTGCTCAGTGACCAGAACTCAGCCTGAATGCTCTTGTCAGTCTCCTAGTGCAAGAAACGTGTTGCTAATTGCAAAAGTGATAAAACTAAAAGTGCTAAAGCTGCAAAATGCCACTGTGCTTGATGAAGTCATCTGCAGGAGCTAATGCCTCCATTAGTTTTTCTAACATCTGTTCAGTGTGGCACAAGAAGGCTAAAGCCTCGCATCAGTGATCTAAAATAACAGCACTTTCTCTTAGCCCCCAGGGACAGCAACTCCTGCAGGTAACCACCAGCAGCTTCACAGGAGAATTATGGAGGGGCATGGGCCACAAGACAGGAGTTGTCATCTTTGCTGACAGAAAAAGTCAGCTTCATGTCTGAGGCATAGGTGCTGCTTCAGGAGGTACCACAGACAAGAAGGCAAAGCTGGTGCTGTACAAGCCCAAAAGCGGAAGACAGAGCGGCTGAGGACTTAACAGAGATGATCTCCCCACAGGCTGGAAACCATCACACAAGTATTTGCTGCAGTCTGAGGAAGGCAATGTGGCTGTTCAGACACATCTATCTCACACTAGGACCAGCTTGTGTGTTGCATACAGGTGAAATCAGAGCAGGGGCAGGCTATCCAGTTGCACCAGCTGGGGATTTGCTGGGGACATGCAACAGGCCACTGACACAACAGACCAAGTGAGCTAATAAAGTGAAACAAACTCATGTCTTTTTCCTGTGTCTGGTAGCAGATTATTTGGTGGCTCTGAGCAAGCTGATCTAGCTGAAGATGTCACTGCTCATCGTGTGGGGTTGAACCACACAACCTTTAGAGTTCCCTTCCAATCCAAACCGTTCTATGATTCCATGACTTGCTCAGAGCCTACTACACCTGGAGTCTTCTCATCCCACTAAGATGTTTCTGTTGCCTGTACCTCATGAAGGAAAAAAAAATACATGACTATAAAACTAGAAATGGTAAAAAATGGCACAGAGTATTCTCCAGAGCTGACAAACTCTTAAAACATCTGCTCTTGGTGTTGAAAATGATGGATAGTGCGTTTCCCATGAGAAGCCTTCATACCCTGCAAGACAGATGATGAACCCACAAGTCTAGTGCTTAGAGTTTGCCTGAATACTCTATAAACACACATCTAACTCCAACATTTATGCCTTTTTAACTGCACTGCTCAAGAATTTCTTGTGTGAGCCAGGGATTTCCATAATCCTAAATCACTTCTTTCCCTGGGATTTTGCAGGGCTGGAAGCTGCCCTTCACCTGGACCCTTTGGAAACACTCTCAGCAGAAAGGCCACAAACTGGTAGGTGAATCCATCTGAACACAATCAGAATTGGCATAAACCTTTCTTCAGCCTGTTACTGTGCAAGCCAGAGCAGAACCTTCCCATGTGCTCCAGGGCATTCTGGTTTCTTGTTTGCATGCTCTCCCCTTGCTGCCCGGACCGAGGCCAAACCTCCCCCAGGTTCACGGATGGGGTTTGGGGCCAGAAGCAGATGTGCTAAATTACTGTGAGAGTCTGATTTGAGGGGTTTCCAGGGCGGCTGGAGCACAATGCAATAAAAACCTGGTGAGAGTTTCTGCCTACTTTAGGGTTTCACCCTCGTGTCTGAAAAGTGAATGAGGTAAAATCATTTGGAAAAAAAAAAAGTAATCTGCATGACACTTTCTCTCCTTTCCTTCAAATGAGTTCTATGGCTTCCCTTGTTTCAAAACCACCTTTTTGTTCCATTTTTAAACAGAGCCACTTCCCTTCCTGGCTCTCCTGAGCCCTTTCCACAAACTGTCCAAGCCCACCTCTCCCTCCTCCATCCTTCCTCTTTCAGTCTGCTTAAATCTGCCTTTTCTCCATGTGGCACAGACCATTTCACAACAGCCCCTGCTCACCCTTCCATATTATCACTCCCTGGTACTGTTCAAAACTCAGTCAAACCCCAAAGGTTTTGCCATGTTTAACTATTCCATTTTTCTAGTTTTTGTGTGTTCCCTCCCCCCACCCCAGTTAAGTGCCTTGCAGTGCTATCAGAACACACAGCCAGCACACAGCTGAGCTGTGCTGTGCAGCAGTGTCCAGACTGAGACACTCCTGTGTTGAGAATAATGCTCAGTAGATTGGTCTCAGGGCTCCAGCTCCCTGCTTGTGGTCATGCATCCAGAGGGCAGTCAGTCAGCAGCCTACAGCCCATTTTCCCTTGTCCTGACCTTTTAATTTTTCCCCATGAACTGATGTCAGCCATGAAGCTAGGAACTTAATCCAGAGTCTTTCCTGCCTATTTGGAGTGGACATGCAGGCACTTGTCCTCTCCCATAAATGCTATCTTTCTTAAGCTGCAGGCAGAGATCTTTAAGAACACCTCTGGTGTCACTCACTGCCTATTACCAAGTTATTTCCCATCCTACCAATCAGGATCTCATCTGCTCAAACCCTGAAAACAAATACCACAAAGAGAACTAAAACACCCAGAAGGAGCACAGATCATGAGAAGAATATTTCAGAAGGGGATGAACCTACCAGTGTTGGAAAACAAAGGGCCCCTGGTACTGCAGAGAAGAAAAGAAACCTTGGACCTCATTTTCTGATATTATGAGGTTAGGAGTGAATGAAATTGGTGCACCTTTGCAGAATGAAGGATGGGATCAAGCTGGAAAAAAAACCCCTTTCTGTGATGTCACTGCCACAAACACTGAAGTTTCAATAGATAAACAACAACAAAAAGAAGAAGGTGGAAAGCAGTGTGTCATAGAAGATGAAGGAAGAAACCCTGACCATTTGTTACTTTCACTAAAACAACAAGGCACAATACATCACACAGACAGTCCCTAGGATAGCAACACGTCCTGCTGCACCCACTGGGGTTACACCATGAGTTAGCTCAGCCTTCGTTTCACCCTCTGGAAACATGAGTTTGACCAAATCTCTCTGATCCAGCTGTCTCCTTACCAGTAACAGAAAGTGCAGACATCCAGCATGAGTCATTTATGAGGCTGATGTAACAGCCTGGAGAGATCCCATGCCTTTCCTGATGCAACCTAAGAATACCCACGGTAGTGAGAACTTCCATCAGATTCCTTCTGAGTTCTTGGAGGGACAAAAACGGTTCAGCCTAGACAGGAGGGCTGAAATTACTCCTTCACATTCAGAGCTTTCTGGGGCTTGTAGGGGTACAGCATCAGACCAGGTAACTGCTAAGCTGCTAAACAGAAGGAGGGACATGAGGAGGAGGGTACAGGCAGCTGTATGTGCTGTACAGTGCCTGCTCTGTCCCAGCAGCTGCTGAAAGTGAGGAAGTGGAGCACCAGGGCAGATGTGGTCAGGATGCTCTCCTGTTTCCATGAGTTTTGTTTCTGTAGGAGCACCTGTTGTGGCTGCTGCTGTGCACATGAAGATCCCTGGAGGCAAAGGGGGTCATCACCCAAAGAGGGAAGGAAAAACAAGAGTAGGGCAGGTAGGTGGAAGACTAAAAAGAACTGAACACGGAATGCATTAATTAAGCATTTTCATCACAGAAGGAACCTAAGAACTGGTTGTTTTGTTGTGGGGTTTTCTGTTTCCTTTCTTTTGGGGGGAGTGGGGGAGTGAAAAACAGGCCAGCTAGAGCTTGAACAGGTTTTAGAGAGCAATTGCTTGCAGCAGGCACTTCATTTTTGGAGAGACACACACCATCAGTCCCTGGAGAGCCAGGCAACACCCGGGTGTTACCGTTGGATCAAAAACTTCATGTTGAAATATGAAAGAGTTCAGCGTGGGAAAATGTACAAATGCCTGCCTCAGCTCTTACTTGAAAAGCCCTTGTTGAAGAGGGGGGGAAAACACATCATGTTTGTGACTGAACTAAAATGGGGCAAGCCTCACTCTGCCAGCTCTGCCCCCTCACCCCCATTGCAGCATGCTGCACCAGGGCTTTCAGGCTTTCCTAGGGACAGGGACAGTGACATTAAATGACATGAGTTTAAGTGGTCTACTGCACAGACTGGCATTAGTATGACTTTGTCATTTAAGCCTCTAACTTGTCCTTAACCAGGGAATTCAATAAAATTCAATGTAAAAAAACATCAAACACACACAAAAGTAGAGCTCTGCCAAAATGAGAACTTGCAAACAAAAGTTATCAGACATTCAAGCCAAAGTCACCCCACGGTGAGCAGATAGCTTGAAGCATAGCTGCTGGATTAAGCCAGGGCATCAGGGCAGTTCCTTGGGGCTGTGGGAATGTTTTATCTGGGGCATTTCATCTGAGCACATTTCATCCTTCCTCAGCTGCCTGCACCATGCCAGCTGGCAGCTCTACAGCCCCACCACTGCTCCTCCCAAAGCTGCCAGGCAGACAGCCCGGCCTGGCTCACCCGGCCAAAAGCTACAGGCAGTGAGGCAGAGCCTCTGGAGGGGCTGCAGAGCCAGGGAGGGAAGGGGTGGTGTGGCAGGGATATGGCCTCTCAGCTGCAGAGCTAGGCCAGGGTGGAGGGAGTGTCATGGGGATGCCTGCCAGCAGGCTGGCTGCCCCCATCACTGGGGATGTGGAGACGTGTCCTCCACTGTACAGAGAAGCCTGCTAGTGATTTTCAAATCAGTGAGGCACACAGAGCAAGGGCTCTGTAGGAAAGCCACAGAGAAAGCCCAGGGAGCAATGCCTCTGCTCTAGAGGAAAAAAGACTTAGTGTAGGATTAGGATCTTATGGCTTTTTTTACTTAAAGAGCTCAAAAACTTGGGCGCATCTGAGTGAAGCTGGACTGTGACCAAGTTGTCCAACTCAAGAAGGTGGGGTGGGTTTTTGCCCTGGGTGGCTTAAAGCAAAGCATTCAGAGTGGTAGCTGTGAGGCTTACAAAAGCTCTCCCAGGTTGCTCCAGATTGTTTTGGTCTGGCAGCGAAGTTTGTCAGTGCCTTTCAGCACATTAAAAACAACAAACCAAAGAAACACATGCCTGGCCTGTCTGTATCTCACATCACACTCTTCAGAAACAGGAGTTGGTATTTTCCCTTTCCAACATCCACAGAGGGCTACCAAACAATTCCTCCATCAGTCAGCACCGTGCCAGGCAGACCCCTCTCACTCAGTTCCCAATACCAAGGCCAACATTTCACAGAACCATAGAACAATTTGGGTTGGAAGAGACCTTTAAATGTCATCTAGTCTAACCTTCCTACAGTCAGTAGGACATCTTTGACTGTGTCATAGAATTAATAGGGTTGGAAAAGACCTCAGAGATCATCAAGTTCAACATATTACTTAACAACTCCTGACTAACTAAACCTTCTTATTCTGCTAAAAAAAAAGTGGAAGCCAGTATCCAGACCTAGCAACCACAAGACCTGATCTTGATTCAACAAACGACAAGACAGTGCTGGAGAGTGTGGACAGGTTGCTCAGAGCCCCATCCAACCTGACCTGGGATTTGGTGCCTAAATTGATCCCAAGTAGTCATCAAGAGTTTCAGAACCTGTCATTTCCCTTGAAGCTATTTCAAAGGAATCCTGGAAAGTTTATAAATTGAGACTGGATCATAAAGTGGCAATTGCATGAAAGAATCACTGCTGGAAACACCTTCAAAACTAGTATCACAGTATCACTTAGGTTGGAAAGGACCTTGAGGATCATCGAGTCCAACCTATCAACACAGACCCCATGACTAGACCATGGCACCAAGTGCCACATCCAATCTCCCCTTGAATGCCTCCAGGGTCGATGACTCAACCACCTCCCTGGGCAACCCGTTTCAATGACGAATGACTCGCTCGGTGAAGGACTTTCTCCTCACCTCGAGTCTAAACCTCCCCTGGTGCAGCTTGAGACTGTGTCCCCTTGTTCTGGTGCTGGTTGCCTGGGAGAAGAGGCCAACCCCTTCCTGGCTACAACCACCCTTCAGGTAGTTGTAGAGGGCAATGAGGTCACCCCTGAGCCTCCTCTTCTCCAGGCTAAACAATCCCAGCTCCCTCAGCCTCTCCTCATAGGGCTTGTGTTCAAGGCCTCTCCCCAGCCTTGTTGCCCTTCTCTGGACACATTCAAGTGTTTCAATGTCCTTCTTAAACTGAGGGGCCCAGAACTGGACACAGTACTAGAGGCAGTGAGCTCATGGCTAGGCGCAGCTGAACCTTCAAATCTTACAAAATGCCCTTTGGGTAATTTTCCTGCAGATCTGCAGGCCACATCCTTGTGAATTGCCATGTAAGAGTAAGCAGCTCCCACCCAGTAAATGTGAAGGAGCAGATGGTGCCCCAAAAGGAAGATGTCTGAGACGCCCCCTAGCCTGGCATGTTCCTAGGCATGCAGTTCAGGAGGGCAGTTTTCACGCCTGCTGTGTTTTAGTTGGCAGTAAGCCTGTGCCATCTCAGCACCAGTCGGCTCTCCCTGTGTCTTTCTTGGGAGCCTAAGAAATGGTTAAATATCTGTGAGAGAGGGATGCCATCATCAAGGGGCTGACACCTGCCCTTCAGTATGCACACCCTGCTCCTGCTGTCAAGGTAGATCAATGTTTAATGCAGCAGCCTTGGCAGAGTGCTGTTAATAAAGATGCAGAGCAAACAACAAAAACATCTGAAATAGCAAGGCCACGTCACTTCGCCTGCTCTTCAGGGAGCTGAGTTATTTTGCAGGGAATTTATGGCAAGCATTTTAAAAATGTATAAATAAGGACTTCATCCTGGGTCTTTCTCAGGTAGCATTCTTCTCCACCTCTGACTACAACTCAGGGTAGTGTGGAGAGCAGGACACATGGCTGCCTATTTGCCCTGACCACCAGTGCATGAGGGGAAGGGAAGCAGTGCTGTGGGACCCCGGTGTTCCTGCATGGCACTAAGGAAAGGGAAGCCGTGCTGTGGGACCCTGGTGTTCCTGCATGGCACTAAGGAAAGGGAAGCCGTGCTGTGGGACCCTGGCGTTCCTGCATGGCACTAAGGAAAGGGAAGCAGTACTGTGGGACCCTGGTGTTCCTGCATGGCAGTAGGGAAAGGGAAGCAGTGCTGTGGGACCCTGGCGTTCCTGCATGGCACTAAGGAAAGGGAAGCAGTGCTGTGGGACCCTGGTGTTCCTGAATGGCAGGAGGGAAAGGGAAGCAGTGCTGTGGGACCCTGGTGTTCCTGCATGGCAGGAGGGAAAGGGAAGCAGTGCTGTGGGACCCTGGTGTTCCTGCATGGCAGGAGGGAAAGGGAAGCAGTGCTGTGGGACCCTGGTGTTCCTGCATGGCACTAAGGAAAGGGAAGCAGTGCTGTGGGACCCTGGTGTTCCTGAATGGCAGGAGGGAAAGGGAAGCAGTGCTGTGGGACCCTGGTGTTCCTGCATGGCAGGAGGGAAAGGGAAGCAGTGCTGTGGGACCCTGGTGTTCCTGCATGGCAGTAGGGAAAGGGAAGCAGTGCTGTGGGATCTTGGTGTTCCTGCATGGCACTAAGGAAAGGGAAGCAGTGCTGTGGGACCCTGGTGTTTGTGCATTCTGCTTCTGGCATGGGCAGTGTTTGGTGATAGTACCTAGCCTGTGTGGAATGGGTGGGAATGACCTTACTTACATGACAAACCTCTGTCTTTTGCAGAAGTTACCTTCTAGAATAATTTTTCATTCAAAATCTGCTTTTCTATTAGAATGTTTGTTGAATAGAGAAGCGGAAAAACTCCATTGCCAAAGACTGAGTGATAGTTTACAAGGGTATAAATCTTGTTTAAAATAGACATGTGCTGAATGTCCAACGCTGGGGAAAGTCTGACCTCTCAAACTAGTAATGGGATCCCTTCTCAGAATTTCAGCTTGGTTTTCTGGAAATCTGCTCAGATAATGCTTACTAAAAAGCCTGATTTGGGACAATAAAAACATTTGGGCAGAACACACCCCAGGCAGCTCTGTGCTGAGCTGCACACAGACGTGGATAAACAGAGCAGTGTGTAGCTGGCCTGGGCAACAGCAGGGACCAGGCAACACCAGGGGTGATCTGCTCAACCAGGATGTTTCTCTGACTCCATAAATAACAAGATCTGGACTATACATCTCCCTAGTCCCATTAATTTAATTCAATTTCTCTGCCTCAACCGCTCTCTCCTGTGTGCCCTGAAAGCCACAGGAACCTCTCACAACACAGCCCTGCCTCAGATTCAGATCTCTGTTTTAAATTCACCTCTTCAACGAACCCCTGTTGTTAATCTCCCTAACAGTAAGTTATGTGCTAAATCCCTGACTGAGCTACCCGACTGCTGTCCATGCCAGCCCAGCCCACAGGCCTGTAAGCTTATCAACACAAGCAGCACAGCTAATTCTTCACCTTGTAGGCACCATGAGGTTATGAATATTGATAAGCAATATTTATTCTCTCCCTTAAGAAGGAACAAACTTCCAAAGATTTTTATGTTTTTCCAGTTCAGGGATTTATCCAAACATCTGGATGCTTAGTTGCAGCTTCTCCAGATTCTCTTGGCCAGGACATTGTGCTGTAAATGTTGAGGTTTCCAATGGGCTTTTGGTTTTTAGCCAACTGGAAGCACTGCAAGAAGAGTTTTCCTCCCTGCCGGCTGGAATTAGCATATAAAGAGAGGCACAAAAAGAAAGCCTTGATTAAGAAAAGCTGAAGAAATATTTGTACTTCAAAGGTATCTTTTCAGCTTGGGGTGCCAGTTCTAATTAGTTTCTAATGAAGTGAAGTTGATGAAGCCTTACTTTGTGTGACTATTTAGATGACTGCTCATAGAAGACCAGGACACTAAGAAGGCAAGATCTAAGCCAGTGAAAATCTCGTGTTTGTGATCAGTTAGTGTGTCTGATGGGGATATGAATTTCCCAGTTTTTAATTAGAGATGGATTATTATCTCACTTTCTGAGCTTCTCTATTCTCCAGTCTCCAGGTCTCTCTCAAGGATGCCTGCTGGGACTGATTTTGTCACCTGTTTTGCAACATCAGTGGAAGGTGAGATGACTGCTCTGAGCTCAGTAGCACATTTCCCCATGCTAGCCTACAGTGAAAGGATGGAGGGAAGAGGATCAATGGAAAGGGAGGGAACTGGTGATGGAAGGGCAAGGCAGAGATTAGAAACATTCATGTGAAAAAGAAGGGGATAGGAAAAGGGGGAGGAGATTGAGGAGATATGGTCTGAGGCAACGGGAAAATGCCCAAACACGTGGCCTCCCTCCACCCAAAATGAGCCTGAATCTGGAAAGATACTGAAAAAGATAAATAACCAAATCCAAACACAGGATGTAAGGGGGGGGAAGCAGGGAGAAGGTGTAGAAGCATGAGAAATGCTGTGCCAACGTGAAAAAATGACAGGCCATTTGGTGAGGAGGTCTGTCTCCTCCACAGGAGGAAACACAGCCCACACTGTTGGCTTGGTAGCACACCCAAGTACCCTGTCACCAGCAGCAGTAAGTGGGTCAGCTTTAGAAAAACCACAGGCTTCAATAGTAGAGCCCTCTTGGAAGCTGTTCCTCTGTGCACCACTTTAACTTCCAGGAAATCTGCTTTCTTTTAGTGAACTTATTAAGCCCAAGTTTCCAGGCAGACAGATGTCATGCACTTGGAAGGACCTTGCATGGTATTTCATTTCATCAGTGTGTGATGAACCAATTGCAGGTTCCAACCAGTGTGGGTTCTGAAAACCCTTGATGCCCTCACCAGCACATTTAGGACACAAAGCATAGAGCACACATCTGAGGCCACCAACAGGTGACACTGCAGAGGGAGGCAGGCTAGATGTTCTGCTGTGGCCTGACACATCTGTTGTGGCACATGCTCCCAGTGGCTGCTCACCCACAGCAGGTCAGGGAATGCTACCTTTGCTGAGCAGAGTAACTGAATGCAGTGTGATTTCTCTGAAAGCAAAGTCTGCCAGAGTTATCTAAGGAAAACAGGGATACCTGTCCATGCAGGGGTAGAAGGAGCACTGGGAGTGGAAGGTAGAACTTCTGTTAGTGCTGGTGGCTGTTTTGAACTCTGCTCTGTACCAAAATGCTCTGTCCTATAAACCACAAAAACACCCTGAAACTTTAGCTGGGAATCATTCACAATGCTTAAGACTTCCAAAGCCATCAGAGCAAACCAGAATCCATTAGGAGAGAAAATAAGATTGTAATTAATTAAGTTATTGAAATTATGAATCAAGGACTACACGGGAAAGGCCATGCATGACTTTGCTGCAAGTTATTCAGTTAATCAAATAACTTGGGCAGAAATATTTGCATTAATAATTGCACTGGAAGGTGCTGATCACAGTGCTTAATAAATCCAAATTGTTAACTCTGCAAGCTCTATTTCAAGCCTCAGAAATAGCTACCAAAAGTTCCACTGGTACAAAGGGAGGTTTGGGGCTGTGTCCTCAGCAATTAGAACAATCCCTTTCTCTAGAGCACTCTCAGAGAGGAACAGTTGGGAACTTACCCATGTTGTGCCCTTTCCAATCTTCTGCAGAAGGTTCAGGACAAGGGCTTTATTGTCACATCTGCTAAGGACAGCTTACAACACACAAGGAGACCCTGAGACTGCAGTAGCCAACAGCCAACCCTTAAAACTCCTGGATATAGTTAACCTTGTTAGCACCTCCCCACCGTGAAGAGCAGTTTCCACAGGCACAATTCAAACCTCAGCTGTGCTCTAGCTCAGGAACTCCACCTGGCCCAGTGCGAGCTGGGCTTTGGAGAATAATTATGCCAGCAGCCCTGGAGGTATCTCAGCTGCCTGGTCCAAGCCCTCTCCTGCTGCTTATGTTAGCTGTTTTTTCCTTGGCACCATCATCCCAGCTGTAACACAACCTCTGGTATGAGATTTATGGGAGGGGAAGATAGTAGCCATCTGGCCAAGGAGCAGCCCTTGCTGCACTTTGGCAGGCCCCTCCCAGCCATGCTGGCTTTTGTTTCCTTGCATCCCAAACCCGGTGGAAACTCTCATGATTTTTAAGTGTTTAGGATCTGAACACTTTATCAAGCTGGTACAGACACATCTTACTCCAGACACGTGGAAGCACAAGATCCAGACACATTCTCACTCTGTGACCAAGTCAAAGCTCCTCGCCTTACCCTAAAACACTTTGACTTTGCTCCTGATCTAGATTTATGTCTCTTCTGCTTTTCCCTGATTTTGGACTTGTTGACTTTGTGGATAAAAGCAGCAGGAGTCACACTGAGTCATGAGGTCTCTCAAACTGCTTCAAATCAGAATGACTTAATTCAGTCATTTGATCCAAATGTGAGGTTATTAATACAGCAGGTACAGTGCCTCATGGCTTCAGCTTTTTCCTGAGCTGCAGATGTACTTTTACAAGCAACAGAGCTGTAAGGTTTTGTTTGGTGACACTGAGATGTCATTTCTGCCCTTTTGTCTTTCCTCCTCTTCTTTACCCCCACAGATCTATTTGCTAAAATAAATTGAAACTGGGTGAAAGAATATGAGGCACAATTTAGACTTAGATATATCTGCAATTACTAACTCTGAATTAAACATATCCCTTCATGAATAATGAAGCAGAAATAAGCCAGAGGAAAAATGAGATAAGATCTCCAATCTATGTATTTTTAATTGCTTCATTATCTAAAATTTGGTGTGAATAGCAGTGGCTACAGTTTGCTGTTAATGCACAAAAAAAGAAATGAGAATTTGCCACCAAATCACAAAAGGCTATCAAAAATTAATTTTGTGTGCTGTGATCATTGAAACTGTAAGTGATTCTGTGGCAGAGTGACATGGAAAAAAAAATGCCATTTATATGCTAATAATGAACAAGTTATATATATATATATATAATTTTTCTCCCCCCATTTTGATGCAAAATACATTTTATTTTCATTTTAATGAACTGTAATGAATTATAAGCTGCTCCTTTTTATCTTCAGGTAAAAGCTGGAGGAAAGGCAACGGAAGCCTGACAAAAAGGCTGTCCCTGAGTGAAAATGGAACGGAGCAGAGCGTGACTGTGACCGTTTGAGGCTGTGCCTTTAGGAAAGGGACAGTGCTGGGGCACTCTGGCTGAATGTTTTGTAAACAGAAGACAGGTCTAAACGAATTTCATTGGTAGATTGGTAGAATGCAACTTTTAAGTTTTGAGTTCAGTTGGAACTTTCCTCAGTTCGCTCCTTTCCTTCTCCCTTCCAGCTTTCCTGCTTCTGGGCTCCTTGGCAGAGCGACCTCGAACAGATAAGCAACTAATTCACATGAGGCCTACTAGAATTCTGCTTTATTAAGAATTACCTTTTCTCTCTTTCTAACCCTCTTTGGGAAAAAGGGAGGTAGGGGGAGAGAGGGAGGTACAGGGGGGGGAACCCTCCTCTGGAGGAGGGAATTTCATTCCTGTATTCTTGTTTTATTTACTTTGCTGTCTATTTCTGTATATATATTGTAAATACTGCATATTGTGTACATATCTTGCCTTTTCCACATTGCTTGTAAAATATAGCATCCCTTCCGCTTCTCTGGCTCAGTTAGCTGCGGTTTTTTGCCTCTTTGTGGGGGAGAGAAAGCTTAGGCCTTCTCTCTCAAACCACCACAGTGACCCTCCCTTTGACCTGTTAAACTCCATTGCCCTATTGGCAGTCCATGGGCAAAAACAGTATCACAGTATCACAGTATAACTAAGGTTGGAAGAGACCTCAAGGATCACCGAGTCCAACCTATCAACACAGACCCCATGACTAGACCATGGCACCAAGTGCCACGTCCAATCTCCCCTTGAACGCCTCCAGGGTCGATGACTCAACCACCTCCCTGGGCAGCACATTCCAATGCTCGGTGAAGAACTTTCTCCTCACCTCGAGTCTAAACCTCCCCTGGCGCAGCTTGAGACTGTGTCCCCTTGTTCTGGTGCTGGTTGCCTGGGAGAAGAGGCCAACCCCTTCCTGGCTACAACCACCTTTCAGGTAGTTGTAGAGGGCAATGAGGTCACCCCTGAGCCTCCTCTTCTCCAGGCTAAACAATCCCAGCTCCCTCAGCCTCTCCTCCTAAAACTGCCTTTTAGACCTGAAAATTGTCCACTTTAGGAAGAGGAACTCGACCTTTACTCCATACAAGCCTGAGCAGCCTCAGAAGGGGGTCTGCCATCTAGTTGTGCACACAAATGAGGCAGCTCTAAGCTTGGGGATAACTTCTGTAACTGCGGATCAAAGCACCGAGCGTCACAAGGTGCAGCAGATATATTGGCAGTCCCTGACTCTGAATTAAACATGTTCCCTCATGAATAATGGAACTGAAAGAGGCCAGAGGTACTAAGGAAACTGATCCAAAGCCTATTAAAGCCAACACAATGTCTCACGTTGATGCATGCCATATTAATAAATAATTACGGGGTGGGGGGTTTTGTGCAGTAATTCCTAGAAGCACTAGGCACAGCCAGGATCTTTATCACCTCCGTTGCTGCACACAGCTCAAAAGATAGTCCTGTCCTAAAGGCATTACAATGGAAGGATAAGGCAAGAGATAGCAAGTTGGATAAGAGCAGCACAGGGAACCCAAACAAGCCATGAGATTTTTGTGCTCAGCAATTACGTGCAGCAGCCTCAGCTTAGCAGCTGCTCTGACGCTTCCGAGACAGTGGAGTGTGTACCAACACCAGCTGAAATCAATAGATGCTACAAACATTAAACACCCAGGAAAAGCCAGCTCAGATCTTTTAAAATGAGCCACCCATAATGAAAAGCCAATATGAAACTGCTTGTCTTGGATTTACTGCTCACACAAAGGGCCTCCCTCAGGGTACCAAACTCCTGCCTCAATTTGAAGTCGACTCTTTCTGCAGATTGCCCACACGTAATCGAATCCTACCTTTAGCTTCTTTCTGGGGATCTTCTGCATATTATTTATAGCAACCTGTTGCAAACAGCACTGCCATGATGTTAAGGTCACTGCAGCACTCTTTCAGTTACACATGTACCAGGTAGTGCTGCAGCAGGCTGCAGATTCACAAGCATCTGTGGGAGGACACAGCTATCCAGGGAGATTTTCAGAACGCTTGCTCTGGAGACCATGGTGCCTCTGGATTCCAGTTTGCATTTTTGTGCACAATAATCTACCTAAGAAGCCCATTTTAATTAAGTCCTTCTCAGGAAAAGCCTTTCCAATTGCTATTTGGGCTGGGATAGCAGCAGTAATGCATCAATATTTATTTATTAAACTTTGCCAGGAGAACTAGGAAGCTCAGAGTGAACTTTTGCAAAAGCACAGACAGCAGTGGGCATAGGTCACAATACAGGAAATTCTGATTAGGCATTAGGAAAAATACTTCACATTGAAGGTACTCAGCTGTTACAACAGGAACCCATTAGCTCCAAATATTCTGGAGGAGCACCATGGCCTATTTGCAAACCTGGGCTGATTCCAAGTCAAACAGAGCAAAATTCAGGTGCAGAAATGCATGAAGAAGTAAACAAGATTGAGACTTTTTATAGAAGGAGACAACTCAATAGCCTGAGGCTCTCCTAGGGTACCCTTGTGAGCTGATCCCAGACCAGAGAAGACTGACAAGCACAGTGCTTCAATCCTTGGTGTAGCTAGTTACCAAACACCACCTTTGCATTTCCAGCAGCTGTCTATTCCCCAGCACCGTTCATGCCTTCAGAGGTTATTATCAAACCTACAAATCATTTACGTTTCCCTTTATTTTAGTGCCTGTTTTGATTTCATCTTTTTCTTGAGCTAAATGTTAAAATTTGCAGTTGTTGCAGAAAGGAACAGTTTAAGACCTCCTCTGCAGGCTGGGGTTTCTTTTTCTCCCGCTCATCTCTGGGATGTATACAATACTGGGGCATCGTGTTTGACAAGATCTCCAAAACAAAGCTTTGGCATAAATCCTCTTGGTTTACCCTAATTATTTCAACTGTCATGGGGAATTTACTTTCAAAATTAATAAAAGGAGAAAATGACAAGGAGGAAAAAAAAAAGGAATGGGACAAAAGACTATCTAAATGGTGCTGGAAGAGGAGTGAACTGTGTTTGCACTCTTG
Organism: Melanerpes formicivorus; assembly: GCF_026170545.1. Taxonomy (NCBI): domain Eukaryota; kingdom Metazoa; phylum Chordata; class Aves; order Piciformes; family Picidae; genus Melanerpes; species Melanerpes formicivorus. The sequence goes on along the minus strand of NW_027142366.1, from coordinate 8,998,974 downwards.
GAGATGTGCATAAAAACACCACGTAAGCAGCAACAAAAAAAAATAACAGATGTCTGCAAGAGGGTGGGAAAAAAAAAAGAAGAAGGAAAAAGCAGCCCTGAAGAGAATACAGGGATATGAATACACACCATTTGAGTCAACCAATTGGAAGCATTTGTTTGGTCCAACAATGAAGCTTTACAAGCGTTAACATTTCTGTTTTAGTTACTGTCTTGACATAGTTACTGAAAATTGCTCAGATTTTGAAGGATTTGTCCTAATCACATAAAATTGTCCCATCATTTTCCTTGGCTTCTGTTAGGCTCAATAGGAAATCTAGCCAACAAGAGACATGTAAGTCTTAATCACGCTTGAACAAGGAAGTCTTACAATTCACTTCTCAATAAGACATAATGAGGCAGGCAGAAGGTGACTGCCTTGTTCACATTGTTCAGGGAAATTAAAGTATAGATTTTCTACAAAGTCTCCATACAATTTTTCCAAAAAAAAATAATTCTGTTATTGTGTTTTCTGTCTTAACATTTTTCCAGGTTGGGTTGGTTTTTTTCTTACCATTGCACAATGGTTTGGATGCTTTGAAATGGGGAAAGAGGCAAATATCTGCCTGCTTCAAGTGCTTTTGTCTCTTGGCATTTTCAAGAGCTAACTGTGGCCACATCTTTTGAGCTACACTAAGCTCCCTTCCTGACCCAGCAGCACCAACAGAGGAACTGAAGGAAACCTCTCCAAGCAAAACCTGCAGTTAGATGAAGAAGGGACTGCTTGCACCCCAGCTCCCTGTAAATCAGGCAGGCAGGAGCTGACCTGTTGAGTTAAGTCTCAGGAGCTCAGAGTCCCATCTCACAGGATCACAGGCTACAGCTGCTGTGCAAAAACTGCACAGCTTGAAGAAGGGATTAAAATCTTCCAGGTTGGCCATATCTTTGCATCAATGCTCTTTATGGATGATGAATTCTTTAGAGCCCACCTTAGGACATGAAGTGAAAAAGAGTTTGCATAAAGCCTGATCTTCTCTTGATCACCATTCTGTATATCCTCCTCACTAAGCACCACCTGCTCATCTGTTAAAAAGCTTGCAATGATCATTTATCACATCCTGTGCATACATGGATCAAAGCCCAGAAATGAATCAGAAGCAAGAATGGCACACCCTTCCCACCCTGCTGCTCTTTTATGTAGTGCAGGCCAAAAGTACAGCTCTGAAAAGTCTCCAGCTTTCAGACAGGCAGCATTGATTGCTGGGCCAATAATCACCCATGCTCCATGAGTCCAAGCATAAAAGGAATCAAAGGGATATTATTGAACATAATTTTTCCCTTTGAGACAAGTCTTACTCTGCAGTAGTGTGCAGAAAAGTATTGGGTGATAGATCTGATAGGATGGATGACAAAATAGCAGGATGGGAACTGCTGGGCTGGCCTCAAATCATGATCTGCCAATGTACCTTCGTGATTAGGTGGTCTCAAGCATAGGTGGGTCCTTACAGTCATTACTCAACAAGAGCATTGCCTTGGATGGGCATCTTAATTTATCAACAACTAGGCTGAGACCTTGACTTGCTCTGTTTGCTCAGCATATGGCATATAACATATGATGGATTTGACTGTGTCCCCGCAAGGAGGGTCTAAAATTGTCCCTCCTCCAGATGTGCTCTGTATTTGCTGAGTATTGCCCTCCTGGTTTTCATTACTGTGAGGCCCAGCAGCTGCAGTATCTACACCACCACAGAAGATTGCTTTTCTCTCACATTAAAAGTTCAGTGCATAAAGAGCAACACAAAGCCTGAGAACAAAAATTCCAGAATAATGACTCCTTCCCCAACTCCATGAAATCAGTTAAGGAAGAACATAAAAGGCTGAGAGCTCTTGGTGCAAAAGGCCAGAATTCATTTTACATCATCTGAGTCTGCTCACTTTTGGAGAGCATTGTCTGCAGATTTATGATTCACCAGCTAGCACTAAGGATGTCTAGGCAGTTTGGCAACAGCCTCTTAGATTGTTATAAAAGAGAATGGAAATTGAAGCTGAAGAGGATGCTGTAAAGTAATTGGGTTATTAACAACTTCCATTCTGAATGACATGCAGGTGCAGCCAGAAAATGCTCTTTTCTATTAGTTTTTGGACATACTGCAACAGATACTTCCAACACATTTCACTGAATGCCCTACTTAGAAGGAAGGTGCTTTATTCCCCCTGTTAAGGAGAGGGTAGGAGCTATCCTTTTCAGCTACTTGGTGAAGGCTCTATGACTCATTTACTTAAAATTAAAAAGAGAGAGAAAATACATCTTTGACAAATTTCAGGCTCATTAACAGGATTTTGCCTCCCTAACATTCCTGTTTTCTTCCAGATTTTACAACACAATTTGCTTTGGCACGTGGCCACAAGGAGACCACTGCTTGCTATGGCCACCTGGAAAGTGACTGCAGCAGGAAAACAGAACTGCTGTGTGCACCTCAAGGCTGCTGTGTCCATGTCAGTTTTCAGTGTTGTGCCTTTGAAACAAGGCAGACTTTACAGGGCTAAATGTCATAGCCTAAAAGCAAATCAAACCTGTGTCAAGCAGCTCTGCTCTCTCACCTTCTCACTTTTGTTTTGTTTTCTGCTTTTAAGGGCTGGTAAGGAGGTAGGGGGTACATACAGACAGGCATGTAGACAGCAGAGGAAATAAGGCTGGAGATTAAAGATGCATGGTTATCTAAGGATTCTATTCTGGACTTTGAATACATTTTGCTTCACTCTCACCGAGATCCCAAGTATGTGGCATCCATCTCTCACTTACCTCACTTCTTACAGATCTGCTGGGCCCCCCAGAAAAAGCTGCAAACCATCACACAGTTACTGCTGGCTGTTAAGTAATACCTCAGGCTTTGACCAGCCAGCACAGTGTCATTCAGTGAGAACAGGTAGAAGGGAGACAGATGGATAGAAAAGGTTTTCTTTCCCCTTCCATGTAAAATGACAACACTGAGAGGAAGGGGAGCAATTTGGTGTAAATTAGGGCAATGTGGCAAAAAAAGATTCCATTTTCTTTACAAACAGCTAAAGGACCACAAATAACCACACCAAGCCTGGAGAAGGCTCAACAGTTAGAGCTCTCTGCAAGCTAAGTCACATTGCTGGCCAAACACGAGTGCTCCTGGACAACTTCCTGCTTAAAAGCAACAAAGTGCTGTGAGACGGTAAATTAGAATCATCGTGTGGATGCCTCAGTAAAAAGAAGAGCTGCAGAAAACTACAGCCATGACTTGGTGAAGAGAGTGAAAAAACCCACCCTGCTGCAAGCAGCTGAATTGAGATGTGTGTGTGAGAATGCCATGAGGCAGATCAGTACCTGCAGCAGCCATCCCCACTTCGCTCCGTGTAGAGCAGAGGGAGCCAAGAGGGAAGAGAAGATGCATAAATGTCAAGGTGCACAGAGAGGATACTATGGTTGGGGGGAGCCTTACCAGGCCATTCCCAAATGCAAAACTGATAGAAATTGTCTATTTATTTTAAAGGAGAGTCCCACCCTGGAGGAAATAAACCATCAGAGGGTGTTACTGTGTCATGTATTACAGATGCAGCATTTGGCACATCGAACAGAGAGAGTTTATTCCTTTTTTTAGGGAAAAGAAGCCTTAGGTAGTCTGATAATGTCTTGGTATAGTGTGAAAAGAAATGTGAGCATTTCAGACAGTCAGATCTTTGTGAAACTTGTTCAGAGGACACTGTAATGTATGCTACTTGGCAAAGAGATTTTCAAAGTGTTGCCAAGCCCTAGTCAGTTTATGGATTTAAGACCCCAGTTGTTTAAGGCCCTGTTTACAAAGCGATGCATCATGTCACAGCATGGCAGTGAAGTCGTAAATGCCTCCCAAATTTTGAGAGAGCTCTCTGCTGCAGTGGAATGCAGATCACCCTGAGACTCAGCCATGGGCTTTAGGAAGAAATACAAGCATTTTCCCACAAAACCAGCTCAGGAGCTGGCATAAACCAAAGCAACCCTTTTGCAGATTGATGCACCACTGAATCACACTGAATATCTCTTGAGTAACACTGGCTTGAGAGCCTCAGGATGGGATCCCCAGACAGAATTGGATGCCTAACTCCTGCTAGCTCCACAGGACTAGGTATCAAACCCCTTCATGGAGCTGAGTCCTAAGTGAGATGACAACCTACAAGCATGTTTACAACATGCAATAAATACAGAGTACTTCAGTCCTATCCAGACCAGTTCCACATTTGGCACTAGGAGAGCAGTGACAAGTGATGCACAGGCTAATTAGCCCTGCTGAAAAGGCTGCACAGGACTAACCCAGACCTCCTGCTCCCAGGAGCTAGGCCAGTACCTGGGTTGAGCTATGCCCTGTGGATGTACTTGCTTGCTTGGCTCTGTTTCGTGGCTTGCTAACACCAGGCTAAGTTACTCATCACACTTTCATAAATGACATCAGCCCATCCATTCAATACAATGCTGCTAGGACTCCAAAGCCTGTGGAGAAGCTTGGCAAACTCATGGAGAGACAGATGGAAGAGGGTAGCAGTGTTTGGGACATCACAGCTCAGGCACACCGCACACGCCACCAGGCTGATGACAGCCAAAGCGAGGAGCCAGCTCCAATCTCTCTGCACCCAGTCTGCCAGCCCTGTCAGTTCTGGGGGTCTCTAGAGCTGCTTTCCAACTTCAGCTTTTCTGTGATGCTGTAATTACTACTCCATGTGCACATGCAAATTGTAACTGCAGAGCTGAAGAGGGCAGCAAACCTTAGGAGGAAGGTAGAGGACAAGCTGCTGGTATTGGTAATCTTCAAACCCAACACAGCTGTGGCCAGGACACCGTGAGCAGAGGTAGCTCCGTGCTTTAGTCTGCACTCTGAGCCTCACACAGAATCATGAGACCAGTCAAGATAAATCTCGAAGGCATCAAAGAGATTACTGGCATAATAGATGGAAACACCAAATAAAGGAGGATTTAACCAGCACCTGATGGGGTAAGAAAATTGGGAGATAATTGGAGGACAGAAGTTCCTAATGAGTTATTCAGCTTTTAAGTTGCTTGCAGTAGAGTTTTATTACTTTTTTGTCTTTTTGTACAAACTAAGCATGAAAGTTTCTCCTCTGACAGCAGAAAGAGAACAGATAAAACTCAGAACTCAACACAGCTTGCTGCCTCCTTCCACTGCAGACAAATGGTATAATTACCTCGGATCTGCCCAGACCTGCAGGATTTATCCCAGATGGTGCTACTCTTTCATTGCTCTCTACAGCACTGGGCTTTCTCTTTCACAGACCTCAAAGTGCTTTACTGAGGGGAAGGCAAGCAAAGCTCTTCAAAAGACATGAAATGCTCTTCAAGCCATAGACAATTTATGGTGTATTCATCTCTCTTGACACATGATTGCCAGAACTGGGGTAGGTGCTTGGCAAGTCCTGTGAAACAAAGGGAATTGTCTTTGCTTAACTTGGGAGGAAAAACCCAAAACACACCAAAAAGGAACGTGAAACCTAGTGCCTGTGCAGAGTCAGTAAGGAAGGTGCTGCAGGAACTTTTGGCCTCTTTGCCCTGTACAAGATCAGGGTGGATTCCCAGTTCTGTCCAGAGCACCAGTGAATCACAGATGAGTTATAGCAACATCCCTGGTCTGCAGCACTGTGGGGTAGGGTCTAATCCCCCAACTAAACTATTGCAGAAGGCTATGCCAGTGACCTGTGTCAAGTCTAACCCATCATCCAACACCATCTAATCCACTAAACCATGGCACCAAGCACCTCATCCAGTCTCTTCCTAAACACCTCCAATGATGGTGACTCCACCACCTCCCTGGGCAGCACATTCCAATGGCCAATCACTCTTTCTGTGAAGAACTTCTTCCTAACATCCAACCTAAACCTCCTCTGCTGCAGCTTGAGACTGTGTCCTCTTGTTCTGGTGCTGGTTGCCTGGGAGAAGAGACCAACCCCCACCTGGCTACAACCTCCCTTCAGGTAGTTGAAGAGAGCAATAAGTTTTCCCCTGAACCTCCTCTTCTCCAGGCTAAGCAACCCCAGCTCCCTCAGCCTCTCCTCACAGGGCTGTGCTCCAAACTCCTCCCCAGCTTTGTTGCGCTTCTCTGGACACCTTCCAGCAAGTCAACATCTTTCCTAAACTGAGGGGCCCTGAACTGGACACAGGACTCAAGGTGTGGTCTAACCAGTGCTGAGTACAGGGGCAGAATGACTTCCCTGCTCCTGCTAGCCACACTGTTCCTGATCCAGGCCAGAAGGCCATTGGCCTGCATGTGCAGCAGCATGTGGGCTGACCCTTCAGAAAGTTGCCTGATTTCTTCCTGAACCTGCTTATAACTGAGCTGAACATCTTTCATGCATGACTTCCACATCATTTGTGTAAGTGGCACGAGAGATTTCTTTTAGTGTGTGCTTTAAATTCACTGCCTCTTTCATTCTCCATTTTTTCATCTACAGAGAAATGATTTGAAAAAAAACCATTCCTTCTTCAGCTGCTCCACACCATCACTGATTTCAAGGAGCTCTATTTTATCTTCTCCTTGCTGATCTCTTTCCCAGGCTGAAGACTTGCAGTTTTCTCAGATGGAAGCTGTAGGGTAATATTCATGCCTGTCTCTGTACTGGTCCTACTTCTCTGGTTCCTGAGAGGAGGACTCTAACTGCATACCAAAGTAGGGAGATGAGCAGAGGTTTATAGAGCAGCATAATGTTTTCTGCTTTGTTCTCACTTCCTTTCCTAATAATTCTTAAGAGTCAATTTGCTTTTCTGACTGCTGTTAGAATTAGCTGATGCTTTCAGGGCAATATTTGGAATGACTTTCAGTGCACCTTCCTCAGTGGAAATAGCTAATCTAGAGCCCATCAAGGTGCATTAATAGTGGAGGTTATTTTTCCCCTGGTGTATTACTTTGGATGTATCAATAATAAGCCTTTGGTTCCATGCTGCCACCCAGTCAGTCTTTATCATATTTATTCTGCAGACCATTTTAGCTTTACTATCCTGAATGTTTCAGTAAACTTTATCTTCTCACTACTAATTAATCAATCCTCTTTTCCAGGCCATTTATGAAGGTGTTGAATGGCATGGGTTCTATCCAAAATCCACAAGAAACCTATCAGTAGCAGCCTTCCACTAGAAAACTGGCAATTCTTATCAACTGCTTCATGCTCTTTAGCCAGAGTGCTTTCCCACTTATTTTTGCATCCTTTCTTTACTACCTTCTGTCACAAGCTTAATGACTTTTGTGTGGGTGTGGTGATATGAAATACACTTACATATTTACTTATATTTTAATATAGAGGGTGAATGTGACTTGGGGGGGGGGGGGTGATACTCCTGAATGTGACTTGAGGTTTTCTTTTAGGTGAGTCACAAGAGGGAACACAGATTATTTTATTAGGTATCTCTGAGCCCTTGCTTTTCCTATCAGACTGAGCAGTAGTATCTGGGATTTTTGTGGCTGAGTTTGCTGAAGGTCAAAGAAAGGTCTCAGATTTCTGCCCTCTGCCCATCAGTAACAGCAAATCATTATTTCTGTTCTGTGTCCTGGCCCAAACCCATACAATTGTACCTTCTTGTCAATGAAATAAGGTCAGCCTTAGGTTAGCCTCTCTGAGCTTCCTAAGGAAGAAAGAGTTATTGCTAACTAGTCATTAACTAGACAGGAGAATCAAGAATAGGATGCTTTAGTGTCAGTGACAGAAAAAGAGAAAGAGGATTTCTTCTGTCAATAGGCTGTTGCAGCCCTGAATGGCACCACTTGTTTATGAATGCCTTTTGCAACAAGAAAAGGGCTGACCCCTTTCAGCTTTCACTGCTCCCTTGCCTTTCCACCGACACAAGTCCAGAACAGAGTCTGGCACAAACTTGCTGTGAATGAGCAGAAAACCAGGGCACATGTTTTCAGCTTTCCTGGGCTAAAACTTCACAGCTCAGTCTGTAACAATGTATCTTAACTTTAATTTGCAAGAGAGGCATATGTGATCTCTATCACATAATCAACCTATGTCTTTATAGCACCAGATCAGCCTTCCTCAGCCTGAGTTTCTACCTTGTACAGATTTACTTAGCTACTGCTGCAAACCTGCAAGCTCTTCATTAAGTATCTTGCAAAGACCTTCATTACTGTGCAGTTAATCATGTGCAGGGTTCTTTAAATAGTCCTTCCTGGCCATTTTAACAGTTTGACTCTTAAAACTGACAGAAGGCTAACGTTCAGGAGCTGAAGAGACTCAGTGCTACAAGGGAACCAGAGTATGTCCTCAGCTTGGCACATGAGTAGCCAAGCACCAGTTGCCCTCCAAACTCACCACCCAAAGAGTGACAGCAAATACCTCTCCAGTTTGCCTCACCCTCGAATACAATGTAGAATTTCATTTTTGGAGAACATTAAGAATCTTCAAAGGCATTTCTTTACAGCCTTCCCTCCCCAACAGTGTATCTAAGCTCTTTTCAAGAATCATTTCTCCACCAGAGTGCATATCTTTAAGATTTAACACCTCACCTCGAAGCCAAAGGACTCAGAGCCCCTTGAAAACAGATTTGTGGAGGAAGGAATACTGACAGCATAAAAAGGGATACTAAATACAAAGGGATATAGCCATAGTGGTGTTTATGTGCTGACAGACAACCACAGTGCAGCCAGAGCAGCCACTGCAGCCATACAGAACAATTTCTACTTCAAATTTCCCAGTGTCTGCCTCTCAACAGGGAATGCTCAGTTTACCTGATCAATGAGTTGCTGTCAAGGATGCTGGCTACACAGCATGCCATGGTGATGCTCCAAGTCCTAACACACAGCAGTGACAACCCCTCCCTAAGCATTGCTGGGGAGTCCTCTAGATGGGTCCAGCCCTGAGGGATCCAAGGTGCTTGGTTAGGTGACAACTGGTAGCAGCTCCAAAGGCTGAACAACAGTATCTAACAGTATCTAACAGTATCTCACCTCTTTTGTGGGTTTAATTGAGGCTGCTGCTCCTTGCTTATTAGCATTTAGCTGGAGCTAGAGTTTAACCATTGTTAGAAACAAGATATTTACCACATAGAATCATAGAATTGTTAGGGTTGGAAGGGACCTCAAGGATCATCTAGTTCCAGCCCCTCTGCCATGGGCAGGGACACCTCACACTAGCTCAGGTTGCTTGGTGCCACATCCAACTTGCCCTTAAAAACCTCCAGGGATGAGGCTTCTACCACCCCCTGGGCAACCTGTGCCAGTGCCTCACCACCCTCATGCTGAAGAAATTCTTCCTCACATCCAATCTGAATCTACCCATTTCTAATGTTGTTCCACATCCCAAAGATCAGTTTAATCATTTATGTATCTCCACTGTTTGCTTTTCAAGAATAAGCTAGAAACAGCAAACATTTTCTCTCCAATACCCCTTTGCAAATTAGACTATTAAAAAAACCCACAGAGTGTAATACAGAGTATTTACTACTTCGAGTTTATCTTTCTGCACTGTGGTTTACAACCAGCTACTGAAGGGTAACCTAATTTTGTAGAAGTGTAAAATGCTGCAATAAACAGATTACTGTGTGTTTCAAACATTAATTGCTTTCCAAGATCTAGGAGTTTCTCAGTGAGCTCACCATCAGGTTTTATTGGCAGTATAAAATTCACTGTGTTGAAATACCTTTTAAAATGCTGAAGACGTCAGAGGCAGCAAAACGCTGGGGTGAGGTTACCGAGGACCAGTCGAAAACTTCACGCACAATTCTTCCCACCTTGCCCTCCGTGGCTTTAACACAGCACCCTAAATTAAGCCACAGGAGAAGTGGCAACACTTCCAAAGAAAAGCAATCACTCTTTACCAGAAGCATTCGCAGGGATTTGCTAATTAAGCAACAAATTTATGCCATGGAAGTGTAGGATACACCAAAAATGCCTCATCACATTAACTGCCTGAAATATTTCACCGTGGTAAGCCAATGCACTGCAAGATCCTTATGTTTGTAAGACAAAATGAACCACTTAAAGACATTGTTGTGAAAGTCCTGATTGACATTAAATTGAATATTTTCCCCCAGTAATATGAAGCTGACAACTTCTGTCAGCCTCGCCCCTGAGAAAAGCATGCTGTCGTCATAAGGCTTTCCCTAACTATTAATAGGAACTTCCAGTAGGCACATTGAATATTAATAAATGAGAAAACTATTTACAAAGACAACAGATAGAATAGAAAGAAATAGAAATAGAAATAGAAATAGAAATAGAAATAGAAATAGAAATAGAAATAGAAATAGAAATAGAAATAGAAATAGAAATAGAAATAGAAATACAAATACAAATACAAATACAAATACAAATACAAAGGAATAGGAATAGGAATAGGAATAGGAATAGGAATAGGAATAGGAATAGGAATAGGAATAGGAATAGGAATAGGAATAGGAATAGGAATAGGATAGAATAGACCAGACCAGACCAGGTTGGAAAAGACCTTTGAGATCATCGAGTCCAACCTATCACTCAACACCATCTAATCAACTAAACCATAGCACCAAGCGCCCCATCCAGTCTCTTCCTAAACACTTCCAGTGATGGTCACTCCACCACCTCCCTGGGCAGCACATTCCAATGGCCACTCTTTCTATGAAGAACTTCTTCCTCACCTCCAGCCTGAACTTCCCCTGGCACAGCTTGAGACTGTGTCCTCTTGTTCTGGTGCTGGTTGCCTGGGAGAAGAGACCAACCCCCACCTGGCTACAACCACCCTTCAGGCAGCTGTAGAGAGCAATAAGGTCTCCCCTGAGCCTCCTCTTCTCCAGGCTAAGCAACCCCAGCTCCCTCAGCCTCTCCTCACAGGTACATACCTAGATATTTGGACTGAAGACAGCCAAAAAGCACATGTAAGAGAGAAACAAAAATAACTACCCAGGCACAAACTCCCAACCTGTGTCTTTAAAAAAGTGTCCCCCCTGAAAAATGAAGATCATTAAAAAAGTTAAATGTCTTAGATCAGTAATCTATACCTTTTATCTACAACCTCCTGAAAGGAGGCTCTAGACAGGTGGGGGTTGGTCTCTTCTCCTAGGCACCAGTGGCAGAACAAGAGGACACAGTCTCAAGCTGAGCCAGGGGAGGTTTAGGCTTGAGGTGAGGAGAAAGTTCTTCACAGAGAGAGTTGTTGGCTATTGAAACGTGCTGCCCAGGGAGGTGGTTGAGTCACTATCCCTGGAGGTGTTCAAAAAAAGATTGGATGTGGCCCTTGAAACTATGGTCTAATTGTCCTGAGGTGTTAGGTATTAGGTAATAGGTTGGACTTGATGATCTCTGAGGTCTGTTCCAACCTGGTTGATTCTATGATTTTGTCATTTTGACCAAATCAGATTTCATCAGCTTTCATTCATGTCTCTCATTCTAATGAGGACACATTGTATTCTGATTAGGGAAAGAAATGGTCAAACTAAAAATGTCCCTGCCTGATGGACTTGATTGGCTTTGGTCCTTTGGGGCTGCTTCAACAGTGAGCTATTTTAAGCCTTTCTGGAGCATTTCGAAGACTTCCTCTGGAAGAGGAGGCACTTCAGCTCCCACCAGTAGGAAAGCAAAAGTGGCCTTTCCCAGGGGAAAAATGGGCACAGGAATGTGCCCGTAACTCAGGTATGACCTAATAGACATTATTTATGTGTGTCCACCAACACAATGTCAAAAAATAGCAGTATTCTCTGCTTCAAAACAGGGGGTTTAATGGTTGGGTTTTTTTACATTCTTTTTTTATTCTTCAAAACATGCAGTTTGCTTAAAATAGTAGCAAGAAACTCAAAATAACTCCATCAACTTGAAAAGAATAAGCAGACTCCTTCCTGGGAACTGCAGCTTTTCCTAACTTTGTGCAAAAAAAAATGACTCAAAATAGGTTTGCTACTGCTGTACTTTGTTGGGAATTCAGCACTGTATGGTGGGTTGAAATTACACACACCCCCACAGCCCCCAGGGTGGAGAAAACTAGCCCCAAAAGAAAATTGCCAGGCTATCTCAGTTTGAGATGGAAGCAAATGAAGCTACATTTGCTCTCTACAACTACCTGAAGGGAGGTTGTAGACAGGCAGAGGATGGTCTCTTCTCCCAGGCAACTAGAACAAGAGGACAGAGTCTCAAGCTGTGCCAGGGGAGGTTTAGGCTGGAGGTTAGGGAGAAATTCTACATAGAAAGAGTGATTGTCCATTGGAAGGGGCTGCCTGGGGAGGTGGTGGAGTCACCATCATTGGAGGTGTTTAGGAGGAGACTTGATGGGGTGCTTGGTTGCATGGTTTAGTTGATTAGATGGTGTTGGATGATAGGTTGGATGCGATGATCTCAAAGGTCTCTTCCAGCCTGGTCTGGTCTGGTCTGGTCTATTCTATTCTATTCTATTCCTATTCACAAGCAAGTTAAAATCCAGAAATATGAAATACAATGAATATGTATAAAATAATATATATATATATATATATATACGTATATTTACAATTTATAAACAACACAGAAACCCTTCAGACCCTCCTGGATGACTCCAGGGGACCCATTCACCTGCTTCCCCTTTCCTCACATAGTAGTTAGAATAGAATAGAATTGAATTAGCCAGGTTGGAAAAGACCTTTGAGATCACCCAACACCATCTAATCAGCTAAACCATGGCACCAAGCACCCCATCCAGTCTCTTCTTAAACGCCTCCAGTGATGATGACTCTACCACCTCTCTGGGCAGCACATTCCAATGGCCAATCTCTCTTTCTAGGAAGAATGTCTTCCTAATATCCACCCTAAGATAGCCCTGGCAATGCCACAGAAGAAAGAGAAAGTTGCAAGCAGAAGCGACAGGAGAAGAAAAGAGAGTGAACTGTTTATGCCTCTACTGTATCTCCCCATTAGCAATCCAATGAATTATACAGACCTTACCATTATTTTTCTTTTGTATCCAATGGTAATTACTTTCAGTCTTTGCAGTCAGGATCTAAGCTAAAGTTTCCCCTTCAAACTGTAACACATCACAATCACAGAATCATAGAATCTATAAGGTTGGAAAGGAACTCAGATCAAGTCCAACCTATCACCCAATACCTCATGACTAACTAAACCATGGCTTCAAGTATCACCTCCAATCCCTTTTTGAACACCCCCCCGTGATGGTGACTCCACCACCTCCCTGGGCAGCACATTCCAATGGCCAATAACTCTTTCTGTGAAAAACTTTCTCCTCACCTTGAGCCTAAACTTCCCCTGCTGCAGCTTGAGACTGTGTCCTCTTGTTCTGATGCTGCTTGCCTGGGAGAAGAGACCAACCCCCACCTATCTATACCTCCCTTCATACCAGAAGGAAGGTGGCTGACTGCCTGCTAACCATTGCCATCTGAAATTAGGAACAAAAGTCAAAGCAACCTCTCACCCTCACTGTCCCAGTATTCCTGGCTAGCACTTCCTACTAGTTGGTTTCTCTTCTTTATGTATATTTTCTGTCCAGTTTTCACTGATACAGGTACCAAAGACTCACATCATGTGCTGGGTAAAGCCCAATTCCACTCCTCACAAGAAGCTGAGCTGAAAACATGAACCCACATGTTCCCTACCTGCTGCCCTGACTCGAGTTTCAAAAGCATATGCACGATTGACATTCGAGAACCAGAAACAAAATTAGTGGCCATCATTCAAGCAGGAAGTTATTATCAGGTGGCACTAAAGAAACATAGGCTCAGAGCAGACTAGAAGGGTGTTTTTTTTCCATAATGGGTATATGAGTAATTGAAGTAATTGCTACAGTCTAGCAGAGCATATTTTTCTCACACACAAGCAAGCAGGAGCTTGGGAATTTATAAGCACTGTGCTAGGAAATTCGTCTTAGTATACAAATGTCACCATGGAAAATTCCTAAATCCTTCCATTTTTTAATTTAAATGATAGGGCCATTTAATTTGTTTTAAAGGTTTCATCAGGAACTGCATCCCAAGAGCTCTAACACTGGCAAAAGAGACGGGAAGGAAAAAGGCGCTTGGTCCCGTAGCAGGTTGGACACGGCCCCGTCACATCCCTGCAGGGAGGGAGCAGCTACCAGGCTTTCACACGCAGCTGGATCAATGCCAGCAGACATTGCTCAGTGATGGACACCTCTGCAGAGCAGATGTGACCACTGGAATCTCCATGGATCAGGAGCTGAGAGCGCAAGATAAATGCAGGGTGAGACCTTCCCCTTGCAACAGCTTTGCTTTGGTTTGGAAACCAATGGGTTTAGACAGGAGCCAGAACCTGAGCAGGAGTGCTTCTCTTGCAGGTGCTGGTAGGGTTTGTGTCTGCCCTTCCCTCATTCTAGTACCAAAGTTTGCCTCCATGGGTTTTGGTTTAAGACAGAGACTGATCCTGGTTTCTCTGGTGTCCCCATTAAAGTCACAGTATCACAGTATAACTTAGGTTGGAAAGGACCTTGAGGATCATTGAGTCCAACCTATCAACACAGACTTTGGACAGACCAAGATAACTGGATCTTGAGCCACATTGGGACAATCCCTATGGCTACAAGTGGCAGAATCACACCCTGGTTAATTAATTCTTGCAGGTTTCTAATGAGCAGGAGATGGTTTGTATTCACAGACAGCATTTGCTGCTGGTTTATAATATATGCAGCAATTACGCAGCTGACGGAGCCTTATGTAGCTGCTAGTTATTTCCTATACATAAATTAACAGCAGGATTTGTGTAATGATGGGATAATGAAGCCCTGGGTCATTGGTATTCATCTGTAGAAGGCCTTGAGAGGCTGGGTCAGAGACTGCAATGGTATTTGGCTAATAGATAGATACCATTGGTAAAGGATTCATGACCTTATTCCACTCTCTCCATGTCTGATAAAAGCAACTTTTGGGTGCTGGGGATTGTTGGCTTTGGTTTGGTTTGGTTGTTGTTCCTTTAAATATTCTTTTTTCTAAGTATTGAGCACCTTCCTCACAAGACTGGCTCTATGCTGGATTTAGCCCACTAAGCTGCAGTTTGTCAAGGCAAGAAGGACAGGCCACCTCCTGGATTTGGGTCCCAGCCCACAGAAGCAGCTGAGCAGCTGGAAGAAGGGCTTTCAGGCATCCCAGCTCCCTTTTCTTCTCACTTTTCTCATTTTTGTGTCTTCTGTTCCCCATTTTTCTCCCCTTTCCACAGATGCAGGGCTGCTACAGAGCTCTCATTTTCCCCAGAGCTCAGCTCCAGGATGGTTTCCTTGACTGCAGCAGAGGCTGTCTCTCTGTGTTTTTATTAGGTGAGGCTGTCTCTCTGTGTTTTTATTAGGTCATGTTAAAATTTCTTGGTGCTTTACTACTTGATCTGTTGGTTTTGGCATAGCACCTCCCCGTGCTGAGAGAACCTCTCGTTCCCTCTCTCTATCCAAAGCACTTTTGGCACCTGGACACCTGTTTGGAGCCAGGCAGTGGGTGAGCCCCAAGCCAGGGCAGAGGCAGTAGCCAGCCCTGCATATCTCCTCCTGCAATACACAAGAGTCAAATACAGTAATGCAAACATGCAAGGAGCAGCACTGTGGCTGGGTGACCAGATGCCAGGGAATAGTTTTGGGAGGAGAAAACTCCCAGCTGAAATGCAATCTGCAGGCAGATAGGCTGCTGAGCAGGGCATAGGTGAGCTTAGGGAAAAGCAAGCAGCCTCAGCTCCACAGAAACAAAATTTCAGCTCTTCTACTCCTGTTCTTGCAAGAGGCAGAAACTCTCCTCTCTTAGCAGATGCTTCCTCTCAGCTGTGCACTCCACTCCCATTCCCCTCACTCTGCTCTTCCTTTACAGCCATGCTTTGCCAGGATGAAACTCCAAGCAGCAGACACAGATATTCCTCCTCAGGGCTCTTGGACCCCTCATCCCCTCACACCACTACCCAGCACTCACACAATGAGCAGTGATGGTAATTATTGACTCCTGTGCAAAGATGTGGACTCCAATTACTGCAGGACAGCTGGCTGGGAGTGTGGGGAAGAGCAATGCACATGGCAATGCTGGACAGGGCTCTGAGCTTCCCTGTCTCTGTCCAATCAATGAGTGGAGAATTAAAAGCGACACTTGATGGTGTCTAGCTTGTTAGGTGTGAATGAAACTATTCCTTGCTGTGCTCAGCTTCAGCTCCCACAAAAGCAATAAAAGGCCCTCCTGTGCCTTATTATCCACACAGCCTCTGCTTGCCTCCAAATGCTCTCCAGCTAAATGAACCATAGCTGCCTTGCTGCAGCAGGGAGGGACCAAGGATGGGGTCCCTGAAGGAGTTAAGGGAGAGCCATGCATGGATGATGGCAATCTAAAAAAAGATACCCCAAAATCATCAGAGCAGTGGATCATCTCTGGTTTACACATGAACCTGAGAGGCCTCAGTTCCTTTTGTCCATTGCATTTTCTAGTCACACCACTAAAAATTAAATGTAAAAATAAAAATATAAAGATTTGGTTTCTCTGATTTGGTTTCTTTGACTCATAGAGCACTTTGAGACTCCATGGGGAAGAGGGATTCTGTATGACTGGGCTTGGGATCTGTTGGAACAGTCTTTTTCCATGGTACTGCTTATACATAGAAATACATATACATAGAATAAACCAGGTTGGAAGAGACCTTCAAGATCATCGTGTCCAACCCATCAACCAATCCAACCCACCTAAACAACTAACCCATGGCACCAAGCACCCCATCAAGTCTCCTCTTGAGCACCTCCAATGATGGTGACTCCACCACCTCCCTGGGCAGCCCATTCCAATGGGCAATCACTCTCTCTGTATAGAACTTCTTCCTAACATCCAACCTGAACCTCCCCTGGCACAGCCTGAGACTGTGTCCTCTTGTTCTGGTACTGGCTGCCTGGGAGAAGAGACCAACATCCATCTGTCTACAACTTCCCTTCAGGTAGTTGCAGAGAGCAATAAGGTCACCCCTGAGTCTCCTCCTCTCCAGGCTAAGCAACCCCAGCTCCCTCAGTCTCTCCTCATAGGGCTTGTGTTCCAAACCCCTCACCAACTTCGTTGCCCTTCTCTGCCTACACCAACTCTAACAACCAGAGTGCCTCGGGGGAGAGTCTTCATTCAACACTCTTAATCCTAGGATCCATTCCCCTTTGATCTATCCCATCCCTGGGATTTATAGCATGTAAAAGTACCAGTTCCTCTTACACCTCTGTCTTGGACTCACATCTTTCTTTTCTTCTAAACTGACACCTTTTCAGTCATTTACACCTTTCCATAAGGTATCTCTCTCATTTACACCTTCCTAGAAGGTATCTCTCCTTCCTGTGCAATGATACAGCACTCTGTTCATCACCTACAACACCCAGCCATCATCTGGCACCCATACCTGCAGGCTTCCTTACATTTCCAGTCCAGCCTCATCTTTTCCATTATAACCTTTGCTGATACCATCCTTCACCTTCTCTCCTCTTACTATCTTAATTTGATAACATCAAGACTAAGTTTCTCATCCTCAGGTCCTTAAGGAGTTCCCCCGTTTTCTTCACCGCTTGCATTCACTCCTATCTCTTTAATACTTCTACTTCATGTTCACACCAGCTCCAATGCTACAACAACAGAGCCATTCTGAATTGACCTGTGGTTTGCAACCTGTTCTCCAAACCTTCAAGAAATTGCTCACTGACAGACCCCAGGAAAAGACCCAGTCTCTGCATCCAAAATCACATGAATATTTAATCTCTCTTGCTGCCTAGGTTATTCTTCTTGGAGCCAGACTGGGATGCTTCTATGGAAGTCTGCACCATTTTCCATCAAGAAAGTAATTGGAAAGGTTTAGGGAGTAAGGTCTACCCACTGTGAACAGAACAGATCTAGCTCTGAGACTGTAGGTACTTTGAGCTGGGCTTTCTGGCTTATATACCTAAGAACAGTGTGTGTCAATGCTGCTCTCCAGACAACAGAGCAAGCAATAACAAGGATAATCATTGTATTGACAGTGGAGTTAGAATGGAATGAATAATTGCTAATATCAGTGCTACAGCCAGGCATACATTTATATAGTTCACTTAGTTTTATACAAGTCTTGGAGTCATGACCTCAGTAACTGCAGACATACAAAATCCCCACTACAAAGAGCTGCTGACAGCATTGAACGTGACACTACCTCCTGGTGCTGCAGCTCCAGTGACTCGGTGGAGAGGATTTGGACTTCCTTGGCATTATTAGCTTAATGAGAGTACCTTAGTGAGCTTTGGTCTGTCCAGGCTAGTTCATAGAAGTATGCTTGGCAATGGTCAAATCTCTGCAAAACAGCTTATTGCAGCAGAGATGGGGTAGAGAAGCTGCTCTGTAACGACTGCATGTTGTTAAAGAAATTGCTTTCAGTGATACACAGAACTGTTGGGGCAAGAAATGAGGAAATAAGGATCGAAAACAGCAAGAGAGAGTATTTAATGTGCAGCATTTAAAACTGCAAAATACTTGTGTCTGTCTCTGCACAGTAATCTACATCTGAACGTTTGTTTCTTCTGTGTGAAAGCTGCACTATAAATTTAGTGAAAGGAATGAGTTTTAGGAACAGTTACAGCCTCACAGAACTGATATTTCTCATACCTTGGTAATGGATTCAGGACAGAAATAGAGAAGACTTTCCATTCCATCCATTCTCATTTTCCACCCTTCCCTCCCTCCTGCAAGCAACGTGTCCATACAGACTTGCAGAAAGGCATTTCATTACAGTTTCCAAACCAGTTCACTGGACTGTTAGGGATGCCAGCACAGATTAAGTCTCTGGAGACAGATTCTCTAATATCTTTGGAAGCTTTAAAAGCTTCATATTTTCTGTTATATTTATTCTTACTTGAACAAAGTTATCAGAAAGAGGTGGTTTGCTCCAATTGGTTTGCTCTCTTTACAAAGCCAGAAATCATCTTCCTGAGCTAAAAATGTCAGATATTGATCAGTGTTACACAAGCTCCAATGAAAGTAACAGACTTGCAGCCTGTAGTCCTGATCCAGTGACTGGCTGGAAAGCAGCCCTGAGGAGAGAGACTTGGGGGTGCTGGTGGAGGAGAAGCTCAACATGAGCTCTCAATGTGCACTTGCAGCCCGGAAGGTCAATCAGATCCTGGGCTGCATCAAGAGAACTATGGCCAGCAGGGCAAGGGAGGTGATTCTCCCCCTCTACTCGGCTCTGGTGAGACCCCACCTGGAGTACTGCCTCCAGTTCTGGAGCCCCTATTACAAGAGGGATGTGGAGGTGCTGGAACGTGTCCAGAGAAGGGCCACAAGGATGATCAGAGGGCTGGAGCACCTCTCCTGTGAGGACAGACTGAAGGAGTTGGGGCTGTTCAGTCTGCAGAAGAGAAGGCTCCCAGGTGACCTCATTGTGGCCTTCCAGTATCTGAAGGGGGCCTACAAGAAGGCTAGGGAAGGACTTCTCAGGATCTCAGGTAGTGATAGGTCTAGGGGGAATGGAATGAAGCTGGAGGTGGGGACATTCAGGCTGGATGTGAGGAGGAGGTTCTTCACTGTGAGAGTGGTGAAACCCTGGAATGGGTTGTCCAGGGAGGTGGTTGAGGCCCCTTCCCTGGAGGCATTTAAGACCAGGCTGGATGAGACTCTGGCCAGCCTGATCTAGTGTGGGGCAGGGGGGTTGGAACTAGATGATCCTTGTGGTGCCTTCCAACCCTGACTGATACTATGATCCCATTGCGTGACCAGCATGTACAGACCCCCTGTACAGTCCCTGTGAGCTCGGTAAGACCCACATAGCCATGTGGGCTTTGTCATGCAGATCAGATTAAAAGCTCAGGGCTCGGTAATATCCTCACTTAAATCAACCATAATATGCTACGTAATCTACTATGAAGAGAGTAGAAGAGATAATGGTTTATAGTCTCCACTTTACACACAAATTCAGCTGTACATCTGCCCAATAGTCTCTTAAAAGCATTTCCAAAGGGCTTTGGTAAAACACGCTGTTCTAATTGTTAATCATCCAAACATCACATTTGAAAGGAGAAAAACGTTGAGAAGTGCCTTAAAATAGTTATTACAGTGGAAAATGTCTATTTCTGTCATGCTTTTGTTTCCAGGAAATGCCTCACACTTTTGTTGGCCAACTCTCACGGTCAGTGTCAGTCCCACCAGCGCTGAGACCAAACGCTCACCGAGCACAACTCCGATGACACCACATTCACAGCCCCTGCTTACTATCAACTTGAAAGTATGTGAAGGTTTATAAACAAAGGAAAGCTGGCCCTAACCAGCAGCTGTCACACGCAACAGCCAACAGCAAGACTTCTGTTGATGCATTCTCTCACTGGGAACCAATCTTCCCCTGTGATGAGCAGTATCAGCTCACTCCTGCAAACCATACAGGGGTTAGCAAGCTCTTAAGCCTTTAAGCCCCTAGATCTCCCTCTGAAGGTGTCCTGCTCTTCTTTTCTAATTCATTAGAGAATAAATCTGTGATAAGCAAAGTAAATTAGATTCAGTGACATTCTGCTAATTGAGTCATCTTCCTCTGCCTGGCTTGGCCGGGTTTTTAATTACCAGCTAATCTCATCAATATGGTGCCTGACTGGTGGTGTGCAGATCATTGTGGTGCAACCCCAGTGAAACAGAAAGAGAAGTTCACCGCTCTCTGGGTGACCCAAGTCTCTTTTGTCATGCAGAGGAATAAATCGGTCAGGCTTGTTGGTCATCTACTGACCTCGGAGTGTGGAGAACAAGAAGGATAATAGAAGGTAAACAAACAAATAAAACCAGCAGAGCTGCTGGGAAGGTCTGCTGCAGTTTCAAAAATGATGGAGCAGGAGGCAAAAGGGCTCTGTAAACATGTTCTGCATCCTGATGAAGCCCTACTGCAGTGAAGGACTGCAAATGGCATGAACTGTGAAAGGGATAATTTTATAATTGAGAGCATATTCACTCTGCCCTGTTGCAGTGAGCAATACTGCAGGATTCTCCCAGGCACTGAGGAGCTCTGCTCCTCGCAATGCAGAAACCTCCCAGGCTTTACAGAGAGAAAGCCTGTGCCTGGCACACACATCCAGGAAAGCACATCTGGAGAGAGTAACAGTAAAGCAAGACAAAATTCTCCCCTAGTAAATCTCTCCTACAGTTACATTTACAGCTTAACTACAAAGCTAATTATTCTTAAACTCAAACTAATGCACTGAGCTGGACAGAGGCAAGACCTGCCATCATGGGGAATCTTGCTCCACTTAAACTCAGTCAGAGAAGCAGGTTTTCAGTATCCCTGACAACATAATCTGGGTGGGTTTGGGTTTGTTTTTTTCCTTTTGCTGCTGTACTTTCACAGCAAAACTGATCCTGCAGCTAGATTTACACAGGTGGATCCCAGTGCACAGAGGCTGCTGGCTGGCTCAGGGACCTCAGCCCATTTGCTGAGATCTTTAAGCAGCATCAAGGCTTACATTTGCCTACAGCTGTTTCTCTTTCACACTTGTTTTTAGACTTAGCTCAATAATAAGAGCCTAAGGTACCTTATTTCCTCAAATAAGAGATTCAAGCCAAAGACTTCTAAAGTACATTTACAAACTTTAAATCAAACATTTGATTCATAAAGCAAAGAACATTTCTCTCGTGTTATAAGCCTTCCCAAGCCTCACATCTGTGCTACTGACATCAGTAGAGTTTTATATCAACTTCAGAAGAGGCAAGTCCTGATTTTTCATTTTTTCTAAGGTATCTTTGAAGCAGGCAAAGCCTGAAGCTTAAAGTTCTTATCTATTTTTATCTAGCCATAGTATGTTCGTTAGGGTAACAGCCAAAAGCAGCCCTTTTGGAGCAGAAGTTCAGTCTCTCTAATGTAGTGGTTAGTGGCTCAGTCTCCAGAAACAACAAAACAAAAGGCTGTCCTGGCTGTATGAAGCATTTATAAGTCAACCATGTTATCCAGGAGCCTGTGAACAGCACTGACAGCAGTGCTAAACAGGTCACAAAAAGCAAACATGAAAGAGGTGTGAGCACCATCATAATAAAGCCATTAAATGTTGGAATTAATGACTATTTTAATCCCAGGGGAAAACCAACCAAACAACCAACCTCCCACATAAACAAATAAAAAAAGCACCCAAAAAAAACCCACACACAAACAATAAAACCCCAAACAAACAAAAAAACCCAACCAAACAGAACCCAACCAACCAAACAAAACCCAGCCAACCAAACAACACCCCAAATAAACCAAACCAACTAAAAACAAACCCAAATAAACCCAAGGAACCCAAACAAAATCCCCAAATACCCAAACCCATGTGGATGTTTGCTGGGCAGCCAAGTCACAGAGCTGATACTCAGGAGGAGCTGGGGTTGGTTCTCGTGACATGGGGCTGTTGACTGGGGCAGCAGATGACTGCCCCAGGAAAACTCAAGGTGTAGCCATACCATGGAATAATTCACTGTGAGGGTATTCAGATATTTTCTCACTGTTTTGCTTCCTACTGAGGGAAGAAGGAAGTGTTGCAGCCACCTTCAGGCACGCTTGTGCCATTTTCTCCTCCTGCTCTCAGAAAGCAAATTGACCTCAGCTGCTTGCTGCAATAAATCTCCCATTTTCTCCTTCCCTCATTCTTTTCTGTTTAAAGTTATTTGTACATTAGACTTAAATACATTATACTCATTTCTCTAGGAGCCCTGACACATTGTTAAATGACCATGAATCTATTTTAGTTGCACTTTAATTTATTAAGTCTCCCTGCTTGCCTCCAGTGTTGGTGCCTCTGTTGTAGGATCATAGGAGGTTTGAGCTGATTATCCTCCTAACTCTATTTCGTATGCAGAGCCATTATTTCTCTCTGCTCCATGCTATTATAATAAAGCAAAAAGCTCTTATTTTTTTCATTTTCTGTACACATTGGGAGAATGCATACTTTATTAGTTTCTTCTTATATTCTGTTTGTTGTGGAGCACAGTCAGAGGCTACAGATCCATTCTGCCTCTACAAGCTGCATTACAGAACTCAGGGATGGAGATAATCCTGTTTTTATGAGGTGAACTAGTAAATCTTAGCTCCTGATAGCTCTTTTCCCTGTCACTAGCAGCATGCTGCCCCACATCCTGAGAGGCATGTAATTGCCAATCTGCACAGAGGCACTCTTGTCCATCACTGAGGTATCAGTATCAATTTCCAGCTGCCACTCAACCTCCAAAGCACTTTTAATCCCACGGGGCATATTGGTTTCTCTAGGCCGACCAACAAACCAGAGGCTAAACCACCAACGTTGCTGCTCATGCCCAGCCCATCAACCAGGATTGGCCCCATGAAGTTCCAAAGCTGGTCCCACCCCATCACCCAGGGCTTTTGCCCACAGTAAAGGGGCAACTGCATTTTCTCCAAAGGAAATATCCTTGACCCCCTCTTGAGAGCTCCATTTGCACGTTGTTTTCCTTTGCATCAAGCACAGCCACATTCAAACTGCTCTTAAGTCTTTGACTCACACCAGAGTTTGCAGCTCCAGTGCAGCTGTGAACAGTGTAATAAATGGTCTGAAGTGGCCATGAAAGCCTGGTTTGTACTTGGTGGTCCCTGAGCAGCCCACATGCCACCCAGAGGTGGGTCATCTCAGCTACGCTGTGATCAGAGCAGAAGCAAACATTTGCACCACAGCACTCCCTGGGCTGCCTACAAAGCAGAGTCTCTCTTGCCTGGTGGAGCAGCTATTGATTTTCCCAGCTGTTCTCGGGGGAACTCACAAGAAGAAAATGATTTTCTTTTAAGTTCAAGTGCAGGAGTCTGCCTTGCTAAAGGGCTTATCTTCCCATGTAAGTTCTACCAATTCGGCTCCAGTTGTATAATTAAAGTTGTGCAAACCCCCCACACACACATAGTGAGGAAAATGCCATAAAAAATGCTTTATCTGGAGGTAGTTATGTGCATTTAAAACACTCTCATATCACTGGAAATGCACCCTCATGAGAGCCTCTGCAAATATAGTTACTGTCCAAAAACATACATCAAGGAATTTTATAAGCCTTCAGTGATTTGTGTCACTGCACAGCATCCAAGAGGGTCTTGTTCAAGCCTTCCAAACAGGGGGAACAGATGAATCTTTAGCCTCTCAGGAGGTAAAAAATAAAATAAAATCACTTTTAAAATGTAAATCTATATTTTATATCACATATTTATATTTTATAGGGAGTCTTAATTTAAGTGCCACGCAGTTATTTCTCCTCGGATTCCTAGCTCCGCTTCAAACAAGCTTTAGTGCTTCTATTCCGATTCAGTGTGTTTATTTAGCGCTGGGGCTGGCTGGAGCATTCATGACTAATTTAGCCTACTTATTTATTTTTATTTATTTATGGTAAGTGAATCTCCCCTGGATAAATCCTGGTTCTCCTCCCATAATGTTCAGACACTAGCAACATTCCTTGGAGAGTTTGGGAGGACAATTATTCGAACCCAAAGTCTATTCACATGTATCAGTTCCCCATTTATTCCTTGTGGGCTGGGCTTGAATGCCTGAGTGTCTGCGATGCCTCCTAGGGGCTCCTGCAAAGCCGTTCCTGGCAACTAACATTATTTCCCATTCAGCTGTGCTAAAAAGCAACAATTAACAACGCAGAGAAAGAAAAGGCAACCGTCCCTCTCACGCCCTACCTGAGCACTCAGCCTAGCAGCGTGATATAAAGCCATGTACTTCCAGCAGCACTGAGCAGCTCCACAGCGAGCCTGGCTAACTCACCTGTCCCTGCTGTAGATCCCTCTTTGCACACACAAGCTCACTCTGTCCTTACTTCCTTCAAAGATGTAAACCCCAGAACATTTTACTGACATTGGAAATATCATTGGTCTCTTCTCCAAGGCAACCAGCACCAGAACAAGAGGACACAGTCTCAAGCTGCACCAGGGGAGGTTTAGGCTGGAGGTTAGGAAGAAATTCTACACAGAGAGAGTGATTGGCCATTGGAATGGGCTGCCTGGGGAGGTGGTGGAGTCACCATACCTGGAGGTGTTTAGGAAGAGGCTGGATGGGGTGCTTGGTGCCATGGCTTAGTTGATTAGATGGTGTTGGATGATAGGTTGGGCTCGATGATCTCGAAGGTCTTTTCCAACCCATTCCATTCCATTCCATTCCACCTCTTTTACAGTGAATGCCTCCCAGAACATGAATAACTGAACCTTAGTCACCACTACTGCAAGGAAATAAAGACTAGTGTACACCACACAGCGCAGCTTCCCTGTTTTATTCTGGAGCTGGCTGTTTCCTCTTGCAGAGCTCCGTGGTTGTGTCTGCTCTAGTCTGTATGACACACTGCAGTATTTACTTGCATCCATTTTCAAGCACACACTGCTGGCTGGATGCTTGCACACACCACTCAGTGAGATGTGAAACAGCATCCAGGCACAAACCCAAGTCCATTCCTCTAACAGGCACCATGAACATCATGCCCATGCTGCACGAGTTTGGGACTCTACCTGTTTTTGTGCCAGATGTTTAGCTCTTGAGGCCCATACAGAGCAAGAATGGACAATTCTGTGGACCCTAAGAGCTTGCTGCAAACCTTGCACATCCCAGCTTGTGAAGTGTGTACCCCTGAGAACCACAGGGAAGCTTTCAAGCTTTCACCTCTGGGAGAAGGAAAACTCCTACAATGATCCTGGTGCTTTGCTGCAGGTGTGGCAACACAGAACATGCAGCCTGATGCAGTGGAGATCAAGTCCCACCACCCTCAGCAGCACACGCTTCTTTGCTTCCTCTCAAACCACCAACCCAGATTTCCCAGCCATTATGAAGATTTTTCACTTTTAATCTACCTCTTTCAGCAGTATCTAAATATTCCATTTTTCTCCCATGCTATAACCAATAAAAACCTAAGAGAACACACCCATCAGCACCTGACATCAGCAGTAGAAATTCAGCTCATCTTTTCATTCCTGCCTTAGCAGAAGGGAGAGCTTGTTGAGATGTGGCTTTGGGCAGTGGGGCTTTCTCAGCTCTAGGCATGCTCTGTTGAGGGTTTCTCATTCCCTGGAGACATCCTTATATTCTCTCTCACTGATTCAATCCTTGACCTTTCAGTGAACTGAGTCCTGGATTTAAAAGCACCAAGGACTTGAAGACACTCCACACAATAACAAGTGCTGTTCCCAGCTGTTATCACACCAACATCTTTTCCAGTTATTTACCTCTACCTCCTTTAGCCCATATTCCTTCAGCTGACCCCTAAAAAAAAAGCCAAGAGTTTTACCTGCTCACTATATGCCCTGCCTTTCAGTACTGCAAATGCAGTCTCTGATAATACATGGGATTGTGGAGCAATTTTCACTTTCAGAGCAGCGAGTGTCCCTTTTGCTTTCAGATTGCTAGCTCCTTCATCTCCTGCTGCAATGATAATATTCATGTGACAGATAACGCTGTGCAACTTGGGCTGTCATCACCTATGCAGCATCATGCTGGTGCTCCAAAATGCTTCTGTTTCCACCCAGCAGGGAGCACTTTCTGTGGGCTATGACTCCAAGCACTGCAGGACCCTTCACATCAGTTGCTTTCTGCAGGGTTCCAGAGCTTTGTTGACATCTACCCTGTCAGTGTGCCAGCTCACCCACCCCGAAGGGGAGGTCAACTGGCAGCTTGTTCTCCACAGGAAGCTGATTATCACAGGTTAATTCAAGATATTCCAACAGATGATCTCAGGCTGCTTTGTTCCAGGTCCCAGTCCTAATCCGGTCTTCCCCTGCACAGTCCATTAGCCCTGCCAAAACTTTCAGCTGGACTCTTCAACCTCAGTCAGTCACAGTTCTGCTGCAGTCCCATGCATCTTCCACATCCTCCAGTTAAAAGTCATCCTGTCTCAGATGTGTCATGTTAGGACAGGGTTCCTGAAACCTCTCCAGTGCACTGACTCAGATGACCAACTCTGGTTGAGATAACATTGCTCAAACATGTGAAGTGTACCAGGTCCATCACCCTGACCAACATTACCTCTGGCCATCTTATTTTGCAGCAGTGCTCATCACATACAAATGCAGACAGAAACACTATTCAAACCTCTTCCAAACTGCCAGCTTGGCTGCAGCCTTTGGAGGAGCTCTATTCCTCCATCTGGACCCTCATTTCCTCTACAGCACCACCCACTTGCTCAAAATGTCCCAATGGAATTGAAAGATCCTCTTAACTGCATCTGACCCTGCCTGAGGTTTCCACAGTCTCCTGTGCCTGACACTGCCCTGTGCTGCAGGTAGCATTCCCAGTGCCACAGGAGAGCTCAGCAGGAACTCGGACATCTCTTGGTTCTCAGAGGAGCATCCCAGCATCCCACAGCATCTCTGCCTCGTTCAGCAGGGTGTGCAGCAGAACTGCACTGCCCTCCCAGAAAAAGGCTGCACAAGCAGTCCAGACTCCATTTCCTGCTCCATACAATGGCTCTGATTCCTCCCAGGCCTGAGTTTGCCACTCAGCAAACCCTATGGCAAACAGAAGAGTGTTCAATGGGATTTGGAGAGCTAAACAGTTCAGCAAATCAGGAGCTGCTACACAGTGCCCATGTAGCAGGCTCAGGAGCCCAGCTCACTTCAGGATTTTGCTGGGAGACTAGATCCTTTGTCTTTTTTTCCTATCCATGATCCTTATTAGTTTCCCAGACTGCAGTAGAGTTCTTGAATCACTTTTGTCCTCTAGCATGTGGGGAAAACATGTCACCTACCATCTTCTGCTAGTGACCAGCCTCCCATTAAAAATGGCAACCATTCACTTGCCCATCTCTGGCACCCTGCACCTATCCATTTTGCCTTGATTCCCTGCAGAGTGGGCAGCAGAGACACATCTCAGGCATCCTTAAAAACTCACTGCATTCATGTTCTGATGGAGGATTAACAGCTCAGGGGGAGGGAACAAAAAACCATACCAAAAACCCCACAACCTTTCTCTTCCTGCTTTTGAAATTTCCTACAAACAGTGGGCAAGGAGCTCATCATGCTTACAGACTGCACAGCTCAACAAGCGACTGATGGTTTTCATCTGAGGTAAAAGCCTGATGGTCTGCGGTAGATACCTTCCATCAGTCTCCTGCCAGGCCACACATTTTTGCTTGCAGGCTGTAGAGTGAAGGGAGGGACATGAGTCATCTCCAGAAGACTTTAAAGAAATGGTTGATCATCTTGAACTGGGAGTCACAGCTGTGAGGTCAGCCCTCCCCTTCTCCCGACCAGGGTATGGCTGGGAGGCTGTGACTCATGGCAAAGTCAAGAGACTTCACTACATGACTTTCTGTAGCAAATGATTCAGTGCAAGATTCCCTTCCGTGTTGTTTGCTTTTTAAAGGATCCCTTTTAACACTGGCTTTATAGTCATGTTTCTGATCCTCTTCCCCCCACAAGGGGTTTCAGATCACAGACATTCAGGGTTAAGCATCTCAGCCACCAAAGGACAGTGTGAGAACATTTTGCCAACGAACAGCAATGTTCAGAAAGGCTCTCATGGCTTTCAAGAGCCACTCAATGTTTCCCTGCTTTGGTTTCCCTTCCTGCCCATGGCATCCAGGCATGGGCACTGAGGATTTAGAGAAGGGAAAGTCTAAGAGTGCTCTTTTAATTTCCATCAGGTATCTTCACACAGATTCAGTGGTGCTGTGTCTTTTGTGGCCTCGATGTCAGTGCCACAGTTTAAAATTTAATTCCAGAATTAAACAAACCAAACATCTTTATGCTGTCTGCCTATCCAAAGTGACTGCCCAAGGCTTCCTCTCCTATGGACACCAAAGCAAGAACAGCAATGTTCTAGTCTGGCAACTGGCTCTGGTGCAGTTCTCACTTTGTGTCCTGGACCATCCACATAGGGTCTTCTTTCTCCAAAAGCACTAGGAACATCTGAGAAATTATTGCTTTCCTTGATTCCCTGACAGAAATTAGCCTTGAACTTTCTGTGACAACAAATAGAGATCTATGCCTGCTGTGCCAGGGGAGGTTTAGGCTGGATGTCAGGAAGAAGTTCTTCACAGAAAGAGAGGTTGGCCATTGGAATGGGCTGCCCAGGGAGGTGGTGGAGTCACCATCCCTGGAGGTGTTTAGGGAGAGACTTGATGGGGTGCTTGGTGCCATGGTTTAGTTGATTAGATGGTGTTGGATGATAGGTTGGACTTGATGATCTCAAAGGTCTTTTCCAACCTGGTTAACTCTATTCTATTCTGTGAAGTTAAACACACAGACTGCATAGCTTAATAGGCACATGGTTCTCCTAAGATTAAAAAAGGACCCAAAGATGAGCATCAAACTTCTTGTATATGACCTCTTCCTGAGCAAAAAGTGGGGGAAAAAAAATAAATCACCAACCCCCCTTGTCTTGGTCTAACTCCAGATTGCATTTGCCAGATGTAACTTTGCTATAAAACTGGATTCTACTTTATCTAAAAACAAAGCTGTTATGATTCATGCCAACATTTGCATCCTCATAAGGCAGTGATTAAAACTCTGGAGCAAATCTTCACTTCCCCTGAGCTCAGGACTCCTCCTCCTTACCAAGGGCTCTTTTTGATTTTGCAGTTCTCTCTGTAACTCGGGGGAGGACAAAAGTTTCCCTTGCTGTAGGCAGCGGCCAGCAGCCAGGTCACAGATGGGCCTTTGTTTGCAGCAGGGCATGCCAGAGGGACTCTGCAAAAGGCCTCAAGTCTTGAATAATGCAGAAAGTGAGAAATGCTTGAAACAAAAATAGTTTCTGACTAACCCTTCTCATGGAGCCTGGAGCACGAACCTGCCAGTCCCGATCTGTGTCTGAGTTCCCTCGCAGCACTTCCAGCATCTTGGCTGCTTTCTGAGGGCTTGATCCAGAAAACTACCCAGAACAGAACAGCAGCCTTTGATATCTCTCTCCCTACCTCGACATCCCCCTCCCCAGCAAACAAAGCAGCTTTTATTTGCTAATGAAAGGCAGGAAGCAGACTTAAATTAGTCAAGTGAAGTCTCTCTCCATTTCATGTAAAGGAACTAATTCTGGTTAAACAGAGGTTTTGTCGTACTTCTCATTTGGAGATCCAACAACTGTACCATTAAAGTGCATACAAATGAGTGTCATTATCCCTTCATTTCCCAGGACAGCTGTAATCCCAGTCCCATGAGCCTCACAACAAGAACCCCCTCAAGAGGAGAGCAGTGCTTATCCACCACACCATAGCAACGGTGTTAGGGAACTGATGGTCGTGCAGGTCAGGTTTGGTTTTGCTGAACCCAAATCCTGCTTGATTTGCACTGACCTGGAGACATTCCTAAGTATTTCCTCCATTCCAGATCAAGCTCTAAGGGATTTGTGTCACTTTGGGATGCCATAGCCTTTATTTGTTCTCACTTGGTAATTTGTTTCCAAAGTGTTTGCAATCCCAGCCTGTGAACTGCTTTGAAGGACAACCGTAATGATCTGTTTACAGACAACCACATGCACTGACTCATGTTAGGGATTTGGGTACTGCTGTTTGTTTGTTTTAAAGGCTCATGTTGTTTTCCTCCATTTATTACATATATACTTGGGACACAATGTGTCACATATGTGTTCCCCTGAAAGGAAAACAAAATCTCAGAGTAACTTCCTTCACATGGAATCTCTAACATCAAGAATTACTTTCTTGCATCTGTTTTCCCTCCAGGCTTCTTCCAACTCATCAGTGCACACTGGAATGATGAGGAGAAAGTTCTTCACAGAGAGAGTTGTTAACCACTGTAATGTGCTGCCCAGGGAGGCGGTGGAGTCACCATCCCTGGAGGTGTTCAAGAGGGGATTGGACGTGGCAGTTGGTGCCATGATTTAGTGGTCATGAGGTGTTGGGTGATCTTTGAGGTCTTTTCCAACCTTATTGATTCTATGATTCTGTGGAAACCCTAAATCCCAGCCCAGTCCTTAGAAAGTGGCTCTTTTGACCATGTCACTGAGATGGCCATTAAAAGAGATTAAATTAAATGTTAATACACTCATATTTGGCTTCAGTTCCTGACTCTCCCTGCCTTCTGAACAGACTGATACTTTCAGGGTCCTTGTTCAAGACTCTTTCTGTTTTGCAGAAATAGTCAATTCTGGCAATGTCAATACAGTGCCTGTAGCAAAAAACCTCTCAGGGAGCAACGTGCATCAATTCTAAAAGTCATCCTAAATGGAAGGCTTAGGAGAGACAGCCAGGATTCGAGCTTTAAACAGCTTTAAACTGCTACTGCTCCCCTTCGCATCTTGTAGTCTGGAGGAAGGTTGACCTCTTCATTGTTTTGGTGCTCACTGGGAGATGTCATTTTGAGGTTTACAAAATGCACAGGCCAAAGGATTTGCAGCAAAGGAGGTCCAGGCACACCAACTGCCAGGGAGATCCGAGAAGCAAGGACAATTCTGAGCAGCACCATGACCAAAAAGCCAACCACTGCTCTCTCCTTTTTATCTACTACCTGTACCATCATCTTAAAGCACCACTGAGAGGACTACACAGCACCTACACTACTGGGAGTCCTCCTATTCCTTGCAGTAAAGAAAATGCATCTCTGTTTTGGTTTCCACTTTGTTTATTCTCAGTGTTTGTGCTACTGCTCAAATGTGTTTGTTCACACCCACTGCTCCATCACGAGCTGGTGTGACCCTGCAGAGTCTGGGTCCTGCCTTACTAAGCATTCGATTCAAGACAGCAGATTCCTGAGACTGTGTTCAGCAGCTCCTGCTGACAGACACTCACAGAGATTCAGACCTCCCTCCCTGGGAGGCTAACACAAAGCGTCCTCACATTGGAAAGACTTCAGTGCAGGGCAGAGAGCTGGTGGGAAAGAGCAAAATTCATTCCTGGGAAATCCTCAGGCTTCAAAATTTGGCCATGATTTGAAACACAAAACACACCAGGGAAATAAAGGTCAAGGAGATGAAACCATTTTGACAAGGTCAGATGTATTTTGGGGAATTCTAACCCATCCCTCTTGACCTTTATCTGACAGATGAGATGAATTCTAAGCCACTGGCAACACTGTAGTCTAAAGCACACCAAGACATCCTTGCTGTCTGCAGGACTCAGGTGGCCATTCTGCAGCCCTTCCCCAAACCTTCACCCAAGTAATGGAAACACCTAACTGCCCATAGGTGAGGGACCCTCTCCAACTCTCAGCAGCTGTATGTTTGGTTATATGGTGGGGAAAAGGCTTGTTGGCAGCTCTCAGACACTTGAGGGAGGGCAGACTAGAGTGCTCCAGCAAAAAAATAAATTGCTGCACACCTCACTTGGCTCCTCTTCTCTGCTGCAGGTGATATAATCTAGGAATGATTAATCTAAGGAAGTCTTTGGTCTTATCTTGCATGGGATGAATTAGATGACAGGATGATACCACTTCCAGGACCATGCAGACTATGCCTCAGATTAAGAGTGGGTGACCTGGCAAACCCCCCAAAACAATTACAAAAGTCAAGGTGGTGGTATTTCACTAGAGCTCCTTTTCACTCATTTCAAGTAACCTAACACAGGGCAGAGATGCCAAGAACACACACAAAAAGAGACATTTTTCAACATTTCAGGAGTTATCTAATGCACAGCACATGAGTTTGTAGCTGCCTCAGACCATGGCACATAGCCACGATGCTCTTGAATTGTGCAAGACACACAGCACTATGAGGTAATGTAGGCTAACATCTTGCAGAGGAGGGAGGCAGTGTTTGCTAAGCACCATCTCTGACAGAGGATCCCATCACAACTGGGGCTGAGAGGTTTGTTTTGAAACGAGACTCAGAACCACAAAACAAAGAAAACACCACCTCTGAGTAATGGCACTTTGCAAGATGACACCAGGGAAAAAATTGCTTTATTAAGAAATCAAGAATCAGCAGGCTCAGCCGGATGTTATTTAGGAGACTTGACCTGACAACTGATATATTGATACCTAGCTATTGCCAAAGCAGGAGAACTCAATGAGATGCATCTTTCTTGCATGCAAAATAAATCAAATGATTCCTGCAGTGACACCACAAATACTGCTTTGCATACAAGCAGCAAAAGCAGAGGGGCTCAGGAACGATGTGAGCGTAGCTGCAGACCATACTGCCCAGCACAACCAAACATCAAAACAATGCAGATGGGAAGTGATGAGGAGCCATGTGCAGCCAGTGAGACAGCTAAGTGGACTTCTATGTTTTAGCATTAGAGGGTAACTGAGTGCCACTGAGAGTGGAAGAAGTGAATAATGCCATAATATAAAAAGGACAAGAGAATAATGTGATAATATACAAGGGAAATTCATGCCCTTAGGTTGATGGTGTGCTTATCTATGTGGGATGACCCCAATGAATATTGCTAATGAGCAGCACCACTGCAGTGCTAATTAATTTAGGATTTAACAATAAAGTAAAATAAGCAGACCTTAAATCCAACAGCTCAGAGCAGTCAGGTGGAGAAAACAACAAAAGAGATCTACACAAGAGAGCCTCAGCGTTCTGCAACAGAGAGATGCCAATACAAGAGCAGGTTAAATGTGTTTTCAGCTGAGAGGCAGAAATGTACTCTTTTAGAAGATTACTGTGGGTTGCCTTGGTGAACTGGTGATAGCTGGAGAGACCTTCAGGGTGTGAGCAGAGCTCCTGCCCTGTGTTTCCGAGTACTGCAGTATTCCAGTGCCCTTCTGTTAGCGCAAGCTACAAGTCAGAAAAAAGTGAGGCTGAAGTCAAAAACTGATCAGAAGAACCTCCTGCTGTTGCAAGGGCTCCAACCATCACCACCATCTCAAAACACAACTCAAATCCCTTCGTCCAGGAGCCCAGTTTTAGGAAAGTGCCTTAAGCAAACCAGAAGCATGCAGTAGTGCTCAAGACTCAGCTAACATAAATGATTGTGGCTCTGCTGACCGCGGCAAGGCTCCGGCTCTCTGTCGAGATAACAAGCTGCACACTGCTCGTTTGCCATTAGACATATGGCAATAGTAGACATGAGGTGAACTCATCCAGACTGCACAGTGTCTCATGAACCTCTTGCATAATGAGAACAAAAATGGGGTGCCCAGGATACGAAGATGATGGGAACCAACACAGCAATGTTTGTGCAGAACCAGAAGCCAAAGCACTACCGAACAAAGGGGAGGCTACCTGAAGCATTTTCCCCCCAGTCATCCTAAAGCTCATAAAAGCAAAGATGGTCTCAGAAAGAGCTATCAGCAAAAAAAGTAAGGAACACCAAAATCTCATATTTTTCTGTCAAAACAAGCAAACTGAATGATCAGCTCTAAGCTGAGGCCTATTCATCCCAGGTGCTGTGCTGCCCAGCAATTTGGCCACGTGTATGTGCTCGTGGAACATTACCACAGACTGACTTCTCTGATGATTTGGCAAAAGCTCCAGCCACTAGAGAACACCACTGCAAGAGCAGCACACACAGACTTTCTGACACCCAGCCTGCCAGAACATCTCCACGTTACACATGTCCCATTTTCAATTTACAGAGAGAGCAGCTTTTAAAAACCCTCAGAGCAGAGAGAAAGGAGCAAGGAGCAAGGCTCACTGCACCAGGAGACACCAGTGGGGAACAGCTGCGACAGGTTCTCAGCCTACTATGATTTACACTTCTCTATTAAAGGATAGTTGCATCCACAGTCTTTCAAACCACTCTTCTCTCTCAAACCTCTATGAACATCTATAAATGTTCTCTACCCTTCTTTTTCTAGGAACTGGAAAAGGAGCTTAAAGGATCATTTTTTTCCCTTGCATCTCTGCAGCCACAGGAAAAACCTGCAGCTGAATATTTGTCTGGACTGAGAAATACTCCAGGTTCCAAGCTGGTGTCTTAGTAGTATTCATGGCATGGTCTATCATGTCTTTCTGGCTGCAGAGATCTAAAGCATGTTATTTTTGTATAACCCTGGCACTACAGAAGTGCAGTTTCCTCCAGGACAGAAGGTGGAAAACAACCACATCAAAGACAGCCGCAGTTCAGTGTGCCTAGTAGAGGAGTGTGTGCATGCTGGCTGGGAACACCTGTGGGGAAATCCTTCATCTTAAGCAATGAGAACTTAATCATTCCTTGTGGAGCAGTGTATTGGGCATGGTTCAATAGCTCCATGGAATACTAATACCAAGTAAGGTCTCTGCTTGGTGGAAAGCACTGGTACCAGCTCTTCAGATTGTGTTCTGCAGCAGGGTAACGACGAGACCTTTTACAGAATACTCCACTGAAAATATGCAGTAAGGAAGGTGCAAGAAACCCTTTCCAGAATGGCCTCTCACTCCTACTCTCTAGCTCATAAAATATTCATTTTCATAGAAAGCAGAATACTTGGCAAGACTGAAATTGTTTGAGGGAGGATTGGGTGCCTTCATCTCTCCTAGGGCTGTAAGAGTGAGCTCTTTGTAGGAACACTACGGACCAAAGACTTTTACCTGCTGCAGAGTCAGGCTGATGGACACTCATGTGGTGGGACCCTTTACTAGCATCAGGGAAGCACAGCACCACCATCTTGTTGCTGCTGTGCTGCACAGCCCTCCCAGCCTCTCCACCCCATGAGCATGCAGACAGGTGCTGTGCCACATTGCATTTCCAGTAACTTGGGCCAAACATCTGGCCCAAATCATATCTTCTAGGAAGGAAGCAGCTATCAGCTCTAGTGAAAGGTGCTGCAGATAAATCTCCTAACGTCTCAAGTATCACAGCTTGGAGGGAAAGGGATTTGGAAAACAGTCAAATGCTCCAAGCCAGAAATACAATTCACAGGTTAATGATGCACCTGAACTACAAAAATCCAGATACAAAGGTTTTAGGATGCAAAGCTGAAGCAAAGGTGCAGACCAATTGCTACGCATGCAACAGTACCACCAGAGAGACAGTAGGGGGGGCTGTATCCCAAGAGGGGCTGGGGTGGAAGGACTGCGGCAGAGGAGAAGGTTGAAGACAGCCAACCACTGCTGAACAGCAGCACAAGGCAGAAACAGCTGGGGGGGACAGAGCTGCCTCTCAAGAGCAGGCTGCAGCACTGCCAAGTGGCTTACAGCAGAGGTACCTGCACTACCTGTGCCCTCTTTGCCTGGCAGACACAGTGGGAAGCTGTAGAAGCTGCCTAGGGCTCCACCTGTAAAGCATCAGCTTTGTGAAGGCACGGGAGAACTAAACTGAAACACTTCTAATAAAAGTAAATTCCCTCAGAGCTTTTGGCAAAGCTTGCAATTAACATGTGAAACACAAAACAAAAAGAGAGGAAACAACCCCCATTCTTTGACGTTCACCCAGCACAGCTAAAGAGAGAGATGCATTTAGGCTGCTTTTGAACATACCACGTGTACTTGATTTAGAAGAACTGAGTTTAGGGTCTCCTTGCCTTTATTCTCACTCAGGGATACTGTCAGTCGTCAGCAGACTCTTTCACACCTCCAAAGCTCAAACAGCCCCTGCAGCTTCCCCGTGGCACCTCCCACCTTGCTACACTTGGCAGCCGCAACACATCAGCCCTCCACATCTCTGGCGGGACCATACCAGCCTAGTCACAGGCAAGTGTAAATACAATCGCTCCCATTACCCACTAGGGAATGGGCTGCCACAATCACATCTCAGAACTATGTAGTGCTGTGGTGAGAAATGGCCCCTCTCCACCCTCTCTGAGGGCTCCTTCTGCTTTTCCAGGACCCTGTCAGCCCCAAGGACTCAGTGAAGCCTGCTGTAGCCCTTCAGCCATGGAAGAGAAGTGTTCAGATTTAGTAAGAGCAAAACAGTTGCTGGAAATTTTGGTACTGGAGCTGGCAAGTGTTCCTGTACTGAGAGGACACTTGAACTTGGAGAACACGGGCAATAATTCCCAACATACTCTTTAGTAGTCTTCTGTTTCTGTTGCCAAAGAGATAAGGATTTAATTTTAGTTGCTGAAATTTTATTACCTCTCCCCAAACACCAATTAATAATTTCCCTGCTTATTCTAGCAGAAATCCTAGGGAGACTGAAGATACTTTGCTTCTACCAGCTCCCTTCATGGGTTTGGTTTGGGCTTTTTTTTCCCCCCCTTTCAAAGTCAAGAGCTTTTGTTCAATACTTTAATATTTCTATACTAAGACATTTCCATTTACTCACCTAAAAGCTCTGGCTTGCTCTCCCTAGAAATTGCCAGGATACAGAGTATGGTGAAGCAGCCTGCAAAGCCCCCAGCGCAATAGGAAAGGGTCCCTGCTCATTCCACCTCCCTCTCTGAGGGTCCTTCAACCTTCCTGACCTAAGCACAGCTGCAGAGTCCCAGGTCAGCAGGTTTTAACCCAGGCAAGAAGAAACAAGCCCCAGAATCTTTTCCTAGCTGTTTTCCCAGCCTGATTTTCGAGTGAGACATTTTTAGTAGTCTTTCCTAGCACACAAATAGGATCATAGAGTCTTTTCCAATCAAAACCATTCTAAGATCATCAAGTGCAACAGCTGACCAAGTGATTCAGAGCAGAACCAGAAGAAACCAGTTTTTCCCAGTATGAATATAAAAACATCAAGTTCATTAAATCCTCTGTTCCAATTACAAGTGCAAATATTTGGTCTGAGAGGAATATTTCATCTCCTGCCCTGGAGGAAGGCAGACTGCAAAGAAAACTGCTGCTGACCAAGAGGTGATTTTAAAAGTGCAAATCCAGGATTGTGTAGTTCAGGAACCTTCTTTGGAGGCACACACACACAAAAAAGTGCTTCCTTTGCCACTATACACAGTCACAGGGGGTGTTGTTTCACTGCAGAGCTCTTCAAAGAGCTGCAGATTCCCCTGAATGTTTAAAAATCAGAGCCTGAGAAATAAAGAGCCCTAAAAATCCTGCCTCCCATTCTTCTCCTTGCACACCCACCAAAGATACAGGTGCTGCTTTACTTCCACTTTAAAAAGCTCAGTCAGAACAAATCCATACAATCCTGTATTTCCTGCAAACCAAGGTGTAGACAGAGCTGGTTACATATCAGAACTGGGCATTGCTGTGGGATTCTGAGCCCCTGTGAACCCAGAGCTCCATTTAAACAGCAGAAGTAGCAGCGGAAGGGTTACAGCAGAAACTTCCAGAATGCTGCGGCACATCTTACTTGGAGATATTTATTGCAAAGAGTCACAAAGTGCTGGAAATGTGAGTGCAGACAACGGAGATGAGGATGAAGTGAGGAGCCTTGCTTAGCATCATCAGTTCATTTAGTCAAGAGTCCATCAAAAGGGTTGCTCCAGACAACGTGAAAAATCCATGTTTTCAAAGGGTCACACAGATCAAGCTCTGCAATCTCACAGCTAATCACTGGAAGAGCAGCACCCCTCCCAGCTAAGAAGCACATGACCTCTGCTCCTGATTCCAGCAAGTGAAGTGGTGAAGGATGCCTCTGGCACTGGGCCAGACTTCCTTTTCAGACACATCACCTGGTTTGGCTCCTATTCTCTCCAGCAAAAAGTGTCCCGTGCATAGTAATGCAGAGTATAAATCATAGCTATTCATCCTTGTCTCATGATTTATGTAGCATGCTGAACAAAAGGTCCTCTAATCTGGCACAGGCACACCTGTCTTGTCACACAGCACTTTTAGCCCCATGCAGTGCCCCTTTCCCAGAAGCACATTTTTTGTCACCTCTGCCATTCAGGTGGAGCTCTCACTCAGCTGAGCAGTGCACACCTGCATGCGCAGTCACTCAGCAGTCAGGAGTTGGGAACACCTCAAAATGCAGCTTACCATGCAGCAAAACGACCACAAAGCAGTATTTAGAGTATACCTAGTATATAAACACAGAAGATGAGGAAGTTCCATCTAGACCCACTGTGGGTTGCTCTGACAGCTTACACTCTGTCCATCTGAAAAAACACCAGAATAAATCCTGTGTGCACCACAGGCTGCCTGGATGCCCTGAGAATGGAAGATGTGGGATAAGGTACGTGCAGAGATCACACCTGGAATCACATAATAGACACAGAACCTGAGATTTCCCTGCTGAAGTTTTGCCATGAACAGGAATAAAACTGCAGCTTCAGGCTTTAGTGAGCATCCTACATTCTTCCTATCAATCACACCCACAGCACATGTGTCAGTGTACAAGGAGCCACCAGCCAGGCTTGCAGTGACACCAATGCACCTTCTTCACACACCAACCTCCCTGCTTGCTCATTCTGGCTAACCTCAGCCACAACTTCATGATCTGCCTTCATAGCAATGAAAACTAAGTGCCACCAAGCACAGTTAAACATCTTTGCATAAAAGAGACGTTAAAAGATATCTTGTTTAATAAGATAGATTGAGAGGAGCACCACTCACACATTTCTCAGGGAAGAAGAGTGATGAAATGTCCTTTTAGGAGTTTTAGATGTTGTTGATTTGGACTGCAAAAGGAACATCTTTTAATGCAGCAATGGACAGGTAAAATCAAAACTAAGATCTGTATCTACTCCAAATAATATTTTTCACATTATTTCCACCTGAGTTTGCTTAACTCTATCATATTTAGGGCTTCTTGTTATTTAAAGCCTTCACACTGAGTTATAGCAGTTGAGGGAATAAGAAAGCACTCACTTGCATGTAGCTCTGCAGAAGATTATGACAAAAGGCAGAAAAATGTGTTCAGGACACTTGATGAATAAAAAGAGTTAGAAATTTACCACAGTTTCATCTCAGTGATGCTATTAATAGCTAAGCCTCTATTAGAGGAGTGAAAAAGACTCAAATTAGAGAACTGGAATGGGACAATTCCAGGGGGAAAGGAATATTTTGACTAAAAAATGGCCTTATTAAGTGGCATCAAGTACCTCTTTTACTCTTTCAGAAACTGTTATAAATTGCAAAAGTATTGCCCCTTTCTTCTCTTCTGGACAATTAATCAAAGCAGATTAAGAGGAGTCAGTTACACTCAGTTACTCCATAATTAAAACTGTACTTGTTAAAGAAACCAGATTAATCTCCATCTAGTTTGGACTTCAGCAAAGGATCTCACTTTCCTTCCCTGACAACAAAATTAATGCAGGCTTCCTAAAACATTACGATAGCCTGCTTGAAAACAACTCATGGTGTGGTGTATTGCAGCATTTTGTGTCACAAAGGCTCACAGAAGCAATACCTTGCCAGCAGGACACACAGACAGGATGAGAGGACACCAACTCCATCTCATTCTCACACGCTTGTCCAAAGCCAATTTCAGTCTGGAATTCCATAGCTTCTTAGGCTGGGGGTTATAAACATTTCCTGTGAGTTTTGAAGAGCAATTTTCATGTGCTCTAATGGAAGACTTTACCAATGCCGCCAGAATGACGTAATTTCAAATTGGAGGGGTTCCCTAGAGAGCACATTTGGGGACAGTCAGCTGAACAGGGAGATCCATATCACACAACCCCCAAAAAATATAGAGTAGAGTAGAGTAGAGTAGATCAGGTTGGAAGAGAGCTTTGAGATGATCATGTCCAACCCATCATCCAACACCATCTAATCAACTAAACCATGGCACCAAGCACCCCATCAAGTCTCTTCCTAAACACCTCCAGGGATGGTGACTCCACCACCTCCCTGGGCAGCACATTCCAATGGCCAATCACTCTCTCTATGAAGAACTTCTTCCTAACATCCAGTCTAAACCTCCCCTGCTGCAGCTTGAGACTGTGTCCTCTTATTCTGGTGCTGGTTCCCTGGGAGAAGAGACCAGCCCCTGCTTGTCTACAGGCTCCCTTCAGGTAGTTGTAGAGAGCAATAAGAGGTCTCCTCTGAGCCTCCTCTTCTCCAGGCTAAGCAACCCCAGCTCCCTCAGCCTCTCCTCATAGGGCTTGTGCTCCAACCCCCTCCCCAGCTTTGTTGCCCTTCTCTGGGCACATTCCAGCAACTCCACATCTTTCCTAAACTGGGGGGCCCAGAACTGGACACAGGGATGCTTGCAAAAGCAAAAAGTTTAGAAAAGTAGCTGCAGATAGTTGGGATTTTTCCATCTCATGAGTTACTCCTTCTGATGAGCTCATGGAGGAAAGGTTGTGTAGCCTTGAATATGAAAATTAACCAGAGGACTGATATAATCTTGAGCTTGCTTTTAAAAATCAAATACACATTTCAGAAAGTCATCAACATCCTTTCTCAAAGCAACTATTTGCAGTGTCTGAGTATTAAGAACATTATGCATTCATATGCTGAACACACACACACAGAGAGACAACACTTACTACAAAGTTTCTTTGCATAATACAAAGCAGTTCTGCTGTCTTTAATGAATATTTTAACACTGATTGAGGTAAAAAAAACCATCTTCTGAAGGACAAGGGATTGCACCCTTGGTTAAAAACACCTCTTCGATGCACAGCTGCACCCAAACCATGGTGCATTTCCTTTATTATTATTGCTTTATTCTGTAAGTTTGAAAGTGTTAAATGCTTTTTTTGAGCCTGAAGTGCAGGAGCCCAGAGGGATGTCTGTGAATCTAGTGGGCTTCTGGAGCAGTGCACTCATTGTTATTTCTAGAGCATACCAGGTTTTGTCCACAGTGTGGGTTTCCAATAGTAGCTGCAATACGAATGAATCACAAAGTGATTTACATAAGCCATTGGCATTCCCCCCCGGCATCCTCCTGCCATGGCAATTAAACGAAGACAAAAGCTTCAAGCACCACTGATGAACAGTTCTGTCCTCTTTACCTGCTCCACTAACCATGTTTGAGACTATGCAGCCAGGTTCTGGCCATCTGAATTCCTCAAGAACTGCCAAACTCCAGTTTTGGAGTGTGTGGAATAAAAAGGTGAAGAGCTTTAAATGCTCTTCAGGAAGATAGTTTGAAGTCTGCCTACTGGTGACTTGCATGAATTAACTCCCTATCATTGCTTTGGTTGGGAAAACAATTCAGCCTCAATAGTAAATTATGCCTAATGACTACAAAGATAAGTCTATGAGGCTTTGTCTCTCTTTTTATTTAGTCAGGAACGACTCATCAGCTCTGGTGTGCATCCTTGAACGTGTCTAGAGAAGGGCAACGAGGCTGGGGAGAGGCCTTGAACACAAGCCCTATGAGGAGAGGCTGAGGGGGCTGGGATTGTTTAGCCTGGAGAAGAAGAGGCTCAGGGGAGACCTTACTGCTCTCTACAACTACCTGAAGGGAGGTTGTAGCCAAGAGGGAGTTGGTCTCCTCTCCCAGGCAACCAGCACCAGAACAAGAGGACACAGTCTCAAACTGCACCGGGGGAAGTTTAGGCTGGAGGTGAGGAGAAAGTTCTTCACAGAGAGAGTTTATTCATCATTGGAATGTGCTGCCCAGGGAGGTGGTGGAGTCACCATCCCTGGAGGTGTTCAAGAGGGGACTGGATGTGGCACTTGGTGCCATGGTTTAGTAGTCATGAGGTCTGTGGTGACAGGTTGGATTTGATGATCTTTGAGGTCTTTTCCAACCTTATTGATTTTATGATTCTATTTCCAAGACACAGAAATGGACGTGGAAATGGACACGGCACTTGGTGCCATGGTTTAGTCATGAGGTCTGTGGTGACAGGTTGGGCTTGATCTTTGAGGTCTCTTCTAACCTTGGTGATTCTGTGATTCTTTGACACACCTGTTTCTCTCCTTCCCACAGACTTTAAGCACACACACTGCTTAAAGCATGTCATCCAGTTCCTCTGCTCTTTGGGGACGTGAAGGAAGGTAAAAGCATTAACCAGCTGAAAAAGCAGAGTGACAGAATGGGTTGCTACGTGGTTCTTAGCAAAAGACTTTGTACATAGCATAAAACCAAAGCTGCTATGAGTAATGAGTACAGATGCAGCTACCTTGTAAATCACAACACAGGGGAGGAAGCAGCCAGTGCAGCACAGACTCTGCATTTCTAGAAAGAAACTCTAAATCCACCTCTGGGAGGCATTAAATGAAATAATAAAGGGAATTGTTGCAAGATATTGGAAGCAGGCTAGTGCTGGGGTTGTTCTTCTACCTTGTTATAATTATTTAATACCAGTACTATGTTCAATATCATTACACAGCTATAAAATGCTTGCATCTGCTGGGCCCCACAAAGGGTCCAGGGTGCTGGAAAAGCAGGACCCCAGCACAGTCCCCCTGCCCACTGTCCCTCTGCAGAATGCAAGCCCCTGCTGCTGTGCCACTTCTGTGCTATTGCTGCCAGAGGACCTTTCATCTTGTTTTTGCTTACTACCTGACAGCCACCTTTGCTCAGTTACTGTTTTCAGCTCAATCAACTCTTTCTGCACAGCAGTGTTCTGTATCCTGACAATCTCTCGGGCACCCTGAATCCTTTGTCCCTTTCCTCCAGCTGCCCAGCTATAAAGCCACTAATCAAAGCCCCCAGGAAGGTGAGGTACCTTCTCTTCCCCACCTCCATCACTTTAATGAAGACATTGAGTTTCTAAAAGTTCAGCTTTCCCATCCCTTGCTTCCACTGCCTTATTTAAAGTACCAATACATGGCGGTTAGAGATTGCTGAGCCTTTCACTTCTTAAAAACCAAGTAGCCCACATGGAGGTGGCTGCTTCGATAAGCAAAGCTAAGCCCTGCTACTTTCATTGCTGTCCACACCTTACAGTGTCTCCATATCTGAAAATTGGTCAGGATTAGACCTTAGGAAAGGTGTTAGCTGAATTCAACAGATGTGTTAAAATCATGACATTAAGACACTCCTGTCAGGACAAGGATCCCCCCAAAAAGATTAGGTGTTTGGGAAAGGCCTGGCCGGTTCTTTCCATACCAGCAAAATGCTGACAGGAGAAGAGGAGCTATTTTCACCCAGAATTAAACCAAAACTTTTTCTGAATGTTGGGCTTAATATCAGAGCCTGTGAACCATTCATTTCACAGTTTTGTACTTCAGCATCTGTGTTTTCTAAGATATCAATTCTAAATTCATCACTGAATATTGATAGCATTTTCTCTTCTTTTGATAAGGTAATTGTACAGCTCCAGGACGCAACACAGACTACTGTTAGCAAGCCATAGCATGAAGTTGCATTAGATGAAATACAGCTGTTCAGAGTCAAGCTGCCTGGTCACAGTGCAGAGAGACACATTCATTGTGATCTTTCACAAAAGAGGCTTCAGCTCAGGAGAATCTGACTAGAAGTTACTTTTTAAACCGAGATAGAAATTACTTGCATGCACATTAAACACAGAACAAGTTACACAAATGCACACCCAGGTGGGTCTGGAAAGTCTCCAGAGAAGTAGACCACAGAATCACACAGACAACAATCTCTCTGGGCAGCCTGTTCCAGTGCTCTGTCTCCCTCAAAGTCAAGAAGTTTTTCCTTATGCTGAGGTGGAGCTCCCTGTGTTTCTACTTGGTGCCCATTGCCCTTTATCCTGTCACTGGGCACCACTGAGAAAAGACCAGCCCATCCTTGACACCTGCCCTTTAGATATGTATAAGCACTGAAAAGATTCACTTCATAGCAGTAAGATATTGCTGGAAGATTTCCTCAGGGCAAGGAACTCTCCTTCCCTTTGCTTCTACTCTTTAGATGCCAATCATGGCTATTTCCCCCCCAAAAGGAAACATTCAGCTTACATGGTAGTAAGAGGAGAGTTTTCAATCTCAGTTAACCTTTACAGCAGTTACACTAATTTGCAGTCTGTTCAGACTGAATGCTGAGCCTCTCTTGTTTCCTGCTCTGAATTTCATTCTGTGTCAATTAGTGCTATGAAGTCAGTCTAACAATGATGTATGGTTAGCATGGGGGCTGCGTCTGAAAGCCAAGAGGAATGCAGGGAGGACAGATAATTGCAGCGGCGCCATCCACGAACTGTTCGATG
This sequence comes from Melanerpes formicivorus, assembly GCF_026170545.1. NCBI lineage: Eukaryota > Metazoa > Chordata > Aves > Piciformes > Picidae > Melanerpes > Melanerpes formicivorus. The sequence goes on along the minus strand of NW_027142366.1, from coordinate 8,954,426 downwards.
CCTCGTCGAAGTTAAAGGGGTTAGAAACATGCTAAAATAAAATGTGTTTCACTGTGAGTGCTGATAACATTTAGGGGAAGTTGCTAGCAACTATGTTGAAAAGAAACAAAAAGATCAAATGGTTTCCAAGTGATGCATGATGGTAAAAGGACAGAGAACTGTCCAAGCCCTTTCCATGTCTGCTCTACTGAAGAATGGCGTGCAAGGAAGAAAAAAACACTCAGCTGATAATGTACTCAGCACTGGTTAGGCCACACCTTGAGTACTGTGTCCAGTTCTGGGCCCCTCAATTGAAGAAGGACATTGAGACTCTTGAACGTGACCAGAGAAGGGCAATGAGGCTGGGGAGAGGCCTCCAGCACAAGCTCTATGAGGAGAGGCTGAGGGAGCTGGGATTGTTTAGTCTGGAAAGGAGGAGGCTCAGGGGAGACCTTACTGCTCTCTACAACTACCTGAAGGAAAGTTGCAGCCAGGTGGGGGTTGGTCTCTTCTCCCAGGCAACCAGCACCAGAACAAGAGGACACAGTCTCAAGCTGCACCAGGGGAAATTTAGGCTGGAGGTGAGGAGAAAGTTCTTCACAGAGAGAGTTGTTAGCCATTGGAATGTGCTGCCCAGGGAGGTGGTGGAGTCACCATCCCTGGAGGTGTTCAACAGGGGATTGGACGTGGCACTTGGTGCAATGGTTTAGTAGTCATGAGGTCTTGGGTGACAGGTTGGATTTGATGATCCTTGAGGTCTTTTCCAACCTTATTGATTCTATGATTCTATCTCCAAGACTGCTACTGTGCTTATTCACATTAAGGTGCTGGAAATAGCACACAGAAGCACAAAGTGACACCTGCCAAGTCCCCTGGTTTTTTCCTTATTACAATCATCAGCTGCTGCCAGGCAGTGACAAGAAACTCTAATGAACAGATCTGTCAAACCTGAGATGAACAGATCTTTGGCCACATGAGGCATTGCAAAGGTAGTGGGAGGGAGAGCAGTGAGTTCCCTCTCCAAGTGTAAGGGATGCCTGGAAGCTCTGGACTGCTTCAGCTCACATCAGCACCGGCAGAGTGAAGCCCACCTGGAGGAGCCATTGTTGGTTCACATCAAAGTGAACAAGACAAGAGGCAAAATATCTGGGGCCACTACCAACTCACAGTGGTGAGAAGACTCGTCTTTGTCCCATCCTAGCATCACTAGTGCCAGTCAGACACTGGAGCTGGTGCCAGACTGACCAACAGAGCCTCAGCTGGTCCTGGTGAGTTCTAATGCCCCTGGCATCACATCCAGTGTTGGGTGGCAGTGGGAACAGGTCAAGAGTATTTGTATTCTGGATCAGTGGGCTACATAGGAGGTACATAGGAAATGTCAAAGGTCCAGCTTTTACATTTCAGAGCAGAGCTGGATTTGTTCCCAGATGTCCCTCCACAATAATAGGATCTCTGGTCTCCCAACAAGGTGAATGATGATGTGCCCATGTTGAGGTCTGTGCTTCTTGCAGTGCTGCCTGGATCACATCAGCCTGGAGCAGCCAGCACAACACTTGGTGCTGTCAGTACACCAGGAACACACTAACTTTGACAGTGCTTGCTAACTGACATGTTCATGTGCTTGTTGGCACATCAGTCTTGACCAGTTTTGACGATGGCACACTGTACCTTCCAGAAAACAAAACAGAAAGTTATAAAAACTAAACTGATTCGTCTCCATCCCTCTCCCACTTCTCCTTGCATCTTGGTGGAGGTCAGCAATGATCTGATGAGCCTCAAAACTGCAGCTCTAGGCCAGCAGCACCACCTGAGGAAAATGGTAAATAGCTGTCTGGAGATGCATATGTTTGTAGACATAAAAGATTAAAGAAATTATGGGGAGAAGCGAGAAGCTGATTCATTTTGCCAGAAAGGGAGAGAAGTAATGCAGCTGAGTGGCCACAATGCTGCATCAGTGAAATCTATTAAAAATCCAAATGAATCTCAATGTCAGCCAACATGCTGCCAGAACAAATGAACATGGTGGCAAAGGGGAGCCTTCACTGCTAAGCTGACAAAAATAAATTAGTCACCTGTCAGTACTTGCTTAGAATTTACAAACACATCAGTTTTTGAGGGAAGAGCAGAAAATAACCAGCATATGAGCATTGCACTAGAGGGAGATAAGCACTTTGTGTTCATTTATGCAGTAACTAAACCCCCACCCCCTGCACAGTAAATGCCCCCTTCTGGGAGTAAGACACTGTCTCATGGAGGTCACAGAGATGCCTGAGCTGATGAAGGACCAGAGAAGCCTGGGGAGACACAAGTGCTGGAAGTAACCCAGCACTGCTCATGATCCTGTGTGACTGTACTGAACCACAGAGCCCCCAGTGCCTCCCCAGCTTGTAGGAGCTAGCCACAAAAATCATCCACTCCAAGTCTGCTCACATCCAAGCAAAACCAAGGAGGAGTTATTGGTATCTGCAGGCAAATTTTAGTCTTTGCTGTAGATTAAAGACAGAAGAGTTTAGGTTAGGCCACAGCTCTCCTTTGCTACTTCAATAGTAAGCATCACCTCTTATCCCTAGGTTTTGGTGGTGGTGGTGTGTCCCTCTGAGTCACAGGAAACCTTTCACAGGGTAAAAGGAGACTGGGAACTAGAACCAAGGGAATATTGCAGGAAATGGCACAGACATTTTCTGGCATTAATTTCTATTCTTTTTGTTCAGCTTCCACAAGGAACAAAGCAAATCTTTAGTGAAGCTGTGAAACTGACTGACACACCTGGAAGGCCCAAGAAAATGTGGACCTTTATATTGTTAGGTATTGATGCTGAAGTTGGCTATATTTGATCCAATCAAGAAACAAAAGCATCTTATGCAAATTACAGGTCCAGCTGGAGCAGCTTGAACTGCAAATGCTACATCTCAAGGAGCAGTGGGTGAGCAACCCCCCAGAGCCCAAAGACCATTGACAGGAATTAGCTAGGAAATCATTACAAGAAACAGGCTGGAGAGAAGGAGGATCTGCCACAGACAGTTCATAAACCAAAGCAGGAGACAATGTTCAGTCAGTCAAGTCATTTGCTGCAAATTATTTGCCCAGGGCCAATCTTGCTGCTGAAGCAATCAGTGAAGATGCACTACACGGAGCCATGCAGGAACGTAGTTAAGGGTAACAAGCTGCTGTACACAGCACTTTAATTAGGCCAAATGAGGAAAGGATAATAAACCAGCAGGTCACAAGGAATAAAAAAAATATCCATAACTGAACAGAATCAAATTATTTCTTTTTATTGTGACAGGCTGACATCCTAAAATGAGGCTTCTGGATTGGAGTGGTACCCAAACTCACACCGAGATCACCAGAGAGGGCACAAACAGCCCAGCAGCACCTCAGCCAGGCTGCTGCTAGCTCCAGCCCCTATCTAACACAAGAATTTGTCCATGGTTTATTTTAGCAGCAACAAATGGCTGGCTGAGCAGAGATGTTGCAAACTGGCTATTGGGAGGTAAAGGCAGGTGTGTAATTTCTTGAAATATTCTTTCAGGGCATGTGGCACAGAGACTCCTTTCAGCTACAAGCCATAAGGCTGAGAAATATCTATCATGCTTAGCTATGGGAACAGGGATTTGATGAAAGTGCCATCACGAGGTGATAAGAAGAATGTGATTGGAAGCTGATGTGTTATTGCTTAATTTAGACAGAGGAAGGCTCTTTTTTTGTCCATACCATCTGCCAGCCTAGAAACCCAAGGAATAAAGGCACAAGCTGCAGATGGCTTTTGTAATGGCTGTACTCAAGCACCAGAGGAGCAAGAAGGGTAGAAGCCATATAAATCAAGGAGCAATATTGCAGTGGCTGAGCAATAACCAAGCTGATAGCAGCATTTGGCAGAAAGAGAGAAAGCATGAGAGACTTTCCTGATTTGCTACATTACTATTGGGCTACATCAGGACAGGACACAGAGCTGGAGCTTCAGGAGGCTGTTTGGAAGACTGAGGTGCAAGCCTGGCAGGAGCAGACAAACCAGCACGGCTGCACAGACTAACAGCAGCCTCCAAGAAAAACAGACAAACACTGCTTTAAAATTGTGTTCACAAACATGGCTGTTCCCGACCTAGCTCTTACCCTTTCTTCTCTTTTTCCTGAGGGAAGAGAGAAAGAGAGTAGAAGCTAATTTACTTTAAGTTAGTGGAGAGAAAACAAGCTTGGATGCAACATGCAAGGCTCAGCAGGAGGAGCACAAAGTTCTGCTGGCAAAGCAGTCCCCTGAGATGACCGTCTGAGCTCTGCTGGGGAGCTTGAAAGGGTTGCTCTGCTTATCTTGTACCAGCAGAGCCTAGGTGTGCTGGACACAGAACAGCATGGCACAGTACAGAGGCTACTTCAATGTTTTCCTCTCTCAACCAACCTTGTTTACACAAATATAAAGAAACAAACACTCAGCACAGCATTAGTGGAACTGGGTTTCCAAGGGGGACTGACACACAGATTGACAGGAGAAACAGGAGAAGGCAGAGGGAAAATAATGTTTGATTCTGTTTGTTAAATACACACACCCTGATGTTAATCCCTTAGCATTTTTATCCTTGCTGCTTCACTGCAGTGTCTCTGGCCCACCTGAGCAGAGCAGAGGTCTGTGAAGACCTCACAAAGTACTCACAGCCTTCTTTGCAAGCACTTTACAGGTAACCAGCTCTGCCCTGGCTGCAGAGCCTGCAGCCAGGGAGAGGGACACCAGCACTGCCTTCAGCAACAGGGACACAGCAAAGCAGAGTTGCCCAGTGTGGAGGAGGGAGGAAAAGCTATGCTGCAACTGCTGCTGATGGGAAAGCAGAGATGGGATAAGGACCAGAGAATACATCCAACAGGTATCTGGTCTGAAGTCTATGTCATTCATTCATTGCTGGGAAATCCACAAAACCCAACTGGCCCCAAGAGCTGGACCAGTGGCCCTGAATCCCAGAAGCCTTGGCTGTACCCCATGTATAGAAGAAGGCCATCTCACTTGGATGAGCACCACTGACACCTATTGCAAGAGAGACATGAACAGTGTGAGTGCCCCTGGTCTGCAGCTGCTTAAAGCCAGTTCTCAAAGCAGCACTGGAAGGTTCAGTCACACAGTTGAAAAGGCAGAAACACCCTTGAGCCCCTGAGCTGCAAACGGCAATTGTTCCCTCCACAGAAAAGTCAGCACTGCCACGAGCTCAGATGGCAGCTTGAGTACCTGTGCCAGGAAGGCAGAGCTCATGTCCCATGCTGTGTGCCTGGCATAACCCTTCATGCTCATGCAAAGCAAATGGCAAACATGACCGTGTCAAAACAAGAGGACTGTGAGATTATTTGGGGTATCCATCACTGACAAATATGCACAAACAGCTTGAATAGACTCTTTGAGCAGAACCAGCTGTTGAGTAGACAAGACAGACTCTAGAGCATGATCAGTGATGAATCTGTCATGGGAAAAAAGAAATGGGGAGGGGGGGGGGGAAGAAAGAAACCTAGAACTGAACCATTTTCTTGCTAAATATTTGGCAAGGTCCCTGTGCCTTTACCAGAACTTCACAGGGAAGGGAAGGAGAAGGAGTGAGAATGAAAAATTCATGATGCCAAAATTCCTTTTTGACTTTTTTTCTTATTAATGATGTTTTTCACTTGGAATCCTTTTAATTTGGCATGGGAGTATGCCTTACAACAGCAGATCAGAAAGTAAACCACTGGTTTTACTGACCCTACACAAGTATTTGCCTTCTCATCCACCCCAAAGAGCTTTTTCCCAAGGAAACTTGTATGAGTTGCTTGTGTCCTTGCCAAACTTCAACATCTTGGTTAGTTCATATCAGATAGTCTTGAGGAATTAGGATCATAGAAGACAGTGTGAGAGAGAGGATATCTCAGGTATGATGACATTTGAGCTGTCTAAATGCACCCTTGGGGCTGAACTGGTCCCCATACACCCCAGAAACATTCAGCCAGTGTAAGGCACAAGCCCTACAGGCATCATGATAGATTCAAAAACCACCTTCTGCAGTAACACAGAATAGATTTACTTTAGGATAGGTTCAGAGCACTTGCAAGCCATAGTTTTCCTCTTCTGCAGGCAGTCAGATGTTTCTGGGCTATTCTGAAACACAACATTACTCTAGGAAATAGCACACTATCAGAGAGCAGATAACAGCCTGGTATTTAAGGCTACCCAAGCAAGTCCAGCAGCATCCCTTCCCCCTCCAGCATGGGTGTAGATTGCCTGGAGCAGGACTTTCCTTCCACTAGGTATTTTATTAAGCTCAGCACAGTGGTGTTGGCAGATACTGGGGCAAACAGCATCCATGCGGTATGGATGCAAACTCAGTGAGATGCTAGCGGGGAAACAAGGGCAGTGCTGGCCTAAGCCACGTGAGAAGGAATGAAGATTGCTGCCATACCCAGTCTGCCTTAGGCAAGCCAGCTGCCTGCAGGGACACTGCTCTCCTGACTTTGCATGTGGAAGCATCAATCAAGTAAGTTCAAACAACAGCACATCATCTAGGCTGCCGTCCCAGTAATTCACAACCTCCTGGAGTTAACTGGGATCAGGAGCAATGACTTTTCATGCACTAGCTTCATTAAGAGAGAAAAAGGGAGAAAATAGGGAAGAGCAAATCAGTGATGCAAGAGATGCCTCAAACTCCACCTTCTATACCAGTCCCTGTCATGAGGAAACCCTGAGGTCACCCACGGCATACATGCAAGTAGATTAACACCGTGGGGAGTCATTTCCTTCATTCCAAGAGCTACCACACTATTTGTGTGGGGTGGAATAGTTTACCCCAGCCTGTCCATCTGGCCTTCACACTCTTCAGCCTCACAGAGATCCATCCTGGAGAAAGCTGAGCTGTCCACATGTTCATCAGGGACCTGGCACCTGTATGCCAGTGCCATACCCTCAGGTAAGTGCTGCCACACCGCTCAGATGGAAACAGTAACAGCTCATACTGCACCTCTGGAAAGGAAATGAAACAGTGACTAATTGCTGACAGAAGAGGAATGGCACGCTGCCTCTGAACCCTAACATCACTGCAGAGGCTGCACACCGAGACACTGCTCTGCCTGCATCTGCTGCAGTGCAACAGCACCTCTAAGAGAGGAGCTGAGAGCGTTTTGCTTTGGCCTCACGCTACCCCCACTGCTCCTCAGCTGATTTGCCATTCAGATGATCTGTCAGAGGAGATTCAGCAACTCCTGGCATTAAAATAGCCCCTCCTCATGGCCTCACCACATGCCTCCAGCCCCAGAAGCAAAGGAATCAGGAGCTATGGATCACTGAAAGTGACTGCAGCTGACTGTGAGAAGTTTCTCTGGGCTGTTTCTGGGGGATCTGCAGCTGGCAGTGATGCAAAGCCCCCTGCGTTGGGCAGGAGCCTAAACTTCCACTGGGAAAGTTTCAGGCTTGTGCAAATCACAGCCACTGTTTTGAAGCAGCCTTGATTGGTTTATGAAACACTGTAGACAGCATTTCCTCTTCCCCCCCGAATTTAGAGAATAGCCACTCCTTTGATGCCACCAGCTGAACAGCTACTTCACACAGGCTCTAGCAGGCACACAGAGGCACCATCACTTCAGTAGCTGAGGTTAATGGCTTGGCAACTCATCTGGGGTTGACTAATTTTTTTCTAGTGATGTTTCTTAGAGTGCAAGGGGTTTTCACTGGAGTAATTGAAACATTTATTAAGATATGTACTACTCTGGTAAAAAGGCCTTCAAAGGGTGGGTTTTTTTTTCTCCCAGAGCTTTCCCTTCACCATCCCTTCAGAGCTTCAGCTCAGAGACCACTTGCAGAGCTGTTAAATGCTCATCCCCACCAAAATTCAACCTTGAGCAAAGAGGATCTAGCAAAGCATCTCTAGGTCAAATCCTCCCCAGGGCTGCTTTCTGATCAGCCTCTCTTTTAGGAGTTTAACAAATAAAAATACACCTGGAAATAGAACAGAGCAATGCCTGGAAAGAGAAGAGAGCAATATGCTTCAGCCACAGATCAGAGCAGCACAACACAACTGTAACTAGCTGAGCTCAGGCTGTTGGGCACAGGTCCACTGATGACAGCTCAAAAGGTGTAAGACAGCACAGGCAGCTTTCTAAAATGCTTGCAAGGAACAATGAAAAATGGTCAAATCAAGGAAGAAACACAAACCTTTTCTAGCTTTACATAGGACTGCTGAGGTCAGGTTAGAAAAAGGCATCTTTAACTCAAAAGTTAGAAAATACAGATATTAAAGTGCCCCTTAGGATGATGAGGAAAAAGCAGGCAGAAAGGAAATAAAAACAAATGCAACACAGAATTGAGAGGACAAACAAATATACAAAGGGAAGCAAAACATTTATCTGATGAGAAAGCAAACATGGAGATAGAGCCCTCAGATGTCTCATTTGTACAAGCCTAGAGGTCTACACTCAGCAGAGCAGCAATCACCCATGTACTATTCCTCAAATGCTTGAAAGTGGCTCCATACAAACATCTAAATTGCATGAGGACAGAGATTTGTACATCAACAGAAGTATTCAGCACTCATTAATGGTAATTCTCTTTCAAAATATACACAGACAACTCACAAAATAACAATAAAGGCAGCCCTAGCAAATGCTGCCTGCGAGCAACTGCACAGCATCAACAGCAAACAACAGAGCAAACTCTTGCCAGGTTCATCACAGATTAAATACATGCAGGCAAATCACAGAACACAAGGAAAAAAAGCCCTTACAGAGCCAATAGTGGATTGGCTTGCAGAGAACTCTCATGACAGAGGGCTCAGTTTGTTTTATGATCTATTTGCAATGAACTCTGCCACCTGTAACACTGAAGTACCCAACAGCCTCTCCGTGGTGTGTTTACTGTGAAGCACCACAAGAACCTTTCGTACCAGTTTGCATTCACAGCTTTTCCTCTTCCCTTCATGTGATGTGAGTTTCCTTTTGAATGGAACAAAAGGGCCTTCCCAACACTGAATATCCTAGTGAGGAGGGAAAAAACCCCAAAACATATAGAGACATATCCACATATATATCCAAAAATATTTATATTGTATATGTATGGATATAAACATCTGGGGTTATGTTTATATATATATATACATGAATATATTGTATATGTGTTTATGGTTTTATATATATGCATGTAAATATATTGAACTAGAATTAACCAGGTTGGAAAAGACCTTGTGCTTATGTTTTTATATATATGTACATAAATATGGTTTTGTGTATATAAATATATTGGGTATAGGTGTTTATGGTTTTATATGTGTATATAAATATATTTTAATATGTATTTTTATATATATATGTATATAAATATATTGAATTAGAGTTAACCAGGTTGGAAAAGAGCTTTAAGATCATCAAATCCAACCTATCATTTAACATCATCTAATCAACTAAACCATGGCACCAAGCACCTCATCCAGTCTCTTCTTAAACACCTCCAGTGATGGTGACTCGAACACCTCCCTGGGCAGCCCATTCCAATGGCCAATCTCTCTTTCTGTGAAGAACTTCTTCCTAACAGCCAGCCTAAACGTCCCCTGCTGCAGCTTGAGACTGTGTCCTCTTGTTCTGGTGCTGGTTGCCTGGGAGAAGAGACCAACCCCCACTTGGCTACAACCTCCCTTCAGGTAGTTGTAGGCAGCAAGAAGGTCTCCTCTGAGCTTCCTCCTCTCCAGGCTAAGCAACCCCAACTCCCTCAACCTCTCCTCATAGGGCTTGTGCTCCAAACCCCTCCCCAGCTTTGTTGCCCTTCTCTGGACACCTTCCAGCAACTCGACATCTTTCCTAAACTGAGGGGCCCAGAACTGGACACAGGACTCAAGGTGTGACCTAACCAGTGTGGAGTCCAGGGTAGAATGACCTCCCTGCTCCTGCTGGCCACACTGTTCCTGATGCAGGCCAGGATGCCATTGGCCCTCTTGGCCACCTGGGCACACTGCTGACTCATGTTCAGCCTACTATCAACCAGCACCCCCAGGTCCCTCTCTGCCTGGCCGCTCTCCAGCCACTCTGACCGCAGCCTGTAGCACTGCATGGGGTTGTTGTGGCCAATGTGTAGAACCCGGCACTTGGATGTGTGAAATCTCATGCCATATTTATATTTTCATATCTATTTTTGTAGATGTATATACATATATTTTAAATATGTATTAATCTTTTTATATGTATATAAATATGTTTCTATATATGTATTTATATTTATGTATATACAGGAGTTCCTGTGTGATCTGGTCAAGGCGATCCTGCTCTGGCAGGGGGCTTGGACTAGATTATCTCTCAAAGTCCCTTCCAGCACCTACCATTCTGTTATTCTGTGATAAATATAGATTTTAAAGTCTTCAAAATTGTAGGGGAAACAATTGGGTTAGATGAAAATTGTTTTAAAAGCCAAGAGAAGCATCCATAAATACAGGACAATTTGCTCCACCCTTTTATGTGGTAAGAAGGTAGAACCTTGAACAGTCTAACCAGCCTGTTTGGCCAACCTGAGGATGGAGAACGGTGTAGATCCCCAGGATTCCAAACACCCTGATTTTTGTATCACATGCATCAATAAACAGAGAGGAGCACAGAGCAGCTTGCTCCACACAGGGTTCAGAGAGGGGACACGTTACTATTTACAACACAGCACACGAGAACGACAGTGACACACACCACTCAGAGGTGATCCTTATTACTGGCTGCTTAAGGGATGATTTGAGAAATGATCTGGAAATTTAATTTTTAATTAAGGCAGGAGCCCTAAGGGCTCTCTGAGTTCAAGCATTAAGGGGGGAAAAAGAGGGGGAAATCAATTCTTGGTGATGGAGAGGTCTAGCAGAATCTAATAGGCCTGGGTAATATATCAAGAAGCTTTTAAGATCAGTCACAGAGCTTAACAGAGGAAAGCCTAAAACCCAATTTCAGATTAAAAAAATATGCTGTAAAGTAGAATGGATAGTCACCATTGTTCAAACCTCTGGAAAGCTACTGTCTTGAGCTCTGACACACATATTACTCATAAAATAGATAAATGATCAACTCCAGCACTCAGAACTTCCCAAGGAAGCCCTCATGCTTAGCTCCAACCAGCTCGGAATAGCAGCCATCTCCAAGTGACCTTGCCATCCCTCTAATGCTTCAGCATGGCAAGAAAGATCTACATTAACTAGCAGAATTAGTCATCCAAACATCCTAGAGGGAGGCTAATTTGTGCTGAGAGACACAACTAGTTCCCTTGATGAGCAGCACAGGTCTGCCAGGTTCATCACAGTGACAGTGGCTGGAAGACACATGGCACCAAGGCCATCTGACCTCCACAGTGCAGCTTCAGGAACAGTTACAGAATCAGGAATTGAAGATTTTTCATCCCATCTCTTGATTCCAAGCTCACAGAACCAGATGAGTTGAACCCAGAGGTGCCAAGAGAAAGGACTAACATTATAGAATGGCCACTCTTGTTATCTCAGAGACATTGTCATGATTGAGGAGTTCCCCAATGACTGGAGAACAGCAACCATGGCATCCATCTTCATAAAAAGGCAAAAATGGCCAGCCTGGGGAACAGTCTATTTGCCTTAGTTGGTGGGAAAGTCATGGAGTCCCTCTTGAACTACTGAGATGGCAGCAGCTGGGACCTGCCAGCACAGATTGAACAAAAGCACAAAATGCCTGATCCACCTGATTGCTTGCTGTGGGAGAGCAACTGGAGCTATGGTTAAGGGGAGAGCTGTGAATGTCATTTGCCTTGGCTTTCACAACAGTTTCAACATCACATTCCACAATCTTTTATACAGTTAAGGTTGTATTAGTCTGGAAAGGGGCAGGAGACAACTAGATGAGCAAAGAACCAGGTTGGGTGGTAGGGGTTCAGAGGGTAGGAATAAATGAGTACCTGGAAGCCAGCAGTAAGCAGAGTACTGCAGAAGTGTCCACTTCTGGGCCCCTCAATTTAAGAAGGACATTGAGACTCTTGAACATGTCCAGAGAAGGGCAATGAGGCTGGGGAGAGGCCTCGAGCACAAGCCCTATGAGGAGAGGCTGAGGGAGCTGGGGTTGTTTAGCCTGGAGAAGAGGAGGCTCAGGGGAGACCTTATTGCTCTCTACAAGTACCTGTGGGGAGGTTGTAGCCAGGAGGGGGTTGGTCTCTTCTCCCAGGCAATCAGCAATGGAACAAGAGGACACAGTCTCAAACTGCACCACGGGAAGTTTAGGCTGGAGGTGAGGAGCAAGTTCTTCACAGAGAGAGTTGTTGGCCATTGGAATGTGCTGCCCGGGGAGGTGGTGGAGTCACCATCCCTGGAGGTGTTCAACAGGGGATTGGACGTGGCACTTGGTGCCATGGTTTAGTAGCCATGAGGTCTTGGGTGACAGGTTGGACTTGATGATCTTTGAGGTCTTTTCCAACCTTATTGATTCTATACTTCTAAGACTGTACTGAGACCTGTCCTCTTTACTGGAGACCAACAGGAGCTGATGAGACCTCTATTGCTAAGTTTGTAAATGACATCACACCGTGGTTAAAAGCTGACACAGGGCAGGTCAGGGCTACCACTCAGAGGGACCCACAGCCACAGGCTGCAGGAAACACCAAGATCTCTGCTTGAGGACACACCTACACCCATGTGCATGTTTTAAAGAAGAAAGTTGGGCAGAGGAGCTGAGTGAGAAATGAGATGAATGGCCTTGTTTTCACAAACCTTCCCTCCTAAGAAACAAGTCATTTATCAAAGTGCTGTAATCCTACCAACTGTCATAACACTTGGTCTAATTACAGCTGGAGAACAATAAGCTGAATGTTCAGGAAGAAACTGTCTGCAACAAGGTTGGTAAAGAAGCTCTGCTATGCATGACCTTAGATCACAGGTCCAAAGGCAAGAAGAAGTACCACTGGGAAGGGGCTGGTGACAGTTGTATAAAGCAGTTTGAAAATTTGGCTGCTTAATGTTATGTGTTTTCATACCATGCCATTCCTGGTGCATTAATCTACATCAGGGAAGGGCTGAAGTGGATTCTCAGATGACATATTGATGGCAGGAGAAAGGTGTGAAATCCATCTTTTGGAGGAATACATTGGAAGCACATCCAGGAATTGTTAACAAGGCTAAAAAGCATCATGGGCTGAAACTCCATGCTGCAGTTTAAAGTGTCCTTCAAACCTCACCTTACAAAACCCACTGGAGGTCAACCATTCCTTCCTGCAGTGGTTTCAGTGGGACTGTTTGGGGGCATAAGCAGGAAGCAACAGCAGCAAGTCCACAATGGATGCATTCAGTGTGGGGAAGCCCTGCAAGTGCTGCTCTGGCACTGACACTTTCCCATCTGACACAGGATGACTGAGTTTGCAGCAGTACCTAGACCACACATACATTTCATTAGCAGACTCAAAGCAAAAGATAGAGGGGGAGAAGGGGTGGATCTTCTCACCAGTGACAAAGCTGGGCACTTAGGAAAACATTTTAATTTGGCTTCTTGTTACAGAGACTTGGAACCACCTGCAAAGCAAGATAACACCTGCATACTGTATAAAGGTGCCAGAGCAAGGACTAGGTAGACAAAAATCAAAATACAGAGTAACTCACACACACAAAATAGGACCACTGGGACCAAAGAAGACCGACTTTGACAGACAGCATCTCACTGTCTTGAAGGTGACTGAATCTAAAGCTCCTCCCATGGTTTAGGAATTGCTTAGCTCCACCCCTTGAAGAAAAGGTACCTCATATCACGTTGAAAGAAATCCTGTCATGTGCAACAGCAGATTTTCCAGCACTATCCTGAATGTATCTACCATGTGCCAGCTTCCTGCTGTGGGCAGTGTGGCAAGGAAGGGGTCAACTATGAAGGAAATGCATGAAAAGGAGTCTGTTACTCATCCATGAGAAAGGATTTAAATGCTCCCAGTGCATCTCCTACCTTCTGAAATGTACTGCTGTCTGAAGAACTTGGACCTAGGACTCCAGGAATAATGATTGCCACAGATCCTTCATTAGGTGTTGAAGCTGCCAGCATGCAATATGGGGTGGGTATTATCTGGATTAACTGGTAACAGCATCATGGCATTAAGGCAGCCATGGTCTCTGGTATCAGGCAGTTGTACTTCAGGCTTGAAGCAAGGAAGTGGTCCTCTATGACACAGTAAAAGATGAACACACAGAGTGTGTTACCAGCTGACACTCTGAGTATTGCCCTGGAAGGATCCCACATGGACCACAGCATCCACAGAGAAGCTGTTATGTGGAGGAAGACATTTACAGCCATAAAAGTTATAGATCACTTGCTTGAAAGGAATAAAACTGAAAAATAAAATCAGCTTTTAAACTCCATTCAACAATTAGAAGCATTTCTGGATTATTACTTTCTGATCAAGAAAGTTACCCTGTGAAGAAACAGCTAAGCTGAAAACTAGGCATCAGATGGTGGTGTCGTTTCAGACTGTCAGACCTGATTTAACTCAATGAAATTCTGCTGCCTCCAGTGGCTTTATTTGCCTGGGCAGGCACCCAACAGCAGCTCAGAACCCCCTGAGCTCAGGCTGCAGGAGGCTGGTGGAGCCCAAGCCCCCCGCGGGGGAGACAGATGGTGAGTTTTTCACGAGTACTTGTGACCTGCCAGCTCAGCTCAGGAGTCACCATGAGCAGGCAGGTTGAAGCAGCTGCACTGTGCCAAGGTGAGCAGTCAGAGCTGACTGCTGGGGTGAGTCCTGGGTGCCCAGGCAGGATGTGGGGCTGCAGGCTGTGCATCCTCCTGCTGGCAGGCTGGGCAGGGCTCCTCTGCTCACTGTGGAGCATGGCATTGAAGCTTCTACCGGCAGAAGTTTGAGCCTGGCTCCTTGGGCTTACTTGACAGGTACTCAGAAGAGAAGATCCACTGCTGAGAACCAAATTTCACAGCAACCAGAAAGAAAGCTGAGAAGTACCCAGCTGATGTCCCTGAACTGGGCATGCATGCAGGGGTGAGAAAGTAACCAGAGGCAATAATCTGCATAGGGCACAGGGGAGGAAAAGGAGCTGTTGCTCTCTTGCCTTGCCCAGGCAGGGCTGCAGCCACCCTCCAGCATTCACACCAGCACCACGGGGCTGCAATGGGGGCTGGCAAAGATCCAGTCCTGCTGTTTTGTATGCTTGTGGGGCAAGCAGCAGCTGCTGTTAGGAGAGGTTTAGGCTCCTCCTGAGATCATGTATTATACTTAGTTGAAAACGAGGAGTGGAACATTGTTAAAGTTATGAAGTGGGCATGCAGAGGAGGGCCCTTGCTGTGAACAGAATTAAAACCAAATTAAAACAAAAAATGAAGTGCAGTTTTGAGAACAAAACTCCCTGAAATAAAAGTGTTTTGAGTCCTGGAAAGGGAACACTCACTGACCCCATCAAGGGCTCTGATTAAACTCCCCACAACACCACACCACCTCTCCCTGGCACTGGGGCAGCTGGAGCAGCTTATGGCTTGAGGATGCTTCTTAATGCCCCTAGCCAGACATGGAGGCTGAATCATCAAAACCCCTTAAACAGATAAATTGTGTAGGCAGTCTGTGAAAATAAAACCCAACCAAGAGTAACCTGAGCAATGCCAGAGCCCTTGTAGAGTGTCAGGCTGGACACTTGGTGAGTGGGAATGATGCACCAAGGAACCTGCCAGGCCCCAGCCCTGAGCACGGCGGCTGCTCTGCCCACAGTCACTGCCAGGGACAGAACACAAGAGCAGCTCCAGATCTCAGCTAGGTAAACATTTAATACTCTCCACTCTGAATTTTCTTTCCCTTGAGGATAAAAGAGGATATGCTAGCTTATTTTGTAATAATGGAGGTATCTATGTCCCAAACAAACAACACCAAACAAGCAGGAACTTTCCTCTTCTAAAGGGAATAACTTGAGCCAGCATCTGACTGATGCCAGGGTGGCCTGACTTGGAGCTGAAGGAGCCAGGGTGGGGGACATGAAGTATTTTCAAGGTTAGAAACCTATCACTCACCATTTACTTTGTTTTTAAACACAAAATTCAGAACTATCTTTTGTAGGCAACAGAAGTTTCATCCTGATTGTTGTCAAAAACTCCTTTCACTTTTCATTTATTTTCTTCAGTTAAGGTGAAGCAGAAAAACCTGATAGAAAAACCTGAGAAGTGAAACCTTGCTTGACCTTTTCTTTCTTCTTAATTTCATGAGAGAGAAGCTGAGAATGCCTCCTCCATAAGCCCTCACTTTCTACAGCTATTCTGGTCCTCCTGTGAAAGGACGAGGGGAGGAAGTGAGAAAACCCAAGTCCTAGATTTGAGGCAAGAATAAAATTTCAACCAAAAATGCATTACATAAAAATCCTACATGCAAGTAATTAATGTTTAAAAGAAACCCCAGGTACTCCACAGCCTTTTTTTTTTTTCCCTCCCATTGATAGGTGTTTGACTACCAGACTGCTATTCACTGGGGTCATGCAAATACAAATTCACAGCCTGAAATTCCTGAAAAGATGCATTGAAAGCTTCCTTCCAGATGCATGTTGTTCACCATTTGCTGTTTGCCCACTGCAAAAGGCATCCAGCATCCAACCAGGCAGAAAAGCAACAGAGGTCTCAAGTAATCAAACTCAGCACAAGCGTTAAAAGAGCCTGGCTGTAAAGAGCAACATCATTACCCACACATCCTACTTGCTTAGGAACCTCAAGCATGGCAGAAAAAAAAGAGTCAGATTCATTAACTCTCTCCTGGCCAAAATCATTTGGTTGATAATGATGACAATAATAATGCTCTCCTTGGTGCACCCACAGGCAGCCCTTCCTCTGCTTGGGCTTAACGTGAGCTCTGACACTAGGTTTTCTTCCTACACTCCCTCACTTTGGGTGATGGGAAGCATGTCCATAGGTCATCTGAGAGCACAATGTCTACATGACAGCAGCTGTGTCATTTTCAGTTTGTTTTTTAAGCACCATATTGTGCTTCAGCTGGAAGCAGGACACTGACAATGAAAACTAGCTGATGTGCTAGCAGGCACTGCGGAGTCTGAGTAACACAGATTGAGTTAACCTCCTGAGGTGTCCCTGTGGAAAAAAGCATAACCATTGCTTCTTCTTAAAGCCTGTGCTTTCCCAAACACAACTGTAGGATCAGAGAAATGAGAATTACTCAGGCACTGCAGGCTGCAGTACTGTACACACATGGTATAGCTGCAGTCTGAGGCTCTTTGCCCACAACCCAACCTCTACTCTGAAATGTTAATGTGGAATCAGCAGGAACCATCCATGTGTACCACATCCACAGGTAGGGTGCCAGGTCAGCCTAGATAATGCAAAGCTTTTGCCTACTGCAGCTTAACAGCAAAAAGTCTCAGCTCTAATGCAGGGGCAATTTAGTCCCAGAGGGGAAGCCCCCTACTCCAGAGTTACTTTCCTTCCAACAACTGCACAAATATTTTCCTTTAGCAAGGAAATGGAGACCACAAAATGATTAGTTACACTGATATGCCAGGAGGCCAACAGGTGAGAAAGCCCTGGTTACACAGCACCAGTGTTGCAGAGCTCCTAATTAAACATCCATTCCTTTACAATTCAAGACAAGTTCCAGACAGTGAGCTGAAAATACATCTCAAACAGACCTTCAGCATTCAGGACCATCTGCTTCCTTTTTGCGTGAAGTATTTTTATTTGCTGCAAGTAATGAGCTTAAACAGATTTGAGGAGGTTTGTTATTAATAAAGGAATGTGAAAAATCTGCAGAAGGGAGAAAGCAGCATATTCTGCACCTGGGTCTGCTCAGGAGCCTGGGCGTTGCTTTGAAGGCTCTGCTTGCTGTTACATCCTCAAAACCAGATTTAGCTTTCAGAATAGAATAGAATAGACCAGACCAGGTTGGAAGAGACGTTTGAGATTGAGGCCAACCTATCATCCAACACCATCTAATCAGCTAAACCTTGGCACCAAGCACCCCATCCAGTCTCTTCCTAAACACCTCCAGGGAGGATGACTCCACTGCCTCCCTGGGCAGCACATTCCAATGGCCAATCTCTCTTTCTGGGAAGAACTGAACTTCTTCCTAACATCCAGCCTAAACCTCCCCTGCTGCAGCTTGAGACTGTGTCCTCTTGTTCTGGTGCTGGTTCCCTGGGAGAAGAGACCAACCCCCACCTGGCAGTGACCTCCCTTCAGGTAGTTGTAGAGAGCAAGAAGGTCACCCCTGAGTCTCCACTTCTCCAGGCTAAGCAACCCCAACTCCCTCAGCCTCTCCTCATAGGGCTTGTGCACTAAACCCCTCCCCAGCTTTGTTGCCCTTCTCTGGACACCTTCCAGCAACTCAACATCTTTCCTAACTGAGGGGCCCAGAACTGGACACAGGACTCAAGGTGTAGCCTAACCAGTGCTGAGTCCAGGGGCAGAATGACCTCCCTACTCCTGCTGACCACACTGTTCCTGATCCAGGCCAGGATGCCATTGGCTCTCTTGGCCACCTGGGCACACTGCTGGCTCATGTTCACCCTACTATCAACCAGTACCCCCAGGTCCCTTTCTGCCTGGCCGCTCTCCAGCCACTCTGACCGCAGCTTGTAGTACTGCATGGGGTTGTTGTGGCCGATGTGTAGAACCCAGCACTTAGATGTATTAAATCTCAAACAGGTTTCATCCTCAGCACTAAACTTCCCTTCACATGACACTGTTTAGGAGAGATAGAGAAGGATAATTTCCACACCTGAATTTGTGTTGGGAATAGACTGCTTCACAGGCAGAATGTAATTAGTCAGGTTGGAGCTTAGCCAGGATAGCAGGGTTAATGGCCCTACTGCTCCCAAGTGCCTTAATGAATGCAAATAGCAGAGGAGCACCCCTGAGGAGCCCATGGGGGCAAGGGCTGGCACCAAGGGTGAGCAGAGACAGAAGGTGCTGCTTTCCCTCAAAACCATCACTTGTACACACCCAGAAGCCAGGGTGACAGACAAGAATTTAAACTTGATAAATGCCCTACAGCCATGGGCAGTCAAATCTTATTTAAGCCATGCCAAGAGGTTGTACCATCACTGAATGCTCAGGGACAGTTTGATACAAGTGGAGCAGTCTTCAACCAGTGCTTTCTCCCCAGGTCTGTTATTAAAGCTCTGTTTTGGCCAATTCAGATACATGAAACACATCAGCACTTGCCATGACCTGGTCTGCTGAGCCAACCCTGGGCAGCAGGGGAGGTCATGCTAAGATTCCAGCATTCCCTTGGAGTAAAGTGAAGCAAACTGACACCAAACAGCTGATGAGTTGGGTTTGTTTGAGCCAATGAGAACTCTCAGCAACAGACCAGAGCAGAGGGAAAATAGGAAGAAAAAGGAGAGAGAGGGCTCTCCTTGTATGACTTTTACCCTTCAGATTTTTTCCCCTATCCCACTGTAGTGGGAAACAAGCAAGTGCCTGAGTGACACCTAGTTGTTGGCAGGGGTTAGCCCCCAACACTATCCAACTTTTCTATGCAGAAGCACTTGATGTGCAACAGTGCACAGGCTGCCAAAGAAGGCTCTAACCTGGGACAAATCTTCAATCTCTGCTTTGGTTTTGGAGGCACCACATGCTGGGAGCTCAGTGCTGCTTCATCCTCCAAACAAGCACCTCTATTCTCAATGGCAAGATGCAATCTGATCCACCTGACTGCACTTGCTAAAAATATGGAGGCAAGATGCACTTCCATCAATGGATGTGAGTCATTGCTCTCTTCTAGGAAGATCCAAAAAAAGACTCACCACTACCCAAAGAAAGAAAACTTCTTTTTTTTTTCCCCCCTTGTTTTTAAAAGTCTTTAACAAACTGCCAATGTCAACTTGGGAGCAGACTAGGAAACATTTACCCAAAAATCTTAATGAGATTCCTTTGGATCTATTTACAAGACAGGACCCCACTTAGAAAAGCAGTAAATACACAAGTCAGGTTTAAAATATATTAATAAAACAGAAGAGCATGGAGCTGCTCCCCACACATCACCCTGCTTAATGGTCCTTTAAATTTAGCTGTGAAATTCTCTGACTCAACCTGAGTAAAATCACATAGTCACTGCACTAATGGCCAGTGCATGGGCTGGAAGAGAGCTGCCATTGTCCCACTGAAAACTGTTAACAGCAATTGTTCCTCTAGGTTTGAGACTGAAAAGTGCTGAGA
Source organism: Melanerpes formicivorus (assembly GCF_026170545.1). Taxonomy (NCBI): domain Eukaryota; kingdom Metazoa; phylum Chordata; class Aves; order Piciformes; family Picidae; genus Melanerpes; species Melanerpes formicivorus. Next base: position 8,934,347 of record NW_027142366.1, on the reverse strand, counting down.
TGTCTGCTTGCCTGTCTCCCCACCCCAGCTTGGCTCTCCATTGTCTCTTCTGTGCCTGTGCTACTTGAGCCTGGGTTCTCCCAGGACTCTTTACATGCCATACCTTACCACCTTGAACCTAATTCAGGTTTCAGATGTCTGTAAACATCAGCTGCCCTCAAAGCAGGCAAAGTCAGGTCCCATGTAGGAAATGGCTCATCCTATCCGTCTGTTATGGTTTGAAGGTGGAAGACATAGATGAGGTAGGGTAGATGAGGGCCATATGCAATGCTGTTTCTGAATAAACTAAACCAGGTTGGAAGAGACCTTCAAAATCATTGCGTCCAACCCATCAACCAATCCAACCCACCCAAACAACTAACCCATGGCACCAAGCACCCCATCAAGTCTCCTCCTGAAAACCTCAAGAACAAGCACCAAGTACATTCAAGAACAAGCACCATTGGAGTTTCCTTCCAGGCTACCCAGGACTAGCCTCAAATGCAGGCAAACAGTGTGGGGCAGGCAGCCAAAACAGCCTTGAGTAAGCTCAGTTCAACACCACAAAAGAAACCAGACAAGTAGGTAAGGCAGGAGGCTGCCCATCTTTCTTGCCAACTTACTTTACTGCCAACTTTGTGCATCCAGGATCATTTCTCATCCCTCTGCAGGCCCATGACAACTATGTGCTCCTCTGCTTCCTCTCTCCTATCTTCTGGTTGCTTTAGTCAGGCAGACAGCAACAATTTGCAAGCAATCACTAGAAAAAGCCCTCAGTCAGTTTTGGGCAATGTTTTCCATTTTCTCAGGCTGTCCTGCTTGGTAAATGATGTTAAACTGCTTCTTCCAGCTGGTGTGAAAGATGGGTGGATACTGTGCCCTTTAGCCCTGCAACTGGGGCTACATCAGAGGCATGCTTCTTGGAAGCCATTAATACCTTTTAAACAAAGTACTTTCTTTTTTTTTTCCTACTGACATTTTATTTAATGCTTTGAAGCTCTAGAACTAAGTATCTTCCTTCCTCCTCTAGTGCATATTAGCCTTCCCTACCAGATCTTCAGCTGGCATAAATTTGGCCTCCCAACCCCAATTCATTAAACAATGTGAACATGTGCATTCAGTTAAAGAGGCTGTTCACACGCTCAGTGCTTACAGACAGGAATTCTCAACCAACCATGGCACCAAGGGCCTCATCCAGGCTCTTCCTAAACACCTCCAGGGATGGGGACTCCACCACCTCCCTGGGCAGCACATCCCAAGGGCCAATCTCTCTTGCTGGGAAGAATTTCTTCCTCATCTCAAGCCTAAACCTCCCCTGGCACAGCTTGAGACTGTGTCCTCTTGTTCTGGTGATGGTTGCCTGAGAGAAGAGACCAACCTCCACCTGGCTACAGCCTCCCTTCAGCAGCAAGAAGGTCGCCCCTGAGCCTCCTCTTCTCCAGGCTATACAACCCCAGCTCCCTCAGCCTCTCCTCCCAGGGCTGTGCTCCAGACCCCTCCTCAGCTTTGTTGCCCTTCTCTGGATACCTTCAAGACTCTCAATGTCCTTCTTGACCTGAGGAGCCCAGAACTGGCTACAGGACTGCAGGTGTGGCCTGAGCAGTGCTGAGCACAGGGCAGGATGAGCTCCCTGCTCCTGCTGCAGGACAGGTTGCCCTTGGCTTTCTGGGCGCACTGCTGGCTCCTGTTCAGCCTCCTGCCTAGCAGGCAGGGCTGGTTTGGCTGGTGTAAACCTTCACTTGCAATTCAGAGAAGGACATGCCCAAGCCCAGTCTGCTCCCCAGCATACCTGTGAAACAACAATTTCCCCAAAGAAGCTTTTCTGCAATGGGAAAGGGCCAACTTCCCAGGCACTTGTTCAATTACTGCCTGATACTGTAGCACATAAACATCCCTGAATAACAATATTCCTTCAAACATGGAACAGTAATGTTTGAGTAACTGGAGCAGAAATATAGTTCACCCCAGGCAAGAGATAAATTACATTAATAAGTGTGGTAGTGTTCTTTTAATTAGTTTGATAAGACATGACAGAAGATGGCATTATTCAGAAAAGCTTCATTTCCTGAAGCATGGAATTGTTAGTGGAGATCCCAGCCCCTGGGTTTGGGGGTTTAGGTTGCTTTGATTTTTGTATTGTTTGTAAAAACAAACAAGCAAACACACCCCAAAGCAAATCAAACAAAGAGATTTGTCACTATCTAGAGCATTGCTTTCAAGGTTTCACAAAGCAGGCAAACACAGGGGCATTACCAGAGGCTGATTTGTTACTTGGTGTCAATAGCACGTTTCCCTCTCATACCCAGTTCAGCTCTGCTCCTCTCTAAAGGGGTCCTGCCCACAGTCCCTCTTTTACTGGTCCATCTCTCATATACAGAGAGAAAATATTAGCAAATAGTTTCATTACCCAGCAAGGTAAGTCAAAACCTTCAGAAGGTTCTGCTGAGTCCCCATGCCAATGCTCTGTAAGACACAAACTCAGACATGGTTCCCATCCTCTCTGTGCTACGTTACTTATTTATTTACTGGATTTACTGTGCCATTAGACTCAGCAAGACCTGCTGTGCTGCTTATGCTTTTCAAATGCTTGAAGCTGTGAAGTGTCAGGTCTGGAGAATCTATTTGACAGTGTCCTTGTGGAATCAGAACTGGCAGCAGAGGCTTTGCTGAGGTCCTGAATTCATTTCTGTTTGGGTCAGGCTCCTCCACCACACCTTCAACTGCAGCCCTGGCCTTCCAAAAAAAAGCCCCATGTACAGGTCACCAATTCACTGATTTGGTTAATAAATTCCAAAGCATACCTCCAGGTACTGTGAGGGTGGCAAGACTCTGAAATGGATTGTCCAGAGAGGTTGTGGATGGCTCCTTCCTGGAGGCATTCAAGACCAGGTTGGATGGGACCTTGAGTAACCTGGTCTAGTTGAGAGGAGTCCTTGCCCATGGCGGGAAGGTTGGATTAGATGATCTCTAAGGACTCTCCCAGCCTAGGATGTTCTATGATTCTATGAAATATTTCTCTCTATATATGACTACCAGGGAAATGAGAGCACATCCTTTCTTTGATTTTGCTGCAAGAAGTAGTATTTTCTTTCTGAACTCAGAAGGTAGGTTGTGGCTAAAACTTAAAACCCATCAGTGCATGGTTCCACAACAACTCATGTGCCCACACACAGAGTCAGTCCTGCCAGAATAGAGACATTTTGCTGTCACCAAACCCTAGTTTTCCAAGTCAACTTTGCTGCAGTGGATAAAGTGGTCTTTCCTGCCCATTGATCACACAAATGCAATTTGGAGACTTGTTTTCTCCATGTGACAGTTGCAGGAGACAGACCTGATTAAATATTTCTGTTCTGATCAAGAAGCATCTCACAGGCAACTCTGTGACCACAAACCAAATCCCACCCTAGAGCTGAGCCAGGCAATATGCCCCACAGGCTGTGCTTAACTATGCTGCTTCCAGACCTGCAAAACAAGACTTGACACCAGTGCACAATGTGTTTTGTGCTTTAGGGAGAGAGACACACTCATCACACTCTTCTCCTCAAGATCCAGAAAACATTGCTTACAATCGAGGGACCCTCAAGGTTTTCACATCTTTCCTGAAGTACATCACAAGGGTTCAGCCACCCTTCAGCATCTCTCCTTAATGCCTGCTTCACAGCAAGGGTTCAGCCACCCTTCAGCATCTCTCCTTAATGCCTGCTTTATTCATGCCCAAACAGCCAGGGGTCATGGCTCCATGTGCTGTTTAGCAAGCAGCACCAAAGGCAGTACTAACAAGTCTGATGGTATTGAATTTGATTTACATTTCAAGTGCAACCTGTTCCCTACAAGAATGCCCTGTTACATGTCTTTTAACAGCACAGAAATGATAACTGATGTGCTGTACTTCTTGAAGCTAATGGCTATTTGTTGCATTTGTGACTGCTCAGTTGCAGAGATTATGGCCTTGATGTTGCTCTCAGTTGATCAGATGAGGATTAACTGCTGTGAAACCCATGTGTTACTCCAGCATTACATTTGAAATCAGGGTTGGCATGAACACAGTGAAAGAAACACAGCCAGGTAAAGGATGGTAAAACACACAGACTTTGCTCTTTGCTCCAAAACACAGGAGAGCAGACGCTTTGGGATCAGTACAACTCAAAACACTCCTCCCACCAATACCAACTGACATCACTGTGCTTTGCCTGATCCAGAGCCTGGATGCTCAAAGGTAACCAGAAGCACAGCAGACACCCCAGGGTGATCACAAATTTTAGAGTACATTCTTCTTTCTGTCACTCGACCTCTGTGACATGCTCAGCCTACTGCTGTGTTAGCCCCAACCACATGGTCTGACAAGTCTGGCAGCCTTCAGCTCAAATCACTTCTCTCCTCTTCTTGTCTCAGTGTGGAACATCCAAAATGCTCCATGACACAGCTACCAGGTGAAACTTCCCCTGAGGAAGCTCACCTTTTATAAAGTTCCTATCTGCAAAATGTTAGAGCTACCAAGGGAAGGAGGGACAGGAGGAAGAAAGCAGATTTTGTGCTTGCTCAAAGTGTTGAATTCATCTTTGATGCCAAGCTAAGTGCTACATTTCCATGCACCAGAAACTTTTTATCTTCATTTTTGAAAGATTATTGTTTTCCTTCCAAGCTACCTCATTGTAATTGTTGGTTGTCTGTTGTTTGTTTGGTGGTTGTTGTTTTTAATTCTAAGAACACATGTTTAGGCACAGATAAAAATAACAGCCCCCAAACTTCTGCTTTAAGAACACCCCCCTCACTGGATGCTTTTTAAGATGGCAAGACCTATGGCTTGCACTGAAAGAACCACCAATACAGGCACTTTCTGGCTCTCCCTTGCTACCCTTTAATGCATTCTGACCACCAGTGCAATTGTTCCATCTGTTTCCAAAATAAAATGGCCTTTTACTGCTAGGCTATTCTCTATCCAAATACTGAACAGCTTGTAGCTAAGTATTAATCCATAAACCCCTGAAAACAGTATCTTATTAATTCACAAAAATCAATATTCCAGTACACATTTTGGAGTCAGTTCATTACTGTTAAGTCCAAATTTATATGATAGCCAATGGAAAACTGTCCAAAATGTATCTGTTTACCTATAATGAAACAAACTGGCTGCTGAACCTCATTCTGCCAAGAACAAGCTCTGTGACAGGGCTGTGATTCAGGGTAAAAGAACAAGTGATCTTACAGGGGATGTAATCCTGGTGCAGTACTTATCTCATTTTTGGCAGAGAATAACACAGGTACTCTTTGGTTTTCTTCTTCTTCTTCCCCTGTGGCCAGGATAGTTAAAGAGATCAAGCTCTGTACCTGTTCTGAGGACAGTTCTTAACTAGGGCTGTCTGTCAATTCAAATCTCTCTGAAAAGGATGTGACAGCAGAACAGGCTTAATTGCATCACTTTGGGTGTCCCTTCACATTGCTTTGAGCCCTGAGTCCTATAAAGACAGATTCTCCTGGATATAATTCTATTATCTTCAAAAATACATGGGGGGAAGCAACATTTCAAAGCCTATAGCTCTTATGGTGGTGCTGTGTAGCCGTGGTCCAAACACAACAGCCAAAGACCCTGGTGAGAATTTTTCTGCTGCTTTCAGTACATATCTGGTGGGAGGTCCTAAAAGAAAATGAAGCCCTGAATTGCCAGAAGCAGAATTCTGTTGCCATCCAACACATACAGATGTAATTGCACCTAGCTATGTCTATATGTACACACATGTGTATATGATAAATCCTTGCATTTCATTTCCCAGTAACGGCAAAGGTGTTTGTTTCTGGATCTAAGGGTTTTCATTACTGACCACTAAAGCCTGATCGTTTTACACATGCTGACATCAGGCTGTAAAATTTTCCTTTCCCTTCTCCCTACTTCCCAGAATGAAAGTGGTTCATGAATCATGAAGGTTAAATACAAATAACTTGCATTACCACTCACAAGAAGACATGTGGTTAATTGCTGTCTGCCTTCGTTGTTAATTGCTGAACAACAGCGTGCTGGCACACCTACCACAGGCTTCTGCAGATAAACAAACACAGCATATGCCCTAATTGTCTGTGTTCTCTTTGCACCACTTTTTCTTCCAAAACAACAGGGGTAAAATTCACAGATCCTGCCCATAAACTCCATTTCCTTAAGCTAAACATGTGAATTCCTGTGCCTGTGTTACACCACCTCAGAGAAGAGTCAGGCCAAACAGAAAGATGTCAAGGCAGTCAAAGGCATCTGCTCTCCAAGACCAAGATTTTGTCCCCACCACTTCACAAGCTCTGTTAATTCTGCTTCTTATTCCATTGAAACACTTCCTTCCAAGACCCATGCATGACAAGACCATACCAGGCATACCCTGCACCAAAAGAAACCTACAGAACAGGAAAACAAGACAGAGTTAACACTCACCATAGAATGGTTTGGGGAGATGGAGTACTTTCACCATCTGACAAAGCATTTCTTTCAGGCTTCAGTCCTTTGGAAAGGGAGAACTTTCTGCTGAGGAAAGCAGTCATCCTGCTCCACTGTGCTGCCGTTTGAAGCCTGTCCAGGCTCCCTGGGCCCTTGCCAGCCCTTTCCTGGGTTATCTGTGAGATTTCTCCTTGCTGCTAAGGAAAAAAAAGATGGGTCAGTCAGGCCCCCAGTGCAAGCATTGCCAGAAGCACTTTTTTTTCCTGTGAGACAAAGTCTAGCCATGAGGGCAAATCTCCCCTCTGGAACAAATATTGATCCTGCAAGGAGCTGTCGTGCTTCAGCCTTCCTGCAAACTGGAACAGCCTGGGCAGGACAGAGCCCTAGCCCCTGAATGTGAAAGTACAATTTGACTCACGAGATGAGATGCATTGTCAAAGGGTCTCTGAGACAGAGGACTACACAGATTAGATACAACTTATTTCTCAGATCAAATCAATGGAGTGAGGTAGGAAAACAGCAGAAGTATTTGCTGGGATGATATACCATCTGCTGGAGTTTCTCTTCAGCTCCCATATCACATCCTTGTTAACTTCCCCATTGCTATCCCTCACAGACATTTTATTTTTTTCCTTCCCTTTCCCATAACATTAACCAAGTTCTGATGGAGAGCAAAAAGTGTTTCTTCTCACTGGATTTCATTTTGTTTCTGGAGAAACAAGAGTCTCAGTAACCATGTTTCCTGGTCTATTCTCGGCCATGCTATGTTCCTGACACTCAGACTGAAAAACCTGGAAGGCAACAACCTTGCCAAAATAATCAGGTTGGCATGCAAAGGAGAGAAAAACAAATCAGTGACAGAAGTGACTGGGGAGCTGTAGGTGCTACTTTACAAGGGAAGACTGAAAAACTCAGTATGTGGAAACAGGCTGAATGATAATTAAATCAGCATGGTACAGGCTGTAGAAGCATTAAAGGCCAAATCTCCAAAGTCCTGGAAATCTAGAGGATTTAGGTATTTGAATGACTCTGAGATGCCAAGTGATCAGGCCAGAATCTTTCCCCCTCCCCCTGCCCCCTTCTCTCTCTTTTGAGGAGAATTTTTAATTTCAATATCAAGTCACCGGAGCCAGCAGAGTTTGTGGAACTTTAAAGATCACCCTACTTGCTCTGAGAAAAGCAACAGAATTACAGCTGAAGAAATAAGAGGATGTTTAGGGTGATCTACAGACTCAGGGGTGACCTTATTGCTGTCTACAACTACCTGAAGGGAGGTTGTAGACAGGCGGATGTTGGTCTTTTCTCCCAGGCAGCCAGTACCAGAACAAGAGGACACAGTCTCAGGCTGCGCCAGGGGAGGTTTAGGCTGGATGTGAGGAAGAAGTTCTATACAGAGAGAGTGATTGCCCATTGGAATGGGCTGCCCAAGGAGGTGGTGGAGTCACCATCATTGGAGGTGTTCAGGAGGAGTCTTGATGGGGTGCTTGGTGCCATGGGTTAGCTGTTTAGGTGGGTCGGATTGGATGATGGGTTGGACACAATGATCTTGAAGGTCTCTTCCAACCTGGTCTGTTCTATTCTATTGTCAAGTAATGGGATAAAACTGAAAGAAAAAAAGTCATAGTATAAGGTGAGTGCCTTGTATTTGCAGATTGGTGCAAACGAAGGAAAGACGGAACAGCAGCGCACCTCACTCTGCACCACGCAGAGCCTTGTTCCCTTGTGGGGGAGGTTAAGAGGTGCCACTGTCTCATATTCCTGTAGTAAAAAAAGGAACACTGGACCTTGCAGCTCCTAACAGGGCAGAATTCCTGGTCCTTGGCCAGTCCTGTTTCACAGTCTAGCTCACTTGCAGAGCTGGCAAGCATCTGAATCCACTGCCCAGATGGAGGCACAGAGGAAGGTACACTGCCTGCCTAAGGTCGGTCACCCAGCAGGCCAACAGCAGAGCCAGCAGGAGATGCCAGGCCTTCAGGGTCCTGCTGTGAACCATCTTGCCTCTTCTCACTGGCTGTTTCCATTCCTGATAGTCGTCATTCATTGCACATGTCAGTAAAACCCAAACAATGCACAGCAAATTATTATTATTATTAATTTCAAACCCACACATGGAGGGCGGCTTTTCCCACCGCTTCCTGGCAGATTCTCCCTGGAAATTTGGCAGATTGGTACGAAAACAAATATGTATAAATTAGCGATATCTAACGTGACATGAATGAGAATATTCGCTCTCTTTAATCATTCCCACAAGCATTTTGTCATTTTCCTGTCAGTTCTCTTGATAGGAAAGGAAACTGCTTGGCAATTTTAATCACTTTCCCCTGAGCACGTTGTGTGCTTAAAGCTGATCTAAAGCTAACGTATTGGAAACGGGGGAAGCTGGTGAGAAATAGGGAAGAGCTCTCTTTGTTTCTATTTCAGAGTGAAAAAAAACATCCACTGGCACTTTTGTAGGCATCTTGCTCCTCCCCACATCTCCTCGAACATGCAGAGACATTATCTCTTTGAACCTTTCTGAGAAGGAAAAGGACAGATGCTTCCAGTCAATCCTCTTGATTAATCCCCAAACTTTCAACAGCCATTGGCTTCCTCTGTGTGACCTTGACATCATGTTCAGAGCTGTGCATCTCTACCCTCACATTTTCAAAGGCATCTGCACATTGCCTGCATCTTTATTTTCCAGCCCCAGACACAGAAGAAACAAATGGTGAGCTCAAAAGTTGGTGACGTGCACCATGGCCACGCCACCCTCCCTGCTCATCCCCAGGGAAGTTTGTTGCCCTGTTTGGATTCCAATTCCCCATAGAATTTCTTGCACACTGCAAAGCAAGCCTGGAGCTCTGTACCACACTTCTAGGGATAATCAAAAAGCAGCCTGATAATCTGATGACAAAAGTGACACCGTGATGCAATATGATAGATTGCAATAACCTTGCTGTGACATTGCACAGAAGGAAATAAGAACTGCTAGGAAAATAATGTTTGATATGAACCGAGTAAGACCATAGAATCAATAAGGGGGGAAAAGACCTCAGAGATCATCAAGTCCAACCTGTCACCACCAACCTTATGACTACTAAACCATGGCACCAAGTGCCACATCCAGTCCCCTCTTGAACACCTCCAGGGATGGTGACTCCACCACATCCCCGGGCAGCACATTCCAATGGCCAACAACTCTCTCTGTGAAGAACTTTCTCCTCACCTCCAACCTAAACCTCCCCTGATGCAGCTTGAGACTGTGTCCTCTTGTTCTGGTGCTGGTTGCCTGGGAGAAGAGACCAACCCCCACCTGGCTACAATCTCCCTTCAGGTAGTTGTAGACAGCAATAAAGTCTCCCCTGAGCCTCCTCTTCTCCAGCCTAAACAACCCTGACTCCCTCAGCCTCTCCTCATAGGGCTTGTGCTCAAGGTCTCTCCCCAGCCTCACTGCCCTTCTCTGGACACATTCAAGTGTCTCAATGTCCTTCTTAAAGTGAGGGGCCCAGAAGTGGACACAGGACTCAAGGTGTGGTCTAACCAGTGCTGAGTACAGGGCAGAATGACCTCCCTCCTCCTGCTGACCACACTATTCCTGATACAGGCCAGGATGCCATTGGCCTTCTTGGCCACTTGGGCACGCTGCTGGCTCATGTTCAGCCAGCTGTCAATCAGTACCCCCATGTCCCTTTCTGCCTGGCTGCTCTCCAGCCGCTCCAACCCCAGATGGCAAACATCACCTCATGCCCCAGAAGTCAGGACAATTCACAGCAGCTGCAGATGTTGAATGGGGCAGCAAGTGAAGAGAGAGGAATTAATGACTCTTGATTAGCTGGGCCCAAGAAGCTCATGTGGGATATCTAGGCCCAGGAGATAGGAAGCTTGCTCTTTGGAAAGGAAACTTCCAGGCAAGGTGTCCAAAACACCCTTTATAGACTCGAATGAGGAGTAGCTCTGGTGAATGAAGATGCTTAGCCATTCCTCTAATCAGAGGTGTCCAATAAAATCTGCTCTCCCACCAGTGTAGATGCATTTCTTTGTTAGCACCCTTTTACAATTAATAAAATGTGTGTTTGTGCCTATCACTTTTATCTTTTCATGCCTCTCAGCCCCAGCTGTTATCCATCTTGCCAATAGTTATTTATTACTTTATGATTATAGGCAAGGCAGGTAATGACCTATTAAATCACAACCCAACACTTATTATCACCAAAATCATACTCCAACTGCTAGAAAAGAATCACTTCATTTCATATGTGCTTAGGAGTTTACTTTCCTTTGCAGCTGAAGTAATAGATGGTTGCTGTAAAACCTTTTTCCCAGGAAACTGGCAGTTGGAGTGAGCACTATATAGCTCATGTCTAAACTGTAAACAGAGGAATTGCTCTTGATACATATTCCAGGCACAGAGCTATGCAGAAAACAATAGCAAATGCATTTTAGGTTTTATCCTACAATGTGCTCTAAACAAGTGCAGGCATTTGTCAACACAGGACTGTATTCCATTGGACAGCCACAGGTATGAGGCAGGTGACACAGGCAGCCTTCCTCCAATCCTTTCCAATTCTCCCCCCAAACCCAGGCATGACTGCTCTCAACAAAGACCAGATCCAGCACAGCTATGGACACGTTCTTCCACTTGCAGCAGGAGAAAGAGGGAGGCAAAAAGGGGTGCCAGACCTTAGCACTGTCTTTCCAAGGAAACACTCCTTGCCAAACAAGAAAGCCAAGTGTCAGCTTGCACCATCACCTATGTTTTTATGACTCTTGATGGGTTGTCAGCACTGCAAAAATCATAGTGGCAGAAACAAGCCCTTGCAAGGAAACAGCAAGCAAGAAACTTGGTAGGTAGTTAGATCAGGTATAAACCAACCATATGTATTCTACATGAGATACTGATTTAACTGCTAATCAAATAACTACCCAAGAGTCTTTGCTTAGCCAGAGGCTAAAAAAAAAAAATCTCACTTGGAAAGAATTCAAAACCAGGGCTAAATAAAAAAGAAGAAGAATATAAAGAGTGTAGTTAAGTTTGACATGCTTGCATGCAAGACTTTTGAGATAAGCAAGTTCAAGTCTTCTGCCAAGACCTGACTGGCTGCCAAAAGGTCATGTTCATAAAGGCTGCAAGCAAATCACTGGCTCAGGTCTCCATCCAGAAACATGTGAAGTTGGAAAAAACCCTCTACAATGTTCTGTGAGTTACTTTCCCCACTCCCAAACAGCAACCAGTGTAGGGAAAAAAAGTATTAAAAGTATTTATTAAGCAAAATAGGAAAACATCAGTGCAGCAGATAAAGCCATCATATGATCTCTGCACATAACACCTGCTTCTTCAAGTGTAATGAAAACTATCTGACAGTCTCTCCTCCAGCAAGGTGGTTCCTAAGACAGCTGGTTGCTGTCTTCCTTGTGCAATAATACCAGACTCACAGGTCAGGACTCAGTCAGCAGTAAAGTCCAATTCAAGTCACTGTTGATTTGGCACAAGACTGGTGAGAGGCCTCGGCACAAAGCCCTATGAGGAGAGGCTGAGGGAGCTGGGATTGTTTAGCCTGGAGAAGAGGAGGCTCAGGGGTGACCTCATTGCCCTCTACAACTACCTGAAAGGTGGCTGTAGCCAGGAAGGGGTTGGTCTCTTCTCCCTGGCAACCAGCACCAGAACAAGAGGACACAGTCTCAAGCTGCGCCAGGGGAGGTTTAGGCTCGAGGTGAGGAGAAAGTTCTTCACTGAGCGAGTCATTCGTCATTGGAATGGGTTGCCCGGGAAGGTGGTTGAGTCATCGACCCTGGAGGCGTTCAAGAGGAGATTGGATGTGGCACTTGGTGCCATGGTCTAGTCATGGGGTCTGTGTTGATAGGTTGGACTCGGTGATCCTCAAGGTCCTTTCCAACCTAAGTGATACTGTGATACTGTGTGATACTGTTGATTTGGCACAAGTTGCATCTCTGCTGCCAGGCAGTTCTTTCCCCACTCCACCCGTGCTTGACCTCCCTGTGGCAAGCTTCCTTCCACCTATTTTCTCAGCAAAACCATGATCCCCTGTACTCATACACAGAGAACTCCCTTCGGTGGTAGCTTTTGCTCTCCATCTTAAGCAAGCTCTTCCAAAATCTGTCTCAGGCTTCTCTTTTTCAGGTTCAAATGTTTGCATCCTAATAGTAGAAGCCATTCCCTGGCTACATTTAGGGACATGCTAAGCACACTTGAGCGTAATAAATCTTGTGCTGGTGCAATGAGGAACTTTTCATTATAATGTGCCCCCTTTTTAACAGAAATTTATCTCAAAGGGGAAAAAAAAAGCCAAAGGAAATTGTTCACATCTCAGTGCCTTTGGGCCCTCACATTTATCTTTCCTTCCCTGCACCAGAGTGTTTTGCCTGTTTGGGGATTCTCTTTCCTCTGAAAATCCAACTCTAGGAAGGGAGGCATGGAGTTTTATTTTGCTTGAAGACCACAGCATCCAGACATGTGGCAGCATGAGATTTGAAGTTGTTTCTTATGCTCACTAAAAGGTTGAGTCCTCAGCTGATACAAGCAGGCTCAGCTCTGCTTTGACTTCAGCACAAGATGGTTGATGAAAATACGTCTCGACAATCTTGGAAGCCGAAGTCAGGTGACCCTGTGTGACCCCACAGAGAGTCATATGGAGAGAAGGATAAACAATACAGCTTTCTCAAGTATATTACTCATTTCTCTTCCAAGAACAGCCCCTATAGACTATCAATAGAATTACTCTTTCAGAAGCAGTTAATTGTGCAGCGGAACACAGAGAACCAGAAGATCTCCAAGGTATCAGTGGAAAATAATGATGAGAGACTTCAGCCCAAGAAAACACACCAAACATATCAGTTACATCATGTGGAAACTCCTGCTGACAGCTGTCTAAAGAGCCCAAAGGGTCTTAGATTCCAGGAAACTATTTGCTGTTAGGAGGTTGCTAATATTGGGGGTGTTTTGAGCTTTGCCTGTGCAAGATCTAATGGAAAGCTTAACTGACTTTTTTTTTTTGTCTCTAGACCCATCTGCTTGTTTCTCTTTTCCCTGTTATAGGCACTTTCAAAAATGAAGACCTGGAAGAAATGTGTGCTGAGGGTTCCTAAAGTGTTGCAGATGAAAGGAAAGTTCAAGGGAATTATTACTGCTTCTAGTTATTTGTTTGTTTTGAAACGCTGCACAGAATGTCATAGGGCACGACAGGATGCAGGATCTGTGTCTACATAAAAGACCTGCCAAATGCCTCACTGGGTGCTCACATTGCTCCAGCCACTTCTTACATGCTATCAACTGAGATGCCACAGCCAAGTCACAATAAACACTGATCTTCTCACTCCCTTTGTCCTCTCACACAGCTTTGGCTAAAGCCTATCACTGGAAGACACAAAGTGGGGACTGTAAAGAAAGTCAACCTGGCAGCACCTTGATAGGCAGGCTTCCCAGCCATAAAGCAGAGGCACCCAGAGTAATCCTACATTTGCAGCTCTCTGTCTTCTCTGGCAAGTTAAGAATGGACAGTGAGGCTGAAGAAGACATTACTCTTGCAGATGGTAGTGCCTGCAGATGAAGGCTGCAAAAAAGAAGCAAGGTGACTAGGGAAAAAAGAAATCCTCTTGCTTTAAATAACTTCTTTGCAGTGTCTGAAACAGAGCTGGAGCATGGGAAGATGAGCTGCTCAAAACTTGCCTGTCAACTCATTCACATGAATTCAGACAGGTTTAGATTTGCAAGGGTTTCACATTCCCAGATTTTCCCTTTTATTTAAAGTTTCAGCAATCCTAACAAGAAACTGAAATAGTCTTCATTTAAATGAGTAAAGCCAGAAGTGATGTTTCATTCACCTTCTGAGCCTCCTCTAAGGTTTGAGCTCTTTGGAAAAGCCCAAAATGGAGAAAGATTTGGAGGGAGGAAAAAGAGAGCACTAAAAAAAGTGGCTTCATTTTGTTCAATCTATAAAACAGAGAGACACTGGGTTAGGTTGATAGCCTTTTTCATATTAAATGTCATTATAAAAGGATGACAAGTTCCAGGCTATTCCCCACCCTAGTGGCTGAGGAATCAGGAAGGAAGGTTAAGGGGGGGGAAAAAAACTTGCTTTATTAGCAGCAAAGATTCTTTGTGTATACTAGGGAAAAAAATATTCCTTATGGTAGCAAGGGATTGAGACATTGCTGGCTTTGGATGTGCAAAATACTCTTCCCTGCAGTTGCTGAGAACAGTTAAACTGTGATATGACTTGGGAGCTGTGTGGGCTGACTTGATCCTTCCTTGGAGCAACACCTTGAGCTAGAAAGTCTGCAGAGGCTCTCTTGAGCAGCTTTCTATGGATACCCTGCTGTGACATTGAGTACAAACAGTAATTCTGCCTTCCTGTGGCCAAAGTTACAGCAGTAAATAGCTGACCAGGGAATTGAGAGGAAAAAATCTTCATGCCAAATGAGTGTGGATGACAAAGACAGCCTTCAGGCCAGGGCAATATGGGAACAACCACATCAATGCTTACAGCAAATCCAGCTGTAAGCAGCAGCCCAGGGTCTGAGCACAGGCTTTGAGGGACAGGATTTCTGCAGGAATTAGTACTGCTGTGTAGAAAGGCACAGCTTCTGCTTAGTAAAATGAAATAATCTCAAATGAGGTAATGATTCCCACAGCCACAGTCTGGTGGTTTCACAAATGGTTACTTACACTATTAGGAAAATGCTGGCTGGGGTGATAGACTGAGTGCTTTAACACTAGATCTGCCTGTGCTGTCAATAAAATCAAAATAGTTCCAAGGGAGAAGAGCTAGACCAGCACAGCAGAGCAATTCTGCAGCAAACAGGTTGATTTTTTTTCTCCTGTGGCAGCAGGAGTTCAAAGCACTTGCTTCACTGTCACTGCAGCAGCCACCCTTAGTGTCTCACCATGTGGAAATCCTGCTGCTTTCTCACAGAGCTCCATGTTCATGCAAGCAGTTGTTGGCATTCAGTGTTACTTCTCCCCCAGGAAAGGAGAATGGAAGTCACTGCTTCTCCCCTTGATTGCCAAGAGGTTGGTTGCTGTCATATTCCCTTTTTATTACTGAGCTCTTCTTCCCCTGCCCAAACTTCTTGGCTCTTGTAGGCTATTCTAGTTTTGACAAAACACAAGCAGGAAGGCATCCTTGCCTTACACAAGGTAGCAGACAGCTGATTCTATATTCTCACAAAGCCCTGGGATCAAAGAAACACTAACCAGTCATTTTAAGATGCTTATGTGGAGAGCTGGATGAGGGCCAGTGTTTTCCAAAGTGACTTGTGTGCTCAGATATTCCCAGGGTTGGGAACTGTTAACAGTTCTATTTGCAGAAAGCCAGGACAACTTGTACTTTGGGGAGAAATACATTAGAGTGTGCCTCTGAAACATTCAATTGTTAGGGCTGGAAGGGACCTCAAAGATCACCCAGTTCCAACCCCCCTGCCATGGGCAGGGACACCTCACACCAGATCAGGTTGCTCAGAGCCACACCCAGCCTGGCCTTAAAAACCTCCAGGCATGAGGCTTCCACCACCTCCCTGGGCAACCTGTGCCAGTATCTCACCACCATCATGCTGAAGAACTTCTTCCTAACATCCAATCTGAATCTACCTATTTCTATTTTTGTTTTCCATTCCCCCTACCTGACACCCTTAAAAAGTCCCTCACCAGCTTTCTTGGCCATCTCAAAAGTGAGAACTTAAATGGAGAGTTGTTGTTAAGTCTAAGCAGCGTGAGCAGTAAGCAGTAAACAGAAATTTCAGGTGGAAGAGCAGAGCTCTACTCTGGGAGGGAGCGGCTGGCACTCCTCACAGCCCTCCAGCAGCTCTGCCAACAGGGTAGGGTGCATGATACATGGGCACTAATCAGTTGTAGGGCTTCAGCTTTGAAACCATCATCAAAACAATTTAACATCTCAGTGGAGCAGCATAATGCAGTTCATTTTGAAGGTGCTCTGTTCCCATTCACAACGATGGCTGGGCAGTTTGGGCTGGTCCTTACAACACAAGCCTCCCAGATAGTGAGAAACCCTAAATCCTATGTCAGATGCTAACTCTCAAGATGGGTAACTGGGCTCCAAGCTAGCATCAGGTACAGGGATACAGAAGAACTCATCACAATGCCTGTAAAGGCATCTTGGGCCATGAACATTAACTGCTCTTTCTCCCTCGCTGCACTTCTGCTGCACCCACACCACAGCCCCCTGGCCCTGCGTGCAGCTGAATGCCATTTGGCTGCCAGAAGTGTCACACGCAAAAAGAGCACTTACACAGCAGTGATTTATGCCCAGTATTGCCAGCTGTGATCACACAAAGGTACTAACAATATAGGAGCAGCAAAATAGGATGCCAGGGAGTATTTCAGCCACAATAATGCAAACCATGGCAAAAAGGAGGACACAGAGAGGAACAGATCCTCTTGCTGAGAAACCACAGAACGTGACGAAAAAGAGATCAGCTATGTCCAATGCAGGGAAAAACATCTTAGTGATATCTCAGTTTGGGATGAAGAATAAGAGTGATGTGATTCTGTCACTCTTGTTCATCATCCCATAAGGTCCCCATGCACAGGTATCTCATTTCAACACCCTCAGTGTTCTGTTCACCTCTCCATGTTTAATAATAGCTCGATAGCAAATACGCTTCATAGCTAACTCATGCTTTGTAAACTTGGATTGAACTCAGCAAGAACTTTAATCAAAGAGGGAGAAACACTGGACAAGCCTTGAGACCCCATCACAGGATATTATACACCAGCCTGCACAGTGCTAGCGTAAAGGCTACAGCCAAGAAATCTGCCCTTCTTCCTGTCAGGATCCAGCAAACAAGCTCAGAGACAAGCCAACAACCTTGCTCTGCTGAGCATAAAGGATGGATGGAAACTCAAAACTTTGCCATCTTGACAACAGCAGTGATTTACAAGAGCACAAAAGCTCTGTAGAACAGCATAAAGCGAGGCTCCAAGGAGCCAAGATTAGTTACCAGACAGTAGAAAATAGGAGTAATCAATTTTGTTCAGCCTGGACTGAAGTTCTGCAACTTTCTTGAGGATTGAAAGAAACACAAAGAAGCTTGAATGTAATTTTTTTTGTAGCTATTGAAGAGAAAATTATCCAAAACTCATAGGAACAAAATAAAAAAACCAAAAACCTCTTTGGCTCATGTTTGATTCTTTGGGGGATATAAATGAAATCTAAATAAATAGGGTCTGAGATAAACGAGGATGCAGTTGAAATCTTTCTGTTGTTTCTCCTGGGGCTGCTTTTTGCCACACTCACTGCCATTAAGTAGAACCTTGCTCCTTAAACAGCTCACTGTGAACAGCAAGATTATTCAGAGGGAAAAAAAAACAGCACTTTATACGAGAGCCTATATCAGAGTACAGGAAAAGAAAAGGCAGGATTTGAATAAAAGGCTGCTTTAGGCAATTGGACTTCAGCTGCGCTGAACTAGATCCTTGGTTCCTCGCTGCTCGATGTGCCGCCTTTGTTGCCTATTGTCTCACTTTATCTTCAGTAGGTGTGCCAGAAACAATAGGAAGAGGCAGACTGAAGGAAACAATGAGTGGTGATGAGGGCTTTGAACGGGAAGGGGTTTAAAGTTGCGGTTTTTAACATCAAATGCTTCCACAGAAAGCTTTAACAAAATTTAGCTAGGTTGTAATACCCTGCTAGATTAAAGGCTTAGGAGCGTTTGCAAAACGGAAATGAATCCTGTGTTTAATCATTGTATTATAGTATTCATTAATATTGCAGCAGCTTCGAATTATACAATTGCACAAATATTTTGCATTTTATGATTTGATTCAGTAATCTCATTTGCCTTAGATTTTATTAGTTGCTTGACTTCAAACTCGGTCAGTTTGCAGCAGAAAGGGGAGAATGATTTCTTCATCCTAGAGGGAAGGACAGAGCCAGCTCCCACATCTCAGTGCTGCTCTGGAGACCAAATCTCTTCTCCCTGGAGCATTGTTCCTCTCATACAGAGAGATAAGTTAATCTCCAACCTTTCCCTGATTTTCTTAAAGTCGAAGAAATGTGGGTGGATAACTGGAGGACTTTTGCTTATGGAAGTCTTCCCAGCCTCTCCAGTGCCTTACTGCTCCCTCCCTCATTGCTGCATCTATTGCTGTAACACAGCTGATGATTCCTACCCTCTCCCTTGGGCATCTCCCCCACTTTTCAATGATTTCCCCTTCTTTCTTTACATGCTGCAACAGAGATTAGAAGAAAGGGGACTGATGCAGGTATCTGCTACTGAGGTGGCTGAGAACTGCAACAGAGCACAAAATTAACTGTTCAGGCTCTTATATGTAGGGTGGAAAAGGACACCTCAAAAGTACAGATTTGTTCAGTCCAAGCCTTCGAGGGTTTTTTATTAACTTTGCAAGACTTAGATACCCTTTCCTCCCCATCCTCCCTCAACACAGAGAGATTAATCAATTTACTTTGTTATTTGGGGTTAAAAGAACAAGTGAATAAGACAGAGCAAAATGAAAGTCCCCATGAGAAGACCTCCACAAACACAAATACCATTCCTGCTGACCAGGAGTACCTAATCTAGGAAGCCATTTCTTTTAGCAACAAATTAAGGGTTAAATATACAATATTGAAGTGTGCCTGTGAAAGCAATGAATCAATTGCTTGCTCCCCTGCTGAGACACCTCCAATTTAGAGATGATTTGAGCATTTTGAGCCAAAGACCACAAGGTATAATCCTTGTGTAGTCTTAAACAAATCTGTAAACAAATGGAGGCGAAGCCTGAATAAAGAATTTCTCAGGCAGGCCAGCCTATGCAGACATGCACACACCACAGACACAACACATGTTCCCAGTTCCAAAGGTTCAGAGTATTTGCTTAGCTAGAGGTGGGATTAAAGAAGAATTTAAGCCCCGCAAAGCCTTCCTCTGAGAGTGAATATGTGATAACCAACCGTTTGAGTTGAATCATCAAAAGCAGTGAAAGTTGAGGCTAAGAACAACAAAATGAGTGCTGCAGATTCACATGGGTAATGATTCACACGATTCATTCTTTTTAGGGGTTAAAAGGAAAAGGATAAAGCAGGATTACCGCAGCCAGCCTTAGGCTTTGAGGGACTTTGAAGGCCCACAGAGAAAACAACACATTTCCAAGGTAGAGAGCTTCCTTCCAACTTGAAAGGCAGAGAGAGGAAAACAAGAAATAATAACAGGTGTGATGTTCTAGTGCATTGAAAACCTAACATCTTCCTTCCACATTCATTAGGGAAGAATAAGCTTGGAGTCACAATATGATATAACCACTGAGAACTAACAAGATCTGCAATCCAGTGCTTCTGGAGCTGAAAAAAAAAAATTAAACAGCTTTTCCAATGCCATGCTGGCAAAAGAGGGTCAGGTATATATAATGACTAAGGAAAACCAAGTAGCCACTTCTGAAACAAACCCTTGCTGTTCCTAAAATGAAGAGCCCGTTTTAAAGAGCAGCTGATACCCATTAAAAGGAAATCAAAGATGGGATCTCAAGACAAACATTTCCACCTGCTGCTGAGTCTTAAAGTACTGAAGACTTTAAAAGTCCATGTTTGGACTTCATCTATCAAAGAGCCCTCAGAAAGAATAATGCAAATTAAATACATTGATTTGGATCAGATTAGTTTAAAACATATTACATTGGTGAGAAGTTCATCTAAATAAAAATGGTGTTGATTAATTTTCTTCACTCACTTTGGAAACAGACTGAGTAAGCTGAAATCAGGGCACTTGAGGCATAGGAAGTTTCATGGAAATATGAGGAAACATTTTTTCCCTGCGAGGGTGACAGAGCACTGGAACAGGCTGCCCAGGGGGGTTGTGGAGTCTCCCTCTCTGGAGATATTCACAACTCACCTGGATGCATTCCTATACAATCGGGGGTAGGTGATCCTGCTCTGGCAGGGGAGTTGGACTAGGTGATCTTTCAAGGTCCCTTCCAGCCCCTGAAATTCTGTAACTCACTTCTCAGTAGAGTCCACAGGGGAGTTTAACCCAAAATTTCAAGCCCCAGAAGGTGTTTCTAATCCATAACAATGATACATTGGCCTAAATAGTCAAGATACCTAGCACAGCCTCACATACACACACACAAGTAGGTAGGCAGAGTGTAAAACTCCTTGCCATCAGCTGCTCTGTCCTGGGGAACGGAGATGCTGCAGCGCAAGGGCCGCCCCTGCTCCGGACGCTGCCGGCAGCGGCCACCGGCTGTGCTAAACTGCTGGCAACCTGCAGCGCTCACTGATAGCTCAGCTTTCTGGTCTGCTGAAAGCGCCTGGGTCACCTGCCTGTGTTGTTTGCAATAGCAAACCCATTTCAGGAAGCTGCCGCTAAGAGGCCATCCGAACCGGGCTGTCCAGCCCCCCCGCAAACGGCAGCTCCGCTGCTCGCCTCCACCCCCTGCTCCTGTGGCAGCAGCACCTTTCCAAAACACTACAGACAAATGGACTCGGCTCGGTCCACCTCCTAAAGGAAATTAAAATCTCAAGGAAGGCTTGGAATGATACCAGAGTCTGTCAGTGATGTCTCAGTTGTTATTAATGAAAGGCTATACCACTGTAAAACTTCTCCCTTTTCCCCCTATTAAGCTGGAAATCAAACCTGCTGCTGGTACAAACTTGTGGTATTAGAAAGATGTTCAGCAAACAGAAAAGAAAGAGTTCAACAACTTCCTCACCACTGAGGGAGTTTAAGCTGCCTTTGAAGGCAGTTTTGGCTGCTCCCAAGATGGCTTACTTGACCAGCTCAGTAGTCCGTGACAACCTCTCAGGTTAACATTGAGGCAATAACAGGAAGCAAAAGGCTCCCAATTCAGGTGCTTCCTTGCTGCTGCAAATCCTTACTGATGGCCTCCAGGCTGAGGCCAGTACAGCCAGCATGCTGGGCACCTCTGTTATTTAAAATCCTCACCTACTTTGTGAGGTGCTCCATGTCTCCCTGGCTCTCAGAACCATAGGACAGATCAGGCACGCTGCTGCAAGTGGCATGCCCCATGAGCAAGTCCTTCCCCTTCAAATGAAAATCAAACCAGCACAAACAACTGCTACAAGGTCACTTGGACAAAAACTAGTACTATTTTGCATCACCTTTCTCACAGAGTATCAGTAATTACCTTGTGGGTCAGTGATAAATGGCTCAGGCCTATTGGTTTTGTCCATAGAACACTGCATTTTGAAGTATAAATTACACCAAAGCAGGAAAGATCTCTTTCTTGAACCTCAAGATTAATTTTTTCATTTGCAGACTCGAAGTCACTTGAAGGCAGGGAATATCTTCACATCATATGTGGGGACCTCAGTCACTGCTTCAAGGCAGTGAAAAAGATCCCACTGTGTCTATGGCTTAATAGCAGCATCTCTGCCAGTGATGCAGGACCTTAAGATGGGTCTCTTCATGCACAAGAAATGGTGGTCATGACTGAACGAGAACCAGGTCTATTAAATTTGTCATTGAAACAAAGCTGCAAAGCTGTTGATATATTTAAGCCTTCAGATTTTGTGCTGTTGCCTTCCCAGTACGCATCTACAGGGTTTATCCTCTGTCAAAGCTCCTTTACTGGTCTGGTTGCCATAGCACCTGAGCAGCTCCAAAAGCAGTTATCCTCCTGGCCTTCCTCAAGCAAGAAGTGCTATTGCCTGCACTTTACACCTCAGAAACAGGGTGTGGGGAGGCTAAATGACTTTTTCAAAGTCATGCAGGACATGTTTGAGTTCCAGATTGCTAACATCAGCCTGGACATTCCCTCCTTCACGTTAGATGCTCTTTATATAGCATCCTCCAATCATTCTCAGCTAGGTGAGCCTTATAAAGACACAGAGCAAGGCATGCATGAAAAGAAAATGACTGTGCAGTAGACGTAGGGGGTTGACACTGACTGGGATTTGAACTACAGAACCAAAACCAAATTAAAATTAAAGCTCCCTTATTAAATTTCTAATTGTTGTGTGACACTGTGCAATCATTTTTAAGCCACCACCATCTTCCTTTTATGCCAGACAAGTGGAGGGAAAAAAACCCAGGCTGAATCCAAGCCTTTGTTTGGCTTTATTATGTGCAATTCCTTTTTAGCATTCTGAGCATTTAACCTTGAAAAATTGTGTTGTTTTGCTGCTGTGTTCTCTGATTGTTAGTCTCAAGGCATCTCAGTGGCATCTTTATAAATCTGCTCTAGCTGGTAAATATTTCTTGCGGTCCAACGCTGAAGGCTGGAAAACCCAAGATCACTTTTGGCTGTCAGGCAATTAATGTAATCCAAAGGAAATGAAAGGTATGTTCAATTGGGACTGCTTTTAATAACAGAGGGTTCCTGGCTCATGCTTCTAAGAGGAGCAAGCTAGAAGTCAATAAAGCATAGAGAAGGTGCTAGAAAACATCTTGAGAATCTGGATGCTATTTCATTGCAGATTGTGTGACAGCTAATATTTGGAGAGAAAACGTGGTAAGTGTATTTATTGATCACCTGTTTCAGTTGATAGTTGTGGTATAGTTACACAGGGCTGGATGATCTCACATCATCAGTTGCTAATTTTAACTCTTTCAGGTCACTTCTGTGTTTTAAGTGAAGTCAAACACAAGAAAGAGGTGTTTGTGTTTAGAGATGCAATGACAGTGTTGATGGCTGTCTTCTTGGCCAAAATACAAGGGTACAGAGGGAGATAAGCCAGTGAGATACAAAGGTAGCAAGGCACAGGATCCATAAAATGTGACCCAAGATCCAAAATGAGTTCCAGGCTTCTCATGAGCCTGGGGATGCTGCTGCAAGAAGAGCCCAGGAGTGGGGATTTTTGCATTCACCCAAGCAGTGTTGCTTTGGGTGGGAGCAACTGCCCTGCTGGTACCACTGAAGGCCGTGGAAAAAGCCAAGTGTTCAGTGCTTTGAAGGTCAGACCAAAGTGCAGAGTAGGGACCTGGGAACCTAACTGCAGGTCCCATCTTCTTAGCAGCCTTTTTATTCAGTCACTAACAATTCCCAGAGCCATAAAAGACACAAAAGAGTGAGACCAAAAGCCTGTTTGCACAGGGCAGTCCAACACAAAAGCAGCTTGGCAGTGAGTAGAGTGAAGGGGCAGGCTTTGTCTGCTTCACTAATGGTTCTCTAGCCCAGCTAGAGTTATGACTGGTGGCCAAAGACGGGCAAAACAAGAGCAAATCTTCCAACTAGGTTCTCCAAATAGATCTGGGAGAACATCAATGCCTGTATTAACAGGACACAGCACCTCTTCTGTGGGCTTTCCATGCACCTTCACATCCCAGAGCCTGGTGATTGTTGTTTCTCTGTCCAGTTCTGCCCTGACCACTACTTAAGGAGTTTCTCTGTGCATCTCTGCAAGCCCAGAGCTGCAGCATTCCTGTCTGCATCTCCTGACTAGTTCAGCTTGCATCTAATCTTTCTTGCTCTGGAGTCAAAAAGACTGTCTCTGTTAAGGTGGCAGGATCAGGCCTTTTAATGAGACTGCCAGTATAGAATAATTAAAGCAAACTAAATGAATAATTCCAGCAGATGAAAATTAACCCAGCTACATAGGCAGATAAAAGCATCTCCTGTTATTTGAAGTGTCTGTGGAGCTGCACCTTTAAAAACCATGGCAACCAATGCCATTACTGAGTTCTTTTTTAAGTCTCATTTAAAATGTAGGAAAATTGATGCTTTACTCAGGGTTTGGTTTGCTTTTTTTCCCCTTTTTTGTTAAACATTAAAAATATTGATTGGAGTGTGGGCCTCCTTTTAACAGCTAAATCCCTCTTGTAGAATCATAGAGCCATAGAATGATTAGGGCTAAAAGGAACCTCAAGGATCATCCAGTTCCAACCCCCCTGCCATGGCCAGGGACACCTCGCACTAGATCAGGTTGCTCAGAGGCACATCCAGCCTGGCCTTAAAAACCTCCAGGGATGGGGCTTCTACCACCTCCCTGGGGAACCTGTTCCAGTGTCTCACCACACTCCTGGTGAAGAATTTATTCCTAACATCTAATCTGAACCTACCCATTTCTATTTTGGTTCCATTCCCCCTAGTCCAATCACTACCTGACAGCTTGAAAAGTCCCTCCCCCCCAGCTTTTTAGGGTGTCAGGTAATGATAGGACCAGAGGCAATGGAACAAAAATAGATCCTCTCATCCTTCCTCATAGAACTTTTCCTTCTCTAGCTCCCTGCAGGTTGACCATTTAACCAACATCAAACCTTCCTCTCTGAGAACCACTTGATGCTCTGTTTTCCAGTCTTTAACATACCCTTTCCTAGTTCCAAGGGCGCTCTCTCCACTCAGGGCTGAAAGCAGTTCCTTAGTACATCTTCTTCATGGCACCTGATTCCCTCAGCAGTCCACAAATGCTATGTGTTTTTCAGCAACAAAACAGTTATCCATTAATCCTGTTTACCAACTTGGAGCCAAGTATTCCCTGGCTATAAACCAGCCATGCTACATCCCCTTTCACATACAGCAGGTGCAGGGAAGTGGCTTTCTAGTCATCATCTCACACAGCTTATTTGTTGGGTTGCTCTGTCTGGCTTGTATGTACAAGTTATGGTCAGCCGTTTCCTTTCAAACATCAGTGCAGGCATCAGTAGGTATACAGAAAACTAAATTCTTCTCCCAGATTGAGCTAGCTTTAAGGCTGAAAGGCTGAAAACTATGTTGGAATTACTGTGTGGGATCAGCCAGCTAAGTCAAGCATCTAGTGAGCAGTCCCAGACACCTCAGGAAAAACTAATTACTAACAACTTGCCATGGGAATAGGCAAGCAGCCACTCCATCGTACTCTGTTATATATGTCTACACCATGGCTGTGCTGGAAGTGTCTCAGAGATTTAAAACATGCATGGGAACTGCCAAAATGGATCAAGATTCTGGCTTGCATAGCTCCTGCTGCAGGACACCAGACGACTTCTGATCCATCAGAGAGAGGCTGCAGCAGGGACATAGGAGATAATCTTCTCATTCCAAAAAAAGCTTAATCCAAGTCACTAATAAAGTTTAATTTACAACCTGCAGAATGACCTACTAGTTCCCTTCCAAAATTTGTTAACATCAGCCTTCAGGAAGTTTTTGCTAGTTCAGTTGCAACTCCAATCCCCTTTTTCATCTTGCTGTATCTTGGCTACAGTGATGCTCCTCCAGGACTTAACTCCACTGTTTCCATTCTGCTTGCTGTCATTGTCTAACTGTTCACATCCTGTTGGAAGGGCCAGAAACCTGCCACAGCAATAAAACTTCCAGGAGGCAGTTTGTACTGGAGTAAAACGTAGAGGCCACTTAGGTCCAGCTACAAGGCAGAGATGCCATACTACTGAGGCAAACTGTTCATTAAACTAAATTACTTGTTCAATAAATGTAGCCCTTCTTCAGCTCATTAACTCCCCCTCCAAAAAAACATATTAATTTTCACAAGTTTGTTCATTACTCACAGCTGCTTTAATGCATTCAAGAGTGCAGACCACCACCCAGCAGGTGGCCAGAAGGAGAGCTTAAACTGTTGGTGGCTATTTGGCACCCTGTGTGTCCATGGCTGTTGAATATTGATTCCCTCAGGCGGATCAAACATTTCTGATTATGAAAACAATTTTTCACTGTTCCTTTTGCAAATTCTGTAATTCTTGCACACAAAAAGGATTTGCCTTTCCTTGGGAAAAATTCCCTAAATTAAACCTCAGCCATGACCGTGTGTCCAGTTCTGGAGCCCCTATTACAAGAGGGATGTGGAGGTGCTGGAACGTGTCCAGAGAAGGGCCACAAGGATGATCAGAGGGCTGGAGCACCTCTCCTATGAGGACAGACTGAAGGAGTTGGGGCTGTTCAGTCTGCAGAAGAGAAGGCTCCGAGGTGACCTAATTGTGGCCTTCCAGTATCTGAAGGGGGCCTACAGGAAGGCTGGGGAGGGACTGCTCAGGATCTCAGGTAGTGATAGGACTAGGGGGAATGGAATGAAGCTGGAAGTGGGGAGATTCAGGCTAGATGTGAGGAGGAGGTTCTTCACCATGAGAGTGGTGAAGCCCTGGAATGGGTTGTCCAGGGAGGTGGTCGAGGCCCCGTCCCTGGAGGTGTTTAAGACCAGGCTGGACGAGGCTCTGGGCAGCCTGATCTAGTGTGGGGTGTCCCTGCCCATGGCAGGGGGGTTGGAACTAGATGATCCTTGTGGTCTCTTCCAACCCTGAATGATACTATGACCAGTAAAATGGAGGAGGAAGAAGCCCCCAGGTGTTCCCAGCAAGTATGGGACCATCCTTAGCACTACCACTGTCTTTCTGGCTGATATACAGCAGGTCATTTTACTGTCCTGCTTCAAGGTTAGAATACATAAAAGATATTGACTGTTGCATACATCAGTTAGGATGGCAATTTGACCCTGTAAAACACTAAAGTAAATAGCAGGTACAATTAATGGTGCTGAACACATTAAATCCATAATTCTACCCACCAACAAGTTTTACTCTGAGCCACCTTTACCCTCAACTGTTTATTGCAAATATTCCAGCACATGAACCTCAGGCAGTTAGATCCTTTAGAGGAGTTTAAAAGTAATCAACAAATAATTTCTGTGAGCTTTTGGGTTTTTTTCCTTCCCCCTCACGAAATTTGGCCTCACCAGTAAATAAGTTACAGTAAAACTTATACAGATGAATTTGTTCTCAAGAGCATTAAAAGCCTGCTGCACACTCCCTGATTTGCATGTTTTTGCTCACTTCACATAAGAGTAATGTGCAGAATGGAGTAGAAAATGCCATTTTCACCTAGAGCAGCAACAGCCAGCTCTGAGCTTTCAGCTCAAAAGACTAATGTCACTCTTTCCCACCCCAGATACAGCAACAGGGATTTCCAGGGGTGCAGTTTATACTTGGCTGGGTTGCCTGAGCCGCTGCCTACTAACAGGAATATACTGTTCTTATCCATGTGGGAATGTTGACAGAGGTATCAAATCTAAGATGAGACACAGACAATTTTCCCACCACTGCCACTGCTGTTTGTTTTGCAGTAAACAGCACTGGTGTCACGCTTGCTCAAGCAGACAGATTTTAAATGTTGTCAAGAAAATTAAAGCAACAGCATAGAAGAATTTCTCTTGTCTCCAACTTCCAGGAGATCTGGTTCTAAGGCATGGCTGGATCAAGAGCCAAGCAGCCCTACAAATGGCACAGCAAGTCATAAGCTCAAGAAAGACTACCTGAAGGGTGGTTGTAGCCAGGTCAGGGTTTGTCTCTTCTCCCAGGCAACCAGCACCAGAACAAGACGACACAGTCTCAAGCTGCACCGGGGGAAGTTTAGGCTGGAGGTGAGGAGAAAGTTCTTCCCAGAGAGAGTTGTTAGCCATTGGAATGTGCTGCCCGGGGAGGTGGTGGAGTCACCATCCCTGGAGGTGTTCAAGAGAGGATTGGACGTGGCACTTGGTGCCATGGTTTAGTAGTCATGAGGTGTTGGGTGACAGGTTGGACTTGATGATCTTTGAGGTCTTTTCCTGCCTTGTTGATTCTATGACTGTAAGGGTCACAGAGCACTGGAACAGGCTCCCCAGAGAGGCTGTGGAGTCTCCTTCCCTGAAGACTCTCAAACCCTGTCTGAATGCATTCCTATGCCACCTGCTCTAGATTCTATGGTCCTGCTCTGGCAGGGGAGTTGGATTCAAGGACCTCAGAGCTCCCTTCCAACTCCCAACACCCTGTGATCCTGTGTCGAGTGAGAACTAGGGAGTTCCTCTGAATGGTCGATTTTGAGAAATTCATAACCAGTTGTGCAACAAGTCAGGGGGTTGGTATAGGCCACATCAAACACAGGGACAGGAGAAACAATTCTATTTGTGCTGTTGGAACAGTCATGGCCAGCCTGACCGAGGTTATCTGGAAGCCATCTGCCGGCTGCTGGCATCGGTGACACGGAGCTGAACTAACGTTTTCAGTTGTCATAATCGTCATACACAGCACCAGTGACTTTCCCTCAGTAACAGCTTGGTTGCCAGATGAGCCATGGCACCCAGCTACCAGCAGCATTTCAAATCTGTTGTTAGCACTTTTTTTCCCCCTTCTTTATTTTTTTTTGATGTCACTTGACTGAGTGACCTAAAATATGTTTGCAAC
This sequence comes from Melanerpes formicivorus, assembly GCF_026170545.1. NCBI lineage: Eukaryota > Metazoa > Chordata > Aves > Piciformes > Picidae > Melanerpes > Melanerpes formicivorus. Next base: position 8,905,900 of record NW_027142366.1, on the reverse strand, counting down.
CACAAAATGTACACACAGATGTATTCTGAGAAAGGAGTCTAAAAACTGAGGGAAATGAAATATCCTGCTGGGAGCCAAAATGTAATCTTCACAGACACCACCTTATTAAAAAATCTGAGAAGCAGCCTTTTTACTTACTATTGATGTATAGAGGAGTGCCTAGGATATCATATTAGCTCTCAGGTTCACCTGCTTTGTTGCTCTTGTGCCAGGAGCAGCACTCCTTCTCGAGCAGCCAAACAATACACACTGCATTTACATCTGTTGGTTTGTGCACACCTACAAAAAGTTGGCCAAGTTTAGCCCTGGAATGAACTTGTCCTTACCACTGCAAATCATCAAACCTGCCTCCTCCAGGAAAGAATTTGTTCTTTGGTCATTAAAACTGGATATTTTGTATTAAAACAGAAAAATGGCATGCTTCCAAGGAAGTTGTTTTGACTCCTTGATAGAGCAAACAGCAATAAAAACCCCAACCCCACATCTCTTGCTGGCCTCTGTATACAGCTGCTCACAAATTAAGATGAAGCTTTTGATATTCCAAAGCAAATAAATGCAGTAAGACATTCTTCAGGACCAAGCTTACTTGCTATAAATCCCCCACACTATCTCACATAGGTGGAAACAATTCAGTTTAAGCGGTAATTCAGCTTCCTTGCAAGTTGCTGACAGCTCTGTTACGATGCACAATGTAGCAAGGAAACTCAAAGGCATTACTGCTGCGTCCATCCCTTTCCAGGTACTACATTAACATGGAAGTCAATCATTCAGAATGACTTTTGGCATCACAGACACAGAAGTACTGTCAGAAATACTGCATTAGCCAGCTGCTATCTTTTGCATTCACAGAGTCAAAGCATGTAAGAAGGCATAAGGGAGGCTTGATATAATCAGGATACAAGTTGCAAGCATCCCCCAGGCAGGACAGAGAATTGGATGAGCTCATGTGGGAAGGGAAAGCCTCTGAAGAGAAATCAGCTACTATGCAGAGCAGGATGAGGGGCCAAGATATCCTCCTCACATCCAGAAATGCATCAACACCTCTCTTCCAGAAGGAGGTCTGATTCCTCCCAGCTCCGCAGCTGTTTGCATGAGGTGGTCCAATGCCTTGGTGCCTAACAGCAGGTCAGATAATTCCCCAGCCTGTTTTTCCATGTGGCTTTTTACCTCCCACCACCACTGTTTTAAATCATTCACTCAGCTTTCTGCTGCACCATCCTCACAAACAGCCCTGAGGAAAAGGTCCCTTTGCAATGGGATTTTCTGCCCTGACAGCTCACTATAAAGCTCCTCATCAGCCTGGCTCCATCGCATCCGTGCCTCTTCGCATCAGGGCTTAAACAATAGGAATAAATCAAGTAAATGAAAATATGCATCCTGAAGGCCTGATTCAAGTGATTTCATCCATTTTAAGAGCCACCAGCTCTGATTTACCTTAGAACCTTGCTTCTGCCTTGAGGGTGCCTCTGAAGTACCCTGTGACTAATGCCCCTATTTTTAGGTGTGTAGCAGGAACCAAGGAGAAATTAAAGAAATAAAATGGAAAAACTAATGAGAGCTCATTTCAGCTTATAATGGCCTTTTCTCAGGTGACTAAACATTCATTTGACTTTTGGTAGTGTTGAATTTGTTCTCCATTAGGGCAAATATGATTTGGAGGCTAGCTTGACCTCTGAAGCACAGAACTTTCCTTTATCTTTATTGCCAGTTTCAGTTATTTATCAGGACAGCGTGTGCCCAGATTCCAAGAAAACTGAGCAAAGAAATGAAATTAGCACTGGAGACAAACACAATTGGAGAGGCTGGCTGTTGACTCAGATGGGCAATTTCTTTCAGGCTGTCACTAGCCTCAATGCAAGATGCCTGTCACATGCCTGTATCTATCATCTAAAGATCCGTTACACTGTATGACAGAAAGAAGGGGTTGGGATTTGTTGGGGTTTGCTTGGAGGTTTATGGGTTGGGGTTTTGTTTTTTCCCTTCTAAAATGTCTAGTCTGGAAGAATCTACACTCAGTTTTAACACCTACCTGCTCCTCCCATTTGCATGGTCCTACAGCATACAGCTTCCACAACTAGCTGCTTTTAGGAAGTAAGATTGCTGTGGGAAACACACTCGTTAATAAAATCCACACAGAAGAACCAAGTGTTCTTCTCTAAAGGCAAAGTCAACACTTCCTCTGAAGGTGGACAGCTTACTGCCTGTCCAGCTGTGAGAGTGAAAAAGAAGGAGCAGTTGCAGATTCTCTTTGAGAAAATGACAGATTTTGTTTGTTTCTGATTCAGGCTAAAATGTTTCTTTCTGTTGAGTTGTTGGAACTCGTCCAGAGAAGGGCAACAAAGCTGGGGAGGGGTTTGGAGCACAAGCCCTATGAGGAGAGGCTGAGGGAGCTGGGGTTGCTTGGCCTGGAGGAGGCTCAGAGGAGACCTTCTTGCCATTTACAACTACCTGAAGGGGGGTTGTAGACAGGTGGGGGTTGGTTTCTTCTCCCAGGCAACCAGCACCAGAACAAGAGAACACAATCTCAGGCTGTGCCAGGGGAGGTTTAGGCTGGATGTTAGGAAGAAGTTCTTCCCAGAAAGAGAGATTGGCCATTGGAATGTGCTGCCCAAGGAGGTGGTAGAGTCACCATCACTGGAGGTGTTTAGGAAGAGACTGGATGGGGTGCTTGATGCCATGATTTAGCTGATTAGATAGTGTTGGGTGATAGGTTGGACTCGATCTCAAAGGTCTTTTCCAACCTGGTTAATTCTGGCTTTTTTTCTCTCCCTAGCAGATCTGAGCCTGCATTTTGGGTATTGGCTGCATTAAGGTTTAGATGTGGCACAAATCCCCTCTTAGCATTCCTCAGGTTATCTTTGCCAGGGCCCCGCTGTAGTGTGCCAGGAAGCTTGAACACATCCACAGGGGTTAAGAGATTTTTTTGCTAACTAGAGCATTGCTAACTTATTTAGCAAAAAGTCATCCAGGACAAAGACCTTGCTGGAGTCTCTTTTGCTGAGAGTTTGCATTATGAAGAGAGAGACTAAAGTGGGTTGAAAAGCTATTAGCAATCCTTCCTCTATCCCCTGAGAAACACTAAGCCAGACTCAACAGGGCTAAGAAGCTGTATGGTACAAGTAAAAAAGGCTTCCACCTGCAAAAAAACACAACCTCCAAAAAAAACCCCAAAACCAAAACCAGCAAAAAGCACAGCACAAGTCTGGCCCTGTCAGTGGGAAGTGCTCCAGTTAGCAATGTCAACTCTTAGAATGCAAAGTGGATTAAGGGTACAAGTGGCTGTGTTTGGCCAGCCTGGGTGAAAGGTGATATTTTGCCTTGGAATATTTCTTAGAAAATGAAGGATTTTTGGTGGTTATATATTTTTTTTCCCCCCACAGATCACACTGAGAATTTCTGCACCAGTGAAAGGTGCCAAAAGCAGCTGCAGGTAGTCAAATCCAATTTATTCCTCAGCAGGAACAGCAAGCAGCAATGCAAGCCTCTGCAAATGCGCCCTGAAAATGTCCTTGAAAGGCCATTCCCAGAGGTGAGCAGGGAGTTGTAAGTCTCAGCTCCATGAATGTCTGCCTCTCAGATGGTTTTGTCAACAAGTGTGCCAAATACAGCAGGGCACAGACTGCTCATATGGGATGACATCACAGCAGATTCCACCTAAAGGGGAACAAGGAAAACGTGTTTTCCTTGCAACATCCAAATCTGCATGAGAAAAATCTCATTCAAGTCAGGCACTGGTGCTGGACCAAGGTCCTGACCTGCCACCTAGTCAGCAGGTTGACAAGTTGCTCCTTTCTCCTTGCTCCCTGCCACCCTCTCTTACCTCAGGGAAAGAAAAGAAAGAGGCTTTGAGTGTGAAAGGAAGAAAAACAATCACCTTCTTCAACAGCAAATAAACTATGTAAAGAATGCTTTTTAGATAGCTGTGCTTCTCTCTGTACACATCACTCACCTGCTGGCCCTGCTGTTATTGCTCAGGGTTGCCCTCATTTTTTTTAAGATACCTTCCTACCAAGGAATTTCTGAATCCTAGATCCTTCTTTTGTTCTAGTACCACTCCTAGAAAGGAACAATGACCAACTTTACACCATGATATGTCCCTAAGCATCAAATAGACCCAACTGTGCTGCTGATTGACAAAGACCCTTCCTTGACAGAGTGCTGCTCATGGGAGCAGAGGTGTTGTGTAACTAGTGCTGAAAGGGTAAGAGTGATCATCTTAATTACCATTGCTATGACAGAGCTTTGTTTGAGATCCCCACTTAGACAGAAATACATTTGCTCAAAAACATCCTCTTTGGGATGAGAGGAATGACTGTGACAGCTATTCCAGTAACTTGTCCCCACAAAGCACACTGGTCAGAATACAGAACAAACCAGGCTGGAAAAGACCTTCGAGATCATCAAGTCTGTCCTATCACCCAACACCATCTAATCAACTAAACCATGGCACTGAGTGCCTTTAAACGCTTCCAGTGATGGCGACTCCACCACCTCCCTGGGCAGCACATTCCAATGGCAAATCACTCTTTCTTGTGAAGAACTTCTTCCTAACATCCAGCCTAAACCTCCCCTGGCACAGCTTGAGATTGTGTCCTCTTGTTCTGGTGTTGGTTCACTGGGAGAAGAGACCAACCCCCACCTGGCTACAACCTCCCTTCAGGGAGTTGCAGAGAGCAATAAGGTCTCCCCTGAGCCTCCTTTTCTCCAGGCTAAGCAACCCCAGTTCCCTCAGACTCTCCTCACAGGGCTGTGCCCCAGACCCCTCCCCAGCTTTGTTGCCCTTCTCTGGACACCTTCCAGCACTGCAACATCTTTCTTAAAGTGAGTGCACAGTAAGTGAAAGGCAGAAGGGGTGAAAGGATCTTCCCCTGCCCCGAGGGCAGGCTCATAACGATTAGAACGGGTGCAGAATCCCAGTAAATCCTGCGACTGGCACCTTCATTTTTCAGATGGTTTTCACAGAGCTGAGGATGCCTCACATCAGGAATTCCTTTCTAAGAAAGCATTCCTTTCTTGTCTATAGAGAAGAAAAAAAAAAATCCCTGAAGGCAGCAGTTGTGCTTTGGGTAGGATTTCCAGCTTCTGATAGCTGCTCCTTCAATTGTTTAACTACGTAAATTACAGTCACAGTGCCACGTCTGCCTTCCACCAGCCGAAGGATTCTGCCTCCCACAATGAATTAGAAAATGCACATTAGGAAAAAGCTGGCAGACAGATTATTGTGATTATCTTAGCAGCAGGTACTTAAAGCTCATTGTCACCACAGCCTCTCGCCAGCGCCCAGATTCTTTGTCACAGTCGTAAGGTCTGTAGCGCTGGGATGGTGCCCTGACAGACACCTCTGCTGGTGAGGCTTCCTTTTTGGGCCCCAGGAGCGCAGCTCAGCGTGTGCTGGAGCAGTGCCACGGTGACACAGGTTATTCATGGGAAGGAGACGTGACCTGCCATCTGCTCATCCTGTGTTTTATGGTCTTTAAATTGCATTGTAATAATTTCCTGGCTGTTATCCTGGAAGGAGACACAGGCAGGAGGAGTTCAGTCAGCCAGCGAGGCAGGGCTGAGCAGAGCTTTCAGGCATTAACAAGAATTATTCAAGCATTGGGGTGATGGAAAGATGTTTTCATGGTATACATGGCTAAAGATGAGAGGAAAGGAATTTGCTTCTGACCTCCAGCTCTCTCTGCAATATGTGTTCACTTTGTACCATATTGTCATATCAGGTGTTTCTGAAGTGGGACACTCAGTGGTCAGAGACAGGTCTGAATCCCACTCAGAAGTAGTCCACTGACAGAGTGAAACTCCGTGAGAAGGGCTGAAAAAGCCAACTTCCCATCACTCAGCTAGGGTTTAAAGTACGTTTGCTCTGAAATTGCAATGCATACAAGGTAGTTTAGAGCCAGCTTTGATCACAGGAATATCAGCTTGCAATGACCAAGTCTGAGGTTTTGAATAATAAAGCAACACCCCAGGCACAGCTCCAGGGAACACAAGACATTGAGAGGCCTCTTGGGCACAGAAGGTTGAGCTGGAGGATGACTGTGGCTACTGAATACAAATAGCAGGTCAAAAAGGCAGTGGGAAGGGCAGGACATGAAGGCCTAATTAGAAACAAGAAGCAGCCTGTTTGTCTCTACACAGGGCTGCTGTGGATGCACACAGGAGGAGTCTGTGCTCTCAGCAGCTGTCCTCCAGGCAGGGGTTAGCATTCCCAAGGGAAACAACACATTTCTAGACGAGGAAGTAGTGGGGTCAAAGATTGATGTCAGACAGAGCAGATGATAATTTTTGCCCTTTCTATTATTTTTCCTTATTGAACAGATTAAGAGCAATTATGAAAGCCCAAAAGCTAAAGGTGACTTTTTTCTTTTAAACAAGAGGCAAGAATACAAAAGGAGCTAACTTCCCAGGGAGAGCACAGTGTGAGGAGCAGCACAGACATTGCAAGCACTGGAGCAAAGCCTAAGGAAACACAGGATGCTGGCAAGAGAACCAAATTGTTTGGGTTTCATGTCATTTATTTTTTTGTTTCCTCCCCTGTCTGTGAAGGCTAATTGTCAGCTCTGAAGAATAAGAAAGCATTTGTGTTTGCTTATCAAGGCAGAGAGAAAGAAGGCTTCACAAGGCATTTGCCAGCAGTGGTTGAGCTCAGCTCGCCGCATGGGCCGTCAATAACTTGCTTACACGTGGATCTGTCTCTCATTAACTCTTGCACTGGTGCAGTCCAGCACAGAAGTGTGTGTGCACAGAGTTAGTCAGTACCTGCCCCCAAGTAGCCTTCAAGTGCTGACAAGATCATGTAGACTACAGAATTGATGGCCCTTATCTTAGAGCCTTTCTGTTATCCGAGGTCATTGCTTCACTAAGGTTCCTGAGCCAAATTATCTAGCAGTGTCAATGACACTTTCCTTGGCCTTTGATTTTGCACAAGGCAGAAATCAATTATTCAGAGTGCCTCGATGAGTGGAGTTGACAGCACAGCTGGGGTGGTGACAGAAGAAAAGATCTGCCCTTTGTTGAAAAGTAAGATTTTGGAGTTGAAGCAGCAGGAGCAGCAAACATCCTGCGCTCAGCAGAGCCTTTGATGCGATGGTCACTCCCCTGGAGAGCAACCAGTATGGTAGCAGCAATTAATAACAACCACTTGTCTGTGGACAGGGGAGTGCAGCACCGACAGAAGTGATCTTTTGAAGAGACCAGGTGGGGACAAGGAACATTTAGACCAAAGCACAACCCAAAATATCATCACACCCAGGACAGAGACAAGAACTGATCCACTCCACGGAGAATCAGCTGCAATATAAACTTACACAAAGCCTTGCCCAAGGAAGTAGGACCACACAGGTCCACTCACGGAGAGCAAAAGTCTCCCTGGTGTCTCCCATGTGCAGTATTTGAAGGAAAGAGTTGCTTGAGAGATTCATCACTGTGGTGGCCACTCTGGACTTTCTCATCAGAGCCAGTTGGACACAGGCTGATTGGGTCAGGAGTCAAGAGCCAAGAATGGAAATTTACTCCCAGATGAAGTCTTCAGAACATACTCCCTGCAAGTTTAGCTCCACCACCCGAGAGAGCATTAGGTAAACACTGACTCTGCCACCTTCTGCGTTATTCATCACAATCCCAGGCCACAGCCACCTGGCTTCATCAGAAATACTCCCTCACTTCAACAGGCTTGGGATCACACCCTGTCAGTGCTTGTCCTGAATAGGAGCTGACACCTGAAAAGAGCTGGGCATGCATATTCTCATTCTGTGTCCTCACCATTGTGTTCTGCCACGTTCCCAACCTGCTTATGACCTGTAATGAGAATTTGGGTTGCAAGTCCCTCACTTCAGCATCACAGCCCCCCATACAGCCAGCATTTCTTCTCTTTTACAACTGTAATGCCAGCACCAAATCACTGAATGTTGGGTTTGACAAAGTCTCCAGGCAGCACCACATGAGGGTGTGAGGCCTTTCAAGTACGTTTCAGGAGCCATACAACCTCATTCACTAGATTTGGCAGTAGAACTACTAACACCTACACCAAATCTGACAATTCATTTCTTTGGGGGGAGGACACAGAGATATAAATAACAAAATACTTTAAACAAGGACATCTGAACCCACTTATCAATAACTCACAGATCTCCTGGGGCTCTGACACTGAACACTAAACATTGATTCAAATTGAAGTTTACCTCCTATGCAATGAGAAAAGACCCTCTCCAGACCTTAATAGCTGTCTGCAGAGCTTCATTTTCAGATAAAGAGTGCTTTAACATTTAATAACTTCAGCAATTAACTGCTCTGTTCAATCTAATCTCCTGAAAAACCTGGCTCATAGGAGGGCAAATCAACAAGAACTATTTGAAGATGGAGAAAGGCACAGAGAAAGTGACTTTTAAACTATGCACATCTATTTAGCTGGGCCTATTGCTAAGATTTCAGGAAGACTTGCCATCCCTAAGCAAAAGGACAAAGAAAAGGCTAAAGAGGCTAAAAAGGCCAAAGAGTTAAGAAGGATCTTCCCTCCTCAGTGCCTGGGTGCTTTCACTGCAGTGGCTCAAAAATTGTATCTAGCTCACAGTTTATCAACACTTCTTAAGCACTTTCTTCTGGTTGACTTTTAATTGTGGACCTTTTGAGTAGTGCCACCACAGCCTTGCTAGAGCACACCTGTGAGAGCAAGGCTGCTGCCCAACAACCTCTACAACGTGTTCAACATTGTAGGAAGAATCACCAAGGTTGGAAGAGACCTCAAAGATCATCAAGGCCAACCTGTCACCACAGACCTCATGACTAAACCACGGCACCAAGTGCCACATCCAATCCCCTCTTGAACACCTCCAGGGATGGCGATTTCCTTCACCTCCCTGGGCAGCACATTCCAATGGCTAACAACTCTCTCCATGAAGAACTTTCTCCTCACTTCGAGCCTAAACTTCCCCTGGCACAGCTTGAGACTGTCCTCTTGTTCTGGTGCTGGTTGCCTGGGAGAAGAGACCATTCCCCTCCTGGCTACAACCACCCTTCAGGTAGTTGTAGACAGCAATAAGGTCTCTCCTGAGCCTCTTCTCCAGGCTAAACAATCCCAGCTCCCTCAGCCTCTCTTTCTGGGGGTGGGGGAAATGGAAGAGAAGAATTAGAAGCCAAATATACTGCTGCCACCTCTCAGTAAGAGATTATGTCTTAGCAGAACCTGGGCAGAGACTGAGAAGTATTTGATACAAGAAAGCTGAAGACATCAGACAGCCCTGGTAGGGCTCTCAGTATTCTCTGTAGAGTAACAAGGAGGATAATGATTAAGTTACATTAAAAGCTTGGTGGGAAACAGAATCCAGTCCAGCTAGTGACTGATGGCCTCAACTAAGCAGCATGTGACATCAAGGGACAACTTGGAGCCTGCAAGTGATTGCCAGTGCTCAGTCACATCCTTTCTCTGGCTTCCCTTCTGGTCCCTGACTGTACTGTTTCTTCAGGCTGACATGAGACTTATATGTGTACATAAACACACTTTCTCAACTGAGATAGTGTGGGCTTGGGAGTAAAGAAAGGATTCTTCTGAGCACACAAAATACCATCTCCTCTCAGCAGTCAGCAGTAGCACTGTGCTTTTCTCCCTTCCAAAGGTGAGCACAGAGCCCTCCCTAGTAAAATATCAAGTCCCCATCCAAGGACATAGTCAAGAAACTCATCTGAAGGCTTTTCTTCAGGAACTCCTGGAGCATCCCCCCACATTGCCTCACCAGCAGCACCGTAGGGCTCAGCACCTCACACCAGCTCTGTGCTATCTTTGGAGGGAGCCAGGTTAAAACAAAGTCAGGGTTTAAGAGGGAAGAAAGGAAGGTATGATCTCTGAAGTTACTGATGGAGTTAGGACTGGATCACTGCAGGTGGTATCTCCCACGTCATCATCCTGCTGCGGGTCCCCCAGGCAGCAGTAAGGGTGGGAAAGGCTGGTGTGTGAAAGCACAGCAGCTCCTGCTGAGGGAGACTTTAATTGCAGGCAAATGAAGAGAAATGCAGAGCAAGAGCTCACAGGTTATTGCAGCTGGGATAACTCTTTACCTTTCCTTGCCAGAAATGTCAACACAAACAGGGTGAGCTATGAACTCAGGAGAATTGCTGGTATTTGCCAGCTGGCTACATCAAACTTTGTATGAGCTGTGATAACAGACACACCACACTGCTTCTCATCAGTCAGCTTCACTCTTCTGTCAGCCCCACTGCAAGCACAAGTGGATATTGTTTTAAATAAATGCATCAATTTATTCACTTGTTCCTTCCTTTTTGGGAATCTGTCCAAAGAAAGTGAGAGCAATCCTCCCTGCTCCTACCCTCCAGATAGAAAGAGAGCAGAATAAGAATCCAATAGAAGAGGATTCAGGCACTGCAATGTAAGAATCACCTGTCTGTGCCTGATAAATGTATTTAAAGTGAGGTCAAGGGGTGGTAGCCAGCAACAGATGCAGGTTAGTATTTTCTGGAGGATTCAGAAGTAGTTCAGAAAGGGTGGGCTATAGCACAGAGATTGAGGCAGCCCCTTTCTCCAGTCTCCCAGGACTAACCTCCTCCTGCAGACTCAAAGGCATGAGGCCATACCCTAAGTGACATGTTATTTTGTCCCATGTCACCATTATCTATACCCAAGATATATATCCTATATCCTTTTCAGGGCCCAAGTTGCCCCTATCACAGAATGACAGGGATTGCAAGGGACCTGTAGAGATCATCTAGTCCTATGCCCCTGCCAAATCAGGATCATCTAGGGTAGGTCACATGGGAAAGCATCCAGGCAGAGAAGGAGACTTCATGGCTAAGCAGCTTGGGGTAGAACCTATTGTTTGAATTAATCCATTACTGCTGCATTTATTAATTTAGGCCCTTGAGCAGTAAAGGAAATTTACAGCAGGGTGTAGCAGATTTGCTTGTGCCTCTGCATACAGAACATGCCATGGCACATTGTTGTCTCCCCAATAAATCACACAAACTGCTGCCCTGTCTCATGTGCTCTGATATATTAAATGCAGTACTCTCTTTTATATTCTTCAGCACAGAGGAGTAGCTCACGTTGGCCACAGAGATTGCTCCAAATGTCACTGGAAGTCAAAGATCCCTAAAGTACTACATGTTGCTGCCAATATTCCTGTGCACAGAGGAAGGTGATGCCAGGCTCAGTGTCCAGAAGCTGGCAGAAAAGCATTGCATGGAGAAGCCTGGTGCAGGATAGGGACCATGCAGGATAGGGACTGTGCAGCAGAGGGACTCCTGGAGCTGCTCCCATGGTAACTATTAAAACACAAATCCTCATCTCACAGCAGCATTTGTTAGTTTTCTAGGAATGAGCCTTAAGGAAAGGAGGCTCTCTCACAGCAGCACAGGACAGGCTGTTCTTTGGAAAGCCATGTTGCAGTTTGGAAGTATTAGTGAGCTGCTGCCACACAGAACGAGCCAGGTTCACACAGGAGAGCACAGTGCTGATCTCCACAGCAGGCTGCTTCTGCGCTGCTCCCCCCAGCAGCCACAGCTCTCCCTGCCCCTTAGAAACGCCCTGGAGACCTCCACAGAGATCAAAACTAAAACTTTCCTTGCTAAACCCATCTAGGCACTTTCATCAGTTATCTTTCATGCAGCAAGATATCTGAGGAGCTAATGCCAACTGCTTTGCCTGACACGGTGCCTGAGCAGAGGTGACAAAACATTCAGAGGCTGGACCCTTCCAGCAGGAACCTCTGCCAAAACGCTACTGATGCGTTCTCTCAGCCTCACCATTACACCTTGGCAGGGGAGACTAAGGGGTAAAATGTCCACCCGCTACTTTCAACGAATTGTCCAGGAAGGCAGACAGGTCCAAACACCAAAGCATCTTTCAGAGCTGTCCCTGCACCGTTCACCTGCCCTGTAACCTCCCCAGCAGGGTCTAACAGTGCCATCTACTGACTCTTGCTCCGCCACGTCTCACTCCACCACCCAAGCACCAAGGGACATTTTAATGCTTCACAAGAGAGATGGTAGAGATACAAGCTACCACCGAGCCAAAGACAGCTGGGAAGCAAGAAATCTTCAGGGCTTCACTAATTGTTGTTCTTGTTTTACTCCGAATTTAGCAACCCTGACAAAGGCACAACACAAATCAGTCAACAACGATCAGCTGTGGGAACAGGCTGGCAGGCACCAGTGTGCTCACATGCTTTTAAACCCCCTGATAACATGCAATGCTTTTAGTTTGTTTCAATTAATAGAGGCAGAATAAACTAATTGTTGATGCCAGTGTGGTTGGTCTGGGAGCTGCACTAATCTGGAAGGACAGCCAGCATTTTGACAAGGTGAATACTGTGGCATATAGACATAGAATTGTAAGGGTTGGAAGAGACCTCAAAGATCATCGAATTCCAACCCCCCTGCCATGGGCAGGGACACCTCACACTGGAGCAGGTTGCTCACAGCCACATCCAGCCTGGCCCTAAAAACCTCCAGGGATGAGGCTTCCACCACCTCCCTGGGCAACCTGTGCCAGTATCTCACCACCCTCATGGGGAAGAATTTCTTCCTAACATCCAATCTAATTCTACCCAGCAGCAGCATACACTGCCTAGTCAGTTTTAACGGGGGGCAAAGATACTGAGAGCAGAGACCAGCAAAGCAGCAGTAGTCTGAATGCCAAGGCTTCCACCTGCATTAGCTGGTTCTCACTTCAGTATTACCAGCCCATGGTGAGCCAGCACAGGCAGATTTTACTGGGGCCACATTCAAATCTTTGAAATGAGAGGAAGAACAGTGCAAAAAGGAGATTTGGAGTACAACAGAGAAAAGGCTCCAACCAAGTCAGGCAACAAAACCGGCACAGGGAGAGAGTGACACAATGCCATAAAGCAAAAACTGGTGTCTATTTTTGCATCCTCTGCAGTTTCCAAACACCAAGAGCAGAGGAATGCAGATCACAGAATCTGACAGCTGCCTGCAAGGAGCACAGAGGAGCTATGGCTGCAGCAGTGACAGAAAGGGCTGCCACTGGCACATCGCTGAGTCCAGCCCTTTTCAGTTGCTGGCACAGTTGGTGACATTTTCTGTTATGCTCTCATTCCTATTTTTTCAGCTCCTGTAATATTTACTAGCTGGACAGGCTGGGTGATGATTTGGCAGTCAAGTGCTCTGCCACACAATCTCCACCAGCACTGCCAGACACAAGCTACACAGCCAGCCTGTCCTGCCTGTCCAGCCCTTCATCTTGGGGCTCCCTAACTCCCCAGAATCCAGCCACACAGCAGTTCTCATTTATTCTTCTCTCCCTCCTCTACATTTTTTTCCCCTCCCACTTGCAATGCTTGGGAGTTTTAAGATTGCCTATTTGCAGGGCCCAGTCCCACCCTCCTAAGATTCCACTGCCCAGCCCATCTGCACAGCCAGCCACCTCCCCTCTGCAAATATCTACCTGAAAGCAAAGTTCAACCCATGCCCCATTTCCTGTTCTGTAGGCTCAGGACCTCAAGATAATGAAAACCCAGGTACCTCACCAAACATCTCAGTATTTAAGCACAGAATGAAAGTAAGTATTGGGTCATGCTTTGTGCTACCTGCAAGCACACTGGACTGGAGACTTCTCAAGAAGCTAAGAAATGATGAATCTCACTTGCACATTGTGAACTGTTTGTTTTGGTCAGACCAGGAATTATTTGAGGAAGAAACTCCATTTCACAGTATCAGAGTATCACTAAGGCTGGAAGAGACCTCAAAGATCATCGAGTCCAACCTGTCACCACAGACCTCATGACTACACCATGGCACCAAGTGCATTTGTTGCAATCGTTTTCAGGACATAGCAATCTGCTCACAGGCCATTTTCAGAGAGAACAAAGGAGGAATTCCTCCAATAACTTCATCAGCTGCAAATTATTTTCCCCTGAACTCTTACCTCCCATGCAAAGGCCTCAGAACACTTGCACACAGTAATGCAGCAGCACAACTATGCTGTCAGAAAGGAAACATTTGCTCTATTACACAAACTGAGAACAACTAATCAAAACTAGGCAGTAAAAAAAAGTGACTAAAATAGCCAAAGGGATGAGTGGCTGGAACTTGTGACACTCAGACAATGAAGGCTTAAGAGATTTGTGTGGAAAACTGAAATAAAACAGAAAATCCAAAACCAACAAGAGTAACAAAGACATAAAAAAAAGTGAGATTTGCCCTTCTCCACTTAACCCCAGGACATCAGGTCAAGATTTCAACATATTCACGAAGAAACCAACAGCAAACTTGAGGAGTTTCATCTGTTACAGAATCAAGCAGATTTGCCAAACCAATTTTCAAGGGGAAACCTAAAATGCTGCTTCTGCAGTTCCAGTTAGTCCCCAGCAAAACCCAGCTCGGGAGACTTGCACTTCCCTGGGAACCTACCTTTCTGCACCACATTGAGCTCCAGATTTCTGGTCCCAGAGAAAGTGTGGAGCAGCCAGCAAAACTAACAGGAGGGTGAACAAGCCTGAGCGCAGCCACAGCTATCTGCCCCTCTCAGGGCGGCAGCGGGCGGTAAAAGCGGCACGGGGGGCCCCGGGGAGCGGGAGGATCCCCAGGTGTGTTCAATTTTCCACTCGCACCAGCCTGCTGAAGGGGCAGAGGCTGCGGTTAGGCGCGAAGGCCATCAACGACCCCCAGCTGCGCTCAGCAGGTCAGGCGGCTCCTACACGTGCAGCATCAAGCCTAAAACATTTCAGCTGAGCAATTAACCTTGGGAAAGGCTTTGCTCTTTTCAGTAGCTGAGGTTAAACGTCAGCAGCTGGGCGTCTTGTTTTCGGGGCTGGCCAGGGCTGACGGCTGCACTTTCCTGGGGTCCAGGCAGCGCTGTGCAAAAGTGCAGGGTTTGGCAGCTGTCAGTTATAGCAACCAGAAATAGCCATTTACAACTTCAGCACAGTCTCGGTCAAAATGAGGCCTTAAAAACAGAGATACAGATGAAACCCCTTTCCAAGAGAGGGCTGTGCAAGAGCAGTCCATGGCAGTTGTGCAGGCTGCAGCAGAAAGGGACAGCTCTGCCGTATGCTAAGCACCCTGCAGAGCGAGCTGTCTGTCACTGGCAGTGATGCAAACCCAACTGAGTGCAGCTTGCGCCTGGGTTTGACTCTGGCCGTGCTTATTTTGATTCCTTGGGGAAAGAGGTTTGTTTGTCAACGTGTCATCGAGAACTACTCACTTTCTAATGTGAGAGCACCAGTTCAGTGCTGAGTAGCTTTAAGTGGGGATGTGACAACACAACACACAATAAGCACAGCCCAAAGGCTTTTTTCACCCCTTTGAAGTGACCCTACCAGACACTTCAACTTCATTCAGGCAATTCGGAGCACTGAGGCCCAAAGCAGATATTAATATCCCCTGCCTAGTTCAACTGAAACTCTTCCAAATTTTCTGGTGTCAGGTGCCAAATAATGCCTGCAATAGTAAAGTATTTATTTAAAATGCATCCTTATATTTAGCTTACTTTCAAACCCATCCAGCTAGGGTATCATGGTGACAAATCATTATGCTCCTAGCAAAGTGAAAATTGGTTCTTTTAATCACCTACTCCAGTTCTAAAGTCCCATTGTATAAATAAAATGTATTTTCATGGTGTCACATCAACTCCACATACAGAAGGGAAATCAAATACTTCAATTAAGAAATACCCTCATCTAGAGGAGTTCAAAGGAAAATGCTCTCAAGACTTGGGAAATCATTTCCATTCTGTATCTGAGCACAGAAAGAACAGCTTTGAGATGACAGAGGGTGGAAACGTGCTGCTCTAGCAGTTCAGGATGTCTCCTGCGCTCTGCAGAAGCAGCAAGCCTTCTGGTCTTGGTTCCCCTCAGCCTCTGCACCTGCGTGCCCACCCTACTCAGCCTCCAGCCCCCTTCCTGCCATGGACACTTTGGCACCGAGGCGCTGAGCACTTGCCCCAGCACTCTATCAGGCAGCTCTTGTTGCAGGCTCTCCCTCTCTTCACTGCTTCATGCCCACAGCACTCTTGAAGAATATCACCAATACCAATGTCTTTAACCTCCTCGCTGGGGCCAAGCATGACCCCGGCACAACTCAACAGGGTTTGGACCATCTCCCATGGTAGTGCTGCATGGTTTCATACAGACACTGCAGCTGCCTTCATTTGTACCCAGCTCTTCTCCCTGACCTGTGCACATGTCAGAACGTATTGTCTCCAGAGACCATAAAGCACCACACTTATCACCTTGTGTTTAATCCTGCAGAATGTAGTCCTTGTCCCAGCAAAACTCCCACACCATCATAAGCCTTGGCCTGAACATGCATTGCAGATGCTGCATCATTATCATCTCGATAATCCCATCTCAGAGAGAAACTGTTATTTCCCAAGGAAGTTTTCTAGGAAACAAAGCAGGGATGACATCAAGAGCCCAAGGAATTCCACGGACTGCAAAGAAGAACCCAGAGTTTAGCCTTGTTCTGGCTCTCAGAACATCCTCTTCAGGAAGGTGATTTTAGTGGCTACTTGAAAGCAGAGCAAACTTCAGTTATCACCCAATCAGCACAGCTGATTGGAGAAGCAGATTTATGTGCCTAACAAGTTTTGATCTGGAGAAAAACCTGCTGGGAGTGATTTGAAAAGACTAATGAGACTTTGCCCATCACCGGCCTGGAGTGTTCTCCTTTAAAGGTTTATGAGCATGTCATTGAGTTTCACTGCAGCTTTTGCAAAATCATTAATGAACTTGTGAAAACAATTAGAGAGATAAATGGCCAAGAAATGTGTTAGCCTGAGACCTGTGATAATGCAGAGTAGGCGAAGCAGAGGAGAATGCACTGCTTTGAAGGCATCAGATGCAAGAGCCTGATGTTTTATGCCTGTGAAAATTATCATTCCTAGTTCTGCTCCTGCTAATCCTAAAGTGGGAAAATATCTTTGTAGAACATGATCTTGGAGACTCTGCTGCTTATTAAAACATGAGGGACAGCAGAACAGTCTCGTTAGAGTAAACAGAAGACATGACTGTCAGGCCATATAAAATGCACCTCATTAATATCAGCCTAAACTGAATGGCTGAGGCATGAATGCTCTAAAGACTGGATCTGACTTTGATCTTTTGAAGCTACCTTTGAATAACTCCCAGCCAACTGCATATTGAAGAAGAAAAGGGAATGTTCAAAGAGAGAAAGGACCTAAACTCATGGACCTGATGCCACAGAGGTCTGCCCTTACTTTGGGTGCACAACAGGTTGTTTTGACAAGTAGAGCCACCAAGTGCTGTGACCAGTGAATACACTGACTTGTTCCCCTTGAAAAGGCATTTTCTCCTTCTGTGTCAAGCTTACAGAACTGGCACATTCCCACCCCACAAGCAACCCTAGCTGCACAAACATCCTTTTAGGATCTGTGGTCTCTACTACTGCATCAGAGCCTTCCTGCTGTGGGCCAAGGCTTGGAACTGAACAGCATACAGTCCTGTCACTAGTGCAGCACTGGACCAAGAAGCGTGGGGGCTGCCAACATCACTCCAGCTCTCAACCTGCTTCCCGGCTTCCCCAGAAACTTCCATCTGCTTGGTAGACCTCAGTCTGTCTCTTCCAGCAGAGACATGAGCTGTGTTTCAGTGCTTATGTTCCATCTCAAAGTACACCTCTCTTTACTTGTATCTATCTCCATAACACAGGAGTCACCAATTCATTTCAGAGACTGCTCTGAAAGCAAGAAGACACTGACTGACCTCCTGCTCAAGGGCCTAACTTGCTCATCTCATACTATTTCTCTCCTCTCTGTATCAACATATTGTATTGGCATTCACCCTGAATTCACACAAGTGCCCTCTCTTCTTCACTGGTGTCCCTGATCAGCTTTCTGAAGCCCCCAGACATACCATTGCTAACTCAGAAAATGGAGGCAGCAGGCTTCACTTCTTCCCTTTTACCTTGGAAGCACTGCAACTTTGGCCAGCTATGTGGCAAAATTAAAACCCAGTGTTATTCTGGGTGATTCGCAGGCTGAGTTGGAACAGCAGCTCTGAGAGAAACTGTCTCTGGGAAAGTCACATTAATGACCTGCAACTGGCAAAGGGGATCACAGTAGTCTGTCCCATCACAGCCTGATGGCTTAGGTAATGTCTGAAAAACATTTGGACCTCAGGAAGGGGAAATTTGCAGTGTGGTTTCATTTCTTAAGTGACTAAGTCACTTGCAGAAATAGAGCTTGGATGCCTCAGCCATGCCATCATTTATTAATGGTTTAACCTACGTGCTGGGCTCCCTTTTCCAGTAGCTATGGAGAGTTCCAGTTTGGGCTCAGAGTCCCAAAACCTGAGACAAGTACAGGAAACTCCTGGCTGTGAATCAAGTCATCTTGGAGGAAAAGAAATGAGTGCAAATGGCTAAAAGTCAACATACACTGACAGCAAAAAAAATAGGACATTACAGCCTTCCCTACACCCACACTGACTGGACTAAGCAGGATTGGTCCACAGCCCAGAAAAGGCATTGGAAATCTTGTGATGACTTCAGTGACTTTGAATCGTACTCAAAGACTCACAGGTTTTGCTGGTGAGAAAACCTAGCTGGAGCCTTCTGCCTCTAGGACACACTTCTAGGAAGAGCTGTGTCGTGTCGCTTGCCACAATGATCAGCATCTTGCACAGACCACCCTCGTGCACACCAGCTGCCACTCCAGTCACTAGTGTCACTCCAGAAATCTGCTTGCTCAAGTATTGGCTCCACTGAGTCAGCATTTGGCCTAGCCCCTGTGTCTGATGGGGAATTTTACACTGAAAGGTTCTACACACCAGCCATTCCTCCTTTCCCCTACACGTGCCAGTCTTCTAATTGCCTTGTTTGAATTCCTCTCTCATCCCTCAAACCTTCCTGATGGGAATAAAATACACAGTAGATGACAACTTTCAAGTCATTTTCATGTCACGCCTCATAGCTGCTGTAGGAAAGGTATTGATACTGTTATTAATTCTTTCATTTCAGTTTTCCCCTATACATTTCTGCCCCCAGCAAACCCTCAATATGAAATCATTTTCGGAGCTGTTTCCAGCCTGCTCCCGATGTCGCTCGCAGAATGATCTGAAGACAGATAATACAGCTGTCATTTCTCAAGGCTCCCCTGCCATGCTTTGATAAAACCCAAATCATGGTTTTGATGGTGCCAGATTTTACAAGCCTATTAAGCTGTCTCTGCCAAGTGATGGTTTTCCCTTTACAAGCTCTGGGCTGACACAGGGTTTCCGTGCTCTCTGCAATGTTTAACGTCCCATCTCCGCCCAACCATCTGCCTTTGGGGGTTTATTTTTGTTTGTTTGTTTGCTTTCAGTCTGACTGCCATTACAGCAGGGGATTCAAATGAGGAAACCAGCATAGCCACGAGGAGCAATCATCTTGTTTGTCCTCAGGCAGGGTGTCAAGAAGAAATATTTGCATTTAAACAGAAAAATGTGGGCTCTGTTTAAAACAAACCCCAGAGAAGTATTCCCTAAACACTTAAGGCGGTGTCTGTCACTGGGACCAGGCTTCCCACATGGTGGGGCACCAGCCCAGAAGCCTGTACTGTGAATAACAAGACTGTAGTTGCCTTCAATGTAAGGTCCAGGCAACACAATTCACTTGACATTCTTTCCTCCCAAGCCTTCCAGACACCTGGAAGAGGCCAGTGAAAAAGCCAGACAATATGGCTTGATCATTTGCTCTTCCAGTCATTATCCACACTTTCAACCAACAGGCTGCTCCAAATTGATAATCAGCTGAGCCACATTTACACTTGCTCCCAAATCACTGAATTTCCAGTAATCACTTTAAGATGGCAAAACCACCAAGTTAAGTGGCAGTAATTTTCCAGCATGAGGAGATGAGGCCGTGTCTGACCATCCTGCTGTAGGTTTTCCCATGCAAGAGTGAGCCATTTCTTTTTATGCATTACAGGCACCGCTCAAGCATACAGTAAGTTGTTTTCTAATGAGCTGGAACATCTTGCTAGAAGAGATCTCTGCTCAAATTGTTATTTTCCTCCAGCTGGGTCAGGGCTTGCTGGCTTTGACCCAATGAGAAAAATCACACACACGCTTTCCATTATTTATGTGTTGCAAAGACTCAAGTGTCTGCACTGGAAGATGAAGTGCTCAGGCATCCACTCCTCTCCAGCAGGTTGCTTCCTCCTCCTACCAAACCCAGCCCACAAAGAGACACCCCTATTTCTCCTCCCAACATCAGTCACTGACCTTGCACTTGGCCACGTGTGATCTTTTCCTGTCTGACCCACAAGAGGAAGGAGATGGCAACAGCCTGCATCCTTGGAGCATCCTGCAGCTTGCACCAAGGAGGAGCAACACGTGCACCAAATGTGTCTCTCAAGAGCAACCACCAGCACGTGGCACAGCAACGCCGTCGGTGCTGCTGCTGCTGCCAGAGGAGCTGACCTGACACAGCTCATGGATCCTCATCAAGCACTTGGCCAACCTGCAATTATTTGCTTTTATAATGGCTCCTGCTTGACAACAAACCTACCCACGCTGCTGCTTCAAAAGAAATGTTTCACAAATAGCTGTGCAGGTCTTTTATCTTCAGAGGAAATTCCCAGTGAGGCCACTGTTTCCACTCCACTCCTCTCCCTCCACTGACCCCAGGTGTCCACCCTCCCCAGCACGCACAGAGCAGCAGATGCCTGGCAGATCACATTGCACAATTTGTTAGATCAAGGTTAGGAAAAAACAATAATAAGTCTGCCTGAAGTCATGAATAAACAGACTGGTTTAATTAAGGGGGTGCTTTGACAGAAGGAATTTCCCATTCAAGCCTTCCACAGCACTCTCCCAAAAGTAGATGAGGACTCCAAGAATACCAACAAAGACATCCTCACATCACTGCTGCTGGCTGAAACAAAGCCCATGTTTATGGAGGAGGACCTGAAATGGAAGGTGTTGATGTTCTGTCTAGAGAAATCTATGGCACAGGGTATCTGCCAGCCCCAGTGGCATGACAGCTACGGCATCCCACAATGGAAAGCAAGGCTTTCCATCATGGGCAGGCAGCACATTTCACCCATGGACAACGTTTTACCTCAAATGCCACAGTGCTTTATTAAGTGTTGTGATCATCCTGCTTGATTTTTCAGCAAAAAAAAAGCCAACAGAACAGAGGTGACTGCTGCCTTCATTCCTTTCACCTGGCCTGCCCTCAGATCATTCAATAACTTGAGTGCACAATGCAAAAGCCATCCTGGCCTTCCCAGTCATTTTCCTTGGAGCCACCCAGGAAAATGTGCTCCCAATTACCAACTGTTTCACATGGCTATGGCACATACACCAGCGACAGCAAAAAGCCACCACCTTATGGTGAGAGATGTCTATCTCTGCTTTGCATCTCCTTGAAGGCCAAAGGACAAATGGCAACTAGAGTAAAGCTTGAGTAAACTAGAGTAAAACTAGTGTAAATCTAGGGGCTGAATTGTACTCCCACCCTTACACCAGAGAGATGGACAAATGCACTGCCTGGACTTCATACTGCTACCCAGACATTATTTGGTGGCCACTGCCAGCTCATGGCACTGTCACCCACTGAGGGGCCCAGAGACAAGGTAAGGACTCCTTTATCCCAGTAATTCAGCCATGAGCAACACAGCTTAAAACAAAGGAGCTCTCTGGCCTGCACAGCAGCAGCATGGAAGCAAGAAGAGACCAGACTGTGTGGTTTTCCCCAGCTGGAACACCCTTGCAAAACATCCTCTGCCTAATTCCAGGCCAGTGAATTCAGCCCGGGGCTTCGGCGTCCAACCCTGTCAACACGTTTGTGCTAGCACAAGAGAACAAAGCAGGTTCTGCTGCTTTCAGAGCACACTTGTTCAAATCTTTAACATGTGGTACATGCTGCCCTTTAAAAAAGGGAAATCTAACATTTAAGAATAGAATAATGCCTGGAGAGACTTCTAAGTTTTCTGTTCTGATGGGTGGCTGAGAAAAAGCAACACTCCTACCACAAGAAAAGTTGTTTGGGGCTTTCTGGATAGTACCTCCCTGCAGGTGAGGTGTGGTCTACATTAGCCCAGCCACCCTGTGCTGTCTCAGAAGCTGGTCCAACACAAATTTACATCCATTACTGCTCCTCACAAACAGACCAAACAATAACAGCTCAGGCTTAGTGATTCAGGCACTGCATTCTGCATCCAGGCCCCCAGCTGAAGGCTGATGTTTAAGATGTCCAAGCTGTTGCTATGCCCTGACTGTTTTCACACAAATAAAGGCTAGGGTCTACCTATGGCACCATACAAGGACACTACTGTGACACTACTTTGCTTTAACTGAGGCAAGCCCTGGTTCTCCCAGCAGGTTGACAGCGTTCATCCTTCCTCAAAGCAGCACAACCTCATCTGTTGAGGCTGACCTACCACCACTGCTGAATGGTGATCAGCAACCACTGTCACAATATGGACTTCTCCTGAGGACCACCATTAACAGCAGGTCCTAAATCTCAAGGTTTAGCACCATTTCTGCTTGCTTTTTATGTCTTCTTTTTCTTTAAGATCTCTGTGCACATAAACAGAGTGAAGCTTCATCAATGCAGAACCACTGTCACCATTGTCAGCACACAGTCCTCTGGGCAAGGGTGGCCACAGGTTAATCCAGGCAGCACAGTGGCAAAACCATTTCCTCCCTGGATGACTAAAGCCTTCAAACATCCCTCTGCAATTCCAAATCATAGCAGAGTTATAACAATGTGGGTGAAACATGCAAGTTAAGCATCTGAGGGCAAGTGTTTGGTGTTCAGAGATCTAAGTGAAGACAGTCAGACTCTTTTCCCCACCATGAGTTCATGTTACAAGCGGGTCTGGGAGCAGACAGAGAGCAGGCACCTCTGCAATTAACAGTTCAAACTGCCTTAACTGGACTTTCCTGCGGAAGTGTTAGCACAGACCCTCCCTCCCACTGCTCTGTGACCTCTGCCTATTGTCTGCAGTGATATTTACAGGCAGCGTGCTCTCCCTCACTCTGCAGGCTGGCTTCTGAAGTCTTTTCATATTTGGAACGTGTCGAGAAAAGGGAAACACTGACAGGGAGAGTAATTTAAGCATCCAGGAACAAAACTAGCACTGAAACACTAGCACACCCAGGAACACACACTAATATCCTAAGGAACAACAGCCAACCTGAAAAACAAGGGATGGTTTTCTTCTGTCTCCCACCATTTTTATGGCTCATACTACCTGTCACGGGGACCTATTACAGAGCCCATACCAAAGCGTGGAAGAGAGGAGGGGGAAACCCAAAGCACACTACAAAACATTTTCCCTCAGTTCTGCCCATCAAAGGGAATTTAATCTCCAGCTGCCTACCATTTACAAAATATCAAGTAAAATGGGAAGAATAGGCTGCAAAATGCCTCTTTTTTTGGGGGGCCATTATACTCACTGCTGAGGGAAAACGTTTGTGATGGGGTGACCTTTGCATCGAGCTGCCTTCAGACTAGAATGCATTTTGCAGCCCATGAAAAGAGTGTCTCCTCCTGACAGCTGAACTCAATACATAAGAACTGTTTAAGAGGAGCTGCTTTACAAACAGTAAAGTGGGTGGCAGATGACAATTAGTTTTATTCTTCTATTAGAAATAATGATACGGGGGAGCAAAATTATTGCCATTAGTCACAGTGTGCTTGATATGACAACAAAGAGGGACCAGGCTCTCTCTTCTTCCCCACGTTTTCTTTTCCCTGTGTATCTGGAAGCCCTGCCTTTCTCCCTTCACACACGCACGCACACACTTTACTCTTCCATCTGTTCCAAATTTTGTCTCCCTTTGCTTTAATTCAGCCCTAAATATGTTAAATATTTAAATGTGCTAAATCCAAATCTCAGCAGCTTCCTGAGCAGTGGAAGCGTTTTGTGTTGGTCCCTGTAGATCAGCATAAAAAAGGTGAACCCAAGAAAGAGGAGGATGAAAGGAGGGGAGGAGGGGAAGAAAAGCGACGCAGGGAGGAGATGGGGCACCGAGCAAAGCCTCTGCTAGTGCAAGTCCCTTCCTCTGTGGCTTGAATTACACAAGATTAACTTCTCTCAAAACATCACCTGCGTGTCACCTCAATGCAAGGACCCTGTCAGAGACCACACCAGAGCCATTTGCTGCCCTTCTGGGACCCTGGCACTGCTGCTCCCCCTTGGGCCAGCAGTCTCAGGCAGGATCAGCCCTCGTGGCCAGGCCAAAGGGACACAATGGACCAAGAGGCCACTGGTCTGGAGGTGGTGTGTCAAAAGCAAGAGGAGACTCAGTGCCTGCAAAGCAGCAGGAGCCCAGCACAGCTGCAAACCCCACAGCTGCCCTCCATGCCAGCCTTGCCCAGCCCTTGGCAGGAGAAGGGCCAGCACTGAGGGCTGGGCCCAGCACAGGGGCAGCAGGGCCATGGCTGCAGCTGCTCTGGCCAAAGCAGGGATGCCCTGCAGCGTCCCCCTGCAGTGCAGCCTCACCTCTGGCCATGGCCATACATTCCAGGAGCTGGCACTGAGGGTGGTCGTGTGGCTTTTCAAGAGCTAGGTGGGCCAGGAGCCACACCAGCAACCCAACCTGTCCCAGGACACTCAAGATCCTGAAACTCAGAGTCTGATGGCCATTGCTGAGCTGAAAGAGGGGAAAATGGGACAGCTGAATGATATCAGAAACTGAGTGAGAAGAGCACAGGGAATCAACATGACACTTGCTGGTGTTCGTGCCACATGTACCACAGGAGGCCATTCTCTTCCCACACAAATCACTCACAGGAAACCACAGTGACTGCTTTTGAGAGGGGACCAAGGGACAGGCAGAGCCTCTATCCATGTCCAAGTGCCACTCAAGAAACACATACAAGCCTGGCCCATCTTTGAGACCATAGGCCAGGACAGAGAACCAGGAGAGCTTCCTGGCAGAGGGAGAGATCTCAAAATGCTTGAGAGGATGGCCCAGTACCCCCCAGCCTTGTCCCTCTGCACCAGGCAAAGATAGCCTGGGAGGGCAGCAGCCCTTGCCTTTGAGAACAGCAAAACCAGCCACCAGTTTGCCAGCAGAAGACCTGGCTTTGGAAGCACCAGTTTATACATGGGGATCCCCAAAGCCCCACCTAGCTCTGCAGAGGGATGACCCTAGCCTGCCCCAAGCTGAGAGCCCTCATCAGCTGCACAAGCAGCACCCCAGATATAGAAACACCAGAGAAGGGTCTTCCCACCTCCTCCTCTCCATTCCCAGCCCAGCACCAGCACCTGGTAACCTAGGAGAAGCCACAGCAATCCCTCAGGATCCTCATCCATCCAGGTGCACAAAGTTTATTCTGTGCTGGATTGCATCTGAGAATGTGTCCTTGGTGTCAGACCATGGGCTGGGCTGAGCCTGCAGCCTCTTTTTGCTAAGAAAAGGACTAATTTCACTGCAGGCTCTGTGGAAGAGTGGCTGCTTTCCTCATCCTGGGAGACACCACATGAGATCAACAGAACAGAGGCCACAAGGTCTACAGACCTGCATTCACCACAGGCCCAAGAGTGCCGTGTGGGGCAGCAGACAGTGACCCATGAAGGCAGACAAAGTCGTTTACTGAGCCTATTCCCATCCAGGCAAGCAAGTAAACAAAAGGGCAAGCAAAACTAATAAAAATAATAGCAATAAAAAAGCCTATAAAGAAGTTATTTGGCCATAAACGAACACCAGGGTGGCAGCACCAGATATGATGGTTCCCAGATAGCTTCATTTTTTTTGCCTGAAGGGCAGGTAGCCCTTTGACTAATAACATTTGAGAACCATAGCTGTAAAGCCTACTTCTGCCTCTGTTCTTTGCCTGCTGAGAGAATATACGTGCATGAGCCTGTGTTTCAGATAGCTGGGGCCAAGGATAACTCAAAAGATCTTCAAAAAGGATAAAAACATCCTTTGTTGTACAACAGCTCCCAAGCCATGATTTTGGGAGAAAGCAGGCACAGTCGGATGAAAAGCTACACACAGCATACAAAAGGCAACAAACAAAAGTGAGTGAATTCAGGCAGCCCTTGAATCATTTTAATATCAGCTGAAGCTCTGGAAATGTGATTAGCATATAGTTAGGAGGCACTTCTCCTTTGCATCTAAAAATACCATGCCAGCTCTGGAAGGGAGCAGCCACCAGCAGAGCTGGGGAATTACATAAGCCTCTGAGTGCCATTGTCTGTGGGGAGCAAAAGGGCCCCAGGTGCTCCTCGGGGTTGTGGGAGATAGAAGATAGCTTATGGAGCAGTTTGATTTTTATGACACTTAGTGTAACAAATCCATCAAGGTCAGCCTGAAATAGGAAAAAAATAGAATAGAATAGAATAAACCAGGTTGGAAGAGACCTTTAAGATCATCTTGTCCAACTTATCATCCAATACCACCCAACCAACTAAACCATGCAACCAAGCACCCTGTCAAGTCTCCTCTTGAACACCTCCAGTGATGGCAACTCCACCACCTCCCCGGGCAGCCCATTCCAATGGGCAATCACTCTGTGTAAAATTTCCTCCTGACCTCCAGCCTGAACCTCCCCTGGCACAGCCTGAGACTGTGTCCTCTTGTTCTGGTGCTGGCTGCCTGGGAGAAGAGACCAACATCTGCCTGTCTTACAACCCCCCTTCAGGTAGTTGTAGAGAGCAATAAGGTCCCCTGAGTCTCCTCTTCTCCAGGCTAAGCAGCCCCAGCTCTCTCAGCCTCTCCTCATGGGGCTTGTGTTCCAAGCCCCTCACCACAAGACAAAAGGCTGTGCATCTCCTGTAGCACTTACACAGTGATACCTGTTTCTAAATGAAGGTCTCGCATGACTGTTTAGAACCTGAGGTGGGAAACAACATTTCAGGCTCAGTTTTTGTGGCTCTGATTTGCATGAGACCAAACTCCCACAGAGAAGGGACAACCACCAACTCCATGGGCTGCTCCCAACTCATTTCAGCTGGCAGTGCTGCCTCTCAGAGCTTGTCACAGCCTGGTGAGGTTTGGAACTGCGCCAGTGGAAATCTTCCCGTCAATTGTTTGAGCTTTGGACGAGGACTGACTTGTACAGACCTTTAAATGTGAGCTTCAGTGAGGCAGGCCGGTGCAGCACATAGTGTCCATTAAAGGTCAGCAGTTCAGGGATGAGCTTCACCAGGCAGGAGCATCACTGGCCAGGATCAGACATTATCCTTCAGACAAACTATAAATTACTTTATCCTTCAGACTGGGTGCTAAAAGCAAGGACCTGAATGACTCATAGACCACAAAGGACACCTGAAGCGTGGGTCTTTCTCGAGGCTAAGCAGGGACTCTTTGCCCCCTTCCTTCATGGCTGAGTGCTGCCACAGCACCAGCCCTGCTGCAGCCCCACACTCAGCCTGCTGCCCCACACCCCCCATGTGCTTCCCATATAGTCTCAGCTGTTGCTCTAGGCAGGCAGCTCTGGTTTTACTTAAGGCAATTCTATGCCTTTCATTGTGTTTTGAATTTTCATTTCACCACGGCTCACTCCCACGACTGTGCTTTCTGGCTCCTTCCAGCTTTTGTCCTTTAGTTTTGCTGTTGAGAATCAGATTATTATCTCTAAGAAAGAGCTTTCAGCTGCATTATGTTGATGGTAAGCGCTGTTTTGCCTGCCCTGTCTGATTTTTCCATGCAAGATGCTTTTCATATAGCTTTAAGTGTTTTATTATTTGCAAATCAGTTGCCACATCTCCAACTATCCCTTTCTCTGCTGTGGAAAATGCCAGCATTGCTGTAAGGAGAGGAGTGCAGCCTCTCAAGGCCCAGAGAACCTATCAGTTGAACCTTGAAGAGGACAACAGAAACCTCCCACAAATGCAGGCTTCTCCGTGGCACCCTGACCTCCCCAGGCAGTGCCTTTGAGCATCTCTATCTGTGTGGTCCAGATGGCAGGGACCTTCCTGTGCCAGGGCACAGCTCACTAAAAGACATCAATGGGAGCACAGGCTTTCCAGCAGCCAGCTGGGACAGGGTGCAGGTACACCTGCATCCTTGACAGCATGGTACTGAGATCCTGAAACCATCACTTCTGCTGCCAGCACTGGGCAGCAGGGAAGCACTGCTGAAGTCCAGGAATAAAGACAGCCAAATGCCAGCAAAAGTCAGTAGGAGTTAGACCTAGCTAAAACTGTCCTTCTAGAGCATCATTCTGTCTGTGATAGGAGACTTCTAAAGATGCCACATGAACCTCTAACCAAGACTAAGGTCTCCAGAGAAGCACTTCCTAGCTTTCAGGCAGAGGAGATAGGCTCTCCCCAGCAGCACTCAGCATTAGCCTTCCCACATTCCCTTCCCAGCATCACTACTGCTTGCTCATACTTCAGACCATGAGTTCACCTGTGTCCACAGCAGCCCTGCTGGTCCTCTGCACATATGAAACAGGGCCTGGGAATGTCTCAATCTCACTCAGATTGCTTATTGCACGAGTACCCAAAGCTAGAGCAGACAACCCTGTAAGAGAAGGCAACAGCATTAAAACAGTGAGGCCACGCTGACACAGGTCACAAGCAGCTCCAAAAGGTCCAGCAAGGTGCTTGTCCCCTCAGCTGGCTATGCTGCCCATACCCTGCAGGGATGCTCTGATGTCTGTGCTCTAATCTCAGCATCTGAGTTTTCCCCTCCCTGCCCACTCGCCAGGCCCCTCTGCTGACATAAGCTACCCCTTCAGCTCTCAGCTCTGCAACACCTCCCAGCATGCTGAAAACCAGCAGGTCCGTGCCTGTACAAGACCCTCACACCACCCAACACAGGCTTGTGAAATAATATATGGTCAGAGCAAGCACTCCTGAAAGCCACTGCTGGCTCAGCACTTTTATTTTCAATCAAAGCAGCAGGTTTTATTTTTTGCAATAGATTTTTTCCCCCCTTTGGCATTTTCATCAGAAGAACAACAGGAGGAAAAAAAACCACCCTAACCTCAACAATCCCTGAGTGAAAGTTATAAGCAGGCTGACACCTGGTAATGAGATATTTCAAGCTATGGCCTGGCATTTTTATGGTATTTCTAAACCAAGCACTGAATCAAATGAACTTGGCAAGAATGGAAAGCTTGTTACTCCCAGGCATATGTCTTAAGGTTTTTCATCTTCCATTTCAGCAATGGCAGAATACAGAGCAAGTTAGGCAGGCAAACACCTGGCAAGGAAATACTTTGGCCACAATATATCTATTCCCCTCAACAAGGAGGCTTCCAAGCCAGCTCCCGAGACAGTACTCAGCATTCACAGCCGATCTGAGCAGCTCTTGGCTCCTCATTGGAGATGCCTCATGATTTTCCTTAAGGAAGCAGAGCTCAGACAGTCCCTTTGTCCATCCACCCTGCTGTCTTTTCCTTTCCCAAGCAGCTCTGCAAACCATCAGCTACTTCTCTCACAGTTTAAATGGGACAGGAAAGGTTCAAGACTGTCCATTTCTACAAGCTCTTACAGTAAAATATATGCAGAAGAGATGAGAAACCTTACTGCAGGTGCAAAGCAACAACTCAAAGATGACTCCCACTGAACCCCTTGAGTGCTACAAATTTGTCCAGAGGCTGTTACAAGGGGACCCTTCCCACACTGGCTGACATCCAGAGCCTGCCCAACACATGGACCCTCAGCAATCATTTCCCTTCCTCACTCTGTGACCTTGGGGAAGAAATGGAAACCATAGTGGGAATTCCCCAGTGAACTGGTCAATGCTTTTAAAATTCATGCAGAGTCTTGCTTTCTAAGGGTGACAAACCCCAAACTCCATGAAGTGAGAAGGGGCAGAGCAGGAGTAGGGCTGCTAAACCCTGACACAGTCTGCATGACTGAGCAGGCTCTGAGCAAGTGAGCAACAGGCATCTTCCTGCAGAGCCTTCAACACCACTCCCAGCTAAGAGCACCAGGTATGGGGGCAGCTGAAAGCACACAGGCACAGAACTGCAAGACAAGAATAAGATGAGCAGGTTCCCATCAGCAGAAAGGCAGATAACCTGCACATTCAAGCACCAACCTTATCTCCATCACCCCTCTCCTCTTGGAGCACCCAACTCCTCGGAAGACAAAGCTTTCACCTGGCCACCCACACGGCTGTGATTAAGTTCCTGTGAGATAACTGAGATGATTCCACTCCCCTCCCTCTGCAGTCACAGCTCAAGTTAAGGCTGTTGGCAGCGGCCAGGCTGTCAGGAGTACTGGGGGGAGGCTAGCAAGGGGTGCTTCACCCTCATAGGAGCTTGGCAGCACCCAGAAGCAGAGCTGCCACAGGCAACTGCTGGGCATGGAGATGGGTGAGAAAAGAACTTGCCTCTGGTGCTGTCCTCTCACTCAGCTCCTGTTTGACACAGGCAAGGAAAGGTTTTCTCAAAGCACAGCCATGCTTAGGCCACTGACTCATCCTCCACCAAAGGTCGGTGCTAGCTGCAGAGACAGGAGAATCAGCTGCATTCTGCCCAGAACAACCCTTCCTTGTTCTCACACCTGCACACACAGGCACCAGCAAAGAGCCCTTCTGGTATCAAGCTGTGCTGTTATGCTAACTACAGAGAAATAAACACGCCACACTGTAGCTAATAAGTGTCATTCACATCAGTGTTTATTCCAAACATGTTTCCCCCATCACGTCTGCTCTGCCTGGAACTGCTCATCACTACGGAGGAGACCTTTCTTTCTAGTGATTCCAGCAGACAGGAGAGAGTTAGCAATTAAAGCACACTTTTGTGCAGTTTAATTCTTTCTATTTCAGCTATCAGGGAGTGTTTTGTGCTCTCGCTGTGCCTGTTTCTGGAGCTGCCACCTACCAGCACGGGGCTGTATTTTGATATTTTGATGATTTGCAAGAAGAGTTCTCCCTGCTAGGTATGGGAACAGGGCTGACCTGCTGTGGGCTTGTGGTTCTATGAGGAGAGGCTGAGGGAGCTGGGGTTGCTCAGCCTGGAGAAGAGGAGACTCAGGGGTGACCTTATCACTCTCTACAACTACCTGAAGGGAGGTTGTAGACAGGCAGATGATGGTCTCTTCTCCCAGGCACCCA
The DNA here is from genome assembly GCF_026170545.1 of Melanerpes formicivorus. Classification (NCBI taxonomy): domain Eukaryota; kingdom Metazoa; phylum Chordata; class Aves; order Piciformes; family Picidae; genus Melanerpes; species Melanerpes formicivorus. The sequence goes on along the minus strand of NW_027142366.1, from coordinate 8,874,959 downwards.
GTACCAGAACAAGAGGACACAGTCTCAGGCTGCGCCAGGGGAGGTTCAGGTTGGATGTTAGGAAGAAGTTCTATACAGAAAGAGTGATTGCGCTATGGAATGGGCTGCCCGGGGAGGTGGTGGAGTCGCCATCATTGAAGGTGTTCAGGAGGAGACTTGATGGGGTGCTTGGTGCCATGGGTTAGCTGTTTGGGTGGGTTGGATTGGTTGATGGGTTGGACACGATGATCTTGAAGGTCTCTTCCAACCTGATTTGGTTTATTCTAAAGTTTATTCTCAGCACTGTGCCCTCCCCTGGGACTCTATCAGGAAAATGGGCTCAGAATTCTTTTCCATCAAGCTCTGATACATTCCCATATGGCTGACTGGCCAGCTCCCTGCCACCCCACATGCATTTTGCTCTTACCCAGTGCCTGCTGCTCCCAGAGCAGCCCCACAGCCATGCCAGGAAGCATGGCTCCAGGCACCTTCAGCAGAATCCACTTGAGGGATTCTTTCTCTGCTCATCAAAGGCTTGGGAGGACTGAATGTCACTCAAGAGAAGTATTTCAGAGCTAAGAACGGTCTCCTGATTTTTGCTTCCCTCCCAGAGTAATGTCTGCCTGGCAGGTAGCAGACAAATTGAGTGGTCCTGCCACAGACATCTCTGGCCTGATGACTCTTTCAGAAACAGTGAGTGAGGCATCACACCAAACCCAGACACTCCTGCTACCAGCAGTGAACTGTAATTATTGTTCACATCAAACTGAAAATAGAAGTGAGCCAGAAGCCCTCCACCAGTTGTGGAAAACTAACAAGGCTTTGACTTCTGCCCATCCACACCAGAGCAAGCACAAGGCTCTACACAAACACCAGGGGTGCCTGCAGTCTGGGACCCACAGTTTCAACAATGGTTTGAAATCTGAGGAGTGCAGATGCTTAACTGAGGGGCTGCTGCTGCTGCTGCCCTAAGGAACGAATCCCAAGGGCTGAATGAGGGCCAGCACTAATTACCAGCCCACGCAGACTTGTGGCTTGTATGTCGAGGATCCTGTTATGCAAGAACACAGCTGGGCCTGTAGTCACAAGCCAGGAGACAAGCATCCATGTGAACTGCAGAGGTGTGGGGAGAAAAGCAAACAAATCCTTTCATTTTCCCCACAATTGTTTTCATTCTTATGGTTAAAGACCTGATTTGTAAAGATGGTAAAAATCTGAAGTTCTCATCGAGGCTCCTGGGCTTTGCTTTGTAAAACAAACTTATACTGCACAAAGCAACGGATGGAACACCAGTTAGGTTCCATCTGTAGAGCTAATGAGACTGGGAAAGAACCCCAGAGGTGGATTTCAGCAGCAGCTTTCCTTTCAACCTAATTCATCACCTGATTTTCTTCTCCTGCTCCCAGACAAAATCCTTGCTTCTCCCTGCTCACAGCCTGATCCAGCTGAGAGCACAATTCACTTGCACTGGTGGAAGGCAAGAAGAATGGGTATGCCACATTGCCTCCCTACAATAGAAGGGACAGATCCCACTCTAATCTAGGTGGGGAGGTGAAGATGGAGGGGTGTTGCACATATACTTTCTATCCAAGATGACACACCAAATGTTTTGCTGCTTCTGGCTTTTTTTCATATTTCCTTATGTTAGGGCAAGAGAGACACCTAGAGATCACAGGCAGGGGATAGCAAGCTCCTGGAAAGAGCTTTCCGTAGAGAGGGTAGCATGATGTGTTTACAGAGCGGGAACAATGGATAAAATGAATGAAATATGAAACATGAAACAGGAAATATGAAACATGAAACTCTTGGTTATGAGGGGTGAAAGACCCAAGAGGGAATAGCAATGGATTATAGAGGAGCAGGAATGGTCTCTGTTTCCATGGCCTACCCTCACACAACACTACTCCCGATTGTGAAGCAAATCAACTCCTTGGCCAGCAGGAAGTGTAGGGTGGGTTGCAGACCCTGCTAGAGCACCCTATCCAAAAGCAAAGGACACTGCAGGGATGCATACACAACGACTAAGTGCAGCACTAGTAGCTAAAACCCTCAATTAACCTAAGTAAACTTGACTTGGAACTTCATCCTGCCCTTTTCATCCCAAAGGCCCACATCCATCCCACCCAACTGCACCGACAGCATCACAGTCACAGGACTGATGAGCTGGGGTGTCCTGAGGATGAGAATTACAGCCTAGAACAAGGAGAACAAGCTACTCATGTCATTAAAATTTGCACCTGACCCACTTGCTTTTACAGACCATTTGGCAGCCAGTTCAGTAGTGTTTTATGTCACCATAAAAAGTGCAAATGGTGGTGGTTGGGCGTTTCCAGCTGGATGACCTCAAACGTCCTGCTGCATTATGCTCTTGTGTGGTGCTACAATTTGATCAGCTACAACCCTCCCCTCCCAACAACTACTACCCTGATGCCAACCCACAAACCAAATACAGGTCCACAGAGGTTTTGCTTAAACAGCTGAGTGTCACAACCAGTATATGAAGGAGAGATGTCACAGGTGAGTGTTTTAATGATAAACAAATCATAACAAACCAGACAGGATCAACTTAAAACTAAGTGGAAATCTTTTATGCTTTCAGGCATCCTCATTTGCTTCACCTGAGAAAGGAAGGTCAAGGAATGTATCGTTTTTTCCCCAGCCAAAGGTGCACCTTTGTTTATCAAGCAATTGTGTTTATGCTTGTCACTTGCCACATCAGCACTTCTCCCTTTGTAACACTATTTGTAACCAAACCCAAACTAATCTACTTCAAAATACAAGGTACCAGAGCAAGGATAGGGTGAACAGGAGCAGAATTAAGAGAAAAATAGCTAATTCCTTCTTACCTCATGGCAGTACTTGGGCATGAGTGAGAACAGAGGCCACCAGCTTCTGAAACACCATGGCTCTGCTAGAATAAACCTCTGAAGCAAACTGTGGTTAAAACCATCCAGGTATTTCCTGAGAGCCTGATATTTGCATTAACTGGCAGCAAGACCCTCGATGACAGTCTTGTCTTAAAACCAAATGAGCTAAACAGCATTAGATGAAACACACCAAAAGCTTCTCATTTGAGGGCATGTAATTTCAAGGAGCAACTCTCATATAATGCCTTTGTCAGTGCCAGCTGCTTTCAAAACAAATGATGTCTCCTAGCCTCTACCATCAGCCCCATCTGCACATCCTGACACGTCCTTTAGCACACTCCCCGTTCCTGCAGCCAGGGACCCCACCCCAGCCACGAGCAACTTCTCATTCTTTCACTGCTGTCAAATAACTACCCAGTACCAAACCTGCTGGGGCAAGGTCTACCACCTCAATCACCACTTCAACCCGTTTTCTGTCCCAGTTTTCTGTGGCTCCACCACACACATCCTTGTCTGTCATTTCTGGCTTTCACCTAGGCTGCAGCAGGGGTGCAAGCATCACCAAGATAAGGGCTGTTCAGACCCCAGAGACCAAGGTTTAACTACTGTTTGAATTTCTATTGCAACTGGCACAAGTTTGAGAGATATAACACAGACTCCTTTCAGGGGGCAGAGCTGACTGAATTACCTGTAGCAGAAAACAAACAACAGGACAAGGAGCAGAAAGTACATTTCTCTCAAAGCCACTTGCATGCCCCTGGCTTTTTAGCCCACTGGCATATTTGAAGATCCATACCAATTCTCACCTCCCAGATCTTCAATCACCTCTACTGCATCAGACAGAAAAAGTTTTGTCTTTGTAGACCAGAGCAGAGTAGAGATCAGGATATTTAGCTCTGCAGAAGCAGCAGGGACGCCAGCAGCAATGCCAAAGCCCTCTTGGGGCTTCTCTCACACAGATTGCCCTCAGAATCCAGCGATTTGCAGCCGGCTGCTGCCATCTGTTGACAGCTTCCCACTGCGGTGCTGAGAGAGCCTTCGCCTGAGTGCACCACGACGCTTTCAACAGGTTGCATCCTGCTCTTCAACGGCATAATGAAACATGGCAGTCAGCACCTGGAAATACCCATCTCTGACAGCAGGAGTGACACCAAGCTGGACCCCACGGATGGGTCACCAACCCTCTCCCTACCACTTCTGATTTAGTGATTGTCACAACTCAAGAATCTACACCTTGAAGGGTCTGGAGGTGACACAATCACTTCCACACTTGTTCAGCATTATACTGCAGAGCATCCAGGACAGCATGAGAGGTAAAGCTTGCAAATTCAGGGGTTTGCAGCACAGATCTTCACCCTCCCAGTTTTCCCCACCTGAAGGTCATCTGCCTCTGTCCCACAGGGGACTCCTCCATCATTAATGCCACCTTTGCCCCACAGGTACCAAACACCTTCTCTAAACTGACACTGCCTTGACAGCCAGTTGCAATCCATACCACACTTCCAGCTTGGTGCCATTTTCTCTCACCTCTCTCTGTTAATCTTTTTATTACCCAAAGCAATCATTAACATTTACCTACAAACCGCTTTCCCAGCCCTCAGCTCAGAAAACATCACTATGGCTCCAACAAAAGACTCAACCACTTTCAGACTTTAAAGAGTTTCTGCAAACCCATTTAAAGCAGGCCCATTGCTGGCCACCTCATAACCCTGCATGTCAGCTTGCAAGACCCACTTCAGAAGTTCCCTGGATCTCAGCCAGCAGCAACTGCCCAGGAGCAAAGCTCACATCAGTAAGGTGCAAGTTCCAAGATGGTCTTACAAACTCAGACCAGTTGCATCAGATTCCACATGTAGTAAGCTGGGGTGGTTACACATTAACTGCACCATGGAAAAAGGCTCATCTGCTGCTGCATGCCTCCCTCTAAGTCATTCTTTCTACCTTGCAACCCCAATTTCTATTTAATAATTCTACAAAAGCCACCAGGCTGCCTTGTGAAATGAGCTGCCAGGGTATTTCAAACTGCTCCATCCAGAGATCAGCAATTCTCTTCCATCAGAAGCCTGTGATAGGGAAGGGCATACAGCCATGAACTGGGTCAGGAAAACTGGTGTGTAATGTCCTTTGTAATTGGCTTATAACGTGAATGTGAAACTGAAGGAAGCCTTCAAGTGTCACTGACTTTTGCCCACCAGGAAGCAGAAACACGTGCTGCATTCTGGTCTGACAACAATCAGGATTTTATGCCATGAGCAGCACCTTGGTATGACCTTCAGGGTTGTTCCCAGCAAGAAACACAAAAGCTTGTGTGTAACAGAGCTTATTACTGCAGAACTGTCTCCATTAAAGAGAGAAAAGCCCCAGTACCAAACTAGCTTGATTTGACAAGGAGGGGTCAATACAGACTTCTTTTGACTTCATAACTGCTCTTTGTCATTCAGCTTCCAGATCTTCATCTTCAGCTGAACAAATGCGTTTCCAGCTGAGCATACTGATCACATTTTGATGCCATCTACAACTCACAGGTTGTGACCTGGGACAACAGGCAAGCCAGCCTTCTGTTATTGCCCCTCTCTTCTCAGTCAGCTGCCAGTCTGTTTTTGGATGCTGGAGCACAGCACCACCATATTTACTGTAAGCACACTTTCACAGCTGTCTTCTTGCTCCTCAAAGAGCCATGAAAGCCAAGACCATGCTGCCTGTCTGCAAGAGTTAACTCATCATGAAGCTTTCCAGAGAGTTTTATCACCTTCAAGACACCATACTACATACTAAGCATCAGGACACCAAGGATAATTGTCTCCAGCTCTTTGTATCAGAACCACAAATTCAAGAGCTGCTTTAAAGTATGTTGAAACAAGCCAGGTGCATTTCAATAGGCTCCTTCCCAAGAGACTCCAAAGGAAAACAAGGCACTGGATTTCCAGCTGCTGACAAAGTACACCAGCCCAGAAGCTTGCTTCTCATTCCCTACCATCTGCATGTAGCTCTCCAGCTCAGAATTCACCTACTCTGTGTACTGCCTCAATTTTTTTTCAAGTACAAGATGGTGTTGTGCCTGAAACAAAGACCAACACACTTAGTATTTACTACCTGCAAGTTCAGATATCCTGATTTCCTCATTCCAAAAGACTTGAAGAAACCCTCAAGATATGTCTTCATGGCAATATGCCCAACAGCTGCACAGGAACCACCTTACCCAAAATTCTGACTTTTCAAAGACTTTCAGAGTAGAAATTACAAGAAAAACTATTCACCTCCCCAAGCTGCTTCTTACACTGCAAGATGTGGCACATCTGTGATCTCAAATCAAGCATCAACATCTTAATTATTCCACAATCCCACACCTCCTAACACTTTACACCATAACATCCCTTCTGGCAAAGCATCTCCCATTATTTAACCAAAAGGTATCACAGTATCACCAAGGTTAGAAGAGACCTCGAGGATCGAGTCCAACCTGTAACCACAGACCTCATGACTAAACCATGGCACCAAGTGCCACGTCCAATCCCCTCTTGAACACCTCCAGGGATGGTGACTCCACCACCTCCCTGGGCAGCCCATTCCAATGATGAATGACTCTCTCTGTGAAGAACTTTCTCCTCACCTTGAGCCTAAACTTCCCCTGGTGCAGCTTGAGACTGTGTCCCCTTGTTCTGGTGCTGGTTGCCTGGGAGAAGAGACCAACCCCGTCCTGACTACAACCACCTTTCAGCAGGTGCAACTATAGATTCACATAGATGCAACTAGAGAAACACAGGTATCTAACACCCAAGAGGTGATCACCCTGCAGCATAGCCAAGCATGCAGTTTAATATTGGAGCTCTCCTGCTGAGACTTCTGTGCAGTAAAGTGGTAAATATTGGGTATGTCTTATAATTAACAGCAGTAGAGTTGTGATCAGGCACAACGTGAAGCCCAAGCGTTTGAAGTTGGAGCTTAAGCTGTTACAAGCACTGTCACAGGTAGTGCTGGAAGCCACTGAAATACCAACTGGAAACACCAGAGTCCATTTGAACAATTTATTAGTATCCTCTTTTTTTTTTACAAGGTTTAGAAAAAGAATCCCAGGATTTTGCCTCCTGTGTGTTTTCGCCTAGCCTCCTCGTGGTCCATGATGCCAGCTGAGGTTGTCAGTACAATGTACCTGTTAAGAGAGACAAATCTTCAGTTTATTGGTTTGTTTCAGGTTCCTGCAGAGCTGACAGCACTAACTTCATTCCTGCACTGCAACACCAAGATCCCTCTCCCTAAGAATGGGCCTAGCAAACTGAGATCAGGTTACCATACAATGAAAAGAAACTTAGCACAAGTACAACTCTGCGGCGCACAAAGGATGTTCGCAGCCTGCTCTCCAAACATCTAAGTCTCAGCAAGAAGTTTTCTTGCGTCTTCCCAGTGTAAAGTCAGCTCAGCTGCTGTGGCAACAGCAGCTTTATAGTTCCTAGACAAAGTCTGCTTCTATTTTAAGCAGACATTTTTCTTCAGAGCAGGTAGAGTTGCCATGGTGCCAGACAGCTCCTCAGCTCCAAGTGCTTTATCTCTCAGTGTTTTGAACACTGTGCACTGATGGAGAGGGGGATCTGGATCTGGGCTGACAACTGAAGCAGCCTCAGTCATTGCTACTGCCAAAACCTGGTTTATCAGCACCTTCATCCACACTGCTCCACCTCTTGTGCCACCACTCTTTTTAAAATACTTTTAAAGGTATGACAAGACACACTAGTGAGCTATAGAGGTTCAGCTAAAGCAAGCAGCTTATCACTGCAGCTTTACCACAGAAATGACAAGGAATGGTTAATCTGCCTTTGACAGGACAGGCTGGCTGAGCCCCTGAAGACTCCTCTAGCTCTGTCATCCTGGTGCACTGAGATCTCTTACTCCAGTCAGTCAATTTTGGGAAAGAATAATACACTGCACAATGGCCAGACTTCTGTGTTACAGAGGTCTGTTTAACAGAGGCTCCAAGCATCTCATCACTTATTATCTGTATCTGGTCAATTTACACCATCACAAAGCTTAAATTTACATGACTGACTGTTCTCCTGTCTATAAATGGCCACTAACAGAGTTAAAACCAGTAAGAGAAGTTCTATTTTCCTGGTAAACTGCAGAAATACTAGGAATGAAAGTTTACCAAAGCTAGGCAAAAATAGTACTTGCTTAGCAGTGCCCCTTTAAAACTTCACATTGAAGAGGGACTTTTTAGATTGGTGCTGGTCAGAAAGGAAGTGTCAGGCCAATCTAACTCAGGCAGCAGGAAAGCATAAAGCACACCCCCCCAGTTTGACACAGGACAGATGTACCACTGCTCCATACTCACCCAAACTGACGTGAAGGCAGCAGGTTGTTCTGCCACTTTTCCAAATCCTTCAGCTGAACATCAAATCTGGGACTGATCACACCACACTATAAAACAGAATCCCATTACAAACTGGATTTGCACATTTGCCATTCCAATTCACTGGATGATAGAATTTAACAACTGCAATTAAAACCTATTTGGCAGCAAAAGACTGCATTGTGAAGAAGCTTACTCTGCTTCTCACAATGCAGAAGTGCCTCCCCTCAGCTGAGACCCTCACACAGCTATTCAGCTGCTCCTTCCTTAGCCTTGCCTCTTCTTCCTCCTTCCTTAAACAGAGGCACTTGCACTGCTGCCTAAGATAAACTAACAAATGGCTACACCTGGGAGAGCACAACAGCATATTACAAACCACTAAAAACTATCAAGCATCCCCTATCATCAAAAATCCACCAATTACTGAGGGATATTCTGCTTCTCATCATCATATACAGTCAGCAGAAAAGTACCTGTACATTGTAAACAAGGAGAAATTAGTGAAGTTTTCAAGTTAATCCTATTACTGACCACTACCAACCACCTCCAGTTGCCTCACTGGTTCCAATTATCTTCATAAATATCCAAGAGCAAAACAGAAGCACACTACCCTGCACGGATGCCCATTTCTCTCAACCAAGTAACTGTTCCCTTATTGCAGCTATTGAGAGAGACATTACACCCAGCTGCAACCTGGCAGGTCTGTGACCAGAGCATCCCAGAAGAGTGCAAGGAACACTCTACTCAGAGCTGGTGTAATGATTTTTATCAGACACATCACACTAGTTATTTGGGTAGTGTCAGAATTCTCTGCCTACTGTACTCCAAGCCATTTTCAGCTGCAATATTTGTTCACTATGGAGACTACCCCTAACTTATTTTAACCAAGTCTTTTTTCCTTTCTCTTTTTAATTTCTTTACCAAGGAAGCTTAACTGGAAACAATTATGCACATAAGTCATCACAGAACTAGACACCTGACCATTCTGTAACAAAAGCATTTCAAACATTTCCCAAACACCCATGAATACTCTGAATAGCCCAGGTACCTTAAAAGCACTAATTAACCTAACATTCAACTCTCCTTCAGCTGCAAGCCAAGCCCAACTAGTGCCAGCAAAAAGGCTTGTATTCTCAACATGTACACCTGTATTAAACACCAAGTGGGATACACTGTCCCTTAAAGCAAGTCTTCTGTATAGCTTAAACACCAAAGGACCTGAGAAACCACTGAGTAGCCAGGAAGCCTTTAAAGAGAGAGAGGCACAGTGCACTTGCAGACCTCCCTGAAAACATCTTCCATATTCAGAGTTTAAAACAAATGTAATGAGCCATCCATACCATTATGACTAGAGAAGTCAACAGGCATTTGCTAAGCACAGGTAGCACCCATATTACATGGAGCCAACACATAGCACCTTCTTAACAACTCATTCTTTCAGAACTGAAGTAGACAAACATTAAAAACCCCCTCTCATCTAAACACCTCCCTAGAGAAGTGAATTCAGGAAGACAAATCCTACCTTGTTGAGTCTGCCTGTGAGATTGACAACAATCTTCCCAGCTCTGTGATCATCAATTATCTCAAATTCACCAATGTAACCTGCAGAAGATGAGCAAACAGACACATTAAATACACAGCACTTCACTACGTTAATCCCACTCAGCAGCGAATTGTGCTGCACAAAGAAAGGCAAATCGCCCTGGGTCAGTCAAAGAGCACACGAACACAGGAGCATCCACAGAAGTCAGGAAGGAGGAACAGGTCAGCACTGCACGCTGGAGACTCACCGTGCTTCATCATGACGGTTAGGAAGCGGACTATGACCTTGGAGCAGGGCCTGATGAGGACCTGGCGTTTCCCACGTTTCTCTGCATTGTTGATGCTCTTGAGAGCATCGGCCAGAACGTTCATGCGCACCATGGTGCCTGCGGGCAAGACGAGAGGCAGTTGTGCACAACAGCCTTTCAGCACTTTCAGCATCGTTTTTTTTAGGGTTTATTTCAGATCTCAAAAGATCTAAGACTGACAGAAATCTACATTACACCGTAAAAATTGTCTTCAGGCTAATGAGGAGATCAAATCATGTACTCAGCTATGCTCAAGACGACTGACAGCTAGGCCGACAGGCTCGGAAGCCTGACACACTTAATCAAACTTGGCTTTATCAACACACACACATGGAGACTTAAAAGGCACCATCTAGACAACATTTCATCAGTAAAGCATCCTTCTCAGGTGAACTGCTGTGGCTTTTAAAACCCAATCTTATGGTACCACCACTGTTCAAAAACTAAGCATTGCATAGCACGACTGCAGCTGCGCTTGCTTATCCGCAAAAACCCTGCAGGATACAAGCACAGCACAGCACTCTGGAAACTTGAGCATTACCTTTTCATTCTCGTAGTAAAAACAAGAGTATCTGGACAAGACATGACACGGTAGTCACCTCCGTTAAGAGCCCGTGCATTGCCAGCACCAGCCAGGAAGGTGCTCCTGTTCTGGGCCGCAGGGTTATTCCCAAATCGGTCAGGTCTTGTAGCACAGGAGAGCTTTTGCCACTCAGCCAAAGGCCCTCAGACGAGCAGGCTGGCCAATTCCTATCCTCAGGGTGACTGCAGCCAAACCCCTAGTTCCGAAGGCCGCCCTTCTCCCAGAACCCTGCCCACCGCCCGCTCCCCAAGCCGTCCGCTACCTCCTCTCAGGCCTCGATGCACGATCCTCACTCCCTTAAGTCTGCAGACTACGCGGCCCAGGTCCCCCAAGTTCTGCCCCGCCCGGCTTCCCAGAGCACTGGCCCGGGCCTGGCTGCCGCCCGCGTTAGCCTCCACCCTCGACTCCCGCCCTGCATGTTTGCAGAGAGCAGAGCCACAGGCAGGAGTGTTTCCCCCCACCCTCCACTCCAGAGGCTCCAAAAAGTGCTAGGAGAGACGCTGGCAGCTCAAAATTGGCCAGTCCGGTCAGGCACATCCTCATAGCCCCGGCGAGGCTAACAGAGACGACCACAGGGCTCGGATGGCACCGGGAAGCGGCGGATGGCAACCGGGACACCGCAACACTCCCAACTCACCGGTGCAGCAAGATGGCGGAAAAGGAAGAGGCCGGGCGCCCGCGCGGAATTATGGGAGGGCCATGGGCGCGAGGTGCCGCGAGTCACCCACCAGATCTCGCGAGACTTCACGACGGTAAGCGACTCGGACCAGGCCTGGTTATTCTCATTGGTCGAGAGCCTCTTTCGCACTTCCTGAGCGACGCTGCAGCCGGGTTCCCATGGCAACCACCACGCTTCGCAGCGAGCCAGAGCACCGCAGGGCGGGAAGGATGAAAAGCGTGGAGCCGGGCAGTTTGCGCTCCCCGAGACCTGCGGGATCCGTAGCGCAGCGTAGACGTCTGCGCGGCTTTCAGCGGCCACTACAGGCCACGCACCGACCTACCCCCCCTCCCCCATGGCTAACCACGGAAAGCAGGTTCCCCGGCAGGGAAAAACTACAACCAGAAACCAACCCATCCGCGAGAACAAAAGGGCCTTGATAGAGCCGTTCCTGTAGTTCTGCATTTCAGAGGGCAGCGGGAAGCACCTCTCATCTTTTCAAGTGGTTTTCCACAAGACCGAACACAACAGAGGATTTCCTCAAATATCTGACTTCCCCTGAGGTTTGGATGGGGATATGCATGCTTGAGAAGAGTGTAACCACAGCAGCCCTATCATGGAGGAATCTGAAGGCCAGGAGTGATCAAAGCTGCACCAAGCAGTTGTGTTCCTGCTTAGCTTAACCCAGGAAGACATCTCGCAGAACTCTAACAGCAAACATACAGCACCCTAAACCAGTGTTGAGATGGCGGTAGAGGGGCTGCCATCAGCTCTCCCCCAGACATCTTTGTGACCTTGCAGTGTTACTGCTGGCCTTCAACGTCCAGCACTTCTACCAGTGACAGCCAGTACAGAGCACATCCAAATCACAGCTTCAAGATCACAGCGTAGCACCTCCCAACAGTTCAGATCTACTGCCAAGCTTGGGGTCTGATTTGCCCACAACACATCACTTGAATCAGCTGCAGGTGACATGGCTGCCTCACCCCTCTGCAGCAGGACCTGCCAGGGTACTGCCACAGTTGAGGAGTTTTACTGCTCACAGTGAGCTGCCTCAAACCGGAGGTGTTGTTCTGCAAGGACACTGCATGGATCACCCCACAGAGCTAACACCACCATTCCCAGCATCTCGCCTTGAGAGACTCATTTACACCATTTTCTATAGATCTACAAAGAGCAAGTCTTAGAGAAGGTTTTTTTTTTACTGTGTATTTACCTATTCAACAATTACAACAGACACTGAAGAGAGTTTATTTTTAAAACAGTAAACTTTCAAAATGCATTAACACAGGTTTTAGCTTTTTAAAGAAAACAAGTTCAGTTTTTAAAAAAGGAAGGAGAGGTCATAGAAAAAAAGCACAACCAATACAGACAGGCTTATTTACAGAGACAAACCTAGCATCATCAAGGTGATTCTGTATAGACACAACATTCATAAAACCAAAGGTGCTACATGGCTCCATGGCAACAGCAGTTTTCAGGACAATCAGCTGTTAAGGTAACACACACCTTAACTCTTTTTCTACAGTCTCAGTGCAATGAGTTGAAGTTTACACTACAGCTAGGTAACTGAACTACAGATTTATATATTCCAGACCCCTATTCACAGATAATCAGGTATATGCAGCCAAAAAAAGCAAACAGAATCAGTGAGACAAAGGGATCATCAACTGCCCTGCTTTCGGGTATGCATCCTCAGCTATGATCATTCCTACTCGGCTCATTGTCCTCCCTCCACAAGGATCAGTAGTAACAAACCTCCAAGAAGTGTAAGCTTTCAGAACTGCTTTTTGTACTTGCTGTACCCACAAATTAATTATCAGTGGAACTATCCCAGCTACTGTTATCACCCATTACCATGCTGATGGTTTTGGGTTGAGCTGGAGTATTTATTTACAGGGCCTCTTAGTTAAGCTCTGTACACCAAAGGTCAGGATCTTCCACGTAAGAGCAGCTGCAGGCTGCAGAACCCCAGTGAGCACAGTGAGAGACACAAACCCACAGCAGTTGCTAGAGTGGCATTTTCACTTCATCAGAGAGCCAATTAAAAGAAAAAAAAGCCAGTGAGCAATACAACTTCTATTGTCTTAATTATACATTAATTCTTAAAACTGATCCCAAAGAAACCTTTTACAAGAGTGAACAGCACTTCAGTCTTCATTCATTTTTCTTTTCCTTGTGCTTAAGAAGTTTGTTTATCTCCCTTTTGGCCATTCCAACATACTTTGTAATGATCCCATGCTGATTTAGTCCAGGAAACAGCAACAAGAAACTTACTAGAGAAGAAAAAAAAAAGTAAACAGAAAGAATTAATGAATGTTCCTTCACCAAGCTCCTGTCACCTTGCAATGCCATACTGCTCTTAAATCCCAGTAACCCACTGAAAACATTACAATAACCCTGCAACAAAAAAATGTCACCACACCCATGCAATCAATCATTCCTTCTACCAGCACCCTACCATTTCAAGCAGCTAACAGAAAAGCTGTTTCTTTTGTGTGCTGCACACTTACCAATAAGGTAAGTCAGAAAGAGATTGTGAACTTGCTGTCCAATCCAGGCAACCACGGCAAGAGAAAACAACATGGTCATGAAGTACTAAAAAATGCAAAGGGGACAGTTATCACAGACCTGTTGGGAGATCTCTGCCTTCAATATCCTGCAACACACCAACATTTAAAACTGGAAATTTGCTGGCTCTTCCACAACAAACCCATGTCAAAGGCTTGAGATGACAGCCTACACTGGTATGTTCTCATTTATATTTTCAGAACATTTGTTTCACAGGATGCTTTTCTGTCCAGATATCCTTTCCTGTCACACTACATCATCCCCACTGATACAACTTCAGCCTCACACAGAACCCTAAGTTGTTTTCACCACAGTTAGCTCAGCAGCTGATATACCTAAGCTAAGACTTTTTGTGTTTGCTGGAAACAAGCTGTTTCCAAAACCTGACCTATACCAAGAAACCCAGTTTAGCTTTATCTTCTCATCAAGGAAATGCTCCTAAGTGAACAGCAGTGCAAGTCTGAAATCAGGCATCTTGCCACTCCAGGTTTGAATAAGATGTGACTGGCACCGAGTCACAGCCAGAACTGCTGGTTCTGATTTGAATTACCACTTTATTCAGGCACATGCCTTGATAAAATACTCAATACCAAACAAAACACATTAAATCTCTACAACAACAGAGATGAACTCCTAGAACTTGCTACCATTTTAGGCTTCTCTTCCTTCAGCGTGAAGAGACGTTTCCACCAGCCCACAATTCGGCGACGAGACTTTACCAGATTGCCACAGATCTCATGAAATCTTTGCTGCTGTTCTGTAGTCCTAGAAGAAAGAAGCCAGGAGGGAGAATTCAAGATTCCATCTGAAATTGAAGAAGTGTCCTACAGCATTTTTCCAGTAGTTAAATTTTATTTAGTACTTATCCTGGCATTTGCTACAGCATTGCAGCTGCCCATGTAATTTTTCCATACACTGACCTTCCCCCAATTTACCCCCAAGAGAACCATATCCACACTGGCCAACTGCTCACTTTATCTGATAAGTGTGATACACACAAGTAATACTCACATGATACCAGTGTCCATTATTAGACACAGACGTTTATCCACTGGTCATCTCAAAGCAGACACACTAAAATTCACTTTTAACTTAAAATGTAGTTGAAACAAGGTTCTCTCCTTAGACAAGCCTTGCCTCTTCCCCCAGTCTGTTTCAAATCACTTATGACCACTCTCTGCATTACCTTTTTCCTTCATCCTCTTTACCCCTGCAACTCCTTCCAAGCACGTAATCTAACACCCTTCTTCACCATTTTAGTTCTAAGTATCTATTATCCTTTAATTACTAAAAACTAGTTTATAGCAGAACTAACTAGAATCCTTAATGGAGGACAAATAATGTGCTCATGCCTTCAAAAAATCTTATTTTTCTAGAAGAGAAGGAACATAAAGGTAGGTTGTAGCAGCTATCTTTCATAAAAAGAATGAAGGACATCTTACTACTGTCCTCGCTTCATGCATTACAGAAATTGCTGATCTCTTACTACAATGACTCTATAAGGTTCCTGTTTGATATTTGCAAGTCAGACATCCATTTTGATAAAGTTCAGTCATATACACTCAGGAAACTGTTTAAATTCAAGTTTTCCTCACCATTTATTGGAGCCAAAGATTCTAGGTGCAAGAGCAGGAACAAGATAATCAGCCAAGCAGAGGAACATAACGAAACAGGAGACACCTGAAAGAACACTTGGGTCCAAATAGTAAATCATCCTGCAGAAAGAAGATAACAGAAGTGACTGCTGGATGAAGTACCAACTCAGAACATAATTCAACACAAGATCTTTCCTACTGTAATCACAGCTTTTGTAATAGAATACCCTGCAGTGCATGCAGTTACTGCTTCTAAAAGTGACTTTGAGTTTTCATTCCACTATTCTCCAGCTCCCATACAACTCCTGCCAGCCAGAAGAGTGATTATTCCTGCCTGGTGCTTAAACAGTTATTTTTGTAACTACCCTCTTCTTACTCCAAAATCACCTGCTGGCATGTACACTTATCAGTAACAAGGCAGGCTAGGGTCACCCTGACTGCTACCATGTTACATAAAAGTAGGTACGAGCGCCTTCAGCCAGCCGGTTCTGCTGGCAACATGCCCCTACCCTGCTGACTGAAAGTTACCTGCATCCTTCCCCTCCTTTCTCAGAAGGCAGGGCAGAGAATGTCAAAACCCAAGCTGTGCAAAAGTGACTGAACTCATCCCAAACAGAACAATATACAGGACAGGGAAACGTGCCCTACAAAAACAAGATTTCCATAATGATGTTGCTGGGGGAAAAAAACAGCCAAAGGAGATAACCAGATTTGACTAAGAAACAGGATCCAAAGGATGATGGCAGAACATGAACACACCACAATGAACATACAGCTGAACAGGGTAAAAAAACTACAGCGACCATTACTGGCAAACAGCTTGTGCAGAAAGCTCTGCCTTCTCCTCTGAGGAGGATGTCTCCTGTTAGTTCCTGTTCTCAGTACTCAAGGTTTTTCTTTTCAGGAAAGTGCTCACACATTCAGAAACAACACCTGGAGTAAAAGCCTTCCTGTTAGATTTTTTTTTAAGGTGCCTTACTAGTTTACTGAATAGGTTTGCTACCAGCCATGAAATGGCTGTTCAAGGCTCACTCCACAAGCTACTTACAGAAAGGAAAAAGAAACCACGCTCATGAGCGCCAGGGGGAACCAGGCTCTCTCCCAGCGAAGGACTTTATCAGTCAGCAGAATCACTTCTCCCCATCCTTGTAACTGCTCTTCCAAGCTTGCAGTTTCTGAAGCCTACAAAAAGAGAAGAATACCCTTTTATTACTACCCACAGTATCAAATTGATTCTCACATCCAGAGTAGCTACAAAAAGCGTCGTAATTAAGTCCCCAACTGAGCACCTGAGAAATTACATTACCAATAACACCGTAAGCTTCGTACTAAGTTCTGACATTTGAACTATGATACATTCAGAATTAAGATCCTAACAAAGTAGCAGTGCATGTTATTAAACCCAGTGATGCCTCCTACCAGATTCTGCCAAGGTGCTGTCTCCCAGTCTCCCATTTATGGTACTCCCTTCCCTGAGATTAGTAGAAAGTCAAGTTCTGAACTCTAGCTAAAACCTCTCAAGTTTTCAGTGTCAACACCTGCAAAATAGCAAGATGAGAGCTATTTAAAATAGATGTGCTTTCAAAGACAACTCCACTATACTAAACTGAAGCTTTCTAGTTGCTGCCTAGCAACTTTTTTATTATTATTGTTTGTAAAATGAATAAAAACTCAGAATCCACAGTAAAGGGAAGCTACCCAATGATGGCACTTGGACTGCAAAGCTTTTCCACAGGTAGCCCAAGACAGTCAGCCTTCAAATTCCTCTTCCTGTATTATTCCTGTATGCCTCTCCACACATTTTCTGCAAGCAGGCCCTATCAAGTACAGCATTAGCTCGCTAAGGTATCTCAGAGATTACAAAACCCAGGCAACCATGAACAGAACCACTCACTGCCCAAGTACTGTGAGGTGAAAAGTCAGCAAGACCTGCACACGTGCTGGACAGAGACAGCGGAATAAATTTCATTCTCAGCTGTCTGCTACATTTAAATGAGACACCTGACACCACTAGAATAACAAAGACAGCTGAGTGTGGCTATAACAGTAAAGAATAGTTTTCTTGTGTGATACCATTGGAAACTATGTGAAAACTACAGCTCGGGATGGAATAACAACAACAAAAGAGTAGGAAACTATCTGACACGCTGCTGAAGACCTTCCAGTTATTTTATCTGTTGTGCTCATGTTAGGAACACAAACTGTCACATGCAGGAGGAGAAAAAAAGGGCTGCCTTTCTCCAGAAGGTGTTTTATGACAAACTGCTTTGCTCTATTACCCATGACTTCATTTAACATCATGAGCAAGAGAAAACTGAATGGGAATCACACTGGAACAAAGCAGTGTTACAAAGAGCAGCCTGCCTTCATCAGCCTAGAAGACAATCACTGCAAGTTGTTTTCCCATTAGGGGAGAAGTCAACACTATCTTCATTCCAAAGCCCAAGCATCCAAACTGCTTGTTCACTGATCGAGTTTCCATAGAAAGCAACTTCTGCGCTCCCCCTCTCCGGCAGTGCCGCCCTGCGCACTTCTGCAGAACTCCCAACCTCCCACCGCTGCGCTGCTCAGCGTCTGGCTGTGCCCGCCAGGCTGAGCGCCCCGCGCAAGGGACGGCACCGGCCAGCGCTGGCTTCCCTTCCGCACCCCTCACTCGCTTCCACAGCGATCTCCCCGCTTCCCACGGCAGACGTTCACTACTCGCCATAAACAGACACAGCCTTGCACTCAACGATTTTCAGCATTCAAGCCCACCCTTGGCATAATTAATTAAGCTAAGCTCATCATCCAGCTTCTGACCCTCTCCTGCATCACTGACACAGCACACAGGATGCTGAAACGCGAAGAGCTGAGGGTGAAGCGCAAGCCCCGCACACCAGGTAAAGCCAAGCGTTATTGTTAGCTCCTTCCTGCGAGCAGCACAAGAGCCCTGCCCGCCCCCGGGGACGGCACAGGGCAGCCTCCTCAAACTCAGCCTCACCAGGCCCTCAGGCATGAGCCGAGCCCTGCACGGGAACCCTTCACAAGCAGAAGCGAGCGCAGGAAGGGAATGCGCCCGCGCCGCACAAGCTCCCGGCCCGAACCGGCCCTCCCCAGCCGCTGCCAGGCCTGGCTCCTCCACCTCCCGCAGCGCCGGTAGGGCCGAGCGGCCGCCAGCTTTCCCCAGCCACAGGGAAACAAAGCACACGCCTGCCGCCAGCCCCAGAGGGGCCGCTCGGCCCAGCGCCGCCGCCCTCACCAGCTGGTAGACGCTGTTGTTGTCACCCTCCGCCATCTTGCGCTGCCGCACACCGCCGCCCCCTCCCGCGCCGCGCCGCCGCCCTTTATAGCCTCCGCGGCTCCTCGCGGCACTCTGACTGGCCCTCTCGAAATCAGATGGGCCAATCCCAGAGCACCTGTCGCGGCACAGCGGCAGCCGGTTGGATGGTGGGATTCGAATAGCAACAGCCACCCAATCGGCGTGGAGCCGCCGCGCCTTCTCCTCTCCGTCGCAATGCGACTGCGGCCGGAGCGGGCGTTGGGGGGTGGCTGCCTCCGGGTCGGCGGTTGAGGCGGGCAGGGGCTGGGGTGACCCTGGCCAGGGAAAGAGTGTGACAGGCCTGGCCCAGGCAGCTTCGGGCTAGCGCCGGGGAGGCGTCACGCCTGCAGCCCAGACCGAGTTAGCAACGCCGCCCTCGCCGGAGTGATAAGAGAGGCAGATAATAGAAGCACCTCCCCACCGCGCTTTGTGTCTTTCAGAGGCTGTAGCAGCATGGTATGACACAGGAAGAAGGCACTAAGATGTATTTATATTTTCTGACTCGACAAGTGTTTCAGTCACACGTGTTAATGAGCTTAAGCCTAGGCCCTGGGGTGCAAAACCCTCCCAAAATAAGGACAAAGAAAACATCTTGTCAGTTTGGGCACCAGAACAGCTCCTCAGCTTGATGGAAAAGATAAAGACGACACTGTAAAGCAAAACCAGAGCTGTACTGAAGTGTGTACTCTTCTAGAGGGTGCTTTTCACACACCTTCAAGGTTGTATGTAAAGAGCAGAAAACTTAAGGAACTTTCATTTACATGTTGCTAAAAGCCAGGAGCAATAGGTAAAAAAAGAGTCCACCCTCCATAATTTTAGCATGGCAAAGCTCAACCAAAATCTAGTTTTGTAAGGAAGCAGTGCCAGCAATAATTTGGACCAGTCTTTTGAAGAAGTGGGAACAGACATGGTACATCTGGCAAAAGCTCCTCCTTTAGCTATTACATGGGATCAGCCAGCTCCTGCTTTCCTTGGTTTGCATGATTCTCACCACAAAACCAGAAGCACTTACCAGGTGTTGCCATCAGCTCCAAATGCTTTCATTTACTTCTTTCCAGCCACTATCAACTGCCAGCTCCCACACCACTTCACTTACAGATTTTTCCCACCCTAGAGAGCCCACAGAGGGACAGTTCCCTTAAGTGTTTCTCCACAGCTCAGAGGGGCAGAAAGAAACTTAAGCCTTGCAGAATGTCCTCACTGCTCAGAAACACCAGAGATGGGCCACTGTGATGCAGAGAACAGCATGGGGCCCTGCCCTGCTACTCCCCACCTTCACAGAAAGACAAAAACGTTCAGGTTGGAAAAGACCCTCGGGAGCATCAAGTCCAACCAAAAACCCTCCTCTTCAAAGTTCACCCCTAAAAAATATCCCCAACCACCGCATCTAAATGACTTTTAAACACAGGGTTGGTGACTCAACCACCTCCTTGGGCAGCCCATTCCAATGCCTGACCACTCTTTCTGTGGTCTTCCTCACTAAAGCAGCCAAGCCTTTTGAAGCCCACTATAAACCAGCAAAAAGCTGTGTGAGCACGGAAACATGGATATGTTTATCAGTTTGGTTGTTAAAATCAGAGCCCTAATGTACAATGGTAATAAACAGCAGCTCAGCATGGAAAACCTGTTCTTCACCTCCCATATGCTACCTTGAGCTGCAGGCAGCCATTGTTTTCTCCACTGTATGACACAGATCCCACTGTAATATGATGCATTCTTCCTCTACTGACATTCCCTCAAGTTTCTCTGCACAGAGAATTAAACACCCAAGCTCACTTCAAAGCAGCCTTAAAAAGAGCACTTTAATTGCTCTGTGCACTTAAGACACACATTTTACATGCTAAGCCTCCACCCATTCATCATTCCTAGTATCATAAATGCATCTCCAACTTTTTCCTTATTAATTAAAAATGAGTCTGATGGATGGCAAAATTGCTCTAATCAGCCATGCATTTAAGTACTTACAACAGTAGTTTTCTGTAATATCTGTGTTTGGAAAGAAATTCTCCAGCTAAAAAATTAACAGCACGCTCATGAACAACAAGCATGTAGTAATTGGGTGCTGTGTTGAAGCAAAAGATGGATGGATGGCAGGTGCCATTTCAAACTGTTCTCCTAGTCCAGTTCTTTAATGCATGAAGGGATGTGTCTGCTTATTTTAGGAAGGGGGATGGGGGAGGAAGTAAAAAAAGGGCAAAGAAACCTTTGAAGCATTTGAGTGTGCTAAAAGAGCATGGCACAAAAGAGACTGATGAATAATTGAAGTAAATTAGGGACTGCAGAGCTTTCACCTCTCCAGTCCCCTCCAGTATTTCTGAAGGACTATCTTTGTGTGATGCTTTTCATTCAGGTATCACAAAGCACTTAACAGGATAAATGTTATCCAGTCAGTTTATCAGAGGGTGGGCACTGCTATGTGGTTGTCACAGGGGCTGCTGGCTGCTGCTTTTTGCCTCACACTGCAGTTTGTGCAGTGAAACACTGTCCTTTCCCAGGCAGGTAACTTCACACTACTACTAACTGTCACCAGTGCTTTTATGGAGGTCTCCTTCCTTTTTCTTTGGAGAACTCGCCCCTTCCCTCTGATTTATGTCCAGTTTGTATGGGAGACTTGAGTCTTTTGCACAGAACATATTACTGTTTACATAGACTAGTCACTGAAGGCAAAATTAATTGTTGCTAAGAAAAACAGACCGTGAAGAAGTATTCTCTTTTCAAAGAGAGGAACACTAAGGCAGCCTTCAGTATGAAAATCACACACACACAATCTGCATTTTGGGTTTCACTGGGACTGCACTGATTTGCCAGGTCAGCATTTACCATGAGAAATGCAGCAGCACCCAAAAGCTGAGAGCCCCGCTCAGTCCAAAGCTCTGAGCAGGGATTTGGTTTGTATTTGCCTGTATTAGACACATCATTCTTCCCTACAATTTTCACAGGCACAAGCAATTTTTTTTGCTTACAAGGAAATTAGGAATACATATTTTATCTTTTTCTTTTGTTTTTTAATAACAAAAAAAACTTTATTAAATGATGCAGTGAGAACCCATCTCCACACAAGTGTTTCATTTCTGGATAGCAGAGGTATAATACATGATCCACAGGTGAGTGCATTACCCCTCCCTTCCCCCCAGCTTCCAAGAAATAAACCAGCATGTATAATACACTCTCTTACTGTGGTACTCCAAACAGATTCTTCTTCAGGTTGTTTTTAACTGGAGAAAAAGAAACAGGACCAACGAGTGTCTTGTTCTGCATGTGAATGTTCTCCACCGCAGCATTCAAACACCTTCTCCCTTGCAACGCACGGCCTGGCAGAGGGTTCAGGAAGCAATGGCAGTGGAATGCATTTGCATGGCTATTGTTAGACTTCCCCGGAGCTAATCAGGCAATCAGAATGCAAAGAGGCCGTGGTGTCTGCTGAAAATTCTTACACTTCAAAGTGCATTTCCACGGAAAATTTGCAACAGAGAAGAAAGTGAATTCTAAGACCTACTGAGGAGGCAGAGCAGTTAGCATAGTGCAAATACTGAAAAGGATGCAGGTTTGTCTTTTACTCATGCCCAGTGTTAAGTTATCTGACAGGTAAGCCAAGCCTTCAACCCAGATGAGCTGCTGCAAACCCACTCATGTCAATGAATTTTATGCCAG
Source organism: Melanerpes formicivorus (assembly GCF_026170545.1). Classification (NCBI taxonomy): domain Eukaryota; kingdom Metazoa; phylum Chordata; class Aves; order Piciformes; family Picidae; genus Melanerpes; species Melanerpes formicivorus. The sequence goes on along the minus strand of NW_027142366.1, from coordinate 8,852,563 downwards.
TAGTGGGCTTGGCTCAAATCCTTTAACACTTAGATTTGGACTGGGGAAAAAAAAACAAGCTGTATTTAAATTGTGTTTTTACTCTGAGAAGTAGCTAAAATGGCATAAAAGAGCTTCCTACTTCTGTCATTTTTCAGCAACTGTGCCTACTGAGTTCACCAAGCTTACAAAAGAGAAACTTTTCCTACACAGCTACGCAAATTCATCTGGGTTGGGAACACCAGCGTGCATCTCTGCTGTAGCTATCAGCACCTGCGAGATGCTGTAGTTGTAACTGAATTGTGTTAGGTTTATTTGCTCTAATAAAAGGAAGTTGCCTTCCTTCTCCTAAAGGTGTCCCACTTCCAAAAGGAAGCAAGAAGTCTTTAAGACAACCAGCAGATGAGCGGGACATTGATCTAAGCAAGCTGATGTCATTTTTAGAGAGACTTTTCTGATCATAATCACGTTTTGAGTGCAGAATTGAATTAAAACGTAAAACCAAACCTGGTGGAAGGTTGACTCTGGATGCGTTACTGAACAACCTTCTAGAGAAGCGTGGGGGCAAAGGAAAAGTACTTGGCAGAAAATCCTTACAGATCTAGGTGAACAAAAACTGGAGAGTCCTTCATTTCTTGGATCGCACGCATACCCCTGGGAACTGAAGCACTACAATTTACAAGTGTAAACTAAAAGTATTAGGCAAGTGAAGTAAAAAGCATATCACTCTACCTCCACCAGAACATCACTTTATTGTTTATCTGTCATCAACAATGTAAAACTCTACTAGATACTCTATCCTGGTTTTTAAAAAGGTAAAGATTACATTGGATTAGCTACGTCGTACGAAAGAAACTACAGCAATCACGGTAGGATGAGATTGGAGGGACAGCTGGAGTTACAGAAAAAGTGTACACTGCAAGCAGAGGGAAGTGCACATGAAATCAAATGCCTGTAGGATTCATTACTTTTAAATGCACAGTGACAATTTTGAGAAACTGTACATAATAGAGTCACAGAAATGACTTCAAAAATAACCCAAAAAAAAATCACGGTTTTGCATTTGACCATCCAACTCAGAAGGAATTGTTGATGTTCTCTGTTTTCAGTGCTTTTGGAAAATTGCTTGACCGAACAAAATTTGTTGAATTTGACTAAGCTGTGAAGCAGGAGGATTGAAATCAAAAGGATATTGGAAGTACGCCTAGCCTACAAGAATAAGCCAAGAGAGGGGTGTGTGCAAGGAGCGGCTGGGAGGGAGGAGAGAAAGGAAAGAGGAGAGGGAGAAGAGAAGAGAGGCTTCTTCTTCTATCTCAGAAGTTCTTCCAATGCAGCGTGTATCTGTTGTACAGCTCTTTGCTTTCAGTCCATTTCTGAAGTTTACATTTTGTAGCCTTTTTTTCGTACTCACCGGTCAGCTCGACCGGCGCTGTTGCCACGCAACAGGAGTAACAAGAATCTGAATGCATCAAATCTTCCCTTGCTGTGATTTCTTCACGGCCCCACTTTTGCTGTTTTTCTTTGAACAGGGTTCGGTGTTTCCTGAATTGTTCACAGGGTCAGGTGGAATTGAGTTCCAGATCACTCTGCGGTCTGTAGCATCCCGATTTCTTTCTGCGGCTAACCCCCAGACACGTTTGCAGTTCTTCCGCGGCAGAAAGACAAACCGTGTTGCTCAAGCGGTGAGCTTTCACCCTTGACCGTGGGGGTTGCAGACCATTGTGTTTAGCGTATCCCTGAGTGCAGCTATCCTGCAGGATTCACTTCCCAGTGCACCGAGATTTCCTAGGTTTCCTCAGATTAAGCCCCAGTATGCATCACCACCGACTGTGGTGCGGCTACGGATGCCTGAGGCCGAGTTGATTCTGGTGGATGTCTGACCTCGCTGAACCAGACTGATCTGCTTTCTCCCTACTCATACCCAGGCAGTCCAACCTTCATACAGCTGAGCCAAGTTATCTAGATTAGTTGCTTCCTTAATCACAAAGTCAACCTATTAAAAAGGTCAAACAGGTAATTAAAAATAAACATTTTTCAAAATCCAGCTTAAGTGATCTTAAGATTTACTGTCAAGTGTCACCTGAAAACACAGGATTCCAGTGACAAGAGAAATACTTCTACAGCAGCTGCAAGCTTCATCTTACACAACTTTGTGCAGTCCACATAAGAGATGGAAACTTGCACTGCAGGAGCCAAAGAAGATCATGCAGCAGCTCATTTCTGCCCCCAACCTGAAAGCAGTCATGACATTCTCAAACTGATGTGGACATCTGGGTCCCCTCACTCAGCTTCCCAGAGACAGGACCATGGCTGTGTTATGCCAGTAAACACAGACCTATGTTCTGCCCTTCAGACAGCTGTACAAATCTCACATTCTCCCTGGCTTGCAGCAGCTGTGTAACAAATGTTAGCTTACTGCTACAGAACAGAGAGCTGTATTCAGTTCCTGAATTGATAATGATCTGCACTACAGAAACCAAAAGCAAAGCATGTGATAAAAGCAATGAACTCAGCAATGCAAGGCGGCAGCACACCTCAATCTGCACTGAGATAGAAATCACATCTCAAAGGGGACCCCCCATTCACAGTAAGGTGTTAGGCTTTCAGGCATAATTCAGCATACCTGCACAATGTGCTCACTACCAAAGACTGAAAGCAAGGACCAAGACTGGAACTTTACCGTTTTCAACTCACCTGTTCAGCAACAGACATTCTCCTGTTGGGATCCACATCTCGGCCTTCTAACTTGGCTTTGACCCTCTTCCACACGCTAACTGCATATGAATTCCTCTCCTGCACAGCTAAAGGTACAAAGGAAAATCATTTCAGTTTTCCATTCCTGCACAGAAGCACACTGAGGTGGTTTGGGTTTGGTTTTTTTGTGTTGTCAGTGGTGGGTTTGTGGTTTGGGCTTTTTTGTTCGTTCGGAATTTTTTTGGTTGGGGTTTTTTGCTTGGCTGGGTGGGGTTTTAGACCTCTATTTACCTTTTCCTGTTTTAGGGTCCCTGGCTGTCTTTTTGGGACTACAGGCAACACTTTTGCCAGTTCCTGGGAGTGTGCTTGGAGGAGTATCTGCTGATGTAGCAAGATTTTTCTGAATTAGCTTTCTTGCATTCTGAGACATCACCTCTGGCTGAGTTTTCTGCCCTGTATTGCTCCGTACAGCTGTAAAGAAACATTACATTGAAGATGCAAAAACAAATACAATTGAATGTGTATCCAGTGCAGCTATCAGTGCTGCAGTACAAATGCATTTATAAAACTTCTATTTCAAACTCCACAGCAGTTTTGCTCCCTTTGGTCTGTTTTCTGATTTCTTTCACTTCCTAAGCAAGAAGTTTTGTTTCATTGAAATACATGTATCTAAGCAGATTTTAGGGGCTCTCTTCACCTCTAATTCCATCATTTTGTAGGACAGTTATAAAATGCAGTTATTCTTGACCAAAATCAGGACCCTGCACTTGGGTCAAATATTGACAGCAGAATAATCCTTTGACTAGCAAGAAATCCATGCATCTGGATACATTCAACAGAGCCCAGAATACATGGAAGGCACTGTCACTGTCATCACTGTTGACATTAACATTTATGGTGACCTTTGGAAGAGCCCTGAAATCCTACAGAGGCATTCATGCTTGTGCAATTTTCATTACATTACAGTTAAAAATGTGAGTGAACTTTCTCATGAGCATGGATTTCTTTCTTGTCAAAGGACTATGATCAAGAGATTATTTCAGTACTGCGTGGCATGGATTTCACAAGCTTTTATAATCTCATAGAGATTGTATTTCAAAACTTAGTAGAAGGGATGATTCCCTCTGATATAAATTCTTGATGTTTTTATGTCTGCACTTTTTCAAGCATTACCTGCAGCAAAGGTTGGCTGATATGTAGCAGCTGACGTTGGGCTTGAGCATTCGTTTGATGTATCGGTGACTAAGGGTGATGCAAACCCCACTAGATTATTGTAGACACTAGGAGACAGAAAGGAGCTGATCAGCACTCAGGCAACTGCTTGACTGACTCAAAACTCAAAAGACATGAAGGCATGTTTTGCAAAAAGCTTTCTGCATGCTAAGACAATCACCAAGCAGGTGCCCCTTGCTGTGCTTCTACACACAACCAGGTAACAAAATGCTCTCTCCCAAGAGGTGGCGACTCTTACCTTTGGCTCTGTGTTTTTAGCTCTTTCAAAGTGGGAGTTATCTCTTGCAGCATTTCAGCGTGTTCCTGACTGCGAACTTGACCCATAACCTGAACTAATGTAAACAAAACTGTCTGAATATTATCTTGCCATGATTTATATTCACCCAAGAACTGCCTAACACTGTTCTCATAGGGAACATCTTCGCCGTCTGCCAAAGCCGCTTCTTCATCCTGTAACAAAAGACACGCAAGAAGGTCACCAATTTGCTGTACTTTGGCCAACAGAATGAAGGTAAGCATTTAAGTCTTTTCAGCCCCTCAGTTTGTCATTTGACTACAAATAATCACCATTTTCAGTAGTTACATGTCACAAAACAAATCTGAGAAGCATCAGTTTTACTGATTACAAATGTAGAGGGTTTGTAAACACACAGAAAATGTTTCAACTGCTACATGACAGAAGACACTTTGTTCAACCAAAGCCCAATTAGCCTAACTCCAGAAATAAAGCTAACATTTTGAAATCCATATGCATGAACACATTTCACTGTTTCTAGATACTTGAAGAGCAAACAGCTACAAGTGTTATTTTTAACTATATGGACATGGGTTTGAGGAACACATTTCATGAAGTTATAGGCATACCTTTGCCATAGCTTTCAGTAGATGTTTGACATCTCCAAGTTGTCTGTTATGACCTGTGAGCACAGTTTTAATATTATCCACCAGATTCTGGATTGTTTCACACACTGTTTCTATTTGCTGTTCTCTTTCTGTTTGTACTGTTCTCTGTGTAGATATTTCCTGGGTCAGCTGCTTGTGAGCTGAGTGAAGCCATTCAGAGCTGCCAATAGGATGTTCAAGACCAGTGCCCTAAAAATAAAAGAAACATTTTTTTTTTAATCTACATCCAGAGATAAAATTCAATTATGGTGTAGATGCTACTGCCAAGTGTTTAGCAGCTGATGGAATAATCTCTGTAATCCACAGCCCATTAGAAGGTCTACACAGCATTAATTTAGAATGAGAACTCATGATTGCCGTGATTCTGCTTTGACCTTTCCTTACCACTCTCTGAAGCAGGCGAAGCTCCAGTTCAGAGACTGAGCTGTTGAACTGTGAGGCAAACGAGCACATTTGTTGGCAGCGCTTGAGGAGTTCAAATAACGCAGCATCCAGGTTTAAGGCTTCTGCTGTTCTAGTACGTAAACTTTCAAAATGAATGATATTACTGCAGAGGAAAGTGACCTGAAAAACCAAAGCAAGGGTGAGACGGTTCATTCCAATTAAACTATTACACAAACTGCATTTGTTGCATATCCTTAGAAGGGAGAATTTTAAATGCAGCAATAAAAACCCTCTGCTCCATTCCAGCAGTAGTATCATTTCAGAGCCATCCAACCTTTCAACAACTACCCCAGAGATTATTTGTATTGCTTTTCAAGTGAGATTCCCAGAAGTATCTGTTTACCTGTGTTTGCTCTTTAGATGCTGATAAGGAAATGTATTGTCTACATAAATCTCAAGCAGGAAAGAGCAAACACACTTATCAAGTCAACAGTAATATATTTATGTATAGTACCTGACTTGCTCTTTGACTTTCTTTCAGTACAAGGTTTCTTCTTTCAGCAATAGTGGCATCAAAATCTTGCAAGACTGGTGCCAGTGCGGGATTAGCACCTCCTGCCCATTTTAAACGCTGCTCAATACTAGCTTCAAGTGCTGCTAGTTTCTCCTGCATTGGGGAAGAAAAAGAAAACAGGTGGCAGATCCATTTTGCAGTTTGTGTTAGTGCCACATTCCAATATGCTGCTGAACAACCCTCCCCAAAATAGTAGTACCTGGACTGTTGCAATTGAAGCTTCAATCTGACTGAGGGTGTGAAGTTTCTTTTTCATGTTGGCTAAAATTGCAGAACGAGGTGGAGGAGTAACTGAAATAGCTTGTGGGCGACTGATGAGGAGATCTTCATGCTGCCACTGAAGAAAATAATGGGAATATATGATTACCAATATTGCTCAGCACAAAATACTCTGCATCACCAGCAATTCTAGCACTCTAGCACACTTTAAGGGCATTTTAAAAGGGTTAGGAGTCAGGCAATACCAACACGATTATAAGCTCCAGATCATTACAGAGGGTTAAATTATAGGTAGTTGTAAACAATGTTTTGCTGGCTTGGATATTTATACCATTACTAAAAGTGATTTACAAACACTTCCTTGATTTAAAGGAAAATCCATCAACACTGAGAAACAATTCAAAAAACCAAGATGATTTTACCTACCAGTCTAAGAGGAAATAGTTTTATTAACTGACAAAGTCTCTACCTTTAATCTACAAATCACTGTAAAATTAAGATCAATGACACTGCAACACAGCACACAGTTCAAGGTGACCAATGGCATTCCTCTAAACCCTCAGAATATTTTCAGGATTGATACTGCTGCTATTTATATTTTTCCATGAGGGAAGCATTGGAGCAAGGACAAACAGTTACTGCATTAGAACAAAGGAAAGGCAGAAGGCAACACTCAGCAATGCCTACCCTCTACTTTAAGTAATCTTCCCCCCTTAAAGTCAGGCTGCTTGAAAACAAACAGAAGGGGAGAAGCTTGCTAGTATGAAAGACAGTGAATGACTTAGGTTTTCTAATAAGTGACTTAGTATTGGAAAAAAATCATGTATTGACTCAAAAAGAATTGACATTATTATTAATGTATTATTAATGTTATTATTAATGCCACATCTGCAGCTTGTAAAGCAGCTAGTCCTCAAAATAAGCTAGCTCTAAAACCTTTTCCTTACATACAAAGAATAATTCAAAATCAAGTCCATAAAACACTCTAAAGCTCATTCAACAAAGCATAGAATCCTTTCTGTGCTCAGATACAGACACTAAAGCTCACTTGCCACAGAGTGTAGAGATGCATTGTGGTCTCACCTGAAACATGGCAATGTGCAGCTGTACTCTCTGCAGACTGGTCTTGCAAGATGAAATACTGGTTTCAAGCCTGCGCACCAGATCGTGCTTCTTCCATGCTGTGTCATATGAGCTAGCCAACACTGTTGCCCTGTTCATGACCAGCTGTGAGAATTTGCCGATCTGGATGTTGTGCTCCACAGCTTTCTTGCACAGGTCATCCACAGAAACTTTGCTTTCTGCTCCAAAGTCTTTAGCCTCTACCTGAGCAATGATATCGACACCCAAAGCACTGATGAAACTGCACAAAGTAAGTCCCAAAGCTTGATTTGGAAGGCCAATTAAAAGCTGCCTCACAAAATCAGCCGTAAAAGCTTTGATTGGTTTGGCCATTTGGTCTTCACTAAAACAAGAGTTTCTGTAGAGGGCTTTCACGTTGACAATTTGAACAGGCCCATTCACTGCATTCTGGTCTTCAAGTGAGCTGATTCCTTTTAAAGGAAAAGAAATAGTATTTGTTATAAACAAAACATTCTCTGACTTATAAACACAGCAAGATTCCTTTCTGCACACTTGACATTTATGAAACATGAGTTACAGTAACCAGGACTGGTTTACATTCTTCTTAAAAGGACAGGGGATGAGAAGTGGGCAAAGTGATGCTGAATACCTGATGACACGTACATACCTGACAGTGTTTTAGAAAAGGTACCACAGAGCCTGAAAAATTCTTTAATTGTCTGCAGCCTCTTCAGAAAGAAGATTTCCTCCAGAACTTGCCGATTGTTGTCATCATCAAAGAAGTTCACTTGAGTGCTGCGGGCTTCCCTGATTATGTCGATCTTGCGCCACGCAACAGGGATTTCCATCTTGTTTAGCTGAGCAACGGCAAGGACATAAATTAGCTTTGCTTTCAGAAAGCTTTCATATTCCTGACTCAAAGAGTAATGCAAGAAGAACAAATCCATACCTTTTCAATCAATAAACCGAATGCAGTTTCCACTTGAGCAAACATCCCATCAAAGGCTACCAAAAGCATCTGACCAGCTGACATTTTGGGAGTTTCATCAACTGAGCCATTTCTTGGCTGTATCAGTTCACCATACTGAGCATGAAGTACTCTAAAAAAAAACAAAAGTGCATGTTTTTGCTTAGTCTACATGAAATAAATGAGATTTTCTTAACTGATTTATCCCACAGCCAGCTACAAAGCTAACTTAAAATACAGGTCAAGGATAGAGCATATCCTTCCTATGAGCATGGTAAAAAAAGGAATGAACAGTAATGATGTAAATACCACCTTTTCCTCCTTGAAAACCAAGGACTGGCTTGATAACATGCACACATTCTACTGACTGAATGGAGTATGGGGTAAACCAGTGGAGGATGAGGGCTCAGCTTATGGCTGAGATGGTTTAACAGCTTGCTGCTCCTGAAAGGGTGGTCTTATCCTCTCCCTCCCTTATATCACTTTTGACCCTCAACTACCAGGCTTAGTAGGCTTGCCAACAGGTAAACAAGGAAGAAAATTCACCTAAGAGAAAAAAAAAATACAAACATGTTTTCAACTGGTATTGCAGCCTCTGCTCTACCACTAGCAGTGCCACCCTAACTGGCTCAAGGGAAGCACCAAGATCACTTCTACTCAACAGGAAGCGCTGAGAATTAGCTTAGTTGTCTACCAAGCACCGCCCCGGAAAGGTACTGTCCCACATTACAAGATTCACAAGCCTTTTGGCTTGCTTGGGGGTTTGTTTGTGGTTTGTTGGTTTGGTTTGTGTGCAGTTTAATTTTATTTAAAAACCAAAAATAAACCAAATTTAATAATCACATCATTGATTCATTATGCAAAAGCTGCTCCAACTTCCTGATGAGGAGTGCCACGTTTACAAGCTCTCCCTTTCCCAGGTTCCTCCCACAAATTAAAGGATCAGTTCCCATGTTTAACATCCCTTAACTTCAATTACATCTTTTGGAAAAAGCAGACTACCAGAAGTCAGCTTTAAGCAGGCTAACTGGAAATTGCAGATAAAGAAACAGTGAGGACATGTGCACACTTTAAAGTACTACAGGTATCCTTGGACAAGGAAAGCCTGGACATCAAAATTTGAGATAAAATAAAATGCAGAGAAAATCATCTTCTGCAGCCTTCATCCTCTCAAACCCAAACTGAAAAACAAACAGTTATTTACCTTGCAACATCAATGTAATGAGTATGTGTTTCTTCCTCTAGTCCCATAGCAGCATTCCGTAAGTAGGCTTGAAGAGATTCAACCAAAGTTTGCAAAGGGACCCCATCAGTTGTTTGCTCAATGAGATTATCTAGTTCATGGAGCATGCTCTCTAAAGTGTACTCTCCTTTCATTAAGCATCTAAGTGCCTCAGGAAAAATGATCTGTCGGAAGTTTGAGTTCAGTTCCTGTTGGGAAGTAAGTAGGAACACCTAAGACATCTTCCCCTCTCAAAAAGTATCATATAATACATCACCACCTCTCTCATTTCAGTATGACACTCCCATGATGGACTCTATGATGGTTGACAGGCAAGGGTCAAAATCTCCTCTTGGGTTTTGTGGTTTGGTTATTTTTGGTGGTGTGGGTTCTGGGTGGGTTTTTTGTTTGGTTTTTGGTTGGCTTTTTATGTAAATAAATCCAGAATGCATAAACCCAAAGGTTTGCCAGTTGCACAGCGCAGCAACAACTACCTCAACAGCATCCCCCAGCAGCAATACTTTGCAGTGATCCTCCTGTGGTGCAGAGATCACACTCTGCAAATCAATTTTGCCAAATTATGTAGCTGTTCTTTTCCATTATGTAGCTATACAAGAGGGAGTTTAATTATTTATTGAATTTATGATTTGCTAAACTGAACAGACAAGGGAAAATAATTAAAACCCTGCCAGATAGTGACTGTTTTGCTTGAGTCCTACTCGTGCCACATAAATCAATAGAGGTAAGAAAAACCAGAACCTTAGGTGACATAAAGCAATTTTCCTCAGAATACATCAGAGGGCTAAAGGCAGCTACAGCAAGAACCAACCAACATGCTCTGTCTCCCAAATGAGACAGGACACACAAAATTGCTATCTTGACTTCTCAGTGAGTTAGGCATCTTATTTAAGACCTCACAGGACAAGGGTGTGGGTGAAAGATGGCAGCTGCAATGCAGTGAAATTGCATGCATGGTTCTGAAAAGCTTCTGAAAAGCTTCTGAAATGGTAATGCTTTGAAGAGTGAAGAAACCAGTGAAGAAAACGTCAATGCATTTACACAGGTTGGCAGGCAAACATTTTTCTAATAGAATGCCTTAAAAAGCAATTTACAGCAGCCACTTTATAAACCACCTAGGTCTTCAGCAGGTATTTCACTCAAGCTGCCCCTCGTGTTTGTTTTATCTTTGCTTATTAAAGTAGAAACATTTCTAAAGCTCAAAATTAGAAATGCTTTTTTCTCCTTCTTGGGGCCTGTAAAATCAGTTTAGAGAATTTGTTTCAAACTACTGGTTTCAGGTGAGCATAAATTAATGCTCAGCAGGAACAAAGATCAGAAAAAGCACAGACTGAACAGTTTGGAAAGTGTTCTGAATTGTCAGCAACAGAACAAATGAGTGAAAGCAAGACAGAACGCTGGTATGCCTATCAATATGGTGTTAACTTCTCTCATGGTTACCTACTTGACAGCAGTTTTTACAATTTTATGATGTACAGATCAAAATGGTTTCTTTCAACAAATAAAAACTTAACTGGTAGTGGCAAATGTGTGCTCAGCTCAGCCAACTACAACAATCAAGACTAACCACCATAAAAAAAAACAAACCTTCCCAGCATGACAAACAAGCATAGAGCTGTTTAAGGAAGAATGGCTTAGCTGAAGCCTTAGAAGGTGGAGGATGAGTAAAGAGAAAGTAAGAGCAAGTATCACCTGAAGTGAAATATAGACTCCATTCGCTAAGTGAACAGCTTCCGACGCTTCGATTGGGTTAGGAATATCCAGGTCCTGGGGTACAAGATGACACTGCTTCAGCAACTGCACAAGGCATGTAACATTCCCACTCATGCTGCAAAGCTCCTCCAAGAACCAGGCTCCATCTCTTGAAGTCAAATCAACCAGCTGCTCTCCAGCACTAGATGCTGCACCTTCCATCATCAGATTTCGCCTAGGTAAGTTAGGACACTTAGTCAAGCCGCCTGCTACTGCGCGCTCCACGCAACCACCAAGCGTCACAGCGGCAACTCACCTCGTCAGCGTGCACAGCGCAGAGATGATCACGCTGGCTAAGCTCAGGGAGCCCTCCTCTCCATTTTCATGAAGGAAAACCTTTATGCAGCGTTCGATTTCTTTCAGCTGCTCTTCACAAACAGGCACAGTAACTGCCTCCTGCTTCAAGCGCTCCACCTGCCTGATCAGCCTGCTGTTTATATCTGCCGCATAGCGCTGCAGAGTCATTTCTGTAGCCGTTATGAACTGGCACACGCTTGGGGGTGGCTGGGGAGCATACTGCATTTCATACCTGTAAAGCAGAAGTAGGCAATGAGAAAATCTCCCTTCTCTAGCAAATTGCATCCTGCTTTGTGGGTAAGAGTAATGCTCTGCATTTGAAGAGTTCCTACATCACCTACACCGTATCAACTGAGTATCACAGCAATTGATGGCTAAACTAAAGATGCTTTCATAAAGTCCTAGAATGCACCATATTTCACACCTGTTTGCAAGGACAGAAGACAATCAGTAGTCCTTGAGGCAAAGAATGTGTAGAACATGAGAAATAGGAAGGTTTTCATGCAAATCACAGAATCAATCAGGTTGGAAAAGACCTCAGAGGTCATCAAGTCCAAACCTAATACCTAACACCTAGTACCTAACACCTCATGACAACTAAACTGTGGCTCCAAGTGCCACGACCAATTCTTTTTTGAACACCTCCAGGGATGGTGACTCCACCACCTCCCTGGGCAGCACATACCAATGGCAAATTACTCTTTCTGGGAAGAACTTTCTCCTCACATCCAGCCCAAACCTACCCTGGCACAGCTTGAAAATAACCTAGATGTTGTAAGCCAACCAAGTAATAATACTGAAATTGCCTGGCTTTGGGAGAAAATGAGAACAGAACTGCTTGAGAATCTGCTTTCATTTCAAGAAATAGTGACTCAAGTTATTTTTAAATACTAGAACTTTCTAAAAAACCCTAAATATCACTACCCTAAACTCCAAGCCTGGTTCTTCAATTGTTCATTGCAAGCCAGTGTTACTTGGGGTTTTTTTTGTGCTACAGACTAAACTCTGAAACAGTATTTCTGTATCAGATGTTCGTCTTCTTTCTCCAAACTTTTGTAACTACTTGTCTTTTTATGTAATTAGATCAGTCTTTGCAAAAGTAATTATTCTAATTAGGAAATTAAAATCCTGAAGTGCCTTGAGAACTAGATTTTTCAAACAAAGCAACATTCTGTCAACTTACTTCCTAAAGATATCCTGACAACGTTCTATTGTCATGTTACAGATGAGATCTTCCATCCAGGTTTTCCACTGCTCTATCCGGTGCTTCTGAAACACAGCTTTTGGATACTGAAGAGCTACTGTTGCATAGTTGTGCAGCTGCTCAAGACAACCACGTAAGACAGATCTTCTCTGCTGGAGAAGAGCACCAACTTCTCCTTCCAGTTGCTCACACTGACTGATGAGATGTGCCTGGCCTGCATTCTGCAGAAACGCCGTTGCTGGTACGTAACTTGGAGGACCTTTTTTAGGGAAAATGATTAAAAACTAAGGTGCATCTCTGAAGTACACAATTTATGGCAAGCAAATACTAAGCATTAACATCTTTTCAAAAATGCTCTTTTTTTACTTATGCTAAAGGAAACACAGAATTCATACTGAGAGTTTCAAGCACAAGGTTAAGAAAATAATCTTAAACCCAGCTACTACAAACAAGTTCCTTCAGACAGCTCGGCACAGAAACCTTGAAATGCTCTAAATCATGCTCTGAGGAGTTAATTTGCTTTTCATTTCTTATATAGATGACCTTGTCTATCAGTTAGAGGATATTCATAATGCCTCCTGATGTTGAACTCTATCTCAAGCCATTAACAAGACTCAAACACTGTTTCATACCTAGGTCCATCTGTGTGCTAATCTCTTGAAGAAGACTTGCAAGTTGCGTGGCCTCTAAATTACTGAAAGCAGTTTGGTAGTGTGTTATCCACTGCTCAAACTCATTCAGCTTCACCTGGATTGCCTCCTGGACAGCTCTCTGTTGAGATTGCAACTGTGTGTGCTCAGAATACCTGAATTATTAAAGCCACAGAATCAAGTAAGTACTACAAGAAAAAGCAGCCAACTTAAATATATTGAAAAATCTATTAACACAACACAACCTCCTTGTTGAGCAGAAAATGAGCACATTCTAATCAGTTACAGGAAAGTGTTAACTATATTAATAAAAAATGCTGTTTTCCTCCAAAATACTGCATGTGTATAAATTCATGCAGTGCTGAAATACTTGGTCTATTCCAAATAAACATGAAGAACAAGTTAAAGAACTAGAAACCTAGATTAAAAGGTTTTTGTGCTATTTAATCAAGAGCTGTATCATCTGGATTAATCTGATGAGACAGCACATTCAGCACATTCTATGTCTTGCCTTGAAGGTCAAGTGTGGAACAGACTAGCACAGGTTATGTTGGGGGAGTATGAAGCATAGGATATCAATCAGATTATTCAGTAGGAAAATGGGTTTCAGTAGTTCTCCTGTCCAAGCAGTGACTTGTTTACCTTAAGAATAGCTTTTACCTACCCATTAATCTTTCTTGTATGTACATTTCTCACATTTAATTCATAAGTACATGACTAAACCACCATCTGTTTTGAGGTGAGAGATTCTTGACAGAATTCCTTGCACCTCTTTACCTGTGCTGAAGCGTGTGGGAGGGATGATCCACTCCTTCCGCACCTTCCAGAAATTCTATCTCCTCCAGTAGTTTTCCTTGTAACTTTTCTACATCTGTCAACTGCTCTTGCAGGTTCAGATACTCTTCTAAACTGCTGTCCAATTTTGGCAGCACAGCAAGCATTTCATCCCTGTTCTTAAACCAGTTAACCTGCAACCAAGACACAGATGTCATAGAACTGCACTAAATTCAAACAGATAAGTAACATATGGCAGCACTTAACTCTTCAGTGACACTGTTTATCTAGGACTACCTCCAATGCTACAAGTGCTAAAGGTTAACAGTCCTCCTTAATTTAGACTGCTCCCTAAACCTCCACTTTCATTCCTCTAGCTCACAGATTCAAGCAAAAGGTTAAAACAATGTTTTTTAACTAAGCACACAGAAAGTGAAAACTAAACACTTCTAAGTTCCATATAAGCATTTCCCTCAATACAAACTCGATATGGCTCAATAAAATTTGTGAACTGCTCCTAAATCACCTCCTCTACCACTCCCAAAATGCAATGACTACTTTGGTTATAAAATAGAAAATTGTTGTAGTAAACTCACCTTTATCTCAGCCACTCTTGAAGAGAAGAGACTCCGTGTAATATCTCTTTCCATTTCTCTTTTGCTTTGCTTGTTTTCAGCCTGCTGGCCACCACCACCATAGACAGCTCCAGCAAATCCTGCTTCGCCTCCTGCTGTCCAGTCCACCAGAGGATCATAAACAAAAGCTTCAAGCAAGGTGAGCAAAGTCTCTCTCCCACGCCGCATAATATGCAGGACCTGCATTGTGTTTTAAACAGACTCATTCTGATCTTGTGTTACCCTTGTAGAACAGGGGAATTCTGAATGCAAAACACCATACCTGAGTAGGTACAGAAATCCCTAATTTGTCCCTGGCTGCTACAAATACAAGAACACCACCACCATATGCCCAAATGCAGCTAGCCTGTAGTACCAACACTACAACTAAAAGATTACACTCTAGCCTTCACACAACCTCTAGATTCCAGCAACAGACACTTCAGGGAGAAAATTCTCCTGTGTTCAGAGAATTTTTCTTTTTAAAAGCCTATCTGTCATGATTATAAAGGATTAGTCATGAAGGAAGGGGGCAAGCAAAACCTCACAACAAAAGCTTCAGGAAACACATAACATTTTACATCTCAAGCTACAAGTCCCCTTTCCCAGTGAACTGCAGTTGTGCAACTGCTAATTGCAGATGTATTTATCTGGCATTCTCACGCCTCTCATATGCCTACTGTAATGTGCAGTTGATAAGTCAGATTTAAATCACAGCAGGAAAGGTGAAAGCTTTATAAATCAGCAACAGAATGTTTAATGGACTTCTAAGACAGCATTTGGCAAGTGACAGCCCTTGGTTTTCTGCAGATGTCCTGACTTACCTGTTCACAAGAAAGCCTGAAGACCCCTTCTACTCCTGTCACTCCGAGGGCTGTTTCAATGTTGTGAGTCATCCGGAACGGAACCTTCTCTGGCACCCGAAGGCTTTTCCCTTCAAGATAAAATATTAAGTTGTTTCTTTTAATTAACAAGAAGGGAAGCCTTGTATTTGAATAACATATAGCATTTGTTAGATTACCTTTTTCAAAGCAAACATTATAATCTATGTGGACAACTTCTCCTGTAGTCATATCTATAAGAACATTATCCAGATGTCTGTCTCCAAGGCCAATGATGTAGCCAACCATGGACATAACTGCAGTGGATCTTGCATACGACTTTAAAGAGAGTTTCAGGAAAAAATTATTTGTGGGAATCCTCTGCCAACACATTGGACTGACTACCATCTTAAAACATCATTTTAAATGTAAGACAAATCAAAACCAACTCATTTCAAGCTGTTTTCTATTTGTTGTCTGATGATAGTTTACATGAGTTTTCATGCCTCAAGCTGATACTTCTAGTATCATAAATGTAGAGCTATCAGAGTGCTAGGGGTTGGAAGAGACCTCCAGAGATTGAATCCAAACCCCCTGCAAAGCAGGGCCACTTAGGGCAGGCCACACAGGAACACATCAGGTGTATACCCATTTTTTATTCCAGATGGTACAATGGCCAATGTTCCCTGTCCCAGGACACTTGAACAGTACTGGCTCACCTAAGTGACAAGTACCATCACTTGAACACATCCCTGGCAATTGGTGCCCCTCATCCCATTAAGACCACAACCTTTCAGAGCCAGAGGGTATTTGCTGTACTGACCTGTGTAACTCTCCACCATTCATCAGGTGTCGTACATGACGACCAGAGCTCCTTAGCTAGGAGGTTTGGAGGAGTTGCTTCCATCAACTCTTCTAGAACAGCCCTCATGACATTCAAGGGCCAGTCACGACGTGATACATCAAGACTAAGCCCTACCGCCTTTAAAGCAGGTCCAATTTTACTGTAGTAGAGTTCACTGGGCCTAGGCACTATTCCAGGATTCTGAGGAGTCTGGTAAGAGTCCTGAGCCTAGAAGAGGTAAAAATGGTAGTTTATGCACTGCAACTTTTTACCACAGAAAAGTATCCCAAACTCAGGTTCTGGGAGAATGAAATAGCAACTCCTCTACTGAGGATGACTTTCACAGCTCAGAATTCTTTCAAAATTCAACAGTTAAAAAAGCCTAAATAAACTTTGTTGTTGATCTGGTCTAACTCTTATCAAGGTACATTTCAAATGCATAACTGTAAAACCTGTATTTAAAACTAAATGAGGGAGAACAAGAGGTGGGACTAACACAATTTTAGCCAAGATTAACTCTGTTGAAAAATGAGCTGCCCCCTCAGTTTATCATAGCAGAACAGCATCTTTATGTCACCTACTGCAATACACATCAACACACACATGCAATTTCATTAACAACTGCTGCAATCCCAAAGGATATGATACAGAGCACTATTCTGTGTTATTATGAACCAAACAATCATTTTAAGGTCTAAATTACTTAGAACTGCCAAGCAAATCAGAATGTTCCCCTTCTGAGCTGCTCTCCAGTTGACATGAACAACTGTTACCTTTTGTGCTTGTAAAGCTGCTTCCCTCTGCTGCCACCGCTTGTAAAGCCCAAAGAGAGGTGTAGCTCCATCCACCCACTGGATCAAGCCTGACCTTGTTCCCAGAGGTGTCACAGAGTAGTGCCTTGCATGGAACCTTGGTGTCTCTTGACGGTTAATAGTAGCAAACATTGTGTTCACAATTGATAAGAATTGCATGATCCTTTCATCCAGATGTAAGTCTTCCAAACCTGTGAGAAATAAGTGTTTAAAGTTTAGTTTCCAGATAGTCTTCTCTTAAAGCCCAAAATTCAGCATTTCTTTTAAATCCTATTTCACCTCAGGCTACAAATAGCTTTAGAAATTATGCAGATAAAAGGTGAGTTGCTCAGCACTAACCTGAATGTTTACAGAGCATTTGCCTACTAGAATCACCACTTCATGACTGCTCACTCTCTGTGAACAGTACATGCAATAGCTACTATCATACCTGCTCTTTCCCTTTCAGGAGGTATAAAGTCTCTCAAGCTCTCTTCTGGGTGCTACTATAAACTTTCTAGAAAGTGCGTCCTGCTAATCCAATCAGTATGCAGGAAGAACACTGTCTCTGATGCAACCCTGATAAAATAAGGGAGCTGAAACACCCCTGGATCTAAAGCTTCACAAGGAAAAGTCTTTGCAAACATATAACGAAGTGAGAGGTGGGGAAGAGAGGGAGCACATGCCCCAGCTGTTTGGCCATATCATGCATGGAGATAAAAAGTTGCAACCAAGCAACTTCCCAACTTTAACACAGTCTAATTTGTAACAAGAGACAGAAACTTGTGTAAGAAAACTTTGGTTTCATACCTTTGAACAGGTAGGGATAGTTCTTCCCATCTGAACCCAGAAAAAGTAGCTTCTTAGGTTTGGTTTTGGTAGGCAGGATTGTGATGGTGCTGCCCACGCTATGTATTGTGACTGTGTCTCTGGTAGATACTTCTCCAGGAAGGGCTATTTCGGTGCTCATCATGGCAGCCAACCAAGGACTGATCTCCTCAAGCCGCAGAAGGTAACTGGCCCGTTTCTGTGCTCTCTGCTGCAAGCTTAGCATTACCTAGTCCGAAGAAATGTTTAGGCTGAGGTTCAACTTAAAAGTTAGCATTAAAAATAAGCTACCTCCAAACAGATTTAATAATGGTTATCTCCCAGAAAGTATGGAGATTCTTTTTGAACTACCTTTTATTCTTGGCACCCTACTAATCCATTTATAGCTTAGGACGAAGGTAGCAAAAACTAAAACCCATCCTTTATGCAGCAAACACACCTTGCCTGGTGATAGACAGCAAAGCCACATCAAATTAAACTCCTCAAGCAGTCTGCTCTTGCATTTTTATATATCTGAACTGTGGTCAAAGGCAGCAGTGTTCAGCAACCTCCTGTTTACATATCTGCATGCTTGCTTGTTCTGCAAAAGGGAAACTATTAAAGAAAAATAAAAGTCTATCTGCATGCAACAGCCAGGTTCTGTCTATCAAGGCTTTTGAAATCAACACCAGGATTGCTCTGCATCTCCAAGTGAACATATTTCTTATTCTTTAATGTAGTTTTGTCTTAGAATAAAATAGAATTAACCAGGTTGGAAAAGACCTTTGAGATTGAGTCCAACCTATCACCCAACACCATCTAATCAACTAAACCATGGCACCCAGCAGCCCATCCAGTCTCTTCCTAAACACCTCCAGCAATGGCGACTCCACCACCTCGCTGGGCAGCACATTCCAATGGCAAATCACTCTCTGAAGAACTTCTTTGTAACATTCACCCTAAACCTCCTCTGGCACAGTTTGAGACTGTGTCCTCTTGTTCTGGTGCTGGTTGCCTGGGAGAAGAGACCAACCCCCACCTGGCTACAACCTTGTTTGTCCTCAGATCCTTAAGTAAAAAAACAAGCTATCTTTGGGAAGAGTTGGTTAAGTGTTGCTGCAGGGCCCAAGAATTAGACAAGCAGAGTACCAACTTGCTAACAATTAAATCCACTAAACTGAAATGACAGAGGTTTCAGAAAGACAGTGTTTAGGACAAAATAGCCCTCTGTCCTCAAAACTGACAGCACCCAAGGCAGTGGAAGATGCAAGATATGAATCAAATTATTTCTTTGGGTAGAACTGCAATAATCCAGACAGTCAGTAGGACTTGTTACAGAGGCAAAAATTACTGTGCTTCAATGTCTAGTATGCCTGTGGTGATTGCAGAGAAGACAATGTTTCATGCTGCAATTTTGGTATGGCAAGAGAAAAGCAGAAGAATACTAAGGAGGGGATCAAAAACATGGTGCAGCAAGAGCATCAGGAGTACTTAGTCTGTGCATATAGTACCTCTTTAAATGGGAGCCAGCTGCTTCCAGGTTTAGCAGGATTCAGAGGATTCTTAAGTTTCTCCAGTGCATTTTCAATTGCATCTCCATAGTTATCCTGAAACCATTTCTCATGAGGGGTTTCTGCAGGAGCTGCAGTGATGCTCCGCACGTGTTCCAAAGCAAACACGATGGGCTTCATGAGAGCTGTGTGCTTCTCACGCATGATTGCTATCTTCTCCTCTCTAGGAAGAAAGAACAGCAACATTTCCTCTTAACTCCATAAAACCAAGTCACTTGGTTCACAGCATTAAAATAAGACTACAAATGAGACACCTAAGAATTAATGAAAACTGTTACATCTCTACAAGGAGGTCTTCAAGGATGACAGTACTAAAAAAAGGGGATTTCAATCCACATTAAACATGTTCTGCTGAACCACACTTTCTTCTTCTTTTTAGATGGAACATTTGAACTTCACCACTGGAAACCCTGAGGAGCAGCTCAGAGCTCACACCACTCTAAGGAACTAGCTGTTTTCCCCTATCAGCCTGAAGGATAGAATTCAAGAAGCCTTCTCAAAAGCCTAGGGAGCTGCCCAGTACAGGGCTTTCCTCTTCCAAAAACCCATCCAGAGGAGAACCCAGATGAGGAAGTGGGGAGAAAGAAGGAAAAGGAAAGAATGAGACTTGCTGAACTTTGAAAACAGATTTAAGCATTCTTTTTACTCCAAATAAATCATCCACCTCTAAATGATTGTCCTCATTTCAGCTGACTTGTAAGAAAAACTTTGCGTGTGAAGAACTGTAGGATTTCATAATATGCAACTTAATGTACATTGGGTACTAACATTTTATTACTAAGGAAATCTCAATGAGGATTCACAGGTAGGCAGCAGTTTCTCTTTGCTCAGTGTACTAACTGTGTCATCAAGATGTTCCTGAAGTAAGGCCACTGGCCTGCAGGAATAGAATAAACCAGGTTGGAAAAGACCTTTGAGATCATCAAGTCCAACCTATCACCCAACACCATCTAATCAACTAAACCATGGCTCCAAGAGCCCCATCCAGTCTCTTCCTAAACACCTCCTGTGGTGGTGACGCCACCACCTCCCTGGGCAGGGCATTCCAGTGGCCAATCACTCTTTCTGTGAAGAACTTCTTCCTAACATCCAGCCTAAACCTCCTCTGGTGCAGCTTGAGACTGTGTTCTCTTGTTCTGGTACTGGCCACCGAGGAGAAGAGACCAACCCCCACCTGGATACAACCTCCCTTCAGGTAGTTGTAGACAGCAAGAAGGTCTCCCCTGAGCCTCCTCTTCTCCAGGCTAAGCAACCCCAGCTCCCTCAGCCTCTCCTCATAGGGCTTGTGCTCCAAACCCCTCACAAGCTTTGTTGCCCTTCTAAGCAGCTAGGACAGCACAAACTTGGCAGCAGCAACACTGCTGATGGATTTGACCATATGCTTCCCCAAGAACAAATGTTTGTTACCATTCTCACTTGAATAATACTCAACGAGGACATACTTCCGTAAAGTGTTGTTGTTTTGGACCCTCTTGACTTCATCTTCCAGCTGCTGAATCCTTCTGAGGACATACATATGCTGCTGCAGTAAAACTCCCAACCAAAGTTCATCCCAAAGAACCGTGACTCTGCGCAGCTCAGCCACTAGCATTTGAACCTGTACAAAATAAACCAACACTTGCTGCCTTTTAAGCCTACTGGGATTCAGACTTTTTTGTAGATGAACAAAAGAAAAACATGCCAGCCTTACAGGGAAGATGTACCAAACTTCCAGCAGGTCTGCCCACAAGAGAGACAAATAATGTATTTTGCAGAGAGCTCCTTGGGTTATTTACCTGCAATACCATCGTTGGATTCGCAGCAGAGAGTTTCTCCACAATTTTGCTGTAACAATCTTGCATCATTGCTTGATCCTCATTTAACCCAACTTTTGTTTCATCTTTACTGCTTTCTTGAGAGGCTGGGAGGCTCCCTCCATCACATTCACCACCCAACAGTTCTTCTCCTTGAATATTACCCAGCAAGGTAGGGATAGCAGATGGAAGCTTGTTTCCTGGATTAAAAAAAACAGATATTAAAGTATCAGCTACATTGTTCTGGCCTTCAAAGGTACATGGTTAAATAATTCATTTAGCATGAAGTCTCCATACTACATTAAGCATTGGCAAAGTATATAATGATAAAACTGAAAAAAACTTATTGGCCATATTGGCAAATCAAATGAAAGGTATCAATGAGGTCCCATAAGAGCAATACTCTTAAAATAGAAAGCATCAGAGTCATTGGGGGGGGGGGGGAAATAATTAAATCAAACTTCTTCAGTATCATTGTATTCAGTACATAAAATGATTCTAGCTTAAGTGTGTCTGAACATGTGTTTTTTCCCCCTCCATACCTGAGGTCTGGGATTCACTGCTAAGTGAAATGGTCCCCACTATTGCAGGATACAGGATGAGATGAGGCGAATCTTGAGCCACTCGGCACAGCAAGTTGCAAATGCTCTGCCGAACGTACACTTCTGGGTGGTTCAGGCGAGAGAAAAGCTGAGGTATAATCCCTGCAGAAACACAAGAAGAAAATGTGCTAACTCACTTCACTTCAAATGATGCAGAACTTTATTTCATCTTACTTTAAAAAGCATGCTGGTTTTGCAGTGCGAGAGCATAAATGTCTAGTTCCCCAAGAAAAACTTCTTTTAACTAACTGATAGTACAGGCAACAGCTTCTTTTCTTCTACTATTCAAATGCAGGTCACATCAAATGCAATACAAAAACCCTTCAGTCAAGTACCAGGAATGGAGTTTTGCACATCCTATCTGTCATTCATTAAAGAGAGTCACATTAATAGTTGAAGTTAGCAAAACTGGATGTTTCAAAAGAAAATACAACTTTGCAACAGCTGGCCTCCTTTTCTGCTGTCTTCCACACTTCAACTCACTAGCCTTCTGTGGCAAAGTGCCTGAGCAATCAGCACCAGTAGTGTAGTGACAAACAACTACTCTTAAGACATCTGGCTGGAGCCACACATCTTTCTCTGATCTGCATTTTGAACTGCAGCTTAAGAAAAAGACCCCACCACATAATTACCTCTCCAAGGAGCAGTAGGTGTCGTTTCCAGCCCATGCTCTAAATACTGTCTAAGTTCTCCAGCATGTTTCACAAGCAAGCGTAACAGCCTTAGTGTTGCCATCACAATAACATCATCAGTGCTTTGCTCAGAGGTATTTCTTAAGTGCAGTCTAGGATCATCTTCATCAAGTGGAACCTGAAAGAAAATACTCCAAGGTAAATATCTAATTCACATCATCCTTTAGCAGTCTGTCACTAGATTTTCTCATCAGCACCACCACTGACCTGGCCAGCATTGAGTTTGAGGAAAGTAAAGTATGCACTGCAGGACAGTTTATAGAGACTGAAGATTCTGTCTACAACTTTCCTCCACACTTTAATTAACCCTTCTGTTGCATTTTCATCAAGATCTGAAAGCCAGGGGCAGCTCGTTAATAACTGACGCCATATAACATCCACCATATCATCTTCTTCATTGTCTTCATTCTCTGTGATTTGGAGAGTCATATCTTCATCCTAAATGTAAATAAAGGGAGAACAGGATTTGTTTAAGCCCTCCAACCATTTCTACAAGCAGTATCAGCTCCTAGTCTACTTTTTGTCTAGGTAACCGCACTACTTGATGATACTATCATATTCCATAGAGCAGCTATGATGCCGCTTAGCTAACAGGTGGTTTCTCACACAACTCTTGTATTGTCTGAACTTTAACACATCAGTAGAGGGGAAGAAAAAGTTCACACTGAAGTTGAACATTTTTTTTAAGCAAGCAAATATTCACTCACTTGAATCCCAGCTGGACGACACACTGCCTGCCCCAGAATCCCATAGATCTTCTCTTTATCTTCCTCCGCAATGTTGTCTGGAAGCAAGTTCTGAACCTCAGATTTCTCCCGGGGCAGCAGACGAACACCTTCTCCCTGACTGTAACATGTAATGAATTATTCATCCTCAATATTTTAGTATCTGTAGAGCTACTGAACCCATTGAGACTGTATATACAAAACTTCTTGAAGGAAGAAACTTTCATCCTTATCTCAGAGTTAAACTCGCTGCTTTTCTTTTTTACAGAGGGCAAGTAAACAAGAGAACATTCAGCTTTCTGCTCATGGGCAACTTCAGACTACAAAAATCAGTAGCCATTAAACACAAAGCTATGGTCTACCTTAAGGAAATTAATTATGCCACACAAATGTAAACAGCAGGAAGAATTTACCTGGCATTATCAACTACTTTCCGGCCCCATCTATAAGCCCAACTAGCCAGGGCTGCCCAAGACTTTGCCACTTCAGGTGCCTGTACTGAAGACAAGTGATACAGCTGTCCCAAGATGAAGTCAGGCTCCCCAACTCCAATGTTTACTGTCATGGGAGAAAAAAAGCAATAGTATGTTATGATCCAGAACTTGCCTCTAACTTATTCAACATAGAAAGTGACACTAGAACATATCTTTTTTTTTTTCAGTCAAGTTAGTACCCAAGAGTGTAAAGCTTTCTGAAATAGAATTACTTTTCAGTCCTGACACTGGCTGCAAAACAAAGCCCAGTTTTCAGTTGCTAACAACCACTGCCTGTACTCTACAATTGCCTTCTCTTTTACAGAAAGATGAAACTAAGGCAAGAAACTCAAAAGAGCCTCAGAAAGCACACTTTTACGAAGCATCTAGGGCAGTGTGTTTGTGCTTATTTGTGTATGTATTTATTGTATTCACCACCAAGTCAGAAAGCACCTGCTACTTAAGTGTCGCCAGCAGGTCCAGGCCAGTAATCAGCTCCCTGTACTCAGTACTAGTGAGGTCACACCTCTAATATTGGGTTCAGTTTTGGGCCCCTCACTACAAGGAAGACAATGAGGTGCTGGAGCATGTCCAGAGAAGGGCAAGAAATGCTGGTGGAAGGTCTGGAGAATAAGGCTGGTGAGGAGCAGCTGAGGGAACTGGGGTTGTTTAGCCTGAAAAAAAGGAAGCTGAAGAGAGATCTCATTGCTCTCTACAACTCCCTTAAAGGAGGTTGCAGTGAAGTAGGTGGTGGTTTCTTTTCCCAAATAAGAAATGACAAGGCAAGAGGAAATAGCCTCAAAGTTACCAGGAGAGGATTAAATTGGACATGAGAAAAAATTTCTTCCCCAAAACAGTTGCCAAGTTCCAGGAACAGCTGCCCAAGGCAATGCTGGGAGTCACCATCCCTGGAGGCACTTAAGACATATAGGTGCTGGGTGACATGGTTTAGGGGTTTACTTGGAAGTGTTGGGTTAACAGTTTGACTCCATGATGTCAAAGATTTTCTTTGAATTAAACAATTTTATGATCCATTAACAGCTCTGAAATAGTTCTGACTCCACCAGAGAGGAACTAAGTAATTTATGAAATCCATGCTTAAGCAAAGAACTTTATCTTGACATTTTAAGTCTGCCAAAAATTGGGAATTAGAGTACATTTTGTGACAAATTAAGTATAAAGATCATGAGAAAACCTAAGGTAACTGCTTTTCACTTATCAGAGCCTTCAAAATATAAGCCCTGTCAATGCTTAATCTGAAAGATCTGATTCCAGCTTTAGCAAATACAGGGCCTGAAAGCATGCAAAGCATGACCCCCCAACAGAAATTAAAAATGCATTCCAGTTTCTTCTTCAGGACATGACTTGTGGAAGATATACAACATTTCCACATTAAGGTGTTTGGGGTTTTTAACTGTTAATAGCTACCCACTGCACAAATCACACACTGCTTTGATATGTATTAGGAAAAGAAATACATGAGCAATGGAGCAATATCCCTCAGTGCAATCAGCAGTAACTAACAAAAAAATAATAAGGAGGAGAACAAATCTACCTGTAGATTCACTTTCAATCCTAGGATATTCTTCTTCTAGTGTATTAACAGCTGGGAGATCAATCAAATTATATATGTTTTTAGACAAGGTGGACAGACCAGTATGATTTTGCTGCTGTCGAGCTCTATATACTTGTTTCAGCTGTCCTGAAATCTCTTTCCATTCTGCTTGAATCCACTTAGCCAGCGTGAGAATTGATTTAGCAACTGCATATTCAGCTTTGGCAGATTTGCAAAAGGATATGGCACAAGAACTCAGCATTTCCATGGCATGTGTTGACTGACCTGCAGATCATGAAAAGCACATCTTCAACAGAGCATTAACTTGATTCAAAATACCTCCTCTGAGAATCACTATATTCAGATATTCTTTGTAAAATATTGATTCAATAATCTGTTTATCTTTTGAAGGAAAAGGATTACAAGAAAGAAAAGACTTGTGAAAACACTTTCAGACTGAGACAACAGCTAACAGGATGTAATCAGTTCCCAATGATCCTGCTCTCTTATGATTTCTTCAAGGTCAGGGGCAAGAAGCTCAAGTATCTACACCATAATTAGCAGATACTTACCTGCTGTGTACAATAATTTTGTTTTCTCAATATCAAGTTCAGGACCCCATTTTTCATCTGTCTGACCTGGTGCAGACAGTTTTTTAAAGTGCTGGACTAAGTCTTGTGCAGTGGTGGTTTTCCCCAGCTGAACTTGGCTGCACTGGGCGAGCAGCCGTGTAGCTAGGGCAATATTTCCTCGCTTCCGTGCAAATTTCGCTGCTGTTAAGCCCAGCTCCATTAGATGGCTTTTAATTGGGACTGTTGGTTCTGAAGAAGAAAGCAAGGCATTGTAAACAAAAATCACTGAACAAACAGTGTTGCACCTGGGTTATACAAGTAATTTCTGCCTGACACATTCTGTACGTGGCCCTCAGGGAAAAAAACATTGCTCAGCTCTTTCTTATTTCCGAACATCTCCTTCAGAAATGTCATGACTTCATTTCTGCCTACAACATTTATATACCCCATCTGAACAAAAAAAACCCAATCCACAGATTATCTGCTAGGCAAAAGAGTAATTTTTTCACTATAAGCATTCTTCTTCACTAAGAAATCTACTTGTCTGTTTTTCCTCCCAGTACCTTCTATCATACTCCACATTTAAATGGCTTTTGTGACTGTTTTTTAAACGACCATCATTAATAGTGCTGAAGTACTCAAAAGTATGAAGACATGAGCAAGTAAAGTGTGATTAAAAGAATGAATACAGAGCTGCCAAGTACTATGGGACAGCTTTTCTTCCTTTTAAAAACTGTCTACATTACGGCCTTAATTAAGGCCACTGAGCTAGAACTGTAAAGCAAGACACCTAAATAACTAAAACTTGGCTTTTAAAACCAATTAATCTAAATAACAGAAAAAAAAATAGAGAGCCTTCAGTAGAAGATTTTGGTTCAAATTCTGAGTTTATTTTTTATAACACTAAAATGAGTGCTTGTATACCTTTAAGTTTTTCCATCAATTGATTCTGGTACACTGTGTACCTCAGCGCATGCATCCACGGCCTTACATCATGCTGTTTGCATGACCTCAAAGCATCATTGAAGAGAGGTATAAGACAGTCCTGAAAGAGGCATAGAAGTTGCATAGTTGTAAGGACAGACACCTTCACTAAAATGTATTTCTATGTATTAAAACCAAAGGCCATTTTAGTGCAGAGCAAAAGCATTTTAGTGCAAGAGCAAAATAGCCACTCTGTTGTTAACAATACAGCACAGATATGCTTTACATAACTCTAGAACAATGTGCTTCACTTTGAGAGGACAACAGTAAGAACAGCTCAGAATCAAACAGGGTTGTTTTCTGAACAACATTAACTAGAAATCAGAACTAGCTCGTTCATGTTGGTTGAAGTTTGGCATTGAGTTTTTAACAGCTGAAGTCATTTGGTTTTGATCAATATATTGAAGTCCCTTTTAAAAGCAAACTACAAGTCTGTTGCAGGAATGAAGTGGCACAATGCAGAGAAGAAATAGACACTTCTCCAAACAGCAACCACAAATAAAACTTTACAAATACTGTAAGTGTAATTGATAGAAAGAATCCAACTGAGATATCAATTTAAAAGAGAAAAACTAAACATGTTGGGATAAAAAAAAAGGGCTTTTACAGCATGATTAACTATGGCCAAACCAATTAGCATGTGTTCTATATTCACTACTTGATGACAAGGGGATAGACATTACTCCAGTTTAGGGTTTAAACACAGACATACCTCTGATGTCAGCCTGTTGGATACAGTGTTTTCCAGAGCAGAAGAACAATACAACTGAAGAGTGCTCAACACTGGTAAAGACTGAGACACTGTGAGTGTTGAAAGTCTTAAAGGTCCAATAGCAATTCGTGAGGTTTGCTTTAAGTACTTAATAACATTTCTGAAACAGAAGAATCGGGATAGCCAATTTTGTTACCTTGACTTTAAAAGTGAACAGTAATATCATAAGAACCCAAGCCAAAACAAATTTAAGATCTTCAAAGAGATCATGGGGAAATCCTGCAGTCTCACACATGAGTTGCAGTATGATCCTTAATTATTAAATTGAAAGAAGCAGCACTTTATCAATTCAAAGAATAGAATTAACCAGGTTGGAAGAAACCTTTGAAATCATCAAGTCCAACCTATCATCCAACACCATCTAATCAACTAAACCATGGCACCAAGCACCCCATCCAGTCTCTTCCTAAACACTGCCAGTGATGGTGACTCCACCACCTCCCTGGGCAGCCCATTCCAATGTCTAACAACTCTCTCTATGAGGAACTTCTTCCTAACACCCAGCCTAAACTTCTCCTGGAACAGCTTGAGACTGTGTCCTCTTGTTCTGGTGCTGGCTGCCAGGGAGAAGAGACCAACCCCCATCTGGCTACAACCTCCCTTAAGATAGTTGTAGACAGCAATAAGGTCTCCTCTGATCTTCCTCTTCATCAGGCTAAGCAACTTCAGCCTCTCCTCACAGGGCTCGTGCTCCAAACCTGAACTACATGAGCTCCAACTTAAAAGTCACTTTAGTTTTCCTCAGTAAGCTCTTAACTCACAATGGCTACAACTGGTAGCAAACTTCCACAGCTGCTGAAGTACAAATCAGAGCATGCTTTTCAACAAGGAATTTTTAACAGAGCAGAACATTTTTTTCACAGAATATTGCCTTAACTCACAGCACATTCCAACTTACTCGGAGATTGACTGCCACTTTTGCTCCTGTTCCGGGTGGTTTACAGCTGTGGCCAAACACACTGAACTTCTTAAAAGCTGCACTTCCACTGCTTTTTGAAGTTCTCTTGGATCAGGACTTAGCATATTAGGAAGGAGCTTCTTCATGTCTACATGGAGATTAAACAATTGAAACCAACCAGAGCTGCCTAATATTATCAACTGTCTGAGAATGCATTTCTGAGAGTAAGGAAGTTTGAAAGAAAACTTTAAAATACATGGAGGTATTCATATTAAAAACTGATGATGGATTACTTATAAACAAACACATTAACTTCAGAAAACAACACTTGTATCAACATTTAGACTGACCACTGCCAAATCATTTTGAAGCTCAGTTCAAAAAGGTTAGGGCCTGTCCACTGAACACAGCAAACTGCATTCAGAAGTTTCAGTCTGAAAACGACAGAGACAGATACATGGAGAAATATTTACTCATGTATTTGAAGTAATGTTAACTTATGCATTTATACCTATTTTTTCTTTGGATCCCCCTGCAAGTAGGTTGATATTTTCTCCTGGTAATAATTCTAGTTGTTCAGTGCATTCAGTGAGTTGTCCAGACTCAAAGCTGCTCAAAGATCTGCAATTCAACGTTTACAGTTTTATAGTCACATTTCTTACTTCATTCCAGTTGCTTAGTATCTTACACAGCCAAAGAGAATGACTCAAGCCTAACTCATAATCCTACAGAGCTCTTATGACAAATTCTAATCAAAAATCCCCATTCTCCCATAGCTCAATAAAAGGCAATAGAACTGCATGAAATGGATAAACTCAGTATCAAAGGAAAACAAAACTCTCCAGCGACCAAGGCGGTCATATTATCATCACACTATATAGAGTGCTCTTCCACCACAATCAGGAAGTAATGTTTGACTTTGCAAGAGTTTAAAACCAAAGAAAACCCAAAAACATTTTTCCCCAACATGCACAGGAAAGTAATTTCTGGGGCAGAATTTCATGAGGCCATGGTCTCAACTCTTCTGTTTATGAGATCAAAACTCCAGAAAGACTGGAACGCTGTGCAGGTCACAGATTCTACAAGTCTGCAATGTTTAACAGCCTGAACCAGCACATGGAACTGTTGGTTTGTTGGGTTTTTTTCCATAGGAAATACCTTGGACATTCTAGACTTTTACAGAGCTACACCAAAAAAAGGCACTGAAAGATTAAGAGGCTTGATGGGCAAAAGGGAAAGGTTTCAAAAAGGAATTATCTACAGTATCTCCATTAGAAAAGTATTCAGCATATGAAAGCTCCCATTTTTACTGAATTATTTTGATCCTCATCACTGCAGCCTGCTCATGAGCTGCACACTTAAAGTGCCATGTATTCTCAGGAGCTCCTTACAAGAATTTTCTGATGATAAAGTGTCTTACTCCCAGTAATTGTGTGGATGAAAACTAACTCAAAACCAGTTTAATCCATCAGACCTGTGCAAGAGTACAGCAAGCAGTGGTGATGTTTATCAGAAGCACTGGGGGGTTTAGTGTACAAATGCATGAACTCTCGGAAAGGACACACTAGCTCCTTCATAACAAGGACTTACTCTCCTAATGGAATGCACAACACTGAGTTACCACAACAAGAAAAAGGATTGTCCCTTTCTCTGACAGAAGTAGTCACCTTTTCAGACCTACAAGATTTTAATTTGAAAGCCTCCTTCTACGCTTTTATTTTCAGGTCAAGAAACTTCAGCCAAAAGGATTTTATTATGTTCACCACAATAGCAGAGAAATGGAAAGTAATCAAGTTGTCTAATCAAACAGAGAAGACCTTCAAAACTTGATGGACTAATTCAATGTTTTTTCCTGAACCAGACAAATTTCACTGCACAAACTGCAGTTCTAAATTCCATTGGGAAAAAAAAAACAATAGTTTAAGCAGCCAAGACCATGTCCTTCATATACTTTTTTTACTTCACAAATCAATTACAATCTTTTTAAGGAACTGTAGCACTGACAGGCATTTTATTTTTCACTATGAAGTTTCTGAAAGGATACACCTTCTGCCAGTAAAAGCAGAATAAACTCAGTGTCTTTTACTTTCAGTGACTAGGTATTTTACTTGAATACCTCAGCAGGCAGAAAGCCACAGTAACTATTTGGAAAGATGTAACCTCTTTACTTGTCTATATGGCTAGTAAATGTCATGGCCAAGTTTTGCCCCTCCCAAGAATACAATATTCTTCTATTTATGCCTCTAACTCAATGATACTTTCTAAAAATCACTAGAACTTCAATATTTCACTTCTAAGATATTGGCCTCTAAAGCACTGTTGAATAAATTAATTATATCCTTACTTTATGTAGTTAAAATCAGCTTTCAGGTTGATTGAGGTATTACTATTGCTTTTCTTCAAGTCATGGACCATATTTTGCCACTCCTGAACAGCAGCCCAGTCAGCAATGGAAATGTAACATTCACATGCTTTGTTACCCAAGTAGTTTATCACTTCAGGTGAAGAGTCACTTGGCTTAGTCAGAACAGTTTTTCTAGTTTCCCCTGTGAAATGAAAAAAGAGTGTATGTGTTTAAATAGATAGTCATGCTTAAATATTTTGAAACTACCTTTGAGTAACAGCATTGCTAATCTATAGAAGAGAATAAACCAGGTTGGAAGAGACCTTCAAGATCATCGTGTCCAACCTATCATCCAACACCATCTCATCAACTAAACCATGCAACCAAGGACCCCATCAAGTCTCCTCCTAAACACCTCCAAAAATGGCAACTTCACCACCTCCCCAGGCAGCCCATTCCAATGGGCAATCACTCTATGAAGAACTTCTTCCACAGTCTAAACCTCCCCTGGCACAGTTTGAGACTGTGTCCTCTCGTTCTGGTGCTAGTTGCCTGGGAGAAGAGACCAACCCCCACCTGGCTATAACCTCCCTTCAGGTAGTTGTAGACAGCAAGAAGGTCTCTCCTGAGCTTCCTCTTCTGCAGGCTAAGCAACCCCAGCTCCCTCAGCCTCCCCTCATAGGGCTTGTGTTCCAAACCCCTTCACCAACTTTGTTGCCCTTGTCTTTTGTGAAGAGAAACAATCAAGCACTTCAACATTTACAGTAGTCTTCTTCCACTTATGTTTTCGGGGTCTTATTAAAGAGAACCAAACAACAACAAGCAAACAGAACCTTTTCAAAGGAAGTTTTTTCAAAACTGAGCCTGCATCAGTAAACAACCATCAAGGCAGGGAAACAGGAGAACTAAATTAGGAACAAAGGAGGTCTCT
The DNA here is from genome assembly GCF_026170545.1 of Melanerpes formicivorus. Lineage (NCBI taxonomy): Eukaryota > Metazoa > Chordata > Aves > Piciformes > Picidae > Melanerpes > Melanerpes formicivorus. The sequence continues at coordinate 8,820,821 of NW_027142366.1, read as the reverse complement.
TTTCAAAGATGAAACGGAATACAGCAACAAAGCCTCAGTAGTTAAAAACTCTCAGCAACTAGTGCATTTATGATACAACCATGTCATAAATGCTAAACCTCCAGCTATGATGGAAAAATAATTCAGACTATTAAATGGCAAAATATTTCACCTATTATTTTTAGTTTCATTCAGCTAGACCTCAGTACTGCAAAGCCTCCTATCTACACATAACATTGGTTTCAATGGCATTAAGTGGTTCGGTTGAATTGCAGGCAGAAACAGGTTTTCAAGGTTAAGAATTAAGTGTGCATCATTGGAATATTTTCTCTTCATACAGTTACAAAATGGTATATCTCCTCAAAAGAAAATAATGAATACTGACCATTCAAGGAATGCTTTGGGCTGGCATTATTCACACTGTTTGAATTGGCCAACTTGAGAACATTTTTGTCAAAGCCTGTAATGCAGCAATCCACTCCTGTCATGGAGCACAGGTGCTCCTGGTATTCCACAGTTGCTTTTTCAAACCTTAAAAGATGATTTAATATTTCAGTCAGTATTTTACAGAACCACTTCTGGGTTTTGGTAAGCAGATTGCATTTCAAACGTTTTGTGACCACCAGACTCAAAGCTCACGTGTCACCTTCAGCAAAAGAAAGGGATTAGCACAGAATACAAGTTCAGCAGCTGAATTTCCAGCCTATAGCATAGGATAAAAGCTTTTCCATTCAGGTTTTAATGACAACTGCAAACTAAGTACAGACTGAAGGAGATAAACGAGTTTCACTTTTGACTGTCACACTTTTTTGCCTGAATGAGTAAAGCTGAATACTGATTAACTACAGAGCATTTAACAGAGGATTGCAAAACTGGGTCTAGGTCAACAATCCATATCTTAAACTTCTCACAGATTACAAAGCTGCATGTTATTTTAAGAAAACTTTCATAAATGGGGGGGAAACAAAGATCATTACAAATATGAAGCATGAGGGTTTTGGTTGGTTCAAAGTTTTTTACATGGCAGGTCAATAATGAGAAGTGCCCCTTTTTTTACTTCATACAGCAGAAAAGGTGCATTCCTTTAAGGAAATGAAAACATTAAAATTAAGGCTTATCCTGTCTGGAACACTGACCCACTTATTGCTATCTGCAGCCAAAGATTCTACTTCACTAGATGTGAAGCCACGTTTCCAAAGCTGAACTAAACTGCAAAGCATCTCTCCCTTGCAGTCCTCCTCCTGGCAAACTGTGGTAGGTAAATCAGATCATGCCACTGGTCAGAAACTTCATTGGAAAATATTTAAAGCAATGGACAACTGAATATATTATGAATATGATATTGCTGTGTATTAAAAAAGATAAAGAAAAACCCCAGTTTAGGAACACTCTTTATATTCTATTCAAATCTTGGGCATTTAGTGAAAAGGAGAACTTGTAATATCTACAATTGCTGGATGCATTAGGTATCTCTGAAAGACACAAGGAATTTAATTAGCATGGAACTTAAAACAGTAGCCTTGATTGACAGTTTTAAAAGGCAGGACTATGCCTAAGAAGGAAAAAGTGTCCTAGCTTGTACCACCCAGTTAGCTGAGCAAACTTACCGCCCTTCTGCTTGTTGAGCTACGGAATTGATCCAGGCAAGACTCTTCCCAACCACTGCAGAAGACCAGACAGCAATACCCTGAATAGCTTCAGGACAGTGAAGCTCACATAATGCTTCTACCAGCATCATAATTGTCACTTCCAATTCATTTCCCTAGAATCAAAACAAAAGCTTTAGCAAGTATAATATAAAATAAGAGGTATGCCACATAGAAGGTTAAATACTTGGACAAGGTTAAGGCAGTATTTCATTATATGCATCTACAAGTGAAGTGCTCTGCATATGCACCCACTGTGAATCCACAGCCTGAAGGTCAGTAGTCAGCCACCACTAGATGGTCTAGATCTATGTAAACATGAGAATTCCTAGAGAAACAGGCAGCAATAAATATCTATCCAACCTCCTCTGTTAAAATATTTAAACACATCAAGTCATGCACTGAAAAAGAATACAGAGTTTAGTTTCTTAAGAAGGCTTGACACTTTATCCACGCATCCCACCTCTGCACTTAGCTGCTAATTACTTATAGAGGAAGGATACCCTCACAATACATCCCCTTCCCACTCATACATTACACTGCCACAAGCTTGTGAAGGCCTCACACACCAGAAGTTTCAGAAGGTTAATCCAGATCATTCCACTTAGAAAGAAAGCACTTAGATCAAACTGTGCACAAACTGTAAGATTCTTTTATCTGCAGTGTTTGATGCTATGCATACAGCACATACTTATCTGCAATCTACAGTATCACTTCATGAAAGTCTGACAATACACAAGTAAGAGTTTAAAATGTGGCTTTAAATAACACAATCTTTCACAGACCTGTTGGCTTAATAGTTACTGATTGCCTTAGCTTTATTTTAGCATGAGGTGGGAAGATTTTTGCAATAGTCTATACATAGAGTTTGAAGAGAGTACCTGAGAGATACTATTATTAGTTTTCATTTCTGTGAGCAAATCAAAACCATGCCTGACTGTCACAGCAGGCTGGCCAGCCAGCAATCCAACTCTCATGATGGAAAGTCTAATCCGTGTTAGCCAATCTTGGCATGTCTGGCGATTAGTGTAGAAGAAGGTCCTGATAACCTTTAAGGGCAGAAAAGAGAAGTTTTGCAACACCAATCCTCTGCATGAATCAAAAAGAGTTACATACAGTATTTAACAATTTCTAACAATCCAAGTAAAGAACTGTTTCTTTTCCCCAGTTGGGTTTTCAGTTGAGAGATGAAGAAACCATACTCTGCATCTCTCACTTCATTAATGCAGCTGGTCTGGAGCTACACACAGCACACAACTGGGCAGGCACACTGCCAAGCTACAAATCTCGCAGTAAACTCACTAGAAATTACATAGTGCTGACATGTCAAAGTCTGGTAATTAAGCAGCTTGTTTTGACAGTAAAGAATGTTTTGCATTTGGAACTACACCAAAGGTTATGTTGTTTATAAATAATTATTACATTCTTCAAAAAAAGGAATTTGAAGCCCCAGATATTTCTGTGACTTCATAACAGGACGGCCGATAGTCTACAAATAAGTGCCACAAAACAGGGTTGCAATAGATTTGCACCACTCTACAAGCTGACAGTCCAGAAGTAAAACCTGCTTTCACACATTCAAAGAATAAGCCAAAGCCAGACAAACTAAGAGTCTCAAACTTTAGGAAATTCTTCTGAAGTTCCACAGTAAAGACCTGAACAACACTGAAAACACTGCTCATTCTATAGACTGTTTCAGGCAATGTCATCACCCTAAGAGAGACAAACCTTGGGTGGAGAGGTAAGGGCATTGGCACATCCTTCATAGGCATTGTACATCAATTTTTCCAAGTTCTCCAGGTACTGTAGAAGAAGAACAAGCCTAAGCTGGTTGCTGCTGTGTCCTTCATCATTGTCTGCAGTAGTCCACTGACTAACGTCTTGGTCAGGGTTTAATGTATGGGCTGCAAGACTCCTAATAATACCTACACATTTTAGCAAAACAAGGAAAAAAGACAGTGTTTTATTGAAACATGCCAATGTATAGCAACCCTGAAGTACAAACATCTCTCCAAAGTTAATGACAATCATGCAACTGCCCCTCTGCTGTTACATCTCTTGGTGTGTCTAAAACAGGCTAAAATCTATAATCACTGAAAAATAAAGCCAGTGTGCTTCTCACCCTGACATGAAGCTCTTAGCTGCACAAGCTTCCCAAACAAATCCCCTGAAAATAAACTGTATTTTTCACATTACCTTCAATTGTTTGAAATGTGTCTTGGGCTCTACCCAGAGGAGTTCGTAGCTTCGACAGAACAGTAAACTGAGCTGCTTCCCACACAGCCCACTGCCAAAGCACAGCATCAGTCTTCAGCAGATTCCGAGGGATGGTTGGTTGCTCTCTCTTGTCTAGTCTTTGACAGCTATAGAATAATCTTTCTAACCAATTATCCTTCCTGAAAGAAAACATCACTTACATTTACACACGTTGACATGGTAACAAGTTCATACTGCACACACTTTCCATCTTGCCCTCAGACTCATCTCTCACAGGATTATAGCCAAGCAGCAATGTACATAGACAAACATTCATAAAGATCTTCAAGTACACATCTTTTTGTATACTTCAAGACATGTGTAAAGGAAAAGACTGAAAGCAAAGCAATGCAATTTGTGAAGCCAATTACAAATTTTAACCCAACCATAGCTTCCAATTGTTTACTATGAATTCAACATCCATGGCTATCAGTTTTCAAAGAAGTTCTTACCCAGTTCGGTGAGAGTTTCCATACAAAATAAAACTGATGACATCAGAGAAATCCTGTGGGTGGAATGTATTACTTGGAGCTTTGCTCATATGACTTCTTATAGCCAAAGAAATCTCTTGTATTTCTGTGTGGGTACGGTTACTGCAGGAAGAGGAAAAAAAAACACAACAAAACCCAACCCAGGCTATAATGTACCTCAATAAACCAAAAAAAGCTGTGCAAAAGAGTTACACACATATCTAATATATGCAACAACTGGAAGTAAGCATACTCCTTGGAACCAAGACAAAGTGCTTAAAGAGTTCAGGTCTTGGAGACAAGTAACAGGACAGTGTCATGCTGACACTCTGAGGAGCACAGACCTTAAGTATTTGTCTTTGTTTCAAGAAGTGCAGCAATTATGATTTAGTTACTTTATGTACTACTTACTGTTCTTAAATCTGTAACAAAGTAGACTGGATAACAAGACACTTCATGCTTTTTGATTCTAAATTAAGCCAGTATAATCAACTGGCATAATTTTTCCAGATAAGAACCACTGAAGAAGAACAAAACCATTTGCCGCATCGAAGGCAATCTGAACAACTTACCTCAACACAACATCTAAGGGAATTGACTTCAGAAGCTTCCCAAAAGTTTGTCTGACACGAGCACCACTGTGTACTAGCTGAACACGACACACATCAACACACCTGCAGCACAAAGGAAAACAAGTGGTAACCTTTCTGTTAAGAGCACGACGCCCACAACAGACAGAATTCTGCGCAGGTACCTTTGTAAGAGGTCATCTGGGAGGGAGGAGGAGAGGGCATGGAGGCTACTGCATGCTTGAAGACAAATGTTCACATCTTCCAGAAGGGCTGAATAGAGAAGAAAAAAAAAATGCTATTCTTGCTAGAATTAGAGAACTTATGGAAGAGCACCTACAGACACTTTTACAGCATAACTGGTAGGAGATGATACAGGCTTTAAGCAATACGTTTTTGTCTGGTTTGACTACAGCAAATAAATGCTTAGTAACAAAAAGTCACCTGTGCTACACGTTACTTATGGGCCTTTTCTGACAACTGACAAATGAATCCTATGACCTCCATGCATTGGCATTATACACAATCCATATATTTCAGTAAGAAAAAGCTTTAGTAAAGTTAGCAATTCCTGGCCTTGGGAATCCACTGCTCTTGCTAATGCTATGCTACTAAAACCATTCGTTCTCATACTCCTAGTGCCCGCTTCCGCAACCTGAAACAATACATCGCATTACGGAATGGTTTGGTTTGATAAAATCCAATCTTACAAGTAAGGTTTGGCACACCACTGACATTTTTGGTAGATTTGCACAATCACAACTGTTAAGAACATGAACTGTTTGCATAAGCAATTGGTAGGGATTTGTAGGAGTGCATGTTACTGAGCAATACAATCCCAAAGCACCCCTGAAGAGTAAATAAAACAGTGTACAGCTTCAGCTATCAGTGCTATAGAACAAGGTCACTTATGTACTCAATTATGCCATGTAAAAGACAGTTAACAAGTAAAAATGTCTTGGGTCTTACTGTTTGCTAAAAGTCCTTTACAGAACTTATGAAAAGATGGGAGAGAAAATAACGGTGCATATGTTTCGGACTTCTTCATCAGAACTGCCACTTCCAAAGCCCATGTCATCAGTAGTTTCCTTCAAAAAACCCAGAAGTATTAGTCACTATTTCTAGCTACAGAAAGACAGCTTTCACTAGAACTACTTCATGTTGCAGGTGTTGTTCTGTAATGCTATTTTTTAAACAGGTTTATTAACATGAAAGCTGTCCCCAGGCTTAGTCAGTTCACACAGTAAATAATGGAAAAGTTTCACAGCAAGCAAAACTCTTTCCCAGTTTTACTCTATATATCTTATGATGGTTTCAATTCTTCTAGTTTTCATGCATAATTAAAATGAGCAGCCTCTTTTTCCACAAGTGTTTCATTACTGACATTTCAAAAAGCCAAACACCCTGACTGGGTAAATTTACCCTGAGTTTTACAGATGGAAATTAGCTTTGTTTCTGAATGAAGGCATTCCACGACAAACAAAAACTCTCCAGACTACTAGGAAAATGTTACTTACCTGGTATCTTGAGTAATGTTATCCTTCTTAAGCAGTAGCCCCAAAAGGTTTAGTATGATTGAAAAATGCTTTTTTGTTGCTGTGGTTACAGTACTTATAACAGCTCCATCAAACAAAGAGGGAGAGGAAGAACTGAGGCTACTGGATATGAAATGGTCATGCCTGAAAAGGCAAAGAGAACAAACAGAAAATATAAACCCACATCCAGATTAGAGATACTTCCTTAAAGTATGCAGGAGAGGGATAAAATAACAGCAACAAACAAATAAACAAGAATCAACCCCAAAACCCAGGAGCAAAAGGAAATATACACTCAAAGTAACCACATCCAACTGTTTTGATCCTCAGCCTTAAAGAGCAAAGACAGAAGTTTACATCACTCCATGCAGCATAGTAGCCTGGTTTCAGCTGTGGCTGGTATCCTTGGTGGAAAAGTCACAAAATCCAAGAAATTTAGAGTAACAGTCAAAGTAGCTATCCCCTTCCTGTGACAAGGTTTTGTACTAACTAGGTCCAAAACATGTTTAAGTCTGTTTGCATTTCATAACCTCTCCTAGACTTCAGTGAGCAAAACAGAAAATCGTCTTTCCTCATTTACTTTCAGTAGAGCTCTCCCTCCCTTATCTCTATTGAAACACAAGACTTCTAGTCAAATAAAATGCCAAATTTTGAACTAGGATATGCTCTCCTGGCTACAATACAGGCTCCCTGTGATTCAAAGTAAAAAACTGATTAGGAAGTTGGGACAAAAGTTTAATTCTAACATCCTGTTTAATTCATCCCTCCAACAAACCTATTCTACTCAGATCAGTCCATCCCAGTGCTCTTAAAATGTTAACAAATTCTTATCTTCATACCTGGAACAGTGTGAATATAAGGTATAGAGTACTGCATACTGGACAGCAGGGAAATGGATTGCTATGTCACCATGAACAATCATCAGGTTTTTACTCAGTAGTGCAAACACAGTCGGTGAAAGGGCCCACATCTGTAAAACAATTGCAACATAAGCAAAGAAACAGAATAAGAAGCATTTCCATACTATTACTGTGGCTTCCTTCTTCCCAAGGGAAATAATTAAATTCTTCTTTTTCTGATCTCAATGGTAACTATTTTCTTTCCTCTTCTTAAACAGCCCACTGAAAGATGTGGAATAAGTGTTTTCACATGGCTGATATGCCGACAGAGGACACACTGAAGTTGCTTTTATCTCTCTTGATTTTCAGAAAGAATCACTGTGACAATCTGAGAATCAGTCTATGAATAACCCTGATAAGATGCTCTTCCCTAGAAATTGTTTTTCATAATGCACCAATTAGAGATGCAGTCCACTCATCCTGATTCCCAAGTCTTAAAACTGGAAGGTTTTCTGTAACAGAAGTTAGGCAACAAATGTGATTGTCTTAATTATGGACGCGTGCACTACTGGTGAAATAGCACTTTTCTACTTAACATATGCCCTGGAGTTTCACACTTACAGCACAAACTTTATCTGTAGAGTTTTGACTCACCCCAATTAATGAGTTCTTAGCATTTCCAATAGTACTTAGAGCACTGAGGTCAAATATAACGACAAACTTTGCATTGTCTACGTTGAATATGCGCTTCTTGAAGGAGTCATGCTGGATTTCAGAACAGGCTTCTGGAAGATGTAAACTATGGAGAAGACTATTTAGACCACAGGTCATTTCTCCTAGAATCAACCTGTAAGCAGTCTCCAAAACAGGAATGTTCTTCAGGCTCAATACAGCTTGGTATACACCTTGAGCTGCTGCCACAACCTTGAGAACATAAAATAGCGATAACTGATTAACATGAAATCATAACATACATTAAATCACCAACAAGGAATTAAAATCCTGCTCCTATCTCTGCATAACCTAGTCTGACACACATATCCATCTTCACTTTTCTGTACTTCAGTACTATTTACTTAATCTAGCAATTACTTTCTGGATCATCAACATGCCAAGTACGACAGCAACACCAGCTAAGGGCTTCTTTATCTGGCGTGATGGACAACTTACCAGGTCTTTAGCAAATCTAAACAGCCAAACCAAGAACCAGCCCCATCCACCTTTTCAGAGGTTTCCCCACATACACAGCCAGATTAAAAAAACCCAAACATTTAAGATGAATTAAGTTTTACAGCTTAATAAATATACTCTAGGAAATACGTGAAGGCTGATGTAATGCACCCATAGAACTCACTCCCTCTTACCTCCTTCTCCTTATGATAACGAAGAACAAGTAGTTTAGACTCTGGTATAAACAGTTTCTCTACAAATGAAGAGGGTAGTTTTGTATTTATTTGTTCAACAATCTGGGGATAAAAAAACAACAATATAAGTACCTGTAACTCCTTGCATTAATTTCTATTAGATTATTCAAAATGAAAATACTGTTTTTCTAGCTGGCATACACTGTATCTAGGGGAAAAAAAAACCAGTTTCTGAGTCATGCAATTATTTTGTATCTGCTTTCCCAAAGTCACAGAGAATTAGCTTTTTTCCCAAGGCTTTAACACCACAGTTGAGAAAAAACGTTGCATGATTAATTTGGACAGATGTGGGTTTAACAGTTTGTGGTCTGTACATTAAGAGCTGTCTTCTGAAGTCTGATTTCCTAGATCATGGCACAGTAAATAAAAAGAATACATGAAGCACTAAGATTCTGAAATCCATCAGGTGGTGTTACTACCTGCAGAGGCAAGAGAACTGCACCATGCAACAGTCAAGTCAGAAGGGATACACACACACAAAAGCAATCAACCAAAACATGAACACTCAAGCTAAAACTAAATGCCACTTTATCAACATGCCAACTGCATAAAGAAGCAGGCACTATGAGCTTTACAGGAAGGAACACAAGCATTCAGAAGAGGAATCTCTAGCTTGTGATCCAGAAGAGAAGAGTTTTAAATGTTTATCTAATGCACACACAAAGCAAGGCTGCTCAGAAGATAATATCTTCCAATGCAAAACCAGCAATAATAAAAATATGCACAAACCAGGGTCAACAGATTCAGGACTGAAATGATATAATCAGTGCCACAGGTCTGACAGTTTTCCATTTGATCTAATCCGTAGGTGATGACCATGTCACAGTGTATGGTCATGCTGGGATCTAGGCTGCCAAGCAGAACACCAACACACTCATTGGCAGCTGTAAGCACGGCTTCAGAAAAGAATACTTGGTTTGCTGCAGTCACACATCTCATCACTCTGTACAGAACCTGCAAAATTAAATCACATCTACATTAAACTACATGAAAGAGATGAGGACTTCATACTATTTTATTACATTCACAGCTGTTTGATAGCCTGTTCCACTGCTTGTTCTGCATCTTGGTAAACTCTGTCAACAGAGTATCCTTAACAATGCACATCATGGCATTACCCTTCAGAAGTATAAGAAAAAAAACATTCAACTGCCTGGTTTCCTTCTCAGTTAAAGGCCTGCAAAGACCTAGAAAACTTACATTCCATTTGCTTCCAGCTGAGTTTGTCTGGAAAAGTTAATGTTGGGGGGGGGGGAAATCTCAACCCACCACAATTACACAGAATTCTGTTCAGCTCCAACTGAAGTCAACAGAACTCCTACTGTAAAAGACAAGTCTAGTTTTCTTTCCTTGAGCTTTTTTGTCACAAGAACCCTCAGCAGATTAAGACACAATTACATAACTGTCTTAGCTTTAATTGAGAAATCCATACACTTATCTGAGTTCTGTCCCTCACAGAGCTCTGCAAGGGCATCAATTCCACAGCTCACACAATAACATTCTGACTGCAAAGTGGCTTTTTGGGGTTGTTGGGGTTTTTTGTTTGGTTGGTTTTAAATCTTCCACATCCTCTACAGTGGCTATATACTATTATATAGTATTTATTCTGAGTTTACCCCATCCTATGCTATGCTTTAGAACAAGAGGACTTGGCTATCAGATCCAGTTGACACAATTTTGGCATGGATAAAACCCCCTACATTTTATAACTTCGAATTGATAATCTGAATTCAGTTTTTGTACCATCAGAGCAATCTGAATAAATGGTAACACTCTGGTTACAAAGACAACACAATCAAATCTAGCTGAGTGAAGTTGAAATGCCACAAACCAGAGTTTCTGCTCTATGTGATTCCCATGTGCCACTACCACAATCCATACCTTAACATTTCATACAATTCTTGTAGTGTATTTCCTCAAGCAAATACATTTGCCCAAAATGGAGCAAATTCACAAAACCTAAACAAACTCAGCAGTGACCAGCATTGTTATATGGCAATAAGTTATGTCAGCAAGAAAGAAAACTGAAAAGAACCCCCCGAGTTCTTACATCAGTTACGTATGCTTCTGTAATTGGTGGTCCTCTAATTGGGCTGAAGCGTTCCCCAATACTTCTCACCACAGTACTGAAAACCCGAAGAAGTGCAGCCAGTTTAGGTAGTGATACTGAAGGAGGAGGAATATCTTCATCTACAGATTCCCCAGAAGCCACATGGCTGAGGTCCTACGGCACAGAGGTTTGATACATCAGCATACATCAGCAGCAGTTGTAACACATGCATAACAGACCAAAATATCAGACTGAAAATGCTTCATCCATTTTCCAGACATATGGATACCATCCAGTTATATCTATCTAGTATCTCTAACTGCACATACATAGGAAGATGTGATATAAGCACACAATGCCTAGCAAGTGTCACAGCAGTAATGAGATGCCCCTCAGTTTAGTCACTGAAACAGAGTACTCTGACTACATCTTGTAACTGAAAACAGAGGATTAGGATGTTCTTGGCCCCTGGAACGTGATTGCCCACGCTGCTGCACTGCTACAATAGTTGTCTGCACACCTTTACCACCCTCCCAAACAATTCCCATCCACAAACTGGAGTCAGGATGTTCCAAGTGGCCATCTCCATCACACTGTTTACATGCAGCTAACTTGACCTGGAGACCATGAGTTTACTAGCGGGCTACTTCCTGCCAGCTGGCATCAATGCCTGGGAACATTCCCAGAAGTGCTGACCTCATGAGTATAGATATAGCCTTGGTCTACTCCACTGTAAGATAAAACCATACTCACTGGAACCACCTCCTCCACAATTGAAGTTCACACAGGTTATCTTTGGACTCTTCCGTGACTAAGAACATGCACATTGTCCAATTCAGTGGCAAGCTGATAAGCAGCAACTTACGGCACCGACTAGCAACCCTGTGCCTGCAGTCACAGCAGCACAGGCTGCAAAGAGCTCTAGGAATCCTAACTCATAAAGCTGGCCCATCAGAAGTCCTGATGCACATGTAAGTACACTAATAAAATCTAATTATTCTGCCCTGCATGAAACAGACCATGCTACTGGAGGCACAATCTTGCCCACAGGATCTGCACATTAACATATGCAATATAGTATATATATAATTTAGTACATATACATATGGGCACATAGTCCACAAGAAAAAGACAAGACACCCTCTCCAAGCCCAAAGCTCTTCCTCTAAACAGTGTCAGATAAACTCCCTGCCCTGTCCACAAAGTAAAACAAAATACATCACACGAATATACTTCAGTTTTCTACTGGTTCCTGCTGTATTATTTCCTGCATGACAATCTGTGGGCAGTGACTGGCTGGAAAGTAGCCCTGAGGAGAGAGACTTGGGGGTGCTGGTGGACAAAAAACTCAACATGAGCTCTCAATGTGCACTTGCAGCCCGCAAAGCCAATCAGATCCTGGGCTGCATCAGGAGAAGTGTGGCTAGCAGGTCGAGGGAGGTGATCCTCCCCCTCTACTCAGCCCTGGTGAGACCCCACCCAGAGTACTGTGTCCAGTTCTGGAGCCCCTATTACAAGAGGGATGTGGAGGTGCTGGAACATGTCCAGAGAAGGGCCACAAGGATGAGCAGAGGGCTGGAGCACCTCTCCTGTGAGGACAGACTGAAGGAGTTGGGGCTGTTCAGTCTGGAGAAGAGAAGGCTCCGAGGTGACCTAATTGTGGCCTTCCAGTATCTGAAGGGGGCCTACAGGAAGGCTGGGGAAGGACTTCTCAGGATCTCAGGTAGTGATAGGACTAGGGGGAATGGAATGAAGCTAGAGGTGGGGAGATTCAGGCTGCATGTGAGGAGGAGGTTCTTCACCATGAGAGTGGTGAGACCCTGGAATGGGTTGTCCAGGGAGGTGGTCGAGGCACCGTCCCTGGGGGTGTTTAAGAGCAGGCTGGATGAGGCTCTGGCCAGCCTGATCTAGTGTGGGGTGTCCCTGCCCATGGCAGGGGGGTTGGAACTAGATGATCCTTGTGGTCCCTTCCAACCCTGAATGAAACTATTAACACCAAGTCTGTCTTGTCTTCTTTTTTAAAGAGGCACTACAAATCCCCCTCTCCTCAACAATCACTAGTTCTGAAAAACCTCTGAATCTGGACAAATAGACAACAGTGAAAGTTATTCACTACAGCTTATTTAAAGCTAAGGCATTAGTTCCTGGTTGGTTAATTGCTTTTATTCTTAGTGCAGCAATGACAGAGAGCCTGGCCATGATGCAATTCAAATAGTTCAGGAGGATTCCTGGAGAACTGTCATTGTACATACCTTAAGGACACTCTAACTTCATCCTCTTTTCCCCAGGAAAACAACAACTATATTTTCTACAAATCTAATACAGCCATAAGAATCACAGCAGTGGATTTATGAAGAAATGCACAACAGCTAACTCTGGTATACACCACAGAATGTTATTTACCTCAGCATAAGCTTCCATATCTTCTAAAAACTGCCCCAAAAGCGTGGTAGAAAAAGTAAGATCAGCCACCCAAAAGGGTTCCAAGCTCTGCAGCCATCCTGCATTAAAACATCAGGGCAATTAAAATAAAAGAATAAAGTAACATACAAAAATTACATTTAGTTGCATATTTTTGAGGTTAAAGTTGCTGCAGTAAAAGAAAGTTATCTACACAAAAATTTCAGCACAAGTTGTTTCTAAAACAAATAAATTGTGTTTCTTCCTTGACAAACTAACTTTAAGGTTAAGTCCTGCAACACAGCAGTTAAACATTAAGGACAGAATCTGGAACTATGACACAGAAAACCTAAGAGACTTGCTGTGAGCAACTCCCAGACAACAGCTATAGGTATAGGAAGGAGTTCCCCAGTTTCTTCAATGCCAGAACAGTATCTTTAGGACACAGATGTTCTAAAAGTCCACAGCAAAAGATACCAATATATGCTCTGGGAAATAAGGTATCTATCAAACTAAAAACCGTTTAAAAGTCACACAAATAACTGATGTTTAAATGCAACCCAAATAAAGCAACCCATTATTCCAGATACAGCATAAACCAGCAAATGCAAACATACTAAACAACACAGTCTCTTACCCAGAAACTCATTTTTTGTTTTACATCAACTTGCATGTCAGCAGGACCAGACTCCTGGGAGCAAACCCACCTCATCTGCAAGCCAGAGCAGACTACAGCAGGGACTCTTTGGCCACACTTACCAGACACCTGTTGTGTCAACGAAGGTTTCTGAGTGTGATCTATGTGCCACCCAACCAGTATGTCCACTGTGTCCTGGAAAGCAGTTTTGAAAACAAAGGTTAATTACTCAATTTGCTGCACACCACCGTTTCTATGTGAGAATGAGAATCCAGAGGACAAAGTAATCTCACCCTAAAATTGGTGCTGAAAATGTGTGGGTAGCATCGGGACACCAAAAGAATGCACTTGACACATTTGCAGAGTAACTCTGGTGTATCCAGATTTTCCAGAATGGACTGCAGGCTGGTCATTACAAGCTAGAAAGCAAAGCACAGTCACTCTATGTTTCAGTTCATTAAAACAGCATGTGAAAAAGTTATGCTATTAGATTTATTCAGCGTTGAACACGTTTTAGCAAACTCCTTTTCTTCAAACAAAATCTCCATAGTCTCTGCACAAGAGGGAAAAATGTACAGAGCATCACATATATTGCATGAAAATAGTAATTTCAGGCAGGCATCTGAATGAAATACAGCAGACCCAAGGCCTGGGGATACTGTTTTCTTTAATTCTTTAGCCACAGAACAACTAAATTGTTCTAAGTTCTTGTTTCTCCTGCTGAAGCTTTTTGGCTCTGTAAAGTAAATATTGAATTGCAGCACAGATCTGGACATAGCTGTTCTACATCCAAACTCACAGACCCTACAACTTGAGCCAGGGGACCAGACTTGTCTGCACTCAATCCTAATTCTTCTCAGATCTAATTATAATTCAAGTTAGAAATTGTAAATAGGAGGTAGCACAAAGCAATCAACAGGTTGAGTTTTGTGTACCTTGAGTTGAGAACACTTGTTTGAGAACACTTGAGTCCTCTGTTTAGTTTCAACAAGATTCTTCCTCTTGGATCAGCAATGTATACTAAATAGTTGCATCAAAATAGACATCATCCTGCAAAGACTTGGCATTCTTTTCTAGTCTAATCTGAATCTAAGAACCCCATTCAGTCAGAGAATTCCCCCCCAGGTGTAATCATATTTCCTTATGCCAAGACAAGCATTCCAGTTCAAAAAGTTGATTCCAGTATTGAGGTGGGGAAAAAGGCATTAATAATCCTATTTTAACGTGATGCCATACCTGCATTAAAGATGAAAAGGCTTTCTTTTCTCCTACTGTCTCTAGTGCTTTGTAGGTTGCACACAAGTAGAGAAGTTTAACTTCTTCTTTTGTGGATGAGCTGAATTTGCTAAAAATCCATTTAAAGATCTTCTCAGCCTCGTAGCTCAGAGAAGCACAAAGAAGGCCAAGACAGTATGCTCCTTCTTGTCTCAGTTCTTGAAGCAATTTGCTACTGTATTTTTAGTGAGGGGGGGAAAAACAAAATGTGGAATCTTCAGACAAGAAACTATGAACAAAACATTTTCTAAAGCAGCAAAATCTATGCTTGAATGAAGCTGCTTTTCTACTACATAAAAATATTATATGGAATAAACCAGCTTGAATAAAACAATGCAGAAAGTAAGATGTTCTACTTGAAGAAAATCCTGAACCCTCCACTAGCCTAGGTATACTAGGTAACTAGACTGAACTAACCACCAAAATGCCTCCACAAACCTGAGCTCCCTCCACTTATGCTTAGCTGGTTGCAAGTTAATTAGATCAGGTTGTAAAAAAACTTAAGTTGATTCTGCAAGTGAGACAACCACAGCAGTACACTACTCACCCAGATGATTAAAATACAGCTGAGACAAACTTCATACTACCTGGTAACTGAAAGTCACACTTGGGCGTTCAAATTCTCTCCATGTGAAGTGCACTCTAGACAGTCTAACAGCGTCAATGTGTTAGTAAGAGAATACTGAATCTCCCCCAGTTCTGTGCTGTTGCTGCAATCTTACACCCATGCAAAATTAGTGAATTAACTTCTGTTTCCTCACATCCACTTCTACACTGAAACCCAAACCTAATGCTGTCAGTATCTTTCTTCTCTAAAAATCTTCAAGCTGCTTTGTTTCTCCAGCTTACCTTTCATTGAGTACATCGTGAATGGCAGTCAGGATATTATCCAGTTGTTTAACTAGTACCTGTAATACAAGATCCATAAAGGGCACAAGTGTAATAACAGCAGGATAACTTCTGCAAACTAGGGCCTGTTTACACCCACACTGAGAACACCACTGCCAATTCTGTTGGCTAACAGAATGCTATTATGCTCTCCATGAGCACTGCAGACTAGCAAGAACTATATTAAGCAATACTGCAATATTATACTACATGTTGCATTTCACATTTATTTACAGTAGCCACAAAAATACACTGGCAGCCTGCTATCAAGGTTTGTTCTAAGTTTAGTTCTTGCTGATAACATCACATCACAAATGTAAGACTTGCCATGCAGCTCATCAGTAGTCTCTACTGAAGACCTAGTCTCCTATATTAATCATCAATTTTATCAGAGTATGTAATACAATCTGAAGTATTAACATTTCTCCTCAGACAATCCTGGCTCGCAGAAATGGAGTACTCTTGAGGGATGAGACATTGATGAAGCAGTGCTTCTCAGTAAAGGTAACCAGAAGAAAAAAAAGGGGTTTTCTCTTTTCTTCAAGAAGGTATTAATCACTGCATAGTGACTTTTATTACTTTACTTTGCTGATCACACACAGTTCAACCCTGATCATGAACTCTGTTAAACTGCACTTAATAGGGTCAAGAACTGCAGGAGCTACCAGATTAAACACTGTCCAGCATACAGTTTAAAGCCTGCCATGATGGATACCCCTTGACAATCTGATCTTGTTTTCCTTAGTGAGCTGGGAGAAGTTGAAAGAAAAGTCTCAGTGACAAATCTTTTAAATTCTGATCACTATCAAGTACAAAATTTGTCACCACTGAGTTAGATATTTAAATGACAATTGAAATATATTCTGAGACATCAATAAACCTAAATGAAATGCAGCTACAAGAAAAAAAAAGTGGGGAAAAATGAATTGAGAATAAAGGAAGCAATACAAAAACATAACCAGGGAGTTACTGTGGAAAGCATCTAGTTCTCATACCCTTCTATTAAAACAAAGGTTTTGTTTCAGAGGAAAGCTGAAGCATTGCCTAAGCTTGCACATGGTCTGCCTAAACCTTAGTGCACACAAAGAAAAGTCTCAAAGTTTAGTTTCATGTTTTTTTGGAAGAGAGCACAATTAGCACTGGTTAATTAAGATATAGCCAGACAAAGAACCAACTTCTTGTAAACATAGATAGACACACAACCCGCAACTGAAATACCACAGCACTGTCTGTAAATGAGTGGCAGAGCATTAAACCATCACTTCCTGCTTTCCCAATACCTGGAGAACTCCTAAGCTCTCCAGAACAGTGGGGGGAGATGTGCCAGATAAAAATACTCTTAATGCTTCACTTCAAAATAAACAATATTATAAACATCTACCCACAGTGGGATACTTCCCCCCCCACACACACATTCCCAAACTCTTAAGAAACACTTGAGGGCATTAAGAGAGTTCAACTCATTAAAAACTCTTCTCAATGAATGGGAATCTGCATACAAAGGTGTTTAGCTAGAAGGATGAAGCATTTCCAAGACTGTATAAATATCTGCATGTTTAACATACAGGAACAGCTCTTGAACAAGACAACAACATGTTTTGCTTCCTTTTTCCCTCTGTTTCCTTGCTGAAGGATCCAGAGGACAGCGCTAAGAGCAGTCAGAAAAAACAAAACATGCACATGCACGCCTTATTTATTCCTCCAGCTCACACACTCAGCAGTTTGCTTTGAGGTAATACATCATATGTAATCCAGCAATAAAAAAATATGTCCTGAATGCTAGAAATGCAACCCAGGAATGCCTGCCTGTGTTGCAGAAAAGAAATTCCTGGTAAACAAAGGATTCCTCACGGATATATCCCACTACTCAGATTCTTTAAATGACAGTTCTATTAAAGTGAGGAAGACTCCAGTGCTATGGAAAAAGGGAAACCAACTAACCAGTTTGTTTTCTGGTTGCTGAATGAATTCTTTCAGTTGCTTTACAGTAGCCAGTCTTCGGTCTCTGTCGTCTTCCCGAGTAATCCTCCGAAGAAGATTTGACAGTCGAGACTCGTCAGAATAAGACAACGATCGCTCTGAAAAACACCATTACTGCTTTTCTCCTCAGCAGCAACATCTCTGCTGTCTGAAGTGTGCAGTTGTTAGCTCAGCAAGTCAGTTGGAGAAAAAAAGGAAAAAAGAATCATTCTGATTTTTTTTTCCCCCCAAGCTAACATGGGGAAAATGAAACAGAAAACCTGCTTCAGCTACCATAATATTGCATTTCTTCCTAGCGGACAGCCAAGCACCTGGGTAGGACACATTTGGAACTAAGCAGAACTGTTTCACTTCTACACAAAACCCTGGGTTTAATTCCCTTCTACATAAATGGAATTAAAAGAAAAGAAAAAAAAGTGGCATGGTAAGGTTAAATCAGACATAAAGATAACACAACAAACAATAACTAAAGAAAACCTTGTGGAAAAGCAAGCTGCTTCCTGAAGCTAAGAACATGATCTAAGATCAAGCCACTACCAACAAACAAAACCTTCTCCATCAGCTTGGCACAAGACTAATGACTATGTACTAGTAGTCCTCTGATAAAACAGATCTACTCTGGAATGGGCTGCCCAGGGAAGTGGTGGAGTCAACATCCCTGGAGCTGTTCAAGAGGGGATTGGATGTGGCACTTGGTGTCATGGTTTAGTCATGAGGTCTGTGGTGACAGGTTGGACTCGATGACCTTTGAGGTCTCTTCCAACCTTGGTGATACTGTGATTCCTCTCTCGAGGAACAAAAGCATATAGTATGCAGAGATGCAGTGGCTGTTAAGATCTTTGCAAGGTCCCTCAAACATCTCCCTCTCCTGTCCCTAAAAATGCTGGTGAACATTTCAGTACAAGATGAAGAGCCAACACTACATACAAGCCTCAAATCCATTACATCTACAGATTGCAACTTTTTAGTTTTGTCTTGTCTGCATTTATCTTTTTCTTTGTAATCTCTTCAAGGTAACCTGCAATTTATTATGAGATGTGGTTGTGCTGTTCTACATACAAAGCAATCCTAAACCCAGAACTGTATCCACAAACCTACCACCACCAAGGTCACTGCTATGAGACACACATTTCACTGCTGCTAGAACAAGATGTGCTGTTCACATTTCTCTAGTAAAAAGCAGCTTTGTTTATTATCAGTTAATATCTGATGAACATTGGCACTACTTCCTGAGAGAGTTACTGCTAGCTGGCTGTTGAGCTCCAATCTTACCCTAAAGATACATTTTTTTTTTTAAAAGAAAAAAAACTCCCCAGGAGCACAACTGAAGCTACACTCATCAAAGCACCAGTTAATGAGCATCTGTATGAGTCCCCCTTTGTGACAAACCAGCAAGCACTCAGCCACATGCTAACCCACAGAAGACAGCTCTTCTAAGCATTGCTTACTGCACACTACCTAACATTTTTTAAGTCCTTCCCTATTTTCATAAGACTCTGTTGCACCATAATCCCACTAGATTTTTGAGGAAAAACCAAACTCACTTACTGAAACCTACACCAATCCCCTCACTACAAGAAGGACATTGAGCTGCTAGAGCATGACCAGAGAAGGGCAACAGGGCTGATGAAGGGTCTGGAGTTTGTACTTATCTTATGAGGAATGGCTGAGAGAACTAGTCAGGAGAACAGGAGGCTGAGGGGAGGCCTCATTGCTCTCTACAACTTCCTGAGAGGAGGTTGCAGTGAAGTGGGGGTTGGTGTCTTCTCCCTACTAGCAGGTGATAGGGCAAGAGGAAATGGCCTGAAATTGTGCCAGGGGAGGGTTAGGGTGGTTACTAGGAAAAAATGTCTTTATGAGTGGTCATGCATTGGAACAGGCTGCCCAGGGAGGTGGAGTCATGGTCCCTGGAGGTGTTAAAGAAACTTGTGGACATGGCACTTAGGGATATGGTTTAGTGGCCATGGTGGTGGTAGGTCAATGGATCTCTTTTAGAGGTCTTTACCAACCAAAACAGCACAGCCAAAAAGGAGAAATGCTTGAGCCCTGACATCCAGGGGACATCACACATACCAGTCACAGGCAGCTACCTAGGAACTATAGGCAACCAAACATTTTAAGGTGTAAGAGGTGCTCACATACATAGGTGTTAAATACATACACAGGACAGCTAAAATTTTCTGCCAGAACCAATAGCAAATTCAGGCACAAGCCTGCTACCAAAAGTATTATTTACAGAGTCCTCCATTGGACAGGTCTCTGTCTCCTCTACATATAATTTAAGACACAAAAAGGAATAACTTTTATATCAAGACGTCAGAGTGGGATTATGAAGTCTGAGTTTAAACCATTCCAAAGACCAGTCCTTTCTAACAGTCATGACAATAACTGCACTTCAAGTTCTTCTGAAAAGAACACCACCACTCTTTCTTCACCTTTTACCTGCTCTGAAACATGAATCCCTGAGGAGAAACATCATGTCCTCCTCACTTAGAGAGTGCCTGGCAGAAAGCAGTCACAGTTTTTGCCAGTGGCTCAACTACCACTTATACTAAGTGATGCAACAGAAGACAGTGCTTAGTCATAACAGTTTCTATTTTCACTCAGAAGTCCTTGGAGTAACTTTCTTTTCTCTTAAGGCAACTATTACTTAAAACCAAATCATGGGAAAAGTGAAGCCTCCTTTCTCAAAAACATTCCTCCTGCATTCCTGCATCCTCTGGCAACTCCAAATTTCCTTGCTACATCTTTAAAGACCCTGCCCACATTCCTATGATGCCTCCAGTTCCTTCCTAGCCTCTAACCCTCATCTGAGCAAGAGGGAGCATGAATTGTGGCCGATTCAGGAGTACACATTTCCTGACTAATCAGCTGGTTTGGTGTGATGACTAGTTGACCTGCAGGCCAGTGAGAACAGGTAACTGTGGAGCTCACCGTTGCAGGTTTTCCCACAGTAGGGATTTGTTCATTAACAACTTTTAACTCAGGCACCCATTTTCAACAGATCTAAAAGTAAATTCTCCTTCTTGGAGCCCCTCATCTCTGACAAGTCTGGTTAACCCACTTGAAAAGCTAGTTAAAGGAAACAGAGATTGATAGCATAAGGCACACAGCTGAGACATGCCTAACATATGGAGGAAGTCTCGATGCAGGGAACAGTAAATACAAGATGACAGCTTCCATCAACATCATCTAATCCTGTACCATAAAAAAAACCCAACACACCCATGTAGACTGTCTCATCGTAGTGAACTCCTTCCATATTCTGAACACAAGAGAGGTTGCCAAAAGAGAGCTTTTTCTGAGAGACTGTGGGGTCCTTACCCTGTGATTTCCTCATGTCTTTTGTGGCTAAAGCACGATTCCCATGCGGAACACTGGTAAAATCAGGATTGGTCACATTGTTAACTCTCAGCTCTTGCCCCAACGACTTCCGACCATAAGTATTTTCCCCAGATCCTCCATTGACACTGTAGCCACCTGTGGAAAAACCAATGTGAGATTCAAACAAGCTATCAGACCACGTCTTTAGTAGGGTTCTAGGCAGATAGTCAATTCATATGCAAAAATAGCAGCCCTGTACTCTGCCACCTTCTTTACCTTCCTTTTTCACTTTCACATGCAAAGACATTTTGTTACGCCCTGCAGGGTTCCAGGTCACACACACAGATGGAATCAGTCTTCTTGTGAAGCACAGGAGTTTAACATCAATTTCCTTGCATTTGGGGGCTTATTTTAAGTTTTGACCATGTATTTTACAAGGTGCTTCCTGTCAAATTGCTAGTCCACATGTTTAGAAACATTCATGTACTTGCTCATGTATGTCACATCCCCACTGTTTCAGTTAAAAGCACACCACACAGGCTCAGTAAAACCACCACCAAAAAGTATTAGAATGCATTTTAAAAGCTACAGTTTATTTATATGTACAGAATGAACAGCTCTCTCTAAACAAACAACAGTTAATATTTTCACACACTAACCCTGACATCTTAAACTGAATCCTACATTCTCTCACTAAAGATATACATTGGTACATCTCTGGTAACAGCAATAACAAGAAAATAGAAACAAAAGTATCCTTTTGAGTCATTCAACTATTTTTACTCCTATATCCACACGAACTTACATTCTCAAATGCTGAAACCAAAGATTGTTTCAGTCTGCCACACCACTTTGAGGGGCAGGTACTTGAACGTGTCCAGAGAAGGGCAATGAGGCTGGGGAGAGGCCCTGAGCACAAGCCCTATGAGGAGAGGCTGAGGGAGCTGGGGTTGTTTAGCCTGGAGAAGAGGAGGCTCAGGGGAGACCTTATTGCTCTCTACAACTACCTGAAGGGTGGTTGTAGCCAGGAGGGAATTGGTCTCTTCTCTCAAGCAACCAGCACCAGAACAAGAGGACACAGTCTCAAGCTGTGCCAGGGGAAGTTTAAGCTGGAGGTGAGGGGAAAATTCTTCACCGAGAGAGTTGTTCACCATTGGAATGTGCTGCCCAGGGAGGTGGTGGAGTCCCCATCCCTGGAGGTGTTCCAGAGGCAACTGGACGTGGCACTTGGTGCCATGGTTTAGTCATGGGGTCTGTGGTGACAGGTTGGCCTTGATGATCTTTGAGGTCTCTTCCAACCTTGGTGATTCTGTGATTCTCCCTCTGCAGTGCTGTGAAGGATTGAAAGTGTTTCCCAAGTCTGCCCAATACTTCACTCAATGTATGGGAGCTCACTTGAGGCAGCCATGAAGGCAGCTTTTCAAAGCACCTTCCCTGTCTGAGACAGGGAAGAATCAACTAATAAAATTAAACCCAGAACAAAAACAGACATGCAAGGCTTCTTTCAGAAAAGGCACTTCCACAATTCCACTTGCACCAGTGTATAAAAGACGCCTAAGGAAAAGGAGGTGTGGCTCTCTAAAATGAGGCAGCCCACCAGGGCTATAGGATGGACAAGAAAAATAAGTTCAAACATCAAGGTGAATCTGGACTGCAGTAGGTGTAGAGAAGGTCATCCTGAAGGCAAAGCTTTTGATAAAAAGAACTTGTGAGCTACCAGTGGAAGCTTATTTCTATGCACACAGGGCTAAACTACCCTTACAGAGCTTCCTATGAAGTCTATTACAATTAAAGGTGATTTGTGTATATTTGGATTTATAGCATTTTCAACATGAACTACCATGTATGCCACCTTAGTATCACTTTCTCCTAACAAACCAACCCTGTCCTATGAAGGAAATTACTTTTCAAAGCAGTAATTATGACTAAACTGAAGCGTGTAACTCCAACTCAAAGCAACAAAGACATCAGTTTAACTGAAGGTGTCAGATAATCATCTGCTCAGACCACAAACATCAACTAAAAAGTAACTACATGTCTTTGCAGACCCCCTAAGAAGCTGAGTATTTTGTGTGCTGGAGTGAAAGCATGTGCTGCAGCACATCTGACGTGATCTTAAATGAATTCAACACAAATCTATTTTCTCCCCCTTGATACATAAATGGTACATCTTTGCCAACAGCAGAAAACAAGATGTCATTCAGAGGAATTAAAAAGTAGCAGGGCAATCAGGGTTGGAGGCCTTAAGGCTGTAAATACTACATTGTAACCTTCTTCAGTTACCTCCCAGTCTGAAAAGCCTTTGAAAATCCCAATAGATACAAAATCTAGTTATTTATTTTCATTTCAGGGTTAAATCTGAGACCAAATAAGAATGTGATTATCTATGTCACTAACAGATATCATGACATATGACTACTAGTACAGTATCTTTTTTTGCAGTGAGGACACTGAGCACATCAGTCACAAATCAAAAGGGAGGAAAGTTACAGGAAGGGAAAATACCTGTAATTAAAAACCCCAGAAGCCTTCAATTTAGTTTAAAACAACTTAAATCTTCCCACTCTTCTGTCATCAAGGGGAACTCAAACTGGATATGAGAAAATTATTTACCAGGAGAATGGTAAAGCAGTAAACAGGCTGCTAAGGGAGGCAGAACCTCCCATTCATGCATGTTTTCAGAGCTGAACAATGTCCAGAAATGATCAGGTTGGAAGCCATTATTATCAACATCAGAAACTGGGGGTGGGAGGCAGACTATCTCCTCAAAGATTCTAGGCCCTTATGACATGGACTTATCCTGGAGAGCAAAGCTAGAAGCTCTTGAAACCAAAACTCCACACTGGCAGACTCCAGATTCATCGAATTAAAAAGAAAATAAATAGAAACCTTGTTAAGCAAAGAAACTATCCTGCCTCTCTAAGGTTACAAAAATGCCTTCAAAAATAAAACCAAACTAGAGATACTTGGAATTGGGGTTTACAGTACCAACTGCCTTAATCATCTCTTTGCAAGTCACACCTGAACAAAACAGCATAGCTGAAGTGCCCTCCAAGATACAGCATGTGAAGGAGAGCAAGGTGCACTTTTCTTTTCAAATAGCACTCTCCCAGGATCTCCAAACTGCTTTACTGATTTTGTCCAAAACTTCATACTTCACTATACTGCCAGCACTTTAGATACCAGCACACTTCAAAGTACAGGAATAACCTAGGTCAGTCTGCCTGAAACACAGTAAAATCATCCACGTTAGCAGACACACCATCAAATACATTCACTTGCAAGCGAGTTTCTCTCTTATAGTTAACCAGACCTGAAGGCTCTCAAGGTATGCAGATAAACAAATACCTGTTTCATGTGCCTGCTACTTACAGGAAAATCACTTTGCATCAGTGCACCCAGTTGTAATTTGCCCCAAGATATAGCAGGTCTTTGCAGACAGTTACAGGGCAGAGAAGCAGGGGGAGTGCGAATGCTTTTTAGGTTCTTGAACAAAACCTCCCACACCAATATTCCTGGGAGAATTTTCTGAGTCTGGCCTGACTGACTAAGATTTACATAGTCTAAAAAGTGACTCTGCAAGTTAAAAAAAAAAACAACTCTCCCATCTAATATCTGTATTTGGCATTTTTTCCCAAAATCAGACTATACATTTACTTTTCATAAAGATTAAAAGGACATTACTTGGAATTTTTAGATACTTTCCTAAAGAAAGTACTTCCAGCTTCAAAAAAAACCCCAACAAACAGGAAAAAAACCTGTATGATCCATACAGCACGTTCATATGAGGTCAAAATTCCCGTCATGACAAAACATAGATTTGATTCCCAAGCAATGATTCCAGTTTGCTGCAGTAAAGCTGCAATGGGCAATCTCTGAGCAGGAGCCCACTTAATCAGGTGGTCCATTTCCCATACCAGAAGCACCTGATAATACTCAGGATGAAATTGCAACTTGCAGACCAAATACATCCAGAATGTTATTCTCTAGGAAAAAAGTGCTTATTCTCTTAGAATCATAGAACCAGTAAGGTTGGAAAAGACCTCTGGGATCATTGTAATGCAGTAACTCTTTTCTTGCATTCTTCTCCCAATACAGCTGCATCTTTTCGTCTCTGTTCGTATCAAGCACAGCATTTCTTTCATCCCTGATCAATCTCTCACCATAGTGATACTGTGGCAATGAGCTGTACAATGAACAGTTCTCCCCTATTTCCAGTTCACTGCCTCTCTCTCCATGTCCCCTCACAATTCACACATGAAACAGCAATCTGTATACCTTTTTCTTCATTCTGTATGTCAGTGTGGACTCTGATATCATCGTGTCTTTGTCGAGACACCACAGCTGAATTTGAGGGTTGTAATCCATAGGAGGCAGAACTGCCCCGATCTCTGGATGAAGAGTATTTTAAATTGTCCTGGTCAGCTGATGCACTGTCAGTTCTACAAAGAGAAAAATATTTGTTTTTTATGTAGGGGTAGAACAGGAGTGGGATTCACATTCACTTATAAATGCAACGTAGTTAAATGACAATCCCAAACGTATTTTCCTGCACCAAAAAGGTTGTACGCCTCTTAAAAAGTGACCTTAAATTCACCCTGGGGTTAGAATCGACTAATTAACACAGCAGCATGCAAAGGAAATGCATTCTAGTGCAGCAGGGCCTTTTCTCAAGACATTCTCAAGTCTCTCTTCAGTTGGATGCCTATACAAGGAAAACCTATTTCCCAGAAATGGGAAAAAAGATACAACTCGGTTTAAGCATATACAGTGCCTGCCATTTGTGAAAGTACCTACTAAGGCACACATCAACATTTACATGAAGTAAGGGCTTTACTGAGCAATGTAGACACACTTAGTAGATGGAGGTGTCACTAGCACATAGCTGATAATCAATGTAGGAGTCACACATTAAGACTTTACAAACCAAAAACTGCAAAATAAGAGACTAGGCTTTACTGCGGGAAAACCTGGAATGTAAGTTAAGAGTTGTTATCACTTAGAATAAAGGTTTGCAGATAAAAAGTGGGTTAAAAGAAAAAAAGAAGATAGCTGCATTAAGTTTAAGCCACTCTCATATCAGAAAACTGATTTAGAATAGAATAAACCAGGTTGGAAGAGACCTTCAAGATCATCGCGTCCAACCTATCACCCAACACCACCCAACCAACTAACCCATGTAACCAAGCACCCTGTCAAGTCTCCTCCTGAACACCTCCAGTGACGGCGACTCCACCACCTCCCCAGGCAGCCCATTCCAATGGGCAATCACTCTCTCTGTGTAAAACTTCCTCCTGACCTCCAGCCTGAACTTCCCCTGGCACAGCCTGAGACTGTGTCCTCTTGTTCTGGTGCTGGCTGCCTGGGAGAAGAGACCAACCTCTGCCTGTCTACAACCCCCCTTCAGGTAGTTGTAGAGAGCAATAAGGTCACCCCTGAGTCTCCTCCTCTCCAGGCTAAGCAGCCCCAGCTCCCTCAGCCTCTCCTCATAGGGCTGTGTTCCAAGCCCCTCACCAACTTCATTGCCCTTCTCTGGACTCGTTCCAGCAAGCCAACATCCTTCCTAAACTGAGGGGCCCAGAACTGGACACAGTACTCGAGGTGTGGCCTAACCAGTGCAGTGTACAGGGGCAGAATGACCTCCCTGCTCCTGCTGGCCACACTGTTCTTAATGCAGGCCAGGATGCCACTGGCCCTCCTGGCCACCTGGGCACACTGCAGGCTCATGTTCATCCTACCATCAACCAGAATAAACTTTCAAGGGAAAAGGTGACATTTTTTTAAACCAACTCTTCACAGTGGTCATCCCAACAGACGTTTGCTCAACTCAAGCATATTTGGAATCAGACTATTCAAAGTAATGACAGAAGTCTCTTCCTAAGAAAACTCCAAAGATCTATTTATATTTTGAGTTTTGGACAGCTCATTTGGTTGTTTAATAAAGCAGCATTTCCTGAAAGTAAACTACAATTTGTGTAAGGACAGACACCACGTTCTTGGGGAAAAAGTACTTTTTACTTTCCAAGAGAACACTGTGATTAGAACTGGTAGACAAATTCAGGGAACAGGAGTTAAATGCATCTCAAAGAAAAAAAAGGGGAAAACACAGCTAAGATGTTTGAAAAGCAGTTGTTAAGCTACCCTGAAAGCTTGCTAACAGGTGGACATCTGCCAAAACAACTGCAATTAAAGAACACACACTTATTCTCTTGGGAATGTTAAAAGACAATTTACAGCAGGGCTCAAAAGAAGATTTTTCTTTTGCCTTGTTCTCACAGTGAAAGGTTGACCCTAGGTTTGCTTGGCAGGGATGATTCCTATCTGTTCTATAAGCAAATTCACCTTTAGATAAACACACTAAGATTTTTGTCATTCAGCATTCACTGCAGTATCACATCTGCTCTGTCAAGGACTTGCTTTGACTATTTTAGAAGAGGTTATGCTACCAAGAGGCGAAGCCTTATAAAAGTCTTTGTCCTGACAGTCAAATGGCATTGCAGACATACTTACACAGGTGGCCCTTCATCATTTACCTATGTTATGCTGAACCACAACATTCTGAACTGTACCTTCAAACACTATTAACATTAAATGTGCCTACACAATGGGTCAACCCTTCAGTCAGCTATGGACCCCTTGACTTTGCTCTGCCCTAAAACTTTACTCAGCCTTCCGGCTCACTTTGAGAAACATCAAAGTTCACTATGGAGGTTTTCAGTGAAATGATGACAAATTTTCAGTTGATAAATGTAAGTATTGATGGGTTGTTACCAATGTACCTCCCCCTCCCCAAAAAGCATTGTCTTTTTTAGGCTGTATCACCTCCAACCATCATGCATTAAGTCTGAAATTCTTAAGTCTGAAGGCAAGCTGATTGAATGTACAATTTAAGACTGCTCTGTGTACCAAATGAACTGAGGGACTATACATGCTCCCAGCTAACCTCACTTCCCACTGCACAGCTTTTGAACGTTTTGGTAACATTTTTCCATTGTGGTAAAATAGAGAAACCTGTTGTTTCCCTGGGAAAAAAAAATCACATGCTCACTTCCTTCTGTCTTTGGGAACAGCTCTCTGCAAGCTAACCTCCACAACAGTTCCCACTGAAAACATTGTTCACACTGCAATACATGTAGAGCTTAGATATTCAGTAGTTTCTGTTCTTTCTTTAAGAGGCAGAGAAAAAATGCTTCAGAGGAATCTGCTGTTTCCAGAGAACCTAGTTCTCTGGAACTGGCTGCTACAGACCGTATTGCTTTGAAGGAAGATGATGAACTGAAGGCTACTGGTAGTAAGATTCACCCCAGCAGTAGAGCCCACCAGCTCAGGGGCTGGTGCATTTCAGGCTGTCCAGTGACTCCACCATTTCTCAGGTGGGAAGCAAACTTATAAATTGTACTGTAGGGTCCTGCATCAGCACTGGGAGTTTGTGATGTGGGCTTATCAAGACCTGATGACATGATCCCAGTACCTGTCACCTGCACTCCCTTACTGAGGAACCCAGACACCTTGGTGACAAAGGACACTGCTCTGCAAACTCGCAGGGAAAGAAAGCATGGTCTGACATTTAATCTTCAAACATGTCTCTGTAAAATACCATTTTCTTTGTCAATAACATATTCATGACTCTGAAAGAACCACTCAGGGCTCGAAACACAGCCACTCTACAGACAGACACTTGTCAAAGTCATAGAATTTATTATTCTCCACCTCCCGCCAGCCCTTTAAGGCATACTGCAGCCATTCCACCAGGGAAGAACTGTGCTCCTAGCTGCCTCAACTCATTCCAATATTTCATGAGGGCACTTTTCCTGTTCACATGTTGGTATTTCCACTTCAATTACATTGCACCAAGCAGACAGCAAGTTATGTGACATGCAATGCTTAGCATCACCTTTCAAAAGAAGCCAATGTAACAACAAATTGATCAGCTACATAGGCTGGCACCAACACAGATGTGAACAACCACTAATACTGATCACAACATACAACGTTAGCAACAGACAAACAAAAGTACAAGGAAAAACACATGTGATATTAGACCAAGATGGAATGGAAAATTGCAAGGATCAGCATGACTGTGATCACCTTCTACTGCAGCTTCAAAAGCCTTTTTGTCACTTTATGAGACACTGTTTCATTTCCACCTGAAAAGCTTATTGATGGAGACTAAGCAAAGTACTTCAAGGGCTCACATGACAGTTTTCATCTGTGCCTGGTTCTGGGTGGAAGACTGCCTGATTATCACCACCAGCAGCAGCAATTTCCTGCATACACCATTTTAGCTGTATCTTTTATACAGAAAAGAATGCATTCTATTTTCTACAGTGTGAGTTTCAACCTGCCTTTACCAGCCAGAAAGAAAATAGTTCACTCTCATCAAATAGTTCACACTAAATAGTCCAGCAGAAGAAAATAGTCCACACTAAATAAGCAAAAATGGCCACAAATCCTGCCTTTAAAAAGGAAGAAAAAGGGGAGGGAAAAAAATAAATCTACTCAATTTTGTTCTCCAGGGACACAGAAAAGGAAAATTAACTAAGTGTGCATCTCATGCCATCAAAAGTATCAGCATGATGTGAGTAGCCGGCCTGCATGCCTGTGGAAAGCATGGCTGACAATGACAGGCTCTCTTTAAAAAAAAAAAAGATCTTTTTATCTCAAAAATAGGTCAATCAACAAATATATCATGGGGTTTTGAGTTACATGGAAGCCTGAAGAATATTTGTCCAAGAAAGAGTTTGGTGTATTCTACTCATTATCTGCAGCTCTTTCAGAATGACCCTGCCATATGGATATTATTTTGAGAACAAAAATCACTCAGTCTATTTGATTTTATTTCTAAGTACAGGACCTACATGAAGGATTTATTCTGAGACAACTCTGCCACATGGGTTGTATTATTGTTGAAGCCAGTTTTATTTGTTTGATCTATTTGCCAAGCTTATTTGCTATAATGTAGACAAATTCTGCATTACTTAAAAGCTGATCCATTGAAACATTTAAAATTAGCCCCTGCATCCACTCAAACTAGCAGCTTCCCACCAAGTTTCCAACCTTTCTTCCTCTGGCATGCAGAGTGATGACAGCCTTCTTTTGCCATGCTCTTGGACCATCCTGCCAAGCCCAAGCCTCAACGAGCCAACCCAAAACCTGCTTTTGTGCCAAGAGAGCACAGGAGTGTAAATGGCCATGTTTTCTGCTAGTGAAATAAGTAACTATTCTCCTACTGCAGTTCTGCCATCTCCACTGCTGGACAACTACCTGTAGCTGCAGCAGCTTTTCAAATCACCTCTTGATTCTGTATCATTCTTTCCTTACATAGTAGCTCACCAATGTCCTTAGGAGTGAATCAGGGAATTAGGAGGGAACGTCAGGGAAAGGTATACATCCACACAGTTCTTAATTTTCCACAGGCATCTCCCAATAGCTGTATTGTTTTATATCAGATATTAACTAAATCATTGGCCTGATCTAGTACAGCTATTCTTGTATGGAAGACTATCTGCTCTCCAAACTCCTTTTCTTCCCACTGACACTTTCCTCCTCTTTGATCTTTCTCACATCTTATTCTCCTCTGTCATCACATTAAAAACAAAGGCTTTCACATTACAGACTTAGGATCCCCATTTTACCAAAAACCAGAGATGCTCTTTGATCTCATGCCTTCCCCAAACGTATCAACATAGTCAATTGCTAGTTGCCAGTTCAGAACTGAACCCATTCCTGCTAGGCATCTCCTACACATAATACACTGAAACTCTCCAGTGGGTTTCCACTGACCTCTTCACAATGGCACCTCACAAATGCTCCTATGTCACCTTCAGCATAGCACTGTTTTCCTCTCACTCTCTCCCTATGTACACACCTATCTCACTCAAGCCCTCGACTATCACTGAGGAGATAGAGAAGCCTTACCAACTTTCACCCAACCATGACTCTGCACCCATCCTCAGGAAATTTCAGCAACATGCTCAAAAACCTCGATGTTGTCAACTTCCAGGTCTCTCAGTCACAGGCCTGTTAAATCTAAGGTTTCAGCCTATTTCTATCAAACACTTGGTGTACCTTGTACATGCAAACAGAAGAAATAGTCTGTCTCAACTTCCCTTACACTCTGCTTGTCATTCCACCCGTTAGCCCAGCACTGTGAACAGACAATATCCACAACCACTCATGCCTTTTGTAGAAGACATGCACTTGCCCTTCACAGCCATGTAAAACACACTGCTCTAACCATCACTTTCTTAGCCCATTTGCCCTGATGAGTTTCTTTATTCCCTGCCAATACCTCCCATTCTGTCTTTAATTAAACACAGGGTAATTCAGTTATAAAGTGCTAGCCAATATTGCTGTACTGGTTAGGTTATAAACTACCTGAAAGGAGAGACAGTTTACTGTCTTGTGTTATGGTGTCTAGACCCACAGGGACCTAAGCAGTAGCCTGGCTGGGCAGGCACCCTGCTAATAAAACTGACACTACATGAGAAGGATACACTTCATTTTCAAAAGCAAGACACTTCTGGAACTTCTCAGAGGTGAAAGATTTTCACCCTTCCATACACTCCACAGCTGACCTACATTTATGATAGAAGAGACAGAGAGGTCCTGTCCACTAAAACCTTATCTTTCTTGCCTTACTTTCACATAAGAATAAGAAAGCCATTATGCACATGGCACTCTCATCCCTGGTTAGTACCACATGGAACTTGCATTGCCACCCAGAGCACCTCCTATCAATGGGAAGTATTACTTGTTTCATTATACAATTACCCTTAGTCCTGTGCCAGATTAACTCTGCTTACACACAAGACCTGCACACCAACTTAATTTTTTCCCTAGAAGTCATATTAGGGAAAATGCAGTAAGATCTGTCCAACAAAAAGGAAAGGAAAAAAGTCAATAGGAAAAGTTAAAGGTCTAGAAAACTATGATGATAAGAAGTAGAAAGAATAAGATCTCATCATTTCTCCTCAACAAAACTTCACTGTTCTCTGCCACACATATCCAACATCTATCTAAAAGTTTTTGTGCTGCTGTTAACCTGGAGTCTGGTACACCTCAGTGCACAAACAAATATGCCTATATATATGCATGTATATATTGGTGCAGTTTCTTTCTCTGTAATGCACAACTCTATCAATACCCTATAGGAAAAGCAGCCCACATGCATCTGACTGATAGGACTGCATTCATGCAGGCACCAAAAAAAATTACCAAAGTAATTAAAAACAATTCTCCCTTGAAAGATGTGGCTTCCAACTTCCAGTTTCACGCTGTTTCCAACCCAAGTCTGAAAGTTGATTATCATTACCAAAAATTGAGAGGCATTTGGTCCTAACAAAGATAATTAGTCGATTTTACACACTCAAAAATGTCGATTTGACAACACAACCCATCTGACAATATACCCATGCATTAGCAGGTCCTTTTTTTGCCCTTTAGGGACCTGAGAAAAACCACAATTGCTGCAGTTTTCAATACCTCAGCCCTGTGAATTCCCTCTTCCACACCTTATGAGAAAGCATTTACCAGCACTGTCACCTAAGCTAAATGAAACTAAGTAACAGAAGAGAAAGGGGAAGGAAAGAATACATGGGTGTATTGGTGTTGTGGGTTTGTCCAAGGGCAAAAATGTGCTCTGTTTGGGAACACTTCTGATTCTTTGGCTCTCTCATGAGGTTAAAAACAAATAAATGAAAAGACAAAGTTGAATTCTTACAATTGACAGGGTCAATGAAGATATGTTACATGTATCTTAGCAGTGTGATGGAATCAGAACTAGGCCCTATCCATGCTATGAAGCTCCTCTAGTCTGCCACACTTTCTCTAGTGCTTTCGAGCTTCTTGTTTCTTCTGTGGCTTCTGGGATGATTATATTTACAGCCTATCTTACAGCAGCTGCACTTCAGAGCTAAGAAGGCACCAAACTGTAGCATGGGGAATGGACCAGCAGCGGGAACTAAGCTAACAGCATAACTTCTTAAACCAGCCTTATCACCAGGCAAAGCATTTCTGCAGTTACACTCTCACATCCACCCCTAACACAACTGACTGCTGTAGACAATGTTATATTGGAAGAAATTTGCATTCTATGCTCTGTAAGATGCATTTTTTTTTTAAGGCTAAAGCATGGAATTTGTGACAAATTAATATACCTAACCAAAAAGCATTTATGGGAGTCATCTGCTGCAAAGACACAAGATGCAACCTGCTTTCTTCTAGGTGGGAAGGTCAAGGCTTAGAGTCCTGAAGTTCAGACTGCAGCCCAGATACCTGAAGCTAGATAGTAGTAAAGGAATAAGACCAGACTTCATCATTCTCCCATAACAATCTAGATGCTGTAAGAAGATGCAAACAAGGAGGCTTGTGAATTCTTAAGTGAAGAAAAGCTACTGTTTGACCAAGTAGTTCAATAACAGAAGAAACTGGAACTTCAGTAACCATGCTCCAACACACCATTTAAGAATTTAGTGGCCTCTAGCATTAGCTCTAGAGGCTGGGCTGCTAGCTGTTCAAGCAAAAGGAATGCTTCCTTCACAGTAAATACTGAAGTTCCATCTGTTGCACAAGATCTACCTTCACATCCACCCAGTTTTCCCAGTCCAAATTACACGCGGCTGGGACTGTCATCCGTAAGCACATCCCCCAGCACATGTCACTCTCTTCTTTGCCAGGAAGTTTAAGAGCAGAACCCCACAATGCATTAAACTTCCAAAACCGCTAAAAACACCCCTCCAAATCTTCCCCACTAAAAAGATAATTTAAGAAATACCAGATTTATTTACAATTTCCACACAAATCTGACTCAAAACAGCAATGCTGAGCAGCATGGCAAACAGATTAGGAATAATCGAGACCTGACATACACTCTGTACTAGACCAAAACAATTCTATGAAAGGGTTCTCAAAGACTGGAACAGGCTCCCCAAGGAGGTGGTTGAATGCCCATCCCTGGAGGTGTTCAGAAGCCCCAGAGATATGGTGCTGAGGGACATGGTTTAACTCTACCAGCCTTGGTAGAGTCTGACAGTGGTTGGACTCGATGGTCTTACAGGACTTTCCTAACCAAACGATTCTATGAATTCTATCAATCAGCGACTGAGGAGGTCAACAGATTTTCAGTTTCACTTACTACGAAGCACCAAGCATAAATACACCATCAAAATCGAACACCTTGGATAAGCTCTCACCCCAAGCTACTTACAGCTCAACTACCTTCTCCAGACAACAAATAAAAATAATAGCCCTGTGCTCTTTTATTAACCCTCGAAAGACCACGAGCACTTCTGCAGCCCCTGATCTTCTCCCATTAACTGTCAGGTGAAAAACAGGCTGGAAAAAAACGCAGGTATCGAGCTCAACCCCCAGCTTTCCACCTCACTGCAGGCCCCCAGAGCTTCAGCTTCCCAGGGAAGCGTCTCCCAACGCGATGCGCGGGGAGAGGGAAGCCGCTGCCAGCAGCCACACACCAGATACCGCTCAGACACGGTACAGCCACCCCGGGCCGCGGCAGGCCGTGGCGAGGAGGGACACCGGGAGAAGCGGGGGAAGGAAGGCGCGCTCCCACCCGCCAGCGCAGAGCCCAGAGCGGGGTCCCACCGAGCCCCGCGCGGTGACAGACCTGTCCCGCCTCTAGCTGCCGGCAGAAACGGATCCGGAAATCCCCCCCGCGCCCCGGCCCGGCTCCCGCCCGGGCACGGCCACAGCCAACCCCTTCCCGGCCGCCTAGGCCCGGAGCCGGCCCGCCGCCACCCGCCCCGCGCTAGGCCCGACAGCCAGGAAGTGGCTCTGCCGCCGCTCCGCGCCGCCGCGGCCCGCGCCGCCCCGCAGCCCCAGGCCCGGCGGCGGGGCCGGGCCGAACGGCCAGCCGCGGTGTCCCGCTGCCCCGGCCCCCGCGTCCCGCAGGCAGCCAGGCCGCGCCCCCTGCCCCAGCCCTGCCTACCTGGGTTGCCAGTCATTCCAGCCCCGCGGGTGGTAGTGCTGCCTGCTGCCGGTGCCGCTCAGCCGAGACCCCGGGGCTCTGCGGCTCATTACCTTGCCCGAGACGGCATGGCCGGCCGGGCGACGGCGCGGAACAGAAGCGGCGGCAGAGAAGGAAAAGGAGGATGAGAAGGAGGAAGCGGGGCGTAGAGGCGCGGGCGGCGGCTCCTCAGTCGCGCTCCGCAGGCGGCTGCTGTCTCACACCGGAGGGAGGGGACACGGCCGCGGCGGCTGCTCCGGCTAGTGCCCGACCGCACGGCATGCCGGGATCGCGGACATGAGCCGCCCGCCCCCTCCGCGGGGCACGCTGGGAGGGCGGGGGCCGGGGCGCGGGGGCGGGGGCGCTCCGCCCCCGGTAGTCATGGGAGAGGGTTCCCCGCCGGCCGGGGGGTGCCCTCGGCTGCCCGCCCCGCGGGGCTTCGGGAGTCCGTGCGGGCTGTCAGTAGGCGTGGGGGAGCGGGCGGCCATTGTCGCCGCCCCGGGGCGTGAGAGGCGCGGGGGAGCCTCTCCCCCTGGATCTGGAGAGGAACCTGAGGTTGGTTAGAGCCGGTGTTAGAGCCGGTGACATCTCATAGGCTTCCATCCCTGAGCTGTGAGGGGAACCTTGGGCCGCTGGGTATGAGAGCAGGCAGGGGATGGCAGCGTGGCCAGCGTGAACGGATCCGGGGGATCCTGGCACCGCGGCAGACCGAGGTCCCAGCAGCATGAGGGGAGGCGGAGCTTCCTACTGCCCAGCTGTGAGGGGACTCGGAGGATCCCAGGTGCTGGGTCCTGAGGGAAACGAGGTTCCCAGTGCATGAGGGCAGCCTGAGCCCCGTGAGCCTCCAGGGGAGCCGGGACCCCCAGGCTGTGAAGAGTGCTGGAGGACCCGTGCCTTGCTGCTAATCTTTGTTAAGTTGGGGGCATGCTCCCCTCTGTGTGCAGGGGCCTGTGCTGTAGAATATTTCTGTAGTTACGGAAAAAATTGCAATAGTTTAATCAGCAAAGCGACCTGGATAGATCAAAGCCATTTTCTAATTGCAATATCCTACATTTGAGATCACTGAAAACCCTGAGGAGACACTTAAAATTCCCCTGTGCCTAATAGGCCACGGTTCTGTTGGTGCCTTAGCAGAGACAGATGGCATGCTGCTGCCTCCCTTGGATTCTGCTGGGCAGCCATCATCCTGCCAGGATGGTCTTGCTGGCTTACAGTCCATAAGTAATGCACACAAAACATGTACAGATTTCAAAGTCAGTTACAAGACAAAAAATGTCACACGGCTTCATCGCCACATAATGCAAGACCGTGCAGCACCCATCAGGCTGCGTTTCAACTGGCACACACTGGGGCATCTTCAGGGCATCAGGTTTGCAAAAACAATTGCTTCCATGAGCCATGATAGTTCTTTTTTTACCCTTCTTTATAGTTGATGTGGACATCTGGTATCACACAACGTGTGGCAAAATGAGGGGTCTGATGCTAATGTACTCTCCAGCAAAGTCTGCCGGATATCCTCTGCCCCAAGTAGTGCAGCAGGTGATGATTTTTCTTTTCCTTTCATAACTGAGTAGTATCCCACTGGTAACAACATCAATCACTTGAGGGATAAGGTAATGCTAGGAATTTATTTTTAACTACCTTTCAAACTAATTTAGCAAGGGGAGGCACAAAGAAAGCTGCCATACAACAACCAAGAACTGCCCACATATAGCAAGAGTTTAAGAACCACTGACTTAGTGTTTGGTAGGGTAAATTTTGTGTCCGATATCCTGTATTCTGGTGGTGTACCTGCTGCAGTCTGTGAGGTCTAATGCAGATCCTTCTGAGTGCAGCTGTCTCCATTTGTAAAATGGATCAGTGATGTTTAGCTTTCTAAACTGCTGTTGTGCACAGCCTTTAAACAGTAAAATGTTATATAGCTTCCAAATGAAAAGACCTGCTTGATTTGTTCCTACAAGGATAATGATCCTGTAAAACTTGAATGATGTTATGGATAATAGTTAAAATGCCCAACGAAATTTGTAAGATAGAGCAATAATTATTTGCAGAGCACTTGGATAGCTACAGATTTCGGTCAGCCGCTTTGCAAAGATGGATAAGATACCACTTCATGAATGAAAAAGCCCAAGGAAGGTGAGGCCAGGGTTTTCAAAACTGCCTTCTAATTTTCTGTCCTCAAGTTTGGAGACTTGGTGGCCAGAACTGGTATCAGTTGTATCTGTAGATCCTTGAGTCTTGTTAAAATAAATAAATGAGGTGTCTAAATCTGGACCTTCTCTGAATAGAAATAGAGGCTTAAAAGATCTGTTTTAAATGAGTTGATGTCACTTGGAGAGATACATCTCCTGTCTCACTCCTGGGCATATGCTCAATTCACTCCATCAAACTGTCCCCATGCATCCCAATGCAGGGCTCTGGAGTGACAGATACTATGAACCACACTTTTCCTGCTTTTGTAATGCATGGTAATGATTTCTCTGAGTAATACACAAAATAAAGCTGCATTAATCTGAGTGTTATTTTTAGTTGAAATAAAGTGCAGGTTGTATGTATTTAATGTGCTGAAATAGGGCAGTAAGCACCATATTGCATCTTTTACTTTATTTCCTTACTAAGCACTAAGTCTGGGAAAACCAGCATGTGCTGAGGATTGCAAGTCACTATTGGCCCTTGGCTCTCTCTGATCCATAACAAAGCTGCAGATTGAGAGAAAAATAATCACCAACCGTGAGAGGAAAGGAGATGCTATTCCTCTTCTGGAAACAGGAAAGAAGCCAAGAGCAAAACAGTATTTAACTAGACCAGGGACGTACCAGATGCCAAGATTCTGTAGCCTGTATATTGTAGATGGATGCCTCTTAAAAAGTATAAAGGATTCCTAGAACAGTTATTTTCTCTACTTGCCAATTGCTTAATGGCAGAATCCTGTTTTATCAGTCACCTACCAGATTTTTCAGCTGAGTGGCCCTAAGCACTGTTTTCTGGATGCAGCAGACTCAAAGCACATGTGATGTATGGCCAATCTGTGCAGGCACAGAGAGCCCAGGGTGTCCAGAACACTCTGTACTGGTGGCACAGGCGCAGCCCGTCGGTGCATGGGTGTAGGGCCCTCAGGACTCCTGCTGTTTTCTTCATTAACACCATTGCCAGGTATAGTGAGGTATGGAGGTTGTGCTGCTGAGCAAAGATACTGCCCATCACGGACAAATGGTGCACTCTGTGCTGGGACCTGTCTTGTTTCATCCCAACCTGGAATTTTTCCTCATCCTGTCTGTGTGTTAACACAGAAATCCAATGGACAAATAGTCCTAATAGCAAGGCACGTCAAACATCCTGAAGTTTGGGGTTAAAAATCTTGCCAATGCAAAATAAGTCAATCTTACATTCCATAATAAATGCACTGTGATTTGAATACTATTAACAAAAATAGCCTTTGATCTTCTTTTTACATAAAGGACTAAGGGAAATATTCTTCTACTTTTTCTGGGTATTTATAAAGCCACTTTGAATTGAAGTGGGATAGCACATGGAACCATCTGTTCTATTTCCTCAAGGTCTTTTAGAGGGTAACTTTTACTCCACAGTATTCCTCTACATCAGTGCAACAAATTCAACACATTCACTTTCTCAGAACTCTCATTTTTGCACTGTTGAATTTTGTAGTATCATAGCATCAGTCAGGGTTGGAAGGGACCACAAGGATCATCTAGCTCCAACCCAGTTCCCTGCCATGGGCAGGGACACCCCACATTAGATCAGGCTGGCCAGAGCTTCATCCAGCCTGGTCTTAAACACTTCCAGGGACAGGGCCTCAACCACCTGCCTGGACACCCCATTCTTGAAGGGGCTTACATCTTTAAGGTATTTTCTGTCTCCTGGGTAGCGTAACCTTATGTACAGTATGTGAACAAATATCTGAGTTCCTGTCATAGGCATTGATTATAAATTTATTGCCTCATGAACTGCAGAGGCCCTTGCTTGTGTGTACAAGCTGTTTCTTCATTTTCTGTTTTTAGCAGTATGTTTGGTATTAACTGTGTTTCCTTAAATGTCACAGACATCATTTACATATTACCAGCAACAATCATATATAAACTGAAGACTGCCATTTACATGACTGGTCCCTAAACAAGTCATCATTGGAATTACTTTGACCTGACAATCACACCACCTAAAACAGTTGCAGGTCTTTAAATATTTAAGTCTTGAAACACCCAAGGGAAGATGGTAGAAAAGTAATATTTTTGGTTAATACAATCAGCCATATTGTATCTGTTACATTTCAGCCAGGGCAAAAATGGTGAGCTGACCCAAAGCAGCAGTTTGCATGCTGGTCTTCAGAAAAGCAGAAACTGCAGCAATGCTTGGGTGAGTTTTGTAAGCCACACAGAGTGCCTTCAAGTGAAGTCATAGACTGCTTGCAGTGTGTTACCTACTTGGACTGACAGCATCATAGCAACTCAGTTAAAAAGAATCACAGAGTCACTGAATATCAGGG
Source organism: Melanerpes formicivorus (assembly GCF_026170545.1). Taxonomy (NCBI): domain Eukaryota; kingdom Metazoa; phylum Chordata; class Aves; order Piciformes; family Picidae; genus Melanerpes; species Melanerpes formicivorus. The sequence continues at coordinate 8,781,085 of NW_027142366.1, read as the reverse complement.
GCTGGAAGGGACCTCGAGGGATCATCTAGTCCAGCCCCCCTACCAAAGCTGGATCACCTATACCAGGTCACACAAGAACTCATCCAGGTGAGATGTCTCACATCTCTGAAAATCAAACTGTTTGTGGAGCAGTTGCATATTTGATTGGTAGGTGGTGCTGGCTGAGAATCAAATATGCTTTTACTCATGGTGAATAAAATGTGTGCCAACAGCAGCAGTCACCTCTCTTCTGCTCAATGAGACAGGGCTGTACCCAAAGTCCTGCCCAAGTTGTTCTGTTATCTGCATGCCAAACAGTGTGGCTGCAGAATAATTCATGTTGGTGCAAGAGTTGGCTGCTTTGACTGGCAGCTGTTGGGAGATTTGTGCTGCTTGCATTATTTCTGGGGATCCTGGGCAAAAGCTTGATGAGAAACACTGCATCCTGCAAGAGTGAAGAGCTGAATCAGGTCTAGGAGCAATTGCTTATTATGAAATGCTGCACAGTGCTGGAACAGAGCTGGCATTCACTGTACTGCACTGCAGAAAAGAAGACAAGGTTGGAGCAGGAAGCAGTTCTCTTTTGCTGTGGGTGCCAATAGCAAAGGGCGATCGCACTGTGAGGCCCTCTGAAAAATTAGGAGTGTACTTGATGCTTCATCTTTCTGGTGAAGCTGAGAATTTCCATCTGTTACTATAGCTGTTCTCTCACATGTATTTTCATGCTCTACAGACCCAAGTTTATGTCATGTTTGTAGAAGGGGCAGTTTGAAAGAGAAAGACAGGAAAGTGTAAGTCCAAGGGAATTTGTGTGGATGATGTAATGAATACAGCTTGTTAATTTAGCTCACTTTGATGCCTATTGCTGATAGTGGAGTGCTATGAACATTAAAAGAAAAATTGCTCTAAGAAGTGCAGTACAATTAGAAGTGAAATACACAGTAAACTTCCCCAAGGTATTTATCCTTTAATCTTTTCTAACTTCATCTGCTTTTTCTAGGCTGATTTTCCCACTTGTTTTTTCATGTGTTCCAAGTTTCAACATTACCACGTCCTTCTCTCTATCATTCCTTGAAGCCTATAGAATAGACTTCAATATGACTAGAGAAGTCTCTTGGGTCATACATTGAGTGACAGCTCAATAACTCATCTTTATGAGATAAAACACAGGATCAAAGCACAATAGGGAGGAGCCACAGGGCCACATTCAGAAATTTAAGCAGAAAGTCCTTATCCACCAGAGTTCACTGCTCTGACCTGAGCAGTCTTCCAGGGGACTGATTTTATATGTGAAGACAAACAGATTGTCAGTTCTGCACACATTTCTCAAGTTCCCCTTGGGTTTTCTCACAGTACTTCCAAAAGGTGTTTTTGTGGAAACTCACATGTTGAGGTATTTGACCTCAGAGCTGGCAGTGGGACCAAAAGTCATTACTAGAGGGACCACATAGCCTCCACTTCCTTAAGAAACCAGTGAAAAAAAGTCTTTCACACCTCAGGATGTTTGAATGATAACACTCTACCAGGGTGGAAAAACACTCATCAGCAGAAAAGAAAGGGAGTTGGTCTGGATAAAGCTGGGGTGAGCCCAGGGTCAGCAGCAGAAGTCACCCGGCTCCAGCTCAGCTGTGGCCCTTCTACCTGGCACTGCAGGGGACGTATTCCTGTGGCCACAGTCAGCTGGCACTATCTAGAGCAAACCCAGGAAGGTTCAAAGTCTCCACAGGGGCAACTGAGGCCCCAAGTGCTACTTGGTTGAAATCTCACCTGTTACTGCATGTCATTTTTGTGAGAAAGGCTGTGTCCATTTCTAAATGATGGCACAATTCAAATCGAATCAGGTAAGGATAAATTGCCTTCTACTGCCAGGATACATTCAGTGCAAAGACCTGATATTAATCTGAGCCTGTGAAAAGCTCAGTGTGGGAGAGCTGTCTGGCATTATGTAAAAGAGAATCTGATTTCCCAAATAACTTACATGCACTGTAACCACCGAATCATCTTCCTGTAGTGCCCTATCTAAATCACTACAATTTCCAGCTTCTCTAACAACAGCCTTACAAACCACAGCTTCCTTCAATAACTCAGCTTTGACACATCTCCAGGCCAGGATGAAAAAAGATTGTGGGCTCTTGTACTTAAAAAGCATACATTATCCCTAGCCAACCTGAAAAACTGTCTTTTTCCCAATTTGCAAGCTTTTCTTTTGCAGCCTTCATAAAATACAGTTTTTGCATGTTTACAGAGAAAATTCCAAAGCTTTAATAAGAAACAAGCAGAAGAAAGACAGCAGATCTCATCAGGTAGTATGACATGTTCTTTGAGGGGTTTTTGGTGAATTGCATATAAATGATACTTTTTAGTCCCCAATACTTGTGATTTCTCCTGTAGAAAAAGAGATGTGGCTCTATGAAACTCTGTATAAAGCTTTCTAGGCATAAATTACATCTTCCTTTATGTTTAACATGAAAAGACCTTGATGTAGCACAACACAAAATGAAGGCTAATAATTCTGCTATAGAAGAGTCCAAGAGCCCGAAGTCATAGTATCAGTCAGGGTTGGAAGGGACCACAAGGATCATCCAGTTCCAAACCCCCTGCCATGGGCAGGGACACCCCACACTAGATCAGGCTGGCCAGAGCCTCATCCAGCCTGCTCTTAAACACCTCCATGGACAGGGCCTCGACCACCTCCCTGGACAACCCATTCCAGGGCTTCACCACTCTCATGGTGAAGAACCTCCTCCTCACATCTAGCCTGAATCTTCCCACCTCCAGCTTCATTCCATTCCCCCTAGTCCTATCACTACCTGAGATCCTGAGAAGTCCTTCCCTAGCCTTCCTGTAGGCCCCCTTCAGATACTGGAAGGCCACAATTAGGTCACCTCAGAGCCTTCTCTTCTGCAGACTGAACAGCCCCAACTCCTTCAGTCTGTCCTCATAGGAGAGGTGCTCCAGCCCTCTGCTCATCCTTATGGCCCTTCTCTGGACACGTTCCAGCACCTCCACATCCCTCTTGTAATAGGGGCTCCAGAACTGGGCACAGTACCCCAGGTGGGGTCTCACCAAGGCTGAGTAGAGGGGGAGGATCACCTCCCTCGACCTGCTGGCCACACTTCTCCTGATGCAGCCCAGGATCTGATTGGCTTTGTGGGCTGCAAGTGCACAAAGTCAGGGGGATTTTCAGCATTTGAAGCAGAATGAGTACATCTCTCTTCCCTTTCTCTCATTGACTCTTTCTCTAGATCAAAGTTTACACTAAACTTCTGCCCAGCTCATAACACCGCTGTCCTCCTTGGACCACAGCTCGTGTGCACAGCAGCATTACAGCCCTTTAACCCAAAGGCTTCTCAACAAACAAGATCAGCCTTTCATTCAGCTAGAAAGAAATTGCCAAGTGACACAAATTGATTGTTGTTTTTCATGTAAGTTCCTTTAAATTCCTATTTGAAATATTAGTCAGATTGGTTTCAGCCTGTGGTTTGTAATGACTCAGTTCTCTCGGTTCCTTGGACTTGTGTTTCTCAGTCTTGCAGATATGGTGATCATTCAGAATGAATAAAGTTAACCCTGAAACAAATCAGTAATGCACAGGGATGGAGCTTCTTCGTGTTATTTCTGTTCACTGAATATAAAAACAGTCAATGTTTTGCTCTCTCAGCTCATCCATTCAGATGTTTTTGTAACACACTGACACTGGAAGCTGCCCTGAATTTATTCCCTGCCTGATGTGGCCATTAGTTAAACACCTACTCTCCAGATAGATGGAATTCAGCTCCAAGCATGCAGACTCACCAACCCCATAATGACACATTCAGAAATCCATAAATCCTGGCTGTACACTTCAACAAACACACAGCTAAAGAGCAAGCTGCGTGCTTAAATGCTGAGGAGAAAACCCATGATGAGACAAAAAAGTGATACTGAGAAATGGAACTGTATGAACCAGAACTGCACAGGTAACTGCTCTTTGGGTCTAGGTACCCCTCTGAAATACTTTTGCATGTATGGTGTAATCATATATATACAGAGAATGAGATTAAATGGTCTCAAGTTACACCAGGAGAGGTTTAGATTGGATATTAGAAATCATTTCCTTAGTGAAATGGTGATCAGGCATTGGAACAGGCTGCCCAGGGAGGTGATGGAGTCACCATCCCTGGAGGTGTCCAAAAACCATGTAGACATTGCACTTCAGGATATGGTTTAGTGGGGCATGGTGGTGTTAGGTCAGCAGTTGGACTTGATGATTTTAGAGGTCTTTTCCAACTGAAATGGTTCTATGATTCTACAGACATTAGCCAGAACAACATCCTTTAAATCTGGAATCCAAGACAGAAAAAAAGGACATCTAAGTTTGAAAGAAACATATCCAGCAAATGGAAACCCAGCTCAATGTGCATCAGGGTGATCAGTGACCATCAGCACCTTAAAGCAGCTGCACATGTAACTAACTGATTTTTAAAGCAGTGAATGGACTGATCAGCATCATGACAGGGTATATGTGATTCCTTTGGGTTCCCAAACCCTGCATCATTACAGATCATGTGTCTTAGTAAAATATGGAAATTTGATGTACATTTTAGTTATGTATTTATGTCCTTCTGGCTGAGTTCAGCTGTTCCTAGTACCTGCTGAATATTTGTGGCTCTGTCTGGTGCTAAGGTGGTGATTTGGAGACTATTTGGCTAATTACAGATTTCAAGTTATGGGTGGGCTCTGAATTACCCAAAGAGGGTAATGGAGTTACTATTCCAACCTCAAGAGTCCTCCTATGGCCTTCTAGCCCAGCAGCTAAATTTGGCATATCTGTTCCTGAGATCCTGCAGGGCACAGACCCATGTATTGATGTAAACTGGAGTTGAGGATGATGCTAGTAGGGCAGACTGTGCTCTGGAGTGGGCAAATAGGGCAGGGAGCTGGGAACTGCCACAGAGCTCTTAAGAGAGGCCATAGTTCTCACCTTAAATGTGTAACTTTATTATTTGATAGGCTTTCCTATTTATTTCTAATCTTTGCCTGCTCACTGGCATCCTCTTTGAAAGGCTCTTCCTGTGGTACTGAGGCTCTCTTGGGCTGGGCTGCAAGGATTAGTCTCCCTCCTGTCTCAGAAGAAAGCATGCTGTGGTGTGCTCAAACCCACTGCTTGCTGGCCCTTCAGCCCAGCAGTGACCACTTGCCTATGTACCAGCTGTTGCAAACCCCAAATGATAACTTCTCTTATGTCTGTTTTCTTAGTAAAGCCTACACTTCTCTACTGGCCAGAGTGGTTTGAGTGCACAGTGCCAGCACATGCTCAGATTCCTCCAGCCTGCTAGTACTCCTCCTACTGCTGGGATGCTGCTGCTTCTAGCACAACTGACTCACCATTCCCCGGCAGTCAAAGTCCCACCGTTTGACTGACACAAACTCAGGTACTGCCCTGAGGGTGACATAGCCTTCATCTGCAGTGTCAGGATGCTGACAGCTGTCTAATGCAAATCACCAATCTTCCCTCTCACCGCATGCCTCCACACCACCAGCTCCACTGCGTGGTTCCCTCTCTTCTGCCCTGCAGTGGTAGCCAACAGATTGGTTCTGTTTCCCTCTCTCTTGCATGATTGTAGTTAGGCATTTCCCACAATTTCATCCATTTAGCTTTATGTAGTATTCATGAAAGACCACCATACCTGTGTTTTCTGACCCAGTCCTCAAACCTGTGAGCTTTTCTGCCTTTATCACAGCAAATTCAGTCCCTCTTGCCATCCAGAGACTTGTTCTTAGTAGCCTTTCCTGTAATTACATCTCTTCAAAAGAAATTATTAGGAAATCCTAAGGTCCCCAGAGCTACAGTTCACCTGCAGCATGGAAATACTTCTTCATCTGAAATGGTCTCTTTAAAGGAAAAAACAAGGACATGAGAACTCAGCAGAATGCAAGCTGAAGGTCTGGAGGATAAATGAGTTTTGGACTTCAAGATCCATGCCAAGTAGCTGAGGCAAGCCTTCAGCTGCCACCCACATGCAAGGTTTGCCTCAGGTTCAAAACTGCCCCCACTGAAGACACCTTTTTATAGCCTTGCTCTTAAAGTTGTGCTGTGTCAGTTCAGAACATCTCAGCACAGTCTCTGGCATAGCCAGGCTGGACAGTGCAGGTGCAAGGCCAAAAATTAAACAGTATCCCATGTTCTGAGCAGTGAGTTATGAAATACCCACTCCTTGTGGGGCATTGGGAGTTGCTAAATGAGTTTCTGATAGTCTCCATAGCAATGGAAAAGCATACTAGGAGAAACCACAGAGAAGATATATGCCAGAGACACGTCTCCTTGACAACAACCGAGGCATGGGACTGAGAGAGCTGCCTGGAGAAGCTAAAGCTGGATTCTCATGTCCTCCTCTCCTGAAGTGACTCAGGACGTCAGAAAGGGTTATACTAAGCAAAAGCAATGAGCACCAAGATGAGAATAAATGGAACCACTAATGCCAGGAATAAAACTGCCACTGATCTACATGAACTGGAAATACATGTGTGGGGATTTGTGTGCCTTACAGAGTCATGTGCTGCAAAGTCAAGTACTCAAAAATTACCAGGCCTACTATAGACCATGCAACTGCTTCCAGTCCTCCTCTTTCTCTGCCTTATGAGATACTCCTTAATAACATGATCAAGGGAGATTTTTTTTCCTCATAGGACCCCTGCCTTGTTCTGCACACCAGCAGATCATGCTTACTGAACTGGTGAGTCAGTATTTCATCTTTTCCTTGTTGTTCAATAGCTTGCCTCAGGCCTTCTTTATTCCATGCTGTACAAATGTATCCACAAAGTCAGAAGAAATTGCCTCACAACAATCTCTGCAGCAGTCATTACAGCAGGAAGGTTAGAAGCTAACCAACTGGAATAATGCTAAAAATAGTGGCAAAAAAAAGCAACCAACTGCAATTACAAAGGCAAAAAAGCAGGGAGAAACAAGCTAAAACTACTCTGCAGCTGTGCCACTCACCAGCTTGCCTGCAGTGCTCCAGCAGCCAACTGATCCAGCTGTTACTTTTGCTCTCATTTCCCTGTTTACCCACATTTCAGTAAGTTCTTCCAGCCTGAGACTACCCAAAGGTCCCACTCACATTCCCCTGACTGAGCCTTCAGCCTCTCCATGGAGAGACCTAGTTAGCTGTGTGCTCTGTAAAAGAATCACCATACTTGGGGAGAGTCTAAAATAACCTACAATTAATAAGCAATATCAAAGCAAACAGGGCATCCTTCAGCTTAGTGCAGGGTTCTCCCAGTGACCTTTGGCACTGAGAGCAGATACTGCTGTACAGACTTCAGATTATAATTTAAAAACAAAGTGTAGGGCTCTGGTTTATTTTTCAGGTGCTGAGTATTAAGCAAAGTCCATACCATGGTTTCTCATGTCAGCAATGAAGATAAAGCACAGCATTTTCAGGCACACAGAGCACAAAGCAGCAAGTTCTGTCACTTTGGTGTTACATAAAAATCATAGCCCAGGCGGTTGAAGTTTTATTGGAATGAAATCCTATTGTTTCCTCCATCTTTCTTGTAATTAAAGGAAGTAATTGCTCCTGGATTGTTTAAGCAATTTAAAATTCATTCCATTGTTAGACCCTACTTCAGTTATTAGCTGAAGGATGCAAGTCTCCCAGGGCAGCTGAGTAGCTCCTACCGTGTTTCTCCTCCCTTCCTCACAGCTGACTCCTCTCTGCCTTGGAGTTTTCAATGTTTCCTGAAAACTAGGAGGGATCTATGATCATCCTTGCAGCAGTGTCAGCAAACTGGGGTTTCACTGTTTGCTACCAGCAGTCAGCTTGGAAAAAAACAACCAACCAAACAAACAAAAATATAGAGGAATAAAAAGGGAAACCATGGTAAGACCTGGGACCCAGCAGGGTCTGCTCTGGAGAGGATGGGTTTCCAAGACAGGAGGCTTGCTGAGGAGCCTCTCAGGTCAGCTGCTGCTGAATCCTGGCAAGTCATTCTGGACAACATCTTGCCCCTCTAAGAGGCAAAAGGCTACCAAGGGACAAGGATGAATGCAACGGGAGCTGGGGTTCATCCTTCAGCTGTAATCATGGGTACAGGGTAGAAGTGCAATCGTACTGATTTGGGGCTCATTCAACACATCTTTGGCTAGTGATCAACTTATATAGTCATTTTTATCTGAGTGTAGTTTTGATTTTCTACCCAAAAAAAAAAAAAGTGGATTTATTTTGTAGTTAGCCCAAAGCTGCATGTTCTGGCCCTGCTCCCCAAGGAAGTTTTTCTTCCAGGGATCATGTCATCGGTGACTTGGACACTGTGTACGAACACTCCTGTGCCAAATGAAAAAGAACAACAGCCAATATTTCACAGAATGCCAACAAGACAGGCTGTGTCACACGAGGTGCCTGCCTGGAAGCCAATTAAATGCACAGCACTTGAGGAGAGCTTCAAAATGCATTCAGCATGAGAGCACAGCCCTGGCAAATGGGCATGGCCCAGAAAAGACAACACGTCAAGAGAGAAAAAAAGGAGGTTTCCTTAATGCCTTTTGTCCACTGGCGCAAAGCTGACAGTCTTCATAAGCCCTGGGATAGATCTTGTTCAGCCTGTGTGAGTAATACCATTAGCCCTGTGGCAAGAAGGGACTCTGTGTCTGCCTCAGTTTAACCTTGACTCTCTCTGACCCAGGGCTTCTTTTGCAGTTGCTGCCATGGAGCCACCTGTGGAGCAGGGAGCAATGGACTGAAGTGCAGCTGAGTGATTCCCCACAGCAAACACACAAAAGGGCACCTTTACGGTTCCAGGCTGTGGGGGATGCTCAGACCATTGGCCTGAGAACAAGGAAGCACATAAAACCCTGGTCTGCACCATGCCAAGGTCCCACCAGCAGTTGGAGGCTCCCTCAGTCATGGACTAGGGGAAACTCATCGTCACCTGTGCTCTATGTTTGAAATCCACCTTGAAATGAGATTTTCTGATGCATGAACCCTTGGCTGGCTCTCCTGCTTTGTGTGGTCTTTTGGGGGAAAACTTTCTGGGTCTCCTTATTGTTTCTACTACATGAATTTCATCTTTATACATGATTATAGATAAGTATATAGACATCTTTAGAGAGAGACTTATTAGGATTGTACCTGTATATTCCTGTTGGAAGGAAGCACGGAGCCAATCTTAGTCTGCTCTGGGAACATGTGGGTATAAGGCTTCCAAAACACAGGAACAAGACAGTCACAGAGCAGTATGACAACATGTGGACTCTCAGCCCAGAAGCATGAGAGGCTGAAAAGTTCTTGACTGAGTGCAAGCACTGAAACATCAGTGTGTTACCAACACCTTTCTCATCCTAAGTCCAAAACACAGCACTGTACCAGCTACAAGGAAGAACATGAACTCTATCTCAGCTGAAGCCAGGACAAATAGTTTACGATGCGATGCTGAGAAATGTGAAATGAAAAGTGAATTGGAAAGCAAAGGAGCAGAAATGAGTCAATATGCTGCCTGTCAAAGATAGAACTGGTCTTTCAAACTGCTGAAAGTAATGTTTGTTTGTTTTTTTCTTTTTAGATGCTATCAGCAGAGTCCCCACCTGGCACAAATCCATTGCAGCAGTGAATCAGGGCAGAACCAGGGACTAGAGATTTTCAGGTAATGCCTATTGACAGATTATGAGAATTTTGTCTTCTGCCCCAAGACAGCCAGGCTAACAGTGACATGCACTCTGAGGACTGCTGCTCATGCTGGAGGCTCTCAGTGATGGCCTGGGGACTGCATTCCGACTGAACTCCACTGATTCATCTTCCCTGCCATGTGTTTGTTGTCTTCCCTCACCCTCTTCTAGCTCTCACTGTAGGACATGATCCTCTGTTCCCAGCTCATGACCACAGCTGAGACTCAGGGTTTGGTGGGTACAGGTGGGACTGGTGGATGCTGCTTGGCCCTGTCTGTGTTGGGGGTGGGCTCACAGGGCAAAATTCTCTGCTGAGAAAAAATCAGCAGAAAGATGTAATAGAATAGAATAAACCAGGTTGGAAGAGACCTTCAAGATCATCGCGTCCAACCTATCACCCAACACCACCTAATCAACTAACCCATGCAACCAAGCACCCTGTCAAGTCTCCTCCTGAACACCTCCAGTGACGGCGACTCCACCACCTCCCCGGGCAGTCCATTCCAATGGGCAATCACTCTCTCTGTGTAAAACTTCCTCCTGACCTCCAGCCTGAACTTCCCCTGGTGCAGCCTGAGACTGTGTCCTCTTGTTCTGGAACAATGAACATGTTTAGGAAAGATCAAAATAAACCAGCTGTGCTATTATTGTATCCATCTTTTCTAGAAACCTTTCCTGACTCACTGTGTTTCTGTGAATTTAAAAGCCAAGTCCTCCTTTTTCATCTCCCAAACCACCTCCTCGATACCTTTTGTGGGGTGGCAGAGAGGAGAACTCCTGATAGCTTCCTCTGATGGAAAGAGGATAAGATAATGAAATATCATCGTGGTTCATCTGACTGCCTTCTGGCAGGCAGGCTGTAAAATCACCTCCCCTTTACACAACCTTTCTTTGTAGCACAATCCCAACATCCTGCACTACCTGCATGCGATGAGGGAAGAGCAGGACTGTGAGGACTTTGGCACTAGGTGTCTCCTATGTGACATAGTCAGGGCACCCACATCCCTGCTTCCACTCTGGGAGGGGCCACTGCAGTACTGGTTGGTACTGGCACACGAAACAGGGTGGGCAGCCTCAGAAAGAAAATGGAAAACAAAACTGTCAATGAGACCTTTAACCAATTTCTTTCAGTGGTGAAAAGCAGTGGAAGCAAAGTTAGAGCACGCTTCTGCTGTCGTGGTCTCGTGTCCCTGCTGCCACCCTAGCACACAGCATGTTTGCCCCAGTTCTCCATTCAGACTGACTCCAGCCCACGAGTGTAAGACCTGATCTCACCATTTTCCCCAATCCACCGGGAAAGGCAGCAGTCTGGAAGGGCACCAGAATACCCCACTCTGTTCATGCAGGGACTGTGCATCCCACTGCCCATCAGGCATATCAAGCCAGGGTGTGACAGACAAATACTGATGCTGGCAGGGCTGGGACAGGAGCAGAAAAAGTCCCACACTTTTCCCTCAACCCCTGCCCCACAGCCTCTGTGGAGAGAGGGGAGCACAGGGGACTTAAGGGATGAGTTTCTATATATCATGTCCTGGACAGCAGATCCTAACCTCTCCAATAAGAAGGGCTCTTCACTTCCACCCCTCCTCACCTTTCTCCTTGTCTCCATGTCTTCCCTCATCAGGTTTTCCTTACTCTCTCAACTTCCATCTTCTTTTTACAGCCTTGACCACCCAGACACCGTGCCCTTGTTTTGTTCCTGTGTGCAGTCCATCACCCTATAGGTTGCAGACGCTTGCCAAATGCACCTCCAGCCACGGAAAGCAGCAAGTACTCAACGATCTGGGGAAAGCTTGCCAAGGGCCAGCAGGGTCATCTTCTAATTGCCAGCCACAGATTATATTACAGTCCGAGGTGGGGATCCCAAACATGCATTTAGGGTTCTTTTTGATGTCAGGAAGTCCCGATGAGACTGTCACCCCCACCCATCACATGGGGCAGATGCCGGTCCCTCTGTGGGGTGCTGGGGTCGGTCCCGTCCCTGTCCCCGCCGCGCAGTCGGCTGTGGCTCCTGCAGAAGCTAGCGCAAGGGGCTGGCTTCCACCATGCCCGTGCAATTCTTGCTGTCAGCAGCAGATGGCCAAACATTACCACACATTCATAGCATTTGCATCAAAAAGGCCTCATAATTGGGCAGAAAACGCCTTTCCTTGCCCCAAGCGTTTCTAGAATGGCACATGCACAGTTGGCCTTTACCTCTCCAGATGAGTGTGACAAACGTTAACCTTTCCTCGCCCCCTCCTGACATGCTTGCCAAAGCAAAGAGCATTCAACAAACAAATAGTAGGATAAAGCTCTACCCTAAACCACCTGGATATTATTTCTTATGTCAAGTTTGGTTTACAACAAAGAACAACACCCCAAAGCCTAGCCCTGGCTGTGGCAGCAGCTGGCAGCAGGTGGCAGAGCGAAGGCATTGTTGCGCCAAGGGAGAGGCAACTGGCATTTGAATGCAGAAAGTGTTCCATCAAAAATGTAAAAGGGCCCAGCAAGGGTTGTTTTTGCAAAGGCACGAGGTTATAGGTGCAGCTGCTTTGAGGCAAAGCATGCAGATGTGCTCTCACATCCCCTCACAAGGGCAGAGGGGCTTAACTCCACGTTTTAATGTCACATAATGTCTGAAAAATAATCAATACGTGTGCAAGCACTAACATGACTAACAGGAGCCAAAAGCCAAGGAATAACCTTTCCAGCATCACCTCGGGGCACGCCTGTACAGACAGTTGGGCGCACACCCGGTTGATCCAGGCCAGCTATGTGCCAGACAGTGAAAATGAGCTGCCTGTGGTTGTGGAGGAACAGAAGCACAGACACAGCAGTACTAGGCTCTCCGTGGCTTTTCAGGACCACGGCAGAAACACCCCCCACACGTTTTCTGCTTTGGTCAGGACTCCCAGGACGTTGCTGAAGTTATCTGCCAGATCCACCTCTCCCAGAACTGGTAGGAAAAACAACTGAGTAACCAGCTCTACATCCTTTACTGTGTATCAGTCAGAGAGGACAAAGGGAGAAGAAACAGCTCCATCACTCAAGCATGCATTAAGAGAATGATTTTCCTGAAATGCTGAGTTTCCAGTAGCTCAGGAAATGGCATTTAATCTCTAAGTGATTAAAGATTACTCCAGGGTGCAAAGCCATAACTAGGCTGAAATGCCTCCTTTACTGTGTGATATGGTATCACAGTTTTCCCCAGACTGTTTGAGCCCTGGTACAGCTTGCCAGCTAGCTAGGTGGCAACACAGGCCACTGGGAAGGCTTTTTGCTCTCACCATCACCTGCAGGAAACACAGGACCACTCAATTCCCTTATCCTACTTAATTCTTGCCTGACATTTATCAAGAGTAGTGTCCCCTAACTCTCAGTTACACAAAGTATGTAGGATGGCTTTCTAAAAATGCATGATCTGTGGACCAAGCTGGCAAAGAAGGCTGAAGTCATACTTAATTTCTTTCTTTTATGCAGGAAGGCACAGAGCTCTCAGGCTGAGACCCAGAGCTCCCACCCCTTATCCTTGATCACAGTTCAGAAGGGATGTGGAGATGCTTCAGACGAGATTGTAGGTGTAAAACACACATCAGTATAACCAATTTGGATTAAACAGAGGGTGATAGCCAGAGATCACTTCCCTCAAGATGGAATCTGATCCCTGGTTTGGATGCTGCAGGTCTCCTGGGAGTTTCTGACATGCAGCAGAAACCCTCTCCTGCCAGCAGCATTGAGGTCAAAGCTTTCAACTACTCTTGAGGAATTATTTTGTGTTATCCTGGAACCTCAACACAATTAAAGGCACTAATGAGAGGCTGCCGTCCTCAGCCAAGGCCCTGCTGAGAAAGTTCATGTTCTACAACAGCTCACCAAAGAGAGCACTCAGGGTGAGCCCACAATCAAGGATGACATGAAGGTGGTGGATGTCCCTTTTTGCCCATCCACAAAAGCCCATGTCTTTGCCAGCTAATCTCCAAACCTGTCTGTGTCTGCATGGAGGTTCCTTGGGCCAGACATTTGGCTAAGCCATGCTGGCTTTCCCTCTGCGCAGTGGCTATCAGAAGAGATACTATCCAACACCATCTCTGAGCAAGACCATCCTTGAGCAGAGGCTGAAGGACAACTTTGATGTCTAAATAACCTCTTGCAGTTAATTCTTCGGAGGAGCTGCCAATACTCTGACTGCTGGAAGGCTGCAGGAGGTTTCCCTGTGCAGACATCACTTTGCCAGTGGCTGGCACACGCTTACAACTGTGTATCATTGGGTTCCTGCCATTTTATAAACCAGTCCCTCACAGTCTTTGTTGTCTGTTGTATTTGTGCCTACAGTAACTCCTTTCAGGATTTTTCCAGCTTTAAAAGGAGCCTGTCAAGGGCGTAGAGGTGTAAGAGAGATTTTTCTTCTATTTAACATTTTTATGGAGTTGTCTGTAGCTCAACCACCTGATTTAATCAGTTTAAACAGAGATAATTGAAGCACCAAAGTTTTCAATTTGAGAAAACAACTCCCTTTGTCTTCTGAGAGCCCTTTTATGGCTGAGGGTATCACTGACTTTATGACAAACATAATTCCACCGTCAGACACCAGCAATCCTGGTAGGCAGTTTTAGAAACATGCAATTCTATATGTGTCAGAGAAAACAGATTATCTGAAAGTAAAATGGCTCACCAAAGAATAAACAAAGCATCCTGCCAATCTTTTGTACACTCTATTTTCTTGGCTGTGGGCTGGGGACTTCTGCAGAGGCACATTCTAAGCCTGAGCTGCTTTTTGGATGCCTAATCCCAAACAGAGCAGACCCAGAGGGAAGGGCTCCGCCGCACCAGAGCTCAGCTGCCCGCAGGCAGCCCCCCCAAGGCCGGTGAGGTTGTGACTGCTGCACACAGGGGAAGACCAGCGCCTGGGGCAGCAAACCTCTGTCCCTAGCCCCTCACAGCCCTGCGCTGGGTGCTGCGGTGGTAGCCGGGCGGCAGCCACAAGGTGATTTCCGCATGGGCGCATCGATACTCGCCCGCTCCAGCCCGACCACGCCAGCCATGCAGTGGCTGCTAAGCAACTAAAGCCTGGCAGGGAGGCACTGCTGAGATAAGGCTAAAAATAGCCCCCAGCAGGCGAGACCAAGCGAGCAGCCGTAGCTGGTGACGTCAAGTTTCTTACTGCTGCCCTCCCTGCTGTCGCTCACAGACACCTTCGAAGACCAGGCAAGTTTCTCTGGTCCTCCCTAGGGACCAGCATCACAGCAGGGACCAGCATGTCTGATGGTCCCCAAAGTGCTGCTTCTGTGCATCCAACCTGCACCTGAAGCTGGCCGCAGTGCCCTGCCCTCCCATCCCCTCCAGCAGCATCCCCAGCCACCAGCCCCTTGGGGAGGCTGAAGGGTGCTGGGGTGGCCTTCCCCTGCCCATACTGGAGCCTTGCCTGATGTAGGAATGAATGGAAAGGAGCCCCTGAGCATATCTAATGTTAAAACTAGCAATTTGATTAAACTGACAGAGTCGGGCAGGCAACTGGAAATGACAACTTCTATGAGTTGGATCCAAAGAAGAGGCAGAGCATGCACGCCTCTCTTCAGTTCATTGTTGTCAGCAGTTGAAATCATGTTTGTAGCTAGTCTGTACCCAACTTGGACTGCATTTGTGTGGCCACAGCATGGAAGAGAAAACAAGCCAGGAAAAGGTGCCAGTATCCTTTATGCAGCAGTGTTTGACTTTCTGGATCCAGAAGAGAGAGAAATGGCAGGCGAGAGCCTTGTGTTTCACCTGTTTGGCCCCCAAATTTTGCCTTCCTCTCAAGGGCAGAGCCCAGCATGGATACCTCCAGCAACTGCCTCTCAGGCATTTCTTCTGGCAGCAAGAAATTTTTTGAGCACACCTTGCTCCACGAGCAGCAGCTCCTCTCCAGCCCCTTAGCTACATCAGGGAAACTATCAGGATGAAAAGAGTCCCCTGCTCCCACTTTCCCTTGGGTTTTTTGTCCAAGGTCTACTCACATAGAGTCCTGTGTTCCAGGTTCCGGCAGGGATGGGGTGTGATGGAAGGTGCCCATTTTCCATGAGAGCTGTGGGTGGAGAGGGATGTGTTAGTCATAGGCATTGAGCAACAGCCTCCTCCATCTGCTGGCAACATCAACAGCAGGCACAGGAAAGTCCAGACAGGTGCCACCCCCAAATGTAAGGGTGACTATTTCTTTAAATAATGCAACCAAGAAATGTGTTTTACTGCTCAAAGTACTGCGTGGAGGACATTCATACTCACTGCGGGGGGTTTGGACCTTTGAAGGTCCCTTCCAACCCAAACCATTCTATGATTCTTCTGGTAGAGCAGCATAAAGCTTTGCAAACCTCTACACCAGATCTCACAGCACTTCTTTACCCGTGGTACTGCTTCTCCTTCTCCCCTTAAGCTGTTAACAACCCCAGGGGTGTAGCTCTCAGGGCAGGTGATGTGTTTCTATCTGCAACCCACACACATGGTGTGAATTGGCTCCTTTTGTTACCCAAAAGAGGACTCAGGATAAGGAAGTGAGGTCTGGGGAACAGCAGGTGACCTCCAGCCTTTCCTGGCCCATGCCAACCCACTCTCTCTGTCCAGCACTTTCCTTCCTACCCACAAAAACCTCAGAGAGAGAGCAGAGCAAGAAATGGGAGTCCCAGGCTCACTGCAAAGAAAATGGGCTCTCTGCAGCTGGCAGGAGGGCCCTGTAAGCAGAGATGTGTGTGCACAGGTGTGCAAAATACCAATATCCTTGTCAGGGGGAGTGAAAGCTATTTGATCTTTAACATGTAGCACTTAATTTAGATACCCTTTCTACATCACCACTACTGGTGAAACAAATACCAGATTTTACTCAAATGAGAATGCTTCAACGTATTGATGACTCACACACCCAGTTGCAAAGGAAGACTGAATTACTCAGATGGATTCTGCTTCAGCACCTTCTATCCAGCAATGATAGAAATACCTGGGCTGGAAATCCTGGTGTGTGCTGGGTCTTGCTTGCTCTTGTCCTGAAGCTGAGGTCTCAGCACAGTTGGATAGAGATTTTTCAGGAGGGAATTACTTCACATCTCACCTGCACACATGCTGCAGTGAAAACTTCAGGGCAGCAGCTGCTGCTAAGCCTTTCTACAAACCCAAATGCAGAGTGCTCAGCCAAAATGGGATGCCTGCAAGTGTTTTAGAGCAGGATTTCATTACCCCTCCCAGGCCATCCCTGCCCTGAAGCATGCCAGTGATGGGGCAGTGTGGTGAGCACTGTGAAAGAGGAGCTGCTGGCAGCCCACAGGTGCCCAGCCTGTGGCTGCAGACTGCCACAGCTCCACATACACTTGCTGCTGCTATCAGCTGAATTATCATTACAAAGCTGAAGGTTTGATACCTCACAGCTGTGAAGTATAAAGAAAGATAGATATATCTTAGCTATATCTTGCACCATAAATGTGCTTGCTTGTGCTGGTCTATATCCAGGTGATAAATGAATCCCAAGACACTTGAAAGAGCTTCTTAATCTCTGAAAAACAAACCAAAGCCAATACCCCTTTGTAGTTTTATTATACCATCCGTCCAATTTCTTTTGCTCTGCTTCCAAAAGCATTTGTGGCAGATGGGCAGTCTCCAGTTTCCAGCCTGGCAGAGTGTGAGGCACAGTGCCATGGGCAGAGGCAGCAGCACTGCTTAGAAGGGGTGGGGTGAGGAGTTGGGAAACAGCTTCGGCTGCCCTGGAGAAAAAGCAATGTGGAAGGACAGCCTTAGAATCAGCAAGGAGTGCCTGGACCCTTGAGCCATTCCCCTTCCTGACTGCCATCTCTTGCTGCTGCAGAGACTCTCCAGGTACTGTTGCCAGCAAGAGAATTTGGTTTCTCCTGTACGAGCATGAATGCTCTTTTCCAAGAGGTATGACAGCATCCCAAGCCATCTCTGAACTGTCTGAGCACCAGTAACGCTTAGCTAGTTTCTGCTGCAAAACATCTTTCCCTTCTGTGGCCCCAATCCACTTCAAGCAGTCAAAGAGCTTCCTCTGGTCTGCTCTCTTATCACTTCTTCAAAGAACACAGGAAAAAACGTTGAGCTCTCCACTTAGGGGAAGTTTTAAAAGAATGGCCTAAGTGAGCATCAAGGTGACCCAGTCTAGCTTTTTTTCCTGCATCCTTCAGACCACAGCAGTTTTACTCTTTGGCTATTAGGTCCCAGCAGGAGAAAGGGAGGGAAATGTTCCTGGGATTGGTGTTTGCTAGCAAAATGAACTAGAAAGCAACTGAATATTAATCTGCAGGTAAAGAGGGCCAGTCTGAGACCTCAGCTATTCAGGATCTGCAGCAAAAATCATCTGGGACTTCCATATCCCCACCCAGTTATCCCCACTGCACTAGCCTTAGCCCTCCCTTGGTTTGGAAGCCTCCTTCCTCAAGGCCAATTCTGACAAAACTTCAGATCTAAACCAGAAAATTCAGGCTGACCTTGAACTTGTATCTAGTAGAACTTCACAGTCCATCCCCAATCTCCTGAGAAATCTCCTTACAGAGCTTTGGTGACCCTCACAAGTCTCAGGCATCCACCTTGGACTACATCACAACCTCACAGTGTGATCACCATCACAACCCCACCATCAGGTGGGGGGATGCTCCCAACCCCAAACCATGCTGCTGTTCTTTATTTTCCCCCTAGGCTCCACCATGAAGTCTTTTCAATAAGGTCTTTATGGCTCCATCAATCTGATTTAAAGTTCAGTACAAACAAATGGCAGCACATTCACAGTCCCATCACGGTGACCTGACTCACCCAGTCCCATCAGGCATCACATATTCAATTAATTTTGGAATTGTGGAATACAGAACTGGTTTCAGCTTCTTCAGCTAAGAATTCCCCATGCTGTTATGTCAGGGCAAAGCAGCACAGGATATCTAATAGGACGACATTAATTAGCTGGTGATTAGCCTCATTAGGACTGAGATCATCAATAATGTAAGTTACCCCCTTGTTGCATTCTCTCTTGGCTTGGGGTGGGTGGGGTAGATAACTCTTGTGCCTATGGGAGAAAATGGAGCAGTGGTCTCCTCCTCCTGCCCAGGATGTGGATGCTGGGACAAATTCTGTTATACCTGGAGTAACTAACAAGTTAAATGAACTTTAGGTTTACTCTGACATTGCTCAGAGTAGGGTTGAGCCCACAAGCTAAAACACTTACAAACCAGGTGGGGGAAAAAATCAAATACATTTTCCAGCTACTAATTTCTGCCCCATGCAGTGCACACAGCTTTGGATACTCACCTCAGAAGCATACAGTACTGAAGAGCAGGGCACTTATGCAAGCCAAAACTTCCCATACTGCTCAGACCTGTGTCTCTTATTAAAAACATCCAGGGTATTATTTTCTGGCTACCTCCAGCCCTTGTGGACCACTGCCCCAGTATAGCAGGCTGAAGGCTCCTGTTGGCTTGTCTTTTGGCTCCATCCTTCAGATGTAATTCAGGGTCCTGTGGGATGCCAAAAACCAACAAAACCACAACCAAACCAAACCAAACAAACCTTAACCCCCAACTGTTTATCCTGCTTTGCTTTCCTGTTGCAGCAAACAAGGCTGTGTGGTGTCACCCCACAGCCCACCTCCCTGCAGAGCTGGGGTGGGGGGAATCAATGACTTGCAGCCTGTGCAGCACCACAACAGCACATGGAGGTGCCAAAGTGCTTCCAGAAAGAAAAAAGAGAGAGATGTGCTTGAACTGAATTACTATTTGACTTAGTGCCTGACAAGATAATTAGTTGTCCCACACAGCTAATTAGCAAATTTCTGAGGCTGTAGTAACCATCAGACCAAACCCCATGCTAAATCAGCCTTGCTGCATCTCTCCTCTGCCCCCTCTTATTATGCATCCTTATCCCCTGCGAGCAAGGAAGGAGTAGGAAACACCTCCCTATTTAACTGCCGGTGCTCTTGAGTGTTTTCCAATCAGCGGCCATCAGCATCAGCTTTGGATGCAGAAATCTGGTTAATCTGCCAGGCTGGTTAATCTGTGAGGTTGGTGTCCAAGGCAGAAAGCCTTCAGAGACAGGCCAGGCTGATGGCATTAGCAGTGGTGGTTAAGCTGGCTCATGTTCCCCATCCCACTGCTTTGAGTGCAGGGAGCCCCTGGGCATCAGAACAGCTTGTCTTCTCCTCCACACCTGAGCAGCCAGAGCTCTCACAGGGCAAAGCCCAGGCTCTGGGCAGCAGTTTTCAGTTCTGTGCTGTTAACTCTGACTGCCTTTCCCTTCCCAAGCATGAGACAGAGAGGAGCTGTTGTGACAAGGACTTCCAAACCAAAAGAATATCTCTGTTGACCTTGAACAGCTACTGCAATGCTTCCTTCTACAGTAAACTAAACTCAGGCTTCCCAAGTCCTGTCAGAGTGTTTAATTTGCTGTTGTTGCTAGTGCTGTGGGTATGTACCTGTACCCTCAAGGACTGTTGGTCAGCTCCAGTCATGGGCTGACCTTTTGCTAAGCCACACTGCTCAAACCTGGAAAATGACCAAAATTACTGAGTCTTTCCTCGTTTCCTTTGAAATCACACCAGGCTGCTCAGCAAAAGCTGCTCAGTGGCATTCATGTCTTGCAACTCTCCTAGAGAAATCCAGGTGTTCCCCAGTTCCTAGTCATGGAGGCCTGGAAGAGAGGGCTTGCATGGCCTGTGCAGCCCTGGCACTGCCCCAGGATGACCGCTCTGCCCTGTCAAGCATTGCTCTAGCCCTGCTGGAACCACCAGCCAAGAGGTTTTGTGGTGGGCAATGGTGGATTTGGCAAAGCAGGTGCTGAGAGGTGCCTCCTACCTGCAAGGCCACAGCAAGCCCCAGGTCACTGACCATAGAATCATTTATGTTGGAACAGACCTTTAAGATCATCAAGCCCAACCCTTAACCCAGCGGTACCAAGGACATGACTAAACCACGTGTCCCAGTATCACATCTACACATCTTTCACATACATCTAGGGATGGTGACTCCACCACTGCCCTGGGCAGCCTGTGCCAGGATTTGACAAGTGTTTTAGGGAGGAATTTTATCCTAATGTCCAATGCAAATCTTTCCTGGTGCAGCTTGAGGCTGTTTCCTCTCATTCTGTCACTTGTTAATGGGGAAAAAAAGGCCAACCCTGACCTGGCTCCAACCTCCTTTCAGGGAGCTGCAGAGAGCCAGAAAGTCTCCCCTCAGCCTCCCTTTTTCTAGGCTGAACAAATGCAGTCCCCTCAGCTGCTCCACATAAGATGTGTCTTCTGGACCCTTCACCAGCTTCATTGCCTTTCTCTGGACACACTCCAGCTCCTCAATGTGTTCTTTGTTGCATGGGGCCCAAGACTGAACCCAGTATTCAAGGTGTAGCACAGGGACATGATCACTCCCCTGCTCCTGCTGGCCACACTATTCATGACACAGGCCAGGATGCTGCTGGCCTTGTGCACAGAGGAGCTGAACCCCATCAGCCTTGCATCAGCCCTGTTCAAGTGGGTGCATATGGGAAGCCCCAGTCACAGCTCTGGGCACATGCCCTGAAGGTATCTTGAATTCATACTGGGCCAGGACACCAATGTGTCAAACTCCTCTTTCTCCACTCGACATCCTGGTCTTCATGAGACAGACAGCTGCATGGACCAAAAGGATGCTGTGACATAGCCCAGCTGGCCCTGGCACTGCTTTGCTTTAATCCTTGCTGAGCTGGGGTTGGGTAGGGGAAGCTCTGGCTTTGTATCTACAGGGATGTTCTGGGAGCAGCCATGGTGACCTAGGGGTGGCCAAAGTACAAGTGGTGGCAGGGGAGGTTAAACTCAGGCCTTCTCTTTGCTAGCACTTGCAGAGTTCCCATATCACTCTCACAACAGCACCATGACACTCAGAGCCTCGTGGGGCTGCACCTGTGGGATGTGCCAGCCTGGAGCACTGGGCTGCCCACCTCATGGCTCTTCTTCCCCAGAGCCACTTCAGCCTGTCCAATTTTTTGCAGTCTCCCATCCCAGGACAGGAGCAGAGCACCACTTCTTTTGGGACTGAAAACAGAACATAGAGTCTCTGGCTCCCCAAACCACATTTCCACTGAGTGATCATCATTCTGGTTCTGAGGATGGGTGGGATCAGAGTCCTGCTCCTGCCAGCAGGAGAGGAAAGCAGCAGGTTTCGGCAGCCTGTGCTGTGAAGCGCTGCGAGCAGCGTGGCAGCTGATAACGCCTGCCGTGATGACTCACCACTGTTGATTTGGGCAGAGGCAAGGAAAACAGCCTGAAATGCACCAGTTCAACATTCATATTCTCAGCCATAGGCTATTAGCTCAGAGCAGATCCATGTCCCCCGCTGCCCCCCCTCCCTTCTGTCAGTGCAGCATCACTAAAATATATTTTTATGTATTAGAAGAGTGATATATTGACAACCTTATATCTGGGAAAGCAGCTTATGGCACTGCCAGAGATGTCACATTCAAATGGATCTCATCTGCATCAACAAACTATCAGGCAGGGTTTGACCTGCTCATCTCCCCAGGCAATTTCTCTCTCCTTTTCCCCAGCTGCTCAAATATTGGCTGTATCGCCATGGGAAGGAGAGGAGTAACCTGCAGAGCAAATGCCCATGATAGCTTTTCAGGTCTGTTTTCACAGTGCTGTTCTCCCAAGAGCATTCACACTAAAGGAGAGATTTAAGTCAGGGTGAGCCCCTGGGGAGGTGTCTCAGCCCATCATCATGCAACTGCAGAAAGACCATTGGGCAGGACTGTGGCCCTGATGGAGTCAAACCAAGTGCCAATGGCCAACGCTTCCCAGCTGGGAAAGGGATCACACAACATGAAGCAAGCTCAGTGGGGTTCAAACCATGCCACTGCAGGGTGGGTGGCAGCTCAGCTCCAGCCTCACGTGGGAAGCCAGCCATCAGGTTGCATTTCCTACATCCAGCTTCAGCAGCCCAAAGTATTCACTGACATTTTCCCAACAATTTCTATTATCTTTTCTTTTTTGGAGGCAAAGGATCACAGATGAGCTATCTGGACCCACACAAATGAAAAAGAAAGGCTGCCATACCAATAAATATCCTCGATGGCTGCTGGTGCCCTGGAGCTGTCAAGGCATAACCCATCACACTGCTGGGTTTTGTGGTGATGGATGGAGTGAGATTTCTGAAGCTCATTTTGGAAACCTATTATGCTCAGTGGTAGTTGCTGCCATTCAGTCCCAGGCAACACACAGAATAAGCACTGTGTATGAAACAGAGAGTGCTCACTTGTTTGCTGGTGGCAGCCTCTGGTTTTAAACCCAGGGAGGTGCTAATTACATGACTGCAGACATTGCAGCGCACCACTGAAGGAAACAGTTGTGCCTGAGACTTTCCATCGTTCAACAGATAGTTCTCAATGTTTGTCTGTGGTGGGCTGCAAGATGAAAACCAGATCCTTGATCAAGGATTTTGTTTTGAAGAAAGAGATGCTGGTGTCCCACAACACAGCGTGCTTGCTTAAATGCTCAGCTTGGGCTGTTGGAAACCAGCACAGAGTCACCTTGGCCAAGAGTGAGCACAAGTCAGTGCTCTCCCATCAAACCCAGGGCCACTTCACAGGGTAAGGTGACTAATAGTTGGCAGTTGGGAATCATGGTGAAAACGCACCGAGCAGAGACAGGCAGCACATGAGCAACACTTCCCTGGCCAAGGCAAGTTGCCGCAGGACCCCTCCGTAACTCCGCTGCACTTCTCCTGATTTGCATAGCCAAGAGATGGCAGCAAGCTCTCACGTTTGTGCCCTGCAGGCCCTGCCTCGCTCCCTGCATAAGCACCGAGCGTCCCTTCCCCCGGGGGCGATGCACATCGCAGGGACAGGTCGCAACCGCTGCCCCACGCCGCCGGGCTCGGGGCCGTGGGGCTGCAGCAGCAGCAGCGAGCACACAGCGCGGGGACGATGCTGCTATCTGCATACAGCGCCCAGTGCAGCAGCGCCAGCCCTGTCCCCCGCCCCTGCCATTGCCAGGCGCAGAAGCAGCGGCAGGAGTCATTTCACACAGACCTGGGCCTCCCCACCAGCGCTGTACAGATGCTGAGCTGTCCATCCAGGTGTCTGCTGCGTGTCGGAGACGGCGTTTGCTCTTCATCTTCTGAATGTTTTTTGGGGAAGAAAAGAAAATCAGCAGCATGCTGAAATTACTTCCCCTGCAGCCCCACGCAGTGCAGCTCTCAGCTGCCCACAGGGCAGTACCCTCATCTTGTTCAAGTCCACAAGCAGAGTTTGAGTAGAGAAACTTAGAAAATACTGTCTTGGGTTTTGCCTTCCCCAAGATGATAATTCCACCAGGGGATTCCACCCACTTGTTATTTTTTCTCCTACCCTCCACCTATTTGCTGTCCAACTGCTGAGATCTCTGTGTGCACCCCAGGAGCCTGCACTGACCTGCTGGCCCTTGCCAAGCCTCATTCCCACAGGATCCCCCCAGGCTGCTGCTGCCTGGAATCACAGCCACCCCTCCCTTGTTCCCAGTGCTTTGCAAACAGAAGAACCTGAAGTTAGGTACAAAGATTTGCTTTATAATCTCTATGAAAACAGAGGGAATTAAGGGAGGCAGGGAGCTGCAGGGAAATTCAGATCTGCAGAGATCATAGCATTTGCATACAGAGGAAAGGCTGGAGGTGACAGCCTCCTCAACATGGGTGATGTGGGTGCCTGCACCCAGAGGGAGCCTCTTTATATCAAGAAGCCCATAGGCAGTGGGGAATAATGGTGCAATGGGAGCTGTGCTGCATTAGGATAACCACATCTTTGGTGCATTAAAGTCAAAGTCAGGGCTGAGTGTTTCCAGCCCAACAGGGTCCCATCTGGCAGATCTAGAAAGCCCACAGCAGGGAAGCTACCCTGGCTCTGTAAGTCAGCTTGTGCCAAATTAAGGAGAAAACACATAATTTCCCTGGATGTGACATGCCCAACAAGTGATGCTGCATCCAGGGCAGGCAGAACTGGAGGAGAATCACTATGGTTGCTCAGCACCACTGCCCCTGATGGAGCTCCCACTGCAGCCTCCCATCCATCTCCCTCCTGGGTTTCTTCCTCCCACAGGGCCCTGGCCAGTGTTTACCACGCCACCAAGTGAGGAAGCTGGGGAGGCATATATGCTCTTACAGAATGCTCCTGGGACTTCCAGCTTTGGGATCTCCTAGCCTAAAGCAATGACCTCCAGGAGCCACACAGCAGGGCAGTGGTCTGAGTCAGTGGTTTTGGAGAGGGACCAACCCTTTGTCCCCACTCAAGTGTTGGCCATGAACCAGAGGGAGATTCACTGAAAAAAGTGAGTGTGAGCTGAGCCCTCTGCTTAGTGCTGTCATGTCAGAAGTAGCAATAGTGAAAGGTGATACTCTGAGACCCGGGGAGGGAAAATACATTCGAATTATGACCCGTTTTCACAAAGAGAAGCCTCTGAGCTGAATCATGCACCAACCAGAGATGCTTTTTTGCACTGGGTTTGAGGAGAACTTGCAGCTCCCCTCCATCACCCTGGAGAGCCTCTGGCCTGGGTTTCCACAGTGGACAGCCCACTGCCACCAATATGGGAAATTTGGGTGGACAAAAATTAATTAGTGACAGCAAAAATAATAAATTAGGGGCAGCAAGGTGGCCTCACCTGCAAATGTCACCATGCCACAGTCTCCTTGTCTGTCACAGGATGGGAGATCCAAGCTGGCAGCTCCTTCCCACAGGGCACCCACCTTCTCTGGCAGTTCACAGAAGCAAGATTCAATGGGACACATTTCCTCAGGGCTGTTTGCTTAAAGAAAATGCATCAAATATTTCCTCAGTGTGGAAAACTTGCCCTGTGCCAGCTGCTCACTGTACCCAACTACTTCCTGTCCTCTGCTCTGTGAAGGCAATACTGCCCCAGCTGCCACTCTCCAGCATAGGTACCAGGAGTGAGGTGTGCTAAAAGCCCAGATCCAGTCTTTACAAAACAGAAAATATGAGATTTGGCCCTACTGCAAATACAAACTGTCAGCAAGCACCCACAGCACACTTGGCTTAGTGTTCTCTCTGTTTTGTACAGATCTGATGAATTTCCATTACAGTGCTCCCAGGCCACAGGGGCAGACACCGTGTCTGCAGCTCCCATGCTGTCACATCCTTTATCTCCTTTTTCTTGGTATTTTCCATGCTGTTCAAGCAGCTCCAGGGGCTGGACACTTACCAGGGGCAAGCATCTGTGCACTGTCCCTGCAGGTGCTGCTGGCCTCCTCAGTGCAAGCAAAGCCAATGCTGAGACACCTGGAAGGTGTAGTTGGGGTAACTCTAGTGTAATGTGGAGTACCCACCAGCCTGGGGAGAAAGATGTCTCCAGCAGCAGGGCAGCCTCTGAGACACCTGGAAGCTGGTTTTGGTGGTATGTGAAATCTCAGTCCCACAGACTTTTGGGCTTCCTGCACTCACCCAGCACTGGCAGGGGTGACAAGGATGTGGCAGGCACAACAAGGATGTGGCAGGCACTGCCTTGCCTTCTGTGAAGCCAAGGAGAGCCTAGTGCTTGCACCCAGGCCAAATTCAGCCTGCAGCCCTGTTGGGACCTCAGCAGTATTGCTAGGGCAGGAGCAGCAACAAACATTACAGCAACCTGCCATGGAAATAGGATCTCTGTTGTCTCTCTTGCAAAACACAGTGGAGCGTCTCCTAGATTTGCTTCTGGCAGGCATTTCATTTGGTCTCTGGTGCTACTCAGGGATAGCTGTTCTGAGTTAATGGAAAAAGCAAACACCCAGAGCCATGTGGAAATTACATGTTCAAAATGAGCATAACAGAAACACAAGAGTGCAGGATCCTGTGTGTGTCTGCAGACGTGCTGTGAGGAGCAGTCAGCACCATCATGGTACCCATCTATAGCTCATCCTGCAGACTCCTCTGCCGCCCAGCCTGTGCTGAAGTGATCCAACAGAGCAAAGAGCTCAGCTGATGTCCTAAGAATAAGGATCAGCAGATCTAACCTCTGCAGGGTGTTTAGAAACAATGGTAGCTGCCTTCCTCAGATCACAGAGCAGCGCTGCTGCAGCTCCAGGCACAGAGCAGCCTTTCAGGCTTTGCAGGGCAGCTCTCCACAGGGAGGCAAGTGGCACCGTATGAGCTGCTACAATGTCCTCCCCAGGACACTCCAACACATCACCCTGGCCACCTCAGCAAGCACCATGTCCTGGGTACAAAGATGCCTCAGATAAACATGAGTTTTCAGGAACTCAGCTGCCTGGAGAGAAGGAAATCCCAACCAAGAAAAAAACCTCTTACCAATGGCAGCAGTCAATAACCTTCAAGAAAAGGCAGAGGCCAGTAGCAGTCACAGCTTAATAACAGTGATTTTAGGCTTTGTTTTTAAACTGCTTATTTAGTATTGCAGAAGGCATTTTACTGTGAAAGCAGTTATCTTTCTCAGCCTGGCATACAGGACCTGTGCCCTTTACACCCTGGGCAGCACCAGAGAAATCACTGTAGGGGTGTGAAATAAATGAGTGCAGAATTTAGCTCCATGAAAAATCTGTCACTAGCAGAGAATCCAGTTCCCCCAAACGAGCTAGCAGGGATGGACCACTGAGCTAACAGAAACTGCTGCAAGGGCAGTTTGGAGAACTAGAGAGGAAGCTGCTTTTGTTCTTCAATCACCAGTTCCACACTGACAATTGCACTGCATCCTTTGGGGCTTGCTCACCGGTACTCCCTCTCTCACAGGGATTTTTCACTCTGGGTACTTTCCCATGCAGCATGCCCAGTTCTTTTTATTTTCTGTGTACTTTTCTCCCTCTTCTGGAAAGCTCCCAGTCAGGCTGGATGAGGCTCTGGCCAGCCTGATCTAGTGTGGGGTGTCCCTGCCCAAGACAGGGGGGTTGGAACTAGATGATCCTTGTGGTCCCTTCCAACCCTGACTGATACTATGATACTAATTTTTAGTTTGTTTGTTTATTTGTTTTTTCCCCATCCCTGCTCTGCTGCAGCTTCTGGTTTTGCTCTATCTCTGGCTGCAATTTCTCACCTGTGGCATCTTATCCAAACCACTCCTGTTTGGTTTACTCCAGACAGAAAAGCAGACCCTCACCAGCAACTAATCCTTGCATGAAAGGAGGAAGTCATTAACATTCCCATCACTTGGGAAGTGCTTTCTGTGAAGAAGCTTTCAGCACCTTTGCTGCCCAGACAAGCTGCTGTCTGGCAAGTGCAGGGCAGGTACTTGTGACAGCCCTGCCTGCATCTCCTCTTCATAGCATCCAGCTATAGCATCTTACTTTATCTTATCTTGCAGAATTAGTTAAACAATGCCACTGGGCCAAATTCAGCTCACATAACAATTTGGATGATGGCAAAGGAATTGGAAAACAAATCAGCCCTGCCTTTTTTCCCTGGTCCTTCAGGGCTGCTTGGAGGAGATAAGAAAAAAAGAATAAACCAACTCACCCTTTACTTTAATCAGATACATGAAGAAACGCATCAGACTTACAGTGAAATTCAGGATCAGCTTGAGCACCGACTTCCCCTCCCCAAGCTTGGTTTCTCAGACCCATGGAAACCAAGGGAGTTAAGCAAATTTCATCAAACCTGCCACAATCCACAAGAATTAGAACACTCCTGAGTCAGGCTTCAAAAGGCCTGGTGAAGGTTTGAAGGCTGAGGTTTGCATGGAGGTGAATTTGCCACCCAAATGGGATTTTCTATTCCAGGCTATGAAAACCCATGAAGTAGGGACAGTAGCTGGATTTCCACCCAGCTGAGGGACACTTCCATCCTTGCAGTCTGGAGGAACACTTCCATCCTTGCAGTTTGGCTCAAACCCCAGGAAAGTCCATGGGATTTCGACTGACTTTGGACTAGACCTTGTACAGGACCAGAAATGTCTGATCTCACTCTTTCAGGATTACCTGACCCTAACCCCGTGGTGCTGGCCTGACCACCATATCATCACCTTAAACAGTCATATATCCTTGATAATGACCAGATCCAAGGTGGGGATGGCCTCATTTCAGTGCTGGGAGCTGTGATTCATACCCTACAGCCCATAATGGCTCATACAATATATGGCAATGCTTGTTCAGAAACCCAGAGTGGAGAGAGGGACAGACAGCACGTGCCAAACAAACTTCTAACAAGGAAAAAGTGTTGAGCATGTTGTATCTAAATATGCCCATGAAACACAAAAAAGGACAACTTATCCCTTAAAAATCCACAGATACTAAATCTGTTGCATTAGGGTGCAGCCATTTGGCATAGGCCATTAATTGTGTAGATTCCCTTGGTGAGCACAGACAAGGCTGCTGCCACTGGTGGAAAATGCAGACATATGCCCCAAATGGCATGTTAATAATGAGGTCTTTCAGAGGAGGATCCATGACTCATCCAAGAAGCAAAATGGATCATTGACTGCACTGAGCCATTGGAACAACAGAGCAGCTTTTTTGGGTGGGGGGGTTTAAACCAGGAAAATGGAGAAAGTAACAGAGGATCACAGGATGTCAGGGACCCAAAGAGATCATTGAGTCCACCCCCCACAGAGCAGAACCATACACTCTAGCTCAGGTCCCAGAGGAACGCATCCAGACAGGCCTTGAAAGTCTCCAGAGAAGGAGATTCCACAACCTCTCTGGGGAGCCTGTTCCAGTGCTCTTACAGTAAAGAAGTTCTCCCTGGTGTTGAGGTGGAACCTCCTGTGCTGCAGCTTACATCCATTGCTCCTTGTCCTATCACAGGGAGCAAATGACCAAAGCCAGTCCCCTCCTTCCTGACACCCAGCCCTCAGATATTTCACAGAATCACAGAATCTCCAAGGTTGGAAGAGACCTCAAAGACCACCAAGTCCAACCCATCACCACAGACCTCAAAATAAACATTTATTAAATCCCCTCGACGTCTTATCTTTTCCAGACTAAAAAACCCCAGGTCCCTCAGCCTCTCCTCATCAGGCACATTCCAGTCCTCTAATCATCTTGGTAGCCCTAACACAAGGAAGGATGAGGTGGCTGTGGCTGCCAGCTTATCTGAGCGGTGAGAGTCTGCACTGGGGTGGTAGGTTTAGGCTATGCCATTAAAAATGTTCACAGATCTTGAACACAAAGTGGCAAAATGTAAACAAATCACCATTGGCTGTAAAAAGGAAAATAATAAGTTCTAATCAATCCACTGGACAGATAACAAACATAAGCTAGCAATGAGAACAATCTCTCTCTCTTTTTGCTTCTTGGGCTCTGGCTGATGCTTCTCCTGGCTTTACTGACCTTGACTGCATTGCTTTTGCTGGGCCTAGTATTGAAAACAACTTCTCTGCTCTTTCTCTTGTCCCTTTCTGTGTCCCAGGGGAGTAAGGAGGGGAGTAGGGGGGAGAAGCTGGTACAGCTCCCCTGGTTTTTGGCCAAGGGGGTTCTTGTGCTGTTTATAAATTGCAAATACCTGTAAATATTGTCAATACTGTGCATTTTGTACACATCCATTGCATTTCATTGTAAATAGTGTGCATTTCATTGTAAAGATTGTAAATACTGTGCATTTTGTACACATCCATTGCATTTCATTGTAAATAGCTTGCATTTCATTGTAAAGATTGTAAATACTGTGCATTCTGTACACATCCATTGCATTTCATTGTAAATAGCTTGCATTTCATTGTAAAGATTGTAAATACTGTGTATTTTGTACATATTCATTGCCTTTCATTGTAAATACTATTTATTTTGTACATATTCATTGCATTTCTTTGTAGATTGTAGTTTTGCCTGTAAATACAGCTTTCATTTGCTTCCAGCTGGGCTGGGCTGGCAAGTTTATTCTTGGGGGGAATTTTTCACCCTACAACAACTGGCATTTTGAAGCTAAGAACCCCACCCTGACAGGCATTTGTGCCTTCTATGGATGTTTGCTAAAACGAGGAGTGGAAGAAACTGCAAGCAGCCTTTGCCTCACCCCACTCCACCCTCACCCACACACGCGCCAGTCCTTCCCCAAAGGGAGGACAACACATCATTCCTTCCGCAAAAAGTCATACCCTGGGGGTATGTTGGGTGGAAGGGACTGAACCAGTGCCAGGGTGCTTTGGGAGCCTGATGGCTATTTCTCTGGCAGTCATGCCTGCAGGGGCCATCCCTGCAGCGCAGAGCACCCAGGGAGCAGGGCAAAGTGCAGTGAATCTACTGTGGATGCAGAATACACCCAAAAGCATCCAATCCAAGGAAGGATTTTTGGTGCCCTACCTGAGTTACTGCCAGAGCAAAAGTCACTCTGCTACCTGTGTGGTTATGGGGCCCAGGGTAATAAGTAACTCTGACATTTCAGCTGAGCCCAGGGTGCATGGGGGATCAGAGGGATCCGGTGCAGTGACACCTCCTCACCTCAAACCGCTGCAGCTGATGGCTGGATGGAGCCAATGCAGAAAAAAAGGGCAGGTTACAAAGCTGGCATTTAAGATTTCATTAGAGCTGCTAATATTATTACTCTTACCAAATTACAATCACCTTCACAGCCCAGCTAAGGGAGGGTAACTATCCATACCAGGTTCATACCTCTGTCATTTGCAGTCAGCATTTATTTAGGAGCGTGACTCCATATGATGCTGTGGAGATTAACAAAGGCCACGGCCCCTTCCTGTGAGCGCCTGCCCTCTACACTGATGAAATACCACATTTAATTGCTTTAATCCTCACTTCTGCCTTTTCCTTCCCCTCTCTCTGCCTGTGATCTTCGTGTTCAGTCTCTGCTGGGTGCAACCCATGGCTGGCGATGGGAGGATGGAAGAGGTTGGCTGTGATGGGGAGGATGGGGTCCAGCAGCCGCCGTGCTCCACTCAGCACCATCAAGCAGACTGGAAGCTCACAGATTTCTTACACCCCACGGCAGAAAAGCTGCACAAAACAACTTCTGCAGACCTGCCACGATGTTCTGCTTTCTAATTGAATTATCTCAAAGAGATAAAAGAGGAATTAGTGGCAAGTGGATTTTTGCCACTAAACAAATACTCGACCATGAACGCTGAGCTCTCAAACAGCCACTGAAGTGTAGGTCAACAAACTTTTGGGAACCCATGACCATTGAGTCTAAATAAAATTAAGCCATTGAGCACCTAAATAAAATGAATTTTGTCTTCAGGATGAAAAAACAAATCAACAAACCAAACCAAACAGACCTCTTCCTTGTCCTCTCCTACAGCCACCTCTGAAAATTCAAGCCAGCCCTACAGCACTGTTCTATCCCAGGGCTCTCCAGCAAGTGCTGTCTTTGTAATACCAAAAATTGGTAAACTTGTAATCTAAGCTGGCATTTTCCCAAGTCTCCATGCACTCCAGAAGCAGAGGATGGTGGTTATTCCCATAGAAGCAGGGCCACAGCCCTCCCGTTGTGTCTGGTGGGTGTTGCTCCAGGGAAGGCTCCAGCCATATGGCTCTCATCTCCTCCCCCAATCACGCAGGAGATGGTGATTCCTTAGACTACCTTTGAGTTAAACCCCCTCACCTTCCTAGCCCACAGCAGATATCTGAACACAGCCAAAGGAGGGTATTTCATCTGAGTCCTCCTCATGCTACAGAGGTGCAAGAAGAAAGCTTCTCCTGCTAGCCTTGACCTGTCCTGTCCTGTCCTTAGCAAGGTCTCCCAGAAATCACTCAGATTTTTTGTTATCCCAAGCAACTGCACGAGTACAAATGGCTGTCAGAGGGAGTGAGCAGAGGAGGTGCACACTCCCTAGGACAGGAGCTGTGACACTGGGTTTCTGTAGGAGGGATGCAGTTGTAACACATGCCACACTCCATCAAAGTTCCCCTTTGGAAAGCTGCTAGACAGCAGCACCAGTCCCTGCCACACAGCCCTGACAAACCACAGTCCATCAGGCTCCTGACAAAGAGCTTCACGAACCATGCAATCAACAGCCCAGCATCATTTTCAAGAAATACAAAAGAGCAAATATCCAGTCACCATGGTAACCCCCAGAGATGAACTAGACTGTGGGGTTTTTTTCCAGATTACCCAAATAAATCTACATTCTGTCCATGCAGCAGGAGCAGGGCATCTGGGACCTCATCTGGGGGAAGCAGCCAGGTGTTGCTGAGGAGTCTGCCCAAGAAAGCTCCACTCTGGCTCACTGGCTCCAGGAACTGCAGCTCAGGGTGCCAGCTGCCAGTCATTTCTCTCACTCACCTGCACTTGAGCTCCGTGCCCTTCAGGGCTGACTGATTTTGTTTTATGAGCAGAACCCACAGCAGGGATTGTGCTCCTGCTCAAGCTGTGCTTTACTTCTGATCAGCAGCATCTCTGACGATTAGCCCCCAGGAATGAAAGTTTCCAGCCAAGTTACCAAGCCCCTGTTCACAAAAAACCTTCACCATGCTTTGTGGGTGGCTGTGCTGCAGAGTTCTGTGCCAAAGCAGGACAGGGCTGCTAAACCATGGCCAGCACTTCCCACCAAGGCAGTTTTCACAGGAAGCCTAGAAATCCACGGCCACAAAAGAGGGAGAAAGCTTTTGGTGCACCGATAAGGAGCAATTAACAACAAATGGGCCCTGGTGCTGAGGCAGCACTGTCCCAGGGTGTCCCAGGCTGGAGGAGCACCCAGCAAAAAGCTTCTCCAGGGGAACCTGGTGCTGCTTGAAGTCTCACTGAACTTTTGCATTGATTAAGGTGCTGTCACACACCAGGAGCTTGCAGCTTACAAATCCACCTTTGATCATGCCTCTGCCACTTCTCTTGATACCATCTCAGCTGAGCCACTGTCTGTCTGAGGGACCACTGGGCTTGGATGTGTGCAGGAGCAGATGTATTTCCCAGCAGGTTTGTCCCTGCTGGCTCCCACCAACCAGCTCATTCCCTGGCAGCAGCAGGGAGCAGCTGGTGCAAGGTGGGATGGGAAACCCCTGCTGCAGAACATAAGGAACATCTTGGTTAAGCCAAAATCTGCAGGGACCTGCACAGCACAGGACCAAAACCTTCTTGCCTTCCTCATGCCCCACTGCATCATTTCTCCCTGCCACACATTTGGGACACGCTAAAGCTGGGGGGGTCCAGTGCTAGCACCATCACAGAGAGCTAACATCATTTATCAGATGCTTTTGTTGTCTTCTTTGGTGATGGACCTAACTGCCACAGCCAGGAAATATCTCTAATGTACTCACTGAGCTGCTGGAAGCCTTTTTTTGGCCCTGAGATATTTTTGTTCCCTGTCCCAGGGAAGGGTTCTGAAGCATCCCTGCCCCGGGGCAGAAGATGTGCCAAAGTTCAGGCAACGAAAATCAAGGGAAACAGGGCAGGGGAAGGCGATGCACGAGGAAAGGTTGAAGATCAGCTGTGCAGCCCTTGCCCTCCCAGTAATTTTCAAGAGGAAAAAATCTTAAGAATTAATAGAGGGCAGCCCAGCCAGCTGTCTGAGTGATGGAGGTGAGAGACTGGAAAGTCCTCACCAGGCTGCCGGTGCCAGCGCAGGCTGCTGCCAGTGAGCTGCAGCAGTGCGCTCCAGGAAGCTGCACTTGGCTTTGCAGGTCCCATCCCTGGACATCCAGCAAGATATTTCAAGAAATAAAGAATTATAATAGTGGGGGGGGGGTGGGGGGGTGGGGAAGGAATCAGAAAGCAAATGGTGCCAGCAGGGCTATCCCTCCTGCCTGCCATGCCAGGGCCTCTCTCTGCCTGGGGCCAGCTGTGCCTCTGCAGACCAAGAAATGTGGTATAGGAGGGTAAAGGCATTTGCCACCAACAGACAATTATCTTTGTTCTCCTCTAGGCTACATCACACTGCTCTCAGCTTACTCCAACGTTCATGAGCTACAAAGGAAGCTGTTCAGCTCCTGAAAAAGTCAGTGACATAAAAGGATTCTCAAGCATCAGGTTGCTTGTAAGTAATGTGCAGGAGAGGTGTGGGAGAGCCCTGCTGCTGCTGGGGTCCGCCACTGCCTGCACCATATGGTAAGTCAGGACAGAGAAATTCAAGGTAACAGGGGGGTTAGGGGTTGTGGGACAAAGAGTGCAGAAAAAGGAAATAAAAAGAGTTCAGCCTGAAAATCTGGAGGTTTTTCTGGCCACCCAAAACCTGAGACTACCCATGCTGAGAGAAAGGGCACTTCCCATCTTCCATTGAGCGCTGACCTCACCAGATCCGCTAGAAACTCATTAAGAAGGTGCAAACGCCTGTTGTTTCCTGAGGTTTGTTTGATGACTCTGAAGCTGAAGACACGAGGGAAGAGAGAGGGTTGTTTTTCAAGGAAGGACCCTGGAGCCTTGGTGGGAAGCTGGGAGGGATGCAAAACAAAGCCCCTAATAACTTTAGTCCTGACTTTCAGGTCACGCACGTTGGGTTCTTTTTACCTGGAAATGAAGATGTTAATTGTAGCTGACAGCTTTCATAGGTTTCCCCATTAGCAATATTTTTAGCCCCAGTAGGGCCCAAGGCTTCAAACACTTTCCCAAGAGAAGGTTTTAACCTTTCTTTTGAAATATCACATGTCACTTCCAGGGGGAGGGGGAAAAAATAAATAAAAGGGAAAAGAAAATCATAAAAGAGTTGTTTGGCTCCAAGCAGACCAAGCTCTGGCCCAGAGGAGCTCCCAGCTCCTCTGAATGGGGAGGCATGGGAAGGAAAGGGAGAAGAAACCAAGGAGAGGCAGCCTGAAGTAGAGCTTGGCACTGTGCAGCAGCACCAGCCAGTGGGGCAGTTGCCTCTACAGCACCTTAAGCCTCCCCTCTGGGCATGGCCAAGCCCAAGGTGGGTTCTGCAGGGTGTGCTGGCTCCTGTTCCCTATGGGATGGCAGATCTCCACTGCAGAGAAGGGACCACACTGCAGCATCAGCACTCAGAACCAGCAGTCAGTCAGACATGTGCCATGCCAGGCAGATCACAGAACCCTGCTGTCCTGCAGCAGGCAGAGGGCCTGTTCACAGATGAACTCTGGTGCAGCCACCAAAAACATTCCTCAAGCCCTTTTCCTGCCACAGATCAGTGCCTACACATCTGCAGTTCGTTAGCTTGTCAGATCCAAGAATCTTTGGTTTATATACAGCTAGCTTCTTTACCTACTCTTAACATCTCTGTGTAATTCCACATCTTCAGATGAAGCAAAAGCCCCAAGAAACCATCTTCAATGCTGTCTCCTGCCCAGGAGTGGAAGCAATGCACACTGCTTGCTTTCTGTGTCAGACTGTGGATAATGTGTGGAGATGTATACTGCAGTGAACATTTGGATGCATTATGCATTCCTATATGGTGTATATAAAAATGTTGCTTATATAAACACAGGAAATACATGATCAGGGATGACAATATTTCCTTATTTTAGAAACCTGCTCCACACATGTTCCACTGACACCACCACCAGTTACAGTTTCTCTCCACATGGAAACAGCCTAAAGCTGTGCTGACGCCCAAGGAAGCAGTTATGAGCTGCCAGCACAGCCTCAGTTATTTGCCTCATTATAGCCAGGGCAATCAATCTGGAAAGCCTTGGTTTTGAAATGTTATGTTTCTAAGACAGTGCCATCAAGGGAAAATGGACAATTTTATGAGGGTGCTTTCACTCATCTTTGCAGATAGTGGCTCAGCAGCTTCAGATGAGGCAGTCCAGGACTGTCCCAGCTGCTTTGGTGCTGTGAGAACCTGGGGCTTATGCCAAATCAGGGATAAAAGGGACACCCCACTTTCAAGAGAGGGAAAGGGGCCAGAGGGGGAGGCAGCCTCCTCTGCATGGGGCTTCTTGCAAGCCACCCATATGCCATGGGTCTGTGCAGGACTAGAGGGCACAGCACAGAGGCTTTCCAGGGAGCACTGGATTTATTGCATTTGATTGGGTCCAGTAGCACCCTTGCAGTCATGTGCCCTGAAGGAGAAGCATGTTTTTGCCTTGATATTATGGCCATCTGTTGGGCCCCAGCACTACCACAGCCCCACTAGCACCCAAGCCCTGCAGATTCACCCACATGCAAGGAGCAGGGTCCCATCTCCCTGCTAAGCAATTCCAACCAGGCACCCTGCAGCTGCCACCACCAGATGCACCTCCCCAAAGATTACCTGGAAGACAAAAGTGTCTCTGTGGTGCCAGTGCAGAGCAGGAAGACATCAGCAATGGCCTCAGGAAAGAACATTATCTCACCTAGCAAACAGGGCTGCATCAAAAGCTACAGGCTGTCCCCACTCCACTGCCCAAAACCAGTTCCTTTCACACAAGACCCCTTGTCATCAGGATTTGCTGCTACTCAAGTGCCAGTAAGACAGAGGAGCCTCCACCTGCTGTTGGCTGTTTATTTCAACAGAGAGAAAAATAACACAGAAGAGACATTTTGTATAACTTAACAGAAAACCACACTTTTCCTCCACTTTCCACATATCAACGGGCAAAATAATTTCCTACACACAGCTATTTTTGGTGCTAGCACTTCAGTGTGTTGGTAAAATCCTGGGTTACCTCTAATACACTGAGAGAGCAGATCTGACACCCAAAGGCAGGCTCGGGGGCTCCTTCACTGTTTAGCACAGCTCCCAGCACCGTTTGCCTACGAGGTGGGCGAGTGCTGCAGTCATCCCCACGGCACTGCCAGCAGTGGTTTTGCAGCTGAAGGCTGGCCAGGGTGCTGAGCAGCTACACGGATCTCATCACCCATGCCCTGTCCTGGTTGTTCTTCCCCGGCACGGCTGGAGAGGTGACCCGAAATGAAAGGGGTGGAGGCAGAGCCAGCAGCCTCAGTCCAGGGCCAGCGAGGGGATCTTGCAGACGAAGGGGAAGGCTCTGCCACAGGCGTTGTCGTTCCAGGAGCGCAGCGCTACCCCCAAAAAACCCAAGGTGTTAGCCAAAAAAAGGTGTCAGAGAGAAACCATGCACTGCCCTTGGGACTGGGACCTCCTGACATTGCAGGATGCTTTCCCTGGATGTCCTCAGGCTGCTTCCAGCCATGCCCCTTTGCAATATTCCCATCCTAGTGATGCTGGCAAGGACACCTGGCCTCAGCCTGAACGTGGGAGCAGGGAGACATCTGCAAACACAGTCCCATAAAGCACAACATATCACCAGGTCACAGGTGGATGGGACATTAAAGTATGTCCACAGGCTGGACACACCTGGCTGGTCTCACTGGAAGTTAAGGTGTGGGGTGGGATTTTTGAACGAGCAGAGTCTTGGCCCATCTCAGTGAGGTGCCCCTGGCACCTCAAGGGAGAAAGGGAGGGGGAAGCTGGCAGACTGAGATGTGACTCTACAGGCAGTGTGTGGGAGGGGAAATGGGAAGCTTTGACCTTTGGCTAAATGCAGCAATTCAGTGATGCTCCCATGCTGCCTCTGCTACGGGAGAGGGAGATGGACCGTGAGCAGAGAGAAAGCGAGGGTGTGTGTGTGTACATGGTGAAGGAGAAAAAGCATCCCTGCTCTGCAGAGAAAGAAAGAAAATAATAATAATAAAAAAAATCAAACTCGAATCCTCAGCCTGCCAGCAACCTCCTCAGGAAAGCGGTGGATTGCATTTATTGACATGCAAATAAGCGTTAAGGTTCCCTCACCGCCCGGCGGCACTCACCGCTGCTGTGCCTGTACCAGATCTGCACGCAGTCCTCCTCCTCGGGGATGGAGTGAATCCCGTCGTCGGGCTGGCTGCCATCCCAGTAGTGGTAGTCATAGGAGGAGCCATCCGTCCATTCGAAGTGACCCTCCTGGCATGGGGCGAGTGAAGAATGGTCGTGATAGCAGAGCTGTGTTTGCAGCAGGCACCTCTCTTCCATGCCGACCTTTGTCCCTGGCCCCCACCCCAAGTGCCACACAGGCCAGGGACACAGGGAGAGGCTGTCACTAACTCAGCAAAGGTCAAACAGCACATTTGGGTTTTACAACCAAAAACCTACCCTGGAAAGTGCCAGCATCCACAGCTTCTGCACCAGGGAAAGCCCAGAAATTAAACTCACATAATTTGTAACACACCCACCTAATTCTGTGTCCCTTTTCCTATCCATTCCTTTCCCAACACCTACACAAATTTGCTGACACGGGACCACTCTCTTGAGTTTTCTGCTACATGTTAGACTGTGCATTGCCAACATGTCAGCTTGGAAATGCTGCAGTGTGTTACACAGAAGAGGGTTTTGACACTGGAGGCTATTTGCTCTTGATGGACCAGCAGTGCAATCCCCTTTCTGTTAGTCCATTACCAAAATGTCATGTGAACACTTAGCAAGTGTTAATCAGTTCTAGAAACACTCTCATTTTATAAGCAGGGTGGAGGGGATGAAAAAACAACTTTCCCCCAAGTGCTGCACAACTGAGCCTACAGCATAAGCTGATTAATGGGCAATAAGGAGTAAGGAAGAAACCTAAGTGGCTTTCCAGGGGAAATCCCAAGGAAGGGAACTTTCCAAAGCCCTTTCCCACAGGACCACGTGGAGCTCTCACCTGCCGCAGGTCGTTGAGCCCTGTCCAGATGTCGGTGGGGATGCCAGGCACACGGCTGTTCACCAGGTCATACACGAAGACATTTTCTTCCCAGCTGGCAAACAGAGCAGCACAGAGCCACTGAGGTGATGTGAGGCCAATGGTCAGACGTGCCCCTAAGTATCTGCCTGACCACAGGGCCAGATGGATCTCCCTCTTCTAAATGCTGTTGATTACTTGCTGTGCAAGAGTTGCGTGGGGTGGGCAAGAGCTAGGGGAGAGGGAATGGAAGGGAAAACTCATGTAGTCATCTTGTATTTCTACTCCTTTTCCAAGAGTAAAAAGATGCAGGTTTGGGGAACTTGGGGACTACTATGGTAGTCTTCCTACCAGCCCAGGAAAAGGCAGGGGTTTTTTATGTTGCCTTTGTGTGCCCAGTGCATCAGACTTGCTTGACCCAGTCACTGCTGCAGAGGGATGCTCAGGCTGGGACACAAGCCTGCAGCTGCTGTAGAGGTTCTGCTGTGGGGATGGGACTTCATTTGCATTTCCTTCTTCCCCAGGCTGTGCCAGGGTGGGATAACAAGTTTCTGTGCCCCTCACCTGTGGATGGAAGCCAGCTTGGCTGATCTGATGCCAATGGAGAACTCAGCACAATAGAGGTCAGCTTCAGCCCAGGTTTTGTTGATGGGGAAGTAGCGGTAGCAATGCCCCTCGTACTCAGTCCAGAAGAGTGGGCAGGAGTAGGCGTGGACAGGCTCTGGCATGGCTGCAGGCAGAGCAAAGGATATCCAGCAGCTGAGGGTGAGGCAGCACGGCTGGACAGCCAAGCAGGCAGTGGAGGCAGCAGCACCCAGCCCTGCTCCCCACACCTCACCCAGGATAACAACAACCAAAACCATGTCTGGACAAACGAGGTGGTGTAGAAGCTTTGCAAAAGTTTGCAGAAGCCAGAACAGATGTTGTAAAAGCAGTGGGTTTCTCAGGTTTAGCATCTGCCTAAGTCAGGAGGAGCCTTTTAAGCCAGTTTAACATCCTTTTAGGCAAAGTGTGCATCAACTAAAGGCTCTGACTTCTGCTTCTGGGGAAGCTGTGATAGGGACTCCTCTCACCAATGTCACCACTACCAGAGCTACCATGCTGGGACAGGAGATGACAGCTGGGGGCTGTGGGGTCAGAGCTGCACCCTACCCTTCTGCTCTCACCTTGGGCACGGCCAGCACCTCCTCCCTCCAACCAATCCCCCTCACTGTCCCTGTGTCCCCAGGGGTGCACGTACTCACACTTTGGATTTTGGCCCATAAATAGCTAGGAGCAGTGCCGGCATATCTGCCTCCCGCTGCCAGATAAGAGCTGGGGCCCACAGCAATCTGCCTCCTCCTTCACCACTGTTCAGCACAGCAGGGAAGCCACCCCAAAAGAGGCCATTGTGGGGCCTTTGTAGTTGCTGCTGTGCAAACACCGCAACAGGTTAACACATCCCTCTGGCTCCTCCATGTCACAGCCTCCCCTTGTCACATATGGAGAGGATGCAGCAGACTCCAATCACCTGTGTGACCCCCAAGTCTTGTGGGAGGTAAGCTCAACTTCCTCAGCTGCTAGTTTTTGAGCCTTGGGGAATCACCAGCTCCCCCAGAGCCACTTCTCACAGCCCTGTGGGGTGTCAGGGCTGATACCAAAATAGAGGGTAACAAGAGGTCACAGGAGACACCAGATGCTGTGAAACTATACAAGTGGGTCACAGGCTCAAGCCCAGAGAGGTCAGGTTGATAATAGAGGGCCTCTGTTATTGAGAGGCTAGTGGACATGGCTTTCCCCAAGGGTGAGGAGAGCAAAACCCTGCCAGCAGTCATTTGGGTCATGGCAGTGGTGACAGCAGCATCAGCATAGGGAAATGGAGAGGTGAGGTGAATTCAAAGCAGCTGCAGGAATGTTCAAGGAGCAGAATTGTTCCCCATGACAGTGCTGGCAGCTCTGGGTGATACTTTCATAATTCATCAGCTCTTTCCACATGGGGAGCTCTGAGTGTTTTACAAACAGCCATCAGCCATCCCCTGGGTGCCTTCTGTCACACCTCCCAGGTGTGACTTACCGCAACCAAGCTCTTCTACTGTGATGCTGGCCAGGAATCCCTCTCCCCACCAAAAGTGAAGTAGGGGGTCAAACACAGAGGACAAAGCCTTAGCTTCACTACCAGGTCATGGATGAGGAATGTCCCCCCGCTCAGGATAGGGCTAGGACCTGGTTCTGGCTTGTGGTGGCACCGAGTTGCTGCTCCCTCCTGCTGAGGACACCCCAGGGGTCTGCAGCAGAGAGGCACCATCAGCTCCTCAGCAGCTGGGATTTTATAGTAGAGGCTGTGAAATCCCTGCAACGAACTCTTCACCTCTAACAGCATAGTGGCAAAATTCACAGAGCTTAACCCAGCAGTATCCCCGGCAAATGGGGCCCTTTGCTCCCAAGTGCTAATAGCAGTGGCGTCCCAGTGCCTTGGCTCCGAGCCAGGTCCGTCAGCACCCCGATTGCCTGTGAAAATCAGAGTAGCCAAAACTGAGTCAGAGATGGAGACAGTCCTTCTTTGTTATTCCATGCTGCTTCCCATTAGGTAGCATTAATTTGATGAGCTTCAGTGAACCAGAGGTGCCTGGAGGAATTTAAGGTTAAATATACCGAAAGGGAAAATAGGGGAGGTCAGCGTTTAATTAGCATCTTTGCTGTTAGGTCAGGATCAGAGGCTTTGGCTGTCTCTTTGGAGGAGAACTATTGCTCCCAGTTTTACAGGCAGGAATGGTTTGGGATGCTGCTTTATCTCGAGTCTTCAGGTGCTTCTTTTATCAGAGAGGCCACAAGAAATGGGATGACTGGTTGTGGATATAGGAGCTTGCTCATGGCCCCGCAGGAAAACCTCATAACCCAAGCCGGCAGCTGATGATAGTATTTGGATCTGAAGGGGGGCAGGGGAAGCATTGTGGAGCTATTTAGACCAGATCTTCTCTATTAAGCATCCCAGCAAAATATCACCCCCAGAAGCATCCTGCACAATGCAGGAGCAGCACAGCCACTACCCAGAGGACAGGGGCTCCTGCCGACTCCATATCACTTCATCCATTTGTCCCCAAATTCCTGGTGAAGAGCAATGGGAAGAATCCTTCCTCCTTTTACTTATTTACAGTGCAGCAATTTTAAGGTCAGATTCATGTTTTAATGCACCACCACAAAAATAAGTAATACAGCACCACAAAAATAAGTGTCCAGGCTTACTTGAGGGTAAGATTCCTACCAAACAGTTGCTACTAACTCCAAAAAAACTGGCAAAGAAGAATTTTCAGGTGACAGAAAGAGTTTTGTGCTCTCTAAATCAGTGCCAACAAAACTGGAGCCTTCTTATTTATTTACTAGCTGAGCCCCACTGCATAACCATCAGGAAAATCGCTTGTCAAAATCTTGCAGAAACTGGCACTGCTCTGCCACAAAGTTTCACTTCCCCAAGTGGCTACATTCCAATCAGAACTAATTAACTGAGAAAATCCCAGCCGCTTTCACAGGGCTTTTTTCATTCCAGGATGCTTCTGGGAAGGATAAAATACCATCTGCGTGACTCCCACGGACTCACCCAGCAAAGAGCAGGCTTTTTCTCAACAGCTTCACCCCAAGGTGCAGTGCTCCACACCTCCAGCAATCCACAGACCTGAGTTACGAAGTTCAGGGCTAGGAGAAGGTTGGCAGGAAATCTCCATGCAAAAAAGACTCCTGGGAGGCTGTAGCTCCATCAGAAGGTTTTAGACAGCAGATGATCTTCTTGCCACTGAAGAGCTCCATTTCATCAACAGCTGATGCTTTCCAAAATAACTGAGATCTTAAGAGACACCTCAAAGAATTGCAGGGTCTTGAAACACCCTCCTTGGCAAACTGATAAGCTAATGCTGCCATCTGACCTGAAAAGGCAAGCGAACCTCTTCAGCTCTTGGCAAGTGGCTGGGTTTGGAAGGTGTCCACCAACACTCAAGAGGCTTCTCTGAAGTGAATGCCAACAGAGAAGAGCTGAGGAGATCCCTGCCACGTGGATGTCTGAGTCCTTCACAGGGCAGAGCTACCTGCAGAGCCCCTCTGCAGGTACTATCTGAGTGCTGTAGTGCTGAGTGATGGATGGAGAACACTGCCCTGCTGGCAGCAGGAGGTGAGGCTCAGAACAGGCACCCTGCTACTCAACAACACCAAGTCACCTCTTACCAGGTCAGGACCACGAGGAGGACTGTCACCATGGCTTTAGCCTGTGCTGGCACTGCTGGAGCAGTGAGCAGTTAAAGGGAATGGGCAAGACAACAGGTCTGGGACAGGAGAGCCCCAAAGTGGCTTGTGGTGAGGCTAGGGGGGTTCAAAGTGCCAGCTGAGCCAAATTGCAGCCTCAACACATCCATGAGCCCACATCCTCTTTTACTGAATAAACCAAAGAAGCAGTATTAAAACTAGGGTCTGATAGGCAGCAACATGTGTCAGGGGCTAAGCTAGTGATGCTGTGTGATGTTGGGATAGCTCAGGGCACCTACCTTCAAGACTACCAGATCAGGGGAGGGGGTTTGGTCCTCATTCCAAGTGATGTATGGAGCTGGAGGGGACGTTGACCACTGATGCATGTGAAGCTTATTTAATAACTGGGCAATATTTTACACACTCCGAAGTGTTGTTCAAGGCACTTGTTCCAAATTTACAAGTTAAACATTAAACACCAGTGGAAGCACCCTCCTCGCCCGCAGAAGGCTTT
The DNA here is from genome assembly GCF_026170545.1 of Melanerpes formicivorus. Taxonomy (NCBI): domain Eukaryota; kingdom Metazoa; phylum Chordata; class Aves; order Piciformes; family Picidae; genus Melanerpes; species Melanerpes formicivorus. The sequence continues at coordinate 8,737,395 of NW_027142366.1, read as the reverse complement.
GGGTTTAAAATCCTATAGCAAAACCCAGCTGGTTTTACAGCTTCAGATCTTCTGCCAGGTGTGTGTGGAGTTGTGAGGCTGTGGCAGACAGCAGCAGCAGCCCTCCTGCAGCCGGCACTAACAGGAGTTATCTTGCAGAGGTTTTTCCTCCTTCATTAGTTTTGGGGAAGCTGCCAGGAGTTAGGTGTCTGGCAGGAAAGCCAGGCTCATAGCGACCTTTTTTTCCCCTTCTCACGAACTCACTGAAGGAGCCCCTCACAGAGCATGAACAAGCTCAGAGAAGCAACTCTCACTTGCACCAGCCCCACAAAAAAAGTTTGCAAGAAATTTAAATGACATATAGCAGTCATCATCACCAAGAGCACGGGGGATGGGGAAGGAGGAAAATTAGAGGGGAATGCCCTATTTGTGGCCACTTTTCAAATACAGTAAGTGTGAATAAATGAAGAGGCAGCCACGGTTGCTGCCCCAGCCTGTGCTGCCGGGCTGTGTGACCCCATGCTGCTGTTTGTGCCTGCTGCCGTCCGCGCTGGACCCACAGGAGGGACGGCAGGACACACAGGTACAGGCTGACGAAGGCGAAAACACAAACCAGCTAAACACAGAAGCAAAACCAGCCCAGAGACAGCTTCAACAGCCCGGGAGAGAGAGCGCAGGGCTGCTCTGGCACAACCTCGCAGCGCAGCTGGTTTCAAGTGAAACCAGAGATTGCTGGAGCCGCTGGAGAGCACGGACCGCCGGCTGCCGACCCGGCAGGAGGTACCCACGCTCCGCTCCCGGCTGGAGCCAGCACAATTCAAGGCCACCGCTTCCCCAGGACACAACCGGCGCTTTGCACTCACCTTGACTGATCTTTATGTTTGTCTGGGGGAAAGCCTGGGCTGCGAGCAGCGCGGCGGCGAGCAGCGCGCACACGTCCCAGCCGCTGCCCATCGCCAGGGCCGCAGGACGAGGCGCTCGCCCGGCTCCAGTTGCAGAGGTCACTTCTCAGCCCGGGACCTCCCAGCTGTGTCAGGGAGGCTGTGGAGGAGGAGGTGAATATAGGCGCGGTGCTGCTCCCTCCCCCAAAAGCAGCAGCTCTTCCAGTGACACCCGCCTCCCACCCACCGCTGGCTGAGCCCGGGCAGGCTTGGTGCATCCCTGAGCCCAGACCTGAGCTTGCAGCCTGGCTCAAGCTGCACGTCTCTCAGAGAGCTTTTGTTAAACATTGGAGGCTGCAGGCAAGCAAAGAAATCCTTTATCTACCCACCCGTTGCTTCCTGAGACACAACAGTTGAATCCCCAGTTTAGCTGTGCTGATGCTTTGCCCCACAGAGATTCTGGTGGGCATCAGCAGCCAGGTACTAAGGGGACCTCAGGGCAGACCTTCACCTTGGAGTGCCTGAAAAAACGTGCCCCTTCTGCTTGCCGTGGAAGGGCAGCAACCCTTCCATCATGGATTGAGTTAAATCTGCAACTAAATCCATGACACCTTCAAACAGGTGGCAGCTGGAAAGCATGGGCTGTGGTAAGGTGGTAAAGCAGGGGAAGCTACAGCAGGGCAGCTGGGTCAGGCAGGCTGTGCCTGCAGGGAGCTGGTGGAGAGGTGCCCAGGGCTGTAGGGGAGCACTGTCTTGTAAAGGCTTTGTGCAGTGTAATTTAACTCGTTACTGCCCCATTTTGTGCTTGCCAGATCCACGAAGTGCTAGAAGAGCAGAAAGCCTTTAGCAAGGGGCAGCAGTCAATATTACTAACAGACAATATTATCTAGCATCTCTCCTCTCAAAGCCTTTTTGGAAATAAACTTCAGATGCTTACAGCTCTTGTGTAAAGTCCTTTTTGAGCTGTTGCATGGGGGAAACAGTACAGACACAACTACTATGCAATTTTGTGATCCTGCTCCATTTCCAGTTTACACCTCAAGTGAATGAGCTGCTTAGGGACACATGTAGTGCTGTTGCCCCTTCAGTCTTAGCCACAGATTACAATATCCAGTGCTTTCTTGGACTTTAGTTGGGCTGATCCATTTTTACTGGCCAGATACAAGTAGAAGCAATTTAGGGTAACACTGAGCTTTCAGTAAAGCACCCAGACTTACTCCAGAGGCAGCAACTCACTCAGCTGACTCACATATATTGAGTTTCCTTTGCACTAAATAAAACCCCTTAAAAAAAACTCCCATCCCCCTCTCCCTTTAGTTCCATACATTGAGCTGAAACTGGAAACTCCTACTGATATATCAGACCTAACTGTGTGCCAGCCCCAGATAAAGCTGGTGTCATGAGCAATTATCAGCAAACTTCTGTAAAACTCTGAGAATAATCTGCTCCTAAAACATAAACATCCATGTTTCAAGAGGGAGCAGAGACCCAAAATAACTACAGTCTAACTAAAGGTCCAGTGCAGGAGCATCCCCTCAGTGGAGGCAGGACCCCCAAGTCCTCTGCACTGCCCTCGAGCTGGCGGCTCCTTGCCCAGCACAGCAGCTGGGCGCCAGCTTTGCTCCCTGGGAAAGTACATGCACATCATGCACACAGAGGCAGCTGGAGCTGCAGCTGCACTTTGTGTTATCTTCTGATTCCACTGAACATGGGATGTGTTTTACCTGCTGGATGCAGCCCTGGGAGCACAGCCATGTCCCATTTATTCAGCCCTTCTGCTCTGCCCCCCCTCCCTCCCCACACCATTTTCTGATTGTCCTCCGAGTCAGCAGCTCTTCAGGGTGCTCTCATCCTGCTTTTTCTGACCTTTCCTCAGGGTTCCCTCTCAAGTTTTTGGCATCATATGTACAAGAAACCCCCCTCCCTCTGAAATGGACACCTCGTGGCTCCAAGGACAGACTAACTGGCAAGAGGACCTTCTGTTAACATTTCATTCCCAGAGCTTGAGCAAAGAACAGGCAGGGGCAGGTCTCAGGTCAGCCTCTGTGGATGCCCAGAGTTTATGCTGCTACCCATAGACCTCACAGGGAAAACAATATCAATGGCAGTGACTGCTGAAATCACAGCCCCTTATCTGAGCCTCTTTGAGTTATAGGAAGAGATTGGCCTCCTGCAGCACATATTTGCCCAGGGCACCCCATGAGCTCCCTCACCACTGTGATTTACTGATGAGACAAAGCAGGAGGAAGCCAAAGACCAGTGATTTGCTATGACTTTGCTGCACCTTGCTCTCGAGAGGCTGGTTACAATTGAAACCCACCACCCACAACATGCTGGGGAAGGGGATGCCCATGGACAGCCCTGCAGCAATCGCTCTCCCCATCACTTTGTGCTCCTAGGACAGAGCAGTTGTGCTGGCAAGCAGAAGAGAGCCACATGCAGGTGTCAGGGAAGAGCGTTGTGGTAGTTTTAGGCTATGCCTTTAAAATTTTCCACAGATCTTGACCAGAAAGTGGTAAAATGTAAATAAATCACTACTGGGTGTAAAAAGTAAAATAATTATAGTTCCAAACAATCCATTGGAAGGGACAATGAGCTTAAACTAGTCTGCAAAACAATCTTTCTCTCTTTGCACTTCTTCACTCTGAGAGAGACTAACTTGCTTCTGCTTCACCTTGGCTGCATTGCTTTGGCTAAGTCTAACAAAATATCTCTGTGCTCCTTTCTCTTGTCCCTTTTGTGTACAAAAGGGTAAGGGGGGGAGGGGGAGGGAGAAGCTATTAGCTGCACATTAATTGTAAATACCTATAGATATTGTAAATACTGTATATTTTGTACACATTCATTGCATTTCATTGTAGATTGTAGTCTGGCTAGTAAATACAGCTTTCATTTGCTTCCAGCTGAGCTGCTCTGGTAAATTTAATGTTGGGGGGGGGGGAATTTACAACCCACCACAAGCATGCACAACCACACCAACAAGGGAAGCTCCTACCTGTGCTTACCCACAGCCAGAGGGTGATGTTTTAGCAGTGAGATCACCAAGACCCTTTTTTGCCATCCTCTGCCCGAGGCCATGCTGTGCTCTGCTTGGGAGCAGGGCATCTATACTGCCACTCTCTCCCAGACACTGAGAGGTGGGCTCTGGATACAGAATCTTGTAGCCTCCTTGTATTTTGTTGCATTCTCTCCTCCACCATGGCAGGGTCACCGTATCAGGCTTGGCTGTTATATGGAGAAGGTGTAGGGATGCTCTGAGCTTAGAAGGCAATGAAACACTCATGACTCAGTGTAAACCCCAGCACATCCCAGACTAAAGCTGTGCTGCAGGCATGCTGGTATCAGAGGTACACCACAGACCTTCAGGCTGGAGCAGAAACACCCTGACTGACACACCTACACCTGTCCCTAACTGGAGCAACCACCAGGGGTGGAGCAGGTATATGTAGGTATTGTTTTCTTAAAGAACAAACAACAAACTATTAAAAGCACAAGAGCTAAGGGGATTTGCTACTGGACTTCATTTGATCAACAGAGAGCAACATGACTGCCTCACAGTGTAAGCTCTGCATTGTTATCACTCTGCCCTCCCAGTTTTAAAAGTCAAAAGACTACAAGTGAAGGTAAAGCTTTCTGCAGCTCCCAGCCCCACGTCCCTGCCACAAACACCACCTTCATTTTGCTTAAGGCAACTCTCCTGCTTCCAGCAAAAGGGGCTGGGCCAGGGTGGATGGAGAGCAGGCTGGTTCAAATCTCAACAAGGCAATGGATGGGCCCCCTGTGGACCAGCGTGGCCATGGGGTAGCTCTGCATGCCAGGGTGCAAGGAGGAAGAGTGGACCACAGCCTGGAGCATGGGCTACCACCCAGCAATTCCACAGGTGATCTAGGGAGCAGGGTTCAGCCAGAACCCAGGGTCATCCCCACCTCCTCTGTTTGATCACAGCAACACTGACAGGGCAGCAGAGCTGACCCGTACATAGCACCCCAAGGCTTGCAGCCCACACAGATAAGCACTGCTGAACACAGAACAGATGCTTCCTTCTCCCATGTGAAGACATGGGAAAGACTCTAAAGCCACAGGCCAGGCCCAGCCTTCTTCAGGATGACTTTTTCCTTTGATTTCTTGAATGGGCTGTAAGCAAGACACAAATTATTACACAATCTCAATGCTGATAAACAGAACAATAGAAAAATAACAACTGGGAGCCAAGTCCTGCAAAAGTCAGGACCCAGCACCCAGTGCAAAGACTTTGACACATATGACCCACAGTGTGCTGGGTGTGCTCTGGCTGGGGACCAGCATGTCTGGCTTGCTCTCCTGACCAATCTCCATTGGTATGTTTCCAAACATCCCTACAGCCACAGGGGGGAGGGGAGCAAGTGCCAACATTATGGCTTTTCTCATGCCACAGCCATAAACAATGAAGCACAAGACAGGGATGAATTGTGCTGGCAAGCATCACCTCAGCCTACATGCCACAGGTAAATAGAATTTTATTTTCAGTAAATATACAATCTGCATCATCATCATCATCATCATACCAGACAACACACTGTGGAAAAATAAAATGTACAGAAGCAACCAAGAGGACAGCTTGACCACAGCTAAGCTCACTTGGTGACCTGGAGGACTACCTGGCTTAACACACACAACACAGAAAGAGCCACTGCAGCCTGTGAGAGAATTCACATCGTGTGGTTTGGGTCTTCAGAAGCGCAAAAGTCCCCAGGGCAGGTTTCTTTTGCACAACACAGGTTTGGAGAGACACGAGCTGGCTGGCCTGGCACGAAGGGTACTGGGAAACGTTTACTCTGCTACGTCATCACTGCATCTACTGGGCACAGGCAGGCTGCTAGGGAGCAGCAGGACTCACCGCTGAGGTGACGCCGCCTCCGTCGGGCGCCCCGTCACACACACACGCAGGCAGACAGACTAACAGCAGCTTAGCTCTGCTGAAACTAGGACAAGGACAAAACTGGAGCCAGGATCGACTGCACCACAGGTTCTACCGTTTGAAAGAAAGATTCTAGCCTAAATACCACGTTCACCAACGAGAGCACACAGGTACGTATATCTCTGAGAGGATGAGCCATGGATTCGGACTGCAAGGACAGTGGAGGCAACTCCAAACTCCTCCACCCACTCAGGGCTTCCCATGGCACCTCCATGTGCAGCCCATGCTGCTCGGCCACACATTCTGCCAGGCAGGATGCAAACAGCTGAGTGGTGCTGAGTGTGAGCAGTAAAGGATCAGAACCCAGTGGGACACAGTTCACAGGGGTCAGCGTGGCCAGCAGGGTTCCAGCAGCTGCTTCAAACCAACAGAGCTGCTGTGAGGTGCATGGAGGGTGTGAGTTGGGGTATTTTGGTCAGTGGGACTTTTTCCTCCTCCTTTGCCTGCTTGGGTTGACTGCTGTTGGTCCTCCACCTCATGTTACCTCCAGGGAAGCTGGAGAGACACGGTCACACTCCTCCCGGGACCGCAGGCTGTGCCACTGCTCCACAGCCGTCCGGTGCGCGTTGAGCATCCGGCGCCAGTGGTTGGACTCAGGGGCACCCGTGGAGTACTGCCCGATCACAATCCTCCCAATGAAGTCATTGCTGCTCTTCACGTTGTGCCCGTAGACTGGGGAGAGCAGAGACAGAGACTGGTCAAGGCAAAAGCATTGATTGTCCATCCAGAGCCCTGCCTCCAGAAAGCCAAGGGTCCTGCAAATGCCCTCTCACACAACATGCCAGACACCAGCAGCTCTGGGGTAGCTCAGCACCTCAGAAACATCAGAGGGACCAAATCAGGAGTTTGGAAGGAATGAGGTAAGCTGTGCTACACAGTTCAGATCCACAGGACACAAACCCACACTTACTATGGTATTCAACAAGAATAGCTGAGGTAGACTTACAGAATGATCAGGATTGGAAGAGGTCTTGAGACCTTATTGCTCTCTACAACTACCTGAAGGGAGATCGTGGACAGGTGGGGGTTGGTCTCTTCTCCCAGGCAACCAGCACCAGACCAAGAGGACACAGTCTCAAGCTGTGCCAGGGGAAGTTTAGGCTTGAGGTGAGGAGAAAGTTCTTCACAGAAAGAGTAGTTGGCCATTGGAATGTGCTGCCCAGGGAGGTGGTGGAGTCACCAGCCCTGGAGGTGTTCAAGAGGGGATTGGACGTGGCACTTGAAGCCGTGGTTTAGTAGTCGTGAAGTGTTGGGTGGTCTTTTCCAACCTTATTGATTCCATGATTTAGTTCCAACTCCTCTGCTATGGGCAGGGATCCTTTCCACTAGAGCAGACTCCGCAGAGTAAGGATGCAACCTGGCCTTGAAGCAGAATTACATCACTGCAATTCTTCTGTTTGTCACCATCAGTTATCTAGAGAGGATGCCATCAGCTCTGTGATGGCTGCTGAGGAAGTGAGCCTGTCAAGAGGCCAGGCTGGTGTTATTTAGAAAGGCCACCTTCTGAAGATGCAGTGAAGAATTTTAAGCCATCCATCTCCGCCTAATACACAGCTTGTCAGAGTTGTTAACAAGTTCTTCTACGAGGCAATGGATCACAAGGGTAGCTAGCATGACTATGCTAAAGGTCCTGCTATGATTAATTATCCTAGAGAAATCCAATATGGTGCTAAAAACCACACAAAAGTACCCCCAAAGCAAAGTCTTCTCTGATCTTATTATATAGGATTTTTGTTTGTTTATTCTACACCCCTCCTTCCCCCCCCCCCCCATCTGCTCCTCCCTTTCAGCTTCTTCCAACAAGTAGAGATGGAGGAGAAGTCCTCATGGTCCAGCCCACAGGACAGCAGCTGGGTGCTGTGCCACACTCTGAGGCCAGGTACAAGGGGACTGAGCTGTATTCTCTGATGTCTGAGCATCCCCTTCCAGAGTCTTGAAAGGACCCTAGAGTAGATTTCAGATTAAATCTGCTCTTAGCCACCAAAAAAACCTCCCCAGTAACTGCATGGAGCTGCTCAGAAGCAGAAAATGAGGTAATTATCCTTTGGGGTTTTCAGACTGACCCAGACTCTGGGTTGTGGACAGGTAGACACTGCTTTCCATTTAAGAAACCTATTTTCCTGCCAGAAACTGCACACCTGATCTCATGAGCTCTTTTTCCTCCAGTGCAGTAATTTACATAATAGCAACATTCATTTTCAAGCCAATGCAGAGCAAAAAAGCAATTAAGGATGCAGAGGTCAAACCAATTGCTTCTGCAGCTGCTCTTTATTGAGAGTTTCATTTGGGAGCAGAAAGGCTTCTTTAATAAAAACAATTAAAAACATCTCTAATAGAAATGCTTAAACAGAAATTTGGTTCACTTATGTCCATTAACAGGGTTGCATCCTTGAGGACAAGTAATGCACTCGTGGTGGGTTGATCCTGGCTGGACACCATGTTCCCAGCAAAGCTGTTTGGTCATTCTCCTCCTCAACTGGGACAGGGGAGAGAGACTACCCTGAAAGGCTCGTGGGTTGAGACAAGGACAGGGAGAAGATCACTCACCAATTGCCATCACAGGCAAAACAGACTTGACTTTGGGAAATTAATTTATTACCAATCAAATCAGAGCAGGATGAGAAAAAATCCTAAATCTTAAAAACACCTCCTCTGCATCCTGCACTTCTTCCCAGGCTTAAATCCACTCCTCCCCCTTCTTCCCTGACCTTGCTGTCTGCCGAGTTGTTTCTCTCACATGTTCTCTCTCCACTCTTCTGAGTGCTGTTGTGCAGCAGTTTTTTGCCCCTTCTTAAATACATTACCCTGGAGGCGCTACCACCATCACTGATGGGCTTGCCTTTGCTGGCCAGCAGTGGGTCTGTCTTGGACACAGCTGATACTGGTTCTATTGGACATGGAGGAAGCCTCTAGCAGCTTCTCACAGATACCACCCTTGTAGCTGGACATGAGCCAGCAATGGACACTTGCAACCCCAAAGGCCAACAGCAGCCCGGGCTGCAGCAAAAGCAGTGTGGCCACAGATAGAGGGAGGTAATTCTGCCACTTCACTCTGCTCTCATGAGACCTCACCTGTAGTACTGCATCCAGCTCTAGAGCCCTCAACAGAGAGGATATGGACCTGATGGAGCAGGTCCAGAGGAGGGCCACAAAGATGATCAGGGGGTTGGAACACCTCTGCTACAAGGATGGGCTGAGGAAGCTGGGGGTGTTCAGCCTGGAGAAGAGAAGGCTCAAGGGAGACCTGATAGTGGCTTTCCAGCACCTGAAGAGGACTGCAAGAAGGCTGCAGAAGGACTGTTTGCAAAGGCCTGTAGTGACAGGATGAGGGGCAGTGGTTTGAAAAAGAGAGAAGGGATTTAGATTGGATATGAGGAACAAGTTCTGCACCAGGAGCATGATGGAAGACTGCAACAGGTTGCTCGTGGAGGTAATTGAGGCCTCATCCCTAGAGACAGAGTCAGGCTTGACAAGGCTCTGAGCAACCTGATCTAGTGGAGATGTCCATGCTCACTGCAGAGGGGTTGGACCAGACCTTTGGAGATGTCTTCAACCCAAACCATTCTATGATTCTATACTAATTCCTCTTTTGACTGAACATACTGGCAGCCTGGAAGTGACCCGGAAGGAACACCCATGCAGAAAACATCCTAAAGCTAACTTCAAGCTACCAGTGCCATTTCTGTGGTGGGGGACAAGCTTTCTGCTGAAGCACCCTGTGCAGCTGGGCCCACAAAGTGTCTGCACTTCCTGAAAATCCTCTGCCAGACATGCCCTGCAGTTACTCAGCAGTTACACCCATGCTTTGCTGCCAAGTACAGCCACACAGGGCTTCTGCTGCCACCTGCAGCTGGGAACAACAGGCAGAGAAACCTCAGCATGATGGAGTGGGTGGGAGCTCCAGCACAAATAGTTTACCTTTTCTTCAGCTATGCACATAAGTCACCTGCAATGCAATTAAAACCATTTAACTCAAGGAGAAGAAAAATAACGAGAAGGAAGGTGCTTCTTTTTCATCTGCCCTACTCAGGCTAGAACATCCCACACAACATCCTCACCCAATTTATACTAGTTTGTCATCAGTTTATTTACAGCACACCACCACCCACTCTCCAATAAGTTGTCCCCAAAGTGGATTTGAGCTAGTTAAAAACTAATTTCGTTGCATCCTGTGTATTTTAATGAAGCCCTTAAAGAACAGAGCACCCTGGGTACAGCTCACATGCACCCCATCCCACAATGTGCCAGCCAGCATCATCACAGAGCCAGTCACAGGAACCAACTCCGCAGGGCAAGAACTCCCCAGAGAATAAGAGGGCTCTGCCCTCTTCCTTTCCACTGAAGGATATTCAGCCAAAATACTGAAGAGCTAAAATCCAGCTTAATGTTTATAGCTGGTCTAGAGAGGAATGTTGAGAGCCTGGGTAAATCATCAGGCCAGAAAATCATTTTTAAAACCCCTGCCCACTCTTCCATACCTGCAATTGCTGTTGCCACAGCCTGTCCAAGTTTCATCTGATACCCTCAGCCCACCAGACCAGGGACCCAACAGATGCCTGTATGGTAAATAGCTTACTCCCAGGGCTCTGCAGCACAAGCACATCTAAGCCTGCACCTCCAGGGTTGTGCTGCAAGCTGCAAAACCCACCCCCAGAAACACGTAGCCATCAGCACCCTGCTCAGGTGGCCACACTCCATGCTGTGCCCAGACATCCTCGAACTGCAGCCAAACCACTGGCAAAGAGAGAAATAAGCAAAGATATGTCTCTGGCAGGAACCACAATCCTGTTAGCACTGACCCATCAACACTCCCTGCACTTCCCCACTTTGGAGACCTTGGCAGGGGCTCAAACAGTGCCTTAATCCACATGCTCTGGCAGGCAATGCTTTGTCCCCCACACTCTGCAGGCCGGAACCAGTGGATCCTTTTCTGTGCCAGCCGCTGAGCTCTGCCATCAGCTAGCAGGTCTGGGCTGTCGGGTTAAGCAGGTCTGAAACCTACTTGTGAACTGCTTGACATCAATATTCAAAAGCTGTTTAGCACAAGGTGGGTGCTGCTCGGAGCAGGCAGCAGCCGGACTCATGACGCACGCTGCAGAGGTCACAGGTGTGGACCATGCTCTGCCCCTCGCTCCTTAGGCATGGCCAGTAACATTTAGTAGAGAAGAGATAAGCACAGGGGAGTGCAGTGCCTTCACATCTCTCAATTTAATCTCCATCAAGCTTCGAAGTGCACATAAAACTGACCTCCCAGCATCTCTGGAGGTTTTTAAGGCCAGGCTGGATGTGGCTCTGAGCAGCCTGATCCAGTGTGAGGTGTCCCTGCCTGTAGCAGGGGGTTGGAACTAGATGAGCTCTAAGGTCCCTTCCAACCCTAACAATTCTGTGATTTTATGATTCTGAACCTGCCCATCTCCAGGGCACTGGAACCACATGGCTGAATCCTGCCCATGCACAGACCCATCGCCGCTCCAGCATCCAGCTGCTTTTCCACACGGGAGACCACCACACCAAGGAAACTCATTGGAAACCCATTTCCCTTCTTGCTCTCCTGTGAGGGCAGCCCCTGTGCTCTGGCAGGAGCAGCCTGGGAAGGGGACCCTGCAGTTACACCAGTGCTGCACCTTGATCAAGATATTTGGCTAATTAAGGCCTGGCCTCACACAGGGAGCAGAAAGAAGCCAAGAAAGACCCAGGGAACAGGGGAAATGCAAATGCACTTGCAAATGTCTTGCAGAGAGCTCAGTGACACACAGGAATTGACACCTCATGAAATTACCTCATCAGGAGAAACTTGGATTCATCTCTTGCAACAGCCTGGAGGACATTGGACAGGAGCATCTACAGCTGGATTGCTACCTTCAATTCAGTTTAGTTGTATTTATTTTAAACTGCATCTTACTCCTCTGCACTACGATCCCCAGATCCACCAAAACATGGTGTCATGGATATTGATAGACCTCACAGGAACAGCTCCAACACCAATGCCATGCAAGCAAGGGGAGTGGTGGCCATACCTGTCAGGCACATTCACACAGCTCCTCTGATGGCCACAAGGCCAGGTAGAGGCATTTCATCTCCAGACAGTGCTCTATCATCCAGAGCAGCTACTGTCACTGAGGTCTCTCCTCATTTGAGACACAAGAAGCTTATGGCTTCTTTCACCTCAGCAGGAGCCAAACAAGATGAAAGGATGAAGCTGAGAGAGGCATGACACTGCTTAAATTAATGGGCTTGGCAAAATGAGCAAGCACTGAGGATCAGAGGGTTTGCTCCCTCCTTTAGGAGAAAGAGATTCCCCCCAAATTCCAGAGAACTCCAGGATAAACTGTTTCTGCCACATCTGCAGTGAAGAACAGTTGTTAGCTAAGTCAGTTCACTTGGAGAATTTGATTTTGCCTCAGAAGCAAGCAACAGATTGGCTCAGGAGGCATGAGCATCTTGTTGCTCTCACCAGGTTTTAACAGTGTTTCACTCCTCCTTGTCAAATCTGTCCCTGGAGCATCTTCCCCAAGCAACCCCAAAGCAGGATCAGGGCTGCAGGACCCCACACAGCATCTCTGACCAGCCCTCACTTTCTGCTCTGCTGTCACCTGCTCCAGGCTGACAAACAGTACCTGTCATGGAGACCAGGAAGGCATAGATGGGGATCTGGAGGATGGAAAGCAATGGAGACCCAGAAGAGTTTTGAAGCTCATTCACCGTCCTGCTGTGGAAGAGGCTCTGCCAGGCAGGGGGTTCTCCAGGAGGCCTAGGTCTCCTGTTCCCAGTACACCCTACTTGTTCTCCCATCCTATTGCCCCAAAAGCAGATGTCCTCACAAGACCTGCTGGATCACCTTGTGTGGCCACAGGACCTGGAGCAAAGCAGCCAGGACTGTGGGAGGTGCTCGCTGGGAGCACTCTGCTCTCCCCAGACTCCGACCATATGGTGTCCAGTGCATAAACACATGAAGTATTTATGATGCCAGATGCAAAGGTCAAGTTCTGATATAAATTCAGCAGGTGGAAATGCCCAGAAAACACAGTACTGACATGAATGGTTTTGTTCTCCCCCTCTCTGGCTGAGGCAGGGTTACACAGCTTTAAGCACAGATTAGATTCTGCTTGAGCTCCAGATACAGAAGACACAGACAGTCCAATACTTTAGAAGCACACAGCTATTAGACAACCAGAAACAATTTTCTAGCAGCAAGTTTCCTAATTATCTATCCATCCACCCAAGAGATGTTATAGTGCCCAACACCATGGCATTTCAAAGCAGAAGCCACTTCTTTCTCCTGCACTTCAGCACAGGGGAAAAAACAAACACACACACACACACATATTTCAGTTGCCTTATATATTACAGGAGGTTCCCCCCACCCAGCATATACAAAACACAAAGTGCCTGAGTATTTGTTTTTGGGGGGGAAGCAATGGGAGAAAAGACAGAGGAGCATCTGTGGCAGTAAGAGAAAACATGGATGTGTAATGACCCAAACACATAGAAGTTTCCATCCCTGCAAAGGGGCACCTAAAGATGATGCTGGCCTCTGAAGGTCATGCTCTCACACAGCCAGGCAACTCAAAATCCAGGTGTATGTCTGGAGAAGCCTGAGGACAAAACCATTACCAGCCTTCAACCTGCTGAGTTAATTGGGACATTTGGAAATCAGCCTGCTAATTAAAAAAGAAAGCTTGCAAAGCCTTGCTATCTCCGTGGCCCACTCAGGGCACTTCAGATCTCATTCAGTGTGTGAGCAAACACAACAGCATCACCGTGTCCCCAGTGTCTACACCATAACTATGATCACCAGAGCTGACAGGGGAACAAAATTCAAGGTCTGAGGTGCTTCAGCCATCTTCTCCTCAACCAGAACCCGAGCTGCCAGAATGAATCCTAGTTAATTTCCAGCTGTAACAGATGAGTGTGGGTCTGAGAGCTGCACAGCAATTTGCTCCTCTCTGCCTAGCCTGGGAGCATTTGGACAGTGAAGTCTGGAGCTGATGACCACCTTCAGCTTTGGTCCCCCTCCATACAGTCTCTTCTGCGAGGTCAGGGCTACTCTCCTCCTCTTCATCTCCAACAACTGTTCCAGAAATTCTGTCATGGATCAAAGCCATCCCAAAACATATTCTGTCAAACATCCAAAAAATGCTTATTAGACAACATATAAAACCAAAACTGGTTGGCACCAGAGCATCTCCAACGCCCCTGGGAGTGAAGGGTGACAGCAGGCCACAGCTGTGCTCACCAGAGGCTGTCTGTGCCACGAGTGGTCATTTATTCCCCATCAACCACCACCCCAAAACATCCACCTCCAACGAGAAGGCAGGATTTAAGGAAGACCCCATCCCAACTGCAATCCTCTCAAGCTGTAATGCCACAGGAAGAACAAACAGGCAAAACCAAAACACTTGAGTGAAAGCAAACCAAACTACCCAGAACTGTCCCATCAGCAACAGGCACCAACAATGACAGTTTTTCCCCCCCTCTAAAAATTTAAACATCACAGTATCACTTAGGTTGGAAAGGACATCATTAAATGGTCCTTGTATTCTCCCAAAGGCAAGGGAAAATGAGCCAACAGAGGAGCCAGGTATACTGCTATTGAACAGCAATCTGTTACTGCAATCAAAGGCTGCTTATTCACTGGCACTTAATTAGAGCCCTGGGATAGAGCATCCAAGTGATCTCAGGGTCAGAAGACTCGTGTTGTGACAGCACTCAGTGCATGGAGACAGGGGGTGGTGGTGTTAGTGCTCCTCTGTAGCAGCCCTTGGCAGCACAGGTACAGCCATGCAGCCTCACTCCTCAGCAGTGCTCCCTCAGGATTTCAAATACTTAAAATGAAAAAAAGCTGCTCCTAAATCTTTATAGGAAATGGGGACATGGTATACATAAAAAACATATTTATAAGTAAAGAAAATCACATAGAATCCTACAAGTGGTTCACAAGACCAAGTGCCTGTGAGCTGCGTCCTCAGCCAATACTTATTTGGGGCGCTTGGTGCCATGGGTTAGTTGATTAGATGGTGTTGGGTGATAGGTTGGACTCGATGATCTCAAAGGTCTTTTCCAACCTGGTTAATTCTATTCTGTTATGATGGAGATCTCTCAAACATTGAGGCCAATCTCTCCACGAACAAGCAAACCCTGTCCCAGCCTGCTTCCCTCCCCTAGGCAGAGCATCAGGTCCTGCTACAGCCACAGCCACCTTTCACAGGAGAACAGTGCAGTGGGATGAGTCCCCCCAACACCACTCTTCATCAGACACCACCAGCCCTGATGCTTGCCCCAGCTACAGTTAGTCTCAGCCAGGTCAGACAGCAAAGCTTTTGCACAGATGGTACCCAGAGCACAAAAATTGTTTTTCCCTCTTTGGACACCCTGCTTCTTTCACAAGCCCTAAGGACCCTGTCATGTAAACATGAAGAAGAGCTTATTTAAATGGAGAAGGACACACAGAGTCACCACAGGACCTCGGGGAGATGCATACTCCCTAAGTGTGAGCCCTGAAGGCTGTATTTTTTATGTGAAGTGATCAAGAGATGTCAAGGAGTCACCGAGATGCAGTTTGCCCTGGAGCAGTGTATTATTTATTGGGCCATCTGGGCTTTACTGCAACACAAACAGCATTACCAACCACTGCCACTAACAACATTCTAATCATTAACAAAATTCCACAGTGCCTGGACTTCAGGCGTTGTCTCACCTCCCACTGCACAGCTCGGGCTTTCTGAAGGCTGGGCTGGGGTTCAGAGGACAGTCTGCCCTCAGCAAGGAGTGTGTGGTGTCTCTGAGAGCCCAACATCCAACCATCCTGAGTCCACATGTTGCAGCTGCACCTGAAACAGCCTTTTTTCTGCTTGGAAATGACCTTGGGCAGCAGTTGACAGCCTTGCTGCCAGGGCCAAACTCCACCTTCCCCACACCAGGAGACAAAGTGTAATTACCACCTTTGTTCCAGGCATGTATGGTTAGGAGAACATACTGTCCTTCAAAGCTTGCTTTCTTTCTCTGCAAGAGGTAAACCCAGGGCTTTCTTGCACCTGAGCAGAAGATGACACATGGGAGATATGCATCACACTGATGAAAAAAAGCCCAGGAACCCTCCAAAAAAGCACATTTCTGATACAGCACACATAGGGATGGCCATTACCTGGACAGCACAGAATAGAATGCTTGATGGAGTAAATGAAAGTCAAACATCTCCACCAGCTATTGCCTCACTTATCTTTTTTCTGCCGGGACATTAGACTTGTTACAAGTATCAGTCACTCTTCTGTTTGCAGCCTCTTTTGATGAGAAGCTGTGAACAGATGATACTTGGCAGCAGCAGCCCTGACCCTGGATGCCTCCTCCTGGAGGGGATATCTCCACCTGAGCTCATCCTACCTCATTTTAGGCACCAAACTGGGAAATGTGAGTTTGTGACAGCTCCAGTAAGCATCTGAGGTAGAAACAGATGGGAAGGCTGAAAACCAGCTTGTACAAGGTGCCCTGCACCAATGTGGAAGGAGCAGCATTTTTGTCTGTAAATGCCAAGAACTTACAGCGTTGAATCCTAGTATGCCTAAGATGTAAAAACCAGCCCACCCCCTGCAAATCTTGGCTAACACAGAGCTCACCCCCATCTTGGAGGCACCCACTGCCTGTCTCCTAGTCTGACTGCACTTCAACCCTGTGTTCAGTCCAAAGTCCAGCTCTCCAGAGCAGCTCCAGGGAGGCAGAGAGCGGAGCAGCGCTGCACAGCAAAGTGCCCACCCGCAGTGTTTGCGCACACAGCAGAAATCCTTGCCACAGTGCACTAAACCCAGGCAGGTTGATCCACAGGAAAAAAACACCACCACCAAAACACAAAGGGCAGGGGAAAAAAGTTAATCACACTTTGTCCAGATAGCCTTGCTTTGCAGTGTGGTACCTGCCAGGAACTTCAGGTGGGAGGGGTTGGTATGGCTCCACTGCTTTCCAGGGAAGCTAAGCCAACATAGAGACAGCTGCAGACTGGGTCCAAAAGATGAAGCTACAGAAAAAGCTCCCATGATTGCTTCTGCAGCTCTCTCTTCATTCAAAGCATCATCACCCACCCTTCAAGCAGGATTATCTTCCTTTTCAATTGGACTTTGAGTCAACAGCAAATTTAATTAACTGACCTAATGGACTAGAGCTGTGGACTGGGAAAAAAAGAAAAGAGTAGGAAATAAAACCCAACTCCCACAGACACACACACCAGAAGGAGCCACCCAGTGTAGCCAAACAAAACCCCAAGCAAGACCAAAACCTAGAGAAAAAGCTGGGGCCTATGCTGCTGATTTGCTGAGACACAAAATAACAGAAAGATCCTCGCATCGCAAGGTTCTGCTTCTCCATGATGGCAACTACTTGCTCTTTATTGTATCTGAGCATAAGATCCCAAAGCCTTAACAAGCTTTCCAGCTGCACAATATGCTGAGATGCCAAGGCAGCAGCAATATGGGGAACACCATCATCCCCACCCCAAGCTGCACGCTGATACTCCTGTTATTACAACGACCCAACGCACACAAGACCAAACTGGTGCCACACTTCCACCAACAAGCAGAGCATCTTCATCACCTAGGTGAACACTGACTGTGGCTCAGCATCTTTGCCACCACTACATCTCCTGACCATGAGTCGCCGTCATTGAGGGTGTTCAGAAGGAGACTTGATGGGGTGCTTGGTGCCATGGGTTAGCTGTTTGGGTGGGTTGGATTGGTTGATGGGTTGGACACGATGATCTTGAAGGTCTCTTCCAACCTGGTTTGGTTTATTCTAATAAAGGTTTTATTCTAATCGCTCCTGTGACACTGTAGATGCCTGTGCATGAGCCCTGATTTGCAGCTCCTCACAAGGCAGGCTCTTGGCTTCTCTAATGACAGGAGGCAGCAAAGACACCAAACCAGCAGAAGAGTACACACACCACAATGTGACCAACACCTCTGGATTCAGAGCCTCAAACAAGAGTCTGGATAGCAGCAGGAGCAGTAAGCCTAACATCATCCACAGCATGGCCATGCCTGGGCCATCCACCACTTCCAAGAGCAGCCACGAGAACCTGGCCCTACTGCTCCTCCAAAAGCCTCTGCATGATGCGTCCCAGCTTTGGAGCTGCTGGTGGCATTTCTGGCCTGGGATTTTTTATTCAAAGCAAGCCACATGTCACTTAGAAAGCAAAGCCCAAGGCACATCACTGAAACCTGTGATTATAAGCCAGGTAACTGCCCACTGACTGACTTGTGAACCATCCACACAGAAAAAAATTAGCCAGGCCTCCACTCAGTAATGCTAGCCTCATCAGTCATGGTGAGGAGCAGCACATCCCCCTCACCCTTCCAATGCCTTTTCTCCTTCTACTAGCAAAAGGGAAAAACAAAGAAGAGAGTACTTCTCACCTGTCGTGATCACCCGATGGAAGCTTCCCAGAACAAATTCATCACTGCACATGCAAGGTACAGTCAGGGTGACGTGCATGCAAAGCAGTGGTTAATTAGTGGTTTCCTCAGCCAAAAATCTATGAGTATGAAGGGCAAGATTTAAAATGCTGATCAGCATCCCTCTTGTTCTAATGTGTTTGGAAACAAACTAATGAATTGGAATTGGACTCCTTGTACCAGCTGTGATACCTGTATCTGGCACGTGAGAAACAAAACCCAAACCACACTTCAGGATATGTTCTTCCAGATGCAGATTCCTTTCTCTTCATTGAAAGATGGTGAGCAGTGGGTGGAAAGCTGCCCCAAGATTTGTGTGAAGCATGGGAGCCCAGTCTGGTGAAGTGTGTGGGTCCCACTGCCCAGCCCCTCTGTTTCTCCAGAGGGCAAGGAGGTCTGCCCCTGATCCTGATGGTGCCCAAGCTCCACAGTACACAGAGTGACACAGGGGGTCATGGCATGGGAGAGAAACCCACCACTTGCTAGGGGTCCTGGCAGTCCTGCCCAAGAACTGCACACTGTGGAACAGCAGAAAAGGCCACCAGCCACAGTGGGTCCATGGCCTCAGTTCAGCACCACTGGTGCTGCCCAGTCTGCAGGTGAGAACTGGGGGATGCATCCCTGTGCTCTGCTACTCCTGCTCTGAGCAGCTCACCCAATTGCCAGTTCCTACTGACCATTTTCATGTCCAAAGGACAAAATAGAAGGCTCAGAAACTGTTTAAAAATAAGAACTCCCATCCCAGCCAAGCATCTCCAGCACTTAGAAAGCTCTTGAGGACGTGGTTTGTCTCAGCTGTGCCACACAAGGCTTGGAACCAAGTCCAGCCCTTTAAAAATAAAGGCATGAACAAACTGCTTACAGAACAGGCAATGGCAGCATCAAATACCTAAGCTACATCACCCCACTGGCAATTTACATCAGGTACCAGAAGTTACCTTTGCCAGTGTTTGCACTCTGGGATTGTTCAGTACTTCCCTCTTACTCTTCCCTTTTTTTACTTTATGCCCCAGTTGGTTGCTGCTGAGAAGAGCAATTAATGCCTCTTCCTCCTCTGCACAAAAGCATTCCCAATGGCACCAATTAAGCACAGGGGCAACAAGGTACACTTCCAGCCAGCTCCAGTCAGGTAGTGTCACCGGTTGGGGCTGTCCCCTTAAGAAAGGGAATATGGAGGATGGAAGTTGGTAAATGAAAAGAATTATCTAAACTAATTTCATTGGTAAAGTGGGAGGAAGCACCTTCTGAACTGGGAGTGCAGGAAGGTATACTGGGCTTTCCAGCACTTTTCTGCAGTCTTGCTTCCGCTTTTCCTTCGGGCAGCAGCTTTCTGTCCTGGGCTTTCTGCCAAGGCTTCGGCCTTGAAACCGATAAGCTATAAGGCCTGTATTAACTGCTTTCCAATTAACACAAAACTGCTTTTAACTTCTTTCTTTCTCTTTCTCTCTCTCTCCTAACCTGCTCTGGGGAAAAGGGGGAGAGAGGGGGAGAGCGGAGGTGGGGAACCCCCTCTCTGCTGAGGGGGGAACTCTCATTTCTGTGTTACTTTATTGTATATCTTTGTATATATTGTAAATATTGTAAATTTGTATATATTCCCCTGCATATCCTACATTGCTTTGTAAATATACAGCTCCACTGCTTTGCTACTTCAGCTGTGAGGTTTTTTTTTCCTTTCCCTTCAATTTTCTTTCCCTTTACTTTACAAGGGGGAAGGGAGGAGGCTTCTTGGCCTTACCCTTCCAACCCCACGACAGGTAGCAATGCTGGGAGAGCTTCTGCAGAGCACTGAGTGCTAATTAAGCTTCCCTGGTGACCCCACCGATGGTCACCTCTCGCAGGGTGGCTCCCTGGGACAGACACTGTCCTGCACAGGCTCATCTGCAAGCCTACAACTGCTTCTTTGTTCAGCTCAGAGAAAACCAAGACCATTGCCAGGTCTGTAACAGCACCACATTTACCTGTGAACACCAGGCTGGCATTCTCCAGTTCTTCCTGTGGAACTTTGAAGCTGAAGGACTCATTATAGAAGGGATCTATTGTCCTGCGCATGCAGGAGGTCTTCTTGGTTTTTGTTAGCTTTAATCCATGAACAAGCTGGATCTTCACAAAGGGATCTGGCAGGGAACACAAAACACAGGCTCTGCGTTACGGCCATCACTGGTCAGCACCCTGCTCCCGAAGGGTGAGCACCACAGGGATGGACCAGGCTGGAAAACAGCCTTTGGTAGTGGCTGGGGCTCGTGGTACAGCACCACTCTGCTCCCATGGATTTGCAGTGGAGGCCAAAGTCAGGCAGCTGGATTGAAAACACTCCCTGCCAAAGCCACAATTGATGACAGCCTCGGTAGAGGCCGAGCATACTGCTCTGGCTGGAAAATGCCAGTGTTCTGGCAGCACCAGGGGCTGGGGCTTGGAACATGGGAAAAACACCTGAGGGCACACACACAAAGCTACCACTGGCCAGCAGGCTCAGAAACAGCAGGGAGCAATGCATGGGCACTGGGAAAACCTCAGCCCATCCACAGAGCAGCCAGATACCTTAAATGAAACCACTGCAACATTAACATTCAGACAGCATCTGCATAACACAACCACAAATGGGCTGCCCTGCAGAACACAACTCACAGCTCCTGGTTCCTCACCTCGGTGCAGAGATGGTTTTTTACTTCAAATACAGTGTCTGTACCCCCTGCTTGATCTCAGGGCAAGCATTCCAAATAATGCAGTTGCTGCTGGCTATGTATATACAAAACAAATATCCAGAGCCTTGTATTACTAGGAACTGAGCATCCAAATCCCCCTGGGTCCCCCACAAACTGCAGCCTCACCACCCATCTGCTTGAAAAGCACATGTAATCTCTGCAGGAGTAATGTGAGAAATGTACTGCCCTTTACCTGAACCTTGGCTCATATCTGTCTGAAGAAGCTGTTTTGCTCTGATGATGTCCACATTCAGTCTTCCTGCACTGGGTAGGTAGTTCAGTGACAACAGCAGCTCTCCCAGCTCCACTTCATTCTGCAGGGAAAAGGGAAGGTGGAAATTCAGAGCAGAGCTCAAGGGGGAAGGGAAGAGCAGGAAGAAGAATAAATCCTACTTGCCTAAGTGCCTGAGAAACAAATTTCAGTCTTAGTCATGCTCTAAACTACAACCTAGAACCATCTGGTGGTACCTTGTGCTGAGCAGAAACAAGAAAGAATATTATTCCCAGGTAAAGATCATTCTTTAATCACTGATCCTTCACCATCTTTTCAGCAGTCATGCAAAGAGGACCTATGAGGAGGAATGAATACAAGGTTAGTAGTTTATACCTGCTCCACTCTGGTAAAATCAGAACCATTTGGAACCATTCAATCTGACATCCTTAACAATGTACAAAACACAGACCCCTTGGAGAAGACATCTTCTTTCCTTCCCAGCCCCAAAGGACCACGCCAGCCACGTGGGAAGTTCAGGCATGAGATGGTTAATGCATCCCTGGGTCACAGGAAGGCAGTTCAGAAGAGACAACCCCTTGGCATCCAGCCCTTTCTACCCAGGGACCACGGCACAGCTTAACTGCGCCCTTGCTGTTCATCAGGCTGTGGTTCCACATCACTATGGCTGTTGAGCCATTGTTTCTTATTCTTTTACTTAATGATGCTTAAAAAAAGAGAGAGCTGGAGAACTGACATCACTGCTGCTCAGACATCACAGCTTAGAACAACCTCTGCCCGCTAGCATGACCTGGCTCCGAGCTGCTCTTGTTCTCAGATACAAAACACACACAAAGAAACAACTCCAGAGACTGAAAACACCAGGCAGCCTGGGCAGGGCAGCCATCCATCTGCCTTGTCTCAGGGCCATGCAGGAGTGCAGAGCCAGGTCTTCTCCAGCAGTCAAACAGTTCAAACCCAAGCCTAGATCAGACGGTTATGGCCCACTCCCAAAACAAAGAGGAGCCGCAGTGACATTGCAATTGTAACATAAGTCTTGAATGTCTGTACTGGTGCCCTGGATATTAGATTATAGGAATCAGAGAGAAAAGGTCTGGGCAGGCAATAAAGAAAACCAGCTCTGAGACACAGTCTGAACTGGCCCAGAGAACCAGCTTCAGCAGCAGATGAGCCAGCACATGAGGTACCCACCCCCGGCAAAACTATCAACACCTCCTGGAGGCTGAAGCTAGGGCTGTGGGAAAGCCCAGCTAGCTCACAGCTATTCAGCTGCAAATAGAAAAGCAGGATTTCCACCAAGTGTGGATGAACCAGAGGACTCAAGCTAAATCCAAGGGAGCACTCCAGGAAAAGCCCCATCCCTCCGCCAGGAGCAGCCCAGCACCTCCAGCCTGGCCTGCCAGCAGCACACAGCAGCTCCCACCGATAGCCAGCTCCTTACCTAAGGAGCCAAGAGCTAGAAACAAAATCAGGTAATGGCATCAGAAGTCTTCCCCCAGGCAGTGTCTCCTCTCATGTTCCTCCTGACTACTCCCCAGAAGGCAGCAGGACGTGTGTGGCATGCAGGAGCGGGTGGCAGACTGAGGAAGTCCTGCACCTCTGACACGACATAGCACAAATTTAATTTAAAGTCCTTTTCTTTTTGCTTTCCACAGAAGATACAGCAATAGGCTGCCTGGCTTCACATCAAAGATCTCTGATTTGGGAGTTGGCAAAGCAACCCCCCTACAATCAGCCCTGCACATCTAGTGAGTGAAGCACTATGTGGGGAGCAGGGTGAAGGCTGAGCACAGCAGCATCTTGACCCAGCCCTCATGCTAAAAGCATGGATCTACAGAACAGATCCTAGGGCAAACCCACATGCCCTCCTTGCATGCCCCACTGCCCCTGGAGCCAGATCCAGAGCCAACCTGGCCAGCATCCAGCCCTAACTGGCCCATCTTCTGCCTGACCTTTCTCCCACAAGGAAAACCATCCAATTTCTTACTCCAGACTCCTCCTGTCACAGCACCTCTTGGGTCACATAATGTGGCAGTGGAGAACTACACAGCACACACACACACACTTACCACTTGCAATTTCCTCTTGCTGAGAGGGCAGAATCCAACGGCATGAGATTTAACACATCCAAGTGCCAGGGTCTGCACATTGGCCACAACAACCCCATGCAGTGCCACAGGCTGGGGTCAGAGTGGCTGGAGAGCAACCAGGCAGAGAGGGACCTGGGGGTGCTGGTTGATGGTAGGCTGAACATGAGCCTGCAGTGTGCCCAGGCGGCCAAGAGGGCCAATGGCATCCTGGCCTGCATCAGGAACAGTGTGGCCAGCAGGAGCAGGGAGGTCATTCTGCCCCTGTACACTGCACTGGTTAGGCCACACCTCGAGTACTGTGTCCAGTTCTGGGCCCCTCAGTTTAGGAAGGAGGTTGACTTGCTGGAACGAGTCCAGAGAAGGGCAAGAAAGTTGGTGAGGGGTTTGGAACACAGCCCTATGAGGAGAGGCTGAGGGAGCTGGGGTTGCTTAGCCTGGAGAAGAGGAGACTCAGGGGTGACCTTATCACTCTCTACAACTACCTGAAGGGAGGTTGTAGACAGGCTGATGATGGTCTCTTCTCCCAGGCAGCCAGTACCAGAACAAGAGGACACAGTCTCAGGCTGCGCCAGGGGAGGTTCAGGTTGGATGTTAGGAAGAAGTTCTATACAGAGAGAGTGATTGCCCATTGGAATGTGCTGCCCGGGGAGGTGGTGGAGTCGCCGTCATTGAAGGTGTTCAGGAGGAGACTTGACGGGGTGCTTGGTGCCATGGGTTAGCTGTTTGGGTGGGTTGGATTGGTTGATGGGTTGGACACAATGATCTTGAAGGTCTCTTCCAACCTGGTTTGGTCTATTCTCATAAAGGTTTATTCTAATAAAGAGAAGGCAGCCCTCTTCTGCCAGCCTCTGTCAGCTCTCACATCACAGTCCTCTTCAGAGTATGACATTTTAAGTTCTTTCAATCAGAAAACCATCCCCCACCACAAACCTGACCCAATAAACACACCATGCTCATGACTTTGTGAGGTCAAGCCATACCCACACACATTGATGTGCCCCAAGACAACACAACCTAAGGATCTAGGAGAGTCTCACATTCAAGGTGATTCAAACTTCATCCATCTAATTCCATCTATGATCTTTGATTTTAGAAGCATAGAATCAATAAGGTGGGAAAAGACCTCAAAGATCATCAAGTCCAACCTGTCACCCAACACCTCATGACTACTAAACCATGGCACCAAGTGCCACGTCCAATCCCCTCTTGAACACCTCCAGGGATGGTGACTCCACCACCTTCCCGGGCAGCACATTCCAATGGCCAACAACTCTTTCCGTGAAGAACTTTCTTCTCCCCTTAAGCCTAAACCTCCCCTGGCACAGCTTGAGACTGTGTCCTCTTGTTCTGGTGCTGGTTGCCTGGGAGAAGAGACCAACCCCCACTTGGCCACAACCTCCCTTCATGTAGTTGTAGAGAGCAATGAGGTCTCCCCTGAGCCTTCTCTTCTCCAGGCTAAACAACCCCAGCTCCCTCAGCCTCTCCCCACATGGCTTGTGCTCAAGGCCTCTCCTCAGCCTTGTTGCCCTTCTGTGGACATGTTCAAGAGTCTCAATGTCCTTCTTAAATTGAGGAGCCCAGAACTGGACACAGAACTCAAGGTGTAGCCTAACCAGTGCTGAGTGCAGGGGCAGAATGACTTCCCTGCTCCTGCTGGCCACACTATTCTTGATGCAGGCCAGGCTGACATTGGCCTTCTTGGCCAGCTGGGCACACTGCTGGCTCATGTTCAGCCAGCTGAGGAGCTTTTCCACAAAGCTCCTCTCAGACCTGTGGCTGGAAGAGCCTGGAGGCATGTTTATCATCAAGAAGAGCTGGGGACTTCTAAGCCTATTGCCAGGACAGTAACAAAGCATCGCAGAGCCCACACCAGGATCCACCTGAGGTAGCCCCCACCCACAGCTCATTTTTATAACATATCAACAACACTTTTAACACATCTGCTCCTATTTCCACTTGCATTCAGCACTGTGTCAGGTTCCATGCAGGCTTTAATTCCTAGAAATTCAGGTACATCTGGTCAGCACGAATTAGGAAACTAATTAGCAATGTTATTACATGCTGGGAAGAGACAATCAAACAGCTCCAGTTGCAAACACCAAGCTTCAGGGATACCCAGGTGGCAGGTTGGCACTGGGCAGGGATGTAGGAACTTTGAAGGGCCTTAAGCTTAGAGCACTGAAAATCCACCTTAAGATTTGGGGTGATTGCTTCTGGATTTGTCCATTGGATAAGATCAGCAGGTGCCTCCAAGACCTGCAGGAACTAAGGAGCCTGAAGACATGTTTATCATCAAGAACAGATGGTGACTTCTAAACCTATTACCAGGGCAGTAACAAAGCATTGCAGAGCCCACAACCTGCAGGAACTAAGTAAGGGGCTTTCCTAGGTCAGGGAAGGATGGTGAATTTCAGCAGGGTGAGGCAGACCTCCACGCTTCTGACACACATTCATGCTGCATTTAAAAAGAAGTCTGATGTTGTGCACTAACAATATCAGACTAGGCACACAGCACCCACAGAGGCATCTTCCCCTACCTGAACCCTCCCCAGCACTATGCCCATAACCCCTGCAGATATCATGGAAGGAGTCACTATAATGTAACCACCAGCCTGCTGTCTAACCTACAAGCCTTTGACAGGAAGCACAGAATTATTGAGGCTGGAAAAGACCTCTGAGATCATCAAGTCCAGCTTATGACCCAACACCACCACATCAGCTAAACCATGCCACCAAGTGCCACATCCAATCTTTTCTTAAAGACCTCCAGTGATGGCTACTCCACCACCTCCCTGGGCAGTCCATCCCAGTACCTCATCAGCCTTTCTGTGAGGAAGGGCTTCCTAATATCCAACCTAAACCTCCCCTGGAACAGCTTCATACCAAGCCCTCATGTCCTGTCACAAGTTCACAGGAAAAAGGTAAAGACAAATCCCTGATTTTCCATAGAAAATAACAGGGATAGTGGCACCTCTAGAAAAAGCTTTTTGCCTATGTGGGCTCAGATTTGAGCAAGGTGAGATACAAAATGCCACACTCTGTAAAGCATGATCCACTCAAGGCAGAAGACAGACTGCCACCAGCTTTAATGAGTCTCACATCAGGCCTTATTTCCCACGCCTCAATAGCATCTTCTGCCCCTTACTGCTTTTCAAGCATGCCCTGATTCCTGTTCATTATTTTAAGGGAAGGAACAGTCAATCCAACCCAGAGAGGCCATCAGGATAGGCAAGCTCAAAGCCAGCAAAAAAGCAGCAGCCCCATTGTTCACAGTGGTAGCAAAAGGTGTTTGGAGAAGGCAGCCCAGCTCTCAGGACAGCTCACCTCTGTACAAGTGACTCAGCCTTTCCAAGGCATTCAGCTCCAGCAGTGAGCTGCCTCTGATCTCATAAACACATTATTTCTAGCTTAGCCACAAGGATCTAGGAAACGAGCTTCAAATCCTGCCAGGGTGCCTGAGGGGACATCAAGCACTCAGAAATGAATCAGTGGCCAGCAGCCACCACCCATTCCACCCTGGCATGTTGGACCAGCACTGCCTCCATCCTGATGTACCCCACCATGCTTGCTAGCTTTCACCTATGACCATCAGCAAGTGAGGAATTAATGAGTGTTGGACTGGATGATCTTTGAGGTCTCTTCCAACCAGGTACATTCTGTGATTCTGTATTTCTGGGTTGCTCCAAGAAGCCCAAGGTACAAGGCAGGCCTCCTCAGGTTTGAGCTGGCTGCACTTCCCACAACAAGCTCATGCCACCCTGTGCCCTCACTGCCATGACAGCTCTGCTAACAGGACAGGCTGGTGGCACAGCTTGTGTCAGAAATGACGATGTGGATATCAACAGCTGCAGCTTCAACTTGCTGGCACAGTGGGCAAAATGGGGATAACACAGCAAGGTTCACTGTGATACAGAGGAACAGAATTATACAATCATTAGGGTTGGAAGGGACGTCAAGGATCACCTAGTTCCAACCCCCCTGCCACGGGCAGGGACACCCCACACTAGATCAGGCTGGCCAGAGCCACATCCAGCCTGGCCTTAAAACCCTCCAGAGATGGGGCTTCTACCATCTCCCTGGGCAACCTGTTCCAGTGTCCTGCCATCCTCATGGTGAAGAGCTTCTTCCTAGGATGCTTTTTGTTTCAGGTCAGGGAGGGACAAGCAACCACAAAGGTCTCAGATGGCTTGTGTGGCCATGGGAGCTGCCCAGAGTGCTGCTCCAGCCCACTGAGCTCACCTGCACTTTGGCAACACTCTCTTGCCTTTGCCACTGACCCCCATGCCCTTCACCTTATTCACAGGCACCTTGATCAGCAGTGGCATTAAGACATCTTCCTGGGGGACTGAGGGCACAGAAGCATGGCTTTTGTCTTGCCACACACTAGAGTCTACCTAAACCTCAGACCTACACAGGGGCCGAGCTGAAAGGAGGGACCCAAGTCTATACACAAGAGGTGTCATCTACCACAGGGCAAGAAGCACCTGAATTTTACTTTTCCTAGGTCTTTTCACCAGGAAACTAAACTGCTGTTGGTTTTGCCTTGACTATTGTGTTCAGTGAAGCAATGCAGAAGTGTCCCCCCACCCTGGCACCGCCTGCAAAGGCATCATTTTAGTCACCATTGTTATGCTGATGACACGCTGATTTGTGCCCAGATCCCAGATGACCCTGGAAAAGCAATTTCCTGTTTGATGATGTGCCAGAGAGACATCAAGTCTGGGATGTCCAAGACTCTCCTAGAGCTCTGATTAACATTTCACTCCTGGCTGTTCCTCTCCACAGCTGCATTACACAGCCAGCCCGTGGGCTTGCAACCTTGGGCTTGCCTGTGGATCCAGAACCTTCTGCAGTTACTGTTTGGGTTGAACCAGACACGTGAGACTTTCTCTTTCCTGTCATCCGTGAAACACAAAGAGGCTTCCTCAAGGGGAGAGGAGTTTTTAATTAATGCCATTTGCACATCTCGTTTGGATCAGGGCAATTGTCTCCACAAAACACCCCCACACACACCCCACCCAGACTGTTTGCTGTGCAACATTCTGCAGCTGAAGCCCTTCCCGGTTCCCGACGGGAACCAGAGCACATTACATCAGCACAGACATCTATGCAACGTTCCTAATGAAGTTTCAGATTGATTTTCCTCCTCAAGGTTATCTGTGATGGTACCTCCAGGCACATTAGAAAACTGATGGTTTAGAACAGTTTGCTCTAACAGGCTTTCTACAGCATCCTGTGACACACAGCAATTATTTCTGGAAGGCTGAGCTATTAAGGACTAGAACCTGAAAAAAAAGGAAAGAAAGAGGAAAAAAACCCACACAAACTCAAACCAAACACAAACAAAAGCCACAAACCAACTTTCCAATGGATAAGAATATTGTTACCTATGTAACAAACTGAGTATGATGAAGAGTCACAAAATCCATTCTAAACTCTAACTGGCTTCGTATCAGTTTGGGTGGACATCAGAAAGACTCTCCTGTGCAAACACCTTTGGGAAGATTTCCTATGGAGATCCTGACCAAGATCTCCATTGACCCTTTCTCTGTGCTCCTCCTCAGTAAAATACACCCTGCAGAATCCTGGTTGTCTGCAAAGGACAAGGAGTGAACAGCACAGAGGGGAAGGGATGAGGTAACTGAGATGAAGCTGTAAGCCAACAGATAAGGATGATGAAGAAAAAGAATATCAAGAAGAAAAAAAATCTCAGTACTGGAGCCTTAAGGACTGGCAAAGGAAAACAGGGAGAGAGAAAACTACTGAAATGATCTAGGGGGGGAGGGGAAAGAAAGACAGAGTGAAAGAAAGATGGTAGAATGTCAAAGCCTAAATACAACAACAAATCACATCATGCATTCTTCAGTTCCAGTGACCTGCAGGGTGGTGGCCTCCCACCTCCAGACAGGCTTTGCCCAGGGGATCTCGCCCACTGGACACAGGAAAGCTGCCAGGTTGATTTTAACACCCTATTACTGAGCAAGCACTGCCCCACATAACCAACCCACATTCCTCAGCAGCAGTTCTGCACTGCTCCTTTCATTAAACAGCTGCTAAGGTTTTGGACAGCCAAAAAGAAAAGGAAGAAGCAGAAAATCCCTGACAACATCACTTTCATATTTAATTCCCATGACTGTCACACACACAGACCCCTGTTGTACACTGACAGACACAGCCTTGAGCCAACTGCTGTGGCAGCTCTCTGAACCAAGCCTCTGCCTGTTCACTGCTTTATATCTGCACAGGAGATGGGTGCTGACATCACTTTCACTAATACACTGTGCCACCAAACATAAAGCATCATCCATGCTCCCTCAAGGATGGTTCCTTGTCAGAACTGCAATAGGTAAGTCAAGGAGCAAGGGTGCCAAGAACAAACTTGGTACATGCACAACTGAAGGTCTCCAAGCCACATGCCATCACCACCTGGCTGCACAGCAGATTGTAGCACAGCACCCAAAAGGAATGCTCTGAAATGAGCAATTACAAGGATGTCAATTTCCTTTCTCCTTTCCTCCCTAGCCATGGCATGGTAAGAACAACAATGCAGTGCTTGGCATAAGTTTATCCCCGAGGTGGGAATCAAAAACTTGCAGACAGCTGCCATAGCAAAGCAACTCCATTTGTGGAGCACATTCCATATTGACCAGAAGGAGCTGGCAGCTCCTTCTAGGGCCCTCACAGCACAAAGGCAACAAAAGCAAGTCCAATACACACACACACACAACCCCTTCACTATAAAAATTACTTAGTTTGAGGGAAGAAGGAATTTTCATGCTATTTCCCCACCACAACCAGGCAATTCCTCCTCCCCCTCCCCCCCCCCATTTGCAGAAGGATCTCCAAGCTCTCATTACTGCTGGCCTAAAACATTTCATTCCTGCCCACTCAAATCTGCCAAAAGAGAAATGAATCATATGCCAATAAAACTTGGGGTCCTGAGCATGTGTTTTGAAATTATTCTTCACGGTGAAACATGTGAATGTGAGCCCAGCTCCAGCAAGGGCTGCCAACTTCATTCATGGTAATTAAGCAAAGCCACACACGTTTCAGGGGATATTTAAGGAGTGCAGAGTGTTCCTATGGGGACTGGACTCAAGAGCTACTCCACGAGCAGCTACTGCACTTTAGAAACATGTTAATTACCCTGCAAGGAAAAAGCCTCCCAGAACAAGCAAGGATAAAGAATTTGGCAATACCTGCACTGACATTTTCTACAGGGACCAAGTCCTTCTGCTTAGTTATTGGCTCTGATGATAAGTGGGATGGCAGCTCCTCTGTGCCACAGCTTTGGACTCAGTCCCCTTAAGTGCACAATCCAAACTAAAAAAACCCAACACTTAGGAGCAGATACAGGCTTTTGCCTGAAGCTTAGCATCAAGTAGTTTATGGCACTGATTCCTCAAGGCTGAGAGGACAGCATTCCACTTGCCCAGATCTGGGATCTCTGGCAAGCTATTGCCAACGTAATGAGCACAGCAATACTGCACAGCCCACCTCATCACACCCAAGGCAAGTTCTCATGCTGTTAGCTAACAAGCAACTACATCATGAAGATATTCTGCTACTAATGACAACAGGCTGCCACCCACTGAGGAGCTCTACATCCCATCCACAGGCCTAAGGACCTTATCCTTCTCCAGAGACTTTCAAGACCCATCTGGATGCATTCCTGTGCAACCTGTGCTAGATTCTATGGTCCTGCTCTGGTGTGGGGAGTGGGGTTGGACTCAATCTCTGGAGGTGCCTTCCAACCCCTAACAATATCCTGTGATCCTGGTCCATTTTACAGCAAAGCCAACAGAACCGTTGGCTGCACGAGCTGGACCATGCCTCAGCCTGGGAGAGAGCCACCCATCTCTGCCAGCACCACATGCATCAAAAGATTCCTGGCATCCCCCGTGTTTTCAGCAGGGCTCACTCATGCTGGCACAGTCCCAGCTCTGGGCTTGATGGGGGCTCAGCATGATGCTGGACAAGGGCTAAACACCTGATTTTATCAGCACACTATGTGGCAATGGCCTCCAGAAGGATAGAGCAAGTGCAGAGGAGATCTTAGCCCACATCATTTAGGCACTTTGCTTTACCACACACCTTGCCCCCACCCCACTCCCACCGGTATAAAGCAAAAAACCTCCACAGATCCTGCCATCTGTATTCACTTTCCTCCATCTCTCCAGCTCATCATCTTCCTAAGTGCCAGTTAAAAAAATAATCTAAAATCACATATTTTGTGTCTTTCATCTTTGCATATCACATCTACAACTGCCTATTTGCCTCTCCCTCCTGTTACTGGTTTTCCAAGCACCTGCTTCAGCGTCTTCTCCAACACGATCTTTATCACTGGGGGGGTGTGGGGGGTGTGTGTGTGCTGCTGCCAGCTGCTGCTTCATGTCAGAGCCCCAGGGCAGCCAATCCAGCCTGGCAAATTTTCAATCAACTAACAATCAGAACTGCACCACAGAGGCTCTGCCTTGCTCTCCAGAATCCAAGGACAGCTTCTGAAAAATAAAGTACCGCTGCACATGGGGCTTTTTGGTTCCTGTCTGTCATGATCTCACAAAGCACACTTCAGCAGGCTCAGGTTCAATCCAACAAGAAAGTAATAAGAAAAAAAAGTATATAAAAATATATATATAAATTGTCAGCCTGTCAAATCTATCATTCCACAGGCAGAATCTTTCAACTAGCAGTCAAAAAACCCTCACAAGTTGCTGGCACGAGCGTCACTGTGGTAGCCTTAAAGTTTTCCCCAGACCATGAGCAGAAAGTAGTAAAATGTAAATAAATCACTCTTGGGTGAACAAAGGGAAAACAATGATAAAGTTCTACACAATCCCAAAAGATAATGGACTTCAGTTAGTAATGTAAACAATAAACCTTTATTAGAATACAATCTTTCTGTCATTTTGCTTCTTTGCTCTAGGAGAGACTAACTTACTTCTGTTTGACCTTGGCTGCACTACTTTGTTGTGATTGGCATTAACAACAACTTCTTTGCTATTTTCTCTTGTCCCTTTTGTGTACAGGGGGAAGGGGCAAGGAGGCAGGGAAAGGCAAAGGCAGAGGCAAGGAGGCAGGGAAAGGCAAAGGCAGAGGCAAGGAGGCAGGGAAAGGCAAAGGCAGAGGCAAGGAGGCAGGGAAAGGCAAAGGCAGAGGCAAGGAGGCAGGGAAAGGCAAAGGCAGAGGCAAGGAGGCAGGGAAAGGCAAAGGCAGAGGCAAGGAGGCAGGGAAAGGCAAAGGCAGAGGCAAGGAGGCAGGGAAAGGCAAAGGCAGAGGCAAGGAGGCAGGGAAAGGCAAAGGCAGAGGCAAGGAGGCAGGGAAAGGCAAAGGCAGAGGCAAGGAGGCAGGGAAAGGCAAAGGCAGAGGCAAGGAGGCAGGGAAAGGCAAAGGCAGAGGCAAGGAGGCAGGGAAAGGCAAAGGCAGAGGCAAGGAGGCAGGGAAAGGGAGTTGCAGCTCCCCTGGTCTTTGGCCAGGGGGGTCCTTGTGCTGTTTATTAATTGTAAACACTGTATATTTTGAACATATTCATTGCATTTCATTGTGGCTTGTAATTTTTCTTGTACATACAGCTCCATTTGCTTCCAACTGAGCTGGTCTGCCTAAATTTAATGTTGGGGGGAATTTTCAGCCCACCACAGTTACCATTATTGAGGACATTAAAATGAAGTTGTCCAATAAGCTTTCTTGGTTTACTTTTTCCAGAATTTACTTTAACCCTCTGATCAATGAACTTAACTTTAATCACCATTAAGATAAAAGATACCTGATTCAATAAACTTAAAATATATATATATATATTTATCTTAATCACTGTGAAACTGTGGGAAGATGATACCAAGCATCATAGAATCATAGACTTGTCAGGGGTGGAAGGTTGGATGTTATGAAGAAGTTCTATACAGAAAGAGTGATTGGCCATTGGAATGGGCTGCCCAGGGAGGTGGTGGAGTCACCATCATTGGAGGTGTTCAGGAGGAGACTTGATGGGGTGCTTGGTGCCATGGGTTAGCTGTTTGGGTGGGTTGGATTGGTTGATGGGTTGGACACAATGATCTTGAAGGTCTCTTTATTTTGTTTATTCTAAAATAAAGGTTTATTCTAAATAAAGGACCTCAAGGATCATCTAGTTCCAAACCCCCTGCTCACATTAGATCAGGTTGCTCAGAGCTGCATCCAGCCTGACCCTAAAAACCTCTAGGGATGAGACTTCCACCACCTCCCTGGGCAACCTGTTCCAGTGCCTCACCACCCTCATGCTGAAGAACTTCCTAACATCCAATCTGAACCAATCCATTTCTATTTTTGTTCCAGTCCTATCACTCCCTGACACCCTAAAAAGTCCCTTCCCAGCTTTCTTGTAGGTCCCTTTAAGGCTCCTTGGAGCCTTCTCTTCTCCATCCTCCCTGGATGTCCTAGTACAAGTATTGTTGTTCTCTTTGCAGTTGCAGTCTGCCAGCTAATGCAAAAAGAACAAAGAAGTATGAAAAGGCCACAACAAGGCACTTGACAAACCAAGGTGTGAAGGACATTTTGCTTCAATTAGTTTTTTTCCCCCCACATGACAGCATGCAAATGAAAGGAAATCTGCAAGGTTAGTCCTGCCCAGTCAAATGGACTTCTCTCTTCTTCTCTTTCCTTTTATAAATAATCAGAAATGCCAATTTCTGCATAAATAGTTTATCTTGAATCCTGGTGAAGTAGACAGCACTGCTGAGAGCAGCAGCAGCTTTCAATGAAACTTTGGAGAGGGGAGGAGGAGGGGCTGGCTCCACGCCTGGCACACCAAGGCAGAGATGATCTTGTCTAATCAAGTCTTTATTAGCTGTGGAATGAATCCATGTTACTAATAAAGAGATACATAATGCAGAGAAGTATTTATCATGCAAAAGCGGGGGGGGGGGGGGGGGGGGGGGAGAAGCAAGGCTGCATGGTGTGAATCACAGGCAGCTAACAGGATGCAAAGAGGAGAGCTCTGTCCTCAGAGCCCTGTGCTGAACCCCAGTGCCAAAAAAAAATCCAAAATTGTTTTAGGCATTTGTAAAAAGAAAAGGAAAAAAAAGGAAAGAAACAAAACCAAAACCCAACTTCCCCCAACATTCTGTGAAAAAGCCCAGGCAGTGAAGGGAGCCCAGGAATGTCTGCCCTTGTCCATTTGCCCTATAAACCACTTCCTACCACAGCCATCCCCTCAGCCCACTGCCACACTACCAAAGCAGATCCCACTGCCACAAGTTTGGAGATCCCACTGCCAGGTTGGACTCTATGCTCCTCGAGGTCTCTTCCAACCTTATGTAAGACTTGACAGTATCACAGTATTGCTAAAGACACACTCAGTGACCCTAAGTTTTGACTCAGGGACAACTTTCAAAACCTTCCTTTTTGCCTGAACATTGTTCAGGCTAATCTCATAATACCCCCAGCTCCTGCTGCAGCAAATCTAGTCCGCTCTCTTGCAGTTATTGAGGTCTTGATCTTACCCCTCAAACGCTGCAGAAGGAACGAGCAAGCACTCAAAGCACTCCCAGCCCCTCTACACACAGAGCAAGGGCAAAGCAGAGTCACAGACTCTGCAGGCTTTATCTAGGAATGCTGCTCAACGAATTTCATTTCCACACATGTCTGATCACAAATTTCCACTTGAAATCAGACTCCTGGACCCGCACCATAAATCAGCAGTGAGGTCAATGGTTTACTGTTCATCTCACCTAATACCTGTGGCTATGCATCCTTTTGTGAACAGTCAAAAAATCAAAGAGTTCATCCTTGGATGAGTTCATCCTTGAAGTAGAGACCACCCAAGTTCACACAGGATTTTGATTCAGCAAAGGCTCTGAAAATTAGCAACTGCAACCTCAGAGCTGGCAGGGAACTGGGAGAAGCAACCCTGTTAGATGCACCTTGAGTGGCACCCCTGTCCTTAGCCTGTTTGACATGCTGTGCTCTTAGTTTGGCCCTTTACAAGGTGCCATGCCTCTAGCTACATTAGTGAAAACTGCCAGCAGCAAGTCTGAGAACTAACCACCGTCCCTGCTTGCAAAGCTCAGACTTTCCAATTGAGCAGCTCTTTTACTGTCTGGCAAGCAGGTGGCACTGACCAGGGCCCTTTCCTGAGAAGAGACATGGAAGCATAGAGACTCTGTGCATCTCCTCTTCCCATGGGACAGTTCAATCTAGTTCAAAACACATGCTCAAACACAGAAGCATGCAACATGCCACTTGTATCAGAAAGAAAAGGGAAAAACCAGATCTATGGCAGGTTTGTTTCCTTCAGGGACAGAAGGAAAAAAAGACAGAAATAAATCTACCACTCTCACCATTTTTGGCTCATGCATTATGCCACAAAGTCTGCAGAGATTGTCTTCTATGCACTTTACTGAATCAAATCACTACTGAAACTGACACCAGCGGCTCCCCTCCTGTCCGCAGAGCGGAGTCATGCTAGCAACCACAGGAGTGACCCAGACAGGATGGTGTCACTGCAGTGTCTGGGAACGGATGCAGCTCACTGTGGTGACAAGAAAAATATTCCAGAAAGGTGCAGACCTCCAAAGCAGTCTTGAGTTGTTCTCATTAAAGCCGACACAGGATCTTTTGTCATGTCACCTCCTTTGAATATGAAAGGCAGCTCCTTGACCTCACAGGATTAGCTGTAAGACCAGTTACAGGCCCACATTAATTCAACCCAGCAGATGCTGCATTAACGAGATGACAATGACTAATTAGAACACACACACACACACACACACACACACGCACCCCCATTACCTGCCAACAAGCAAGGGAACCGTGACAAACAGAGTGAGAAAAATTGGGGCAACAATCTGACAAGTTCTGTTACCTGAGAACTAGGCACAAGGGCTTTCCACCAGTGTCCGCCTTTCACAAGGTCTACATCGCTCAAGGGCATTGACACCTTGCCAATAACACAGTGGCGTGAGAATTTGTCAAAATCCACTACGGTTAAAAGCAGAGTTCTTCTCTGGGCTTCTAAAAAGGGGATTTCAAATGTGTACCTCTCCTCAAACACCGGGTTCTGCGTTTTGCGCTTCACTCCGGTCTGCTTGGAGTTCTTCTGGTCGGGAAGGAGGCAGATCTTCACGTAGGGGTTGGAGTGAGCCATGTCTTGCCTTGACCCGTCGTAGGAAATCGGAGGAGGCAGATCTTTGGCCTCGATGACTCTCACTGTCAGGTAGTTGTGCAGCAGGTCGTACTGAGTGCTGAAGTGCAGCATGCCCAGCTGGTACTTCGACAAGATCTCCTCGTCTGTCAAGGAGTCCATGTCATCGCTATTGGAGTCGAGAGAGTACAGCCTTGGCTCAAACTTCCTGAAATAGTCATCTGGGGTGTAGGTTTTCCGCAGGACAGTTGGCTGAACGATCTCTTTCTTAGCTCCTATTACTCCAAACTCAATAGGCTTAATGTCAATTAACGGAGAGCTTGGCCTCCTCGACTCTAAACCTGAATGAAAGAAATGCACAAATATGACTGTTAGAAACTCAGCTGCAGTCAGTGCAAGCCAAGCTGTGCCTCTTCAGGTACAGCTATTCTGTGTCCGTGCCATGCCCAGCACGGCAGACTCCCCAATGGGACTTTTCACCATTACATCACCGACAATTAACAGCACCTTGAAGTGCAAGCTCAGCTACCTATTCCCCCCACCCACTTCCACAGGGAATGACCAAGTGCATGATTCAGCAGGAAAAAACAAAACACAGATCTGCCCCCTTCCACTGCCTTCCCACAGGACAGAATGAGATTTTAATCAATGTACCCTCCACTTGACTTGATTCCCTGTCTCAAAGATGAAAGAGCAAGCACCAGAGTTAGCTTTTCCTCCCCACAAGAATTACATTAGCGTTGGAAGGACGACCTTACTTGAAATCCGCCTCGTGAGGCTGTAAGTGGACCGTGATGCATCTGAGGATGACCGCCTTCTGTCAGGGGAAACATCCTGAAGAGTGGGAGGCAGCTCACTGATTGCATTATCAGAGTCTCCATCTTTGTCCTCATTTTGGCTGCTTATCCTGTTAGAACAAGAGACCTTTGGGTGATTCAACCCAGCAAAAGGAGTATATTTAGGATTAAAATGCATGCTGGTATTCTGGCTCTAATCTTAGGCACACAACTCTGGATGCTGTGGGGTATTTTCTGGTCTACCTGGTGAGCAAAAGGTTGAGCAACTGGCTTCAGATCTGTGTAGGAAACAGATTCTTTATCTTTCTGCCTGTCTTTCAAAGAGAGTTATATCATTATTGGAGCACACAGGTACACGTGGCTCAGATCCTCAGAGGCATTATATGTCTTTAAGGAAGGAAAAAAAAAAGAAAGCAAGAAGAAACAAAACCCTACCAAGCCTGAAACCCAAGCAGTAGCTTATTGGTGTTAATTCCCAGCTACTCTTTGGAAGCACAGACTTTGCTGTGAATGACCCAGCATGGGAAACCACCATGCTCAGACCTCTCCAACCTGCCACACAGCTCTCAGTAAGATGCTGTTCTGCAGGTGCACCACTAAGGTTTCAAAACTCTCTCTTATAAACACAGGTCATTAAGAGCTATTTATTGGTGTGCATTTTCAACTAACTGGCTGCTTTTTATCCACTTCCATAAACCAAAAGCAATTCCCAGCAGAAAGCAATTTTACTGCCCAAGGGTTTTGGTGGCAGGAGGGAAGTTGGCAGGATGTGAATAACAAAGCAAGTTTCGATGAGAGCTGTGGCACCTTTGAGAAGGCTCCACACACAGGTCTCACTTCAATTTGGTTTTATTTATGTACACACAGTGTTTGTTGTCATATAAAACAATGTTCTGGTTAAAAACAAATAAATAAATAAAAGCAATGTGTCACAGCCACAGTGGCTCACAAAAGCAGTCCTGACCTCCTCCCAGCCTTGCCTGAAGGAAGAGCCAGAGTAGACAGTAACAACTGCCAGAGATAAAGCCTGCAAGCGCACCTTCAGAGGGGAGCTGATGGAAATGAAATCACATAATGCTGGGTGATGTGTAGTGCTTCATGCCAAGTGAGCCTTGTGGTTAACCCATGAGACAGAGCACTCCACAAGATAGCAGCATATCATGAGGAAAGCATCAGTGTGAAATGAGCAAAGCAAAGGAGAATACTAGGTGAGCTCTGCTCCTGATTCACCCTTTCTACATGCATGGCCTGGGTATAAATGAAATGTGTTGGATCACTTGCTTCCCTAACCAATGACTTGAGCATAGCAATAAATACACTCTGCACAAAGCAGTCAACTTGCAGAAAAGGCCCCCAAATGTAAAATAAACTTCAACTGGAAATTCTCATCCAAACCCACAAAGTTCACAGCAGGATCCATGCAAATCTCACCAATTGAGTGACACAGCTCATCCACATTAAAAGCCAAAACAGTCTGTTAATAATCACAACCAAACCCTGTGCTAAAAGGAGCACACAATATTTGCACAACTCCACAGCCCAGATCATGTGGTTTGACATATAATCAAGCACTTGGAACACAAACAGCTTTTCCATGCAGAAATGAGGATCTGCACAACCCCAGGTGGCATTTGGATACCCTAGTGTTTGAGAAGCAAATGCACAGAACGAGGAGAAGGCAGAGTGAAAAGGGAATCAGGAAGAGAAGCATTAAGGATGTTCTACAATGGGTAAACGTAATAGTAAGTTAATAACATACAGATGACCTTTAGTAAGGAAATTGCTGCTGAGCCACAATAATTTTTCCTCAAATAAACTTTGGCTCTGGTTAAAGCAGCAGCTCTGTTTCTGTTTAATCTGAACCTTTGGGAAGAGGAGTTGCATGCTGATGTTAATTCAGTCTCACAGAGCCTGTGCTGTTTATCTCTGAGGTTTGTGTAGAACAGTCCATAACAGGGAGCTCCAACATACACCTTCATTCCCAGACCATTTCTGAAACGACCAGGATACAAATGCTCCTCATGACACAAGAGGTTGCCAGGCCATTTGAGCCACTATAATCACCCTCAGTGATTTTTTTCCCCTCATAAGATGCCACTGTAAGAAGTTTAGACAGTGAGAAAAATCAACACTCTCCCAAGAAGGGCTTAAACTTGCAGCTTCAACATCCCCTCCTGAATCTGCAGGACACTAAGGTGTCTCAGGGCTGTCAAAGGGAAAAAAACCCACAGGGAAAAAAATAAAAGATAGATTATTAAGCAGATATTTGGATATTTGCTAGTAGGCCAGGGAAGACCATAAAAGAAGTCTTCTGAGTGTGGAGAGTATGGAAGGAGCAAACTGCATTCTGCATTACACCAGTGTCCTGAGGCCATGAAGCAATGGCAAGACTAACAGATCTCAGCTGAAAACCTAGATCTATTTTTAAAATACAATAAATTGATTTGTTCCCAAACCCATTGCATACATCTAGATGCAGGCTATGGTGATATCAAATCCATCTTCCTTGGTAAGGGTTTCCACTGAATCCAAACCCCGCTTCTCAAAGGGGGAGAAAAAGGACAAGGGGTCACTTAGCATATACAGATCTCTAAGAACTTAAAACCACATCCATTAAACATCTTATCCTGAGACCAACCCCAAACTCTTCCTCTGCTCACACATCAAACTCCAGACATTATTTCCTGCTTCCAAAACCACATGCAGATATTTAAGAGTTTATAACTAATGCGGTGAACAATAGAAATCTGAACTGACTTCTGAATTCAGAGCCAGCTGAGACTGCATGGGATCATTTCCACCCTAAACCTGTACACACAGAAAGCATGGCCCTGATCCTTTTTATCTTTCAGACTCTTGTTCCTCCACAGGCTTATTTTCTCCTGTCTTTCCTCCCATAACCCTGCCTCCTTTCCCTCCTTGTATCTCCTCCTTTGCCCTCCTTACTCGAGTCATTCTTGGGTTCTCTCACCAGCTTCCACCCTGGAGGCTTAAAGCATCTTCATCTTCCCTGGCAGCACCCTGGCTCTTTGCCAGCTCAAGAAGAGGAGCCAACAGCCTTTCCAAGCAAACAAAGCTTGACCTCCAGGTTCCCACCACCATGTGTTAACAGACATCCTTAGAGACCACAGGATTTGCAACAGTTCCAGAGGAGATGGCAGCTTCACTGAGCCTAAGGCATGGCAGCATCCACACCTTCTCACAAAGCTACCACTCTCATGTGTCCTCTTTGGTTCCTGCTGCCCCTTTCAGGTATTGTCTCTGGGAACTCATCTTCTTTCAGCACTAGACCAGAACAGGAAGATCCTAACTACATCAGGATCACATGAAGAGGGGAGAACATACGGATACCTGACCTAGGCTGCAGTCCCAGGGACCCTACCCAGGGCTGCTAGCATGAGCAGGCTCAGAATAAAAGGCAACATACTTGAAAAACTGGGCTTGCCTTCCCACCCTCCCACCCCTCCTTCCAGAGTGCCTTGTCTTCTGCTTATGGCCAGTCCAGTAAGATCACTGTAGAGTCTTTCAGATGGAGCAGGACTAGGGCAAAAAAATTTTATGAGCCCAGAGGTCTCCATATTCTCTCCCTGTGGCATAGTCTCCTCATCTGTTATCACCATACACCCAAGTTTTGAGATCAGAAGAACGGAGCTTCAATCCTTACAATGCCAATTTGCTATAGACAGAAGGATCCAGCAGTCAAAAACTACACCATGGAACAATCACTCCACACTCCCAAACACACAGTGTCCCTCCTGCCCCTCAGTACACCAGAGAAACTCTGAAGCATCCTTTCACAACAAACCTACCTACTTGTTTCTCATGTATGTAACTCTTCCTGCAGCAATCCTCCTACATCCAATTGCTGCAACCTCAATGTGCTCTCCCGTGTGCCATACTTTCCTATTTAGCATTGATTTTGTTTCCATTTCCCACTGATTGCAGGTGAATTCACTTCTGTGCACATACCAGACTCTTCAATATGCTGCTCCATATTGAAAACAACACTAACACATCTTGGATATCCCTATTTTCATTGCTTCAGCATTAAGTACCACCCTACTCTACATGGATTCAAAAAAGAAGATGGACAAGACTGATTTAAATGTGAGATAATTTCTCGCAGCATCAAGGCATGGACCTTCCAGATCTGACACAGAATAGCAGTAGGTACTCACAGGGGCAGATAAAATTGACTGAGCATCTCAGTGCCTGTGTACCAACTTCTGAGCATCACATGACACACTAAATAGGCATCTCCTGCGCCACAGCTTCTGACCACACTGAAGCTATGCCCATCAAGTTATCTGCTCTTACAGAAAACAGCCTGGCTGCCAGAGTAGCCACTAGAAGACAGGTGACCTCTGCTCCTTTCTTGTTTTCACTAATGCCTCCAAGGGGTCACCTCTGTGCTGCAGATTCCCAAATGAAAGGAAGCAGAACAGAGAAAACTTTACTGACTTTCTCTGCAATAGATTTGCAAATGCACTAATCAAAGCCCCAGATAAAACCTGATGCTGCCTCTCTTGCTCTTTAATGATTCGAGAGGAAATCTTGATGAGCACCAAGATGACGCAGGAGATCAAGTCTTACTAAACGAAACCTTAAATGAATTTCCCCTTCAGAGCACATATGGGGTATGCCTTTCATCTGCCTGTATGATAACCACCTTCATTCTAAGAAAAGAAAATATTCCAAAACAACCTCATGAGGATTTCATCCAAGCTGGAGTGCTCAGAAGGGCTGGTCCATCGGAAGAGGAAATAGGACTGGAGACGAACAGCATCTTTTGGAAAGGGCTCACAGCTCAAGCAGTTGTCAGCTAGTTTGCAGAAATCACTCCTGCCTTGCCCATTGGAAAAGTGTTTTACAAAGACTAACCTGACTATCTGAGCTAAGAGGGCTGCCCTTTTTCACCTTGCTGTTTGTGCAGCCTATGTTCCCATCCCCTGCAGGAGGTTCCTCCTTTCTCCATGGGATCCTCCAAATGTCCTATTTGCATTCTGTATCACAGCTGAGTAGCCCCTACTCCTCAGGGAAAGCTAGGAAATTGCACCTCAAAACTTACAGCCAGGCTGGAGTTTGAGCAGGAAAAGGTCCCAGGATCTCAACTTCATCTTCATTTGCTTGACAACAGGTACAGTCGAAGCACTTCTGACAACAATTTCTGCAAGTCCACCGACACAGCAAGAGATCCGAGATTCTAGCAAGGAGACCCTGAAGCCATTGGAAACCAAAGTACAAGATTACAACCCATCAAGAGCTGTTGAAAAATAACATGCAGCTGTATTTATGTTGGTGTTTCTGCAACAGAACATTAAGAACTATATTTATCTCACCTATATCAACAGAGAAGTGCTATGCAGTTATCAGCCCAGCTACACTGATGTCATAACTAGACAGGAGAAAATAAGCATTCACCACAGGTATTTTCCCCTCTAGCAGCAATGTATTATTATGTAGGTTGGCAAGAGGGTGATTTACAAAACACTATGGCACAGCAATATGCTAGAGTGAAAACATGCTTATTCTTTCACACACATCAACAAACTAATAGATCAGCAAATACACAACAGAAGGAATTAGAAACAGAAGGTAAGGGAAAGCTCTGATTTAATCCAGCAAGGGTCTATTTAATTAACACAGCAATCTGAACACATTTCATCCCTGCAGACGTATCAGTAGGTGGTATTTGTATGATCTATATGTGTGCAGCATTGCAGCCCAAAAACTTGACACTAGAATGGATTAACAGAAGCACACTGTCCTCATGCCTCCCCTCTGCTATGATGGTTAATTTAACGAGAAACCTTCAATGATTTTTTTTCCCCCCCATAAGTTACTTGACCCAGAAAAGTATTTCATTCTTTAGGTTTCCACTGGCAGTGCCACCTGTAACAGTGCTCCTCTGCTGTGACTGCCACAGGGTGTGAGCACCCCATGGCAGGGGCAGCAGGCTGCTGTCCCACGTCCATGCCATCCCTATGCCCTTCCCTCCACTTCAAAGCTCTGCAGAGGAGCAGAAAAACAAATCTTACTAGATTTCCCACCCACACCAGCTCCAACATCTGCAACTGGTAAGAATTCATGAAGCAGCACAAGGGCACTGCTAATAAAGGACAAAACTCCACGGTCTGAGAGGACACACAGGGCTGCAAGAAGAGCACAGTGTCTGCATATCCAGGGTCAAATTGCTTTACAGTTGTGTGTGACCTTCAAATGTCCCCAAGAAGCTGAAGGAGTAAAGCAAGAGCAATCTTCTCCATAGATAATCCCCCAAAATAGTGCCAACTCCTGTGGTATTCACAAGTGTGCAGATACAAGGGCACTATGACACCATGCAAAGGGGGTTTCCTCTTAGAAATACAGAGGAGACTCCACAAGAGCATTGCTCTTTGCTCCAGTACAACACACAGTTCTTCCCATGAACAAAACCTGAACACTGAGGGGGGAGATCAAAAGAATCACCAGCCCAAAATGCAGTGCATTACTTATATCTAGGACATCAGCAGAGTCAGAAAATACGAGACAATCCCCTCAGGATGGAGTGAGGAGACAGAGCAGAGAGTGAATCATCAGATTAACTCACCTCATTTATTGGTTCCAACTGTCCTTTTAGACATCCAGGATGAAGCAAAGGGGAGCAAAATGAAAAAGACAAAAACAGGTTAGCAATGCTCAAATAACTTTAAATTTTCTGCCATGACATGCCCTGGCCTGGGATGAGCTTAAGTTTCTGAGAAAATAGTACAGTACCTTGGAGATATTAGAGGCAGGAGAGGTCTCCCGACCAGGCATCAGCTTCTCCTATTTACAGGCCTTCTCTACCAAGCTCCCTCTGCTCCTCTTTCCCCAAGAACAATCTTCCTAAACCCATCTCAGAGCACAAAAATCCTGCTCATTGTCCCTTGCTAGTGGGGTATCTCATGCCACCATTCCCCCTCCCCCCCAATAACCTGTCTCTAATTTCACCAACTACTGACAGCAAACCACATCCAAATTTTCCAGTGGGATGGGGGGGAAGGGGGGGGGAAGTATTTCCTCCAGATTCAGTCCACACCAACAGTCTCAATGCCAACTTGTTAAACCAGCATTTCCAGACTCAGAATACTCTCCATCACACACACATCACTTGAGGTAGCC
Organism: Melanerpes formicivorus; assembly: GCF_026170545.1. Lineage (NCBI taxonomy): Eukaryota > Metazoa > Chordata > Aves > Piciformes > Picidae > Melanerpes > Melanerpes formicivorus. Next base: position 8,693,054 of record NW_027142366.1, on the reverse strand, counting down.
GTGCACCTTTGGTCTCATCCTCGGATGTGACTTGAAGAACACACAAATTAGAAGCGCTTAAAACTTGAGTCACACTGAAAACCTGCACTGCAGCCACTTTCCCCAAGTCACAGAAAGAATCTACAGCAAAAGAAGGAATCATTGCAAGCCAGTGGTTTATTCCCAGAGCCACCCTGAGAATATTATGCTCGACTCACTTCATTCATGGAGGTTTAGTAGCATTTCAGATGCCTGCTCAAATCTCTGTTCTATTGCTTTCCCTTGACAACGTTTAGGAGCATCCTAATTGTCCTGGCTGCCTTTTTATAGGGGGGAATCCCTGAAACAAAGCAAACAACCCACCACACAAAAGAAACAAAGAACAAAACAACCTACAACCCCCCCACACCCACTCTGCCCCACAGAAATTGGTTGCTAGCTCTATGCTCATAGCAGAGATAAGAGCGGTCTTGTATAAAGAAGCTGGGATGTAGGAGTTGCCTCGAGTTTAAAGAGCTCTCCCATGGATCACATTTTGGCACAGACTTGGCTTTATAAACCCAGAGACCAGTGCTTGGTGAAAAGGCCACCTCTTGTTAGAAGTGGAGACTAAGAGACTAGAAATGCTGCAGCACAATGTGACAAGAGAGCGATTACCAGATACCCATGGACCAATTGTTTAAGAAAACTCTTCGGTGGTTTAAAAGGCTTTATCATTCCTTATTCATGCAATGTTGCAGCCAAAGTGACAGAGGTTTAGCAAAGCTGCAACATGCATATTTAAACTGCTCTGAAATGAAGTGGCTGGATCCATGCCACACGATGGAAGGCTGTAGCACGTGCTGTGTGAAGGAAGCCCACAGGGACACACGGGTAGGCTCCTGTCAGAAAGCCCTTCTGCTCACAATCAGCCACCAGTGATGTGAAACCACACTGGAGTGCCACCAGCCCCAAGAGCACACACAGGGGTCCCACAGGCACCATAATGAAATGAGTCTGTGACCACCCACAATCTCCACCAGGAAACAGGAGGACAGCAGTAAGAACTGAAGATTATAGCACATGAGAGTTAAACAAGCAACCTGTGACATCGTGGCTCAAATGCAGGGGCCCATGAAAGGAAAGCAACCATAACAAGCTGTGTTCATCCACCTGGCTCACAGCAAGCTGGAGGGTCGAGACTGAGGAAGGGCTGAGATTTTAGGAAGGATGCTCTAGGAGGCAGGTTCTGAGGGATCCCAGGGAGCAAAGCTGCTGCAATGCACTTGGCAATCCCAGAAGCACTCAGCTCCCAGGGTCAGGAGAGCACCATCGCACACCACCACCTTCTTTCCAGCTGGGCAAGCAGGAAGCAACCCAGCTCTGTGTGTGCCTCCAGGCAGAACTAGAGCCCTCACGGAGGGCTATCGTCCCTGCTGCATCTCTTGGCCTGGGCTGGGTGTGAGGCAGGGGTACATCTCCACACCCTGCTGCAGGGGCCCGGTCCCCCTGGTCTGCCTGGGCCCATGGAGGGAGCACCTGCACCGAGTCAGCACAGCCACCAGCCACAGCCGGGTCCAGACACCAGCGACAACAGCTTGCCGTGGCCGTGTCCCCAGGGATGCTGAAGGAGACTGGGGTCTCCACAGGTGACAGACCGTGTTGTGCCCCTGCAGTTACATCCCCAGGGAAGGCTCACAAGCCACACCACAGTGGCCACTGCAGCCTAGGGATGGCGTGGTCTCCCCCAGCATGACTAATATCACAGGATGGAGAAAACGACATGTCCCCGCTGCCCTCCTCCCCACCCGAGTACACCACCTGGCAGACAGAGCGCCAGCCTGGCAGCACTCGAGATCCCCGCCAGGACGAGGGTCCCCAGGAGGCGCGGCTCTGCCCCAACTGGGGTGAGGCATGGGCGCGGCCCCACTGGAGCGGGGTTCACGGGTGGCGTTGCCAGCGGGTGTCTCCATCAACGCCCCAGGCGCCCGGGCTCCCCCACGCAGCTACAAACGCTCCGCTCGGGCTCATCCTGAAACTGGGCGGCAGCCTTCGGAGCTACAGCTGGGAAACAGCTGCTGGGAGCTACAGGGCCGGGGAAAATTCGCTCCGGGGTTAAACCGGCCCGAAATTCAATCCCGCTCCACACTGCTGCGGGGATGGCGGCTAGGGCATCAGTGGCCGCCACCCCGCCGGGATATGCCCAGGCTAGAGGTGCCGATGAAGTCCCCAACGCTTCCCATCCTGCCCGCGGGGTTTAGCATCCTCCTCCCCACAAAGTCCTTGTGCGGGCTTGGGCCGGGCGCGCACCCCTTCGGGGTTCCCTCGATGCCCCCAGCTGAGAGAGGAGCGGCCGAGGGCTTCCTGCCCCGGCCCCACCTGCCCCTCCCCGGGGGCTGCCGCAAGAACTCCTCCCCAGAACTTAACCCGAAGTTGAGCACCCGCTCCGGGCACGGAGCCGGGGGACCCCGCCGCGGTGCCGGCACGCGTCCCGCAGACGCCCCAGACCCCACCGCCCCGCCTAGGGACGCGGATCATCCCGGGGCCGCGCCGCTCCGCACCCACCTGGATGTACGCCATCTTCCGCGGGGCGCTCCGCGGGCGCGCACGGCGCCTCCCGCCGCGCAGCTCCCGCCGCTCCACCCGCGCCGCAGTACGCCCCGCGGTGCGGCACCGCCCCGGGCGGGGGGGCGAGGAGCGGCTCCGCGGCCGCGTAGGCACCACGGGGTCGCCGCAGGGCGCGGGGACCCTACGCCCCTTTCGGAGGGTCGGGCAGGTAGAACACGCGTGGGGCTTGCGCTCCGAGGGGGCTGGCGGAGGTTCGGAGCGGGCCGGCTCCTGCCCGGCCCTGCCCGCGGAGCCTCCGCGGGGCTGCAACAGGTCCGCTGCAGCGCGGGCGAACACTGACCTCCAGAGGGCCCGGCGCGGAAATTCAGGGCTGGAAACCCCTCCTGGCCCCGGGGATACAGCCGGGGGTGGGAAGCACGGCGCGGCCCCCGGAGCGCGGGAGCTGCCGGTGGAAGCAGAGGCGCGCAGGTGGCAGAGTGGTGGCCTTGTCTGGTAACACGATTTTTATATCAGCGCTGCCCTCCCAGGAGTTGGCTGCGTGAGGAGATGCCATCAACACACCTGAGTTTCAACTCGGATGCAGGTGCTCTGTGAGCTGAACAAAGTTAAAACACAGACACCAGCATCTTCCCAAGCTCAGATGAGGAGCTGGTGCGAAGAGCGGGCGTGTAGCCCACAGAACACACCGAGCACCGCTTGGCTTCCGTGCTAGTCCTAGCCAGAGGCAGGGTGGGAGGGGATGTGGTCCAGCAATGGGCAGATCCCAGCACGTGGGTGGCTGGACCTGGAGAACTCAAGTAGAAAAGTGCTCTTTTTGAGGGCAAACTCTTGCTTGGAAAAGGAAAGCACAGGAAAGGTGGAGATCTATGGCTGTTCCTCTTGAGCACCAGCTTGGTACCACAAACTAGAGGTTTCCCAACATGGAGCTGTAAACAAAGGCTTCTGCCCTCAGCTTTGGAGGACTCTACAGATCCAATTCCAGCACCTTCCAGCCACACGGAGTTACACTAAAGCCTGGGCAGAAGCAGAAGCTTACAGCTCTACCCAGCTGGTTGTCAGCAGTTATGTGCTACAGGGCACTTCCCGGACTCACAACCACCCCTTTACATTTCAGTTCACTGTGGTGAATTCTAAGAACACTGAAATGGTGCTTTCTTCTCTGGAGAAGGGGATACGTCCAGCTGCAGATGCCAGCCAGCCTAAAAGCTCTGATCGCTGCTGCTCCTTGTGTTAAGGAGGAAGCTGCTGAGGCAGGGTGGCTTTGGAGAGCTCTTGCACTGCTGACCTCCTTTAATGGCCGATTTATGTTCTCATTGAAGTCAGTGCAACTCCCGTTGACTTCTGCGGGCAGGGCCATACTCTGAATTAAAACAAATAAATTCTCTTTTTTCCCCCAGGGAGGGCAGCTACCACTTTGGGAGACTAATTACCACAGTGGAGATAAGCAGGAAAAACCCTGTAGTACTTACGTGTTTCAGGCAGTTTAAAGCATATGATTAAACCATGGCACAAGCTGTTTGTCAATTTTTGCTCTGCAGTTCTTTTTAACTCCACTTCTCTCCAAGTGCTGGGATTTCAAATGCCAGCCTTTACTTTGAATATTGTTGCTCTTTTCATCTTGACTCACAACCGCCTCGATGCAGCTTGCAGTAAATGAACTTCAGGGGGTTTCATTTGTTTTTCCCTTGTTACAGCGCTGTGGAGAGAGTCTGAAACTTTTCAGACAGATGATATTTTTTTGTTTGGTTGGTTGGTTTTGACTCCTTAAAGGCAAAATGCTGTGAGTCACAAGAACTGTGGCATGCCTCCTCACTATATAAATGGCATGTGCATGTGTGTGCTTACTCCTTTGAAAACGTTTAGGACAGAGAAAGATGAACTGCTGCCTCAGCTGTCACTCACCTTTTTAGTGGCCTGCCCATATAGGCTTTATCACAGTACCACCAAGGTTGGAAGAGACCTCGAGAAGAGACATCGAGTCCAACCTGTCACCACAGACCTCATGACCAGACCATGGCACTAAGTGCCACGTCCAGTATCCTCCTGAACACATCCATGAACCCAAAAAGAAAAGCAAAAGAAGGTTTTTTTGGGGGTGGTCACTGTTATTGATGATTTTTCCATAGAAAATATTCCTTCCTTTCCCCCTCCCCACTCCCTCCCTCCCCCTTTAGTAGCAGACTGTAGCACAAAGCCATAAGATAAACGTGCTCCCTTTGCACGTGCTTGCATTTAAGTGCCTCTCGCACTGTTGCTTGAAGGCTTTCGGATTACACTCTCCCAGCACATCTCTTCACTGAGCAAACACAGCTCTAAACCAAAGGCTGTGATGGATTCGAAACAGCAGACAGGTGGTTATTGTAAAATCTAATTTCAAATCTGCATATGGCTGATGCTCTGATTAAGCTCTGCTCCCACAGCACTCAGAATAAACAGACCCATTTGACATGATGACAACATAACCTTTGGATGTCCTTTGCTGTGCACGCTGTGTCTGATAAGACACATTCCATACTTCCCACATGTAATGGCTGCAATGCAGATGGCGAGGCTTGCAAATGCCAAATTTCTACACAGAAAACAAGGAAATTAATGCTGGTTTTGCAGAGTATGATTTTATGATGGATTTCTGTTCTTACTGATGCTAATACTCGTTAGGAATAACATCAGCTAGCTCCAGAGCATGCGCTTGAATCCCTACAACCAGCCCAGCCAGCAGTAAAAATCTACCTCCAGCGCAGCAAATCTGTTCAGCAGCTTTGAAGACAAACCAGAACCAGGGATCATTCAAAATGCAATGCCTGCATGTGTCTTCCAAACCCTAGTCAGACTTTGAGCCACTTTGTGCCCTAAAGTTAACAGAGATGAGCAGTGGAGAAAGAAATAAACCTGGTGGCTGATTCAAAGGATTTTCACCTGAATCCTCCTAAAGCAACTGGCAGTGCTTTCTGTTGCAAGGGGGGAAGTAAGGAGCACAGCAGTGGTTCAAGATAAGATGAGATGTCTTACTCTGCTGTTCATATGCCAAATCCTTATCATCTCACTTAAGCCTGGTGGAATACCCAGCTACCACTCTGCCTTAAAATAAGTTTCTTATCTCCAGATGTTTTTATAAATGGCAAGCCACTGTAGCTGGTGCTTTCCCACTGCCCATAAAGCTCCAGCTTCTCTCGTCATTACAGGATTAGCTTCATTCCCACTCAGCATCATTCCTCCAACAAAGCATCTTCAATTTACTCTTCCAGAGCTCTCCCTAGCAATATGTTTGTCCCCGTGCAGGTTTCATAGAAATGAACTTTCCCTCTGTGTTTTTTCATTCTTTTTTTTTCTGCTTTGGGTTTGTACCCTGAAGAGGCAAGTCCCTGAGGTTTTATTCCAGAAGTTCTGGGCAACCAGAAGCAGAGCAGTCCAGAAAGAGCAGGAACTGGATAAATACCCCTATTTGGGAGCACAAGTGAGGCTCTGAGAAGCAGAACTACCCCAGCTGGTGAAGCAGAAAGCAGCAAACTCTGCTCACCTGCCTTTATTCCCAGCTGTGTCCCAGCAAAGACCCAACACAGTGTTGGTAAGAAGGGACAGGTGGCAGGACAGCTCTGCCTTGCTGGCCCCACACCTCCCAGTCTTTCAGCAGCAAGGATTAGCTTTGACTTTGCAGGAGGAACTTGTATTTATTCTAGTCTAGGACTGCCTCACTGCCAGGGTCTGTGTCGTGCTTTGTTACATGTGCAGAAAACACCTTGGGTGACCTGAGCTGGGCTCTGCTTCCTGCTGATGGTGAAGTTGCAAGCCAAACCCTGCCAGCTACTACCTGAGCTCATGTGCTGATTCCTTCAATCCCTTCTCCCAAATTCCCACGTAGCAGCATGTCCAGACAGCTTTGTTTAGAGTAGAGAAAGGGTCTCTCCCAGATCATTCCTGATGTGCTTCAGGGATCGGCAAGAAGCTGGGGTTTGCAGTGCCTCCGTCCCCAGCTCTGGTCCCCCCGAGGCATGAGAGGGTCATTGCAGCCGGGCTGGTGCCAGCGATGATGCAGTTTCCAGCAGGAACTGGGCTGACATCAGTGTGACAGACACAGATTCCAGCTAGTGACAAGAGGGAATAGCGCTACAAATCATTTCCATGACTCATCCAGCCTTTTGGTCTCCACTGCCTCTAAATTAACCCATCAACTCCATGGACACCTGTGAACCTGCCCGATTTGAAGCCAAGACACCATTTCCCAGCCTTCTGCATTTCCAGTGGTCAACTGCTTTGTAGATTTCATTGCATTCCCCTCCTCTTCCTCTGAATTTCCTCTTTCTCAATTTGCCTAAGCTCTTATCCCTTTCTTGTTTGGCATTACCTACCCCAGGATCTCTGTCTCCTCACATCTCCCATATCCAACTCATGCCTGTAGCCAGCAGGAATCCATTGGCACTGTCCCAACTTGTCACTGTGCCCTGGAAAGCCCTCCTCAGCTTCCCTTCAGCAACAGCCTCTGCTGATGCTGCATCTTCTGCAGTGCATCTGGGTTTCTAACTGGCCACCTGGCAGCTCCCTAATTGGCAATATTAGTAAAAACACATTTTTCTTTCTTCTTAAGTCTCCAGGAAAAAGTGGCTAAATTGGATCTAAAATCCTCAGATCCTCCTTGCCTCATCTAATTATAATGACCTTGCTTATGCCATAAAAACTGGAGCTAATCACTTGCACTCACACACTTTCTGTTTCGCCTTGAACATACATTCTGGCAAGGAACCGAATGACACAGCATAATCTACCAAAGCTGTTTCTATAGTAAACAGAGTTTAAAACCACAGCCAAAGGGCACACAGCTTCTCAGGAAGCAGGCACCACATACTAGTGATTCAAGAGCTGGAATCCAAGTTCCTGCTCAAAGGAAACCTGTCCCTGCAGGGACCCGGTCCTGCTCCATCCCAACACACTGACCAGGTCCCTGCACTAGTGCTGTCCTACCAGAGCCCTTGGTGGCTTCACACAGTGCCCCTGTGCACAAGCCCAGTGTAACCAGTTGAGGGTGTTGAAGGCAGATGGTGACTTCAGGGTCACATGTCTAAATATGAATTTGAGGTCATCTTCTTTCACTGACCGGATTTAGCAATAAAGACAGGACCTCTGTGGCCTGCGACTCGCTTGCTCGCTGGGCCCCCGCCACTCGGTGCCATTTCAGCAACGGGAGAGTCCCCCGGAGAAAGCACAGCACCGCCAGGACTCTTCTGCTTTGGAACTCACTCCTTGCACTGAGGCCAAAAAAGCTTGGATACAGTACACTTTGGGTGTATTTTCAGACTTCCGAGGAGAGAAGACTGTATTTATAGGCTAGTTGGGGTTTTCAGTTGCTTTTGTAATTCATGTGGTTTATTACTGGTTTATTCAAGCTGTAGGGCTGAGGAGTTCAGCTGCTAGATTTCTTTTCCAGGCTCACATTTCTAACTGTGCAGACACAGGGCAGAGCTATTTTTGTAATGTAAATCATTACAGAGGGAATATCTCACAGTCCCCACTGAAGCAAATTCCTGAGGAAGGGAGCTCTATTTTTAAAGAAAAGTTTTACTTAGTATTTGTTTTAATTTAATGACTGAGAAACGAGGAACATCAGCCTGAAGCCAAGAGGTACCATCCCTATTTCTCAGGAAGCCAAATTCAGCGGAACAAGAGTCATTCCTACTAAAAACAGCTGGATAGGAGATGCAGATGTGGCTTCCCAAGACCCAGAGAATTTAGTGTGACCCCAGCTGGCCCTGTACTCAGCACTGGTTAGGCCACACCTTGAGGACTGTGTCCAGCTCTGGGCCCCTCACTGTAGGAAAGATGTTGAGTTGCTGGAAGGTGTCCAGAGAAGGGCAACAAAGCTGGGGAGGGGTTTGGAGCACAGCCCTGTGAGGAGAGGCTGAGGAAGCTGGGGTTGCTTAGCCTGGAGAAGAGGAGGCTCTGGGGAAACCTTATTGCTGTCTACAACTACCTGAAGGGAGGCTGTAGCCAGCTGGGGGGTGGTCTCTTCTCCCAGGCAACGAGCACCAGAACAAGAGGACACAGTCTCAAGCTGTGCCAGGGAGGTTTAGGCTGCATGTTAGGAAGAAGGTGATTTGCCATTGGAATGTGCTGCCCAGGGAGGTGGTGGAGTCACCATCACTGGAGGTGTTTAGGAAGAGACTGGATGGGGTGCTTGGTGCCATGGGTTAGTTGATTAGATGGTGTTGGGTGATAGGTTGGACTCGATGATCTCAAAGGTCTCTTCCAACCTGGTTAATTCTATTCTATTCTATTCTATTCTATTCTATTCTATTCTATTCTATTCTATTCAGAGAGGGGGCAGAGCAAATAGGTGACAGAACCCAGGTCTCCAAAGTTAGAGATGAATATTCAAGATCCTTGCAGTGCCCACCTTAAAAAGAGAATATCTTCTAAAAAGTCTCCCACTCACCCAAGGCCATCCCTCCGAGTCTCAAGGATAAAACTGCAAGATAAGTGCTGGGAGTGTTTATGTTGCGCTACAAAATCACAGACGTCTCATCCCCTGGAAGCTGATTCACGCTGAAATAAGTCACAGTTAAAATACTCCTTTCCTATTCATAGAAACACCAAAAACTAGATCCAACTTAGAAAGAGGATGGGGAGGAGCTGGCATTTATAGTTTTCTCCTTTCCAGCAGTCACCTAAACCGTGAGCTAACACAGAAACAGATGTGGCCAAGCAGGCTTTCTTCAACTAAATCAGGGAGGCTTTGAAACAGCCCCAGGGCTGCGCAGCTGTGAAAGAGACAGCAAAAGTTGTCTGAAAGCATTTAAAGATGGCTGGAAAGAGAAAAGCTTTCAAATTCTGAAACAAATGACCAAAACAGGAAAATAGGAATTGCTTAAAGCTTTTGGGAGATTAAAAAAACACCAATCAAACAAACAAAAAACCCAAACACAAAAAAACCAACCCCAAACTACCATCAACAGCAAAGAAATCCACTTCTGAGCTGAGAAGGAACAGCTAGAGGAATGAGTCTGGGATCATTCTGCTACAAATACCAAATCACCCTTTGGAAAAACATGCCTGTGTCAACGTCAGAATTCAGCAGGCTCAAAAGAGCAGGACTATAATGACAAAAGGCTCCCTTTCCAATTGTCCCCTCCCAGCAGCAGCCCATTACATCTGGTTTTCCCATCTCGTTAAGCAGATGTGCAAAATACTGAGTCACTCACTAGAGCTCAGCTCGGTGGGTTCTAAAGTGTTTTAAAGCACTGCAATGCTATAGCTGAGAAAGAGGTGGGGTTACTGAATGGTTCTGCCTCCCAGGGACCACAGCTTCACACATCTGTTTATGCTGTTCAATTCTTCTTCCCTCCTCTTCATTCCTACATGTTTACCCTGCTGAAGAGGAAGGCTGCAAATCCAGCTAAACAAGACCAGTATGAATGAACTGAGTCCTTTCCCAATTAAAATTTCCCTCTCACAAGGAATCTCACCCCTGAACATTAATGGAAACCACACTCACTGCACACAGCAGCACACACTATGGTCTCTGCTGTTCAGATAGAGGGCTGTACCTGGAAGGCAAACCTGACTTCATCACAGACTGAAGCAACCTGATATGCAACTCTGCTCAAATCCAGGTGATAAAATTCCTCCTTGATGCTGGGCATCCCCTGTCTTTCTGAAGAAACCTGTCCTTAGATATTAGATGGTAACACACATGGTCTTGGGTTTGCTCCCTATTACATAGGTAGCAGTGTATTATGTTCTCCCCCCATATTATGCCCAGTAACTTGCAGCTGATAAAGTGATGCCATCAGGGAAGATGTCTCTGTTCCTGAGTTATGACCTGGTGTGGGTCCAGCTCTGTCTGCTCCAAATAGCTCAACTCATATCACTTGCCATCACAGGTGACAAACTGCATGCTCACTGACCCCAGAAAAGCAGTTGAAATGAGTCAAGGACTGCATTAGCCCTTTCCCAAGGGAGGAAGCTTGCTTGTCCTCCTCCCTGCAGCATCCTTTTTATGGAATTGAACTGGGGACCTGGTTAGCAACACAAGCAAGTTTCCAGTCAAAAAGGGGAAAAAAATAAATCTCTTCTTATCCTGGCTTCCTCCATCACTGGAAGAAGTGGAGCAGCTGTGGCCAGTGTGTGATCACCATCTTGTCCCCATTCCACCAGGATGCCATTAAAAGGTTATAAAAACACTGAGTGGGAGGGAGTAGGGAGTTATCCATCTGCTCCCTGCATCCTCTGCAAGCCCAGACCCATCACAGAGGGGGAGAATCTCCTGAAAGCAAATCCTAGTTGCTCACAAGGGCAAGGATGTGCCAGAGTAGTCAGGCCACTATATCCTAGTATGTGCAGGCTCCTGTCTTCAAGCAGAGCAGCACATTCTGCACCCTGTATTAACCTTCTGCTAAGTTTCTGGGGAAGCTGTGTTTGCTAAGCACTGAGAGCAAGAATTTTTATTCAAATACAATACCTGTGCACTTCATATGCAGCCACTCCAGTGGCAGTCAGGCAAATAGATACTCAGACTCATGTGCTGCCAGGGCCCCTTGATATGCAGCTCTCATTATAAAGCTCTTTATCAGCCAAAGAGATTAACTTCAGCCCCAAAATGGCCCTTTTGCAGGTAGCAGACATCACACCCCTCCAGCTGGCAGAGGTGGATGAACAGCACTTTCACTAGCCAGCATTTCTGAAGGCAGAAAGCAGTGCTCAAACTACATCTCCCACCCAACCTACAAACCCAAAAAGCTTTGGCTGAAGCTCACGGAAATCCATCAGCCCTCAGGAAAGCCATCGAGTTTTCCACTGAGGGCTGATTCTTCTGATGACCACCCACTTAGTCACCATCCTCTCCAAGATGGCACACATGCCCTTCTTTGCAGCATAACTGCTGCACTCCCTACTCTCCCCTTCCTCCCCCACCTTTCTTCCACCTTATCAATGTGGATGCTTCTGTTATCACTCTAAGCTGGATACTAATTTCAACCCCCAAGATGTCATTCTAAGTAGCTCTTAATTGCCACTTAACAGAGGGATCATTTTGGAAGACCATAGCCATGCACCTGTGAGGAATCATTTGAGTGTTGAAAGCTTGTTCTGTGACCCTACAAACGTTTAGGGTAGTGAGAATTATTTCAGTAGGCAAATTAACAAACCTGCTGCTCACACAAGCTCTGCAGAGATGTGTGGTTTCTTGGAGCACCAGGAGCATTTCCAGGGAGCAAACCACAGAAGGTAGTGTCTTCTGCTACCAGCATCCTTTAGGACCCACCATGTCTCTACATGGAAAGTGGAAACTTTTTAAGGAGCATCTGTACAATGCAAGGGGTAAATGCCACAGTGAAGTTGCATTGCTGCTGCTCTGCCCTTCAAGGCAGGCAGCCACTCAAGGAGCCAAGAGATAAGCAGACTGTTAGAAGAAACTAATCCCTGGGCATATACTGAGTTTTGGCCAAGACTTGCTCTGCTCCTGAACAAATTAGACTCCTGTGACATTTGAAAACAGACCATTTGCCAAATTCTTATCAAGATCTCCTGCATTCTCACAGCAGAAGTGACAACTGAGTGCCAGCCTGCATTATTTAGTCATCTATCCACAGATGACTGGCAGCAGTAAGGAAACAGAGGGGTGATGCTTTCTTACCAGCTAATGCCTCATATGCACCATGCCTCTTAAACCAGCTACCCTGCCAACAGGCAGCTTAATGTCTGCTTGCAGTGCTCTGGAAAACATCATACTGAAATAAAAGGGGAGAAATGGGTTTGTGGTGTTTGTCAGAGTCTACTGCTGCTGTTCTCTTCCTCAGTTCTGCGCCCTCCCCACCCTCCCATCCCCTTTTTCTTTTAAACATTCAGGAGCTGTCATTAGTTTTAGGAGGGTCTGAATGGCTGCTGAGCTCAAGTAGCCTCTGGGAAAACACAGCTCTGTACAGATGTAAGTTTTTGGGGAAGTGTCCATGATTTACAATCCTTATGACTAGCAAGTCTGCTTTTTGAAACACACTTAAATAAGCCTCCAAGGGTGTGTGTGACGAGATGCTCAGCAGACAGTGATAGCCCCAATACAATCACCTCTTTGGAGCTGAGAACTGCTCTAGGAAGACACCTCGCCGCAGAAGCCATGTCTGCACAACCTATTGAAAATGAAGTCTGAAACAGGCCTGGCAGTTCACTGGTGTTGGTATGCCTAAACGTGGAGAACTTCCAAGAAGCAGTAAGAATATATCCCTAAAAACATTGCACTGCACAGAGAAATCTTTTGCAACAGAAATAGAGGAATGACTCATTTCCTCTGTAGCTGCTGCTCCCGTGCTTCCCTTGCACAGGCAGTGGAGCTGCTCCCTGTGCCCAGTTCCCAGAAGGAACGGGGAAACTCAAGAGCAGTTTCCAGCATGTGTAACCTAGCTGAATTTCCACCAGGATTTGTCTTTAAAACTAGTAATCCCAGACTGCCATTTGGGACAGCACAGGAAACATTCATAAACTGTTCCCAAATGCTCTCCCCTTGATGGAAGCACTGGATCCCAGCATTTTAATTTTGCAGGAACACTGGGACAGCAAGCCAAGAGTTACCTCCTCCCTCGCCTCCTCTGCCCTCCCCTGAAGCGTGGCTAGTAAGCACATTGATTTGACAGGGAATTCAGCTCCAAGTTTCTCTTCCCCTCAACCTGAAACTTGAGAGCAGCAGGCTGAAAACATCTGTGGAGAAGTGGGCTGTCTTGCTGGACTTTGCTACTTTTCTTTCTGTTTCCAGGAGTACAGCAAGACTTCAGGTGAGCTCTTCCACTTTCTCCACCAAATGTTCATCACAGGAGTGTTTTTTTTTTTCCCTTTAATTTGATAGCTAGTAACCTCCACAGCATAATCCCTGGCACTCCTGTCTTCTTGATTTCTTACTCCTTTGTTTTTCCCCACACAGATTATTGTAATGGATTCTCTGGCAGGGATAGCAGCTAACAAAGGACCATGAAAACATTAGCAAACCCTTACTATACCCAGGTCAGCTTAGAGAACTGAGTATTCTCTACACAGCTTTGGTCCTGGTTTAGGGGTAGAGAGGGGAATTCCCAGGGGTCTCAGGAAATGCAGCCTGTAACTTGAGTACTCAGAATTTTTCTGAGGCTCTGAATCAGCACTGGTGTCCTTTAAAGGGAAAAAAAAAAAGGCTTAGCACAGAAGTCTGGTACTCGATGGCATTTGCTGCACACACATTTGTAACAACCTTTAGTTTTGCCTCTGCATGGTTATTTGAATCCTCCAAGACTGTTGCACAAACACAGAACATATGCTCCCCATAGCTCTGCTGCTGAGGAAGGATTACAGTGCTTTGCATCTCTGACAGAGCACTTGCAAACATGCCAATTCTTGGTTATATATTTAAAGCAGGACCCTGCAAGCAAACAGAGGAGAGCACAGGTAGTCTCTTCTGTAGGCATACCATATGCTGGAGAAACCCACCATGGTAATACAACGTGCAGGCAGATCTGTGGTCAGCCCTCCATACCCTTATTGTGAGCTACTCAGACCCCTCCAGTAAGCACAGTGCAGTGCTCTGAAACATTATCAAGCACTCAAAGAGAATCCAGATGCCCAAAGGAGTTCAGGTCTTTGCCCCTAAGTCTATCACCAGCTTTCCAGTGCTAACAGCCCTACTAAAGTGAGGCTGGTTGCTTCTCCAGCAGCTGTTCAAATTAATTATCATGTATCAGAATGCCACTTACTTCAGGGAAGACTCACCAGGCAGACATTGAAAGGTGACACACCAAATAAAACAGCCATAAAAAAAAAGGGCAAATTTCTCCCTTCTGAACTCTCCTGGAGCCTTAGGAAAAGGGAACACAAATGAGAGTCCCTTCCCCTCCAGGCAGCTTTAACTGCCATTAGCAGTACTTAATCAGCAATTCACTGCTGACCTTGGCTGCCTTACAAGAGAGGTATTTGCACAGGGATGGAAAGATTTTAAACAATTTATGCAATGAGCTGGATGCCAACAGGCTTTTCTTTGAACACCAAGTTTGAAGTGTTAAAGCATGCAAGTCCTTAGGCCCGTTAATTTTTTGTTAGCAGATTTATCATGAAAGGAAACTCTTGTGTTTCTTTAATGATTTTTCTGCTGAAGAGAATCTCAAGCTTCAAACAGAAGTGTTTCAGAGCAAGGAATGGAGAGCAGAGGATGGTTATTGCTTTTAAAGCAAGCCATTAGTCAGAGGTAATGGTATGAAGGAGGAAAAGATCTAAATACACTTCCTCCATGCTGATTTGGGTGACTGAATGTTGACTCTAAAGGAATATTCTTCCAGTCTTGGCTGGTGAGAAGTCTGTTACCCACCTGGGCTGCCTCAGCACTGTACCAACCACTGCTGCCCCTCTTCTAGAGAAGCTACTCCCTGCAAGGCAAGAGGCAGGCATGCAAAGATGTGGAGACAGATATTTTCAACCTAGCTTTTATGATTTGAAAGCTAGTGCTCTTGCTGATATTCCCTTCTTTAATAGGGAACATCAGCACAAGCCACAAGTGTATACTTCTGGCATCTTATCAAAGACTAATGAAGGACAGGTAACCTGCTGGCTTGTCCACAAAACTCCTGCTGCCTTCAGCAGGACTTCTCCCATATTTAATAAAATGTGGCCTATGAAGTTTAGAGAAGATGTGTCTGTACATGCCACACTGAAAAGCTCACACAGATACTGTGAAATGAAGTCCTAGCTCTTCATTAAGCACCACAAAAAAACAGATTTTATGCAGCAACTTGAAACTGGAGACAGGAAAACAACTGAATCCTTCTTAGCCTTGTGGCAAGACAGCCACAAACCCCAAGGTGCTCCAACTTCAGCAACAGCAGGGTCAGTGCCAGTCATGCTCCAGTCTCTCTCCTGGCTCTGCTGCATCACTCTGCACAGCTCCCAAGGCGTGAACTTCCTGTTTTCCCATGGTTTTGCCACTTGACTAACCTCCTCCTGCAGTGTGCATAAACCTGCAGATCAGAGTTTTGTGGCTGCAGGTAGCTTTTACTGAAAAAAAAGAATAGGTAACAAGGACTGTAGATCTTGAGGCACAGATGCTTTCAAACTGGATCCTGAGGCATGAATGCTGTTCATCGCCACACTGAAGTACTGAAACAAAACCACCAACTTTTTATGGCAACAGTAAGAGCAAAAATGTATTTGGACAGGAAATGAGTTTATAAATGTCTCATTACAATGAGCTGCCACTTTGAGCCTGGAAGCCCTTTCTAATAGAAGAACCCAATCAAACACACACAAAAAAAACCCGAAATAACCAAACCAGTAGCAGCTGAACACTTTGATTTAATCTTTGGTCTGATTATTAACCAGCAAAAAAAAACAGTTGTACCAAGAATGTCCATTGCAAACAGACACTTAAGAGTTACATTACTCTGCAGAGATTCAAAATCAGAAGAGGAATGTTTCAAGAGACTTAGTCAAATAAGAAGTGATGCTGTCTTTAGGATGTACACAGCGTTTTTCAACACAAAATGAAGTCACACATACAGTTTTGGTACTATAAACAAACTTGCTCTCCCCTGCAGGTGTGACTCCTCGTTCCAATCAATGTTCAAAAAAACAACAACTCCATTTGCACAGACTCTTTGCAACATTAGACTGCAGACAAAGAGAACCAAGAATCCACACTGGTGCTAGATACTGCGCTCTTTCGCCTGTGTTTTGTGTTTCAGTTTACACACAGAGGTGGAATTTACATTACAACAATGAGGACCTTGAGCAATAGCTATTCATAACCCTGTTCTGTGTACAGTATCCACGGGTTGTGAGAGCAGGGAGAGGCAAAATGCCCAGGGGATTACTCCTCTAGGTCACGTTCTCTGTACACCTCCTAGGAGATAGGGCCCTGCAGCAGCTCCAGCACACTGCAGGTACCAGTGCTGTCACGCTTGCCGTGGAGTAAGCTGAACACCATAACAGGATCCAACTTTTATCAGCTCCTTATGCCATTATGTTTTATAGCAGATAGGAAAATACAGTTAGCATTTCAGTTGTGCAACAGAGACACAAGTGAGGCTGAGATTTTCTCAGACCTCCCACAAAATGCATGCACATTGCCTTACTGGCAGGAAGTCCTTCTCCTCAAAAGGTTGCTCTAGCCTAAGACTAAAGCCAATGCATACATTTTCTCCCATCACCAGCCTTCACAAACTCAAGAACACCTTGCTGAGCAAAAGCTCACACTGAAGATCTGCCTGCATGGCTACTAAACTGGGGGGTTGCCTCCCTGTTCAGCCCTAATGGGTTTAACCTCTTTGGAAACACTGTCAAAGCAAAACTCACTGAAATCTCTTTCCCCCTATACTGCAAATCTGTCATCTTTCAATAGCTCTCCTCCAATTTTATCCCCATGTCCTTTGGCTTGCTTCCAGTGCATCTTCACTGAGAGTTTACCATCATTCTCTCTCATCCCTCGGCTCAACTTCCATTTTCTAAACTATTTATACTTTTCACCACCTCTCTTTCTCATGCATTTCCTGATGCAACTGCCTTTTCCTGCCATATCTACACTGTAGTACTGCATGCAACATTCAATGCACACCAAACACACACATCCCTTTCTAGGAAGGGATCCCTTTCCAGAGACACGGATGCAGTGATGTAAACAACCCAACAGCTGACTGAAGTGGTTATGATGCCAGAATTAAGAGCTCAAGGGTTTTTATGTCACCAGTTCAGGCAGTCACAATACCCTGGGCCAGTCACCTAGTCCTTCTTTGGGCAAAAGATTCAATGGCATCGACTGCAGAACTGCATCTTATTTCAAACACCAAGGAACAGGAGTTTGCAAAAATAGTACATACCATGGTCTGCTGTCAAAAAAGGTAAAGATAAAACACCAAGGGAGCTCTCTTAGCCTTAAATACCATGTGCAAAGAACATTTGATCAACACTACCTATAAATACAGGTTTGTAGTAAGAAGCACAGTGCTTCCTATATAAAAATAACCCAACTTGAGGGTGAGACCTAGGCTATAATTACCTGAAAATAAGACTGCAAGAGCAGTTAGAAAAAACAGAGACAGGTAGGCAAACATCTGCCTAGGGAGTGTTTTCATTTAGAAAAATAGATTTCTATAAAGCTTCATAGATTTCCACAATGCTTGGTTTGTGCTCTGATGCATAGAACTACCAATAAAGCATACTAGCAAGGAGAGGAGGAATATATTAGTAACTTCAAGCTGTCCTAAAGCTTCCCAGAAGTTACACTTAGCCATTTATGACTAATTTCAGACTGCTCACCCAAGACACAGTGAAGTGGGTAATAAGGCACATACTCAGCTTCCTGAGCGCCAGCCATTCAAGCAACATGTCTTGATACAGCAAATAGCTGAGGAGGTGACCCAGCAAAGCTTTTGGAATTCTGAATTTGCTGACTCCCTGGGACACACCAGGTTTCTGCACCAGGAGCTAAAGGCACTTGCAGAGTTGGCTGTGTTAACAATTCACCAGCTTATTCCAGGACTGGGGCACAGCCAAGTAAGAAGTGGAAATTATCTGGCTGATGCTTATTTTTACAGGACACAAAAATTCATAGCCTAAGACTGCCTCTGTACCATAAATCAGTGCTAAATAACTCTGAAGTACCTGGAACGTGTGACTTCCTCCTCTTCACAATAAGATAATGACTTGCTACAGCACAGCACTACTAAAATCCCACTAAGTCATTTGGTCAGCACGCTGCCACAATCAGACAACCGGTCAGGCAGTCATCCAAAAGTCCCACCAAACTCCTAGCAGCGAGCAGGAGGGCGCAGCAGTCAGCATACAGCACTGAGATTTGGACTGGTTTAAGGTTTGTTCTAAAGAATAACACAGAATTTCTTAGTTCTGTTGTTGGTCCTTGAGGTAAAGCAAACTCTATGAAAATAATACTTTAAGACATTAAAAAAACAACAACACTAAAACTCAACAAGAACCCACAAACAAATGAAGGTCAGAAGGTGGTTTTGCTTGGGATGATTCAAACATCACTCCTTGAACAAAATACTAACGTGGCCTCCATAGCAATATTTAGTGCAGCCAATTAGTCTAAAAAGAAGGCCTTTGTGAAAATAAAGTGCTATTTGTTTCCTCTTATTTCAGTCCTTCAGTATAACCTTCACTAGAGCACAGCTTTTTCATACCGTTAATCAGGGAGGTTTTGCTTCTTCCCTCAGTTTTACATTGACAGGCACAGGAAATTTAAAGCATGTCATGGAGCATTTCAAACTGTGATCCACACCCATGCTCGAGTGCTCACTGCATTTTAAGAGCATCTTGGTACATTGAGGGGGTGGCTGTTTGCACTTAAGAGGATTTTCAAACCCCAAACGGATTTTGTATCCTAAAAAGCCAATTTCACAAAAAAAGACAATTTTGCCACTATGACAACGAATTAACATGGACTTCCAGGAATGTCAGTGTGAGTCTGTTAACCTTCAGGTTGCAAACAGCTAACTGAATGCAACACTCTGGCACTAAGGCGTCTCCCCTGTGACAATTTTCCCACGAACAGCCAGTGAAATTCAAAAACAAGAATCACAGTTTC
This sequence comes from Melanerpes formicivorus, assembly GCF_026170545.1. Classification (NCBI taxonomy): domain Eukaryota; kingdom Metazoa; phylum Chordata; class Aves; order Piciformes; family Picidae; genus Melanerpes; species Melanerpes formicivorus. Next base: position 8,673,994 of record NW_027142366.1, on the reverse strand, counting down.
ATTAAGTCTTGGCCTCTGGTTTTCTCAGGTCAGGGTCGAAAGCACAGAACCACATTTAAATTAGGTCCTGCTTTCCTCAGACGTGGACTCTCAACAGACCAGCGGGATGGGAGCATGCACCGAGCCAGCAGAGTCCACAGGCAGCGCCGGCTCAGCCCCTGGCTCACTCCCCCGAAGGCTCCTGCCTGGCTTCGGCGACGTGCCGGCAGGGGACGGGCACTGGGCGCAAGTACCGGGGGCTGCTGTACATCCTGATGACGTGTGGGGCCTGGATCCAGGTACTGATCAGCTGGAAGGCGACCAGGTCCAGCGTGGGCCCATCAAAGGCGGCCAGCAAGTTCACGGGGGTGGCTTCCTTGAGGAACCTGGGCAGCACCACGGCCTCGGGGAGGCCGGAGTTGCCCAGGAAGAAATGCATCAGCACCTGCTTGCGCAGGCAGTCCCTAAGGTACAGCACCAGGTCCTCCAGACGCTCCACCAGGAACCGCTCATCCCAGGCCTCCAAGGGTCCCTGCAGCAGCAGCGAGAAGAGGGCCGTCTTCAGCACGTAGGAGGACAGCACCCGGCCCCACTGGGAGCAGAAGGGCTCCTCCAGGCCCTGCCCACGGAGGTCCCGTAGGCCCTTGAGGATCTGCAGACACTTCAGGTGGCAGGAGGTGGCCGGGGCCTGCTCCTTCAGCCAGCTCAGCAGCCTCTGCTCCTGCCGCGACGCGTTGAGACTCCACAGGGCCTCGGGGGCAGGGGGTGCCTGCGCGCCCTCGGGAGGCAGGGCCGTGAGGTAGAGCGCGTCGCCGAGCGGGATGGCAGGGATGAGGCGCACGGCCATGGAGATGTGGCAGCAGACGTAGTCGGAGCAGGGCACGATGTGCAGCGTGGGCGGCCGGCCGGGGCAGGCCGAGAGGCTGATGCGGCAGCGCTCCTGCAGCCGGTACCGCACGGCGCCCAGGCATCGCTGCAGGTGGCCTTGGAACCAGCGCAGCACCAGCCCCGATGAGAGGTGGCTACGGCCCTGCAGCTCCACGCAGAAGCCCTCGGCGAAGGGCCGGTAGCGGCGCGGCCAGCCGGCTCTCGCCCGCAGGCCGCAGACGAAGGCACCCCGCGGCCCCAGCCCGTCGGCGCTGTGCGGCTGGGGCTCCAGGTGGGGCGGCAGCCGCAGGGGCACCAGGATGTCGAAGCAGTCAGGGCTGCGCACCTTGTGCTGCTCGTAAGCGCTGCCGATGCGCACGAAGTCCCCGCGCAGGCTGAGGGCCAGCGGGCCCGGCTGCAGCCCCTGCGCCTTGGCGGCGCGTACCAGCTCGGCCACGACGCGCCCGACGTGCGCCTTGCTGTGCCCCAGCACATGGGGCGAGAGCCGCAGCTGCCGCGCGTAGAAGCTCTCTAGGACGCCGCGGCGCGCCGCCGCCCGCACCCCGCCGCGCCTCGGGCCGCCCGCCCCACCGCAGCAGCGGACCAGAAGGCAGCCCAGCACCAGCAGCAGCAGCGCCGAGCCCTTGAGCAGCGGGACGGAGCCCGCCTCCGCCGCGCCCTCTTCGGCCGCGCTGCCCCGCAGGGCCTGGCAGAGGCAGAAGAGCGCGGTGCAGACAGCGGTCGCCAGCGGCCAGAAGAGTCTCAAGTTGAGGATGTAGACGGGCAGGGCGCGGCGGGGGCTCGGGCCACGGGGGTGGCCGCTGCCCGGCCCCGCCGGCGGGGAGCGCCCGGCCCCGCCGCCGCCGCCCCCCTCCTCCGCCCCGGCCGCCCCCAGCGCGGGCCGCGCCGCTGTCCCTCGCCCCGCCGCCGCCGGCACGGCGGTCGCTGCGGACTCCCTCCCTGCCTGCTGCCGCCGCCGGTCCGCTGCAAGGCTTCCTCTTCCGAGGGAAGCGGCGCCGCGTCAGCCGCCGAGTGAGCTCAGAGGAAATGCCACGGGCGGCGGGCCCGGCCGCGGCGTGAGGGCCGGGGGCGTTGTCCGCCCGGGGGCCGGCCGGGCGGGGCGGGGAGCGGCGCCGCCCGCTCCTTCACGATGCTCCGCCGACGGACTGCGGCCGAGCCTCGGAGGGCATCGGGGAGTACAGGGCCCCGCAACGGGGGAGGCCGGGGCCCCCCAGCCCGCGAGGCTTCTTCCCCGAGGGCAGAGCTTCTCCGGGCCATGCGCTGCGGCTGCCGCAGCGGCCTGGAGCGACCGGCCCCTAAAGCGGAGCGAGAGGCACTCAGGGCACCGAACGCGCGCTTCCATGTCCCCGTACCGCAACAGGACACCGCGGGTTTTGGTGTAAAACTGCCGGTCACTAAAACGTCTTCACACAAACTACTTCAGGGCACTGCAGATCTGAAGAGACCTTTAGCATCTGCATTTCTTCGTATCTAACATGATGTGGCTGTCCGTCATGGGTTGGACCATCCTTACCCCAGTTACTTGTAGGTGTGAAGGCAGCATTTCAAGTTCAGAGAAAGTGAAAAATTGTGCCACGTTGTATTGCATCCATCCAGTCATCAAAGTGGTTTGACACGTTTCTTGTTCAAGACTCCTCTGTGGCATTTGTCTGCCGCTGTATTTCTTGACAATAGGGCTGGTCTGAGCATTGCACTTCGTTTTCTTTCTAGAGTTCATTCCCTTTGCTTTCTGCACAGATATTTGGGATAACATTTAAACATGTGTTTTGCTGGAAGTGTGTTAGCTCTTTCTCAGATGTTGATGGGAACAGGACATCATCCTTGGCTTCTGTTTAGAAACTGTTTACTAAGTTTTGAAGCTGTTTGGTGAAGCTGTTTGGTGGCCTGCGAGCCCAGCCACAGCCACCCCATGCCAGGCGTTAAAGCAAGGGTGAAGAGGACCCCCGAAGTGCAGAGGCGACGCAGTGCTTGGACTAGGGCTGACCCACACAGCTCCTGGGCGATGGGGGAAGGCAGTTCAGCACCCACCCACCCCCCAGCCCTCATGGGAGAAACTTGTGCTTATTCCCTCCCCTCTTTTCCCCTTCACACACATTCTGGGGGAGGGGAAATGCAGAGCTATATAAGTAATACTTACTTACTATGTAAGTAAGTATTCTCTTGTGGCTTAACTTTAGGTGGCCAAGTTACTGTATTATTGCAACTTGCTGCGTCTGCACAGTGTCATGGGTGGCCCCATGAAGGTTAAGGAGCAGTGCTTGAATGCAAGAGTCTGAAGCCAGCAAGTTGAAAATGCTGTAACAAGGAGGAGGTCAGAGACCCAAGGGCAAGGGAAAGGCTGTACAAATGTTTGGTTATGTAATTTGTCTTTATATGAAATGAAACCTGACTGCAAGTACCTAAAACTCATACTTCACAGAAAGCAGCTTATGTTTTATAGCCAAGATGCTGCATTCAAAGTCAAACTAGGTAACTGAGGTCAAACAACCTGAAGTAATTTACAGGCAAGGACACCAGGGTGAGAGTCAAGAGTACACTTGAGAGCTATAGAGATGTCCTAACCACTCCACCACTGACCCTTGGAGTTACAATCAGGAGGCTTGGAGGGTTTTAACTGAAAATAGAGCAGATGTTATAATTGCCTTTACATCTCAACCAGCACAATATTCCACACTCTCTGCCCAAGGGCATGCTTTCTGGTACCTGTGGGAAGGTTGAAGCCACAACCTTCCTACTCAGAAATGTCATTCCACATCAGCCATATCTTTGAAAACAAACAGGAAGCAAAAAGCACCTTTCTTCCCCACTCCTTGTTTCATGTTCTCATGTCACAAAGATGGGTAAGAGGACAAAAACATTCACCTTGTTGCCTGTGACCCATCACTTCAGACACTCTGTTCTGTGCCCCCAAACCCCAAAGGTGTGCAAAAGGCACAGCCTTGCTGGCATGAGACCAATCCTTCAGGATGCTTTACTGAAAGATGCTTTACCATTGCTCTCCATGAGCCCATTGGCCCATAGGTTTGATTTTTTACTAGCCTGTGCTTTTTCACACCCTCAAGCCCAGGATGCTTCCCATGCCTTCAGGGCTTGCTACAGGCAGACTGAGTTTCCAAGACAGCCTGCGCCCTCTTTTCATGCAAGGTTGATTTGATTAGCTGCATGTCCACGCTCGGGAGACAGACAGCTACATCTGCAGGAGCTGGCACTGCCCTTCATGCCTGTCAGGCAGCTGCTGCCCAGAGGGTGACCTGGAGCTTAGCAACACGGTGATTATCACTGTGGGACCTGCATGCAGGGGAATGGCTGCCACCTCCCAGTCAGCCACGGGCCCCACAGGCTGGAGAAAATGCAGATGTCACACCAGCCAGTGGGACAAGCCCAGCTGGCAGAAAGTGTGCAACCAGCTTCACCAGACCCTCAGTGCAAATGCTGGCTCAGCACATGCTTGTCCATGTGCCAAAAGGTGCTGGGGTGGGCTCCATCAAGCTGCAGAAGAACAGGTTGTAGGTTAATAACCATGAACTCAAAAGCAGGACTGGAGTGAATCCTCAACATTGACTTTTACTACTGCTGTTTAAAATACCACCTATCCCTTTCTCACCTCCTTAGCCAGTGGCAAAAGGAGAGCTGTAGATCCTGGGACTGATAAAATATGGCTAAGGGCCTGTTTTCCAGGACCATAGCTGCTTCATGACTCTGTGAGCTTAGGCTGGGTCTCTGGGCAGAATGCTGAATGGGGTAGATCTGGGAGACTCCACAGAGGTGCTCAGCTTTACTATCCAGACCTTACTTGGAAAGAGCCAATTTAATACACTCCATGTATCTGTTCACACAGGCTAAGGACATTAGATGGCTGCTCTACCAGAGCTGAAGTGGTCATAAACACAAAAGTGCTTTCAGACACCCAATATCAACAAGAATCATTCCTCATTGCCTATCATTCCACTCCTACTGCAACTGTGCTGCAGGGGCCATATTTGTTTTGCAGCGGATACAGTTCACCAACATTATCATAGCTTATCCATAGCTGGCATTTTACAACTCATCAAAGAGGAAAAGAAGCAAACCATCTTGTCTTCTCTGGAGTACTTTGCTCCTCTTGTCACTTCTAGTAGCAAGAATATGTTGAATTTGAGAACAAATCACAGTGATATGACACCTCTCCTGCACAGTCTCCCACCACTTCCCAGGAGCTGGACCACATGCAATACATTTGCTTCTGGGGTGGCTATCAGATTTCTTTCCCTCTTTCTGTGTCTCCTAAAGAAGTAGCAGCTCATTTGTCTGGATTGAAATATCTATAAACTCCCCTGCTGGCAAGTTGTAATGATGGTGCTCCTCATTTTCTGCTTGAGTGCTGGTCATCTTGTTCCTGTATGAAACCAGGAAGAAAAAAAGTTGATGAGGTTTTTAATAGTAGTTGCATGCTCCAGGAAAACAATAGGTTGTACACTAACAGCCATGACCTCAAAATCAGGACCAGAGAGAATTCACAACATCAGTTTTTACTACCATTGTTTAACTCACCCATTGTTTAAATAGGTATTATCTAAACACTTGCTTCAGAATGTCCCCTGTCCAGGATATCCTGTTCACTAAAAATGGAATCATGTTATACTTATTCAGAGCTAAAAACAGATATCCCAGTGTATATGAGCTGCATGACCTCTGGAGGAGATTTGCAGAGGCAATTTGCAAGAGGAAGTGTTGGATGTATAGCATCCATTAAAGCTCCTCCACAGTTCACAGCCTTTCACACATCTGTCTAAGTGACCTATTAATGCTACAGCATGCCAGGGGCTGTCTGAGATGTAGGATGAGCAATCTGCAGCAATCTGCTCTCTGAGTAGGCAGAAGGCACAGGCAGGTGATGATGTTTGGCTGGTGCTTTCATGGTGTACCTGAGACACAAGCCTGAGACTTCCCACTGCCTATCCCCGACTGGTATCTGCCCTGCTGACCCAAAGCTGCCCACAGTCTGTTGCAGGTGCAGGAAGAAATACATAGGGATCCCTTCCTGCACTACTGATGTACAGTGCCTGGGTTACACCTCCAGCTTCTTTTACTGCACTATTGAACAGTCTATAGCAGAAAAGTACAAGAAGTGATTGCAAGAAACCACAAATCTGAAAGATCAGTCACTTGACTTCATGCCCCAATTGTTACCCCTTCAGAGTATTTCCTCTGAAAGCAAGCTGCTGGCACATCTCCCCCAGCCTGCTGGGTGGTCCTGTGAGGGAGATGCCACAATCAGAATCAACATCCTTCACCTGCCATTCCTCTGACCCCCAGGTTTTACAGGATACTATTCCTTACAATGCAAACCAGCCTGATGGGATAGACACGAATCCATTTTGTATTGTGGTCTAATGAATCTCTCCCAGTCACTGCAGTAGGGTGACTGAGTCCCATTTAGGGATGAGAAAACTGGTGAGGATATGCTGCTACCACAAACAGCTCAGGTGACTCAGGAACCTGGGACTGAGGAGAGCCAGACCTCCAGAGCACATGTGTGAACGTGGAGGAGTTTGGGAGTAGAGGTGTTACTCCACATTCTCTCTTCAAACATTTTCTATTTAATAAGTGGGATGTTCTTGCCACCTCTGACAGGCTGTTTGCTCACTAGCTATCAGCAGGGTGTAGCACTCCCTAATCAGAAAGCCTTCAAGCAGGCATGGCTGATATAAACCACATATAGCCCAATACAGGATTTCCTTGCTGTAGAGGGATGGCTTCCTGAGGAATTCATACAACAACCTCTTGCCCAAGCCTGTGCTTCTCACAGAGAGTCACACTGTGACTGGTAAGCATCAGCTGGCTCATCTCCAGCTTGAAAACTCTCAAGAACATTTTTTGCATAGAAACATGTGTAAGCAGGGCATTTATATTTACCCCTGACACTGGTATTCAGGAAGCCATGCTTGTGTGTTTCCAGCTAAGCAATGAAAGAGGAACAAGAAACCCCAGCCTGTCTCCATCAGTGTCAGCTGGCATGCTGAGTTCTGTCTGACAAGCTGTGAGCATGGGAGGCTGCTGTCACCTTCCTCCAGAAAGCTGACAGTGCTGGCGATGTGCAGAAAGCCATCCACAGCATCACAGAAAGGAAACATCTTTCAGCACAGGGAGTGCAAGGATACCACCATCATGCAGCTGGAGAAGAGCCAGGAGTTGTGAATGGAAGTATCTGTAGGTATTTCCATCAGAGATGCTGCTTACATGGGAAATGGAAACATGAAAACTCTCCAAGTCAAGACCATCAGTCTTGCACTTGGTTTTTAAAGGTCAGTACTTGATATGCTCCACATACAAATGACAACAGTCATGCTGATGTGTAACTTTCAGTGCTGTACCTAAAGGCTCCAGCCCACAAGCCCTCCTAACTCTGCAGTGGACAAGGTTCACATGCTGTGACAGTCTCCCCAGCACCCTGCTGGAGGGTGCTGCCAAACATCAACCCTGTGACCATGCCTTTACCTGCTTCAGTTCAGGCTCTTATTGAAGACCTCAGGCAACAGGATGAGGCCCTGGTGTGTCACCTTCCCCATGCAGAGCAGTCCTCGGAGTGCAGAACCCTGCTCAGCCCTTCCCATTCCCCAGCACCCCCGGGGCTCAGCAAAGGCAATGGTTCCAAAGACCCTCAGGATGCAGCTGGGCAACACTGAGGTTTAACAAGCATCAGGTAGAGCCAAACCTTGCATGCATGTGCCTGTGCCAAACTGGTTCAACAAAACCAGTGTCACACCAATGATTAAACCTGGACACCTCTGATGGAATGTAAATTCAATCACTGACTAAAATGGTTTAACTTAATTAATGATAAGTCCATTCAACCTGCAATTGCACCATAACCTGCTAAGCTAATAAAAACTGATCACAGAGCTGAAGCCTTGTTTGCTGATGAAAGCAGAGTCATTTAAATGAGGATGGCAGCAGTTTCATTATGCCATTCTGGGGGTATTGTGCCATTTGATGGATTTTTAAATCAATTTAGCAGGATTGGATCATTTCTAATAGGTCTGGGTCTTTAATGCCTGTTTGCTAGCACAGAGAAGACTTTGGAAAGAGAATTTAACACAGGTTTCAACTTGTTATTTACTGCTCACATTACTGAAGTATACTTTTGCCTTTGCCTCCCAAGGAAACTGCTGCTTGTCTAGCACTCCCCCTCCAATAAACTTTGCAATCCATTTGGTTGTAGTTGGCCATTGGGAAGGAGAACAGAGCTCCAAAGCATTAATATATGCAACTCCATACAAAAAGAAAGACCCTGCTAAGGTCCTCAGGTTGCAGCAGGACATCAGCACTGCCTGGCAATCTCCAGCAGTAAAGCCAAATCTTCATCAGCTGCTCAGAGAATTGCCTGCTCTTTTTAAACTTCAAAAACAGAAGGTTTCACAAAGCAGCTTAAAACTTCCCTCACTTTCACTGCTACTTGTCTAAATTCCATCTACCAGTGTTTCTGAAACTATCCTGGCAGAGTTACAGAGTTACACAGTGAGAACAGCTCCTCGGTGATCTGTATCACCTCAGCCAAAACAAAAGTGGAAAAAAAAGCCTCTGTTTTTCACAAACCCATGGCAGGGAGACAGAGAAGAGACCTTGGGCTCATCCCACAGCTTCTCACTGGTTTCTCGTCTGTGTCGCTGAAGGCCTTTAAAGAGCAGCAAAGTGTCAGCAGCCACCTGCCCTGCTCTGGTTATGGGATCCCAGCTGTGACCCTGTCCAGCCTCTGTGTCCTTCAGCTTTGAGCTTGTGCGCACCCAGAGCTGCTGTGAAGTTAGAGAAGGGGCTTTGTGCCTGACACATCACCTGCAGCAGCCAGCTGCAATGACGACACTTGGGCACAAAGCAATGGGACCCAGCAGGCAGAACCAAAGGCGAGTGCACAACAGAGAACAAGCTCTCTTAGCAGCTTACAGCCTCAAATAATGAGATGATCCTGGCTCAGCTAAGCTCCTGCTGATGAGCCTGGGCTGGATCACTCACCCAGGGAAAAGGAGGGAAAAACTGCGTGGGAGGAAATCTGAATGAGGGACGATCAGTTCAGGGAAAGCAGCTTATCAGCACTCAGCAATTAGGGTGGGAAAAGCTGATGCTCTGGCTCCCAGCACACATTCTGCAGGGCTGGAGAGTGGTGGTAGCTCTAGGAAGCCTTGTCCTAGACTCTAACCTCAACCCATCAAGGACAGAGAGAGGAAAGCTAACAGCTTAAAAGGAAAGTGGCTTGTACAGAAGGAAAAGCAGTCCACAACTGATACAAGGGCCAGAGCCAGAACAGTTTCTCACCCCTGTGTTCCCAGAGGGACTGTAGCAGAGGTCCTTGGGCTCAGGCAGATTTCACCCCACCCCTACACAGGGAGCCTGGCAGCAATCCTCAGGTGGCAGCATCTCCATCAGAAAATGCTACCCTAGTGACACCAGCCCACACAGGACAGTGTCCTTTGCACTGCTCTGGCCCACCCAGTTTGGGTGGAAAGCTGTGTGGATGCTGCAGGCACTGTTGGCTGAAATTAAAACCTTGCAGCACAGTACCTGGTAGGGGATGTCTGCACAGGCAGTCGTTTACATCATGCCTAAACCCCCAGCCTCACTCAGGTAACCTTTCTTCTTTGAGGGATGCTCCTTACCGGATGGGCTGTCCAGTAAGGGGACAAGCACTGGAGCCCAAAATCCCTTTAGGAAGGCTGCACCTGTTCTCTTCCCAGCACCTCCTGGCACTGACTTTTCAGACCATGCCCCTTTAACTAAGATTAAACATTCCACAGATCAATACAAAGCAGCACAATTACTTCAATAGCAAGACAGCAAGTGCAGCATAGACCTGTTTGTCAATATATGGCAGCAGTTTTTACCTCTGCTGTCACAGGTTTCCTTATCATTACAGAGCCAACCCCTTGAGCAGAGGTAAGATTGTCTTTCATGTCCTACCTAATTCAATTTAAACCTATTTTTTTAATGCATGATACAGAAGGCATCATATTTGCTCCCTGGAACTGTAAAACATGAGTCATCCTTCCCAGCTCCCCGAGATAGAAATGCAAAGCAAAGGCATCGCAGTGACAGGAACAGCAGAGGTTCGCCTAAGGGAGATGAGGTCGAGCCCAAGATGTCTTGACAACAAGCTGGTTCATGTCTACATTTTATTTCTTTCTTTACCTCCAGGACCATGTTCTGTCTCCTGTTGCCTTTGTAATCTCTGGAGTGGTACCTGCAAAAGAGGGAGAAGAATGAGTCTGAGAGGTTATTTGTCCCCTGTCTCAGCAGTGGTGGAAAGAGACACGACCGTGACCTGGCTGAGATCCTGCTGTTGCAAGTCAGTGGATCCCTCACTCAGGGCTTTTGCAGCACTCAGAGAAACTAGCAGAAGGTTTTGCAGATAGGATAGGAGGCCACCTTCCAGAGGAGCAAGGCAAATGCTGAAATGTCCTCCTCAGCAGCTGTCTGTACCTGATTTCCACTGACACAAGGCCCATCTGGCTCCATGCAGACAGCTTCAGCAACAGCCTTATGTTGCGGTCCCCAAATCTACCCCCTTCCCTAGCAGCAGGGTCACCAGCACTTTTAGGATCTTTATGTCTGGGTTCATTTGACTGGTCAGAGTTAAAGGAGAATATAAATGCTGGAAAAAATATGGAGCAATAAAAGACCACATAGAAAGTGTTACAGACACAGCCTCAGACACCTTTGCAGCATCCCATGATGGGGACCGTGGATGTGGCACTGCTGAGTGGAGACATCACCAGCCACACTCCCAATAACTTGCTGATCCTTATGGCAGCAGAAAAGAGAGAGATCCATGGTGGCCAAAGAATAAAAAGCTTGAATTGAAAAATAAAGAGGATGAGTTACCCACCCCAAAACAAGACTTCTGCTCAGACTGTAGCTCTTTAAATGTCACAACATTGTCCTCCTACAAGTGTGTAATCCCCCTCCCATCTCTCTGCTCTGTTTGCTGCTGTGGTGTGACAGATGACAGAAGCTTGAGGAGAGATGCCTCAGGCTAAACAAATTTCAAGTTCTCTCTCAGAGCACTTTGATATTGAAAGTTAGACACTTGAAATTCCCATACCTTCTGCTCCCTGTGGTTACAACTTTTCCAGGATCTGACCTGATCCCAGAAACAACTTTAACAGCTTTAACAACTCAGCTCTGAGGGAAGAGTTTTAGTCACTTCAGAAGTGTAAAATACTGAGGGTGGCATCTCAACTCACTAAGAGATTTCAGTTCACACAATGTGAGCATCAGCCATTGCCTCTGGAATGATTAATATGTCCTCTTTCTAGATCAGTTTTGTGTCAGCTTTATGAATTATAAGCCTAGGAAATGCATTTAAAATATGATTCCTAAATATATCAGAGTACAAGGAGTTATTCATGGTGATTGAATTATCTGCTGGATTTGTTTCCTTTGTTTTAATGAATCATTCATGAACTTTTGGACATTCATCTTATTGAAGCTGTTCACCAAATACTTTGAATGAGTCATTTTGAAGCAGTGGGTTTCTTGGACACTGTTTGCCTCTGGTATCCTCTGTCATTTGTAGTTTGTGCTGGGTGTGCAGCTGTACATGTGCCACAGCATTGACTTGGCTCCCTGAGTAGATGGGAGTGAAGTGGGGAAGAGTAGAAAGAGATACAAGTTCATTTTAGTGGCCATCTTCATCTGTCAGCAAAAGGCAAACCATTCCAGTCACAATATAGCTGGACAGGGTATGGTTGCCTGGAGTCTGGAAGCTCAAGGGCAGCTAGGCTGTCCTCTCCTGGCCTCCAGCCACATTTGGGGTCATTGAAGCATCATGAAACCACCTCTCCTCTGCTTCGGGGAAACCCAACTCCTACTCAGCTGGTTTGAATGCACCATTTGTCACCAGCTCACCAAGAAGGGCTGGAAGGCTTTGTGCCCAGGAAAGGCATCAATATGCCTGTGCACTCTCTCCATCCCGGAAGAGCCATTGGAGAACACCCAGCACCCTTGAAAATGTGGCCAGTAAAATGGTCTTACAAGCCCTCCTAAATGGAAATGGCTCCATCTACAGCCACCTTCCAGCCACCACCTGCCCACTTGTCACCTACCTAGGCACAGTCAGTTCCGCACCAGAACATGGCTCGTTGCTGGTGATGGCAAGAGGTAGCAGCTCTTATCTCTGTGAGCACTCTCTGAATAAAAGGCACACTGTCCATTCCTCAGCTCAGCAGAGGTATCCAGTATCAATAGGGAGGCAGGCACTGCTCTGTGTTTGTGCAGGTACTTCGCTCACCCATCAGTCAACAGCATCTATTGCACTTGTCATTCCTTACCTTTAGCACAAGTTTGATTCTTTCTGTAACCCCCTGAAGCAGAGCACTGCTGGATGAGGGGCACAGCTGGGCTCACCCAATGACCTAATGATTCAAACCAGCAACACCTTATAAAATCATTTTAGAAGCTGAGGCAAGCACAGCCCACAGACAAATCAGACCCTACCTGAGTCCAGCAAAGCAAAGGAAAATGAAACACCCAAAATCCATTTAAGAAGTTGCTTGATTTAAGGCAAATGCAGATGGGTGGTGGCTACGACTTCTGCAACCTCATAGCGTGCAACTCCAAACCAAGGGACAAGAAGCAGAAGCACAGGTCCAGCACCAGGGGCCAAACAGACTTTGATGCACTTTGGAGTCTTTATCCTTAACAACAAACAAAGCAAAACAAGCAAAACCAGCTACTGAATGGAGTCCCTGATGGTGTGTTGTGGCAATTCCAGATTGTTGACTGTGTTAGAAGCAGATTAGTATCTTGGTATGTGGGAGAACCCAGGAATGAGTAAGTGTTGCTTAAGATGAACAGGGTGAGTGTGGAGTAAGAGCACAGTGTGCACAACATCTGCCAAATGCAGCAACATCATTGGTTTTACACAGTGAAAGGGTCTGGAGAACATGGCTTATGAGGAGCGGCTGAGGGAGGTGGGGTTGTTTAGTCTGGAGAAGAGGAGGCTGAGAAGAGAATTCACTCTCTACAGCTCCCTGAAAGGAAGTTGGAGAGAGATGGATGTCAGTCTCTTCTCCCTAGTATCAAGTGATAGATCAAGAGGAAATGGCCTCAAGTTGCACCAGGGGAGATTTAAATTGGCTATTAAGAAAAACGTCTTTACTGCAAGAGTGGTCAGGGATTGGAACAGGTTACCCAGGGGGATGGTGGAGTCACCATCCCTGAGTCCCAGAAACGTGTAGATGTGGCCCTTTGTGACATGGTTTAATGGCCAGGGTGGTGTTAGGTCAATGGCTCATGACCCTAGAGGTCTTTTCCAGACAAAATGATTCTATGATTCTCTATGATATCTCCTTTAAATTTCTCCTCTTGGCCAGGGGAGGTTTTGGCTGGATGTTAGGAAGGACTTCTTCACAGAAAGAGTGATTGGCCATTGGAATGGGCTGCCCAGGGAGGTGGTGGAGTCACCATCACTGGAGGTGTTTAGGAAGAGACTGGATGGGGCACTTGGTGCCATGGTTTAGTTGATTAGATGGTATTGGGTGGTAGGTTGGACTCAATGATCTCAAAGGTCTTTTCCAACCTGGTTAATTCTATTCTATTCTGCTATGTTTTCATATCTAACATGTGCAGCTCATGTACATAATTTGTTCTACTGTTTTCTCTTGGTTGTGACAGGAAGAGGGTGTAAGTGAAATGTTGGGGGGGTTATTTTTCAGTAAATCAGGACAAGTGTATGAGCAGTCTGCTGATTATTCTTAACTCACTACAGCTCAGCCTAGAAGAAATACTCAGTGCAGGATGGCACGTGGAGGGTTGTCCTGGACTGAGTTAAATCTGCTTCCCACACTGCTGTAGTGCCAGCTTCAAAATGAAAGTGCTGGCTGGAGCAAAGTGTCATGGAGCTTGAAGTTCAGATTGTAACATGAGAGGCTTCCTGTTCTAGTTTCTGGGTTTGGGGCATTGGACTGGCTTCTCTGTGCTTGAGTGGGAGGAACTGTTTTGTCACTGGCTTCTGCTGCTGCTTCTGCATTTTGCTCCCATCTTCAGCAGATGAGCTAAGGTCATTGTGTGTTGGATCATTTCCAGTAAACTCTTCATCTCAACCCAGAGGGGGGTTTGTGTTCCTTTCCCTCTTGTCTGTTTGGGGGGCAGAGGGCTATGAGAGCAGGCTGCGTTAACCCAGCACACCATGGATCAGGCAACAAGCCACAGTAAGGTTACTCACACCATTTTAGCAGGATCAATCACTTTGCTGGTCACCCACCTGAAGCATGCAGTGAGCATCAGGATTTGTGCCACAGCTGTGGACAGGAGCAGATGTTCCAGCTTATGCCGTTCCCGTTCTTTCTGCTGCACGTCTCTGCATTGATGACAAACGATAAGCAAATCCAGCCAGCTCTAGAGGCTGTCTCCAAACACATGTATCTGTCATCTTTCTTTGCAAGGCTCAGCTCCCTGAAAAGGCAGAACTCATTTTTCATGCATTATCCCTCTAAACATACGTCTGTTGTCTTCCTAGATTCTCTCATTGTGTAAACAATAGCACTTGTGTCACTTAATACGGAGGAAGGATTATTTCTCACCAGCATTATTGCTGTAATATTTGGGTGGGAGGAATTGAAAAAGGGAGCAGTTGTTGTATGTTTCAGAAGAGACACATTTCAGACACCTTTGAAGCCTTCAAGTGAACTGTTTTTCCTGCCAAAGTCAGAACAATGAGGGCTGACAAGAGCGGAAGACAGCTCTGTGTCCGTCACTAACACTTAGCTCTCCAGGGCAGGGCTGGAACTGAGCCATTAAGCTACACAATCTCACCAGAGATTTTAAGTCCTCTGCTGTTCTTACGCTGGATAAACACACTTAAAAGCATCAAAGACTGCACAATTTCACCAGGTTCCAGGAGTGATGTACATTTAGTACAGACACCTGGGAGGTTCAGCTCCTCTCAAATTGTGCTTCCACTGCATTCCTGCCACAGACGTGCTAGGTGGCCACAGGGAAGTTGCTAAAGCCTCAGAACAAGTCTAGGCTGCAGCAATTATCCCCATTGCTCCCAGGCTTAGGGCTAAGCATAAGCTTAAAGCTCTTGTAGACATGGAACTGGTAGCCTTTTCTTAATCCAGCCCTAAAGCAAAGCTCTTTCCTCATGGGAATGCCATTAGCCAGGAGAGGAGAGACGGTTGTTAAACAACAGGATCACCTGAAAGCAGTGAGAGTCTGCTGGCCTGCCTTGGGACCCACAGCTGTTGGCATAGGGAGACTTGAGGTGACAAACCTGGGGAACAGAGGCCTTGCTGTGGTTTTGGTGTTTGGGCACTACTGGGAAAGCAAGTCCCCTGTGCTTCCCTCCCTCAGGAGCTGGATGCCATCTAAGGAGCACAACTCTGCCTCCACAAAAGAGGAAACAATCTATCAGCAAGATGAGAGATAGATTCAAATCAGACATAGGCTGCTGTTTAAAGAGGAAATTTACTTTAATCCAGAGACAGCAACAAAGATCAACATGACTGAGTCATCTGCCTTGGCACTGCAGGGCTGTCTTCTAGAAGCAAATACTCTCACTCCACTAAATGTTTTGCATTTGCATACACAGTTAGCAGCCTCTGACTATACAGCTGCCCTCAAACCACAAACTCAGGAGAAAATGATGACAGCTTGCTAAAATGCACCACAAAAGAATTCAAATCCCCCTCACCTGCTGCTGCCTCCACTCTGACCTGAGCAGTCCCTGGCAGGTGGGCTGGAAAGGAAACACAGAAGCACTTCTAGAGTCAAAAAGAATCTTTTCATTCTGCAGCTCACAAAGGGTATTTTAAACAGCAGAAACAGCCACTCTGTGTGGATGGTTTGCTTTCGTTGATGCCTTGCTCTGCACGTGTCCCTCTGTACCATCAAATCAATAAATCCATCTTTCCTAGGTCCAGGTAACACTAAAGAGCATGCCACTGGCATGCAAACAGTGGGGTAGAAAATGCCTGCAGAGAAGGCAGGCAGCTTCAGGCATTTGTGTGAAGCCTGGAGCCCAAAACAAGCAGCACGAGACTACCAAGGTGGTCACTAGATTCATCTTTTGCTTGCTTTCATCCCACCAGGTCAGGAGCCAGGCATTGCAACAAGGAGAGCTACAGCTCCACTCCCTCCTTCCCAAGGACACAGTCCTGCCAGCAGGTACCTTGTGCTGTGAAAACCATAACTGCAGTGGGAAAGCAGCAGGAGTAATGGAGCCAGACAGAGGAGATACGTACCCTAATCCATACCCTGCTTCCCACCACCTTGCTTGCCACCTCCCACGCTGCTCGTTAGTGCAGCATCAGGACATGAACACTGAGGAGGTAAGAACTGGATGATCTACCAGTTGCCCAAACCCATTCAATGTGTATTTAACAAGGTAGTGGAGCTAAACTAATTTCCACAGTGCCAAATAACGAGCAGCAGCAACCACTGGTTCAGGATGGGTATCAAAAAGAAAACAAACAAACCAACCAAACCAAACCAGACCCAAACCATCACTACTTTGGTCATGCAGCCCTGGAACAGGCTGGCCATAAGGACTGTGGGGAAGATGATGGCTTCTTGGATTTTGGGGCTCTTCTCTGGACCTCAAGGTAAGCATGCAATTTGAAACTTGAAAGAGGGCAAATTTAGAGTGGATGCTAGATAGAAGCTCTTTAATGTGAGGGTGGGGTGACACTGGTACAGGCTTCACAGAGAAGTTGTGGATGCCCCATCCCTAGGAGTGTTCAAGACCAGGCTGGATGAGGCTTTGAGCAGTGTTGTTGAGTAGAAGGTGCTCTTCCCATGGCAGGAGGGCTGCAGCTAGAGTCTCTTTAAGGTCCCTTCCAATCCAAAGCATTCTATGATTCACAGAAAGCACCTAACAACAATGAGCTGTGTTTTCTTTCCAACACAGCCAGGTTGTTTTACAGAGCTGTTACCCACCAGCCCTGTTGCAACAAACTGTTCATTCACTTACTCAATACTAGATCAGGCACCCAACTCCATAAACTTCAAATAAGCTTCCTTCAGCATAAGTTCTGCCACATTAGCTGAAGAGACAGCTACAAAGCTGCTGTCATTCAGATTTTTCATCTCAGTCACTCTGGGGAAACAGAATTAACCAGTAGAAAAATGGTACCTTTAAGCAATCTCTTCCCTTACCACACACATTCCTCCTTTAAATTGGCCAATGTTTTGTATTTATCCCTTTAAGCTCTGCAAGCTTAAAACATGTGCAGAATTCAATGCAAAGACATGCCACAGCTTTGAAACCAGTGACAAAAAACGTGACTGGCACCCATTTGAAAGAATATCTTCCCTAAATACCAGGAATGAGGCAGACACAAAGGACCATATCGAGTAAGTAAACCCCCTCAAAGCTAAGAAAAACCAGGGAGTACAATCTGTAACACCCCAGCACATGAGCTGTCTGGCACATCCTCATCCCCAGTTGATCTGGAGCAAGCCTAGCTCTGTTATGCTCAAGCAAACCACACAGATGTAATCTCAACGAAGACTGAGCCCATTGCATCTGGGATTTCTTCTGTCTGTAGTATTTGTCATCTCAGACAGTGATTCAGCTCTCTGCCAAACAGCCTTAGGAGGCCCATTTGGCATGACTTGTGGCACAGGTCCGTTCAGCTTATGTCAGCATCAGCACATTCATCACAGCCATGGGGATGTGATTTCTGCCCCAGCCTGCTGCAGCAGCAAGAGGCTGAACCACGCTGCCACAGCCAGACCCACACCGCTGTGACATGGCATATGCCCTGCCACCCTGGCAGCTTCCTGGAGCCATTATTGACAAGCCACAGATGTTCAGAGTGGCTTTGAATTTTCTGAACTATCCTTCTTGCTTCATGAGACTGAGCTGCTGTTGCCCATTGGTTTTCTTTTTCTGGTTTTGCCTCCTCATGTCAGCAGTGGTGCCTGACAGTGTGGACATCCTGCTTCAGAGCAGCCAGAGGGCCAGAAAAAGCCCCAATGTGCAGCACAAGGACCACACCATCTGACTACTCACTCAAAGAGCCATCATTACCTCAAGCTACAACTTGTACCAGCTTCACAGAAGAGGAGTGAGAATGTCCCTGCATTGATTGCAGGAGAAAACAGGAAGTGGTGAAATGCTGATCAAGGAGCAGGCAACTGTCCTATGCCCTCTACACACACATATGAGGATCCCTTCTGCTCCTCCTCACCTAAAATGAGACTCACTCCCTCCTTCCAGGGGATCAAATCAGGATCAAACCTTTGGTTATCACAGGAACTAGAAGACATCATTGAAGGAAAGGATCATCCCACTGCATATTGCAAGACCTAAATTTCCATGCTCATCTTCAGGGTGAGAAAAGAGCCCCCAAACCCAAGAGACCATCATCTCCCCACTCTTTGGAAAATGCAGCATTTCACAGCCTCCCTGTCTGATCAAGGCTGCTCCTCTGTCAACAGGACCAGAGTTCACAGAGAATTGCTATGATAATAGACTTGTAGAAGCTATAGAATTCGGTCTCCACCTGCCATTAGCCCCTTGCAGGATGGCTGACATTAGTCAGCTTTAGTTCTGCCTCAAAATAGCACAAAGAAACAAGAGCCTTGCAGCATCTCTACAGCAGACACTCTGCCCAGCATTTGAGCATCTCTAGTCCTTCTGTAACCTTCTATTAGCTTTTGTAGGTTTTCAAAACCAGAAACAGGTTTTTAAACAGCAACAAAAAAATGTCTCTTTGCCTGAGGGAGGCAAAAAGCAACTCCATTTTCCATGTAAAACAACAACAAAAGAGTAACTGCCAGCAAGCAGGGAGATGCACAGCCACTGGAAGTGGCTGAAGAGCAGCTCACCCACTCTTGGAAGGCTGGGCACAAACATGCTGCTCCAGTGAAAAACAGAGGGAACAATTCCTGCTTGGGAGCATAAAGCAGAGTTGTTCTCCCAACGCTCACAGCTAGAGAGAGCATTACTCTCTGACAGCCCACTCCAACGTGCAGGACGCTTTCAGCTGCCGAGGACAAAGAACTTGCTGTGAACACTGACAGTTGCTGCAGACATGGCCAAACACACTGACCTCACATGGCAATCTCCTGGTATTTGATGTTCCCAGCCTGTGGCCAAACTGAAGGCACTAGAAATGAGATTTGCCTCTTAAATGTTGCTGCCCCAAGTGAGCAGTGTGATGGTCTGGGAAGCCATCCACATCTTGGACCAAGGATCACATGAATGCTTCTCTAAGTCAGCAGCAAATCCCACAGCTGTTGAATACCATTGCCAAGATCTTCAGAGAGTATCTAATCTAAAGCTTTGGAGAATATCAGGCTTCAGCTGAGTAGCACCACCCACAGACAGCCTTTCCAGTATTCAGTCCTGGTGTAATGGCTTAGAGACCAGGACAGTGGCTGGTTTGGCTTCCAGACTGTTTTACAAACCCACTGTATGCAGCATCCTTCATCCTTATGACATTCTGATTCCATTGCTGTAATTTTACCATCTCCAATTAGCATTTAACAGAACTGCTGCAGCCAGGATGCCAGCAGAAAGTGGGGAAACTGTTTGAACATTAAGAAAGCAAGAACATCTCTGTTCAAGAGCCACTTAAAGCTGGAAGCAAAGTAAGATAAACCTACCAGAATTAAGTGCAATGTCACTGGTGCTTCAGGTTGCACTCTCCTTCTGCTTTAGATCAGGGATTGACTCCTTACACACTCAGGATACAGAGAAAAAAAAACAAACAAACAAAAATCCCCCAAACCACACCAAAAAAACCCACCCCACCAAAACCAACCAAGCAAAAAACAAACCCTCATCAATAAAAAACCCAAACCAAAACCCAAGCCAAACCCAAAGGAACAAAGAAAGAAAATTTCTGCTGAAGAACTCCAAATTGAACCTGAAAACACAAAACCCCAAAATCAAAACCAAATCCCCAAATGTCTTCTTCAAATGAGTTTCAGAATGCCAATCTTTACTCAAGACAGACTGAAAACCACTTATTAGTGCTTCATTTACTTACCATGGAAAGAGAGCTCAGAAATATCCTACTTAGTCAGTATTAATCATTTTAAAAGGAGCTGATGAGCTCCAGCTGATTTCATTGCGTATATAAATCACGTCACACACACAGGTTTTGCTGCCACCTTGTGAACGGTCTCTGAGCGAGGAGGTTGGGTTCATACACACCCAGCTCTGCCATCTTTATTCACATGCAGCTCAGATGATTTTACTACAGGCACTTTCTCAACAGGAACTCAGTGTGACAAAGGACAGCTGACTCAGGTGTTCAGTGAAGAAAACAGTAAAAGGCTGAATAAAAGAACTCAAGTCTTCTGCAATTTCCACAGGCTTCTGCGTCACAGTTTATTACCACAAATAGCATGGAAAGCATCACTAAATCCTTTCTGATAAAAATATTGCAGCTTTGCATCCAAGCTGTATGGCTGTCTTCAAAACAGAATAAAGTGGTGCCTGGAAAACAAAGAATAAAAGATTGAAGATGTCTAATGAAATATTTCAAGGAGGCTGTGGTAGGGAGTAGAAAGCATGATCTAAAAAGGCACCAAAAAAGGCAAAACCCCTACTAAAATGCACCTGTGTTTGTAGATTAAGCTACTTGAGAGAGCACTGAATTAAAAATCACCAATTCTGCAGGATGTTTCCATTTCTCCATAAAATATAAGAAGGAAAGATGAGAGAAGTCACACATTCAAAGACACACATTGAGTACTGTGTCCAGTTCTGGGCCCCTCACTTTAGGAAAGACGTTGAGTTGCTGGAAGGTGTCCAGAGAAGGGCAAGAAAGCTGGGGAGGGGTTTGGAGCACAAGCCCTGTGAGGAGAGGCTGAGGGAGCTGGGGTTGCTTAGCCTGGAGAGGAAGAGGCTCAGAGGAGACCTTATTGCTGTCTACAACTACCTGAAGGGAGGTTGTAGCCAGGTGGGGGTTGGTCACTTCTCCCAGGCCACCAGCATCAGAACAAGAGGACACAATCTCAGGCTGTGCCAGGGGAGGTTTAGGCTGGATGTTAGGAAGAAGTTCTTCACAGAAAGAGAGATTGGCCATTGGAATGTGCTGCCCAGGGAGGTGGTGGAATCACCATCACTGGAGGTGTTTAGGAAGAGACTGGATGGGGTGCTTGGTGCCATGGTTTAGTTGATTAGATGGTGTTGGATGATAGGTTCAATGATCTCAAAGGTCTTTTCCAACCTGGTTAATTCTATTCTATGAGAAGGCAGCACAGAATGGAGTTCAATATTTCCTACTTCCTAACATGCTTGTACTCATTTTTCAAGGCAATGTCTCAAGTTCCCAGCTGTAGGGATGCCATTTATTAGTCTTATCTGCAAAAATATTTCATCTAAATTTCAGAACTATGCAGAGGAACCTCTCAGGAAAAACCAGAGATTTTAACACTTGGCATGAGTTCCAACAAATTCAGTTCAGTTCTGTATGTAAAATAAAAGGAAGCTCTACCTTACAGCCTTTTCTTATCTTTAGGAAAGAATGCCAAGCACTTTTGTTTTCTATTTCTCAATTACATCACAGTCACTGAATATGGAAGATAGGAACACCACATCTACACCCTCACTAACAGTGCCAATGAGTTAAGGTTGTACTTACTGCTTCTGCATCGTGCTCAAGTCCAACGTCATGGTGCTCCAGCTCATCATCCCGAAACTGCTTTATTGTCTTTAAAAACACAGTTAATTAGTAAGCCTATTTGGCAGAGAAAGTATACAAAACTATGCACTGTTGACTACTGCATGCACCAGAGTGGCCATCTGATGCCCAGGTCTCTCAAAAGCTTCTCAAAGACCTGACTCTCCAGTTCAGCAAGAAGGGAATTGCTTACCCAGCGTTCCCCAATCCTACCCCAATCTTTTAGTAGTCTCAAAAATAGTATTTAAGAACCAAGCTGCTGGTTAATGTATGGCTGGATTCTTCACTATCAAGGAAATCTATACTCACAGTAACTCTAAATGCTAATTAGTTTCATATATACAAATTGCTCTGACAATTTCAATAATGGAGTTAAGGTCCCTGCCTTGCCAGATAATCAGCAAGGATGTCTCTCTGTAAGCCAACAGGGCTTTTGCCCGTGCTAGCATATGCTACAGGACACTATTTCTCTCTTCTTTCAAACTGGGACAAAAAGGATTTAAGAGCTTTCCCTCAAGAGGTCTGCAAATAACTAGGATTGCTTTAGAAAGGGCTCAGAGCTTACAGGCACCTGGGCATTGTCTCTACCCAACAGGTTCAGTGCTCCTGAAGGAATAAAACATCCTCTGAACTTAAAATTTCATTTGGCTTCAGCATTCTAAGAGACAGAACAAGAACATCTACTGCAAATTCTATGAGCATATTATTCTAGAAGACTAAAGTTGTGATAGCTAATTCAATTAAAGTACTTTCAGAAGGCACAGTTAAATACCTGCAATAGTTCTTTGTACTTTTCTGGGTCTTCTTCTACCAGAGTTCGGATCTGGTTATTGTAGTGATTTGATATGCTCTCTTCCACTGCCACTGTGCAAGCCATTGCACCTTTCTTTCCCAGTAAAGCACTTCCAGCCCCTGTGATTGTGGCACCAAACACAAGCAAACAAAGAAAACTGAAGCAATACAAATTAATTTATACATTTGAAGGCTTCATAAACCCCCAACAATAGCAGTAACACAAACTTACCTAGAACAAAACCTGCTACATTCCAGAAAGGCAATAAAACAGTAGGTCGAACTCTGTAGGCAACCATCAGCTCATTGAACTTTTTCAGGTGAGCTTTCTCTTGATTCCACATTTGCTGCAAAGGAGACACATCCCAGTAAAGCATAAACCCAGTAAAAGTAAGCATTTCTAATAAAACTAATTAGCTAAAATAAAACAAAACAGCCCAGGCCCCTCGCACCTTCATAGCAGAGGTAAGGTTACTCGCATCACAAAGAGGAAACAGTGAAGAAAGGCAGATGAGGATAAACAGGGAACTTGCAAAATAAGTCTTTGGGATGCTCCTACAGCAATTGCGGTAGTGGTACCTCCCTTAACAAGTCCTCCCACTGCTCTTCACAAACTCCCGAGTTCAAACGTACACACAGCTATCGCCGTACAGCTTCATTCGGCCATTGCTCACCAAATGTCAACGAAGCAGCAGCGGCGCGGTCGCTTTTAGGTTGGCTAACCTGGATTATGGGTCCCACGCTCGATCTGCCCAGAACTGCCATCTGTCCTGCATAAATGCGGTTCGCCCCGTACTCCCCGGCATGGTCCACCCGGATGATGCGGTCTACGACGGCCTTGTTGATGCCCTCCAGAGACACCCGCGTGCTGCACAGCCTGCGGGACACCCCTCCGGCGGGCAAGGGCCACCTCTCCCGGGCACCTGCCGGAGAGACAAAGGTGACGCGAGCTCTGCCGCCGCCCAGTCCCCGACCGAGGCGGAAGGGCACCGCCACCCGCGGGGCACGGCGTTCCAAGGCAGCCCCGGGCCTGCGGCCGTCGTTCGGGGCGACGCCCCGCCAGGTGAGAGGTGGGCGGGCGCGGGAGCCGGCCCGAGCTCCTACCCGCCCCGCAGCGGAGGAGCCGGCACTGCCCCAGCGAGCGCCACACCGCCGGAGCCACTGCTGCCACCTCCATCCCGCTGACCCCGACGGCTCCACGCGTCGCGCTGCCACTACGTCATCTCCGCGGGCCACAGCCCCGCGCCGCTCCCATTGGCCCCACGGCTGCCGCACCGCCGGCGTCCCACGGCTGCCATGGCAGCGGCACCGGCACCGGCGCGCCGCCCCTGCCCCCCGCGGCGCCGAGGAACCCGCTGCGGGACGAGGGCGGCCGCTGGTGGCAGCTGCAGGCGGGAAACAGCAGGAGCGTTACACCCCCTGGGCGCGGAAAGACGTCTGCGGACCCAGCTGAGGCTCGGAGGAGCAAACTCAGTAGCAAACTACTTTCAAAAACCATCAGCCGTTATGTTTAAAAATAATTATTGAATGTGATTTTTCTATCTTTTTTTTTTTTTTTACAATAAAGACAGAAAACATTCCAGAACATTATATAACAACAGTCTCTCATGTATCAACTAACAGTGTGCTACTAGCAAATTTCAAGTACTAAACAATTCTGTACAGAAAACCCTCAAGCACAACCTTCCAATGAAGGAAACAGGTAGTAATCAGCTTAGAAACACAGCTCAATCATCTCCTTTCAGAGAGCAGAAACGTGAATTTAAAGGCACTGACACAAGCTGCTGAATGCTGTATCTCCAAACTATAATTTAACTCTCAAATATTCACATTTTAGAACCAAGAGAAGAGTAGTCAAGATGTACAAGAGCAAAACCCAAGTAATAATGCCTTAACACCAAAAAAAGGCTGCTCTACAGCAGGGACCTGGTGCCCCAGCAAGGCCTTTCCCTGTGAGAGGTGTGCACCAGCTGGTGACCTGACTGGTGGTCTATTCCTAGGCCCAGTGTTTATTCAGAGCTCTTACCAGCTTGATTTTCTGTGAACCATTTTGTGAAGTTATCCAGTGTTCCAACTGCAATTACTAGCTCAGAGCAAAATAAGTAAAGTCTCAACTATCTTTATAAAACTGGTTTCAAACCCACGCTGTATTTTCTTCTCCCATGCACTCTTTCACAATACTGACAGGTGATGTGGTCTTTTGCTTTGGTTTTAAAAGAGAAGTGATTTGGAAATGTGGAAAGTCACACCTTTCCCCTCCATCACCCTTCTTAAAGTCTCATTTGTAAAAACAGTACAAAGTTCTTCCCAAAAACCCTGAAAAAACAGGGACTTAAATCCCAAAAAACCTTGAAATTGTAGCAGCAGTAAGTGTCCTACCCTACCATTTTTGGACAGGTTTAACATAGTATAAATTAGCTAAATTTCCAGTCATAGAAACTTTAAGGCTCACTGGCACAATCAAGAGTAAGGCCTTAAGTGTCCATTACACAAACCACAGTGTCAGGGTGCTAATCAGCTGCTCAGTTTTTAGGTGCTGCAGATGCTTCTACTCTTATGTAGTGGCTCTAGGAGTTTCAGGAAGTCAAGTTCTTCTGGCTTTTCATTGTTTTCAATGATGACTCTGAGCTTCTGCTATTTGTTTGATTAGGAACAGCTTGTCACGACTCTCCTAGAAAGACAGAACAAAGAGTATGCTCCAGATGAACAGAAGCAGCACAAGTTACATATGAGCAGCTCATTTCTCTCTTAGAAATAAACAGGTGCACCCATCCCATTGTACTCTCATTAGGGGCTCCCTGCACACTCTAAACTACAAGTCAAAAATTGTAACAGCCAGGACTTCTTTTCTCTCATGTTAGGTCACATAAACAGTTCTGCCTTAGACACATCTTGCACACCTAAAAGCTAGAAACTGTACTTCCCAGAAGCCCTGAAAAAGCAGTGAGGCTTTGCTCCCAAACTCCTTCCTCTTTAGACATCTCTCCCCAGGACAGTGTGTTTTGAAGGCTGGGTGGTTAAATGCTGTATCTAAAAGCACAAACCAAGAACTGGACTATACCCTAGCAAACTGAGCAGTCTTACTAGTAAGGCTAGGTTCTGAGTGGAGCAGGGTTTGACAGACAACAGCGTATGAACACTGTTAAACATGGCAGCACACAGAAGCATGTCTGCACTG
Organism: Melanerpes formicivorus; assembly: GCF_026170545.1. Taxonomy (NCBI): domain Eukaryota; kingdom Metazoa; phylum Chordata; class Aves; order Piciformes; family Picidae; genus Melanerpes; species Melanerpes formicivorus. The sequence continues at coordinate 8,648,545 of NW_027142366.1, read as the reverse complement.
GCACCAAAGAAACTGTTAGCAGTGACTCGCTCCACTGAGTACCTGCTGTTGCAAGTAGTTCTGTGACCTGCACTCAGGAGTAGATCAGATATGGTGCAGTAACATAGGCTTGGAAGGAAAGACAGGGAGTTGGGTCACTGTTCTTGAAAGCAGAGAAGGAAATAGAAGCAGGGGTTGTGTAAGATGGTGAAGGGGACAGGAAGCACAAGATTCAGGCTCCTGTTTGTCAGAAAAGAAGTCATGCAGTGGGTGGGTTTAAGCAAGACAAGAGATGAAGAACAGGGACACTGCTTCTCAGAAGCATGCCTCATGCATGCACATTGCCTGATAGCAGTAGACTTTGCTGCAGTTGCTACAGCTGCAGCTGATACCCAGGAAAACCAACTAGACTGAGAAATGCCATAGGACTTCCACCATTTTCCTCTGTGCAATTTGTCAACCATGCTTCACAGCCTGTGCAAACATCAGGTTGTTCCTCTGCACACCTGATTCCTGACAAAGAAAAACTTTAAGGGTATAGAAAAGTGGATTCAGAGCTTACCATAACCAGTTGTTCCCTCAGCTGCTCAACCACTCGTTTGTGTGCTCCAGCCAAGGCAATAAAATAGAACATAACAAGGCTGCAAACAAACCAACGTTAAATGTTAACATCAGGCAAAACAGAATTAGTCAGAGAAAGGCTGTTATGAGCTAGAGGAATTGCTGGTTTGTGCATTTACATCAGATCAGAAGCTGCTGGAGGAACAAAAAGAGAAGTTTTAAAAAGTCAATGTACAGGTGGGGCAGGCTGGGCATTAGCTCTGCTCCAAAGCATCTGCTAAGGTATTTGTGCTGCCAGCAGGCAGGGATAGTGCTAGGGGACTTAGAAGCACAGCCACTTTCAGATGTTACAGGTTGTGTTGTGATGGCTCTGTTTCTGCCCTGCTCTAAGTGTATGTATGGGGGGGTTGCTCATTGCTCTCAAAAAGTTTAATGAGGTTTCAGATGAGTAACTCTTTGCACCCATTGGGGGTTCTAACTATGGTAAGCAGCCACTGATCAGTATTGCAGCCGTTTCCTACAGAGTATTTTCCAGATGTAATCTGTGACACAGATAATCCACAGGGCATTACATGAGGAAGACTGGCAACAAGAACCAGAATGGCCCAAATGCCTATATAACTCATGTTTTGTCCTTTTCCAAATAATATTAAGCAGTGGAGCAGCAGTGAAAGACATTCTCCACCTCTTAGACAGGCTTTATGATAAAGAAAACCAAAACAAAACCCCACAAACCGAAAACAGAGGACTTGCTATTTCCTGTGTGTGCAATAACAGGTTCAGTTCAGAGCACAGAAACATGTTATGGAAGAAAGGGCTGGGTGGAGACTGAAATGAACTGTTTCTCAGGCACAGAAGTTGTAGAAGTATCAGCTAATATGGCTCCAAGATCTGTTTGCTGGGGTGGGTTTGTTGTTTGGGTTTTTTTTTTACATCAAGGTTTGTAGACAGGATCTGTGATCACAGGACTTACAATGTTAATCTGCAGAACGTTTCACAGTCCAGACTTTTGAGGAAGACAAGTGTGAGATATGGGACACACAAGAGGAAATGGAATAAGGCTAATGAGTGTGAATGCATAAGAAGTTGGAGCTGAGAATGTATGTGGGCTTTGGTGTTTGACTGCAGATGAAAAATCTGATCTAACAGTTGTTCAGTATCAGCTCAGTAAGGAAGCAGCTGTATGACTGAATCAGGTCTCCACAGTACTCACCATATGACCATAAAAAAAGGCACTGCAAAGGCCTCTGATGCTATGCCATAAAGGACTTGCTGCAGCCCCTTTGGAAATTCAAGTATTGTATCTGGAACAACTGACCACGAAGTGTTAAAATTCCGGAAGGGCCCACATGCCTTTGAGGAGGGAATGCTGTCAAAGAAGCAGAGCAGAAAGGAGATGCTACACCAAAATGTAAAGATAAAAGAATCCCACACAAGCCCAGCACCATTTTGGCAATATGGTCTTTAAAACTGCAATGTTTGTTTATATGAACTAAGTTCTAATTTGGTTTGTTACACACTACTGTATTTTATTCCAGTTTATCATTCCCAACTGTGTGCCTGCTTTCAGGGAACTGACAACCTTGGAACAAACTTGATAGAAGTTAAATTGTCACTTACTATGCTATGCTGATTCCTAAGGGGACAAAAGCCAAGACAAGCCCAATCAACAGCACCACCAAGAAGAAGAAATTGGAACTCGATGCTCTGATTGGCCTAGCTGCAGGCTTCCGTGTGTGCTTCAAACTGATCTGAAGAGGGAAATTGAGAGACTGTTACCAGCACATCTACATTCATACATCCAAACAAACTTGCCCACCAATTGAATTTTCCATTCCCAAATACGCTACCAGCTAGCATACAGCCATTCTCCCTTCAACCACTGACTGGTGTTAAGTCCAAGCCTCCTGTTTGAATAAGAATTTGACCCAGAGGACCTCATACAGTCAACTGAGAGTAATTTCATGTATGATCCATGGCACAGCCTTTAGCTGTGTTCTGCCACATTCTCTCTTGTAAGAACTAAAATATAAGTAAGAATTTGATGCACAGCTGTGTGGTTATCGAGCATGATCAAAGGGCTGGAGCACCTCTCCTAGGAGGACAGGCTGAGAGAGTTGGGGTTGTTCAGCCTGGAGAAGAGAAGGCTTCAGGGAGACCTTAGAGCAGCCTTTCAGTACCTGAAGGGGACCTACAAGAGAGCTGGGGAGGGACTTTTGATAAGGACTCATAGTGAGAGGATGAGGGACAATGGCTTTGAGCTGGAAGAGGGGAGATTTAGACTGGAGATTAGAAAGAAATTCTTCACAGTGAGGGTGGGAAGACATCGGAACAGGTTGCCCAGGGAGGCTGTGGATGCCTGCTCCCAGGAGGTGATCAAGGCCAGGTTAGATGAGGCCTTGAACAACCTGGGCTAGTGGAAAGTGTCCCTGCCCACGGCAAGGTGTTGGAACTAGACAATTTTTCAAGTCCTTTCCAACCTTAACCTTTCTATGAATCTAGGATATGCACAAACCACATCCTGAACATCCAATGCAGCTTGGATTTTCCATTTTGCCTGCAAATTTTTAAGAGCTTGGCAAAATTTTGTCCCAGCTCTAAGCCATGTTGGTAGCATATGGATACAGGCAGAGAAGTGTTAAAAACTGACTTTATTACATACAAAGGTTTTATTAAAACAAAACAAAGCCCACCCAGATAAATAACTGAAGAGGTACTTATTAAAGAGTTGGTTTGCTTGATTTCAGAGCAAAATTCTACCTTCCTAACTTAAAAGCATTAAGCCTACAGAAAACAGAATGCCATTACCTCATTTCCACATGTTTTTAGCTTTCTGTTGTTGCTGTTGTTTAGAATCAACTGCATGCTGTATTACAAACCCCAGAGAGATGTGAGCTCAGCTTTGTTTGTTGACCACACATTTTCATTACCTTTTTAATGTAAAAGACAATGAAGTATTTTATCATTGCTACTGCAGGGAGGAGCGGTGAAAAGAAGGTTCCAATCCAGCAGATGGTCTGGCCATAAATGATTTCCAGGACATTGTCAGAAATTCCAAATTCCTGCAATCCAAACCACTGAACTAGCTTGCAAGAGCAATGAGCAACTAACAACCTGGAAACAAAGAGTATCATGAATCCTAAAATGAAGTTAGAGAGTTTAGATGAATTCTAGTATCTACACAGATACTATTTAAGCATTAGAAAACAACACAGTAAAATGCCTGGAGAAAAAAAAATATATACTCAAGTATAAGGACTTGAGTACTGTGTCCAGTTCTGGGCCCCTCAATTTAAGGTCATTGAGACACTTGAATGTGTCCAGAGAAGGGCAACAAGGCTGGGGAGAGGCCTTGAGCACAAGCCCTATGAGGAGAGGCTAAGGGAGCTGGGGTTGTTTAGCCTGGAGAAGAGGAGGCTCAGGGGAGACCTCATTGCTGTCTACAACTACCTGAAGGGAGGTTGTAGCCAGGAAGGGGTTGGTGTCTTCTCCCAGGCAACCAGCACCAGAACAAGAGGACACAGTCTCAAATTGCACCAGGGGAGGTTTAGGCTCAAGGTGAGGAGAAAGTTCTTCCCAGAGAGAGTCGTTAGCCATTGGAATGTGTTACCCAGGGAGGTGGTGGAGTCACCATCCCTGGAGGTGTTCAAGAGGGATTGGACGTGGCACTTGGTGCCATGGTTTAGTTGTCATGACGTCTTGGGTGACAGGTTGGACTTGATGACCTTTCAGGTCTTTTCCAACTTTATTGGTTCTATGATAGAGAAAAAAGCAACTTCACAGCCACCTGAATAGCAAACAAGTGCTCAAAGCACCAGGAATGGATTTTTTGCAGTTTGGTCAGAAATGTGGGGAATTAGTAACAGAAATAAAGAAAACATGGTTCATGTGTCATTTGCAAAAGGATGCTCAGAAGGCAGGGGCACTTACTTTCGAGGAAAGTCCAAAAACAGGACTGCAGCAAGAATGATAATGAAATCAAATATCATCAGTTTATACATTTCTCGACCAACTTCAGTTTCCCAGCACTACAGAAACAAATCAGGAAGTACAAGATTAGGAGTCTAAACAACAGGTGAAAGAGAAATCTGCCAATCACTAAAGCAACAAACACCTCTGTCAGTTACACCACAAAGTTCAATTTAACTCCCATATTTAACTGAAGTGTTCCAGAGGCTTCCATGCCAAACTTTTTACTTGTTTGTTAGATGGTCTGGGGATTTTTTTCAGGAAAGATCATTTGTCTCAAAGAAGCAGAAGGCAGCAACACAGAATCACAGAATGTTAGGGGTTGGAAGCGACCTCCAGGGATGGAGTCCAATCCCACCCTGCCAAAGCAGGAAACACAACTGTCTCTGAAAGAGAGCTACCTCAAACAATCCTCATGGTGATCAGAAATTCTATGCTAAACAATCTGCCAGTGGACTAATTTAAATCAGAGTTTTAGAGAAACAAAAGTTGTCTTTAAGAACTGTACAGGTTTGCGCTGACCAACGAGAGTCAGCACCAGCCGTAACACGAACTGCAGCCCCGGAGCTGATTCTGAACGCCTCTAGACAATCAAGTCTCATGGAAAAACAAATCTCTACTCACAAGTTCAGATGATTAAAGACCAAGATAAATCTACTTACAGGATAGAGTTCGTAATTGTATCCACAGGTCTTACACTCGTCAGTGGCGCAGTAGGAGATTTGACTCCACAGCGAGAACAAGAGAACGCCGATGTTGGCCAAGCGCACAAAGACACACCTGAAAGAAAGGCAACCCCCAATTGCAAACCTGACCAAAAAGAGCCATTCTGGCACCTGGATCCACTTGCACAGGAGTCCAAGGCAGGCTTGGAACACAGCAGTGTCATGCAGAGCTTTAACGTAATGGCTAACTAAACACATTTCTTTCCTTAGCAGTGAGTTCACTTGCTTTTGACCTTCTCTGCTTCAGGCTCCAATCCCTTGCTCCAAGATCAGTCATTCCAGCTGCAGATCTTGACACCACAATGGGCTGCACTTCCCTCAAGCACAGTTTGAGAGGCCTGGTGACAAATCCTGGGCAGTATTTCTCTCTCAGTTGGCTTCAAGCCTTCAGAGGCACTTAGCCAAATTGGAAATACAGGGAAGTAGAGAGTTCAGATGCTTCAACCCAGATCTTAATGCCCTGAGCTGCCAAATGCTAGCTCATTGTGCTCACAGTGAAACAGCTTTTATCACAGTATTTCTAGCTCCTGCCTTGAGCAAAGCCATGCTACAGTCACTGCAGTACATACATATTTGCTCATTCAAGGAACTGCTGCATGTAAAGCAGTGTGAATCCACAGCTCTGCAGCCACTTCTCTACTATTTATTCAGGTTGTTGATTTCCAGACCACACAGCTAAATGGAATTGAGGAAAACTTGGACACTGAAATGACTGCACTGTACTGTCATCAAAACAGGAGACTGTTTCCACATTTAAAATTAAATCTTCCAACTGAACACAAGCCAAATAATGCCTGCTTGGCTTCCAGGGCCCAGGCCTTCCAGTGCAGAGTCCAACTTCTCTGTGAATGATGTTTCAATGTTTACAGTACTGAAAGCCTACCAAGGTCACAACAAAAACATTGTTACCTCAAGAGTGTCAGCTTAATTTCAAAGGCTGGTGAGTAATCTTCAAATGTGATCAGAAATGAGAAGATGAGAGGAGCAATGAAGTTGGCCAGTGTGATTACTATGGAAGGCAAATACTGCACCAAGAGATTAGCTTGAAAGTTCTCATTGCTGACGCCCTGTACAAGATGAGAAAGAAAACACTCAGAGCAGCACTTGCCTGACATCATGCTCCCTTCAGCTGCCTGCCAACCTCTCCTGACCAGGATTCAGGCAACATCTTTCACTCAGTCTTCATCCTCCAGCTATATGTGGAACTACAAGCCTCTCCACTGCAGTTTGATGCTACACCCTTGCCTTCTCCTGTTCCATTCACCATTAACTCCCTCCACCTCCAGCCAGGAGTATTGTTGCACTTCCCTAAAGCTTGTTTCAAAAGACTCATCTCACCAAGGTTTGGGTCTAACTACATTGTCTAACCCAGCACTAAGGCTACCACTCTGCCAGTGTGCAAATGCGTTTTAAGCTATTCTCACCAGCATCAAGCAGCTCCTCTGACTTTCCTACTATCCTAAGAAGCTCCTCTATCTACTCAAATGAGTAGGCAAGGGCAAGATACTGATCCTTACACATAAAGCTGACAGTAAGTAAGACTGCTTTTAAATTGTCCTGTGTTGTACTGTCCTCTTTCTCTACCTTCAAATGCTACCTCTGACACAAACACTTCTTTAGTCCTGATTTGCTGTTTCTCTCTCTGCAGTCCTGGCAGTTTTTTAAGAGGGGCCTACCATGACACAGTGTTCCCCACACACAACCAGTGCCCATCACATCACCAATGAACAGAGGGGAGAGAAAGTGTGGTTCCCATGCATGTCAGGTTAATTCAACACTGGAGTCCTACAGAGAAGTAAATCACTGTTGCAAAACTGATGAAAGTGTTGTCTGCTCTTATTCTGCTTCCCATCTGCTTGTCCTCCCAGGGCCAAACACCACCACCCAACCTGATTCTTTTCACTGCTGATGCAATAACCTTTTCTTCTGCAAAACACTCTCTGTTCAAAGGTTTCCTGCTTCCCCACGTAGCTGTAACTCAAGCCACAATGTAGATCATAATCTTTACTCTCCCCTTCCCCCTCTGTTCATTTTTGCAGTGAAGCAATTAACCAAATCCAGACACTGATCATAATGAAGTTTAACTAGATCAGTTCCCTCAGCCAGTTCACTTCCCAGATACACAAGCACTTGTACCAGAAGAGCCCAGGGAGCTGAGAATAACTACATGGGAAGGAAGGTGAGGGCTGCTTTCCTGTCAGCTGCACTAGCTCCAAGGCACACAAGACTGAAGCCTCTTCCTCAGAGGAGAACATCACTGGGAGAGGGGATAGGGGGAGGGGGGTATGTTTCTGCATGTAGTTCTCCATCTTTCCCACTCTGTCCCACTCAAGAAATTCTAAGTCTGTAGCAAGTGTTGCCAGATCCCTTTCATGAAAGGTGCTATATTAAGATACTTGACTCTTTCACAATAGTTCCTCTTGCTGTAATCACCAGCCCCGTGGAACCTTTCCTAATGTCATATGATACTTACATTGGACTTCTCTTGAGAGAAGACAGTTGCTTCATAAATTGAGTAAAAACACCCAGATAAAACTGCAATAACAATTATATTGATAAATATCCTCAGGGAGTAGATGCGTAGCTTTTCTTTCATGGTCCTCTCAGCTATTTTTTGCTTCTGCCTTTCTTCCTCCAGGTCTGTCTAAAAAAACAAAAGAAAAAAAGATGCAGCATACAACACTTGACACCACATCTCCAACCTCTGGGATGTGTAAATCCATAGCTTGTTGTAGGAGGGTGAAGCACACCAAACTGAGAGTGCATTTTCATTGGCACAAACAGGTCCACGTGGGAGTGGAAACCCCTGTGTGCTTACTCTCCTCAGGCTGAGGGCCCTGTAGCCAAAGTGCCTCACAATCCCCTTAGCTTTACTATAACAGTAACATATATGCTTGAGGACAGACAATTTGCCTGCTTATCACAAAGGACTTCTCAGACAGCTTGGTACTAAATTCTGAAACAGGTCAATCATCCTACTCATTTTCCTCCTGCAGGTAAGGAACCAGGCCTCACCGCTATGGCTGCAGCTTCATAGTATCATAGTATCTGTTAGGGTTGGAAGGGACCACAAGGATCATCTAGTTCCAACCCCCTAGATGATTGCTTCCTTCTCCTACTCTTTGAGAAGGAAAATTGGGGGATGGCCCACAGGGCAAGAAGCACAGTCTTGAGTAGCTTGTCACAAACTTGATGCTTCACCCTAGCAAATGTGAAAACACAGCATGGCCTATGAAAGCAATTTAACCAATCACCCAGGTATTTTCTGAGGACTTATTGCTGTCTAACAGTAATATTAAGGGGCAAGTTGTTCTAAGGTGTGAGTTCTAGAGGCAAAAGCGTTGTAAGTAAAGGAAGCTTTGATTATATGATGAAAAAAAGATGACTGTAAGCTTTACTGAGTAGAAAAAGAAACTCAATAGAATTTGTGAAATCTCTACTGCTTTGTGGTTTGTAATGGAAGTATCTTTTCTAAAGGTAATTGTTTCAGTACACAAATCTCTGCTGCTGGTGTAGAGAGAGAAAAAAGAAGGTACTGGTTTCACTAACAAAGCCTCTAAAGCTCTCTGAAAAGAGTCCTGAAGATTTGGGGAGTCTATCACCTGCATTTTGTATGTGCATGTGTGTCAAAAACACCTTTCAGTATCTTCTTACTGCAACAATGCTCTCAACTTGTGTAAGAGTACCATGTGAATTTTCTTCCTCCTCAAACTACCACCTACCACACTGCAGACTTGAACACAGAACACTGAAACCGATTCCCAACAGTACAAGGGGTTTGCCCACAGCCAGGATAGCTTTTCCTGTTGGATTATATAGAAACTAACACAGGAAGCAGGAGTGGAGTGTGAGGAAGAGGCAGATAAGACAAGCAGCTAACAGGATGGCTTCAGTCCCCAGAGAATGGGGGAAGGGCCAACGACATCAGTACCAGCCCTTCTCACATTGCACTGCAATTCTAGATACCTAGAAAGCAGGCAAGAGGATGTGGGTCACTCTGCCCCCAACATAAACTACTACGACCCTTCTCATCCTCATTCCATTATCTCCAGTCACACACCTCTCTTTTTGAGCCATCTGAGCTGTATGACACTATAATCATAGAAAACGAAAGTTACTCACTTGGAGCTCATACAGCAAGCTGCGGTGTTTCAGCCGTGCTGCGTTTGGGTCTGTAATGCAGAAATCCCAGCCTGCAAAGACTTTGTTACAGTAAGTCTGAAACTGATCTTCAGCGTGCACCAAGTTCTGCTTAAATCCTTCCACAGACCTAGAGAAAAACGCAGCTTTACCTCACTCATGAAAAGCAGCGTTTTATCCACAGAAAATAAAACCCAAATCAATACCTCAAGTGATCTAGCTCACCAAAGGCCACATGCCACCCCCAACCTTCTCATGAGCAAACAGCCACATTGGCTTTATTAAAGCAGCAAGTCTCTGGGAAGCTGTCAATGTGAGGCTCTAAAGCACCCAAAAATCAGACAAAGATGTGACTGACAGCTTACTTCCCTCTGCACTTAGTCACAGCCATACCTTCTCACCTCATCCAGTGCTTCTCTGAGATGGCTCAAGATAGTCCTCAACAACTGCTGTATAGTTGAGGGTGTTTTATTTACGTGCATACATACAGACAAAAAGCTAATACTTCAAATGTGTTTGCTTTGCTATCTCAGTTTCCCTTGAGGCACTGCATCCTCAAGCAAAAGAGCCTCCATTTCCATACCACAGTATCACAGTATCGCTTAGGTTGGAAAGGACCTCGAGGATCATCGAGTCCAACCTATCAACACAGACCCCATGACTAGACCATGGCACCAAGTGCCACGTCCAATCTCCCCTTGAATGCCTCCAGGGACGGTGACTCCACCACCTCCCTGGGCAACCCGTTCCAATGATGAACGACTCGCTCGGTGAAGAACTTCCTCCTCACCTCGAGTCTAAACCTCCCCTGGCACAGCTTGAGACTGTGTCCCCTTGTTCTGGTGCTGGTTGCCTGGGAGAAGAAGCCAACCCCTTCCTGGCTACAACCACCTTTCAGGTAGTTGTAGAGGGCAATGAGGGCACCCCTGAGCCTCCTCTTCTCCAGGCTAAACAATCCCAGCTCCCTCAGCCTCTCCTCATAGGGCTTGTGCTCAAGGCCTCTCACCAGCCTTGTTGTCCTTCTCTGGACACGTTCAAGTGTTTCGATGTCCTTAACCAACCAGTTCTGCAATGGAGCATGCTCCCTACAAACAAGAATGCAATGTAAACTGTGCAACAGGTACCAGGAATTAAACTATACCACCATCTTTACCTTATTATTATCCAGAGGAGACTTAATCCAAGGTAGGCAAATGTAGCCAGCAGATATGCTAGTGGCAAGTTGTACCTCATCGCACTGATCCACACAGCATCTATTGTGTAATAGCCATAAAACAAAGCTGTCACTTCAAGGATCCCCTGTGAAAACACAAAGTTTAAACAGAATTTTTAACAGTGGCAGACTCTGCCCAGTTACACCCAACCTGGAATTAAGCAATGATGTTGTAAATTTAAAATTACTACTGGGGCTGCCAGTAATTTAGCCAGCGAGTTTAGTTGTAACATTTTGTAGCTTCTAGGTATTGCCAGCACCTCTGCTCAACTGTAATGCAGACACCACATTTGAGAATCCCTCTCTTCTCCAGTCAAAGAGCTGTATGAAAAGGACCCTGAGATCAAAACAGACAGTGTGCTCCAGAATATGGAACACTTAGCAGTTGGCAGGAGAGGCACAGGCTGCAGCATGTGGCCAACCAGCGGACACTCCGTAAAAGGCAGTTTGAAAACTCTTCTCACAGATAAAGGTTAATTTTACCCCACTGCCTTATCATTTTTTCCACAATTATCAATGCTTCATTCCCTAAATAAAATGTTTTCACATTTCACATGCTGTGTGAGACACAGAAACTTAATTAAAAATATACAAATACCTAACTACTTACAGTGCCACTGAGCAAATCTTTGAGGTAAGTATAGAAGTAAGTGAGTCCCTTATTACCACTAGGCTCATAAACTGTGCAGTGGGAATCTGTCAAAAGAAAGGCAGGATAAGTCACTCACATGGTAATGCATTTTAAACTGCAAGATCAAGTCCAAACACGTCAAGTTCTCATTTTAAGAGCAGCATTTCTTTGTCCTGGGAGGTGGAGAAGAATCTTATGGAAAGCGGGAATCTCATAAACAACAGCAAAGAGCAAAGACATTTACCTATGTTCTTGGGAGGTATTTTAGCAAAGCTGCTGTTGAATATTCCGTATTTAGAAATGATGGTGGGAAGGGTAACAAAACTGAACATCAGGATAAAAATGACAAAATTCAGCAGGACCAGAAAGCGCAGGAAGGAGAAGTAGGACTGGATGCCAGTGCCAAATTTCCCTGGGAACAGAAGAAACATGCCAACAATTAAGGTGATAAATCACTGGAAACACAGAATGAGCAAATTATCATTTCAGTTACACTGAATTAACAGAAGAAATATTACTAAAGCTAGTTTTAACTACTGCAGGCTGTTCACAATGGAACTGACATGGAAAAGTGGCTTTTAAATAACTCTCTCCAATATATTCCCTTCTACTCCATCATGGCCTTTGTGTCAGCAGTCAGCCAAGCAGGTAACTTCTTATGCACATACAGTTATAGCTGAAACCACAGCCACACGTGAGAAAGAGACTAACAGAGGCAACTTGAACAAGGAAAAAAACCAACATCAGACAATGAATACCTTCTATGCTGTGAATATTGTGTCGCCAAAGCTTCAGGTAAGATGACAATTCTTTGACTTCCCCAAGAACTTTCTTCAGTGATTTACTGCTAGCTCTTTTCCACTGCTTCCATCCAGATAAGCGTTTTATATCAGCCTGTTGATAGTCCCTAATAATCAAGAATTAGTTTCTGAGCACAAGGACTTTCTCACAGAGCCTAGCACAACAGAGTCTGCTTGCAGCCTTCAGAGGGATAACACAGTGCTAAAGTCGGAGTAACGCACGCTAGCTGGTGAGGACTTGATGATCTCAAAGGTCTCCTCCAACCTTGACAGCTCTATGACCTATTCCTCCTGCTGTGATATCAAGTTAATTGATATATATCAAGTCCTCTCACAGAAAACACTCTCTTGGAGAGAAAAAAAAACCAACAAACCAAAACATAACAATCCAATTAACAATAGCACAACACAGAAAAAATGTAGCTGAACTTGCCAGTGGGATCACAGGAAAGCTGCCATTCATGATTTCATAGACAGTAATGGCTGGAAAAGGAAGAGAAGAATCTTTCCCCAAAACTTCTGATCAAGAGGCTCTCAAAAAAAACACCAGAGTCTCCAAAATATTTTGCTTTACTCTTTTAATGTTACAAATACAGCTGTTCAAACCAGAAAATTACTGGGGTCTATTGCAGAGAACTCACAGATCTCAAAATCAGAATGTCAAATTAAAAAGCACAAAACCCCAGAGCTATAAAAGAGGCTTAAATACTTCATCTGGATTTCATCATTTTAACTCCTCCACCACATTCCAGTATGTAATAGAAAACAAATGGTGGGGAAATGATTAGATTTTAATTAGCCCACTTTTACAGTATGTTGAAAAATTTCACAGTATCACAGTGTAACTAAGGTTGGAAGAGATGTCGAGGATCATCAAGTCCAACCTATAAACACAGACCCCATGACTAGACCATGGCACCAAGTGCCACGTCCAATCCCCTCTTGAACACCTCCAGGGATGGTGACTCCACCACCTCCCTGGGCAGCACATTCCAATGACAAATGACTCGCTCGGTGAAGAACTTTCTCCTCACCTCGAGTCTAAACCTCCCCTGGCGCAGCTTGAGACTGTGTCCCCTTGTTCTGGTGCTGGTTGCCTGGGAGAAGAGACCAACCCCTTCCTGGCTACAACCACCCTTCAGGTAGTTGTAGAGGGCAATGAGGTCTCCCCTGAGCCTTCTCTCCTCCAGGCTAAACAATCCCAGCTCCCTCAGCCTCTCCTCACAGGGTTTGTGTTCAAGGCCTCTCCCCAGCCTTGTTGCCCTTCTCTGGACACGTTCAAGTGTCTCAATGTCCTTCCTAAACTGAGGGGCCCAGAACTGGACACAGTACTCAAGGTGTGGCCTAACCAATGCAGAGTACAGGGGCACAATGACTTCCCTGCTCCTGCTGGCCACACTATTCCTAATGCAGTGCCAACTCCACCAACTTCAGAGTTTACTTCTTCACCAACATATACGTGGGCCCAATACACAGCAGCACACAGACACCAAGGATGTGCCACAAACTGTAACTTTTAATCATTTCTCACATATTTTCATACCATAAGACAGGTTTTCATTTTTAAAATGGCTACATGGTCAGTGACAGCACTGAGGAAAATTTTTAGTGGCTCAGTTTGTATTTATTTATTTTTTTTTTCTCTTCTTTTAAGAAACTTCCCAGAAACATAGCTTGGAAGATCTGCTTGTATGCAGTAAACGCTGTTCCAGCCTTCGATGCCCCTGAAGGGCAGCAGTTAAGCAGCCACGAGGACACTACGCTACAGCAGAAGACAAAGGTTTCAATTTTGAAAGACCTTGTACACAACTCTACTTAAGTGCATAACTGACTCACTGCCAACTACAAGCTGCTGTCACGGGTGCTGTAGGTTGACAAAATTTCTATTAGCCACCTCAGCTGAAAGTAAAGTTATAGGAATTTGGCAGAAAAACAAATTAGAGCCTGTATGAAACAATCAAACAGGCAGCTGATGAACTAACTCTTCTTTAAGTGGAAATACAGCTACTCTCAGACCACTTCATTTTGTGGAAGCTGCAGGCTGCAGCATGCAGTGTTTTAAATACTTGAGAGAACTCTCTGGCCCGTGTTTGGTCTGCATTTTAAACAGAGGCGTGGGCTGAATATTCATCTGCTGCAGGAGTTGAGTGTTCAGCTTTCAGGACGTTTCCACCAAGCATTTTGTGTTGGCAGCTGCTGCACAATGCACACAGAATAATGATCTGTAAGCGTGCCAAGAAGCCCCACCAGAATCTCCCAAGAGCTCAAAAACCTCGGGACATCCCAACTCTGCTCCTAACATATACCATGGCCACAGGAGTGCAGTTGCTTTAATGTTTTAAGAATTGAACTTCAGATAACCAACTTCAAATGAAAATTCAGAGTATCAAACACTTTCCTTTGCCACACCATAGACCATCTGCTGTTCCTTTTGTACAGTCTGTAGGGTTAAACTTGACTCCAGGGTCAGGCTGTAGCCCATTTCCCACCAGTCTTAAAGCAAGGAACTCGTGTTCTCTGTGAAGCACCAGATTATTAACTGTACTTTCACCTCTCTCCTAGTTCATAACCACAAAGTACCTGATTTAAAGATGCAGCTGTTACATACAGCTATGTCCTCCAAGGAGTTTTCAGCCTAGTAGAGAGACAAGAAGCCAAGAAATACAGGCAGGGCAAAGCATGCTCTCTGCATTCCCCTCCCTGAAGGGTGATACCACCAGAGGGGCAGCAACTGCCAATAGCTCACAGCAGAGTAATTTGGTAGGGTAGCTGCTTTCTACCTATACTGTGCCATGTCAGAGAGAGCACCATGTATTTTGGAAGAACTGCTAAGAATCAAGAACTGCAACACTGGCATAAGAGAACAGGATTGCTGATGACAGATAACCCACAGTGACCTTTAAAAGCACAAAACACTGAGGCGGTGAGAACCACCTTTGGCTGCTGGAGGTAATTCCCAGTTTTGATTAATTTCTTCTAATTTAACCTATTCCTCCCCCCAGTCAGCTACTCCCTCATGCCAGCCAAGCACACATTCCTGCAGCTGGAGGTGCCAGAGGTAGCCTGCCATATTTTGGCACGAGTATCTAGACAACTTCTTCTCCAAACCACATACTACAGGCAGAAACAGATACAGATGAACCCAGTTCTGCTCCAGCCTTCCATCATACCTGTGCTGTGGTTAGGAAATGGTAGTATCATAGAATGTTTTGGGTTGAATGGGCTCTTTACAGGTCATTTAGTCCAACCTCCCTGCAGTCAACAGGGACACCTTCAACTAGAGTTCAGAGCCCCAGCCAACCTAACCTGGAACATTACCAGAGATGGGGCATCCACCCCTGGGCAACCTGGGCCAGTGTATCACCACCCTCACTCTAAAACAACTTCTTCCTTAGATCTAGTCTAAATCCCCCCTATTCCAGTTTAAAACCACCACCCCTTGTCCCGTTCACAACAGGCCCTACAGAAAAGGCTGCCCCCAGAATTATTAACAACAACAACAATAAAAACGTGTAGAAGACAAGTATAAAGCTTAACCTTAATCTCCTCTTCTCCGCCATACTCCCGGGGTGTTCCCTGGCAGGGTAAGCAACCAGCTCGTTGCCCTCATGCCCCGGGCCCCGGGCCTCGGCAGCACGAAGCCCCGCCAAGTCCTGCGGGGCCGCCCGCCGCTCCTGGTTGCCCCCGGCGGTGGCGGCACGACGCCTCAGCGCCGTCTGGTAGCTGGGCAGCTCCTGAAGGAAATCCACAGGTGCGGGGCCATGCATCTCCTCTGGAGGAAAGACCCCTGCGAGAGGAGGAAGCGCAGGGGCTGCGGAGAGGGGCTCGCCACAACATGGCACCCGGCCGGCAGCCCCGAAGGTGTCCCGCCGTGGCCGCCCCCCGAGACCCCGCAGCGCTGAGAGAGAGGAGACGAGAGGCCAGGTGGCAGCAGCGCCGCTCTCTCGACCGCTCCCTTCCCCATGCCACCTGCCTCCCCCGCGGGTGCCGCCGGTGAGGTGCTCGCTCCCCACCCGTGCCCCGCGGCGCTCGGTACCTGCCGCCACCGCGCCCTTACCGCTGCCCAGCTGCCAACCCGGCAGCTCCGCGCCGGCCCCGAGCCGGCTCATGCCTGCGTGCGGTGAGGAGCCGCCGTCCCGCGTCGGTACTGCCGTTTCCGGGCGCTGCGAGCCAGCGGGGTTCTGGGGCGGCGGCTGCCGCCGGAGAGCCGGGGCTGCTGGCAGGGCGGAGGCGAGACTCCCCGCTGGGGCCGCCTTCCCTGGGGCGCCTCGCCGGCAGGGGGCGCCCGGAACCGCGCTCGCCCCTCAGGTGCGGAGCTGACCCGGAGGTCGGCGCCTTGCTCGGGTTCGGCTTCCCTTGTCCCCGCCCGCGCGGGGGTGCAGTATGTGTCACCCCGCTGCGAGGGGAGCGGCTGAGGCGCGCAGGGCCTGTCCCTTCCTGCACCCGGCCCCTGCCTTCAGTCCTTTGGTGGCATTGTATCCTTGTACGTTTAAAATAGGAGTTTCAGATTTCGAGATGCCAGAGCCTTTTCATTCGCCTTGCCCAGGGCTTTCCTTAGAAAAACCGTGCAGGAAAGCCCCAGGATGAAACCAGGCGCTCCGTTAGGAGGCAAGGTCTCGGAGCCTGTGTCAGGGCTGTGGGGTGTGCTGACTGCCGGGGGTCTCTGCCAGACACTTGGCTTGGAAATAAGCTTTGCTTTGATGTCTTATGATTAAGTGTCCACAGTGATGTTGGGTACTGTGAAAATCTATTGCAAACCCTGATGAAATAGAATAGAATAGAATAGAATAGAATAGAATAGAATAGAATAGAATAGAATAGAATAGAATAGAATAGACCAGACCAGGACTTAAAATCATCAAGTCTAACCTGTCATCCAACACCATCTAATCAGCTAAACCATGGCACCAAGCACCCCATCCAGTCTCTTCCTAAACACCTCCAGGGATGGTGACTCCACCACCTCCCTGGGCAGCACATTCCAATAACCAGTCTCTCTTTCTGTGAAGAATTTCTTCCTACCATCCAGCCTAAACCTCCCCTGGCACAGCTTGAGACTCTGTCCTCTTGTTGTGGTGCTGCTTGCCTGGGAGAAGAGAACAACCCCCACCTGGCTACAACCTCCCTTCAGGTAGTTGTAGAGAGCAATAAGGTCTCCCCTGAGCTTCCTCTTCTCCAGGCTAAGCAGCCCCAGCTTCCTCAGTCTCTCCTCACAGGGCTGTGCTCCAAACCCCTCCCCAGCTTTGTTGACCTTCTCTGGACACCTTCCAGCATCTCAACATCTTTCCTAAACTGAGGGGCCCAGAACTGGACAGAGGACTCAAGGTGTGGCCTAACCAGTGCTGGTTTAGTCAACTTCCATTAGGAGTGGGTTCAAACTCCCTGTCTTCTTGTGAGTGGATTCAGCGACACAGGCTGCAGTGAAATGGATGTGCAAGCAGAGTATGAACTCAAACACAGTCAGTAGATGCTTGGAGCTCATTTTTCATCTGACATAAAGGGTGTGGTTTGTGTTAAGTGTCAGTGAACATCCCTGAGAGACATTTTTTTGTTTCTTTCCTTGGAATAATTCTTGCCTTGAATGTGAAAACAAGAGTATGTGTGACAGCAGTTCCAGTTATATTACATATGGGGGAAAGAAAAAAACACAAAATATTTCTAGTATTTCTTTCTGTATTCTACTGGTAGTTAAATTATTTAGTTGACAACCAGTTTTTTATGAACACTCCTCATCCCCTTCCTGCAGTACTTTTAAAAATAAGTCGTCACAGGGTTTCAGGATGCTGAATCAGGCATAATGACCACATTTCATACCTTTCCTGTGTGTCATCAGCTCAGGTGTGTGATTGAATAGAATAAAATTAACTAGGCTGGAAGAGACCTTTGAGATCGAGTCCAACCTATCATCCAACACTATCTAATCAACTAAACCATGGTACAAAGCACCCCCTCCAGTCTCTTCCTAAACACCTCCAGTGATGGTGACTCCATCACCTCCCTGGACAGCCCATTCCAATGGCCAATCACTCTTTGTATGAAGAATTTCTTCCTAATATCCAGCCTAAACCTCCCCTGGCACAGCTTAAGTCTGTGTCCTCTTGTTCTGGTGCTGGTTGCCTGGGAGAAGAGACCAACCCCCACCTGGCTACAACCTCCCTTCAGGTAGTTGTAGAGAGCAATAAGGTCTCCCCTGAGCCTCCTCTTCTCCGGGCTAAACAACCCCCAGCTGATATTTCAATTGCTTTATTAGCAATAAGAATATATTCTCATGGTCAGTTTTCATAATAAAGCTATAAAATGCTGTTGAAAAAAGTGTAAGTGCTCCATGTACTTTAAATATGCATGCTTATGATCAGCAAGTTGATGAATTACTGGCAGAGGAGAAAGATATATCTGAAGGGGAATTGTTGTGAAATACAGAGATGTGGAATTAAAGCACAGGGACTTCCTTATTTCACTGAACTACTTTAGAAAAACAAACAAAGAAACAACACACTTTATAGGTATTCTTGTCCTTGCACTGTAGATTGGTCTGGAATGTGGGTACTATGCTTTTCAGTTATTTTTCATGAGAATAAGCTAGATCTGCCCTCATCTTTCAATAAGTCACTCTGGAGGCTGGTACAAGACAGCAGGAACTCAGACCTGCTTTCTCCCTTTCTCTTTTTCACACATGTCAAGAATGATTTTGCCCAGGTAGGAGTTTTTGTATAGGTAAGGCTGGTGCTGTGTGACTGCTGTGTGCCTGCTGCTCTCTGGAAAGGCTGAGCTGCGCTCCAGTTTGAGAATGGGCAGTGTTGCATTGTTTGTGACAGGGCTGGAGACTCTAGTGGAGCCCTTTTAGACAGGTAGTTTTGTTCCTTGGTTGAACATCATATTCCCTGAACTTAGTCTGAACAATTTCCAGTTGATCATTCCTGAAAATTCAGGAGATGGAAAATAAAACCCCTTGGTAGCATCCCTGAAAAGTTATCCAGTGTTGTTCATGCTAAGTGTGCCAGACATGAATGTCTATGGCACCACCAGAGCATAAATCCCTACCTTTACTGGTTCCTTGAAGCCACCCAAGCATGGACTGTCTTTGTGTTTGCCTGTGAACTCAGAGCAGGGCCAGTTCCCTAGGGGTGTTGTCTGGGGTCACAGGTTTGCTTTTTATTTATGTTCTTTTTCTTCCCTCTAAGAATACAAAGAAAGGTGAGCAATACACTTGCTGATTAATTAGACTCTTTCAGGAACTCCATGTGCTATAACAGTATTGGGTTAATGACCTCATGAGAACAAATTCAAACAAAGATTGGTGGAACTGAAGCAAGACTGACTTCTCCAGGAACTTTATGAGAACATTCCCTTTTTTCCCCCTTTTTCCCCCCCTCTCATTTGAGAGAGTTTTTTAGACACTTGGAAATGTTTCAGCAAATGTTATGGATCATGGCCATTGCAGGTGGAAAACCAGAGAGACAGGCATGCTGAGAAGGAGAAAGTAGATGATTCTGCCAGAACCTGACAGTCACAAGCAAGGATTGTGGTAGGTTCCTCTTGTGCATTATTTGTCCATTGCACCTTGTTCACAAAAGCAGTAGTTTTCAGCCTGTGCTGAATGTAGAAGCCAGTGCCATGTACTGATTTCTGTGATGCTAGAGGGCTGTTTGTCACATTTAGTAACATGATTCATTTTCAGGATAGTTCCCTTTCGTGTGACTCCTCTTCATAATGCCACAGCTAAATATTCAGGAAAATTTGGGGTGATTGTTTTAAATTGGGGAAGGGGAGGTCTTGTGCTCAGCTAACCGGGCTTTGCCCTGTGGCCTGTGCAGGATGTAGGCAGCTCCTGGATCAGTTCAAGAGATCTGCAGTCAAGTTCTCTGCAGTCATGCCAGGAATGTTGCTTTGGGCATAACATAATTAAAGCATTAGAAAACTTCCCTTAAGTCTATATTGAATGTGACTGGTAGAGGATAGACATGTTTTCCCCAGTTTAGGAGCTGCAAAAGCACCATCCAGATGGTAAAAGTGATCCTCAGCCATTACAACAGCACGGATTCTGAACACAGAGCTGCTGATTACTGCCTGCATTACTGTGAACTATTTTTTTTCACCCCTTGATGATCCTTCCAATAACACAAAAATAGGTCAGGATTGTTCATTATATTTGCCCTACAAATGATCAATCCAGGGATAAAGGTTACACATCACATATCTGAAAGCCATTTCTTTCTGTCCTTGTATTGTGGTGTTGTTGCAATCCAGACAAAACCAAAGCGTGGTTTAGTTCACAGAGGGAGGGGAACTGAACATCGTGGAGATCGAAGAGAAACAAAACAACGTGCTCCACGGCAGGCAACGCCAGATGGACCTTTCGTTGTTCTTTCTTTCTTTTCTTTTCTTTCCTTGAGCGGTACGAGCAGGCCTTCAGCTCCCCCTTTCCCGGGGATACAATATCGTGCCCTGCCCTTTCGGGGAAGAGGGAGGCGAGGCAGGCGGCCACGGTGGCACCCCCGCGGCATCGGGGCGCTGGAGGCGAGGCCGGGGCGGAGCCATCGGTTCCCGGGGCACCTGCCGCGAACGCCCAGGCACCTGGCGCGGGCGAAGCGGGGCCGGACAGCCTTCCCCCGGCACGCAAGGCAGGTAAGGGCCGGGCGGCTCCGGGGCTGCGCTTCTGCGTCTCAACAGTGGTTGGTAGGACCGCAGTCGCCGGGGGCTGGAGCTTGCTGGGGTCTGAGCAGGATCTGCATGAGTAGTGCCTCGGTGGGGCTGGAGCGGTTTCTCTGTGCACCTTGCCCGGAGGAGTCATCTGAAGTGCCTGGCAGGCAGGTGCAGTTTGCTAATGCTCGCTGTTACATGCAAGTGTTGGTGCCGGAGTGGGTGCGCGCTCAGGGATGTATTCGACTTCTGCTGTCCGAGACATAAACAGCCACACAGAGCGGTGCCCTGACCTTGGTGCCAGCCCTCCTGCACGGCACCTCACAGCTTTATCTCCCCGTTAGTCACTTAGGAGCTTCTACTGGCTTTAGCTGGAATGGTTGGTCCCACGGGAGATTTAGAGCCACATCCTTCCCTGATGCATTTAGACAGTAAGTCTGTGAGGTGTTGCACCAGCCTTGCCAGGATCACCAGCTTGCAGCGTGATGTCTGCTCTCACTCTGGTGCAGGTTGTGTTGGACTCTGCACCACAGTTTACAGGTGGTGAGTTTTATGTGTTCCCATTGATAACGGGAAGCCAGAAGTACTTTTGTATGGAACAGGTAGGAAAAATCTCTGGTGTAAGACTTCTTCTTTGTGATCAGTCATTCTGTCACTCCCTTAAAACACACAGACTTACTATTTAAGCACTAATCTATTTTTCTTCAGTCTCAGCATTGATTTTTCCCCCTTTCTGCCCTAACTACGTAAGTTGAAATGTTTCTATGCAGAAGATTAAATATACATTCAGAAGCTAAGTCTTTCCAAGGTTTTATTACTAATTCTCTGCCCCTTATTAACACTGTTGGTTGAACAAACCTGCAAGCAGTCTGTGGTCCTGCATGGGAGCTCTGCTAACTTCTGCTTCCACTGACCTGTTTTGTTTGGGTTTTACCCTCAGAGTAAGCTTGTCAGGAGGACTTTTATTCCTAGCATGAATGTGGTAAAGTGATGTCTTATGGCTCTATGGGCTGATGTAATAGAAAAGATCATTTTGCAGCCCTGTCTCCATTAATATTTTCTGAAAAAGCCTCCCCTTGTGACTAGTATAGTCCAGAGCTTCTCTGTAGTCATTGTAGAATTGAACCCTAATATATTAGGATGTAAGGCTACAGTTTAGTGTGACTGCATTTTGTCTGGGGAATTAAAAAAGGCTCCCCAGTTCAAGAGAGACAAGGATCTTCTGGAGAGAGTCCAGCAGGGAGCTACAAGGATGATTGTGGGACTTGAACATCTCTGCTGTCAAGAAAGACTGAGGGCTGTTTAGTCTGAAGAGAAGGTTGAGAGGGGATCTTATCAGTGTCTACAAATGTCTGATGGGTGGGTGCCAGGCTCTTGTCAGTGGTGCCCAGTGAGGTGGTACAAGCAAGGACACAGGAGATTTCTGTGAAATTACTTGTTCAACAGTTTGAAAGCTGCATTTAAGTATTTTGAAGAGTTAGGAGGAACCTGTGACAATACTGGTTTTCTTTTCTCCTCACTGGGAGTCCTCCACAGCCATTTTCTAGCTTCTTAGGTGATTTGCCATAATACTGTGAATAGTTTTTGTTTTCCATCTGAAATGCTGCTTGAGCCAATAGCAATGAGATTACTATGCATAACAGGAACTTAAGCTAGAAATTAAAACCAGAGCAGTGCCCTTTTTCAGTCCAGCAGCACTGTGGCTGTTCAACCCCCTGTTCATTATTCAAAAAGAGCATATGTGTAGTTTTCATAAGCTTTCTCAATTGAACTTGTGAATGAGACTCCTGTAACTGATACAGCTCGTTAAAGTATAATCTGAAGGTTGCATTTAAAATGGATAGGTATCACTTGCAAGTACAGAAAAAGGATTAGCACTATTCTAGTAAACACTATCTCCTGCCTCTAACAGATCTGGTGTGGCCCGCTGCCTTCCCACTGAAAGCAGAGAGCTAATTCCAGATAGGTACTGAAAACCTGCTTCTTTTCTTTTGTAACCCATAATTTCCTTCAAGCACAAGGAGTGTTGGTTAATGGACAGACTTAAAAAACTCGTTTTGCAAAGCAAGATTTAGTCCTGCTGTATGCAAAGAATGTGATAGTTTGCAGTTTGGAAATGTAGTCACAAGACTGGCTTGCACTCCTATGAAGTGATTCCTGCCTTAGCCTTTTTTGCCCCATGATGATCCTACTCTGAGCTAGGTAATGTCTTTCAAGCATTACAGAAATGATGCAGAGTTCTGCTCACACTTTCTTGTTCTTGGTACTCTTTTCTTTCTCTCCCAGCTGTACTGGTCTTACTCTTCAGTTCCCTGTTTCTAATTTTAGTAGTTATATTATATACATAGCCCTGATTGTTCCTTTTTACCCGGTGCTCATATTTTTCCCAATGGGTTAAGTTTGCAGGTTGTGGTCAGACTTGGGAAAATAAAAGCAACAAAGCAGCAAACAGAGGCTTTTTCTGAAAGGCATCTCTGGGGAAGGGGTTAGATAATGCAAAATCACTGTGATATGTACTTCAGTCCATGAGAACTGTGATCCCATGGGGACTTCTGGGTAGAAAAGCATTCATTCAAAGCTTTAAGTCAGCTAAGTAGTTCTAGAACTTTTCTATCGCTCTTCATGATCTATGTGCAGAATATACTTCCTATAACCCTTTCTACTGAGTGGTTCCAGGTAAAGAGCTTGAAGGTCTAAGTGGCTTTCCTGAAACTCGATGCCAGGACAAAGTGCTGTTTTAGCAAAACACTCTTGTTTGATTTGTATACTGAATAAGGATTAGTGTCTATTGCCTGTGTGGGAATGGAGGAAGCTAACCTGCAGCATTTTGTCACAGCTGTTGGTCTGTGACATGAGGGCAGTTATATTTCTGGGAAATGATCCAGAAGCAGGAGTCTGCACTGCTTGGAGTTTCCTGTTCTGTATCATAGGGTGTGTGTTGAGTGATTCAATCAGAAAGGGCCCACTTTCCACCTATCCTGTCACTTATTCACATATTGGTGTTTCTGAGACCTGATCCTAAACCCTTCAGTTCTCCAGAGGAAGACCACAAGATTTGTCTAGTTGCTTGCCAAAATCCCACACATTGTCTAACAAATGGACACCACACTGCAAAGGGAAGATTTCTCAAGCTCCTGCTTTCTACCTTTCTTTCACAAATTACATCTGTTCTTCAGTTATTTTTTCCCCTAAATCTAAATGGCAGAGCTTTTCCTGGTTTACTGCATCCCACCATAGGTCAAAAAGAAGGAGATGGTTTAGCTTGAGCATTTCCTGCTTTGAGTTCTTTCCAAGGAACTATAAGGTCAGAAATTTATAAACTGCTACTCTGTCAAACCCCAAACAAAACTTAAAATGTAGGCATCTGATTTGATAAGAGTTTCTCAGAATCTTTTGGCTTGGGATGGAGGAAGTGGGTGGCTTGACATGCCACCTGTGCACCCTTGGCATGCCAGCTGTACACCTTGAGCAAGTATTCTCATATGTGTCTCTACCCCACCCTCTACCAGCTAGCGTAGCAGTCTGTGAGTGACCACAGCCTCAGTCAAGAAACAAATGGCTTATCCATATTCATCTTCTTGCTCACTCCAGAGGCCCCAGGGTTTGGGATATAGAGGACAATCTCTATTTTTTTCCCAGGAATGAAATGCAAAGATTTGAATTTGCCTCAGTGGGGAAATTTATTTAAAGTCCTTGAAACTTTGGGAGTGAAGAAAAACCAGGATGTCTTCAGATGCTGGGTTCAGTATTAGAGTGTCAATGTCCCTGTGGATTTTCATAGAAATCTTGGCTCAATACTGAAAGGAAATAAAGTGCTGATGCTGATGCTGGTGCTGATGCTGGTGCTGGTGCTGGTGCTGGTGCTGGTGCTGATGCATTACCACTTTAATGTCTGAGAATTTTCTGTCGCTGTGAAAGTAACATCTTCCTCTTCATGTTTTCATTACAGTTTGAAATGCAAACCACTTCTGTAGGGGGAAATTCAGTTTACCAAGCAGCTCTTTGCAGAAGATGATCATCATCTTTCTCAGGAACTGTTTCCATTCTTTTTAATGGAGCATAAGGGCAGAGTATACTAATTCCTGAAGAGTTTGTGTAACACTTCAGATGCGTTTCAAGCTAGTTCTCGTAAGAACATTGAGAGCTAAGTGGTCCCTGTCTAAGAAAACCTTCCTCAGGAGATATAAACTGCCTATGACTTTTATGTAAGAGCCTTGGGTTCCTGTGATGTTTATTAGTTTGCTCTGGAGATAAGGGGAGGAGGTTCTGCTAATTACTTTTGGGAACTGTGGTGGTTTAAACCTGTCTGGCAGCCAAGTGACAATGTGCAACACATGAGAATCTCACTGTGTCTCTGGGTGGGAAATTATTACCTGAAAACACACAACTTTCACCAAGGGGAGACTAAGTTTGTTGCTTGCTCTTGGCAGTAATTGCATTCTGCTGTTTCCAGAGGTGTTGCACCTTGTATTCAAATTGCCTGCTATGCTTTTGTTAGCTCGTTTCACCATGCTATAATGAAAGTGTAGACAGTGTTCTGATTCAAACGTGGGACTTGGAGTTCAACCACCTGTGTTGATATGTCAGTCCCTTTGCAATTCAGTGTGCAAAACCTGGGCAGTATTTTACAACTGTCTGTCACACTGCAAGGATTTAGACCATCTTCCAAAATCTTTAGGTGTGGCAGTGACACAGCAGTAACAGAAGAGCTTCTTTTGGCAAAATGAGAAGGGTTTGACAAGCTTGCAGAAACTAGATACTGTGCAATTAAACACTTCAAAGGTATTTTACTTCATGTGGTATTTCCTTTACTGCAGTAGAAATCACAAACAAAACCCACTGCAGACAGAAGAGTTGATTGGGACTGTACTTATGCATGAGACTTAGCTCTGCTTTTCCAGGAGAGGAGCTGACATAAAAACAGATGCACCAGCTGTGTCCTTTATTATTTATTGTTTTCCTTCCCTGTTGTTCCATAGCTTGCCAGCTGATCAAACTTGCCATGGTGCCTTTAAGAATAAATGCTAAAAATGTCTTCCTTTTTCCTTTTGAGTATGACTTGATTAATGGCAAGAGCTGCCTGCTCAGTTAGGACTTTTTCTAATGTAAGCTTCTCTTTTCACTGACTTACCTGGACTACTCTGTGTTAAATAACCAAGTCTGGTTTGCCTAAGACTCAGATGGAGCACTGTGTGAGAAATATAGCTAAAATCAAAGCTGTTTACAGGATTAAGGCATTAAACCATTAGACGTGCTGGAAGGTGTCCAGAGAAGGGCCACGAGGATGAGCAGAGGGCTGGAGCACCTCTCCTGTGTGGACAGACTGAAGGAGTTGGGGCTGTTCAGTCTGCAGAAGAGAAGGCTCTGAGGTGACCTAATTGTGGCCTTCCAGTATCTGAAGGGGGCCTACAAGAAGGCTGGGGAAGGACTTCTCAGGATCTCAGGTAGTGATAGGACTAGGGGGAATGGAATGAAGCTGGAGGTGGGGAGATTCAGGCTGGATGTGAGGAGGAGGTTCTTCACCATGAGAGTGGTGAAGCCCTGGAATGGGTTGTCCAGGGAGGTGGTTGAGGCCCTGTCCCTGGAGGTGTTTAAGCCCAGGCTGGATGAGGCTCTGGCCAGCCTGATCTAGTGTGGGGTGTCCCTGCCCATGGCAGGGGGGTTGGAACTAGATAATCCTTGTGGTCCCTTCCAACCCTGACTGATACTATGATACTATGATACTATGATAGAAGAGCTATCATTAAGAGTGGGTCTCTAAGTGGTGTCAGCTCTGTACATGGCAGTGGTGCAATGGGTCCCTTGTTCTCAACAAAGGCTTAGAGATACCACTGCTGATAAGGAAGTGGACAAACTTCACTCCCTCTTTAGTTTTCAAAGTGTAGTATTCAGAAAAAATTGTCTTTTCCTGTATGAGGAGAAAAAAAAGAGAACTTGTTTTCTTCCTAATGTTTCAACATGCCTCCAAAGTTCAGCTTCATTATCAGTGTTGGCACTCCTTAGTTTTGTAGAGAGCTTACTGTAGAGAAATACTGGTTCCCATTTTACCTGCAACTTCCTGATGGTAAACAGCACGAAGTTAGAACCATTTCCAGTTTATGTTGTTTCATGTTAGCAGGGTGGCAAAATCTTCCAAGATTCTGAAATGAAGGTCCTTTCTTTGCATTTTGTGTGTAATTAGCTCTCTCATCAGTCTTCCCATGAACATATTAATGAAACAGTAGAGAGGAAGATAAGGAAGATTTCATTCCTCAAACCAAGGACTTGTCATGTCTTATTACAATGAAGCCTTTGAAAATCCAGACTACCACTTCTCAGAGACACTGGAAGTTGATAGGAGGTGAGTTTATTTAATTTTTGCTGTTATGGCTGTGCAGGATTCATGTGCAGGATAAACAATGTCTTCAGAGTTTTAATTTGTGTAAATACTTTAATCCCTCCTTTATGCTTGCATTTGCAGACAGAAATTTTTGGAGCTGTTATCAGGAAGGCAGCACTCGAGAAATGAGATGTTTGCTTTTTGCATGTTAGGTGAATTTGCCAGCTAAATGTGTTTTAGGATTTATGGCAAAGTGTTGTGGATAGTTTTTAGCTGCAGAGATGTTCACTGTGTGCTGTAACCTCAGATGTCCTAGTTTTCCAAGCAATCATTCCTGTTTAATGTAGAGTCCAAGATGACTTAGAGGACAAGAGTTTTAGTCTTTCTAGTACAGCTGATGATCAAATCAGAATTATGATGCTGGAGTTCTAACTACAAAATACTTCTCAATACCAGAGGCTGTTTTATAATGTACTCAAATTTGATGATAATAGATAACAATTTATAAAGGATAGCTACTGAGGGCTTTTGTGGTGCTCAGGGTTTCCTTCTTTGTTCCCCACACAGGAGGAGTTCTCAAAAGTATCTGTCCCCTCATCAACCCACTTATGATTCTTCACTGCAAGGTTCCTATGGAGAAGAGGGCAGTGGAAGAGGACAGGATTACCCTCTGGCCACACCAGTGGCCTCCATGAGACATGGCTCAGAATACAGGGAAGGTTTACCACGAGTTAATGTCCAGAGCAGAAGTCCATATGGAAATTCCACAGGTAGGTAATCTCTCATTTGAACAGCTGATAAAAACACTACAACAAATAATGGCTTGCTCTGTCCCAAGGGAGTTCTGCAACTCTGGAAAGCTCAACTCTGTGTATATTTGTATGGGGTGGCACTGGTTTTTTTAACATTTTTTCCTAGAAGTAGTTGAGATGTGATAGGAACAGATTCATGGCCTGTCTGTTGTGTAAACAGATCAGTAAACATGGACTTGTGTGGATTGCTAAGTCACTGAGTAGTGGCATGGAGACTGGAGTGCGGTAGAGGATGCATTGCTCTGTGTGCAGCAGAGCTGCATTGGGTCAGCAGGGCTATTCTGTGTGTGTAAATAACCCACAGCACTGTACAAACTCCTTTATAATTCTGACTCCCTTTAGCAGATAATCTTTCCTTTGAGCCTGAGCCAGAGCTGGTATACAGCCCACAGTTGGCCTTCCATCAGCTGAACCACCCCTCCAGCCACAGAAGTTCCAATGTATCAGAAGGTAAGACATAAGGATTGTGGGGCATCATAATACTGCATGTCAGCTTCACCCTCCATAACATAAGACATACTTAAAAGCTTTCTGGTTCAGGTATGAAGAGCTTCATGTAATACAGGGAATCATAAACCAAGGTTTAGACTGGATCTTAGGAAGAAGTTCTTCAGTATGAGGGTGGTGGGACTCTGGAATAGGCTGCCCAGGGAGGTTGTGGATGCCTTCACCATGGGACTATTCAAGGCCAGGTTGGATGAAGCCTTGAGCAGCTGAGTCTAGTTGAGAGGCATCCCTGCCCATGGTGGGGAGGTTGGGGTAGATGATCTCTAAGGTCCCTTCCAGCCTGAGCCATTATATGATTCTATGACACTAGCATCATGGAACCATTAGATCTAAATAGCAAAAATGGCAAATAAGCCTGCACCATATTAATTAATTAATAGAGGCATAGGTCAGCTGGGGCCTTCCCCAGCAGAGGGTCGAGGTCAAAAGGACAGACTGGCAAGCACAGCTCTGCCTAAGCTCCTCTGATTGATAGCCAGAAGGCAGATGCATTTGAGGAATATAGTTACTTGTGTTTGAACAATAGGATGGAAGAACAGTTGCATTTTGGCCCCTGGGAAGTTGAGTCTGCTACATATAACTTACTCAGTACAACTGAGTGTGGTTCTAAAAGAGGCCCTCTGAAGTCAGCAGAAGGAGTTTTAAAGGAAGGAGTTTTAAAGAAAGGACTGTCCTTCTAGGAAGAAAGTCTGCAATAATCAATGTGCATGTCTAGGGAATGGGTTAGATGACACAGTCTTCCAGCACAGCTGAAAACTTGGCTCAGTACCTCTTTTCCAGCATGTGTCTGAAAAATTGCATGTGGTCATCAAGCATGACCAGGAATGAAGTGAGCAGGGAAGTAAATGTTTGCATGTAGGTGAGTGAGATTGAAAGGTACACTTTTCAGCTGTTGCTGTGAAGAGTAAATTTTCCTTGCTGAAGTTAATTTGTCAGCAGCATCTGGGCTTACTAAACCATGCGTCTTACTTAGAGGGCTTCGTTTGGAGACGCCACCGAAGACCACCTGATGAGATCTTCATGACTTCTTTTGAAACAGATCCAGTGTACAAAGAAGGTAGGACATAAGTGGTTCAATATCAAAGAGCATCTTGCAGAAGGATGGTGTGGTTGACACTGTTCTTGGTTTATCATCAGAATTGCATGGACAGTGTTTCTGTAGTTACAGGAACGACTTGGGTTTGGGTTAATGCCAATGATTAATCTTTTACAGTCTAGTAGCACACTGAAGTCCCAAGATAAATGAAAGAGAATGCAGTGTGGATATGTGTTAAATTGTAGAAAGAAAAGCTGAACTATTATAAGTTGTGTCCAGCTAATGGATTGTTTTCAGCCACTGTGTCTGTATGGAGCATCAAATTCCAGCAATGAAAACAGCCTGACTGTCAGCTAATATGGGGCTGTCTACTTCAGGGTTTGTTCAAAGATTAGACACTAACATCAACTGAAATTATAGAATAAATAAAACAAAAGGTTAGCTTTCAAGTCACTCAGTAGCATCACAGAAATATGACTGTCAAATAGTGGGAAAGCAATAGGCCAGAGTCTTGGAGTTTATCAGTGTTTTGTTTTGCTTTATACCAAAGCTCTTTGTATTAACATTAAACAAGCATCAGGCAGTGGTATTTATTTCTTAGCATTCAGTATTTGGCTGCTTACATCAATAGTACAGTTATTCATCTTACATCTGTACATCAGTTAGTGCACTGAGGCAGCTGAGGAGATTCTGGAGAGTATTACTAAGTCTCAGAATTTGCCCCACATTGGCAGCAGTGAAAATGGGGAACGTTGTTATATCCACTTCAGATTTTGTGTCAGAATTGCTGTATTCTTATCCCCACATTTGGATTTTTCATGGGTTTTATGCAGAGGAAAAGTTAGTTGGAGATCTTGCAAGTATGTCCACCAGGGAAAGGATTAAAGCAATTCAGAAGATGCCAGAGACCATGAGAAAAAAGAGGGAGATAAGGTAAAAGTTTATCTGTTTCATTTTACAAGCACTGTACTTTCTGCATCTGGCTATCAAGTAAGGGTGTTTGCTGTCTGCTCAGATTTGGTTTGTCACTTTGAAAGAACTGAAAGTACTTTGCAGTGCACTTTTAAGAAGTCAGCATCTTGCAAGGGAAAATAATTTAAGGATGGTTCATTGTCTTTGCTCTGGATGACAAGAATCTGTCCTGGTGATACAAACCAGAATATCAAAGATTTGATCATGAATGATGACTTGCAATTTGTTTTCAAAGGAAACTTCTGTGTTGGCCATTGAGAATGGAGAAGAGACCATGTGGTCTCCACTATCCTTTTGTCTCCTCACAGAATATAGCTAGATTTTGTTCCCAGAGTGAGTTAGTGGAGGGTTTAGAGCATGCTGTCAGAGCCATGGTATCAGCTAACAGAAAAGGAATTAGCAGAACATCTCCATGGTTTATTAACTCTGTTCATGTGCATGGATGGGAAACTGTATTTGCAGCAGCTTGTCTTCTGGTTTTAATTGCAACCCATACTACAATGCTTGTCACCCACTGCCCTGCTTTTCCACAGGAATAAAGTTCTTAAAGAAATAGCAAAAAAATCAAGGCCTGGCAGGACTCAACTCTCCTGCTGTACACAGCCCTTGGAGGCAACAAGAGTGGTAAGTGTCAGAAGCTTCTGCTGCCAGTCACAACAGAGTAAATCCCTCCAGCTGCAGTGTTACCACTGAACAGAGGCAATGCTTTATGTTTCTTACCAAAGAACCAATAAAGTGCTGCAGTATTCATCAGTAATGACCTGCATTATGGTAGCATGCAGGAGCACCAGTTAAGCACCTTGTGGTGCATACAGAGAGGGCAATCTGTTCTTATCATCAAAATGGAATAGTAAAAAGACCTGAGGCTTTGTGATGTGAATTTGAGCCCTGTCTAAGGCTGCTTTGCTGAGATCTCTCTCTCTCCTCTTTGGCACTTCAGTCGTTCCGGCGATTCGGGAACAGCTTGTCAGGATATTTTCACCAGCTGCGAATATTTCACAAGGCTCTGAAGATCATTGGTGCTGAGTTTGGAACAAGTGTTCTCTCCTACTTTATTTTCCTGAAGTGGCTGCTAACTTTCAATGTCTTCTCGTTCCTCATAAACTTCAGTTTCATCACAATCCCTCAGTTCATCGCAGCAGAACCGAACAACCTTACCTTCATGGGTCTGGAGCTGATCACTGGAGCTGTAAGTGTGTAACCACAGATTTGTATAAGTACTGTGTGCAACAGATCCACTTTAAAGTCACAGCATAGAGTAAAAAAGTTCCTGTTTTCTGTGAAGAGGTGGAGTTAGAATTTTTCTTGACTAGAAAAGAAGCTGCAACAGGCCTTGACACCGCTTGAGATGAATGGAATCATTTGTCCCTCTGCACATATTGCTGTGTTCAGCAATGTTTCAAGGCTTTCATCACTCTCAGAGAGCAGTGGTAGAGATACTAAGGAAGCCAGGCCTTCCAGAGATAGCTACAATATTCCTTAGTAGAACATTTTTCCCATGATAATTTTCCTCTAAAAATACAGTGTAGATCTCCATATCTGCTCCTGGGGAATTTGCTTACTTCCAAAGCTTTGTTTGTCCAAGGAACACACAGAACTTTCTGCAGCAAACTGCTGAACTCAGTGGGGCCTGGAAACAGGAAGAGCTTTTAGTTGTGTGAATGTCTTTATATTCAGGGAATAAAATCCCAAGCTGTTTTTAAAAGAGGAGTTTACATTGCTCTAACTGTACCAGTATTCATCAACTAAGTGATCTGGAAAGATGACTTCCTCTTTTTAATTCTCTTTTTTCTGCCTTTGCTATTAAAAATGGGTCAGTTTTATTGTTATTAAAATATTTCTTTAGTGAATAGAATAGAATAGAATAGAATAGAATAGAATAGAATAGAATAGAATAGAATAGAATAGAATAGAATAGAATAGAATAGAATAGAATAGAATTAACCAGGTAGGAAAAGACCTTTGAGATCATCGAGTCCAACCTATCATCCAACACCATCTAATCAACTAAACCATGGCACCAAGCACCCCATCCAGTCTCTCCTTAAACACCTCCAGTGATGGTGACTCCCTGGGCAGCACATTCCCATGACCAATCACTCTTTCTGTGAAGAACTTTCTCCTCACCTCTAGCCTAAACTTCCCTGGTGCAGTTTGAGACTGTGTTTCCTTGTTCTGTTGGTGGTTGCCTAGGAGAAGAGACCAACCCCTACCTGGCCACAACCTCCCTTCAGGTAGTTGTAGACAGCAATAAGGCCTCCTCAGAACCTCCTCTTCTCCAGGCTAAGTAACCCCAGCTCCCTCAGCCTCTCCTCATAGGGCTGTGCTCCAAACCCCTCCCCAGCTTTGTTGCCCTTCTCTGGACACCTTCCAGCAAGTCAACATCTTTCCTAAACTGAGTGGCCCAGAACTGGACACAGTCCTCAAGGTGTGGCCTAACCAGTAAACAAGACTGTGCTCTTACTAATGCTTAGTTGAGAAAAGGTCTTTTTAAAGAGGGAAAATGTCAGCCTTTTCCTTCTAAAATTGCTTTTAAAGTACTGTTCTGTAGTCATGCTGTTTAGTTTTGGGCAGTACAGTCACCACTGCAAGAGTTCAGCTATAATGTAGTACTTCCAGTGCTGAGTGTCAGGTGCTTCCTTCCTGATTCCTTCATAGCTGTCACAATTTGTCAGTATAGAACCTTGCTCCCAAGAAAGAGGCAATTAAGCCTTTCTCTCTTCAAGAGTTTTCAGAAAAGACCAAATCCTGCAAAGGCATTGAGTGCTCATGACCATGCCACATGAACCTTAGAATGGAATGGAATGGAATGGAGTAGAATAGAATAGAGTAGAATAGAATAGAATAGAATAGAATAGAATAGAATAGAATAGAATAGAATTAACTAGGTTGGAAAAGACCTTCAAGATGATCAAATCCAACCTATCGCCCTGATGAAAGGCATTTATATAGCTCTAGAAGCTCTCAAAGCTATGGAATGTTCTAGCTGATGGAAGGAATACAAAGGACCTGCTATTTAGAAATGCAGTCACACCTGTGGTTTCTGAGCAGGGACTGGAACAGCTCCCACTTCATTGATTTGCCTTTAGGTGATGATACTTCTCACTACAGGCAGGTGATAGCAAACATTCTGAATGATGTCCATGTCTTTGCAGGGTTATTTTCAACAAACAGTACTCTACTATGGCTTCTACACCAATGCTACAATCAGTAAAACAGAGAAAGGTCCATTTTACAACATGCAGCTGGCCTACATTTTCACCGTTGGGATATATTTTGTCATTTGTTTTTTCATCTTGTTGTTCAGGTAAGCTAACTAAATATTCTTGTTTCACTTACACTAAGGGAAACAAAACCACCACCAAAGCAACAGCACCAACAACAAAAGCCCACCCTGTCAGTGGTTGGCAGTAATAGTTGCCTGAGCATGTTCCTCTAAGAGGACTTAGAGGATTTTTCCAGATTTCCAGATCTAGGGTTAAGTAGAAGTTTCTGCTCAAAAGATGGTCTCCAGAAGTCAAACTTTTGTATGACAAATGGAGAATCACTGCAAAATATTAGGGGACGTGCAGAGGAGCCCAGTTCAGACCAATGTATATCACAGTATCATAGTATCAGTCAGGGTTGGAAGGGACCACAAGAATCATCTAGTTCCAACCCCCCTGCCATGGGCAGGAACACCCCACACTAGATCAGGCTGGCCAGAGCCTCATCCAGCCTGGGCTTAAACACCTCCAGGGACAGGGCCTCAACCACCTCCCTGGACAACCCATTCCAGGGTTTCAGCACTCCCATGGTGAAGAACTTTCTCCTCACATCCAGCCTGAATCTCCCCACCTCCAGCTTCATTCCATTCCCCCTAGTCCTATCACTCCCTGAGATCCTGAGAAGTCCTTCCCCAGCCTTCCTGTAGGCCCCCTTCAGATACTGGAAGGCCACAATTAGGTCCTTTTGTAAGCCATTGCTCCTGTAATCTTCTGGCATTGGTGTGGCCTTCCAGGGGTAAAGATTGTCAGCAGCAGCTAGGAGAAGGAAATGTGAGAGCTGTTTCATAGTTAAAATCTGTTTTCCACGTTGAAATGCTCTAGCATAGATCCAACAGCCTTGGGACAGGACAGGAAAATCTGACAAACCTCCCTTTTTGCCCTCTTCTACAGACTTTGTGTATTTCCCCAGTATGCATCTCACAAACTTAATTTGCATTGCAGCATGGCCAAATCCTTCATCAGGAACTTGACTAACCCCCAGACGTACCAGGGGAACGCTAGCAAGCTTCTCTGCGCTTGGGACTTCAACATCACTAACGAAAGGGCTGTGAAGCTGAAGCAAAAGAATCTCAGCACACAGATAAAGGTACAAAACACAAGAGGTACAAAAAGATAGAAAGGCACACAAAACTAGCATGCATGAGTCCCTCTGCCAGAGGCTTATTTTTAGCAAATAGATCTGTGTATGCACATACAAGCCTCTGGCAGAGTGAAGCATACTAGTTCTGTTCCTAATGGACTTAAGCTGGGATTGTTTAGCCTGGAGAAGAGGAGGCTCAGGGGTGACCTCATTGCCCTCTACAACTACCTGAAAGGTGGATGTAGCCGGGAAGGGGTTGGTCTCTTCTCCCAGGCAACCAGCACCAGAACAAGGGGACACAGTCTCAAGCTGCGCCAGGGAAGGTTTAGACTCGAGGTGAGAAGGAAGTTCTTCACTGAGTGAGTCATTTGTCATTGGAATGTGCTGCCCAGGGAGGTGGTGGAGTCACCATCCCTGGAGGTTTTCAAGAGGGGATTGGACGTGGCACTTGGTGCCATGGTCTACTCATGGGGTCTGTGTTGATAGGTTGGACTCAATGATCCTCAAGGTCATTTCCAACCTTAGTTATACTGTGATACTGTGAAGTCTTCCTGAATGTTTTCTTTTGGTATGAACTCCTGGAGTTGGCTCAGCTACTTGGTTTTTTTCTCTTTAAGCTACATATAAATATTTGCATGGCTTTGTTCTCCTGAATGAGTTTCTGTGACTACTAAATATTTGGCAAACAGAGTATTTCTTGATTTTTCCTTCCTGCTATTTAACTACCTTGCCAACAAAAGGCAAGCCTGTGATATTCTGTATGAAATGCTGTGTAACTGCCAAGATTTTTAGGGTAGGCACACAAAGTTATCCAGTAAATGTTCCCAGGGTATTACTCTGCCCATCTTCGAGATAAATAATCATAGAATCAGTAAGGTTGGAAGAGACCTCAAAGATCCTCAAGTCCAACCTGTCACCCAACACCTCATGACTACTAAACCATGGCACCAAGTGCCACGTCCAATCCCCTCTTGAACACCTCCAGGGATGGTGACTCCACCATCTCCCTGGGCAGCACATTCCAATGGCTAACAACTCTCTCTGGGAAGAACTTTCTCCTCACCTCGAGCCTAAACTTCCCCTGGTGCAGCTTGAGACTGTGTCCTCTTGTTCTGGTGCTGGTTGCCTGGGAGAACAGACCAACCCCCTCCTGGCTACAACCTCCCTTCAGTTAGTTGTAGACAGCAATAAGGTCTCCCCTGAGCCTCCTCTTCTCCAGGCTAAACAACCCCAGCTCCCTCAGCCTCTCCTCATAGGGCTTGTGCTCAAGGCCTCTCCCCAGCCTTGTTGCCCTTCTCTGGACACGTTCAAGTCTCTCAATGTCCTTCTTAAATTGAGGAGCCCAGAACTGGATACAGGACTCAAGGTGTGGCCTGACCAGTGCAGAGTACAGGGGCAGAATGACTTCCCTGCTCCTGCTGGCCACACTATTCTTGATGCAGGCCAGGATGCCATTGGCCTTCTTGGCCACCTGGGCACACTGCTGGCTCATGTTTAGCCAGCTGTCAGTCAGCACCCCCAGGTCCCTTTCTGTTTGTCTGCTCTCCAGCCACTTCGACCCCAGCCTGTGGCGCTGCATGGGGTTGTTGTGGCCACAGCACAGCGCCCTTCATTCAGTCTCTCAAGTAGTTACTTGGACCAAGTTTTGCTTTATGCTGTTGAGTAAGGAATTCTTCACTGGGAATTGTTTCTTTGCAGGAGGACCTCATGGATGTAAACCGAGAAGTTGTCAATTTTTCTGTAAAAGAGAGATTTGTTCGCATTGTTATTCATTTTGCTACTTGGGTTGCCTCCCTGGGCACAGCAGTAATTGCTTGTACTGGTGTTTACTTCCTCTCC
Organism: Melanerpes formicivorus; assembly: GCF_026170545.1. NCBI lineage: Eukaryota > Metazoa > Chordata > Aves > Piciformes > Picidae > Melanerpes > Melanerpes formicivorus. The sequence goes on along the minus strand of NW_027142366.1, from coordinate 8,612,055 downwards.
ATTAACAACCTAAAGGTAAGGACAGATTTTCCGTTCTGGTTCTGGAGATGTGTTTCTCCATGTGGGTATCTTCTGGCAGACTGTTAGCTGCTAGGACTGCAGGGAAGCGTAGCTGTTGGTTTTGCCACTGCAAATATAAACTCTGCCCTACCTCAAAGCTAGTTTGCAAAGGCTCTCACTACTGGGGACTGTGGCAAGAGCACAGGAACTGAGGGGTCTGAACAAATCCCCCCCCCTCACCCCAGTAGCTGCTTGCCTGAACTCATTACTAGTTTAGGGATAGTGCAGCTGGTTGCCTTGAAAGAGCAGGAAGAAGCCCCAGCAAGGTCTGTAACCCCTTTTGCCTAGGAGCTGCATTTAAGGTAGCACTTGCACCCTTGGTCCTATGTAAAGCTGGGCAAAGGGAGAGGTCACCATGCTGCTGGACATGATCTCATGAAACATGATAGTCATGGGGACATGTGCCAGGTGTCTTCCCTGTGGTCACAACTTGAGGCAGCATTTTGGGTAAGCTGAGGTTGGTTGGGTTTTTTTGTGTCTTGTTTTCCCTCTTCAAGCTGTTTGTGAAAGAGCATACAAATAACCTAGAGAGCCAAGCTGCCATGTTGGTGCTGCCTGTCGCTGCATCTCTCCTCAACACATTCATCCCATTCTTCTACTCGTGGCTTGGACACCTGGAGAGATTTCAGACTCCTGGGCAACACATTTATGTCACTATTATCAGGTATGGCTGGATACCACTTCTTAGTGCTTTTTGCCTGAGGTTGTCTGTCTCTTCTTTTTGGCAATGTTGTGGCTTAGGCCCACCCAGCTGGCAACTAGACACCATGCAGCTGCTTGCTCACTCCTAAGCCCCCTGCCCCTCAGTGTGATGGGGAGGAGAAAATAAAGCAAAAGGCTCAAGGGCTGAAGCTAAGACAGGGAGGGCTCACTGACCAGTTGTGATTATGGGCTGAAAACAGACTTAGCTTTGGGGAAAAAAAATAATTTAAATAACATAATATAATTTAAACAACAACTTGGATCCAGGGGAGCTTCTGGAAGCTTCTTTCAGGACCCACCCTGTAGCCCCCTCCTCTGCTACCAAAACCCAGCCACAAACAAAGCCAATACAGATAACAAGCTATGTCTAGGTGGTGTGGTGGGTAGTAGGAAGCTATGGAGAAGAGTTAGTTTTCTCCAAAAGATTCTGTACACTCTTGCCTTCATGTTTTGTTTGTCTTCTGTGAGCCTTCTGGGGTCTTACATCTCTTCATGAGGACAGGGAATGGTTTCCCTCTCACACACATTATGACACTGGAGTCAGTCATCAGCAAGTTTGCAGATGACACAAAGTTAGGATCAGATGTTAGTCAGTTAGAGGGTAGAAAGGCTCTGCAGAGGGACCTCGACCGACTGGACAGATGGGCAGAGGCCAATGGGATGGCATTCAACAAGTCCAAGTGCCAGGTGCTGCACTTTGGCTACGGCAATCCCATGCAGAGCTACAGGCTGGGGTCGGAGTGGCTGGAGAGCTCCCAAACAGAGAGGGACCTGGGGGTGCTGATCGACAGCCACCTGAATATGAGCCAGCAGTGTGCCCAGGTGGCCAGGAGGGCCAATAGCATCCTGGCCTGCATTAGGAATAGTGTGGCCAGCAGGAGCAGGGAGGTCATAGTGCCCCTGTACTCTGCTCTGGTTAGGCCACACCTTGAGTGCTGTGTCCAGTTCTGGGCCCCTCAGTTTAAGAAGGACATCGAAACACTTGAGCGTGTCCAGAGAAGGGCAACAAGGCTGGGGAGAGGCCTTGAGCACAGCCCTATGAGGAGAGGCTGAGGGAGCTGGGATTGTTTAGCCTGGAGAGGAGGAGGCTCAGGGGTGACCTCATTGCCCTCTACAACTACCTGAAAGGTGGTTGTAGCCAGGAAGGGGTTGGCCTCTTCTCCCAGGCAACCAGCACCAGAACAAGGGGACACAGTCTCAAGCTGTGCCAGGGGAGGTTTAGACTCGAGGTGAGGAGGAAGTTCTTCACTGAGCGAGTCATTCGGCATTGCCCAGGGAGGTGGTTGAGTCATCGACCCTGGAGGCGTTCAAGGGGAGATTGGATGTGGCACTGGGTGCCATGGTCTAGTCATGGGGCCTGTGTTAATAGGTTGGACTCAATGATCCTCGAGGTCCTTTCCAACCTAAGTGATACTGTGATACTGTGATACTAGCTTCTCTAGATGGCCCCTGGGCTGTTGGCTCCCCAGGGAAAGGAAGGAAGATAGAGAGAGGAGTGAGGAGGTCTTACTTAAAGATGCCTGGAATTAACAGTATAACCTTTGGTGCCCCTCAGACCTTCCTCCCCTGTGGAGCCCACACACCCAGCCATCAACCTGTTTAGTAGAGGCTTGTGCCAAGTTTGTCATGCCCAGCTGCCCTTCTGCCAGGACAATAGAATAACAATGTACCCGAGCTCCAAGGAGAGCTCCTGTTAGCACTCTGCCATCCTTGTTGTAAGAGAAGGTAATAAAATACAACCAAGAGTCATCCTGCCATCATTCCCTCCAGTGAGCTGTCAGTGCACTTACTGTTACATTTGCTTTCCAGAAATATTATCCTGAAAATATCAGTCATTGGAATCCTGTGCTACTACTGGCTGACCGTTGTGGCTGCATCAGAGTCACAGGTAAAGCTTCAACAACACAAATCTTTGGCTTACACTGCCAGGTTAAGAACCACTTTGATAAGAGGCTTGCAGTGTCTGGGAAGGCTGGGTTTGCACCCCAGCAGGTGGGGTTTTTTATTCATTTTAGGGGAATGAACTGTAAGAAAAAGTGAATCACCCAAGTCAGTTCTCAGCTGGTGTGCAGCATTTGTTCAGTGAGAGGTCAAAACTGCTCAGTCAGGGTGTTAGCAAGTCTGTAGCCCAAGTTTCAGGTGCCCAAGCATTTGGGAACAGTGCTAGAGTCAGCTGATTTTGGACTCCTAGCTACCCAGTTTTACTTTATTTTCCCTTCTGCTTAAAGTGCTGGGAAACTCTGGTTGGCCAAGACATCTACCGCCTTGTTCTGGTTGACTTCATCTTTTGTTTGCTTGGCTCTTTCTTTGGAGAGTTTTTACACAGGTGAGTACTGCTTTTCCAATCTTGTTTTTAATTATTATTCATTAACTAAAGGCATGACCTTTGTTTTCCAGTATGAGAAAAGAAGTTCAACTTCGCTGCCACATGGCTGTGGCACCACTGAGGCTCTCTTGGTTGTCTCTAGCAGGCATAGTCTATGTGCCTTTTGTATATGGCAGCTCCTTAGGAAGAGGTCAGAGTGTTCTGTTTTCCCAATGTGTCTTTTTTGTTTTCCTCTGGAGAGAATAGAATAGAATAGAATAGAATAGAATAGAATAGAATAGAATAGAATAGAATAGAATAGACCAGGTTGGAAGAGACCTTCAAGATCATTGCGTCCAACCTATCATCCAACACCACCTAATCAACTAACCCATGGCACCAACCACCCTGTTAAGTCTCCTCCTGAACACCTCCAGTGATGGTGACTCCACCACCTCCCCAGGCAGCCCATTCCAGTGGGCAGTCACTCTCTCTGTGTAAAACTTCCTCCTGACCTCCAGCCTGAACCTCCCCTGGCACAGCCTGAGACTGTGTCCTCTTGTTCTGGTGCTGGCTGCCTGGGAGAAGAGACCAACCTCTGCCTGCCTACAACCCCCCTTCGGGTAGAAACACAAACAGGCAGGAAGAAGCCACATTGTACTCCCATGGATCCCCTCAATGGAGTGATAAAGGACCAAGTGTCCCAAGCAGAAAATCATGCTTTTCTACATCTGCACAGGCACACTGCTGGCTTTTAGTAGTCATGAGGTCTTGGGTGACAGGTTGGACTTGATGATCTTTGAGGTCTTTTCCAACCTTATTGATTCTATTATTCTATGATTCTATGATTCCCTTGCTATGTTCCCCAGTCAATTTTGGTTTTGCTCTTAATTATGCCACTTTCCAGCATGCACACAAGTTTAAACTCTTATTTTACTTAGTCTTCCTAAGGATGTAATCTGACTTTCAAGTGCAGAGTTCTGAAGCATAGTAAGTGCAAAAGTATTTTTAACTGAACTTGTCTATAGCTAAGGTAGGCAAAAAGTAATTTGCTTCTGTCATCTGCTGTGTGCACCCTCCTGCTGCCACACATTATTCATGACTGAAGGTAGCAGGGTTAGTAAGTGCTTGCCAGGTCCACAGAGCACTTAGGGTTCCTGGCCATATTGTGTAGGAGATGCATTGTTTGCTCTTTGCACATGATGTCAACAAGACTGCTTTACAAGGTAGGAACAGCAGTGCAAAGCCTTTGAAGACTTTCCCTCAACAGCTCCTGCCAGTGCACTTTAATCCTTCTGTCCTCGTCCTATTAAGATAGGAAACCACCTCCAGGTCACAGCACCAAAGCTGCAGTGTCAGCTGTGATGAACGCCCTCCACTAAGCAGTGCAAAAGCACCAGACCTACAGCCATGAATGATTAGAAGTATTTAATTGTATTTACTTGTACGTATTCAGAGTGATGCCCTGAAAGCCCAGCCCTGAAACACTGTTCATGATACAGCTGATAAGGTGGTGCCAAGACCTATATTCAAGGCCAGATGGGATAGTTACTAAAACCTTGATTGCTCTTGCTACAACAGGCACAAAATTGATCTCCCTGGCTCAGGAAAAGATGGGATGATAAAAAAGGATTGTTGGTTCTCAGCAGGAACCCTCTGAGTATCTGCTTGCCTGTGTATGTCTCAGCTACTTGTAGCCCACATCAGTCTGAATAGGATATCACAGTATCACAGTATAACTAAGGTTGGAAATGACCTCGAGGATCATTGAGTCCAACCTATCAACACAGACCCCATGACTAGACCATGGCACTAAGTGCCACGTCCAATCCCCTCTTGAACACCTCCAGGGATGGTGACTCCACCACCTCCCTGGGCAGCACATTCCAATGACGAATGACTCGCTCGGTGAAGAACTTCCTCACCTCGAGTCTAAACCTCCCCTGGTGCAGCTTGAGACTGTGTCCTCTTGTTCTGGTGCTGGTTGCCTGGGAGAAGAGACCAACCCCTTCCTGGCTACAACCACCTTTCAGGTAGTTGTAGAGGGCAATGAGGTCACCCCTGAGCCTCCTCTTCTCCAGGCTAAACAATCCCAGCTCCCTCAGCCTCTCCTCATAGGGCTTGTGTTCAAGGCCTCTCCCCAGCCTTGTTGCCCTTCTCTGGACACGTTCAAGTGTTTTGATGTCCTTCTTAAACTGAGAGGCCCAGAACTGGACACAGTACTCAAGGTGTGGCCTAACCAGTGCTGAGTACAGGGGCACAATGACTTCCCTGCTCCTGCTAGCCACACTATTCCTAATGCAGGATCTGTTAAGAGTATCCCTCCACAAGGGTCAGTGTTTTGATTGATGCTGAAAGTTCTCAGGAGTGAAGAGCTGTTAGGGTTTTGTACTGAGGCAGCTTGCCATTGCAACTGTTTGAGCCTAAACTTTCTTTTTTTCTTTTCTGTAGTTACAAATCCTCTTTATTTTTTTCCCCTAAGTTGCATGAAAAATATCCAAGGCCTTATTTCAGCCCTGCTGTGTGCTCTGGGAATCTGCTTTTGCCAGATTCATTTTTGATGTGCCTTCAAGTCAGCGAGCTGTGGCTGCTGTGCATGACGTGTTTAATGCAGCCCCTGAACAATTTGCCACTGGTGCTTGCATTCAAAAGCTCATTTGCAGAGACCTCTACGAGGGGTTTTATTTAGGTGGCATTTAGGAAATGCTGTTGTGCTGTGGTTTTTCTCTCCCCCAGGATTATCGGAACTGCAGTCTGTGAGAGCCTGGGGCGGCCAGAGTTTGATATCGGACGAAATGTTTTAGATTTGATCTATGCACAAACTTTGACCTGGTAAGCCTCACGTTTGAAGCCCAAACTTTATTTGCACCTAGAAATACCATGGAACATTCTTACTCTGACTTTCCTGAGTGGCAGAAAAGAAGAGAGCAAGAGCCAGAGAGAGACGATTTGCTAAGTACCTCTGTAACGATTGTGACTTGCCACTTCCCTTTGCAATTACTAAGACAATGACTTTAATCATTTACCCTGCGGCCATCTGATCTGGGAGAAAGCTGTAAAAGGAACATCCAAGAGTTTTGTTTGCTTCCCTACTGCAATGATGTTCCTGTTGACACAGCCTCAGCATTAAACCCTAGGAAAGATGTCTTATTTCTAAGAATGAGTATGCTACCAGCTGTAAGGGAGTTTTGCAGATGTGTAGGTAGCTTTGTATGCATGCATATCTTTAATGGTTGACTTTCAGTTCCAGAATGGGTGTTAGTAGAATTGCATTTCCAAATGGTCATCCACTAACTGTGTATGAAGCTACTGTGTCATCTGTGTGATGAACAGTGAAGGCTAAACTTGTATAAACCCTTTCTTGCAGGATCGGTATCCTCTTCTCACCTCTGCTGCCTGCCATTCAGATGATAGCATTTTTTGTAGTATTTTATGTCAAAAAGGTAACAAGCTTTACATGAGTTCATCAAAAACTTACACCGTTTGAATTCTGGGCAGAATTGGTTGCATTATGGTGCTGGTTTTGTCTGGAGGCTGTGGGGGAGTGGTTTGGTTAACTGGGTTTTGGGGAGGGTTGCTTTAAGGGAGCGCAATTTATGTGCACACCCTTGAGTCACAAATCTGTGAAACTTGAGATAGGAAAAGTGTGAAGGGGTTACAGAAGGGCTTAAGAGCAGCTCTGGAGAGGTAGGGACAATAAAGTGGTAAGATGATTGGTGTACAAGTCTGTATGTCAATAGAGACACTAAGCCTGTGGCTGTGGCTTTGGCTTCCCACATACTCAGCAACACATCCCTTCCAAGTTATCTGAGTGTAAGCAGGGTGATTCAGCTAAAGATCATGCTGGAAATGTCTTCTTTTCAGCATTCTTTGTAGTATGACTAGATGATAGATTCATTGTTGGGTCACTGAACAGTCTGTATGTAGTATTGATTGTAGAAGAACAGAGCTGTAGCTCTGAACAGTGGGTTTGTGTATGCTACAAAAGCGAACTCTGCCCAACAAGGTCCTGAAGGACGCAGCAGAGCCTCATTTTGCCTCTTACTATTTAAAGATTATGTTCCTGAAGTTTTCTAAAATAACAGCATATCAGTCAAGCTCAGGTGAAAGAAGATGCTGAAAACTTTTGAGAGATGCTGTTCTGGCAATTGCTATCAGCATTTTCTGTGGGAACAACTTAAACCGAGCTGAAGCGGCAGGTAGCACGACTCCCACGAGTCAGTGTATCTCCATCTCTTGAAAGGTCAGCCTCATGATGAATTGCCAGCCCCCTCGAAAAGTCTGGAGAACTGCTCAAATGACAACATCCTTCATGTTCCTGCTGTTTTTCCCTTCCTTCCTTGGAGTGCTGTCTGTCATTGGAGTCACTGTCTGGAGGTAGGGAAGGTGACTGGCATTCGAGCTTATGTTGTGTTGTGTGATCTGGTACCAGGCAGAGGAATCTGCCTTTGCCTGTGGGAAAAGCTCCAGTAATTGCTAATGGAAAGTTTCAGCTGCCCATGAGATGTTCTGAAAATACATGCTCAGTGAGCTTGCAAGAATGTGGCCAATGCAGTAATTTGTCCCATAGGATCAGGAGAGGAGAAACAGTTACCTTGAGGTTTTGGACTCCTATTTAAAGGTCTCAGCAAACTTGACCTTTCCTCCTCATGAGGAATTTCTGCTATCCAGCCTAGTTCCTGCAGTTTTAGTTATGTTAAAGGCAGTGGAGAAACACATGGGAAAACTCAGCTGAGGTCAGCTTCTGGATTATTTACAGATGTCAGAGATGCTTTGTGCAGGGGGTGCTGACCTCTGCACTGATGCATTTTGATTGTTACCTCTATTTGAAGGCTGCTTTGCTTATGGGCATGTTGCTTTGGTCAGAGTAATGAAGGCAGTGTGGACACCCCTGCTCATCTGCTTGGCAGTTCTCAGACTCACAATTTTAATATCCAGTAATATTCAGGTGGCTTACACAGGTCTGGAGCAGTTCCATTTCAAAGCAAACAGTTTTCTATTTCCGTCTACCTGAAAATACTAATACTCGTCATGAGCTGCCTCACTTCACCACATCCTGTGGTTACAATGCGTGCTGAGGTCCTCGAAGGCAGGGTGAAATGATGGCTCCCCCTCTGGTGAACCTTTCAAAATCAGGATTTTCCATTTGCTGTTGCTTGCACTGCAGTGCTTCACTTGTTACATTTAGGGCAGCATTGTGTTTACAGGGCTTGGTAGGGAGGTCTCTATCTCTTACTGCCCTGTGTGGGGTGGGCATTTTAATGGCTGGAGAGTGACTCAAGTTCAAAGTGAAACATAGATCATGGAAGCTCCCTGGGGGTCCAAAGAGAACAAACCAATGAGCAAATGTACAAATGCACACTATTAACTAAATCACTGGTTGATACGTGAAGCTTTATGTAGCTGCTTTTTGACACTTTCAGGTTAAAACCTTCAGAAAAATGTGGTCCTTTCAGAGGTTTGTCTTCTATGTATGCTGCAGTCTCTGAGTGGATAAAAATACTGGACATCTTCACTGACTCAAAATGGGTAGCGTGGATCTACTATAACTTAATTACAAGCGAGCTGTTCTTCTTCGTCCTCTCCACGATTGCCTTGTAAGTAGCTGCTAATGAAAAGCCCTGGAAGAGCAGCTGAAGCAGAAGAGACTGGCTATGACACAGCCATTCTGCATGAAAAAAAATTATGAATATATTGGAAATTGCTGTATTTGAAGTACACAAATACATTAGCTCCTGCCTGGGCTCCAGGTCTTATTAGTAGTGGCAGACGTAGCTTTAGGAACACCAGCCAAAGAGAGCATGGAGAATAGTTGGGGAGCTGGGGGGGGTGAGAGTTGTTTTTTCTTTTCCTCCCCAGAGATGGATAAATCAGTAGGGAAAGAGCAAGCTTTCTTCTCAAGCACAGGCAGTACAAGCTTTTTCAAGCACAGGCAGTACAGGCCAGATGTGTACTAGCACCCTGAGCAGTGTTAAAAGCAACAGTTTGGCTGGTGTTTACTCTGACATCAGTGGAGTCACTGGAGAAGGTGATACCACGTCAAGAACATCTGAATTACCACAGGGACACTGTGGTGGAAGGGCATGGCAGTGCACAAGCAGCGTGTTAAAGTGAGCATACAGTATGGGAAGATGCTAACAAGCAGGCTGCAGGCTGCTTCCAGCTAATGTCAGCCCAATTCCTACATTGTTGTATGACTGAAGGACATAATTTTGCCCAAACCATGGATGTTCAGCTATGTGCCTGCTGGCAGGGTGTGATGTGGTGGCTGTACTGCTTGCTGTTTCTAGCAATTGCTACCAGCATGCACACAGGAGCCCAAACAAAGCGGGCTCCCACACTTTCTAGTGGAGCCAGGACTGGCCAGGAATCTCCAAGTGTTCAGTGTTGTGATTCAAGGTCCAGGCATGTGTCTAAGCAAATGACACAGAGCTTGCTGGCTGGTTGCTGTTTGCTGTCTGAACATACCTTGTATTGCTGACTTACTGTTACTGTAGCTCTCATCCCCAACAGAAGCCAATCAGTCTTTGGGTCTTTTCCAAGAGAATGCCTTAAGCAATTCCATGTGTTTGGCATTCCTTGTGCAATTGTATACATAGACTTTTTTATGTATGTGTGTTTAGAGATATCTGTGTATATATCTTTTAATGGATAACATAAACAAGATGGCTTTCTGTTGAGGCAGTGACTAAGAGGCAGTGCTCCTGAGTATGAATGCTCATATGTTACACTTTTTATTGCTGTGATTTAGAATTATTACTTATGTTTACTGGCAAATCATAGAAGGAAGAAAGACCATGACCAAACTCCTCAAGAAGCAAATTTACAATGTAAGTTTGACTTCCAGCCTTTGATTTTTTTTCCTGCAATCTGGCTTCCTTGTTGATTGTCTCATCCTGCTATAGTGGAACTGTAATCTGCTTTTGCCATGATGGTTCTAGGGAGGGTGGGAGCCTTCATAGAATCATAGAATTAATAAGGTTGGAAAAGACCTCAAAGATCATCAAGTCCAACCTGTCACCCAAGACCTCATGACTACTAAACCATGGCACCAAGTGCCACGTCCAATCCCCTCTTGAACACCTCCAGGGATGGTGAATCCACCACCTTCCTGGGCAGCACATTGCAATGGCTAACAACTCTCTCTGTGAAGAACTTTTCACCTTGAGCCTAAACTTCCCCTGGTGCAGTTTGAGACTGTGTCCTCTTGTTCTGGTGCTGGTTGCCTGGGAGAAGAGACTAACTCCCTCCTGGCTACAACTTCCTTTCAGGTAGTTGTAGACAGCAATAAGGTCTCCCTGAGAGAGAGGATTAAGGTCTCTTCTCCAGGCTAAACAATCCCAGCTCCCTCAGCCTCTCCTCATAGGGCTGTGCTCAAGGCCTCTCCTCAGCCTTGTTGCCCTTCTCTGGACACATTCAAGAGTCTCAATGTCCTTCTTAAATTGAGGGGCCCAGAACTGGACACAGTACTCAAGGTGTAGCCTGACCAGTGCAGAGTACAGGGGCACAATGACTTCCCTGCTTCTGCTGGCCACACTATTCTTGATGCAGGCCAGGATGCCATTGGCCTTCTTGGCCACCTGGGCACACTGCTGGCTCATGCTTCCCCCATGTGAATAAGGGAAACTCAACTCACCAATAGAACTGTTGCAAAATAATTTTACCTTCAAACTGCACTGCTGCAGCTCCCTCTGCAGACAAATGATCTCATAGTAAAAGGCATGTAAATGATTATCCTGGCTAATGGTTACTCACAGGCCTTGAGCCTCTGAAGATCAGTGAGTGAATCTCAGCTAATGATCTGATGTGTCTTGGCCATAGGAAGGAAAAGATAAAATGTTTTTACTCCGAAAACTACGAGCACTGCAGAGGGCAAACCAAAACCCTTTTGTGCCAAGGAGACAAGACCAGCAGGTCAGTTTGATAGTTCAGATGCTGCTGTTTCAATTGTGTGCTTGGTACAATTTCATGGGGTTCCTTTAGCCTTCATAGTATCATAGTATCAGTCAGGGTTGGAAGGGACCACAAGGATCATCTAGTTCCAACCCCCCTGCCATGGGCAGGGACACCCCACACTAGATCAGGCTGGACAGAGCCTCATCCAGCCTGGGCTTAAACACCCCCAGGGACTGGGCCTCGACCACCTCCCTGGACAACCCATTCCAGGGTTTCACCACTCTCATGGTGAAGAACCTCCTCCTCACATCTAGCTTGAATCTCCCCACCTCCAGCTTCATTCCATTCCCCCTAGTCCTGTCACTACCTGAGATCCTGCGAAGTCCTTCCCCAGCCTTCCTGTAGGCCCCCTTCAGATACTGCAAGCAGGCTGCCATTTTGGGATCTGTCTGTGTTTAAATTTTCATCTAAGTTAACTCCAGGCAGCAAAAGGATACTGTGGAAATTCCCTATTCACTCCAGACTGGAATTTAGCCTTGGAAGGGCACAGAATAATTGTTACCCTCACTAGACATCATTTATGATTATAAATTGCAAGAAAACATCCCCAACCTGCGAGTGAAATGGTGGTCACTAAAGGATTTGGCCACACTTTAACCTTACCTAGACTAAGCAGGAGGCAGCCTTCCTTCTGTGGATCTGGATTTCCTTAGGGATTTATGAATCCCCCACGAAATCCTCTCAGCTGAGGTAAAACTGAATGCTTTGACCCAACCCCTTTATAAATCCTATACAACATCAAGGTAGCCATCTAACATTGGGGAGGGTTTGATAGCCTACAAAATGTGGATATTCTTGTGGTCAATTGAGATCAGAGTTCAAAAGGAGATACCAGTGATCTCCTTGTGGATCTAGTAGAACAGCCACCTCCCTAAGGTAGTTGCCTCAGGTGTGAGTAGCACTGAACATCCTGGAAAGCAGAATGCAGTACTGCTAATGCCAAACACTTTGTCTTTCAGAGAAACTCATCGTATGACCTGTCCAGGCAACCTGCCCAGAGAATGACAGACTACCCAGAAAGGGCATTTGACAGAAGTCAGAATACATCTTATGAGGTAAGAGGGTCAAAAGAAATCAGTCTGTGCTAGATTTCCCTGTATAGAACTGGGGCATGATATAGCCAGTGGGAGGCTGTTGTACAAAGAGGTCACCCTGTATGTATAGAAATCATTTTAAGGATTAATTTGAGCAGGTAAAAAATGCAATCAGAACAGCTGTTGGAATACTCTTACATACCTGCTTGAGATCTGGAGAGTAGGGTCCTGTTACTGGGATCTTTTTAAATCCAAGAGAACAGTCACATGTGGGAAACATCAACCTAAATCTACTTGTGAATTTTGTTTGCAGTATCCCTACCCTGCTGGGGTCCAGAGGGGGTCTGACTTCCCACTAGGTAAGCAACAAATGCTGAAGGGAGAAAGCAGCTCTTAGGGACTCAGCTCAGTCAAAATGTTTGCTGCAGTACAGACACAGCCTGTACCAGCTGGGTGTAAGAGACAGAGTTGTAGCATCTTGTGTAAAGAGAAAAGAAAAGCTTGGATTTTGGGGGTAAACATTTTCTCTAGGATGTGCTCATTGGCAGCTTGCTGGTGATAATCTGTGGTGGCTTCTGAAGCAGATCACAAACCTCTGTATAGCAGAGTTGAATTCCTGTGGGTAAATGGAGCCACTTTGCCTTATGGGAGCAGCCATAGGCAAGAATATGACATTACATTGCAGATGTACTTCACACCTTGGTGTCTCAGAACAGTCAAGGATGTGGAGCCCCTAGGACCTTGCTTCTCTGGAACAAAAAAGAAAAGCTACAGAAACTTGCATGGAAGGTCAAACTGCTCCTGGCTTACACAGATGTGTAACCACTCCAAAGGCTGGACAGATGAGAGACACTGCAGGGGGTGTTTCAGTGGGGGTGGTTGTTATGCAGACAGCAGCACGGCTAACATTACTTCCTCTGTGAAAAACAGATTCGGAGGCATCCCAGCCCAGCAGCAGGCCAGGCGTGTCTGAGGCCCTGCTGCTCGCTCTGCAGGCTCGAGAAGCAGCTCAGTGGGAAGACGAAGATGACAACAAATATTTTTGACTGTGAGCAGGCAGAAACAGTCATCAGTGTTAAGTCCCTGACTGGTGCTCTGCAGAAAGCAATACACCTTTCCACTAAGAACTGAAAGAACCTTTCAGATGGTTTTTTTAGTCCCTAAATGGAAGAGCAGATTTGCAGACTGCATCCTGACTGCAGTTGATGATGATGATGGAGAATATCCTGCATGTTTGAGTTGTTTCTGAAGCAGTGATATTCTGGGGACAGGCAGTCTTCCCCCAGGACTGGCTGTCAAGGGTCCCTTCACAGCTGGTCACTTGTTTTTGACTAAACACGAGAAAACCTCTGCCTGAGTGTAGTTAAAAGCTTTAGTCTAAAAAGATTTTTATGTCAGTTCCTTTGTTCAAACTGCTTTTACCTGACCTAAGCCAAAAGCAAGTAATTAGTCAAATAAAACCAGAAAGAAAGAAAAGGGCAATTGCTTCTAGTGACTGAGACACTGTCATGGCTGCAAAGGAACTTGTGTGAGCCAGGTTCAGCTTCTGTTTCATTTTCACTTTTCTGAGACACTGTTTTTTTAATTACAGTCACTCAGAAGCAGATTTGATGTTAAATTACCAGTGCTATCAAGATTCTCATCTGTGTAGAGCCACAAAGCTCACACATCTTTTCCAGGAGAGGACAGGCTGCAAGTGACACAGTTGAGATTTTATCATGTAGGAGACACTAGCTTCAGCTTCTTTTTATTCAGAGCCACAACTTTGCCACAATGATACATATTTTTTTAGCCCATTTTCTACTACTGCCTGCTTTATTCCCCCTTCATTGCCTCAGACATAAAAACACACTATGGAAAAGGCACATCTGTTCCTCGTGCTCATAACTGAGCATGAGCCACCAAAGTACTGGGAAAAGGGCAAACTTCACACCCAGGGTGAGGCCAGAGATTCCATTTTACCAGCCTTTCCTACACGTACAGCTGTGCTGCCCGAGTGTGAGCCTAGTGTTTGCACCACGTGCAATGACTCAACAATGCTGGCAACTTGAGCAGCAACAACAAACAGAACTTGGAGCAAGGGTCACTTGCTGTGAAGGGCCATTTTGCTCTTCTCATGGCTGCTCTGGGAGTGCCTGTTGAACACTGTAGTAAAGGCAGAGATTATAGCACTCATGGTTGAGGGCATAAGGTGTACACGCTGTGTGCCAGAAGACTGACAGTGTTGGTTCTGCAGTGCAGGAGCACTTTCCTGTCCTCCCTGGGTTCTTTCAAACAGGCTGGAAAACAAGAAGATACTCAAGCTTTATTCACTCATTCTCATAGTCTTCACGTTGAACGTGGAAAGATGACTTTGGTTTTGCTGCCAGGATGCAGCACAGCCACCTTTCTATGTTGTAGGAGGGACATGCACTCAACTCTGGTTTTGCACCATTATTTTCAGGTTCTGTTCTGAGAACAGTAATGTACATGCTTTTAAGATGCCATAAATCAACCTCACATTATCATACAACAGACCATTTAAATTAGCAAGATCAAGGCATGATTTTCCATCCTGTCACCAAAAGATACTGACATAATTAATAACCAATAATTAATAACCAAGATTTACACAAAACAAAGGAGCAGTCTGAGAATTCTAAAGCAAGCTGTGCATATTGCCCAGCCAGCTGGTCAGGTCTCATCCTGTTACAGCACCATCTCAGATTGTGAATGGCTGCACCTTGGCTTTGTCCAGCACTGTAACAGAGGGGATCCCTATGCCCAAGATCAGACCTTGCAGCAGAAATAAAACTGCAGCTCTTCCTTTTCCCTGGCTGCATCTCTCTGGATGGTGGGGCCTGAGCTGCCCATGTAAGCGAGCTGGTTGAGGTTGGTTGAGTGTCTGAAGGGCACAGGTCTAGTAATGAGGATCGCAGTCTTCCACCAGGCTGTCTGTGATGTAGCTGGATTCAAGGACAGTTTCATAGTAGCTCTTTTCTGCAAAGGTGTTCACTGTCCAGGCAACCACTTGAATTCCTTTGGAAGCCCAGTGCCTGACGTACTCTCTGCAAGGAGCAAAGACACCGTGAGAGGAAGGTTGATGCTATATTTAAGGCTAGCTGTGCCAAGGCTTCAACTGAGTGTTAATCTTGTGTCAGAATCACACCAGAAGTGACAGTGCATCATCTTTTCCAATGTTATCTTTTGGTGGTTTATTACTGTAAATAGGCCAAAGCAACAGTTTTCTTCCCTTTACAGGTTTAAACTTCTTACATAACGTAAGCTAAAAGATACTAATGGAAAGATAGAGACTTCAAATACTGAAATAGTTTCTTTACCACATGCTGTCTGAACAACCCTGCAGAACACTCAATGGACACATCAATTAGCACAGACTCTGTTAACTCCACCCTTATCCACTAGCAGAACGGTATGGCCTCCTGATGCATTGGCAAGCTTTAACACTTACTGAGAAACAAAGTTTTTCTGTATGAGGAAAGCTGAAACCCCACAGAACCGCCACAAGAAGCTGTGTAAGCTCCAGTCTAGGATGACATCCATCACCAAGTACAAATAATGCTTCCAGAAGGAACTGAAACGGGGCGTCCCGTCTCCAAGGTGGCTCAGGTGCCAAGGCCTGTGCGTGAGAGCTGTCACCACGTTTCTGTCAGCTTGTCTCATCTGGAAGATCAAGGAGAAAAGGATAATTCAAACAAAAGCCAAGCAGTGTTAATTATATATGGACATAGGTTAGACACAAAGTGCCAGCTTGTGGCTGGAGCTTTACCAGACTCCTCCTCTTCCCCCAGATCCTTTTGCAGCTCTTTTAGAAAGCTGTTTATGATCTCTTAGGTGTTGGTTTTTTTCCTTTAAGATATAGAAGTGACTGCAGAACAGCCAGACAATGGAATAAACTACAAGGTGAAGAGACTTGGAAACAAGAATCACAAAAGAGTTTTAAGAACAGCCTACATTTAAATAAGGACATGAGGGTTATTTAACAAGTGCCTTGTGCACAAATCCTTGGCCATGTGCCAGCTGTTAGAGCTCTGCACTTTTCTCTCCATAGCTTTCACAGTGAAGGGGATGGCTGTAGATTCATGATGTCTGCATCCACTAAGCATCAGAATAATCTCATAAGATTATGCAGGAGACTTAATTTATGCTTCATTCGTTCAATTCATGGCAATTTTAACAACCTCCAAGTAACCTGGGACTGGGAGCTGCACCTCTCACTGAAATTCCCAGACAGAACTGAAAAAATAAATAAAGAAAAATCCCCAATAAACTTTTAGAAGGCATCACCTTATAAACAACATCTGGCAGGAAAGAACAAACCACGCTGCTGTTGTACAACCGCGGGAATTCCAGGTAGAGCTGTCTGAGGGCCTCCACTGCCTGCCAGCGAGACACACACAGATGTTATCTTTACACACAAACTGCTGTTTACACTGCAAAGTCACTTGAGAGTAATCCCCTTCTAAAATACCTCCCTGTTTTGTTGAACAAGATTGAAAGAGAAAGGTGGGGGGGAGAAGAAAACCAGCATCTTGTTGATACCACAGAGACAGAAATGACATTTCCTGCAAGAGAAGTCCTTCTCCTGTTTTTGTTTACAGCAGGGAGTGGCATTCACAGTATCACAGTATAACTAAGGTTGGAAATGACCTCGAGGATCATCAAGTCCAACCTATCAACACAGACCCCATGACTAGACCATGGCATCAATTGCCACATCCAATCCCCTCTTGAACACCTCCAGGGATGGTGACTCCACCACCTCCCCAGGCAGCCCGTTCCAATGACGAATGACTCGCTCGGTGAAGAACTTCCTCCTCACCTCGAGTCTAAACCTCCCCTGGCACAGCTTGAGACTGTGTCCTCTTGTTCTGGTGCTGGCTGCCTGGGAGAAGAGACCAGCCCCTTCCTGGCTACAACCACCTTTCAGGTAGTTGTAGAGGGCAATGAGGTCATGAGCCTCCTCTTCTCCAGGCTAAACAATCCCAGCTCCCTCAGCCTCTCCTCATAGGGCTCATTCCCAGTGTCTGAAATACCCTTACATACATTGGGGATACAATTCTGGAGTACTACCTAGGGTTTAGTTCAAGGGGAAAAATGAATGCATTTCCACATCTTGCTATGCTAAAGAGAAGATATTGCTATTCTAATCTGCATAAAGTGTTAATTATTGATCATCTGTATATCCCTTTATACATAAGCAGGATCCCCAGCTGGAGGCTGAAGATGAAATCCCAGCTCCCCTCTGTACAGGCAGGGAATTCACTTTGCTCTCACAGTGAGCTGTGAGCTGAATGCCACATTCACCCCAGTCACATCCTGACTCTAAGCTACAGCTGCTGAGAACAATGGAATGGGATGAGGGAGCAGGGAAGACAT
This sequence comes from Melanerpes formicivorus, assembly GCF_026170545.1. Classification (NCBI taxonomy): domain Eukaryota; kingdom Metazoa; phylum Chordata; class Aves; order Piciformes; family Picidae; genus Melanerpes; species Melanerpes formicivorus. Next base: position 8,594,619 of record NW_027142366.1, on the reverse strand, counting down.
CATCTTTGCTTTGACAGCCCAGCTTTGGTTGATACAAACAGCAGCTCAGTCTCACTCATCAGAGAGGAAACTGTAGCACACCTAGCAGTTTGAGACCAACATAAAAGAAGGTTAGAAACCCAAAAGAAAGGTGAAGGAAGGTGCCTTATAATAGTCAGTGGTACCTGATTTGCATGGCCTTTGACATCAAAGTAGATGGTAAGATTGTGCTGCATAGACTCCACAACAGCTTCTCTCAGAGTCGGCACCTTTTCACCCTGGAATTTGCTCCTGTAGAAACAGACAACTCCTCACTAGCATGCTGTCAAGATACACATGAGCAGACACATGGGCACACAAATCCCCACCTAAACACAGCTGTTTCCTACAGATCCCTGAACATGGTTTGCTGATCACTGGCATTAGAAGTGGGATCGAGCTCTGCTAGCAGTGGCAGCGGTGGCTCTCTCTCCCAGGGAAAGGCTGCACACCTTCCCTCCCAGCATCTCACTAGGCAGTTATACTCTTCCAAATTCAAGGTCTAATCCAATGCTCACTGACCCTGTGTCCCACACCAAAACACTAACTGCAGCTCTTCATCTTCTTCCTCAAGTACCACAAACAAACATTTAGGCCCAACTACTGAGCACCTAGCCACCCTCTTCACCCTGCTTTGACTGCACTCCATAGCCCTGTGCCAGAAATGCAGGCCCCAGCAGGGGATGTAGGAGAAACAGCTTCCCAGAACAGTAATTATTCCTGATAAGATGGCAGCAAACAATGGCCTATCAGCAGTAACTGCTTGTGTGGGAGTTCTCACTGTGTGGTTCAGGTGATCACCTTTCCAGTAGCAGACAGGCTAGATGCTGCTTGTGCCACAGACTCACAGGTGGTACATTTACAGGAGTCTGCAAATCCCTAATGCAGCATCTCAGAACCCTATAGTTCCTCTTCTAAAATAGATTCACTTAAGAGTACTGTAGAAGTGTCATTTTGAGCAAGATTTTTGTAATGTATAAAAACATTCTTCCCTGCATACTACTCTCAAGGACCTCATCAGCCCCTGGAGTCGCAGCTCCTACCTGAGACTACCCCACAAATCTGTCCAACTCCTTTTCAGCAGTATAATCCTGATGCTTAGAATCTCCAAGACACAATCAGACAAGAAGTACACGTGAATAAAATTAACTTTAGAAGCAATTGCTGAAGACAACACTAAAGATACTGAGAGTTTCACGATATGTCAGTGTCCTGAAGTCATTTCAGGGGAAGCTCATGTAGAGATTAACTCATTTCATCATGGATTTTGTCCTTGAAAGCCAATTATCTTGACTGTGCTTCACTGTTCCTACTGCAAGAATGGGTAGGGAGCTACAGCCTCATCCACTTCCAAAGCCAAATGAGAAGGAATGTATTGGGCTGAGTTTTAAACTCACAAATATTTTCACCAGGGACAGATCAATAGTTTAGTTCCTCATGCATGTTTGTTTCCACTGTTCACTAGTTTCAGAAGGCAATAGCTCAATTACCACAGCCGATGTTTTGCAGATGGATTGAGCTTCCTCACTGCATCAAAAGTCAAGTCCTGCAGTCTTCCAGAGCCATCAGTTGTCCTTTCTACTGTGTCATCGTGCATTAGGATGGGAACACCATCTGCAGTAAATTCAACATCCAGCTCCACACCCGTTGCTCCGTTCTCAGCTGCCTTAAAAAAGAGAAAAAGCACACACACACAGAGCAGGAGAGACAGCTTTATAGATTTAATACAGCTCCAGCTATAATGGTAAATAATAACCAACTGTTAATTTTCTTTTCAATAAGCTTTAGCTGCAGAACAAAGCAGGTTTTGTCCAAGTTACTGTGAGAAGGATTCACAGACCAGCTGAAAGCATATAGCCTATTTTACAGATTAAACCATGGGTATAATGTTTTGGTCTTGAGATTCAGGCTGTTTCAGGATGAAAATGTAGAAAAGAATCCTGCTCTTTCCTTCTGGTCTAGTAACTCCTAAGTTATGCTTCACTGAGAGAGTCATTAGTCATTGGAATGGGCTGCCCAGGGAGGTGGTGGAGTCGCCATCCCTGGAGGTGTTCAAGAGGAGATTGGACTTGCCATGGTCTAGTCATGAGGCCTGTGGTGACAGGTTGGACTCGATGATCCTCGAGGTCTCTTCCAGCCTTAGTGATACTGTGATACTGTGTGATACTTTCTGAAGTAGAAAGGAAGCAAATGCTTATAGTTTGTATAATTTATAGATTAGTACTTAGAAGCCAGAACCAGAGCAGGCCAACAGAGCATGAAGTGCGTGCACAAGGGAAAGCCATCATCCCCTTCTTACTGGCACACAGATGCAGGATCTCCTTTAAGAGTCAGATTGGCCACTCACGTGCAGCATGGTTGATCCACCATATGCAGTAGACACAAAACTTCCCAGAAGCACCACCTACCATGTTTGTACTAAACAGCAGATGTATCTGGGCAACTCCCTGCTCCTATCTGAGGAATTCCCATATCAGAAAGCAGTAAGCAGCTTAGAATATTTCATACACCTTGCTCCTGCCCAGGCTCCTTCCCAGAAACCACTCAGAAAAGCACCTGAGTGCATTGCAAGCAAGAGTAATTGTTCTGAAGGCCAAATGCCCTCCCGGGAAAAGGGCCAATGTACCAGGAAAACAAAGGCCAGCTATGCACTAGAGGTTTTGTCAGAAGTATCTGCCAAGTAAGGATCTCTATTGTGCAGTTTCAGACGTAATAGCCCTACCTTGGCCAAAGGCAAGGAACCATCAGAGCAGCACCATGCAATCCTCTTGCACTACATTACAGAATGCTAAGCATGATTTCTTTTGATTCCCCCAAAAAATCTTGAACCACGATGCCTTGCAGATGAGGCAGCATGAAGGCTGTAGACAGTGAAGTTTTCAAAATGTCAGAGTGCCTCTAACTGTGGATTCTTGTTACAGGTCTTTAGGGATTAAGAAGCAAACAACATCTTTCCAAGTCACTGCCTGCTCTCTCTAGTCTGTTGCCACGCCAGCAAAGTACAGTATTTCATTATTTCTGCACTGCTAAACTACTCATCAGCACCAAGGATGTAACACAGTGCCCACAAAACTCGGACCTGATCAAACTGTTCCCAGTCCCTTTGGGAAGGAAGGCTTGACCAGCCACACAGCCTCCTGCGGCAAGTCAGAGCACGAGAGAGCCACTGGGATGGGAGGCTCCGTGCCTGCTGAAAAGGCACATCAGACAGAACCACAGGCCCGTACTGCGGCCCGCCGCCTCGGCCTCTCACCCACCGGATACGCGCGGAGACAAGCTGCCCGAGGCTCGCTCTCTCTGCGGAGCATTCGGCAGCTTTGCCTCCCCCTCCTCACCTCCTTCTAGGCCGCGCACGGCCCTCGGCGGCCGGGCACGTTAAACACGCCGCCAGCGCCCCCCGAAGCACGGCCGGCGCGCCGACCACAAGGGCACGGAGGCTCGGGAAGGGACGACGGGCATTGACACGGCGAGGCCCCGCTGTGCTGACCTGTCGGATGGCTGCCAGCGTATTCTCGGGCGCGTCGTGCGCGCCGCCGCGGTGGGCGATGCGGGCGGCGGCGCCGTGGGGCCGCAGGACGCGCTGGGCACTCTGAGGCGCGGCGGGCTCCAGGCTGAAGAGGTGCAGCACCAGGTAGAAGCCGGCCGTCACCAGGCAGGCCAGCACCGGGCTGCGGCTTAGCGCCAGCGCCGCCGCCAGCAGCGCCGTAAGCGAGCTCAGCAGGCCGTCCCCATGGCACAGCATGGCGGCGGCTGCGCCCACCGCGACGCTCTGGGCAGCAGAAAACCCACGACTGCCGCCACCACTCTTCACGGCAAGGGCGACGGCGACAGCAAAGGCAACACCGCCATGCCCAGCGTCAGCCAACTAGCATTCAGCCGCCCTCCACCAACAACCAATCGCCGCCCGCCGCTCGCCCGCCTTCAGCTAACCAGCGCGTAGCAGCTGTCACTGACAGCCAATCGCCGCCGGCGAGCACAGAGGGGCGGGCGGTAGGCGGTGAGGGGACGACGAGGGCGAGGCCGGTGGGTCCCGGGGCGGAAAACCTGGAGGCGCAACCCCGCAGGGACGGGGCGGAGGAGCACGGCGAGAAAATCAGATTAATAAGACAAAAAGTGGCACGGACGAAAATCAAATGGTATTAATTCAAGGGAAGGTACCGCTGCCCAAAGAGTGGCGGAAGACCTGCGTGTCGGGAGAGCGTCAAGGCTTTTGTCCTGCCGTGCCAGCCCAGGAATTCGAAATACGCTATTGATTTCCAATTAGCTGCTGTATTTCCTGTAGACTTTCTACATGTTTCTAACTCCAGTATTTATTAGGGAGCGTGTGGGTTTCAAAAGTGTCAACCATTGGGAAGAACGCAGAGGAAAGGGCAACAAGACAGAGGAATTGGTGAAGGTTGAAGATAGTGGATACCTTTAGTTCAGAAACAGAATAGCAAGCAGAGAAAACAGAAGTTTTGTTGATCAGGATGAGGATTTGGACTTTGTGTGTGTGTGTTCTCTGTAGGAAGGGCAGGGGGGAATGACTTTGTAAGTGAGGCTCTCACCAACCAGGGGTGGAAAGGCACCAGGAAATCGTCTACATGGGGTGTCTTCTAAATGTGTAATATATTATTGCTATATGTTATATATGATTATATATTATTACATATTATATATTTACCCTAATAATAAATACATAATAACATATATATAATTATATCTATTTTATAATTGTGTATTATTATTACTATTGTTTATTATTTTAATGTCTGAGGTAAATATTTGTCACCTATTGTCCCACCTGGCTCTAAGCATCTCGGATATTCTTTTCTGCTTATAGTTTTATTTAGAATAAACCTTTATTTAGAATAAACCTTTATTTAGAATAAACCAAACCAGTTTGGAAGAGACCTTCAAGATCACAATGTCCAACCCATCAACCAATCCAGCCCACCCAAACAGCTAACCCATGACACCAAGCACCCCATCAAGTCTCCTCCTAAACACCGCCAATGACGGCGACTCCACCACCTCCTTGGGCAGCCCATTCCAATGGGCAATCACTCTCTCTGTGTAGAACTTCTTCCTAATATCCAACCTGAACCTCCCCTGGCACAGCCTGAGACTGTGTCCTCTTGTTCGGGTACTGGGTGCCTGGGAGAAGAGACCATCATCCGCCTGTCTACAACCTCCCTTCAGGTAGTTGGAGAGAGTGATAAGGTCACCCCTGAGTCTCCTCCTCTCCAGTCTGAGCAACCCCAGCTCCCTCAGTCTTTCCTCATAGGGCTTGTGTTCCAAACCCCTCACCAACTTCGTTGCCCTTCTCTGGACTCGTTCCAGCAAGTCAACCTCCTTCCTAAACTGAGGGACCCAGAACTGGACACAGTACTCAAGTTTTAGGCTTCTGCCATGTGTATCTGAAGAAATGCAGGCAGGTAACACAGGAATATCTCATTAAATGCCCTAGATCTTTAAAAGTCTTTCGATAAATGACAGCATTTGTTAAGATTAAAGCTAGAGATCTGAAATGCTCCTCAATAGTATTTAACATATTGAAGAGGTAACAGATGAAGGAGTTGCTTCTGGAAACAAGAACAACAGCTTTAACATCTCTACATGCTCGCTGGGAGCTATATGCTTCCATAAATGCAAATTAATTTTCCCTGGGCCGAGTGCTGGCAAAGGAGAGTGCATTTTCCACCTGACCTGCCTCAGGGCTGAGCATTACCTGCTCCTCCAGCTGGCTGGAGCAGCAGCTGGCTGCCACCCAGGCAGGAGGGTAGGATGTCTGTAGTGATACCGTGGTGCTGTCCTCAAAGAGCATCTTGACTGGCTCTAGAGTTTATCTTTCTCATCGTGGCGTGTTCAGTGAAACTGATACCTGCTGGCAGCACGTTTGTGGTCCTGCCTGCATAGCCACATGATATTTGATGTGATAAAGCAGGACAGACTTCACGGGGCCAGCAGAACTTGTCTTGGCCTACAGGTGGAAATCAGAAGCCAGAATTGGCTCAGACCTATCTCATGCCTCTGAGAACTGGGGCTACCTTTGCCTGGGAGCTTGCCCAGAAAGTGATAATCTTGGTCTGTCTGGGCTCAGATATATGAAGAGGTTTGTAGATCACAGAATAATAGAATGGTTGGGGTTGGAAGGGTCCTTAAATATCTAGTTCCAACCCCCCTGCCATGGGTGGGGATGATCAGGCTGCTCAAAGCCCCATCCAACCTGGCCTTGACTACATCCAGGGATAGAACATCCACCACTTCTCTGGGAAACCTGTACCAGTGTCTCACCACCCTCACAGTGAAAAGCTTCTTCCCAACATCTAACCTAATTTTCCCTGCTTTCAGTTTGAAAACGTTACCCCTCGTCCTGCTACCACACTCCCTGGTGAAGAGCCCCTCCCCATCTTTCCTGCAGCTCCCCTTTGAAGTACTGGAAGGCTGCTATAATGTCTCCCTAGGGTCTTCTCCAGGCTCGACAGTCACAACTTTCTGAGCCTGTCTTCGCAGGGGAGGTGCTGCAGCTCTCCGACCATTTCTGTGTCCCGCTCCATGTCTCTCTGTGCTTCAGAATCAGACACAGCACTGCAGGTGTGCTCTCGCCACAGCATAGCTCTCCTCCCTCTATAGCCCAAATCCAGAGGTTTTTCACCCTGCGCTTTGGGCCCGAGAGAGAGGCCCGCCAGCACCCGCTGCGTCCCGCCCTGCGGAGGGAGGAGCTGGTCCGCAGTGCGCGCTGGGTTCTGTAGTGCCGCGGGCCGGGCGGTTGCTGGGGAGCGGTGAGGCAGCGCCGCGCAGGGCGCGCGGGCCCTGTGGCGCCGGGCCGCCGAGCCCCGCACAGGTACAGAGCGCGCCGCCGGGAGCGCGGAGGTCTCGGGGGCTGTGCGCGGGGGAACAGCGGCTGTGGTGGGAGCGTTGGCGCCGGGCGGTGAGGGTCGCGATGCCTAGGCCGGCCCTGCGGTGTTACCTGGCACCGGAGGCGGGTGGGGGGCAGGCGAAGGGAGAGAAGAGGAGAGAGGCGGGAGGCAAGGCGAGGCTGCCGTTGCGGCCCGGCAGCGGAGGTCCTGCCAGGCGGCCCGGGGAGCGCTGGGTGCGGGCGAGAAGGAGGCAGAAACCAGCCGACGGAGTGTACGAGGGGAACAAAAGCGTTGGCAGGCCGTGGCAAGTGGTGCTGGTAGCGATAGGGAATGTGAGATGTGTAGACACGGCTGCAATGTGGGTTTTTTTTTGTGTTCGTGTGGATGCATTCGCGTTTGTTCATCCAGGGATGTGCCGAGGAGGAGGCTCCTGGGAGCAATGCACATATCCCTCCAGCCCCCTAAATGGGGAGACTGGTTTCACTTTGGTACCAGCTTAATTAGTTCTCATTTTTGCTACTTAAATTTTGCAGCAGTTTTTATTTATGGCTGTTTTACAGTTGATAGGATCTGTCTGAGGGTGGTGGGAGATCTTACAAGGTTTAGCCTGTGATGGAAACGAAGGTTATCTGTAGCATGTGAAGTTTTGTGAATCCTCATTATTTCAATGCTTGCTTTCTTCTCAGTGTACCTGTGATCATCTTGGGTTTTTTGGCGTATATATATATGGAGATTTTATACAGGGGGAAAAAAAAAGGGTTGCAGGTTTTGTTAATCATAGGAAAAGAAAGACTTTTTTTTTTTTTTAATGTATAATTTGTTTCTTAGAAGATAGCAATGCTGAATTAGTTGTGGTGGTGTTTTCTCATCATGGGGCTGGAAATATGTGGAAGAATAATGTTAGTGTTCTTTGCAGCTTAGTTAACATGAAGATGGAGGACTATGAAATATTCTGTAAGAAGCATCTTTCTAGAATCCAGGAAGAAGCAATAAAAAGAGAAAGCCCTTTCACCATTCAGCACAAAAATATCTCCCTCATTCAGTTCCATGGCATTCCTGTGCTTTCCCCTCTGGTAAGGCTTTTTTTATATCCCTCCTTTCTTTTCCTTCCCTGGTGTGCTTTCTCTGCTGCTGGCACTAGCTTGGATGCTCACATGTAATAATTCTACTGAAGGTACAGCCCTGTGTGAGGTATTACCTGGCCTGCTGCTTGGTGTATCCTGAGCATCCCTAGCATTAACTTTACGAAGTGAAGGGGCAGAGTTACTTTTGTTCACACCAACTACGCTACCTTTCATTTCCTGAAATTTGCTGTCTTCACAAGGGGAGTAAAAATGTTTGTGGTATTAAATAAATGGATGTTGTTGCTGGGCCTGACTGATGACATTCCAAATACTGAACATGTGAGTTTGTTTAAAAGTGTCGAAAAACAAAAAGAAGAAGAGAAAAAGAAAAAGTGCAACAAGGAAGTACTGAGATGGTGAAAAGCTTCTAAGTAAATTCCTTTTTCACACGGGCTTACAACCCATCAATTGTGTTAAGTCATTCCATGCTTAACGCAAACAGAGCCAACAGAACTCTGTTGGTAGTCTGCAATACCTCAGCTGGCTTCCTTGTTTCAGTGGTGGGGAGTGTTGAACCCCTCAACAATGAGCTCCAAAAGTTGTGATGCAGATACACACTGGAGTGTAAATGATGCATTGTAGTGTCTTACATTTACACATGGGTGGGTATTTTAAGATTTCATAGGAGAAATGCATAATTTGATTTCAGACTACTTAATTTTGTAGAACTTGGTGAAACTGTCTTGCAGATGTAGTTTTGTAGACCTAGTTTTGACTTCTATCCAAACAACACGTTCTAAAGCAGCAACTGGGAAGATTTTCAGAATGTGATTGTTGAAAGGGCCCTGAAGACTGCCTGCATACCTTTCTGTCTTGTGAAATTAATTTCTGGTTCAAGAGGGAAGCTAGTGCTTCATGGGGCTTAATGGTTTGAATACAGGAAGGAAGATCAGTCACAGAGGATTCCCCAGGATGCCCAAACCTCCTGTCTCCTAGGAAAGCCCTGTCCTGTGATCTGAGCCTTGGGACATTTGAAGTTGTTACTGCAGCATGTACCTCTTCATGCAAATTATTTAGAAAGCCATGCAAATGTTTAATAAATGACCTTTTAATTTCCTGTTCATTTGCATGTGTGCCAAGAAGGCATCTTGTGCACCTTCCATTAAAAAAATCATGGGTTAAAAAGAAGCTGACATTTCAAATGTGTGCAAGGTCTCAGTTTAGGTGGTTGTCATTCTACCCTTTTCTGTTGTTTTTCTTTCTGTACATTCTGCCATGTTTCTTGTATTCTGTTTTGCAGCTTAGCCTTGAGAAGAGAAAGGAAATCCAGCAATATAAACAGAAAGCACTGGACCTAGAGACCTGGAGACAGAACTTACGGAAAAGAGCTTTACTGGATCGTGTACAGGAGATTCTGGAACATGTTCAGGTAGCCTTAGTCCAGAGCCTCCTTACTGCTTCACATAAAACTTATCTTACTAGACATTTTGGGAAGGTGCTGGGGTTTAAGTATTCACCAATATAAACATGAAATGAACAGCATTTAACTCTCCTGAAACTGTTTGCTGGTATTTCATGTTCTGTGACCTGATAGTTGTTTATTTAGTGACAATAAATACCTAAGCTGATTTGTGTTTCACTGCTTACTTTATTATATGCAAAAGACAAACCACATCAGACGTCTGACTGTTGCTTTTGTAACTGTTTGAAAAAACTAGACTGTAAAAACAAATGAACAACCCCACCTGATCAAAGCAGCAGGCTTGCTTTGTTTGCAGGTTTGTAGGTTAATCAGGCAATAAACTCTACTCAAATTACCCTTGCAACAACCTGTAGTTCTGTTGCGTGCTTCATCGCTTTTCTGCAACTGTTTTCTTTGCTGCTCACTACTGAATTTAGTAGAGGTTTAAGCTGAAATTATTAAATGCATTTAATCAAGCCATATTATTTGTCTTTGAAACAGGTGTAACACAGTGTTTAACCAACAGGTTAAAGAAGTACAGACAACACTGGATTTGTTGCAGTACTAAGGCGGCAAACAAAACCTACTTGTTTGCATTACTTGCTAGAGTGTACATGGCAACAGTCATCTGGCTTGGGATTTGAAGAGCAGACCAGGAACATTGTTCAGTACAAAAATAGTATGGTTAGGTTTTTTTGCCTAAGATGTCCCCTCAATAACTGAGTTGCAGCACATAATCTGCAGCGTTGTTTTGTTGTGAAAGTTCTTTTGAACAAATGCTGGCTGGAAGTAGTATTTAATTCTCAACTAAAGTTGGTTTTCCAAGTACATGACAAATGAAAACTCATATGTAATGGTCTCTGGATGAGTAAGGAAATGATTTTGTAGCTTCACTCTTTTTATTAGGAGTTTTGTTTAGTCGTTCTTAGTCTTCTATAGTTTAGTTTATGTTTTATGCTGAAATGGTTCAGTTTATTTCATATGTAATATAAACATTTTTTCATATTTTAAGGGGAATCTTGCAAGAGAATTTGAGGCCATGAAATTATTTGAATATATCCCAACAAAGAGAATCTTTGCATTCAGATATTTGGTATCAGTGCAAATGCTGATAAACCTCTTTCTCGTTGCAAAGAGCTCAGTGTTGTAAGTAACCTGCAGAAAACTGGCAACAGGTGAACTGAAAACTTTAATTGGTGTTAAAAGCTTGTGGGAATCTGAGGAGGTTTCATTGAAAACACCTGATTTTTTTTTCCAATTTGTATTTGCAGATCAGGAAAGGACCCAATATGAGTGACACAAACATAGGAGAGGCTGAGAATCCTTGCCCTGATCCAGATTCAAAAGCTTCGACTGACTTGGCAGCTCTGTCAGATGTCAACTTGGCATGTTCTCCTAAAAGCCATGGTCCCACGGAGCTTGAAAAGACACCAGAACTTAAACCAGCAGATAGTACTGGGCAGGGGACATCAAATATGACAGAAGTAGTTAAAGCAGCAGAAGAAAATGTTTTTTCAAAACAAAGTGAGAGTCAGGTCTCAAAAGAGGTACCTTGTCCAAGGGCTGCATCTCCTGACAGCGTGCGTGATAAGCTTCTGTCAAATGCTTTGCAAAAGGAAGGGGGACCAGGAGTGCCACCAGCAGTTGAGGAAGTCCAGGATCCCTATGTCATGAGTCTTCAGAACCTGATGAAGAAATCGAGGGAGCATATGGAGAAAGAGCAAGCCAAGCGTAGCTCAAAAAGTAGTTCAAAGAGGAGTATAAGTGAAAGCCACTCAGACAAAGAAAATGATGGTGTTAAAACAACTGACTCTGTGAAAGAAAGAGGAAAGCTTGCAGGCAGGAGTTGCACTGCTCTGACACTTGATAAACCCAGTCTTAGTAAATCAAATACCTTTATTCAGGGTGCCTCTACTCATACAACGAGCACAAATATGTCTGCTTCATCCAGCTTTTCTAAAGTGGACATACCTGTGAGAGTTGGAACACCCCCACTGGTGGATTCAGATTCAGATGAAGAACTCAGAAAGACTTGTACGTTCGATCGTGACAGCGGTATTCTCAGGAGCCTCATGGGCTCTTACGCCAAGCTGCCCAGCCCAGAGCCGAGCATGAGTCCTAAGATGCACCGGAGGCGCCCGAGGCCTTTGTCCATGGGACACGTTGTGATAAACAGCCCTGTGAATGCCTATGAGCTGAGTCCCAAAGGCAAGGGCAGAGCCATGGATTTAATCATGCAAGACATCGCTGATAAAAATAACGTGTCTGAATCAGTGCCCAGGTTCATGTTGGACTTCTCCATGGTCTGCCCTAGCAGAGTTCCTGGTGTCAATAGGAATACTTCAGGCCCTTGTGATGGGTTGGGAGTTGGCAAACCGAATCGCCATTCCTTTGGGCACTTGGAAAGCAAAGGAATGTTGTCAGCTACAGTGGAAGGACAGGTAGTGATGGACAGCAGAGGGCCCTATAAAGTGGAGACCAGTACTAACATTGTGGCTCCAAAACTGAACGAACCATTTGCCATCAGTCAGTCTACAGTAGCGCAGAAGCTCCTAACTGCGAATGAAAGCAAACCACCTGTTGCTCTAGAAAATGCTAAATGTAATTCTCCAGTGGAACTCAATAAATCTTATGATGTAGAAAACCCATCCCTGCTGCTAATGCAGAGCAAGGCCGTGCGGCAGCAGGTGGACACTCCAAGTGTTTCTCCAGCAAAGGAGCAGTTCCTAGAGAACAGTTTTGAGAAGGTGAAACGTAGGCTTGATTTGGACACCGACAGTTGCCAGAAAGAAAGCAGTCCCTGCGTCCTAGCAGTTGGAGCGGAAGAACAAGAGAAGCAGTGGTTGCAAGAGCAGAAATATCCTGTGGGATCGGTTAACGTTACCAAGAATGCAGCCCCTGACAGTATGGCAAAAGGTAAAAGATTTTCTCTAGCTGAGGGTTTTTCTTAAACTCACTTCTCAGTTTGTAAATGTAGGCAAAACCCCAATGATTAGTCAGTGGTGTGTCTCTGTTACACCAGTGTTGTGTCTCTACTAAACCAAGCTGAAGTGCCATAAATATTTTAATTCACTGAAGCCAGTGCAGGTGTACAGTTCTTACAGCTAGACGGTTTTGGTGTCCTTGTTTTAATACAGGTTCAGTTGGTGTTGCTGCTGTTGCATTCACGTGCTTGTCCCACAGATAGGAACATGCAAATATTTTGAAGGACTGCAGTAACCAATGAGGTTCTCTGAGCAGGTTTCCATTGTGTAGTGCAAAGATAGTTGCGTTTTTTTTAGTGACAATGCAAACTACTCCTGTTATAAGCATGTCTGGCAAAGGTCACAAATGACAAAGTATCAAGCATGAAATAATTTCTTTTATCTTTCCAGAAGATATTTTAAAAACTAAAATGTTGGCCTTTGAAGAAATGAGGAAGAGACTTGAAGAACAGCATGCACAACAACTGTCGATTCTGATAGCTGAACAAGAGAGAGAACAGGAGAAACTGCAGAAGGTAAAGTAAAAAGAGGGAAAAAAATCTGAGCAAAGAGCATGTGTGTGGTATTGCAGTTTGTCAGAAACAGCTGCTTTTAAAATGCATATTCCATTGCTTTGCAGAGTTAGGAAAAGCCCTCTCACAGTTTATTCTTTCTTTTGCAGGAACTGGAAGAGCAGGAGAGAAAGTTGAAAGGGAAGAAGGTCACTACAACGGAGATAGAAATTTCCAAAGTGAATATTAACAGTAGGATGGAGTTGGAGTGGAGGAAAAAAAGCGAAAGTGGCTTGCTGGAAAGTGTGCAGTCTCAGCTGGAGACAGTCCATAATGCAAACTCTACCAGCATTGGTAAAACGGAGGGGTGCAATGGGATGTGTCTTGCTCTGCAGTGCTTGGCTGAGCCAGCTGCCCCACTGTACTGAGAAAAGCAGCCTTCTGTCCTAAGGCACTTGTTGGTCAGGACATGTAGACAGCTGCTGCCTTCAGCTGTTGACAGCATGCATAAGCAATTTCTGTGCTGGGTCTTTGTTTAGCTGGCGTTCGGCACAGTTTCAGCTGTCCTTGGACTGTTCCATGTATTGTTGTTACGTAATTGTTAGAGGGCGTATCTGAGGAAAACAAGCTAAGAGTAAACTCTTTGATCAAGGATCAGGGTGTGGATTTGCTTCTTGGCACAGAAGAGTCATCCACATGCCATGCAGATGCATAGAAGTGAGCCAGGAGGATTAGAGGAGCTCTGGCAAGGGTTCTCAGCTGTACAATAGTAGCTGATGGAACACCTCTCATCTGTTCCAGAGTATTACGGAATGTTTTCTCTTTTCAGCAAATTTGGCTAGGATATGTGTCAGAAATACTCAGATTGCTGCTTGACCTTGTAAACAGAGCTGCTACCTCTGATCTGTGTGTATACGCAAACATGGTTCTTACAGACAAAAGCCTGTGTTGACCTCTACGTTCTGCTTTGCATGCAGGTTTTGCTCATACTACAGCACCTGACACCTTTACTTCAACCAGTGAAACTTCCTTCTTTCTCTGGGGACCATCAGGTAGTGGAGTTATAAAAACCTCAGTATCTAGGCCAAGTAACAGGATCAAAACGAGGTGGACTCAGGTAAGGAAAAAGAAAGGAGATTGATTTATTGCTCTAGTTTTTGTAACACACTGATAACTTTATAATAGCTGTTCAGCAATAAATCTCACAGAAAAGTTGAGTGTCCCTTCTTATATAGACTTTGATTACATGAGAACTGTATAGGACATTTTTCTCTCTCATGTACACAAAATAACCATAAAGCAGTATATTGCTTCTGCTAAGTTGCTATTATGGGGAGGTACATCTGGTCTAGCCAAAACCTTTACCAACAGCTTGTCTCTTACTTGAAAACTTAGGCCACATGATTGATGGGTTTTGACAGATAATTCATAATTCTTGCCCTTTCTTTTTGAGTGTTTAGAAAATGGTTGGGTTTTGTTTTTCCTTTTCAAGTATTTCAGTCCAGAGATACAAGTGAAGTTTGACAAGATCACTGCTGTGGCAAAGGGATTTCTCACTCGTAGACTCCTGCAGACAGAAAAACTGAAACATCTTAAGCAAACTGTAAAAGTAAGATCAGCATTTTTATATTCTTCATCTTGTCCTCCTGTTTTTGCTCCTGTCTTCAGTTGACAGCTGAAGAGCATTTTCTGCTTTCAGAAGAATTTGGGAATGCTTGTCACCTGAATGTATGAGTGTTGCGTTGCTTAGTGTCACAAGGTCCAAGTAAACAAAGAAGGTGTACATAGAATACATAGAATAAACCAGGTTGGAAGAGACCTTCAAGATCATTGCATCCAACCCACCTAATCAACTAAACCATGGCACCAAGCACCCCATTAAGTCTCCTCCTGAACACCTCCAGTGATGGTGACTCCACCACCTCCCCAGGCAGCCCATTCCAATGGGCAATCACTCTCTCTGTGTAGAGCTTCTTCCTAATATCCAACCTAAACCTCCCCTGGTGCAGCCTGAGACTGTGTCCTCTTGTTCTGAGTTTGTACTACAGTTTGTAGTGACTGCTTTGTTGTGAAGGAGAATGCTTGGTGCTTGATCTTATTTTCCTGTCTTCTCCAGGATACTATGGAATTCATAAAAAATTTTCAGTCTGAAGCCCCATTAAAAAGAGGAAGTGTTTCAGCTCAAGATGCATCCCTTCATGAAAGAGTAATGGCTCAGGTGACACAATTTAAACCTTTTTTGTTTTTTACCTTCCCTAGCCGTTCTGCTTTTGTAGCACAAATACAGAAACCATCACAGTGACTTTCTTTAAAGTAAAAACCTTAAACTGTGGCTGCAAAGATTCCAGTTTTGTCCTGACACTTTGAAAGAGGCTTCAGAAAGTATCTTTTCAAGTGTTTTGTTCATATTGAAAGCAAGAAGAGCTTGATGACCAAACCCATGTTGAGTGTCAGTTGGACTGAATGTTTTATTAACATGATAATTACTTTTGCCAGCTGCGAGCAGCCCTGTATGACATCCACGACATCTTCTTCACGATGGAGGCCTCGGAGAGGATGAACATTCTGCGTCACGACCGTGAAGTGCGGAAAGAGAAGATGCTCAGGCAAATGGTGCGTTGGGTTGGAGAGAATCTCGGCTGCTTTAGGAATCACTTTTCAGAGATTCTTTCCCATGCAGTAAAAAGTCTTGCAAATCTGAATTGTTGCTTCATTATGCCACTGTGGGGAACTTTCTTGAAATGAGAAGTCAGTGCTCTAGGATAGGATAGGATAAACCAGGTTGGAAGAGACCTTCGAGATCATTGAGTCCAACCTATCATCCAACACCATCTAATCAATTAAACCATGGCACCAAGTGCTCCATCCAGTCTCTTTCTACCAGTGATGGTGACTCCACCACCTCCCTGGGTAGCCCATTCCAATGGCCAATCAGTCTTTCTGTGAAGAACTTCTTCCTACTATCCAGCATAAACCTCCCCTAGCACAGCTTGAGATGGTGTCCTCTTGTTCTGGTGCTGGTTGCCTGGGAGAAGAGACCAACTCCCACCTGGCTACAACCTCCCTTCAGGTAGTAGTAGACAGCAATAAGGATGTTACTATGCTGAAACTTTTAATGTGAGGTGTATAAAAATTGGAATGAAAAACACTCTGAAAGAATAACAAAAAAGTCTGTAACAGGAATTGGTTATGGCACACAAACTTTATTAATCTGGTCATAGAAGGAAGATCCTTCAATTTTAAAAAAGATAAATAACTCTTTTGAATGTAGCCTGAATGCATACAGTACTGAAAGCATTGCTGGTGGTCTTGTTTGGTGGTTTTAAACAAAAATGGTTATTTAAGTAGGGGCAGGTCAAATGGGGTTAAGCCCAATAGGAGCAGTACCTAATGTTATGGTTGATTCTTTTGCTTTTTTAGGATAAAGTGAAGAGCCCAAGGGAGAGAGTGACACTTTCAACAGCTACACAGAAATCTCTGGACAGGAAAAAGTACATGAAGTACGTGCACTTCTTTCTCGGTGGTGGTGGTGTGAGACAGGATGCAAGAGGATGAGTAGAAAGCATTGGAAATAGTGAAAAAAGTAGCTTTTGGAGCTTTTGCAAACTGATATCTTTCCTAGGAAGGATGAAAAGAATCCCTTGTCTTCAAGTGTGTGGTGCATTGCTAATAATAGTTTGATCTTACTTTTTTCTCCCATATGAAAAAATATCCTAAATGTTTGTTCTAAGTTGTGCATTTATGCTGTATTCCAGTGGTGAGCACTTAGTTTATGGCTGATTTTGTAAATTGTAGAAAGTGCTCCAAAGTTACCTTATGAGCCATTCTAAAGTGCCTAGCAGTAGAGATACTGGATGGAGTATCACAGTATAACTAAGGTTGGAAGAGACCTCGAGGCTCATCGAATCCAACCTGTCACCACAGACCTCATGACTAGACCATGGCACCAAGTGCCACATCCAGTCCCCTCTTGAACGCCTCCAGGGATGGTGACTCCACCACCTCCCTGGGCAGCACATTCCAATGACGAATGACTCGCTTGGTGAAGAACTTCCTCCTCACCTCGAGTCTAAGCCTCCCCTGGTGCAGCTTGAGACTGTGTCCCCTTGTTCTGGTGCTGGTTGCCTGGGAGAAGAGACCAACCCCCTCCCGGCTACAACCACCTTTCAGGTAGTTGTAGAGGGCAATGAGGTCACCCCTGAGCCTCCTCTTCTCCAGGCTAAACAATCCCAGCTCCCTCAGCCTCTGCTCATAGGGCTTGTGCTCGAGGCCTCTCCCCAGCCTTGTTGCCCTTCTCTGGACACGTTCAAGTGTCTCCATGTCCTTCTTAAACTGAGGGGCCCAGAACTGGACACAGTACTCAAGGTGTGGCCTAACCAGGGCACAATGTGCAGGGGCACAATGACTTCCCTGCTCCTGCTGGCCACACTATTCCTAATGCAGGCCAGGATGCCATTGGCCTTCTTGGCCACCTGGGCACACTGCTGGCTCATGTTTAGGCAGCTGTCAATCAGTACCCCCAGGTCCCTCTCTGTTTGGGAGCTCTCCAGCCACTCTGAGCCCAGCCTGCAGCACTGCATGGGGTTGCCATGGCCAAAGTGCAGCACTCAGCACTTGGACTTGTTGAATGCCATCCCATTGGACTCTGCCCATCTGTCCAGTAGGTCGAGGTCCCTCTGCAGAGCCTTTCTACCCTCTAACTGACCAACATCTGCTCCTAACTTGGTGTCATCTGCAAACTTGCTGATGACTGACTCAACCCCCTCATCCAGATCATCAATGAAGATGTTAAAGAGTATCTCTGACAAAGTGTTTTTGGGGAACAGTGGCAGGCATTACCTTGCAACACAGTTGTGTTACATTTGCGTATGAATGTAAGGTGGTAATCTGTAGTATTGCTCTGGCAGTAATACATGTAGATGTCCATCCTGTTGGAGTGTGTTTTACTGTTTCTATTTAAGACCTAGGTGATGATTTTTATGGTTTAAGTATGTTTCAACACTTTGTTTCTCTAGGGCTTCAGAAATGGGAATGCCAAGTAAAAAAATAATCATCAAACAAAAAACTCCTGAAAGCCGGTGAGTGAAGATTGCTTGTCTTAGGATGCTTTCAAAGAACTCTCTTCTAGTGGTAGGTTGTTTCATCTGCGTTGCTGGCTTTTCACCAGTCACCCCAATTCCTGCCACCATGTGGCAGGAATGAAATCTGATTTAGCATGGCCTGAGAAAGGGATTTATTGGTCATTAGAAATTAGGAATGAATCAGTTCTCATGGCTTTAAATCTCTGTGCCAGGTTCAAGGTTTTTCTCTGAGATACACTGGGAGTATCTCTTAAGCTTCAGTTTGACGCTCCTACTTTTCCTTGCTTTGCAGCATAACCAAATGTAATGACGGTTTTCATCTGTCATTTTCTGGCTTTGTTTTAAACAGAAGCAGCAATCCTATTCTGGAATTCTAGTTCCCACCACTTCTGCCTGCATGTCATCTGCAATACAGAAACTGTTAGCCTTTCTGAAACCTGTTCTGTGAAATGTGATGCTTGATTCAGCCTTGCCTGGGAGCTTCTTTTTTAAAAAGAAGGGTTAAAAAAGCACTGATTTCTGTTTTGTGTTTTAACAGCGTGCTTCAACCAAACCAAGGACAGAATGCCCCAGTTCACAGGCTGCTTTGCAGACAAGGGTAAGGACACAGCATCTTTACAGCCTAAATAAATGCCAGAAGCAAGAGAACAGTGATTTCAGATTAATATTTGCACATACTGGTGCATCTGTTTTACAAAATAAGAATAATGGCTTCTTTCAGTATTTTGAGAGTCATGAAGCTTTGGTTTACCTTATACTGCAAGAAAATATTTAGTGTTCTCATCCTTTTTAATGTATTGTCTCCATTTACACTGTGTCCCAACATTTCTCTTTGTAACATTCATTCCATGAAGCTTTGCTTCCACTTTGAAGAAATGTGTTTGGTTTTATATGTAGGCTTTAATGCCACAGTATATGAACTGAATCAGTTTCTTGAGTAGAGGTTTTAAAGTCTGTTCACAGGGAGATGTTCTCCTGTTTAATGTATCTATGTAAGCCCTAACAATGATAATAGGAATTGTACACAGACTCAGGAGGAGGCTCTGTGGGACACTGTAAACATGTTTTCATGCCAAGTGGAGTTTGATAGTGTCTATATTTTCAGATACAGTCTTTCAACATTATTGCAAGTGACTTATTAACTCCTTTTATATTTAATTAGCACCCCTAAGAGCTCAATGAAGGGGGCTGAGCAAAATAAAAAGAAGGCCTCAGAGAGCAGAGTGTCTAACAAGGCTGTTTCAGGTGTGTAGAAAATGAGTGCTTGGATCTTATAGTGAATAAGTTACTAGTATCTAGAAAAAAAGTAAATGGGCAACATATTGTTTTCCTTTTCTTGTGCACCTGCTTTGCTATGTCTTAAAGTTACCTCTTTAAACAAACACGTGCTGATAACTTAACCATCCACTTCCAAATTCTATAAACATAGTGTATAGAATGGACTACACAGCTCATTTGCTTTCACTCACTAGCTGCCCAGTCACAAAAAAATTTGCCAGATGTATTCCCTGCAACAGTTTGAGAAGCCAATAGTAGACAAACCAGACTTGGATTAGATTGTTAATGGCATTTGATTCTTAGCTCTGTATACAACTTCTCTGCAGCACTAAGCCTGTTGAAAGGACAGGAAGGACAGTATAAGACTTAGCAGTGGGTGTTCAGTCATCATACAGACATAAAACTGTATGTATGGTACTGGAGCATCTTGCACAATGTTTGAGTTATAATGACCCTATTGTAAAAGTGGAGTGTTCCTGTACTTGCATACAGAGCTTACTGACTGCTTGCCTTTGACTAAAAACGTTTCATAGTAGTGCTGGACCTCTTGGTTATCAGTCCATTCGTGCATGAAGGACACACAAGTTACATATAAAACTAGGGAATATTTGGGCTCAATAAGGCAAATTTATAATGTAGCAGGATTTCAACTGCTTTCCATAGTGATCTGAATTATCTTTCTTAAGTATCAAATCTTTCCTATAAAGGGAATTCTTTTTTATCACTGCCTTAGAGCAATGCTGGCAGGGAGTATCTATGAGTTTTAGTGCAGTGTGTATGCTTTTTAATGTGCTGTTTTCCTGGAGTGTTTGGTCTTTTCAGAGTACTCTGGGAACAAGAGAAGTGGCAACAGGAGGACACATACTAAGAAACTGTGCATGTGCATCTGTAACATTTCAGTCTGAAGAGGAAAAAAAGGAGGGCAAACTAGAAAAGCAAGTGATGAGTTTACAGCCAGCATTTGTTCATGTATTTTACAGTTGCCAGTTCTGGCAGTGCTGTCACCATGAAAGTGGAGCAGAGCACTTGTTTTGTAACTAGTGACACTAGAGAAAAATTAGCAAAGGTAGTAAATAATCTCTGTGAAGTATGAAGAAGAAAATAAAGTGAGCCATATAATTATAACAACCAGAGGTAGCCATTAAGGCAGGTTTTCAGCTGCAAATTTGCTAAAGTATGTCTGGTATGAACTGGTAAATGGGACAACAAAACAATTAAGACCTCTACTGGCTGCAGTATGACAGAGGTTGTAGGAGTGGTAGTGTAAGGGTGGTGTCAGCATCAAGTCTGGCACCGATTTGAGATGTAGGTGCCATCCCCGGTATGATACAATCCATGCTCAGATCACAATGATCTACAGTGTTCTTTGCATTTACGTCTGGCATCAGACATACAGTGAGAGCAATCTGCACTGTGTGCTGCTCTGCTCAGTCCCTCAGTCATAATTGTCCAAGTCATGGCACTTAGTCCTGTTCATTTCACTGCCTGCTCATTCTTTCCATTGCTGTCTTCCATTTCCACTGCTCTGCACCTCACAGTACGATTTCCTCTGCCTTGTGTCAATGGCTGCTCTCACGTTGCTGGACACTCCAGAACTGCTTGAACCTAATCAGTGCTGAGTTGTGCTACTTTTGATAGCAGCCTGCAGTGCTAAGCCCTTGTTACTTGTGCTATGCATAGTGCAATATGGCTTTCTAAATAGATATGTCTTATGTTTGTTCCATGTGGAGAGGGTTTTCTGTCATAATTGCTGTTTTCATACTTGAGCAGGTTCCTTGTTATAAGCGCTGTGCCTGATGACCTTACACTGCACTTTTATTTCCAGTTGTGTCTATCGACATATGGAATAGCTGCAACACTCTGTTGGTTTATTCATGTGGCAGCTGGGGAAAAGGAAAGAGTCATCTTAAGTATGAGACTTGTATGATGTTTTT
Source organism: Melanerpes formicivorus (assembly GCF_026170545.1). Lineage (NCBI taxonomy): Eukaryota > Metazoa > Chordata > Aves > Piciformes > Picidae > Melanerpes > Melanerpes formicivorus. The sequence continues at coordinate 8,573,465 of NW_027142366.1, read as the reverse complement.
TTGTTATTGCTAGTTGGCTTAGAAGTAGTACATGGCATAATTGAGCTTATCAGTCATTTAATCCCTGTCTTAGTGATGTGCCAGACTTCTCTTCTAAAAGCTTGCAAACTGTGGTTGTAGATGTTTTAGAGTAGCAGGAGAGGTGTAGTTACTGAGGAAGGAAATGACATAAAAAGTCATTACTTTCAAACCTATAGGTAGTCTTTGTAAGGCATTTTGGGTGTAACAGTATGAAAACATTATTAAAAGTAGGCACTGAATATGTAGTGGTGCTTAAACATGTTATCTGAATTTTTCATCTGTTTTTGTTGGATAACCGTGTTACAAAAGCCAGCACTGCTAACTGTAAAATGGTAATGTTTCCACTTCATCTCTAGGAGTATATGCAGGAAGAACCCAAAGAAAGAAGCCAAATGTTGTGACAATTTAAGACGACAGCACTCCCTGGGATAAAAGGCTTTGTTAATGATGGCGTTCTCAGCATCCACGCAAACACTGCAAACACACTTCGTCCCTCCCAGACGATGACACATTGTTACAACCACCTTGAAGTAATAAAGGGCTGTGAAGCTCTAATACTTGTGCATGTGAAAGCTTACTACTTTTCATACTACTCTGTGCACATAAGCTTCATAATCTTGTTTATTTAAAGACCACCACAGGGCAATGTTAACTTTTTCACACTCGTCACAAGATTTTTTGCATTACTTAAACCTGCAGTTTCTGTGTATGATTGCTAGCATTGAGTTGTATGTATATCTATTTTAGTTTCATACCATAGAGTTAAAGCAGTTAATTAAGGAGGGGGGGAAAAAAGTGAATTCAAACAAAACTGAGCTCTTCCAACAGTGAATTTGTCAGCAGCTTTTTTTTTTAATGTACTTTTTGTGTGGATGAGATTACCTCAATTTAAATACTAATGGCCTAACTGTCTTGCATTTCTCCTGAGTTGGACAGACATGGATCCAGAGAGATGGGCAGACAGATGGATTTTCAAGGGCTGCACCAGAACTGCACATTTATACATATGGTGGCTCAAACCACTGTGCTGGAAGAGTCCTAGGAATTTTTTTTCCCCCCCCTGTGCTGTCTTGCATTTTAGATCATGATCATATTTTACCTTGGTCTTTTCTACTGATGGATATTATCCTTCAGCTTGAGGGGGGAGCAGAATTCTGTAATTCCTTTTGATGATCTTGAGACATGATAGCAGGGAAAAGCTTGGCTGTGTAAGGCTTTGCAGTGCTTACTCATGCTCTGTAGCAGCAGTAGTAGAGAGCTGACTACAGAGTGTGAAATGAATTGCAGCTTGTTATTGTCACCCTATCGATACAATGCAACACTCTCTAACTTCCAGATCTTGTTAACTTCTTGACATGTATCTAGGGGTGAAAAGACTGACCTAAAACTTCATAGTGTTAAATAGTGTGAAAATGAAACATCAATGATGGGATAAGAAGTGTATCTTTGTGGGCAGGGGGGAGTGAATTGACTTGCTTGAAGCACTAGTTGTGGCTTTTACCTGCCACCAAGTCTGTCATCTGCATCTAGTGACACTGTTTGAAACCTGTTTTACACCGGGCAGTAAGTTACCCAAGTTGCATACTTGGAAAATGGCAGAAATGCTCCCTAAGCACTTTGACACTGCTTGGTGGCTCCTTGCTGTGGCATTTATTTGAAAGCTTGGGGTCTGTGTGTGGGGCTCCTTTAAATGGTGTAAATTTAAGCGTTTACACCAGTGGAGTAACTGTTTCCTTCGTTGGAATGCTATGGATCTTAAAAGATGTTAGATGCTATACAGAAAATGCCTGAGGCAAGCTCACCCAGTAAGGCATCAAAGCTCTGATTTGAATCTCAACTTTCTTTAGGGAGCGGAAAGCATCTGAAAAGGGGGGAGGGAAAAAAAATCAATCTCAACGAGAAGAGTAACCTGTGTCCCAGGTGACAGAACGTGCTGTCGATCGATCAGTGCTGAAGATGGGTGTTTTCAAAGGATCTTTTATGTGCTGTATTTATTTTTAGCAGAGGTAGTAGGTTGATGTAAGAATAGGGTTAGTTTTAAATGTCAGTAAAAAAACGAATGCTTACATTCCGTTTGGGTTTCACAGCTGAACCCTCTTTTACTTTGAGCATGCTTCCAGTTCTGTGTAATAAAACATCGTAGCACAAGGGTTTGGTTATTTTTTTTCCTTGACTTTCATGGGGCCTTTCTCTTGACAAGTGCCAGGATTTGGTTTTGTACTTGATGTTTTGTATTTATACATATTTAATGATCTTTTTATGTTGTGTGGAATTGTGGTATCATGACAAAGGTTTATTTATTTTTGTACTTTTATTTCTCGTTTTCACCGGTCTCGCTTTTTACTTAAAGCATACTGCACAATAAACTCTAAAACTTTAACAAGAACTGCATTTATGTTCTTTGCCTGGGTGGGAAAAGTCGCTTGATGCTGGCAGGCAAGCCTCTGCAACCCTGCACTTCCTACCGCTACGGGAGGGTGTTTTCTCCCGTCCCTGAGCAGCTCTGGCTCTGGCGTTGCCCCGCGTGGAGCAGCTCACGCAAGGCTCCACAAAAAGGCTCCGAGGCGCTTCGGCGGCGGGGGCGCGGTGGCAGCCGCCGGTAGCTCTCCCGCCTTCGGTCGCCGGCTCCGGGGCCAGGCGCTCGTGGCCGCTGGGCGGGACGGGAAATGGCGGCGGAAGGCGCTGCTCGGCGCAGCGTCATGTGAGCGGGCGGCAAGATGGCTGCCTTCCCGTGGTGAGGCTCTGCGGGGCGACGAGGGGTGCTGGGCGCTGTGCTGCTCCCGGCCCCCGGGGCCGTGCTGAGGGAGGGGAGGGCCGGGCCGGGTAGCTGGCCGTGAGGGGGCTGCGGGTTCCCACAGCTGTATGAGCACAGCAGTCATCCTCGGCACCCCTCATAGCCGGGGGGCTGAGGCGGGGACGGGAGGAAGATGCCCGGGTATGTCGGCGGAGGAAGTCCTCTGCCGGGCGACGGCTGTGGGGCTCGGGGAGCCTCGCCCTCAGGAAGCGAAAGGGCTAATCACCCTCGGGCTGCTGCTGGCGGAGTTCGGGGCCGCTTGGCCTGAGGGACTGGAACCCCTGCGAGCACTGGCAGAAGCCGGGGCGGTGGGTGCCGCAGCCCGGCTGGCCTGGGAGTGCGGTCCTGCGGTTCCTTCGGCGGTTGTCAGGAGAAATCTGAGTATAGGGATGAGATCAATAGCACGCTGGTTACCAGCGTGTGCCGGGCCGGTGGTAGAGCTCTGCACGATTTTAGGTGGAGTTGTCACGCCGGAGCGGGCCCTGCGGGTCCCAGCGAGCGCTGGCGGGAGCCGGCCGCGTTGCCCAGCTGTTGGGGAGGCGGCTGGGGGACAGGATCACTGCTGCGACCGGGAGAGAGAGAGAACAGCCGCGGGTCTCTGCGCGCTGCAGAGGGCTCGTCTGCCCCGAACGGAGCACGAAAGTTGCTCAAGGGCCGCAGGTGTTCGGTTTGGTCCCGCTGCGTTCTGTAGGATGTGTTCCGTCTCTGCAGCCGGTGGGGGCAAGCAGCGCTCTTCCCGCCGCGGCCAGGCGGGGTCCCTGCGGGCTCGCAGCGAGAGGCAGCTCCCGCCTGCTTCTTGCCTCGCCAGCCGAGGCTGTGAATTGAAGTACTGTGAATTGAAGTTTACTAACACAGTTTAGCTACTGTTAGTTGGGTGTTTTTTTTCATAAGCTCTTTAGAAAGAGTCACGGTGTTTACGGGCTACAGACTAAAGAGGCAGAGTCAATTTCTAGCAACACACAATAGTTCTAGTGTCACTGTTTTAAGGCACTGTTGGATGCTAAAAAGGTGCTTTGAAGATTAATCACCTGTGTGAGAAAAAATTAGCTCGTGTTGGCACTGAATACAAAGATCTTGCACTAAGTGTTCAAATTAAGAAAATTACAGGGAGATGCAGTTCCTAGAGTTACTGATGCATGTCTGGTGGTGTAAAGTGATTCTTTTCTGGTTTACATACCTTGTGCTCCCTGTAAGCTTTCTGAAGCCTTTGCTTTAGGGCAAGCACTGGCTCCAGCTGAAGATGTTGTGTACCAAGAAGGGGAGGTATGGGGCACAGGTTGGTTCCTCTGCTGCTCAGGGGCTGGCTATGTGTGGTGTGAAGGAGGCACCTGGGCTCACAGGGTGGGCTGTGTTCTGAAAGAGCTTCAGTAACTTAGTTTCATAGTTTCATAGTTTCATTCAGGGTTGGAAGGGACCACAAGGATCATCTAGTTCCAACCCCCCTGCCATGGGCAGGGACACCCCACACTACATCAGGCTGGACAGAGCCTCATCCAGCCTGCTCTTAAACACCCCCAGGGACTGGGCCTCGACCACCTCCCTGGACAACCCATTCCAGGGTTTCACCACTCTCATAGTGAAGAACTTCCTCCTCACATCTAGCCTGAATCTCCCCACCTCCAGCTTCATTCCATTCCCCCTAGTCCTATCACTACCTGAGATCCTGAGAAGTCCTTCCCCAGCCTTCCTGTAGGCCCCCTTCAGATACTGGAAGGCGACAATTAGGTCACCTCGGAGCCTTCTCTTCTGCAGACTGAACAGCCCCAACTCCTTCAGTCTGTCCTCATAGGAGAGGTGCTCCAGCCCTCTGATCATCCTTGTGGCCCTTCTCTGGACTCGTTCCAGCACCTCCACATCCCTCTTGTAACTTGGGGGTAAGGAGAAAGTGCAGCAGTCCGAGGGAGGAGAGAAAAAGGTTGGCGGTCTGGCAAGTGCTGAGGGCATAGAGTGGGGGCAATTGCAGTGGTGCTTGTGTGTGAACAAAGGTTTAAACCCACTGTTAAAAAAGCACTTGCAAACGTGGGGATGAAACCTCAGCTTGGCCTGGGTCTTATTTTTGTTTACTCAGAAGTTGGCTGCACAGCTGTGGCCCAAAAAGGAATGCTTAATCTCCTTTCCTGGGAGAGTAAGTGGAAGATAATGTCAGAGCAAGCTTGAACTTGTCCCTGGTATTAGCTGTGTTACAAGCTGCTTTATCGCTTGACCAGCTACACTGTAGATGTACTCTTTAAAAACTGCATGACCATTAGATTTTTTTTTTCCCCCTGGTGTTTTCACACATACCTTTTTCTTTCCCTCAGCTTAAAAGATGTGGTTAATAATCTCTGTCAGCCTGTCACACATTCAAAGGCTTGGTTCAGTTGCCCTTTAGATGTCCAATGGAATAGAATCCAGCTGTACAGGCAGAATCCAGCTGAATGGAAGTAAAATTCTTTCAGTTTTAGTTTATGTATGTCAATAGAGAGAACTTTTGGTCTTCACATTGACTTATTTTTCAACATGCATTTCTTCCTGTAAACGTGCCTGTATCCATATAGACATAGAATATGTTTTTCCCCTTTAAGTATGTAATTATTTATGGACATGTGTATTTCCCTCTTGCCTCTTTTTTTAAGGCATGCAAGATCAAGAAACTATGCTTCAGAATCTGAGTTGTGCAAACTGGAGTCTGTACCCTTGGATTTTGGTGACTACCATCCACTGAAGCCCATTACAGTGAGTTTGGTTTTGTACTTTTGGAAAATGAATATGAATTACAACTGTGCCTTCCTTCTCACTTCCACTCCTTTAGAATGAAAAGATTTAGAAGTTGGTGGTCATGCAGGTGCAGTTGATACCTGTGTTAGTAGCCTGTTATTGTAGAGGGATCAAGGTTTATTCTGTTGTTTGTTTGCCCTTTACAGAAATTTGCTAGTGCTCTTAAGTGTTAAAAGAAGTCTCCTTTGGACTGATACAGCATTTCAACTTGTGGGTTTTCTTTGGACTGATGCAGCATTTCAACTTGTGGGTTTTCTTGGTTGCATTAAATGCTGAATAATGGATAAGTTTCAAATCAAATAGTTGCATTACAAATAACCTGCATAATTGCATGATGTAAGATTTGGGTTTGGGTTAACTTCCAGTCAGCTCTATGCTTTAAAACATTTATCATTTCTTTAATGCATGAGAGGCTTTTTAAAACGTGGGTGTACAAAAACATCCAGCTTCAAAGGGATGATAGCCATACACTAATGAATGATAAATGGATGGCAGCTTCTGCTCAGGAAGGTAAGACAGAGTCAGGAGATAAGGCAGAGGCCTTAAGAATGGATTTGATGTTTGAGGCTTGAGTATTGTACAGGAAAAGTAAAGATGAGGCTGGCAGAGGAGATCAGATAGCAAGGAAGAGGCTGGAGGAAGGGGAGAAAACCAATAAACTAGAGGAGACATTCAGCATGGTTGTTCTTACAGATCTGTAGACCCAGAATTGGAAGGAAAAAGAAACAAGTGTGGAGTGCCTGCAGATTCAGGGCTGGGCTAAAAGAGGTGTTTCAGTTAAAATGGTGATGCTGGTTCTTAGGAGTTTCTGGTAGGTGAATCCTTGCTTTCATTACAACAGGACAATTGATGTAGTACATGTTTTGAGGATTTATTAAAGAAAATATGAGGAACAGAAATTCTTTCTGTTTGATAGCTTTGAATTTTGCTTTCAGGTTACTGAATCCAAGACCAAGAAGATGAACCGGAAAGGAAGTACTTCTTCCACCTCCTCCTCTTCTTCTAGTTCTGTGATGGATCCTTTGAGCAGTGTGTTGGATGGTACCGATCCCTTGTCACTCTTTGCAGCAGCTGCAGATCCTGTGACAACTGCTACCATGGTAACACTGGAGGGCAGTTAACTGAATAAAACAACTACAACAACAACAACAAAACAAATCCAAACACAACACAAAACACCCACCCCACCCCCCCCAAAAAAAATCCCTACCTTGCCCCCTCAAACAACTTTCCTCCCCCAAACAGAAAAACCCACAAGAAAAGTTGCACAACCTGGATAAAACACATTTGTCTCAACAGCTTGGAGCTTAATGCATATTGCAACCCCACTGTATGAATGGAACAAAATATTCTTTGTTATTTGTGTGGTTTGTGCTGACAACCAGGCAACCCGTGACAGAATGAGAGGGGACAGTCTCAAGCTGTTCCAGGGGAGTTTTAGGCTGGGTGTTAGGAAGAAATTCTTCACAGAAAGAGTGATTGGCCATTGGCATGGGCTGCCCAGGGAGTTGGTGGAGTCACCATCTTTGGAAGTGGTTAAAAAAAGACTGGATGAGGCACTTAGTGCCATGGTTTAGTTGATTAGATGGTGCTGGGTGATAGCTTGGACTCGATTTCAAAGGTCTTTTCCAACCTGGTTAATTCTGTATTCTGTTCTGACATTAATTTAATCTTTTTGTTTAATATTGAGGCTTTTTAGATCAGTGAGCAATTGAAACATTCAGCTGACCTTTATCAGCCTTTTGTCTTTCCAGATTTGCATGTAATGTTTGCACTCCTATTCCCTTCACAGGACAGCACACGAAAGAAGCGGGATAAAGATGACAGCTCAGCAGTGGGAAGTGACTTTGAACCGTGGTCAAGCAAACGTGGTGAAATTCTTGCCAGATACACGACGACAGAGAAGCTCTCTATTGTGAGTGGCAGCTTCTCCAGTTGTACCTATTTGCATGAGACCACTCAAGGATTTTCAGTGTTGCTGTTTTGCAATTATTTCTTGAGTAAATACTGATCCTTGAAATTCAATGTTAATATTGTAGAAAGCTGTGCCACAAGCTCTCACTTAGAGTGATTGTGTTGGAGCAGAGTCCAAAATCTGTTGACACTCAGAAGCCATTAAGTTGTCTTTTTTGTAACAATACAACTAACTTGTGGTCTGATGTCTACTTCCAAATGATTAAGAGGCTCAATTAGCAGTGCAATTACCATGTTTTCTAAAAGTCTGCTTTTCCTGTTCCTCCACAGAATCTGTACATGGGATCTGAAAAAGGTGAGCAGTACCTTTCTAGCAGTTACAGATTTTGCTCAGTGTAGGTTGCAGTGCCAGGTTTGTGGTCAAGAACAGTTGGAAGTGTCAGTTCCTCTCTTCTCCCTGTTCTGACATCTAGTTGGATCTATGGTGCTTCGTTTTGAGAATCTGGATTTGAATCTGAATCCTCTGCTGGATTTTTGCTTAAAATCTTTGCTAAGAAGAAGCCATCCAACCACCTTGTCTTGTATGCTTTGTAGGCTAAGGAATTTGTGATTCTGTATTGTGGAAGGAAGTGAAACTCAGTGCTTAAAACTTTATTCCATTTAAAGTGAGCCACGGTATTTTTTGGATCATGTTTATCCATTCTTCTGCTGGCTGGAAGGGGAAGCAAACAAATCCCTTGGGAACTTGTTCAGTTATTCTCTTTACATGAAAGTAAAAAATATTTCATCTGTATGCTGAGCATTCAAAAGAGAAGCAAATGTTAAATATTTTATCGTGTTTTCTAGCGAGGCAAATCTGGGCTAAGTAGTCATGGCTGATTGCATAGTAAATGAGAATTTTTATATATGAGCAAACTTGCAGCATTTCAGCTTCTGAAGGGGAAAAAAAGGTAAAAAAGAAATACTCTCTTGGTATGAAAATCATCAGACTCTGAAACTGGACGTCCAGAGAGGGTTTAAAAACTTTATCCTTAGCTATCGTTAAACTGACTGGCTACAACCCTGTACAATCTGCTAGAAGATTGAAATTGGCCCTGCTTTGAGGAGGGAGTGGGACACAGACATCCACAGGGCTTTTCCTACCTCAGTTATCCCATGGTTCTAGCCAGTGGTTCTTTTCTTACCAGCAAAACCTGCAAGGGAATCCATTTGTAGTCAGTTTTGCTCACTTGTTTTAGGGTGAACAAACTGTAGGTACATTTAAATGTCTTCAGGACCAAACTTGTCTTCTGTCATTGAAGCTGACTCGTTGTCTGAGTCTGTCAAGCTCCTTCAGCTTTGTTTCCCTTTTAGAAGTCCAAGTGCTTAAATGTAAAAGAAACTCAAACCTGTAATTCTTTACAGGAAAAGCTACAACTACTGGCTCAGCAGTTTCTGAAAAAGTGAGGACCAGGTTAGAAGAGCTGGATGACCTGGAAGAGGTGAGAAAATTTGCTGATCCAGTTACATCACCACTCTAAAAGTGAAATACATTGGTGAAATCATGAATCTGTTATGAAACCTTTTAAAAATGTCCAACTGTTTATGCAACATTTAGACAAATACATTAAAAAAAATCTGTATATAATCTATCTGTATAACATAGATCACCCCTCCTCTGGTGATTTAACTCTCCTTCCATCCCTTCTCCTCTTATCAAATAAGAATTGTCTTTCCTTGCCAGGGGTCACAGAAAGAGATACTGAATTTGACTCAGCAGGATTACATGAACCGAATTGAAGAGCTGAACCAGTCTTTGAAGGATGCTTGGTCCTCTGATCAGAAAGTAAAAGCTCTGAAAATAGTCATTCAGGTGAGTCTTGACATTTTTGCCCTGGACAGAGCTGGGGGCCTTGGTGCTGTGGCTTGTCTGATTTCTTTCCTGAGGAAAGAAGGGTTTCTATTATTTTTCTTCTATTGTCTTCAATGAAACCCATTTATTTCTGAATTTTATGACTGCTGACAACAGTTGGATATTCAACTTCATTATGGATTGATTTTTTTTGTCTAGGCTATGTGGGATGGAATTCTCATTAAACAGAGCAGCCAAATATCAGATGTGGAAACTTTACCTAGTTAGAGTTACTTAGAAAAATATGCACAGTGATAATGACTCTTTCTAGGGCATGTAATTTCCCCTCTTTTGCCTTGCTACCCTTTACCCCCATAGCCCAAATGATACCAGAATGCCCAAATGAGACCAGAATGTTTGGATGTCAGTTTTCCCCATCCAGACTTGCTGGATTATCTGATTTAGGACCCTAGCAACGTACAGAAAACAACTGCAGATTGGAAGTGTTTGGGTCAAGGATGGTTTTTGTTAGGGTTGTGTTTGGATGTGTGTTTTGTGGTTCTGTTTAAACTTCTCATCAGTCTTCCTCTGGCTTATTTAGGGTGATGGGCTGTGAGGGGAGCAAGGGGGAACAGGGCAATTAATTGCTATTTTGTTTGGCTTGGCCTTTAAAAAAAAAAGCCAGAGGCAGAGTGCATCAGAGGACAGAGGAGCTAATGACATCCTTAAAAGCTGTAAAACTGATGTAATGCTAATAGTCATCAAGCAGGGTTATATAAAGGCAGGATTTTACTTTTTTTTCCCCTCATGCTGGATATTTTTGTGAAAACTGTTTGCAGTAATTTCAGCTTGTGGTGAAGACTAAAGGAAATGAAACATAAATGAAGAGAGATAAACAAATTATATCTAACCTGAAGGGAGCTGGGGTTGCTTTAGCCTGGAGAAGAGGAGGCTCAGAGGAGACCTTATTGCTCTCTACCACTGCCTGAAGGGAGGTTGTAGCCAGGTGGGGGTATCAAGTCTTCTCCTAAACACTTCCAGTGATGGTGACTCCACCACCTCCCTGGGCAGCCCATTCCAATTGCAAATCACTCTCTCTATGTAGAATTTCTTCCTAACCTCAAGTCTAAACTTCCCCTGGCACAGCTTGAGACTGTGTCCTCTTGTTCTGGTGCTGGTTGCCTGGGAGAAGAGACCAACCTCTGCCTGTCTACAACCTCCCTTCAGGTAGTTGTAGAGAGCAATAAGATCTCCCCTGAGCCTCCTCTTCTCCAGGCTAAGCAACCCCAGCTCCCTCAGCCTCTCCTCATAGGGCTTGTGTTCCAAGCCCCTCACCAACTTTGTTGCCCTTTTTTTGCCACCAGGCTGTGATTACATACATAGTCTCTCAGTATTAGCATCCCATGATGAGTGTGCAGTAGGAGGACTAGGTGTGGCCTTTTTGGGGGAGTGGAAAAAGCAGTTATATTTAAATGCCAGGATTATCTTTTTTTAGGTGGTAATGGTGAAATTGCACAAGATCTGTCGTTTGAACTTTGTAGGTGGAGCCTTTATTCTCTGTGTGAGAAGTGCAGGAAGAGTTACGATTATCAAGGCAGGGTCTGAATTTATAACGTGCCTTTTCCTAGATACTTTACTTGTCAAGCTGGAATAAGCTAAGGTACTTAGGGTAAGCTGAAGTAAGTTGATTATCTCTGTGAGCTCTAAGAAAAGTGGTTAAGTATTCATGGGGGCTGTGTGTAGGTCCTAAACAGCTACTGAAATATCTTCATTTGAAGGTGACTGACTTAACATGGAGTAGAGAAGAATCTGCTTTGTGAATGCTCTCACTTGTCTTTTAGGTGCCTTCTAACATTCCTCCCTGAAGAGCAAAGACTCCAGTGAGCCCCTCATTTAAGCATGTTCAAATGCTGTGATGTTCCTGTATAAATAAAGCAGTCACATAGGGCAGAGGATTGCCTCCTGGATTTTTGGAACGTCATGACAAGTTGAACTTTAATTTTTACATTGAGATTGAAGAAATGTCTCCTGTTGAGGGAAAGAGAAAGAACAGGGATCACACAAAGTTTTGTACCTGTCAGTCCTGGATAGGGACAAGAGAAAACTTGTGGTCAGAGGCCATGTTTGGCTCACATAGAAAATGCCTTTCTCTCCCCAGTCACTCATTTGCCCATTTTCTTCAGGTGAAAAGGGATTACTTGTTCCAGTTTTTGACTGCAGTGTAGTTTGTAGTTTTTGCACAGACAGAGTATACCTTACTTAAGTATCATAGTATCAGTCTCTTTAAAACAAATTAGTTCCTCACTGTGTATTTTGAATTCCTGTTAATAAATTGTTCCTACCTGGACTTGCATTGAATGGCACTAGAACTAAGTTGGCTACTATGTTTTCTAATGGGACTTTGCACCAGTCATCAGTGTAGTCCAACTGCCACAGCCTTGCTGGGTGCCTGTGGGTGCTGACTGATTACAGATTCCTCCCTGGAGCTGACTGTGGACCAGCTGACCTGTTCCCAAAACGTTTGAACTTGTTGCATGAGATGCAAAGATGTGTTGAAAAGCTAAACTTCTGAAATTACTTCTTGGTTTGGCCAATATCAGATTTTGAATTTGGTGTTGGAAGTTCAGAGAGATGGTGAGAAACCAGACAGTGATCTTAAGAAAGCCCAAACACGTTGCCTTTTTATGCTTCTGGGTGAAAATTTCTCTCATCTGAACAAATGCACAGATCTGCACAGTCAGCTGAAATTCTGCATTGTAGATTAACTTGTGTAGGGGAAAATCAGATCTGTGACCAGCACTGCTGAAAGTGAGGAGCAGCCTGAGACCAAGAGAACGGTGATGTGGTGTGTTAGAGCTTCTCATCCTTTTTGCTGGATAGTCATTCATTTGGTTCTTTCCATCTGTAGATGCTTGTTTGTTCCAGCCTCTCTAGAGTGAAAGCACTTGTGTTTTAGAGGACAACTTGTGTGTCTAAAAATGTTTCTTTGGTTTGTTTTTTTTCCTTTCCTTCCCAGTGTTCTAAGCTTCTTTCAGACACAAAAGTAATCCGTTTTTATCCGAGTAAATTTGTTTTAATTACGGACATCCTCGATACTTTTGGTGAGTATCTAATGTGCCAGACTTCCTCCTTGTTAATAACATGAAAAGGATTTTTATGTAATGTTAGAAAGCATCAAAGTTATCAAAAAGTCCTTGAAGTGACTCTCAGTTTTAACCCTGAGCTTCTTCAGCATAAACATTTGGGTATAAACCTTCAGAAACTCTTATAAGTGAAGCCTTAAAAATATCTATAGTAATGTTGTAGTTCTGTGCTTTATGTGCTAATGAATAACTAGAGCAAAATCTTGGAAGAAATAATGATCTCTGCATTTTGAAATTTAAAACTGCCCAAATGAAGGGAAAAAAGTTCATTCTGGCAGCCTTTTGACTCAGTACTTCGTTCTATTTATGTCTGCTATATCAAAGTCAGAAGGTGTTCTTTAGCTGACTAGGGGCTGTGAAGTGATTGAAATGTAGTTACTGACTTTTTAAGTCTATCTTCATAATTTTTAAATGGTCCCTTAAGTGAAATTGTTACCCACTTGATGTGCTTCTCTTCTTCTTGTGCCATGTCATGGAAAAGATTTACAGCTGCATTCAAAGTGGAAGGGTATTTTGATGTTCAGCAGGATGCGCTATGACATAGATCCAATTGTTTTCCAGGTCTTGCTTCCTCTTTGTTCTCTTTCCTACTTAACTGAAAGTTGCTGAAGATAACATAATATCCAAACTCAGCAAAGACAGGACACCAGCTGTCCTTCCCTGGCCTGGGAGAAATCTGACCTGTGTGCTCCCCCTGTGCTTAAGGGAGCCAGATGAATGTTTTATAGTCTGCCAAGTGCTAAATTCAGAGTGAGCATTGCAGCCTCAGTAGAGGGCAGCATCCTGTTAGTGTTCTAGGGAGTGTTCTCCGGCTAATTCCAGCGTATGCTGGGGGAGGGAATGTTTGAATCAAAGTTGTGTCTTTCCCAGTTCATTAAGAATGTTTTTTAACAATTATTTTTAACAGGGAAACTAGTGTATGAAAGAATTCTGTCAATGTGTGTGGACAGCCGTGTCTCTTTGTCAGGTAACTTCATATTGTTTCCACTGTGCCTTTGAACTCACTTGAGAAAGCTTAAACAGGACCTGTGCTGCTGTATCCCCTATGAAAAAAGTTCTGATTTGGATCTAGGGAGTTTCAGTTTTTAACAGGCTAAACCCCATTGCTTACAGCTTCCACCATTCACAGTGCTTATGCAACTTTGCATTCTTAACTGAGGATTTTAATATACCTAAGGTATATTAATATATAATATACCTAGGCATTAAATATACCTAAGGTATATTAAAATGTACTTGTGGCTTTGATGTTACCAAATGTAAACTGGGGTCCTCCTGAGACATGAAATCACAAAGCACTATGCGTAAGTAGAGGGAGAATTAAACAGGAATGGCCAAACTAGATGGAGGAAGACTGTTTCCTGTTTTCTTTTTAAAGCACACATTCTTTCATGGAAATACTGTATTTCAATAGTTTAAAGTTAATGGCACAAATAGAGAAAGCTGAGAGTCTCAGTTTTTGGTAGGTAGATGTTTTTGTTGCTGCACTTGAAACTGGATAGGTTTGCTTTAGTTAGGGAAGAATTTTGGAAGCAGCAGAAGGCCGTCATTGAGTTGGTGATCAGTTTACCAGGGTAGCATAATCTTTCTAACTTGGGCCCTTTCTATTTTTTCAGTTGAAATTCCAGCACAATATGAAAGTCTAATTTGACATGTTCAGTACAAATGTATATGGAAGAGCCTCTTCAGGAAAGCACTGAAACATTCTGTGGAAACACAGGGATTTCATTGCAAGTTGAAGGATATGAAGTGCATGTCCTTGAAATATGAAACATTCTTACTCTGTAGCTGCCAATGCAACAGTTCCATTAGGTTGCAGTTAAATCCATGGGATTTGAGCCAGAAGCTTGAAACCAGCAAATATTTAAATTAGAAATAAACATCTAAGGGAAATTTGGTTGTTGCAGGTCTGACAAACTGTTCTTATAAACATTAGTGAAGGCAGAGAAGTCCTGTAGCCTCTCACGATGAATGGACAGTTACCTGCATTCTGGAAAGCAGAGCTCATGCTGCAGCTCTACAGCTGCCAGGGGCATTGCTGGTGGGAACATCCCAAGCAGCTATAAAAGTAGGAGGGAGAAAGAGAAAAGCTGTGCCCTACTTGCTGTGCCTAGCAGTGTGAACCCTTGGGGATTTTAGACCCAGCCTCCCCTGCTCATGCTGTGGGAACTAAGCACAACAAAGTTGGATGAGAGCACCACTCGTTCTAAAGAACATCTCAGCATCTAGTGTGTGGCTTCTCTAGTCTTGGAAGTTGGAAACTTTCTTGTGGAGCAGGAGCTTCTCACCTTCTGGGGCCAGGGATGGGAGAGCAGCGGTATTTTCCAACTGCTTCACAAGGGGTTTTATAAGCAGTCAGTCACAGGAGAAGTTCATTGTGTAGCTTCATCACTGAGAGAAGAGGGACTCATCCTTCCCAGCCATCTTGCCTCAGATCTGGGTTGATCCCAGGAAGCCTGTATTTATTTGCTTTCTGATCCAGGCAATCTAGAGAAAGAGGAGACAGTTAGCTATGCAAGTGTGTGCCTGCCTGACCAGACCACTGTCCCCCTAACCCATCTGTTCCACCCTGGGGGTGGCAGCTTTTTCCTGCTGGCAGCTGACATAAATAGTCCCAGAGCTCACAAGGAGAGAACTGCGCTGCAGTCTTAGATGTTTAGTGTACAAAAAGAAATGTTCTGTCAGGGTCTAATATTTCGAACTTCTTGCAATAGAGTATTAAATAATAGTCTTAAAAATATATATTTAATAGTCTTTAAAAATGTTATTAAAGAATTGGAGTGTTTAATTTATTTTGTATGCATTCATTTGGCTTAGAGTTATATACATGTATTTGTTAGGGATTCCTCGTTTTATTTTCAGAGTTTCTGCTTTTAAAGGCAGGCAGAAGTCAGATTTCTAAGTAACAGGTCTGAGATCAGCTTTGAGTGCTTGACTTTGGCTTCTGAAATGTTACTTAATGCAAGACAGAAGCTTTAGTTACCTTTTCTTGCTGTCTATGTAATTCATTCTTACGGCTGTACGAGATTGCTGATAAGCAAATATATTGCCTAGTTTATCACGCTGTGCCTAATCTCTCCTTGAAAGGAAAGAGAACACAACTTCAAATCTAGAATGAAAAGTAACTTTTCCCCAGGAAGAATGTGACTGTTTGTGGTGTTGTTTTTTTTCCCCCAGATAATTTTTCTCCAGAGAGTGTTAACGATACAGCTAAAGAAACTTGCTTAAACTGGTTTTTCAAGATTGCTTCCATCAGAGAGCTCATTCCCAGATTGTATCCTTGTCAAGTGAGACTCTTGAGTGTGTCTGTTGGTTTCTCATTGACTTTTCCATAAATAAAGACACTTGTTTCAGTAAGCCCCACAGCAATCTGATGTTTATACTGACTTTGTTTTGTGTGTTTCAGGCTGTGTGTTTTGAGTTTGAGTCATGTTTCAAAGTAAACACAGTGCTGAATTATTGGCTGTGAGCAGCTTGGCAATGACAGAGTAGAATCAATGTGTGGAAACTTTTGAGACAAAAATCTTGCAGATCACTCTTGCTACGCTGTTGATTTTTGTGATTTATTACATAGGAGCCTGAAATAGTTCCTTTTATTTGGTATGTGTTTGGTGTATGCTTGTTTTCATGTTTTTACATGGCCTGCATCTTTGTCTTATTCCTTAACTGGATTTCATTTCAGTTATGTGGAAGCAGCAATACTGAAGTGCAATAAGTTCCTATCCAAAACGTAAGAGTAACTGCTAAGGGTGGGAAGGAAGTGAATGGGCAAGCTTGGAAACTAATTTGAGGAGTTAAACCTGCAAATTCTGTGGTTAATGACAGATAGAATGAATCTGAAACCCTAAAACCTGCAAAACCTCTGAGAAGAACCAATGCTGAGAAGAACCAATGCACCAATTCTTAGTGAGAATGCCAGTTTGAAATGCAGTAGTGCTTGCTGCAGTTCTGGAATACAGGGATAATTGTGACACCAGGAGTTTGCAAATGAAAACCCAGCAGCTTCAGGTGGTGCAGGGAGGAGCAAGATGCTTAAGATAAAGAGTGTGGCGGGGTAGAAAACTGAAAGGAAAATATCATTGTGTTGTGTTGCTAGAGACAGAGTTGGGGAAATGATTTAGGAGCAACAAACAATTATCTCTTGAAAATCTGGGTGTAAGCCTTCTGTGTTGCCAAAGAGTGTCTGTTGCTGAATCAAAAATGTTCCTTCACATGTAATCATCCTTTTTCAGTTACATTTTGGAATGAGTCTTGTAGGCTGAATTGCCACTATAGTGACAACTTCATTATCCCTAAAATGCAGTTCTTTTACTTGAATTGATGGGCCTCATCTCCAGGCTCTAGTATAGCTCTGTCAAAGAGGACCTGTGGGAAAATAAGACATGGAAGGAATTCTGCCAGTTCCATTTTAAGCTTCTGCTTTCTTCCTGTTGAATTACAGCCTTTCTATAGCTCTGCTGTTCCTCCAGACTAGAGGAGGAGTTTTTTAGTTGTGCTTGTCTTTCACAAGCCCAGTGTCCAACCTGACTATCACACAGGATCACAGAGTGGAAGAGACCTCTGGAGATTGTGGGAGTCCAACTCCCACTACCCCTAATGGGAAAGAGTGCAATTTTATTACATACCTGTTACTCTGCACATGAGTTTTTACTTCTGAAATAAAATGTTAAGCTGGCATGCTGCTGCTTTTGGCAGGTGTTTCTGGCAGGTGTTTCTGGCAGGTGTTTCTGTACCTCATGCTCAACTGCCAGTCTACAAGGTGCCTACTGAAGTTCTCTGTAGGTGACATAATTCTGTTATCAGCTGTTAAATCTCATGTTCATTTCTGAAAACAACTCTCAACAGGGGGATTTCAGAATGTCTCCCACGGTTAACGTCTATGATCAGAGGAATTGGAGATCCACTGGTTGCAGTCTATGCCAGAGCATACCTTTGCAGGGTAGGCTATCATTTAACATCAAAATCTGTATCAAAGGTTCACTGCAGCTGGCTCTGCCAGTAGAGGAAAGCCATTGTTTTTATCTGAAGTAATGAGCAGACTGTCTCTTCCTTCTAACAAACCCCAAACCTGATTTATCTGCTGTTCTAATAATGGAGAGTCTTTCTTTTAAGCAAGTCTTGCAGCTGAATCGTAGGTGACAGATGCAGATAAAAATCCTGATGTCTCTTTTAATACAGGTTGGGATGGAAGTGGCACCACAGCTGAAAGAAAGCCTTAACAAAAATTTCTTTGACTTTCTTCTAACGTTTAAACAAGTAAGTAAACAGGAGTTTTAACTGCAAAGTCAAATAAACACACTCCTTAATCCTGAGAAATCTTTGAAGTTGTTAAATCCAGGCTTAGGAATTTTCCTGTGCCCACATGTGGCATGGGAGATTTTTATATGCATTCTGAAAAGTTGAAACTGCTTTATTCAACATGTTTCTACACTTCACTAATGTTTGTTATGAACCTGGTATATTTTTCCCCAGCATGCAGGGAATACTTCAGAATATCTGCATGATCTTGGCTGTTGTTCCCATTCATACACAAACCTTCTCCAGCTTATCATAGTATCATTCAGGGTTGGAAGGGACCACAAGGATCATCTAGTTCCAACCCCCCTGCCATGGGCAGGGACACCCCACACTAGATCAGGCTGGCCAGAGCCTCATCCAGCCTGGGCTTAAACACCTCCAGGGACGGGGCCTCAGCCACCTCCCTGGACAACCCATTCCAGGGTCTCACCACTCTCATGGGGAAGAACCTCCTCCTCACATCCAGCCTGAATCTCCCCACCTCCAGCTTCATTCCATTCCCCCTAGTCCTATCACTACCTGAGATCCTGAGAAGTCATATCATAGCTCCTACTAAATACAGAAGCATGATTTTGTCTTTTCTCTCAACAGATTCATGAGGACACGGTTCAGAATCAGCTGGTAGAGCAATGTGTGGAGATTCCTTTGTATCTGACTCTATATTCTCCTGCTATAGACTGGATTTTGCAGTGCATTGCATACCGTGCTCCTGAAGTAAGGAAGGGTGGTAATGCTTGGTACTAGTGAAAGTGTTGGGATGAAGAGTTTAATTTTGCCTGCTAACCCCCATCTCTGCCAGCACTTACATGGGTGTGAAAGGAAATATAAATAGCCTAGAAACTCTGTTTCTATATAGGAAGAATGTTCATTTCCACAAAGCTCAAGCTGTACTCACAGGCAGTATTCCTGTTTGGTTTGTGCTGTCCTTTAGCTAGTTTTAATCTTTATTTCCTAAATTAATCAGTTTCCTCTGTCACAGAGATATAAAAATGATCTGAGTGAGCTGCAGCTTTGTAATTGCTTAACCTTATCAACAGGCTATTTTACTGTCAGCCTGGTTTGCATGCTGTGGCAGAGAGTTGGTAATCTTCACCTCTCCTGCCAGAGATAATTGACCTGACTAGCAAAGAGTGATTACTTCAAGAAATGGCATGGCTAGAAGATTGCAAATTTGACTTCCATAAAATGGTGGGGTTGATTAAAATGCCACTGTGCCTGATACAGTAGGGGTGGTTTATGCTGTGCTGCGCCATTGTTTTCTTGTGTTGTAAATACAGGATAAGACAGGAATATTGGAATGTATTGGGTAGGTAATTAAAACAGCTTTGGGCAGACTCTGCTACAGTCATTAAAGCTGAATTTATTTTCAGGGTCTCTACTCACTGTTTTTTAATATGTAATTCTTCCAGGTTCTGCTTACTGAGATGATGGAGAGATGCAAAAAATTGGGGAACAAGTAAGTATTGCACAATGCAGAAGACTCATTACTGTCTGTAATGGGTACCCATGAGTTCCTGTAATAAAACTCTTTCTCTCTCTCTTTTGAGCTCACTAAATCATGATTGTGAACATCTGTTTTCCAGAGAGGAATTCTAAAATATGGTAGATTACTTGTAGAGCAAAAGTTAAGTATTTTGACTTCATTTTGGCTCCTAAGCCAAAGTTTGGGACACATAATGTGTTCTCCTTCAGCAATGTCTCTGACTCCTGACTGTGCGTCATTTTTCTAGCTTCCTTTTCTTCCTAGCCACCACTGACTGCAGCCAACCCATACATGTATTTTGCAAGGGACATTTAAAGCAGCAGACACCTTTGGAAATGGCAATATTTAGGCAACTGGGAGTTTTTAACGTGGGAATCATCCCAAATGTCTCCTAGAAGTCTACATGCAGTCACCTTTAGTGAGTAGTTCAGGAAGAGGGTCTGAATGACTTGGATGTATTTTCTAAGGTGTCACCTTCTGTGAATAGTTCAGAAAGAGGGTCTGAAAGTCTTGGATGTGCTTTCTGAGCTGTGTGAAAGCAATTTGTCTCGCTGATGAGCTAATCTCAGTTCATTTTATTGGGTAGAAGGGCTGAGTTCTGTTAAAAGTTTTCAGCTACCTGTTGTATTTTTCTGATGTGCTTTGCACACTGCAGTTCTGCAGTGGCTGAGGAACAAAAAGCTTGTCACTTACCTGAGGAATGGCAGCATTAACATGATCTGGATGAGGGCATTGAGTCTATCATCAGTAAATTTGCTGATGACACCAAGCTGGGGACAGGAGTTGACCTGCTAGAGGGTAGAGAGGCTTTGCAGAGAGACCTTGACAGGCTGGACAGATGGGCAGAGTCAAACGGCATGAGATTTAACACATCCAAGTGCCGGGTTCTGCACATTGGCCACAACAATCCCATGCAGTGCTACAGGCTGGGGTCAGAGTGGCTGGAGAGCAGCCAGGCAGAGAGGGACCTGGGGGTGCTGGTTGATGGTAAGATGAACATGAGCCTGCAGTGTGCCCAGGCAGCCAAGAGGGCCAATGGCATCCTGGCCTGCATTAAGAACAGTGTGGCCAGCAGGAGCAGGGAGGTCATTCTGCCCCTGTACACTGCACTGGTTAGGCCACACCTCGAGTACTGTGTCCAGTTCTGGGCCCCTCAGTTTAGGAAGGATGTTGACTTGCTGGAACGAGTCCAGAGAAGGGCAACGAAGTTAGTGAGGGGCTTGGAACACAAGCCCTATGAGGAGAGACTGAGGGAGCTGGGGCTGCTTAGCCTGGAGAGGAGGAGACTCAGGGGTGACCTCATTACTCTCTACAACTACCTGAAGGGGGGTTGTAAACAGGCAGAGGTTGGTCTCTTCTCCCAGGCAGCCAGTACCAGAACAAGAGGACACAGTCTCAGGCTGCGCCAGGGCAAGTTCAGGCTGGAGGTCAGGAGGAAGTTTTACACAGAGAGAGTGATTGCCCATTGGAATGGACTGCCCGGGGAGGTGGTGGAGTCGCCGTCACTGGAGGTGTTCAGGAGGAGACTTGACAGGGTGCTTGGTTACATGGGTTAGTTGATTGGGTGGTGTTGGGTGATAGGTTGGACGCGATGATCTTGAAGGTCTCTTCCAACCTGGTTTATTCTATTCTATTCTATTCTGTTCTATTCTGTGACTGAGAGTAGGAGTGCAGACAAAGTGTGGTTTAAAAAAAATGTGGTATGAAGATGCTGTTCTATCAGGGTGTATCATATTCCAACCTTAGTGATACTGTGTGATATGGGTAAAGATAATCCACATACTCTGCTGGATTAAAGATTTTGTGTAGATGTTGATTTGTTTTGTGGAGCTCCTTTTTAAATCACCTTTTAGCATTTCTTGTTGTAAAGGTGGGCTGGGTGCTTCAACTTTGTGCCTGTTAGCTCTTTGAAGGAAGGAGAAAATGTTGAGTAGAATGAGAGGGTTTCAAAAGAAATGTTTTGGGGATGTCCTTTCTTTTTCTTGGAAAGTTGAATAATCCACTTTAAATGTGCTACAAAGTGTGGTGGTTTTCTTTTAAAGTGGAGCTCTGTGGGTTGGTTGGGGTTTTTTTTGTGTGTCTTCTCATGACTGTCAAAATATTACAAAGCAGAAGGCGGCATCAGTATATAAATCTTTAAATAACCCCAGTATGTTCCATGAGCTACGTTGCAGCCATCTAAGTGAGAAGTGACAGCCTGCCCCTCTCTATTGCAAAGCATGTACCCAGTGAGCTGGAAGTACTTGGCTAATGATAAATGCAAATTCCAGTCAAATTGCAATGAGACCACTAATGCTCAGTCAGGAACACAGAGCATGCAGGGCTATTTTAAGTGCTCCACAGAATTTCCCTCAAGGTAAACTGCCCTGGATTCAAACTGTCGTTTTTGGACTAGGGAAGGACACAGTGGTTTTGCGAGGCAGCTTCTGTGCTATCTCATGGCTGAGTTTGCCCAAAGGAATTGCCTTTTGAATTAGACTAGATTTTGTTTCTTCTGTTTGCATAACAGCAGTAAACTGGGCTTTGCAGCAATGCATTGAGTTCAATGCTCCATCAGTAACTTTGGCTATGAATACAATTATGGGTCTGAATTATTAATGAGACATGTCTAAAGGTGTCAGTGCTGGTTGTCATATGATAATGACTGTGGGTTTTTTGGATTTACTTTAATCCTAACAATGCAGCTAATAGAAATCTGACTTCTATAATACACATATAGTTCAGTTCAGTGAGGAAAAACTTCAACAGAGATTTGTTCTGCCAAAGTATACTTCTGAACTGCAGTTAAAAAGAGAGAGTAAGTTTCTAAGCATGTCAGCCACTCCTGGTTTACTTGGTCTTTCTGATAAACTTCTGCTAAAGTGATGGCTTAAAAAAAAAAGCTGGTGTGGAAAAAGTATTCTGCAGGTTTCCTTTTCTACCTTTTCCAGTGGTTTCAAGTTTTCTGGTTTTGCTTAGCTTAGCAATAGAATAGAATAGAATAGAATAGAATAGAATAGAATAGAATAGAATAGGACCAGGTTGGAAGAGACCTTCAAGATCATCGTGTCCAACCTATCATCCAACACCACCTAATCAACTAAACCATGCCACCAAGCAACCTATCAAATCTCCTCCTGAACACCTCAGGTGATGGTGACTCCACCACCTCCTTGGGCAGCCCATTCCATTGGGCAATCACTCTCTCTGTGCAAAACTTCCTCCTAACCTTCAGCCTAAACCTCCCCTGGCGCAGCCTCAGACTGTGTCTTCTTGTTCTGATGCTGGTTGCCTGGGAGAAGAGACCAACCTCTGCCTGTCTATAACCTCCCTTCAGGTAGTTGTAAAGAGCAAGAAGGTCTCCCCTGAGCCTTCTCTTCTCCAGGCTAAGCAACCCCAGCTCCCTCAGCCTCTCCTCATAGGGCTTGTGTTCCAAACCCCTCACCAACTTTGTTGCCCTTCTCTGGACACGCTCCAGCAAGTCAGCATCCTTCCTAAACTGAGGGGCTTATTAGGCTTCATTGATGCAAGCTTGATTCATGAGGGTTTTTTCCTTCTTTATTCCCTCCTTCAAAGTGTAGAATAGATATTGGACAGCAGGCAGTCTAAATTCAGATTAATGTAAATGAAGGGACAACACAATGTTAGTTGCTGTTGAGCTGTATTGATCTGTGTTCTGGTCATTGTAGTGCTTTGCTGTTGAATTCAGTCATGTCAGCGTTCAGAGCAGAGTTTATTGCCACGAGATCTATGGACTTCATTGGCATGATCAAAGAGTGTGATGAATCTGGATTCCCAAAGGTAACTTTTTGTATGTGATTTGTAACAATTCCTATTCCTTGCCTGACAGAGTTCTTTATGCTCTTAGTTCCCTACAGAATTTGCACACCGTTTAAATAAAAGGCATTTTGATGCATAAAACTGCACAGTGTGCCTCCTAGAGCAGTGCTGGACTGACAGGCATCCTCTGCATTTAATTGACAATCTCTCATTAACTTTCAGCATCTCCTCTTTCGCTCCTTGGGATTAAACTTGGCGTTGGCTGATCCTCCTGAAAATGATCGCCATCAAATATTAAATGAAGCCTGGAAGGTTATAACAAAGCTGAAGAACCCACAGGTGGATTATTTGCCTGTCCTAGTTCCCTGCCAATTCTGTGCTTAGCCAGTTGTTCAGTTAGCTAGCATGACATGATTTACCTTTTCTAGATCCACACAGCTGCCAAAAAATAAGATGCCTTGTAATGTCTTCATATGATCCCTGCTTTCCCCAGCTCTGCTTAGGTGTAACTTAATTCTACATAACATAATTCTGCATAAGCAACTTTGGAGGTTTGCCATTAGTGCTAGATCTTGAAGAGTTCATTCTTTTAAGTGTGATTTTTGCAAGTGTATTTCTCCTAATGCCCTGTAGCTCTTGATAACCATGAGACACTTGTATTTCTAGGATTACATCAACTGTGCTGAAGTGTGGGTGGAGTATACCTGCAGGCATTTTACGGTATGTGAAATTCACTTGGATTCCTTGGAAGGTTTTGTGATACAGACTAAGTGACTTTCTTAGCAGCTTGGTGTTAAAAATAGGGAAGCAATATAAAAAAAGTCTTCCCTTGCATGGAAGTTGAGTAGGGACAATAGATATGCCTGTGAAGGAGTCACCACCACTTCCCAGTGCTGTGTATTTTAACAGCAGATGGACCAGTTTAAGTAAGGATATACTGGAGCTATGGCTAAAGGTCCTTGCTTAACTGGAGCTCTGTAGAAGCTGATGTTTTGGCAAATGGGAATAAATGATCCACCTGGTTTTCAGTGATTTGAGAGCCGGTTTTATGACTGTATTTTGTAACCTCCTGTTTTGCTACACAGAAGCGAGAGGTCAATACGGTTTTGGCTGATGTTATCAAGCACATGACTCCTGACCGAGCATTTGAAGAAGCTTACCCACAGGTAAAGAATTCATCTTGCCCAATCTGTAAAAAAACCTAATGTGGATTTTCTTAGCTGAAATTCAATATTAGTGATGTCTCTTACCACAGAAATGAAAGTTTTAATCACTGACTGTAATTTGGGAAGCCTTTTGGAAGAGTGTAATGCTCTGATTTGTACCTCCATTTCCCCCTGCACATCAATTTTTCAGTGCAGAGAAATGCTAAACTAGAATGATTTATGTATTTAGAAGTATCAGTGGTTAATTCCTGCATCAGCTGTGGTGTTCTGCTGAAGAAAATGAGCAATCATGGCAGGCTGTTTGAACAGAGGTAAACCGTAAAATAATCTATTTCTCCTTGGCATTGTTACGGCTTCAGTGAATTACTGCGTCCTGTTCTTGAGACTGCATGCCAGGTGAGATATGGATTAGATGAAGAGGTTCTAGAAGAAGGCTTTTGTGGTTATGTGGAAGGTAGATAAAGTGCCTATAAAAGAAGCAAACTAGTTTGGTGAGGTTTGGGAGTTTTTGTTGGTTGGTTGGTTGGTTGGGGTTTTTAAGTCTATAGAGCCGGAAAGCATACCTAACTATAACCAGTAACAAACAAAGGAGAGCCAGGCAGGCTGGCCAGCCTTTCTTTAAATGAGTTCTGAAGAGCATGTTGGAGAAACATCTGCTAGGAACAGCATAGTTGTAGTTGATCCTGCTTTGGGAAAAGAAACTATATCAATGAATCCCTGAGGTGTCTTCCAAGCCAGTATTCTAATAATAATTAGAGAAGAATAATTTCTGCTGTGGATAGTCTGAACTTAACTTGTATTGAAATAGTTTTCCTCTCTTTTTCATTCCCCACCCCCCCCCTCCCCCTTTTCCCTTTAGCTGCAGTCAATTATTCAGAAAGTTATTACCTACATCTATGACTTCTCTCTGCTTTTTTCAGTGGTAAGTGATACTCTAATAAATTTTTAAGAATTAATTTGCAATGTTTCTGCAAGAGAATTTACCTGACTTGGGTATTTAGATTATTTGCAAGCTCACTTAGTGAGAGAACATTTTATTGAATAGATAAAGTGCAGAAAGCTTTTGGAAGCTTTTTGCTGCTTACTACTTAAATATTTAGTATTCTAATGTCAATTTTCTATGCCTTTTTTCTTTTTTTTCCCCTCTTAGACTGCTAGATTCTCCAAGTTTGTCTCTATGGCATAGGTGACAGTCAGTGGAAGATAAAATACCTTTTATTTGTGTGTTCATGTAATTGCTGATAGCTGTTTCTTTGTAATGATCTATCATTAACATGCCTTTTCCTGGGGCTTAAGTTTGGCACTGAAACAAAGTGAAACTTAGAGGGGTCAGACACTCTTGTGCTCTTCTTTCTCTGCCTCTTGTGAGACAGACAGCAAGTGTCAAAGTACTGAAACCAGTTGAAGATTTCCAGACTGATCCTGTGGATTTGGAGTGCTGTTCACAAGTTACTCTGATAATACTTAAAACCCAAGCCCTGCTCTGTTCTTGAGATGATGCAGAAAATACATATTTCAGTATCTTAACAAATAAACCTTCATCTTAGAAGAAAGTTTTAATGCCTTGGACGTTATGTTGCCCTGGATGCATGCAATATAATTGCTGCCATCTGGCCTGTTTTCATTGTTTTTAATATCCTGTCTTCTCATAGATACTTGAATTTGTCATGATCAAGCATATGATTGCTTTGCAACATTTGATTCAAACAGTTGTGTGGTTTGTGTTTTAATCTGGATCTCTTCAATCAACAAATTTGATGCATCTTTCAGTCAACAGTGCTTTTCCACTGGTTTCAAAAAATATTGAAGTCCTTTTAACTAAACCAGCTGTGGTTATAAAACTTATCCAAAATATTGATTGTCCAGTGTGTCAAATACTTCTTTTTTTGCTTATGTATTTGTACTTTCAGGAGAAATTCTTGCCATTTCTGGATATGTTCCAGAAGGAGAGTGTGAGAGTGGAGGTTTGCAAGTGCATCATGGAATCTTTTATTAAGTAAGTGGAGAATATTTGGATTAAATTCACTCTGAAGGGTCTGGGGAAATGTATTGAGGAATGGCTAGGAGAGATGAGGCACTATATATGCCACTTACCTTAAGAAATTGTTCCAGGCTATGGAGATAAAAAAGAAAATCTCACAGTATCACACACAGTATCGCCAAGGTTGGAAGAGACCTCAAAGACCATCGAGTCCAACCTGTCACCACAGACCTCATGACTAGATCATGGCACCAAGTGCCACATTCAATCCCCTCTTGAACACCTCCAGGGAAGGTGACTCCACCACCTCCCTGGGCAGCCCATTCCAATGGCAAATAACTCCTTCTATGAAGAACTTCTTCCTAACATCCAGCCTAAACCTCCCCTGGTGCAGCCTGAGACTGTGTCCTCTTATTCTGGTGCTGGTTGCCTGGGAGAAGAGACCAACCCCCACCTGGCTACACCCTCACTTCAGGTAGTTGTAGACAACAATAAGGTCTCCTCTGAGCCTCCTCCAGGCTAAGCAACACCAGCTCCCTCAGCCTCTCCTCATAGGGCTTGTGCTCCAAACCCCTCCCCAGCTTTGTTGCCCTTCTCTGGACACGTTTCAGCAAGTCAACATCTTTCCTAAACTGAGGGGCCCAGAACTGGACGGAGTCCTCAAGGTGTGGCCTAACCAGTGCTGAGTACAGGGCAGAAGGACTTCCCTGCTCCTGCTGGCCACACTATCAGATTCTGTGGCTTGGCAGTAAAGCTCCATGTATTGTCCTTGACTGGCATTTGTGGGAATTGTGCATCTGTGTACCACATGATCTTTGGAGTTGTTCTGGTGAAAAATGATGGATATAAAACTTCTGTAGTGTCACACAATGCTGACAGCTGGCACTGGGCAGTAAGTTGGTGCTATTCTGTCCACCATTTTGCATTTTGGCAGAGCAGGATTTCTCATCATTGTTTCTAAAACATCTTCTAGGCATCAACAGGAAGCTACAAAGGATCCTGTGATACTCAATGCTCTTCTGCATATCTGCAAGACGATGCATGATTCTGTGAAGTAAGGTTATCTTGACTCCTACTAGTCACTGCTGTCCGTGCAAAGTTTGGCTGCTTGGTGTCCAGGTTCACATTTCTGAGGCTGTTTGTTTCATGGTGGATTAAGACATGAATCCAATTAGTGGTGAGGGAAGAGCTGTGCAGTGAAGTGGCAGCAGCACATAGCATTTGCTCTTTAATTACTGCTTTATTTTCAGTGCTGGAGCAGAATTTTAAAAGGAAAGCAGCAATGGTTTTGTGGAGTTGTCTTGTGAAGCAGAGGCACAAAGCAGTCCAATCTCTAAAAAACAATTTTCCAAGTGGAAGCAATTTACTCTGAGTTGTAGGGACTAATAAACTAGTTCTGAGATTGAAGTGAATATGTTGCTGTTGAAACACAGATTGCCATCCTCAATTTTACCTTTATTTTTGGCCACTCGTTTCAGCATTTACAAAGGAGTGTGACATCTTAAAAAGACACCTGGAAGATTTCTAGGAGCTTGAGTAGGGGAAACTAGAATAGAGGAGAACCTCTTGACCCATATATGTCTTTCCCCTTATTCCTCTTCTTTTCCCCTTGACTTTTGAGTGCTGAGGTCATTAGGGATCCTGGGTGCCCTCCTGCACACACACTGGTTGAATAGCAGCTGTGCAGTGTGGAAAACATTTATGGTTTGTAGGTAGCTTTCAAAAATCACACATAAATTTGTGTCTGAATAGAGACAGAAGCAGAATGCTGCAAATTGTAGGTTTTAAAAGCAAAGATCTCCTTTTTTTTGTTTTCCTTCTGGTTTGGATTAAGTAGACTTGTAAGGACTGTGATTCCTTTTGGCATTCTGAGCCCAGAGCCTCTTAGTATGGCAGACACTGTAAAGGAAATTTAGCTTTCTCAGCCTTGATAAGCCATGAATACAAGATCTATTGCCAATAAAGAAGTTCCATTTGGCATGTAATTGCAATTCATACCAGCTAGAGTGCTTTATTTGGGTTGGAACACTTTATTTGGCTGTATTTTGCACTAAAAGCTACTTCAGCCTTGAAATGGAGCAATGTAGTGAAACTGGAACAGCTTAATGAAAAAAATTAAGCAATGTATGTCAATCCCTACTTGGTGCTTCCCCTGACACCTTTGCCAAAACAATTTGATAGTTTACTGGGATCCTTAAAATCCCCTAACCCAGCTCTGCTCCTCATCTCTTTTACTGGCAAATCATTATCAATTCTAACTACACTGCAGTAATTTCTCTGTCTGTTGTTACATCCTGGTTCAGGAAGCTGCTAAACCATTGTGTGGGGCTCTCTGACCCCTGTGACAGCTGTTGGAGGATAACAGCCTTTAGACTGGTAGGGGTCTGATTCAGAATTGAACTGGAAACCCATAACTGACCTGGAGATCTCATTACAAGTCTTCTGAGCCTCTCAGAGCCCATCAGTTGACTCTTTTGATTGGCAATGCACTAATGAGCTAATCATGCTGAGATTTTCTTTCCTCCTTTGCTGAATTTGTATAATAAAACTATTGTTCTCTTCCCATCTGGTGTCTGAGCTAGGAAATTGGTAACTGATATACTAAAGGTCAAAGCACATAACAGTAAAAGGATTAAATTGTGTTAGTTAATTATAGCTTAACTTTTTGTTCATCCATTTTCAGGTTTGACTTACTGGATTTTCATGGGATGTAAATTTTGTTTCAAATCAGATTTGGACTCTAGCTATAGGATAGTGTCACAAATCAGTATCTGTGGTAATCTTGAAGAGGAACTACTTTTACATACAAGCTGAGCTTGATTCTTACTAAAAGGTCAAAAAGGCAGTAGGGTAACAATGGGATGGGAATTATTTTTTTGACTTTATGTGGCAGTGGTTGAAAACAAACAAATAACAGCAACAAACCCAAACAGATACACAAAACAACCAAAACCCAACAGAAACTAAACCAAAATAAGAACCAAAAAATCCCCAAACCACAAAAAAAAAAAGCCCCAAAGACTCCCCTCAAAAGCCAAATGAAACAAACCAATCTTGTTTCCAAACTAAATACATTCACTTTTACATATCCTATTCAAAGTGTATTTGAAAAGCTTTTCTTCTTAAATAGGGTAACTTTCTTCTGAGAATAGATTTGACTCATTTCTTTGGTTTTATGATCAATTCCTCCTTAAGTTCTTACTTGCTGCAGTAAGGAACGTTAACTTGGTTTCCCGCTCCTCATGTCGAACTCTTGAGCTCCTGTAAAATCTAAAGCCATTCTTAGCATTTTTTACACTTGTCTTAAAATTGGGGCTTTAGTCTGGTGCATGGTTGGTTTGGTGATGTTCCTGTTAAAATTGGGGTTATTGCTTTATAACTAAAATGATAAGCTTGGTGGTTTTAGTGTGCAATAAATGCTTTATATGGGTATTCCATTATATAAGTTATTATGTGTCCCTTGGACCTTTACAGATAAGCAATATTCTGGCACTTACCATTGACATTTTCCCTTATAGTGCACTGACTCTTGAGGATGAGAAAAGAATGTTGGCAGCATTGATAAATGGATTCATAAAAATGGTGAGTGGCAATTGTGTGCAACTGTTGGGGTGTCCCTGATAGCGTGGGGATCCCCATGAGCAACAGGTGCCTCTGTAGCTGAGGCAGAGACTGTGTAAGAAGCTCAACATGAGCTCTTAATGTGCACTTGCAGCTGCAAAGCCAATCAGATCCTGGGCTGCATCAGAAGTGTGGCCAGCAGGTCGAGAGAGGTGATCCTCCCCCTCTACTCAGCTCTGGTGAGATCCCACCTGGAGTACTGCCTCCAGTTCTGGAGCCCCTATTACAAGAGGGATATGGATGTGCTGGACTGTCCAGAGAAGGGCCACAAGGATGATCAGAGGGCTGGAGCACCTCTCCTGTGAGGACAGACTGAAGGAGTTGGGGCTGTTCAGTCTGCAGAAGAGAAGGCTCTGAGGTGACCTAATTGTGGCCTTCCAGTATCTGAAGGGGGCCTACAGGAAGGCTGGGGAAGGACTTCTCAGGATCTCAGGTAGTGATAGGACTAGGGGGAATGGAATGAAGCTGGAGGTGGGGAGATTCAGGCTAGATGTGAGGAGGAAGTTCTTCACCATGAGAGTGGTGAAACCCTGGAATGGGTTGTCCAGGGAGGTGGTCGAGGCCCTGTCCCTGGAGGTGTTTAAGCCCAGGCTGGATGAGGCTCTGGCCAGCCTGATCTAGCGTGGGGTGTCCCTGCCCATGGCAGGGGGGTTGGAACTAGATGATTCTTGTGGTCCCTTCCAACCCTGACTGATACTATGATACTTAAGACCATCGAAAACCCCACCCTGTGTGTTTTAGTGAAGTAAGTCTGCATGTGCTGAAATGAATGTCATGGTGTTGAAGCTGCCATGGTGCAGTGGGAGAGTTTAAAGGGCACATCTTGGTTTTTTAATCAGGCTTTCTGCTGGGTTATGAAATCTCATGTAGAACATGGGAAGCACTGAAAAGTTAAACAGCAATTGAAGTCTTGCCTGCTACCGCTTCAGAGAGCTCCCTGATTTATGGGAGTGAGTCACTTAGATGAATCTGGAACTAATGCTAGATTTAGAAAACATAGATAATTGTAGAATGGTCTGGGCTGGAAGGGAACTCCAAAGGTCATCTAGCCCAACTCCCCCTGCTGTAAGCAGGGGCATCCTCAACTAGATCAGGTTGCCCAGAGCCCTGTCAAGCCTCACCTTGAATAAATATAACTTGGGGGCTTGGCTTAGGGGATCTTTCCAGGTCCCTTCCAACCGCCCTGCTAGTCTGTGACTCTGTGTTACTCTTCTCTCTATTCATTTTCATTCTCAACTAAGGTATTCTGTATCAAATTAGTGGTGCCACAAAACTGCCAATTGTTTGGGCTTGAAAGTAATTTTTAACCCTTCCCTCCTTTGCATCATAATAGAATCTTTTGTTCTTGTCCGTTGGGTTTGAGATGTCAGGCTGGTTAAGAGAGATGTTCCCAAGCCTTTTTTGTTCTCTTACCAGGTACTCCCAGTGCTTGGCTTTTCTTTCACATAGTCAGAGCTTGACAGCCTTTGTCTCTACTTGTCCTCTTTTTCCTTTGTTGCAGTTCTGTGAATTGAGCTCTGGATGGTTGCTTTCTCTTCAGCTATAATAATAGGCTATTTAATATAATTTAGCTTTATTAAGCTTTATATGCAGTATAATGTTGTATAACACCTTTTAGGAGGATTTCTCACATTGATGTGGCTTTATAGTCTTGGCTTGCTGGGGAGGGGGGGAAGTGGGGTGGAATTCTAATAGAAGCAAAATGCCTAGTTATAGATTTCAAACCAGCACACGTTAAGATGTAGAGGCCAAGGCAGTTGTGGCAGTCATCTTTACAGTCAGCTTTTTGTGGAAACATTTATATTTTTGGAGAAGTTTTCCTCAGAAGACTCCTAAGGCTTTCCTAGGACTCAAGAATCAGCAGTTGCACAAACAAGGGAAAGGCAAAGCCAGTTGCCTGTAATACAAGCAGCAATCCTTTGTGTTGTGGTGCAGTTGCTTTTGATCTTTCTCTGTATGGATTCAATGCAATTTTAATTTTAATTCTGTAAAAAACTTCTTTTGCATGTGGCTTGAGAAATAATAAATAATGCAACCTTTACTTCTGTTAGGGGGGAAAAAAAATTCCATTTGAATACATAAATGTAGACTGCCTGGAGACTGTTTCTTTTCCTTGGCTTTTAATTGACAGCTGAGACACTCCAGCTGACAGCACTTGGGCTTTTCAGATCTGGAGGGATGGAAGTGAGGTGTTGCCACACAAAGGTGGTTGGTTGACTTCTTTCTTGCTAGCATGCAAGGTTGCAGGCTTTTGCCATGTTATATAGGCTTATATTTATTAACCAAACCCAAGGAAAACCTGCTTCTCTTCCTGCTATCACTAGTTAGGAAAATGCTAATTTCTCTTTGTCTGTGAGAAATTACAGGAACCTGAAGACAGCTTCATGAAGCTATTTCTATTTTTCTGTCATGATTTGTTTTTTCCTTCTTGTTTTCCTTTTGAAATACAAAGCACACCAAGCCTTTGTCCCCATTCTGTGGAGAATCAGGAGTTCTGTTAGCTTTGAGAACACTTCACAAATCTAGGATTTAAATGTTGTATTCTTGGTAAAGATTTGAGCTGTAAAATAGATGATGATGTGGAGTATAAGACCAAAAAACCCCTTGTAAGGCTGTCAAGGTTTCCTGAGACCTTTCCTGTGGAACACAGACAGTGAAAAGCACAGGTTCTATTTTGTCATTAATGCTGGTTTGGTTTTCTTGTATGGGGTTTATAATTTTTGAATACCCATGGGTTTTTCCCCAGGCAGTTTTGTACTTCTTGAAGTTAATGGCCTGCAAAGGTAAAATTGAGGGGCTTTTGTCTTTTAGGTTTCATTTGGCCGTGACTTTGAACAACAGCTGAGTTTCTATGTTGAAGCCAGGTCAATGTTTTGCAACCTGGAGCCTGTTCTAATCCAGCTGATTCATGTAAGCTACACTTTTATCTGCATGCTCTTCATAACTGGGAATATATCTGCAGTTCTCCCATTCCCTGCCCAGATTATTGGGCTGTGTCAAAATAAGTCTGAAGCCTTTTTATCAGGTGTTTTTAAAGTAGACTTTGATCTCACCTCTCACTTTGTCACCCTAAACTCCCTGAAGTTTGTGCTTGACAGGTGTACATGGTATCATTGCAACACAGGAAACTGCCAATCTTGCCAGAAATTTTGTGTTTAGTCAAATAAATAGCACTTCTGTGCATGCAGAATTTGGGTTCTGTCTTCTGCAACCCTCCCACTAAGAGTGATTAGAATGTGTCTGGCTGCAGAAACAGGCCGAGTCCTGCTGTGACAGGGAATGTTAATCTCTTTTTTTGTATTGAGCCTCATGTCAGGTGAGTATTAGCTGCATCTGATTCCTTTGCAGCATTGTATCATCTCTTAAATCCTTTTAGTATTTTGTTTGGTTGTGCTATGTTTGTTTGCCTGTTTGTTTTTTAAGTGTTTTAGCTAGAAATCATTGTTTTTACCCTATAGCTAAAAACATTCACAAACCTCCAATGCCATATTTGCTTTAAAAAGCAGTTGCTAAAAGTCTCCAAGTAAAAAAACCAATAGTACAGGGAGGGCACACCATATTGGGGGCATTTTTGGCAGCTCCTCTCCTCTAAATGTGTGCAGTAAAACATGCAGTTTGTTACTTGCCATTGACCTAATAAGTCTTTTTGGTTTTGTTTTTCCTGTGTAGTCTGTGAACCAGCTAGCAATGGAAACAAGAAGGGTGATGAAAGGAAATCATTCCAGAAAGACTGCTGCATTTGTCAGGGTAGGTCTTACTCTAATAAACTTTGAGCCTGCCTTCTTAGCAGATACTACTGGCTGCTGCCACCTAAGTTTAGAATTTTTGCAAAAACAGTATTTCTGACACTATTTGTAGTCTCATTTTCTCTTCTTACTGCTGCCATTAAAAAAAGAAATAATAAAAACCAAGACCCAAAGTGTCTAAGAAGGGTTTTGTGTTAAGGAAGACAGCAGCCAAACAGAAAGGGACCCGGGGGTACTGATTGACAGCTGGCTGAACATGAGCCAGCACTGTGCCCAGGTGGCCAAGGAGGCCAGTGGCATCCTGGCCTGTATCAAGAATAGTGTGGCCAGCAGGAGCAGGGAAGTCATTGTGCCCCTGTACTCAGCACTGGTTAGGCCACACCTTGAGTCCTGTGTCCAGTTCTGGGCCCCTCAATTTAAGAAGGATTGAGACACTTGAATGTGTCCAGAGAAGGGCAAAGAGGCTGGGGAGAGGTCTCAAGCACAAGCCTTATGAGGAGAGGCTGAGGGAGCTGGGATTGTTTAGCCTGGAGAAGAGGAGGCTCAGGGGAGACCTTATTGCCCTCTACAACTACCTGAAGGGGGGTTGTAGGCAGGAGGGGGTTGGTCTCTTCTCCCAGACAACCAGCACCAGAACAAGAGGACACAGTCTCAAACTGTGCCAGGGGAAGTTTAGGCTGGAGGTGAGGAGAAAGTTCTTCCCAGAGAGAGTTGTTGGCCATTGGAATGTGCTGCCCAGGGAAGTGGTGGAGTCACCTTCCCTGGAGGTGTTCAAGAGGGGATTGGACGTGGCACTTGGTGCCATGGTTTAGTAGTC
Source organism: Melanerpes formicivorus (assembly GCF_026170545.1). NCBI lineage: Eukaryota > Metazoa > Chordata > Aves > Piciformes > Picidae > Melanerpes > Melanerpes formicivorus. Next base: position 8,539,134 of record NW_027142366.1, on the reverse strand, counting down.
ATGAGGTCTTGGACGACAGGTTGGACTTGATGATCTTTGAGGTCTTTTCCAACCTTATTGATTCTATGATTCTAAGAGAGCAAGATTGACTCTCTCTCTAAAGGAAGGCTTATTGGAGAGGTGTTTCTGTGAGTTCTGGAAAATACAGCCTTTGAAATTACATTTGAATGAAATACTTAATATCTGTGTAACCCAGTCACAGAAAGGAGAGATAGGGAGAAAACAGATTTGAACTTCTCTCTCATAATACCTGTGCAGGTGTGCTGAAAGCTGTATTTGAATTCTAAATTTCTGCTCTTGGCTTTTGTGCCTCTGAGTCAAGTCAGATGTGGTCATAGAATCATGGAATGGTAGGGGTAGGAAGGGAGCTCTAGAGATTTTTCCAACGCTTCTAGGGCAGATGAGTTTTGAACTATGCACAGGCTATGCAAGTTGCTTGTGTTCCTTTTTTTCTCACCTGAAATGCAGCAGCTCATTGTGGTTGTGTGTTGGGAAGGTGTTTGCACATGCTACTCTTCATGGATTTTTGTTCACAGCACCAGTGCATGATGTTGGCCAGTGTCACCCCAGCTATCCTTTCCTAGACAAAGGATAGCTGGGGTGACACTGACCAACTTCTCATGCTTGGGAGCTGCTCTCTCCACCTAGGTTCTGGGCTGCTCCAGGAGGTCTAAAGCTGCAGCATGCTGCGCAGGGCGGCTTCTTCCCACCATGCGTACACAACGCACCTGCTTTGCCCAGTTAGGCAAATGGATTGAGGACCAGTAGTCTGCTTTTCTACTCAGATTTTGGTCTTGAGCAGCAAGTTGGTTACCCCAGGAGAGAGGCACTCTTTCAGCACGTGTTGAGCTAATCTACTTGTAAGGACAGCAATAAAAGTATTGTTACAAGTACTGCAATAATCATAGGAAGTTTGAAGTTGCTGATTTTGGACTTCACAATAGTTGCTTTTTACTGAAAGTCTTCCCCAAAACTGGTTTAAGGATTTTGATTACTAATTGTGTATGAAGTCAGTAATGATTGCTGTAACTCCAAGCTGGGAATCTTTTTCAGTTTCATTTCTTTTTTTCAAATCTGCTCTAGGCTTGTGTTGCCTTCTGCTTCATTACCATTCCATCCCTGAGCAGTATCTTCACCCGACTCAATCTCTATTTACACTCTGGACAGGTAGCTCTGGCTAATCAGTGCCTTTCACAAGGTAAGGGATTTTATCTACTTAAAGATTCTCTTATTTCTGCAAGATTTCTAATTGTGAGTAGTAACTTGGCTGAACTCATCAGTCACATATTTGTGATATAATTAAAGCCAAGCCCTGTTACAGTGAAAACTCAACACATTTAAGCAGCTTTTCAATTCTGACACTAATCCTGTGATCTCAATAACCTAGACAGCTGACTCCAGTTGACACAGTCATGGCTATGAGGTAGCTAGTCATAAATTACTTAGAAATTAGGGAAAGCAGAGAATGTTTTTCTCCTGCATAATTATGCAAGCACTCAAATCACACATGGTGTACTTTCACCGTGGCAAAATGAATTAGTTCACCTGTGTGGTCATTCAGAGGCTGACAAAACCCAGCAGCAAGCTGGGAAAGAGTTAAAAGCTAGGTAAATGACACCAGAAACTTGCAGTCAGAGCATGTGTATGATAAATGCTTAGCTAAGAAAATGTGGCAGTGTATCAGAGTGAAAGAGTGGAGTAACACCAGGTAATGTGAAGAATGAAAAATACTCTGTTTTTTAATCTGAATTATTGATTGGACCAGGGCCTGTGTACAGATTTCAGCCATCCTGTTAGCTTGATTTAAAGTAAGAGGGGGGAGAAATTGGAGCTACTCTGGCAGCAGAATGAGCATTAAGTCTGTATCACCATTTAATACATTGTTGTTCCTGCTCATGTCACAAAGGCAGCTATCATATTTTAACCATTTGCAGTATCTTTCTTTTCCTGTTGAAAGTGATGTCATCCTGCTTTGTTTTGCAGTTGTAATACTGACTTTAAATGGCTGCTTTCCATGGGAAAAGCTTTGCCTTAAGGTGTTTTCACTGGAGCTGTGAAAAGTCATAAATTGAGCTTTGCAACTTCTCTTGTCATAGCTGTTAATGTTTTGGTTTAGCTCTCTGCTTCCTCATGAGAGCTTGTTTCCCCAGCTCTGTATTTACCAGTAAGTTCCAGCTGCACAAACAAGCTGACTTAGGATGCTGATGAAGACTTTTTAGTGTAGGGTGACTGCTGTATTTCTTTGTTTTGAATTTGATGTTGCCCATATAGCAAAGCAGAGGGATTTAGAGTAGAGCTGGCTGTTGTGTCCAAGTACATTGTGCATATAAAAGATCTGCAAACTCTGTTGTTGTGCAAATGATACTGTGCAGTTTCTTTGTAGATAACAGGGTTTACCAAAAATGGGCTCTGGTGTTTTGTTTTAATTGAGCAGTTCACCTTTTCCTTTCTGTCAGTATGTGTTGTTCTTGTTGTGTTGCAGTGCATCTCTTGTTGGATGCAAACCCAGAATGGTTTTTCTGTAGTGTTCTGTCTTTGAGGACACCACCTTGCCTGTGCTGGGCCCAATTCTGTGATTTAATAATGTTTCAATGTCTAAACTGCTTTTTCACTGGTTTTGTGATTCAAGTCTTCCCTGAGTGAGGCTCCTGGGCCCCAGCAATGGTCCAGATTTTTCAGTGGCAGAGCTTATAAATGTGCACAGCTGTTGTTTGACATCTGAACATGGTACACTCACTAAACAATGAATAGCATCCTCATTGATATCTTTCAAGTATCATGCACTCAAAACATCTGAAATGCATAGCTGTTAACACTGTCCTGAATTTTAGACCCACCAGCCAGAGAGGGACAAAGATGCTGTCCAACTCAGCTTTTGTTGAGGCAAAGCATGGGCAAAACTCCAGTGTTCAATAGCTCATCTTGCTTACCAAGGTTTTATTGTTACACACTTTTTTTGCTTACCTAGAAAAGCTATTTTGGGGCATAATTTGTATTCAGAGCCATGTCACTTGCATGGGTTACCCAGTTAGGCAACAGTGACACCAGTCTTGGGACACTTTTGTGAACTGCTTTTGCATGTTCTGATGTGATGGAGTCAGATGATGTGTCCTTGGAAGTTACTTAAAGCACAGTTTAATCCATACCTCAGTTGAATGCATGTGAAGAAGTGCTAATTAATTCAGAACAGCAGATTTAAATCCAGAGAGTTAACTGAGGGCAATTAGACACTGGTCTACTGAAACCAATGCAGCATGAAGTGGAGCTTTTAAGAGTGTGCAACTAATGACAGCATTAGGCTAGGAAGTAAAATTCTGCCTTCTGTGTAACCTTTATTTTATGCTGATTGGAATTAGATTAATCAGTTTAAAATTAGGGGGAGAGAGAAAACTGAAAGGTAATGTACCTGATCTGAGAGCTCAGTCAGCATGTGTGTGCAGTTTCTCTTTAGAGATTTCAGCTGTTGGTTTTAGTTTTAATTCTTGGATTTTCCCCCTTATTTTATTGTCATTTTGAGTACCCCCAGGGAGTCCAGCAATTCAGTCAGTTGAGTTTTCACTTAAACATCTAACAAAACTGAAATTCACAGGACAGATTTCTGGTGACAATAGGAAGATTTCTCTAAATGCCAGTGTATCTGACTTGAAAAGGGAGTGAAATTACCTTTTAGGGCAGGTAAGGGGAAATGAAAAGATTCCTCTTTTTATGAAGAGGATGAGTGGGTCAGAAGAGTAAATACAGTTTGCCAGGCTGAAGATTGCACTCATAAACTGCCAACAACTGGAGAGCCCCAGCTAATCTGCTTCTAACTGGAGGGGTGTGGGTTGTGCCTCATTCCCAGTCTCCAGGGGCAGTGGTACCAGGCCATCAGTCCCAGCATCCTGCTGGTCCCATTTCCTCTATCAAATCAGAGCCTGCTGGGATTTGCCACACCATTAATCAAAGCAACTGTGTGGTGCTCCTTTTGAACTCGCCCAAATACTTCAGTGTTAGGAAACTGTAATAGTAATTTTTCTTGGAATAGATTTTCTTTAATATAGTGAAAATGGATCAGAAAAAGGAATCTAATAGGCTCATGGAAGGTCCAGGATTAACACACTGATGGCTGTCTGTCCAGCTGTGCTGATTGACATGTATTAAACTCGACTATTGGCTCTCTTGTCTCCAAGAAGGGCTTTAAATAGAATGAATCTGTAATTATGTCCAGAATGGTTGAGGTGATTTAGGCCTGGATGCACAGTTTGAGGCTCTGGAGAGCCTGTGAAGAGCCTACCTTGGAAAGGAAGATGTTAGATCTTACAGAGATGTGCTTTCCATCCCTTCTAACCGAGCCACAGAGCGCTGCATGCTGCCAGCGCAGAACAGTAAATTCTCATCAGTCATGCTTGCTGGCAGAGGCAGTGCCTGGACTATAGTGAGATTAAATGCATGCTCCCTTGTGTCACTTAGGGATTTTTGAGACAGAGGTACCATTTTAACTACACCTTTCCTCCCCTGGTGCTTTGCCTGTCAAGGAGGGTTTTCTAATTGTTGGCCACAGCCTTCAGCAGGTGGGTAGAGGTGACACAGTCTTCTGGGGATGTGTGTGGAGCAGTGGTTTTGTTTTAAAGGCTATGAAATCCTTGCCTCCCCTCCGAAGTAACATGCTGAGCGAATCAAGCCATTCAGCCATTTCTGTGGGACTAATTGCACTGGGGTATTATCAAACATAAAACTTCATAAAAGCACAGAGCCTTGGCCCCCTGATAGAATAGAATAGAATTAACCAGGTTGGAAGAGACCTTTGAGATCATTGAGTCCAACCTATCACCCAACACCATCTAATCAACTAAACCATGGCACCAAGTGCCCCGTCTATTCTCTTCCTAAACACCTCCAGTGATGGTGACTCCACCACCTCCCTGGGCAGCACATTCCCATGGGCAATCTCTCTTTCTGTGAAGAGCTTCTTCCTAACATCCAGCCTAAACCTCCCCTGGCACAGCTTGAGACTGTGTCCTCTTGTTCTGGTTGTGGTTGCCTGGGAGAAGAGACCAACCCTCACCTGGCTACAACCTCCCTTCAGGTAGTTGTAGAGAGCAATAAGGTCTCCCCTGAGCCTCCTCTTCTCCAGGCTAAGCAACCCCAGCTCCCTCAGCCTCTCCTCATAGGGCTTGTGCTCCAAACCCCTCACCAGCTTTGTTGGCCTTCTCTGGACACCTTCCAGCAAAGGGTAACTGACAAAGATCTTTTATTTTGGTTAGCAAATGCAGATTTCAGTTTTAAAGCACGCAGTGCTTAGTGTGCTTCTAGGTTCTTGTCCTGTCCTTCAAGTGTAGCTGAAACACACTCTCACTAGTGCATTGCAAAAGAAATTTCTTCTTCTGTTAAAGAAAATGTTGCTTTCTCACAAATGTTTTCTAAACATGGGAGGCTTCAGCCACACTTTGGAGCAGGTGTGGGATGGAATACCAAATCAGTGCTTTTGCATCGTAGTCTAATAATGTTTCAGTGGATTTGTCTCAGTTTTTAGTATTCCTTACTGGTCTCCTAAAATCTTTATAGATCTGAAGAGTATAAATAGAATATACAGGGAGAGACAATCTGAGGCAAAGAATATAGAAACATAAGGACCTGAAGAGGATTTCTCAGTTACAGGTTTTGGTGAGATGCATACATGTTGCCTCTGTCATCTGTTGAAATACTGTTTTCCTTGAAGGCAGCAAAGTAGAGTAGCTTTGGGAGAAATGGAAGAAGTGCTGTTTTCTTTACTAGTAATATTGAATATTGCCTTATTTGAGCAAAATTATGACTTTCCTGTTACTTGGGATTTCCCTAGCTGGAAACTTCCATTCACTTCCATTCTTGTTCCTCTCTTTATCCCTACCAATAGCTTTTCCACATGATACAGGAGAAATGACATCTTTGTCTCTGTGAACTATTCAGACCAGCATTTTGTATCAGTTTGTCAGTTCCTCATGTCTGTCTAGCCCATGACCTGCTTTTGAAAGTGTCTAGCAGCATGTGCTAAGGGAACATACAGGAAACAGTAATGCAGAATGATGTTTCCTAGCTTTCAGCTGCAGGTGCTCTAAACCCGTCCTTCAACGAAGGTTGCATGTGGGCCACAGTATTTAATGAGCTAGATGGACCAAACCTTAGGAATCTGAACTTTTATTAAATGTTTACTTTATGGCCTTCATGACTGTATGTGGCAGTGAGTTCCATAGTTCCATGCTGCTTGGAAAGGTACCATTTAGGGACTTCTTTCTGTATGGTTTTGAATTGTTAGCTGAGTCTCTCAGTGCATGCAGCTGACCTACGAGTGATACCGTGAAGACATTGGATTATTCTTGGCTCATTTTGCTCATGATGGGCTTGATAAGTTCCTGAAGAATTTATTTGTTGTGTCAGTAGAGTCTCTTCTAATAGGGAAACACCTTGGAAATCTTTTCTTCCTTTTGGAAGCAGGAAGCTCAGGGCTGCGTTCCAGGTGTAGGTACCCAAGAGCTGCATGAATGGTACCCAAGAGCTGTATGAATAGTACCCAAGAGCTGCATGAATGGTACAATGACACCTCAGCTTTCCAGTGCTGTCATCATGATTCTTGGGATTCCCTTGCCTTTTCCACAGCTGTTTAAGGATGTAGTTTTCTGGACACCATCTATAATGACTCTTAAGATCTTTCATGAGTGTAAATAGTCTGTTTGGAGCTTAACTTTCTATAGTTATACCAGGGGTCTCTTTCCCCACATGCCTCACTAATATTAGATTTCATCTGCTGTTTTATTGCTCAGAATCATGAGATCCACCTGCCATGCTTTGCAGTCACGTTCCAGACCAGTCTGCAAGCACTGTCACCTCCCAGCCCATCCTAAGGATGTGTCTCTGCAATACCTTAAGGAACATGGTAGTCATTTCACTCCACTGGGAAAACTTTTTATTCCTGCTCCTTGGCCCATCCACCCCATCCTTTATCAAGTTATGAACCCCCAGGAGGACTTTCCTCCTTGTGTTTTGTCAGCTTAGTTATTTTAAGACCATTTTGTATGAGAGACATTGGTGAATGTTTGCTTTTTTTAACGAGTCTTAAGTATTTGCATTGAGTAGATCACTTTGAAGCACAAGCTTGGTGGTTCTTTAGAAAATTTGAGAGACTTGGGGGGAGTGATTTCTCTTTGCAAAACCATACTGACTCCTCAGAGTTGTATGAGCTTGTGTTTCTTTTCCTGGAGGCTGCTTGTTTAAAATTTAGGTAATTTCACCTCATAATACCCATAAGAAACTACAGCATGCAACTATAACACTCATGATGTCAAAGTTCCCAGTGTTCCTAGTGAAACTCTTCTTTAAACACTGATGATGATTCTTTACCTCACAGTCTGTAGGGATTACATGGAATTTAGAGAGGCAGGCTGAAATTTGTGGTTGTTATTGCTTTTCATTGTTTGGGGATTTTGAGGGGGTGGGATGGTGTTTTTGCATTGCATTTATTGATTACAGCCTAAGATGCAATCTCTTGTATCTAATGTCCTTGCCCATACTGTGTGATCTCCCTGTACAAATCTTCCTTTCCCTGCATGCCTTTGGCTGGAAGCATTAAGGCCTTGGTAACAATCTATAATCAAGCTATTCATAAACCCAGCACCAGCAAGCTTCATCCACATAATTACCTTTTTGTCTGCACCTAAATGATAGCATGAATTAGTATGAAATAGTAAGAATTAATGTAGTACATTCCAGTTCATGAAGCAGCACTGCATTCATTTTCTTCTTTCATCTTTGTTACTTCAAATAATTCTTTGTAGTTTTTGGATTGGAAGTGATGTGTAAAGGATTTTAAGACAAAGAACATTCAGTAGCTCAAGGCAATGCACTGCAGCAATGTGGCAAAACTTTCACAGTGTCCTCACCAATGTCAGGAGGAGGAGTTACAAATGTTTGCAATGCTTGCTGTTAGAACAGTGATGTGTTCATTTATTTAACAACAACAACAACAACAAAAGGCAACACCAGTCCCTCCCCCAACCACTCCAGCTTGCTCCCCACTAATTTTTTTGGACTGGAGTAAAAGCCTTCATTAAATTTCCAACATCTGTCAGATGTGAAAACAACATCTTCTGAGTTGCTGACAGTGTTGTGGGGCATGAAGGTGAGGTGGAATGCAGAAGACTGCATGTGGTCCCTAGTTCTGTCATTTGGGTGGACTTAGCCTTGTGTAATTGTATCTGTGACTAAAAATAGTTTGTGTGGGTATGTCAAACTCTCCCTTTTGCTCTTTGAAGGTGGCCTTAAGGAGCTTAATTGTTTCCCCTTCCCTAATGGCATTGTTCCCCCTTGGTTTTTTGCTTCTCTGAAACTTTAGTTTAACTGCCTACATTTTTATATGTAGAGAGATCTATGGGAATACATGGAGCCACCTATATTTGTGTGTATGTATAATTCCATGTGGATGTGGAGGTGCCATTAGGAATACTGGCAACAGCAAAGCCTTGAGCACAAATTTCAGTTGCTTTTTTTCCTGGAGGGTATTACTGGAAGTACTGACTTGGATAACCCAAACTGTTAGTTCCTGTAGCCTGAAGGTCAGTGTGGATACTTGGGGGAAAGATTCATAGGATTATGGTGAACCAAAATGAAGGAGCTGCTGTGAGAGGATGAATTTAGTGAAGCATGAAGTATGTCATGTTCAGAGCACTGCACAAGATATTAACAGCAGTCTGGGAAGACTTCATCATGATGATCTATTGTAATGCACAGGCTGCTCTCCCCTTATCCAACTTCAGAGTGGCTTACTTCAGCAGCAGTATGGTACTTTCAGCAGATAAGAAAACAGCACCCTGCACTTTTAAAATAAGAACATAACATTGTTGTGGGTTTCAGTGGTTTTTAAGTGTTCCCTTATACCTTTTGGAAGCCGGGAAAATCAGGTGTGTTGCTTTCTCTTGAATCATCCCAGCAGTGGCAGCTTTATAAATCAACTTTTAAAAGACATAGAGAAAACACCACTGCAGAGCCTCAGAATCAGTGTAATTCAGAATTAAATACTGATGCTTATTTAATAGTTACTAAAGAAAACAGCACATCTGTGACAGCCTCTTTAGTGAACTTTCCCTCCTAACTCAGAGCATGATGTGTACTCTTGACAGCTCTCTCTAAGTGAACAGGGTGTTTGGAGGACACTTAGCTTTCTGGCAAGTCTCTAATAAAAGCTTTGCATTCAAGTGAATTTCTTTTTGCTGATACAAAGCACATATACCTGGGATGAATGTGCTTTAGTGTTCCAATGTAACAGTCATTCTGTGGTTAGCACAGACCAGTTGAATTTGGAGCAAAATGAACATACATTCCCTTGCCAGTACTTCTGGGTGTACCAAAGAGAAATACCCAGCTCTCAAACACAAAATGCAGCTACCTGCTGTTGTGCTCTGTGGCTATTTTAGCCACGTTGTGTGGGGGGCAGAGAGAACGAGGCCGGGAAGAATAATCAAAAGTATGGGCGCAAGAGCCCTGCAGTCTCCCCGTTGTGCTGGGGCAGCTCAGGGTGGGGGAGGGTGTTGCAAGGGTGACCTGCAAACACGGCCCCGTGGTGGAGGACAGCAGCCACATGGAGACAGCGGGAGACAGCAGCTGTGTGGCTGCCGTGGTTAGACAGAAAAAGCTGGAAGCAGAGAGGAGCTTGTCCCAGCAAGGGTGAGCCATCTGTGGTGTGGAAGGGTCTCTCCTCACACCCAACAGCAGCTGCCGCAGAGGAGCCGGGCACGCTGGTCTTAAGAGCAAGTCTAATGAGACAGCTCACAGCTCTGAAGGTGCTCCAGCAGATGAGAAGGCAGCTCAGGTCTGGTTCGCAGCAACAGCAGGAGGTCGAGAAGAGTAAATTGAATCAAATTGCAGTTATTCGTAGTGAAGAGGTTTCAGGTTTGTGCTGTGGCAGTTGAGAGGTGAATGTCTAGGGCTGGGGTTGATGGGAGAGCAGGCAGTAAATTAAGGTGTGAGGTATTTTGCAGCTCTGCTCTTCCATTGCACAGACCAGCTGCTGCACAGCTCACTCCTGCCCCGTTGTGCAGTAACTTCGGCAGACAGGAGCGTTCTCTGCACAGACTTGGCTACTTCGCTATGCAGAGTATTTTCTGAGACACATACTTTCATTTGTCTTGTCTCATGTTTTTATTATATGGTGATGTGGGGCATGCACTTTTTTTCCCTGCTGAGGCAACTGTGGAAGTGACAGCAATTCATCTGCTTGTGCTAGAATGAACATCTGCTGCTGCTTTCCATTCTGTAATACAGCGCAGAGAAGGATTACTTGCCTGCCTTTGGGTTGGCTGTATAAACTTACATTTTGTTTGAGATGACAATAAAAAACTCTTTCAGCTCAAAACCAAATGTGCAGGATGAAATGAAGCACGCTGGTTGACTGAAGGAGCCTGTGTTCTAATACCACAGCGTTCAGAAGGACTTGAGCGCTCACTTGTGCGCGGAAAAGAAATAGGAGTCAGAAGAATTACAGTTTTTCCAAAGCACATGTCCCCCTGGTATTCCACATAAGCTTAAATTAGATAGCAGTTGGTACTATATTTAGCAAATTTGCTTGGAGTCTTATGTGCTCAAATGAAATTTTCCAGAGCAAGCAGCACTGCTGGAAATGCCCATGCCTGCCTGGCAGTGGTATTTCCATGCCGCCTCTTGGCTTTCACCAAAAATTCTCCTTTTCTCTTTGCTAAAATTTTGCTTTCATGGCCTCAGTTTCTGCTCCTGTAAAATAAAGGTACAGTATTCATTCTGAAGGGTGCTTTGAAGCTTATTTAACACATCCAAGTGCCGGGTTCTGCACATTGGCCACAACAACCCCATGCAGTGCTGCAGGCTGGGGTCAGAGTGGCTGGAAAGCAGCCAGGCAGAGAGGGACCTGGGGGTACTGGTTAATGGTAGGCTGAACATGAGCCTGCAGTGTGCCCAGGCAGCCAAGAGGGCCAATGGCATCCTGGCCTGCATCAGGAACAGTGTGGCCAGCAGGAGCAGGGAGGTCATTCTGCCCCTGTACACTGCACTGGTTAGGCCACACCTTGAGTACTGTGTCCAGTTCTGGGCCCCTCAGTTTAGGAAGGATGTTGACTTGCTGGAACGAGTCCAGAGAAGGGCAACAAAGTTGGTGAGGGGTTTGGAACACAAGCCCTATGAGGAAAGACTGAGGGAGCTGGGGTTGCTTAGCCTGAAGAAGAGGAGACTCAGGGGTGACCTTATCACTCTCTCCAACTACCTGAAGGGAGGTTGTAGACAGGCAGATGTTGGTCTCTTCTCCCAGGCAGCCAGTACCAGAACAAGAGGACACAGTCTCAGGCTGCATCAGGGGAGGTTCAGGTTGGATGTTAGGAAGAAGTTCTATATAGAGAGAGTGATTGCCCATTGGAATGGGCTGCCCAGGGAGGTCGTGGAGTCGCCATCATTGGAGGTGTTCAGGAGGAGACTTGATGGGGTGCTTGGTGCCATGGGTTAGTTGTTTAGGTGGGTTGGATTGGTTGATGGGTTGGACACAATGATCTTGAAGGTCTCTTCCAACCTGGTTTGGTTTATTCTAAGTTGTGGCTGAGCAACTTGAATGTCATTTGGATACTTCGGTGTTTCGAAATGCAGCCGAGAAAGTGCAGAAGAATGTTGCCGTCAGAAACTTTCTGGTGAAGTTCTACCCTGAAATACCTCCTGTATATGCTAAGAGGGAAAAATGTTGTTGGTTTTAATTTGTGACTATTAATAAACTGAGGAACAAATGCTCTAGTATTTTGGTTGGGGTTTTTTTTGTTTGTTTTTTTTCAGCATTAGAGACATCATAAAGAGTTATGAATAAAACCTCTTCATAGTTATTCTGCCAAGGCCACAGCAATGGATGGTTTCTCTATTGTGGTTCTTGGGATGAATCATGTAGGTAACCAGCAATAATACCTCAGGTTCTGGTACTACATTAGTGTTTTAATGACTAAATGCTTAGAGAAATGAAGTTGTTTGTACTTTCTTAAAACTTGAATAGCCTTTTGTGAAGGAATTAGTGAACAGGATGGCATCATCTTTCCACTCTCCCCCTTCGGATTCCTCGTTCTCCTGGTATAAACAGTTCTTAAGTCAATTTGGAGTCCTGCTGACTTTTGATTATATTTTAATGTTATTCTGCATGCAATGTATTTGAAGCAGTGGTGTCTTCTTGTTAGGCAGAGCAGAATTGAAACTTCAGAAGTCTCAAGTGATAGGGTAATTCCTTTTGAAAACCCAGCATCATTTAATTCCCATAGTTTTGGACTGCTGAGTCTCGAGTTTCTTGGCAGTCGTGCAGACGCTCATTTTCTGTAGTCTGAAACAAACTGGGAGCAATCACTGGGTCACAGGCATGACTGCCATCACAGTTGGAGTGATGCTACAGCAACTGTGTTTTTGTTTTGTAGCTGATGCTTTTTTCAAAGCTGCAGTGAGCCTTGTTCCTGAAGTGCCCAAAACGATCAGTGTAGATGGAAAGATGCGGCCTTCCGACGCCTTCCTCTTGGAATTCCTTTGTAACTTTTTTTCCACGCTATTGGTTGTTCCGGTAAGTTGGGTGTGTGTGAATAGCACATAGACTGGCAGACTGCCCTGACTTTCCTGTTCAAAAATCCAGAGTGGATTGGAAGATGCAGGGGTTGGTTTTCCACAAGCAAGCTCATTGATTTGCTCATTGGCTGCAAAATCGCCCACCCCAGTGCGAAACGGGGAGGCAGAACATCTGTTTGGAGGTGAAGGTCCAGCACTGCCTCTCTGAGTAGCACCTTGCACTTCAATGGAATTAGGCTAGAATGAAATCTCACCATCACTTGACTGTGTACACATCACTTACTGTTTAACAGATCCTTGCAGAAAAGGGGTATTCTAGCAGAGCACTCAAAATCTGATACTTGTGGAAGGGTTATTCATATTAAAAGATTGCTGATTGTCTGTGACTTTGCCTTCCCAGTGTAGCTTTTCTTCTGAAACTCACCAGTCAGCTTACTGACATGATTTAAATAACAATAAAAAAACCAAAACATCTTCTCAATGTGTTTAATATTAGAGGCTTAGCTCTTAAGGGGCTGCCAATTAATTTTGTGCTTCTCCCCTGTGGGTAGAACACAAAGCAGTTCCAAGGTTCTGTGGAGGCTGCCTGGATCAAGTTTATGATTATGGCTCAAAGGAGCCTCTTGAAAGGAAACTGAAACATAAGTTTAGAAGGATTTGCAGGAAACACACTTAAGCAAAGCAGTTGTCAGCTTTATCTACATTGTAATTTCCACTGAATGACCACAAATAATCCCCTTTTTTGTTTTGGGGTGGCTGTGGTGTGCTTTTGACTCTATTTTTTTCCTTCTCTGTAGGACCATCCAGAACAAGGAGTGCTGTTCCTTGTGCGAGGATTACTAAATGTGATCCAGGATTATACCTGGGAGGATAACAGTGATGACAAAGTCAGGATTTATACTAATGTTTTGCATCTGCTGTCTGCAATGACTCAAGAAGCATACATCTACCGTGTAGATAAAGGTAATGCATCAGGGTGGCTCTGGAACCTTGTGTTTGTGGCATTGTGATACCCATGCATTTTGTCATTGGACCTAGTTAATGAAGCTCAGCAGTAGTCAGGCTTACAGAGTGGATTCTTTTCCTCTGCAGGCCAGATACTGTAACTTAAAATAATCACAGGAAGTTCCCAAGCAGATGTACAGTCTGTTTTGTGAAGTGAACCTCTGCAGAGGCCTTTAGGTAGTTTGTTCCTGGTGGTGGTGTTGCACATAGCATAAAGGTGAAGTTTTCAAGTAAATGTTAGGATTTTGTGTGTTTGTGAGGCTTTCTTTTAGTCCAGAGTATCAACTTGATTTCTACTTCTGACTGGTTTTTCATTCACATTTATTAACAGCTCCAGTTTTCAGAATGCAGTGCCTGGTCTTCATTACTGAAATGATTTATTTGCTGCTTTGAAGGCAGGCTTTCACTTTTGGAGATTGTGGTGGCAATTTACAAAGATCTTCAGAATACCTTGAGGAAAAAAAATACTATCCTAATTCTGAAATTTCATTTTAGAAAATGGCTGTAGTCTTTTTGTCATAATTGTTTTATATGCTCTGAAATGTCTTATTATAGAGAGGTTACTAAATTAAGGTAGAGTATTAATTAAGGCTTCTAAAGCATGCTGGCAAGATTAGTATAGTCTGAGAGGCCAAGCTGTTTTGGCTTTCTCTATTAGTTGCACAGGGCTTTCACAAAGAGGAAGGCTGAAATATATCCTGCAGTTCTTCTGGTGAATAGTCTGTCAGAGTTACCAACCATGACACAATATCTCCTGCAGTTAGCAGCACAGAAAATGGCTGTCAGTTGAACAACTACTCTGTAGTAAATCTGCTGTTCAAATTCTGCGAGGAAATGTGGGTTAGCTGCTTTCCTTTCACTCCATTTTTCATATGACCAAATTAGCTGCATAATCCCAAGCTGAGAAATCTGAATTAATTAGATTTGAATGAGAACCAGGGAGCTGTAAGCAGGTTCCCCTGGAGCTGGATGATGTTGGGTTTTTTTCTGGGTGGACCATGGTGCCTTTGCTTCTTAAAATGAAATTTACTTGGGAACAGGGGAACCCTTTTTATCTTACATGCCCTCTAATTTACCCAAAGTACACTTAAACCTGCACATTTCTTGTAACTTCTTATTAAACATTATAACTGAAACCAATACCCATGTTTAAAATCACAATTATATATAAGCTCTAAAAACTTCAAGATCTTTCTTCTTCCAAAAAAACCTTCAAGGTCTTTGAAACTGAAAATACACTTCCTGAATTCCTCTCCAGGAATTTGAGGTAATCAAGGTTTTATTTTGGGGGGGAGGAAAAGGTAATAATAAAACAAAAGAAGTGAAAATGCATTTTCCTCTAGTTCCAACTCTTTTATTTTCACTAAGTAAAACACAAACTGTTTGGCCCAGTCCTGCTGCTGCCATTGAGGATGATGCCCATACTCTTCTAAACTGATGGGAGCAGGGAGTCTTGCCTGTGTGGGAAAAGTACAAATTGGCATTGTATGTTAATTTGCATTTAATTGTGGCAGATATTTTGAACCTGACTGCATCCAGGAATACAGAACTGGCCTTAAGCTAGAAGATTCTTTGCAGTGTTTTATTCCTAACATCAAGAGGACATAGTAAGTAACCAAGTGATGGGCACTTCAGAGAAGAGTGTTCTGTTTGCGTTTCATGGAGGAGAGCAGTTTTACAACTTCCAAATCTGGTCTGCTATGAATAGCTGGTGTTATGTGTAGCAATCAAATGCAGACCTAAGCTTGAATTCATTTCTGCAGTTGATTCCAATGATGCTCTGTATGGTGGAGACTCCAAGTTCCTGGCAGAAATCAATAAGCTGTGTGAAACGGTGATAGCACAGATCCTGGATCATCTGAAAACCCTTGGGAAGGAAGAGGTATGTTCCAACTCAGCTTGATTCAATACAAAACTGAAAGTTCTTTGGAGTTGAATAGATGGGCCACCTTCTTGACCAGGCACTCCATGAACCTTAAAACAAGAGGAAATTAGGAAATATTGCTTGTTTAAAAGGTGAATCAGTCACATAGGTAGGCCTGTGGTGGAGAGACCTAATGATGTGCAAGAGATCAATCACTTAGCAACTATAGTACATTTTTAAGATGCAGGTAAAGTTCCCCTCTTAGCTATTTGCTGTACATGGATCATCTGATAGAACTGACAAGCCATGGAAGCTCCTCTGGTGTGCTTAGTGCTAGCAACTGTGGCAGTGCATCAGAGGTGGTGCTTCTGTTACAGTACAGGATGAGGACAGCAGAGCAGCATAGTGTAGTGAGAGTTAGCTTGAAGTTAACCACCTTGAGGCCTGGTGTAGTCTGGTTATGGGAACATGATGCTCTATGAAGTTAGAGTTAGCTTTAAATTAACTGAGGTCATTTGGTTATGGAAATAAGAGATTCAGTGTAGGATGACTCCCAGATTAATCCTTTTCTTACACCGTTGCCTCTGGTGTGATGGTGGAGTTTAAAGACTAGAAATAGTTTACTTTGGACCATTGTTTCTGCATGTCTGTAAGATACTTGGTAAGTGGTGGAAACCAAAACAAATAAATCAGAATTCTGCCAGTGGCCTACAGCAAGATTACTGAGTATGGCTTTGGAAAGTATGGTCTGGACCTCTGTGAACCACAGGTTCCATGTGGAGCATGTCTTTGTGGGATTAATTTTAGAGCAAAAACCAAACTGATGCAGGCAGCACTGAATACTGAACACTTTAAAAATACATTAAGAAGTTGGAAATAGAGATTAACCTCCCATAGTGCCAGTATAGAGCTAAGAGTAAAATGTTTCAGCCTGCTTGTAGCTACAGCTGTGTTCCTGCACCCTGAGCCAACAGAAGCTGTCACTGAGTGCTCTAGAGGGAGGTTCTGGACTGCGCTTTCAAGGACTGTATCCAAAAGAAGACACTTTCTCTTCTGACCATCTTGCTGTGCTAGAGGAGTGGTGAAATAGGGTCCTCTGGGTGGTATGTGAGCTCCCAGCTGCAGCTTGGTTCCTTTCTCAAGTCACTGTTTCCTTGTACTATAAATGAATTTGCATCAGCTGCTGTTGGTTCGAGATGCTTCACTTGTCCCTTGTTAGGACAGTTGTGTAATGAGGGTGCTGAGCACCTGCCATGCCCCATGCAGCTTGTGATCTTTTCCAGTCAACTAGCAGATGTTAAAAGGCTCCCAAAGGGTTTCTGTGAGAGGCAAGACTGCCCACCATGGCTTTCTTTAGGAATGCCTAGATTTGGGTCTTAAGGATGCAGCCACCATCATCACAATAGCACTGGAATTAATTTGGGGCTAGATAGTTCAGGTAGTATGAGCAAACAGATGCTGTATCAGCACGGAGACTTGGCTGAGACTGATCTCTTTAGTGCCTTGGAGCAGGCTTACAGGACATGCTGAGCTCTGTGCTGCTACAGGTGGACTCTTAGGGATCAGAGCCAGTTACTTCAAGGCTGTATGTGGGAACAGCAGCAGGCTAGGGGCACCTTCAGAGAAGCAGCCTATCTAAATGCACAAATGCTTTTCTAACAAAAGGCTCAATGAACCCTTATGGTGTAGGTCTCTGGCAAAAGGCATGAATATTGGAATTGCTAGCCAGAATTTTGTGACCCACTGTGTGAAAGATGCTGGGTTTTCTGTTACACTGTATGAAATGTGGGCATTGCTCTGCACTTTGGTGGAGGGGCTTGGACATAAGGGGTCACATTTGGGGGTGATGGAGTTTCTTCTTTGGAAAAAGGCTGATAACAATGAAACAAAGATTATGGAAAATGTGCTGTCTAGAAGGCTGGCAATTCCTTCTGGTGTGGGAATTGCTAGTCCCATGATAGATATGGCTGCCAAATAGCTGAGCTATTGCTTTCTCCTTGCTGCCTGTGAGTATATCCAGTGAGTTGGAGTGCCACCCACAATTCAGTCTCAATCATGTCAGCAGGCTTGGCAGCATGCTGGCATAGATACCTCCCTTGGGTTGGAGGTCAGTGCCATGTTACACAAACATTCCTGTTCAACATATGAAGTCTTGTTTGAGTGTTTGTGTTCATGTTCAGATGTGGGATTTACTGCATACCTGAGGCTGCCTCTCCACTTTGCATTGTGTAACTGATGACTAGATGCCAAAGTTCTGTCTGTTAGACCTACTCCAATACAATGAGAGTTAGGGTGCATCTCATTTTTCCCAGCTTTTGAATGTGTTTCTGGACATTTTTTGAAGTGTGATCCTTTCTGGAGTGCATATGTTTCAAATGAGTCAAAACAGCAGCCTGATTTTAATGTCTGGTTTTTGTATGTGCATTGGTACTGCTTGGGAAACCTCACCAGTTAATACTCAAACTGGAGTACTGCTGCTTTTGCATCCTCCCCAGTCATTCAACTGTCCCCCTTCTTGAGCCTAAATCTCCAAGCAATTTCCAGGAACCTCTTCTGGAGTTTGTGTTCAGCAGAAGATACAAGAGGAATACTTAGATCAGTACTTAGGCATTTAAGCTTTTATTGTTGTATTCCAGCTTGCTGTGTTACCACTACTGGACTAGACTGAAGAGTTTTATTTCTCTGTCTGGTAGAGAGTGCAGTTCAACACTCCCAAATGAGAGTTGGAATTTTAGCCTACAAACAGCTGGAGCTACAGGGGTGAAAATTGCAGATGTAGCTGTACAGCACAAGCTGTCACCTCACTAATTTTGTGTGATTAATTTAGTGCTTAAGGGAACTTCTCCTGGGGCCCTGAGCAGCTTTGGGCATTGCATCTGCATGCATGTGTGTGTGCTGGCACACGGTTTCTGATGTGTCAGATCTTTTTCTGCATGTATAAATCGCCTCTGTGTGTCACATAGGTACAGTAGCAGTCTGATGCTTCTAGTTGGGGGCATGCTGTGTCCTCTTTTCTAGTTAGCCAATTCTTTAATGGTGTGGCTGTCTCCTTTTCCATATTTATTTGGAGGACTGATTGCTCATTGTGTGCCATTTCTTTGATTAATAGCACCTGACCTCTCCTGCTGGCACTGAGAATGGAACTTAATTCACTTTCAGTCCCTAAGGGAAAGGGCAGAGGCTGCATGACTCCATTGGTATCCTGTCAGTAGCACACAAGTCAGTGATCACTGCACTCCCACCCCAATCTCTGCCTCATTCTTCCTGTAACTTTGTACCTGAGTTCTGTCTGTTAGCTACCCTGGCAAGTCTTGAACTGAAAGGGCTGAAGTGCAGCATTAAGTTCATTAACCAAGGTGTTCAGCTGGATGCTGTGTGTTAATTACTCCTCTGCCACTCTGGTTTCTGTGTAAGATACAGCTATGCTTTAAGCAAAAACCAAAGGACAGCTGCAGCACAGCAGTATAAGAAAAATACTACATCTTGAATACATCTAATAATAATTCATCCTTTTAGCCCTTTACAGTTTACTCTGTAGGAATAGGCAGAATCTGCAGGTACATTTTAGTTTCTTCTGCTTTCTGCTTAGCCCAAGGCAGGATGGTAGAACCCTCTAAGCTTAATGTAGGATCATTGGTGCTCCAGAACTCCTCCAGACAGAGGCTGAAGGGCATGGTGCACTTCCATGGTGGATTACCACGAAGCAGCACTCCTGCTCACATTCTCTCTTCAGCAATTTTAGGGAAAGTAGCTGCACATATAGCACAAATATATTGGTATAACCAAAGTTTCAGGGGGAAAACAGCAGGAAAAACATCCTTAGTTAGATAAGTAAGCTTTTTCCTGCAGTCTATTCTGCTTTTAAAGTTGCATTAAGCTAGACTGATGATAAGAAATACACACAGCTATGGTGATGTCAGTGTGAGGTTGGTTGGTGGGAAGGTGATTTCTTTGCAATTGTAGGGATTCTTGAGTTAAGAATGTGTCAGAGCTGTGCCATAGTGGTATGAGATGTAGGAGTCTTGTATAATGATTTTATTTACAGCAGCTTGGGTTGATTCATGACTGTCAGTGCTTGTCGCAGTTAGAACGGAACATGAAGACGTGCCCATGCTCTTGTGTCTGTGATTATTGCTGTGTACTACAAAGTGAGTACAGCCTGGTTTGGGATGACTCTGTGGTAATACAGGCAATTTCTTTTTCATTCCAGACCCTAAAGAGACAGAGCCAGCTGGCACTCTACTTCTTCAACACTATTCTAGCTCATGGGGATCTACGGAACAACAAATTAAACCAGCTTGCAGTCAATCTCTGGAATCTTGCACAGAAGCATGGCTTCGCTGACACCAAGACCATGGTAAGGAAAACAAATCATGCAGAGAAATTTTAGTTCTTGAGATATTTTATAACTCCTCATTTGGGAAAAGGCAACATTTTCCTGATCTAGAATAGAATACAATAGAATTAACCAGGTTGGAAGAAACCTTTGAGTCCAACCTATCACCCAGCACCATCTAATCAACTAAACCATGGCACCAAGCACCTCGTCCAGTCTCTTCCTAAACACCTCCAGTGATGGTGACTCCACCACCTCCCTGGGCAGCCCATTCCAATGGCCAATCTCTCTTTCTGTGAAGAACTTCTTCCTAACATCCAGCCTAAACCTCCCCTGGTGCAGCTTGAGACTGTGTGCTCTTGTTCGGGTGCTGGTTGTCTGAATAAATGCAACTTCATTACAAGTTGCTCTCTTAAAATTAATAATTTAATGAGCTTAAAAATAACCCCTTAATTGTTTTAAATGGTGCTTAATGAATAAGCAGCTTATTTCAAGTGCTCTGTATCTTTCTAGCACTTTAAAATGTATTTCACACATTAAAAAAGTTGGAAATGTTGAGTGCTGTAGCTTGTTTTCGGTACAGAAAGCTGTCTTGA
The DNA here is from genome assembly GCF_026170545.1 of Melanerpes formicivorus. Lineage (NCBI taxonomy): Eukaryota > Metazoa > Chordata > Aves > Piciformes > Picidae > Melanerpes > Melanerpes formicivorus. Next base: position 8,518,778 of record NW_027142366.1, on the reverse strand, counting down.
AGAGAAATACAGTGGGTTTTATTTAGTGGAGGAACTGCATGGTGTTAGCTTGGAAAGTAGGCACTCTAGAGGCTTTAAGATCTAGGTGATAATGAGCTCTGGAGTAAGAAATGCAAGTGCTCATGCAGCCAGTGAAACTGAGGGAAGATCACAATAGTGTCTATCGAAACAGCTTCACATAGGCTACATGATGGCCTATGTAATGAGAAAAGACAAAGACACTGGAAATCTCAAAATACCTTTTCTCCACACCCAGGTGAAGACACTAGACTACATCAAGAGGCGAAGCAAGCAACCTGAAATGGGTCACTTCACAGACTTGGCCCTTCGGCTTCCTCTGCAGTCCAGGACCTGATGCACTCCTTTTTTCCAAGCAGTCGTCTGTACAAGAGAGCATGTAGCCAAGGCCAAAAGTCACTGATTTGGAGGAGTTCAGTGTAGTTTTATTTTACTTAGTGTGGCAGATTTACTAGGACACAGGTAAAGGTAAAACTGTTCTGAGTGCAATAATTTAACCTGAGTTTCTGGTTCCAATTTTACCACTATAATCTCATTTTCATTGCTGACTGAGATTCAGTAAAGGCTATTTTGAACCTCTCTGCTTGCAAAAGCCTTTCGAAATCTAATCTGCTGTCATTTTAGTAACAAAAGAAGATAATCTGCATGGATCAGTTCCCAGCCTCCAAACTTCATCTCACTTGCAGAACAGTCTTTTCTCCTGTGTGGAAAGCAGCACTTCAATGTAACAATCCCCCTAAGGCACCGTTGTGCTTTGGGATGCTGCCAACACTTGTTTGGTCAGTTCCAGTAGAAGAGAAAAATGGCCAAGGTGTTGCTGTTCTAATTCCTACAGAGCATTCTCACAGATGTGTTTAATGTTTTCATTTGAGTCCAGTGGTGTTTTGAAAAATGGAAGGAATCTTTTAAGTGCTGTTTGCAAAGAAAAATGGAAATGTATGCAAAGTACACTGTCACTAAATAAAGCAAACTGCAGTTCATCTGGTGGTTCTGGGGGAGTTTGTGTATCTGTATTTATCACCTTACCCTTGTGGAATTCAGTTACATGCACTGCTATTACACCCCATAAAATGTCACCCTCACCCCTTCTGTCCCATGGTAAGGAACCATGTTGAGACCTTGCTGCTTTTGCTTCATGGTAAGTATTTTAATAAGCTAAATCCTTATGGGGATATGAAGAGATATTTGGGGGTTGTTAAGCCAAACAGGTAACTCATTTTGCTGGAACCATGGATTTAAGGAGTTAGCAAGCTGGTATAAATACCACTCAAATTATGAAACCATTCTTGTTGCATGATTTTATCTCCTCAGTGGTTACTGAAACAGAGTGCATCTAAAATATGTATTTTGTGTTAAATTTGTAGAGAACTGAGCAGAGACTACCTGTGTTAGCTGAGAAAAACTGCAGGAATACAAGAGAGTTATGAAGTGATAGCAACTTGATACAGAACCTTGCCAACCTTTAGTACATTGCTATTTTAATTATACTGACTTTCCTTAAATAATTGTCTAAAGTGTAGATAGATAATGAAATAATAATGCTGCACATGTTATCACATCCCACTTTTAATTTAGTTTTCCTTCTTGCTGCAGCTGCACAAAACAACTCTCAACAGCATGGAGATGATTCTTCCTGTTGGGCTTGGAAACGTGAACCACAAACTGGGTAAGGGGGATTAAACTCTTGAGCTCTCTAAAACAAGTGGGTCACATTAAGCAGCTGTGGTATGGCAGAAATTGCCTTCTGGGGGTAAATGTCCTGCTCTAAACCCAGTGCAGAGTTGTTCCAGAGTCTGTGAAATGGAAACTCATACAGCAGGTTTACAAATGACCCAACCACTTCCCTTCCCCATGCAGGCACCAAGTCTTGCCTGTTGTCTTTTGAGCACAGTATAACTTTGGTTTCTTTACTGATGCAAGGCCACCATGAGAAATGTTTTTAGTGTTTCACTACTGTTTTTATTAGTGCAAAAATAGCTCTGGTTAGTTATCAGGAGCAAACTGTAAACATCTAGCTTAGAAGCTAACACAACCACTCTAATAAACTGCTTTTAGCTTACTTCCATGTTAGAGCAAAATTAGTTTTAGTTAAAGCACTTACTCTAGACCTCCTTTTTCTTCTGTATACAGCAACTACACAGGCCAGGCCAGCTTTAGCTGCTTGACAAAAGGTGAGTTTTCTTCTCAAGTATGTGTCTCTTCAAACTAAAACATTCTCATGTGCAAGCTGTTACCAGAAGCAAGGTGTGAGGCCATCCACAAAGCTAGTCAAGCACACACTGGCAGACATTATGCAGTTCTAAATGGGAGAGTCCTTACTCCAGGGCAAGGCTAGTACCAGTATCACCTTTGGCATCTCCTGTCAGGGGCAGTGCAAACAAGTCACTACCTATCCAAGAGTGGCTCAGCAGCAGGAAGCTGTAGATGCTGTCCCTCTCCTAAATGAAGTCACTAGTTGACATTTTCCTACTTGATCCTTTAATTCACTTCTTCAACAGGCAAGTAGCTGAGGCCCTGAATTCAGTATTCTGAAATCAGTATTAAACCCAGAACTTCCACTACTGTCTTAAATCAGTATTAAAACCAGAACTTCCACTCCTTGAGTTCAAGTAAAGCAACAGCTGAAGCCTAGAAGGGCCCACTGAAGTCAGTTGGAAATGACTTGTAAGATCATTGAGTTCAAACATCAACCACCATGGCCATTAAACCATGTTCTGAAGCAAGCTTTGAGAGCACTTGTGCAAGAGAGACTCGCCTCAAGGTGATGCTTTTAAATGACACTTTAAAGGAAATAAATGCTTTCCTCAAAGACTAGTTCAGACCCTGCAGGAAGTGGTTCAACATCTCCCTCTTCCCAGTTATGGGAGCAGATTCATGGCAGTGCCCATTAAGAGGGGACCTCTGCATAATTTTCACTTCCCTTCAGGAGCTGCCCAAGTGCATTGGACCCAGCTGCTGTTCTGTTGTCTTCTGTTCAGGCAGTGGAGTCCTCTAGAGAAGAGTATGGTGAAAAATGAGGTTGCCTTAAAAGAGCAAGAAATGGAGTAGTTCGGTTGGCATGATCTTATCAAACCAGAGGTGATTTGGTGGAAAAGCAATGAGCTGGGGAAGTCAAGATGGTGACCTAATTCTGGGGAGCTGGGGCTCCCCTGCTTGTCAGCCACTATTACATGACAGCAGGCATGGACATAAGGCCTTTATCTGCTTAAAAAGCAGAGCTACACCACAACTTAACACCAGTGGCTCCCATAAGTAATGGCACAGCCAGGAATAAAATACCTGACAGGTTTTCACCATCTTCTGGTAACTTCAAGCAGCCTAGATGACATACCAAATGCAGCCTCATTTTGTACCCTTATTGAAATGCCTAGTGCACAAAATGCACAAAGTGCAGGTCGTCTGAAGATCCAAAGGCTACAAACTTCATCCAGGCTGATGTATAATGAACCCCAAAGCACATTATTACAATTACCTTGCATTTTGTAATTGGGGAAGTCTAGATCCATCTGTTTAGTGCTTTACCCAGAAAGCATTTACCTTAATTTACAGGTAATAGCTGCTGCTTGAAAATCCAGCTGCCAGAGCACAGTTAAGACATATAGTGGATGTTCAATGCTGTTCATTAGTTTAATGAAGGTGTCAATACTGAAGAAACTACTTTAAGTTTACCCTCATCAAACCTGGAGGTACACCTGCAGCGTTTCTTCCAAGTAAACCACCATCGCTTTGCACCACTCACTGAGTGTGGAAACAGGAAGGCTTGACAGAGCACTAAAATCCTTTGGAATCACTACCATGTTGCTAAAAAGAAGTTTCTGAAGTAGCATCTTACTATCAACTTGTTTGCAGGCATTGCCCACATCCCTTCAGCCTTTGAAGGAGGCTGTCCCTTGCCTTGTAGAAAATATTGTCCTTGAAGTGAGGACCCAGCTCCACATCACCTGGTGTGTGCTGTTGCAAATGTGTACTGAAAGTGCCTCAGAAATCAAATTTCTTAAACACTTTGTATTTTATTTCAAGTAAAAAGATGTGGAAAGTGGAAAAAAGTTAAAATAAATCCCTGCTCAATTTTCATTCCTTTTATTACCTCAGAGTTTTAATCTTCAAACTTTATAGATCTGGTTGTGTATTTGTCTATGAATACTTTTTTGTTGGCAGCAGGCTGAAATCCAAGACCAACTCCTCTGTGTTGCTTCAAGTTCATTGCTTTATCAAATTCCATCTTCAGAGTCTGCTGTAACTTCTCTTCCCCTTCCTTGTTCAGAGCCATGTTTGCTTTGTTTGTAGTTGCTGAGAGATTTTGGATAGACACAGCAGAGCCCTTTTTAAAGCCACCCATCAGTCTAAAAAACTTCATTTCTTTCTCAGGGCTTTGGAAAGTGGCTGTGCTCCACTGGCCCAATGTTGCACCCTGTGAAGCAAAACAAGGTTCATGATAAAATTAAATAATACCAAGCCCAAGGAAGGCAGTTTCTAGCCATGTACAATGAGAACAGCATCAGCTACAGGAACCCCACAGGGTTGACAGCTGGGAAGCAGCCATTCCAGGAGCAGCACCTCTCAAAGTTCATGGTGAAAGAGTGACATAACCCTGCATGAATGAATCTTCATTAGCATTTCAGTTCATTTAACTTGGAGACAGGGCTGAATTCACTGTCAGAATCTCCTTTCCCTCTGTCTTCAGGAGTCTTGGCTTTGCCGCCCTCTGGATAATATTTACCTAGCTCAAAGAGTCAGACATTGCCCAATCATTTCCCTTGTTCTTAGACAACTGTCAGACTTAATCCTCTCTCTTTCACTCTTGTCACTTTAAACAGTTATCTTTCTGTGTTCTGGTTGCCTAGTTAAGTAGCTGCTGTTTTGAAGAGTCTTCAGTCTGGCTCATATGCTTTCAGTAACATTTGCATTACTAATTACCACTAATACTGCAAGGGTACAAAAGTGAGGCCATGGTCTTATCTAACAGGACTAAATATAGCAGTTAAAGCCTTCCTTCCCTCGCAGTTTGCTGTGCTCTTGTATTTGCTGTATTCACCTTTCACTGTATCTTTGAACCAGCTCATTTCTTCAAGATTTTTCTTTTGCTTCTCTCCTTTGAGAGTAGAGGCAGTGTCCAAGTAAAATCAGAATCCAGCTGGTTGTGGATAACCCAAAGGTATATCATGAGATTCACAAAGTTTATGAGTTTGGCTTCATTATCTAAGGCTCTTATTTGACTCCTGAGCTATAGCTAGGAGCAGTGCAGCCATTTATAACTATTCTTGGCAGGACTGCTACTTCCCATTTTTTCTTTAAAACTGGGGGTGATATTAAAGGGAATAATGCTTAATCATTAATGAAACAGCCTGAGCTGGTTACACCAAAGGGAAAAATATTATGTAGATTCAGGGGTGTGTTTATGTAAGCCAGAATTCCTTCCAACTCAACAGTTGTAGCTTGCATGGAAACAGTCATTCTCCACTAGACAGCCAGCATGACACGCAGCATGCTTCCCAATAAAACAACCAAAAAGCAGGGCTGGAGTGTCACTGCCTATCAGAGGCCAGAACACCTGCTATTAAAAGCAAGCTATCTATCCATACTACTGTAGTAGTTTTAAATTGCTCTAAGACAAGCTGCTGTATAAGCCCAGGTCTGTGGCACAGATGCATGCACACATGCACAGAAATATGTCCTCCCTTTGGAATGGGAGACATCTGCACAGATGCAAAAATAATTATGGCTTGTCAAACCCTACAAATTGTTTTAAGTGAATTGCTGGCAGGCACTACACATAGCTTCTGCTGCAGCATTTCCAGCTCACTCTTTGGAAACTAATTCATCAGCTTCATGTAGCTTCCATTCTTCTGCATACTACTGGACAGAAACAGATCAGCACCAAAGCACTGAGATCCTCTGCCAAGGACGACACTTTTCTCAATGGCTTCAGAAACTATGGGATAGGTGCAGAGCTGTTGCGGTCTGCCTCCTGCTGTGTAAAAGCTTACACCAGCTGCTTCTAGAATCTGAAGTATATTCCAACTTTCTAGGTATACTGGTGTATGAACTCTGGATTACTAGCAGAGCTTCTTCTCCTGCATCTTACTCCCCCTGCTAAACACTACTGCAACAGTTTCCACTACCTTACTGTAAACCTGGCAGGAGGCTGGCTGAGTAGGATGAAAAAGCAACACAGCAAGCAGAAAAATGCTTCTGTAGCAATTTGTTGTGGCTCCTTCTCCAGAGGGAAGAAAATGTTGCTTTAGAGGAGTGATGATGGCAGTTAGAGCACTGCACAATACCAAATGTCAAGAGTTCACTGGTCAGCTCCTAGACTATCTGGAGATTGTACTAACTTTTCTGTAGCACAGTCTTATCTTTACAGCCAGAAGGAGGGCTCTTGTGCCAAGCCATTTACCCTAGCCACATACAAAAAGCCAGTGCAGTGCTTTTTTCAGGAGTTTGCTGTGTGACACAGTATTTCCACCAGGTTAAGGTCCAAGCTCATACATACCCGTTCCACTTTGGGGCTGAACATCTTTGTTTTGCCAGATTCTCTATCAATTTCTTCTTGCAGGGCTTGCCGCCTCACCTAGTGTGCAGAAAAGACAGCACAAACCACTATCTTCCATGTGTGACATGACAGTTAACTCAGTTCAGAATGGAAAGAGGAGGGAAGAATGGTGTTCAGAGAATGTTCAGAGTTTTGCATGTGATCCTTTCACACATTCAACACAAGAGCTGTGGTGTTTCTAGCAGTGTTTTAAATGAGTAGTTTGCTGTATCAGATAAGTTTAATCATCTAACTGTAGGCAACAGCTACACTGAAACAGCCAACACTGATGAGAGGCAAAGAAAGCTGTGTTTAACCTAATACACTACTTAGAAGCTTCAGACAGTGACTGGAGCTGTACATTTTAGACTTAACCCATGGAAGGTAAAGCACATTTTAAGCAGAGCTCTATTTAGGGAAACCCTGGCACAGAGGAGCAACAAAGCAGGGAGTTGGTTACAAAGTCTATGCACACACTGAATTCTAACTTGCTTTAAATCTTACACAGTGAACACAAACCATACCTTGTCTATGTTAACTTCATCAGTGTTTCCTTTTTTTTCCTGCACAATTGTTACATCATCCATATGTCCCTGTAAAACAGCAAAAAAACCCAACCAACTTGTCTGAGTACTTTTATCCATTCTGGTTCATTAGAATTTACACAGCTCTGGCTATGAAAAAGCCACTAAGCAGTGCAGTAGTACTGTTCTGGGGCAAGAAGAAAGAGTCAGATCTAAGCCAGAAATGCCAATTCAACCTGTTTTTTTTTCTATGGAGAGACTTTCTTCCCCAGGGAAGAGATCCTTCTTTTTTTTGTTGTTTTAGCAAAGGATAAAGCATTTTTTGAAATCCACACATTGAAATGGCCCTGACAACCTGACTGGCACATACAGTAACAGTTGCAGACAGGGTCATTTCAAATTAAACCAGTTCACAGGAGCTTCAATTTATACTTGAAATAAGGGACAGAAAGAGCAAAAGGTAAAAGAAGTTACAAATTTAAACTTGGTAGTAAGATAAAGGCACAGGATAAGCTTGAGGCCTGTTGATGCCACTTGCCACTTAAAAAGCCCCAAACAAACTGACAACCCAAACCCCTACCCAGAGAGCTGCAATGTGCTGTCTGTAACAAATGCAGAGTAGATGATGGTCCCAAGGAGCTCCTGGTCTGCCAAGAGCACAAGGAGACGTGTGACACATACATAAAGCATCTCCTGCAGTGGCAGCAAACAGAATGTTAGATCCACATTGAGAGCAAGGAACAGGGCAGAGCAGGAGCAGAGCAGCTAGGGTGGCAGTGGATGGGCAGGATGACAGGAGGAAACCCACAAGCAGCCAGATATTGGTAACTCTTCCACAAAGTGCAGCCCTTCAGCAGCTTTTGGTCTCGCTGACTGACATTTCAAGATCATTCCCCTCAGCCTTTCTTTCCTAAATTCCTAATAAAGATAAGATTTGGGGGCATCCACTGTAACAGGGTATGTAAGCAGTCCAGGATACTGGTACACTAGAGCCATAAGCTTTAGACAAGCCTGGTAGAGGTGGCCAAAGGGAAGATCTATTGATAGAGCTAACATAGTAACCCAAGCATGAAATAGCCAGGGAACACTAAGAGAAAGAAAAGATTTGTAACATACTTCTGTCAGCAGAAGCTGCTGTTATTTTTCTGAGGGCTTACAGTTTCATTTAAAGCCATGAATGATTGACCTTGTTTTCCAAGCTACCTTTTATACATGGATTTCACAGACAGAGGATTACAAGGACCATTTAAATGCAAGAACACTTGTCTGCAGTAAGGAGCACTCATTCTCTTGGATGAAAAGAAAAAAACAACATAAAACTTCATCCCAGTTTACTTCTAGATGGCTTGGTACTGTCTTTTCAGATCTATTAACACAAGCAGGATTGCTGTTGTGACAGGACTCTGCAAACAGCTGCAGTGGTTTGGTTTTTCTAGCTGGAAGGTTAAGTGGCAGATAAGGAAGGAGGAAGGGTGCACCCCTGTCCCTGCAAGTCACTGACCTGCTGAAGGCTACTGCATGGTGAAAATCACCCCCTCTGGAGGTGTGCCAATCTTCCCCCACTGCATGGCAGGGGAGCACATTATGATATCTGCAGGCAAAGAACTTCAAAGGAGAAAACTGAGTTCTTACTCCTCCTCACTCTGCCCAAGTTGACTGTAATAGCATCCAATGAGAAAAATACTCACTGATAGGAAGTGGGTGTCACTTCCATACTGGTTCTAAGAACTTGTTCTCCTGCTTGCTGCACAAACCCAAGAGAAGTTTTTTCCAAGGCACATGGCAGTGTGTGTGTCACACCACAGACTAGGAAATGTTTCATGACTATGGCACAGTTAAATGCAAGACTGACATCAGCCATTCACTGCAGCAGTGTCTTTTGCCTGGCCTAGGTTCCTATAGAACTGATTTATCCAGACTTCTGCATCTTCAGAAAGATGTCTCTGAAGTAGCTTTTATTAAAGGACAGAGGTGGATACAGGAAAGAGAAACACAACATATATCACCCTATGCCCTTCTCCTCAATTGTTTCCAAGCTGTTTGCTGTGTTTTCCATTGCAATGGGTCATACAAGTTTACTTGTTATTGCTAGGCTTATCTTGCCTCCACAGAATGTGGAGCAGCTGCAAGAATCCAAATAATGTCTAACAGTCTCCAAGGTGATGTCAATTTAATTAGAAAGTAATCCCAGCAACAAAACCACCTTGTCCTTCAAAAGGTCAGGAGGAGAAACCTAAGTACAAAGCCCCAAACATCTGCTCACCTCATGTCTGGAGCACACACAGACTCCAGACACAAACCTTTGTGGGAAAACCCTGTGCCTGGGTCTCAAGGAAAGGCTTCTCTAACTCTGTATTTAATTATTAGCACTCAGCACCAGAAAACACTCTGTTCCCACCGCAAATCAAGACGCTGCATACACGAGCGCAAACAAAGCAAAGCACACCATGAAGTGTGCTCGAGAGGCAGCTAGTGCTATGGGCTCCTGCTTTATAAGCTAGCCCTGGTTTACAAAGATCTTCAGTGATGCTTCACTAACTGCTGCCTGACTTTTAAAGAAGCCAAGCATTCAAAATGCTTGATAAAAACCAACTGGAGTGCAGCTTCCCATCAGCTCTGAAAATAAACCCAAGCCCCTAATGACTTCCAATAAACTGTTTTCAAAGCTGTTGAAGCAGATAAAACTACAGCTAGGTATCTATTGAATTTGTATGCATCTTACAGCTTAAATCCCAATGATAGCAGAGGTTAAGCATGCAGGCACTAACTTGAGGCACTTAAATAGCTTTAAAATACTATTTCAACCAGAATGAACAAAAAAAAAAAGGGGGGGGGGGGGGAGTTAAAGCAATAAAGCCAAATTTTAACAGCCTTAATAAAAAAAGAAATCAAGGAAGCCTCTATATTGCAACTCTTTCATCAGTTCCTCTCCATCTTTGCTTCACCTCAGGAATGGCAGTACTGTGAGACTCTGGGATAGGATTTCCTTTAAAGTCAGTCTGGATGCAATTCCAGTTACCTTCAGTTGGAACTTGCATGGCTCTTGTGTCTGTCTTGCACAGATTTATTTATGTAAGGATTTGTTTAGGTTGTTCTCTAGCATTTTTCTATCAGAATTTATACATCAAGGCAAATTTGCTCAGGTTAAATGACATGGTAAGAGTGTTGCCATTTTGCTGAGAGCAGGTGAAGGAGGGGTAGAGAGCACTTATGGCTGTATGCATTAGCTCTTGTGCCAAGACTTGCTGTTAGCTGTAATATTTCTATTTTCACAATTTAAACACTAGATGACTGCAGCATTCAAAAGTACTTTGCCATGCTTCACAACTATTATGTGCTGAAATGGAATGAAGCTGGAGGTGGGGAGATTCAGGCTAGATGTGAGGAGGAGGTTCTTCACCATGAGAGTGGTGAAGCCCTGGAATGGGTTGTCCAGGGAGGTGGTCGAGGCCCCGTCCCTGGGGGTGTTTAAGAGCAGGCTGGATGAGGCTCTGTCCAGCCTGATCTAGTGTGGGGTGTCCCTGCCCATGGCAGGGGGGTTGGAACTAGATGATCCTTGTGGTCCCTTCCAACCCTGAATGAAACTATGAAACTATGAAATCAGATGATCCTGTTTCTCAAAACTCAGAGGAAGCCTCTATTGACCTAAATACAACCTAAAGGTCTGAACAGGCAGAACAACCTGCAAAATAGGAAACTGCTGACCTGAACAACCTTAGCAGGAGGGTGCAAAGATGCCCTCTTCTTCACAACTTACCAGTGTCTCATGTCCCACGTCTTCTTTTTTGATCTTTTTTGTATTTGCATTTGAACCTGGCTCTTTAGCACAGTCCTGTGGTGCTTCTTTTCTTCTTTTTTTGCTCTTCCTGTCACAGAGCATATGATTACTATTGCATAATACCCTATCTACAGTGTCCCCTGTGACATATTGGGCTTGCTTCACTTCACTCTCTTTATCCTTTATATTGCTTTCTAGTACTGCTGGGTTTTGGCTTTTAAATGCACTGTCATTGGTTAAGTAAACTTTTGAGTGTGTTGTTTCCTTCTCCTCTTCTTTCTGCATCTTCTTCTTTTTATTCTTGCTGGCTTTATGATCCTTGATATTCTTCCTGCCTTTTTTTCCAGAAAGCTCTTCTTCCTCCAGCATCACTTCTTGCTGTGCTGGGAGATGCTTACCAGCACCTCTCTGACTGTACTCCACATTATCTTTGTATGCTATGGAAGAAACATCTTTGCTTCCCTTCTTTTCCCTTTTGGCCTTTCTAATACTTCCAGAGTTCTCAGCAGTGTCCTCTTCCTCTCTATTTGTCAATGTTCTTTGCCTTTTTCTACAGTCACTTAGTGTTGTGGTGCCATCAGGAACTTCACAGGTGCTGTACTGGTTATCTGCGGATGGTGAAACGGAGTCAGACTTCTCTTTGTTTTTCTTCTGTTTCTTTCTTCTCACATAACTCTCCTCATCATTCTGGACCATAGCTGTTGCACAGCTTTGGCCCATAAAAGCTTTTTGTTGTGCAATACATTTGTGGGTTTTTTTACCAATGTTTTCAGACTGTTTCTGTTCACTGTCCTGGATGCCCTCTAATGAAAAACCCCCTTTCTTCTTTTTTTTCTTAGTTTCTTCACCACCCACACTGGAATCAGCCTTCTTTCTGCTTTTTTTGTGAGCAGATTCATATTCTTTAGTACCATCTGTATGATGGTTTGCCAGCTCCACATCAGTGCTCTGCTTATTCTCCAATGATAAGGAGGAATGACAATGCATTTTTTTCTTCTTTTTTTTGAGACTTTTAATTTGTTCCTCTGATTCCTCTTGGGGTTCTGTATCCAGATGGCCTTCCAAATGCACAAAGCTTTCTGAGGGTGTTTCTTTCAGCAATTCAGAGTCACAGCTATCTTTTTTGGTTTTCTTTTTCTTCTTCTTCCTCTTCAGTTCTAGCTGGTCTAAACATTCATCCTCTTTAAACTTTTCCTTCTTCTTCACTTTTGTTTTTGTCCGAAGTTGGTCATCACCCTCAGTTTCAATGACAATTTGTACATCTTTCTCAATTTTAATGACAGTCTGGCTCCTACTGCTTTTCACCTTTTTCTTCTTCTGTACTGGTTCCTCGTGATCTTTTCTCTTTTTCTTTACTATCATTCTAAAACAGTGGAATGAAGTTGTAAGTGCACTGCTTCACAAAGGTGACACAAGTCCTACCCCATTTGGCCTGCCTTTATTCTAAAACCACCCCATACCTCTCCTTGTCCCCAGCACTCTTTTTACAGTTTAACAATCTGCTTTCTGTGATGGAGAGCCAGAACTGCAGGCAGCACTGCAAGTACAGCCCTACTGGCGTGCTCAGGGGGTGATTATTTTGTGTCCTGTTCCTTAGTGCTGCCCTATTTTGTCACTTTCTGTTTGTCTTTTTGACAGCTGCCAGCCATGGCATTTTCACTGAAATACCTACCCTCTAAAAATCCTTCCTAAGCGACAAGACATACGCTGATGGATTTACACATTGGTATAAAGTGCTTTTCCACATGTGTATGACTTTTCACTTATGCAACACTGAACTTCACTTTATTGTCCACTTCACATGAAGATGTTTTAAGGTACCTTATTTATTACCTTGAATTTACTTCTGTTTGCAGTTTCTCATCCTTGCTGACTCCCTTCTCAGGACATTTATGCCTATGACCAGGTTACAGCAATGTGAAGCCTTTGGTGCCTACCCGTGACACTTGCCTCACTTTGCTGAGGCATCTGTATTCATACTTATTTATCATCTTGGGATGTTTAATCCACAGGATCTGTGTGCCCCTTGTACTGCACCTTGTCAGAACCCTTTACAAAAACCAAAGCGTGCCGTAGTGCAGCTCTGCCTGTTACCCGCACGCTGCCCAGGGCTTGCACACAAAGCCAGGCCGGGTGTGTGCGCTCCTGCCCTTTGCTGGGCCCAGCTGTGCCAAACCGGCCCGCAGGGAAGGGGGTGGACCCGCCGACCGATCCCAGTTTCAGGGGACCCCCTCCTTATTAGCTACGCGCACGCAGCCCACCTTCGGGGCCCATTCGATGCAAGGGGCAGGGCGCGGCGCAGCACTTCGTTATCGCCCCGCACGGACACCGCCCGGCTCGGCCCCAACACCCCCCACCAGTGGCAGCCGCCCGGGGGAAGCCCCGGGAGGGCCTCAGCCGGGCAGACGGTTCCCTCAGGCCGCCCCGCCGCCGCTTACCTGCCGCGGGCCACGTGCAGCCCCCGCCGCCCCGCGACCCGGAAGGGGAACGCGGCCGCGCCCGCCCCTCGCCGCGACTGGCGGAGCGGTTGCTGCGGCAACGCGGCGCGGCATGGCGGCAGGCGGGCGCGCGCCGGGCCTGCGGGAGCGCGTGTGCGCAGGTGGGAGCGCTTGTCCCGCCGCAGCCAGCGGCAGGGGAGACCCCGTCCTGAGGGGGCCGCGGGCTCTGTGAGGGTGGCCGCGGCTCTGACTGGGCTCCGCGCCCTCGCGGCGAGAGGCCCCCGAGCCGGGCAGCTAGTGGTGTCCCGTCTCGGTTACTCGGGCCCTTTTGGGGCTGCCCCTCACTGCTGCTGGTGCAGCCGTGGGGGCACCGGTTCCCCTACCGGCGCTGTGGAGTGAAGCCGGCCCTAAGGAGCGGATGGGGTTGGCTGCATCTGCCCGCGACAGGTGCTGAAAGCCTCCCTTCTCCCCCCCGAGTGGGGCTGGGAGCGCATCCGCTCGCTCGCTTTGCGCTGCCTCTGATCGCTGTCATCTGACAGAAACAAACCTTCGTGTGCGCTGCTGCTGTTGCTGCTAACAGGGCCAGAAGCGTCTGGCTTCCTACAGCGGTGCTACGGACGCTGGTGCACCCCGTAGTGCCCCGTGCCCTGCCTGGGTGTAGCTTTGGGGGCTCTCCTGGTAGGGGGCTCGGTTAGTGCCTTGGGAGAGCAGAGCGGTGACAGTGTAGCTGCTGCCAGGTAAATGCAGCTGATAAAAGAACCTCTGTCCTCAGAGTCCCATTCTAAGGGCAAAAGTCCTGCCCTTTTCCTACCATCTGAGAGCACTGTGACTGGTTGGGAAGCTGAGACCACTCTGGAGTCTTGTGGTGTTCAAATGAGACACTCCTCATTTAGAACTTCATAGTGCCTCAAAGCAGGTATTTTCTGTGACAATGGCCATTTTTAGTGGTGCTTATTCTCACATACTACACGTGGAAGTAGCAATGCCAGTAAATCTCCTAACTACAGTGGTAGGAGGCTAAACCTGCTGGGTTTGGCTGTAGGGATTCCTGCATTGTGTAATCTGTAAGTGATTTTTGTATCAGGTCTAACACCCTCCTTTACTTTCCACCCCATAATCTATGTGGGTCACGTACTGCTTTTGCCTTTTGGAGACAGTACTACTTGGCAATGTCCTGGGGACTTAATTGCTGATAGAGGAATTCAAGTTGAAAAGCACTGTTACATGCTACTTAAATTAATGGTTCATTCTGGACAGGCATCTGCATTTTACTTGCATTAAAAAGAATTTAAACTATTGTTTGAAAGTCTTCCCAGTAAGAGGTTCTTTTATCACTGGGAACCTTGAACTAGATTTAAAGCCAAGACAAGAAGCTCTAAAGTTCTCATTTATTGTAAGGTACTAGGTTTCATGTTAAGTATTTGCTGTATACAGTTGGTGTGGCTCCAAACTAGAATATGTGCCTTCAGAAAATGGTTGTGTAGGAGGAAGGAGAGAAAGAGACTTGGGGGTGCTGGTGGACAAAAAGCTCAACATGCGCTCTCAATGTGCACTTGCAGCCCGCAAAGCCAATCAGATCCTGGGCTGCATCAGGAGAAGTGTGGCTAGCAGGTCGAGGGAGGTGATCCTCCCCCTCTACTCAGCCCTGGTGAGACCCCACCTGGAGTACTGTGTCCAGTTCTGGAGCCCCTATTACAAGAGGGATGTGGAGGTGCTGGAACGTGTCCAGAGAAGGGCCACAAGGATGATCAGAGGGCTGGAGCACCTCTCCTATGAGGACAGACTGAAGGAGTTGGGGCTGTACAGTCTGGAGAAGAGAAGGCTCTGAGGTGACCTCTGGAGACCATGTGGCCTTCCAGTATCTGAAGGGGGCCTACAGGAAGGCTGGGGAAGGACTTCTCAGGATCTCAGGTAGTGATAGGATTAGGGGGAATGGAATGAAGCTAGAGGTGGGGACATTCAGGCTGGACGTGAGGAGGAAGTTCTTCACCATGAGAGTGGTGAAACCCTGGAGTGTGTTGTCCAGGGAGGTGGTTGAGGCCCCGTCCCTGGGGGTGTTTAAGAGCAGGCTGGATGAGGCTCTGTCCAGCCTGATCTAGTGTGGGGTGTCCCTGGCCATGGCAGGAGGGTTGGAACTAGATGATCCTTGTGGTCCCTTCCAACCCTGAATGAAACTATGAAACTATATAAACAAATATGTTTTTAAAGTCTTCTAGATAAACGTTGTACTTTTTACTTTTAGAGTATGAAGCAGAATGGCCTCCGTTTCCAGGTGTTCATGAATCCAAGCATGGATCTGTGAGTATAGTTCAAGTTTAAAAAAAAAAAAAGCCTGCTTAAGGCTGGTTTTAAAAGATTTGAAGGGACTAAATGGCAAAATGAGGTAGCCACAGAGTCAGCTTATTCATAACATGAAAACAAAACTGTGTTTTGCTAACAGCTTCTGTGAATCAGCAAATGTAATATTCCAAATCACTGCCTTTATTTAAAGCAGCTTGGGTAGTGCTATCCCAAAAATAGAGTGCCAGCTGTGTTTGGCTAGTGCAGCTCGCTGGCTTTTGGCTGCAGCTGCTTCACAGGCGGGGCTCTGAAGCCTGCAAAGATCTCCTTGGGGCGGTGTGGGGAGCAGACTGGGCAGGGCCATAGGCAGGAGGGGGGAGCAAGTGCAGCAAAGGAATTATGCCTCAATGTCACCTGTGATAGATCACTTCAGTGTGGCCACTGAAATTAGTGGAATTCAACCTGATCAGAGTTGCTTGAAGTCTAATTCTGCCCAAATAAGTCTAGGAAGATCTGTGGCAGACATAAAAACTTAAGGAAGGCAAACCACTTTTAAAATCTTTATTCCCAGTGCTCCTAGGAGTAGCAGAATTAAGTATTTGGGGCATTAGAGTTAATCTTCATTTAACTTAGGCATTTTTGTAGATGTATCTATCTTACTCAAATACTTTGTTGTTTTAAAAGCATTTTAAGAGGTTGTAGTTTGAATTGTCAGACAGTTGGCCTGTTTAGACCTATCCTGTTTCCAGAAATGAAACTGTCTTCATTACAGGCTGTTATTAAATTGGAGTAGTGAACTCTGCTTGGGATATCAGCCTGTGCATAATATGTACAATGCCTTCTGTTAGGTTTGGGTGTTGTTATTGTGCTGGAAATTGCAGATTATATATATTTTTTTAAAGGTGTAATTATTTGTTTTAAAGCACTTAGAAAATGTTAAAATAATTTAACAATTTAATTAGAAATCACAATTCCTTTGTTTAACTAACCTTAGGATTTTTCCTGTTGGGTTGGCTTCTGCATTTTTGCAGAGGTATTTATATAGGTTGCATTGATCTTGAACAGGTATCTTTAGAAGCAGAAATATTGCAGCCCTTGCATATGGAACAATTTCATTCAGCCCCTGAAGCTGATACGGCTGTCCAACAGTTGCTCCCCATTCCCCAGACAGCAGAACCACTTCCAGAACCACCTGATCCCAAAACATGTAAGTAGGAGCATATTATCTTGAGCCCCGCTGTGATGATTTTTCTTGTGCTTGGCAAGGGTTTGTTGAATGTTAACAACAGCTATAGCAGCTTTTCTTGAGTGGAGTTTGCATGATTAGACCCCTAGTTTGTAAGAAGGAACCAGCTTGACCACTTGGTGGGTGAGAGAAAGCTCAGCTGGTGCATTACAAATCAGCAGCATTGTCTAGCTGTTAAGGTAGTTCCCTTCTGAATAAGGGACTTCTATTTATCCTCTTAAATCAGAGAGAGGCAAGCATTTCTTCCTCTAATTTAATGAGGCAAAACAAGGATCAATAGACTAAATAGACAATTGGGTTTGAAAACTGCTTTCACAAGGTTATCTCTGCCCAGCTGATTACATATTAGAGTGGAAATGGCTCTAAAGTTTTGTCCTTCCATTTTTGTCAATTTCTATACTTGATAAAGTTCACCACCTAGGAATGCATTTTTTTATTGTGTATTTCAGCCTTTTTATGTCTTCTGTTCATTCTTGCACATTAGGAATTCCTGTTGATGGTCACAAACAGTGTTAGCCTTGGAAAATATATATATATATGTATATAGTGTCCTTCCAGTTATGAACATTTTCTGGCAGCACATGAACCAATTAAAGGTATAAAGCAGAGAGAAAATTCAGTGCTTCAGGGGTGTTGCCAAAAAAGAACTCTTCTATGATTTAATCTTCCCTTGCCACACCAAAACCTGCATACTTAGTGCATGGCAGGCAGCCTGGCTTTAAATCAAGGACAGCACTTCAGCTGCTAACCACTCCTGCTTGTCTAAGGTCCTAATAGGCTTTGTTTTGCTCACCTTTCTGAGGGACATGATCTTATGGCTTTGTTCAGGGTCATGGTCTGGCCCAATGAACTTGAGTTCTTCCATGTTCAGTGTCTTTACTAGAAGGGGCAGAAGGCTCCTCCACTTCCCCCAGTCTGTAAGTTGATGGTGAAAAGTCCTGTTAGGAAAAGTGGAGATATGAGGAAGTGCTGAGAAGGAAACAGCTTGAGCTTCCCAGCTGAGCAAGCATGTAGCTATTAGGCTACATGTGGAGCATGGGCAATAGCACTGCTGGGCTTTGGTGATGCTGACTGCAGCTGCTTTTTTCTGCAATGAAATCAGTGATGCCAGTGCTTGTGAACACATGGGTAGTATGGTGTAGACCTGATGTGAGGGCAGTGCAGTCAAACGTAAGAGATATGTCAACCCAGATAGCCCTCCCCAGCTAGCAAAAAATTGGTGTATGGAGTCATGTTCCTATTTCTGAAGGATCTGGCAAGTAGGAAGTAAGAAAGAGGCATATGCTCTGTAAGAGTACATCAGGCATACAGGCATTCAGTATTCCTAAGGTTGGAAGGGACCTCAAAGATCATCAAGTCCAACCTGTCACCCCAGACCTCATGACTAGAGTAGGGAGGACACTACTGCCCACTGCAGGCTTTGAACTCACAACCTTCCCATTAAGGGTCTGATGCACTACCAACTGAGCCACTTGAAGTAAGTGTGAGAAAGAAATCACAGCACTACTGGAATATAATCTTTGGTTTGCCTTCTGTCTAGAAATTCAGTTTTATGACCAACTCTGTTACTGCAGATGGCAAAGGGCATGAGGGTAGGTACCGAGGGCCTGAGTGGTCTGACTGTAACTTCCCTGAGTTCAGTGCAGGCTCATTTCCTTTCCTTTCCTTTCCTTTCTCTCAGGGTAAATTAGTACACTCTGCTTTTCGTTTCCATGGTTAAATTGCTTCTGGTGTTCCAAGCTCACTCATTTAAAGCCAAGTCTGACATCTCTGAGGCACACTGTGGTTTGCAGTGGTGATGCACCTTCAGTTTCAAATTTACTCAAGTTTATGTTGTCTTGGCTGAAGAGAAGACACATTTCTGGCTGTATCTGAACTGTGAGTGAATCTGTTCAAGCTGTGCTGGTATTGATACAATGACTGATACCTACTGCATGGAATCTAATGTCTGTTAGATAGTTGTGAAGTTTTTGTTTCAAAAAAGACATGTTGTTGAAATCTCAGTGCTTACCTGTAAGTAAAGGCTGTACTCTTTTGCTCAGGTTCTCCTGGAGAATACTTAGAGCATTTCATATTCCCAGTGCTCTTACCTGGAATGGCTGAGCTGCTGCATCGAGCAAAGAAAGAGAAGTGTTTTGAGGTCAGTTTTCAGCTCTCATTTCAAATCATTGACAGGAAGTTACAGCCTTTTATATCCCAGGCTGTATTTCTTTATTTGATCTTTTGCAACAAAACCAAACCACAGTAATATGAAATAACAAATCTTGAGTTGTTTTGGATCTGGTCTTAAATGTTGTTTTCTCCAGTAATTCAGAACAGATTGTATACTGCACACACTCAATCATCATGCCAATCTCCAGCTCATAACAAATCCTCCTTAAATATCCAGTTGTTTCAAGCCTAAGTAGTGTTGAATTTTAGAGAAGCAGGCTTCCTTTCAGATTTATGCCCATCATTCCTCTGAGGGTGCCATAAAGAACTCAAGTTTTACTTGACCATTCAATTTCTTTTGCTGGGCTTGGCATCCTCATAGGGGTGTATTTTGTATTTTAGAGTTTTAATGCTCTTAATTTAATTCCATTTAATGGGAGAGCAGAGTATTCAGCATTAATGAGCTTATAAAAGCTGTACATTTAAAAAATCATTGCTTGCTACATATGTTTTTATGCATTTCTTTTCTCTGTCTGTGTGTAAAAACACCTAGAGAAACATTCCTCATTGTGTGGGGGGAATGCTTGAAAGAGAAGCATTACAACAGGTGCAAAATAAAGCTCATTGTATGACCAATGCCTAACTCACAGAGCAATAGATTAGGTACTGGGAGCTGTGGGGTTCTCCATCATTTTTGCTATTTTCTCCAAGCACAGACATTTGGGTTTTGCTGTTGTTTTCTATTTCTTTCCTCCTTTCTGTCACCCACACTTTGCAGTGTAAAACCTTTCTCTCTCTTTCTCTTTTATGCTGCAGCTGAGCCTTCTCTTACTTGCAGCTTCACAATGTAAAGATAAATGACATAAATGACAATGAAAACATCTCCCTTTCCATACATGATACACACAGTTTGTGCTCTTAGGGTTGCAGATTAAAATGTTCTAGACTAAGATGATAGTGAAGTGAGGAGAAATTGGTGTTGCTAGGTGGTTATTAATTATCTTGGGTCTAGGAGGTGAGGAGAAAGTTCTTCACAGAGAGAGTTGTTAGCCGTTGGAATGGGCTGCCCAGGGAGGTGGTGGAGTCACCATCCCTGGAGGTGTTCAAGAGGAGATTGGATGTGGCACTTGGTGCCATGGTTTAGTTGTCATGAGGTGTTGGGTGACAGGTTGGACTTGATGATCTTTGAGGTCTTTTCCAACCTTATTGATTCTATGATTCTATCTGCCTCCTCTCCAACTACAGAACCTTCCTGTTGCAGACATTCTGAGAACAGACACTGTGGAACAATTTGTTAACAATACTGTGCGTGCTCTTTGCCCCTGACCTTTACATGCCTGGTACAGCCAGAAACACACAAAGCGTTCCAGGCCTGAGTGGACATGCTAGCACTGCATTTCAAATCCCAGTCTGTACAGTTAATAGTAGGGAGTTACATCAAATTTTGTTCAGTGTTCACTAAGCTTGTGTGTCTATATGTTTTATATAGGTGTGTATGCATTTATAGCCTGTGGTTAATACAAGGGAAATAGTAAGATGGTTCATTTACATGTCATTGTGGCATGGCATCCCTGTACACCACTCCTGCCATGATATTTATACATGTTTCATCTGTTCTTGGCTAGGCAATGTATTATTCATCACACTTTTAATGAAATTTGTCTTGATGTTTTTTGTTTAGAGGTAGCTCATGCCCTTTAAGAGGAAAAGGCATGCCTTACAGCTGGCTTAAAATGCAGACCCTGATAGATGTTACCTATTTCAGAGGGCAGTAAACCAGCACTTCATAGGAAAATGTGAGAATTCTTAAAACAATAGTTCAGTTTTGAACTCTGGACAAGTCTAAAGGTTATTTCATCTATTTTTAATCCAAAAAATGTTTGCTGAGTTTCAGTGGTATATAAATTAGAAAGTATCTGTTCTGAATGTGGATTGTGTATGGATCTGTTGTTTTATAGTGAACTAATAAACCCAAGTTCTTTTCTAGTGCATGAAAACTTCACAAAAATCAGTACATCTTATCAAAAAAGACATTAAGTGATTTTAGTTCTTACTTGGAAGAATACTCTTGCTATTGGGGAAGGAAGTTTAGGAAAGCAAGCTTATGCCAGATGATGATTTTCCACTGTGATATCATTTTTTCCCCTTGTTGAACAATAGCTAGTAAAACAATAGCTCCTTTTGCTTGCCATATGACTGAGTATTTGTGTTCTTTCTCATCAGTGACCAGGTGCTTGTACTTGGACATTCTGTTTCCTTATCTGACCTAAATATGTAATTGCTAATTATACTTCTGTTTCATAAGGGATGTGGTCTTCCACGTGGATTTGGAGGAGGGGGGGAAAAAAAAGCAGCTATGATTTGCATTAAACTTGGTGGTGGGTTTCTGAGGGCCCTCATTTTGATCCTAAAAATCACTTCCAGTTAGTGTGGTTTTTAGGATCAAAACCAGAGCCTGTAGAAACCTAGAGACAGTTAAGGGCAAGGAGAAAGGATCCTATGATAAACACACCAGAAGACAGCTTCAGAAAAATAGGAGGAGGACAAGAAGTAGAAAGATTCATGGAATTCATGAGAGAACAGATGAGGAACATGATTAATTGTGATTAAACTAACTGAAATCATGAAGGATGAGAACAGAATACTGGGTTTGGGTTTTGGCTGGATATGAGTCATTAAGGCCTGTGAAGGGCATCTCCAACAGAATAAACCAGTGGAAGATTAATGGAAGATCCAAAAGAGGAACAATCAAACTGACTTCAGTCAGTGTTGAATGAGCCTGGGAGAAGAGAGAGCAAATTGCCAGGGAGAAGGAAAAGTGGGCTTCAGATGAGAGGCCCTAAAGGTTTTCATGTTTTGAAGGAGAATGAAGATGAATGAGAAGAGAATGAAAGCTTAAACAGATTTGTTTAGCAATTGAAATTGGGGTGAGATCAGATCATGGGAGCAAGGAAGGAATTCAAGGAAGGGATCTGGAAGTACTCATGCATGTCTGGAAAGGAGGAATTGTAGAATCAGATGGGAAGGTCAGGAAAGGGAGATAGCTGTGCTGAAAGTAGTTGCCTTGTGTAGGAAAGAAATTGGCGAGACCTTGTTTGGAAGGTGATACAGAAACATAACAACCTAACACTGTGATTTCAGCTGAAATAGTCTCTCTTGCACTGTGTAATGCCTGAGAACGATCTGAACAGCACAAACCCAGAAGACCCACCAGCTGCTGGCTGTGTCTGCAGACTTCAAACTGACAGAAATATGAGAACAGTCTGCAGAAGCCTCATTTTTAAATTAGAGATGAAAGAAACCTATTAGGTTGCCCAGTGTATTCCCTTGCAGGCTTTCCACCCCCCCTACTATAACTTCTCCTGTACTTTATCCTATCTGCTGTCAAATGTCTCCAGGGAAAGCCTATTTTCTTAAATCCTTCCTCTCACAAGAACTGACTAATGCACTAATTTTTCAGCATTAAAGCTAAATGACATTTAAATGTTTTTATTAGCATAACTCTTGATTTTTCTTTCTGATTAGCCATCACAGGAGGCCACTGTATCAGACCCTACCATTGAATGTGTTGTCTATAGAAGTATGATAGACCAAGGAAAGTGAAGGGGAGGTTTCCTAATGACTTTGCCATCTCCTGATTGTCAGTGTTTTTGCATGGTTATTACCAAGCACATCATATTTACACTGGAAAATGGAAAATTAATTCTGAGCATGAGTAGTTTATGAACACATCTGCAAGTGAACAATGCACACTGGGCAGATATTTCCTGTGTTTATCCTGATTTGTGTAGCATAGGAGGAATGTGTCAAAGGCAGGTCAATTTATGTCATTTTTCCCCCCCCCTTTTATGAATGCTGACTGCTGTGCAACTAATGATTTAATTCATTAGCAAAGTGAACCATTTCCTGGCCAAAAAAACCCCCAACAACAACAAAAAACCAACCCCAAACCATAATAATAATAAAAAATACTCAGCTTGACCAAATTCTTCCCTGAGAATTTCACTGGATCTAACAAGGAGGAAGGCAAGATGAATTTGATTCCTTTGGTGATGGCTGTTTTGACAACACTGTTCTGATTGTTCTTTCTCGCTGCAAAGGAGAAGCAATCTGCTTAAAAGAGGTTAAATTACAACTACTAGATTAAATTGGATTTTGTTGCCAAAGTATAGAATTTATTCTCTGAAACAATTCACTAAGTAATAGGACCCAGTTTCCTCCTGTGAATGAGAACAGCTGTGCAGAGATGACCAGACTCTGCTATTTGTTTTCAGCTACTGTTCAAGTCAAGATTTGCCCATTTAATATCTGAAATTGCCTGTAGAAAGCTCTCCAGTGGTGTTGCTCTCTGGAAGCTCAGGTGTTTGGCTTCTCAAAGCAGCACTTGGTGTCAGCATGGCAGGTGTGAAAATTCCTTAGGGAGAAATGGAGCTTTCTTCACAGACAAGGACTCTAAGGGAGCACTCCATGAACCCAAAAGCTTTTGTGGTCATGAGGCACATCATAAAGGCACTTGGGGATCAGGACTGATAATTATTTTGCAATGTTCTCTTTTTCTTTTCTCCCCCCCCCCCCCTGCTTTTTTTTGTTTTCCTTTCTTTAAAGAAGTTCTCTTCTTTTTGATGTGGGAGTCAGAGTGTATGTCTACCAAGAATACAATTTACTTAGAAAAGTAAAAGCTTTCCAAGTATCATCTAATGATGGAACACAGTCTAACTCTAAAATTCACATTTGTCACCCCCTGGCTAAGTGACTGCCCTGTGTTCTTCCCTGGGCAGTCAGCATCTTGGGTAATGTTCCTCTTCCACTTCACCTGTGGCTGAAGTAATACACTGACCTCCAAATTATGCCATGTGCCAATTCTCTCAAACTTTGAAAAAATTATGTCAAGTAGAGCACTTTATTTCTGCCTCACTGTTCACATCTCCCAGTCCTTTTTGCATCAGATTCTTGTGAAACATGACTGGTGAGGATGAGAGGTCAAGTAATCTGACATGCCTTATATATCCAATTACCTACCTGTTACATTTCTCTTAGCAAGTACTTGGAAGTAGTACCTTCATTTCTTACACTTCAGTCAAGACTCCAACCTCTTTCATGACATTTAGCAGTTCCACAAATGTTTGACTAGTATGAATTGTTTTCCTAAACAAGAATCATTGCAATTGAATCTCCCTTTGTCAGGGCAAGTATTGCCTGCTGGCTGGGAGCTAGGCTTTCTCCTAGCTACGTGGCTGCTGTTTGTTCTGCAGGGGCTTAATGTCTGTTAGTATTCACACTCTGGCTGTGTACATCCATAACACATCTAATCACAGTATCACAGTATAACCTAGGTTGGAAGAAACCTCGAGGATCATCGAGGCCAACCTATCGACACATACCTCATGTCACAGTGTCTAAACCATGGCACCAAGTGCCACGTCCAATCTCCTCTTGAACACCTCCAGGGACGGTGACTCCACCACCTCCCTGGGCAGCACATTCCAATGTCAAACGACTTGCTCAGTGAAGAACTTTCTCCTCACCTCGAGTCTAAACCTCCCCTGATGCAGCTTGAGACTGTCCCCCCTTGTTCTGGTGCTGGTTGCTAGAGAGAAGAGACCAACCCCTTCCTGGCTACAACCCCCTTTCAGGTAGTTGTAGAGGGCAATGAGGTCACCCCTGAGCCTCCTCTTCTCCAGGTTAAACAATCCCAGCTCCCTCAGCCTTTTCCTCATAGGGCTTGTGTTCAAGGCTTCTCCCCAGCCTTGTTGCTCTTCTCTGGACACGCTCAAGTGTTTCGATGTCCTTCTTAAACTGAGGGGCCCAGAACTGGACACAGTACTCAATGTAAGAGGACTTCAGGAAACACCAGGCAAACTCTTCTGTTACTTTAATCTGAAGTCTCCATTCTATTCTTCATGTCATAGTTACTGTGGTTTGTGATAAGCAGAATAAGCCCCTATCCTCAACTGTGCATCCAGCTTTAGCCAGTACAACTTAGAACACCATTCAGAGGTACTTGTTATAACTATACTGCAGCAAATATCAAGATAATGCACATTAACTTTTCTCCCTCTTGTTTTTTTACCTCAATTTGAAAGTACTTCACAATATTTCTGAAATTTTGGATGAGCCTCTGACTGTTGGCAGTGGCAATATTGAAACAGAGAAATGCACTGTATATTTTATTTAATAAAAGCAGACAGTTTAGCTTCTGTTCCTCTCCAGTAGCAGAAATATGTGAGCAATCCAGAGGTAATAAATAACTTGAAACTATCTTCTGTCTTTAGAGACAAAGGACCAAATTCATTGCCAGTGATTTCCTAACAGAGTGGTTGTACAAGTAAGTTAATCATGTTTTTTACTATTAATTGTGCTCAGTGCTTCAAAGACATTAATTTGTAAATAGAATGGCTGAAATTTTAATTGATATGAGTTGTGTTCTTCTTTTTTGGTGTTTTTTTTTTGGTCACAGCAAGAACCCAAAGAGGAAAGATGAGTCATTCACAGAATTCTTCTCCATTCCTTTTGTTAAAGACTGGCTGAAGGACCAGTAAGTTATTGCAATCCTCACAATAACCTTTTCTCCTTTTCTATTTCATTTTTCCCCTGCTATTAGCAGAGCTTCAACATGTTACCATTGTGCTTTCTAAGTGCCCTTTTACTGTGTGCAACAAAGAGCTATGTAGTGCTTTCTAACTTGGTTGGGGTATTAGTTACAAGGCATTTTGTACCAGAGTTATTCACAGGGAAGCAGAGTGCAAGGCATTCAAATAGGCTGGCAGTATTCTGAATATCTTTGTACTGAGAGGTAAAGCAGTGTTTTCAGTGCTGTTTCCTGCTATGGATATCAGTGAGGATATACAGCCTAGAAATTTCTTCCTCTGACTGTAAGCATCTGTTTTAAAAATACCTGTAATGATCCTTGGCATCAGGATGCATTTTTGCATTTCTACAGACATTTATGGCTTTGCATCTGAGAAATGAACACTTGTTTTGGCAGCCTCACTGCCACAGTCCTCAGTATTCCTGTAGAACCAGGCTACACAGTAGTTGTGAAAGCAGCGTTACTGTCCTTGAGGCTGCAGTTTGTTTTACAATGTAGCTGTTGTATGAGGAAAAGCAGAAAAGTGAAGTGTTAGCCTCAGTGACAGAAGAAGAACATTCCAGAGGTTAGACTGTAAACACAATTTTCAATTTCAAAACTTAATTGGAGGCTAAGTTGGTGGTCAGTGAAAACTTAGAGATTGATCTAGTTGAGGATGCCCCTGCTTACTGCAGGGGGTTTGGACTAGATGACCTTTGGAGGTCCCTTCCAACCCAGACTGTTCTATGAGATCTCTGGAGGTATGTTTACTTCATTACACTAAGAGGAAATTGAGCTTTCTCAAACTCTGTGTCATGTGGAACTTGGAACCTTTGAGTCACTATCAGGAGGAAAGCCCCTTGACATTCACAGGTCTTTGGAGAAAAGCTGGTGTTTGTGGCATGGACAATTAACTTTGACTGTCTTAGTGGCAGTCAGCTGGCCAAAGTTGTGTAGGAGATTTCTGCAGTAAGAGATGGACATCTTCATAGAGTGACCCATTTCATCTCAGCTCCAACACCTTCAGGGAACTGATGCTGCATCTACCTGCCCAGATGCTGCTGTTCAAGCCTGCCACTGGTGGGACATTTCGAAGGTTCCTTCTGTAGAGCACTAGGTCGTGCCAACAGGATTCCCATTTAAAGCAGGGAATTTTGTAGTTTGGGGAGTGATTATGACCTGCAGTGAGGCTGTCATCCTCATTCTTCAGCATACTGAAGAGCCATCAGTTGGTAAGTTTTGATACCACTGAATTGTGAGGATGGTTTTTTGTACCTCAGATGAATATCTGAGATCACATTTTATCACTGTCTGTCTTGGAAGTAAGGCTGACCTGACTGCTTCCCTGCTCCCTCCCCTTCTTCATCCCAGCCTGCTTGGAGGCGACCTGATATGACCCCGTCTGTTTGGTGTGATGCTTGGTTATTCTGATCAGGGACCTCCTCCAAGCTGGAAATCTCGCTGCCAAAATGAGAGAGGAGGGTTTGTATAGCTGTTTAGAGCATAGATATTGTCTTCATTCTGTTTCACCTGGGAGTCTGACAAACTTCTGTATTGGCACAAAGAAAGGATTAAAATGCAGGGCTCAGGGCAAGGTGAGGAGAATAAATGAGCTGGTAAGATATAGAGGTGGTGGCAGGAACTGCTTAAGTCAGCTTTGCCAACAAGAGAAATACACTGTGGAATCACAGCCTGAATGACTCATAGCTTCTGTTAGTGCTTGTGCTCCTAAATAACGTAGTGACAGCTCCACAAGGACACTGAAGTGTCAAAGTCCTACTTAAGCTGATACACACTTGATCTTAAATCCTCTAAACAAGTGGGCCTTTACAATAACAACTATGAAAGTGATTATTAAAACCACATTTTTTGGGGTGAACTTGTATTAAAATGACAGATTTCTTAGCAAATATTGCACGTGAAGTAATCATTAGAGAGAAGTGAATGACTGCAATATTAAATGGGAGAATTGAGTCCTTCTGGATGTGTCTTACACAGTTTATTATTATATGCTGCCAGATATCACATTTAAAATGTAATTGAGTCTGTACTTTTTAATGGTAATTTCTGGGTTTATTGGTAAAGGAGCTTTCATTTTTTTTGAACAGGATTTATGAATCCATAAGAGACATGAGAAAAAGCAATGGTCAGATTTTGATGGGAAACAATCCTCAGCCCAGCTGTTTAGATAGAGAACTAGAAAGTGTTGCTGCAAATTTAAGGGGTAAACTGTTGTGGTGTTCTTTTCAGTTACTTGTCTGAATTTGGAGAGCCTCCTGCAAGGCCTGGTAAAGAGGAGTACAGTTCTATACTGTGTTAAAATAGGGTGCAGTGGAAAGCAGTCTGTATGCATAAAACCCAAACAAAAATCCAACCAGAAAACTCCCCCCGCCCCCCCCCCAAAAAAAACCCAAAGGCATAATTTTTTATTCTATCAAAGATCCAGCTTTTAAAATATATTCCATACCTGGATATGACTTTCTTGGCTCTATTCCAGTGCCTCCAGTTTTTTTTTCTTTGAAGCTCAGTTCTTTTTCAGAGTAGTCAAAACCACTGTCTCAGGAGCCTCACTCTCTATGTGATGTTTTCCTAAATGAGAGCTTGCAGCCTACTTTTCCTTGATCAGGAGACCCAAGTGTTGCATCAGTTTCCAGACCTCTGAATGCCAAGGATGTACCTTCTCAAGCTGGTTACTGTAGCTGAAGGAGCTTGTGAAATTGGAATTTGTTTGCAGCTTTAGTATTTGCAGTTACTGCTGGGACATCAGTACATAAAAGCCTCAATATAGTTACCTTGTGTTTCACTGGACTCTGCATATTATCAGCAGCACTGACAAAATATTATGTCCCTTGGGAATCCTTGGTTCCTGAAGCAGATTTCCAAAGCAATTGGAGGAGCAGCCTCAACACTGCTTGGGCTCCAGGAAAACACAAACCGTTTCTGTGGCCTTAAAGGACAGCTGCACCTTTCAGAGGACAGGAAACTGGAGCTTTAACGAGGAACTAACAACAGTTTTTGGAAACTTGCTGAGATGCTTACTGATGCCCCTATTCCTGCATTCAAGACTGCTGATAGAGCCAAGTAAAGTAAACAGAATTAGAGCCTCGAATGTTTTGTACTTCTATAAATATGCTAACGAGCACCACAGTTGCCTTTTGTCAGCATTTTCCAGCGGTGTTTCTGGTTGAATAGCAGCGAAGCTCAGTCGCAAGTAGCTGAGCGGCATGTAGTGAATCAGGGACTGAGTAAGAGTGGGAGCTCTGTTTATACCCTGAGATGCCTTCAATTTCACTCTTCTGGCATAGATAGGCTGAGTCTTTATTCTGTGTGTCACAGGAGTACTGTTACCCGACCACCTTCAGCTTATCAATGAAAGAAATAGGAAGAAAACAATTTAAAGGTCCCATGCTCAAAAAAAAAGCTGAAATCCTAACAGTCTACTGGCACATGAATGTCAGAATATGACAGTAACGTGGCTGTGGAAGATCAGTCTTTGTGTGCCTATTTTGCAGGGGCTACAGGAACTGAAGATGTGTTTTACAAACAAACATGAATTCACAAGAACCTCTTTATCTGCATGTTCTCCCTTTCTCTGCAGAGGGCATTTGCTGGATACTCAGTTCAGCAGGACGCGTTTCCTGGTTTGAGCTGTCTGTGTCTCCCAAAACAAATGTGCGAGTGCAGAGAGAATAAATTGATCATGGCTTTAATAAAGTGGGCAGGCAGCTAAGAGAGAGAACCAGAAATAGATAAATTGTTAGTGAATCTGAAGTAGTCTCTCTGCTAAATTTCTGTGTATGAATACATATATAGACTTTGATTACTATTTTCCTCCCTCCCCCCAATATTCTAATTAGGTGAGCTCTGCTGGTCTCAGCTGCCTTTACAGTTGACTTCATTGTCAGTTCTCAGATGGCCAATAGGGGTAATTTTGCCTGGGTGACTGGATTCTTTCTTTCCATAATGTGCCCAGTTTCTACAGGCTTTGCTTTCTGCACGCTGCTGTGTTTCCCTGCTTTGTCTCTGACCAGCCATGTTTAGAGTGTATTTGTTTTGCAGCATGTTTTTTCTTTTCATTTGCCTTAATGATTTGAATTTTGAGCTTTAAATTTATTTATTTGGGGGAGGGGGAGAGGGGAGGGAGTGATATGATGAGAAGCACATTTGGTTGCACTAACAGAGAAATGCAGTGTGTGTGTGTAGGTTATTGCAATGAACTGCCATTCAATAATGGGACAGAATTCAGGTTAACAAAGGAGACATTTCTGACCAATACAACTCCAACTGTGCACTGGAAAATGGCACAGAGTTTATGTATGAAATATCTGTGTTGTATAATGGTGGTTTGTGAGGTGGAGGCTTTATGGCTACAAATCCTGCTGCAGTGTTGAAACTTGCCTTAATTTGTGCAAAGATTGTAACCACAGCAAGTGAGAAAGTTGAAAATGCCTACGAGTGGTTTGTGACATCTCCCTATCGTGAGAGCTGGAGACTTTTTGCTGGTGTAGGTTTTTGACTACTACAAGATAGGAAGTCTGGTCTAAGGCACACAAACACAGGTGGAAGTTTCCCCATTGACACAAGTGAACTTTGGAACAGGACCTCAGACACTCTTACAGAATACATAACTATTGGTCCTGTAAATGAAAACCAGTGAGGCCATACCTTGCAAAATCTGTAGCAAGTGAACAAGCACAGAAGGAGAACTATTTTTTCATTTAAATGGGTGGGTTCTCCCCAGCTAGAGAGTGTATTAAGGGGAAGAAAAGCAGTGTAGTTTTCCGACAGAGCTCAAAGCACAAGATATTTGGTCTTCTATTGTTTTGCCATGTTCTCACTGCTAAGACTTCTTGCTGTTCTTCCTCCAGTTCTTCTCACCATGCACCTGTTCTGCCTCCTTTTCCTCTGCCTCCCCACATACCAACTTCTCACTTTAGTGCCACACTTTTTCTTCTTACCCTCATTTTTTTTCTCATTAGAAATGAGTAAACAAGTAAGTAAATTGTTTGTGTAAGAGCTGTTGCCACTGTGACCCCTGATAAGACTTCTGAGGGTGGTTTTACAGTTTTATTATACGGTTATATTTTGCTTATTTTGTGTGCTTGTGTAGGAGAGCTGTTAGAATTGTCTGAGGCAAAAATGAAACAGGAAATTTAGAAGTGAAATGTTTTGTTTGTTCACAACCTATAGCCTTTAGATTTGAGGCTATTCAAATACAAAGATGTGTTCAAAAGACCAGCAGAGCAGTGGACAATGAGGAGAACGGAGTGGAGCAATGGAGTGGTTTATTCTTCTTTCAGCTATTGGCAGTATCAAAGAGCTTTTATTTGGAGAAGGTGATAGGAAAGAAGAGTTCAGACAGCAGGAATCACACTTCAAAATGTCTGCTTGCTCGCATTTCTGTTCTTCAGAAGATTAAATTTGGTTATTCCCACATTCAACAATGTACCCCCTAGAATAATTCACAAAAATTATATTGTAAGGATTTTTCCCCCCTCCAAGTACTCTTCTCATGTTCTGGTGCATTTAGGTTACTGCAAAAGAAAACCAGGAGTTAGTAATTTCTTTCTGACTGTTGAAAAGTTGTGTTAGTATGAAGAGTGTTGCAGAGAAAGGTCTCAGAGCACGCACAGTTTGACCTGTGAAAATGTTCCATGGCTGTGGGAATACTTCCCTGTAAACCTGTGAGGCTCCTACAGTGGTGGTGCACTGTAACTAATCAGGTTTAAATACCACATCAGATAAATCACAGAACAGTAGGGGTTGGAAGGGACCTCTGGAGATCATGTGGCCTTCCAGTATCTGAAGGGGGCCTACAGAAAGGCTGGGGAAGGACTTCTCAGGATCTCAGGTAGTGATAGGACTAGGGGGAATGGAATGAAGCTGGAGGTGGGGAGATTCAGGCTAGATGTGAGGAGGAGGTTCTTCACCATGAGAGTGGTGAAACCCTGGAATGGGTTGTCCAGGGAGGTGGTTGAGGCCCCATCCCTGGAGGTGTTTAAGACCAGGCTGGATGAGGCTGTGGCCAGCCTGATCTAGTGTGGGGTGTCCCTGCCCATGGCGGGGGGCTTGGAACTAGATGATCCTTGTGGTCCCTTCCAACCCTGACTGATACTACGATACTATGTCCAAGTGCCCTGCCAAGCAGAATCACCTAGGGCAGGTCTCACAGGTGTCTGATTGTTTATGAACAGCCTTTTTTTTGGCTTTTTTGGGTAAATGATCTTAACAGTAATGGAGAGCTTTATTTCACCTTCTTGAGATTTCACTGAGAAACACAACTTCTGTCCTTGAGGAAATCAGACACACCTCTTCAGCTGGAATGTTTTTCAGTACTTTACACATTTACTTAATGCAAGCCTGGTTTGCATCTTCTGGGTGCCAGATCCCATCTGCATAATATAATATAATATAATATAATTAGTAAGTATCCCAAATCAGCAGGATCTGTACAAGTTTGCCCAGAAAGCAGGAAACACCTATCTGGAATTTAACTTTCCTTTGGTCAGTGGCTGCTGTATTCAGATTTGGTAAAATGCAATGCTTAAGGACAAATCAAAAATTACTGATGCTTTTTGTACAGGTGCAACTTCAGTAATATGTATCTGATATATATATATTTCAGAGTCTGTATCCATCTATTTAATGGGTGAGCTTTTAAGGTGGTGCATAATCTCAACCCACTAGAATAATCAAAGACCAAATAAGCAGAATGTAGTTGGTGTACGTTTTGCTGTCAGTTTTAATCTTCTTGGAGGCCACAAATGACATATTCTCTCTTCTCCTAATTCAGTGCTGAGGGCTGGTTGCCTCTGCTCAGAGTCTATTTTTGTTTGACCTGAAGCCAGTACATTCTCTCAGACAAAACTGGACCCCTGGCGTGACTTCTCTTCTGTAAAGTTGCCCTGTTGAAATGATTGATACTTGCCAGTGGCTGTAGTGCTGAAATTCAAGTCCTGGTTTTGCTTGGGTTTTAGATTAGTTTCTCCAATTTAGTGTTGAATTATGAAGTAGACATTTTGATAATCTGGAAAGGAAAGCAAATAAATGCAGGAGTCCTGGGAGGCTAGGAGCCTGTTCCTTGGAGAGGCGCTCCTTCTTAGGTAAAGTTCAATTCATTTGCTGTAAAATATGTAGGTCTTTTTGTGATTTTGTTGGGTTTTTTTTTCCCCCACTCTGAATTTTGGGTTGCAAAAAGATGAAAAATAGAAGAGAGGATGAAAGCCAATCGGCCAAACCAGCACAGCCCAACTTCCTCTTTTGAGGTCTGATTATTGGAAGCCTTTCTTGTCCAGGACTTATGATTTCCCTTGAGCAGTAGAAATGCTAATCAATGTTCACAGAGCTAAAACTGCTTGGCTTAAGGCAGAGATGTTTTTGGTTTTTTTTTTAACTATATTTTATTTTATTTTTTTATATTCCTGTCTTATTTTTCCTCCTCCAAAGAGAGCGAGCTTTTCTTGTACATTACAGTAAATATAGGCCCAGAGTCTGCTGACACGATGATGAGACCAATTGAGCTGAGCACACAGACTAAAAGGGGGCAGGCAGTGTACCATCAGATAATAGCTAAGCTTGTGCTCCAAGTTGAAAGGCTCCTGCAGTGAAGACAAGCCCTAAGAGAAAGACGTCAGAGAGCATAGGAAGCTTACTAGGGCAGAGACTAATATGAATGAAATTAAGTGAAAGGAAAATGTAAGCTGTCAAAGCCTCCAAGCCCGAGCTGTGATATACTGTAAAATACATTTGCAAAAGAAATGGCAGAAGGAATGTTTCAGCCAGAAAATGTAAGACTGCATAAAGAGCTTGTTAATTGCTGCTCTTTGCAGTATATCTGTTTTCTATAGTATAAATACTATAAATAATGACCCTGCATGGCTTGCATGTGTCCGTAGATGCATCCAAATTTACAGTGCTGTGGTGTTCCAAGCGAAAGCTGTGTTCAATCTGTGGCTCATGCAGGCAAAGTGGCTCTTAGCAGCCATTCTAACACTGTGCCAAGTCTACTGTTTCTCACTGGCATTTCTGAGAGTGGCAACATTATTGTCCTACAGTTCATTGCCTTTAAATTACATGTATGATAAGAGAAACTGTGTAAATGAATGTTGTCTTGTCCTTTCCAGTGGATGTTTTCTGCTCACTGTGTGTGAGAAATAAATCAACATCCAGGGGAAGTGGTTTTTGGAAAGCAGTATTTGATACAGTGATTTGACTTATTGTTAGTGGCGGATGAAGTGTAATGGTAGCTTACATTCTTTCCTGTTAAAATTGGTAGCAACAGAATCCCCAAACATGCTTTCAAAGTACTGCTTATTTTGCTTGAAACTGACTGACTCCTTGTCTGTATTGCTTTTCTACTGAACAGGGAGTATATGCTATCAAAAGGGAAATATCCACATTTGAAGAACTTGTTTAGACATTTCTAAATGTGGATCCACACTCCTGCAGCTATGGCAGGCACTGCTTTTTTTCCCACTACATTTGAATTTTAAGTGAAATTATACTTTAGTACATTGATTTCCACTATGTTTACATTGAATATTTCCTCATTGTTATAAGCATTTGTCCAAAGTCTGTTCATTCTTGCAGGCACACTGAAACCTTCTCTGCTTTTCAGATACTTGTGTCACCTGCTTCTCTCACCCTGCTCTCACCACCACCTCAAACCTTACTATGCGCCAGGGGAGGTTCAGGCTGGAGGTTAGGAGGAAGTTTCACACAGAGAGAGTAATTGATTGCCCATTGGAATGGGCTGCCCGAGGAGGTGGTGGGAGTCTGGAGGTGTTCAGGAGGAGACTTGATAGGGTGCTTGGTTGCATGGTTTAGCTGATTAGGTGGTGTTGGATGATAGGTTGGATGCAATGATCTTGAAGGTCTCTTCCAGTCTGGTCTGGTCTATTCTATTTTCTTTTCTATTCTATTCTATTTTCTATTCTATTTTCTATTCTATTCTATTCTATTCTATTCTATTCTATTCTATTCTATTCTATTCTATTCTATTCTATTCTATTCTCTTCTCTTCTCTAGTCTATTCTATTCTCTATTCTATTCTTTCTATCCTATTTTCTTTTCTATTTTCTATCCTATTTTCTATTCTCTCTTCTCTTCTCTTCTCTCTTCTCTTCTTTATTCTATTCTCTTCTCTATTCTCTTCTCTATTCTCTTTTCTATTATCTTCTCTATTCTTTTCTCTATTCTCTTATCTTCTCTATTCTATTCTATTCTATTCTATTCTATTCTATTCTATTCTATTCTATTCTAACTTTGAAATTCATGAAGAAAAATAAGAAATATTTCTGTGTTTGCTATCTGTTTGTGTGTTACTGTTCTAAAGAGGGAATGATTGTAGAGTACACAGCACAGAAAATAGTTCTGAGGGAGATACTTTGCACATTTTATTTTGGAGCAATAAGAAACGGTAATTTTCATGCTCCCGAACAAGCTTCCTCTTTTCTATAAGATACTCTGCTAGGGAAGAAAGTATTTTAATTGTATAGGCTGTGTGCTTACAAAACATTTCCATTTTTTTTAAAGTCCTAGGCCACCAACTCCCCTGTCTCTCCGTCTGTCAGAAGAAGAAGCAAGCATAGTAATTCAGTCCTTCTGGAGAGGTTATCGGGTAAGAGTAATCTATAATTATTTTGCTTGATGTTGAAAACCGTAGGACTGTGAAGGCCCCAGGGAAAATCCTTACATAAATTTTAACTAGGGAATACTATAAATAGCTGCTGAGACCCCCATGGTTCATTGGCTTTTGGATGTTGCTCTGCCTTATGCCTAGTGAGTACAATTCTTTTCACAGGCATGTGCACTGGTGCAGTCTCGCCGTTCCCCTCAACAACAAACAATCCACAGCAATCTGATTTTTCAGCAGTACAATTACCAGATTACCACTGAACAGTTTGAATTTCTTACTTCAATTTTTAGGGATTTTTTTTTTTTGTTAGTTGTCTTTGGCTAGTTGCTAGAGGATGCAGTGGTATTCTGCTTCGTGCATTTCTGTGTGAGGGAGTGTAGAGATGCACAAGGAGAATTGATCTGTTAAGAAATTTAAACATATGGGGGGAAAAAAAAGGACAAAAAGCTGAGACCAGAACGAGGGAGGAGATGTAGGAGAGGCATGGAGGCAGGAGAAGGGGAGGGAAAATGGTGAGCAGATGTTGCAAGCCATATGAGTAATACAACACTAACAAACCCTAATTTAAGGCGGGGGGGTGGGGGGTGGAAACAAGGCACCTAAAATAAATACAAAGCAAATGGGCTAATGCTGTTATTTTGAAGGCTAACAGCCATGCTAACCCTAGGCTACAAAATAGGTTATTTTGAAAATCCTGAGCAGATTCTGTTAAATAGTTCTTTGAAAGGCTCTAACACCTGCAGGCCTCAGAAAGAAATGGGCTTGCAATTCAGATGACTTGGGTGACAAAGAAATGTCTCTGACTGCCTTTATTAAAGTTTAAGCTTGTAAATAGCCTCCAGACAGAGCAGTAATTTCATTGTGGTGGGCAGTGAGACACCTCTGTCTGTACCTCAGGTGTTCTTTAAAGAAGAATCAGTATAAAACACTCTGTTCATTTCTTCCTTACTACTGCTTACAAGCACGAATGTATCAGTGATTACTGCAACATGCTGTGCAGCCAAAGATGATGAAATACTTTGAAATGCTCTTCTTGACTGACAGATTTTTGTGATGCTTTCTGCTTGTTGGTTTTCCTTGTTTTTCTGTTTTTTAAACAGAGCTGGCATTGACACTAACACTAATTAGCAGTGACAGTATCACTGCAGGCATCTTTACAGTAGAGTATTGCAAAGGCAGCCATTATCCAATAACAGTGATGTTTGCTGAACAGTGCAAGGTTGTTCAAATACCTTTTCCTTCCACCAAAGCTTCTGAAGGACACTGTCCCTTCTTGCTGCATATTGAAGCTAATAAGCTTCAAAATTTTCACACCATGATTTAATATTCTGAACCATTTTCCAGGAATGGAAGAGAAACTCTACCTGTGAAAACTAGAAGACATCTAAAATAATTCAGACTCTAACATTTGCTGTTACATGTTTTGTCTTATCAGAGCTGAAAGAACTTGGGGTTTGAAAAAAAATTAGATTTAAATTGAAATCAGAACATAAAATGAAAAACAGTAGTAGTAAGCTACTTCCTAGGGTAATAATTAACCTTGGGCTTGTAACTGAAGAGAGCTCCAAGCTTAAGGGGGATTCCATTTACCAAAGAATTCAGGTAACTTCCTTGTAAAATAAACAGCTCTGTCAGCTAATGCTGATTAATTGTGCTAATAACTGGACACTTACAAATAATGCCCACCTGCATTCTACAGATATTATGGTGTTAACATTTTAAACTCTTTTCTGATGGTTTTTCATTAAACCTTATCACAGAATCAATAAGGTTGGAAAAGACCTCAGAGATCATCAAGTCCAACCTGTCACCCGATGCCTCATGACTAACTAAACCATGGCTTCAAGTGCCACATCCAATCCTTTTTTTGAACACCTCCAGGGATGGTGACTCCACCACCTCCCTGGGCAGCACATTCCAATGGCCAATTACTCTTTCTGGGAAGAACTTTCTCCTCACTTCAAGCCTAAACTTCCCCTGGTGCAATTTGAGACTGTATTCTCTTGTTCTGGTCCTGGTTGTCTGGGAGAAGAGATCAACCCCCACCTGTCTACAACCTCCTTTCAGGTAGCTGTAGACAGCAACAAGGTCTCCCCTGTGCCTCCTCCTCCCCATGTTTCATAATTCACAGAACTTGGAACTTTTCAATACTGTTCTTGAAATAAAATGTTGTGTACTGTGGTGATGGTTGAACACAAGCACATGTACATATGTGGTATGGTATTGTGGTAAAGAATCAATGTACTTCAGCACTGCTCTTCTCAAGATACACTTTAAAGGACATACAATCACATGCCATAGGTGCTTGCTTGAAAGTTGGATGAAGCATTCTGGAGACACTGTTGGATTTCAGGAAAATAAAAGGCTCAGAAATGTGGGCAGGATAGTTTTTGTCTTTAACAATGCTGTCCCAAATCTGAGCCTTGTAAGTTGTTTTTACTCTTAAACCATGTCAAATAAAGTCTGAGAAGCCCCTGCAAGACACTTTTCTAAGAATTCTCTTTTGTGGACTCCGACCATTTTTGAGATACTTTGTCAACCATATTGGTCATGGCCATATTAGATGTAGTGATATGATCTGTGACCCTGCTCTATCTGGTTATGTAACTGACTAATCATCCTGGCTTGCCATGATATTCACTTGTTTCTGCCACATCTAGCTATCTCAGTGTGCCAGTACCAAAACCATATGGCAGTCAGCAACAATGGTTCAGGAAGTAAAGGTTTTTCTATGTAAAGGGAAGAGGGGGGGAAAAAAAGCTATAGGTACAGAATCTTGAAAAGTTTTTGGTAATCAAGCCTGATCAAAGCAGTACATTCATCTTTATCTGAAGCAGACTTCAGAAGAATACTTGTTTTGGTAGTAATAATTAATGCTTGCCATCAACAGAGTCTTTGCTACAGTCTTTCATACAAAGACATTGATGAGTGCTGTGAAAATGATTTCACATTTAATCAGGATTTAAAATCCAGAACAAACAGCAATGGAAGGTGCAACTGCTGGGTACTCTAAGGCAGTTGTCACCTTGAGAGGTCTCTTTGAGAGCAAGGAGTAGCACACAATGAAGACTTGACACATCTCTGTCATCAGAACTCTTTCTCTCTTCTTCTCACCACCTTCTTTTATAGAGGTTCCAGTCACCTGTCATGGGCCAAGGCAGTTTTCAGTATCTGACAAAAGCCCTTCATGGGCACATATCAAATTTCCAGGTGGTTTTCCAATAAGACATGATATATTCACCCCTCTACTGCAGAATCTGTGCTTAGTGTCTTTTGTTTTATGGGGTCTTTTTGATCTTTGCAATTTGCATAACTGTTCCAGACTGAAGGGATTTTGCATGAATACAATTTCCTCTGATGTCTCTGGTCAGAGCTGTAGTGTTACCTTTCCACTGGTGCACAACATGTTCTCACCTAGCATTGAAAGCACTTTATTTTGGCTAAATCTTGTGACACTGGGCTTTAAATTGGACAGCCCTAGGTACATGTTCAGTGCTGGTTTGATACATAAATACTGTCTGAGAAAAAGTTAAACCAGAATTTAAGCTCTTTTATCTTTGTGTTTGACAAAGTGTTGCTGTGCTTTTGCTATCACAATTTATATTCCTTGCCAGCAAGCTGTGGCTGCTAGCAAAGGCTCAAACCCAGCAGGTCACACAAATACTTGCTGTTATTTACAGCAAGTGCAGTTTCAATCAAAGTTAAGACCCCTTCAGTGCTTCATGCATTTCTGGTCTGCAGAAGAGAACCGTCACTTGTTTGGACAAACCTTTCACTCTGATTGTTTGGCTGGAGGTTTTGCTGCCAAGTCATGGCTTTTTAATCCAGAATCGCACTCTGATTACAAAATATCCTGCTTTCTGAGAACTTAGCACAACTATGCTGAAGTATCATCTACTAAGCAGATTTGGAACACGTTGATAGTATTTTCAGTTCCTGTTATCCTGTTTTCCTGCCGGTGGCATATCTGTGTTCTTTTGCTTTCACTTTGCTGAAAAACCCCTTTGTTCTGGGAGCTCTGCTCTCTGCTTGGATTTAATGCTGCATTTTGGACTACTTGAGTACTGTGCCTTTATCTCCAAACCCTGTACTGTGCTCTGCATTTCTCTCTACTTCCACTGTGCTATTTATCTAGGGAGAGTACACAGAGCCTACTATACTTGCTCTTATCTTTTGACTGATAGGAGTTCCTGTCTTCATTTTCAGCATCACTGTGAGATCACTGTGGCCCTATCACAGACCAAAATACAGGTCTTGAATAACTGCAGTTGTAAATGGATGTTTGTAAATTGTATGTTTAGACATAGAGGTGGTAATTTCTCTGTCTTCCTGCCTTGTTTATGTCCCATAAGCATTCAATAAACTGCGTCCACCTAAGAGGAATGATGTGCATTATCAAAGGATACATGGCAGTATAAAAGAAAAAGATGTCTCTTGCAAGCCTAAAGAAACTCTCTCACATTTGGGATTGTACTTTAGTTTTTGAAGGTGGGTGGGTTTAATAGAAAATGGGTTTCATTTGGGTTTGTATGGCTGCAAAGATCACTAGAAACAGTAACTTCTCTAGAAACAGTTTTTACCATTTCCTATCAGTCTTCTAAGAGCTCCTTGTAACTTATAGAAAATAATACAGAGCTATATTAGTGTAAAGGGATATTATTAGAGGCCTAGGGGGTGTCTGATGTCAAGTCACTGAGTAAAAGTCTTGCCTGTCTTTATTGATCTTGTAACCTTGTATTGTATTTCTTCCCTGCCAGTGCACTATCTGACATACAGCAAGTTATCCTCTCCTAAGAGGATTGAAAAGTGCTGTGGGAGTTCAGCTGCTGTCTGTTACATCCTTAGCTGCACTACAAAGGAGAAATTCTGGGTGGAAAGAATACATTTGATAAATAATTTAGATTGTTTTCTTGAAGATTGTTTTTTTTTTTTTTTAATGACTGGAAAACTAAGCCTTGCTCTTCTGTTCTGAATTCATCCCAGGAAAGTGGGAGAAAACCAGAGTGTAATGGAGTAATAGCGTTCAAATCACTATGGTAAACTTATTACCATATCATATAAGAATAAAATAAATACAAGAAATTTTCCAGAAAACTGAGTAGTCATCTTTCTGAAAACTAAAATGTGTCCAGGAAAAACCCAGCTTGTTGCTGCTTGTTTCTCCCATGTTATTCAACTTCAGCCTGAATTATTAGGACATGAGGTCCTAAAGCATAATGGCATTCTCTAGAAAACACAGGAACTCCATTTTTACTAATTCTATTGTGATTTGAGTAGGACTCTAAGAGAATAATCAGTGACCAGTCTCCAAGCTAATACTGGCATGTCCCCTCCCTGCTCTTGTCAGAAGGATGGAATTTATTCTGGATTTCTGCTCTAGCACTGGAGGTAATAATTGTGTGGCTGCTGAGATAGGCAACTGGCAACATGCTGCTAATTAATCAAATCCTGCTTAGAACAAGTTTAAGTAGCAGAGTAGTAAAGGCTGCTGATGCAAAATTAGCTCTTTCTTATGTTGGTAGGAGCCACATCAGTGCCAGAGAAACCATAGAAGAATTCAACTTAGATCTTAAATGGAGTCAAGGCCTGTGCCTGTTATCGTTTTATGTGGAAGCAGAATTACACCCTTCATAGGGGTTACTGACTGACAAAAAATAGATATCATGTAATGCAGTCCAATTACTTTAAATAACAGATTAATGGCTCTCCTGTTTGTGAAAATTGTGTGGCTGGGGTTGTCAGTAAGCCTATTTGCAGCTGAGAGCAGGTGTGAATCAGTTTGCTGGAATAAATTTCCTGCTGTATGACCCTTCACGCTCCTCTTCTGCTCTATTGTGTTGGTCAGGGGGTTGCTTTTGTAGCATTGTGGTTTTCTAAAGGCACTAATACCCTTCAGCATAACGTTTGAGATTTTAATTAACTCAAAGAATAGGCATCTCACTGCAATTACATTCTCAGGAGTCCCCTGGTAATCAAAATGATCCCCTAATTGGCATATTTATGTTCTCCACAGGGTTTGTCAATTATCTGGGGTTTATTTCTGTATAAGTTGTACTGTAAACCTTTGGGAATGTGCTTGAAGATCAGGCCCAGCAACAAGGATGAATGCCATGTAAAAAGATTGTGTAGTCATCTTGGTAATGTGAATGTCTGTCATTTTAGTTGCATTTTGCGTTTTCCCTTTCCCAGGTCCGCTGTGACAGTGAAATACAAGAGCTACGTCAGTGGCAAAAGCATCTGAGAGAGGTCAAAAACATCACTAAGGTGGTGGAGGAATTCTGGGCTAAGCAGGAAGCCAAAAGTAAGTGAATTAAATTATGAATTTTAATTTTTGGTTTTGTTTAACATTGTGTTGAGTTGTATTAAAAAAATAGGACACACAGTAGGGCACTAATCCTGAGTGAGAAGGGTCTGTCTGGTGGAAATCCCTGTCTGTTTCTTTACTGTCGCTGCTTACTCCTAAGTCAGTTGCCTGTGTAGCTGAAAGTGGCAAATAAAAACACAGCACAGGGCCAAAACTCAATAATTTCAGAGAACTATGACAGTGTCCTGGCATAATATTTCCTAGGGCAGGGTCAGACCTCTACCAGCTACACAACATCTTAACACTGATTTTACCAGGTGGGTTGTAGCACTGTTCTTTTCTGAGCTGTGGGATTGCTATCTGGTAAACGTTCTACTGGCATTCTCCTGTACTTATTTATGGGAGAAGTTGGCCTCTGCAGTTCTTAAAGGAGGGAAACCAAAAAAACCAGCCCTCAAACAACTCAGTATAATTTCCAAGGGAAATGAGGCCAGATTGCTTTAAGAACAGACACTGCAGTACATTTCCTTTTTGCCCTGATTGGGGACTAGGCTTTACCGAGAGGGGCGAAGCTATCATTCACTTCCTCAGGCACATTGGTGTAATTATGACTCTTCTCCCAGGCTCTTTGTCTGCTAATGCAGGAGGGTTCACTACCTCCTCATCCAGTCTGTGTTTTATCAGCCTCGGTGGGCTATACTCAGACATGATACACATAGGGTGGTGAGCTGCAAACCACCAGATGGAGGTGTGAAGAGGTCGTTCAGCAATGTTCACATGCTGAAGGGAGGAAGAATTCTCTCCTGCCAGTCACCATTGTGTGGTATTCCAGCCTGATGGCACTGTTGCAGATGTGTTCTCAAATGGCCAGTCTTTGCCCTGAACTACAGGAGAGCATTCAGGGTGCAGTTTCATGCGATCAGTTGGATCAAACTGGGAGCTGCCAAAAGAGCTGACCTCATGCTGTAGCTCTTGCAGCAGGTTTAGGGATTGTGTAACTGCACCATGGGTTTGGGTAAGTGACGAGTTTTGGTATGGGGCAGGTTAGTTTTCCACAACATTGTTGCCACATGATTGCTGTATCTGACACAAAGCAGAAAGTGAACTGGGGAGGTCAGTGATAATGACTTTCAGCCTGGTTAAAATGAGCAGAATATGAGATGTTCTCATACCTGATGAGTAGTTCATGGCTGAGGAAGTGCCAATCTCCAAGTGGCTGGCAGGAATTAAAAGCCAGGGGCAAGTAATAGCTTAGGCCTCTTCAGCTCAATACATGAAAGCATGTCTGTCCATGCCCTTGGTTTTGTAGGACATCACTGGGAAAGGAAAGACTTAAATCTGTATGCCTGCAGGGTGAGAGGGTTTAGAATCAGTGAGCTTAAGCATGAATTCAGTCTGCAGGATTCTCAGGGTATAATTTTTTTCAGTCCTGAAGATGGGTAAGTATCAGTTGATATCAAAGCTGTCATAAAACAGTAGCTTTTGAAAAGATACTGTTTTCAAACCCTACCTTTGTGTACCATGGCCTCCTCAGTTGCCTTGCCATTTCAACATTGCATATTGCAAGGTGTTAGGAGATGTCACTTTCCTGTGTCTGCACTGTGCTCTGTGCAGGACCTTTTGATCACTGCTTGGCTGAATTATGAAATGTTCAGAACAAGAGGAATTTTCTCCAGGGCAGCATACATTAGAGTGCAAATACCACAACTGGAAGCCTGTCATGATTTTTTTATTATTATTTTTTTTTTTCTTGGTGATAGCTTGTTACAAGGGCTGCACTGATTTATTTCCTCTCCCCCCCCCCCCCCCCCCAAACATGTATTCATATTTACATTGCAGAAGATCAGGATTTATTTACACTAGCCCCATGCAATTGCCTAAGGAATATTTTATAGCTGAAGAGCATTAATTCTGTGTAGCAAAATCATACATCACAGCAGGGGAAAAAAAACCTGCCATTTCTCTGTGTGTATAGATATGGGGTGCTCATATGCGGTAAGTGAAGTAGAATTCTTGGCTTTAGGAGCTTAGAGCTAGAAGATTAAACAAAGTAGTAACATTGTACAGTGAGACATCACAATGAGACATCAGTTGTCTCCCAGCAAACCTGACTGATATGTAAAGAAAATCCTGGCAAAGCAACTAAGCTTTCCTTCCAGTCTCAGCTTATTTACTATGGTTTATTAGGACTTCACTTTGAAAAAAAATACAGGCTGTTATTTTTCCTTTAAGAAAGCAAAAATAGATCTGGTTTTGAGGCTCTGAAAGCAGTGGATCTGTATTTACTGTGATAAAAATAATCTCATTATAAATTGTAAGAGAGGTTTAATTCTGTCCCTGGTAATTGGTGAACAATTGCATTCCTGAAGGTGCTGATGGAAGCTGACCTAGCAGGCTGGCTAATTTGTTTTAAATGGTTGCAGTTTAATGCTTGGGGTTTGGGCTCTCTGTTCTCTGGGGTTTTTTAGCATGTATGTCATCTGAAGGCACACAGATGCATGCATCTCCCACTTGTTTCTGAGAAATAGACCTGTGCATTGACTACATACCACTGTAAGGAAAAACACCTGTATTGTATTAGATGATTATACAATCAAAGTTTACAGTCATCAGGTCTGTGAAATCTTCAAGGTGAAAATCCCAAGTGCATTTTCAGAGGATAAGTGAAACCATTTCCAAAGTGTTGCAATGAAGAGAGGCAGAGGCTAAGGGTGGAGCTGAATGTGTGATTTGGCAGCTGAATTGATTTAAAAACTCCAGTCTCTGTAGAAATTCAATCTTTTCATAAACTATGTTTTTGTTGTTCTAGAGAGTAACATAGTGGTAAGATTTCCTTTGCTTTCTTTGCCAATTGTCTGAAAAGGCAAAACAAATTTCCTTTTAATCACTCTCCTAGAGCTTTCCTGTCATCAAAGGGATGATTTTAGGACTCTGGGACACATGGCTGTTTCATCACTTCAAAGAAAGTTGTAAAATTGCCCCTTTTCAATTTTTTTGTGTTTGTCTTAAACCAGTACAAGTTTGTATTGCCCCATCACATTAGCTT
Organism: Melanerpes formicivorus; assembly: GCF_026170545.1. NCBI lineage: Eukaryota > Metazoa > Chordata > Aves > Piciformes > Picidae > Melanerpes > Melanerpes formicivorus. Next base: position 8,474,256 of record NW_027142366.1, on the reverse strand, counting down.
TCAATATTATCACATTGATTCTGTGATTCCTTAACTCAGCTGTGCTAAGTTAATTTAAGAGTATCCACACACAAAACAGCCTTGGGGCCCAGACAGATGGCTGTCTGCAAACAGCTGTACTAGTTTGAGAAGTTACTGTCCAGGGGTTTTCATTATCTATCTCATCTATGATGCCATAATTAATTTTGTTAGGGCTCCAGCTGCTCTTGTTTCTGCTGGTACTGTTCTGCTGTTTATTAATGTTGTTAAACCCCATTTCACTGTAAAGTCAGCAAGGTTAGGTCAAACTGCTTTTGCCAGTGATTCAATCTAACCCAGCTGTCTTTGCCCTCGTACAATAACAAACAGCGTTAACACAACTGCTTCTTAACCTTATCTTTCCATGCATTTAGTTTAACTCAATTAAATAATTCCTTTAATTCAATTAATCCCCTTTAATTAAACCACTGAGCTTTCTCATCAAGCAGACAAAGCAGTGATTGTTACTAAAGCTCCAGATGTCACCAATAAAGCATCAGGATCATAATCAAAAGAAAAAGAGGAAAACCATTTTTGAATAGATACAACAATTTACTAGAAAGTTAACTACATGAAGAACAACAGTGAAGGAGCTCTTAAACTTGTGTATGACTCTAATCCTGTTTATTAGCTGCTGTAAACAGTGTTGAATCTAACTGTAGGGGATGAAGGGTGAGCTGCCAAACAGCTTCCAGAAAATGCTGACTCAAGCAGTAATGTGATTCTATTGATGACACTACCAGAAAGATCAGCATACCTTCCATGGAAATATCAGCCAGAGACTTGGTTAATGTGAGCTAACAGATTCTGCTTTGTTGTGGCTCTCAGCACAAAGCTGTGTCTAACTTATTTCAAGGGTGTTTCAGGCAGAGATGATCATTTTGTCAAAGCGTGGCTGTGTAATCTTGACCAGTGTGATACTTAAATGGGACACAAAGAGGAAGTTAGAAATGCAGGCTGGTTGTAATGAACAAATGCCAAAGTATTCTTCATTTATTTTTCAGGTTTCAGGAAGTGTGTCAGAACATGTTAATTGTTATTGAAACAGGGAAGTTTTAGTTTTCATTAGAACATAATCCAGAATGAAACAATTTGGGTGGTTTTCCCCAATCCAGAATGAAACACTTTGGGTGGTTTTCCCCAATCCAGAATGAAACAGTTTGGGAGGTTCTCCCCAATCCAGAATGAAACACTTTGGGAGGCTTTTTCCAGTAGGAACTAAAAGTCTGGATTTTATGGGGCAGCTAAAGCAACCCAGCAACTTCCCATTAACAAAGGCAGTCCTGTGCTTCCTTGGCCAAGGAAGCATTCTTTCCTTGCCATCCTTTCCTTCTCTTGGCACTGGTGATCATGGCTTCATGGTGCACTGCTTCAGCTGGCTGATCTGACAAAGGAGCAGCTCTGTTCTGCTGCCCCTCAGGTTAGTTTTCTGCTGGATCAGCCTGACAGAGTGACTTGCACAGGAATGGCCCAATCCTTGTATCCAGTGTAAGGGAAGTGGTGCAACAGTAACAGAGGGAAGGGAAACTGCCCCTTTGTGATGGCCGCTTGCTTTTAGTTCAGCTAATCCGTCGTCTGCCTGCTGTGTCATGTGAGACCATACCCTGCAAGGTATCTCTGCTTGCTTTGGTAGGCCAGGCTGTAGTGTAGCCTCATATGAACCACTGCTTCTCCTCCTGCTTCACAACATGTTTAAAGAGTCTTGTTTGGCTTTTGGGTTTTGTTGTTGTTTTGGGTTTTTTTTTTCACCTTTGCATGGAATTCCTCTTTCTTCTTTCACTCTAACTCTTATACTTTGTATTACTAGTTTTGAAAAGTCTGCTAGGATAGAAAGTGGGAAAGCTTTGCATGAAAATTACTTTATGAATTATTATTGACCCCTTTTAATGCTGAATTTCTTGAGTGCAAAGAAAAAGGTGTGTTTCTTTCAACCTTTACCCAAGGTGATGAAGCTGCAGCATTCCTAGCTGACATTTTGCTTGCTGTACTGCTGCACTGCTGTAAGGCCACATTCCACCAAATGAGATGTCTTTAAGATGTCATAGTCCTTACTCTTAACATTTTCTGCTTTCAGACTGAAAATGTAGAGAGATGCAGAGCACTCAAGACTCAGTTTAGTGTCTGACAGCTTTAGATTTGTAGGGAGAAAGAGAATTGTCCCCTGTGTAGGACAGCTGATGGGATAAATTTGTTCCAGAATCTTTTACAGAGCAAAAAAAAAATAAATATTGCCTACAGAAAGTGCAGCTAATAAAAATCCAGCCTCCAGAGAATGTGAGTGAAGAGCAGATGAGCTGGGGCTGCTTATTTATTTAATTTTTTTAAAGATGATTATTGCTCTCAGACTCTGTTATTCCAATTTACTGGAATGACTTTAATGTCAATGTATTTAAATAGATGATTTAATAACCTGCATGTTATTTGAGATTAGGATAGGATAGGATAGGATAGGATAGGATAGGATAGGATAGGATAGGATAGGATAGGATAGGATAGGATAGAAAGCTCATTAGAATAGAATAGAATAAACCAGGTTGGAAAAGACCTTTGAGATCATCGAGTCCAACCTATCACCCAACACCATCTAATCAACTAACCCATGGCACCAAGCACCCCATCCAGTCTCTTCCCAAACACCTTCAGTGATGGTGACTCCACCACCTCCCTTCTTCTTCACGGCAAGTGTGGGGTGGTTGACCTCCAGATATAGGAGGGAATATTCCTCTATATTCCATTTGGGTTTTGAGCAGGATTTCTCCTTTGGCAGTAGAAGTTATTATTCACCTCTATGGAGAGATTTAAAAAAATCCTTATTTCATGGAAAAAGTCTTTTCCCTTGGGAAGATGCAACCAGCACACGCTGAGGAACTTAAAACGTGGGTGTTCTGTCACTGGAAAATCCTTGAAAGTATGAAAAAGACTGCAGATAAAGGAGAGAACAGGCTGCATATTTCAGGAGGACTAGAGCAGGAACAGATGCAGGCTGTCAAGAAGCAAGGAAATGCAGTCAGTCACTCCTTACACAGCTGTGGTGTGTCTGCACCTGAATTATGAGGAAGGATTTGGAAGCTAAATATGCTTACCAAGCTAAGCTGGGCAGGAGAAATCAAGTCTGCCTACTTTTGAGGGATGGCTGCATGGTATACCACAGAATCACAGAATGTCAGGGGTTGGAAGTGCCCTCCAGAAATCATCCACACCAACTTCCCTGCCAGAGCAGGATCACCTAGGGCAGGCTGCGCAGGAATGCATCCAGGCGGGCTTTGAATGTCTCCAGAGAAGGAGAAATAGTCATATCACATCAGAGCAGAATGAACTGAGGAAGATAAATGTTACATTCAGTACCCAGAAAGAAAAAAAAAGGGCATGCTGTAAAACTTCTTGGCAATCATTCCATGAACAAATAAACCTGAGTATAGTCCTGTGCTCTAACAGACCCTTATGAATGGGGCTGTAAGTGAAGTTGCAGCCCCATGCATGCTTGCAGGCCTGAGGAGTTTCCCTGGCGAGGGGATTTATATAAATGGGACACTTGACACTTAAAAAATGTGTTTAAAATATACTGTGGGTAGGAATGCTGGATTAGGAAAAGCCATGGTCTGAATAGTTACTGGATTCCTTAAAGACTGCTCCTCTCTGCTTTATTTAGGAAAATTCAGCTCAGTAAACTGTAAGCAATTAATCAGTTTTTTTTCTATTAAAGGTTCTTCCCCCACCCTCCCACTTACTACACCAAGGGTGGTTGAAATGTAGTCATATGTTATGCAACTTTTGAACAAAATGATTTGTTTCTGATTTCAACTGCCCTCCTTTTACTCTACCTGTAGTTCTTCAGTTGCTCTCAGTGCAGAGCTCCTGTAAGCGCTGACCTCCCCACATTCCACTTTCTAGATACTTCTTAGGAAATCTAGCATCTCTATACACAGAGCTGTGAAGATCTGACATGCTGAAGGTATTTCCTCAAATGATTTTCTTTCAAGCTGAGCTGTGCAGACAGCTTTAAAGTGGAAGGCTACTCGCTGTCAGCCGGACACTGCAATTAAAAGAATTCAACTCTGCTTCCTTTTTTACTAAACATTACTGCATTTACAGCTATTTGGTTTGTTGCTTCTGAAAACAAAGGTGCTGCAGTCAAAATGGGCTCATATATGTGATTGCTTTTGATTCTAAAAGCACATGTAGAAGGTTTCAGTTCCACAAAAGACCTTACAGTTTCTTCTTTGAAAACAAAAAACAACAGAAAACGAAAGAACAAAGCAGTGCCGATAGCTGGGTATGTGGTGGTTTTCATCAAGCCTAATTCAAGATGCTTGAGATGTTTCTGAAAGTTTAATCTTGGCACTAACAGCTGGGAATGTAGTGATAAAAGTCATAAGACTCACGAGGCAGATTCTGCTTTATTGGTCCACACCCTGGACTAGGACGTCTTTGAAAAGTGATGAAGACTACAGTGATAAAGATTGCAGTGACATTTGATTTCTGAAGCTACCTTGGGAATGTTTGGGGGGAAAAAAAAGGAAAAAAAAAAAAGAATAAAAACCAAAACACCCAAACAAAAAACAAACCAGAAAAGGAAAGATGATCATTTAGATAAGCTACAAAGGATGTGATCTTCTGAACTGTGCTCACACAGTGAACAGCAGTCTATGGGCTAGCACGAGCCTGAACTAATCTGCCAGTACCAGAGCTATATTTTTCACCCTTCACTCTGCAGTTGTTAATAATGATTTGTAGTGAAAGAAAAACCCCAAACCCACAACTGCAATTTGGTTTCTCTGTTTACATAACCACTTTCTTTTGTTTGTCTTTCTGTTTTTAAGGAGAGGAAGACTTCTTTATGTCCTGTTTCGTTGTGGGTTGGGGTGGGCTTTTGTTTGGTTGGTTTTGTTGATTTGGTTTGGTTTTTCCCTTCTGTTTCTTTTAACCTTTTGCAAGATAGCAGAGGCAAAATGGGAAGCCTTTTTATTGATAATTCTTTAGTGTTTTATGTTAGTCAATTTAGATATGCCAAGCCAAGGTTTCTATTTATAGCTGTGAGGTGTGGTAAAAGCCTGCAGAGAAGGCTGTCACCGGTTTAAAAAGTAAAGCCTCCAAATAGTCCTGCAGCAAAACAAGACTGGAGACTCTTGATTGAAAAGGAGAAAAAAAAGGGGAAGGGAGGGTAAGGAAAGAAAGACCATGGACTATTAGTGGAGACTTACTTAAAATACGATTCAGAGATTAGCAAGAAGTGGGTGACAGATTGCAGAACATACAAGCTACTTGCCCCAGGCTTCCCTTTAAACCCAGACTGTGGCATTAGTCACTTGCAATCTTTTTCAACATAATTGTCTTGGGATTTTTTTTCCGCCCACCTGATCATTTGTTTTAGACTGTGCAAGAGTTGGAATTTGGTGACTTTACAGAGCCTGTCAGGTTTTGCAAGTAGGAACCATTTCAGAAATGAGAGGGGCTAATGGGTGGCAGCGTAGTTTTCATGAAGCTGCCCAGCAAAATTGGCATTCTAGTTTTCTGTCCATGTTGGTTTCTGCTTGTAAATGCCAGAAAGCTTTCTAATAGGAAACTGCTCCTCCAGAATGGTTTTTCTCCATTTCTGGTCAGTTCTATGTTCACCATTCCCTTTTTTGTGTCATTACTATTTACATGGAAAAGCCTGAATTAATCAGATGCACCAAAGGTGTGCTGGTTGCTTTCATTCCCTAAGGTGCTGTCTTTCTGTGGCTGTCTTGACATGAATCTCAGTTCATTGATTGATTTGGAGGACACTTGGATCATCAGTAGCAATCGGGTCTCCAGCACTTCTGTGTAGTTTGCTCTCTCCTAAACTCAGGTATTGATGCCAGTTGTTCATCTAGTACCTTCCAGTACTTCTTTTCTCTTTGTACACTTTGAATTGTAAAAATGCCCCCCAGATCTGACCAGATGAATTATTAATCTTTCTGTCAAAATCCTAGGAGAGCATAGTGCAGTGCACAAACAGCTCTGCTGGAGATCTTCCAGCCCTTTTTTCCCTGTCTCTTGTTACTGCATGTTAGTGTTTGGGATTCTCCTGTATGTCAGCTCTTGCTTCCCTAATTTAATCCTAAGTGAAGTAAAAAGTGTCCTGACATTGTTCTCTGAAGTCACGGAGGCAAGATTAAGTGTTTTAGGAACTCTGTTGATGATTTGGAGCATTAGGTATGTCCTGTCACTTTTATACATGTCTTGCAGAAGCCTTTGCTGTGATGAGTGATCCTCTGGCAGATCCATTTTAGATTCATGAACAGCAGGGGTGTCTGTGGGCAGAATTTCTGGTTTATTATTTGTTTGTTTGTTTGTTTAATAGATTTCCACCACCACCACCCCCAATGCACCATTTTCTGAAGATTTCCTGAAGAGAAAAGTTTCACTGGTAGCTGACTTCCAATAATAAAAGGCTAAAATTATACACACTTTATAAAGAACTGTCTCTTTAAAAGTCAGATTTTATTTCAGGAAGATTGCTGGTGGCTCCAGTTTCATGTTCAGGCTTCTTTGGCATTTCACTGGGAGGCCAGGGTGAACCTCCTGTCTATATACATTTTTTACTCTAAGCCCCTGCTAGTAAGTTATTCCAATAGATATCCTTTAATGGATTTCCATCTTCTTATAGTCTTGAGTCTGTGGTATTTTTCATTACTCTTTTCAACTGTTTAAATTACTAAATGTAATTCTCATAGTTCTTATGATTTAAACAGAGTAGTGTGGGTGTATAAACCTTTCATAAGCTACTGTCACAAACCAGTTGCGTTATACAGTAGTGCATAAAGTAGGTCACGGTCGGTTTGCTGTTATGCTGAAAACCGTGTCTCAAGCCAAAGTGTCAGTCCTGTGCATTCAAATGAGGGAAAATTGTGTCTGTTCTCCAAAATAGATGTTTGAACTTAATGCATATACAAATAGCACCAAGGCCAATCCTCAAATGCCCAGTGGGAGTTTTGCAGATTTTGGAGTTCGCCCTCACGGGAGCTAATTGAAGCAGGAAACCCAAATACATTCACATCCAGTGCTTCCTTTAGCCATCACCTGTGCCTCAACACTGCAACACATACACTAGAAACCATGTCAGGTGAGCAGCATTTCCAAGGCATGTGACTGAGAAACTAAGAGAGAACTTTATTGTAGTAGGAGTAGCAAGTCAAAACCAACAGTTAACAGTTGTGTTAACCATTTCAGAGCAACCCCCACCTTGCTTCCAAGGAAATTAATCACCAGCTCCACTGGTGTTTATTATTGCAGTGATGGTTACAGTGTCCTATGATTTAGAACATGCATGTGACTAAAACACAGTTTAATCAGGTTAGCTCTGTTTTAAAAACCCCCAGACATCCTACAGAGATAGGAGCTGTAACACTGGAAATAAAGGAGATGGGAGATTATTATTTTTTTGAACTTCTATTGTCACAGCACTTCAGGGCCTCACTTCCTCTGCAGCTCAGGACTTAACCAGGAGCTGATGTTTTAAAACTGTATTAAATACTCTGACCATGCTGCCCACAATCCTGATTGTCTGACTTCTGTTTAAATCTTACCTTGCACCTCCCTAAGCCAGTGATGATGCATTCTCTGTAGGTATTTTTCACACTTTCTGTTACACAAACATTTTGGGAGTTTTAAGGTGTTTGTAATTTTCATGGGAGCTGAATCCAAGCCTCTGAGTGGTTTTCTTGGCGCTACCCTGAGACTGCCAGCAGTGCACAGTTGCAATCTCAGCTGCCTAACTGGCATCCTGGGGCAGTTTGTTCTGCCTGGTTATATCCACGTGCCTTTCCCCAGCACACAGGGAAAAAGAAATGATCTGCCTCGCAGGAAAATCACAGTTCTGCAACTGTAGGAATCTGCCAGCAGAACTGCACATAGTGACCTGAGACACAGAGGGGTAAAATGGGATTTGTGCCATGAAAGTTCAACATCTCTCTCTCTTCTTCTTTTCTTTTTAATGCAACTGGAAATAGAAATGGATCTTTCTTTTGCTCTGTAGAACAAATGCTAGGACTGCTGAGAGTGACGTGGTTAAAATCCAGGATATGAAAGGCAGGGCTGTAACCTGGTTGTTCATGCTGACATTTACACAGGTGTTATCTGAGAGAAATGGGGAGGGGGATTATCAGCTGGTATAGGTTGCTCCAGACTTCATGGGAGCTATGCTAATATACCAATGAACATTGTCCTTAGGCACTGCAAAAGATTGTGAGCACGTTAGTTCAGTCTGAGGTATCACAGCCTGAAAAAATACATTTTTCCAATGGAAATTTCTAGTGAAAAGACTTAATGCAGGCAGCTTCTTCCCACATCCCTCCAGCACAGCTGAATCCTGAGGACATCTTACTTTTCTGTCCGCATAGGAAGCAAGTATATGTCAAAAACTATTTCAGTAACTGCCTGCAATCCAGATTCATGCTGACAACCTGTGCTTCCTGGTTAGTGTGATGTGACTTGGAATTGTTATGCTTCAGTAACACAGGTTGTGGTAAGACGTGGGTGCTCTTGACTAAAAGCACGGCTAGCAGCTACCCAAAACACCTACTCACCTGAGTATGAAACACTGTCTGTGAGCCCTGCAAGTTTGGAACTTGTTACCATTTTTATGAAGCATCTACAAAGACCAGCCTCATCCCATCAAGGGATATTAGATAAAGTTCAAGGCAACAGTTAGCATTTTGTATATGGGATTTACATAGTCACATGGGATGTTTAATCCACTCTGATTTTTCTCCTTACCAGCTGTAAAAACAACAGCCCTGAAAGACTCTTGTGCCAGGGAGGCACTGGACACACACTGCCTTGACCATTGTAGAACATAGGACATATCCTGCCCCTGCAGACATGTTTTGGGTTTCTAAGGGATTTTCTGTATCCCTCAACATCACCCATTACTTTTCCTGTCTGCATTCTATGAGCTGAGATCTTCCAGGTTGGTAGCATATGGAGCACCTTAAATTAGCACAGGGGCCTGTTGAAGCTTGGCATTCTGGGTATGTCCCAAGAGGATTTTGTTTGCTGGTTTTCAGTTGCATGCCTTGGAAGGCTAATTCAGCTCTCCTGAAACTGTATGTGCAAAATGGGATTTTTGGGGGGGGCTATTTGGCTTTCTTTGCCTCTAGCACTACTTTTTTATATACATTTCCCATCAAATTTGCTTGGTGTGTGAGGTGTACAGTGCAGATGCATCTTCTGAAGTGCACCAGAAGTAGAGAACTACATTTTTATATAAGTTAAAAGACAGTTTGTAAATCAGTAAGAATAGAACAGGACAGCTGAAATCACAGAAACAGGGTGAGGACCCAGCCTGTTGTATCAGCAGCAGAAAAACATTAGGTTAATCTGTGTTACAGCACTCTGAAAGAATACAGAGCTTTGCAAACAGCTTTCGCTAGGGGGTGGGACATTGTACTTTTATGTAGAGCTTTTGTTCATTTAGAATTGTTTACTTCAGCAAGCAACCCTCTGCTCTTTGTTTGACTGATTTTTCCCATTTGGCAGACCCTTTGCAATCACATGGACAACATTCTTCTTTCCACTGAGACACAGAAAAACCATTCTTTATTGACCTTGCGTGTTGTCCTAGATGACAGGAATATATTTCTACACTAGGTGAACTGCATGACTTCATTGCTGACTTGTAATTGAAAAATTCTTCAAAGCAAAAACCTCAAAGAGCTGCCTTTTTTTTCCCTTATTATTACTATTATTTTAGTTTTTTTTGGTTGCTGTTGAGCAATCCAATAACTTCTTGCTAGCAAACAACTGTGCTCTCAGCTCCACATGCACAGCTCCCACAGATGGCACTGAGAACTTGAGTGCTGAAGCTGTGTCAAAGCAAAAAGAAGAAGTAGGTCTTTTGGGGTGGGTGGAAGATCTTCATGTGTTTATTTATTGAACAGCAGAGTGTTTGCAGTGGAAGTATGTTCCTTTTACTTTTTGTTTCCATGGATGTTTTGCCAAGTGATGTGTCTCCTGTTTTGTTTTGTGTGGTTGCAGTGGGAAGCTTCGAATGAATGTACATGAAAGCATTCAAGGTCTTGATTTTAGTTTTCTCACTAGTATCACAAGGCAGAGCTCATGGACCAAACGTTGTGGTACTGATTTATCCACTCTAGCATTACAGTTTTACATGGGAAGTGTTGTAAAGCAAAGGGAGATTACATAAGGACCTGGCCTGCCAAAAGAAAATTACTTTCCAGTTTAAATGAGCACAATTCTGTTAAAACAGATGGAATTGTGCACATTTAGCCAAAAATTCTGAGGCTGTGTTTATCTTGTATTCTTGAATGCTCACTTGCAAGCTTTCTCTGACAGGAACAAAACTCTGGATGAAATAAAGGGAGTAACACTCACATGTAGGCAAGTGTTAAAACCAAGGCAAAAAATCTTCACTTATTATAAGCTGGAAAAGCTTCACTGACTGCTGCAGACCTGTGACAGTTTACACAAAGCCCTCTTCCCAACAGACTGATTTTCAGAAATGCTGTGCCTCTGCAAGTCCAGCTGAAGGGAGGGTTGCTCTGCATTTCTGCAAGGGCTAAAAGTCAAAGACCCTTTGTTACCACTTAGCACATGTGCTGAGAAAGTGTAAAATTAAGATCCCAGTGATAGCATTTCCAGTGGTGTTGTGGAGGTGTACTCCCCTCCATAAGGTGCAAGCAGAACACGAAATCAGATTGGGCCCTTCTGCCTGGGAACCCTCATCACCTTTTAAACTCAGTCTTAATGTGCATAGGACTATTTAGGCTTTATAACTTCACAATTAGAGAAAGTATTTGCAGTTCTACTACTACTTCCATACAAGTCAAACAAAGGTCTAATTGTTTTGAATGAAAGGGTAATGAAACACACATCTTCTAGCTCTTCTTGTGGTTCAACATGGATGTCTTCCATCACTTACACAGACTTTGTCTTTTTTTTCTCTTCTCACTGTTGGTGATGCTGTTTGTTGTACAGATCAGGAAAATCAAACCCTTTAAAGACAGAATTCCCAAACTGCACTCTTCAACCCCAGCTGTGTAATCCCGTCCCCTCCTTTCCACACACACTAGTACTTGAGCCAGTAAAGGAAACTGCTGAGGCAACTGGAAGGAAGGAAAAAAAGTAAAAATCACTTGTAGTAATGAGAGCTTGGCTGCTCAGCTCCTTGCCTGGCTCACTGTGGGTTTGAGAGGTGCCAGAGCTGAGAGTAAGAGTGGAAGTGTGTTCAAAGGTGGAGGAACGTAGCCCTAGCCTCAAGTTGCTGGTTTCCTTTACTTTAGCTTAGCTTATATTGCAGAATTGCCCCCACAGTATCACCCCACGGGGCACTGCTGTCTGGAGCACCACTTGTTTACTGTACTGGGAAGAATTTTAGGTGGACTTCAACAGCAAGTTAACACAAACATTGTAAGTAAATAGTAAAGCCTTTATTCTCGTTAAGAACAGCATTTTGAAAATAAAACATTTGCCCATGCTTTACAACCTTTGTAGTTTTGTATACTCCTGTACAGTCCTCATGGTACACATTGATTGTCTTGAAAACCCTTCGAAGATGTACTCAGTAAGATACCAGTATGCAACAGGCAGCAGAAAAAAGGGCACGTTATAAAACACACATTAATACATTTAATAAATATAGATCATCTATCAAAAATGAGATTTAGCTCTCATCAATTAATAAAAAGCACCTGCTTTGTAATCCTGTCAGTTGGCAGACTAGTCCAGTTGTTTCATTATAAAAGCTACAATGCTCCCTTTTGCACAGCCTTTGGTTAGACCCAAGGCATTAAGCTCAAAGCTGACTGAGATGCCCGTGTTTAGACTAAGAACAGAATCATCTGGTTCTGTGGTATTTCATGTACCTTGCTTAGAGGAACAGCTCTGTGTATTGAGAGTGTTCTTCTGAAGATGCTACATATTTTCTGGCAAGTGCCAAACACCCTCAGCTCATCTGAAAGTGGGATCTGTACAGCATGGCTTTGAATTTTTCTCCAGCCATTGATCAAAAGCCAGTTATTATGTATCTTGTTCTCTAATAGTTTGGGGCCTTTTTTTTTCCCCCACATGCTTTCCAATTCAATTTTTCTGCATGGAAACACCATGAGCACATAACCATCAAGGGACAACATAGTAGCTTTTATAGGATAAAAGCTAATTCTGATTAACTGAACTCCAAAAGGCTTGTGCTTGCTTACTGATGTTGTTCACAGATGCTCTACATTCTAAGTAACTTTCATAAAAGGCAAAAGTAAACAATTTGTTTACTGAAACAAAAAGAAAATATATAAGTTAACATAAAGGTGCCTTTCTGCAAGTACAGTTTGATTTGGGGCATTTTACATCACAAACTAGTGACTTACAAAACAAAAAATCAAGGTAAATAAAAAATTGCTTATTACTAATTGTATAAAGTCAGGAAAATAAAGACCCTCCTAATCTATTGCCACACCTTCACCACCACAAATTAAACCCAATCCTGCTAGTTTTTAATGTTTGTGAATAAGGCCACATGACTGACCCAATGAGAGCAATCATGTGAGCAGCAGTTTGTAGGATCTGGCCATATCATTGCATAAGGCTTCAAATTACAAACAACTTCAGCAGCAGCAGGATTGGGAACTCTATTTATCAATTCGCTCACACCTAGGAAAAGTAGAAATAAAACTGTTTCTTCAGGTAGCTCTATCTTGTACAGATTTTGTCCAAGGTCTGTAAAATATGTATTACAATTCATCCATCTTGGTTGTAGCATGATAAACTTTTTAAAAGAAAGCTGTCCTACCATTTATGCCATGGTCATCTTAGGTGATTTCACAGTAACTCTATGAGGGGGTTTGGGTTTTTCCCCTTAGTTTTTAAAAGCAAGATTCTGCAGGCTACTGATGGTAAGAGGTTGGTTTTTTTATTGTTTCAAGTGATGAATCTTCTGGGAAACTAGCATGATCTTAACTACTATCTTCTTTGATCACAGCTTGGCTTAAAACAAGCAGAATTTATTTCTAAGTCACTGGCTAGCATGCAATACCCACCCCTACCTTACCTGGGTGCTAAGGCCATCTAGTTAGTTACAAAATAAAACAAGCAATCCCTAAAACAAGCACATGCTTCCTTTGCCTCAAGGAAGGAAGAGCAGGGGGGGGAGCTAACATGCTCCATTACTCATGCATGACAGAAAAACAGTGCTTCTGGAAAAGGAGGGCCTGCAAATAAAACCCTGTAAGATGATCATGGCAAGAATGGCAATATATACTTTTTTTCCCCCATATATATATATATACACATCTCTATCTATGTGCAACACTTAGGGACTGGTCTTGCAGCCTCTGTACTTGGGAGTGTTGATGGGACTGCTCATGAGAGTACAAGTCTGCAGGACTAGGTTCCTAATTCAGTAGAAATGGAGGTACATGAAGAATCAGGAAGACTCTTGAAAAATAATAAGCTTGTCTTTCTTTTGCAGTATGCAGCCAGTAACTTCTTTCTGTGAAGCTACTAAGCCACTTAAGCTTATTTGTATGTTAAATTTTAAGTTTGAAAATAGATATATATTTTTTAATTATTATTACAGCATATGCAAAGTTTAATTGTTATTGTGTTTTCTATGCCCTCAAGTAAAAACAATTAGCTTTTAGTATCGAGGAGAAACTAAGGTTAACATTGGCCAAACAGTGAGGACACGATGATGGTTTCAATGTCCGATATGTATTAAATGTTAAATAAAGGAATGATTGCTTAAACATGGTGAAAAACTATGGCACAAACAATGGGCAATGGGAACCTTTTAAATAACTTGGAGAAAACAAAGATAAAAAGCTCTGAGAAAGTCTGCCTTACAACAACTCAAAAAAAAAAAGAAGAAGGGGAGAAGTAGGGAAGAAACCACCTTAAAACCCCAAAAAACAACAACAAATCACCTCCAGCATGGAGATTCTACTAGCTAGGCACTAAAATGCACAACCACATTTAAATGCACAAACGACTGCAGTCAAGGGGACTACTCATATGAAAAAAGGATTAGTAAGGGAGGTCTTGACCCCATCTCCTGCTGAGTTTCTCCTGAAAGGTGGTCAGCACTTCTCAGCTGCCACCACTCTCCTGCTTGACAAGATTAGCCCAACAGAACTCTCTGGCTCGGACACTACCTATAAACCACAACCACAACAAACTCCTGGCACACTCAAGTCAGGTTCTCTCCCCAGCTAAGTCTTTTCAAGAGTGTATCCCTCCAAAGCTTCACTCCATGGCTTCATCTGTTTGAGCTGTGAGAGCACATGGCTCTTGGTTTGCTCCCGGGGGAGAGGCTGGAATCAATTCTAGGCAGCTGAGGAGCACTGCCTCTGTGCTGGACCTGTGCTGCTTCTCTCTGCCTCAAGAAGCTCCATAACTCACACGAAAGGTGCACAGACCTTTCATCCCTCCAGAACTGCATTTCCTACACCAGCTCTTTAAAGAGTATCAGCCTACAGTGTAATGGTTGTTTAGTTGCCACAGAGTGAGGATGCTTGGCTACACGTGATGCTACGTGACTCTACAGTGCAGCTAGGAAATGAAGCAAACAAGGTACCTCTCATGATGTTTGAAATGAAGGGAAAAGAAGCACAATGGAAAGAAATCCTGCATGTCTTCACACTGGAGTGGCAATCTCTTGTGGCAACATTAAGTTTAGGTGAGAGGAGGGTATTTTGCAAGCAACTGGCAACCAGCAAAACCAGGCTTGCCTCACATGCTAGTTACAGACAAGAGAATATCTTCCATTTCAGAATACAATATCCTCCTCTTCCAATTTAAGGTGTGCCTGCTTCTGTCTCAAGTTAGATTCAGCTTCAGTTTTACAATTGTGTTTTTACAATTATCAGTTCAATGGTGTTCACATTTAGACAAAATCCTCTGGGGGATTTCAAAAGCTCCTGGATGTTTCGCTGCTTTGTTCTGGTACTGTTATGGATTCCTCCCTCAAAGACACACTGCCAGGGAACAACATCTGCAACAAGGATTCTTATTCTCTACAGCCTACAGCTTTTCACCAGAGGTGTCGTCCGGTGTAACTTGGCGGAGCAGTTGGTATCTGGAAACAAGGATAACAAACCCATAACTGAGAGGTCTAGTCTGTTCAGAAAGCAGTGTTAGCATACTAACATGTACATCACAGCTTGCCAGACAGCAGGTCCAGAGCAAAGTCATACAATGCAACTCATCTTCCACCCACACAGTCCCTTTACCACGACTATAGATACACAATTCATCTCTCATTTTACCATCTGATGTTCTCCATTAAGCTTTGTATCCACCTCAAAACAAAGGAAAACAGACAAACGATCCCCAAACAAATTCTCTAGCTTCTCATCCTTAAACTGCCTTTCCCCTGAGCTGCATATTCTGGTATCAGAAAGCATAGGCATGGATGAATCCAAATACCAGAAAGGATGCTGTTCATTACTGACAGCAAAGCACTGGCCTTTTGGTTTTATTGAAGCAGATGTCTCCCACTCTCTTACTCACACTGGAGAATCCTTGTAGCTAGTCCCTCTTGTGTCATGAAAATCAACCAAAATTTCACTTACTTAAAAAGAGAGAGAGACCTGCAATCAGTTCACATTATTTGGTTGTAAAAGTAGAGGTTGAGTTATGGAATCAGCTCATGATTCAAAATAAAGGAAGCCCAACTCACATGAGTATAAACTGGCTCATGGGTAGATCTTTAAGCAGCGTGTAGTTATGCATGGAAAAATATGGGGATGAAAAAAAAAACAATCTTCTTTTTCAGCCATGTACCTGCTGTATGAAATGTCTTCAAGCACAAATTACACAGCGTGAAAAACACTGAGAAAAAGTCTGTTTGGCATCAGATCACTACGCCAACAACCCAGGCTGCAGAAAAGACAGGTTTCTGTCACAGAATGGCGTGCCAAAGTGCTGTCTAAGAAGGAAGAGTCAACATTCTGTAGTCCCATTTTATGAATCCTTTTCCCAGAGGTGCACACATCTGTAACTTGCTTACAAAGAATTACAGACCTTCAGCAGCAACATGGAAGATAAGTGAGAGACCCCCACTATCTGCATCAATGATTCTTATGCAACGTAGTGGTCTGTAAACATTTGTGACTCAAATCAACTCAGGGGGAAAAAAATAGAAGTTAGAAATTGAGTCACTTGGCAGTCATGTTCAATACCTTAATACAAATTGAATTTGAAAGGTCTATTGAATACATAGTCTCACTAAAGACCTTGGTTCACTCAAGCTATACTGCAAAATGTGAATGGCCAAGAAAAGAATTGCAAACTACTTTGTAATTACAGCTTTTCTAGAGGGAACTGAAGCCTTGCATGCATACTTACTGCCTGAATCCTCATTTATAGCTTTCCCCCCCTGCTGTGAATAAGCTAAAAGCAGGGGTTGGTGGTGTGTTTTTTCCTCCACTTAGTAGTGGTTGTATATATCAGTGCATATCAAAGCTTTCTTAAATCATCACTTTTTGATACTTACAGTCCCACCATTTAGCACAACTGCCATCTCAGTTGGCTGATAAACATTGCTTCTAAAAGGAGCGCTGGGTCTGCTTCCTAAATTGCCGTTCCGAAATCCTGCCGTCCTTAGTGCTGCGTTGGGAAAAGAGAGAAAGCATTCTTAGGAACACAGCTAGGGCTGCATGTCACCTGGGGAAGCACACCAGCATCTCCCTTCCACTTTACTTATTGCCAACTTTGCCACTGATCGATCATGTTCAGAGAAGGGCAACACAGTTAGTGAGGGGCTTGGAGCACAAGCCCTGTGAGAAGAGGCTGAGGGAGCTGGGGTTGCTTAGCCTGGAGAAGAGGAGGCTCAGGGGAGACCTTATTGCTCTCTACAACTACCTGAAGGGAGGTTGTAGCCAGGTGGGGGTTGGTCACTTATCCCAGGCAACCAGCACCAGAACAAGAGGACACAGTCTCAAGCTGCACCAGGGGAGATTTAGGCTGGATGTAAGGAAGAAGTTCTGCACAGAAAGAGTGATTGGCCATTGGAATAGGCTGGCCCAGGGAGGTGATGGAGTCACCATCACTGGAAGTGTTTAAAAAGAGACTGGATGAGGCACTTAGTGCCATGGTTTAGTTGATTAGATGGTGTTAGGTGATAGGATGGACTTGATGATCTCAAAGGTCTTTTCCAACCTGGTTAATTCTGTATGCTGATTTTAACTTTCACGCTGCCACAGCGGCTCTCACATTTCTTTTGAGCGGCAGTTTCTCATACATAGCAGGGGATGGGTCTCAGAAGAGTTATTTTTACATAAAACTAGCTGTTTGCTGGGGGTGTGTGTGTGGGGGGGGTGTGTATAGGTATTAGAAGCAAATATTTGGAATTTGGTTAATCTCATTTAAATAGGAGCTAAACATCTTCAGTCACTGCAAAACATCACACACAACACCTCAGAGGCTCAAAGTGCTTGCAGTGCTGGGTTGGGTACTGTGGGGTTAAGTGAAAGGATCCTGTATTTTGCTTTCTATCAGCTTCAGAGGACATGGATCCAAACCACTGCTCGAGCCAGTAAGCATGCTCATGCCTCCCCTGAGCATTACTTCAGCGTGACCAGCATATAAGCATTTTCCAGATGTTTCAGATTGTATTTACTCTGAGAAGCCAGAAATACAAAGTAAATACTGCTTTCAAATAGCTTAACCATGGCAAATGACCAAAGATACTGACTGTCCTTCTGAATGGTTCGACCAGAAATACATCACCCTCTCCATTCATTTTAGCACAAGTTTGCATTCGAGATGTATATCCTGAAGGAGAGCTATGCAGTTAGGGATATGCTTTGTTCTCTCTAAACTAGTCCAGGGACCAGCACAAACAAACTCCTCTTTTACTTTGGGAGTAAATAACAGCTTCACTGAATTCAGATGTGGCCAGGGAACAGAGCTCATTTATCCATGTGACTTGCCTGGTTACAACAAGCAATACTCATCTGTGAGCTGGTAAATAGAAACCTCCCTAGTTCAGGCACTTGGGTCAAGAACTTCTCTAGATTAATGCAAATTACAATTCTGCACTCTCTGGCTGAAATAGTGAATGAGCTGAAGGTTACAAGAATTTCAGCACAGACTTCAATGAGGACAGAATGTAATATAGTTGTACTCTGTGGAACAAGATTTAAATGGATCCCACTGCTATATCCTGTCCTCTATCCACTGCTACTCCTCTCTTTGGGAGCTGTGCATGGAGATGAACAGTATTGATTTAGCACAGAAATTTAGAAATCCACCCCTGCAAATGCTCAGCTGTTGACTTTCTCTATATTTTACAGCTAGAGATTTCTGCAGAACAGTGGGAGAACTACAGATGAAAATGCATCAACTAGAATGATGTCATTTTTTATTTTGTATTTAACCATCTCAGGGGCAGCAGTATTCTTTCTTTACAGTTTGGCTTCTTACTGTGTGTTAAACACAAATGCACTGCACTGGCATTTGTTGGTACACACAATAATAGTCAGTACACAATCTAATGCATCCTACTGTCAAAATATTTACACAAGATTTGTGTGGTTGTGTCAAAGTTATCTTAAAGAGCCAGGAAATTCAGTTTCATATTGCTAAATGTACCTTCCATTTTTGCACTATGTCTAAATTCTTTTAACATGGTCAAGAAGGCCAATGGCATCCTGGCCTGGATCAGGAATAGTGTGGCCAGCAGGAGCAGGGAAGTCATTCTGCCCTGTACTCAGCACTGGTTAGGCCACACCTTGAGGACTGTGTCCAGTTCTGGGCCACTCAGTTTAGGAAAGATGTTGAGATGTTGATCTGGAAGGTGTCCAGAGAAGGGCAACAAAGCTGGGGAGGGGTTTGGAGCACAGCCCTGTGAGGAGAGGCTGAGGGAGCTGGGGTTGCTTAGCCTGGGGAAGAGGAGGCTCAGGGGAGACCTTACTGCTGTCTAGAACTACCTGAAGGGTGGTTGTAGCCAGGTGGAGGTTGGTCTCTTCTCTCAGGCAACCAGCACCAAAACAAGAGGACGCAGCCTCAAGCAGTGCCAGGGGAGGGTTAGGCTGGGTGTTAGGAAGAAGTTCTTCACAGAGAGATTGGCCATTAGAATGGGCTGCCCAGGGAGGTGGTGGAGTCACCATCACTGGAGGTGTTTAGGAAGAGACTGGATGGGGTGCTTGGTGCCATGGTTTAGTTGATTAGATGGTGTTGGATGATAGGTTGGCCTCGATGATCTCAAAGGTCTTTTCCAGCCTGGTTAATTCTATTCTATTCTAATCAAGAGACCAAATACTCATTTTGAGAATTTTTTCCTCTCACACCAGTTTTACCATTTTTCCTTGTACTTTTCCCATTACTATTAAATGCATCTACTTAGGTAGAGTATCTATAGGTAAAAATAAAACAGTGCCAAGAAGATCTGAGCCAATGTTGTGTCAAAGTTTCATTACCTTTGGGTTTAGGCACTGGCTCCAAGCCTGACTTGGAGTACTAGAAGTTATTACAGGAAATTCAGTGAGTACCAGAGCTGCTGAGGCTCGTGATTCTTGACAGCTGGAGCATTCTACATTTCACATACAGATTTTTCATGTGCAAGGCAAATTCTCTTTGCCTTACAGAAGAAGCACTAGTAGTCTGTGTTGCACTTCCAGAGGGCACTGAGAACTCATTCCATTTGCCTTTTTCTAGGGTCTCTAAATACTTCACTAACACTTTCAGAAGGTGCAGGTGTGAAAACACCACCTTTAAGTAGATGATTCCAACTTATCATATGAATACTAAATTCCCAGATCAGGATGATGTTTAAATGCTGCTTAAATAGCTGACTTTAGAATAGTTTTGCTTTATTTATTAATGCTTAATGATCTTCCTGGAACAGAAGAGATTTTGTTGATAATGTGTAACTTGGAGCTACATTTTGCTAAGACAGGAACTAGGAGTACATGGTTTAAAGGGTATTCAGGTTCTTAAAATGCTGCTTAACAATCACAGAATCACCAAGGTTGGAAGAGACCTCAAAGATCATCAAGTCCAACCAATCTTTAAACCCAAACAAACAAAAGAGTAAAATTACAAAGCTACATTATGCAAATATTAATGGAAATAACAAGAATTAATGGAAAATTCATTTATCCAAGCATGGTTTTTTTAGTTAAAGCTAACTGCTTACTAAAACCAATATTATAGTCAGGGAACTAAGAGGTGCTTTCTGCTTAGCATGTCCTCCAACACTCTACAACTGCTACAGCTTACATTCATCAGCATTGCATCATTCATTAGCATTATTGACGAAAGTCCCCTGCCTTTACTTTCTAAACTCTTACTGATCAATTCTCAAATTGGGGTTAATTAAATGAAAAGGGAAAAAAAAGAGACCATTCTCTGCACACCTGCAGAGAGCCAATTGCTAACAGACTGCAGGTGCTTAGCCACTGACAGCCATCACTACAGTGATCTGACTTAAATTAACACTTGAGCAGCCACAGTATGTGACTTGAATATTACCTGTATTTACTTGAAGTCTACCATGCTAATAAGTTTTGTCTCCAAACCCTATTGTCTGTACTTGCAGAACCAATGCAAAGGGAAAAATCTGTCTATTTTGATTTATTGAGAGTGCCATGTATCCTTCTCCCACATGCCACAGGAATAGGAATAGTGTGCATTTATTACAATAAATATTAATCAGGGCATCAGATAAGGAAATCTGGTTTTGTATTGCACTGTGTAAGATTCAGCTGAAGTAAACCAGAACATAAATTGCACTATAACAGACACTATAATGATTTTACAGCTATCACATGTCTATCCATTTCATTAAAACATTTAATCACTGATTAAATCAAAAAGGAGCTTCCAGTTCTCTTTTAAAAAGGCATGTATGAATGAGAATAATACAGAGGCAAAGGCACAGTTTTGTTCTTGGGTCTGCCTTAGTCAGAAACAGCTCCACTGAAAACACTGCAGTTTTCTTACTATGAAATTCATTTAATGGGGGATGGAGGACTAAAAAAAGCCTGATATGACTGCTTTAACAGTCCATGGTGAAGCTGCTTCTGCTGCTCTGGAACATCAGTAATAACCATTCCTATAGCATGTGATTTTTGTGTTGTTTTACCACTGCCCTTGGTATATACTTACAGAACTGAACTGCTTTCTCTTCAAAGCTTCTATACTAAAAGGAGACCTTTAAAGTTCCTGCTAAAACGCTTCATGGAAAAAATGCCTTCCTGACCTGACACAGTGCCAAACAAGAGGGCTATTTTCCTCCCTGTCTGCTCTAGATCCAGAGGAAACATCAAACCCAAAGGAAATCAAAGATACATAAAGATGAATAGAAAGGTGAAGTGTCCGGACAAAGTGCCCCAAGCCTTTTTTTGGGGGGTTGCCAAAGCAATGTGGCAGCTACTGGCTGGGATACCGAAGCCCTGCTCTCAAGGTGAATAAAAAGCAGCACGACCAGTAATGAAATCATTTAGCCAACTGTGAGGCAGCACCAGGCTACAACCTGCACTACAGAGCACCAGCAGGCTCCTGCTTCCCACCGCTGGCCACCCAGGCACCCCTGTGTGTTTTCTGATACGGGCTAAGCGTGCCACACTGCTCTGGATCTTTTAAGCAAGCAGCTGTTGATGGCCCTTTCAGTAATCACTCAAAACAATTTCCATTGCAGATTTTAATGATGTGTCACCACACGTTGTTCTGTGTCACCAAACAGCCCTGACAAGGAAAGAGTCATCACCTGAAAACTCAGTCTGTGCATAGCCTGTTCAAAGGTTGAAGCCTTCAGAACAAAGCTTGCCTTTCAACTAATCTTATATGCCACTTGGCATTTTCTTTTTCACCCCCAGTGTCATGAAGTGGCACCAAATCCCACTGTAATGGAAATATAGCTGATAATTACTTTGTTGTTCAGGAAGCTAAACATTTCTGATTTTTTTCCTTCTTGAAAAACATTTCATATTAAAAGTTGTTAACTGTAATGACAAAAGAAAAGTCATTTACACTACTTTCCAATAGAGACTGAATTTTCCCCAGTGCGTTTTTTTGGCTTGCAGTGTTGGCTTTGCATTTGAAACTGCTCAGTTTTTCAATGAAAAACCAAAATCTTTTTAAACCAAACACATCTCTTCTGTATTGCTTTTTTTCTCCCCACTTTTCCTTCCCACTAGGTAATATGTGAATGAAAACCAGAAAGGGGAGCAATGCATAGTGTGCAAAGTATGCTATTAGTAATGACCCTTGTTTTGAACACCTGAAAAATGTCTCATCCAGGTTATTTTCTTGGCTATTACAGAAAAATATAGTCCTCTACAGTAAATTCTTACCTGCATTATGTTCATCCATTGAAAAGGCTTTATTCTCCATGTAGCTCCGAGGAAGCTGTATATCTTCCTCAAAAGCAGTTTCACGCATCCTTGGCTGTGCAGTGTCAAAATAATTGGGAGTGTTTTCCTGCTGTGATGGGAGGATGGTACAGTGGACCTCTGGGATGGCATGAAAAATAACAAACACCCAACCACTGGACACCAGTGCAATAGCAAGAGTGGGATCACTCCATTTGTCTCTTCTCTTTAGCTCAGCATTACCAAAGAGGTACATAGTCATCCAGGCTACCCAAATCAGAATGGAAAAAAAAAGTGTTATAATGAGGCACACTCCATTTTTCTTCCATTTCTTAAACTTTCCACAGAGAGTGAAAAGAGAAAATCCCATGGTAACTACCATCAGGAACATAACATAAATCAAAGCCATAGCAAAATCCATCGGTTCGTAGCTGCAGGCCAGCTTGTTATCTCTGACAATTGTCAGTATTAACCACTCAGTTGCAATAATGACCTGAACGAGCATCAGGCAGATTGCCACACCAGCTAGATGCCAGCCAGATGGACTCTTCCCATGTCGAACTAGTCTACGAAGTCTCCAGGCTTGAGCTAGCAAACACGAGAAACACAAAGCAAAGATAACTCCCCACAGAAATCTTCGGGTGGAGCACACCGTTTCATCTTCTTGTATGATGAAAGCAAACGTCAGCCCAAACAGTCCCAGAGTCCCAAACAGAAAGAGAAAGTGCATTCCCAGGGGGCTCTTCTTCTCCTTGTCCTTGATGAAGGGCAGCCTCACCAGCAGAATCAACATCAGCAGTAACGTGGTCAGCACACCTGCCCCCGCAACCGCCTCGATGACTATCCCCCAGATGGCATCCAGGTCGCACAGGTAAACGTACTGAGGGAGGAGATCCAGTCCACACCCTCGAGAGGTACTGGAGTTTTCAGATGAGCCATAGCTGATCACGAAGAGGAGGAAGAAACCGATGGCTGGGTAGGTTTTCATTTTTCTGTCTAAGATAACAGAGTATTTGTTTGTTTAGCCACAGAGCACTGTGGAGGATTTCACAGCAAGTGGAAGCAGAGCTTGTTTCAACAGCCCATGCTTACTGGGTTTTTTGCACTGGCTTTGCAGCTGGCAGAGCCTACCACTAAGTGCCCTGTACTGCCCTCTCAGAAAGCTGGTTTTGCCTGCTGTACTCACAATGCAAACCAGCTCATTTTTGGGTTCCAAATACTGCCCCTGCAAATATCCTAAAACACAACCAGAAGAAATGATGCATCCTACTGCAAAATAATACCTGACCTACAGTACTTTATTGTTCAAATTCAGATGCCTGAAGTATATGAAAATTGCACTAGGCCTGATGCAAGTGTATCAGAATTAGACTGTTTGACAGCCTTGCTTCTTTCACTGAAATAAAGGCAGAGTCATAATTGTTGTTGTTTTTAAGCATTGTGGGGGGTGTTTAAAGAAAAAAATAATCTTGTTTCCATGCTCAGTCAGTGGGCAGTTATAACATTCACTCCTTTCATCCCCTTCCAAACCCCAGGTATTAGACAGCATTTACAAATGGGAATGGTTGGCCCACGAAATCTCATCTTCTCTGACAATGGTGCACACATGCAGTGTCATCAATCAACTCATCAAAAATAAATGACTCATTGTGCTTCTTAGCAAGTGTGAAGCCATTCAAAGGAAACAAACAACAAAAACCAGAGCATCACTTTCCTGGATCCAGACAGTAAACAATGGTAAACGCTAGGAACACATCCCACTCCACTATCAGGACCGAAAACCTGGATGAATCCCAACTTCAGTTTTCACAAGACCATGGGTTAGGTGCTTTTAAAAGTTACATATTAGAGCATTTGCTTTATTGAGCAAAGCAGGGCAAAGGAGATTGTTAAAAATACAGCCTTTAAATGAAGAGTCTGCCCCAGTGAAAGCTGCCCTGTAAGGGCAGTCTAAAGTAAACACTACATGTACCAGATATGAAACCTGATGCTGTTAACCTTCACTTGCATGAAAATGTTCAGAGTAAGATTTCCATTTGTATGGTATGACCATAGGGCAGAAAAGCACTGAGCCAACAGGCAATAACAGTCACACAGTTCCTGTAGAGTGCTTAAGATATACAGCGAAAGGCAGAGAACGTAGCAATAGCTCTTTTGTAAGCTGGACAAACAGCCTTAAATGATTACCCATCTAAAGCTATCTCATAAATCAGACATGTCTGTAAAGGGAACATTGAAAAGTTTAAAGACAGCTGAAAAAGGTTTACAGTCTCAGTGCAATGGCGTTGGGAGTGAAGGTGATCGGTCATAAGCTATTAACACAGGCTGTCCGAAACAGTGGAGTCTCTTACAGCTTGAGATCTGCGCATGACAGTCCTGTAATGATCAAAGCTAAATCTTGAGGAGCAAAGTCTTCAAACTGACATTCCTTCCCCTTTCACTGATGCCCATTTTTGGCCTCTAGCAGGAGACAGATGATGGATATCATGCTGCTTCCCATTAGGTACCAAGACAGCAAATATGCTAATGTAAATGTGCAATGACTTGGTGGTCTTCATTCATACAATAGATTAAAACAAGCTCACTACAAAACTTCATCTCAGAAGTGGAAGCTGTGCCAAATAATGGGATCTAAGACTGGGCAAAAAGGTTAAGGGCAATCAATGATCTTTGCCTGCCCACAGAAGCGACAGCATCCTTGCACTGTTGAGAGGGCTGCAGTGTTCTAACGATGCAGTGAGCTGCAGCTAATGATTAATGATTTAACTTTTTTTTTCCCCTACCTAGCTGTAATTATGGTGAATTGGTAAAATATTTACTTGTTTGTATCAGATTTGGGTAACAGATTTCTCAATGTCTGTGCCACAACATGTTAAAAACACTGATTTGCAGACAGAAAACTAGTCATCAGTTAAATATATTCATGTTTGTATTGAATATGGTTACACTCAATAAATCTCTTTGCCCTGTGAGTACATAATTAACTAGAAGGAAGCATTCTGAAGGTAGTTTTGCAATTCCTTCTATGCACAGGCACTTCCTACTTCTGCCAGTTACTGTAGAATATCCTGGATGTCCTAAAAAGTAGGCAATGGTCAGTGGCAGCTGACATAAAGGGAGGAAATCCACTAGAATCTGCTAAGGCAATGAAGCCAGTTTTAAGAAAAGCAGAAGGTCACATGGAAAATTGGTCAAAATTCATTCTAAATGCCACCCAAACTGGAAACAATGATCAGCCCTCAAGTGAGGATCATATTAATTTTCCACTATCCTATCACTTACAAATTATATGATATGCATGTACTAAATTGGTTCCAATACTCATGTTGTTTATTAGCTACTCTCCACAGAGCTGGAGGGTAATGAATTAAGTGCAAGTATCTCCAGTTCTGAGATATTTTCCAGTTTTCTGGTTACTTTATTCATGTCATGTAACCCTCATGTGATTGAGCTATTCTAGGACAGTCTGTTTCCATGGAGATTGTGCTGCATGGGTAAGCAGTCATATTGTCAGCCCATCATTTGTTTCCTCTTCCTATTTGGAAGTGTTTGGGAGGGGAGAATGAATTTAGAGTATTTCCCCTTCCATGAAGTAGTTTCTTTTGGAAAGGAAGCATTAAGTAGTGACAAAATATATTGAGAATTCAGATAAAATATGAAGGGAAATGCAGATATGTTCAACTTGAGAAGTTTTCCCAAGTTACTTCCATTTGTGAAGTTACTTTTTTGGGAGAGCTGATGGA
The DNA here is from genome assembly GCF_026170545.1 of Melanerpes formicivorus. Lineage (NCBI taxonomy): Eukaryota > Metazoa > Chordata > Aves > Piciformes > Picidae > Melanerpes > Melanerpes formicivorus. The sequence goes on along the minus strand of NW_027142366.1, from coordinate 8,448,206 downwards.
GTGGTTCTCTTAGAAAGCTTCTAGACAGCTGTATATTGACCATGAAATCCATAGGACTGCTGAAAGGTATTCTTCTTGTGAAACCATTTTCCTACCAAGAGTCAGCATGTCTTGCTAAACACTAGATCCCATCCACACCAAAGCCTGCAAGTAGGGCTCCAGATCTCCAAACAAGGAATCTTTAACTCACTACTACTGTTAATATAGCCATGTTTGCAACCTGTTTACTGTCTGCCTGGGTAAAAACCTGGCAATGTTAATAATCAATCCCCTGGGAGGATACCACCCAACATCCTCTTTCTAGCACTGGTATTTGGCACTGAGCTCAGACCGCCGCATAGGCAGGGGACAGTACTGCATTACAACATACAAGTTTGGGAAGGGAATTCCACAACTTCAGATGAAACCACAGATTCAATAAATGTAAGGAAAAAACTATAAAGTCTTTTTGCCAGAAAAGTTGCTTTGGAAAAGAGCAGTCTTTCAGTATGTTGGGGGGTGGGGTTGTAATTAAAATAGTGACTTCCTCAAATCTGTGCTGCTGCTAAAATGGCAGAGCCCTGCATGTCACAAGACTTTGTAGTAAGGTCTTGTCTGCACATTACTGCCAGCAGTTACCTAGTAGAGAATTAGTATTTTTACCTCTTTATGTCTCTATTACTCTTAGCAAAGTTACACAGCCTCATGGTGGTAACAATAGCACTGCGTTGGACTGGCACTTCCACTTCTAATACCAGAGCTACAGCACTAGTAGTAGAGAAATGTCACAGAAATATTCCAGAACAGATGTAGTAAGTGGCAATGATATATCCCTGCATAGTTGACTGGAACTGTTCATACAGAAGGAAATCAACTTGAATTGTGAGTTATTTTCCCCAGATTCCACTCTAAAGTTGTATTTCATTAAAACTATCAGGCCAACATACCTGAACCCAGAGCAATCATGAGCACTTAAAGTGAATCAATAAGCCTTACACACTTCAGGCAAAAGCAGCAAATGATTAGCAGGACAGCTTCCAAATCTAGTCCTCAGTTTTTGGTCCAAAACCTGTTCTCAATGACAACAATAATGACTCCTCTGTTTTAAATAAAGTCAGTCCCATATACATTATCTAGTGTGGAATCACTACAGAAATGGCAGATGCAAGGCTGCCCCAGTGGCTTATAAAGTACAATTACAAGCAACTAAGCAGCAACAGAAAATCTCACAGTTGATACCAAAAAGCTGTCATAGTTAAAAATCAATGAGGCTTTCAATGGCTATGATCTTCTGACCAGAGATTGCAAATATCTTTTATCTGATCAAAAGAATACTGCTGTATGCAGCTAGAGAATATATATAAGGAATAAATCGGTAACCATGAAAAGATTTAAGGTTATTCATGGTCAGATGTATCATCTGCTCCCCTTTTTAGAGTCCTACTGTTAATCAACTGATACAGGACAATACATCCAACCACAGAACAAATAGTCTAGTAAATAAAAGCAATAGTAGCCCAAATAGTAACCTGCTCTGCCACACATAAGACTGCCTCACTGTACAATTTCCAAAGGCAAACCACCCCCCACCACGAAGCGCTGTGGAGAGATGCTAGTGAGTGAGGAATTAATCACAGCACGGGATCTCTGCCAGCTCCTTCTGATCAGATCTAAAGAATTAGCTTCAGGACTGATAACAGAGCAGCAACAGCCAAGCTGACTTCAGACTACTCAGGAGATGTATTTCCAGAATGATAATTAATAGTGTGCTCTCTATGCAAAAACACAGCAGCGATTTAGACATCCCCTGCCTCGGAATCGTGCACATCATGCTGCGTACAGCTGCACAGCTACAGAGAGCAAGACCCCACTCCAAATAAAACGTGCAGGAAAAGTACTGCTTTCATTCACAAATAGTTTGCAATGCTGAATATATTAAATGATCCTCCTCGTGTTCTAGGTACTCACAGTTTCCTTTAGTCAGATTCCATGTATTGCCTGTGCCTAAACACTTCTGACTGTAATGCCTGATGTTCATTGCACTACTGATAGCTATCAGTGATAGCAATCGATGGTTTTCTTTGCTAATTCTCAGACTGTTTCTGTTCATATCACAGCTTCACGACAGATGGGCTTTCTTCACCTGATTTCTTCTGATGCAGCTAGAGAGCACCTCGGCGCCGATACTCACTGCTGGTAAGCTGCAAGTATTATCACCCACAGACACGGAGTGCTACAAGCGATGAGAGCAGCCTAGGTGTTTAGGTTCAGCAGGCAGGAAATCCTGTTAGCTCTCGGATAAACATTATGTCAGGTGTAAACAAAGGGTTCACCTAAGTACTAAATCCTATGGCTCTTTGGCTTTGGAAGAAGCAGTACAGAGACAGGGCTCTTTATTAACTGGAGAGAACTGCTACGGCAGCGCAGCCCTTCCGCGGACTGCACCGCGCCCAGCGCCCCGGCCGGGGCTCCCACCTCCCGCCGGCCCCGGGACCCGCCAGCAGCACTGCGGGGCCGACATACGGCTCTGGCCCCTCGGCCAGATTCCACCGCTCTTGCACTCCTGCCCAGCAGTGCCTGGTTTTGCTGCAGCTACCACGGGGCCGCGTCGGAGCAACGGCGCGAAGCGAAGCAATGCCCTCCTCGCAGCCGGTACACGGCCGCCGCCTCTCCGATCTCCCCCTAATCTGCCCGCCATCTCCTCCTCCTCGCCTACGGTGTCTGTCCCGCTGCAGGCTTCCTCTCTTTTGTCCCTCCACTCGTTTCTCTCCTCGGTTTCTTTCTCCAGTGTCTCCTTCCCAGGCCGTCCCCGCTCTCCTTCCCCAGCCTGCCTCCGAATTCCTCTGTCCCCCTCACCAGGTTTCTTCCACGCTCCCCGCCGCGGTGCGCAGCCCCCTGCTCCAGCCCCCCCCCGTCCTGTCCTATATCCCGTCTAATCCCCCCCCGCACTCCTATATCCAGCCTGTCGTCTGTCCGCGGCCACCGGGATAATTCTACGGGCAGCGCTCGGAGCGGAGCCGGGCAGGCGGCTCCAATGAGCCCCCCCAGGGGGCAGCCCCGCGGGGCCGAGGCTGAGGATCCCCCGCTGAGCCGGGATCTGGGGCCGTTTCCTCCGCCCGCTTGTCCTCTCACTCACCCGCTGGCTGCCGCGGCCGAGGGCGGCGGGGCAGCTCTGTCCGCCGGCCCGCAGCAAGTCACATCCCGGCACCGGCGGCGCGGCGGCTCCTCGGCGGGGAGCGAGTGTAGCGCCGAGAACCCCCGCGACGGCGGCGGCGGCTCATGGAGCGCCTGGCCCCGGTACGCGGAGCTGTGCGGTACTGTGCCGTGCAGTGCCCGCCGCGCTCTGCGCCCGCCGCCCCGCTGCGCTACGGCCCAGCGGCCAGCCCCCTCCCACCGCCCCGCCCCGGCACGGCTCGGTTCAGCTCAGCCTGGGGCGGCGGGCTCGGGCTGCGGTGCGGCCAGGCGTGCTCTGGGAGCAGCGCAACCCCCAGCACCGGGGTGTCGTGGCACCCGGCTTGTCCCGGGAGAGGAGCTCCCGCAAAGCAAGGGTGCGCGCAGAGAGCGGCATGTGCGGCGCGGCACGTCTGCGGTAGCCGCGTAGCCTGGCACACTCGGACACACGGAGGGTCGCAGCTCTACGTGAGCGCAAGACACACAGGCAGGTATGAGCAGTACACAGGCGTTCGGACACCATCGTGCGCTTGTGCTGCACAGGTGAGTGCGAGAGACATACGAGCAGTGTGGGTTAGGAGAAGACCTCCCAGGCACGGAAGCTGGACGCCATGGCCGATTCGGGGCTTTGGAAGATTAGAGGTTTTGCCAGCCCTGTGACAATGGAGATTTTGCAGTGGGCTGGATACCTTCACCACTTCTGCCCTGAATGCATGTGTCCAGCTGCGCTACCTCCGGCAGCAGCTAAACATTCGGAAGTGAGAATGTAAAGTGCCTCTTTATTGTGGAAGTGACAGTTTACAGTCTGCTTATGCAGCAAAATTGAGAAGCAGGTCCTGGAAGCACACGAAGCTCTGCAAAGGTGGTGGTGGGAACCCATCAGTACCTGCCTCACACCTCCCAGCATGCAGCTTGTCTCCCACATTCCAGCACAGTTCAACTCTAAGACAGTCATAACCCTTGTGCCCAGGACAGGGCTTCCTACCTACCGCAGGAGGAGTTACTTGTAGAAGGGAAAGAGAGTTGGCTTCAGCACACGATGTTCATGAGCAGCAGAAACTTGTTTGCCTTGTCATCCAGTGAGAGTGCATCTGTGTGACACACCAGTGGCCAGCAGCCACACTGCATGGTGCATCCGTGGGTTTATGCTTTCACCTGAACTACTGAAGAGAACCTGGGCAGCTGCAGCTGGCATGGCAGTGTCGGGGGGGAGAGTGCCTGATGCCTGCCCTCCTTGAACACAGGCAGCACACTGCCCTGCCTGCCAGGTTTCCCTAACCAGAGCCTTGCAAGGGGAAATGTCTGCACTCTTCAGCACAGAACTGTAACCTTTACATGGACTCGTGCGTGGCCTTATTTAGATGTCATTTCTCATGCCTTGGGGGGCTGCCTGAACTTCTCAGTGTGGCTGGCATGGAGGAGCTGGGCTGATATGGTCAGGCTGTAATTGCCTGTGCTGAGGCAGGACAGCAGGGGAGAACAGCTGAGGCAGAGGGACAATTTCACATTTCTGCTCTTTTCACTCTCAATTTCTCTGCCTTGCTGATTCTGGATTTTAGACAATGGCTTTATTTGAGTCACACGTAAGCACTAATGCCCTGCCCTTGCATCCGTCAATACGCATGTGCTATTCAAAGTAAAACAGGATAATTTTACAGAAACTGAGAGGTGAAGCAGCTGTGAACTGCCCAAGGTCACTCAGCAGTCTAGCAGGAGAGTAAAAAATACTGATTCACCCGATCAGTCTGTACCTCCCCTCCAGCTTCAGAGTCTGAGCCAAGCACCCAAATACTACAGCAACAAGCAAAGACCTTTTTGTGTATAAATAAACACATAGAGTTCTCTGTACCACACTGGATACAGAGAGGTAGACCAGAGGGAGGGATGAATCACAAGAATTCATGTGCTGAAGGTCTTGGCCGGCTCACAACGGAGCAATGTACTGAGCCCTTCAGCAAATGCAAATCTTGATCATTGTTCCCTTCCTTCTGTGTGTCTCTAACACAACCCGTGGCACCAGTAAAGGAAATGGCCTCCCCCTTTGCCTTTTAGTGATAGAATGGGGAAGATAATGCTCCTCTCAACCATTACTGGTGGATCATTACTGAATAAGGTTGATTTCTGTCCTGGTGAAGCAGCTTTTAGTGTTAGCTACCATGAAAATGTGTAAGACAGAACACAGAATCATCAGGAAATTATAGGAGGACTTTGTAGAGTAGCTGGACTGAATTACAGCTCCCATTGCATTATATTTCTTGGTACTTAGCTTTGAAGATATGCTCAGAAAATATGCTTTTATTGAGGGGAAAAGTATTTCCCTCAGTCAACCACTGACTCTCCAGCAACTTCAGTGTTTCCTCTCATGCAGAGAGCTGGTGGGAGCAGGTACTATGACCCAGGTGGACTGTGTGAATTCCCTGATTTTACATGGCGCTCCCTGCTCCCACTACCCTTCCTGTGACTCTGCTGCAGCTGCAGCCAGTGACTGCCAGCATGTGAGCACTGCTTGGAGGGGACTGGGGAAGGAGCGAGGTGTGCAAAGCCAAAGGAAGGTGAAATTTAGAGCACTCTGCTTATGCCATGCAGTACTGCCCAAAGCTGATGACTTCAAGAGATGTAAGCTCAGTGCTTTTGTTCATCTCTAAACCAGTAAAGAATACACGTTACCTATTTCAGATTGGCCATATAGTATGCTTCATTTAAAAAACCCCACCACTTCTCAGCAATTTTACTCTTCCTGTTTCCTACAGCACACATTTGGCCACTGAACAGGTTTTTTGTTAGCATTTTTTTCAGTATTTGGTTTACAATACAGAAACAAAGAGTCTGTATGGTGCTGCATGTCCCCATTTCTTTCCCTTCTGCAGCAGCCCTCCCAGCAGGTTTTGACAGCAGAGAGCCAGCATATCACAGCAGCCCTGAGTGGATAGTGCTCCCCCATCAACAAATGCCAAATCCATATTGCCACAGACTGACATCCTCATCTCAGATTTATCTGAGATAAAAGTAATATCCATCCTCTGTTCTCTTCTTTCCCTTCAGGGTGCCAGGAAGGTGTGATGCTTACTGCAGGAGCAGGCAGCAAAACTGTCAAATGGTACTTCCCCAACAGCTTTCCTATTGTTGGGCAGGTCCTGCAGAAGCTTTTCACTTCATAGACTGCTTTCACACCTCCTGCCAGCACTGTGCTTATGCCAATGCAATTTAAACAGAATATTTAATTAAGAGGTCAGTGGTAGGCACATGGAAATGGCAGTGATCATGAAACCTGCATTGCTGTTTGTGTTAGGGAGCACACAGAGGCTCTGGGCAGAGACAGGACTGCAGGGTGCATGATGAAGCCAGCCCTGATGCATGCAGTGCAGTCTGTAAACCAGTTTGTTTTCCAGCAGCCTCTGAAAAAATACCCTGAGACAAACCATGTGCCTTAGTTGTTGAGTGACCAGGCTGTGGTATTGCTGCCTAGGTGCAGGAGAATAAGGAAACAGAGGATGATTTTGCCCCAGCAGTGGTGTGTGGTTATTTACCCCTATTCTGACCCCCAGTGGGAGGCACTTTTCATTACACAAATCCCTGCAGCGTGATTAGTTTGCCTAATACTTGCCCTGCTTTTTCTCAGGACAGGACACAAATCCTGGTGCTCCCATTGGTTGGCAGCATGAAGGAGATGGTGAGATTTGTGTGACCACTGCAAGATGGTTTCTCTGTCGCTGCAGAGTTTCACACGTTGCTCCTTGCACTGCCCAAGGCAGAGCCCACTCTCCACAGTACTCTGTTAAATTGTTCTGAATGGCCAAATGTGGTTAGTGAGGAGAAGGGGAGAAGGGGAAATGAAAGAAGGAAAGAGTCTTGAAATCGATATGAAGCAAAAGATGGATGGCAGGAAGGAGATGGATACATGGAGGAGAGAGAAAGGAAGAATTACTGAAACATCAAGGAGAAATGGCACAAAAGAAAGGTGCTCTCAGGATGGATAGTGTGGGGAAGCTGCCACAGTGTTCAACATCACATCAGTGTTCAGATCCAGATTATAACTGGTTTTCAACTTGGGTTAAACAAACCAAGGTAAGAACACACCTTTTATATCACTGTGCCAACTGGTAAATTTTTGACTGTTTGCTAATAAATCTGTCTTCATCACCTGTCTTGACATACACTGTATGGAAAGGCAATCAGTCTTCACTACCACTCACAGCTCCCCACACCAGGACACGAGAGCAGCAATCCAGGCAAGGTTCACAGTGTAGCCAATGTGAAGGCTCAACTATTAATGCATAAATGCTTTAAACTGCAGTGAAACTTGGTCATGTTAATGCAGACAGTGGAATCTGATTAAAAATTTCTATCAAGATGGTCTGTGACACAGGGCACAAGTGATTAAAATTCTTATGAGTGGGAATTTGCACATCTTCCAATCCTCATTTCACAAGGAAAGCCATTGGATATATTCAAATCAGCCTATGTGTGACTTACTGAATTATGGCTGCTCGCTCTCTGAGGCTTTAGCTAGCTACATACACCCCAAATTGCCCAAACCATTGCAGTTTAAAAAGTTTATTCTTGACCTTTGCTCAGGAAAAGTCCCAACTGGGTTAAACTGAATTGGATCAGGCTTGTGGCTTCCTGTTCCTTGGCATGTGAACATTTCCTTAAGACTCTGTGTGTTGGGAGGTGGTGAGCCTGGCTGAGCCTGGCCTTAGAACCTAGAGCTTTGTTTAGTGAGCAGCTGTGGATGCCAGTGGGCACAGTGAAGTGTTTCGCAGTGACAGCCTTATGGTAGGGAATAACATCATATGGTTGTGGAGTAGAAAAACTCCCTCTAGCCACTGTGAGTTCTCTTTTTTTTCCTTACATCACCCTCCTGGTTCCAACTGATCTACTCAATCCTCTAGACTTCAAACAAGAGGGAGCCATGTCAGTCAGTTAATGGGCATTGGGATGAAGGAAGGAAAATGTTTTCTTAGCTCTTGCTGCAAAGGTCGCCTTGGCCATCCCAAGCAGTCCTGCTGTGGGCACACACCTGTGTTCACAGGCAGCACTTGTGTCCCAGGCTCTGCACACAGCCCTGGCTAGGGCTGCTGCAAGGAAAATGTTGCAATCACCTAAAGCATAGAAGGAGGTTTTGTACATCCTGTTTTCTCCTTGAGAAGTCAAAGGTATCAGCCAGTGTAACTGGCATGCTTGAGTGTGCTTCCCCTTCAGATGGGCTTGATTTAGAAGTGCTTCTATTTGTATCTGCTGGTTTCACACCTACACTGAGATGTAAAGTTCCTTTTTTCTTTTCTGAATGCCACTAAGAATCGTGCTGGTACCTCTTGAGTTCAGTAATGTTAATACCCTCCTCTGTGATGAGGTGGGAAGCCACACTCGGGAACTTTGCTGCCCCTCCTCTTTATTGGCATGTACAGTGAAAAATCTTGCCCCCTGTTCTGGGCTGTCTGTGTGTCTAAAAACCAAATACATAACATTTACATCCTGGCAGAACGCCGAGCAAGCCCCCTGTAGGAGCTGCTGGGGTTTTTCTGTTGCTGAGACTGTCACCTGCTGGCCACTGAGCAGCTCACCAGGGGCTCAGGAACGAAGTCAGTTACTAATCAAATATTCACAGAATCACAGACTCACAGAAGTGTTTTAATCGGGAAAGACCTTTAAGGTCATCGATTATCTACTTCTCTTCAGCTTTGCCTTTAGAAATTACACCACTGAGATGTTCCTGCTTTATCTAACTGCAAACAGGGTGGCAACTGTAAATGGAGGTAGATCAGGAATCCAGAAAGCCTTCATCATGTGTAGAAGGTCCAAATTTCATGGAGTTGTAATGCAAAGGTAATCAGGATCTCATCACAGTGGTAATGTGTAAGCTTCAAGAGAGCAAAATAAGCCATAACCAACACTCAAGAGAAAGGAGGGGGAAAAGAAAGGGGGATGGGGAGGGGGGAAGACCACCTATTCATTCTGTCTCTGGTGGATTTTCATTGTGTTAGGCTGTGGATACAAGATGACCACCTATTATTGACCAACAGAGCTCATCAGGAATCAAAGGACCTTTACTGAAGAGCTATGCTACAGCTTTTACAGGAAAGAAGAGGAATTGCTCTAAAAAGCTCTTTTAGCACAGCCTTGTTCTGCCCTCACATCTGTTGTCACTGCTAGCTCATTTTCTGCCAGTCTTTGGGCCGGAACCTCAATCACTGTAAACAAGAGGAAGTCTGAGTTCAGAGCTAGAATGTGATGGGTTTAGTCTCCCCAGCTCAAGAAAAGTCTTCCCAGAGCTGAGAGGTTAATGTCCTGCCTGAAGAGGTTTCTTTTTGGTTTGTTTTTCTTTTTAAGACACAGAAATGAGTTGCTGAGCTGGCCAGTTGATGCTGAAATGCAAACCTGCATCTTTCCTGTTTCGTTTGTTTGTTTTATGGGGGTTTTTGTTTGTTTGTGGGTGTTGGTTTGGGTTTTTTTTGGAGGGTGTTTGTTTGTTTTTTCAGTGGAGCATCACTCTCCCTAGAATCTGGGGTTTGCCTTCTCTGTAATGGAGCTGTATTACTGAACACTGTGTTACTGGTGTTCAGCAAGATTGCTGATGGGAAAGGAAAGCCAGTGCCACAGAGGCTGTTTCACGACAAGTATCCTCAGCTCACTTGCTGTTACACAAGGGTATTGCTGCCTAAAAGCACATCTGAAGTGACCCTCAAGCTCACTGCTGTGTGCTGTACTGAAACTTTAAAGAGGAGATTTCTATATTTTAATGGATGTTTTTCATATGCCTCTTGCATCACATCACAAAGATTTCATGAACTTTAGAAATGCTTTTTGGCTGTGTCTGGAGTCAATGCCTAGCACTAAATAGATACAAACTGGCCATATCTTTATTTCTTTTTATCTTGTGTGTGTTAAATGAATACATTATTTCCCTTTATTTCCCTTCACTTCGGTTCCTGTGCTTGGAGAGCTACAAGCTTTCATTGTTGTCAGAGAACAGTGGGTGCCTGGATGTCTCTCTTGTGAAAGAAAGTGGCTGGTTACAAAGAAAACCAGAGAGATTAGAGTCTGTGTGAAATTCCACTAAACTCAGTGGAAAAGGTCATTTCAAAGAATTTAGGATCAGATTTCAAATGCATTTCATGAAAGGCTTTGGACTGGTGGATTCACATAGGATGCTGAGTCTCAGTCCCCTCCACTGTACAGGAAGGATAATGCTGTTTTCCTCCCCTCCAGGTTACCTCACTACTCATTTCTTGTGCACTGTTGGGAAAGAGGAAAACAATTCAAGGCCATTCAGTGTCAAGAGGACTTGGAAACCTCTGTTTCACAGCCAGGTAGACCCTGGGCCAGCTCTCACAACCATCAATGGGGAAAACCCCCAGCCCTTCCAGCTTCACTGAGAACACGAGGCTTTGCCTGAAATGCTCTTTGCAAATCTGTGAATGCAAAACTAGTTAAAAAGTAAAACAAGCCTCTGGCTTCCTTCTCTGATAGCCACCCACACTTCTCAGTAAGTTACTGCCTTGCAGCTGGTGGGATCTTTAGTCAGGCAGAAGATTGTTGGGGAGTGTCGTCCCTGTAAGTGGGAGCTTGGGAGCGGGGGCTCTCCAGTCCTGTCTGTCACTTTATTACCACATGGAGAGACTCATCACTTGAGAAAGATTCCCTTTACAACTGGTGCTTTGCTGGTAGATTTACTTTCCACTGAGACATAACATGACTTAATACTGGATTTGAGGGTGAATAAAGGGCAATGAAGATTCTAGCCTAAAAAATGTAGCCTGTGATTTTAATCCCTGCACTGCACATTCATTTTAATGGTCCTTGCTGTGTGTTTTATTGAAGGCTGAGTCATAAGCAGATCTTACTGCTTTGGAAGGAAGGAAATGGAGTTTGGGCAAAAACATGATGTGTCTCAAATGGATCCAGTGAACAGAGACCGCTCAAGCTGTGCAAATGCAATGATGTATCTCAGCCAAAGGGAGAATTGGAGGTCAAAAAGAAACTCCTTGTGCTGCAACAGAGTTTCCATCACCTGAAGCTTGTCTGGACTGAGTGGCATTTCTGTTGACAGGTCCATCACAGTGAGAAGAGTGGATCCTGCTTTTGTCCCTCCCCTCAAAAAGCTATCCTGGGGTTAACAGGACTCCCTCCTGGGTCTCATATTTCAGTGCTATGGTGATGAACATTTGCTCACTGCTTGCAGCTGACACAGTGTTGGACGTTGGTCACAAGGCAAAGCATTTTTGACTGAGGTTGTTAAGGAAGGAGAGAGAAGGTTTTGTGCTATGGCAGCACCTCTGTGGGGTGCAGGATGGTCCCTTTACAGATGCCCTTAGGAGTGTTGCCTTAGGCTGGGGAGGAGGGTGAAACATCAGGAGCTGAGCTGTGCAGCTTGGAAGGAGCTGCTGTCTGCTGGACAAAATCAGCCATGCCTGGGAATGTGCAGCAGAGCATCCACCGTCATTTGAAGTCACCTCCATCTCACATCATGATTGGGGCTGGACTGCAGTGTAATGCAGGAGAAGTCATGAGATTCAGAGGGGGATTTTTCTTGCCCTTTGTCACAGTATACATATATATATGATTTTTTTTTAACCCCAGTTACATTTGCATTCCTTAGGGCAGGGACTGGATCAGGTGTTACCTCCAGAAGCAGAAGTAGGCTGCCCTTTCTCTGGCATGCTGAGCACATTCAGAGGAAAGATCTGAGGTGTAGGCTGGGGACTGAAGACAGGGAGCAGAGCCCAGGAGCAGGAGCAACTCAGATACAGAGATCAAGGAACTGCAGAGAAGTGAGCAGAAGGCAGTCAGGCCTGGGGCTCCCCGGGGATCGACTTGGACAGGCGCAGCTGGCTGCAGCTCAAAAAGTCTCTGACTTGCAGCCAAGCCTTGAAATAGGGTAAGTCGAGATCTGCATGTTCAGGCACTGAGAGTTTGACTTTGGATTTGTTTAGAAAGTTGTGTCCTTTTTTATTTTGGCCATCCCAGGTAAAGCCTGGCTGTTCAAGGTTGGAAGCTTTTTGATCTTCTTCAGGAAGCACACCGTGGGGGAGAACTTTAGGTGTGCCTAATTCAAAGGTTTGGACATACCACTCCTTTGTGTTTTTTCTTTTTTTTGGTGCAGGATGGCTCTGCTGTTGCACTCTCAGAGGCAGTGAAAGACCAGAGACATTCATTTGGCAGGACATCTTTATAAGAGCCTCCACCCTGCTGGCAAGAGGTGGCCCAAGAGTGCTCCCTCCTGCCCCCTGAGTAGGACTTACTGGTCCTTCCTCTGCCACCCCTGGAGTTATGGTAGGTGCTTTGCTGCAGCCACTCAGTAAAGTTGTAAGTCTGAGGCCTGCAAGAAGATTGCAGCTTCTGAAGGGTCACTCAGTCCCACCAGACACAGCCAGACTGGTGAGGCTATTTATGAAACCATTATTAGCAAAGCTACCTGTCAAACACAGCTGTGGAAATGTGGCCTTTTTCTTTTCCTTCTCCTCTCTTTAGCCAGCCCCTGTTCCTCCTACATGCTAGAGAGGATTTTGATTTTGTTAAGGTTTGAGCTCAGGCTGCAAATCTGTCTGATGTTCAAAGGGGCTTTGGAGGATATCTGATGTTTCTGAGGGTCCTAGTCACTGAGGACCACATTCTTCCAGGCTCATCCTGGTTTCTAGTCTCTTTTGGGCTTTATATTGCAGTAGGGAGGAATAAAAAGCCCTTTCCATCTTTAGGATCTAAAATGAAGAAGCTGAACAGGAAGCAGATTATTAACTTAGTTTTAGAAATATTGAGTTTCATGAACTTCTTGGCCTTAAAGGATGGTATCCAAACAGGGGGTGCACATGCAGAAAGTCTCTGGTTGAAATCAAATGTGTGCAGACTGTTTCTGTAGCATCCTTGGAAGGGAGGCATTTGTTGCCCCATGTGCCCCAGTTTCAGTCTGCTTTCAGTTTGCAGGCAGGACCAGGAGCTCTGCAGCAAGGCAGGAGCTGGGCTGTCCTGATCTGGTAGATCAGAATCTTTAAGTGCATTGAAGGCATCTTGACTGTGCAGATATTTACACAGGTAGCATTGTGTGAGTTCTTTAGGGGTCCTGGCACTTCATGTATTCTCAAACTCTGACTGCCCATCCCCAGAAACTGAAGAGTCCCACTCTGGATTTTGAGCAAGAGGCCTCTGGCTGGACCTGTTCTACAAACACAGCTCCAGGTGCTGCACACTGCTGTGTACAGGGATAATATTTACACTGGTCCTGTCTGGCAGGTGGATTTGTGTACCCCTATGGAAAAAAACCCAGCCAAACACAACAACATCTGGGCTTAACCAATATTTTGTTTAGGCTTGGGAGAGTATTTTTTCTTTGCCTGTTGTTTGTCATTGTTAAGCTCAGAAGATAAAGGTCTTTAGCCAGCAGGATGAAGTGTTGCTTTGTTTCACTATTTACAGTGTTGCATTTGGCTGGAGCTCACCATGCTGTACGGCTGCAAACGCATGCAAATAACTTGTTTATCCTCCGAGATGGACACTTTGTGCTGTAACAAGCTGTGCTGGTGACTTGGCCCAGCTTTAATTTCCCAGAACTGGGGGAGCTGGCAGAGCTTGCTGGGGAAGACTTCTCAACCAGCCAGCTTTTGATTTTCATGTCGGCTCCACAACGCATCGCAATGCTTTGATCCAGTGATCGAGCACATGAGAAGTGAAAGGAAGGTGAGAAATGAGGATGTTGGAATGGAATGGAATGGAATGGAATGGAATGGAATGGAATGGAATAGAATAGAATAGAATAGAATAGAATAGAATAGAATAGAATAGAATAGAATAGAATAGAATTAACCAGGTTGGAAAAGACCTTTGAGATCATTGAGTCCAACCTATCACCCAACACCATCTAATCAACTAAACCATGGCACCAAGCACCCCATCCAGTCTCTTCCTAAACACCTCCAGTGATGGTGACTCCACCACCTCCCTGGGCAGCACATTCCAATGGCCAATCACTCTTTCTATGAAGAACTTCCTAACATCCAGCCTAGACCTCCCCTGGCACAACTTGAGACTGTGCCTCTTGTTCTGATGCTGGTTGCCTGGGAGAAGAGATCAACCCCCACCTGGCTACAACCTCCCTTCAGGTAGTTGTAGACAGCAAAAAGGTCTCCCCTGAGCCTCCTTTTCTCCAGGCTAAGCAGCCCCAGCTCCCTCAGCCTCTCCTCATAGGGCTGTGCTCCAAACCCCTCCCCAGTTTTGTTGCCCTTCTCTGGACACCTTCCAGCAACGCAACATATGCCCAGCTCCAGACTTAAAGACCTCACAACAAGGATGGAGTAATCAGACAGGATGTCTGGGGTAAATGGGGAGGCTGATGACTGACCACAAAAGCTGGTGAGTTTGTTAAATTGGTGGGGTTTGTTACCCACCAAATGGACTTTGTAATCAGAAACACACATACAGAACTGTTGGGAGTGAAACATTTTGACTTAACCCAAAAGCTCAGTTCCTTCTTAGACTTTAAAAATGCCTAACAAAAAAAAAAATAATAAAAATTTCCTCTGTTCAGAAGGGAGACATTGAAATTCAAGGGAGCAATTTTCTTTCTGGACCCATGTCCAGCTGAAATGTGTGCTGGGAATCTCAGCTGGTTTAGAAGCAGCCTGTCCCCACCTTGCTCAGTGGGAGAAAGGTACTGAAGTCATGCAAACTCTAGTGGCTGAATCACCTGTTTCCAAATTCCCAGCACGTACAGTAGGGTGCAGACCCCCATTTATCCTGTCCTCCCTGCTGGCATGTCCCCTGTGGCCTCAGTGAGGTGTTTGGTCTTGCTGCATCAGGAGCAGACGGTGTCCGATGGCTGCCTCCTGCCAGGAGCAGTTCTGCAGCTGGAGCGTGGCTGCTGTGCTCCTCTCCAGACAGCTGACTCTGCTTCAGCCATGAATGAAGTGATCCAGAATTCTCCTACCTCACAGAAAGCATTTGAAGTGTGTAAGAAACTTAATTAACTAATGCTTGGAAGACAGTGAGCTCTCCTGAGGAGAGAGAGAAAAAAGAAAAAAAACAGAGAAAAACCAGGAAGCTGTGAGGGGGTTGGGAGGTGAGAGCCAAGTGCAGCTCCTGGGGATTTCTGAGTTTTCATTAGAGCTGGCTGAAAACTTCCTGTCCAAATACTGGCTGCTATGGTTTCTCTCAGAGCCAGGCCTGGGGTTAGGCTTTCCTTCCTTCAGCCATTCACTACCCCATGGAAGTGGATTATTGTCTTACCTGCTCTGTCAGGAGCCAGGGATCAGCCTTGGCTGCCAACCCATGTGCCTGTGTGACTCAGGTAGTGTGTTGAACACGTGGCTGGATGGATTTTTTCCACCAGGAACACAAGAGTTTGGCACAACAGTGGAGAATTTTCAGGCATGGACAATCTAAATGAAATGTTTTGACTTGGTTCTACTCAAACCACCTCCTTTGAGTTTTAAAAGTCACAATAGCAAACTAACACATCTCTGCCCAGAGCAGTGCATCTCCTGCCTCCAAGTTCCCCACTCTCCTGGCATTTCTGCTGGTGTAAGTGATGGGTATCTCCACTGGCCTGGACACTGTGACCTGGTGGGCACTGCAGTCTCACTGTGGGCTGAGTGGGAGCCATGCCTCAGGGGCTGACACAGGGCTGATGTCCATCCCTGTCCCAAATCCAGGCAGGAGAAAGACACTGTCATCTCTGTGCCAGCTGAGCTGCTGGTCTGGAAAAGTCATTCCTGTAAGTAAATGATTAGTAAAGGATTGGCCTCTACCTGGTGACTCCAAGCTCACCATCAATAACCTTAACACAATCTGTGATCATAGCCCAAGAGGAAACTAAAACAATTTCCTTCCAGAAAGACCATCATTAGCTGGACTGATGGCAGTACAGCCTCACAGCTCCAAGGCTTTGACATCAATTCATAAATTAGGAAGAATTTCAGGCCAGACAACACTTTAGTGCTCTGTGTGGGCATTGAAGTGCTTTCGTAATGAGCCTTGTGAAATAAAATGCTGACTGTAGAAAGAAGGAAACAGCTGATTGCCTTCAGCATTCAGACTGGATGTTAGGAAGAAGTTTTTCCCCATGAGGGTGGTGAGACACAGGACCAGGTTGCCCAGGGAAGTGGTAGAAGCCCCATCCCAGGAGGTTTTTAAGGCCAGGCTGGATGTGGCTCTGGGCAACCTGATCTTGTGTGAGGTGTCCCTGCCCGTGGCAAGGGGGCTGGAACTAGATGATCCTTGAGGTGTCTTCCAACCCTAACAACTCTATGATTCTATGATTCAGCAGCCTGTATGAGGCTAAAATCAGCTTAACTGATGTGATCAGCTACTTTTAGCATGTACCTGGAGTTAGTGGCTTTGCAGTTGCCAATGGTAGGGGTAAGAAGGAATGCCTGCCCAGGACACATAGGACATGTTAGCGTAGTGAGGAGGTGGAGAGAAAAAGAAGCTGTAAAGTCTTGCTGTCAGGGTGAGGTAAGGTTGCACTGACTAATCAGGTGGAATAAGCATCTCTTTGCTTGACAAACAAATGGTGACCTTAGTTATCTAGGTCCTGATCTTGCTTTCCCTGAAGTCAGTGCCAAAGTGTCCTTGACATCCCCGCTGCACAAGAGGCTCTAGCCTGGCTTTTCCATATGTGATCCTCTGGCCCTTGAAAGTGATGTCTGTGAGCAGAGTGGAGAGCAGGTCAGTGTGGTTCCCTGTGCCAGTGCTGGAGCTGATCTCAGGGGCAGTTCTCATGCCAGTGCTTCAAGCCAGTACATTTTTGGGCAGCAGTCATGCAAATGTTCAGATTCATTTAGATATGCAAGCAGCCCAGGAAAATCAATGGAATTAGATGATTAAAATTACTTTGTGCAGAGTGTTTGTAGCCCCTGTGCAGGTCCATGGTCCATGGCATGTACACAGATCTGTGCTCTTGTGCAGATTGAAATAGCACTCTTTCATGAAGAGAACCTGCTCTGCTTGAATACACAGAGTCACAGAATGTCAGGGGCTGGAAGGGACCTTGAAAGATCATCCAGTTCAACCCCCCTGCCAGAGCAGGATCACCTATACCAGATCACACAGGAACTCATCCAGGTGGGTCCTGAATATCTCCAGAGAGGTGAGAGCAAATTGTTATTTTCCCACTGGCATATGCTGTTCCCAGGGCTCCTTATGTAGTAGTGCACAGATACTGTCTGGGAGATGAATAACAGTTATGCCAAGCTCAGTGAGTCCCTGATGCTTGCAAGTGTGTTTTCTTTATTTTTAGTACTTCCTGGAGAAGAGCTGGATCCACCCATGTGCAAAAGATTGCAATTGACAGAGAGGGGAGGCATGCATGTGTTTCCAGACATGTGCCTGGGGTGGCTGTGGTTATATAAGGGCTCTTTTGACATGGCCAATTACATAAAATGGTAATGCTGGAAGGGAAGGCAGAAGGAATCTGTAGCAATGGAGCCTGTGTTCAGCAGGTGACAGGAATGAAAGGTCACCAGGTCCATCGTGGTTTGGTCTGTCCAGCAATCCCCAGGTGATCCTGACTCAGAGCAAGTGAAGCAGGAATATTGCTGCAGCCCCTGTGCTGGATTGCCTTCAGCACCGTATGTAATGCCACTGCAAGCACTGGGGAGGAATGAGGCCATGAAGCATCCCAGTTCATATGATGTAGTCTTTGGAATGCCGCTTCTTTGTTAGGTTTTTCAACAGAAATGCCCTCCCTGAGCTGCAGGACACAGGGAGAGCTCTACCACTGCAGCGGTGGGAGGGGGAGAGGAACTGGGGCTTGTTTAACGATGCAGTGTGTGCACAGCAGAGGATGTGGGTAGGAATGCCCAGTGAAGCATGGGCTCCAGCTGTGGGAACTCAGCCCCCAGGGCAGGATCTACAGCTCTGAAATCCCTGGAGCTGGCACATGGCACTGAGAAAGGTTTTTCTTTGTGAAAATGAAGATCAGGCTTGCCTGGGCAGGCAGGAGGTGATCAGCCCAAATCCAAATGTGGACTCTTCTCAATGCACACAGAGGGCTTCACCACTGGAGCATGCTCACCTTCCCCTGCAGGTAACGTTCTTGCTCTGGCATCACCACTGCCTCACTGGTGTAATGGCACTGTGCCTGCTGGCAGGAAGGGAGAGCAGAGAGGTTTGTGCCAGTCATCTGTCCTACTGTGTTGTAGGCAAGGAATCAGATATCTCCCATGGGAAAGACATAATGCAGATATATTTTGTGTGCTCTAACCTATGCCAACCTTTGCAGGTGTACAGCCCAGCATTGTGACCAACCACGTGGTCACAAAGGGCCAAATTTTGTCCCTAGAGAAAACATCACTGTCTGTTCTGCAGTTTTCAATGAGCCTGCTGCCAGTGCAGCTTGGAGCTTGGCCTTGGGGCACAATGATCTCTCTGTGACACAGCTCTTCTTCATGCCTCTCTTTAGTTTCACAGTTCACTGCTGAGGACCACATTCATGTCGTCATGCTGGTGGAGTCACCAGGTTCAGCAGCAGGAAGAAGGACCCAGGTGTGGGGTGCACATCAGGTTTGGTGGGACTTCAGGAGGTTGCCTTGCCCAGGGAAACACAGGTTTCCCAGCTAGTGATTGGTAAGCACCTGGTGACTTGGGGCATCAAGGCTTCTGTTCCCAAACTGCCTCATCCCGTGCAATCTACTCATGCACGAGAGCACGGTGTGGACTGTGCCTGTCTCAGCATCAGCTGGGAAGGTGAAGTGCAGGCTGGCCAATTCGAATGCATTTCCAACAGATGGTGCTGCAATGTCACCAAAAGCTCAACGCATGCATAGAGAGGAGGGTTTTGGGACTCCCTGCTCCCCGTGCAGCTGAAGTGCAGTTTCTGCGTGGCTTTAGAAAGTTGCTTTCCCTCTGATGCTATCTGGCTAATTTGTGCCAGGGACCAAAGCTCCCAAAGAATTTGCAAGTGGTGGAGAGCTTTCCCCTTGACCACAGGGGAATTGCTTTGAGGACGTGCTCTGGGCTGAGCACTCAGCATCTCACCAGGCAGTTGTGGGGCCCCTCATGAGAGCTGTGGTGCAGTATCAGCTGTTCATGGTTTTGAAAGACTGTTGTGGTCAACATAGGTAAGTTTGCCTATCTTCTTCATTTAAAGCTGATATTCTTCTGTTCCCCTTCTGAAAGATTTGACACTTTCAAAGCACTTCACAAACAAATCAAGTAATCTTTTGGGGCAGCCAAAGAATGATCCTGGGAAGCTGAACTGAATCTGAGCTGGAGGCTCTGCTTCTGGTCTCGGTCTCAGCTAGTGCACAGGTGAAGCCAGTAGTGCTGTAACACTGCTACATGATACAGCTGTGGCTAGCAGGAGTTTTATGGCTGCACTGAGAGCTGCTGCTGGCTTTAGGGTAAGTAAATACCTACCTGTTAACCCCCACAGGTTCACAGAGCCCGTGCTCTTCTGCTTGAGCACAGAGACACTTTCCTGGGAAGGGTCAGTAATGCTCCCTATCTCACCAGCCTGACCTCGCGGCTTGGCTGCAGGAGGGTCTGGGGGAAGTGATCTTGGCTAGCAGCAGGCAGAGGGGCTGGGAATGGGCTTGCTCTCCGAAGAGAGCTGTATGAGCAACCAAAGAGCGGAGTACACCGTGGTGGTTTTGTTGCGCAGTCTGCAGCAGGGAGTTGCTGCGGGTGCAGGGCAAGGCGCTGCGGGCTGGAGCAGCCGCTGCCTGCTGTGCCCTGCGGAAGGGCAGCGAGTGCCACCTCGTGTCCTACGGCCTCGGTGGCAGAGGGGACTACAGCGTCTTCAAGAGTGCAATTGCGCTGCTGAACCCTAGGGAATCTACAGCAGTCGTGTTTAGCACCAAAGCACGGCCAGGTGAGACTGGCTCTGGGCTAGAAGAGAGTGCAGGGACCTTCCTCCTCTTGCTCCCTGCAGCCTGCTCCGGCAGTCAGCTGCTCCTTCACCTTGGCTTGGTGAGAAGGTGACACCGCTCCCCCTGCACATTGAAATCATGCCAGCTTTTGATGCAGCCATGCTCGGGAGTGTCTGCAGCCTGGGGATGCCTTGGGGAGACAGAAGAAGGTGTCAGCCCCGGGAGCACGCTGGAGATGTGCTGTGTGTGATTTGGGAGAGGCCTGTTCCTGGTGGGGTCAGGAGCTGCTGGCCAGGGGTTTGCTGTGACACACTGCAATGGGACATCTACTGGTCCGAGGAAGGTCTCTTGACCTTCTGTGGATGGCATTGGCAGGTCTGTTCCCCTCTCTCTAGCCCCAAACACGTTGTGAGCATCCTGATGTCTAGTCTTGCCATGGTGTGATGCTGAGTTATGATGACATTAATCCTGGCATGGTGGTAATGCAGAGACAGCAGATGTGGCAGGGGTGTGCTGGGAGCAGCAGCAGAGGAATGCTTTCTGCCTTGCTCAGGTTGCTGTTTGCCTGGGCACAGCGCTGCACAAACACTCTGACCTGCTCGTGTGGCTTCCTCATGCTCCCTGTGTGCCACCTTATGTGGGCACTGCCTCCCTGCAGTCTGCTTGCCCTGCCACGGATTTGCTGTGCTTGAATAGTAACAGTGGTTAAGGTGACAACAGCGAAGATATATTAAAATGAACACTTCAATTTCACTTTAATGTAGTTCATAATGGCTCTGCCCAGCAACTTGCAAAGCATGTGTGGCTCCTGTCTCCAGGAAACATCTCTGAGATGTGGTGTACAGGAGATATGAACAGCCTCTCAGGCATTGATCAAATCCAATTACTATGAGATCTATAAAGCAGCTTGGACACTGATCTGTGAGCTGACACCACTGTGCTGATTGGCCAGGATGTTGATCTGGGTACCTCATCTTTTAGATCAACCTCCTCCTCTTGTCAAAACCTGAAATTGCCCTTTGTATCTCGAGGCTATGAAATTAAGTGATTTCTTTCCAGGTCATGTGCACTCCCAGAAAGCAGAGACTGGGCTGCTTTTCAAGAAACCCAGGAGGACCCTTGAATAAATGCACCATCAAGTGACCAGTTCCACTAATTAATGCTGACAGTAAAATTTGATCCCCACCTCCATGTTGAGGAAATGATGCTGAGATCAATTCACCCTCATTGAGTTGAAATTGCCTGGATGCATGTGTGGTCACACTTTGGAACAGGAAGACTCTTTGGGCTCTATTCCTGCATGATGTTTTCCCAGTGGCTGCAGTGTCAATGTGTTTAGAAAAGGCTTGGATACTGAGTCCCTTTAAACAACTGTCTGTTAAAGTTAGCCTTGATTTCTTGGTCTGGAGGGAGAGCCTTGGTAGTGGTGATGGTTTTGTTGTACTTGTGTGGCAGGTGAAAAGCTCAGCCAGCCAGTCTCCTTTCTTCTGTTCTTCTGCCTTTGGCCTTTGAGCTCCAGCTTTGCAGCACAGGAAGACCAGAGGAAAGAATCTGCTCAGCAGTAACTTTTACCTAAGCCAGCCTTTGTCAGGAGAAGCAGGCTGCCTCATCTTGTTCCTTTCATTCTGCCTTTACAGCAGCATGGGTGGGCTGTGGCTCTGGCCTTGATGGGGCTGAGGTTTCATTTTGCCTCCCAGCTTTCAGGGTCTGGGCACTGCCTGTGCAAAGAAACACGGAATTCTAGAGAGTCTCTGCACAGGGTCTTGGTCATGCAAAGCTTTGGAGCTAGCTTCCACACCCAGTGCTCTGTGCAGAGCTGGTGGTTGGGATTTTGGCCACTGCATCCAGGATTGATGTTTACAGTCCTGGAGAAACTGTCATTATTCATGTGGCTCTGCCTCTGTACTCATCAGAGCAGATGACTGTCACATGTGAGACCTCCCACAGATGGGCCCACTGGGGAGCCTCTTCTCTGCTGGTGTCACCATGAGCTCTTCTCCTTTTGGCTCAGCATGTCTGCACTGACCCTGAAATTGCACCCTTGCAGTCCCTGTTAGAGATGTTAAACCTCTGGTTTGGGGAGGTCTGATGGCTAAATCCCATGCTGCAGGCTTTCAGACCTGTGAGGCAGCATTTTAAACTGTGGCTTGTGTCTGATCTGATTTCTGGTGGCCAATGAGCTGTGATCCTCCTGGAGGGCTGTGAGCAGTGACTGGCTCCTGGGAGCATGGGGGTCTGCAAGGTGTAAGCTTGGCTGAGGTGTACTGATGGGACAGGATTCCTTTCTCCTCTTGGGAAAAGCGTAGTGAAGGCAGGTAGTGGGAAGTCAGACTGCAGTCAGACCTAGCAGTGAGCAGGAACACCTCCACAGCTGCCCTCTCTAGAGCAAGTCCCTAAGACCAGGACCTCAGAGCTTGGGAGCTGTTCCTGAGGACACTGTTGCCTGCTCACCAGTGTGACCGTGGGTGATGAAACCCATGCCACCGTGGGCTGTCTACAGGAGATCCACACAGACAACGGACCTGGATGCACCCGGGGGATCAGCCAGTGTGCCCAAGAGAAGGCAAGTAAGGCATCACTTTGCAGTGAGATCTGGGGTATCCCATGTCAAGGCTGGTGGCACTAGGTGGCACCATTGAATTAAGAGCGAAGAGATGGCAAAGGTAAGACCAGAGAACCAGCAGCTGCCTCCCGAGGGACCCAAGGAGAGCTGCGCAGGTGTATCTTCTGCTGGGGTATCTTCTGCCCCAGCGTGAGTCTGCACATCTTCTCCTAGCAGTAAGGCTGTGTGCACCATTTGTGCTCAGAGTAACTGAACACCAGAGCTGCCTTTCACCTGGCCTTCCTGGGCTGTTGGACCTTGGAGCTTCTCCTCTCTTCCCCACAAAGCAGTGTGGAGGACAAGTCCCAGCATGTCTGGAACAGCTGTGGGTCCACCCAAGCAGGCACATAAGTCCTCCATCCCTCACCAGCACCGCTGTGGTCTTGCTGAGGAATCAGCTCTTCCATCAGCAGCTTGTGGCAGCGGGAAGCAGAAGTTTTCCCTTTTGCCTTTTCTGTCACCTTTCCACTTGTGCCCTTTTAATCTGTTCTCATCCTGTATTCCTTTGCTCTAAACTAGGGCTTTGCTCAAAGCCAGCCTGTGCCCAGAGAACTTGCTGTGGGCACACCAACAGTGACAGAAGCAACAACTGCAGGAAGAGCTACTGCTAAAAGATTTATTTCTTTATTTTTGCCCCTAAAATATGTTTTTTGCTTGGTTTTTTTTTTGTAATTAAAATATAAGTTTAATCAAAGCAGTCACTGAAACCTCTAGCTTTTGAAATTGGAAACCAATACTTTCTGGGGGGTATTTTGGTAGTAAATATTTAACATCACACTTACTGCTGTAAAACCCAAGTGTAAAGTAATGGGAGAAAAGAGTGCTGGGAGTAGGAAGGGATAATAGGCTGCATGCAGGAGAAGTGAGACTAATTATCAAAACTAATTAAAATAAAATTGCTATAGCTGAGTAGTGATTGATTAGAGCTTGCTAGAGTGTTCTGAGAACAAACACATGTAAACCATTCTTCTGTCGCAGGACAAATGGCTGCTGCCTGCTTGTGGCCCCTTGCTAACACTGTGATGATAAGGAACAAACCCGCTGGAGTGCAGCTGGGCTGGCCTGCTGCTGGAGGGGAGTGGAGCTTGTAGTGCAGGGGATAGGATTAATTGGCTCCTTTGGGAAGTGCACACAGTCCTGGGGCTGGGGGCTCAGGAGCCCCAGCAGTGTGTGGGATGGTATGGCCTTGCAGCTCCATACATTGAGCATCCTCACTGAGGAAGTCAGCTGCAGCTTTCCTTGCTGTACTCACTCACTGCTTCCCCTCAGTGATGGCTCATCAGGGTGTGCTGGTGGGGACCCTGTCAGTAGGTGAGGCTCAGTGTCCTCTGATTTTCACTGGTGGAAACTAAGAACAACTTTCTAGGCCAGGATATAATTCCAGCCTAAGAAGGGTAGGAGAGCAGGCAGGCTGTGTGGGGGCTAACAGAATCTGTCCTGACCTCCTGCTCTTTGCATTCAGGTTTGGAAGTGTCGGGGGCTGACTTAAGGGTGGCCTCTGTGAGCACACAAGTGCTATGGGAATGCTGAGGAGCTCTACAGTGACAGCCCAGGTGGAAATGAGACACATAGTTCAGTGCTGAGCTTTTCCCAGTGGCTGCATTTGTTCAAGCTGATGTTCTGGTTTGGATGAGAACCAAATCTTCACACATGCATCTGTTTCAGCAAGCATTGCTGTTGATCTGTACAGTGTGCTCCACCTAGCACAGGTAGTGTCTGATTTGAAGCCTGGGTGTCCAGTGTCACAGGACTTGCTAGAATGGATTGGCTGGGGACAGTTTCCTTATGCTGGATATTCAGAGTTTCTAAACCCAGGGGAGTCTGCCAGCTGCTCCCACTGTCCTGGCTGCAGGAGGGGCTCCAGAAAAGGGGAAGCCATGTGGCAGACAGGAGTGCAGTGATGGCAGGATTTGCTGTTTCCCTGATGGATCTAGAAATACTTGTTTGTACCCAGCTGCCCCCACAGATGCTGTCTGCAGCAGTGCTAAGTGGTTGTCAAGGTGGGAAACCAAAGGTGACCTGAAGGGAGAGACTGTACATCTTCCACATCCATGCTGCTGGCTGCAGCCTGAGCTGGACCAGCCCCAGAGCTGCCCAGTGAGGACTTTGGGCAGTGTGGAAACTGTGTAGCTACTCCTAGTGTACTTCTCAGAACTCAGGTGGTTATTATATAAATACATTGCCCTATTACCCATTCTAATCCTGTGAGCAGATACTGGCAACATCTCTTTACACTCTTGGGTAAGTTTTCCTACCTCTGATTCAAGCTTGTCTGTCTATGGAAAATTCCTCTGAGCTCTGCCCTCTGGTCTGCCCACTGCTCCTGCCTACCCAGCACCAACCCCAGCCCTACCTGACTCCTACTCTGGTTTCCCCCCCTGGGAAGAGCACCAGCTGAAATACAGTGGAAAAAAACCAAACCAAACCCTCATTTCCTCCTAAAATGTAGAAGATGTCAATGCTTTGGAGCAGTTGCTGCTGTTGCTGTCTGTGCATGATTATTTAACTTTTGGACTTCCAGTTCAGGATGTGTGACGAGGAATAACAATGGATGAGCAAGCACAGGCTTTGGCAGTTGGAGCTAGAGATGCTGCCTGAGATTTGGCATCAGAGGCTCTTTCAAAACTTATGTTATCTCTTTAATGCCAGAAAGTATAAGTTAATGTAGTGACTGGGCTGTCATACAGGGTATCAGGACCGTGATTAGGCAGTTTCTTAGAGTTTGCCTGTCAGCAGAAAGATATGCTCTTGGCACCTCTTCCAAAACAGTTCACTGAGACTTTGTTTTGGGGAGAGACAGATAAAGTTTGCACTGATTAGACAAGGAGGGCTTGAGAAACCAAATGGCAGGAGTGATAAAAAGTGACGCATGATGGTGGGGAAAAATACTAGAAACTGCAAGAGCTACAGCTGGAGATATGGGTGGGGCTGGAGAAAATCTGCAATGAGCTGAAAAAATAATTGGCACTCTTTGGTCATCCTTTCCTCTCACTTTGTTGTTTGCCTAGCCCCTAACTGATCAGATGGACTTGACCTGTCCTCATACCAAAAGGTTATTTCCTCTCAGGAGTGCAGAAGAGACACTGAAATCAGAACTCCTTCATTGTGCCCTGCCTGGTGTCACTGACACAGGCTGGCGAGAATCTTGCCAAGGGATTTTCAGCTGGCTGAGCGTTGCCTCCTTGTCTGAACTTGCCTGAGGTCTTCCTTCTGCAGTGCAGTTCTCTCTGCAAGTGCACTGATGCGTAGGAGCCTTAGCTTTAGGGAAACCAGTGTTCAAATGAGACCCCAGGGGAAATCCTTGTGGATACTTCCTTGTTGCTCTGCTTTCTGAGAAGCGGACAGAGCTTACCAGAGGATGGTCCTGTAACCTGTCCTCCTCCATGCAGGCACCTGTGCTCTGTGTGTGCCTATCTTTAGACTCTGAGCCTTCTAGGCATCAGCATGGCTAATATCAGTCACAGGCCAGTTTCCCTTCCTTTGCTCCTGAAGGGCAGCATGAGCAGCAAGAGTCTTGCAATGATGAATGGCTGTTGGTTCTTAAAATGTGTAGTCCTGTCTTAGCAGAGGCCAAGCCCAGGGAAGCCCTGGCTGCTTGGATCCCCTTGAATGAAAAGCTTTCTGCCAGTTCTATAGACAAAGGAGATGTATCTCCCCATCTCATCAAGGAGTGGAAGGTGATCCTCTAGCTTGGTGAGGCATGGAGCACGTGAAAGATGCCATTCTTGACTGTCACTCTTAAGAAGCCAGCATGCAGTTGTGGACACTGTGGTTTGTTGCTGGAGAGGTGCACTGCAGTTGTCTGTACACAAGGTTTGAATTAAATGAGCTGATCCTGAAGTCCCTAGGGACTTGCTCGTGGGTGGCAGGCTGGACAGCTGGTGGTACTTTACCAAAAGCAGGGTGAGCACCAGGTGCTTATCCTGGTGTGGCAACAGAGGCTCCAAGGAGAGCACAAATGGCTTAGCTTCCCCATGGAGTGCTGATGTTCGTGTCTGGCAGCTGCCTTAGCCTCAGCAGGATGTTGCACAGCACCTATGTCCTCATGCTTCAGAGTAAAGGAAAAACAAATAATGATCTTGTCAAGGCCACTGTCTCAAAAACATCCAGTCTTGCTCCACTTAGGCTCTGAGGCACTGAAATCGATAGTTCAGCAGCCACCCTGATCTATCCAGAAACAGCTGAAAGCCTCTCCAATCCCATTCTGTGCATATGCTCCCATTCTCTGCATTCAGATGCTGTCCTACTTTTACCTCTGACTCTTGAATCATGCCTGTTTTCACATCAGAAAGGTGAGAAATGGGTGCAAAGACCTTGAGGAGTGTAAATGCTGCACTAAGGATCTGCCTTTCTGAACTAGGATGAATGCTCTGTGCTTGACCTGTGAGATGGACTGCCCATTTTGGGGGAGGATGGCATTTCACTGAAGAGGCTGCACCTAGTTCTCTTATGATTGGCACCCCCCTTTCTCTAATCTAACTCAGGATTTCTGTTGTTACAGCGTGCCCCAATCTGCTAAGTATTGGTCTGTGTCATTAGACTAAGTGCAGTATTCTTTGCTCATCCACTGAGGTATTCTTTGCTCATCCACATTCTTTATAGGATGCTGCAGTGCAAATGATTTGATTGTGCTTTTAAGAATCCAACTCTGACCCTCTCTTCAGAAGTCAGTGGAAGCTGTGTTGCCCCAGGCCAATGTGGATATACAAGAAGTATTCTGAATGAGGGCAGTTTTCAATGCTGCTGTGTTTGGTCCCAGCGCAGAGCGCCAGCCGCAGGTGCCTGCTCTTTTCCTGCTGCGGTGCTGGGTCAATACCTAGCAGGTGCAAATGGGTTTCCCAGCTCAGCCTTCCCTCTAGCTGTGTTAACCTGCCCCACTTCTACAGATCTGGGGCCAAGTGTTTCAAGGGTTGCCTTGTGGTGCCATGAAGAGCTTCCAGAGAACTAATAGTGGCTGTTGCAGCCTGGTGAGCCTTCCCTTGCAGTACCTGGCAAGGGTGTTTTCTTCAGGCTTCACTGAGATGAGTATTTAATTCAAAACTAGTAAATAGTAAATGGTAAACTTGCCTGAAGATGACAAATGACTAGAAGAATGGTGAGGAAATGTCTACAGGGAGGGTGGCAAAGGAACCTGTTGAAGAGCTTGTGCTGGAGGACAGTTGCTGGAAGAAAGCTTTAAAGGCTGACTTTGATGGCATTGAATTGTATGTTAATGAAGTGGCACAGTGTTATGCTAATGAACTCTCTTGACAGAACAAGAAACTGCTTCCTCCTGGAGAGGGAGATGACTACATTGGGTTCAAACTTGAACACAGAATATTTTGCCTCAACATGAGGAGAAACTTCTTTACAGAGTGGTGGTGCACTGAAACAGGCTGCCCAGGGAGGTTGTCTCCTTCTCTGGAGACTTGCAAAACCCAACTGGATGCATTCCTGTGCAGACTACCCTAAGTGATCCTGCTTTGGCAAAGGGTTGGACCCAATGATCTCCTGAGGTCCCTTCCAACCTCTAATATACTGTGATACTCCTGCCTGTGCTGTCCTGAACTGACCCTCCTGCAGGTAGGCATATCAAAGAGTAGGCAAGTTAGCTCTAGTAAAGGAGTCAAAGTCCCTCACCCTGAGTGATCCAGGCCAGGTCTAGCATAGCTTTGTAGCCATCTAACCCTGCTGGTATTTGCTTCTCTGCTTGGTCACAAATGGAAGAGCCAAGTGGAGAGCTGGCCCTGAGTGGGTGGACAGACCTGCAGCAAGGCAACCACTAGTCTAAAGGCAAATCCCTAAGTCCATGGGTGTTGCACCATGGAGCTGGAGGACTGAGAGGGATGTGGGCTCTTGGGTTAGCCTGCACAGGTGGAAGGCAGAGGTGGGGTAGACTGTAGAGCTTATCACTCTGATAGAGCTACACGGAGGTGTTCAGCTCTTGCTATTGTGTGCAGGTCACCTCTTTCATGTCTCCACCTCCCACTGCATCCTGTAAACTCTTCTTTGGTGTGATCAGTCCTGCTCACTGTACCCTGGATCAGAGCACTTACCACACGTGTTCCTGAGCTGCTGGAGGGCTTTTGGGAGTGATGCTACTCACCTTTCCCTCCAAAGGCTGTGGGATTGCCCCTGCCAGCTCTGTGTCATTATTCACTTTGTGCGATGAGGGAAGCTGAGTCCTTGGTGCAAGTGACCCACAAAGCCAGGCCACCTAAAGTGTTTGAGTGTGGTTTAGAAGGGGACTAACCTTTAGACAGCAGGTTTGAGCTTTATTAAAACAGCTGGAGTTATCCTGACAGTTGGCTCCCCTGGGCACTGAGAGACATGAAACTGATACGTGCTGCTAATTGCAGATGCTCATCTTGCACTGAAAGCCAATATCGCTGAAGGGATCAAGCCACTCCACTACCTTCAATGCAGGCAA
This sequence comes from Melanerpes formicivorus, assembly GCF_026170545.1. Classification (NCBI taxonomy): domain Eukaryota; kingdom Metazoa; phylum Chordata; class Aves; order Piciformes; family Picidae; genus Melanerpes; species Melanerpes formicivorus. The sequence goes on along the minus strand of NW_027142366.1, from coordinate 8,419,246 downwards.
TGCATGGAAGGTCACTACAACATGGGGATGCAATGAAGCAGAAGGTTTCTGCATCCCTATCCTCTTTACTTAGCAAGAAATGCTGGAGGAGCTTTAACTGTTGCTAGTTGGGATGTGGCTCACTAATTTTTCTTACAGGAAGAGTTCAGTGCAAATGTAGAGAGGACTTGGATGCTTCTAGTGCTGTGGTTAGGAAACAGGGCACTCACAGAGCTGCTGGGAAGAAGCTCAGCTCCATGTCCTGATGGCCCTTCTGCACCCTTGAGGAGGTGTGGAGCTTACAGCTGATGGTGCCACATCAGCTTGCAGAGGACTAGGAGAAAATGGGAAGTGCAACAACTCCTGGGGTGCCAATCAGTTTGGGTGTTTCTTTTGCATTTCTGTGTGTGCTTTGCTGTCCTGAGCCTCAGTGTAAAGAGACAAAACCCATCAATACTTACTCACTACTAATACCAGGTTTTCCCCACCCCTAGTCAAAGTGTCCTTGCTGTAGTGTGAGGCCCAGGTTGTTAATTAGCTTTGGACTGGTGTGCCTCCATTATTAAATTTTTTCCAACTTTTGCCTTTTAACAGCAGTGTCTCTGGACCTGTGCCAGCTGCAGCCTGAGACCTTTGAAAAAATCTCTGATCTGCACAACACAGCCCAGCCAGCTGTTGCTTGGGGGTGGGTTGGTTGTTTTTTTAATAACCAGTAAATACCCATTGAACACAGAGCTTTTTGTTGCTGCTGAGGATGCCTCTTCAAATGAGATCTGTTTTTCCCCTCCATATTTTTCCAGTGTGAAAAATACTTTAGAGAAGCACTCCTGTTAGCCTTGTCATAAGTGAGTGGGAGAAAAAGGTAGTGAAAGAGCAGCTAAAGACAGCTCTTAAGGCTGAATGCATCCAAATCCAAACTGGAGATTCATAGTGCATTCAAATCAGACAAAAAATATATCTGGAGAGGTCAGATGCTGTGTGTGTTGTTTTCCTGTCAATGCATAGTGGGAATAGAGAGCATCCTGAGTTTTTCAGGATGAGTGTCTTTGTCAGAGCCACATCCTGTGCTCAGGGGGCCGAAGTTGTTGTGTGCCATCACATCAAGTGAAAAACAGCTCTGTGGGGTTACCAAACACTTGCTGCTTTATTGGGTAGGGGTTGGGTTCATTGTGATTTTGTAAGAGCAGAGCCATTTGAGGTATTCAGTGTCACTAAGGTTGGAAGAGACCTCAAAGACCATCGAATCCAACCTGTCACCACAGACCTCATGACTAGAGTAGGGAGGACACTACTGCCCACGAAACTTTCCATGCCACCTTTAGATTTTGGGAGAGGTGTTCATTTTCTGCATGAAGAAAGAACTGAGATTAAAGTAAAATCGTGCCTGTCCTGTTGGCATCTCACATTGCCTTAAGCATTCTTTAAACTGTAGCAGGTACTATGACTTTGGTTCCAAATGGAGCCTTTCAGAATGTTTTCTTAGCTGAAGAGGGAAGATTTGTTCCCTTGCATTTTCTTAAGCAGGACTGTCCTCATTACTGCAGACTTGTTCTTATTTAATTCTTGGAAGTAAGTGCCATAGCAAATAAATTCATACAGACAAAGAATAGGAAAGCTGAGATGTAACCCAGGGGAAGGAGTGATACTGACCTATGGAAAGGTATTTTTAAGCCTTTCCTTTCTGTCCTTGCTTTGTAACATGTATAAGTGAGGAGCAGTGACCTAACAAAACTCCTGAGGCTGGAGTCAGGAAAGATCTGGCGGCGCCTCCCCAGCCTGGTGTCAGGGCCCTTTATAAAGGTGTGTTAAATGCATCTTCCTAGCAAGCTTTGCTTGGCTTCCTTCTTCTCTCTCTTGCTGTAACATCACAGCAAGGAACAGCAGCCAGCCACTGTCTGACCTGGTTATGCTAAAGCTGAGCTTTGGAAAATGCACTGTCATCTCTTAAATAAGAGCTGCAAAGGGGAAGCCACAGGAGGAATAACATCCCTGCTCTTCTCTACGTGCCTTGAAACCAAAAGCTCTGTGCACTGTCCTGCAGCCCTGCTCTTCTGCCCCAGGACAGTAGCTCTGCCCTCTTACAAGCATGTCAGAGTACTTTGCTACAGTAAACAATAACTCCAATTATCTTGACGGCTGACAGCAAGAGTTAGGAGGCTCAAAACTTTCCCAGAGGAGTAGGTCAGTTAAGAAGCAAACAGAGCTGATAGAGTCTCCTGTGCAGCTGCCTTGGTGAATGGAGGTCTGCCCTGCTGAATCAGGATATCTGAGGGCAAATGAGCAATGGCATCACAGGATCTGCTGAGGGTATCACCTAAGAAACAAGTGTGGTTTGTGCTGTCCTCCCCAAGTGGATTTTGTTGAGACCAATTAGTCTATTGCCAGCAATATGGCTGCAGCAGCAGAGACCAGCGTAAGGAACTTGCCAGGTACTTGCCCTGTTCCCCAGGTGGGCTTTACTCACCAGGCTCCCTCCTGCTCTGGCTGCCTTGTATTCATTCCAGCTCAAAGCAGTTTAAAATCGGCTCAGGTACAGGGCTTGACTCTTTCACCTGAGTCATGCATTGCTTTTCCTGGGTGTTAGGGAAGATGGTAAGGAGGTTAAGATGCCATGTTTGCAATATCACCTTGAGCATGTGCTGTTTACTTAGCCTTCCTTGTCAGCACTGGTCCTCACAGAGTCCTGAGCACCAAAATACCTCCATGCTGATGTTAACACCCTGGCTAACAAAGCATCAGGACTCATTTTGGAGGTGTTTGTTCCCCTAATCTTTTTGTGCTGTGTGAATATCCATATCAACAGCCAAATCCCTCCCCAAAGTGAAGTCATCCTCTGCAGTGGTCATCTGAGGAAGCCAAGAAGACACAATTAACAAGGTGACTTTAGTAGACTTAAAAATAGGTCTGTAAAAACACTTTTAAGGACCTGGAAAGACTTATGTCATCTTGCTGGGGCACTGGGGGCTGTGTAGGGGAGAAAGCTATGTGGAAAGGTAAAATGGGAAAGTAAAATGGAGGACAGTTCTCATTTAGCTGTTACTGATTGCTCTAAGTGTTCTGGGGTCAGCAGAGATCCGGGCTTCTCATTTGCTTATGGCACTGAGCAGGCAGTTAATCACACAGAGGAGGACCTTGTGATGCTTTTAAATAACCAATGCATGCTATGTAATGTTTGTGGCTTGCAAGCTCTTCAAGCTTTGTTGCTGTCTTTAGAGCATGGATGTGTGGTTTATAGATCAGTGGTCAGTAGTGCTCTTAACTGAATGGGAGCTGCGCTAGTGAAATCTGGATGCTCCTATGGCACCAGGACTGTTCTCCCCAAGAGCAAATTGTTCTGGTGACTTTCTGCCTCTTGAGAAGCCCTCTGTGTGTAAAGCCCTGGAGAAGTCCAAGTTCATAGTCCAAGGTGTGTGTGGATTCAAGTACTTTGAAAATGAGACACTTGAAGGTTGTTTCTGAGCATGAGCTCTTGAAGGATAGCCCTTGTCTCTACAGCCTTGACATGCAGGGGATCACAGGTCGAGTCTCTGGTACAGGACAAGTGTGTGGGTGACAGGTAGGTAAAATACAGACAGGCAGCTTTATTTCTGGGGGTTGTATTTGTGTGCTGCATACGCAACATGACAGCAAGCACCTTGTATGGGTCTGGTGTGGGTTCCTTAGGTGACTACCACGTGGAAAACATTCGGTCTCATGTTGCTGTGTGTGTCAGCTCCTTAGAAGTGGTTGTTTCCATCTTAGAGAGAGATGGGTAATAGGAGGTGGGAAGCAGAGGGTAGATATTGGTGAGTAGATTGGGTAATAGGAGGTGGGAAGCAGAGGGTAGATATTGGTGGGTAGATTGCCAAGTATCTTTTTGCAATGCTTCCTGTCTTGTGGGATATCTGCCCTCAATACTCAGGGCATCAGCAGGCTTCTGGGCTCCCTTCTTCAGGATCTGTGGCCTCCTGTTCCTGCTACTTCCTATTCTCTCCACTACACCTTTTTTATTTAATTATTTTTGGTCCATTAGCAGGAATTGGCTTAGGGAGACATAAGCTGAGACCTCCTTTGCCAAAGACCCTCTTTCTCATCTGACTTTTCCAAACTCAGCTGCTCTTCTCTGCAGCTGTTTTTTTACCCCCTTTCTCTCCTGGCTTTCAGTTCAGTTCCCTAAAGTTTGTGAGAAGGTGGGCTTTTGTTGCTCTGGCAAATGGAGCCAAAGTACTTAGAAAACTCTCTCTCCCTCTCTCTCTGTATATATATATATTTATGCCAGGTTCCTCATAGCTCATGTGTGTGGCTTGTCTTCCTATAATTTTCAGTGGCTCTGCAGGTTAAGAGCGACTGGTGGTAAGCGTATGGTCTCTAGGCAGGGGATGCACTTCACATGGCCAGCATGAAAGGAGGAATTTATGGAGCTGAAGATGGCATTACACAAATATTCTGTCTTTGGTGGATCTTTGCTCAGCTGGGAACATGTGTCACCTAGTCTAAGCTCCTTCACTATTGTGACTCGTGCAGCTCTTGCCTAGCCCGTGTTGGAACTGCAGCATCTCTGGGTTTCTTCTTAAGCTGTTAGATTTTCTTTGCTGGTAGTCAGTGATGTTCTCCTCTGCTTGCTGAAGTAACCAGTCTTTCTTGCAGGCCAGATGCTGGTGGTAGGTGTGTGGCTCAGTAGCCTGGACACAGACTTCCTGGACTGTGAGCAGCTCTGCAAGCAGGAGTAACGTCACAGAACGAGTTGGCTGGAGAGTTGGGCACGTTGGCAGTATTTTCCCAAGCCAATAATAGTTAGCCAGCTGCAGCAGAGGTCTAACAGATTAGATTAGTCTCGTCTCTTTCCTTCTCCCCTCAGGCCCTTTTACAGTAGTTTGCAAATTGTAGTGAAGACCAGAGCTTTTCACCTTGTGCCTCATGAGGACATCTCTGCCTGAGATGGATAGCACCCTGTGTGCTTTGCTGTCTGGCTGGTTTTATTGTATGAAACAGACCAGAGAATGGGGAGATACTCCAGCACAGTGATCAGTTTCAGACCAGCACAGAGAGCAAAATGAAGGGTTGTGGGGAAGTAGGAAAGGAAATAAAAAGCAGTTCCAACCCAGCCCTTCCCTTATGATTTAAACTAATGCAGCGGGCAGTTTAATCAGGTAATGGTCTGATGTCTGGGTGCTCATCTCCCTGGGGACAGGCAGTGGGTGGTGAGGGCTGTCTGGGAAGCTACAGAACAGTTCCCAGTATCCCCTAAAAAGCAATAGTGTTAGTGACAAGCAAGAAACTAAGCTGGGACCAGAAACACCCCCTGATTTCTGTTCCCTCAGCACTGCCTCGGGTAAACCCACTGAGCGCTGCTCCGATGCTGCAGACCAAGCTGTATCTGGAGGAAACAGTTTGTGTCCTATTCCCAGTCCCACAGTGTCACTCAAGTTCTTCAATTTCAGCTTTCTCCTGGGCTAAACACAGCAACTGGAAACAAATTTACAGCCCACACTCCTAGTACCAAGGTCCTTCCTCCACGTTTAACCTTTCCCATTTGTCGCCCTTGGTTTAGTTGCTTGCTGCTTCCAGTGGAACCTGTGCTGCCAGTCCCTAAAGGTGCCAGATGGAGCACTGGCTTTCCAAAATGGTCTTGAAACCTAGTTTGTTTTATTCTCCTTTAAAGAAAGCTTTCCTTGGGAAGGAGGACTCAATAAGTTATGATCTGTGGATAAAGAGATCATGCAAATAAAGGCAGAAGCTTGGGTTTTCCTGGAGAGTCACATCAAAGACGAGGTAGCCCAGTGCTGTCTGTATTCCTGCTGTGCCATCACAGGACCAGTAGCAGCTGGGAAGTCCCATGTTATATTGTTCTCTTACCTATGGATCAATAAAAACTAGCTCAAGAGACAATATGTTCATCTGGGGGGTTTCTCTCACTCTAAGCTTGGTGTTTAATGAGATGAGCCCGGAGGACTTGAAGCCTGTGCTGTTTTATGGAGAGCTATCTTCTCCCTGCTGTGCCCTGCCAGGCCCTTTGAGTGGGTTAGCAGATGGGATGGGCATTGTCACCCTGGACCTGCTGTCCTAGATGTTTCCCTGGGCTATGATACGGACTCCAGAAGTGTAAGTGTGAGTCACCCTGACAGGTAGCCAAAGTGCACTGCTGGGAAACACCACCATGAAGGTGAAAACCTGAGCACTTCACCCCAGGAATGCCAGGAAAAAACCTTTCTGGACCTTTTTTTAGCCAAGCAACTTGCAAGCACACAACTAGTTTACAGAACTGAGAAGCTGGCAGAAGGTGTGAGTAAACCTCAAGCAACCATTGTTGATCTTTTAGGATTTGTTTTCCCCCTTCTGTCAGTCAAATCTTCCATCAAGATGGAAGTCAATTAATTTGCAAGGTATCTGAGCATTCAGTTCATCTCCCCTGGACAGAACTGCAAACTTAGAGCATATGACTGAATGAACTCCTGAGCAGAATTGGAATAGAATAGAATTAACCAGGGTGGAAAAGACCTTTGAGATCATTGAATTGCAGGATAACTTTTCATTGGAAGGGGTGGGTTTTCTTGCTCTTCTTTTATTCACTTGTTTTTACAAGGCAAGCCCAAGTGCTGACTTGCAGCTGAAAAGTAATGAGTGAGATCACTGCATTAATGTAGAAAAGGCTGCTAGCAAGCTGTGAAAAGTACTTTAATCCTAATTAATAGGCTAAAACCTGAACTTTAACTCATCTCTGGTGTTTTAATTAAGAATTACATTTAATACTGGTTGTGGCACGTCGTTGCATGCTCCAAAGTATCTCTGGGAGGGCAGTCAGAAGAACAGTTGTAGAAGCTTCCAGGTTGAGACATTGACAGACTTGAGGCTGGAGAGACCTTTGGTCTGTTTGTGCCATTGTGCATCAATTAGCAGTCCTGTGTGGTGAGTGGACTGAGGTGTAGCAAGGCACACAGCATTCAGGTGCAGGTTGTTGTTACACAAAGTGTATTTAAGGGTCTGCTGAGTCAGATGCTGCAGGTGCTTCCAATTATTCCTTCTGCTCTTTGGCTAATCCGTTGTGTATTGAAACTTGGACTTGATGATCTTTGAGGTCTTTTCCAACCTTATTGAGTCTATGAAAGTGCAATCTCTTTCTCATCAGTTTCATTTTGTCCCTTTAAAGTACTGAGAACTTCTGCAAAGTACAGGCCCAGGGATGCTGTCTGGTAGTTTTCAATTTATTCTTGTGTTTTTCCACCTTGAGCTCCAGGCTAGTCTCCAGAAACAAGATAATGTCACCACCTGTGGAGCCTGGGTTAGCAGCAGGTGTGATCTCCCAGGATTCACAGTGGCTGTGCTTTGTCTCAAGGCTCAACATCCTGACCCCAGGCAGAGCACTTATCTTCTGCTGCACATGGATAGTCTGAAAGTACTTCTCCTGGGGGTTCCTGTCTTCTGTTTAAGCATCCTTCAGGATGTACCTGGGAAAAGCGAGGAGTATGTGAAGATGTACCTGAAGCTGACGAGTGCCCAGAAGTTGCAAGCAGGTCTGTAGCTCTGGGGTTTGTAATGCTCAAGTTCTACAGTACAGTCTGTGGGTGGTTGGGAAGCCATGTGCACGTGCAAAGGATGTGCAAAGCTGGTGGCCTAGCAGAGAAAAGCACTTAAAAGATGGCAGCTTTTATTTCTAAGGCCTCTGATGACACAGTTGAGCTGACTAATAGTGACAGTAAAGTGTATTTGATGACTGCTCTTTGTCTGTGACTGCTGAAGGATACCGATACCAGCACGTGGTTCTGCTAACTGAATTTGGAGGCTTTGGGATGGTGGGGGAGGACCCTGCTGCCTCGGGGTCCTCAGCTCACAGCTCATCCTTCCCTTGAGCTGGCTGCTTCTTGGTGTGGACCATGCTATCTCATGGCTTAGGGAGTTGGCCAGCTAGCAGGGGACAGTTCTGACAGTTCTGCTTTCCTGGCTGTGCTGATTTAACTCCTCCATGGGAGCTTGACTGAGAAGAAGCAAATGTCCTCTTGGCTTATCTTTTTGAAAAAAGAAGAAAACCATCAATCTTAGGATGTCTAGAAACTCAGGAGGTGAGGGCTCCAGTTCTGGTTGCACAAGGCTGGATGTAACTGAGTGGGATGAAAACTGAGAAACTTCCTGTGCTGCACTGAAAGGGGCATACAAGGAAAGGGGATAGTCCTCTTTGACCTGCAGTGTGAGAACCTCTCTCCCAAAATGTAGAGTTGGGTCTAAGCAGCTGGAGGATTGTGGCAATACTCTTCCTTCACTTCAGTGGGCTATATCCTACGTGGAATGTTTCATTTATGCTGTGCTTTTAAATATGTTGAAAGTGAAACTGGTGCATGTCATGGAGGCTAAACGATGAGATGGAACCTGAAAGCCTCATTCAGTGCACATGTGTGACTTCTTAGGGGATTAGTGCTCTTTAATGAGGCCATTCTTACCCATGCAGGAAGATGGCTGGGAGATGGGAAGTGTTTGCAACAGTTGTTTTCAGATGGTCTCTGCCTTTGCCATGCTTGTGAAGTCTCATGCTGTGTTGATCCAGTGGTGAACACACTATTTGGAAGCACTGCTAGGAATAGCTGACTCTATTTCTAGCTTCACAGGAGTATCTTCAGAACTAGTACTAGTCTCAGACAGTTCCTTACCTCTCCCACTCTTTCCTCCAGCCCACAAGCTTCCTTAATGACTGCATGGTTTCTGTGTTCTCTGAGTGGACTCTGAAGGTGCAGCCAACTGTGAGAGACTGTTACAAGCTGGTAGAAAGCGATCTTTGAGTCTGCAAATATTCATCCTGGGATGGTGATCATGTCATTACCTACTCAGAGTAAATCACTGTTGAGTTACAAGTCAGATCTGAACTGCACCAAATATTTGAATGACAAATCTCAGCACTTGTGGCGCAGGGCTCGTAAACAAGCTGCAGATCAGGAATTAGTCACCGAAACCATCGTGACTGATTTGAAATAACAAGTTTGATGCAGGAGGGGGGGGGAGGAGATCTGCTCACAGATCATTTCCAAGCTGAAGAAAATAGCCTAGAAATTATTCATCAAGTTTATCAAGCTTTATTCTTGAGTAACGTTGTATCATCGCTAGCAGGTGGTGGGGGAAAGGGTGCAGCATCCCATAATTAGTAATAGCCATGTATTTTTTTTATTCATATTGGTTTATCTGTGTGACTTATGCCCAGATGGTTCTGAAAATGGAATCAAGATAAAATACAACTTCCTGGATCAGAATTTGCCTTCTAGTTAATGAGTTAATTCAAACCTCATTATTGCTGCAAACAAATTATTCTAGATTAGTCAGGAATAGGATTCAATTTTGAGGCCATTTCAGCTTTATCATTGGGTTTCTTTTTTTCTTCCCCCCCCCCCCCCACTTTTTTTTCCCCCCTTCCTTTTTTTATTTGTTTTAGATCAGAATTGCACAGCTGTACATTATAAAGCCATCTTACCATGTGCCTGCATACAGAAATCTTTGTGCTTGGTGCAGATGCTGACCGCGCAGCCTTGCCAAACTTTAGCTGCTGACCTTCAAAAGTTACCAGTGACTTAGTGGAGAAGACATTTGGTATGACCTGTGATAGGAGGTGCTATCAGCCTTGGTTTGAAGGATGCTTAAGTAGCTACTTTCCCATCCAGGATTGTTGGCTAGCACAGTGTGTAACTGGAAACAGCTGCAACTCCCTCAGCTGGGCCCAGGGCTCGCTTATATTTGTTGGGTCACAGATTTCATTTAGGTGTCTGCAGCTTTTGCTGATACAGTTTTGCTTCCAGGTGTCTTTCATATTCAACAAACATCTTTTCAGGTTGTGTCTAGGGCTCTTGACCTGGCATATGTGGGCATGTTTTACAGCAGAAGTCTTCTGTCTTCTACGACACTTCTAAGTGATTTGTTCTTTGGTTGTGCCCATGCAGTCACAAAAAGCATAACCTTGCTTGCATACAGCACTGCTATTCGCAGACAACTGCAGTGTGACCATGAAGAATTGAGCCAATATTCCAGTTAAAGTGTAGAGGGGTTTATATCCCCCTAAGTTTAGACATCTAAGGTAGTTGTCTATACTCCTCCTACAGCCAGAGTAGGGAGAAACTGCTCCAGATTCATCATATCCCACGAGAAGTGTAATTTTACAGCTGCTTGCTTAGACTGTGATAAGTATTTGTCACTGAAAGTTTAGTGGGATGAATTTCACCTTAGATTTCCAGGTGATCACAGTTGGTGTCTAAACATAGATAGTAAATAACTTGGTTCTGTTTTGATTAAAACTGCAGTGGTGAGCTTATGTGAGTTTATGTCAGAACGTACTGATGGTTTCCTATGGGTGGGTAAAGGGATGGGAGGAGAAATCCTGTGTTATTCGATGTGTTCTGTTACTTTGCCAGCCAACAAAGGTAAGGAAACCTGCTGTGAGGAGATCTGGGTGTTTGTCACGAAGTGCTTGTTACTGGGAGACAAATCCTTTCCTGGTGTAGCTGAGGAGTATCACGTCTCTTCTGACACCAGCAGTAAGGAAACAGAGAAGCACTCTAGATAGATAGGACTCTTCAGACAGTGCCCTTGAAAGCAGACTGCTTGTTAGAGCCTGTCTTGCCAACTGCAGCTCTGTTTTCATAGTCACTTATTGCAGTGATTGTCAGCTTCGCTCCTCAGGAAATCCCAAACACTGAAGGGGGCTCCTGGCATGAGAAACATTCCTGAATTTGCTGTTGGAAACTTTTCTTCAGGTAGAACTGGTGTTTCAGAAGGATCTGTTTCCCAATATGAGTATCTCTGACTCTTAATCTTCCTTTTGGGTACCAAGTAATTTCCATGGGCTGTGCAGGGCACAGTGCCTCTCACTGAGGCACTGCTGTGAGCTCTGTTGAGTGCTGACCTTTTCTCTGCTTGAGACCTCCTTTGTGGTCAGTTTGTGTGCAGCACCCAGCTGTGCCACCCAAGGTAGCTGTTTCTTTGGAGTAAAATCAGAACAGCAGCATACAGGGAGTCATCATGCAGATCTGTGCATGTGTGGAAGCCATTTGTAGAAATATCTTATTAAAAAATAATGAAATGCAGTTACATTTGAGGGAAGGGTGCTTTAAAACGGTTTACTGAGAAAACAAAACAAAAACCAAACTCAAAACCAAACAAAGACCCCAAACTAGACTCCCTCCATATCTGGTTTAAATTGCAAAAGGAATCTAGGTGAAAATGTTTTACAGTAAGTGGTCAGGCTTGTGTAAGTAATCATCCTTAGTGGAGGAAGAGAAGGTTGTTCAATTTCACATGGTACCTTTGGGACAGGGCCACTCTGTGCCACTGCTCAGCTCAGAGTGGTTTTGCAGCCCTTGGGGGCTGTCCTTCTGCCTTGAGCTCCCAAAAAAGAGATCAGCTAATGAATGTGTGCCCTTTCCCAGAACTCAGTAAAGTTTGTTCTCAGGAATGCAGGTCTCTGGTGAATAACTCATTCCTGGGCAGAACAAGAACAAAGCAAAAATAACCTGTGGAAGGTGTCCTCTTGGGATGCAGGTGAGGCAGCAAGATGCCTCCCTGGAAAGAACTGCCCTTGGAGCAAAGGAGGTTGTACTGCCTGGTATTTAGCAGGGCAAGCAAATGGCAGCTCACAAGTCATGTGAGGAGGCAGGGTGAGAAATTGCCTGGATCAGATTGAACTGTGGTTGTATGGATTTGTCTAATGCAGCTGATGTTGCTATTCCTGGAGATTCTGATGCAAGAAATGGTGTAGGTTCTAGCAGAAGTGTGAGTGGATGTGTTTAATGCAGCTGATGTTTCTGTTCCTGGAGATTTTGAGGCAACAAATGGTGGAGGCTCTAGCAGAAGCATGAGTGGAAGTTGTTTAAACTTAAGCAAGATGGAGACTAAAGATAGGGAATCAGGGAGAAACAAAAGGCAAGAATTTCCTTCTCAGAAAGTGGAGGGTAGGGCCTTGGGCCTGAATTTTGAAAGCCAGGACCCTCAGCTCCTCCTAAAGGTTTTTTCCACTCCCAGTAACTTGCTTTCAGCTGAGCTGTCCATCAAAAGGGTTGGTCTGTGGAACTAGATTAATACAAATTATAATGGGTATGGCACAAGTCTCTGTAAAACATCTGCCTTATCTTGATACAATGAATTAACAAGAGTGAGCTTGAAAGAAAAGCAATAAATTATTCCAAAAGCTCCTATGCTTTTGAAATGCTAACAAGTCAAATCCTTCGTGACTGCTTGATCAGATTATGGTGTATCATAAAGCAAATCTAATTGGTTGTCTCCAGTTCTGAATGATCAGATTTACTAGTTTGGCCAGCATGTAAGCAGGGTGAGTGCTGGATATAGCTTAAATGATGCCAAATGATTGTCATCAAAATAAATTCACTTTGGCAAAATAAGGAACTCGACCCAAATTCTCTGCAGACTGGGAGCTGGGGAGCATTTGTTCTTATACCAGAATCCTGCTCAGCAGCAGTGCTCATGACAAGAAGGCCAAGGGCATCCTGTCCTGCATCAGGAATAGTGTGGCCAGCAGGAGCAGGGAAGTCATTGTGCCCCTGTACTCAGCACTGGTTAGGCTACACCTTGAGTCCTGTGTCCAGTTCTGGGCCCCTCAGTTTAAGAAGGACATTGAGACACAGTGTCAAGCTGTGCCAGGGGAAGTTTAGGCTTGAGGTGAGGAGAAAGTTCTTCACAGAGAGAGTTGTTAGCCATTGCAATGGGCTGCCCAAGGAGGTGGTGGAGATACTGTCCTTGGAGGTGTTCCAGAGGGGATTGGCACATGGCACTAGGTGCCATGGTTTAGTAGTCATGAGGTGTTGGGTGACAGGTTGGACTTGATGATCTTTGAGGTCTTTTCCAACTTTGTTGATTCTATGACTTTCTTCTCACTTTTTTTGGGTGACCAGCCTGAGACTAAGTGTCCCAATTTACTGAGTCAGTGCCTGGGACTTTCTGAGAACAAGACCTGTAAGATAAGTGTACAACCACTATAAAGGCTAAAAGTTCAAGTGGAGTTGGAATAGTTTAATTTGATTGCTTCTGACCTGAGTATTAGCATGACTAAAGCATCTGGCTTCAGGATCAGACACTCTGTGTGTGGGAGATGTAAACTTACTCTAGGACAGCACATTCTACATAATTTTAGGACAGATCTTTGAACACAATTCACTCACATTGGTGTCTCTGAATCACATTCTTCATAATGACCTAAACCAGAAAATTACTGAGGTGCAGATCTGTGCACTTTACTGAACAGAGCTGACTTTACTGAATTAAAGCCATCAAAAGAAGCAGTGGAATTCCTTTTCTGTAGCACACAGACTCAGTTCTCTCTCCAACAGTTTTAGGGTGCAGCTTCCAACCCAAGTCCTTCACAGAGCCATGTCTCCTGATGACTGAGGAAATGTACATCCCTTGAAAACCCATGGTCACTGTGGATGCTACATGGGGCTCACAGCAATATTTGGTTTTCCCTAGAATATCTTCCTGGCTGAGAAGAATATATAAAATGCAGTGATTGTTTCCAGAGCTGTTTAGCTGCCCAACAGACTTCTTTCAAAGGCTTTAGCTCTGTTTATGGGCTTGAGCTAGCATATCCTGGCAAAGCAATCCCTGGCACTGCTCAGCAGTTGGTTCTTCACAGAAAGAGTGATTGGCCATTGGAATGGGCTGCCCAGGGAGGTGGTGGAGTCACCATCACTGGAGGTGTTCAGGAAAAGACTGGATGGGGTGCTCGGTGCCATGGTTTAGTTGATTAGATGGTGTTGGGTGATAGGTCGGACTCGGTGATCTCAACGGTCTCTTCCAACCTGGTCTGGTCTATTCTATTCTACTCTATTCTTCCAAACCTCTGGGACAGGCTGACACAGGTGTGAGAACATCCAGGTCTTAGATGGGACACACACCTTGGGTGTGTGAACCTGTGCTGGTTCCCTGTCTCTGGTGTGAGCCATGCAGTGTATGGGGAGGTGAGCTCCTGCTGCATGGCCCTGCTCAGGGCTGCTGGGGAGGGGAATGAGGTGCTCAGCAGATCCACCGTCTCTGACAGTATTTATTACAGCTCACCTTCTGAGGCTCAGAGCATCTCCGGGAGAAGCTTTAATTATCACTTTCCCTTCTAAAGCAAATAGCAAAGAACACTGCTTAAGAGCCTCTTCTGTGCTTCTGAAGACTCCTAATGGGATCCTTTAGCTATCTCTGTGTGAAGAAATAATCAGACTTTAACAGTAAAACATTCCCCTTTGGAAATGTTTTCCCATGCTTGACCTGTGCTGATTGTTAATATGCTTGCCAAGTGAACAGATTCTTCACCAGCCTTGACAATCCCAATGCCAACTGCATTGGTTAGTCAGGAGCACTTGACACTGCCCAGTGCTCCTATCTCAGTGCTTGGTGAAGAATAAATGACTCAATCCCATTTATAGGCAGTAAGTGTTCAGGGTTGGAGCACAGACTGGGGAGAAGTTATTGTTCTTTGCCCAGGCTTGGCTGGCCGCTCTGCAGGAGGACTGGAGACAGGACTTCTTTTGTGTCTTGGTACCAGAAGGAGGGGAAAATACTAACCACAGGTACACTGAGAAATGCAGCTTTTGTGCTTCACCACCCTTTGTCCAGACCTTTGGGGCAAGTGGTGATGTAGCAGTGTGCTCAGGCAGCAAGTCCCATTGCTGTTGTCACCTGCAGAATGTGAGAAATTAGGATTAAAAACTGAAGTAGAGAGGATCCCTTGGATGTTTAAAAGGATTTACATCTAAATGAACATTTGCTGCTAAACTCTCCACTTCTTGAATAGCTCTGATGTGTAAACCCATTCCATTGGGTTTACATGTAGAGCCAGCTCTCCACTGGTGATGCCTATTTCTGGGGGAAGGTGTAGCAGTTGCCTGCATAGCAAACTTAGCTATGAAGCTTGTGACAGACTTGATAGAGCCAGGAGAGCAAAGCTGTCCTCTTACCTCCAGCACTCAGTCCTCATCTATCAATGCAATAGGGGCACTCCAGGACTGTCCTTCTGGACCCTGTTTCTGAGCCCCTGCTGTGGTGGTGTTGCCTAAGGTTAAAATCTTGTGTCTAGTACAAACCAAGAGCTGTAAATGCTGCTGTGTTGGTGCACAGTTGATGTGCTAAGAACATCCAGGCTTGAAGAAGTTCTTCCCTGACAGATGATAGTGCAGTGCATGATACTGAATGCAAAAAAAAAGCAACCCAGGAGGGCTGAGATAAACCAAAGCAGTTTGCCTGCTATGCCTCAATCCCTGGGGAAGGAGCAGTGCAAAGACAGCGCAGAGCACCACAAAGAACTAACAGCTTGTGTGTAAACAGCATAATGTGCAATGAGACAGCTAGGCAGAGGAACAACCAGTGTGGCTTAAGACAGGCTAGGGTGCTGAAGGCAAACATTGTGATGAGTGCTAACACAGTACAGGGAGTGCTCTGGTACAGTCTGTGCTCAGGAGCAAACAGACCTGCTGAAGGGGCTGCGATGCCTCCTGCTATTTTGGTGAGAGGGCAGACAAGTGACCTGGACAAACAGAGGAGAAAAAAACTATTGGTTTGCTGCTCTGAGGTGGGTATGCTCTGGGTATTTGTGTTCAGAACCACAGCATAGTCCTTGGAGGTCCCTGATGTAACTTGGATCCAGCTCTGCTGCCCAGTGCTGTGTGGATTGAGCTGGGACACTGTATAAGTATGAGGGGGATGCAGCCTGAACCCTTAATTTGCTGTTGCTCATGTCCAGGTGAAAGGCTTGTCCTGAGTGCAGTAGTGTGTTGTGTTTGTGGCTGCACCATGGTCAGACCTGCCACTTGGGGACCTCTTGGTGTTTCCTCCACAGCTCTAAGTAAGTTCAGAAGGGGCCCTTGCTGTGACCTGTAATACTCTGGTGTTCAGTGCACTGACAGGTTTGCCCTAAAGTCAGCTATGGTTTTGGTTGGTTTTCTGTTTAGGCTAGGATCAGCTTTGGTATTCTGGCACAACCAGATGACACTACAGGTCTGAGGGTGTGAGGTGGGACCTGTGGTCGTAGGCACCCCCAGCACAGCCAGGAGTGGTGCTGCAGCTGGGCACAGCAGCCATCTTCTGGGGCATTTGCCCATTTTGCAATAAGCTTTTTTAAAAGTAGAAATGCTTGTAAGGATCCCAGTGATGTGCAGTAGGAGAGAAAACAAGCTTGGGTATGTTTCAGTTTTGTAGTGCCAGCTAAAGAGAAAAAGCTCTTCTCCTGCCTTCAGAGCACAAGTCCTGGTTAAAAGCTGGCCATCTGCTGGGAATTGCAGGCAAGTGGGTGAGCACCTGGCAGATGTTTAATCACTTTGTGGATTCTGCCCTTTTCCCCTTAATTAAAACTCTGCCTGCTTGCAAAACTCCACTGGAGAATGCAGCTCCTCTTGCACTTCTCCTGGGGAGAGGTTTGGGTTTTTTGCTATGACAAATGCTCAGGCTGTAGAATAATGCTTCAGCCAGACAGGGGTGTGATGGACTGTGGAAGCTTTGACTTGCAGTGACTGAATACTAAAGTTGTACACTGAAGTGGCCTAGCAGGCTGGCTGTCCCCACTCCTTTGGGCAGAGATGGCCGGGAGGGGCTGCCTGTGGACATGCTGTTGCTTTGTCTGTGGAGAAACCTGTGAAATGTTTGTATCCTGGGGCAAGAGAGACATTTTGCAGAGGGCTGGAGTGGCTGCAAAAAGCTTGAGGTGCAGCAGAAGGCTGAAAGGGCTGTTCAGTGGTGGAAGGTCTCTCCGACTGATAGCTTTCCTCTTGGGTGCCTCAGGCTGTCTTGAAACCTTTCTGTGTGCAATGGGGATGGATGATGCTCTTTGAAGATAAACCTGGCAGAGCTGCTGGACATTGGTAGCAAGGTGATGTGGTGTGAATGGAAGGTGTCCCATAGTCTGACCATGTGATGTAGTCCCAGGTGGAAGTGGGTGGTTTACAGAAGGGGTGACACCAGCCCATAACTTGTGCAAACTAATGCTTTCAGCCAACCCTTCCTAGCTCTGACAGGGTTTTCCATAGGTGTTTCCTTTGCTTAGGAAGCAGTAAGCATGCCCATTTCCCAAAATGCTCTCTCAAGTCAGTTCAAGAGCCTGAAAAAGCAAATTAAATGCATCAAAACTTCTGGCATCAGCTCACAAATCCTTGGGCTTCTCAGCCAGGCTCTACAGAACTATAAAATCCATGGATAACTGCAGGGGAGAAATAATATATACATATTCCCAGCTTAAAGCTGGAAATCATCTGGTCATGACAGGTCTCATGTGCTGTCTGCCAGGGTAACCATTGGAAGACAAGACTTGCCAGAGCAAAAGTCTATTTTTCTGCCAAAATTGCCTTTAGGCAATTCTTTAAGCTTTTTATTCAACCCCACAAATGTCTATTTTAAGTAGAGAAGATGCTCTTTTCTACACCTTTTAAACAGGAGTGGTATAGACAGAGTTAGGTTTTCCTGTTCTGTGTTATGGCATCAGGGATGCAGGAGACCCAGAGCTGCCCCATACTTCCTCTCCATCCCAGGAACTGCTGTGAGTGGGAATACCTGTAAAGCCACAGGCTTTCCAACCCACTCTTGGAGGTGGGAGACACTCTCCTGTCCTGCCTGTGTGACTACCACCACCACAGCCCCCCTGCCAAGAAGGGACACCTATTGCTGCTCCAAAGGAGAACTTGGAAGGGGAGGTGAGGAAAACTTTGGAGGTGGTATCAAGCTGACCTCTGGGCATGGCTGAAGTGCCAGCTGCAGATTTTCTGAATGCAGCTCTCTTAATCAAGAGGTGGTTTCATTTTACAGCCCTGTGTGGTGTGAGATCAGACACTAGTGGTGATTTGCTGCTGTGTGGGCTGTTAACTACTCAAAAGCAGACTTGCTTACTGCAGATGTCACTGGATTTTGCTTTTCAGGTGATGGGAAAAACAAAAAGAAAGCTTCTTTAGACTCCTCCTTGGTAAAGATGCTGGTCCAAATCTTCAGCTAGCATTAAGTGCAACACCACTGAAATCTATACAGATGGACTGGTGGAGGGTCTGCACTGATGGCAAAAGTTACTGGGTGCTTCATGTGGGCTTTTCCTCAGTGGAAGTACAACCAGGAGGTTTGAAAGCAGCAAAATACTAGTTTTGAGAGATGCCAATAAGCAATTTGTCCTAATAATCAATTCCAGAACAATGTATTAGCCTAGGTCAAGATTAGAGCAGGAGCATGTAATGGTAAAATGTGCTGCAGACTGCTGGCCAAGAGACTCCCAAGGTGAGGTGCAGATGAGCAGGGCAAGGAGGTTGATCTGAAGAGGGAGAGAGGGATCATGGCTTTTGGGTTCAGTGTGTGGAAAGGGGAGGTCTGAGATGCACAAGAAGGTTTTATTTTTAATTAAATCCTTGACACCAAAGATGATGCAGTAAGCTTGCAACCTTCTCCCGGCATGCCTCTCCCACTTTGACACAGCGTGGGTTGAAGGCAGAGTTCTCATTCTGGTTCGGATGTCCTGATCTGGGCACTGGCTTCCTCCTTTCCCTGGTACTACCCCATACCACCTCTCCCTCAACCAGCCAGGCTTTCTGGCTCCCTGTCTCCTTTCCATGTTACTTCTGAGACAGAAAGGGAGTGACTGCTGTAAAGCCTCAGTGTGTCCCAGTGCTGCACCTGCCAGAGGAGCCCTGGGGCAGTGGTGTTCCTGGCTGGCCGCAGGAGCTTCATGCTTGTTATGTAAGGCTCCAGGCTTTTTCCTTTCTGTTTTCAGGGGCTTGAATCAGCCCTTACATACAAATAATTGTACTGACATCACATCAGAACTAATAGATGCATAGATATGCAAGGTAGTGCAACTTTTTATGTGGGCCACTGCTCTAAAGTCTATTTTTTTTTCATTCCAACGTAGCACAAGTTCTCAATTCCACCAGGAGACTTTCTCTACCTTTGTAAGCTGCCCCTAGACACAGATTTTGCTTCAAATGTTCAATTGCCTTTAATTAGCTGTATCAATGCTTCTTCCATAGAGCTGCTGTGATTTGTGCCAGCAAATGATCTGATGTCTTATGTCACAGACCCCTCTTTATGGCTAGTTGGCTCTACACAGGCTGATTTACATTTATTTCAGAGGCACCCATTAGTTCCAACCTTTACTACGTTGGGGTTTTTTCAACAGCAGCTTTATGCCCTAATAAATCCTGTGGCATGAAAATAGGCTGAAATGTTTGCACTTCCTGTGAATGAAATTAGGAACTCAGCAAATGGATACGGACAAAACCATGCAGTCTTGCTGGTGTTGGGATGATTTCAGGGAGTGGTTTGAGAAAGGGTGCACATCTCTTCACTGACACTACTGACATTGAATAGGCATTACCAGGATGCTTGGTAAACAGAATAGAATAAACCAGGTTGGAAGAGACCTTCAAGATCATTGTATCCAACCTATCATCCAACACCACCTAGTCAACTAAACCACGCAACCAAGCACCCTATCAAGTCTCCTCCTAAACACCTCCAATGATGGTGACTCCACCACCTCCTTGGGCAGCCCATTCCAATGGGCAATCACTCTCTCTATGAAGAATTTCTTCCTAACATCCAGTCTAAACCTGCCCTGGTACAGCTTGAGACTGTGTAGTGTCCCTTTCTTAAAGGCACAGCCTCAAATGTGTCCTCTTGTTCTGGTGCTGGTTGCCTGGGAGAAGAGACCAACCCCCACCTGGATACAACCTCCCTTCAGGTAGTTGTAGACAGCAAGAAGGTCTCCCCTGAGCCTTCTCTTCTCCAGGCTAAGCAACCCCAGCTCCCACAGCCTCTCCTCATACGGCTTGTGTTCCAAACCCCTCACCAACTTTGTTGCCCTTCTCTGGACATGTTCAGCAAGTCAACATCTTTCCTAAACTGAGGGGCCCAGAACTGGACAGAGTACTTCAAGGTGTGGCCTAACCAGTGCAGTGTACAGGGGCATGTATGCCTTGTGCCTGGAAACAATATCTGCCATCATTCCTGTTGCCTCAGTGCACGTGTACAAGGAAATACAAGGAGTGGGCTGTACACGGTGCAGGCTGTGCTAGCTGAGAGCTGTTGGCTTGTCATCTGTGCTCCAATGTGCACAGGACTGCAAAGACTTGAATTTGACACATGAGTGATCAGGGAATTGTCTGAATAGGAAGAGATTGTTCACAGGATTTCTTGAAGTCGCAATCACCAGAAATCTAGCCGTAGAAAGAGAGCAAGATAAGTCTAGCTCACAAATGATGGGGTGCTTGGCAATCCAAACTTCATAGAGGAATTATCTTTAGCAGCTGACTAATCCACAAACAGAAAGAAACTCTGGCTTTAGTCACTGGCAAAACATTAGTTTCCCTTTCAAACCGTGTTGCAACCTTTGATAAGATGCTTCACCGCTTCAGTAAGCTGAACTCAAGCGAATGGAGAGAGCAAATGAAACCTTTCTTGTTGCTATGACTGGAAGGGCAGCTCTCTGAGGTGGTGTCTATAGAAATATTCCTGAACCCACTGCAATAAGCCATGAAAGACACAATTCTTTGGTGGTCTGAATGGCACAGTCTTCAAAACAGAATTTCTCTTGCTTTTTATTTTCTGGCATCTCAGACACCATCATTAGGTGATTTGAAAGGCAAACTGTTGACATTTGATCCTGTAGGCTTAGCTCCATGGCAGTAGATACCACCTTAAGCAGTATAAATCATAGCTGAGTGATTAAGGGGCTCTTCTTGGAAATCTGCCTCATCGTGGAGCTGCAATTTTTATGTGTTTGAGACAGACTCAGCAAATGGAGGTAGTTTCTCTTCAAAGCCCTGTGGTAACTGCTCAGGTGTTACTCATTCTGTGCTCTTTCAAAAGGTGCATTTGCAGGAATGAGCCTTCCCATCTTTTATAATGGTTTTTTAACTGTTCTCCTTTTGAATCCAATGTGTGTGTCCTTTCTGTACAGCCAGGGAAGAAGCTGTGTGAATGGGGAGTAGGATTTAGTCTGCTGCATGTAAATGGTAAATAAAGGTTTGGGGTTTTCCCTCCCCCCCCATGTGTACTCATTTTACACATAAACACACAGACATCATCTTCCTTTTCCATGTTCTATTTAATTTTTCCCCAGATCCTGGCAATAACTAACTTAGGACTTTTCTCATTTGTTTCCTTCAGACACAGTAATTTTTCCTTGTCCAGGGATCTATATTATTGATCTCACGTGGTCTGCTTCACTCTGGCAAATGTTTCTATTCCAATTCCAATTGGATTGACTTTGGTTTGCTGGCCAATTTGAGTGCTGGCAAACTCCTAAGTGACTCCTGGTGTCCATGTAATACAGTGAAAAGCAAGATTCAGCTGTAATAATTCTGAAGGGGGCAATTTATTAAGGCCACTTGGTGTTCAGAGGATCTTGTGCTACTCTGACTTTCTAGCCCTCAGGCAGATTACATTGACTGTTGTCAGTCTCCCATAGTTTCCTTTGGCTGGGCTGAGGCCTGGGGGCTGTTTGTTACACAACTTGTGTCCTTGGAGTGAGAGCTTAGACAGAAAACCAGGAAAAACATCTTGATGTTGACAATATAAAATGATTATGAAATTCTTACATAAGGCCTCTTTGTGCCAATAAAAGACTTTCTAAACAAAGCACCTGTCCTTCTCTATTAAAACCAAAAATGCTACTGCACTTAATGGTAGGTGTAGTGATAATGGTGTCACAGCTCCAACTTCAGAGCAGGAATGGGACAGAGCAGTTCTTGGCACACTAGTGAGGACAACCCTGATGTTTAAATGAGACACTGAATGGCTGTTGCTTTAACTGCTGCTCCTAGGCTGCCTTTTGGGGGGTTGCACCCTGAGTGTTCACTCCCTTCTAGTTTAACTGTTAGTATGTTCTGTTATAGACTGGCAAAACTGACTGCTTCCCCGTCCTGTCAAGGGGAACTGCATCCAATCAACGTTAACAATAAGAGGTTGCAACTAGGGTCCACTGAACTTGTTTGTGTGTTGTTTCAAGGAGCAGCATCAAGATCAAAGTCTGAGAAAACCATTTGATCCTCCAGCTGTAAACAACTGCTAAAAGAGAACATATGCTACATTTAATTACCCTCCATTGAGGTGCTTGTATCCAAACTCTGCCACTCTGGTGAGCTTTTTTTTCCCCTTGTTTGAGGCAATGGGTAGTTAAAGGAGAGAGGCATTGAGAGAAAAGATGAGTGAAAGTAGAAGAGTTGAACAAGTTTCACTCATTTAGTCCTTTTTATTTCCTGCTGAAACTACAAGAATGCAGCTGGGATGCTGGCTTTTTGGAAAGGTACCTGTGGGGGCTTGCTCCCCTGTTCTTATACCCCCTGGCTGCTCACAAAAACCTCATCCAGAAAGCTCTTGTCAATGAGTTCTTATTCTCAGAAGGTTGTTTTTTTTTGCAATGTGTACCCTCCCAACAAGAAAACTGACAGATGGTTAAAGCTGAACAGTAGTGCTCAATTTTCTAGTTAGCTATCGAAAAGGCTGCTTTGCTTCCCCTCCCCGCTTCCCCTGCACTCATGAGGTACTTGGACAAGCTGAAGTGATGACCTGGTCACACCAAACCTGCAGGGGTTTTGTACTGGAATCAGGCTGGTCTAGTAGAGCATTTAGGTTTTGAACCATGGACCCTAATGGACTGATCTGCATGCTGAAGTTCAATATCTACTGTTTGATTTTTAGAGCAGCACCCAAACATCAAAATTCAGCATCAAAGAGTGGATTTCTGAAGCATTTGTGTGAATTGAGTCATTTGCTGTAATGAGGAGCAATTATCTATGTTGCCTTGGAAAGTTGATTCACTGGATACCTGATCAGTCTGGAATGTTTCCAGTAGCTAGGAGTATTGGGAAAGAAAGTATGATTCAAGCAGATGAAGATCCAACACGACAAATTCACTGGGTTTATTCAAGGTATTCTTCCTCAATGTTTGATACTCTTAAAAATGAGCATTTAGCCCAGCTATTTGCTCTATCCCTAACAACCTAATTTTCTTCTCCATTCCCCCTTCTCCCACACTTCTTAGGTATGATTTTATTCCCAAACAACCATGCATAGCCATGAAATGACTTCGCCCTTTATCGCTCCAGCATAGGAGAAGATAAACCATACGGACCTGTTTATTCATTTTGGAGGAAAAACAAAATTAAAAGGCTTCTGTGTATTGTGGTAATGTAATTCCTAATCAATGACAGTGGGTTTAACAGAGATTTATGAGTTTTTAACTTGTAAGATTAATGGCTGCATACATCGATGCTGTCAAAATGACAGTATCATGGTCACGTACTTCATGGACCAGATAGCGACCTCCTGCCAGACACCTCCTTAAGGAAATGCAATTATTGCTGCCCATTTCACAGTGCTTAACTTTTTTTCTCTTGGTAAGTGACAACAGAATGGGTTTTGAGCACAAATTAATCTTTCTAGGTGAACTGTTAACCCTTCATGCCTAGCAGCTAGTTTTATTAACTCGATGCCTGCATGCTGTTTCATGAGGTGGCCCTGGCAAATAAAGCAGGGCCAGAAGTACCATCTGGAGGCTCTCTGGAGCACTCAGCTCCAGCAGCCACGTGGAGGATCAGATCTGCATTGTGGCTGTCTCATATTTGGCTTCATTTCTCTAGCAGTCACTGACAGAGCACTTAGCAGCAGAGCTTTTCCCCGTGTGCTGTGTACACAAGCATACAGATGTGTATGCAGATGTACGTACAGCATAGTGGTAAGTTCTGCTTGTGCAGCGTACTGCAGGCAGGTAGCTAACCAGTGCACAGTGAAGGAATATCTGCTCCAGATGTGACCATTCTAGGACAGTGGAGTTATTGTAACATCTGTTTGTGTGCTTACAAGATTATCTGACTGCCTGTGTCCCAAGAGCTGGGTGAGCTGCCAAGTCTGGGACACAATCCAAGCTGAGAGCTGCAAGTGGTGTCACCACTCTGCTGCTGGGTGACTGAGGTGTCCCATGTTTGCTTGTGGATCTCCCACCTTGTGCTGAGCTGCAATGTGTTCCAGCACAGTCTCTTTGGGGGACTGAAAACCTGTTATTGATACAACACGTGAAATATGGTGAAGAGACATGCTGAAGTCTTAATGGAGGATTAGAAATCCACACCCTAAAGGTCAGCAAGAGGACAAGAAGCATCAAGTGTTAATCCCAGAGCACTTGGTGCCAGATGCTGGTGGAAACCACTATGCCATCCTCTGTTGTTGAGCTGCTCTGACCTTCTCATGTTTCTGCTTCTACTATTGCTGTAACGAAACTGCAAGCCCATCACTTTGGTTTTAGACCACTTATGTTTTGAGAATGATTTGGTTTGTTTCAGCAGGCCTTAGAGTGCTTCCAAATGATAGCTTGGTGGTGGTTTCAAGCAGGCAGCTGAAATGTAATGATAAATAAGATTGCATTTGTCCAGAAGAAGAATTTCTGGCATGTGTGATGAAATGCCTGTAGAAGCAATTTTTGAATATCTATGCATCTCATCAACAGTCAATGAGTTCCTATGTTGGGAAGCAGACTCTGCTCCACAGATAGGTCACCAGAATGGGGAAGTCTGAGAAAACAGTCAGGGATGTCAGATATAATTAACAACGCTGGAGTGCCTTAAGAATTTCAAGAAACCAGGAAGCAAAGTCAATGATGACTGAGAGGCTTCATTCAGCATAATTTCCTGCCTCTTTCATGTCTTGAGTACATGCCTATCAGAAGTGAAACACTCGAGTGTGAAGAAAATTGTAGTGTTCTAAAAGGCTTTTGTGGAGGGAAAGCTCAAGGGACATGTTCAAGGTTATTTAAGAAGCTGGTGGCAGAGCTTAGAACTGGCTGGAGCCACATCCTCATTGGCACCTTAAAGGTGGTATTCCTTCATCACTATGCATGCAGCAGTGCTGTAGGGAATTTGCTCCAGTTTCTGCATCAAGTTTGTCAGGGGTCAGTAAGTGACTTTCCTCCATGCAAGTCGTTCATGCAGAGTAATTACACTAAGGTGAAACGTTGGCTCTTGGAACTGAACCAACTTATGTTGTGCCCAGAAGCACAGGGGTGGTTGGGTTTTTGTCTGTTTGGTTGGATTGAGGTTTTGTCTGTTTGGCTGGTTTGGTGTTTTTCCAAAAGTCAAGTGGGAATTGAATACTCAGTCCCCTGTTTTTTGATGGTAGATCATCCCCTAACTGGTCTTCCTTGTTCACCTGCCATTTTTACCATTGGCACCTCTGGTGAGGTGCAGTAGAAGAAGGGAATTACAGCTCTTATTTGATGTGAAATAAAGCTCAACCACTCCTATTTTATGCATGAAGATTTGATTAATCTATTAACATCTAAAACTACAGTTGGTTTCCTAGAACATAATGATGCTTTAAGATGTAAGCAATTGTAGACTTGAGTTTTGCACTTGAATGTTCTGTTTGCTCAGGACTTGCAAGGTGGTTCTCCTCCACCATCCCACCCTTTATCCTGAGATTTCAAGGTGGTAGAAACTGCTAGAATGTGCTAACAGTCATCCTGGAAAAGCATACCACATGTCCTGGTCTCCTGGATTTTACAGCCCTGGCTCTGTTTTTACAGTCAATGGCTTTCTGACCATTTGTGACTTCTTTGTTTCATATTCATCTTTCACATGCATTCAGTGCAAAAAGTGTAGCACAAAGCTCCTGGCCTCTCCCTGTTAATGAACTGGTTTAATGCATATTAAGGCCTTGTCCTCTGGAGCTGGCTCCTTGTTTCAGAGCAGAAGACAGCAATGTAACAGGGCCAGTGTGACCTAAATTTCTGACCTGGATGTTGGTAGGTGTTCCTTGGAAATATGCAGATTTCTTGTTCCTGAATCTTTTTACACCATTGGATCAGAACCTGCTTTTTCTTTACACTTAGGCTATGAAGCCAAGTGATTGCCACAGGTGTTTGTCCCAGGTGACCAAACCCAGTGCTAGCAGCAGCTGGTATTAATGGAGCCACA
This sequence comes from Melanerpes formicivorus, assembly GCF_026170545.1. Classification (NCBI taxonomy): domain Eukaryota; kingdom Metazoa; phylum Chordata; class Aves; order Piciformes; family Picidae; genus Melanerpes; species Melanerpes formicivorus. The sequence continues at coordinate 8,393,387 of NW_027142366.1, read as the reverse complement.
TTGAGCTTGGTACAGCTTTGTCAGAGAGCACTGGCCATAGCACAACTCTTCTTGCATGCAGGGCACACATGGTGGAGGGTAGGGGTCTTCTGGAAATCATGCACTGGCTTTAAAGTGGCTGTTTAATGTCTGTCTGTTTGCAGTAATCCTTACAGCAGGCTTCTAGTGGCAGTGCAGTTCTCAAGATGGAGCTCTGAAGGTGGGAAGCATCCCCACAGTCCTGCAAAGCAGCTGTCTGTCCTAACCCTGGGTCTTGAAGCAAATCCCTGTACCTGCTGAGGGGTCAGCCTGGCCTGTGAACCCTCAGCACACAAGTTCATTACAACCCGTGCCCACAGAGCACCACTGTGTCTGCTGACACCCTGTCCTTTGACTCTGCAACAACAGCCTTCATCTCCTGCTCATGTCTTTACATGAGGGATGGATTTAGGAATTGTGAAATTGAGAGGTCTTGGCCAGGATTCTCAGAGATGTCCAATGATAGGACAAGAGGCAATGGGTACAAGTTGGACTACAGAAGGGTCCACAAGAACATAAGGAAAACCTTTTCACTGTGAGGGTGACAGAGCCCTGGAGCAGGCTGCCCAGAGAGGTGGTGGTCTCCTCTAGAGACATTCAAAACCCACCTGGATGCATTCCTATGTGACCTGCTCTAGGTGATCCTGCTCTGGCAGTGGGGCTGGACTTGGACTTTTGAGGTCCCTTCCAACCCCTACCATTCTGTGACTGAAAAGGCTGATCCAGGTGAGCTGCTTCTGAAATACCATTTTCATCAACAGATATTCTGATCATCCACTAACTAGCTGGGAGCTCAGTGGACATGAGCAGTTCACTTCTGAGCCCCTGCCTGTTTGAGTTGTGTCACAAACTTCATCAATGAGCATCGTGTGGTGGGTGGGAATGTGCAGTGCTGTCCGAGGAGACAAAGCTTTGCAGGTGCAGGAAGTGGCTTTGCCGAAGGGGAGGTCAGGGTGGTGGCACTTAAGCTGACATGCTGGGTTGAGAACCCACAGCAGCACTCATTTCTCCATCTGCCTTATGCAGAGTGTGACAGCTGTTTGAGACTGCCAAACTCTCATGGCTCACAAGAGTCGTGTTGAGTCAGTCGAATCATTTGCTTCAAACAGGCTGTTGTGGCTCCAAGCAAGTGTGGTAGCTGCTCCTGGAAGCACTGGATATACAAAGCTTCTAGCAGCTTCTCATAGAAGCCACCCACGTAGCCCTCTTGCTACACAAACCCAATACAAGATGAAAGCAGCCCTTTCCTTCATGGTGCTTTTTTCCTTCAGGGCAGCCCCTGAAGGAGAGATCCTTTTGCATGGTCTCCATCATCCTCGGTCTCTGTGGGGATCTGGTGGGACCCTCCTGAACTGGTCATCCAGAGGAGCAGTGGCTGTTCTGTTGCTTTGGACTACAGTTGGCATTAAGGGTCTTTTGCCACCTAAATGATTCTGTGATGGCTTAATTTTTTCCTGTGGGCATTCTGTATTCCTCCCTCCAGAAACTCAGTGATGCTTTTAAGATGCAGCTATATTTATACTAATGAACTCCTGTACTAGGTGACTGCTTAGTAAGATGGCCACTGTCTTTTGCCTGTGGAGTCCTCTGTGCTGTTGCTCAGTTTTCCCCACTTGGATCATTCTTACTAGTTTAATTAAACTGCAAATTTCATTCCTTCCCCATTCATTCTCCTCTCTGAATCACTTGGTGCAGTTGCTCACATGGAGCATGATGGTTTTGCATGTTAAGCAGGTCTCTTCTTCAGCTACTCTGCAGATGTGTATCCTTATCTTCACCCTGCAAGTGCTGTTGCCCTCTCAGTGCTCACAGACATGAACACAAAGTGCTCCTTGGTGTACTCTGGGTTCAGCTGTGAGGGGTGAATTGTCAGGCATGAGCCTCCTACATGCAGCTGCTCTGCTGCTGATTGCTGGAGTTTACACATAGGTTCTCCTGGAGAAGGTCACACCAGTGCAATGTTGGTTTAAATGAAGATTGGTTCATTATGTGTGAGGATCTTCCTGCAGGCAGCTGATTAAACAGCCAGCTGTGGCCAGATAATGCTGGAGATCCTCTGAGATGCATGCAGCTTTAAAAGATGGCTTTGATGACTTGTTGAGTCTGTTTGTGAGCTTAGTTGGACTCGTGGTACTTTTTATTGCCGCCAGGCACAGTGCTCGTCACCGGCACGTACAGGGCTGCTTGCTGTGCACAGAATCACAGAAAACATCCAGTTGGAAGAGATCATCTGATCCAACATTTGACCCAGCACTGAAGGGCCAACACTAAACCACGTCCCTAAGCGCCAGGTCCACACACTGCTTGAATATCTCCAGGGATGGTGATTCCATCACTGCTCTGGGCAGACCATTCCAATGTTTGAGAACCCTCTCTGTGAAGAAGTATAGCCTAGCATCCAGCCTGAACCTTCCGTGGCACATCTTGAAACCATTTCCTCTGGACCTGTCTGATGTTCAGGATGAATGGTGGGGAGCTGTTTACACAACAGGCATCTCTGTCTTGTGAGGTGGACCCCACCTGAGAGGCAGATCTGCGGGGATGGCAAGGGTCCGACACTTCTCCTGTGGCTGGGCTGCCTCACTGTGCTGTGACCTGCAAAGGTGGGAGCCACTGATGTGTTAAACCATCAGAAGCTGATCCACTTTGTGATGTTAACCCTTTGCTGCTTTTTGGGGATGTGAAGGCCATCATTTATCTGCAATGCTGTGCCTGTATCTGGGAGCTGGGCACCAGTGGCAGGAGCCGTCCTGGTGTCCTTCTCCTAGCTGTGGTGAGGCTAGCATCATAGGGTGCCTCTGTTCCCTGTTATGTTACTGCCTTTCCCATGACTTGTTCCCAAGGGTAACCTACACCTAATGGGCCCCCTGCAGCACTAGGCTGTCTGGATGCTAAATGTCCCCATAGTCCTCAGGCCAAGGGCTGTTTCCTGATGCTGCACAGCGCCAGTCAGTGTGAAGTTATCATGCTTAGCTGAAGGTCTTTGGTATGCTGTGTTACAGAAAGTTGCTCTTCTGACAGTAATATCCAATATCATACTCTGTGTTTTGGTCTTGTCCATTTAGTCTGCCAATTGAAGGTGCTGAGGAAGGAAAAGGTGGAGCAGGGTTTCTAGCCTTGTTGGTAAAGCAGGAAAACACAAGCCTTTAACTTACTTTTTTTGGACAGAATTTTGTAATTGTAATATTTATGTGTCTCTAGTCCACTGTAGTAAGCTAATAGTAAATTCTTACGTGATGCTTATTTATTATAAAAGGCTGGAGCCTTTCAACCCCCTTGTTGTGTCTGGCAGCTCCTGGGAATTAATTGCATGCTGTCAGAGAGGCAGAGCTGGCGAGTCCAGCCCCAGCCTGCTAATAGTGGGATTATTATTTAACAGTTCAAGACTGTGTGAGGCTGCCTTTTATTCTGGGTTTAAAAAGGTTTTTAAAGAGCTGAGCAGCTGAGGCAGAAGTCAGTGTGAGTTTAATGGGGAATGCATTAGCAGTGGTTCCTCATCTGCAGCGTCCTCAGCAAGCGCTGCTGAGTTAATTCTGGCTGCTCACAGGAGTTGCTTTGAACAGCTGGTGGCTGTCACAGCTCTTGTGCTGCTGTCTCCCTCGAAGCAACCCCGGTGGGAGGACTCGAGGGACACCTCTGCTGTCCTTCAAGCAGAGTTAGGGACCTGCCAAGCTGCCTGGGAAGTGCAGCTTAGGGTTGTGTGACTGTCAGCTCTGAGGATGCATGATCCGTCCTGCTGCCTGCCCCATTTCAGAATCCTGCCCATGAACCTAGCAAACTCTGTTTAAAACCAATGGGGAGATCTGGGCTGCTGGAAGGGCTTTTGCTGAGCCTCTCTGATTTGGTAATTAAAGACTGTCTTCTAACTTCCAGGGCAAATTTACCCAAGGAGAGTTCTTGTTCCAGCTCTGTTTCTTTATCAAGCTCTCCTCTAACTACTGCTATTTATCCCTTTACAAATATATATACAGGCGCATATGGCACATGGAGTCTTGTAAAATAGAATTAATTCTGTGCTGTATCTGTAGAAATGTCTGTGATTAAATTCTGGGATTTTTCTCAGCTGCTTTCTGTGGGTGACTCATCATCATTCGAGCCCAGCTGGCACAACTGGGCTCTTGGTTGTTTCTGCCCACTGAGGTTTTACAGCAAATGCATTGTTACAGACAGACAAGTGAAGAGCCTTGTGTTTATTACTATTGCATTCATCCCATTTTTATCATTTGAATCTCCAAGGTCGTCTGGTTTTCACATGAAATGCCTTTCCTTCAGTCCTTTGCCAGCAGTGCCGTGCCTTTATTAAAACTCCGTGCACCTCATCAGTGCTTCTCATTGCCGGTCCTTAATGAAAGTACTCAGACAGGCTTCTAGAACCCAGCCTGCCTCCAGAAGGAACAGCTCTGATGATAAGCTCCATCAAATCTGACACTGCCTCCCCTCTCAGCAGTGCCTCTTTTCCCTCACTTGTGTCGCTGAGGATGTTCTTTAAAATCTGTTCCCAAGCCTTCTGCAGCAGGGAGACATCCCAAGCAGGTCAGGCATTGCCTGGATCACTCTCTCCTTGTGTGTATTTAACCCTATATCTCTTGATCTTTCTGGTTAGTTCCTTCTCTACTCCACTCTGCTTAGCTTTAATAATTTTTTTTAGTGCTCTTTTTATGTCCTATTACTTGTCCACAGAATCACCAAGGTCCGTCCTGCCCATCAAGTCCAACCTGTCACCACAGACCTCATGACTAAACCATGGCACCAAGTGCCACATCCAATCCCCTCTTGAACACCTCCAGGGATGGGGACTCCACCACCTCCCTGGGAAGCACATTCCAATGGCTAACAACTCTCTCTGGGAGGAACTTTTATTTCACCTCAACTCTGAACTTCCCCTGGTGCAGCTTGAGACTGTGTCCTCTGGTTCTGGTTGCTTCAGAGAAGAGACCAACTCCCTCCTGGCTACAACCACCCTTCAGGTAGTTGTAGAGAGCAATAAGGTCTCCCCTGAGCCTCCTCTTCTCCAGGCTAAGCAACCCCAGCTCCCTCAGCCTCTCCTCATAGGGCTTGTGCTCAAGGCCTCTCACCAGTCTCATTGCCCTTCTCTGGACACGCTCAAGTGTCTCAAGTGTCCTTCTTAAACTAGGATCTTGATCCCACAAGGTTTTAGATTTGATAGGAGTATGGATTCTGCATTGTATTAGTGATTTTCATTTGAATAAATGTTGGGCTTCTTCCACATGCGGTCCCCTGAGATCCTGAATCCACATTCAATCTCCAGGATTTTGTATTTTCTCATCATAGTTGTTTGGTTTCTTTGCACTTTCTCTTTCTGGCAGCAGGTGTAACGCATTTATCCTCTTCACATATTTAACAGTTAACACAGATCTCTAAGTGGATTGCTTCCTGAGGGATCTGCAATAGACTGAAATACCTTACAGGAACATATGGGTGGACTGGGGATGTGTGTGGATTTCATAGAATCATTTTGCTTGGATCAAGTCCAACCACTGACCCAGCACAGTCACAGGCACTGCTAATCCATGTCCATGAGCACCACATCTTTTCAATACTTCCAGGGATGGTGACTCCACCACTTGCTGGGGCAGCCTCTTAATGTGCCCTTCTCGTCTCCAATTTGAATCAAACTGCCATGTCTCCCTTTTGCCCATGCTCCTGTGACTGAATACAGTATATCTGCAGGGGAGCTTATGTCATTAATCATCACTGATCAGGGGTGGGAAATAGGGCTACATGGTTTGCTCTCCTGGGCTCAGCTCAGGGTATCTCATCACTTGCAATGACCAGGGGCATCAGCCTGATTTTTTCTGGCATCACACTTGCTTTGGACAGGTGTTAATAGTGTCAGGTCCAACATTTCACTGGTGTTAGGGATAGAGATTCACTGTTTTAAAAGCTAAACCTAACTTGCAGAAGCTGGGACTGTGGTTCAAAACGAAGAACTGAGTCAGTAACAACTTACACATCTTATTTCAGGACACTTTTCAACACCTGAATGAGCACCCATGATCCAAGGCTATATTTTGCTGAGTCACGGTTGCCAAGGACTGTGGTCTTCCTTGTAGCATAAGTACCTAAAAACCAACAGTACATCCCAAGTATCTGTAGATCAAAGAACGGCTCCAGGCACAGCAGTAAGTTATGCACCATCTCATCATTTATTATAATACAAACAAGTTTGTCAAACACAATATATTGTCTACTTATGAAAATATCCATATTCACAATTTAAATAGGTGATAGGTCCTGGAATTTTACATACCAGCAACTCGTCTAAAACATTTTGTTCCTAGCTGTGGTCTTCAAGGACACATACCTACAAGGAACTGTAAAACTGTCCATTCACAGCTTGTTTAGTTTAGTGTTTGTTTTTATTGTTTTTTCTACTAATTGTGGATATTTTAAATAGAAATTAAATAGAGTACAAAAGACAATCTCCACAACAAAGATGGTTTTTGCCTCCACGATGCTTTTTTTCCCCCCTAAACAATGACACTCTGTGTGCTTGGCTGAGTTTTTACTACTGGCAAACGAGGAGGTACGAGTAATACAGCAAGACATTGGCTAAGTTAGCAACAGTCATTGCAAAAAATGCTTCACACAACCAAAAATAAGGCAAGTCTTATCAACAGCAGCTCCCATATGGCAGACTAAAGAGTCAAGGCTTTATTATCCAAATGGGACTCTAAAGAAGGCTTCAGATGTCTGTTAACAAGATACGGCTTGCTCTAAAGCCCTCCTAAATTGATGGGGATTGGAAAAACTAACCACAAAACCCACAAGAAACCTTCCTGTTGACTTCAGGGGGGTTTTGGACATAAGCTTTAAAAGCCCTAAATTATCAGAAATGAAATGACCAATCCACTGTACATGAAAATTGCACCTTGTCGTTTCTGAAACGCTACAGAAAAGGAGTGTGAGGTTTGGGTTTTGGTGGTGTGTGTGTGTGTTTTGTTTTGTTTTCAAATGCAGTTACAGCAATTTAATGGGTTTATTTTTAGTGTGGGGGGGGAAATAAAATATTAATGCAGAATGATTTGGGGTTTTTTTTTGCTGCTTTAAATATAGCAATCTACAAAAATACATCAGATGCTGCTGCTTTGCAGGCTAAACATTATGTTACAAAAACTAACCAATCCCACCAGGTGAATGGCAGCATAGGCCATGCACTTTAATTGCATTTCTCTTTAATAAATAAAAGCCCTAGACATTCACTATTTTCTGTAAGGTTACTATTATATTAAGTAAATAGTGAATTTCTTGTATAAAGGGGTGGGGTTTTTTTGTTTTCAGTAGATACATTCTCCAAAATGAACCACTTATCGATATAGATATTGCACTTTAGACTCATTCACAGGTAACTCGGACAAGCATTCCTCATAACAAAGTGAGAATAAAAATAACTTATAAATACAGTGTTTTCCTCAAAACAGAGCGTACAGTACCTTTTTTCAGAAGGTAACTTTGGTTACTATCAACTGACAAAGACCAGAGAGAGGTTTCTGAGAGGAGAGTAGAAGGCATGGCCACAAAACGATTTCTGTGAAACACCGGTAAAGGGAGCAATCATTTTAACCCTGCCGTGGCAAACGGCAAGGCTGAGCATCTCTCCTAGGCTGTGTTATTGCAAGTAAGTGTGAAGCTTTGTTGAGATCACAGGGACAGGCTATAGGATTGAGGGGGCTCCTCGTTTCCCTTTGAATCCAGGGAGGGTGGGAAGGGTCAGCTTTTGCTCTCAGCTCCCCCTTTCCTGAGACATTGCCCTCTCCTTGTTCTAACCGGAGTGGTCCTGGGGGTGCTCCAGCACCTCGCAGAGGAGTGCTGAGCAGCAATCCTGCTGCTCTGCTAGTGGGACAGGACTGGGTGGTGTGTGCACATCGAGTTGCTGGGCATCCTGTCTCTGTGCTCCTGACCAACCTGAGTAGCCTTGATCTCTCCTGAGAAAGTGCCTCCACACACAAGCCAGCCTTTGCCTGGTGTTCCAGTCTTCATGGCTTGCACCTTCTGCTGCTGTCCCTCCAAGGGAAGGCATGCTCAGGTTTGGCATGGGTTTTGCTCTTGCAGAGAACCACTGCAAGTCAGTGCACAAATGCAACCTTTGTGGCAGAAGGGAACCAGGCTGTTTCCTCAGAAGGACTTTTGCAGACTTGGTATTTCTTAGGGGAAATGCACCAAAGCTGAGTCATCCTGGGTTTTAGGGAGATGCTTTCAGCCCTCGGATCCCATCAAAGGGGGATTTACTGGATCCATTCTCAGATTACCTTGCTACATCAGTCCCTGATGCACCACAAGCTTCCTGCTGGCAGTGCAGATGGATACAGGCACAAATGCAGTACTAGCACCAGGCTACTTCTTATTTGCAGTTACTGAGAAGTTGCTGTGTCCACTGACCACATTGTGCTTGTGTTCACCATGCAAGGAAGTTTCTGTTCTCACATTCAGTAAGGCTGCATTAAGTGCCCAATACAGAAGTAAAAGCATTCTGGTATGTGGCTCTGAGATACCAAATGCCAAGATCTGACAAGGATAGAAATGAAAAGAAATGCATTTTCAGCCTTCCTCTAAAATATCTTCTCTCATTCTCTACACTCAGCATTCCTGGGATGCTGGCTATTAAATGTGAAGGGAGAGAATATTTTAAATAAGGTAAATATTTAGAAGCCTTAGTCCAGGCTGATCTATGCTTTTACTGCTGTTTGGTATTCAGTGGGTTTCTTTCACAAGCAGGGTAGGGTTTTTTTTTAACAATTAAATGGCAGGTTTACAACAGAATGGCATCATCCAGCAGAAGATCACAGGTTGAGGTTTTTATATGTTAATCTCTGAACACGGGGGATAACTGAGAACCTTTAGTGATTACAAAAAGAACCTAAAGCCTGTGATCAATCCAACCCTTGCAGGAGCAGCTGCAGTGGGAGCTCTGCATCAGGACTTGGCCTCTTTAGCTGCTACAACTGAAATAGCTGGAAAAAGATGCTGCTTTTGTTCTTGGCTCTAGAAACCTCCCTCTCTCCCTTGAGCTCCCCTGTCTTGGTCGCATTCTTAAATAATAGCTTAAACCATGAATATTGGCAGCCTGCAGGACTGCTTTCCGTGCCAAGGCTGCAACAGGTACTATATTGGTCCTCAAGCCTCGCTCAAATGAGCCAAAGACCGGCTTGTCACAGTTCATGTCTCGCAGACTGCCTCCTGCAATGAGCTCTTGACAGCAAGAAAGACTGTGTGATGGTATTTCATGTCAGAAACAACACATCGTTTTTGGCAAGTGCGCGCACCAGAAACGGCACCTTCCGCAGTACGTAAAAGCATCTGTTGGCTCCATGGACAGGGAACTGCGTGGTCAAGTAAGGATTTATCATTGTGTTTTAAAAAGTTGTAATTCAACACTGCTGTGGCTTTCTCCCTCCAATGACTTTGGACTGCACTGGTGCTGGAATGCAAAATGTTTGAGTGCGACTAAACACTAAGACTTGAACTCTGAAGCATATTCAAAAGGCTGTGTAAGAGACAGAGGCGACTGCCGTCTCGCTTTTCCTCCTCGAATCAAGTGCTCCTGTTCCCTCCTTACAGTCTGATCTGCCCTCTATCTCCCAGGGAAATGAAATCAAATAACCCCTCTTTGAAACAGCCATTTCAACAAAATTACATCCTGGGGATGTAACCACTTGAAAAGAACTTGCACCCAGAAACTCTGACTATCGCCCTTCTCACGGTGATATTTTTATAGGCTTTCCATTCTTATCATACTGGTAAACAAGCATTTTGATGCAGTGAGAGTTGGCTGGGGAAATCCAAGGGCTGCTTGTTATGGAAAAGTTATGGTTTGTATAGAACTGTACAGGTTGCTTCTGACATTTAAAGAAGGCTTTCAGCGTGGCGGCTGCCATTGTGCGAAATCTTTTGCTAATGAAACAGTAGAGGAAGAAATTAATTGCAGTGTTCAGCAGCGCGAGCATATTGGCGATGTCCGACACAATATGCACCACCCAGCTGTTGTTTATGGGTGACACATAGAGGTGATACAGTATCATGATCACTCTTGGTGCCCAAAGTATGGCAAAAATAGAAGTTATAGTAAACAAAATGGCTGTTGTTTTCCCCGTAGAGTACCCTCGCAGTCGGAAGTTGCTCTTTCGCCGCAGCTTGTACACAATGATGGAATTCAGGATAAAGAAGATGGAGCAGGGCACTAAGTAAACAGTAAAGCAGTGGATCCAGATGAGGACGTGATGCATTGATGTGCTTATGTAGTCTTCGATCCAAATGTTGGGCCACCAGTAGTAGGGGATGCTGGTCAAAAAGCAGGTGATATAGACACTTACAATGACCTTTCTAGTACGAGCAGGGTAGGACACGGTGTGGTACTTCAGCGGATGGCACACAGCTATATACCTATCAATTGTCAGAGGAACCGTAATCCAAATGGAGGTGTGGATGGAAGAAAATTCCAATACCTCAATTATTTTGTCCAGTACTTGAGGCATCTGTTTGTTTAAGATGAAGTCTTCCATGAGGAAGTCAACAAAGACGATGAAGAAGAGAACCAGGATGTCCGCAGCAGCTAGAGCTAACAAATAATTATAGGAGGACTTCTGCCGGCGAGCCACCAGCTGGGAAAGGATGATGACTGTCAAGATGTTTGCTGTGGAGACAGAAACACAGAGTTAGGCTATTAAGACATGACACTAGCTTTTCCAAGTACTAGCTTGGACCAGCAGCTTTATTCAAGCACTTGGTACCATGACCGCTTTTATTAAAGTCCAGGAAACTGAAAGGCAGACACTAGGCTTGGGCTCCTCAGAGAAGCTGTTGTAGTGAGAGGAGCGTGAGGCCCTGCTCCCAGCTGTGAGATACGCTGACACTATTTCCTGGCAGATCTGGATGAGGGACAGAAAAAGTTGGGACTTTCACTCCAGACACACAGGGTTAGGTGGCATTCAGCAGCTCTTTGCTATCTCAGATGTAGAGGCAGTTATGTCCCTCGCCCTGCTGCTGCTACAGGCATGATGGCAGCATCCTGAAGAGAGGGTGGTGGGCCCCCATGTGCAGGGAGGCAGAGGCAGGAGGAGGGAACAGCAAGAGTGAAAATAATCTTTGTTTCATACACACACTTTTATTTCCCCCCCTTGCTTTTTTCATTCCTCCCCAAGAAGTAACAGATAAGAAGGGTGAGGTGGGCTTTAGAGAGAAGCATTTTGTCTCTAACATGAGTTGAAAACTAAAATGAGCCAAAATTTCTACCACTGGGGAAATGAACTACAGCAGAGTGAATGTATTTGAGTATCAGCCCTTCTTCAGTGTCACCTATTTTTTTCATTAACTTAAATTTGTATCTTGGAACAAAACTAAAGCAAACATGACAATCAACTGACTCCTTCCCTAAATAAATGTCTTTAAAGCATGATACTTCCAACAACATTTTCCCAAATTGCCTTCAGAAGAATTTTTCTGGTTCTGCCCTCCATTAACAGAAATGCAACTATATTGATTTCTGACCAGAGCAGATGTGGGACATGAGGGGTGATGTAGTCAGAACTGCTGTGTCATTTTTCACTTACTTTCTTACAAAATGCCTCTTGTTGTGCCTGCCGAGGAGCCCTAGAGGTACAGTGAGTGATGTACTGTCAAGGAAATCCTCAGGCTGGAGCGTTTATCATGACACTGCAGCCATTGTTGGTTTGGGCCATGCAGGGGGTGCAGCTCAGCTTCACAAATACAGTACATGACCCATCTGGAATCCTCTGGATTTGACTCACTCCAGGGGCAACAGCTGGACTCAGCATGCAACAAGTGGGTGTTTGAGTATGTTGGTCCCTGCTGGTAACTCCAGCCTGACCGTCAGAGTTGCTCCTGCAGAGATGCTGTATCACAGTATCACTTAGGTTGGAAAGGACCTCGAGGATCATCGAGTCCAACCTATCAACACAGACCCCATGACTAGACCATGGCACCAAGTGCCACGTCCAATCTCCTCTTGAACGCCTCCAGGGTCGATGACTCAACCACCTCCCTGGGCAACCCATTCCACTGGCGAATGACTCGCTCGGTGAAGAACTTCCTCCTCACCTCGAGTCTAAACCTCCCCTGGCGCAGCTTGAGACTGTGTCCCCTTGTTCTGGTGCTGGTTGCCTGGGAGAAGAGACCAACCCCTTCCTGGCTACAACCACCCTTCAGGTAGTTGTAGAGGGCAATGAGGTCACCCCTGAGCCTCCTCTTCTCCAGGCTAAACAATCCCAGCTCCCTCAGCCTCTCCTCATAGGGCTTGTGTTCAAGGCCTCTCCCCAGCCTTGTTGCCCTTCTCTGGACACGTTCAAGTGTCTCCATGTCCTTCTTAAACTGAGGGGCCCAGAACTGGACACAGTACTCAAGGTGTGGCCTAACCAAAGCAGAGTACAGGGGCACAATGACCTCCCTGCTCCTGCTGGCCACACTATTCCTAATGCAGGCCAGGATGCCATTGGCCCTCCTGGCCACCTGGGCACACTGTTGGCTCATATTCAGGTGGCTGCCGATCAGGCTGTAGCTGCACCACATCCAAGCAGTGCAGCCCTGTTCTCCATCTCTTTTGCCTATTCTGGGGGGTACCACTGTTTGGCCCTATCCTTCTCTCCTGTGTTCTCCACAAGAGCAGATTTCCAAGCAATCCTTTCCTCTGCTCCTCCTCCCCCCACCTTTCTCAGGGTTCCCAGCAACGGCAGTAACAGCCTGTACTGAAATGCAGGTTATTTGTCTAACGCCAGCCAGCTTTGCAGGGTGAGCCGGATTAGAAAATTGATCTGACAAAGTACATGCAAGCTCTATCCAATTTTTCTGCAAGGGTTACAGTATCTTGTATTGGAAATGCTTTCACCAGGATCACATTAGGTTGTTTTTTTTTCTATGGCTGGATGATATGAAATATAGTAATATCATTTACTTTGTGAAAACAGATATATAATGGGGTGCAGCAGAAAGTTGCCAAGTTGACAGTGTGTCAGCACAGGATTTAGGAGTGCTTTTCCTGCTGCAGGCTGTACAGGGAAAGTGAAGATGAGCTACAAGTCTCTGTCCTTCATCTGTTTCTAAGCCAGTGCTAAGTTGGTCCTTGGTGTGTCCTCAAACATTATTGAAAGCTCGATAAAATAGGAAATGGGCAGGAACACTGCCCCATGTCAACAACTGTGTCCTCCTGCCATCATCTCAGTGACTCCTGGGTGCCTATTCAGTGTCTCGTGAGCTCTCTTGTGGGCAAAAATTAGTTACTGCAGGTGAAAGGGGATGGAAGAGCTTCTGATACCACACTTCAACCTTTTTTACCCTAATTTTTGCACTAATTTTGTAACTAGTGATAAGAACTATAGCAAGGATGATAATGGAGATGCAAAAGTTCCTGACTCTACTGTAACTTACAGTTGCTGGACAGGTTAATGCTTCCAAATTGTCCTGGACAGCACATGCTGCTCATTTCTTGCAATGTTTTTTCTAGATACTACACAGTTCAGGTAATCTGAATTTGAAAAAGATTGATCTCTGTGCTGAGGGTTGATTAGAAGATGACAGACGAGAATTTATGCCAGCGTCACTTGCTGCAGTGCAGTATTCTGAATTTATAAATATCTGGTTGAGAACCAGCTTGATTAGGGACTAGCTGGCTGAAACCTCGAGATGCCACTAGCAGATGATGAAAAGCAGCTGTAAGAAAAGGTAGAGACTCAGTTCTTTTCCTTCAGTCATAAGGATGCCTTTTGAGATACAGCATATGAAAGCGTTTGACACCCAAACACCGTTGGTCCACACTGCTCAAAATGTGGCAACATTCTAACTTGGTCAGACTTTGTCACGGGGCGCTTACACTTCTCCTTTGACACGTCCTTTGACTTTATCAGCTTTAAATTGCACAGACTGTAGCAGTGAAATTTGTGCCATTAGAGGCCCTACACATCTGAGAGGGCTCCTTTAGGAGTAACTTTGGTTCTCTTGTGGATCTCTGCTCTGGTGAGACCCCACCTGGAGTACTGCATCCAGTTTTGGAGCCCCTATTGCAGGAAGGATCTGGACACGCTGGAACGTGTGCAGAGAAGGGCTACAAGGATGATCAGAGGGCTGGAGCTCCTCTGCTAGGGGGACAGACTGAGGCTGTTGGGGCTGTTCAGTCTGGAGAAGAGAAGGCTCCGAGGAGACCTTCTTGTGGCCTTCCGGTATCTGAAGGGGGCTTACAAGAAGGCTGGGGAGGGACTTTTCAGGTTATCAGGTAGTGATAGGACTAGGGGGAATGGAATGAAGCTGGAGGTGGGGAGATTCAGGCTGGACATGAGGAGGAAGTTCTTCACCATGAAAGTGGTGAAGCCCTGGAATGGGTTGTCCAGGGAGGTGGTTGAGGCCCCATCCCTGGAGGTGTTTAAGACCAGGCTGCATGAGGCTCTGGCCAGCCTGATCTAGTGTGAGGTGTCCTTGCCCATGGCAGGGGGGTTGAAATTGGATGATGCTTGAGGTCTCTTTGAACCCTGATAATTCTATGATTCTACCATTTGTGTTTGCTTCCCATACTGAGGCCATGCTGCCTTGCTTGCTGAGTCCCTGACTTGCCAGCAAAGCCTGGGCTGTCTTCTGTGCCTCCTTGAAGCAGTACCTGTGACCTAAAGGCACAGTTTTCTCTCCATCTTTGTATTTTGTGGATTACTATTCTAGCTCGAACAGTGTCTAACCACAGCCTTCGCAGGGGATTCGGAGTGCTCCTTCCATGTCTTATTATCGCTGCACGCAAGCTTAAGCAGAAGCAATTCTGTCTGTCTAAGGAACAAATAGGCATCTTTCTTTGGTTTTGGTGTGTTTGGTTGTGGGGTTTTTTTATTGAGAACATTTTGCAGGCACATAGCAGCCTGTGGGGGGGAAATAGCCTTTACAACACGAGCGGTAGCGCCGCCGCGCTGGGAATAAGGCCTGGTGTGTGGTTCAGTAGTTCAGCACCATAAAGCAGCTAAATGAAGTAGCCAGGAGTGTCTGTCGCTTACTGAGCGTGATAAATGTTAGGTCACTGGATATAATGGACGCCTTTTACCCAATACAGTTGTTGCTAGGATCCCTATAAATTATTGTGCAATGTATGAAACTACTCTGCAGGCTTCGCATTCGTCACCTGACGGTTTGCAAACGGGGAATTTTAAATGGCTTTAAAAAAAACCCCACGTTAGTTAACACTTCTTTCCTACATGTGGAAATTTGTGAGGCTCTAAGTGCAATATGCTAAAAATACATGAAGGGAGGAGGGGGAAGTAGTGTTTTGGCTTAATGAGAATAGACTGCTTCCTCTAAACTAGGGGCAATATTAGAATGTAAACAGGTACCATGTCCAGCTCGCAGATCTGGCTGCGGTTACTGACAGTCGTTCACCAAGAATTATCAGATTAGAGATGAGGATGGTGTTCAGCTCTTGTGAGAGCTCTCTGAAGAAGGTGAAGGCAATGGGTGATTGTGGTGGGTTAACGCCTCTTTCTGAAAACAAAAGAAGAAAGCAGGGTGGAGGGCTTGCGGGTACTTTACACTCCCTGAAGGGCGTTTCCCCCCTGGGAAAGCTGAGTCTGTTCCACTTCCCCCTCCCTGCCCAGCTAGGGTATAAAAAAGCAGGACATCATAGCAGTTGGATCTCCTTTTTGGCTCCTGCCTCTGCTGGATGAGAGCTACTGCAGCTGCCCTCCTGCTCCTCAGCCACGTGGCCAGACCTGATCCTTTTCCCTGCTGCCTCTGCACCTCCTCAGAGAAAGACTGGTTTTGTATTATTTTTTTTTCTGTCCCACTCCCATCCATTCTTGTTCCTTGCCCTTGTGAACCTTGTTTTTCCCTGTTATTGTTATATATATATAATTTGAAGGAAAAAAAATTATTTGCCTCTCTACTTTCAAGCTGACTCCAGATTGTTGCTTAGTGGATTTGCTCCTTACCCTTTTTTTTCCTCCTCTCCCTGTTTGGAGGGAGGAGGTGGGGGGGAGTGGGGAAGAGATTCTCAGCCTTTTCCCATTTGAGCTTTTAACTCTCAGCTAAGGCTCAAACCACTACAGTGATGTCTGATGTAGGCTACATAACAAGGAAGAAAGAAAATGCTGTGGCAAAGCAAACACACTTGCTAATGATGTTGGCTACAGTCACTTACATGGTCTTTTAAAATGAGCCCTGGATGCTGTTTGCCATTAATAAAGATGGGGCACTTCCATGTTTTTCTCATGCAGCAGGTGGGGACAACTGTCATGATGGTGCCTCTTCATAGCTAATGTAATTTGTTCTTCTCTTTTATTATCATATCCTCAGATTTTCCCCTAAACTATTGCAAAGTGTAAAGAGAGACTTTATAGAACATAATTTGTACAAGTTCTTCCTTCCCTGAAAATTCCTGTGAGGATTGATTTTCAAAATAAATTGATTTATTGTTTGTTCAGTTGTCTCAATGATGCCAAACAGCATGCACACACTTGCCCTTGGGAAGGAAGGGCCCTCTTCCAGTGCCCACATCAGGCTCCAGAGGATGGAGAAGGATCTAAGTCAGAAAAGAGCATCAGAATTGCTACAGCAGGCACAGGAGCAGGACTGCTGTGAGAGGAGATTTTACAGCTTGTAGGAAGGCTCTTGTGTGATTTGTGCAGGGACAGACCATGCCAGCTCTGAGGGTGAAAGTGAACTTAGAGGTAGAGGATGACCAAGTTCCTGCCCAGGACAACCCTAAACTCCTCTTCATACATGGGAGACCGTGTTTGTGACTGCCAGAGAAAGCATGGCATGGCCTTATGCTTATGAGTCACAGGTGAATGAATGACTTGGGGTCAGAAGCCAGATTCTGACAATGAAATCTGACCTCTGGAGCCATTTTTCCACAGACAGCTTTTATTAGCTGTGGCAGCTCCAGGCTCTGTGAATGAGGTTCATTGCTCTGTAGCTGGCTATGGAGACCAGAGAAGGATTTTGATCTAGCCAAAAGTACATCCTTGCTGTTGGATGGCACAGACACAGTAGTAGCATGGAGACACCAATGGCTCACTTTGAGCCTTGCCAACCACTCAGGCTTAAGTGCAGTAACTTGTCTGGCAGACAGGTGTAATGATATTACAGTATCACTAAGGTTGGAAGAGATCTCAAAGATCATTGAGTCACAGCTTTCCTAGACTGCCAGAGTAGTGTTTTTTCCCTGGCTTTTATAAAATAAGGTGATTTTTGCTATTTGAGAACAGCTCAGAAGGAATAATAGGTTAAGATGCAGGGAGGCCCAGTATGTTCCCACCAGTGTACCCACCACATATGTGTGAATGGGTCAGTGATCTGGTTCTCTTTGCTGTCTTCACCCTCCTCATCCACCTTGCCTGACCTGGGCCTACAGCACAGAAAACCTCTAGTGACCCTTGGATATTCCCTCCTGAAGCCTTTCTTAGAGGCATCTACATGAGGATAAAAATGTCTACTAGGGTAGCAAAGCTTTCTAATGGAAATTGGCACTGGGAGGAGAAAAAGCAATCTGCAAAATAATGCAGAAATCATAAAAGGGATTTGGTTATTCATGCAGCGTATCTGGACAGACGGAGATTTTCAAGGCAATTTGGGTGTCTCATTTGGCAGGTGTCTGTGGCTTCTAAATGTGAGCTGTCAGTGAAGTTTAAGAGGTCTCAAGCTAAGTAACTTGAGCTTGAGGACGACAAA
Organism: Melanerpes formicivorus; assembly: GCF_026170545.1. Classification (NCBI taxonomy): domain Eukaryota; kingdom Metazoa; phylum Chordata; class Aves; order Piciformes; family Picidae; genus Melanerpes; species Melanerpes formicivorus. The sequence continues at coordinate 8,375,702 of NW_027142366.1, read as the reverse complement.
ACCATTCCACCCTTCTGATATCAAATGCCAAAGCACTGAAGCAGGTGCCAAAGGTATCTGATGGGACTACTAGGAGGGAGGCAGGATGTGATTTCATAAGGGGACTGGCACGAATTCTTTACTAAACATGAATAATTAAGAGGATTTTACCATTGACTGTGGTTTTGCTAAAACCCAAAGTTTTTATGTCTTCCTAAAGCATTAGCTAATGCAATAAGAGCTCTTGCTTGCAAACCCCATGGCCAAGCTTTCTCAGAGACTATCCTAATTTTACACAATATGCAGGAAATTACAGGCTGTGTAAAACCCTCACAGGTTGGCTTTATTTACCCCATGGAGAATGCACTGCACCCACACTAAATATGTCACCCTTTGCTGTGTCAGTCTGGATATTGAAGAAAACATACTTGGAATGAACAAGGGTTTGTGAAATATCCTAGTCTGATGTAACTGACTGTCAGGTAATTCGTCTTGAAACCAAAAGCAACCTCTAGTGCATCTGACTGCACAGTCAGTGCACCGCAGGATTGAAGAGATGTGGAAGTTAAATGACTTTGTTTCAGGTGGCAGAGGAGAACAATTTCAGGGAGGAGGATGTGTGCACTGTTTGAATAGGCAGGCTTCTCTCCTCTTCTCTAGGTAAAGAGAGAAACCTCTTTTTGGTTAATCCTCTGTAGTGCTAATTCTGATTCTGGTCCTGGTCCTACTTGGTTGCCTCCACATCATTCTCCTTGCACAACCATAATGGTGTTCTGGAATGCAATCCAACACCATCTTCTTCCATCAGGCCATCCTCAGATGGCACCAACAGTGCTCCAGACATTGGTGTGTCAAATCCTTATGCACATTTGTATCTCCATTCTGCAGAACAAAACTGGAATCGCTTGCAAGGTCTCCTGTGCCCAGGGAGTTAATTTTGGCTTTGTTTCCTATTCTGGTGTCTCAAAGTTAATGGAAAAATAGATTAAAGGCTGAAAAAGACCACCTAAGACTGAAGGTGAAAGTTTTTGTGGCCAGATATTGCTTTGCACTTGGCACGTGAAAGCAGAGAGTACGCCACGTCAGGACATCTCCATGTTGTTTGTTTGCCTACAGCAAATTGTTTTAACGTACGTGGATGAGGGCCTTCTCCTGCTGGCTTCTTTCTGCTGATTCACTCCCATTTTATGGAGGGGAGCAGAAAGAGGAGGAGGATGAGAGAACTAAGCAAGGGGGTGGATGAAGAACAGCAGGGTATCAGACTGCCTAGTGCTTCTGAATGGCAACTGGGGGCCGCACATTACCCACCTACCGGGAAAACTGGCTGTGCTCTCTCTTTTGTGACGTTGTCATTTCAAGGGAAAAAAATCTCCCTTGGAGTTTTTTCTTCCCAATCCATTTTATCAGCCTGCCATGCAAGGTTGTGCACTTTCATAGTCTACTGAGCCTCCCAGATACTGCACCTCGTTATCATTACAGCCCTGACAGTGTTGTAGCCTACTGATGTGGTGAAAGAAAACCAAAGTTAGCAGTTGTACTCTGTAGCGGCATTCAGAGATGTGAGATCGAATCTTCCTCTGCATTAGCATGGATTCAGCCACATACTGTCTTTCAGACTACAAGGCTTTAGTGGCCACAGTCTCCAGACCAGATGACATCGCTCCCATCTGCATGCACACCTTGCTGTCACCATTTCTGTGCAGGAGCACTGTATGGAATCTATTCTTTTTCGTAATGATTCTTCTCTCCTTAAACAAAAAGTGGTTGTTTTGCAATAGGAAGTGACTAATTTTAAGTCTGTTAGCAGCAGTTTTGTTCCCTTCTGTCCAGTAGTGCTACTGTAATGTGCTGCAGTGCCCTTCAGTTGCTCTGACAGCTGAGCTCAAGTTCAGCCAATTTATTTGTTCTCCTTTAAGCAGGATGCAATGTACTGGCTATGCATCCAATTCAGATTTTAAGTCAGAGAAGAGTGGCCTTTGAATAAAAGGGAGGTTGAATCAGGCCTCAGGAGGGTTCAGTTCTTATTCACTGTGTGAACTCTGTCTAATGAGCGACAGCTAAAGAGCACTGTTTTATCAAGGTCATAACTCTGCATGTAACAATTCTCCCACTCATTTTCAGATCTTCCTTTAGCACTCCTATTGTTCAGGTGTGCTGTTATGAGGAAGGCTATTTATTCAGGTATTGGGAATGCTTTCTTTAATCAGAAGCATGTACTGTGATTGCAGAATATGCTAGGCAGTAGATGGCAGGAATCCAAAACAGGGCAGACACTTCTGTACTGCTGTGTGCTGTATGTACATCTATATTCTGCTTGCTTTGGCATTTACTGGGTATTAGATGCCATGTGAGTCATCAACAAACATTGCTACCTGTCCCTTTTCCTATTCTTGCTACTAACCAGGCTCCAGCTGTAGGCACAGATGGCAACACTCTTCAGGTCTTGTTTCCCCTGCGCTGCCAGGGAGTGGACGGAACACAGCTGGGCTGTTGCACGGTGGTGGTTCTTAGAGCAGTGATGCTCAGCTCACAGCCCACCAGCTCTACCTGCCTTGCTAGGACAGTGATCCTGGTTTGCATGCTTCCCAAACAGCCCCCTTAATCCAAGCTGTATATGAGGAGAGGGCTCCAGAAGGACCAAGTTCTCCATCGTTACCAGCTTGCCTGTGTCTGTAATGTAGTTTGCATGGGTGCAGTGCAAAGGTTAGGCACATGTGTGGCAACTGAACACCCCAGGAAGCATCTGGCTTGCTGTGCGAGGACAGTCAGTCTGTCACCTGTTAGGGGAAGGTCCACTACATGTAGCTCTCTCTAGGCCAGGACAACAGCTTCTCTCCCTTTGCATGGAGTCCACCCACTGCACTCTGTGTGTGGATGGGCTTTGAATGACTGGTGGTGTCTGTACCTCTGTGACACCTTGTTCAGCAGCATGCCTAACATGAAAGCTGCCTGTCCAGACCCTTCAGCTGGGAGCACTCAAGTGTGTCTAAGCTGCCTTCCCAAGCTTGTAAAGTTCTGAATCTGTGTTTAGATCAGTGTGATCAGTTTTATTCAAAAGCCTCAAAAGCAAATAAAAGAAACATCTGTGAACTAGGCTCTCAAAGTTTAGAGTCACAACTTCCCTGGGGCATTAATGTGAGTCTGTTACCTCCTGGAGATGCTGTAAGTGTATTAGATAAGTGCCTATACTGTCATGTCATGACCTCTGAAGCCAAGTTACTCCCCAGACAGCTGAGTGACCAGGGAGCAAAGTGGAGCCAGTAATGATGCAGTAAGAAGGCCAGATTTTACTTTGCTTCTCTGCACTGTCTGGAGGAATGAGACCTCTGGAAGCATGCATCAGGCCAGCCCACAATCTAGGAAACACTGACAGTTGGTTCTTTCAGCAGCAACATGCTGTACCCTTGATGGGAAAGGGGACTGTGTAAGACAACTCAGTTGCCGCTGCACCTTCTAATGAAGCAGGAATCAGGGTCAAAGCTAGGTGTCTGCAGCAAGCACTGCTGCTCCTCTGCATGACCTTCAGGGCTATGTTTGGTGGCACAACCCTAGCGTGAGCACTTTGGTGTAGCTGCTTCACATGGCTCTTACTGGCAAAGGGACAGACTAAGAGTTGATACCTATTGCTCTTTGCTTCCTCACCTTACCAGCCCACTCCTGGACTGAATCAGAACAATTTGTTCCCTCTTCCACATCCAACAACACCTCCTCCCTGGCATTTCTTTCACTAAGGCATGAAACACTTCCATTAAGACTTCCTGCAGTCTTGCCTCCTGGCTAACTAAAGGTGCTTCAGAAGTCCTCTCCAAGTGACAGAGAATAGGAGTGCAGGGGCAGCAGAACAGATTGGAAAATGATAACACACACCCCAAATGCAAGTATGATACTGCTTCCAGCATGGTTGCCTCACTCTGCTCCCTGCCCTTGCACCTGCAGTTTCACTGTGTCCCACACAGCCTGCTCCTGGGCCACCCCTGCTCCTTGCTATGGGGCTGCACAGTTGTGGGACACCTTTCCACATCTGCACTCAAATCCAGTTTCAGAAAGCAGTCTTTATCTTGCCAGCCTCTGCTTAGAGGGAAGAGCAGGTCAGAAGGTGCAATCACCTCTGGCATGTGGCACATGCTGCAGCAGGGTCAGAGTGCTGTGGTGCCTCTGTGGGTGCCCCTCTCCACAGGGCACACCCTGGCACTTGCCTGTGTGTGCTGCTGCCAGAGCAACAGTAAAGGGAGTTCACTTTGGTCTTTGCCTTCTTCAGACTCTGTGGTGCCTGGTTGAATAGGGAGGGAGGAAAGCCACAGCCGAGAGCAGGATCTGCTGAGCTGCCTGGGCTGTACAAGGAAGGGGAAGGGCAGGGCTGCTTTCTCTGCAAGCACAGTCAGGCCTGGCATCGCTTGGCCTCAAAGTGGAGTTGTTGAGTTAGTGAAATTTCCTTCTGACACTAGAGCAGGAAAGGCAGAAACAGTTAACGGGTTTCTCATCAATCTTTCTTCAAGGAGTTTCCATTTCAGCAAAACACTGCACTAGTGCTGTATGGGAAGACAGATCCTAGACAGTGTTTCTCTCAAGTCCTTGGCACCATGCAAAGCTAATTACTCAGATCCCGCAGGCTTCAGGGTTGTTTTTCTAACAGGTAAGCAGTGTGCTTCCTTTACAATTTTCTGATGTTAGAAAACTGAAGAGCAGCTTCAAATTAAAACATGAAAAGCTCTTTTTAGCACCGCTCTTGCCCTGTACATCCTTAATGAAGAATGGCCATGTTAGCCTTCCCTTAAACAGCTTGTTCTCATCTCTGTGCAGTTTTGGGGTGAGAATCATAAATTTCTCATGCCCTTAGCATACTGTGCATTCACTCAGAACGATGTACTTGTGTAGTACTTCCAGGTGTTAGTCCCAATGTTATTCTCAGACAGCGTGTACTGAGCAAGCTGACTGAGGTAAGTCCACTGAACTCAGCAGTGCTGTACCATCAAATCTTTGGCCAGTTCTGTTATATTTTATCACTGGTGCTGCTACTCTAATCAACCAATGATTGGTCCCTTGAGAAATGTGTGTCACCATTGCTCATTGGGATCATGCACAGATTTTAACCATGTTCTTGGAATGACAATGTAAGGTCTGTAATTACAAAGCAGTATCCCTAGGGAGCTGTGCAAGTACCTGCAGAGCACTCATTAAGGGTTTCCTCCTGTCTGTGCATGTAAGACTTTTCCCCCATTTCACAAGGGCCAGTTTTGCCAGAGTCTGCTTCATCACAACTCTTTTGCTTGCTATCTTGAGAGGGTCTTGGTCAGTTCCTGGGCATTACGTGCCAAAATCAGAGCTTGTCATTACTGTGGGGATCTGCACAATCCCTAAGGAATTAATGAAGAGGAAACTACCTTTTCAACCCTGCTGGCTGGGTCTCTTCAGGTCAGGGTTGGGACTGTGGAGCAGAGAAAGCAGAGAGCCTATGCCCTGCATCTTCTGTAGGGAAATACAGGACTTAGCTTTCCAGTTGTCTGAACTATTGGCCAATTTTCAAATTGTAACTACAAGCCAAGAAGGGGAAAAAATGCAAAAGCATGAAGAACGTCACTTGGTAATTGCATGAGTGTTGTCTAGAGGCAGGCTTCTCTTCATGTCTGGTTTAAAAAATTTCTATGTATGAATTGCATGAAAGAGGAATTAAGGTGAACAAAACATCTAGAAATTGTAGACTACTGACTGTCATTGCTGCTTGCCATTTCACATGGCACTTCAAATGTGTAGCTGTACACAGACACAAGCAAACTCTCTTGTATTGCACTCTTACAATTCTGATTGGCTTTGGTGCATCAGATTGCTCTAACTTTTCCCAACTCATTCTGCCTGTCCCTGGGATCACTGCAAGTTACTCTGAGGCTGGAGGTGTTAAGCCAGGGAGCAAGTCTGCCCACCCTGCACTGGGATGGCAGCTCTGCCCACTGAAGCCCAGTCTGTAACTGCAGAAATGGTGCTGCACAGGCAGCTCCCTGCAGTCCAGGGTGCTAAGGTGTCTTGCTGACAGCCTGAGACAAGCATCTCTGAGAGGAAAAACCTTCTCTTGAAGTGCTCTGGCTCATCTGACAGTCATGCTGTTGTGGTGCTCATGTGGCATCGGCACATGTTGAGCTGTGGCTATCTGCATGTGGCACTGGTGCCTTACAGGTGTCCACACCCAAACCTGAACCATCCTTCTCTTCCCCATTTGGGGTGATGAGCTTTTCTCATCCCCAGCATCTCTACATTGTCCCCTTTCTAAGTGGAAAAATTCGATGAGGGTGATACAGTGTAGAGGCTGGTCCCTGTGAGCTGGGACTTTGTTCTGAGTCCTGTACCTGCACTCGAGGATCCCAGTGTCAGCATTGCCTTTGCAGGGTGCTAATCCCAAGACTGGACTTTCTAGACACCGTCCTGCTCCATCAGCTGTGGGGACAGGCTCCAAAGTAAGACAACTCTCTCATTGAATGTTCCATCCTTAGCCAAGGTCCTTAGTGGTGGTATGTCGCTCCCAGAGCCAATCAACCCTGCCCCAGGTAGCCAGGCAGAGATTTACACCAGAACTCGACAGCATTTTCGATCGCTGTCGCCCCGGCACGCAATTGACAGGGGACAGACCAGGCTGCCCTTCATAGCTCTTCAAACGGCCAAGGGGATAATGGTCTAAACTTCGCGACGGGTTGAGACTGACATGTCAAGTTCAAAGTCAGAGCGCCCTAGTCCGGGTGGGAAAGCGTTCGCAGCGGCGCGAGGGCAGAGACAAAGCCCAGCAAGAGAGAAGGTGCGGGGACAGCAGAGTGTGGGGCACTGAGATGCTGAGAAACACCCGCGCTGCTGCCCTCCGAGCCGGCGAAGGAACGCGTTCCGTGCCCGCCGCAGCGCTCACCCCGCAGCACACGGCGGGCAGCCGGGTACAGCCTCTCCGGCAGCTCTGCGGGCACCCCGCAGCCTCGCCACGCCGCGGCAGCTCCCCGTCCCCGCCGGCTCCCCGCTGCCCACCCTGGGGCGCGGCACTCACCCGGCAGCCCGAGGCAGAGCAGCAGGCTGTAGTAGACGACAGGTGCGTATCCCAAGCCGCAGCCATAGCGCTGGTGCGCCAGGAGGGAGCCGTTGTGGAGGTGGAGGTGAAGGTGGTTGTGCTCCATGGACCCGCTCTCCCCGCGGCCGCGCTGCCGGCGCTCGCTCCGCCGCCCGGGCCGCCCCGGCCGCGCCGCCCGCCCCTCGCACGTTCAGCAGCGGCGAGCGAGGCGCGGCCCCCGCGGCGGGTGGCAGCGGTGGCGGCACATGGCGCGGCCCCCCGTGCGCGGGGCCGGGCGGGGCGGGACCAGCCCTGCTCCCGCCGGTGGGGCGGAGCAGCCTCCGCCTCGGGCCGCCCCAGGTGGCGGGGGCTCGCCGCCGTTTACTTGCCCTGGGACCCCCCGGTCGTTGCAGGCAGGTGCTGAGGAGGGAAAGCCCGGTGGAGTAGGCTCCAGGTGAGCCTGCCTTGGGGCTGCTCCTTGAGTGCCCTTCAGGACCTTCTTGTTGTCCGCAGTCCGGGGATGCCCGGCTCTCATTCCCCGCTGTCACCCCGGCGCGGGTGTAGCTCCCCGGGTGAAGCGCCGCCTTCCCGGTGGGCAGCGGGTCACTCCCCTGCCGCCAGCAGAAGAGACTTTTTCTCCAGGTTGGCACGCAAGTCAGCAGGGTAACAAGAGCGCAGGCAGATTTCCGTAGCTCTGTGCCTGCCTGGCAGCCCGGCATTATGCTTCAAAGAGATTGGGAAGGAAACTGGCCAGGATGGGCATTTCTTTATACCTGCACAATGGAAACGCTGTCAGTCCTCTCCCCAGAGTACTCCGGGGTGGGATGGGTGGGCAGCAGTGGAACACACGATGCTCCTGCCATCAGCGGCAGCTCTGTGAGTAACACTTGTGGGGCACAGCAGAAAGGAATTTGGGATTTCTGAGACCTTCACCTGTGCCTCGATGTTTGTGTCTTTTAGCGCATCATCTTATGGGTAACTAATAAAGGCTTTAGCATTAAGCTTGTTAGCTTAAGGTGCTGTGGTCCTTTCTTTTCTGCTACTGATCAGTGGGCTGGACAGGTGGCAGCATGCTGACATGTTCAAGAGGTCATGGTCCAGTAATACACTAGATATTTGATTCCAGTGCCTTTCTACTGAGCAGAAAATTGGAGGGTTTTTTCACCCAAAGTGCATAAGGTCGGTCCCTACAGCCCAGTGTGCGTAGGAAGAATCTCCTGGATTTCTGTGACTGCTAGAGCAGGCCAATGGGCATGCACATGTGTGAGGCTGGTCAGTGGGGTATGTCTGTTGGGATAGACACAAGATATAGTAGGCAGGTTCCAAAACTGATTAAGTATACGGTCCTTGCTCTCTAAAAACACCTGGTCATCGAGCTTGGAGAATAATACAACATAAAAAGTGTGTTACGGGTGGGAATGCACCAATAGGGCAAGTGCTGGAACGGACTGCTGGGTGACTAAGCAAGGACATGCATGTCTTTGGGTTTCTGTGATCTTGTTGGAAAAATTAGTTTAACTTCTGTTTGGAAACACAACAAGGAGCAAGCAAGGCTCCGGTCTTGCCAGGACTTGAGCAGGTTACTTTGCTGGGAAACTCAGTACGGTAATTCACATGCTTAGGCATTTAACAAAAAAGGGTTTTTTGAATCATGCTGAAACTGCTGTCAAACTCCCAAGTTAAACAGGTTGGGAAAACCAGACATTTTTCTTCTGTTTGTTGTTGTTTGGTTGCTTGTTTTTTGTTTTCAGTAGATATCTTTATGAATGTAGCTTTAAAGATGGTTAGAGTCTCCTAGTAAGGCCTTTAAGTAAATTTGTTCCTGTTAAAAGACATTGTTTGAAATCATTCATTCAAATGACCAACAGAATTGTATAAAGGGATGGTGTCTGTGGGACTAGACAGTGCAAAGCCCTGTGGATTCTACTCTACCTGTTTTTTTCCCCCAGATATTTAGCCTTCAGGGTTTTCTTCTTGTTATTTTAGGAAGTGTAATTTCTTCCTGCAAAAGACCTGATGAGGAAAGAGATCTTGTATTGCTTCTCGAAAGAGATGTAATGATTCCTGGAACCTTTCCTTGGGTGAAGTGCATCATCAGGGCTGGAAGCATGACTTGCTGTTTCAAAGCTAAGTGAAGTTTATCATCGAAGCAAAAAAAAGGAGGAGATGGCAGTGGAGCAGTACCTTGGCGAGCAATGGTTAAAAAGCCTCACATCCAGCTTACAGCGTTATGGGTCTCTCAATTTCCCACTTAACAACAAAGAAATCCCACAGAAGCTGGAGGCTAAGGAAATGCCTCTGCCTTCCATTTTCTGTTGTGCTGCTGCCACTGCACTGTCTGGCCTAGTTTTAAACATCCTGAGCAATAGACCTTCCCTGGAGAGATTTCTATAATAGTAGCATTCGTTTCCTCAGAGTTAGAGTTGTCTCCAGGGCGCAGTTCAGGTAGCTGCTCATGTGCCAAGATGAGCTTTTGGTTGTAGGAGAATCTTTTCCTATCTTTCCATGTGGGACTCTCACTGGAGCCTCATAGCTGCAAGCAGCAGTGCTGCATCTGATGTGTTTCTGTAGTGTGAGGGGAAGACCTAGAAATTTTGGTCATTCTCACCATCTGCAGGTCTGCCTGCCCTGCAGATGGAGAAGACATAGGAAATTAATCTGCTCTTGGTACCTCAGTTAGTATGATTAAAGATAGTTGAGAAACTTTTCTGCTTCACTGTGCCTGGAGCTTCTAATCCAGGATGGACCAGGTTTCCAGGTCTGATTTGCTTTTGCTTCACTGAAGTAAAATTAATGAAATAGAAATATACCAGAATTAAAGGCCTAAAGTAAATGGGAGGATCACTCAAGTTCAGTGTGTAAAAGATGCTTTAAAGGGGTTTTGTCCTTCAGACAGCTTCAGATGAGTTTTCAACCTAAGTTAAATTCATTTGGTTTTTCTGCTCTCTGAATTGCCCGGTAACAGAACCTCAGTCACAAAGAAATCTCAATAAAGCCAATTCAAAACTGACAACAATGCTTTCTTCTGCTTAAAGCTGTTTATTTTTAAACTCTTTTTCCAGGCACTTTCTAAAGGAGTGACATTTATGTGTAACATCAGACTCACAGTGAGAAGAGCACTGCTCTGCTCCTGAATTAACGGTGAAGCCTCTGGAGCTTTGAGGAGGATGGTTTCTGAATCTCATCTCATAAACAGCCACATGCTCAGACAATGTATGACATTTATTCTTTTCCAAAGAGCAGTTTATTCTTTGTGTGACATGGTACATAAGAGGTGGATGTACTCTGCTTTCAAAATTCCAGAACCACTTGAACTTGGTTAACTTTCTGTTTTTTAGAGGAACTGCGCCTTCCTGTGTGCTGCTGGGCTGTGATTCTGGGTACAGGGGGGTTGAGCAACATGTTAGTCATGCACACCCGCATCCACTTGGGCCAAGGTACAAAGCAGTGGTGACTTCAAGAGAAAAGAATCGTTGTCTCAAGGAGTCTGTTGTATTGTTAAAAGGCATTGAAGACACTGGCAGGAGTAATATACCTGGAAGACAGCAAAGGTGAAAGTAGAAGACTAGCGTGTAGGGATTAGGAGAGGCAGCGTGAATCAAATGGAAGAGATCATTAGTCAAAAAAACCAGCAGGGTTAACTTTGCATGAGGCAAGGGATATTGGCAGAACAACTGCTTTGTGGCCTGATGAAGGGTGTCTTGCTTCTGTAGCAGATCTGAAAGCATTCATCTGAGACCTGCTGCAGAGAAAATGATACCTGCAAGAATGAGAAGTCATGTATTATACTTTATTAGATGCTTGTATATAATTTTGCTTCAGTGAAACCCCTTTCTTCAAAGCAATATTTTTATCTTTCCTTACTGTTAGCTTGCAGAATCACTGAGTCAAATTCCACTCATTCTGAGTTTAAGGACTGTCTTTGTCAATACAGTTCTGCAGGTCTCTCCAGGCTTGCAAGGGGAAGGAGACCTTTTTGTGTTCTCCTGAAAGCTGTTAGGAAAAAAATGTGATTATGAAAGTTCTTTACTTGAGTCTCCTCAGTGCTTCTCCATAGGCAGGCTCCAGTTTTACAAGAGAACAGTGAAGTTTTGTTCATTTTTAAGATGAGAAGATTTCCTTGTGCTGGTGGTGATTGCTGGGGAAGGCTGCAGGGCCAGAATGCCAATGCGGCAAGGCTCCTCCAGCTTGTGCAGCAGGTTCAGAGCCTGCAACCTCAGGCACCACACCCCTGCAGACTTGTCTTAATTTCTTCTTCTTTTGGCCTCATAAATCCTTGGAGATCTCGTGAAGATTATAAGAAGTCTGAAATGGTGACTGTAATGGAGCTTTTTCTGTTTGAATCACCTGAAAACTTGTTTAAAGCTTTTAAAAGACCTATTTATTTATTTTTTCACTTTTAAAAATCAAATGTTTGTTCCCTGAAGTCCCTTTTAGGTTTCAACTGACAAATCTTACTGTAATTCATTTTAACACTATTGTGAGTATTCTTTCCAAGGAAACAGCAAACAGGTGTGATAAATGCCCAAAGATGAGATTTAACCCAGTATCTGTTGTTTTAAAGAAGTATTGCCAAACAAAGGAGCATAGCTGTGCTCGTTTGCATTTAATCAGTAGGGGATACACCTGATTGTCCAGGGTATTCTTTTCAGGTTATACTGAAAACACTTGGCAGAAAACGAGGTACACTCATTTGACCTGCCCAGTTTGCAGAGGTTATGACCAATTTGTACTATTTTTCACAACAGTCAGCATATTGGAGTTGTTTCAGTTAAAATCAATCCACCACTCGCAGTAGAAATTAAACTCTTTCTGCAAGATAAGGAAGTTAAGAGAATCCATGAGAGCTTGTATGATGTGCTTGTATGATGCTTAACTCTGGAGTTAATGAGCTAATTCATATGTTTATCATAAGCGTATGCTAAAGTGCTTTCCTGGATTCAGGCAAAAATAAATTGGGATTAAAATGTAACTACTTGACAAATGCTTCTACAGAGGGAGACTAATTTATCCTCTCCCCAAGGTGAAAAGAAAGCACATGAGATTCATGTCAGGGAGATGCTCTGCCTTTCTTCTGCTGGGATTTTTAGAAGTTGAATCATAAAGCGCTTGAGTATTTCTCTTTTCACATGGGCTGGAAATTTCATGTGGTTGGACTCGATGATCTCGAAGGTCTTTTCCAAACTGGTTAATTCTGTTCTATTCTAGTTGTAGAAAAGGTGGGATGAGCACAGCCCTCACAATGGAATGCCGACAAATGAAGGTGAAACTCTCTTACTCCATTACTGAAGGGAAATCAAGGGCAGCCTCCGAATGCCAAGGAAAAGAGTGAAACCAGATTGGACTATCTCTTATTTTAAGAGCTTTGTACCAATTATTTGTGCTAATTCTTGCACAAGTAGCATGGTTGTGCTAAAGCTGATTAGACCTAAACTCAGGATCAAGTCACAAAGTTACTGAGTTTGTTCTGCAGTTTAGGGTTTCCCATGCAAGTGATACATTTAGCTGGTTTGGTTAAATCCTCCCTACATACCTCATGATAAAGCTACCTGCTTTTCATTTAGATTTGGAGCTTTTATTCACCTTAATGAAGTAGATAATCCTTCCCCACATTTGCTTGTTGGTGCCTTTGCATTCCTGGGATGTAATGAGCACCAGGAAGATCAATGTACCTCTTCATGAGAGCTGAGAATGGTTTCTGTATGGAGCAGTTGTCACTGGCTGGTAACGAGATGCCTACAGAGAGTTTCTTGTCAGAAGTCGTGGCTCTGCCATTGGCGTGCTTGTCACGGGCATGCACAGCAGCAAGCCCTGCAGCTGCAGAGCCTGAGTGCTGAAGGCAGCTTTGCCATCCACTTGTACGCAGCTTGCTTCTGACAGCCTGGTAGAACTGAAGGAAGGTCTTGCAGCATCACCTTAATTTTCCTGGGGAGGGACAGGAGGCATGAAAGATTGCAGCTCCGTGGATGAAAGGCTGATGCAAACTCTGATCTTGCAGCCAATTAAATAGATTGCAAGGCCCCTTGTTAACTTCTGCCTGTCTACCAAATGAGCAGCCAGCCTGAGCAGAATAAGATTATTTTCTCATTCTACATAAGGCTTTCACATGCTATGCCCCCTATTAATTAACTAGATTAAAGGTTCTGGCTTCCCTGAACTGCTCTTTTCTTATCTGATACACTTTGAATTAGATGTAACCATTATAAAAGGTATCAGAAGCAAAAGACTAATTTTTTCCTCACTTTCCAGGTACTGTGGGTATTTTTATGTACCACACTTAGCAGATACAGCAAAAATACCTTCCTGCAGGTGGATGTTTTAAGTGGTTATAAAAGCCACTGTTCATCTAGCTTCAACTCCTTGATGTAAAAAAATCTTACTTTGTATCATGAGCAAAACCCATTTGCCTGTATTTTCCTGGTTTGGCCTTGTCTTTGTTGTTGCTGTTATTTCTTCTAGATAAAAAGGGTTAGCACTTATTCAAAAACTAGTGCCATGAAGAATGTTAATGAGCTTTGTGCCTAGTCTTACTCTCATGTAGTTCCACTGACTGTGCCACAGTTTCTCTTTGATTTACCTTGTCATAAGTGAACATAAGCAGCATCTGGCTCAGGTTAGCCACAGTTTCACTGTAATCCATAAGGCTGATCAGAGCACAAAAAGAAGGAAGCTCTACATAATCAGAAATCAAATAATGCTGTCTCCCTCCATCTCTGCTTAGTTGCTTGCTGGTGATACCAAACATACGTCCAAGCCTATACCAGGGGTGCAACAAGCAGTTGCCTAGGGGAAGAGCAACAAGGCCAGTTGGGTGTCTGGGCCCTGGGACTAGAAATGATTTTGGTTAAATTCATGTCATTTTACAGGCAGGTGCAGCACTCTGATATCCTTATGTTTATTCCACAGCCCACCTAGTTCTGTCTATGGCAGGAGGAAAAGATGTTGGAATACATCATTGAAAAAATAATAAGAAAGGAAGGAAGAAAGAAAACAAACTGATAGCTGAGCGTGTCAGTATTAGCAGGGAGAGGGATGTAACTGCAAACTAAGTGATGCAGATCGACTCAAGAGAGACCATCCAGCAATTCTCCATGCAGCAGTGGGTCTGTCTTCTAGGTGAGGACCAGTTTCATTAACTTCAGCAGGATTGCTTCACTGAGCAGGATGAGCAGGATTTGGCTTTCTTAAAACTACAGAGAATATTATTGTAGGGTTCTCAGTTTTGTTTATTTTTTCCCCCCCTTGTATAAATTGGCTCAGCAAGCTTTGCAAAAATCCCTATGGGTTTGAACCAAAAATGATTTGCAGTTTCCTAGAGGCCAACAACTGTTTCTCCTCTAATCAGATACTGCCCTGAAGGGAGCTTTGGTCTCCCTGTGGATCAGGTAGCGGTAATCTAAAGTTCCTTACATGGGACCAAATCCTGCTTGCTGGCATGTTTTAAAGAGGGTTAGTAGTTTGTTTTACACCAAAATCCACAAAGGCTCTGGATGGTATACAGAGTGTGGTAAGATTACATGGTAAAAGTTTCTGTCCTTGATGATCTTAGTGCTTGGGCACACTTTTGACAGAGATATACAGCTGTGATTTTCCTACCTTGAACTTGAAAGAGAAGTCAGGATTTAATTTTATGTCAGCACCCGGAGGCTCTTTATTTCTTGCCTTTGCTCTTTATTGCTCCCGCACTGCAAAACCATACACCAAGCCGAAGTCTCTAATAATACAGTCTATGGAGATCACACAGGCAAGGTCACACGGCGCTTGCTATTGGCCCCTGAAGTCCAACTTGGGCACTGCTATAAACGCAGAGACTCTTCTGCCGTTGACTCTTGTCTTCCAGTGCTGTTGGCCTGGGAACACTTGAGCCCTTAAAAGACTACAGAGCTTTCCTTCAGATACATCATGAACAGAATGGTATTTTCCAAAGGGGCCACTGATCTTCACCTGGAGTCAATAGGAGCTGGCAGTGGTCAACATTTCTAGTATGAGACCTGAAGTTAGTAGTCATGAGCGTGCTCCTGCCAGTTGATAGGCAAGGGCTTTGTCAGATCACTTGCAGAATTCAAGTCTAGAATCAGACTTGGCTTTCAGTAGATTTGGGTTCCTGTAAGAGGGGAGAGGCAAGCCACCAGAATGCCTTCATCCTTTTCCTCTTCTCATACTGGCCAGCGCTTCTTGTATTGGCCAGGCAGGTGACTGCCCTGTTAATTTTGTTAAGCTCCCGTGGATCCACACAAGCATTGATGACTGCTGTGCTAGCAACGAGTTGTCTGCAGTTGTGGTTTGGATACTCTCAGTCTTTGAATGAACTTGCATTCTTCTGAACTTTACTTCTGCCATACAGTGCTGGTGGTAGATCTTAAAATCCACCTCAGATCAGGCAGCTGAGTATTTCCTCCTTCTCAGGGGTTTGTTCTGTTTTGTGATGGTTGTGCAGTGGCCGATGAAATAAGCAGTGGGGTTTCACTTTGAGGTAGCTAATGGATTTCAAAGCTATTTGCTATTGTCATTTTTTTGCCTAATTGTTTTCTCTTGTAACTGTATGCCTTTACTTCAAGACTCAGTCTTGCATTCCCATGTAGTTGGATTGATGCACATTCTGTGCACTTCCACAAAATGACACTCTGTTCAATAGCAATCAGGGATGCAGACAGAGAAGGCAGAGGCTGCAAGAAGATTATTTTCATCTGCTGCTTGAAATGTAATTTCTAACCTGCTTTTGGGGAAAAAAAACTGAACCTAAATCTCAGAAAGTGGGCAACATGTAATTTTATGTGGCAATCATTTAAAACTACTGGGCATCTGACTAATGAAAGAGATAAGCAAACTTTAAATGATTCAAGTTTCTGACTGTTTACAGAGGCGGTTTTGGCACAGGCACCAACGTGCGTTTGGAAATCCTTGATCTAGTATGGCATGTGGGAAGGTTCTTGTAGGTCAGCACCATGCCTCACTTTGGGTTGGTATCTAGTTTCTGTAAATATTGATTTCTCTTTAAACAGGTCGACTTTAACTTGTTTTTAATTAGCAATGGCAGATGTTCAGCTGGAAGAACATCTAGGGATCATTATTCTAATAACGTCCTATTAGCTTTTAAACCTTCCTCTTAATGTACATCTGTAATTAGAGAGCTCTGTCTGTCTGCTGCATCCTACTACAAATTCTAACTGTAAGCCAATACACTGGGATGCCAATAAGCTGCAGGGATTGTAAATTGTGCCTTATGACTCTGTGTTTTGGGTAATTGCACTCTGAGGACAAAGCAGAGTAACAGAGCAGAGCTGCAGGAGCAGCTCCCGTCTTCTCCCAGTCCATAGGAAGGATATTTCCTAGGATGGAGGATGCTTTGACAGCAAGAAAGGATTGGAGGGGCAGAGCAGTGATTGTAGTCATTGTATCCCATGGACACAAACAGAATCCAAATGCAGGACAGCACTTGGGGTCACTGGCAGTGTGTCCTGCAACCCTACCCACTCCTCCCTTGCAAGGACAAGATTGGGGATAGTCTGATGGTCCATCCCAGCAGGACAGCACAAGGGAATATCTCTGGCCCTTGTGAGAGACCATTGTCCTATGAAGTCATTATCCCACTCTACTCAGTGCTTGTCAGATCACACCTGGAGTACTGAATGCAGTTTTGGTCCCCACTAGACAAAAAAGATGAGGACAGGCTGAAAAGTATCCAGAGGTCAGAGGACTGCAAGACCTGCCATATGAGAAATGGCTGACATAACTGAGTTTGTTCAGACTTGAGGAGAGAAGGCTTAGAGGAGACCTTATTACCATGTAGCAGTACATAAAGGGTGGCTACCAAGGAGATGGAGACTCCTTTTGTTACAAGGAATCATGTGGAAAAGCAAGGGGTGATGGATACAAGTTACTCCTGGGGAGATTCCACTTGGACTCCAGAAGAAAATTTATCACCATGAGAACAGTTGGACATTGGAATAATCTCCCAGGAGAAGGAGTGGATTCCCCAGCATTGGATAGTTTCAAGACTCAGCTTGACAGGGTGCTGGGCCATCTCATTTTTAAACTATGCTGATACCTAGAAAGGTTGGACCAGATGATCCTCAAGGTCCCTTCCAACTTGGTGTTCTGTGGTTCTATGAGATTGGCTAAGGATCTGTGAGACTTCTTCATATGGCTGATGGACATGTGACTGGGAATAACATGTGGTGGCTATCTGAGGAGACTTTGCCACTGCTGGAAAGTTCTGTGTTTCTGTGTGTTTAGATGAGGATTTGTCCCTTAGGTCATTGTTTCACTGCCTCACATGTGTTCAGTTTGCAACACAACAGCACTGACTAGGCATGTCCTCAGATCAGTTTTATATGAGCACAGCTCTACTGTCTCTCATCAAGCCATTCCAGGGCCAAACTGATCCAGATCATCCATGAATCAAGCCATGAAGTATGTCTGTAAGCACACTTGTAGGGCTTAGCTGGTTTATTTGTTTTACCCTTCTCACTTCTCTCTCACAAACAAAACTCAGCCCATTTCATTCACTGCCCTCCAGTGGCATATTCACTTTTCCTTGTATTAATCCTTCTCACATGCAAATCTATCGTCCATTTCCTCTGTGGATCCCACAGGAGAAGTTCAGGTCATTATCTGCACATGGCACAAACCCAATGTGCAGAGGCTTTGTTAGTTGCCTACAGTAACACTAGCAGTGTCCAGTGACATTCAGTAGCCCCCAGGGGGTCCACAGTCCCCTGGCTTCCAATCCACCTGCCTTGAGAGGTGCTCTTCAAGATATTACTCACGAAGCACTCATCCCATTTTCTATTGCAATAGGAAATGCCAGGCCTTGCCGTCAGATAGGAGGGCATATGTCTGTGTGTTTAACGTTTCCCTTGAGACTGTAGTGTCATTAAACTCCTTCAGTGTTGAGTCTTAATTGTGTATCCACATTGAAATAAAATGACATTCTAAAAAGCTCATTCCAACTTTCCAACCTCCTGGAGTCAAGCCTAGAGGTGCATAAATCTGCCATGCTGTCTGGGAGAGACCTGAAGTGACACAAGCTTTTTGACTTATCTGCAAAGATTTCCCTCCTTGCTCTCTTCTCACCCCGCTGCCTACCATGTCTTTCTCTTCTCTTCCTTGCAGGTGCAGTGCTTAGCTATTGGTTTAATTTTAAATAAGTAAATAGTGCTCCAAGGTATCCATCAGACTCTCTTCTGGCTTACTCTTGAAAGGTCACTCCATACTCCCATGACATTACTGGAGCCTGCTGACCTGTTTCTCTTTATCCCACAGCCTTCACGCCGGCGGTGTCTGCCTGTGGTAATTAGATAATCTGCACAAATGGAGTCAACAGGCAGCAGACTTTATGCTGTGTAGGACAAGAACCATATTCCATATCTTTCTTTGCATTTATTTGACAAGATGAAGGTACCTGATACTCTTGAAAGCCAGAAGGCCTGTTGGTAGTGATAGCTTACAAACTACCAGCCTGATACACACGCTGCCATGTTCAGTTTATTTCCTTGAAATCCACTCTGTGCTCTCTCCCTCTATGTTTGTGTCCTGTGCCTTCCCTCTTGCTGTTTTAGGGAAGAAAGTATCAGGGTTCTATTTTAATTACCTTGTATTTCACAGTGCTTAACTTCATTCTTTCATTCAGGCTGTGGATAAAGCATATCCTGCCTGATGTGACTAAGCTGTTGACTCACTTCTTTTATGGCTGCAATAAAACTAGATCTGATGACCAATGTCTGGATATCAACCACCAACAGCATTTGCAAAGAAAATCCAGGCTGTTCCTTCCGAAGGTTGTGTGTCCTCATGTAACATTCACTTAATTTAAAATACCAAGTGGGCATGGCCCAGCTGGAATCACAACTTTGTTTACTTCTTTTCTAGAGATTATCTCCTTGGCTTTAGCATTATCCCAAACCCTCTGGTTCTGAAAGTTTAAAGCAGCGATCTCCTGGAATCTGTCGCTGCGACCATCAGCTCTGGGAATTGCACTCACAGACATAATGCAGACGATTAGCCTTGCACTGGGTCCTTAGGAGTTCATAGCTTTATGAATTTGCAGCTCACTTCGATTTTGCTACCCATCTGGTGTAATTTGGGGGCCTCTCAGCCCCTGCTGTCATCTCAGGTGGGCTGTTGCCTCTCAGTCCAGTATGTCTGTGCCCCACAGGGATGGAAAGGGCAAGTGTGTAATTTGTCTTTGTGAGTTGTCCCCAGTAAGTTTCCATGATGTAGGGAAGGCTGTGGTGAGCACCTGCGTGAGACTGTGGCCTTTGCACTCCTGCTTATATCTTTGCTGAGCATAAGGTAAATTTCATGCACGAGAACATGGCATAAGAGAATCCATTTCCTCTCTCTATATCCTTGATAGTTTCCCTGCCAGTGGCATAATAGTGGACTATTGGATGTAGTAAAGAGCATGGGTAGGAAGGAGAATCAGGGACCTGGAACTGATTCCCTAGAGCCTCCACCATCTGCTGAATTGAGGAAAGCCCACAGTAATTCTACCCATTCAATCCAGGCTCGTGGAAAGGATGGATTTTAGCTCTAAGACATTTTTGCAATTGCAAGTCTTCCAAACTGAGATTGTATCACAATATTTGATGCTGAAGTCACTCAATTACATAAGATTCTCAGTTTCATTTAAAAGAGAGGGGGGAAAAAAGAAGAAGTTTCTGTACTGCAGAGGAACAAAGATTAGCTTGTGCAGCTGGGTTGAGGGACTAGGAAGGGCTCACAGTCCTGTGGACTACAGAGTCCAACGTTTGTTGTTCAACATCTCATGATTTAGAATCCCTCTCACAATAGAGCCAATCTCCTAATGGGGAGTTACTTTCACTGAATGCTAAGTTTTATTATCTGAAAAAAGCCCCAAACCCAACAACAGCAGTTTTAGCAGCTCTGAAGCTTTCTGTGAATTCAAATGCTATTCAGCAGATACTTGGGGAGGGAAAGTGGAGACATTTGCTTTGGAGAAGCTAAATTATTTCTCTCAAGCATGCTGGCTTTTGCTTTGACATGGTCTATACATTCCAAAATTGAGCTGTTATTAAAGAAGTAAATTAAACAAAGAAGATAAATGAAACAATAGGGCATGATTAAAACAAAAATTTGGAAGATGCAGGCATTTTGATTTGACAAATTACACACCCATTATATGCACAACTTCATTTGGAGATCTGGCTGGCAAGCTTTGGGGCTGTTGGGGGATGAGTGCTGCAGGGAAAGCTGCCCTGGAACAATAAATTGAGCCTGAACCTTAAACATGCTGTACTGGTTCGTGCCCTTAATACCAGCAGAGAAAAATCCAGTACTCCTCAGAATCTGGCCTTCCCTTTCCTCAAGACAGTAAATGCTTTACAAGTTTTTTTGGGGTTTTTTTGGCATGTGTGCAGGCACGCTGACCTTTCATTCTTTGTCTTTCTCATCTTGCCACAAAACAAGTTCACCTGAACACCTCTGCCTTCCCGGCTGTTAAAATGCACATCTAAGCCTTGCTTCAGAGAAAGTGGTGAGGTTATATTGAATCACTTCATCAAGCCCAGCAATGTTGATTTGGAATCCACCTTTTCTTCTAGCTACTGCTTCTTGCTGCTTCTCATGCGCCCTTTCATGGGCTGTCAGCCCCTGCATGCTTTGGTCAGGGTTAGGTTTAGAGTGGGGAGAGCAGGAAGCAGGACTGTCCCCCCCTCGCTGCAGTTCAGCTGGTCTTTCAGCTGGTGTTGGGAAATAGCACAGTGTGGCTCTGCCCCCATCACCGTGCTGGCATCCACCTTGCCTCATCAGGCCAGCTAGGAGAGTAGGAGATAGGAGATGTCTATGGGATTCATTGAAAAGCTTCCTCCCCCCCCATGGTTTTATAGAGTGGAAAGCCTTCGGGGCACTGTTGGTCAGTTTTCTTTTGGGATAGTGCCCAGTATGAACTGAGGACTTCAGACCTTATAGGTGCAGATTGGTGACATCATTTGTATTGATGAGATGCTTCCGGTTGCAGTGCTGGTGCATGCTGCTTTACCTGTTACCCCAGGCTGTCTGGAAACATCTGACCCTAGAGAAAATGTATGTACTGGAGCTGTTTGGAGAGGGACACCTGTCCCTTAGCTTTGGTACTTCATGTAAAATTCAGCTTCTGAAATTCCTTAAAGGAACAGAGTGCAGCAAAGTTGGTGAGGGGTCTGGAACACAAGCCCTGTGAGGAGAGGCTGAGGGAGCTGGGGTTGCTTAGCCTGGAGAAGAGGAGGTGCAGGGGAGACCTTATTGCCGTCTACAACTACCTGAAGGGAGGTTGTAGCCAAGTGGGGGTTGGTCTCTTCTCCAAGGCAACCAGAACCAGAACAAGAGGACACAGTCTCAAGCTGCACCAGGGGAGGTTTAGGCTGGATGTTAGGAAGAAATTCTTCACAGAAAGAGTGATTGGCCATCGGAATGTGCTGCCCAGGGAGGTGGTGGAGTCACCATCACTGGAGGTGTTTAGGAAGAGACTGGATGGGGTGCTTGGTGCCATGGTTTAGTTGATTAGATGATGTTGGGTGATAGGTTGGATAGGTTCAATGATCTCGAAGGCCTTTTCCAACCTGGTTAATTCTATTCTTTTCTTTTCTATTCTATTCTATCCTATGCTATGCTATGCTATGCTATGCTATGCTATGCTAATCTAAAATCCTGGAGAGCTCTTGAAAGTCTGGGGGATGAAACAGCACCCCAATTTCCCCTGATAAAAACAAGCACTGGTCCCAAGGAGATGTCTGAGGGAATTCTGCCTGGGGAAACTCAGGGTCTGGGCTGGCCGTTGTATTTCTGCAGCTTCCACAGCATCCAGGATTTCTAAACCAATAAGGATTTTTCAGTGGAGCTGATTGAGAAGTTTTTATGCTGAGCTCAATGAGCAGCACTGGCTTTTGAGAAGTGGTTGAGTGGCTTTAACAATGAAAAATTAAAATAATCCTTCAATTAAACGTGAGGAGATGCCCCCAAGTGAACTGGTGTGGCTAACTTTACAGCTTTATTGATGGTAAGGCTCTGAAGTATTTGATCATTTTTATTTCATTATTCTCTTGCTTAGTGTTACCCTTTTGTAGAGCTGAGGTGGTTTCAAAATCTGAGATAAATTTTTGCAGCAGCAGTGCACTTTCTTTTTAGAGACCCCATGCAAATCTCCAGGCTCAGCTTATTTAGAGTTCACAGAGCTAGAGGGGACTTACTCAGTTTTTATTCAGAGCAAGATTTTAATGGATATGTAGGTATCTAGGAAGGAGACTAACAGCTGGGATTTTTAGAATCATCATAGTATCATAGTACCATAGTACCATAGTATCATTCAGGGTTGGAAGGGACCACAAGGATCATTTAGTTCCAACCCCCCTGCCAGGGGCAGGGACACCCCACACTAGATCAGGCTGGCCAGAGCCTCATCCAGCCTGGGCTTAAACACCTCCAGGGACGGGGCCTCGACCACCTCCCTGGACAACCCATTCCAGGGCTTCACCACTCTCATGGGGAAGAACCTCCTCCTCACATCTAGCCTGAATCTCCCCACCTCCAGCTTCATTCCATTCCCCCTAGTCCTATCACTCCCTGAGATCCTGAGAAGTCCTTCCCCAGCCTTCCTGTAGGCCCCCTTCAGATACTGGAAGGCCACAATTAGGTCACCTAATCACTTAGTTAGTTAACAGCCCCCCAGGAATACTTTTTGAAAGCCAGCCTTTATTTCCTATGGAGACAACATTCCCTATTACTAAAGCAGCCATAGCCTCTTTGTTCCCCTCAGGGCAGGACCTGCTCCATCTTAGCACCTGCAGGGGCTAGCATTGCGTGCAAGCAGGATCTAAACCACTTCCAAAGCAAAATGCCCCTTAGAAAATAAATAAAGAAATAAAGAAATATTTTATTTGCCTATTCTTTGATAAAAAACTGAAAACTTCCCCTTTAGCAGACCTTCTTCCTGATCCTCATGAATGTCCTATGTTGATTGATATCCAAATGTATTTTAAGGCCTGGGTTTCTTACTTTATCTTGTTCTAAAACTCTTGCAGGGGGGTTGGACTCGATGATCTCCAGAGGTCCTTTCCAACCCCTCCTATTCTGTAACTCAGTGATGGGGAGAAGCCCCAGCCTGGCAATCCTGCATGTTACTGCATTCAAAAGAGGGTAACACATTCCTGTACTCTGGATACCAGTATAAAAATAGCTGGATGAAGAATCCCCAAGCACAGCAAACTGCCCTGTTTCATTCCTTCCCACCCAGCTGCGATTCTGCCAGGACAGTAGAGCTGTGGTTTTAGGCATCCACCCAAGTTGCCTTTGAGGTACTGGAACTTTGCACCATGGTGTTAGGTGAGACCTGCCCCAGGAACATCTCCCACAAGCCTCTCTGCATGGTGCAGAGCTCAGTATGCCCCATTTTGTGTCAGCTGCTGGAGAGAGTTAGGTCAAGTTCAGCATGCAAAGTGCTGAAGAAGGAGAAAGCAGATGATTGGCCTCTTCACTGCCAAAGCTGGACACTAATGAGGTGACATTATCTTAAAAGCAGTTTGTTTTGTCACTGGATTTGACTCTTTGCCTACCTCAGGTCAATCTTTTCATTTTCAGGAGCATTTGCTCACCATTTTTTGATGTACTGGTTCTGATGTGTTTCTGAATAAAGCAGGCATGACCTTCACCCCTACTGCAAATGAAGAAGATGGTGCAAGCACCGAAAAACAGAGTGCAAACAGTTACTTCCTTGGAAAGGTGAAATGTAGTTTACCTCATTAGAGTAAACTAATTAGAGCTGGACTCAAATCCTATCCTTTGGGCTACACATTGACACCTGGTGATAATCCAGCCAAGGACACATAAATCGATGGTAAAAAGTCCCTGTTTGTAGCAGAATGAGCAATGTGCCTTGCTTTTGGGTGTCTTAAGACCAATTGTTAACAATTTGTGGGGAAATGATGCTTTGGTGCTTCCACCTGGCCTTTCAGAATAGAATATGGCAGCATGGAGTCAGGAAGGAACAACACAGTTCTGGATGAGAATTGAATTTGCTAGAGGAGAAGCATATAAAGATGCTGCCTGCTCAGGCTCTGCCTTGCTCTGAAGCTGCCTCATACCCCCAAATGCTCCTTTGCTCCTTCACACCATGTTGTCCTCAAGAGGGTCATATTTTCCTGCAGCACAGGAGGTGACTGCAGAGGTCCTAGCTGAGAGCTGAGGAGATTTCCCAGTCTTCTCTTTGATTTTATGCTTTATTTTCTTGATTCTACTGCTACAAATATTTTAGAGATGCTTCAACAGGTTGCCTGCAGAAGCTGCCCCTGTGTTCTTGGGCACCAATTACTCACTGTAGCTCCTCTCTTGTCTCTGGATTTCAGTGGACTTTGTGTTGAACCAGCCTCTAATTATCTGTTTGCCCATACTGCAGCATTTGTGGCTTTGGATCTCAAAGGGGTTTTCTAATCTGGGATGCAACTGTTCATTATTTACTGGTAACGAGCTAGAAATAACTCACCTGGCTGCAACCACTGGAAAATAAATGAGATGAAGCATGCCAATGAACCCAGCCACCAGGCTGCATTATTGAGAATTTCAGGTTTGTGAAACTCAGTTCCAGTCTGAGCAGAAGGAGCAGCATGAGCAGCTCTTACATGCCCAGAAGCATCATTTACTGGTACTGCTAATATTACTGGCTTCTTAGCCATGCCACTGCTTAGCAACTGCACATTAAAATGTCCAAAACCTCTGTGTTAAGTTGAAAGAGGAGAACCAGAGTTGATAACTTCAAAGTGTGTGGCATCAGTGCCTTAGGCATCAGTTTGAAAACCCCACAGGATGGACCATATGTGATACTTCATCACATCTAGGGACAGATGATCAACCCAGCTTCCACCCCTTGCACCTGAGCTGTATTCTTAGCAGATGGAAGAGACAAACCAGGCTGCAAAACATTTTCAGGGCCCGTCCATGGCAGCTGTGGTGCTGTTGTTATCCCTGGTGTGGTGTCAGCTGGGACTCAGAAAAACTGGCTTCACTGATAGCAGCTCTGATCCATGCTAAGGCAAGAGAAAATTAACCTACAAAAATGAGGAGCTATAATTTGGTGCGGGAGGGGTTGCTTCGGCTTTGTGCTGCTCCTCTGGGAGCCATTGAGTTATAGGCGAACTGGAAATCCCTTGCTCTGTTCACTAGACCTCCTCCCAAGGCGTCTGTTCTGTGTAGGCAGTTCTTTGGTTACCATTTGTCATAGCAACACATAATAATATCATAGAGGACATGAAGGATGTCGTGCTGGAGGGGCTGTGTTTGGGGAATGATAGAAGAACGTTCTTAACGTCACTTGGGATCTCTGAAACGCTCCTCTAAGGCAAAATGAAAAAGTCAGCGTGAGATGTGGAGTGTGAAATTGACTCTTCTGATTTGGGTTTTGAACCCTTAAACAAATCCTTTGCAAGCATCAATCAGAATTTTGATTTGGGCACAGCATTATTCAGCATGAAAGTGTCAAACAAATTCAAGTAGGAGCGTTTGGTTTAAAGAGTCCCTTTCAGAAATGCCTGAAGCAAAGGAATACCTCTGACCTCTGCCCACTGGTACAGTGTGATGCTCTTGATAGCACTAAGAGAATATGTGTTATATATTTCAAGTTATTTTCTCAAAGGCTTTTAAAATTAAGGGCTATATATTAAAGGAGAAAAGTCTCTGGAACTAGTTCAATAAAAAAAAAAAGGCAACCTCTGTAAAGTAGGAGGGAGCTTTCTTCAGAGCAAAGATTAATTGCCAAACAGGGTGCTAGTTATGAATCGCATCACAAGAAATTGGAAAGGCCTGGAAATACTGTGTGAGGAGGCTGGGTGGTAAAAAAAACCCTGTTAGAGGGTAGAAGGGCTCTGCAGAGGGACCTTGACAGGCTGCAGAGATGGACAGAATCCAATGGCATGAGATTTAACACATCCAAGTGCCAGGTTCTACACACTGGCCACAACAACCCCATGCAGTGCCACAGGCTGGGGTCAGAGTGACTGGAGAGCAGCCAGGCACAGAGGGACCTAGGGGTACTGGTTGACAGTAGGCTGAACATGAGCCTACAGTGTGCCCAGGCAGCCAAGAAAGCCAATGTCGTCCTGGCCTGTAGCAGGAACAGCATGGGCACCAGGAGCAGGGAAGTCATTCTGCCCCTGTACTCTGCACCGGTTAGGCTACACCTTGAGTACTGTGCCCAGTTCTGGGCCCCTCAGTTTAGGAAAGATGTTGAGTTGCTAGAACATGTCCAGAGAAGGGTGACAAAGCTGGTGAGGGGTCTGGAGCACAGCCCTATGAGGAGAGGCTGAGGGAGCTGGAGTTGCTTAGCCTGGAGAAGAGGAGGCTCAGGGCAGACCTTATTGCTGTCTACAACTACCTGAAGGGAGGTTGTATCCAGGTGGGGGTTGGTCTCTTCTCCCAGGCAACTAGCACCAGAACAAGAGGACACAGTCTCAAGCTGCACCAGGGGAGGTTTAGACTGGATGTTAGGAAGAAATTCTTCACAGAAAGAGTGATTTGCCATTGGAATGTGCTGCCCAGGGATGTGGTGGAGTCTGCATCATTGGAGGTGTTTAGGAGGAGACTTGATGGGGTGCTTGGTGCCATGGTTTAGTTGATTAGATAGTGTTGGATGATGGGTTGGACTCAATGATCTCAAAGGTCTCTTCTAACCTGGTTTATTCTATTCTGTTCTAAAACCTGCCAAGTGGCAAATGGAAGGTGAAGAGAAGGTGAGGATCATCGAGTGCACAAAGTATAAACCAGCACTTCTTTCTGATTAGAAATATGCTAGCTAAATAAAATTAAGAAACATCATTGGTCTGAGTCAGAATCTGGGGGGGGAGGGGGGGAGAAAGTTATAGGAAATCTATTCAAAATGTGTAGAACCCACAGGGGGATGTAAATCCCTTGAGTTTAACAAGCCCAGAGACACTGGTTTGGACTTGTATTTTGGTGAATATCTTTGTCCATATTTGCAGAGTTTCCCCTTTTATGGAATGGTAGCCCTGATTTCTGTGCTCAGCAGAAGAGATTTTAAGCAGTCTTTTGGTGAAGGAGAAGCTTTATATGCCTACTTGTTGCCACAAAGTTTATAGTTACTAAAAATGAATCCATATGAGAAAAACATTCTCTGGGTTAAGCCACTGGGAATTTTGCAGAAATCTGGATGAACAGAGCTTTTCTCAGTTCAAATCTAAGGATGCTGAAGATCAACCTGTGTCCATAAGTGAACTCAGCTGCTCTGAAAAAAAGCTCAGCATCAGTAACAGACACACAGAAGGGAATGCTGTGGTGGCTTGTGAGGAGTCAGAAGGCAAGCCTCAATCCATTCCCATCTCTGTGATGCATTGCCTGTAATTAACAGGAATGATGAAGAGACTGGAGACAGAATCCTCCTGCACAGAATGTAAGGTGAAATGGTCTCTGTGTACTTATTGAATCTAATAATTTACATCTCATTGAACCCAATCAAGTTAGCAGTTTATCACATTAAGATTACATTAAGTTGGCTGTCTCCAGAAAGGCTGAATTATTGCTGGAGGGGACCCTACAGCTCTGTGCTTGGGGCTTACATACTCCACAGGTAAAAGGTCTGACTTCAGCTGGGACATATCACAGTATCACTAAGGTTGGAAGAGACCTCAAAGATCATCGAGTCTAACCTGTCACCACAGACCTCATGACTAGAGCATGGCAGCAAGTGCCATGTCCAATCCCCTCTTGAACACATCCAGGGACGACGACTCCACCACCTCCCTAGGCAGCACATTCCAATGACAAATTACTCTCTTGGTGAAGAACTTTCCCCTCACCTCAAGCCTAAACTTCCCCTGGCGCAGCTTGAGACTGTATTCCCTTATTCTGGTGCTGGTTGCCTGGGAGAAAAGACCAACCCCTTCCTGGCTACAACCGCCCACATGCAACAAGAAGGGGAAAAAAGTCTTTCCAGAGGCTGTCTTGCCTGATGTAGCTCCATGTCTTACTTGCTAGTGGTGGATGAAAGCTGCGAGCCATCCAAAGGAGACGGCTCCACACTCACAATCTTTTTAGACTCAGTCAGTGAAATGTCACTGAAACCAGCAGGTTTGTTTCAAATTGTCTTCCTGCAGCTGAAATCAGATCAAGTCCTTGAAATGTGATTTTATGATAGAAGGCTCTTGTCAGCCAGGTCTGTAAGTGGATGACAGCACCGGTAGTCAGACAATGCAGCGTATCTGCACCTATTGAGAGCAGGGAGTGATATGTTTGTTACCTGAATATTTTAAAATCCAGACTCTTCATTGATGAATTGCCATCAGCAAGGTAAAAACCAAGGTGTCCAGTTTCCAATCTGCAGTGGCCCACTGGCCACAGAAACGTTCAGCAAGAGTGAAGGAGAGAGTTAATCTTAATTCTGAGAGTTGGAAGTTAGAAGATGAGATGTTTTGTGTAGCCCAGTTACAATATCCCAGATTGTACTAAAAATACCAAGTATTTTTGTAACTAATTCTTGCTTATGAGGCAAAACCAAATTACTGTGCTTATTTTTTTTCATCTGTAAGTACCCAGCCTGTAAAGTGGAATGAGCTTGAAAAGAAGAGGACTTTGTAGAGATTACTTGGATACCATGTAGGTTTTGATGGAGAACTTTGTCTCTGTAGTCAGACAGCTTTAGAGTTCTGGGGAGAGGTTATTGTTATTTCCTCAAGAGCTTCATATAAGCACCTAGGTCCTGCTGGTGCTGCCTGCTGTTGGGGGTGCACAGGGCAGATCTGAGGGCCCTATCCAAGGGGTAGATGGAGGCTGGTCATGCTGAGGGGTGCAGCTGAGACTTGGAGCAGTGTTTGTTGACCTCCTGGTGGTTTTTGTCTTGTACAAGGGTTTGTCTCCTATGCAATCAGCAGTGTCCAACCTTACAGACCTACAGGTGCTCTCTTGACCTGATTAACACAGGTATTTCTGGTCCCATTGCCTCAAGGGAAGGCTGAGACGCCTAATTCATCATCCAGCTCACAGCTACTTCTTCCACACTCTGTCCTGTATTACGTAGGAAGAAGTGGATTGAAGGGAGATCTGTTCCTGGTGAACTGAAACCCAAACTTTTCAGCCAGAAGGGAAAACAAACAAACCAACCAGTCCCAAACAAACAAGAGCAAAGAAAGGAAGAAGATCGTGGAAGCAAGCTGTTTTCTGTGTATAGTTTGCAGGTGTAAAGACAAATGCTTTCATTGCAAGTAGACTTTTATATAGCTTTTTCTTCTGGATTGCAGCTGCTGGTTGCCCAGTGTCATAAAGCCCGTTGGCTTAATTCTCCATTTTCATCCTGCTCTGCAGCCTGCTCATGTTCTGCTGAGTAGTGTGCAGAGAAGGATTCTTAACACTTTTTTTCAAAGAGCTTCTGGGCAGCTGATCTAAGATTACCAGGATCCTGCAAATTGGTTGTCATTATTTAAACATCAGATAGAGAATTTTTACCCTAGGGTCTGGGCCACATAAATAGGGTTTTGCTGGAAAATGGTTTTATAATAAAAATTGGAACGTGAGCTGAGGAGAGGGAAGGCCTTCATCTCGCTGCCCATATCTCATTACAACTTGGGAATCATCAGGAAAAGCAGCTCAATTTCTGTCAAAGGCTCCATGTTGTTTTTTCTTGGGGCTTGCAGTATCTGTGAAGAGATTAGCTTCGTTTTGGAATAGGCTGGATGTACTCTGCCCTACTGAGGCCACATCTGGAGTGCTGCGTCCAGTTCGAGGCTCCCCAGTTCAAGAGAGACAGGGAACTACTGGAAAGAGTCCAACAGAAGGCTGCAAAGATGACAAAGGGGCTGGAGTATCTGTCTGAGGAGAAAAGGCTGAGAGAACTGGGGCTGTTTAGCCTGGAGAACAGGAGACTGAGGAATGTTCTCAGTGCTTATCAATGTCTGAAAGAGTGGGGGGCAAGAGGATGGGGACAGACTCTTTTCAGTGGTGCAGTGGGCACAAACTAGAACACAGGAGGTTCCACCTGAATAGGAGGTAAAACTTCTTTCCTTTGAGGGAAACAAAGCACTGGAACAGGCTGCCCAGAGAGCTTGTCGAGTCTGCTTCTCTGGAGACTTTCAGATCCCACCTGGACATCTTCCTTTCCAACCTGATCTAGACAAACCTGCTTTAACAGGGGCTTGGCCTAGGTGATTCCCCAGAGGTCACTTCCAACCCCTACCATTTTGTGATTCTGTGGATAAAGTAGGATTCCACAAAGACTGAGTGAAAATCCAGGTATTCCTAAAATATCATTGTGAGATTACTGGAAAAGCAATTAAATAAGTACTTCATTTTCAGAAGGGAAATGCAGGTTTTTAATAAGTTCCTATTTCCCCTCCCTTCTGTTAAAAGTCACCAGAGTTGCCTTTTAATGGTGACCCAATGTTCATGTCTGCACTTAGCCCAGTGTGAGTAATTAAGCAGTGTGTTGTACCTGACCTCATTTTCTAGAGCCCTCTGGACAACTGGACTGCCTTTCAGGTTCAGCAGCCCTTAAATTAGCTAGATTCTTTTCTCAACTGACATCTTCCTTGTAATCAAGTAACACTTTTAGTCCTTGCAAAGACCTCTCAAGTTTTTGGGAGGGTTCACACCTGCCTCAGTTCAGCCAGACACTGGTGCAGGAGCGGGGCTGCAGGGACACGTGTATAGTGAAGCTTGGCTGCCTTCACGAAGGTGACTTTGAGCTACCACTGTGCTTCAGTCATTGTGAGACTGGTGAGCTCTAGAGGAAAACTGGAAGGGAAACTAGATTGTATCTGGGTATTGTATCTTTTCTTTGCCGTCATTTGCATGTTTCTGAGACAGGGGCACCATTAACACTTCCAGCTGATTTTATGTAAAGACTCATCAAGTCACTCTATTAGTCTAGCTATTTTTAAGTCTGCCTTGTAACATCACAAAAAAGATTGAATGCACTAATGAAGGGAATCACTGTGGTTAAGATTTGGCCAATGAGCAGCTGGGCAGAAAACAGCTGCAGTCCAGTCATCGCATAGGTAAAGATGGTTTAACTTCTCTTTGCTTCTCTTGCTCTTTCACCAGGTTTCTACAACAGTGAACACAATTAATTTAGTGGCTATACTCCTAATAATTTGTGTGTTACTCAGAGGGAAATAACACAAAATATACTAAAGTGTTGTTTCAGTGATTTCTCTCGGTGAGCAGTTTCAAACAGCTGTTGCATTTGGACTAGATGGAAAATCCAATTTCCAAGGCCAGGAAAATACTTTATTCTTTAAAATTGGGCATGTTTATTAAACTCATAAAAGTTAATAGGGGAAAAAGAAAAAGAAGCCAATAAGATCTGGGGAAGAAATAACAAGGTTTCTCTCCTTAATAAAACTACCTTTGCCTGGGATGGCATTTTCTGTTCCTCTCTGCAGGGAGCCAGCCAGTCCCTGGCACCAGAGGAGGAAGGCTGAGTCAGTGGCAGGGTTCACAGGTACCAGTCAGGACAGAATAACCCTGAAACATCGTTCAGAAGCTGTGAGCAGCTGTTTGCCCTCTAAGTCAGGAATTTGCAGAGGAGCTCAGGAAAGCAGCTTCCTCCAGGAGATGCCATGAGCCCAGCCCTTAGCCAGATGGGTCCTGAGCCTGGGCTTTCCGGTGGGAGCTTTGGCAGTGCAAGAACTGCCTTAACTGCTCCCAGATGAATCTCTGTGGCTTTTAAGGGACCAGGGAAGCCACCCTGGGGACCTGCTTCTCTGGTCAGGCAGCTGTGGTGTCAGGGGAGAAGGAACACAGACTACTTTGGGGCTACCTCTGCAGAGATACTTCCTAATGTTGCCTTTTCTGGAGTCCCGAAGTTTTAGCCAATTTCAAAGACTGAAGTTGTGTTTTGTGCAAGCAGACTCTACGATCCTGCTTGAAGCACTGGCCTTGGGAAAGATTATCAAGCACAACTCCCACTTATTTTTGAGCAAGCAGGAGAGAGAACAGTTTGCTGGTTGTTTA
This sequence comes from Melanerpes formicivorus, assembly GCF_026170545.1. NCBI lineage: Eukaryota > Metazoa > Chordata > Aves > Piciformes > Picidae > Melanerpes > Melanerpes formicivorus. The sequence continues at coordinate 8,343,760 of NW_027142366.1, read as the reverse complement.
CTTGGGCTTTCTTTCTAGTAGTCAGTGCCAATCACAAACGTGGCAAATGACCCAGAAAACAAAACATATGGAGCAACTCTCTGGTAGTAATGGAAATGGCAGTGGGAAGCCTCAACCAACCAGACCAGAGCCAGGCTGTGTCATAGAAACAAGGGCAGCTGTAAAGCAGGGGAAGGGCTCTCTTATTTCTCTGCAGATCAGCCATTAGTCTGAATTACAAAGAAGGAAGCCCATCTTCTCTTAGGCATATTAAAGAAGACATCATTAACCATTTGGGTCATGAGAAGCAAGGAAAGGGATGCATTTAATGACTCTGTGTTAGAGCCATAGAAGATTAATAGATACTGTGGAAATAGCTGGCCTTTGGGTGAGAGCATCCTTCAACAAAGAGCTCAGCTGTGACCCTGTTTCTCAGTAGGGCTGTTCTCATTGCCAGGTGCCTGCCCCCGACAAGAGAGCAGTGACGGCTGCTGGCGAGCTGCGGCGGAGCCCCACTTGTTAGGAGAATGTGTGGCTTTATTCCTCTTCAATTAACGTCAGCATGTATAAATCTGCTGTGGGACTCCAGTGATAAAGGAAACTGGCGTGCACCACTCCAGTGCAATAAATCTCCAGGCTCTGTCTGTGGGGATGCCAAATCCACTCACCAGCTTGTTATTCTTGAGCCCATCAATTGCGTGGCAGTTGTTGCTGCCGTCTGAACACCATTGTTCTGTGCAGAGGCTGAGCTCTACTTGGGCAGCTGAAAAAAACCCCAAAACTTAAAGTGTGAAGCTTGGGTTTTGCTTTTCTGCACATTGGCAGCTTTCTGAAATAGAGCAGGTACCCATCAGCATTTCAAGAGCCTGTGATTCACTTCCCTGCCCCATCTTCAGTATTGGCCATTTTAGACGTTGCTTTTCAACAGGTGCTTCTCTACCTATGTGCAGTAGGTGTATCTATGTGTGGGGAGTTTTAGAGATGCAATCAGACAACTTCCCAACCTAAATGATGAATGTCTATTGGGATGGGTTTGCACCAGCATTTCTGGTTTAGGGGTGGCTTCAGACAGAATGGGCTCAGGTCTTTCTGCTCTCTGTGTATTTCTGTAAGACCTGTTGCTCAAACAACTTGCTCATGTCTGGGGCTCCTTAAGTATGGCTGGGCTACAGGTAAGAACAATTTCATAGTTTCATAGTTTCATTCAGGGTTGGAAGGGACCACAAGGATCATCTAGTTCCAACCCCCCTGCCATAGGCAGGGACACCCCACACTAGATCAGGCTGGCCAGAGCCTTATCCAGCCTGGGCTTAAACACCTCCAGGGACGGGGCCTCAACCACCTCCCTGGACAACCTATTCCAGGGTTGAATTAATCCATTCACAGACCAAGGTGTAGCTCGTAGTGGTGTAGTCTCTCAGCCTTGGCTTCAAAGAGTTCCTCTGCTCCGAAGCTATCTGACATTAGAGAAGTTGAACATTATCTTTCTGCAAATAAATTGCCTTATTCTGCCCAAGAACTCAGTCTTTCATCCAGCTGGTGTCAGTTTTAACACAGCACATCAGGCTAGATGACCAAAGTATTTGCAAAAGCCATGTAGTTCCTAGTGATGGACCATATGGGGGTTATTCTCATCACAATTTAATCATCATTCTTAGAGTAGAAGCCTGCCACAAATAATGTATGTAGTGTCTGGCCTGAGCTAACTAATGGCCTGCTGGCAGGGTGGCTATTTTGCTGGCGACAGTACTTTGTGCTTGAATATTCTAGTGGGGTGAGAGCTGTGTAATACTAACTGTAGTAATGATGGGCTACCTGCACAAGCTTATATATATGTCCCAGAAAACTGCTCCCTTTGCTATTCACTTAGTCTTTAAGTACCTTCTATTCCATAGGCTATAGTAACACCACAGTTTAATAGCAGAAAACTTAGGGTAAAATGCAAAAATCCCCACGACACCACAAATGCATAAGATCACACATAAATCATTTTACTCTGTTTTTCAAACCCACCATTGTTTCTTGAAGAGAAGGTGAGAGACTGTGTGAGTTGAAGTTTCCTTCTCCAGCAATCCTCATAATTATTTATATGACACCATGACAGCAGTCCCACTGTGGGATGGCTCTCTTTATGGTGGTTGTATAGCGGCATGAAATATGATGTAGTGCTACAGGAGAGCTGTGACAATATATTATAGTACCTGGAGAGCTAGGGAAGTGAAGTGGGTTTTGGGAAGCTTGTGAAAATGCTGTGGAAGAAAAAAGATTCATGGGAAAAATTATTTGTAAAGTGAGGTTTTTTACATTTCTTTTGCTCCGAATTTCAACCAACCTCATGGCTAAGCAAGCAACTCACAATTTGTCACTCCAGTGTTGGATCTTCACCTTTTCCTCCCTTACTTCTCCATTAGTGATAAAAGTGGGGGGGAAAACCCCAAACCCTGTAGATTGCCTCTTAAAACTGCAGGAAGAGAGTTGTGTTGAACTCACCCATTGCTATTTCTACAGGAGTATCATTAGGCTTCAGAAACTATTTCCATATGTGAAAGGACAAAGTTAGATGATTCCTGAGTGAGGGGATGTGCTTGTAACTGTCACACCTTTATGATTATGTTCCATACCTGCATTATAATTCACATATTTTAGGGTTTTGTGGTTATAAGACAAGTGAACAAGTGAATAGCGAGTTATCAGTGCTCCTGATGTCTGCCTTCTCCCATCTCTCCATGAACAATCTTGCTTTTTAGGCTGGATGTTAGGAAGAAGTTCTTCATAGAAAGAGTGATTGGCCATTGGAATGTGCTGCCCAGGGCGGTGGTGGAGTCACCATCACTGGAGGTGTTTAGGAGAAGACTGGATGGGGTGCTTGGTGCCATGGTTTAGTTGATTAGAAGGTGTTGGGTGATAGGTTGGACTTGATGATCTCAAAGGTCTTTTTGAACCTGGTTAATTCTATCCTATCCTATCCTATCCTATCCTATCCTGTCCTATCCTATCCTATCCTATCCTATCCCATCCCATCCCATCCCATCCCATCCCATCCCATCCCATCCCATCCCATTCTTTTTCCTTCCATATAGTCCAAGGTAAATATGAATGAACAAGCCATGTAACATATTTGCACATGGAATTGAATGTGCTCAGGCTCATGCAGCACAAGCACTGCAGGATCAGGCTCGTAAACTTTCTGAAACAGTCTGCTATTTTCTACACATTATTAGCTCACTTAACTCGGAATCCATACTAAAAGCTAAATGCTTCAGAAGCTCCCATCACTGTGTGATGTGGCAGGAGGCTGGGGCTGTTAATGCCCTTGCTGTATTATGGTAGAATTGAACAAACACAGAATTTTCCAATTTTTGTTTAATTATCCGGGTCACTTTTTAATAAATTAGGAAGTTGTTTCACTTCTTGTCAACATGGCTGTTTGTGTGGAGCTCCTGTCAAACCATCTTCCCTGCTTGAATTTTGGGTGTCACTTTTTATCACTGTCAAGATGATGGCATTTAAATTGGGGATTAGAAACGACACTCTTAAGGATCTCATTTGCTTCTAAGACCCCTGAAAATACAAGGGGTTTGATTCAGAGCTGCCAGCTAAGACAAAGTCCTTATAGTTTCTGAAAATGTGAGAGACACCACTAATGGGAATAATGCATCTGCTCTCTAATCTCTTGGAGGTGGGCTTAGCTCTTTGGAGACACCCTGAAAACACTCTCTCTAAGACACTTGGCAGGAAAGAGAGGGAGAGAAAGAGCTGACATCGTTTCAGACACATTTTGTTTGCAGTCTTACTTCTGGTTCTTTTCAGTTGCTGTTTATCCTCAGCTATGATAATAATTCCATGTTTAATACACATAGAATCATAGAATCAATAAGGTTGGAAGAGACCTCAAAGATGATCAAGTCCAACCTGTCACCCAACACCTCATGACTACTAAACCATGGCACCAAGCACCCCATCCAGTCTCTTCCTAAACACCTCCAGTGATGGTGACTCCACCACCTCCCTGGGCAGCCCATTCCAATGGGCTGATAGTTGGGCATGATAGTTTTATGTTTGAGATGCAGAGATTCACTAACAATTCTGCACATTTATTTTCATCTTTATTTTTCACATGGTATGATCTTTTAAAAGAAGGAATTGTGATTAGGCAATACTTTGTTGAAAAGGTTCTTGTATCTGGTTGGACCATTGGCTGATTTCAAATGAGGCTGAGCCTTGCAAAAGTTGTACACTACTGATTTGAACTCCTTGTCCTTAAAGCTCTCCAAAATGATGGGAGTTATAGCATGCCAAGAAAATCTGGCAGCAAAGGAGGAAAGTATTCTCCATTGCTGAAGTGTTTTCACTGATAATTCCTTATCACTGAATATTCTTGGCTATATCAAAGCAAGTCCCACATGCATCTCGATTGCATCTCAACATAGGTGTGCTCTGGTGGCTTCCAAAAGCTTCTATTGAATTTGTTGGTCCACAGCTGAGCTGCTCTGGAGGTAGGGCCATCTCTGCTACATGGGCCTGAAGCCATCATCAGTTCAGAGCATTGGAATGGCTGTTACCTGCAGATGGGAAGGATCCAGCCCCTCATCTTCTTGGATATAACATTTGCACTGATTTGTACTCGGTGCTTACAACAAGCATTTGGTAAAGGATAATAATGATCTTGTCTGGAAGATACTGGGGGAGCTAAGAAGCCTGAAAGAGTGAGGCTCTTTGAAGTGGAAACTCAGACACTCATTTAATGCCCTTTTTGGGTTTTCAGCCTTCCTCTGGATCCCTATCTGCAGCTGCTGAAATGTTTCCCTTTCTTCCAGACACGCTATTTCATTACGATGCCTCCTGGATTAGATAGAAGAGCAATTAGAAGTTTAATTGTTCAATCATTGATGAGGTTAGGCTAAATTAGACATGAATTCAGTTATGTAATTCTGAATATAATATTTTGAGATAGAACTGAGAACAAAGCTGGTCCAAAGCTTGGGTGAGGGAGCAGGAGCTGGGCCTGGCACTTCTCATCCAGAGCTGTGGGGAATGGGCCATAGGGAAGGATGGGGAGAGCTCAGCTCTGCTTCCAGATCCTACAGCACTCTGCCAGGGAATCTCTCATGGTGCTGCCAGAGCTAGCTTCATTCTTTTCCCCATCTTCCATGGCAACAGGAACAGAAACCTCTGGGATTTTATCCCCTTTGAGCTGTGTCTGCAGTAGGGGACATCAGACAGTGCCTGGCTGGGTGTAGGACTAGGACAGGACAGCACAAAACATCCCATGCCAGGGACAGTGGAGAAGAGAGGATCTGGGAAAAGGCAAGAGCTATGCCTCACTTGTTTCCAAATCCTTCAGCATCCCACCTCAAAAATCCTGCTTACTCCTCCCGGGCCCCATCTCCCAATAGCTTCCTAAAGCCTCTGGCATTTCCCCTCCCATTCTTGCCACTGACACTTGCTTCCCTTGCTCACCTCCACAGTCACATCCTGACTTCTCTCTGAAAATTGTGGTTCTCCCAGCAAAGCATCTAACCCCACCCACCCCTTGCCATTCTCTTCTTGCCACTGACACAAATCTGCCTTTGCTTCCCTCACTGGGACATTCGATGGTGGCATCGATCCTGAGATGCATCAGATGAGCACTGTGGTAAGAGGAGATTGTTGGGACAGGAGTCCAAAATGAAGTCAGTGCTACAGAGAGAGCATCATTACAACTGCAAGTCAGCAGTGCTTGGTGGGGGCATGACACCCTAGTGCACCAATAAATAACCTGGTGGCACTGTAAATGAACAAAAGAAATCTGCATTCATCAGCATAACATCACAGGCAGAGATTTACATCATAATTTATTCATTTGATTGAGAAGAACCTCCTATATTCTGCTGCCCATTTTTATTGCCTCTTGTGTGTGCTTGAGTTTGCTTTGCTATGAAGGAAAAATAACAAAAGATGAAGCTGCAGGTACTGCCATTGCTTATAGCTCTCATCTATCTTGGCAAAGCAAAACTGGTTATTAGAAAGCCTAGCTACAGAGCAACATTATCTGTAGCACGTAAGATACTTTTCTCCAGAGTAGTAAATGCAGAGTAGTCACACCCCAGCTGCTCCCTGGCATTAATGGACTAACACAAAGGTAAGAATCTGCCCAGCCTCAAATCCAGAGCAGACAGCCTTGCTGATTTACAGTGCTGCTTTTGAAATAATTGAGTAATGTGCTGGGGCATTCTTCTCTGGAGCCTTTTATTCAGCAGTTTTACAACCATAAGTAACTGCAGTGAGTTGATGCATCAGCTGGTGCAGCTCAGGACAGCTCCACTGAAATAATTTCTGCATTGGAGTTGCCTAGATATTTGTAGGCATTACTTCTTCATTCATTCTGTGCAGGTTTAACTGTAAATTAAGGGTCTTCATGATTGATAAAAGTACTCTGTAACATATAGGTTAGCACTGACCTAATAACAGAGATTCTTACAGGAGTGTTTATGTGTCTATATGTTGATATATTTACCTTTTAAGGTGGCCAAGGGGTGTTAGTTCAATGCTAAATATTATTTCAGAGGATCAAGAAGTAAATTGTGTTAGCAAATTTTCATGAGAATGAGTAAAGCAGCCTGTAAATATGGATCACTAGCTAGGAATGGGGTCTAATTTTAATTGGCAAACTTATCTAGCTTGAGAAGCCTGCTGTACAATGATGTGAGCCATGATAACTTGCTGGATTCAGGTCGCACCAAAGCTTAAATTCAAGGTCACGTTGTGCTATACAGCAAGGGTGGGTGTGTTTTTTGCAGTTACCCATAGCTGTAGCTCTCAGACATAGTTGTATATACAGCATTAGGGAAAAATAAGAATCATATATAAAGAGGAGCTCTTAGCTGCATAATGTCTGATGGGTCTTATGGGCTGTAGCCTATCCCTGGGCGCAGAGCACTCTGAAGCACATTGCGTGTGGTGTTATGGGGGAGGCTGCACTGTGTGCTGTCCCACTCAGGATCATAGCTGTATCAGAGTTGTTCCTATTCCCATCAGTAACAGTTATGAACACCTTTGCAAATTTGAACTCATTTATCCTTGCATCACCCCTGCAGTAATATTATATCCATTTTACAAATGGGCAGCTGAAGCACAGAGAAAATAGATGGCTGTCTCGAGCCTCATCCTCAATCAATGGGTATCAAATTAGCTTAATGTTCATCCAAGTGCTCAGATTTGTCTAGAGAAAGTGTGATCATCACCAGATAATGTCATTCACTTGTCATTATGGTCACAATGACTAGACAGCATAAAGATATGTTGCTGCTTGTCCTGAGAGGCGAGTCACTGTGTGTTTCGATGATAAAGTTTCATCCTGTGAACAGTTCAGTTGTAATCAAGTTCAGCTCCCCAGCTTTCAGCTGAAGACATCATCTGCTATCTCTGTTCCCTCTGTTAGGTGGTATTAACATAGTTTAGTAAAAGTGTAATAAGAGCTTCCTTTAAATGATGAATGCTATTTCCTATAAACCAGCAGGCAGGCCCTCCATTTCTTGCAACAGATAGAGAACTAAATGCAGTTACTCCCAGAAGGTCACCCCTGGTGAATGCATGACTTTGCCTGCTGGGACAAGTGTGTGTCCTAGTAAAAGGGATGATAAAATGAGAAGAAAAACTCATTTTAAAGTCAGAGATTCTGGCTACAAAGCAATTATTCTACATGCTTATAAAAAAGTAACTCCTTACAGGCTATGAGGTTTTGCAGGACTCTGGACCATAGAGGCACTGCACACTTCCATGGCCCTGTGCTTGAAAAGAAAACATACATTAGCTAATCTCATTCTAATTAGCTCATCAATTAATCTCATTCTGTGATTAACAGCATATGGGACCTAGCACCACAGACACACCAAAAAGCACCTGAAAGTACCTACAGCTGCTTCCAATACCAACAAATTGCTTTTGGATATGTTTGGATGGGTAGTGATTTCCTTTCACCTCTTCTCATCCTTCAGTGGTCTTTGCTGCAGATGACATTTTGGACAGTGGACATCAGCAGTGCTGGGTCAGGTATGCATTTGTGTTAGACTCCAAGCTTTTAGAGACTTAATGAAGTTTGTGGGGCTGCCTGTAAGGCTGCATGCTCTGACTGTAGATTTATTACCAGGCTTTTTTGCTATGACAGTCACACTGTTTGCATGTTGTGCTGAAGACTGAATAGGCAAATCCCCAGTTCAGCTGTGAAAGGGGTTTGTTCTCTGCAAAGGTTAGCTCTGATTACGCCATCTTTTGTTGTTGAGCTCATACCTGCAAATGGGAGAGTTTAGGATAAAAAGGGAATGAGTATGTAAGAAGCTGCCACAGTAGAGGATGAAACAAAAATTCATCCTGAATTTACCAGAGAGCAAACTAGCTGCCTGTGTGTAGGTGGTTGGATGGCTGCTGGACAGACAGGCACTTGCTTAGGCTGACCACAGCAGTCATGATCATTTGTTCTGTGTTGTTTACATTATTGCATCTAGCCCAGGTTGTGGTTGTTTTTAAGTCTGTTTTGAGTCCTCTAAAATGTCAGATGTCATGCTTCCAAATGGGAAAGTACCAGGGAGCACAAACCCAACCTGACATGTCTACGTAGCTAAGCCCAGAGTAGCAAGAGTCGCAGGGAAAGGCTAAGGGACAGATTGGAGAGCGAAAGGCTTTTGCTACCTTTAAAATGCAGACTGTGAGTGTCTTTTTTTGGAGAGTATTTAAGGACTTGTTTTAGTTGAGGGCTCTGTTCTTTGATATCTGTGTACATAGAGCTGCACGCCTGATGATTCCCTTGTCAACATCAAGACATGCCCTGCAGTAGATAGGTGATCTATCTAGTAAATAGGTATCTGTCTAGTAGCTATCTACTGATCTAGGTAGCTGCAGCTGAGATCCTCCCAATAGAGCTTCAAAGCTTTTTTTTGTCATTTTTTCCTTCCAATTTTTATTGAAGATACTGATATGGAGGCAAATGGAAGAGCAGCTCTGTCAGGTAGTGTAAAGTGAGTGTGGGCACAGCCAGTGCAGGGAACATTCAAAAAGTATCAGGACATGTCTTTGGTCTGTGGTGCCTGCAGTATTCACAGGGACCTTTGGTCAAGGCAAGCCTTGCACAAAACCATCCCAACTGATGGTGCTGTGACTGAGCTAGTAAAGTGGACAGGGGCAGAGTAGAGGTGGAGATCTTCACAGGAACATCACCCAGACAACACCACATGAAACTCACTTCTTTAACAATCTGTATATAGTCTATCTTGAAGGCCCCAAGAAATGCTTCTAAATATGGGTGTTGAGGTTGCACTTTCTGATTGGACTGCAGGAGCAAGTACAATCAGTGGGAACTCGAGGTGCACATCATTAGGGAGCCAATCAGGTAGATTTTATGCAAACACAATTAGGACTTGCATGACTCAGTCGCTGGTGCTCTTGCTATCTCTTTCCCACGTTTATTCAGAGCCCATTTTCCCTGCAGCTGAGCACAGAGCAGATACTGAGGCATACAAACATTGATTTGTTTGTATAAAGCCACTTTTTGGCAAATTTGCTTCATAAGCCATGCTTGTGCATTGATAGTGTTGATGGGGGGGGGGGGGGGGAGGGAGGGGGGCGTGTCAAGCTAGTCCCAAAATACAGAGACAGACAATCCATTTTGTGTTAAAAGATTGCTGAGAGAGCTGCTGTTGTTACAGGTGAGTATAGGGACACTTCATTCAGACAGGTTAGACTTTGTTGAAGTTAAACAATGCTGCTGTAGCTGCTTTGATAGTGGTGATAACAAATGATTTCTAGTATTAGTTTCAGGACTACAGCATGTTAGGGAGAGAGAAATATTTTTTGGGGCATATATTCTAGCAGCATTTAAGCACTGAGCTTTCTGGAAAGGCAAATGGCTAAAGAGGAAGAGATGAGTGGCTCTAAATGGTTAACTTATTGCCATGCTTGAAAGTTTCTTTAGGTTTATTGTTGACCAGGGTACATTTCTGCATTGTTTGTACCTCGTGGGCATGCACTGAAACTCAGTTAATTTTTGCATGTACTTTTTTCCCAGAGTATCATTGGTGTAGTATCTATTGTTTGTAAAAAGTATGCTGGGGCTTAGTGTTTTCAGTTTCCACCTTTATTGTCAATAGCAGGCAAGCTGCATGAAATGTATTTACAGCTTGTATAATATGGCCCTTAAAATAGTAACGCTTCATGGAGCTAAGTGAAATAATAGGTAATGAATGAATGAATGAACGCAGCTAGAATGGTTAAACAGCTCCACTGAAACAGGTCCTCACAGACAGACATGAGAGCCATGTCTGAGATAAAGACTTCATTTTTTGCTGGCATTTAGAAGACAAGAGAGAAGAGACAGTAAGATCGTGAAATGGACTTTTTATAGTCTGTTTCTCTGACCCTCCTGTAAGGTCAAAGAGGCCCTAAGTGTCTTGGCACTGACAGGGATGGGCAATACCAGCTGAAATATCTTCTCACACTGGCAATAGCAAGTAAGGAGTGGAGTGGAATGAAATGAGGATGAGTGATAAACACTGGGGTCATGTCCAATGGAGGCATGAGGATGTGTCCCAAGTATTAGCAACCATGTCCCCCAAGATGGATGTAGTGTCAGAGACTACAAACTGCAGACTTAGCAGCTGGAGAGAGTAATCTTGAATACTTTAGTCAATTGTAAAACAATGATGAGCTGCCAAAGTGTCCAGTCTGAAAAGAGCTGACATTCTTCTTATTTGCATCAATTAAAATATTCTTGGGGGTGATGGGAAGCATTCATAGTACAGCATCAAACTTTTGCAAGTGTTCATTTGGAGTCATCACAAACACAGGAAAAAACTCTAAATTAGCTCCTATTTAAAAGCATCACGTTTTAAACACACTAAGAAATGCCAAGTTTGTTATGCCTGAGGGCAAGGGCCACTCACAGTGAGCCTCTAACAATCCACACCTCTTGTTTATTGCAGAACATCTCTCAGCTCCAGTGAATTAGCCTCTAATTAGAGGTCAGGCTTTTATAAATGAAATATGCTTGGGAAAACTGAAAAGAGAGGCAAGCCCCAGCAAGTCATCTCGGAAGGCAAACTTGGAGGAAAAGAATAAATGTTTCCTTATGTGCAAAAAAAAATATATTGCAACAGTTTATCTTTTTATGTCACGGTGAACCTCTAGGAAGGATGTAAAGCAAGGAAAAATAATGGTGATGCCAGATATTAAGTTTAGAATTGTAGCACTTTATTTATGAGACAGCAGAAATCAAAACGTTCCAAAATGTCTATTTTGTCTGGAGGCAAATGACTTAAAACAATCCCTGTAATGGTTTATTGCACTGGTAAACATTCTGGGGAGCTCTGTAAGGAGACTTTTACAAGGAAATTAGTTGAATTTTGTGTAAAGAACACATCACTAAATGACTCTTTAGAGAGACCACACACTGGAATTTTAATAAATATGAAAAACAGATTTGTGGGGTTCTTTTAGGCTTTCCACCTGACACTCAGGACCTGATTATTACCTTGCTACTAAGGAAAATCTCTGAAAATGGGAGACCAGCCCTTTTCAGGGAAAAAAAGGCCACGAAGAGCCACATTTCCCAGGCCTTTATTATGGGGGAGTAAAGCAGAATGACCCAACCTGTATGGCATGTCCCCAGATCTCTTTGTACCTGTCAGTTTAGGGTTGTCTACAGCTGTTTGCCTACATCTTCAAAAGCAGAAGTGAGCACAAAGCTGCATTGTCAAATTCTGGACTTGTCTGTGTGCAGAAATTCACCTGTATGGGAAATTCCCAGTTTTTTTGTGTGTGTATATATATATGTGTGTGTGTGTGTACATGTGAATGCTGCTGGCTGTGGATATCCATATATTAAGTAATATACTTAAGACTCTCCATCTATGGGGTCAAGATGAACTGACAGTGACATATCACACCCAAGATGAAACAGGTTGAAAAGCCCCATTTTCTACAGAGGGAAATATTCTTGTGTGCTGCTGAAGAGAATGCAGTTGGCATGCAGCTGAGAACACAGGGTTTACATCCATAACAGTGTACTTACACAGATCAGGCTGATGGGCTCAGCTTTTGCACATGTCCAGTCCTTTGAGCAGCAGGGCCATTACAGCCTCAAGTCAAGAAAGTGTACTAGAGTGAGTTTCCCCTTCTCAGGCCTAATCATCAGCTGGAGCATATGCAACAAAAATACCATTAAAAAGTCATTTTACACCAAGAGCTGTAAAAGAAATCTATTTACATGCAATTGGGTGAATACTTTCAATAAAAAGATGAGGAGAAAGAAGCAGCCAACTGGAACTATTGTAATGGTGTGATATCCCCACAGCTCGTGGAAATGGCACCATGCACAGTACTGAAACAGAATAAAGACATGAGCCATTAAGCTGCATTCAGAGCTGCAATTGCAGTCTCCAAGTTTAAAACACATTGAGTCTTATCTTCTGCAGGTGTAAATCAGCCTCCCTGTGCTGTTGTCAGTGGAGCTGTACCTGCTTACAGCCATCAAGGATCTGTCTCATTAGGTTCAGCTGACACACTGTGCTGGAAACCAGGGCTTTTTGCAAGCTCTCCACTTAGGTCTGCCAACAACTTTTCAACCTTGAGAGAGTGAAAGAAATATGTGACCAAACAATTGCACTGTGGGGATAAATTTCTTCCCAGAGAGAGTTGTAAGCCATTGGAATGTGCTGCCCAGGGAGGTGGTGGAGTCGCTGTGCCTGGAGGTGTTCAACAGGGGACTGGATGTGGCACTTGGTGCCATGGTGTAGTAGGCATGAGGTCTTGGGTGACGGGTTGGACTTGATGATCTTTGAGGTCTTTTCCAACCTTGTTGATTCTATGATTCCTTGATTCTATGATTCTAAAGCATCTCCTTAAAAAATAAATATAATAAAAACATCTGGATTTCTCTGTCCACTTCCCAAATGCTTCCTCCCACAGAAGCAAGTGAGAAGTCTCGTTTGAGCAGCTCCCCATGAATAGTATAACTTGCAAAAAAGGAGTATGGTCTAAAAGCCTATCAGAAGTATTTAAATCAATCTTTTCTCAGACCCAAGGGGAGAAGCTGCTGTTGTGCTTCTCTCACAAGCAAGTTCTGGCCCAGTGTAAGCTTGCTGGTAAGATAGGCAGCCACTCAGAAGAGGAACCTGAGCTCTCAGACCAACTATGAGGCTGATCACCTACCTGGTTCCTTTCTGTGGTCAGTCACAGGCTATTTCCAACAATCCAGAGTGTTTTTCTAGGCCACTAGCAGAATTTCATACATAACAAAATACTCATACAATTCACAGTAGAGCAAAAGAGTGCCTGAGAGGTAGTAATATCCTTGTTTACTGATCTGAGACAAGAAGAGATTTAAAGTTATCAGGTCAAAATCTCTAGGAAACCTGGGGTGAGGTCAGAGTAGTGCCATTGTCTGCTGCTCCCTGGCAAATCTTGCTTTTCTATTACCTCCAGCCTACCTCAACCAGGCATCACAAAGATAAAATAATTGTTGGGAAATGGAGGAGGACAACTTGATCAAGGTATGATGCTAGAAACTTGCTGGGATTGCAGCAAAGGTCTTGTTGAATTATAATGTTTCATGCAACCTAGAGAGCAAAAGTAGTTAAGAACCTATAATCCTAGCAGTGGCATCTAATTTAGGAAGAAGGTCCACAGCACAGCTTTCCTGTCACTAAACCACAGTGGTGAACAATGCTAGGTGAGCAACTCCATCAGGAGGGCTGAGTCCTGGGCCCTATTCAGAGCTGCATGTATGTGTGGTGTGTGAGCTAAGGGCTTACAGGCAAGTGGGAAGGGTTTGGAGGTGGCCACAAAATAGATTTTAAGGTTTATCAGAGTGGTGTTTCTCTATGCTCTTGGGACAAGAGTATTTCCCTGAAGAAGGAGGTATGCTGTCCTGTATTGAGCATCTCTCCTCTGAAGAAAACCTGAGAGAACTGGGGCTATCTTGACAAGAGAAAGCTGAGAGGGAATCTCATCAATGTCTATGAATATCTGAAGGGTGGGTGTCAAGACGAAGGTGATGGTCTCTTTTCAGTGGTGATCAGTGATAGGACTAGGAACAAGGAGTACAAGCTAGAACACAGGAGGTTCCACCTCAACATGAGGAGACACTTCTTTAGTGTGAGGGTAACAGAGCACTGGAGCAGGCTGCCCAGAGAGGTTGTGGAGCCTCCTTCTCTGGAGACTTTCAAAACCCACCTGGATGTGTTCCTGTGTGACCTGCTCTAGGTGATCCTGCTTTGGCAGGGGGCTGATCTCTGGAGGTCCCTTCCAACCCCTAACATTCTGTGTTAGTACAGCAGAGGCTCAGCATAACTCTGTGAGGATATTGAGCATTGACAGGGCTCATGGTACTCTGGCAAAACAGTGTTGCTGGAAAAATAACATCCTATTCAAAACGAGGAGCAAAAGATAATGGGTGGATTAGTTTGCCTTTTAGAATTTAAGTAAAAAGTAAGTTTAAGCTGGTTTTGTCCTCTGAGGTACAGGATTGTAATGCACTAGAGGGTCTGCTATTGTAACATTAATGTAGTTGGAGAAGTCCTCATTTATCCCTATTGATTTTAACTTTGACTTACTTTTACACTGTGGGCAAGCTCCTTCAAAATCAATATTTTTACATTTTGACAACCTGCTGCAGATGCATTGTTTTACCTGTCAGTCCTGGATGTCTGAGTAGCAATTAAATACATGGGGGGTGGGAAAAAGGAGAGCTAGTCAGCATAAACCCCGTCCTACCTTACTTACCACTGCTCACAGCAAGCCTCATTGAGCATACATGGTATCTCCTTCCTGCTAAGTGATCTGGGCTTGAATTTAGGTCTCACTTGAAATGATGGCACTGTGGCATATGTTACACTGGGTAATTTAACAATGCTATGGAGAAACTTTCTCAGCAAATTAAACTTTGAAAGCACATTAGAAGTACAGGTGACCACCTGCATCCTCACTTTGCAGGCAGAGTGAACAGGAGTTTGTCAAGGTGATAGGGAAAAGGCAAGGAGTTTCCTCCCAGTAGATGTGCACCTTTCACTTTGGGCACTGTTTGGTGGATCATATCTGAATATGTAGGAGCAAACTTCCTCTTAGTCTAATTCCCACAACTGTGATGTTGTAGACAGTCTTTAAAAGTTCTGCTTTGTTGCTTCACTGAAAGCTGTGAGATTTTTGCCATTGACTTCAGCAGCTGCAAAGAGAGCTCCAATTTTTTTCATTTTATTTTTTTTTTAATGGGCTGCTTCCATCAAAACTTCCCTTAAGCAGCATTAACTTTTGTGACTAGTACTTAGCAGGTCATCTTGGGTCCCACTGACACTGGCAGGATTAAGTGGGGTCTTAGTTTTAATAATGAGAAGCTGTCAGACAAATAATTTCTACTGCTGTTTATTCACGAATGTAAATCCCTTTAACAGTCATTGAGGGCTCTGAAGGACACCTGTTGTTGTTTAATTTCTTCCAGTAAATGCCTTTATTATGATTATGTGGCTCTCACAGTCAGGAGCACTGTTACAGGCAGCTGGGGAGAAAGGATGGACACCCCAGTCTGAGTTAAACGTGCCCAGAAGGCAGATACCTGAGAGTGCTGCAGACATTTCTCCTCAGGATGAGCTCACTGGCCAGCTTAGGGAAACGCTGAGATCAGGAGCCGCTATCGCAGCTCTCACTGATTTCAGCTGAAAAATGGCCTTTATCTCACAGCATTCCTCAGACACAGGAGCCCATTCCACCGGGTGAAGTCAAGGTTGAGAAAAGCTCCTGCTGCTGTCCCAAAGGCACTTCTGACTGGCCCAGCTGCCTCCCAGCCCAGCAAGAGTGCCTTCTTGTCTTCAAAGCAAGGGAGAGTGTGTCCTCTCAATGAAGCAGCTTTCCTACCTTTAGCAGGAAACTGTTCTCCTAATGAAGTGTTAATGTCGGGTGAAGCCTCCCGTGCCTTCCTCCACCAGCCCTGTTGTCAGGTGTCTTGCCAGAAGGGCACACAAGAAACATACAAAGGCAGAAACCTCCTCTGAACCAGGGTGAATGCTGATGGCACATAATGCTTACTGCTAATGCCGTGCTGCACCTGATAGCATCACACTAGATAGTTACTCTTAGCTGTCCATTATTCTTCATCCTTAACCAGCAGGAAGAGGAGTGTTCAAGAACGTCAGACAGGGTAACATAAGGTAAGGTAGAGGCTTATTACAAGGAGGGAGTGAATCAAGAGCACAGAATGAGAGATCTGGAGCTCTGCAAAATGAGGCTCTGAAATACATATTGCTATTATTTAATGATAGGATTCAGCCAGCCAGCCAGTTTATTGCTTCCTGCTCTTACCCCACCCTATAAGCCATCATCCATCTACTGCACCATCTCAGCTGCTTTGGAAAAGTTCTGATGTCCAACAGAGAAAAGGAACAGCTACTCTGCAGCTCTTCAGATGCCTTGCAGAGTCTCTCACTCCACTGATCTGGCACTGGAATTTCAGGGTCTTAACTCTGCAACTGCAGAGGATGCAGTTCTGGAGCTCTTCCAAATGCAGAAATGCTCAGAGCATGAGCACCTCAGCACTGAGCTATGACATCAGGAGTTAAAATCTGGAGATAATGCAACTTTGGGGTTTATTTCCCACTCCAAGGACAGGATGTCGTTTTCACTCTTGCCCTCTTTGTTTTGAGATGCAAGCCTGAATCGGGCCAGAACGATCTTGTTTTGCTGAGATGTTAAGCAACTTTATTTTTTTGTTAAATAAAAGGACTTAGCTAAGTAATTCTGACCATTTAATTGGAAAATACTCTGTACTGTTCTTGCTGACCTCTCTGAACAAGACCACATTATCAGCAGCATGCAGAAAAGTCCCTGACAGAAAGCACACATTCAGAATATCTTTAATACAGTACAAATAAGGGGGTGGGACTGAACTCTGGGGTGCTCTTGCAGTCGTGCCATTTATTGCTCTGAAAGTGCATGCCCTCCACCTGCTTCCGGGGAAACACCAAGCTGCATTAGCTGCTGCTCTGAATGCACAGAGGTGGTGCAGAGATTAGAGCATCTGACAGCATCAACTGCTCTGCATTCAAGAACATCCTTCTCCACAGATGTGTCCCTTATCTCTAATATTCTCTACTGGGTCAGTACATTCAAGTAATGCACAGAAGTAGAACACCCGGCGTGGAATCCAGACTGGGAAGCACTTGGCACAGAATGAATCGCAACAGAGTTATAAAAAGCCCTTTTCAGCAGTGCTGGCCAGCAAAGCCAGAAAGAATACAATTAGTGTAATCTAAAATTCACCAGTTTCTGCTCACAAGTTGGAAACTTCCTGTGTGCTTTCTCTGGCTTTGCTTGCTTAGTCTGTCCTCAGGCCCAAAACCTGTTTGCCTCTCTATTTGGGTTGAATGCCTGTCAGTACCTGCAGCCAGCTGGGGAGGAGCCAGTAGTGGTAACATTTTGCTGGTGTCACCTGGATGTGTGGCATGAGGACATCCCTTTCCCCCAGCCCTCGCTGACCCTGTGATGCTCCAGCCACAGCAAGCCCACACCGGCCAGCATTCTCAATGCAAACATCATTGTTGCTTTTAACAAGGTGCAGCACTGCAGCATCTTCATTGCCACAGG
Source organism: Melanerpes formicivorus (assembly GCF_026170545.1). Taxonomy (NCBI): domain Eukaryota; kingdom Metazoa; phylum Chordata; class Aves; order Piciformes; family Picidae; genus Melanerpes; species Melanerpes formicivorus. The sequence continues at coordinate 8,326,180 of NW_027142366.1, read as the reverse complement.
AAAAAGTTTGCAGATGACACAAAGTTAGGGGCAGATGTTAGTCAATTAGAGGGTAGAAAGGCTCTGCAGAGGGACCTCGACCGACTGGAAAGATGGGCAGAGTCCAATGGGATGGCTTTCAACAAGTCCAAGTGCCAAGTGCTGCACTTTGGCTATGGCAATCCCATGCAGAGCTACAGGCTGGGGTCGGAGTGGCTGGAGAGCTCCCAGACAGAGAGGGACCTGGGTGTGCTGATCGACAGCCACCTGAATATGAGCCAGCAGTGTGCTCAGGTGGCCAGGAGGGCCAATAGCATTCTGGCCTGCATTAGGAATAGTGTGGCCAGCAGGAGCAGGGAGGTCATAGTGCCCCTGTACTCTGCTCTGGTTAGGCCGCACCTTGAGTACTGTGTCCAGTTCTGGGCTCCTCAGTTTAAGAAGGACATTGAGACACTTGAGCGTGTCCAGAGAAGGGCAACAAGGCTGGTGAGAGGCCTTGAACACAAGCCCTATGAGGAGAGGCTGAGGGAGCTGGGATTGTTTAGCCTGGAGAAGAGGAGGCTCAGGGGTGACCTTATTGCCCTCTACAACTACCTGAAGGGTGGTTGTAGCCAGGAGGGAGTTGGCCTCTTCTCCCAGGCAACCAGCACCAGAACAAGGGGACACAGTCTCAAGCTGCGCCAGGGGAGGTTCAGACTCGAGGTGAGGAGGAAGTTCTTCACCGAGCGAGTCATTCGGCATTGGAATGGGTTGCCCAGGGAGGTGGTTGAGTCATCGACCCTGGAGGCGTTCAAGGGGAGATTGGACGTGGCACTTGGTGCCATGGTCTAGTCATGGGGTCTGCGGTGTCAGGTTGGACTCGATGATCCTCGAGGTCCTTTCCAACCTGGGTGATACTGTGATACTGTGTGATACTGTGAAAAACTTTGCCCCTGTTTGTCAGAACACTGATTACTGCTTTTATGTTGACTTCTGCCATGAAAAGAGTTTTAATTCCAGAATGTAGAAAGTACCTTGAAGGATGGTAGCTTTGTTTTTTGTCCTGAATGCCATACTTGGTTGTTAATACCCTAGACCCTTGCTCTTCCGTCCCCACGGGGGTACAAGGCATCATTTTGGTCATAAATAGGAAACACACAGTCATTTTCTATGCATAGGGGAAGCACTTTGTTCTCAGAGAAAGATGAATTATGTAGTCCAAGCAGGTGACACATAGTAGATGTTGTTGCTTTCCATAACCTGAGCTGTAAGCCAGCTGTGCCCTTTGCTTTTGCAGATGTCAGCCGTACCATCTGCTGATGAAAAAAACCCTCCATAGATGCATGCATCGCTGTGGAAACACCAAGCAGTCCTGAGGTCTCTGCTGCACTCTGCTCAGCCTGTGCCTCTTTAAATAGCATGACCTTTAGTGATTCTTACCAAAATGAACTCTGCAAGATGGAAAGCCCGAGAAGTATACCGTCAGAGTTTCCTTATAACACAGAGAATACAAATGTATTACACAATTATTAGAACCAGAAGAGATGAAATCAGTTAATTTCCTCTGAAAATGCTCAGGAGAGCTCCAGAAAAATAGATTGGGTGACAAGGAGAAAGAGAAATCTGACTGGAGAGACAGTGGGGTGGGAAAACACTTGTTGCAATGAAGTCAGAGGTAGTTTTGGCATTGCCTTCAAGGGAATGAGGATTTTATCAACTATCACATTTCATACACCACAATTTTGCAAAGTTTTGCCTAAGGAGGAAGCTATGTCCTGAAATCCTCTTTGCTGTAGGCCTTCTCTGGCTCCTGGAAGCTCCTGTCAGGTGCAAACAGCCTCAGAAGGGGAAATCTGCCTAGCACTGTGAGTCTCACTGCTTTGCATTCCTCCTGTTTTCTGCAACCAGGTCTGCTGTTTTCTTCCTTTTCTCATGAAAGCTACAGAGATGTTTTCTTTACATACATGATGTCATGAGGGTGGTGAAACACTGGAACAGGTTGCCCAGGTAGGTGATAGAAGCCCCATCCCTGGAAGTTTTTAAGGCCAGGCTGGATGGGGCTCTGAACAACCTGATCTAGTGTGAGGTGTCCCTGCCCATGGCAGGAAAGTTGGAACTAGATGATCTTTGAGGTCCTTTTCCAACCCTGACAATTCTATGATTCTATGATGTGCTCTGGTTTCTCCAAGGATTCCTAGGACAGCTTCTCTCATCTGGTCCTTCTGATTACCCAGACCTGCCAAATCAGCTTTTCTTCCTCTCTTCACTCTGTGTCACTGTCCCCATGCTCTTTTAGCAACAAGAAGATAGGTCCAGGCAACATGAGCTGTTTTACTGTTCCCACCCTTGTTCATAGCGTAAGGTCTTCAGTTGTTCAGTTGTTTGTTACTAGTGGGAGGCTATGCTAAGTAAAACACTGAATCTTTTGCTTTGTCTTGTAAAGAACTTCTCAGTGGGTTTGTTTCCTCTTCTTCAACTGATCAAACTCTAGGTGGGTCTAGAAGGAACACAAGTGCCCTGGTTTAGCAGACAACCAATAGCAACAGTGTGCTGGACAGCATAGCAAGTACTTTTAACTCCAGAGTCTTGTGTTGGTCTTGGCTACTGCCAACATGAAGTACCAAAACCAAGTGTGGAAGTACTCAGATGAAATCTCTCAAACACAACTGGTTCTTCCTGGGTTTTGGATTGTCAAAGTCTACATTATTCTGTGATTAATGGCAGCAAACTTTGTTTCTGCCCTTGCATAGATTTTAGGTGCAAACTCCATTTGAATAGTAGCCAAAAGTCTTAACAAACCAGCTTTCCTAATTCAAAGGGAATGGAGGACAAACTTCAGAAGTGTTGTGCTGCTTTTTGTCACTGCAAAACAGCAGGTACTCTTCATAGAGCCACAAGCAATGTCAGGTGCCTCAGACTCCCTCAAAAAAAGGCAAAAGGGGGAAGATCCTACCAAAAATAGGCAAACAGGGACTTGTGGTATTAGGCTGTTAGTCTGGCTGGTCTGAGAGGGGCTATCTAGTGGAGGGGCTGACTGCTGTGCTATTTTTAGCATTGCCTACAGCATGCACATTCCTTATGGCTGATGAAGAACCAAGACAATTTCCTATGTCTGGTTAGGTGAAGGCACATGGCATTTAAATATGTGAGAGATCTTTCTGAGACCCTTTCTGGGAGATGACTTACCATAATAATAGGTGAAACTGCAGACTCCTCCAGAAAGGAACATTTGATGTCTAACACAGACAGCTGCTGATGTAAATGTTTGTGAAGAGGTTGTTAAGGATGTGACATTACCTGTATGGTAGTGCAGAAATTATATTGCCAGTGAAAGATATGTTATGATACAAAAATCAGTGGATGAGGAATGGATGACAATGGTGCCAAAACAGGACCACTGCAATGAGAAATGTAGTGTCAAGCAGGGGCAGCAAGAAAATCAGCTAACTTCTTATGTTTCCTGTTAGTGGCCTGTCTCGAATGTGTCATTTTAAGATGCTATTAAAATTAATGCTGCCCTGACAGGTACTCTTGGAACTATGTATAAAATTGCCTAATTAGTTAAAAAATAAAGGATTCCAATGAGATGCTGGATTTGGGGAGAGAAACAGTGAGCAGTTAAGTACCTCACCAGGCACTCATAAAACGGACTCTCCTTGGAGAAGAATGCTTTGTCTTTGATTTCCAAGAACTGCCTTGCAGCAGGAACTGAAGATCACATCTTCAAACCTTTCAATTTTGAAAGGTATACTTTTACTTATTAAAAGGACATTTTGCTCAATGGATTCATACCACAACTCAGTGGCTTTAATTAAGTGAAATAAATTACCCTTTTATTGAAACTCTCTTGCATTTACAGATGCAAACGCTAGAATCACTGCTCACTAGTTTCCATGTCTGTGATTTAGTCTGACAGTGAAAGAGAGGGATATTCACCTCTGGTAAAAGAAATGCAAACATTTTTTCACTTCCCTTTCTCTTCTTCCCATCCAGAAATAGATTTAATGACCTGTGCTCTGTGGTGGGGTCTGTAAAATAATCAGAATAGCTAAACCTTTGCTCCTACTGGGCTAACAGCTGATAAGAATGGTGTCCAAAAAAAAAGCAAAAGCAAGCATAGGAGCTGGCACACAGCATGCTGCAAGCACAGGGGGGGAAGTGTGAGAAATGTCAGAAGACACAGGCAGAGGGATGCAGGGGAAAAAGACAAGATTTCCCCCAGTCTGAGCTCTGATAACCAGGCCTTGCTTGCATGGGCTTGTTCTCTGAGCTGCACTGTTTAGGAGTGCTTAGCGTGGTTAGAGGTGGAGAGGGCAGGAGCTGAGCACTTCTGCAACCCAGAGAGAGGCTCTGGTGGCCCTCCCCGCCATCAGTGGTTGTCAGGATTAGTATTTTCTGGCAGCAAACACCCCAGCAAGGCCTGTGGGTATAATCTTCTCTACCGTGGCAGTGGCCAAGTCAGTCAGTGAAATCACAGCCTTGTATTGATTTTATGTTCTGATGGTAATGAATTTGGGAATCCTCTGGGATTAGGTACATGTGCTGACACAGAGCTGTGGGGAGGGCTCCTGTACTCCTGTTTCACAGCAGCTAGCCTCTATCGACACGCACATTTTTGTTACAGTGATGTATTAAAATTCAATATGGGTGTCTTGCCTCATTTAAAACAGGAGAGAGGGGAGAGGTGGGGAAGAGGGATGGGATTGGCCTGCTAATTCCAGTGAAAGGAAACCCATTCAAATGAGTAATTTTATAAACTACCAAGCACTTGTGCTGAATACGAAGTGAAACCTACTGCTATTAGCTTTGGCAATAACAGGCTGCTTTGATTATTAAAGCCACTGTGAGGGAATACCTAGCAGCAGATGCTGCCAATGAACCACACAGACTTTGGGCAGGAGATCCCTTCAATATGTAAGTGCAGGGAAACATTTCCTGCGATGAAAAAGGAGGAAACCAAATTCCCAATGCACTCAAAGCAAAACTGTTCTGCAAAGAAAATAATAAACTGGTACAATCCATGCTCTAACTATATAAATGATCCTTTTTCTGTGCTAGGAGGTAGGCATCTACTGCATGGTGTGAACACACCATTACACCAGCCACTGCTGTGTAATGCTTAAAACACGTGCAGCAGAGACAGAGGTATGAAAGGGAGGGAAATATACACCAGGAAACCTGGAGGCGGCTCCCAGAGTGTCAGACCCAGACACAACCCCCTCTTTGTGAGTGCAGGGAAACACAGAACAGGACCCTCACGTGAACAGCGACAGCAAATACTAGAAACCATTTGAGAAGCAACTTCAATAGTTAACATTTCATCTTGGTGCTTTGGTGATTTATATATTCGTGTTTCCTGGTTCTTGCTTATGGAAGGCAGGGCTTGTAACATTTACAAAGTTCCCACAATCCTCAGAATTTGCTTAGACAGTGATTTTGAAGGCATGTGCTGCTAATCAATGCGTTAATGATTTCTTCCATGCTGTAATCCATCATTTTATCACAGCACACAATTTAGCAATTTGCTTATGCTAATTGCTACAACAGCCAAAGCAGTTATGAGCACAGCTCTAGGCTATGGCTAGAGAAATGTTTGCCATGTTATTTACATTTCCTTCCTTTACCACGGGGAAGGCCCAGAATCCAAAATGCATCAGGAGAAATGTACTTAGATACCAAAGAAGTGCATCTTGCAATCAGCAGGTTTCCCTCAGCAACCGCTGCAAAGGAGGCTTAAGGAAAGCTGCTCTCATCTCCTGAACCCACTGCCCTCCTGGGGGCAGATGTGAAGAGGAGGCAGCCAGGAATTAGAGGTAAAAGGGACCTATTGCACTGCTGCTTGTTCCCCAGTAAATGTGTTCAGAGATCAGGGCTGTTAATCACAAGAGCAAAGCAGTCTGAGAGGCAACAGCTTGAGACAGAGACAGATAAAGCACTAAGCAGGCATCACGTTCAGGTTTATATTCTGTCTTTTATTGTATTGCTTGTTTAGGCTGCTTTGGCCTTTTTGAGGCTAGAAAGCATTGCCAGGACATCCTGCTCACGTGTGTATTTTGCCAGTGCAGTCAGTAGTGCCTGTACTCCTGGTGGAGTATGTCTGTATGTGGCTGCTTGCTGGGGTAAACGGAGTTTCTCTCTACAGCTGTGCTGTAGAAATTTCACCCACCTCTTACATACAAGAAGAAGTGGGATTCGCTGTATCTAACCACTAATGCAGCCTCCTTGTATAGTAAGCTGATGGTGGCTGTAAGCCAGGAGGAGCCTTCAGTGTCCTGATACAGGATTTGAGTCAGCAAGGGTCAGTGGTCTGGTGTGCCTGAGGAAGCTGCCAGCCAGGATGTGGCCATGGATGCACTCTTCTCCCTGCTTCTTTGGAGACACAGAAAATATTTACATTGGCTTGGGAAGTTTCAAAAGCTCTTCTGGACAGATCTCTGTACGTTATGAGAGCAATAGAGTGAGTCACCCAAGAAAGTGAGCACTGGGAGAGTGTTTTCAGAGGGCAGGTGTGGCTGGAGGGCATTTGAACCTGCTGCCATACCCCTGGCCTTACTGGGAACCTGAAGGCAATGTTGAAATTGCAGCCTGTCACAGAACAATAGTTTTCAACCTCTGTCATAATTGCCCTCTTAAAAAGTAGCACAGAAGACTTTCCTGACAAGGCCATTACTGTTGAAAGGACAAAGGGAAAGTAGTTAGTCTGCTGTGTTCAGAACTGGGTTATCAAATTAGCTTCAGCCACTTTCAATTACAGAATCTCATGGTTTTGAAATGAGCTCTAAATGAGGGGCTATAATTCTTTGTCTGGCAGTGAGCAAAAAGAACATAATCATCATTATTTAACAGGGGCCTACAGTCTAGCTAGCTCCAGGATAAGTTCATCCAAGAGAAGAAAGGATTCAATTGGCATGAGCAAGGCAAAAGATTATCAGCTGGCTGGGCTTCAGTGCACTTCTCAGTCCTGCAGCTATGGAAGTGACCTTGGGACGCGTCCAGGATGGATTTACTCCCAGAGCTATTTGGAACCACTAGCTAATGAAACATAAATACCAGAAATATTAGAACAGGAGGGGTTGTCCCAGGCATGCATCATTCCACCTGAAGCTGAGGCTTTGTTCTGCCTTGACTTTCACTCTGCCTGAAGACCGTTGTTGTTTTTATAAACGATGGTGTTAAATCCTGCTTGTCTGGTGGCTGCTGGGTGGTACTCCTGCTTTGTATCATGGAGAGAGAAGAGCTGGGCTCATGCCAGCAGAAAGAAGTTTTCTTTGTAGGATCAGGAAGGCTCCTGAAATGAGCCAGTGCTTGTCCTACTGAATCTGGTCTTCTCTAAGGCAGCAGACACGAAGGAGCCTTCTGCTACGCCCTGCAGCCACTCTGCCACTCTGTCCAGTCCACAGGATCTGGGAGCAGTGGACAGGCTTAGCCAGGGAGCAGCAGACCACCACTAGCAGCAGGTGCAAAACTTCTAGAAATGCAAAGGCACTGTCTAGAGGCTGTGGGGAGATGGTGCTGTGCCATCACCATCCTCACAGGCCACTTCAGGAACCCATACCCAGGTTCAAGACAACGGTTGTACCTGTGCAGCCTCGCAGCCTCCCACCCCATGCCATGGCTATATACATACACCACTGAAACTAGTCTGCACTGATACCCCCACTGCAAACTCCTAACTCAAAATAAGCATGAGGGCATCTGCCACATCCTGTAAGGAAATACTGATCTGGCCTCTCTCACATGAGACTATGTAATTACTCCACCTAACTCTAGACTGATGGATCTACTTAAGGAGGTTACACTACCCTTGAGGTAGTGGAGAAAAAGACATCATCAGATTATGCTGAGGTGGGGGTAGGAAAGCAGGTTTTGAGCATTATTTAGTACATTTTCAGGAAAGTTTTATGGGACACATGGAGAATCCAAAGATCATTTTCCTTCTCTTCTTCACTGTATTTCAAAGGTCAAGCTTACAACCTTTTGGCTATTGATGAGTTGGGCCCAGGTATGTGGGGCAAAATTCTGTCTCTGCTGAAGTCAAGAGAGTGTTGCCATTTATCTCAGCAAGTCATTAACTCTTTACTTTTTGTTCTGTGTTTCTAAATCAACATTGCCCTCAGGCTTGGGAATGCATTAAGATTTACACACAGTCATGAGTACACACACAAATGAAAGCAACAGAGAAAGGAACGATTTATTTTCAAGTCTCCCAGCTTTTAGCAATTTGTTCGGTCTTTGTTCTGTACATTAATTTTATTTTCAACAATATTCCCATTCTATGCAAGTTACAAAATGGATATCTGGGGAAAACTCAGGCTAGGTTTCACACTGGGTTTGTTGTTATGGATCCTACCAGGAATTTAAACATTGACTTTCTTGTTTTCCTTGACGGTTTTGTGTTGGGGTCTTTTTCTGCTCTTCACCACAGAGTTTCACTGGCAGTGCCTAGTAACTGCTGAAATGGATTTTAAGTTTTCACTGGGAAACATAACATTTAACACATCTAAGTGCCAGGTTCTACACACTGGCCACAATAACCCCATGCAGTGCTACAGGCTGGGGTCAGGGGCCAGGCAGAAAGGGACCTGGGGGTACTGGTTAATAGTAGGCTAAACATGAGCCAGCAGTGTGCTCAGGTGGCCAAGATGGCCAATGGCATCCTGGCATGTATCAGGAACAGTGTGGCCAGCAGGAGCAGGGAGGTCATTCTGCCCCTGTACACTGCATTGGTTAGGCTACACCTTGAGTACTGTGTCCAGTTCTGGGCCCCTCGGTTTAGGAAAGATGTTGACTTGCTGAAATGTGTCCAGAGAAGGGCAACAAAGTTGGGGAGGGGTTTGGAGCACAAGCCTCATGAGAAGAGGCTGAGGGAGTTGTGGTTGCTTAGCCTGGAGAAGTGGAGACTCAGGGGTGACCTTCTTGCTCTCTACAACTACCTGAAGGGAGGTTGTAGCCAGGTGGGGGTTGGTCTCTTCTCCCGGGCGGCCAGCACCAAAACAAGAGGACACAGTCTCAAGCTGTGCCAGGGGAGGTTTAGGCTGGATGTTAGGAAGAAGTTCTTCATAGAAAGAGTGATTGACCATTGGAATGTGCTGCCCAGGAAGGTGGTGGAGTCACCATTACTGGATGTGTTTAGGAAGAGACTGGGTGGGGTGCTTGGTGCCATGGTTTAGTTGATTAGATGTGTTGGGTGCTAGGTTGGACTCAATGATCTCAAAGGTCTTTTCCAACCTGGTCTATTCTGTTCTGGTCTGGTCTGTTCTATCTGAAAATTAAATTATTGTAAATAGAGATCAGTTGGTTGTACAGTATAAGACTGTATCATGAAAAGGTGCAAAAGGTCTCATTAATGGATGCATTGCTTGACTAAGAGTTTCCCCTCAACTTGCTGGTCAGAATGGCAAAGAACTTTCATTTGTGAAAATTAAAGTTGATAGAAAATTAATGTTCCAATTGCCCACCAGAGTGGACAGATCTCTTTTTTCACCAGAGAGATGGACATTGAGAAGAACATCATGCAACTTAGGGTAGGACCTTGTGAGAACCACCAGAAAAGGAGTTCTATCCAGGTGTTGAATAAACAAGTAGGGTTCAGGTTCATTCCTGGATTTCTTGCCAGGGTCATGTGCTGCTTCCATGTCTTGGTTTCATTCCATGAAATGGAGCTTGATCTTTTGCCTTCCTTATGTTTTGTTCATGTGTTGACACTTAGGTTTTAAACACTTTCCATGAAACAGAAAGTCCTGGGGACTTGATTTTGTCAGGTCCATTTAGTCCTGCTATGAATTAGTGTTATTAATTAGAGACAGTTCTGTATACATCTGTCATGTCCCAAAGTGTTAGTTGGCTCTTGGAGAACCTGTTGTCAACACTGTCAGTGCAAGGAAAATAGTTCCAGTTTTGAACTCTAAACACATTGGAGACCACTAGCAAATCAAAGCCTTCTCTCAAGGACTCTGTGAAATTCTCTGTAGTTTCTCTTTGACTTTCAGCAAAGAGAAATCCCACTGACACCCACTGCCTCCAGGACCAGAGTACATGCATACCCTCATGCACAGAGTGCAGTATGTGTGCACTCACAGCCTCTAAAAGGAATTAGCACTTCTGTGTGTGCAAAACAAAGGGGCAGCTGGTGTGGCTGCCTTGTGTTTACACACCTCATTCACCCAAACCTCTGTTAAATGCACTAATGAAACAAGGTGCTCTGAGGGAAAAGCCCATTTAACAGAATAACAAATCTCATTAAGCTCAGTGGAGCTGGAAATCTACTGCATAATAAATTAACTCTGATTTTGCAGCTTTCAACATACATTTTCAGGTCTGGACTGATACACTTTTAAGCTTTGCATGCAACTTGGCTAATAAACTCAGCATTGTTTTTAGTTCAGGTACATTGTGCTGATAGTTTTTCTCTGCTTCTGTAAGAGCAGCAGATTTATTGTTCTGTTCTCCTGCTAGAGGAGGAAAATATGTCATTACTGTAATGGCAGGAGCACTTGTGCATTTGTGTTCAAGAGTGAGACCACAAGATGGAAGGTGTCACCCAGACCCATAAGCAAAGGACTGTCCCTCTTCCAAAGACCTGGCAATCCTAGGCAGTCTAATAAAGTCCAGGTGTCCACAGATCAGAGAGAGGAGAAATGCTGTCTCAGAGTGGCACGGTCAGCTGCACACAAGCCCTTCTAGGCCAGGAAACAGTACGGCAGTATATGACTTGGTACAGGGCCCATAATAGTAAGCCAGGAGACAGGTTTTACTGATCTGGATGTAATTCAGGATGAATGTGGCTGTGCAACTTCCAGGCCAGATCTGGCATGTTCACTGCACAGTGGGAGCCTATCTGGGGCCTGTTCAATATTTCAGCTTTGGGCTCTTTCACGCAGTATAAGCATATGTTGTCTCCAGTGAGGCATGCAGCAGCTCTTGTCTTGAAACCATCCTGTTGGCTTGCTACCTGAGAGATACAGAATAGTCAACATGGTACAATTAATCTGAGCAACCTCCCTTGCAGTTATGGCTGCTGATTGACCACAGTGGCTACATGTATTAAACAGTGAAGCCACCAAACCAAACTACTTGAAAAGCTGAATTTCCATCCTGTGAAGCCAGAATGCACCCTGCAAAGCTCTTCACTGACAAGGCAGCTCAGTCAGGTTATGTAATTGCCACCCTCACAAGCTTTTCATCTTTGTCTGAGTGGTACTCGAAAGCAGTGAAGTTCTCTCCTGCCCTTGAAAATATCGATGAAACTCAGAGAGAGTGCTTACTGCTGAGTGTCCCACTGATCACAAGAAGCCAAGGGCACGCTGCCCCACTGCCAACAAGAAAAGAGCTGCTGGGAAGTCAGTCCCCCTCCTCTTTTAAGAAAAGGAATAAAAAAATCAGTGATTCTTTCAAGTATTCCCACCAACATTGTTTAGATTCTTTGGGTTGCAAATTCCTACTCTACCTGATGTAGGAGGTCCTGATCTAACCCAGAGGTTATTTCTTCATGGGTTGTATTCAGGAATAGTTGAAATGCACTCTCTGCCTTTCTATGGCAGGCTGGAGACGTTGCCTTGACCATCTGGACCTGCCAGTGGTGGTGTACTGAGCTCCTCAACACAGTATTTGCAACCTCCCAAGGCACCAGGTGGACTTGGGCTTGTGGGCCTGCTCTGCGTGACTGTGAGGCTCCAGTCTGAGCAAGCAATGGATCTGCCCTTGTGGGCTGACTGTGCACATGCTTTTCAAGGGCAACAAGGATGCAGACAGTCTAACTTACTGGGGTGAATCAATTCTGATGTAACTTCATGCATGTCACTAAAATTATACTTGCTCCAGGATCTGTAACATGCTGAGTACGTCAGTGAATTTATTGCTGTCTCTTATAGAGCAACTGAGATGTTTCTGTGAAAACTGTCAAGGGCAGAGCACCAGCATCCCCCCAGGTACATTTGAAAGGTTAGCTGGATGGTGTTATTAAAGCTCCATTAATACTTGGGGTCAGTAAACCCTCTGCAGAGTGCAGTCCAGAAATAGCAAGTGTGTAGGCGGAAGAGACCCCTGTGAGCAGAGCTGTAGTTGCTGGGATCTTCTCATCCTTTTGAGAAAATGACAAGTGCACTGGGGCCTGGAGTTCAGATCAATAGATATCTGTTTCTGCTCCCATTTCAGTCTGGGGCAGGGTAGAGCTATTCAGTGACAGGTAAGGACCAGGGCTGCCTGCTGCAGCCGGGCAGCACCCATCAGCATCGGTGCTTAGGAGACAGCTTAAAGTCAGGAACACAAAAGTGACAAAAAGGAGGAAAGCAGCTGGTCAGGGAGTTTGGTGTAAAACTCTGTTTATGTTTTGTGATGGTTTTGTGTTGTTTGTTTGGGTTTTGTTTGTTTGTTTTTCTAACCTTTAGGACAGCCTGAACAGGCTCTTTGCTTGCTCTTTTTCTCAGTTTCTTTGAACCTGTTACTATTTCTGGGCTTCTTGAAACCAGAAATATGTCAAGAGGCTAAAGGAAACGCGATGAGGGGAAGACAACAAAACCCATTAAGGGCTAGGAGAAGGGGTAAAGAAAACGGGACTAGGCTCTGCGATCACTGCCTCCTCTGGACACCACCGGAGCGTGGCTCGGCCCGGAGGGACAAGCGTGGGGGTCGCAGCCTCCGGTGAAGGGGACACGGTAGGCAGGGCAGCGGCAGGGCAGCCGGTACAGTGGACCCGACAGCCATCGCCTCAGCTGCCCCAGCTGCAGCTGCCAACGGGCAGGGCAGGGCAGGGCGGGGCGGACTGAAAGCCACGCCGTCGGCGCTGCATCCCAAAAAGGACCAGGTCGTGAAGACCTTACCCAGGCTGTGGCATTGAGGGGTTATGATAGTTCCAGAGCTGGTGCCTGAGGGGACCTTAGCTTCTGCCAGGTGAGGAACAGGTTCGAGGCCTCGTTCAGAGGTGGCAGCATGCCCCGGCCACTGAAGGGCTTGCCGGTGTAGTGGAGGTAAGGTGGCTTCACTCTCAGCTGTGGGCATTGGCAGTGCCCTCGTGTGCCGGCGCTCCCTTACAGGAGGCAGCTGCACTGTACGCGAGCAGCAGCCCCCTGCAGCTGGCATTCTGTGCAGGTCGGTTTGCCCTTTGGCTGTTGATCTCGCATGAGAGGAAAGGCCAAGTACAATTTGCGCAACAAATTAACAAGTTCCACCGGCGCCTGCTCCCGAGAGGATTTCCGTCAGTGGTCAGATCCTAATCATGATGTCCAGGGGATGTTTGCTGAGGCTGGTCCTGGCATCGTGGCTCTCTGCTGCACAGCCATGTACTATTCTGTTGTCCAGGTGGAAGGAAAGAGTCTGAAACATTTCCTTGTTCTCATCTGCATTCACAGTGTGTTAATGTTTGTGGGCAATGCTGTTTAGCTGTTCTAGATGTAGCTGGACTAAACTGTGAAGCTGGAGCAGCTTGTGAGGAAGGGGCAAGTTGCTGGTGGAGCGTTTTTGCAGGTCTGTGTGGCAGAGAAAAAGGAATTAATTATTAAATAGTGCAGAGAGAAAAGAAAAAAAATCCATGAACGGTATTTCTGCTGTGGTGCAATTCAGCTTGGTCAGATAACCTACTGAAGGAAAAGGGGGAAAAAAGGTGAAAAACATGCCAGACAATGCTTTATACAAAGTGTGTCCCTGGGCCTGTGCCTTAGCTCATGTTCCAGACCCTAGTATCCACATTAGGTGAGTTACTGCCAGAGATGGGAAGCAGAAGGGAGCGGAACTCCAGAGGTCTGTTTTATGAACATAAAATGTTTATTAAATAAGGAGAGTTTATATTCTACTGCTGCTTTAGGTTTGGGATGGTTCCCAAATAGCAGAGCTGAGTATAAGCAACTTCTGTACCGGTCACATAAACACCTTAAATGAACTTGGGTTAACCTTCTGTATTGTCATCTTTAGCAAGAGCCGGTTCATTGTTCCAGCCAGCCTCAAAGTCACAGCAGAGCACTGATGCTTGCAACATTTAAAATTCCTTAAAATGACAACTGCCACTGCACATAAAGCTCTCTGCACTCTGTTGTCTAATGTCTCTGCTCTTCTGCCACTTAGCAATTGCCACATTGGCATTTTAAATAATAAGTATTATCAATCTCCGAAACAATTAAGGTGCATTTTATTGCTTATTAGAGAGATGGAAGACTCATGGAGACTTTCTTTTTTGCACATGAGAGATTCACAGACTCCTTTGACAGTGGGCATTAAAATTGGAATTGGGCTCATCCATATTTCTGAAAGCATAAAGCAAAGATGAGTTCTCCTGGGTTGTGCTTAAAGCTTTGCAGTGAGACTCGGCAGCTTTCCCCAAGGTTCATAGGGGCGTCAGTTGATTACTTTGGATCTTTTCACAGTGTAAAAAGCATTGAAATGTGTGGGCATGCTTTAAGAGCTGTTGGCTGTGACTTTTTTTTGTGAATAGCACACAGCATTCTGTTAAGGCCGAGTTCAGACAGAGAAAAGCATCTTGTTTCCTTCTGTGTGCGTTTTTCGTAGAGGCTTCTCAAAGGACAACTCCTAAAATAAAACTGTTTACAATAACCTCCTCAGATGAAAACACTTCACTTCTAAGATTGAGCATGTTTTCACATCTTGCACTTCAGCTCAGATCTGCCTGGCTCTCATATTTTGCCCAAAGGCTTGATTATTGTTCCATTACTAATATAAATGGAGGAGCTTTTGTTTCAATTCAAGCTCTTCAAGTCATCAGGATCCTAGCTACTGAACTCTCATTTCTAGCTATAACTTTCTTGGGTTTGCTGCTTTTTAAAAGCTCTGTTCTGCTCACTCTATTATAACTTGGATGTAATGGTGTTTTCCCTCTTTTCATCGCTGTTCTTGCTTTGCCATACTCTTTATGGTGGAGCATACTGCTTGAATTCGCTGCAGTCCCACTTGACCCCTAGAGACTGCATAATTATGTTTGAAGAAAGATGTTGAGAGGATGGCAGTTCCCAATGCCCAAGAGGACAGCATCATTCATAGCAGTGGTTAGATTTGCTGCTAGGTACCACAAACTATTGTATGCATTGAGTGGATCCAGTTGCTTGCCTGTCAACTTGGTAATAAATGCGAGCATTTGTTATGGTTTATCTGCCTGTTCAGTGTTTCAGCACTGCACAAGTTCCACAAGTTTCCACAGTGCTCTAAATAAAATGAGGAAATGTCTATTTCCCTGCACTGGATGCAAATCAAGGAAGAGCTGCTTCTGACAGATCTCATAACTGTAGCAAAACAATGAAATAGTGTCACAGCTTCTTTACAGTGAACTTGGATTTTCTCCTCAGCATTCCTGTACCATTTTACTGTAGCATACATCTGCTAATTACAGCTCTGGTGAACAATCAAGGGCATTCAGAACTCAGTGCTGTTGCAGTATCTTCTTGTTTTTACTTAGAGTGTGAGAGATTAGCGACGCTGGTCTATGTCTGAGCTACTGAAGTGAAAGTGTCATTTTCCTAATAGAGTTCTGGTCTATGACTGCATTACTAATGGGCTGTTCACCCTACTTCCTAGGAACGACCTAGTTGAAGGTCTGACATTGAAAAAAAGTGATTAATATTTGCATGTAGAGGAAATGCACTGAATGGTTGTGGGGGGTTTTGTGTTTTGGTGAGTCCATAAGTAATAACATGCATTTTGGTAAATACTAGAGCTTTGATCCAGCAGACATGCTGGACAGAAACATCTCTTCCAAGGGTAGCTTTCAGGTCTCACTAATTTCTTTGAGGCTTAAGCATGTGTTTAAACTTAAGCTGATACAGCAAACTATATATCCTGGTTAGGAAGTGAAACCTGTATGCCAGTATTTGGCAGGATCATATCCATAACTGCATGTGTATTTACTTTGGAATATACCTTTGGCAGTTTAAAGGATGACCCTTCACAAAATTTAATGGGTAAATAACTGATAGAATTTTAGATTCTGAGTAGGCTTATGTGGAGTGAGTAGGACACACTTCATACAGCAGTCCTGCTGAAGCAACAGACTATCAAAACATACCAACAATGTTATTGGAATGTCTGCCATTATTATTGGCTGGTTGAGAATAACAATTTTCTTCATGCCTAATCTGAATTTGTCCCTCTATCTGTATATTTCAAAGGCATTTATTTTTGCAGCAGGCAGAGAATAGGCCTTTGTATAGACACTATTGCATCATTCTTCCTCCAAGGCCACCCGTAGTGGCATAAGTGAAGTTATAGTAGTCCAAATTAGTCATTGATGTATGGAATAGAAGCTGTAGAACTACTGGAGGGAACTTTCTTCCTGCTGTTATATTGTCATAGAACTGTTTCATCTACCTCCCCTGCCATGATATACAGTGTTTTCAAAAGGATTCAAACCCGCAGGCGACTTCTGCGCTCATCTCTAGTGCTTAAAATGTGACATGTAAATCAAGCAAGGGCAATTAGAAGCATGGCCAGGAGCGCTGCGAGCGCATGACTGAATGCTCGTAGGCAAGAGCATACTGTGCATTGAATGGCCATGGAGTTCAGTAGTGCATCTTTCCTGCTTTAAAGCCCTGTGTGTGCACATCTGCAAAATTCTGTGTTAGTTATCTCTGATCAGTGAGGAAGAAAGCTCTGAACCAGTGCCCCTCATGAGCAACATAAAATAGAAACTATCTCAGTGGGTCATACGATTCTGTGTTGGCTGTTTTCATGTCTGCTCTTTTGAAGTGTGCCTGCAACATGTGGTTATAAGCATCTATGACAAGAATCCCTGCTCTGGCTTATCAGACTTCAGCAGAGAAGGCTGTTGCTGTCTCACAAATGCATCCCATGTTCAGAGGAGGTGGTGTATTTGGGAAACTTGACTACTAGATTTCTAGGAATACCAAATGCAGATGTTTGAGGAGCCACTAGCCAGATGAGGCAAGCTGCCAAAAGAAGGACAAGGGCTCTTGTTATTCGAATCAGCAAGGGGAAATCTGAGTGTGTCATCATTCTGTTGAGAATCCAGACTTCTGCTGAGTAATTACACATAGAAACTCAAAACCTTCTGTGTGAACACCTGACCTACCTCGAGCAGTGAAACCTTATATCAGAGTTTCACAGGAGGCAAGTAACCAGATTGCTAACAAGAATAATTTGGGAATTAGGTAATGTAAATTTTATAAACCCAGTGGGGAGAAAGCTCACTTGAGTGAGCCATGAGGCTCTTTAGCAATTCCCTGCATTTCTGGAAACAGTATGCCTGCCCTGATGCTGGCCAGCTCACAGCCTGACCTCTGTTTTCCAGTTTTACCCACAGCTAACCCAGATACGGTAATCTGAACAAAAGAGAGGGCCCTGCATCAAAGCAGGCACAGATGTGTACTAATTTACTCCTTTACCCGTGGCCCCAAAGCTCTTTACTTCAACTGCAGGTAACCAGAGCCATGAGAATGTTGTGTCAGTCCCTTGAGTGTGGATTTTTGTTGGGTATCTAGCAGAAAAGCCCCTAAAGACATGTTTTTAATGTAGCAATATAGGTGCTTGGTTTGGTGGGGTTAATTATCCTAAGGTACTTCTCTGTATCCATGCTGCATAGAATCAGCACTTAGTGTTGTCCTTCCTCCTGCAGCAAGGACTTTTCATGCCAGTATATCTGAGCAGAAAACTGAGCCTATGTGTTCCTACTGGGAAACTGTAGTACCATATAAGTGACTCAAGTAGTCTGTCCACCAGCCTTGTACTCCTCCTTTTATGTGCTTTAAAGCAAAAGTGATTTATATTTTTCTTCTTTCCTTTTTTCCCCCTCCCTGGGCTTTATTTTTCTATAGACTAGCATCAGGGTTTTGGTTTTTTTTTATTTGTCCATGTGAAATACAGGAGGAAAGTCATTACTGGACCTAATACACCTTTTTTCCCTCCCAAACCAGAGAGAGGAGGAGAGAATAAATTAAAAGAAAACAACAACAACCAAACACCCAACCCAAGCAAACAAACCAACAAAAACACCCCAGAAAGTTTCTTCTTAGACTCATAGAACCAATAAGGTTGGAAAAGACCTCAAAGATCATCAAGTCCAACCTGTCACCCAAGACCTCATGACTACTAAACCGTGGCACCAAGTGCCACGTCCAATCCCCTCTTGAACACCTCCAGGGGTGGTGACTCTACCACCTCCCTGGGCAGCACATTCCAATGGCCAACAACTCTCTCTGTGAAGAGCTTTCTTTTCATCTCCAGCCTAAACTTCCCCTGGCACAGCTTAAGACTGTGTCCTCTTGTTCAGGTGCTGGTTGCCTGGGAGAAGAGACCAACCCTCCTCCTGGCTACAACCTCCCTTCAGGTAAACTAAATTGACTTCTTATAAATAAATACTAAGGTTATCCTTGTGAGACTAGATTATGAGTTTACTGACTGCACATGCTGCTCTTGATCTGTTTGGATACAAAGGCACTGCTTGGTCAATAATGGTGGGTTTAGGAGTGCTACAATGCAAATGAATGATGGCACAAACTGTGCTCAAATAGAGGTAGCAGTATATATGCACAGACTGGGTGCTAGAGCAAATTAATTCAACCCCTAGGGAAAAAAAAAATCTAACAAAACTAAGCCAAACAAAACCCCCACACCCCCCAATTTCATTACAGCCAGATCCAACTGAAAAGAAATGCTCACTTTTTACTTTTCAGAGGCTTATTAAACTTTGACAGAGCATGGTATACAGTAGAAGGAGGATGTACTGTGCATAGGTAATCATTGGCCTTAAATGCTCTCTGTGGGCACAGCTGAGGAAAAGGAAGAAACCAGAATAACAGAAGTCCAGAGAGGTGAAATATGTAAAACAACAGAGCCTGTCCTAAAGACTCCCACAAAACCAAATACTGTGGCAGGTGTGGAGCCTTTACAGGTTTTGGGTTAAGTTGTGGTTGGAACAATTACAGACTTGGAAAAGAAACCTTTCAGCCTGGGAAGTAAATTTGGTTTAGTTGTGTGTAGGCTTAATGTTCTTCTTGCCTCTAGTCAGTAGCCATCTTTGCCTGAAAATGACAACAGCTTGACATCCAAGATGAACTGCTTGGCTTTGGTACCTCTCTTGCATGTCTCAGTGCTGCTCCTCCATGCTGCAGTACATCCAGTCCCCTGAGGTGCATGCAGGTCTAACACAAGCTTTGGGTTGAATGTTTGCTGGCTTAAGTCTCCCCAATCCCCAGTTAAGGAGCAGACATGGGACTTAGTGAGCAAAGGCAACTCCTCTGAAATGAATAATGGTAAATGTGTAGACAATTCACAGCCTTTATTTAGCTCTCTGTGCATCCCACACTTACACACATGTGAAACCTACCACCTCTAGTCATTTCAGACATGAATATGGAAGCCAACCTTGTTCAGTTACTCTATCAGGCAAATATTGTACATATTTTACAACCAACCAACCGTGGGTGTAATGATGCTGCTGAGAACCCGTTGCTGTTGGTCAGAGCCCAGTGTGCTAAACACTGTACAAGAGAAAACAGCCTTGCCTAGAAGAGCTTCCAGTCAAACTGTGGATTCCAAATGGGTATAGGAAGTGAGGGGAAATGTTTTGGTAATAGTTGAACTGTCTGTCGAAGGTGCCTGGTGGTTGTCCCAGGAAAAGAGAGATCCAATGAAGAGCAGCTCTGATATTTGCACTTGCCAAGTCTCCTTTCTTGCACAGCTACTGTTAGGCAGAAATGTCTGTGCAGGAGGCAGAAATCTCTCTCTGTGTATAGCTTTTTTAGTGTTATATATATGTATGTTAGTGGTAGTAATTACACTGTTTTAAAGAAGAATCATAAATAATGAAGGAAGAACGAGCTGTAGGCGACCTAATTAAAAACCTGCTCTCTTTATGAGTTAGCAAGGTAATCTAAGTCAACCTCTGGCTCTAAAGATTTCCACTGTGCTGCAAGGGAAATTAATCATCTGTTAAAGTATTTTCTTTAACTCTTCACCCTGGCAAAAGAGTATTGGCTTGAAGTAGATTTTGGAAGAAGCTGAATAGGTGCATCTGGGATCGTTTCTTTTATCTTTTATTAATGTGGTGGTATGTATTGGAAAGAAACACCCTGCATATTGTTTCCTGTATGGCTACCTACTAGTCTGGGGTGCTTCACACTAAGTAACCTGCATCCAGGGCAAACTCTTCTCCTGGATCCTTCTCCTTTTGTATCCAGCGCTTCTGATAAAACCTTTTCTCAATTTTAACTTCTCTTTACTGATAAGTTGTTTTACTGTCAGTCTGAGATAACTATTACAGGTTTTAAACAGTGAATTTATTCTTGGGTTTTGATAATAGCCCTGGCTGGGAAGTGTGGGGGGAACAGAGGGATCAGTAATTTTCTAGGAATATTCATGCTTTTAAACATTCCACCGCTGAATGAAGTAGATCTTCATTGAAAGTTACTGTGTGCCAACATTACATGGACCAAATGGGACAGATATTGCAATATTTGGAGCCTCTACTGCAGTGTAGATGATGACTTGGATTTATAAAGATCTGTCTAAGATAGCTTTCTGGGTCTTTCTTTCTGTGATGAGAGGACATACAAGAAAATAAATCTCCTGTATGACTAAGCCAACTCCTTGTGAAAACAGGCATTACTCATTTAGAGTCTGCAGGATTTTAGTCAAGTTGGGCTCAGCTGTAAATCTGTCCCAGGGTATTTTCTGTGTGTGGAAAGAGGGTCAGCATTGTGATTTTTGTCTTAAAGTATTTACATTTTCATGACATTTCTGTAATAATTTGGGAAGAGGGAGATTTGTAAAGTGAAGGGAAAAGATAATTAGGCTTTATGTAGCAACCAAGCATGCGAGGCTCTCTTGAATTATTAAACTTAATTAGTTTCATTTATTATTCCTGCAGGCTGCAAATACCAGTATTAAATGTGTGGTATGTTTGATCTGGTAGGCACACAGGTTTGCTAATACACTGCAGTGCCACTGAACTTCCAAATAACCTCATGGTTCTGCTCTGCTCTCGTTGTATGAATAGCATGTGTATTTTCATACAGTGCTGGCAGAAAAGGAGAGCATCTTAAAATCCAGTCAGCACTGTATGATACATCAATAGTCCAGTGGTTATTTTAGTCTGTATTTCTGAGGTTATTTTGATCCTTGTATCACAAAAGCCTGTATATGTGCAGAACAGTAGTCACTGATTGCAAGTTCCTGGGTAAAACCTTGCTATAGATGGCATTTCTCCTGCCTTCTGAAGAGTGATGTTTTTCTTTGGCTTATAGTTAGCAACCTCTTGGGGTCTTCATTATGTCTTGATAAATAATACAGCTATGGTCTCATGCTGAGAAAATGCTTCCTCTCATTCTTCTTGTGTATATGACGATTTGATCCCTGCTCTGTGTTATGCTCCTGAAAGCGACAAAGGAGAAAACAGTTTTAGCTGGTATGGGTAAGGAACAGCCTGTACAAAGACTAAAAGACTGGCACAGAGCTTGTCAGTTGGTGGAAGGAAGGATTTGTATTTATAAGAAGCTGATCTTGATAAGTAGGGAGATGTCAGGTAGCAATGGAAAAAACCTGGCTACAGGGCCTCAAATCATGATCATGCTGTTGGCTGCCAGCTGCAGATTCCTTAGAGTCAAATGGCTATGGACACCAGGTCTAGCATACCATCACCAGCTTGATACTCTGCAACTCTGAGTATGTAAAGGTGACTGCAGCCAGGAAGGGGTTGGTCTCTTCCCTAGCAACCAGCACCAGAACAAGGGGACACAGTCTCAAGCTACACCAGGGGAAGTTTAGGCTCGAGGTGAGGAGAAAGTTCTTCACTGAGAGAGTCGTTTGCCATTGGAATGTGCTGCCCAGGCAGGTGGTGAAGTCACCATCCCTGGAGGTGTTCAAGAGGGGATTGGACGTGGCACTTGGTGCCATGGTTTAGTCATGAGGTCTGTGGTGACAGGTTGGACTTGATGATCTTTGAGGTCTCTTCCAACCTTGGTGATACTGTGATGTAAGTTCAAGAGCATCCTTCCTGATCTTGAGAGCTAATGACCCTCTGAAATGAAAGGATAGAAGAAGGTGTGGAGATACTATCTGGTGTAGAGTAGGAATGGATTTGTTGCATGGGACATTTCTTTACATACTCACTTTTTCAAAGAAGACCTTCCAGAATTCCAGGTTTTTTTGCAAGCACTAACTTCCCAGATAGCTATTTCCAGAAGGCTATAAAACACTTCCAAAGCAGGAGGATGAACAGCTAAAAACAGGAGTGCAGACTTGAAAGGCAGAACTGTACTGAAGCAGGCCCATCTTAGTCACTTAAAAATTCATTGAAGTCTACAGTTACTTGATTTTGCAGAGAACAGAACCTCCCAGCCCAGCTGACATTTCAGTACTTTATCTTCCTTTTGTGGCTCAGGTGAGACTTTTCTAACCTTCACAAAACAGTGGCTTGCTTCACCTTCTTTCTTGTGACCAAAGCTAGATTAAAATAATGTTCCTCTGCAGAGCTCTTAGATCCATTTTACACTTAATTGGTAGTCATGGTTGCTCAAGAAAAGAAGAATAATAAAAGTCACTCTTAATTGTGGGCCTGTCCCTTGCTGTGTCAACTGGTCATCATCTTTACTGTTAATTTCTTGTTTTGGCAGTGTGGCATGCACTTTATCTTAGAATCATAGAATCAATAAGGTTGGAAAAGATCTTGTTGTATTCTAGTTGCACATTAAAGTGTTGCAAAAGAATTAGTCTTGTATATTATTAGAGGCAGTGAAAAGCAAGAAGGCAATTCTCACATCAAAGAGTTAATGCTAGCTAGAAGACAATAGTCCATTTAGATGGAAAAGAACATGAATTTTGTCAGAAATTTGATGGAAAACCAAACTGGGGAGAGAGAGAGATGGAAGGAGAAAGAATTGAATGATGGAGTTTTGCCACTCTCCAGTATTTCAGCACAATTCATACCTGCAGTGGCACTCCCTGAGTGATGCTTTCCAGTCATACCAGCTGGCTTTTAAATTCTTCTCATGTTCCAGGGATTTCAGTATTCCCATATGATTGCACTGCATTAGTGCTGTCATAATGTCACAGCTTGCTGTTGGAACTGGATTCCAATTGCTTTCTTCTCTAGCTTTGTCTCTCACTTTCTTTCTCTCTCCCTTTACACTATGTTCATATCACCACCCTGAATAAGGAAGATGGAGGAAACAGAGCACCCAGTGTTTTGAGATGGGTAGAATGTGACCCTTAATGACTTGTCTCAAACAAGGTGTGACATACCTGGTGTTAAATAGACAAGTTGATGGCCTTAATAGCTCTGGAGGAGAGCTGCTGGCTTAACAGTTAGAAGATTTCCTTCTTTAAAATCGTGGTTAACAGCACCATTGCTCATCAGGCGCTTGGTGCACACCTCTGTGATTTGAAGACACTGCACATCCCCCTGCCAAAAGAGTATAGAAGGACCACAACTTCAGGGGTCTGTGTGTTGCATTTACCGCAGAAGACCTTGTTGGAACCTAGACCTGCCCCAAAAAGCTCAGCCTATTCCTGTGACATCGTTGCTGGATCCAAGGAGTAGTGATATTTTCTCTCTGTTTCTTTTCCTCTCTCCTTTTTCTTCCTGTTTTTCCTCTGTTCTGGTCTGTTACTGAGTGTTTTCACTGGCTTAAATGAGCCCAACTCATCAGTCATTTAGGATTCCTCCCAGGGAATTTTTGGCTCTAATCACAAACCCCCCCACTACCCAGGGCTGTCTCAGGATACCCAGTGATGACAGTGGCCTAGGTGGGAGGATGTCCTTCATACACAGCATAAAGCACAAAGATGATTTTGCAAGGGATTTGTTGATACCAGCTGCAGAGAGGAGAGATGACAGGAAAGTCTCAAGCAATAGTGAAAATTCCATCATGGACATAAAAGCCTTTAAGGAAAGTGCCTGCCAATGAAGCAGAGATAAACCACTGAGAACTGTACTAAAAAACTTACCCTGAGAACTTTATTTGTTGACAAGGAAGTAAATTCTTTTATCAAAACAGCTGCATCTAATAGTAGTTACTATGCTTGGATCTCTTTATGGTATGGGATGCTGTAAAATACCCTGAGTCCTTCATCAGAACTGGGCATGATACAGGTAACTGCTAACAGGCAGCTCCTGCTTTCTCTGAAGCAGTCCCAAACTCAGTGCTGATGCTATACTGGTGTTGAGTGGTGTGAAAAGCTGTTTACAGCAGTTAACTTTGAGCATCTTTAGTATTATCTTTAATACTGCCTTTAAGATGAACTTTCAATTATTTATTTCTCAGTGGAAACTGGATCTGTGTACTCAGCAGATGCTCAGCTTCTGTCAGGAACTGAACCCTAATTAATTCATATTCCCTTTTGTGTGTGTGTGTACTCTCTGAATGTTTTTCCAGTGTGGCTGAAGCTCTTGAATTTAAAAACACTTTGTAAGATCAAAACATCTGAAAATGTGCTTTTAAAAATTCAGTTACTGTGTGAATGTAAAATTAGATTTTTCAAGAAAAATAAATCTGTGATCATTTGCCAGATTTATGTTCCCTCAGAAATCCAGACAGAAAGTCAGACACTTGTGGATTGGGTAAAGCACAGCCCACATCTAGCAAGGAGTCAGAGATGCAGTAAACACACATAAACAAACTGTTGACAGGAAGCATGTTAATCTTTGATTTGAAGCTCAGATTAGAAAAGTGGCTCAGTTGCTTCCAAACATAAGGCAAATTTATTGGTGAAAACTAACACAGGAAACATCCTGGAATATCTCACTGTATTCTTGGCTCCAAATTCTATCATCCAGCATAGCTCTGTCCCAACTGTTACTCCTTTGAAGATCAGCGTAATGTAAATGACTGTAAAGTGTTTTTTATTGAGGGCCCAAATGCCCCCACTTCATTTGAAGCCCCAACAGAACAAAAAGGCTATCCAAGCCCCCAGAGCGCTCTGCAGTGCAACATTAATGTAGTTTCGAGGTCTTCTGTTCCTGTCTTCTTAACAGAAACCATTCAAACCAGTGAGGTTCTGTTTGGGATTGAGCAGTGTGACCTGGCCAGGTGAAATACAGACTTTATAAAACATTTAGCCATGGAAGAAGTAACACTTGGCACCTTGGCTCCTCTTCCTGACTGAATGACCAATGAAGGCAGATAAAATGCAGAGTCAGAAGGGGGTTGTTCTATACTTGTGAATATATGCACAAGTGTAGTGGGAATAAACTGAAGTTGTGATAGCAGACCCTCTTCAAACTAGTAGGTGTCAAGAAGCAAAAAACCCCAAACAAATCCAATGGCTGCTGTTCCCTGACAGACTTGGTTTGCTATCGTTTACTGGGCGAGAAACACCCAAAGAAGGACATGCTGGGGGGAAAAAAGGCTGGCAAAGAGGGTGACAAATCTGCTCACTGTGGACTAACAACGTTGTTCCTGTCTTATTAAAGGTAATAAGCTTCTGTGAGAAGTGAGCACCTGTCAGAGAAGATTTTTGTCAGGGAATAGAGGGAAGCCTCCAGCCTGCCCCCCTGCTGCACAGCAAGGGGGAATACTGAATGCTGCCTGCATGCTGAATTCAGTCAACGTGTGCCTCATCTTTTTATTGACATGCTGAACAGATCTCCAGCATTTCTTATTTGACAAAGCACGTTAATACACTGCTTCATGTCAGATGATGCAAATGGAATAATAAAGGGTGGTTCCAGTTAACTGACTTGCTGGTGTGAGAGAGGAGAGTGGCTGTTATTATTTTCCAGTGCCATGCTGTGATTTTTCTGTGTCCTTGTAAAACAGGTCTCCTGTGTAATCCCCCAATAGTGAGGAATTTGCCTTCTTTCCTCATTTTAAAATCAGTTTGAAGTAACAAAAAAAGTGTGTATTCTGGACCATAGGTGGTGTTAAAATAAGTCAGGCAAGAGCTTTTCAAGCCACCGTATTGGCAGTCATGTCTTGGAGAGATGCTGCTGCTAGCTGTGGAGCTGTTCTTTTTTGTAAGACTTAGCAGTCAAAAAAATGAAGTTAACTTTCTATAGCGGGCACTAATGAGACCTCTAGAAATGAGTCTGACATGTAGCTACCTAATGCTGGTGGTATTTAGGATGGTGGGTGGGGTGGACAGAATGCCATTAGGAAACTGGGGGCAAAGAAGGAGCAAAATTGTCACCTGACTTTGTTCTGTGTATTCCAGTCTTTGCTAAATGCGTTAAGTACTAGTCCTGTACTAGCAGAGGAGTTAGGCTTTGCAAACAATGAGTGGCTAAGTTCCTTTGACTCCCAAATCCAAAGTCAAAATAACCTGTGAGCGAGCAACCTTTGCAGTGAATATTAAATAAAGTAAATATTAAATTAGACAAGGGATCATTACAACATCTGAGCTTCATGTAGACCTTCAAACTGACCTGTTAGCTTAGAAAGCTTACTTACAGCACACATTTTGTACTGAAATAATGAAAGCAGCAGAGGTTTAGTATTCCATAGGAAGTATACCTGTTTACTTACAGAGAAAGCAATTTCCTCTGAAGACTTGGAGAAGAGCCTCTTAAACTTATTTCAGTAAGTTTAGTTTATTCACAGCAGGCTAAGGGCCTAACCTGTTTCTGAGACAAAATTAAAAGCCTGAAGGAAGGATTTGGTCAGTCATTTGGAAAGATGTTCTTAAAGTTCATAATTCAATAGAGTATAAGCAGGATTGGGGACAGGGAAGCCACTTACCATGATGACATTGACTGTCCTAAGGACTAAAATCAGAAGAGAGGGCTTAAAGCAGTGCAGACATTAATGGACCATTGAAGAGCAGCTGTGATCCAGAGCACATTCCAGTTTGTTGGTATAGTCTGATCAGTACCAGGTACTACAGCAGTGCAGGCAATGTCTTCACCTTAATTCAGTGTTGCTTGCTGACCTGCAGGATGGCAGAGAGGATCCAGCTGTTCTCAGCAATGTTTGTATTAAATATTGAAAAAGACATGTTGGTGTTATAGGAAAACAAACAAACAAACCCAAACAAACCCCAAAACAACAACAAAAAGCAACCAACCAAAAAAATGGTGTTTTAACTGGCCCCAGTTTTCCTGAAATCACAGAATGTTAGGAGTTGGGAGGGACCTCAAAAGATCATCCAATCCAGAGCAGGATTACGTAGAGCAGATCACACAGGAAATCAGCAAGAGTGTAGTCCTTAAACTAAAGGCTTTAGGCATAAAGATACAAACAAGACAAAAAATAATACCCTCTGCCCTTATCCCCCCTTCCCCCTGCTCTGTTTCTCTACTTGGTGCCTGGGAGAAGGGGCATGGTGCTGGCACATGAGGAAGATAGTGCCATGGAGCTTGCAGAGCTGGAAGCAGGATGGTGTGATGTTTAATACCTTGACAAAGTCTCTGCTTCACTACAGTGACTTGTAGCTCATGCCTTGCTTTCCTGGAGCTCTTAAGGGTATGATACGAAGCTTGCTGTGGACTTGGCAGTGTGGCAAAACAGCTGTCACCTGCAAGGATCTGTCAGCCCTAAAAATACTGGATGTATATTTTGAAATGGGTTTTGTAATTGCCCTGTTGTTGCCCTGAGCAGATGTGCATATTAGAACTGCTGAAAAGTCTCTTAAATAAGGTCAATAAATGCACAAGTGAAAAAGATGGTTTGAAACCACTGGGACCATCCTTAAAATCGTGACAAGTTAGTTTTGAGCCCAGTTCTTCACTGGTGTAGAGAGGCAGCATTCTACTGAATTCAGTGAAGCTGGCCCAGTTTTCATTTGTACAAAAGCAGAGCTTTGTCCTCTCATGTGGCTTTGCTCAGTACCTTTTGGTGTCAGGTGTGTGTGTGTGTTTGCAGTGAGTGATGCAGTGGAGCTGCAGTGAGTGATGCAGTGGAGCTGCACTGAGTTCATCGTGAGGTGGTTAGTGAAGCACTCCTAGAAGTTGAGTAAAGTTGATTATTAGAACGGTGTTCTTCCTCAACCCTGTGTGGACATGCAGTTGAGGGGTGGTGGTGATGGGAATGATGGAGATCATCCAGCTGCTTGGAGAGAGAGAAAACATGTGAAAATATTTCTATATAGTAAGTTTTGGTCTATGCTTGCAGCACTGCACATTTTATAGCCTTCTTCCTCTAAACATATCCTTGAAAGATTAATCTTCTCCATGAGAAAATTACCACACAGTCTGTTATAAGACTATACATCTTTAAAGTGTCATAGTGCCTTGGGGTATGAGATTGTCTTTTTTCTTTGGAACACCCTTTGCTAGCCAATCTAGACAAGGTAGCTGCTTGACAAAGAGAAGCTTTGGGGTTTCAGTTTTACGAACTCCCTCCCTGACGCCTTGCATGAAGCTGTTCATTTCTTTGGTCATAAACAAAAGACTGAAGCAGAATGACTTCTGGGCAGATGTTATGTATGATGAAATCTTAGTTTAGGGATTTATTCTCTGCTTGGTATTCAAGGCCTGAGTCTGATTCCTCAGATGTGGAAAATGTTCAGTGTGTTCCTCTTAAGAACAGTGAAAGAGAGCTTTCAGGTGACAGGGAACACATTTGCTGTCCACTTGCACACTCAGAGTTTTGTTGTTTTGCCATCACATTCTTTATTCTAGTTCCTGTTCCCCAAAACCTATGGCATGAAAATACATCACCTGTTGTATTTCATGCCTACTGTGCTCTGTAAATAGTGGTGGGAGGCAGAGTAGAGATGACCTTTTCAGGTTGCTAAATAACTCTGTATGTTGCAGTACCCTGGAAACATTAAAATGCTCCTTAATGTAAAGATCACATCTCTAATGAGAGTAGAAGATTTTCTGTCTTACTGTAATAGTTTTGGTCCTCAGCCTGCAAGCTGGGTCACATCTGAAACACAAGGAAACAGCCTGTGAAAATAAGCAGTCATCAGTGGTTCTCCTGGCAGATCTTGGCCTGTTATGAAACCACTGGACCAAAGCTCTGTCAAGTGATGTCATACTATATTTGTGTGTTCTTGAGCCTCCTTTAGTTTGAATGGGATACAGCAGGGATATAGCACTGCCTTTCCTTGGAGCCCCCAGCTTGTTTCTGAGCTCAGAATCAGTCTGTAATCTCTCCTCCATGTGGAAGTCACTGTTAGGATGAATGCTTCTTAGCCTCACTTCATAGATGCTCCTTCTCCTAGCACCCATTTTCCAGTCCCATTGAGTTTACAATTCACCTCTCAAAGAGCAGATGATGCTCAAGTCATGCAGGGTTTAAGTCACTATCCTTAACTCCTCTGAGCAAACAAGTGACACCTTTTTGGCACCCTTTGCTATCAGTGCATCAGCTGCAGTTTTGTATTCTCCTGAGACTTTTATCTCAATGAGGCAGCCAAAGGGAACAGCAAACAGCCAAAATCCATGTTGTGTCAAAGTGAAAATTCTATATTCAGAGAGTCCCCACATGCTCACAGGCTTCATGGGCAGATCTACAGCTGGAAATCTGACAACAGTGCTCACTCAAGGTGCCCTTGGATCTTTCAGAGGTCTGAAGTTGTTGTGCATCCAGCACCATGAACAGAGGGCTTTGGAAGGAAGAAGACTAAAACAAAGGTGTATTGAGCCTTATTGCTGGGATCTGCTGTTAGCCTGTCTTAGGCATCAAACACTGCTTTTACTTCTGCTGACCAGGAGCAATTTGAGTACAGAAATTGGTGCTGTCCTGGGTTCAGAACTAATTTCCTTTCCCTGCCCAGTCCTCCTCCTCACTTTAAATCTTGCCTATATGCTGTCAGTGTCCCAGATCAAGCAAAGTGTCTGTAGGGAACTTTATATCAGCAAGAGTAGTAGCCCTATGTCTATGGAGACATCTGAATTTCTGGTTACCATCCAGTGCATTTCTGTAAATAGCTGATACTCAGCTTCAGAGCACATAAAAAATTCAAAGAATCACTAAATGCTAAGTAAAAAAAAACTAAAATAATACAAGGGAGTTGTCTGTATTCAGTGAAATTATTGAAGCAATAAAGAATAATGCTTTTGCAGATGAGGCTCCAGACCAAGAAGTGCAGAGCAGATCAATAATGTCATACTTCTTGCCAGAATCAAAATACTTGTGGAAATAGCTGTGGAGTGAAGGGGGAAAGGTTAATTTCAATCAGTCATTCTTGTTGTATAATGCAGTAGCACAGACCAAACTAACTCCCTTGCTGGGGACTTTAAGAACTTGAAGAGCATTTAATCAAAAATGTTGAGCCATTGTGTATCCTGAAGGCTCCTTAGAAAGGGAGTGTGTGGTGGGTACAGGAGAGGCAGGCAGTGTGTGGTGGGTACAGGAGAGGCAGGCTGAACCAGCAAGTTTGTATCAGGTTCTGGATGCTTTCTTTGCATGTCTACATGCAAAAAGCATGTTCCTAAAGCTACAAGTCTGACTTTTTGTTCAGAGCATCTTCACTGCATATTCAGCCTGTGACTGCCAGTGAAATGGTAAGAGAAGTGCCCAGTCAAGGTGCAGTGGCCAGGAGGAACTTGCTTGTGTTTGTAAGGTGATATTGCACTAGAGTCCATCTGTGACCCATTCCCCACTCTGCCAGCTGTTAGAGGTGCTCAGTGTTAGGTGGGCCTGTTCTTGGGTAGTTTCAGTAGTTAGCACATGCTTAGAGCAGATGAAAGCTGCAATGAAATTAAATTAACTGCTTAGAAAACTTGTAGTAGAACTGAGAGCTGAAAACAAATCTCATGAATTCTAGCCCCATACCTTTATAGCCAAGCTGCCCTTTATAGACAGGCACCAAGTTAATGCAGGCATGCAAACTTTGGATTAGAATTGCTCCCTCAACCTTGCTGTGATTGAGAGCAGCTCAGGTTAATGTGTCTGGAATTGGAAGACTTACAAAATGGTAATTCATAATACAATAGAGGGAGAGAATTGGCCATCAAGTATGCCCTGGATATGGTTCAGAAGAGACTTTGCAGCTGCACAGAAGCTTTGCAGATGCACAGCATCAGGCAATGCTCTGAACGTTGTGCTGGTCTGTTTAAGTGATCCCTACTTTGAATGCATCTATAGAACCTCGCTTCCCCAGGTGTGAGGTAAAACTACCTCTTGGAATTTTCCTGCCTGTGAAAAAAATCTTTATGTTTTTCTTTTAAAAAGTGGAACATGATCTTTGGCTTTTGCCCTACAGAATAATGCAACAGAAATTATTGTTGCTGTGGTACATGCACTCTCTGAAGCAACCTGTATTGATCAAGAGGATGTGGCAATTTTTGTCTTGTTTGGATGTATTTTATTGATGAAATGATTCCAGTTTCAGCAGCTTTTCAGGCTTTCAAATGCAAGTTAATTCTCCTGTGGAACAAAATGAACTTTTTTTTAATGTAGAATCATAGAATTGTCAGGTTTGGAAGGGACCTCAAGGATCATCCAACCCCCCTGCCATGGGCAGGGACACCTCACACTAGATCTGGCTGCTCAGAGCCCCATCCAGCCTGGTCTCAAAAACTTCCAGGGATGAGTCTTCTGCCACTTCCCTGGGCAACCTGTTCCAGTGTCTCACCACCCTCATGGGGAAGAACTTCCTGACATCCAGTCTGAATCTACCCATTTCTAGTTTTGCTCCATTCCCCCTAGTTCTATCACTACCTGACATCCAGAAAACTCCCTCCCCAGCTTTCCTGTAGGCCCCCTTAAGATACTGGAAGGCCACAATAAGGACTTCTCAGAGCTTTCTCTTCTCCAGACTGAATAGCCCCAACTCTCACAGTCTGTCTCCATAGGAGAGGTGCTCCAGCCCTCTAATCATCCTCATGGCCCTTCTCTGGACACATTCCAGCACCTCCATAGCTTTCTTGTAAAGTGAATTTGGAGTTTCCATAACTAATATCTTCAAGATGAAAGCCCAGTTTTGTGTGGGACACCAAGCTACTCATGCTCTCTTAAACTGCACATAGAGGTTCATATGATAGGTCATTTTTCATCCCAGATATGCCTGACTTAACACAGGAAATTGAACTGATGTCTTCATTCATCCTATGATAAGTCAACTCACTCTCTGTATTTACTTCTTTTCTTTAGGAAGAAAAAAAGACAAGTTCAAGCTAATTCATTGCCACAGAATACTTGATAAAATAGCACACTTCTGCAGGGTGCAACTGAAGCAGAAAAGTTGTGATTACAGTCAGGCTGCCTTGCAGTTCTCTTGAAGGTCATCTAAAGACTTGAAGCACTTGGAGTTTTGGAACGAAAGCTGTCGTCTTTATTCATTTTGAGTAATAGTAGAAGGAACTAGAATTATAAATTGAAATTCAGTTCTTCTTCCTTCAGCTACTGAATAAAAAAAAAAAAAGAAAAAGAGAAAGAAAAAAAAAGGAAAGTTGTATAAAATGAGATCCATCTTCTGATTACTCGGAACAGAATTTTCAGCCTCTCATAAGGCAGGTCAAACAATGCCCAGTAAGTTTCCCTTCCTTTCCTTAGGCCATTAGAGAATTAAATTGATTGCATCATTTTCAGCATCATTTCACAACAGTCAATAGTCCATCTTCCAAATTGTATCAGTGCCTCTTACCATAATACCCATCTGGAAAAAGGAGCAGCTGCCCCTTCCTGATACACGAGGCGTTTGAAATTCTCCTACAGAAAATTATTCAAACAAAAACAGTAAAATGACAGCAATTTACCAGCTCTTTTCTCCTGCAAATAGATTCTTCTGTGAGGGGAAAAAAAAATAAATAAATAATTATTTGCTCTTCTTTTTTTCTTCCCCCATCAAGTAGCCTAAATTCACCATTATGTAGAGAAGTTTAGATCACACACAGTGACTGCGCTGTAATAGTCACATAGGCACTGAATAAAGCAAAGACAAGAAGTCGGCTTGAAGGCTGGGAGGAATCCATTCTGACAGTGTGCTGCTCTGTTGCACTGTTATGCCTTCTTACCTGGGGGCTTATTTAATGGTGGAAGGGGAAAAAAGTTCCAGCCTGTCTTGTGTATGCCTTGGGAATGAAGCAGGAAGGGCAGTAGGAACTGGAATAGTAACAGTGGCTCAAAATGTGGGGGAGGCAGGGTAGATTGTGCCCCATGTGCCCTTGCACTGCTTTGGTTACAATCCTCATCAGTCACCAGGGCTTAGTGATTTCATGCCCAGCACCATGCTAATGCCAGTACTGGGGTTCTGGTTTTGGCCCTCAGGTGGTAGATACTTGTTCAGACATCGAGTGTGTTTGGTTTGAGGGGTAGATGTGCCCTAAGTGTAACAGAGCTGGAGATAAAGTGATGCTAATGCTGCTGGTGGTCAATATTAATCTATAGTGTTTTGGTTTTTCTTGATCTCAGTCAATGTTGCCTCACCTGTACCCTCCCCAGAATACATACATTTGGACAGCACAGTAACATTCCCTCCTGTGATTACAATGCCTGAGTAAGTCCTTGCTCCACAGAAGATGCTGGGCATGCTGATTTAAATCCTCCTGCTGGACCAGTCTGGCTGCAGTAACCACATTATTTTGATCCAGACCACTGTTAACAGCCTGGTAACAGAAAATCCCCTTTGGGACTGAGATTTGAATGAGGAAAAGTGAAATCTTGATTTAGAAAAAGTCAATAGTGTATTAACCTGCCAGTTTAGGAGGTACTCACCCCACTGTGAATACAAACCTGCTCTTAATGAGAGTGCAGATACTGTAAGGGACCATTTTATAAGTGAAAACAGCTGCTTCAGCAGGGGCTATCCTCTGTTAAATTGTGAGATTACCACTTCAGGTGATGCAGGAAGGGGAGAGGAGTCCTCTGCTTGTCTAAGAAAGTCATCATTGCAGGTATGATTGGGAGTTATTTCTGATAGGGCTGCTTGCAACAGTTCAAACCATCCAATTTCAGTCTTCCTGGGAGTTAATACACAGATGGAAAACAGGTCTCTGGTTTAAGTGTGAGCTACAAAGCCAGTGACCATATCAGTTTCCCTACAGCTACTCCATTTGTCTCATTTCCCCAGAGGTGCATCTGGGCTCATATAAAAGAAATGTCTCCATATCATCTGTTGTGCCAGATATTCCCCCACCCCAGAGCTGTGGATGATGTTGTGTCCTCTCAGGAATCAGACCCTTCCTTGCATATCTGACTGAAGTGGTCAGTGGACATTGCCCTGCCTTTATTATACATTCACCACCAACTGGGATATATCCAAGGGCAGCAATGGAAATTTAGATATAGAAGGTGCCTGGAAGTGTACTGTGTACTCTTGTATCTGCAGAGTTTGTTCCAAAGACCTGCAGTCTCCACCATAAGCTTTGCATGGTTGAGAACAGCTGAGGAGGCAAAGAAACCACTGGGACATGGGATGCATTTGCTGTGCTTGTTTGGGGGATGGCTTGGAGTAAGCTTCCCATCCCACAACTGCAAAGTAGTATATGGCCACAGATCTGGAGGTATTTGCTTTTCCCTGCCCTAGGTGAGCTGTGGGCCAGAGGCAGGCCATGTTTGGATTGAAATACTACAGCTGTATCTATAGGCTTCTGTTTGTACCCAGCAGCCTTCACGCCTTGCTGGGCATCACCGATGGTGGGTTGATACCATGAGCCTCTTGCTCCTAGGCCCTTGTTTCATATTTTGAAAGTGATCTGGAAGTGTGCTGCTCAGGTCTGGTTGCAGAAGGAGTCAGAAACAGATTGGAAGGAGGAAATGACTGAAGCTGTGACATGATATTGTGCAAAAACTGCTGTAACCTCAGCATAGGTCCTCATGGCTCACCAGGTGAATTTCCCTACTCCTCCAGCAAACCAGAGCAAGGTTATCTGTCATGCTCAGCTTCTTGAAGAAGAAGCAGGGAGAGTAGTATCATATACAACTGTCAGTGGTGTCATGCCCCTGAGAAGGGGAAAGATTTGCATTTTCTTCCTATTATTATTGGCCTTTGACATTAGAACTGCTATTATTTTCTCCAAAATGTATTTGTGTTGAGCAGCAGAGACATCTCCTATCAGCAGGCCTATGTGTTCAAATACAATTTCTTACATTTGTTCCTTGACTCCAAATGACACTTCCCCTACCAGCACTCCTGTGCTCACTTGCAGAAATTATAACTACTGTAGACTGCATGCCCCAGGAGGTGATCTCTGTAAATTGGCAGCTTTGCTCTCTCTAAATCTTCTGCCAACTTGCAGAGTTCATGTGGCTCATCCTTTAGGCTAAGAGCACACACACAGCCGTGCCATTGCAGCCAGCTTTTCATCTTATCTCAGCAAGGCATTGCAGCCTTCTTGCTGTTTCATTTGACATTCAAATGAAAATTGGTGCTTCCTTTTCTACAACAGCCACATCAGCTGGTTGATCTTTTGGTAACTTAAGTGGGGTTCTGGTTTTAGCTCTTTAGGAGTAACAGCTAACATAAATGCTAGCTGATGTGGGTAGCAGATATAACCACTGTTGTGTCTGCTAGAGAGTAGGCTGCACTCGGTCTGTGCTGTGCCATAATCACCTCTGTAGCTTGTCCACACATCCCATGTGTGATACTGTTCATCTGGGAAACCTATACTGACCAAAAGTGACAAGGCTACTCCTGATAGAGGACCATCAAGATATGCTTTTAGCTTGTCACATACCTGTTGTATTCCTTGCTTTTCACATGGTTCTTCCACAGCTAATGTCCTGTATTGCTCTTGCTTCTTGGAGGCAGTCTTGGTAAGGAAATACTGACTGTCAGCTGCCTGACAGATGTGTGGCCAGTGCTTGGGAATATGAGGCTAAACATTCTGTTTCAGAAAAGGACAAGAATGAGATCTGTATAATTCTTCTGTTACACAATGGGTTTATGGATCCACTGCAAAATTCAGTAGCATGAATTTATACTGAAGACATTGACCTGAACACCAGTTTGAATTTCTTTGTTATTTGCTCAGCTGCTCTTTGCCCTTCACCCTTTGCCATCATGTAACAGCTCCCTGGGTCCAAATGCTGTTTTAACTCTCGTCCCTGACCCCAGTGTCACAAGGGCTGCTCAGAGTAGAAGCAGAGCTGAGTGTTTGGAGTGTGATGAAAAATTTGCTTACTTTCCCAAACCTAGAAAGCTCCCTGTCCCCCTGTTGCCATGGCAACACCTCCCATCCACATTCCTTCAGCACTGCTATTACTTTGCTCTACCGCTGTCTTGAAGCAGTGATTGTCTTTTCCTATCTCTGTGCTGAAGCAGTGAGGGAAATTACATAAAGACTGAAGGAATAGCCATAAGCACACAAAGGCAGGTTCATTCTTGGTATAAAACCACCAAGATGATTAGCCCTGAGGACAGACTAGTGGGGGAATGAAGAACAACTGTTGACTGGGAAGTGTGGCTCTGGTTCTTATCAAGTAATTCACTGCATAATTTTTATGTTGATGATCAGATCATTCCATGGCCCTGAAATTTGGGATTGTTCAGGAAAGTGATTGTCTGGAATTTCTCTGCCTGGAATGCAGTTGACCACTTGGCCAAGCTAAGAAGCATCTGGTGAGGGGTGTGTCACAGAGAGCAGGCTGGCTCAAGACTGTAGAAACTGTTGTGAAGGAGGTTAATATGAAATGTCTGTGCTACCAGTTCCCAGAGGCTGCCTTCCTCAAAGTGATGCCAAATAAGTTTGCTGAAATAGGTTTGACCCACAAGAGGGGCTGGAACTAGATGATCCTTGAGGTCCCTTCCAACCCTAACAATTGTATGATTCTATGATTCTATGTGGTGATCTTTGTAAAGCCCATAGATCTTTCCACTAGAAAATGCTTGATGGCAAGCAGCCTGGCAAACCTCTCCTTGTAGATGCTGCTTATGCCACCTAAGTTAACATATGTGTGTTAGCTCCCTGAGTGAAACAACTTTCACAAGGCATGTGATCCTCTTCACATGGGTCTGTATCTCTGCTTTTGTGATGGGCTACACCCATCCTGGAAGCAGGGGGGAAGGGCTTGTGAGAGCTTCTGCCCTCCCTGGAGGGTGTTTTCCCCCTGGGAAACTAAATTAGTCTGTTCCACTCCCCCTCCCTGCCCAGTAAGGCTATAAAAAGGAGGATAGTGCATCCATTAGCTCTTGGACACTGCCTTTGCTTGGACAAGGACTGCTGGTGGCTCTCTGCTTCTCTGCCATGTGGTCGGGCCTGATCCTTCTCCCTGCTGCCTCCACACCTCTTCAGAGAGACTGGTTCTGTATTCTTGGTTTTTTGGACTCCCATCCATCCTTGTTCCTTGCCCTTGTGAACCCTACTTGTTATTGTTACATATATATATATATATATTGTTTAAAGAAAATTCTTTACCTCTCTACTTCCAAGCCAACTCCAAATTATTTCGTGGTGGATTTTCTCCTGCCCTTTCTTTTTCCTCTCTATTGGGAAGGAGGAGGGAGGAGCAGGGGGAGGGATTCTCAGCCTTTCCCCATCTGAGCTCTTTAGTACCAGTTAAGGCTCAAACCACCGTAGCTTTCAGTACAGCTGGCTAGAGGTGAAATGGTTGTGGTACCTCTGCACCTGCCTGGCTATGCAACACAAACTAGGAAGTGTGGACCATGTCTTATTTTGATGCAAAGGTTATCTCATGTAATTGCAAAGTCCTGTACGATTGCCTATGGTTAATTAGAAACACTGATAATTACCTATTGCAAAGTGGATAATTATAGTGCTTCTAACTAAAACTCACTCATTGACATAATCTGGAATGTGAATGAGGGTTGTTCTTCCATGCCTGAAATGTACATTTTACCTGTCATGGCTTGAGACAAGGTAAGGGCTGTCACTGGATGTCCTAATCTCTCAGCTCTGACATGGTCACCGATGTACTTGACAGAAAAACAACAGCACAGCCTGGTTTAACAAGCCCTGTGAGGACAGACTGAGGGAGTTGGGGTTGCTCAGCCTGGAGAAGATGAGACTCAGGGGTGACCTTATCACTCTCTACAACTACCTGAAGGGAGGTTGCAGACAGGCGGATGATGGTCTCTTCTCCCAGGCACCCAGTACCAGAACAAGAGGACACAGTCTCAGGCTGTGCCAGGGAAGGTTTAGGCTGGAGGTTAGGAAGAAATTCTACACAGAGTGAGTGATTGCCTATTGGAATGTGCTGCCCAGGGAGGGGGTGGAGTCGCCGTCATTGAAGGTGTTCAGGAGGAGACTTGACAGGGTGCTTGGTGCCATGGGTTAGCTGTTTGGGTGGGTTGGATTGGTTGATGGGTTGGACGCGATGATCTTGAAGGTCTCTTCCAGCCTGGTTTGGTTTATTCTAAATAAAGGTTTATTCTAAACATCACCACTGTGCACACTGCACAATTTAATGGAAACTTCATGATCAAAAACAATTCCAGAGAACGGTTTTTATATCATATTGACAGTTTTTAACTTTAGGTTTAGCTGGAAAGCTCTCCACTGTCTGACATTCTTCTGGGGTTCAATAAAACTGTACTAAAACCGTTTCCCCAAAGTGGAGGCTTTGTAAATCTTGTCTTTTAGAGAAACTCTTCTTAATTCTTGGAGTTCCCCTAGCAATGTTTGCTGGAAGTTGCTCATAAATAACAGAGCTAATGTTGCCAGCCTCCAGAGTGCTGCTGCATACCCTCCAAGTAAGGAGCTCATCTGAGCTTTATAGAAAGGTGCTGCCTCTGCTCAGAAGGTCACTGGATGCATGGCACCTCCCTTCCACTTGCAGTCATTATTCATTGTGGTTTGTATTTTGCTGTCTCATCTCACTTTTCATGTGAGGGTGTTTTTAGGGGATTTTGAAATTAGTGCTTTAAAAACTATCTCCATTCCTTTTAGCTGTGAGATGTAGACCTTACAAAATGCAGGACAGCGAAGATGCTTTTTCATGCTTCAAATTTCATGCTTTTAATTGCAGAGAATTCCCTGCAAATGTATCACAGTATAGCTAAGGTTGGAAGAGACCTTGAGGATCATCAAGTCCAACCTGTCACCACAGACCCCATGACTAGACCATGGCACCAAGTGCCACGTCCAATCTCCCCTTGAACACCTCCAGGGACAGTGACTCCACCACCTCCCTGGGCAGCCCAACAACAGCTGTGGTGGCCAGAAAGTGAAGTAGATGAGAAACTGTCATAGTGCTAGCTAAGGAAAATAGAAGCAATGAACATACAACAGACAAAAGAATGCTCCTGTGAACTTGTACAGGTTTTATTTTCCATCAGTTCCAGCAAGTGTTAATTCCAACGCTTGTTGAGTTAGGCTGATGGTAGAATGGCTGTGTGCCAGCCTCCTTGACAAATGTGTAAGTGCATTTGAGTGTGACATGAAAATGACAGTACTGGTGGCACTGGGAAGTCCCCAACCTGATACTGAATGTAGATGGTGTTACAACACTGGCAGTCAATCACTTAATCAGTTGGGAACAAATTCTTGTTCTTACAAATTCTTATTCTTATTTTCTTCTAGCTTTGAGGAAAGCAGAGAGCCTGAAATCAGCTGTTACTTTGCTGCCTGGGCTTGATTTTTCTCCACCTAGAAGGAGTGCATTTTGTACAGCAGTGATCTTTGGTCATCTGTAACATATTTTACACTTGTGTTGGTACATCACTGGTTTTGAAGATCATCCTTCTGGAAGCACTACTGCATAGTTGTTCAGAGACAAGAAAGAGAGGAGAGGATAAAGTCTTGGATAATCTGTATGAATAGAGAGAATTGAAGAAACTAGAGCTAGGATGTTAAGAAGTATCAGAGGAAATCATGGTAATGAGGATACAGTAGAGAAGAATTGGGCAGGTCCTAGAAGTTTGGAATAGGAATATCTTGGAGGAATAAGCCAGTGGGATATTAAAAAGAGAAGAAATCAAGACCATAATGGCTGGGTTAGTAGGACCAGGAAACTATCTTGGGATGTCAGCCTTGCTGTGAATTTTTGGCAGGACTCTGGTTCTGTGTGGATGCCTGAACTCTATCTTCTCTGTAAACATCCCTAAACCACTGTTGTATTTCCAGGGAGGCACTCTAAATTGCAGTCTGGTCTCATGACAGACAGAGCAACTGTCTG
The DNA here is from genome assembly GCF_026170545.1 of Melanerpes formicivorus. Taxonomy (NCBI): domain Eukaryota; kingdom Metazoa; phylum Chordata; class Aves; order Piciformes; family Picidae; genus Melanerpes; species Melanerpes formicivorus. Next base: position 8,286,368 of record NW_027142366.1, on the reverse strand, counting down.
TTTGCAGCTTCTCAATGCGTATTCACATGGCAGCACTGTTGTAGTGATGTGTGCTTACATGGGGAGATCAGTTCAGCCAGTCTTAGAATCAGTTGGCATGTCCCATGTTACCTGTTTTGCAGCATTCAGTCTCATCACTTGGTTCAGGTTTGCAGAATTGTTCAAGATACTTTGACACTCTTGAGAAAGTCTTCTGTGATTTTATGCACCAGCATGTGCTGACCTGGACATAGCAAGGCTTTGGATAGATGTCAAGATATTTTCATTTTAACTGTCTAGGTTGAGAGGTTTTCCATGGTTTCAGAAATTTTGTCCTTTCTTGGTATTTTGTTGGGGTTGGTTTGTTTGTTTGGTGTCCCCACCCTCCCCCCATTTTGTTTTGCAAAGAACTGCCTGACCTGTCAGGCCAATTCCAAGAGGTCAAAGTTACTCCTGTTCTGAACAGGTACTCCTGTTCTGAATAGTTTAATGTCAGTGTTAATTAACTGGAAGTCTCTGGTTAATTGCATTTATTCAAAAATGCACTGGCACTTAGCTGATCTTTCTAGCAGCCCCTAGGGTTTTGTGAGTGTTACAGGTATGAAGGATCAAGAAGATCTTCATTCAACCTTCCTCTTTCATGAAGATCCATGAATGAGGCCCCACGGTCCCCTTCGGCATTGCCCATGAGGTCTTTTCTATCCAGAATAAGCTGTTCTTCGGCCCTCATGGTGCTCCGTGTGCTGTCCGTGAGGTCAGCAAGTCCCCCAAGAAGCCAGCACAGGGAGTAAGATTTCAGGTTACCAGCAGGTGGCGGTAGCGGAGCGGACAGAAGCGTGCTGAGGGCACTGCTAATGACGATCAGCGGGGCTGGCCTCCTGGGAAGCTTGGCTTCTTCCCCCTACCTTTTGGCTTGCCAGCTCTCCTCCTTTGACTGTGCCTGGGTAGCTTTTCCGACCCTTTCAAATCTTGTGCAGAATGACTTTCTTAGGTTTCTGTTGGGTACTACCGTCTGGGACTTTTGCAAGTCAAATGGCCTTCTTCCTCATCGCTGCCCCTGTGATTGAAATATGTTGTCATTCTAGGCTCAGGAAAACTACTAGGATCAAGGTTACAGCAGAAGAAACATACTTGGAAAGATATTTTGTGTACCCCCAATAGAAGTGAGAATTTGTTTACTTCAAAGCCACAGTGGCTGTCAGTTGGGAAAGAAGATTTTGGGGTTGCACAATTATATTGATTTCAAAGTGAAGGCATTCATTTGTGCACATGGGTATTCTTTTTGTGTATCTCAAACTATAGTCCACTTTCACCAATGACTGTTCAATAGAAGACCATCTTCCTCACCCTATATGAAGCCTCCTAGTTGCTGAGAGAGCATATGCTTCATATTTCCACATCAGTGTGCTCAAAGACCACTTGTGCCAACTAACACCTTACTGCAAAGGTTTCAAGTGGGAATATGGATGAATTTACAACAAAGATTATCAATTAAGCAAGCATTAAAAGGTGTCCAGTCTCCTCTTTCAATAATTTGCATGGGGGATTGCTGAGGACTGGACCAAAAATAGTTTAGACTAGAGATATGTATTTAAAGCCAGTGGGAAGGCTGTTAAATCACACACTGACTCTTTAATTGCCACCCATAAACCAAGTATTTCTGGAGGCACCTGATGCTGTGCAGCCACTGTAAAACAGTGACACAGGTTTCTCAGTGTGCTCAGTCTTCTAAGCAAACATGATTTCCAGGGAAATGCCTTGGTCAGTTCAAGTTTCTAGACTTGGGCAAATTGCCATTAAGCCAAGAATCAGGGCATGGTGGAAGAGGGTGGAATTTTTCCAGACTCCACAAATAGCAGTGCTTTGGAAGACAAGAGTGAGGCAGGCAGAGGCCCACCAGTGTCAAACTAAGTAAAGGGAAATGGTGGTTAACCAATATTTATGAATGCTATCATCCATTACTGGTCTTAGAGAACTGTTTTTCTGAAAGTCTTAGACTGGAGATTCATGGAATTGTTATGGTTGGAAAAAACCTCTAAGATCATTGAGTCCAACCACTGACCTCACACCACTGCAGCCATTAAACCATGTGCCAGAATGCCATGTCTGCAATGATGATGTGACCTGGGATGTGGAAGCTGTAGGGGACTGCTTTCCCAGGATGCTGGTTTAGCTCAGGAGCATTGTCTGAAGGCTGTTGGCTTGTAGTGTGCATGCTATGAAACAACAAGCACCTGCTCAAAAATGACAAGATCAGAGAAGGGGATTTAGGCAGAATTCCCAGGTTATTTCAGTCTTTTAAATATATGCTTTGAAAAGCTCAGACCTTAGCCAGTGATGTTTACACATGTGCAGTCCTTAGCCTCTGCTGACTAATTACGATTCTACCTGTGTTGTACTTGGCAAGCAGACAGCATTTGTTCAAGGGGGCTCTTGCCAGCTGGGCTGGTAAAAGTGCTTCTCAGTGAGGTTCCAATTAAATGCTTTATTAATATTTATTATTCACTGGTTGCAGTTGTTGGTATCTTGTGTTTGCCCAGGAGAGCTCAAATGAAATGCAGCAAGGTATACTTGCTGAGGAGGGGGAGAAAAAGATTCTTTAGTTGTTGGTGTTCAGTGTGTGGTGTGTAAGTACTGATACAGGTCCAGCTTTTGAATGGAGAGGGTCCGGGTTCAGTAAGTTCTCCCCACCCAGGACCTGGTGTAGCATAGCTGGCAGACTCTGGTGAAAAGGCAGCCACTGCATGTTTGCTCAGCAGTGAGAGGAGCAGACAGCAAGGGCTGGCACAGCTTTAGTTCTGTCAATGTTTTACATAAAGCAAACATTTCCAAAGGTGACTCTCAGGAACAGGCAACTGAGGGGGCATTGGGCAACGTGTCTTCCCCTTGGTCCAGCACTGTGCCATGAGAAACTGCAGCTTCCTGAGACTAATGAGAGAGCTGAACTTGGCTTCAGCTCTTTCAGTCACAGTCCCCAAACGCAGTGAACCAAGTATGAAACATAAGCTGTGAAATGCACCTGGAAGCTCTCTGAATTGGGCACGACATTGAGCGAATGCCTGTCAGTTCTGTGGCGCTGCTGATGCACAGATGCGACAGCGTGGCCGCAAGCCGAGGGGACAGATGGGTTTAAAGCATTTCCCAAATCAAAGTTTTAAACGAACACAATCTTCTTCTCCCTATCACAGCTGATTACACCAAGCATGGTTTTCAAACATCTGAGCTGAGTCATTTCCATCAGCCAAACGGCACTTGTTAGCACAATGGTTTGCTTTTATTCAAGTGTGAATTGTTCCTTTTCATCAATGTCTGTCTGAAGTCGTTGTGGCCCTGGAGCAGATTCCCCTCTCTTTGCCCTCAGGAGTGAGAGAGCAAGGCAAGCCAGAGTTAAAGGCTTTCTAACATGATGTTTGAATTAAATGCCTGAAATGCTGGGTTTAGATACCTCTCTCTGGCCATCCCATCAGTCTTCAAGCATACAGCACATCTATAACTGCCAAACTTCTGATCTGCAAATCTGCTTTGATTTGTATTGGTTTATACCAATTATGCCATTTCCATGTGTCCAGGTTTTTTTGAGCAGTCAATGCATTTGTTGTGCATTTGTATTAATCTCTTTCAGTGTGCTGTGGCTCTCTTTCTGATGCTGTCCTGATACCAGCTGAGAGTAATTCCAGGGGAGTTAGCACTAGGATGAAGCTGTTGCAAAGATGAAAAGAATTACTGTGTTTCTCTGTAGGACTGATCATTTTTGCTGTGCATTTGAGTGTTTATGAGTGATTGTCAATTTTGAAACATGCTTTTCATCTCCAGGATTTAAGAAAATAACTTAATGAGATGAATTGCTGTCTGCAAGGTGCTCAAAGCTTGTATTTTAAGGCAGAATAGGCTGCTAGTTAGTAAAAAACAAGTCAGCGTTTCTTGGGGAAGGTTTGCTGCCTTTTTTTTTGCTATGCTTCACATTTTACTTGCGAGTTCTTTTGTAAGTAAGATTCACACAGAATCACAGAATCACCAAGGTTGGAAGAGACCTCAAAGATCATCAAGTCCAACCTGTCAGCACAGACCCCATGACTAAACAATGGCACCAAGTGCCACATCCAATCCCCTCAGGTGGGGAGATTCAGGCTAGATGTGAGGAGGAGGTTCTTCACCATGAGAGTGGTGAAACCCTGGAATGTGTTGTCCAGGGAGGTGGTCGAGGCCCTGTCCCTGGAGGTGTTTAAGAGCAGGCTGGATGAGGCTCTGTCCAGCCTGATCTAGTGTGGGGTGTCCCTGCCCATGGCAGGGGGGTTGGAACTAGATGATCCTTGTGGTCCCTTCCAACCCTGAATGATACTATGATACTATGAACACCTCCAGGGATGGTGACTCCGCCACCTCCCTGGGCAGCACATTCCAATGGCAAATGACTCTCTCAGTGAAGAACTTTCTCCTCACCTCAAGCCTAAACTGGCACAGCTTGAGACTGTGTCCTCTTGTTCTGGTGCTGGTTGCCTGGGAGAAGAGACCAACTCCCTCCTGGCTACAACCTCCCTTCAGGTAGTTGTAGAGAGCAATAAGGTCTCCCCTGAGTCTCCTCTTCTCCAGGCTAAACAATCCCAGCTCCCTCAGCCTCTCCTCATAGGACTTGTGCTCGAGACCTCTCCCCAGCCTCGTTGCCCTTCTCTGGACACGTCCAAGTGTCTCAATGTCCTTCTTAAACTTAAATTCTTAAATTCCTAACTGGGAGTCCTGCATACACTGCTCCATATTGATAACCAAACCATCTTGACACTGCAGATTAAATCACCTCTGCAGCTGGGCACATTGCTATCTCTTGATTTAGTCTTTGAATGGACAGGGCTGATTTGTGTGCATTGGGAGATTTTTTCATAGGGTTAAACCCCAGCGATTGGTGCATTTCAGTTATGGGTATTCATTTACAGGAAAGAATTTGAGTAATAAAGAAGGGGGGTGTTGTGTTTGGAGGGATATAAATTTTCTTTACATGGATTTAAATATTTTTTGGAATGTTGAGCACAGTTATGATATACTCAGTAAAGATAAACAGATTCACAGCATGTTTAGACTAAACTAGAAGAAGTGGTGTTTAACTGGGCAGAGCTTGAGGAAGTGAATGGAATAGAATAGAATTAACTAGGTTGGAAGAGACCTTCAATATCACCGAGTCCAACCTATCATCCAACACTATCTAATCAACAAAACCATGGCACCAAGCACCCCATCAAGTCTCCTCCTAAACACCTCCAGTGATGGTGACTCCACCACCTCCTCAGGCAGCCCATTCCAATGGCCATTCACTCTCTCTATGAAGAATTTCTTCCTAACATCCAGCCTAATCTTCCCCTGGTGCAGCTTGAGACTGTGTCCTCTTGTTCTGGTGCTGGTTGTCTGGGAGAAGAGACCAACCCCCACCTGGCTACAACCTCTCTTCAGGTAGTTGTAGACAGCAAGAAGGTCTCCTCTGTGCCTCCTCTTCTCCAGGCTAAGTGATTCTGTTTCAGACATTTAGGGCTTGAATCATAGAACTGTCAGGGTTGGAAGGGACCTCAAGGATCATCTAGTTCCAGCCCACCTGCTATGGGCAGGGACACCTCACACTAGCTCAGGTTGCCCAAAGCCCAATCCAGCCTGGCCTTAAAAACCTCCAGGGATTTTTTTTACCACCTGTTTGTGCAACCTGTTCCAGTGTCTCCCCATCCTCATGGTGGTGCTTGTGACAGTTGAAGAGCCACTGCAGAGTGCGCTAGTAGTTTTGCTTATTAAACTGACAGAAGCTGGCACGACAGGGGAAGTGAGCTGGTGATGAGTTATCTGAATCTGATCAATGATTTGAAATTCTCGTTCCAGGAATGTGTTCTGGAACAACGCGCCTTGCACAGAGGGCATGTCCTGCCATGGTCAAGGGTCAGCCCAGCCAGTGACGAGGCAGATTTCTGTCCCTAGGAAGCCTTGCCTTTCAGACAGGCTTTTGCCAGACGCTGTCTACTGCCGCTCCTCTCACGCGTCAGGACATGGCATGTGAGCCTGCATTTGGCCCCTGGTCTTGACACAGCATCTGAGAGTGGCTGGAACGGAACTGAGGATGTTAGTTGCTGAGATGGCACATGTTTTCATTAATATGTAATCTTGCACCTCCTAATAGGATAGATAGCAGTTTCAGGGTTGAGCCTTGTCCACAGGCTGTAGGCACAGTGAAAATTAATTCTTTTTCATTAGCTTGAATGTGGGTAAACCCATCTGCCAGATACAGAGTGTTGATGAACATTGCTTGCTCCATTTTTCTGTGAGGAAACTAATTAAAAGATTACAGCCTCTGTGCTTAATAGTCATTCAGAATGTATTGGTGGCTCTAGTTGCCGTTCAAATTTTATCATGTCGCAAACAACAAAGGGGAAGCATGCTGGCACTTCCCTCTCTTTGGGATTTAGTTCATCTCATTCACCTTCTAATCTCATCTCCCAGGATATCAAATGAGGGCTTCTGTTTGCTAGCCCAGTGTAAAATGAAAGATAAATGTAACTCAATATCCAGCAGCAATCAGGCTTGCTTTGTGCAAGACCCTTTTGGCAGTGTCCCAGAGAACTCATGTTTGATGTCCAAGGGAGAGGCGACTTCCTTCAGTTGTATGTAAGATAAACAGTGCTGGCATATTTCAGTGTTTGGATTGACAAGTGATTATTTCTGTGTGATATTTGTAAATAAAGTCCCCCCCAACAAGAGGACACAGTCTCAAGCTGCACCAGGGGAGGTTTAGGCTGGAGGTGAGGAGAAAGTTCTTCACTGAGAGAGTTGTTAGCCATGGGAATGTGCTGCCCAGGGAGGTGGTGGAGTCACCACCCCGGAGGTGTTCATGAAGGGATTGGACATGGCACCTGGTACCATGGTTTAGTCATGGGGTCTGTGGTGACAGGTTGGACTTGATGATCTCTGAGGCCTCCTCCAACCTTGGTGATTCTGTGATTCTGTAACAAGGGTGCTGAGAAACCCTTACTGTTAACTGCAATCCTGTGCCTTCCAGCTGCAATGGGAGTTTTCACCCACAGCAAACTTAAGTTGGTCTCTTTAAAACTAGCCACCTGGTATCTGGGATCCCATCTTGCCACTGAGTGAGGCTTTGGTTTGCACTGTTTGCAGTTCTATCCAAAATTGACTTGTCCTAAAAGCATGACAACTGATCTTGGGCAAACTATGAGTCAAACTTGAATTCAGAAGAGAGTTCACACGTAATGAAACACTGACACAGAGTTCTTTTAATTTTTGATCCAGCTCTGTGTTCACTGGTGATGATTCATGCTTCCAATGAGTTCCTTCCAGGAAGGATTCCCCACAATCCTCAGAATTGTGCTCTTTCTTCACACTATTACAGTTCTTCTTTCTCTGTTATTGCAGTCTCTTTTTGGCTGAGATCCTCTCTGGTTCCTCCTGAATGATCCTTAAAAAAAAGAAGAAGGGAAAAAAAAAAAGGAAATACAAGAGCAAAGCTACTGATGTTCCCAGGAATTGCTCTAGTAATTCTTCCAAAGAAAAATCTTTAGATGATAGGAATTGCAGATTTTCATCATTTCAACCAAGGACCTTTGAGGGGTTGTAATGAAGTCAGAAGGAATGAAGCTGCTGTTAAAAATGTATTTTGTTTTTAAACCTTCACAATGGTTTGTGGCAAAACTTAGATAAGGCACTGTGTGAAAGTTTAATGAGAACTTAGCAAACCCTGTTTGGTAAGGTGGTGGGCATCAAACAGCCTTTCCTAGGCTTTCATAAAAGAAACTACTTTCTTAGGTATCTTGTTTGTGTATTTCTGAATGCCCTGAGCAGAGGATGAAGAGTTAATCCAGCACGAGACTTCACATCAGGCACTATATTGCAGGTGGCCTAATACTGCAGTCTTCTGGGAAAATTTGATGAGTGTCAGGTAAGGACAGAGAATGTGAAGAGATGAGAAAATTCCAATTACTTACCCCTTTTGCTACACAGAGCGTGGTTTTGAATGATTTATCCTAAACTGGCTTTTTTACTTATTCTTTAATGTGAAATAAAGCATGACGAAGAGGTGACAGCATGTACACAGCTCTAGCATGGTGAGTAAAACACTGTAGGACTCAACAGATTTGCTTCAAACACATCACTAGAGAACATGTAACAGAGGCAGACGCCTGAGAAACAGAATTGTGCTATGACTGGGCAGATTGGATGTCTGATCCTTCATTACAGACTTGTGTGTCTCACTATTGGTTTAGTCATCTCTCTCCATCTGTAACCACCTAATTCAGTAGTGAATTCAGGAGCAAATCAAAGCCTCTGGTGGAAATAAGTCTGAAATTCAAAACCATTTCCACCCACGGAGAGTTTCCCTACTAGTTGGAAAGAGCATTGGTGCTAACTATTGCCACACTGTGGATTTACTTCACTTCTGGGCAGAATGGACCCCAGATTCTTATACTGGGCAGACAGTGTCTCCCATATGTTAGGTTTTTTCCCCTGTTGCTTGGGGCTGTCTGTATGAAGCTTGATCACATTATTCACTTCCAGTGAAGTGTCCAGGTTAAATAACATCTGGGACAGCTCATGCTTATCTGCTCTGATTTACAGCTGAGGAGAAAGGGTTGAGGAACCAAACTGTAATCATATACCAGGCTGCCAAGAGACAGGACAATACTTGCTCTCAGTTGTGCCCTCACTTTATGAAGAAGAGAAGCTCCACTGAATGAAACAGGGTGAAGTGGGTGATGGATGTTTGAACTGCTCCAGCTATAGCTGAAACTAAATTGGTTGGGCCTTTCTTTAGCTAAAATCCTGGCTGAGTTTTGCCAGCACCTGTTAAGATGCAGGTTCATTTCTGCCATGCAGTAGTCACTTCCTTAACACTGGTGGTCCTTGATGACAGGAGCAGTACAAGAAAATTTTTGTGTGTGATGAAAACAAGGGTGTGAATGGACATGTGCCTGCCAGGCAGTGGTAAGTGACTGCAGCTAGTGTGGTCATCATGCCAAGCTAGTCAGCTAAGAGCTGGTAAGAACTGCTGGAGCATGGACATGAGCAGTGGCTGAAGCTCATGTGTGACTATGCTATAGCCAGCAGAGTGTGCCTGTACAAGGTGTGAACATGCCTTAGACGACACAAAGATCAGTCAGTGTCTGGATCAAGTGCCTACCTACCTTCTCTCCTGCTTGTGCTTTCCTCTTGCCTTTTTCCTCTAAGAATTCAGAAAATGCCTCCAAGGTATGGTCTCCAGCATAGGCCACCTCCTGAAAAGAGTTTGAAGGTTAAGTAACACAGTATCACAGTATCACTTAGGTTGGAAAGGACCTCGAGGATCACCAAGTCCAACCTATCAACACAGACCCCATGACTAGACCATGGCACCAAGTGCCACGTCCAATCTCCCCTTGAACACCTCCAGGGTCGATGACTCAACGAATGACTCGCTCGGTGAAGAACTTCCTCCTCACCTCGAGTCTAAACCTCCCCTGGCGCAGCTTGAGACTGTGTCCCCTTGTTCTGGTGCTGGTTGCCTGGGAGAAGAGGCCAACCCCTTCCTGGCTACAACCACCTTTCAGGTAGTTGTAGAGGGCAATGAGGTCTCCCCTGAGCCTTCTCTTCTCCAGGCTAAACAATCCCAGCTCCCTCAGCCTCTCCTCATAGGGCTAAGTATTCCACCGTGTACACAAAATGCTGGAAGTAGCAACATAACCAGTCGGGTGATTTCAGGTCTTTACACTGACCAAACTCTAGCCTTTGATTATGAGCATTTAATGGGTTCCTGCTTTTCTACATGAAGGCCAAACAGGGTGTGAGTGTGCAGGACTGCAGTTCCATTCATTAGAAGCTGTGCATGCACATCCGAGAGGAAAATATTCTCCCTCAAAGATTAAATGAGGACATGGGGAAATGTCTTAGGATTTAATTTAAGTTTGGGACCTAGAAGGAAAATGGAAAGCTTAGTAATGTCTAAATTATAACAGTATCTTAGAATTAAATTTATTTTTCTTGTGTGCTCCAGAGATACTTTCTTTTTAATTAGATTATCTAGGCAGATGGAGGAATTTGACTGTAATATTTTTCTTTGCCTCTTCCAGCAGAATTTTCTTCTTATTGTGTAACTGTGGTGGGTTGGATCCTTTAGATAGCATATTGTAAAGATTATTGGTCCTGACAACAAATATTTATTCCCAGTTAAGGCTGTAACACTGGAATGAAGTGAAATTACTGGCACAAGCCAGTGTAGAAGAAAGTTTGGGGATTTGGCTTTTATGAAAATGTAGAGGATGTATCAGCATTTTAGAGGCTGAATTCATAGCTCCTCCAGAAACAAGTGGCAGAGGGTAGTTCAGTGGCAGTACATCTTGCTTTGAAGTAAAAAGGCACTGCAGTAATTAGGAGGTATCTGTAAGTTCACTCTGATTTGCGACTTGCTGGAAGCCAGCAGGCAGATTTGAGGTTAAACATCAGAATGTAAGGCTGTGAAGACTTGCAGGTCCAAATGAGGGTGATGCATAGGCTTTGGTCATGGCCTCACACATAGAGGAAGACCATAGAAGGGTTTCTCCTCTAATTCAGGTTCTTGATGGGAATGGATCCAATGTTGAGTAGATAAGGACTAAGCATTCTTGCTTAAAGGTCTCCTTTCTCAGCAAGGTGCACACATGCACACACACATACATGGGTATATATTACACCTCAGAGTGTAGCTGTCTCCCCACATTCTTCCCCTCACAGCTTCTCACCTGGTAATCTTGTCCAGCAGGGAAGAGTCTGAAGAAGGGATAGCGATCTAACCCGACGGTCAGGATGTCATTTGCTGTGACATCTATCTTTGCAATCATGATGTCTTTGTGACCTTCATATTTCTCTCCTAGCTTGTCCCAGACTGGCAGGAGTTTTTTGCAGTCAGAGGACCAAGGGGCATCTGCAAATTGTAAAAGATAAGTAGCAGCATCCATTCTGGCAGAAGAGCATGTACTGGTGCTATCACTGGGACCTGATTAACCCTTAGAGTTAACAGGGGTTTGGATTTCAGTTGTGGTCAGTCTCTACTTGAAACCATTCACCTTTTGTGAATGTCATGAGTTTTGATGTAGTAATGACTAGCTGAGTTGGGACTGTTCAGTCTGCAGAAGAGAAGGCTCCGAGGTGACCTAATTGTGGCCTTCCAGTATCTGAAGGGGGCCTACAGGAAGGCTGGGGAAGGACTTCTCAGGATCTCAGAGAGTGATAGGACTAGGGGGAATGGAATGAAGCTGGAGGTGGGGAGATTCAGGCTAGATGTGAGGAGGAGGTTCTTCACCATGAGAGTGGTGAAACCCTGGAATGGGTTGTCCAGGGAGGTGGTTGAGGCCCCGTCCCTGGGGCTGTTTAAGAGCAGGCTGGATGAGGCTCTGTCCAGCCTGATCTAGTGTGAGGTGTCCCTGCCCATGGCAGGGGGGTTGGAACTGGATGATCCTTGTGGTCCCTTCCAACCCTGAATGATACTATGATACTATGACAGTAGTGCTGCCTTAGCTCTGTTTAGCCTTCTATGGCTGTAACAAACAGTGCTGCTTGTATGGCTTTGCTGGAGAGGTGTGCTAGATAACAAATGCAACCCAAGTAAGTCTCACATTATTCTTATAGGGAATTACTTGCCAGAAGCACTAAATGCTTTCTGCATAGTAAAATTAACTGTGTTCATAAACTGTATTTATACTAAAAGGAGGAGTTTGAAGTATGGTGGTGTTTTGACTCTGAGCACTGCACTCAAAAAGGCAAACTGATAAGAGCCCCGTATCCCCTCAAAGAGCATACAATGTAGTTGCAGTGCTTCAGACATGAGAACAATGCTCATGCTCAGTTTAGATGGAATTAAAAGTTCTGGGGAACTCTCCTGGGTAGCCTACATCTGTAATTTTACTAGCCTTTCATTTCCAGAGGATGTAGTTCAATTCCTTCTCAGATCAGTTTGTTCATGATACTGCTACATAAAAATGACTTGTGTGAATGCAGTGGCTGCAGCCCACAAGGAGGACTGCAGGAATGTACTTCCTTTAAGAATTTCTGACATCCAGGAGAGTACAGCTAGTTGTCTATATTTATGTTAATGCTGCATGTTTGCTCTGCTGAAGTAATTAAGGCACAGACTAATCCCTGTTGGCTGGTACAGAGATAGGGCAGTGGTTTCTTGCTGGGAAGAGTCAAGCATGAAAGCCGTTTTCCTTGCAGAGAGAGGAGTTTAAAAAGGAGTTACAATTTGCAAAGCCACAGCTCCTCTCTGGGATTTAATCCTAGAGCATTTTAACCAGACAACCTCACTTAACTCTCCCTGTGTCCTTGGAAGAGAGCCTGACCCATACTTCCAGTGGTGTTCTGTGGTACAACACAATGTTCTAGTGTCAATTTTTGTCTTTCAACACTAAGATTTGCTGTGGTCCTGACAAATATTTGCTTTGGGTTGCATTGAATGACACTGGATCCCTTAAATCAGCAAAGGTATCACAGTGTTTCCATAGAAATGCCACAACTTTTTCTTCAGTGCTTTCATTGGACAACAAAAATTCATTAAGCTTGGCTTCTGTAAAGCGGAAAGATTAGATTGGCAGTAAGCATGAGCTGTTGTTTTTCATTTCCATTTTAAAGCAACTTCAAGTACAACAGTAACACTTACAAAACAGAACAAACACAGTCATGGTCTTATTGAAGACAATCTTGTTGAAATTCTTCCCAACAAGCACTTTGACAGGCATCTTGTCCCAGTCCTCTGGAATTTCTTCACTAGGGAGATGTAGCTAAGCAGAAACAGAAACACTGCTGTGAGAATGGAGGGACCACTGAGAAATCCCTGTTAATCCCAGGCTTGTGGGGTATTACTTAATGTGCACTCTTAGTCTGTCTATTTTTTTAATCTCTCTACATCCTAGGCAGCCTTCATGTGTTATCACCTTCTCTCCCTTTAGCAGGGAGATGGAGTTTTGTGCCCCTGTGTAGCTGGGAGTTGGAATTACTTGTTCTTGTCTTAGTACAGAATCCATAGTATCCATTGCCTAAAAAATGAGCCTTTGGAACTGTTTAGATTCATTGCTCTGATTTCTTTTTGCTCAGTGTTCAGATGATAGACTACTGAAAAGATTACCTGCTGAGGGCTCTCAAAAGTGCTGCAAAGCCAGTGTGCATTGATGGCTAAATCTCTGCCTTCACCACCTTTGGCAGATCTTGGTGAAGAAGTGCCCTGTCCCCATCCAACACTGAAAGTAGGATCTACTGCTTGAATCTCTTAAATTCTGCCTTCTGTCAGCCTGACTACTTCATCTTTTCTCCTCATGATGGGAGCAGAAGTAAATCACCCTCAGAAGCACTGAATAAGTAAAACATTTTGGTGTGTTTTTCACATGAGTTTGAAGAATGGTGCCTCATCATGACAACAAATACTGCATTTACCACTGGGAATGGTCCCCATTGTGAAAATTGTCTCTGCTAAGCTTGCTTGCTACAAGTCTGAAAGTGACAATATTTTATTTACTGGACTTCTCTGTAACCACAAAATCCAGTTCAGTCATCCCTTCCAACTAGAGGAGTGAAACACCTTCATTACAGCATTGGAAAGATCAAGACACAGAAAGTTTTTAAACTACTAAAGTGCATCAGCTGAAATCCATTAAAATATTGGGCCATAAATGATGTATCTAACTTTCACATAGGACTGGAGAAGAGGAGGCTCAAGGGAGACCTTATTGCCCTCTACAACTACCTGAAGGGAGGTTGTAGCCAGGAGGAGGTTGGTCTCTTCTCCCAGGCAACCAGCACCAGAACAAGAGGACACAGTCTCAGGCTGCACCAGGGAAAGTTTAGGCTGGAGGTGAGGAGAAAGTTCTTCACAGAGGAAGTCGTTAGCCATTGAAATGGGCTGCCCAGGGAGGTGGTGGAGTCCCCATCCCTGGAGGTGTTCAAGAGGGGATTGTACATGGCACTGGGTGCCATAGTTTAGTAGTCATGAGGTCTTGGGTGACAGGTTGGACTTGATGATCTTTGAGGTCTTTTCCAACCTTATTGATTCTATGATTCTATGACTTGAGAGCTTTGTAGCCCACTTGAGTTGTTAGATACCATGGAATGTTCTGTCAGCCATTAGGCCCAGAGTAAATGAATAAACTGCTGATTGGAACAATCAGCAATGTGCTAATTAAAAACCACACCTTTTGCACATTTGTTAGAGGGGTGTCTCATAGGTAGTGGATATACCTTTGCTTTTCCATTTAGGTAGCTCTGGCAAAATTCTTTCAGGTTCTCCACAGTCACCTCGTCTGCAGGCATTTTGTACTTTGCATTGCTTGTCAGGTTCAGGATTCTCACAGCAGGAACATCAACCTCCCTGACGCGAAAATACTCAAACACTCGCCCGTTCCTCGACTCGTTGGTGTCCACCAAGACAAACATTATCTGATAAGAGAGAGAGTCATGCAGCTGCTTCAGTTTTCCAGCTTTGCTTTAGTGATTTTAGAGGAATGGACCCTGCACGTTGGCAGTGGGTTAGGATCTATTATCTATTTTTAAATGCTGGGAATCATGTAGAACCATTTTTCGGTCTCAGTCCAACAGCCAGCAGCTCAGTAGACTTTGTCATGCCTTGATCCTAGTTAGAAACAAGTGCTGAAGCAGCCAAAAGTAATGGAGCTTTCCATCCTGTCCTTTTCATGGTGGTTTGCTAGCTCTTATTTTAGTAACATTTCTACATTACCCCTCAAAGCACTTACTGCTCTTCCTAATAAATCTTAACAGGACAAAAGAGCTAAAAAACCCTGTGTTCCACGTGTCTTTACCAATACAAAATGTGATCTTTTGTTACAAGCTGACTTACCATTCTCCAGTGTCTCATGTGCTTGGAGCAGGGGCAGCATCACAGTGACTAACAATGGGAAACTCAAATACTTCTGTGTCAGACTGCCTGTACCTGTTTATGTGCATGCAAATGTGTGCTGCAAGCAAGGCTATGCAGATCAGTATTGCTTGGCTTTCATAGCTCCTTCCGTCTCTCGGCTCAGGTAATACTCTGAGACCCTCATAGCATTTCCTGCTGGTGGCAGAAACTGCTAGAACCTTGCTCCTAGCCAGTCACATTTGTACAATCAGGACCAGGTTTATTTGGAGCAGTTAGAATGAGTGTTGGTTTGTGTTATCTTTGCCTTTCCAAGTGTCCTTTTCAAGTGCAGTTAATTTTTTCAGCTCATGTCCTTCAAATTCAAGTAATAGTTACTGAAACTGTTTCTAGAAGCTTTGATAGACTTGTCAGATGGACTGACAGCAGTATGCTTTTACCAGAAACAGGGATTGTTTTCCCCTTGATCTGTTGGCATTCCTATTGGCAGAGCAGGATTCAGCATCACAAACCTTTCCTCTGAATTCCGCAGCAGCGGCCGTGTAGTTCTCATAAATCGCACTGAACGCCTCCGAGTTCGTTGGGGTGAACAGCAGGATGTGATTTTCAACAGGGACATCAAAAATCTTCACAGATGTCTGGGAAACAAAAGACTCAACATCTGCTCCAGTCTTTGTAAGCAGAACAGTGAATCAGAGGCTCAGCACATCAGTTTCATTCCCTTCTGCTATTGCAAATTTTACTTCTAAAGTCAAGTCCTCAGTTCCCAATCATTTCCATAACTGTTGGATTTTTTTTCATTGTCTTAAAGAAGATAAAGTGAGAAAAATCAGCAACTGCTGAATGTTCTCCATTTCAGGGAAAACCTCATCATTATTCATTGATTTTTACAGTCAGAAGAGCCTGTTGTGAACTTCTAGTCTGACCTCCTGTATAACACATACTGAAGAATTAATGCTGAAGATGTGGTGAAAGAAAAAGGAGGTGTTCCCAGGGAGGCCCAACTGCAGCAGCTGCAGGAGCTGGGTCTGGTTGAGGTACTTCCTTTAGTTCTGGATGGCATCAGCATCTTACATCTCTTTCCCTGCACAGCAATGCCCTTCTCATGCCACTCCATGCTCAGAGGCATTGTGGTGTCCCCCAGGAAAGTGTTTCCATGTCTTCACCTTTCTACTTGCCTTAGCCATTTGGTGCTGGCTTCTTTTTCCCTTTTTGTGGCCCAGAAGACCCAGTTTCTGCTTGGGAGTAGAAGGTATTTAAAGGGGATTAAGGACTGACAGTCCAACCTCTGACCCCATCTAATTGCTGCAGAAGCAGCTCAGGCCATGGAGTGAACCCCACAAGAGGGAGGTGTGTTTGCAGGTTCGCTATCTGGCCAGCTATTCCCTTTCTCCTCTAAGAGGAAAGCATCCTTGGGCCTGGATTACACCAAGAGATGCCTGTTGGGTTCTGCTGGTATTTCTAGATGTGTTAAGGGCTGGCCTAGTCAAACAAGCAAACAAAATTCTCAAACACTGAGCACCAGAATAGCTCTCTAGGTTGCATTCTGTATGGGTTCCTGTCTTTCCTCTCTTTTTCCTTTAGCTTTTGTTAATACAGTGAAATGCACATACCTGAAGATTATATTCAGTAACCAAATCCAAGGTAAAGGTTTTGATTATCCTTGTTAGATCCAGTTTGTTCTGTCTGCCACCTTCAAGCACTTCATTATGTACAGGTTTTCCCTTGGGCAAATAGCGAGGATTGTGAGGTTGATTGCCTTAGCAACTATAAGACCAAAGTGACTGTCTTTACTCTAAATGTTGTTCTCAGCTTTGCTGTTTTATTATGGAATTTCAGTTACTGAGGATAGCTTGTAAAATAAATGTCACAGCTAGATTACAGAACAAGATTATAGCTAAAATTCAAGGAACACTTTAATTTGCTTAGTAATCTTAACACACTGAAATATCTTTTGCTGTAGCTGTACACACTGTCCTTGGTCTGACTACTTCATACCCTAAATGTTGGTTCCTTTCCTTTGTAATTTTGCTCTTATTGTTGGCCACTTCTTTTGTGGATTGGCAGGAAATAAGATTCCTGGTCAGAAGCAGTGCAAAGGAAAAGAGTTGAGTATCTGTGAAAGTCACTGAACCTGGCAGTGTGTTGATTAAAACATGGGTTGGAAGATCAAGCTATTTGATCCAGATCCTTAAATATAATTAGGAGCCTGAATGTAGGCAGCCAGATTGAAAATAATGAGTTGTCCAAAGGTTGCTCTTTGTCTCCTGCTTGTCTCTCTCGCCTGTAAATGCACTAGCTGTTCTGTTAAACTGTTTGAATTTCAGCTAGGAAATTTCTTAACCTGAACAATTCCCAAACTGCCTTTCCACAGCCCAAACCTGCCAGAGCAGCTCACTGCACCTTGCCTGCTAGGCTTTTGTACTCCTACCTTCTTAAACACAACAAGAGTGTTCTTCTGGATGCCATAGTCAGCACGGACGTCCTTGCTGGCGGTCATTCCGAAGGGCATCTCTGGCACATCTCTTGCTGTCTCACAGAAAACTTCCACACTGTCATTGTGAAGTTCCTAGTCACAGAAAGGACTGAGTATTTAGTAAGCATTTGTTAAGACTGTTGTTCATCCTGCTGAGATGTATAGGAGTGAGAATTACAGGTGAGGCAGGTCCCTAAAGGCTTGTGAGTTAGGGAGGAGTGTAATAGTAAACTGTGTACAGCTTGCCAAGAGGTCTTCAGAGCAGGGGAAATCCTCAGGGTGCTGTGACACCACTGGTGCATTTACTTCTCCAGGTAGTGTCTGCTGGTCTGGGTCAGTATGAATGCTGTATGGTCCTATGTGGCCTTCCTACACTGTTCTCATCTGCCTTGCACTCCCTTGGCATCTCCACACTTTGCAAAGACTTCTGCAGATGGGGTGGATCATGCCAACAGCTGCTCCACTGCCAGCAGCTCATCTGCACAGCTGGTGGGATGTGATGGATTAGAGAGGAGGGCTCTCTGCTTGCAAGAGGACCTGACTGATGTGTTTGGTGCTTTGAGTGCTCTTCATGGCAGAGACCTTGACTCCTGCATCTGTCAAATAATCACTCTGCTGTCCACCCTCAAACTAATAGTAAATAAGCATGATGAACAGCAACAGCACTTCCAGATTTGATTTAATCAGACAATTATTTCATGCTGGATGAATAGTAATTTATATGCTGAGACCTCCCAACACATCCTGGCACTCAGATTTGTGAGCAATCTGTGACTAATAGAAAGCCAAATACAGCTCTCTCTATTTATTTGGACACTGTTGTGTTGGCTTCCACCCATTAAATTTCTGACATGCCCTAGCTCATGCTCATCTAGTGTCATTTCAGCCCCTGAGTGAAATCATGGAGTCCAGTCAAACACATCTGCAGGCAATAATCTGTTATCAGCATGGTTCAGGGAACTCTCCAGCATCATCACTGGGATAGCCTGGCCTAGCACTGGAAAACTGCCTTCCTTCATCAAGGGCTGCAAGCAGATTGCTGCAAAGCCAAATTCTGGGCACTCTGAGCATTTTCAGTTTGTTTTATTGTGCTGTATGTGTTCACCAGCTCTGTAACTATGAGGTATTTTAGTAAGGAATCCTGTTTTCCACATCCATAAAACTTGGACTACGAACTGCAGCCAGCACATTTGGGACCTTATCAGTTCAGATATGAGTCCAGACACTGTGCTTTTAGCTGAGCATAGAGATAGCAGAATAAAAGTCTCTTTAGGCAGAGAAAATCCTTGATTGAATGTTTCAGATATTAAAGATTTCAAGGATACATTGAAAAAAAGCAGGAAAAACTATTCCTATTTTGCTGACTTCTGACTGCATGCCTTGAGAGCTAAAATTGCTTTTGTACAGTTTGACTATTGCCCTGGATCATTCAGCCCCAAATCTAAGAGCCTTGTTCTGCTGTGGAAACTAGGAGGAATCTGCTTAAGAAAGGCCTGCAGCAGTTGGATCACATACCATGTAATATTTTTCCTGTCCATGCAGATTTCCTAGCTGGCAAAAGCTAAACCCCACAGTTACCATGCTACTCATGGGGCTGTGGCTTGCCCCACTGAGTTACACTGAAGCTGTTGCAATCACCAAATAGAAAGGTGAAGAAAAGGCACTCCAATATATATTAGGTAATGTTTATGTTTTGGTTTTTTAATGGATTGAAGGAGGAAGGGAACATTCCTTCACTGGAGCAACCTGCAGCTGTTCATGGCTATGATTTCATGCCATGTTTGACTAGAAATGATCAGGTAACCCTAGATTTCTACAGCAGTTACAACTCTGGGCAGGGGTTACAACTATTTTTTGTTTTCATTTGGAGATTCCAGTAACCACACCAGGAATGAGTTAAGTCTCTCCAAAGACAAGGATGGAGTTAAGTAAGGATAGGTAGATCACTAGTGATGCCTGCTTCCCACCAGCCACCAAATTTGGGGTGGTTTGTCAGAATCCCTCTCTCTGAGGATGTAGGAAAGTCTCCTGTGACCAGGGCTGTGCAGACACTGCTGCAGCATCACGCTCTCAGGTTGGCCTCTGTGCCTGGGTAACCATTTAGGAAAAGTGCTGTGGTGTGAGGTGTTCTTATCTCTGCCTCAGCTGTTTTATCTAGAAGTGTGAAAAAGCAGATAGAAATAATTGAAATGTAGAAATGCAGAGAAAACCAAAGGCCTGGGTGTTTCAGGTGAGCTCTAGATAGTTTGGATGCCTGGCTTTTGTTGGCAATAGCAAGCAGTGTATGTCAAATTTGGAAGAGAAAACAGCTTTTAGAGTTTTCCAGTGATTTACCTTAAAAAAGCCAATCACTGCCAAATCATCAGCATTTATGATGGCTTCAGCCTGGGCAGTAGAATTGATTAAAACAGTGCTAGGTCCTGTTCTTCTTTTCACCCACGTAATAAAGGCTGAAGCCTGTCTGACTCCTGTGGAAGGAAAAGAGATAATATGACCATCAAAGTGAATGACAGAAATTTCTGTGCAATCAGGAGAGAAGCAGTGTAGTTCCACAAGTATGCTGAATACAAATGGACTCGGGCTCCTTGGGACTGATGTCAAAGCTAATTCAAAGCAAGCTTGAGGCATCCGAATTTGGCTTCAGGTTCTGGTCACATTTAAACTGTTGCTGATTCTAGAAGGTCAGTGGTGGATGAGTGCTGTGTTTTCTGGGACCTCTGCAAGTGGCTGTATGTCTAATGAACTGCTTAATCACATATGGAGAACAGAGATGAGGAAATTTAGACAAGTGGAGAACCTGTTCTGTAAGATTTCTTGTGTCCCAAAATCACAGTGAGCTATAAAGGGCTATCGACCTGAGGTTCAATTCAAAATGACTTCAAACCAATTGCAGATTTTATTGAACTATCTGTTCAATTAGGTGTCAAAATTGTTCCTTCAGGGCTGCAGAAGGGATCTGATAGGTACAGAGAAATGTTAAAACTCTTCTCTGGTGCTGCAGCTTCATTCCTTAATTTAGACTTAAGAAACAAAGTGGTCTTTTAATTCAGGATTGTTCCATCTTTTGTATTACGAGTTACTGCTACCAGTTTTACTGGTTGTTGTAAATTCTCTTCAGACTTTCAGGAGTTTTAGAAATCTTGAGTCTTTAAAAAAAAAACCAACATTTTCTAGTTACTATATTATCAGAGGAACAGAGGGGCTGCAGATTGAGGCTCAGGAGTTGGAAATCTCAGCTGTAAAGAAGCCTTTTCATCTCTGTGAGCATGATATATTTGTTGGACCAGAGCAAGAGTCCAGCAAAGGGTTGATGAAAATTATATATGGAAAAAAATCTGTATGCTGTGAAGTGGGAGAGTCAAGAGGTGCAGTGCCAAGTGAATTATCAAAGGTGCAAGTCCTGGTGCTGTGCATTTTAGCAGTATGACAAGATGCAGTCAGATCATTTTACTGCTATCAAGTCATTTTGCAACAGGCTACTAACTAGTTTAAAATAGTATTCTTTTGAGGTGAAACAGGCATCTGGTCTGAAGCCTGCAGAGCAAAGCACAGAGCAGTATCTAGTGGCCACATAGTGCTTGACTTCCACTGTCTAAAAGCAGAATTGAGGTCTTGCTGTTCATGTTCAGCAATGTAACCTCTCAGCATATTTTCCATGTGCCTAATCTTTCTGTTGGATTGCTTTAAACAGCCTGTGTAGCCTAAGGCCAAATTCTGGCCTTGGAGTTGTAAGTGATGATACTTCAACGCCTCGGATTCAGCATTCATGCTGTGTCCTTTGCCAGGACAACTATTCAAAACTTTCCCTCTTCCATAAAATAATTGAGTTAATTTCTTGGTGTAAGCAAAGTGCTCCAAGTATTTTGTGGTACAAAGTATGCACCAGGTTCTGTATGAGAAGTTACTGGGTGGCTGCTGTGCATTTTCAGTCGCCAGTTCTCCATGGTTTAAAAGCCTTGTGCAGTAGGTGAGATTTTTACTTCTTGTACATCAGCATTTATCAGTCAACAAAATGTAATTGAAGTTGGTTTTGGTGCTAGCTGTGCTCAGAAGGGTTGATGCTACCTTGTACAAATAACAGAGCAGAAGCCAGGTTCCTAACTTGTGTCTTGCCAGTAAGCATCTTAAATAGCATCTGTCTGCTGAAGGGTGCCTCTGTGTGTTGTTATGATACTCTGTATTCACTGCTTCTCGCAAGCATACCTGTCAGCTAGGTTTTCCAGTTTAAAAGAGATTTTTCTCAGTGCTGTAGATTTAATCAGAGGCTGAAGGCAGGCGCTTTTGCTTTCCTGTGTCAGCACCTCTAACAAAAGTTCAGTGCAGCAAATCACGCTTCCAGTGGTATTTGTGCAGCAGCTGCTGTTTGCACAAGTCTAGCTGAAGGGAACTTGGTAAGAAATTCAATAGCAAGGAGGAGCAAGTTGCTAAAAATACTGAAGATCAGCTCTCAGTGGCAGTCACAGGAGGCTCAGTGGAAGAAATCAGAGTACTTGACTGTGTACAAGTTCAGGAGGCAAACTTTAGGTTCCTTTGTTTTGTTGGTTGTATTGTGCTTGTGACTCAACCCTATCTGCTTAGAGGACACTAAAAGCTGTTTGCTCAAGTCATGCAATTTTTGCCAGCTCTGTAAAAGTTCATTATTGTAGCCCTGCCCCAAAACAAAACAAAAAACCCAACCCACCCACTCCCCCCCCCAAAAAAAACCCAACCAACCCTTTCAGTGAACCCCTTTTCAGTGAAAGAAAACCTCTAATGAAGCCTGGATTTTCCAGGACCGCTCAAGTCAGTCCTGTTCCAGTGTTCTTGACTTTGCTTAATAACTTTCTGTAAAAGATTACAAATTATTTCATGCTTTTCTGAGCCATATATGAGCTCCCTCTGATGGCTAAAGCATAAAATTCTTTTCCTTGGCTTAGAAAACAGACCTCTGTGTTAAGGAAGTTAGTGAATTCAAAATGTGTTGTTAAATGCACTGAGTATTGCTCCAGCCTGGTTCAGCAGGAATGCTACCTTGTGGGGATTGCAGTCTGAATTATAGAAGTGCAAACAGAGTAGGTTTGGGATGAAATTCTTGTTTGAAGTAACTCAGTTACTATGTGTGTTTAGTGTAGTAAGTGGGAGTCAGTCCTCTTGGTGGGTTGATGGGCTTGATGAAATTACACAAGCAATTAATTTGGCTGTGAACAAAGCATTGAGAAGTGTGTTCAGTTACACACTTGGAAGATTCATTGAAATCTAAGTTCTGGTGTTAGTACAGGAATTGTGTATTTCAAACCACAGGCAGAACCAGTTGGCTATTTTGCATATTCTTTAGCTGAGCATCCATCCCTATTTTTCTCCTCAGCAGCATAATAGATAGGTACACCCTGTCATTATGGATCATTATCTTATCACTTTGCAAGACAGTTTACCTTTGCAGTCTATGGGATCCTCCCTCCTGCCATCCACAAAGAATTTCACAGTGGGAAACTCTCGAATATTGAATTCTTTTCTCAGATCGTGCTGGTGAGTGGCATCAATTTTGCCAAACTGGATCCTTGGAGCTTCTTTCTTAAGCTGGCCTGCAGCCTTAGCAAATTCTTCAGACAAATTCTGAGATGCCTGAGATAAGGAAACATCTGGAAAAGGTCAACCAAAAGCAAGTGAGTTACACAGGATGCTGCATTGGAGCTCTTCAGGGGAGGTGGTTGTCTTTGTTAGCTTGGGGGATTGAATAAGCTGGTTGATGACTGAAAGAAAGGAGAAGATATTTTTACTTCTTTGTATTGGTACTGATTGTTCATCATACCACATGTCCTTGGACCACTCACTGTGAACAACTAGCAAGATTGTAACAGTCTTCTGTTGGGAAGAAATGGCATGGAATTAAAAAGTAGTTTGACTGTGAGTTAAAGGGAGGTCAAGGGTAGAGTTAGATATGTTAGGAGTCTTTGATAAGGTATTCTTTTGGTAAGCAGTTTATTGAGGCAAGCCTATGTAGTGCAGAAACTGACTTTCCAGATAAGATATGGACGAGGGAAGGAGAGCAGCAGAGACTGGCAAAGCAATTTTGCATGCCATGCTATGTGCCAGCCTTTCTCTAGCTCAAATGGCACTTGTGTGTTTGGAGGAAGAAAGGCTACCCTAGTCTGGGCCCTGGCGCTCTGTGATAACAGGAAAAACATGAAACATATAAGCTGTAACATGGAACAAAAGACAAGAGTAAGGAACTAATCACACAGTAGCTGCTCTATATTCAAAGTCAAAAAAGAGGCAAAATCCTGGAGCTTTACAGCTTTGCATCTGGGGTTCAATTAACTTTTTAAAGATAAATTTGAGATACCCTGTCTTGTCAAATTTGTTTTACAGTAAAGAGCAAAGCCTTTTTCTTTAGAGTCTGCATAGAGAAGTTGTCACCAATACACTTTTCAAACAGCAAGAGGTGAAAGACATCAATTTAGTCTTGATTTCATATATTTATGTGTGTTCTCATGTGTATATGTCTCTACATTCAGGCATATACTTACACAAAGACATGTATACATGTGCCAAAGCATGAACCTTACAAATTATCTTTTGTTCCTTCACAGAATGTCAAATCCACTTCTCTACAGCCTACCTGGGGAAGACATTGCCCAACATAATCAGAATCAAAAAGTAAGTGAACCTTTCTGTATGAGTTCTGATAAATGAAAAGTAAACCCACCAGTCTGACTCGGTGCTGAGTTACAGTTCTTGCATTATTAGTCATTAACCTTGCTCTGAATCCCTGGTACCAGGCATTTTCTTCCACCTAGCTTCTACAGCAAAGGATGTAGAGAACAGCATTAAGTAGGATCATAGAATCAGTAAGGTTGGAAGAGATCTCAAAGATTATCGAGTCCAACCTGTCACCCAAACCTCATGAACTAAACCATGGCACCAAGTGCCATGTCCAGTCACCTCTTGAACACCTCCAGGGATGGGGACTCCACCTCCTCCCTGGGCAGCACATTCCAGTGGCAAATAACTTTCTTTGAAGAACTTTCTCCTCACCTCGAGCCTAAACTTCCCCTGGTGCAGTTTGAGACTGTGTCCTCTTGTTCTGGTGCTGGTTGCCTGGGAGAAGAGACCAACCCCCACCTGGCTACAACCACCCTTCAGGTAGTTGTAGAGAGCAATGAGGTCTCCCCTGAGCCTCCTCTTCTCCAGGCTAAGCAATCCCAGCTCCCTCAGCCTCTCCTCGTAGGGCTTATGCTCAAGGCCTCTCCCCAGCCTCGATGCCTTTCTCTGGACACGTTCAAGAGTCTCAATGTCCTTCTTAAATTGAGGAGGCCAGAACTGGACACAGTACTCAAGGTGTGGCCTAACCAGTTCCTTCCTCCAAAACATTAATGTCATAGAGCCTTCCAAGTTCTATACCTACAAACCCATCTTGGCTTAAACTCACTGAAGCCCCCACACTGGAACAGCTGCTTCAGCTGCTAACGTGTCAAAGGGGGTCCTTGTTAGAATGGAATGGAATGGAATGGAATGGAATGGAATGGAATGGAATGGAATGGAATGGAATGGAATGGAATGGAATGGAATGGAATGGAATGGAATGGAATGGAATGGAATGGAATAGACCAGGTTGGAAGAGACCTTCAGGATCATTGCGTCCAACCCATCAACCAAGCCAACCCACCCAAACAGCTAACACATGGCACCAAGCACCCCATCAAGTCTCCTCCTGAACACCTCCAATGACGGCGACTCCACCACCTCCTTGGGCAGCCCATTCCAATGGGCAATCACTCTCTCTGTATAGAACTTCTTCCTAACATCCAACCTAAACCTCCCCTGGTGCAGCCTGAGACTGTGTCCTCTTGTTCTGCTACTGGCTGTCAGTGTCTATTCTGGGGGCACTCAGATACCATGGTGATGGATAGAAGGTGCTTCTCAAAATTAAGTAAATGAGTCTTAAGGCATCAGTCCAAAGCAAATAGTGTCCTAATTGCTTGTAAAACTGGTTTCATCAAATAAATTCATTTTAATTTTGTAGAGGTATTTTCAAGGAGATTTTGTACTAACTCCAAGCTCCTTATCCCAAATTATAAAAATACCTTGGAAGACTTTCCCCCAACAAGTCTGTAATGTGTTGTCTCCTAGAACAACAACCCCCCAAAAATGGAGTAGTATCTCAATATGCTCTAGAGATGACTGCAGAAAAATGTGATATCTGTTAGAAATTCTGACCTGTCAAGATAAGAAATAGCATCTCTGTCCTATAAAAATACTGCTGCTTCTAGGGACACTGTGTTGAGCCTTGGTGAAATATCTTTGCTTAAAGTCATTGCAAAGATACATGGACTTCTAAATAAAACATGGAGTATTTGCAAGGCAGTTGAAGAATGCTGCTGCACAATGACTGCATGTAGCAGGGTTAGCTCAGAACAGTTAGAGTTATGGGGCTTTCCAAGAGGAAGGGTGTATGGCTGTGGGCAGAGTGAATACAGAGCACAAGGCCTTCCAGCAGTTAGAAGGTCCAGCCCCTTCTGGGTGATTCCAAGGCAGTGGTTTACACCAGAGGCCATTTCGATATTGTGCCTTTTCCCTGATAAGCTCAGGCTGCACAGCTGTTTTACCACAACTGAGAGGTTGGACCAAATACTCATTGCACAGTGGAACAGGACCCTCTTGGGAAGAGGCAGAAGAAATTGTTGGTGCAGTCTAGACACAGAAGCTGAAGCCATGTAGAGGCTTCCCAAACATACAGGGAATAATGAGCTCTATGGACATTAGGATAGGATAGGATAGGATAGGATAAGATAGGATAGGATAGGATAGGATAGGATAGGATAGGATAGGATAGGATAGGATAGGATAGGATAGGATAGGATAGGATAGGATAGACCAGGTTGGAAGAGACCTTCAAGATCATCGCGTCCAACCCATCAACCAATCCAACCCACCTAAACAACTGAGATCAGGACATGTATAGAAGTTGTCTGGGGGTTGTTAGAACCCATTTTTTTCTCTGAAATATTTCAATTCCAAACATATTTTAAGAAAGACCTCTTAGCACTGAATGACCTGAATAGGCAGAGTTGCAGGTAACCAGAAATGCAACTAGCATGCTTAGATGGTGGGAGTTGGTATCACAGAATCACCAAGGTTGGAAGAGACCTCAAAGATCATCAAGTCCAACCTGTCATCCAAGACCTCATGACTAGACCATGGCACCGAGTGCCACATCCAATCCCCTCTTGAACATATCCAGGGACGATGACTCCACCACCTCCCTGGGCACCCCATTCCCAATGGCAAATGACTCTCTCAGTGAAGAACTTTCTCCTCACCTCGAGCCTAAACTTCCCCTGGTGCAGCTCCTGAATGGAGCTGGGGAAAGTGATCACTGCACCCAGAGACTAGGAGAAATCCAAGTACCATTAGCCCACTAACTGTGAGACCAGAGTTCAGTGAGTGAAAAGCCTTCATCAGACAGGTAAAATCTGTTTCCTTGACTACCCAGAAAGCATGTGGAAACATCCTTCATGCACTTTGCCCCTGCTTTCCTGAGTGATTAGACTCCTCTTCAGCTTTCCATCAATTCCTTTTCATTCCACTCATTCTCGATTTGCCTCCCAGGTGCTTTATTTTTCAAGATGCTTGAGTGTTGCAGGGAAATCATCACTCCTTTTATTTGGATGAATTTCGTTTTGCTTCCTCTGATTTTTTTTATTGACACCAATCGCTTCAGGCATCGAAGCGAGGGAGCAGCTGCCGAGGGGAACAGCGTCGCAGACTCAAGGAGAGATGAGAGGCAGCAGTATGCAAGGGCAGACAAAGATGGGAGGTAACAGAGCTGGTGGCCAGGACACCAGGGAAAATGTGTGAGTGGTGGGATGTCTGTAGAAACCAGAGTGCTGTGCCACAGAAATGAGAGGCACTTCAAAGGCTGTTAGCTGAGGAATAGCTTTGTATCGACAAGAGGGGAATGTATTCAGTATCAGTTTTTAGTTGTAAATAAAAATAAGGAGAAAAAACCCTGTTGAGTTTTTTTTTCCTGTACAGTGATCTTGACCTGTCTTTTAGCAATGTCTCTGAATTCCCTCTGACACTGTGTAGTTGCTGTTTTGTGAAGTGTCCTTTTCAAAACAGATGAGAGCCTCCAAATGAGCATCTTAACAGATTTGCCACCATTTGACTGTGGGTACAGAAGATCCTGAAGACAAATTATCCAGTGTCTGAGAACAACTCAGCTCTTTGGCTCAGATACAGGAAGAATTAAAGAGGGCCCCAGAAGTAGGAGAGTTAAAAGCACCTGTGTGGTGTCCTCTTGGATTTCTACTCCTTTATTTTCTCTTTGATAACCACTGGCCCGCACCCAGTCATCTTTTAGCACTGCTTGCAGGAGGGAGGCACTAGCACCATTTCTGCAGCCACTTTGCTCAGACAGTATTACCACCTTGTCTCTGTGAGGAGAGGGTCCCACACTGAAGAACAACATCATGTTTTTAAGCAGCTTCCCTTGTGACTAACTTTTCCCTTATTTTAGGAACTGCTGCAAGAAAGCCTCCCTCTAAAGGTCATGTAGAGCAAATCTCATACACACATTCCCCAAAGGAAGGGTGCTTGCTCTGAGTGTATTTTGCTTGAAGCCACGCCAAATAGATATGGCAAAGGTGGGAAGAGAACCAGAAATCATGTACTTTGAGAGATTTTCTCTTGAGCACAGCAGTAGGAGCTGAAAACTTTCCACTGAGAAGGACAGAAGCAAGCATTTCCAGAGATCTGGGGAGTCAGACATCCACCAGGCTCTGACCCTTTCTTGAATTCTTCTGACAGGTAGGAGAAAGTGGTGTTAGCGTGTGCTCTGCACCCATTTTGTTTCCTAAAATATGCCACTACCCAAATTAAAGGCTTACAGAAACAGAGCTGTAAGGGACTTGGAGAGGTCATTGGTCTGGCCTAAGGCAAAGTTAAACCACGTCTAACCCAGTCTTGAGACCTGTTTGACTAATCTGGCTTCAAATATTGCCATGGATGGAGATAGAACAGCCACCCTAGACATTAACATTCCAGCTAAATGGTCATATTTATCCCTGCCTATGCTGTCTGGTGTGTTTAAACCCATTCTATTGTCAGTGAACATGCAGTTTAATACCTGCTGCTTTGCAGAAACAGTCTACTTGGATGCATTTAACACTTCTCCTCTCAGTCACAGTGTGGTCAGGCGCTGATGTAGGCTGATATTCTACCCTTGGGCTGAAGCATGTTGTGAGCTATTTCTGCCTCTCTGTTCCTGGGAAGGCCTTAAAGAAGAATGGTGTTCACTATGCTCTTTGGGGGATCTGAGGGCTATTCTTGCATAATGGAATACAAGACAGTTGGAAAGCCCTGTGAATACCATTCTGCCAACAGAAAATTGGAAAGCTTTATGAAATGAAACAGGAGATGAGCTTTACTGTGCTCAGATACTTGCTGTCCCTGAGAAATCCAGAGTAACCTAACACCTGACTTCAACTGCTTACAGTTTGCTTTCAGCATTTGTGAGTTTCAGTGTACAAAGTGGATGTGTTGTGGGGTTATTGGTTTTGTGTTTGTTTTGGGAGTTTGTGTGTGTGAGTGCTGCTCCTTGGGTTTGGGTTTTTCCTGAGGGGAGGTTGTTTTGGGTTTTTTTGTTGTTGTGTCTGTATGTTTGTTTTCCAAAAAGCAACATTTCTGCAGTGAAAGTCAACACAGGGGCTTATACTCAGTTGAAGTGTACTGTAAACAGTCAAACTCCCATGAAGGCAACACTGATACAAGATCTGTTTTCTGCTGGTGTCAGGTGCTCTGTATTCCTTGTGCTAACAAGCATTTGTGTGATATGTAGACCAGTTTAATGTGGATGGAGGGACCCCATAGACTGCAGCAGAGAAGTGCATTCAGTTGCACCTTGAGATGAGGTGCTCCTAGTACATGCAGAGCACCTAACTCAGCAGGGCAGGCAGAAGGACTTGCTTCTGTGGGAGAGTAAGGCACATCACTCTGTGGTGCTTGCATTCATTAATTTTTTCCAGTGTTGTCTGTCTTCCTGAAAACCAGGAGAAGCTGGAACCTATTGCTCCTGTGTCTCACGCTGTGTGCCGCCCCTTCGGCTACTTTGTCCTCGCATAGCGCTGTTGGGATGAGTGCAGAAGAGTGACAGATACTCTGAGTCATTACTTTGTTTCCATGCTGGGTACTTGCCCAGTGTACTTTGCTCTACTGGTAAAGGTGGCCTGATACTGCTTGGCAGAAAGTCAGCCTATGTTTTTATAGTAAACCTTGCCTGAAAGAAGGCAGACCTGGGACACTCTGAAGGTGGAACTGAAGGGCATTGAGAGAATTTGGGAGCTGCTGGGTAGAAGACATCTCCTGATAAATGTTGTGGGACTGGTAAGTGAGTCATGATAGGCAGTAGGGAAAGTGTTGGTTTTTTCTTGTAACAGATAGGCATAAGGCAGACCCTCAAGTCTTGTATCAAAGTTTGGAGCTCAAAATATTTCCTGTGTTGGTGCAGCACCAGACAAAAATAGTGCTGTTAAGCATGGGATTTCTTTCCATTCTCTGTCTGTCTCTCAGTGATTGAGGGACAGCTGAGTCTCCTCTTCAAGAAGAGAAAGGTCTCAGGTCTTTCATTTGCTCTATATTTCTGAGGCCAGTTTATGGCAGCCCCACAGATTTCCTGTGATCTGGGGGATACAGCTTTGGCTCTCATTATCTAAGTTCCCTCAGTAGCTCCACGTTCACACAGACTGTTTATTTAAATAGCCTGTTTTAAGAAGCAGGACATAAAATATCAGGGCTTGTCAGCTTCTCTCTGCAGGTGCCTGTGTGCCCCATGTTTAGTCTCTCTGTGCTGCAGCAATGCAAGTGATTATAGCAAATGAAGCAGCTTTGTGGAGTCATGTTTCCTACATCCCCCGGGGCAGTGCCTCACTGCCCCAGAGGCTGCTTAGTGGCAGGTCTCCAAAAGGAGCTGTTGAGACTGAGAACGGTGCCTTCTAGGGAATGTGTCTGGGCTGTGGAGCTCATCACTCTCCGGAGTGATTCTCTGCAAGGACTGTAAATGGATTTATGGTTTGTGAGAGAAAGGCAATCTGTGAGTTTTCAGTAAGCCCTTCAGACAGAAATGGTGACTTGAATCCCAACCCACAAGGCAGGGAGGATCTGTGGAGCAAGGTGTGGTGGAGGAGCAGTATTTCATTGCTGCCTTTTCTGGAAGGTGCAGTATGCAGTGGAAGTGTGTGTTTGTACATCCCTGCTGAAGAAAAGCAGTTGTGAGGGTGGTGAGGTCCAAGACTGTGCTCTGAATTAGGAGTAAGAAATCCTGATGTGTATCTCGCATGTCCTTTGCCTGCCCAAGTCCCTAGGTTGCTGTATTCTGAACAATTCTTTCTTCATCTCCTGTCTCTTTATGTTTCTCACACATCTTCTTTCCATTCAGGATTAGGTCGAAATCCTGCAGTCTGTGGCAATACCTCACTGCTGATCAGCTTTGCCACTGTTAGGGAAGTTTGGCTACAAACTCTTCTTTGACTTGGACGTTTATGTTTTGTGCTTTGAATCAGCTCTTACAAAGCTGAAAACAGAGCTTGACTAAGGTTTTTCCAATAAATATGTTCATTACCAAAGTAATGCATCTTCAGAGAGTTCACAACTGCAGACTGAATTTGGCAAATACCTTTTTGACCCTCTACAATTAAAAAGTTAAATCTCTCTAAGTTTCAACACTTTAAAAAGCTTTTCAAGAATCTTAAATGAGTTCTAAAGAAATTTATGATGTGATTGCCAAGCCAAATCAACAGAGACAAAGCTTTTGCTGCCTTACATAGGTTGAAGAATTTCTGCTACCAGCAAGCTGCTAGGAAATAACAGCTCCATGTTTGTGCTGTGGGAAATAAGGCAGCTTATGAACTTGTAGACCTGTAACACTGTGAGAATGTACCATTTGGCTTTTGCTTTTATGATTTGCTCTCTGTAAGGTTCAGATGGCCAGACCTTCTAACAGAGTCAGTTACTCAAAAGCCCCCACTAGTTCTCTCCCCTGAACCTAACAGAAAAGCCACAAACCAGCCTTCACCTAATCAAGTGCTAATGTCAGGGGAAGAGCCCAATGTAATGCAATACAGACACCAAGATGTTGCTGCAAAAAGACATTTCCTGAAGGCCAAACGCACACAGGAGAGATGACATCAGGCAAAAACCTCATGCAGAGCACTGATAAAAATGAAAGAGGTAGAAAATCCCCCTCTGGTTTGTAGTTGTTTGGTTTTTTTTCAATACCTATGTTTTCACCCAGCAGTGCTGGCATAATCTGTGCAAAATAAGGCAGTGGGAGCAGAGAATGTCAGCTCGGCACCCTGTGTGAGGACTCGTCTTACTCACAGCATCTGTCTTAAGTAGTAAGCTGGTATTTAAGCACCCCAAAAAGGCATAAATTACTGTAGTTATGGTTAGAAATAGGTACATGGAGCAAAGCAAAACAAACAAGGACTACTTGAGGACAAAGCAACAATAATACAACATACCTAAGTGCCCCAACATCAGTCATGCTCTGCAGAGACATCAGGGTAAGAGACAGTGGAAATTGATACTCACAGAATTCCACCAGCAGGTACTTTGTTTCCTTCAATGCTCTGTCAAGGTTGCTCTTTTTCAGCAAGAGTACATTGTTCTCCTTTTTTATTTTGGCAAGTTTGGTTTTCTTTAGCCTTTTTTCATCTGGGCCTATGCTGTCTGCTGCCAGGAAGCCTGTGAGAAACAATAATGGCAGAAGGAAAAACTGATGTGTCTTCATCTTGTCCAGTAACTAAGGGAAAAAAGAGCAAAGGAGCACTGAGCAGCAGGGTTGGCTGCTCAAATGGCTGCTGTTGTACCAGCCAAACTAAGGGGCTGATAAGGTTGATAAAAGGAGTTTGCCACCAGTGGAGCCAACTGCACCTTTCCATGGGAAGGTTAATATAGTTAATTACCTCTTCATCTTTAGCAGTGTTTGGGGGGGGAAATGAAACATCTGTGGGGAAGATGGGTTTACTGTTTCTGTAAACAACCAGAAGCCTGTGGAGAGGGTGAGAGAGCACAGGGAGAAATACTTGCCTGCAGAAGCACTGGGCAATGCGTAGTGCCCTTATCTAGACAGCCTGTTCTTGTCACTGCTACCAGTGCAGAGCTGCAGACAAAAAAAGCAAGGTTTCTGCAACAGTATTTGAGGGCTGCTTCTGTCCTTAATATTTAGCTGCCTGTTGCACTTTGGAAGATACTTATTATGGAGCTGAATCAGAGCATGCTGAAGTCGGAGAAAAACCCTCAGTGCTTTGCATACGTGATTTTCAATGTCTGTTTGTTGTCTGTGAGGCTCCTGTCATCTCTGATTAAGTGCCGAGTGGTAGCCAAAGTAAGACCCTTCTTTGTGGGCTAAACTGGAAGATTTTGCCATTAGTTTTCAGTGGTAGCACCATTCAAGGCAGCTAATATATATGCAGTAAGCTGAAGGGGCCAAATGTACTGTTTCATCCTTAGGATAGTTATCAGCTGTGTCTGGGAGCTGTGAGACCTCCTTAGCTATGCTTTGCAGAATGTTTTAAGAAACATCTTACCAGAAGATTACGAGGGCTCCACTTGCTAAGAAATTCCTGTTTCTGGAAACATCTGCCAGTCTCTAATTGCAGCAGAAAAATCTTTGACCCTTAAGCTGTAGTGAAATTTGTGAACTGGACACCCAAAGCTGTAGCCTGTCTAGAGGGAACCAGGTGTTCTGGTGGTTGTTTAGTTAGTATGTACAAGGACTGAGCTGGCTTGAGGACAGGTGGATCTGGATTAGTAGAAATAACCTGAGAGGTGAAGAAATTGCCTGCAATAGTGACTTTTCCTTCCTCCTGAAGAGTGGCAAGTGCTGCTTCACTCTTCCTTAGACTAAAGGATGACAAATCTGGGTTCAGGAGGGCACTCCTAAAAGGAAGGACTGTTTGTAGTGGTCCTTGGTGTGGTGGTCTCCATTTTCATGGGGTTGAAGGATCTTGGATGGCTTCAGCTTAGGTTGCTTTCATGCCTTTTGTGAGTGGATCTGGGTTTCAGGTCAGCTCTTTCCTATCAACCTCAAAGGCTTTGGATTGTAATGCACCTTCAGATGTGTTCTGTTAGCACTCCTGCTGAGCACCTAATGAAACCGGAGGGAGCTGTGTAGTCATGGTGCTTGCAAGGCAAGATCACACATAAATACAGATGCAACAGTCAGATGCAAAGGAAAAAGAGAAAAAACAAAAAGATTAGAGTCACCTGTTTGACTTTGTGGTGGTAATCTCTTCATAACAGGCTCTTTTCCAAATGTATTTTTCAAGTAACATCCTAGAAAGGTTGAAAATGCATCTTTCAGAATTGGAGGTTACAACTAACAGGACTATTTTATCTGAACAATAAAAACACAGGTATTTATAAAAGGGGTGGAAAGTTTAGAGATGAGAGATGACATTCATCCTTCAGCTGACAAAGTAGAGGATGAAGATGGTTAACACAAAAGCAGTGCACAATCTCTTTGCCAAAAAAAGGAGGAACGCTTAGTTTGAGATCGCATGAAATAATGGGGGGGGGAAACCAAGCAGCTGCACAACCAACCTATTTGCTCAAGTTGCTTTGCATTAATTTATCCAACATCCCAAACAGCATCCAACACCTGGCTGGTTTCACATGTATTTTATTTTTTCAGATAACTGATTCCTGGAGGTGTGCACCTGATTTTTTCCCCCACCATTTGATACCACATCACTTATCATGAGAACGTTAATGAAATCATGGATTCCTCAGTGTCTGCAGATTATCAGATCACCCTGCAGGTCATTCCATGGACAGAACAGGCTTCTAACATCTCAGATTATTTCTCATTATGACTCTATAAACCAGTGTAAAAAGGAACTCCCAGAATACTTCAACTTTGCAAGCAGTGTCCTAGATGAGTGGACACGACTAGACAAGGTAGGATTTTGCTTTTCCTTCACAGAAATTGGAACAAAGCTCAGATGATACAAATCAATTTTCCCGGTGAATGCTGGACAGAATTGGCTGCAGAGGAGAATGCACTGTTTTATTTTTGTTCTCAGAAATACAGCTATCACTTGAAGAGACTCAATGCCACAGGTGATTTCCTTAGTCTGGAGTTATTTTGGATTGAAGTGAATCATTTTAAGGTTTATCTTCTTATTTCAATATCTTCTGTTGTACTCTAGGATGGAATACGAGCAGCCAATCCAGCCTTTTGGTGGGTAAATGATGAGGGAGAGGAGGTAAAGTGGAGCTTTGAAGAGCTGGGATTTCTGTCTAGGAAAGCAGCTAATGTACTTTCTGAGACATGTGGTCTGCAGAGAGGAGACAAAGTTATGGCAGTTCTGCCTCGTGTTCCTGAATGGTGGTTAATGTGTATAGCCTGTATCCGAACAGGTGAGTGACCTTACTGATCTTTTGGATGCAGAAAGGAAATTAATAGAGGGTGTGAAAAATATGCTACATTAATTTGATAGACATGCAAGTAGGAATATGTTGCTGTTCCATGTGCAATTCAGCTTTTGCACAGAAGGAGAAAGGGCACCCTCCACACGGGAGCTGAAGTGCCATTGCACTTTGTGCTGAACAGACATGGTCCAGTCAAATGGATTCTATTCTATTGTATCCAAGATTTTGTGGACTGTGATGTGGGGAATCATTCAGTATCTCAGTGCCTCAGCTGCCCAAGTGTAAAATTTGGTAGACAGTTCTGAAGGTGCAAGAAGACTGAGATCAATCTGTAGGTCAGATCTGTTGAAATCCTTGGGAAAAGGAGGGACTGGACTGGACTGGAATGGAATGGAATAGACCAGGTTGGAAGAGACCTTCAAGATCATCATGTCCGACCCATCACCCAACACCATCTAATCAACTAAACCATGGCACCAAGCACCCCATCAAGTCTAAATCAAGTCCAAATTCACTAAAAAAAAATATTTCCTCCCTCTGAAAAAGTGATTTCAGTCATATTGTACTTGCTATCCAAACATATTTGCTCAAAATCCAAGCCTGAGGAGTATGTTGGCTGAGTGGTGTATGTAAGATAACTGACCTCCATCTCTGTTAATCTGGTTGCCCTCTACAACTACCTGAAGGGTGGTTGTAGCCAGGAAGGGGTTGGCCTCTTCTCCCAGGCAACCAGCACCAGAACAAGGGGACACAGTCTCAAGCTGCGCCAGGGGAGGTTTAGACTCGAGGTGAGGAGGAAGTTCTTCACCGAGCGAGTAATTCATCATTGGAACGGGTTGCCCAGGGAGGTGGTGGAGTCATTGACCCTGGAGGTGTTCAAGGGGAGACTGGACGTGGCACTTGGTGCCATGGTCTAGTCATGGGGTCTGTGTTGATAGGTTGGACTCGATGATCCTCGAGGTCCTTTCCAACCTAAGTGATACTGTGATACTAATTCCTTATTGAAATGAATAATGCCATTACTCCAGATGTGAATATAATCCAAATGCTGGCTTTATCATCCCCTTAATTATGTATATGAATAATCTCAACACTGCCTTCTTGAGTTGCAAGTCATGAAAGTAGTGCTCAAAATCATTCTAAATCTAGATGCTATTTGTTATCTAGATACCTTTCATGTGAATGCCACAAAACTCAGCATCAGTGGTGCAGGGTTTAGAGGTCTTTCAGGGCCATACGATCCCAGATCATTCCTAGGTCACAAATTCACCCAAGCTCTGCCTTCAAACCTGAGTTCTACTTGGCTCTTGGTTTCTCAGGGGATAAGATTTTGGCAAGGAGGTCAGCTTTGCTGTGGCTGGGGTCATGTCATGTGAATGTAGCAAAGACAAATGGTCCATTTTCTAAATTGCTTCTTGCCTTTTTTCCAGGAATTATTTTTATTCCAGGAACATCCCAATTAACAGCCAAAGATATTTTATACAGACTCCAGGCTTCAAAGGCCAAGTGCATCATTACCAATGATACACTGGCACCTGCAGTAGAATCTATCATGCCTGACTGCGAGTTTCTGAAAAGCAAACTAATTGTAGCCAAAAGGAGCAGAAATGGGTGGCTGAACCTCAAAGAGCTCCTTGCGTGAGTATCCAGCTGTTTTACCATCATCCCTGTGAGGTGAAGGAAGCTGTATCAGTCTGTTGACATTGCTAAATGCTGGGATTGTTGTCCAAAAGATGAATGAGTTCTGGTTTTTCCTCCCTCTGCCATCTATCTGTAACTACTGCATTAAGCACAAAACTCTCCCACACGCTTTTTGGGAGTTATACTCAGGTTTTTCAGCGTCTCCTTACTGAGCAGGCTACTCTCTGCTTCTACTGTGACCACAGTCCAAGCACATGGAGCACTGATCTTGCAGTTGTTTTGTGCTTGTCTTCTGGAGCCTCACCTTATGCCTCTTGAATGGAATGAGAAGATACCCACTGCCAGCTTTCTGTGCTCAGCTATCATGCCATCCGTTATGGTTTTTTGTTTGACTGTCTTGGTAGCCCAGACAATCTGAATTGTGCATAACTCCCTTGAACACAGATGATGTGTCTCAGTCTGCCTTGCCTGGCATAATAGCCTGAATCTGACCATCACTGACTTCAGCCTGGGAGACAGGATGTGTTGGGGCAAAAGTTGTTTATGTGTCTGTCTGCTGCTCTGTAACAAGCCCTTTTAGTGTCCTTGCAAAACAGTTGTAGACAATGCCTCAGGAATATGCTGTAGATGCTCACATCTTGAACATCAAGGCATACAGAGCACACTTGTGACTAGCAAAACAGACTCTGACCCATAGCTGTGGTATCTGATGCAACTCTTTATTTAATGAGACCATATAGTTATCTCCTAAACCTTAACAAATACCGTTTCCTTTGTGAAAAGCTGCCCATAGTAGCTGTCATTTACTATTCTGAAGGGTGGCATCTGCTGACCATGAATGTGTCAAGACAAGGAGCCAAGACCCAATGATGATGTATTTCACCAGTGGAAGTACAGGCTCTCCAAAAATGGTGATGCATTCCCACTGCAGTTACGGCATCGGATTTGCAGCCTCTGGCAGGTATGCTTTGTCCTTGCTCCCAGTGTCCTGATTCAGTGACATGGTCCCAATTAAATTGAAAATGTTACTGTAAAAACTCCCATAAGTTAGGTGCTTTGTGAGTGTAGGATCTTGCTTCTTCCTCACTTGTCCCCTTCCACAGTGAAAACCTCATTATTAAGAGGTTCTTGAAGACTGGGTTGGCATCACCACACAGTGTTCTGTTGCTCAAAGGGTTGACTGCAGAGCAGCATCCTTCTATTGAAATTAGAGAAGGTCAACTGCTTTAGTGTTTTGTAGTTTCCTTTAGCACCAAAGCCACCTTTAGTGTAGTGTTTCCTTTAGTACTAAAGCAACTTTGGACCATAGCGTTAAACCTTAGAAGTTACAGCGCAGTTTGGATCTGTGGCATGGTACTGATTTGCTTTCATCAAACATGATTATTTCCCAAGGCATTCTAAGTTGGATGTTGGCATTATAGAGTCCATAGAATTAATCTGGTTAGATTCTTAGAGAAATAAGATGGCTAATGATATGGCTAATCCACAAGGTGGGGGAAGCCTCTTCCAGATGGTCTGTTTGGTTTTTGATCTAGATCTGGATTCTGCATCTCGAGCCATGGATGTTTTACACTGTTCAGGAGAAAAGCAAATGCTGGAAACATTAAATAGGAGGGAATGAAGGGAAATAAGAGAGTGTTTCACAGCCTTGAGCTCTTAGAAATTTTCTAAATAGCCCCACTTGCTGACACTGCATCTTCTAGTGCAAGTCTCCTGCCCTTCCCTTTAATTGTGCTGTGACCTATACCTGAGTCTCTCTCACTCCATGAACCATTTCTTTTTCTTTGCTTTATCATCAGGCACTGGATGGCCTTGACTCCTTCAGATATAATGTGGAATACCTCTGATACTGGCTGGGTGAAGGCAGCTTGGTCCAGCGTTTTTGCACCATGGATCTGTGGGTCATGTGTCTTTGTGCACAACATGCCACAGTTTAAACCAGCAGTTATTGCAGAGGTAAGTGGAACATTTTATACTGTGACTTTTAGCTCCAGTTTACATAAATGAACCACGCAAGCTGGGCTCCAGTGTGTGGGTACCCACCTCTCTGTAACAGCAGGGATCATCCCAAGCAATTATTGCTCCCTTTGGAGTCCACTAAACTAGAGCAGTAAGTGTCCTGCCTCCTGGTTAGGCCATGTGATGTGGCTGGAATGTGAAGGAGAAGTGGTGAAAGATGCAAGATAAAAAAACTTCAGGATCACTGCTGCTTTGTCCCTTACTTAGCCTAGAGCTCACTTCAGGTACAGACTTCCAGCTACTTCAGGGTCAGCATGAGCATGGGCCAGTGATCAGAGTATGGCAGGGCCCTGTTATCCTGAGTTTTCAGTGAGCTGCCAGAATGCCTGTTCCTCCTCTCCTGCCATTTTGCAAAACCAGTTAGTTGGCTGATTTTCCTTGACACTCACCTATTGTGTGGACAGGAGACCCAGGCTCTCCCAAGAGTAAAACTGGAAAAGCTTTAGTCAAGTTCACTATTTTCACTTAGTCTTGAGCCTGGGACACAGTCACCTTGGAACTAGTACTCTCAGTAGTCATTCATTGAGGTGAGTGACTTTTGTAGGACAGAAAGTACACTTTCTACAGCAGTGTAGAGCCTGACTGGCAGAGCTGCTGCAGAGCCAGGGCTCATAGTCACTAATGCAGTCGGTCTCTGTGTTGAATGCATGTTGCATTGTTATGATTTCCCTTTTGCAGACATTTGAGCACATAAAGTTGTCTTAGCCACCTACACATTTACAAGGTCAGACACCCCATTAGATTTTCTCTGCAACAAGATAACTTTCTGTTTTCCTAGACTCTCTCAAAATATCCCATCACTGTCTTTTGCACTGCGCCCACTGCCTACCGCATGATGGTCCAACACGACCTGAGCAGGTACTGCCCATCTATCTGTCTGGAGGGGTTGCAGAGAAAAGCTGGGATACAATGCTGTGACAACTCTAGCTGTTTAGTTCTTTGTGTTGCTTAATACTATTTTTTTTTCAGTTAAAGGAAATCTGATTAGAAAAATTAGCTCTCAGAGGAGAAAGCTGGGTTTTGAAATAGGAGAATATAACTGGGTACCCCTTGGACCATTCAGGCTTCAGGAATGTGTCTCTGAAAAGACAATACAGAGGAGACAAGTGAGAATACTTTTAAGTTGTCACCTTCTCTGAACTTATGGTTCACAGTTAAGTTTACTTTTTAGGTAGGCCTGAATCAGGGAGTTAGTGGAGTATAGTAGTGTTGTCCCCATATGCTTGAGAACAAAGTGACCAGATAGAGGACTTCTACATGCTGAGAAAATTTGACAGCTGTCCTCACCAGTTTGTTACACCATGAAGCTTATGAGGAGTAGTCAGTGTGACTTGTAAAGCGTTTTCACATCTTCAGTAAGGTACTTGCTCTTCTCACAGAGGTCTTTCATCCTGACCACAGCCAGCCCTGATTTAGCAGAGAGTTCAGGCTCTGTGTTCCTTTTGCTCAGAACTGTGTCCAGTTCTGAAGCCCCTATTACAAGAGGGATGTGGAGGTGCTGGAGCGTGTCCAGAGAAGGGCCACAAGGATGAGCAGAGGGCTGGAGCACCTCTCCTATGAGGACAGACTGAAGGAGTTGGGGCTGTTCAGGAATGAAGCTGGAGGTGGGGAGATTCAGGCTGGATGTGAGGAGGAGGTTCTTCACCATGAGAGTGGTGAAACCCTGGAATGGGTTGTGCAGGGAGGTGGTCGAGGCCCCGTCCCTGGAGGTGTTTAAAAGCAGGCTGGATGAGGCTCTGTCCAGCCTGATCTAGTGTGGGGTGTCCCTGCCCATGGCAGGGGGGTTGAAACTAGATGATCCGTGTGGTCCCTTCCAACCCTGAATGAAACTATGAAACTATGAAAAATTCTCAGTGCCTTATTTGGTCTTGGATGTCAGCACACAACTCAGCTTTCCACCAGCATGAGATATGCTTATTCAGATTTCTCCTTTATTGCCACCTCTTCCAAGAATACACCTTTGTCACTCTTATTCCAGCAAAAATCTCCTACTTCCAGTGACACAGAGATAAACTACCTTGTCCTCAGTGGTAGCAGGAGCAATCTAGGAGTCAAATCCTGGACTGTGTAACAGGATGCTATAGTAATTTCCAAAGTAGCTTGTGAAGTTTAAGGCATACTTACATTGAAAATTGGGAGAGGCTGTTCAGTTAAGACCATTCACTGCCCTTTTGGGGAGTTAAGAGAATGACTTCCTTTGCTATTCCTCTCAAGCTACAAGTTCCCAAGTCTGAAGCACTGTTTATCTGGAGGGGAGCCACTCAATCCTGAAGTGATGGCAAAGTGGAAGATCCAGACAGGGCTGGATATCCATGAAGGTTATGGCCAGACTGAAACAGTAAGTTTGCATTCATTCTTGCAGTACAGCCTTTCAAAGGTAATGATTGCAGAGGCACAGTGTGCTTAATAAAACAGGGGCAAAGGTGGGAATCATTTTGATGAACTTTGGTGAAAAGTGGCTCTATATAATTATGATTCTGTAGTTCCAAAACCACCTACCTGCATATTTTTATATTTCTAGAAAGTACTAGAACTACAGAGTTTGTCTCCTGCAGAAACCATGCCAGAGATTCCCTCAAATCAAATAATTTGTAGTAGATGCCTTCATCATCTTTACTTAAAAGACAACACTTCTAACAAAGAGTTTGCTCAGGGTGTCACTTCAGTCCCTCTGAGGTTTTAATGAAAAATACTAAATCAGTTCACATCCCAGGCTTCTCCATAACTGAGTGCTAACAAAGGCATTAAGAGTCATGTTCCAGGCATTCTCTCCCCTTACCCTTCATATGGTCACAAATTAATTGTCCCATTACTGAAATAAAATCTGCAATATGTTCACATCTGCTGTCCTGCAAGTTGAAGTGTTTGCAGAAGAACCCACTGGCTCAGACTGAGCACAAGCAACCTCATTCCACAGGCCTCACCTGAAATCACTCTCAACTCACCTCTAATGAGCTGAAGAACCACAGTGCTTTAGTCCTCATCACAACAGTCATGAAGAGGTGTTGTGCCTAATGCAAACAATAATCAATTCTACAAAAGGTGTTGAACACATTTAAAAAGTAGTGATCTGTTCTGCAGGTGACAATATGTGCCACTAGGAAAGGAATGGAAATTAAACCTGGCTCTTTTGGAAAACCTGTTCCTCCTTACGATGTGCAGGTATGTTGATGGGGCACGTCTGAGCTCAGCTGCAGTTGTGGGTACAAGAGTAAGGGAATGCTGGCTGTGTCCCTCCTCTGTCCTGCACTGTACTGTAACAAGACATTGCACTGAGTTAATCAAAGCAATGATGATGTGTCCTTTCTGCAGATCGTAGATGAGCATGGGGCTGTTCTGCCTGTGGGAGAAGAAGGCACCATTGCTATCCGAGTTCAACCAACGCGACCCTTCTGTCTGTTCACAGAGTACTTTGTAAGTACAAGTTTGCCTGTCTGTGCCTGCTCAGGAGAGACCCATGGCAAAGTTCTGTTGGCTTATTCAAGGAGCAGGCTTTCATCTAAGATGCTCACAAGGTCTCACTAGGTTGTGTGAGGTCTTTGAGCCTGATCAGTACATTGCTCTGCTATTTGAGGAACAGACTGACTGGCAGAGTCTAACTTCAAGAGTCCAGAGGGGTACCTTGTTCCAGGCATGTAGCTGGCAGTTGGCAGGAGCTTTGTGTTCAATGCCTTACTCTTCCTTCCCATCCTGCTCCTGTTCTTGGTTAAGAATTAGTGAAGGAAGCCCTTGAAGTCTACTCTAATATGTCATAAGCTCAGGAAGGCTTTCCAAAGGGTATCTTTTAGCACTGTCAGGGGTACCCACAGGTTCATCTTTTAAATCTTTACAAGTTACATATTCTAGCATGCATGAATCTCTGGTGGCAGAGAAACTCTTTGTGCAGTTACCTGGCACACAGACAATCAGTACCTCCAACACAAGCTACAGCACAAAAACATCAAGTGTAGGTCATCATATGGCTTTGGTAGTGGCATAACAGTGCTATTAAAATGGGAATGCTCCACCCACTGAGAGCAGAGAGGTGTGAAAAACCCAAACATGTTAGAGAATTGCCATTTTGATTCAGATGAAAAGTCTGTTTAAGCTAGTGTTGTATCTGTGGTGGTGCTGAGTTAAGAAAACACTGGAATTAGACAATGTAAAGATACTCTCCACTGCATTTGAGCTCTCACATTGAATGAACTTTGGGGAACCTTTGGGTGTTTAATTCTCTTCTGAACCCTCATAATGTTTGGAGAGCAGTTGCTCACTGTGCATCATTCTTTTGGTTCTGTACTTCAATTCTGCTTCAATTTTTCATTATGGCTTCTCTTGTCAAGGTGTTTTTCCTGTACAATCTAGACTAAATAGATCAATATAGATAATGAAGTTTTTCTGGCTGGTCTCCTCATTCATGTTTTGGTCTTGAAGGTCAGGGGTAAAAAGTTTCCAGTGACAGGAGCTTATTGTGGCAACACCCTGCAAATGAGACCTGGGTTGTACACTGTAGTAATTTGCAGCAATTTGCTGGAGCACAGCTTTTCTCCCCTAGAATACCAATCCATGCATACATAAATGTTCTTTTCCACCTCCCACAGATTTCCACCACAAACCTGCTGATTAATGTGGCTCTGGTTTGGGTGTGGGTTTTGTTTGTTTGTTTGTTTTTGTTTTGTTTGTATCTTTTGTGCTTTTTGCTTTGGTGTTTTGCCTTTTTTTGGGGGGTGGGGTGGGTGTTTGTTTTACATCTTCAATTAGAAACAGTGTTGAACACAGTCATTTTGAGGAAAACTTGTAAAGTTGTCTTGATCATTACCAGCACCACTTCAAAGTAAATGCATTGCATTGCACTAATGCTTGGATACAGTTTTTGAGATGTTTGATCATTTCCAGGATAATCCAGAGAAAACTGCTGCCTGTATACGAGGAGATTTCTATGTCACTGGGGACAGAGGGATTATGGATAAAGAAGGATATATCTGGTTTGTAGCAAGAGATGATGATATCATTAATTCTTCTGGGTAAGTCACTCGCTTGTAGATTTGGTCATTTGCCTGTTCAAATTCAATCTGGGTAGAGCAATTGGATGGCCAGCCTGCTGCAGCTCTCCTGTCTGCGTTTCCTCCACAGGTATCGCATTGGCCCGTTTGAAGTGGAAAGTGCATTAATACAACACCCTGCGGTCGCAGAGTCAGCTGTTGTCAGCAGTCCTGATCCACTCCGAGGGGAGGTATAAAGAGAAAAATAAGATACAGAATGAAATCATCTTTATTCAAAGGATCACAGGGTGTTAGGGGCTGGAAGGGACCTCTGGAGGTCTTTGATCCCAACCCCCCCCTGCCAGAGCAAGGGGGTCTGTTTGCAGGCTGTGATGTGGGAAAAAAATTGGCTCTTCAGACTTACTTTGGCATCTTTTTGTCTAAGAAATAGAATTCAGATCATTTCTCTGTATTATTCTTTTAAATTTT
This sequence comes from Melanerpes formicivorus, assembly GCF_026170545.1. Lineage (NCBI taxonomy): Eukaryota > Metazoa > Chordata > Aves > Piciformes > Picidae > Melanerpes > Melanerpes formicivorus. The sequence goes on along the minus strand of NW_027142366.1, from coordinate 8,242,543 downwards.
CCAGTGTTTCTTTGAGCCCCAGGGTGAGATTTTCAGCTGCATTTTTGTTTTCTGCTCTCCAGCTTTTGGAAAGTTTAACAGTCTATAAGGCTAAGAAGAAACAACTAAAAAGGGAGAAGTAGCAAAAAGTATTGTGATGCAGAATATGTCCTTCAGAACATTGCAGTTGGAAGTAAGCAGACAGTGAAAAGGGAAATTAAAGAGAAAACTCACATTTTTGCCTTCTGAACTTTGGTACAAGTGTATCTGTTTATTCCCATCTCTGGAAGTTAATGGAGTCTCTTAACTTTTATGGCACAGGTAGTCAAAGCCTTCGTTGTTTTAGCTCCTGCTTATGCGTCACACGATCCAGAAAAATTAACTCTTGAGCTGCAGCAACACGTTAAGAAGGTGACTGCACCTTACAAGTATCCAAGGAAGGTAAGCACACCCAACAAGACAGGTCTTGTATCAACAGTTGAACAAGTTTTGTCCTACCTTGGCTTCTTTTCAACTTCATTCTGACAAATACTCCAGCCACGATAAGATGAAACAAAAGACAAGAAAAGTAAATTACAGAGTCTGCTGGAACTATAGCCTTGGCTTCAATGTATGTGCTAGGAAGGACCCAAGGGGGAAATGCTAATGTGACTAATCTTTGTCAGGGTCCAGTCTGTCTTTCATGAAGTTCTGAGGTTTTCACAGCAGCTCAAATGGGCAAGGCATTCAAATTTTACCAGTTTCTCCCTTGAACTCTGTCCAGACTCTCAGCCAAAGCAAAGGGGAATTTTCTGCTGGCATCAGAAGTATTAGCATCCACCCCTTACAACCAGGAAAGACATCAGTAATCCACTGTACTGACCACAGAAGGACTTATCTCTTCAGGTTTGTGGTACCTGGCCCTGCAAGTACTGCCCGTGCAGTCAGCTAAAATGTGTAGCAAGGAATTGGAGATACTCAAGGGCAGGCTCCACAAGGCTCTGAGCAACTTGATCTAGTGGAGGATGTCCCTGCTCACTGCAGGTGGGTTGGACCAGATGACCCTTAGAGGTCCTTTCCAACCCAAACCATTCTGTGAATTTCAGCATTCCATCCCCAAGCTGAGCAGCTTTCCTTCTTTTTACCCCATCCATGACAAAAGTGTGTCTTTCCTTGCATCTAGGAGATGAAACAGAATGTATTGGGCTAAAAGTGAGCATTTTCACCTTCCAGGTGGAATTTGTTCAGGAGCTGCCAAAGACAACTACTGGGAAAATCCAGAGAAAAGTTCTAAGGAGCAAAGAGTGGGGAAGAGTATAACATCATCTGGAAACTGAGGAGAGAAAACTTCCATCATTTGTACCAGCCACAGCACAGTACCCTTGGCATGTGGTCATGACCCAGAGCCCTAGGAGAGCATCCAGGAAGAAAAAGACACTAATACAGCTTGAGGATGCGTGGTATTAAGACTACTCTGTCATTGACCTACAGCTTTTCAGAAGGGAGAAAGTGCAAGTCATTAAGAATGAGGAATACAAGAGAGAAAGAAAGAGATCCTAGAGTTTACAAAGGTTTACTTTTTTTATTGGAATGAGTACAAACAGTGTAACTACAGTGTGTTGATAATTAGAGCAGCATGAGAAATTAATAAACCCAACCTTTGTTCTATGGTGATTATCAGCAGTGAAGTGATGCTCTGCCTTCAAAAACGTGCTGCCATTCTTTCTGAGTGAAAGGAGAAGCACAGCTTCATCTTGATGAATTTGTGGTCTGCTTGCATGGTTAAAGTGCAGGAAAAGAGACGTTACAAAGTGCTGTAGGTTCAGGTTGAAATGATGCACAATTATAACAATGTAAATGATTAAAAGAAAAATGTTACTCCACAGAAAGAATTGTGCTGCCTGGTCTGTTTTGTGCTATGCTCTGTTCTCATTACTTCAAACGAAGCAAATAATTAAGCAAAAAGGGTTTCAGCCCAGATCCTTTTCAACAGAACATCCAGGCTTCACGTCTTCAGATAAAGACTAATTTTTACAGTGGCTCCTTTGGGAAACACAAACCCTGAAAGCCAAGTGAACTGAATGAAGAGGATCTACCCCAGCCAGCTCTAAGTCTATATTGTCCACAGCAAACAGGTCAGGAAAATGTTGTTTGTCTGACTTCCTAGTGTGGCTGATCCTCGAGAAGAAGCAGATGGTACTGACTCAAGAGAAATAATTTCAGATTCTTAGAGCAGGTCAATAGACATTGCCATGATTGGGGCTTTTCCTCAATTTTCCTGGTTAATTTTCACCTCTAGGCTTGCAGGTGGAAAAAATGCTAAAAACTGTTGAAGGCTCTCACAGCAGAACTCTGCAGATGTTTTTGTAGGGATTCCTGGATTTAAAAGATTGTTTTTTCTCCAGCCATTCTTGAGTACTATTTCCAGTCTTGAATACTGCTCCTGAATTGTTCTTTCTTGCCTCTTTTCTTTACAGGTTTTTATGTAGATTTTGTCATGGCAGTGCTCTGAAATCTATATGTCATAGCTAAATCATAGGATTAGAGGAGTATAAGAAATGAGGGATATCTTACTGTGTTATTAAGAAGAGTTATCAAAATTATTAGCCTTATCTGTTGAGCAACATTGGATCCATTGAGTTTCAGGATTAACAGTGGAGGTCACAACCTGAAAGAAAGGTTACATTTGATGAAAATCTCGATGGTTTTACTGACAGATGTTTCCTCAATTAAGGAAAAACCCCAAACAAACCCAGTAAAAATGAATGTATATCCCAGAACACGCCATAAAAACTCTTTAGCAATATCCATTTTCTATGAATGTATCTAGGGAATATTTAGAAGACTGCTTTTTACCAGTAGAGCCTTTTGCAAGAACAGAAAAGGAAGTTAACCTGTACAGTCACCCACCTAACCCTTGTATTGAGTTCAGTAACTTGTGTTTAGTGGTTGCAAAGGGAAAATCAATAGGTGGACTCAGGCTTTAGAATCATTGTATGCCTCTGGGACTCCACTGGCTCCTGACAGTGAGCTCTTCCAGTGAACACTAGCTCCACATTCTGAGCAATTCCAGTTGTTGTTTTTCTCTGTCTTAGCTAAGGTTAAGAAAAGCCTCTAAATAGCATTAAACTTCTTTGCTGCAGACCTGTGCTCAACTGTAATCTTCTAGACTGCTGAAAATAATAATAATATAGAAAGGAAAAAAGGAAGAGTAACAATGGAAAGGAAGAGAGTAATTTGACTTTAGGGCTCTTAGGATCATTATGGTGAGTACAGATGGAAGAGGGCATTTAGAGTGAGAAAATATAGAGAAGTGTCCAAATCAAACTGGAGACCTGTGTCAGGGATTACTGACCCTAAGGATGTATGTTGTGAATGGTTGTATCAGCCCAGAATTGTTTGAGCTAAAATGATGAGAATCTTGATGGAAGTAGTCTGGTCATGTTCTTGAGCTCCATGTGAAGGAAAAGGAATAGAGAATCAGGTACTGAATGCTTTGATATTAGAACCAGTAACCTTCTCATAATGCAGACAATAACATCTGATGTTATTTGACTGGGGAGAGCTGTGGGCAATTAGCAGCCCCAAAGAACACATCCAAGAATCTGTAAGGATCATCTGAGCTACAGAGAAAACACCAGATGAGTACAGTTCATTAAGTCTTTAAAAGGCTGGTGGTAAGAAAATAAAAGGAGGCAGAATGGGCAATGTCACATCTAATTAACTGTTCAAAACATGTGTTTGGCTGTGACTAGCCTGAATGACTTCAATTAATAACTCTTGGATTCATAACTGTTTTCTTCTTGCTTGTTTCCCTTTTGCTGTTGTTGTTGCAGGGTTCGTAGCAACAGTTCTGCTAATTCATTTATTTTCTTGTATAGTCTACAGCACCTACATACATCATCTTCTGCCATGAAGCTGTTTAAATTACAGACTTTAAAATCCTTGTGGACTCTAAAGCCTCCTAATAGGACTTTCCATGGACACCCCAGGCTGCTTGTCTCGGACGTGTATTCACAATACGAGTCCGTCAGGCGGGGCGAACAGGAAATACCAAAATACTTTAACTTTGCAAGTGATGTGCTGGACAAGTGGTCTGAGATTGAAAAGGTAGAGGATCTTTATTGTGCAGACACTTTAGTTTAAATTTTAATTTTAAACAAGTTGGGGGTGCCTAACAAAAAATACAAAACATCAGGTGCCAAAACCCCAGAGTTCTATAAACCCTGCTTCTTTCTTGCTTTATTTAAAAGATGTCTCTGACCCTCGTTGCTCCCTATGTGGGTAGGAAAAACAGCAGTAAGTCCCTTCTGACTTTGATTTAACCTCAGAATTGCCATGCTTATTCCTTTTGCCTACTGCAACATTAGCTGTTCACCTCACAAAAACACAGGTAAACTGTTGTCCCACAGATGTTTAATTGCCTTGCTCCAAAGTGGATTGGATTCTGTGTTTGCCCAGATGCCCTATAGTTAGAGACCACTTAACTCCCCTCTTCCTGAGCAAGCAGACCAGAAAGAGTCCTGGGATACTGTGTTGTCTTATGTTCTATGCCTATGCTGCTTCTGTTTAACAGTATTCTACAAGTCTATTCAGAACACCAGGACTATTATATGACGTATTTAATATTATCTGTTATTTTGTAGGAGCATTAATGCTCAGTCAAAATAGGATCCAGGCTAGAAATTGAGCCTGGAGATAGAGATAGTAGGGCTAGTAAACATTTCAGGTTCAGAATATCTGAGCTTGGTCTGTAGAAAATCTTGAACCATGAAGGACAAAGAGGAAGAAAGTAACTTTTGTGCTAATTGGGAAATACTCAGGTCTTACATAATTTGCAGATGTTTGTGATTTGTAATTTCATGGTCTTAAAGAAGAAAATGTGCTGGCTTTGAATTACTGTGTTTTGTAGGCTGGAAGGAGACCACCAAACCCTGCCTTTTGGTGGGTAAATGGAAAAGGAGAAGAAGTGAAGTGGAGCTTCGAGGAGCTGGGCTTCCTGTCTCGGAAAGTGGCCAATGTGCTGACTGAAGTATGCGGACTGCAGAAGGGGGACAGAATTGCTGTGGTCCTGCCACGCGTCCCAGAATGGTGGCTGGTGTATGTGGCTTGCATGCGAGCAGGTCAGTGAGCATGTCTGAGACTGGTAGAAGTGGTTAATGCAGGCTGCTTGGGGGGATCAGGAATTTGTGTGGTTTAGAAAGGAAAAGTAATGTAAGAACCTAGTGAGTGGCCTAGCTACCAGTTACTCAGGTACTCCTGAAGGATTTACACTAACTGCCATAGGACAGGTGGCTTCTGCAGCAGACATGAAGATGGCAGAAGGCAGAGAAAAGCCTTGGAAGTCACCAGACATTTCACTCCTTACAGGAGAGCACAAGCAGCTGCATTAGACCACTGTAACTCTTTGGCTTGGCAATGACAGGACAAATTAATCTCAGCAATCAGCTTGGGAATAGTTTAATGGTTTAGGTTCTTAGAGAAGAATCAGATGTAAAAAAAATGCCATCCCAAACTAACTTTATTGCTCTTGCAGGAATTGTCTTAATTCCAGGAATATCCCAGTTAACAGCCAAAGACTTACTGTATCGACTGCAGGCGTCAAAGGCCAAATGCATTGTTACTGATGACACGTTGGCTCCTGCTGTGGACTCAGTGGCATCTGAGTGTCAGTTCCTGAAAACAAAGCTAATCGTGTCCAAAGACAGTAGGGGGGGATGGCTGAACTTCACTGACCTGTACAAGTGAGTATGAGTTAGTAAGACTGCAGTCACAGTGCAGAAAGCAGATCTCTTCTCCAAAAGTGCCCATCTAGAAGTACTCATCAAATGCCAGCATTAAGGTTTTAGTCCTGATTGCTTGATTGCTGATCCACATCTGAGTTGTTTACTAACAGTAATCTTGTTCTGGGAAGTTTCTATCCTGTTTTTCTTAAACCTGTGTTTTAGGAAGTAGAACTTCACATTGTTAAGTCTAATTTGTTGAAAAGCTTGTGTGATGCTTCTTTGTGGTAGGAGTCTTGCAATATGCAGTACTTCCTTACACTCTAAAGCCTGTGGGAAGCAACCAGTGAAGTGATGATTGCATTCTTTGTTTTAAAGGAACCAATCTGCTGACCATTCCTGTGTGAAAACAAGTCTTCAGGATTCAGTGACTATCTTCTTCACCAGTGGAACCACAGGTTCTCCAAAGATGACTGAGCACTCTCAGGGTAGTCTTGGTTTCAGACCCCTTTTAAGTGAAAGGTATGAAAAGTTTGAGCCTGGATGAATATGAGACAGTTGAAGCTGCACAGTAGAACTGATGGAAAAATAACTGAGTAAGACTTACCAGTGTTGTATGACCCCAGTCCTTCTCCCTCTGAAACTGGACTAGAAACTCAGTAGATTTCCAGGGTAGGATCACCTCAAGCATTTTCATATTTTAATCTCTCTAAGGAGAGGATAGGAGTGGGTGAAAGGGCAGCCATCAGCTGGGAATACTTTAGTGCAGAGAACCAAGAGATCCTATGCCACTTGGGCTGCAAAAACCTTTGTGACACATAGATGAGCAGAGGTTACACAAATCATCCTGGTCTCTCAGCAGAAATACCTAGTGTCCAACATAGCTTTTCTGAGTAATGCTGCTTCAACCCTATCTTCCTATGTAGTGGAAAGTCACTTCATTGACATTCAGACCCTTACTCTATCCTGTGTTTTGACTGACACCATGTATGTGTAGTGTATGTATATTTATGCAAGCATACAGTTTATGCTAGGACTAGCAGTCCATAAGATAAACTGCCTCAGGGTGCCCAGTGCCCATGTGTCTCATCAGAAATCTTGGGTCAGTTGGTTTCTTTTGTTTTCTTTGTGTAGTGATTTGGGTTGGGCTTTTTTTAAAGCAAAAATTTTTCATTATCTTTTCATTCTGTTTTTTTTTTTCCTCTACTCTGTCAGATACTGGTTGGATTTGACTCCCTCGGACATAATATGGAACACATCAGACACGGGATGGGTAGTAGCTTCACTGGGAAGTGTTTTTGATCCCTGGACTTTTGGAGCATGCATCTTTATACATAATCTACCACAGATTGAAGCATCAACCATCCTAAATGTAAGGAGAAACTTGGGGAGATGTGTTAATCTGCACAAAGGGCCCCCAAAATAAGTCTGAACAGCATCCATAGATTTCATGAGAGCTCTGTCCATAGTTGTGCTCAAGGTGCTGTATCCATTGCTTAGAGGCCCTGACTGAATTTTTAATGTACACAAAGGGGACAAACCTGCAGTTCATTCACATGTTTTGCTCATAGCTGGTTGAGTACATGAATAAAAATCATCCAAAAGCAGCACTAATTGCTGGCCTTGTGTTCCAGTGATGGTGGAAGTAATAACAGGTGGTATTAATGCAAGCAAATGGAAGTGTTTCACTGGCCAAGATGAAAGTGAAAACCTCCCTGTAATATAGACGTGAACAGCCTTGCTGTGGCCATGCTCCAAGCTGTGCAGTCTGTGTGCAGCATGGGATTGTGTCCCATCAAATGTACTGTGAGCCTCTGCGTATTACACCAGCTCTAGGAGAGCTTCTTGCCCAAAATTGAACACGTGGTGCTTCTACATAGGAAGCAGAGCTGCATTTGCCCCTTCTGTCACCTACTTACTGTCCATGCAGAAGGCAGTGTTCTGTCTGTGCTTCACCTGTCTGTCTTGTTTCACTTGCAGACTCTCTGCAGGTTCCCTATTGACGTGCTGATCGGTGCTCCCACACTGTTCCGCATGCTGGTGCAAAACGATCTCTCCAAGTATGTCAAGAAATGGTTTACTAATGTTTAACCTACCCTCGCTAAACTTCAATGATCTCCCACATCTGGCTGTTTGCCCCAAAATAGGTAGTCATTTAGTTTAAAATATCCTTCATGAGAGGACCATTCTTGAGTGTGCTGAGCTTTAAGATCAAACAGGAACTTGATGTAACTTTCACTGCTGAGCTTGTGAGCAAATCCCTGAGGGTGTGAAACTTGAGTGCCTGTGGAATTTTTTGTCATGATTTTCAGTGATCACATTAACTGTCCATGCTTTGGGAAGGACTGTCATCCTAGAAAGGCAGCCTCAACGTGAGTGTGAAGGAATGACTTGTGGCAGTTGTTCATCATCCCTTGCTCCAGTTCTCACCGCCTGCCACTGTTCTTTCTTCTCCTCTTGCACTTTCTCACTTGGGCTGTTGCAAAGGTCCAGCAATCAGAGCCCTGGCTCAGCAAATTGCTCTGTGGTTAGTTATAGGCATGTCCTTAAATCTCAGCTGACTTCAGCAAAAACTTTATTTTTCTTCTCTGTTTAACTCTTGACTGCTACTTACTTCTATGGATAGTGCTGGGCCCAGACTGCTATCTTTGCTCTAGTGGAAGTCCTCTGATTTTCCCCCTTCATGGCATTATTTGTTTATGGTTTTGTGCTCCTTGTCTTGCCTAATAGATTTAAGTACTGGCTTTCTTGTTTTTTTTAACTCCCTGTGAAGGTACAAGTTCATGAAGCTGAAGCACTGCCTGAGTGGAGGGGAGCCACTCAACCCAGAAGTCATGGAGCAGTGGAAAAGCCAGACTGGGCTGGACATCCATGAAATATATGGGCAGACTGAAACGGTACTGCTGTAGGGTCAAGATTCTGTTAAATCTGGGTAGCTCCTTTTTGCTTCACAATGTTCTGAGGCTGTGAAGGTTTCACTAATACCTTCTCCTGATAAACTCTGAAAGAACACCATTTCATGGCTCTCCTTACAGAACCCGCCAGAAGCATGGATTGTTGGGAGAAGATGTGCTTTAGTAACTCCATAGATGTCCTTAAGCGAATTCCAAGTGACAGGCAAGAGGATAGAGTTTGAATCTAAGGAAGAAGACTGCTTAGCAGAGCATATGAGCTCTTCAGCTAATGGAACAGGATTCTTCCAGGGGCTTTCTTGATTTTTTGCTTATCTGTGCCACATAGCACTGACATAGAGGATCCTTTAAATTTTAACTCCTTGCCTTGGAATTATCCTAGAAAATACCTTTAATGAGTTGAATGTGAATGTATCAGTTTTCCATTGCAAAACTTTGGTTTGTTTTGTATATTTACAGGGAGTAATCTGCTATGGTTTTAAAGGAATGAAGATTAAACCTGGATCAATGGGGAAGGCAGCTCCCCTTTTTGATGTTCAGGTTTGTTGGCTGCTCTTTAGGCTCTCTCATAGGCTTTTTCTCCTTTGGCTTGAACGTTTCTATTTGTCTGTTTGTTTGTTTTCTCATTGGACTAAAATCTAACTGTTTTTCATTCTAGATTGTAGACAAAAATGCTAACATCCTGCCTCCAGGACAGCAGGGGGAAATTGCTGTCAGAAGCAAACCTATAAGACCACTTGGTTTATTTTCTAAATACGTAGTAAGGACTTTATTTTATTCCTCATCACCACCAATCTCCCCAAGATCTCTCCAACTGCAGAGTGGTTCAAAAGACTGAATGTTTTTCATTGTTCATTATCAATGTAGTTTGTTTGTTTGGATTTGTGGATGCTAGAAAGGGGAAGAGAAGAGTTTGTGCAAGATTGAGTTTTGTTTTGTTTAAGAACCAAAATGTGGGGATAGTTTGTTTGTTTTGAAATGCATTCTATTGTGTTTTATAGCAATGTCAGGACAGTTCTTGAAAATTCTGGAGTGGAAAATGAAGTTCCAGTGCATTTAACATATCTGTGTCATAGCAGAATGTATGGCTAATTCGTGCTCAACATCTAAACGGCTGTTTGCAAACCACTAGGATAACCCTAAGAAAACTGCAGAAAGTGAGCGTGGGGATTTTTATGTCACTGGAGACAGAGGAACTGTGGATGAAGATGGTTACTTTCAGTTTATTGGAAGAGATGATGACATCATCATTTCTTCAGGGTCAGTTTGCATGCTTCTGAATCTGCCATTGTATGATCTTACATGTTGTGTTCCTGGGGAGCTTCTGATGGGACAGTTCTGTGATGAGTGTGTTGACCTCTTGACTTGCTTTATTATTAGCTTTTCATGGACCTGTTTTCTCATCTTGCTGATGTCAGTGGCCTATCTGTTTCCCCTAGAACATTTCATTTGTTTCAACAAACAGTGAAGGTTTCCATTGGCAGAGGAGGGATTTTAACCTAGTTTGGTTTTTGACTAAAATTGAAGGGCATCTCTTTCTTATTCAAAGGGCATTGTGGACTTGGCTGTGCTAGGTGATGAGTTGGACTCAATGACAGTAAAGGTCTTTTCCAGCTAAACTATTCTATGAAACATTTTGGTTTTAACATGAAGAAATTAATTGCATGTATGATGTGATAGCATAACATGGCATCAGCTGACACAGAAGACCTCAGCTGTAGGGTGGGGTTGAGCTCTAGCTTTGGAGCCACAAAGTGGAGAGATGAAGAGCATTCCTCTACCACATGAGCACCCTGGAATACTCTTATCTTCTCACACAGCCAACTTTCCCATTCTGCCTGAAGTTTTTATAGCTGGTTGCTGCTTTGTTTTGTTTTGGGGTTCTCTCTGCAATATGAGGACTAAAATACATTTGGTACTGGTGTTGCAGCTCATGCCATCAAATTCTACTGTTTTCTTTCCTTACCTAGATATCGCATTGGGCCTTTTGAAGTAGAGAGTGCCCTGATAGAGCACCCTGCAGTAGCAGAAACAGCTGTTGTCAGCAGCCCAGATCCTCTCAGAGGAGAGGTAATGATGCTGAACATTGGTGGGGGAAGCAATATGTTTAAATATATAGCTATATAAAGCAGTTCCTACTTCACTGACTAATGTACAGCCCTGAGGCAGTCATGTCATCCTGGATAATTCCACCTGGGGGGACAGGCAAAATCCCTTCCAGTTTACATGCCTTTGCTCTTAGTTTCTTTTCATCCCAAGATCTTATCTGTGGAGAACATTACAGTAATGCTTACATTCCCCTTCTTTTTAAGCACTTCCCTGAAATTGTCTGTCTTTTCTGAGTGTCTTGGTGTAGCCAGAGTTCCTCTATAGCTGCCCTAGCATCAAACTTGGGCTAGGTGTATGGAGTAAGCACAGCCCTGTGCTGGGACAGTATGGGCCTTCTGTGCTCAGCTTCAGAAAGAACTCTGCAGAGACATGTCTTATTAATCCTCCTCCTTTACCCCCATTGAGAGGACAGAGTAAATGCTTTTGCATTCTAAGGGGGGCAAGAAGACCGCCTTCAGCTTTCCCTTCTGCACAGCCAATTCTTACACTGTGCTGGTTTCTCTGTTCCTCCTTTCACATGTCATGACTCTGAACTGTACTACTCACTGGTAATCTGTATCTCAGCTCTTAAAAATGGATGGTGTCAGACCACTTTTGTTGACCTTACTTTACAGGTTGTGAAAGCATTTGTGGTCCTGTCCCCAACCTTTTCATCCAATGACCTGGAAAGCTTAGCCCGTGACCTGCAGGAGCATGTCAAGAAAACTACCGCTCCGTACAAATACCCTAGAAAGGTAAATGCTGTTGAGGAGGAACTTGAAACCAGGGCAGCCTACCATCAATGTCAGGACAATTACTGCTTAGATTTCCATAGTTTACCTGAAAGAGAGAGTGGTAAAGATTCAGCTGGATCACTGGCTCCAGAAAATCTTTCCTAAAAAGCATTAGTTCATGTTGACAAAAGCATTTGTTTAAACCTCTCCAAAATCTTCTGGCTTTGTATAACATTTTAGCTAGATCTGCATGCTCTAAGCCAGGCCCACAAGTCTCCATTTTGTATTTAATCTTCAGCCAAGCACTCTGGTGAATTTAGGGTTATACCTGGCTGAATCTGAATAAGTTTTTATCTACTGATCCTCACAGCTGATAAATAAGAGGAAAGCCCAGGAGGATGTACCTGATGTTTTTTAGTAATCCCAGCAGCACAAGCAAAAGAGCTACTAGCAGTGCCTCGAATGAACTAAGGTCCATTAAGACTGTGAGCCAGTAACATCCTTTTTTGCTTCTTTATGTCATTCATCTCTGATCTCTGACACCACTGAGGTATTCATCCTTCTGTTACAGGACTCATGTTACAGTTGGGAGGGAGTGATGCAGATGTTTGACCATCTAGGCACAGTGTGCTGCCTTGATTTGGCTTGGACCTGAACCTTTGGGCAAGCAGCTCTTACTGATGGGGTTCCTTTTCCTTTTGGTATTCCACATATGCAGAGAACCAGTCCTGGGAAACCAGCTCTGTAGAATATGCTGCATTGCTGTCTGTCTTTTTTCATTTAGGTGGAATTTGTCCAAGAGCTGCCCAAGACAGTCACTGGGAAGATAAAGAGGAATGAATTGAGAAACAAAGAGTGGGGACGGATGTAGCATTGTCTGGAATTAAACAGAACTTCTTTCATTCCATTGACACCATCTAAATTTCTCTGATACAGCTGCCTCTCTACTGATCTGTTTTTTGCTAAACACCTGAGCATCAAAAACTGCAGATAACATCAAGATGTGATGTCTGTGCCTGCTTCCAAAGCTTCTAATGTCAGCACCACGGTTTCAGTTCCTGAAGCACTACAGAAAAAGGGAGCAAACCATACAACTCCATTCTAGTCCTGGATATCCACAGGCCCACCAGAATCTGGCTTATGACCCACATCTTTTAGGTAGTGTCAAAGATCAGTGAAGAGCTAATGCTGATGTTGATTGCCTGCTCCAAGGTGCAGAAAAGGCAGCCATGGATTTGAATGGTTCAAATGCTCTGTCCTTAAATGCAGCATGTTTAAACTGAATGCAGCCCTCCTGTCATTTACTGAAGATGGAAAGACTCCTTTTTGTTGATGCCAGCATAACCATTCTTGTATAACACATTGATGCCAAGCAGTGCCAGCTTCTCCACTACTTCTTCCACAAATGCTCCCTTGTGCAGAAGCAGCTTCATTGCTCACCCTCTGTTCTTAGACAGAACTCATGTACCTCTTCTGAGGTCTTCAAAATTAAGTTTGCTGTTGGGCAGGTGACCCAATCTGTAGAACAGACCATGGTTCTTTGCCATAAATAGACACTTAACTATGAGACCAGTCTGCTTCTGCTGCCACTTAGAGGTGAAACCAGTGAAAAAACTCTCTTGATCTGGCTTGAATGATCACGCTTCTGTTGAACAGGTAGCTCTTGTAAGGAAGCATGTATTGTGGTGTACACATCCTTACTTCTTACAGTTGCAATAGCTGGCCAGACTTTAAGGCTGTATCAGTTCTTAGGTGTTTATCCTCAGGTTTTTTAATTTTGTGTTTTCAAGATAGATTTTGTTTTCTGATACAAAATTTCATTACTTGACAAAAGCATCTCCAGCCTTGGAGTCCTCCTCTGTTCATTAAATAAGAAGAAACTGCTGGAGAACAGCAGTATCTTTAGGCAGGAAAGGATGTCTTTTAGAGCTGTGTCTCACTGCCTCAAGTTCTGAATCTACTGCAGCAGGAAAGTGAAATTGGAGAAGTCTAATTTTGAGAAAGTAAACTCTTTTATTTCTTGAGAGTGAGCACTTTGCTTATATCAGTGACACAATTTCTGTAGTGGCAACTGCTGAAATGAGAGCAATTCTCAAAAATAAATGCCTACTTCATTCTTCTTGGACAGTAGCTTCTTCTTTTATTTTAATGCTCCATAATATTTGACAGGGATTTCACAGTATCACAGTATCACTTAGGTTGGAAAGGACCTCGAGGATCATCAAGTCCAACCTATCAACGCAGACCCCATGACTAGACCATGGCACCAAGTGCCACGTCCAATCTCCCCTTGAGCACCTCCAGGGTCGATGACTCAACCACCTCCCTGGGCAACCCGTTCCAATGATGAACGACTCGCTCGGTGAAGAACTTCCTCCTCACCTCGAGTCTAAACCTCCCCTGGCGCAGCTTGAGACTGTGTCCTCTTGTTCTGGTGCTGGTTGCCTGGGAGAAGAGGCCAACCCCTTCCTGGCTACAACCACTTTTCAGGTAGTTGTATAGGGCAATGAGGTCACCCCTGAGCCTCCTCTTCTCCAGGCTAAACAATCCCAGCTCCCTCAGCCTCTCCTCATAGGGCTTGTGTTCAAGGCCTCTCCCCAGCCTTGTTGCCCTTCTCTGGACACGTTCAAGTCTCTCAATGTCCTTCTTAAACTGAGGGGCCCAGAACTGGACACAGTACTCACTTTTCACCGTTTCACTCCTAAGGCTTCTAGGAGCATTAAATTACATTATCATAAAACTAATCATTGGTTCCTTGAATGCACTCATTTGGGTACATCACTTGTGGCTGCCTCAGGCTCTTTTCTGTACCTAGTTGAGTTTCTTCTCAAAGCTATACATTCCTGGGCCTTCAGGGACCTCACATCTTCTAGGTCTTTCTGCTTGGTTTCAAACAAGTGAAATGATAACCAGATGTGCAGACTGGGATTCAGAACCCCTGGGAGCTGTCCTTGTCTCTGCAGTTAGCTGTTTGGGAAGGTCAACTCTGGTAATGCCTGAGGACTGGGAGGGTGATTTATTTATTTGTTTATTTCCCTCACCAAATTTAAGGACCTAAAACCAAGCAAATAAATTCAGAGCTGGGGAAATTCAGAAGTTTTTTCTTTAAAAGAAAAAAAAAAGGTCTGCATGAAACTACCACACTGAAGACAGGAGTTTTACAACTGATTTTAGTGTGATCATGACTCTTGACTCTTTAAATCCCAGGCTTCGGCGCTAGAGTTGTCGCCTGCACTCACAGCCTTGCTTAGCTGACCTCAGGAAATGGATTTCTGTTGTACTCAGTGCCTGGTTATTTGCATGAATGAGCTGGGATCAAAGTCAAGCAGACTGTCAGGTTATTCCTTCCACATGCTGTGGCTGTAGTGTGTGAGGTGCTCTGCTCCATGCTTCAGGAACCGTTTATCATTGATACTCAATACACTTTTCTGTCTTTGGTTCAAGGCAGTTTGTTCAATACTCCTCCTCTGCCCAAGATCAGAGCAATCAATGCATTTCCTCTGATCCATGCACATTTGTTTTAGAGCCACAGGCTTGCAGCAGCAAGCAGTTGAAAGCAAAATGTGTCTTTCTAGTACAAGGCTTTCTTTTGGAGCCAAAAAAGTTCTAAACTTAACAGAATTTTATTGTTCTGCCTAAAAAAATTTACGCTTGTCATTAGACCAGCCTTTCCCTTTGAGATGTCTTCCCCATCCCTCATGCAGCCCAGCTGCAATTTGATGTTTTCCTCGGAAACTTTAGAAAAGGCAATACCTGCATCAGAAAAAGTATTCTGTAGCAAATATCTTCTGATGCATGACCTCCTGAGAGTTCACAGTCCTCTCATCCACAGACATGGTAAGGTGAGACACATGCTCCCTGCAGGGATTATGGAAGTGCAACGTTATGACGAGGCTGCAAAACAACCTCACCCAGGTGCTAATGCTGCTACTGACTGTATGATGTTACAGCATGATCTTAGCAGGTATCCACTGCACCAGAGCCACGTTGCAGGCTGGAGCTTTCTGCCTTAGTCCCATTTCACACAGAGTGTGTCATGCACTGTCAAGAGTGTAATAATTCCACAAACTGAGATCCTCATGTGGCCCTGGGCAGCCTGATGTAGTTGGAGGTGTCTCTGCTCACTGCAGCAGGGTTTGGACAAGATGGCTTTTCAAGGCTCCTTCCAGCCCAGTGCAGTCTGTGACTCTGTGACCTGCAAAACTGCCATTTCTGGTTGTTTGTAGCAGGATCCTAGATTCAAATGAAAGCTTTTTCCTTCAGTGAACCTAATGCACTGATTTCCTGGGGTTTTCCCCAGTATATATATGGGTAAGTGCAGGAGCATCAAACCACCCTGCTGTGATGATAGAGTAGGGGTAGGTGTATATGAATGTCATGGCCAGACTGAATCAGGATGTTTGCAGTCACCTCTCTTCTGGAACACTCTTGTGGACATGATGTGGCTGCCTAGACACCAGTGAAGAACTCCTATTTGCTAGGAATGCTCCCATGCTCCCCAGAAGTAGTTTTAAGGACTATTTGAGGAGCTCAAGAGACAACAAAACCCAGAAAGCTGCCCAGCATCTGACTCAGAAACCTATATTTTTGCTGGCTTGAAAGCACTTTGTAGAAAATTGTATTATTCATCTTAGTCTTTCTGTTGAGCATCATTTATCCAGTTAGTGATTGCTGAGTGTTGCCTTACCCCAGCTCTATCCTTCGGGTGTTAAAAGCTTTTATTGTTCTGTCTCCTGGATTTACATCTCATGATCCTGAAAAATTAATTCTTCAGCAGGTGGAAAAAAAGTTACTGCACCTTACAAACCCCCAAGAATGAAAAGTGTGGCTGAGTTCTGAATATACAAATAGTTCCTGGCAGTACACCCTGTAATAAAAGCTCTTCCAATGAAGTCAAATAATCAGGTCAAAAATACAATCAGATTATATTTTGGAATACTGGAAATGTACTTCCCCCCCCCCCCCCCCCCCCCCCGGAACTTCTTTTATTCAGGTTTTGAAATGTAACATTAAAAACCTTACCCCATCCTAACCACAGAAGTAAACATTGCTTAGCTGAACAGCACAGGCCTGTCCTGATAGGATCTGATGTTGTCTTCTTATGTTGAAGCTGCAGCTGAACCTCTATTAGATTTCACTGTGATTGTATACAGGGGAATGAAATGTTCCTTCGCCTAATCAAATTGTGTCTATGAGCATCAATTCATCCTAATTATTTCAAGCAAAAGAATCAGACCTTACAAATTGAATACAGTGATAAAATATTAAATGTATTTCTAGACATTCTGAATTACTAACTGAGCAGAGAAAGGTAGTGGTTGGATGTTACAGGAAGAAGGGAATTGAATACTGGAGTGTGGGCAAAAGCCTCAGCTGGCCACAATCGATAGCCTGTCAAGTTCCTCAGCAGAGCTGTTGTCATTTGCACTGCTTGCAGATTATCAGGGTCAAAGGGTTCAGCAGGTCTGGGGGAATCTCAGCATGCTTTTCACATCTCATTACTGGTAGCAGTGGACCGTGCAGAGGTAAACAGTAACTGCAGCAATTCCAGGTGAGGCAGGAATCAAACTCCAGTAGCAGAGTATCTGGACTGGTTGAAGTGAACTCCAGGGTACTCACATTTCAAATTAACCATGAATAGTTCATCAGGAGTAGCAGGATGATCCCTACCTGGCTAGGTAGTGATGCCCCAGCTCCCAGAAAAAGCTTCAGTACCTGTCTTTACCCTCCCTCAGTTTCTACACAGGATTCCAACAACCCTGATGCAAGGTTTGAAATTTCCCTTCCCTTTCCCTGAGCAGCAGCTTTGCTCTCGGAGATCAGCTGTTCTTTCTTTGATTCGATCAGAACCAAACATTGGATATTTCAAACCAAATCCCATTTCTGGAAGCAGAATAAACAGAAATAAGATTTGATTTATTTTTGTTCAGTGTAAAAATAACAACATGTTGAAAAGTGTCATCTGTTCACAGTTTCAGAATCTGAGGATTTTTAAGCACATTCAGATGTCATATGCAAGTACTTCTTGTGAGGGTAATCGACTGTGTCTGAAGTGATCAGGTTGTTCATGGGTTCCATTTCCGTGTGCAACAAAATTTTTAATGCAATCTTGGGAAGTGTTTGTGTTCAAAGCAATCTGAAAAATAGAATCCTGGAAGAGCTTGCTGGGGCTTGGTACTGGTCCATGCAGCTCTATCTGGATTATCCCGAGCCCTGTTTGAGTGGTGGAAATTGCTCATTACAGCAGGGAAGGTCTCAGGGGGTTTCCTCTTTGCTGCAGTCACAGACCTCTCAGTCTGTACATTGGTTCAGTCAGGCCAAGGTGCTAGTGCAGCTTTGCAAAGATAACTAAACCTGAACAGGAGAAAATAAAAAAGAAAGAAACAGGTGAACCAAAACATCTCTGTTCCGCAGCGAGTCCTAGCTCTGCCTCACTGCCCAGGGTTTCAGGCAACCAAATAAAGCCCCTTAGGTGCTCACTTGGTGGTCCAAGCTGTACGCCGGTTCAGTGGGCTGTGATTATCATAGTATCATACTATCAGTCAGGGTTGGAAGGGACCACAAGGATCATCTAGTTCCAACCCCCCTGCCATGGGCAGGGACACCCCACACTAGATCAGGCTGGCCAGAGCCTCGTCCAGCCTGCACTGCTGGTGTTCGCAGTATCACAGTATAACTTAGGTTGGAAAGGACCTCGAGGATCATTGAGTCCAACCTATCAACACAGACCCCATGACTAGACCATGGCACCAAGTGCCACGTCCAATCTCCTCTTGAACGCCTCCAGGGTCGATGACTCAACCACCTCCCTGGGCAACCCATTCCAATGACGAACGACTCGCTCGGTGAAGAACTTCCTCCTCACCTCGAGTCTAAACCTCCCCTGGCGCAGCTTGAGACTGTGTCCCCTTGTTCTGGTGCTGGTTGCCTGGGAGAAGAGACCAACCCCTTCCCGGCCACAACCACCCCTCAGGTAGTTGTTGTGTTCACTAAGTCACTGCTGATGTGAAGAATTACTAAGTCACCCTACTGATGAGCTTTTTTCTCTACAATGCAGCTCACTCTTTCTGTGGGCACTGGGACTGATGCACTGCCTGCTGCATCCTCAAAAGACCCTGTGGTTTTTAAAATTGCAGGCTTGCCACAGGAAAGGAATACAGCTTGGAGTGGAGCTGTGCCCAATAAAGTATTGTTCTTTCTCTTTACAGACAAGCCAGAGTTTGCTCAACAGCTACCAAAGATGATGTCTGGGAAAATCCAAAGCAAGAAACTAGGGAACAAAGAGTGGGGACCGTGTGCTCATCCTGGAATGTTTTTCTGCCTTCTGGCTTCCTGCTCCTTACCAGTCTTGAGAGGTACTGGACAGCCTTTTCCAAAAGTGTAGAATATACCAATTTTTGTTCTGGTGCTTTGGGGTGTTTCTAAAGGAATATGTGTCCTACCATTTTAAGTGAGAGAAACTGATTTGAAAATAATAGGGAACATTTGCAAATCAGACTTGCCTTTAGCTTTTGCCTTTTCTTTGTTTTCTTTATGGGCCTTGGTGTCCCTGAAAGCCACAAACTGTGGGACTCCATGTGGCAAATACTTCTTGTGAGAATGCTTTTTGATAATTGTTGATGGTCAGACTACCAGCTTCAACCAGTGCTGGGTCACACAGAGTTTCAGGATTAAATATAATCAAGGATTTCCTGCTCCAGGTAGGCAGTTCAAACAGTGAGATATTTCCATAACAGTCAAGCACAGTTACGTGGGTGCAGCAGAGGTTTAGACCACCCCTGTGAGATCACATCTCACATTTCTTGTTATCCCTCTCTAGCACTGGCACCTCACACAGTGCTGTTACAGCACAGCTTGTGTACTCTTTATTCTTGCTTCAGATGATAGAAGTAGTAGTTGAACCCTATGACCGAGGCAGTATTTACTGGAGTATAAAACACACCAGTGAACAACTATTATTATTATTATTATTACTATTATTATTATTACAACTACATATTATATTGTTTATTATATTTAATTATATATATTCATATTATATTGTAATTTTATTATTACATTATATTATACTTGATGATGATTATCATAATAATTGTTGTTGTTGTTGTTATTGTTATTAAAAGCCCAGGGTTATTTATCTCAACAATTCCTGGTTCTGCTGTAAACCCACTGCACAGTACCCACAATCACATCTGCTGTTCTACCAAGAGCCTGGGAAAATAAGAAGAGTCCCCTTTACTAAAGGTGTTTATAACCTTTCAGGAAAATGGAGTTATTAACTGGCAAACAAACACAAGTCCCAGGAGAGGACTTCTGCCAAGAGGCTTCTGCAGGTGGATCTTGTGTCTTTCACACCCTTGAGCTCTGAAATGGATGTTGCTTTACTTTTTGCTACAAAACACATAACAGCTTGAGGTCAGAATGCTTGTGTGTAGCCTTTT
The DNA here is from genome assembly GCF_026170545.1 of Melanerpes formicivorus. NCBI lineage: Eukaryota > Metazoa > Chordata > Aves > Piciformes > Picidae > Melanerpes > Melanerpes formicivorus. Next base: position 8,222,687 of record NW_027142366.1, on the reverse strand, counting down.
TCAAGGTGTTATTTAACAGCACTTCCCCTTGCAGGGCATATTGCCTGTGGCAGCAATGCCAGCAGAATGTACTGTGACTGCAGTAGATTCACCTAAGCCAGGTATCTCCTAATGGAATAGCTGGAGTAACTGCATCACCTTGCTGCCTTCCAGACCATGGATTTTGTGTCTCTTCCCTTTGTCACCCTGTAGTTTAAGCTTGGGTTGTCCTGCTCAGAGCTGATGGCCCACATGTGTTTTCTCCACAGAAGTTTCCATCAGCTGTTACAGGTGATATTTACTGGCACCAGGCTTATGAAGATCCTCCTATTTTTATCATACCAGTGCTCATGAAATGTTTAACTCTGGAATCTGAAAAGAAAGCCCCACTGTGGCTATTCCCAAAGTCCTTGGTGCCACAGTGTTATGTATTAATGTATGGTCGATTATCCATTCTCCAAAGGCAGTGAACCAGAAATGCAATTGTTCATACTCAGCACTATTTTCATCTCTTTTTCAGCTTTTTCAGTGCTTGTGCCTTTCTTCAGAATGTACTTGGAGAAAGGAAATCTGCATTCTTGGGGGGAAATCAGTCCCCACCACAGAATATGCTGTGTGACACCAGCAAAGGTCTACAGCTGCTCAGACAGCTGGAGGGATGCAGGAAATGGCAGCGTTTGCCCATGAAGTGTTAGGCAAGGTACATGAGGTGGAGTTGGGAAAAAAAGTCTCACCTGATCACAAATAACATCTCCAGGTAAGCACAGCCTACTTAAACACTCTGAGAAATTAGTTTTTATTGAGCAGTTGTCCATAGATTCAAATCTTCACAAAGATGCTATCTGCTCACGTGGGGAAAAAAAAAAAAGAAAGGAAAAAAAATGTTGTGTTTTATTCATTTTTCTTCACATGATTTTCACTTTTATGAAGGAAGGTGGACTGCCAGAGAGCAGTTACACCTTTTTGGCTTGTATCAAATAGACTGAAGAAGTAGTTTCTTTAATGCAAGAACATCTTCTAGGTCTGAACCTGCAATTGCTGGTTCAGATCTAAGGGGAAAATGAAACAGTAGCCAATTCTACAAAGACATCTCTGATTAACTGTGAGTTCTGGAATCAGGCCTGTTTTATTGACCCTTTTAGGGACAGAGATAAGAAACAATATGTTATGAGCAGACTATATGGAAAAAAATGAAAGGCCTCCAACTTAGTCTCTGAAAGTGGATCTATCCTGAGCACCATGTTCCCAGACACACAGCTCTAGTTCACTGTTTTTACAATGTGTTTTCAGGGTAATACACAACCTCAAATGGTATTTTCTGAAGCCAAATTCACCTCTGGATGTTTCAGAACAAATGCAGATGTAACAAAAGCATTAGTCTGGTAAGGAAATCAATGAGAGAATGTGGAAAGCCACATGATACTTTGCTATCCAACATACACAGAGCAAATGCCAGGGGGAGGAAGGGGCATTGTGGACAAAAGGAAGGCTGAGCAATGGTGCAAAGAATGTGGACATGCTTCTTTTCAACCCAACAGTAAAGATATTTATCACATCTCTTCTGCATTCATTTAACCTCATTTGACTCTGTAGCTTGATCATTTGGCAACCAAAGGGGCTGGCAGGGGCAGTCTCTTATGACTGATAAAATTACCTTCATTTTTCTTTCACTTCCTGTGGCTTGTGTCAATCACAGTAAATCAATTTGGTTGTGCTAAATCAATTTGATTTAATGTTGATAGACTTAAAGTTCAAGCTGCTAGTATTTACTGGACCCAAGTTGTACTTTCTGCTTACATTGTGCCTGGAGCAAAGAATCTTGTAGAAACAGAAGTGATTTTGTACTTCAGATCTGCACATCTGTATTCCAAGTTCAGGTGTGGGGACTTGTTTTACCTTCTCATTTCTGGCTTGAACAGTGCTGGCTTTCAACAAATCAGGAGAAGTTACAAAGTGATGGAGACTGAAAGAGAAAACTACTTGATGAATTTCTAATTGTATTGCCCTTTCAGGTGTTACCATCATCCCAGGGACAACACAACTGACAGCACAAGACATTGGCTATAGATTGCTGGCTTCCAAAGCAAAGTGCATTATTACAACTGATGTGCTTGCTCCTGCAGTGGACTCGGTTGTGTCCAAGTGTCAGTTTCTGAAAACAAAGCTAATTGTGTCTGAAAGCAACAGGGCTGAATGGCTGAACTTCAGTGACTCGCTCAAGTAAGTGCCTTCTACTTTAACTCCATCACAGTTATCCCTAATGGAAATTTGTTCACGTTGTTTAAACATACTTGTGCACTTACATCTCATTACGAACTCGGTACCTTTTGAGGGGGTGGCAGAAGTGATTTAGTCTCTTTTCTATGAAGAAAGGGAATATGTGGGGATAACCAAATTCCTAATTAAAAAATAAGTGCAGCCTTATGATGCCTGAAGTTTGTCACATGTATCTATGAAGTAATATGGAGAAAAGGACAGGAAAGCCTCTTCTGTTGACAGCTGTGGCCCCTTTACCCTCTAAAGCTCAAAAGAAAATATCTTATACAAATGATTCAAAGCCATATTCCTAAAATTAGATGAGAATAAGGCTAATGAAGGACTACAAAAGATTACTGCAAAGTGAGCCTAATGCGTACAGGAATTCACCTGTCTCACTGCTGAAAAGCAGCTACTAAAATGACATGCAGCAGACAGTTCCTCACTGCCATGCTTGTGACTAGGAGTGGAGAGGCAGAGTGGGGAAGGGAAGCAAACACCCTCCTGTGATCTGCTCAAGGCCTTAGGTGTGATTTTACCAGCTGATAGCTTGTTAAAAGCATCTGTGCCACTGAAACAATTGTTCCAAGGTGGGATTCCAGCTCCTTGGACACTTAAAGGGCTTTGTAAAAGATGTGCCATGTGTTGTCACAAGCTGAGGTGTCTGAACTAGCGTTACCTGTGCAGCCCAGTACAGTCCCGCTGTACTTCCATCTGCCACTTCAAACAGCTGCCCACTTCAGTATCATGAAACTGGAAGACAGAGGAAGCAGTAAAACTGCATTCTCAAACCTCTTAGAGCTACTAAAACATTGCCAAGTCGATTTTATGAATAGTCTTTCATGCTGGGCTAATATTCCATGGCTCAGCTTCATGGCAGAGGGCAACATTGATTTAATAAACCCTAAATACTGTCTGGAACTGCATCAGTCGTGCCAAGGCTGTCACTGGTGGGCAGGCAGGTAGGCTGGCTGGTTTCCCCAGATGGCTGCCTTGTAAAGTGCTGGCTCTCTGGCTCCAGGGTTGTTCAGCTGTCAGGTTCCCAGTCCTCCCAGAGTGCTTGAGCTGCTGTCCTGCCTGGTACACTGTCTCGCCAGATCACTGGAAGCCTGCCTACCTAGCAGACTAATTGCCCAGACTTCCCAGCTCTCCATGTCCCCAGCTGCCTTACCTTACTACTGAGCTGGCCAAGGGGCTCCAGAGAGAGCTCCTGGGCAGCCTGTCTGTCTGCCTGCCAGCCAGCGCAGGGAGACAGCTGGACTGGGGAGGGCATTCCCACACACAACCTTGGCAATGTTTGCGTGCCAAGCAAAACCTTTTTGAACGTCCATCCTGACAAAGAAAGATAAACAATTCTTTGTCACCCTGGCAAGAGATGAGAAATACTTCCCTGTCACGTGCCAGACAACCAAGGGTTTGGGCTTCCCCACACTTACAGCTGACTAGAGGAAGCTCCTGAAAGAAATGGTGGGTCTTCCTGCAGCTGATCACACTCAGGCTGGAAGGTATCACAGAGGGCTCTGGGCCTTTTGCTGGTTGTTAAGGGAGGCAAATAAGAAAGAGCCAGTTTGTGTTTTTACTCTGGAGGGGGTGGATGTGGAGATCAACATTTTAATACAGAATTGGTGAGGGGATCTCAGTGGTCTCTTAACCCCTGTGTTTCACTGTATGAACAGTTCTACACATATAGGGCACAAGCTAAGTGTGCTGAGTGATAACAGCCATTGTTTCATAGGATCTTGCACTTAAGGGCTGCCCCTTCTGTCCATAACTGTGTGAAGACAAAAACCCAGGATCCAATGGCAATCTATTTCACCAATGGTGCCACAGGCTCTCCCAAAATGGTTGAACATTCCTATGGAAGCCTTGGTCTGGGTTCTTTTCTCTGTGGAAGGTAAAGTATTCAGCTCATTATGCCTTTATAGCTCTGAAACATGAAGCACACAGGAAAGTTTCTGTATGTGATGAAATTCTGCTAGATGATGGGGCTCCCTCCATACTGCACATGTAACTTCTTTTGGTCTCTTCAGCTGAATGAATTTGTACCCAGGAAGCAGGAATCTTGTTTGATATGGGACATGGCTTCATTTTAGAAACTACTTGCTTGTTAATCCAAGCTAAATAGTGATTCAGGATACCATTTCATTTCCTTTACCCTTGCCATCAGTATAAAAGGTAGGCAAAAGGCATTTATTGGAGCTCTCATGTTTCAGATCATATTCACCATGCCTTTCTAAGCAAAATTAACCCACTCAACCTCCTCACATTCTTCATTTCCACTTGCAGACTCCCTTTTATTTGCCACCTTTGTCTTCAGCAGATACTGGATGAATTTGACTCCCTCAGACATCATGTGGAATATGTCAGACACTGCCTGGGTAAAGGCAGCCTTTGGGAGTGTTTTTGGGCCATGGTTTCAGGGCACATGTGTTTTTGTACATGCCATGCCACACTTTGATTCAAGAGCAACGTTAGAGGTAAGAACACCATGCTCACAATCAACAGGTACTCATATTTCATGTTGTTTCCCAGGGAGGCCACAAAACTAAGCCTCTTGGGTTTATGGGATTAGCTGGTTTAAGATGGCACAACCACAAGGTGATTGCTCTTTGAGTAAGAACAGAATACAGGAAGGATTTTGCAGCACGATTCTTTTGGGCACAGGATATTACCAGCTGCTTCCAATCAGGAGGAGTTACTGGTATTACTGAAAGCTTCCCCCTACTGTATTTCACCATTGCAATGAGAAATGAGCTGAATTACATGTAAATTAATAGTCATTACACTGCTGTGACCCTTTAGAAAGGCAAGTCAGTACTGGCAAACACTGGAGCTGAGAGATTGGTTTGCTCCTCAATTATTGGCAAGCTTCTCAAGCCCATCTGAGTTTTACTCTAATACAAAGGGAGGAGTGCTGTTCCCAAATGGCTCAAAGCACCTCTGTGGAGAAATGTATGTTCCTGACATGTGGGGGTTATTTGAGAGATCTCATCCTGTTTCATTTTCTTTCTTAAATGGTAGCTGCTAGCTTGGTTTTCTTCTTTGTATTAATTCCTTGGCCTTGCAAAACCATGCTTGCAACGTGCATGGGGTTTCACATCTCTGCACAAAATGAAGTTTAGTAGCAGAGACTGCTTTTATTATGCATGGTATGGCTGGAGTGAAAGCTGGTGAATGAGGGCACGTCCCTTGCTGTTATTTATCACTACTTTTCTCCCCTCTCTGAGTAATTTTTCATTGCAGGCAGAACTGAGCTTAAAACAAACGAAAAAAAAGGGGTAAGGCTGAGCTCTACCTGAGTGACTGTGAATCATCTGCTGGTGTTAATGGGTGAGAAATGAAGATGTGTCTGAAAACAGAGGTCTTTCTTTTTCTAGCAAGGCAACCATATCCTTTGTTCCAGGTAAAAGAGGGTATATAAATTTGCCAGCCTGAACCAACCTTTTAATACAGCATTACTCACAACTCAGAGTTCATGGAAGCTTGGCTCAGGCCCCTTGGCAGGACAGCTGAGGGAACTGCACTATGTCTAAAGATTTGCAGCAGTCCATTTCAGAAAGTGGGAAGCTAAATCAAAGACTGAAAGAGGCAAACTGTTCAAAAGAAACCTATAATTCTAGGTGCCTCCATTTTGAAGTGCCTGACTTTGTCCATGGGCAAATGTGGGTTTTACTGAAGTCCCCTGCAAAACTAACATTGCACCTCCAGGGCCAGGGTTTAATACCAGTGGATGGTCCTTGTGTGTAAAGTGAGCATCAGGACCAAAAAGATACAGCAGTGATTTACCACAGTCAGTCTACCAACTCTGCAGCTGATGGCTGGGGCACTGTGACATCTTTCTTCAACACTGATAATGGCAGCAATTACTTTGCTTTTCATACAGGTGAGGTTACAATCACATCTTGACATTCATGTCCTCAGATGGTACAGAAAGGAGCAGTTAGCAGCAAGTTTTTTCCCAAAATTATACTGTTTGACCCAATTTTTTGTTTTATTTTTCAGACCTTGTGCAGGTATCCAGTGACCACTCTGTGCAGTTCCCCAACTGCCTACCACGTGCTGGTACAGCAGGACCTCACCAGGTACTGCAAATCAATGGGCATTAGAGCTCTCACCTAGCTCCTCAACAGTGATTGCCACAGGCCCTCATAGCCAAATACTTAAGTAATGGAAATTCTGTATTGGAGGCAAGGTCTGCAAGGAGGCAGAGCCTTTTCCATGGCACTGCAGAGAGGGATGACAAAATTCACCCCACAGGCACCTCCAGGTGTACAAACTTCTCCATCATTTTACCTGAAGTGAGTGGAGCACTCACTGAGAAACTATGAATGCAACACTTTCCTCGAGAAGATAAAGAACAAAATTCTCCAGGCAGTGGATCAAAGCACACATCAATTCTTAGCAGAATCACCTTTAACAACACATGTTTACAGAAAAGACTCTAGGATCCACATTCCTTTACAGAACTCTTACAAGTTTGGAAGCAGAGTTTGCAACTTCTATCATGCATTAGTTAAGACCTTTACTGATGCAAGGCAGGAACAGTCTTTTGTCTTGGTATTCAATTTGCTTATACAAAAGTGAGTTTTGTTCTGCTGCACAGGTGTGCTATAGCAAATCTGTATTGCAGGCAATACTCCCTTATTCTCAATAAATTGCCTCATTTGTTAGGTTGCTCTACTTTAAATAATGTAATTTGTATTTGTTTTCTCTTTGTAGGTGGTAAAAGCTTTTGTGGTCTTGTCTCCTCCCTTTAAGTCACAAGATCCAAAGAAACTGGCCTGTGAATTACAAGAGCATGTCAAGAAGGTCACTGCTCCATTCAAGTACCCCAGAAAGGCAAGTCAAAAGCTCAAACACAGTCACAAACAAAGCCCAACTCTGTGCTGTGCAAGAAAAATGACAAGTGGTATTTTGGAGAGGATTATGGAAAATAGAGGATGCAACAGAACCTAAAACCAGCTATTTCCCCAGTCATCAAACTCTCATTTAAAATAAACAGGCCACAGGCCTCTCTTGTTCTGAAATTTGGGAAAAGAAAAAAAAAAATGGCAAAACAACACTATAAATCTGCTCATTGTACTTGGTGGTTGTTTTCCCTCTTTTTAATCAGATTGAATTTGTCCAGCAGCTGCCAAGGAATATGGTGGGGAAAATCAAACGGAATGAACTGAGGAACAAGGAGTGGGGACACGTTTAGTTTTGATAAGCAACCTAAAAGTCCTAACCCCATCAGTTTCAATCACAATGGAGCTGTTCTAGTACCACTGTGCCTCAACACAGGATTTTATTTCACCTCTGAGGCAGTGACTGTGTAGTAATGCACAAAGTTTAACAACTCCCAACTTGGTTTTAATTGCTTCTTCTTACTTAACAGCTGTCCAGCCTCCTTACCAGGGTGTATGCACACACATCCTTCCAGCCACCTGATGCTTTTCAGAATTAGAGTACAAGCAGAAGTGATTACCAGGTGAAGGAGCACTGTGTCCATTCCTTGAGACCAGGTATCTTAACTCACAAGAGGCTCGTTGTTGAGGAAATCCTAACAGTGTGCAGCAAAGTTCACAGAAATGGCTGTAGATCTTCCATGCATCCAAATGAAGCACCCTTTTTGTATGAATCTTGAAAGCCTCAAGATACAGGAATTAATGTTCAGTAAGTGCAAACTATGAACAATCAGAAGTAAAAGACTACAAACATCTTCAGCAGCACAGACAGCACCTACACATCAGATATAAGCTTGACAAACGGATGGCAGCTATTCAGCAGTTCCCTCTGAAGAGCTGTATGTCCAGTAGGCACACAGAGGAGTGAGAGAGAAGGAAAACAATAAAACAAAGAACCACAAACTATCCAAGAGTCTTTCTTTGTCCTTGGTAAGAGAAGTTGCCTGTATAGAATTCTGTGTACCGCCACCAGTCACAGCTGTCCTTCATGTCTGGTCACAAATGGTTCTTTCTTATGTGTGACCTAGACACTGCAGGGTTTAATCCACACAAAAAGCTTTAAAATGTAAAGAAAAACACTGATGGAGGTTAGAAAGCAGAGTTTTAATAAAGGGGTAGTAGGGGAGACAGGATTGGGGGGGAAAAAAGTAGTCTTAACTTTCCAACTTCTGAAAAGATTTTGAGAAAAGAGGAAAATTAAACTGTTGAGACTTGAACAAATCCTTTGCATTAAACCAAGACAAGTAACAAGAGGTGTTCTTCAAGATGAGTCTTTTCTCATTAATAACCCACAGGCTTTCATGCTAGAAATGAAATACTAAAGCTAGACAGTTGTACAGAAAGCACACTCAAAACCCTGTTGGAAAGCAGGTTATAACTGAACTGGTTTGGGTTGCCCTTTAGAAGTCACTGTGGTATCAAAAAAGCTGCTGTAACAAAAGAGAACTGACAGACCTGGAACAAAATTAATACTGTAAAGCTAAAACTGTACCAAAAATCAAACTTAATTCCCCTTGTCCATTATAGTATAATGGAGAGCTTCTTTCACAAGAAGTTTCCAAGCAGTACTTAATTCAAATGTTGAGACCCAAGGGAAAAAAACAAAGCCAATACACTTTATACACCTCACCAAGGATGAAGTCTTTGGAAAGAGCAGCAAAAGGCTACTTGCAGGTAATTACACAAGAAGATTCTGGTTTGTCACTATAGCATTTCCCATAAACCAGTAAATGCTGTATGCACAGCTGATGTAAACACACCTGTAGTTTTAGCTAAAACTACCTGCAGTGTTCTTGTACTGATCCAGAAGTCAAATCTCTTAGTCCAAACTGTCTCCTAGTATTCAAGTATTTGATCATAGCAGTTCTTCCCATTCACTTTTAAGAACTAGCACATCTTTGTAGATTGATGTGTTTGTGTGTATATATATACATAACCCTCCATCATACAGGAAGTTACCTGTTTTAGCTTATTCATGGTTCACAGAAAAATACACCTTGAGCTACACCAGTCCTCTTCCTTAAAAACCCTCTGCAATCAACTGTCCTCTTCAGATCTCTCACTTCTGTCAATACTTCCTGATAGAGCTGATTCTGCACTGCCTTTTGGTTTCTATTGCCATCAGATATAAAAAAAAGAGTCAATCCAAGTCAGAATGGCAGCATCTCCATCTGCATGCTTTTTGTGCTAGGTAAAGGCAGTGCAGAACAAAGCCACAGAAGAATGACAGCAAGTTTCACCGGAAAGGTTAGGATGCGCTCTTGAGCACTCTTGCATCTGCTGTAATGTCAGGTCCACCTGCACAGAACATCAGGATTCTTACACATGTGGATTTTAAAACAAGGCTTCTAAATAAACCCCATTCTCCTCTTTAAAACACCCTTTCAGAACTCTAGGGAAACTGGTTTTAATAGGTTGTGACCATGTTTACCTTTCCCTTCTACCACATTTTCTAGGCAGTCAGTGCATCATTCCCCTTGGGCTCAGCTCCTAATTCACCTTGATTCTTGCTCTCTTCTTTTGCTTCTTTTTCCTCCTCCTCCCCAGTTTCTGTTTTTTCTACCTTTGAGTTCTCTTCTCCTGTCACAGTTGATGGGTTTTGCTGTGTGTCTTCTTTGTTGCTCTTCACCACCTCCTGTAGGTTGTACTTTCTGAACAGGACATAGTCTTTCACCACACTTAAGCAACAGACATTCTTTATTATTTCCACCACAATTGTATACTGTGGGTTATTAAGGTCGACTTTGTTTTCTGGGTTGAGGCTGCCCACAATTCCTGTAAAACAAAGATGTAGTTTAGAAAGTGCTAGAAAAACTGTTTCAGAACTTAAGCATGCCCTGTTGAATGGATTAAAGTTAAGAGAGAGGAGGCAACATCATCCTTAGCTGTAACCAATTACTTGGTTTTGTAGTTGCTTAAAATAGTGGAACAGAGCAGGACTCTTAGAATACACCACCAGAATTTACCACCAGACTGAAGTAACTGGAAAACTCTTCCACTGCAATTACCAAGAAACCAAATAGTCCAGTATGGTGGAGCTGTTTTCTGAGTCTGAGTTTTCACTACAGCATCCAGAGAAAGAGTCTGACAGCAATCACTTCACAGCACATGTAACTGGCACTCCAAATCATATTCAACACTGTACTCTCTTCTGCTTGTCTCTTAAGACATCAGCACCACCTTTTTTAAGTCTTAAGAGGTGCTTTTTTAATTCAACAGATTTCAAGCAACTACTCTGCATGCCTATTAAATCCACTTTTAATAACCTGACCTACGTTCTGCATGCAGTTGTGGGCTGCTTATATACTCGTCTGCTTGGCGTGAAAGCCATACGTACCTGCCAGTTCCTTGATCACTTCTTCCCTACTCATATGACTGTTATTACGAGCTTTGTAAACAATCTGGAAAGTACCCTTATTAGGGGCTTTAAACCAAGGCTCAAAAAACGTTTCTGTGTACTTTTTCATATCCTCCATAAAAGCCTTGCAGGTTCCAGAGATGGGCAGCATGCGCAGGATGACTCGCGTTTTCTTCTTCTTGGTGGCATGCATATCCTTTAATATATGATGCACCAGGTCCTCAGGTTCTACAAGAAAAACACCTGGGTATAAGAACCAACTTGGAAGGCATTTTCTTTCCTCTTCCCCTCTCTAAGCCATCAGCCTCAAATACTTTTGCATAGAGTTGTTACTACACTAAAACTGGATCATCAGAAATTATGCGGGAGCAGAGAGGTCATTCTGCCCCTGTACTTGGTCGGCACTGGTTAGGCTACACCTTGAGTACTGTGTCCAGTTCTGGGCCCCTCAGTTTAAGAAAGATGTTGACTTGCTGGAATGTGTCCAGAGAAGGGCAACAAAGCTGGGGAGGGGTTTGGAACACAAGCCCTATGAGGAGAAGGCTGAGGGAGCTGGGGTTGCTTAGCCTGGAGAAGAGTAGGCTCAGGGGAGACCTTATTGCTGTCTACAACTACCTGAAGGGAGGTTGTAGCCAGGTGGGAGTTGGTCTCTTCTCCCAGGCAACCAGCACAAGAGGACACAGTCTCAAGCTGTGCCAGGGGAGGTTTAGGCTGGATGTTAGGAAGAGGTTCTTCACAGAAAGATTGATAGGCTATTGGAATGGGCTGCCCAAGGAGGTGGTGGAGTCACCATCACTGGAGGTGTTTAAGAGGGGACTGGATGAGGCACTTGGTGCCATGATTTAGTTGATTAGATGGTGCTGGGTGATAGATTGGACTCAATGATCCTGAAGGTCTTTTCCAACCTGGTTAATTCTATTCTATTCTATATGGTTAAGGCAGATTCCTCTACCTTTAGCAACTCTGCTAATGACAAAATTCAGTGGCAATGCCAAAGGCAGGGGAAATCCTGTATTTGTTTGACATATAAAAGTCTCTTGGAAGTCCCCTTCTGTGGCTTTTTACTAACACTGTTCAGAGCCATTTATCCCCACAGCATAAAGCAGCACCAGTTGCTGTCCCACCTATGCCCCGGGTTCTGATGAAGACCACGTTGTTGGCACCACTCTCCACCGACTGGAAGCGCCGCAGCTTCTGCTCGGTGGAGGCGCGGATCTGGCCCACCTCCTTCTTCAGGGCAGCTTCAACATCGTCCTCGTCCTCCTCCCTCTCGCTTCCAGACGGTCGCTCCTCCTGATCTGAAAACTTCACACAAGGCACATCTCTTGTTTGGGGAGTACCGAGCAGCAGTGCCCACGTGTAAACCCGCCAGCAGGGCACCACCACGTGCTGGGCCTTGGAGGTAAGGGGCACAAGGCCTTTTCGCCAGCCAACTCGAGGGGCTGCGCTGGGATCTGCTTACATAAACCTGCATTTTCATGTGCGTCGTGAACACCAACAGGGCTTTTTAAACACAGAATGGGAGAGGAGGCCTCACGGCGCTGCTCTCCCGCCAGCGGTAGCGCTGCTGGGCTGCGGGAAGCGAATAACAGGACCCGGAGAGGGGCGGCCGATACCGCGCAGGGGCGCCTCCCGCCCAATACCGAGCGACCGGCCGGACCCGCACGCACTCACCTGCTCGGGCCCGTAGAGCAGGTCCCCGTACTCGCCGAGGAGGCTGTAGGCCTCCCCCACGCACTTGCGCTCGTTCATGTTGCAGGTGATGAGGATGCCGCGCATGCCGGCCTCCAGCTGCCGCCCGCTGCCGCGGGGCCGCTTGGCCCGCCCCGCCGCGAAGTGGCCCTTCGGCCGCCGCTTTCGCGCCGCCGGCTCCGCCGCGGCCATTGACGCCACCCGCTGCCGCCGCCGCGCACCGCGATGGCGTCAGCTCCGCGCCGCCCGGCCACGGCGCCCACCGGGGGACAGCGCCCCCCTGCGGCCCGGCTGTCCCGGCTCGGCGCTGCCGCAAACCGCCGGGGGAGCCGGCAGGCACCGGGCACCGACGCCTCCCGCAGCGGCCGTGCGCTGCCGGCTGCTCCGGGGAAGCCGAGCGGACAGTGCAGCTGCAGGCAGCGCAGTGCCTTTGGAGGTAAAAAATACCCAGAAACGCCCCCCTTGGAAATGCGGATTCACCTCAGGCTTCACACCAGCTGCGGGCGGGTTGAGCACCTGCCCCAGCAGGAGAGGCCGGCAGAACGGGGCCTGGGTAGCCTGGAGGAGACCGAAGGAGGATCTCAGTAGCGGTTATCAACATCTAAAGGGCAAATGTCAGGAAGGTGGAACCAGACTCTTCTCAAGCGGTGTCCAGTGACTTGCCAAAGGGCAGTAGGCACAAACTGGAAGGTTTGCATGGATGTGCCACGCAAATACAAGGACAAAATTCTTTGCATCGAGGCTGCCCAGAGAGGCTGTGGAGTCTCTGTGAAGGCATTCAAAACCTGCCTGGACGTGTTCCTGTGTGATTTCCTCTAGGTGATCCTGCTCCAGCAGGGGAGGCTGGACTAGATGATCCTTCCATCCGCTGGGCACAGGACTCTGACCTCTGTGCGCTCAGCTGTGGCCAAACTCAGCCATGCATAGCCCTCGATGGTTTCTCTTCCCCAAACTAAAGTTCCAGGATTTATGTCTGCCTTTGGGTTAATGATTCCAGGGAAGGGGGGGGGGGGGGGGGGGGGGGGAAGAAATGCAAGAAGTATTTATCAGTTACAACCCAAACTGGATGTGGCATCTACATCCTCTCTGCAGCTTTGTTCCTGCAAAGCCTTTGGGAGTCACAGCTCCACACCAGTTGTTAGGCAGTGGTGGGATCATTGACCACATGGAATTAAATTTCACTAAATCTTTGCTGGGCTGGGGCTGTGTGAAAGGCTCAGAGTTCTGGTGAATTACAGTGAGAGTCTCTGGAGCTGGGTATGTCAGGTCGTGTTTGAAAAAGGAGGAAGAATTTCTAGAAGCAGCTGAGTGGTGCAGAGGAAATGCAGTTCACCACTCAGAACTAGGTTATTGCTGTGGTGAGAGGAGCTGGGGGCTTTGGAAATGCCTTTCCATGCTCTGGAAATCAGTTCTATGCCCTACAAAAAGGTTAGAGGGCTTCTGTGGGAGCTGTGTTACAGCTTTTTTCCTAAACTTGAAACCTTTTGCCTATATGTTCCTGGCATACTCAGTGACTTTTATCACAAGCCATTGCTATAATTTGCTCTTTACATTAGTGCCTTCTCTGGGGCAATGTGATCTGCTTAGGGAATCCCTTCAAGGCTTTCCTCTGGGAGGGTTTCATCTCATGCATTTCAAAGAGCTCTTTAAAATTTGACTACTGCAGTCTGGCTGTAGGTCTCCCTTTACTGGTCTGCCTGTACTGCTAGGCAGAGAACAGCTTTGTGGTTTGGGAGAACATCTTGAGTCTGCTGCACTAACTTTTCAGGGAGCTGGTTAGCATTTCCTCTGAGTGTGCTGTTTACAAACAGACTTGGGTAGAACCCCAGGAGGGAGCTCTGGCAGAAGTACAGGACCTATGTGCCAGGAAGGACCATAGTGTTGTGGCCATTGATCAGCACCCAGAAGACTGTTCTGGTCCAAAGATGTAGATGGACACTAGCAATCTTTCTGCTGACCTTAGAGCCATAGTTTGAGAAGGGAGATACAGCAGGAGCTGTTTAGGGCACTGGCAGACAGACTCTAAAGCATCTTGATGTCCCAACTTAAGTTACAGCTGTCACTATCACCCCAGCTTTTACAGGAGGGGCTGAAGGTAGAAGTATGCTCCAGTGCCACAGCCATGACCACAGTGATGCTGGTCTGTGGCCTGGGGGGAAAAGAGGATGGCACACATTCCCTCCTGCTTCTGCCATGGGAACAGAGCAGGCAGTAATGCTGCACCACATAACTGCTCTGTGACCATGGGGCAAAGCTCTTACAAAACCTCAGTCAGCAGGTGTTAACAAAGCTGATCCAGGCACCAGCTGCAGCATCTCAGGAATCAACACTCGTTGTCAGGGCTGAACTTCGGCGGTTACCTAAGAACCCCCCCAAGCTACATGCTGGGCAGTGCAGTCACAGAGCCTGTTACAAGGCTATTGCTCCTTTGCCACAGCCAGAGCACAACAGATGTGGCTTGGCTGTAGCAAGGTCTTATGACTGTGTTACTCCACGGGCTGGTGAATGGAAAGAGAGGAGGAAAAGGAAACAGAAGAGATTTGCTACTCACTTTCTACTTCCGCTCTGAGCTCTGCAGAAACCTATCAGCTGCTCTCTCTGTGCTGGACGCAGCTGGCCCCTGTGTGAGTCCAAAGTACATATAAGGAAGACAGCAGTCGGTCACTAGAGATAGCAGCAGTGCAAGAGTGGACACGTGGCCAGGAGTCTGAGATCTGTGGAAGGAGTCAGAGCTGTGACACACCTCAGCACTGAAAGGGCTCCACTTCGGTGCAAGGCGGAGGCAGTAAGTTGGAACTGACAGCCTTTACCCTCCACCCACCTATTTTGGAGTGCTGATTTGGCTGCTGCCTGTCCACATTCCCTCTTCTCCCTGTCCCTCTGTCTCTTTCATTTGGCTGGGTTTCTCTCCTGTATTTCTCTCCTGGCAGAGATCCAAAAAATGTCCCTTTGCTTCACTAAGTCACTCAAATAATTTGATTCTACAGCTGGATGGTTATTAATTCCACAAGGAAGCAGTAGTGTTTACATTATTTAGTAAATAAAATATGGGTGACAATGCATGGAAATAATTACTTCAGAGTTTTCAGATCTCCTGGTAAGTTTGCTCTTTTTGAGAAGTAAGGCTTTGCATTTGGGGTCCTTTTTCAGGGGCGCTTTGAATGTTTCCTCATCTCACAAAGCAATCCTTTTTGCTGACCAGGCCTCAAAATGAGGTTTAAAGTGCTGATACTTAGAATCTTTCCAGGACCTTGCTACCTTTGTTTCATTCCTGGCAACCAATGCTGGCAATATCTCCAGTGCTGATAAACCAGGAAAGCTGTAAATGCCTAGTGACACTGTGGTCAGCCAGTAATTCTTGGGTGGTTGCTGGATTATCTGTGCAACACATTGGTTCAGAATCTGTTGCTTCTGTGGTGTGAGTCAGTAGCAGACATTGCAGCTGGGGAAATCAGAGCTGAAGAGCTTGAGCAGCATTCAGTGCCTCCTTTTGCTGCATGTGACAACTGAATTGTGGTCTGCAAGATTAGCAGAGCTTACAGGAAGGGAAAGAATGTGAACTACAGGAAAGCTGCCACATTGACAAGGCTGAGTTCTTCAGACTGAATGCAGTGGGGAAGTAAGTTGCATGGTGGGCAGTGGAAGGCAGGGGCCAGTGGCCGAACGGGAGCTGTCCTTAGCAGGTACTCAGCAGATGGAATTGTTGTTCCATTCTGTGCCACTGAGCAGTAGTAAAAGCTGCTCTGAAACTGCATGGCTAATACCAGTTTTGTAACTGTCTCCCTGTAGCATTGCTTGGAGAGCTAATCAGCAACAAATAACCTTGAGAAGACTGTTATGGCTCTTGCTGCTGTGCAGCTCTCACTGAAGATCCCAGGTGCTGTGTCCCTGCGGGCTCCTCTGAGATCTCTCCAGCTTTGCAGCCGCTGCTACCCAGTTCACACCTCTTTCAGTTATGAAGCCATGAAACAGCAGTACAGACCAGAGATACCAGAGTACTTCAACTTTGCAAGAGATGTGCTGGACAGATGGGCTGAAATGGAAAAGGTAACACTTGGCTTTTCTGATGCTGAAGTATCTAATGATGGTCATTAATGCTGGGTATCTGACAAATCCAATAACCAAGACACTGGAGTTATGTTCATATTATAATCTGGTGATCAGCTCATGCATTTTGAACCTTAGGCCACGTGCTGTCTTGTCCCTGAGTCCAAATAGTGCTTTCCTTTAATCAGATTGCATGTGCATAAACAGGTGCCTTGCAAATGAGACAGTGAACTGTGGCACTCTGCATCAATTCCCCCACCAGCTGTGGCAGGCATCCCTACCTGGATGTGCCAGGGAAATCACTTGACCTTTGTGTGCTTCATTGCTTGCCTGTAAAATGAGTAAGTACAGCGTAGCATCAAACCTCACCCATCATCTTTTGCATCAAGACCTTGGACTCTAAAAAACTGGCATAGGTCTGTTCAAGGAAAGGGAATACCAAAAAAAGCCCAGCAAACAACATGAAGAATGGGTCTATAACCTTCATACTAGCTAGGCTACCTAGGTCTGGTTTCTGTGGGTGTAGGACTGATTTTGCAGGCTCAGGCTGTTCATGCTGAGGGGCTAAATGCAGTTCTGCCCAGCCTGTCAGCAAGAACAGAGCAGAGGTAGGACTTGACACAATTACTCCTCTTGCAGGAAAACCAAGTTTTGGCAGGCTGCAAACACAGCAAGGAACAACCTCTGAAACTTTGCCCTCTGAAGTGCACAAATACAATCTTTTCCCCTGAAAATTAACCTCAGTGTTATTGTACCTTCAGATGCATAATAAG
Organism: Melanerpes formicivorus; assembly: GCF_026170545.1. Lineage (NCBI taxonomy): Eukaryota > Metazoa > Chordata > Aves > Piciformes > Picidae > Melanerpes > Melanerpes formicivorus. The sequence continues at coordinate 8,205,636 of NW_027142366.1, read as the reverse complement.
GTGTCACATTCTTGCTGCTTCAGTGAACGTTTTGCTGAGGAGATGATTTACTACACTGCTGCTGCACATGGTATGCATGCATATCACATCACTTCACACAACAGTTGAGACATTGATTAAAGGTCACACTGTGTGGGCCTTTGCTTTTGAAACTTTGATTTAATTTTCAGAAGTACCAGAAAGGCTCAGTTCCAGATGAAGTTGAAAATGAGCTTTGAGGGCTCAGGAGGCTCTGAGGCACAGCTCAGAGGTGCTTGCATTCATCAGCTGGCTTTGTTGGCATGACCTGAACCAAAAACATTCTTTATTTCTCTCTCCAGAGAGTAAGATGAAGAACTTGGGAAAGGAATACAAATTTCATGTCCTAAATGGGGATGTGTAGGCTGTTCTTTTTAAGGGGGGGATTCTCTGCCTTACCTGGAATCTCTGGCTAATTTCTGTTGCATCCCCAGGTTTCTCCAGCACTGAATAAGTGATGAATGCCTTTTCCCCCTAGACTTAAGGTAAAGTCAATGTGTTTCTAAATTGAAGCCTTTTCCCTCTACCCTGTTGCTCCATAGGAGGGGAAAAAGTCTAAAAACCCTGCGTTATGGTGGGTAGATGGTGCTGGAGAAGAGGTGAGGTGGAGCTTTGAGGAGCTGGGAGTGCTGTCCAGGAAGGTAGCAAATGTGCTCTCTGATGCCTGTGATCTGCAACAGGGAGACAGAGTTATTCTGATTCTGCCCCGGATCCCGGAGTGGTGGCTGGTGAATGTGGCTTGCATGAGAACAGGTTAGTAAAAGCAGAGTAATGGTCTGTAGGTACAGAAACTGTGACTTAAATCCTTGCTGCACCTTGATGCACCCAGAACTGCCAACGTGCTACTGAGGATGAACCAACGTTCATGCTGGTTGAAACCACTCTTCATGCCAAGTTTTTCCTTCTTGGAGCTTTTAGGACTTCTGCACATGCTCCAGGTGTTAAGGAAACCCTGTGAGTCTGTGTGCCTCTGCCATTCTTCTCTTCACAGCACCTGTGACACATTGCAAATGCACCCTCTTGCTAACTTGCAGTGAAATTAGCCCTCTTGGAATGCTTCACTTTCCCCCTGTGGGATCTGTTACTCAGCTTCCTGTTGTCTTGGGGCCTCACAAACACTAGCAGCAAACCTGTGAGGCAACAGCCAGGAGAAAGGTTGAGAGAGATGGCATGTTCCAGAGGCAGTGTTTTCAGAGCAAGGGAAATTATTCTGTTGATTTCTTTTACTGTCCCATGCTCAATGTAGCATTTGCTAACTTGTGCTAATTCTCACATAGCATTTAATCCACCCAAGAAAGCAGTATATTTACACGTGCAGGGCCAAGTCCTGCTTCCCCCCACAAAAGAACAAAGTAAGCTGAAGCCTGCTTGTAGATACAGGTGATACTCCAAAGTGTTGAGATGGTGTTTCCATTCTGCTTCCTTCCATTTAGGAACTGTCTTGATTCCTGGCACGCAGCAGTTGACAGCGAAGGACATTCTTCACCGGCTACAGAAATCCAAGGCAAAGTGTATCATCACTGATGATTCTGTGGCACCAGCTGTAGATTCTGTTGGGGCTGAATGCCAGTCTCTGAAATTCAGGTTGCTTGTGTCAGAGGGCCACAGAGGAGGATGGCTGAACTTTAAAGATCTCCTGAAGTGAGTAAATACCATTGTGAAAGCTGCACAGCAGTAACAAAAGCTAAGCACAGCCATTGGGTTTTGAATAGGAAATGTTGCCAACCACCAATATATTTTCACCCTTTTAGGACTGCAGTGTGGAAAAATACCAATGTTTGTGACACCTTTATTGCTGCAGTTGTTTTGGTTAAATGATTTCCAAAATGTGTAAGTCACACTTGCTAATCACTCTATTCATCACTGTGCTTGTTTTAAGAAATGCTCCTTCTGATCACCGGTGTGTGACCACGAAGTATCATGACCCAATGGCTATCTTCTTCACCAGTGGAACTACAGGATCTCCAAAAATGGTTGAACATTCCCACAGCAGCTATGGGATTGGCCTCACAGTAAGTGGAAGGTACAGATACCACTTTAAACCAGACATATTTACCTAGCTAGTCGCATAGCAGAAGGAAGAGACAGAAGATTTTGACCAGAAACTTTGATTTCAGTAGTTCAAAACCAGCAGGTGTTTCACATTAAAAAAAAAACATTAAAATGAGGGGTTTTTTCCATAAAACAGGGCAGTTTGAGTCCAGCTGCACTGGTTTATAGAGAATGGAGTCACTGACTTCTTTTAGAATCGTAGATTCATGGAACTGTTTGGGTTGGAAAAGACCTCCAAGATCATCCAGTCCAACCATCAACCCAACACTACCATCACCACTAAACTATATCCCCAAGTAGAGTGTCCAGATGTTTCTTGAATACCTCCAGGGATGGGGACTCCATCACCTCCCTAGGAAGCCTGCTGCAATCCCTGACCACTCTTGCAGCAAAGACATTTTTCCTCAACTCCAACCTAAACCTTCCCTGGCACAACTTGAGACCATTTCTTCTCATTCTGTCACCTGACAGTAGAGAGAAGAGACCAATCCCCACCTCAATACAGCCTCCTCTCAGGGAGTTGTATGGAGCAATGAGGTCTCCCCTCAGCCTCCTCCTTTCCAGACTAAACAACATTGAACATTTATTTTAAGTGTTGGTACATTTGTCATTGTGTATAGCTAATGGAATGCCCATGAACTGCACACCAGCACATGTTTATGAAGTCTGGATCATAAAAGAGAAAAAAAAACCCATGGGCCAGTTAAGTCTTCTGAATCAATCTGTGTCTGGATTAGACACAACTCCTGCAGGAAGAAAATGCTGATAGCTGGGAATCTTTAGATTTATAAAGCAGTGTCATTTTAAAGTTGATTTTGCAATGCATTTTGCTCTAACAGGCAAAGAATAACAAATGAGGAAAATACCAAATTAGAAGCAGGTAAACAAGAGAAGAAAAATTCCTCCTCCCTAAAAATCAGTTCAACAAAACCTCAGCAGTGCCATCCATATTCATACAACCCCATATGCTGAGGTGGTGTTTGCTTGTCTGTCAGGATAATTTTTCCCCTAGGAAAATGCAACACCAGTGTGTTTTGCTGACATCCTGCCTGTGCTGTGACTTACCCCTGCTCAGAAATTCAGCTTCTTCTAACTGCCTTTTACCCAAGACAACCAGTGATGGACTTGCTTCACTGGCACATCTCTGGTTGATATTTTAATATTTGCCTTTTTCATGCCAAACAGAGACTGTGAATGGTTTCCTTATTTTACCAGGTACTGGCTGGACTTGACTTCTTCAGATATACTTTGGAATACGTCAGACACAGGCTGGGCAAAGGCAGCTTGGAGCAGCATATTTTCACCATGGATTCAAGGGACATGTGTGTTTGTACACAAGATGCCACACTTTGACCCACACATTGTCTTTGAGGTAAGTGATGGGAGCCCGACCACAAGCAGCACTATTCTCTATGTCTGCTTTTGCCCAGGTTTTCATTTCCTCTGGTGCTGCACAGGGACAACACAGTTACACCTCACCAACCAGTAAGTAAACAACTAGTTAAGTAGTGAGTGCTGCAAATGTTTATCCCAAACAAGGGCATACTTGATATCCGGAGTTTCATCATATGAAGTGCTCTGGATTTGATTGCACAAACTTGCAGGCATCCATTATTAGGCCTAAAATGGAAGTATACAAGTTGTTGTTCTGGAATTTGTGGGGCCCTTTGGTGTTGTTTTTCAAATGAGGGACAATAACAGATGGATGAGAATTTCAGTTCTGCCCCATGTAATTCAAAGGTAAGGAGTGAAGTGGCAGTGAGGTTGGATTTCTTTAACAACAGGCACCAACTTTGTATTCTCTTACATCCACGCACAATTTCTCCACAGCTGAAAAAGACAACTGAGTTTCTCTTTGCAGGGGATGACATTATCACCTTCTGCAGGTTATTTAGGTGGCTGGAAATTGCTAGTTAGTATTAGGGCATGTTGAAACCCACTGTCAGTTGGAACACCTACAGAGCATCTCAAATGGCAGCCTTATGGTTTCACTTGTTTTCTACTTAACTGTAATTATGAGGAAATTCTGCAAGAGAAACTGGAAAGCTTTCCAGAGGAAAAAAAAAACCTTCAGTGTGTGGAACTAATTGTAAAATTAGGTAGGTCCTGTTTTGAAGCTGAAGCTAATTAAATGTAACTGCAGTGTGTTGGTGTTGGCAAGTATGGTGCTAACTGCTTTTGGGACACAACACTTCCTCTGTGTGTTTCACAAGCTGCATGCAGAGATCATTCTATTGTTGCTTACAATGAAGATAACCCCTCACAGGTTTCAGTACCTAGTCTGTATGGTTTATTTTTATTTATTCATCCTGTTTACATTTTGAATTCTCTAGAGCCTGTCAAGATTTCCCATCACTGTTTTCTGTTCTCCTCCAACTGCCTATCGAATGCTTGTGCAACATAAAGTGTCCAGGTAAGCAAAAGCAGAGTAACTTCACTGGTGCCTTTAATCAGACCAACTGCTCATCTCACCTTGCTTTTGTGCCAAATTTACTGTGGCAGAACAGTAACACAGCTTGTGTATTTCCCAACATTTTGAATCTGAAGTGTTAGGAGCAAAGTCAGAATAAAGGCTTAGTCTCCGCTTAACTCTCTCAGATTTCGTAATTTACATTCAACTTGCAGAAGAGTTTAAAGCAGTTTAGCTGAGGGTGTAAGAGGACAGACATGATATCACAACTGACATTATCTTCAGAAGTGATGTTATAATCACAGAAGCCCTGTTTTTGCACTTGCTCCTGCAGCACTGTAGCTACAAGATGTGTGTCAGGATAGCTTGGTGAAATGTATGAAACACTCCTTGGCCTCATTTAACTCTTCTGTGAGTTTTTCTTGTCATTAGGGGTGAACTTTGTTACTCCTTTTCACTTTAGACCTCAGTCAGATTCTAGGGGTGGAAACAGCATATTGATTAGATTTTTCTAAAAGAATCAATAGAGTAGAAGAGACCAGGTTGGAAGAGACCTTTGAGATTCATCAAGTCCAACCTATCATCCAACTCCATCTAATCAACTAAACCATGGCACCAAGCACCCCATCAAGTCTCCTTCTAAACACCTCCAGCGATGGCAGCTCCACCACCTCCCTGGGCAGCCCATTCCAATGGGCAATCACTCTCTCTATGAAGAATTTCTTCCTAACATCCAGTCTAAACCTCCCCTGGCACAGCTTGAGACTGTGTCCTCTAAATGCAGAAGTAAACCAGCAGATGTTTTTTATCTTTGCTTTGTTTGTTGGCTTTGTGTTTTGGTTTTTTCCCAGATTTGAGTTTGTTTAGCACTCCACAGTTCAGATAGAATGAACTCAGTAAAAATGTTGGGTTTATACAACAAGGATCCCACAACAGAGGAAGACAGGAGTGGGATGCAGCTTACAGATGATGCCAATGTTCTGTTTTCTCTTTCTCACTAAGCTATCAATTCAAAGGCCTGCGGCACTGCGTGAGTGCAGGGGAGCCAATCAACCCTGACGTGATGGGAGAGTGGAAAGCGCAGACTGGGCTGGATATTCACGAAGGCTATGGACAGACAGAAACAGTATGTGCAGCTTTGCAGCTGTAAGCATGTATGCTTTATGGATACAGCCATGTACTCCTTTCAGGTTGCCCAGAAAAAGTTATTAAAATGATTGCACACAGTTGAGACTTCAGGGGGAAAGTCAGTTGCAGTAAGCAACGGTGGGGGGGAAAAATAGGTTTTGTAAGTTACTGGATACTCTTAACAGCTTCACCCAAAATCCAAGGACTGGTTTTCACTCCTGTGGGCTTTGGATTGGGAACTAACACAGGAGAGGTATATTTCTCATTACTGCATTCCAAATTCTGCTTCTGTCTTTAGAGCACTCACTAACAGTGAGTGGGCATGATAGTTTCTCTCTAGAAGTTTCATCATTGGCTGTAAGATCATAACAAAGACAATTAGTATTCCTTACATCAATACACAATATCAGCTGAGTATTTTCAAACCTAAAGACTGAATATACAGGCCACAGTTTAACTAACAAAAATAATTAAAGTCCAACACCACTTGTTGCAGGTGCTGATCTGTGGGAATTTTAAGGGAATGAAAATCAAACCTGGCTCTATGGGAAAGCCATCTCCAGGGTATGATGTGAAGGTATGGTACTTCTGGTGACTCAGTCTCTCTCTCTTGCCTAACCACTTTCCATTAAAGAGGTCTGAAAGCTCCAATGCAGCATGCACTCAGCAGTGGATGAAAGAGTGAAGAAAGGCAGGGTACTGCCCTACTCTGAGCATACAGAATAAACAGCTGGAATTCCCTGCTGCACCATCCTCACCAACAGAGATGACATCCCAGTGCTAACTGTCAGATATGACACTTGCAGGCAGTGACAGAAATTAAACTGCTGAGTCAAAGATGAGTGGGGGTGAATATTGTTTCCTGGTGATAACAAAGCTACAGAAGCAGGTTTTAGCACCACATCAATTTGCAATGGGGATTAAGATTTTAGTATCTTTCAGTTCTCCTACCCCATCACTTAGGTTCCTCCCTGGGGTCTTACTGACTCCATCACATGATCCTCCCTGGGGTCTTACTGACTCCATCACATGATCCTCCCTGGGGTCTTACTGACTCCATCACATGATCCTCCCTGGGGTCTTACTAACTCTATCATGTTTGCATAGTGCTTGGCATTCCTCGTATAAATGACATGGTGCAAAGTACAGTGGATTAGTAACAATGGCACTTCAGTTGTCAGAGTAAGACCCTCTACTGCTACAAATCATTTCCCTGTGGAGGTGGGGATGAAAGCCAACTTTCTATATTTCAAATGCACACCAAGATTTTATCATCTTTGGCTCCAAGATAATTAAACTGTGTTTTATTTTTAGATTATAGATGAAAACAGTAACATTCTGCCTCCTGGAAAAGAAGGAGATATTGCCATCAGAGTAAAGCCTACCAGACCACTTTTTCTTTTCACTTGCTATGCTGTAAGAATATTTCTACATTTAAAGTAGATATCCTGCTAAATCTCTGTCACAAGGAACCTGATGCCCTGTTTAATTTACTTCTACTTGGCTTACCAATCTGAAAACCCAGAGGAAGGAAAGAGGGATTTCCACTTTCTTCCTGCAGATGCTTAAGTTTGTATCTTAGTAATGGGGAATTAATAATTCTCTGTTATTAACATCCCACTGGAATCTGATGCATATAAGCACAGCTGAAGAAGCTGTATTTTAGTGATACTTTGACTGCTCTCACTTCTGTGCTACATGTCAGAGTGCAATGTTGTGTATTTTTAAGGGAGTTTAATGTTTCCTAGGACGATCCGGAGAAAACAGAGGCAACAATACGTGGGGATTTTTATGTGACTGGAGACAGGGGGATTATGGATGAGGATGGATACTTCTGGTTTGTTGGAAGAGCTGATGATGTCATTAATTCTGCTGGGTAAAACTTAAGAGTGATTGGCAGTAAATCATTAAACTTGAATAGCAGAGATGATTCAGGGGGGAAGTTCTATTTATGTGTTATCAAATACAACTGAAAGCCCTTTCCTCCGTTCCAAAGATACCGTATTGGACCTTTTGAAGTAGAAAGTGCCCTAGTGGAGCACCCTGCAGTGGTGGAGTCAGCTGTTGTCAGCAGTCCAGACCCCCTCAGAGGAGAGGTAAACTATGTATTTCTTAGGAGCTTTGTGCATACTAGAACTAATATAAAACAACTTCCAAGGGATTTATCTGCCCAGGGTTGGGTTGGTTTTGTTTCTGGGGTTTTGTTTCTGGTTTTGTTTTTGTTTCAGGTGTGTTTTGTTTTATCTGGGGTTTTATTGTTGTTGTCATTGGGTTTGTTTGTTTGTTTGTCTGTTTTCTTAAGTTACTACTAAAAAAAAAGTCCAGGCTGGCATTTCTACTCTGTCAGACACTGACTGAGAAATCCACCCAGGACAAAACTGACCAAGGCAATTGCCCCAAATCCGGTGTAACAAATGCATCATTTGAGGCTTTCCCTGTCATTCAAATACTTACTTTTCAGTCTTCAATGCATGTAACATAAACTGCCTACACAGTCCAGGCTCAGTGAGCACCCAAAGGCTTCAGCAAAGCTTTTTGTCCCTGCTCTGTACATTATTCTGCAGGTTTTCAGCAAGTACTTGGTTAAAGTGTCAGATCTCACTATTGTGTAATGCAGTTTCATTGGCATTTAAACCATTGCTGCCACAATTCCTTCAGGTGGTGAAAGCCTTTGTTGTTTTGACATCTGACTATGCTTCACAAGATCCAGAAAAAATGATGAAAGAGCTGCAAGACCACGTTAAGAAAGTTACTGCTCCATACAAGTATCCTAGGAAGGTGAGTGCTCAAATACCCAGATAATTTTCACTGTCATAAGAGAGGGGATGTTAACTGCTGTGTGCTGCTGAGGTTAAGAGAAAGTGAAAATGTAGGTAAGCTCTGATTGTTGTGTTGCCATTTCCTGTGCCCAATAGATGGAGTTTGTTCAGCAGTTGCCAAAAACTGTTAGTGGGAAGATCAGAAGAAATGAACTGCGCCAGAAGGAGTGGAGGAAAAATTAGCAGCGCTTCTTGCCTTTTAACAGGAATCTTTCCAAGCAAGGTATTGCAGATTTACATGGTGGCAGAGAGTAAAAGACATGACACCACACCTTTCTCAGTTTAGGTTTGAATAAATTCTTACCCACTTCCCAGATCTGGCTGTCCCAGGTGCTATACTAACAGCCGTATCAGTACAGCAGGCAAACCCCTACACATCAGATGGGGAGCTCATGTAGTCAAGAGAGCAACAGGTGATGTGTGTTAAATAAAGTATTTAATGAACTGTCACCAGCATTTTGTCTTTATTATTTAGTTTTAAAAGGATACAAAACCCAGCAAGTGTGTAAGAATGCTGTTGCTTCAAGAATCACTTTTGAGAAGGGCAACAACTTCTGCCTCACAATTTTAAAAGGTATAATCATTGCAAGTATATTTAGGGGGGAAAAAAAAAAGTGTAGATAAAACCTGTACTATTAAAATGTTCTTTAAGGTCTGGACCAGTACAACAGAACTTAAAATCTGTGGTAAAGCAGGTTTGTAGCAACTTTAATTTTAGCACTTACACTATTGTCTGTTCTCTCAGGCTTCATTGATGAGCTACTTTATGATACATTGGTATTTTGGGATGCTTGAGCCATTCCCATTTCTGTGTTAACCAAGCTGTGTCCCATTCTCAGAACATCTCTCTGACATCATTTGGCTGTCCTGGATATATTATGCCTGGTCAGTTATTACCAGTCTTCAAGTTCTCATCGAGGGTCGAAGAGGCAAATATTTTCTGTTGCAAGAGTTTCCTGAATTGTTAGTGCAAGTTCCAAGAGAGGTCACAGCATCTGCATTCAGGCTGAGACCACCAGATTTCTCTTTCAGAAGTGCATGTTCCCACTTGAAGTATCCACAACCTTTCTTCTTACCTTCGTGCTTGCCCACAGGACAACAAAAAAAGGCTTTGCCATGATTTGGACCAGCATTTGACACATTCAGCCTTTTAGCTCTTCGACCACAGTTACACAGAGGGGGAGTTGGTTTGCTGTTTTTCACAGCTCTTCCAGGGTGAACTGAATTGACTGTGGAGTTCAGAATGGCAGGAGATACTTGGGGCAAACTTGAACTCCTTAAAGGTAAGGAATGGTGAAAAGATGCACTTTTCTCTTCATGTATAGCAAAAGACTGTTTCTTTGCTGGTGGGAAGGTTTTTGGACTAGTTGGCTTTCTTTTAGGGACCTCTGCTGGAGTGGAATCATTTCCAGCTGCTGCTGCTGAAATACCATTTATCTTTGCAGGTGGTAACTTAAAAGCTGAAAACGTTGAGGTCTGCCTTTGTACTGCTCCTACATTGTAGATAGTAGTATCAGGACTTTTGTAAACGATAGATTTCAGGGGTTCCACAGGTACTATGGAGTTCTCCAAACTCTGATTTTCTGAGCTGAGCAGAGCCAATTGTTTTGAAATCGTTTGCTCTTCAAATGCTGCTGAAATATCTCTACTTGAGTCATCTTTGAATGGAATACAGTCTGAATTTTGTTCACATTGAGATTCTGATATTAAAGCAACATCTTCCCAGTCACTCAGCAGAGATAAGCAATCAGAACTAGTACTGATATCTTCATTAGAGATATTAACTGAGGAGATGGTTGTGGAGACGAGCACTAGTCCTGACCCAGGTACCAGAGGGTTATATCCAGCTGTACTCAGAGGCTGGTGATTGCTCAATCCTTGCCAAATGCCTGCTGATACAGTATGGGGAGATTGCTGTGCCTGCTCAAGAGGAACAGGAAATCTCTCAGTAGATGCTGTTGAAGAGCTTTGGGATCGAGCATGCAACTCAGTCCTTGAGCTGCTGCTAGGTGCAACACAGACATCTGCAGATGAATCAGTGCAAGCGGGCTGATGATGTTCTTCAGTTTGTACATTAGAATTTAGCTTCATTCCAGCAACACTGTTCTGGTTTGTCTCAGCCAGAGAGCTTGTTTCACAAGCTCCATCTCTAGCTGTTTCAGGTCTGCTGTTTCTTCCCAGTGGAGTCTTGTCAGAGAAGTTTGTAGTCAGTGTTCTGGAAATTGTATTGTTCTTCAGATGTACCTAGAGATCCCGTAAGCAAAAAGAGATTACGGAAAGTGAATACCCAGAAGTTTCAGGAATCAGTGCAGAGAATTAATAAGTGCATCAGTCTGTTCTGTTCAACTCACAGCCCAGATGCTGTGTTTGTTGTTTGCATTGCTCACCTTTCATCTGTATTCCTGGCTCCAAAGCAAGTGGGAAGGAAGACACAAAGTAGTTACTAACCTTGTCCAAAGATTTAGTAACCTTCAGCACGCATCCATCACAAATCAGCCTCCAAGCAAGCCGGGCAGTGTTCCGGGAATCGTCCAACCCTTCAGAAGTGTGGTTACATTAGTGTCTTAGCTTTAAACTACCAATGGGGACAGTTCCTATTAGAGGAAAAATGTAATCTAGGAGAGCCTTACAAAAATGGCAAGGATTCACAGAAATCTGGCACATAATTATCTAGCTCCAAAAAGGCAAGTGGAAGTGAAAAAAAAAAATCCCCCAAAGTTCCCAGTTGATGAAACATCTGAAGGACTGAATGTGCATATATATATGTACATATATAAACAAAAGTTGTTTGTTTCCAAAGCTATCAGGTAAGGTCAAGTTTCCATAGCCTTTGCCTCTTTTCTTTTGTACCCAGATATTGTGCACTCAGTAGCACTAGGAGAGATTTCAAAAGTAAAGCAGGTCAGTAAGAAGTCTCTGATCTGAGAGGCCTTGAGCACAAGCCCTATGAGGAGAAGCTGAGGGAGCTGGGATTGTTTAGCCTGGAGAAGAGGAGGCTCAGGGGTGACCTCATTGCCCTCTACAACTATCTGAAAGGTGGTTGTAGCCAGGAAGGGGTTGGTCTCTTCTCTCTAGCAACCAGCACCAGAACAAGGGGTGACAGTCTCAAGCTGCATCAGGGGGAGTTTAGGCTCGAGGTGAGGAGGAAGTTCTTCACCAAGTGAGTCATTCGCCATTGGAATGGGCTGCCCAGGGAGGTGGTGGAGTCACCATCCCTGGAGGTGTTCAAGAGGGGATTGGACGTGGCACTCGGTGCCACGGTCTAGCCATGAGATCTGTGTTGATAGGTTGGACTCAATGATCCTCGAGGTCTCTTCCAATCTTAGTGATACTGTGATTTGAAGCATGTAGCCTTTCCACGTGTCTGTTGTACTGAGCACTTCTTAACCTGAAGCAGTTACTGTTCAGGGGAATGACTAGCTGTTACTAGCTGCTTTGGTTTAGCTAACTTAAGCTAAGTAGTAGCTATTCAGCTTTAGAGAACCCATATATATTAAAATGAGGACCATCATGTCGTGCTTACCAGAATGCTCCCGTCCTGCAAAAGCTATCCCCAAATCCTGCAAAGCACCATTTAGCCCTTTTGGCTGTCTGTTATAGAAGGCCTAAGGAAAAAAAGAAATGCAGGTGCTTCACATAAAGCATTTTAAAACATCTTCTTAGTGAAGTGAGAACCATTTCAGAAATACCACCTCATGAATAGTGAATCTCCCGAGGCACTTGTGCAGGTCAGGCATCTTCATTGTGCAGGCAGGTGACTTACCCTGTAACAAGCTGGGCTGGAAAGAATCACCAATCCCTCCTCAGTCTTAAACTAATCCACTTTGTCTTACCTCTGGAGTCAGGCATTTGCACTTTATGGCTTACATTGATAAAGGCCTTAACAGCACAGCACTGAAGAGTACAACTGTAAATAACACCCTGAGATGTTTAAATTGCTGCATAGTGCAAAGGCATGGGCATTAACGTATTTGGCATCAGGATAAATTCTTTCTAAGTGAGTATTGCTACTCACTCCCAGGATCTCATTTGATCACAAGAAAGGAGGAATATTCATAACGTTGATCTTCAGAGACCTCATTCTGCTACCTAGGTTAAGAGGCTAGGCTATGAGTGTCAGGACAAGTAGAGCCCTGGATCATCCTTTGAAAGCTTCCTTGACTACACAAGGGTACACTTAGGGGTGCTGTCAGCCCCCAAGTTGGAACTCTGTGGCAGTGCAGACTGTGGTAAATACACATTCATTTTCCCAGTATTATGCATGCTATTCAGAATAGACTTTCTGGCCCAAGAGCAGTTCACACACCAGACCTCTGCCTTTAAAGAGATGATGGCTACTTTCTATGCAGCAATAAGAGCACAAAAAAAAGGAGGGAAATAAGGAAGCAAGCAGAGCAAAAGATGTCAGGAAAGGAAGAACAGCTCAAAAAATTCACCTAGGACTGTCATTCAGTTGTCTAAGGATAATGCCAAGTTGTTTTTCTGGCATTAAGATTTCTATTAAAATTCACACAGTTCTAGGGCATGCAGTTTGTTAGGGAGTGATAACAGCAGGGGAGGAAAACAAATGGGTTCCTCTAGTCACTGGAACATAGAATATTGGCTCAGCTAGAATTAGCCTTTGAGATATGGGTATAAATGATTCAGAGTTTCTCCATCTTCTCACCCTGTACGTTGCTTTGAGATCAATCCAGGAATTGAAAATGGCAGGTTTTCGCAGCTGCTTCCTTTTGCATTCATACTGCAAACACACACCCAGGTCCCAGTCTGCACAGGAAAGAAAAAAAAGCCACAAATAATCCTGGAAGCATAGACAATCTCACTAGCCCCACCAAACGTTGGGTTTTTTACATGTAGGAAAGGGCAGGAAAAGCAAATGAAAATTGTGTTTACCCGTCCAAGTAACAAAGGTACATGCTTTTGCTTCAGAGTTAGAGTTGCTTAGACTATCTCTGCTGAATATGATTTTCTTCTCCTTTTGTATCTTTTCAATCCATTTCACAAACTGTGATAAGCAAATGTTTAGAGGGACCCCTTCATCTACCTGATCCTTTACAAAACAGAAAAGAAGTGTGCATGTGTTAGCATGCACCCACATTCATTTAATTACTTTTAGAGCTTTAGAAGCCCCCAACTTAAAACAGCAAACAGCAACTGCAGCAGTGTAAAATAATGCTAAATAGCAGTTACTACCTGGGTAATGCCTGTTAGTTCTGTACAAAATTCAGACAGAATGGGATGCTCCTGGGGCTGGACGTAGGTGTGGAATTCAGATTCGATGTCTCCTGTAGAAGTGTTTAACAGGACTGCTGGAAACTCAACTGTGCGAAAAAAAAAGGGAACGGGGCAAACAAACGAAAACCAAACCATGAAGCCAGAAGGGTTAGAGCTGCTCCCCAAAATTATGGCCCCCGCTTTAAATAGAGGCTGAAAGATAAAGGAATTAGACTGAAAATGACTTAACGAGGAGACGACATTCAAAACCGTTCCCTACACACGCCAGCACCTTGGCCAACACCCTCCTGCCCGCTGCACCCCGCAGCCGGGCTCCTGCCGTTCGGAGTCGTGTGTCGCCCCGGGCACCCCACACTCACTGATCTCGGGGCTGCGCCGCCCCGCGTCCCGCCAGCACGTTGCCTCGAAGTCCAGCACGATCAGGAAGTCGAAGCGTTGCCCTGCCGCCGCCTGCGCGCTGCTCCGCCCCCGCGCACTGCTCCGGGCCAGCCCCAGCTGCCTGCGGATCGCAGAAGCGCCGGCATCGCCTCAGCACCCCGGTGCTGAGCGGCGCATCCTCCCCTGCCGCTCCGCGCCTGGGATGAGCGGACACCCCAGTCTCCCTCAGCACCCCGGCCCGCCTCAGCGCCTCGCCCGCCCGCACGCCGCCACCCCATCTCCGCTCCCTGCAGCTGTCTCGGCGGGCGAGATCTCCCAGCCTGGCGGCCCGCACCTGGCCAGGCGCTTGGTAGCCATCTCCGCTCTCAGCCCCGCACGGGCGGATCGCAGCCATCCCGGAAGGGGCTCGGCGCCGCAGCGGCCATTTGAAACCTCCCGCCGGAGGCAGTGGACCCGCCCCAATCGGTGCTGTCGGCGGATCGACTGCTCCGGCCTTGCCCGCGCAGGCGCACGCAGCCGCGTGCCGATGCGGCGTGTTCCAGCTGCAGGGTCCGGCGTGGCTGAGGTGGGATCCGCGGCCGATGCACTGCTGTGGAGGGCTGGGGGAGGAGCGGGTGGCAGGTGATCGGCCCCACGGCAGCGGGCGCTCCCCGCTATCGATGCTGCCCCGGCGGTGGGAAGGTGCTGGGGCCTGGCTCGGGTAGGCCGGGGCGGACGCTGCCCTGGCTGTTGCCGCTCTGAGCGGCGGCGCCTCCCTGATCCCACTGTGCTTTCGTCTAGGGCATGGCAAAGTCTGTCTGCGTTAACGGGCACAAAAGGCCCGCCGCAGCCGGGGAGGATGCGGGGCGACAGAGGACGGCTCGAAAGAGAAGGAAGGTGGATGGCGGCGGCCAGGGCCCCGAGGTGAGCAGCGTGCTGGCCCTGCGGGTGTTGGGCGAACGCCGCGGGGCTGGGGCTGGGGCTGGGGCTGGGGCTGGCGCTGGGGCTGGGGCTGGCGCTGGGGCTGGGGCTGGGGCTGGGGCTGGGGCTGGCGCTGGGGCTGGGGCTGGGGCTGGGGCTGGCGCTGGGGCTGGGGCTGGGCGGTATCTCTCCCGCAGCCCCGTTTGGTGGATTTAGTGCATCACTCCTACAGATAATAGCTTCGTTTCTGCGCCAAGAAATATGGAAATGAGCTCATTTGGAGTGTTAGGCATTCATGTTTAAGGAATGTTGTTAACGAATACTGTCTAATAACATTTCTCATAAAGCAAGTGGATTTTGAAAGGAAGCTCCTGTCTGCTTGTGGGGATTTAAGGAAAAGAGTTAATCGCTTTTGATTTTCGGGGGTCCATGCCCTTAATATGTCACACGTGCGCAGCCCGTTCCCGCCTGAAGATGCAAATCAGCCCGAAGTTTTAACCTCGTGGTAACACCTTCCTCAGGTTACATCTTAGGTAGTTGGCAGCACAGGATAAGAGCAAGCATGTGAGATCAGTCCTGATTACTCTTGAGCAGAGACTGGCCTTCCTGTGGCCGGCAGGTAGCCTTTGTTGGGTGAAATGAAAGAGCTGTTTGGTTGGGTGTTTTGTTGCAAAGTTCTAATTAGATCATGTTGAAAACAACGGTGTTGTTACTTACTTGTCTAACTTGGTGTGAGAGATGCAGGGCTAGAAATTACACCACCCAGTGTTATTCTTACAGATGATTCTAAACCCCAAAGGTTGCCTCCTCTGTTTAGCAAGGACAGGTGGCTTTAAAAGTGCACTGGCTCAACCCTACGTGGACAGGCCCTGTCAAAATTAATGAGCAAAAGGCTCATTAGCATTGTGTGGTCTCTTTTCCTTTCCCCTGGGTGCCATGGTGCCTTCTCAGCACATTTAAAAAGAAAAGAGTCTCTTTAAAATGTTTGCAGATCAGAGTTGCTCACTGACACAGCCCCAATGTTTGGTGCAGATCTCCAAAATCACCATTTCCTTGCTGGTTAGCTTTTTAGGAGAACAGTAACCTGCATTCAGGCTTAAAGAATTGTGTTGAAGACTGATAGTCTCCACTCCATCTCTCATGTGAGTGATGATTTCTTCCTGCAGTTTCGACTGAAACGTTTGATTCCTGCAGGGGTCAGCAAACCCATCTGCCAAAGCAGATCACAGACTGTAAACCAAGTAAATGGCTTTCAGCAAAGCCTTCCACGAAGTGGCTGCATAGAGCACTTCTAAAAATGCCCAGAGCTCACAGCACCAAGTGGGGGGAATGGGTTGTGAGAGCAGAACACTGTGCTGGCAAACCAAACCTCTGTATGTAATACTTTGTATTAAATAAGTCTTTGAAGGTAGGGGACCTGCATTACTGAAATATAATAATATTAATATTAAAGTGTGATCTGAAATGAAACTTTTGCCCATAATGAGTGGAAGAGTTATTTTAAGTGTAATTGATTGTATCCAAAGAGTAAATACTTTCCTTTTGCTCTATAGTTCACTTACTTTTCCATTAACTTGTGTGATTACATGAAACCTTTCTTGACTGGTGCTTTAGGAAAGATGTTGAGTTGCTGGAATGTGTCCAGAGAAGGGCAGCAAAGCTGGTGAGGGGTTTGGAGCACAAGCCCTCTGAGGAGAAGGCTGAGGGAGCTGGGGTTGCTTAGCCTGGAGAAGAGGAGGCTCAGATGAGACCTTGTTGCTGTCTACAACTACCTGAAGGGAGGTTGTAGCCAGGTGGGGGTTGGTCTCTTCTCCCAGGCAACCACCAACAAAACAAGAGGACACAGTCTCAAGCTGCGCCAGGGGAGGTTTAGGCTGGATGTTAGGAAGAAGTTCTTCACAGAAAGATTGATAGGCTATTGGAATGTGCTGCCCGGGGAGGTGGTGGAGTCCCCATCACTGGAGGTGTTTAAGAGGGGATTGGGTGAGGCACTTGGTGCCATGATTTGGTTGATTAGATGGTGGTGGGTGATGGGTTAGACTTGATGATCTTGAAGGTCTGGTCTATTCTGTTCTACAGGAGAAGTCATCATGCCTGTCAGCAGCTTTGTTTGGTGAGGACTGTGAAATCAGCCATGACCAACTCTATGAGTTGTTAAAGTATGCAGCTTTGGGAAGAAGCCACAATGCAGCACAACCCAGGTATCACACATTTGTACTCAAGAATCAGTTTTCCCTTGTGTCCCAGCACAGGAAAACATTCCTAGAGGCATACTGGCCATGCTGGGTTTGGAATCCTTGCAAGGCAGTCACCACAAAGACAGCCTGTATGATGTAGATACAGTTGTTGTTAGACTTGGCCAGAGGCCAGGATTCCTCTTCTGACAAAGCTTCTGCCACTTCGTAGTTTTGTTTTATGCAGTTATCAAAAATAAGCAGTTCTGTGGAACTGAAGAAGCTTCACACACTGAGAAACAAAATACCACATTCAAAAATATGAACACAACACAACAAGTAGGAATGCTTTGCACATCAGATCTAATTGAAAGAGTTTCCTGGGGTCTTTGGGGAAAAAAAAGCATTTTCAGTGCAGCCTCTGAGCAATGTAAAGGAAAGGCTGAGGAGGGTATATAACCTTGGATGGCAAAGGTGCAGTGACACAGAATGACTCTTGAGATGAAACTTAAAGGCAAAAGTGATCCCACTTCAGAATTTAGTAGTAGGGGGGGAAGATTTTGTAAGACCTTTTTGTATGCATGAATTCACTGGACTGCATCACTGCAGAGGGTACTTGGGTATTCATACTCTGATGCACCTTTAAATGGTGCTGCACCAGAGTTTTCTGCAACTCATTCTTGCTGTGTCTCCTGTATTATGTTGCTTCCAGGAATATGTGGCTGTTTGAGATAAGCTATAAAAGCCTCTTCTCATTGAAGGCATTTGGCACTTTGCCATTTACTGACTTAAAAGCTGGGCTGATTCCAAGTTTGTTTTTTAAGAGTGCTTGGCAATTTTGCTTTGATTTTTTTTTTCCCCCTCTTTTTTATTTATTACTACTTTTTTTGTTTGCTTGTTTAAAACTGCAGCTGGTGCCATATATCTCACCAGAGCCACCTGGCTGGGGTCGTGGTTATTATTCTCAATGAAATGAGCCAGCTCCATTTCTACAAATTCTATCTGCAGTTCAAGCACCTCAGAAGAGTCTTCCGCCATGTAAGTCCCCAGACTGCATTGCTGTCTCCTGAACTTCTTCCAGTCCTGAAACCATGTCCCAGGGATTAAGCCCTGCTGTGGAATTGCTGCCTTCTCCAAAAGGAAGTGGCTGTCTGTGACTCTCAAAGCAAGCTAGTGAGAGGATCTATTTGTAGCCTTTGTCAGCTCAGAACAAAGGCCAAGGCTTTGATATTAGAAACGTTTTCAAGACTTGCTTCTCTGAAGCCTTACCAGGTGGAGCTATTGATGTTTCAATCCTCCAACTATTATGCTTCCCACATCTTCAGGATGCCAGTGAGATTAAAAATATCTTGGATACCACTTCAAATGAGGAGGCTCTCAGCAGAGTTATGCTGTTCCTACTGGTTGAGAAATCTCCCCTGTACTATTTGCACTTTGTGTTACTTCTCCCATTTCCCAAAAGGGTTATTACAAATAATTACTTGTATTTTCTGAGTTAGAAATGATATTTTGGAAGGAGGGAGGGAGGGAAAGAAGGAGGGAGGGAAGAAAGAAAAGAAAGAAAGGAGCACTTCAGGCTTCCAGAGTGTTCTCCCTGAATGGCAGCAAATGCAAATCACAGCTTAGCTGGGAACTCTGGAACTTGCTCTTGCCTTGATGGTATCAGGCAAGGCAAATCTGTCCCTCAGTACAAAGAATCCTCTATCTTTTGTCATTAAAATAGGTTTAGTTTGTGTTGGGTGGTTGTTTTTTTTTCCCTTGGGAAAACACCAGACACATTTCTGCTACTTTTTTATCCTTCCTCCTCTAAATTTAGTTAGTTGGGGGATCAAGAAGCACCTTACTTGCTTGATACTTCTCTTCTGTTTCAAAAGTCTCCCATGCATCTCTTTTCAGAGATTCACATTAACACCTTCTGCCAACTTCCCAGCCAGCCTGTACGGAGAAGGGGCAAACCTGAAACCTCAGAACACTGCACAAGGTATCTTGTTTAGGTTTGCATCATCTCTTTGAGCCTGCTGCTATAGTAGAGTGGTTTAGAAAGGAAAACACTTTAAACTATGAGACTAGTTTCATAGATTCATAAAATGCTTTGGACTGGCAGGGATCTTAAAGATCATCTAGTTCCAACCTGCCTGCCATGGGCAGGGGCACCAGGTCAGTAACTGTTGGCCGTGTTGTCACAAATGCAAGAAGCAGAGAGAAAGTTTTTAGCATGTTTTAACCAAAATTCTGATGCTTCCTTACCTAATTTATTCTACTCTTCATTACTTATTTTATTTTAAGATGTATCTAATAAAAGAT
The DNA here is from genome assembly GCF_026170545.1 of Melanerpes formicivorus. Classification (NCBI taxonomy): domain Eukaryota; kingdom Metazoa; phylum Chordata; class Aves; order Piciformes; family Picidae; genus Melanerpes; species Melanerpes formicivorus. Next base: position 8,186,218 of record NW_027142366.1, on the reverse strand, counting down.
ACAGAGCTATAAATTAGGTCACAGCTAAGCAATTACTCATTTCTTCCTACTTTTCTTTGAGCAGTAAATCAAAGTAAAGAAGGGGGGTGTTGACAACTGATTTCCTATTGTTACACTCTTTGTAGAGGGGATTGTAAGCCAGCAAGCTTGTAAAACCTGCCAGAGACCACAGAAAGAACTTCAGGGAAGTTGTTAGAAGTGTAACCAAGGATCTTGAATTCAAATCCTAGATGGGAGAACGAGCAGCTGTTACTTTCAGTGTGTTGGCAGAGTCCTCTAGTATCCTGACTGTAAACCTGCTGCACAGTCACAGAGCTGAGCTGTCAGCTGTGTTTTTCTTTTAAGTGCAGTCTTCAGAGAATCATCTATGAGGTAATTTATATAGCTGTGGATTCTGGTGTCAGTTCAGTGTTTGCTTCTATGTAAGCCACGCTTAGAGAACATTTTCTCTTGGTGATGCTTCAAGGAAAGAATTTCACAGAGAAAGTAGGGGGGAAAAAAAACCTACCACAAAACAACCCAGCTTACCTGAAGTAATAGATGATTAAATTATCATGTTTGCAAGGCAGGTTTGTGAAAAGGAATGCCAGGGACTTGTGACCTGACCTGCTTCTGAGTCAGCAGCAGTGTCAGTAGCTGGACTAGGGAAAGACTCAAGCAGTCTACCCAGCAAGTGAATTAGAGAGAGAGAGTAGATCCACTAGATACAGCATGTATACAGTACTGTGTGTATAGAATTGTATGTGTGTGATGTATATAGTGTGGTTATTCATTCAGTAAAGGAGATATAAGTGAGAAAGATTAGAGAGGGAGAGAGAGAGGCAGACTGTCTGTCTGTCTTCACAGTATCTCCAAGGTTGGAAGAGACCTCAAAGACCATCAAGTCCCACCTGTCACCACAGGCCTCATGACTAGACCATGGCACCAAGTGCCACATCCAATCCCCTCTTGAACACCTCTAGGGATGGTGACTCCACCACCTCCCCAGGCAGCCCATTCCAATGACGAATGACTCGCTCGGTGAAGAACTTTCTCCTCACCTCCAGCCTAAACTTCCCCTGGTGCAGCTTGAGACTGTGTCCCCTTGTTCTGGTGCTGGTTACCTGGGAGAAGAGACCAATTCCCTCCTGGCTACAACCTCCCTTCAGGTAGTTGTAGAGAGCAATAAGGTCTCCCCTGAGCCACCTCTTCTCCAGGCTAAACAAGCCCAGCTCCCTCAGCCTCTCCTCACAGGGCTTGTCTTACCTACCTACCTGCCTGCCTGCCTATCTAATCCAGTTCACTGTACCAGGTAGTGTTTCCCTGTGAAATGTTGTAGCCTCTTGCACACTAATGCAGAAATGTGACTGCAGGCAGAGAGTTCTGTCTGAGCTTGACAGATGCTTCTCTGTGTTGCAGGTTTGAATTCCACTAGTGGTGACTGTCCCCCTAAAAGCTCAGGCTTGCAGCGTAATCCCATCATTCGGAAATATGGAGAGAAAAAGCAAGGCCTCACCAGCTATACCCTAACTCTAGAAGAGCAGAAAAAGAATGACTATCCCATAAAAGGTTAGTTTTTAAGGGCCTCTGTTTGGTTGTTTTGCTGTGGATGTTTGGGGGGGGTGTTTACCTTTTTTGACAGCTAGTGATGTGCAGTCATAGAAGATAATGATGGATGTTAGAAGAGAGAAGTTTCTTACTCATGGGTATCTTTTTCATTCTAGGCTCCCCTGAATGTAAGGGCTATATATATACAGAGTGTGATCAGCAGAGGACAGACAGCAGCCCCCTCTTTGGTCTGGATTGTGAAATGGTAAAAATCATGTGTGTGTGCCTTTGACAAAACACAGTCAAGCAGCCAAACTCCTGCCAGCTCTTCCAGAGTGAGCCAAGCACCCTGTGTATTTGCTAAACCACTTCTGATACACTACTATCTACTGCCAGTCCCTTCATTCATGGTGTCAGTGCTAATGCAGTCATGGGAAGGACAGAGGAAGTGGTTCTGGCAGCAAGATAGTGCAGCAGAGAGCTCAGGTCCGGGTTCCTTCTCCCAGCCTTCCCCAGGGTTTGGAAAGGAGAGATACTTCTCCCATCTTTCCTTTAGCTCTCACAGCTGTGGCAGCATGCTGCTGTGGATTCCTGCTTTAGTGCAGTTTTGACCTTGCAGAGATGCCTTTTTGTCATCAGCGCTGAGAAGCAGCAATACAGCCTCAGCTCTGCTCTTCAGTTGGGCATCTCTGGTGAAGATGCTCTCAGTGACAGCTCTGCAGTGCAGAGCACAACAGATTCAGTGAAATCAGCACTTTTTCCATCATGGGTTTCTTTGTGTTGTGCTTGTGGTGGGCACTGAATAATTAAAATGAAGCATGCTGCAGTGGAAGCCAACTAGCTGTGGGTGGTTGGTCTCTTCAGGAACTCCTTAGTGGTGCTGCTGGCTGTGGGTTTTGAGTGGCAGTGCCATGCTGATTCAACAACTGCCTCTGCTTCTTCCTGACAGTGCCTGACTGTAAAAGGGAATGAGGTCACTCGTGTCTCTCTGGTGGATGCACAGGGTCAATGCCTCCTGAATGAGCTGGTGAAACCTGAAACCACCGTCGTGAACTACCGCACCAAGTGACTTGCACATAAGTTTCTTATCTCTTTGCCTTCCAGAGCTGCAGCAGGTTTCAAATCAAACCTATTACACAGGGCCTTGCAGAAAGCTTTGGTTTGCACAGGTGTCTGCTGCATTTTCCTCAGTGTTAAGAATACAGTTATGTCTGAGCAGAATAATCACCATCATTAATATGCTCTGTGCCACACAGTGCCCCTGTGGCTGCAAGGCACAGGCATTTTCACTTCAGTGCGCTAGGAGAGTTCTGTTATGGATTAATGGTAGAAAGCAGTAGTTGTTTTTTACTGCTGGCTATAAAATAGGATACAGGGTAAGAGCACAGGATTGCAGTCTGCATCTCTGCTCCATCACTAGCTTACCAGCTTTCACACACCTCTGGGGCTGGGCTCAGGATCATAACAAAATCAGGCAAAACTTGAGTCTGGTCTCATCCAAAACTTTGCCCAGCTTTATGCAGGAGTTGATGTACCAGCCCCTTCAGGTTATTTGGAAGCATCCTTACCTGTGCTATGTGATGCAAAGAAATGCATCACTTTAGAACAGATTATATTTGAGTGAGAGAAACTCACAGCAGCTTATTGTACCTGCAGTGTATCCCCTTTTGTAGGAACAAAAAGCAGTAGCTAACAATTCTCCTCTTAGTTACACTGACTTTATATTGTAATTCTCTCCCATAGGTGCTGTTGCTAACATGTTGGCTTTTCCTCATCCAACTTTTGTGTTGCAGATTCTCAGGAATCACAAAGAAAATGCTGCTTCCAGTGAAAACAAAGCTGTCAGACATCCAAACCAGACTGAAAAAAATGCTTCCCCATGATGCAGTCTTGGTGGGGCATTCTCTAAATTCTGATCTTCAGGCTTTGGAAGTGAGTATGGTTTTTTATGAGCATTTTTCCTAGCCCTGTGATTTCAGACCTGAAAACTATGAGGATTTTTTTTCTTTTTAACTGGTGAACATGTATTAATTGTTTTATTATAAATGGCCTTATGTCTATAAGGGTTTAAAAGAAACAGACTCTCCTAACATCTATAAAGCTTGCAAGGGGCTATTCAGAACCCAGAAGGAAGGGAGGAATCTGTTCAGACATAGACACAGTTGCAACTGAGGTTTTACCTCTCTGCTCCACGTGCTTCTGATATCTCTCTTAGAGGAAGAACTTAAGTCCTTTCAATATTTAATGTAACCAACCTAAAATGCTTGAAGCATAACTAAGCTTTCTAGCCAAGTCTAGATGTGTAGCACAATGGAGTGTTAGCAAGGACAGTTGGGTTTGTTTCATCATTCCCATCTGCTTTCTCATTGTGGACCAGTTACCAATCAGGTGGAAACTGGCAACTGAAGTGAAAAGGCAGAGGCACAGATAACATGGAGCTACTGCCTAATCTTGTGTGACTGCTGTTCATAAATCAAACTGCTGATGTTTTCTCTCCTCCAGATGATCCACCCCAGTGTTATTGATACCTCCTTGCTTTTTGCCAGAAATGCAGGTCGAAGATTTAAGCTAAAATTTCTAGCCAAAGCTGTTTTAGGGTAAGATTATTACTGTACTCCTATGGGAAATGTTAGAAGGGTGGGTGGGCCACAGGCTCTTGCTTTTCCACTTGTAGCATCAGGATGATTTTATTTAGTTTACTCTGAAGTTCAGAAGAGAGGGGCAGGCTGTACAGAGAGACATGGTAAAGAAGAATTTACTGCTCTCTTGAAATACCAGGCAGTGTGATAAACTGGGACCCTGGGACCCAAACAGATCCGAGCCCTAGCAAAACAAGCCCTTCTGCAGGTGTGCCTGTGTGGTGAACAGTACAGTAACAAAGACACTCTGGCTCACACATGAGCAGTTAGCAAGAAGTAAAGGCCAGTGAGGGAAAGCATCTTCTGTTGAGTGAAATCCTCTTCCTCAGTGTACGAGCTGCCACAGGACTGCACTTGTTAGCAATCCAGCTCTCACCAGAGTGAATACTCTGCAGCACCAGAGGCACTAAGGTGCAGGCTGCCCCCCTGTCTGTGTACAAACTGTGAGCTGGCTCATTGGTCAGGGAGGAAGCAAAAATTGCAGAGAGGCATGCATCAGAGCAGGCAGTATTAGCACTGCTTTGGCCAAGCTCAGTCCCACAGTGTTTTGCTCAACATTGCAAAAGCATTTCTTGCAGTGACATTTGGGAATATTTCACAAGAATTCTGCTGTACAGAGCTGAAATCCTTTTTGTAGAGGGGAAAGCTGTCTTGCCTGTAAAGGACCCAGTTTAGAAAGGCAGTATGTTGGTCATTGTGGGAAAAAACCCAGATAATCTGCCTGTTCACCTGATTTTGATGCCCTAGGAAGGAGATTCAGTGTGAAGAGAGGCTTGGCCATGATCCTGCAGAAGATGCTAGAGCTGCCTTGGAATTGGCTCAGTTCTTTATAGAGCAAGGACCAGCAAAGGTAGCTATATCTAATTAAGATTTCCATCCCTAATCACAGAATGTACAAGTTGCCATGCTTGTGAAGGAAAAATACCCCAGCCATTCCTGCTTGTCCTCTTGTGATTTAAAAGAGAAAATGGAGCTGTGATAGAGGCCTCCAGTTTGCCAGCTTCTTGCTTTCAGCATATATCCAGGTATCCTACTAACCTGAGCCTTTCCAGTGTTCCACTACTCAAACACTGACATGAATCAGCATTGCTGCTCATCTTGAAGAGGGGCACTGGGTAAAGAAAGATTGAAACACTTCCAGCCTACAGGAATGCCTGTCATTTTTCCAGATGAAAGAAGTGAGAGAGACCTGGTATGATGTGGTAGTGAGTCAGGTGGTTTTATGAGTCTCTTGCTTATGTCATTGATGTCTAAGAGAATTCTGTTGGAGATGATTGCTGGTTGGTGCTGTGAGTGCTGCATGCTTGGAAATGACAGCAGACAATAACAAGGCCAGAAATGAAGGCCTGTGTTTTTTCACTGCTGGGGAGTGTGCCTGGCTGACTCACAGAGAAAGCACATGCTTTCTGGTTAGCTACAATTAGCTGAGATGGAAGCCAACTGCTAATCTTCCTTCCCAAGGTAGCAGAACTCAACTTGGAGAAGCTTCTGACAGATGAAAAACTGGCTGAGGCCTCACAGAACAAAGCTGCGTTACAGGCACAAGGATGCAGGGTCCAGAAGCAGCTGAATGAGCCTCCACGCGTCTCCAAAGCATGGTAATGTGATTCTCAGAGATGCATGGTTTCCCTTCAGTATCCCCAGTGAAATCAAAGTGTGTTCTGTTTGTCAGAAGCCATCAGCATCTTCAGAGAGACACAGATAATTGCCCTGAGAAACTTCAGAGGTTGCATCTTAAATTTCACAGAGCATTTCCTAGGCTGCTTTTGATGTTGAGGACAAGAATATTCTTTGAGCTGTCTTTGCTGAACCCTGTTGGTTTTCTCTGACAAGCACTACTTGAAAGCTTTTACAGCAGTAGTGTGATTCACAGCTTGCTTCTCTCTGTTAGTTTTTTAGACTGCTTGCAGGTGACTGGCCAGAAACCCCTCCTTTTGGGCAGAGAGGAACCAGACCCTTCTGGCCTGTGTCGGAGTAACCTGAGCTCTTCAAACAAACAGGTGAGTGGATGTAGAGTGGGTTGGGCATCAAAGTAATAGAGAGTTGTTGAGGGGGTGTGTAGATGAGGCCAGTTTTAAAAAGCTGCCTGACAGAGCTGTTAGCAAGAGTGTTAATACCAGGCTCGTCAAATCCATGTGAGCCTTTCGGAAATGAGCTTTGATCCTCTACATCCTGCCATGACTCACCAAAGACTTTCTGCCCGAGGGCTTCCTCAGACAATAATGAAAATTAAAGTTGGGAATTAAGTTCAATAGCTTTGTTTCTGAGCTTTTGCTGTGCAATTGCCTTGTGCCTCTTTGAACCTTGCACGCTCTTTTTCTTCCAGATTCTTCAGAGAGCCTTAGAAGATGTTCCCCAGTCCACATTCAGTATCATTCAGTTCAGTTTGGGACCAGAGGACATCGCCGCCCACCCTCTTGCTGGGCTTTGTGCCAAGGTACTGGGTAGTTTTCATTGCTGAGCTCGGAAAGAGATGTTCTTTCTCTGGAGGCACGAAGCAGTTAGTTCGTTTGCTTTGTGAAGTTCCTTCTCTAATCTGTGTTCCTACAGGTGAGAAGCAAGCTGACTGACATGCTGACAATTTATGCAGGTCCTTTTGAAGAAAGCTTTTGCCTGAAGTCTGTGAAAAAAGAATTTGAGATGTGTGGACCAATCCAGTCTCTTACAGTGGTAGCTGAAACATACCAGGTGAGGAACACTCATGGCATTCAGTGTGCTGGCAGGCTTTGAAGGCCTGAGTAATCTCTTGGAAAGATAAGCATCAGAACCACTCTGGGGGGGTTTTCTGGAGGGTTCAGTCATCAGCTGCAACAGCTCAGGGTGTCTAAAAGCTGCTCCACAAAAGTGACACGAATAAACACAGCTCCTGTGGCTTAACTGTGCTGTTTGAGCTAGAGGACTGTCAGCACTGGAGATGCTGAGGTGCTTTTTGTCCCTCTCAAGAGAATGGATTTGCTAGGGCCTTTAATATGTGGTGGGGTGGGGGAAGAGGATATTAATTGACAAGCTAATTGAAGATTGTTTTTAAGAGCAAAGGTATATGGAATGTTACATATAAAAAGGTTTGCGGGTAGAAACATTCCTCTTTCAAACACAACTTCACTGACACCTCACCTTTAAAGAGGGAGGGATAATGTCTCTTATTGATAAGCCTCCACTATCATCTTGTTCTCTTTCAAGCCCTATGTCTGTATCCAGTATGAAGTATTGGAAGCTGCCCAGCTTGCTGTGGAAAGCCTAAATGAAACTGAGGTAGCAGGATCCTGCATTAAGGTAAACAACACAAATAGCAAACCCCAAGTCATGTTGAGCACAGGAACTGTATGCAGCACGGCTCTTCGAACACCTTCTCGCAGCACAGCATCTGGGTTGGTCATGCTGTTACCAGCTCCCTGTGCATGGACAGTGTAGAGCCACTGTCAGAAAGGAAATGCTTATAGCTCTTGCTTTTTTTTTCCCTTTCTGCTTGTCAGCAGAAGGGGGTTAGAAAGCATTCTGAGCTCAAACTGCAGCTTTAAAAGGATGAAGCAAGTAACAGGGTGTTGAAATGCCATACCCAGAGCAGGGGACTCTTAACTTTAGTTGTTTCTGCATTCTTTCTCCCTGACTAAGATGGCCTTCATCAGGCATGTATGTTTCAAGAGAGGGGAAAAGGGCAAGGGGAGAAAATAATTGAAAATAGAAGCTCAGGACACAGAACTGCCATGTTGTGTTTGTTCTTGCTGATCCCACCCCAGGTCCAGAGACCTGTCACTGCAGCAATGCTGGACTGTGATGTTTGGATAAAGGAACTAGAACTGGATGTAGAAAATGAAGGTGTGATCTATGTGGCGGGGCTAAAGAAGTCATTAACAGAGGCAGACTTGCAAGAAAAATTCAGCCAGTTGAAAGACCTGGAAACACTGTTCCTGCCAAAGGACCTCCAGAGTGGAAAGCACAGGAACTGCTGTTTCCTTAGTAAGTAGCTTCACATACCGCCTGCTTATTTCCTTCACATAAGCTCACTCAGCAGCACTTGGGCCTTTGCACAGACAGAGCAAGCGCTACTGCAACTCCTGTCTGCTCAAAGTGATGGTATTTAAACTACTCCAGTAAAAGCAGCTATGTTTTGGAGGAGCAGTTTACAGCTCAATCTTTAAAAGGGAAAAAATGCTTACAAACAGGCACAAAATCTCTACTCAGAAAAGTTCCAAGATACTTCATTGGCTGTAATACTTCCAGGTGAGGGTTGGCTACTATGCAGCTTCACACAAATGAGTAATCACCTCTAAAAGGTGAGGAGACCCAACTGGATGAGTGCTGCTGCAGTTAGCTGACTTTTCTCTAGTCTGGTGTTTACCTGTAGCAAAATGAGGATCTGTTTGTTGCAGTGATTACAGTTTTCAGTCTCCTTCCTGCTCCACACCTCCAGCCCCACCCTAGAGGTGACAATGAATAGGGCAACAACATCATTGCCAAGGCATGTTCCCCTTCTCTTTGTGTTTCAGAGTTCTGGAAACCACAGAGTGCTCTGGATGCCCTTGAAGTTCTAAATGGCTGGACTGTGAAGGGCAGCAAACTGAGAACTAGAAACGCTCTTGCTTCAGGTCACCTCTGGAGATGGATTCGGCAAATGAATCACAGCAATGGGAAGCAAGGAGGGAGCATTGTACATGAGAAAAGGGAGCAGCTCTCTGACTCTGTGAGTTTAAGGCTGTGCTGATGTTTGTTGCACTTGGTGAAGAGCTCCTATACTGCCCTGGGAATTGGGAGCAGTAATTTTTGGAGCAGACCTAGGCGCACAGCTGTGTATAACAGGACCTCCTTGTGCTGGAGCAGAGGCTGCCAAGGGTCAGTCCTCACAAGGCAGTTTAGAGAGGTAATATCACACAAGGTAATGTGATCTTTACAGGGTATAGGTACAACTTTTTAAGGTATAACCTTAAAACCAGCATAGCTGCTTAGGGCAGTGTGTAATACTGTACAAGAACTAAAGCTTACCTCTTGACAGCAGACAGATCAACATACAGGTGTGGCAAGGGCTACGGGAATCAGAGGGGAGAGGTGACTGGTGTTTAGTCATACAGAAAAGAGCAGCTGTAGTTAAAGCTCTCATATTTACTGGTGGAAGCTGCAGTGCAGAATAGGGCATGTGGTTCTCCCTGCTGTAGAGCCACTGCACTGCCAAACAGCAGCCAGTAAGAGTCACTGCTGTCCTCACCTGGACTATCCCTGACATGGCCAAGGGTCAGCCTCACTGCACAGTTTTTAAGTGTGATTGGTACAGACCTGCAGATTAATTGGGGATTTTAATGCTTCTATTCTGTTATATAGGAGCAGGATCTAAGGAAGAAAGTGAAGAGGTTAGACCAATACATCAAAAAGCTTTATGGAAGTCTGCAGAATAACACCTTGTGCATTGTTCTCTTTCCTGGAGCGAACAGGTAAGTTGCCACCTCTTTTTTTTTGTGAAGAGGCAAGGAAAAATGCATAGCCAGGTATTTTTATCTTACTCTATTAAAAATTAAAACCCTGCACAAGGAAGTGAAAAGCTGAGAGAAAGCCTCAAGAAGCTACTGTAGCTATTCAGTCAGACTTTCATGTTAGGCCAATAAAAATTTAGCAGTAAGTTCTGCTTAAGTCATACCTGGTCCAGAGCAAGGACAAGCCTAAAGGTCCAGCCTAGCAAGGCTAGAGTGGTGGTCCACTATATGTCTCCTCAGTTCACCCCACCAACCCCTGTTGGATGTTTCATCTCTCTTGCCCACAAGCAAAGTTTTATGTGTTCATGAGAGAGCCAAGTAAGGTTCCACAGCAGTCAGAGCTTTTTTAGGGGTTTTGTGTGGGTTTTAAAAACACCTAATGGCATAGCCAAGGCATCAGCTGGTTGCTGTCTTGCAGTACCCTGACCCATAGCTGATCTAGGAGGTGGTTCATGCCCATATTCTCACATGAGGGACAGCTGGGAGAAAACACTTTGTGAGTCCTTAAGCTTGCAGAGCAAGGGCCAAGTCCTAGAGTTGAGTTGGGCTTTAGCACTGGTATCAGGGATGCTTCCATGTGCAGTGGGCTTCATGCATCTCAGAACCTGGGGCCTGAACTGCCACAGTCCTTCACTGCTTAATGTTATTAATAAGGAAGGCTGAATCTTTCCCAGACAAGGGCCCTAGGTCCATATTTATTTCAGCAGTCTTTCTCTCACTGTGTCACTGGTCAGGCAGTTAAGTAAAGGTCACCTCTAGCCTTGCCTTTCAGTTCCCCAGCAGCAGAAGGGGTACCATTTCTGGTGGAGACAGAAGGCATGCCCTGAAATAGAATCAGGGAGTCAGAGCTGCTCAGCAGCATCTCTTCTGCCTGGCTAGGCAGCCAGGCCAGGTTCCCTTCTCATGCTTGCTTGCAAAGCTTCCTAAGACGACTCAGGATGCTGCAGTATCCTCTGCACCAAACAGTGTCCCTAGAAGGGAGCTGCATCCCAAGCCAAGGGGATATTTAGGCTGAATGCCAGTGACAAACCATTTCACCAGGGTTGCATGCCAAGGGCTGCTCTTGGCATGAGCTGCTCTAATTGTTCAGTTTCCAATAACTTTCAAAAACAGCTTTTTTTTTTCCTGTTCCTAATTGTCTTAAATAAAGACCATTAACCTGTTACCCCAATGCAAAAGAACAGCACACAAAATGGCACAGCAGCAACTCCTGCCTTATTCAGACAGACCATGTGCATGGCAGCTGTGGGCTATCAAATGCTGCCTTCAGTCAGATCAGCCATGGCAGAGGCCTGAGCTGAGAGCTAACTGCTGTGGGCACTTTGGTGCATGCAGCCCTCTGAGCAGCTGCTGTTTTCTTCTGGACTGTAACTGACTATTTTTACATTCCTGATGTTGCTTCTTCTCTGCATGGCTCTCACCTCAGTTACTTCACCTGTTAACCTGTCAGCCCCCCTAGAAAGGTTTGAGGAGAGGATGACTGTGGAGGTACAGTCCCCACCCTGTGTGTTCTGCAGGATAGATCCTGGCCTCACAGGGTCCAGATTTACTTTTCAAGGTCACAAGCTTACCTCTCATCTCACATCACTGAAGGGTATGAATCCTGCTGGCACAACAGGAGGATGCAGGAGTTTGCAGTCACAAGGAGCCTGTGGAAGCCCACAGAGCCTGGCTGCTGAATGGGTTGGAAAGGAACTTGATCCCAGGCTTGGAAGTAGTTTCTTGCCAAGCAAGGTTCCTGTATTTGTTTCCCAGAGGGCTGACAGTCCAGAGGCAGCTTCTTCATTAAAAAGAATGCCAAATAATTGTTGGGTGGAAAAACAAAGCACAGTTTTTCAGTCTGCTGGAGACTGCAGGCTTCTTGCTACTGGACCAGCAAGCTTGTGTACATCGAGGTTACTCAGAACAGCAATGACACACCTCTTGTTTCTGTTACAGCATGCATGGAGCACAGTCTGGCCTTGGTCTAATGGGAATAAAAGATGGCAGAGGAAGGAGTGCTCACTGAACTGCCAAGTTTTTAAGCAAAGTCTTTTGTTAAGATATTTTTTATTACTCAACAATTGATGGCTTTGTAAGGATCTCTTACCATAAGAACAATAGCCTTTCACTCTCTATCTCTAACAAAGTCTAAAAATAAAGGCTATTCAAAACATCTTAAAGCACAAAACCTTTTCCATTAACCCTTCTTGCTGTGGCAGTTTTCCTTGGCAGTGGCTGAGCCACACAAGTGCTTGGGAAGGGCTTGGGGCAAACCACTGGAGCATGGCATAAAAGCCGATCAGCGTTGGCCTGCAAGATGTAACTCGGCAAGGCCTTCACTGCCAGGGGCTGAGGTGCCAGCTGGGTTGTCTTCACCGTGCAGGCCATAAAGCAGTGAGCCAAGGTAATGTGGTACCTGCAGCAGCTGCTCAGCAGGTAACAGCTGTCCTGTCCTAGGGAACTGTGTGGATGTCTGGAACCGTGCTGTGCCGGCTCCTGAAGCAGTCACTGCCTCCTTTCCAGAAAGTACTGTACTTAGCCCAGGGAAAGGAGGAATTGGTGATTCATACTTCTTGGACACCCTCCACTTTCTTCTCCATCCCTGACCATCCCACACACCCTTCATGCACCAAAAAGATGAAAAAAGACACGTTTCAGTGTGGCTGTGGGAGGGGCAAGGGCCAGTTTCAGGCAAGCACAGGTCTCTGTGAACACCACACCACTGCTGGGAGCAGAGCTGCAGGAAGTCCCTGCCAGCAGTGGGGTGAGCTGATTTGCAGCCTGACAGCATCAGACACGTACTGTGCAGCCACTGCCACCTAAAGTCATAGAATTGGAGCATCTCTTGTTAACAGACAGAGTTGCCAAGCAGGAGGATGCCCAGGAGACTTTGGGCACTCAGAACAAAAAGAAAAATTAAAGGAAATATTTGTTACAAGGCTTAAATGTGAGACAAAGGATTTCCTTACAGGAATTAGAAGAGGCTGAGATAGAGCTGAAATAGATTTTAGTCCAGCAATTATTAAATACAGCTGACTGACAGAGTATTTACACCCTCCTAGTCTCCAAGCCCAAGTTCACTGCAAGCAAAGAGCAGCTTACAGAGTAGAAGTTGGGAGTTGCTGTGTGGAGGAGCAGGCACAAGACAAGGGAGAGAAAGGCAAATGCAGCACTAGCCCAGAGGCAGCACTAGCAAGCAGGTAGTAGGTGTTCAGTGTCATTTATACCTAAATTGAAAGCTCCAAAACTCCTCAAATGAAATCCATTAAACAAGATGAATGCAGCCTTTTCTTTTCCCCACTTAGAAAGGTATTTTATCCACTCTAAGCGAGTCTGGCATCCTTCAGCTGTAGATACCACAGACTGGGGAAAGCATCAATGTCAGTGCTACTGCAGCTTGTAAAAGGGAGCCATTTCCTTTGCCCAACACTGCCAGTCCTCTCTTGACCCCAGCATCAGGCAGCTCAGTGGAAGGGGTAAAAGGCAGCCTGCCCTCAGCACCCATAATCTGCTGTAAGACTCCTGTTTACAGCCAGCATCTCTTTGTTGTAGACACTTAGTGGGGTGGGTTTTATTCCAGCTTTGCAGCACCAAGGGTTTTTTTTTCACCACACTTAAAACTGATGTGGTCACCTCCCTGCAAGGACTGGGGCAAGGTCCAGGATTCCTGCTTGAGCAACTCTGGAGATGATGAACAAAATTAGCAAGAGTCCTATATATAGGCATGAAAAAAGAATTCATTTGTCCCCTTTTAATTGAAAGTGTAAAAAAAAGGACTTCAGCTTTAAATAAGACATTTTGTACAAAGCTTGAGCACGAAAAAAAGGTGAAGAGCAACGTGTCATCGTGTAAACACCACAAAAGGTACTCCTCTGTTCAGCAATGCATACACCAGCATCCACCTTCCCTTTCCAGTGGGTTAGGCTGCTGGAGCTGTTCCCTCCCTCCCCTCAGGCCTTACTGGAACACAGGAAACCCAGAGGCTTTGGAACATTCACAAAGCTACAGCAGTCAGGATACATTGTGACTACAGGAGTCTCTTTTTTTTTTCCTTTCTTGAAGGGATTGGTCATTTAAATATACACCAGTACAATAATCTCACAGGTAAATGAATGGCAGCTTGGCTTAGAAAAAGCACCAAAATATTTAATATACATCTGGCACAAATTCCACAAGAAGTCAGTAATGGACAAACCAATGCTTTGCTTATGAGAAAAGAAAAACTTCAGACTGCACTTAATGCTCTTCTTCCAAAAGGGACACGACAAAAACATTGCACTCAGGATTGCTATCAAGTAAAGACAAAACCTTCTTATCACAACCTACTTGCATTGTGCCTCAGATTGCACATTCTGTGAGATGCTGCTTCCGTTCTGTTCCAGACAACAACGGCGAGCAAAATTTGATACAAGTCATTGTAAGAACTACAAACCAAATGGGACTGAGTAGTAGATGCATCCTCCTGACCTTCTCCCACTTCCCCTCTATGTCATGGTTTCAAATTTGGCCACATCCTTTGATAAAAGATCCTACACAAGACAGAATTTACTCCAGCCGCTGTCAAGCATTCCATTGGCACAGCACTCCTGGTACTGCTGTGTGAAGGAGGCAGCACAGCTCTGCTCCATGCCAAGCAGTACATTTGTTTCCCAGAGCCACAACATCACCTCATACACGGTTACCTCTCAGGTGACTCCAGGAAGGCAACGAGGATGGCAGATTCCATCCTGTCTACCCTTGCTGGTTCCCTGAGGAGCTGAGGGCCTTACCAGCTGGCTGTATGCACACAGGAGTCAATGAACGCTGCACAAAGAGCTGCTCTCATTATTTCCTACGAATTAGTTACCTCCCTGGAAGCAAACACTATCGAAATGCATTTCTTCCATAAAGGGTGACTCAGGGCTAAATTGGGGCCCCAAAATCCTCAAGTACTCCAAGAAATGCAGCTACATCAACCAGCTCTCCCAGGCTGACCCTTTCCCTCCATACAGCCTGTTAGGGACTTGCAGTTGCTTCATGCCCTCAAGGCCAGTCACTACAAACCTCAGCAGCGTCGGGTCAGGACCTGACTCTGGCGGTCGTATCTGCGGCTCTTGGAACTCAAGTTACTCAATAACTAACAGCACAAAGCCCACCAACCACTCCTGCCAGCCCATCTCCTTTTGTAAAGACTATTTTAAACTTGTAAGAAAGCAAACATTCTTAAGAGAACTATGTTTAAGGTGACTTAAAAAGTCACACCTTCAAAACATGAAGTACTATGATGTGAAGTTCTCTGACATGTACGGGAGTGTGAAAACAGCAGCCAGCCTTCAGCTCCACTGAGTTTGCAACCTCTGGTCACGGGATCTCCCCTCTCACAGAGCCCAGAGAAGAGCAGAAGTCAGCAGTTGTAACTGCATAAAATGGCAACATTCAAGTAAACTCACTGCTTCAACAGCAGGCAACCGTTTAGTCCAAATGTAACTGACAGAGATTAAGAACAAACCATTTCACAGCAAGGGCATGGGAGATGGATGGGGGTTTCCTGGCAGTGTATAGGATTGCAGGTTATCCAGAAAGGGCTTCTCTGAAAAGTGCAATTAGGCAAAGATAGAAGTTGGGGGGGGTTAAATAGTGAAAAAGTTGTATAACCTCCCAAAGCTGTTGGATTCTAAACCCTAACTACAGAAAGGCTGAGGACTGCAATAGTAGCAAGGAACTGCTGCAAGGT
Source organism: Melanerpes formicivorus (assembly GCF_026170545.1). Classification (NCBI taxonomy): domain Eukaryota; kingdom Metazoa; phylum Chordata; class Aves; order Piciformes; family Picidae; genus Melanerpes; species Melanerpes formicivorus. The sequence goes on along the minus strand of NW_027142366.1, from coordinate 8,170,895 downwards.
CAGTGATTTAAGGCAAGCTGTTAGCAGGACTCATACGTTCATACTCCTTTTATTTATTGCCTCACACGTCCTCCCTTTCTCTCTAAATCTGCCCATACAGATAGTGCAAGAGGTCACACCTCAAAAGCAGCTCTCAAACTGGAAGAGGAATCTTGTAGCAGGTTGCTACAGCATAGCAACTACTGGGGATCTGCAAATGGCATTAACCATGTGGTTGTTTTGGGGAGGGAAGCAAGGGGGACAGATGTGTCACATGAAAGACAGACACCACCTAAATGCATTCAAGAGTACAACTGAGCACTGAAGTCACTCTGGCTTCTCCAACACACTTTGAGAATGCTCCAGCTTTGCTCACAGGTAAGGGATTTATCCAAAGCAAGATTCTGACCTCAGGCAGAAACAGGATGGGTGTTCTGATCTTTGCTGGGTGTCCAGTCCAGCATGGAACCAAACACACTATTTTTATTCCAAAGGAAAACACACTTATGGCACCGTACCAGGTGGGTTCCCCAAGTTCTTCAAGAGCAAATGAAAAGGCTGATGGATCCCCCCTGGGGAGCAGCTGCTCCATATTCAACTTATTGTCAGGGAAGAGGATGTGTAATGAGAAAAGCTCCTGATCCACATGCAGTGCAGCTCTAGTCAGTCACTATTGCACTCCAAAACTAGCACTTGGGAGGACCACCACTTATTTGCAGCTTGACTTGGCTCCCTTTCAAAGGGTCAATTGCATGCAGATTAAAAGCAGTATTCCAAGAAAAAGTATGGCAAATAGATAATACTTGGGTCAATTAAAAAAACCCAAACCCACAGCCCAACCAACAACAACAACAAAACAACCCCAAAACAAACAAACAAAAACACCAAAAAAAGATTTCTCCCAGGATTTTATGCCTGGATGAGTCAAGAATAGTAACCTTAAACTATTCAAGTCTAAGAACAAGAGGTAGAGACACCTATGTACTTCATGGTGAAGGAGTTACAGCCTTCTGTCTTACAATCTCATGGATTTTACCTTCAGTTGACAATGCAAACCCCAAAATTCAGTCTTCAATAGACCAGAGAGAAAATGTTAACACTGGTGGTTTTGTCTTGCAGACAACAAAGTTTAAGCAGCCACTTTGCTTTCCATACTTAGTTGAAGAAAAAAAAATATGTATGTTTTGCTGCCTACTGAAACCCTGCCCTGAAGAAGTTTTGGTTTCAGATTAAGCATTTGCCTTTTTAATATGAAAGGCTAAATTCACATGCACACATTTGGAGGAGAGTGATCTCAAGGGAAGGACTGGGTGCCCAATTTACTAAGGATCTTCTAAAAAAGGCTCACACTGCAGTACACAAGTCTGCAAGACCTAGAAACTCACAATGACTATTATTTTGCAGTGAATGGGAATGATGGAACCTCAGCCAACAAATTACATCATGACTGAGATGGCTGTTAACTATGTGGTGCTTCTTTGACTTTGCTGGGCTTTTTTTGGAAACAAGGCTTAGAACTGTAAGGAAGATACTGATGGTGCCAGCGCCATAAAAACCACCGAGGGCACTGGTCAGTGCATAGCTGTGTCTGGGAACTGCAGCCTAGTCCTGGGATCTGTGGGTTCTTCAGGCTCTGAAGGACGTGCAAATAAGGAAATAAAGTCACACAGGCAAAGCTGCTGCTGTCCCTAGTACCCTGAACCCTCATGTGACAGCCACCCTGCCCTCAGGATGAGGGGCTGCATCAGTTTGAACCTAAGTCACTCAGAGCAGGGTGAGCTTGTGTCACACTCTTAAGTGCGCTCGGCTGAAAGGCTGCAGCGGTTCAGAGGCTGCTTCAGGAGCAGATTTACCCTGCCAGCTGGGGGAAGGCAGCACTTGGGGGGCCCAAACTGCCACAGAATTCAATCATCTGATTTTATGCCACCTGCCACCCTGACATTTCTTTTTCCTGTGGTTCTTTCACTGTGAGTGCACAGTATTAGAAAGCTGTAATTCTCCACCCGGAATAGCACCAGAAGCAAGTCAACTCACAATTCAGCATTCAGCTTCAATTTCCTTGTTCATATTGCATGGGCAGCATCTTTTAAATCTTTACTTGAACCAATAAATAGTCTTTGACCTCATAAATGTACCCACACAAGTAAAAATTAGCACAAGTGAGCCTCTAGTCAACCTGGAAGCTGAATTTTTAAGGGTGTTGCAGGTGCAGGTGGTCAGTTTTTATTACTGAAGTTTACAGGAGTTGTATTTCTTTGAGCATAAGGGAAGGCAATAAAATGCCACAGTGTAGATGGCAGACCAGTTTTCCAGTATATCACTGTACCTATGTATTTATCTATAGTTATTTATCCTAAGTTGCAGCAGATTCACTACATGCATAAAGTTCTTTAATGCATACTCTGATTAAAAAAACCCCAAAACAATAAACAAACCCAAACTTAAATAGCTGCAATGGTTTCAAAGACTTCACCAGCATCACTCTTCACTACAGTCCTGTGCCCCACACAAGCAAAATTTAAATAATATCAAAATGAGAAGTCAATGTAATTGGCCTGTTCCACAGACATTCACAGTTTAACCATTAAACAAGCAGATTTGCAGAGGCTCCAAAGACTTCTCTGAGCCATGCACGAAGCCCTGCTCCCACACAGGTACACCAGCATTACAGAGCACACTTTATTCTGCTTCAGGATCATAACTTCACCAGGCAATCCAAGGGAAGCCCTGACACCCTCTCTCACTTTCAGCACTGCCAGAGACTTGCACCTTCAGCTCCTGCAGGGTTCAGGAGTTTAGAAGTGAAACTGGTCTGGTTTGTATTCTGCAAGAGGCGATTAAAACAGCTGAAGTCAGGCTAAACCAAACGTGCTTTGCTGGAGAGATCATTTGGCATGGTGTCGCTGCTGCTAGGCTGAGAGCAGCCTAACAGGAGCAAGGCTGTCCTCTCCCACTGAAAGCATGGGACATCAGCCACTGAGAATAGTATGTCCTTTCCCCAAAAGGAAGTGAGCTTTTTCCCTTCCTGTGTATTCACCACCACTGCCCTTAAGAAGCAGTTGTATGGTGTCTGAGACACTGACCTGGCTAAGCCTTGATGTGCTACAAACTGATTTCCTCATGGCCATCCAGGTTCAGAGCACAGGATGAACACCTTCGCTGAAGAGCTCCATCCCTCATCCACAGAGCTGCTGCAAGCTCAGCACACAAACCAGTAACAGCCACTGCCATGACTGTGTGTGCATGTGCATGGCACTGGCTATCCATTGCAACATGGAGTTTTCACACTCTGCACATTTTAAGTTCCCTTTGGGAAAAGAAAAAAAAAATATAGAATTAGGAGCAAAGTATTTAATAGCTGAATGAATGAGTAGTCTCAAACTTATAAATACAGTCTTCACTTCCTATCAAATCAGTCTCTATTTGGAACCTTTGCTAACAAAGCAGCCTCTGTTGGGGATTATTTTTTTTTCCTCTTTTTAAAAGAAAAAAACAACAGCACCAGCAAAAGTCTTGCCATAAATTCAGTTACACCAGCACAAGTGCTTTGGCTTGCTTTCCTCACTGAATCAGGTTTTACTGCCAAACACTGCTCGTGCCGTGACAGCTTGGAAGGTTACAGTGGTAAGGACAAAGCTTTGAGTATATTTACCTATACAAGAGCAAGCCCAGGGCTCCCCTCCTGCAAAGGGACAGACTCAGCTGCATCCAGAACAACTACGTTTGTTTTCGACAGCTTAACGTTCTCTCCCACCAAGAGCCTGCAGAAGCAGCATGGACCAAACTCTCTTTTTATTAGATGAGAGAGATGTTATCTGTGGCTTGGGGGTTTGCTTTAAAGCGTTCTCACTACCCACAATTCGTTAGTGATTTATGATCTCAGACCCAAGCTATTGCATAGGCTGCACACCAGTAAAGCCAGTGACAGAATTCAGGCAGATCCTCCCTCCTCTCTGCTAACCCCTCTGGGGCACAGCACATGGGCAAAGCATGACATCCTGGATCCAGTGACAAGCTCACCACTTGAAATCTGATTCCCTTTAGCTTTAAAACCCTTACATCACAAAAGCCATTAGATACCACGGGATGACTGTCCAGGTTTTTGTTCAGCTTTTTTGTTTGATTTGGGTTTTTTTTGTTTTCCACTTTTCATTGAAGCTCATTTATGATCCTGACATATGCAGCTCTGAAAACAAAAAGCTGTGTAATAGAGGTGTATCAAATTCTTCAAGCCAGTACTTAGCTCTGTAGAAAGCCTTGGCAATCATCCCTTGTACCAAAAAGGTGTAGAAAAGTTGACATACTAAAATTAAAAAAGGTAGCATCAAATAACCAAAAAAAGTTTCAACCAGTGTTAATAAAACTCCCTTTAAGTCACAACAAGTTTCAACAAGCAAATAGTCCCAATACAGGCATTGGAAAAGAATAAATTGTCTCCTATCCAAATATTATCAAATCAGTCTAAAAATGACTCCTCTACACTGTTGTCATTACGAACACAGTAAGAATTCACTTTGTCATCAGGTGCCGATATTGTTGCTTCGGAAAGCGTGGAGCATTAACTGCAACTCAGCAATTAAGCAGAGGGTTTAAAAAACCTTGGTTTGTCAGTATTAATGCAAAAGAGAGCTCCTTACATAGAAGTACTGTGCTTGCCAGACAAGTAAGAGAATACTTTAGGTATAAATCAAACAAATTAAAGCAGAATTATACCACAGTTTTCCTTGAAGACTTAGGGTTTGGGTGTTGCTTCTGTCAACGTTTAGCAAACTTAAGAAGCAGAACCTTTGGTTCTTTTTAAGTCAAGTAAAAATATCCTCATGTAACCACAACAACAACAAAAAAAAATAAATTTAATTACAACTTCCAGAGAAAAATGGAAGTCCATCAAGAAGTCCACTTTCAGTAAAACTGAGGTAGTACTGCTCTTTTATTATGTGATGTGTAAGAGATTTAGATACAGATCATTAATCTACCACTCAGTTGACTGACAGGTACAGTAATTTTATAAAACAATCCCAACATTTCCTTTGAAACTCACAAAAAAAAAGGAAAGAAAAAAAAAAAAGGAATGACCTGGACTCAAATTTAGTTCACTAAGAGTTAGCTTAAAATGGGAATGAGCCATATTACAAAAAGCTGTTGCTTGTGTCGGTTTGTTGGTTGTTTTTAGAGTCTTGTTACTGGGGGAATTAATGCATTTGTAGTTAACAGTTAACACTGCTGTTCATCTTGGTATAAAAACCTTAAAATTATTACAGCCTAAAATTTCAACAATGTAAACAGCACTACACACAGTACAGACCTGCCCTGACAGATGTAGTATGGAAGAAAAACAAAACCAAACCAAACCACCTTAATCTGGCACTGTATAATTTAGCAATGTTAATTTAACCTAACTAAAGAGATCTATGTTGTGCAAGAAATATCAGACTTATTTATGCTAATCTGAAGTCTCAGAGAGAAACAGAACCCAAAAAAAAACCAAAACCAGAAAAACAAAACCAAAAACCCAAACCAACCCCAAAACACTTAACTTGTAGCCAGGGTCAAATATTTCAGGGCAAGAGGAAAAAGGAATAACCAAAATTAAGAAAGTGCCTAAAACATGATACAGCATTTTAGAGCCCTTTCAAAGACAAGGCAGAAGTAGGTGTAAAGTAGAAAAATCTGGAGCCTCGGCCACTTCCAGAAACACCCAGAGTTTACATTTCATGAAGGGCAATAGGTTGCTTTTGTCACTGCTGCTTCCGTGCCACTAAGTCTGTTCCTCCACATGCAGGCCCTCTGTGTCCAAAGATGTAATACATTTGGTTTCCTCTTCCTTTTTCCTTCGCTCCATTTCCCACTCCACAAAGGTGTCGAAGAGACTCGGCCAGGCCTCGTCCTCGCTGTAGTTGCTAAGGTCCGGTCCAATCACCTGAGTAAAATTTAGAAACATGTTCCACGTGTCCCGGGAGATTCCCTTGATTCCTGAGGGGTTCTCAATTAGGAAGTGTAACCACTGGTCCAATATGGGGGGCTTGTTTTGGGTGAAGACTAATTTCCAAAGGGCAATGGCTATTTCCCGATGTAGTGACCTTTGTCCTTCTTCAGAGTCCAGGCCAAACTGGAAGGTGAAACGATAGAGATCCTTGAATTTATCTTCCTGCTTGGCTTCCTTTAAGAGGCTGGGGAACCTTGCACAAATGCCATCGATGCTGTCTGCATTTATTGCTTTGCAGCCTTCAAAAAACTCCTTCCTATCAAGCAAGAGAAGACAAATCAGTGTGAGCACATCCCCCCCACCTCATATGCTGCACGCTTCCCTCTGCCACTCAGCTGTATTCAATCAGAAGAGAGTTATCTGCACAAGACGAGGTCCAGGTGACACAATGATTTGGGCAACAGGAGCTATGGGAAAGAGGGGTATTTCCAAGAAGCTCCTCATGGCCTGAGGAACCACAAACCCTCAGATCTCTTGGGGTACTATTAGCATTTGAAAGATTCTGCTGTCTGGATGACTGCTTGATACTACCACATCCAGTGCCTCCACATCAAAAAGGAAATTTACCATAGAAGAAATGCTAAATGTTTGAAAGCACCACATAAACCAGCTTGATTCAATACTGCACATGTCTAAGCACCCATGGCCCTGGCTGAGCTGTTCTCAAAGGGCAGAGCAGTTCACTGGTGGCTTTCCTGTGGTTTTTGGTTGCTCTTCCAGCCTGTGAAATAAAAAAGGTGCCAACAGCAGCGGTCAGCAAGGCACCTGCCAAGAGAACAGAAGAGAGCAGGGCACCACACAAAACAGGCAATCTATAAACACTGCTCAAAGCACCAGTACTGGACTAATTGACTTACTAATAACCTAACCAAGTGGGTAGATGGTTAGCTCTGATTTCTCTAACACTCATGAGCAACCATTATAACCAGCCAATATTAACCACAGCCAGCAGGCTCTGACACGAGTCAGGCTGGAGGGAAGACAGGAGATGGGGCACTGCTCAGGAGAACGGAAGACCACATTGCTTTCTTTGATGGAAGAAGCTGATCAGCACCTGTACCATGAATTGTATCCTTAAAAGTAGCCTCTCACCACTAGATTTGTCATCTCCAGGAAAGCAACCCAAACATTATTAAATCTCATGGTGGTTGTGCAGAATGAGAGACACTACTTGCAATTCCTCTAACATGTTGCTGAATGCCTGCAAATACCTGTCAGCCTCTAGTGAATCCACATTTGCATTCCAGAGTAACTCATCCATTTGACACATCCACAAAGACTCTGAAGACACTGGAAAAGCTCTGTGTTCAGTGCACAGCAGAGGCTTGGTTCAAGGCTCAGAACACCAAAGTAATTTGGAAAAGTTAAGCTGAATAAAAACAGTTAGTGTTACTCAATCTAGATAAACCCCAAATCACAAATTCATTCTCTCTCAGCAAGTCTCTGAAAGAAGCCTCTACTCATTCTTAATCAAGGTGTAGGGGGCTGTTCTAGTTTTGGGTTTAGCTGGTTTATTTGTGGGGGTGGGTGTGTTTGTGTGGGATTTTTTTGGTTGGTTGGTTTTGTTTTCTGGTAAGTTTTAGCTGTTCTGTCATTTCCTGAAACATCATCTATGCTATAAGCTTGCTGACTGTTCCCCTTGTCCAGAAGGAGACAGCACTCCAAACATCAATCATTTGTCAGACAGTATGAAACAGCTACCAGTGCCCAAAATCTTACAGTTCCTTCCCTCTCTATGCTTTAACAGGATTACTCTTGGAAAAAAAAAAGACATTAAGAATGGTTCCTGCCCAACTGGTGTTGCACTTCAGAAGCAGCTGGTAGCAGAGCAGAGCTGGTAGCAATTACTAAGGAATCTTACATTGCTTTAGAGCAATAATTAATTTCAGTATCTAATCTTATCCCTGAGCTAATGCTGGATACCCTAAAACTGCTTTTGGTGAATTGAGAATAAATGAATGTCTACAGAATCACACTACACTGCTCAACATTAGCAGCATAATGTCCAAACCAGTATTTTTTTTTGTTCTGAAACCCACTGTGAGGGGGAAGGGAAAAAGAGGACAAGACAAAGCTTACCTTCTGTAGTGGTAGGAATTAATGTGATCAAAATGCAAGTGTTAGAAGAAATAAGAACGTGAAGCTAATGAGGCTGTCTCTCCAACACACAGCTGACAGGATAGACTTTAAACATATGAAAATAATTACAAGTTCTACAAGAACTAACCTTGTAAATTTGCACATGGTAGCAGCCTGGAATTTCCAAGCCAAAACTAGCACTTTAAATTCAGTGGGATCAACACAGAGGTCATTGCAAAATCGTTCCATTCCTTCTTCCAGTATGGCATCTTCCCGTTCGTCCTTATACCTCCTAAACAACTCCCCGATCCTTTGAAGCGAGGACTCCTCCGTGCTGGAAACAGAGTCTTTCTTTGTGTCTCCAGAGAACATTGGAGGCTGACAGGACTCTACAGCAGCATCTGTTTTCTTTGTCCCATTCACAAGGATATCACCTGAAGACTTCCCGCAAGCTGAACCATGGTCATCTTTGTGGACTGCGCTTCTCTTACTATGCGACTTGCCTCCAGATTCCCTTTCCCCATTCTTGCTGCCAAGGGTAGAAGAAGGATTCTTGCACTTGGTGACACACTGGCCCATGATGTTGTGAGCCCAGCTTCTAGAGCAGTCCCCTTGCCGACGGACACCCTCGCAGCTGCTCCTCAACACATCTCACCATGCCATTAGCGGCAGTCAACTGACCTGAAAAACAGTTTCAGAGTCACATTGCTGTTTCTCTGGAATATTTTAAGTATTAAATGTGGGATAACATTCACCAGCAGTAGACCAACTTCAGGATATTCAAGCCTGGCGTCCTGAAAAGGAGCAGTGTACAGGAGGTTGGCATATGCCATAAATTTCAGGCAATTCCAAGCTGTTTGACCTAGAAATCAATGCTGGCTCGCTCAGGGGCTGCAGTACACCAACGGGCCCTAATAAAGGAAATTCCTAAAATTCTTACTGCAACATAGGTTACAAAGAGGTTGATTCATACACAGGCTTCATCAAGACAGACTACTCTAACCCAGAAATGTTTGAAAGGAAGTGCTTTTATAAAGTGTGGCTACACTTTAAATGTAGAGTATAAAACGCTCAAAGTAGCGGAGGGGATAGGGACACTGATGGGACAACCTGGCAGAGACTCGAGCGTTAGATTTCAACTGCCTTCAGCAACTGGGGAAAGAGGGGTCTGAGTTTTGGGGCTGGTTTGGTGTTTCTGGATGTGGCAGGGAGAGGAAGAAGGAAGTTCTAGAGGCTTTTTTAAAACAGAATTTAGAATCTAAATTTTGTTCTTAAAACACACACAAAGTGTGCTTGCAGAAAGGAAGAGAGACAGCTTTCAAGCAAGATGGTGTTTGGGAATTATTCATTGTTTCAAGTGGTTTCCTCCCTTCAGGTAATTACATAGAACAAACCAGGTTGGAAGAGACCTTCAAGATCGTGTCCAACCCATCAACCAATCCAACCCACCTAAACAACTAACCCATGGCACCAAGCACCCCATCAAGTCTCCTCCTGAACACCTCCAGGGATGGGGACTCCACCACCTCCCCAGGCAGCCCATTCCAATAGGCAATCACTCTCTCTGTATAGAATTTATTCCTAACATCCAACCTAAACCTCCCCTGGCGCAGCCTGAGACTGTGTCCTCTTGTTCTGGTACTGGCTGCCTGGGAGAAGAGACCAGGGGACCCTTTCAATGGAGCCTTTTTCAGGGAGACACACATGCAGATAAGAAGTGGCAATTCCTGTTAGGGGTTCTTTTAAAGATCAAAATTAAAATGCCAAGATAACATCATCCTCTGGGTTTAGAAATCACAATGTTAAAACCTTGCATGTTTGGGAAAGGTATTTTACCCACAGAACAGGTTTCTTACATTTCCCCTATTAAAAGCAAACTAACACTGATATTGACACTTATCCTATCAGCATGCAGCCACGCTGAGTCCATTTCCCAGAAACATCAACTCCAAGAAAGCAATTGCTTATCATATTCCTCCTTTACCCACCTATTTGCATTTCATCTCTGCTGTCAATTATGCAAAGGCCTCAAACCTAAAAACTGGGTTTGCCTTGTCTTTTGTTTACTGCTTTTGGGTTACAGAATTAGAACAAGAAGAGAAGAGAGACAAAAATGAAAAATGAAGGCATAAAATAGATGTCCTGTCAGTTTTTGCTGTGTTTTCTCCTTGGGTAAAGTTCTTCTGAGACCAAACCACTGTTTGAAGCTGTAAACCAGTTCAGAACAGCAGCAGCAAGTGCAGATGAATTCTCCAGGTATTAGGGTTACAAACACAGATCTCTGCTCAGCCTGTTTTGGCAAAACAGTACCTATGTGGTTTCATGAGGAAAAGCTAAATCAATCAATCTTTTGGCCAGTACACTACAGCAGGCAAGGTATTAGTTTCAACTACCTGGCTTCCCTTCCCCACCTCAGTCCCTTTCCCTAAGCCCATAATCCACAAACAAAACTAAAAGACCTCTTTTCAAGCAGCAGAAGGAACAAACATCTGGGACATCCTGTCATCAAATAGCTTTAAAGATGAACTTTACAGCATCCTTTTTACAGGCAAATAAAGTTCCATTTAATGTAGTCAAGAATAGTCTCTTATGCATTTGCATTTAAAATGATTCACTAGGAAAAGCATTTCCACAGAAACAACCCAAAAGACAATTTCACTGATCCTTAGTACTTCACAGCTTTTGAACTCTGGAGTACAGCCTGGCACTGGTTCCTGTGTTGTCGTGCATCTGAGCAACATCATCTTCTCCAGTCTACACCAGTCATTTTTTCATTATACCAAAACAAACAGGATATTATTAGTCAGTGTAAATTACTGCTTCGTGATTAACTTCCAGATACCAGCCTTTCTGTGCTCCTCCCCCCCCCCCCTTTCTTTAAACCCATGAGAAATCAAATGCTCAGTCTACACTAAACCTTGTTCTTCCATCAGTTTCTCGAAAGCAGCTAGCACTACTTCAACTAAGTTTTTCTTCAGTGTGAAGCACACAAGTAAAGGAACAGAATAAAAAATATCCTGAGTAAAAACTAGCACTAAAGTCAAATTTTGCTAACTTACAGCACTTTCTGCTCAAACACATAACAGCAATTAGCTGCTGGAGATTCAGAACAGCTCTTCCCTATGGACAGCGTAGGAACAGCTGCCTATTAGTCCTTCCCTCTAAAGGAGCTGGTAGCTGTCAAATCACAAGCAGCATAAGGGATAGAGATGAATCCAACTCACTTCAGGAATCCTCAATGTAAAGTTTAAAAAAGATAGTTTGAAGAACTAACTCCCATACTCTGTCCATAACTCTTCCTAAGAGCAGTGATTCCTGCTGCCAAGCTTTCTAAGCAACCGTTTGCATGAATGAGGACAACAATCCAACATGCAAGATTACAAAGTGACATCATCAGTCTGATGAAACAGAGTTTACTGTCAAGACAGCACCACAACACACCAAAGGAAGGTCAGCCAGTATTATTAAACACCTGAGTGAGGAAGTGTCCCAACAGGTGTTTCAGAAAGCCACTGTCAGCACAGTAACATTAACCCATAGAGTGCAGGTTAGCCATGTTCCCTGCAGCGTGCCCTGCAGCATGCCCCTCTAACACACACACTTGCTGCACTCCAACCTACTTGCCTTGCAAACAGCTGACTGCTGCTCCTGAGCAGCCACTGCCTGGGCTCTGCTAGCACTGCTCCTCCCTGAAGCAACAGAGTTCTTCCTTCCTCTGAGGTTTACAGAGTACAACCCTACTCATTAGGAGCAAACACTAGAAGATACTGAAGTACAGTTGCTGCAGTTCCTCACTTTTCTACCACATGAAACTGGATGCCATGTGCCAGACACTTTGAAGCACTCTACCCCCAAAATAGTAAAAACAGCTTTAAAAAACACAACAAAGTCAGCCTGCATCCTCTAGCAGTTTGCACATGTATCTGGTTTTGCAAGAGAAAAGTCTTTGGGCACTCCATCAGTTACCTCCTGAGCTGCATCCAATTCACTTACTAGTCACCTCCGCTTCCTACATGACTCAGGTTTCAAGGCATGAAAGGAACAAGAGCCTCGGAAGGAGATAGAAACAAGTGGGAGAAATTGGCCCTTTTGTTAAGGAAGGATGGAGAGAGAGGATCCAATTGCAGCATCAGGAGCTGCACTGAAGGAGTATGAAAATGCACTCTCAGGAAAGTGAACAGAGCTACTCATTGAGCTGCAGAGCAAAGCAAATGTCACATCTAGGTCATGCCCATTACAGTTAAGTGAGCACAAGGACATGCAGGGGTATTTCTCCCAGCTGGATGGGGAACTACAAGGATAAAGTTGTCGTGTACACAAAGGCTGCACTGGATTGATGGCAAAGCACCAGTTCCCAGAAGGATCAGTTTGAAAGAGCCAAATTGCTGTAACAGGCTTGTAACATAACATTGAGACAAAAAAGGCAGCAGTGGCTGCTAGTTTTGCCCTTTTACTAAAAGGGATCAAGATTCAGGGCTAAGGTTGAAACGTACTCGGCACTACAGGATGCAGTACTCCCAAAGACATTTGATTAGTCAGACAAGAATTGAGCAATAACCTACAGTAAATATGAATCACCAAGATGCCCATGAGGCCATCTTCCACACAACAGGAACTGCAAAGCAGAGACCAACAATGATGTTCCTTACTCCTTTCTAGAGGCATGTAAGCAACTGAAACACAGGAAGACTGGGGCTGGCAAATACAGCCAGCTAAAGCAAAACCACCCTCCAAGAACAAAGGATGTGTGGAACCCTATTACTCAATACACTGAATGGAAAACCTAGAGAAGATTGGAAAAACCTTGCTAATGCCGGGGGGGGGGGGGGGGGGGCTTTTTGGTTCTGGTTAAGAATTTTTTGGTGCCTTTTTAAAGTACTGTCAGGAAATCCTTTTCTCTCCATTTTCAAGCGACACAGATCATATGAAACCCAAGATTTGAAAGGAGCAAAACAACCAAGTGACTCAGTAATTCTGTCATACATGCTGAAATGGGGGAGAGCTGGCAGGAGGAAAGAAGATGCAAAGGAGATATTTAAGTAACCCTGTGTTTTTCCTTAATGACCAACATTGTAGTAACAGAAATGATTGGATACATCCAGAGAATAACAAGACACAGCCAAACATTATGCCCTTTAATGAAGCATTGCATCAGAAGGTATTCCCTATGAGTTTCAATACACAAAGTACCAAGAAAGAAGAGGAAAGAACCCTCCATATATTCAAGAGCAAATTCAGGGAATCTCATAACAAAAGGGGACACAGTTAAGCCAACCATTAAATCCCTTCTCAAGCAGCAGTTCACTAGCTAAGGTAAAGATAACATTGCTACAGCTTAACCAAACCTCAACGTCTCACAAACACTTGAGCACTGACTGTGAGAACTTTACAGAATTTCATTGTGCATCATCTACCTTTCAGTGAAGAGGGATTCATCACTTCTAAAATAGCTGAGAGTAGGGAACAGTACCATGGGTGTCCCTCCTTTTTCTAGCTCTGAGCAAGATACACAAACTTTTCACTGGGGATGTACGAGAGGATCATTGTAGCTGCTGAACCAGAAGCAATTGCTGCTCTAACAGTTGCTACTGGGCAAGTAAGCAAGCATCTAATACTTACATAGTTTCAGCTACACAGGGAATCATTCCACTAGCTTTACGGCCTCCTTCAGGCTCCCACAGTTTTCAGGCTCCCTTGGTTCCACATGGAATACTGCAAGACAAAAGATCACACAAATCTTGACATTTAGAAGTGGCTATGAAAGCCATAAAACGCACCAAATCACTCAGAAGCCACTATGCATCTCATAAAACCCTTCAGAGCCAGGAGAGTCTTTTTATATAAAACTACACTTTTTGACTTAGGAAATAGCATTAACACCATTAACTCTGCACTGGCATATGCAGCATAGACCTGGTACTGAATACAGCAGACAAGCTCAAATGTTTGCCAGGAGCAAATGCAGACTTCCGGACACTTGTAGGGCTGTCAGCAGGGAAGAGTTAATTCCTCCTATCATGCACTCAAAGCAAAACAGAGGACATGCTATCACTGTCAATGCATGTTAGCTAAGTGGCTGTTTAATCTGTGAGTGCCAGACAGCTGCTACCTAGCAAAGCATGATTTGGGTCTAGAAACTAATTCTTTTCTTCATTCCCTAGCACATTCATTTCCATGTTTGTTTTCCCATGTTCAGTTGAGCTGGCTCAACTTCACTGCTCTTAAATTCCTAGCACTGCTATGCAACTAGGAAGCTGTGAAGAGAAGATGACAGACAAAGGTATGTCTGGTTTGTATAGCAAGAGCTACAACCACAGCACCTACTCAACACTTCTGTTTGTATCTGATCTAGGGGAAAAAAAAGAATGAGCAACACAACAGAAACAAGCAAGGAAGCCTTGGCAAAGCTGCTCTGCTCTACCATACCAACAGAAACATTAAGATGTCTTGTTCTTACAGCTCCTAGCACACCTAGGGAGCCGACAGGTGATCAAAAGCTGCCTTTCTGCATACTTACTTTTTACATGAGACCTACTTCGTAGCAAACAAGTGGGAACATTAGCTTCTTCAGTGCTTTCTTCAGTAGAAAGAAAGGAACAGATGTAGAAAGACAACCATGAAACAAGTTCTTATCGCACATGCCAATCTACAGAACTGGAGTTTCCCCCCAAACTTGAGTACTGCACATGGATTGGAACAGATTTGACAGACAAATGGAATCTAGTTCAGATCAAAGCTTTTTTTAAAAAGCTTTTAGAAGCCCAGGGAAACAAACATCCAAAATGCTTTAAAACCCCCTGGAATTGTGGAGTGGTACTTTCACCTGTATCCCACACAGAGGAAAACTGTATCTCTGCTGTACCACTTCCAGGCATTTACCTTTGCAACAGACAGTCCAAAAAGCCTGCTCCACTCTGGATTTATATCCTCCACTTCCAAACCTCATCTTCCACACAAACAACAACCCCTTTTGCCTCCTGCTCTGACGGCCTCTCAGCTTTTTTGCCTAAACTGGCACAGCCACCAACCAGGTTAAATGCGCACAGGAACGGAGGTGTTCAGCCTCCCCCACAGCTTGGATTTCCTTCTACTTGACCATAGCATCCCATGAATTTCAAGTACTTAAGGAAATGTAACATCTGGCACTTATGTTAATTTCTTTTGGCCCCCTGCAAGTAAATAATTCCTTTCATAAGTCTTTGAGGGAGGGAGGAAAAGAAGAGCTGAGAGGGACACAGGGCACTGAGCAGCCTCATTCCCCCAGGAGCCTGCTTAACTAGAAGAGAGGCAACATCTTACACTTCACATTTTAAAAACCATTGTCATGGCAACTTCATGCAACAAACTAACTGCTTTGCAATTGGGTTTGTATTTCTTTGGAAGAAATCTATGATCCACCAGATCTACATTTCCAGCTGCCCACAGGACATACTGGAAGCAAACACTCATTTCAAGTTCAAAAGCAGTGGAATCCGATGGAGCTCAGCCCTACCCAGCAAAAGCCAAACTTTTTCAGGTTGTTTGAAGTAGTTTCCATGTTGGCTGATATTTACACACACACTGGCTGGAGCCAGGAGCCAGAAATTTTAGTATCTGTCATAACTGCCAGCTACAATTCCTCCTCTATTCTCACTGCTTTTATTCTACCAAGTTGCCCATTTCACCTTGTAGTAGCAAGTGTAAACTTCTGTGGCAACACAATTATGGGATGTGAAATCAAAGGTTAGGAGGAGTTAGCAGTTAAAACCCCAAGCTCTTCAAGCCTGTATTTAAAGGCTGTCATAGCACAGCAATGCATTGTGGCTGGCTTCATCCTAAATCCCACAAGGTGACTGTGACAGGGTAGAAAGCAGCATCAATACTTTTGTGGCACAGGTTTTCTTTCAGTCCTTGGGTCAGGGCTGCAAGGTGCAATCACCAAGCATCTCCCCTTGCTGGCACAGGTGGACTGTCACACTGCATTAACTCACAAAGCACTCTCCTGTATCGTTGGTTAGCAATCCTGCTCAGCAGTCCACTGAGGGGGAAAAAAAAAGTAAATGGTATGCACCCTCAGGATTATGGAGACCTTTGTTTTGTTCACCTGCCTCTTTTTGCACCTGTGTCTCACTCCCTCTGTGACTTTGGGTCTCCAGAGCACTGGTGGCACTGCAGAGCCAAAGCAGCTATTGCCCTCAACATTTGTCACGAGCAGTGTTTCCAAAGGTAGGAGCTGAGTGTTCTCACTAAAGGCAACTTTCTTTGCTTTTCTGTGGGGAATCAATGAAGAATTAGTGATACTATTTCCCTCTTTAGCAGTCAAAAATTGAGAGGATCAACTCTGCATGTGGGATATTTCAACCTGCAGCTAAAAGCTCTCTACCACAGCACCAAACACTTGGGTAGAAGTGTTAAAGTACGAACAAAGCTTCGGTCAGCAAAGCCATCACATTATGGAAACTGTTTATTTCAAGGGCTAACATGCAACGAATCTCTCTCAGCAAAAGCACTCTGTCTCCAGCACAAAGGGCACATTATGGCCTTTCATTAGCCCACAAGACACCTCACCACATCCCCAACCAAACGCTGTGCTAGCACCAGTCAGTCACGCACATCTGCTACCTCTGCTGCACAAACACACTTATGCAAAGTTATTTAATAGGAAGTCTAAAAACAGGAAAGTCCTGCTGCAATTAGTTAGAATGAATTATTAGATTGTCAGACTTCCTCCAGTGCAAGCATCTTTCAATCAACTACAGCCAGGTTATGATTCTGGGGGGCAAACAGGTGGTCAATCTGTTCCAAATCAGGATAACAAACTATTTCTGATTAACCTTGATTCAAGCTTCGGAAACAAACTGATCAGACTGGTGAAGTCTGTCTCTACAGAACACACCTGTATCAGAGTACCAGCTAGTTACACAGAAACATGAACAGGGACCATGCAGAGTTTTGGCTGCCACTTGGCAGAAGGCTAACTGGCAGTCAATGGGAAAACCAAGGCAGACCATGCATATGTTGGAAGCATGAATACTTTCTCAAACAAGACATGGACTCCAAGAATGACCATACTGGAAAGGCTTCACTAGTCTGGAAGAAAAGAGAGGCAGCCACAAATATATCTAAAAATTCAAGTAACAACAGATTCAGAAACTGCTTCACCATGGCCATAGCCCATAATGCCAGGTCAGCTCTCAGTGTCAAGAACCAGAGCTGTCACCAAACCTGCTCCCAGAAGCAGCCCCACGGTTGCTGAGAAGCAGGCAGAAACCTCAAACACCAGCATCTCAACGTGGTGTGCTGCCACTTCAAGTCCAGGGCTGGGACATCAGGGGGATTTTCCCATTCAAGTCTCTGAGCAGAAGAAACCTGCTTTCTGCAGTCTTGAGGAGCACCCTACGAAGATACAGGGCACAACATCACCTTTCATGTTCAAAGGTCAACATGCAGTCATAAGAAAAACTGGATGAGACATTTTGGATCTGTAGCTCACTGTGTGTAGCTAATTATACAAGGTTAGCTTAAAAAAAACCCATTAATAATGTTTAAAATAACAGGGAAACAGAGAGCAAAGGCACTTTACTACCTCTTCTTGTGGAAGACGTATTGCTTTAGCAGCTTTTTCGCAGACACATCCATCATACTTGAATTCTTCCCTTTCTTTCACAGTCTCTAACCGCACAATACCTTCTTCCCAATTTCTTCTCATTGTTTTTGCACTTGGCCCCATTTAAAAAGTTTTAAATCCTTCCCCATTGTGTGCTTCATCATATTTTATTAGGTGGGTGAAATTATTTGTGAGGACTACTGTTATTTTCAGAGAGCAAACCCAAGTCCCCTCAGCTAAATAGCACATAATCTGAGAAGGGTGCCTCTAGGTGCTTCTCTAATGTAAAGAAATTAAACTAATTCATGCACTTGTTTTGAGGAGTCTGTTTAGGCTATAGGCAAGACAAAGGGGAAATCAGGACAGCCAAGCAATGTGGCTGTTCAACATCACACCATCAGTGTTCAGGAAAGCTGAAACCCCAACCAGATTCCATTGGATTCCCTACCTCATACATGCTTAAGACATGAACACACTCTTTTTTTGCACTGCATATAGCTCAAATCCTGGATGAGTTTCGATCTACCACCTTCAAATTCCCAAAATTTGGTCACTGAGCAATTCATCTCCATCCATTTGGAAACTACAAATCTTCCCCTTCTCCCTGAGATCCTTGGCAAAGGCCACACAACTCTCAAGGTCTGGCATTTACAGAAAAGCAAATCATCACCTAATGAGAGTTTGTGGGGATTTTTCCCCCCCTTTAATGTGCAAAGGGTTGTAAAAGAATCACCCTTCAGTGTTTTTCCAGGGTGCCTGTAACTTTTGCACAGCATGATAGACCTTTAGCACCTTGGTATGTGTTATGAATAATTAAAGCAGCTACTCTGTGCTCAGACACAATCAGTTCACTTCTTTACAGCAAAACTGCTAATTATGGGACCAACAGAAGCCATGACCCTCAGATATCTGACACAGATGCATCCCACTGTAAGCATCTGAAAGTAGCTGTGCTACAAATATTTACCTTATGCCGTCTGGGTCTATTCCGTAGATTAATCTACAGAAAACAGCAACTATCCTGTGGCCAAACCACAGAAACTTTGAAAAACCACCTCAGCCTGCAATCTGCTCTGCCATGTTAAAGAAACATTTACTTTTAAACTGAGCCAAGTGTGCACAGATTTTCTTTTGCACCAAGTGCAGCCAGCAGACTTCACCTTGAGGTGGCCGAGGCACCTCCATCCATTGCATTCAGCTGAGTATAATTCAGGCAGATAGCAAGGGATTCCTGTAGTTGTAAAATATGCTATGAACTACTTGTAATAAGTGAAGAACTTGACACTTCTTACTGTTCTCAACAATGAGAAAAACACACCAATTTCACACACAAAAAAAAAGCCTTTCCAGCAGCTCTGGTGATGTGTCCCATCTCTAGCACAAAGCAGCTGAGAGATCTGTGACCCATACAGCTGCATAACAGGGCAGGGAAGGGACAAGTCTAAAGACAAGAGCCAGACCACCTCTTAAGATCACTTCTGGCAGCAGATGCTCATAAGGAGTTTACAGAAGGCCCACTAGCCATCTCAGTAACATAATTTACAGGCTACCAACCAAAAGAATCCCTCGTTTCATGCAGCTGTGTAGGAACTTCAGCGTTAGTTAAATACTCCAGTATTTAAGTAATGTACAAAGAATTGTTCTAAGTGAAAGAAATGACATCTGAGAGTGCTTTAAGAGCATATACTTGGCTACTGACTGCCATTTTTAAAGCAGAAAATACACCAAGTTACCTGAAGTGACCCTAGTCCTGACTTCCCTGCTACAGTGAATGACCCTAACCCTTCACACTGCAGTTTTCAGATGCTAATTGTATCGGTAGCTTCAAAGGAGTTCCTTTGAGTACTACTGGAACATAGGTGATCAGTTATTGCAAGGATTTCCAGCTCTCCTTGAGGCAACCAGCACCAGAACAAGAACACACAGTCTCAAGCTGCACCAGGGGAGGTTTAGACTGGATGTTAGGAAGAAATTCTTCATAGTGAGATTGACTGCCCATTGGAATGGGCTGCCTGGAGAGGTGGTGGAGTCACCATCACTGGAGGTGTTTAAGAGGAGACTTGATAGGGTGCTTGGTGCCATGGTTTAGTTGATTAGATAGTGTTGGATGACAGGTTGGACACAATGATCTCAAAGGTCTCTTCCAACCTGGTCAGTCTATTCTATTCTAAATCTGGTGGCAGCTTCAACCAATACACAGGTTTAGTTAATAAATTGCCACATATCCTTGATTTCACTTGATGTCTTGTGTCTCACAAGAGACATAAGTTGTGTAGGTAACTATCCTGTGATTTGTGAGACATAATCACTGCCTCCGAGCACAGCTAACTGTGCTTGAAGCTGCTGTACCTCAGACCTTTGGCATTCCCAGACTGCCCATTGATGTGCTGATCCAGAGTACTTGAGGCTCTCTGTACAGACTCATTTGCAATGAAAATACTGAACAGCCAGCCAATGGCCAAACCCAAGTTCTAGGATGTTTGTGTTTGTGAGTCTCTTACTAAGCTACACACAGCTCCCATAACCATAAGCATTGAGGTGACTTTCCTCCAGCCTCTTCGAGAATAAGGCTGACTGCATCAGCTGTTTCAAAGTTACAGAAGAAAAAGCTGTGTATCAGTAAAAATAAAGTAAATTCAGAGTAAGAACTAAAAACTGTTACTTTCTGCTACTATGTGGATGCAAAAAATAAGACTGGTTATTTTTCAGGAGCACATAATCCTTTTGGTGTTTTAAAAACCCACTTCTGTTCACTGAACAGGAAAAGTGAGACAACCAAGAACTATATCTGTCACACTGTCTTTGCCAGTCTGACTTTCTGGGAACAACAAACTGAGACAGGAGGTCAGTAGCAGCATTCTCACATTTTGCTAAGTAAGTTTTGTCTTTCACAAACCAGATGCCACAGACAGAACAGCATTTGTAACTGTTCTGAGACACGAGATTATACCAGCTCCTTCTCTGTACTGGAATCCTGTCTCACCACCTCTGCTTTTGTTGGTTTCTCTACAGTATTCCTACATCTGTGAAAGAGTTCTTTATTACCTACAGCTCAGTTCCCTAACCATCACTCTTCTAGTAAAAATTAAGTAACCTTTGCCTAAAATTCAGATTTTCTGTTTCCTTCAAGATGCAGATCCCTGTACCGGAGAGCTGCCCAACAGAGATAACACAGAGACATAACGAGTCTCAATAGGTTCAGTGTTAGATTATCTTTCAGGCAAGAAGCCTTCCCTTACTTGATCTGCTCTGGTTAATACCAAGATCACAACGCAAAACCATCACCAAACGGTCACACCAAGGCCAAATTGTCACACATGTGACAAGAACCTCCTCCTTACATCACCAGAATGAATACTGCCATTTGTGTGAGGGGAAGCAGAGCTCCCCCTCAGTTCGGTAACCACCACTGCCCCTGGGGCTCTCAGACTTGCCCACCGACAGCCAGTCACCGAGAGCTGAGCAGTGCCGCAGAATCACCTCACGAAAGGGTGAAGTCAAGAACGATGGGAACGCATCTGCGAGTCTCTGCTTTTCCTATCACTCCTGGGGAAGCCTTCAACCCAGATCTGTAATTACCTGACTCAAGCAAGAGCCAGAAAAAAAAGAGGGAGGTGGGGGGGGGAAGGAGAGAGATAGCTGACTGGTTCAAAAGACACACTTGAGACAACTTACTGTACAGAAGACACCGAGAAAGCCAGCACAGACAGTTTGTGTCACATGTTTACAGGGGGTAAATTGCAGGTGACAGAAGGCAACATTTGCCTTGAACATTTGCCATTAAATTACCATTGTTTCGAGTCAAGTTGCTATGTCATTACTGCTGAATAACTTAGTAAAGTACACAATTAATCTATGTCACCAACGCAGCTAATCTGCAAAACATTGCAGCCATTTAATCTAGGTTTTTTAAAAGGAGGAAGGGGGAAGAGACAAAAGAAATTATTAGACTTCCAGTAACCAGAAGACAAAGCCTATTACTCAGAAGCAAATAGAGGAAAGGAAACCAGCGAGATAAGATGCAGACCCCTAGGGAGAAGCAGCCAGAGAGAAGGAGCCCGGTCGGGGAATTCTGATGAAGGCTGTTAAGGGGTTTTCCCTCTTATATTCTTGTGACCAGCAAGTCCCTAAAGCGTTCACAAATTATTCTTTCAGTCTCCAAGAACTCTGGACACCAATCTTCAGCTCCTCCTTTATTTACAAGGATGAAGATGAAAGGAAGGAATGTTTTTCTAACGTCCTATGCCTTTATTTTTAGTCTCTTCTTACTCAGAGCAGAGCTTTCCTGTTACACTCACTACTACAGACCCATGTGCCTAGTGGAACAATAACATTGTTTCTGCACTTTGCAAGTTCTTAACAAAACGCCAAAGCCCCACCACCACGGACTTGGAGCTCCGAGGCTCTAAATTACATTTATCAACACTTCCTCGGCACCAATAAGGAAAACAGAGCGCTACAGCGTGGAACAGTCCTGAGCAGCACTGGGAAAGCCGTGCATTTCCCTATCTCCAGACCACCTTTACACGTTTTCTGCCAAGAGAAAATGCAAGTTTACAAAGTCATGTCCACATTATATTCCCCTGCTCCAATACACATACAGCACACAGGGAGTTTTTCCTATTCCTGAAATTGAAACAAAGAAAGCAGCAGAACCAAGCCTCTTCCTTATCCCCACACAAATCTGTCAGAACAAGTCCCTTCATCTCAGATGTTTGTCAAAACTGTCTGGCTCCCCATATACTTCTAACTAATTTCAGTGCCAGTCTTCCAAAAGAGCTGTTCTTCATTTTCTCACCAAGCCACTCCTCCAGTTCATCTGATCACTTTGGGGTTTTTTTTTTCAATACAATTGACTCTGAATGGCAGCAGGATGTAATTATGAATTTCCAAGATCAACAAATTCTAAGGAACTACTGATGCAAACAGCCTAGAATCTGCAATAAACATGACTACTTTCAACTCCAAAATAAAGCAAGGAACTCTGCAGATACAGCACCTAGCCCAGCCTTAAAGACACAGGAGCAGACTTCAGATCGTATTGCTGGCTGTCAGTTTTAAGATGAAAGCAGTTTCACAAGCATCACATTGAGCAGCCAAGTAGTAGCTAAGATGTAAGCTCCCTCATTAACAGTTTTGTGAGGGTTTTCTTAAAGGATTATGAAGGATTATAACCATTCATACCTGCACAGAACCTCCTGTTAGGAAATAATCAGAATTTTAGACATCATTACCAGAGCTGAGATTTGCAGCACATTTGTAAAGCCAGTTGTACTTTGTAAATCTGAACTAATTCAGCACAGATCACAAGCTC
Source organism: Melanerpes formicivorus (assembly GCF_026170545.1). NCBI lineage: Eukaryota > Metazoa > Chordata > Aves > Piciformes > Picidae > Melanerpes > Melanerpes formicivorus. The sequence goes on along the minus strand of NW_027142366.1, from coordinate 8,147,951 downwards.
TCCTTTTTTTCTGCTGATGCACACAAAATCTTTGCTTTGGACTGCACGCTGCCTTTCATGCAAAGGGCTGCAAAGGTTTTCCACAGACCACTGACACACACCTGTGTGTGGAAGGCTTTAAAGACAAACTACAGAACTGACAGGAACACAAAGTCAGACTTCCTTACTTTCACACATAGAAAACAAAGGATGAGGCTTCCTTCTGTGAGGATTATCTCTTACCAGGGAAGCATGCAGCACTGTTCAGATGGGCACCAGAAGCACCAGTACCCAAGACATTCACTCTTCCCATCACGAGCCCAAATACAACACCAATACCACAGTCACACATTAACAAAGAGGCTCTTAAACAGATAAGAATGTGTGTAGAAGAGAAGTCTATTGATCAACTTTCTCCAAAAAAGAGATGACAGACCATGCAGCACAAATCCAACTCCCAGAGAGGTTTCTCTGTGATTTTCTGAAAGGTAAGGCAGTTCTGTATTTTTTCTTTGTGCAGACACACTCCAGTTTTTACAGGGCACTTCACCTATTACCCCTTTAAGTTATGTGGCAGTCATTACCACGTAAAAAAGAGACCAGCTGTGGATCAATGCTGTGTTCTGATACCTGGCATCACACTACCCAGTTAGTTACCAGTGTAACATTTTGAAGGACAGCATGTCAGCAGTGTTAACTGTTTAAAAGATAATCAACGATTCTTTCCAGCAACCACAGCACTAATAGGAAAGGCATATTCTTTCCATCAACATTTGCTTGAAACACTGATTATGCAAGTTACAGTTTGTTATGAGTGGCTTACTGGTACCACCACAGCCCCAGAGAGCAAGAGTGATTAACACAGATTGCAGCTTCCACAGGAAGGGTAAACATGCTCAGGAGAGGGAGTGAGAGCTAAAGGAAGAGAAGTGGCTGGGCAAAGATGGTCTGTTCAGATTACAAGAACCATCAGGGAAATCAATTGCTCCACACTTTATCTGTCTGCCTTTTCCCCCAAAACACAAAGCACATACACCTTCCAGCGTTACACGTGTAAAGGCTGGGCACGAAGTGTTTGAACAAAGCAGCTGATCTCGAGTGCTGGGGAGGACGCGGGGCTGCCCGCTCGGAGAAGGTTTATCAGGAAACGTTTTAGGATCCTGCAGCTGGCACACCCCGAAAGAGAAAAATATGGAACAACAAAACACAACCCGATGTAAGCCAGCGCCGTGACTTGGGGCACATGCGTTAGTGACGGGCAGGCTCGGTTCGGCAGCACCCGGCGCTACACGCCTAGCGCTCCACCGGCCTGCACGGAGCGAGACCGAACGAACACCAACCGGAGAAACACCCCGGACGGGACCGCCCTGCGCCACGGCACCGGGGGAGGCTCCGGTTCCTGGCCAGGCACGCCGGTACCGGCGAGCCGCCTCGACGGCTGCCAGCCACAGGGACCAGGTGGGCTGCGGCTCCGGGGGGGCCCACCGTGAGGGGGCAAGAGCGGCGGCGCGGGGCCCCCAGCGTCCAACCGGCCCTGCCGGGGCTGAGGGGCAGAGCAACGGCCCCCGCACCCTCCGAAGCTGCCGGCCGAGCCCCGCAGCCCTGGCCGCCTGCCGCGCCGAGCCGAGCCAAGTCGAGCCGAGTCAAGTCGAGCTGAACCGAGCCCCGCGCCGCTCCCGCCGCCGCCGGCGGGCCCCCGCCCGTGGCGCCCGCAGCCCGGCGCGGACGGGAAGAGACATGGTCCAATTCACTCACCTCCGCGGCTCCCTGCGAGACTGCCTCCCCCTCCCTGCATCACTTCCGGGGGTGAGCAGTCAGCTGGCGGCGGCGGCCCGTGCCGCGCCGTGACGTAACGTGGCGTGCCCGACGCCGCACGCACGGTGAGGGCAGGGGAGGGCAACGGGTCGACACCTCCCTCGCCCACCGGAGCAGGGGAAGGGGCCTAGCGAGGTGGAACCGCTGCACGAAGGCGGGGAAAGTGGCTTCGGCGTGCTTCTTCCCGAAGGTAAAGCGGGAGGGAGGAGGACGGCCAAGCCAATAAGCCAATAAGCGGGGAAGGTGGAGGGGAGAGGCTGGAGGTTTGGGGGCTTGGCCAGGAGGCAGAAGGGCGCTCGCAGCGCCCCCCGGCGGCCGGGCGGCTCCGGACAATGGCAGGGGGGTGGCCGGTGGCATTTTAGCCCTGGGACCAGCCCAGTGCGGTTCACGGGATGCGGAGGACTGCCAAGCAGTGCAGCTACCGTGCACTCAGCCGCAGTGCCACTGCCTGCCCTGTGCTGCATGGCTGTGGCCTTTGCTGGAGTAGGCCCGACCCCCGGAGTGAGGCACATGGCAGCCTTGCTGCCCAGCCAGCTCCTGTGCCTGCCTGATGACAGCGGCTGCAGCAATGGCAGTGAGATGGCCCAGTTCCCAGCTGGTGTCAAGAAGGTTCCGTGTGTAACGAGTTCTGAACCTCTCACCCGGGCCTGCAGTTTTTGCAGACTAGACCTCATGTCAGGGAAGTGTCTTCTATCCTGTTACCAGCAGGGCTGAGGGCCCTCTCAGCAACTGGGAGAAGACAGACAAGCAGAGCAGCTCTTCCTCAGACCCTGTGTTCCTCAGCCCTTGTGCTGTCTGGGAGGCAGGAGACCCCAAAGGCTGATCCATTCACCCTTCAGGAGGTTCTAGTGCAAATCCAAAGTGTGAGGCTTTGTTGGCAAAACTCCAACATTTGAATGAGGTTCACACACTTCATTTCCTAAAACCAAATCTTTTTTCCATATATGCCCAGCAAGAGTTCTCAAATAGTGACTAAAAATCCTATCAGTGTCCTAGGACTGAAGTGTGTGGAACTGAAGCAGAGGGTTCCTGAAATGTGTTTCATTAAATGACCCACAGGATGAAGAAAGGGGGGAGAGAGAATTGTTTCTCTACTAGCATTAATATTTATACCTGTTCCCGAGTTTGGGAGCATTTCCAGTGCTGGGAAATAGTTCTGCTCATGCATTCAGTTGCATTTGACTTGAAGCCAAAGTATGAATAAGGTGCATAAATCTATACTGGGGTTTGTGTCCATGTTGTTACATTTCTGTATGCTGCCATATTATACAAGGAAGGCCATCCAAGGATAGCTGAGACTTCATTTTCTCTGCTACATTTGTTGCACTGCATTAAAACCTCTTTCCCTGCTTGTAGCTAATGAAGAACTAAACACAAAGGAGGTAAAAATGGTTGTAAATGTATAAAAGCATGAGTGACAGGGCTGCATAAGGCTGGAGACAGGTTCCCACTGCATTAGAGTTTACCTGGCTGCTGCATGCTTCTCTGGAGAAAGCTAAGAAATACGTGAAGCAGTGTCTTCTGTCTCCCCTCCCCCTCTCCACAGTCTAAGTCAGCATTTCTCTTCTTCCTGAGCCTACTATGGCACAGGAGGCATTCCCAGAGCAGGAGCCTGGATGTCCTACTAAAACTAGAGAATGCCTTGACCACCTCAAACTAAGCAAAAGAAAACTCTGTGATCAAAAGGGACTAGTTAAGGGGTTCCACTTCCAGGTATTCAAACAAAGAAAATGTTGTAGAATCCTAATTCTCTGCAATTTCACTTGATTGCAGTTACATAGGAAAACCAGTGATAAAATCCAAGCCCCTGCTGCCCCTATTTAATTACATTCTGTTTGCATGCAGTTTCCTTCTTTTTTTTGATCAAAAGACTGCTCCATATCCAAGAGAAAGCTTAAAAGAAATCCACATTCAGTCAGAAATCCAAGGCATGAATAGAATGGCAGAATGCTCATCCCAGCTGATGAACGGTGTAAGTACAAAGACTGAGGCTGGGTCAGGGTTTCAGATCAGGGTTTCAGATCATTTGCCCCTAGAAAGATCCTGGCATGACAAAATTCAAGCCCATGTGCAAATCACTGTGTTTTCAGACTTCACTGCTGAATAACTTGAGTAACTTGGTTCTTTTTCACCACACCTGCATCAGTTTGTGATTGCAGCTTGCAGTGGGAAATACTTGTGGAGTCAAATTAATCCTTGATGTAAGCATCTTGAAATGTTCAGCTTTGCATCCCTGGTAGAAGCGAGGGTGTAAGGCCATCATGGAAGAATATGAGCTTTCATTTCAGTTTGTTTTTCACCACGTGGAAGTGGAATATTTTAGCTGTGAATGAAGTTGAGCTGTGATTGTGGGGGGAGGAAGTCTGTTCAACTGGAAATGAAAACCAAATAAAGTTTTGGCTTTGCTAGCTACTGCAGCCACATGTGGCTGATGTTTGCAGGGTACTCTCTGTCACAGGCCACTAAGTAGCTGATTTGAGTGGAAGAAGATAAAAGTACTTTTGTGGAGACTGGATTTTGAAACATAATATCAGCAGAAGGCCTGTGACCTGCCCAGCTATCGCAGGAATCTGTGAGTCCTTCTCCCTGGGCCACTGGAACTCCTTGTTTCAGTTGTTGTCCCTCAAGGCAAGGACAGGCCAAATTTGTTGCTGCCTTAAGGACCGCAGACTCATTTTGGCAGACTTGCAAGAAAGATGAATATGGATTGCTGACCTCTAGTTGCTGTGGGTAGCTGCCAGAGGAATGATTGATTATCTCTTGCATTAGCAGCAGCAGAGAGACTGCAGGTCACTATTTAGCTTTTTTTGTAAAAGAGCAGATATGCACCAGGTTTGGCATCTCTTTAAATAAACCTTAGCCAAAGTGTGCATTTGACAGTGTAAGCTACAGATTGTCACATGGGCTGTAGCTGCTGATGTTCCACACTGTAATGCTGCTACACTCTGCTTTTGAATGATGCCAGTCATTTCCATAACAGAAAGGTGATCATAGTTCGATTCAGGAGGCAGTTGGCCCAGCAGTTTGTCATTGTGTCTTTAGGACTCCTTGCCAATAGCAAACCAGCTACCAGAAGTTGTATTGCTCCTCACTAAAACACTTTACATGTGAGAAATTCAAAGCTCCCTTTTCAAAGCTCCCTTTCCTTATTTCAGGAAGAGCTCAGTTCCCCATGATCTCCTCCCCTGTGCAAATAGGGTTCTAGCATCAACACTGTGTATGTTACTAATGCATGCCCTAGTTGGCTGGGATGTAAAAGAAGAGATCTATTGTTTCAAACTATCCTTTTTTCCCCCCGTGGGCTCTTACTTTCACCCTTGGCTTCCAGAAATCCTCTATGTACTCACTGCCGGCGGATTAATTTTAAAGTCAGTAGCTAATGCTTGACTTGAAAAGAAAGGATGAAGTAAAATAGACTTAGAGCTTCAGCAAAGGAGTTATACAGACAGGAGGAGAGTGCTGGACATGCATTCTTAGCCAAGCATCCCTCGCTGGGAAGCAGCTGTAACTTATTGTGTGTAAGTCCCAGTCTTCATGCGGCTTGCCTTCTGTCCTAGCTTTGCTTTGGCAGCGCGCTGTTGGGTCACTACAAGGCAGCTGACAGATTCCTTCTTTCTATATAAACTACATACCAAATAAACCTGCAGATAGCAAAAGAAGCCTGGTGTTTCACTGGTTATTCAGCTCATTGAACTTTTGGGCTGACCATCTAAAATCCAAAGGAACGTATATTTGTTCCATGAAAGTAAAAAACAACCTGGTTGCTACGTTTTAGACTCTAAAGGATTATTTGTTTTCATTAACAATGGGGAAAAGTTTGTGTCTTCCTGATGCAGTAACTCATTAACTGCTTGAGCCTCCTTTGCAAGTCTGGATACAATAGGATATTTCATGTGCTTGATGTGCACGTTGATAACGGGCTTGCACCTAGATCAAAAGGATGATACAACCCTGCACTGTCAGAACCCTGCCGGAGCGCCCAGCAAATGCTTGTTTGCAGGGCAACGCTTGGCTGCCCTCCAAAGGCTTCATTCTAAAGCCAGCCTGCAACCTACCATTTTTCCCCTTGATACCTTTGTGCATACAGACCCACCACTGACCTCTCCCACTTTATTTTGTTGCAGCAAACACCTGAAATTTGCTCAGCTAATACCACAGCCCTGTACTTTTGGACAAAAAAAACGCCTGTGGTTAACCTCTGTGGGCTGCGTTCTGCAACAAAATAAAGGGTGGTAGAAGTTAAACAATGGGTGTGACTACCACAAGATGAGTGTTAGTGGGAAAGTGGTGTAACATCCACTTAGCATTCCAGAGATGTGAAATGTAATTATGATTTAAATGCCAAAGATGTAAGTTGCAAGATGAGTAACTATGAGGACATGAAAGCCTCCCTTATCTTCCTTTCTGTACCACTCAGAATCATTTTGCACACCCACAAAACTAATACAAGTAGTGTCACTTGATGAAATTACACCTGATACATGACTTGTACCATCACATTTCTGTCGGTGTGGGATCTGATATACTGAAGAAAAAGATTCTGTTCTCATTTGCAACACTTTTAAGTTGGAAGCAATTCTGCTCTCAGTGGAATTATTCCCTGTTTACACTCCCACTCAGAGCAGGATCTGACCCAGGCTTTGAATTCTGTCCTATTTGCTCTCATCCTCTCGTGATAGACAAGGGTCCTCTGCCTGTGAAGGGTTCCTCACACCCTCATTTATGTGTCCTTGCTGAAATGTTTAATGAGTAGGTCCCTAACGTTAGAGATTGTTAATTAAATGAGCCTGAGCAGCAGCTCATTGCTGAGTATATCTGCAAAGCTGCTGAATAGCTTTCACATCACCTAGCACCTGTGGGAAGGAGAGCAGTAATACCACAGTGCAGCCCATGCCTAGATGAGGGGCTACACATATTATTATTATTTCTGTATCATTTAAATCACCAAGAAATTAAAGAAAAAAATGAATTCTAGGTGGGGGGAATAAAAATCTGTTTGTTCTAAAGTTTTAAACAAAATCTTCATGAACAGATTCTTGGTCTGTTTAAAATCCGTAAGTGACAAGTGCAGTTGCAGCTCTGAGCAAAGGGCATGCCCTGTCCCAGGTTGTGGCATTGGAAATCAGACTTAAAATCTATTTGAAACATCTTCCCCCTTGACATTCTTCTTCTTATTGTCTTTATGGATTACATGAAAACCTAAGCTGGAAGGTTTTTGTGCAGTGCTGCCTTTTACTAGCTGCCACCGGGGAACAAAGAGTATTACCAGCTCCACCAGAGGTGACACCTTCAAATCAAAGCAGAGGAGTGAGGCCAGGAGGGGCTCTAGGCAAGAACAGGATTTGGAACTCAGCTTGTGCTAGGTCAGCCCTTGTAGCTGAACTGTTTATTTTGTGTACAAAATATGGGCCTAACAGAGGGAAGCAGTGATCTTTTTTCCAGAGCCATGTACATGTGGAGCTTCATGTATGACTAATTTTACTGCCTGAAATGAAGCTGTAGAATGGATGAAGTGAAGCATTTATTCCAAAGTGTTTGATGAGCTGGGACTACTTAGCTATTTTATTGTGGATATTTGTTTCCTAGAAATACCATAAATATTTGCTAGAAACACTCTCTGCAGGGTAGGGGGAAAAATCATTTTTATATATGGGGGGGGGAGGAAATATGATTGCTTAACCATTTTAAAATGCCAATAGCAAACTAAAAGTGTTCTCTCTTAAGAATCAGATCCCTAACTGAGCTCATGAAATAACAAAGTGTCTTTGGCTCACAGTAACAGTTCAAACCAACAAACAAAGGAAAAGGCTAGAATTTACTGCCTTGGGTTTTTTTAGCAAAAGGAACTATGGGCTAAATCCTGTCTTCAGGTTAGCATCTGTAATTCTGACTTTGGTGAGGAAAAGATTGTGTGACTGAAGCCACTGGAGGACTGTACTGAAATATTAGTGGAGGTCAGCTGCTGTGGTGGAGACAGCCATCGAGAACTCTATGGCCTCAGAACAGTTTGGTTCATAGCCCTCTTCTGCTCTCCATAGAAGGAGGAATTGCCACAGACTGCAAGGACATCAGCAGTGGCCACACTGCCAAAGTTCCTGCAGTGTCTGGGTGTTTTAGGAAGCAGCTTTTCCTCTGTCGCCAAGGAAGAGTGCTCCCTCCAGGGGGGAGTGCAGCCTGAGTTACCCTGCTTCAACCTGTGAGCTATTCCCAGCACACAGATCTGATTTCAACATAGATTCAGACACAGTAACTAGAGCTCCAGGTTGGCAAATGGATCCTGAGACAGTTAGATAATGTCCTGTCCCTGACTCTTGTTCTTCCTTTCATCCATATACCTACTTTGCAGTGCTGCTGCATCTTCCTTTTGGACAGTGAGGTACCTTCAACAGTGGCAGTGTCCCTAAAGCAGAAGTCACTGTTTCTGTGAATCTAATCCATGTCAGAAATGTTGTTATTCCCACAGTGCATTTATCTCAGGGATATTTCTGGTCTGGCATGAAATAATGTCACCACTTACATGATAAAGTGCATGCAATAATAGAATAACAATAGACTTTCATTCTTGATTTCTGGTAAAGATTCTTACTGCACCTGGAGGCTGATTCAGCAAGTATACAGCTCTCTGAAAATCAAGACATTCAGGACTTTCCTAAATGCACAGTTAGTCTGCCTCACCTGCAGTGCTTAGATAAAATAGCTTTCATCACTTTTTCATCAGATCAAACTCCAGCTGAATCATTATTACACACTGTAGCGATATCACAAATAAGCTTCTCAGCCTCTGAAACCCATACTGGTTTTCAGTGCTTTTGTGGTGGTTTCAGAATGCTTTGCAGAGACAAGGTCAGCACTGGTACAAGGATTTCACAGCAGGCAGGACACTCAGAGTTTCGGTGGCTTGCCCAATGTCTGTTGCAAAACAGACCTTGAAACAGAACCTGAGCGTTCTTGTACCAGGCTTGGGATTCAGCAAAGCACCAAAGCAAATCACAGAATTATCAGGGGTGGAAGGGACCTCCAGAGATCATCGAGTCCAACCCCACTGCCAAAAGCAGGATCACCCGAGGTAGTCCACACAGGAATGCATCCAGGCAGGTTTTGAAGTCTCCAGAGAAGGAGACTCCACAACCTTTCTGGGCAGCCTGCTCCCCTGCTCTGTCACCCTCACTGTAAAGAAGTTTCACCTCATGTTAAGGTGAAACCTTCTGTGTTCAAGTTTGTATCCATTGTTCCTTATTACTGTGCACCACCAAAAAGAGATTGGCCTCCTCCACTTGACACTCACCCCTCAGATATTATAGCCACTGATCAGATCCCCTCTCAGTCTTCTCAAGACTAAACAGCCCTAGGTCTCTCAGTCTCTCTTCATAGGGCAGATGCTCAAGTCCCCTAATCATCCTCATGGCTCTCCCCTGGATTCTCTCCAGCAGATCCCTCCTGTCTCTCTTGAATTGCAGAGCCCAGAACTGGACACAATATTCCCAGTGTGGTCTCACCAGGGCAGAACAGAACCTCCCTGGGGAGAAGAACCTCTCTAGACCTGCTGGACACACTTTTCTTGATGCACCCCAGGATACCATTTGCCCTCTTGGCCACGACATCACTTTGCTGTCCCATGGCGAACTTGCTGCTTAACTCTGAGCAACAGCTCAAGCTGTTTGAATGGAGACAGGTTTGAGAAGCAGGACAAGTACTTTACTGGACCAGGTCTGCCACTTTCAACAGCCACTTACTGTGTATAGCTAGGTCTGTTTAATTTTTCATCTAGCTTAGCATGGAGCTATTTTTAAACTCATTCAGTTGTGTGAAAAGTGCACTGCTTGCTGGGCTTTTAGCAGCTGGTATGTTCAGCACACCTCTGGGGTTTGTGTTGCCTTTTTCAGATGACAGCAGTCACTCGGCAACAAGTTCTTGGCCTTTACCGCAAGATATTCCGAATAGCCAGAAAATGGCAGTCGGCATCAGGACAGCCAGAAGAAACCATTCAAGAGAAAGAGTACATTAAAAAAGAGGCCAGAACACTCTTCCAAAAAAACAAAAATGTGAGTGTCCTTCCAGTGTGGACTTTCTGAATGATCCTTGCTCTTTGTGCCGTCTCGGTGACTGGATGCTGAAATAACCTCAGAGCTGATCCTAGCATTTCATTCCCCTTAAATGCTGGAGTCTTTGGGTTATGGTTTAAATTTCTCTCCTGAAATAGCAGTAAGAAAACTCAAACCATTTCAGCTCTTCATTAACTTCTGTAGAAATCTAAAAGGTTTAAAGTTTTCCCTGAAAAAATGCCAAGAAAAAACCCTGAAGTTCCAAAGATACTGCCTGTGTAATTGAGGCAGCTTTTGATCTTTTAGAAAGCAAGCTAAGTGGATCATTAGCCATGCAATGGCAAAGAGAGCTCAGCAGCCTCTTATGCTGCTTTTTTTCCCCTTTTCCTTTCAAATCAGCAATTATTGGCTCTTCTTTTAAAAGAAGCACTTAATTTTATTATTTTTTTTTCCTCAAGGAAGAAATGTCAAACCTCTTTTGAAAGGGGTGACACAGACAGATTCCATGGTAATCAAAGGTCTTTCTTGTAATTGAGCATCACAGTGCTTATTTTGGCCTGGGACTGAACTGAAATACTGCAAAATCAAAAAGTGAATTTCAGTCACATTTGACACATTTCTGACTTCAAAGGGAGTTTCTGGATAGGATGATAACAGAATGTAGACCAAGGAGACTCCTCCCTTTCATCTCTAGCTACCTTGCAGAATGCTAAATGGGTGAGTGATGTTGTTTTCATGGATGCATTATTAGTTTATGTGTGTATTGTCTTTTTATAGAGAAAACACCATATTTGGGTAAAACCCTCCTGCCATAGCGTCAGTTGTGACAGCCTCTGAGCCTTAATATCCAGCACCATCAAGCCCAGAACTGTTGAGTCAAGGCAAACACTGATGTTGCCTTTTAAGGATAGGAAAGATACAATCATTGTATCCTGGGATTACAAAAAAAGAAGCTAAAGACAGTCACGTGGCTGTGCATCATTTACACTTGAGCTTCCAACTGCTAATTGCTGTACTGCTACAAAACATTTGTTTGTATGACCTTAGGTAACAGATCCAAAGTTGATTAAGCAATGTATAGAAGAATGTGAGGCAAGAATAGAAATTGGACTTCACTATAACATCCCCTACCCGAGACCTGTGAGTATAAATCCAGTCACAAAGGCTTCAGCCATACCCACTTAGCTCTAAAGCCATAAGTTGACATCACTGTCACTGCACTGCATTTTGAGATAAACCAGTATTTAATTGCTATGCTAAATTAGAGCCAAATAAGCCAAATGTATATTGAAATGTTCTCTCTCACTATAAATTAGGTAATTTCTTCTCACACTAAGGAATCAAAGCCTAAGTGGAGTTCCATGAGCTAAACTCCCAGAGCCTGTGCATATTTAGGCAGTCTTAACCAACTAATGAATGTAGAGAAAGATGGTGATGGAACCAAATCTGTTAATCTTTCCAGATAAGAGAGAGAGTAAGACTAAAATACTTAACTACATCTGCCATAGATACAATTATTTTCAAAGTCTATGTTACTGATATCTAATCCTTCTGGCCATAAATCAGATCTTACAAACCACCTGCCTATATTGCTGCTGCTTTCCCCCTGTTCCTAGAGAAAAAACATGTCCAAGATTCATGAAATGCTGGAAGTTGCAGTAGTGCCTTCTGTTGCACCATTCTGTATGGTTTCCTCACTGCCTACTCACTTCTGTCTGTAGTACTTTATGCTGTCTCCCATAGAGACTTCCTCTCTTCTCCTGTTGATTAGTTTGTATTTTCACATCTGTAGTTTCCTTATCAAGGTGGTCATGGTCAGAATTAAATTGTATCTTCCTCAGATGCTTGCCAGGACTGTGGTCAGTGTTAGCATCTGTTTAGCCTATAGCTTTTTCTTTTTCTCCAGTATAGAGAATAACAATGAACATCTGGCAAACAATGCTCCTAGAAATGGGCTCAAAATGTGAGCTCTGCAGTGACTCCAAAATCCCAAAGGCTCACTTCTATAGGGATCAGAAGCACAGAATCACAGAATGTTAGATGTTGGAAGGGATCTCCAGAGAAGTCCAACCCCTCTGCCAAAAGCAGGATCACCTAGGGTAGTCTGCACAGGAATGAATCCAGGTGGGTTTTGAAAGTCTCCAGAGAAGGAGACTTCACAACTTCTCTGGGTAGCCTGTTCCAGTGCTCCATCACCCTCACTGTAAAGAAGTTTCTCCTCATGTTGAGCTCTCTCAGGCAAACTTGAAGATGGTTGTTTTTCAGAGCCTAGGAATCTCTGTTGCTGCTTTAGTCAGTGCTTTTACTACTATTTGCACCTAAACAGCTATCTTACAGCATGACAGCCTCAGCAACAGTAACACCTGACTGCTGACACCTACATTTTTCAATCACTTAAGGGGATATAGCTGCATGACTCCCACAAATAGTCTTATAAAGACTTTGTCATTCAAAAGAAGAGCCTGTCACCTATTGCTCCTTCTGCTTGTGGAGTCAATGACACTGACTGTGCATTTTAATATGGTATATATAATCATGACACTAAGCAGGCAGACTTTCAATACATACAATTTGGGGTTATTTTATGACTTATAAGATAGGTATGAATAAAACACGCAGTGTTTTTGAGACATCTACTTAGGAATGTTTAGGTCTTGCTGTTCTAGAACATTGTAAGCATCCTTTTTCAAGTATATTATCATTACAGCCTGCTATTGAGCTACACAACAAGGTTACTGAAGGCTCAGGTATATAGAATTTTAATAAACAGAACATGTAGGGCCTGAAAGTTACAGCAGTAGTCACTCCTCAGGAAGGGCTGCCTGGTTTGAGACAGTGCAGTTGCCTTCTCCAGACTGTGAAAAAAATGATTTAAAACTCAGTGAAACCTAATCTCTATTTCATGCCTTCTTTTTCTTGCACCTTCTCACTATGCACCTAACTGGTGGGATTTTCTTTTCCAGATCCATCTGCCTCCCATGGGTCTTGCCCATCAACAAGGCCGCATGCTGCGCCGCCAGGAAAAGTTAAGGAAGATTTCTAAGCCAATATACCTGAAATCCCATGATGACATTTCATAACTCATCATGTAAGCTGGGATGTGTAATCACATCATCTTAAGCTGTGGACTGCAATCCATGTGATTCGTGTGCACAACTGTGAATGAAGCAGTTTCGGTCACTACACTTTTCCAGAGGCCAAAAAGCTAACTGATGCATTGCATATGATGGATAAGGTTGGTCTAATATTTATTACATTTCAACCACTGACTCATCAATAAAAGTAACACTTTTCCAGAAGTGAGGTGTGATACAAAGATTACTTTGACATCAGGACAAACTACAGCAGATTTTTCATACTATTGAAGTATAGCAGAGTTCTCGAGTGGTTTGAGGGTGATATATTAGTTATGATATATCAGCTCAGTTATGATTGAAGACAAGGCCTTGGGTAAAGGTCAGCAAAATTCAGGACTACGGCTAGGAGAATCAAGCAGACACAGTGCTGTAGAGCTTCCAAATGCACATGGGAATAGAGTGACTTGAGTTCTGAAGCTGTACTCCTTCCTCTCTTGTCCCAGCAGAAACATTGCAGTTTCATAGTATCCTTAGGGTGAAGTATTGTTTCCGAACAGACAGTAGCAAGGAGACGGCAGAAATGCCACCACTCCTTTCTCCTTCTTGGAAGCTGCAGAGGAGTGGCCTAAAGCCTCTGTGTCAGCTTTTTCTCCTGTTCCTTTGGGAGGGTGTGGATGTGAAATGCAAAGTTTGGAATGCTATTACACAACTCAGTAAAACAGTCCACTGCTGCCTTCCTCAGGTTCCCATGTATGGACTGACTCAAAACTCACCCTTCAGGGAATCACTATAGGAGCAAGCTTAAGATGCTTTGCTCATGTTCACTGTGCCTTTTTCAAACTAATCAGCACATTGGCTTTCTCAGTGATTATTTTACTGTCAGGTTTGAGGCCTTACATTATGTATAGAACCCCAGTTTTATTTTGAAATATTACCTACAACAATCTTCTTAGTCTCAAGTTCAAGAGCTATTTCTGTTCTGCAGGTGCCTCATGAAAGGAAGTGAAACTATATTCATTTGTCTCTCACTGGCCACCAGTTGTTTTGGCTCGTTTTGTTTTTTGGCTTTACCAGACTGTTTCTTCAGGAAGCTTAGGGGTGGCCTACTGTCCTTCAGGGTAGAAGCCTCACTGTACTGAGAGACTACATAAACACAGCCCACAGCTGCTTTGAGGACAGAGGGTATAAGCAGCAACCTATTCCAGCTAGAAGATAATGATGGCAAAAAAGCAGATGTGAAAAGTGCAGTTTATATTCTTGCTTATTAAAATGGACAAACCCAACATCTCATTTCCTGATCTCCCCAGTTCATCCTGAACTCTCCAAGCCCTAAAAGGCAATGGCAAAGACATATTCTTGTCCACCTTAAGAATAAGCTAAAACTGGTCATGTGATAAACAGAATGACAGTTCCTCCCCCAGGAATGTACTTTTAAAAGTGGAAAAAAATACAAGTGGATGAGAAAGCACAAGGAGACAATGAGAAGAGCAAGTCAGCATGACAGGTACTGGCTAGCCTAATTTCTCACTACCCTTTATGGCTCTGGTCCACAAAGTTATCTATTCCCATATAATTTTTTTTTTCCTGGGAATGCCTCATGTGGGAAGTAACATGTAAAATGCCATTGTTCTGCCTGTCAGTGGGAGCTTAGCAAATTAACTGCTGCCAGGAAGACATACAATTTCAGCCTAAGACAAGGGGGATGTAAAAAGGATGGTAAAAAATAACATGATTATATACACTGCTTAATCCTGCCTTGAAAGAAGCACAAATACAGCCTCTTGCTGTCCTCAGTCTCATATACCAGCCTAGAGATCTGTCCACTGAACCAAACCAAAAAGTGCAGAGACAAGAATTTTGAATGGAAGCTTAGGCTCATTATTGTGATTAAACTACAATTTGAATCTTTGCCATTGTTCAAATTCATGTGGCTGATGAAGGCACTGATGCTGTGACTCCTCAGGTGAATAAACAGCGGTGTAAATCAGAGTCTTAAATTAATGTCTGCCTTATAGTGAGAACTCTTTCCTGAGCACATAGCATAAGATGCAGATTGCTTCAAAAGAACATCCTAAAGTTACAGATTTACACCAAACTGAAATAAGAATAGAAGCTTATGTCTGAAGGGAAACATAAATAAGCACCTCTAAAAAGGCTCAAGTAGCCTTAAGTAACTCAACTCAAATGAATATCCACTTCCTTAACTAAAAAGCCAGTAAGTTGAACTGCAGTAACTGCAATCCATTGAGATGCTCTAAAAAGCCAGGCAGCCCATTAATTTTTCAAAATAAGTGTGTGAGAAATTGTTAACTAGTGCCTGATCCTCATATCTTTCCAGCACCAGAAGGCAAAGACTGAAATTTGTTAAAATCTCAGGCTGTTCAGCTGAAGGAAGGACTAGATCAGCTCTTCTGTCAAGACTGGAGAGCAGAGCTTTTTTTTCACAGCTTATGTCAAACTCTATGGAAAAGAGAATCTGCCTTAGAGCCCTTTGGTTTTGAAGGTCAAACTAGAAAGCTGCCATTTTGGGATAGCTGTTTAGGTTGGAAAATACTTCTAAGATCATCAAGTCCAACCACTGACCTAACACCACCATCCCCCACTAAACCATCTCCTGAGGAGCCATGTCTACACATCTTTTTAACACCTCCAGGCACGATGACTCCACCACCTCCCACGGCAGCCTGTTCCAATGCCTGACCACCCTTTCTGTAAAGAAATTTTTCCTAATATCCAATTTAACCCCACCCTGGTGCAATTTGAGGCCATTTCCTCTCACTTGATACTGAGGTGAAGGGACCAACCCCCACCTCACTGCAACTTCCTTTTAGGTAGTTGTGGAGAGCAATGAGGTCTCCCCTCAGCTTTCTCTTCTCCACTTCTCCAGACTAAACAATCCTACTTCCCTCAGCCACTCCTCATAAGACCTGGGCCTGACATCTTTGCCCTGGTCACCAGGTAAAAATGAAGATGCTCCAAATGCCTGCACGCTGCACTGTTAATGAGGCATGGAACGTGGTGCATGTATACGTATGGTACATGAAGATACCCTACCAATTACCTAGCACTGTACAGCACACATGTAACACTTCTTGCTTACCTGTATGTTACTGTTCTTAAAAGTCACTATCTTATGAACCTTTGTACTCAGTATGAGTGGTTACTAAAACAATAATGAACACTGCTTTCACCTACAGCAGCTAAGCACAACACAAGTGATAAATTGGTATGACAGGAACTATGCCTTAATGACTTGTAGCAGCATCACTTAATGACTGTAGCAGGATACTGGCAAGTGCTGAATTATAGCTGCATCTCTGACTTTGTGAGGCCTCAAGCAAGTCATTAAAATGCTGCAATTTGGGCAATGAAAAAAAATATATACCTCAAATTAGTGGATGTTTATGCAGTGGGGTTTTCTTTAAATGCTTGCCTTGATCTTTGTGCTTCTCTCGTACTATGTACACAACAAGTCTAATGATGTATCTTTAGTACCTTCTTGGCACGATGTGGGGATTAGCTAATGACTGCAAAGCTCTTTGAAGATGTTCAGGCTATTTTATTTTTAATTAATATTTGCAAGCTACTTGCAGCTCCTCTGATGAAAGGGCTTAAACTAGTACAAAGTTGCAGGTGGTTTTAGTCCAACGTGGAAGAGGGCAAAATGAGGAAGTAAAGTGAGATTATAGAATAGGAATAGAATAGAATAGAATAGGGATAGGATAGGATAGGGAATAGAAATAGAGCAGGTTGGAAAAGACATGTGAGATCATCACCCAACCTATCATCCAACATCATCTAATCAACTAAACCATGGCACCAAGCACACCATCCAGTCTCTTCTTAAACACCTCCAGTGATGGTGACTCCACCACCATTATGGGAGAAAGGGAACAGCTCACTTACCAGGTCACTGGAATACAGAAGTAAATTCTACTGACATTTAAAAAGAAGAAAAGAAAAAGAAGCTATGAGAAGCACAGTGCTCTGAGAAAGGGCAGACTCCCAGTGCACACGGGGGCTAGCAGTTTGACATGGAAATTCTGAGGCACATCTTCAAGGAGTGTCAGTTACTCTAGTTTCATGATATAGCTCTGGCAGTTCATGCTAGCTGAGGGTTGGGTTTACATGTTGACAACAAACTATTCTCATCTCCCACCTTGCCCTACATGTTCCAGGGACAGACAAGTGGTAGGCAAATCCACAGAGTCCTATTTGCAAGAGTTGTGGATCACATTCCAATTAAAATCAGCAGCAAAACTTATGGGGCCTAATTTTATTAAAATAGAAAACCCCCAAACTAACAACAAAACAACACACCCAAACCCAAACCAACCAAGCCCTATCCTTACAGCTAGGTGGTAATATCTGGATTTCCAATGATGTGGCTGGCACACAGTTTGATTCGGATGAATTGCAGAATAAAACCCAGGTCTCTGAGTAAGCTTCTGTTTGCAGTGTTCTGTTTTCACTCACTCTTGCTCAGTGGCTGATAGTGGCTAAAAACCAAACAGAATTTGGGAGCTGCTTTGAAGGCACCAAGAAATACTGATATCTATTAAAAAAACCTAAATAGCAGCCATTGTGGAGTGAAGTATATCTTTTAATAACAAAGTTCAACTGCTTTGGCTTGCATCCTTTCAGTCATCTAACTGGCACAGTGCTGCCACGCCTCGATTTATCCAGTGTTTCTGGGGCTTGTCTGAAGGGAGTTCAATTGAGAGAACATAGTTGGTTGAGTGGCCAGTGGTGGATAAGACACCTCTTCTTGCACTTGTTTTGTATACAGGGCATGAATAAATGTTCATGTGAAGAAAGCTCGAACTTTCTCCAGGTTTCAGCCAAATGATGGGCAGAGGATCATAAAGGACTTTGGGAAGTGATTCTCCAACTACCAGAGATTCCCGATCCCATCGTGCACCTTCCAAATAAAGGCCTCTCACATAAGCCCCATCTTCTGGTATTTTCTCCATTGTGTGCTCCTGTTTCATCACCTAGAATGATTAAACCATTGCTCAATTTTACCTGGAGTATATTCAATTCTGTAAGTAACAGTCTGAAGTTGCTCCTTTAAATAAAATGTCTTTTTTGAAAGCTCTTCCTTGCTGCCCCAGAACATGGGTCAAGCTATGCAAGAAACACAACATTCCTCTGCATTTCCTTACCTCAAATTCAAATCCAATATGGTCAATAGGGATGGTGTATTTTCTGGCATAGTTTTGTAGAACACCAGTCAGAAAAGACTGAGTGAAGAAGAATCCTGAGAGCCAAAAGACAGTGGGTGGTCCATTGATTACCCAGTCCTGGATAGAAAGGAAAACCAAAAAGCCAATCCATCTGTGACTTCACTGTGCCAGTTCACCAGAACAGAGATGGCTCTTCAGATAACACAAACAGCACAGAGAGATCTAAACCTTGGAGCCCCTGGATACTACTATTAGTTCTGTACTTTTCAGAGCCAACCAATTACATAAGTCAAGTTATTTACAATGACAACAAAAAGAATCACTCATTCTGAAACTACCATAAGTCAGTGCTACTGAGAAAGACATTTCAGAAAGTAGCAAGTCCAGACACTACAGCACTGATACACATTTTATCCATTCAGCTTTCAGCTACAGAGTCCTTACTTACATCTGTCAGTCTCAGTTTAGCATACCTGGAAGAAGACCAAACGACAGAGGAGATCAGACACATAACTTCCCAGTGGCTTCAGTGATGGATAGGATTTGGCAGCCCACATTGCTGGTACTTTGCCTATTAGCATGCTGTTGAAAACATCTTCAAGTTCAGATGACATCAACACTTGGCCTTTAATGGCTTTGCCTAAATTTATGAGGCTGCTCCGAACAACTTCAGTAAGCCTTCAGATAACACAAAAGAAATTGTCATCTCATTATTTACTTCTTACTGTCTGGTTAAAGACCTCTGAGAGCAACTTGAATGAAAAGCCAGTCAAAGTTGGTAAATGTCCTGTCAGAAATTCCTTATCTCACATGCCGTTCTCAAAACTTAAGAAAAGCAAACAAAGCAAAATCACACACAGAGAAATGAAAGACAGTGAAAAGTCCCCTTCTAGACAAGGGAAACTGAGCCTCTAACACTAAATAACAGTGTGCTGTGAACACTGGGACCTGGGTGTGACTGAAAAAGAATAAAGCAGGCTCTCCTACCTCAACAAAACAAATCTGGTCTAAGTTCACGTTCCAAGAATACCACTACTATTTCCATATTCAGATAGTCAGATGCAGCTTTCAAGTCTTTTTCAAAGGTTCATGCAAAGCAGAATCTATCATGCTAACAATTCATTGCAGAAGGTTTGTAAGTCTTTTCAAGGCTTGTGAGTTGTTAGCACTGATGAACACAAGCATCTTCCAGTATTGGTAGTGCTACCCAAAATGCTGAGCCATACCTGTTAAATCGAATTAGTTCTTGCCTGAGAACTGTATTCATGGACTCTTCATAGAGTACTGGGTACATCTTCATAACCTCTTCAACATCAAAGTCACTTGGTAATTTGGATAGGATGTCTTGTGCCAAGTCTTCAACAGTTTCCTGAAATCATAAGTTTGCAGTGAATGAGGAATTTCCCCCTTTCACCTATTTTTCTTCAGTAAATTCTGCAAAACACAAAGCTGTTTAAAATTGCTTAGGAATGGGTGTGATTTGAAGTGCTTTGCCAGCTCTAGTTGTTAGCTGTCCTCTAACTACGATTCATGACTGAAGTGAAGCACTTCACTTTTATTTTAAAACACAAAATATGAGAGAAACATTCAAAGTGCATTCAAAGTTGTACTCAGCCAGGTGGGGTTCTGTGGTATCAATCTATTTACAGTCAAAATTATTACAGTATCTTCCATCTTTAGAGGTTTTTCTATGCCAAATGTGTCTGGTTCTCTACAGAGACACTCACATCTACTCCCAAGCCACAGTGATGTGATGAAAGGTGCTGGATTACTTTGAGACCCAAGGCACAACAGGAAAGGGCACCTTTCCAGAGTGCAAGTTGATCTTTCTTCCCCAGTTACCTGAGGGGACTTGCCACCTCCCCCTGCTTCTCTAGGCAAAGTCAGGAGCACACTCTGGAAAAGTTGATTAGTCTCCTGGTTATCCTTGGTGATGTCTGCATTTTCATGAAGTCCAAACACTTCAGGGTGTGTTGTAATTGGTAAACTTCGTATGTATTCAATGTAAGACTGTAAAAGAAACACTTAGATACCAGAAATCATACAATACTGCATTAAATGAAAGTCAGTAAACCAAACTTGGACAGAACCTTCCCAAGTACTATGAAACACATTAGTTCTGAGTTAATCACATCCAGAAACAGAGTTAATATAAGTTTTATATGATTCAAAGACTCAGTGAAGAATTGTTCTTGCCACCTTCACATAAGCAGCAAGAGAAAGAAATGTACATCAGAAATATATAGGGAGCACTGGTAGGAGTCACAGAAGAGAGCAGGATGCTGTATGTATCACCCCTACAACTGCAGGCTACACAAACAGCATGCTCCTTATCTCTATCCAGTTGTTAGAAGGGAAGAAAGGATGAAAAGTGGGCATACACCTGGGCCATTCCACCTCCTCAGCATGGTCACTGCTCTTGAGGCAAAAATGATTGCAAGAGGGTGCAGAAGTACCCTGTAAATTCCTGAAGCCTGACTCTTATTGGCTTTCTAGAGTGCACTGGAAACCGACACAGGGGTGGCTCTTTGCACCAGCAAATATCAGAGTATTGGATGACCATTTCATCTCATTGGGCTGTGTACCAGATTGCTGTTTCATACATAAGAGATACCATGGCATGGCATGAGGTTTATTTTCTACTTGTTGTATTCAGCATATCAAAGTACAGTGCAAATAATGTTTTCCCCAATAGCTCAGAGTGAATTTACATTGTTATCTTCTCACCTCATATGGACCATGTGGTGGTATGTAGTAGTCATCTACAGCTGCAAGCATGTACTTGTCCTGCTCTATATCCTTGTTATAGACTATGGAAAGCAGAGACAGCAGAAGGCGCCTGTCTTTATCATCTGTTACTCTGCCTCCATAGTTACATTCCCCTGGGAAAGGGCAAAGAAAAGCAGGATGGAAAATTGGAAGTTAATGAACAAATACAAAATTGCTGTGCTACAATGAGTAGCTCCAGTACATTTAAGTTATGAAGGTCCAGATCTTCCAAAGTTTTTAGGTCCTATATTTTAATTACTTCAATGGAAATTAGGCACTTCAACACCTTAGGGACTATGGGCCAAATCTGTGTGCCTGGATGATGAAAGGTTTAACAAATGCTATGAGTTGGTCTCAGAAACTGCTACTCAGGCCACAGCAAATAATCTCATGCTTTAAACGAAAGCTCTTTTGTTTGAGGTTCTGCTAAGAACTATCAAAATCTGATCAGTGCTGTATAGCTGATACTTGTCTTGTTCCTGTCATGCAAACATACCCTGATTGTGCAGGCATGCAGGAGAAAACAAGCAATCACAAATACGCAGTAACCCTGTGCAGCAGGGGTTGGTGAGATCTAAGCAATGAGGGAATCTTTCCACTGATAGGAAGCACAGAAAACTATTACATATTCACAGCTGTTACTTCAATCCTGACTTCCAAAATTCTTTTTTATAAAACTAACAGTAATACTAGCAAAACCCAGGAATTATCTGACAAAGGAGGTGCCAGGAAGCAGCTGTCTTTCTGGACTAAAGAAGTGAATAGCCACAACAGCCAGTTATTCACACAGGTCACCACCTCCTGCTTTAAAGTGATGAGTATTATCACATCCTCTGCTGAACTGCCAGTGCTTACTGTGTTGGGATTGTGTTGACTGGCTAAAGTGAAACAGAGGCTGGTGGCGGTTTTATTTGACATATATGAAAGAAAGCCCAGGAGGTTTCCTGGACTGTTAGTAATCCTTGCAGCTATATGTGAGCCAGGACAGCAATGGTGCCTGAGGGTTTGGGATACCAGTTGTCCAGTTCTGGGTGTGTCCAGTTCTGGACCCCTCAGTTTAAGGAGGACATCAAAACACTTGAACGTGTCCAGAGAAGGGCAACAAGGCTGGGGAGAGGCCTTGAGCACAAGCCCTATGAGGAGAGGCTGAGGGAGCTGGGATTGTTTAGCCTGGAGAAGAGAAGGCTCAGGGGCGACTTCATTGCCCTCTACAACTACCTGAAAGGTGGTTGTAGCCAGGAAGGGGTTGGTCTTTTCTCCCAGGCAACCAGCACCAGAACAAGGGGACACAGTCTCAAGCTGCGCCAGGGGAGGTTTAGACTCGAGGTGAGGAGAAAGTTCTTCACCGAGCGAGTCATTCGTCATTGGAATGGGCTGCCCAGGGAGGTGGTGGAGTCCCCATCCCTGGAGGTGTTCAAGAAGAGATTGGACGTGGCACTTGGTGCCATGGTCTAGTCATGAGGTCTGTGTTGATAGGTTGGACTCGATGATCCTCGAGGTCTCTTCCAACCTTAGTTATACTGTGATACTGTGATACCACTTGTCAGCATGCAGAGAGTAAAGAAAGGAAACCTGGATGGAACCCACTCAATTTGCCAAGTACTCAGCTGGTACAATGATAAACCAATGAAAGAGCCTAGCAAAGTGCCTGTACCTGTGAGGTATGTCAGAGCTTCAAAAGGAGGCTCTTCATACTCGTTCAGGAACATCTGGACCTGCCGCATGCTGATTCTGAGGTCGGATTCGTTGAACTCGTACGGAATATTCCAACCTGTTTGATGCAGAGGATGCAAAGGGCAGTGGTGCACTGTGCTGATAGCCAAGCTCAGGAAATTATGGTATTGCTACTATAGAGCTGAGGATAGCAGCTGCCAGCAGTGCCTAGAAGCAGCCCTGGAATTTACCAGGCTGTTTATTGCACAAGGCACAGTACAACAGTAACCATGATGCATCCCAAGGCACTCTTACCATCATCCTATATATTTAAAGCATAAGTACAGGCATTCAGCAGCACATGCTCCTGAAAAATTGTATTTTACCTTAAGCAGAACACAGACCTGCTCAGTACTTTCAGCTGATCTGTTGCTATTTGGAGATTATGAGAACAGGAGCTTTAATTCATTGACTGATTTTAATTGTTGATCAACCTGCCCATCTCTTAATGCTGCTTGTATATAGCATTCAGAGTAACAGGACAACAAAAAACACCACACAGGAGCCTACTCCAGATAAGAGAATCCTTCAAAAGACCCATACCCCTAAAGCAAACAAAAAAATAAGGCTATAGCTGCAACTGTCCTTTTTCCCCCAGACAGCTGGTCTCATGAAGTAGTTGATGGTGCTTGAAAATAACCTTTTTGTCCTTTGCAAAAATGAAATGCTTGCTCCAAAGCAAGAAGTGAGATTCTTCATACTGGCATACTGTTTAGTTAAACAGCTACATATTAAAACAACAACAGCAGCTTTCAGTCCCTCTATGGAATATTTTCTGACAGTGCCTGTTATGACAAAGACAGACCCAGTCAGAATGGAAGGCTGAGAACTTCATGCCCACCAGTGGAGAGCATAAGCTTTATATAGCTATAAAAATGGAATTTGTAATTCATTACATTTCTACATTTTATGTAGATGTTCCAGATAGTTTTCTAAATATTTTGAGATGATACAAAAAGCTGAAACACAAATCCATGTATTTCCATTGCTGTGTTATAAAAACACACTGAGGTGTGTCAGGTAATGATAGGACTAGGGGGAATGGAAAAAAAATAGAAATGGGTAGATTCAGATTGGATGTTAGGAAGAAGTTCTTTGTCATGAGGGTGGTGAGACACTGGAACAGGTTGCCTAGGGAGGTGGTAGAAGCCTCATCCCTCAAGGTTTTTAAGGCCAGGCTGGATGTGGCTCTGGGCAACCTGATCGAGTGTGAGGTGTCCCCATCCATGGCAGGGGGGTTGGAACTACATGATACTTGAGGTCCCTCCCAAGCCTAACAATTCTATGATTCTAAAGAAATTTGTTTCACACCAAGTAAACTTATGCACAAGCTTTGATAAAACAAGTATACAAATAAATAAACAAAAGCAGAATCAAGAAGACACATCTTTACACGTGAAAATTTAAACCAGAACTGGATTTGATGGTTAGTTAGAACAACAGTCATAAATTTAAACCTAAGCAAGCTATAATTTCATGTAACCACTCTATAATACATCTACTTGGAAAATTGGGATTTTCTAGTCCTCTTCCAGGTTAATACATTTTGTAGCTTCAAGAGTAGCTTTTCCTCAATGAGAATCCCTGCAAATAACAGCTTTAAAGCTTTATGTTCTGTGCACTACAGGTTGCCCTCATGTAATATTGCTAACAACAACGCTGCCTTTTTACAGAGAAACTCCAAGAACGCATTTCAAAACTACTAATCTTAATGAAAGAACCTGCAAAATAACCTAAACCTTACCCAGTGGACCAAAGTTTCTTCTTTCCTGCACAATAGCATGAAAAAAGCAAAGGCCAAACAGCAGCTTTTGCCACATTTCTGGCTTTTGGCAACCACTGAAGAAGCCAGGGTCGGAGATGGGGTCGTTAAGGTACGATCGAAGAAGGTTCACTCTAACTCCTTTTGGAGGCTCATTTGTCATTTTGATGCCATTCTGGAGGATACTAACAGGAAACTTTTCTGATGGATAACTAGTTAACCACAACCTGAAAAGAATTTTTAAAAGCACATTATCAAACAAATCCTCAATGCTGACAAATCCTCAGTACTGATCTGCAGAAGGCGAAGGTTTTGCTACTTGCTTAGCTGCAATGATAACATCTAAATCTGTTCTGAAATGCAGGCATAAAATAGCTTACATTGGACAGGTAGGAAAGATGACACCCTAATGAGGTATCTTTATTTTACCACTGCACAGAGACAATACAAATGCTATACCTGGCTGTTGACACAGAAGAAGTTGCATTTCTTTTTACTAGTGCCTTCAACGAAATAGTCCAGTTAGAAAGAGCAAAACATTCAAACTCCTACCTGAACTTCTCATTGGTATTCTCAGGTACTATAACTTCCTCACAGATTTTTTCCAAAGCAGGCATCCAGCTAGTGGCAAGATGGCAGTTTTGCAGTACTACCCAGGTTCCATCACTAATAGCCTGATAAATCATTTTGGCTGCTATTGGGCCCTGGCCCTGTCCAAGTGAAATAGTTTGAGTGCTTGCACCTCCCATGCCAACATCATCAGCAAATTTTAGCAGACCTGCAATGGCACGTTTCACACATGTAAACAAAGACAAAGTCTATTAGAAAGTGAATCTATGCTATATCCATAATTTTTGTGGTCTAAAAAGCAACTAAATATGCAGAAGTTCAATATTTTATTCAGTTGGAAATACCACCACCACTGCAATCCAGCAGCAGTATCAAATGCTGGATCAGTCACTGTGTTTCTGAGGTACATGCTAACATTTAGGTGTATAAAGCAATACAAAAAAGAAAGGAAACCCACCAAATACTAGCCAGGTTAACTAGCCTGTCTTCTCCTTTTGCTCACTTCCAGCCTGCACTACCAGCTCTCTACTCTCTCTGTTCCATGGGTACAATTATTTATGGGAGCTGAGCTGGAAATTGGATCTTAAGATCTGGTTAAAAATAACCCTCTTACTTTGCCATCAAAACCAACACCTTCTACATAAGGCTCCATGTTACAAATCTTTTGGCAGAAAACCAGGGTTAAAAATAATCTGGGTGGTTATTTTTTTTAAAGGACATTTAACAGATGTGTTTTAAGTGTGGTCATCGACACCATTTAATTAGTAACTCAGAGGGAGGAAACTTTCTGGAGGAGGGGTTGTAACAAATACTGGGGCAAGTCCCAAACA
Source organism: Melanerpes formicivorus (assembly GCF_026170545.1). NCBI lineage: Eukaryota > Metazoa > Chordata > Aves > Piciformes > Picidae > Melanerpes > Melanerpes formicivorus. The sequence continues at coordinate 8,122,208 of NW_027142366.1, read as the reverse complement.
CCCACTGAAAGAATTGTAATGCAAGCATAAATTATAAATTGGTCTGGATGTTACAAGCTGTTGGATCTCTAAGCTAGACATTTCATCACCCTCACGCCCATTCCACCCCCTACCCGTTTTAGCATCATTGTTTATATACAAGGTTTGATATTCCATCATTTCTGTACTGTGCTTAAAGACACTTTAAAGACCAAATGAAAGGACCTACAGTATCATCAGTTCAGTTACACTCAGTGACCCTTAATCAAATCAAAAAAGATTCAATACCAATCTCACCTGCCATAGGATCAGCACCTGGTGACAATACAAAAATCAAAGGGGCACAGCAATTTGAATCACTGTAACTTCTTCCAAGATCAAAAGTAGGTGGATCAATAAATGTCCTTCCCATATTTTCCACAATGAACTCCTGCACTGCTGGAATAATTTTGTCTGGTCTCAAACATCTGAGAATAACCATGCGGTCTAACCCCACCAGCCTGCTCCAGGTATCTGGGAAGGCTTCCTCATGGGGTCTTACAGAGTCGTAGATTAGTTTCCACTTTGAAGAATTCTCTCTTACATGTTCCATTAATCCCTGGAGGTTTGTCAAACTAGATGCACGTACAAGCTCAGCCCATGACTTGTCAGACAGCCAGTCTGGAGCTGGATTGGGGTAAGGATTATCAAGAGCAACCCCTCCTGTCAGCAGGAAATGCCAAACCACATCATCTATTTGGCCTTTTCCCTTCATGATGCCTACTGTCAGCAGTAAGGAGAACAGCAGCTTGTCCTTTTCAAAGAGTGACCGACACACGTTGTTATAGATGCTTATTGTGAAATGCTCAGTTATATTCTTAATTCTCTCTTCTAGATGTTCACTCTTTTTGCTTTTAGCAATAGACTGAACATACAAGTTAAAGAACCAAATCAGTGAATACTGGTACATAGGTTCAATGTTTGCCAGGTCAGAGATGCAGAAGAAGATAACAGCTGAATGAACAGCAACTGGCTTATACCCCATTCGAGTAGAATCTATTTGCATTTCAGTTACAGAGGAAACCTTTTGCTTTTCAGAGATTTCTTCAGATAACTCTTTGGAGGAAGACAAAATATTAATGGCTGTTTCATCTTCTAAGATGTTTCCTTCTGAACTGGAAAGGACCTCTAGGATTTTATCTTCTATTTCCTTCAGTTGTTTCTTGTTGGCTGCACTTTCTATAATCAGTTTATTTTTCTTTTCTTCTAGCTCAGGCTTTTCCTCTGCAGCTACAATTCCAAGAAGCTGGTCCTGAAGACCTAAAGGTGTAATCATGAAGTTGAGTAGACAAACTTTCACAGCCACCTCAGGAAGATAATGAGGATTTCTTAAGCAGGTTGTTATGTAAAACCTGAAATCTCTTGAATATTCAATTATATTTTCCCCTAATTTCATGTATTCTACTCCTTGTTGTTTGAATGTTTGCTTTAATAAAATGGGTTCTATGAAGGCATCTAGCTCTTCACCAATATTTTCCAGCAAGACTGGTGTTCCAAGCTGAACAGCATTTTCCAGTGTCCTCACATAATGTGCATCAGACAATTTGATAACTGACAGCCTGTTAGTTTTCTCCATGTTTTTCACCCACTTGTTAGCTTGCCTTTGAGGATCTATCATTAAAGCCCATCTTCTGGAGTTAGACACAATCACGCCATTGTCAATGGAAAAAGAATCAACTGGCAATCCAGCAATCTGCCACGCACGGATTTTGACTGGGTCCCCTAAGGTATTACTTAAGCTAAAATCACTGGAGCATGGGATCTTCTTCTCTCTGCACAGGACTTGCCATTTCTCTTGACATTTCAGGCGGTAATCAACAGTGAAGGCTCCCAAATAAGCCACGGTTCCTGATGACAACAACACATCTCCTATAAGGTCTGTGTACCGAATTCCTAATACCCGTGCAGCTTCTGTCCACCTGTCTTTCTCTCCGCCAAGACCACTAATCAGCTGTTCAGCTCTCACAAGCTTCTCTGAGCACAGCTCAATATTGCTTTCCAGTTCTCTCTTCCGCTCGTTCATCTTGTCCAACTCATCGTTCAAAGCTTGGAGGTGATCAACTATCTCCTTAAGTTCTGCTTGTTTTGTTCTTAGCTTCTGCATTTGAACATCCAGCAGCTCCTCTGCGGCTTTCAAACGTTCGCGCTTCGGGCCAACCACTTTGGCAACGCGATCGTACACCTCCATGGCTCGCACCCACTTGCACAGCCCTTCACAGGCAGATGAAACATTTTTTATCACAGCTGGTTGAAAATCTGGATGGTCAATAAACCTCTCTCTAATTCTCTTCATTATAGCAGGAGGAATATTATCCTTGTCATAAGTCTTCAAGCTCTCAAGGAATTTCAGATCTCCAAGAAGTTTTCTAGATGATCCCCAATAGTCTTCTATCATTTTACCTATGTTGCAAACAGTACTAACATTAGATTTAAAACATGCATATTCAGACTGGGAAAAAAAAAAAACACACTTGAAACTTAGTATGAAAAAAATAACACAAATTATTTTGCAATTAAATTCTATTATGCAGCCACTGTTACCTAGTTTAGTTAAAGAAATTCAGCCAGGAACTTCAGTATCACTAACCTATATCCTATTTATGGATTACATATTTGTTCTAAATCAACCTAGAAAAATAAGGGGGGAAAGAAATTACTATCCAGCCTTTCCCAGCATAGCTTACTAGAAAAATCAGTAACTATTTGGAAAGGCATGTGGATAATTCTTATTTTCAGTTATGAAGGGTTGAGCTGTTGGGGGCATGAGATAGAAGAAGACAAGGAAAAAGGTTTCTTTCTTCTCAAATCCTGTGCAATCCCACAATAACAACATAACCCATGCAGGAAGAGCTTGTTAGTGTCTTTACCTATGGTGGGAGTATAGCTACCATTCTGTCTCCCAGCACAACTGATAAAGTTTGGTAGCAGGGTTTAGAGAGGAAAATATGGTGAATGGTGCACAGTACACCTCCAGCTCCTGGAGCTCCTAAAAGCAATGCAAATCTCAAGACTGGGTCAAAGCAAGTTGAGGAGAAGACTTCGTGGTGGTGACTGTACAAAGCCTGTACAACAGCATCAAGCAAGGGCAGTGTGCTACAATGGCAAAAACTACTCCTAGCTATTCAGTGTACTTAGAAGGCATTGCTAGCAAAATGCGTTGATAGTACACATGGGTGCACTCACACCAGAAGCACTTCACTAGTACAGGACAGCAGTGCCCCAAGCATTCCTAAGGCAGGGATAACAAATAACTGCATCATTACCACTGCCACTTGGATCAGGTTTCCTTTCTGCTTTAACTCCCTTCATGACACAGATACTCTCCATGACGAGCTTAACAGGACCAGGTGGATTCTGCATGGATTTCACAAGAGAGATGTCTGAAGGATTCAGGGTATCAAGAGCTGCAAGTGCTGCCTCCAAAGCTGGCATGGCCTCAGCAAGGTCTCCTTCACATTCATCCTGTTAAGACATTGGGCAGAAGTCTGTAAACCTTCATATAATAGCAGGTCCACAACCTGATTATCCTGCTACAGCACAGCCTCAGAACCTCCTCTGCTTCTAAGTACCTAATAGAAAGATTTCACAACATCATGTCTCTTGGAGAGAAAGCTACTTTCAGAATTTGTCTGCACAGTTTAAAGAAGGAAGATTTGCAGAGAAATTAGTAACTTCTGTAAGTTGAACTGGTAACTGAAAAAGCCAGACAAGCTTTCAAGATCAAAGTTCCTCTGGACTGACAAGAAGAATTAAAATACAAGTTAGATGCAGTTTTTCTTACTTAAATCTTACAGTGATGAGAAGGTGAAAAAAAAATGTGTAGCTTAAATTCCTTATCAGGTACTCTGATCTCAGTAATTATCTACCTTATCTATCACTGACTAGCTTGGGAAAAAAAAATAGCCTGGGGAATTCTGCAAGTTCTTATAGGAAATTCTGTGCTTACAGACATCTGGCTCTGGCAATATCTCTTTAGTTCTGCCTAACAGGGCTCCATGCAGCACTATGCCAAATTAGCTCAGCTACCTCTAAACAAATTGTCTTTGGGCCTGGATACAGTATAACCTCCTTACTGACTCTCCAGAGAAGAACATGTTAGTACAGAAATAACAGCTATGCAGCTTTTGGGATGTGAAGTAGAAAGGGAAGCTATGCAGTACCATGAGATACAGTCATACTCCAAACAGCCAAAATTCACCTTGTATTAGGAGTGTTGTCATTTCTCACAGCTTTGTTACTTTAAGAGCTTAGATTATCCCATTAAAACATCATCACAACTGCCATTTACTTGGAAAGACTTGGAACGCTACCTTAATAGCTTGAGCAGCAGCTGCTGCTTCATTTGCCTCTCTTTCATCGGCTGCCACTAGTTCCTTCTTTGCATCTACTTTAGTAGTCTCCTTTTCAATCTGGATCATCATTTTGTCCGTTTCTGCAGAAGTCTGAATCAATTCAGGCTGAAGGGCAGTCAGTTCTTTCTGCATCTCTGCAACCTAAGGAACAAAACAGGAAATGTAGAAAATACCTGTGTAAGCATTGAGTGCATTTCATAACTTGATGTCTTAGGAAGGAAGATCAGAGGATGATGTATTAACACAATCTAAAAAGGGACACTTGATCTACATAACTATAAATAGTTCTCTTGCCTGTTTTTACTAAGAGCTGTTTTATTTAACTGAAAATATTTTATCATCCATGCAATATGCTTGCTTTTTTATGATCCATTTCATTTCAATGATGAGAAATAAATGATGTTTAGTTTTCTTTTCTCACAGTCAGTTTCAGTTTATGGAACTCCAAGTAATCCTTTATTGCACAGGTAGAAAATAAAATCCAAAATAAACTTGGAAAGAAACATAGAACTAGTGACAGCAACAGCTGCAAACTGGATGTACCTCTTCATCCAGCAAATACCTGGAAGCCCTTTTCCTTTGCATCTTGGAAAGTTCAACACCTGGATCACACACAAATTTACCTGGAACCTACTGGGAATCTACTCAGGAATTAATATGTATTATTGTCTTACAACATTCTTCAAGTTCTCCCCTGTTTGGTAAGGGGTAAGAGGTACTACAATGCTGAGGCATGGATTCTCCATACAAGGTTTTGAAAGATGACATTTGTAAGATTTCTTCCTTCAAAATTTGGTAAGTACCACCACTTTCATTGAGCTTTCCATTAAGTGCTATGAATGCCACAATCCAAACTTGTCTACTACCATTTCTTAGAAGGACTGAGCAATAATATAACTTTTCATGATGACTTTCTATAGGACCATGAATATAGTGAAGAGGGAATTTAGTAAGTTTCATTTGTATAAGCTTTAATCAGCTTACACAGACCCCATCCTACAGTATGCATATGGCACACAATCAATGTCTACCCAAAACTTACTTGTAAAGATGCAAAGTCCAGTTTCTGAAGTCCTGCAAGATAACGAGTTCTCATCGTGTCGACTTCCTGCCTCTTGCTATTCAGCAGAGTCTTAAAGGTAAGAACCAGTTCCAGGTACGAAGTTGGTGTCACGTAGTTGTGTCTTCGCAGCACGCTGTAGTAGCTGGTGGAGAGCTCTCTCACACTTTCTTGGAAATACTGGCACATTGACACAACCCTAGAGACAATTTTTCCCCATTACTAGGAAAACACAGTCTGTCTGTATGTTAAACACGAAGAAACTACTCTAAGTTTATGAAAATGTTTTAATGTTAGTGAAGACAGAATTCTTTTTTCATAGTATCATAGTATCATTCAGGGTTGGAAGAGACCACAAGGATCATCTAGTTCCAAACCCCCTGCCATGGGCAGGGACATCCACATTAGATCAGGCTGGCCAGAGCCTCATCCAGCCTGGGCTTAAACACCTCCAGGGACGGGGCCTCAACCACCTCCCTGGACAACCCATTCCAGGGTTTCACCACTCTCATGGTGAAGAACCTCCTCCTCACATCCAGCCTGAATCTCCCCACCTCCAGCTTCATTCCATTCCCCCTAGTCCTATCACTACCTGAGATCCTGAGAAGTCCTTCCCCAGCCTTCCTGTAGGCCCCCTTCAGATACTGGAAGGCCACAATTAGGTCACCTCGGAGCCTTCTCTTCTTCAGACTGAACAGCCACAACTCCTTCAGTCTGTCCTCATAGGAGAGGTGCTCCAGCCCTCTGATCATCCTTATGGCCCTTCTCTGGACACGTTCCAGCACCTCCACATCCCTCTTGTAATAGGGGCTCCAGAACTGGACACAGTACTCCAGGTGGGGTCTCACCAGGGCTGAGTAGAGGGGGAGGATCACCTCCCTCGACCTGCTAGCCACACTTCTCCTGATGCAGCCCAGGATCTGATTGGCTTTGCGGGCTGCAAATATTTTTAACTCCTTTCAAAGAGGGGTCTGATTTTCAGCAACATCAGTTACATAAACCTAGAAAGCTTTGATTTGCATTGAAATCTCAGAGTTGGTTTAGCTTTGTCAGTTTATGAGGACAGCTTCCTGATCAAGTACATTGGGGGCACAGGGGGGAGGGGAACAAAAATTTCCTTCTTATGTTTCTTGATAGCTAAGCACATACTCTTTTCTAATGTCAGCTTCGAGTTCAACATCCTCTAAAAACTTGTTAGCAACCATCTCCAAAGCATCTGTAGGCCAGGTTTGGAACCAATCAATGGTGCAGCAGTTTATCAGTGACGGGAACATCCGTAATCGATTCCGAAATGCATCTCCAATAGGACTCATGGCTAGAAGAAAAGTCACAACTGTTACCTAAGTTTGTATGCAGTTAGAGAGCAGAAGAAAATAAGCCTAAGGAAAAAACATTCTGAGAAACAACCCAGTGTATACAGACCTAGGACAATGTGCAAATTTTTCTTCACCCTTTCAATAAAGAAATTGTACATAGCAAGGGGAGTGGCTTCAATTCTCTTGTTCTCCATCCTTGCTGCACCTTGCATTTTCTCCACAATTTCAGCTTTCTCATCTGTTGCAAAGATATTGGGCACATCACCGGTGTTTAGAAGCATGTTGATATCTTCTACTAATGCTTCATCCTTTATTTGACTGTCACAAAACAAAAAGGCCACATTCTTGTTATCAGCACCCGCTTTCCGCATGACTCGTTTAACGTCATCTTTCCACTCATTGATTCCGTAGGACTTTGTCATTTCAATTTGAAAGAGGTCAAAGGAATTCATGAAGGTGGCCAGCTTGGTAGCACTTTGGCGACCGCTCCCACCAATCCCCACCAGCAACAAGTGTCCATTGTCCTGTTTCAACACCCTGCATATCCTTGAGATATGCTCAATAGCAAACTTGAACATCACTAAAGACATGGGTGCTTTGCTGGCGGTATTGTATTCCTCAAGGTAGTATTCCATCACAGCTGTTAGTTTCTGTAAGTCTGTGATTTCATCATACACTTTCACATTGCTGTCTGGATCCAAATAGTCTCCAAAGAACAGGCTGCGAATATTATCATCAGAGATTTCTCCAGTAGGGGAGAGATGACTCAGTACCTAAAGAAAAGACAAGAATCAACAGATGATTCAAACTATTAGAGAACTGTTTTCCTTACAGTCATCATCATTCTTATGTGCATAGTAACAATATTGTGGGAAGCAGTGTTTTCCAGCTATTTCAGTTACTACCTTAGTTTGGAAAATCACACAAAAAACACCTAACTGGGGGATATGCTGTAGGCTGGCATACCAGCTTCCACACAGGCATAGCTCACAGAGATTTTGCTGTCAAATAGAAGAAGAGTGCCCAAAATGCTACTAGGAAAAATACCCACTACTCCCATTGACTCATCCAAATATTAACTCCAGCAAAAGCCCAGATAAATACTGTGTAAGACATTTATCCCAGATAGTCCTCTGTACTAACACAGGATCCTTTTGAAGTTGGGAATCATTCGAACATGAAGCAATTTGGACTGACCACGAATATGCATAGTACCCCATCCTGAACAGAAGACCATCCACACTTCTTAAATGCATTGATCAAAATCATTCCAAATGTGCCCAGTGATAATTCAGTATTTCTGAAAATGCATTAGTCTCAGTCTTGGTTCCAGCACACTACCCAAAAATACCTTACTGAAGCTCTGCTTGAAGCTATTTGATGTTGTCTCTTCTACCATCTGGAAGAATGCCTTTCTGTCTTCCTCATCAACTAAGCGATCATAGAAAACTCGGTAAACCTCATGAATCCAAAGTCTGATCAGTTTATCTCCATCCTGAAAGTATAAGTAAAAGAAAACAGGTAAGTACAGCCCAGGTAGGTTTTTTGGGTTTTGGCTGGCTGGTTTTCAAAAAAAAAAGAAGAAGAAATGTCCATCTGGACCCTGCTGTATCTTGTACTAAACTCAGTGTGAATCTTTCATTTCCAAGCCATCCAGCACATGGCTCAGCATCTGCTAACTTAATTGGCTTCCTCACCTATTTACCATCTTGTCCTTCCTGCCAATACAAACTGGGACTCCTATGCCAAATCATTTTTCTCTGCTATATCAAATCTCTCCACATTTCCAACATAAAGAATAAACCTTTCAATGGTACAACTCATGGGCTCTAGCACAAGCTCAGCCCAATACTGTTGCTGGATAAGATTTCCGCTGACTAGCTTGTAGCTGCTTTGTTCTGTTTCTGCACCAAAACCATTCACCCAACAGAAATAAACCTTTTGACATTCTCTTAACATTTTACTGAAATGAATAAAAAAGTAGAAATACTAGAATAATACACATCTATCAGTATTCATTTGTAGCTTGTGACAACCGGCAAACTCAGGGCTAAATTACTCACTCTTGTTCAGTGATGAACCTGCCATTTGTGAAAGAGGGAGAGTGAGACTTTACCCATGTTTGTTTCTTTTGTATGTTTAGTTTGCAGGTTCAGAAGGAACTATCTGACTTGATATACAGGTCTTAAGAGATGGGCCTTGGACCTCTGAGCCCAACTGTAACAAGTAAAGAATAATGCCAAATGAGAGTTGTCTCTTTCAGAGACAGACAGGAAATATATTGCAAGGTATTCAAGGGACTATCCTGAATTTAAACCTAGTAAATCTATTGAAATCACAGCTCATGCATTTTGAGATGTTTACTCACTGATACTATAAAACTAATTTACTTTTGCCATTGCTCTTTCTTACAGCAACATCAACTACAACTTACTTGCAAATGAGTGTGTGGACAGAGCAGCACTCCTTTAATGACCCTGGAAAAATCCCGTAGATTGAAGACGTAGTGGGATTTTGTAGGAGTTGGGAGAAAATTAGCGACTGCCATCTTATAAATCACCATTGTGGCTTGGACCATCATCTTCCCCAGCCTTAAGAAGGAAAAGAGATAGAATTTTAACTTCTGCTGATAAACCACAGGAGAAAAGGCAACACAAAAGTGTTAGAGGGAAGATACCACATTACCTTAGAAACACAGCCTCAAAGCCTTGGCTGAAGTGCCAGTCAGCGATGGCAGTAAAAATCTTGCTTAGTACATCGTCATCGAAAGAATGCATAGACACAACATTCAAGTGCCGTGTGAAGCGCCCTGTAATACACACAAAAAGATGCAGAAGGATTTAGGGACGCCCAAACATTTTTCCACGTTTCAGCTAGCATATTCTAGGACTGACTGTCACTCAGCAGCACTGCTTGATTTTGTTTCTGGCAAATTTCCGCCCCAGCAGCAAGACAAAAGAAAAATAAACTGGGTTTTGCTTTATATCAGCATTTCACTTAGAGTAACTGGGTTTACTATGAGAAACATGAATCTCCATTACAAGACTATCAGAGAAACAGAACCTCCTTTCTGATGATACCACAGGAATCATGGACTTGCAGGCTACATGACTGTAAGTAAATGCAGGCAGCTGATCTTAGCAGCAGGAAATCCATTTTCAGAAGAGGACTCTCAGACATGGCAAGAAGATGTATTTCCTTTGTTTTCCAAAGAGTAGAAAATGGGAAAAGTGTCCAATTCTCTAATTTTAGAATTATTTTCATAATTCATAGTTCAATCAACATTTACAACATTGTTTGTAAAGCCAATTAAACTCTACTTGGAAAAGGCACAGATTGAACCTGGAGCATACAGACTTCTCTTTGGAATGACACAGCCAGTGAGTATACCTAGAGGGATACAGCCAATGTAGAATTTGTCATCACCAAAAATGAACCTGCCCCTTAACATCAGTCAGTTAGATAACCACTTGGCAAAGTCATACATTTCCTACCTGTAATATCATTCCTGCCTCCTCCAGGTGGACCCATTGCTGAAACAAGCAGCACATCCGTGATGCTAATCTTGGATGTATCTTTCGTGTCATACCAGTGACCATGATCAATCCATTGCCTGAGAAGCTCAATAGGTGGCTGGGCTCCATACACTTCCTTTGCAGGCATGTTTAGGTCATCTATGGAGAACATAGGCACCAAATAAAAAAACCTCTCATCATTTAGGAAGTACAGTTTTATTAGAATAAACCTTTATTAGAATAAACCAAACCAGGTTGGAAGGGACCTTCAAGATCATCATTTTCTTTCAAAGCTGAGAACTATAGAGGTAGAAAAAGATTGCTTCCCATGAAACTAACCAGAATCAAATGACACTAGACTTTGCAGACATACCTAGAAGTGATGGTTTAACTTGGTGTGGTTGCTAATGCTGTTTTTTGTGTCATGCTGCAACCCTATGACCTATTCAGTAAACTACCACAAAGAGCTAGAAGCCCTTCAGCAGAGGGCAGTGTTAACCCTTCCTTGGATGCCTGAAAAAAGCCCAAGAGCACTTAGGCAATCCAAAATTACTAGGTGCAGTAAGTAATTGCCTTGGCCCAAAGCCAGAATGAAGATAATATAAAACCCCCTGAAAAACAGTCTTACCCACAAACATTATAGCTTTTTTTCCCAAAGGAGGTCCAAATAATCCTTTTCTTCTCCTGTCTAGCTTGGACATAATAATGTCCTGGGTTTGATTAGCAGAAGTTCTTGCAGAGAAGTTGATCAGGCTGGGGATGTATTTCTGCTTTGGAAGCTGTAGCAGGAAAGTGTTTGTTATAGCTGTTTTTCCAGTGCCAGTGGGACCCACAAAAAGCAAAGGGACATTATGCTCCACATATGTTTGAAGAAAAAACATTTGTCTGGCAGTCTCCATCGTTGGAATGATCAGCTCAGATACCTGTTACACACAAAAACACAACAGCACATGAAACCAAACACCTACTATCTTCAGCAACACAAATATTTACAGGCACCTACAGGAAGCCTGGAGCAAATTTGCATTCTTAAAAAATTCATTTCTCTGAAACCTTTGGCTGTAACTAGGTCCTGGCAGACAGTATGGCTCCACTTGCTGTTCAGCATTTATACAGTAAATAGCACAATCAGTATTATCTATAATATGGTTCAGGGACACTATACAAAGCCCAGAAGAACTTCAGGGTTAAGGATAGCTTCATTCTGTTCCCCTGCTGTTCTATGGATAGGAACAGTGCCATGGATTTTTTTTATCTCTTCTGCTTATCATTAGCAGCTGTGCACTACACATCAAGAAAACATTTTGGACAGCAGAACAAAATGTAATCTACCTCTATCACATACTTAAATAGACTAGACAGTTGTAATTATAATGGAATGAAAAGCTGAACAAATATCATTTATCTTGCTATTTTATCTGCAGAATAGGTACTTCCTGTCGATCTCTGCAGTGCTTCCCTGCCATCAAAATGTGAGTGACTGTTTAGAAACTGAGGGGATTTGGGACTCTCAATACCGCTTTCCCTATCCTGAAGACGTAGTAAGCCTTTTCACTTGGTTTCTGTAGCTTGTACTATAACATCATGATATCAACCACAGAAAATGAAAATGAAGGAACAGAAATTTGGGCTTTGCCTTTTTCCTACTGTGACTTCCCCAACATTAGATGCTCTTACAAAGACAAAAGAAGAACAAAATATTTCAATCCAGCCAACCTCAGGGCTCCTTGTCACCTGCAGTGCTAAACTTCCAATGTTGATTATACTAGAATTAAGGCAAAGCATGAAAAGGAGCCTGCAGAGATTAATGAACAGGAGCAGATCAAACATTAAATAGTAGAATGAGAGCTAGCTAAGATAGTTGATTTACACAGTCAATTCTTTTCTAGAGTGAAAGAGATCAGTGTGAACCTTAGCCCCAGGAGAGAGAACTTGTTCTTCTTTTGTGATGTACTCCATCCACATGTTCCACTGCCCACCGCCATGCTTGTGAAAATAGAAGTCATAAACACTCCCTGTTAATTGAAAAACACAGCAAAGGAAAGACCACTGATTAAAGAATGAAAATAAACTTCAGTCATCTTAGTGTGAGATAATGAAGGCTTTCCAGTACATGACATTCCCTTCCCCCCCCACTGCCATTATCATCATTGAATTGTTTTAGGTCAGATTGAGCTACAACATTTGAGTGTAATATGAGGCATATGCTACTCCTGGTTAAAAGAGCAAGGAAAGAGCACCCACTGTGCAGCCCAAGGCCTGGCAGATGGTGGCTCTGCTGCAGACTTAGTATCCGCCAGGCACTCTATTCTCCCCTACAGTGCTGGGTTTTCTTGTTGCTTTATAGAAGGCCACCAAGTAGAGTCATGAAGAAGCACCTTTTTCTGGGAAGATGTGGCTTTTGCCAAGCTTCACACTTGTAGGACGTGGGTTTTCATCATTCATTCCTGTGAGCAAGTTGCGGTAAAACAAATCAAATTTCTTCCTGCTGTCTGCATCGATGATCCCACCGACTGTCCACACCAAAGCAAAAAGGAAAAGCCCCTGCAGCCACAAGGTGATTTGCTGACTAGTCATGCTTTCCTTCTCCTCTTCCCCAGATTGCTTTATTTCATCTAAAACACACATTTTGAATGACAGTTAAATGTCAGCAATAACCACAAACCCCAACTCAAAATACATTTGTGCAAGAGCCTTCTGAAACAAGCTGGGAGCTTTTTTTTTCAGCGGAACAAAACCAATCTGCAGAGCCAAGGTCTTGTCTGTGAAATATTGTTTACAAGTTAAAACAAATGAGAAGAAAGATATTTACAAAGGGTCCTAATTCTTTTCTTCAGGTGCTAGCAAACAGCAAGCAAATAAATGGCATACACTCACAAGGTTGCATTCAGCTTTGTAATGCCACCAGTGCCCAAATGCTCTGCATGCTAATCAAAGCACTGCTGTTAATGCTGGTCACTGAGAAAGGACTTCTGTCATGCAGTCTCAACAGTAAAGGAATTCCTTAGGTATTTCTCAGCATCTGAGAATGAGCATCTTGTTATGGGACACAGCAGGGGAAAAAAAGAAATATTGAAGTAGGAATAACAAGGCTTAAGGCACTTACCAAGCAGGCAAGTAAAGAGTTTCATCAAGCTATAACTCAGATGAATAGAGGATGTTTGTACAACAGCTTTGCAATGAAGGTGAATAAACTCTAAACAGGGCTGGACAAGCCACATAAACATGTCATTGACCTGCCAGGAGAAAAGGAAGTGGCTTTAAACAATACAGGAGTTGCCATACTTCCCATTGCCCCTGAATTCTCTCAGTAAAACACAAGGCATCAGAAGTTCCCCAGGTCAGCAAAGGGAAGGTCAGGAATAGGCCTGTGTGGGGCAGTACTTAAGTGATCACAAAAATCACACCATCATTACCTGATAGTGAACACAAGTTACTTCTGCCACAGAGCATTTCTCAAGCTGAACTCTAGAGGTCTTACACAGAGGGATGGGTTTCAAAACTTTTGGACTTTTCCTCTATTTCCAAGATTCCATTGCTAATTTTCATGGCATGTCCATGCACTTGCAGCAACATTTGATACTCATCACTATGGACTAATTTACAACATCCTGTAGGAAACCTAGGACACTCTTAATCATGAAAGTACTTCAAGAAGTTTGTTTCTGCAGGCCTGCCTTCAAATGGGAAAGCTGTGAACATCACCTTAAAAGTTAATCATCTAAATTAGACTTAAGTAAAACATGAAGTCTCGCACCAGCTGTCGGTGTTCTTCCTGCAGGTTTGAAGGCAGTGTATTCATGTAGGAATCCTTCAGTGGCTTCCAGCCTAACTCTTGCGGGTCCATATAGATCATACCACACCTGGGAAGAACAAATAGCTATGGTACAGGAATAGATGAGCAAGGTGGATCAGTTAAGTTTCAATGCTTTCACATTACCTGCTGACAGTTGCTGGAGATGCCTCCTCTAAGTCCGCTGGCTCAAAGATTAAACTCATTTTTGAATTCATCTGAATTATTTCACCACTCATTAAGCACAGCTAGAAGAAAAGCACCATATAAACATGATCTAGTGCTGATCTAGTCAAAGCAATGTCTCCCATAAAATCACTGAATATTCTGCTTTGTGTCACTCCTCATTCACTCATTTGTGTTCTCATAACACATCTTTTCTGACCCTGTCTTAACTTCTCCATGTGTTACTAAAGGCCTGCAGAGACACCAGGAACAATGGTCTATCTTTAAATAACTCTGCAAGGAAAAGCAGCTCTGACCTGCAGGGTTTTTTAGTTAATGCATTCACTAAATAACTTCAACTAGTTCAGTTTTCAGTTACAGAACTGGGCTTGTGTATTTCAGTCTCCTAGAAGTGTCAATATAAAAACCTCAGTGAGAAACCTTATTTCAGTGAAGTAGGAGCAAGACAAGGCTCCTAGTGAGAAGTAATAGCTTAATGTCCTCTGTTAAAGCAATGCATATAACTGGGGGGAAAGAAATGCTTTTAAGCATATGAGCTTTTCCTGAGTCTCAGCATAGTAACAATATTGTTACTATTAAAACAATATACATTCAAGGTCACTTGCAAAAATCAGGCTACCTTTTTGTTATCATCCAGCACAGTGTTCATGTTCTCTATCCAAACTGCATCCACTGGGCCATCAAAAATAATCCACTTCCGATCATCTGTGGTAGAAGATGCTTGCTCTCTGAAGATGTTTGCAAGAACTCCATCTGCCCACTCATGGCTCACAGGATCAAAACTGCCATACAACTGTCCCATGGTAATTGCTTTGGGATTAATAACTTTGTATTCCACGGCAAATTCATCTGTGGATTTTGCTGCATAAAAAGATAAATAAATGAACTTGAGAATCCCATAGGTTAGTTAGATCCGGCGACTTACGCACAGAACAATATCCCTGAGGATCCTACTTTTGCTGCCCAAGGAAAAACCTCCAGATGTTTGGTAGCTGGGTAGCAGTAAATAAGAACTTCCATTACTTGTGCAAAAGCACAAAGTCCTATTTGCAAAAATCACACAGGAAAAAAAAAACAAAAGCAGAGTAGAATAGGTTTTATTTGTTCATGGGAGCTAGTTTTTGCAAGAGCATTATGCACAAGTACAATGCTTAAGAGCATTCATCAAAGCACAAAAACATTGGTATGTTTTACTACTGCAGTACAATAGGACAAAATACTTCTAGATAAATATATCAGACAAAAAAAAGAGGTCATTAATAGAAACCTTTCAGTGAAAAAACAAAACAGAATATAGCACATTTAACAACCTGGACATATCTCTGCAAAGATCAAAAACATCAATCTTGGAATTAACTTCATTTCATGAAGAGTCCGTGGCTGAACAAGGTTACCTGCACACAAATCACTGAGGGCTCCAGCTAGCACTTTGTAGGCGCAGGTCTTGCCACCCAAAGGATCTCCAACAATCATGAAACCGTGGCGCACCAGCATCATCTCATATATCTGTATTGGTGACAAGAGACTGACTCTTTAACACAGCACAAAAGCAAACATTGCATGTATGAAAATAGAGCTCTCTCCTGCACTCTGGTCCTGCAACAGGACAAAATATCAGCTAAATATCTACACTCTGTTAAGGCTGGTTGAAGAGTTAACCCAAAACAGAAGGCAGTCATATCATTAAGGCAGTTCTCACTGATAAAATTTAAGAAGTCACTGCCCTTGGACATCCTCCCATTCTCCTTGCTAAATGTCACGACATGTACATCACTGTACATAATAAAAGTGCATTAACCAGGCACTGCAGATCACAGCCTAGAGTAAAGCCTAAACTGAAACAAATGGTTTCCAGTGAAGCTAACCCAAAGGGATTGAAACCCCATTTCTGAGGATCTGCCATATGACTGCTCACATGAGCTGAGTTTGAACTGCAAGGATGGTAACTTCCTCGGTCATGCCACAAGGCTGGTATTTTCCAGTCTGTCTTAAATCCCTAACCAGTTAATACTACTTCCATTTCAATGACAGACAAAGCAGCACAAGCCCAGTCTGAACATTAGCCATAAGGTCTGAACGGCCATTGGAGGTGTCCCTCATGATCCTGCCCCAGGCCACACGTTTTTGTCTTTGCCATTACACTGTCACTAGGCCACATTACTCACAAGAAAAAAGAAGTTAGTCATTCTTTAAAAGGTCACTAATACTAGTAAATGGGGGACAAGGAGAACACAGAGCTGGAGCTGAAGTATAAGCAAGGGTGAGAAGTGTCTCAAGAAGACTGAAAGCAGAATTGAGAACAGAGCCTCACTCCCAGTCCAGAGTTCTCTTCACCAGGCTACGCTGCCTCAGCTAGTAAGAGATTTGGGTTAATTTCCTATCCTGAGCTATGAGACTTAAGATGTGGCTGCATGCATCAACTCCTTCACAGGCTGGCTAAATTGAAACAAAAAAAACCCAACATCATGAGCATGATTTTCACTCAGTAAAAACCATGCTCTTTGTAATATTCTATTAATAGAAACTCTCAGTTATTCATTCATGACACAGACAGTGAATGAGGAATGTTTCTGCTCTTATGCTTTTCTTCTCCAAAAGTAAATATGGAAACCCAAACCTGAATAATCTTCCCAATGAACCATGGAACTGGTTGAAGATTCATTTTTTTGATATTTTCATTTAGTGCCTGGACAAATAGGCCATAGTCAGGTGTAGGAAGAACCACTCCAGGAAAAAGGTCAGATATGATGCCCTGTTAAGGGAAAGACAGAATAGAACACAGATTACAAACAAGGAAAATTCTCCAAGGATAAAAATCTCCAAGTAAAGCTGAATGTCTTCAGCTGGACAAAGCTAACTTACAGGCAAACTGTAGCCATGAAACTATGAGACAGAAATGAGTGTCTGTACTTGTCAATACACACACTGATACTGTAAAAGGAAGCTTAAACTTCTGCAAGTTTGCCCCAAAAGCTATTACAGGAAAGGATGTGAAAGTAGTTGAAAGAATTTCAGTGATTAAATAGAAGAGTATCTGAAATTTCAGAGACATGATCCTGTGTGCACTTGTGCCCTAGCTTTTAGGTCTTTAATGTCAATTGCTCTGTAGCTTAACACAGCCTTGTTTTCTATTGAAGCAGCATGCAAACAGACACTTCCAGCATTGTCATTTGGACTTCACATTTCTAATCAGCCACAATTTAGTTGTCCACATCTCTTCTGCAGCACAAAGCCAGAATACAAAATTCAAATAATGGTTTCCATGAAGGAAACTGCACAAGGTGACTTGTAGCAAAATATATAAACATCAGGAGGAACTTTTTTATACTGAGGGTGGGAGAGCACTGGAACAGGCTGCCTGACTCCTTCTTGAGAGTCATTCAAAATCCACCTGGACACCACCTTGTGCAAGCTGCTCAAGGGTAACCTGCTCTGGCAGGAGGGTTAGACTAGGTGATCTCCAGAGCTCCAGAGGTCCCTTCCAACCCCTATCACTCCATACTTATGATCTTATAAAAGTTTGACAGAACCAATCCAGATCAATGTACTGAAATAACTCCACACTAATATGGCAGCAACTAGATCAAACTGTTCTAAATTAAGATCGCGACCCCTTTCCGTAGGTTCTTATAACTTCATCAGCACAAAACTTACACCAACCTGAGAGCTCACCTGAAACAATGGCACATCCTGTGCCAAGAATTTGGCCAAGTTAATATCCAGCAGAGCCCGAAGTAACAATACACTCTCATTTTCCGTTGGGTACTTCAGTTTTAAGTTCCCTGCTGCTGTCAGGACAGATTTAACAGCGCGCATTCCATAATCATAGTGATGCTGGGATGACAGCTGCTCAGAGCACAAACGGTAAGTGGCAACGATTTTCTGGGCAAGACTGTGGATGTCAAAATATCACATGTGGAATGAAAATCTCTCACCATAAAAGGAAAATAATTTTAAGTACCTACATATAGAAAGTAACTGCAGTGATTATCAAGATACCAGCTGCTAAGATTGCTGTCTACAGCTACCTGAAGGGAGGTTGTAGCCAGGAGGGGGTTGGTCTCTTCTCCCAGGAAACCGGCACCAGAAGAAGACACAGTCTCAAACTGCACCAGGGGAAGTTTAGGCTCGAGGTGAGGAGAAAGTTCTTCACAGAGAGAGTTGTTAGCCATTGGAATGTGCTGCCC
This sequence comes from Melanerpes formicivorus, assembly GCF_026170545.1. Lineage (NCBI taxonomy): Eukaryota > Metazoa > Chordata > Aves > Piciformes > Picidae > Melanerpes > Melanerpes formicivorus. Next base: position 8,103,781 of record NW_027142366.1, on the reverse strand, counting down.
AGGGAGGTGGTGGAGTCACCATCCCTGGAGGTGTTCAAGATGGGACTGGATGTGGCACTTGGTGCCATGGTTTAGTAGTCATGAGGTCTTGGGTGACAGGTTGGACTTGATGATCTTTGAGGTCTTTTCCAACCTTATTGATTCTATGATTCTATGGCCCCAAACATCTAAGAAGCAGAACTGTTGATTATGCTGTGCCATTTTGAAATCCTGTTTTACAAACATTTTCCAAATGATCCTGTGTAGAGGTCTGCCGACATGAGGTGGTAAATGAGAATTGAGGATAAAGCAGAAGATTTAAAAGTACTTTCTGGACAAACAGAACAGGAACAGCCTCCAGAATTGCATATCTCAAAGGCACATATATGACTTACAGAAGAATGAGGCCTATCAGACTCAACTGAGGGAAAATTCAGCACGGCTTACCTCCGAGAGTCCAAAAATCCCATTGAATAAAGTGAAATCTCTCCAATCAAAGCATAATCTGGAACCATCATGGCAACTGTTCGGAACAGTGCCTGTAAGAAAAAAGTAAGGTGCAAGCTTAGACTATGGAATATGGTAATAATTTGCACTTGCTTTACAAGAATACCAACTCCCCATAAATTCATGGACTTCTATATTCTCTATTCTATTCTCATGACTTGAGGAATCACTTTCATTCCATGAGATTACATTAGGATTGTTACTGGAACTGAGTGAGATCTTATCAAAAGGTTCAATAGGTCTGTGCTAAGCACAACACTTTACAGACAGTCACAATACTAAAGAACTATTAATAAAGGAAAAAGGAGCTGTTGTTCATCTCACTTTCATGACAGCCAAAGTAGCACATACTCCCATTAATATCTTGTAAAAGACTGTCCAAAAAATTGTGGCAAAGGTATGAAAACAATTAGGACCATATCAGTCTCTCTGCAGTCCTTCAGCAACTTGCAAAACTATAATAAACTGGGATTTGGATTGACAACTCACTGCAAAACAGGTTATTTTCCACTTAAAAGATAGCACAGTTAAAGCTGCAACCTGGGATCAGTATGGTTAGTTTGAGACCCTTCCGTGGATTTTGTACAATCTCAAACTTGCTTGGCAAAAAGCACAACAGAATGCACTTGAGTGGCCTGAGGTGTACTATTTGATTGCTGCCTTCCTTATTAGATTAGCCCAGAAGTTGTAAATCTTTTATAATTTCTACAAGAAATCAGGATTCCAGATTTACCTTCAGATTATCAGGCAGCTCAGCCCGTCCAGCATACCCAGGATTCATTGTGATAAACACAGCACAGGTAGGATTAAGAGAGATCTCTGTCCCTTCAAAGATGAATGTTTTGAGTTTATTCATAACAGCTTGCTGTATGCTAAGTATTTGTTGGGCAACCACAGATAACACTTCAACCTAATACAGACAGACGAAAGTGGAAAACATGAGACACTTGTAGACAATATAAACTGGGGGGGGTCATATTTTTTTAATGGCTATATTTTCATTCCTCCAGGTGAAAAAAAATCACCCTGTGCCAGATAACTGAGCCTGAATATTAGCTCTGCATTGAAGCAATCCTCTAGAAGTTGGTGCCACCATTCCTACATACCAAACAGAGGCTTCTAAAAGCCTCCACTGGGGGCTGAATGCAGACACTGCCTAAACGTAGACATGAAAGTGAAGTGGACAGGAACTCCCTCTGGAGGCCTCCAAAAGCACTTTCCTTTCACCTCAGACAACAAAAACAATTTAGGCTCTTCAAAAAGAATGATTTGGTCAGTGCCACAAACTGAGGGTAAATGTATAAAGAATGAGTAAGGCAGGGTAGCATCAATCCTAAGTGCTTTAGAGCACCAAGGTAATGGAATACTGGAAAATTAGAATGCTAACACTCAAATTCATTCAAAAATAAGTTAGAGCAGACAAAAGGAGAAATTAAGGTACTAAGAATACTAAACCATACAAAATAGAACTTCATGGAATTTCTACATTTAGTATTATTTACACACATCTAACTGCATCAAAATAAAATATAACTTATTCAAGGTCATCAGGGCAAAACCAAACCAAACTAAACCAAAATATAACACCCAAAGAACCAAAAACCAGAGAAAAACCAATGAGGGAATTTGATGTGTCTGGTTACACAGCTAGTTAACCAGGTCACTCAGTTAGTGACAATTACCTAGTCACCACAGCAACCCCTCCACTGGGATTTGTCTGTCCTGTGTTGGGCACAGATAAATGCAGCCCCACAGCTGAAGCTTGATTTCTCAAGAAGAGGGCAGTTCTTTCTCAACAAATGAGTGTCACATAGAAGAGAGGAAATTGCACAGGAAATTTTTTTTTTCCAGCTGAAATAAAGCAGGTCACAAGACTTCTGCAACACAGTGCAGGTAGGCAGGTGCTCCTACAGCAGGCAGCTGAGTACCCATTTGTGTCAGCAGTTATTGAAACAAAGAAGTGATACCATAAGTAAAAGTAGAAAATTTGCAATAATGCTGGCATGTCTAAATGTAAAGCTTCTGTGTCTTGAATTAAAGCTTCACCATTTTATCTGTCTGAGTTAAAACATTACCTCAATTCTGTTGAACTCGTCAAAGCAAGCCCATGCACCAGATTGTGCCAGGCCCTTAAAGAACTTGCCCATTGCCTTGTAATCCAGACCATCGGAGCAATTAAAGACCACACACTACAACAAAAACACACAGAGAACACCTCTCAGTGTTAACACAAGGGCCACCATAAAATTCATACAATAGGAATTATTGCTAATTTTGGATTACACCACCAAGATGCCATACTGACACAGTTCTGAATGTGTGCTTACTAACTATTTCTATGAATAAAAAAGCAGCATGTCACAAGTACTTGCTTAAGAACAGCATTCCAGGAAATAGCTACATATCCAAACATAAACAACACAAAGGAGAAAAGGTTGCACTTTGGCACCTGCTTAGCCAGTGCTTTTGCTAGATCTTTGGTTGTTTCTGTTTTGCCAGTCCCAGCAGGTCCTTCTGGAGCACCACCAAGATTTAATTTCAAAGCACCCATTAATGTCCTACATAAACAAGAACACAAACATTAGAAACAGTAATCTTTAACAGCAGATTGCTTTTGAAGGGATGAATAAGTATTTTTCTATACAGTTTCCCCTAGGAACAATTTACTTGCTCCCTACTCACTTTACAGCTTGCCCTGAAATAACCAGCATTGTCTCATAACTGATTCCCAGTTGTGGAAGCCCACATTCACCCTCTTGGCCTACAAATGATGTCAAGGCTTTTTATTACATATACCCATCCTGTATATCTGCAATTACACAAGCAAATGCACAATGCCAAAAGCAAAAGAGCAGAGTTTGCAAGAAGATGCATTTTCATCAAGTGGCATTCCTCATGACAAAAACTTGAAGCTGGCTTTATGAATAAAGTCAATCTTTAGAAATGGGAGAAAGCATAAAGATTGTATCACAAACCTGGGAACCACATTGCTCTCTGAGTGATTTTCACACTGAAAATGAGATCCCTGTTAACAATGGAGTCATCTGATTGTTTTACAAGAGCCTCACTCAAAGGTTTTGCCCCCAAATGCAGATATGGTGAACAGTCTGCTTGCACATTGCTTGCACTGAAACTACATCTGGAGTGGACTACATAGTCTTAGCTTAGACTGAGCTAATCCTAATGACAACTGCCCCAGTTTACAGCTAATACAGCAGCTATGTGGCTCTTTCAACACCACTGTGAATGCCAAAAGTTTCAGTCTTTGCCAACTCAGGCACTAACACAGACTCTACTATAAGTCCCTTCTACAAGACGGTGAGTTCACAGCTCAGTGCTGAAGTAAAAGATTTACATATGTACCACATATCTGCCTAGAGATACTACAAAAGAAAGATTTTCAAACCTTAGATTTAAAATTACATGCTGAGATGATCTGTGTCTCCAGGGCTTTCCAGAAGTGAAATATCAAATGCCCTTCAGCACTTTAGGGGACGAAGTGCTGAACTTCTTGCAAGCAAGTGGTGGAACAGGAAGCTATCTGCATTCAAGTATTGGTTAAAGCCTCTGTAATTACCTATTTTTTTTTTACAGGCAGGCAAGAGGTCCCTGTATGTCTCATTTCAAACAAATCAATTGCTATTGTAGAGTTCTTTACAGTTCAAGTACCATGAACTGCCAGCTCTTCCAGAAGCATTCTTGGATGCAACAGAGACCGTTACTCTGCTGGTGTAGAAACCTGAATATCGCAAATATTTTATCATATTTGGGCAAAGAGGATACATAAAAATTGCCTCCAAAATCTGCAGGAAAATCTTTGCTGCTGAGGTTCTGGCTACTACTAGCTATAAAAAGTGAAAGTACATAGAGAGCAATCCAAGAAATGAACACATAATTCATAGACAACATGGCTTTACCTATAGCATCGATCTGTTAGTGGGGTTATAACCAGACGTAGAGAATTGCCCAGATATTCATAACCATATCTGGCTTCTGTTGTAATCATTCTCACGATTACATCCTTCTCCTCCCAGTAGTATCTCAGCTGAGAAATCCACTGGAAGTCATTCAGATCTGTGATCTTGTCTTCAACCAATTTTGCAACCACATCACGAGCTGCAGAGTGAGTGACAGATTATTTGAAAAATCAAAACACTTCTGCTATGTGAGTTTGCTTCAGACACAAATAAACTAGCATTTACTTACAACTAACACACTTGTAGCTAACATTTACTGATGCACAAACATTTACTTAGAACTATGGAAAAGTAAATCAACAGCTAGAGCAGTAGGCTGGCTTTCACATTAGAAATGAACCTGCATCTGTTTTGCAAAGGAATCAGCTTAATTTGATCTGGATCCCATTGGCTCTTCTATGTAGATGGGAGATAGTTGTGCAGGGCCTAGCAATCTCCATTTCCCAAAGAGGCTGTGCAAGAATTCTGTAAAGGTTGTTTTAAGTTAGAATAGCATTTTAGCTGCCTCTTCCAGATAGTTCCCCCAGCTAACAATAGCAGCACTGCCCCAGATGGACCAAGAGTACCAGCAACTGCACACTTACCATGCACATCAATGACAGTAAGAGCTCCAAGTGTCAGCCTGGCCCCACTGGACAGTTTGCCTCTCACTAACTCAACAATTTCCCCAATTTGAAGATTGCTCTTCTCCAGGAAATCCTATCACAGAAACAGAAAACAAGCACTAATATAATGCTGTAGCTACAAGTTCCTAGGCTCCCATGGGTGCAGTCACTAGAGACAGTCTTTCCAACAAAACATCATAATGGAAGTCTGGGCATTACACAAACATTTAAAATTCTCTTTCATATACTGGCATTTTATTTTACTATGAAGACTTCAAAAATCATTACAGCCTGAAAACAGTGTAAACAAAAGCCTTTTTTTTTTCTTCCTAATAGAAACTATTAAATCAGATGATAGGAGATGAGTAGATTCTCTCTGCTGGGTAAATTTGGATTAGATGTTGTGAGAATCTAATAAGTTTGTCTCTCTCTATGTGAGTCAACAAAGATAAAAGTGATAGCAGAGCCACTGCAAAGAAGGTGGAAAGAATCCTGTCCACCAATCCTGGATGCAAATCAGCTTGTGATTGCATCGTGATAACACGGGACTACAACAATGGACCCAAGGACCCAGCCATCACACCTTTAGGGCAAGATAATCACCACCTGTTTCCTGAGCTTTGTCTGGATGGAGACAGGGTAGACGGAGATTCCCCCCTCCTCCAGCCAGGGTCTTGCCCAAACACACAGATTTCCTGCCACTGGAATTCCTGAGGGACAATATTTGACTACATACCTAAGGACTAAAAAACTGTATAAAAGACTTGAGCAACTACTGGTTTGTAGAGAGAAACACAGGAGAGAAACAGAGGAGAGAAACAGAGGAGAAAAACGGGGAGAAAAACGGAGATGAAGGAAAACACAGGAGACGGGCCAGGCCGCTGAGAAGCCGGGACAATGCTGCTCCGGAGAAAAGAAGCTGCCCGGAGGACCACAGCTCCAGCCAAGCCTCAGCATCCTTTCTCTACAGACCCAGGCTGCCCAGAGGAGCCTCAGCACTGTTCCTGTATCAACCCAACATCTCCCCAGAGGACCACAGCTGTTCTCCAGCAAAAGCCTCACCACGGTTTCTCTACAAACCAAACATCTCCTGCAGCACCTTTCCTCCACAGACTTTAACTGTCCTGGGGGGGATGAGGGGTGTGGTAATATAATTCCTTTCCTCTTCTATCTCTCGTCTCTCTCTCTCTCTCTCTTTATTTTCTCCCTCTCCCTTTCTTATGTCCACTTTCTCTATTTTCTCCCTCTTCCTTTCTTATGTCCACTTTATTTATGTAATAAATAGTCTAGCTGTTGATACTTTGGCCTCGTTTGTGCCATTAATTTCACAACACGGGAATATTTAAAAGAACTGTGTCTCCGGACCGAGACATCTAATGTCTCCGGACCTTGACAGATGTCTTCCACAAATCAATAAAATTAATCAAAATCTAAGGTTCTCCTAACATTTAAAATTATTTTCTCATTATTGAGAAAGTTTAATGAAATAATAATGACATTTTCATTCATGACCTAGGCAACAGGACAGAGTTCACCCTCAGCAAGTCTGCAGATGACACAAAACTGGAAGGAATGGTTGACAGACCAAATGGGTGTGCTACCACTCAGACAGACCTCAGCAGAACTGGAGAAATAGACAGATAGGAACCTTGTGAAGTTCAACAAAGGGGAAAGTCCTGTATCTGAGAGGAAATAGCCCCCAGGTGCCAGCACATGCTGGTGGCCAACCAACTGGAAAGCAGCCCTGCAGAATGAGATATGGATGCTGGCAAACACCAAGCCAGACCTAAGACAGCAATGTGTCCTTGAGGCAAAGAGCAGCAACAGCATCTTTGTCTGCATTAGGGAAAAAACCTTACCCTGACACTACATCTGGAGGGCTGTGTCAGCTTTCAGCTCCCCCAGAGAAGACTGGAGCAAGTCCATTAGCAATCTAGTTTAGTTGGCCCTGCTTTTAAACAGCAGTTGGACAACATGATGTTCAAAGGTCTGCAACTCACTGTTCTGTGGTTTCTTCTCAGTTGTCTTAACCCATGTATTGTTCAGGGTATTTTACTTGAAAGTAATAAATACTTTTATTTCTGACTGGATATGTGGAACAAGCTCTTCATTTGGTATTAAACAAAACAGGCAAGTTAAACCCAAGATATTTAGTAAGGATACTGAAATACAGAAAGAAAGAGCTAATAATAAAATGTAGGATCTGGTGTAAAGTTTATGAAAACTTTTCTGTTTCCACATTTTAAAATTGACAGAATTAATCCCCAACTACATCCTAGCCCAGTTAGGACTAGAAAAAAGTCCACTGAACTAATGAGGAATTATTTCCATTACTTGAACATGCATTTGATTAGCCTCCATGAAGGGAACCTTACAACTGTTGTGATGGCAGAGGCACTACATAGATAAGCAAAGTCTTTTGAGTGAAATAAGCTTGGCTGCAGCACCTTTGTCACTATAGGAATCCAGCAATAAGCACAGAAATAACTGTGCCATCCTGTGAGGAGAGTTTTCTGCCTGCACATTTCCCTGGGGCTTCACATGTAAAGACAGGGGTTATAAATAAAAAGACATAGTGTTTAACCACAGTCTACCCTTCCTGTTCAGTACTTTTATTCACACCAGTATCACCTGTAAACAGAGAAACACAATTTTCTTCTGTGGGATTTCATGCACACTGCATGAGTAAACTGTAATACCTATTTGACTAAAGATCTTCCTTACTAATTAATCAGAGTTTAGTGCTTAGAAATAGAACAGGAGAAGAAAATCTTACTTGTAAAGTTCCTTTACTTATAGCCACAGAAACTTCTTCTGTCCAGTAAATGGATGACACACAAATAACCACCTGTCCAGGCCACTCAAGTACCCATGACTTCCGAGGAACCTTAAACAAAAAGACCCATTCCAGACACAGGAAGTAATATAAACACATTAGATTATGGCACTCATAAGCAATACTTCCCCAAATTTCTTTTGTTTCCTTCTGTAAACAAATGAAATCAGCATAGAAAGCTTTAATACTTTCTCTTTAAGAAATTCGGAGTTTCAGACTGGTACTACTGAACAAGGAGAGCTGGATTCCACTTAGCTTTAAACATGTTCATGGACACTTGCTTGTGAAATCTGTTTTATATTATAATTCAGGGACAATTACCTCAGCATATGCTGCTATGCCATCTTGAATAACATGTCTTACACTGGCCAGCATCATTTCTTCTACTTGCAAAAGCCATTTTTCTACCATGCCCTTCAAAAAATAAAAGCATTTAAGAGTCAATACACATTTCTTGATTAAATTCCTCTTAAAGGACAAGTTCTTTGAAATGTGTTAGACTTGAGTCTGCTTTCTTCTCATCTGGGTGTTGTATACAGGAGAAAGAAATGCTAACCTTTTCCAAATTCTGACAAGCAATACTGCAGTTTAATACTGCCTGAAAGCAGGTATATCAAGCTAACTCTAAAGGCAACTCAGCTGAAAGAACAGCTAGATGTATTTCACATAAGCATAAATAAAACATGCAGATCACTGACTGAACAGTTAAGCCTGGTCATTTTAACCCAGGGCATGTTTTATTCCTGGAGGACTATGGAGAAAGGGGATCTGCAGCTCACAACACACCTCACTTGTCATCTTTTTAGTAAGGGGCAACTCAGCTCCATACCTTCACATTGAGAACAGCAGAAGAAGCTGGAATTGAGACATTTTAGAAACTTCATATGGTACTGCTTCTGCTCAGAATCCTTTTAGACTGAGGCTCTGATTCTTCACTGCCAGCCATTCAGAACATTTCCTTCATTGCCCTCTTTCAGCCATGCTAAGTTACATGCATGTGTATATGAGAGAGCTTGGTTTACGTACATGTGTGTGCATATCTTATCAACTTACATCTTAAAAGTAGTAGATGCATTAAGTTGCAGACAAGTGCCTAGAAGAATTTATCCCCAAACTGGTATGGCTGACTCATTGGACTTGATGATCTTTGAGGTCTTTTCCAACCTTGTTGATTCTATGATTTTTGCAGGATTTTTTTTTCCTTCTAGAATACCCATCTGCATTCTCACTTCCTAAATGCCTTTCATGATCTGATCCTAAATGTTTTAAACCTCATTCTCCCCAAGCATATCAAGCAAAGTATTAATGTAATAGTATATAGTAAAAGACAATAAAAATATTACTTTTGCATTCACTGGATAGATTTTCTCTGGGAAAGGAACCATTTCTTTCTCTGAACTGATCATGCCTACAATTTCCAGATCTTCTGTGAACTCCAGCTTAGCAATTCCTTCAAAACACTTCTTCAAATGTGGTTGTACTCGAAGAGGATCCTTTGTTTCAGACAGTATTTCAAGCAGTTCATCATTAGAGAGGAAAAAGAATCTGGTAGAAAAATACAATTAATGAACATGCCCTTTTCAATCAATAAAACTGTCACTCACAATCTATTAAAGCAAGATAGATATTCCAGAATTGATTTTATTGCTAAGACACTAGTATAACAGAGCAAGAATTACTATCTCAAGTCCCTTTTCTTAAGCAATTTTTAACATTATAAAACTCATCACACCTGGTTTTTTCAGAATTTCAATGAGCATCCTTTCATGCAGAGGAAGAAAGAAGTGTTCTCAGTCTCAGGCAGGAAAGACCAGACATACTTATGCAGTCAATAAGTACCTTGTGAAAACACAAAATTCTGTTCCTCTTAATCATATCACTCCTATGGATCTCACAAACCTTTGCACAACCACAGAGGGTAGGGCAAAGACATAGATGCAAATCAGCCATGGAAAGATACCAAAAATATTCTGCAAGTGATGTCTTTCTAATCATAAGTTTACACTGGTTTATACAGATTTTGCTTCCCTATCTCTGCCTGTCCCTAGCATTGCAAATTTGACTGAAGCTGAGGTGACCTAATTGTGGCCTTCCAGTATTTGAGGGGGGCCTACAGGAAGGCTGGGGAAGGACTTCTCAGGATCTCAGGTAGTGATAGGACTAGGGGGAATGGAATGAAGCTGGAGGTGGGGAGATTCAGGCTAGATGTGAGGAGGAGGTTCTTCACCATGAGAGTGGTGAAACCCTGGAATGGGTTGTCCTGGGAGGTGGTCGAGTCCCCATCCCTGGAGGTGTTTAAGCCCAGGCTGGATGAGGCTCTGTCCGGCCTGATCTAGTGTGGGGTGTCCCTGCCCATTGCAGGGGGGTTGGAACTAGATGATCCTTGTGGTCCCTTCCAACCCTGAATGATACTATGATACTATGAAAATCTGTAATTTCTGGAGAAAAGCAAAGGTTTTCATTTTTTGTTGCATGGGACTGTGTTCCACTCATTTAGCAAATGAAGCTTCAATTCAGTAGAAATGGTTTGAAAGACCTTATGGCTTCAGCCTGTTGAATTAATTTACCTTGGGAAAAACAATCTTTTCTTCTCCAAGTAAGTATTCAATCCCTTCTGAATGTCTTCTAAAAGAGTGTTTGCTTCCTGAAGTCTCTCTAACATCATGGGTTGTTCAGTTGCTACAAGTACTTTTGTGTCTTTCACCTTTGTAAAAACAAAACCACAGGAGAAATGGCTAAAAGCTGCAATAGGTTTGTACATGAAAATTGTTCTAAGCAATCACATCTGTTGCAGGAGGCTAAAAAGCGACAGATTCTTCCCTGTAGTGTGTCTGCATGTTATTAAATATGTATGCACTGGTTAACAGCTTTGCTTTTCACACTGTCAGTTTTAGCAGCTTGGACCTTACAGATAATAACACAACAAGGAAATATCCACAGCAATTAAACTCTTTGGCACTTGCTCCTGTGCTTTGGGCTTGCTACATTTATTTCCATTCATAAATAGGTCCTGCAAAGAGAGCCACAGAGCATCACAATTATTCTCTGCTCTTGTCATCTAGGTTGCATTTTTTCTTTCTGCTAACACTCAACTTGAAAGGATACATACCCATTTCAGCACAGGCTTCATCATCCACAGTCTGAGCTATGAGACAGGTCTCAACTCCTATTTAGTTATACTGCTTGTTTCAACATCTTTATCACACAATCACACACTCCCAATGTTTTGGACAAACATTTCAGCTCACACTACCACTACATATCTGGCCTGTTACCCAACTTCTTACTTACAGGAAACTGAGCAGGATACCAAATTGCACCTACTACCACCATTATCCTGACACATCACCATCTTAGCTTGTATTCACCCAAGTGTTGAATAACCATGCCACCAAATATTAAAGAACAATCACGTGCAAAAGGAAAAAAATCCATTTATTTCTCTAATACTAATATGTACACCTTAAAATCCTAATGCAAAATCTAATTGTATCCAGAGAAGACTTGGTACAGCTTGCCAGTGAACTCTGAAGCAGATCCTGAAAGCACAAGTCATTCATCTTTCTACCTAAATCTGATCATGTAAAAGGCAGGCACTTCAGAATTAAATGATTCCTCACAATCTAATTCATACCACAATATTCAGCCTTTAGAGGAGTCTCGAAGTAATAATATTTTAATCTACCACTTCTAGGGCAAGACTAGATTTTAGTGGGCTTCAGTAAAGGATTTTCCACTCCATATTATACCTGCTTGTGACAAATCTACCTCCAGATAGCAATAATCTTGTTACCAGTTGTGTATATTGAAATACATGATTTATTAAATGCAAGCACTTACCACTTCTGCCATAATGTTCTTCCAATATGAATCCACAACCTTAAACTTTCTGCCCTCTTCAGGCATTTGGGCTATAATGTCTTCTGAACTAAAAATGGGTTCCAAATACAGCCATGTTGCCTGACATTTTAACCAGTTATCTACAATATCTTGCATTAAACGCAGCTTACGTTCCCAAGCCTGTAAGGGAAACATTTCATTCAAACAAAATTATACCCAGAATTAATCTACACTGAGCAATCCTGTGATTAATTAAAGAACAAAAATCTCACATGGAATTCAGCAGACAGTAAATGTCAGGCCCTGTATGGAGTGGGTTCCATTTTTTCCCTCTCCCCACCCCAAACAGGGGCAACTTTAGCAGTACAAAAGAGTTTTAACACCAGAGAGAGATTATTTTTGAATAAAGAATTTCAGATAGCATTGCTTTTATGACTGACAGTCTGCAGTGTAAGGGATGTGCAAGGGAATGTATTGCAAGGAGAAAAGAGACAGTCTGTACTGTTCATTACTCTGCAAGAAGTGGATGAAGATTGTTATAATAGCTCTGTATTAACCATTCCCTTCCATTTCACCAGCCCTACTAGAAAGCAGAACTCAGCTTTACCTATGATTTGGCCAAAGTCCACAGGAAAGGATAGAACTTAGGTCTTACCATTGCCTACTACTAGGCCAGAAAAAGTTATATTAAATAGTGATGGGAAAGAAGTTTCTGCTTTCTGCATAATCTTCCTATTAGAAATTCATCATCTTTCACAAAGGTTACATCTTTGCAACGTAGAAGGACAGCTAACAAAAAACACCCTGGAACTCTTATGGATCGTAACAGCACCAGAGGATTACAAACAAATTCTCTCACACAACTGACAGGCCTATGTCCTTTTACACAATGCAGCAGGGTTTGTTTAAATTAACTGACTCATTCCCAAGACATCCAACTAAAAAACACTGCTTATAATAACTAGCAATACAATTTCTTTAGCCAGAAAGCAAGATTTGAACACCTTTCTCTCCAAACAATTAGTTCAAAGCTCTTTAAGGAAAATATGAACATGTGATCTTACAGTGAGTTAAAAACTACATAATTTCTTAGCATGACAAAAAGCCCTTAGGGAAAGCATACATGTTCAATCAAACCAGCTTTTCCTTACCAAGCATTCAGCTTCTATTGCTTTGATGAAGGGGGAGCCACAAATTGTCTGTGTCTTAACAATGTGATCATCCAGCAAAAGCTGGATGTCATCAATCGATGACAGGATGCTGGTGTCCTGTAAATACATTACACTTTGATAAGGCAAATAGCAGTTGCTTTATTTTACCACTCTTCAACCTCTCACTCATTCAGCTTCCTGTTTCTCCCTTCAGTATCACAGTTGAAAAAAAGCAGAGGGCAACAAGAAAGTCTTTAGCATACTGAAGATATCAAATGCTATCTCCACTGCATGTCTCTGTTTCAAAGGCCAAATGATGGACTGTTTTGTGTGGGAAGCTAGCCAGGGATGCTAGTGACTTCTGACTCAAATCTCATGCACTGAAATTCTGGGCAGATTAAAATCTCACCACTGTCCAGCTTTCCATACAACACTGGAGAAGCTCTTAGACTTACAGATTTATTAGGATTAATATGTTGAGATCACTAGTTAACTAGATACTAACGTCCAAATATAAAGATATATAGTAACGAAGACATTTGCCCAGGCCCTGGGGTAGGATACCACTTTCCATCACACCACAATCCATCAACACTAATTTCCCTCTTATATGTCTCAAATGGCATTCAGAATCTAATTCTTTTCAACAATATATGTATTAGTTTGGTGTTTACTCACAGTATCTCTGTACTTCACTAGACTGAACTGCATGTTGATCCACTCAGACTTCATTTTCTCTATTGATTTCTCTAAGGAATACTCCTTACTTGCAGCTGCTCCAATGGGTTCCAGCCTAAATTGAAAGGAAATGTATCTGAAAATACTTTTGCAACATAGTGAAAAACAAACAAAAGAGTTGTAGGAAGAGTTGCACATCAGACTACCTTTCACATGCATTTGTTAATAACACCATAATCTCTTATTTCAGAGTATTCTTGCATTTTCAGACTCATCAATTTAGAGATATTAATATTAATCTGAAAATAAGCACAGACAGAAAATTCTGAGTGTAAAAATTTAGTAGTTTAGGAATATGACTGGTTTCTATGACTGCCTTTGTGCTACAAGCACAACTGATTGTTTGGAATGTTCTGTGTGCTGTTAGAACATGCTGTAAAAGTAGCTGTATTTTATCAAGCAATGGATAGAACTAGTATTTGTGATCAGACATATGAAACACAATGGAGTAAAGTTTCTTACTGATCAATATATTTTGAGAGTCCCAAATCCAATATGTTTTTAAGAGTGGTAGTTTCATCAGGTTTGATCTCACATCCTACAATTTCACTAATCTGAAAATAAAGTAAGAAATAAAAGGTATCACCAAGATGTGTATTTGTAACAGATTTCTTAAACAGCAAGAAATAAACACTAAAGAAGCATTAATGCAACCCCCTAATTTGCTTTTCTGTCATAAATAATTGCTACAAAGAAGGCCCTGCCTGTACCCTTAAAATGTCAAAACTGGATCTATCATGTGACAGATCTTCCTCCTGTGAAACGAAGAACCATTCCTGTGTCAGTTTCTGTGGTAGAATACTCCCACTGCTAAAGAGAGTTTAAAGTACCTGCACCCAGTGTCTTTCCTTCATTCCATGATTGCAGGCAATTGACATCACAGGAAGATGCTGTTTAAATAGATCAAGCTTGTATTTCATAGTTTCTGCTACATGTCTAGGCTCAGGCAAATCTTGAAAACTCTTAGTAAGCTTGTACATAGTTCTCCACATATTTCCAACTTCTTCTGTGATTTCATCAGCATTCAACTCCTGGAGAGATCCTAAATACAACGGTACAAAAAGAACCCACAGCAGGCACATCACCACAAGCAGATTTCCAAGGCTGTTTATTTACAGATATTTACAATCATTCTCCTTTAACTGGAAATCAGTGTTGATACCAAAAAAAAAATCTTGATGCCAAATCCAGGTCAACAACTGTATTTCATACAGCCTAAGACTATTTATTCCTTCCATGTCTTCACAACTAACCAACCCTTTCAGCTTCTACTTAACTAACTGAAAATGACAGGTTTCATCAAATGAAGACCAAAGCCTCACCATTCATCCACTCCTTAGATTTGGTATTGAAATCATATGCTGTCATCCAAAGTTGCTCAAAAGGTTCTTTGTTTACAATTATAATTTGCAACAGAGGAAACTGACTCTTGTCCCGCTCCAGCAACTCTTCTTCTTTATTAATAGCCTTGAAGGAAAAAAAATGAAATTAAATTGAAGCTTTATTACCATCAAAAAATCTTACTTGTTTAAACTTTTAAATAGGGAACAGTGGATGCAATTGATTTTTACACAGCATAAGGCCAGATGGATTTGCAGATTTAGGTCTGCGGATTTTAGGTAAATAAAGTAACTATGTTCTTGAAAAGCAGCCAAGAAGGCCAATGGCATCCTGGCCTGTATCAGGAAGAGTGTGGCCAGCAGGAGCAGGGAGGTCATTCTGTCCCTGTACACTGCACTGGTTAGGCCACACCTTGAGGACTGTGTCCAGTTCTGGGCCCCTCAGTTTAGGAAAGATGTTGACTTGCTGGAAGGTGCCCAGAGAAGGGCAACAAAGGTGGGGAGGGGTTTGGAGCACAAGCCCTATGAGGAGAGGCTGAGGGAGCTGGGGTTGCTTAGCCTGGAGAAGAGGAGGCTCAGGGGAGACCTTATTGCTCTCTACAAACTACCTGAAGGGAGGTTGTGGACAGGCGGGGGTTGGTCTCTTCTCCCAGGCAACCAGAACAAGAGGACAGAGTCTCAAGCTGCACCAGGGGAGGATTAGACTGGATGTTAGGAAGAAATTCTTCACAGAGAGAGTGCTTGCCCATTGGAATGGGCTGCCTGGGGAGGTGGTGGAGTTGCCATCATTGGGGGTGTTTGGGAGGAAACCTGATGGGGTGCTTGGTACCATGGTTTAGTTGATTAGATGGTGCTGGATGATAGGTTGGATGCAATGACCTTGAAGGTCTCTTCCAACCTGGTTTATTCTATTCTATTTATTTGTTGGCCTCCTTCACTACTCCATTTTTAAAAATCTGTATCTATTTTAGAAATAGGTGAAGCCATGGCTCAGAAGTTACCAATCCACTTTGAAACCTGGATATAAGTTCCTCAGTCACATAGGCTTATAGGATTATTTTATTATTATTATTAGTGATTATTTTTTCCTATTACAGAAACATCTGGGTGCTCTAACCAAAAAGGATATTACTGCTGTGGTTATTCATGGCAAGATATTGACTCAGTCCAAAAAAACCTTACAGCAGAAATCAATGTGCAAAGATTGCAGATTTATTTTTAAGAAGTATTGCTTGCTCCATTTTACAGCTACTGAGCAGACACTGAATTCAGATTGAGTCTCAAGTCTGTGCTTTTACAATGCTGACAGACCTTTCATAAAACTTGATCTCTCATTCCATGACAATGTTTAACTTCATGTGTTCTGTAAGCTGATTGTCATGTCATTGTGTGGACACACCCCTCATGGTGGTCATGTACTAGGAAACTTCAAATTTAATTGCTTATTCTGATTTATTTAAAACAAAGTATAAGGGCTGTTAACTCCAACTAATTAAATATACATGTGTTATATGAGATTAAGTGCTGATATGTATGTAGGACTAGCAATTGATCTAAATCCTAAAATCATTTAATTGGTTCAATTTTCTCTTTTGAGCAGGACTTAATTAAAATCTTGGTCCTTAAGGCTCTATAAATGTAGAAATTTCATTGTCTCACTGTGAGTTAGATGATTAATTAAGCTCCACAATGCCTGTGAGATCTCTCAAAGGTAGCCATTCTCATTTCCCAGCAGAGGCATAGCTGAGACAAACGATTCAGCTACACATTACATTGCATAGAGAGTCCTGAATAGAATATAGGCATCTCGGCCTTCAGCTTCCTGCTAGCATCTGAAACTTCCCTTTCTGTGATATAACACAGATTTAACGCCTATAGGCAAGTTCTGGAAATGATAAAAGCAGTCAAAAATCATGTAGTTTTAATTAGAGGAGAAGCAGAGAACTCAGAATACAGGGACAAGATGATATTTGCTACGTATTTCTAAACCAGGAAATTTTAAAACCATCTTGACAACATATGGCCAGAGCCCTGAAAACCATAGGAACAGGAACCAAACTTTTGCTCATCCAGCACCTTGAAACAAGCTCCATGCTTGACCAATAATTACTAACCTCATATTCTGCTAGTGCATTATCTATATTCTTGTTTAACTCTTTAAGTTTCTCAGTGTTGTTCTTAATTTCTTGCATGGTCATGACATCTCGCTTTTTGTAGCTTTCGAGGTCTCTATGGTAACCTTCAAGAGTTTCCTCAAACTGAGAGCACCTGAAGTACAGATAGCTAGGTTAATAGGATGTTCCAGTTAATTCCTTTCCAGGTTTCAGTTATTTTATTAATTGTAGTGGGTACTGCCAGGTGAAATCTGATCTTGATACCAGCGTAAAGGTAAATAGGGACGCCAGTGGAAACCCATCAATCAGTTAAATCAGCACTGTGCAGTTCACAAGATTAGAAATGAAGGTTCATTTTCAAACCTCCTAGTTGATTTAGTTAATTTACATTTGCTATCTTTACTACCTGGAAGAAGTAACAGAGTGAAGGCAATGTAAGAAAATTCTGTGCAATGCTGTACTTTACAATAAAACAATATGGAGATTCTAGCAACAATCACTGTTGCTCTGTTCAGACCTATTTAAAGCACAGGAATATTCTATCCATGCTCATCAACAGTATTTTCATGACATCTCATCAGGTTTCTTTTTCACTTTTTCAGCTCCCTTCCAAGTCTTCCTTTGTCATTATCTCCCTTTTACTGATAATGAGCATTTTCTTTTACTTAAAAACACTCAGTGGAAGAAAATGCCTTAACACCATACCTTTCAAGCAAAGCCAGCTCTGCCTGACTCCTCCTCTCATTCAACTCATCTCTACTGTTTTCAAAGACTGTCTCAATCTTTTCAGGCCAATGGAAAACTTTGCTGTGCAAGTTCATGTCAGCATCTAAAAGGAAAACAGAATACAGACATTTTAAGGAAAATACATTCTAACCAACATTCTAACCAACAGAATGGCTGTTGTGAAGAACAGGCAATATAGTTAAAACTACATTTAATGAGAAGCAGAGAAACTGTGTATTTCAAGCTGCTGGCTGAATTATCTTCACTGCAAAGGGAACTCTTCCCTAAAACAAGTTAGATTGACAACAAAACTCTGAAATCAAGTTAAGAATATGCAATTCTCTGAGTAAGACCTTAGCTAGGCACAGAAAATTAGTAAGAATAAACTATTCCAGAATATCAGTTCCATTTAACTACAAACACAGACCACTCCTAACTAAATACATTTAAAACACCTACATAAGGTGGATAAAAGTGATGTTTAAACCATATTTAGTTCACAGTGTGTAAGTGCTGAATTATCTACAAAAGCTAAAGCATCACAACTACGATGACCAGGTATCTAATTGAGACTTACAAGAAAGATCAGCATAGTTCATGAGGAATTCCAGCCTGTGTGCTGTTTTGGCAATCTCCTGTCTCAATTTGTAAACAGTCACTTCACTGGACTTCTTTAAGTATTGAAATAATTCCACTAGCTTTTCTGTGTTCGGAGGCACCTCACTCAATTTCTTTGCAATTAAGCTGTATTCACTGCAAATTCTACAACAAAAAGAAAACAGACATATCACTGGGATCATAAATGAAGACAGATGCAAGATCTTGTTAATTAAGTTTGTCTTTTATACAAGAGTATTAAATTGCTTTACAAATTAAGTACTCAGATTGAATACATACTGAAGATAGATAAAGGATGGTATTTTACTCTGTAAAATCAATTCTATTACCCTACTATGTCTATAAGAATTGCTATATAATAGGATGATTGTTAAATTAGTTCCAAAAGACAATTCTCAGCACACAATCTCCTCCTTATGGTTTTAGATTTTCCTTTTAGAGACCCAATCTCCTGCACAAAGAAATGTCTGAATGCAGTAAACAAGAGCTCACTTAATCACCTCACATCAATATAAGCAAATGCACAGTATGAAACAAAGTAATAAAAATAAGAACTATTAAACATTCTAAGTTTATTTTACATTGTATATGGAAAAAGAAAATACACAAAGAAATCAT
Organism: Melanerpes formicivorus; assembly: GCF_026170545.1. Lineage (NCBI taxonomy): Eukaryota > Metazoa > Chordata > Aves > Piciformes > Picidae > Melanerpes > Melanerpes formicivorus. Next base: position 8,084,732 of record NW_027142366.1, on the reverse strand, counting down.
TTCACTTTCCTTCTTCCCAGTAATACCTTTTCTTGTTACAGATTCAGTTTGGTACTGTAAATAGATAGACAGTAGGCATGCAAACAGCAACCACACATAAAGGATAGGTTCACTTAGATCAGCTCAAGCCTTGTAAATGTTGGATGGGCATTGTCTAGATCCCCTCCACAGTAAGTGGAGGCAGAGAGGCCTCTCTAGAGTCTAGTTCATCTCCATATGGAGATGCATTTTAGATAATTGGTTTGAATAATGTCTTTATAGTGATTGCCTCTCTCCATTCACTTTAATTACCAGGGTGGTTCGGGTTGCTTTATCTGAACAGCAGCAGGAGAACCCTCAATCCAAATCCTAGGTGGTCAGTAGTGTAGGAAAGAGCAATAGCATATTTCCAATCTCCATGTACACTCTATACAGACTAATGTAGGTATTTATTTAGAAATATCTTTGTTCCTGTTAATTTTAAATACACCCTTTGGTGTCCTTGAACACATCTCGTCTGCACTAGAAAATCCAGCAGGTGAATAAAGTTATCTCATTCACAGATACAGAGCCTCAGACCATGCAGACAGCACAAACCATGCATGCTAATGACACATACCCTTCATTTAAGGTTCTGCTTTCCTTCACTTCAAATTCAATCAATCTATCTTTAAGATTTTGAGTCCGATTGCAGAGTTCCTCATTTAGTTGTGAAGCATCCAGACAGAACATGGCCAGAGGGACAGTGACGTGCATGGAAGCTATCTCTCTTTTCAGTTTTGTCAAGTTCTCAATCTTCTACAAATGGAAAATAACACATCTGTTACTTTTTCTTAAAGTCTATGGATGAAAAAAGCAACAATTAATTTGTTCCCATCCAGCAAATGGTTAACACATTCCAAACAGAGGAGGGAACAACTACTTTTTATCTTTCCAGAGCTCAGTTCATGGGTTCCAGGGATGAAAGGTTTGCACAATAATATGCCATATTAAGGAACACTACAAGTTTCCCAAAGGAGTATTTATCCACAGACTAATGCAGAATGCAGAGAAGAAGAGCCAGGGCTGACTAAGGACAAGACAGGCAAAAGATCAGCAAGCTGCAGATTCACCAATTACTGTGGGTAGGTTTCCACAGGATGTCTACTAAGATCCAACAAAACCTTTGCTCATTTTCACAGCAACCCTGAAGGGCTACCTGAATTGAGATGGCTTCCCTAGTGTTGCCAAGGGTAAAACAAGTGATTTGAATAGGGGTTCTTTAGTATTACCTTAGCAAGTCAAGCATGATGTGTTGGCTACTGTATGAACATGTACCAGTTGTGAGTTACATATTACCTCTGCTGAAGCCTCTAAAGAATGACCTTCTTTCAAGAAATCTGTGACATCTTGCTCTGCATCATTGCTCAAAAGATTGCTGTATTTCTTGTACACATTTAAATATCTTAAACACAGAAGATCACAAAAACAAACGTAAGATTCCAATGCGAAGGTTCTCTATAATAAGAAACTAACCAGCTCAAGCTATTTGAGTCAAATGAATAATGTTGTGAATCTGAGGGCTTGGATGAGCTACAGAGTAAACAGACAAAACTTACTTCTGTGGACCAAGTATGTTGCTCTCAAAGATCTTTTCAAGTTTCTTCACATACTCTAAAAACAATGATTCATGTGGTTTGACTGTTCTCAGAGTGAGATCATCCCTTTTCAATTCAGGAAATAGTAATCTTTCCACCTAAAAGGAACCATTGCAAATGTTATAATATATATATACAATAGAGGAAATAAAGGATTCTGTTGCCTATTCACCTACCATTTAAAAAAAAACCATGAAAAGAAAAAAATAACACCAATAAAAGCAATGTGAAAGGGCTCTGATTCATAGTTAACACTTGGTTATACACATAGTTTGTTTGCAAAAATGAAAATCAAAATAGGTCTTTTATGTAAATTGAATGTGAAAAAGGACAATTTCTATGTCATCTTTTACAGTCATAAATGCTCACATAGTTTGTGATGCACAACCCACATCTTTATGTTCCATTTGTCAGCTTTCTGCCTCATTCATAACTTTTTATACCACAGATAGGTTTTATTCATATATTTTGTAGGCAGCTCTAACTTGTCCAGTACCTTTGGAAGTTCCTCAGCACTGTCTAGGATCTCCCTGAAGCAATGACTGATTAAATTCCAACACTCTTTCAAAGGTGGCTCAAAGACAATCTTGGATTCTTCCACATTGAGTTTGACTATTAGTGTCTGAGGTACAAAGAACTGCATTTCTTTGTATGGTTCTGTAAAATCACTTCCATCCTTATGGAAAAGAAAGCAAATTGTACATGACAAAGAAATCAGCTAAAGTAGGATTGGTTTAAGATTCAGGCTCACCCAAAACAGTGCTAAACAGTCTCATAGTCTAATGCTTACTGTTCAAACTATGTGCATGACTTGAAATAATGCAGAACACTCATTTAGTATGGACAAGGACACTGCATGCATAAATTATGTCTGCCAAAGATCACATGCACGACTATGCACCCTTTTGACTTCATTCAAGTGCTGTGTCTCATTAAAATAATTTTTAAAGAACTAATAAATGCATACTCACTTCAAAAGCTGAAAACTCTAGTTGAAAGCCTAGGCCTGCAAAATGATTATTCAAATAAGCAGTTCTTGACCACACAAGAAAAAACTCCATTGATTACACACAACTGTTTGAATGATCCAGCCATTTTTTTATGAAGGCAAACCGCTATCTGGGCTATTTTAGCCTTCAGAGAGCAATACATTTCACAGAATCACAGAATGTTGGAAGGGACCTCCAGAGATCATTGAGTCCAACCACCCTGCCAAAAGCAGGATCACTCAGTGTAGTTCACACAGGAATGAATCCAAGGCAGGTTTTGAAAGTCTCCAGAGAAGGAGACTCCACAACCTCTTTGTGCAGCCTGTTCCAGTGCTCTGTCACCCTCACTGTAAAGAAGTTTCTCCTCATGTTGAGATGAAACCTTCTATGTTCAATTTTGTATCCATTGGTCCCTGTCTTCTTCCTGCACACCACCAAAAGGAGATTGGCCCCCTCAACTCAACACCCACCCCTCAGATGTTTATAGACATTGATCAGATCCCCTCTCAGTCTTTTCAAAACTAAACAGCCCCAGGTCTCTCTGTCTCTCTTCACAGGGGAGATGCTCAAGTCTGATAATCATCCTTGTGGCTATCTGCTGAACTCTCTCCAGCAGATCCCTGTCTCTTGAACTGGGGGTATATGAATTATCTCCACTGCTTAGATATGCAGAATATACCTTGTGGATCATAAAAAACGTGAGAAGATCTTCTAAGGAGTTCACAACCATCTCCCGTAACTGTAATGACATTAGTGCTGCCACCGAACAAAAATAGCTTTCAACTTGCTGAGGGGAATCACTGTCATTTTCAGGGGCAAGATGAAGCCATTTCCTTTTCTCATCGAGGAAAATTGATGCACAAGCTGGGATCCATCTACAATGAAATAACATGCAGGCAAAGTTTTTAAAAGTACTCAAAGAACAAGCAAAATTCCACAGTCTGGCAGAAAATGAACTAGATGTTAAATGAAATTGGAACTACCAGGACTAAAGAGGAAACCTGAGGTTTTAAACTAAAGATTCTTCTTGTAACAGCCCACTAGCATTAGTTTAAATTAATATCAACAGTCAAAATACTAGTAGCAACAGTGAATTATTAACCTTAAATAGGAAACTTGAGTTTGGAAGAGATCTCAGGTGGCAGAATGCAGTCACCTTATGTCATGGGCTACCACCTCATATAAACTGTTTCTTAAATGGATCGATTTCAACAATTAAAAAGTCAGGTTTTTCTGTCACTGTTTTTACTGACTTACACTCCACTCTTCTCATGATTAAAAACCTTCTAACTTCCAGTCTACATTTATTCACAGTCAGTTTATTCCCATTGGCTCTTGCACAAGCACTCTTGCAGTGTCAACAGCTCTATCAGCATCCAGAAATGCACACCTTACTGCTACTTTCCCCTTCCTTTGGCAGCCTTGTGGCTGGGAACAGTGCTATCTCAGCTTAAGGTTGGTTTTTAAAAGGGGGCTTGATGTAAATCAGACATTCTATTTATCTATTGTCACTACAGTTAGCACTGACTCATTCTGAAGAATATTGTGAGCTTCCACACAGTGTCTTCGAATGACCTCCTCAAATGCAGTAGGCAGCAGTGGCAGGTCTCCACAAAGCAGCTCTTCAGTGCGAACAAACCTTAGATGACTATACCTGTGGAAGTAAAGCAAACAGGAGATTGTATGGAATTCTCTTAAAAAACAAACAAACAATGGAATACAGACAGGAAGGTCATCATATATATTTATAAACACTAATTTCACTGATGCATACCACTTCATTGCTAAACTGTCCAACGAGTGGACTTCTAATGGTTTTTGCTTCTGGCAACATAAAAGACTTCACAAATTTCATTTTGCATTTATATGTTAAATTGTATTACTTCTTTTTGCTACAAGGGCTAGAATACTTTCTTGTCCTTTTCCTAGATTCATTAGTGTAGGCATTAAAGAACATACAGCATGACATCTACTGCTTCTATTCCATATTAATAGTTTTAAGTAGCATGGCATAGATCACAGCCTATAACATGGAAGAGTTTAAATTCCTGCAAACAGTACATAAATGCAAGAACAGTTCTCAGGATTACTAACTACCATATTTAACTCCATAAGAAAACATATTTCAATTTTCAAAAGTCCCCAGACCAACTTTCAAACACACACATTTGAAAGAGCTTCAATTTTAAGAATTACTTTTGTTAATTTCAGAAAACAAGGTGAGAATTCCAAATCGTTATTTAATGCAGCACTGCATTATTAGTTAGAGATATCATCTTCTCACAAAGGGAGGTGTTCTCTTCCTAGCACAAAATTATCTGTGCTTCACTGTGGACACAGAAAACTTGTTCATGCTTGCATTGAGAGTCTGCAGGAAACAATCATTTTATGTGGCAATTCTCACAGGCTCAGACAAAGAATCCTTTACAAAACAGATGTTGCCACTTTCTGTCTACTGGCTCGCTGAGGATCTCTGTAGCATACATAGAGAGGTCAGCAGATCCACTCTTTAAAGCCATAAAATAAAAACATTCTCAGTTTAATTAAGATCCTATGAACAAGATATCTTACTGAGAAAGCCAGAGCTGTTGCAAAGTGGGCATCAATGGATTCACTACGAATAGATTCTTTTCCATCCAGCTTTTCACTTCTCCATAAGAGCTGTGCCATGGGACTGGTGCACGGACAACTCTCTGGGGAAAAGGGCGGGGGGTACCTCCAATAAACAGTCTCTCTCTCTCAGCTGGATCCATCAAGATGTAATCAACTAGAACAAATCACATGGATCATGGTAGGACTGCATGACATACAGAACTGCAAGTACATGAAAGCACGGTGTCATCATAGCTCAGGAAGCTGCAGAATTCCACACATTTGAAGTTTATACACTGTCATATAGTTACTTGCATGTTTTTACCATGAAATATAGAGCAATAACCAAATTAGCAATTTAACAATAAAATTATTCTAGAAAAAGGAAAGAGTTGGTCTTGGTTCTCAAATTAAGAGGCAGGAGAAAACAACTTTTCATTCTGTCTTTCCAGCTGAAGCACATTTATTTCATGCTTCAATTCCTTGCTTATAACCCCAGGGTGGATCTCCCTTTCAAGGAAGATTTTTAGGTTTCTTAGATGTTTGTGAAACACAAACATCTAAGAAATCTAAGGAACCATCTGTCACATCTAGTAAGCACATGGCAGTCAAAGGTCTGATCTATTACCTTCTAAATATCAAAATTCATGGTACCAAAATTCAATTCCTACCAATGGCCCATTACATAGGAGATCAACAGAATTCAGGAAGCAGACCCACTACCTCTTCTTGACATTAGTGTGACCACTAAAAGGGCCCACAAACAACACAGACTTGCTTTGAAAGTGCAATAAATATCTATGGATTCTGAATCAATAATATTGGAGTCTTACCAATGGCTTTCTTGAGGTTGATACGATAATCTGCCTCAATCTCCTCCTTCAAACTTGCAAGTAACTTCTCTAGCTTTGGGTTAGCAAGCATGTGAGCTGGAATATGCTTTAAAATGCCATTCATCACTTCCTCATCATAAGGTGCCAGCATGTCTTCCTGCACTCCATTGTAGATGTAGTAACAGTACCGCTAAAACAGGTTTAAAACGTGATATTTGTTAGAGAATTTTCTGACAGAGAATTAATTACAACAAAATATTTGCAACTTTTTTATCATTTTAACCTTGTCTGCAATGGAAAAAGCTATCTGCCACTTGGTTGGTTTTAAAGCACTGTAAATGCCTGACACTTTTACAGTACTTCTGTCTGGTTGGATGTAAGCATATATACCAGCATAGGAAATTACTGATCTCTGAAGCACTAGCCAACAATATGAGAGGTTAAGTACATGGGAAGATAACTTCAATTTGTAACCCCTTTAGAACAAAAATCAGACTGAGGAGCTAGAAAGACACATAAATGGGAAAGGAGTTGTCAACATTTAACAGCAGTTTGCTACATTGAATATTTACATCTTCTAGACCTCATGTACCACCTTCTTTCCTCAACTACTTTGAAGTTTACAGAGATGTATTGCAGATTATTACTGCTCCTACTCTCATCTTAAAACCAAAATACATAAATACCTCTATATCACTTCCTGAAGGTGTTTTTTCTTGCTTACTTCTCTCCTTTTCACATAAGTGCATGACATCAAACTGTTCCTCTGGGGTGAGGGGGTGGTTGTCTGTATAGTGTATGCCATGCAATTCTGGCATGTGAGCAAGTGAACACAATGAAAGGGGATCCAAACTGTTTGACAAGGTTTATGCAAAAAGAAAACAAGCTTAGTTCACTAAAGCAGCAGTAATAAATGAATAAAACAAATTCATAAAGAAGCAGGAATGGAGTCTTAAATCACTATGGACAAGGAACAAGCATTATATTAATTTAGTTCATAGGTCATGCTTGTCCACACTTCAGTGTATTTCAGTTAGGCATAAAAAGTCCTCTATACAATTGCACACCATAGCATACTACTTTAACAGAAAGAATACAATCATGTAAACCTTACAGCTGCACCCTATCACTCAGACAGGCAGCATCTTAGAAACAATTCCATCAGAGTCAGACCTATGATCACTATTATTCAGGTGGCCCAAGATCTCCATCTATTTTCAGACTTCTATGAAAATCTTAACAATATGAGCTTAAAATCCATATTGGCTCCTTTGTGTAAATGTTACACTACAGACATGTTTCATGATTATATGCTGGTTTCTGTATCACTCAGGATGAACAATACTTGATTCCATACTTTATTTACTTCTCCAATGTTCAGGATGAACAATACTGGATTCCATATCTGATTTACTTCTCCTTATTAAGTCTTTATTTCAAGAGAATTTAAACATCCTTTTCCTCTTTTTTATGGTACTCATCACCACATTATCTTAGACAAGAGTAAAAATGGTACTGTCATAGCACCTCCAGAGAGGACTATTTCCTTGTCTTACAGATGAGCAGAAAGAAGATAAAAAGAAATATTTGCTACAGAAGATTACTCAGTCTGACACAACTCTAGGAACATTACAGAGCATTTAAACCCTCAGCAAAACTGAGAGACTTCAATTCTACAATCTTCTCTAGTCAGTAATTATGAGAGAACAACCCTTCCTTTAGCATGCCCAAGACTGACAAAAGTCCTGCCACAAAGCAGCAGTTAAAGGTGCTCACTTAGCACCATGGAATTCCAGACTTAAGGCACAGACTCTTTTTATTTTGTTTTCAGAGTTACTGTTTCATGCTTGGATGCTTGACATAGCACCCAAATAAAAGGCAATATAAAACTACAACTCAGATGTTGAGGCTGCTTGTACTAATGTGCACATTTACAACATTACCGCTCATTACCTATAAGAATCCTGTTGATTTCTTGCAGAACCTTTGAGCTTTTTCCTAGAAGGGCCAAATTCTTTTGAAGCTTTAAGCACCAGTTAAGAAAAATCACATACAGGAATATTTTTCACATAAGATATTGATCCAGACTGGCAAAAAGCAGAGCTAAACCCATTCACCAGACAATGAAGTAACAACAAACTACAAACAACACACGCAAATATGGATACATGACGAGGCTGTCCTCTGCTCTGCTGAACTCAGTGATGTCCCCGCTGAAGAGAACTTTAATCTGTGCACATTTTCCAGTGTTAAATCCCGTGCAGTAAGAGAATAGTTATTAGCTATGGAGTCACTTGGGCTTCGGTGGTATCGCTGTTCCTTGAATGGAGCTGCCAAAGTCCGTGATGCTGGCTGCATCAAAGGAGGACAACAGCTGCTCTTAAGAACAAGCTGAAAGTTGGAGGGGGAAAAAATTGAGCAGTAGCTTTACACAGCACAGTAATTTAAAGAGTCTTCTTAGAGGTCAAACAGGGTTAAAGATCAATTAGTATAAAGAGCAAATTCCTGAGTTTGACTTGTCAGTAATTTGACCATCAGTCTATTTTTGGGTTCCACACATGTATAAGAATAACTTTACACAAGGCTTCAGGAGGAGTATCCATGCATTTTTTTGCACAATCAAGGTCTTTTTTATAAATAAGCATTAATGCATTATCTAGTACTCTCTACTACCCCACATCTCCCTACATTTGCTTAAATCTAGAAAGTTCTTACTCCTCAAATCTTCATTAATGATCTGTCTGTTTTTAACACTCAATCCTTGTAACAGCTGAACAATCTAAATTCTACAAATTCAGTTCTCATCTTTTTCTCTCTCCCACATCAATACAGGACTTGTAACAGATTTATTGTCTGCTCATTCCATGTCTTCTCAGGTGCCTTGGTACCTATCAACTGGCTTGTCATCAGTCCTGATGGCTCACAGGCATAAAGGACATGGGATGAAGGTGTATGTTTCTTATCGAGACACACTCAGAGAGAAAATGTACATAAGACAGAATCATGAATGTACTTCACACCTTTGTTCATAAAGCTCTTAGTCTAAATTCATATTTATATTGTTTCTGTATTACATCTTATCTTTTTTTATTCCATTGGAGTAACACAACCATATCCCTGTTACCCATCCCTCCCACTTCACAATGCAGCAGTTCCATCATCAGTTTTAGATCATTCTTGATAAAAGCTTCTAAACATGTTTATGACATCACATCTTTGGTTCCCTCATTTCTCTTGCTTTTCCCTTAGGGGCTGCAGTTGAGCTCATCTTCTCAGCATTTAATGAACTCTGAGAGGACAGCATACTGAAGCATAAACCAGCTTCTTTTAATTTAATCAACTGATGCAGCTTTGAATTACGTTTTCTCAGTCTATTATGAGCTTCAGTGAGAACAACAATACAGTTTGCCAAAATGAAACAGAGGCAAAGGCAAGATTATTACATCTGCCTTGCATTTTTCTTCTGACTGACAGGATGAATCTTATCAGGAAAAGAAAAAACATTCACACTACTGCTGCAATCTCACTCCTTAAATTAGCTTCTGAAAGTTCATAGAATCTTTTGAGTTTGATGTCTTCCACTGCACACACCAGAGAGGCAGATCCCTAGATTACAGTTTTGGGGGAATTAACTGATACAAGAATTAAAAGTAACTCAGAGATTTGGGGATTTTCTCCAGACAGCCACTGAATATCTTTAGGAACTGCTGAAGTCATTAAGCTGAATTCTCATCTGCAGTCTTAATTAGGCCCACTTTGTAAATGATATTCTTGCCTCCCCGCTAGGTAGAATAACCTCCTGAGTGCACTGTAGGTGCTTTGCTATGGGCAAAAAGTTGCTCAGACATGAACAGCTGTTTCTGGAGAGGAAGAAGGTCACCTCACAAATATCTACTGCTTATGTGACACAAAAAAAAAAAAATCAGGACTGACTATATCAGCTCCCATGTCATATATAAACCCTTAACACATGCCCAGAAGTCTGATCTGTGGATGAAAAGAGACGAAAAAAAAATTCTCTGGAAATCTTCATAGAATAACTCCAACATTTTTACCATTATTTTAGAGTATGTTTCACTTAAGTTTCTAACAAAGTCACTTAAAAGTTTCCATCAGAAACTACTTCAATCTTTTAACAAACAATATATTTTCCAAAGAAAGACATCTTAGATGAACTAAGAGCTGACACAAATGAGCAACTCAGGGTGGAAAAAGCCAGCTCACCCTTCTTCCTCCCTTTAAGTATTGCCATATGTAATTTTCATTCGTGTCACACAGCAGAGGCTGCGGTTGTAGAGCTGCACAAGCTATCCACTCTGATCAATGCTTCACCTGTCAAGATCTCAGCTGGTTTTGGAACACCATTCTAACTCAGGGGCTTTTGTGCTCTGCCTTAGAGTATTCAGGAAGGGGAAAAAAATCACAATTTGTTTGGTAGAAAAAAATATTGTTACCATATGCTTCCTACCCCAGAAACTTAACCTCAAAGTAGTTACTCAAAAATGTAATGGCAAATAATTGTCAATAAAGAACAGATTTAAACTGCCAAAGTTTAATATCCAAATCATAACAGAAACCATAACAACATTTTTCTAAGTAAGAGCATCTCTAATGAAGTACCTGATAACCTACTCAGGACTCTAACTTAGTAATTTCAATCAGTTTTTTTGCTGTCTTTACTTCAGTTGCCTAAGGCCTGGTAATATATGATGCCTACATCACTCTAGTACATGTAATTTAATGTATAACCGTGCACAAGGGGAGAGAGCACACACCTGGTACAACTCTGAAGGTGCAGCTGAAGCAGGTAGGGATGGTGACTCCGGGGAGCGTTTTTCATGACTCATGTTGCATACAGAATCCCTCTGTGACTAGAGAGAAATTAAAAACAACTTCAAAGACATTTATGAAATACACTGTCTCCTATGAAGAGAGACTGAGATCCCTGGGGCTGTTTAGTCTTAAAGAGAAGACTGAGAGGGGATCTCATGAATATGTATAAATATCTGAGGGGTGAGTGTCAAGTGGAGGGGGTCAAGCTCTTTTTGGTGGTGCACAGTAATAAGACAAGGAACAACAGCTTCAATCTCCTTCAACATGAGGAGAAACTTCTTTACAGTGAGGGTGACAGAGCATTGGAACAGGCTGCCTGGGGAGGTTGTGGAGCCTCTTTCTCTGGAGACTTTCAAAACCCACCTGGATGCATTCCTGTGCAGACTACCCTAAGTGATTCTGCTTTGGCAGGGGGGTTTGGACCCAATGATCTCTTGAGGTCCCTTCCAACCTCTAATATACTGTGAAAGACATTATTCTGAAACAACACAGACTTTCAGTTTTCATTGACAATTACATATTGCAGCTTTTCTAGTTTTAAGGAAATGGACATTCTGTGGAGTAGGCTCCTCAGCAAAATGGGTTTTCAGCCTGCATCGTTCTCCACAGTCATCTGATAAATCTTCTTATCACCAATAAATGTCAGATTAAAACCACAACAAACAAGTAATGCTTTTATATCACTGAAAACAATTCAAACTGGTTTAAGTATCTTTAGTTATATTAAAAACTCCATGTGTGGAGTCTGCAATAATATAAACACTGGATATTAAAACATTAAAGCCTACCAGACTGCCAGCCTGACAGTGAAACTGTCCAAGTTGTACAAACTGCATTCCTGAGGAGAAAAAGCAACCACTAGATTTTTTTTTTTGCCTGTTTACAATGACCCAGTTCCAAAAGAAGCTGTATTGCCACTGGAAAAGCACACTACTCATGAGGACTCTGCAAAGTGCTTAAATACAAATGTTAGAACACCTCATATGTCTTGGGACTATGTTCCACCTCCTCAAGGTGACAGTACTTTGAGGTGACCTTTCAGGACTCCACACAAAGCTCTCTTAACAATATTCAGCTTTACAGTGCTTTAAGATGCTTTAGAATGACAACTTTCCTTAGTACAGGCAAAAATCTCACCTCTAGTCTGCTCTGAGTTTCCTAAATTTGTTTAGGAGATTCATGAGGAACAAATTCCCAACTACACAGTGACACTATCAGAAAAAGAAAGTGGATGCATGTGGTATCTGAAGACCAGAGAATTAAATCACCACAAAAGAGGAAGTTGTTACCCAATACAATTATGTTTTAATAACATACATTTTTAATGTAATTTTTAGCATGTGGTTATTGCTTTTTTGTGTAGGACTAGAAAACAAGGCTGCTCAAACCTAATTTTCCAATGGGAAAAAAAACCATGCCCTCCTCAGTATGAAAGTAGAGCTCATTTAGAAATAAAACTTGAGAAAGGACTGATCTGATTTACCTCCTTGGTATTCCCCAGTGTGCCTTCACACAGACACACAGGAATCAAGACATCATCACTGCCAGGAATAATTCAGTAAAGACAGAAGGAATTGATCTTGATTAATGGCTAAAAGATTGGGCCTTAGGGTACTTTAAAAATGAATAAACCATGTGGTTAATTAGGAGATTTGTTCATTCTTAAAGCTGCAAGAGTTATTAAGAAAACCATTGCTCATTCTAAAGCAACTCGATTTATATGCCTCATAACCAACCTTTAAAAAACTTAACCACTTGAGCAAAGGAATTCTTAATAAGACTTACATGGTAAAGTCTTAGGCCCAAAGAATATTCAATGAGTGTTTTAAAAGAAAAGTTCTATCAATGTCAAACCACTAGGCACCAGTAATGGCTAATTTCATCTGAAGCTCTCACAGTCACTGCATAAAGAACTTACCCTCAGGAGCCTTGGGCTCTGTTGGCTCAGTTTTGCTTTTGGGCTTGTTCAGGGTTTCTGCTTAGAAGTTTTTGGTCCTCTCCCTCGATAGAAGCACCTTGTCACGTGTGCTGGAAAAGAATTAAGAGACTTATTTCAGGTACTATACAAGGTGTTGAAACAATCAGCTTCTTAACTGCCAGGAAGAAGAAAAATATGAGCTCTCCCCTTCCTTGTTTACAACACTGAGCTTTCTTCCCCTCTGAATCACACACTCTCCTTTTTTCTAGCTCTCCTTAAGCTCACTTTTCACCTTATTATTTCTAAGTCTTCCCAGCTGCCTTTCAAGCAAGAGGTTTTTTTTCCACCTTGCCCTTTTCCACTTTCTCCAAAAACAGGCCCCTAGTTGTGGTTTACAGCAAATAGTCACACATTAAATACCATGAGAAATATGCACATATCAACAGGAATGGAAAAAGAGAAAGACAGAGATGCCCAGCATGTTTTACACACCCCCAGAGTGCCTGAGTGATCAAGGTAAGAGCAGGTGCTACCCTGAAGACCCCTTTGTTACCCGTCCCTCTGCCTGTTCCAGCTTGGTGAACTTTTCTGACACTCAGCTTTTCAGTCCTCAGATTTGTTTTCACAGTTACAGCATAGCTGGTGCTTGGAGACAGGAATTCCCTCCTCCCTCTCTTCCTCCAGCAGAGAGAAAACAACCCTTAACAGTGCAGTGCTGCACCAAGCTGTTGTGGTTGCGGAACCAGTGAGCAACTGTGCAGGTTCATTTTACCTCTGAAAGCTACCAAAAGTGTAGCCCTAACATAACTGACATTTGTTTGACAATACTACACACAGCAAAGGAGCTCCAAGAGCACTAAAAGCTATACCACCCCAAATTTTCTTAGGAAGAACTAGGAAAAAAACCCTAATATTAAAGATTCAAATTCTCAAACCCAAACATCTCAATCTCTTTTCTACCATACAGAGTTCCCTGGAGATCCAAAGACAGCAAGTGGGATACTTGTACTCTGGGTTCCAATTAAGTCTGTTTATATGCATTTGCCTCCCACTCAACAGTCATCACTATGTGATGAAAGAGTCCTCCATCAAATTTCTTCACAAATAGGAACCATTACCATCTGACATGAGATCTAGTGCACTCTCCTTATACCGACCCTCGAGAGAGGCCTCACAGCACCCCAGCAGTGTGGGGTACAGGATCAGCACTGGGAATGGCAATTGCTCAGCTAGTGTGCTGTAACAGCCCAGACTCTTTAGTGCCGGTTTGCAACATGAGTATTTCCCAGCTAATTCGAGCCGAGGCTGGCATGAAGACAAACTCAATTAAGCAACAGTTATAGTAACTACTGTTCCTCTGTGCACAACAACTCTATTGCTTAAATATACATGCACTTTGAAGTGAAATAAACTACTTGTGCTGCTTTGGAAACATTAAAACCAGTGATTTTTATATAGAAAGAGATTATGTGTGAATTTTTAGCAGCAGAAATAATTATGCATAGCAGGGGAATAATTTACTAAGACCTACAAGACTATCTCCAAAACCACAGCTACAGCATGTTTCAGAAACATCCAGAAGTGTAAAATCTCCGATATACTTCTGAACTCCATGGAGCCATTAAACTTTATTAGTGCCATTACCAACAGATTATGTTACACTGTAATTCTACCAGTTAAGTTTTTTCCCTACACTCACTTTAAAAAATCTATACAAAAATCAACAAATTAAACTTCAGTTTTACACACACAAACACTTTAATAGATCAAGTAAAATAAACCATCCTCTTCTTGTGGGTATCTTGTGTTGGGCCCACAAGATAAGCCTATGGTCCAAATCTGCAATCATATGCAAACCTCTGCCTTCACAGATCCTTGCATCTGTAGAGCTCACTGAAATCAGCACCTCAAAGCCCTGAGAGTCCAACAGGTGAAAACCACCATACAGTATAAAGCCTTTCTCTGCATTATAGACCAGCACACTACAAATCAAACATGCTGTTTGTTGCCTTTAAAACATAATTCTGAAACTGTAAGCATTCATTTTGTAACACTCTCATGGGCAGCACCAATCAAAAATAGTGCTTAAAGCAGTGTCATGGGTTGAGTTGAATCTGCTGATGTATATTCAACAGCATGCTGCCATCCTGTCAGCCTCAAAATAAAAGTGGTGGATGGAGCAAAGTATCATGGGGCTTGAAGTTCAGATTGTAAGAAGAAGATTCCTGTTCCAGTTGCTGCTTTCAGTTTCCAGGTCTTTTCTGCTGGGTAGGCTGTGGGTTGGGAGAGGTCACAGGCTTTTGCTGCTGCTTCTGCATTTTGCTGCACTTGTCTGCAAACAAGCTAATGTAATCATTTCCAGTAAAACTCTTTATTTCTACCCAGAGTTGCCTGGGGATTTTTATCTGTGTTACTTTCCCTCCTGTCTGTTTGGGGAGAGACTGGAGCTTGTGACAGCAGGCTGTGTGAACCCAGGACAAGTAGTCCTGAGAAACACAAACATTTTACTAATTTCTGGCTGTAATTTACAGCATGAAAGATTCTATGTAGCAACAGCTGGTAATGCACTGAAGCCTCACACTTTAACACCATGATGGTGCTTCTGGAAAGCAGCTAGGCCAAACCATCATGCAACATACCTCACCAAGCATCATTTCTGAGATGAGCAGTCCCATCCAAATGCTGGGACCCTGTAGGATGCACTGAACTTGCTGGAAATCCAACTGAATTAAGTAATCATTCCTCTTGTGGAACATCTCCCTCAACAGGTTTCCCACGTGGCCACCCAAACACCCATGGAAGCAGCAGGACAAAGTGGAAACGTGTGGGAACAAGCAAGCAGAGGCAGGGGAAGATGCTTGTGTCAGATGAAGTGTTTCACGGCTGCCGTTTCACACCACCACACTGCGTGACTGCCTAACAGTCATTCACTGAAAGCCGCCTTCGTAGCCTCCCACTCCAACGGCAGCAACCCCTGCATCTGGGAATGGTGTGATTGCAGACACGTACCCGAGCAGATCCTGGCACACGGCGTCGTGAGGCACAGCTCAGAAGCGCCGCGGTACCAAAAGCGCCAGGGCTCTCCCGCACAGCGGGGGCTCGGCGGGTGAGGCGGCGTCCGCACGGCCATCCGGCCCTCAGGGCGCACTGCACGGCTACAGCGGCTGCAGCCTCACCTTCTGTCCCGAGTTCTGGAAACCTCAAGGATGTGCGCCTTTAAAGCTGCACAGACCCTGCACACTGCCAAAGGGTGCCCAGGCCGGAGCGGTTGAAGCAGGGCTCGGTGGGGCTAGAGGCAGCACGGGAAAGGGGGACATTAAAGGGCACAACAGGGAAACAAGAAAAGCCTGCTACAGTCCCGGGTGACCTCTGGAAACCTTCTCAGTCCCTTCCTCGCTAGACGCCCAGCTGGCCATGCCCCTGACACACCACCTACAGCCCTGTCCCAGACCTCTCCCCCCTCTCAGCCTGCCCGGGCGCCCGGCCCTGCCCGCCGCACCGCCGGGCCCCGCGGGGAGGAGACAGCGGTGGGAGGGCGGTGGCGCTCCCTCAACCCTAGCGAGGCCCAGCCCGGGCCGCGCCTTGCATCCGGCGGGCGGGAGAGCGAGCCGCCAAGAGGGGTTGCAGCCCGGCGGGCAGCAGCCGCAGGTGAGGGAGCCGGCCGTGGCTCGGCGGAGGGTGGGCGGGTAGCGGCGCCGCCCCGCTCCGCCTGACTGGGGACCGCGGGCGGCCTGGCAGCCCTGGCTGCCGCTCGGTCTCAGCGGGGGGATCGGTGTGGGCAGCGTGGCGCAGTCCTGTGGGAGCAGAAACTGTCCCACTTACCTCCCTCGGCTCGGGAGGGCAGCGCTCCGCAGCCCACCGCCACAGGGCCCCAAGTCGTCAGCGCGGAGCTCCGCGGCGACCCTGCGGGGCCTGCACCCACCGCGCTCGGTGGGGAGACCTGCGCCGTGCCCTAGCGCTACAGGTCGTGGAGGCCGGGACGCGGCCCAGGGCTCGGCCGCTGCCGTTGAGCGGCTGGTGCCCGGGAGTGCGCTCGAAGAGCAGCGGCCGCGGGTAGCGGTACCGTGCTCGGGAGATGCGGCAGCAGTGGTGTGGCGGGGTGTGATTAACCGGCGTCTAACCTCGGCTGTGAGTGTCCGGTGGAGGCCGCGGTGGTGTGGTAAGGCTAACGCTGAGGGCTCGGGCACTGCCGCGCTCAGAGCCGGCGTTCTCGGAGGAGTGGCAGCCTCCGCCAGAGCTGACAGTGCTGCTGGGAACAAGGACCCGGCCGCTGCTGTATGAACATAACCGTGTAGACAAAAGGGAGGGACTGCGTGTGTAAGCAGAGCATAAACAGCCATACTGACACGCTGGCTGCTTAGATTTGCAGGCAGGAAGATGTGCCTAACCTTTCGCTACTAAGGGAACCCCTAGCAACAACAGGTTACATTTTTGTGGGAGGAAAGCGAGGTTTTTGAGCTTATGTTCGTGGCATTGATAAGCGTTTTGCCTTGCATGCAGGGTTTTGAAGCTGTACAGGGTATAGT
Organism: Melanerpes formicivorus; assembly: GCF_026170545.1. NCBI lineage: Eukaryota > Metazoa > Chordata > Aves > Piciformes > Picidae > Melanerpes > Melanerpes formicivorus. The sequence continues at coordinate 8,067,425 of NW_027142366.1, read as the reverse complement.
TTCAGTTCTGAACGTGAGGCCGCTTGTAAAATCAAGTCTCGGCAGTTGTTTCCAAGTTCCCCGCACTCGTAGCAGTAAGCTGTCCATGAGGATAGTTAAAATATCCTTTTTTACTGGCCGTTCAATACCCTAACAGTTAAATACGGAGCTAATGTTATAAAGGAACACAGCGTGAGTCACCGTGTGTCTGGATACTTTGCTTTGGGGCTTTCGGGAGGGCTTCCAGGGGCGAGCCCCCTACCTGACACACGCTTTTGTTAAAGTATTTTAGACTCTCTGATTCACCTTAACATCTGAAATCTGTTACTAATTGAATCTTCAATTTAAGGAGAATTGGATGGCTTGAGTGAGAGCTGGTGGTTCAGAAGATCGCGGTGGAGGATCACAACATGTCTAAAGAAATGCAAGAACTACAGAAGCAGTGGCACTTCATCATGCAGTCCATCCACAGCAACTCCAATGTGGGTCTGGGTTACAGTTTTATGTGTTTTATAAAGATACTCCTAACTTGTTGACACTACTCTGCCCCGATTTATTTAAATACAGTTCACTCCCTTGTTTTGAAGTGAACACTGTGGAGCCTTTGAGAAGGGCTGTCCTCCCACACCTTCAGCAATCAAGAAAAAAGGGAAGCATTTCTCTGTTTTACTGATACAAGCAGCTGAGGTAGTTGAGTGACATTTTAGTGAAATGGTTGTGCAGCTATAAAAAGAATGAAAACTACAATACATATTCCTTAAGGGAAGGGAAATGTCTACTACAGTAAAATTCCAGTATATAGGTATACTGCCTCTAAAAAGAATAGGTTTTTTTCCTACCAGTAACAATTAAATTCCTAACAAGTTTGTGGTAGAGGTATGCCAGCACTGTACTTACTTACTGCTAAATAAATGAGCAGGTTGCATATATTGCTCAGGCACAGGGAAAACAGACAAATAACCATTCTGCAGTATTTTTTAACTTAATAAATAGCTCAAAGTTATAGCTGAGACCCCATTGAATCTGTGCAGCTAAACTGTGATTCAGGTATTTGTTTGTTTGTTTTCAGGGCTTTTATTTGGGGTTATTCTTTGTTTGCTTGTGCAGAAATGGAAGTAGGAAGTCCAAGAGAAATATGTCTGTTGTTGGTAGGATTGTATTTGCTATAAAGTTGTCTACATTTGCAATAAGTGCTCGTGCTTTTGAAATACAGAGGCAAGAGCTGTCCTCTATTCAGGTTGCAGACTTACAAAAAGCTAGTACCTCTGGTTGATGGAAGAGCAGGAATGTTTTCACAGCTGTCTATGAGAAGAAATAAAACCAAAATGCAAACTGTTTCTCTTTTATCCACAGGTTGTTGCATTTATGAATTCTCGTGTTGGCCAATATCTAGATGACCATCCTTTTGTTGCCTTATCACTCCTGATGTTTCTTGCAGTGTCTGCTGTTCCCATTGCATTTTTCTTCATTTTTGTTGTTACAACAGCCATAATGGCCTGTATTGGTGTGATAGTCATGGAAGGTATGTATGCATGCATGTATGTACTTAATTCCTTTTAAGGCATAATGTCTTTGCCTCCTCTTCCTTCTGGAGTTGCCACTTTGGTAGTTGAGGGATTTTGTACCTAGCCCACAGATCTCAGCAGTGGTGAAACTCTTAATACAAGAGTAGTAATCTGATTAAGTGTAGTCTATACCAGGAAAATCCTATTTCCTTTCTAATCCCAACCAGGATATGCCTAAAACAGTTATCTTGAGCATGAATAGCTTTTACAGAGGCTAGCTAGTTGATTGCAGAAGGCTCTTCTCCCAGATGGTTTGATGTTGGGGTTGTGGTACAATGCCAGCTCTTCTAAGTCACTTGTGTATAAGCTAGTTTAAGTAACAAGCTGATTTTCTTTTACTAGGTGTTGCAATAGCCATAGGTGGTGTAGCCCTTCTTTGTGTGCTGTGTGGCCTGGGTGCACTTTCACTGGGAGTTACTGGAGTACTGAGCGTTTGCTATGTTTTTCTTTCAACTCTGGTCAACTACTGGTATGCTTCAAGGTCAGTACTGATGGCTCGAGGCATGGTTGGATTTCAAGCTCTGCCACTGTACTATTGCACTGATGACTAAATTTATTGTAAGTGGGCTACCACTGCTTACTGTAACAAACACCTCTTGAATTCTAGAGCATCTTTGGTGACCCTGGTGGCTTAATGTACAGTGTATAAATAATCATAGTCATAAAGAAGTATTTTAATGTGAGTGTGAATGCATGCCCTCTTTCCTGTTAGGAAAGGGGAAATGTAAAGTGCCTTAAATGTGCATGTACTAATACAAACCAGCATCAGGTAGTAAGATATAACTTCATCTCACTCAGAGCATTTGTTCTTAAATACTTCCAAACTGGACTTTGCATAGAAGGTGAACCTTTTGGAGTTCTGTCTGCACAGTGACCCAGCTGTCTCTGCTTACCTGCATTTGTAGAGTACAGGCTGCCCAGAGAAGCTGTGGAGTCTCCTTCTCTGGAGACATTCAAGACCCACCTGGATGCATTCCTGTGTGACCTACCCTTGGTGATCCTGCTCTGGCAGGGGGATTGGACTAGATAATACTTTGAGGTCTCTTCCAACCCCTAACATTGTGATTACTGTGATTACAGTTGAGCAAAATCACTTGTAGATTTGGAATAGGCAGAGGGGTACTTAAAAGGAACAGTGTGGCCAAAATAGAAATTACAGGTGGTGGTGGGTGTACACATGCTGCTCGCCAGGCATGTCTCCTGTACTTTAGTCTTGGAGGCCTGTTTCAGTCAGTATTGCCCTAGCCGTACTTTTACCCAAGATCTGGCTAGGAGTAAGAAGCACCAGCAGGTTGTGCTGGAGTGCCATCTGTTGCCCACTGAAACATCAGCCAGGGAGTTAACGGTAATCACTTCCTAAGCAGAGGGAAGAGCAAGAGGAAAAATCGGAGCAGCTTGTAGACTTTTTGCTCCATCACAGCTGTGCTCCTTGCACAGCTCTCAAGGGCACACACAATCTGCCTGTTGGAGCCTGTGATATTGTCAGGATAACAAAACTACAGGGCAAGGTCGAGCGTGCTGTGGCTCCCGGGCTGCATACCACTCCCCCGGAGCATGATACGTCTGTAATATTGTCTGCCAATTCCAGAAAAAATGTCCTTTTTTTTCCCCCCATAGCATGTAAAAACCCAGGTAAAATTTCTCTTTTTTGTTTTCCTGCTTGAGAGAAGCCCTGGTAGAGCAGCAGTAGATGTTCCAGGAGTCTCAGACAGGTTTACATCATATATTGGTCATTTTTTGAAGCAAAAAATTGAAAGACAATCTTATAGAAGAACAGATGGTAAAAACTTTTTCCTTTTTTCCTGTTTACAGGGATCACATAAGGAAACAAGAAGTTAATGGAAGTTTGCAACAGAGGAGTTCTTCTGTCTTGAATCCATCTGCCAATAATGGAAAGAATGAATAAGGGGGATTCTTTCTACTTCTTTTAGGGGCACTTGGCTGTGCTACTCTGACCTTTGTAATTTGATTGTTTACTTGTTGAGCATTCAACTTTTTTGCACTCCATCTGGGAACTGAAATAAAAAACCCCAATGTGCATCTTACGTGGTCAGTGTAAAGCTATTAAGAATAACCCTTAAAGAGCAGTGCATTGCAATGTTAGATTCATGTACAGGGTGGAGTGTTCCACAGGAACTGGTGAAGGAATGTGATAAAATCTGCTACTGCTAAGCCAGGGGAAAGGAGGAGGATGTAGGTATTTGACTGCTTGTCTGTTACTGGAGTTCTGGCTGCATCATCTCCTGAAGTTTGTACACAGCAGTTGGTTGTTTTGCCACACAAGTATCAAAGCTCAGAAAACCAGAAACACATTTTGAATGTTAAAACATTTCTAAGCCTTAGCAGCCTTTGCTAAAATGACATGAGCACATCATGCAAATGCTTTGTATTCATTTTATGAGGAAAAGGGGGGTTTGTTACATGTTAAGTTGTAGCACAAGCTTTCCTGTGCCTTTAGATGTTGCTTTAATCTGAAGGGATATCTTCCTTGTATTTGCCTCAGTGGCATGCAGCTGGACCTTGCCTTGTGTCATATTTTAGTTATTTAAAGTGCCTGTTTTACTTGTTGGTTGTAACTTCTTGTGTGTTATTTGAACTTTTCTCATTTGGGCAAGTGCTGTAGTATTTCTAAGCATTAGAAAGTAGCTAACTGTCTTAATGTAATAAAATGCTCTTTGTTTAACCAGGTGGTCACATTCTTCTATTTATTCTGCAGTACAAAGCTCTCTTCCAGATCTACCTCTAGGAAGGCTATATTTGGAGCTGAGTTTTTCTTCTCAGTCAATGTTAAAGTATTTTGTCTGGCCAATATTGCTGAGCCACAAACTGTAGGGCACTCAGCTCCACCTGCCTCTAAAGGCAAGAGCAGAATTTTAAAGGTCTAAACTAGTGTCATGCTCTCATTTTGCTTAAACCAACATGTTATTTGACTTTACCTGAGCTCCAATGTGTTCCACATACTATTGGTAGAAGTGTTTTCAGCTGTTGTAATAAACTAACCCCACACTTCAACACCAGAGTGAAATCATCCTTAGCCCCGCTCTGTGTTAGTCTGCAGGAGACACATGATACCTGATGGTAGTTAACAAAGGGCTCCAGTATTTATTGAAGTCCTGTTGCATGTGAAGGATTGACAGAATAAAGACTAGAACAAGAGATTTCTAATTTACTAAGGAGAAGTACTGAAATAGAAATAGGTCTTAGGACTAGCTAGACCTGAGTCTTGAACTAGCATTCTAGTCGTTACAGAATCCTTCCTGCCTTCCCCCAGACTACTGTCCCCTATCATCAGAAGATAGTTTGAGTCTGATCTTTCTTTATCTCTTTCTAGACAGTAATACTCTCCATCTAGGATCTTACCAGCTACTAAGGGCAGAGTGAGAGAGACATAGGAAATAATGGAGTGGCAACTATCATAATTTCTGCCTTAACTCAGTTTCCAGTGTCTTACCTTTTCTACAGGCCAAGCTGCTATGATGTCAGACTGTGGGAGACTACAGCCCTATTTTATCTCATATTGTCATGTCAGTATGCCTAAGATGAAAAATACATTTATCACCATGATTAAGTCTTGAAAATTAAGTAGAGAGGCACTTCACAGTAGAGAAATAATGATGCTGTTTGTCCCTCTGTGCTGCAACTTAACCAGCACAGCTGGGAAATACTGGCTTCCTGCATACTTGCCCAGCTTGTTCCATTGCACTTTGAAGATGATCGTGCTCCACAACCTAAAGGGATTAACCTCAATCTGTGCTTGCAAACCTTGCTGTAAGCTTGATTTTGGGTTAAAGGAGTAGTCTGCTTTCAGCATTTTATTTAGAGGATTTTGTTTACTTCCAGGCTGCATTTGCCTCTCAGGAACACAAGCTCATTGCTTAGTCTGTCTGCAGATCCCCAGTTGCTGCTTCTACCATTAAAATGAAATTCTGTTCCCTCTGTAAGTGTATTTCCAGCACTCTGCTGCCAGCTTGGTGACAGGTACTGCCTCATTACATTTTGACATTACTTTTGCCTGGTGGTGGTGCAGGAAGCAAAGGAGCTGCCTCTCCTGATGCTCAGAGCAATGCTTTCTGAGCAGCCCCACCGATCTCCAAGGACTCTGCAATTGCTGTTCTTTTAACATGAAACACTAGCATCACTGAGCTGCAGCTGGGGACCCGTTTGTCCCTGAAGGATGGATTTTGAAATAGACAGAGCTTGAACAGCTGCGTCCTCAACAGTTCCAGAGCCACTCAAAACTTCTCTCTGCTTAGTAAGTGCAATAAACAGGTAAGTGAAAATAATGTCAGTATATAAATAATAGGTGTGGGCAGAAGGGAAGTGGGGGAATCTGTTATGAGATAGGGCTTTGAAAAAAAGCCTGCATGGTAGTGTTATTGCCCACAGAGTGGACCAGAGCTGTATGAGAGATACGAATATAGGTACAGACATACTGAAACATACCCATTGATACACATGCATTTGAAAGAGTATAAATGCACACCCATGGAACAACAGACACCTTTGTGCTTCATCTAATGCTAGGATGCTTAGAGAAAAAGGAAAGAGAGGGTGTATGTGCATTTAATTAAACATTAAACACAGCCACAGAAAACACTTCCTTGACTTACAGGTGCCTAACATCTGTTCTTGTTTGCACTGTTAGAAACCAGGATATGCACAAGGCATGTCCTTACTAGTGATCCTGGAACAGCTGATTTTTTTCCTGCTTACACTTATCTCTGCAGGTGACTTGAGCAGAATGCAGATAATGCTAAACAGGGCAAGCATAGCTCATGTTGGGCATCATTGTACAGTCTTAAAGAAATCTAGCCCTAGCACTAGTGTCCCAGGTATCTTCACCATCAGACTTTCCCTGGTGGACCTGCTCTTCCTCTTGGGTATGCCCTTCTTCATCCACCAGCTGCTGGGGAATAGAGCTTTGGAGAGACAGTGTGCACAATCATCACTGTCCTGGCTGCCCATTCCAGCACCTACATCCTCACAGCTGTGTCCATTAACTGCTACCTGGCTGCTGTCTACTCCTTCACCTTCACTCACTTCAGGAAGCCTCCTGTGGCAATCCTTGCCGTGTGTATGCTGTGGCCCCTGCAAAAGCATTCAGGAAAATACAGCTGAGAGAGCAGCCACTGCTGCATTTGGTGGCCATCTATGGTAAGTAGCAAGACACACAGTATTCCAGGTATGGGCCCAGAAACCAGCCACTCCTCTCCTGCTGAAACAAGTTCCACTACCATGTGGACCTTTACATGGTCTGAAGACAGACTCATGGCATTGTTTGGGCAGAAACTGTTTAGCATTGTTATTTACATCTTCCCTAACAGGTATGAAGTATTCTCAACAAAAGATCAAAAGCTTTCAAGCCTGTTTTTTAGGTTACCCTACATACTAAAAGTGTTTTGGTGCAGAACAAGCAGCAATCCTCAGCCCAGGGCTGAAACACTACCACTATTTAAAACTCAAGAACTTTCACATGTAAAGCATACCAAGGAAGAAATTAAGAATTGGAAGGGATGTTTTCTGCCCTCTGAAGGGTGCTTTGGAAGCATAAGCACTTCACAAGAAGTTTTAAAGAACAGGACAACCATGCTTTCATCTCCTTCCTAACACACCAGCTCTGAGGGGTTTAACAGCAGGTGAGAATCATTTTGTCATTTTAAACCCAGAACAGTTGCCCTTTTTTCCAGAATCAGAAACTAGATATATTTACTGGGCTTACTGAAAAACGTTTAATTGAAAAGTGATCAGACAGACTTATTTGCAGATCACTCTGCAAGGTAGTTCTTTATCATCCCAGGGAACAGCAGAAAGCTAGGTTAAAGAACAGCTGTCACTAAGTCACCAATTTGCTTTGTAGTGCAATGATTAGATCCTGTCTACATTTTTAAAGAGAGGAATCAGAATAGTGTCTCACTCCTGTCAGGATATCTGGTGCAGATGGATATCCTGTTGTATTTCCTCAGCTGGCTGCAACACTTCAATAAATCCACATCTTAAAGCACATTACTGTTTGTACAGGCCCATCTTGAGCAGTTTGGAGAGAAGCCACTGTGCATCTTCACTGACAATCAAGCCTGTTGCACAAGGCAACCAACATCATGGAGCTGTAGTTGTTTTAAAACACTAACAGCAAACACTTGCAGAAAAATGGACAAAAGCAAAGGTCCTACACAACTCTTTTAAGAGAACAAGCACCTCTTGGTGGTACATCAGGTAACTGCTTAAAAAAAAGTATTCTGATATCTTGAAATATAGGAGTCCAGACCAAATTCTTTAACCAATAACACTTAGTTGCTAAAACACATAGACTACTTCAGTTTTACTAAATTAAAACCTTTCAAGCTTGATTTCTTCCTGCTCCTATAAAGTAATTAAACATCAACCCTACAAACCTACCTACAATTATTTAGGTGCACTCTAACCTGGGCAGTCAGCTCCAACTCTTTAGATTTCCAGGAGCCATTTATTTTAATAGCATATTAATTCAGCAACCAGCCACTAGAGAGCCACATAGCCAACAATCCCTGAGGCAAGGTTGCATCTAATAGCTTTCCAGAAGGTAATTCCAAAGACAGAGCAATAAAACCCTTACTACCGTCTCCACACTACTCAAAAGCTTTAGGCCACAGCTTGTATGTGGATACACAGCTGAAAGGATCTCTCCTTTCCCCCAAGTTTCCTTTACATCCTCAACTTTTGCTGAAGGGAGCAGGCAAAGCTTAAATTCAGCAGACAATGAAGTAAATCCATTTATTCCAGTTCAGAATTTGGCCTCACATTAACTGGTTTTGTTTTAAACTGATTTTTCTACATGCAGAAAATTGTCAGCACTTATCAGGAGCCAAAGCTGTGACTTCTCAGTTACCAGCAGGTAAACATGGAACAGTTTCAGTCCTGCTGTCCTGACTTGTGTCTTTATCAGTCACTGCTGTTTCAAAGCTTCTCAGGAAGAGCACATTTCAGTGCTGTCATCACTACATTAGCACAGGTTTTGATAGGAATATGCTGAAGAAATCAAACTAGATCAGTATAGATCAGGTGGTTTTACTGGAGACAATAAGGTGTGTGGGTTGTCTGGTTTGCTGAGGTGTTTGTTTTTAATTAGACATGGAAGTAGAGCTAAGAAGTCCTTAACAAGGAAGGCCAAGGAAACAGTACAGAGGCCTCACTTTCAGCTGCTTTCTTAGCTTGCTGCAGAACAGCACCAGCCCAGCAGAGAAATGGCAGCAGCCTTCCCAATCCAACTAGGTCCTCAGTCCTAAAGATGCCAGTTCACTGGCATCAATGGGCTCTCATCTTTACATCCTAAGTTCTTCAAGGGATGATTGGAGCAATCATATTTCCTGCAGTTCCTGAAGCAGCTGCTTGAGCTCAAGCTTGAGACTAACTCCATATGCAGCAAGTTCTTTGTCTCTTTGCCTATGCTACCTCTTGCTGGAGCATCATTCACACTTCCCCTTTCCACACACATCCAGAGGGACATCAGGGCTGAAGGCAGTACAGGAATCCCTGTATTTATAAAGTGAACTTTAATAGGCATCTTAACACTGACAGGGAGCTGAGAAACAGTATCACCTTTACTGGCAACATGTTTTCTTTTCTTCCTGTACATAAACAAAGTTGGAGATGAAAGTAACAAAACAACCCAACAACCAACCATCATGTGTTTTCTTTGATTTAGATATTATTCATTCTAGCTTTTCCTCTGAGCCACCTTGTGAGAACTACAGAGTTAATTCTCCAAGTAGGGAAAGCTCACCTGAGAGGAGATATGTCTGACAGACTCCCCTAAGCACACAATATTAGAGAGAAGCAGGCAAGAGGAGACATCCCTTTGATCTGGATGGTAGCCACTGTGTGCAGCCCCTTTGTCTCTTCCTCAGTCAGTAAGTATAGTACAAAAGTCAAAGAACAAAAGTATTGCCCATGCCCTTACTACAGAAAAGTGAGAGATTTTGAACACCTTCACTACTGCAAGCCTCCAGATTAAAACTTCTTAGAGCTCATCCCTATCAGTTCGTGGAGATACTAGCTCCCATTCCTTCTACAATGCATTCACTCCCCAGTCCAGATAGCAGTACTTAGTAAGTTCTCCCCATCCTGTAGCAGGTGTCCATCCAGCAATGGGAAACACAGACTGCCTGAACACACCCCAATCTCTTCCCACACAAAAATGAGTAAGATTGAGTGAATATTGAAAGCTTTATTTGCCTCAGAAGAGCTAAAAGCCCATAGTTCTAGGTACCATGTGCTGTCAAGTACGTTAACCCTCTTCATCAAGCACCACTTCTCCAGCTTTCATAGGAATACTTCATATTCCATTCAAGTACTAAGTCAACAAGACTGAAGTATAGTAGATGGTTTGCTGGATAATAGCCTAAGCAATCATTTCAACCCTAACCTCCATCAGGCTGATAAGTTACTTGCAAATGAACCTCTCCAATGCAAAATTCCTAATTTCAGTGTACTTCTGTTGACACTATGATCAACAGCTTAAAGCCTTCCCAATCACCATGTCCTCAGTACTACATGTCTGTCAGTAGTTAGACAATGTATCCTGAAGTCTGTTGTATTAAAAATAGCTCATTAATAATACTTGTTAAGAGAAGTATGGGCTGTGGCAGATGAGTGCCAGCCCTCTGCTACTTATGCACAGCATGTTGACATTCAGCAGTAGAGTCTGTCCACTGGCTTGATCTGAAGCCTTGCATGCACAGAGGTCAGAGCTGGAATTGTGATATCTCTGTCCTTGTTTGCATAAAATGCCCAGACAGTGGTTAACTTAAGGCTGGTACACAGTGAAAAAGAGCCCTTTCATCCATCCTCATTCTGTCACATGCAGTTATACTGTCATGCCTCAGTTCCTTGAGCATTTAAGACAACATGTAGAGAAGACAAAATAAAAATCATAACTGCATGACTGAATCTGTGTCAGGTGGTCTCTTCCATCTACAGAAACTGCTGTCCTCACCTATGCTGAAAGCTGCAATTAATAGCTACAGTGACATTAAAAACCCAAACCTTAAATGAAAAGCCAAAGGCTCTACTTCAAGTACAGTAGAAATAAAGATCCAAGATGTTTGCATACCTCAAGTACACAGCAAATCTTTAGTGACTCAGTGCTTTTGCTCCACCACCTCTAGGATAGACAGTAGCAAAAACACTAGAAGCTGTATTTGCACTGGATGCAATTCCAAACCTTTGTGCTTGAAAGGGAAGTACAGCTGGAACTCATTTATCCAGCACTGCTAGACTCTTCTATACTAGACAGTGACTGAGTACAAGTTACATTCTTTGTACATGACCACAGAAGCAGAGCTTCCCCTGAAAATTAGTTTTTTGGGTATAATCTGCTAGTGAAGGCAGTAAACAGAAACTGATACTTGTAACATCAGGGGCAGGAAATGTAGGAAGTTAACATCCACTTTAACAGAGCTATCAGATCTAGGAAAAGGAGAAATCAGTTGACTTAGAGCATAAAGAAGCCACAGCTCTAACGCAAGCCTCATAGCACAACCAGCCTCCAACTGATGTGGCACTAATGAAGAGGCAGCATTAGAACTCTCCCCCTCTTTGCCTGCAAGCTAAGCACGCTTAAACTGTTAGCTGCCTGCAGCCTAGTGGTATTTAGTTTGACTACACGGTAACAATCTTCAAACCTACCTGAATTTGGAAAGCATTCCAGAGAGGAAAAGCAACATAAAAAACCAGCCTCTGGGTTTTACAAGAGGAAATAATGGGAATAGTTTGGGTGGTGTGTAGCAGATCATGCCACAGTGGTGTGGGGCAGGTTTGGGATTAGGGGTGGGGTGTGGTAAATGATGTTTTATGAAGTGCTGGGTGTTACTAACCCATTTGAACAAAGCCAGGTTTTATCCCCCATCTGTACCACAAAGCTCAGAGATCAGAGCTGCATGTACAGCAGGAATGTAACAGCAACAGGAGATTTCAGAACAGATGTACTCAGAATATTCAGTATTATCATTAAAGCCAAGTCTTAGATGAGATGATTAAGAGGACTAGCAGCAGTTTCATAACTAGATGCAGGTGAGGGAGTGTGAAAGAATTAATGGAACAGGAGTGCTGCACTGACTGGTTACTTGTGGCTTTCCAGTACCTGTCAGAGAACAATCTGTTTACTGGATCTATTTCTGGTTAGTTTGTTTTTCTACAGTCCATAAGTGGCTTGAAGTATTTACCATACAAGACAGACTAGAAATCACTGTATCAGAAGTCATGTTAGTAGAGCATGAAGCCTACTCATGAGCCTATTAGACCCTTTGTTTCAAATCATTCTTTTTCAAAGCACCCCATTAGTCCAATCTGACCACCAGTGCAACACAGTGGAACCTAGCAGAGTAAAAAGCATTAAAGATTCAAGAACCCCATGTTTCAACTAAGGAGGTGAAGAAACCACCCAGTATAGGGGAAAATCAGTGTCACTTGAGTCTTACCCAAAAGGTTTGAGCTTCCAAAAGCCTCAGTTCTCATCTCAGCTAGAGCCCTGACTAAAGACAGAGCAGTGCCACTGCTCAGCAAGGCTGACACCCATCTTTGCCTGGTCTGCTTGCTTGAGTGCCATGCTGCAACTCCACACTACACAACTCATCCAGAAGACTTTTGCAGTCACACTTCCTCCAAGTTTATTCATATAAAACACTAACATACTATGTTCACCATGGATGCTCGTCTCTTTAGACATTTGAGAAAAGCCAAAAATAGTAGCATTGTGGCCACCAGAGAGAGAGTGCCAGCAGCAGTCATCATAATGCCAGCCCATGCCCCCTTACTCGAGGGAGTGTTTCCTGCAAAGCAAGCAGAGAAATAATTTGTAGAGACAGCTCTTTGTTGGATCCAAGCAGCATGCAGTATCATTGCACTGGCTTAGTACCTTGGGTTCTAGACCATGCTTCTGGCACAAGAAGAACAGGACCCTGTAAGCTCACCACTGCAGACTTCACACCTGGCATCCCACTCTCTACAACAGCAATATAACAACAGTGAAGCCCATAGTACAGTTGGTTATCTTAAGTACCACCTGACATCTGCTTAGACATTACCTCGTTTGCTTCTAGATGGTCTTGGGCATCTTGTCATACACAAAGGGGAGTCTGGGTGAAAACGATCACAGATCAGAACACTGCAATGGAAGTATACCTAGGACAGAAAATGAGAAGTCTGTTTATTTTGGGGTAGTAACTCCTTCTATCTACTTCTCTAAGAAGGAGAACATCACCTACTAGGCCAGGTAGGGTTTTGCCACCAGAGACAAAGGCAAAAGTCTTCACTTCCAGCCTTTGGCGATAGTTAGCATAGCTGACACCATGCCCCACAGGATGAAACACAGTCCTGTAGCTGTCCAGGTCGTACTCACACCTGCCAATAGGTAAGACAAGTCAGAACAGCAAGGTAGAGAAGTTTTGGGGATTTTATAAGCTACCATCATTCCACAAGTCCCAGCATACCAGGGCAGTGCTTGGTGGGCTGTGTCAAAATGAAGCCCTTACACTTGGGGCTGTTCCTAAGTAGTGGTAGGGAAGAATTAGTGTATCCTCCCCCAGCCACTGCCAAAAGTGCTTCCAGGGTACTCACCCATCAACAACAATATTCCACTGGGGAAGTGAGTTCGGGTCTTGTGAAGCTGTTGCCCAGCAATCATCTAACACCAGATGGAGGTTGGGATCATTGCGGTTCAGGACCTGCACTTCCAGGAAGATTGGCTGCCGAAGGTACCTTATAATTGGGTACTGGTCATCACGGTACGGCTGCCTGTATGAGCTCTCTGCAAGAACCAAGGCTTGTTAGATAACTGTTCACAAGCACTCCTGAAAAAACTCTAGTCTAGAAATCAACAGCAGCTGGTCTATCAGCTGCAGTTTGTGCTAGAGTAACAGATTTTAAGGCACTTGCCTCAAGCAGCACACATGAGGGAAAGGAAGCACATCAGGCCATTAGAAACCCATGCACCAGAACAGTTCACACACACTCCCCATCAAGTTCTAGTTGCCTCCCTAGAGCTCAGTCAGCTTTACCTGGGTAGCTTAGAAGAATTAAGGAGAGGGGACCTTGGTTCACTGAAGAAGCCAGAGAAGGAGAGTTATCTACCCTTACAGTGAGGGAGGCATCACCACCGCTGAAGGAGCACAGGACTGTTAGCCTGGAAGGAAGGAGCAGGTAATTCTGAAGTTAATTTTTAGAATATCAAGGACTTAGTATTACTCAAACAGGCTCCCAGACACACCTGAGTTCACTGTCCCTTGAGATCACACGCAGTGGAAGGTCTGCCCCTAATGCTGTCACCTCATTCTCATAAACAATCTTCTCCCCATCAAACTGCAGAGAACAAACTCTGTTAGTAAGGGCATTCCCAATGCATGAGGAATGCAGCAATACTGGCTACACACTTACCCAGTACCTGGTCCCACATCCATTCAGTGGGACATGAAACCAAACCCTGTCATTCAAAGCAGATTTGAAGGCTGGGCGGCATGTAGGATCTCTGAGCTTAAGTGTATCCAAGTCTAGCAGTGGTGTAGTACTATCAGCAAGGATTTCAAAATCCATGTACCCATCCTGGGTGCATACAGCAGCTGCAATAGAGGTTCACGTAAGTTACACCAGTCAGTGACAGCATAGTCTGACAAGAGCTGCTGTGTTTTAGCTAGTGATGCCCTTTCCTGAGAAAAACTAATTCAGGAACAAGCCAAGCTGAAAGATTACCCTCTGAGCAGCACACAGACCAAGTCCATTGCAGAAGTCACTCACCTACTGGTGCATGCTGGTCACAGGGGCACTCTGGGTGAATCACCATTGCCACAGTCTCCCCATGGAATTGAAAAGTCAGCTTCAAAGAGGACATGTAGGGCTGAAGTCCTGAACAGCTCCTCCCATGTACCTGAAATACAAGATTCATGCCCCTGAGAGCTCATTTTACCACCAGCATGTTAAAGGTTTTTGGGTTCCCCCCCACATTAGCCCTGAGGCCATGGTGCTCCCCACCCTTCACTAGGTTTTAGTTTGCATTGCTCCAGGCATGCCTAACACTAATACACTCCAGGAGGAATGTTTTCATCTCTAGCTGTTTTGAGCAAGAGACTTCATGAAACTCATCTTTGAGTGATGCCTGTCTATAATGACTCAGTTTGCATTTAAAACACAACTGTCCTCATTTGGCCACAGGGCACATGGCTGACTTGGCAGGTGCTTAGTCAAGGTCAAAGTTACTGTGCTCTACGTGAGTAAGCAACAAGGAGTTGTGATCATACTGACAGCTGTGGCTTGAGGATTACAACTCACCCTGGACTTCAGGAGTCTCCTGCTAATATGCAGCTTGATCTCTTTCTTTCCATCCAGAGTAATCCCATTTTCCTGGAGCTTGTCCATGGGGATGGTCCTATTCTCTACACCCACAGCCATAAGAGTGCCTGGGAAGGCTGGGATGACAACAGCCATGTGTGTTGCATTACAGACTGCTGGACCTGCAACAACAACTCCATTAAATATACCACCAGTTCCCTCAGGGCAGAAGCAAACCAAATTCTGACTTTCTCCATGCATTACCTGGTGCACAAAGCATTCTTGACTCCACAGTCAGCCTGCGTTCAGGAGGGCCATACATTAGCTTAAGTGCCACAGTGTAGAGGACCTTATCATTGTGCTGGCAAAGAAGATAAAGCTCTGTTAGAGTGTTCAGCCCAATTTATCATTACACCTACCCCACAGGGCCATGTACTACATCTGGTTCAGGACTGCTGTTGTTCATCTGAATACCTTCTCAAAAACGATCTGCTCACAAGGCTGCCAGTCAGATGTTCACAGGGCAAGCTATAGTAGAGGCCCATCAGCTGTGCCATGAGGCACACACTGGGTCCTCATTTTATAGGGCTGGGCAGTTCAACAAGTGCTATACAAAAAGCTAGAGAGCTCTGTAACCACCGGCTAGGCACAGCACTGCATCAGCTCTGGCAATGACAGGCAGGTGCTTTCCACAAGCTTACAGGAAAGAGATACCCAACCTCTGTTAACACAGCACTGTTTCCTCAGTGCCAGCTCTCTGCTCACCTACCTTGTAAGAGACAACTCCGGTGGCAGTGAAGGTCACCTGAAAGATCAGGTTCTGATCATCAGATAGAAGGTTATAGCCTTGCTGCATGGCTTGCCCAAGGCTCAGCTGATGTATTCTCATTCCATCATCAATTGACAGAGTCCAGGTCATCAAAGCTGCTGGAAGCTGCAAAGCAAGCGATCCTCAGGAAAGGAAAGCACAACCACACAGAAGCAGCAAGGCATTACATAGTTCTTCACTCTGCAGGGCTACAAACTCACAGGTTTTACATTCAAGAGCACACAAGTACACTCCAGAGAGGGAACTCCCCCAGCCTGGAAACACCAAGCTCAGCTTAGATCCAAAATCTAGACATTCCCCAACCCTCCCTCTGCAAGAGAGGAGACACGTACCATATCCTCATCACTGAAGCTCAGAAGGAGTCTTGGGAAAGTAACCTGAAACACAGCACAAGGGTTAGCCTACAGGAGCAAACAGACCTACAACATTCTAAGAATGATCTCTCCTACAGTTTTCCAAAGCAGGCAGTGGACACCAGCATCCCAGTTTCCCCTTGCAATAGGGCTGGAGCATCATTATGTGCATCACTAATGACCATTTGCAAAGCTAGCTCTCCAAGGAGCTAATGGTCATGCCAAGGTGGACATACAGCCAACAGACCTCCCTGAAGCTGGCTAGAGCTTTCCCCAGCTTGCTGCAGATCACAGCTAAACAGTTTCAGGAGACAGCCATCCTATCTTGCAGCCTGTAAGCAAGATTTTCAGGACCCCCTTTCCTGTACTTACTGCCATGAAGTCTTTTGTACAGTTTGTTGTGCCAGCAAAGAAAGGAGCAGTGATTTCATCTGCATGATTGCTACTGCAGTGAGTGCTGTAGGTTATATTCTTCTCCTCTCCCATTGTGTCATTCACCATCAGCCTCAATCTGAGCCAGGACTGACCATCCTATAGACAGGAGATATCAACTGGAAGCAGCAGTACCCACCATAGCATAAAGGCAACTAAAAGCCATTGAGACTAAACTCAAACTTCAGCATTTTAGGTATTTGTACCCATGCAAGGACACCACGAATTATTGCTTTAAGTGTCCTATAGAAAGAGATGAGTTCTGTAGTACAGCATGGAGTCACAAGGTTCAGGTGAAGAACAGAAGATACTGAGAAGTGCAGGAGTTAAAGACAACTAAGGACTACAACTAGTAGTTCCAGAATCAGTTGTTCAGGAGACAAGTTAATAAACACCAAGAGATTTGTGGTGTTTCAAATGCCTAGGAGCAACAGATATCAGTAAAGCCTCTGCTTGAGTAGTTTGGGTTGGCCTCCCACCTACTGTAGAGCAGCTAACAACACATGCTATGAATAGGAGTTGAAGTTATCTACAGATATGTGTAAAGAGAAAAATGCTCAAACTGCTGAACCTTGTCCATCTCTCTGCAAGATATCATCTATAGCAGCTCAATCCCTTCACAGAAAAACATTTGCAGTTCCCTCTGAGGCTTTAGTTGCCATTTGAAAGACCAAGTGTTTGGGTAATTTTTGACTTCTGGCATGAGCTGGTCTTTTAGAAGTTTTGTAAGTTATCCCTATGACAGGATAGGGACTAGAAACACTATTAAATCCAGTCCTTGTCAGGAAAAATATCCCACACTCCATCACAGCATCTTCCCAGAATGAAGACCTCTTTACCTCCAGGTTAGTACAGTTGGCAGACAGGACACTGAGCAACAGCCTCTCATAATCCACAGTGTAGTCACAGGACATGATCTCCTCACCACTGCCATCTAGGGAGAGCAGGGAAGGTGAGTCCTTCAGGCAGGCACCTGCTCTTGGGCTATAGCAAAGGGCCAAGGCAAGGCAGTAGCAATACATACCAACAACGCACACATGCCAGGAGTAGTTGCCAAGCTCTCTGGAAAACTCAACTTCTATACTATCCTTATGACAGGTCACACTCTCTGCAGAGGGAAGACCACCATCAGCTCCACCATCACCCTCCTGGAAACATACCCTGCAAGCCCTCCAGCTACCCAGCCCCACCTTAGAGCCCCCATCCACACTAAGGTAGGGGGGAAGCAACTCCAAACAAACCCAAAATTGATATCCACACAACTACCAGCCCAAAGAGGCCTCATTACCCAAGAGATCCTGATCCTCCAGGCCTTCAGAACAAGAGACTAAGGGCAGCAAAACAACAAATAAGAGCAACAACCTGCAAACAAAAGAGGACAAAATGAGAAAGCAGTAAAGAAAAGACTCAACACTCCCCCCCAAGCCTCCCCCAAACTCCACTCACCACATCCTTGAGATGCTCAGGCACTGCTGCTCTACAAACAGACCCATCTCTCACTGCTACCACAAGCTTACTCCCTGGCTGCCCAAGGAGGATTATATAGGACCTGGTCCAGGCTCCACACAGGTGCAGCCTCTCTGCTGCCCTGGGAACAGAGAGCTTGCACCTGTCTCTTGTTGTGATGCCCTCTCCTTGCTGTGGAGAGGAGGGCTCACAGGAGATCCTAAGTGGGCGTTAAAGAGTTTGGTGGTGTTCCCCTGTATGGTAAATCTGCAATGCTGTTATAGACCTCATTAAGAGAAAAACATAAAACCTAAGTGACATGTTAAGGAAAAGAAGTCCTAGATCAGACTTTTAGACTGGAAGGTCTCTGGAGGCTTCAGTTGGGCTATCATTGATCAAAGGCCTGAGGTAAAGGGCTGGAAAGAAAAAAAAACTATCTCAGATTTATATTATCTGTCAGCTTCCCCAATGCTTTTGATTTCAGACTTGTGAAGAACCACAAAGACTCTAGTTTTCAAAAGCAAATTCTTAAGATGTGAGGGGGAAAAAAAAAAGATAGATCATAGGAATAAAGGAAATTAATAGTAATTTGGGAACAGGATGTTAAATTTGGCTTCAGGGAGTAGCAAATTTTTTATTAATGTGCCATGTAGTCATGAAAAATACATAATTTAGATTTCATTTTACATGTCTAGATCTGTGCCTGGAGCAGAGTTTAGAGTTTCCCAGGCCAACTAACAGTAGCTTCAATTCTCTTAAAGACTTAGAATTTTAAGAAAGAGTTTGTCTGTCAAGTGCTGGTAGGTACCAAAGTGTTGGAAATGTGCATCACGGTATCACAGTATCACAGTATAACTTAGGTTGGAAAGGACCTCGAGGATCATCGAGTCCAACCTATCAACACAGACCCCATGACTAGACCATGGCACCAAGTGCCACGTCCAATCTCCTCTTGAACGCCTCCAGGGTCAATGGCTCCACCACCTCCCTGGGCAGCCCATTCCAATGACGAATGACTCGCTTGGTGAAGAATTTCCTCCTCACCTCGAGTCTAAACCTCCCCTGGCGCAGCTTGAGACTGTGTCCCCTTGTTCTGGTGCTGGTTGCCTGGGAGGAGAGTCCAATGCCTTCCTGGCTACAACCACCTTGCATGCATGCATGCATGGGACAACGCATGAGAGGGAGGCAGGTAGCTGCAACCATGTGTTAGCCGCTCCCTTGTATCAGTTTTCGAGGATGTAGGTTTGTAGGATGTAATTCATCAGGATGTGCTAAAATAATTAGTTGCTGCTTCACTCACCATATCTCAATGTGCAGCTAATGCTACAGAGAAAGTGTGGCCATCCCCCTGTGTGGACTGCTGAACCTGTAATAATAACCTTTATGAGAATAAACCAAACCAGGTTGGAAGAGACCTTCAAGATCATCGTGTCCAACCCATCAACCAATCCAACCCACCCAAACAGCTAACCCATGGCACCAAGTACCCCATCAAGTCTCCTCCTGAACACCTCCAAAACTATGGCCTAAGTTAGAGGTAAACAGAAATTTCATGCCCCCAAACACAAAACTATCTCAATGGTTTGCATTTTTTTCCTCTGATGCGAAACCCTGCAAAGTCTCCTTTTCCAGTTACTTTGTTTTGTTCTGTTCTGTTTTCATTTTGGTTTGTTCTGTTTTCACTTTGGTTTCTTTTGTTGTTGTTGTCTTTCCCCCCTTCTTTTCCTGTTTGATTTTGTGTCTTTTGGAGAAAAGGTGTTGCCCTGGACCAGTGCTGAACAGCCATGAGCATCGTGGTGCTGCATACCACCTCCAGAGGGCACAGGGCATAGATTTCCTGTGGGTTTTGGCTCTGACTTTGTCCCTCACACAATGGCAGCAGAACAGCATTTGGGAGACCAATGAGCTCAACATGGTTTTCCTTGGGACTGTTTGCAGTACTGATGATGATATCATGGGAAAAATTGGAAAAAAAAGGAGAAAATAAGAAAAACAAAGCCAAGGAAAGGCTTTAGCAGTGCAAGGAGCCTGAATGCCAGCTCAGGACTACTTTTGAGCACTCTCAGCAAAAACACTTACTGCAAATGCTGCTGTGGTTAAACAAGGTAATATCACTTCCTCTAGCCCACCAGAATCCCTCCAGTCTGCTTCGGTGTACCCAGTATGGCTGAGTATCAAGCAGGTGAGGAGACAGGGCTTTGGTAGAGCTGGCTTTATTGCCTTTCAGCTTTCAGTATCTTTCCCTGCTGATGAGGACCTGGCTCCTGAAATGTTGTGTGCAGGCAGACTGCCAGAGCTGCCTTTGCATCCCCAATTCCAGACTCCAGCGAGGATCCACATGAGCAATGATCACATCAGGAAGTGTCTCAGGCAGCACTGACCTGGGTCACACTCAACCTCTGTGGGAACAGAACTGCCTAAGGGGCCATCCAGCAGCAATGTCCCCAGGCACTGCAGTTTTGCTTCCCCAAGAGGTGAAGAAATAAGGTTTTATTTTTGTTTAAATGTTGTCGTCATCTCTCAATTGTGGAGCCACACAATTAGTGTGACTAATTCCATTCTCTAAGCCCATTAGTTCCAAGGATCTCATTAGGCAAGCAGAGGCTTATTTGTCTCCCCTAGTATGGCCTTTACCATACCACCTTTGGTGCTTAGAAAAGCTGCAACGAGGAAATGTTGTGCTGAATAATACCTCACCCAAAAGAGATGGCACAGCATCATCACTGTTCACACTGGGCTTTGAGCTATCTAGAGCAATGTAATGAATGCTTTTTTAACCTAATGAGTTTGTTTATCTGGCAATATTTTATTTAAGATAGTCTTCAAAAGAAGGGGAAAAAAAGGTAATAATCATAGACATAGCAAAATCCAATAACAAACAAAGCTGCTTGTGAAGTAATTCATTAGCTTACAACACCATGTACCACTACAACAGAGTTTCTCCTGAGCCTGGTAAAACATTTCAATTGGAAGTGGAGTGGTTTGGGAGTTCTTTTCATACCCAAAAAGAAAAGGTTCATTTTATCTCCTCAGGGAGTGTAGAAAGTTCTAAATTTTGAGCTTTATTCGCAAAAGAAAAAAAAATCTCCATTCAGTATGAGAAATTTAGCTAATTTGGTGTTCAACTGTCACATTTTAAGTTGAGGTGAGACAAAGATGAACAAATACCAGGAGTTTACAAACAGATGGAGATTTTGTTTGGTCTTTTCAATTTCTTCTTTTTTTTTGTGATGCCTACTTTTGTGGCATAAAAACAACAACAACAAAAAAAGCTTGCAGATTGCTGGAGCTTCTCTCCAACTGATGTGGGGTTTTGCCTTCTCATTAAAACATGGAACAAGAGCTTCCCATTTAGCATCATACAAAGTCACTTTCTTTTTAAATCAGTATTTTCTATGTTAGATGGTAAAAATCACTCTGAGAGCCACACTTTGTGTACTGAATTAACAGGAAAGCAAAGGAATGTACTTCTGTAGTAGAAATCAACCATCTTGCAAATAAAAAGGGTCTCTTTTGCCACCAACTCACTTTCACAGGTGTGGCTAACATGAAATGTCCAAGTACAAGAAAATGCCCTCCCCTCTCTTGTTTCAGGAACTGGTAGTATGTGTATTACACGTCCTGGTGAGCATTTTTCACTCCTGAGAATAAAAAAGCTTACATTACCCAGTGAAGGAAATCAAATTTAATGGCATCAAGAAATAACTAATTAAAAATCTGGGCATTTGGGGGGAAAAAAATTCACAGAAAGAGTGTGGAATGGGCTGCCAAGGAAGGTGGTTGAGTCACCATCCTTGGATGTGTTTAAAGGTCATTTAGATGTGGTGTTCAGGAATGTGTTTTAGGGGTGAACTTCATAGTATCATAGTATCGTTCAGGGTTGGAAGGGACCACAAGGATCATCTAGTTCCAACCCCCCTGCCATGGGCAGGGACACTCCACACTAGATCAGGCTGGACAGAGCCTCAGCCAGCCTGCTCTTAAACACCCCCAGGGACGGGGCCTCGACCACCTCCCTGGACAACCCATTCCAGGGTTTCACCACTCTCATGGTGAAGAACCTCCTCCTCACATCTAGCCTGAATCTCCCCACCTCCAGCTTTGCAGAGCAGGGTTGATGGTTGGATGATCCCAGGGGTCTTTTCCAACCTGAATGGTTCTATGACTCTGTGATATAGATAAAACCTGATTTTGTTCTGCAACAGCTAGTTTGTTGTAATAGCTGTGAATTTAACCTGGTGCTGAGCCTGTTTACACAGAAACTGGAATAAATAACAGCATTTTTTTATTAGTAAAGTATTAATGGTGGTGCAGGGAACTTACAGGAGGGCTGAGGGTAAAAGTGCTTTCTAAAGCAAGGATGGAGGTTGGCCTGGGTGAGGCACAGCTTTCCTCACTGCCCTGAGATGGCAGGATACCGCCGGGGATGTCTTTGGATGGCATGAAGCAAACCCGGGGCTTTGGTTTTGCTTATTCGAAGATTCAAACCTGTCACAGGACCTGACTGACACTCCGTGCCCTCATGGAACAAAAATGTTGGTACAAGTTTCTTCCTGAAGAGCTCTTCAATCCCTGTCTGAGAAAATAATTAAGAGAGAAAGCCCATTTGGAGAGGTCTCTGGTGTATTACATAGGTGGCATTATGGGAAGTAAATGAGGTGCCACTCCAGTCAGTAATTGCACCAGCTCTGAGCCATGAGCTGGTTTTCAATTGCTGCTGTTTCTGTAATAGCAGCACAATACAAAACCAAACCACCCTGCTAATTGCTGAGGGTAGATTCTCTAAGATACAGGTTAATTCAGTTAGTCATAGAAAACAGCTTGACAAAAAAGCAATATTTACCTGCCAGCTGCTGTGAACATGACCAGAATAACTGAGAGCCTGCAGCATGTTCTTGAACAGCAGGTAGTCTCTTCCTGATTTGTTCTCAATTACTGTTTTAAAACTGCCCTTTTCCATGGTTTTCTCTTAGTAATCCTTTTGAACAGAAATATTAGAATTACAGTCTAGTTCTAAAGGCTTCTACTTGTAAAGGTAGCCCTTAATGTCACTGAAATCAGGGGAAATAGTTTCTAAAGCAACAAGTGGTTATGTGAGATGGGCACTGGAGCAGCCTGCTCCCAGGCAAAGACCACAGTGCCAGTAGGGCAGAGGGTGCAAGCCCATCACATTTCCATTTCCTGAATGCCCTGTGCCATCCTGAGGAAATCCTGCATCTTTTTTTTTTGCCTCTAAACCAGAGATTACAATGCTTGTTAGATGAATGTGTGTTTGCCAAGTGCCTAAGACCCTCTGTGGAAATGTCCATTTCAGTTAAAAGCATCAGGCACTAGGCTGTGTTTTTGCCTGCTGTGATTTGCAGACCCTCTGTCTGTTTTACAAAATGCTAGTCCTGACAGGTCAGTTTCCATCCACACACCAATCTGTGTGTATGAAATGGCTTCATAAGTGTCTGGTCTGGTGGGAGAGAGGCTTGTTATCGTGGTTGAGGCTCTGTCCCTGGAGACATTCAAGATTAGACTTGATGTGGCCTTGGGCAGCCTGATCTAGTTGGAGTTGTCCCTGCTGACTGCAGGCTGTAGGACAAGGTGACCTTTGAGGGTCGCTACAACCCAATATAATCTGTGAACCTTTGTGACTTCACCAGTAAAGGTAAGTGCTTATGTCATATTCCTGCCAAAGTTCAGAGACACTTCAGTACTCAGAGTGGAACATGCATGTACTGACATTCATGGCCTTTTGAAGGCTTTTTGGTGGTTTTGATGGGGTTTTTTTGGGAGTTTGAGGTACTTTTGAATTTTCCCCATAACAGTTAAACAAAGACACAGAGAAGATGAATGAATACCCTCTGCCTTTAAGTAGTTAAATAAGCAACGAATGTGAAACAGAAGAACCAGCTTCCAGAAAGTGAAAGCATTCCCCACACCACTGCCTTATTACCTATGCAGAGCTCCAGACAAGTTGTTTGCCAGGATGAACTTTGCCTCCTCATTTCCATCCTCACAGGGATGCCTTAAACTGTAATCATTAATGAACTCTCCCTGCAATGGAAGTGTGACTGTACAGTTTGGTTATCATTCAGAGCTGCCTGGGGAAACCAGAAGTTTCTGAAAATGTCAAGCAGATACCACAAAGCAGCAGCTGATGGCAATTTGGACCTACTGAAAGAAGCCACTAGGAAAGATCTCAATACTTCAGATGAAGATGGAATGACACCCACCCTTCTGGCAGCATACCACGGGTATCTAGAAGCTCTGGAAGTCATATGTGGAAGAGGGTAAGTCAATCAGCCTCCATTGCTTAAAGGCTGTGTCTCAAAACTCTAACCAGTGCACCGTGTTTCTAATGCCCCAACAACCTCAGACTCAGGAGGCTGAAAATCCCAGCCATTTCTTTCAATGCATTGCCAAGAACAATTTCTCTTCATTTGCAGTGGTTTAGGATCAGAAGCTGTGAGCAGGTCTGTGTGTGAGGTCAGTGAAACCACATCAGCAGAACCATCCTGTGTATCGAGCCTGAGGGGAGCAGTTAGTAGGAGCAGGGCCCTGGGATCTTGCCTTGCTGTAGTGGAGAATTTGGCCAATGAACTTTGATGATAATTTGTCTTTGAAACAGGCTCTACCTCTATAAAGAAATACCTAGTTTGAAACATTTTCAGTGAAAAATCTCTCCCATTTGCTTCCAAAGTGCAGTCAGTAGACACTTGTGAAGATTTAATGCTTTCAGAGGTAAGTCACCACTAACAGGTTTGAGACAGCTTTTTACAGTATTAGCAGCTACCATCATGCTGAAAATGATAACAGTGTTTCAGAAGCTGTGGTAGGATTCTTGTAAACAAGGGAGGGAAAAATGACCCCCCAAAAAAAGGTTTCTACAGGTGTATTTTCTGTTAAGGATGTTTCTGTTTGGTGCCATTTAAATGTACTACATGCTTAAAATGCATTATTGAAATGATAATTACCTCCCCACCCTCCACACTTTCTTGCTTGGAGCCACCTTTTAATCAGTGATTCTGTAATGAGACATAATAAAAGAAATTCCGAGTGGAGACGAAGATTAAGTTGACCTGCATTTTCAATCATAATAGCTTAAAGAAGAGTGGAGGGGGAAGCTGAAAAACTCTTTGTATGTATCTGAGCTTTCTTTCATTAAAAAAAAAAAAAAAAAAAAAAAAAAAAGAAAAAGAAAGAAAGAAAGAAAGGAAGAAAGAAAGAAAGAAAGAAAGAGGAAGAAAGGAAGGAAGAAAGGAAGAAAGGAAGAAAGAAAGAAAGGAAGGAAGAAAGAAAGAAAGAAGGAAGGAAGGAAGGAAAGAAGGAAGGAAAGAAGGAAGGAAAGAAAGAAGGAAAGAAGGAAAGAAAGAAGGAAAGAAAGAAAGAAAGAAAGAAAGAAAGAAAGAAAGAAAGAAAGAAAGAAAGAAAGAAAGAAAGAAAGAAAGAAAGAAAGAAAGAAAGAAAGGAAAGAAAGAAAGAAAGAAAGAAAGAAAGAAAGAAAGAAGGAAAGAGAAAGGAAGAAAGGAAGAAAGGAAGAAAGAAAGAAGGAAGGAAAGAAAGAAGGAAAGAGAAAGAAAGAAAGGAAGAAAGAAGGAAAATAAAAGAAAAAAAGAGAGAATTGAAAATAGGGAATGAAAATAGGTTTTTCTTAGCTTTGCCCATTGAGCTCAGGTGTGGCTTTAATAAAACAATAAAAAAGACCTTTGGACTGCACAGTTATTGCTGTGTCCTCCGGAGAAGCAAAAATAGATTGGCAGTTTTTCAACTTGTGTAATTAAGACAGATTCAAGGAAATATCTAGAGCCAATAAAGGTTCGTCCCTGAACACCTAGAAGACAGAACAACTAGCTAATGAACAAATAACAAAATTCTTCTTGTTCCAAAATTTGATTGAAAACTAGGTATTCTGCCATGGAAGCGGCTAGAAGTCACAGCTAATGACACCAAAATCAGAATTACTATGTGTTTGTTATTGAATGTATTTCTAACTCTTTTTCTTGGTAGAGCATAGCTCTGGGACAGGATTGCCCTCAAGTCTTCAAACATATGCATTCACCTCTCTTTTAGTCTGAGATTTCTTAACATGATCAGCAAGCTGTGGCTGTCAGAGATACGGCTCCAGCCTCACTGCTTTCCTTGGGAGAAGCTGAGTTTTGGAAGACATTCAATCTCTTCTGCAGTTAGTTAATGTTTTCCTGTGAGAAAGCACTTTAACAAATTCATCCTTTCCTTGAAGAGACTTCCTGACAAAGGCTCTGAAATACTGGATGGTTTTCTTTAGAGTGGTTGCAGATTTTAGGACTTTAGGAAGCTTGCAACACATTCAGTCCTTGGAAAATAAAGCAATACTAACAAGAAGTCCCTTTCAGCTTGAAAGAGATTATCTTCCTAGGCATTAAGAGATGTTTTCTCCTCCTGCTTTGAAGGTACATGAATAAAGGCGACACCCAGTAGTAGAACTTTTCTCTGTGTGTGAGCATCTTTCTTGGGAAAGCAGGGAAAAGAGGAATATGAGAACCCAAAGTAGATGTCAAACCTTAGACAAAGTCCCACTGAGCTGGGAACAGAGACTCTAGTTTGTCAATTGTTTGAGACTCAAAGGCTGGCAGGCTCCAGGGGGGAAAAGAGACTACAAACAGCTGTGAAGGGACCTGCAGGAGGAGGGATGACCCAGCCCTTCCAAGGCTCAGGATAATGCAGCCCGTTTGCTAATGTCGGAATTAAAGTATCTGGCGCAGTTAGCCACTGTCAGGCAGCTCCCCAGGGCAAAGCCACAAAAGCAGAAATATGTACACATGGTTTCCTTATGAGTAAGTGGAGAAACTTTGATCCTCAGCTGCTACCTCCTCATAGAAATGCCTGTGCTTTCTCAGCCTGGCATGCTCAGACTTCTATTGTTTCTCAGTGTAAGCAGCTCTGTGTCTCAGCTCCACAGGGACCCCCAAACTCTCTCTTGCTTGTGACAGTTCAGGCTGAAGGATATTTTCAGATTTGGGCTTCAAGAAATTTGTTAGTACTTTTCTTCAAAGATACTCAAAACCAGAGATGAAGGCCTGAAGGAGATTTTGTGATAGAACCATTTTGTTCATGGTACAGCCGTCACGGAACAAATCTCCAAGTCACTGAAATGTTTAAACTTCCAAGAGCAGAAATTCTTGTAAATTTGGTCCTTGGCTCTGAAGGGTTTGGGCTGCTGTGGCTGCCTTGGTTATTGGTCACAAGACAATTTCAAGCTCTGTTTTGGACATTGCTAATGCTGATTCTACCCAATATATACGTACCAAAAGATTCAGGCCAATTCTTGTCTGCAGGCGGCAGCTCAATATGAAGACAGTGCAAGAGTCAAAAAGAAAGCAATACTTTTCACTGGCTGTAAATTCAGTTGAAAAGATGTGGTATTTTATTTTTGATTGAGCTTCTGCTTTTCAAATCCCATGAGCAAAAGCAGCTTAAGGAGAACAAAAGAGCTGAAGAAAACAGCAGAATCTATCTGAGCTTAACCTAACAGCAATGGAGACAAATGTGTAACCAGGGCTATACTCCTAATCTTTTACCTATTACTTACAAAAAAGTTACTGCATGGGCTCAGTGAATATCTATTCCTGTGAAGAAAATTCCTAATATTACCCTTGCATTTGACATGCAGAAAAGGAAGTGTCCCCAAAAAGCCTTTAAAATATTCCATGTGAAAGGTGTTGAACAGTTCTGCCATTAACTCCAGCTGCACTGCAGTCACAGTCAGCCTCAATGAGCTTCCTCCATTCACACAGGCAGAGGTTATGCCACACACAGAGCCAGACTCAGTGCTGGTGTAGGTGCAGCACTGTTCTAGAGGATGGAGCTCAGCTGGCTCATTTTCATTGAGCTGTGTGCCTCGTAGCAAAGCTGACCTGAAAGTTTAGTATCTGTCCAGCCTGCAGTGCTATGCTTAGGTACACCCAACTCACTGTATGCTGTTTTCCTTCCCAGGGGTGATCCAGACAAATGTGACATCTGGGGGAACACACCTCTCCACCATGCTGCTTGCAATGGCCACATCCACTGTGTTTCTTTTTTGATCCACTTTGGTGCCAATATATTTGCTCTGGACAATGACCTCCGCACTCCCCTGGAGGCAGCTGCCAGCAGAGATCGCCATGAATGTGTCAGAATCCTGGACCAAGCTGCCACTGAGCAGAACATGATGAATCCAAAGAAGGTCTCCAAACTCAAAGCTCAGGCTCAGAGGAACGCAGAGAAACAGATCAAGGAATGTGAGAAGCGACAAGAGAAACACCAGCATGAAATGAACCGGAATTATCTAAAAGAACAGGTTGGCACAGTGAACTCTTCCAAAGGGACGCACTCCAGAGTCAGGCTGCCTAGTCTCTTTGCTTCAACCACAACAAACACTTTCTCCAAAAACCTGAAAGATACCTTCAAACTGAAGGCTAAAAAGGCAGCTGACAGCACAAGAAGCCAGGGAACACAAAGCAATGACCTAAAGGATAATGCAAGTAGGAGAACTGTGATGCATCTGTTTGATGAGAAAGAGGAGGATGAATTACTGAATGAGCTCGGAGAGAAAAACTTCTCCGACAATGACAGTCAGCTCTCCATTTTTAAGCGGCCAGGTCTCGGGAAAATTGTATTTGGAAGGAATTTGGCTGCAGATGTAAACCCTGCAACTGCGCCTTCGAAGAAAGAAGGTACAAGCTTTAAGATGTCCAGTGAGCTCTTTCAGTTTGAAAATGATGAGAACGGCAAGGAAGATGGT
This sequence comes from Melanerpes formicivorus, assembly GCF_026170545.1. Classification (NCBI taxonomy): domain Eukaryota; kingdom Metazoa; phylum Chordata; class Aves; order Piciformes; family Picidae; genus Melanerpes; species Melanerpes formicivorus. The sequence continues at coordinate 8,038,778 of NW_027142366.1, read as the reverse complement.
GCTGAAAACGGTGCAGATATCCCTTGGCATGAGGAAGAAGTCATTTGGGAGGAAGAGGAAGTAGAGAACACGCCCCTTGAGGTGTTTCTGGCATCACAAATGCTGGATGAGTTTCTTCCAGTCTTTATGAGGGAAAAAATTGATTTAGATGCCCTAATGCTATGTTCTGATGAAGATCTACAGAGTATTCAGATAGAGCTTGGGCCAAGAAAGAAAGTCCTGAACGCTGTGAATAAAAGAAAACAAGCACTTGAGAATCCTGGAAAGACTGTAGATACTTCCTTATAAATTAATATGCTTGTTGCTGTAACCTGCACACTGATTCATTCTTTTCCTCTTTGCAAAGAGCATGCAGTTTTTTTCTGTATCTCTGCTAAAGCAAAAGACAGAGAGGTTACCAATTGCTTGAGAAAGTACAGCAAGGACAAAGCCTTTTCTCTCTGGATAGATGCCTGTCATGTGTAGAATATTAATTCAAGCATGTTCTGACAAACACAACAAATGTGAAGGTAAACCCCCAAAATCTATAGATTTCAACCTTTTTTCTCCCTAAAGTGTTTTTGGGGATTGGATTTCTTCTTGTTGGAGCAACTTAAAACACTAGTGAAGGCCAGCCATGATACATTCCTTATCAAAGCCCTTCACTTCTCCAAAACCACAATGCAAAGAGCACTCCCAAAGCTTCAGAGATTTGAGATTTCTCCATTCATTTCTATTAGATGGTTGCAAACCCCCCTTACTGGTACTAGTATGTCAGAAATGGCACCTGAATCTTGATTTCTGGTATGACTTACTGACTTTAACAACCTCACAATTCATGTAAATAAGACTAATTTACAGCCAGTTGCATGTTCATGTCAGCAAAGTGTTTTGCTGCTCTATTGATGTGAATTTAAAAATATATGAATTACCTTTCCAGGAGATGCTTGGTGTGAGTTGTGTTTTCTTTTCTCACTAGACTGGACCCAGTTGTCAGTCCTCATCATGTCTTAAATGGCATCAAGACTGCAGCTCTTATAACTACAAAAAGCTAAGTTTTTATTCTCAACATTCCAGGTCTGTTTTGGTATATCCTCAGCTCAGTTCCTTGCAGGGTGCATTTATGAAGTCTCAGAAAGTGGGACTCTTTCACCAAGCATTTTCTGATGGTTGTTGTCAGCCTCATCCTGAAAACTGCATGTAACACACACAAGGCTCATGAAAAGAGAGGGAAAATGAGACAGCTTCTGTGAAAGCTCCACTGCTTTGCAGTCTAGCTGGAGGCATTCACAGCAGGGCCCCCCTCATCTCTCTCAGGGCTGCTCCCTTGAGAAGACTGCTACCCAATGAGTGTTCAGCACTTCTGGGGAGTTTTGTGAATCTAACAAGGTGCTTGCAGCAGTCTTGCTCAGATCTCAGAGGCACAATTATTAGCAGGACTTTTATCTTCAAATCTCTTTTTATAGCTTTCCACCAGCCTGCTACGATTTTTTCCTTAGGGATATACTGCCTTTGTGGACACTAATCCTAGTTCATAATCTAGTTTGTCATGCTTCCTTCTTTCCAAATCTTCTTCTTACTTTCATTTGTGTAATTCCTTTTCTTGGCTGGACTTTATACTGCATTCTTTCCTCCTTGGACTCCTGTACTTCAGCAGATTGATATTTTCTTCTGTTAAGCAGTTTCATCAGACTCCTGTTCTGTACAACCTCAAATAACCGCTGTGCTTTGCACAGTAATTAAACCAGACAGCCTCCCCCACACTCTCTGTTATTAACTGCAGGGTTGTGTTCATCAGAAACTCACAAACATTTAACAAAGCAAGGAGATGATGAATCTCATGTCTTTGAAGGCAGGTGCTGGGTGGAGTTTGAAGGGTCCAACCTATCCATTACATAGCTGATATATTTGTTGTTTCTTTACCTGCTTGTGACCTGCCCCCAACACACCCTCAGAACATCAGTGAGGGGTGGCAACTCCTTGAGAACCCATCCATTAAGTGCTATTACCACAGAACAGCTTCAGCAGTTCTGTAGTAGGTCCCAAGCACCTCTAAACTGCACCAAAAATCTGCCTCTTTGCATACCCACTTGTAGACTTGCCTGGCTGCTACAACCAGAGACATCCAAAGACAGTGGCAGAGACTCCGCACAAATTGATTACTTGGTTGTCACAAGTACCCAGTGTGTTTTGTTGTGGCCTTTGGTCTCTACAGCAACTCTATGGAGCTAGCAGATACAACACAAGACCTATGGGAAGGAACTGCATCTAGAGACTGAATAAGAAGCCCCAGAACACCCCCACACTCCATGACACTTCTTAAGCAACTGCATCAACTCCCCTAGACACATATTCTTTAAGTGCCAGCAGTGTTAGCCCTTGTCTTGCAGGGTGGTCCTAGAAATTGGCCTCTGATGTAAAGGAGCCAAGTAGAACAATTGCAGAGAAAAAAAAAAGGCCACTCACAGCTCAGCTTTTTCCACTTCTGTGCTTCACTGTTGTCCAATTTTTTTCTCCCCACCAACTTTTGTTTCATTTATAAACTTGAAGCAAATTAGTGAGCATGTCATAGTTCTGTTGGAGACACTTTATGCATCCCATGTGCCATCTTAGAGCCCAATTCAAACCTAAATTATAAACCCATGGGATCAGACATGATCACAGCCCTCCTGCCTTAAGAATTTCATACTCTGCACTGGACAGACATCCAAAAAGAAGGAACAGGCAGTAAGGGATGACAGCAAAACTGAGTACCACAGTGGAGCAAAGCAAAGTCAATTTATTTTCCTCTCTCTATTCAGTGCTCATATTTACTGAGAGTAGTCACTGCAAAAATTGAACAAAAAACCCCAAACCACCACCCAACACCAGTAATGCACAACAAAAGACAGAAAACCAGTGGTATCTATTTAATTTTAACATAAGTGCAAGCTACACAATTTCTTGATACTGATTTGCAAGATAAGGAAACATGGAAGTGAATGCAATTATTTTCTCTCAGAAAAAGTCTAAAGACAGTATCCAAGCAACTCCCATTTTAGTTGAATCAAATCCTCTTCATGAATTGAGAGGCACAACATTGAAGCCAGGCTGCCAGAATCTCCTTTTGCAAATGAAAGCCAAGAACACTGGGTTTTCAGAACCAGGCTTTTGGACCAGCTCCATCTCCTTTTGAAGCACATTCACTGTAGAAGAGTCCATGTGCAGATCTGTTGTCTTCTTCCCAAACATTGACTCACTTCAAATTACAAACCTTGTTTTGTACAGGCACAGAACTAGGATAATATTGTCATAAGTGCAAGTTTCTATAGCTCTTGAATTACAGAACATCAATGTGTATTAAGCTAATGGAATTCTCTATGGTTAAACTAACAGGCTAAGCCAACACTTACATATCTGAACACTTCAGAAATCAAAAAGAAGGAAAAAAATACATGTAATAATAGAAGGGTAATTTGTTACCATTAAAAATACTAAAGCCTATAGAGAAGTGTCTGTTCTTGTTTCTGCTGATATAAACAAGATCAATGGAGTTAGACTTCTATTCACACAAACACATCCTTTATCCCTATTCACTTACTGCTCTGATAACACTTCCATGCTACAACTCTGCAAATACAAACTCTGCCACTGACTAGGTTTTTTCCAACCATTTTATACCAGGCTTATAATTTGAGTATGCTTTATGGCACAACTGCCCTGTACTCATTAACCTCTTCTATACTTACTTGCACACCATCAAAGGCTTCAACACTAACTGCTTCTGAACCTCCTTCCTGGTGCTCCACTGTGTTCTACTGACATCAACACAGAATAACCACATCATCTAATCCTTCCACAGAGCAAAGGAACACTTAAGAGCCTGCATGAAATAATACATCAATAGAAATAAAATTTCATGAGGCACAACTCTAGCTTGAGAGAGGAATTTGTTTCTGGGGCAATAGCCATGTGCTGTTATAAAAGATTGAGCATCTGCTGAAACAAAACTGGAATTTTTCCTGATGTGGAACATCACTGGGTTCCTCCACCAGGAAATGACCATGGAAATTCCTGCCCCAGCAAATATGCACTGGGATAAGAGAACAATTAACAATTGATCCATGGTACAGCCAAGCTGAAATTATTTGCCTGCATAGTTTTAAGTTTATCCTACTATAAGCAATTCCCACAGTTCCAACCTTCAAGAAGCTTAGGAAAAAGCCCTACAAACACCACAGGTTACAAACAAAAAAAACCTCCCTACAAAACAGAGATAAAAGTCAAGTCAAAACACATTTTCAGTGCTCTTATTTTGGGTGACTCCTTGCAATATGAAAGTGGCAATACTCCACTCAGGAACATACTGAGAGGTATTTGGTATAGTTTCCTCCCAGTTAAAATGTACACAGTATTAGCTCAGAATTTCTGCACTCCAGTTCCTCCTGAGCCAGGCATTTTATAGAACCAGACAGAAATGTGACTATGCAAAGGCATCACTATTTATAGCAACTCCCACTCTGAGGTGTGCTCTCAAATGAAAACAGAGTCTGAGGGCAGGGCAATTGTGGAGGGTGAAAATAAGGATGCTGACATCTAGATTCCAGTCTGAGTTGGAAGTCAAGAGGTGCCCAAGCATCAGAGGTGGGCTGTGTTTCCAGGAGAGACTATCAATGTACCTATGAAACCCACAGATGCATTTAAAATACCATCACAGCTAAATAGGATGCCAGAGACTATTCTCCAAATTGATGTATTTTACTCCAGTATGATCCACCTCTCTATAACCATGACATCTACCCACAGACTTCTGCTACATCAATGATTAGCAAAGGCATTCATTCCAGAATTATATCAAAATATGGGAAAATGCCCTTTTAGTACCACTGCAAACATCTAGTAGTTGCCATCACATGAAATACACCCATTAGTAATACTGCAGGTATTTAACACTTGCCATAAGAAAGATATATAAATTAGTCTAATTAGCTGGTATTTTAATGTTTGTTTTTGAGTGTATTAGAAGGGCTACATTCAGACAGGATTGATGCCTTTCTGGTCAATGAAATATCCAAAGGAACTAAGTGCAAACAATTTTCTTGGCACTGTAGACTTCTCTCTTCAGTTACCAGCCGACCAGGACTCATAAACAAATTTTGCCGCTACTGTATCTTCAATTGCCATCCCTAGAAAAGGAATCAAAGTCACCTTCAAACAATTCTTCATCCATACAAAATAATTCAGCTCCAGAAGGGAACAAGAGGATTCAGAAATTATCTAACTTGACAGGAAGAGAAATCATGCCCTATCCCCAACACCTACAGTGTCACATTCAAAGTTTACAGCTGTCATGTAACTGTTAGGTGTGCTACATGAAGTTAATGTAATAGCATGAATCTCATTTTCAGTGTTTGTATCACATCTTAACCCTTTTGGACATGTCATGCAGCTCAGAGCATGGTAATCCATTATCCTTCCCACTCTTTCCCCAAACAGTTCCAACCCTGTCACATTATCTTGGGTCCGACAGACTCCAGGGGCAGAACCCAGCAGGACATTTGGGTTGGAGCTGTGTTAATAACCACTGCAGTCACGTACTGAGCAACTGAAATGGAAAATGTATTCCACCCTATTGTTTGTTTGCTTTCCTATCACTTTTCATTACATCAGTCTTACCAGATAAATAAAAAAGGAAAATGCAAATCACATCCTAGTTTCCTGTGGACAGTGCCCTGCCACAACAGTTGAAGATGATCAGCAGCTTTCCCACGCATGGGGGACCTAATAAATAACAAGGCATTGTTTTCTGTCAGACTTGTACACAGGAGGGGTTGTTCTTACCCAGTGATTTAAACACTGTTGTTTTCTCAGGCAGGGCTGGTTTGGTACCCTTCACTATTTCTCCCAGCTCAGCAAAAATCTCAGCCTGTGAAACAAATACATATTTATACAAAACCAGCATATGTATGGATATAAAGAGAATACCTTTTTTTTTCCTCCCCTGAGTGATTTCAAAAGAAACAACTCCTCCAGTTCTGCTATCCCAGAACTGATTCCTTTGCAGATTAATATTCAGATAAATACAAAGACTGGACACAAACCACAGAAGTAGAATGGTTTTCAGAGAAAGACAGATGGCAGACTTGCCTCAGTGAGCAAGTTATTTTTTACAGTGGAGAGCTTGTAAATTATCCAACAAAATACAGGGCATTCCACACACCTTGCCATATGTAGAGCTCCTACATTAAAATCTGAAGAGTGAAAACTGTATTTATTCTGCAAGAACATTAAAAGAGGATAAAACCAAAGCTTTAAGAGTCCCTGCCACCAAATTTCTACAGACCACCATATGCTTGTCCATTTTCTAGAGTCTTGATGTGTACCAATCACACAAAATCTTATGAGAAGAAAGATACAGGCTTTAATAAGTTGATTTGCAAACATTTAATGTAACTGTCTAGTGTGACAGGAAGTGTGGGTCTTTCAAAAAACACACACAGTCATTGCACACAAAGGCCAATGGTGAAAACATGCCACTGTAATACAGTGACATGCAATAGTTGATACAGAGGGTACATGGTTTTGATACAGACATGTAGTAGTCTCAGTCTGGAATCAGTTTATTTTTCAGTCTGTGCCTGGGAATGTAGTTACATTTGATGCTCTAGGAAGTTGCAGTGCAGCATGTGTTCAGCACCAACTCATTTCAAACAGACCAATTGCCACAAAAGTGAAGTCCATAATTAAGGTCTCACCTCTGATAATATCACATCTCCTGATTCGGTAAGGGCAGCTTCTCTGGAATCCACAATCAGAACAGAATTCTTCATCAGGTCATCATCCAGTTCCCTCCAGTCTGGTCTGCTTGCTCCAACAGCTAAGATAACAAAACTGATTGAACTTGGGAGGAATGTTCAAAAGAAACTCAAACCACATTTTGTCTAAAAGACATATGTGAAGTAAAAATGGACACTATTGGGGAAATGTAATACACAGTTAAGTAACATCTCATACAGCTCCTCTAAAACATTCAATATTTGACTTGTCAGCAGAAAATCCTTCTCAGCAGACTCTGGGTAGCTGAGGCATAAGAAATTCCCTTTCCTTCATCTGTTATCTCTTGTACACTTGTCTTTCATCAGATCATTACAAAATACCCTGAATTTTATAGTCCTTTTCTTTGAGTCAGATTGTGTTTGTTACATGCCTATGGAAAAAAATGATTTGAAGAATCCCTCACTTAACCAGAAGTGATGAGAACCAGAGTATTGCACAACAAAGCCTTGCTCATGCAGAGAGTTCAATGTTACTAATTAGGATTTAGAAACATATAGTCCTCTATTATTTCTTTTTAACCTTATAAGTAGGACAGATTGAGCAGATTGTGGATTTTTCACTTATCTGGAGAAACCGAAATCAAATCTAGGAGCTTGGTTTTCAATACAAGAAGACAGCTTTCAGCTAACAAAACCCAAAAATCCAAGCCAGTTATATTCTACTAATTTTTTTGTAAGTGTCCAACTATTCTGGAATAAATTCCATGGTGCCTGAATGCCTCTTCAAACAGCACAAATGCCTCAATGGAGGGAAGAAAAAGAGAGAAAGGAGAAGGGTCTTTGTGTCACCTCAGTGCCTGCAGACCTTAATTGATTTTGGTTGTACTTCTGGCTTCCATGCCGTGACACAACACAGACAACAACCTTCACTGACAAAGGGCTAAATTGAGTTTGAAAAATCGGTAGGATGCTGCCTATGTGGGACCAATCTTTAAATGGTTCCCTTAGACTCAAAGTCTCTTTTGTCTTAACTGCCATGCCATCTGGAAAGTGCACAAGGTCATCCGAACCAAACCCACCAGGAATAAAACAAACCAATCTGGGCATGTCCAGAGACTCCAAACAATAGTGTGGCAACATCATTACAAGGCAGGGAAAACAAAAAAAAAGGCAGCCTCCTAACTCTTAACATAATTAGAGGTCAAGTTATGAAGTTCTTATCTCAGATACTGAGTATTTTTAACTCCAGCTTAAAACAATAGAAATAAATTTAAAAGTGATTAGCCCAAATAGGAGCAAACAGAGGCTCTTACAAAATTGGGTGAAGAAAAGATTGGAATGATTCCATGGTAGTTGGCATGAGCAGGAATCCCTTCAGAAATAACATGCTTGTATGGATTAAAGAGGAGAGGAAGGTGAGCATCAAGTGACAGAGGCAAAGATGGTGCACCACTACATAAAAAAAGAAGGAAAAAAAGGCAAGCACGTTCTGTGCTCTAGCAAACATCTGGTGATGGAATATGCAGGAGTTCTGGCTCCAGGCAGACAGGAAGTAAGGGCTGGGAAAAGTGGCCCTCACTAAAAGGGGGAAGTCAAAATGGAAGGAACATTAATTCTGACAAGCACAGTTTCCAACAGTTTCAATGCTAACAATATGATCATAAAAGTACCCTTTAAACAACAAGAACAAAGCATACCATTGATATGGGCACCTGGTTTTACCCAGGCTCCAAATAAAATTGGTGTTGTTGCCATAGTGACTGTTAGAATCACATCAGCCCCAGTAACTGCCTCCTGAGCAGAGGAGCAGACCTGCACTGGGCCGGTCACTGAATTAGCAAACTTCACTGCTTTCTCCTTGGTGCGATTCCATATCCTGACCTTCAAAGAGGAGCAAACAAAAACAAACAACAACAAACCAAAATAGATTAGCTTGGAGAATTTCTCCTTGCTGAAACAGAACAATTTCAGGTTTTCAGTAGGTAAAACATTCTAGAGGTTGGTTTTTTTCCCTCTTTAATGTTATCATACAAGACTGAATTACCTGTATGTGCACTTACATTTGAGCAACTGTTTTGTGAGGCTGGAACAACAGCTCCTTGTAGAGCTGTGTTTATAAAACATAAATCTGACAATAAATATATTTAGGGGGAAGCTTACCCAAGTATGGCATAACCAGTGGGATTTTCTCAGGCAGAGACAAAACAAATCACCATCTTTTTTCCAAGCCCTCCTTCCCCTTCTCCACCCCCCTTTTTTCTTTATAAACATTAACACTTAAGCAAGAAATTCTACAGCTGTTCAGAGTATTCTTGGGTTCTGTAGAAACAGAATCAAAATATGATTAACTTCTGTGGTGAGCTGACCATGGCTGGACCCCAGGTGCACACCAAGCCACTATATCACTCCCCTCCTCAGCAGGGTGGGGAGAGAAGATGGAAAAGACTCATGGGTCAGGACAAAGCAGTTTAATAAAACAGAAGCAAAACCAGAAGATTTAATCTCTGTTTCCCATCAGTAGGTGATGTCCAGCCACTTCCCAGGAAGAGGAGACTCAGGGGTGACCTTATTGCTGTCTACAACTACCTGAAGGGGGGTTGTAGACAGGCAGAGGTTGGTCTCTTCTCCCAGGCAGCCAGCACCAGAACAAGAGGACACAGTCTCAGGCTGCGCCAGGGGAGGTTCAGGCTGGAGGTCAGGAGGAAATTTTACACAGAGAGAGTGATTGCCCATGGGAATGGGCTGCCTGGGGAGGTGGTGGAATCGCCATCACTGGAGGTGTTCAGGAGAAGACTTGACAGGGTGCTTGGTTGCATGAGTTAGTTGATTAGGTGGTGTTGGATGATAGGTTGGACGCGATGATCTTGAAGGTCTCTTCCAACCTGGTTTATTCTATTCTATTCTAAGTAGAACCTCAGTACCTAGGGGTTGTTCCAGAAGACAAACATCATAATGACGACAGCTTCCTCTCCCTTATCTTTTATTGCTGGACAGACTCATGAACTATGGAACATCCCTTTGGCCAGTTTGTGTCAGCTATCCTGCCTATGTTCCCTCCCAAGACCTCATCCACCTCCAACCTTGATGCTGCACAAGCACTGCTCAGCAGAAGCCAAAACATTGGTGTGTTATCAACACTTTCTAGCTACCAGTACTAAGCATGCACTATGAGGGCTGCTAGAGGGAAAATTAACCCTATCTTAGGCAGAACAATACAGTTTCTTGGGCTGCACTTTACATATAAGAGCTTCTGAAACAAAGAAACAAATAAATGTATCCTGTTAAGATGTGTCCATTACCTCTTTAAATGTGAACAGCTCTGTGAAGATCTCATAGTGGCTATATGCTTGAACACCAGCTCCCAAAATGCACAGCACTTCAGCAGAAGCTGGCATTAACAACTGAACAGTAGCAAATGGGAAAGAACAACATGTAAGGATAATATATTAACAGATAGACAAATAGATATAAGAAACCATTACAAGACAAGGCAGTAACCATAGTCCTTTTCAACAAAAGATGTTATTGTGCAAGAGTCAGTATTGATTCACACAAACCAGCATTAAATTGCCACTATATAGATAGAATTGTCTTAAAAATAATCTGGCAACAGGACCAAAGTATGCCTTGGCTTAATTGCAGCTTTGAATTGTCTGATTCTGAAATTCAGACTTACCATGCAATAGCATGAGCCAATGCAACTTCTGCGACTACAGCACATTCCACTCTTAGTATATTGCTTTTCACCTATGTGAGTAAGCGTTGACATCTTGCACAGGTTGAAAATTGGGCTCATGATACTGAGAGCTACCAGCACTGAAAGTGGTAGCTGCATGGGTAAGCTGGTTCTGGTAGCCCCATGATAAATGTGGGGGATTCTGTTGCTGTTTTGTGTCTTGGCTGTTTTTTGTTTGTTTGTATTTTCAACTCATAGCCCAAGCATATGCTTGCATTGTAAGAGCCATAATACGAATGCATGCAGCACTGTAAATATAGACATGGTTCTGAAGAGCAAATTTTCAGTTCTAAAGTTCTTTTTAGTTTTCTGGTTTAGTAAGAACTAAACAAAAGTCTGTGATTCACCACTACTTGGCAGAGAAGAAGAGGGTTGCTGGAGTCCAGCCCTAAGCTACCCTTCTGGCTTGTTTATGCATTTGCTGTGGCTGCTCACTTCTGTATGAAAAGCTTTGTAATTGTCTAGGCACTCCACACTTATTCTACTGCAAATAAAATCTCATTGATCCCATTTTTCAGCAGCAAGAACTCATTGCTCCTTTCAAAGTCTCTGAAGCACTCATTTCAAAGGTTCTTTGCATAAAAGCATAGGTCTTTGAAAAGCAAATGCCATTAACAGGACAAGATGACAACTGTGAGCTAAACCCAAACACTTCTGAAATTTTCCCAAAACAACAAACAACAGCAAAGGAGCTAATCTTCAAGTCCCTTCAGCAGCCAAGCTCCTCTAGGCCAGCACAGCCTTGACTGTGCAAAACTGTCAGAACTGCCCAAGTATAGAATGGTTGAGATAAATGGGGTTCTATAAACTCATGTCCAAGGAATTCATTGTAAATTGTTCTGTCCCTTGCTTCAGGGGAAACCCTCGGGGACAGGTTCTTCACTCCAATTTTGTGTCAATTTAGTTCCATTGCCATGGGCAGAGTCATGCTGGCATGAAGGCTGCCACTAATGAAGTGGTGAGATCAGCCCCCATTATGATGTAAAACAGACGTATTTTTCAGTTCTGGACCTCTTACTCCTTCATTCTTTGAGGTGAAGACTAAAACCTGGGTGTGCAACAGACAATGACTTCCTCTTTTCCCACTCTTAGGAGCTCAACCAAATATAGTTCTAAAAAAAAGAATTAAAATCCAACCGTTTTCTACTGAACTGAAATGATGTAAAGCAACATACAACAAGATATGGCTCACCTATCTTTCAGACACTGATGTTTGTGGCTATAGTTGGGGATAGTCATCCACATATCTTCTGGTGACAACAGAGAAACTGACAGACATTCTATCCTGAGCATCACCTATCTTAAGAAGGCCCACAGTGCTCCCTGGAAATGTGCCTTTTCCCCCCAACCCTTTCTCCAGGTCCCAAGCAACCTACCTGCTCTGGCACAAAAGTAGAAAACGAGCATCTAAACAAACTGACTTCATCACCACAGCTGTAAAGGAGAATGTTAATAGAAGCACAATAGAAAAGAACTGACTGAAGATACCTCAAATTCTTATAACAGTGTGCAGAACAAGCCACAAAACCAACTCATTCCTTCTCCAAGCACATACAGTATGTTAGAGCCACATATGCACTCAGACCAGGAAAGTGTGATTTTAAGTGTTCCCTGAAGGTTGTTATCAAAAATCCAACTCCAAGTTCTATTTGATGGAAGTTCACATGAACTGAAAGCCATTTACATCATTCCCTCTAGCCATTTTATAGATGACACCACTGATTGGTCCCCATGCAGGAACCAGAAGGCATACCTTGGTGGCAATGGCAGAAACTGCAGCAGTTCTCTTTGCTGTAATGACACTGCCATCTAGGAGCTGTAAAAAAAAGAATAATTCAAACAGTCTGAAATGAACAGTGAAAAATATCAGTAAGTACCAAACACTTTCATTCAGTCTGTGAATTATGCAGTATTACAGGGCACAGACAGAAACACAAACGCTGGTAATCACCGTTAAAGCAATCACGCAAAATCACACGTTTAAACTGAGCAGATTGTCTGTTCCAGTTCTTCCAAGCCATTCCACCAGGACTGTGGGAGTGAAAACTGGTGAGCCACCCCTAACTCACACAGTTTTTCATGCACTGCACTTCCCTGGCAGGGAACAGATGTGTCTAACTGCAATACTCTGCTTCAGGAGACACCAGGGAGCGTTGCAAGTCAGCCCTGGCAGAGTCCTGCACTCTCTGGTGCACACAAAGGGATGCCAGGGAACCATGAAACTTCTTTAATGCATATCACAGACTGTGGAGCACTCCAGCCTCCATGTGTATTAGCAACTGCGTACAAATGATTTAAAAGGAGGTTAAAAAGCTGACATGTTTTCTGATACAGTTTAACAACAGAAGTTCAATATAGTTTTCTTGGTCAGTTTTGGCCCTTTAATATTACAAAGGTGCAATGAAGAGTCAATATTATTGAAAAATCCTTAAATTCTTTAAACAAACAAATTAGACTGGATGTTATTCCCTGTTAGATCAATTGCAAATCTCTTTAGATTTAACTCAAGATAAATGATTTATTTAGTAAAGGTGTTGGGGGGGTGTTCCCCCTTTCAAATGTATGATAAAATTTCCTGATCTCCTCCAGTCACCCTGTCAGCCAACAGACTCCCTCCACATCACAAGTGGCAGTCAACACGTATGGAAGTTAGGAGGCTTCAGGCCAAATCCTCATTTGGCACATTTTCAGTCATGACGCAGGTGAACAGACCGATTTACACGAGCACCAGCTAAGAGTCAAAAGCCAGAACTGCCAGAGCGTTGACAGAGAAGAATGCAGCAGAAACGTGCATGAAACTCACAGCTTTTAAAGAACCATTTCTGGGGTCAAATAAGAGGACGGTCGCCTGGTGAGAAGGGACAGAGGAATCCTTCTTGTGTTCATAAAAGGTCACCAACTTGGTTGTCAGAGCATCATCTACAGCGCTGTAGGCAGGCATGACTCCTAGGTACCTTGTAAGAGAATCGCTTACATTACTTAAGTACCTTGCGCACGGCAGCCTACATTACTGGAGTGGTTGACATCAAACGGCCACCGACCAGTTAAACCAGAAACACGGTACCAATGACGCTTTGATGCTTTAATTCCTCCGCCGCAGGCCCGGCCCCTCGTTACCGCTACCCGCGTTGCAGGCTGCGGAGGGGCCGCACCTTCACACACCGGCGGCATTCCCCCGCTGCCCAACGGCTCGTTCCGGCCGCCTCCTCGCAGCGCCCACCCCGCCCCCGGGAAGACAGTCCCACTGCCCGCCCGCCTCACCCGCCGTGCCGAGACACCGGCACCACGGTGCGCACAGGCTGCACGACACCTCCCGCCGGGCCGGCTGAGAAGTTGGCCAGGGCAGCCTCCAACGCCGGGACCAGGAGGCTGGCACGGTGCAGGTGCTTCTCCACCTCCTCAGCGCCGATAAACACAGGCGGAGTGGAGCCCATGGCGATGACCACAGAAACGAGACAGCGCTGCACACCACCGACGAGCCAGTTTTCCTGCGATGCCGCTAAGTAGTCGGGGGCAGCCCCCGCCTCCCGTCCCGGCACCGCCCCGTGGCCCGCCCCTCACCCGCGCTGCGAGCCGCCGGGGTCCCAGCTCCGCCTCACGGGCACAGCCGACACCCCACCCCCGCCAGAATCTTTAAGGGCTGCATAGCGGCCCCAGACAAGCTCCGAGGCTCCGGAAACCACCGCGCCCCGTCAGGCACCGTCGCGGGGGAAGGTGGCTGCGAACGCCGGGAAATTGATCTGTTGTGATTTATTGACGGGTCGCCACAGGGCGAAGGCATCACCAAGATTCCCGCACCCGGCGGGGCGCCACAGCCCCAGTGACCGGGCGGCGGCGGCTGTCTGCGCGTGCGCGCAGCAGCCTGGAAGCCCGCGAGGTGTCGCTCTACTCTCCAGGCGTCAGCCTAAGCAGGAGCAGTAGAGCTTGGACGTGCGCTCGCTAGACAGTGCGAGCGGCGCAGGGCGTGCCGGGAAGGCAGAGTCTTCCTCCGGCATAGCCATCTTGTTCTCCTCGCCAGGGCCGAGCTGAGGGCGCGGAAGGATGAAGGGATTCCCGGTGGTCGCGCGTTCTCTCTCGGTGAGGGCGACTTGAAGGCTTTGTGCGCGGTGGGGGAGAGGCATAGAGGGCGGTGACAAGGATTGTCCGAGTCTTGGGAGCTGTGGGCGGGCCTGACCCCAACCAGTGCTGGGGTTCCGAGCCTGCCTGGTGGGCAGTGGGTGGGCCATCGATCGGGCTGCTTTCGAGCCTGTAGGGCTGTCAGTGAGGGGGGTGAGTGGGGGCCAAGGCCGGGGGTCGAGCCGGCTGGGCCGGTGGTGTATCGGAGCTGAAGGTCAGACGGGCGGCGAGTCGGGCCCGCGGCGGCCTGCGCGGAGCTCCTCGGCTGGGAGCTTCTGCCGAAGTGTGGAGCTCCCGGGGGGCTTTACCCAGGATCTCTTGGGAGCAGCCGACGAGGCAGAGCAGGAGAGAGAGGAAGAGCGGTCTCTGAGGGAAACCTTTCTCGCTGGGGAAGCTTCAGCTGCTTGTGGGAAAGAGGTGCCCTTGGCAAGTTAGGCTCGGGTTGCCTCGGGGACGTGGAGCGGGCAGAGGGCTTGTTCTGCTGCAAAAGATCTTATGTTGCTGCAGAAGATTTTATGCTATCTACCGCAAATGCTGTCTTGAGCAGGATGGCAAATTATTTCTGAGTGACAGTATGCTCATGAGCCAGTTTTAGATATGCACTACTAATTCATAAATAAGTAGATTTAGTGGTTATAATGGTGTCAAATTAGTGGTGGAGAGAGAGAGAGTCTTCCATAGACTCAAAATATGTGTGTAGTGGTTTGAGCAATAAAAACAACAATATGGAACAGAGTCCGTGGCAAAGCAAGGGGAAATGACATCACTGGCATCCCTAGAGCTGAGTGTAGCAGTGCTTCTGTCACTCAGTTTTTCACTTTTAAGATTTATGGGAATTAAGTTATTAAAACCTGTGAAAAGCAATAAATATACTTACTTTAAAAGTAAAAGAAATACCCAAAAAGGAGTGGCTGGGAATAGCGTTTTGGATTCAAAATCACTAGGCTTGTCAGCTACTGAAGGGAAGGCTCATGCAGTGTTCACCTTTTCACTTGGAGGCCTGTTTCTGGTTATACTCTGCAGTTTGGTTATTTGCATAGGTGACATCTTCACGTGCAGCAGTCAGTGTAGATAGGTGTTCTGAGAGATGACTCTTAAGGAGTTGAACTGCTTACACCTAATGAATTAGAAAATTCTCTCCAAAGCTGTGTTCTGCCTGTGTGGATTGCTCTAGTGGTTTATTCAGTTAATTGCTATGCAGGGATCCCTCAGACTATGTAGTATCAGTAGAGATTCCAGCTTTCTTAAAGTGATTATTTCTTGAAGGTCCAGAGACCTCATGTAAGTCATTGCGTGGGTTCCAATGGCAATACAAAAAACAATCAGAGGAAGTACAAGGGAATAATATTTTTTACTGTGATGCTTGAAGTCATTTGTTGTATTTCCTACTCTAAATGTAGTTGCTTTCTCAGCATGCAATGAAACAGGTGATGAACTAATTCAGGAAACCCATTCTCTTATGCTTTCTCCTCTAGAAGAGACTTTATTCACTTAAAGTAGCTCCTAAAGTTAAAGCCTCGGCAGCTGCAGACCGAGTGAAACTATCCCCAGAATCTGAGGATCTTGAGGTTGGTATCAGTGCTGGTATCTTTCTCTCTCTCCTTTTTGTTTATTTTTTAAAACTCAAATCAGAGCAGAACTGTGACAGCACTTCCAGTGGATGACTAAAGCAATTCTGTTCTTTTCCGTACAGATCACAAAATTACCAAATGGCTTAGTTATTGCATCTCTGGAAAACTTTTCTCCATCTTCAAGAATTGGTGTGTTTATCAAAGCAGGCAGCAGGTATGAAACTGCAAGCAACTTGGGAACTGCTCACTTGCTTCGTCTTGCAGCCAATTTGGTAGGTGTTTATGCTCGTTGTTAATATGTTTGCAGTAGGTGAAGTGGCGGAGGGTTTATGATTGCAAAAAGGAACTTTAAGGTGAAAAATCATAACTTTCTGGAAGGCAGGCAGTGATAATTTATTTGTAATTATCCTCTCCTATGGTGCCTTAAACTAGATATATAAAAGATAGCTCTTATGTCCAGCTATGCACATAACTCATTTAAGCTGCAGTAAAGGTTAGTTTGGGTGACTAATACAAATTTTGTGTGTGTGTGTGTAATATTTCTGAACAGTTTTTCTTACTACTGCCATCAAGGTATTTGTAAGCTCTTTGTTTCCCATTTTATGCATAGCTTCAGTTACACAAGATGCTGGGGGGGGTGCAAATACCTCTCAGCAGGTTCAAAAATTAAGCAAATCCATTGATAGCAGCTCCTTAAACAGTTGCTATAAGGAATAGTTTGTGTAGGTACTGCAGGAGTGCCAAGTGGATGTTATATCTGAACAGCCTCTTCTGTTGCCACTGCTGGGCACAGAATGCTGGGTGAGATGTCCCATGGGCATGACCCACTGTGACCATTCCCCACGTTCCTATTTATCTCAGTTGCTGTCCTGGCTCTAGCTGCAGATACAATTCCAAGCTCTCACCAGCCAGGCTGTGAGAATTACAGCTGCAGAGCACAATTGACATGTCTTTCATGTTTTATGGGTTCTGTCCACATCAGTTTCAGGCAGGAAAATGATCAAACATGCCAGCTCCTTACTACCTCCTTCCCAACTGCTGTCCAAAGTTACTTTCCCCAGACAGTAGTCAGCCTAATAGTATGTGTAGGTATTCCTTGCCCTGGTTTTGCCAAGCTTATCTGATTCTAGGAAGCCTATTAAATGTTCAAGGGAATCTGGATCATTCTATAATGGGGCTGGGGAGCAAATATGTGACAGATTATGGTGGAGTGGGAACGCAGCAAGTTTGCTCACCTTCCCAAATTAGCTTCTGTGTAAACGCATTAACAGATACTGTTTCAATTTGCCTGGGCACTGAAAAACCTCAGGCAAATCTGCTCTTAAAACAGCTGGAAGGTTAAGTTTAAGGTGTTTTATTTATTTTGTTACTTTTTTAAATAGACTACTAAGGGAGCATCTTCTTTCCGGATTACTCGTGGCATCGAAGCTGTTGGGGCCAGCCTAAGGTTTGTAACTCCATGTAAAAGTCATCTGTCTTGGTAAGATGCAGACAAGCTGAGTGACTGAAGGAAAGTTAAAATGATAAGCACAACAGTAGGATAAGCTCTATGTGGTAATGCTAGTTGGGTGGTGAATGTTACCAATGAACTTCTTTTGTAGTTCTCATTCTTACAAGGTTTAAGAGTGCACCTGTGATTGGGATTTTTGAAATGCCTTTCAGTTGGCAAAACACAAATTATTACCTCCTTACCTCCTGTGTACCTCGAAGAAATACAATTTGTCCAGAAAGCTTAATGTTCTCTCTGCCTTTTCAGGCTTTGAGATGAAACTTCCTGAGTCAGTAGATGTTTTGTTTTTCTTCTCCAGCTGTTGAGGATAGAGACCACTTGTCAAACTGGAGTTTTGGGAACAGTTCAAAACAGTAGTTGGCTTCTGGGATTTGAGAATTTAAAGCCTAGAAAACAAGCCTAAGAGAAACAGATCTCATTGTGTCTGCTTTCTTGCAATGTATCTTGAAATTATCCAAAAAGATATTTTATAAAGAATTTGGTTAAAAGCAATGTTTTAGATAACTTGAGGCTTTATGCTTTTTTGTTACTGTTAATTGCAAATATGTTGAAAGAAATGGAAAAGACCAACTGTTTTCTACCCAAAGAGAATAATCTACATGGCCTTGTTTAATACTTACACACACTTGCTATTCAGCCTTACTTGTTTTATCTTGAATTCTCACAGTATCTTAAATTCTTGTGGTCAAAAGACACATGTTATTACTTGAATACGTGAGATAGCAGGTTTAGCTATGTCTCCTTCTGCTCTGTGTGTATTATGGCTCATTTAAACAGCCAGGCTCATTTAAACAGCCATCTCAAGCAGATTGAAGGTTAACTAGATACTATGGTCAGTATCTTGCTGACAAATTCAATGAATGGGGAATATGTTTGAAAAACACAATTCTGTATTCTCTGCTGAAATGGATTTTGTCTGTTTTTCTCCTTTAGTGTGTACTCAACAAGAGAGAAAATGACATACTCTATTGAATGCCTGCGTGATGATGTGTAGGTATCCAGAGATGCTGTAAATTGATTACTGCCTTCTTGACAGACTGCTCTGTAGTAGAGACCCATCATTTTACAGGGTAGCAGTAATAGAATCATTAAGGTTGGAAAAGTCCACTAAAATCAAGTCCAACTGTCTGCCCAATATTGAGTGCCATGTCTACATGTTTTTGAACACCTCCAGGGATGGTGATTCCACCTCCCTGGGCAGCCTGTTCCAATGCCCAACCATTCTTTCAGTAAAGAAATTTTTCCTAATATCCAACCTAAACCTCCCTCAGCACAACTTGAGGCCATTTCCTCTTGTCCTGTCACTAGGTACTTGGGAGAAGAGACCAACACCCACCTAACTACAGCCTCCTTTCAGGTAGTTGTAGAGAGTGATGGGAAGTAACACCTATTCTTAGATTTTTGTAATAAATCAATAAATTACTGTATTAATATTAATCTCCTGTACCATTGAGCCCACAAATGCTAGAAAACTGAAGTTAAATTCTCAACAATTCTGTGCAGCAGTGCTAGTAACTGCTCTAGCTCGAGTGATATATTTTGTTGTTAGTATGTTGCTTACAGATCAAATATCTTCCAGTTTCAAAAGAAAGGCATGCTGCTTCTGTTGTGTTTGATGCCTTTAACTTTGTTTTGTCTAGTGATACAGTAATGGAGTACCTCCTTAATGTCACCACAGCACCAGAGTTCAGACCATGGGAAGTAACTGAACTTCAGCCACAATTAAAAGTTGACAAAGCAATTGCATTTCAGAACCCTCAAGTTGGTAAGGGTGTTTTCTGATCCACTGCATGGGAGTTTCTTTAAAACACAGACCTTTTATTAAAATACAGTTTCCCTTTTGCTCTGTGATATGACCACTTCATTTTCAGCTTTTCCTTGTTGATGGGTATGGTCTTTCTACTGTTACAGAACTTTTTTCTCATATAAATCTGAAAGACTTCTTGAGAGTGTGTGGTTATGTCAGTATAAAAGCAGCATGTATTTTTATGATACTAAAAGTAGACTCCAGGATTAGGTTTATAAATTTAGGTGCTTGGGTTTTAAAAAACAAATAAGCAAACAAACAAAACCCCAAACCAAGCACAAATCCTCAGTCAAATCAAGCCTATTCCACTATGTCCTGTGTTATTTAACTCTAGGTATCCATGTTCATCCAGGTAGTTCTGTGTACTAAACATCATTTGTACTGCTCTGTGAAGTGTGCACACCTTTATAACCCAGTAAAGGTGACATCACAGTGTTGGGATTTGGAAAATCTTCCTTTTGGATCATTTCAGATCTGCTTTTGCAGACCTTGGGGTTCTTCATGTGGGTGGCAGCTGTGTTTCACTGGGATAACATTTAGTTTCATAACCTTCGGTGAAAATAGCTCTTGCATTAATCATTATCACTGCAACTTTGTTCTTCCCAGGAGTGCTGGAAAACCTGCATGCTGCAGCCTATAAGAATGCTCTGGCAAACTCCTTATACTGTCCAAAGTACAGAATTGGAAAAATTACTTCTGAGCAGGTGGGATTGTGTTGTGTTATAAATCTGTTTCAGTTTCTTTCT
The DNA here is from genome assembly GCF_026170545.1 of Melanerpes formicivorus. Taxonomy (NCBI): domain Eukaryota; kingdom Metazoa; phylum Chordata; class Aves; order Piciformes; family Picidae; genus Melanerpes; species Melanerpes formicivorus. Next base: position 8,018,558 of record NW_027142366.1, on the reverse strand, counting down.
CAAGGATAGATGAGAGAAAATTAATTTAGTAACTCTGCAGTCGGTGTTTACTGTCATAGTAGTCTGGTCTTGAAATAATTTATTTCCATGCAGCTTTTAGTACTGGGGAGAGAACTCAGGTTCACATTTGGAGGTGTGGTTAACATCAGGGGCTGTCAATGGAATGCAGGTGGTGTTGTATAAAGCATTTTGTAGGGTCACTGGAGTGTGTGTAAAATACTGTACTGTAGACAGTTCCTTTCGAAAGCATTGGAGTTTGCTACATTAAGAAGTGTAAGGCTGAACAGTGGATGTCAGAAACACAGATGCCATTTTTGTTCTTTATTCAAAATACCCTAAACTGTGAATTTACTGTTGCAGCTTCACCATTTTGTACAGAACAATTTCACAAGTGCAAGAATGGCTCTTGTCGGAGTAGGTATGTATGCTCTTCGGTGGAGACCGCAGCTCCCAAGGGAAACTACTGTAGCGACTGGACTTCTCTGTAGACGTAAAATGTTACACAGAAACGTTTGCAGTGTATTGTAACTGCTGTAACTTCTCAGTGCCACTACATGGAGTAACTCTTGTGTTGCAGGCATAAAGCACTCCGTGTTAAAGCAAGTGGCAGAGCACTTTCTAAATATCCGAAGTGGAGCTGGTATCGCTAGTGCAAAGGCTGTCTACCGAGGGGGTATGTATGTCTCTGCTCTCTGTCCCCAAGTACTGATTTTCTCTTTACTATAAATACAGAAATTCAAGGTTGTAGCTGAAAACTATATAATTGCACCAAATGCTCTGTGTGGGAAGTGACAGTTCACAGGCAGCTCCCATCTAAATAAGCAGAGACTTATTCCCCACCGTGGAAGGTTCTAGGATAAAACTGAACCTGAATCTCCAATAGAGCTTTACCTGCAAGATCATTTATTCCATGAAGTGAAAAGCAGTCTGGCATGTGGTTTCTGGAGGCATTTTTTGGAGGATTCACTCTAGAGTAGACTAAGGACTGTGTAGAAATGGTGACAGGTTTTCTTTTTAGGGAAGATCTCTTAGAATGTCATAAGTCTCATAAAAGCAAAGCAAAGCTTGGCTCTTTCAGAGCAGTATCAGTAATAATACCAATGGTGGTTCTTTAGTTGGAGTATTGGATCACTCTGTAAACAGGTGGGGTCAGAAATAACATTAGCAACATTGAATATTTGAGTGGAGTAACTGCAGTCTCTGTAAGGCAGTAAATACTGTTATGAACAGAGGGTATGCTGCTTTTCTGGATATTTGTTACTTGGAGATTCACTGAGTGTTACCATCTCATACTACGTATGGTCAAGGAACAGGTTCAAATAAGGCATACTAAGGTACTTAGTTTTGTGCTTGCAAGGACCTATTGTCTAGTAGCAGCTTCTTGCTGTCTTCCTGAGTGGGTATGTAATAACTTCACACTCTGGCTTCTCTTCTGAAACAAACACCTGTCTCCAAATGCTTATTTCCATACCTCTGAACCTACAGTAGTTTCTGACCAAATGCTGCATTGCCTTTTATTCTGTTGTTGTATTTCTAGGTGAAATCAGGGAACAGAATGGTGATAGCCTTGTCCATGCTGCTATTGTAGCAGAAGGAGCTGTTGTTGGGAGTGCAGAAGCAAATGCATTCAGTGTTCTTCAGCATGTTTTAGGTGCTGGACCCCTTATCAAGAGGGGCAGCAACGTCACCAGCAAGTTGTCGCAGGGTATCGCTAAAGCAACGACACAGCCATTTGATGTAAGTTCAAAGGGTTGCTGTACTCGAATGCTTTCATTGTCCTCTCAGAGGTTACTACCTCCTGCTAGAATCTTAGCTTTATTCTTGGACAAGTTAAAATATTTCAGAGAAGGCCTGCCAGTCTAGTATTTCCTTTGCACAGGTGGAGTTTAGCTTCCTGAATTACAGCATTTTAGATTCTGATAGTGATTACTTTCCTATGCTTGGCTTGTTCTGACACTTGAAACATTGGATGATAATGTTTGTTTTGCAGGCTTCCGCATTTAACGTTAATTACTCTGATTCTGGGCTCTTTGGGGTTTATACCATATCCCAGGCTTCAAGTGCTGGGGAGGTGAGTTGCTGATTAGAATTTAAGTATTAACAACATAATCCTCAAACTAGTGTTTTGAATTGAGACAGTGACTGATTCATCTAACAGAAGTCAGTTCACCTGGTTTCTTCTACAACAATGCTGTATGTTGAGTTACGACTCAGCTGTGTAAGCTAGGAATGAGACTTGCTTTCTGGGGAGTACAAATGCTTAAGACCAAATAGAGCTAGTAAAATACCTTGAATTGCTGACATGTGTTAAGACTAGTGATATCATGGGGACATGCTGGCTCTTGAAGCTGGCAGAATTGGATACACTCATGCAAAATGGTGAGGCATACAAATTAATGTGGTGTTGCAATTTAAATCTGGATTTTATGCCTCTCTTGGCCTGGGCATTTATTACTGTGTTCTCAGCTTTGTTATAAAGCTGTTCAGAACTGAGTTCAGGCAGACAATCCTAACGCTGTCAGCTGCTCTGCCCTGGAATTTCTAAGATGTCAGATAATGGGAAGAACAGGTTGAAATTTAATGCAGGAAGTTTTCAATGATTTAATTTCCCGTAGGTCATTAAAGCTGCTTTGAACCAGATCAAGGCAGTTGCTCAAGGCAGTGTCACCGATGACGATGTCAAAAAGGCAAAGTAAGTGCATAAGGAAGTGTTTTGTGTGTTTAGAGAGGAATCTGAGATTATTCTGTACAGCAGTGCCTAATGTTGTCCTCTCATTATGTCAGTAGGGAACTGTTCACTTTCCTGGGTTAAAACTGAAACTCTGTCAATAGACCTTTTTTCAAAGCTGTACTTATTCTCTGCTAGTGCTGGTTCCTAATGAAAACTTGTTAGGTAACTGTTGATGTTTCCTGAAAACTATTTCAATGTTAAAAATTAGCAGGTAGCAGCAGATGTTGTTGCATCAATCATACTCTGTAGTATTAAGATGTAGTTAGAATCCTAAATTGCATTATTTAGGTAATTCCCTTTACAATTGCACTGCAGCAATTCCCCAAACAGTTGCATTAACCAATCCTCTGCCTCTTCAGAGAACAGCATTAATGAGGGTATGCAAATGTAAAGCACTGAATTAGTGATGTTACATCCCACTGCTAGAAATACATGCTCTAGGAATATTTGAGATGGGGGAAATCACTGTTAGAGATGCAGTAACACCAACAGCATGTCAGTTTCCAATTTATAGGAGGTTGTGCACTTTAGTTGGTGCTTGATCTCCAGGTAGCCTTAAACTGCACTGAGCCTCTAAAACTGTAGTTCTGCAACAACAATGTCGTACAAATTCACTCAGGTAGCAACACTAAAACACTGTCACATAGATTAATTTGTCTGATTCCTGAGGTACTTAAAACTGTACTTAAACCAGAAACCTGAGGAATCATCTGACTGTGTGGAGAGGGTGATCAATCCAAGACAATAGGTGTTCAAGTACACTGTCAGTTTCATGCCTGGACTATTTGTAATGCCTCTTTCCAAACTACAGAACCCTCCATACTTGAAAACCTTTCAAAATGGAGAGGAATCTTGAAAACTGAAAAAGCACCAAAAACTCATTTCACTTACAGGGGAGAGTGGGAAAGGTAATAACAGGACTTAGCTGCTCACTCAGCCTTAATGCTATGTTTGATGGCAGGAACCAGCTGAAAGCCACCTATTTGATGTCAGTGGAGACTGCAGAAGGGTTACTGAATGAAATTGGCTCTGAGTCATTGATTTCTGGCACACACACATCACCATCTGTTGTTGCTCAAAAAATCGACTCAGTAGCCACTGCTGATGTTGTGAATGTAAGTATGTGTCGGCAACTACAGGTGCTCCTCAATCGCTGTGTAAGGGCTTTTGTACAGAACTGGTGCTCACTTGTGGGTGTTTATAAACAAACATATACTATAGTATTGTAAAAAGCAGCTCATTTATAAACCCCAGCTTTTGATGTCCTTGTTTACTTTATTAACAGAAGACCCTCTGAAATCCAATAACACTGTGGGCTAGCTGGGAGTATATGAAATTCTCATCTACTTCCCTTAGACTTACCCAAACTGCCAACTAGAAGTCATGGAGAACTTGGTATTAGTTCCCATGCAGGCACTTCTGTGTCCAGTCTTTTTAGATTCCTGAGTCTAGACTATTTAGTGTGCTGCTTAAATGATAAATCAATGATAAATAGACAGAACTATATTTCTACTCCAGATTAACTTTTTGCTTATATTTGAAGCAAACTTCAGACAGCAATGCATCAGAAGAGAAATTCTAAGGAAGAAACCATGTTTTTTCAGTCATCACTAATTTGTGTTGCAGTAGCTCTGAGCTTTAGTAGCAAGAAGAAACCCAGTGTATCTTGCAGTATAATAATTATTCCAGGAATAACTGTTTTCAAAGTATTAATGCCTTTTATATCCAACTGTCATTCTGCTATTTCCATTTATTTACAAGGTAAGGAGGAGCTGGATTAGAAGCATTAAGTGGAGACAGTAAAAGAATAGTTTTTACTTGATGTACTATGGTAGTGTCGAGATTTGTGGGGTTGTTCTAGTAACTTGAAGCTGAGGCTATGAGCAGCAAGAGCAGCTGTTGTAGAAAAGATTTCCTTATATCTATCTTTCTGATTTATTTTCAGGCTGCAAAGAAGTTTGTCAGTGGGAAGAAATCAATGGCAGCTAGTGGGGACTTGGGAAATACTCCTTTTCTTGATGAGTTGTAAAAACAAAAGTGTAATGTGGATTCAAGATGGACCTATGTTCTAAATAAATTACTACTAACTTGTTATTTATGAATTCAGTTCTTTCAGAAAATTAATCTGGAGTAATTGCAGGCTTGAACTCATCAAATAAAGTGCTGAGTTCATACATTTTGTGTTGAGGGTTTTTTTTTTCCCACTGAAAGTGGTATTTAAAATGCTGAAAACTCTGCCTCTGTACACTGAAGATTATAGTGAGAAAATGAAGGGACTTCTAGGCAATTAAAAAGCAGATATCGAAATGGTCACTTAGGATTACAGAAAAATACTGCAATTGCCACTGGATGGCCATGTATTCTTCTGTGTGTAGGAAAAGTTCTTTCTCCAACATCCTTGTATTAAGTAAATGAAGAAACTTGGTTTCAAACAAAGATGAATACATGCAACCTTCTTGGAGCTTGCAGCTGCTAATTGTCCGGGACTAACAGAGGTGCTGTTCCTGAATGTCTTCTCCACAAGTACCTTTCATGGACACCTTTTAGCAATGTCCTCCCTCCCCTCAAACAGTTTATCCAGGTAATATTACAAATATCTTTGGCCATTTAGATTATTTGGAAGTCTAGGCCTCTATTAGAAGATAACAGAAAAATTGCAACTTCAGAGATCTAGTCAGGTTTCAAGCTATTCTGAAATAAAGGCAAATTCTTTCAGCGAGGATGTATCTGACACAGAAGGGCAGGAGGAAGAGGAACTGGGGCCACTGTTTTCCATAGTCCAGTATAAAGGATACCTAATGCCACTAGCACTAAACTAGCGATTGCACAATGGTGAGTAAACTCACAACAGGATGACTGAGAAGGCTTATACTGAAAAGGTTCCAGGTCTACATCTTCATCACTACTCGACCTGCTGTTGACTTTGTCCTTGACATCTTCACTTATAGCATGGTATTACTTGGACATGCAAGAATGCCCACAGCCACTTCAAATACTTGTTCTAAAGGCAAGTTCATCATTTCTGAAGCTCCTTTAGGAACAAAAGCAATGCTATTGTCCATAGTCCTTTGCACACTACTTCCTTTGGGCTCTTCAGTTGTAATCTGGCCAACAGAAAATCAAGTTATCCTTTGCTCCTTCAGAACAGCAAATAAATAGATTTATTTAAACAGAAGCTTAGAGGTTTGATCTCTTGGAAAGCCCCTTACTGTGTGTTCTTACTTTTCGCTGTTCTAGCCTAATTAGCTTCCTTTAGTACTTTGTTTCTTTCCCTGCCTCTGAGGTTCCTTATCCATTAAAACTTTGTGCCTCAGGAAAACTTGTAACTGCTCTCCCATCTAGATTAATTATGCTTACTGTATGAGCCACCTTCAGAACTGAGAGCAGTTTACTTTTGAAAACTTCTGTATGCTGTGGCTCTCCAAAGGAGTTCATTTTTCCTGAAGTTTAATTTTAAAAGGCATTAACCACTGCCAGTAGTTATACTGATGAAGAAACAGATAAGCTTTTTGCGTGGCTGTGGCTAGATCTCCATCGTGGTATCATCAGCCACTTCCAATTTTCTGGATCCTCAGCTATTACAAATCAATACAATCTCTGACTTCAGTGGCATTATTGCCAGCCAGGCTTCTTAAGCTCACTGGGGAGGGAGGAAGAGGCACGTCTAAAGCTAATGTTTGTCCTCACTCTGTCTTCAGCTGTAGCTAGAAAAGTAAACTTTCCTCTTGGTGTTCATTTCAAATCACAGTTTTCTAGTTCAGAAAAAGAAGTTAAATCTTCAGACTAACACTCCATCCTAAAATGTAAAACCTTTTACTCTGTTTCTTGTTAGAGTACTAAGCAAGGTGTGAAATTCTATTTAAGTACAACATTATTTCTTACTCTGCTGTCATCACAGGAACAAGGAACTTCAGGAATTCAGCTGCACTTTGCCAGTGTTGAGGTACTTCAACAAAATCTGTGTACACTCTGATTTGTAGAGTAGTTCCAGTGGGAATGCAGTGGAGGAGTTACTTAGGTTCTTGCAGAGTCCATCCTAAAATCTTAGCAAGTCCCATTTTTCTTAGGACATTACTTGCCAGGGAAGAAAATTGACAGCAATCAGTTTAGAAGACTTGCATATTTTTTTAATGTCTACAAAATCTGTAGTCTTAACCACTATGCTTCCACATTGTTATCTAATATTAGGTAACATCTATTAGGTTATCTAATATTAGGTAATAGGTCACAGGTGGCTCAGTTGGTAGTGCATCAGACCCTTGATGGGGAAGGTCATGAGTTCAAGCCTGCAGTGGGGCAGTAGTGTCCTCCCTACTCTAGTCATGAGGTCTGTGGTGACTGAATTACTGACAGTGTTCAGCAGCTCTTCAGCTTTTTTAGCTCTGTTAAGAATGAGGACTGCTGCAGTTCACTTTTTTACCTCGTGCCTGTTCAGTGCTACCTTCCATTTCTGTGAGTTTCTTTAGGCAAGATTGAAGATGAAATAGTGGTACTGATCAGAGCATTAACCACCTGGGACCAGACAGACTCCTGCAAGGTTGAGCTATGGTTATGCATGCCTCATTGTATGTCATCTTGCTGTTTATGTGTAGATGTGGAGCCAAGCACACGCCTTCTTCCACAACGGCTAAGTTTACCTAAGTGGATGCTGGAGAATCTGTCACAGCTGTGTATCCTTATGTTTGTCTGGGCCTTTGGAGGTTTCCACATCTGAGCCTCTGCTCCTGGTACCTGCTGGTACCTGCTCCTCCACTCTGAACACAACCAGTATAATGTGGGCACATTGCAAGACAATGTCAAACGAGGCCAGGGGAGAAGTAGAAGGTAGCTACAAGAGCTGGTGCAGAATCTGAGGAGCTCCAGCAGAAAGTGGTGGTGATGGTTTTTATTTGTTTTAAGGGATAAGGCTGTAAATTGTGTTCTTATCTGCTGCCAGTGGGGAGCACTGAGCTGCAGTTTTGCAAAAAGCAATGCTGCATCCAAGAACAACAGTGTACCGAAGGTCCAGCACCAATATATACCATGGGATATAACAAAATAGGCTTTGAGGGGCTGTGAGGAGCTGCAATTACTATGTAAACCTATAATTTTGGAGACTGCAAAAGGCAAGCAGAATCATTCTGCAGCAGGCTGCAGCTCTATCAGCAGCCTGGCAGAAACAGCTTCAAAAACTCAGATCAGCTACAAAAGGCCAGTATTTGTCACAGGCCTTCAGTCTCCTTTAAAGTGTTCACTACTTGCTGCAGTAAATCAAGCAGATCACATGCCATAAATTATCTGACTTCTTCTTATAACCTTTATTGAAAATGCTTTTGGAGCTTGCCTTTTCCAGATGGTTGCAAATAGAACTACTTAATTTTAGTGATCAAGATTCTATATTTTTTACCTTATAGATGTATAAAAACTCCAAACAAACCAACACATGCTTTTGTATACCATAGGGGTTTTTTAGGGAGTAGGTGAAACCTTTCAGCTCCTAAGATGATTAGTTCAAATCAATTTCTATACTCCACTCAGGATTTTTCCACTGGTGTTTAAACTTGGATCAGAAGTGCAAAGCCTTTTCTAAAAAGAGGTTAAGAACTCCACTTGGTGTTTTTTATTTCATCAAACAAGTCCATCTTTCTTGCTTGTGCTTGGAATTCTACCTCTCTCTGAAAGGTGTGAAAAGAAAGGACTGACCAAACTATAAAGGCAGTGCTGGGAAGATTTTTCTCATTTAAACATAGGTGTTTTCGCTGTACAGCCAGTAGATTTCTAAGTGACTTCATTACACTCAAGTCTTAGCTTCACATATTTTTATGTTAAAGATAATTTAATACTCAGTAATAACATGGCACACTGTCATCCCCAAACTGTAGTTCATGAGTCTAATGTAATTGGTCTGGGGACCCACATGAGGCAGTCAAATTTAAAGAGCTTTCAATTACAAGCTTAATACAGGTGTCTGATGTTCCACAAGAAACCTTAATAACTAGTAATGTTCTGTTTGCACTGATAGGCTACATTTCAGGTTTAAAGCATTTAACAGATGAAGGCCTGCATGAATTGTGGGAGCACAGATATTAGTCCATTTGTAACCGTTCTGTATAATAAAGAGAAATAGAAAGGAAATAATAAGATGAATTCCAAGCCTTCAGAAAGTTATTTGTTACTTATAGAGTGAAATTTCTTTAACTACAATGCACTGAACAAGGAAAGATGTCATTCAAGTTGAGCTGCTATATAAAGGTAATAGTCAAACTATTTTTGGACCAACCTGCTGATGAGTAGGAAATCTGTTTTTGCTTGAGAACAATATATAGGTTTAAATCTTGATCTAGCTATGAAACACACACCCAGATCAGCTATTTTAAGATCACCGATATTTCATTACTATGGAATGCTGGCACTGAGCCTTACACAGTTTGTGCTAGTTTCTTTTCTCTGTAATTTTAAATTGAGTTTCTTTTGATCCGTGCTAGGTGTAAATAACTCAGAGACAGGCTGAAAGCATAAATGTGGAACAAGAATATTGTCAACACTATCAAATTTGAATATCAAATACCACTGTTCGTTCTTTTTACCTGGTTTTAGCTTTCCACTCTTAGCTGCAGAGCTTTTCTCAGCAGTACTTACCTGGAGATATGGCCTGTTCTGTATGATTATGAGGCCTAATCCTTGCTCACTTATCCTTACGCTTGCCCTTAGTGCTGCCATCAGCGTGTGCCGAGAGATGTTTTTCAGTGCTGGCAAGTGCCCATTGAAAAGTGAGAGGAAAATTTTACTAATTGGAAGTGTGATACCATTCTTCAATAGAAGAGAGGGGTGGCTGACACACCAGAAGGCTGTACTGCCATCCTGCATGACCTGGACAGGATGGAGATGTGGGCTAGCCCTAACCCTAACTGCGTTCAATTCTGGGCTCCGCAGAGAGACAGAAAACTGTTTGAGAGGCTACAGCAAAGGGCTACAAAGATGGTTGGGGGACTAGAATATCGCTCTTATGAAGAAAGGTTGAGGGACTTGGGCATTTTAGTCCAGAGAAAGGAAGACTGTGGGTGAATCTTATCAATGCTTATAAATACTTACAGGGTGGGTATCAGGAGGATGGGGCCAGTCTTTTTTCGGTGGTCCCCAGTGGCAGGACAAGAGGTCACAGACACAAACTTGAACACAAGGAAATTCCATCTAAACGCGAGGAGAAACTTCTTAAGAGAGTGGTAGAACGCTTGAACAGGCTGCCCAGAGAGGTGATGGAGTCTCCATCTCTGCAGGCATTCAAAGCCCGCCTGGACGCTGTCCTGTTCCGGGAAGGCGATTGGACAAGCTGATCTCCAGGGGTCCCTTCCGACCCCTACCATTCTGCGACCCTGCGCCTGAGCCGCGGCCCCAGCTCCCGCCCGCCCCACACGAGACACGCCCTGGAACAGCAACCACCCCTCCCCGCCCCGCGCGCAGCGGGCGGCGGTAGCGCCCCCCACAGGCCCCACATCAGGCCCCGCCCCCCGTGGCTCCTCCCACAGACAGTTGCGGCCCCGCCCCTCGCTCCTGCTCGCGCTTCGCGTAGACATCCCGCCCCCGCGCGCGGCCTCCTGCCCGCCCCTTCAGGCTCTGCCCCGCCCTAGTCCCACCCCCCCCCGCGGCACGCCCCGCCCCGCCGCGCTGCACTCCCCGGAGGAAGCCTGTGTTGGCCTCGGGGGTTCACCCGCCCCGTTGCGGCGGCGGCCCCGCCTCCCGCGGGAAGCCCCGCCCCGCCCGGGGGAGCCCGCCGGCGAGAGTGGGTTTCCCTTCCGGAGTATCCGTTGCCCCCCCGCCCGCCGGGTTCGCTTCCGGCTCCGTCCGGGGGGCCCGTTCCTGGTGCCGCTGCCGAGGGGAGAGCGGGGCCAATGGAGCCGCGGCTGTGAGGCGCCCCCGGCCCGGGCCCGCTGCGGGAGCCGGGCGGAGGCCGGAGCCGGGAGCCGCCGGAGATGGACAAACTGACCATCATCTCAGGATGCCTCTTTCTGGCTGCCGACATCTTCGCCATCGCCAGCCTGGCGAACCCGGACTGGATCAACACCGGCGAGTCTGCGGGTGAGGGGGGGCCGGCGGCAGGGACCCGCCAGCGGGGCGGCAGGTGGCTCGGGGACTGGGAGGGTCCGGGAGCGGGCGGAGTACGGGACTCCAGGCAGGGGCCGGGGATGCTCCCCCTGAGGAGCTGCTCCTCAGGCGGGCGCCGCGGGGCCAGGCGCTGTGGCGGTGGGGCCGGCGGGAGGACAGCTCGGGAGGCTGGCTGCCCGCCGGGCGGCAAGGGCAGCCGGGCCTGACCCCCGAAGGGCTGCGGGGAGCTCCCGGGATCTGCCTGTCTGTGTGGCGACAAGAGACGTCTCGCTTGTAGCTGGCGGGACCCTTCTTCCCGGACAGAGACGAAGATGTTCCACGATGCGTCCCGGCTGCTGTCCCCGGGCTCGGGGGAAAAACGGCTCTGCGGAGCTCTGTCTCCCGAGGGGTCGGTCCGGCAGAAGCCTTTGCACCCTCTTTGGACGCTGAGAGCGAGGGCAGCGTCCCCGCCTGGGTCTCCGAGTTTCAGTCACCTTGGACAGGGAATTCAGATCAGTCTCTGCATAGTTTGTGCCAGGTTTTGAATCTTTCATACTATACTGATGTCTCCTTTGTTATAGGGAAGATCTTACTTTCCCTTTTATTTTTCCTTTTTTCCCCCCAGAATATTCCCTGCGTGCTGATTTTTGTCAGCCTTTACACCTAGACCCCATGTGGATTTTATTTGAGAAGCTGTCATTGTTTTCTCTAAAATCACAAGGATTTGTTCATCTGTCTTACTAATGATGCAATTGTATGAGCAATTAATTTCAGTTTGTTGAGAAGGACCCACATGTTTTGAGAGCAGGGAGACAAAAATAGGAGGAGGGCTGCTCTTTGAAATCGTGCCCCAGAGAAACCAAGATCTCCTTGTCAGGAAAAAAGTCACTGAATCAACCAGGTTGGAAAAGACTTCAGAGATCATCAAGTCCAACCTATCACCTAACACCACCTGACAACTAAACCATGGCTCCAAATGCCACATCCAATCTTTTTCTTAACACCTCCAGGGACAGTGACTCCACCACCTCCCTGGGCAGCACATTCCAATGGCCAGTTACTCTTCCTGTGAAAAAGAACTTTCTCCTCACATAGAGCATAAACATCCCCTGGTGCAGCTTGAGACTGTGTCCTCTTGTTCTGGTGCTGGTTGCCTGGGAGAAGAGACCAACCCCCACCTGTCTACAGCCTCCTTTCAGATAGTTGTAGAGTGCAATAAGGTCTCCCCTGAGCCTTCTCTTGTCCAGGCTAAACAAGGAAGCCATCCTTACTACAAATAGATACAAATAATGACCTTTTCCTAAACTTATCATTTCCAAGCAAAACAGAGGTATAGAACAGAAAAAAACCAACCAGCTCTTGGGGTAAAGGCTTCTATCATAAATTCTTGCAGAGGGTTTAAAAAGTTTTCTTTGTCTGTCTTGGATATTCCATGCCTATTACTTGGGGCATTTAAGGGGACTGAAGTTGTTCAAATTAAGTCATATTTCTATTATTCTGTTGAAGTAGAGGAGTTTAGATGTTGACTGTTAAGGACTGATGACTGGCCATTGGCTCTGACCGGACGATACTCATGGTTTGTTTGAATTACTTTTAGCTACCTTGTCTAGAGCATGGGTTTTCCCATGGGTTTCCAACATGGGTTGTCCAGAGGAAAGGAGTGAGTCCTCCTTCCCAAAGCATGGCATTCAGAAGCTCCCTAGGTGACTTCACCGTTCCTCCTATAGCTAATGGTGGTGATCTTTCTGCCTGTGGCTACATAAAAGTGTTGGTTCTTTCCTCTTACAATTCCACCTAGCAGCAGTGCTGCAGTAGTGAGCCCTTCTTCAGGGGCTTAAAGTCAAAGTAATCTTCGTTTTAAATACATAGGTATGTCGTTCTTAAGATCTGCCTCACGTTAACAGGTTCTATGCAGTGTGTAAGATGCTGGATTCTCTCTGCCTCTACAGAAACAACAAAAACTGAAGAAATTATTGGTGGAGAGAAAGGTCTTTGGGGACTTCATCACAGTCCACTACCTTCTTCATTAAAGAAAAATGTTTACTATCTCTTAATACAACAATTGTTTCCTGAAATATTGTACCTAGGAATTATTAATTCTTAGTGACTTGATGTATGATTACTTCAGAATCATCTGCCATTTCTCTCCTGCACTCTTTTTAGAGATGCAGATAACAGCTATATTTTTAATTAGGCTAGCAGACATGAAATCTGTATGCATTTTTCTAAAGGACTTCCCTAGTCAAGGATGTTTTGATAGACTGAAGCCTTGTTTTTATTGGGGTTTTTTTGCTGTATTTTATCAAGCCAGCAATTTGTCTTCAAAATTATATAGGAAGGTTATCTGTTATCCTTCCTTTCTCTTTTATTGATATGGGATTTGATGTACTCCTCTAAGACTTACACATTTATATTGCTTTTAACTATATTTCCAGTACTTGGGCCTTCTAAATGAGCCTTTTGCCCAAACTGTAAATAAAAGAAGTGTGAGGATGCCCGTTGAATCAATTCCTATCCATTATGAGATAGATGCTTTTACAACTGCCATTCATTACCCAGAGACTGCTGTGCAGAAGTATGGCATAAGAGGACAGAGCCCTGATGGTAGAACCTGTCCCAGCTGCTAGAGAGATTCAGGCAGTCTCAGCAGACTATCATACTTGGACCATGTTCAAGCCTTCCAACATCCATATGTGCCATGAAGAAGGAAGTTTTTTTTGAAGCATCCTGCTGTCAGCTGTTAGTTTCTTTGCTTTATCTCTGTGTTCCTAGGGTTCGTCTCCTGTGGGAATTCTTCTAGATTCTGCTCCTGCAGGTCAGCCCACTACCAAGGAGAAAGGGGAGTAATGCTGTTTCTGTGCTTGGCTGCTGTCCTTGGGGTTCTGAAAGGCAGCATGGAACAGCCTGGTCTTCTCAATACTGGAGCTGTTTGAGAATTGCATAGTACAGAGGTCTTGGCAAACACGGGAAGGCAGCACTGCATTGGCTCATTCAGAGCTGTTTATAACCATTAAAGTTGAGAAGCTGAGCTTACATTTCAGGGAAAAGTAATAAATCTGTTCTGATTTGAATGGCAAACAATATCTACATCTTACTTCAGAGATAATGATGATTTTCTGCTGGAAAAAAAATGGATAGCAAAATTAATCAGTCGCTTTAATGCTTCTCTGAAAATCTAGGTTGTATACAATTTATCTTTGTTTCAAAGGAGCTTGTGTTCTGGGGAAATTGATATACAGCAAAGGCTGATTAGTCCCCTAAATCTTACTCCTAAAAGTAAGTTTTACAGCTGAAAAATGTTAGCTATAGAAACTCCTTCTCAGCATTGTAATTGTAAGGAAAGGATTGCAACTGAGGTCATTGGCAGTTTTGAATGCATAACTGTCTTTAGGCCAGAAGAACAACTGCACCTTTGTGGACACGGGTGTAAAGCTCTGTTGAGCACTTCCTGTACTAATTGTTCATTAACTTGGTTTCAGGTATTTCATACATCCTTAAGATTATAAAGGAAAAATGAAAATTACATGGATTTTTCTTCCAGAGAGTTTGCAGTGAGGTTTTGTTATTCATGGTGTGCAAGTGCAGAACACTGATAGCTCCAGCCTGGAAGCCAGTGGCTTTTCAGTATTCCTGCACTGACATCCTTGTCTTATCAAACTGACTCTCGATGTGAGAAATAAGGAAAGGACTGGCTTTAATTTAAGCAATGCCTAAGCTCCCATTGATTTCAGTAGTAATGAATTTTGCTCCTGTGTCTACACTTTTGCAATTAACTTTAAAAGTTGATAGCTTTGTCTCCATATGTTCTTTTTGGTGTGTGGGAGAGTCTTTAATGATTTTGTTATTTTGCCTTCTCTAGGGGAGGAGAAGGGTTAGAAGTTGCTCTAGCTTCAGCTTTCAACCTTTTGCAGGGAGAAGGATATGAATAGTACGCAGAGTTGAAGTTAGACATGTTAAAAGCTGCATGTGTGGAGGGGGTTGACAGTTTAAAATGCTTTTAGGATAGGTCAAATAATTCTAGAGGATAATTTAATCAAATACAATCCCCCTTCAGCAAGCTAAGCTATCAGTTTGTTTATGTGACTTAGTCATCCTTTTCCTATGTAGCATGATTGTTCATTTGATTCCAATTTACAGAACAACGTGTACCTCTTTTGTAGCAGTCAGTAGGTATTATGGATGTCAGAATTTAAGGCTGCTAAACTCTGATGGGTAACTTCTAAAACTAGTATTTATCACATCCTCTTTTGTTGATACAGCAATCACAATGGGACATACAGTATAATGCTGTATGCCACTCCACGTATGCACTGCAATGCTGACTTGGGTGATATTAGTGTTCAGCAGAGCTTCCAATTTCATCTTGCATCTGTGACATAAGCATCAAGGTCACTTAAGTTATGAACTATACTTTTTATTCAAACTGCCTTGCATACCATGCTGTGCAGTAACAGTATGACAGTAAATTGTGAATCTACAGCATGCCACTTAATTTAAATTGCCTGCTTTGTTTACAGATGCTGCCTTTCCATGTATCTTCCAAAGTATTATATGTAATTCTTGGGTTTGTATAATCAGATGCCTTTTTTGTTTGTTTTCATTCGTGAAGTATGATTCTAGATTCAGTAGAATCTGCGGTCTTACAGAAGAGCAAGCTATACCCATCAGGCTTTTCCTTCTGAGGCAGTTAACTCCCTGCTCTTGTGAAATAACTTGTCTAGCACTAAGTTTATTCCTCTGCAAGTCATAGCTCTTCCAGGAAAATTTTGCTCTGCAGTTCCAACAGGAACTGTGGCTTTGCTGGGATCCACTTAATGAAGTGGATAGGACCAAGATGAGCTTGAGACTGTATTGCCACAGAAGTATTTTTCTGTACTCAAAGCACTGAATAATAAAGACAAGACCATGTGAAGGTGCTCAAATGAAGCAGTATTTCTAAACAGAATAGAATAGGTAGAATAAATAAACAATCAACAACTCAAAAGAAGGTGTAAACCTGAATGCCAAGCTAGCACTGCTGTTCTAAATGCAACTGTCTACTCAAAAAGTAGTGATATGTAATAGTATGACATATTACCACTTACTTCTGCCCTTCAGGGCCTGTGCTGAGAAAACTGTTTATATACAGTGCTCCTCTGGGGAAAGCAATCATTGTGCTGTCCACTGAAGTAGATAGCATTTTGATTTGATATGTGGATAGTTGACTTTTCAAAAACTGCTTGTGAAAAGGTTCCAGGGATCATTTGTTAAGCACCTCGCAATATCCTCCAAACACAGCATGCTTCTCCCAGTTCTTCTCAGTAGAGAATGATGGGACATGATAGGAAGCAATTCTACCAAATTGCTTTTTCCTGGTTGGTTGTTGTTTTGATTGTGACAGGAGAAGTTATTTGCCCTTTCATGAACTTGTTTGGACTGCATGCTGAGAATCCAAAACACTACATGGGGTGATGATACAGAGAATGAAGAAGTCTGTACCATTGTGCCTCAGAGAGAAGTGCCAGCTGATAAGCAATCTGCAAAACCATCTGAATGTCAGAGTGTTAAAATTAGGTTCTGGAACATAATTTGTGGGAAACACTTTCCTTTTTGCAGATCCCCCCCAAAGTGTGTGAGCAAGGAGGGAAAGGTGGTGGTCTGTGATACATTGCTGATCTGCACAGTGAGGAATTAGGACCTGCTGTAAGATGAAGGCACTGTTACCAGAACCTGTATTTTAGAGATGTTGTCAGTGCCTTAAAAGCAACACAAAACCCAAGTAAGAACTAGTAAGGACTAGCAAAGTATCTGAGCCTCATATAATCTGAGTACTCTGACAAGAGTAGTCTGTTAATAGGCGTACATGGGCTGGGAGTGTCTGTGCCATCTTTAAAATTAACATTTCCATTCCTCTTTGACTGTAGATGTCTATGTGCATGTAAAAATCTGCCAAAATAGAGTGTTTGAATTGTGCTTGTGACCAGGCCTTAAGGCACACAAAAAATTAATAGGAAGGCATTGTTGTAATGAATTAATTTCATGCTTGCTCAACCACTCGCCATTTAAACATATGGAACTATTTTATGTGTAGGAAGAATCTCATGAAAGAGAGCTGTGTCAGCCTGGTTATTTGAGCTTGCTAGAGCGGAGACGAGAGAGCCAAGTTTTTGTCCATAAGAGAAACTGATGCTTTACATCTGCTTTTTCACAATGACAAATGAATACTGCTTCCGTTAGGTGAATGTTTTGGTTTTGCTTTAGTCTGTGGAGGTACAACACTACCAGTTTGCCTCCCACCAGCTCTTGTTGCATTTTCTAATTAGTGTTACAGAATTAGATAAGAAGTACCTGATTGTAGAGTACAGATCTGGGAACCAGTAACCCGTTACTTACCTTTTTGAATCCAGCATGTGGCATGACTAGCTCTGGATGTTGGAATTCTATTGTGGTAGTACCTCAGTTTCTTCCTCTGTAAAACAGCAGTGGTATCGTTAACACAGTAACCTCTGTTAGCAACAAAGCTCCTTTGTCTCTTCTGATAGTAGGTATTTTTTGTTCAGGTACTTCAGTTTCAAATATTTGGAATAATTCACAGCACTATGTACAGTTACTGTAGAACTAAATAATATTCAGTATGTGCAGATACAGATTTGTTATCTGTCCATCCTGCTGAAGAAGTGTGTAATTGTAAATCTGCTTTACAGACAGTACAAACTGTGGGAAAGGCAACTTCTTGAGACTTCAAGCTTTGTGGTTTCAAGAACTATCTGTTTCACTAATAGTGATTATTTTTTTTGCAGTTGACTTAGAGGTGACTTTAAGTGTGTGTATAACATTTGTTACCTCAATATGACACCAAGATTAACACAAGAGTGACTTGAATATATGAATCTTAACCATAAGGGTTGGTTAGTATGTACCACAAAGAAAGATTTAGAACTGGAATCCTGTTAATGACCGAGGCTTATTAAAAACATTTGTATCGTTTAGTTTCCAGCCAGCACTTACATGTGAGCAGCATTATGTAAACTCCACTTGTACTCTTGCCAAAGCAAAGAAGATCAGTAGGTCAAACTTGAAAGCTTGACCTACATTTTTTTACCTCACAAGAGCTGTTTCCCATTTATTTTCTTGCTAGTCTTGAAACAAAGTAGAAAGAACCAACTTTTCTTGTCTGCTAAAGTACAGCTGCAGTATGTGGGATTTTCATCTTATGCAGGAGTTACCCACCTTGTTCTTGAATCCTGTTCTAGAAATGGTTGATACTTGTGGGTTTCAAAGGAAGGTAAATAGAGTGACTTATGGATGAGGAGGAATATTGTCCTTTGAAGAGGTTAAATGCTGATATCTATCTTAAAATACAAATACAAAGTGATGTTTAGTGGAATGAATGCAACATGGCTGCTGGTTTTGTTTCTTGTACCAAGTAATTTGGGGAAATTGTAAATGATAGTTTATACCATTTTAGGTTTAAAAATACATTTCTTATTACCTAATTAAGTTGTAATTGCAGTTCACAGCCCCTGCAAATCTAGTGTTGGACAGAGTCTTCTTTTAATGGAAGAAAAAAATTCTATGGTAAATTTGCAGCAATCCCCTTGGGTGCTCCAGCTGCTTTGCTCAATCTCACTTTTCTTCCCCAAGCCTCTGATTGATGGAGATACACACAGATCTGAAAAACTGGAGATATGGCCAAGAAGAGGATCTGTGCAGGGTACGTGTCTATTTTAAGGAGAGGGGAAACAAGCTTAGAGCATTTGACTGGCAGAGCACTTACACTGGCCAAATTCCACAGGAATCTATATGGAATTAACAATTGCAGGTTATATTCTTTCTCAGGGTGGTTTCTTCCTATGATATCATGTTTGATTTTCTATGTGACATGTTATCTTGTATCTTTTTAAATGCTCTTAAGAGAGTTGATAACAGGAGTTTGGTCTCTCTTGGGTACCTTAGGAAACCTAGTCTGACTGCGATGGTCTGTCTGTGGGATGAGCTAATCAAGTCTGAAGCACTAGCTTCTGAGAGTTAGAGGTTCAAAGTTCCGCAGAGTATATAGAGTCTAGTTCCTCTCTTTGAGTAAAACATATGCAGTCTATTATGTCTGGGTCCTTGGGATGAACTAAAATGCTCTCTAGTGAAGGTGTCAGAAACCAGCGTTTCCTATTCTTACAATATAGTATGATAAGCAACAGTTGGCTGCTGCTCAAGAGCCTCATGGTAGCTGCAGTTCTGTGCCATAAATTACAAAGCACTTTGAGCTTGCTAAGGATGACAGTCTCTCAAGGTATGATGATTAATGACCCACTTAGATGTTTAAATATTTGTCTAGTTGGAGACAGCTAGGCCTTGAACTTGACTATGAGCAATTCTTTGTGCAGTTGTTTGGACACTGCACTAGTATGGCTGAGCTGATCTTGGTAATTGGTAAATTTATTATTAAATTCTTGGTCATCTGAGAATTTAATAATCAAATGGCAGTGTTGATAGGCAGTAAAATCAAGTACTTCTGTAGTGCTCATCATTGAACCAATTTTCCCACATTAGTGTTGCAGTTCTTACTCCTGGGTTTCCTGTTGGCTTGCTCTCCAATCATTGACCAGGTCATTCTAGCCTTGGTTCCACTTCTGTTGTGACTGCTTCCAGCTCTTGGCAGCAATGTAATTCAGCTGTATTTTAAGGCAATAGTATGAGGGTCAGAATAACAGAATAGGACGACTGATTTTTTCAGTGTGCCTCACAACTGCTTTGCTGTGAATACTTTAAAAAAAATGCTTTAAATCTAGACTCTTTCTACACTTCTCAAATTGATGGCATATATACTGATGTTATTAAGATGTCTCAGCAAAGCTGCTCTCTTTCTGCAATAAAATCTTTCTATACATCTGGAATGAGGTGGACCCTGACTTCTATGATAGGCTGGGCAAATGGATAAGTAACAGAGAATGGTTTTATCTATAACTTCAACAGTATGAGCTTCATGCATCAAACATACACAGCCTCTATACCAAAGCAAAGTGAAGAAAACTGGTACAAAGTCATCATGGACATCATTGACTTCTTGTATAGAAGGCAACTTGTTGGACTCGAAATTTTGCTTTAATGTTCAGTCTTCTCTGTACAAAGTAAAGCTACTATAAATAGCAGCATTAAGAGGTATCTTTTATTAAGCATTGACAGTGACCAACAGAATTCCCACCATCACTGGAAGTATCAGCTCCAGAACTGCCACAGTGCAAGATTCTGATCTCCTTTCTTGTGCCTATTGACGCGAAGAGCGTTGTAGGCAGTCCCCCATGCTGTGGGGGAAGAGAAGTCACAGGGTGAAAAAAGAATTTTTTTTATCCCACTTAGGTTGAGTTCCAATCTGAAGCTAATCATGCACCTAAATTCATCTAGTAATGATGTACTTCTCCATTGTAGAAACTCGTGTGGGAAGAAGCACATTTCACTTTGTTTTTTAAACCAGCTCTTAATTCAATTTATAAACTACGCAACAAGATTGTACAGGAAACCTGAAAAGATTGAATGGCCAAGAATTTCTAATGTGGTCTCATAAATTTCTTCCAGTGGAATATTATTTGGTTACCCACCAATTACAGGAAGCACCCTGAAGCTTAATGCGTGAAAAATGGTGAAATACAGTAAAAGCTCAAAGTTGTAGCTGCTGGTTCACGAACAGAAGTCCACTGATTTATGCCCAACATAAGCTGAAGTAAATGCTCTCTGTATGTTCAGTAAGATGAAGCTGGTGATAAAGATGGAGTATTTCTTGTCTGTTTATGTCAAATTTAAAATCAGAGAGAATTCTGTTTCAGAATGTCATTATAGCAACTGTATAAACAGATGTTAATAGATGTGCTGGTTGGAGCACTGTATAACCTCTGATTGCTTTTTAAGAAGTCCTACTTGTTCAGAAAGGACTGAGCTCTTCTATTAAGATAAAGTCACATTTGCACTTCACTGAAATAAAATACAACTGTTCAGGAATGGTCTGTCTTCTCTTATTCTAGGAAAAAACCCAACAGCCTCCAGTCTCTTTCAGTCTATTTTTGTAGATGCTGATTTGTGATAAGGAAGAAAGTGTTATCTCCACACAGACAGCACCTGTTAATTGCCTAAATAATTCAGGCTTAAATTATGCAGGCTTCTAAACCAAGGCTTTGCCTTAGTAAAAGGGATAAAAAATTACAACTTCGGGATAAATCCTGAATATGCATCCTGCCCTCCTACTCTTTTTTTTGGTTTCAATGTTTTTGTTGTGGTGGAAACAGCCCAGTGCCTAAAATTAAGAATTATTTCTGCAGAAGGAGGTTGGGATTTTTTTTTTTTCCACTGTGCCTGAAAAATTAAAGCTACTTTTTATACTTGGGGCAGGGGGTGGTGGTGTGTGTGTCTTAAAATGTTAAGCAGCCAGGAAACTGTGCATGGTGTTTTTGAGGACAGATTGGATGTAGTTAAGCTCTGTGTCAGTCTGTCTTTCAGCACACAAAGTGTTACTTGTTGAGAATAAATTTCTCGTTGGCCCTGTACCTAATTCCTATTTAAAGTGCAGCTGAACCTGTACTGCTGGTTGTTACATGCATGTCATACACAGATCTGGCAACAGGTAAAAAGTACCTTTAGGAATAAAAACTCAGGTTAGGCTTTATTCTACTTTAATGATTACTGTAGTTGCATTGAAATGCATCTTGGGACATTTAGGTGCCATTTTTCATGCCCTATGGAGTGAAGCAAGTCTAGTAGACAGAGATAGCATCTTTTACATCCTCACTTAGTAGAGTGGGAGAAACTTGTGTGTACAAGGAATGGCTTGCAAGACCAGAAATGTGCTTAATCTTTTTCCTTATTTTAGTTGTTCTCATCAAAGGTATTATTTCTACCTGCAAACTTCCTTTCTCATGTC
The DNA here is from genome assembly GCF_026170545.1 of Melanerpes formicivorus. Taxonomy (NCBI): domain Eukaryota; kingdom Metazoa; phylum Chordata; class Aves; order Piciformes; family Picidae; genus Melanerpes; species Melanerpes formicivorus. Next base: position 7,996,881 of record NW_027142366.1, on the reverse strand, counting down.
CTCATTGCTATAAATACAATCCTGTCATCAGTTATGTGATTTAAAGAAATTGCCACCAAATTAGTACTGTTTGCTTTCCTGAATATTTTGGGGTTTATTTAGTGAGGCCTGCTGTACCTTCTGGTGATCTGGGCAGAAAATTTGCGCTCAGCAGTGGACCAGGAGAAGGTTAGGCCCAGCTGTAAGAAAGCATTCAAGCCCATGAGGTCTATTTGGGCTGAGTGTTTGTGGAGCAGACACCTAAAATTTGCAGATGTGTTTCTAACTGTATAAAAAGGCATTTCAACACTTCTCTTTTCACCTTATACCACTGGGTTATTCATAAGCCATGGAGGAGCCAGATCATTGAGTGTCCTTGGAGCATGTTTGACGCAAGCTGGGATTAGTGCAAAACACAACAGTTCAGATCCTTACTCCTCATGAATTTCATTTGTTAAAATGCACAGGCAGTCTTCATGACAGGGCCAGAACCTGAATTTTCTCCCTACTTGCAAATGCCTTTGCCACTAGGCCAAAGAATTTGTTTTAGACTGTAACCCAGGAAGGTTGGCAGATATTTCTTCTTCATGAATAGAGAGAGAGAGCAATAGAATACTTCACTTGGTATGATTTGGAGGTTTGTGTCCTGATCTGCTTGGACATCTATGAAGTTTGAAATTCAACTGACTTGTAAAATGGTTTGGTCCATATATGCAGGGGTTAAAAATGGAAATGTCTGAAGTTCAGTCATCATCACCTTTTAAGACACCTCTATGGAAGGTGATCCACTACACTGTGAAGATCCAGAATTTCTGTGTTCTTGCTGGTTGTTTGTACCACATAGCAAACTTTGGTGCTGTCATTACTGACCTAGCCTGGCCTCCATGCACCACTAACTCCTGTAGATGATGGCCAGCATGGAAGAGCCTGCACATCAACCATATGATAGTAAAGCCATGAACAGACTGTTTCTGAGAAGGCTGGGGTAGGGTTGTGTGGTTTATTGGCTGGAGAGGTATCATTTTACAGCTCTATCTGAAGCCAAATATAACTCTGTTAAAAAGAACACAAGCTGATCAGATGTTAAATGGCAGAACAGCTGTAGGTGTCATAGCTCTGGCTTTCCACTGAACATATGGCATAAAACTGGTGTCGATGGCTGAAAAAAAAAATCACTTTTAAATATTGACACTGGCCTTGATCTTTCTTTTCTTTTAGGCAAAGAATAGGCAGCTTTGAGTAGCTGGATTTTGGTGTGGGAAAACCAGAATTAACTATGCATTTTTTTTCTTTGTCTTTTTAAGCTAAGTAAACCACCAAGCTTGCTTTGTTGTTTGTTAGGCTTGGGTTTTGGTGGTTTTTTTAAAGAAAAGGGTGCTCTTGGGTTTTTTTTTTTCCCCAGGCCCTCACCACTTCAGAAACTGTAAAGATTCTGGTCACTGACAACACTATCCTATTGTGAAAATGCCTATAGTGTCATAAAATAAACAATCACAGGGATGCAACTTATTAGAGATCCTGTTTACCAACATTAATTAAATGTTGTCTTCTGAAGTAGGGAAGGCGGCTTTCAGCGTGGGCAGATTTTTTGGCTCTCGTACCCGAGAACACACAGAGCCTTTGTTATGTCCTCAGGAGAGCTGTTCCTGCTTTGTTGCCTGAGGATAGCTCTTTCAGCTTGTGGTGGTCCAGCATTTAAAAAAAATAAATACAAAAAAATCCCAGGAAACCAAAACCCAAACATGAAACCTCCCCACACACCCTACGAGCAGCATGGCATTGATATTTGGATGTTGGAATTCAGAAATGAATTTGCTTTTGATTGGTCCAAATGTCTGCAATTTAAACATCATTTACAACTTGTGTATCACAATGACTGTAATAAACTTTTCTGATGTGTGTGACTCAGAGGAATCTTTCCCAATAGATGGCCCCTGATGTTTTTATCTTTTTTTTTTTTCCTTTGGGGGTGGGAGCAGGGAGAGAGAAGACTGTGGAGGGAGGATTTGGTTTGAATTAGGCATGATACAAACACTGAATTGAAAACTTTTGAGGCAACTCAGGCTCCAGATGGTCTTCAGCAGCGTGGCAAGCTTTTCTGCTAATACACCACAACTCTCTTAACACCAGGTTTAGACTTTTTAATGAGAATTCTTCTGTTTAAAAGCCAGTAAGCTTTGGAGTTCTAAAGAGTGCCCAAAATACTACATAATAAATAAAATTCTGTGGGCATTAGATTGTTAGAGTCCAGTTGGTAGTATAAGCATAGCTAGCATAAGGTGGGTTTGGAGCTAGGAATATTACCTCACCTATTACTGTCAGTATGAATATTTTTGAGAAAGTCTCTTCATTCCAAAACAAGAAAACACCCTTTGCATCTCTAGAAAAAGAAGGATGATGCATTTCAAAGTTAGTTGGAAAGGGAGAAAGCATTCTGGTTTCAGAGAAGGTGATAAATAGAGTAGAAGAGAAAGAGAAGCTTATACAATAATACACTCCATCTTACAATACTGACTCGAATTGCTCATAAAAGATGCACTCAAGATATATAAAAGACTTGGCAAATAAATCTAGGCCTTTACTAAAACTGATCTTCTAACATTGCATAAATACTTTTGAGGTGTTTGTTTCATACCAGTCTAGCAGGTATATGACTTATCTTGCATCTTGTCTGCTTCACAGTGAGAAACTCCAAAGCTTTTCTTCCAGGGCTGCAATACCTATTAGATGATTTGACAGACAAATCAGAGTGAATGCCAGAACCATAAGATCTGGCATACAAAGAACAGGGAAGATAATTCATAATCCCTTTGTTTGAACTCTTCTGTGTTCTGTGCCGTTGCAGTTAATCCTCTGTTATTCTTTTAAGCCTTTCTCTAGATCATCATTTAACACTCATAAATCTTATTTTAGTAAGTCTGAACTTGATTTCCTCTTAATCTACTAACTGAACAACATAATGAAACATCTGCAGTAAAAGGATCAATCTGTCATGCCACATCTGACTACTGTGCTTGCATGGTAACCTTGAAGTTACTTGGGCAGAATCAGTGCTAAAGAGCATCCATCCAAAGTATCCCCATCCCTCACAAAAGAAGTAATGATTTAGGTAAGGACAGTAATTGACAGATATTCACATACTTGGCTTACATTTTGATCCTTTATATACCTTTTATAGTTAATGGGGAGGAATAACCCCATGTCTCAGTACAGGTTAGGGGCTGGAAAGGAGCTCTGTGGGAAAAGACCTGAGCAAAAAAAGTGGAGGAAAGGGTATTCAACTTGCTTATGGGTCTATGCTATTTTACAGCATGCTCTGATATTATTTGATGCTACAGGCATTTTAAAATTGCTTTAATGGGTCACTGGATAAAAATGTTGATGAAGAGTACATTTCCTTTTACAATTCTGAGCAGTTGTGTCTATGAGCTGTCTGCCAGTGAGCATCATTCAGTAGGACCTCGTGTAGAGAGACCCTGCAGTTCTGTTTAACTATTACAACATGGACCTTGCCTTTAAGAATCAAGAAGTCTTCTGCAGAGTTGTTAATCTTCTTTCCTCCCTGGTCTTCAAGTGCTTTGTAAACCATCAGGGTACTTTATTTTTTCCCTCTTCACACCAGAGGTGGTGCATGTCCTGCAAAAGGATAGCTTTTTCACTAACCTCCTGCATTGCTTACTCTAAGCATGAATTACAAAGGGTACAGGGCCTGATTCCTGATGGAGTTTTACACTGGAATAAATAAAACTAACTCCATACACTCTGGAGTACCTCCCAGGCTATGTTAGAGAAGGATTAGCAGTGTCAGTTCCCTGTACTTTGGGAAAGGCAGAATGGAGAGTACTCTCTTTCCAAGGAACTAATCCCTGGCATATACAATTAATGGAAATTTTCCCCATAACAAAATAGATACAAATAAACCTAAATAAGCCTTTCTTTCTTCCCCTTTTGTATAGTAACATGATTTAGAGTGCCCACTGCAGGAAAACAAATCCGTATGTAAGGCTGGGAAAGGTCCCACTTAAACTGCCAAATTCCTTGGATGACTTTGAATAATTTTTTTTTGGTGGAAATGCCTCTTCCTTGTTTGCTGTTGTGGGCAGTTGGCACTGGAACTATTCTTACCCTGCTTTGTTGTTTGTTCCTCTCAGGAATTCCTCGGCTATGCTTCGCTCACTTTGAAAGAGGTCTTCTGTCAGAGAGGCTTGGTTGCAGGCAAGGAGCAGCAGACATGTTAAAGGCAAGGTGGCCAAAGTCAACTTGATGGTTATCCTTAACACTGGTACAGGGAATTAGTCTGCCATGACAAAATCACTGCATTCTCTTTAAACCTTTAAATAGTTTCCACTTGGATTGGGTAGCACACTACAGCTGTGCACTAGGCCGCTGCAGCCTCTTCTTCCTCTTAGATGGGCCTAGATCTTTGTTCCTTCAAGTTTATTACTTGTACAGAACTTAGAAACTTTTCCAAGAACAACTTCATTTCCTCCTGGCCATGTCTGTGGCCCAATAAAAGTTACAGGGAATGGTTTAACTGAGCTGCCCTTATTTTACATATGTCATTGTCTGGCATGTGACTGTTACCTAACCGGCAGCAATGAATGTTTTAGTGTGCTCAAGTAACACAGCTCCATGTACTGCACTCATTACTAAAACATCAAACTCATCAGTGGCTCTGCCACATTGATGGTGCTCTCAGATTTACGTCACCAACACTTCATTAGGAACCCTGTAAGCTGTGCTCTTTACTTAACAAAGATGGTTTAACAAGTCCACAGTTCACCACAGAAAAGTATCTTGTTTGAGCATGAATTGTCTGGCAGTCACAACTGGGGTTTCTAGCAGAACCACAACATCTCATCAGGACAGCTGAGAGAGGGAGGGCAAGTGGGCTGTCTGGAAGCAGCTGGCTCTTTTAACCTCCTTGCTAGGCATATTGGTCCATAGTATTTATCAAATGTTAGTACTAAGAATTTTGCTAAAGGATGTGGTTGGTATATGGAAGATTAAAGAGGGGAAGCTGTTGTCAAGGGATATAAAGGACTGCAGATGCCTTTAAACCCAAAGAATAGCATTTTCTCTAAAATGAGATTAAAGAGTAAAGATGTTTTCAAGTGGGGACAATAGGGGAGGACAGAGGAGGAGCAGGTACCCCAAGCTGTATGAGTAAGAGCAGTTCTGAGGATTTATGGGGTTCATGTTTGAGACAGCATAGCTGCTGAACTGTGTAACCTTCTAACAACTGAGCCCCACCTCAATGCATCATGCTTTTACCATATTAGTTGCTTCTTTTGCTATGGTAAGCTCTTCATGGCAGTGGCACCTCTGTCCTGTGTCCATCCATTGATTCCGTGTGTTTTGGTAATCCAATAACAGATGAACAACAAACATCTAAATAGCTGTTACCATGCTACTGATTTCCAGCCGTGATATTGCTGTGCCACTTTTAATAATTCAGAAGTGATGGAGAGGTGGGGGAGTGAAAGGGCTGCAGCAATCTTTGTTTCTCTCCATAGCATGTGATTTCTCCTTGGTGGCTCTGTAGTTACCACGGAAACAGGAGAGGGATGGCACAGCACTGGCGGGGCTGGACTGGGACTTGTGGGTCGGCTCTGTGGCAGCCACACAAAGGGGAAAAAGGAGGGCTTGACTCTCTTTGGTTTGGTGCCTTTTTCCCTTTCCCTCAATGGCTTTTGTGAAACTTAATTTTTGAACAGACAGGCAATACAAAGTATTGGTGTGTTTGTATTTGAGTCTTGTTATTACCGATTCTGATAAAAATATGCAGTGTCAGAAAATGAGCATTACTGGTGGTCTGCAAGATTTTGTTGGGTGAGGAAATGTAGGCATATGGTAATGAAATCTTTCACTGCTATAAACTGAAGTCCTGCTTATAGTCAGACTGGCACTATTGGAATGTTGTTTAGTCTGAATGAAATGCATTGGCACTTTAGGGAATAGATTTACTGGTAAAGACTAAGGACCACCTCACTGACATTTGCTCAGTGCAGCACTCGGTTTTGATGAAGGCTGAATCTTCTTTTTAGTAATTAGAACATATATAGCCTAATTGCCTCTTGCATGAGCTGTGCTGACCTGCATAATGTCAATCTCTGAAGCTACTGAAGGAGAGGCATACAAGAGAAAGGGAGCAGCCACCTGCATCTGCAGGTTGTCATTATAGCTCCTGATGCAGTTTGGGCACTGGGAGGTGGAGGATGGGCAGGTGTGGTTACTCTGCTGTACAAGTTTCAGGGCTGTATCCATCTTTAAGCTACCTAATCCACTAGCATTAGCTGTGCTGTTTGTCTTACACCTATGTTAGGTGCTTAGATTTTCAGAATTGTTCTGAGGGAACAACTAGAAACCTCTTTTACCTAGAGATCAGAGTGGAATTTGGTGACTGGCTTGAAATGGTCTGTTGTGCTGTAACTACAGAGACTGTTTGATTCAGTATCTCTGCCTCTCCTTCAAATGGTAGATTAGGTAAGTTTAAACAAGATTTTCTGTAACAAGTTAGTTGGTTGGCAGATGCCTGTCAGCTGCATGGTTGCTGTAGAATGAGACCAAAACAATAAAATACCATGTAAACCCATTCTTCTTTTGAATGTCATGGAAAAAAAGAACCACTTTTCCCACCCCCTGCCCACCAGAGACTTCTTTTGAAGTCTGCATTCAACAAATTTGTCACTATGGGAGCAAGCTATGGCATTAAATTTCCTTCTGCCCAGTTTACATACACAAGTGAGGTATTCCTGTATAATGAACTTAAACATTAACTACATCTATGAGCACGTAATGAGGTTGTTCCTGCCAGTTACCTTTGTGAAACCTCTAGAAATAGTTCACAGGCTTTCTTTTGCCCTTGATTTGCCTCCCTAGAGCCTACAGACTCAAGGTTCAAAACCTTGAATACGGAGTATGTCTACTTCAAATTTGTAATCCATGAAGCAGAGGGAAGAGAAAATACTAAGTTTTAGCAAAAGCATAACCATCAAGTTCAATACTTTTCCTTCACAATGTCAGATCCTGAAATGTGACTGCTGACACTTAAAAACTGATGCAATAAAACACAAAACAAAACAAAGCGTGGAACAACACACTTAGACAGCAGAAGTGATGTTTAGGAAACCCTGCTCTGAGTAGTTTCTTGCAACTGTCCCTTCTGTCCTCAAAAAAGGTTCTTGAAAAGGTTTTTGTTCTTTTTGGTTTTCAGTGGTAGGTTTGTTGGGGTTGTTGTTGTTGAGGGAGGGAGGGATTAGGACTTTTGGTTTTTGGGTTTTTTTTCATAGAAAATCAGCCATTGGAGCAGTAGATGTTGGAAGCAGAAAATCTACACTGAAAAACTGTAGTTCAAGATGGGAGTTCTCTTCAGTTGCCTCTAGATATGGCACCACTGGGCTTAGTTTTGGTCTTCTCTGAATCTGCCTTGTTTTCTTGTAACGAAAAATGTCTTCAGTCTAAACTGCACATGGCATCTGAAAGATCAGTTCCTAACACATGCACACCTACAGCAACAGAAAGCACACAAAATGGAATGGAGTCCAGCACAGTGGTTCTTATCACTGTTGCTTTTTCCAGAGTTAAAAGTGCACTAATTTATTGCCATCAAATTCAGGAGAAGTTTTTTAATTCAGAAAACATTAGTGAGTGTGTGATGTCATTTTTATGAAGTCATTCTTGAGGTTAGAAGTGCAATTTATAAAAAAGTGACTTCTACTGTAAGTGTAGGAAACTTGTTGTTAAATCCCAGTCTTGTAGAGTGATGGGGATTGATTTCCTGTTCTGTGATACTGTAGTGAATACCCTCTTTATCACAGTATCACAAAGTTGGAAGAGACCTCAAAGATCATCGAGTCCAACCTGTCACCACAGACCTCATGACTAGACCATGGCACCAAGTGCCACATCCAATCCCCTCTCGAACACCTCCAGGGACAGCAACTCCACCACCTCCCTGGGCAGCACATTCCAATGGCCAATTACTCTCTCGGTGAAGAACCTTCTCCTCACCTCCAGCCTAAACTTCCCCTGACACAGCTTGAGATTGTGTCCTCTTGTTCTGGTGCTGGTTTCCTGGGAGAAGAGACCAAGCCCCTCCTGGCTACAACCACCCTTCAGGTAGTTGTAGAGAGCAATAAGGTCTCCCCTGAGCCTCCTCTTTTCCAGGCTAAACAATCCCAGCTCCCTCAGCCTCTCCTCATAGGGCTGTGCTCAAGGCCTCTCCCCAGCCTTGTTGCCCTCCTCTGGACATGTTCAAGTGTCTCAATGTCCTTCTTAAACTGAAGGGCCCAGAACTGGACATAGTACTCAAGGTGCGGCCTAACCAAGGCAGAGTACAAGGGGAAATACTTAGTGTTTTGAATGAGGTTCTCTAATGTGTGTGTTTCAGGGAGCTTTTTATAAGGAGGCACACACATCTCCCCTCTGCCCCAGCTGCTGATGTAAAATGAACACACTGCAGGCTATGAAAAAGCAACTGAGAAGCAGTTCATGTAAAACTGTACTGGACAGGTGTGTGAGCTGTGCACGATTGCCTGTGTCATTCTGGGTCAGCTTTCTGTGATCCTGGGGTAATTGCTGCATCTCTGGAGTAGGAAATGCCAGTTCTGTTGGGTTTGTAACTGATGCTTTTGGAAATGATCTTATTTCCACTTTTAGCTGAAAATTAATCTCTGAATCTTTCAGTCAATGACTATGTAATTAAAAGGATGTATTTCAGTAGGGCTAAAAATTCATACTCTAAACAATGGTTACAGGAATTCTTCAACAGAACTGATTGAGTAATGGCTTTGCTCTTGGTTCTTCTCATCCTCTAAGAGTTTATCAGAAGAGCTACATCTAACAAAACATGGCATTCTGCCTCCTCACCCAGCAGTGCTAAGCTCCGAAGCCAATTCTGCTGGTACTTACTGCAGAGGTGGAAGCAGGCAGGATCTGAACACTTGTAGAAATAAGCCCTAGGGTGCTAGGAGATGCATGCTAAGACTGGTTACCCTTTTGACTCTTGGCTTCTTTCTCCAGTGCTTTTTTCAAATAGAAGTTCAAAAGTATGACAGTTGTTTCTCCCTCTAAAAGACATCCTAAACCTAAGTTTCTGGGCTTTTTGCTAAGTTGCCCTCTTTTTATTTTAAACAAGTCAACTATAGCAATATTTGCTTACAGTAATTTGTGGAAGAAGATGTTGACTCTAATATTATCCATTGTTGGTATTTCTTCCCAGTTTAGATAAAGGATAATTGTGATTATTTAGGAAAACAGTTCAGAAGGGACAAAACCAAGAACTACAGGACTTGATGTGTAAGAGACACTGGAAGAAATTCATTTTAATCTTGCATGTTAATTTTGGGTTAGATTTTTGCAAATAAAGAGAACTTCACCATTGACTCTTACTAAAGCTTCTTTATGAGTCTCAAAAGGACTGCAGTGCATTTCAGATCAGATTGGGGTTTTTAATCGTGTAACAGAAAATACCTCATTTTGTGTGAAACTTTCTGGTTCCTGTACCAGTCTTGTCCTTTTTCTAGGATCTTTTTGATACATCTTCTGTTTAGATATCTGAGTTTGTATGTGTAGTATCTCTTGTTAGCTGTCAAAAGGGCTGACCAGTCTATTGCAGTGTGGGACTCTTTAGGAGTTACTGTCAAAAAGTTTTTTGGGTTTTAAAATATTCTTACAGTCTTGGAATGAACTAAATATTTCATCTTGCACATGTGAGGGCCCAATTCTCTGTACAACCCAGCTACCACTTTAGCAGATATTGGCAGGCTTTATAGGACTGCTTTATCCCTTTGATTAGACCTTGATTGCCACTCAACAACCACATACAGCTTGCAGCCGTCTCACTTCAACTTGTGCAAGCCTCTCATGAAAAAACAGGAAGATAGATGTTTAAAGCATGCCCTCCCCCCCAATCCTCTGTGTTTTAAAAGCTGATTAGGATTCATCAAAGAAAGAATCCCTCCTTATTGGACCATTCTGAGCTTTGGTTTGGAACTGAGCGCCCCCCAGAGAGGATTTTGAAAGTTTATTTGCCTCTCTGCTGTGTGTTTTCAGGTGCTCTCACAGTTGGCCTTGTGCGACAGTGTCAAACCATCCATGGACGTGACAGGACCTGTATTCCTCCACGGCTGCCTCCTGAGTGGGTCACTACGTTATTTTTCATCATTATGGGAATCATTTCACTAACTGTCACATGTGGTTTGCTGGTGGCTTCCCACTGGCGAAGAGAAGCTACTAAATATGCCCGCTGGATAGCTTTCACTGGAAGTAAGTGACCTCAACTACACAGTTGACCTGTATGCAGGATGAACTGGTGGAGTCTAAAATAACAAGACAGTGTTGGCAAGAAATAGTGTTTAGGGCTCTTACTGTACAAAACATTCATTCTTTTTAAATGCCACATCTGAGGGAAAAATAAAATTCTTCAAAAAGCAAGGTGTTGGTATCTTAAGTGACTTACAATTGAAATGAAATAGTAGTCTGTGGGCCCAAGGTGAGAGAAAGGAAAGCCTGACCCCTTTGCCTTCCTTGGCCAGTGCCGTTAATTAATCCCATAAAATGTGCAGGGATAGAAGAGGTCAGTCCTGAATTGTGTGTCTGGTACTATTTTGTACTGCCCCACTTCCATGTATCCAGGACTTATTTCCTAACAGAATGGAATTCTGAAAATTCCCTCTCTGAGGAAGTGTAGGCAGTTGATATATCTGAGACTTGCTGCAGTCTGAAATCCATCCTTACTTCAGATGTCTCATGAATACCTTGTTCAGGGTTGATGCTGGTTCAGTCCTGCTGCACGCTCCCAGCAGGTGTTGTATTCAGAATAGCTGCATCCTAATTGGCAATGCAGGAAGATTGCCCACTGCAGAGCATCTGCTGTGCTTCCCAGCACTAAGACTTTTGCTTCTACAAGTGACCCGCAGCAGTGCTTTAGCCACAGGGAGGAGTACCAGTGTTTTCTGCCTCCCTTGAGTCTGAGCACACCAGTAAAACTCCCTGCAGCTGAGCATTCTCCAGCATCTCTGTGTTTCTGCACAGGGAAATGTATCCTATGGCTACTTCAGTGCAAAAGAAAAACACTTAGAATACATAAAGGGAATCACTGTAAAACTTCCATTTCTCGGTGTGTGTTGCAGACTTAGCCTGACTGTGAGACAGTGCCTTAGCAGTGGGGATGATAGCATGGAAAAAAATCAAAACCTGAAGGCTTTTAAATTGACTTGAATTATGTCATAATCACTGAAGGGAGTGTGAACACTAACTAGAAAATGCAAGTTTGTGGTTTACACAGGCGTAAGTAAGGCTTAATGGAACTGTGTGACATCTAATGATATCTAATATGAATGAGATTTAACCTTGTTTTGGGGAAGGGAATGATATAAAAAAAGCACTTAGCTTCAGCCAAGGTACTTCACTGAGGCACTTGTACAATCAAAGCCATCCTGACAATGTTGCCACATAGCATACTAAATGGTGCAGCTCTGTCAGACAATGGAGCTGTTGCAATGCTATATCCATTGGGATTGACTTTTATTTTCTGGTGAATGATTGAAATAGCACACCTGAGTATTGCTGAGTATTCCATCCCAGCTTTTCCAGTGCCCTTGTTTATCCATACATATTTCATCTATATCTAATGTATGCAGGGAGGGTTTAAACTCAAAATGCCATATAAATGCTTACAGTAAGCTGAAATCAGAGCTCTGGGGTAAAGAGGGGTTTTGGAGTATTATAGATTAATAGTTGATGCCACAATTTGTTTACTGAGGTGGTTTTTCTTAATTCAGAGCTTGTATTTTGGGTTTCCAATCGACATATCTCTTCATCTTTAGTTCTCTACAACTGTGATGGTTAGTTCAGTCAAAAAAACTGGTATACTAAAGCAGGGCTTTTCTGTAGGTTGCTCTGGACTTGTAACACATTGATTATTAGAAATCTAAATACAGAAGGACATTCTTTTATTTCAGCACTTGCCTTTTTGTTATGAGATGTTTAATAATGAAAAATAACAGGTTTGTTCTTGTGCAAATCAGAATTATTAGTAACTCAATTAAGACAGGATTGCTGCATTGCCAAAACTCTGTAATTCAACATCTTTGGTACTCATCTCCAACACAGATGACTCTCTGACCATTGCCTTCCTGTTAGCAATGCTGATGGGAAATTTTATTGCTTGACTTACACATAAAAAAATAACTTGTGAAAAAAAATGAATGGGAGGAAGTGTTCTTCATTTTTCAAAAAGTTGATGAGTGACTTCTGTGGCTCATTGTATGGCAAGACAAACTAGTAACTTGATTGTAGATTAGTATGAGGAAACATGTAGCTATGGGCAGTCAGCTTGGAATACCATGAACAGGTCATTCTTGTGAAGTGTCAGTGCTGTTAGATGAAAACACAGAGGAGAGTCTTTTAAAGAATCACAGTACTCCTACTGATAAGTTTTGTCACCTTGGGCATAGATACTATAAAAATTACCACTGATGTTTGAGTCCTGTGACCTGTAGTACTAATTACATACAATATAACAGAGAGTGGATTCCTTCTTGGTGTTTGTTTGTGCACTACTGTCCAGGTCTGTTTCTTCCATGAACAAGGCATTGTAGACTCACAGCTGTCCCTGTGTGTTGATAGCAGCCAAAGATCTGATCAGCTATTCTTCTGCATGGTGTTACTCACCAGTTGCTCAACTGTGAGCTAAATGCCTATTACCATCCCAGCTTCTGTACCACCTCATCACTAATTATGGCTCGTGACATAGTGGCATAAGTTGGTAACAAAGAAATAACCTAGCTTTGGTTCTGTTCCATGGATGTCTGAAACTGCTCCTTTTTTCCTAGCCCTACTTCACCCTGCCTTTTCAGGGTGCTCATTATGTCGTCCTCTGGTTTACCTGGTAAATCTCAAAGATGGTAATTTCCATGATTCTTGGGACAGATACTGCTAGGTTCCATAATTAGAAACCATGTCCAGAGCTTTGTCTCTGCAGTGGCCACCTAGGTGGTCTTATGTGTAACAGTCTTGGCTACTGCAGGAATTCAGAGAGTTCCCACAGGATCTGTTTACATCTTACACTAATACAAGTCTCTCACCATCTGTTACAACTGGAAAGGGAATTAATTATGTGTCTGCTTCCTCTGACTTGGTGCTTCTCTGAGATGTATCAAGGGAGGAGATGCTGCAGAGAAAAATTGTATTTCTACAGGGTTTTTGGAATGCAGGTGAAAATGGGGCAGGATAATCACATTCTTAACTAACAGTAGTTATCCTGCAACTATCTGTCTCAGTTGTTCCCTGAATTAAGTGCTGCTGAAGTTGGTGTTAGTAAAGGTTTGTACCAGGCGTAGATTTCTATGTCACACATCTCTAAAGAGGCAGCAAGCATTACAGTGAGCCCTGTAAAGACCAGAGCATAGCTTTCTCCTTTTTATATGCTGTATCCTGGATTCTTAAAGGTTGTCATTGGCTGCTCAAAGCAATTTCAAGCTAAAGAATTACAGGAACTAAATCCTTTTTTGGCAGTCGCCATTCGGAAGCAGACTAGAAATGATTGTTTTGTTACCTAGATATTTTGGTTAATAGAACTTGTAGTCATTAAGTGTCTTTTCAGCAAATTTTCATACCCAAGCAAAATTCTGAAATCAAAAGCAAGTAAGCAAGTACTCTTGAGGGAGAGAAATTCACTGAGTTGGAACTATCAGACAGAGTTACATTTAGGCTATAGCTTGTGCCAAGAATTCCCATCCTCTACCTTACAAACCTCATCCCAAAAAGAGTACAAACTGAGCTAACCAAGCACTTCCTATGTTGGATTTTCTCCTTTTCTGTTTTAAAAATAAATTTGTCATGCAGCTGCTTCTTAATGACTTCTCAAAACTTTGATGTAATTCCTCTGCCAGGCTTCCTAATTTGGCAGACTTCAATGAATCCAGTACAGTGCCGCAAGCAGGTCTCAGGCCCAGGAGCACTGGCGCATGTGTGCACAGCATGCCTCAAAGAGCAGTGGTTTAGTAGAGAGGGATAAAGACCTATTCTTCAGCCATATCCATCAGGCCATCAGAACTCTCCAGCTGTGTAGTTCTGAATGTAATAAAGGAGATTTAATCTTGAAAGTACAGGTTGTTTTCCGAATCATAAAGCTATTTCCTTTAAGTGTGTTATTGTTAAAATGTAACAGGAGTTTTGTAAATAACTGGAATGCTTGTCAAGGACAAAGTGGATGTTAATAGGAAGCCTGCTGAGTTATGATAATGTGACTCATCCTCAGAGTATTGTTCAAACTGTTACTAATTGTATATTGCGTTACTAATCACACATCAAATGTTGTTTTCTGGATCACTCAAATATAGAGCTCTTCTATGCTTACACCGAACTGCTCAAGAAACATGTACCCAAACTTTCTCTCCTCTGATGGACCAGCTGTTGGTTAAGATACAATTTTAAAAAGGCAGCTACTATTCTTCAAAGATTAGATTGTGTAGTGCAGAATTGCAGCACCAAATAATCATGTAGATTAAAACTTTCTAGATTATTTAGTGTTTAAACTTGCTGGCTCTTCGGGTTTACTGTAATGGGTAGCCTAATGAGGAAGCACAGAGCAAGAATGGAGTGACTTTGCAGTTGCCAGGCGGTTTTTGTTTGTGCTTCCTTTCCCCTTCCATTACCAGCGAGACAAGAGCTCCCTCTAGTGGAACTGTTGGGTTTTCTTGCTCAGTGTTAGGCGAAGGAAAGGCTGATCGGCTGCGCTGGACTCAGGGTGTTGTGAAAGCTGCTTATTGTGTTTTGGAAAGCAAGAAGCAGCCGATGTTCTGATGTGGATCGTGGTTTATGAAATTGCTCATTTTTGTTTATGCCCAAGTGACCACTTTCTGAATTCAGATTCATCATGCTCTTAACTGGCATCCTGTAGGACAGGAGTGTTTTTTCCCTCATGCCAAGACCTGTACTGTGCAAATTATAAGCTTTGAGCATTAGATATGTGACAAACTATTTGTCTTGGGTAAACGTGGAGTCCATAAAAAAGTAATTTTTAATATGAGCATGTAATACTGCAGTTGGATAAACTGGAGCATGTGTATTCACTCAGGAGGAGCAGTAGTAAATTTGCATTAAATATTATTGAGGCAGTTCCAGCACTTTGCATGCTGTTTTGAACTGCTCTATGAATTGGTAAATATTTTGACTTTTAACACAACAGTGACCTTTTTTTTTTTCTTTTCCTTTCTTTTCTCCTTTCTTTGCAGTGATTCTATTCTGTATGGCAGCCCTAATATTTCCAATAGGATTTTACATCAATGAAGTTGGAGGTCAACCATATAAATTACCCAATAACACAGTGGTTGGGTCTTCGTATGTACTGTTTGTCTTATCCATTTTCTTTACAATAGTGGGACTTCTATTTGCTGGCAAAGTTTGTTTACCTGGCTGATGAATGTCTGAACTGCAGGACTTGATTTTTGGAAAGACATCAGAATTGCATTCTCAGGAGGATGTATAGATCAGACTATGAAACACATACTGAAAAGAGGAATGCTTTGACTTGTTCTCACTATGCACTTTGGATGAAAAAAAGGAGAGCCTTTCCTATAACCAAATACAGACAACGCTGACTGATCTCCTGAGCATATTTAATGCAGTCAGGTCTGCACTGTGATAGGAACTAGTGAAGAATGCTTTACACTGAGAAGCATAACGCCCCATGTTACTGTACTGTTCCTGTTTTTAACGTCTAATGATTTGGAAGTCATAAAGTCTTTATGAACTTTGTGGTAGACCAGAGGGTTGCAGAGGAAATAAGTGAGGCTGGCCTCACTGTTTAAGAGATTAGTATTTTACATCTTCCTTCTGATGAGGAAAGCCTTTGGCACCAATGTGGATCAATCTTGCATTACTGCACCAAGAAGCCAATAGATCAGAACATTCTCTAAATGTATGTAGAAGCAAGAAGACATACATCCCCCTCCTCCCCAAGAAGCTCTAGAGAAACTCTGAGGAACATTTTAGAGGGGGATTTCTTCCTTATATTTATATAAATATATATATAAATATATATATATATTTTGCTGATGCAGTATACAGTGTGTGTGTGTATGTGTGTGTGTGTGTGTGTATACACATATATGTATATATATGTATATACACACAAATGGTTCCTGGAAAAGAACTCAGAACGCTTTGCTAGCAAAACACTGTGGTGTGCAAAACTAGAACTCAATAGAAAAAAGCCATTTCTCTGAAGGCCACATAGCTGAGAGTCTTCAGTTTACCTCATTCTTTGTAGCAGCCCTTGATTTTAACAGTTTTTGTAATAGGTACAAACGATCCCATGCCTTTCTAGGTGCAATTTTAAGTTAAGCTAAGATTCTTTTTATGGTAATTTATTTGTATATGAGGGTAGAAGGTGAGATCATGTCATACCTTAAAGTTAAAATCCTAATTTTTGGAAACTGACACTATTTAAATTATTAGCAACTGTTGTACAGAAAGTCTCTTTTTCTACTGCATTGTTACGTTAGCATTCATACATGTTCAAGCACAGCGTTGTACCATAGGTAAGCATTTCTCTAGCACATGTAAAATGCAATGTTTAAAGTAATGCAAACACCATTCCACTGCAAAAATGGATCAACTTACCTTCCTTTGAGTATTAATGCATCTTTACAAAGCAAAAAGCAATATAGTTGTTTAAATCATATATGCCTTGTTTACTCAAGTTGTTATTTTAAGTGTGGATTTAAGGGCCACCCAAATTTGGAGTACATAGACTTCATTAAAGACTACGTAGTTTTATTTTTCAACACAAGGATAAACCTTTGAATCCACAGACATCATAATCCCCTACTCAGCGTAACCTCACAGAAAGTATAATTCAGTGTCCCAGAAAAGCTGCCTGCACTATCAGTATTTATTTTCCAGTTAATACATGGTTTGCCTGAGATGCACGATGAAAACAAAATAATTGCATCTCAAGTGCTGTTTCATTGAGCTTATTAGAAAAATTGCATTGCCAGACATACTACAGTGTTACTGAAAGGATTTTAGAATGAGGTGGTTGTCAAAATACGTTCAGCAGTTTCCAAAGTAGTCGCCTATCACACAAGCTTAAGTGTTTGAAAATAAGACAGTTTGCCCGGTTCTTTCAAACTGAGTGCCATTCAGACCCTGGTGGGTCCCTTTTCCCCTTCCAAGTTGTTTTAATACAAAAAAGTTGTTTGCTGAATTACACATTTTTTTCTTTTGACATTTTTGAACAGACCTGTCACTGCAGTGTCTACAAGTGATGTTTTTTTTCCAGTCAGCTCACTCACAGGTAGAAGGGAGTGCTTATGGATCACTAGATTTTTCTAAAGTATACTAATCTGTAAATACAGCCAGGCACCTGTTTGGAAATAATGGTTTAAATATGATTTGGTTCCTACTTTAAGCCTTTATCTGCATGGGTAGTCTAAGGTTCCCCAGTGATGTTGGTGGCGATAAAATGCAGTGTTCTGGTGCTGGATGCGTGTCTAGATTTTTGGTATTATCACTGCTGTATCCTAAGATAAAGTATTCACTAAAACTTAGATCATAAATTATGTTGGGGGGGGGAGAAAAAAAAACCCAACCAACTCTTTTTTTCCCCCCAGAAATGTCACCCTTGTAAATAGTCCTAAAAGATCTTTGTAACTGGAACGTAAGTGGAGGGAAGTTTCTTAGCTGCTAAAATTTCTCCCCTCCCATCTTACTTATTTCAGTTATAGTATCATCATGTATGCAACAGATTTAGGCTTACCTTGGAGCATACCTAGACTGTGGCTGGCTGGCTGGAAATGTATCTGATCTGCCAGTGCTATTGCTCTGACTTATTAAATGATAGCAGAGATGTAACTAGCAGATTGATGACTAAATACTTGATCATTTGAAGTCCAGAAATAGATATGGCCATCTGCATTTTACAAATCCCCACCCTGTAAATTGAAGAGACAGCTCTCAACAGTTGCTTTTAATACGGTCACTAAGTTCTATACAGTACAGCATTAATTTATAGCAGAAAATCATATCTTGTAAACTGTATATAAAACACTGTTTTATGGTGCAATCATTTGTCAAACTTCTGTCTGTTACTTTTGTTTTAAACTTGTGTGCATTCTTTTCATACCTAAGAGCATCACTGTAAAATCTGCTGAAGACTATTTATAGGTTTTATTTGCACAAGGTTGGTTAACTCCAGGAAGTTCGTATTGAACATGCCTAAACGTCTGTAGACTTTTTTTTTTTTGGTTCATGAAAAGCAAATGTTTCCATATGAATCTTCTCCAAAGGTAATCCTCTATTTGTGTTGAGTGTTTACATAAACTTTCCTGACTCTGCCAGCCATTACACTGACCTTTTTGAAGGACAGCTCATTTCACCTGTCACTAGGGATTCTTATTCAGTCTTCTGCTTAACAGTTCCCCCCCAAAGGTTTGGTGTCCCATCGTAATGTGATTTGTGCACACTTCGTTGTTTATTTGGCTAACAAAAATGTAAGATTGGAAACTTCAGATACCTTTGGAAGGCAAACTACGTAATTTGTCTGTACAAATCTTTACTGTTGAGCTCAGCTGAAATAATCACCTGCAAGCCGTCTGTCTCAGACCTGGGGAGGATGTGCTTCCGTGAACACCCCAGTCTGACCATCCAAGATCGCTTTCCGTCGTTAACTCTTGCTGGCGAGTGCTACCAGGCTCCTGCAGACGCTGGTAGTTTTGCACCACCACCTGAGCCCGGGACGTGGGCTGAAGCCAAGCCGCCGGATCGGGGCTCTCGTGTCGTACCTGTGTTTGAGCCGTTGTTTAACCACTTCAGAACGCAACTGTAGGTTATCGTTTGCCCCAGCACACACACAAATAATGAAAGCTGTCCTTTGAAACCTTTGTGAAGGATGAAGACAATGAAGGAAACGCTGTCTGCAAGCGGGCTGTCGTGCCTGGGCGCCGCGTCGCTCCCCGCCCGAGGCCTGGCCGCCTGCGTCCCCCCGCCCCGGCTTTTACTGAGGATTGTTTTCTAATTGGTTCGAACATTTTTCAGTGAATGATTTCCGAACAAATGTTAATACAAACTGTATAAAATGAACATAATTTTCTTCACTTGTATTTTTGTTATTGAGCAAGTTTATCAAAATAAATTGTCTACTAAAGCCAGCCGCTGCCCCCGCCTGCGCTGAGGGAATCGGCCCAGCCCTCGCCTCATCCCGCCGGGGCCGCGCGCACCACCGCCCTCAGGTGGCGGGAAGCGGCGCCATCGCCTTCTGTCCGTCTCCACCGGCAACGCCGTAACGCGGCGGTGGGGCTGGGCCGCCCCCGGGACGTCCCGCGCTGA
Organism: Melanerpes formicivorus; assembly: GCF_026170545.1. Taxonomy (NCBI): domain Eukaryota; kingdom Metazoa; phylum Chordata; class Aves; order Piciformes; family Picidae; genus Melanerpes; species Melanerpes formicivorus. The sequence goes on along the minus strand of NW_027142366.1, from coordinate 7,977,564 downwards.
GGGAGGTGTGAGGCTGGGCTGCCCCTTGGGCCGTGCGAGCCGCCGGTACCCGGCCCGCGCGGGGGAAGGGGTCGGGTGAGTCCCGGGACGTGCCTTGGCCTGGGGGTGTTTGGGGGGTTCCCTGTCACTTGCGCAGGTGGCCGTCCGGTCTTTCGGGATGTGCCTAGGCTAGAGGGGATGGGCGACGAGGAGGGCTTTCCTTCGTGAGGCTCGGGAGACGGGACGGCGCGGGGGCGGTGGAGCTGAGGGGCCTTTCCCCGTAAGGTGAGGAGAGTCTCGGGGGACAGGACAGCGCTGAGAGAAGGCGCCTTTGACACCCGCTGGTGAGCAGAAGAACACGGACGGCTGAGGACGGAGTGAGGCGGGAGAGCCCAACCAGGTGGGAGACAGGGCTTTGAGGTCGGTTTTACTGTTGTCCTACCGCGGCCGGACGCGAGATTGAGCTCCCCTACACCTCCCTCCCCTCCCCTACACCTCCCTCCCCTCCCCTACACCTCCCTCCCCTCCCCTACACCTCCCTCCCCTCCCCTACACCTCCCTCCCCTCCCCTACACCTCCCTCCCCTCCCCTACACCTCCCTCCCCTCCCCGGCTGACTCAGGCTGCCGGCCCTTTGCTCCCACCACCGTTCCCACTGGCCCGCAGCGCTCTGGGTTGTGCTTTAGTTAAATCTTTTTGTCAATTTGAGCTATGTAGCTTGTCTCCCAGCAGCTGTATAATGAGCTGAATTAAATCCCTTAGCAAATAGCTCCCGCAGAATAGTTACTAATTGTGTTTTCTGTAGATACAGAATTGTAATTTGTAGCTGTTTTTTCATTTGCTGTTGTCCCACATGCAATGTAATTATCATAACAGTTGGTGACAGCATTAATACAAACTCTTAACAGTGCATATTCCTGAGCATTTTAGCTTTTTATTCTAATACTTTGTCCTTTTGCCTTTTTTCAACAAGGCTAAGTCTGTTCATGTCATGGCTACACACACCAGGAAAATGGCACAGTTGTTGGACAGTGATCTGTTTCTGGAAAACGTTGGGTGAGGACACTTAACAATCTTGTCAGGACCTCATATGTAGATACAGATTGAATTACTGTAGCACATATAAACCGTGTGCTATGTCCCTTCAAAACATTTGTCGTGTATCGACTGGAGCGTGTAAAGAAATGTGGAAGGATAAACCAGTTCCTACAGAAAAAAAGACATTATGACAATACAGGAATATTATGGGCAATGAAGTCATCCTATAAATTTCATTGTCTTATAGGGTGACCACAAAATCCAGACTAGAGGGTAATCATTCACCACAGCAAGATTTTACTGTGCCTCATCTAGGACCAGATAGAGGATTTCTGGTATCAGATACCAACAAGACACAAGATCTGCTGGTAGGCGAGTTTACCTGCTAAATGGAGCAACTAGAAAACACATACCCACTACAAATACAGTGTGGGAAATAAATAAGCTGATAGACAAGTGATGTGTCTCCTTACATGTGTTTGTATATACACAGAATTTCACAGATGAAGTCATTACATTTTTTATAGTTTCTCTGCAGAACATCTGTGAACAAATCAGGCAAAACAATAAAGGCAGGCTGAGTTTTGATACTGCATTTTTCTGTAGAAAACCACAAGACAATGTGTACCCCTTCAAACTCTCTGAGGTGGGGTTTGAAAGTGCTTGATTTTACTTCTTCTCTGGTAAATCACAGGAGTATTTCTTTTACTAAACTCTCCTATTTCTTGTCTTCCCTTCCTGCCTCTCCCAGAGTAAACTCTCCTTTTCCCTCCCTGTAGCTCACAATCTGAGGGTGTTCTGAAACCTTTTCCTTTGTATTCCACATCCAAAAGAGCCAGGACCTACAATCATGGGGTTTGTGGCTATGTACTGCCTACCAGCAGCTATCCTTAGGACTTAACAGTTTTCTTGTCATGTTTGAACAGTATATTTAATTTCTAATACTGCATTTATTTTTTTACTTGATCTGCAGAGAGAACAGATGAAAAAAATGCAGTTTAAAAAGCTGCAAACAACAGAAGAATGGCTCAGAAACTACAGTTTAGAATCCTTGCAATTAACATTACAGCATCTGATGGACAAAGGCAATATTAGTTTGTAAGTGCAACGTTGGCCTTTCTTTAGTCAATCTTAGTTTGTGTGATTCTCTGGTGCTAACTATGTGTAGTGTTCCAGGAATTCAGAGAGTGGTGTGGAAGAGATAGAGTTTAGAGAAGAGACACTTACTGATTTTGAGTCCAGACTTTCTGAGTAAGTATCCATCTTGTTTATGGTTTTGAACTGTAATTGATTTCTCCATCCTCCATGATGACAGATTCTGACTTAAGTCTTCATTTGTTATCTCTGGGAAATTCAGAGTATCTCAGCATTAAATCCTTTTTGCTGAGATTTGGGGTAGATGATGATTTTATGTCAACACTGTTGAGGTTTTGGGTTTTTTTAATGAAGATGCCTATCAGCCAGGTTTTGAACTGAAGTAGTTAGCTCATTTAGGAGGGCAGCTAATAGTTGGGTTTTCATAGGTAGTATTGTGTGGGTTTGTGTTTACAGTAACTTGAATTAGTTTAAAGCCATGGATCTAGTTGTGATATGTGAAAGCTACAAGTTTTCTAACTGCATTGTAAATCTGTAAACCCAAGGAAACTTAAACTGAAGAAAATATTTAATGAATAGGTTGAACAAACTGTACAGGGATCATAATGCTTTTGCTGGGCTTCACTCTGTGATAGACTCTTCCTAGGAGTGCCACTACTGCATACTTCACTCTATCAGTCATGAAGATCCAGAATCTTCAGAAGGTCCTCTTTCAGTACTTGGGCCCTGGACCATCTAAGCAAACCAAACTATCTGTGAAACTGATTTGAAAAAGGAAATAGCTTTTGTGTTTTAAAAAAGCAAAAACGTTTTCCTCCCTTTGAAATGTTGATGTAGACTTTCTGTTCAATGAATTGGAAAAACTATGCATGTGGTATTAAGTATGAGTTGAAGTAAAACAGTTTTGGAGGACAGCAAGCACTTTGCTTTACCTCAGGTTATACCTATTTGAAAATTAAATGGTGCAAGTTGTGCTGCAGTTAGTCTGGCACTTCAGCAGGTGTGGTGCCTTTCAATCACAATCTCATACTTCTTAAGTCTCTTAAGCAGCAGTGCAGTTTGTATCAAGTACATCTCCTGGCAGTAACTCGTGTGTAATGAGCTAAACTCACTTTTGACTGAGCTTCTGTTGTTCACACGTGGACTATGAATACTCCTCTCCTATCTCTGAACAGAAAAGCCATCAACTGATAGAAACCATTTCAGTGATGGAGTTTGTCAGTCAGCCACATATCTACTGGGATAAACAGCTTCAGGGAAAGAAGTATTTAAATGGTTAACCTTGCAGCCATATAAGAACACTGAAGATAGTGTAATAAAAGGTGATTTTGTATTTGTGAGAAAAAGATGTGAAGTTTGAATGTACAATGATAGACTGCAAGAGAATGCTTCTAGCTAAATGTGTGCTATGCCTTTTGTCAGAGTGGTTGAACTTTATCAGCAGCGAATTCAGTGGCTGTTGCAGGACAGCAGAAAGGTAACTTCAACTTTGCAGTGTATTTTTAGAATGGAAATGTATATGGCATTAAAGAACACATTAACATTTGAATGCTAGTGAAAAATGCCTTCCAAACAGCTGAAGTATTATCATTGCTTACTGTGAGTTGCACATCATGGACAGTGGTCCCCTATGTTGATGACTGTTTTTATTGATCTTTCATTGCTATGCAGTTTTCTGCTCTTTAAATCTAGTCTGAGCAATTTTAATTGTCAGGACCTCTCAGTGAGATTCAGATGGGAGCAGAGAATGCTGAGCATAACATCTGACTTTTCCTCTGCCTTGAAGTCCATTGTGCCCTCCCTTGCATTGCTGGTTGACCATTTATTGTGCCTAGCAGTGCTAATGCTCACAACTCCCCCGTGAAGGGGACAGAGAAAGAAGCAGCATTCCAGTATCTGGCTTTTACAAAGTTGTTTGATTTAACCTGAAGGAGATGCTGCAGACAGTTACTTTTTATCCTTTCAAATAATGAATAATTGTCTTGGGAAGGGGCAAATAGGAGTCAGTGTTAAGGATAAACCATCAGCCAGTAGGGGGTTTATATTGGTTTGATTTGGTTTTTGTTTGTGGGGTTTGCTTTTTTTCCCTTGGCTTTGTCACTGTGTCATTATGCTAAAAAGCTTAGGGTGAAAATAAGTACCTAATATTGTCTTTTAGAGTGGCCTTTTACAGAAGGAATGATAAGATTTAAACGCTCTAGATAAGCTTAGTATTTACAGTGATATTTTTAAGGTATTTGGTGTTATAAAAGGAACCAAAATTGGCCTTGTGATTGATACGTCTGACATGAGTTACAGACCTAGACTACTGGATTTCCAGAAGGATCTTTTGGTGAGTAATACTAAACCAGACTTTGGCAGTTATAACTTACTAATCAATCTTTTGTACAACTACAAGCCAGGAAATAGGTAGGAAAAAAAATCTGCTTAAATTCATGATATGCAATGAAATAGAAGGTTTCTCATGTAGAAAAGTATGTTTTAAGTGTCTCTGAATGTGTAGTTTGTTAATGTCTAGATTCACACAAACTCTGGTATGTACCATAATAATATGTTTCATATATAATATTTAGAAGTTTCTTAATTCTTGTACAAGCATATTCTATGAAATAAACTTGCCAAATAGAAACAGCTCTAGGAGCTAGAATCAAGTTCAGCGTAGAGCTATCTAAAGCAGATAAAACTCCCTTACGCCTTCATGTTTTGTCACAACAAGGCACACTTCACATTTTTGGTTGGAATCTTAGTAAGTTAATTACTTCCTGAAGTCCCGCAAGAAACTTGACCTTTATTTTGCTTTTAATTTTTATACAATTTTTGTGATAAGGAAGGCAGATATAGTGAGTGTGGTTTACTGTCTAACTTGGCAAATTCATACAACTCATTTCCTTAAAAAATTATTTGAATTTTATTTATATTGCCTGTATTTCACATTTATGCATTTCGTGTCTTCATTTAAATCAAACTAACCAAGAAAAGTTCCACATGGTGTGGCTGACTTAGCTTTAATACCTGAACTGCTGTTTAGCCCTGTCCATGAATATGTGTTCAACGTTTTTTAGCAGTTGTTTGATGGGTGAATATGCCTATTCCAGTAGATCATAGAATCACAGAATTGTCAGGGTTGTAAGGGGCTTCAAGGATCATATAGTTCCAACAACCTGCCATGGGCAGGGACACCTCACACTAGATCAGTTTGCTCAGAGCCCCATCCAGCCTGGCCTGAAAAACTTCCAGGGATGGGGCTTCCACCACCTCCCTGGGCAAACTGTTCTGTGTGTTGTTTCATGTGCTTATCAACTGATAGCAGTACAAGAAATATCCCCTGCTTCCTGCCCCATTAACAAATGGGCTGGATTACCATATGTCTGCAGGTTCAGTTTCTGTACTCCTTACCAAATATTTGAATCCATAGCACTTTTTTTCTTGAAAGGTTTTCATTGTGGTAGCTAAAAATACTGCTGTCAACCATTTTCAGGAAATTACTCTTTTAATTATTTTACATAATACCTCTATGAGAAGCTGCATGGACAGTAATACATTGACTTTTATTTATTAGGGCTTAATTGATGAACAGCTGTCTTACAAGAAGCAACTGTACTGCCTCTCATTCAGTACAGAAATTTCACCACTGTGGGAGAGTCCAAAAAACATCAATATTCATGTGTAAGTGAGTTCATTTTTCCAAAAAATAAAGGTGTTTCAAACCAAGTCTCCATTTTCATTAGAGCAGTCTCTTGTGGGTAATAAATAGTATTTTTCATCTTGTGCCTGCAGTTATTAAGCAGTCAATTTTGAGTGCAGTCAGTAGTCAGTGATTTCAAGCTGGTCGTTCATGCATAAAATATCTTAGCTCCTGTGATTTGCAGTAATCTTCATGATCCATCTTATTTAGCACCTGCATGTTAAGTGTACATCTTCCTTTTCTTCCCCATAGGCTACATGAAGCAAGAGAATGGATACAACAGCTGGAGCCTGGCCAAGGCTGCAATTTACTGAAAGCTTTAAGACATATCTTCATGGTGAAGGAACTGAATTCTGTGGTCCTTATTGTAGGAAGCTGGTAAATTTCTTACCTGTCCTAAGAGCAAGCTTTAGCCTAGATACAAAAATCTGAACTTGATGTAAAAGTGAATAGGGTTTATGTATTTTCAGTTCATACTGCTGAGTTTCTTTATTTCCTACATTTTTTACTATTTATAAATCTCTTTTCTGATACAAAGCTATGTTTTTCCTTTGCAGATCAGTCATCCAAGTAATAATTGAGAGTCTACCAACTCTTGCTTTACATTAATAAAAATCCTGCAGCACTATTAAGGATGTTAGTAAAAAGGGTCCACACCTCTGGGAAAGCGATGAGCAAGATTTTGTTGTAAAAAAGCATAAAGCAATCTTGGGAAACTTAAAATGTTTGATTAAATAAACTAACCAGGTCTGGGATTAGATAAATTAGTGGCTTCAGTTCTGCAGTTCCACTGTTATCGTTTGCAAACTTGCAGTACTGGAGTCAGAATTGCCAGGAAAAGACTGCAGTAAGGATTCAGGGAGTGTTCCCATACTCTTAACTTATTCATTGTATTTATTTCAGATGTGCAAAGGGATGGCATAAGCTTGGGAAGCTTGGTGTTTAGGGTGACTGAGATTGCATTACAGCGGAACACAGGGCTCAGTTAAAAGGTTCCAAGTTTCGCTTTGAACAGAAAGCAAAAGTTTTTATTATGTAGTGAATGAAGACCTCCTTAATATCTGTCTCTGGCAGAAGTGTAGCTCCAAGAGAGGTTTTTACTAGCATGAAGACCCTTCAGAATTCAGAAAACCAAAGCCGTGTGGGTCGCTGAGTTCTAAAGACAAAGGAAATCTTGCTTTATTGGTGCCTTTGGAAGACAATGGACCTCATTACATAGCTGAAGATCTGACTTGAAAAGCAAGACCACAATTCTTGTTTTTTAGCTTTCAGGGCTATCAAGGAGTAATTTAGTACATTTCACCTACAAGCTGTTAGGAACCGGAATAGAATTCCAGTGGTTTTCTTATCATTCAGGTTTTCATGACAGAACAAAATCCCAGTAGTGGTAGCTCAGTAACTGTTGAAAGGAGAAGAGGAGGTCAAATGCTGAATGACTGGGTTTCATTCCCATGATTTGTTATTTCTTTCCTCCTGAGTTTTCTTCCCAGTCTCCTTTAGTATGACCTTTTGCCCCTATTTGATTACTGCCATTGTTAATATTTTTTTTCCATTTATCAGCCCTGATCAGTCTTTGGAATTGCTGTCTGACTATGCTCAGCAGTGTATGCTGGGGAGAAAACTGCAGGTTCATGCTGTTACATATGATTGTAGCAATGCTTCTGCTCTGGTAAGTAGTCCTGGTATTTGTTTCTTATTCAGCTGCAATGTCTTCTTTCATAAATTTGTGGAGAAGCTGATTAGTCATTAAAGATCTCGATGCAGAGCTGTGTGTTCTCCAGAGCAGATTGCACACCTGAAAAAATTGGGAGCATTCATCTGGGTTAATACCAAAGCCAAAAGTGATGTTGACAGGCTTGGCAGCTGAAGGGAATCAGTTATTTCCAAATAGTCATCCTGTGATGAAAAATACAGAATGAAATAAGGACTTCAGCTGGGCAGTACTGCAGTAAGGATGAGTGGGTAGGGAAATGGATCATAGGAGAAAGGCAGGCACTAAAGAGTGAGAACATGTGAGTATGGCATTCTCTGGAATGAAAATGTTTATATGGAATAGCATCAGTGCAAGCTCTAGCAGCCTTGCTCAAATTAGCTTTGATCATGAGCAGTGGCTTGGGTGTTAGTAGTGACTGGCTGAAGGAAGAGGGAGTCAGAAGGACAATCAGATTCTTTTGTTCAGAAACCTGGGTTTAGGTGTTGATGTCTTGTTTGAGATTGTCCCTAAGGCATGTAGTGACTTAAGTGGCAAGGGTTGAAATCCTGGTTTGAAGAGAAGATTGGATGCAGTAAGAGTATTGCAGTTGTGGGTAAAATATTGCAGTAGTAGGTAGTAGAGAAGGAAGTGGAGAGGTGAAAAAAGCAGCAAGGATTTAAAAGGTGGTTGTGGGCAGGGGAAGGACAGTCTTATATTTTATGTGCACTCTGCAGTGATAATGCCTTTTTCTGACTGGTACAAGCCTGCCTTCAAAGGAAGAGTGACTGGCATTTCAACACAAGGTGAATGAACATGACCCTTATTGCCTGTTCTGTAAATTTCGTTGCTTTTCAGCTGTATAAAATGAGACAGGGAAGCAAGCAATGGAAACATAATTACTTTGCTTTTCTTACTACAACTACCTCAAAGATTCTTTCTTTGATTGAATATCAACATCCCACATTATCAAAAGAGACTACCAAATTAAAGCAACTTTTTTCCTTCCTATTTATGTATGTAGGCAGTTCTGAAAAACCTTGCAGAAGCTGTACAAGGCCGTTACCATTGCTACTCTTCAAAGGGAGAGGTATGTGGCAGCTAGAGAGGGAACACATTTTCCTCTCTTTCTGATGATTCTTTGCATTTAGATGGTAAACTAATTATCAAGAAGGACAAGTGTAGAGGCTTGTATCTGAGGAAGAACAGTTCCATGTACCAGAATAGGTTGGGGACTGATCTGTTGGAGAGCAGCTCTGGTGGCCAGGATGACCATGAGCTGGCAATGTGCCCTTGTGGCCAAGAGGGCCAGTGGCATCCTGGGGTGTATTAGAAGGGGTGTAGAGAGTAGGTCGAGAGAGGTTCTCCTCCCCCCCTACTCTGCCTTGGTGTCATCTTCTCTGGAGACATTCAAAATCCGCTTGGATGCATTCATGTGTGACTTACTCTAGGTGATCCTGCTTGTTCTAGATGATCGTTTAAGGTCCCTTCCAGCCCCTAATGTTCTGTTATTCTGTGATCATCTGAGTAGAAGTTTCTCCTGTGGTCAGTTAACCTGTGCTTAATTCTCCCTGCAAATGAAAACCCCTTCCTAAAAACACAGTAAATTTTGCAGATGCTGTTCACTGACTTAAAGCTGATGAATGGGATGAAAGTGGTGGCTTATTGTAGACTGACTCAAAAGAATAGAATAATGTTTTGTTTATTAAATGATTAATAACTTATGTGATGCATTAGATACATTTACACTCAGTTCTGCTATGCCAGGCAGCTTTGTATAGGTGTTTTGCACACCACAGTAAGAAAGTTTTGTTGGTTGGTGTTTGAATAGTGGTTAAATTATTTTCCCTCTGCTCTTTTTAAATGCACAGAATTTTGATAGCAGTGATTTTCATCTGCTTATTGAGGAATCCCAGAAGGCTAAGAACCTGCTCAAGAGCATCAAACAGACTTTTCAAAGCAGAACCTGTGGCTCACATATTGGTAGAGTAGCAGAGGTACGTATCTCTTTGTTTTCAGATATACTTTGAAGTAGCAGGGGTAGGGGGTTTTTGTGTTCACAGTATGAAAAAAACAATTAGAAGATTAGTTAGATAATTTTGATGTGAATTGTGAATATTATGTGTTGGCCATCCATTGTAAAAACAAGCTAAGGCCAAAACCAGTAAAGGAGGCATTTTGCTTGATATACAGCTCCAAAATGCAGCAAGTTTTGTAGACCAAGCAATGCACTGAAAAGAGCACTGTACCATGATCATAATGGGAATCTAAGAAGCTTACCAGCCTAACTGTGTGCAGTCATGTAAGTGAAGTTCCTAGCTTGTCCCTGTACTTAGTGTCTGAATTCACCTGTGGCTGCTAAACTTCATTGCTAAAAGTTCAGCAGAACTGTTTTACAAACATGAGCAGTTTCTTTGTTAGCAGAATAGTCTCTTCTTTGTCACAACCACTGGAGGCAGTTGTGTGAGGTGGACAGATCTGATCTGAAAGAGGGACTCAAAGCTTCAATTTGTTAACCTTGCATATCTGGTCATCTGACCTGAGACATCCCACACAGGAGGCAAACTGGTCATTTGTGAACAGTATTTGTGTTTCCCCTCATCCTCCCTGTTCTATATATACAGAATTCTCTCATCTGTCTTCTAAGCTCACAATTACTAAAGATCATATAGAGTACATATGAGGCAGAAGTTACCCTGAAATGACAAAGATGGTCCTTTAGATAAAAGCATGTCATCTCAGAAACTTAGTAGTCAAACTTTGTGTATGAAAGAATATCTCCACAAACTTCTGTCCATTGAAAAAAGAGAGGTCTCTAACCCCTTTTTGAAATAAAGGAATTCTAGTGCCCCAAAGGAGTTCTTGTTCACTTGTTTCCATTGCTGTGAATGAAAGTAGAATGTGATTCATTTGACTTGATACACATAGATGATGGAACAGTCAAGTTTTAATCTGTGTGTGGCAAAGTTCCTTTCCCTGCCTGCTTGCTATAGAGAAATGATTGGCTGGTTTTATGCCAGTGTTCATAATGTTTTAATTTCCCTGTGGTTTTGGCATTGTGTTAAACACAGTGACATTAATGGAACACTGTTCCCCAAACTCCATTTTTAGGATGACTAATGATAGTAATTTTCCAAGTACTTTATTGTTGGAATCTCAGCTTAAGTTTGGTGAGTGTAAGTAAAGCTAAGATTCTATGCTGGGTATTTTGGATTGAGGGTTAAAAAAAGTTATGCCAAAACTTGCAAGAGTTTTTCTTTCTTAAAATCCATTTTAGGCTTCCACAGTATTTGCAAGTACAGTACCTTCCAACTTTGTACCAAAGCCCCCAAAGCACGAAGGACCACTAGTTCTTCAAACACCATGTGGCCTGGCCGAAACCTCAACAGACTGGTTAAAGACAAATGGATTGAAAGGTAGCATGGAAACAAAAGTTTGACAGGTATGAAACATGAATTCAAGGCACAGCATGTGCTTTATTTAATTTCTTTGTTCCTTGCCATAGCTAAAAAGTTGAACCTTTATCAAGTTTTGGCTCCCAATGCCTTCTCTCCTGTGGAAGAATTTGTACCTATTCTTAAAAAAACAGTATCATCAACTCTACATGAGGTAAGTGATAAGGACACTGTCTTTGTCTTTCTGTTGCTGTGTCTAATTAAAATCAGTACTTAGCGAAATTCTGCAGGCTTTAACTGGAATTTGTGTCCTTGATGTTTATGCCATTCTCAAGCATGATTCAGGAAGGAATTCCATATTAGTGAAACTTCTGTAGGCTTCTGTAAGCACCTGACTGTTTTATTTATCCTTCTAGAAAGTGATGGTGCAGTTTGAATGGTATGATGGAACTGTGAAAAATATCCATGTTGACCTGCCAATATTGTACAACTATCAGGTGAGTTGTCTTTAGTGATGTGGCCTTGTCAGGACTAGGTTGCCATCGTATTGTTCCACAAGAGTTGTCCTGTTGCACGAGGACTGCGGAGATTCATGTCCAGACATCTGTCCATGATCTGGTCAGACTTAAGACTCAGATTCATATCACAGAAACATTCAGGTTGGAGAAGACCCTCAAGATCACCATGTCCAACTGATACGGTAGTGAGGAGGGAGGGAAAGAGTCCATCACTGTTGCTGGTTTTGTGATCTATGTGTGAGAATGTATTTAGGTTATTTTACCAGTGTATTCATGAATCTGTTAGCCTGTACGTTGGCAGGATATGAAACCACAGAGTACTCCTGCTCACTTGATCAGAACTGTCTCATTTCATCTTGGTTTAATAATTTTGGGGAAAAGTTTTGTATTCCATTTTATTTATTTGCAAATCAAACAAGTTTTATGAAGAGGAATGTCTAATTATTACTGGCCAGACCAGTAAAGACTCAGGGCCTAGCAGGAACTTTCTGTGAAGTAGCATAAGAGCAAGCTGGGATGGTTGCTGCATGACTTGAAAGATGTTTTGTGAAGGTAAGAAGGAGGAAGAAGAAATGTGGAGAGGAGAGTTTAGACCTTTAGACCCTTCATTGTTTTGTTTGGGTTTTTTACCATTGTACATTTTTCTTGTGGACTGTTATCTTTTATCTTCACTAAGAATGAAATGCTGCTGTCAAAATGAATGAAAATTAGTCTTTTTTTCATCACTATTCTGTGAATTTACTTAATATATTAAGCATTTGGCCATAAAATACTTACTTGATTTGTTTTTTAAACTTGCTTTTTCTGTACTTTATCCATAGAAACTCCTTGCTAAAATGGTAAGAATCTATGAGAAACGAATTGACTGGCTGGCTGGTGCTAGCAGAAGAATATGGGGAAGTGTTTGTGAAAGGAGGTATTGTACTTGGATGGCTTCTTTTTTATTATTACTGATGGTACTAGTTTGCTAGCTTTTTCTTTGTGTGCAAGTCAGCTCCAAGGATCCAGGGCAGAAATTGTTCAGATGTAGAGACAGCAGCTGCAGATCGCAGAATCACTGAATGTTAGGGGTTGGAAGGGACCTCAAAAAGACCATGTGGTCCCTATCTCAGCAACCCTTCTGTCACTGACTTGCTGGGAGGAACATTACTGTTTGTCTTTGGAATAATACTGCACTTGCTCCTGGAATGATGACTGGGGAAAGGACAGGGAACTGTCCAACAACTTTTCTTGTTGGATAACATCCACATGTTTCAGGCGTGGTTTGGATATTCAAGTATAAAGACAAGAGAGGATGTGTTTAAGGTTCAACAGCCAGTACATGGGCCAATACCCTATCAGATCATTTAAGAATGAGAATTTTCAGTTGTTATTTTTATTATTTTTTTTCAATCTCACCTTATTTTTGCAGATTTTAAAACTTTTATAAAAGATTAACAAAATTTAAAGTATACATCGAGTATTTAAACTCTCTTGCTGCATAGCTGGAAGATACTCCCCTGGCAAGTTTTGAGTATAGTGAAAACAGGAGTATGTAATTAAATCAGTTTCTTTCTTCCTCCTTTTTGATGAATAACCTATTTCTTCTGTAGGGTGGTCATACTTGTTGATGTATCAGCGACAAACTCGAGGTACATCATCCATATCCAACATTCTTTGCGACTGTTACTTGAGGAGCAGCTGTCAGATAAAGATTACTTCAATATTCTAGCGTAAGCAACTGTTTAAGATGCTTTTCAAATAGTTGTCACACATTTAAATGAAACATTTTAGGGTTTTTAAATTATATTTAATGTTCTAGGATGAAATAATTGCGAGAGCAGCACTAATTTGTCAGTATTGGATGCATGAAAGGATTAGATGTATGGAGACCAGATTAGTAATTAAAAATCACTCTTTCGGTTGAGGCTTACTGGAACTGATTGTATGATTCCTGTAACAAACCCTGTAGAAAGAGATTTGTGGTGTCTTAGATATCCTATCTGAGAGCTCCCTTTCAAATTTTACAGTAACTTCAGTATTATTTAAATATATGATAGTACTGAAATTCTATACTCAAACCAGCAGTCAGAAATGTGTGGCACAGCGGCTGACAGCCAGGCAGGCTCCTGACTGACAGCTAAAAGCAGGAGACAGCAACTCACAGAGCTCCAAACCTGGAGTCAGGGCAGAACCCTTCCCTCCCAGGAGACATACAGGCAGCATCTGATAGTTGGGGTGGTTTTTTTTGTTGAAATCCTTCTGAGCTTTTTACCAGCTCAATTTGTATCCTGTTCAGGGAAGAAAGATGTAATCTGGCTCATTACTTTGAAAATCTAACAGCTGCTGAGTGATGGATAAATGGTTTGAAATAAAACACGATAAAGCATCAGCCAATTTTATGTCTGTAATACCCCAAATGCTGCTTTTATTTTTCAGTGAATCTATTCTTTGTGTTTGTTCTAAAGCATAATCTGTCAATTAATTGCTGTTGTCTTTCTGTGAAAGATTTGGGAGTGATGTTGTGCCTTGGCAGCTGGAACTAGTTCCTTCTAAACCAGAAAACTTACAAAGTGCTTGGAGGTAGGATCAAATAACTTTCCCATACAGCTGAAGGAAGTGATTATAGGTACCATGAAACAAATTAAACATAGAAGCTGATTGAAGCAGCATTGTGAGCAATTTGGAAAATTGATACTTTTATCATATTATGAAAACAGTTTGCCATGAGGTGTTCCACACTCATTCATGATGGTTCATTGTGAAAACAGCATTATAAAATTTAGTATGTCCTAGAGACTTTGTATTTCATATGTATAGAGAATATGTATGTACACAGATGGGATAATCTCTGTGTAAGAAACGCTCAGCTGACAGGAATAACTGAAAACTATTTCAAATGCAACTGGAGTGTTAAAGTTAACCTTATGTTTATTACCCACACATTGGAAGCAATTTCCAGTTCTGTTTGTGGAGTTGCATCCTCAGTGGTTTCATTATACCTCTGCATTCATTTTTATTTTCTGTAAGGTCTGCTACATTACAGATTTGCTTATAAGAGAGATTTGGTTTATCTCTATGCTCTGAATCTTATCTTTAAAACTAGTTTCCCATGGTTGCAATACAGAAACTAAAATAATTTGGGTCATTACATAGCCTGATTGTTCTGTCTCTCATGTCATCTTTTAGGTGGGTGTTGAACTTGCAGTGCAAAGGGAGTAGAAATTTCATGAGTGCTCTCAGGAGAGCTGTGGAAGTAGACTTCAGAGACAAAGATAAACACAAATCACAAGGACTTTACCTGCTAACCACTGGAATACCTGATCAGGAAACAGTAAGTATGAGCGTAGGTTTTGCATTCTCTAAGTTCCTATCAGTATTAATCTCCACTTTGTTTTTCTCTTGTTTATTTCCTTTTGGTTAGTCACTATAGCTTGTTGGCAGAATGCTTTTCTCATTTACATATCTAAGCCAGCATAACTGTCAGGATCTTAAACTTCCACTTCTGCAATCACTATTCATGTGGTGGAGGTAGCAATTAATAATGTGTGAATCAGAGAAAGTTGAAGAGATGTTTTCTGGAATCCTTTCCCACTCCAGCTCTGGACATCATTTCACTGCAAATTCCTGAGTTTGAATAAACCAGCCCTTGAGTTTTTTACATGCTGTTATTTCCTTATGAGAACAAAGTCACAAATAATGTTATGGTGGAAATCCACAGTATGCTACGTAGACACAGCTCCTATTTTTAATAACAATAATCCATTGCTCAGATACATGTTCATAGTGCACGTGCTTTGTGGCTGTTAATCATGTGCACAGGCTGGAGTTGTCTGAACATTTCAGAATCCAAATGCCATTTTCATAGTATCATAGTATCAGTAAGGGTTGGAAGGGACCACAAGGATCATCTAGTTCCAACCCCCCTGCCATGGGCAGGGACACCCCACACTAGATCAGGCTGGACAGAGCCTCATCCAGCCTGGTCTTAAACACCCCCAGGGACGGGGCCCCAACCACCTCCCTGGACAACCCATTCCAGTACTTCAGCACTCTCATGGTGAAAAACCTCCTCCTCACCTCCAGCCTGAATCTCCCCACCTTCAGCTTCATTCCATTCCCCCTAGTCCTGTCACTACCTGAGATCCTGAGAAGTCCTTCCCCAGCCTTCGTGTAGGCCCCCTTCAGATACTGGAAGGCCACAATTAGGTCACCTCGGAGCCTTCTCTTCTCCAGACTTTCTTTTCTCCAGACTTTCTTTTTCTTTTTTTTTTTCTTTTCTTCTTCCAGCACACACTGAGTGCTTATGTAG
The DNA here is from genome assembly GCF_026170545.1 of Melanerpes formicivorus. NCBI lineage: Eukaryota > Metazoa > Chordata > Aves > Piciformes > Picidae > Melanerpes > Melanerpes formicivorus. The sequence continues at coordinate 7,961,874 of NW_027142366.1, read as the reverse complement.
CTGAGGTTTGCATAGGTTTTGATTTGCAGCTTCACGTCTGCCTCTTCAGTGTAATGGAAGACACTGACTCCAACAGAATGCTGCCAGCCCGCTCTGCTGACCCAACTGAAACTGCCACAGCTTATAAAGAGATAGTACAGGCAGCCAATGGGAGATTTCATTGGTTTGGAGAGGCAGGTATGTGGGAAGGAAAGTCAGCATGTACTTCTTTTTCATTCCTTAAATGATATTTATTAATACTCTTTCCCTCCCAATCAAGTAGTTTATTTTTTTTGAGGATGCAATAATGCTCTGTTAGCACACAAGTCTGAGATTTTTCAGTTCTACTGCAGACTACTACAATGCAGTCTTAGTGCAGGAGATATTTTTGTTACTATTTTTCATTCTGAATTCACTATTTTCTGCCAGATCTTTTAAAGATGCATATGTAAAATCTAGTTACTAATGTGGTAGATCCAGACTGGCTGGCTTTCAGGAAACAAGGACATTTTCATTCTTTTAATGGATAGTACATGCTCTACAATTTGTTCTACACTTTCAAAAATCTACACTGTGTGTACTTATATACCCCACACTGATTAGCATGTATTGGATTGACAGGTATTTTTGAAAGTGATGATATTACTGTTCTTGTATCTGAAATGGAAAAAGCAAACAGCTACTCCCAAAAGGTAGGAATTAGTTATATCTTTTTAAAAGTTTTTTAGTCAGAAAAAAAAAATTCAACAGTGTTTGTTCAACTGACAGTGCAGAAGACTGGACACAATGAAAATCCTTGTAAGATGGACAGGGATGCTCTAGAGTGTGAAAACAATCACCTCAGAGTAAATGTGGACTAGAAAACACTTGAACAGTAGCACTGCAGTGACTGGTGTTGGAGTGTCTGTGATTCCTTATCAAATACAAGAAGTTTACAACTGAAATTATTCTTCAGGCCAATCCAGTCATAAATTCTTTTCAAGTAGAATTAATTATTTGCCTCTTCTTCTAGAATATTTGCTCGGAGCAGGGAGAATTTCTCTCCTGTGTGTTTGAGCAAACATATCATGAAGGAGTTCCTATTTAATTAGAGGTGTTAAGCAGTACCAGATGAATAAATTTCATATGAATTTTATTCTTAAATTTATAAATACAGAATGCCTGTCTTTTGAAACCTTTTCTACTTCACATACATGAATTACCAAACAATGTGCACTTCCATTTCAGTGTGTGTTCCTGGTGGAATCCTTAAAGCAGCGTTCACTAAGTCTGTCTAATCATCCAGCTGTAGCAGAAGGAGACTCAAATGTGCTTGCCAAGAAAGAGAAAAGAAGGCCACAGGAATTGCCATCTCCTAAACCCACAGCTCTGAGTCTGGCTAGAATGGTTTGAAATGGTCCCATTTTTAAGATGCTGTCTTTTCATTAGAGATCATACCCAACTATTCTATAAAGGGAAAAGCAGTGTTGTCAACACTAAGTTCCCAATATTCAATCAAATTCTGAGGGAAACAATAGTGGTGCTTCTATAAAGCAGTGCCATTACCATACTGGACTCTTCCAAGTGACAATAACAGTCCAGACTTATCTGCCCATAAATGTTAGTGTTTAGGTTCAGGGCAGCAAATTAAATTGTCAAGATAATTAAAATGGAGCAATTAAAGTTACTTAACCTAGCAAGAAGTTGCAAATTAACAAATCACCCTGGCAACCTCTTGACTTGTTACAAAAGGCAGAATAAAACAGGAACTGGAAAATAGTGAAGGGTAGTTCCAGTTCTGAATAATGCAATTATGACCCAACTGAAATGCATCTTAATGTTGTTTTTTATTATATAGTATATTAAAGGTAACCATGGTGCAGAGAGAAATGCTTCCTTAAGAGTACTGGCGTGGCGTCCTCCTAGTGCTAAAGCAGAAATTCCACCAGGTCTGTATGGCTTGGGGGCTTCTTGGCTTCAGTTTCTTTGGATTAAAAGAAAATGCTAGACTTTCAGTTTTAGAAACATTTGCTATTTTAATTTTCAATCAGACTAATAGGAAACATTGTAGTTGTTTGGAAATTTCTTCAGTGTGAGTTTTAGCTGAGGTGTATCTAGCTTGCTTTCAGGTTGTGAGCAGAAGGAGCACTGCACAGCTGTGTAACTATTTCCAGCTCTCGTGATTGAATACCCAACCCCTATCAAGAAACATCAATGTGTGTGGTGGAAAGCAGAGCCCTGCTTTGTCCCAAGCCATCATTAGAACCTCACTTTTCTTGGATTTCAATTCATACTCTCTTTCTATTTTCTCCCTCCAAAGGCTCAACAACTCAGAGGTTTATTTTGTTATCAGTTCCATATATATAGTTATGCTAATACTATTAGATTCCATTGCATTTAACATGCTGTTCCACTTGATTTATTTATGATCCAATAATAATGGGGAAAAAAACCACAAATGTCAGACCATTTGAAATGCTGACTTCTGGCAACTGCTTCTGGTATATGAAACAGCTCTTAAATTTATTCCAGTCACTGTCAGTCCCTTGGAGTCCCTTTCCTTTCTGATCCATTTTTGTAATTTCCCTGTTTGTTCTTTGTATCTTCTCTAACATCTTCAAATCATGATGTACATTTTCTTGCATTAAGTCTTGAAATCCACTGTTTTATTGAAATGACATTGTAGGTCTGTAACCAGTAGTTACAAATCTGGATTCAGATTTGCTGCACTTAAGGTGCTTTGTACAGTATTAATCAGCTTTTCCAACAAATCCTGCTTGTTGTAAACCCCTAATATTTTCAAATGATGCCCACTGACATGCTTCCTGATGGCAGTTTGTATATTTGTAAAGGTTTTGGTTTCATTTCTGTGGAAGCAGCATAAATAGCTCTGTAAGATGGATTTTTCTTACCCTAAGAAAAGCATTTAAAATTGTGTTAATAGGAAAGGATGAACTGAACAGCAGTGCTGCAAGTAAGAGTGTAATCAAGTTGAAGTAAGTCTACATTGTGTTTTGTTTGTTGTTTTTAATTGTAGCACCAGCAATGAAAAAATGGCCTCAGACTGAGAGTATAAGAAAGCATAAACCAAGGAAGCAGCCAGAGTTTTCTGTGTCAGTATTTTATACTGGCAGAGGAAGAAATGTGGGTAGGTGTTAGTGTATGATGAGCAAAGCCTTTTTATTATCAGTGTTCCTCTGACAAAACTGTTAGGATGTTAAGTTGCTGATAATCATAGAATGGTCTGGGATAGAAGTGACCTCTGAAGGTCATCTAGTCCCAACACTCTCTGCAGTCAGCAGGGACATCTTCAGATACATCAGGCAGCCTAGTGTCCTGTTGAGCCTCACTTTGAGTATCTCCAGGGATGGGGCCCCAACCACCTCCCTGGGCAACCTGTTCCAGTGTTCCACTACCCTCATGGTAAATCAATGTGCTTTAAGTAGTGGGTGGTAGTGAGTTTTACTTGCCAAACAGTGGTGGAGTTTTTAGGTTTGATGTTTGGTTTGGATGTTTTGGGTTGGTTTGGGGTTTTTTGACTGTTTTTAATTTTGTTGGGCTTTCAGGTTTCTGTTGTTGTTTTTCCTTTGCTTTCTGGGATTTTTTGCTCAAAGGTGCTCTAAGGAAAAATGCTGCTATCATGGTTGAGATCGTTAGAGAAGATTTGGGTTGGAATTTCTTGAAGGAGACAATCTTTTAAAATAAAGTGCCCCTTTTTTAAAATACTTTGATATAAAGAAACTTTGCATTTTTTTCACATGTGGGATTGTGTAATGCTGCTCTGTGAGGCTTGGAGGTTTTTAGTTTTGTTCTTAATATTGACAGTCCTGTGTGATTCAAAAGAGCTGATTTAAACCTGGGGCTCCCTCCCAATATGACTTTGTTCATTTTCTAAACTAGGTACAGTGTACCATAAGTACCCACAGACCATGTGCACAAGAAATTCTGTTCCCTCTGTTACACTGCCAAAAAGAGAGGAAATATGTTCAAGCAAAGAGGTATTTTGCTCATTACTAATAAATTGCCATTTTGGAATTATCCATGTGAATTAATGTGAACGTGTTCATTGTGATTCTTTACAATGTGTTATTACTTAAACTGTTCTAATGTTTACTAATCACCAGTTGCTCCATTTGTTTGTCTTACAAGTGGCTGACCAAGTACAGTATTAAAAAGCTTCAACTGGAATTGGCCAGACTGGTGTTTGGTCCAAGCTGCACTCACCAAAACAGAACTGTGGAGTCTCTGCACAAGAAAGTGGCAGCAAAATACTGTGCTATCTTCCCTAGTGTTGAAATCAATGTAAGCATTTGCAGATGTCATACCTACAACACTGAAAGGCTTTCTGTTTCTTTAAGATGATGAATTTGGTCAACATTTGTGCCTTGGTAGTGTGAGGTTTCCTCCTCTATTCCCTGCTCTTTCTAAATCATTCCTCTGTTAGAAAGCTAGAGAAGATCCTTTATTCACCAGAACATACATTTAATCTGTTTGAAGTGCAGACTGCATGGAATCTTTGGAATGCCTGGCATTTCCCTCTGCTCATAGAGGGTGAAAAAGCATTGTGAAATTTGGAGCAAAACTTGTAAAAATCACCTGTGAGTTGAAACTGGGAAAGTGTTGGATCTTGATTGTTCTGATTTGTGTAATGACTGGAAAGTAGCACAACAATTTAAATTGAGGATATTACTGCTCTATTAGATCTATAAAACCTGTCCAGTGCACCTGTCCAAATGATACAATTTTGTTGTTCAGCACAACTGGCTGGCATGAGAACAGAGCTTTCCTAATTTGGGTAAAGCACTTACTTGGTGATTTGGAACAGTCACCAAATTTTTCTTGCACTGTTTCATAGAGAGAAAGGTGAAAAAACCTGATCTCCCTCATTTCTGATGCAGACATTGCATGTATAGCAGCTGAGCAAAAATCTCCTGAAGTAAGATGCTCTTGTACAAACTGAATTTCAACAGGGGGTTGTGAAGCATCTGCAGATCCAATCTAAAGAACTGGAAATCTACACTCAACAACTGGAGAAAGTGCTGCAGCGCTACGTACAAAGAATACAGTGGCTTCTGTCAGGTACTGGTGTGCAGCTGGGTTTCTATAGTCCTCTTATCTACTATTTCTAATAGAATAAATCTGAACATGAATCTAGACCTTACTTCTGATGCAGAGTCATCCAGTTTTGCACTTCATGGAACTTTTTTTAAGTACTTTTATGACAACAAAATCAAAATACAAGAGAACACAGCAGCTGTGTGGCTGACAAACATCCAGACTGCTGTGAAATAATTAGGGTTGTGATGTAAGTTTTTCCTTTTTGCATGTCCATGAATAGAAGGTTTCTGGTGTCAGCAGCTTTCCATCATGCAATAACACGTACAGGCAAAATCAGCTTTTCCGTTTCTTTTGGTAAGGATGTGCCCTAGTTAGAAGTTCAACATCACTGCTGGTGAAACGTATTTTCAGCCCTCTGTTACAGCATCACAGTATCACTAAGGTTGGAAGAGACCTCAAAGATCGAGTTCAACCTGTCACCATAGACCTCATGACTAGACCATGGCACCAAGTGCCACGTCCAGTCCCCTGTTGAACACCTCCATGGATGGTGACTCCACCACCTCCCTGGGCAGCCCATTCCAATGACCAATGATTCTCTCGGTGTTGCTCATGAAGATCATTGTTGGGAAACAGTTTTCATTTTGTTAATTGGATTTTAAAGTAGGAGCTACCAACTTTTTGATGCAGGTTGCTGCAGTTGGCTAGTAATGAATGTCTGACAGTGCTAGATTGGAAATGGCAGAAGATTTTTCTGTTATTAACCTTTGAACTACCTCGTTTCCACACAGATTAAGAATTTATTATGCATAAACGTGCCCAAAATAATCCCTAAAGGCTGCTGGTTTTACAGTATGCTGAATAAAAGAGGATGGTCAATAAAACAAGCCTGTGTAATGACAGTTGTTTTTAATGTTGTGGCCCAGGAAGCAGAAGGTTGTTTGGTACCATTTTAGAAGCAAATGTCTGTCTTATGATTGACACATCTGGTTCCATGGACCCATATTTGCCATGTGTAACAAAAGAACTCGCCTCTCTTATCTGGGAGCAGCTGAGGAAAAACAATGTCAGGTATGATGAATGACAAATAGGAGACTGAAATTGGCACTTCTTATGTAACAAGGTTAATAATTACACATTAATACTGAAATGCAATCCAAGTAATTTGTATGGTAGAGCATAATACACATATGACATGAGCTGCTTTTTCTGTTCTTCTGATTACACAACTACCAATTCTGAGCTCTTAAAATTTGAGCCTCGTTTCCCATACCTAATGTTTTTCATTCTCTTGAGATCAGCATTCCCATAGATTTTCTTGTTCAGGGTGAAATAGGCTTTCTGACTCTTCTAACCTTGAAGACCTTAACCCACTACTAGGCTTTTGGTTGGATTTTTTGTTTGGGTGGGGTTTTTTTTGGTTTGGGGTGGGGGTAGTTGTTGGTTTGTTTAAGGGTTTTTTCAATTAGATTTCTATTTGTGTTTGGTGGAGTTTGGGTTTTCTAAATCAGTAGAAAACTGATAGTATTGATCAGGGTTAAATGTTGTGGGACATCTTTCTCCTCAGGTTTAACCTGCTGAGGTTTGCAGAAACCACAGAAAGTTGGAAGGAGCATCTTGTAGAGGCAACTGATGAAACATGTCATGATGCTGTGCAGTGGGTGTCCAGTTTTCAGGCTCATGGTAATACCTGCATCCTTATGGCTTTACAGGTTAGTAAATAATGTACTACATTTTGGAGAAGACCTCATGTCTTGTGGTGATAAAACACTTCCATCTGAGTGATAGTTTTTTAGGAAAATAAATTTGGTCAAAGCATACAACATTTTTATATGCCAAAGCATTAACAGGACAGCAGTCAAGCCACTGTTTCTGTCCCCAGGGCTTGTAGATACTAGAGTTGATTATACTGAGTTTAACAAGAGAGAGAAAATAGCCAGTTGCTCAGTTATACTGAGTTTAAGAAGAGAGAGAAAATAGCCAGTTGCTCAAAATCATGTTTCTCTATAGCTGTGGATGTAATAAGTTTGCTCTGAGCCAGCCTGGAGTTTCAAAGAAGCAGTGTTGGAATCACCTCGACATTGAGTACAATTCCTGAGCATTAGTAACAGATGAGGAAACTTTTCTTCTACAAAAATCTCAGTGTAGAAGTGAACTATTAATAATAATCTCAAACAGAGCCTGAAAGAACTTGCAATTTCATGAGCTGTAAAATTTGAATCAAAAAAGGAATGCTGCCTCAAATGAATGACTCTTCTTGCAGACACCTTGCTTGCATCTGGGTCGAGGCAATCCCAGGCACAAATACAGGCTGGGCAGTGACTGGCTGGAAAGCAGCCCTGAGGAAAGAGACTTGGGGGTGCTGGTGGACAAGAAGCTCAACATGAGCTCTCAATGTGCACTTGCAGCCCGCAAAGCCAATCAGATCCTGGGCTGCATCAGGAGAAGTGTGGCTAGCAGGTCGAGGGAGGTGATCCTCCCCCTCTACTCAGCTCTGGTGAGACCCCACCTGGAGTACTGTGTCCAGTTCTGGAGCCCCTATTACAAGAGGGATGTGGAGGTGCTGGAACGTGTCCAGAGAAGGGCCACAAGGATGATCAGAGGGCTGGAGCACCTCTCCTATGAGGACGGACTGAGGGAGTTGGGGCTGTTCAGTCTGCAGAAGAGAAGGCTCCAAGGTGACCTAATTGTGGCCTTCCAGTATCTGAAGGGGGCCTACAGGAAGGCTGGGGAAGGACTTCTCAGGATCTCAGGTAGTGATAGGACTAGGGGGAATGGAATGAAGCTGGAGGTGGGGAGATTCAGGCTGGATGTGAGGAGGAGGTTCTTCACCATGAGAGTGGTGAAACCCTGGAATGGGTTGTCCAGGGAGGTGGTCGAGGCCCAGTCCCTGGAGGTGTTTAAGACCAGGCTGGATGAGGCTCTGGCCCCAGTGTGGGGTGTCCCTGCCCATGGCAGGGAGGTTGGAACTAGATGATCCTTGTGGTCCCTTCCAACCCTGAATGATACTATGATACTATCTCCTTATAGATTTTATGGAATTCATCATGAATCAGATCTGGCGAAACTGTAAGGCATGTGTGTGTGTGTTACAGAAATGTCCGCTGAGTCAATTACCATGGCAGGTTTTCATAATGTAAAAAGCCACCTCCTAATGAGCTTGAGTTTCAGACTTTAAGCATCTTTAACTCCCACAAAATCTTCTCCCAGCAGTTCTCCAAAACCACTTAATTTGCTTTTTTTTTTCAATGAGCCAGGTTTCAGTGATGCCCTACTTAGGAATATGTTGTCTTATGCTACAAATTATCTACTTGTTTATTTTCACATTGATAGCCTTGATCTTTCATATGTAGTGAAAAGGAAAGGACAATATTAACATGAGGTGGTAAATACAAAACTATATTAAATCCTTGAATAGTGTTTTCAGTTTCAAGTGTAACTTTTCTATAAATGTACCCATTATTTATGTTTCTTTTCTGCTTTTCAGAAGGCTCTCAGTTTCCAAGGGGTAGAGGCACTGTATGTATTGACTGATGGAAAACCAGACACCAGTTGCAGTCTGATTTTGAAAGAAATTGAAAGACTGAGAAAGAAACAAGATATTAAAATCCACACCATTTCTTTTAGCTGTACAGACAGGTACATGATACTTTGCCAGGGCAACAAAATCTTTTATATGACTGATTTGTTTGTTGTCAGAAGGCTGTGTTACCACATGTGGGCCACATGCTCAGTTCACTGGACATGCAGTTTGAGCTCAGTGTTCATACATGTGGTAACTGGCTCACTCAGGTAACTGCCACATGTCCTTCACCTCTCGTAGCTTGTGTCCTTGAGAAAGTTGTTTTCACATGCATAGAGAAGCGATAGGCAGCACTGCTCTACTACACTGAGGTGAATCCTGTACTCTTATCATTGGTCTGTCACATTCACATCCCTGTAAAGGCTTAAAAACACCCTGACACACTGACCTGGACTGGAATCAGGATCACTAGGAAGATGCTAATACCAGCCATGGGCTGAATATATATCCCTGATGTTCCTTCTCAAGGATCTTGGCATGGTTGAGAACTGGGGACGGTAACAGAAAGCGTGTGCTCCTCTAGATTCTTACTCAGGGCTGTGCCTGTGTGATGCAGGGAGCAGATGTCCAAGCAGACCTTCAGCTCTTCAAGGTTTTTAGAATAGGTGCATGTCAGTTCTGCCACCTCAAAACACAGCAGTTGTCCCAGGTCGTCAAGAACTCGGCCTTTCTATTCTTGAATACAGCATGTCCAAGGCCAGACTGTCTTAGAGTGTTATGCCAGCTAAGCAGTTTATATTCTTCATTAGCAACTGCCAATTAGAAGTTAGACAGAAGTTCATAGTAAAGTTCTCCAAACTCCTTGTTTAAATGCAGTATTTTCAAGGAATTCTTAGAAATTGTTTTTCTCTTTCTTTCAGGAAATTATTTCTCTGAGTAACTTATTAATTTGTTGTTAACAGAGGAGCTAATGAATTTCTGAAGAAGCTTGCTTCCCAAACAGGAGGGCGCTACCACTGCAGTTTTGGAGATGTGGATGGACAATTAGCAGCACAAAGACTGTTGACAGAGGGGTTTGATGATGAAGATGTATGTTATTGGGATTGGATTTTTTGGCTTTAGTTTTGCTTCATATCAGCTTAGTACTACAGCAGCAGTCAAACTGCATTTAAAAAGGAAGATCATGAGAAACATTAATAAGGACTCCTAAAATAGTTAATGTTGAAACCTAAAGGAGTTACCTGAGTACCTGGCTTTCCCTCTCTGCTAGCTGCCTTGGTCAGGTGACAGAAGCCATAAAGGAAGTACACAGTGTCTGAAAAAGAAGCAGGGGGAAAAAAAGAGACTTTTTATCTAGGCACTGTGGTTTTTAAACAAACTTTAGCTTTTACTGTGCCTTCTGCTCCCCACCGTCCTGTCCTTCAAGATGTCATTTTAAACAAAAGGTCCAGCTGGAGACCTCAGGGATTGCCACAGCAAAACGTATCTTAGCAAAAAGTAAACTGAGCTGTATTCAAGCTTGCTCTGCTCTCCTCTTGGAAGATCAAGACCTTCTCTGCAAGTAGATGGGAGCAGAGAGATTTAGAGTTTGGGCTCAGTTAATTAAGTTGATTGAATTTGAAAATAATAAATGGGTGCAAGTTGATGTAGAATATTCTAATTCTGTTTTCAGGATCCTGTTTTCCCTTACTTTGAAGGAGATGATTTAAAGAAACTTACACAAGAAGTAGCAAAAGCTAGAAGTTTCTTAAAGCAGGCAAAATCTTATAGGTGAGTATTTCTCAAGAATCTTTCAATATTTGCCTTTTTTTAATTACTATTACATGGAAGGAAGACAGTATCTAACTTCTGGTGTCTGCTATTTAAAGTAGAATTGGTGTTATTTTCCTTGGCCTGTCAATTTTCCTTCTTTTTTTGAGGCTTGGAAAATGACATGCAAGCAAGCTGTCTGCCAGCTGTCTGCCTCAGAGAGACTTAGTTTTACAAAATTAGCTCCCATTGTAGTAAAGGTTTTAAGCAATTCTAACAATATGTTAAACCTCAGGGCTGTTGTTTTCATAGTTGTGTAACAGGTAACAGGATGACGTGACACCAGGAAGGGGTATCCAAGCGGACTCCAAACCAGCAAAGTAATTTCCCAGAGGCAGCATAGCCCTGTTGGCACTGAATGCCATCTATAGCTCAGTAGACTGAACTGGCTTGGGTAGCATACCATTCTCTGCTGCTTCTGGTATCATTCAGAGCTCATTTTGATACCACCCTAGAGCTGAAGTGAAGGACAGATCAATTGTACTGATCCTTAACTTAGTTGTTACACTTCCTGACTACCAACCCAGAACCAGAAAGCACCATTTCTGTAGTAATAGCAGCCAAAAGTACTTGCAGAGAACTTCAAAATTCACTGTACCTCCTGAATGAAAAGATTTTTTGTCACACAGGGACATGGCTCAACAAAGACACAGACGTACTAGATGTCTCTGTAGAAAGCTGCTGTAATTCTGGAGATGTTGTTTTTCTTTCAAACAGGTTATTGCTTCAGAAATGGAATAGAAACCAAAAGGAGAATTCTGGCTTTTAAGAAAGTGCTCAGGTAAACAGACACCACAGTAGATCACGGTTTATATCTAGTTCATGTATTTCAGTGAAAGGATAATACTTTGTAAGCCTAATGTAAACTCTGTTCTTCTCTAGCAATGACTTTTTCCAAAGCTGAAAAGATTTGCAGTTGATTCTAGTTCTGAGCTGTGATTAGTCCACAGTATAACTTCATATCCACAAAGAACAGTTCAAAGAGAGCTGACTGTGTTGGGGGTGAAAGGAGCAAGGCAGATGTGTGTTTCTAGATATTAATGGTTTAGCTCTTTCTAAGAGCAAACATCTAAGCACATTAGAGGATTAGGAGCAGGTGTAATGGCTGTAATAACAATTGCTACATGGGCTGCATGATTTAGCAGTTAAATAAAGAAGGCTGACTGAAAAAAGACCCCCACAAAGAGTAAAGACAGCCTCAGCAAACAGTGGACTATTGTTAAAAAGTTGTGGGAGAGGCAGCTGGACAAAGTAAACCTCTCATGGAGCTTCAAACTGGCAAAGTAAAACTTACAGGAGAAGAGAAATTGCTGGGCAAAAGTACTTTCTCAGGGTTAAATGGGAGAATCATTTGTCACAAGAGTTGTTGGGGGGGGGGGGAGAGGGAAAGTGGGCATGCAGACAACTGCAGAAGTTAGACCTGCTAAGATATTCATCAAGGAACAGGTGCAAGGCAGATAAATAGTGAGGCTGGGTTTTAAATCCTTGTTTCTGTGGCTGTACTTTGTATTTTGGTTTACAAACATTGCCCACTCTTTCAAAGAGAAGGGGGGAAAAAAATCCATTCAGACCCACTGGTTAAGATTGTTTGATTGAGTGGGGAATGGCACCTGGAGCCTGGTCAAGTATGTGCAGAATTTGGCATAGAAGAGCTGATCACTAAGGAGAGCCAACAGATTTATAACCGTCCTGTACTAGCCAGAAGGTTGTTACAGACATGTGAAGACAGAGGGTAGTGTTCCACAGCCATCTCTCTTCCAGTCTTCCAGGGTAAACATGGAAGGTGTTGCTTGCACAGTGTATTGGAAGACATTCCTGCCAATGTACTTCAGAAAGAACATAGCATTATAGCACAACTAAACAGATAAGTAGGGAAAATTGTAAGTTCAAGTTAATGTATGTTGGTTTTCCATGACACTTTTGTGAGCCTATGCAGGTTATGTACTTGGACTGTATTTTAAAAGCTGTTTATGTGCTTGACTTTTAGGATTATATTTTGGATGAAGAAAAGATGCTGAAGAGGTTTGGAGTGGTACCATTAGCCCACATCTTTTCAAAGTGTGCTTAAAACTTCAAGCAAAAAGAGGGAAGATGTAATCTTTGCTGCCTTTCAGCCTCTGGCATGAGAAGTTACACAAGTGCTGCTGACTTACATCACTTCAGGCTTTGTAGGAGTCAATGTAAATCAAGCCCTTGAACTCTCCAAAGACTAAACATAAAACAATCATGTAGTTTTATAGGAATAAGAAAACAAATTAAAAATGAACAGCACAATGATAAAGTATGTATTTTTATTATTTTTACTTGCTGTATGAACCAGGAGAACAGGAATATGGATCCAGAGTTTCCTCTAGCCTAATTTTTCAAACTAGAAGGGGGATAAAAGGAAAGAAGAACAGCTGAGGCTGCCCTCAACCTTCACTGCTTCAACCAGACCCTCCTTGATAGTGAGTATAAAATCTAGCAGTGCTCCTCTCCTAGTTGGCTCATCTGCCATTTATATCAAGAACCTATCATCAGTGCACTGGAGGGACCTCCTGGGCTGTGAAGGGCTTGCTGAGGAGGCCTTCCAGCAAATACCTGGGTAGTTAAAATCCCCTATGAGACCCAGGGCCTGTAAGTGTGAGGCTGCAGCAAACCCAAAGTTAAGCGGGAGAGGGGCAAGAGCAAGAGAGCAAGCTGTAATGCCTGATTATATAGATATTTGCAGGAGGATGGGATGGATAATAATATTTGTAATATGTCCAACCCCCTGGGGATTGTCCAGCCCTCTGGTACTCTCTAGTACTGTGGAGGACTTTTATTTACGATAGACACTAATCCACAACCTGTAACACCTTGTTTTGAGGATGATTGGGTTTGTAGTCACAAAGAGCTGAAGTACCTTCAGTCAGAACTATTTCCATCTTACTACAGATCTGTCTAGATTTCTTTGGGGTTGCAGAGGGGATCAGCAATTTGGTATGCTGTACAAACGAGTCTGGTCACTCTGAGTTCATGTGACTGTGTCAGTACCTATGACTGGGCATCTGGATGTGAGCAGGGACACAAGGAGGTGTTCAGACACACAATGAGTCTAAATAACTTCGCTCAGTTAGGGCTTAGATACAAAATTTTTAAGAAGTGAAATGAAAAGTATTTTTATGTTGCAGTTTTTCAGCAAAATCTTGTCCTTAACTTAGAGCTTTGTCTCTTAAGCTTTTCTGCAGTTGTGCCCTTGGGCACTGTAGAACATCCCATCCTGCCTGTGACTCAGGCCAAACATCCGGCTGTCATTTCAACTCAGACCACTCTCTACCCGTGTATGTTTTGGTTATGTCTCTTGTCAAAGGTTCCTTCCTGCATAGCATCTCCCACACAGTTAAAACCCCTCATTCAGGTTCCTGTTTACCTCACATCTGGAGCATTGCTTCTGGTCTGTGGCCTGAAAATGCAGACCTATGAAGTTAATGAGACCTGCTGGATGAAAGACACAAAGCCCCAGTCTCCACACATCTGTCTCCTAGGCCATGATCTAACATCTCTCTGTGGTCCAGTACTCAGCACTGGTGCCCACAGAACTAGCATGGGGACAAGTATTCCTTTGTGTACTGAAGGCATGTAGTGTCTTGTCTTTCTTGTGCCCTGAGTCCTACTCACTCAATCCTGATTTATCTACAGATCTGTCAGCATGTGATTTGGAGTCAGCTTGTGTAAGTTTACTGGATTCCTCTATGAAACAGCACAATTACCTTCAGCATTGCTTCACAGTCTGGATGTAACAGTTTGATAAGACAACATTTCAGAAATGTGAACATTCTGTGTGTGAATAAATGGGCAAACTCCTGACACCTTCTAGGTGTTTTTTATGCAGTTATCTCCTAGAAGTACTAGTTCTGTTTGTTTCTGTGTGCCTTCGTGAACTGAGTGGATATAAAAGTAGATAAGAGCAATGTAGACTTGTGATTGCAGACCACAAGAAAGCTTACTCTAGCTTCCGTTTCAGAAAGATTTAGCAGAAGGCTAAATGTGAACAAAATATGGCCAGCCCTCTTCATTAAAGATAGGAGACTAAGCACAGCAGGAGAGGTTCAAAATACCAGTTCTGAAAGCTCATCTGAGGTGTCTCCTTCTGGCTAAGGTGGAACCCAAAGCCAAGTTGAAATACTCTTTGTTGATTTTCACTGAGCAATGAAAAGCTCTGAAAATGAAAAACTACAAATGAGATGGGCAGCTGCTGCAACTTGTGGAGGAGTTCTGTGATAGTCCAGGGAGAGAAAAGCCACTTTCTTTCTTGGATTAAATGGTAAAAGCCATCAGTGCTGTGGACAGCTCAAAACAGAGAATTTGTTATTCCTGGGGTTTCTGCTCCAAACTGAGTTTGTCATTCATATGACAGCCTGAGGAGTGCAGATCGGCTTCAACAGATTCAAAAGTTCTAATGCAGGCTACAGGGACTTAGGTAAGTGTATGTTATGCTAAAATACATTGGCTGAGGTGTCAGTTTGAGTTCTTGTCAGCACATGAACATTAAATTACATTAACATTTAAATTGCAAAGTCACCTATGAACTTGAGATGTTTCTAACATACCAACATTTAAAACTGTAGTCATTTATATGTAGATTTGGGAGTGTTTCTTGAGCATCTTAACCACTGCTTTCAGACCTAATGTTAAGACACACCCAGTTAAAAACATTGGCTTTGATTTCTCATTGTTGCATTTGCAGAAGGATATGTGTCCTTTAAAATCTTAGGATTCAAAAGCCTCTCTGATTATTAATAATTAATCACTAATTTTAAATGCATTATTTAATAGTAAATCACCGTTTCCTGTTCTGTTGCATACCAGTTAGTCTGCTGCCTGTACTTCATTTGCATTGGGAGCTGGTGAACAGCTCTCGTGCCAACAGTTAAGCCTCTTTGCAAACACCTGATTGAGTTGGAGATGAAGACAGAAAAGTCAGGTTGAAAGTGCTGAGTACCACTGCCAGACAGGATTTTTGTTTCTTGATCCAAATTTAGATTAAAAACCATAGGTAGAAGGAGAAAGTACATTTCCATTTGTTTCCATTCACTCTGCTGCTAGATGAGATGTATCCTACCAAAGTTTCACACAGCTTGGAGAGGTTTGCTTTTAAATGTTACTGCTAAGAATTTCTTTCCTGTTTTTCTTTAGTGAAGAGCACTTTTCTCTCTATTTTTTAAAAGCAATGTGAGATCCTTCAGTAATCTAGTAACATTTATCCACAGGATGATGGTACCAATAGTATATTGGTGGTGTCTAGTGTCTCAGCAGTACTTTTACCAGGCAGCATTAAGAGATACCATCCTGCTTAGAAGGGTCTGTTGTGCAGAAAAGATTTCATTCTTTCCTGAAAAGGAACGTAAATTACGTACAAATTAAGCCCTGCCCTTTTCTGGCTCCCAGCCCAGACACTTAGCTACAAAGGAGCAGGAACAGCAAAAGGACCTGAGCACACATGAACATCTTGGCCTGAGCATACCTGATGCCCTTGTGTTACTGATTGTCCAGCAAGGAGAAGTCTCACCAACTTATTGGACAGGAAGGACTGGGAGAACACCAACACCCAGGACTCTGCCAAGGGTATTTACTATTTCTCTAGCTATTAAAAAAACCTGAAATGTTTTGACTCCTAACTTTTCCTGGGAAGAAATTTCTGTTTCTAATATTTGAAAGGGGAGACCTGAGAGCAGCTTGCTGCGTGCACTGCGTGAGATGCAGAATGCATTAATAAATCAGAACAGCTCCTATAAATTTAGAGAGACAAGGCAGATACTCATTCTGGAAATAAGCATTTTCTTACAGCAATGTGATTCAATTCAAAATTTGCTGATAATTTGATAATGCTTCTCCAATTCCATGAAGCAGATGAATACATTCATCTATTAGTGCTTTTTAAGGAAGAGTTTTCTAGCCAAAGTTTCAAGATTTTCTAAATACAATCTTGGGCTTACTCAAATTTTAAGGAGCTGTTAAGAACAAGTATCCAGATATACAAAAATCATTAAAATAGGGATTTTTGAGTATTTCTTTGTGATAAGCTTGACCTTAGTTCTCAATGCAGTATATAAAAGGATGTCTTCTCACAGAAGACATGGCAAAGTAATTTAATATGGCTTAAAGCTACTGCATAGCATGCTCTAGAGATGCAGATCTGAATTTCCTTGATTGAACAGCAAAACATACTTGGGTTAGTTTTATGATGTTAGTTCTAATTTAATTGTTGTTTGGAATTGTGGAGTATTTTTCACTTTGGAAATGCCTGGATATTTTTTGGCATAAGGAGCTTGTGTTTTCCACTGTCCTGTCACTCAGCTCGTGGAATTCACTGAGCTGAAAAAAATGTATGACAGCATGAAGAGTCTGGTGCTGATTTCCCTGGGTCTGAAATCCAAAAGGCAACATAACAAAAGACAAAAAATGTCACAAAATTATGAAAAATTAGGCAATGGCCAAAATAGTCTCTAACTTTGTGTACCATGGACTGCATTTTTTGCTGCTTTTCGAGTTATTTTTTGGTGTTGCCACCCCAAAAGTGATGCAGCTGACAGTTACCAGTCATGCCCAGTTTCTGCATAGTCTCTGCTGAACCCTGGTGTAAATGACTGAGCAAACCATGGTTGATTACCTGTGCCCAGCTAGTGGAAGATGATGTACTGTCATGTGAGGGCACATTGCTATGGGGACTCACTTCAGCTATGAGAAAACCATAAGAATCTGCAGGAAATGGGTCTGTATTCCTACATTAGACCCACAGGCACCCAGTTTGGCTTAATTGGACAGATTCCAGATGTATTTATCCTGGATTTCTATTTGGGGATTTAAGAGCCTACATCCTGATGTGCAAAAGCCATACAAGGAATCATGACAAGAGGGGCTGTCTCTGGGGGAAAACGAACTGGACTAATGTATCAGGATATATTGTGACCTGGAATGCCAGACATTTTAACTGGAAAATACAAGGGAATTTCTAAAGAAAAGTGATTATTGTGGAATAAACTCATTTTAAAGACAGAACAAAGTGTACAGGTGGGTAACTATCACAGAAGGATACTTTAATCAGTACATGAATTCAAAGGGAAGAATGGCTTCTCTCTTCTGTTCCTTGTCAGTTCAGCTGTATATGAGAACAGTATGGACATAAGTTAGTAAGAGGTAGACTGAAAGCTGAATGTCTTTAGTGTGTAATCAGAAAAGTTTGGTGACAAAAGTGAAGAACTGGGGACCTAAATGTGAAATAAAGTGGATTTTAAAAGTAGGATCAATCCTTTCTTATATTCCTTATGATTTTTTTCCCTGAGTGGTGGGATAACATCTCTTTGGTATTAATGTATCAGAAGTCAGCGAGTTCTCAAGGATAAAACATTTGGTACACCAAGCATTCAAAACTTTAATCAGACCTGTCAAGGGTAGGTAAGTAAAATGTCTCTAAAATTCTGTGATTTCACTACTGTATAATAAGAGACCTGTGGGTGTGAGTAAAGGAGTAAATCTTAGAATATAAAAGTACTCAGACTCATTACTCATTGTATATGAAAACCTCACCAACAAAAATTAGGAGTTTATACATTTTAAACATGTTAAGGTAATTAAAAAATGTATAAATAGAAACAGTATAGTCACAAAAGGAGCACTGTAACCTGGAAGTTACTGGAATGACCCAGATCTCACAGGATTATGCAGGAGTTTTCAAGAGATCTTCTGTCTTCCAGTCGTGATGCAAGAAGGATCCACAGAAGAGCTCCACAGCAGCCCACCATGTGAAGGCAAACTAAAAGAGCACGCTGGACCACTGGTGAACAGAAACAGAAAGACATTGGTGACAGGAGGTGGAGGCTACCTGGGCTACAATCTGGGATGTGCTCTTGTTAGGTCAGGAATTGCTGTTGTTCTGTTTGACATACGGAAACCTAAATGGGACATTCCAAGTGGAGCAGAGTTTTTCGAGGTATGTTGAAATTGCATATTTAACACCTGTGAAATACAAGCTGGGAGTGTGTCAAGACAGGCAAGCATTGACTGTCCAGTATCCTTTCCAGCACAAGAAGGAAGGGCCATCAGGTGAAATGAGGAGGAGTCATTTCAGTACAAAAAGAAGTTATTTTTTTATCCAATGGGTATAAGGCATGTACAAAGCCTTGCCAAAAGATTTAGTTCCACTGGAGGTAACTAAATGGGTAAGAAAAAATAGGCTAAAGAAATCATCTGAATGAAAATACTTGGAGACTGGAAGAGTATTCTGGGGGGGAAGTGTCATATATGCTTGTCCTGTGCCTGCTTTTCATAGGGCACCCATTTGTGTGCATTCATTCCTTTTGAATTTATTATGTCTGCCAATGAGGGGTATGAAAGAGATCTCTAATACATGATAGCTTGCAGCGTTCTGTGCAGGACGCATCCCCTCTAATCCCTGATGTGGGGAGCACCAACTCCTCATACCTGCTTCCACCCACTCATGTTTGGGTATCTGGGTGTGCAAGGGCATGCAAGCACCTTCTGCACACTCCAGTCATCTGGCACAAGTTCTAGCTAGACACAGGGTATCATTCAGCTGATCTTGTCTGAGCACTTGGCTTAAGAGCTCCTTGACACCGTCATAAGAACTATGAAGTTGATGGCAAAGCTAAAAGTGATGATGGGATCTTTGTCCCAGGGGTTATCAAGGTGATGCCAGTTTTTCTCCTGGCTACATCACCAGGTGGGAGAAGGGGGAAGGGAGGCAAAGTGGAATATGGCACTGCTTGGCATGGCTGTGAAGTGGGCAGAATACCAGGCTGAGCAGATCTTTTGTTTGACCTGGGATGGTTGTTCTTAAATTCAAATTCATAAACAGCTTTCAGAGAATATGGAAGAGAGAGAAAGTATTACTGAAGAATCATTAAAAAACCATAAGCTTGATTTGTCAATGGTATAAATCCACATAATTTGATTTAAGCTGATGGATGATGGCAATTTACATTTTCTAAGGGAGACCTGAGATCTAATAAACAATCTTCTGAGAACAAGGGGGGGTTTATAATTCAATTTTAAAAGAGTAAGTATTACAAAATATTGGTGAATTGCCTAGAAAATGAAACTACAGAGTCCTATTAAATGAAGTCATAAATCACTTCAGAGCTCTGAGCCCTGATCGGTGATTTGCTGATTGCTAATACTGTTTATACGTGGTTGAAGGTAGGAGTGGAATTCAGATGTGTCTGTGAAATACTTTGGCAACCTCAGAAGAAAAATAATGGGAATTAAAGACTGCTTAGATTACCTCTTAATATTACTTCCAGATATTTCTTACGTGATTATTCTATTGATTCCATTACAGTAAATTAACCAATGCCTACTATTTTGACATATAATGCTGAAAAGAAAGGTGTTATATTTGTCTTGGTATCTCTATGTTTGTAGGCTATCATTCATGTAGTGTTACCTGGGATACAAAAATGCAATTTAACATTCTAGACACATAGCATTTGATACTAGATACAGTGTGTTTGTGTTTAATACAGCAGTATAGTGCAGTTCATGCCATGCAATTGCAATACACTGATGTATGCTGATATCCTTTCAAATGCATAGGGTGTATGCTCTTTGGGTTTAATGTTGTACAAAACTGTAACTAAATTTATCATCTAGTGTGCATAAAATAAAGCTTAGATGGGCAAGGAGACCTTTGTCCACTTTGCACAAGGTGGATGTTTACATTCTAAGAGAAGGGGTTCTCTTGTTTGGTGATTCCATGGTAAACAGCTCAGCCCTTCCTGCTCTGATTTATTGTCCTTGGGGCTTGATTCTCCAGCTCTGAAGCAGAAGCTGCTCCCATTCAAGTCAAACAAGTTTTGCCAGCCTGCAGGCTGCAGGACTAAGTATGAAAATACGCATTATAATTGAAGACAACAAGAGTCGTATTTGTTTTGCAATAAAATGCTGACAAAATTCTTACTCACGGGTTTTTCTTCATGTCTATAATGTTTTATTTAATGACAGATAAGTGTTGTGAAAAGCAGATCAACATTACTATAGATTTTCCTTAATAGTCATAGTTAATACTAATTCTTTAGAACTCTACCAGCCAAAAATCCATTCTTTTCTCCTTTTACAGGGTGATGTGAGAGATTACAAAGCAGTGTTCAAAGCATGTGAAGGGGTTGACTGTATTTTCCATGTGGCTGCATGTGGCATGTCAGGATTAGAACAAGCAAGTACAATTTTTCCTAACTTTTTCCTGTGTTACTTTTGTGAAAGCAGAGCTTTGCCTGCATGAATGTAATTATAGGATAGTTATGTAAGACAGAAATTAGTTATAAAAGTCAGCTCATCTACACAGGCAACAAGGGAGGTATCCCTTAAATAATAAAGCATGAAAGTAATGTGCTACACAAAATACTCTGGAGAAATGAGATCATAGATGTAAAAGCTTGGATAAGAATGCAAATCCTTCTTCCTTGATCTGAAGAATTGTGACAGTATTGCTGTAGGAATAATATCTGTGGATTGTCCTGTGAACACATAAATCACAAAGAAACAGACCAGCAGCTCAGTAGCGTTATGCTAAGTAACAATGATACTCAGAGAGGGTGTTATCAAAAGAAGTCATGAAACTACTAATTTATTTCCAGGAACGGGACAGATTGCCACTGGAACAAGAACTTGTTGAAAACCTAAGGGAGCATAAACCCAACCAATAATTCCCAACTTTTTGATCATGGATTACCTATGATGTGACCAAACAAAAATGAAGCGTTGTCATTTCTTTTCAGATGCATTTTATCTTTAATTTTTCCACTTGACCTGTTCACATACTGAACACCACCATACCAATGAGAGCTGCTGGAAATCACTGTATGTCAGAAGAACAGAGAACTGTAACACATACCACCCAAAACAGTCACAGCTGGTTGAGATCTGGCAATTTTAACAATTGTATTGTGAATGTGAGTTGTTCAATTAATTAGGTGTTGTGCAAACTCTGTTTCTAGCTTCAAAAGAAAGATCAGATTGAATCCATAAACGTTGGAGGCACGAAAATAATAATTGATGGTATGTACCTGGATTTTTCTTTCTTTGCATCTGAGACAAACATGAATGAAACCCCCTTCTAACTGGATGGTTCCTGTGTTGATAGTAAAATTAGGCTCTTCTCTCTCCCCTTTCAGAGTGTGATATAAAGCTAGCAGTACCAGTCCCCTAATAGATCTGCTACTGGATTGAATTTGGGATAGGTTTTTAACCTGGACTTTATCTGCTGGTGGACCAACATGAACTCTCCTCCATGTACTGGTTACTTTTCCCCTGTTACTCCATGTGATTTCATCACAGAGAGATTGTATTGTTTGTTGTGGTGTAAATATTTGGTAACAGGAGCCATAGGTGTGCTATTAGCACATGAATAGAGGCAATTTTCTGTGCTTTCTGATCATCTTGACTGTGATCCCAATTTATTATATACTAATTTTTAGCTTCTGTGTCTGGAAAACATTAGTTGATTTCTTTCTGTATATTTAGTTCCAGAAGGATCATTTCAAAAGTGTAAATACCAAAGCTACATGGCAAGTTAAACTCTAAATGAGTTAGAGAAGGAGTTGCCACATATTCCCTCCTTCTTACTCCAACCTCTGAACCCACAGGAACATCCCATGTCAAACTTCCATAGGCTCCCAACAAAGAAGGAATCTGGGAGGAGCATGGACCTGTTAATCTACTTTTTAATAATAGATTTTGTTATTGTGTTTTGTTCCAAGTATTTACAACACACTCATTACATTCATTATTTTCAAAATAAGCCCATGAGCCAACTGGGCTGAGTGCTCTGTAGATTCTACAGATTCCTGACTTTGAATATTAATTCACTGAAACTTTAGGAACATTGTTAAAGCAAAAGGAAGTTTCTGTTATTCAAGTTTGCAGTGACTTATGTGCAGCAGAATTTAGACATAACATCTTAACACCCAACTGGAATCCATAATTAGACTTTGTTTTGTAAATAATATTAATTTCAGTTGGTTTTAAGGTACTGATTATACACTAACAGCCTGTGTTTCCTGCTAACATGTCATTTGTCACCTATGAACAGATTGAGACAAGCGCAGTTGGGTCACACAGAGGAGAGAGCTGGCACATCTTAGATGGCTTCAGTTACTTGCAAAAGCATCCATAAGACTGCCTACTGCTCACTCCTAAAAGAAGGCAAAACATTTGAGCTGCCTTCCAATACATGAAGGGATCCCACAGGAAGGCTGCTGAGGGACTTTTCATAAGGGTGTCTAGAGACAGGACGAGGGGGAATGGTTTGAAGCTGAGGGAGAGCAGGGTTAGACTGGAGCTTAGGAAGAAGTTCTTCAGTAGGAGAGTGGTAAGACTCTGGAATAGGCTGCCCAGGGAGGCTGTGGATGCCTTCTCGCTGGAGGTGTTCAAGGCCAGGCTGGATGAGTCCTTGAGCAGCTGAGTCTAGTTGAGAGGTGTCCCTACCTATGGCAGGGAGGTTGGAGCAATCCTCTCTAAGGTGCCTTCCAGCCTGAGCCATTCTATGATTCAATGATTCTATGAATAGTGGTCCACAGACAGGCTGCTCTCTACAGTACTACCCCTACAGAATGAAGCAGGGAGTTCTCAGTTTGATCACAAGAAATGTTTGTGCTCATCTCCTTTTTATTCAGTTTGTAAAATGAACATCTTTTCAGAAACATTTCTGAGATAAAGCAGGAATTTCACACACCCCCACACCAAGATAATTCCTCTGCACAGCTGATGACTACCATCCAGTGGTGATATGATAGTTGCAGGTACCTAATCATGAAATGTGTGGTGACCACAACATGTAGTGTTTACATAGTAGGCATTTGGGATGACAAACTCCAGCTGAATGAAAGATAACATTATATTAAATGCTAAGTTAATGTTAAATTTAAAGTATTAACTCTGCTATACAAGTAATGATGGTTTACAAAAGGAGAAGCTGTTCATGTGTTGTTTCTCACTCTTTGTATTAAAATGATTTATTTTCTATACCCTTTTAGTCTGCAAACAAAGGAATATCCCTAGACTAATCTATACCAGTACAGTGAATGTTGTATTTGGAGGGAATCCTATTGAAGAAGGAGATGAAGAAACTGTACCATATTTTCCACTGGAAAAGGTACTTTATTCATGTGATGAACCCTAGATAAGACTGGCTGCTACTCTGTTGGTGCCTCCTGAGATACTGAGCTGGAGATGTCAGTTTCTGCACAGCACCTCAGACTTCTGAGAAAGCATTTCAGGAATTTACAGTTAGTTGTATGTGGATGAGCCCTAAGCATGTGTTTTATCTAATGGTTATCATGCAGTAGTGAGCAGTAGAGGTAGATGGGGCACAGAGGGAGGTGGAGAGGTGGATGAAACTACCTGAGAGCAGAAAAACTTTCCATGGTGAGATTTTTAGGTGTCTTTTCAAAACATAAAGGCTGGTCACACAAAGTTCAACAGATACATAAATAGCCTTGTGTGGATGAGTCATCACTAAACCAGCCTGTGAGAACTGTATTCAGAATTATAGTGTTTAAATACTTGAGTGCAATTATTAAAGATGCAGCTGGGAGGGCATTATTTATGACTTCTCAAACAGCTTCAGCAAGAGAGTGAAACAATTTGAGGAAAGTTGGAATTTTCAATTTCATATTTAACCTATTGCTTTAAAAGTAATTTTCCAATTCAAAATGGATGGGGTTTTTTTTTCAAACCAAAATTACCTGACCCACCAGAACATTTGGGTTGATATTAATTTTTTCAGTAGATACTGGTGGACTTAAATTCAGTCTGAAGCTAAGCTTGTGCAATTAAAATGTAAGTCTGATATGTAGTTATGTATAATGTGTAAGTCTTTGTCAGGTAAAATGTAAGTCTGATATATAGATCTGTATATGTCTTTGTCATAAAGGAAGTATATACATACTATATCATGTCGTTATTACATATCTTGTCATGTTTGGTTTTACTCAACTGATGTCTACAAGCTGGCTAGATTTAAATGTAATCAGACATAAACAGTAACTTTGCCTTTACAGATGCAATGATGAGATTAAAATTATCATATTCTGCCTTTCTTTGTAGCAATTTAATCATTATTCTAGAACAAAGGCAATTGCAGACCAAATGATTCTTGCTGCTAATGGAACTTTGCTCAAAGGTACATATAAATCTTCTGGGGTTTTCCTATTAGTAGTAGTGCTAATGGGTAGCCTGTTCTCAGGTTACTCATTTATCAATAAGTAGTACCTTTTAAATTAACTGAATTTAGTTAACAATACATGTCAGCATATGTTGATAGCAAAGCTATCTGAGAATCACATTTTGTTCTCTCTCCAAGGAGGGGGTAAGCTCCACACTTGTGTGCTTCGTCCACCAGGCATATATGGACCCGAAGAGCAGCGGCACCTGCCACGAGTAGCCGTATGTGTTATGTAGTCAGCTCTGGAGGACACTACAAGTAGTTGTAAGGGCATAGCACAAGTGGAAGTATCACTATTACAGTTGTTAACAATTCCTCTGGGAAGACTGTTGTGAAAGCTTGGTGACAGGGCACAACAAATAGCATGATGTGAGCACTGCAGAAATGGCAAGGCTCAAGCTGTGCTTTTACTGATTTACAGACTGCATCAGGTTGGAAGGGACCCTTAAAGGTCATCTTGTCCAACCCCCCCTGCAGTGAGAAATGCCATGGTAATGGAAATGTTGTCTTTTAAATAGACACTTGAGTTTCATCCAGATACTCTAACGTCACCGTATTTTAACACTGTGTATCAGTGCAACAGCCCTGGGTTTATAAAACCACCAAGTAGTTGTTTGGCCTTGTGCTGTAATTACACACAAATACAGCAAATTCCAAATATTCATCTTAGCAAAAATGAGTGCATCATACTGCATCATAAAGGGAAAACGTAGCTCTTTCACATTTTCTGTTTCTACAGGTCAATATCCAGCGGAGATTGTATAACTTCAAGTTTGGGAATCACAAAGTTCAGATGAACTGGGTCCACATAGGAAATCTAGTGCAAGCTCACTTACTAGCTGCTGAGGCTCTCACCTCTGAGAAGCATTATGTAGCTGTAAGTAAACAATATGAACATTGTGTGCCAGTAGATTTAGCTCTCAAATAGGTTTAATTTTTGGCTGTTTTGAGACTAAAGATTCTCCAAAAGGTTGTGTGCTAAATGCTCCAAAATGGCATGTGGCTCCACAAGCACATGGGCAGTGCAAATGCAAATACACTCTGCTACTATCTTCATGCTGGTGGTTTTTCTGTTTTGGAAATACAGTATTTCCTGTTTGATTAAGGGAAATCCTATTTTAGTATTTCTAACCAAGTTGATATATTCACCATCACACAAATCTATATAGCCTGTTATTATTTTGAGAATAGATTCTGATTCTAGATGCCACATTCTGAGGCACTCCAGTTTAATTTTCAGGGTTGAAAATTCCAAAAAGAGATCTACAAAATGAATGTACAGTTTAAACAGGTTTTCCCTTCTCTTCTGCTGGTCCTAATTGCAACAACAGCCTGAGGACTGTGAAGCATTACAGAACTGACAGTCTTGCAGCAGCTGCTACTTTCACAGTTCATGAAGGCTCCAGCTTCATTTATATTGGTAGGAACATACAGACAGCAGGTACAGATACATCTGAACATCCCTCTCTGTGATGTCAACTAGTTAAGTGCTTGGAAGCTCCAATGCTGTTCTAGAATGATGTAATGCCCAGCCTCCCAGGGTCTGAGTGGTTGCTCAGGTGTTCATAGTGCTCCACAGTTGGACAGACTCCTCATCCAGAGCATAGCTGTCAAGGAAGTATTGTCTGCACATTTATAAGGCTGGAGGAAGACAGACTGGGAAGTCAAAATTGGATTAGGCACTCTGACATGTCCCATGGAATGTATATTTGGAGTTTGTTTTAATCAGAAAATTAGCTAGAGTTAGAACTTCACCTCAAAAACCTGTGTTTATTAAATGCTATTGATGCTGTCATTTATGTTGAACTCATGAAGATAGCTCTGTCCCCTGCACATTATGCCCATGCACTTAGTGCCCTAACTGTTGGATTACTACAGAGTGAAATCAAAGTCTGACCTACATTACACCATAGTCAATGATGATCATTTCTACTACCATCCAAAAGTATGAGGAATGTTCGAGATCACAGTGGAGTCCTGTGAAGGCAGTTTGCTGAGCTGATTTGCATGCATTCACCAGAAGCATGCTGGTGTCTTACCCACAAAATCCAGACAGATATGTAGGTATGAGAAAGAAAATGCCATCCCCTGTAGAATGTTTTGCTAATTGTTTTTCTCTGCTTCTTGAACAGAGTGGTCAGGCGTACTACATACACGACGGTGAGAACGTCATCTTCTCGGAGTGGATAGTCCCTCTGGTGTGTAGTGCTCATGAATGTAGCTGCAATGCACTCCGAGGGCCCCAGTCACAGCCTTAACTAAATGCAATTCAGTGCATGTTAACTACTGAATTATTTAACGTTGAAGTCAGTCCTGTTCTCCCTGCATATCCTAACGTTCCACTGGCTTTAAATGAAGATTTGGATATGCGTAACTGGAATTTGGCCTTTACTGTTGTGAGAGAATTTAGCTGAGAGGTATGGAACAGCAGCATTTCTGTACCATGAGCTTGCAGTGCATGAAAAGTTGTACTATTAGCATCTGGTAGCTTTTGTAACCATTGTTTATTTCTTTGTTCTGCCATCAAGTGCAGCATTTAAAGGAAGCCCTTTTAGAATCGTATCTTAAAAGCTTAAAAAGAGGCAACTTTTTTTTTCCATTTTCATGCTTTGCTGACACCAAATATTCTGTTGTTTTTTTCCTTGTATGCCCCTTCTAGTTTGAAAAATTAGGCTACAGGAAACCCTGGATCCATATTCCTGTTCTCCTGGTTCATATAGCAGGTAAAAGTAATAAAAATACAGACTTAACCATTGTGCTATTAATTTTTTAACTTGTTTTCTTATGCCTGTGAAACTGTATTATTGTTTTATATAATGCAGGGACTCAAACTGTAGGAACTGTGTAACTTCAAATTATTCTAGTTAATATTAATGTCAAGGGCAAGTGGCAGAAGGACAGAGCCAGGCTCTGCTTAGTGATGTCCAGCGATAGGACAAGGGGCAGTAGGTGCTAGCTGAAGCAGAGGATGTTCCACATGAACATAAGGAAGAACTTTTTCAATGTGAGGATGACAGAGCCCCAGAGCACACAGAGGGGTTGTGGAGTCTCCTCTGGAGACATTCAAACCCACCTGGATGCATTCCTGTGTGATCCTGCATTGAACTGGATGATCTTTTCAGGTCCCTTCCAACCCCTAACATTCTGTGATTCTGTGTGCAATAATAATCCCTTATGCCATTTGGCATTAATGACACTAGACAAAAGCTATTAATAAATTCAGTCCCTCAGGTACTTCATAAATTAAACAATGCCTTCTACCACCTCAATAACATCCTCTGGTATCAGTAGGAATTACAGGATGTGCAATGTCAGCATTATCTCAGTTTATTGTTATCCATCTGTCTCATTAAGTAACTTTCCTGTTTCACAGCTACTGTGATGGAGTATCTGCACCTGATACTAAAGCCATTTTTTAGCTTTACCCCTTTCTTGACAAGGAATGAGGTAAATACATATCTCTATATATGGGTATTTTCATCCAAGTTCTAGAAAATAAGTTATTAAGGTCACTTCTGTAACTGTCCTTTTGGATTTTAGGTGTGGAATGTTACTGTAACTCACACTTTCCGAATAGACAAGGCAAGAAAACAGCTTGGTTACAATCCAAAGAAATTCTCATTTGCTGATTCTGTGGATCATTACCTGAAAACAAGACCTGCTTGCCAAGAAGATCACACACTCCTTAAAGGGATCTTTGCTTTTGGCATTTTGTTGAGTTTGATCATTCTTTCTTTCTTCTAAAACAACTACCCACCTGTTTCAGAAAACTGGGTTTTGCTTTGGAGTATTAATGATCTGGTCATAGTACGTTCCTCAAAAGTATGGATGTTTTCTTCATGATGATGATGCTAATGATGGCATCTTTCTGGAGACTGAAAATACAGGACACATCAGGAACTATTTGCAAAGGACAATGCAGTATCAGAAGATGGAATGGGTTGTCCAGGAAGGTGGTTGAGGCCCCGTCCCTGGAGATGTTTAAGCCCAGGCTGGATGAGGCTCTGGCCAGCCTGATCTAGTGTGGGGTGTCCCTGCCCATGGCAGGGGGGTTGGAACTAGATGATCCTTGTTGACCCTTCCAGCCCTGACTGATACTATGATCAAAGGAGTTCACTCCTAACATATGCAGGAATAGTTGTAATGGCTCTTCTTTAATGGATTGCTTCCTGTTGGGAATGATTTTCTTAAAATGATCATTCAGGAGGGTAAGAAATTAGAAGAGGAGGACCCATTGTAGGACTGCTGTGTTGTAACAGGTCCAGTAGCTCCAATGAAGGAAAAGCTGACCAAACAATTCCTCTGATGAAGCCACTGCTCCAGCTACTGTGTGTCAGTATGAGGAATTATGAAGACCTGGGAAATAGCACCAAAGATACAAAACATAAATAGGAGTAACAGGTGGTGAGAGGACTGAAAATTATACTTATACTTTTACTTATGTAAAAATGTAATTAATAACCTTAGGTGTGTTTGTAAAGCAAATATTCTTGTAAAGCAAATGTTCTTTCAATGCCATAATAAAAAATGACTGAACCAAACTCTGTAATTAAGCAGCCAGGGGGATCGGGGAGGGAGGGCACATAAGACCTGGGAGTTCAGCAAACTGTTTCTGCTACCTTGTCTTGTAAATGAAGGCAAATCCATAACCCCATAGCAGGCACACTGTGCATTCAGAGAACTACCATGTCAGGGGGAGCAGCCAAGCTGACCACGAAGACCCAAGTGAGGGCCCAGCATTTCTCATCTCCCTTTCTTAAGATTTACATACCTCAGCTGGACAGCCTAAGCCACACATGCTGCACATGTACTACACATACATGTACCATGTGTAGCCCAGATGGCTTTTCATAAGACTACTTGTCACAAGGATTTTCTCAGGGAGCAGCTGCTCCCTCTCTTGCACTGCATGTGGATCAGGAGAACTGGACTGGACAGGGTGGGTCACAGAAAAGAGTGATGGAAAAGTTTTGCCATCTGACTGTCTCTAGTCTGTGTTTTTCTTATCTCTCTGTTACATTTTACAGGATCTTTGAGAACCGACTCTCACAGCATTCTTAAATCTACAGGGTACACAGGAGAGCTAACAGCACACCTACAAGCTAAAACATTATAGGTAAAGGACAGCATACAGTGACAGGAGAATGTGTGAGCAACCACTACTACTGCAGCTGACATGAGCAAAGATTTGTTTCACTCTGTTTTCCTTTCCTTTAAACAGTTCTGGGTGCAGTGGGTCTGGATTTGCATTTGGAAATTGTCCTTTGTCCATACCAACTGAGCTCATGCTGTACATCTTCACTGGGGCACTGCTCAGCCCTCTCTCCTATTCCTGACTACCTGTTGTTGGAGAAGTTAGAGATACTCAGTATTTATGACACTTTTATCCAAGTTTTATTAAAACTAGTTAAGTTCACACTTTGCCAGCCCAGAGGTGGAGCTGACAGACAGACAAGCAGGCACCGTAGGAGGTGCTGCATAAGCCTCCTTTCTCTAGAAATGCAGAACAGAGAACCACGAGTGTAAAGTTACTTCCCTGCGTGAGCATTTTAACTGCATGCAAACACTCCATTTGCTTTTGAATTAGTTATTTATGAACCTTTCATATATTGCTTTTATTAGACTAATAGCTCAGGACTGCATCCCAGATTCCAGCAACACTTTTCAGAAGAGACATCAGGCAGCTGAGTGCAGCCCAGCAGAAGCACAGGCTGTGGCCTTTTCTGGATGCTCCTCAGTGAGAACTAACCAAGGAATCCTCTGGCTTTGCAGGTGTGAGTCCCCACAGAGCTCCACCATTCTCATCCTGTAACACCAAACCTCTGTTATTTCAGGTAAGATGTGATATATGTTCTAAGAGTAGTGATTAGTACTAAGTGGCTTTGTTAAGCTGATTTATCTTTATTACAAATTCAGTATTTAAAGCTTTAAGACAACTTTGATGCTCAGTCTGGAATAGCTAGCTGTCCCCAGCCTTCACTGGATATTGTTGGAGTTACTTACGCTCCACCATAACTACAAGTGTGTCTTTAAATGATTAAAATTTAATATGAACATTCAGACATGGCACACCTATAAAGGAGGAGATAAAGGTGTTCAGAGTTTAAAGGGTTTTGCCTGGGATGGCTAGTTCTGGAATTCTGCAGCTCCTGATGTTTTTCACATCCTCCCAGGCACGAGAGACCACAGAGCCAAACAGAGACCCGCTGCCGGCTCAGGAGGGCAGGGACCTTAGTGCCTATTTGTTTGTATTTGCACTCTGGGGACTCTGGCTGTTTTGCAAGTGTTTCTGATGCTTGGCATCTCTCCGAGCCATGTCCTGCCACCAGCTGTCCAACCGGTGATCAAGAGATGGTGTATTTTTCCTGAACAACCTGTTCAACAGGTATCTCGGTGTGGACAGAGCCCTAGCCACTGACGGGATGCTTTCGTGCAGTGGTCACGGCTGTATGAAGACACAAGGAGGTAAGAGCCACCACAGGATGCTCTGGGAAACCAGGAATGCTGTGGGGTGCTCTGGGATCCAAGGAATGCTGTGGGATGCTATGGGATCTCAGGGATGCTCTGCAAACCCAGGAATGCTATAGGATGCTATGAGATTCCAGGGATGAGATTCCAGGGATACTATGTGAACTCAGGAATGCTCTGGGACCCAAGGGATGCTCAGGGAACCTAGGGATCGATGTTCTGGGAACCCAGGAATGCTATGGGATGGTATGGGATTTCAGGGAATGCTATGGGATCTCAGGGATGCTGTTGGCTCCCAAGGACGCTGCAAGATGAGTGGGGCTTAAGGCAGCTGTGGGACCCCAAGCAGGGCTGTGGGAGGAGCCAGGGTCGCAAGGGGTCTGTGGGACCTCGGGAGAGCAGTGGGAGGCCAGCGGTGTTGCAGGACCCTAAGGAGCCCGGTCTGACACATGTGCGGGGCCGGCCGGGGCTGTGTAACGGGACCCGCGGCGATGGTGAGCGTCCCGCGGTGCGGCGGAAACTCTGGGTGCCGCCTCCTCCCCCCCGGCCTGGCCGGGCCCGCAGCCGCCCAACCGCCCTGGCGCAGCGGGAGGGTTGTGTGGGGAACAGCCCAAACGGTCCGTGCCCGTGCCCGTGCCCGTGCCCGCGCCCGGAGCCGGCCCGCCCCGGCGGTGAGGAGGGCAGGGGCCGCCGACCGGAGCACAGGTTCCCTTGGCTCCCGGCCCCGCGTTCCCCTGGCAGATTTGCATGGGAGATGCGGGAGCTCGGGTGACTCTTAATCTTTTATTGCGGCACAGGGAAGCGAAATGGGTAAGGGAGGAAAGCGGCAGCCGCAGCCTCTAGAAGGCCTCGTCTGGCAGTGCTCAACCTTTGACCCTTGCATAGATGAGAGCGGATCTCCACGGTTAAGAAATAAACGATTCACTGTTGCTTTTTTCTTAGCGGATTTACCGACCTTTTCTCTCGCATAGCAATTATTTTATTGCTGCTCCCCTGGAAAGCGAGGGATTTGATACCTGCCCTGTTCTCTGATACACCTTCTAAAGTTATAAGGATTTGGCGTTCCTCTTCCCTTCTGAAATCCTCCTGTGGCTCAGCTCCATCCACCACCACCAATAAACCCACAGCACGGTCTTCATTTACACCCAGCTGCAGGGGTCGAAAATACCACCTCTACCTGATGCCTGTGTTAGGCCAGGGACAAGTGGAAGAAGCATGAGAAACCTCTTTTGCTCCAGGGGACATTTTGTGCTGCTGCTGTTCTGCTTGGCCCTTGCTTGTTTCCTAGGAAGTTAAATGCAGTTTGTTCATCTTTAGAGTTTTCCTGACAGTTGAAGATTTCAGATTCAGGTGTGGCCTCTGGGTCCCATCTGACCCCTAAAAGGCCATTTCTGACCTTGTGACACAGATCAGAAGGAATCAAATGAAGACCAGCATTTCACATAGGCAGCAACCTCTCTTCCCTAATAAAAACCCCATGGCCTTTATCATTATTCTGATTGTGCCTCATATATAGAAAATATTTGAGTCTATGTCCTTTACATTAGGGACCTTCTTTATTAGATCTCTAGTGGCATGGTGGTGTGTGTGTGTGGGGGGGTGTGGTTAAGTTTATTCTGTTTAATCTACAACATGCCACCTTTGATACTGGTTTCCAGGCTGCTGCCTTTAGTAATGTATACAGACAGCTTAAACATTTGCAAAATCTGAGAATTACAATTCAACAAAGAATTGAGCAGAAAAATTAGTCTTTTAAAAGAAACCCTTCCAATCTGGAAAGTTTGGAGTTAGTGTTTTGCTTTCATCTTTCTCTCCCTTAAACAGGTTGCATTAAAGTAAAGCTTTGCCGCTGCGAATAGAGCTCGTTAACATGAAAGTCACTGGAATTGTCTGTGTCCAGGAGTGCTATGGGGCAATTTTCAACATGGAGGAAAAATTGTTGCATGTGTCTGGTAACGGAAGACAGTATTTCACTGACAGAAAACTCATCGTGAGCGGAATAGCGACCCTCTGGCACCAAACCTCCGACTCCCAAGAGAAGGAAAATGGTGCAAAAAGTATGAAAGCAGTGGTGACAGGAGGTGGAGGCTACTTTGGATACAAACTGGGGTGTGCTCTTGCCAGCGCGGGAGCTTCAGTTGTGCTGTATGACATACACAAGCCCATCTGGGAAATCCCTAATGGAATAGTGTGTATCCAGGTATGATAAATGCTGTTCTCACAACAGTAAATGCTTGTTCATTTGCCCTTTTCCATAATGTCTTATCAGTTTTCACTGAATCCAAATACCCCACAGGATTTGTGGTCAACTGATTTTAGTATATCTGAAATAAGTAAAACAATGAAACCTGTAATGTGTAGCACAGAGCAGCCATTTCATCTCTAGGCCATGAAGTGCTTCTCAGGGCCCAGCCACCACCCTCATCTGTGCCTTAGCTTAATCCACTGTAAAATAAACACAGGTTTTATGAAGCTTAATGAATGTTTTTAAAGTCTTTTGAGTTCTATGGAAGAAAAGCAGGATCATCAGTAAGTACTAAAACAGGCTTAGTTTTCAGTCCTGAGATGTACAGTGAGTACAAGTATATGTACACATGCCTCTGTGCTAACCCACTGGATGACAAATGCTAACCTGCAGCTTTGATTTCAAGTTCAAATATGTTTTCTTATGTATTACAGGCAGATGTCAGGGATTATGATGCCATATTTGCAGCCTGTGAAGGGGCTGATTGTGTGTTTCATGTAGCTTCATATGGAATGTCAGGAAGAGAGCAAGTGAGTCCAGATCGTTTTGGCATGCTGTTTTGGTAGATTGCTCTGTGCAAACTGCTGTGCTAGCTGCAAGCTGTCTGCTTACAGCACTGTTTTCCTAGCTGTGAAATTATTTCCTCTTCATTAAAAGCTCCACCAGAAGGGTTTTTGAAGTTGAAATGGCATTGAAGAGTTCTGAAATAACTCTGAGGACAAAAAGAAAGACAAGGGAGGCTGGGTCCCTCCAAAACCCTTACACCTCAGAGTTCCATGGGAAAGGACAGGATCAAGGAATAAAACCTGAACTAAATTATAAATCACTTTATGCAACTAAATTATACCAACAGCTGTGTCCCAAGTCTTACTTGTTTGCCATAAGTGGGTAAAAAGCTGTAAGGGTGTACTCTAGGACTCTAAGCCACAATTTTCATGATCAGAGTCACAAACACCCCCCTCCTCACCATATTTAGTAAAAGGAACTTCAGAAATTACCTTAGCTGGGGGTAGAACAGCTCAATCAAAGATGCTTGCAGCTGAGCAGTGCATACTTGGAATTGCTCTGGGTAGAAGCAGCTAGTCACTGAAGTGCTAGTGAAACATGGATATTTAACATACTGCTGCAAGGCCTTTAACAACTGAAAATGGATGTTCAGAAGCACCACGATGCCTTGCTTCATGCAGGCTACTCTCTGCAACTGCAAGAAAAACACAGGCATAGTTTAAAAATAATGATTTGACTTCTTGGAAGGCTGGAACAGCAGTCTGGATGCTCTTATTTATCATCAAAGCACTAGGCTGCAGTACCTTTATCTGGGGACATTTATAGCATCCCAGTGTTGAATTTCAAATGGATTGTTGTTAAAAATTGCACCGTTTCTTTATACTTCTAGTTGCACAGAGAAGAGATTGAAACTGTAAACATTCATGGAACAAGATTCATCATTGATGGTATGTATCTAACCTTGCCACTGGGTGTTAGTATAGCAGATGACAGTATTATACCACTTGGAGAAGGCCAGTTGGCTCTTTTTTTGGCACACACTATTTTTTACTAACAACTAACTTTACAGTTTTGGCAGAAGGGGAGGAAATGTGTCATTGTTTTTTCCTCTGTGTGTGACATGAGAGTCAGCACTGTAGCTCAGCTGCTTCAGCTTTTCCTCACCATGTTTGATCTGGTGTCAGAATTCCCATCCCCATAAGGAGTTAACCACTTCTAGGTGTAATTCATAGCCGTTAGCCTCGCTGCTGTTTCATAGCTTGTGTACAGGCAGTGGGCAGCCCTTGAGGCAGGTGGACTGCAGCCACCTGCCCAGCTGGAGCTGAAGGCCGTCTCAACAGGCCGGTAAAAGCTCTTCCCAAGGAATAGTGTGCTCTTCAGCATCCAAGCCAGGATGTGCTGAGTTATAAAGCAGTTAGTTCTACACTGTTTCCTTCCTTTAAAATCCGCTTTGTGTTTTAAACTGCTCAGCTCTAAAATTGAAGGATTTGCTCTTCTAAGATTTGACAGTTTCTCAGAAAAAGATCATACAAACCTTTTTTGCATATATTTTTCATTTTCCACTAAGCTAATTTACTTTACACATTGCCACAGCCTGCAAACAAAGGAACATTGCTAGACTGATCTACACCAGTACAGTAAACGTGGTGTTTGGAGGGCTTCCCATTGAGGACGGCGATGAGGAAACTGTGCCATATTTTCCAATCGAAAAGGTATTTGGGCTGTGTTATGTTTTCAGGTTTCCTCTTTGCTTACTTCCTTGCTTCTTGCCAGAATCCAGGTACAAGAAAGAAGACTCTTTACACCCTTTGTAGATGCTGTTTGCAGCCTTGAGCCATCAGTTTTATGTACATTGTCGTATATATTTCTTTGTTTCTGTGATGAATGGAATGATAATTCGTGTCAATTAGATGATTTTGATTAAAGCAAAAGCAGGAGCATGAATGATGAAACAAGGGATCAGACACTGGGAACTGACATATGTAACTAGAGTTTTTTAGGCTTTATTATAATCAGTTGTTTATGATTAATTTGATTTGCTTTAATATAGAATAAGATTTTAGGTTTTACTATAACCTGTTGATTATTAATTTGATTTGGTTTAATATATGTATACAAAGCCTTTTATTATCTATGTGACTTTTCTGTTTCTCCCTCATTGAAAATTACCCATATTCAGTGTAGAGCTGATATGGGAAAGCAGCCTATTTTTATGTACTTTTATGACATCTAATTAAAAGGAGAAAAGTACTTTTGGGGGCTTTGTATATAAAGTTATTTTTGTGTCTCTCCATCTAGTCCTTGACAGTCTTTCAAAGAGTATAGATGGATAGAGAAAATACTGAATAACATTTTAAATAACACATCAGATAATATTTCCTCTCAGACAGTGGCACAAGAAAGTGACCAAGGTAATTCAGGCCAATTGTGATGTCTTCAAATTTGGCTTTTGACTTTTCCGTTACCTGGAAAAGAAATCCAGATTCCAAAGCAGTGATCAGTTACATTCTTGGCAGCATTCAAGGCATACATATATTTATTGCTTCTCAGATGTGCTGAAATTAATTAACTGGATTTGCATAAACAAAAATGCTTGCTTACCTTAGCAATATGCATGTCTTTAATCCTGAACTAATACCCCACAGCTTCTGTATTTTGAGGTATTTGTAGCCATCTGCTAAGTAAAACTAGCAGAGAGATGTTCCTTCGGTGTCATTTCAAGATCAGATAAAACCATATTTCTTTTCCTTTGTAGCATGTTGACCATTATTCCAGAACCAAATCAATTGCAGAACAAATGGTACTAGCAGCTAATGGAACTCCACTACCAGGTACTTTTGTCTTAGCATTAATTCATCGTAGAATTTACTCCTTGTTCCTCACTAACATCCTGTATGCTCCGTCAGCATACAAGATTGTCCAGCAATTCTGAAATCAAGTTACCTTTCCCCCTCTCACAAGCTAAAAGCTTTTCACTTAAAAATCACTTCTAATGTAAGTTCTGTAAGAGGTTTTAGCATAGTAGCAAGGAGCTCAGTGTTAATCAAAAAGATGAAGACCGCTATAAATTAAACAGAAAGGAGTGTTTCGTCTCACAGTATTATGCAACGTAAGTAAAACATGAATGTTGAATAAATTGTTACACACACCCCACAAATTATACATTAAAATCTGAAGAAGCCACCTGATACTACAGCCTGGAATTATTTATTAGTGCTTCCCAAAGTTTTCCATGTTGAGGAAGCCAGTTATACACTCGAATACTTGAGCTCACCTGTGAGATACTATAACTGCCAGTGCAAAACAAACTAATGTAAAGTGCAACATGATTCCATGTGACCAAGTGATACTGAGCTAAATTTAGCTGTAGACAACTTACAGGAAAGGCTCTCTTCACTTGATACTTGCAGAGGGCTGTAAAGAGATGTGAAGTCATTGATGGGCATTCCATTAGAATTATTTTGTTTAAAAAAGATTTTTTTCCTTATATCCTCAGCATCTCTTCACATCAAAGCCCCTCTGAATTTTAGGAGCAAGACACAGTTCTGCATTTGTTAATGAAATTAGAACTAAGCAGTGTTCAAACAACCCATTTTATCCTGTGATATTGCAGGAATTAGGAGTTTGCATGCTTTCAAGTATTATTAAGAACAGTTGCTAGCAGATGATGAACCAGCCAATTGATACACTTGGGAAGTGATTGGATTTTTATGATGGTTTTTGCAGACCATCACATTCTCCCACAGAAATGATCAAAAAGCTTCTACAGCAGTTCTAGTGGGAGCTGGCTGTGCCTGCTGTTGAGAGAAGCTTTCAGCTCTGTCTTGTGCTGCTTGCAAGTCATTGTTTCCCACAACAATTTTGTGTGAAGTCAGTTGCCTTCTTTCCACTTTCCTACCAATAACTTGCTCACTTCAGCAAACTCATCACACAGCTGGCACGTTCATTCACTGCTTTGGCACAAAGGACTGGTTAGAAAGAGGTTTGGAAGTATCTGGTAATTTCCAGGAATCCAACTGCTGGCAGGGCCTCTCTGAATTTTACCTTGCTATTTTGCATGTTCTGCTTCTGCCAACTTAACATACAATATCTTGTGACACGTAAGATGGTGAAGTTAATCTATTTCAGAGTAAGTTCTGCTACCACAATCTTTTGTTCATACAAAGATAGAACCTAGTCATGTTAAAATCACTGAGGAATGATCTTATCAATTCTAGGAGGTGGAATACTCCATACATGTGTTCTTCGACCACCAGGAATCTATGGACCAGAAGAGCAAAGACACTTGCCAAGGCTAGCAGTATGTGTTTGAATTTTTGGATCAGCAGAATTTTCCATGATACACAACAGCATCACTTACATGTGTTAGAAAGTGACTGACCTTCTTATTGGGCAACTCAGTTGTCTGCTGAGTATATCAGAACTTTTGTTAGCAGGCACTAGATTACCTCTGTAAAGAAGGTACAGTGCATTAAGCCTTTTCTTGATACACAAACACTTCATAAAGTCCAACTGTAATGCTTACTATATAATTATAACATTCAGGCCAATATATGATATTTCAAATGTCTGTTTGCATGCAACTTACACCAAATGGTTTAAAATATTAATGAAGAGAGATACAGCAAAATATCTTATTTCCAGTCTCAACTATTAATAGCTTTCCTTAGCTGGTGAAACAGTTTCTGGAGTCAGAAGCACCTTCAGCACAATGGGTTACTAAAGGACAAGCAGCTGAGATGCTCACATTTACTCATTTATTCTTTTTCACTTGCTGTCTTGTAAATTGCAGGACTAACAGTGTTTAGAACATCATCTCCAAAGAGTAATATGGGTCAGAAATTTTAAAAGCATCAGCACAATTCTAATCTTGGGCACAGCTTTGAGGAACTAATGGATTCAAGCTTACCCCATAATTGATTGTTTTCTGGCTGAGGTGCAGAATTAAACTGAAGTCAGCTACAATATACTTTATTGTGCAGAATTAAATTGAATCCAATCACAATATACTTCACTGTCTTCTAAATAAAATAATTCTAAAGAGTGGTAAAATGTCATTTTAGTTAAATCCAAGATGTTTGCTTTACACTTCTAAATCCATGTAAGAGTTTATTTGATACATGAGCCCATTTTATGGCATATGTCATATTTTGCAGTTTCTAAAATGTATTAAATAAAGACTCTGACACCTTCTGATTTTTCTTGGCCAAAGCTATTTGTTAAATTTGATCCAATTTTGGGAATACTTCTGATCCACTCAGAACTGGACCTTACCTTTCCATGCAACACTTTACTTATCCTTACAGCAGACTTGTGGGGTTTGTAAATTCAGAAAACACTGTGTTTGATATGTTCTTCAGTCCTTCCTCAGCAGGAGTATTTTTAGAGCTCTTTGCACTTCTCTTGCTTCTTTTTAATTGATTCATGTACTTTAAAAAAGTAGAGACAAACCTACATTTAGCTGGACAAGAAAGTGCACTGTGCCTCATTTTAAAACCCATCTTGCTTTGGTTTCATGTTTGTTTATGTTTACAGAAGAATATTGAGAGAGGGCTACTTAGCTTCAAGTTTGGGGATCCTTCTGCTAAAATGAATTGGGTGCATGCAGAGAATCTTGTACAAGCTCAGATTCTAGCTGCTGAAGCTCTCACCCCTGAGAAGAACTACATAGCTGTAAGTAAGCAGTAAGAGCAGCACAGTCCTCATTTGACAGGGGATCTTGGCACTGTGTTTTGTACTGTAGTAACTCCTGTAGTAGCAGTAATTTAATGTTTGCATTATGGTCCTTTAGCTTAGGTAGTTGTCTGTGTTTTCAGTGGACAAATGAACCGTGTAGGGGACAGCAGCACTGGCTGTGCAGTGTGTCAAGAGCTGGAATATTCAGTTCTGTAAGACTATCTTAACTTTACATTTTTGTAATATAATATTTGCCATACCTGGAAGGTGAACAAAGAATGTTTGTGAGGTCAGAAGGGAAACTGGAAGTTGGGCAGATGAATCTCCTGTTCTCCTGTATATAGTTCCAGATGTAATGCTCTGACATGTGATAATCAGTTCTTCCCATACCATATGCAAATAAAAGCCTATTTTATTTGAACTCATTGATTTAAAAAATAGTTGCAATCACTTTCCTCCTTGTAAACAGTTTTGTATTTGACCTAGAAACACTACACTTAAAGTATATTAGAAATATTTTCAAAGGAGATTAAATTGATTTTTCTAAACCCCTAAAAGCAAAAGAGGGAACTTAGGCCTTGGTTACACCAGATGGGGTGTTACAGATGTCAGTGAACCTTCAGCAGCCTGAGAGCAGAAGATGTATCTCCATTTGGGGGATGTATGTTAACAACACAAGTTAGGTACAGCTCCACTTTCAGCAGGCTGGGTAATCTCTGCACAGTCAGTGCAGCCTTTCTGTGTAGGCATAGCTGTAATAGAGAATTGATCCCAAGGCTTGTTAATCACATCAGGCACTCCAATTTCACCGTGCAGGTTAGTGGTTGAAGCACAGGTAGCTAGTTTGTTGACTTGTATGTATACCCAGGCACATTTTATGTTGCTGTATTATTTCAAGCTGTTCATAAGGAGTGAGATAAAGAAGTCACTATCTGTGCAGTATTACTTTTACTAACTTGTATCTTCTCTACCCCTTTAACAGAGTGGCCAGGTGTATTTCATAAATGACGGTGAAAACTTCAACCTTTTTGAATGGTTAACACCACTTGTACGTGCAATGCATATTTCATCTCCAACTACACTGATTTCTTTGACTGTCTACAGCTTTTGTGTGCATGTTACAGCTGCTGTGTTTGATTTGGGTATAGGAGTTCCCTTCTGAATACGTCTTTAATTCCTGCTTAAAGTTCAGTGTGACTAGCACTGTAACAAAGCCTACCTAAAATACTGCATTAAAACAACTGTTTCCACTGAGCCCAAAGGCCCATCGAAACCAGAATCTTCTTTGGAGCTGCCACTGTCTCCATTTCTTGGGCATGCATCTGTGGCTATT
Source organism: Melanerpes formicivorus (assembly GCF_026170545.1). Taxonomy (NCBI): domain Eukaryota; kingdom Metazoa; phylum Chordata; class Aves; order Piciformes; family Picidae; genus Melanerpes; species Melanerpes formicivorus. Next base: position 7,921,097 of record NW_027142366.1, on the reverse strand, counting down.
TTGGGTGGCCAAAAAAATACAAATCCTACCTATTAATCTGTATCATAGAATCACAGAATGGTCTGGGTTGGAAGGGACTTCCAAAGGACATCTGTCCAACTCCCTCTGTAGTAAGCCGGGGCATCCTCAACTAGATGAGGATCCAGCCTCAACCAGCCTGTAATACAGATTCTTTTTAAAAGACCATTCTGTTGTTAATGATGAACTCAAACCCATATGTGGTTAACATAACTGTTAACTATATGTTAACAGAGTTCTATGTACCTAATTTAACACTGTGACATAGTTATGTTAACTATACTTAACACAAATTAGGTATCAGCACACTCTGACATTTTGACCAATGATTCTAAACCTTTGTTTTCCCCTTTAAGACTTCCATTTGAAAATGACAGTGTCTGCATGTGCTACTTAACTGGAATCCCCTGAAAAAAAAAACAAAACCAAGCCAACAACAAACTCAAATAGTAACTGCCATTATGAAATTTCTGGTGTATTAGTTAATACTTCCACAAATATATTTTGTATTGAAACTTTAAAACTTGAGGTTTCTGTTGGCTTTTTTTTTTCCCCTCACTGTTTTTTCTATTTCTTTCAGTTTGAAAGGTTAGGTTGCAGTAAGCCATGGATACGTATTCCTACTTCCTTAGTTTATGCAACAGGTACAAGTATTTTATCAACATTTCTCTTTCCTGTCCCCACTACCCTTATTCCTAATTGTTATAGAACATTGTGGGGGTTTTGTATCTAACTTCTCCACAATTTTAATGTCCATGTTTATAAACAGTTTTATGTTGTAGGCTCATCTAGTGTGTAGCAGTTAGGGGTGAAGTTCAGCTCCGTGAAGTGTGGTGGAAACAGACCGGTCTGTTATCTAAGTCCCACCAAAAAAAACCCCAGGCTTTCTGTAGGACTTAACAGATGCATAGCTTTGGGGAGATAAGGTATAAAGATTCAAACACAAAAGTAGACAACTTCATGACATATGCTGAAGAGTATCTGCTTTGCTGCATGGGTGAATTTCTTCTTCTCCTGTACTCCATGCTCTCTCCCCATGAGCAGCTACAACAGAATCCAGCTTTGGGTGTTAGGTTTTTACCACTTTTTCACTACCTCTGTCACCAGCCTTCTGAACCCTTTTCACACAAGCACCTAATTCAGGCTGACTGAAGTATTAAGATTAAACCCAAATCCTTGTGAGCAAGTAGTCCTTTTGCTGTTAGTAATGGTGCCCTGAGCTCTTAGGTATGTGCTGATCCTTTGCTATCAAAGACACTGTGAGAGATGCCAAAGTCATAACGATGTAGCAATTTACTGTGCTTACCTCAAGTAGAACTCTTTTGTTATTCAGCCATGATAATGGAATACCTTCATCTGATGCTGAAGCCATTTGTTGAGCTGTCCCCACTGCTGACCAGAAATGAGGTAAAGTCCTTGTTTGTAAACTCCCCTTAATTCTCATAGGAGCACAGAAGAGTATGCTTTGCAGCTTTTGATGCCTCTTTGGGCTTTCAAAATTCTCCTTTTGAGTGAAGGATTTTAAAAATAATGTGATGTATGTCAACAGGACACTGATATAATGCTAAGGGGTTGGGGGGATGTTTATTTTGCATTTCCTTTAACTGTGTCTTTGCTGCCATTTACAGACTGTTGACTTTTCTGTTGACACTTCTGCCCTACAGGTACAGAACATTTCTACAACTCACACATTCCGAATAGACAAGGCACGGATTCAGCTGGGCTACAGCCCAGAGAAGTTTGCCTTTGCTGATTCTGTGGACCATTACATAAAAAACAGACCAGAAACCCAGAATCATCACATCTTCCTCAAAGTTCTGCTTCCTTTAATTATTAGTTTAAGTTTGATCTTCCTTTCTTTAAGAGTTGATGGCCTTTCAGTTTTGCATTTTTTTAAAGAAAGACAACACTGACTGGAATAAACTCAGTTGCAGCGCTGCTACTTGGATTGTCCTCATCTCCATGACAAGTACTGGCCCCAGCACAGAAAACAGTTATTTAACACCAAAATTGTAACCCATCAGTAGCTGTGCTTGAGAAACTAAATTACAGGAAACAATTGCAGACAGATCACTGAAACACTCTGGAGTCGAGATTGTTGTCTCTGTTTATTTCACACCAAAAAAAAAAACCCAAACTTTCCATATTGATTGCTGAAGTAAATGAGAACCTGCAGAAAGAAGAGCTACAGCCAACCTGTAGTCCTTCACCACTGAAGAAACATTGCTGACATGCGAGATTGACCATACTTGCTGCCACAGCTCACTGTCTTGGGGAACGGAGGAACAAATGAAGGGACTGTAAATAACAAAGGATTGCTATAAATAAGACATACTAGCCCTACAGAGTGAATTCACACTGTGAATTAACTGTATCACACTGCCTATGAGGTAAAATAAAAGTGTACTTGAACTTGGCTGCAGCCTCTCCTGTGCTTCTGCAGACTGTTCCAGAGCCACTCCCACCCCCTAGGGTGCAGAGCCATCTCCGGTAGCTCCAACTCGGGGTTCGGAAGCGTAGAAGGGACACGCAGGTATGTTTTTCCACCAGCTCAAACTGCGCGTTTTAGTTATATTGGAAGTTCCTAAGTTACATTGGTTAAGTGCATTTATGGCACAGTAGGAGAATCTGCCAGTAATGGGTTGCACTAATCTAGATGCTGCTTCTTGCAGTTAAGGTCAACTAACGAAGTTTAGTTGCTTTATCAGGTAAACTTGAGGTACAACTGGTTTTGTATCTGATTTTCAAGGTATAGCAGCTGTACTGAGAAAAATCCGTGCAGTAGCTTAAGTGAGCTATTGGTACTGCTCAGCACCACTCAAGCTGCTGTCTGCACCTTTTCCAGCCTGTGATATGGGGAGGGACCAATCCAAGAACACGATATGAGCAGGGAGAATTTAACAGACAGAACTAGGGATGAGACAGGGCATCTAAAAGCACTCTGGGGAAGAAATAAACGTAGATAAATTGGAGAATTCTGGAGAACAGGAGAGTGCTTAGACCTCCAGGAAGGCAGCAATGGCCAGATGCATCCCTGTGGGCTGAGGGTGCAGCATAGGAGAGCAGAACTGCAGAAAACGGCATTTCTGATTTTAAGGCAAAAGACACCCCAAGAGAAGCCCGTGCCACGGCTTTCTTCATTTTAGTAAGTGGCCCCAGCAAGCCCCAGGGTGACACCCTGCCGCGCTCACAGCAGCCGCGGGACGCGGTGCAGGGATCGGCCGCTGAAAGCCGGTCACATCTCCAGGCTGCCCCCGCGGTCGCGCGGCGAAAAGGAGCCACTACCATGCCCGCAGGGACAAAACAGCTTGGCAGCGGTGGGATTCGAACCCACGCCATCGAAATGACTGGAGCCTAAATCCAGCGCCTTAGACCACTCGGCCACGCTACCGCCTGGGTGCTCAGCCGCCCGCCAGGCCTCTTTCAGGGGGCGGTGCCGCCGCTCTCCCCACCCACCCCCGCATGTCGCCCACCTGTATCCGCGCTACTGCAACGCCCTCCCGCATGGCTGTCCGGCGTACTCTCTCCCTCAAAAATGCACTACTACAGCGAGCGCAGCCTTCCTCCCCGGCTCTGACCTTATGGCCTGGCTGTTGCCGGCCTCCGTGCCCCCCCAACCAGGCCCCGCGGGCTTTCCGCGTCTGGGGCGGGCGGCAAGCGCCCGACAGGTGGCGTCACTGTCGCGCGCTCGGCGCCGGCTGCCCACGTGGCCTCGGTACTGCCCGCACTCGCCTTTGAGCCGTGTTCTTCCTTCCCGGCGATCGTTATCCTTCTCCGGGACCGGGCCGGCCCCCAAGCCTCGGCCCCTTTCTCCCCCGGAACTCCCGCAGACGGGCTGCGCCTCACGGCACTTTGTCCTCGGCAGGCACCTCGGCAAGGTGCCTGTTCCCTACAGCAGCAGGGACGGAGCACCCACTTGCCCTCAGAGGGGTTTTGCCCGACGGCGCAAATCTGCTGTCCCGGCAACGTTGCCGTAGCCACGCAGGGGCGAGGGCAGCACTCGGCTGGTACCTGCTTATGCCTCTCTGTCAGGGCAAGGGTCTGGCCTGCCCCGTTATCCACAAGCAGAAACCCCCTTGCCTTCTCCCAGCTTCCCTCGGTGGGACAGCAGCCTTCTGGCCTACCGCGCTGTGCGTGCTGCCCACAGAGCTGCACAGCCCAGAGCTGCCAGTACGCTGCGGGGCTAGTATCACAGTATCACAGTATCACAGTATCACTTAGGTTGGAAAGGACCTCGAGGATCATCGAGTCCAACCTGACACCGCAGACCCCATGACTAGACCATGGCACCAAGTGCCACGTCCAATCTCCCCTTGAACGCCTCCAGGGTCGATGACTCAACCACCTCCCTGGGCAACCCATTCCAATGCCGAATGACTCGCTCGGTGAAGAACTTCCTCCTCACCTCGAGTCTGAACCTCCCCTGGCGCAGCTTGAGACTGTGTCCCCTTGTTCTGGTGCTGGTTGCCTGGGAGAAGAGGCCAACTCCCTCCTGGCTACAACCACCCTTCAGGTAGTTGTAGAGGGCAATAAGGTCACCCCTGAGCCTCCTCTTCTCCAGGCTAAACAATCCCAGCTCCCTCAGCCTCTCCTCATAGGGCTTGTGTTCAAGGCCTCTCACCAGCCTTGTTGCCCTTCTCTGGACACGCTCAAGTGTCTCAATGTCCTTCTTAAACTGAGGAGCCCAGAACTGGACACAGTACTCAAGGTGCGGCCTAACCAGAGCAGAGTACAGGGGCACTATGACCTCCCTGCTCCTGCTGGCCACACTATTCCTAATGCAGGCCAGAATGCTATTGGCCCTCCTGGCCACCTGAGCACACTGCTGGCTCATATTCAGGTGGCTGTCGATCAGCACACCCAGGTCCCTCTCTGTCTGGGAGCTCTCCAGCCACTCCGACCCCAGCCTATAGCTCTGCATGGGATTGCCATAGCCAAAGTGCAGCACTCGGCACTTGGACTTGTTGAAAGCCATCCCATTGGACTCTGCCCATCTTTCCAGTCGGTCGAGGTCCCTCTGCAGAGCCTTTCTACCCTCTAATTGACTAACATCTGCCCCTAACTTTGTGTCATCTGCAAACTTGCTGATGACTGACTCTACCCCTTCATCCAGATCATCAACGAATATGTTGAAGAGGACAGGGCCCAGCACTGATCCCTGGGGGACACCACTGGTGACTGGCCTCCAGCTGGATGCGGCACCGTTCACGACCACTCTCTGGGCCCGGCCCTCCAGCCAGTTCCTAACCCAGCACAGAGTGTAGTGGTCCAATCCACAGGCTGACAGCTTAGTCAGCAGTTTGCTGTGGGGGACGGTGTCAAAGGCCTTGCTGAAGTCTAGGTAGACCACATCCACAGGCCTCCCCACATCCACCAGGCGGGTCACCTGATCATAGAAAGAGATCAGGTTGGAGAGGCAGGATCTGCCCTTCCTGAATCCATGTTGGCTGGACCTGAGCCCTTGGCCATCCTTCAGGTGCGCAGTTATTGCTGCCAGGATAATCTGCTCCATCACTTTCCCTGGCACTGAGGTCAGGCTGACTGGCCTGTAGTTTCCAGGTTCCTCCATCCGACCCTTCTTGTGGATGGGGACCACGTTGGCCAGTTTCCAGTCATCTGGGACCTCACCAGTGAGCCAGGACTGGAGGAAAATGATGGAGAGTGGCCTAGCTAGCACATCCGCCAGCTCTCTCAGCACCCTAGGATGGATCCCATCTGGTCCCATGGACTTGTGGATATCCAAGTGACCTTCCTAGCCAGCTGCTCGCTTGACATCACAGTGTGGCTTCAGCTGAACCATTCCCACCCGAATGAGTGCCCTCTGGCTGCTTTTATCTCGGTGCTACTCAACATGGAGCAGCAGAGACTGGGACAAAGTGCAGCTGGTGGCCAGGGCAGTTCAAACAGCTCCTGGTCGTGCTGCATTGGTGCCTGGATTTCCTGCTGGGTGCTGAGCCTGGGCATGGTGTAAGCAAGTGCTTTTGCAGTCCACGAGGGAGCTGGGTTTGGCAACCAGATTGAGATTCAAGCTGCCAGTGGTGAGTAGAAAAATCCTCTTATTCTGGCAGGCCTGCAGCAAGAATTTGTAGAATTACTTTGTAGACAGAACTAAAAACATCCAAGACTAAATGCTGTCCAGTTAAAACAATACAGAGAAATTATGTCTACCATTGCTCTTTCTGCATGAAGTTATGCACTGATGCTCCAGGAAGCTTTTATCTGTGTATTACATACACCTGCCTTATGCTTAGTTTATGACCAGCTTGATTTACCATGTAAGAAGGGACTGTCGTAAGAGCAAGTTGGGACAAGATGTTCATAGGATTTACAGACAAATTTTAATCTGGATTTTCAAACGAACACAGAATAGCTCTGAATGTTAGTATCACCTGGGGTGTAAATGCCTTTTTCCTTTCAAAAACTGCAGTTTCCTGGAACAACAATTTCTCTTAGTATTTAATCAAACACATTTTCATCATTACTGATTGTGTTTTTAAGAAAATGTTACAAAGAGAAGCCCCCATGATTAACCTGAAAGTATACCCTTGCATCAGGATATCAGAGCTGGATTATTTAAAAGCATGAGAAATGTGTTGCTGGAGATGGTATAACCTAACTATGTTCCTGAGGGAGCAGAACTCTCTCTATAAGGAAATAGTGCATAATACAGCTATATGCCATGGAACCCTTTTAGCCTAAACCAATGCTGGGTGTTTGCATGAGTTTAAAGTTGCCTTTTTCAGTTATGCCCCTGCATCACACCAGTAACAGTATTCCGCCACTATCAGTACCCTACAATAGCAGATGGTGATTATTACTTTTTTTAAACCGTTATCAATATATTTTCATGCAGTGGGAACCAGACATCTGTCTTCCACCAGGCCTTCAGAACTAATTTGACATGTCTGCTCTCTTCTCAGGCCCTGCTACGAGGCATCCTGATGGCATCCCTGCCCGGTGCTGCTCCCAAGGGTGCTTAGGTGGGCTGCCAACAGGATGACAAATGGGGAGATAACATTCTGGTGCTGATGGGGCACCAATACTCTGTTTTCAGTCGCTGTTACTATTTACATCAGTGATTTGCAGCTGCAGGATGAATAGGACCTCAGAGACTTTGCATAAATGTTCTAAATGTGCTTAATTTGAACTTAAACAGTGCAGGAACCTTGAGGCTAGCCAGAAAAGTGCCTGTAGGAAGCAACATTGAACAGGGGCTCAGTCAAGTCTCCACATTCTCAAACGAGAGCTGCACCCTCAGCTGGGAATTGCTGCCAAGGAAGTCCCCAGCAGCAGGCACCATTCCTGCATGCAGTCTCTCTAGTCCCGGAGCTAATGCTAGTTTAATCTATGTGATGGTAGGTGGGTATCCCAGGCACACAGTCAGAGAATCTGCTCTGTGTGGTTTTAAGTAAGCGTTAGTAATCTTCCTCCTAAAGATTATGTCAGTGCTAGCGTTGCAGCAATGCTTCTCCAGTGTGCTCTCCTTTTGGAGAGAGCAGGGGTTGTGCATTCATCTGTCTGTGGTGCTGCAGGAGATCATGCATCTGACATGGAGAACATACATCTTGGTTCCATAACCCCCACTTACAGTAAAAAGCACTAGTGGGGATTATTTATCATGAATACAAGATTCAGTGACAGCAAGAGCAGGCTCTTTGCAGGCTGTCAAGTGACACAATTAATCCATAACTTATTTAATTGATATCTAACCCATGAAAGAATGAGTTTTCTTTAAAATTGCCAAAAATTCTAGCTTGAGGAAAAGTTTAAACATGGGTGTCTCCAACTCAAAAAGGCAGTGGTGTAGGAGGAAAGCAGATGTGGATGACTTGAGGAAATCTGCAGCCCTTGGAAACTGAAACCCAGCACATTCTTTTGCCATTTCTCATGGGGAAAAGGAGCGATGTGCAATTTAATGTCGCTGAGAAGGCCAACTTTCGGGGCATAGAGCCGCCGTAGGTCCCTGGGTCACTCTGTGTCTGCTTCCTGCCTTTGTGGGGGGCGGGAGCACCTGCCCCGGGAAGCCCAGTCCAAGCCCAAAGGAAGACGCAAGGAAGGAGGCTGGGGTGCGGCTCCTCTGAACGAGGCTCAGCAGATCTGGCCCCACGCGGGTTCCAGCACACCACCTGCTGCTCCCTCTCTCCCGGGACTGCCCCGTCTCTAACACCCAACAGTGCTAATCGCTGGGTCCCTTCTCGTGTATTATCAACGTTTTCCTCACATAAAGTGATCGGAATGCCGCCCCCCTCACCGCTGTGTGCGGGCACTGGCGGGCTGCGGAGGCCGCGCGCTGCCGCTGAGGCGAGAGGTGGGCGGGAAGGCGGCGCCCGGCACAGCGCGGGCGGTGAGGGGCGGCCCCGCTGCCCGCCTACCCCCGGCAGGGCGGCTGCGCCGTGGCAGCGATATCGCTCTGCTCGGTCGGGGCGGCGGGGCTGGCTGCGCTACCCCGGTAGGTGGCTTCGCGGTGCTGGGGCCCGACACCGGTGGGGGGATGGGCTCGTGAAAGCTGTCGCCAGGCTGCTCGCGGGGCGAAGGACGGAATGGGCGCTTTTAGTTACAGAAAATGGTGATCGGCTTCGGCGCTTAGAGCCTGCAAAAGGCCCTCGGCCAAGCCGTGAGCTGCTGTGGGGACCTAAAAATAACCTGATATTTTTATATTGGGCAACAGTCCTGCACTTACGCCTGGAGATAATAGTTTCATATATGTATGTTTCCAGGAGGGTGCAATTAATTGCAGGGCACGCCCAGTTTAAAAGCCCCGAAATCCTGTGTGCAAGCGCGGAGGAGAAGCGCTGGCGTGTGCGGAGGGGACGGCGGCTCGCGAGCCCCCGTGGCGCTCGGGCAGCGAAAGGCTGGCTGACCTGCGGTGGTCTTTAGGACTGTTGGTATTTGGGTAATTTCTCAAATGTCTCAGCGTACAGAAAGCATGAGGTTGATTAACAACGTGGAGTACCGAGCAAATGCTTACAAAAAGTCACTGATAATTAAGTGTTGCGTGTTTAAAGCCAGCTGAAATAACTGTTAATGGCAGTGCAAGGACATGTAAAACTATCTCGGAAGTTCCTTTTCTGTCCTTTTACAACCTGGCTGTACACTTTTATACTGCTAACATAATGTTTGTTTGCATATTTGGCATAAGCGTAGACTTGACTCAGAAGAATGGTTTCTGTGCTTTACTGCTTGGACTCTAAAAGCCATTACTGTGTTTGAAGCAGCAATATGTTTCCTTGCAGCAGGTTTTGAGTCTCTGATGCTTTGTAAAATTCTTTGCTGGCTCAAGAGAACTCTCACAGTCACTTCATGAATTTGCATCAATGCTAACACTCTGGCTAATGCAATGCATTATTCCAGCTGTGCTTGCAGGCAAACTGGATTTGGTTTGTGCCACGGTGTTCGCAGTAGTGACACACTGGAAGGGACCTGAAGTAAAGGCTTCTCAGGAGATCTCTACTTGGTAAGACCAGGTTTGTCAAAGGTAGCCAGTGTGATAAAGCATTTCTCGTGTGCTTTGTGTGTGTTTTGTTTTTACCAGAGCTACTACCTTGACTTACTAAGCCTGTTTTCATGCCAGCACATAGTACAGATGAGAAATAGATGTTTGCTTCACAAGGGTTGGTTGTGTGCTTGGAAAGTTCAGCAGTTCTGTAATGTGCTACAGAACATTAATGTGGCACCTGGGTTGTTTGGGACCACGTTACGTAGCTTGGTGCATGTAGTTCACAAAGATGATAATATATTGTAAGGGGCACAGTCTGTATAGTTGCTTAGGTTAAATTTTGAATCTTTATTTCCAAGGAATGTTAATCTGAAAAATTTGGTTCATGGAAAACTGCTTGTTACTGTTTCAGGTATCCTGCTACATGGCTTTAGCCACTGTGGTATTAAACCAAAAGGAGTTCAGTATTGAACCAGGAAGAGTGGGATCATTCTTAGTTTAATGGAGGGACTTCCTCTGTTCTGGGACAGTTCCTGTTCTCCTTGATCTCTGATGAAGTGGTGCAGAGGGTTATTTCTGAACTGAAACAGCCACTAAGAAGTTGCAGATGCTCGAGTTGTCTGTTGTTTTACTGACTAGAGTAGAACATTACTATACTATTATTATTCAGGACGAATTAGGACAGGTTTCAGTGCTGAAGGCAGATGCTCTCAAGGTTCATGCCAAATCAGAAGTGTTTTGTAGCAACGGACAGCCTACAAGAAACATGTTTTACCAGCACTGTGAGGTGTGCGTTTTCACGTGTGTTTACTTGTTCGCTCGGAAAAATAGTGGGTTGGCCTTGCAACTCACCTGCTCCTCCTGCTGGTGTGACTCTCGGATATGAAAGCAAGAGAAAGATAAACAGTTCAGGCATTGGAAAAGCCCCCAAAATAGTAGAGACTTGAGCAGATTTAATAGCTGCCTGGGTTCAGTCTGAATCATATAGTACCAGGTTGATTAAAAAAAAGAATACATTTTCAAAGTAGATAGTATTTGGTAGTTTAAATTACAGGTTGTGGGTGATAATGTGGGCTTGCAGGCTAGGTTCAGTGCAATTTTGTTCTCTTTGCTGCTTAGCCCTAGGGGAAAACCTCTGTAGTGGGTATTAAAGACTAAATGGTGAAAACATAGCATCAGTAGAAGCAGAATTTCTAGATAGTACTGGTTTATGCCATGATGCAGAAGTACAAAATGTAGGCCTTTGGATGAAGCTCAGGCTTTTTTCTAGGGCCTTTGGTCAAAGTATGAGGTTTAGAGCAGTGTTTGTGTAGTTTAAAGTTTGGTTATTGAATTCTGTTTTAAAGAGCATGTTATGTTAGGGTGAATTTTAGTAAGTACACTTCCCAGGGAAACACCACAAGTCTTTCACAAGAAATAACAGTTCCAACAAAAACTGAGAGAGTCTTACAAACACCATTAGCTTTAAATACAAACTGATTTGTGTGACAGTGTTCTATTTACACAGCAAGTCACAGAAACCACGAAAGCTTGCAGTCACTGCTCCATAAACCTGCATTCCTGTTGCTGCTATTTCTTGGGTGAACACAGACTTCATGGATCTGCTGATGTGTATCTGACTGAAGTAGTAGAGAGGAGTGCTGGGCAGTAGCTGTGACTGCTGTTTATGTCGGAGTTGGTCCTGCATCACTTTGCATCTGCTGTTTCTGCTGGCAAGCAGTAGAGGTTAATGTTCTGAAATACTTGTTAGACTTCAGTAAGATGGTTGCAGTGAAAATGGTAGTGGCAGTTGAAGATAGCTTCCTCTTCCAGTTAGGAGCTACTGCCTCTTTCCAGAAGTGACAGCTTTCACATGGCCTTTTCTTAGAAGAGCAGATTGTGTGAATGCTCCAAAGCTGCTTCAGTGGAAAGTCAGATGAGTTGGCTCAGACCTTCTTCAGCAGTGATTTACTGTAGCTGATACTGCCTGATGCAGGTAGAGTTCTGGTGTTACCTGTGTTGCTGGCTGCTCAAGTGGTGGGAATGCTATCTCTGTCAGAAAGGCAGTAACAAATAGCATAATGTTGACGGTGAAAGCTGCCAGCTGGCAGACTCAGCTCTGTGAAAGTCAGTGCTGGTTGTCCTGCTGCCAGTGACTCTGGACTGTGAAATGCAGAAGAGCAGAACTGTTTGCATCTGTGTGGCTGCTAATGTGTGAAAGCCACAACACTCACTTTCTGTAGCCTGGGCCTTTAGGAGGTGATTTCTGTTTGCGTTCTGCTGAATCATGACAGATTCTTTCTGGGTGGAGGCTGTTGGGCATGTTCCCATTGTAGTATGTCCGGGGGTGGAACTTGAGCACCAGGAAGAATGATTCCCCAATTCACCTATGTTTTTGTGTGTAACACGTCTGTTGCAGCAGTTGAGCTGTACAGTGTCTGCTCTGCCTGCAACTGGGATCACTGATTTGGAAATGCTGTGGTAAAACAGGAGACTTGGTGGAGCAGCAGTTTTGATACCTACATGGAAATCCCCATATTGTTTACTCTGACATTGTCAGAAGGCCTCACTGAAATATTTACCTAGAATGTCACCTTCTGAGCTTTCAAGCAGTTCAGCAGATTCTAATAAAACCCCATAATCTGTCTACCTCATGCTGTTTTTACTTTCAATTTACTTACTTTCCTTAGTTTAGTTTGGAGGTAGGACCCAGGAAAATCCAAACTCTATGCACTTTTCTCCTAGGATCTAATAAACTACTAACAAATCGAAATACTCGGTGACAAAATCAAACTTTCTGCTGTCTTTGGCAAAGAACTGTTAACATGGGCAAATATTTTTTCCCCATTAGTTATTATTTTAATAACACCCTGGTTTTGTTTCTTCTCCCACCTAGCTTCATCCCTCCATTGGAATAGTAGCTGGCTGAATCATTGCAGGAGATAAAGCAGCCCACAGACATGGCAGACGAGGACCTTATTTTTCGTATGGAAGGGATTGATAATGCTAGATCGACTACAGTGAATGCTGCAGATTATCTTGATGCTGATAGTGATGATGAAGACAATTATTTTATCTGTCCAATAACTGATGATCTGGTTTCCAACAAGTCTGCCAGTATCAAAGTTGACAATTATTACAGCAACTTAGCAAAAACTGATCAGTACAGTTCAAGCTCTTCTCCTAGAAACTCATTTAGCTTTAAGGTAAGTATTGGCTCCAGCCTTCAATAATGGTTTGGCTTTGCATAGTTGGCATGAGAAATTCTTTAACTGCTTCTGCTGTACTAATGCTTTTCTATGAAAAAATGCATCTCTTTTTTCCAGACCTGCAGTTAATTCCATTAAACCCATAGTCTGACACTGCCATGGAACTGCTTACTGTGCCTTTGAGTTTAGTGGGAGATCTTCATATACTGAGGCGGCAGATTCCAGGCAAACAATTTGCTGCCATTATGATCAAACCATTAAAAATGCAATGCATTGATTGGGAGATGGAAAAGGAAGCTAAACTGGGGCCTGGAAGAAAATATTTTATTAAGCATTTTGCCAAGTGGTGTTAACAATCTGTAATATTTTTGTTTGGACAAACAAAATTATAATGACAGGGGTTATAATTCCTTCCTAGGGAGTTTTTAACTTGTTGATTCTTATGTTTGGGCATGAAGTGTCACACTGGCAGTAGTTCCTGACAGTGTCCTCAAGGAATATCTGACCTTTGAAAACTCAACACCAATCACAGCATTGCAGAGAGGTCGAAGGGGCCATAGTTGGTGCTTCCTTGGCAGTGTGTCCTGTACCGCTTGGCTCCCTTTGCACAGGGAGATGAACCCACAGTCAGTGGAGCCATAGGGACGCAAGTGGCATTCACTCTGTAGGCTAGATACTCCACATTAACACCCTTTGTGGTAAACTGGCATGTCTCTTAGATTTTGTTTAGACTAGGGTTTAATGTGTTTCAGTAACACATTTCCTGTTATAAATATTAACATATTACTTAATAGATCTTCTAAAATCTTGGTTATGCCTAATGCATGCTTTATTCCTGGAATCATAGTAGAGGGTATATTTCAGTCAGCTGACAAGTAACACATTAAAAGTGAAACTGTCTTGTCTGCAGTAAGATTTTTACCACATTAAAAGGGTACATATTGCTAAGGAAGGTTAAGAGTAAAAGCTTAGTACAGACAAGGAGACAGATTTCAGTGTATACTATGCTAAGGAAGAGCTGACAGGGAGCTTAGTCTTCATTTGCATGGACATGTTAGCACATGCCAAATACTTGCCTCTGGGTTTACAGTGTGAGTTCTGTGTGGTGGCCTGAGATAAAACTGATGAAGTCTTAAGAAATTGCAATTATTTCCTCCTTCCTAAGCTATCCTCTTGCTTCTGCAGTGTGTATTTATATCCATTCTTTGGGCTCTATAGTGTCTAGTTTGGCATTTTAACTCCTATCACAAACAAAATGTATTGGGTTGAGATGTGGAGCAAGTAAATCTGTCTGCTGCTCCAGCTGCAGAAATAGCCACATCCAGCACAGACTGAAGCAGACAACCAAGGCAAATAATGTCTGAAACCACCATATCCTGGTCTGATCAGAGTCCACTTCTCAGATCCCAAAGCTAATGGCCAATCATGAAATGCAGAGGCAGAAGAGTAGCTATTAAGTCCCTTCCCTTTCGAACAGGACTCAGCAGTGTTCAATTACGTAGTTAATAGGCAAGACCCTTTTAACTAATCCTTTCCAATAAAAATGTTGCCAACTTACATCAGTAGCTTAATTCTAAGAATGTGAGTGTCTTAACTGGATTTTTTTTTTCTGATTAACAAAGAGAACAGAGACACTTTGTCAATCACTTGTCTTACCACCTGTATTTTCCTACTTTTGTTTCTCATGCATCCTTTAGAATGACACACAGCATCGTTCTAAGCATGGCTCTGTGGTTGACCATAGTCGGGTAGGTTAAAAAGAAAATGTGAACACCCTATTGAACAGATGCATTGAGATTTTGGTGTTTTATTTGTGTGGTGGGTTTTTTCCCCCTTTTATGGCCCTTTTTTATTCCTATATTGTTGTCTGGGAGAACTGCTTCAGTTGCCTCTGCCCATAGACGCCATCAAGTCAAAACTAAGAAAGATACCTGCTAAATGAAATTATACCCATCTTTAGTTCTCTATTAAGTCCATCTTCTGTTTGAAGAGAGAACACAGATTTTTACAAAGCACCTCACAAGATCAAGCAGAAGTAATTACTTAATTCATTACGTAGCATGGACAGAGATCACTTGTTGAAGAGGAACCTGTTTAATAATAATTGACAGAGCAATTCTACTCCTTTCTGTTTCTATTTCATATATATTCAATATGAAAAATTTTGTATGATCTGAGGCAATGTCATCTTGTTATGAAAGGTGTAGGAAATCTTTCTCAGCATGTCTTTTAAACTCACTTATTGTAGTATTATGTTTCTTTTGTGGCTTTACTGTCAGAAAGGGAAGCATTAAAATTATATGCAAGGTATGCAGCTTTACAGCTGAAATAAAAATAAACAGGAACCACTTAAAAGCTCAGTTGCTTCAAAAATCTCCTTAATGTTGTTGCTGACACCAACTTACACTGTATTTTTTTTAAAGTTTTGATATATTTAAATTCTACAGGAAAAAAACAGTATTTTAAAAGTTATGATTCATGCATACTTGCAATTGAGTAAGAGAAGCAGTACCAAAGTCTCAGAGCTCAGTGTTTCTTTGCTGGCAGGGGGATAGTGGGGCCTTTTTTCCTGCTCTTCTTACAGAAGGCCTTTGGCACATAACAGGATCATATCATTAGTTTCTTGAAACAGGACAATGTGAAAAGAAGGGTTATTGAAATGTTAGGAGAAAAGCATCTACACTGGCTGGCATAGAAAGACTGTTTACATTGCAGAAAAATTCCTGTAGTTTTTTTTACTCTTGACTTGGTGGAGATTGAAATAGCTACTTGTCTGGAATCGCTATCATAATCAATTTTTGCAACATGCTGATTTCTTCTTCCTTATGCTGAGCACAGTTTGGGAACTCTGGGGTTTACAGAACTTTTTTCTTCCTCCAAGTTGCTCTCCTGCTAATGGACTTCTTAATGCTTTATCTGCCAGCATATGCTGTTAGGTATGTGAAGTTGAAAACCAAACCAATAAAAAAATGAGTTAATATAATTTAGGTGTGGCTTACCACTGTTTGCAATGTACGTTAAAGATATTTGCAAATTACAACAGGTTTTATATTTGGTACATGCTAGACCAGATTACGTTCTCAGTAACTTTATAGTAGTGCACATTGAACTGAAACCTGACACTTTATATTTCTGAACTGTGTTTCATTACCCATCAAGCTATAAAATGCCAGAATGGTCTTTTCCAGCCTTTGGTCCCTGGTCTTAATACGGCTTTGTTGGGGATGGTTGCAAGTTGCGCATCTTTGTAGACTAGGGATCCTGATGTGCTCTAGAAAATGCCATTGTTAGGAGTTGCTACTGATTGTAAATAACCTGCCAGTTTGTAACTTCTTCAGGAAACCTGGAAGCATGCAATTGAGAAAGCTAAGCACATGCCTGATCCATGGGCAGAATTTCATCTTGAGGACATTGAGATGGAACACGCCACTCGTTACAGGTCTGTTTCTGCTTTTAATGCTAGTGTTAAACAGAATGTGTTGGTCTATGTGAGGGCCATGTTTTATCATGCAGAATATACGTAATTGCATAGCTGAAGTTTCAGTAATGTCCAAAGTGCATGTGTCTTAACTCAGGAATACCTAAATTCTGCACATTATCAAAAAATAAACATTTCTGCAAGCCAGTGTCACATTCTTTCTCCCATCTTAAGAGGATCTGAGTTTCACCATGTAGACAGGAAGCGTGGCTGAAAAGTATTTTCTGGTTGATTTATTAATGCCATAAAGTTAATCTAATAAGGAAACAAATCCAAATAAAGAGGCAGCACACTTAGTTTAAATGGTTTAGAAAAAAAGTAACACTGTGCCTTTCCCAAAATAGCAGTTTCACTGTTGCCTGTCTGTGCAGTATTGCTGCATGTGGCTGGAATTTAGGTCCTTATAAAGCCCAGAATAACTCAGCATGGTGTACATGCTGAAACTGAGTTTGTCCCTTGAACTATCCTCAGTGCTTTAGAACAGGCTTTGCCAAAACCTTTACCCTACTGACACAGGTTTCAGGGTGGAAGGAGTAGGAGTTTAAGAGGCCAGTTAATCGCCATGTAACATCAGTGGTTGGGGAGGCCTCCCTTCCAACAGTGTTGTGCTGTCATGCAATGCTCTTGTTCCCTGGTCAGCCCTGCAGTCCTGAAATAGTTTGCATGTTTAAAAATATGAATAGGTGATAACTGGTTTATGGCTACTAGAATACCCTGTTGAAAAGAAATGTGTCTGATATTCCCATTTCCATCTCTTGTCTGCTGCAAACTGGGGTGATAAAGAATATATAAGGGGATATATGGGGCATATGCATGCATGAATTACTCTGTGCAGATTGGGAAAATCAGGCTGGAAACAGTCATGTGTTGGTGACTCAACCACTGTGGTTCTCAATTTGGCTTTTACTGTGTTGGGAGTTAAGGGGGTGGGGAGAAATGACAGTTGTACTCTTTGTTTTTATTGTAGAGTTGTGCAGAGGCTTGGTGCAGTGTTGGGCAGTTCATGGCCTCATTGCTTTTCACTGCCACAGCTGGTGCTGTGTTGCGCTTGCATCCTCCACAGCTCTGTGACAGATCCCCAGTCAGAACCAGTTTTATGCAAGCTCGGGTTTGGGGGAGAGAACCTGTCTAGAGTGTAGGGCTTGGTAAAGCTCTTCCTGCTTACTGTCTAGGCATCACAGAGGAGATTAAACATCAAAGCAAACAAAGCCTAATTTATAGTGCTGCAGAAGTGTAGCTTCTTTAGTGGAATCTGTTCACTCTCAGTATGATTGTCTTCAGAGAGCTATGCGTATTTTTTCACACTTGAGGTAAAGAGGAGTGGAGTGTGATGGGGAGACAAGAAGTTTCTGTGTTGGCCTGGGGTAGCACTTTTTAGCGGTCCACTGGAGATAAGGGTAGGCACTGGGGTTGGGACGTATTGGATTCCCTCTGCATTTTTCTAAGAGGCACATCTGATTTTGCAGGTACAATGCAGTCACTGGAGACTGGGTTGAAGATGAAGTCCTCATCAAGATGGCATCACAAGTAAGATCACGCTGTCCATCATGTTTATTAGCAGCCAATTTTATCACTTCCTGTTACTGAATAGTGGCAGCAAGATGTTGTACTTATGTAATTTTAACAGTTCAGTGTCATTATTTTCTGTCTCTCTTTTGACTCTGTTCATCCTTTATGCCTGATGTCCTTACAGCTTTTTCTCCTCAGAGTAGAGTAGAATATGGAGTCAGTGTTTTCCCATTAGCAACATGAGACACTTGTTCCGTTCCCATGCATCTCCTTGGCTGGCAGTAGTCCTTCTGTGTTTTGTGCTTCAAAATAATTTCTGCTCTTAGGATGAAAACAGACTGAATCTTTCAGTGTATGAGGGTAGAAGCTACTGTTGCTTCCCAGTTAAATCATGGGCTTGGTAGTGCGTTGGACTCTCATTGCTCTGTTACTGATGTAGTATCTGGTGTCAAGGGAAGTGATGCTCTGGCACATGGTGAATGGAAGCCTAAACACAGAGGCTATGAGGTCTCTAAGCAGTCAAACAGATCTGACTTGGAACTGGAGAGAGATCTTTTAAAACAAGCTATTTAAATTCTGTCTGCCCCATGGGATATTGAGGGGAGGACTTACTCGCCAATGTCTTTTCTTCATTCCTACTTCATACTGCCAGTGGGCTTTCACCTTTCTTTGAGTGACAGGCAGACAGATACTGTAGAGGATGTGTTTGTTTCTGCAGGATGTAAAAGGAGAAGACTTGGTTGTGTCTCTTACTGGTTAGAAATTAAATTTGTGGAAATGGCAGTGCTGGGCTTTTGATTTGTGTGTTTTTTCTTCTCCCTAGCCTTTTGGCCGTGGAGCAATGCGAGAGTGTTTCAGAACGTAAGTATCCACCATCTGTCTTTGTTGACCTCCATGCAGTATGTCCTCTGTGATGACTGGAATTTCACTTAAGTGTGATGGAAATCATATAAAGTAAAGCTCCCCCCCCGCCATTAGCTCCCTGCCGTGCCTTTTTCTAAGGCATAGCAGAGGAGTTTGTTCTTGTTTGTGTCACTTCAGCTGCAGCGCAGGTCTGGATTCAGAAAGCAGGACATTCTCTTAAGGAAAGCACAAGCAAGCATTACACAGGTATCTAGTGAGCTTGCTTTGGAAAGTCAAACTACTGTCTGTACTGGAACTGCAGTGTGATGCATAACATCCAGTCATGCCCAGTTCTAGGAACCTGCAATCAGCAATTCATAAATTTATGCTATTTCCACCATCTCAAGGAGGTAAAATACAAATGTACAGAAGCAGCTACTTTGTTTCTGTGTTCCTACTGTGCTAAAATATGTTTGAATTTGATACGGAGCTGTAGGTGTGTGCAGCCTGGAGGCCAGCTTTGAGGTCTGTGGTTAGGCAGAGAAAAGGGGGAAGAATAGATGGATGGTGCTATCTCAACCCAGAAAGCTCCCTTGGTGAAGAAGGTTATCATCCCAGAGGTTACTTTGGATCACTTGTACCAGAGAAATCCTGTTCTGAGTAAGCCAGAGCTCATAGCAGTTACTCTTTCCAGAAGGGTAAAGTGTGGGAGAAGACGGAGGAGGAATTTTCCTCTCCTTGGAGACTGTTAGTAAATATGGGTGTGGGAATCAGCATCTAGCTATGAATCAGTTGATGCTAGAAAAGTACTCTACCCTTTTCAGGTTCTGGAAATTACTGTTTCCTGAAAAACGTCTATGTGTATGTTTTTAAGGTTGTTTTCCCTAGCTTTCCAGCTGCACAATCCAGAGAAACTGGATTTCATGTCTGGTTTCATTTCTGGAAAGAAAGTTGTGAATGATAGAAACATGGTGTTTTGTACTTCAGCAAAAGGGAGGACGAGTTATCCCTCAGTCCTCCCAGCTGGCGCTTCTTCAGTATCAGTCTGAGCTGGTGGATCTGTTGTTGCAAAGCCAGATACAGCAATTATTGTAGCCTAGCAAGCAACAAATCTTAGCCTGTTGACATTGCTTTTAGCTCTTGTTGTTTACCACATTCCTCTTTACACAATATCTTGTACCTTACACAGTATCTTATGTGCCATAAACAGAAATTTGCTTTTGTAACTTTGCCTTAACCTCTTGTGCTAAGAAAATAAAACTTGTATGTCAGCTTCCTGATGCTGGATTTTCCATAACTCTCAGTGGTGCTCTGATATTTCCCATCTGGATCACTCTCTTCTAGATTTTTGCAACTCTGAAAGTCTTTAATCATGATAGTGACAATATTAGCTGGAGCTGACTCAGTGAAGTTCAGAGAGTATTTGCCTTAGAAGAGCACATGAGCTGGCTTGTGTTATGTAGAGAAATGTATTTCTACAGAGAACTGGAAAAGTTTCAAATCTTAGCAGAAATTCTTACTCCACTTGCTTGTTCCTTCTTTCCAAGGCCTCTGTTATAGTGACTGTCTGCCCGTCCCTGCAGGACAGCAGACAATATGAAGTTGCTTTGCCTTTAGAGCATCCCCTGAACCAAGACCTCTGCAACAAGGCTGTAGGAAAGAGAAAGGAAAGGAAGGATGGGGAGGGTTGAGAATTGGAGTGCTGCTACTAGCGTCTCAAAATGTTCAATTTGGCACAGCACCAAGAAAGGCTCAGAGCCATTGCTTGTTACTGAGCAGAGTATGGGAACTGCTCAGTGGCCAACCCTGTCTTACTCTGAATACTCCTCTTCATATTTCTTCAGGCTGGCTTGGCATTTCTGGGGTCTACTGCTACCACAGCAGAGGGGTCTTACACCTTTCACTGACTTAGTTGAATGAAGTTCTCAAGGGGAAGGATAAGTACTTTCACCCATATTCCATGGAAGTGCATGAGGCTGCTCTAGGAAAGGATCCTGTGTCTGCTTTGGAATTCTTGATAACTCTGAGATTTTCCCATTTGACTTGAATGGTGGCATGCTTTGCAACCACTGCACACCTTCCTAATCCCTTTGTTGCCAGCCAGCAGATACTCTATTGTCAGAGTCCTTCCTCCCCTCCGTCTTGAGGCATCTGTGGATTAAAGATTTGTACATCAACTACAATTGAACTCTCAGGTGCAGTTCTCCTTCTGGGACCATAGCAGGTATTGAGTATTCACTCCTGGGTGTTGAGAAGACGGCAGTCTGCTCTTACAGGAGAGGGTTTTGTCCTCTCAGTTCATGTTTGAAAGGCCACTCCCTGTTAATTTCTGCAGAAAACCACTGTTGACATTAGAACAGGGTGTTCAGGTGGCACCATACTGTGGGCATGAAGGGAGCAGGAGGGAAAGGAAAAGAGAAAAGGAGGAAGTTCAGAGCAGAAGTAGCTGCAGTCAGACCAAACAGGTACCTTAGTGTGTCCCAGCCATTCATTCATAAGGGATGTTGCTTTTCCCCTTGCCACCTGCCTATGCTTCACTCTTCAGCCAGGGTATCTCATAAATGACTGAGGGTAATGCTTAGGGTCTGGCTCTGTCCATGCAGGTAAAGAAATGGGAAAGATTAAATCGAATTCCTGGTTTTCATTCCACCAATGAATGATTTGTCTTTCAGGAAAAAGCTGTCCAACTTCTTGCACACACAGAACTGGAAGGGTGCCTATAACTATGTTGCCAAGCAATACATAGAGACTGTGAGCAGGGATGTCTATTTTGAGGATGTCCGACTTCAGATGGAAGCAAAGCTCTGGGGAGAAGAGTACAACCGGCACAAGCCACCCAAGCAGGTACATTCAGAGTTCTTGCTAAGAAAAAAGGCAGTTGTATTCTTCTATTAGATTATTTTTCAAGTTAATTTAGAGGCAATCACTTGCTCACATTCTGTTAAATTTAATTGCTTGGATAGATTCTTCTGCCCTACTGTGTTTTCCATTAAATTATAGCTGGTTTTAAATTAAGTAAATGCAAAATTACTTTCTCTTTGCCAAATTAGGTGCTCTGTGTTTGTGAATGTCTGACTGTTCTCAGCTGTTCACTGCAGCCAAAATACAGTGATGTTTGTATTGCTCTGTTTGATATTTGCCCAGCTGCCTTTGAGATAATCAGAGATGTCACAGAATTTATTGCCAGCAGCCATCTCAGCAAGCACTTAACTGCTTAGTGCTTCAGGAAGGTAGATGCTTAGGTCTTGTAAACCTATCTAACCACCTAACTAGCACTGGGTTTTAAGAGCTAGATAACTGAACAACTTTACAAAGCTATTCAAATACAGACTTGTGAGGAGCAGGCAAGAATTTTCTTAAAAATGAAGATACTGTGGCTTTGTTTTCTTTGGGTGTCTCAGTGGCAATACTGGCACATTGCATTAAGTGCAGAGTGTTAAGGTGTGTGAAACTTCTTGGTGGAGGGAACATGAGACTAGGCTCAAGGTATCCAAGACATTCCCATCATCTGTACTGGAGATCTACATAAACACATTGGATTCAGGAAGAGGTGGTTCTCCTACTTTGCTGGTTGTATTTCTGGGTCTGGGGTCATTCTAAACATTCTGTACAGCCAACATAGCTTTGTGCTTTTCCATGCTGTTAAGTTGGATAGCTGCTGGCCAATATTGGCCATCACGTCCTGGTCAAAAGCACTTCCAGCAGCAATCAGCTTGTTAAAAGACAGGAAACTAAAGTGAAGGGATGAAAGACTGCAACTGTTAGGCACTCACAGCCAGTAGCTCTTCTTTTTTATGTCTATGATATGTATCATGCATACATGACTTGAAATGGGCAGAAGGGGCAGCTTGTAGGAAGGATACTGTACATGCACTGTGGTATCTGTGGTATCTTAGTTCCTGCTCTTGGCTGTACTACAGACTGTGTGTGATGTGACAAAATGCTTGAGTTAATATGACTTAGTGTGGAGGCCTTAACAATTTAATAACCAGAATGAGCTTTTATATATGTCGACTCTGTGCCTTGCCTCCCCTGTGAGGCTTGGTTAATAACTACCTGCCTCATAATAGCAAGGTAGTGCACAGATAGGAATCTGGAGACCTAGAAATTTTAAATGCAGGGATTTGTTGCAGAAGGGAGCAGTTTTGAAGTGACTGCTTTTAATTTATGGAGTTCTTCCAGTAACCTAAGCAGCACATGACTCTTCCCCGCCCCCTTGTTAAACAGAGAGATCTCTGCAATTGTTCAGCTTCTTTCACTGGGCAAGTTTTCACAGCTGGAGGATTCACACACTTTGATCTGAAGACCATGTTCTGTTAGTCATTGTTTATTTTCTTTCCCTCCCCAGGTGGATATAGTACAGACCTGTATTATTGAAATGAAGGACAGACCTGGAAAGCCTCTCTTCCATCTGGAACACTACATTGAGGGCAAATACATCAAATACAACTCCAATTCTGGATTTGTGCGAGACGACAACATTCGTCTCACTCCGCAAGTGAGCTTTTATTTAATGCTTTCCATAGTCAGCTGCAGGGAATTTCTTGGCTCTATCCAGAGGTCTTGCATTGCTGCCAGGAAGGGAAACTGCAGGCTTCCCAGTATAATACCAAATTAATTTCTCTTTTGGTAGTGTGTCTGCATCTTGTTTTGAACCTGCTTGTTCAAGTGCTGAGAGCTTCTTTATTGCATTTCAGTGTCTGTTGCTTTTAGTTGAGTTGAGCATGGTTAATGCTCTTTGACTCTGATTGTACTTGCAGGCAACAACATATTTCAAACTTGCTTTAAATTAAGGCAGGAAGGGAGACCTCTCACCTACTATGTACTAAATAGTGTACCCAACTCATTATTAAACATAGTCTATTTGCATATAAAAAACTATTATTTTTTTTCAGCTACAACCTCTGAGTAAGTGACGGTTGTGTATAGAAAGACAAATAGAGGTTTCAAGTGATTCTTGGATCTGGTAAAAGAACTTTACTGGTGAAAAGTGCCAAGTGATCAGCATAGCAATGGAGTGTTTTACTGGGGCTTGAGGGTTTTGTTCTCCTCATTGTTACTTCTTCCCCCCCAACTCTTTTCTTATGGCATTTGTCATGATGCTTAGTGTAACCAGAGGGTTTATATTCTGGGCTGTCTTTTGTACTGTGCTTTCACATGTTGGAAACAAAATGTTCTGTGAGGTTTGCTGGAGTTAAAATGTTTGTCTATCACCACCAGTCACCTCCTTTAGGCCTGGCAGTGCTTTTTGGAGGACTTCCCAGAAGATTTGTATGTCTCAGCTTCATGCCAAAAAGAGATGGGGTTTATACTTGGGGTTTTAAATGCTGCATTTAGTACAGAAGTGTGCATTTAGTCACCATATAAATGACTGTAGAGCCAGATCAGCCATTTGAGGGGCCTCCCAGGGGGCATAGTAGGGGAAGGGGAATTTTTGGGGGTTACTCACTTTTTAACTTTTTTTATTTTTCTCAAGTATGGCAGAATTTTGCCTCTTGGCAGAAGGAAGCAATGTCCTGGTGCTGCAGAGCTTGGAGATCCACAGGCATAGCCAGGGTGTTTATCCAGGAGTTACTCTGCACTTAGAGTCAGAGCCCCTTGTTCCCTTGCCATTTATGTTGCTTGCCAAGCAGCTCCCCGCTTCTGAAGGTGAAGACTATGATGGAGATCAGAATCTCTGGTACAGGAAGGAAGAATAAAGCAATCTCCTCTCCCCTGCATGTTCCCACTGCTGCTTTTCACCCTTGCTCTTCTCTGAATGGGGACAGATTTGAGAAGCAATCTACTACATGCTTTTAGTCTCTCACAGCTTACATCATGATGTTTATACCAGTTATATTTGACACTAGGCTTATCAGATTTCTACAAGAGGTGACTATGTTGCTGGTTTGAGTAGATCAAGGGAGAGTTTTCTCAGACATTCTCTATGGTTCTTTGCAGGCCTTTAGTCACTTTACCTTTGAGCGCTCAGGACACCAGCTCATTATTGTTGATATCCAAGGAGTTGGAGACCTCTACACAGACCCTCAGATCCATACGGAGAATGGTACAGATTTTGGAGATGGCAACCTAGGTAAAATCAGTGGTTCTCTTTCATGTGGTCATGTATGCTTTTCTCTTTCCAGCTGCCTGCTGAGTAGCTGCCACTAGAGGTCTGAATGAGCAGGCATGTTTCTGAGGGCTGTGCAGACAGCTGGGGAAGGGGCTGAACAGGACAGCTGTCACCCAAGGGCAGATTTAAAAGGAGAGCTGATCTTCTGGCCTACTCTTAAACTGAACAAGTAATGAACTTAGGTAGCTTCCTACAATGTGGTAGCAATAATCATGGCCATTAGTTTCTTTGCTGCGTTGCAGGAGTGGATACAGCTGAATGTTGGAGATGAGCCTTGCATATTTCTTAAGCCCCAAGCATTCTTACATGAAATTTTGTAAGACACAGCAAGTTTTTTGAGCAGGATCAAATTTAGGTATGTTTCTCAATAACACAGAGTAATTTATTGTTATATGTGCAACAAAGTTGGTGAGGGGCTTGGAACACAAGCCCTGTGAGTAGAGGCTGAGGGAGCTGGGGTTGCTTAGCCTGGAGAAGAGGAGGCTCAGGGGTGACCTTATTGCTGTCTATAACTACCTGAAAGGGAGTTGTAGACAGGCAGAGGTTGGTCTCTTCTCCCAGGCAGCCAGTACCAGAACAAGAGGACACAGTCTCAGGCTGTGCCAGGGGAGGTTCAGGTTGGAGGTCAGGAGGAAGTTTTACACAGAGAGAGTGATTGCCCATTGGAATGGGCTGCCTGAGGAGGTGGTGGGGTCACCATCACTGGAGGTGTTCAGGAGGAGACTTGATAGGGTGCTTGGTTGCATGGTTTAGTTGGTTGATAGGTTGGACACAATGATCTTGAAGGTCTCTTCCAACCTGGTTTATTCTATTCTATATGTAACAAGCACTTAGAAGTATTAAAATAAAGTGGAAGGAAGTTGAGCTATGTGTGCTACAAAGCACTTTCTCCTTTTTCTTCTGACTTTTTAGAAAATGCTTCAGGACTTCTCCCTTTCAACAACTAAACTGTATTAGAAACTTCTACTAAACCCTTTCTTCACTCTTTTTTTAAATGCCATAGGTGTTCGAGGTATGGCCTTGTTCTTTCATTCTCATTTCTGCAACAAGATTTGCAAAAGCATGGGGCTTGCACCATTTGATCTTTCATCCAAAGAGAGAGAAGCCTTGGATTATAATAAAAAATTGCTTGTAAGTGCTTGATTAAGTAAGTTTAACTAAGTGGTACACCTGATTTGTTCTAACATTAAAAGCCCTGTAAATAAAACTGAAATATGCTATTTTTATGTCAAACCTTTATCACTGATGTTGCAGTTTAAAATACAGCAATTTAAAGCTGACATACCCATACTTGTCTTTGAATTAATGCTGTAGCTGTAATTAATAGGGAACTTTGTAACATATATTTAGGACCAGGTATAGCTTTAAATGCTGAAATCATTAGTAAGTTTTATATCTCACAAACCTAATTTGGGGAGAAGAATAAAACTGCTTGTCTTCAACTGATATTAGTGGGAATGTGACTTGATGAAATGTTTTGAATGAAATACAGTTCTAAAGAGAACTCTCTCTGACTACAACAATGGCAGGACTTGATAGTTTGTTGGAGTGTAAAATGTTCACAGTAAATACTCATACATGCACATTTATACTTCTGTTGCAGAGGACTGTAAATATTCATGCTGGCTTATGTATCATGCTTAGAATAGAGAGAACCATTATTCATGAGACTTTCTTGTTAATTTGTCAAGGAATCTGCTCAAACAATTCTCCGTGGCACAGAGGAAAAATGTGGCAGCAGCCGGGTGAGAACAGTGTCTGGTAGTCGACCTCCTCTGCTCTTCCGTTTGTCTGAGAACTCTGGAGATGAAAGCATGAGTGATGTAGCATTTGACTCTTTACCCTGCTCTCCTTCCTCAGCAACCCCTCACAGCCAGAAGATGGACATGCTTAGTGAGTGAGCCTCATACATAACTTCCTTGGGGGTTCCTGAACATTTGACAGTGACTTGTTTTATTTTGTTAGTTTTAAACACAGCAGCATGTTGTATTTAGTCCAGGATACTGGTCTCCAGCATTCCTCTTTGAGCAGAAATGAAACTAAAAGTACTTTTATGTAGATAATTAATGCAGAGATGCTTCTATGATGAAATGGAGGTGAAGTGATGCTATCTAGAGCTTTCTGCTGAAGCATGTTATCCTTACAATAAGAAGCAAATCTTTTTCTTCCTAGATTGGCCTGTGTTCAATGAAGTAGATAATTTGGTTCACAAAGACTACGATCAGCTTGATAACCAAAGGGTAAGTGTCTTTCCAGCAGAAAATGAGATTGTAATTCCTTAATGAATGTCTTTAAAGGACTGCCTGAAGGCTTTGTTCAGCAAAAGCACATAAAGGTGCTCTGCCTTCTTTCATTGTTGCAGGTCACGTTACCTGCAGGCATTTGCCGTTTCTAATAAAGGAAAAATATCCTATTTTAAAACAGTGGAGTTTTTGGTTTGGTTTTTTTGTTCTCCAGAAACTTATTTGCATCTGGTGTATTTTAGCAGATGAATCTAAGTCTGGATCTTTTCCTCTGCTTGCGTCTTTGGCTCTCATGCCAACTGTGGTGGTATGAAAGCTAAACAGAACCATTATTGATTAGGTTCCTGCAAATACCAGTACTGTGAGATGTTAGACAACCTTACCTGGGGAGTCTGCAATAGGTTTGCAATGGGAATTTTCCATCTACTACTGAAGACTTAAAACCTGTATTAAGTAGACTCCTGGTTTGATAACATGTGTGAGTCCTTGATATTTGCCTTTTTTTATGTATCTAAGAGACCATAAACATGGACAGGACCTTCTGGGTCATTATGTCCTGTTCTGCCTCTCAGAGGCAGCACAACATAAAATCATTTCCATCCAGTATATCTATCTAACATACCTCATGGATGCAGCAGAAATTTTTTTCTGTGGGAAATGTCAAGCTGAGATCCTTGCAGAGGGTAGTGCTAATGCTGTGTTTTCTTCTGCAGGATTTTGAAAATGGTGGAGACAGTGGGTATCCCAGTGAAAAGAGAAGTGAGCTAGAAGATGGGGGTCATAGAGAGAAGGTAAGAATCTCACTCTGGGTTGAAGAGAGTTTATACTCAAATTGTTTCCATGGAATAGTCTTAATTTTTTATCATCCTTAATCTAGGCTTTGTAAACAGAGGAAACAGTTGGAAGGAAATTCTTGCATGTTGCAGAATTGCTTCTTCACCTTGGGCATGTTAATGATGCTGTTATGGGGAAAAGACTTTGTGATGCAGAGCTTGTTTTCAAACACTGCATTTGATTGCTTTTTAAGTGCTGCATTTGAGAAATGGAGCCAGTTTCTTGTCGTACATAATCCCTAAGTACCATCTACTTCAAGACTCTTCCCTTCTCTACTTCTCTTACCTTCCCTACTTTCTATGACTTTACATGGCTTGAGATATTACAGAACTTGGTGTGCTCACTGTTAATAGTATGCAACTTCAGAATTCCTTTGGGTTAGTTGATTAAAATACAAACTTTAAAGTAAATGCTTTTTGACCTGACAATCTTAGATACCTAATGAGAAGAAAGGAAGGAGAATGCTACTTCAAAAGATACCGTTACTTTTATCACCTTTGAAGTGGCAAAGTATTTGCCATGGGACATCCAGTTTACAGGATTAAAGCCTGGAGGTGCCATATTCTTTACCATTTCAGTATGTTTGGTTTTGGTATTGGCAATATCACTGAGAGAAAAGGATCCAGTGGAAGCTTATTTGGTCATTGTCACTGTTAATTTTGATGGATAGAAATAGTCCAGAGGGATAACTGGCACAAATCAGTTATTGCAAATTAAATGATGCAAATCTTTACGCTAATGCAGGACCACTCAAACAACAACCGAAGACATGAATCTGATGAGGACAGTTTGGGAAGCTCTGCAAGGGTAAATAAAGCAGAAATGTTCATAGACAATAAGTTTGCAACTCAGCTTGTCCATTTTTCCACTCATCTAACTTCACACCACTGAATCACTTTTGCATCCTTTTCGCTACAGAGTATATTTATTAATACCAACTTACCTTTCCATGCTGTTGCCTTTTTTGTTTTGTCTTTATTTTCCAGTTAAGGAAGTAGTGACAAATTGTCCCCTCTGAAGCCCCCTCCCTGGAGATGTTTAAGACCAGGCTGGATGAGGCTCTGGCCAGCCTGATCTAGTGTGAGGTGTCCCTGCCCGTGGCAGGGGGGTTGGAACTAGATGATCCTTGTGATCCCTTCCAACCCTGACAGATACTATGATACTAAGTACCAATGATGTATCTGCCTATCATCTGCATTGGTACTCTTCATTTTTCTGGAGCTGTGGAATGCAAGCAGCATTTAAAATGTTTTGAACTTAAAATTCTGACTATAAAAATAGGATTTTAATTTTTCCTATGTGCATGGATAATGTCAGTGCTTGCAGTGTGACTTCAGGGACCTTTTTTTCTGATTCAGAACTTAATGCTTTGCTTTGCTGCTGTCATTTATGGAAGACATTTTCTGTTGAGACTAGAAATTATCTGTTTCTTGAATGAAGAATAACAGCTATTTTTTTAGCTGCTAACATGACTTCTGAAATCTGTGTCTTAAGTTGCAGTATTTACTAATAAGTAATAATAGAAGCTTTGATTTCTGGATGGCAATCCATATGAATAGTAGGGAAATTCTAATTTTGGATACAAATCATAGTATATTCTCTATTTCAGATCAGTGTGGAGAAATGGAATCTCTACAACTCGTCCAGAGTCCACATCCACAGGCCATCCTGTGTTGCCCAAGAAATTCAGAGGCTCAATGCTCTTGAGCTTGAAAAGAAAATTGGAAAGTCAGTCCTTGGGAAGGTAGGATGGTTCTAATAATCCTATGCTTTCCAACAAGAAAGAAACATCTTACATTTACCTAGAGGTATTGCCCTGCATGAGTTATTTGTGGAGGTGAAAATAAATAACATGTTTATAGCTTTCTGTTGCATAACTGTAATTTGCAAGGGACTTCTAAGCTCAGGAATTTACGACTTCCATGCTTTTGGACATCTGGCCTCTTTAAGGAAGGACTTTGCTCTTGGCTTATCTGCCTTTCCAGAGGGATCACACAGAGAAGTGGGGTAGATATGGTATGCTTGACCCACATACCTTGCAAATAGAAAAGGTTGGACTTCTGAAAAATGGTATCATGGACCAACTCCTTTTAATCCAGACTATCCCAGATAATGCAGTTATGGGTTAAATTTGGGCTTTTGGTATGGCCTTAAGTCTGCATTCAAAACATACAGTATAGATCTTCCTGAATATCCTGAGAGCCTCAGATGTTCTCACACCTTTCACTTGGAGAAGAAACTTGCCTTTTCCTTGGGGAGAGGAGAAGAAAAATAATCCCATTATGTGTGTGGAAAAAAGACTTCAGTGGTATGAGGATTTTGCCCTGGATAACTTTTTTTATTTACTGTGCTTCAGGTTAGCTCCTTAGCTCCTTTCCTGTGAGGGTTCTTGCTGTATGTTGAAGTCTGTGCCCCGTGGTTACTGTCTTTTGCCCTGCTGGCTGGAGTGTTAGGTAGCTGCAGGCTGGGTGTCTTTGATTTTCTGGCCTAAAGGTCTGCAAGGCTCCAGATATGCCAGGACATGTCCCTAAGACTTGGTCTCTGATGTGGCAGGTTGATGGGGGATACTGCTTAGGGCACACTGATGCGGGAAGTCTTTGTGGCAGCTACTGTCTGGCTGAATTAGGTCTATCATCTCTAGTAGTCAACTTTACAAAGGCATCCTCGTTGTGTGTAGCTATCAATTTTTGCCTGTTTAATATGGTCAGGCACAAATCAAGCTCCAAGTCTGTGAGTTATCAAGCTAGTCTTTTGCTCAGTCAGAGGTACACAATTAACTTTTTAAGTACTCACCTCAGAGAGGTATTTTTGTGCCTAAGTATGGGCACAGGGCTTTTGAAGAAGCAGATCTATATTTAGCACTTGTCTCTTTCCTGTACAATTCTGTTCTAGGTTCATTTGGCCTTGGTTCGCTATCATGAAGCTGGGCGTTTCTGTGAGAAAGACAAGGAATGGGATCAGCAGTCAGCCCTGTTTCACCTGGAGCATGCTGCAGACTGTGGGGAGCTGGAAGCCATTGTTGGGTTAGGACTCATGTACTCTCAGCTGCCACATCACATTCTTTCTGAGGTCACTCTGGAGGTAAACAAAGCTCAAAGAAAGTGTCAAAATGTGTCATTGTGATCCATTGAAAAATAACATAAGAGCAGGAAATGGAGACAAAACAATAACCATAGTGAGGTGTTCTGTTCCTCTGTCTTCAGAGAAAACACAGAACTTCATACTTAGGAACTTAGACAAAGCAGCAAAAAATTGCTGCTGATTTCTGGTTTACCAGCAAATTGTTGCATACCTTTGCGAAGCTTTTTAAGTGATCTTTACTTTCAGCTTCTTAATTTATCGTGACTGGGCCTGCTCCACAGACTACTAAATACTTGGAACCATTATTGACTTGAAGAAACTGCATTTTGGTTTAGAGTAAGGGATGTTTTTAATTAGAAAAAAATACATTGTAAGGTTTTGTTTGTTTTACTAGGACACAAAGGAGAACAGAAACAAAGGATTTGACTACTTACTGAGAGCAGCAGAAGCTGGAGACCGATCTTCCATGATTCTGGTAGCAAGAGCATATGATACAGGTGTAAATCTTGGTTCAGACAGGTACTGTGTGTGACTGAGTAACTTGGTATTTCAGTGGGAGGGACAGGGAGGGATAGGAGCAGTACTGTGACTGAAACTAAGTTGTGGTTTGCCAGTATGGATGAGTGGACAAATAGTCTTTCCCTTAAGTACCAAATATAATGGGTGATGGTATTGATATTTTTTCTGCTTTTGTGTTGTAGCATGTAATTGTTACGGGAATGAGTTTTCTGGTTTGCACAACAGTGAAACTTTGAGCAGTGGTGAAATTGAAAATAATGTTAAACTTCTTGTTGAAATGGACTGAACATGCTCAATGTGTTCATTTTAAAGTGAGTCATGAAACAAGACTCAGATTACTTCTAAATCTGTTATCTTCACAAATAGATAAATGCCAGACTGAAACCACACAACTAGTAAGGAAGCTCAGGCTCTGGAGTTGAAGACACTTCAGTCTGATGCTTTCTCCTCTGTAATTACTGCATAAAGTGAGCCCCACCTCATTTTATACAGTGACCTGATGCTTCTGTGTACAGTGAGCCTCCATGGGAACATTTGCTTTCTTGGAGAGCATCAAGGCTCTGAGAAGCTAGTGCAAAGTTGAATTCTGACTTTCCAATGCTAAGTACACTTGTTTCCTAAGGTAACCATTCTCAAAATTGGCTTTTGGCTTCAGAGTACAGGACTGGAAGGAGGCGCTGCACTGGTACAATGCTGCACTGAACATGACTGACTGTGATGAGGGAGGTGAATATGATGGCACTCAGGATGAGCCCCGGTATCTGCTCCTGGCCAGGGAAGCAGAGATGTTAATGACAGGAGGGTTCCAGCTGAACAAGGATCCACAGAGATCAGGTGAGGCCTCATTTTGTTTCTCTAATCAGTAATCTTGCTTTTCCTTCCCCCATGTACCCCAAAATACATTCTGTGCTTCAGCTGTTACAAAACATACAGAGGGTTAGCACCTTCAGATTTGTGGTTGAAGCTGTAATGATGCAGGGTGAAAGAAGGCTGTAAACAGCCGAATGAGATCTTGCTAATGACAGGCGTAGTCAGTGCTAGCAGATCCAATCCTGTGTCACACCGAGTCACTAGCAACCTTCACTCCCTGTGGGGCCACTGAAATGCAGGTCTCTGCTGGCTTTTTGAGTTACACTCATGACTCCTAGATTACATAACTAAGACAGTGTTGCATAGGGCCCAGATGTCAGGCATCTTAGAGTCCTCTTGGAGGATCCTACTGGCTGGGCATGTCTCCAGTCCTCCCAAATAAACTGAAGAGCTATTAGCAGCCAGTTTTGTGACTTCCAACTCAAAGAGGAAGAGCCAAATCCCTATCCGATGCAACTCTGACACGATTAGAATTCTATTCTAAATATACCCTGTACTTTGACCTCAGTTTCTCTTTTTCGTACTTTAATTGCTTCAGGATACAGAGATGTGGTTTTCTTTAGCCTGTCACCATAACTGACGGTATTTCCTTCTCTAGGTGAGCTCTACACAGAAGCAGCAGAAGCAGCAATGGAAGCCATGAAAGGCAGACTGGCAAATCAGTACTACCAAAAAGCAGAAGAGGCTTGGGCAATGATGGAAGAATGACACTGCAATAAGCAGTTCTTGTATATATATATTTTTTTTATAGACTTGCTGCATTTGCAGCTAAAAAGTTATATTTTTATGTGGTGTTATCAAGGTCTTTTTGTATTTCTATTTTCTAATATGTTTTGAGGGGAGAATTCCAAATCGCATCTACCCTGTGCAGGGTACCACATCGTACTTCTGGTGTTTTAAAGCTGTAATACAGACACACTTGACCTTTTGTGGGTTTCTTTTTTAACTGTTAGAACTGAGGGGCATAGCTTTTTGATGAAAAGAGAAGCTGAGGTTTGTTTAGGTTTCACATGTTCTGGGTTTTTTTTATGCAGCAAATGATCTGTGTTTACAATTCTCTTCTCCCCACATACAGAAAAATATTTTTGCAAGTTCTCAGCATTTCTTCATCGTTTTTGGTGTATCTCACCAAATTTGCATGTGAATGTACACTTTCAGTTTAAGCACGCATTTACTTGTGAAGTAATCCCATTGTGTTCTGGTGGTGCTGTTGGGGCCTTCTCTTACTCTTCTCAAAACAGATTCCAGATAATAAGATAGAATCCTTATTATCTGAGGAAGATCAGGGAAGATCTTCAGATTGGCAGTGAGGATATTCAGGGTGGAATATGTTTCATTCATTACCAGCATGGCATAATTTACCATCAGAAACTCACTGATGCATCTGATGAGTTGAGGCATCCAGCTACCTCTCTCATTTTCACGGTTTGCACCATATAAGAACTTTATTATATGAAATTCTACTGATCTTGCCTGATATTTGTGTGATAATGTGCAGTAGCAAGACCTGTGATATATGGGTAATTTGAATTTATATTTTACAGGACATCTCAATTCTCAGTGAAACTAGTTCATCTCACTTACAAATGAGAATATACTTTCCACCATTTCCAGAGGGATGTTTGAAAAGGTTAGAGGGTGCTGCTTCACCTATTTCTGTTATAGCAAATAAGTGATCTAGTTTAAATAGCTTTTAAAATAGTGTTTTATCTGCAAGTGGTTTCAAACACCAGTTAGAGAAAATTGATGGTTAAAAAGAGAAAACAGGGTGTTGTTCCCCAAACACTTGAATTTCTGTGTCCTGTTTGCATAGTCCTAACCAGTAATGGGAGGACAAATACCATGGTGGTGGTTGAATTATCATTGCATGGACATAAGTTTCTTCTAAAGCCAGTAGTTATTCCAAAGCTGCAGTGCCAACTATTTGGATAGTACAGAAGCTGTACTGTGGTTGTGGTTAATGGTCATTTTGCAGGAGGTGAAGGTAGAAGGTTTTTGCCTTCTTGGCTTTGCAGTCTGCTGAGGATGTAAATCAATATGAACAACGAGCAGCCCCTGTGAAGTGCTGAATGATCTATAGTACTCACCAGCCTCACTTCAGCTAAGCTTTTAAAAGCATGCTTAAAACTAATCAGGCTGTTAGATGATGCTGTTGATTTCATTGAGACTTCTTGCATGTGCAGCCAAGTATATTAATGTCTGTAAAATGTTGTTTGAGAAACAACAATCAGTTCTGTTTTCTCGGTGCAAGTGCCTGTCACTGGGCTCGAAAGTTGTGCTCTCCACTTGCTCATTCTGGCAAGTGCATCTTGAATTGTTGTTTAAACAATATCCTAGCATGATGTCAGTAACAACTGCCACTGTCTGAAAGAAGCGATTTCCTGGTGATTAAGGAAGTCAGATGGAAGATTTGAGTCCCTCCTAAAAGAGAAGGAAAAGCTATCTTTGGATGTCCTACTTATGGGTGGTTGCTATAACCACCAGGCAGTTGTGGCCTTGAAACACATGGCTGCATCTTCATGCTGTAAAATGCAGTGGGAAATTAGTGCCCATAGCCTCTTTGCTTTGTTTTTTGTTTTGAGAGTGAAGGTGAAGCTCCTCTCCTATTAATGAAGGAATGTCTGATTTCTAGATCTGTGTTGGTTTAGGTAGATGTTAAGCTAAGTACTAAAATAACCAAGGTTTTGGACCTAGTATGCTGAGACAGAATCTGTATGTAGGATTGCAAGTCAGATGGATGTTTTAAGTGCCTATCCAAACTTCTGCTTTAGGTGCCTAAAGCCTCTTCTGGATATGGCCTTCTGGCTTTTTTCAGTTCATAGCATTAAAATATCTCAATGGAAGGTGAATATGGCATTCACCACTGAGGACAGCTGAAGAGCGTTTTGTGCAGTGTAGGCACTATAACAAACTCAGTCAAAAGGATTTGGTTTCCTCATAAGGTGTTGATGCCAAGTCTTTGAGATTTTCCTTGAAGGAAGCATGTGTAACACCACCACCAGCCATTCAGGGAGGTGAGGAGATGGGGTGTGCCCATCCAAAATGTGTATGTAAGGGATGTATTGACATTGGTATATTTTATCTGCTGAATTCAGTAGTTGCTAAAGTTGCTGCCAGTTCTCTGCAGATGTGGTATGCAAGTGTGCATGCAGCCTAGTGGGGACAATTCTGATTAATTCTTTGTCTGCAAATACTGATTTTTTTAGTTTTTTTAGTGGTAGAGACTACTTTCTGTCCTAAGGTGATACCCTGTTACTCAGCTCTACAATAACTAGAACTGTCAATAATCTCAGAACGGAAATGGTTTACAGAAACATGCACATTCTTTTGAGGAGGCTTTTTGTCAAGACTTTTTGAATGATACTGCTACATGCTGTATATATTTTTTTTTAATCTATTCACAATGAATAAATAAAAATCTATTTTTAAAAAATGTGCAAATAAATCTGAGGCTCAACCTGCCAGAACTTAACCTGGGTTTGGTGTTTCCGGATGTCAGTGGCAATACTCCATCACTTGGTCCTTTCATTCACTTTGGTTTCATTCTGGCTGTCAATAAAGTTGTTCTTCATGTCACTTTTCTCAATAGTCATTGCATGTGGGGGGTTGGTTTGTTTGTGGTTGGTTGGTTTGTTGTTTTATTAATTTCCCAAAGTTCAATCCTGTTATTGCAGGGTTACAGAAATCCCCTGTGATGACTTCATTATTCTGTACCTAATTTCATTCACATTCAACAGTCAGAAGTGACCAGAAGGGAGTAAGTGGATTTGTACCAACAAAACCTGTTCTCCAGAAAACTAAATGGTTGATGTGCTGTTTTATTTGCATTCAGTTACATATGTGGCATTTGTAACTAACAGGGGAGAACATGTAAGGACTGAAGTGCTCATTTGCAGGACTGCCAAAGAGGCATCTTCATGCCTTCAGTCTTTGCTTAGTTCTGAGAAATGAAGGGAAATACTTGGCCTCTGTGATTTGAGGAGTGAGAGTTTTTTGTAGTGGCTGTCATCAGGATGATATATTCCCCTTTCTATTAAAGAATAAATTGATGCTAGCCCTTTAAAAATTGAGCTCTTACCTTTGCATGTTTATTGCTTTGTCTAGGCAGGTATCATGTGTTGTACCTGTATAGTTGAAACAATGTGAAACCAGACCTGCATAGTTGAAGCAATATGAAATTGTTCTTTAGCAAAGGCACTTTGAAATAGCAGAATCTCCTAAAACAAACAAACAAAAACCTGGCAGAGCTGCTTTACTTCACCATAATGTCACTGAGATGAAAAAGGGTGAAATTTGGCACTGCAAGTCTTACCTGGCTGTAGTTGCTGTCAGAGCAGGAGTGTTTGGCAGGTGCAGTAAAGTGGGGATGGCATCCATCAGAAAGCACAGAGGCAGCCAACTTAGAACTCATTAAGGGTAAAATACAAATATTGACTGTTCCTTAAATTACTGCTCTGTGGGACTGATTTGAATCTTGCTCTTCCCCACAGGTATAGTTTCACTGCTGAGTAGAGTGACTGCTGACTGACACAGCTGTAGTGTAGGTGGGCCAAATCAGAATGTCTCCTCTGAATTGAGGATTGTTGAACCTCAGGTTGGATTGAGGGCCAGTGCTTCTGGTGGTGAGTCAGGGTGTTTTCAGGCTTAATTTTAGGGGCATCTCATGTTCCTTGCACTGCTGGGGCCTTGAACACTGCATGGGAACAGCTTAGAGGTTTATGAGGGGTGGTCTAGTCTGGACATAACTGATCCAAGTGTTGAGTCCTTGCTCTTCTCTGGCTAACTGCTGTCCCAGGAAAGCTGATAGTTTGTGCTATATTTTGAGTTCTCCTGTAAGATCATTCTTTTAATAGTAAAAATATCCCTTGTGGTGGTAAAGTGAGAAACATGGTGACCCAACTGCCAGCCCTGAGGGGCAACTTTTGCTCTCACCCTGGAACTGTCACACATGGCTCATGTGAACAATTTTTGGTACACAGGCTTCCCTCAGCATGCAGCAGTGCCTGTTGCCAAGTGCATAAACATGTCTGAGACAGGCTGAGCACACCTACAGGAGGGTAGAAAAGTACTTCTACTTAGGCAAAAGCACCTGTGGGGCCAAGCAGCCCTTGCAGTGAGAAAACCACCAGTAAGATGTGCTTCATGAAGCACATCTTACAACACCCCAACACTGAATATGCAGTGCTGTGGATGGTACTTCTTGTGCACTGCTGTGTGGACAAGTGCTTGGAGACTGCTAAACCAGACTCTTCCACTAAACTTTTCTGCCTGTGTAGGTTACAAGTGAGTTGCAGTGTGAAGCCAAATTGGGTCTGCCTTCTCTCTTCACTGAACCTCTCTGGTTTTCCTGCAAAGTCAGGACTGTGGGAGGACCATCAGTTCCCTGCTCTCAAAAAAACAGCATCTTGCTGAAAAGGCACTGAACCCAGAGCGTGAAATTGCACCAGTGCTGAAGAAGATCCCGTTCACACTTAGACGTGTGTCTGCTATTCTTCAGTTCTTGTAGGCAGTGAATGAAATTTTTAGCAAGACTGTGCAGAGCTGCACCCTCCTGGCAGAATTATGTCCAGCAGCTCCCTAGGAAGAGAGCTGACACCACATGACCTTGCAGGCAGGTTCCAGGAGATGCCTGGGGAGATGGGTGCACATCGATCAGCAGGACTCCAGCACGCTTGTTTATCCCATTTAAATGAACCACCATAATCCAACCACAGACTGTGTTGAGACTTTGTGGCCATATCCTAGAGAAACTTGATTTTTTTCTCCAACCATCTGCTCTAGTTAAAGGGGTAGAATAACATTAGGTCTCCAAGAAAACGTACCAGAGGTTCTGGGCAGAGTGTGAACAGAGACTCCCAAGGGTCCATTGCAGG
This sequence comes from Melanerpes formicivorus, assembly GCF_026170545.1. Classification (NCBI taxonomy): domain Eukaryota; kingdom Metazoa; phylum Chordata; class Aves; order Piciformes; family Picidae; genus Melanerpes; species Melanerpes formicivorus. The sequence goes on along the minus strand of NW_027142366.1, from coordinate 7,883,093 downwards.
GGCACCAGGCAGTGAAGGTGTGCTACTAACCCCTTTCCCTCAAGAGTTGTACTGACTACTGCTGGCTGCTACTACAGCATGCCATGAGCAAACCTCCCCGCCAAAGTGCGCGGACTTTTCACTTTGCTAATGCAGTGAGTTGTGGCCTCTTAGCAAAAAATTAAATGCAGTTTTTAGATACTTTGTTTAGACTTTTGGAGGAGGGGCAGAGGGTAAGGCCCCAAGTCCCGTAGAGCTGCAGGGGCTGCGCCGTGGCACCCACGTGGCAGCGGAGCGGCGAGTTCGGCCGCAGCCCCCGTCTAGCCCTGCCCGCTGCCGCACTCTGCTCGGGTCCCCGTGGCGTGGGGACACGCGGGGCGCCGCTCCCCCTAGCCTGGCTCTGAGCGCACTGCATTGCTGTGAGTGCAGCTGCCTGAAACGGGAGTCGAAACACTCCACGGTATGTTATTTGTAAGGTGGAATACGTGTGCAGTGAGAACGGTTGCTGGGATCGGGACGTGGAGTGAAGAGGTGGGGAGGGCAGGAAACACTGAGAAAGGGGAGTGGAAAGTAAGAGAAAAGGAGGTGGACTAACTATAGCAGTGAGAGAAAAGGTGCCACGGCGGTAGCGTGGCCGAGCGGTCTAAGGCGCTGGATTAAGGCTCCAGTCTCTTCGGGGGCGTGGGTTCGAATCCCACCGCTGCCAGGAAGTTTTTATTCTCTTGTGGGCTGCCGTTATAGTGCCCTCTGGTGGCCATGCCGCTTAGCAGAGCATTGTGGGTAGGAGGAGGGCCGCGTCCCCACGTGCCGGCCAGAGTGACACCAACATGGCCGCTGCCTGAACGCCGCCCGCCCGCCGCGCACCGCCACCGGGGAGCCGGCGGCCGCGCTGCCCGCGCTGGCACTCCGCCAGGTAGACCCTTTGTGGCGTTGCTTTTGCGCCTTCCGGGGCCGCGCGGACGGCGGGAACCCTGTGGGCACTGGAAGGGGAAGAGCGCGGCCTGGGCTGAGGTGGGCTTTGGCTGTCTGGGGAGGGCGGTGGAGGCTAGGTCTCTGAGGACTTGACACGGTGGCGAGTACCGGGAGCACGGTGCCGCAGCCGGCCGGCCGGGCGGGGCTCTGACAGGAGCATGGCATGGGTCAGAGTCACCGTGCTTAGCCCCTGAAGGGAGCGGGCGGGGGTCTGGTCACAGGCCGTGGCCCCTCGTCTCCCATCACCGGCGAGCCACGGGGTGATGGCTGATCCTCCCGGGGCTGTAAAACGGCGTCACCGACGAGTCTGGGGCCCTTTCCCCCGGGGTGGCAGCTCTGCACCTCCCGCCCTGAAAGGGCGCAGCTCTCACGCGAAAAATGCAGTCAGCAGCCCCTGCCCGAGCATCGGCTCTGCTAGGGCTGTAGCAGAGCCCTGCGCGCCGAGGACGAGGCGCCCAGTCCCTCCTGCTCTGGGGTGGGTTCTCTTCAGCCTCGCGTTACGTTCGGGTTTGGGCAGTTGGCCGTGGCCTCCTTCCCCGGGTGCCCCTTTCCCTGCGCTCCCCCTCTGTAGCCAGACTGCTGTGCCAGGAGAAAGTTGCCGGTATGAAGAAGCCTGTGTCAGTGGGGTGCGTTAGGGTGCTCAGGGTGAGCGAGGTGGAGCAGTGCCAGCGTGGAAGATGGGGGCTTGGCACGGCGACCGGCCGGGGCTGCCCCTGTGAGAGTTACCACACAGCAGCAAGCAGCTCCGTCACTGCGCCTGGCAGAACAGGCCTAGCGCTTGGCTACTTGAATGTTCAGGTGTTAAAGAAAGGTTCATGCTTAATGCATGATCTTTTAAATCCTGAAGATGTGCTTCAGTGACATCACCACCAAAAAGAGGTCCTGGTGCAGAGGAGCCCTGCTTGGGCTTAGTAGCAGAAGATGACTGTGCAAAGCTGCTTGCAGATGAGCAAAGCAGGGAGAGAATTAAGCAAATAATCGGGTCAGATTTGTAGTTATCAATGTTTGGAAGGTGCTTCAGCTGTTCTTCACAGCCTCCATTTTACTGTATGCCAAGGGCCACCTTGAGCTTGAGGATTGGTCCTAGTGCTGGGCTGAGAGACACCCTACAGAAGAAAGTCTGGGTGCCAGAGGAAATTATGGGAGTGATTCAGTAGATGGTATTTTTCCCACTTCACTGGCTTGTTACCTATACTTTAAGGCACTGATGCAGCAGGAGTTCCTGACCTTTACTGCACTGCATAATTAGATACGAAGAATATTTCAGGTTTCAGTGTTGGCACTTCAGGGGTCCACGACTACTGACAAATTTAGGTATCAGCAAAATGCTTAGGAGCATTTCTTGCAGGCCTGGCTAAAAGTCTGTGTGTATGAGATGACACTCAGGCTTGCAATTTTTCTGTTTATGCTTACATTAAAGTCTTTGGTACCAAAGTACTCTTCTAAGCTCACACTTAGAAGTAGGACTCAGTTCCTTCATCACTGATTTTTGTAGTTCTTTAACCACCATATTTTTCTTTGTTGGTTCTAAATTGATGATGTTATGGGCAGCTAATAAATGGTTGTGCTGTTCCTGGCTTTGGGCACACTGCAAGAGAAACGAGACAATTTACATCTCTTGCCCTTCTGCAATCTGTTCTAAAGTTAATGATTCATACAAATAATCAGCATTGTATTTTAATTTGCACCTTAAAGGAAAGTCCCTTTTGAAAAAACAAAACAGTTCTGCCAAAACGAAATTTGAAAGTGCTGACCATGTTTGTGGTCTCCTGGTGTTTAATTCAATTCTGTAACTCTTCTGCTGTCACATGCATATATATATATATATATATATATATATGTATATATATATATGAGACAAATTAACACCACCATACATAGATGGTGTAGATTTATTATTGCATCTGTATGCCTTCAATGAAAGCATCATTCCAATTCAGAAGATTCCTTCAAGTTGCACCAGTGTTAAACATGGCACTGGGGCACACTGCTTCCTATTTATAGACCTGTCATTCTGGTACTCCAGTAAGAGGGTAGTTATGTTTTGCTTTGCCCTTAAATGAATAAAAGAAAACATAATCTCTATGATTTTCCTTGAGTACTGACAGCTGGGTTCACAAAGAGATTTCATGTGTAATTATGTAAGCAGCATTAAATGAGTGACTGGAGATCAGGTCCTTTAGGCTAAATTTCTCCTTCTCTCCCTTAGTTCAGGAAATTGTAATTTCTCTTCTGGAAAATGGAGAGAGAGAGAGAGAGAGAACAAGTCAGCCCATACCTGGCACTTAGGCTGTCAAGAAGGTGGTTCTCAGTCTTAGCAGGGCGAAGAAGGAGGGTTTAGACTCAAGCCTCCCACCTTCTGTGTGTTATCCCATGTTCTCTCACTCTGGGCATTCTCCCATCGTCGGCTCCGTTCTGCATGAAAACTGCAGTTGTTCCATTTTGTGCAGAGCTGTCAGGCCAGCTTTATGTGAGCTTGCTGTATTAGGCCATCCAGAGGACCTGAGCAGGAAAAACAAAACTGGAAGTGACAAGTCTCATTTCTGTCAAAGAGCATATTCATGCATGTGTTTCTGGACAGAACCCATTGCCTGATGGTAGAAAACACTCTGATCCTAATGAGATACCAGTGGTTGTGCAGTAACAGCCCCAGCCTAGAGGTGAGACACTGGCTTCTTGCTGTGAAGGTTTTGCATTTCTGCATTTTTTTTTTCCCAGCTAGAAATCCAAAATATTCAGTGGATTCATATTTCTAGGTTGAATGACAGAAAGTGTGTCAGTAAACCAGAAATGGTGCCTGAATGGAGATTTGGCCATGAAATGATGTTCACAACACTTTCCTTTGCCTGGTCACCTTGGCTGTTAAAACTTTATTCAGTCAGTTTGTGAGAGTTATTTTTTATGCCTGTCTTTACCAGCACTATTTTAATAGGGTCTTAAATGATCTGGGCTAATTATCATTGCTTCAATGACATCCCCCATAATTAGTGCATCCTTTTACTTAATTTCAGCAGGGAAAAGCTACAGTCATTTTAAAATGAGGGGTCATTTTTCATTGAGAGGTCAGAACCAGGCATGACACTGACTTCAGCACTGGATTCAGCATGATGACTCATTGTTCTGGAGTACCCAGTCATCAGCTAATATCAGAGTTATTTTCTTTGAAGCTGGTGTAGTTACGAAGTCAAATCTGTTCTGATGATTTCAAAGTGTTCTGTGAGAGGCCAAGGAGTGTATTTTGGAACTCTAATTTAGCAGTACAGTCTGAAGAGTGGTAGGTCAGAAGGTAAGTGTGCAAAGTGTTAGGTAGATGAAATTAAGGTCAGCACATTCCTAGATGATAGTATTGTCTGGTCCCAAGCACATGGTTTCCACAGGCTTTTTATTCTCCCAGCTTTTTAGCTGGCAGTTTTCTCTGTTACCTGCTTTCTATGATTCCTTCTGAGCAGGGAAGCTAGTGAAGTGTGTGACGCTGTCCTTAGTGACTGCAAGAACTACTGCAGTGGCAGTTTCAGAGGTCACACATGCCAGCTGACCAGCCAGTGCCCTGTAGGTGTGCTGGCTGGAAAACCAGCTGTTACCTGTGTGTTGCAGTTGCACAGTATATAAAAGATAATGCAAGTGCAAGAGGCCTGGCCTTCACAAAGCAGTGTTTGGTGCGCTCTCATCTAACTTTGGTCTTCAGAAAAGTGACAAGAACTGATCTATTTTGGAGGCATTTTCTTGTCTTTTGAATTTGGTGGCAGGCAATCAAGATTGTGGAGTATTAGGGACCTGGCTGTGCAAACACATACATTCCTCTGGACAGATTGACACGGAAAGGGACCAGGTTGACTTGAACAAATACTCTAGGCTACGTGGCACAGATGTAGTGACTCATACAACATTTCTGTTTTCTTTCAGGTTGTGCCAAGGAATAAGCCAAGAAAAAGGTTTCTGTAGCCTAGCATGGCAAATGAAGAAGATGATCCAATTTTACAAGAGGTAGAAGTGCATTGTGGCAGCACTGACTGTACATGAGACTTTTTTCTATTATGATAGTTCCCAATGTTCTTACATTGCTGAAACAGTCACCATCAACATCAGTGGTTGTCTGATAACCAGTGGCTTGCTCTGTGCAAGTAAATAAGTTGTGTGGGCCAAATACATGTTTTGCCAGAACAGTGGTGTTCATGTTGACAGATTCAGCTCAGGTTTTTCACCCTTTTTAGTCTTCCCATGTCAGAAGAGGAATACAAGTGAGGAGCTTGGTTCTACTGCTGTGTGTGTCCAGTGACTTTATTGCCTGTCTCTGAGAGCTGTGAAAAATTGGAATGACAGCAGTGAGTTAATAGCTGTTAAATATGAAACAAAACTGTTTCATACCTTCTTGCTAAAATAAGTGGTTCTGTTCTGATTCTGGACTTTAAAGAACTATTACATCACAAAGTGTAGCCACAGTTCACTCTATGTCTGAATTTACACACCAGTAGTACAGGCAAGGACAAGCTCATAAGAAGAAGAAAAGCCATGAGAAAAGGAATGGGAATTGTCAGGAGTGTATCTGAAATGGTGGCTTCCATATGTGGTATTCATGAAAGCGCTGTGGGTTTTCACTACTGGTGGCCAAATGCTAATAATGAATCAGATTTGGGGTGTGGGTGTCTCTTGTCTGATTTAGAAAGATTCTAGGACAAAATACTAGTAAAGAAGTTACCTCTCAGTCATGCTGCTGAAGAGAGAGCTTCCTCCTCTTTCTATAATTGTAATAACAAATTCACTTCAGCCCCTTGGGAAAAAAAATTTCCTCCTGCATTTCAGACTGAGTTGCCAAGTTTCCTTAGAGAGCAAAACCACAGCCAGAGCCACTGTCTGCTGCCCCATCTTAGTGGGGTTTTTGTTTGTTTTCTTAAAAAGGGCAGTTGCAATTTTGTGTCAGAACTGGCAGAAAGGAGATGTTTGACAAGAGCCATGAATGTGTTTTATCTTGGAGTTTGTAATGGGAAGCTAAAATTATCAGTGTTTGAGCTCTAGGGATTTCACTTCTATCTGAGGCTCCATCAGTTACAGCTGACATCTGATGAAAGTTGTTTGGTTTGCATTTTAGATTGATGTGTTCCTGGCCAGAAGCCTACTGGAGAAGCTGTATCTGTTTCAGGTATTTTATGTTTGAAATCAATTTAAAACACACTGCTGCTTCAGTCTGCCAAGATCTTGAATATAGGCAAGCCTGTCTGGGTTTCAGTCAGTTGAGGAGTGGTCATTTATGGCAGAGGCTTGTCTTGAAATCACTTCCTTTCACAACCCCAAAGGAGTGCTTTGGGTAGGTAATGTCTTTTTATCATGGTTTGGAAAATTTGCAGTCTCCTGGCCATCTTCTGTCAGTTCTGATTATTGCCATAATTACTAAAGCATTTCTTCAGGAATGGCCCTATTTAAATCATCATCATTGTTCATAATTACTGTGAGTCATCAGAAGGCCTCCCCACTTAGGTTATGGAGATAAAGGTTTGGGGTTAGTGACTGAAGGTGGAGATACAGTAGGAAGGTGGAAGTCTGTTGTTCCTTGTGATTCACTTTTCCCATCTACACAATGGGAAGTCTTTTGAAGCTGCTAGATGAAATGCTCATTATAAACCAGTGATCCCACTGCCTCCTGTACAGAACCTCTGCATGACGTGCCAGCAGATCATGGCTGGAAGCACTCAGCCACGCTGGATCACGCCGTGCAGCCTTTCCTCTCAGATACTTACAGTTGCCCCATGTCAGGAGTGAGCACTGGCTAGTGATGGTGCCTGTGAGTGTTCTGGAGAAATGGCAGCTCTCAGCAGGATGCTGCTGTGGCTGGAAGATTTCATTTGAATACCACACTGTCCCAAATGATTCAGAAGAGAGACCCACATGGCTAAACCTGGGTCTTGGTGTCCTGACTACCTACATGTGGTCCATGTCCTGTAAGCTAACTCTACTTGTATAAACCCATAAATATTTTGAGTTTAGGTAATAACTGTCCAGGGAGTTAATGCTGAGGGATGAAGTTTTAATTGCTTCTAGCACTCTTTTTTTTCACTGGACTAGTGGTGGTACCATTTTTCTGTTTGTTGTGGCATGTGAGGGGCGGGAAGGGGGTTGTGCAGTGACAAAAGCAGAGGGCTAAGGGGAAAGCAACGAGTTTTCCAGGTGGTACCCCCAGATCCCCTGATGACTCACAAATCTGTCAAGTAATTTCTTGATGTCTTGTATCCATCTGGCAAGTGGGTCTACACGTGAGGGGATGGAAAAGGTTGAGTTAACTTCTGTGAAGTTCTTTGATCTTTACATGAAGAGGGTTTTATGCAGTTGCTTTGTTTTCCAGTATCCCATCCGTCCAGCTTCCATGACATATGATGATGTTACACATTTATCAGCGAAGATAAAGCCAAAGCAGCAAAAGGTTGGTCATCATTTTGGTCATCATTTGAGTCCAGTCTGTAAAAGCTGTTTCATGTTGTGCACTTGGGAAAATCACATCATGCTATTAAACTGTTAGAACAATCTAAGCTACTTGCAGGACCAGATTTCTGTGCTTGGAGGTGTGGGAGAGGCTTTTGTTGTGCCTGTAAAGTAGGGTTTAGAATAAAAGTAGTTTATAAATAGAGAAATTAAAAGTCATGGTGGAAAATCTACTCTTTTAATATAAAATAGTCACTCAGGGAAACATAGTTACTAATTCTAATTAAGTCTGCAGGTGCTTGTGCTAATGCAGCTTGATTTGAAAGGCTTTTGCAATAATCAGAAAAGGGTTGAGCTTTGGAGGCATGCTCTGTCTCTTAGTGTCAGTGCAGGTCCTTATTTCTCTCTTGCCTGGCTGTGAATCCTCAGCTGTCCTTTTGAAGTTGGTGGGGGGTGTACAGGCAGCGAAAGTACAGCCAAAGGCAGAATGATTGCCCTGGTTTGTATCCCCAAACTGTGGCTGTGATTTTAAAATGCAGAAAAAGATGTCTGTGATGCTAGGATTTTGTTCTGGAAAACTGTTCAGGAGAGTGCTTGTTTGAACTTTGGAGTTAGAATGCATGCTGTGTCCAGAAGTCTTCTTTGAAATGTAGCAAACGTTTGCATGGTGAGACCTGTACAGACTCGTTCAGGGACTTGAACCTGCTTCAGCTTACAAGTAGTGCAAAGGGGAACTAAAAACTAGGTGGTAGCTGTGATACATGAATTTATAAGGGCTTTGGCACACCCTAAGAAAAAAGTTACATTGTATGTAGTATGTTAAGAGCAGTGCCAAGCATGAAAATGCTTGTATTTGCACATTTGTCAGAGGTTTAAGTTGGAGGCAGGAAATAGATCTCTTTGTGACTAAAAGCTTAGAGCTCGTTTCTGTTTCAGCTGGTGTAAATCAGGGATAACTGAACTCAGTGTTAAGTGCTGCAGTCAGAAACTTAGCAGAATTGAGGCCTTGGCCTCTGAAGAGGACAGTTGCTTTGTACTGCTTGGTACTCAGACTAAAAGGAAAAGTACATTAAGTGTGAGAGATTGGGAATGAATGCTCAGTGGTTGGGAGGCTTGAAGGATATTGCTCGTACACTTGGTACGTCTTGGTAGGTAAACTGGACTGATAATGTAGTGGAAGGTACCCAACAATGTGAAGGTGTGTATCAAGACTGCCTGAAGAACACTTGTTTCTCTGCTGCCATTTGTTTACATGGGAGTTTGTGTCTCTAGCTTGTCCTAAAAGAAATACAAATAAGGCTCAGCTTTGTGTGAGATTTGCCCTGTGGATGTGATTGATGCCCCTTATGTATTTAAATCTGCTGTAAACCTATGGAAATGTTAGCAAGTGTGGGACTGAACTGTCATTGATGTCTTTGTGGTTCTACCATGGTAATGAAATGTCTTGTCTTATTGTTTAGGTTGAACTTGAAATGGCCATTGACACTCTGAACCCCAACTACTGTCGCAGCAAGGGAGAGCAGATTGCTCTCAACGTCGATGGCACATGTACAGATGAAACAAGTACCTATTCCTCGTAGGTGTCCTCTCTGCCTTCCTTTCCTTTTTGTGGTGAGCCTAGATACATATATGTCCAGGAGGGATTAGGGAAAGGTGAGAACAAGGGTCTCTACAGTGTTGGGGTGTGCTCTGGACCGTTACATAGTGAGTTCTTCTTGGAAGTAACCTCTTCATTGGTGTGATTTATGAATCGTGAGTTGCAAACAAAAAGATGAGAGTGTGTATTTGCTGCAGTTGTTGATACTGCATTTTGAGAACTGATGATTTCAGGCCTTCAAGATCTGTATACCACACTGCCCATAGAGTACAACCTCACAGCATTCATCTCTCTGCAGGAAGCTGATGGACAAGCAAACTTTCTGCTCTTCACAAGCCGCGAGTAACGTCTCCCGCTATGCAGCTGCTGTATATAAAAAAGGTACCTTTATTTTGCTTACTGCTCACATGAGTGAAAGATGCTAATTTCAGGGTTAAAATAAGGCCTAATTGTCCTGTTTTTTTTAGCCTAGGTTTTAGTTGGCTGATGTGCCTTCAAAGAAAGAAATTTTTTCCTTAGCAGTGTCCCCAGAACCCTTGAGAAGGTTCAGCAAAGTTGTAAATATCATATAAGAACACTCTGGGTTTGTAGATGCCTCCAGGCTCTTATCAGTGCATGGTAGCCTGAATACACATTTGTAACATAAATTTATCGTTGTTATTTATGTCACTATCTCCATCTTCTTTTCATGTTCAACATTTTTTGTCCCTCTCTCGTTTCCTAATGCCATCATGAAGTTTTGTTGTGATGAGGTGAGAATACATAGATTGGCTTCAGTGATGACTGTTCTGCTATGAGTCTCCTGAACTGTAGGTCAGTTCTGAGCCAGACTGTGGCTTGCTTCAAGATCTGGTTTCAACACAAAAAGGAAAGTAACAGAAATAGGCCTTGGTCTTTCATAGTTCTTTGATATCTTGAGCACTGGATAAATTTTTCACTTCAATCCTTTTTTACGTGTTACTGTATTAAATATTTATGTTCAATTGAAGCTGTGCCTTTACACAGATAGGGAGATAATGAAATATGCTGCCTTTGTGCAGTGGAAAAAAATTATTTTAGCTAATACTAACTCACTTTTTCAGGTGAACTTCACCTGACTCCACTACATGGAATTCTTCAGCTGAGACCAAGCTTCACCTACTTGGACAAGGCTGATGCAAAACACCGAGAAAGAGAAGCTGCTAATGAAGGTAAATGCTTCATGAGCTGTGTTTTCTTTTGGGAGGTGAGATAAAAGTTCTTGCTATAATTTTACTGATCAGAGTCATTATATTCTGGAAGTGTTTATTATAACAATGTACCGATTATCAGGCCACTTCTCAGATTGTTTCATGGATCTTATTTCAGTGGAGCTGCTTAGATGCTTTTGTGGGCACAGTGTGGGGGACTCAGAGAGAAATGGGAGCTTGTGGGTTGTGTTGAAGGGCAGCAGTAGGGAGTGTGTTACCACTGCCACTGAAAAATTGCCCATGGAAGCAGTGACACCTATTTTAGGGGCAGCGTTGTGCCACCACATATTGACATGGTTTGGCAAGCTGGGATTGAGTCCCTGGTTATGTAGTTGCTAGTGCTGCTCTCTTCCTGCATGGGCCTCCAAACAGTTGCAGACTGAATGTGGCTGCTTTACTTCAGTGCTGTATTTATGCTGTTGTATTTTTTTACAGGTGGTGATTCATCCCAGGATGAAGCTGAAGATGATGTTAAGCAAATTACTGTATGTCCAACTTTCCCTTTTGAGATAGTTCAGGGAACAGTTCACAAGAAAGCATGGCAATTCACACCTAAATTAAAGGACAGGAAAACTCAGTCCTAGTGACTCTGGGCTTGGGAGGGGGGAAAGCAAGATGGACTTGCCTTTGTTGCACAAGCATAAAGATGGCACTGAGAGCAAGGAGTGATTTATTTGAGCTAGGGCCCCTTGCTGCTGTTACTTGTGTACCAAAGGAATAACACAGGTGTTTTGTTATGGGGGTTTCAGGACTGTAATTTAACAATGCCCAAATCTTCCAGGTCCGATTCTCCCGCCCTGAGACTGAACAAGCTCGTCAACGACGTGTTCAATCCTATGAGTTTCTACAGAAGAGACAAGCAGAGGAGCACTGGGTTCATCTTCATTATTATGGCTTGAAGGTAGGTATATGCTGGCTGCTGCTGAGGAGCCTGCTTGGGCCTGGAGGCTCAGCCAAGACTAGGACTGTTTTTAAATCCAAGCGCACAGGAGTCAGGGAATCCTCAAAAGATAATGAGAAGTAGGCCTGTGGGCTGGAACAGGCCCTGCAGTGCTCTGTACCTCCCCTGCTGGATAATGCTTCACAGACAAACATAAAGGAGTCATCTGAGAGCAAGAACCACTCATATTTTGGCTTATGATCTGGACTTTATGAAAAGCTTGGGGAACCCAGTCAGCTGAGTGTCAGAAATCCTGCTTGACCCACATGTGTGTCTGTCAGGAGATTTTGAAGTCAGAGTGACAGAAGTGTTCCCACATCATAGGAGCATCATTCAGGAAAGTGAAAGCAGAACACCAGTTAGTGAGGTGGAGCACTTGAAGGTGCAGTAATGACAGGGTGGTCACAGCTGGGAGTGAGGAATCCATCTGTCTGGCATTTTGTATGTTTTCAGTATGCGGTTGAGACTCTTTTGTTTCCATGTCTCCAGGACAGCCGTTCCGAACACGAGCGCCAGTATTTATTTAGTCAAGGTCATGGCCTTGCTGAAAACACAGAATTAATTAAATCTCCCAGGTAAGGATTTGATGATGTTCTGCAGAAACTGCAATAATTTGTTGGGATTCTTTTCAGAGTAATAAGCAGGTGTATGCCTTAAAAGCTTGCTCTTTGGTAATTCTATTCTTGATTAAAAGTGTATTTAAAAAGTACAGGAACAAACTAGACTTAACTTACTGAGCTTGCTTCCTTTGTTTCCCTGTACTCTGAGATGAGACCTACTTTTTTTCTCTTGGGATTGTAGCCTCCTGTACATTATCACAGCCCCACATTATTGGGACTGCAGGCACTGTAAAGGAAAAGTAAAACAAAAGGTCCTTCTGGTTAAAATAAATTAAGACTGTGAAGCTAGTAACTTACATCGTTAGCAAGTCTGAGCTTAAAAAAAGGCTTATAAAGCTGTTTTTCAATGATCTGTGAGAGACCTGGAAATACTTCTTGGGTTTTGTTTCTTGGTGACTGCCTCTATGCAGGAGTCTTGCTGTGATGCAATCCGGAGTAATCCTTTGCTGTAATCTGATACATGGCCCAAGTACTATGGCAGACTGTTTAGTGGTGTGGGTGTGTTTTTCCTAGCATCTGAGTGGAACAGTGCTAGCTAGGTATTCTGACAAGTCTTTTGGATTGGATTCTATCCTCCACAGGCACTGATAATTACATGGCAAGAAGAGGTTTTTGCTTGTTGCTGGCCTGATTGTGTATAGGACTTCACATGACCCCTCTTAGCTGTGTCAGAGCACCTATGTTTAATGTGTTTACTTTTGCAGTTCTTCTGTTTGGACACTTCCCCAGCACAGGACAGTTGGGATTCTGACCTCCATTTATTTTGTACCTTCTCTTTGGGCACATGAATGCCAATAACTTTCACTAGTACTGAATTTGTAGAGGAAGATGGGAGAGGAAAGAGAAGAGCTTTCTTCAGGCTAATGTTTGTTTTGTAGATTCAGACAAGTAGGATTGCTCTAGGCAAGAAATAACTACTGAAACCTGGAAGGTCCCAAGATAAACATTTTAAGGATGTGTTTTCTTTTCTTCTAGTGAATATTTAATGATGCTGATGCCTCCAAGCGTAGAGGAAGAGAAGTAAGTGTTTGTACAGAACGTTCAAAGTCCATACTGGTTGGATGCTTTTTTTTCATGGGCTGCAAATCTGCTTGTTTATCTGCAGTGACAAACCAGTGGCTCCAAGCAACGTGCTTTCTATGGCCCAGCTGAGAACTTTACCCCTTGCTGATCAGATTAAGATCTTGATGAAGAATGGTTTGTAGCTTTTCTAACATTCTACTTTGTGACTTATAGTTGCCTCAGATAAGGTATGTTTCCTAGTAGTACAGTTCTGTCACCCCACCAGACTGTCTGATTCTGTGAAGAATCCAAATCCCAGGCTTTTCCTTAAGAAGATCTGTTGTGCAGAGAAGAACATCAACAACAGATCTGACTGCTCATCTGTGTGTTTGCAGTCAGCTTAATCCTAGAATAATTCCTAATTGCTGCTAGCTTTCTGGATACATCTATTTCAGTAGGTTTGTGCTTTAATGTGGGGTCTGAGCATGAATCATAAGTTGAAGGTTAATGCAGAAAGCTGCAGTTTGGCATTTTCTGGGAAGCTTTCAGTAATACACACTTCATGAGTGTCATCCAGGAATTTTATTCTCTTGAGAATTACTGTCTGACCAGAGTAAATTCTGAGGACTTTTGCCTTGGGAGCTTCCTATCTTGTCAGCTATTTCTGTTTCCAAATGTTGCCAATGCCACTTTTTATTTTGTTTTGCATTAATTTGGGGCCAGTTAAGCTAATCAGCTTTGGTGCAACACTAGTAGATATTTTCAGAACAGCTGACACTGTAGGGCAAAGGGGAACTTAGTGGAACTTAGGTTTTCTTTTTTTTTTTTCTGAAATAAAATTTTGACTATGAACTTCTGCATAAATAGATTTAGAACTCTGTGTATGGTGTGCACTGAAGGAAGCCTTAATCTGTTGTGTGTGTTGCCTTTCAGTGAAGGTGATGCCGTTTGCAAATCTGATGAGTTTGCTAGGCTCTGGGACAGACTCTACAGCAGTTCTCCGCTGTATACAGCAGGTGGCAATGCTGGTCCAGGGAAACTGGGTGGTGAAGAGGTACGGCTCGTCTTTGTTACTGGGACATGGTTTTCTGCTTTAAGGAGAGGATCAGAACAATGGGATTTATGTGCTTGTCTTCTTTGTGTCCCAAAGTAGCCATCTTGATTTAATGTTTGCTGCTTTTTAGTGCAGTCAGATACTCAGAATGTAAAGGCTTAATGTTAAAGGATAATACCTTAGTGCATACCCCAGTTAAAATTGTGGCTGAGTAGTGATGTAATCTGAATTTATTTGAGTTATGTCGATTTTTTTATATCATCTTCACTTGCTTTTTGTTTTGGTTTGATTTGATTTTGGTTTTGGTTTTGGTGAGAGAATTGTCCTGAATTATTTTAGAGATTAGCATAAAATATAAACCAAGAAAATTAAACCAGTGTTGGCTATAGTATTTCTTACCTCAGCTCAGTCAAACAAAGGTCTTTGTGCAGTCACCTTGCTGTTCATCAGTGGATGCTGCTTGTCAGCTGATAGCTACCCTCTAGAATGTATTACCTGCTTAATAAGTCAAGCCTGGGGTATTGAGTGTAGCAGGTGAAATGGATTCTTTATCATCCTACTGTTTATTAGGATAAAGCATCCCACTGGGAATTGAGCTCTAAAGTGCAGTATGATGTTTCTACCTGGGTGGAGCACTGCATGCAGAGAATTACAGTCTCTGGAACAGATCTGTGTTAAGATGGGTGGCACCAGTTACCAGTCCAAGCCTGTTATCAGGATGTATTGCAGCTATAGTGGTACAGCTCTGTATTAGCAGTGTGATCAGTTTTTGCAGCAGCCCTTGCTGTCCCTCCAGCCATTCCATGCCATCCTTCTAGCCAGTGCAGAAGGAAGCTGGAAGCAGGTTAGAAAGCAGCATATTAGCATTCAGGTTGCTTTTGTTATAACTGATTCTTTGCTGCTAGATGTGGTGTATTTGGAACGGCTGGGCACAGAGCAACACAATCAAATGTTGGAGCTTTAAAAAGAGAGGGGACCCATTTCTTTAGTCTGGGTAGGCTCAAGATCATGAACCTGGGTTACCTTGAGAGCATGCTAACAAATACCATCCAGTTGGTCTGGCAAGCAGACAAGGACACTAGGGTAGTGTTGATCTCAGGGCTGGTTTTCTTTATGCAGGGCATTTTGTAGTTGCTCTCTTAAACCCTTGATTGCTGGGAAGGAGATAACACCCCTGCCCCCCACGCTGCCTTGGAGGTGGCCTGCCAGATTACCCTAAGCATTTCCTAGGATCATTCTGGTCTTGCTTACACTGAGGCAGGGGAGGACAGGCTTTGCAAGAACAAAGCAGAGCTTGTACCTGTGTTGCACACACCTGCTAGCCACAAGGCTATGCTTTGCCGGTGTAAGCCTTTCTGCACTAGACTAATTGCAGTGGTATAATTACACCAATATTAATTCCTGTAATGAAAACCATGCTTTGGATAAAGGTATAATTTAACTGCAGGAGAGGGAGGACATGTTTGTTGTGTTAATCTTCACCAGTGCTGGCTTTCTGGAGCACCTAGTAACTAATCCATCTTCCTTTTTAATCAACAGTGATGTACTGTACCCAAAAGATAGTTCTAGTCCACATAGTGGAGTCCCCGCAGAAGTGCTCTGTAGAGGAAGAGACTTTGTTGTAAGTATAACAGTTGTGTTGTTTTTGAAGGAAAACACAGGTGAAGTTTTCCTGCAAGGTCATGGCATTGCAAAACTCTATTGCTATACTGCCATAAGGTGTTTCCTCCAAACATTATTTGTACTTTAATCCTGAAAGCGTTGTTACAAGTCTGTCATGGGAGCGTCGGTGCAGATCGACATTGTGGCTGGCTGGCAGGTTCAGATCATCTGTCATTAACAGTACTCATCCCTTTCTAATACGTGCTGTAGAGCCACTATCACATAACCCTCACAATGCAGGGCTTCAGAAAAGCCAGGACTGGATAATAAAGTTCTTGTTTCTTCAGATGTACTTCCACGGGCTCAGGACTGTGAGGTCTCAGAAAGGCAGCGTGGGTAAGCCTTGTGCTCCCTGAGCATGCACTGCTGATCTTTAAAAAGGACTTTATTCCCCAGAGCTGTTAATCAGTGAAAGGACTTTGTTCCAGGCACCTTTTGTAAGCAGTAGTTGCACATGGAAGTTGAAATGAATACAGGTCTTGTAAACACACACGTAACCACAGCAAAAAGGAACAGCCTCTGCATTGTGTTTATTTTTGCTTACCATTGAAAGAATTAAGTTCCTGAGTGGTTCCTAAGTTCATACTCATTTTATTGCTTCTGCACCATCAAAGAGAAGCTGACAAGTGCATTGCTCTCATTTTTTCAGTTAGACCTGACTGTTCCCCTTGTTTGTAAAGTTTGTTTGTGAGATTTAGCTCTGAATTGGGGCATACTGTGTGAGAGACTAAGAATGTTGCAGTACTAGTGTAAAATAAAACTGATGGTGATTGAAACAGACTGTTTGTGCCTTGATGTCTGCCCAGGACACTGCCATATGGAGACCTGGATTCAGGTGTGACCCAGTGACATTAAGTCTTTAGGACTTGGCAGATTAGGTGACACACCATACGTAAAGTTCTAGGGACCAGGAATTATTATGCTCAGTTAAGTAAGCAGTAGTGTTTTAGCAGTTAAAAGGTAAGTTGTTTTCTTTTGAGTTATGTCAGAAATAAGATTAACAATTATTTATAGCTGATAGTGACTTTCAGTGTCTGCCTGTGCCATGCTGTACTTCAGGGTGGGTGAAAAGTAATTTGTTTTGTTATTGTTGTTTGTGGGTTTTTTTATGAAAGCTTCTGTTTATTGCTCAGACTCTCAGATAATAAGTTCAGAGAACATGAGTAGCATTGTCTCTAGCTGAGGGTGAAGGGCCTAGTGGGAAACAGCTGCCTCGGTTACATGCAAGGAGAGCTGGTAGATCAGCTTCCTTTGAACACCAGAAATGCCCTGTGCCCTGAAGTGAGTGTGGTGGTTTTGTGTGTTTGTGGGCTGAGAGAAGCTGAATCAGAGAGAAGGATGCAAAGATGACATCGTAGGGCAGAAAGAAGTTGGTGGTAATGAGATTTTGGATTCTCCACAGCGTTATTACTGTACACAGACTAAAAGAGATTGCAGTCTATTTAAATGGAGACGAGAAGAAATCAAAGGTCATATTCAGACAGTGTTCTGACCTCACATATCCTGTTAGCTTGCTCTCAGCAGCTTCTTCTCTGATTGTTAGGCTTCAGGAGTTTCTCTGCAGGGTTCACAGCTTTTCCATTAACTGGGGACAAGTACATGAGTGACAGGCTGTCTTGGTATAACTGTGACTGTGATGTGTGTTGGAGAAGGGAGCAGGCAGTTTTTAGGGGCCATGTGCTACAGAAAGGGAACAGTCATCAGCCTTTTCAGGCCCCTACATTAATAGAAGTGGGTGAATCACAGAAGACTTTCTCTAGGTTGATGATTAGGTATGAGAGAAGCTGAGCCTCAGGTGTGATTTCTGGAGTCCCAGCACTGGTGTAGTAGATCTCTTGGTTTTCTTTCTCTTCGGAAGCTAAATGGATTTTGAGTTCAAGAGATTATTCACAGCTTTTGTAGTCACAGGTTCATCAAGGCAAACTGTGGACTCAGGAAGCTTTTGATACTGTGTTCAGGGCCATTTGAAGACAGAAAGGGCCAGAAAGTGTTTTTTTCCCTAGCTGGCTGAACAGCCCCTTCTTGAAAGGAATGGGGTTTGCATTTTTCTGGTGACATCGTTGAACTGGGTCATTACTACAGTAAAGCAACTGCTAAATACAGTTACTAATTTTTTCTTCCTTTCTTTTTTTGCCTTCCTAGATGTGGAAGTTTACACAGGACCGTTGGGTTGTGAGAAAGGAAGTGGCAGCAGTCACAAAAGTGAGTGATTTGGGGGGTTTCTTGCTGTATCAGAAGTTGGTGATGTGTTGGGCATTGTCTGTCTATCAGTGGTGAGTGCTGCTTTTTCTCAGGTTCACAGCATTTGCCTTCCTATCGACGTGCAGTGTTGCTTACCAGGCATGCCCTCACTTTGGAGCAGGTATAGGTACCTGCTTTCAGCTCCCACAGGTATCACTACTTCAGAGGATACAGCTGGCTGTGTAGCTGAGCCACTGGAATGTATCTTGTCCTCTCATGTGTTTCAGTGGCCAGCCAGACACAGTTTGAATTAAGGTGACTGTGGTGCACCAAAGCAGATGGGTGCTTGTGCAATCCATACTAGCTGCTCTGCTTTTGACTGTGTTACAAAAAGGCTTTAAAGAAAGGCAGACACTAGACTATTCTATTAAAACTGGCAAATGAATGAAACACACTAAGTGAAGGGGACCACAAATAATTTCTGTAAAACACTAGTCAGGCTATGCACAAACCATTTGGTTTGGAATCTAAGATCCAGTGCAGCTTAAAAGCTGTATGTGTGTAGGTGCAGCACGTCTGACCTGCAGCTCTAAAATAAAGTTAACATTGTAGAATATGCTTCTCTTCACAGTAGAGTCTTTTCATCTCAGTTTGGAAACTCCCTTTTCTTCACAAAGCACGCCAGGAGCTATTTGACTGTCAGGTGACTAAACATCACTGTTCTCTGAAGTCCTGTGCTTTTAATATTGTGTGAAAGTGTTGGTGCTGCAGAGGAGGATGAGTATCCGTGACTGAGCTGGGTGTGTATCCATGGAGGTGCCCCATACATACCAAATCAGCCCAGCTCTTCCTGTCTTACAGAACAGTGCCCATTGCTGCATGGCTGCATGTGCCCCATGGAAACTCACTTCCGTATTATTTATGCTTTTTCTTTTAGCTTTGTCCAGAAGATGTGAAAGACTTCCTAGAGCATATGTCTGTGGCAAGAATAAACAAAGGTTGGGAGTTCATGCTCCCTTATGATGAAGACTTCGTTAAGAAGCATCCAGATATAGTTCAGAGGCAACATATGCTGTGGATGGGCATTCAGGCCAAGTAAATGACTTGTTTTATTTTGGGGAATAAGGTAAAACCAGACAACTGTCTAGTACTAAGTTTCTGCAGACATTGATTGCTAAATCAATCTGTACTGCCTCGCAGTTACAAGGTCCCGGAGCAGGTCCTGAGTAGGGCAACAAAGCTGGTGAAGGATCTGGAGAACAGATCCTATGAGGATTGGCTGAGGGAACTGCTAGTGTTTAGTCTGGAGACTGGGGGGTGAGGGGAGACCTTCTTATTCTTTACAGCTACCTTACAGGTGGTTGTAACAAGGTGGGTGTTTGTCTCTTCTCCCTGGTAATGAGTGATGGGACAAGAGGAAATGGTCTTAGCTTGCACCAGTAGGGGTTTAGGTTGGATATTAGAAGAAACTTCTTCACTGAAAGGGTTATCAAATACTGGGGTAGGCTCCCGAGGAAAGCAGCTGAATCCCCATCCCTGGAGGTGTTTAAAAGAAGCAGAGATAGAGTGCTAAGGGACATGGTAGAGTTGGGTAGTATTGGACTTGATCTTGAAGATCTTTTCCAACCAAAAAGATTTTGTGATTCTATGAAGTTTTTGCCCTCACAGTCCCCAGGTTGTGGGCTGGTGATAGGGTGATACTGTATCATTCAAGTCAATCTTGTTCCTTGGCTCCCTGGAGAAATTGACTGTTCCAGCTGATGGCTAAAGCTGGCATGGCTGCATGTGGGCATAACAACTGAAAGTGTCCTGGGATATTTTGTCTTTCAGATTAGAAAAGGTCTATAGTCTCTTAAAGGAGCACTTGACACCAAAGAAACAGGAGGCACAATCAGGTAAATGAAATTGAAATCTTGAAGCGTGTGCTTCCTTCCACCTTCCTGGGTGAAGTTTTGAAGTTCCTCTCTGGTTTTGAAGGTGGTGGGGACTCCTCCTGTTTTGTTTAATATCTTTTCCTTTCTTGTAATTTCCTCTGGATTATTTGTGACAGATATTGGTTGATACTAACATCACTGGTGCTGGGGTGACACAATCTCACTGTAGTGTCCTTGTAGCAGAGTAAGCACAGGGAGCTTGCTATTTGATAGTGTAAAATCAGCTGGTTCTGTTATCCACTTTCATTGAAGGCAGTTTCTTTGGTGTAAGGGTGTAAGCAGCTCCCAAAGAGAGGACTACGCCAGTGCACAAGTAACTCTCACCTCTCACTTTGCAAGCTGATGTGGTTCCCCTCCTCCTCTCCTCCCCCCCATTTGCACTGGGCTCTCTGTGGTATGGTTGAGGGCTGAGCAATTAGTGGAGAATGTGCTTGCCAGGGGGCTGTAAGTAGGTGTGAAGCTCTCTCTTATTGACATCCTTCTCCACCACGACTGTCAGTGAGAATATTAAAGTAGCTGCTCCATAATCCTAAAAGATTGTGAAAACTTCAGATTCCAGAGAATGTTAACCAGGCATTTGGTTCCTTGCCAGACTCTGCAGCCAATGAAGAGTCTAAGCAGAGCTGACAAATGAACGTATGAGTCCATTTGAATATCCTGTGTCTGATCTGCTTGGAAGGATTTGGTGTTGGATTATTAGGAGGGGATTAGCAAGCCTAGCAGCAGAGAAGATAATGTGTGGTGGGTGTGCTTTTGCCTTAAACATAGCACTCCTTCCTTTGGCATTGAGACTGGATTCTTCTGCTGCCAGCACGCCCCTTCCTTTCAACTTTGGGTATGGAGAGGACAGGGGAAGAGGTGCAAAGTTGCATGGGAAAGGATTCCCTCCTGTCCCTTTCTCCCTGTCACTGGGTAATAATAATAATAAGAGGCTCTTGGACTTCATATTTTGCACCTCATGCTAAAGGAGTGTTCAGGTTATGTTAGCCCCTTTACTCTCCTCACTGTACCTATAAGACATCCTTGTGCTGGCGCTGGCAGTTGCTGCATCAGGCCCCACCAGCCACTAGATACTCTTGAAACAAACAGACAAACAAAAGAAAAAAGGTTGTTGGGCAATGAAGTATTTGTGACAAGTAAAGATGTCTTAACAGTCTGCATCCTGGTTTCTTGCTGTGCAGGAAAGGCCCTAGTGACTGAGCCAAGTACACTTGTCTTTGCTTCAAATTCCTTGACTGGAAGACCCTTCCCCAAATATCAGGCTTACAATTGTCAACATGTTTATCTTTAAATCACACACAGAGAACCCCCCCAAAATACCCCAACCAACCACAAAAAACCCTGAAATTAAGTAAAATCTGATCAACAAACTGGATTGATGCCTCAGATATTTCACAAGCAGATGATGTTTCCTGCTTTTGTTTCGTTTTGAGCCCTTCAAGAAACATTCTGCAAGACGGGGACGCTGGCTGTGGTGAGATTGATGGTATCTTTTGTTTCTTACTAGCTCATCCCTTGGTGGTTTCTGGGGAGCAAAGGGTCAACATGGCTAAAGCAAAAGTCAAGCAGAACTATGGGCAGCTGGAAAAGGAGATCCAGAAGCAAAAGGCAGAGATGAAATCGAGTGACTCCTCAGGCAAGATGGATGTGTCCAATATCCGCATTAAAGAGGAGCCCGTGAGCGACGAGGAGCCGATGGATACCTCGGCCTATGAGGGCATGAACAACGGCGTCGTCAACGGCCTCCACACGGAGGAGGACTCCACGGACTCTCTGAATGGCCACTTGCCTGGAGGCTGCATTGACAGGGTAGCCCAGGAACTGAAGGCCTTTGTGTCCTCAACCTTTAAGAAACAATTTGTTCTCACCCTGAGTGAGCTTAAACGGTTATTTAACCTTCACCTAGCCAGTCTGCCTCCAGGACATACCCTGTTCAGTGGCATTTCAGACAAAATGTTACAGGACATGGTGCTGGATACTGGCTGCAAACAGATTTTGGTGCCTGTAAGTATGTTTTTTTCCCTTCTGTGTGCTTTGTGGGGGAGGGACTGGGGTGCAGTTAAATGTCTGAGCTAGAGATGTTCATGGCCTGCGGTGGTGGACTGGAAGAACAGATGTGCTCTGACTGTCCTGTATTGGATATGTTGAAGTTGCTAGAGGTTTGTCTGGTGTCCTGCTTCTTGCAGGCCCTGCACTCTGCTTTCTTTGCTCTGTGGTATGCTGCATAGCTTGGTTGCCTTTGGGGCTCTCTTTACATATCCAGGCTGTTGGGCAGCAGTAACTCTCCATCCCAACTTGCTCCTGCTAACATGATCTAAGATAATTCCAGATTCTTGTAATCTCTCCAGGGGTTGCACAAGTTCCTTTACTCAGGAACACAGTTGGAGTAGGGAAAGGTGGTATTGACTGCTTGGGAGCAGCAAGGCACACCCAGCAGAGCTTCCTGGGAAGCGACAAACCATATCTGCAGCAGGTTTTGTTGGTCAGATCTTTTCCTCTTAGACTGTGCAGAGGTGTCTTTGTTTCTTTGTCTTTATGGAAATGACATCTGTGATTGCGTGAGGCAGAGCAGGTTTGTGTGACAGTAGATTGCTGAGGAAAGGAGAAGGAATTTGGCATCATGGGAAAGAGCCTAAAAGGAAATTAATTTTACAAGACATCTGGCAGCGTTGATTGGGTTGCAACCAGAAAGAGCTTGGGAGCTGCCTTTGGGGAGAGAAGAGACGTGTGAACTGCTTGAAAGAGCAGGGAGCAAGCAGGCTGATGAGAGAGAGAGCCTGGAGCATGGGAGTTGAAACTCATCTAAGGAGTAGGGTTGCTATAAGGGGGCAAAACCAACATGTTCAGTCTTGTGCACAGTACGTGTTGTGGCACCTGAGAGCCAAGTAACAGACTTGAAATGCCACTAGGGAGACCACCAGTTTCTGCTTTCTCCCCTGACAGCTTCCAAGTCCTGGGGTAGTGTTTGCCTGGACCTGCTTCTCGGTGCTGGCTGAGCTCTCCTGTGCATGTGGTGTAATGTGTGCATTTGTTGTGCAAGCGGTAAATAGCCGAGGTCCTTGCTGCTCTATTGCTTGGGTCTGGGACTTGTTTGCTTTGGAAATTTTAGGCTTTGGGAAATGATCCCGTCTATGCTTTGCTTACAGGCTGTGAGGAGTGAAAGTGGGATAGGTTATTTTTCCAAGAAACAACCCAAATAAAATTTTCCTGAAGAGGAGTGGTTGGGAAATTCCTTCTGTCTGGAAACCCCTGTTACAGGAGACCTACAGAGGTGCACAAGTAGTGGTCACTGGAATGCCTCTTGCTGGAGGTCTGCTGTAAGCTCTGGTTCTGCTGACAGCTCTAGTTCTGCTGACACAGCACTTCCTGCAAAACTCAGAATCTTGCACAGGTTTCTGCACCAACATTGTAAATAGTTAGCCCTGTGCCTGCCACTAATGCTCTGTGCAGATGGCAAGGGTGCTTTGGCTGTTTCTTCTCTTTGCATGGGCTCGTACACTTTGGTATTTCTTGATTGCTCCCCTGGACAGTTTTGTCAGAACCTGATGAAGGCTCCTGAGCTCAGGGAAAGCCTGAAGGGTTGTTTAGCATGGGATTTCATAGTTGCTCGTTAGTTTTCTGTAATTGAAAGTGCTTTGGTGATAAAAATCAATGGTCTGAGGTAATTGAAATGATCTGTGGGGGATGAAGGCAGTCTTGGCCAGCATGCTGCCCTATCATAGAGAGCACATTGCTGAAAACAGCAATTGAAACCTTAACCAGGGGAGTGCAGGATTTATTATAAAGCTGTCTGACTGCAGCCAGGGCATACCCTGGGTGTAGCTGCGGGGGGGGAGGCAGAGGAGGTGCCACTCCACTGCCAGCGAGGCTGTGGGGATGCCTGTAGGGTGCTGTGCTTGCTGGGTTTTGTGGTGTTGTCAGGTAAAGAAACTGAATCCTGGGCAGGTGCACCCAAGTGCAGTGGCTGCTGCTGCCATCAGAGAGAGAAAGGAGAGGGACCCTCAGCAGGTGCTGGCTGTGTGTGTGCCTGGGGCTTGCGCAGACTGAGCCTGTGTCCAGCTCCAGGGGAAAGGTCTGCTCAGGAATCTGGCTCTTGAGTATCTGCACCCATTTCCTGCACACTGGTAGGGGTGCTTGGGGGTGGCTGGCTCCTGCCATCTTCTTTCCCATGGTCCATGCAGTGGCAAGGTTCTGCCCAAATCCTGAGGATATTTTTGAGGCATGAGGAAATGATGTAACCATTGCTGACATCCTGCCTGGCTCAAGTAGCGGGAGGGAATCCAGCCCTGCACTTATGTTGAGCCTTCTTGGTACTGCTGATGCTAGGCTCCTGGAGAGGAAAGCTCAGAAGTTTACTTCATTGACTGTTACAGCTGATAAGTATTTTCTGGCAGACTCAGACCTTTTCAGTCTGGTTTAGCCACAATGCAAGGCTTCCTGGCAGTGGCTGTTTTTAGGGCGTGCTCAATGGTTTAGTGAGACACATCCCAAAGCCAAGAGCTCCTCCCTTGGACTTTCTGTTTTAACGTGGCAGCCCTCAGCTCCCAGGGCAGTAGTTCATCCCCTAGAAGTCCTGCACTAGTAGCTCTGGGGGCTTGGAGGGGGGAGTGACACAGGACAAATGTATAGAAGAAGGCTTTTAAGAGAGTGGAGAGCTGTTTGAAGGTGGGGCAGTAGAGACTAAGATAATGAATGTAAAATGGCAAAGGGGTGGTGGATGGCAAGATAGTAAAGATGTTTGGACAGAGCAGCATGTCTCTGAAGAGTCACTGATGGCATTTCCTGCTCCTGGGGACAGGCTGTGTGGCAGCAGAGAGCAAGTAGGGTGCTGTTGGCAGCAGTGCTGGTAGCAGTATGCAGAGTAAGGAGGAGATTCTCTGGATTTTTCTTCCTAAGTAAGTAGTGTGTTGGTTTGCAAGCTGTTTCTTCACAGAGTGGCCAGATAAACACAGCTGCATTTCAGATGTGGCTGAGGTAGGAGCAATTTGCTCTCCAGGTGTGTGTCCAGTGACTTCCTCAGGGCAAGGTAGCCTGTGCCAGCTGCTCCCAGTGCCCTGTGTTTTGCCTTTCCTGCTGCAGCTGTTTTCTGGA
This sequence comes from Melanerpes formicivorus, assembly GCF_026170545.1. Classification (NCBI taxonomy): domain Eukaryota; kingdom Metazoa; phylum Chordata; class Aves; order Piciformes; family Picidae; genus Melanerpes; species Melanerpes formicivorus. The sequence goes on along the minus strand of NW_027142366.1, from coordinate 7,858,421 downwards.
GGGAAGCTAGAAGTATTTGATTTTGTCTGTGTTGAAGTCATGTGGCAAAAATTATTCCTCAGAAGTGAGCGTCCTTATGAGAAGAGAATTATGTCAGGTGTTGCAACCCTAATAAACCTGACTGCTGGCTCTAAATCAAGTGTAAAACCTTGTTGTGTTCTAGCCATTTAGACCAACATGGGGGCCAAAGCTGCCAGTCCCACCAGGCAGTTCTTTCTGGACAAAACTCTTGCCCTTTGCAGTAAGATCATAAGCAAAATCTGAGAAGAGAAGCTGATTTTTCACTCTGCAGTGCATAAGTCTTTCGGTGTTATGAGGGAGGCTGGGAAGAAAGGGTTTGGTTTGTACCAGCAGCCAGGATTGAGGTACTGGAACAATCAGAACTGGCTTGTTAGCTTTTCATAGATGATTGATTTTGATTGTTTGGGCAGTTAGCAAGGAATAAATTGTTAGTGGCAGACAGGAAGAGACATGTCAAGAGTGAAGGCATATTCCAGCATTGCTCATTATTTACTGCTCTGAGGGGAAATGTTAAGGCAAATGGATGATACTTAATTTTTTTAGGAGTTTGGGGCATGGAGAAGAGGCAGTTGTGTTCCTTCCTGTGGGCAGGGATAGGAGGCCTCTGCCTCAGAGAAAAGCAGATGTATTTCTCTAGCTTGGAACATGGTGGGAAGGGAATGAGGGGAAAGTCAAACCCACTTCATTTTGGGAGGCTAAAATGAGTAAGTGGCTGGTTTGCTGTCCATCAGTGTTCAGACTTTGGACTCCTGTAGTCTACCTCAAAACAGTGATGACAAATACATCAGAAGCATAGTACTTGTCAGTAGTGCTGACTTGGGCTTAGTGAAGCAGATAAGCACAGGATGAATCTCTAAAGCTTGCCCCTGAAAATGTAAAAATCCTCCAGAAGGACCCTGCAATGCACTTGGTGCTCTTAGTTGAATGCTGTTTTGGATGGTCTGGAAGGAAATGTTGCTGACATGAAAAATCTAGACATCTTGTCATGAAATACCAGCTGAGGTCCAAGCCCTAGGATTGTTCTGGTATGTGGTGGTTGACCATCCACCAGTGGGAAATTGCCCTCATGCAAAATGTATGGGATTCCAGTATGGCCAGCAGTTCTCTTTTAAAGCTCTGAAATGGTTGGCACCAGGGCCCATTGTATGATTGCCCCACTGTGACCAGAAACACCAGTCAGGTGTGGCCTGGGCACATCAAGACGCACATCATGGTGCCGTGGTGCTCCTCCCATTCCCTAGGCCATAGTTAGTCCCTTGTTAATTCAGGATCTGTGTGCTGCAGGACTGAGCCATCAAGACAGGTTTGATATGGATCAGCTTGAAGTTGTCAGGCCTGCAAGAAGGTGGCTGCCCCATGGCTGCAGGACAGGCCACACCGAAGCGGGCCCAGTTTGAGCATGGAGTGAGAGGAGCTGGCTTTGTCTCAGCAGTTCTCATTACATGGCAACAACATTTTTTATTCACTAATCGGTGTCCAGGGATACTGCCTCGTAGAATCATTAAGCAGAACTCATTAAATAGGTGGTTATTTTTAACAGCCTCTTGTTCTCAGTTTCCTCCACAGACTGCTGCTTCACCAGATGAACTAAAGGTCTATGCACTTTGGGAAGCTGGTGACACTTATGATCAGGTAAAGAGAAAAATAAGTGACATTCCCAATATGTGTTACTCAGCACTGGGCATTGGTTGAGTCTTTCTGGAACTGGCACTGCAGGTAGTTTTCCTCTTTCTCTATTGAAGTGCCCAGTTTTCAATACCAGCCTATGTCCAGTTGAGAGGAAGCTCTTAGCTTACTGGTTGATTGTGGCTGTGTCAAGACAAGGCAGTGTGGGCAGAAACAGGCTATTGGTAACATGTCAGTACCTAGCTCAGTGGAATACAGGTAATTCTGAACCCGTGAGGAGGTAGAGTTCTCTGATCCAGGCCTCACACCAGGATCCAGTCCAATCTTTCTTTTTTTAACTTTTGTTGGTAATGCAACACTAACCAGAGATGAAAAGATGTTACCTGATGTATCTGTTTATACTTAAACCAGGAGATTATTACAGCATATGTGAGCATCTCCTGAGTTTTAATTGCTATCAATGAAGTGAAAGGGAAGGTGCCTAAAAAAGTGTGGATGGACAAAGTAACTCCTGTGTCCACGATCTAAATGAATGTTCATAGGAGAGAATCAAGCAGTATCCAACCTCCTGGCTGGACTGGACCACATGAACTACTATGGAAGCATTTGAGAGGAGCATGTTGCAGCCCCTTCTGCAGCGTGTTCTTGTGCCATTGGAGGTGCCTTAGGTCACAGGACAGGTGCAGGTCTGGTCATGGGTTATGGAGAGATCCCATCAGAGGCAAGAGCACTGTGCTAGAGAGCAGAGTTGTATAGGGCAGGTCCAGGATTACAAGGCAAGAATCCTCTGATGCAGTTCAGTGAATGTTTTGTACAGGCTAAGTCACATGCAGGACTGAGGTACAGAAGGGGACAGGAGTAGTTGTTCCTCACAGGGTATTTCTGACACATTTTCCTTCAAAGCATCGCCAAGTTTTGCTGGAAATCTTCTCAAAGAATTACCGAGTGCGTAGGAACGTCATCCAGAGCCAGCTGAGCCAGGAGTGTGGAGAGGATCTCAACAAGCAGGAGGTGGATAGAGTGCTAAAGGTAAGTTCCTGTTCTGCTGTGGGTTTGATCCAGGAATTCTTAATGCTTGGTCTGAGCAAAGGATTTTATTTTACCTTGAACTGAAGGTGACAGAACAGTTGCTGTAATGTAGATCAAAGCCTCTTCTTAGCTTGCTTTTGTCAAAATGTTCTTGTCTCATTCTGCCTCCTTTCCCTCCAAGGAGTAGTGAATTGAACTTGTGTGTTATTTTGTATTAGTGCAACAAATCTTGTGTCATATGCAACCAGCAGTGAACAGAGCATAGTAGAGGTGATACCTCAAAGTTATTTAAAAATAATGTGGAGTTATAGCCAGAGGAGTGGGAAGTTCTGCAGTCTTCCCAGCTTACCAGCAGACTGCTGTTGGTTCATGCTGGAGAGCACAGTGTGTCACACACTGAGAAGGACATGCAGCACTGTATGGAGCAAAACCCTGGCCAAAACAAGCAGGCAAAGTAGTAGTTAAGACACTTCCTTGTGAATGTTTATTTGAGTCCTTTCATCTCTCTCTTTGAAGGTGCACCATTTACTTGTTAAAGCAGTTTACACTATAAATTGGGGACCACAGAGGCCATGACTGACACAAGCTTTAAAAGCCATGCAGGATGGCTAAGTAGAAAGTTGCCAACTGCTGTAGTACTTCAATCATTCTTGCTGGGCCTTTGCTCACTGTCACCCACTTCAATAAGACAAGTGCTTAAGTACTTCATTACTCTGGGATCTGGCAACAGAATAATAGTGGCTGTGAAAAATTAGAGATCTGTTGCTGTGATAATAAGCAAACTGGTCTTGCTTGAAAGAACCTGGTCTGCTTAGCATTAAAATAAGCTCAGATATTTCTGCCTGCTAGACAGTTTTTCATGTGGCTTGCCTGTGCTGGGAGATTTGTCAAGCACCTGGATGAGCTCAAGTATCAGCTCTCCTGGAATACTGAGACAATGTGCTGGCATTAGTTTTTCATGATGCTGTTGCTCTTTACCAGATAACCTGTTTCTAGGAAAACATACCTTCCCCTAGAGAGCTGAGTACTGCTTTTATCTAAGGCACTAAGTCATTGTGCAGCCAGCCTCGTGCTATCATGTCATGTTTCTGTCCTTTAACATAGTTTTGCATCTGCAGATCAAGTCTAGTCTCCACACTTTATTTCTTGTTATTGCAATGTGCAAGCCCCAAGACTTCAGAAGAAAAGATACTTTTCTTCCTTGGAGCTGCACAGCACTAGTTCTGTAGCAGTATTTAAGCATGTGTTGAATTACCTAAATGGGAGGGTGGGAGCAAAAGAGAAGCCATTAGCTTGGAACTCCAGAGATGTGGTGCTCATCTTAATAAGGAAATGAACCACAAGAAAACCCACTCAGTGAACTCCTTTGCTGCAGTGCTTAGCTGCTGTAAGCTTAGCAGATGTGTGGTCAGAATACCAAAGCACGGCTCTGAGATTTGACAGTTCATTATCATAGAACATTGTGTCTTGAAAGGCTTCAGATCTGGCCATTGCCTTCACACTCCATCCAGCCCATTCCCACTGCCACTTGAGCTTCAGCCTACCTCTCAGTTCCCCTTGTTTCCTCCCCCTCCCCCCAGCCTTTCCTAAGTTGGCTTCTTCATGATCCCCATTTCTCCCTCCCTAAAAACAGTTTCTTGCTACTATTGCATCGTTTGTCCTCCTTGTGGACTCTAAACCCTTGCCCCTCTTGTGTTTGTCATCTTCATTTAAGCCCCACAGTCTTCAGGGCAGAGATAACCTCTCTAGTCTCATGCTCTGGAGAGGTCACTTTTTAGATCACAGTTACTGTCTCCAAGACAGACAATGGTACAATGGTTTCCAAGACCTCATGGGCTTTCCCTTTCTCTCCAGGACTGCTGTGTGAGCTATGGGGGAATGTGGTATCTTAAGGGGACGGTGCAGTCATGACAGCAGTGGTAGCAGTTTCAAGCGATCTCCAGGATGAAAGAGGAAACCTGCAGCAGGCGGCACAGACCAAGTAATGCCGTGGCCTCGGGAGTGTGGGGCAGGATCTGACCTACTTGGGGGCACGTGGGCATTGCAGACACTCTCTGCCATCCCAGCACACTCACACGTGTTTGCATGGCTGCCTAGGTGCAAGAGCAACTAGGAAGACAACATGGGACCCTGTCTGCAGCTTGATTAATCTGGGATCTCTGATGTATTCCAATTCTGTTTTGTTATGAAACAATAAAACCATATACTGACACAGACATGATGGAAAGTCATGGTCTAATACTTTATTTTGTAAGTAATGCCAATAAATTAAATGTTTACAAACATCCCAGGTTTTGTTAACTACCTAGATGCTCATACCTTACTCTGGGCACTGCCCTTGCAGCCCTCTCTACAAAGTAAAGACAGTCATGTTCATGGAAATGTCAAGCTGGGGAGGGGGGGAACAAACTCATTTGACCTCTGTACTCCATAGCAACTCTTCTCACCTCTTGTCTGAAATGAGTTAAAAGTTGAGAAAGAACCTACATTCAAAAGAGATGTGGAACAGCTACTGGATTTCTTTTACTGGTGTGGGTTTTGAGGGATTTTTTTTTGGTGGTACTGTATGCAAATAGAGTGAGGTAAGTAACCAAGTGCACCTTCTGGAAGGCATCCAGCTGTAGTTGCTACACAGCAACAATGTAAAAACCTCTATTTTGTGTAATTTTTGTAATAAAATTTTATCTTGAAGGTCAATTCTACCCCGCCTTGTATTTGTCCCAGGAGAAATGGAAACTGCACCCACTCCTTTTGTAGCCTGAAGGTTTATGGAGGAAGGAATGGTCAGGAGCATTTCAGTGGATGTTAGAGGTAGATAGTGAACTACTGCTTCACGTCCTTCTGCTCACATCGTGTTCTTCGGGGAGTAGCCAGAGGGAGCTGTCATGCCCTGGGCCTGCTACACAAGGTACAGTAACTGAGCTCCTTGTCACTACAGCCTAGGTCCAGGAAGTAAAGCAGTGTCCTACTGTAAGCATTGTAGAACATGGTTACTTTACTGGTCATGTTCTTTGCTGTAATTTCCATCACATGAGATGCTTGAGGAGATTCTATTAATTTCATCTACTTATGCTCAGAAAAGGCTGAGTTGTTGACTAAAATAAGCAGATTAAGGTAGTTAATCCAGATAAGATTGGCTAAGAATATTGTTACCATACTTACAGCATTTCACATTTCTGTGGAAAATACCTATTTTTAAACTCCTAAAACTCTACCTTAAATAGTAGGTTAATGTGGTTTATTAAGTATATAAGTGGGAGGTGTTTCAAGTTCAGGCAGCTTTTGCAGCCTTTGTCCTGCTCTGTGGCACTTGCCAAGCACAGCCCTGTTGCCAGAGATACCTGTGGCTCCCTCTATGCAGCTGCTCTCTGGGAGAGCCAGTCTGAGAGAATCTACGAAAGCAGAACCCAGCCTTGGAGTCTTTTATTGCACAGTATGTACAGTTAAGTGTTCAAGTACAGTACAGGCTGATTTTAGCATGGCACAAGTAGCCAAGGGAAAGCAATATTACAGAAGAATCAAGCAGTTCTGTGGACATTTGTTACTTTTAAAGCATAAAAATTGTCTATATGAAAGTGAAGATCATCTATTTAACAACATATTTAATTGCTTTTACAAGTCTTCTGCTGCAACTTCCCCCTACAGTGGTGAGGAATAATGGCAAATCACTTGTGACCAACAGTGTTGTGCTGCTCTTGTTTAAGGTTACTGCTTTCCAGTGTCTGAACTGGGGCAGAATTCCAGGAGATAAGGATCCCAGTGTTAGGGAAACAATGAGTGACAACACAGTTAACCTGGTGGCAGAACGGAAGCTCTTCTGCCTTTTTATTCCCCCCTCCTTTTTTATAAAGCACTAACAAACACCACAGCAATGAGATTTCTATCCTAGAAAGGCTTATCCTTTTCCATGTACCATAACCTTATTAAAGTACAACTTTAATGGGAACTCCACCTGAGCTATGTAGAAAAGAGAGCAAGATTAGATAATGTGGGTGCCATCTGCACCAAGGTCACTATTTCCCAAGTGGCACAGATAATTACTAGTTACACAGGTAGCTTGACTGGCTTATTTATTTGCTTAGAAAAATACTCACACAAGAGTCAGATTCCCATTTTAAATAGTTTTCAGAATGCAAGACATGTTTTGGAGGAACTCCCACAACATGAACTCTTAATACTGCAACTGAAGGACAACTATACACAGGCTGAACAGGGTACAACATAAGGCAGATAGAACTGCAACAGCAGCAATTGAACTAAAGCTGAGAAGAAACTGACAACATTCTGTGTCAACTGTTTGGTCTATTGCAGCAACTGGGCCAACAAGTTCATTCCCAAGAACAAATTCAGCTGTAAGACCCCCTTACAAGGAAAAGTATATTACCTTCATTGTGCCTTCCCCACCCCCCTGAATCTCTTAGCTTTTGTTTTCTTCACTCTGAAGCAGTTTCAAAGAACGCACTTCTCATGTTCTTTGTTCTTCAGACTTGGAATACATGTTAGGAGTTATTAGGGAGTGAAGGAAGAGAGGACAAACAGCATAGTCCCCTGTTTGCAGTAGGATGTGTTCTGGCAGAGTTGCATCTATCCTCCCAAGCTGCAGGCAGCCTGAAATAAGCCAACATGGGAGGCAATAGACAAAACAATAGGATAAGGTTTTACCTGGCCCGTTTCCTTCAAGCACTTGGAGTTTGTGGTATGTAAAATTAAAAGCTATTCCACTACATCAGTGCTACTACTAAGCTTAAATAGCTGAACTACCATTTTCTATCTTACCAAATACACATAAAAATGTACTCTGCAGACATTCCACCAAAGAACAGTAGATCCCAAAGAACATACATTATCAATTCACAGTATCTTGCCTTAAGACAAAGTGCCCTATTTAAGAAACCATACCTTAAAAGCCACACAAACTTTACATCAAATCTTCTCTGAGTAGGAAGATATTTACACTAATCTGTGGGAGAGCTTAGTGCATGAGATAATGTGGTATTGTCTTAAACCAAACCCAGCACAGCCCACTGTGCCAGCTCTCTACCTCCCTGCCACAGCACATTCAGATTGCTAACTTCATTCTTGAGAAGCCAGGAGAGACTGCCCATGACACTGGTTGGGGCTTTGGCTTCTTGATTTTCTACACAGATGTAGTTACAGGGCTAAAGCATCACTGTGAGTGAAAGGAAGCTTCAGCCTGGTTCCTGTGAGAACCACAGTACTGATTTCTTAGTGCTCTTATTTTTGAAGTGGACTGAGGAAACTACTGTCAGTTCCTGCTCTGGCCAGAGATTTAGTATGAAGTTGTAGTGTAATATTAAGCTATGATGCTTGCTTGCTTTATAACCACTAGTTTGTGTGGCAGGGCTAAAGAACATTGAATCTATTGCTACATAGGTACAGGAGACTAGCTGTTGACTACCTAGCTTGTTAACTACGGGTCTACAAGCCAATTCAAAACATTCAATTGTGAGTGCTCAAGAAATACATCTGTATGAGGGGTCTTCTGACATTTGAATCAAGTTTTCCCCCTTTTTGAATAACAGATTAGTCATCAACAGAAAATGGGTTGTCAGCAAGTTCAGTGCTATGGCTGGGAGGAGAGAGACTTGTACTTAGCTCTATGTTCATCTATTTCTTCCTTTGTCTTCCTGATACAGCTAAAAATTTCCTTGAAGAGTGCTTTATATTCAGGAAGAGCATTCGTGGGAGAGTCATTTAGCTCCACATTAGTGAATTCTGGATTGCTAGCTGAAAGATCATACTGGGTATTCCCCACATTTAGGTCTTTGGAATACTGCTTCTGTGTTTGTACAGCCTTGTGTTTCAAGGAATCTTCATCCATTTGACACTTCTTCAGAAGTTCCTCATACTTCACTTTCAGAGCATTGTACTGAGAATCAACTTCATTAAGTACAGAGATGCCTCGCTGCTTCACAGCTTCAGCTCTCCTAATACATGTTTCCTCGTGGCCTCTTAGAATGTCTCCCCCTGCAGCACTGCTTAGGAAGTTCTCACTGCTGCTCCGTTTCAGTGCCTTCTTCTCAAGCTCGGATAAGGTCAGAAGTCCATCATCTGCTGGGCTCTGACCAAGCTCCCTTTCTAAAGATTCCTTGAACGAAATGAAAAAGGATTCTGGCACCAATTTTTCTGCATTATGGAGCGTGTTTTCAGACTGAAGTATCTGTCGCATTTCAGCTACTTCCGCTTCCAGCTCCTCTGCGCGAGCCCGATATAAGTCACTATCAACAAGCCTCTGTTCAAGGTCGCAGTTTTCTTTCACCATGAGACTATATTCTTCTTCCATTGTTACCCTCTTCTCTCTTTCTAGGTTAAGTTGAGCTTGCAGAAGGGTAACTGCTTTTTTTAAGTTCTCATTTTCTTCTTCTATAGGACTTAGCTGACTATCCATCGAAGTAATCTTTTCTGCAAACACATGGTCATAAACAAAATACCTGCAGAAATAAAATCAGTATTATCAAATGCAGAACCTCAGCTGGCCACACCTCCTAACTAAAGGTTTCCTGTCCTGAGTAATTAATGACAGATATAAACTGTGTGCTAACACAGCTCAAAGCGTACGTAGCAGTCACTTTACTAACCTAGCAGTCCGTGTAATAATCAGAACAGCAAATCAAGTCCCCCAGCTGAAGCAGAATGGCAGCTCATTAAGAGTTTCAAGTTGCAGACCTACAACTTAAGTTTAGATAAACACTGCCTCCCTGTATTACACAATACTTCAACACTCTCTTTTTTTCTGCAGTGGTCCACTTTTAACTGTTGCCAGTATTGATGGTGCCAGTTTCCAAATTGACAAGGCAAGTATTTCCACAAGCCTTTGGCAGTCTGAAGAAATCCACTGATCTCTCAAATTGTCAATAACTTGGTTTGGGATGTAGAGATTTATTCTATGCTCCTACCTCCCTGTAGTGCTGAAGCACAAGAACAAATGCCTGTTCTGCTGTCTCTGGAGGTGCTTCTTTATGGAATTACCTTCCAGGATTGAAGCTAGTCTGAGCACTAAGGCAGTTCAGCTGGATAAAACTGCTCTAAATGGAAAAAAAAGCAGCCCAGACCTCCAGGCTCCATTCTCCCATGTTAAGCATTATTTTAACCAGTTCAGGAAAGCTGTTGACAGAATGCTGCCTCCCTCAAAAAGAAAGTGACCCTTCCTTGGACATCACAGAAAACATTTGGCATTTAAGATGTTTGTGTTTGAGACTGAGTGATTTTAATGTGACTGAAAAAAAGAAGCAGAACCTGCACTCTTGCATAAAGACTAGTGTGGTCTAGAGGGAAACCGCCAGCAGTGGCAACACCACAGTGCAGGACTGTGCAGGTATTTTGCTTGGTGAGACCCTTCTGCTAGCTTGTTTCTGTCTGTTTTTACAGCTTTGTTTAAAATCATTTCAGTACTCTCTTAACTATGCAAGGTTAAAACGTCTTACTGGCGAAGGTCATACAGCTCCTTCAAACACGAGAAGCTGTGCATTGATCTTGGCTGGTCAGATCTCTCGTGGCTCATCCGGCCTCGTCCAGTCTTTTTTAGTTCTTCTACTTGGTGTTGCAGGTCATCTATGTGTGTTTGCAGATTTTCAATAGTCTCTGTCAAACTAAAAGGTGAAAGACTGCTGTTAAAAACATTTGAGTGTTTAGCCAAGGGTATGGGAATTTCCCATCCCCTCAGAGCATAGTTTCTTCTCTGAAGGCTGCTCCTTGGCCCCAAAAGACCTCTGTTTCAAAGCTACCCTTTCAGTTTAACAGTGTTGTAAAACACTAGACACTGCCACACAAATACACCTGGACTGTTCTTTTTCACATTACCAACTAGGGAGGGCAGATCTAGTGTAAGCTTTTTACCTTAGTATCTTTTGTTGTGAGGCTCTACTTTCTGCAACTAGTTTTTGATTAGTGTCTTCTAGTTCTCTGGCCGTCACATCCAGCTGTTCATAGACTTTTGCATGCTGATCGTTCATCTGACGCAAGAGCTCCACTTGCTTTGTGAGGTACTGCAAAACAGGATTGCTGTTACTAGCTGACACTTGAAACAAAGAGGACTACTCCCCTGCAGCTTTATGCACATTTATAAGCTACTGAGTTTTAGAAATACAGATTCCAGTGGTTGCTTTGTGAGTGTTTGGCTGAAAAGGTGTTATCAGTAGCTCAAATAATGAGCTTGCCTTTGCCATGGAGGTCAACCCAGGCTGATCAACCAGCTTTTTATCCACAGCTTGGTTGTGCAAGCAACACTTACCTCTCCTTGCTGGAGCCTGGGTTTTGCCAGTACCCAACCCCTGGCTGGGTTAGTCTGTACTGCTCTTGTCACTGATAGAGCCTTCAATCCTGACTTCAACAGAGCCCTTAGCTATCCACAGAGATTTTCTAGTGGGCCCCAACAGAAATCTAACAGTGTTGATCCAACAATTTTCTTAGCATTAAAACTGAAATATTGGATAGCACCATCTGTGCATCTTTTCAGCTGACCCAAGTTCTTCCAGTCTGAAGCAGCATTAGAGTCAGCAGAACAGAATTCAGGTTGTGGTGATGCTTAAGACAGTATGTGGGCTACTATGTGTAAGGAAGGATAATCTAATTATTGAATTCATTCTTTAGTTACCTACAGGGAGCTATTCCAGTTAGTGAACTCTCAAATAAAGGTCTCCTGCTTTTAAAAAAAAACAAACCTCTGTATTAAGTATTACTATGATAATTGGTTTTACAATTAACAACAGACTAGTTTGTTTCATTAAAAAAAAAAAAGTTACAAAGCTTGGAATTCTCAGTCTCAGAGCAGTTAACAGTCACCTAAGGCTCTTAATACAACTGTCTCACATTGTCCCACCCATGACAGGACCCTTCCAATTCTAAAAATCCACACCAGAGTTTGTATCATGGAATCAGAGAGAGTTGAACAAAAGCCCTAACCTTTTACATCTGAAATACTTCCATCTTACACTGACACCAGATATATTTCCTACAACTTGCTACTCACTGAAGAGGACACTTCAAGTAGGAACATCCAGCAGCCTTCTAGGCATTATTCACTTTAGATAGGCCTGTTACATACTCAAAACTTCTAGTATTCTACTTAACCTTTTACCTCATTAAAAGATTGATGGGTTTACATTTTAGGCAATTTAAGAACAGCTAATAAGCTAATCTAGGACTAGTAACTGCTCCATACAGACTTCTAGAAGATCAGCATGATAGCAGTTGGCTGGATCCTTTTGTAGCCTGTGCACACATGACAGGATTTACACAGAAATAGTACATGGATTAGCAGCAGAATCACAATGTGACCCATTTCAGATTAACCTTCCCTATTGGTTATTCTCAGAAGGGGCTGGAGATCTTTGGATTTTCTTCAGCAATACAAGCCTTTTGTGCCATAATTAGGTGTTTCCACTTATTACAATGGGCTTTTGCAGAAGTTTTAGATGACTGGAAGGGGTGAAGCACCATTTTCTCCACTATCTTCAGTCCAGGGTCAAGTTATACTGGGGTGTAACCAGGTCACCAAAACAAACTATAGACATGGTAGTACAGACTTTGGAAGTTCACATTTATTCCATCTCCCCTGCAACCAAGCACCTAACATGAAGCAACAGTTGAGATTCCTTGCATTGTACCACAGGAAGGCGATGTCAGCATTTCTGAGGTTGCAGAACCAAGAAGAGATGCAGACAGAAATAAAGCTGCCCTTTCAATCCAACATTTATTACCTCTAGTGATTAGTTCGTAGCACACGTGGCAGCACAGAGGTCAGATATAATGATCCAAGGCTGTAAAATGCTCAATATATTAGCATTTAATATAGTAGATGCAATCTTAAGCATCCCAAAGCCTTTGACCCTTCCTTTTCAGTGCAAAGTAGTATCATATTTCAGAATGATTTCCTAGCCATTTTTAGACTTTGCTGCCCATAAGATGTGAATTAAAAGGAAAACAATCTAAATATTTACACTTCTGTTGCACTGAAAAAGCCAGTCAAAAAAACAGCAGAGTAGCTACAGGAAGAGCTGAAAGATCACCTTTACCTTAGAGGCCAGCATTTGAAATTGAGGACCAATCAAGTATAGAGACTGGCTGTGCCACTTGGACACATGCCCTGTGCAGAAGGGCATCCTGCATTCCCACAGAAGAAAGAAATACGGGGATGAAAATAACTGACTCAACTGCTTTGACCAGCTAAAGAGTACTGCACCTTCCATATGCTACTAGGACAACCCAATATACACTCATGCCCTTGCTGGGGAGAAGAGGAGAAAGTGTCAGATAAAGCATTCAAAAAGTAGTATTGTACAAGCCTTGTTTTGGGGTTTTTTTTATTGGCTAAGCAAAGCAAGGTATTGGTCTTTCACTGTCTGAACATACTTGACCCTGCAACACACCAACTATATGTATCACCGTTGGAAGGATACTTCTCACCACTTTTGGTGCTAAAGCTCCCTTATAAGGTCAATGAACACTAGCTCACAAAAAGCTTAGCAAATAAACTGGCTTAAACCAACAGGATATTGCATCCTTAATGGATGGCTATTTCTCAGATGAATGTAGCTTAGCAGTAATATATCTTCCATATTTCAAGATAGCATTAAAACACAGCTGCCTTTTACGTAGCTACACTCAGTGAGCCAGGTTAGCTAACACAAAAGTTATGCTGTGTTATTTCCAAAGGTAGTGTACCTATGTTAAGCACTTCCTTAAACATGGTAGCTCAGACAGGTGCTGCACCTTAAGCAGAATATTGTATAGCACCTTGAAGTGTTTGTCCTCTCTAGATCTTAAGAATTAATCTTTTTATAAAAAGCATGCATGGCAATCAGTCACTGTGAGTCTCTGCATAAGCAAACACATTTTTTGTAATGCTCTGGCACTAATATAATTACCAGCCTTCCCAACTGTATCACTAAACAGGATAACAAAGGTGACATTCAGCACAAAATAGAGGAAACCAACCAATGCATTAAGTACAAAACTGAACTACCTTATAAGAGAGCAAAACAAAAACACCCAAAACCAACCTAGAAATTGTGCATCACAATAAGAAACTGCTGCAGTTGTGTTAACATCAGATGTTTAAAGACACATATACTAGCTATACATTTTTAAGTATTCAGTTTAGGATCCTTTACATTACCTGCTACCACTCTGCAAGTGATAAATATTTTAAGTTCTAGACTGCAGCTGTACAAAATCCACACACCACCCGTAACTGCCTTATTACTGCTTGTACAAAGGAACTCAGATTGTGTAAAACTCTGGTGTATGCCAGTCACAGCCTGTTCCCTGTGACTCGTGCTAGAACCAAACTGAAATGCTGACTGTTTCCAATAGGTTGTCAGTCAAAGTACTGAATATTTAATAATTTAATTAGAGACCGTGCAGCACCCTCTAATAGCTGAAAAAAATTCATTATGCTGACAAATGGTAGGTCTGCAAGAGCACAAGAGATATTAAAAGAAAAGAGAAAAAGATGACAGACACAGGCAAAAATAGCCAGGTTTTTCCACCAAGTAACACAAAGATGGGTGGTTTTGAAATGGTGCTTATGATTCACACACCTCTTATAAATACAGAGCACTATATCTACTACATCCCATATTTAGGTACTATTTAGCTATTTGGGTTTCAATTTTTTCTTCCCCCCTTTTTTCTCCCCCCTCTTTAAACTGAAATAGGCTTTAGCTCTCTCTTTACCACAGCTCAGATTGTGCTTAAATCTCTCTCCTGCATTTATTAGCATTTAAATTTCAGTGTGGTAACCACTCACATTATCATATAATAATTGAAATGATTAATTTACTCTTCGTATCATTTAATGTCGTTTTACCTGGGCAAGGTCAGCAAAGCTTATCAATGAGGCAACTGAACTTCTCTGTGTGAAACAAAAAATGCCATTCATTTGGCATTAAACAAGCCAAATTCAACGTGAAGTTCAATGGCATAAAGCTTCCACTAATCAGAGAAACAGTTCTAACTATAACCAAGCCTATACAGGTTCTCAGTATTTTTCTTTAAGGTGTCCATCAGATGTCAACAAATTCAAATCTCAGTTGATGTGCTGTTGTTTCTGGTCTAGGTGCTTTAATATTTACATCCCTTAAATATTTACCTCTATCTCCTGCAGTTGCTCTTGATTTGTTGCATACATTTGCTGTAAAGATTCTTCTAGCTCAGTGTTACGGTCCAGCAGTGTCTTCCCAAGCTCAGCAGCAAGGTGAAGATCTAAACAAAGAAATCATGTTTGCACTTAAAATTAGGAAGAGGGTAATATAATCTAATTTAAAAGCTTGTCAGTAAATACTTGGTGTTTTTTATTGTTGTAACTACTCTAAGTTATCTCCATTACCCAAAAAGAAAATTAGCTTACACCCAAGTAGAACATTCACACACCACAATGCAAATCAGTCCTGAAACCCAGAAGAGGCTCTTATTTCATGAATTTTCCTTAGTTCCTCCTTTGGGTCTTCAGCCACAGGTGAGACCCATCCAGCCATGTTCTCTGTACTTCCCACTACATACCTACCACTGCACCAGCACCTGTGCTGAAGTGTTTGTCAGCTACACTTCATATTTACAGCGCTCATCTCTCAGAATAAGCATAAAAGATCCTGTAAATGTTCAGCAGGCTATACCCAGATCAAAGCTGACTGCACTCTTACTTTGCTGTTCTTCTTCATTACCCTTTCACCAAGGGGCTCAGCTCATATAGGATCCAAATGCTAAATGAAAGTTTCAGATGCTTTTTATGGTGGAACAATAATATTGCTGCTGTTCTTTTCAAGCTTCTAAACCCAGGAGACAAGAATGGGTTTATGTGCTCCAAACCAGAATTTATTTATGTCATTTACTCTCAGGTACTTAATCTTAATTTCACTTCAGTCATCTTCAATCACCTTCAGGGTCCTGTGACTGTATTTGTTTCAAATTAAGTAGTAAGTCACCTGAACATTCAGCGCTTTTCTAAAGTGAAGCTGGATATTTGTTCAACATCAGTAGTGCTAGATATTCTGTATTATGTTTAAAGACACATGGAATTTTAAAGCTAACAATGCTACCACAAAGAAATCAGTATCAGTGGTGTTGCTAAAATTGTAATTACACTGCACAAAGTCTTGTATTTTAAGAATCCAACAGATTTCTAAAAATCTCTCATTTTCAACCTCCTTCCCATTCCCTGGACTATGACCAGGTTGTCTCTCCTGCATGCATGCAATAGAATCCTGCTAGTTTTCACACAGAATTAGTATCACTAATGGGAAAGAAACAGAGAAGTCAAGACAATCTGGACTTGCTCCAAAATGACTTAGATGAAATATTATACAACAGACATGTATTACATCAGCAGTTGCAGGTATAAAACACATTCAATTTTCACTTGATGCAGATGCTCTCGTTTTAACATGTTATCTTACCTCTTTCCTGCCCTTTCCCAGTTACCTTATCAGCTGGTCACTGTAATAGATAGCACTCTTCCAAGATTGTTTTGTGCTAACCTTCAGTTTGGCAGCCTGTCCAAAGTGATTATTCCATCTACGTGCATAAGCCAAAGAGCGAGTGCAGACTTACAAGGACAAGTGAGTAGGAGTGTTTGTCTATTAAGTTGTAGATGCCCAGTTCTGACAAACAGCAACTGTGGTGTTCTTGACACACTCTTTACAGCTACGGTGCACTGATTCCTACCTTACAGTAAGTTTCTTAGAATAAATGCTACAAAAATTACTTTAAAAAAACAAAAAACCCCCCTGCATGGAAGTTCTTCACAGCTTCAGAAGATGCATGTCTAGACTGACACAGCTTTTTCACTCTAACACCAGTTGTTAGTAAAGACAGCCTGTTCTAGAGCTAGGGTTTAAAGTCTTTGGATAAGGAAACCTTAGGGCATCCTGCTTAAGTTTTTCCTATTTTTAAACAGAGATTGTATGTTGTTTACCCATGGACAGGAAAACTCCCAGCCAAACACCAAGCTGTTTGTTACACCACATTACAGAGCACTGTGATCTTCAAATCCAGTGAATCTGTCATCCTATAGAAAACTGAGTCCTGATCCACAAGTCTCATATGACACAAATCTTTAGTAAGAGCCACAATCTTTAAAGCTAGTCATCAATACTGGCATCCTTCAAGGCAAAGACTAAATAGTCCATTCTTTTATTTTAATAGAGTAGAATAAGAGCTTTAGGGCGGATTTAGGATTATGGTAAAGACGCATAATGCATAATGGAATTACTTGTTGCCATTTCCCTTCCCAAAGTGAAAGTTTGTTTTGATGTTTAAGTACCTTTAAGAGTTCATAGTTTAATTCTTAAATGCCCCCTCCTATACTAAATCAAGCAGCACACACACCACACACATTACTTTGAATACCATGTGAGCAGTAGAATTCATGTCATTATATTTACACACTCGTTCTGTTCATTAGAATGGCAGATGTACAAATGAGTTACTATGGGAGAAGCATGCTATTCCCTCATTAAGGCAGTTTCCTTCTGAGGGGGAGAAGTGGAAGAGCTCAGGAGCATGCAGTAAAACCTAACTCCTGCCCCTAGAAAACATAAGAACTGAAACAATTTCTCCTTCTCCAAAGTAAAGAGTTTGCTTTGAATCCAGTTTTCTAGAGTAAAAAGGAAGTTTTAAGAGTGAGATGTGCAACACCTTCTCCAGATACAGAAGGAAAACAGTTGATTTACATTTCTTTCACAGAGTTACTGTACAATACTGGAAGCACGCTGCGTTTTCTGTTGTAAATATATGTAAAGTAACAGCTACATTCTGCCACAGACATTTTTCCTTCTACCATCAAGATGTAAGCAGAGAGCTTTTTAATAATGCAAACTGCATACGTGCAGATCCTCAGATCTTCCTTTTAGTATATCTGATCTGTTGTGCCAGTGTTTAAAAGTTCCATCAGAAATTTCTAAATCAAAACATCAGTGATAGGTCTTCTGTGATGTTAAACAGCCTTCACTTACCAGCCCTTCTCCACCTTCACTTACCAGCCCTTCTCCACCTTCACTTTTGACAGTATTATTATAATTGAGGGGAAAAAAAACCCACAGAAAATTTTTCATAGCCCACTTAAAATGATTCAGAGAATTTTAAAAAGTAAGGCTGTTCTTTACAACAGCAAAAGGCATTAGTAGTGGAAGATATATATATAAAGAAGCCTGGTTGAAGTTTACTTATCTGTAAAATTAAACTGTCATTTTTAATGGTTTTTTACTCACTTCATATTTCCTACTCCATGTTCAGATCCCCCCCCCCCCCCGTTCTGTTAAAGTGACTAACAGCAAGATGCAAAAAGAGCAGCCATATAAAAGAATTTTTTCAAAGGTCAGCATACTGCAGCACAACATAGACGTTACAGAAGGAAGGAGAGTTGTTCCCATCCTTAAAAGCATTCCATAAGCATTCTGTTTTCATGAACTGCATGCCAGAAAAGCCCACCTCCATTGTCAAAGCAAAAGCTTTTGGGGCATACAAAGTCTGTCAAAGTTTCTTCCAAAATCCTACCCTAACTTTACATTTCAAAGACTGGCTGACAAGGACTACAAGCTTGTTTCACGGTGCTGCCTGATGTTTTACAACCTAGGCTTTCTCATAAGCTACTCCATAACTTTTAAATATGCACTGATTGTTTGGATTGTGAAAAGTTTCAAGAGACCTTGATAAGCAATCTTACTACTTTGTTTACATACATTCGTATTGCTTAGTCTTAGGAGAAGGCAGAAGTATCTTTCAGACTCCAGGAATAAAGTGTTAAACAGAGCATTTTAAAATCCATTCCTGGAAAGAATTTTTTCTTTGCATTTTCAACTTGCCCATCAGTTTGTTTTCCTCCTTTGCCTTTTGGCAAAGCTATCAGACACTTTGGTTTAGGCTTGCAAAGAGATAATCCCCAGAAAAACAGTGTTCAACTGTTGAGAACATTAACCAACCCTCAAAGTGCAGGAACCTCTAGAGGGGAATACTGTTTTTTAAAAGCTGACAGCAGAGAGCCAAATGGTGAATATTTCACTCATTTCAGTTAACAAGTAAAATCAAAGAAACATCAGTAAGGTAAGAAGTTAGTTGTTATACATTTTGAAGTCTCTTGGTAGGTCTTCTGCATAAACACTGACATAGTTAAAAGCATTGCTAAACCACAGTCTTCAAATTTTTAACTCTCTTCCTTTTGACAGCAAAACTACAATTTCAGGATCCTACTTAAATTGATTGGTTTATATCCTAGAGCCATGAAAACATCTATTTTGAGTGAGAAGCAACTAAATACAGCTTTCAAGCACTTACTTTATAGTTAAAGCATGCAATTAGAACTATCCCTGTCTCAAAGTTTCTGCCATCAGATGCCTGATCTCAGTGTGAAAACTGCTTGGCTAGGAAGAGCAGCAGCATCTCTCTTTATGGTTTATAGTACAGTAGCACCTATCTATCCCAAGATTTAATACAGTTCAATGTAAAACTCGAAAGCACAAGGCTGGGGCAGGTTTGCAGTAAGCCACTTCATGGCTTTGAGCTGGCATGATTAATAACAAAAAATAGAACTAAGTAAATACCAGTCGTAAATGCCACTAAGCTCTTAAGGAAATTGCACATTCTTTCCGTATCATGTCTGTAAAAGATTTTTAGTCCAATTACACTTCGTGTATTCCTGTGACTCCTTCCTCATCTGAATGAGAAAAACATGAAGCTCCTGCATGTAGTGTTCAAGACCTATTGACAGAATGACATACAAGAGCTAGATACACACAATTCTGATGCCTAGTGGAGTTATTTGTATATTTTAAGAAGAAAGCCTGTAAAGATTGTAACAATGGAGCAGCAATATTTTGAACACAGCTACAACTTCAGCGACTGGAAGCCCCTAAAAAAAAAGGGCTCAAAAAGGTACAATACAGCAACCCACGCCGATACTTCCACCGCCCGCTATTTCCAGCGCCCACCCTGAACATCTGCCTGACCTACTGTCAAGGTGTAACTTTTCGCAGCCGTTTCCCTCCCTCCTGGGCGGAGAGGAGCCCAGGCACAATTCAACTCGGCTGCAGCAACCCCTTCCGTCAAACAAAGCCGGCCGCAATCCTCAATCTTTATCAGTAACAGCGATTTCTCTGCCTACGCGCCCAAGGCGGCGGGAAGCGTGGCCTTGCAGCCGGCAGGCTGGGCTCCCCTCGACAGTCGCGGGGCGGCACAAGCCCCACTCCCGCCGCCCCAAGCCCCACTCCCGCCGCCACGCGATCCTCACTAGCGGCTTCGGCCCCCGAGCGCCCTTCCCGCCGCCCCACCCGAGCGCCCGGCGTCCCTCTGGGCTCCGCACGGCCGTTGTGGTGGCTTCCCCGCTTCCCCGCTCCCACCGCCCTCTTCCCTCACGCTCCGTCCTCACTACGGCCCCTTCTCTCACACGCCTTCCTGGAAGCTCCCCGCTGTCCCTTCCCTCACACGCCCTCCTCGATGCAACCCCTTCTCTCACACGCCCCCCGCGGCATCTCCTCATGGCTCCTTCTCTCACATGCCCTCCTCACTACGGCCCCTTCCCTCACACGCTCTTCTCACAACGGCCCCTTCCCTCACACGCCCCCCTCGCCGCAGCCCCAGCCCTCACACGCCCCCCGTGGCGGCGGTTCCCCGCCGTCTGCGGCCGCTCCCTCTCCCCCACCCGCCTCACCTTGCTGCAGGTCCTGCTGGTCGTACCAGGGCTCATCCTCGCGGATCTCGAACTCCTCCACCAGGCTGTCGGCCAGCATCGCGCCCCTTCCCCTCACGGCGCGACGGCAGGACGAAGCGGCAACGACCGCGCCAAGTCCCTTCGCGCCGAGCGACGGCGGGGCAGGGCAAGCCAGCAGCCGCTCCGCTCCTTAAAAGCCGCCTCCGGCCATTGCCGAGCGTTTCCGGACTTTGCCGAACCTCTCCCCCTTCTGGTCGGGCTGCGCGAAGCTGCCGGCGGCAACGTGGCAAGCTAGAACCACCCGCCCACCGCCTCCCCGCGATTCAAACACAACACCCTCACCTCCCCAGCGGACAGCCAATGGGAATCTGCCCGCCAGACAGATCGAAAGGAGTCTGTGCCAATAGCAAAGTTAATTTATAACAATGTGCCAATGAGAGCGAAGAGAAGGTTGGTCCGGACTAATTACACACCGCCCAACAGGCAGCTGCGCAGCCTCCAGTGAGAGGAGGTGGGTTAGTGCCTATGGACGGCGGCGGTTGTTGCTTCGGCTCTGAGGGGTTAATGGCGGGAGTGGTTTCTGTGGGCTATTCCGGAGGGTCTGTGGCGGAGCAGAGTGGGTAGGAAGCGTAGAGAGCGTTGTGCCTCTTAGTCGTGCCCTGTGCCGGGAGCCCCCAGAGAACGCTGAAGGAAGAGTCTCTGTGGAGGATTCGGCCCCCGAGTTGCGGCTCTTCACCGGCGTCACGCACAGGTGTGGGCCGCGTTCCCGCCGTCTCCCGTGGGAGCTTTGGCGCTGGAGCGCGGAAGGGGAGGGAAAACGCAGCCCCACTAGAGCATGCAGCGTGGCAGCTGCCGTCACGTCTGAAAAGGGCTGTGTCCGTCCCCGCGTGTCGCCCGGGCGGGCACAGCTTGCTGTTTCCTTTTCCTTGCATGGAAGAGGGAGCGGTGTCCCGTATCTGGGGGGGCTGGTGAGGAAAAAGCAGCTTAATTTTCCTAACTTTAATAGTCTTCCACCTCCAGACTTCCACCCCTGAAGTTTCCAGAGACCCCCTGCCTCGAAGGACTCAGTTTCACGGCGCTTGGGCAGCCGCAACAGTGCGAGCTTGGCGGGGCCGCGGCACTCAAAACACTGTCATTTTGTCCTCCGGGTCCTCCAATTTCAAGTGCTTTCTGTTTGGGTCTCCCCTCTGTTCCTGCAGTGTTTCCCCTTAGTATTGCCTCTCAGAACCAGGAAAACATTTATTATTACTTGTGTCTTAATGTGGTTCAAGTCATGGGAGAAAGATGAGGCCGGCACCTACCGCCAACCAGTTTGTCCGGACTGTGAGCATTACACTGCAGTCTGGGACCCAGCACAGCTTGATGTCAGCTACTGTGCTTCAGTTCAATCGCTCCAGAATCCACTTTTCTCTCTTAGACTCACACTCCAGTTTCTTCGTGGGGGAAATGGCAGCAATGCCATTCTGTGTCTCACTGGGTCAAACAGTCTGCTCTTCTGGCTCATCTGTGTTAACACGATGGTAGCCACTAGACATTTCTGAAACTGATTTGCCTTCTGTGAGTCACAAAATGTCAACACCTGTGCTTTAACCTATTCAACATAAAGGCAGAGTATTGAGAAGAGGGAAGGGATACTCATGCATGATTTCATTGTAGTACAATTAAAGAGCACATCTGGGAAAGGAAGTGTGGTACCTCAACTTCTAATTGAACCTGTTTCATACACAAGGTACGGAGCTGGATGTAACAATTAGGGTTAAAAGTTGTGTCAGATCCTGCCTATTATAATTAGTCATGGCACTAGAAGCCTGTTTACACACGGTTAGAAGCTTTTTGTTGAAGAAATTTCAGTTTCATCAACTCTTTTGAAACTGAAAAACTTCGTACATGTAGGAAGGAATTGAGGGAAATATGATTTCAGAGATGACTGTTCCTTTGCTGGTAGTGTTAGTGTGAAGCACATTTTTTCTTGGTGGTCACAGAATCTGAGAGTCTCTCAATTCTCCATTTGAAAGACCCATGCAGTGGGCTCCAGGAAGAAACAGGTTAAATGTCTGCCTTTCCAAAGCCTTAATAAAGCACTTAATGAAGTGCATTTGTGAAGGCTTGAACTTGCATTTCTTTAACAAAAACAGTGACACTTGTCAATAACATACTTAATTCAGTGACTTGTACAGTTAGTAATCTCAACTTACTTTTAAAAAGAACCATTTCAAGTGGGCATCTCTTCAATAACCTTGCTTTACATGTTAGGTTTCTCAGTACAAGTTTGTGAAACCAATCTTGAAACAGACATGCAAAATTTCATTACCTGACAATGCAATTGTCTGTAGCTCTGTGAAACACAACCTTGAAAGCATATATCACAATCATCCTCCAGTCTCTGAAAACTCAGATTCTGACAAATAAATTTGTTTCAGAAAAAAATTAATTCGAGTTGGGTGTCAGTTTTGGCTTTTTTTTCTTACCTGTAAAGTGAGGTTATCTACTCTGCATGTTTTGTATTGGAGCATCTTAAATATGTACACAAAATGCATCTGTTTTTTATTTACTCTTCAGGAGTTCATTTTCTGTGTTGGGGGAGGAAGAGGTGTGTGGAAAACTGCTGTTCCATCATCTGCCTTAGCATCTTCCCTCACAATAGCCTGTCTTCAGCCACTTGGTAAACCACAGGAAGGTTGGAAACAGCCTTGGTTTTCATTTCCTGTTTCTTTCAGGGTCATTTTTATGAGGAGCTGCTTATAGATCTGCTTAGCAAGCTGAACAAGCAGATATTCAAACAGTATCTTGATGGATATTTGTAAATTGTATTTGGGCTAAAATTGTTAATATGCAGAGGAGCAAAGTGTGGCCTGTTGACAAAAAGCAGGTTGTAAAGCTCTGGAGTTAGTGTGCATAGCAAAGCTGGAATTTGAACCAGAAGGATCTCTAAATTTATGAGAGACAACTTCTTTCAAATAGATGTAAAGATTAATAAAGCCTCAGTAAAAAGCACATCCTTTGGAGAAACAGTTTTATGTTGGGCTTACAAACTCAAGCTGACAGGAACAGTTCTAGGTAGTCACTAAGTAGTTCCCTGGTACTAGTTATTTTCAGGGACTAGTTTATGCTCTTAATTTAATTGCTAGATAGATGGGAAAAGTCAGCATCTTAAAAAATTACTGGCTGAAGATCTGTTTGGTATATTAAATGTCTCTATGTTCTTGGCCTACATCTCTGTTATTTGGACATACTTAAAATGTGTGAGTGTTACTTGCTAGATTTTACTTACACGCAGTCTTCTATGCAATTAAAATGTGTACACTACTAAAAGGCAGTTTGATTGTTTTGTGCTTTCTATTCATATTTATTTATTAGGTGAAAGTATTAGTTCCATGGCTTGGTAACAATTAACATCTACAGTACAAGGAAGAAACGTGGTGCTTGTTTGAAAGAAATGCTCATCTAAATGCATGCTGCATTTGACATTCATAGCAATGGAATATGTAAGGATATGAATTGAGTCATTTCATTCCTACACAGTCCATAATTTTAAAACTATGTAGCTACTAAGAAAAATGTAAAATGCATGCAATTACTTTGAACTCTGCACCAAAATTAACATTTGCAGTAGCAGATTTTTATATTGAATCTGTGCACCAGTTAAGAAGGGTTTCTTCCTTTTTTTTTTTTGTTTATCTATTCCATAGATTTTAAAGAACTGATCATAAATGTCACTGACTGAATGTTTTGCATCTATTCTATTTATTTTAGGCTCAGTATCTTATGACTCAATACAAAAAGAAGTAAGAATGGGGACATCTTCCCTCAAGAATCCATTTCTACACCTTTAAGACAAAGCAAATCTCCTTTTAATTTGGAAAATTATTCTGCCAACTGTTGCACTTCTCTTTTGTAACTTGAGGAAGAAGAGAGTTGTACTTGTGGAAGATGAAGTTTGGTTTGGGAATTCATCCTAACGCTCTGGCATACTCCATGACTACATTAGGTGCTGGCATGATGAACAGCATCTTTAATTTCTACTACGTTAAGCTCTTCCTAAACCGATACAAAATTTCAGAAGCAGCATTTCATCAAGCACAGGTACTGCACAATGGGCTGTTTTGATTATCCTGTTGGACTCTGTGTCTCTGTTACCGTAACAATGTCATTTGTTTTGCTTATAAATTAAATTTGGCATGCACTGCACATAGTTATACAGTCAGATCATTTAAAATGTAGTGAATCCATAAGCAGTTGATGGTGCATGTTAAGCACATCATTTACAGTCTTTAGACAAAATCTCCAAAATTTAATTGCTGGAAAGATTTTTACCTTGCATGGCTTGAAATAATGTTGTGAACTAACCTTCTGCCTCAGCTCCACAGATACGCTTGACATTAGTGCTTCATTATGGACTGTTTAAGTACTTAAACACTGCCTTTATTCTGCAAGTCATTATCCACGTGAGCAACTCCTGTTGTAAATGGTCTCCGGAAAATAATGGGTCAGCTCATGTCTTGAATTACTTGCTGTGAAAATAGTATCTGGGCTTTGCAAGATGAAACCCCAGATAATACAAGCTTCTTGAAAGAGTAAAGTCTTAGTGACAGGGAGTTATTTCATGTGTAGCTGGGCATGTGCCTACTTAGTCATCTTGCTTTTCAAAATGTCTATAACCCTCTAAATACCTTTAAAAACTTGGAGTCTGTTTTGACTTGAGAAGCTGTTTGTTCTCTGCAGAAAAATCACAGTGATGGTGAATTCTGTTGTGTTTCTTTCTTGCTTGTCACAGGTTGTGTTTATGATATGGAATGCCATTAATGATCCCCTTTTTGGGTATATTCAAGATAACTCCAACTTCACATGCTGCTCAAGACGCCAAGTTTCAATTTTATATGGAGCTCCATTATATGCTTTAGCCTTTTTGCTGCCTTGGTTTCCTTGGAAACATTACGAAGAAGGTGAGTGGCTAAGCGGCCTCCACCTCATAGTTGCCTTATGTGCTTTTGATGGTTTGCTTACGTTTGTGCTTCTGGCTCAGTGCGCGCTCTTCGCAGAAACCTCAACAAGGCACGACAGTAGACTTCAACTTATTAGATATAACCAAGTAGCAACGTTAATTGGATCCACAAGCATTCTCTTTTGTGGTCTCATATCAGATAACATGGAAAACTTTGCCCGCTTTCAGGCTTTTGCTCTTTTGGTCGCAGCACTAGCAACAGCCTGTATGTGTTACACGGGCAAGTACAGTACAAGTCAATATGAGCAGAGGGAAATCTGTACAGAGAAGAGTCATCTGGAAAACGGTGCTGGAGGGCTTTCCTGGTCCTCAGTCATTGCATTAACCAAACAGATTATGACAGAGAAAAACTTCTTATTTTTTGTAACGATGAACTTCTTCCAAGTCTTCCACCTGGCCTTCTGCAACAATTTTATGATGATCTTTGCGGATAATCTTATTCCTAAGGACGTCCTTTCTTCCTCAGTAAGAAGTATCATGTATGGAGCAAGCTTTATTTGTCCTCAGGTAGGCAGTTACACTTTTTTATTTCAAAGCATGAAAACATGGGTTTCACTAGTTTTTCATTAGTTGAAGGTGGCTATATACATTATTTGGTGAAAAAGTGCTGTATCCAGCATAAGCCATTGGCCATCCTGAGGAAGAAATGTGGCTCACCATTGCCCTCAAAGAAGAAAGTACCTGGCCAACAAAATGTAAGGGTAGGGGAGAGAGAACAGACAAGTAGGCAGGCTGGTAGAGTATCTGTTCACAAAAAAGTCAGATGTGAGTCTGCAAGGAGTGAATGGGTGGTATTCTACAGGGTTTATAATACCTAACTATAAAGGAATGAAAAACATGGTCAAGATAAAAAGTTTATTAATGTGAAATCTACAGAATTCTGAATTATTTTCTCTTTGCTTTTGTTTTGTAATGTGTGATTAAAGAATAATCTCTCCTTCAGGAAGTTTCTGAGATAAACTGCACAAAAATACCCCAGAAAAATCAGTAGCTATTAAAAGTGTTGTCAAAATATGTGGTATTTCAGTCATGGGAATCAAACAAAACTCTCAGTATCTGCTTTTAGAGAGTAATACATTCCCATTCATTTTGTTGTTTGCTGTCTTGGTCAACCACATTTACTGGAGCAGGGAAGTCATTGTGCCCCTGTACTCTGCATTGGTTAGGCCACCTTGAGTCCTGTGTCCAATTCTGGACCCCACAGTTTAAGAAGGACATTGAGACACTTGAACGTGTCCAGAGAAGGGCAACAAGGCTGGGGAGAGGCCTTGAACACAAGCCCTATGAGGAGAGGCTGAGGGAGCTGGGGTTGTTTAGCCTGGAAAAGAGGAGGCTCAGGGGAGACCTCATTGCTCTCTACAACTACCTGAAGGGTGGTTGTAGCCAGCAAGGGGTTGGTCTCTTCTCTCAGGCAACCAGCACCAGAACAAGGGGACACAGTCTCAAGCTGCACCAGGGGAGGTTTAGGCTCGAGGTGAGGAGAAAGTTCTTCACTGAGAGAGTAATTCGACATTGGAATGTGCTGCCCAGGGAGGTGGTGGAGTCACCGTCCCTGGAGGTGTTCAAGAGGAGATTGGATGTGGCACTTGGTGCCATGGTCTAGTCATGAGGTCTGTGGTGACAGGTTGGACTCAATGATCTTTGAGGTCTCTTCCAACCTTAGTGATACTGTGATACTGGGTAGAGAGAGACACACTTTCAAGATCCCAGTCAGGAATGGGGGAGAAGTGATGAACTGAAAAAGCAGAGATCCCAAATGAGTAATGGGGGTTGGGAGCTGGGGAAGTGTCCCACAGAATATGATTATTTACATGGAATACAAATGTGTCCTGTTCATTCCCTTTTAAGACTTTCTCTGCATTTACTTGTTGGATGATAAAATTCAGGATACTCAAAAATCTTAGTATTCTGACTTCCATCACAGGTGCTGATAGTGTTCAGAATTTCTGAAAACCAGGCTGTTACACTCATCAGGTTGTAATGGTTTTCAACAAGTAATATGTAAAACAAGATAAATGAAAGTGCAGCTGGAATTCACAGCTCAATTTCAGTTCTGTTTTGGCCTCTGCATATATAATACATAAATCCCAAACATACCTTCTATGTCCCATAACTCCTAAATAGCTATCATTTCAACTTTTATCCTTACCACAGGCTATATTTTTTTCCCCTGTAACTCAGTTAGCTGGTGAACTTGGGAAATGAATCCAGACACTAGAGAAGTTAGGAAAGCTTAAATAATTTTACACTCAACATACAGCAATCACTTGTGTTGATTCAAATCAGCGTGGCAGTGTGAGATGAACAATCTTTCAGAAAACACATCTTGCTCTGCTCCCCAGAGACTCTTTGTCTGGAAGGTCACTGAACCGTAGAGAGTTTGCTGTGACCTTATTTTTCTCAGGTTTTGTCCCTCTGAGCTCAAGATATAATAAGAGAATTCTCTGGTGGCAATGTCCTGAACTTCACTAAGTGGGAAGGCACCCTACTCGTGTCAAATAAAGCCCCTTCTTACGAGCTGTGCTTGAGTAGCCTGTACTAGGTTCAGCTGCTGCCTTACGTTCCTTTCAGTAGTGAGTACAAAGAATAAAAGCTGCTTACAAGGAAAATCTTGTTGCTGATACACAGGCAAACAAGCTTACATTCACTTCATATATTTATTTATTCTTTTAAATTAGAAATCAGTTTTAGAAACATGCAGGTAATAAGGAATTTTTGAAGTCATAACTACTCCTGAGAGAGAGTTATTTCTCAATTATAGGGAGACAAGGTCATGTCTTTTTTTTACAATAGCAGACATTACATAATGCCTCACCATTCCTAGTGCAAGCACTTAGCTGCAAAAGGCCTGAAAATAGCCATGGGAGGAGGATGCTTAAGTTTCTTACAATCAGTTTTTTTTTCCTATATCAACCTTCCACATTTGTTTTACTTCCCTGATCGTTGGTTTAAGTAGGAAACTTGAGTTTGTTTAAAAGAGCAAGTCTTTGATGGTAGCATCCCAGTTTTACTTGTTTGTTAAAACATTTAAGTGTGGGAACAAATGTACAAAGAGAATTCTTCATCTGAATATTACACTGCTCATCTTTGTAACACAGAAGAAAGGAGCAAATCTGTATGCAGAGTTTGTGAGTACTTTTTGAAGCCCACATACATGTAAATGGTGACACAGGCTCTTGTAACAAAAAGAACATAATGCATTACAAAATGTCCTGTTGAAAGTGAAAAGTGAGGAGCTGTATAGAAGAGTTTACACCTTGCTTACACTACAGTCAGCACTTAATACCATTTTCATGAGCTTGCTTCTTGCATGGACTGCTGCTTGTTGAGATTGGTGGAATTAAAGTGCAGCCATACACACTGCCCACTGGCATCTGCCTTTCTCTGCTTGCTGGTAATGTCTCTTCATTTGCTTAGATCAGCAGCCTTGGTGAACTTGCTTTATCAGCTTAATAGTCATGCTTAATTTCTGTAAATGTCAGTGAAAATAGTAATATTAATGAAAAACCAATTATTGAAAATATCTTTGATCAGCAGTTAAACTAATGGCAAGACAGTTAAAATACTGCAGAGTTAATTCTCTAAGGGATGCCAAACCTAAGATTGTGAACATTAAATAATAGTTAGGCAATGTGGGAAAGTGTTTCCCTCTGGATGTAGTAGTTCTGAGCTGTCTGGGTTTGAGTGAAAGGATATAGTTCTTACCTGATAGGGGTTGTATGGAATGAGACAATAGATAGCTCTCTCTGTGCAATGTCTGTGGTTTTATTTGGGTTGAACTTTTTAGAAAGCATTAGTTGTTTGTTTTTTCTTTAATGGCTAGTAATAATGTTTGGTCTGTGCTTTATACCTTTCCTAAGGTACTACATCTTTTCAATATATATGTGTTTGTTGCCTTTCCAGTGCCTTGTTCTTCTCAGTCACTCTTCCTTGAAGAAGTTTGGTTATTACAGAATCATCTTGTTTTCATTTTACTTTGAAGGAGTAGCTGCTGCTGTCATGTTTGTTCTAGGGCCAGAACACTATTATCTGTTGGCATTTTATCTCACAACAAACATGTAAGTAAATACACTTCCCTGTTCATAATTCTAACAGAATGGACACTTGTTTTTAATAGCATAAAGATTTTGCCACTGCTTTTGTGGTTTCCTTACTCTTCTGTTTGACTTGTTAGAAAAGTTGAAACTCAAGTTAACAGCTTCTTTCAGATTTGGTTTTATTCTACTTCAGTTTTTAATTGGTTTGAAAAAACAAACCAAGCAAAACAATCCAAACACCCCAAAAGCCCCAAACCAGTAATTAAGGTTTGCAGCCACTTGCCCTCTGTTTTAACATGAGTTTCCAAAGAAGCAGAATCTCTTCTCATCCACACAAGATCTCAGTAGAGGAACTCTTCAGAGACTGTTTGCTGGGAAAGCTCAGACCTCATTTTGTATTGCATGAACACTTGTGTGCTGCACTGCACACCAAAATATCCCTAAGTCGGGATAACCAATACTGAATCACATTCTCAGGGCTACTGGGTAAATAGGATGCCAAGAAGTAGTGTTTGTACAGAAGTAGTATATTATCATACATGAAAGACCTCCATTTAAAATACAGACTTGTTTGTATCAGAATATTCTTACAGCAGTTCATTTTTATTTCTTCATTCTCTGTTTCATTGTTTCCTTTCTACAGGTTCTTTTCTACTGTTCTTTTCTTCATCTTCTTCTTCTTTCTTCCCTATTTTCATTCTTACTTTCAGTATTTCAGTCATGGGCTACTGTAACACTGAATTGTGTGAACAATACATTGAATTTCATTACCTGCATACATTAAATGATGAAGATACATTTTGATTTCCCCAGGAAAAAAATTCTAAGGTACCTAAAGACTGTGTGTTTAATGTGATGCCTCTTGTGAGTAAAAGCTAATCATTCCCAAAATTTAATAGAACATAGAAATCACAATACTTATCATTTCACTTAGCAGTTTGTGAAGAGTCAGCTTTATGTGTGTCTATTTAAATGCATATATATATATATATATATATATATATATAATGTAAATACATATATAGGAATGCATATAAAGTCTTTTGGTATTCTAATTCTCCCATTTTGAACACAGTCTTCTCTGTAGTCTTAGCAGTGCTGCTCATGTCCTTTTCAGATTCCAAGAGGAAATGTTCAGGTTTTTTTTTCTTCTGAGGTGTTCCTTTTCTCCATGTCATTGTAAATGATATTTTCTGACAATCTCAAGCAAATATTTATGACCTTTTGCACCAGTGTCCAGGAAAAAAACAACACACCCACCTTTTAGGTTTGCATATCAACTTGTGATTATCAAATAAGAACCGATCTGAAAATGCTGTTCAAACAGACACATCACCATCTTTAAAGAACATCTTAGCTTTGTGTGTTTGCAGGCATATCACTGTTGGGATGTATTTATTAGAATCTCAGTTACAATTTCATTATGGAAGTGTATATAGGAACTATGAGCATCTAAAATATATTGTCTTTCTTTAGGGTAATTGTCCAAGCTTCATTTAGTTTGTTCAATTTGCCTTTGGCAGATATTGTTGATGCAGATTTGATGAAGCACAAGCGGAGGTATGTCAGTAACTTTTTCTTTAAAGATGCTATCTGTTTGCCATGCTACTCTTTTGTGAGTTAGATTATGCCAAAGGAAAGACAATAAATGATCTTGGGTCCTTGAAACAGAGTGCTTTTTGTAAGAGCAATTCAGCATAAAATAAGAACTTGAATGAAGTTTCCCCCTCTTATGTCACTTACAGTAATTGAAACAGATTATTAAGTCATTTTTTTTGTTTTGATTATGCTGTAGTGGAAACCAAGTCCTTCAGGTTTTCTGTAGGTTTATTTTTATTAGCCTCAAATGAGTTTATTTTGTAGCCATATACATCCATTGTTATTTAGAGCATTTTCTGAATGTGGCCTTTCTAACATGGAAAAGGCAAAGGAAGGGTAGAAAGTTTTGCCTATGCTACTCAGAGTGCAAATTTCAAAGTCTAACCAGTTGCTTTTATCTCTCTGAAATAAAAATTGATAAACCCTGCTGTGACACAACATACTGGGGTTTTATCAGGGTGCAGATAAATTCCTTTCAGTTCTGTTGGTGTTTATAAAGTACAGACTGAGCCACTGCTTTCATGAAGAAAAAAAATTACCTCCCTTTCTGGCCATATGTCTTAAGTTGTAATTAATTCTCCTTGCACTGTTCAGTTTAAATTCCCTTCAGTAGTAAAAAGTTGAACTTGAGTACAAGTTGGAGCCAAGCTGTGTGTCTACCCCAAAGGTTTATTACCTTTCTTTTTTTGCCCCCCCCCCCCCAAGATGTTTAAACATCATTATGGTAACTGTTACAATGTGTGAACTATAGAAAGCTATTGCATATTAACAGATCTTTAACATCACTATTGCAATAATTTACTTACTAGTTTCTGGTTTGCATTCATTTCTATTGTTTTTTCCCCCTAAATATTTTAGATCACCCCTTTCCTCTATGGTTTTTGGTACCAATGCCTTATTTACCAAGCCTGCCCAATCTTTGGCTCCAATGCTTGTGGTTACAATACTAAATCAATTTGGATATGAGAACCTGATGAATCAAGTTGCTCAACCTGATCCAAGGTGAGTTCAAAAGGGCTACTTTAAATCACAGGAATAAACATGAAATAAATCCTGTCACATAAAAGGCAAAATAATCAACAATTACTTTGCATCAACTGCATTTCCAAAATGAGGGCTTTAAGACTGTTTTCCAGTTGTTTTTTTATCTGTGTAGAAATGTTCTTACAATAACAAGTTGTTTATTAAGCAAAACACTTAAGGATATCTACCCACTTATGGAAAACTAAGGATGCATTTCAGTAGTTGACCATCGCCTGTTCTACTGGGGAAAAAAGTAAGTTTGAAACTACCTAATGCCACATATTAAGAGAAATTTTATCCTGGCATCTGTTTTATCTCATAAATGTACTTCCTTAGATACATGATTCTAACATGGTTGCATTTAAGATACAGTTTTGTTTGAGAGAAAGCAGTATAATCACCGGAGGGAGGAAGTTTGTGTCAGGTAGGTGTAATTTTGTCTTCAAAACTGCTTACTGTTCTGATGCTAATGATTTCATTGCAGGCCCTGGAGACCTTAGTACATGATATGAAGTTGTGGTTGCTAGTTAGCACATGGGAAATGTGTAGGCTTATATAAAACTCAATTAACAGGGAGTCAGTGCACTGATCGGCCATTTATTTATAACCAACAGGAGGAAGTGGCAACATAAGGAATAACTGAAGTCAAGACTAAAAGGCAAAAGTCAGTCCTAATTAGGATTTGTTTGAGAGAGCATCAATATCCTGAGAATTGCACAGAGCACCTAAGTTTTGAGTAGAAACCTTACAAAATGCATAGAAGACAACAGTATATGAAGCTTTGAGGTCTGTAGATGTGTCACCTAAGGCTAGGAGAATGTTTTGTGTTTGAGGAATTTCCTAAAATAAATGCAGGAGGAAAAGAATGACATAAAAGGACAAGAGGTGATCTTCAGAAGTCCATCCTGGCACAAACAGAGAAGGCTTAGTTTTGAAGCTGTGTGTGTTGACAGTTAATTTTACTGTAATGCATTCTGTAGATAGCCAGCCACTGAGATGATGTGAAGAGGACATAAACATCATCGTTCTGTCAAATAAGATGAGTGTTTTTTTAGCAAAAGAGTGGTAGGTTGAATTGGATGTGGATAGGAGAGGGCTGAATATATTTATCTTGATGATTCAGAGAAATTCATATTTGAAACAAAAACTGCAGTTCTGATCCCTTTCAATCAGAGAAATGATCCTTTTGGGGATGGACTTTAAATCACAGTAGTTATAAATTCCGCCCCCCCCAGTAAGTAGCCTCTGGTCTATATCAATAAAAAATGTATTGTATACAGAACTGAAATACTTTGAATGCTCAATCTCTAAAAGCTCTGTTTCCACTTGAGTCATGAGGAAATCTGATTTATTTTGCTAGGGCAAGGAACAGCACAGAGGTACAAAGCTGAGATCAGTTCATCAAAGAATATTTGCAATATACTATATATTTCTCTTGCCTGTCCCTTCAAATACTTCTGTCTCAGTGTGATTTCTTTAGTCACAGTGATTGGTTCCTTAGGAGCAATCCAGTGTCTCTTGCTTTTGCCTGTGGCATCATAACTCTGAAGCTTGACTTCTGCTATGAACAGGGTATCTCTCTTCCTGGAGTTGTCTTGCTTTTTGGGGTGACCTATTTCCCACATGAGGTTAGCCTATGAACTGTACACAATTCCATATATGTTACACATGATTATGTATACATTAGTAAACACATTATACCACATTGTTTGGGAATGTGGTCACTACGGATCAGTTAGGCATTTCATAGTGGAAGTTAGCTTAAGTATTTTTAAATACCCTTAAAATTTGAGCAATAGCTAGCAGAAAGGCTTGGTCCTGTTTTGTTGTCGGTTGGGGTTTTTCCCCCCCCCCCTCTTTTAGCCCATCATCTCAGCAAAGCATTACTTGCCTCATATAGCTCGGCTTCGGTTTTTGTGTGTGTGTGTGTGTGATTCTGTGTTTTGGGCTGTTTTGGTTTGGTGTTGGTTGGTTTTAGTTTGTTGGTGGCGGTTTTTTTTTTTGGCCATGATAAAGATACCCAGCTCAAAGCCTCCCTCTTCTGGAGAGCCACCGCAACTACAGCTGGCTGACTGAAACGGCTTTTCAAGTTCGTTCCTCAGAATGAAGTTATTTGACAGCAACCCTTCATTATTTATTGAAGGCACTTTAATCAGTTAATGCTTTCGCTTTCATACTGAATTACTGCACTACATCAAATTCTATTCAGGACTCTGTTGGGGCTGTTCAGTGAAAGACTGCATGTTTTATTCCTGTGTGTGCAAAAAATGTAGGCATGGAAATTTCTGAAGCTACTGGTTCAGCTGTTATAATGATGACATCTGAGCTCTGCTCTTGATTTATCCCAGTCCCTTAATAAAACCTTTTGCCATTCCTTGTTCTGTGTGCTGTAGGTATTTTTCATAATTCCTGCAGTAGCTCAAAGTTTTACAGTACACCAGGTAATACTGTTTTCTTAAACCAATATTGTTCCAGTAAAGCCAAATGAGGATTGTACCAGTGTGAGTGATTTGTCATACATTCTTTCTTTTATTGTCCTTCCTGAAGCCTATGTACAGACAAAACAATTTTAGCCCTGAAAACTGTGATACTCTTTAGTGTGCAGGACAGGCCAAGTACAACAAACCCCAATATCCTGTTAACTGTATCTTAGTCTTGTTTTCATCCTTTGATAAGTAAGCAATTTGTCTGTGGCCTCCCTGCTGACACTGTTCATACAGTTAACTCTTGGCAGTTCTGATGGTGTGCATGGTGTAGACCCTTGTTTACTTGTAGGTGGATTGAAGTGGAATTGAATACAGGCCAGTAAACAACATACCAATGGTAAAACATTGTTGCTGTCAATAGACATCAGCTGTGGTCCAGTGACCTGCTAGTGAACACTTCCCCTCTTAAATGCAATTGCCCAAGTGATGAAGTAATTCACTTGGAAGCCTGTGCTTTTTTATTTTCTGGTGCAGCATTAGCATGTACATGACTTGAGATAAACTGTGGTCATTGTGTGAGTCTGTGTACCTAATAAGGAATAAATCTGGGCTGTATTGGAGGTTGCAGGCATTTTTTCTGTTCAATGCAGTGAGACAGGAGTTGATTCTCTTTTCATTCAGATAAAATCTTAGGTTTTATTCTAAAGCCTGCTCAAGTTAATGAGATGGGTTTTTTCCCACAGATTTCAGGGGGTTTGAATCATACCCATAGCTGTTTTGTGAGTCTCCTATCTCATCCTTGAGTGCTAAAGGAAAAAATATAGAAAATAACATAAACTGCCTCATGGAGAGAAAGTTCATTTAGGGGCTGTTTCTCAGCTTGAGCTGACTTTCCTGATATTTAAGTAATTAGAATCCAATAATTAACAGAATGCCAGTAGATAATGATTCCAGCTACTAGAGGAATGCATAAATGTATGCTTTGAGCTGTCAGAAACCATACTGTTCATAAAATAGAACTCATTTAACTCCTCTGTTTTCTTTTTTGAGTCATACTTGTTGATGCTTTTCTCTCTTATTCCTCAGGGAAGATTTAGATGAGGAAATACCACACACCATTGTGATTGATGAGAATGAGCATTAATTTCACATGCATTCTTTTTGTGGCTTATGTTATCTTGTAATAATTTCTTTTCAACCAATATGAAATGAGGCTTGATATATCACACAGCCCTTTGCACCATGTCTGAATTTTGTGCAGTAATGATGACTTCCATCTAGCACCCAGCAACTCCAACAGCACACTAGTGGATAGCTAGTAGCAGAGTTCTAGATTGATCAAAATAATTTCATATGAGAATGTTGCCTTGTAGTTTCTGCTTTTGTTCCTCTTCCAGATTTTTCAGGCCTACTAAACCTTTTCAGATGCTCTGTTCTGTAATTGAATTACATTGCTTAAATTGATTTCTGCATTACATAATGCAGATGTGCACTAAAGTAGTGAACAGGATTTCTCTAGATTGACTACAGTGTATTAACTTTGTAATTAGCTAATTTCCTCCCAGCTATTACAAAAGGAAAATACATATTTGTATGTAGAATTGGAAAACAAAAATGAAGTACATTTGATATATGAGATATTTATAGTTTTCTTTAGAATGGCTTGTGCACAGTAACATGTATATGTGCATATGAGTGCTTTTAAAAGAACTGGTTGTGAGTTGACCATGAAAGTTAACCTTCTTCATCATGAAAGCTGTGTTTTTATCTTCACCAGTTTGTTTGTAGGTCTTCACGATGCCATGTTCTATTTGATCTGCCTGGTTCCACTTTGCATTGCAGTCATACAGATCCTGGCATGGACTCCCTTTTCAATCCAGAACAGTCATCTGACAGCTGTGCACTAAATATGTAACAGCTGGTCAGCAAATCTGCTGAACTGTACCACAGAACAGTTCCTATGTTTTAATGTGAACAAGCAGAACTGGACTGTTAGACCAAGCACAGTCTGAGCCATTTCAACAAAGCTGCGTTCTTCAGTCTCTACTGTAGACTGTGACACAGATCACACTCAGCCTTAATGCTGAGCCTACACAGACTTCAGTTGTTAGCCTTGAACAGGCTTTATTCTTAATTACTAAATAACATAATTTCTGCTATATACTGATCACTGCTATCTTCTTTGAAGAATGGATATGGGGGAATCCCAACCCAGCACCTGGCATTCAAAGGAACTGTGTTTTCTTAAGCTTACTGAAAGATGGTGGATTACTTTTGCCATTCTGATAAAACGGCAGATCTCTGAAGTTCATCTGGAAGAGCCTGCTGGACATCCCTCATGGATGGCAGGGAGATGAAGTGAAAAATTTAGTTGGTGTCTAGCTGAACAATATCAAGACATATCTGACAGCTACCACAGGAAGAGCCAGGAGTAATTAACTACCCTTTAGAAGTCTGTGTACGGCTAAAGGAGAAAAATGTTTCAAAGCTGTTCAAAATAAAGTGTTGCTGGATATGGACAAAGGCTGCATGTGTCCTCACTGGCTTTCCAATGTCTATAGTTGGTGGTAGGTAGATACAGTTTTCTGGCATTAAAAGGGAAAATTAGTTAGTACTTCATTGTGGTAAGACTAATGTTCAGTTAGTTGGACAAAGCTAAGCACACACTATTGAATCCAACTCTGCCTTGCTTAGTAGGGTTGCATTGGTGAAGTAATTTGGTGTGCTGAGAGTTGAAGTTAATTCCTGATTAATTCTTAGCAAAGTCTTTTCAGTCAACCTTTTAAATGGATCCTATATTATTTTTTTTCCTGACAAAATACCAGAAATATTGAATCTTTTATTTACATGCGACAAGTTGCAGTGATGAGCTATCTTAGCATGTTTACAATGCTCCCCTTTAACAATTACTCTCTTTTCCTCCAGTATATCCAGCATGTCATTATGTAATGATAGATAGCTGATGTGTAATATAATCACTGCATTTTTGTTCTTTGTTTTGCCTGAGGAGACATAATTTTAGAAGCACCTTTCTTTCAGAGTGCCAGTCACTTGACAGTGCAAGAAGATGGATCATAAGTATCCCCATTTTAATGTGTTGAGCAAGCTCATTTCTAAGGCTCTACATGTATGGGTAACCTGGGAAAGAAAGGAGTGTAAGAAGTTGCCCTGCATTTCGGTGGGCCCTAGCATAATTTAATGAAGGGGTCTGAGATTTAAAATACCAGTGTTGAAAAAAAATAGTCTTTTTTGCCTCTGTTTTTAAGTTAGCAGAGAAAAAACAACATTGTTCCCTTGCCTTTTTTGAAGGACAAAATGCTCTCAAAGTGATGAGTGCAAGAGTTGGATAGAGTTGTTAAACATTTAGAAATCCAAATGAACCCTTTGATAGGAATATGAAGACTTATGCCAAAAGGTAAGAAGCCAGAAGTGTGGTGAAATTTTAAGTTGTGTTACCTGCTTTGTATCTCTGTTTTGTCAGAGAGATCATTATTCATTTGCACTGTACATGCTAATAGCATTAAGTACACATACTAGTGTCACTTGTATTTACATACTTCTAAAGACTATTTGCACAAATAGCAGTGTGTTTAGATTCTGAATTTTAAAACATTTACTGCATTGTGTGTATGAATTGTGTGCCTGAAAAGCAGAAAAGCAAAAGCTAAAGGGCAAAAAATCTAAAGGAATTTAAGTTAACATAATCTTTAATTCATAGCATGAAAGTTTTCTCCCTGAGAGTTTCTTTTAAACAGTAACAAATAGCTGAACATAGTTTTATTTTTCTTTACTGCTGCTGTATTTCCTAAATTTCATGTGTTCATCCATTCCTCATAGATGATGTGTGTTGATAGTTGGAAATGTTAGTACTCCACAAATAGGGTTTCTTAGATGACAACTGGAAGAGTACTGTGCTGGACAACAAGATCCTCGAGGTCTCTTCCAACCTTGGCAATACTGTAATACTGTGAAGAAAACTAGTAAGTGGTTTTAAGAGTTAAAATTCTTTGAAATGATCTGAATTTTTTTTTCTTCTGGAAAATGTTCAGTAAAAATACCATTTTATTTGCAAAATGAGAAGGGAGTAAGGAGTGATACGACTGCAGGCAGAGTTTGACTAGCCTCTCTAAATGCTGCATCTTCAGAATTCAGAAAGGAAAAGTAAACGGCCAAAAGATGTCTAAGCAAGACAGCCTCAAGATATGAGAGGTTAACTGGGGGAGAGTAAATTAGTTTGGAAAACAAATCTGTGACATAAAATACAAATTATTTAATATGTAAAATATTAATAATGCTGCACATTTATTATTTATTGTTTTCCCATTTGTCTGTTCCATTTCTCGTGCTGTAAGGGTGAGGGGGAAAAGTGTCTCTCATCACACCAATAGTCAACGCAAAAAAATAACTGGAAAACTGCTGTAAATTCAGGTGGTAATCTTAGTACAAGAATGTTGTTGGCAGTATGTGGTGATTGACATTGCTTATTCTCTGTTTCTCTGTCACCTACTAAACTTTGTTATCCTCTGCTAAACCTACATGATTGGTTTTGGCCATGAATCAAGTAAAGGATGATCAAAGGCAAAAGTTCAGTGTCTTGCAACAGCTGGTTTGGCTGCTTTCTCTCCTTGTTAGCTAACAGTATCTGAGCCTGGAGTCCTGCTGCTGGATAAATGCCCTCATTTAATCTTGATAATTTAAGAGTGGCTAAAATGGTGTCATGACTGATAAAGAGGATTTAAGTGTGTATAATAATATAAAATATGAAATTACATGATAGCTTCAGAGAACGAGAAATCTGATGCTTGAAGCCCATTTTTGGTCTCTATACATTCTGTGAATTTAGATCTTAATACACTGAATGAATTGTATTTATAGAAAATCAATAGGTAAAAAGTGTCTGCTAGATTTGAAAGGATGCTATCCAATAGACACTGAAGAATGTTAGTCTAATACAGCAGTAATATAATACAGGGTTAGTAATAGAGAGAAAGCATTGAATAAATGACAGCAAAAGCATTTTAAGTAGAAAAAACGATTTACATCTTGCAGAGCTTACAGGCCTGCCTCTGTTCTCATCTTGTACAAAATGACCTCCCCAGTCTCCCGCTGTGCTGACTTTGGAACTGCTTAGTAATTTATGAAGGTACTATGTTGACGTGGCTAGTAGGATGTTTACATTTGAATACAGTTGTACAGCTTAATGGGTGCTGTCAGGAAAGGCAATCGGGAACGGGAAGAAACAGTTAAGATAAGTCACAAATACTTCTGAGCTCTTTCTTACAGAATGAAACCAGCCGAGGAAAAGGCTCGGTAGTACAGTAGTACGTACAGTCAAAAGAGAATTCTAGCTGGGTTTGTAAAGGAACATAGAGCTGATACTGGAGGAGTTGTCTTAGAGAGCTGGACCCACCCACAGCTGGGCTTCCTGGCTTACCTTTAGGGGAGAGGATTTTAGCTAGGTTTCTATAGTAATCTTAAAGACTTCTTTCTGGTAATCACTTTTTTACTACTGTTTAAATAATAAAAATGAAAGTTGTTTTATTGCTGTACTCGATTGGGGAAAGTCAGAATATGAGAGCCCTGCTCCAGAACCCCAGGCTGCTTGTGATCACCACAAAGCAAATGTAGGCTGTTAAAACCTTCAGGTATGTTTTGGACCTTTGGGCCTCTAGGTTTTCAATTGATTATAGAAATTTTCCATCAAGAGAAAGAAGAAACACTATCTAAATAGTTGAGGAGAAAGGGGAAAAAGAGTTATATCCTCTTCCAGCACACAAATTGCTGAGAACAATGTATGCATACACTTAGACAACAAATAGTTTTCTGAGATTGTCCAGAAATTGGTTACAATTCCACCAGCCTATATGCAAATTACAATACATCAAAATGACTACCTAAATCTGCATGGATAGTGTGTTCTTTACAGCCTGTCAAGAGAAAAATCTGCTTAGTATACAACGACTACAGCAGAATATTAATGACAAATACAATACTGGGTAGGAACTCTGAAAAACCTCATTAAAATGTCTCCAGGTTGTATACTAACAATGCAAAGACAAAAGCTGGCCTATTTATTAATTTATTTGGTATGCAATTCATTAGCTGTGTCTTACATGTGAGGAAAGCAAGACCTGCTTCCCTGTGAACAGTGTATAACTAACCTGAAGCAATTGGCTTACACGTTGTGAGCAGGTGTCTGTCTTAAAAGCAGCAAATTCACCTTTTGTCATTTTGGATTTTGATTATAATATTGGTTTAGTCCTGGAGGGAGGGGGAAAAATAATCTATCTTTGCAAACCAGAACATACATAGAAAGAAGAGTCCTAATCCCAAACCAAATAAAAATAGACTAAAAAGGCATCTTAGCCCATCTGAAAAAATCTTCATGTGGAAAACTGTCTAAAGCTCTTATGTCAAAAACTTTCCTCAAGGAGGTTAAACATCAGTGAGTATTAACTGAACAGAAAATTCCTCTGGCAATATTCTATTGTTCTCTGGTTTTGCTGATTTCCTAAGATAAGCAAGGTTGGATGTGATAAACATGATCAGAAGATCTTCCAGGTAGAAGCCAGGATCCTGTGGTGGTCTGACTTCCAGTGTCATCATTACCAAGAAATTAAGGGGTTAGACTCACAGCCTTTCAAATCTGATCAAAAGGAAATGTTTTAGTTGTTGGGTTTTATTTAGGTAATATCACTACCTCCATGCTTACTGACCCCAAATGTCTGTGTACTTGAAAAACATAGCTAACTGGAACAACACACAGCAGGTAAGCGCTACTTCCACCTTACAGCATTCAAGAGGAGGCTCAGAGGAGACCTTATTGCTGTCTACAACTACCTGAAGGGAAGTTGTAGCCAGGTGGGGCTTGGTCTCTTCTCCCAGGCAACCAGCACCAGAACAAGAGGACACAGTCTCAAGCTGTGCCAGGGCAGGTTTAGGCTGGATGTTGGCAAGTTCTTCTCAGAAGGAGTGATTAACCATTGGAATGGGCTGCCCAGGGAGGTGGTGAAGTCACCATCACTAAGTCTTTAAGAAGAGACTGGATGAGGCACTTGATGCCATGGTTTGGTTGATTAGATGGTGTTGGGTGATGGGTTGGACTTGATGATCTTGAAGATCTTTTCCAACCCGGTTAATTCTAATCTATTTATTCAAAGTGCTAGCAGCCAAGAAAATATTGAACTGGTTAACTCCTCACAACGTTTTGAACCTTAACGACAGGTACAAATTCCTGGTAGGTTCTCTGAACCGCCAAGGCAGCGTACGAGGCATGCCACGAAGGGTTACAGGCAGGGAAAGGTGCGGTGGCTCTTCACCCGCGCGGCCCCGAGTCTCTCCCGCCCGGAGCACCCTGCGCACGCGCAGCGCGGGTGACAGGGCGGCGCCAAGCACGTGCGCGCCTGAGGGAGCCGGCGCGAGCCCCTGTGAGGGGGTCGCTGCCTGCCCGCCCACCCGCCGCGGCCGCCGGTGTCTGGAGCTGGAAGAACGGAGGGGTACGGAAGACCCGACGCGGCCAGCCTTCTCCGCTCAGATTTGAAAGCAGCGCCCGGCGGGGAGGCCCGTGCCGCGCCATGGCCCCGCCTGCCCTGTGATTGGCGAGAGAAAGGGAGGGAGCGGGTGCGCTCTAGGCCCCAGCGTGTCTCAGCGAAGCCGTCCGTCCGGCCCCTACTGCCGCGGCGCCGCGCGTTCCGCCCTGAGCGTGTGTGCGGGCCCCTGAGGGGAGCGGAGCCGAGCTGGGCGAGTTGCGTGCTGCCGGCGCCGCTGCTGCCATGGAGAGAAGAGACAGCGGGAGGGGGTAACTCCGCGCCCCTTCCCCCGATGAGACTGTGGCTGTGCTGGCTGGGCTGCTACACCCTGTTCCTGTGGGTGCTAAGGAGGAGGATGTGGTCTGGCCCTGCCAGATACCTGAGGAGCCCTTTATCCAGGTCCCTCTACGCGAATATGATGGGCAGCCACAGCCAGCCAGCCCCGGGCGCCAGAGAGAACCACCAGGTACAGCCCCAGAACCAGCCGCCCTTCCCGCCCTTCCCCCACCCCGCCTTCCTTCCCTGTGCCCGGCGGGGCCGGGCGGGGGGGTCCCCGGCGCCGGCAGGCACCCGGGCCCCCTCCTTCCCGGGAGCAGGGGGTGGGGGTGCGTGTGGTGTGCTGTCCTCGTCCGCCGAGACGCACTGAGGTTACCGGCGCCGCGGAGGAGAGGGGAGCGGGGATCCGCGGTTCGGGCTGAGGGGGACACCGGGCCGGGCAGCGCCAGACAAAGAGAGGGAGCAGCTTGGTCCTCCCGGTGAGAAAGTTGACGTGTGCCCTCCGTGTGAAATACGCCCGGGAGCCTGCTGGGGACGTAAGGTGAGGTACAGGAGCTGAAGAGCTGCAGGGGAAATGTAGTCGGGACTGGATGCCGGCGAAGCGTGCTGTGGGCTCGGGTGCTCGCCGCGGGAGGGTCATTGGAGCGAGTCCCGCGGTAAGGGCGAGCTGGGGAGCCAGCGCGGTGTCCCGAGGTGGGTGAGGCATCGGGTTAGGTGTCGGAGCTTCTGAGAGATGGAGACCGGTTTGCGTTTTGCCTGGTGAGCTCTGTGAATGCGCTTAAGTTTGCAGGTGGTGTTGAATGGGGCAGGTCTGTAATCACAGAGGCGTTTTAAAGTACTGTTGGGATGTTTAGCGGAAAATGAGAAAAAGTGAGCAACTGGGAAGCTGAAGCTCACAGGCCTTGGAGCAGTAGTAGACGGAAAGCTGGAGATGAGTTTGCAATGTGATATGACTGCAATAAAAGGTTAGTGCTGTATTTGGGCAGTACAGGCACGTGGATGCCACTTTGTGGAGAAGTTAGGGACTATACCCTTGCGATGCAATAGTTGTGTCATGTGTTTGCATTTGGAATTCGTTTAAGTCTGCCTTTTACCAAAATCTGACAGGGTTTCAGGAGGGCTAATAACAACTCTTACTGCTGGAGGAAGATACTCACTCTGCGTAAAATACAGAGATCCAAGTTAATGAAGATGTAGCATAAATACTTGAGTACTGCTGTACCAAAGAACATAATTAGCCATCATAACTTTTTCCCCTGATCCATTATTGGAGCTGTTTTAGTCTTCGGGGTGGACAGTGACACCGAGAATCTTGCTCCTGAATGAATATGTTACTGGAGTGTAATGAATATTATGGGCTCTTTGGATCATTCAGTACATGAGTACAAAGAGAAGCAGACTTTACGTTGACAAAAAGAAGTTCTGGGGAACAAAGGAAATCTGAAAGTCTCCTGTGTTGTTAAAAACTGTACTAGAAAAACAAGCTGACCAAGGAAGTCTGTTATGGAGATGATTATGCCATTCACAGGTAGATGGTCTGCAGTGAATGCTCTCCATTTCTAGTTCCTTTGATCGAGATTTTTAAACGTAAAGAATTGATTATTTATTAAGATTTATGTTTACTGAGTTTGTGGAGTTACTTTTAAATAAGGATTGTATATTGAGGCCCCTGGCACTTTCACTCTGCAGTTTTATTGACTTCATTAGTTTTACACAATTTAAAAGAACACTTTCTTCCTTTCACTAGTATTAAACAAGAGTTATCAGTAATTTATTTTTTATACTAAAACAAAGGTATTTTCAGATTTTTGTGCTGTAGTTTTTTCTGCTGTTGTGCTGTAAGAGATTGATACACTCTGTCATGAAACTGGAAAGGGCACTTCATATATTGTATAAGGAGGAAAACTACTTGCTCTGTTCTCAGCAAGTAGTTCTAGAATTAAGCTGACTTTCACCAATTTTATCATTTTAAATATAGATTGGGGTTTTTTTCCCCTCTGTTGCTTGTTTGTTGTTTTGGTGGGGTTTTTTGTTTGCTTTGGTTTGTGTGGTTTGTTTTGTTTGTGTGGGTGGTTCTTGTTTGTTTGGTGGTGGGGTTTTTGTTGGGGTGTTTTGGTGGTGGTGGGTGTGTGGTTTTTTTGCTTTGGTTTGGTTTTTTATGTAGTTTGCTCGTGTGTCTGTCATTCACTAGTGTTCCATAGGTTGTTGCCAGTAGTCTTCCTGGAAGCAAGCTTCTCACAGTTGTCACCATCATTCTGCTAGTGTTTATGCCAATATTTGAAAGTCTTAAAGGCAAGACTTGTAGGACTGTTGGCTTCCATGGTCAAATCCTGAAACTCTAGGTGACAGTTGAGTGCAGAACAAAGATATATACACTCAGGTACAGCATATGTGTGTAGTCATACTGCTTGTGGAACAAAACCTGTGTTTCCCAAAGCTTTGATAGATGTATACATTTTCTTCTGTCAGATAATCTAAGCTATTCCAAACCTGTCCAGTGTAGTGAGGCAGCAGCC
The DNA here is from genome assembly GCF_026170545.1 of Melanerpes formicivorus. Taxonomy (NCBI): domain Eukaryota; kingdom Metazoa; phylum Chordata; class Aves; order Piciformes; family Picidae; genus Melanerpes; species Melanerpes formicivorus. Next base: position 7,813,675 of record NW_027142366.1, on the reverse strand, counting down.
TCATGAATGAATTTGACACTTATCCCAGCCTGTCCTGTCCTGTTATTATTTGTATTACAGTAGTGACTGGAAGTCCCATTGTGCTGAATAGTGTGTAAACATGCATCAAGTGACTGTGATGAATGGGAAAGGATCAGGGTATGAGTATACATTTTGCTTAGTATGGCTATAGACCAAATCTTAGGTGTTAAACTGCTGGGGAGTTACCTCAGCTGACCATTTATTGTCCTTCTATGTGCATTTTTACAAGATTCTGTTAAAAACTCTCAGTTTTTCTTTTAAGATATTTACAGCTCCCTATTTATACAATACAATACGGAGCCAGATTAAGGAATATTATTGCAAGATTTAAGGGGGAGATAGGGAGTGTTAGCTGTAGGAAATAATTCTTGATATTAGAAAACAGATACAATGGCATTAGGAGATTTAAAAGGCTGACATAAGTGTAAGAGAGTGAAAAATAATAACCATGATCTTAATTAAATGACATCTGAAAGGTTTTTTTTAAGTTCTGTATATTGAGTGGCAGTTTTAGCTTGGCTCTACAACCTAGCAATGAGCAGCCTTTTGAATTTTAATGTCAGTGTTGACGTTCCAGAATGCTGCAGCATTAGTGTGTTTAAGAAGGAGCTTAGATAAGTCTTACATATGGATAATAAAGTATTAGGATATTGTATGGTTTGTTACTTTTCTGGCTAGCTTTGATATCAAAAAGTAGCTTTCATTTTCTTCATAATCAGTTGAAGAGTAGCTTTCATATCAGAGTTAGTTTAAGTTGTATGAGAGTGCTTGTTACCAGGGAAGACAAGGTGGAAGGAATCACTCACCTATTTTAGCTCGGGTGTTGGGTTTTACAAATATAAAAGTGCAGAACTGCCTTTCTGCTGACACTGATGACTTTTGGATGTGAGAACCTGCTCCTTTGTTTACTAAGAGATGCTGGGAGGCAGCTCCATAGACATAACTGTTTCAGCAGACTTGTGGACCTGCTTGTTGGTATTGTTAAGTGGACAAATATAGTCCAGCATTGCTGTGAAACAGACACTGTGGTCTAACATATCGACTGGATTTTTTGTTTCCTTTCCTGGAAAAATACTGCAAATGCACTTGCTGATTTCGAGTATGCCTGGGGAAACATTGAGAGTGAGTTGGAAAGTAGAAACCAGTGCTATCTCACCTCATACTATTTTATCAGTGTGATGCTGTTCCATAAAGGCCCTGTGTTTGCTGTCCAGGGAATTTACTTTGTGGAATTCTGCGAAGTACAGGGTAATGATGAAGAAAAAAAATTAGAAGCATTAGTTCTTGGCAAGTAATTTGTCCTCACTTGGTTACAATTCAACTCTAAGTTAAATTAATCTTGAAGTTTGTGGAAAAGTCTGAGGAAAAACTGAGTGTTTATATTTACAGAAACTGATAATAACCCTCCATGTACTCAGTCTGTTTTAACTACTGCTGATTTTATTTTCCTGAACTTTTTAATCATTCTTTATCTCTTTCTCTAGTGGTATTTCTGCAACACAGAACAGCTGTCTGAATCCCTTCAGCCTATTTTTGTCCAGAGTTACCTTGACCAAGGAACACAGATCTTCTTAAACAACAGTATCGAGAAATCAGGCTGGCTGTTTATCCAGCTCTATCACTCTTTTGTGTCCTCTATTTTCAGCCTTTTTATGTCTAGAACATCTATCAATGGGTAAGTGAAAAGTCAACCTAAATACAATTTGGATTTAAAGTTTTCAAATGTTCAGCCCTACCTTTTGATTTTGAGCTTTTCTTAAATTTTTAGCTTTCCCTTTGGCAGTCTTAACAGATCTGAAATGCCCTACTGTGCTCCTCATAGTCAGCCTTCTTAATTGAAGAGCACCATTTCCAGTGTGGGGGGGACAGGTAATTGCACTTAATAAGAGACAATTGGTGGACTCTAATTGTGTTTTATAACCATTACTTGAATTAAATTCCCTCTAAATAAGAGAGTGTTCTCTTTGTGTTAGACAATGTATCCCTCTACCCTCTGCTTTCTTCCCCTGCCCTTGCATCTTGTTACATCTTCCCTGATTTGTTCACCAGCCTCACCTCTACACATACTGTATACTTCTGCAGATTCTGATGTGAGGATAATAGCTGCCTACTAAGGCTAGAAAAATAATTTTTTTTCCCCCCTTAGTTTCTAACCAGATGACTTTATGTGCTTCCCTGTGGTGTTCTTAGTTACTTTTAGCTTTATATAAAGGTCCCTTTGGTCTCCTCTTCTTCCTTTCTCTTCCATTTTTTTTCAAAGGCTCTCCAGTGCTTTGAATAACACCTCACAGTGCTGTTAGGAATAATGGATATGAGCCAATTATACAGTGTGGGCTGACACAAGTGTGCTGCAAGGGGGCTTTACTTAAATTGACTGAATTCTGTTTGCTTTTATACATTTAATATCCTGCTTTAGTGGGATTTTTTTTCATCACTTGATATACTCTCTCCTCCTTGTTTGTTCGGGTGTTTTTTAGTACAGTCAGTCCTTCCTAGACTGCTTTCTTTTCACATTATTTTATTCTTTCCTTCTTTTTATCTTTGTTTACCTTTTTTTTTGCCCTTGAACATAAAAGATTTCTGTTCATTGTCTTTAACTTACTATCCAGCATCGTTTTAAAGAAGGATATTCATCTGTCTTCAGTCTATTACTGACCAGTTCTTCTTCCTCTGCTTTTTCTCCTAATTCTTTCATCTTTGGAATTCTGCAATGACAGCTGAAATCTGTCACTATGTAGTCTTCAAACAGTTATGGGCGGGTATGTCACTGACTTGAGCCATAAGGAATCCAACTGTCACCTCTACCCAATTCCTTAATGAGTTGCCTATTTTCTATTCCACAGCTCTTCATGTTGAATGCAGGATAGCAACAAAAGCCATTGTAACATGCAATTTAAAAAAAAAGAGAGTCTTGTTTGCCACTCCAGCAGTGTTACCCTCAGCCTTCCTTTTTCTGCTTTTTTTCCCAATCTGTTCCCTGGCTTCCCTCCTACTTCCACATCCTATTCCTCATTCATTGTGCAGATTTCTGTGTTTGCAGCCATTTTATTTCCTTTGGTAATTCATCTGGTTTTTTTGTTAAGGTAGGTATCAGAGGTAAAAATCTGCAAATATGACAAAAAAGATTTGGCCTTTATCTTTCCCTCTTTCTCTCCTCCTCTCTCCTCCTCCCCTTTTTTTTTTAATGCAGTCATTTTCTTGAGCTGCACCCCATGAGCTCTTCCTTACCTAATCAAATTCCTCCTGAAGTCCTAACCACTGCAACTGCATGTGGCTGTGAGTTTTTGATCTCTGACAAGTGCAGGGCAAGTTGAACTGGATTTAAAATTTATCTGAGCAGTGACCTTGTTTGCTATTGTGTGTGACTGGTTGCTGCCAAAGCACATTCTAAATGTCCTCATTTGCCTGCCTGTTAAAGTTTGTATAATACTGATCATTTCTCATTTTTACGTTTCAGGCTGCTGGGAAGGGGCTCAATGTTTGTGTTTTCCCCAGAACAATTTCAAAGACTGCTTAAAATTAATCCAGAATGGAAATCCCACAGGCTTCTCGATTTAGGGGCTGGGGATGGAGAAGTCACTAAAGTCATGAGTCCTCACTTTGAAGAAATCTATGCCACTGAATTGTCTGAAACTATGATATGGCAGCTTCAGAAGAAGAAATACAGGTATTGTACTGAATACTTCCTACATCTTTTATATCAGACATTATAGCAATGTAATCTATGTGTAATATGTAATGAAACTGCAGTGTATTCAGGCAATTCCTCTGTTTTTTGGTCATTACGGAAAAAGTTAACCTCTACAAAAGCAGGAAAACAAACACATCTGATGATGTCTCTTACCAGTGCTATGCCCTGTTGTTACCAGTTAAGATAGGCAACAGCCTATTTGTCCAAGAAGTCTCAACAAAAGAAGTGTTTTTCTTCATAGTTTGCAGAAACTGCTTTGATGAAGGGAGTCAGGAAGATGAAATTCAGATGAGTGGTCTAACTGAACACTCCAAAATTGCATGAGGAAGACGCAAGTACTGCAGAGAAAGCAAACTGAATCCTGGTAGCAGGGATACCATAACAGTCTGTCTATCTAATTCCACAGTATAGATGCCTCTGTAAGGATTCTTTTGCTCTTGCTATGCTTTGATCATGCTGTTAAGATTGAATAATATTCAATAACAAAATCCTCAGCACTTTCAGAACTTTGTTCTTGCTGTCACAATAGCTCCTGGATATTCTTAAAGGCAGCAGATACAGGCTTGTTAAGTAATAGTGTTTTAGGCACTAGAGTTCAACCCAAAGGATGAAGTAACTGTGGATTTCTTTTCTTCACCTGTCCTTGAGTGGAAATATAACAGCTACTTTGCAATCTAGGCATGTATGCTGATAAATCAGAGTGGATAGAGTGCAGCAAGCCATTAATCATATTTCAGCTTTGTTCTTCCTTAAGAAGTATCTTCACTTTTGTTCTAGGATGACATGGTTTTTTTAGTACCTGGGGGTTTGTTTTTTGTCTCCTTCATATGGGGATTATAAGGCAGTATAAGGGTTTGTAGGGCTGGAAATACAGCCACAGCCATTGCTGATTTATTTTGCTTTTCTGAAAGACCAGAAGGACCATGTTTGGCTCTTCTCATTGCATAGGTGGCTGACCTTACCCGCAATATCAACACATCCATAGAGAGTTTTTGTCTTCAGTGGTTCTCTCTCAACTCAGCTTATGTTTAACAAACTGCATCTCTTTCCCTTTGTAGAGTGCTTGGAATAAATGAATGGCAAAACATAGGATTTCAGTATGATGTTATCAGCTGTTTGAATTTGCTGGATCGCTGTGATCAACCACTGACTGTATTAAAAGATATTAGAAGTGTACTGGAACCAACTAGAGGCAGAGTCATTCTAGCACTAGTTCTGCCATTTCATCCATATGTGGAAAATGGTAAGTACACAGATTAATAGCTATTTAGGCAGGTAAAAAATTATTTGTGGGTTATAGTATCCCAAATTAAATGTTGAATAAATTATTGGCATGCTTGTGTTTGATTTTTACAAATAACTTGCACAGTGTGTGTTCAGAAGTATAAAATCATGGGTAAAGAGGCCATGTGATGTAAGCTGGTGTTCATCAGTCATTGTTGGGACACTTAGCTTTCCTTCAGTATCAGGACTTCTCTGTGGAAAGGCACATGTGCCCAGAAAATGCAGAACTAACAACCTCACCATTCAGGCAATCACAAATGCATCAAATAGGATCGATTGTCCTCTGTATGCCAATGGTGTTTTGGTGGGAGAAGAGGCTGGGGAGGGGAAGTTTTGAGTATAAAAAATAGTGCCACCAGAAGAAGTGCTTTAAAATACAGTGTAACTTTTGTAACTTGCCTGAAGAGCAGTGTGATGTAAATGGGACTTACATATCTGTAGAGTATTTCAAGCCTGTTTGGTTACAACTTACTGTTCCTGTGACATGGAACACTCTGACTTCCTCTTTTAAAGATTCTGTAACGTTCCAAATAACAGCAATGCCTTTCTAGTCTTGCATTGGCATATTAGAAGCAGAAATTGAGAAATCCTTTGTGTGGCTTTTTTGTTTGTGTACCTATGTCACTGAGTTTTGCAATAGCATAGCACCCACCATCTACTTTTCTGCATGTTGTTGGGTAATCACATCACAGATCACATGCACCTTTCTGGCTCAACAGAAGGTAGATAAATTAAGGAAGAAAGTGCTCTAAGTCCACTTGTATCCTTTGTCATTAATCTACAGTATGCTGGGGGGAGAAGAGATTGTTAGGTGTATGAATCTCGGGGGACTCAACCTGTTCTGTGATTGTTGAGCTCAGTCATTCCTACTTGTTGAAATTTGATATCTGTTGCAAGATGACTTGTAAGCCAAACATTTTGATTATGGGGGTGACATGCAGATAAGTCACTTTGTTTAAGGCAGTTTTGTTTTCTTAATGTGTTCAGAAACTTAAACATACTCAGTTTGTCTGTTTACTACTATCATGGATATAGGCCCATATAAACTCCAAAAGAAGAAAGCTATCTATCATTCCACTGAAACTTTCCCACTTAGGATCTGTTTAACTGCAGTCTAAAGAAATAGACTGTGAACTGCCAGGCTGTCCCTAAAATGTAAAAATGATGTTAGAATTTCAGTGTTTTCATTCAGCTGCTTACAAGGTGATGCACTTTTTAAAGTGTTAGATATGTACATATGCTTTATGTTTAACAAAAAATACATACCTGCAACATTCAAAGAGGAAAACATTTCATGACTCGGGTAACTCCTTGTAGCAGTTGATTAAAAATAGTTTTTACCTGCCTAGAGAAATTTTCAAGTTTTAGAGGAAGGAACAAATGGAAAAGAGGATAAGGGCAGGTAAGAAGGGGGAACCAGGGAACTCCAGGCCAGTCAGTCTCACCTCTGTGCCTGGAAAGATCATGGAGCAGATCCTCCTGGAGTCACTACTTGCTCAAAAGAATAGTGAAGAGGTGATTGGGAGCAGTCAGCAGGGCTTTGCCAAGGGCAAATCCTGCCTGACCAACCTGGTGGCCTTCTGTGAGCAGGTGACAAAATTAATAGATGAGGGGCGAGCAACTGATGTCATTTACCTGGACCTGAGCAAAGCCTTCGACACTGTCCCGCACCACATCCTGGTGTCCTAACTGGTGACACATGGGTTTGATGGGTGGACCACTAGATGGATAAGGAACTGGCTTGATGGCCACACCCAAAGAGTGGCTGTCAATGGCTCCATGTCCCAGTGGAGGCCAGTGACAAGCGGAGTCCCTCAGGGATCAGTCCTGGGACCTGTCTTATTCAACATCTTTGTGGGGGACATGGACAGTGGCATTGAGTGCACCCTCAGCAAGTTTGCTGATGACACCAAGCTGTGTGGTGCAGCAGACACGCTGGAGGGAAGGGGTGCCATCCAGAGGGACCTTGACAGGCTGGAGAGGTGGGCACAAGCCAACCTCATGAAGTTCAATAAGAGCAAGTGCAGGGTCCTGCATCTGGGTTGAGGCAATCCCAGGCACAGATACAGGCTGGGCAGTGACTGGCTGGAAAGTAGCCCTGAGGAGAGAGACTTGGGGGTGCTGGTGGACAAAAAGCTCAACATGAGCTCTCAATGTGCACTTGCAGCCCGCAAAGCCAATCAGATCCTGGGCTGCATCAGGAGAAGTGTGGCTAGCAGGTCGAGGGAGGTGATCCTCCCCCTCTGCTCAGCTCTGGTGAGACCCCACTTGGAGTACTGTGTCCAGTTCTGGAGCCCCTATTACAAGAGGGATGTGGAGGTGCTGGAGCGTGTCCAGAGAAGGGCCACAAGGATGATCAGAGGGCTGGAGCACCTCTCCTATGAGGACAGACTGAAGGAGTTGGGGCTGTTCAGTCTGGAGAAGAGAAGGCTCCGAGGTGACCTAATTGTGGCCTTCCAGTATCTGAAGGGGGCCTACAGGAAGGCTGGGGAAGGACTTCTCAGGATCTCAGGTAGTGATAGGACTAGGGGGAATGGAATGAAGCTGGAGGTGGGGAGATTCAGGCTGGATGTGAGGAGGAGGTTCTTCACCATGAGAGTGGTGAAACCCTGGAATGTGTTGTCCAGGGAGGTGGTCGAGGCCCCGTCCCTGGGGGTGTTTAAGAGCAGGCTGGATGAGGCTCTGGCCAGCTTGATCTAGTGTGGGGTGTCCCTGCCCATGGCAGGGGGGTTGGAACTAGATGATCCGTGTGGTCCCTTGCAACCCTGAATGAAACTATGAAACTATAAGGTATTTGATCAGTGTACAGATCAGCTCCCAGAAATGGAGAAATTTTAATCAAAATGAAATGCTCTGATTGTTACACTAATGTAACAGGAGGGTAATTGTGGAAACTATGTCAACAACATTAAACTGGCTGTAAAGAGAGCAAACAAAGCAAGGTGGAGGAGAAGGTAAAATCCATTTCTGTGCTTGCTGTTTCTGGTGCTACAGTGACACCCAGAGTCCGAAAAAGGTTAATCAGAAAATCATTCTGGGACTGCTCAGTTTTATCAACACACAGAACAAGTAATGCACTTACTGTACATGTCTAGATTTGGTAGATTTGGCAGGTAAGCCAGATGAATCATAGGTATTAGACTAGTCACGTAAGGACATGTATTGTTATAACTTTGTGTTTACTAGATATCCCATAGGGTCATACAAAGATCTTTTGTATTTCCTAATGCAGACATCATATTTATATAAAGCCATTATTGGATAATACATGAATAGACTAATTGAAGTGTCTCTGAAATAAAAATCTCAGCCACAGAAGTAGTAAACACCAGCAGCCTGGGATGGTGGCATTTTCTTGTTGCACTCATTAACGTTCCTGTGATTGATTGACAGAGATAAGAAGGCAAAGGTGTTTTCCATCTTCCTGAAGTACTTGGTGCTATGTTTAGCTGGAAAGAGTAATGTGCTAGATGGGCCCTTGTTTTGTCTCAGTTGTCAATTCTCATCTTGCTGAAGTGAGAAATGCAGTTTTATTCGTTAAACAAAGCCCTGCTTTATTTAAATTACAATGAAAGATGCAGCTGTTCTTTCAGTATCTTTTAGTATCAATTGTACCTTTCAAAAAACCCTCAAACAAACGTGTCTATTACCTCAACTATGTAGTATACTTATGTATTCATGCTTGTATCTGTGTTGGCCAGGCACTTAAAGACAAAACTTGATGTTCCAGGTACTCCTAACTTTGGGTGGTAGAACTGGAAGATGTGGGTTGTTTGTCATAGTGACAAAGTCACTCCTGCAGTATGACCACTGTCCTCTCCTGAATAGGCTAGGAAGAAGCTCCCAGGTCAAATGGGCTTTAACATGATAGTTGTTGAATTATGTTGTCTGTTTTTCCTGTGTGCCTGTCTACAGAATACATGGGGTTTGCTTTGTTAAGGCTCAGTAACTGTTGGTCTGTGTAGCTATCATGTTAACATGAGTAAACCCAGAACTGCACCTATGAAACAGGTTTATTTTTAGTTGCTGTTAATTATCATACATCTTTCACAAATGCTCAGGTCATGTAAAAGCAATACATGCAAATTTATGTTAAAAAAAGACATAGAATTATCTAAAGTTAACTGAAAAAAGAAAAACTCTGTGAAGCATTAGCAGTTATCTTACAAGAGATGGAGTCTTTCACCACAGTTCTTACTGCATTTTCCATTCTGCAAGAATATATAACATAGATGTAATGTACATTGTGCTTGGGTTTGGTGATTTGTTCAGAAAATATTCTTGATGAATGCTGTCTTGCAAGGTTTTTCCCTCACTTTTTAAGTCAAGGAAGTCTGTGAAGAAGCTTGACTTCGTGTGCCCTTTGCTTGCATGAGAAATATTGAACAAATCTGAACTATGCATATGCTCATCTGTTCTGGTAAACAGTGTCATCTTCCACTTCATCCTAGGAGAAGAGTGTAGAAATATTTAATTACTGTGAGTTTTCCTTTTCTTGTTTGTTTTTTTTTTTTTAAGGTAGAATTTCTCTTCTGAGGCAAACTCCATCTCTTTACTGTTTCAGTAAACTCCTTTCTCAGTAGTTACCCAGTTGCCTTTGTCCATGTGGACATTTACAGAATTCAAAACCTATTTCTTTTCCTCTTGGCTTTTCCCAATCTCCAGGGAGCACAGAGGCAGTAAAACATATCCCTCATTTTCATTGTGTTCATATCTGATGCTCAAACCATGGACCAGGTCATGTCAGCAGGGACTTTAAGTCTTCAAAGGGATAATTACAGAGGAAAACTATAGGGGCTGTATGGAAATAAAAGAAATAAAAATGTATAGAGGAGAAGTGTTTGACTTTGTTCTGTGTTTCTTTGGGTTTCTCCTTTCATCTCTGAAGTGGTGCTGTCCGTGCTCAGAATAGGAAAGAATTTTTACTGCTCCTTAAGAAAATCAACATTTTGGAAGCAGAATATTGAAGCCCTTTTCTTTGCTTGCAAATAGAAGTGACTTTTTAAAGTGGGTTGGGTTTTTTTGGGGGTGGGGTTTCTTTTGTTTCAGTTTGTTTTTGTTGTAACTTATACAGCATATGCAAAATTAGTGTACCATGGTCATACAATAGTGTACTATGGTCATACAAATACAAACTCCACTATGGTGGAGTCACTGTCCCTGGAGGTGTTCAAGAGGAGACTGGACATGGCACTTGGTGCCATGGTCTAGTCATGGGGTCTGTGTTTATAGATTGGACTTGATGATCCTCGAGGTCTCTTCCAACCTTAGTTATACTGTGATGCTGTGATACAAGACATTGGCATGAATCTGGAATGGTGACATCAATTTTAGTCATGTTGAATATTTTGCTTAGACTCTGTAAGTTGAAGGAGGGAGAAGAATCAGTAAGAATGTCATAGAGCTCTTGCAGCGTTTTGTTGTGCTTCTGTCACAAAGCTGTCCTGGGCTAAGGGAGCACAAGGAACTACAATAGAAACGTTCTTTTAAAATGAACTCCTAATGGCTCTATGCATTTACCAACCAGTTCAGAACCACTTGTTGAGACCTTGACCTCCTCTTGGCAAAATACAAATGTGTGCCTCATTTTTGAATGTACACACATACATTCTATAAGCTATATATTAAAAATTGTGTATGTATGATCATTTAGAACACTTCACAGTGTTAGAATGCTTTCTTTAGACCTGTAGCAACTTTGAAAAAGGAAAGTATTTTCAGAGTAAATATTCTTAGAAACTGTCAGATCCTCTTTTACCCATAAATTTCAGTACTAGTAGACAGATACTTACAGGCTGTTGCCAATGCTCAGCATACCTCTGCTTTCGAAGTTCTTGGGCAATTGCATGAAAAATTTGTCGTCCACTCTTGATTTTCTGTCAATTATTTAAAATGTCTGAAGTCAGTGCTACATACAAAGTTGGGGAAAGCATCTTTCACTACCTCTTACAATTCTGTAGATTATTTTGCTATTTTCCCCCTTGTTACATGTGTTTGGGAATGCTGCACAACAGCACTTAACCCCTTCTGCCTGCCAAACCATATGTTCTTTTAAATTACATTAATATGACATCTCTTAACATAAATACCTTACTTAATGTATATTTAAATGTACTGCTTCTGATTTTTATTCAAGGATACATGATGATAGAGGTTCTTAACAGCCTTGTCTTAAACACATCAGATCTTACCTGAGTGCACCATTTAAACAAACAAACAAAAAATAATAATAGTAAAACTTGTTCTTTTCAGAAGTTCCAATGAAATTTACTTTAAAGGAAGCTGTACCATAGAGAGGGTGTTTATTCTGTATCAGACTTGTTAAAAATAAATTAAGTAACTTCAATAATTAATGAGTTTTGTACAAATGAAGCCTTAACAGCTCTGAATGTCTCTTTAACTGGATCATCAATTGGCCATAAAATCAATGCCCAAAATACTTAATGATGGGGGGAAAAAGGCAAGCAAAGTGATAACATACACAGTCCTCTCTTCTTGAGTCTTCTTTCCTACTTTTCTTTAGCAGCTTTGGTTTTAACTGGAGGGAAGAATAATGAAATAAAAAATTATTAAAACAAGATTAGCAGCTAACTGCTGAGATTGCAAAAGGAAAACATTTTCAGCTATTCTGCTATGTACAATAGTTTGTAGGTAGAAGTCTTCCATTGTCTCAGCTTATACCATTAGGACAAACAGATTTGTAAGCACGTAAAGCCTTTAACAGCTTCTTGTAATTTATGTTGCAAGTATTTTTTTGCTTTGAGTACAGTGGGGCCTGCCTGAAGTGCTACCCAATGTCATCACAGAGAGCAGTTTTTCACCTGAAGAAGGCTTGATTAGTTTTTCCCCCTATACTTGTTCACCCAGTTTATGCTTAGACAGTGATCACTACAGAGAAGAACTGTTTTACCATACCACTTAGGACAGTGAAGTCCTCATTCGCATGTCAAAGTCTCGTTGCTATGTAAGGATTCCAGTTGCAGCTTTGGGTGTTTGGTTTTGACTACACATGATTTTTTAATCTGTATTTTTTTAAAACCCCAGTAGTTAGGTAATTTTTATCCAGGTGCATTCTGATGTGCTTGTTTCCTATAAGCATAAAAACTTCTGAAGCATTCTTCTGTACATGTATCAAATATGAACAGAATTTCAGTACACAAGTCAAGCCAGTCTGCAGTAACTTTACTGCAGCTCACAAATACTTTGACACTAAATTTAAATTACTTCCACTGGGAACTAATCCCAAAAGTTGATGTCTTACAATGGTAACTTCTGGTTTTGCTTTTTGAGTGTGCCTTGGTAGATAATCTCCAACTTACTGATTAATGTCATCAGGATAATTTTAAGTTCAGAACATCTTTTCTGTTAGACACTTCACTGAAAAAAAGAAACTGGTTGCTATTGAGAGTACAGGTATGTGCCACATGTGAGGTTGCAGGTGTGTGTCAGCCACCTCTTAAAAGCTTAATCATGAAAGTTACAGAATTGAAGAATGTGGTTTTGTTCTCCTTATGGAGATGGTAAAAACTGCTTAGATGTACAACACGAACAAAATCAGAAAAATCACTTTGAGCCTACCTTGTAGACTACAAAGAATGTGAATACAGTAGTGCTGTATAGAAACAGTAAGGAGGAGATGATGATCATGAAGATGGAGACGAGTTTTCCATTGCTCTGCTGCTTCTCTGCTCCTTTATTGAAAGTGAGTGTTCATTAGAATATAGGACAGTTCTTCCAATTCATATCATTGCCTTAAGCTTCTGAATTTCAGCTCCCTTTCTCTGGGGAATTAAGACTTGGCACCCATCAATGTTTTCTGGTTCACTTTCAGCCTAAACTCCATAGTGAGATCAGTTTTCTTGTGTTTCCCTGAACATTTTCAAGGGCAATGAAGATCTGTTGTTTGTGATTGTGAGCCCTTCCATTAGGGATAGACACAAAATAGGGTCCAGTTTTCTGCTCTTGTAAAGGAGTATCTGAATAAAGTTTACAAGGAAGGAAGGAATATGGGGAAAGTAATAATCCAGCTAGGTTATGGGTTTTTTTGCTGGCTTAGGCATATAAATCCAAAATGTAGCTAATGAAGTAGCACTGCTTTCTTAACTAGAAAGCAAATGCCAGAACAAAAACTTGACTCACAAGTTGGCACGCTGAATCCCCAGTTCTGAGGCCTGTACTCTGCTGCATGTATTTCCCCTAAATGTCAGTTTATCTACTTCTCATTTTTCTGTTGATACTTCCTTTCTGATAGCCACTGAAGTCTTTGTTAGAGGATGTAGAATATGGTTAGCTAACATGAGTGCAAAAGCTACTTCTTTTGTAGAATTCTAGAGTCATTTGCATCATAAGACAGACCACTCTAATTAGCAAACAAGATTAAGAAGCTTATTTGTAGAATCCTTCTATGTTTTCACTATTAATATTTTAGTATAGCCATATTACTCTAATGGTTTTGTTGCTCTTTCCATTTTAAATGTCATTCTTGAAACTGTAAACAAAGGCAATAATTAGGAAATCTCATTTCTTTTAAGATGCCTTATTAAGAAGGAATGATGGACTGACCTGTTTTTGTTAGTACTGTTCCACTTCCTGTTTGTTTAGAATGGGGTGAACTTGAATCTGAAAATGCTACTCCGCAGATGTAAACAGCGTTGTCATCTACAGTCAGATCATTGATCTGCAGTGAAATGTTGTTTTCTGATGAAAAATGGACTTTGTACTTCTGATGATCCGTGCACCCAGGAGTACACAAGTCCTCATGTTTATTAGTTACAAAGCGAAACCACAGAATTTGGGGTGAGGATGAGGAGCATCCAGAGGAGGAGAAAGCGCATGTTAGGAACACTGTGTGCATGGAGGAGTCAGCTTCCTGAGACCTGGGCTGTGTTACAGTGACTTGGCAGTTATCTGCAGCACCTGTTGAGAATGAAGAATTGGTGATGTGAGGGACAGTTAAAAAGCAAGGCACTATCTAAAAAGAGAATAAGCTACTTCTGGTTTGTTTGAGAAAAGGTGGGAGGAAAGAAGGAAAACAATTCTTTCAGGCCTGAAGTTTTTGTTTCCAGCAAACTTTTCTTTTAGGTAATTTCTACAGCTTGCACAGGAGTTCATGTTTTACCTATGTGGTAATGTGCTTAGATTTCTGTTTTTCAAAAATTACAAAGGTTCACATATCTAAAATAATGTGAGTGTCTCCTTAGACACTGGAGAAATGTCTGATGGCAGGCAGTGGAAATGTCATAAATGGAGACGTTTCTAAGTTGGCAATTTCATAACATTGATTAGAATGCATAATAGTTCCTAGACATTCTTCTGTCATTACACATATTGAATCTGGCTTTCTAAGGGTAATAATATTCCTTGTGAGTTCTGACATTTAGAAATGTGTGCAGAGAAAACAGGAAGGTTAATCAGAGAAGAGAATTCTAATTAAGGAACTGAAATGTAAGATTCAGTATGACTGTATTGAGAGGGTCTTAAGTCCTTATTGAGATACATAATTTAAATACTGTTTTAGTGTATTTAGAATTATAGAATAATTAAGGTAGGAAAAGGCCTCCAAGACTGAGTCCAAACATTTAATTTTATTCAAATAAATTGCTCAATGATTTCAACAATGGAATTGAGAATATGGCAGTTTAAACAAAGGTGGTAGCTTAAGAGTATCCTTTTCTACTTTCTACAAAATAGCAGATGAAAAATAAACTGAGATCTCTTCACCTACTGCTGATATGCAGTTTATATGCCTGTCCATGGAGGGTAGTTGGTATTGTCCCTTCACCATTTTTCTCTGTTCTATGGACCAAATCCAAGCAGATAGATACCCTACCTGCTCCTTCTTACAGAAATAAAAGGCACTTCTGCTTCTGTGTCAGGTTGACACCAGAACTGTTCCATAGCAGCTACAGCAGTCTGAAGGCTGTAGTAATATTGCTGTATATGCACCCTATGTGGTGGAAGACAGTAGCTTTTGCTTCTGCAGCTGATCTCCATCCTTTTCCATCTTACTCCGGGGCTCTGGGTGGCCCTGTAGAGCTGAGCAAGAGCTCCATGGCTTTGATTCACGTAGATACTGTCTGCTGAAATTCGCAAGCCTTCCTCTCAAACAAGCACAGCTGTGCTGAAACCGTGTTGCTGCTGTCAGAACATTCTTTGCAGTAGGATTTGACCCAGAAATCATTGATTATAGGAGTATTTCAGACTTTTGGAAGAAAAAGCATTTGCTAACATTTGTTTCATTTGGAAGTTGTATGAAGGCAGCAGAAATTAGCTCAGCAAAACATTTTACTGCTCTTATTTTGTAACTGTCACAAATCATAACCACAACATTTTGTCTTAGCTATTACATGGGGAAATGTAAGGAGCTTTAAAAAAAAGTCTTACCAGCACTGTACAGAATCCAGTCAAATGCCAGCATTAGAACATTTTTTAAGCCGTTGAAAGCTGCCATTTCTTGTTTCTCTCTGGAAATGATTCTGCTCAAAGGAAGGGGAACTTAGGAAATCTCTGAAATTGCAGAATGCTCTGAGTCACAAGATTTAGAACTTCCTGTTTAGAGAGGTGTTTAATGTTGCATTTAGAGTCTTTCATTGGATATAACTAACCACAGCACATTTCCCAGCACTCTACAAATGTTCAGCTTCTTACTTTTATATGACCTTAAGCTGTCTTTTTACCATATCAGCCAGTGAGTGGCTCCCAGAGGAACAAACATTCTGAAGCCACCCGGGTGGCGCTCTGCTGATGGAAGCTTCACATCGTTAACTTTCTGACTCTATTGACTCTACTACTTGAAGCCAGCTTTTGTCAGAGAGTTTTACAATGCTAGAAAAGTGTTTTATAAAGCTAGAAAAGATCTTCATGTCTGTTGAACACCAGCCTCACTAGTAGAAGTTACTTTTCAACTAGTCTTGGGACTGCTAGTTAAAAATTTAACAGAAGGTAACCTTAAGATGGAGCTGCTTCCGAACGGGAGTGGAGTGGAACATAATCTGTGTAACATGCTTTCTGCAAGAAAATGCAACTCAGTATACATTTTCTGTATAGTCTAAACAAAACTCTTTTGTTTTCTCAGTAGGTGGCAAGTGGGAAAAGCCCTCAGAAGTTTTGGAAATCAAAGGGCACACTTGGGAAGAACAGGTGAATAGCCTGCCAGAAGTTTTCAGTAAAGCTGGTTTTGCCATAGAGGCTTTCACCAGACTGCCATACCTATGTGAAGGTGATATGTATAATGACTACTATGTACTAGATGATGCTGTCTTCGTCCTCAAGCCAGTGTAAGTGTGTATGAAGTACATCTCCAGAATCTAACCCAAGAAGCAGCCTCTGAAAGAGGAGTTTGATTTATGGTTACTTAAAGGGAGGGAATTTGGGAGTTGCCGTGCTTACGTAAATACCAAGTAAGAAGTTTAAAGGCCAAAACACTAATGTATTTCTTTGTAGTGTGATTAGGGAAAAAAGGTTGTTTTTAAATGGATTCTTCAGTTGAGAATTTCTTTTTTACCAGCTCTTAAACCAACAACAGATTCTCCAGTCCAGCAGTAATGGGGGATGTTTTTTTATGCTTACCTGCAACAGGGATCAGATGCAAACAAAAGCAATAGTCCTAATAATGATGAAACTGACACAGTGTGAACTGTTAAAGAAATCAAACGAAATCTGGCAATAAAGTTATCCATTCAGTTCAAGCCTGTTGAATATAAGCTGTTGAAATGGATATTCTTCCGTGCTAAATTACTTTCTTACTGTCATTCTTCACATGTTTTTAATCATGCTAATAAACTTTTTTTGAGATGACTTTTTGCATTAACTTTTGTGTTCATTTTTGTAACCATAGCCATGCCTGTCTGCAGCAGCAGTGCTCTTTGTGTTGTAAATCAAACTCTCAGTAGCAGCCAACCTTGTATTTATTTAAGCAACATTTAAGTATTGCTTAAAGTCCACAAAAATGTATTGCTTTTGGTTGGGTTTCTTTCACGTTTCTCTCAAAGCCTCATAAATCCTTACTGCTTTTGCATATGCCATTTTGCAGCTGAAGGAGTTGCAGCAGAGCTTGCCAAAACTGCACTTTAACTCATGGGTTTGATAACAAACTTTCTTAAGCAAGCTGTTCCCAGAAGTTTTCTACTTAAAACACTTGGAGGCAGTTTCTTGCAAATGTTGGTGAGTCGAACTGCACCTGAGCATCAGGCTGTAGGGATCTGATTTTGAAGGGTTGTTTTGGGATAGCTTGGGATATTTTATTTTCTTCAGGAACACTAAATAAATGTCGTTTCTTTTAAGATGCTTTGTTTTAAAAACTCTGTAATATCGATAAGTTCTGGCAGTTGGGATGTAACCTTCCTTTAAAACAACAAACGGCATCGTAAGTACAGACCTGGCAGGTGTACGTCTTGCACCTCAGCTGGTGTATCAGCCCTCATGTCATATCTCTTGCTTGATGGCCTGAGGTAGCGTGGACCCACCAAGCTAGAAATAATTCACCTTTATGTTGCCAGTCCAGACCCCCCTGAGCCACTTTAATCTTTTTAGCTTGATCTACCTGCTGGTTGTTACGATGTTCTTCAGTGGCTCAGCTCTTACATACACGGGTATCCACATGACATAGTCTGACCACCAAGTTCTCTGCCAAAGAACCAATATCTTGCCCCAGTTCAGCTGCCCAGATGGGTTTACCTCTGTGCTGCCAGATGTTTTCCTTCCCTTGCTAGAGCCACACACAGAAAGCATTTGAACCATCCAGGAGTCTGTACAGAGACAAAGCATTGGCCATTTTTCTAGCTCAGCAATATCTAAAGAGGGTTGGATGTTTTCATCTCTGCAAGCTGACTCAATTTACCTTCTTCCTCAGCAGCATCTACAGCCTGTCATGTGGGACTTCACACAGTGGCCTTCTACCTTCTGCTCTTTGCCACAATGCAGCAGGACCCCTCAGTGAACACGGCAGAGTTACTTTTCAGTATCTGGCAGTTTGTTGTATGGGGGAGCCTCCTCAGCACATGTCACCTCTGCTTCCTCTGGTGCCATCCCCAAATCTCTGTCTTCTGGCCAGTTTGTGATGACTTGCAAGATTCCTGGGTGGTTGGGGCTCCCTTTTTTAGTCCATTGCATTATCATTGTGATTCATTTACTCCACATGGCAGCAGCTGCATGATGGGTGGAGGAGCCTCTTACTTTGAACATCCAGCCCAGCACTGGCAGTGGGGGTGCCAGGAGGACCTATGTTTTGGTACCAATCACCTCCAAGGCGTTCTACTGAACAGTCTTTGACTATAGATCATTAGTGGAGCTCTATCTCCAATCCTAACACACTTGCCCTAAACCTAACATTAATGTAACCATAATAGCCCTAATCCTAATGGTCCTAACCCAAATGCTAACCCTAACCACCCTAAATAAAACCCTAAGCCTAACCATACCCCCTAACTCTTAAGCCTTAACCCTAAACCTAACCCTACCCATAAGCCTAACCCTAATCCTTAAACCTAACCCTTACCTAAACCCCTAACCCATACGAGTGCATTTATATGTAGTTAGTGTCTACTCACACAGCCCATGCAAAGAAACTTGAGTCCAGTAGTTGATTAAATGGCTTGAAATACTATTAAGATGTCATCCTAGGGGACAAGTGCAAGTTCAATGTCTAAGTTCATTAGTGTAGGGCTTGGGGAACCTGCCTTGTCCCTCTGCTGTCCCTGTTCTGTGGATGACACTGTGCAAGTTGCACCTTGGTGTTATTGATGTGCAGTACTTTGCCCTGGAGAGTAATTAAACTATCTGTTCTGTCAAGGTGGCACTGGATGTATTGCATCACAGGAAAGAGAGATGCTGTTACAAGGGAATGATTTAGTAAGAAACTTTCAACTTAAAGTTGGAGCAACATCTCACAGAAACCACAGCCCCTTTTGCTGGGTATTGCAGGTACAGTCAGTTCCTATTCTGCTCCAAGGAGTCCAGGGCCACCTGACTGTGCTAGGGTGGGGAGATGGGGGAAGCAGGGTGCTGTGCAGCACCAGCCTGGCCCTCTGTGTTTCCCTAGGCAACTTGTTGAGCTGTCTTCGCCTCTGGAGGAGAAGCATTCAATTCTGCCTGCTGTGGGCATCCTTCACCTTCTGGGCCCCTCAGCAGAGGAGCCTTCCTTCCCCTCTGGCTCAAGGCTGGGTTTTGCTGGGCAGACACCTGAGGCTGTGAGGCGGTGCTGGCCCCAGTCCCTGCCCCTGCTCTGGGGTCCGTGGCTGGAGCCGCCCAGTGTATTGTACTGCAAGTACGGGGACGGAGGCACACACAGCAGAGGCAGGTAAAATGCTGTGGGATCCTGGCTATTCCCAGGAACCCACCACCTCTTCTCTTCTGCCCACCCCTTACTTCCCTCTCTTTTTTTTAGCCTGAACGCTCAGTCTGACAGTTCCCTCACTGCATGTAGGGCTTTTGTTGAGAGATGCTGAGAGCCCAGCTGCAAGGGGGAGGATAGGCACTAGCAGTGCAAGGGCTTATCAGCAAGACTTCTGATTATGGGGGTAGCTTTCTGGTTATCAAGCTTCAGATAAGGCAGCTGCTGCGTCAGGTTGAGTGATAAAATGTCTAGGATTTCTGTGCATGGAAGAGTGGCTCTTTAGGGAGCAAGAGGAGAAGGCGATCTAGGAGTTCCTCATATCCGGAAAGTTCTGCAGAGGTGGCATGTCAGAGATCTGATCACAGCTATGCTGGTGCAAAGGACCAGGGATATGCTGGTTGGGATCTGCAGGAAATCTCTGCAGGGCGATTTGGGATTGTGCAAGCAGTCTAGCTCCACTTGCAAAACGAACTACTTCATCCTGCAGATTGCTTTATCAAGCAGGGCTGTTTTATGGCAGACTTTTCCTGCACCTGCTAATTGTCTACTGGAGATGGTCAGGGCGAAGCATTTAATCTCCTTATATATTAATTTAGAGTGCTGTAATTAAAATACACTCCTGATCAAAGTGAATGAGTTGGAATAAATTAGGGTTGACATTGGTAGCATGATTTAAACTATGCAGAGTAATCAAATCTTGCTGCAAAATTAAGGCTTCAAAAGGCAGAAACAAACACAAGAAAGTTCATTGTCTAGGAAATCAGATACGTCTGAATGAGAGACTCCCAAAAGAGTGGCTGAAAAAGGTTTCAGTGTGTGCAAGAACAGGACAGAGTAGATAGATTCTTAAAGTCTAATGTCTAAATTTTTCATCATCTGTCAGTTTGAGTTACTTGTAGTACAAGACTGAAGTGTTTGCAATAGACTGAAGTACTGCTAGGGGCTGTTGAAAGATGTTTTCATAAAGGAGTACCTTGCTGATCCATGAGATTGAACAATCTGAAAAAGGCATTTGCATTTATCAAATGTTCAGATCTGGAACTCAAGCCATGGCAGGGGACTTTAAAAAAAAAAACAAAACCAAGAAAAGAGAATGTGGATCCTAATTCAACAAGAGAGGAAAAAAAACTAACTAGGTCAGCTCAGTGTCAGAGTGAGGTTGGCCAACAGGGGCCTCGGTGTCATTTCTTAAAATCAGGACTAATCCTAGTGTAAGAAGCTGTGATCTGTAGAGCAGAGCATCATCTAGTATCTCAGAGTAATGAATTGTTTCACCTGTGGGAATGGTGACTGTCACAGCTGGACTGAGGGCCAGAGTGAGAGCAGAGGAAGGAAATCTTCTCTGCAGTAAACTTGATGCAATGTCAGTGGAGGTAGCTTATGGTTGTCAGCACCATGGGGACATGGCTGCAGAAACACCTTGCTGAGTAAGACCTGCTCAGTCTCTGCTTCCTTTCCATCCCATTGCACTATTGCAATGTGTATCCTTGTCCTCCAGGAACTAGACTGAAAGCACCACATTGATTTCATGTAGGACAACTGTGAGAGTGTCAGTCTTTTCTGATGAGAAGCAGTGACACCTTGGTGACAAGCTCCAAATACCCTGTTACTGCCCTTCCAGCTCATTTGTCTTTCAGAGACCTTTATGCCACATAGCACAGGGCAGCCCAGACAGCCAGAGCTGCTAACACATATTTCTATAGAAACTATGTCCTTGTGGTACATTTCTCATGAGTACAAAGACTAAAGCTTTGATCTGTCTAAAAGAAGTGGCATGATCTTGGACTCTGTATCCCAAATGTGTAACTTTCCTTCTGCTTCCAAAGGACACAAAGACACTTTCCCCTTTTTTGCAGAGTGACAGCAGCAAGGGAGGGGAGCACAACTTCACCCTGCACTGCCAGAGAGCAAGCAAAAGGCCCAGGCCCTCTGACAGTTTGAGTTTAGAGATGTGGAAATGGAGGGTCCCAAACCTATTCTGTGTTAATCTTGCAGGCAGCTTAATGAGCTAGAAAAAGCTTAGAGTTTATTTGAGTACCTTCACTATTTCCTTTTTGGCTTTTCTGGTTTAGCTGAGTTTAAAAGGATTTTTTGTGTGCTTGCTTTTGCAAAACTATACTTTGGTCATATTGAGGTGGAATGTGGCTTAGTAAATTAACCAGTGTTTGTAGGAAGAAAATCAAAAGAGCTACTTGGTAAAATGGAAATAAATCTGGCTGCATATGCACACTTGGCAGACTTGTATTTGAATTGTATATGTATCTCCTGGAAAAATACCTGAATTAAAAACTTGGGAGAAAGTTCTTATAGATCATTCTGATCTCTGTCTGTACTATACAGCTTGGGTTGTTTCAGATTTACAGCTATAAAGTTTTGGGAGAATATTGCCTTTTGATTCTGTTCTTTTTATTCTCCTTTTCAATCTAAATATCCGCTGGTCCTAGTGGACACTAGAAGAAATGTCCAGACTTTTGAAGATCTGTTTCTTATTGGTATCAGTGAATCATGCTCAGATTACACACAGTCAGAACTCTGAAGGTAAGAGCAGAGCTTCTGTCTGTGGGATGTCTTTTGTGTGAATGGAAAAAGCTATATTTAGCAAAGTAGGTGTAGTACTGTTTAGTAACTAGGACCATACTCTCTGCTCTCTTCATATTATGGAGCTATGCCAGCCAATAATTTAACCAGGATTGCTTGTTATTTGATAACCTTCTATTTGCATTATTTTTCCATAAATATATTTAATCAAAACTGCATCAAATGTGTATATAGTTTTGGTCACTGCATACAGTACATGTATTTGTGCATAACACAGTTGAATGGTGAAAGTGAAATCACTTGTAGTAACGGGATAATCTCTTACAGATTTGCCTCCGGTATTACACAAAGCTGTGGTCAGTATTGTTATTTGATCTCTCTAATAACATTTTATATTATAATCTAATTATAATAATAATTGATTACATACATGTGTACTTTTTTCTTTAGGAGGAAGTAATAACTGGGAAATATCTCAGTGGTAATGTACAAAATTGTTCTCACTTGTGCTTCTAAAAGGAACTTAAACTCGATACCACACCATAACTTTTTATGTTCCATTTTTCATGTGCAGCACTGCTTGATATACTTCATTTTCAAAGGTAATGTGTTACTCTCACCACCTTGATTTTTCAGCAGTATCTTGCACTTCAGATATTATCTGCTTCACTTCCACAGAAATGGGTACATTATGGATAGAATGAAATTGGCACACATGATTACTTTGATTTAGATCTCCTGTGAGGACTATTTCCTCTTAACAGGGAAAAAGCAAAAGCATGCACAGAATGAGGCTCAGAATAAATAACCTGATACAGTTTAATTTTATTTTTTAATATGATTAACTTTGTTTCTATGTTTCAGAATGGTTTATTAAGGAGACTAGGTGCAGTTCCAGCTTTCTGTCCATCTCCCTCTTTCAGTCATGCTCTATCCTACCTCTGTACTGCTTGCTCCAGCTTCTGGCAACTTTTAAACCATTTAGTAATTTTGTTTAAATTTGACAGAGCAGTTACAAGCCTCAAAGATAATTCCACTCCTACATATTTTGAGAAAATCAATGACTGTGTAAAGAAGACATACTGAAGTTAATGACTCTGCTGAGGGAAAGGCAGCAGACAGTAGTCACTGTGCTTTCTTTCTACAAGCAGATCAGAAAAGGCATAATGGGATGCCAGGAGGCACACCTATGGCTCTGGACTATCCACAGCACAGCTTGTCTCTTGCCTGCAGATGGTACTAATGGCAATACATTGGAAAAGTGAGATTATTTTGGGTAGTTGTGGAGTTTGATGAAAAAAACACCCCACTCATGACCAGTTCAATCCATTCCTCACTGAAGCATGTATTTTCAGTGCATTAAATAGGTCAGCTATTCATCTGCCTAGGCCAGAAAGCTGAATGCTTGTGTCATGGTGTTAATAGTAGTATTTGTTTTTCTTATGTTTGTTATTTTACCTGTTATATTATTTTACTGGCAGTTTTGGTCCTGTTTTCTCTTACAGTTCTAATGTCTGGACAGCAGATATGCTTGCAAAAGTCATGGCCTATTTTCATGCTCAGGAAGGTACAGTTACTCTTAGCAGCCTGCAGGTTTGTGCCATTTAAAATGCATGAAAATGTTTGTTTTTGGAGGAATTAAAAAGCAACCTAACTCTGCAGCCAAACTACATTGGCAATAATAGAGATAACTAATAGATCTACAGTGTAGCAGGGAAGTAGGAATAGGTCTGTGATTGTCTTTTTCCTCTAAGATTGCAGGAATATACCTGGTAGAAATAATAATAAAGAAGACCTTTCTGCTTTTCCTCTTTTAGAAAGCAGGAATTAGAGTTTTCAGTGATAGTTTTTGAACTGAGTGTATACATGTGCTGTCATGCCATGTCTCCAGAAAATGGCAGGTTTCTCCAACATTTTGATTGTGGTTGTAGTTTGCACTGCTCCTGAGCATCCTACAAAACATATCCACCTTTGAAGTCTCTATACTCTGTTTTAGTAAATTATCAATGTGAAAGTGATATACAAAGAAGTTGTTGTTCTTTATGCCTGGTCATTGTGATTAGTTATGGGTTGGTTTAAGTGGAGGTGTAGCCTGCTAATGAAAACCTGGCCCCTCTCCCTCCTCCCTACCCACACACACACACATTGAAAAAGGAAAGTGTCAATTCTGAGCCCCAGGCATTCCCAAAAGCCCATGGTCATGTACCTCCACAGCACTTGAACATTTTCCCAAGCTCCATTTCACTGTCACAGCACATCCCAACCCATAGGACACTGACTCTGCCTCATCCCATTTGGTTAGCATCATTAACAGGCCTAGGCCTGGGCCACAGACAAGGACCCATGTTAACATTTGTTGATGTCAATTCAAGCAAAGCAAAGGCAACAAAGAACAGTTTCAATTTAGACTCCAAACCAATTCTGAAACAATTCTGTCAGGAATTAAACAGGATTTTACTCCAGTCTGGTGCTAATGAGCTTTGTAGTGCTTTCTGTTCCACTGGTGTAATTCCCTTTTGGTTTTCAAAGCAGGCACGATGAGATTGTTAACTGGTAATGCAGTCTGATGGGAGAGAGAATATTTTTGCCATACAACCTGATACAAAATTTTCCTCCCATCTAATTGCACATGGTACCTGTTTTTTGAGCTCTTTCAAGGTTCAATTTTCACAGCTCTGCTGTGTGAAGCAGAAAAATGTTATTGCTCTTGTTCTATGAATTGAGAAACTGAGGCACTGGATGACTCACCGAAGAGGACCTACTCATGAAGCCAAGAACAGGATCTAAACATTTGTGCCTTTCAGAATTACGTTAAGATTACTTTTGTTTACAGTTTGTGCTAAGTGTAGTTATTGTAGCCATCAAACCAGACAATACAGGAGCTAGGCTCTTATCTCTCCATCAGCAGAGGTTTTCAGGGAGTAAAAGATGCCTCTAATACAACAGTACAAGTTTTTTTTACATTATACATATTTTTCTGTACTTAGATGTCCATAAAAAGTTACCTGAAGAACCTTTTGTACCAGCCTAGGCAGCTGTTAACTGAATTTCAACAGCTTGATCAGCAGCAGTTCCAAACTGCAATGAAGTATCTCTTCAACAGCAGAAAGGATCATCTTGTAAGTAACTTAGCACTTGTGAAAAAGAAAAGTTTCTGTCAATGATTTAGATGAATGGGAAAGGTCTCTCTGTAGTCTGCAAAGAAGTATCTCTTCAACAACAGAAAGGATCAAGGATCATCTTGTAAGTAACTTGGGAAAAAGTTGCTATCAATGGTTTAGATAAATGGGAAAGGTCTCTCTGGAATCAATGAGAGAAATGCATCTCCAGAGAATGATTCAACTTCCTATGCAAGCATCTAAGGTAGGTAGGACCAGTTGTTCTCAGGGAGTATCTGCTTCTCTTTAGTGGCTAGAAGAGAGTTGAGATGGCTAAACAAGGTGAAACTAGTCAGCCTGTGGTATGTTCCCTATGTGACCTATCATAAAAGTCTTGCTCAAAGTCAATGAGTCTCACTTGGAGAGGACTACCTGATCCTGCAGAGAGGATCTCCACTGTAGGGGTGGGATCATAGTCTGATGTATGAGCACACTTGCCATCTTTCCTGTTGAGAGGGCCTCCAGCATGGGTATTGCTGAGTGGGTGGAGATCTGGGAGAAAGGGAGAGTGTTTCCTCAGAGACATGAGGTGACTGCCCAGAACAAACAGGGTATAATCCACTATTCAAACAATGGTGGTGCAGCTCCTGCTGCCAAAGCACACAGGATAGGTGTGCAGCATGCAGGGGGAGCCAGAGCAGGAGAGCCCTTTCGATAAACTCTAGATTCCATCTTCTCCAACAGCATACCCAGTTCTTCCAGGGCTGCATGAACAAATAACCAAACCTGGGACTACCAGCTCAGAACAGCCTGCCCTAGACACGTTGACTTGTGAGATAGAGCAGCCTAATAATCCTTCCCCAACTAGGGTGACTTTATTCCCTGGGATTGGCTCTTTGATTTTGACCCATCCTCTGAAGGGGATTTTGTAGTAATGGCTGCAAGAAATAACTGCATGGGAAAATGTCTATTCCAGAGATATCTACTTATTAAAATAGATAGAAAATAATACCCCTTCAGTTCTGATATAATTTCATTTTCCAAGTAATTAATTCTCTCGTGAGTGCACAGGCTATAACTTCAGCTATTTGGATTACTTCTCTGGTTTTTGCTTTGATACTTGTCAAAAGATTCAGGCTGGTCTTTGGCCGATGCCAGAAAGGAATTATCTGAAATAATGCAACCAAACAGTATTTTGCAGCTATTTTTCCTGAGAACAAAATCATATTTTTTTTGTAGGGTGTTTTCTGTTAGACCTGGAAAGGAGCAATATATTGAGTTAAAGAGATACCCTTTTCACCTTTTGTTGCTTGCAGGAAATTGGAAATATTATTCTTGACTGGGACAAGACTAGAGAGAAAATTTTTCAAAGCCCAGGAGTAAACAGGACCTTGTTCCTTGTAACACTGGACAAATGCTTTGTGGCTATGAATGCTCTGGACTGTGTGGATATCCTAAGCCAGGTTTTGCATGTGTCAGCAGCGAGCTATCTCCAACCTGATATCATTGGGAGCCTCCCCAGCTTTCTACTGGAGGATGCTTTCAAAAACTTGTAAGCCATTTCTTTGCCAGCCATAAGGAATACTATGTAATATTTGCTGACTATATATATTTTTAAAAGAGGTTACTATATGGTCTGAGTCTGTTTTCCAGATACAGCTTTCTGCTTGCATTGCTGTTTCTAAAGACATTTATCCACATGCAGGATTTAAAGCAAGCAGGGAATTCGTTAGTGAACGTACATTAATGTGCCCTTCTTTCACTCAGATCAGCAGTGTTCAAGGACCTCTATGACCAAACCTCAGCAAACACACAGAGAGCTCTGTATGGCTGGATGAAGCAGATTCTACAAAACTCCCATAACATGAGTGGTGCATTAGGTACAAAGGATTTCTTTCTTGCTTATTGCTTATTTTAAGAGTAAAAAAAGATCAGCTAAAGGCCTATGCATTGTATTGAATGGTTGCCCAAATTTAACACAAGGCCATGTAAGAGCAGATGTCTTGAATACCTTTGCTTCAGAATACAGAAAACATAATAGGTTTGGTTTCACAGCAAATAGTTCTCCAAGGACACTTGCTTTTCATCTCTTCTGCACAGAGCTATGCTCAAATCCTTTTTTCTAAGACTTAAATAGGATACAGTTGTGCACAGGCATGTTGTTCACTTTTGCACTCCTATCCAGACTAGAAAGAGAGCTCTCAGAACTTGTGTCTCAGAAGATACTAGCCAATGCACTGTTTAAAAATGCAAAACAAATGCAGGGTGTTGTGAAAGTTTTACTGCACATGGCACTGACTCGCTCAGAAAAGGGACAAATTAAAAAGTGAATTAATTCTGGGGTTTATGCATTTTACCCACATCTGTTTGCTGTGTTAATGATTCTTAAACAGATGTGCCACAGCTGGGACAGTGCAGGACGGGCTCCACGAGGGGGCTGTAAAGCGGCAGCAGCATCAGAGCCAGTGCTTGGGTTTCACTGAGCATCCTGGCAGCGCTGTCAGGGGAGCATTTTACTTGTAGATATATCTGTTCTTCCCCCTCACAGGAAATCAAAACCAAAATGTCCCCTTGCCTCAGTGGAGCTAAATTTGGTTTCTGGGACTTCTGCTGGTTCAAAATAGAATAACCCATTAAGTGGCAGAGAGGAAGTTGGTGATAATGCTGTGTGGTGGTACTACTGCCAGTGCCTTACTGGGGAAGCAAAGATGCAAAACTTGCCTGATGATACTTGGTAGTCCTTGGAAAATCTCAGAGCTCAGACATCATGGGCTGTGTCTGAAACATCAGTGAACCCACAGTTTCTAAAAGGTCACTCAGCTCAGGAGAAACTGAGAATTACCATGTCTTACCTGCTGGTTGCTGCTTCAGGTGCAAAACATTGCAGATACCCACCCCAGAAAGCATTGGGTGTGGACTGGTTACCAGCTACTTCTGGTTACATGAGCTGCAGAACCCATCAGCCCTGAGCAGGCACAGTTGGACTGCTACCAATATCCAGATTGGCAAGTCTAAAGCTCACTCAAGTGAGCTGCACACCACGTGTCACAGCACAGAGCATGGGACAACAGAAGAGTCCTGCAGTGGTCTGATTTAATCACTTTAACTTTGTATGTGCCTGGCACTGGGCTCACCTGAGATGAGGATCAGCCCACTACAGCTCACTGAAACTCAGCAGAAAAAAAACTGCTTGAAAGAAGCCTCAAATTCATGGTGCTTATGGGGTCACCTTGAAGAATTTTTGCTGATATTGGTGACAGCTTGTCACTGTGTCTCTGTTGTGCCTGCAGAAATGCAGGGGTCTTCTCCATCCTGCATCTCCCTGCTGTGTCCAGAAGCCCCTGCAGCTGAATCACTTGGTGAGCAGGAGATGACACATGGCTTCTATGTCTTAGAGTCAAGCCTTTTAAGAAATTTCTTTATCACTCAGCCAATCACATTTCTTATATTATAAATGTTGAATTATTCAGAAAGGAAGCATCTTGGTAGCCCTTGCAAAAGCAGGAGGCTATAACTTGAATTTCTTTACCTTACTTAAAAAGAACAGAATAGGTTTTGGGGATCACGGTTACCATGGTTAGTAACTGCAAGGTTTTTTCTTCTGAACCCCACAGTCAACATCCTTAAATTGTGCTAGTTTTTGTTTAACTCTTTTATCATATCTTTGAACTCTATTAATACTCCTGGTAATGGAATATCACTGTCAAAAATGGAGGCCTGACAGGTCTGCTGGGAGCATCGTTGTGTCTCAGCTAAGGAGCTTAGATCTGTGCTTTCAAAAGAAATCACTTAGTGAATGGAGTTCTTCAGCTTCTGATACTTAGAGGCTGTTTCTTTTCAGATGCTGAAAACTTCAAAGTGCACTGACAATTTTAACAGAGTTGTGAGTATCAGCACTGCTAAGAAGTATGTTCAGAGGTATCACACGTTGAGCCATCCAGATTGTCACACCTGGGCAAAACCACTGTCTTTGTGGCTCAGAGTATGCACCTAATCCATAAGTAGTATTTTTTCCTCAGGGGTATTTGGATCTTGATTTCATTCTCAGTCCTTGGGAGAATGCTACTCAGTGAATGCCATTTTTTAACTGTCAGACAGTATTTTGCATTTTTTTGCCAATCAGTTTCCATGAAGGTACCTGAAGGATTTTTCTCCATTATTGCTTTTGCATATTGCTGAAATGAGTGGTATCACCAACAATGATATATGAGGTGTATAAAGGGCTACAAAGTATCATGTCTTCCTGGTGTTCTTAAATATTATATTTGATTAGGAAAACTGAATATAAAAAATGCTGCTCTGTTGGTTTAATTTTTCCTGCCCCATACTTTATGTGTTTTCTGTTTTGCCAACAGAAAGCATTAATCATTTTCATATGCAACCGTTTGAGCCATTTGAAACACTAGTTCATATTCATTAAAAAAATTGTATGGGCTCACAAAAATGTAGTGCTAAAATCTAGCAAATGGAGGGGACCTGACTCTCTGCTAAAGATTTTTCTGATTTGCAGATAGATTTTCTTTTATTAGTTACCAATAACAATATACTGGGTACAATAGATTTGAAAAAATCATTGCTTTCTTTAATACTGTAGTATTAAACTGTACTGGGCCCCTCAGTTTAGAAAGGATGTTGACTTGCTGGAGCGTGTCCAGAGAAGGGCAACAAAGTTGGTGAGGGGCTTGAACACAAGCCCTATGAGGAGAGGCTGAGGGAGCTGGGGTTGCTTAGCCTGGAGAAGAGGAGACTCAGGGGTGACCTTATTGCTCTCTACAACTACCTGAAGGGGGGTTGTAGGCAGGCAGACGTTGGTCTCTTCTCCCAGGCAGCCAGCCCCAGAACAAGTGGACACAGTCTCAGGCTGTGCCAGGGGAGGTTCAGGCTGGAGGTCAGGAGGAAGTTTTACACAGAGAGAGTGATTGCCCATTGGAATGGGCTGCCTGGGGAGGTGGTGGAGTCACCATCGCTGGAGGTGTTCAGGAGGAGACTTGACAGGGTGCTTGGTTGCATGGTTTAGTTGGTTGGGTGGTGTTGGATGATAGGTTGGACATGATGATCTTGAAGGTCTCTTCCAACCTGGTCTATTCTATTCTATTCTATTCTATTCTATTCTATTCTATTCTATTCTATTCTATTCTATTCTATTCTATTCTATTCTATTCTATTCTATTCTATTCTATTCTATTTATGTACAGAGTTCAATGAATCCACTTCCTGGGTGAGTGCAGAAAATTTGTGGATTTTGGGAAGATTCATGGTCCATCTCCCTTTAGAAGACATTCTGAAAATTAATCTCAATGAAGTAAGTAACAAAATGTGGTTGGATAGATCAGATCATTGTTAAGTGGTGTCAACTACAAACAGTATGAACATAAATGCAAACTTAAGCATGAAAAAGAAGTTTTTACATTTTTATTGTTTAAATATTCAATGACTCTAAATCCATTGTCAACCAAATATTCCTCTGGTTTTGGAGTCTGAAAGTGCCTATCATTAATCTGCAATTATTTGTGTCTTCTGTGACTTTTGCTGAAAGACAGGGACCAATGATAAAAGACCTTCAGTTTTTTGACAGAGAATTGCTCACTCACCTTTGCTTTCAAACATGCTGTATTATTTCAGTCTACTTCCTCTCTCTGTAAGTCAATTCATCGAGTGTAAAACACATTTTATTGACTGTATTTAATGCATGATTTTGTTTGCGCTGCTCAGATAAGACTATTCATTAGCTATGACAATGCGACAAAGCAGTTGGACACAGTGTATGATATCACACCAGAGCTTGCACAAGCTTTCCTGGAAAGAATAAACTCATCAGGATTTGACATGAGAAACACTTCCACTATCTACAGGCAAGACTGCTTTTCTTTTTCTTTTATGGTAGTACATGGAGAGAATGAATAAGTAAGGAGGAAAGAGAGGAGCACTGAGTAGCTGCTGATGTTGTTGATGTGGCGTATCTTTTTCCTTCCAGCAGAAAAATGTAGGCTGAAATCCAACCCTGTTTAGCAACAATAAAGAATTGTTATTTCATGAATTTTTGGAGGTGTGCCTAATAAGCTAATGCTTTGTCTCCTGCTCCACAGCAAAGAGTTGTCTGTAGTATTAATAGGAGGACTAGAGCAGTATCTGGGGGTCCCAGTCAAAGCTCCATCACATTGTGCAGTACAGCAATAAAATAAATTGAGATAGCTGGACATGAGCTGCCTTGGCTGTTTGAATCACAGAAGATGGAGGTGTTTTGTGGAAATCATGTTACAGTTAGGACTGAAGGAAGAAATGTTCATGTATGCATGTTCATGTTTAAGCTTCAGTCTTGAAGGGTTCCCTGTGGTAGCTACCCTCTCTGTCTGCATTGTTCAGCCTTCATGTGCTTTTAAGGGGAACTGCTGTATATGTCCAAAAACGTTAGTAATGTTCATTTAACCTTCAGGGGGGGTTAAGTTTCCAAATAGGGCAAGAGAATATTGGCAGCTATGGTATATGGATGGGAGAGGGGAGAAGAGTTGTGACTCTTGACAGCTGCCTAAACATGAGCGAGCAGTGTGCCCAGGTGGCCAAGAGGGCCAATGGCATCCTGGCCTGCATTAGGAATGGTGTGGCCGGTGGCTGAAAGGTGGTTGTAGCCAGGAAGGGGTTGGTCTCTTCTCCCAGGCAACCAGCACCAGAACAAGGGGACACAGTCTCAAACTGTGCCAGGGTAAGTTTAGGCTGGAGGTGAGGAGAAAGTTCTTCACCAAGAGAGTCATTTGTCATTGGAATGTGCTGCCCAGGGAGGTGGTGGAGTCCCCATCCCTGGAGGTGTTCAAGAGGAGATTGGACGTGGCACTTGGTGCCATGGTCTAGTCATGAGGTCTGTGGTGACAGGTTGGACTTGATGATCCTCGAGGTCTCTTCCAGCCTTAGTGATACTGTGATACTGTGAAATCTTAGTTCATGCCAGGCAGGACTGTAAGAGTATTTTAATTGGCATGGGTGTCAACAAAGAGGTCACAAAGTAAAGAGGTATAAAGACCTTCATGCTCTTTAGGTTCTGCAAGGTTTAAATGCATGTGACTGTTCTGTGTGTACGCAGGGAACTGCATTTTCAGGGCTGTCAAGCTGACACTGGACTTACTTTCATAATGCTAAAAAAACAACCAGAGGAAACTGCTCTTACTCATAAATACGCAGTGAGCTACCTGCGAGAGTGCTGTACTGCACATTCACATGTACACACTCATGTAAATGGATGTATTTAGTCCCAAGACACCACTGGCTGAACTTATTTGTAGTCTCCTTGGGGAATACCTTGGAGTTTTCAACTAATGGAGGATATGTTTTACGGCTTCAGAGCTCCTGTCGTTATTGCAGTGTAACTCCCTGACTCCCAGGCAGTGCTGCTGATTGTCAGAGATGCAAGCGAGGGAAGAATTGTGCCCACACTCTACATTTCAGTGTCAGAAATCTCAACAATTATTTTACCACTCATGAGAGGTGCCACATTCTCACAGATGAGCGAAATGTCATGCCCCATAATCCTTAATATATTCCATTTTTACAACACACTTACTTTATACGACTCACTTTAAACATACTGATGATTTAAATACACTTTTAAGAACTAGCAGTATTCATTGCTGCTGATCCCAAAGGAGATGAAGAGCTCTTGGTGGCTGTGCAATAATGCATCAGAGGGTAATTATTTGTTATAAAAATGCAGTTACAGATGTTTCTCTGATTTGTGTGTCAGTTGGATGATGTCCCATGAATTCAGATGGGCTGCTGAAGCAGTATCTTGTTGTATTGCTAAGCAAGTTGTTATTGAGGGACTAGAGGAACTAAATTCTAAGCCTTTCTGCACTGCAGAATTTCACTGAGTTTGTGGTAGTGCTGCAGCACTGCCTGATGTTGATTTAGTCCACATCTGGACTTTATTGCCCAGACTCTGTCCATACCTCCATCACTGACTTGATAAAAACCAGAGAGGAAAGCTGGGCTTTTTAGGTTCTTGTCCTGTGTAAATGATAAAAGCCAAGACTAGTTGTTTATAGGGACAGGGGATTGTTACAGGCTTTCTGCAAACAAATTCACCACCATCATGATGAAGTTTGAAGTCCAGAGAGAGAGAGAGATGTGCAACCAGACCTTCTGTACCAGGCTGCAGATAATGGCAGCAAATAGGCAAAGGGCCTAAGGCTGAAGGCTGCATACAGCAGGTACTTACCCGTAACAGAGTGACTGCTTCTCTCCACCTGCTGTGGTGTGGTTGCACTTTACAGAGGTTAATGGAAATGCTGACTTCAATATTACAGCACGGGTACTGTGAAGAAAAATGAGCTCTGCCTCTGGTTCACAACACTGCCTTGCAAACTGCTGTGCTGGCACAACTGAGACTGGGAGCCTCAAGGTGTTTTCTCCTAGCCAGTGTTGAACTGGACACATCTCCATCCATCAGCCAGTCCTGTGTTTGATGTGAAATACAGCAGTTGTTATTTAAACCTGTAACAATACAGAAACTAACTGCTGTTACATGTGAATGAGATCTGTTGCATGTGAAATCCAAGCAGGGGTTAGAGCTCAAAACACCAATCCAGATAAGAACTCAGCAAGCCACTTCTAGAGACTGATTTAGCCTTCTTTTTCAAAGGAGAGATTACACTGCAAATTCTGCTGAGGGGAATAGAGTTGTTATCTGGAAAAACCCAGCCATGGAGAAATGGAATCAGGAAAGTGAACTTTTTGACAGCACAAGCAATCTGGTAGAGTTCAGCTGAATACAGAGAACAATGTGTGTGTCTTATAGCCCAGTTTCAGGCCATGTGGAATTTTAAAGACTACAATTTAAGGCAGTAGCCACAGAAATTATTCAGTTTTGGAGCACAAGTAGGATATGCCACACACTATTTCAGTTTCCTGAGAATGATATCTTCTATGTCAAAAGTTAGTTAATGCATTTTCATCTCTACAGGCTAGGTTTATTGGTTTGCTTTTATGGTGACACGGAACAGATGGATGCTGCTGTGGCCCGGGCTTTACTTCATCAAATGATTAAATGCAATCAATTAAGAGGCTTCCAGGCTGAGGTTCAGAAGGTGGGTACAATACACATTCTTCTTGGCTATCCTAATCCTGAAAACAGAGGAGGAAGAACATTCTTTTTGCATTTGGAAAGAAAAGAATGAAAAATTACTGGAATCTAAGAAAGAAGTGGAAATCATTTTTGATCATTTAATGCAAAGAATGAAAGACATTTGGGGTGGTTTTACTGTGGTGCTTCTTTTCTCTCTGTTTCCTTCTGTTCCATATTCTTTTGACAACAGTATTTTTGATTTTTTAAGAAGTGTGTGGTCACTGAATGGTTGTCATTGCCTATTGCAGAAACTCTAGTCAAAGTTTTGAGTAATAATGAGACATGGTTCTTGGCAGATTTCTGTTTCCCATCTGATTTTATTATTTACTTTAGCTCAAATCTCAACTCCTGAACATTGCCATGCAAAACCAGACGTTGAATGATATCCTTGGATCTCTGTCAGATGCTGTGGTTGGAATAACTTCAAGTCAGCTGGAATCTTTGTCACCTGAAGCAGTACATAATGCTATTGCAACATTAAACCAAGTCTCTGGGTGGGCAAAAAGCCAAGTTATGATTTTATCCAGTAAATATCTCTCTTATGAAAAGGTACCTCTGCTAATAGCTTTCTTACCTTCTGTTTTTAAAAGTGAAATGGCTTTCTGTAAACCATAACTCCAGATTTTGGAAAGTTTAGTAGGAGACTTCTGAAAATGTTGCTGGAATCAACTAAAAACATCCAATACTGCACCTCCCAAATTAATTCTCTAGTAATGGAGAGAGCAACTCATTGAATTTGGTGCTTGTATATATTGTTTTGTCTGTATCATTGCCCTAAGCAGAATTTGCATGATCAGAAATCCCAGATTATATATTCAAACATACTGCAGTGGAAGGAATCAGGATCCTCTCTGAAATGAAAAGAAAAGCAAACCCAAAATCAAACCCAACAAAAATAACAACCTCCAGAGAATATTGTGGATTTATTCTCCGGACAATCTTGTCAGCATTGAAAGATGTCTGAGGGAATTGCATCCCCAAGCAAGAAATGTTATTAAGTATGCAACAATAATAGTTTTGATTTATTTATTACCTTTTGCTTCTAAATAGGCCTGCTGCCAGAAATCTTTGTTTGTTTGTGCTGTTGTCTCTGCAGGTTTTGTCATCCTATAACATTAGTCAAATGGGCACATTGGTAACAGGTATTAGCACCCAGTCATTCTACAGCATGAACCCAAAGGAGCTTTCTCAGATTATTCGTGGCACAACATCCCAGTACTTATCTGATTTATCACCTGCACAGCAGCAAGGGATCCTCAGGAAGGTGATTATGGACTTGAGCATGTAGCAGGTTCTCTGTGCAAGAGCACAATAGCCAGAGCATGATTTAAAATGTTGTCACAGAGATGTCTATTCTAGCTCTATGCTTAATATTTCCAGTGGGTTTTGTGAACACCAAGTATATTTTGAAGGTTCTCTACTGCTTAGTCCTGTGACATTTTTAATACTGGCAGGTTTTTACTTTATCCTCTTAAGAGAAATATTACACAGAATAGAAAGAAGGGCAAATCCTGTAAATCTAAGCATCAGTTCTGAAATGCCATGTATTTATCTGTTCCTCTTTTTAGATAACTGCATCTAGAGATTTTTCTTCCTCAGTCAAAGATATACAAGGAGCTTTCTTTAAAGAAATATCTCTTTCTGATTTATGGAAGCAGACTGGATATAATTCTTCAATGATGAAAGTAAAAGAACTAAGAAGTAGCCAGGTAAAAATTATTATACAGTTCCCACTCTACTGCAGTTTACTATGATTGGAGAATAGGAAGAGCATTGTAATACCCATGTTCAAGGAGCATAGGTAAAAGAATTAACTGCCACAGATATCTTGATATAAACAACCAGAGATCACTTAGAGCCTAGGGAGACAATGTTACAGAAAAAAAGCATTAATATGCAGCATTTAGAAGCCTTCAAGATTCTGCACATAGATGTTCTTTTTCCAGTACTTTATAGGAGACATTTGCATGTACAATCAACCCTTTGGCTCTGTCCAGAGAGATGCAAGGCTGGACCAGATGATCTCCAGAGATCCTTTCAAACCTAAATGATTCTGTGGTTGCATGCCATGGACATGCTCAACATCATCCTGTAGTGCCAGTCAGTGATGTCCTATGAAAAATAAATTCAGCATTGGATATCAAACTTCTTGTTTGGCCAGGCTGGACTTTAGAGTACATAAGAGAAGTTAAGCATACAAAAACCTTACAGTAATTATTGCACCTTGCAATTGAATTACCTAAGCTTAACCTTAAATATGGTGGGTTTTATTCCAGGCTTTGTATCTGTATGAGTTACTGTCCAAGGAAAACTATCCTGTTGAGCTTCTCAGGTATGGATAACAGTCTCCAGTCTCTCTGTAAATGGGGTTTGAGTCTAGTTTTGTGAGTGACTGATGTAAACTTAAGATAGCACAAAGTAGCCACATAGTGATTATGTTTATTCAGTCCTTGACACCAGAGGGTAATTCTCCTTCCTCATTATAAAGTGTCTCAAAAATCTGCAAATTTTAAGGCTTAGTCAGTAGCTTTTAATTTGATTACATTTTTACTTCCATTAGCTTCTCAACTACAAGAAACAGGAAAGAGAGGTAGTCAGGAAACTATCTTAGGACATGGTTGTGGGGGGTAAGGACTAGATCCTGCTTAAGTATTCAAAAGATTGAACTTTGCTTTTCTTATCAGCACAGGACAGCTTGTGAAAGGAGTAACTTGTCAGCTCATTGAAAGTATGGGCACAGACATGTTTTTAAGCAGTTTTCAGTTCTTTGAGAACAATCTTCATCTGCTTTCTCCATATCAGGTACAATCAAAATAAGATCTTGTGTGGATAAACATACCACTCCATACCCAAACTGTACATAAATTAGTATTTGGTGAACTCTGTTTTCATTTTTTCAACATCTTGGATGCCTGAACTTCTCTGTTGACATATCTCATGCAGATCTTTTATGTGTGAACTTGTCTGTTATAATTCAATCTCTAACCATTTGTCACTTAAAAATGGCATGAAATGTCTGCAGAGTTTTGTGTATTCTGATTTATAACCATGTTTTCATTCTTCTTCAAAATATCCAAATGTTTAAGATCTTCAATTTTTGTTGCTTTTAGGTTAATTGTTTGGCTTGGAAATGTTGGAAAGTCTTCAATGCATCTATGCCTCCCTTCCTTTTATTGGTGCTCCCGTAAGTTACGTCTCACTACACCTTAGGTTACTGCATTTGTAGCAGTACACTCAGAGTAATCCTTCTGAGCACTTTTTAATAACCTAAGAAGTATGATGATCCCTACAAATGGTAGTTTATAGATTGCAGCCAAAATCTGTGTTGAGTGAAAGCTGGTAACACCTGATGCCTTTTAGCATCAGCTCATTTTTATCACCGTTGTGGATTCCTTTGATCCTTGAAATCAGTCCCTCTTGAAGTGCTCTGGGTGCAAACTGAATGATGATGCAGTGGTGTGCCAGCAATGACAAAGATTGTGATGTTGCTGCTTTGTAGTAGTGCTGATGTCAGCTAAAAGAAAGGAGTTCACTGGGCTTTCTTGAGCATTTAGAATCACAAACCTAACTGAAATGCAATTTATGCTGGATGGTTTTTGTTTGCTTCCCACCCTGCCCACTCCAGGCTGTGAGACTTGGTTTGCCTGTCCCTTTGGGGTTTTTTGGAGACTGGATATGTAAGACAAAGCCATTGGGTACTGTCCCAGCACATTGCTCTGTGTTGTTAAAAACATTTCAGTGTATTTGAAGATGTTTTTGTAAGATAACAAAACTTTGCATCGTGTCTATAGCCAAGCAATATTCTGTGATAGCTTCTTTCCTCAGAGAGAAAACAATGATTTGAACTCTGAATTGTACAGCTTGCTAATTCCCCTTTTTCCTTTATTTCTTTCTTCCAGCATGCTTAAAGGGATAAAAGGGAATAAAAATTGTCCTTTATATGGAATATTTGTAGTTGAAAAAAACCACCAACAACTAAGAAGATAAAAGGATTCTGTCTGGAAAAAACATTGCTCTGCTTAAAACCAACAGGACATAATAGACTTTAATATAAAGTTTTCTCCAGAATGCATCATCATGTTATTTGGTCAACAACTGCATGTTGATTGTTCATGGCCATCAGGAGTTGCTGGTGCTCATGCCAACAAACCCTGATAAGGCTGGGCTTATGGTTTTGTTTGCCACTCTGGGTGGAGAGGAATGTCACTTTGTTTAATTTGGCAGGGTTTCCTGACTTTGATAGAAAGGAAGCCTACTCTAAAATTATTTCTTGTCCTTAACCTGCCCACCACAGCTTCTTTCATCAGAAAAATTTTCCTAATGAAAAGGAGAAAGGGGAAAAGCTTCATGCAGTCTTGTTTCATATGGTATTAAAGCATCTCCAAGCACTTTTGTCTACTTGCAGCTTAACCATAACCCTTAGCCACTGATAAACTAGAAGATGTAAGTTAAAGTAAGGTGTGGGTTAATTGCACTTCTCTGACTTGGCTGGTTTATAATTTTTCAAGGCTTGTCTCTGAATTTTTCTGTCACCACAGATGTTATGGGTGTGATTGTGGGTGTACAAAGGTCAGGTTTATGTTCTGACACCATTTAAATTCTTTCTGCAGGGCTGAGTACCTAGAGTATGTTTCGGACCCTTTGTGTGTCCCTTTCATTGAAAGTCTGGGGAAGACTGAGATGGACCTTTTGAATCCAGGCCTTCACAAAAAGAACACTGTCCTGCAAAAAGTGCAGGAGTGCTTGGTAGGTATGGCTAGGAGGGGTCAGCAGTGGAAGGGGAGCTGCTAAAAAGTGATCTGTATTTAGCTGCTGACAATCTGAACTCAGTGATAGTGGTTGATTACTTTTCTCTTTATTGCCTCGTGGTGGATCACAAAGTTACCTTGCCTCCTTGTGCTCTCATTCTGCATGCACATGCTCATGGTCTCTTCTATACAGACAGCAACCTGAGAGACAGGCTGTCCTGCTCTGTGTGTGCAGTGAAGCCACAGCTGGTGGGTTCTGGAAGCCCAAAAGCCAATAACTCAGCATGCTAATGTCTTCCTCCTCATAAGCAAGAGTGGCTTAGACTCACCTAGCTCAGACAAATTCTTAGTGCCAAGGTCCCAGGCAGTCTGAGCCTGCTATAGCTGATCTGCTTTGAGCAGGGGCATGGACCGTGTGATCTCCAGAGATCCCTTTCAAATTCAGCCATTCTGGGGCTCTGTCTGCACATATTCCTGCACTGCATTTCATATAGTAATGTCAGTCACCATCTGTATAAGTTCTTGACTTACTCATCCGTGTTCTCTGGTTTTTAAGGTACTGGTTTAATTTCATTGTTCCTTGCCTAAGGAAACCTTTTTATAGCTTCCCAAAGAATTTTCTTTGGCTCCATCCATGTTATAAAGTGTTCTCATGCAATGTGGGTGCTGACCACAGTCAACTGGCCTGGAGCTGACCCAGTTGATCTGGAGCTGTTCTCCCTTGCTCCAAGCCATGCTAGTCCTGTAGTGCTGTTGATGGCACAGGAAGCTCCATGGGAGTGGTGGTGGTACTGAGAGGATTTTGTGACTTCTGCTGTCTAGGAGCTGCAGACTTTGTTGGTTTTAGGGGAAAGTAGTTCTGTGACATAGCTGTGAATATTCATGTCATTATACATACTAACCAGCTGTGTAATCCCTAGAGTTTTGGCAGCTGACTTAGAAATGAGAAAGCCTCAGAGTGGAGCCTTCTGAGAACAAGAGTATGTGATCCCTTTGCCACAAGGTCCTTGTGAGGGTTCTACAGCCAGGCAGAACTGCACCACCTCTGCAGGTGTTGGGTGGTCACTGGATATAGAGATTGAGGCAGGAGATGGAGTTTTAATTATCTGTTAGGTGTGCTTCACTGTGGAATGAGGAATACACTGAAAGCCCTGAGAAGGGCTCATTAAATACCACCAGTTGCACTGGTAAAAGCCAAAAGTGTAAAGCAGTCTCTGCAAAAATTAGAGATTAAGTTGCCAGTGAAAACTGTTGTGTCTTTGTTCTTTAAAGGGTCACAGAGTTTAAAAGGGCTGTGATGCAGTTGAGTGATAACAGGGCAAGAGCCAGCATTAGCTCTGCCAACAAGGTAAATGCTTCTTGTTTCAGAATGGCTCCATCGCTGACGAATATGACATTGACCTGCTTGGAAATCTAATCTGCCACTTACCTCCAGCCTTTCTACATGGCAGAATGTCCCTGAGGGCAATGGCAACAGCCCTTCATCAATTCAAACTCTGCCAACACCTCAGCCATGAGCAGAACACTGAAATTAAATACAAACTCCTCGAGTTATATGGGTAAGGTATTAGATATACCTCCTTGTTTATGGTGATGGTTAAGCCATGCAAATACCAACTGCTTGCTTTGCCCAGATACAACTGCAATGAAAAAACAAAAAGCAACCTCTGTCACTGGCTGAGCTTGGAATCTTTGTCCACTAGAATGACTTTTCTGTTCTTGTGTGTAACATGATGACTGGAACTAAATGCATGCATGACTTAAGTGCCAGAGGAAAAGGAGAAAATGTCTGATGTTTGAGGAATGGCAGGCCAACAGACTCTGACATGGCAAGAGAAAAGATGTTACAGGCTGTGAATGGTGCAGGAATGCAAAGAATGGGAAAATGGTAGTGAGGTGATTAGTGTGGTGATATGAGTAGAGAAATAAAGACTGCAAGCACCTGTGGCAGTGAGAGAGAGCTAGAGGGAAAAGCACAGTCTAGGTAAGATGGCCCAGCACCCTTTGCAGCTGAATCTGAGAAGTTCCAATGCTAGGGACTCCTCCACTTCCCTGTAGCAGATGCTCCAATAGCTGACTGTCCTTGTGAAAATTTTTCCTCTTGTGTCTAATCAGAATCTCCCCAGGAGGAGCTTGTGCCCATTATACCTTTTCTAGGTGACTGTTCATAGTCAGGGTGTCTCCATCTTCTTTACATCCACAGTAGAATTTTGCTTGCAAACTAATTTTCAAAAATATGTCTTCAGCTCTCCCAGCAACTGGACAGCTGAAACAACATTAGATGTTGGACCATTCATATCTCTGCTGTCAAAAGGGGAGCTAAATGTCCTTGCTGAAAAGGTATGTTTTTGTTATGACTTTTAAATTTGAAGCATGTAACGGTAGCATTTGGCTTTGTGGCTGTCATGAGGCAGTGTAAATTATGTAACTTGAATGCTAAACTAGGTAGATAATTCTCTTGGCAAGAAACCATGTGTTAATGTTTCACACACTCCTGACTCCATCAACATTTCTGAGATTTCCTCTTGAAAGTAATGGGAGTATAGACAATTACTTGCACATACACAGTGAAAATTGTACATTGTCATGTAGAAAATACACAAAACGGTTCATTTAGAGTGGCACAGACTCAGACAATTTTTAGTACTTTACACCTTGCAGTGTTGTTTCCTCTATTACCCTGCCTTACAACCATGAAAATTATGTTTCTTATCCTGTTAATAATGGGATCATGCTAATCAAATTAGCATTTACTCATATAGCCCTTTGCCCTAGGGCCAGTATTGCTCACATCAATAATAACTGATAGCCTCAGCATTGCACTTCGTAGTTTCTGTGCTCTCTTTTGTTCTTACAGTCTTAAAATTTTTGTGTGTGGAAGTAAACTATGCTGGAATGAGGAATTCATTGCTCAGCAGAAATATGCAAGCACAATCAACAACTTTTCCTCAGGAGATAATCTTTATAATTGACCAAATAGACCAGGACTCTTTAACTGAAAGGAAGGTGTTTAGCAGGGTGGAGAAGAGAGGTCAAAAGAAGCCTAAAATAATGAACAAATTGAAGTTATGTCACATAATTCCAGTCGGGTCCCTATGCTCAATTCTTATATTAGTCTGGCAAATTGAAGACACAATAAAGTACTTTCCCTACTGCACACACTACAGAAGCTGAGAGGGTATACAAGAGGGAGTTCATCACTCAGAATTTGCTTTGTTTCTGATTTTTTTCCCCCTCTCAAATATATGCAGTTGACCTTTCAGTAGCAGCCAGTTTACTCTCCTCCTCTGAAACATCTGCAAAAATAGAAAGGGAGCTGAGTTGTTACTAGCCCCTACTTTGCTGAGGTCTGCACAAGTCTTTCTCTGCAAATTGATTTATTTTAAAAGGGAGAAAGAAATCTTATTTATTCTTTCTTTCCTTTGGAAGTTCCCAGATACCATTTTGCAAATAGCAAAGACAACTGGACCAATTTCTTCAGCTGAAGAGCTTCTATCAACTGTGTTTGAATCCATCTCCAATGCCACTGCCAGCACTGGCTCATCTCTCACCAGACCTGGTCAGTATTTCACTCGGTATCTGTGCAGAGCTCCAGATTTACTGTGGTGCCATTTGGGGCTGGGAACATGCAGTTCAAAAAGGCTTTTTTTTTTTCCTCCTTGGCCATCAAGCACATTCTGATAAGCCAGATAATAAAAAGCAAAACACCAAGTACCTTAGAGGTGCAGACTTTGGCAAAAAACAGCAAGAGTCTTCATTCTGTTGCCCATGGTTGTCTGATGCCTTGAACAATTGCTGAAACAATTTCATTACAGGATTGCATGGTTAAGCACCTCCTGGAATGTTCCTGAATGCACAAAGGGAAACAAATTTATTAATGATTTGAATTGGAGAGTTTTGTTTATTTTCACTTGTTTGTTTATTTTTATTTTCCTTTGCAATCTAAGTGAAAATCCTTGCATTAAAAGTCTGTGAAGGTGACAAGTTACTGCTCTGCCAAAAGATTGCACATAGTAAATCCTTTGCCAGACAGGAGCATATGTTGATTCAACTGCTTTTCAAATCTGACATTGGTGGCACTGTGTTCTGTCTATCTAAATGGACAAAAGTTTTATAATCCAGAAGCTATTTTAATTAGCAACCAAATTAATTATTAGAATTTCTGATGAAAAATTGATCATTTTCTTTGTGTGAGGTATGTTGAGTATATTCTATTATTATAATGACTTTAGGATAGGATAGGATAGGATAGGATAGAATAGAATAGAATAGAATAGACCAGACCAGGTTGGAAGAGACCTTCAAGATCATCGTGTCCAACATCAACCAATCCAACCCACCTAAACAACTAAACCATGGCACCAAGTACCCCATCAAGTCTCCCCCTGAACACCTCCAATGACAGCGACTCCACCACCTCCCCGGGCAGCCCATTCCATAGTGCAATCACTCTCTCTGTATAGAACTTCTTCCTAACATCCAACCTAAACCTCCCCTGGCGCCGCCTGAGACTGTGTCCTCTTGTTCTGGTACTGGCTGCCTGGGAGAAGAGACCAACATCCACCTGTCTACAACCTCCCTTCAGGTAGTTGTAGAGAGCACTAAGGTCTCCCCTGAGTCTCCTCCTCTCCAGGCTAAGCAACCCCAGCTCCCTCAGTCTCTCCTCATAGGGCTTGTGTTCCAAACCCCTCACCAACTTTCTTGCCCTTCTCTGGACTCGTTCCAGCAAGTCAACATCCTTCCTAAACTGAGGGGATTTTTTAAGCTATACCATCCTGTGCCATGGAAAAAAAAACCTTGCTATGGGAGAGGCCTTTGGAAAGTGCTGATGGGAACTGATACCCCAACGATTTTAAGGAGTTTGGTAGTCTGCTTTTATGTCTTTGAAAATCTCTCCATTGGTTCTCTGCCTAACAAAACACAGGTCCAAGCTCTCAGCAAGCCCTGAGCCACCATGGAAATCCATCTGCAGCTCTAAATGATGACTGTATGTGTTGGGAATTAATTTGCTCATTCATACACAGTGAGATGCAGAGGGTGTTCTGCAGAGTTGTATTTTTGCATAGCCTGAAAAACCCCATGACCTCTGTTGATCAGAGCAGTCATTACACCATTATCATGCTCTAAAAGAGCAGAATCGAACTGGGGGAATAGCAGACCATTAGTCCATCTGTATGCATTCCTTGATCAAGGAAACTATCAGATCATAAATCATATTTCCTTAGACATGGGCTACAGGACCAAATGTTCAGCACAAGATATTTCAGTATGCTTGTGTTTCACATGTGCTTTTTTAGGCCTGCATCACAACAACATGAATCACAGAGACCTCTTTAATCAGACTAACTCACATTCAATGCAGTTGCAGAGCTGTCTCATCTGCATTGCAAGACCAGTATCAATCTGCCAGTGAAGCTAATGATCTTTGTCAAAGGGTAACTTGGCTCCAAGGCTATGGAGACTTTTCATTCTTCACTTCAGGTGCACAAACTCAGCTTGGGGGAGTCTGTGAGGTGAAAAATTGAAGGATTGTTTGTGCTTGTCCAGGTGTGGTATTGAGGTTCTGTTACTAAACAAAATCTTTCCAACTCCACACAACTCACATAGTGGTTTCAATAAGGAATGAAGTTTTATGGCTGATTTGGTGGTCATTAGACGGCTGGATGTTAAGAAAATGACTCCAGAATACACTAGTGCTCTTCCTGCTACTAACCTCTGATTTTACATTTCCTACAGTCCAGTTG
The DNA here is from genome assembly GCF_026170545.1 of Melanerpes formicivorus. Lineage (NCBI taxonomy): Eukaryota > Metazoa > Chordata > Aves > Piciformes > Picidae > Melanerpes > Melanerpes formicivorus. Next base: position 7,769,107 of record NW_027142366.1, on the reverse strand, counting down.
TGAGCTAATATTAATAACAGAAGCAGTTACCAGTGACAGAGTTCTTACATTTGTGTCTATGTTGAACAAAGGTGGTGATTAAGGCAAGGTGGAATACAGAAGGCAAAACTCAGGAGTTGTGTCTGAAGTGCTACCAGAATGGAAAAAGAATTCAAGCTGCTGACTTAAAGCACTGAGATGTTATAGAATATTACACATAAAATATGTTCTTCTTCAAACTTGATGTGATGATTCAACAAAATGAAGAGTGAAATAGCCTCAGATACAGGAAGCAAAGTCATAAATCTAGTTAGTATTTCCCTCTCTGTAATGGTGCCAGTGTATCTGGTGTGGTACAAATACCAGTGTTCTTTCCAAGGAGACAAAATGCTGGATTTTCACGACTTGGGGAAGGGCAGTGCACTGTGTCTGGACGAGTAGTATTTACATGATAAAAGCTGACCTTTAGCGACAGGGGAAAGTGAAACAATGCAGCTTCACAAGAGGGCGGTGAAAAGGGAGAGCAGAACATCAGCTGGTACAGTGGAAGCTGAACAACATTTTCGTTTGCTCAACAGATTCAATCTTTTCAGTGTTCTACCCACTACTGTAGCTCCCTTTGATGCAAATAAATCCCTCCTCTGCTCCTTTCGAAGTACAAATCTACTTTGTACCTTCTCCCTTTATTTATCAGGGGAAGCTCAGGCACAGCATCTGTGCAGTTCTTGCTTTTTCCTCTGATGACCGTATCTGAAGACATGCAGGGATTATTTGGTGTAGGTAATTATTTAATAAGGTTTCCCTAAATTAGTGACAAGGGAGAGAGCAGTAAGCAGCCATGTTAGGATTCTAATTTCCATGTTGCATCAATATTAGAGGTACATTATGCCAACAAAGACCAGCATTTGTTAAAACAGTGAAAACTGTCTCATTTGATTATGCATAGGGCCAGAATGTGAGCATAAATAAGGTTTTTAAATGGAGTTGGTCTGTCCAAACAGTTCTGTTGTAAGTGAACAGCTCACTCTAGATCCTGACATTTTAACAACATGCTTGACATGAAGAACAAGCACTCTGCTTCCCTGACACATCCAGCTTCTGTCTTCACCTTGTTTAAATGTCAGGCAAGTCTTAGAAGACATACATCTTTGTCAGGCTGTTTCAGGGTAAAAGAACCTCTCACGTTTGTTACTTTCCAGTTGAGCTGGGTTCACATGTGCTGCTTGAAAGTGAAGTTTATTCAGCTGTAACCTTTTTTTTTGGGAACAATGACATAGCTATATGGAGACTTCCACCAAGGTCATCCCAAAGATTCTTACTCAAGCAAGGCTCCCAGTAAATGATGGCTTTACCTCAAAATAAGCCCTTGCCTGAATTTTGGTGCCTCTAGGGAATAAGACTTGAGAGAAACTTGCAGGATATTGGTTACTTTTACTGCACACATCCAGATTTTAGTTTTACTGTGGCATCCTAGATGTCTGCTCCTATTTTCTTTTCCAGCATGCACTGACTTTGGAGGACAAAGAATGTAACATTTCTTGCAAGTTAGACAGATTCTGGTTTTATATCCAGGGTATTATTGAAAATATTTAAATAAATTATTTGATTGCAAGGTAATGTAATTTATCAATATCACTTCAGCTGCAGTTAATCACCATCTGTCACTCAAATCTCTGTATTGCTTTGATTTATTTTTCTCAGTCTCCTTGAAGAAAACTCTTGCTATTTGAGTTGGTTTTTTTTTTTCCAGATTGCCTGGGAACCAGAGTGCCTTCTTCAGAAGAAATTATTAAATTAGAAGCAGCAAACATGTTTTGGTCAGTTCAGGAACTGAAGTGCATGGACACAGGCACTTTTGACAAAAATGTGGATCTTCTTGGGACTGTCTCAGGTTTTAATAGCTCCCAGCTTATTGCCTTGAAGGAAAGAGCCAAGCAGGTAACTATCCTCTCTGTGAAGGAAAATTAAATCTGTAATTTCATTTTCTTTTATTGAACTATGCAGTTCTAAAACAACTGTGTCCAGTTCTGGGCCCCTCAGTTTAGGAAGGAGGTTAACTTGCTGGAACGAGTCCAGAGAAGGGCAACGAAGTTGGTGAGGGGCTTGGAACACAGCCCTGTGAGGAGAGGCTGAGGGAGCTGGGGTTGCTTAGCCTGGAGAAGAGGAGACTCAGGGGTGACCTATTGCTCTCTACAACTACCTGAAGGGGGGTTGTAGACAGGCAGAGGTTGGTCTCTTCTCCCAGGCAGCCAGCACCAGAAGAAGAGGACACAGTCTCAGGCTGTGCCAGGGGAGGTTCAGGCTGGAGGTCAGGAGGAAGTTTTACACAGAGAGAGTGATTGCCCATTGGAATGGACTGCCCGGGGAGGTGGTGGAGTCGCCATCACTGGAGGTGTTCAGGAGGAGACTTGACAGGGTGCTTGGTTACATGGGTTAGTTGATTAGGTGGTGTTGGATGATAGGTTGGACGCGATGATCTTGAAGGTCTCTTCCAACCTGGTCTGGTCTATTCTATTCTATTCTATTCTATTCTATTCTATTCTATTCTATTCTATTCTATTCTATTCTATTCTATTCTATTCTAACTGTGCTACAGCAGTGTCACTACTGCTGCAAGAACATCTGTTTGTTTATTGGAAAAATAGTGTGGATAGTGATAGAAGACTACTGCCCTTGTTTTAGAATCAACAGGAAAGTTGCTCTAAGCTATTGGCAGATGAAAAACTTAAGTGCTTTTATTTTTGGATTGCTTTTCTGTTGCTGGCTTCTTACTTTTCTTTCATAAAAGAAAAATCAGCAAGCACTACTGTAGGCTGTTGATTGGCCTGCTGAGAATTAAACTCAGAGTGTTCAACTGTCTACACCAACATTAAATATAGCTTATAGATTACAGTGGTGTAAAACCAGACTGACTGAAAAAGAGTGTTATTAGTTGAATAAAGCTTCTTCTCCCACCTTCTTGTCACAGGCAGAGACGAACCCATCAGTGGGAAGTTTTAGAGGGGGAAAATAAACACGTGCATTTAGTCTGCCTTTACCAGGATGGCACTGGTGAATACACATTACAGAAACACAGCAGACGGAAGACCTCTATCTTTTTCAGGCTTTGGATTCATGGAGAGGAACAGTCTGCAGTTTCAGCATTCTTCACCACTCCTGCAGCATCTCTTTCTTTTAGAGTGGAGAAATGCAGCTCCACTTGAGAGCCTCAGGGGGGTCTCTGCCCTACACTCAGTCCATATGTGATGCTTATGCTTCTGCAGCAGCAGTGCAGGAAGCCAGAACTACAACTTCTCCCCATCCTACACTGCAGTACAGGATCTGTGCCAGAGTACTCAGGGCAGAGTGTTGTGCTGGGTCCAGTTCAGCATTCTGTTTCTGGGGTAGAGCATCAGCAAGGTGTCTGGTCTCTGAGTGATGCTACCTTGGCCACCTGTGGGCTAGGAGAGAAGCCAAACCTTGCTCCATCCCTGTTGTTGTGTTGCTACTCTTCTCTGGGTGTGACCTCTTGCTGCTTGATGGTTGCCTGCACTGCCAGGGGACAGGTTGTGTCCTAAATATACTTTTGTTTCAGCAAGGAAAAGCCTTAGCGTACAGTAAGGCAAGTTGTTTCGGTTGCAGAAAACCCAGAGGTAAAGAGGTTTCCATCTCCAACCTTATCTTTTAGCTTCATGTCACCAGCATCTGCTGGAGGTTATCTGCTTTCTGTTTCCATCTCTGCATGGCTAGTACTCTGTAATCTCTTTCTGTCAAAGTGATCCAATGTTTTAAAAGTCCTTTTTAGGCTCTATCAGATCATTCTGACAGAATGAGGTTAGGAAGCATCTATAATTGCAGTTGGCTGCAAGTAGTACAAGCACAGATGCTTGGAGATGAGGACTGTGACCCCTGGAGGAAAGCAGGAGTAGTGGAAAAGGTGGGCCTGGACAGCATCTCCTCAGAGCAGCAGCTGCAGCCAAAGTAGTTGATCTGACCATGACTTTTGGGTAGATAAGGCAAACAGTGCAGTTTTTAGCAGTGAGGCTCAACTTTTAAAACTCCCCAACTGCAGGTGCTCAAAGTCAAGTGGCGCTAACCGCAATTCTGAAAGCAGATGGCGACTCTGTAATCCTGTCTCTACTGTCTTATTGCAGTAGGACAACAGTCCACTGCATCAACAACTTCCCTCTGTCAGCTCAAAGACCTGTGGTTAGGAAAAGGAAAAAAAAAATACAATCCTAGAAGAAAATATAACCAGTGCTCATCTGAGGTGGGGAGAACTGAGGCCTTTTGCAGCAGTGCAACGTAATGACACGCTTACAAAGTAAATGCACTCATGTCCCAGCTACATTCACTGCAAAGATACACAGATCTGTAGTGCAATGAATGAAAGTGTATTCTGTGTGTGTCTGAGTGTTTGTAAGACAGATTGCTGCCAGACAAAGACAGGCTTTCTGTATATTAATTTGGAAAATGCAACATGGTGTTACACTGAACGAGAAGCCTGAGGAATCAGCCAGTGCAGGCAAAGCCCTTTGAAATGATGTGCGTAACATGCTGTTATGTTATTAACTAAAGGGCATCTTTAATTAAAGGTCTGATTAAGCCAGCTTTAATTTCTCCTAAATTGATTGATTTCCCCTAAAAGAAACCATGCAGTATCATGGTCCCAAACTAATTCAAAAAGTCTAGTTATCAGATTGTGTCTTAATGAAAGTAAGAAGCTTAGCTCACTTGTAAGTGGAAGGTCTCCAAGCTCTGCAATGGTAACAGATGTATGGATCTGTAGTCTCTAGGTGAATGAGGACAAAGGAGTGTTCCAGCATCATGTGTTGTGTTATTTATATCGTTATGTCTGAGATCTCATCCAGCACTGTCAGATAATACTATTTATGAAGTACTTCACATTCTGTAGTTTATGACCTAGATCAGGAAATAGACACACAACATTTTTAACTGCCTGTGTTTCCCATATCTCTTAAGCTAGAGAATTAAACGCTTTAAAAGCTGGGCTAATGCTTTTTACTCTCTGTTTTCTTTGGAAAAGATGGAAATTTCCCAGGCTTAGGTGCTTTTTCTGTTTCTTTATGACATTGTAAAACCAACGTAAAAGATCCAGTGGAAACTCAGTCTGGAGGTACAAGACCAGCAAAGCATCTTTTAAACAAATCCTTAACCTGAGGGTCATAGTTGAGAGGACAGCCCAGTAGTCCTGAGGCTGCTTGGTGTTGGACAGACTGCAGCTCTGTGTAAGGAGTATCTCATTCCAGAGGTCTGGCCTTTTTTTCCTTGTTTTATGCTGGTTGCACAGCTTCATATGTATTTGAAGTTAAAACACTTTTAGTGGGCAACTGCAGAGATGCTCCTTCAGCTTTGACCTTTCTAATTTTCTAGCCAAAAGCTGAATTGTAGAAATCCTTTTGTGTGCAAAGAGGAATATTTTGGGTATTGGGGCTTTTCAAACCAAGGAGTTTGGGAATAGTGTGTACAGAGAAACATTCATAATGGTCTAACAGACATTAATGAACCTCTTCTAAAGGTCTGGGGATCACTGCCACAATGGAAAAGTTATCATATTGTTTCCCTGGGCCGCATTGCCCTGGCACTCACGGAACGTGAAATCGAAGAGCTGGATTTGCACTCTATTGACACCATTTCTGTACTTAGTCAGCAAACAGAATGGACTCTTACCCAGGTGAGTATGTTCTGGAATGTACTCCTGGTAAAAGACACAGGATTCACACCTTTGGGACTGAAGTCCTGGAATTACCTAGGAAACAGGTGCAGCAATCCACACTACTTCCTCAAGCTTTTCAGTGGCTCTGAGCCCAGGGAAAGTGGGTAGGTAGGTCAGCACTGATGTCTGCCCTGCTGCTGGCTTCCCTGGTGAGATGGCCAAGATGACAGCAATCACTGTTAACTGTGGTGGTGGTGAGTGTGTTCTGTGTTCTTTAGAACTCCCCCACAAAGTTGTAGAAAGGATTTAGATGCTCCTCTCACACTGGCCTCAGAGTAGACACTACTGCTAGGAAATACTAGCCCTCTCTGGCTAAGAGCAATCACTGAAGGGGGAATGTGCCCCCCAACCTCAGCACCCATTGCCCTAGAGGCCTAAGTTACTAGCAAAACACTCCATTCATCTTCACTTCCTTGCCTTGAATAACTTCTAGTTCTGTCAATGGAACTTCTATTTGTATGTGCAGTGGCAGTACAAATGTATATATATTTCTGACTCCATGACCCATACTATTAGAACTTCTTGCTTGCACAGATGCCATCATGGTGGCAGCCAGCTTTGGCAGAATATCCCAAATCTGTTTAACAGATTCTTGTTATGAAGATCACTGTCAGAAGGAAGCCCTTGGGAGGATTTTATACAATACTACTTGGCTTGTGTGGTTTCCTGCTGTCAGTAATAGCTAGTTAAAAGTGATTCATCCTGCCTGACTGCAGTTGTCTGAAATTCAGATAGCTAGTTTAAACTAGCTCAACTAGGTAGGCTCACCTTTGTGGATAGATTAGGAAGTCTTGGAAGATGCTTGTTTCTGTCACTGACTTTGGAGGATGCCTTCATGGCAAGCTTAAGCTGGACAAAGAGTTTTTAAATGGTTAGTTTAGGCTGAGTACCATCCTAAATGGCTTAGGTTTGCAAAGACATTTTGGTACCTATATCCCATTCATATGTGAAAATTAATCTTAAACACAGGTCAGCACCTATGTAAGACATTTAAATAAGACAGGACAACCTGAAAAATTCATATTGATCCCCTTGAGTAGTTTTTTTTCTTCTGGCAATGTCATTGAATTGGGCAGTTCCACTGGGTGATTCAACACCTGTTTCTTCTGGCAAAATGTTTCCTTGTGCCCAGCAGAAGAGGTACAGAGTGCTTTCAAATCATTGCACTTGCAAAGTGGTTGTGTAACAGTGCCCTATTTAAGTGTCACATATAGGTGGTGACAGTGCTCCTCTCGAAGGCCATGGCAAAACTCTGATTCATTACATTGGGTTGGCTCAGGATTATACATTGCCCATAGCTACTGGTAAGATTTTGAGCTAGTAACAAAACCTTCAGTAATGTTTACTCTGTTCATGCATAACATCTCACTGCTTTTGTAGGCAAGATCTATTTTGCAAGGTTTTCTAGAAGACTCTGGCCAGACCATCAGTACACTGAAAAGCTTTGATTTAGTTGGCCTAGGAGCTATTCTCTGTGCTCTGAACTCTACAGAAATCATGTCCATAAGGACTGCTGAATTCAGGTACTGTGTTTAATAATCAATGAAATATTAATCAGTATCTCTATTGATAAAATGTATTGTTTGCTTTAAGTATTTCTGGAACCTAGAGGACATGTTAAATGCTTTTAGAAAGGCAGTAACTGTTATGGAAGGTGTACTTTAGTTGCTTAAAATGTATTCTATTTTAGGTTTCCTCTTGCCATTTATGTCCCACCATTTAAGTATTGTATTGAGAAACCCAGGGTTTTGCTCAAACCATCACACACTTGTATGCAATTTCTGTATATACATTTTAAATTGGAAATAGATTTACAGTCTCCTCACAGCAGACTAAATATATTCCAGGCATATTTAGCATTGCATGTGATTGCAGCATGTGTTGTTAACCTTGTTGCCTTTTGCAGTGCTGCTGTTGCAAGAATTGGCCTGTTGTTTTGTAGCACCCCTGTTCTCAGGCAGTTTAAGAAGATGACAGAATCTGTGTTTGGTACTACTACCAGTTGGAATGGCTCTATCTTACAGGAAATTGGTACTATAGCAGGTAACAAAATTTGGACTCCAGATGGTTCTAAAGCATTGTTACTAAGCATTAAGGGCCAGGTTTGCATAGCAGTACCTTTTGCTAGACTGACAAAAGACATTTAGTTTAAAGAAGAATCACCTGCAGGGATGAACATCCAGAAATTTCATTACCACTAAGGAAAAGCTGTGGTATGCTCCCTCAGGTTCTTTGAATCTGCTCAAACCAACGTAGGGGAGCCCACCTAAGTTATTTGGGTCCTGCAAGTTTGAAAGGATAAATCAAGAAGGGCAAAACCAAGCAGGATTTCAGACCTACTCAGTATTTGTGACCCATGCTTCTACAAGGGTAGCTAGATTTGGTTGGAGCAGTGCTCTCACAGACCAAAGCATCCTGCCTCCTAACAGTGTAAAGAATGGGCTGGTCGAGGAAGAGTGAAAGAGCAGGATTAGCCTGGAGTGATACTTCTCCAGAGTGCTTTCATATCCTCAGAGACTTCCTGAGCCAGAGGCCACACACAGTTTTGTTCATGATTTTTTTTTCCCTGTGAGCATTTCACTGCACATTGAACTCTCATAAATTTTAGCATCCCTGATGCCTAGAGCAATGATTCTGTACGTACCTAATGGGTGAAGAAGTAGCTCCCACTGCATGCTTGTGCTCCCTAATCTTTCATTAGAACAGACTGTGAAAAATCATTCCCTAATAACACAGCTTATGATTTTATTGACTTTTATCATTGTCTCTTTTCCAAGATAAAGTAACTTAGGTACAGTACATTCTGTAGCAATGGCTCAGGTCAGGTGATTTGTAATGCTGGAATACCATTTAAGAAGCAAACCAGAAATAGAAGCAGTATCTCTCTCCATTACTCACAGGAGTAAAGGTTTGCCAGGTGTTTTGTATAAATGCTTAAAAAAATGTAATTTATTTTAAAAAACAACAGTAACAGAGTTTTGTTCCTAATATTTTGTTTGCTTGTTTGGTTTTTTAGGTGGTTTGAATGAGGAGGAATTAAAAGCTTTCGATAAAAACTTGATGCCATATTTCCAGCCAAGAGCCATAAGACTTATACCTCCTGAAATTTTCCAAGTAAGAGCTCGATTGCTGAAGAAGTAACTATACTGCAAATAAACAGTTCATTGATCCATATTTTGAGTTTAAACAAGATTTTCTCTGTGGTTTGTTAAGTGAGAAGCAGTCAAGGATCAGAAACATTAAATTCCAGCTTTGGTCTGTATTTGTGATGTCCATAAAATACGCTAGAGAACCTTTATATATTCTTCAGAATGCACCCCAAGGGAAAAACAAAGAAGGAAGCAGGGAATGGACTCTCTTCTTCCAACACTATGCTCAGATCTGAGTTTTCTTCTCTGTTTATTATCATTTGCAAGGATGCTATCATAGCTATGAATTTCTTTGCTGACTATGTGGGGGTTTGTTGGGGTTTTTTTTATTATCCTAAAATCTGGCAACATTCTCCTGAGTTTCTCTGGAAACAGATTGTTCGGGCAGATACAGATCGGAAAGGAATTACATCTAATTACAGCAGTTCTGAATGTGGAACCAGGAGGTGAAATGTGAATCTTGAGATCGTTGCCCCAGACTTTATTTGACTTAAGTGACATGATTAATATTCTGCCTAGGCTGGTCTCTTTCAAATGCTCAGGCAAGAAATGCACTTACAGACAGATAAGCTAAACAGATAGTTAACTGTGTTAGCTCCCATAAAAGCGAAACACTCCTTGAACACTAACTGTTCTTCACGGTACCACTGACAGTTTAGATAAGCCTGAAATGTCCTTAGTGAAACTATTTATTTGCAAAACAGGCAAAACTGAAGATCTATGTAGCATCTTGTAGAATTTCTTTCAAATAGCAAATGGTTTTGTTAGTAAGAATAGCAATGATACTGCAAAATATGCTTAACAAATAACAGGACACCTTCTTGGAAGAGTTTTCTGCATTTGAAAGATTCAAAGCAGATTAGGGGTTTACATGGGGTTTGTGTAGCTTCACTTTACAGTTGTATACATTGTTCCAATTCTGATTTGTGAAGAATTACATTGTCATTGAGTTAAGAAGAGGCTCATTTGAAAATTTCTAGACCTGTAGGCATTAACCTGAGTTTACTCATTTTAAAAGAGCACAGCATCTGATAGACAGTGAAAGATTTGGAAGGGTTTGCTCCATTCTCTGACCTACTTGGAAGAGGATTTGAGTCTTTCTAAAGCAGAACCTGGATGCAGAATTGTTGCAGCAAAAAGATTTGTTGTGTAGGAGCCTAATATTCTTGTGACTGCAGAATGTTAGCTAGAACCAAAGTCATCCAACATGCCCAGCAGTGCAGGCTGGTTAATTGTTATGTGATACAAGACAAACAATATAAGATTATGACTGTCAAGTTTTATTTTTAAGCACAAGTTTTAGTATGATCACACTTGAAAGATTTTCACTCTAAAAGAGAAAATGAGTAATAATATTAAAGCACAGGGGTTTGTCATCTCATTGCTCTACTGCTAACTATAATCAAAGGTCAAACATGAGTTCAAGTGAGGTTGCTCAGGAGCAGATAAAAGAGGAAATAAATGAAAACACAAGAGGGTGTACAATGTCATCAGCCCTTGCACAAATCAGAAAAGAAATGGCTGGAAAATTAAAGTCCAGTGATGTATTGAAGAAGTGTCCAATAGAGTGTTGACATAGAAAGCTTCTCAAGATGTCAGATTCCAGCAGCAAAGAGTGAAAGACAGGTGAATGGTCATAGAAGAAAATGAATGCAGAGGATTTTAAGCTCTATTGAGCTCTTTTATAACTCTGTTGAAGGCTACTTCTCTTCATTCTAAATGCAAGACAGTGCTGCCTTTGGATATCTCGCCTGCCTTATATAATTGACAGTCTAAACCAATTTCTCTGGCTTTCATTCCTCCTAGGCATTGTCTCCAGAACAAATAGCAAACCTGGGCCCTGAAAATGCCGCCATGGTTACCAGATTGCAGTGTGAGCTGCTAAATGCATCACAGCTCCAGAGCCTTCAGCTGGCACTGGATGGAGCCAGGACAAGCACCCCAGAGATACCAAATGGAGCAAGCACTACCCAGGAGGTGCAAACCCCAGCTCCAAGCAGTGAGTCAAGTCACTCTCTCCTCCTGCTGAGAGGGGAAGAACACAGCCACCAGTGGGGCATGCAGTCTCACAACATCCACCAGGATCAGACCTGTATTTTGAAGGTGGATTACAGTGAATCAGCTTTTTAGCTCATGCTTCAGATGACAGGCCTGACCAAGACAAACAGCAAGGATAATGGAAGATTGTGAGACAGCATTAGCAGCTATATGCTGCTAGTAGCATTACACTATGCTTGTGTAAAATGTGGTCTGAAACAATGAGCTTTTCTCTCTCTCTTTGCCATGCTTTTTGCCTGTATTTAAGACAGGGCAGTCCATCTCTGGACCTTCAGATCACAACCTTTTTCTGCAGCAGAACCTTGTTTGCAGAGCAGCACTTGGGAAAGGAAGTAGCACTGTTCAGACTGTAGGAACCATTGAGTATTTTTTCCTTCTGTTCTCATCCTATTTGGAATCAAAGCCTATTGGTATCTATGCTTCAGTGGTTTACCATTTTACTTCTCCATATTGCAGTTTGTGCTATGCATGTTACACTGGCAAATATGTCAGTGGACATTTTGCACATAGTCAAGCCAGCATTAAGAACTTATTTCTATCAGAGAGCAAATATTTTTGCTTCCATTGAGACCAGAGAGACATAAGATACTGAAAAAGTGAGAGGGATATTGAGATGCTAAATCAGGAGCAAGGGGAGCTAAATTGCTATGATGCCTTTTCTGGAATTAGAGCAGAACTTCCCAGAAGCCACCTGAGTGGTGCTCTCAGCCTAGCTCCCTCGTGGGTGTCACCTGTTCCCTCTGCAGATATGCCAGAGGAGGAGTTTCCTGGGTAAAGATCACCTGAGTTCTTCTTTTTCGTTGTTTCTGTCTCTGAGCACCACCCCTATGAAATGCTTCTTTTAAGAGCTGCATCTGTTAATCTGGAAATTACCATTCTGATGGGTGGCATCTTTTGAGCAGATGAACGTGATGATTCAAATGCTGGAACTTGCTGTGCTGCTTTGAGGTGGTGCAGGTAAGACCGTACTGAACCTGAACTGTATTGTGACACAAAGACATAATGCTTTCTGTTTTTCAGGTGTTCCTTGTTTGAGTGGCTTTGGCATCTGTTTGTGTACTGCCTTTATGCTGCACCTGCCTTTCTGAATCCATGATTGTTAAGATTGAGTAAGTTATAATCTCAGTGTGCTTTATAACAGAAACATAGTTCACCTGTAACAGTGGTGGCTTAGCAGGGGCAACACAAGGTGAAGAACTGTGACACCTTCTCCCTGTTTTGGATATAGAGATAGTAATTTCTGAACAATTTTTCTGTATTACCAAGGTGTGTTGTGGCTCTGCTTGACTATCTCAGAATCTAACCAAAGGGAAAGCACTTTATCTATACTGTAAAGCCAACCTTATCTAAAGTGTGTTTAAAACTCCATGTAACACCAATCCATTGCTGCATTGTTATTTGGAACATGTAGGTGTTAATCTGTATTTTGCCTGTTCCAGTCTATTGATAAGATTTTATTCCACAACCACTTTGATAATCTCCTCTTCAAAGAATTCCACTGACTGTTACTGGATGTTACCATTTTGACAGGCTAAAATGTAATGAGAGTGCTGGTGGGCTTAAGGTATAAATTCTAATTAAGCAAACTAAATGTTTAGGATTGCAAATTAAGGTATGTCAAAAGACTTCATATCCTTCTTTGCTTTTTGATTTTCAGAGTCCTGGAGCTAGCAAAGAAGATGCTAAAGGCATACAACTCAGCTTGAATCAAGGCTCTGAGCTGCCTGAGCACAAAATGGTTAATTTCTTTAAAGGAACACCTCCATCTGCCATCATGATGTGAAGTATTCCCCTTCTCTACTTTTACCATTAACAACTTGCACAGGATCCCTCCAAATCCTTCAAACAAATGTTAAAAGTGGAAATGGCTTATCTGTCTCATAAGAAAAATCACTGGAAGATATGCTTATATGTTAAGAGACCTAGGGGACAGGTGGCAGGTATTCAGAGGTTGCTGCATTGTCCTTAGTGCTTTTTACACTGGCTGATTGGGTCACACTTGTATCCATCTGGTGGCTTTTCTTCTTAAACTTTGAGTGTACATTCTTCTGGACAGAGGCTCTCCTTCTGTAGGAGGTAGTAGAAACCAGGCTAAAAGCTACTGCTGTTGCAATAAAATAACTTCACCTCTGGACTTCTAGTTTAAATCCTGCTCAGATAAGTAGTGACGTGGTTTTATAATTTAAGCAGCTGTACACAATGCAGTTCCCCATGGCTGTATGTATTCAACACAGAACTGTTGACACAGAGGACATTGCCAGTACTGTTAGGATTTCATGTGACAAAATGCACCCTGGAAACCTGCTTATGTTCATCAAGAGATCCCTTCACTTTGGGCAGGGTTGAAGTGGGAATAGGAAGGGAAAACTGGTTACTGGGTCTACCTACTACTAGGACTGTCAATCTAGTACTTCCCACAAGCTCCATATGAATAATAAACCACAAATATTGTCATGTGTTCTATCAGTGCATGGCTTCTGTGTCTCATGGTTTTCATGCCATACCTCAGGATTTTAAACAACAGAAAAAAAAACCCAGATATTAAAAATCTGCTGCATGTGAACTTACATTTTTATGTAATTCAGCATGATTTTATGCTAAGAACACATGATACAGTTTTCCATGTTGCCACTGCAGAAGTCTTTAAAAAAGCAATGCATGGATTTAAAAGTTCAGCTTTTTCATTGAGGTCTGGATTGTGGTAAGTGCCTTTCAAACTTTTATTTCTATTTCTTCCTGGTAAACATTGCATCTGGCTTCTCAGCACTGGCAGAACCGAAAATTTGTTACGTGTGGGGAAGCAATAGGAGTGGGACTGAGAGGGAGAGCTGAAGGGAAGAGGCTTGCTGCTGGGGAAGGGTGAATGTTAGCTGTTGCTTCTGCTGGGAATAACAGCTCCCATCACAGTCTCATATAAACTGTGATTCCTGCAACAGCAGGAGCCAACCTGATTTTCAGGGCTTTGTTATTGGTAAAGTGAGCAATGAGAGCATAGCCATTCTTCACATCCCCCTGTTCCCTATACCCCTTTAGCAATCTGCTGCTCAAGGAACTGCCTTTGCCTATAACTAACCTTGGCAAGTGTGACATGATGTTATGGATAATCCTACATGCTTTAGTTTTGCATTTTATGAGCAAAGAACTACTGCTGCAGACTGCCTTGCACCTTTCTCATGCTGACAAGACGATACCAGGTCTTGCCTCTGTTTCCTTCTCTGCATGCAAACAGTAGATTGCAACATTTATTTAAATAGAACTAGATTTGGTTTATGAATCCCAGCAAATAGATGCAAAAGCCCACTAAACCAAAAGAAAAATAAGCTTCAATGAGTCAAATACATTATCTGGTTTTTCACAGTAAAGTTTGTCTTTCATTTAGATGTGAAAGTACTAAAAGCTTATTTGACTTCTAGAAATTGCCTGACTGGAATATTATGTGCACTTCAGTGAAGATGAAGATGCAGGAGAGTATTTTCATAGTCAAGAAGACTGTTAGCATTTCCAGTTCATCTCTTTCAGTCAGATATGTGACTTAGCTATCCTGAGCACTTCAAAAAGCTGTATGAGCTGAAAATTATCTTCTGTCAAGGTACCTGGGAAGGATTCTGTCTGCAATTATGTGAGTCAGAGTTTAGCTTTTAATTGGAGCGGGAGCAAGCTCTTTGTTTTATGCCATCTGTGCTGTAATTTCTTTCAAGCACAAGTGCTTTTAAATAGCTGAACTCCTTGATTATTTATTTATTTTATTAAATTAATAATTATGTTAATAACTTTGGCATTGCATTTACATTTGGTCAAAGACAGCTGTATTTCTCACACGAATAGTGTAGGAAGGGTAAATGTGGAGCACCCACTTAGTGTTGTGCTTACTCCACAGTGAGGTTACAAATCCTGTTTGGTTTGTAAAATGGTGTGAGCATCTTGGATGGTGAGTGTTGTAGAAAAGCAATTTTACTCTTGCCAGTGTACCTTCCGTAAAGTTCACCAATGGATAAACCTACTCTACAAAAACTGTGATTCATGTGGGAAGAATAGATGGGAAGAGACGGTGAGCATTAGTCTGCATGGTATATAATTCATGTGTGTAATCTGCTGGCCATTCACAATCTCACATATTTCCACTGCTAGGAGGAAATTACTCCTTTTTCAGTCCTGTGAAACAAACCCCTTAACATAGGCATCCATGCCACAGGATACAGACAGTCATATGGATCTCTCCTCTGTGCATATGCATATTACATCCAAAATGCACATGATCACTTTCACTGGAATGCACTCATGGGACAAATGTCACACTGTCCCTCTCTCTTCATACCATCAGGATTTTGGGGAAGAATAAACCACAGAGAAATGTTGTATAAAGAGTTCTTTGATACTTATCAAAATGTTGATGTAGATGTGGGTAACATTTGTTTAAGCCAAGCTTATTTTTTCCTGTATCCTTTCAATTCTAACACTTACATGTGAGAATGAAAGAAAAAAAATCAGATTAATGCATAAATCTGCTGTTGAATATATATCATGACAATCATTTTCTTATCTGCATATTGTGAGAATTGCAGCTTTCCTCTCCACTTGTGAATACTCTGATGGTTGCTAGGCACTGGTGTACATACAGCAGGATACATGTTGGACTGTTGACAGCCTGGTGTAATTTGGTGTAGGCCTTGCTCTTCTGAGCGTTGTGAACCTTGTGGCAGGTGACCTTGTCCAGCCGTGTGCATGAGCAGGTATTTCACTTAATTCATTTGATTGGATGTAGGACTCTTAAGAGGCTAACATGGGAAGAAACACTTTGTTGTTGGGTGCTTATTTCAGTGCCTGAGGCACCTTTATATTCAGAATTGTGTTTAGAAAAGAGAAAGGCACTACTGGTTCTGGATCACCAATAGAGAAGATAAACCTACACCTGATGCTGAGAAAATGCTACATTTGTGGTTCTTTAAATCTCTGAAGAAAACCACTACCCACCCCCAGGGTCTGAAAAATGTTAAAGTTGGCATTATGGTTGTCAGGTTTTGTACAGTACATGGAATGTTTGACTCCCAGCAATCTCAATCTGTCACATCACGGCTAACCAGCTCCTATCAGTGTGAGGCTCTAAAGTCATACTTCTTTAATTCCAAGAAGCCCTTTATGCCTCTGTATAATCTGCTCAAATATTCCAGAGGCAATTATGTACTGCATTATGGCAGTTTTACCTTACCACTTGAGTGCTGCACCTACCTTACAATGATCACCACCTGATTTATTTTCCCATAACACAGATTGCAGCCCCATTCATATTAGATTAACACCTTATTAGAGTCCTATTGTCTGTCCAGCAGATGTAGAAACAGATGTAAGATATGCCTCCCAGGTGAGCCAGCCAAGCACCATGAACCTGAGGTTGTAGGAGATGTCTAACTCAAATGCCACTCACAAATAAGCAAGGGATCAAATAGTCACCTGGAATGTGTCACTTGAGCTGGCAATCCTGTATCATTTGCCATAGTGCACGTGCTGCTGTTCTGGCTCTTGCTGTGTTGTGGTTATAGATACCTCATGCTGCTCCCAAGTGTGCACACAGCCAGTTAAAGCTGGCATTCCTATCAGTTGAGGAATGGTAACTCCCTACATGGAGGTACCTCAGTCCCTTGTCATAGGCCATCTTACTTAGAAGCAGAAATCAAATTTCAAATAGTCTCTTTTTAATATTCCCATCAAAAAAAGGCTGATATTCTGTGTTGCTACACAACTTTAAGCAATGTGGTCTCTTTATCTCAGTGGAAATGATGTGTGAGGGTTTTTTGAAAGGAAAATCTATAGATACATGCACCTAAGGAGGGCTAAGAACGTTATTTTACTTCCTTACAGTACTGATTTGTAAAATATTCTGTGTCGTATGACGTGGGACAGCCTTATGGACTGCTTACTGCTGTTGAGGTGAGGGATCAGACTTTCCTTTCCAGTAAGGCAGGAGGAAACTGGATAGAAAAGACAGATCTGCAAAGAGTAAACACAAACGCCAATGTAAGTCAAATATTGGTACCCCAGAACATCTGAAATTGATCCTCAAGAACAGTATTTTGTGCAGTTATACAGCATGCTTTCCAAAGTGCAGATAAATGTCAGACTTTTCAAGGGACAAAATACATTTGTGTATCATCCAGGTATCCAGAACTTCATATTCTAGTAGTGTCTGATCCATTATCAGACTCTCTTTCCATATCTATCTACTCATTTCCTAAACAGAGAAATTGTGAGACTAGCTCATACACCCCACCTGACCTTGTCAGGTATCAGGACCTGTAGCAATTTGATGCCATAGGATATTTTTATCAAAAATCACATAAGGCTCTTTAATTGTACCCAGAAATAGATAATCTAGCAATGCATTACATTTTTTCTGCAGTGAGTAGCGAGCATCCAACGTCCATCTGTCTCTTCCCGCCTCTTCAGCATCAGTCTGCATTTCCAATCCGGATTAATGAGAGGATTTTCTTACCCTCATGATGCAGGAGCACAAGGCATGGTCAGAGCTTACAATCTAAGTGACTATACATTGGAATATTAAATGGAGGAACTGTGATTGCTGGATTTCTTGCTTCACTGACAACAGGGTAACATTTATCTTCTAACATTTGAGAAGATTATTAATTAGCCTTTAAAATATTTAACATCTCACTTATCTGTGATCTTCTCTTTGGGGGACAAGGATTAAATGCCTAGAGGAGAAGTATGAAAATAGTGGAAAATACCAATCTGTCACAAACACAGCAGGGTAGTATTTTCTGGTATGCCTTTCCCCAGTAATTTGTAACCATTGTATAGAAAAGAATTGTATTGATTTCTGAAAGAATAGCCATTGCTTTAGTTAAAATCCTGTGTTGGTTTGATGCACAAGCTAAAGTTGCCCTCAGTCATCCTTAACTGGGGCCTGACCAATGTCTATATTTAATCTGACGTCAGAAAACAATTCAGATCACAAACAAGTTCTGAATACATCCAGCATGGACTGAGAAAGGGATTGAGAGAGAGGGGATGTCTGTTCTCTGCCTTTAAAACATCAATTAAAATAGATTCCAGATAGGCATCTGTCAGTGTTTTTATTAGCTGCTTCTGTTTCAGCATTCATCCTTTTAGGAGTGTTTACATGTAACATAGTAAATGTACAAATCTAAATCAAGCTTGTGTCAGCTAATCTGACTAGTTCAGCTGGTGCTGAGACAGACACTACAGTTGTTACACCTGTACAGAGTGACAGAAGTGCCACAGCACAGCAGAGGTTGTATTTCTGTAGCAGCACTTTCTCCTGCACTGCTGTGGTCTACATCATAGACCTAGGGAGTTCTGTCAAACACTCTTGCGGACAAATTCTTCTCATACTGGACCTACGTTCCTAATGTGTGTCCTCAAGGAGGCAACTTACTGGTAATTGCATCAAATATCATTTGATGCTGAAATTTATGAATGTGTTTAGAATAATTAGTCTCTTAGAGTTAAAATCTGTTACACTTTTGAAATTTGACATTTAATCTCATAGGACATTACAGGTGTAGGGTAAGAGGTATCATGGAGCTTGTCAAGGACTTGTGTTGCTGTACTTGTAAACAGTGATTTAAGAGGACAGGCTTTGATTTCAAATCTCTGAAAATAAGTGAACTTCTTTCTGTCCCACTGTGGGTACATATTAATAAAATAAGCTTGCCGTCTTTTCTTTCAGGGAAGATGTAAGCCCTTTAAAAGATTTTAATGTCATTGCTGTGTGGCTATTCCTGGCTTTGTGTGGTATTGATTGTTGGGTTTTTTTTACAGTGAACCTTGGGAGAGTTATTAGAGAGTTACTTAAGAGGAAGTATCTCTTTGAACTGGGGGACTGATGGTGATGTCCTCCTTCAGGTTTAGGGATTCCGGGCTGCAGAGGCAACATGCTAACTCGTGAAGCCTTGTTTGTTGGAAAGAATAATTACTGTTTTATTCCTTGGAAGATCCGCATACACGCTTGCACTACTAAACACGAATCAAGGCAATTGTTCGTTTTCACAAAACATGACAATAGCTATTAAATATCAACCGCTGCACTTGCCAAACGCCTGATGGCTGAATTACACGGCAGCTTCTCTCTCCCGTTCATTCCGGGTCCTCGTTCTGCTGACAGGCAGCCACTGGGCGCCTGGGGCCGCGAGGTGCTGCCGGAGCCGCTCGTGGCTGCACAGCTCCGCTCTCTGCTTTCTGCCTGATAACAAAGAATCTCCATTTTATTCACGTGAAAGGGCTTCTGAAGAGTTCGGGGCAAAAGAAGGGAGCGTGGCCTGCTCCGCTCTCACTAACGGCCACCACCCTGCGCGGGACCCGATCCCACGACCTCGGTGCTCAGGGAGGGGTGGGACTGAGGCCCCACCGATACTGGGCCCACCCCTGCAGGGCCTGGGCCCGGCCGCTCCCCTCAGCGCCTCGGGAAGGAGGGCTGAGGGCGACCGGAGGATGATCGGTGTGTGTTCCCTACCCGGGCGGACGGGACGCAGCGCGCCCCGGCGTTAACGGCTCCGTCGCCCCGCCGGGCGGGGGCGCGGGCAGAGGGGCGGGGCCGCTCCCTCCGGTTTCCCAGGGTGCACCGGGCGCGGTGGCTGTCTGGCCACGTCCCCGGGCCACGTCGCTCGGTGCCCGCTGAGCTTGCGCCATCTTCGCTCCCCGGCTCCGGGCTGCGCTACTGCCTCTGCCGCCGCCATGAACATCTTCCGTCTCACCGGGGACTTGTCCCACCTGGCGGCCATCATCATCTTGCTGCTCAAGATCTGGAAGAGCCGCTCCTGCGCGGGTGCGTGCGGAAGGCCGCTGGGCGGGAGAGGGGAGGGTGGCGGGACCAGCCGGGCAGCTTTGGGCCGCGGTGCTAGGAGGCATCCTCGCTGGGGGCTGGGCGAGATCGCCGCATTCTCGCCGCGACGAGGGGGTGCTGCGGTCTCGTCTGCCGCCCTTTAGGGACTGCTGCGTGAGGAGAGCTCGACTGCGTCAGTGGAGGGGCAGGGGGTAGTGCGGCGGGGTCTCGCCTGCCCCACTTGGCCCAAGGGGCGGCCGTGGTGGAGAGAGATGGGAAAAGGGGGATTGTGCCCTCTGAAGCACCCTCTGAAGAGCCCCGGGGCGAGAAAGCAGAGCTCGCCCCGGGCAGGTGAAAAGGGACGATCGCTCACTGTAGAGAAGAGGGGAGTCAGCTCTTGTCCTGACCGACCTCCCTCTTAACTCGGCCTCCCCCAGAGCCAGGGTGTGGGGAAACGGGCGGGCAGCCGGGAGGAGGAAAGGGGAGCCGCATCCCTCTCTCCGAGGTTGGGGCTGTACTCGTGGGAGCCGCGATTCCATTAAAGGTTGCCATTATTTGTACTTCGATCCCCGAGCACCGCCACCTCGGCTGTCCCCGGGAGGGTCGCCCCTTCCTTATGTAACTGCCCGGTGGCGAGCGAATGAATGGGGAGGCAGGTTTGGAGGAGGGGAGGAGGGAGGAATGCATCCCCCGCGGGGCGGGCAGCCTCCCTCCCTTCCCCGCGCCGGGCCGCTATCGGGAAAGGAGATGGAGCTTGTTTTCTCGCCTTCCCTGACAGCGCACAGCCTTCCGCCTGCCTGTTTGCAGGGCAGCTCTAAGCGCCGTTTTGGTGCAGCGTTGGGAGTACTGACTTGCAGTTTGCAGATCCTGAAGTTTCCCTCGTTCCCTCCCTTTCCCTCCACGCACTGGTTTGCATTTGCGGCCGATTAAGTGGCCCGCTTCTTGCCTTTTGTTTTCTCCTTTCGCTGAGGTAAGAATTAAACTGTGGTTCATGCCGGTTTTAAGGTTGCAGTGATGTTTTCCTCTTGGCATGACCAGCTGCAGCAGGAAGCTAGCAGAGCGATTCCTAGCCGGGGTGAATAGGCTTTCAGTCGAGATCCTGGCCTGGTCTGACGTGGCAGCGGGAGAGGTGTGGCGGGGTGGGAGCTGGGTCCCGGCCGCCCTCCGGGCTGAGCGCCGGGAGAAACCCCCTCCTGCGGCTCCTCTGCCAGCTCGGGTGGGAAACGCTGCTGCTTCCTCCCATGTTCTGTACGCGCTTGCTCCAATTCCCTGTGATGTGGTTTGCCTTTTCTCTCCTAATATACGGTGTGGTGGTTGGAGGGAATTGCAAGCAGTTCTTCTAACTGCAGCATGGCTGGTTTCTTTCATAAAACTAGCAGCTGCTGTAAGTCAAACCGGTCTGTCAGTGCTCTGGGTATTACCTGGACCCAGGGCATCTACACTGGAAATAGAATTTTTTTTCTGTGGACTGGGGTTTGACTCTGAGTTTGGCTTTGCCTTCTCTCTAGTGATCTTCATTAGTAGAAATCTGCTTCGTTAGCTGAAATCAGCTTGCCACGTGTTGACATGAGCTATCATTCAAATACTGTGTTAATGCTGTTGATCAGATGTATCTGTAAATTACTCAGTTAAGAGTGTGAAGAATTGGTTTAAGCTGTGATCTGAAAGAACTGAGAAAGGGGAAATAAAAGAAATTTGCACTACAGGTAAGAGGAAGCACAGGTTTTGCATGTTTCGCGTCTGGGTGATTTTTGCTAATCACTTGATAGCACAAAAGAAAAAATAAAGTGAACTGATAGCTTTGGGTTTAAGCACACATAAAGTAAAAACTGTTCTTCACAGACGAGTTCAAGCAAATGACTCCATGGTCTGAATGCAGTGGTAGCACAGAACTATTGTTTCTGAGGTCATGAAGCATAAGAACTCCTTCCTCATGAACCTTCCTGGCTCAAGGTCTAGTGCATCAAGAATTGTCTGGCTCTGGGAGGAGAGCTATTCTGTAGAGTTCTGTCCTCTGTCTTCCTTAAGAAGTGCAGTCAAGATTACCAACAAAACAGAGTTAATGATCTAAAAACCAAGTATCTCATGCTGTCTGAAGAGAAAATGAGGAATTCTAGTGCAAGGCTAAAATTCAAGTAGGATTTTAGCCAAGAGATTCTTAAGTGACCTTTGGACGTGAGTTTTTTTTGCACAATACAGTACAATGTAATCTAGTCCCATCTTTCTGCTTAAAAAGTGCTCTGATGTTGTTTTCCTCAAGTGAGGATCCCTGTTGTTAGGGATTTATTCATAAGAAATTAATTATATCAGAATAGGGATTTATTCATAAGAAATTATACCAATAGTTGTCTTTGGTACTGCATTCTCCAACACAGAAGGGTAAATGGGCCACTATTATCTAAGGCACTCAGCTCTTGTCTTCACCTAATTGGCCAGTGTCCCTGAACACAAATACACATTCATGGACCCTGTCAGTAGAAAATGTCTCTTTAATTTGCCAGAGGCAAATAAACCCTGAAACAGGAATGTGTTTCTCTAAGATTGTTCTTTAGGGTCTTCCATTTTACTTCTGTGAGATTAGTGTCTGAGACCTGACAAGTTTGTCTAGAATGAGAAGAGCCTCTCAGAACATGAAATTTTATTTCTGGGGCTTGATCCTCTTTCCTTGTAGTGGTTTGTTGTCATTGGCTGTGGTTTCTACTAATAAAACTTCATAAATACGTAGTGGCATAAAGTATGTCTGTAATGCCATACACAATAACAACCACCCCATAAGAGTTACCAGTTGAGCAGCTGCTAAATGCCTGCCGTTGTTGGGCCTTCTGTGATTCCTCTACATTGCATGTTAGAGCAGTTAATATGTTAAACAAACACATGTACCTCATGCTTATTGGTGACTAAAGAAATGCGGGTAAGCCAGACAGCTGCTGCTCTCAACTGCACTTCTGAAGCAGTAGCTTAGAAAATAAATAAAGGCTTCTAACCGATTGCTGAGCTGTAGGCTGTGATCCATGACGAGCTGGCAAACCACATGGTGCCGAGTCCTCTCTTCTGGTTGCATCTGTGTGTGTCTGAGGCCTTTGTTCCAAGAGGAGCTTAGAGGCCTGTAAAAACAGCTGAAACGAGAGGGAGACAGCTTGTGTACCTCTGCTGCAACCTGCTGTTTTCTGAAGACACATCAGTCCCTGCTTTTTTTTTCCTGAGGAAGTCACTCCTGTAACTGAGGAACATAGGTGAGGCTAGGATAATCTGCATTATGAAGCACCCTGTTTTCAGTGTTTGACAAACTTCCCCCCTCCCCCCCCTTAATTTAGTCAATATGTTAAAAAGAGAACAAGGGGAAAGCAAATCAAGGCATGATTTCAGAGCTGGCAGGGAAGCAATTTTTTGCATGACTAGTTTGAGTTTCTAGATTTAGAGTTTGGCAAAATGTTTGTCACTCCAAATAACAGCTCAAAAATAATTACTAGGAGCTGTGGAGAATATAGCAGGTAACTCCACTATTGACTTTGTGTCATAATTAGGAAATTCATGAGACCTGAAGAATCTTGTGCTTTCCAGCGTTGTCATGTTCAGACTGCATTTTCTAACGCATTCCAAGTCAAATTAGATTGTTCACACTCTGAATTACTGCCTGAAAATTGATTTGCTTTTCGTAATGTCATTTGTCAAGGGATAAAGGTGACCTGCAGTTGCAGGGCTGTCAAATTATATGCTTAATACTCTAAAAGAAGTAGCATGGATAGTAAATATGTAATACTTTTGCTAGGGAATGTAGTTTCTCTCTTACAGTTTTGTTTATGTATCTGCTATGGACCTGATCATATGCTGTGTTGAAGACTTTAGGCCCTACTTAGCCAGAGATTGTTGCCAATTTGTCTGTATCTCCTCAAAAAATGCTGCTTTAGGTAGCTTGGGAATTTCTTCTCTCACTCTTTGAAGGCAAATTTTGCCTTTCTCAGTTGGTAAATAAAATCAGCCCAGCTCTAAACACAAATTTAATTGTTTCTAATTGTAAGTACAGAATTTGTATTGTTAGTACTTCAGTGGCAGAACTAAAGAACTTGTGGGTCTCTGGCTGATGTGGACTTCAATACTGTACAAAGCTACTTATTTTAAAGTCTGTGAAGTCTCCATGACAAAGCATGGACTGATTTTTTTTCCTTTGGAAAACTTCTGTTTGTAGATGTTGTGGTTATGACATGCAGTTCACAGTAGGTAGTGCACATGTTTCACAGTCAGGCTAACTGCTGCTGCCTACTGCTCTTCCCCTAGCTCTGAATAGCACAAGTTAGATGAGAAAGTATTATGAGTTCAGCTCTGCTGACCTCCTTGGCTCTGAAAATCAGCTGAGCTTTTGAATTAAAGTTTCATGCTCGTGCTTTTAACCAAGCTAAGTGCAGGAGTTGAAGGAGTCTTTCCATGAATAGGAATGAAACAAAAATGAGATATTTGACTCCTTGAAACTTGAACCCAGAGCCTGGGAAAAAGAAACAGAAAATGTGTTTATGCAGATCAAGAGCTCAGTAATGTTTGTGGGAGTAAAAGGAAAGGGAGAAGGACGAGAATGAGAGCAGTCTCAGTATGCTGCAGTTCCTAGCTGCAAGGCGAGTGCTGTGGCAGTATTTATGCCTTTCCTGAAGTACTGAAACGTGTCCCATTTACCCAGCAGTGTTTACCTGGTTCCCGCCCCTGCTTTTGGTGTGGTATGGATCTTGCTCTCTCCTAGTTTTCCTGTTTCCCTGTAGGTCTTTGGATTAAATTTTGCTAATCTTAGCCTACCTAATGTGAGCATTAGTTTCAATGTGGCTTTAGGGTGTGTTTCAAGAACATTTGACTGTTCTGAAAATCAATAATTGAGTGTAAATACTGGAAGTTGTAGTAAAACTTACAGCTTTTGAGTTGTGGAGGGAAGGTGAAGCTGGCAATGGCTCAGAGGAATTTGTCAAGTATATTACTTGTATTTATGTGATGATACTCTCAGATCCAAATTTATAGCCATTATCAATAATTAGTGTCTTGGGAATTTTTTTTTTGCTGTTCACAGTTACATAAGATAATGCTAAATAATTTAATGTAGTTACATCCTGTGGTGTGATGCTGGACTGTAATCTGTGCAGGTAGATTTCTTTGTCCTGTGGGTTCTGACCTTAGGACAGTGTTTCTTGCTGGGAGCTTTTATTGGCCTGAGAGAGGTGTAATGTCAGCAAGCACACCAGGGATGCAGCTGAGAGAGCCTGCTGCTGCACTTGCAATGTCGTTCTACTCCAAGAAGTGTCAAATAATGTTGTTTGGTTTTTTCCCCCTAATCTTTGGGAAGTGTTTTGCTTTTGTTTGGGGGCGGGGGGTGTGAGGTGGTGTTGGTAGCATGGCTTTTTTTTAATACATGCAGATTTTGGGTTATGGTTTTACAGTCTGTATAACTGTAGGGTTTGAGGCATTTGCTGTTTCCTGTACTGCAGGTGGGTTGTTCTGCAGGTGGTGCTTTAGACTCACCTTGTAGACGTTTCACTCATGAAAGCTGCAAACAAAACCCTTTTTGATTGTTTCAGCCATTCCTGTACTTAACTGCCCCAGATGAAGGGACTTTATACATACTCAATGTGTTTCTTAAGCCAGAGTGACAAGGCAGCTGGTAGCCATAGCAGATAGCCTTCCTTCTAATTGCTTTATGGCACTGTTAATAAAAGCCTTTCTCGGCAATATCTCTGTGTAAAGGGACAAGGATTTTTCAGCCTTCCATCTTAACCCTGTCACAGATGATTTTTTTTTTTTCCCCCCTCTTGTCTTTTGAACCTTATTTCCATGCTTAGCTGAACAGATTCAAATATTTTCACCCTGGATGACTGAAAACAAAAATAATTGGAATAACAAGAGAGAGGCACAGGCTAGGTTGTTTTGTCCCCCCACTGTGACACACCACCACATCAGTATTACAGAGCAATGCTTCACCTCGGTTTTCAGCAGCTTTTAGTGACTGGTTGTGCAAAGCTTTTATGCTTCTAACTCTACTTTAGTGGCTGAAGTTAAATACAAATGTTTTGATGTTGGTCCTTCAGCCTAAAATCAGAAGTTACTTTGAAAATGCAATGTAGCTGTCTGTCATTTTAGCTCACTTCTCTCCTTTTGAACTTTGTTACAGTACATAGTAGTATCTGCTTTTGTCTGTTCCACATTTTTTCTTTCCCCTACTGTGATGTCAGTTAAGTTTCTGAATTGAATTGCCTTACATTTTGAAATCAATTTATTCCTCTAAAATCATGTTGTTGGTGCTACATACTATGTGATTATCACTGGATCTGTAGTATCTATTGCCCTTGTACCTTTCCAGCTGCTCAGCACCTAAAGAATGTGCAGACAGCACTCTTCAGAATTGAAAGCTAATGCAGCCTTGCTGCAGAGTGCCCAATGATAGTGCAGAACATATAGTGTAATCTGCAAAAATACCACTAGCAAGCTATGTTCTATGAGTAATTTCTGAATCTTGTGCAGTGCTAACACTTGGCAATGCAGGGGTACTTGACTACTACTGAGCTACATGAACTTACAGCTCTCCTTGTACAGCTTGAATTTTTGTTCTGATTTTGTAATCAGCTTCCTTAGAAATTAAAGATATGGCCTTTCTCATCCTTAGCATCAAGTGTTTTGAAGCACATCATCACTTTTTGAATAATTAATTATTTCCTTTATCACTTTAGGTATTTCTGGGAAAAGCCAGCTTCTGTTTGCAGTGGTCTTCACTACCCGTTATCTGGACCTCTTCACTTCATTCATTTCATTGTATAACACATCTATGAAGGTAGAGTATGCTGCTGAGTTAGAAAAGCTAGTAATGTTGCATGCAGAGTGGGTAATCTAATTAATAAAAAGCCTCTTTAAATGGCTCACTGCACAGTTATTGCAGAACAAATTCTAGACAGGTTTTGGATAAAGAGTGTGGAAAATGGACTTAAAACCCTGCTTTTTTTCCCCTACGCTTTACATGCAGGGTTGAAAAACTGTCTGCATGGTGACACTGACATTTAGAACAAACACCATTTTGGTTACTGAAAATAAAAGCTTTGGGGGGAAATGGTTGAAATACATTTTGTTTCTCAACTGAGATGTTAGAGCCTAAGTAAACCTCTTTTTATCCACTACAAGGTAAATTAGTATTCAGAATGCTTTGCCAGAATGGCAGCTAGTGTCTGGTCAGAGGCTGATCGAAAGTTGACAGGAGAACGCTTTCAGGAATGTAGATTCCATCAGATTATACCCCATTCACTGCCCACCCAATGTCAGCAAGCCCAAACTTGGTTTCTCTGTTTCTTAATCCTGCAATTTCTGGTGCTGAGTACAAGAAAATAAAGCAGTAGACTGGAAGAGTGCAGTATGTTTGTGGCACCAGTATGAATTAATGCACTTGTGGCACTGGAGCAGACACCTGTTCAATCCAGTTCCTTGTTTCTTGGATTTTCTTGATGCTCTTCAATTTTATTTTAAAGGGTAGTAGTATATCTTTGCCAAGAGGAAAGACTAGATAATCAATACTGCAAAATTTACTGAAGAATACTGTCAAAATAAAATTGCAGCTCTTCAACCCACTCACGCTATTGTCTTTTACCAAGTCAAATGTGCATGTTTAATCTTTAATGTTAACAGTCTAGATAATCTGTGTATTAAGTAGAATATTCTTGAATCACAAGCTTTTTTTAGTTCTGAGAATACTGGCATTCTTGGTTGGAAGCACTAAAGGAGCAGCTAGAGATTTTTGCAGTTTATTCATTGGTTGTGGTTCAAGGTCTGCTCTGCAGCCCTCCTACCCAAAGAAGGAATGAATATGGGAAATGACACTTGTGATCCTCAGTTGCATACTGAACTGTCCAGTGTTGAAGGAGTGGTCCTCTGTTCAAATCCAGCGTTTGCTTGCAAAATGGAAGCCTGTTACAAGGTTTAAAGGTTACTGCATAGAGAGACTGTTTGATATAGTTGTCTTATCAGTCCTGTATCATGATACAAATGATCTTACCCAGAGCATAGCTGCACAAACTTCCTAACCTCAGAAAAATGCTGTAATTGGTAGCAAAACCCCATTAATTTCTTTAGAGTTAATATTTCCTTCTATGTTTTTAAAGAAATATTAAATTACAGTTGCCAACACTGTATTTGTCTGGTGGTGATCATCAGTTACTGAGGAAAATGAGTTTCTCCTGTGTTCCAGGAATATATACAGAAGTACACACACAGACACTGTCCACCTTTCTTAAAGACCTGCAGACAGTAATTTTTGTGATTTGCAGTATCTTGGTTTCTTTTTCATGGTACCTGTATCTGAGTGTTGGATGCATTTCTGCTCTGCAGTCATTTTTCTGCCATTGTTTTATTTTGGTATCTTTAAAAGGTAAAAGTTTTTGAGTGTCCAGAACCACACTGTAGTTCTTTACTAAGGAGATGAGGTTTAGTCACACTTTCTTAGTGTCTTCTATGACCACACCAGTTGGAATTAGTTTAGACTTGTAGTAGGATTTCCCTGTATGTGATATACCATCCTGTGGTGCTTTCTCCTCAGTCAGCCAAACTGCTAGTGTAGTGGAGAGTCTTTGGTTTCTGAGCTCCTGAGTATAGTATTTGCAGCATTTTTTTTATCTGTGAGCAGTACTTCTAATGATGAGTACCATCTGCAAACAGTGGGGTTTTAGTCTGTTACTTTTCAGTTGTAACGAAGCTAGCTTTAGTGCTGAAAGTGGTTTGCAGTATTTAATCCTTATGATGAAACTGAGGCATAACCTGAACTATTTGTCTAGTCTCTACTGTACTGTGTTGTCTCCAGGACAATGTGAGCTCTGTCCTGATGATGGTGGACTGACCTTTACAAAGTCACGTATTCTCTCTCACTCTGTTTTCTCTTCTGCAAAATAAGCCTATTTGCCTATTCTAATTGTTAGGGCACAGTAGATTCCATACCTCTTCCCCATGGAAGTGTTAGTGTTAGAAATAAGGTGAAATAGAAACTGAGCTGTGGCTGAGTGCTTCTAGCACTCTGTTAGTTCTGCAGTTTCTGTGGTTGGTGGGGAACATTGGCCACTTGCCACCATTTGCCACTTCTCATATTTTAGAGATGTTTAAAGGTTGAAATCAGATTGACTAATTTGTGGTATGTTAAATGACTGAGTCAGGATGGGGCTTATTGAATAGGGTTTTAATTGCTACATGAGCCACAACACTCCCAGGCTTTTTGAATGTTAGCAGACTCCTTCCATCATTATTGCATGTATGCACTTGCACATTTTTCAGGTAAATGATTTAGGCCAGTGCTTCCCCTGCAGCAGCAGAAGGGCTTAGTCCTTCTCCAGACTTTGGACAGTCACTTCAACCTGAGGCAAGGTGATGCTTTTAAAGTAACAAAACCAGTAGAGCCCAGAGTCACTGGTTTTGAATTATTACTCAGCTGAGAAGTTAAATACCACCATGTAGCCTGGAATTGCACAAGCATGTGAGCAAACAGTGCAAACAACTAAAAAAAGACAGTGCTTGTTCCCCTTAGTGTGTGGGAGTGTTTGTTTGGTGAGTTTGAGCTAATCCTGTAACCTCTGTGCTTTGTGTTTTCATTCTTTGCTCTTTAGCTTATCTACATTGCTTGCTCGTATGCCACTGTGTACCTGATCTACATGAAATTTAAGGCCACCTATGATGGAAACCATGACACATTCAGAGTGGAGTTTCTGATAGTTCCTGTTGGTGGACTCTCATTTCTTGTCAATCATGACTTCTCTCCCCTGGAGGTGAGTTGATTGTGGACAGAAGGTTATGTACTTCTTTCTCTAAAATATTCAGAACATGAAGATAAGCATTTAGGGCTGATTGAAGAATGCTCAAGATGTCTGTGTTCAGTAGGTTCAAGCTAATCCTGTTTATGCATCTTTACAGGGTAGACTTCTATGCAAATTTAAGGCCCTTCAGGAGACTGGCATTATTATCAGCATTGATTATTTTATCAGGCAGAAGGCTGTCTTTTTCCCAGCATACCCTGATGGTTGTATTAATGCAGAAGTGTCCTTCCTTTTGTGTTTGTTAAAATGCCCCAGAATGCAGTTTGTGAATAGCTGGTGCCACCTGGTGAAAACAAAAGGGAATGAAAATACTTCTTAAGTTTACAGAATGGCAGAGGACCTGCAGAGTGTTAGAAAGAATGGCATTGTGTTTGAAATCCAGCTCTGTGTTTTCCTGTCAGAAGAAAAAATAACAACATTTCATTGTAGAGAGTTCAGACAGGCAATTTTCCCACAAAAGAAAGAATAACTTTAGATGCTTGTTTGAAGTGTACTGAACTTGTTATATGGTTTTATAGCTCAGTTTTCTATTTGAGTTTTCAAGTTTTTAATTAGAGTGGGAAAGAATTTTAATTGCAGCACTTTGAGGCATTATTCTAAATTTTGTTCTGCTTTAAGCCACAAAGTTGGAGCAACATGGAAAGAAAGGATTTCATCTTACCTGCACCTTTTCACAGCACCATTTCTGCTAGGTGTATTTCATGCTGAAGGTGTAATCATCCTGAACTGATGGATGCACATGAGATTACTCAGGAGTAAGCATGCCAGCTCAGCAGATAGCTGGTTTGGAGAGCCTGCTCTCTGCCAAGAGTTCCCTCCTACCATCTTGTGGTTGGTTATGAAGCTCACGCTTAGTTTTTCCTGCTGGATGAGGCCTGGAGCAGCAGAATCTAGTTGTGAGGCATCCCTGCCCGTGGCAGGGAGGATGGAGCAGATGATCTCTGAGGTCCCTTCCAACCTAAGCCATTCTGTGATTCATAATGTTTTAGAGTGAAAAGTCAAGGCAAATGCCTTATGTGCTTCTGTTACCAGTAGGACAGCTGAATATACCTGTGGGTTGTTTTGTCTGTTATTTCCTTTCAGATACTGTGGACCTTCTCCATCTATCTTGAATCGGTTGCTATTCTCCCTCAACTTTTTATGATCAGCAAAACTGGGGAAGCAGAGACCATCACTACTCACTATCTTTTCTTTTTGGGTCTGTACCGTGCCTTGTACTTAGTCAACTGGATTTGGCGCTACTATTTTGAGGGATTTTTTGACCTCATAGCTGTTGTTGCTGGTGTGGTCCAGACTGTTCTTTACTGTGACTTCTTCTATTTGTATGTTACAAAAGGTAAGTAACATCGTAACTTCCAGCTTCACGTTGGGGAATGTAGCAGCTAATGCCTGTTACATTGATGTTACCAGGTGGTTAATTCTGGGTGCAGATTATCACTGGAATCTGCTTGATAAATCCATCAAGTACACTTCCTGCTAGTGCAGGGCATTTCTGAGGGCTGGTTTTGGGCGTGGATAGACTATAAGTGCATAAGTTGCCTGATTAACTTAATTGATGTTTAAGATAAATGTGGTAAATAGGTGTTGCTGTCGACTTGCATTGATGAGTATGATCCTAGTGCTTCTCCTGACAGCACACATGGTTTTGTGTGGATTCCATGCTTACAGACACCTTTCTCAGTGTTTTAAATAGCTTAAAAGGCCGAAGGACTTTGGGTGTTGTGGTGGGTTGAAATTCCCCCTCTCAACATTAACTTTGCCAGACCCTAGGTGTTTACGCAGCTCATTGCTGATGAGTGCATTTGCAGTTCTGCCTTTACTCACATTGCAGCTTCCATCATGTAACTACAAGAGTCATTGCTCTGTAAGAAACTGTAGTCATAGGCTGGAATGATCTGTGGGGATGAAAAGTGAGAATTCAGGGTGCCATGAGAGGGCAGGATTGGAATGGTTGTCAAATCCTGTCTGTTTTACCCAGGATGTGTGGAAGAGAGGGAGAGGGGCAAGCTTGAAAGGGCTGCCTGCAGGGCACCCGTTTTGTAACAGAGTGACTGCATGACAGGTTTTCATAGTATCATAGTATCATTCAGGGTTGGAAGGGACCACAAGGATCAACTAGTTCCAACCCCCCTGCCATGGGCAGGGACACCCCACACTAGATCAGGCTGGCCAGAGCCTCATCCAGCCTGGGCTTAAACACCTCCAGGGACGGGGCCTCAACCACCTCCCTGGACAACCCATTCCAGGGCTTCACCACTCTCATGGTGAAGAACCTCCTCCTCACATCCAGCCTGAATCTCCCCACCTCCAGCTTCATTCCATTCCCCCTAGTCCTATCACTACCTGAGATCCTGAGAAGTCCTTCCCCAGCCTTCCTGTAGGCCCCCTTCTTTGAAGCATGAAGTCTGTACTTTCAACTCGCATCTTTGTTTTGCTAACTGTTTTCTTTTCCTCCTTTTCCTTACAGTACTCAAGGGAAAGAAGCTCAGTTTGCCAGCGTAAGTGCCAAAAAAACCCATCACCAGCATCTGTCCTTTTGGATGCTTGGACAGAACAATCCTTATCACAAGCAAAGGCGAAGATGCTTGAGACAGAAAGTCAGAAACACAGCTCTTTATAGCGCAGGTAGTCATCAGCGGCTCTGTAAGAACGGAGGAAAAAACAACCAGCAGATTTCTGTTTGATGCATCTTGCCTTTATCTTTTTTATTACTATGTATAAAGATTTTTTACATAAAGAAACTGATACTGTATTAATAAATTCAGTGTATGGTTTCAATTGGAATAGTTCCAAAAGTGAGATTTTTGTGAGATTGTTTATGACCAGGAACAAGTGCAAACTTTTTGGTTTTTATTTTATTTTCAAGATTTTCTTTGAAATGACTGATAACTTTTTTTTTTCCCCCTCCCAAGTGCACAGATATGTGCATCCTTGATGGATGGTAGTCATCTGTTCTTTCCCTTTTTTGATTCAGTTTTCATTCCACTATATTTATTTTATTGTTTTTTTTTTCCAAAAGGTGAATATATGTCAACTCTCAATCTGAAACCACCGCTGTTTGATGTGTTGTGCTGGTACCCAGTCTTTGTGCCATCTGCTGACATGGAGTTCCTTAGTTACAACATGTACGTTGGTGCCAGAAGGGGAA
The DNA here is from genome assembly GCF_026170545.1 of Melanerpes formicivorus. Taxonomy (NCBI): domain Eukaryota; kingdom Metazoa; phylum Chordata; class Aves; order Piciformes; family Picidae; genus Melanerpes; species Melanerpes formicivorus. The sequence goes on along the minus strand of NW_027142366.1, from coordinate 7,736,451 downwards.
CGGTCGCGTTCTGTAGCCGTTCCCCTTCTCAAACAGGCAGACAGCAAGCACACAGTCAGGAAATCTCTTGAGGCTGCAAGGATGGGCCCTTCCCTATTTTGGCATGGTGTTTGGGAAGGTCATCCCAATAACGAAAGCACTTGGCGGTGCAGGTCATGAAGGGGAAAGGGACGCGGTTGTGGTGCTCCATGGTGAATGTTTGTGGCTGTATATTTTTTTTCCTTAGGGAAAAGAAGGTTAAATATCTTGGATGTACAGCCCTGCTGCCCATTGCAGAAATGGGAAACTTGCAAGTTGTTGATTACAGTAATCTGTAGGTGATCATTTTAAACAATATCTACTTTTCCTTTCTAATGACTGCTTTATAAGCAACTTCCATGTTCAGCTTCAAGTGGTTTTTGATGTCACTTTTGGACAATTAATTTTTTTTTTTTTTATAAACTTCTCAATCAACAGCACCAGTTACCATTCTTTATCCTTTAAATGATTCCCTTTTTTTACTGAGCTGTTGCATGATTTATCCTGTGTTACCATCCTCAATAAACACTTTATGAAATGGTGAAAATGTTGGGCTTTCCTTTTTTTCCATGAATTAAAGCTTTCTGGTAGCCTGAGACCAGCTGCAAAGTCGTAGTAAGGATGAATTGCTTAGTGGCATTGTTTGCTTTATTGAAATATGAAGTTATTAATGCTGTACGGGGCATTATCACTGAGTGAAGCAATGGTAACTTAGTTCTGCTTGTTTTCTAAGAGCTCGGTCTCCAGCCTAGTGCTGGTCTAGGTTTGGTGCTCTGTTAGTGGTTATAGCTCTTGGGGATCTGGGTAGGTTGTTTGCTTTCCTGTTGTCAGCTTTTTCTTCAGTACAGCTGCAAAGTGTCCCTATAGGCTGCGCTGTCCTGCTGAGCACAGGGGCCTGTGGGAGAAGGCAGGAGGGCTGCCGTAGCGCCGCCCAGCTCCAGCGTGCTAACTGCCCATGTGCTGCCGCACCTGTTAGCGGCTTTGCTGGTTTCTGGTGCCCACTGGTGACCTATGAGAGCTGCAATGGATGGCATCCCTCAGCATACCAAGAGCAGGCCGGATGGGGCGTTGGGACACGCAGGCGCCTGGAACTAGGTTTGTTCTTTACCCCTGAACCGCCTTGTGTTCACCGCTCCCCGCTTGGAGCGCGACGGGGTGAGGGGAGGTGTGACGTCCGCTCTGCGCATGCGCTCCGGGCGGGGCGGGCTTCTCGTGCCCGGGTGATTGGCCCTGTCCCGCCGTCTGCGGGCGGGGGAGGGGCGGGGCCACTCGGCGCGGGTGCGGCTCGGCGGAGTCGCGGAGGAGGAAATGTCCGCGGGGCTCCGTGGGGCGCCGCGTTTACGTCATGACGTGCCGGCGCCGTGACGTGGTGCGGCGCGTGCCCGCAGGCGGGCGCTGTGGCCTGCGGCAGCGGAAGGGCGGCGCGCAGGTGCTCGAGCGTCCGTGACAGAGCGGCCGCAGCGGCGCGGCCCGCAGGATGCCGGGGCTGGTGGTGTTCGGCAGGCGCTGGGCAATCGGCAGCGACGACTTCGTCCTCCCGGGGGCTTTTGAGCTCTTCGTCAGGCTGGTGTGGTAAGGCGGCCCGGGGGACCGAAACCTCCGCGTCTGTGGGGACGGGGCAGTCCGATGCTGCCGCTTGACCTGGGGCTCGTTTCCTGACACGGCTACGGCTGGCCGCCGGCTTCTGTGGCTGGCAGGTGAAATGCACGGCCGCCGGCGGCCGGCTGGCGTGCCTGGCGGCGGCGTTGCCGCTTTCGTCTGAGGCGTTGCATGGCTGGGGAGAAAAGCGGCAGGTTTGTAATTAGAACCCCTTGAGTTACATAATCACACGGCGGAATGTGCCTGCGCTGTCTCCTCTACGCACGGAACCATAATCACCTGCTTGTGTTTAATCGCCGACTGATGCCTCCTTTGTTTAGATCAGCCAAGGTTCGTTGGGATCTGTGAAAAGGAGTAGCATCACACAGGGAGTCCGTGGCTCGGTCTGCGAGCGACTGTGGGCTGATTACTGCTGTGTCACTTCACTCTGACGGATTCTTTACGCGAACGCTCCCTTTGTAGTAATCTTTGTGGGATACTTTCATTAGATGAAAACTCAGCCACTCTGACAGGAATTTAGGCGATCGCTTTGCGTTACACACTTTTCCCTTCCTTCTGTAACTTTTCTTATCTCGCTTTCCTGTAGGTGGATTGGAATTCTTGCCCTTTACACAGTTCACAAGGGGCAGTTTAACTGTCCTGGGGGAGGATTACTGCACAGCTACTTGCTTGTCCTCCTCATTCTCCTGGCTTCTATAATATGTGCGTTATCTGCTCTTGTATACGTCAGTATGCAAGGTAAATGCTTCATATTTTCATATTTTATATCTGTCTAGTAGTATTTTAATGTGTATGTTCATTTAATCTGGAGTGAACATTAAAAGGATGCAGAAGAATTCAAGTGCTTTGCTGGTCGTCAAATCCAAGGAACTGTCAGCATTAACACATGTGCTTTAAGAGAATGACTTCACTTAGTCAGGAACCTAAGATGATAAATGGGCACTGTAGCTTAATGCAGCTAATGGTGACATGCCAGTTGCCATCAGAGCATCCTGAAAACGTCCTCCTGTGCTCACCACTCATACATGACCTCGGGGAACTCTGCTCAGCCACTCTGACAGGAATCAAGGGGAATTCATCCAAAATCAGTTTCCCATCTAAAAAATCACAGAGTTGTCAGGATTGGAAGGGACCTCAAAGACCATCCAGTTCCAACCCCCCTGCCATGGGCAGGGACACCTCACACTAGATCAGATTGCTCAGAGCCCCATACAGCCTGGCCTTGAAAACTTCCAGGGATGAGGCTTCCATCACCTCCCTGGGCAACATGTTCCAGTGTTTCACCACCCTCATGGTGAAGAACTTTTTTTCTAACATCCATTCTGAATCTACCTATTTCTGGTTTTGCTCCATTCCCCCTAGTCCTGCTCGACTAGCCAACACCCTAAAAAGTCCCTCCCCAGCTTTCTTGTAGGCCCCCTTCAGAGACTGGAAGGCCACAAAAAAGTCTCCTCCAAGCCATGTTAGCTTTGTTTTGCATAGGAAAATTTATTCCTGTCTTTTGAAAGTTCTTCAGCTGCAGTGGGTTGTTTGGGAAGAAACACACATAGGATCCATATAAATGTCATAGCAAAACTAATGCAGTAAGTACTGTTACACAGGACAGGACTTGCAGCTTGTAGTGAATGGCTAAACAGAAATAAGGACACCAATGCAACTCCTAATCACTTGTTGAAAGGGTTCACTTTGGATTAAAAATGCTAGGAAAGCTTTATTTCTGGTGAGGCATCTCTACTACCTGAAGGGTGGTTGTAGCCAGGAGGGGGTTGGTCTCTTCTCCCAGGCAACCAGCACCAGAACAAGAGGACACAGTCCCAAGCTGCACCAGGGGAAGTTTAGGCTCGAGGTGAGGCAAAAGTTCTTCACTGAGAGAGTCATTAGCTATTGGAATGGGCTGCCCAGGGAGGTGGTGGAGTCACCATCCCAGTTGCCAGTGGTGAATCTCACTGGAGAACTCATTCACTGGCTTGTGGTGCTGGAAGAGGAGAGGAGTTGTTCTCAGGAACCACAGTTCCACCTGGTTGTGTCTGTGCTAGCAGCCATGCTGCTGCAGTGTAGGCTGGATCTTGGCAATGGGAGTAAGGGACCAGCGGATCAAGGGCTTTCTAAAAGGAGCTCTGTCACTGGGTGCAAACCACAGCTTTGTAGCTGGGGCAAAGCTTCCAAAGTTGTTTTCCTTCTTCAGTGTCTTAAACCTTTACAAATCATCCTTCCTACGCATGAGCACAGACACCTCACTACCTCATTGCACTGCCATCAGCAAACTGGCTTAAGGAGCCGAGCTGGCCAAACATTACTCTTCTTTTTATTGCCTCAGAGTGCTAAATGGAAGGGATTATTAGTGAGCTACAATACAGGGAATAGTCTAGGAAGTATTTGTCCTGGTGATGGTTGTTCTTTCTTTATCCTATATAAAAATGTGAATTAATTTATTATTTACTGAGTCCATACTTCATTGTAGCCCAGCAAAGCAGCATCTAAAAGTGAAATACACAGCCCACTAAAAGCTAAAGAGAATGGTAATAAAAGCAGGCACCAAGAGTCATAGGGAACTGTAGGTGAGCCAGTGCTCCAGTATGGCAGTTTGGCTTGTGCTGGGCACGACACTTCTGCCTCCAGTTCACTGCCTCTGACTAGAGGATGATTTGGGGTATTAGGAGAGTTGAGTCTGACAGCTATAAACCTATTGTGGTTTCAGTGATAGCTTTCCATGAAAATGATTCGTAGTTTCAGTGTAGTTCTCTATTTTCTGTGAAGCTCAGAAGTTTGTGTATCCAGGTGGGATTCGATGTACTTAAGATGCATTCATAAACAGCTCTTGGTCTAAACTTTCCCTGTAATTTCAGGAACAATTTCTAATCCAGGCCCAAGGAAATCACTTCCCAAGCTCCTTTATACTCGCCTACTTCTCTGTTTTCCTGAATTCATCTGGGCTGTGGTAGGAGCTGTGTGGGTGTCAGACAGCAGTGTGCACTGCGAGAAGACTGTGGTAAATGCCATTACTGTGACTGTTATTGCAAGGTAAGAAGCTTTCCCTCACATCTGTGCTTGCTAGTGTGCATGACATGGAAAGTAGTGCTGACTGGCTTTGGTTTGATGATTGAAAGCTTGTCCAGCAGTTAGAGACTTTGGTGCTTCTTAGAAACGACTGTGACTCCTCACAGAAGGGTTTGCATTGTGAAAGGATAGGAAATTTTAATCTAGCTAGCTAGAATGAGTTGATAACCATTCCTAAACAAGCCTTCACTGTTGCCTTGAGACAGCCTATGCTGGAATGAGGGAGAGGAGATGAACATCAGATGTGCCAAGAGGGATAGATGGGAATGTAGTGAATTTGATAGATGTGAAGAGGGTAGTAACTAGATTACTTCAGTGCTAGTGCAAAAGGGATCCTTCGCACCTCTGGGTTGCTGTTTCAAAGCACAGGGTTGGTGATTTTGAGTTTGCCCTGTGTGAAATGAGCTGACAGCCTTGTTCAGCTGCCTAGTGGGTTGAAAGCCCGGTGAGAAAACAGGCACCCTTAAGACAGTGACAGATGGTGTTCATGTCTGACTTTGGTTTCTGTCTGTCAAGTTCTGTAGTTGTGTTTTCTTGCATGCTTGTCAGAAGTATCTAGTCTCATGGCCTGTTTATCCCCCTTCCACCTGTTTTGCAGCTGGGTCATCATCATCTTTACCATCATTGGAGTTGTAATCGTCTTTGATCCGCTTGGGGGGAAAAAGACATTTTACTTCACCGATGGTGTAAACCGGAACCTGGAAAGCAGTCAGTCAGGGCAGTTGCTGTATAATGTGAAGAGCACTGCCACCAGAGTCTGGGAGAAAAGGATCAGGTTACTTTGTTGCTGTATTGTGCAAGACGATGACCATCGAGTGGCGTTCACAAGTATCGCGGAGCTTTTCCGCACCTACTTTTCAGTAAGATGGAGAGATTTCCTTATCTTTTGTTTTGACTGACTCTGAACTTGCAGCTATTGCAGCACACGTGTACAGCCAGAGGTCCCTGTCAGCCCATCCCTTGAAATCAGGTTTTGAATATGCCAATTTCAAAATGGAAGGTGATTCTCGTGCAAGGTGTGCAACACTGATGTTTTATTCCCTTTAACAGAGATTTCTCTCCCTTCACAAGTGTGAAGGGCTGTGAGAAAGCAGTGTTCTTAGGTGAGTATCTATTCAGGAGTACAAGGATGGGCTTCTAATCCTCACTATGTGAAGATAGAGGCATGTTTCCTCCTGAAGATGAGTAAGGAGTCACACCCATAGCAAAGACTCAGGCTTCTTTCTGACTATTAAAGAACCAGTCCCTGCAGTACGTGAAGGCAGCCTGCCTGTTCTGAGCCACTCCTGAGCACGTGCCAGCCTGGAGCCTGCACAGGCAGGAAGCTGCTGTTTGGAAACAGTGTCTGCCATGTCAGAGTCTGTGTCACTTGCTGCTTGGGCAACCATAGTTCAATGATGACTTTGAAATCTGTTCAAGACTAGTTCTCATTCATCAAGTGTTACCTAGGTATGCTGACTTCCAGCTACAGCCTCCTCAGTGGTGTGTAGAGTAGAGGGTGTCAGTCATACAGAGAGCTGACTGCCCCAGATACTTCATTAAAAACTTTCCAGCCCTCTGCTGTGTAAGATCCTTTTTTGTTGCTCTCAGTACAGAGGACTCTTTGCACAGAGCTTTTCACATAGTAGTGTAGAACAGTGATCAGCAAAGTCTGGATGATTATTTGCTATATGGCTGAGCAGCTCTGCTGTTGGGTACTCTGTTAAGTGATGAACTTGATGTGGAGAATTGTCAACAGTCTTACTGAAGAAACCCAATATGCACAGAAGGGGTGGGAGGTTAGATGCTGCTCTGACCTGCTTCTCCATTTATACAGTCTGAAAAAAAGAGAGTTCCACATGAATTTTGTGATCAGATAGTCTTGCTATGGTGAGGTGTGGGATGGTTTTAAGTGGTTTTTGCTTCATTTCTTTGTACAGGACACTGATCTGGTGCCAAGTGACATAGCAGCTGGCTTGACTCTGCTCCATCAAGAGCAAGATAAAATGGAAAGTTGCCCAAAAGACCCTGAAGAAGTCTTGTGTCATTCTCCATCATCTGTTGTGGTAAGATAGGGTTGTTGCAGTCACTGTTGCAGTTAGTCTAGGTAGTGCCAGATCCAACTGAAATGCACAAAGGTTTGGGGGTTTGTTGTTTGGGGTTTTTTAACAAGATTTAAATACTTACTTGAAAATTCACAACAACTGAAATTATTAATGCATGCAGTGAAAATGTCTTGATGAGTTAAAACCTCTGTCTGCTTCTGCATAAGTAATACTATGAATGGGAAATTAAGTACAAAAAGGACCCATATAGGACATTTGGGAGAGAAAGAACAGAGAGAAAATGAATATTTAGTACTATTTGCATAGAACTGAAAAGTTAGTCTTTAGTATTGTGGTCTGTTTAAATTGTCTGCAGCAGATACCCAGGTGATAGTTTGCTGGTTGGTTTTTGCTGGTCCTCTGTGGTAAAATGCCTTTGTAAATGATTTTACCTTCTTTTGATCTGTGTTTTATGTAAGTATTTAGTTCTGTTTCAACCCATTTCCTCAAATTCCTTTGAATCCAGCCAATATGATGGGGAGAGACTCTTAGCTATTCCTTTGACAGCCTTAAGTAACATATTTGGACTGAATGTTGCTTTCAGCATTGAGCTTATCAGTGCATACCTATTGGAAGAAACTAATGAGAGCTTTTCAAGACTCTTGAGCTGTGTAAGCTGAGCTCTTAAACCTTCAGGTTCTGTTTTTGAACAGTGCCTGTTTCATTCTACCTTGGTTTTCACTAGTCTGGGTTCAGGTTTTATTTTGGCACTGCCTTACACACCTTCCTTCCTCTCACTCTTCATTCTTTTCTCTCCCTGTGTCCCTTCAGACAGATGATTTGGATATCGAACTGGAGAATGCTGCTCACTATATGCTGTTTGCTGCAGCTGCTTATGGCTGGCCCTACTACATATACACCAACCCATTTACTGCACTCTGTAAGCTCAATGGTGACTGGTAGGTTGAATCAAGAGCTTAAAACCACATAGCTTCTTTTTATTTAACTAATGTTAGCAGAAAGAAAATTGTCAGTCACCATCGCTGGAGGTGTTCAGGAGGAGACTTGACAGGGTGCTTGGTTGCATGGTGTAGTTGATTAGGTGGTGTTGGATGATAGGTTGGACACGATGATCTTGAGGGTCTCTTCCAACCTGGTCTGGTCTGGTCTATTCTATTCTATCCCTATCCCTATCCCTATTCTATCCTATTCTATTCCTATCCTATTCTATTCCTATCCTATTCTATTCCTATCCTATTCTATTCCTATCCTATTCTATTCCTGTCCTATTCTATTCCTATCCTATTCCATTCCTATCCTATTCTATTCTTGTTGCATTAAATTATTTTGCTTTGGAGAGCCCATGAGCTTGACTGGTAGAACTGTCTTTCACAAATTCAAATATCAAAACCAACATTTCTTCCACCCTCAGATTAGCTTTTCTTTCTTAAGAGAAGTTATTGATAGAAAGAAAACTCATTTAGCAAGATGGCAAAGGAGGAATTGGAATTAAGGCAAACGTGTTTTAAATTGAGGCTCTTTTGGGCACATGTAGAACAGGAAGTTATTTAACCTACTGAAATATGCATGACTTGGAAAACAGCCCAGACATGTAATACAATGGATAAACATGAGATCAGCCTGCTGTACAGACATTGAATTGCCTTTTTTACTTGTGTGTGTTTTCTGTCATTAGCCTGTAGTCTAAAAAGTTCTTTCCTTCCTGCCCTGTTTGCTCTGCTGATACTCCTGTGGCAGTGGTGTAGCAGGCAGTCCCTGAACTGAAAGTGTATGGCACACTGGGCAGAGGGTAACGACATCTCACAGCAAACTGCTGCTACTGTTGGTGAAAAACAATAAACCAGAAAAAGAGCATTTGGTTCCTCTGCAAATACAACTGAGTTTGATTTGTTGAAAGGAAACCTAAAAAAAGGTGAAATTTTTTCTCTTCTTGTTTGTTAGTTGCCGAAGTAGGCCAACAGATTCTGATATAACTGGCAGTGACCGTCATAACTTTCACTTTGGATCCATCCTAAGAATAACAGGACTGCAGTACAGAGACTTCATTCATATCAGTTTCCATAACAAGGTAAGCAATCAGCAGAAAAACATAGTGATGAATTCACTGAAGGCAAGGAGTGAAGTTTCCATTTTGCCTTCAGCATTTGTCATGTGCAATAAGCAAAGCCAAATGAAAACAGGCCCTGAAACATTCACTTTTGGCCCAGTATTGCAGTAAAGGCACTTAAAATAACTTGATAAGAAAGTAATTCATTTTTTCCCCATAACATAATAAAGAGCCTGAGTAAGAGCTTTCAGAAGGTGACTGATGGTGGCTTCACTGATTACATTTTTTTCTTACAGATTTATGAGATTCCATTTTATGTTGCTTTGGATCACAAAAAAGAAGCTATTGTGGTGGCAGTGAGAGGAACCTTGTCTTTTGAGGTATCATTAGCTCTACAGAAATGGGTGAAGTCCTTGTATTTAGAGGAAATTGTGTTAGGTTGGCACACATTGAACAATTGCTGACAGGTATGGGTCTTAGCAGGCCTAAGTCGTAAGGCCTCTTGTCCTTGGATGGCCTCTGAAAGAGAGTAGAGGGTGGGCAGTGGTAATTCCTTTTCAATCTGAGTGCAGGTGTGTGTTGTGGTGTCTGTGATTGCACTTGGAAATAGTTGCTGAAAGCAGAGTTGATTGCTGTGTATATTTGCTTGGGTGGTGGTTTATGGTGGGTAGTGTTTGCTTGGAAGTCAGCTTGGTGATCTTGGTGATGGCCCTGCAGAGAGGCCTGACAAAAGCTGTCTTCTTTACAGGACATTCTCACTGACCTGTCAGCAGATTGTGAAGACTTGACACTGGAGGATGTTTTAGAGAATGGCTTTGTGCATAAGGTGTGTGCAGTCTGTAGCTGTTTGTCAGTCATCTCAGCAGTCAGAGAGTTACAGGTACCTGGGATCCTTTAGCTAAACAGAATAGTGCTCTCCTTGTGAGATGGGTAGTACAATTATTTCAGTGACTGGGATATTGCATCAACTACTGTCTCTGGGCCTGCAAGGTAGAATTTGTAACCCTCTTGTCAGAATTGATGTCCTTATTAAATACCAAAAAACCCTTTTCCACCCTTACATACAAGACCACTTGGTTACAACTAGACCAGGATGAGAAGAGCAGCTTTGCAGAGAGAAAATAATTCTGTGGTGGTGTTGTATTTAAGGTGTGCAGGTGTCACACTTCAGATTTAGATGCAGCCTTCTCTTCTAACTTGAAATGCTGTCTTCCAGGGAATTACTCAAGCTGCGAATTACATCTATCGAAAGCTGATAAACGATGGCATTTTAAACCAGGCTTTCACAATTGCTCCAGTAAGTTGCCTTCCACATCACTCATTTTGCCAGGAAAATTACACCAAGCTTTTTCTGTGTCGCTGTTTCAGTCTCCTCTTCCTGTCTGTAGGAATATAAACTTGTGATAGTTGGTCACAGTTTGGGCGGTGGAACAGCATCGATACTGGCAATCATGCTCAGGAACTCTTTCCCAACATTAAGGTGCTATGCCTTTTCTCCTCCAGGAGGACTGCTAAGGTGAGAGCCTTCTGGGTCTGTCTGAGATACAAAATCCTTCAATTTGTGTTAGATGGCAACTCTGGGCTGTGTTGAGAGTCGGTTTATGTATTTTCCACTATAATTAATGTGCCCCATCTCAAGTTGCACTCAAGTTCTTGGAGGAATATTACAGAATGAATACATCTAGTCAGTTCTATCAGGTGCTATTATTAGGGATTAGAATGTTTTGGGGAATAAAATGCTCACCTCTCCTGGTGCAGCTTGGCCTCTTCAATATCTGCACACACCACTACAGTCAGCATTGAAGTTGCTCCCTCATCTGGGGCAGATCTGAAAGTCTGCTGAAGAGCTGACTGCAAATACTGCTGCTGGTGCCACCTATTTGTGCTTTTGTTGAAGGAGAACAGTCATAAAACTGAAGCTGGACGTCTCTTTAGTGTATCTAAAGGGCTTCTCTTCTCTTTTTCTGTTAAGCAAATCACTTGCAGATTACACAAAGCGCTTCATCGTTTCAGTCATTGTTGGAAAGGACCTTGTTGCAAGGTGAGATGAAATGGTTTTGAATTGATCCTTCTGGGATGCATTAGACTTCAGAGATAGGAGACTGCACTTTGTCCTGTGTGTTTCAACAGGTTGAGTATGCCCAACATGGAGGATTTAAAGAGGAGAATAGTGAGAATTGTAGCAAACTGCAACAGACCCAAGGTAACTAAATGCAGTTCCTAGTTAAAAATCAGTGGAATTGGTACATGGGTTGAGCCCCAGCTTTGATGAGTGACAGCTGGTGCCTGTATTGCTGATCCTTACAACATTTCCTACTTGTAGTTTCCAATGATGTGCATGCAAGCATACAACTAGAAGTTCTTACTTGGAGATGCCAGGCCTCAGTTTGACTTTTTCTTTCCGAATTCAGTACCAGATTTTGCTGCGTGGGTGTTGGTATGAAGTATTTGGAGGAGATCCAGATAACTTCCCAACTGAGCTGGATGGTAGAAACCAAGATGCCCTCAACCAGCCACTTCTAGCTGAGGAGAGTTTAATGGTGCATCGGTCACCTTCATACCATGCCCTTGAGGATGAGTCTCACTTAAATTCACCACCTCAGTATCCTCGTCTGTATCTTCCTGGAAAGATCATCCACATTGTGGAAGAATCCAGCTCTAGGAGGTGAGTAGAATGGCAAATGCCACTGTCCTGTTTTCTTACAATCTACTTCAAGCTGCTTCCCACTTTCAAAGCATGTTTCCAGCTCTGCATCTCCAGTACCCCTCTTGGGTTATTACACCATCAGGCAGCCCTTCAGTTTTTATTCTGAGCCTCCCCACTTCTTTCTGTGAGCCCTGGAGATGCCCTCTCTTGCTGCCTGTGTCCCCCGTTCACCCATGTGTGCTCAGGGGATGATTGTAAGATTTTAAAGCTGAGGTTTGGCAAGCTGTGGTTCCTACCTGAGACTGCAGTCTTGCAGTCTTGTGTCCCAGTAGCAAAGAAGTGATAACCAAATACCCAATTGCTGAGTAGTCACACAAATAACAGTGATGAGAAAGAGGCAAAATACTGCCTGGAATACCAGCCCAGCCAGGCTGGAGAGGCCCAGTAGCCAGAGTGCCCCTGCAGCCTCCAGTGTCCTGTCCTTTTCTCCTGTTTTGTGGGCACAGGAAAGTGAGACACAAAGACAAGAGAGAAACTGAAAGTGGAGGAGGGATGAGGATTATGGCTTTGGTGGGGCAGAGTTGTTGTGTTTAGGGCAGTTTTTGTTTTGTTTGTATTTTGTTGGTGTTGGATTCTTTGTTTTTTGGACAAAAACACCTGAAACAAGCCACAAGCTGGGTAGTCCTTGATACCCTCTTCCATTCTGGAACATAAATAGGAGTACCTGTAAGGTGCTCTTACAAAAGTAAAATCTATACCTTACAGCAGAGGAAAGAAAAGGGACAGAGAAGGAATGGACTTTTTTTCCCTCCCATGCAGTAGATTCCTATTTCATTTAAGCTTCACTTTTTTAACATTATTTTAATCCTGGCTTTACAAGTTAGCTGCTTTAAACACCTGTGACCTGGCAAGCTCTCTCCATGGCTACTCTTACTTTACTTTTGTTATTTCTTTTCCTTCATTTACTCTCCAGCACAGCAATTAATCATGTTTTTTAATTAGCTGACCTAGCACGAGTCCCCTTCAGGGTCTATAAAAAAAAGATCTTAAATACATCACAGGTGCTGATTTTTCTACTGCTAGCAGTGACTTATTCCCTATGTTTGATGGGAATGGGCAATGCTAAACCCTCCCCCTGCTTTGCTCAGACTGTTCTGTGCATTATTTGACAGGTTGAGAAGGTCCCAGTTCCTCCCTGAGCAAGGTTTGAAGGCTGTAGGTGTTGTTCCAGGCTTGGTGTCAAGCACCAGTGTTGACAGTCTAAGCCATTGTATTCGTGGTGTTTTCTTTCCTAGGTTGTGCTCTTCAGATATTAAATATTCGGCACGGTGGTCAAACGAAACAACCTTCAGCAGCATATTAATAAGTCCCAAGATGATAACAGACCACATGCCAGATGTTGTGCTCAAAGCTCTGAACAGTTTGTCTCAGGAACATGAATCATGTATTTCTTGTCAAACACGAGAATGTAACACCAACGTGGTGTAAGCAGTGCTGGGAGAGGAGCTGTGGGGGTTTCACTGCAGGTCTCAAGCATTCAGCACCCACTCTGCTTTCATGCCAAAGTGGGTTTCAGTACTTCATGCATTGTGTAAAATAAAGAAGGGCCTCAGTGCCCTTGCTCTGCAGCGACCCAAGTCACGTTCTGCTGGTCAAAGCACAGATTCTGCGTTGCTGCTGAAGGCTGAGCTTTTGCACAATGAACAGTGTGACACCTTCTAGCTAAGCCTGTGGACACTGGCACACAGGAGCTGAGGTGTCAGCTGAGTACTTGACCAGAGCGGGGGGGTGTGTGAGGACAGTGTGGCCTACCTTACAGCAGAGCTCTGTCAGACCTTACAAATGGAACATGAAGTCCAGTTCTGCTTCAGAGTCACTTCAGGCAGTTGTCTTCGTGCCCTGCGACCAACCCTTGCAGAGCCTGGGGAGCATCATAGGAATGGAAGGCCCTGAAAGCGACACCTTGCAGGGGTGAGTGGCTGAAGCAGGGTAAGTGAGCAGGGCTGCAGCAGTGCACTGGCAGCACTGCACAGGGCCGTCATGGGGTGGTTCTGAGCCATTGCACTATTACAGACTGTGGTAGTATCCTGGGGGTGTTGTGGTTAAATACTGCTTGGGTATACATGTGCAATATTCTTTACTTGACCTGTCTTTTATAGTTGCTGATCCACATGACTACTTTCATTGATTTTAAGCTGAACTAATATTGTTAACTACTTCATGAGAGGGAAAAAAACAAATGCATTCATGCCCTCCCATCATGTTAATCACCAGCTCTAGCTCTGAGAGCACCAATCCAGTTCTATCAAAAGTGTATAACCAGTTGTGATGATTTTAAAAAGTGGGTTCCTCCTTTCTAGTGTGCAGCTCATTTTAACTTCTGTTTTTTCAAGGCTCAGCAGCATTTGTTAAGAAACAAAATTAACAGACACCCAACGTTCTCTGATGTGTTTGAGAGTAACTGTTTGGATGTTGTTGCTGTGATAATATGGAGACAAAATAAAATGCACTCTAAAAACCTGCTCTTCTGTTCAGGTGTGCTGGGTGCAAGACAACAGTTACTGGTTGCTGGCTGTTCAGAGCTAGATGCTGTGCAGTGAGGAAAGTCAACACCAAAGGTGTAACAGGTGCCTCCTCTTCAAGGAGGCAGCAAGGGTGAGACAGGAGCCCTGACAAGCATACAGCACAGCTGCAACATTAAAAGGTTAAAATCTCAGACATTTTAGCTCAAATAGTACTGCACCAGAGCCATCATTTACCAACCGTTAAAGCAGTAACAATTTTGTTTGCACAGAATGAAACAGGTATTGTTTCTTTCCCCCCTGGTTGGCAGCAGCTTTAAAATGCTGCATAAGCAGCAGCAGGAGCTAGTAATGACTCAAATGATAACGTGAGGGCTCTGAAGAAATGTTGCCAAGTTCCCTATTGTGTGATGGTTCTTAACATCAGGGCACCACTGAAAGCCGGTGGTCAGCGCACACACACGCCCCCCGCAGCAGACAAGTGCCCCATGCTGCTGTTGGCAGCAGCAGCAGAACACTTCATTCACAGTGGTACCAGAAAGAGAACACTTGCTCAGAAACTGAAAGATGACCACCACCCATGTGATTCAAGGATTTATTAAGTCATACATGCAAAACATACTGCTAATTGCATTAGCAAAAGATCAATGTAAAAACTTCACAATTTTGCAACGTTTCTTTTTCACTTCTGCTGTAGTGGTTGGAAGGGTGTAGTCCAACATTGTATTCCTGCCAGTCTGGATGTACAGAACATTAGCACTAATTTACAGCACCTCACAGACCCAAGTTACCATTACTCAATCTATGCTGCACATGTACATGTAGTGACATCGAGAACACTTGTCTGCATTAGTAATGTTACAGTGGTGGGGACATCTGGCAAAGAGTGAGAGTTGAGAGGGTTCAGAGTTTAGAAAGGTTTAAAATAGGAAAAAAAAAAACCAACCTAAAATGTGTAAAGCTGCTTCACATGATTTTTACACCTAGTTAATAGACTAAAAGCTCCTCAGAAAGCATATAACTTACTGGGTCAGAAGTAACAGGAAAATTAGGAGAATATGCTTGACCACACTACTCTACAAAATAAAAAGCAAGTCTCTATCATCAGAAAGGTTTCAAAAATACAAGTTCTATTGCTCAGGAAGAAGAGATCCTACAGGAGAAGCATTTACTACACAACAGCTGTGGGAATGACTGGTTCAGAACTGTACCTAAATGAATGCCCTGCTCGAAATTCAAAGGAATTCAGGGATGAACGCCAGCCTCTCCTCCACTACTGCACCTCGAGGAAAATGGTCCCTGATTTTAACCTGCAACAAGAGTCACTTCCGTTTCGGCTACTCTGGCAGTGTAGTGTAAGTCAGCTGTACAGTGTAAAAATACTGTCTGGCACTATCATTGATGCGATTTTCAGGTACCCATCACAAGAGAATGCTGTCAAAAGGACTAGATACACTTCAGTAAGAACAGGTATTTATTTTGTTTAAATCACAGCAGCAAGAACTAGATTGCAACCAAGCCCTCACCAAGGAGAAAGCATTTTACACTGTGACTCAAGGGTGTCAGTCATTGTCAAAGATTTAGGGTCATTACACAACACTAGGCAACGACTGGGGGTTGTCATCATCAAACAGGCTGGAGTGCAGTGTCTTGCTAATTCCAGGGGAGTTACTGTGAAAAACTAGAAAGGTTTTGCATTTCCTACCAGAAATTAGAGTCGTCTTCAAGAAAAATCTTTAAAAAACGGTTTAGTGCTTAGTGTTGGTAGCACAACAATGCAACTTAGTTCAGCAGATAGTTTGGCAACACTTAATTGAGCAAGAACAGGAGTTTAAAAATAAGGCTTTACATAGGTTTGTCTTTTCAGGAGTTTGAGAAGAATGCAAGGTAACTTGAAACAAATGAATCCATGAAATTGGTGACTGGTTCAAGAATTTATGGAAGAGAACTAATTTAAAACAGAGAAACTTGGCATTAAGTGTGAATGCTCCATTGTTCTGAGCAAAGCACAAGGTTGGGACTGGGCTGGGGGAGGGTAACATTTACAGCAGCAGACATTTTCTCTTCCTCTTCTTTACAGGAGGGGGGCACAGAACTGCTCGGATAGCTTCATCAAACACTGTCTTGAGGCCTCGCTGCGTAAGCGCGGAGCACTCGAGGTATTTCACTGCACCTGTGGAAGGCAAACAGGCAATTACAAAGCAGTCCTCAGTTCCAGCAGCACTGCTCCTGGCAACTCCACGACAAAAGCCAGGCATTTATTTTAATTAAGATACAACATCTTCACAAATGTAGAACGATAACCCCATTGCCATCATACCAATCTCTTTTGCCATGGCAAGGCCCTGTGGGTAGGTGATAGGAGTCAGTTTCTTCTCCTTCAGCTTCTCAATAGTGTCCTTATCATCCCGGAGATCGAGTTTGGTACCCACTAAGATGATGGGGGTGTTGGGGCAATGGTGCCGCACCTCAGGATACCACTGCAAGAAACCAGCACAGGTTGTGTGGGGGCAGATTTCCACAGAGGCTCTCCAACATTAAGACTGAAAGGCTCAGAGTCCATGACACTTGCAAGAGTCAAAGAGTAAGGGGAGTTCATAAGACCCCATTAAGGCTGTATTAGAAAAGAACATACAACTGCAAAACATTTCCATTGAAGCCAGCTGGTATTTCTGTAGAACTTACGAGGTTACCTCAATAAGGGGCTGTATTTTTCCCACAAGTGACAAAAACCCCTGACCTACACTTCCCCCACCCATGGAGACCACCTCTTATTTGTGAAGTCTCCACAAAGCCATCATACAGCTGAGATGTCCAAGGAGATGAAAGAGTGCAGCAGTAGCAAACCATGTACTAGAATGCTGGCTGATGCAAGAAACGAGTGCTGTGAACCGGAATTTTTACATACGCTTGAGGTTTAATTTTTCCTTTGCCTTGCACTGAAAGGAAAGCTTCTATTTGTCATCTTAGTACCTCACTGGTTGAAAACTCTTACAATTTCTGTTAACCTATCAATTGAAAGGAACAATTCATACTTAAGTATGTTCTATGAACACTAACCTTCGGTGACTTAAGTTAGGCAAATGGCTTTCTGCCTTTTCAAACCACATTTCACACTGCTTGCAAAAAAGAAAGTAAAACCCACCTAATGCATTTCCAGACACTGATGCAAGGTGAGCCCTATGCTGAACCCTTAGGCAAAGTGCTACCAGCTTGTACTTACCTTAGCACGGACATTTTCAAAGGAAGCAGGACTGACAAGGGAAAAGCAGATTAAGAAGACATCCTACAAAACAAGTTGACAGATGTTAGCCCAGCAGAGCAACCACTGCAAAATCTCACAACTCTGAACAGGCCAGTGTCACAGCACCTGTACCACACTTGCAAAAAGTAAGGGGGATAATACAGCTGCACATAACAATTAAAGGTACTTCCCAATGGGAAATCCATTCCCAGGCAGCTACAAGGGGCAGGGGCAACCAACAACTAGATTGTAGTCAAGTTGATACCGTCAGCTATTGCAGTAGCCAGCAACTAAAACCACTAAAGCCAGCACCTAAAACCACCACTACACTGCAAGCTTTTATTTCATAAGTGTCCTTCCTTCTCCCTCACCAACAGGGGAAAAAAAAAAAGGAAAAAACCACACCAAAGCAAACCAACACTTCAGATCCTGGACAAACAGAAGCAAAGATGAATCATCAGGCTGGCTTCTAAACCGAGGCTGGATGCTCCCTGCAGACCTCTAAGTGATTTAAGCCTTGAAAGACACATATCAGCATAGGATGCTGCAAAGTGTTAGCTGTTGGCACCAATATGTTAATATACTGTTAATATACTACCCTAAATGAGTCTTGCATTGCAAAGGCAAAGTACACTGTGTGCAACCAAAAAGAAGTAAAAAATCAAATTTGAACTTCTGCAATGATTGCCTCTATGCCCCAATCAGAAGAATCTTGCAGAACTGCCACTGCTATTGAATGTCAGTATAAAATAGTTCAGAATTGCTTCCTTCTTCCCTTTCTAAATGATACATATCTCACTTGTCAATTGAAGGCAAAAGAAAGGTTGCAAGAGCAAGTAAAGTCATTTTAGAGCACTGCAGACCTCAAAGAACAAGGAGCTTCACACCACAGTCTGTTCAGAATAACCACAAATGATGTTCCTTGACCTAAACTGATGAAGACTGTAATCCTGCTGTGTGATCTACTACTCAAACAAGCCCAACTTTCCCCAACCTACCTCTGCATCCACACTTGCTCAGTATCAACTGTGTTACAGAATCAGGCATTTCAGATTGTTAGTTGATTGTGCTGCATTTCACGGCATTTTGTTAGGTCAGCAGCTGACATCTGCACTGCTAAGCACTTGCAACCCAGTTGTTCATGCATCACCCCAACAAGTTTCCGTAGCAGCGTCCCAGAAGAAGAAAGAAACAACATCAAATAGTGTGATACTATGGCCACTACTTCTGTTCTCCAATTCTGCAGCTTTGTGGTGACTGAAGTGCTGCACATTACGCAGCCTCCTTCCTTTGCTAGCTCCAGAGAGCAGAAATTTTCAGTGTAACCACAAGGAATTACATGGAGATTTCAGGTGTCTGGCACACTACCAATCTTAACAATTAGGAGGAAAAGCTATTGATTTGCAAGAGAACTTTCAGTCTTAGCAACTTGTATAGAGATTTGGTAACAGAGTTGTCAATTGGCTAGTTCCAAGGAAGCAGCTGTTTATAAAATAGGGGCCAATTTATCACTATGGTAAGCAAGACAAGATGGCAGAACTTGGAACTGGAGTTAACGTGTTACATACGGCAATAGGTTGATCTGTCAGACTGGAAGATTTACTCTTACCATTGGTTCCTCCAACCTAGTGACAGTAGGAGATAAAGTTACTCCTAGAATGGCTTTAAGAGAAAATGTTCTCTCGGTCAGATTTGTGCTCACCAATGTACACAACGTGACTTTTCTTCCTGAGAGAGAGACGCTGCCCTGTAATTCCACACAACCAACTGCCTGCACCCAGACCAGACCCCCAGACTTCCCCCAAACCTGGAAATGTCTGTCTGCACTGTCAGAGGAGACTGGCAAGAGCAAACTCCTCCTGACAAGCATCCTCCTCACACAATTTTATTTTTGGATTGGTTGCCTGAGGAAACAAAGTTAACCTCCTGTTCTGTTCCAACTTCTTCCTTCCCCAAATGCTTCAAAATAATGGTAGATGTCACAGACATTGAACAGAACCTACCAAATTCCTGTACATTTCCAGGGAAAAAAATAAGGGCAAGAGATAGAAAGTAAAGCCTCAGCTACAGCAAAGTCCTTACTCTGAAGAGCTGCTGAACTGCTGGGGGGTGAATGGAGAGACACTTAGTGGCCAAGCAATCAGCAGTACCTGCTGTCACCTTGCCCAAAAGCTCAGGTGCTCACACTGGGAAACAGGGCCACAAGAACATGCCAGGGGTGAGTTTTCAATAGCAGAGGGAAGGAAGCAGGATGCTGAATGCAGATACTTAAAAAATCAGGCTTCATCAGCTCCATTTTCTCTCTCTCTGTGCTTTTCTGTTAGTTTTGTGGGTACCCTTCAGTGATGATTCTTACATACTGCACAAGTCGAAAATCTGAAGACCACTTCCATAAGAAGTTCAAGACTGACCACCCTGTTTAATTTTCTGCTGTACATAAAACCTTTATGTAAGAGATCTACAGCAGAAGAGATTCTTTTCCCCAAAAGTATGCTTAGATGGAATTCTTTTGCAGTCTGAAAGCCAAAGTTATTTTAGCAGGCTGAAGACATGCACATGCATCCTGTCCCTCTGCCATAGAAGAGGAATGATACACTCCCTTACAACTCTGCTTTCTCACACTATTAAGTGATCTTTCAACATACCTTTTTCTACCCTGGGATACTTCATGAAATCTTAAGTTCTTAGTATCTCATAAATATTAGATAAAAACAGCTTTCCATTCTCTCTCTCCCTAGAAAGGCAGACACTGCTGGCATTTCTGCTGCACTTCTACTGCAGTTGCCTGCAACTGGCAAGTTCACATCCATCTTGGGTATGGGAATCAATGGGAAAGCCAAATTGTATAAGTCAGTGAGCAGTGAATTAAAGAAAATTGTGAATTAAAACAATTTACTAAGAGGAGCACCAGAAGTCATTATTAAATAAGATTTGCATTATTCTGCTATGAATGGCACCATTTTGCCTTTTACATTGTTAGCACTGAATCTGGCAGTTAACAACAATAGTAATCGACACCAAAAAGCCCTGCAAATGACCTCCATCCTTCACTTACAGCAGAGTTCCACCAGACAAAAGTAACTGCTCTAAAGAGACTAGAAAACCAGCCTCTACAGAGGTAACTGCAGCTGAAGTTGCACTGGGAAAAGCACAGCAGATTACTTCAGCATTTTCCTCGCACAAGGAAAGCTGCAGCCTGCAAACAGGACTTAACCAGTTGCAAGCATGGAAGACAGAAGCACATTTGTATTGGCGTTATAGTACAAACTACAGCAAGTAATGAAATAGCCACAGCCTTAAGTACATTAGAAAGCTCCAAGGCAGCCTCTGTCAATACCAATAATATCTTCATTCAGAACTGCCTCTTGCATTTAGAACATCTTCACAGAGACTAAACAATTATCAAGTGCTTAGCAGTGACAGTTTCAGGTTGCAGCCAAACAGCACGCCTGAAAACAAAAACAAGCCCTGCTTTTGGCAAGCAGCTAACCTGAAAATCAATGGACCAGCTGAGGGGACTATTCACCAAGGGGTTTTTGGTTTTGTTTGTGGTTTTTATCTTGTTTTAAATCAGGCATTCTAGTTGATTCTGAGGCTGCAGTTAAAGAAAAGGCACCAAGTATGGGTGCAGGCAAATACACGAGCATGAAAACGTTACCATTTGTACAACAGCATGCACATCAAAGACCATACTATTACAGCTACAGCATGTAGGATGCAGGAAGGTGGCTTGCAATGAATCACTGTTCCTAAGAGACACAGCTCCAAGTACGACATCAACCTTCTGTTCACAAACTAAAACCCTTTGACAAAGCTGCACAGATTCTCTTTAGTTTTACACTGTAGTTCTTACTGTTTGTGGATAGGAGAGTGGACGTAGTCTGTCATAGTCCTCTTGACCAGCTGTGTCCCACAAACCCAGGTTGACTGGTTTTCCATCAACCATTACATTAGCAGAGTAGTTGTCAAAACTAAAAGAAACAAATAAAGGACCAATGAGCTGTGTAAGCTTGCACTAAAACACAGAGCCCAAAGACTTGGCTAGAGTCCTCATTGGGAACACTATGAAAGGAAACATTTTTATTGCATCCTTCTGTCCCCCAGAAACAGTAACATTCTCCTTTAAACCCTGAGCTCAGCCTCGGGTAATGGAAGGAGAAAAGCAACAAGCACAAGAGACTTGGTCCAGTCTGAGCATTAGTAATCTTTTTCATGGCTCCTCCAAAGGAAGTATTAATCTCAGTAAGCCCAGGAAAGCAGGTGACGTGCTTAGCAAGCACTTTCCAGTCTTAGTGGGATACTCAGCAAGTTAATCTGTCTTGTTTTGTAAGATTTAGAATAGAAGATACATAAGCAACAACCCAGGAATCCTTAATGGCAGCAGTAGGTTAGGGAAAAAAACCCCACCACAACCTATTAGCCCTGCTAAGGGAACAAAAACTTGAACAAATCCTCCAATGACATATCAGAAGTTAATAACCAGGGGACACTAGAGGCATACTTTTTATCTTATCACTACAGTATGCACAAAGGTTGTGATGACTTGGTAAGAGTAAACCACATTCACTGGAAACACAAGCACACTGGAATGCAAAAACCTGAATTTTACACCAGAAAAAGAAGTAGGAACAATTAAGACAACAAGGCCCCTGAAAGTTTACTGAAGCCATCCCTAAACACTGTTATCTGAGAAACTCACTAACTCTTAACAGAGAAGGCATAAAAAGAGAACTATCTGAAAAGGGCAAAAAGCTGCTTGTCTCCAAGACACCTCCCTCCAACAGGCCCTCAAAAAGGGAACTACACTACCACCGATACTGATGAATTCTTACATGCAAGAAAACAGGAAGCACCAAAATAAATGAGTCCCCACAGTCCTGTCTGAGGAGGTAGAGAGCTGTGGCTGGCTCAGAGCACAAAATGTGGAAGGAACGAATGAAAAAACCAAACCTCTAGTTGCATAAAGTGACTATTTCTGATTTACATATGACATTTTACAAGCTCTTCAGCCTGCTTATTATGACTGACATTAAAGAGAGAAATAATACATTACTTTAGAAGAGAACAGCACTGATAAAATGTTAGTAAATGGCAGTCCCTAATAAGCTAGGCCTGGAGGGCAGGCAGAGGCTAAGCTGACAGAGCATGAACAAGCACAGGTATGACTGTGCCATGAAGTAAAAGCCCAAATTGCTTCTCCTTGCACACACCTAGATACTCAGTTAAACATTTAAGATGAACCTGAGAGGTGCTTGCAGCTAATTCAGACAACTCCAATACGGAATCTGGAATGGCAATAAGCACAGATGAGTTTTGAGCATTTCAGAAGTACTTACACAGTGGGTATATATTCTCCAGGGAATGCATTGGTTGTGTAACTGATGAGTAGGCATGTTTTACCTACAGCACTGTAAAGAGAAAAAGTTCACATGTGAAACACATTCATCTTGAATACTGGGAAAGAAGATTTGTTCTAGGGAAGAAGACTGATTACCTCCTGTCACCTAAGGAACAATTGAGTGTCAGTAGTCACTGTTGTGTGAGAAAACAGCTAACAGACTATAGCTTTAAGATGACTGGTAATTAAACCACACCTATTACAACCACCCATTATGTGAAGTGTTAAATTTTGTCTATCTTTAGACCCCCCCCCCCCAAAAAAAATCCACCAATATTAATATGACAACTAACATCTGCTATGCTCACAACTGGAAACTCATCATGACAGCCTTACTCCAAATCCCTGAAGTTAAAAAACCTGAAAAGCATTTCCAGATACCCTCTACCCAACTCCAAACCGTTCTCTCTTCCACAAAATGGTAAACTTTCACACCAGACTGAAAAGTGCATTCTCAGAGCATTGTTACTTTGGAGTATTTGGGGAACAAGTACAAATTATAATCCTCACAACATCTGTTGCCGTTGCAAAATGACTCCCCACATCCTTTGTCAACTATTCAAACATTTCATAAACTGATTTATAGATAGACTGCATTCCAGTATTGGAGAACCTGAAGCACTGAACCATTTCCCACCAATCTCATTCTGAACAGCTTCAAATGGGAGCAGGGCAAGGTTCTATTTCAGGTTTCTCTCAAAACTCTGGCAGTAAGCTCCTTCCCTCTCCACCCTCCTCCTCATACCTTATCTAGAGTCAAACACTAGATGAACAGCACCGCTGAATTTTTGTTACTGTTTCAATTCAAGGGTTGGAAAACCTGGAGTTGGAGCACATTTCTTTTTAAAAATCAGACACTGCAAAGAGTGTTTCTGGCACTGCAGGACTGGTTCCCATGCTGGTTTCTCACTTTAAGTGCATAATCCTTTAACAGTGTGAGAGATTCCAGAGGTGAGTGTGCAACTAGTTGATCAAAAGCAATAATGGCCAGACAGACTTGCAATTCTTCCCCATCACTCTTCTCAAACAGATAAACTCCCATGCAAGGAAAACTGCCTTGCAGATGCTTTATCACTACAACCATCTGCACAAAGCACGTCCGCAGTAACTTTGAAACCTTTCTGCACTGGAAGGTACAATCTTGCTTGCCATTAGCATTAGGTTTGACTTATGAGCCTTCTGATCTGAAGCTCTCTCCAGCTGAAGGGAATCACTAAAGTTTGAGTCTAGAACTGCAGTTAATATTGAAAAAAAGAAAACCAAACCCACAAACAAACCCAACCCAAGAATCAAATGCCGTTTCTAAAAATATGCTATTGTCTGTTAGCTTCTGCAGAAAAACCAAACCAACCAACCTCACAGAAACAAGCTTTTAGTGAAGGGCTTATTCAGCTCTCAAGCTGCAAAGATTGTGAGGCATTCATATATGAACTTTACTATCTACCTTTCACTTAACTCACTGCATTTCATCTCTCTGGCAGCATGTGTACTGTTCCCTAACTTACCAAAGGCCATCTTCCAAACATCATTTAAACTTACTTAATGCTCAACATTTACCAGCCAGCCTTACCTACTGACTCACAATTAAGGCAGGCTAAGTAAATCCTGAGCTTTTTCACAATCCTAAGTGACCATTTTATGCTGTAGCTCAATCTGTAACAAGTCTCTCAACCTTTATGCAGTTCCACACTGCATTAGCCCATTATTTGATAGCAGCATGACATTACCTCAAACACTTGAGCTGTGAAAGAGTTGCTTCAGTGCACAAATTTACCTAGGATTTTATCCTACACACCCATTTTTTAGTTGTAATGTTATGTTTCTGATCTGACACCTAGGGTAACATCCCACCTGCTGTAACTCACTCTGATCATACCATGCAGTTTTCCACATTACTTTTCACACCTGCTTCTGAGGAAACAAGATGCCAGCTCCTTGCACAGTCTGAGGTTCATTTTTCCCCTTTCAGCATGCACTCTATTACCAAGCTATAACAACAATAAAGAGGGCACTTATTCTGTTCTTTAGAAGTGTAAGTGCTGAACATTTTCCTGTAGTAACAAGCTTGAGATATACTTGTGCTGAAAAACAGGAGGGGGATTTAGCCTTCAGAAACTTCTGTGGGACAGAATCAGGGAGCAGTATGACAACACAGCTAGCTAATGTTCACAGCTGTCAGAAGAGCAGATCCCATCTTATCTCCTGCACTAGCACGCACTGCCTCTGTAACAAGCCAGAACAAGGAGTTAAGGGAAGCTATTACCCTGCTTCCCCCACTAGGACAACAATTTCAGCTCCCTGAGCTATCAGTTAGATCAGCTCCAATATACTGCTGAACTGCACTCACAGCACTACAAAGCAGGCTACACCGGTCCAGTTTAAAAAGGACAGATGTTAAAACCTTTAAAATACTGAGCCACTTTCTTTGGAAAGCTTCCTGAAGTGCATGGGCTACGTGTTCTCATGCTTCTAGAACCTGTTTGGTCTAATTACACAGAATTTAAGCTTTAACAAATCAAGGTTAAACTCAACATTTTCAGCAGTAGACAAAGAATTTTTTTCTGCAGCCAGGCTCTTTCACTCGCCTTGTACTGAAACTGGTGAGTCTGCTCTGCCTAATCAAAACAGCATAGGAAGGAGGTAGTGAGAGATTCATTCCAAGCCTAGAAGTGCCTGCAGAGTGTTTCTGCAGCACCAACCCGACAGAGTCATTTTAACAAGAAAAAACACGTTCAACAACCCTGTTTCAGACTTGCTCCATCTAGGTTTCCTGCTCTCCTTGCCTTTTGGCTCCCTGCCCTAAGAATCAGATCATTATGGTCACAAGTCTTAAAAACAAACACTAAAGCCTACCTTCATAGATAAGGCACAACCTTTATCAACTTACGTTACCAACTTTTTTAGACTTCTGACTTCTGTATTAAAGCAACTCTCCTAAAGAGAATTCTGTTTGGCAACACATAAATCCTTGTACATAAAGGCTGAGACTAAGAAACTAAAGCTGAACCAAGATTAGTCATAGCAAGATTTCTAGCAACGACTTAATCATAGCTCTGTCCACCCACTATTACATAAATGAAACTAGTAACATTTGACTGTCATTTAAAATATGGCCTACAGAAAGATGGTGTTTTAACCAGCAAGTGAAAGACTTAAAGACAGCACTGGGTCCCCTGTTGCTTCCAGGTAGCATCCAGCAATTGATGTATTTATATAACCACACAGGTATTAATTCCTGACAACAAAACACGCCATCTCTGTCCTGGACTTAGTTACAGTAACATGTCTTATGAAGCTTCCCCATTGTGTTAGAGCTGCTTGGAGCCATCTTTCTTACATGACATGCACTGGAAACTCTGTTGGAAGACCTGCACCATCTCTTCCATTCTAAAGGTGCCAGAGTTGTGTAGATGGCTGAGAGTTTTCTGTTTTGCTGCATCTAAAAACCATTGCTGAGAATTCCATTCCCATTTACAGCTATGGAGATAGAGGCCAGCTGAAGTACTCGCTGGGTTAAGTCCAGAAACACTCATATCTGCAAACAGGTGGCAGCCTTCATGAAAAGCTTTGCCTGCCTCCTTTCTTTCTCTTATCCACATGAACTACTTCCCTAGTAGACATGATGCACAACAGCCCAGGTTTTCCCTCAAACATCAAAGAGCAGCTGAGATTTCTCTAGTATCATCCTCAAATCAAAAGTTCAGTACTTCTGCCATGGCTCTGACAGACAAGCTGCTTTTACTCGCTGTAGCACACCCTCTCCCAGATACACTGCACGGTACCTACAATACTACTACATTTTGTAAACTTAAGGTGACAACTCACCACATTCTCTACAGATTGCAGTGGAGGGACCCAAGGTGTTCAGTATCCTACACTGACACTGCATTACACAGTAAGATACCAATTACCCTACAAACCCTCTCTCAACAAGCAATCCAATGAAATTCAGCATGGCTTTAGCAGAGAAGACCTCAAATGAAGCAGAATTCCAAACAGAGACTCTTAATTCACTGCTCTTGTTCTTACAGTATTTCTACAACTAAAAAATGCCTGCAAAAGAGCATGAAGTGGGACCATTTCTGCTGCATGTAAGTAATCATTTTTCCAATATGCAGAACTTCCCCTAACATTACACAACCTCACTGGAGATTTCATTCCACTTAACAGCTGCCTTTTCAGAGTGCAAACAAAAGCTGCTAAAAATAACTCAGACCAATGCTTTTTCTCAAGTGTCAATCAACAGCAATTCCTGCAGTTACTCAAGGGGAGTGCTCCTCATCTGTCCTGCACATTCCTACTGCCCTGTATCATCAAGAAGCCAAAGCAACAGTTGCCATTTCTCCCCACAATGAATTAACAACAGGACAAAACAGGACAGCACAGCAAGCACACATGCTGTATTTTCCCAGTCAAATGTACTTATATAAACAGATACTAGTCAAAGCACTAGGAACATGGGTTACAGATGAGAAAGGCTACTCATTTACAACTTAAAAAAATAATCACCACAGAGGTACTTCTACACCTTTGGTTATTTTGTTCCTAGCAGATCTTTGTGGAGGGTACATAATACCTAAGTTTTATAGTGCAAAAGCAAATCTTCGGCTTGCATTGTTTCATAGAAACAAAAAAGCTTTAGCCTTATCTAAGCCAAACACCACACATTTCCTAGAATACCTCTAAAGCCTGAACTTTTGAAGCAGCAACAGCACAGAGAAACATCTTTAGTTAAATGGTTTTTAAAAACCATTAAATGGAGAATGATACAAAACTACCAAAAATGAGCAATTCTGCCTGAACAGAACCTTAAGGGAGACTTGTTTCCAATTTGCTCTTCTTGGAAGCCAAATTCACCTCCTGCAATTTTGTTCACAGGTTATGTACAACGTTCAGGTAGAATTACAGCACTTTCCAAGACAATGCACAACAAACATGTTAGGAAGCAGAAGGGTTTACAGAGCAACTGACAATAAAGAACTGCTTTGTTGAATCAATTGCTCAACATGATAGTTTGTGCTGAGTTCTCAGATCTAATGGAGGAAGCAGACTGATCTTTTTTCCCCACCCAAACGTGATGCATCACATTTACAGCACTGTCACAGATAACAATTTAGGTGATTTAAGAAATTGTAATAGAAAAACAAACCTGTTGGGTTTAAAATCAGTTCAACTGAAAGTCCACAGTTATCCTAACAAAGAATTACACTGCTATGACAAGTCTTAATTTGTCAGAATACCACTTCCATTGAGGTTCCTATTGCTCAAAATCTCGCACAGCAAGTCAAAAACTGTGTTTGTTACACAAATTTATCTTTCAACCACACTTAGCTGCATTTTTAAAGATCCAACATCTTTACAAAACCCAAAACCCAACAAAACCACACAAATAAATTGAAGATTAAACCACCCTATGAAACTACAGACAGCAGTGGAACTACTTAGCTACACTTCAACTCTTGTCATCTACACAAGTTTGCTGTGAAACCAACTATCATCAGCCTACACTGTGATTTTTCTTTCTCCTATGGAAAACCAAACCTTTCAAACTGCATAAGGTAAATCTTGTTCTCCAGCCAGCCTGTGATGCTCCCCTGAGCTCTAACATTTAGCCAAAGAAAGAATGCCTCAGTATTGATGGGAATAGCATCATTGAGGATATTCTGAAGCAGCAAACACAAACTTTCCCCACCACCATTTCAGCATTTCTCACACTGCAATCCAACAGCTAATCTTAAAGAGTTAACCCAATTCTGAAAAGCATCCTCAAGTTGTTTCACTTATGACTAATGCCACATTAGAATGCTGTAGGCGTAGCAGCTCTTTACCAACAACTCTATCATTAATGATTTTCATTTCGTGCTTTATCAGTCTCCTTTAGATAACTACTTTTACAAGACCAGATGCACACATGCAGAAAAACTGTGTTCACAAGCATTTATGACCTGTTTAGAGTTCTGTGTATTTCACTTAGCTTCACAGCAACAATCAGAGCTCAAAAAAATCAAGCTATAAACTGTAATAAGTTTGTTACTGCCACAACAGGTATTTCAAATCAACATTAAATTCCTCATACCATTAAAAGCGTTGTTTGTGGGGGTTTTTTAATGCATTTTGAATACTTCGGTGTGCCTAGTGATACATGAAACACCAAAAAATAAGAGGCAGCTCCCCGGGTGAGCTGACAGAAGCGGCCCAGCCCTGCCACAACAAACCCGAAGCGCACGCCCTCCTGTACCAGGGCAGGCAAAAGCCACTTCTGTCAGCACCCGTATGAATTATTCAGACACCACTACAGCACCTATCCCAGTAGCACCTTCCCCAAGAGCGATCCAGGGCTCGGGGAGGAGGCCAGCGCTGGAGACACCCACCGCTTACTAACACCCCTGCAGAAATCTCGCTCTCCCGCTCCCGACGCAGCCACCATTTGCTCGCAGCATTCACAGCCTTGCCCCACGCTTCCCTCCCCTCCCCCGCCACCAGCAGGAAGCCGCGGCCACCACCCACCCCCTACCCACCCGCCGCCTCGGCACGGCCACCCCCGGCCGCGGCCACCCCCGGCCGCAGGCAGCCCCCGCACCCCCCAGAGGCGGCAGGGCCGCGCCCGGGCTCCGCGGCCAGAGCGCCCATAACTCGCGGCGGGGCCCGAGCGGCCCGCGCCCCTCCCCGCCCAAAGGGCGGACACCCTCCTCCCTCACCCCCACCCGAGGCGGGCAGCGCTCTCCCAGGCCAGGGCCCGACGGAGGGCTCCTCTCAGACTTACCCGTCACCCACCACCACACACTTGATGGCCTGCATTGGGGCTGCGCCTCGGCGGCGGGTCCTGCTGCTGAGCGGGGCGTGGAAGGCCGCGCGAGAAGGGAGCCGGCGACAGACTCCGCACCAGGTCGCAGCCGCCTCCGCCCTGTGCCTGGAAGCCGGGACGAGGCAGCGGCCACCACCCAAGGCGGGGAGAGGGAGGACTGCGGGGAAACAGGAAGCGGCCGCTCCACTCACATCCGGCCGGGCTGCGCTCGGTCCCCGCGGCCCCGCCTTCGGGCCCGCTTCGGCGACACCCCGCCCTCACGGGGAGCCGAGCCGGCGCCGCCGCTTCGGGCCTCTTCGCCCAGGCGGCGCACGGCGCCGAGCGGGCCGCGAACCGCTTCGGCAGAGTTCGGGTTTCTCCGTATTGCCAGGAGGGCTTCGGGTGCGATCGGCATCTGCCGGCACCGCCGAGCGGGAGCGGCCGCCATGCTTGTGCTACTAACCCACTCAGGGAGCGAGACGGCCGCGGGACCAGGGAGGCCCCCAGGGTGATCTCGTTTTTGCCCTTTAATCATTCAGAGCCTTACTGAAATGTGATATCATTCACTGGCACTGCTGAAGCAAGCAGACAGCCTGGTGGTGCAAGCAAGGCTGGCAGCTATACGCAGACTGTGGGGAGGCTGCCTCGCCGTCTCCAGCCAGCGTCCTATCATGGACACGAGTGGGGGCATCATCCCACACCCTCTCTGTCCACCACATCACTGGTGATGTACGGACCTGGCAGACACCCCATAACAAACCCGTCAAAGAAAAAGCTGCCTTCAGACACCACTTTGGATCCTGTCTTTCGTTCCTGACAGTCTAACACGACCCAGCACCTGTTCGCTATCAGGACTTCACGTACCAATCTAATTCGCATCTCATGAAGCATGCTAATGTGACGTCATGTTTACCCTACAGATGTACCGTGTGAATGTAACTTCAGTTACCTGACAACTTCAGACTTCCTGATGCAGATGTGGATAGATGCCTGTTTTCTCCTGACAGACCCCCCCGACAGTCTCCCTCACTATGCCAGCACAGTGCAGAGCCAGAACATTTCCCTTCATCAATGGATCGTCACACCACCCTCAGTTCTGATGTGCTACGGCATTAGTTAACTCTGCTGGCAAGTCTGTCTCCTATTTCTCTTCTGCTGAGCAAAGATACTTTTCAGATATTTCACATCAGTGAGGAAAACATCATAAATATCACCGTGAACTGGAAGGCTATTTTTGCAATACTTGTATGTCCATGTTCCCTCATACAAATGGAATCTGAAATGACTTGTCATTTAAGCTGAATATCCTTAAAGCCAAGACTCTGCTGCTGCCAATGACCTGGCAACTGTTCCCTATTCAGCAGCCAGGAGCTGCGGAAGAGAGGTGTGGGCAGTAATGCAGTGCTCCTGCTGTTCTTGGCTGCTGCAACAGATTTTGGGGACTCTGAGATAAGGCACAGAAATAGAGCAGACTGAAGGCTGTCTAGTTTATATCATGGTTCTGGAGAGACCCAGAACAGAGGAAGATGCAAGGAACACTTAAAACTGCTTCTGATTTTCCCACTCCCTACCTATTCCTCCACTGGTACTTATCTAGTGTAAAATGGATGATTAGAGTTTTTCCCATGAAAAAGAAGGTACAACAAAATTTGCAGTATATTTATAAAATAGCATACAAAGAAGGAATTGCTTTTATGATCCTGCCATAAGACAAGCAATATCTTTTTAAACAGGACCTTTTCAGTGCTTCTCCATCCTATTATTTAGGGATCAATTGTTTTTCATTGTCAAAATAATACTCAGGTTAAAACACAGGCTATGCTTTGCATATGTCTATAAAGTGACACTTTCATATCCAGTTGGGGATATAATTGCCAGCACTAGAAAATACCATACAGTTTGAATAGGTTGTGACAATAACAGACCTATAATTCCCTTCCCCCCCCCCATTTTCTGATTTCCTGAAGTGCATTAAAAAGAATCCTTTTGGGAATTGTTCACAGTTTTGTATTTTAAATCATAGTTGCTATTTCTCTCAAGGTAACTTAACTTTTTTTTTGGTCCTGGAAGATAAATTGTAAATTGTGTGTACATTCCTTAGAATCCATTATGTGTTAATTATTCTATCATTAAACTTCACAATCTTTTAGCTCCATTTTACTCTATTCTCGCATCTTTGTTTGTTTAATTAGTATGTAGTGTATTTGCTTTTAAAGAGAAACAAATAACATGGTGCAACAAATGGTTACCACTCTTTGCTGGCATGGTGTTTTTTTCTCCCTGAGAGTGAGAGATGAGCACAGGGAATATATTGAAGTGTTAGTTTGGCAAAGTAAAAGAAACTTAAGAGAACGGTATGAAAGACAGAGCAATGGAGCGAGAAGTTAATAACAGACATCACAGAAAAACTCTCAGTTTGACAGATACAGCTGCAGTATATAAAATAGTTACAAATGAGTTACACAGAGCATGTAAAATGAAAATAATGAATGGCAGTAACAGTAACCAGTTATAACTCTTCCCATAATTCCGATAAGGTCATGAATCATAAAGTTGAGGTTTAGGTCAGCCCTATTCCACACACTGTCACCTTATCTTCTCTCATCCGGTGCAATTGTTGTTGAAAGTCTTTTTCTTAGAAGTGAAGAGGAGATCATGATTTAAAATTAGTTTGGATACTGTCTGGATATGCACATTGTGTGTGTGCTGGCAGTGAAGGAGGATTATTCTTTGTGGATGGGGAGTGGCAGGGTAATCACGCTGATGCAATACTGGAAAGTTCTGCTCACCCTGACACAGACCAGCAGCATTACAGAGACAATAATTATTTGCATCTTTATAGTATCTTTCATCCCAAACTATAACTGTGTTCTTTCACATATTAGTTCATTCATAGAGTCACAACCAAATGCACAGAGAAATTAAGAACTATCAGTATACACACTACACATCCATGGAAACATATCAGTGCAGCCAACAGAGCACCTAAGAGTGACTCATAGGTGTATTCTCTTACTCCTAGATGACACTTCCTGCTGACACCAGTTCTGTTCATTTGAAGGGAAACAGCATTCTGCAATATCTGGGTGAAAAGTAAAAGCCTGTCCAATGATGTAAAAAGTGTTTTAGGGCTGAAAAGCTGCCGTGGTAATTCACAGCCATTTCAAACTGGGGGTTGGACTGAAGTGCAAGAGCCAATCTGACATGAAGAAAATGTGTTATCACCAAGTGTTAGAGGGCAGAATAAGGTTTTCAGCATATTGCACTCTACTCTCTTTAGATGTATTAAAACCAGAAGGATAAAGAGTTGGTGGTACAAGTCAGGTAATTAATGATGTACTATTAGGGATATAGTAACTTGTAGAAAGAAATGCTTTCCTGGAGCCATTTTACCTGTGTTGTTATCTGCCTTAGTGGCTCTCCCACTGACAAATCAAGACAGCAGCACTATTTAAGCTGTTTGGATATCAGCAAAAGTCTTAAAGAGTAACACCTAGCAGTGCCTGAGATTCTGAAGGTTTTTACTTAACATCTTTGAATTCTTTAGTTATGTGTCTTTATCAAGCTAACAGAGCACACAGTTTTAATTAGGAAAGTGCCACTGTGGCTATGAAGGAAATTCAGAGTATCTTTATGGAAGTTGGGGAGATACTGTGACACAAAATTAATCTTAGAATGAATATAATCCACAAGTAAGAGTCTACAATTTCTAGCTACTTCAGATAGACATTTTTTTGGCATGATTAGTGACTTGAGTGTTGAAAAAACCCTGTACTAGCATGTGATAAGTACACTTGTCAAATATAGTACTCAGTCTGCTCTGGAGGAACTCAAGCCAGCAATAAAAAAGGAATCACAACTTTCATATGTCAGCATTTGCTGCACCAGAGAGAACAGATTAAGGCAGCATAAAAAAAAAAAGGTTAGTATATAAATCTCCACATTGATAATAAAGCATTTAAAATAAATGCATCACATTCATGTGATACCAGCACAGATGATTTAGATGGTATATGTACAAGAGAAACGAGCCCTGTATTTTCTTTAGGTAGCTTATGATAAATATCTCTTCTGTCAAAGAGTTTCAGTTATAAAAAACACATGAGGCTTTGCATTCACTTATGTCTGCCCTCAGGTTTAGCAAGCAGTAACGGACAGCGTTTACTACAGTGAGAACTGCTGTTGAAGGCAGTGGGTCTCTATACAGTAACCCCTGTATATGGCTGTAAGTTTATGGAATAAAGACATCATTATATATTTATAAAGAAGGACTTGAGATTTCTCTGTCTGTCCCTCCCTCAGCAGAAATACAGGAGTAAGCCTTTTTACAACTGTAAGCATCACATCAGTGAGGTGAGGCACTGCTGAAGTGCACAGATGTGCAAGCTTCAAGTTCCCCTCAACTTCTACCTATCTGGATATCAAACATTTCACAGATATGAGCCTTAAAATATTAAGAAAAAGTATAAAGGCTTAACTTTAACATAAGCCCTTTCAGCTTTTCTGCCTTCCACTGCCCAATCATTTTTCACATGAATAAAAACCAAAGGCTACAAGTTTTTTCCTGGCCACTTGTTTTACTTTGAGAGCTTTAGTATTCCTTTTGCTCCAGGCTTGCAGACATGCTTATGGACTTCAGCAGAGCTTAGTCCTACAAGGACCAAGTGTTCTGTGGCCAGTTTACCTGAGGACAGATGAGGTTATAAGAAGCTTATTTCCCTCTGTCATGGTGTACAGCTGTAACTCACATCTCAGATAACTTCTCCTGAAGGGGAAAGCCAGGCAATAACCAGACAGCTTCAAAACCCACATTAGATCAAAGCCAGCAACTAAAATCAGTGGTTCCTCATATAGCATGGTCAGCATTTGGGAACACAAAACAAAACAAAACAAAACAAAACAAGTACATTTATACAGAAATAAGACAACTGTCAAAAATTGATGGCATATTCTGGAATCTGTTCCTCAATGTAACCATTTGTAGACATCCTAAAGAATTTGTAAGAGGAATAAATACAGTAAGTACAGAATAATTTACTGTACCATAAATAGAACTACACATTGTATTACAAAGAATCACAGAATGGTTTAGGTTGGAAAGGACCTCAAAGATCATCTAGTTCCAACCTCCCTGCCATGGGCAGGGGCACCTTCCACCAGACCAGGCTGCTCAAGGCCTCATCAGCCTGGCCTTTTTTTGTGCAATCATTCAGGATTAAAAATTAATTCATTATTTTCCACTCCCAGTGACTGCATACTGACAAGCTGCTGAGTAACAGTTTCAGTGGAGAGGAAGACTTCTCAGAATAAGATGTTTATTTTCCATTTCATATACATAAAAATTACAAAACTGTCCTGTTTGCAGGTCAGTCAAGCTCTTTCTGGTTTACCAATAAATGCAGTTGAGTGACTGATACTTCTGCTTATTTCTGGCAGTGA
This sequence comes from Melanerpes formicivorus, assembly GCF_026170545.1. NCBI lineage: Eukaryota > Metazoa > Chordata > Aves > Piciformes > Picidae > Melanerpes > Melanerpes formicivorus. The sequence continues at coordinate 7,701,651 of NW_027142366.1, read as the reverse complement.
GGTATTTTGATTTAATGCTAGATCGTGCCTTTATTAAACTGATGGAACATACCTGCTCCAGTAAGCTCTTGTGCCTTTTTAATACTGCCTGTTGTGGAGTACCAATGCTTCTCAGTGCAAGTTGTGTACAACACTGTGTTATAACACAACAGCTTCTGCAGGAGCTGTTTATACTGTCAGTAGCCTTCCGTGTGTCAAACTGTAACTTGCCAACATTGTGCTGGCAGAATCCACAGCGTGTTGTACACTTCATTTTCTGAAAGGTTTTGGAGGGAGTGGGCTCTGAACTCAACATCATCACAAACTAAAAGACTGGACTGAATGTTTTTGTCAGCAGGAAAAGGGTGCTTGGGATTCCAAGGTGGCAGATAGTAGATAGGTTCTGGGGAAGGAAACATGGCATCAGCAGACAGGCTACCAGAGATGGTGACAAGTTTCCTTGCAGCAATAAAAACCCACTCACAAGAAGGGGTTTGTTAAGAACCATCTGGCTTTTTTAAAACTGAAACTTCAGTCAAAGAAAGGATGGAAGATGACAGGAACTACACAGAACAAAATGCTTTTTTGTTTAAAATACTTCACACTTAACCTTTTCCAAGTTTCTGTTATGATCTTGGTCGCTTGCAATCGTTTTGCCAATCATTTAATGCAATTTTTGCAGACATAGCAATGGATATAAAAAGGCATCAAAAAGAAATAATTGTAAGCATAAATGACCCAAAACTCTGTTTTCATTTAAATACTAAGTGTTAGTGGTTTGTGTTGGTACCAGTTCCTACAGAGAGTACTAGAGACCTGATCACAAACATAAAGATTGCTCTGTGTCATGCTCCAGAGCAAAGAGGTCCCTTCCCAAAGGTGGTTTCTCCTAAGGACAGGGAAGAGAGTTAAACAGGAGAATGCAGTTAGATAATATTGGTCTCTGTAGTGTGCACATCAAGAGCCTAATTCTTCAATTTTTTTTGAAATACAGTTAACTTAAGAGCTTTGAGGGAAAATAATCCCTGTATAAATCTACAAGGAGCTACTTCTAAATAAAATAGAAATATGTTGAGAAAAGCATAAGAAAGCATTTTGAACATGTCAAAAGTCAGTAGTGTTGACTAACAACATTTTATTTTTCTTTGAACAGAGGAATATTTCAATACCTGAGAAGAAATGTTAGGCAAAATCAAATAAAACATTCAAATACTTGAAAATACAGGAATGTGCTTGTGTGATGCAACAGAGAACCCAAGTCGGGGTTAGGAAGCAAAAAATGGCATTAAAGTGATGGAAAATGATCTCTGCAGCCATCAGCCACAAATTGCCCTTCTGCATATTAAAGTAATCAGAGTTCCAGATAAGTTGAAAATTCTTTTACCACCATGACAGAGCTGAAATCAAAGGAGGAAGTATGGGATAGTTTTGAGGCTTCTTTTCACTGTCAAAATGATTAGCTAATTTCCAAATCTCTATGTGACAAAATCCACTGAATCTCTTCAACTGGTTTTCAGCTGCATTATCCACTAATTTCTTTGTTACAGAGCTAAATAGTGTTTTATCAATCTCCCTGTTTAATTAAAGAATTAGATCCAAATCAATACTGATACTAGCTTGTTATTATGACCTAATTCATTAGTTATATTGCCTACTTTAGTGTGAAAACTAATTTACAGTTAATCAAGATTTTAAAATTGATACTGCATCACATCTGTTTTGATGTGCAACATGAGCCAGAACTAATGAGAATCTGGCAGATATCTACAGATAAATAGAAAAGTTAATCAGCTTCCTGATTTAACCTTTGTGTATCGCACTGCATTCCAGTTTAATCATGGAAAGCTCCTAAATGTCCTGTGGCAGCTAAATCATGGTCTCAGGATACATAATGGAGAAAGGAATGGAGACAATAGGGAATTTGAATGACCTTGGAATTCCAGTGTAGGGCCTGGACACATTTCAGTTCCTGTGCCTCCAGTGCCTCTTAAAGGGTTATTAAAAACTTCAGATGAGGAGGAAACAAGATACACCACTGTACTCGCAAACCAGACACAGAAGGGAGGAGGATGGGGACACCACACACCACACCAAGGTAAAAGCACTGCTGTGTACATCACTTTCCTGCTTTCAGAAGCACAGTACCTGGGGCTTTGGAAAACTGGCAGAGGTTAAGACACTGGTGAACTGGAAGCTGTGGCATTAACTTTATGGATAATGTCATATCTTCTGGCTCCTGCCTTCTTTTTCTTGCATAGCTAGATGTAATAATAATAACCTGTGGGATACTTTTTGAATGAACTCATGGGGAGAGTGAGAGCTATGATTTCAGGTTCTTCAAAATGAAAACAGTGCAGATAAGTCTTCTGAAATGTTAACTCTCTGGAATTGCATAGACAGGCTCAAGACCACCAAGCACGTGGGAAATATAAAATCACAGACAGATCAATTCTGGCCTCAGAGGGGATCATTCATTTTTGATTAAAGCACTGATAGAAATATATGGCTAAAGAAGGATCTAAAGATCTTTGAATCTGCTAGGATGCCTTGTGCAAGATGGACAAGCTCCTGGAAAAGGATAATCTTAACTCTGAGACAACATTCAATTCCACAGCCTGGAATTCAGTCAGATCTACTTAGAAGACAGCAGTGATCTGTGGCTGTCTGAAGTTGGAGAATGGGGTGTAGGTCAGGGATTTTCACACTAAGAAGATGCTATCTAAAAGCCTAAGAATCCACATGGGTTCCTTCAGGTCTGCTCAGAAGCTGGGTGGTGTTAAAATTGCGCTAAGGGCAGCGTCACTCCCTGGTTCTGCCATTTAAAATCATGCCCTACCACAGCAGCCACAGGCCAGGCTGGAGGGGCCTGCACAGTCCCATTCCTGAGAGCACAAGCCAGTGCCTGCGGTTCCCTTAATTGAGCTGTTTAGAAACATGGGGGTTCTGCTCTATTATGCAATTAATGGATTACAGACAAAGGGATTGCCGATAAACCCGGGAAGATGTCAATTTTTGACGTGGAATTAGTCTTTCTCTGTACACCGTAATGATTCTGTGGCAATAAAATAGTGCTTTAGAAGGAGTTTAGATCAATATATTGATTTTCCTGTTTCACTTGAGAGTTATTGGAAGTTGATTGAATGGAAACTGCACGGAGCAGTTCTGGTGGGGAAAAAAGGAGACACCTTCATAAACTGTATTGGTTACCTATTACTCTTTTGGGGCATTTTTCCCTTCCCACAAAGCAAGTGTCACGATGATCGTTTATCTCAAAGAGCCTTCCTAAGAAACGTTTGCAAAATGTTTGTCAGTCTCAGACGTAACTCATACTCCAGCGCTGTATCCAATGTAAGAACTGAAGTATAGATTCTAAACCGATAGCAACTCTTGCCTTGCGAAAGCAGCTGGCTCGCAGAACTGATCCTCTGATTGCACAAACAAAAACCCCACCCGCACCCAGAGATGATAATCAATAGCGATGAATTGAGAAGGTTAATGTGCACGCCTGGGTTAAGCCTTCGAGCCTCTGCTTCCCAGCCAGAGGGGCTAGCCAAGCTAGAGACAGATCTTAGGAATCACAACAACGCCCCGTGGGCTCCCTGTATGCTTTCCACACCCGCGGGACCTACCGAGCAGCAGAGCAGAGGCGGTGAAGGAAGGCAGGCAGCCCCGCTTGGCGGCCCCGCTTCCCGACCCCGCCGCTGCAGCCCTCGCCGCTGCCCGCGCGCCGCCCTCAGGCCAAGCTTGGCCCGCGCTCCGCTCCTCCCTGAGCACGCGCAGGAGGAAGAGCCAGTGGGGTAACCTCGCGCGTCGGCGTGCTGCGGCACGACCGCGGGCACCGTCCCGACGCGCGACGTCACCATTACGCACGTCCGCGCGTCGCCGGCGGACGGCTCCTCCCCGCTGGCGACACCCACCGCCGGGTGCGGGGAGGGGGCGGTTGCGGAGCCCGGGTGGCGCGGCACGGCCGCTGCAGCGGGTATATGGCGGCGGTTCTGTCCGCCCTCGCTGCCAGGCTCTCCCAGTCAGCTGCGGCCAGGTCCTACGGGGTGTTCTGCAAGGGGCTGACTAGGACCCTGCTCATCTTCTTCGACCTGGCCTGGAAGCTCCGCATTAACTTCCCCTACCTCTACATTGTCGCCTCCATGATGCTTAACGTGCGGCTGCAGGTGGGCGGCGGCGGCGCGGACAGTGGGGGCGGGGGGGCTATCTGGCCTCGAGGTGGGGTTCATGTCCTGTGTTTTAGCCCAGTGCTGGGCAGAGGGTGCCTTTCGTTCCTAGAGGCAGCGGCTTCGTAGTCCTTGTCGTTTCACCCCGACTAGCCATAAAGTGCCGTTGGCCGTGTTCCTTGCCCTTAGGAGGGCCGCGGGGGGCATTGCACTCCCTTGTGTCAGCAACGGAAATGTCGCTTGGATTTTGCACGGATGTAGTCAGCTGCAGAGACCTGCTTTTGCCGGTGTTTAGGTGCAAGTACCCCGTTATGCTGCTTGTTCTGGATGTTGGCAGCAAACGTGCTGCCTTCTCAAGTTTGTCCATGTTACTAAGTCAGAGTTCCCTTAAAGACAGACGGTAGATTGTGAATATGTGCACTTCGGTAGTACGTTGCTGATAATCTGTAAAGAGCTAAGAAAATAATTTCTTTCAGGTGTCGTGGTTTGGTTTTTGTTTTGCTTGTGGTTGGTGATTGTGGTTTTTTGTTTGTTGTTTATTCAAGAACGATCGCAGCAGGGAAGGCGGAGAGATAATTTTAAATGATAATGTCATTGCATGAAAACGAGAGTTCACGTTCGAATTATTCTCTCTTCTGTCTTGAGCCTCTTTGTCCAAAACACAATAGTCCCTAAAAGAGGTTTGACCTAAAGAGGCGCTCCCACTCTTTGTAGAGTTTAAGTTTCGTTGGTTTTCTGATGAAATGAAAACTGTACCTTTAACTTAACTGGCAACAGAATCAAGCTGTGGACTATCACAACAAACATCTGTCCTTCAGATAGATACTTTTAGACGCTTTTTTGTTACCTCATAAACATAGCTGTACTGAGAGGTTTGCCACCTGGCTACTAGCCAGGTGCTGACAGACAAGTCTGGTTGTAGTTTGTGTCCTGTGCAAGGTAAATTGAAGTGGGATCTCGTATTTTTATTTTTGGGACTACAGTTCTGAAGCTTGAAATTGAGCCATGCTGCCAGGAGTCGTACACATAGCTGACTAACCTTGGTGGCTAAAAATGCCTTGCCTTTGCCTGTTATCTCTGTTGGTACATGATAGTGCTCTTGTAACAACATCAGCCTGTCGTTTGACAACATTGTAGCTAATACCCTCTTAACCACGCTGGTTTAGCCAGTCTGACCGGTTCCTTTAGGGAAGCATTTTTCATTTCCAGTGTTGCATGTCTCATTTCAACATGTGCTTCTGTTTATAGGAAGATTAATATTTGCCTTTGGTATTACACTACTAATCAGTTACAATTTGTATTTCTAATGGTTAAGGAAAGTGGTAATTATGCAGAGAATCTCTAGCTGCTCATTTGCTGATTGACTTTGATGCTTGTTATCAAAAGAATTTGTAGCAGATTAAACTGAAACTACAGAAGAAAATTTATGTTTGGGTATATTTCCTTCCCCTTTGGATGTGTTCAAGCAACCTGTAGGGAGACGTGTCTGCTGGGGCTAATGTTACACTTTGCAGTTGGGCTATTCTTTGTGTTAAAGATTTTAGATTTTTTTTCTATGTACAGGGCACCAAAATACTGGCATTTCAATGCAATAACTTTCTGCATTCCTTCCCTTTAGGTCCATATTGAGATCCACTGACTTGTGACTTGGTGTGCTGCTTGCGCTGTGTGCTGCAACTAGAGGCAATCACACTCTTCAAATTCAGCCTGCTGTGAAACAGCAAAACTATGCTTGTCTTCTCTAGGACTGTGAAGAAACCAGTATGTGACTGTGGCCCAGATCATTACAAGGCAGCAGCTCACCTGACACACATGCATTCCGTGTTGAACAAGTCTCAAAATCCTAGTAGCGGTTTACAAGAACTATTTTGTTTTAACACCAGGAACTGTTCGCTCTTTAATACTATACCTCTGCCTTCTACTGGCAAGGAAATGCCTCTGAGTTTGAGTGAATCAGCAGGGAGGAACTCAAGTGCAGCTGCTCTGTGGAAGGATTCATTTCATCTGCACTCTTCTTTTGGTAAAGACAGTCTTGCAGCGATAAACCCTATCATTAGTAGCATTTCAGTAATGGGCTGGCTGGAGAAAGCTTGTAGTTTTGCTGGAGACTTTAGCTCGTGCTGTCCAGGAGGTACCTTTGTATGTTTTGCACACTTCTGGCTGGGAAATTTGCAGTATAATAAAACCCTGCAGTTTCTGGAATTAGAAACGAGTGGTAGCAGAGAGACCAGGTCACACATTACATTTCTTAAAGAGCTGGAGCTCGGTGGACTTCCTGATCTTGATTCTATTCTGATTGCCTCACTGAAAGAATACGCTCTGGGACCCTTGAACAACCAGACACCATGTTTTATCCTTTGTTACTTAATCCTTGTATCTTCAGAGCAAACACTTGGATACAAGCAAATGCATTCACATCTACAATATGTAACTAATAATTGTCACATCATACAGCTAGTAATTTCTGTGCTAGCTTTTGCACTAGCAGGTCTCTGGTATGCAGTAGTGAAGGTAAAAAGTATACTAAGGTTTTAATAATTGCTATTTTTAACATTAATAGAAATGTACCTGAATAACAGACAAGGTTACAGGTCTGATTTTAGGGAGAAGGAGACAGCTAAGTAAACATATTTGTGTAATTGCTAGTAAAACTGGCTGTTGGAAGAATAGCAACTTTTTTTTATCAAGGAGTATCTGCATCTGGAAGAACTTCTTAATCTCAATACTCTCTGTGACTTTTGCAGGTCTGCCATTAACACTAGACTGGAACCCAATTTGATTGTTTTGCACAGATCCTCTGTTTTATTTAGGGTTTCTATTAGCAGAGTGTTCTGGCTACTATTTACAACCATTTAAAATGAAATTGTTTCTTGCAGAATTGAATTCCTTCAGTAAGGAAAGTATCAGTCCTCAAAACACTTTGAACTGGAAAGCTGTTGGGAGAACGGTCTTCAATACAGCATAATTCTCAGCAGTGTTCCTTTTCAGGGGTGGTACTGCTCTAATCTATACAGCATCTCATGAACTTTATTGTGCTACAATAGACACCACAAACAGTTTTCTAAAAGAATGTTGCCTTTCCTTGAGGAAAAGTGATTGTTATCACTGAAACCTGGTAATCACTTCTGGGCCTGTTGACTTTGGCTTTGTGACAGACTTTTGACAGCGAGGTTTGGCAAAGAATGGAGAAAAAATGTTGGAAGCAATAGAGCTGCTTGTGAATAAGAATTTGCAGGAATAGGCTCCCATGGGCACCTACATGGAGAAACTAATTGTGCAGTAGGTCAAAGTTTGAACTCTGTGTCCAAAATTCTCAGCAGGGAGTTGGTGTAGGTGGGATAAATGTACTCTAGGGACTTGCCTAAAGAGGGAGGTATTGATACAGTCAGGTTGCATTCTCAGCTTACCCTTTACTCTGTTGAAAGTGAGGACTTAAAGCAGAGTTATGTCATGCCAGTGATTTGCACACCCAGTATCCTTTTTGCTAGCTTCAGTTTGGAAAGAGAATGAGCGGTGTTGCATTTAATCTGAACTGAATTACTCTGGAAAGCCAGTAGAGTTTCTAATGTGTTTGTTGGGGTGTTAGCACGCCTGTGTGAAGTCCTTGATTGTGGAGATACCGGTTATCAGTGTTACAGGGAGAAATGTTGGATTTCTTTAATCTTCTTTGAGTGTTGAAAGTAAGATATACTACTTTTTATGTTAAATGTTACAGTATGTTTTTATTTTCTCCGTTGGTTGGCTATTTCTTCAGGATGTTACTTTAATTTAGAAAATATTTTTCCCCTGATGTGTAGTTTTATTATTTAACTTCCAGACTTTTGACCGCACAGATAACATGTCACAAAATTACCAAAGCCCCTCAAATTGTTAAGGGATTATGTATTGTAAGTAATTGACAGCAAATTTCCTCTTAGTCCAGCCAGTCACCCAACTCCTTCCCAGCTGCACTGCTGCAATTTATCACCCTTGCAGTGGTATTAACACAAGCGTTTGTGGATCAAGATGGCTACAGCAATGTGGACCTGAAACCCCAAAATGCCAGAAGTGAAGACACTTCTCTCCAGAAGTCTCTGGCTTATTTGAATTACGGTGTTAAGCTGTTGTCTGTGTACATCTCGACCCAAAAAACACTTGGCAGAGCTGAGGGTAGAGGAATGAAGGTGGGGAGGGAGTGGAGCCTGTTTAAGCTGGCTTGGTTGCTAAAGAAAATATTGTGCAACTAGATATTAAAGTGCAGAACTACCTCTATAGGTGAAGAAATGCCCTTTCCCTGTAGGCTGAGTTGGTTGGTTGGTGGTGGTTTGGGGTGGGGTTTTTTTTTATTTTGCTTTTTATTCCTTCTTTTTTTTTTTTCTTCTAAGTTGCATCCACAATTGAGTGCTTGAACTTCCTGTATCAAGAATTGATTGGCATATAGTTGTATCTGTACTTGCTAATTGAGACCTTTTGTGTACAGCTTGAAGGGTTTGGCCTGGAAGATTCTCTACAATGTAATTTAGGAACCAGTCATATACAGCAAAAATTTGGAGGTGATATTGTTAGGGTAATAGCAAGAGGAGTGGCTAAAGGCATAAAAGCATTAATCTGTGTTTTAACACACCTGTTCTTCGTGGTCATTTTCATGTGGAGGGGCAGGAGGGGACACAAAAACATGAGAAATTGCCTGTAAATGAGAATTTAAATAGGTGTTCAGCAGGGTGCCCATGGGTTGTTTCTTTCTTGATGACAAAGCTATGCAGGAGGGGATCTTGGAATGTTGAATCATATTGTGTATCACAGTCTAGCTAATACAGTCCTGTTTTAAGCAAAATTTGCTTTTGACTGAGTGGCCTTTAATCACTTACTACAGAATCACTTCAAATACAGATACCATACAGCTAAGCAAAATTACTGATTTTTTTGGGGTGTATTATATGTATATAGAACATAAGATATACAGAATATGTCTTAATGGAGTGGATTTAATCCATTTTAAGATAGTTTATGTACTTTGCCTTGGATTTTACTGTTTAAAACCTAAAAGGTAACTTTCTAACTTGAACATTCCTTCTGAAATTCAAATAAAGGACAGTTTGGTGTGTTAAAATCTCACGTTATGTACTGCACTTTAAGCTAGGAGGCCATACATTGAAAGCGCTGTTCTTGCACTAATAGAATTGTTTGACTGGCGGTGACAACACTCAAATGGCTTTTACTGTCTGGGGGAGAATAGTGAACCAGAAGGATTGCAGTCCTTTGAAACTACAGAGGAACCAAACACTATGTGATTTAGGCCACTGTTCTCTTCCTACAAAGGTTTTTAGATTAATTCATCTCAAAAGATGGAAGGTGTGTCAGCTAAGAACCAGCTTGTATGGAGTTGTCTGGCTTCAGTAAGTCTGATTTGGAATGCTTTTTCTGAGTAAATGTGTTGTGAGGGCTGAGACTGTGTCTTGGATGATTATTATAGTACAGAAGAGTAACATTTTTAGTAGGGACAAGGGACCTTTATACTGAACCAGGAGTTGCCTTCTTATTTCCAGTTCCTCTCATCTTTCTCTTCTGTTGCTGATGGAAAGAGCTATTTTGAAGCAAAATGTCAGGGTTCTACTAAACAACTAATGTTTTCTAGAATTTCATTCACCAGTGTCCAGATCCTTCCTGCACTACATAGCAGAGTTCTATTTCTGCCATTAGAAAACAAATTAAGAAAATACTCAGTATTTAGAAAATTGCCTAGTAGTTTCCCATAAATGTACACTGGAGTGGAAATTTACTATATGGTGTACTGCTTTCAAAAAGAAACCGGACTTTTAAATGTGTGCACACAGAGCTCTGCATGTAGATGATAAGTGTTTTATCAAGGTGTGATGTTGGAATGCCTGTGCAAATGCTTACTTACTTTCTGACATGACAATGCAAAATGCAGTAGAGATGGTGGTGTACTTCTCAGTGTGGTAGTAGCTAGTGCAATCTTGGAAATGGTGTGTGCATCATCATGCACCATGAGGCAGTTTTATCTCTAGACATTTTTTAGCCTTTTGCCTTTTCAGTGTTGGGTTGGTAGTTGGGTTTTGTTTGTGGTTTTTTGTTGTGGGGTGAGTTTTTTGGTTTTTTTTGGTTTTTGGGGTTTTTTTTTTGCATTTTTCTTGGGTTTTCTAGAACTGTGAAGACTGCACTTTCTTAAACTTTACCAAAGTTTGCTTTCTTTCTCCTTTTCTCCTCACTTGCCCTTCCTTTTAAGTGTACACACTCAATTTTTGGAAGAAGCGAGCCTGTACATACTCTGCTAATATATCACATTATTGTCAAGTTGTTCTTATCCGTTTCCTTCTCTTCCTTCACCATCACATGTCATCATAAGCATATGCTCATATTCCATTCCATTTCAGAAACACTCCTCTGTAATTAGTTATATGTAACAAACTGACAGAAACCATGTAGAGATGTAAGCATCCATACTCTGTCATTAGGGTGTATCTGACAGAATAGGTTTTCAATGTAACACATTTCTGCTTTTCCCCCTCAAAACAACTGCTTTGATTAAAATCTGGTATTTAATTTGAATTTGTAGTACCTCTGTCAGCTAAGAACTGCAGCTGGAATTTGGGGGTTATCAAATATACTGATGTCAAAACGTAAGAAACAGGCTAGCTTAAAAACTCTTTAGGTTTTTAAGTTATTAGTATCACTTTCTGAACAATTCAAGTGAATGTACTCCTAATATTTTTGAAACCCTTTTTATTTTTTCCTAAGAGTGCATAGACTAAAATGTGTTCTGACACTTGTTTCCATGATACACAGTCAATAACTGGGGTGGGGGGATGGACCTGAAGGGTTAAAAAAATGGCAATGAATCTCTTTATCTCAGGCAACAAACCCTCTAATCCTCAAGGAAGAGCTGGATTCCATAGAACTTTCAAATAACTTGCTGCTAATGAAAATACTAATTTTAAGATCAGCTTGCATACTTAAATACAAGGACATTTAGGTATCAGTCCGCCAATGGTGTGAAGATGTGAATAATATGGAAGTGCTGGAATAATGCTATCCTTTACCACCCTGCACTAAGGAAGTCCTGTTGGTGTGTACTTTTGAGATTAATCCTGTATGACACTCCAAAATCTCAATTATCTTAGTCTTCTTGCAGTTGGTGATAAAAGATAGCCTAGGAGACTTCTAGAAAGGAAACATGCCTTGAAAAGATTCGGTTTATTTCTGTGATCTCAATATATTTATAGTGTTTTTGCAAATCCCTTCATTGTGGAAGATCTGTAGAAACCTGGTGGCAAAAATGGTTAAAATGCAAACTTGTAAAGTATTTGTGTTCTTTTTCTGTTTGCAGTTAACGTTACCTATAAGCAAATACAAAAATACCTAGATGTAATTTAAGCTTTTGTTCTTAAAAGTAGGTAAATCTAATGCTTAGTGCCTGATTAATCACTTGGAAGCCTAGTGTTCCATGAACTTTCTTGAAAGTGGACTCTGCTACATGCTGGTGGCTAACTTCAAATGCTGACAGCACTTCCTGTAAACTGTGATGTTATCCACGCAGAACAATCTTAGTCTTTGGCCCTAATGTTTTGGTTGGTTTATGGTTTTTTTGGGTTTCTTTAATTGCAACGTGGGAGATGGAGAAGGCTGGCACAAACCATTGCTGTTTGTTCCAGAGAAAGATGTTTACAACTTTGTATATATTTCAGAAATTCAGTGTAACACTTTTTAACTTGTGAGAGGAGTTTCTGTAGTAAACTTGAAATCTGTTGTTTTTATGAGGTGAATACACTTTTGAATGAGAGTGTTTAAGCTTCCAGAAGCTGTTGACCATGATGCTGCTCGCTTACACCACAGGAGGGAGTTAAACATCAGTCTTTTAAAAATTTCTAGTTAAGGCATCATATTTTCCTTAGCACAGTACATTTCAGTTTATAAATACGCTGACTTTGAGTTGTACAAAATCAATACATGGTGGTGATGTATTGTAACTGTTTACAATTGAACTCTGAGTATCAGTTGATGGGTTTTATCAAGCTATTTAAAAACAAATAAAAACCTTTTTAAAAACAGTCTTTTGTCTGTGCTCAACTGAAGAGCTGGTCTTAGTCTCATTCCAATTTTTCACTGTAGAAACTGTACAGATGTACTTAAAAGGGGTCATGCTTGTGACAATGCAGTCAGCTAGTGAATGGCTTTTTCAGAGATAAAATTTGAGATGTGTGGACTGAATACCAAACACATTTTAAAATCTTTGTGAGAATAAAAGGGCTAAATGCCTTCCACTCTTCCTTGGAAGCTTGCTCTATGAGCTCTAGGCTAGCATAAGCATGTTAGCCACCAAAATGCCTTTAGGGTTAAAATCACCTTAGTGTTAAAGAGCTATGTTAGTCATCTTGGTTTTGTTGACTACAATATTCACACTAAAGGAGTGGAATAAACATGTACCTTCTGCTTAATGGTGATTGTTTAAAAAAAATGAGAAGAAAACAAAACAACAGAAAACCCTCACTTTTCAGATACCACTTTTGAAGGCTGCTATCAGGTGATTTTTTGACTCCAGACTCAAAAGGCTTAACTTAGAGGTTTTTGTTTGATTTCAGGGTCCCTCAATGCCACAAGTGATGCATTTTGAGAAAGAATGTTACTATGTGCTGTATTTTTTCTGACAAGAATGGGTATTGACAACCCTAGGCATACTATTTATCTTTATTCTCATAATTTAAAAGAAAAAAACCAACCCTCAGCAACCACAGTCACGCACACTTTTGTGTTCTTTCAAGTGTTAAAAGTATCCCCGAGGACAAAGGACCAGAACCAGTACAGAAGTCGCATGCTTACCTCTTGCTCCTTGAAAACACACACCCATACACAAAAAGCCAGCAGCAATGACAAGCAGAAGGTTTTCAATGCCTTTTCCCCCCCTGCCCCCTTATCTAGTGACTCAAGCCTTTCATCATTTAGCTGGACATTTTTCACAAATAACCCTTCTGAGCTCAGTAATCCTGTCTTGTTTTATCTAATAAAATATTTTCTACAGCAGAGATTGCTAAACTGCCCTTTGGGACTTGGCCTTGGCATTCCAAGTGTTGCACACTGGCTGCATGCATGGATAACCTGCTCCAGAGTTAGAATAGTTACTGCTTTGCCAATTTCTGGTCTTTGTCCCTCTTCAACATAGAAGAGTTTAAAAAAAAAAAGAAAAAAGGTATTTTTGTGATACTCTGTAGCACCTTTCTAAGGGCTTGCTTGTACACCTTCAGGTGTCTGTCATTTAAAGTCACAATTGTAGGTGACTCTTCTATCAGGCTGAAAATCAGAGACTAACACACAAATGAGATTTACTTGGCAAGACAGAATGAAAATGCAAACCTTTTTCAAAGCTGGGCAGCCTTTTATCTTCTGTTCCCTCTAGCTGCTTTCTGAATGAGAACCTCTGTACAGACTAAAGCAGGTTTCAAGTCCTTCACTTTGATAGATGGTATGCTCCAACAAGCTGTTGGTTTAGAAAAAAAAAGGCAGCGTATCTAGTCTCTGTTGTCACTGTCAAATATAGTTTTCAGAGTTTTCTTAATAGTTTATAATAATTAATTTGCAGCTGATAACTATCTTCTGTTTCCCTTCTGTTTAGCTAAACTAAGTAGTTTATCTCACCAATGCCAACAAGCTAGAAGTCTGCAGATTTTCATCACTGGATGTTTTGTTATGGTTCCTCAAGCTTCTTTGCTGCTTGCTCAGTTTACAGTTAATTCTAATATATTTTCATTAAGTATCCATAAAGCATTGTGGCTGTTCCTGAATGCATTATTTAGCAGTTTCTCTTCCCTCACATAGGAAGTGTTTCTCCTGAAGGCCTCTATTGAAACAACATTGTCCAAAGGTTTGATTCCATTTTGGATGCTGCTAGTGTTACCATAGTTGGTATAAAAGAATGCTTTTATCAGTGAAAATGCCTCTGGTAAATCTTTGTTACTCGCCTGTGCTTGTTAAATCCAGCAACTGATGTGCCTGGGAGGGAACCATACTAGCAGATATTCTAGCTGTGATAGATAATGACATACACAGGATGGCTCTTGTCAACCTAACATACAAAACCAGAGGGATAAGGAATAAACTCAGCAGGAGTGTAGGGGGAGAAACCGACCATGAAAAAAATAGTGCTTTGAACATATTATTTGTTTAATTGTGGTAAGTCCTTTTGCCAGAAATACAGGATGAAAAGATGTGAATTACAGCTTGAGACAAAGAGCAACACAGATATGATCTGATTTTCCTTTATAACAGGAACTCTGTCAAATAGTTAAGATTCCATAGAGGGGGTGGAGTTAAGTAAGGACTGGAAATGGGCTCAGAAGAAATAAAAAAAACACACAAGTATTTTACGTCTCCTTTACTGAAAATTACATTTTTACTGTTTTTCCCCAAGAGTTAGTACTATTGTCCTTCCTGTCCTACATACACCTCATGATAATGCAGAGCTAGAAGATGTAGTAGTCCATGAAAAAGATTGGAGAAAGCAAGCAAAGTTTGGAGATTGATGGAGGGGTTTTTGCATTTCAGAAAGGGTAATCAATAAGAAATCTGATAGTAGGATTTATCTGTCTAAGCAACTTAAAGTGGTTTTAGTAGGACAAATCACTGCTTGAATCCTGTAATCCAATCACACAGGATCAGTATTCATGTCTTGCCTTGCTGACTTAATGAGAGCTCTGTATGCATGAGGATCTCCCTATGTGAACCAAACGCCAAGGTCTGGACTTGGGTGTTTTATGGGAATATCATTCAATTTAAGCCAGGTTAAAGATCCAGGTATACTGACAGTGGAGCCAATGTGAATCTTCCCAGCAGTTCAAAATGAGACAATACCATGGTCCTGAAGTGCTTTGAAATTCATTGCATACTTCCCAAGTATCATACTCCTCATGGAAAGACAATGCTAAACTATAGGTATGTTATTTATCAACTGAGAACTACAAGTATAAAACACACAATGTCCAAAGTTATACCTTTGCTTGTTTAGCTCAAGAATGTATTTCTGGTCAAGTGCATTCCTAAATGCAAGGAATGGAAACACATCCCTAAGTGCTACATTAAGCATAGTCAAAACATACCTTTCTTTTCTATTAGTCTAGAATTAATATAGATCTTCCAAAATCCCAGTGTGATAAAGGTACTGCTTTACTCATTCCTATTGCCTATGGCTGGCATTCTGGAATAACATACTTAATTGAATAGCAATTTAGATTTCTGAGAAGATTGCTTTATCTGCATTTATCTGTCACTGCTTGCACTTTCATGATCTAGTAAGAACAGTAGTACCTCCTTTCTAATAGTTTCAAGAAAGCTTTTAATTATTTTAGCTGAAGAATATGAACTCTTTCCTGTATAACTCACCATTACTAAAACAGAATGAAATATAACATGCATAGAAAGGAGAGCTCTGTACAAATGAGGCAGGCAGTTCAGAGCATTTCAGGAAGGAACAGTTAAAAAAACACTGCCAGGCTACTCTTCTTCATAAGAAGTGCAACTGGAAGTTCCATACAAGTAATCAGGACACTGAAGATGCCACTATAAAAAAATGTCTACAAAATACCTGCTGGAGTGATTTAATCTATGAAGGAGATAACCATTCTCATCAACAGATCAAAGAAAGTTTTCACTGTGAGAGAACAAGACATTATTTAAGAACAGTGCTGAGATAACAGTCTATTTATCTTGCAAATGTGATGAAGATGTTGGAAAAAAATATGTTTGTTGTAACTGTAGTTATCTGCCATCTTGTTTTTCAGGTTTGGAGCCTTCCATGCATGCAGAGTTCTGGAAAAGCTTTCCAGATGGGCATAAAGAGCAAGGGCATCATTTTGTTAGTCTTCTCTTGTGTATCCCTCTTCTTCTGAAATGCTTTTTCTTCTAGCTTGAATACCAGAATGCGACAGGCCTTTACAGGCCAGAGAAGAGAAAGCATCCTTGCAGTAAAGAGTGTATCTGTTTTCAGCTGGTACAACAGAACTAAACATCCTAGTTTTTGAAGCGTTCTCAGTCACCATCAGGTTTCAGAAACTTCTGTGTAAGAAGTCTTTAAGGTATAAATCTGCTTTTATTTCCTAATGCTTTCATTTGTCCCCCACAAATATATAAGCAAATGGAGAAGACACCTGCTTTTAAAAAATAATTCTTTATCCAGTGTAAAAATGTTGAGCAGTGCATGTTGAATAGAATAGAATAGAATAGAATAGAATAGAATAGAATAGAATAGAATAGAATAGAATAGAATAGTAGACCAGACCAGGTTGGAAGAGACCCTCAAGATCATGGTGTCCAACCTATCATCCAACACCACCTAATCAACTAAAGCATGCAACCAAGCACCCTATCAAGTAGCTTTGTGGATTAAAATTGTGCATCAGCTATTTTAAACATGCAAATGATTTTTCTATAGAACATGCTTTGCTTTGTGTTGGCTACTTTGTGCATTTTCTACGCCCTGCTGATTGGCACACCTGATGCACACATCCTCAGAGCTGAGAGCCTGCATCTGGACAACTGAGATTTCTGCTATCTGAAAACAGAATGAGGCTTTTAAAGATAACACATAAAAAAATGGGCAATTGAATTACTTTGTGGGACATTAATTTTTCAAATGTGTCTATTGTATTTTGTACACTAAGTGATTTTTTTCTTTTCACATTACATTGCTTGTTTTATCTGAAGTGGGCAATTTGCCAACCTTAGCTTTTAGTGATAAATTCTGCTATACAAAGCAAAAATTTTTATATCTGAGGCCACTTCCTTCTGCTATTTTATCATCTTCCTGGTTTTGTCTGTTTTCAATAAAAGCCTTTGTATTTTCACATCTTTTATATGCATGTATACATAGATCCTTTCCTCCATATTAAAACTAATAGCTGCAAGTTGGTAAGGATGAAAAAGACAGACTGTTGACTTCAATTTCACTGAACTAATATACTATATGGTTGCTTTTATATTACAGTATAAAAAAAATCTTAACATACTGATATTATTTCCTGATTTTTTTCTGTTTCATAACAAGGTTTTAAAATGGAAACCATCTCTGGGTACAGCTATATTTGAGTACTACAGATTGACACACGGAGGCTGGGTTCTCACTGTGAAAATGTGTTATTTTAAAGCATCTCAAATTTAAGTATATTGAAATTTAAAGTCTAAAAAACATTATGAGGGAGGCCAAACATTTCTGCTTTATCTATCCTAAGAAGTTGAATATTTCAACCTGAGGAGAAAAATCTAGAAAATTCAGCATTAGGGAGAAGCCACAGAGATCCCTGCACCCATAGTGAAACCCAAAGAAACTTGAGGGGAAAGGAGGACTGAATTAGGGGTGGTCAGAGCAGAAGAATGAGACTGAAGGGAAAATAAGTTGCAATGAAGCAAACTGGAGAAAAGCTTTTGGAACCCATGAGAAGCTGCCCCTGATGTCACTGCCCATTTTAGCACTCTGTCATGAATTCCTCTTTCCCACAAAAAACTTGTTACTAAGGATGTAAGCTGCAAATCATCATGTACTAATCTTTTAATGAAGCTGGTTTTGTTGTTGTGCTGTAGACTTATTGTTCTTTTACAATTATATTAACAGACTGAAAATAACAAAGGCAGTTCCATCAGTTAAGAAACAATTTTGTTTCTGAAGAATGATTATTTTATACTGTGCTGGTTGAGATCACAGCAATCCCTTTCTGACCACAGAGGTATAAATTCATCCTTCATTTAACTGCACTAAGGTAAATGGAGTTACATAAGGAATTAATTTGACCTGTCTCCTCCATTTCCTTGGAAAAATTCTTTGTTTTAGTGCTTGCCAAGTTTTAACTTTGTCTCTCCCTTGCTTAACATCTTCTTGTACTTTAGAGACAGTTTTTCTTTCTTTAAGACTATAAAGAGAAATACAGCAGGAGAAAGATAATTAATTTTTTTGAGTTGGAAGTACACTTCCATTATGGTAAGAAAATACTAAACCCTTTTTGTTTTGGTATGGAAGTGTATGGGATTATTCTCACACCTATGAGAATATGAAAGGAATAAAATAGTAGTATGAATAGCCATGACAGGGAAAGGATTGAGGCGATGTTTTTTGCCTCAATCCCCATGTGTTTGTTTCTAACTGCAGCAGCTGGAATAAACAGGGACCTTTCTTGGCCAGAGACAATAAGAATTTAAAATACTACATGCTACCTTTTTGAAAGAATCATGTCCCTTTTTCACCTGGACCCAACAGGAGCTATCTATTCAAAAATAACTTGCCAGAGAAGCTAAAGGCATACTCCATACTCCTGCCAGTATATAACTAATTTCACAATACAATAAATTTAGGTTTTGGATGGTGACAGGGCACAAAACTCTTTGTGCAAGTTCAACCCACCAGTACAAAGTTATTTGAAAACCAAAACCCTTGCAGAACAAGATATGGAGAGTGGTGTTACTCCTGGTGATTTTACATTAGAGTTGGTATTCTCTAGCTTCCTGCCGCTGAGCCAGGATAAAGCTTGGTCTAAACACTGTAATGTAACTCACATCTGGATAATCTTAACAAGAATGCAATTATGTGCTCATATTTAACCTTGATCAATTTATTACCATTAGATGATCTAGCATTGCACAGAACAGACATTAACAAGTCTGAGGCGCAGTTTGAGAAGGGCTAAGCATGAAGGATTGGAAAGTGAAATTGATGGAGATATTCTGTGGTTGAGAATAAGGTTAGAATTCTGTAGGGTTACTGTCCACAAAATAATTATCCAGCAGCTTGCCTTCTTTTCACCTGTGTGAATGCTGCAACTGTGCCAATGCAACTGTTCTGGGACCAGAGTGTGAACTTATCAATGGAATAATTCTGGTTAAAAATTATTAGTTTAGACAGTGCTTTTAAAATCGGGATTGAGTGATCTGATTTACAGTGTGGCTTTAAAAACATTTGCATTAATAGCTGAGAGAGCACTAAAAGTCACAATCAGTAGTTGCCAGCTCCTGCTCCTGTCGAAATTTATGGTTCCATGTTTATTAAACCCAGATTTGTGCGCTGTGGACTAGCCAGCAGCAAAATTGGAGCCAACTCACGTGGAGATATGCAATTGCATTTCAGATGCTCACTGATGAACCAACGAGAGCACCTGGTCTAATCCTCTAACACTGAATGTCCTGCGTGAGTCCAACTTGTAACTTGGCTGCCATATGTACCACGGGATGCCAGCCCTGTTACACTGTGGAGCTGTTTAAGAAGGCTTCTCTGGCTGAGGAGGAGGAAGGAGCTGTGGGAGCCAGTACTGTTTCCAACAGTACTACAGTAAATCCCTCAACTGTTGCCATATGCATGCAGCCAAAGCAGAACTCATGTGGTCTGCACCCAGTGTAGGACAACGTAGGAATTCTGAATTCCCAGGTGCTGGTGAGACTGGAGAGTGGTATGTGATGACACACTTAACCATTCTAAACTGGAGATAGCCAGGAGAGGTGAATTCACAGATATGGCTACTTCCCAGGGGGGAAACACAATCTGGCCTTAATCCTTTGACAATTACTTTATATCAGACCCTATGTAATTTTCCTGATATAGAAAAACCCTCTCAAGCTTCATGCAAAATTCCACTCATGATCTGTTTCACCCCACATCCTTTGAATCCAGCTCCTCTTTTTCTGTTATTTTAGGCCCAGCTTTCAAGCTAGAAAACATTCAATTTGTGTATAGTACTATGCATAATTAATACAGGTAGAACAAGTACTAATGCAAAGTACATTTCAGATCCTAACCATCACAGACTTGGTGGACCACCACCACTTTTAATGCATTTAGTTTTCCTGACTGGGACATTCTGGTGTTCTTTACTCAGTGACTCACCAGTAGTCCTATCAGTGTTACACAATGGAAATAAGCACTGACTTCCCAAACCAGTAACATTTGATGCTAAGAGTAGATTAAACTTAGTAGAAGCCTTTAAAAACAACCTCAAAAATACACCAAGAATTGGAATTTGAAATAAGCTGCAAATAAAGTTCAGGCTGTGATTTAAAAAGTTCACATGGAGACTGATGCAAAGTTCTTAAGAGAGGCATCTTTTAACTTCAGGAGTTTTGGCTATTTTAACAGAGTGAGCTTCCTACCCACACAGAAAAGCATTCATAAAAGATATTTGACTTGTTAAGCTTCATCTTTGATGTTTCCCAAAGCAATATAAAATGCTTCCACGTGATTTTCTTTTTGCACTAAATGAAAGGTGGAAGCACTTTTGAAACCGTTAGGACAACCAGCAAACAGGATTTTCTGTGAATGTGTTTTTCCAGCTGAGCCAAATATGATATGTATGACAGTATAAACATTTTAAGAAACAATACATGACTACAAACTGTCTGCCAGACAGAGGAAGTCAAAGAGTTTGCCTTAAGGGTTTAAGAAGACCAGATTATTCAAGAACTGATAAATAATGAAAAAAAAAATAGGGAAAAGGAAGATGTGATGATGGACTGAGACCTTCCTGCCTGGAAGCTGTTAGGCAGTGCTTCTTGAAAAACAAAATTGGCTTGATCGTTTAGATTAGAAACAAAAAATCCTCTTTACAAAGGCTGAGTATTGATGACAGTGATTCTGACTATCAAGAAGATACTCTCTTAGGAAGTGTAAAGCTTGCACCATTTTCCTACAAGCGTCAGCATCTAAGTGAGCAAGTGGCAAAAACAATCAAATAATGGTAGTTTACAAACTGTTGCACAAAGTCACAGTATCACAGTATCACTTAGGTTGGAAAGGACCTCGAGGATCATCGAGTCCAACCTGTCAACACAGACCCCATGACTAGACCATGGCACCAAGTGCCACGTCCAAGTCCAATCCCCTCTTGAACGCCTCCAGGGACGATGACCCAACCACCTCCCTGGGCAACCCATTCCAATGATGAATGACTCGCTCGGTGAAGAACTTCCTCCTCACCTCGAGTCTAAACCTCCCCTGGCGCAGCTTGAGACTGTGTCCTCTTGTCCTGGTGCTGGTTGCCTGGGAGAAGAGACCAAACCCTTCCTGGCTACAACCACCTTTCAGGTAGTTGTAGAGGGCAATGAGGTCACCCCGAGCCTCCTCTTCTCCAGGCTAAACAATCCCAGCTCCCTCAGCCTCTCCTCATAGGGCTTGTGTTCAAGGCCTCTCCCCAGCCTTGTTGCCCTTCTCTGGACACGTTCAAGTGTTTCGATGTTCTTCTTAAATCGAGGGGCCCAGAATTGGACACAGTACTCAAGGTGCGGCCTAACCAATGCAGAGTACAGGGGCACAACGACCTCCCTGCTCCTGCTGGCCACACTATTCCTAATGCAGGCCAGGATATCTATATTCTTTAAGATGTATCTATACTCTTTTGAGATGTAGGTCTTCTTTAAGAATGTGTTCTTGAAACTACAGATGTTCTTGTCTCTAAGATTAACTCTTCTCTTTATGGGTAACTACAGAATCCTTCTTAGCAAATGTAACAAAAGTCACAAGCCAGACTTGCAAATTAGTGGCCTGAACACATGAAATGGGAAAGCCTGCATGCAGGATGACTACTCCCTTAAATAAAATTCCAAAGAGTCTTTCTTCCTTCTAACAGCAAGATGACCTTCTGAGGTCCCTTCCAACCTAGACCATTCTATGATTCTGTGATCTCCCTGTGTGTGACACTGCTGGCTAGTCTGATGGCACAACAGCACTTACTTTACTTCCGCATTGGGAAAATTCAGAATTGCCGTTGTCTTTGACTACAATGTTACTATCTACTTCCCAACTATTATCAACGTAGTGAATATCACCACAGCTCCTGTTTTTGATTAGAAATACAAGGTTTACAAATCTATCATCATAAAATGGAATTTTACATCATGGAAGCATTTACTTAGCAAACTTAGCAAAGTAAGATTAAGCTTATTTCTTTGTAGAAGTAAAATGAATACTGAAGACATTGTTTCAGAATGTCCACTAATTAATAAAAAGCAATCTAGAAAAAAGGGAATCCACTCTTGCTGAGGAAGGCTTCTGATAACCAGCAGGGTTTTCCTACACTTGAATTCTTCATTAAAAAAGAAGGGGGGGGGGGGGGGGGCGGGGAGGAAGTGGGGGTAAAGAGTAACTTTAATTCGCTGCTGCTTGGAATCTGGTTCAAATTGAAGTGCACAGAAATGGCTTAACATTTAATCAGCCTTGTAGACCACAAAAATGTGATGCAAGGGATTCAGTTGTCTTCACTGACTCTCTGTGTAGGGACAAAGGTCATAACAGAGGTGCTCCTGACCCATTAAAATGAAAAACTACATGATGAATTACTACCTAGTGGAAACTGAATCAAAACAGATACTAAACTGTCCAAAGAGGGGGAAAAAAAAGATAAAATGTATTGCCTGAAAATTCAGCAAATAACCATATTTATCATTAAGCAATCAACCCTGCCAAAAGCAGTTTTTGGAGAAAGCCCAATTTTCCCCTAAAAATAATTCCAACAGATCAGCTATTAGACTATTATTTAAATGACTGACAGACTACGTAGTTCTTTCAACACAGAAGGTTAGACTTGTGGCTATAAAACTGGCAAAACATACTTGTGGTAAAAATAGAGTTATGACTGCAGAAGGGACTGCAAGAAAGGCAAAACAAGATCTAGTAATCTTCAGAAAAATGTTGATTGAAACCCTTATTAATATGGTGTGGCAGTTTAGGCTGGGTGCCTCCTGTTGCTGCCACATCAGCTACACCTCCAGTGTCCCGAGTGTCCAGCCCAGTAGGTGGACACAGGAAATGGCACATTTCATACCCATAATGTCCTGTGCCCTATAATTCTATCTGCAAGGTCTTTCACTTCCTCTTTCTTCCCTCCCTGCTCCCGTGAGAGATGCTCCCTATTGGGTAATGGTGGGAGGTTATCTCTGGGCCTCTTAGACCTGGCCAAGAGAGGAGAATGGGGAGGGGCAGTCTCAGACCTTGGCCAGCCTGAGACTAGCCTAGCAAGTGGCTGGGGAAGAGCAAGCCCTGGGGGTCTTGGGTATACCCTCAGATGGGGAGAACAGAAATGTCAGGAGGCTTTTGGGTGTGCTGTAAGGGACTCTGTATGTCTTGGGTTTCTTTTGTCACTATGCTTCTAGCTTCTGTACAACACTTACTGCTTTCCATTTAAACTTTCCATTACTTTGCAATCCATTTGTGTGAGTGTCTTTCTTTTGCCCCTTTCAAGGGCAAGAGAGGATCTGCCTGGCCTGAAACCAGGACATATGGGGATTAAAAAATAAAATTCATATGTATTTAAAAACATAAGAAAGCTAAGCTCCAGAAAAGATCCAGAAAATAAAGTAGATGCAAGGGGATCATGCAGATGACTAGGAAATAGTTTACTGGAAGGTGTCCTAAAATTTGCTGAGATTGTAACCTGCCTTGCTGCCTGACATCTTTGTTGGTAAGGAAGCACCCAGTATTCAGTGACAGTGCTATTGTTACTGTTGAATTACCAAAAACTATAGAGAGTAGTTCTGCTACTGTAGAACTACTATGGCTACGATGCAGAACTACGACTGTAAACCTTTAGTTGATTTTGTGTGCTTTCAAAATACCCATTCCTGACTTAGTTAGGTTTATAGCCAGATATGAGACTTATTTTATACACAGGAAAATGAGACAAAATAAAAGGTTTAATCTTAAAAGTTTCTATCACACATCTCACCTGAAGATCAAACCGCTTTGCCCAGGAAGTGCCTTGTACACAGAACAGTTTTAGAATACCTGTAGGTATGAAAAAGTCTTTTTAAAATATACACAGGAGGTATGAAAATGTCATGTTTTAAGGAATATCTGTCATTGTTTCAGAGACATACAGCCTTCAAGAAGCCACTATAATTTCAATACTCTTTTGTACTATGTATTATTAATAAGCCAATCTACTAAAAAGGGACTGGAAAGAGCAGTTTCCTTGAGAGGGTGCTGAATGACATATGTTGGACTCGATGATCTTTGAGGTCTCTTCCAACCTTAGGAATACTGAAATCATATTTCAAAGTTTCCACAGAGTAAGGTAAAATAATGCAAAATACTAAAAACTTAGCTCTTTGCTCAAGTTAGTAATGAAGTTAGAATAATGCACATTTTGCTTCTCTCCCAAGTTTACAGTTGTCAGATGTCACCATAAAGTTTATGTAAGTATCCCAATGGAGCACTTTTAGCTAGGACCGACAGACTTTCTTTTCATATTCTGTTTGCATCAGGAAATAATTTTTATCTTTGCTCTTCATTTGGAGAATTTTAAAACCTAGTAGTGCTTCCATGAAGTCAACAGGAATTTTGCACTGAACTGGTAAACTGCTCTCCACAGCTCACTCTTCTCTGGTATTAGAATTAGGTGACTCAGCGTGCTTTTGTTTTGCACTAGAATTTTCCTTATAACAAAAGGGAGGGAGGAATGAAGGTGACAAAAAGAGCAAAAGTAAGGTTTAAAACAACACAAATAAAGGAAAGCAGACAATCTGTGATCAATTAGAAAATTATCATTTTTCTCATAAGCCCTCTTATGTAAATTGTTTGCTCAGAGTGCAAAAATATTCAGAGCCCACTGCCACTTCATCTGCTTTCAAACCTATCTTAAAACCATCCTATTATTGCACTTCATTGACACACATTTCAAAATAAATCTCTTACCAAGGTAAAGCTTCTGGTTTATGTTATATTCTATCCTTCTTATACACTAACTTAGTAAATTATAACAATGTTTAATTTAAAATATGAAATGCAGGGAAGTATTTTAAAGGTTTGTGATATTTATGCTTTGTAGATGAGGTAAAATGCTTTATTGTCAGAGCAGCTGTCAGAGGCAAACCTCAGCTCTCAGCAAAATATGCTGTAATAACCACCGATTAGCCGCGGTGTCTAGAGGTGAGCGCTCTCGACACAGCCTCCTGGACTGTGTGCTGTCCCATGACAGCCTACAAAAGGAAAATGAAAAAACCGATATTTTCCTGTTGGCTGACCCTTTCCTCCCGCAGCTTCCTTTCTAAATAAAATTTTGACACCAAAGGCTTTTAAAAAATAAAGAGGGGTGGTGCCAAGAAAGGAAGGAAGGAAGGAAGGAAAAGTGGTCTGTGCCAGCACACTTCTGCTTACCTTTACAGACTTTGGGGCATGCTGTATCTCGACTCCTGAGGTATCTCACTGAAGACCTTTATGGAGGAGTTAAGAAATCCCACAGATACATTGACTCCCAGGGCAGTAAGCAGGTGAATCCTTTCTGTTACCAATGCAGAGAAAATACACCAAAGCAAAAGCCACTGCTGCATAGAGGGTACAGTCCCATTTACATGCAAGGTTCTTTTTGACCCCCATTTACATGCAAGGTTCTTTCTGACCCCCGTGTCAGCGGAAGCACCCAGCACTCCTGCCATGGACCGGACCCAAGGGCAAGGAGCAAGCACGAATCAACAGAAAACACACTGAAACATCACATGCCTCAGGCTCCTTTTCGGAAACTTCAAACCACCTCATGCCCTTCTTCAGGAAGCTGCTTCAGACCAGCTCTGCCCTCGCCTTCCTGTCACTACCCGCCCCCCCCCCCCCCCCCCCCCCCCCAATTCCCCCTCCCCTGTTTAGACTCCTCGAAAAGTCACTGGTGCTGCATTTTCTGGCTACCCCAAAGGTCAATCCCAAATGACATAAACCCAAGTGAGTCGATGGCTCCCCTCGACCCCTCTTACCACAGCCCTCAGGCTGCTCCCCATCGGGTGCCCTGCAAGCCAGGCTCCTCCCGCTCCCGATCGCCGCCCTCGACCCCGTCCCGCCATGTCCTCTGACAACCCACGGCAAAGTCAGTTTACGGCCCTCAACGCTGCCAGGCCGCGCCGCGCGGAACCTGCTGGGGCGGGAACACGCAAAAGGAGAGGCGGGAGGCTCCTCGCTTCGGCCTCCCTTCGCCGCAGGGCTGCCGCCCCGTGAGGGGCGGAGGCAGTGCGGCGGTGGCCGACGACCCTGTGGCGGCGGGGGTGGCGGCACAGGGCCGGCCGGGCCTGCCTTCCCCCTCCGCCCCTACACGGGTCACATGAGAGGGGCGGGCGGCTGGGCCGAGGCGGCGGCTGCTGCCGGGGCTGAGGCAGGGGTGGGCGGAGAGGCACTGGGCAGAGGAGCTCAGCGGCGCAGCGCGGCGGAGGTGGAGGAGAAGGGGCCTCGAGGCGCGGGGCGCCGCGAAGGAGGCGCCGAACGAGTGGAGTGAGTCCGGGGCCTCTCTCAGCCGCGGCCGTCGCGGGAGCGTCCTGCCTGCGGCCCCAACATGGACGAAGAAGGCGGTGGAGGTGGCGGCGGTGAGTGCCGGGACTTGCGCGGGAGGGGACGCGGCCCTTACCTGGCCGCCGAGGGCGTGAGGAGGGCGCGCCTGCCGTCGGGGCGCCCTGCTCCCCGGCCTCTGAGGCCGTGACATTTGCTGGTGCTGCCGCCGCGGCCCCGCTGCGCCCTTTCCCTCGTCGCGGAGCTGCCCGCCGGTACTGTGCTCTCGTCCTGCTTGGCGTTCCCCCGAGAGCCGAGAGGCCAACCCGAGCAGACCGACTGTAGCAGCGAGTGCAGACCAGGTCCCGGGAGCGGGGCAGCGGGGCGGGCTGGCCCCTTAGCCGGCGGCCACAATGGGGCTCTGTGCCCCGCGGCGGCCGCCCCCGCTCCCGGGAAGGGTCAGGCGTGGGGCGGGGGGACACGGGTTTGAGCCGGCATGGCGAGTTCAGGCACAAAAGGGGGTGGCAGGGCCTGGCAGGGCAGGCGAGTCCCCGTCCCTTCTCCGCGGTGACAGCCCCGCTACATTGCTGCGCTCCCTGCGTGCAGCTGCGCTTCTGATGGGAGAGGGGAAGGGGAGAAAAAGTATGTCTTGCAGTGAAGAGAGTAATTATGCTTTGCGAGGGCTCTCTGTGTGTGATCTTAATGGAGGCTCGGTGATAATCACGGGGTGGTTGATCCAGTTTAAACAAGGCGAATTGTTTCTCAAGGCAGCAGCGTTGATGTTGCCAGTTTCTACTTTTGGAGAATCCGGACTTGCGTCTTCGGAAGCTTTGAGTTTTCATTTTTATCTGTTGGAGGCCGGTTTGCTCACTGTCCCAGTTTAAGGCGCTGCAGACTTGCAACACGTTCCCCTCCTTTAATTTATAATGTGTTTTGTGAGTGCGTGTGTAAAGCTGCTGCCTGAAATAACCAGTTCTTGTGTATCATCAGCGATAATGGTGGCTGCGGAGTAGCTGCTGATCCTGCCTTGGGGCAGAGGGATCGACTGAATGGGCTGCCCTATATTCGCAGTGCCTGTGACTGTGTCGGTGGTGCTGGTACAGATTGGAGTGATGATGACAGATCTTAAAGAAAAGGCTAAGCAGACTGCGTTTAAATGCACTGGCTGATTTCTAAATAGGTAAAGTAAGGGCTAAGCCTTGTATGATTAATAGTTGCACGGTGCTTGCTAATTCTAGATATAATTACCCAGAACTCGGAAATCAAGTGGGTGTGGTGTTTGTTTTGACAACTTGGGGAAAAAAAATACTGTGATGAATCAGAAAAATAATTCTTCAAGCAGTTGTCTGAAAATGTGGCCAATTCTCAGCAGGCATTTCTGCTCATTTTGTCAGTGATAGACTTAACTCTTAAAAAAAATTCTGAAGAAGGGACACAAAAGCCAGTTCTGAAAAGTTGTTATTCAAAACAGTTGAACGCTGTAATTGTAAAGAACAGAAAGCTCATTCAACTCAAAATATGTTATTTTCACAGTATTATGGACTTGCATCTGTAGTTAAGGGAGATTAGCAGGCTTGTTATTGGCACTGACCCTGTGTAATATAGTACTTAATAACATTCAAGTTGTCAACTAGAAAGTGGATGTATTTCTGAATCAGTCTTTCATAAGGTGTTAAACATTTCAAAGCTGGATTTTCATGGGAGGAAAAATACTCAGGACCACTGAGGGAGACAGTCTGTATTTAGCTAAAGACTGGTTCCATGGGTAAAGTCAGACTTTCACCTAGCATGCAAGTGGAACTGTTATTGATAGCTTCATATCACATTAATAACCATGTTGCTTTCTTTGGGTCAAATGAGAATATAACTTATGTTCCTATGTTCACTGTAAAAAAAATAATTGTAGATGAGCAAGACTGGATTTGTTTTTTTCCCCCAATCAATGTCTTTAACATTTTACACAGGCTTCTTGTGAGTATTGCACTTCTTCCTTAAAGAGAGATCTATTATGGCTTTTTCTTAGGCACCACTTTCAATTTGGGACAGTAGGATTTGTTATGTCCTTTTCAGATGGTGAATTATTATTTTGAGCTGAAAGGGATTTTCTTTCTCTTTTTATAGTAGAAAACATCTAGAAAGTGTGGATTTGATAGCCAATTTTAAAATCCTTTCTTGCTGTTGAGTAGTAAGACTCTTAGGGTACCAAGGGAGATTGGCCAAGGCAGTCCAGTATTTTGAACCTCTGCAGAACATCTGCAATCCTGAAAAAGTTTACCTTATTGAGTAGGAAACTCATAGAGATAAGCATATCACTGTGCACAAGTACTTTAGGAAGTATGCAAAATTATTTGAGGACTGCACACAATCACCCTAATTAGAGACTTGAACTAGATAATCATCTAAATATCTAGGACATTAAACTGTGATTCAGAAGGTAAGCTGCTATTCCCAGTTCACTTCTGCCTGCTGCCCTGCTCTTCAGTTTAATTTGCATCCTATGCTTCAGTTCCTTTCTTTGTCAAATGGGGTCAGTTGTTTTACTGTCTTTGAAAAAAAAACAAACCAAAACTGTGAATGAAATCAGAACTGTTTAAAGTTAGGATTAATTTTTCTTAGAAGCATTTGATGGAAGAGAAATGTTAATTAAGGGAATTGTTCTTAGCACTGCTTTCTCTTTTGTATGTGGAGCTCTAAATAGGGGCATGCGTTTGTATTATACAATCCACTTACACACAAGCCTCTCATTGATTTCAGCAGAGGCTCTGTGCATGGATTATTGATGTGATATGATCCGAGTCAGTTGGTGTTTGTCTCAACCTTCTTTTGTGTTCTGATTAAAATATCTCTGTGGTTCACTTAATCCAGGAAATCTCTCCTCCTCCTTCTCCTCACTTGGTTTAAAACCACATCTTTTGCGATATGACTGAGGCTTTTCTTAAGTGCTTACTGTTATGTGGTGGTGGTGGTAGCAGTGAACTGAGCTCCTCACATTGTTGGCAGCAGGTGGTATGGTTGAGTACTGCTAAACAGTAAGTGATCTTCTGCGTAATGTTGAAAGTAAAACAGTCAGTGCTGGAGGCTCAGAATAGTGCTTTATTTTTATGAATTTGAGACCAGTTATG
Source organism: Melanerpes formicivorus (assembly GCF_026170545.1). Lineage (NCBI taxonomy): Eukaryota > Metazoa > Chordata > Aves > Piciformes > Picidae > Melanerpes > Melanerpes formicivorus. The sequence goes on along the minus strand of NW_027142366.1, from coordinate 7,672,183 downwards.
CAGCAGCTTTGTTATCCCCAAAATTCAACTCAGTGCTCTTGGAAAAGTCTGCAAGACTGAGTACTTACTAACTATGTATTTATGTTTGTTTTAAGCTGCCTTTTGAAGGACTCTAAACAGACATGCCAAGAGGTTAAAATCCTGCCTCTGCTTGACAAGTAGATCAGATTAATAGCACTAATTACAGCATTTAGGTTTCCATACTGTTTTATTTCCGAATTTTGAAGCTTTTTTTTGGGAGAGAGCAGTTCACTTGCCAAGCTCTGTTAGTTTTTGGCTGTAGATGCCAGTGATGGTGCCAGGTAGCAAGTTGATTGTGTTATGTAGACAGCCGTTGACAGGGAACTAGACCAAGAGACAAGGTCATCTCAGGGAGGACTCAAAAGAATGGATTTGCTGCCAAACCAGATTTAGCAAGATGACTTCTGTTCATCTAAAGGGCAAAGCAGTTACCCATTTATAGGTAAAAGCTGTTAAACATAACGAACCCCTCAGATTTGTCTTAGGAAGAAATGTTTCAGATTTTCCTGAGTGCGTATCCTCCTCTCACTTTGAGACATGAGCAGCCTAATTGCTTCCGTTCTTTTCACATTGTGGTGTCTTTCAAAGCTAGACATTAAAGATAGAAGAGTCCATGTGGCCTCCTTATGGTTATAGACGTTTACTCTGCATTTAAGACTAAATCTGTGTGTTTTGTTTATAATAAAAGACGCTTGTAAAATGGTATGTATAATTTAATGCAGAAGAACATTAATCCTGTTTCACTCCCTACTTGTCAAGGAGGGTAACTTGTACCAATAGTTCTAAAACATTGTCCCAAAAGCCCTTTAAAGGGGGAGTTTGTAGTTTTAAATGGCACTGTGGGGAAAATCCAATATAAAACTCTACCTGAGTGGTAGACTGACCACACAATTCGATTCTAGGGAGAGAAAAAGAGCAGATAGAGACAGAGCACAAAAAATCTCAATGACATAAATAGGATTTTTTGTCAGCCAGCGGAGCTCCACGCACTCTCGTTATGCTAGATAAATATTTCTGCAAGCTAAACTGATCTCATATTTGTGCAGATTACCTGTCAGATCAGTAATATTTTAATTCTTAGCCCCAACCCCATTTAATATGTTACCACTCTAATAAAAGCTGCTGTAATAAAATATTAATAATTATGTTGTAAATATTAGTTGCTTGTGATGTCAGAGGATGGGCTTGTTAATTGCAGTATCATTAAGCTTTTTCTTAGCCTAATGTTCAGTATTTTTAGCTGTGACTTGGAAGAACACACTTTTGGGTTTTTTTATATGATTCCTAGAGGTTGCCAAACTTACTCTATTATATAATGGCATTCAGTGACTTGTGCTCAGCAATGTAAGCAGGCCATGGGTTTAGGAGAACATTATGCCTATAGCGTAGCGTCTGTGTGTGCTGTTAACATCTAGGAATGAAAGCTGTAGATTTACTTAGTGGAACAGAGTATACACTGCAGAACAATGTCTGGGAATCCCAGGAATAGCTACCTGGCAGTGGGCTCCTCATGTCCTGTTATTGAGTGGATATTGCATATTTTCAATTTTTTTAGCTTTTACTAGCTGAGGAAATGTGGATCTTGAGGCAAAACAGTTTTCCAAGATACATTCTGCAATTCACATTGAATTTCTCAATCTCATCATATTTATTCCCTCCCCTTCTTTCTTTGTAGAGTTTTGAATGCTTTTTTAACAGGAAAACAAATGAAATGCACTGTGGGCTTTGGGGTTTTTTTGGGGGGTTTATTCTGCTTGCTGTCTTTCTATCCTGCAAGTCTTTCCTAGTACAACATGAAAGGTTTGAAAAGCTTTAAATTGTTTTCCTGCTATCTTCTGCTCCCTTCCTTTCCCTCTCAATGTGAATAGGTTTTAGTCTATTTCTTTTTACAATCCATCTTTGGCCCCGTTTACTTTTTGAACTACTGCTCCATTACCTTTTAATGTTGAAAGTCATTGGGTGAGCTGTTGGTTGTCACTGCCTGAAGAGTATCTCCTCCAGGTTCATTCTAGGTCCTATCCACACTTGTTCTGACCCCTTGTACTCAGTACCTTCCCTTCCTTCTCTTTGTCCTGCCAGCTGCCTCTAGTACTCTTTACTATACTTTTTGAAATCTTGCTTTTTTTTTTGACTATTCTTGTTCTTCTATCTTCTTAATTGCATTTTCATGTGGAAGATGATCTTTCTGCTTCCAGCGTTTCTGTGAAGATTTGCAGGACCCTGCACTTGGTTTAATGCTCTCTTCCTCTCTACATCTTGTTTCAGGAGAATCAAATTTGCAACTGTAATGGAACTATCGTATTTAAACTGATGACTCACAGCATGTATTGTGTGCTCTGGATCTAGTACCATCTGTCCCCACTAATGTCGGCTTGTTTGACATCTTAAGGTTGTGTAATTGTCATCTTAAGCTTAATGAGTCTAAACCAGAGCTCTTATTTCCACCCACTTTTTTGTTTGTTTTGTTTTTCTATATATTGGTGGAGGCACACTGACCTCCCAGTTGGTTATTGATAAGTAAATAGTGAGATGCTATAATTTATTTTTAAAATGGCCTGTAGAAAAGTTGTAATAAAAAGGGCAATGCAAAAGTATTGGAACACTTTTGCAATCTCAAAGTTATGAAACAAGTTATGTTCTCCTGTGCAATATTAATTTTCCTGCACAAATAGATTTAATCTGGGTATGGGATCATAAGCTTCTGCATGGAACTAGCCAGCATGTGGGATAGTGTTTTGTAAGGATTTAATGAACTTACATGATTTCCCCCCACCCCCTCCTCTTTGAAGTAAAGTGTTAGTTAATGATGTCTGCTTTACTTTGTGTTCTGTAGTTCATGAGTACTTAAGCACATATGGAAGGATTGCACTTGTTCTAGTGAAGAGTTTGGACACATGGGCCATATTCTTCATTCACAGAGAATAAAGAGACAAAAGTACTTAACAGCTGTTTTGTTAGAAAAACCTGACAACTTACAGAAGTGTAAGGCAGGAATCCCATGGAGATGAAGAACATGTGAGTTTCAGATTTACAGAAGCAAAGGAAAGGTTGTGTGAACAGACATAATGCTGACTGTTCTGACTTGACTGTGCATTCTTTTAGAGCAGTATGGTGAAGGTATTTGACTTGGGTAGTCAAAGTGTGCTGCTTGATGCCATTTGTGTAATTTTGACATCTAGCAAATTGCTTTTAATTGCCTACGACTTCCTTCTTTTAATTCCAACAATTTCATGGGAAAACTTAGTATTGCAGATTTTTTGGACAGCAGCATTTCCTCTTGGTGGGATAGACACACAAAATCCACTAGAAAACCATGTGTTTTGTGGTCCTCTGAGACTTGCCTGAAGAAGGAAATGGCTTGACCTATTTGGTTGCTATGAACTAAAAACATTTTTCTTTTTTTTTTGTTTTGTGAACATCTGTGTCACATTTATTTCATGACTTTCTGAGGTTCTTTAAACCCATTATTTGGCAATATTAAGTTTTATTCAAAAAATAAACTGATGCATAAATGCTTCCACAATTTCATTGAAGTTAGGATATTTTCTTCTGCATGTTTATTATATAATTGATTAGGTTTTCCCATAAAGGTTGACATGTTAAAAGGCAAACACAAGTATTATGTAGTATTTCCTAGCAAAAAAGAGTGAAAAATTCAGTGGGATTTCATGGAGTTAACAGGAAATGTTGCATGCTGGAAGCTTGTGAAATCTAAATCAGAATCTCAACAAGGATATGGAGTACTGAAGAACTTTGATCTAATTTTTCAACAGGTTGGACTTCTTGGTGTGGTTTTACTAATTACCCTTCATTTTCCAGATGTTGTGTTTATTACAAAAAGAAATAGTTACCTTATGCCAGATATATGGAAGAAATGTGATTTAGCCATCCCATGGAAATGGTACCAACAAAGACAGATCTTACTGCAAGAATATTAACTAAGAATTCTTCTGCATTCCATAAGAACAAGAACTGAAGATCAATTCATTTGTGAAAGCTGAATTTGAATTCAGATCTGGCTTTCACTGTCATGTCCAAGGACTCCGTTCGATTTTGAGGAGCTGCTGCTGCGCTTTGCAGATGTGGGTCCCTAATACAAAAGGAGAAACTGTTTTTAGGATAAAATGCCCTGAGTTTCTTAACAAAGAAGCTGTGTGAAAACAATGAAACACAAGTCTGCTGATTCTCAGGGTATGGAAGAGACTGAAGAGTAACGGCGGGAATTAATTTTAGTGTCTGTTCTACTCGGCTACCAGTTCTCACGCAGCTTGAAGGAATATCTACTCCTCAGTCAAATCAGATTGAAATTGAGTGCTATGCTAGCTCTTTGGCAGAAGGAGTTGATGGGTAAGAAATGTGTCTAGTCTGTTGTGCTCACTTGTTCTCACATGTGTGCACACATGAGAAAAGGCTGAGAAAATTGGCATGTGCAAGTAAGGGGATTGCCTCTTGCAGTTTTATCTGAGAGGCACTGTGAGATGTAATAATTTAATGAGTCACCTCTACATTTTTATCCAGCTGCCTCACTGTAATACTTGGTGTTACTCCTAGCATGGAGATGTGTATTTTTTTTTATTTTTCCAATTCATATTGCAAAATATCATTCAGGTTGTTTTCTTGCTTAATTCCAAGTATTCAAGAGTCTTTATTTGCTGTTACATTTTTGCTTTCATGTGCTGTAGATAATCATGTTCCTTAATAAGATCCTTGTTTAACTCAGAAGCAGTGTTGCCTGTAAGGTCACATAGACAGACCCTATTGCTTTACTACAAGAGAGAGGGGATTGTGAAAAAGGGACATTTCTAATTGCACTGATATTATAAAATAAGGAATTATATTCAGTAGTCAGATTCCAAATAAGTTTTTTTTCTTTCTTGCTCATCTAAGTTTGGACTAATGAACTTCCTGCCTAGTCATTCTAATACACTGAGGAGGAATTTTCCCACCAGGCTGTGTTCTCTGTCTGAGTACAGCTTTGACCACTTGCAAATGCAATTTTTGAATTTGTAAAGCTGCTGCATGTTTTTGTTCCAGTATTTTCCCAGGAAGTGGAGGTTAAATGAAGTGGTTGTGAGAAGTGATGGTGGTTCTGTTATGGAGAAACTCCATTCCTTGGGAAGAACCTTGCAAGTTGCATGCATTCTTTAATCTTGAATCTCCTAATGTACACTGGACAGGGACTTGGTTCTCCATAGGACCATTTTGAGTCCTTCTTGAGAAGAGCAAATGGATCTGTCCCCTTCGTTGTACATGTAAAGTGCTCAGCTGTTTCTGATTGCTCACACAGGAGCTACTGTGTACAAACTGCAGGCTGATGATCCATTGTGATAGATCTATGGACTTTGTTGCACGGGGTAGGTGAGTGTGGGTCTGTATTTTGTGGTTCTTTTGTTGTTGTTGTGCTTTTTTTTCTCTCATATTTTTGGTTCTTTGGTGTTTGTTTCCCCCTACCCCCTTGTAACTGAAAAGGGTTCTGCTTGGGACTCATCCACAAGAAACACTATTTCAGGAGTGTCTCCAAGAGACTCTATCAGAGTGAAGAAGTCATTGATTTAGTCTTGCATTTTGTAACCCTAGTATGTAGTAATTGGAGAAAACTAATTTTGTGTGTGGCATCTGTCACGTAGCTGCCTAAATGGTAGTCTGTATTATGGAAATATATCTTTATGGTCTTGAAAGTCACTTTTTTATTTTATAGGACTTTATTATTATTTAACTTACTCTTCTACAAGTCACTTTTGATCTCATGTACTACCCTTTTAGTTATGAAAATTACCATATCACATGCTTGCAACATTTTAAAGCAGCATCTAACATTCGTCTGGGGACCAGAATATCTGTGCTTGTTTTCCCACCATCCCTTATCATCGGTGCTGCTATTCCTGAATTGCAGTTTGTATAGAAACTGTGTCCTAAGCAGAAACTGATAGCCAAGGTCTGTCAGGGACAAAGTTTAGAGAAATGGCTGTTGCCTGTGAAAACATTTGGAGTCACACAGTGGAGAGTATAAAAGGTTTCAGGTTTGTGACTCGTTTGTTCTTCATGTAGGTGTTGCTGGTTACTTCTGTTGCCTGGGCATCTCAGACTGGGTCTTAGACTAAGTTTCTATGTATTAGATGAGGTCAACCTTTGTAGGCAGCTTGTGACATTTCAGTTTGCTGTAGATATTTTAGTAGGGACAGATAAATGAAGCATATGGAGCTGATTATTTTTTTTGGCTATAGGACGGGGATTTTTGTGCATTAAATATAGTAACATTTTAAATATCTGAGAGGAAGCTTCCCCCCCTGTGATGTTTTTTTTTTTTTTAAGTCAAAATACATGTAACACTCCTCACTCATTTTGTGCAATATAAGTGGGAAAGACTGCAGTATTTAGTCTTGGTCTTGTACCAATAAATGATGTAGTATCACATGAATGTTTTAAAAGATTAGGTGATATTTTTTAAGAGAAAACCAGCTATTTTATAAAAAGAAGACCAGTTTAAGTCCTCCTGCTGTGAATTTACTGGTACCCAAAGTAACAGTATGTTATTGTTTTTATTTGGCTGAGAACTTGCTTTCCTTTGGTATATTCTACCTGTGTTGTAAGCCTGCAAAAGTAATGTGTTACGAAGGGGGAAAGAAAGGTTGAGTGAAATTGGTAATCCAAATGAAATACAAATAATACTCTGCAGTTTATGGAGCCTGTGGGTGGGTGGACTTGGCAGATAGACCCATTGTGGTATGTTAGACTTGAAAGACCATATGGAGATGATTATTTTCTGGCATTTTGTAGTAAAGGTTTTTCAACAAGGAATTTTATTTTATTTTTCTATGAAAGGGATGAAAAAAAAAAAGAAGGATAACTTCAGTCTGCATCGCGCAGTAAAGTAGTTTGTTGTAGTAGCATATGGAAAACCAATATATTCAAAGGTAAACTGCTACAAGAAGTTTTCCTACTGTTTTCCTATTGGCTCTCTTGTTTTCTGAAGGCAGCCCAAGATCCTGTGCAGCTGGGACTAATACAGGATCCAGCTGTAACTTTTTTATTGTTGTTCAGATGTCCGGTGATGGTCAAATCTAAGTTATTGTGTGGAAATTCAGCAAAGGAAAAGGGTAGGGTGGGAAAAAAGTGACTCTCTATAAAAATATTCCAGTAAAAGCAACAGGAACTAGGAGTATCCATTTCAGAATTCTGCCATAAATCCCATCCTGAAATACTTAAACGCCTTCAGATTTTGGTGTAGACTTTAAGTCATCTAAGAGTTCTTGGTTTATTTTTTAAACAGAAATGAAGTTAGCTGGTTGGAGTGTGAAGGTGGCTGTTCCTCTAGATCACTTATGGAAGAAGATACCAGTTTCTCATTCAGAATGCAAGGTTTCAGTTAAAATTCTTCACTCTCTTTAAAGTGTTGGTACAATACGTAATGCTACAACATGAAGTATATCAAACAGCTTTGATTTTTGCCAACTTAATTGTGCTGTGTATTGCTAGTCTTTGGTTTAGAGAGCGTGAGTATGTAGGGAGAGGAGAAGCCTAGTATCTTTCTGCAGTTTGATTCACCCTGGTTACATTTGGTGCTTTCAATCCAAGGCATCCTTAGAGTTTGGATTAAACAAAAAGAGTGAACCAAACAGGCATATGGAACAGTGAGGATGCTTGATGATGATCAACATAATACATCATTTTTTCTTTCAAAACTTTTGCTTTTTTTGCTTTTGGGATTTGTTGGTGTGGTTTGGTTTTCTTTGGTGTGTCTGGGGTTATTTTTGGTCTCTCCTTGTTAAAAAGATCCTATTTCACAAGTTTCTTTATAATTGTAGCCAGTTACCCTGTTTGTTAGTTATTTGAGGCTGTTGATGCCAGTATTGAAATGCAGTGTCTTTCAGGTTTCTGCTTCTTTCCCAAATCTTCCTTCCAAACTTAACTTGCCTATGGAGTCCAGCAAATGGCTACCTGAATTTCAGAGTTCTTCTCTTCCGAGTGTTGTTACTCAGTCAGTTTGTAATTATGCTAGTCTAATTTAATAAGTTTAGTAACCATAGTATACACCTGTAAGTCCTAAATGCCTGGGAGAGCTAGCTTGAAATACTGCAAGTTGTTCCCATTACCAGTGACAGTGAAAGGAATTGTAAAACATATCTCCTATCTCAAGTATAATTGTGGACAGTATTCATGCATACCTTTCCATGTGCCTTAATTGGTTTGTGATACTAATTTTTCTGTAGGGGAGGGAGGAGGGGGGGAAAACCCAAAAAGGACAAGCTGAGAAAGATTGGTGGTTGGTCTGTTGCCTATTGGACAGCCTGGCATTTTGGCCCACAGTACTAGAACATAACAGCAACAACAATTTTCTTTTCCTTCCTGAGCTAGTAGGAGCTCACCTGTGACTTCAAAGTGGAAGAGAAACGTGGACAACAAAGGGCTTTGCAGGCAGAACTCTCCTTACACAAATCAGCTGCAATGCAGAAATACCTATGATGTTCATATAGCAAGGTCAAATGTCATAATTCTGGGAATTCTTGAGTGTGCTCACCAATACCAGTTGTAAAAATTAAGAGGTTTTGTTTTGGTGGTAGGACTGCTGCAGTCTATGCATGAGTGACAAAACCAGTCAATGCTACTTGTCTGGTGACTGAATTAATTCACTGTCAGTGCGTTCTGTAAACCTGCAACCAAATCTGTTTAGTTTGGGTTTTTTTTAATTGATGAGTGTTTCTTCTTCTGTTTAATTCTGTGAGGAGGAGGTTCTTCACCATGAGAGTGAAGAGAAGCCCTGGAATGGGATATCCAGGGAGGTGGTTGAGGCCCCTTCCCTGAAGGTGTTTAAGACCAGGCTGGATGAGGCTCTGGCCAGGCTGATCTAGTGTGGGGTGTCCCTGCCCATGGCAGGGAGATTGGAATTAGATGATCCTTGTGGTCCCTTCCAACCCTGACTGATACTATGATAATTAAGCACATAGTGGTGCTTCTTCTGCTCTACTACTGCATTGAGTGATGTATCCTGTGTACTTGTGTTTGGGCTTTGGTCACATTGTTTCCTCTCCCAAACACTTTTGTATTTTATCTTTCATTTCCTTTTAAATAGAATTATATAAATTAATACAAGACAAATCATTTGCTCTCACTCTCCCTCCTCCCCGTAGTGGCTAAATAAGCAGTGCTAATTTATTTTATAAAGTTTTGAGGAAATGGTAGTCAAAATTATTTTCTCCAAGTTTTTAAAAGCTATGATCTATATTTGAGTTGTGATAAGCCTGAGAGAATCTCTCACTTTAACAATTTTCTTGAAGTGCAGGTCAGCTTACAGTACATTTTGAAAAATGGGTTGTGTGTAGACTCTGCCCATGTCACAGAGCATTAAAATACAGCAACTAGAATAAGAAAGTTTGCTTCCAACATGCTTTCTGCATCCATCATATAGTTCAAGGACAATTCAAAATTGTGGCTTAAGAATAAAGTCTGCCAGCTAAACTGAAGAAAGTAGTATGATCATGTCTTTCATCCTGGAAACTGTAACTGCATTGTATTTAGAGCTCAGATGGATTTAGGAGATTATTTTCTGATGTGACAAGAGGACATCAAAAGGTCCTTTTCGGGTTTGAGAAACAGTAGTATGACAATTTAGCAAAGTTTTAGCTTTTCACTACCTCATTTTACATTTTGAAGAAAAGGTTTCCTGCTGAACAAACACATGTTAGCCTGATAGCATTTCCTGTGTTTGAATGGTGAACAGTCAAATGACTCAAAAAAATTTATGTTATGGTAGATACAGGGTTTCAACATGGAATATGTGCATACAATAAATCTATTCAACTAATCAGTCTGCTTCCTTTCCCTCCCACTCCCTTGCAGCTGGAAGTTCATGAGCTTCTGCTACTATATCTAGCTTCCTCTTGAGACTTTCTGGGATAGAGTTAACACTGGTGGCAGGCATTGATGAACAATATCATGATTATATTCTGTGTGTCTGTATATGTTGTCATTTTCCATTGCTACTATTGCTTATAGAAACTATGTCATCCATTGAGTACAAGCATGTCATGTATGCCACGCAGCGTTGCGTGCTGCAGTAGTTAGTGAGAGCATGTACATCATCATTAAATCAGTAGAAAATATTTCCAGTGACCAACCTGACATTTAAAATGGAAATCTTTTATTTTCATAAGGTTGTTGGCTAGGATGATGTAAGATGATTTGACTTCCATTCGTAGTTCATAATTAATTATACTTTGAGGTTCTTTGGCATATGATAAGACTATTTTTTAATGGTACATCTGTGGAAGAATTCAGGAAAGAGGGAAAAATAGATGCTTCCATTTGTCTTAGCAGTTGTAAGCTTTCATGATAATATCCTTGCTGTCAGGTCTAATGAAATCGAACAGCCTGATTAAAAACCCAATTTGTATAACTCAATTTTTGGTGACCTTTTTTATTTAAAGGATCAAAACATTATCTTTCACAGCTAGCTTCTGGACATTTAGAGGCACTGGCTGAACATCTGCAGCTTCAGTGCAGGTGTTCTGATTATGTTTCAAATACTTCAACAATGTTTTAAGGTCTAATTTATTAAGACATTGAAAAGATGGTAGGACAAATCTTGTAATTGAGTAATCTTTTAGAACTAGTTTTTGTATAATTTTGACGTGGGCTGTAGACTGCTGCCTGTCTAGATGTATGCTGTCAGGATTAGATGATTGACAAAAAAATCTATGCTTAAGCACTTCTATTACCAACCAGTGATCAAGAAATACAGCAGTAAAGAGCTTATCTGAGAGTGGTATCCTCCAGATGTTTTGTATTCACTGCTGTATCATCTGTGTTAGTGAAATAGGAACTGCATTAACAAGTTTTCTCACTACATGTACCAGAAGTTACAGCTTGGTATTTCTGGTTGCCCTAAGGCAAATTTAGAAGGATTGCAAGTGTACTAATGTGAGTCAGATCTTTTTCAGCTTTATACAAAGTTTGCCTTTGTATAGTGAAAGCTCATGCCAGGGAAAAGCATGTCTCCAAAGAGTAGACCTCCTCTCTAGAAATGTGCTTAGCTGAAGCTCCATATAATCACACAGTCTATGAAGCTGGTGTCTGCAGGTAAAAGATTCATAATTTGCTGTAGGTTTTACTCATGTAGGAAGTGGTATCTTTTCTTTTTACCTTTTGTATCATGTTGAGGGGTAGCAAGCTGAAGCATTTGGTCCCACTCAATTGTTTCCCAGTCAACAAAACTGTTTCCTATTTGAGCATGGCAGGATGAAGTGGAAATCTGAGAAAGAATGTTTATTAATAGGAGCAGCAGGAGCTGGTGGATTTAAAAAGAGGTTGAGTGTTGTAATGCCTGTTAGTTGCTTCAAGTTTTTAAATCTTTATTAATTTTCAGGGAAAAAGCTGAATTTTGTATGCTGTAAATCAGAGACACTGAGAGTAATAAAGCTAAATTGCTTAGAGCTTTGAAGTTGAAAGGATTTATTTTTTTTTAAGCACTTAGCTGAGAAAAAGTTATTATTTGAAAACAAAGTACAAAAGATTTTATGTTCAGATTATTTTTCACTGATCTCTGGAAGGAATGTCGTGATTTTGCCAGTATCAGGCAGAGAAAACAGATTAGAAAGGGCAATGTAATATTTTAGCAGATCTGGCTGAAACTGAGGGAAAGTTTAAATAGGAGAAATGTGGTTTTTTTTTTTCAAATGAGTTTTTGATCAGAATGCTGGAAGGTCTGCTTGGAGTATGAAAAAAATGTTTCTTTTTGTAACATAGGACTCATACCTGCACTTACAAGGATTCAGACATATGCTGAATGTGCTCTGTTTTGGAAGCACAGTGAGCCAGATGTGGTATGAACTGCTGAGGTTTTCAGCCAAGCAAAGAATGGGAGACCAGGGGTTTGACCTTATGGTAAGAGGATCCATCCAGCAAACTTATCAGTGGACTGTATGAAAAACTCTTTTATATCTGGATTAGTGACCTGTCAAGCTAATTGTTTCATGGTGTGATGGCAACCAACAATTCACAATGGCTTAAATATACTCTTTTCTGTGGAATCTGAAAATGCTTTATAGTCTTAAACTAAGCCTTACTATTCCTTCACTAATAAATCTATGAATGAATTCCTGACCTCTCTTTGTGTCCTCTTGGGCTACAGAGCATGTGACCGATGGGTCTGTTGATGCAGTAGCAAAAACGTGGAGTGATTCAAGCTAAGATGGCCAAGAAACAAACCACTATTACCTGTAGGGTGTTTCTTTGCAAGTGCTACAGCTCAGTGTTTTCCATAGCAGGTAGCTGGCTTAATTTTTTTGGAGGAGACTGAAGGAATTTCTAAGGCTTACACAGCATCAGGCATTTGTCTTGTTTGGGAGAAGGGTAAATGCTGCTTGAGCAGTTATTTGATAGGGGAGCAGTCCTGCATGTCACTATGTAGCTGCCTTTTGGAGGCTTTCTTCAGTGAATGGAGATTGTTTTCTAATCTGGCAGTTGGTTCACCTCCTTCAGTGTGCAACTGATCTTGGAAAATGAATACATAGAGAGCTTCTGCAATAAATACTGCTTCTGAAATCTAATTCCAGAGCTGTATCAGGCAGGGATGGGGGAAGGGGAAAGATGAACTTTGCCTTGCTTTCTGAAAATTGGATTTTTGTGCTTTAGAGACAGACAGCTAAGTAACTGGCTAATGCAGTCTGCCTAATGAGTGAAGTACAGTGAGCACCTTTCTTATTGCCAAGAGTAGATGTTACTGGAAATTTGTGACAAAGACTGTCTGAGCCCCAAATGTCTTGTTGGAAACATGGTAGGTCTGATGAGCTGTGCCTGGATCTTGAGCAGGATTCAAGGATATTGCTGGCGGGCAGACGCAGGGCCTGGGCTCCAGGACCCCCCTGCAGCTGCTCAGCGACATTCCTGTCAATTTTCCATGCTGCTACTCGAAATGGATCTGACAGGAATGTCTGCTCCTACTCTGTGTTTGCTTTTTGCTTTTTTTTTTTTTTTTTTTTCCAGGGTCTATCCTAGGAAAAAATGTAGGTACATGGCAGCCAACCATTTCCCCTTCCCAGTAAGTGAAGGTGCTGTGGGTAGCACTGGTTGTGTAAGGGCACAGCTGAAACACATTGCTACGATTATGTCTTTTGTTTTTTTTCTTTTCCCTTTCCTTCTCATAACATTTCGAAAGCTGAAAGGATCAGTGTGTTCTTGTTTGCCTCTTCTTCACCCAAGAGATGATGAAGTAATCTCTGCTTTCAGAAGGAGTTGTCCCACTCTTGGATCCTGGAGCCGAAAGCAGTCTATATTGGCAGCAGGACACTTGTGGTTAGTCCAGGTTTTCACAGCGACTACTGGGAACTGTGTGCCAGGGGGAGGTGAAACTTCCCTGCTTTCCTTTTCATCCATACATTCATCTTGGGACTGCTGGGAGAGGAAAAAAAAGTGTCCTGTTTTGACTGACAAGGAAAAGAAGGGGAGGATTTGCTCTCCTGTCAGTTTAAACTTTGCCTAAGACTCCACAGAGTTTCTAGGAATCACCCCAAACCCTCACAAGCAAAGACAGAACCAAATCCTGGTCAATGGCAGCAGTTCAGGCTACGCCGCTTTCCAGCCTATGTGGGCTTCTACATCTTCAAACTGTTTTCCATTAACAGTCAGTGCTGATCACCCTGCCCTGCTGGCCAGCTGAAGAGTATGTACATGGCCACTTTCACTCCCTTAGAGGAGAGCAACTTTAGTGATGGTTGATGTGCTGGAGGTAATCCAGTGCTAAGCATGTTCCATTTTGCAGGACGAGGTAGATTATCTTTGCCAGCTTTCTGATCTGGATTTAAACTAAATAGTCTCTTTATATTGTAAATCAGGATGTCCACATGTTGTAGGCTTAGTGGAAATTTCTTGTAGCTTCCTTACCTGGAAACCTGTCATCTTAGAATTGTTTGAAACTGAAGGTTTTTTTAATTACTGGCAGCATGGCCTGAATGCTGGGCTCAGTCTGACATCAACTGCACTGGGCTGTGAAGTCTTGGACTGTCCACTCCCTTTCCATCTCATTTTTTGTGTAATTCTGTGTAGTAATGCACTCTTTTTCTATTGGGAAAAATCATAAATGCCCCAACTTAAAAGGTACATGCTGCTTCTATTCTATGGCTTAAAAGGTGTGGCTCTTGGAAAGCCAATACATCTGTGCTTCTTAATGTCACAGTATCACAGTATCACTTAGGTTGGAAAGGACCTCGAGGATCATCGAGTCCAACCTATCAACACAGACCCCATGACTAGACCATGGCACCAAGTGCCACGTCCAATCTCCCCTTGAACGCCTCCAGGGTCAATGACTCAACCACTTCCCTGGGCAACCCGTTCCAATGACGAATGACTCGCTCGGTGAAGAACTTCCTCCTCACCTCGAGTCTAAACCTCCCCTGGTGCAGCTTGAGACTGTGTTCCCTTGTTCTGGTGCTGGTTGCCTGGGAGAAGAGGCCAACCCCTTCCTGGCTACAACCACCCTTCAGGTAGTTGTAGAGGGCAATGAGGTCACCCCTGAGCCTCCTCTTCTCCAGGCTAAACAATCCCAGCTCCCTCAGCCTCTCCTCATAGGGCTTGTGTTCAAGGCCTCTCCCCAGCCTTGTTGCCCTTCTCTGGACACGTTCAAGTGTTTCGATGTCCTTCTTAAACTGAGGGGCCCAGAACTGGACACAGTACTCAAGGTGCAGCCTAACCAAAGCAGAGTACAGGGGCACTATGACCTCCCTGCTCCTGCTGGCCACACTATTCCTAATGCAGGCCAGGATGCTATTGGCCCTCCTGGCCACCTGGGCACACTGCTGGCTCATATTCAGGTGGCTGTCGATCAGCACACCCAGGTCCCTCTCTGTTTGGGAGCTCTCCAGCGACTCCGACCCCAGCCTGTAGCTCTGCATGGGATTGCCGTAGCCAAAGTGCAGCACTCGGCACTTGGACTTGTTGAATGCCATCCCATTGGACTCTGCCCATCTAACCAGTCGGTCGAGGTCCCTCTGCAGAGCCTTTCTACCCTCTAACTGACTAACATCTCCGGCAGGCATGCAAAATCCACTGCTCTACCACTGCCCTTTCTTTGCACAGTGCTGAAGAAAGGGTTTCAATTAAATGCATGATATCTATAATGTGTCACTCAGCTATGCTGTGCATACTTGGCATGGTGATCTGTTCCTTTCACCTCCAAGATAATGCTTAGAGGGAACCCTGATTTCCTTCCCAAGCCTCCCACTTAAAAGATACATTTGCTGTCAGCTGTTACCCATGGTTTCCCTCAGCATTATTGCTGGATCATTTTCACTCTGAGGTGCTAAAGTTACCTGTGACTTGGGTCTTGCTATGAAAGTGAACAAAGGAAATCCAGAATTTAAAGGCCTTTACTCTTTATAGAGTAAATTTTGTGTAAGCACAGGCTCTAAAGTGCAAGCATCAGATGTATTAAGTAACCTACCTATTTGTTTCTCCAGCTCTGTATAAATGAGTGCTCCATAAGGAGAAAATTAGTACTGAGTTCTCCCAAAATTATTTACCTGTGAGTCTCTGCCTTGCAGCATACATTTTGTAGGCCAGGGGCAAAATAATTTGATTTGTTTGACAGGGTTTTGTTGATCTCTAACTCACTGTAAAGAAAAGGCGTGAGACTTCTTATTTTTGGAAAGGCAATATCTTTATTATACTGGTAGTGCTACTGCACAAAGCTGATTCTGATCACCCCATTATTTACTGTAGGGAAAAGAAATTGGATGCAGTCATTTTGTTCAAAAGCTGAAAGCTGAGTAAGAAAATCTTAAGGTAACATGAATGCACCACTGTTCCTAAAACAGCAAGACAGTGCAGGACTGAGCATTTTTTACTCATGGTGCTTGGCACTGTATTGCATTTGTCCCACATTATTTCGATGTCACTGTTTTCCCTGTGGAAGGAGGACTGTAGTATTAAGATGATGGTGTGACAGTGTATAGCTGTGCCACTGTAAGCAGAGTGGCAATTCACCAGATTCCTTGAACAGTAATTGGTAACTGATGCTAATGAAGGCATGTGTTATCTTGGGTGGCATTTCCTGTATCTCTGCTAATCTGTTCATAGCCCTCCCCAAAACACATACCATTATGGTGTGGGCACCATCTCCCCTTAGAATTTCCACATTAGTGAGCATCAGTTTTTTTTCTGTGCTCCTTAAATATGCTGGCCATGCATATTTTAACACTTTATATTATTAATGCAAGTATTAATGTGTTTGTGTGAAATCCAGCTTTCTTTTCATATTCAGTAATTTGTATTTACATATTTTAGAAAGCAGAGTTGACCTAGAAGCATCTTCCGATCTTGAAGCAAGGGTAGAGCGACTTCAAAAGAAAAAATGCTCCTAAAAGGAGATCCACACTTATCCATTTTTAATATCAGGTTGAACTACTTTTAGGATTTTGAGAATACAGCCTGTAAGGATAGGGGTTTGGGGCTGAGATTAGCTGACTTTTGGGCTGGCTGACATCAGTGGGGTTGCTGTCCCCTGCACCTCTCTTGCTGCCGGGGCTTTCTGCTGTGCCTGTTGTGTTGGCATGTGCAAATCTGTGGTCTCTGAGTGGAACCATTTGGCCTGCTGAACTGGCAAAAGACAAACGCAGAAGGAGCAGGATCATATATCTGGGAGCAGCAACTGGCAGAGTGATGCAGGAACATAGGGGAGCCAGTACCAACTTGCTACGTGTGAAATTTCACTCAAGCTGGTGCCTATGTGTTTTTCCTTCTTTCTCCCCAAGTGATGTTCCTTGGTGCATAGAAGTGATTCTTCTATGTTGTTGCAAAGCACTTGGCTTCCTAATGGCAATAGATCAAAATGCTGAAATAATATACATTATTGAGTATAAGCTGTAAAGGAGGTAAACAGAAAGTAATTGTGGCCTTCACTGCTGCCTGTTCATGTTCATAAAAATAACATTGTGGACTGAAAAAGGAAATACTCATTAACTTAAACACATACTGTTCTCAGATGGCAAATACCTGTGTCAGTGGTATAATTAGGAGCTCAAAAGCAAGGTAGGTGTCTCTCCAGTGCTTTCGATGAGTATTTTTATATAGCAAGGTGAAGGTCTGAGAGCTGTTGTAAAGTACCTGTTTGTGCTTCAGTGCTATTAAGAAGGGCAACTGATAGCAGGTCATGTGAGCTATGAAAAGCCTTCATAGTCTTTTCTTCCACTTGGCAGCTGTTGTTACTCATGTTATCTACACGCACAGTTTGTAAAGATACACATACTGCAGTGTTTCCTGCAAGTGTTCCATCAAGTTGAAGAAACGCATTTACTGTGGTTTACACAGTATAGGCAGAAGCATATTTGCAGATACTGTGGTGAGGCAATATTCTTTCTGCGTGAGACAGCTGAAAGCAGATATTTTTGGGGTGGCAGGTAAAATGTATGGGTTGGATTAAAAAAACAACAACCTGTTTTTCTGCCTTTCCAAATCTGTGTTGTCTGGACCCCATTCTGCAGCGCTTTGGAACTGTCTACTTTCTGCTTGACTGGAGATGTTGATGCTACTTAAAATCTACATGGATATTTCTGAGCAGGACAAAACCATAATCTTGGCTTTTTGGAAGTAATTCTTACAGATTATAATAAATAATGTTTATTTTGTGCAAGAAACCACCTCACACTTGGCAGTGCAGTTACTCAGCTGTATCTTTCTGTATAGAATAAAAATGTATTTCATATTTCCAATTTTTCATGCTTTTGTTTGTTCTTAAAAAAAAAAAAGTAATTGTGAGCCACTGGTGTAATGAAACCTACCTTGCAGTGGAAGTAAAAGAAAAATGATGTTAGAGATTTAGTGGGTCATATTGAAAGGAAACTCTCTACATTCCTGAAAGTATATTTTTATGTAGGAGTAAGATTAATATCTCTACACTATTTCCCCACCCCCATATTATGAGCCCAATTACAACTTGCCTGTGAAGTATTTCCTTATTCTACAGGGAAAAAAATTTTCAGGAACATCTTGTAATGGTGTGATTTCCAGCAGCTAAACAATGAGGATGATGGATGTGAGTTTGAGGTTCTTCTCTGGGTTTGGACACTAATGTGCTTTCTGGCCACAGTGTCCCTCATGACTGAAAACTCTCAAAATAACTCTGCAAGCCATGGACTCAGTCCTAAATTCCTCATACCACTGGCTGGTAATTGGTTTTTTGTATGTGAAAAGATAGTGTGTACAGGGTTATTTCCCCTCTTAGTGATGGTTTCTGTGCTAGAACGTACTCAGAAGTGACTAAATAGGAAAGATTAATACATTAAGATAGTTAAAAGAAGGAAGCAACCAAATCCATCTAGTTTTACTGATTGAATTTAATGCAGATATAGTTTGGTTTTGCACTGTGAAGTAAGTGTGTTCAGGAAGATGTCCTCCTACAAAAACTTCTGTGGAATCTTTAATAGCCACAAGTGGTCACAGCTTTGTTTATACATCTTGTTTGAAAGCTGGAATATGTTCCTATAATTAAGTTTAGAAAAAGGGAGCATGTAGGGGGAAAGGGAAGAGAAAATAGCCTGAGAATATCCGTTGAGGCAAATGTCCTGAGACAATCAGATTTGTTCTCAGAGATGAATGTGTATTATTTTAAAGGACAGAAGAAACATGTCTACCCATTCTGTGCACCAGTGAGGATAGGTTTGTTTATAGCTTTGCATTGTGTAAATATCTTTACACTTGCAAGATGTTTCTGTAGTTGCAAAATTGAATTCCATCCAATTGTGCTTTGCTTGGAATGGAAATACTTAAGACCACCAAATGGGGGCTGACATGGAAGAAGAAAAATATTTGTCTGTGTGAAACCAGAAAGTTAGTTGAACATTCAGTGAGGGAGTTGTGTTGCTTCCTAAGTGAGGTTGAAGAATTAGCATTTCATCTGTTGTTAGGTGTTTGCTTTCTGCTGTCTGTTCATTGTTTTACTGTGTCCCCTTGAGACAGAACTCTGAAATGAGATGGAAGTGGTGGGCT
The DNA here is from genome assembly GCF_026170545.1 of Melanerpes formicivorus. Taxonomy (NCBI): domain Eukaryota; kingdom Metazoa; phylum Chordata; class Aves; order Piciformes; family Picidae; genus Melanerpes; species Melanerpes formicivorus. The sequence goes on along the minus strand of NW_027142366.1, from coordinate 7,653,184 downwards.
GAGATCGTTTGACACCTTAACTGGTGACTGCTGATCAAAAGGCTAGTAAGCTGTTAAAAAAATAGGTAAAACACAGGGGGTTTAGTTCATATAATACCATTTGAGAGCTGGAAATAATTTCATTTTTGCTACTGAAAACCAGTATTAAAGAATACTTCTGGGCTGGAAGGAACCTTTAAAGCTTAGCTAGTCCAACCCTTTGGCAGTGAGCAGAGATGTCTTTAGATGAGGTTGTTCAAAGTCCAACCTGACCTGGAATATTTCCAAAAGGCATCAGAGGGGTGGATTTACAAAGATTAGAGTTCTGTCTTTATTATGGGATTTCCTCCTAACTGTCACTAGCTTGTGGCACTTTCTTTGCAAGCCAATCTGTTGCGTTTCTTTCTTAATGTGGAAAAGACCTTTCTTTGCCTTCTTGCTCAAAAATACTTATATTTCATAAAAGAGTTCTGGGCTAATGCTTTTGTTTGTGTACTGAACTTGGGTTTTCAGTAGTAGAAAATTATTTAACAGAGTGACATCACAACTGGATGGACAAGACAGGACACTGGTTTCTGTAGCGAAGCTACAGAGTTTGCCACAGAAGTTAAATGTGGTTTGGTTTTTTTCTGGGGTTTGTGTTTGGTTTTTCCTCTAAAGTAGAGTAGGCAAACCTGTATTAAAAGTGTGTATTTCAATAAGTGTTTGTTTGCAGGAAATTCAGGTCAGTACATTTAGACCAGTTACAGTAGGAAGGCCAAGTTGGAATATATGAATTTTCTTTCGTTATTCTTAGTTGTTTGTTTCCTGTTGGTGCTTTGTTTTCATCTGGCTGCTTGGCCAAGAGTAGAATTTGTACTTTGAACAGTTTTGTTGCTCTTAAACATCAGTAGGTATATTGACTTTTCATTCTGTAATAGCTGAAAGTCTGAAGTTTTAGAAGGAGGAAGCTCTCTATGTAAGCTTTAAGGTTTTCACACATTACTTACACTAGATTAGAAGCCAGCATGAAAGCATGCTGCAGCTGTGGTTTGTTCACTACATGAAATGCTTTTGTTCTCTTTCGGTATTTAAGTGTTCATGCTAACTCCTCCCATCCTGTCTGCTTTGTGTTTAGATTGGTGAAAGACAAAAATCTTGGAAATGACTCAGAGAGGTCGGCTAGAAAATTTGTCTTCAGAACAAATATGTAATACGTGCTCGATGAGCTCTTGAGCACTGAGGGAGGCTTATGTGAACACAAGGTTAGAAAAACCAGAAGTGTTCTAGCTGCTGAAGTAAAAAAGATGGATTATGGAAGGGGTCTTGCCAGGGCAAATCATCACTTGTCATTTATCTGCAGTATTTGCTTAGGACTGTGAAGATGTTTTAATGCCCTCCTGTTAATCGGCCGGTTTTGATCCCCTCTTTGCTTGCCAGGAGTCTAATACCATCCTTGACACCAAACATTGCAACTGTGGTTTTCATGTTTTTTTTTTTTTAATAAAAATGTTTCCAAAGTGGAAATAGTCAAATTACTTTCTAGGAACACCTGGGCACAACAGCTTTACAGGTTTGCTTTCTGAAGAGAATTATTTTCAGGCTCTCACTGTGGTCCCTGCATTGCAGGTTGCATAAGGCACCTTGTGCTTGAATTAGAAGGACTTAAGCCTGCCACTGAGGAGACATTTTATCTATTTAGAAGTAGGATGTAGGGGTTTTAATATTTTCTAGATGTTTTTTGAATCATTAGGGATCAATAGCAAGCAAAGGATAGTTGATATGAAAACTGAGTAGATCTTTACTTATTTGTGAGGAACAAGTCTAACTAATAGTAGGTGTCCTTTTGTGTAAGTGGGGATTTTGTTTGTTTTTAGTTGCAGGTGAGTGTCTTCTACTCCTTCTTTCCTTTCAGGTAAGGTAGGCACAGCCTCCAGTATAATATTGCAAAAGCCTTCACTGAAATACAGAAACTGTTTTGTTTTCAGACAAAATTGAAACAACAGGGACAATAGATACAAAGTCAGATAGCCTCCTAGAGAGGACACCTTCAGCCTCCGAAGTTGCAGGCAGTAAGGTCACTTAAGAACCTTTGTTTTGGTGAGTTTTCACATTGATAGAACAGCAACACTGGAGAAGGGAGATAGTGATTATATACATCCAATAGAAGGATGAGAATAAGGCAAACATCTTCAATATCTTGCATGCATGCCAGTGTATGGTGACGATAGGACTTAGGAGTCATGCAGACAAATCAATGTATGTGCTGGTAGTTTGGAAGTAAAATATTGACTGTACCAATACTTTCTAGAATCTGAGCAGTACTGTAACTCTTTCTTATCAAAAGATACTGGAATCTTTTGGCTCTGATATTAGTAGCATTATTTAAAGATGTTGCATTAATGTGCTGTGTTCACTTCACTGGTGTCTTGTAAGTGCTCTCCAAGTGCAGAATCTTTTCTGGCAGACTTTTTTCTTGTCTTGCATCTGGCAGATAGATACTTGATGTTATTTCCTAATGCAGAAGGCAGTCTGACTCCATTTTGTTTATTTCCTTTCTGTCTAACAGCCTCATTAATTATATTGTGAGGGTTGTCTCTCTGCTGTGGCTGTGATCAGAGGAAAGGGAAAAACACAGCCGTCAGTCTTTGGGTGTTGTAGGAAGAGGATTGAGGTGTTTGATTTCTTTTCTTTGCTGGATTGCTTGCACAGAGAACTGTCACAATTGGTGTTGATTCCAAATAGCAATTTCACTTGTTCTAGGCATTCCAGACCTGTTCCAAGGAGCTTTTACTGCATGGTAATGTAAGGAAGAAGAAACGGCACTCATCAAACTCTCATGGAAGAGTTTGTGTGAGCATGCAATCCGGAGATTTTGTAACTCACCTTGAAAAACAAACTAGGCACCATCTATGGAGTCTGTATATTTAATGCTTAAAGAGTATTTTCTGTTGGGGTTCTGATTTAGTATTTCCAGTGGTCAGCAAAGGTGGAAGGTACCAAAATGCTTGCTGTGGCAAAAAGGTTAAAAAAAATAAATTAAGAACTCTTACAAATATTGGTACTGCAAAATTTCATCTACTAATGTAATTTCATCTACCAATGTAATACTGCAAAAATCCTTTAAGGATCCTCAAACACCCTAGCTAAGAAAGGTATTGATTGTACACAGTTTACCAGCATTGAGTAACAGTCTTCGTTTGTTTTATTGTCAGTCCTCAGTTAACTAATTGGAATATTTGTGGCATGTCTATGTACAGAGTGTTTGTATAGTCATCAAATCCCCAGAGTTTTGGTGGTTTAAGATCTTAGAGTGCAGATGTGAGACAAAGATAAGATGTAGGCACGTGTATTTATAAGATGTGATGTGGAAAGTATCTTACTGGTATTTGCATGCAAGGAATTTTTAGGAGTGTGTGGGTTTCTGAAGAGATGAAGGGGGGAAAAAGCAGGTTCAATGTATGGAAGCCTGGTATTTGTTCAAGAGAAGACTGTCATTTCCTAAACTGGAAGTAATTTAATCATGTTTGTATCTGGAGTAGTTAAATGAGATCATTTGCCATAATTACTTCATGTCTAACAAGGTCTGCTGCCATTTGGGGTTCATGTTCAATTTTATGTTATGATTAGAATCTGCAAAGAAAGGAGCTTAACCATGGGATGTTCAAAATAATGTATTTCTTTAGTAAGATTTGAACAGAGTGCTTCAAACATATCTTTAAAAATCTCTTGAGCTGGAGCTCTGCTGGTGATCCTGTTGCTTACAGCATATTGCATGTGCATGTTACATAAAGCAACAGCTTTGGCCGTCTCAAATGCCTGTGTTGGTGTCGTGTGTTGCTTTTGGGACAGAACCATTTAAATCTCTTGATAATGGCTTTTATTGTTCATTTTGCTAAGCTAGAAGGAAAAGCTGTTCTACAATTAAGGAACTATTTCCAAGAAAGTGGGTAGCATTAAAACTGTTATTACAGGAACTTTGCAGAGGAAGTGAATATTTGTGGTTGGTGTCTAGTGATGTACAAGTGAGAGTAATCTCTGTCCAAAGAAGTTTCTTGCTAGAAAAAATGTAGTTGCTCAAGAAAAGCAGAAGGTTTGTGTGAACAACTTCTCACGTTTGCTGGCTTGGTTGTCAGGCAGAGACTACAGGGTGAGGGGCGGCTGCTAGAGGGTGTGACAGGACCACATTTCCATCTTCGGTAGCAGCTGATTTTTATCAACAGAGTAATTGCTAAGGAGAGACCTAAAGTTGACTTAAATACTCCAGACTAACTTAAATGATGTTACACAAAACCTTAAGTTTGTAATACAGTGTTGAAAGAACTGATTTTGACTGGGTGTTTATTTGTATATCTTACTGAGGGAAATGGTTTGCTGTTAAGGGTGATGGTAGTATTGTGCTTACCTGCTTCTCTGTTCTACAAACCAGATGAAGGAGTGGTACTAAGATTGTGATGTATTGTCTGAAAGCAGCACTGGGATACACATCTTGTTAATGACTTGTATATAGCTTTGGCTTTGTTCCCTGGAAGATAGTCATGTCTTCTGAACCATAATTCATTTACATGGAGGATTTTAGTCTGTAGCTGAAGTAATTTGAATGATAGCAGACTTCAAGTCAGCAATTAAGCTGCAGAGCCAAATCTTACCACATATATGCTAAGAAGTTCCCTTTGAATGTCTAGCTATCTTTTGATAGCCATTTATTTGATTACCTTACTTAAGATATGACAAAACAGAATTCCAATAGATAAGGTTGGGACTTCAGTTTGGTTTCAGGGTTTTTTTTCCCCTGGAAATGTTCCTAGCTAAAAAAAGCCCCAAACCTGGATGTTTCCTGTAAACTTACTGTTAAAAATCACTATTTTCTCTGTGATGAGATATTTTTGCAAATGCTAAAAGACTACTGTGCTGTATTCTAGTGCCTGATGACCTCTCCATAGAAGAAAGAGAAGAGCTTTTAAATATTCGTCGCAGAAAAAAAGAACTGATTGATGATATTGAGGTAATTGATTTATCTGTACAGATCCTTAGAAGACTACTTCAATAGATTAAGTTACAGTAAACTGCATGTCTAACTATGAATTCCTGGTAATTGTTTTGAAAGCATATAAATTACTAAGTGAGGTTTGGCTAATAATAAGCAGGATTTGTGTGTCATTCGTGTCCTTCAAACAATACTGACTTCTCTGTTTAGGTAATGCAGTATGTGCGTGTGTACACATTTCATTTGTGTAATCAAGAGCTCATAAAAAAGCAGATTTGCATATAGAATAGGAGTGAGTGAGAAATCTGGGTAAAGAAACCTTCTGAAGTGGCAGTTTGGGGTTGATACACAAACTGGGAATTCAGTATGTTTAGCGGTCATTCAGTTATGGTAAAGTCTTTAAGTATCTAAGAAAGCCAATACTATACAGGTGACTAGGAAGCACTAGAAAATAAAATCTAATTGCTAATATATGATAGATGATGTCAAAATTTGTTCTAATGCAGGTTAACATATTGTCCTTCCTTCTTTTGGCAGAGATTAAAATTTGAAATTGCTGAAGTTATGACAGAAATTAATAATCTGACAAGTGTAGAAGACAGGTAAGCACTGCTAACATATGAACATGATTCAGTAAGAGCTTGGAACAAGCCTCCCAGGAATAAGGAACAAAAATAGCTTCATCATGTTAAATAAACTTTGCATCACCTTTATTCAGTCTGTTGTAAAGTCACTAAAGTGTGACTTTATCCTGTTCAGATGTGTCATTCATTGGGACAAAGGATATGTTGGACAGAATGTATTATTTTAGACTGTCCAGTTGATAGAATTCTCTGAAGCTGCAATCACTTGGAAGAACTGAAAATGGTAATGTAATTGTCCTTCTTTGTAGAAAGTGAATGGCTTGGTTTTGTAATAAAAACACAAAGTAGCCAAAATATAAATAAGCTCATCCAGAAGTTGTTGTTTTTGTAAGAGAGCAGCTGATAACTGCTTGTTGTTTTGTCTTTTCCTACATGTGTAGCAAAACTACACAGAGAAATAAGCAAATAGCCATGGGAAGGAAGAAATTCAACATGGACCCTAAGAAGGTACAAGTTGTGTTGTTGTTGTTGTTGTTCCATTTGTCAGGAATGGAGTTCCTGCTTGTAATATGATCCATAGATCAACAAATACAGTCTGCTAATAGAAGTCCCCAGGTCTTGTATATCCTGTAACAAGCTGAGCTAGAAGCAGTCACCTAGTTAGTTGCTGGTCAGGTGTGCTTTATTCACTTAAGCAAACCTTTTTTTTTGATAATGGAGGTTATTTATCAACAATCAAATATGCCAACTACTGATTGAACTGGCCTACAGAAAGATTATTTGCATTTGCTGGAGGTATTCTTTGTTGGTATATCAAATACAATTCTAAAAAGGTTCTTGTATTTGGTTATTGGTGAGGCCATACTTTTAAAAAATGCCTTCCTATTTTGGTTTCTTCAAAATTACCTCTAACATGCTTTAATTTGTTCTCAAATGGACTTTTCTATCTGCATATCTAAGCTCTATTTGCATAAAAGGCTTTTATGAACATTCACAGGTTTGTATACATCTATATGTGTACTTACATGACTTGTACAAACACCTGCAGGTAGAAGCCTGGCCACCTATGTTGAGATGTCTACCATGCATCTAGCCAAGAGTAAAGTAGTTAATTTCCTGGAAATGCCTCTACTTTTTGTACATAATTGTCAATTTTCTGGAAAATTCAGGGACCTGCACATGCTCTTACAGACCTTCCCAAATGTGTTTAAAGAGCTCCTTTGACATAGTTCACCTTTAGCCTTTACATTACATTTTATGTCTTCCTTGCCTTTTTTTATTGTCTTCCGTTGCTTGTAATAGAGACTCCATTTTTAATTTGTAAAGAGTCTTCTTTAAGCTCTTTTTGGAAGTTGTTTAGCCTTTTTGTTGTTGTTGTTGTTTAGTGTTACTTCTTGGTGTGTTTCTTTCTGGTTGTATTGAATTCAGTTATGGTTTGCTGGAGTTTCTGTCATGTTCTAAGTACAGTGATGGCTGCTATTCTTCAGGCTGTTTTCAGTTTGGGGTATAGAATCCTTCTTAAGCTGCTGACCAGCAGTTATGGTTTTCTTAGGTTTTATTTTCCACTTTGGTGACTGTCCGATGAGTTCTGTTGAGGACAGAATACTCCCCAAATATCCTGAGAGTTTGCCGTTGTCCTCCAGCTCTTTCATGTCCTGGAAGTTTCTGGCAGAGACACAGGATGATGTCAGATGCTTTCATTCCAATGTTAACTATTCTTTGTTACTGTTCTTGTTGGGTGAAACTACTTCTAAAAATAGGTGCTGTGGACACATTGCTACTGTAACATAATTTAAATGTGGTAAACAGACTTAAGTAGTAATTTCTTAATAATGCCTGTGAATCAGTGTTAGCCTGCAGTAGCTGGCTGCTCTAGATCTAGATCATCTTGTTTGCAGCTGCTGCTTTGCATTACAGGCAGCTCAAATATATATCCTAATGTTGAGAGAATTAACTTGGGGTCATTGCAAAAAGGATGTTTTTTCACTCATGAATGGGAGGGAAGGTGGTCTTTGGAATGAGAAATAGGAAAGAACTGGGGTGATAGTAGATGCACCAAATCCCCCAAGTTTTCATCTTTGAAACCAGGTGAAAGAATTTTAATGTTTTCATATTAGGAGCACAGTTGAGTAACTTGCTCCTTTTTATATGAAAACCTGTGTGTTTTCTAGCATGTAACCTATGTGTGGAACAATTCTTCAACCCCCATCTAGAAAATTCTCATTCAAAATAGCTGTGTTTAAGGCAGCTAATGTGATGTAATCTCACATACCACGCTGTTTGGATTTGGTTAGCTAGTGTGGGAAGGGCTACAGTGGTAAAGTTTGTAAAACTCTTGAAGAGTCCCTGTGCAGAAGACATAAAGTTGTGTTTCAGAGTCTCAGTACTGCCTGTGTTGGGGCCAGAAAATTAATTCTCTGTGATAGAGCCTGGGGTTTAAATAACTGCAAGCTTTGTAATGAAGGTACTGTGAAAGCTGTGACATTCAAAGGAGATTTCATTGCACTGATTAAAACAAAAAATGAAAATTGACAAAATATTTGTAGTGAATGTGGAGTATTCCTGGAGCTATGGATTTTGTGTGTGGAGGTTAAACTAGTGCAGCTGTCTTCCATCTTCTATCAGTCTACAGAAAGCAAATTTGCATCAAGACAAAAGATAGTGTAGGAGTTGATGGGGATTTGGCTGACCTATTTTACTGTTCATTCCAGACACTGGAGTTGTTGTCCCAGACAAATTCCTTTTCCTGTCTATTTGACTTTGTGCTGTTTAACATCTTATGAATAGTAAAAAAAAATAAAGGGGGGGGGAGTCCAGAAAAAGGAAAATTAAATTCAGTTCTTTAGTATCTTGAAGTATGTGCTTCTGTGCACAGAAATTTTGTTTTCCATGCTCACAGTCTCTCTGCATTATCTTAGTCTCTCTACATTATCTCTTTTCAGGTGGTTTTTTTTTTTTTGCAGTCTTTCTACATTATCTCTTTGCAGGTTAGGAAACAGATTGATTTTTGTTTATTGGTTTTTTGGTCAGGCAGGTAATAACTTTATCATAAAACCCCAGAACCAACCAGCCAGAAGGATAATTACTGTGTTGAATGTCATTCCTATGCTATACCAAAAATATAATGAAGATTTCCCAGTTGTCATGTAATAAAGGTACCCCATTGAAAAACAGTATTTCTGAACTCATGAAATACTCTAGTAGGAAAGATTGGGGAAAAACTTACTATTCCATATCTGTATGTATTGTAATTCAAGACTTTGGGGTCACAGCTGCCATTCCTACTTTTCACTAATGTGCTGTTAACAGTTTATGAAATCAGCAGGAGTAGCAACTTCTTTGTTGGGGTGTGTGATGGGGGGGGAAAATAGAGCTCTATGTCTTCATGACCTGCTGAGTGCTGGGATAACATCCCTTCCATCCTATGTGTCATTTTTATATAACTCTTAGTCTCCTTTCTTTACCACTTTACAGAAAGCTCTCTGAGCATCCCTAGAGTGTGCCAGTTATAGGGCCAGTAATTTATGGAGGCATTAGGAATCCAGGGGCTTGGTCAAGTACCTGCTGAGGGACAGGGTAAGATCTTCCACCTGGCTTTGATAGAAGCTCCATGGTAGAAGCTTCACCAGTTCATGAACAGTTCTTTGTGAATAGTCTAGATCAACTCCTTTGTGAATAGTTTAGTTCCAGCACGATCAGAAGTCACTGATAATCCCAGTGTCAGCATAAACTCTTTTAAGCTGGTTTCAGTATCTTCTTCAGCTGCTACTTCTACTGCAAGTAGTGGCTTGATGTATTGGGTTGCAGTTTGTAGATCATAACAGATGCTTTATTTTGCCTTGTGATGGTGATTAAGTTATTCCTCTTCATGATATGATTTTACAGATTATGTCTCTTCAGACATTTATGCAATATTATAAACAGGCCAACTCATACATTAAAAAGCAATGTGGAATCATTACTCAGTATTTGATATTTCCATTGTTGAGAGATTCAAACTGCCACCTAGTACTTCTAGCCTTAGAAATGTGTTCTCATTTTATCTTTAAACCAATACTAAAATATTGCTTATCTAACTGAAAAACATTTGTTTACCATTTCATTAAAACCTCCACAACTGTAGGCTAATGTAATATGTCTGTGTCAGGACATTAATACCAAATGTGTGAGCAATATTTACATGAATAACCTGTGAGAGGAAATCTAACCTTCCTTTTCACCTGCGATTGTTCTGCCTAGGGAATACAGTTTCTGATAGAAAATGACCTCCTGCAGAACACAGCAGAAGACATTGCACAGTTCCTTTATAAAGGAGAAGGATTAAATAAAACAGTAATTGGAGATTACCTCGGTGAAAGGTAAGATGAAACTACTGAAATTTGGGGTTTTGTTCTTGAGTTTACAACACATACTTATGGGGTTGGGTGCTTAGCTTACCCTTCAAAGGCTGCTTGAGAGAGCTACTCTGAGGTGTATAAATGCTACAGGAGGAAGTAAATGCTGCAGTATTGTATAGGGCTTTTTCCTGTTAAGTTGTTTTACCTTTAAATTTAACTGCAGTGCTAAATTTAATACCATAAGCTTTTGGAATGTGTGTGAGTGGTATTGCAACAGTTCCAGTAACCCTTGATACTGTGCCCTGTCAAGGAGTGATTTACAATCACTAATAATTGGATAGTAGAGAAATTACTTACTACAATAGATAGTTATGGGACAGCAATTATAAGCAGCTTTTACTGTTGTCATCTTCCCTTCACCTGCATTTCCCATTGAGAAATAGAAGTCTCAGGGGGCAGCTGTACCACATCTTTGTCAGTTCTAGGACAATAAATGTGCAATGTGTATTGATACATACTACTGTAAAACACAACCAAAACACAGGTTACTTCCAGTGCCGTGCAACCCAGGAGTTGATTTTGAAAAAGGCAGAAGAAAGAGACAAGTGAAGAGTGGGTTGGAGTACGTGTATCCACATGCTTGCACATGTTCCAGTTCAGGTGCTAGTTACAGAGGTTTAAAAGCTGACTCATTTAGGATATACTCCTGTAGTGATATGTTCTGGCAGATCCCTTTCAGGCACTCATAATCTGTTTACATCATCAACAGCTCAGTTTGTGCTCAGCAATTTCCCCCCTGACTTTAATAGGTTTAATGAAAGTTTTTACTGTAATATGTCTGTGTTGAAAATCCTCACTATGAAGTTTCTGTACAATATATGCAGAAATGTCAACGGCTGTTATACAGCAGGATGAAGCTGTTTCTGTTGAGTATTTCTGTATTAAATGATCACTTATGTTAATGCCCATCCTTTCAAAGCTGTAACAAAGCAAGTATAAAGCAGTCTGTGCCCATTTTGAGAGCTCTATTCTCCTGTACTAAATAGTCTTCTTAAGCTGCTAGTTTTGCCTTTTTGACTACCTCAGAAGCAAGCTATTAAGTGATTTGTGGCATGCAAATGACAGTGCATATTATAAATGAGCTTTTGCTGAGTTGCCTACTATCTTGTATCAAGGCATTTGGAGTCTGAGGACATTCTCTTTTACTTTGCTACTCCCGCTTGGGGGCCCATCATTCTAGCTAAATATAGCTGGGGACGAGACCAGGGGAGTCCACAGAAGGGAAATATTTGTACAGTATCCTGCCATAAAGAGTTATATTTTAAATTATTGACTTTTGTAGTGTTAGTTAATAAACTAAAAAAAAACCACCATAAAGTGAATGGTAAAATGGAGCAAGAGAATACCTAAAAATGTCCATAAAATGCAGGACAAATTATATTCTACAAAGGATTTAAGGTTTCTTTCTATGTAGGTAAGTGACTTCCTAGACCTTTCATGGTATATGGCTTGTGTCTTTGGAGCTGTACTCAGCAGAAATATAAAATACATTAAAATCCAGAAGGCAAAAAATTAGGGTATAGGAGTAATATTAGTTCTGACTTACTGCAGCTTGACATGCGTACAAGCAAAAGCAATTATTTGGCTTAGAGTAACAAAGTACCCCTATTGAGTCCTCTCTTTTGTTATACTGTTACACCACTCTTATTTTACTGCACTGAAGGCAAGTCATGCAGTTGCATTGTGCATTACTAAATTTCATGAGAACTGCTTTGTTTTGCTTGGCAGAGCTGATGTGGTTTTTCTGTAAACAATACAGGGACATCTTGATGAATGGTTTGTGTTAAGGTGTTTGCTGGTGAGTGTTACAGGTTAGTCTGACCATGCAGTTAGTAATGCAACAGGTAATTCCTGGTGGATGCACACCTTTCTATTTTTGGGTGGAGGCTGATATGCAACATTCTGTCTTGGTGATGTATTTCAAGCACACCCTGAGGACTGTAGGCTGTAACACTTCGGGCATATGAACTCAGTGTAGACCAAATTCTGCCTGCATCCAAAAAGTTTTGTGTTCATTAATGTTTAAATATTGGGTTTGCATTTAAACCCCCTTGTATGAAGCAAAGCATATTTTGGCTCATGGGTTACATGGCAATGCAAAAGGCGAGAGGAATCCTGTTCAAAACTTATTCTGATTCAATAAACTTTCATTGTAATGCTTTTTGGCAGTGAAGTACAAACATAGTATATGGTAAATAGCTCCTCAAAACAAATGCTGCTGCTTTTCTTGGCCAGAAAAAAAGTCTTGCTAAAATCAGTTCAAGTGTACTTGCTCTTGCTAACCTACCCACAAAAATGGGCCAAATACTAGTATTAAATATTAAAATACTCCTCAAATAAGTGTGTAAACTAGTTCTGATGACTGGATTTGATTGGTATAATGCTTTATTGCCTTGCTTATTCTCAAAAGCAAAGCCAGCAGGTCTTTATAGCTCAGTGGTAATTGCCTGTTTCCATTTCTGTCTTTCATAGAGATGAATTTAATATTAAAGTTCTTCAGGCTTTTGTTGAACTCCATGAGTTCGCTGATCTCAACCTTGTACAAGCTTTAAGGTGAGTAAATTCTTTCTTTTTTGACCTGAGGTTCCTTTGTCAAATTGCACATTCTCATGAGTGACTGTGTTGATGTATTTGTTGGAAAGCTGATCGACAGCTCAGCACCATTATCTGCATTACTGTGCAAGTTAGCAGAGACAGCTCTGTTTAACCCTTCCAATTGCTTCTGCGTGTGCTCTGCCTTTTGAAGGTGAAAACTTAATTATTTGAGGGAAATACAACTAGCACATAGCTGTAACTCTTTAGTGTGCCTGCCATATGTGGACATTTGAAGATCTGTTTTATATCTTAGCACAGAGACAGGTAAAAAAACCCAAACAACCCCTAACCTACGCAAAAAAGTGATTTTCTTTGGTGCCATCTTCTTTCTCCTTTCTTTCTGCCTCAACTTGTTCATCTGAGCAGGGAGGGGAGGAATCCAACTGACCATAATCAGTGATAATGTTCAGTTACAAAGAGGTAAACTTTGAATCAAGTGTTTATTTTTTTTCTCATAGTTTCCCACTTGTCATGTGAACGAAAGTGTGATATCTTAGTATGCTTTTTTCTCTTGCAACTCTCTCTTGAGTGAACAGTTTATGAGATTCCTCTGGGATACCAGCATACAGTGACCTCATGAAGTCCCTTCCAGTCTTGGTGGAAATCCATAATAAATCTAGCAAATTAAGTTGATTCAGATAGTTCTGCCAGTTTTATTGCCACAGGTGACTCCCTCCTGACACCAGATAAACTGAAATGTCTGTGTGATCTTTGTCTCTCGTGCAGTGCCTTGTGATGTGAAATCAGAACAGCTTTGCTATGGTTGAGTGATGTGGGAGTGATAACTTGAGCTGCCTGAGGCTTGAGCTAAGGAAAACTTTTTTTCTGGCTGCTGAAGCTTGTCTGGGAGGCTTCATATTCCTATCTCTTTAACCCAATTTAACATTAGGTTTGACTTTATTCTTCCTTAGCAGCTGCTACTATTAAATGTTTGTATTTTGGTAGCTTACAAAATTGGTGATCTGGGTTGGAACCTTGCACAAGGTGAGTATAAGATAGTATGTAGAGCTGGCAAATTAAAGATGGCCTGTGACACCTTAATAGAAGGTCCTAAAATGAAAACTGATAAAGACAGGAATATTGGCACCCAGTGTACAGGGAATACTGAGAACTTGTTTTGCATGGCAGAGCATGTAAGTTTGCTGGTTTAGGTCCTCTTATAATTGAGAGAATTCTTGTGCTAAGAAAGAAAAGAATAAGCAATTAAATTCTTTGGAGCTTTTAAGCATCAGTGTGCCACAAGTAAATTTGTGAAGACTTCTGTCCTGTATGCATTCCAGTGTACCTGTATGTAGAAACAGTCAGTTATGAAAGTAAAAACTATAGTCCAGTTCATGCTGCTAAACAGGAGCACAGATCTCTTGCATGCATTGAAAATTACCTAGATGGTACCATGAGCCTTTCCTTTTGAGATCTAGGTATGATTCTTATAGGGGTGAACTTAAACTAGGCAGGCAGCACCTCTCTGAGCACTGGGGGGTTTCTTCTTGTTGTTGCTATTTGTAAAATGTTTTGATGAATTCAGGTAAAGGTGTTTAAGTGTTTTGTATTCTTTGCTTCTCTCCCCTACCAGACATACTTCATCTTACTGTGTGTTTTCACATTGTAAGAAGTCTAGCTGAGTGTTTATTGGTTTTAGTAGCCAGGAAACAGAGGGAGGATTGAGTTAATTGTTTCCCTGTAGCATTCTCATGGCAAAAATGGGATGCATACAGAATATTGTTTACTAGTCTGAAAAAAAGAGAGCATCTCAGAATATGACCTGCTGTATTATCTTGCCTGATAGCATGCAGTGTTGCTGGCTGCATTACTGGGCTAGCCATCTGTGCATGTTGCTTTATAATAGCTCCTGACTTGTGTGTTGAGAGATTGAGAACATATTTCCAGGACATTTTACATAGATGTTGCTGACTTTGTTTCTGATTATTAGTAATACGTGCTTAATATATGAATATTAGAATCAGGCTAACAACTATTCTTCCTTTCTGTAGGCAGTTTCTGTGGAGCTTCAGACTCCCAGGAGAAGCTCAAAAAATCGATCGTATGATGGAAGCTTTTGCTTCACGCTATTGCCTTTGTAACCCAGGAGTCTTCCAGTCTACAGGTTAGTCGCAGGAAACAGTAGGAGCTCTTACTTACACCTGCCCATCTTTAGAGCATATGTGTTTGTCTACAAGAGACAATTGCCAGTTTGGAAGTTCAGGGTAAAATAATCAGTGAAACGAGAAACCTGTACACTCATTGTAGAGGTTTGTGGCACAACACAAATACTTTTTCAACTCTTCTTTTAGATACGTGCTACGTGCTTTCCTTTGCGATCATTATGTTAAACACCAGCCTGCACAACCACAATGTAAGAGATAAACCAACAGTAGAGAGATTTATTTCCATGAATCGTGGAATTAATGAAGGAGGAGACCTTCCAGAAGAATTATTACGGGTAAGTTAGATTGGATGAGCCAAGACACTGCCTTCTGTTTGTAATAGGAAACTTAGAAGCGTGTGCCACATTTCTCAGGCAAATTTGTTGAGGGGAAGTAAGAAAAACATTTTCTAGCATGCATAATAACTGACTTGCTGAAAGAAGCATTTTATGACACAGCTTTTTTTGAGCTACCTCTCCCTGTATTCATCCCTTTGAGGAGAGGAGGTTCCAGAGAAAACACTTCCTATATCTCTGTCAGAGAACGAAAGAAAAAGTAAAAATCACTGCTTTGTTATTGCCCCTCATTTCTCCCCATTTGTCTTGTGGAGCTCCCTCTTGCCCCTTGAGATACCAGTAAAAATACATACTCATCTGAGACAGTGTGATAGTCTTGAACCATTTTCTGCAAGCCCAGAATCATTGGCAGAACTTGTACTAAATGTGACCTGAAGCTGAAACCTTTGGAATAAAAAAAAGAAAAAAGTCTTTGCTAGGGTTGTTTATAAAATCTGTAAAGATCATTGAGTCCAACCTGTCACCACAGACCTCATGACTAGACCGTGGCACCAAGTGCCATGTCCAGTCCCCTCTCGAACACCTCCAGGCATGATGGCTCCACCACCTCCCTGGGCAGCACATTGCAATGACGAACGACTCACTCGGTGAAGAACTTTCTCCTCACCTCAAGCCTAAACTTCAAATTCAGTCAAAGCAGGAAGCTACAATAGGCTGCCCAGGGACATTGTGGATGCCTCCTCTGTGAAGGTGTTCAGTGCCAGGCTAGATGAGGCCTTTAGCTGCCAAGTCGAGAGGTGTTCCTGCCCATGGTGGGGAGGTTGGAGTAGATGATCTCTACGGTCCCTTCCAACCTAAGCCATTCTATGATCAAAGATTGAGGAGGGGTAGTTCAGTGTATTATAGACAATGTTGCCTATGCTTTTTACACAGATAGTCTGAGCAGCAGTAAGATGTCCTGGTTGCATTTTCTGTTAGCCATTTTATTAATAATGTCTTTTTTTTCCCCCTCTTTGTTTTTTCTTTATTCTTCTAGAATTTATATGAAAGTATTAAGAATGAGCCATTTAAAATTCCAGAGGATGATGGAAATGATCTAACACACACATTTTTTAACCCAGATAGAGAAGGTTGGCTGCTGAAATTAGGTTAGTTCTAAAGGCAGTTTTGCTGGCCTGTGTTTGTTCGTTGTTAGCATGTTTGCGCCTTCCGTGTCTCTGCTTTCTCGTGAAGGTAATAGCATTGATTTTGTAATTGGTGTTTAAAAATGTTTGAGCCAAAGCAAGTAACTCCTTTAGATCAGAAGGTTGTTGCTTCTCTCTCTCTTTTGTTTGGTTTTTTGTTTTCCCCCTTTTCTTTCTTTTTTTTTCATATCCAAATTACCAATCTTGTTCCAGGCTTGGGAGTTTTATTTCTGCCTATCCGAGAAATAAAACCTCAGCGACAAAAAGGAAATGTCGTATGTTATTTACCACGTGCTGTGACTGATAAATAACAACTAAGCCTCCATAAGGTCATTTCAGAAAACTCTGTGAGATTTCAACTCAGTTTTCTGTGTACCAAAAAAAAAAGGAAGAAAAAAAAACACAAAGGATTTTTCTCGTCAAAGAGTTATTTTTGTATGTCTTTATTTTTCCATATTATTTGTGAGTTTCTCTTGGTTTGGTTTTGGCTATGATTTTTTAATGAGTGGTTTAAATGTGCCTTCTTGTTTTCCTTATGGCCTATGACCTATCACCTTTCTGTTCTGTGACTGGCTGTCTCTGCTTATTCTGCATTAGGAGGTACGTATCTGATTGCTTTCCAGTCCCCTCTTCTTCAGTTGCTCATTCTTTTATTTTCTTCCTCCTTCTTCCTGTTTTGTTTTGGTTTCTGTTTTCTTTTGGCTTTGTTTTTAGAATCAAATTTATTGTAGCATTTTTCTTTTTCACTCAGTGTCACTAACAGTGTCATCGGTGGTACTCTGAAAGACTGGCATGTCAGTGTCTAGCTCACATGCAACTGTGTTCTGCAAAAGAGTGGTTACATGTAAAGCAGAAAAATAAAGATGACTATTCCAGACACTTTTCTTGTTCATTGAACAACATAACCAGAGAAAGAAGGCATGTTGCTAATGAGAGAAAACAACATGTCTTACAGTGAGGTTCCAGAGTGATTTTTGTTACTTGTGTATCAACTATATTAATTATTGGAAGATCAATTCCATGTGAACTATGCATTTATAGGAACTGTTCTTTTTCCTGCTTTGTTTTCTTTGTAAATAATATATTTAGCTTACTTAACAGAATCTTAAATGAGCACCAAATTTAGGGTTGTGGAAACACCTGGTTATCTCCTGGCACTGCAAGGTGATGTCCTTGTTTTACAGATCCTTTGAAAGTTAATAGGATTCAGTTTTTCACTTGGGTTTAGGGATTCCCTTCCCCCCCATATGCAGAAGACTGGAATTTTATTTTAGCATTTGTTTTAAATACAGGAGGCCTACTTCTCTGAAAAATAGTACCCACTCCATTAGATCCAGGTGGTATAACTGCTTGTGGAAGTAGAAGGAACTTTGCCATTGGGGAATGGTGACTAAAGTCTGAAAAGGAATATGTGCTGGGGGGTGCACATAGGGGTCAGTGTGAACCTAGAGGCTGGTTTGGTCCCACTCTACTGATTGCACCTGGAAATTAGTGGTCATGCAAGTGGTGGAAGGAAATAGATGTGAAAAGGAAGCATTTGGAATTCATTCACATGCTCTCCAAAATCTTATTTTGACCTCTAAGCTACAGATGCTATCGAGCTCTTTGTCTTTTTGAATACAGAAAAGGAAAGCTCTTGCTTTTTGATGTGTGTTGGCTTGGGTGGCAGAATTTCAAAGATGACTTTGCAGCTTTTCTCCATTTTGTAGCATGAGGTGATAACTATCTCAATAGAAAAGGCTTTTAGGATGATGTAGATAAAATGTGCTTTCTGGAGAAGGGGTTGGGTATAAGTTGATGCTCTGCATATTCCTCTGTTGCCAGTGTGCTCCCGTGTACTAACACACATACTGAGAGTGCAAGCAAGAGTGTGTGTGTGTGTGTGTAGAGGAGTGACAGTATGGAGTCACAGAATGCACTGGGTTGCAAGGGACCTCTAGAGGTCATCTAGTCCAGTAGACAGGGACATCTTTAACAAGATCAAGTTACCCAGAGTCCCATCAAGCCTGACCTTGAATGTCTCCAGCGATGTGGCCTCCACCACCTCCCTGGGCAACCTCTTCCAGTGCTCCTCCACCCTCACAGTAAAGAGCCTCTTCCTAATGTATAATCTGTATCTCCCCTTCTCTAGTTTAAAACCATTGCCTCTTGTCCTGTTCCTACAAGCCCTTGTAAACAGTCCTTCCCTAGCTTTCTAGTGGGCCCTCTTCAGGTACTAGGAGGCTGCCGTCTCTTCTCCAAGCTGAACAACCCCAGCTCTCCCAGCCTGTCTTCGTAGGAGAGGTGCTCCAGCCCTCGGATCATTTTTGTGGGTCTCCTTTGAACCCTCTCCATCAGGTCCATGTTCTCCCCATGCTTAAGGCCTCAGAACTGGACACAGTACTCCAGGTGAGATAACACCAGAGCAAAGCAAAACAGCAGAATCACTTCTCTGAACCTGCTGGCCACGCTTCCTTTGCTGCAGCCCAGGATGCGATTTGCCTTCTGGACCACTACCCTCTGGATGAAACCATCCAGCCAATTCCTTATCCACCCATTGAAGCACCCTTGCCAATGAAAAACATGCAAGAGAACTAATAAAAAATAGAGGAAAAAAGATAATGAAGAACAGAAGTGACTGAAAGTCAGTGAGAGCTGCCAGGTACTTCTGCACAACCCATCTCTGGCCCTGGCAAGAAGTCAGTAAAACCAACTTTTCCTTGTGTATGATGCAGATGAGAGCGCACGGCAATCCCAGCAGAAAAGCCCTGTGTGCGGCGGAAGGGTGTTCCACGGAGCACTCCCACAGCCTGATGTCACTTGGATGAAGAAATGAAACATGTCCAGAAGCCTCTGGTGAATCAGCCTGGAAACGCCTGAAGCTGGGCTTCTGTGAGGGACTGCAGGGCTTTCAGCAGGCACGGGCTGGTACAGACAAACACATTGTGGCAGTTTAGATGCGTTGACCAGAAATAAACCTGGACGTCTTTTTTGTGCCTTTCTCTTTTTCCTCTCCCTTGAGTTTCCTATTTGCTAGGAGACTTGAACAGTATTTTGAGAGTGCTGTCTCAGTCAACATGGTTTGCATTTTTACAGTCCTCTGTGTTGGGAAACAGTTCTTGTGAAATGGGTAGGGCTTCCTCCAGTTCTGGAAGATAACTGGTTTTAAAAGCTTGGATGTTGTTGAAATGCTAAGAAGACTTTTCCTGCGTGAGAGTTAAGTGCTCAGTTCTGACAGAATTAAAAGTTGAAATAGAAAATTGTATATAAAACTGCAACTATGACTTAAACAACTTGCAAACCCTGAGTGCATCAGGACAGTAGTTTGTATCTGGTATTTCTTAGAGTCATTTCTTCTCAGTTAGCTGCTTCTGCCCCTCTTTTTAGTATTTCAGCTCAGCCTGTTGTTTATTCTCTGGGCAGGAGATGGGTATCCTGAAACTTTGATATATTGTAAAATTCATCTGTCCTAAAGACCACTCTAGCTCCTTAGCCTGGTGTTAGGTTTTAGAAGCTGGGATGGTGCAACGTGCTTTTGGCTAGTTTGCTGCTCTGAATTGTTCAGAGGTGACTTTGTGTTCATTCTGAGTGCCAAACTTGGCAGCCAGATAGCAATTCTGGTTTTATCTATCTAGTCTCAGGTGGTGCCTTTATGTAGGCATCTTTATCTTGGTAGGCTTAAATAATCACTCAGTTCTAGGTCATTTGAAGCCATAATGAAAAGCCATCATTGCCCCATAATGAAAATGAATGATACAAATGAAAAACTGAAAGCTGCTGAGTGTTTATGGATCCTTGCCTAGAGCAGCTTGAGGCATTTCAAGCTTTTAGATTGTTCTGCTTCATAATTGTTAGTGATGTTGGTACCATGACATTTTCTGCCATCCACTTGAAGGTATTTTGACATTTCTGCCTGTGCTCTCTGCCCTAATGTCCATGTTACAGTTGCTTTGCCCAGGCAGGCATTTCTTGGCCTAAAGGAGCTTCTCTTGGCAAATAGCTTGGTTTGAGTAATGTTTTCTTGGAGTTAGAGGGAAACTGTGATGTTTCCTCTCCACTATGGTGAAATTCTGATTCAAGCCACAGACATGATTCTATTAGTGTTTTCCTTGCCAGTCAGGCTGTTACTGAGAGCTTGGAGATTGTCCAACAGCTTTGTAGCCAGGCCTATCCCACCAGTGGCACATCTGTCCTTGAGAGGATGATGTTTCTCTTCCCTAACCAGGGATGAGAGAGTAGCAGTGGTTGATCAGGAAGCTGGTAGCTTCCTGTACCTGTCTGTCTTTCATGGTATCTGAAGATCTTCTAGGCTGTAGCAGTTAATGTTGTGGTCAAGGGAAGCTTGTTCCAAGAAGCTGAAACTTCAATCATCTGTATAACTGTAAAATTCCTGAGTCTGCTCTGTTGGGTGGTGTCTGAATGAACTGAGGAAAAAGCCACCACATTCTTGATGTCTGCATCTCTCTGCTCTAAAACTATACAGAAATGTGCTGAAGATGTGGGTAGAATTTTCTAACTTTAGTGACATTTCTGCCTTTAGTCTTAAGGCTTATTTTTGTAGTTAAATTGGTGTTTCCCAAGTCATTCCCTGTTGGTTTTCCCTTTAGTACAAGGTGGTTTGTTTTACCTTGTTGGCTACTTTGTGTTTTGCCCAGAGTTGAAAGAAATAATCTTATGTTTGGTGATGTAGGTGAAGAGGGTTTCTGTTCCTCTTCCTTTACATTTTGCCTTGTTGTGGCCCTTTTCTTGTAGTTTCCTTAGATTTGCACCTGCAAGATGTTGTGCTGCTTTATTTTCTTGTTTGTGAAGTCTTTGCATTGTAATCCGCTAGATCTTTCAGAAGTCCATCATTTGCATCTCCTCATCACTGTGAACGGTTATGGATTCATACTTTAATTTTCTCGATCCTCTTCTGTTAACTGAATTTCTTCCAGTTTTAATCTTTGAAAGGCTGGGAGCTGGAATGATACAAAGTATGGTACTAACCCCTTTGTTGCTGTTTTGTGAGCCTACAGCAATTTTGGTGGAGGAAAAGAATGTTTTGTTCTCATGAGTTGTTACCCATTAATCTTGCATGCCGTGTTTACCGGCCACAAAGCCTTATCAACCAGCTTCTTGGGTCTTAGCCCACTGTAAAGGCATACCAAATGCACGTTAGACAGTGACCCCTGCAAACTTGATGAGTACAGATAAGAATGCCTTTCAAAGCCTTATTAGAGTTTGTGCTGTTGTCAGCTGTGATTAAGTAATGGGGTGGGGAGACAGAGACTTAAATGCTAGAATAGTTGCTCATCTTCCAAAAAAAATTCAGCCTTGTTGCCTTTGTTTTATTTCTGGAAGAGAAGAGTAACTCATGCCTTGGTGGAGCAGGAGCTTAGGGTCTATTTCTGTGGCTCATATGAGTGATATAATGTGGTGAGCTACTGGCTGTGTTAGGGAGAGGGGAGCAGTAGTAGGAATGTTGTTAGAAAAACTTCATTTTCTTCCTGGCTTCAGCATCAGTGTTGTCCTGGAGCTGGGAAATGTTTCCTGACAAAAGCTTCATCAAAACTGCAGCTTGATGCCAGGTCTCTGGTTTAAGAAATCTGGCTTTCTGAAGAGGGAGGGGATGTCAGAAAAAACTTCAGCAAACACAACTGCCTTTAGTAATTGGCACTTCGTATTATTGTAGGTGGTGTGTGTTTTAAGTCTGTTTCTGCCCTAAATCATAAGCAGGCCTTCTTTTAACTATACAGTTATTGCCTGATGATTTGAAATGGTGTTTTGACATGATATCACAGTTCAAGAAGCACCTTTATTCACTTTAAGCTGCCTCTCTGACAGTAACCTCTTTGCCCATTTATTTCATCCTCTCTCCTGCTGAATAGTTTTTCTCCTACAATTCAGCAAGCAGTGACATTTGATGCTAGCTGATGTTACCTGTTAGCCTGAAAAACATGGTGACGCTTATTGTGCTGTTAAAATGTCAAATGGTGTTAACCTCAGACAGCAGAATGTGACCCTAAAGTCACACCAATCAACATGAGGTTTTAGGAAAAAATGCCATGTTATGGGGATAGCAAGGACTGCCCTGGCAGTCATCCTGACTTGCTGATGCTTATTCATTGATCTGGAAGTGAGTCATGCTGAAGTTAGTCAGCTTTACATTCCTAGCCCAAACATTTCCTGATACTTGAACCAGCTCTCAGTCAAGGTGATGGGAATTTTTCTAGTGACTTACGTGCCAGTTTGAATGTTTCTGCAATGCTTTATGTAAGGATCTGTCGCAGTGGTTACACTAAAATGCCACCAGTTCTACCCTCACTGTCTCCACTCAACCATTCATTGTGTCATGGCTTCTGCATCTTGCACTGTTTTGCCTTCTCTTATTTCACCACACCTGCTTGCAAATTAAATTTTTCTTAAGATACATGTGTGTGTGTCTGTAGCAGAAACATAAAGTTTACTGAACATCAGAGTGTGTTAGCACTGGCTTACTGTATAGGTCGTGGAACCAAGCAAAAGGAAGATACAACATACTTGGCCTGCAATGCAAACACAGAGTAGGCTGGTATGGAGAAATTTCATGATATTGCTGGAACTGTTCATGAGTGTGATTTGGATTTCTGTATTAAACAAAACCCCAGCTATCTCAAGCAGAACTAAAAGATTTAAAAAAGTAGGCTTGTGTCTTGCATTTAGTTGTATTCCTGGATGAAATTTGGCATCTTGTGTCTTATCAGTGCTGCTATTTATGCGTGGGGGTTCGAGAGGAAGATCGACTGCTTTGCAATGTTGGGCTAATGAGATTAAATCACTGCTGAATGGATGATGCACAGGTGGTGACAGAATCCTGAAATCAGATAACTATGGTGGAGCTAAGCCTGTATATTAATACCAAGTGAATGCTTTATCCAAAGTTTGCCTTTCCTGGAAATTAGTTTTTAAAATCATGCAACTGTGGAATGATAGATGGGTTCTGAAGTAGCCAGGAGGAGAAAACCAGCTGAAAGGGCTGAGACAATAATGTATGTTCCTAGGAGGAACTGCTCCCTACAGTGTGACATGAGCAGGTGTAAGCAAGCTCTGTGGTTGCTGTTGTCTAAACTATTAATGCAGGGAAAATTGGCATTTTGGGAGCAGTAGCTATTTCTTCTGGCAGGTGTACTTGATGTATTAACCCATGAAGGGAACATACTTAAAAATACTAAATGTCAGGAAGCAACCTGGTCCATTTTAGCATATGACTTACTCCCTGCTGATGACACGTCCTATTTGATCTGCTAATAATGTTTATAAGCATCATATGCACTTGACGTTAAATCTGAAAGTAGAGAGGGATTCTCAATCACATGTATGCTCACAAGTGGAGTGAAAGCAAGGTGATAAAATGCCCTTGATTTTATTGACAAGACCATTTTCTTGTACAAGACAGCCTGTGGGGAAGGTTGGCCCTGTCGCTGTAACCCATTTACGAGTTTTGCTGGTGATTGGCTTCCCTTTGCTTTAGCAAGACTGCATTTCTGAGGGCTGTATTGTATTTTTGATGCAATGAATAGGTGTGATGGACTGGGCAGAGGAAGCAGGTCTGATTGCTAAGACACTGCATTTATCCTCTGTAAGAGAGGACACATTTGCAGCTTCAGGGGTTTTGTGGCTGGTCAGCGACACCATAGTTAATGCTGTCTCAGGAGTCTGATCTTAGTACAAGAGTGACAGTAACATGTTCCTTTACCCTCAGCTCATCTGTGCCTGATCCATTTACAATTAAACAAGTCACATGTTGAAAACCAAGCAAAACCAAGTTACTGTCTTATCTACTGTTGAAGCCTTGACAGCAACACACATTTAATTCAGCCATGCCTTTTGATTGTAGGGGGAAGAGTAAAAACGTGGAAGCGGAGATGGTTTATCCTGACTGATAATTGCCTGTATTACTTTGAATACACAACAGTGAGTATGTTTTACAGTGAGCTTTGTTTGTAATCAAGATATTTAAGTGGCTAACGATGTGGCATTTTCCTAACTTTTTAGGACAAAGAACCCAGAGGAATTATTCCATTAGAAAATCTTAGCATAAGAGAAGTTGAAGATCCCAGGAAACCGGTAAGATGCTTTCAGAATACTTTTTTTTTTAGAGTGAAGATAAATAAACCATCTAGAACTTAGATGTAGTGTTAAATGAAGATGTTTGTCAGTTTGGGTTTGTATTTTCAAATGTCTTTCTTTGTTTCTACCCTTCAGAATTGCTTTGAACTCTATAATCCCAGCCATAAAGGCCAAGTAATTAAAGCGTGTAAAACTGAAGCTGATGGTAGAGTGGTGGAAGGCAACCATGTAGTGTACAGAATATCTGCTCCCACCCCAGAGGAAAAGGAAGAGTGGATTAAGTCCATCAAGTGAGTTTGAAGTCTTCAATGTCTTTCAGAAATGAAATGTAAGATTTTCTTGAAGTAAGATACTCAGAAAAATTTTATTGTAACTTGTTTGAAGAATTCTGATACGGCAAAGTCCTCCAGGGTTAATGACAAGCCATGTGATGCTGAGAGATCAAGACCAAATCTCCTGTTACTGCCTGGTGCTGAGGAAATAGTGTTTCTACCTCAGATGAGGAAAATGTGGACTACTTCTTTTGTTGTTTTGTATTTTCTTTTTTCAGAGCAAATGTAAAGCTGTGTCTGAGTTGTCTGTAACTCATTTAATTAGATTCTTACTTCAGCCAATGATTAACTTCAGTGACGTATATTTTAAGAATATTTACAGTGCAGCCTTAAGGTTTCACAGTTTTACTTAATCTTGGAAGTTTCATAAAGCAGTGCCACACTTAAAGAGATGAAGAATGATCAAGGTAAAGCTATGAACTCTTCTTAGCAAATCTCAGCTGAATAACATCTTTCTCTAAAGAAGTATCAGTGGTGCCTAGAAGCCAGCCCTCCATTATTTTAAGAGTGTGAGGTCTTCCACAAAGAAGAGAGAACAGAGTAGTTAAGAGTTTCCAAATCAGCTGTTTGTTAACCAACCTGATGATTCCTTTTGTCTCTTCTAGAGCAAGCATCAGCAGGGATCCCTTTTATGACATGCTGGCAACAAGGAAACGAAGAATTGCAAATAAGAAATAGAACCTGATCAGCAACTTGCATACCTGCATCAGCCTATAAATGAGCATAGAGTTGAGTGATAATGTAAAAATTGGACAAACTGAATGGAGACAATAACTGTAAATTTTTTTTAATATATATATATATACACACACTTTGATTAAAAAAAAAATGGGCAAGACCTTTCAGGGTAAGTAGGTATTGGCATAGAATTTGAAGCATCAAATCCCAGAGATTATTCTATTGGAACTTAATTACACTGACAACATGGAAGCCTTGTTTTTACTTACATTAGTTACACTTCCAGTTTACTTGGGTTGGGAGGGAAGGAATTCAAGGCTAATAGTAAAATGCCCTATACCTGTTGTTTGAGTGCATTTACCCCAAAAGGAGGATTGACTATAAAACCTTCATCTCTCACTGAAATGCAGCACCAGAAGTGGAGCACAGCGGGATCTAGCACTTAACTTTTCCGTAGAAAGAAAAGCCACCATCTCAATGTCAGCTTTCAGGTCAAGTGTGTTTCACAGTACACAAACAGCTGAGTGCAGCTTTTAGTTTGGATTTGTTCCCCCACCTTTATGGGAAATAGCTTTTATTCTTCTCCAGAAAAGCAACTCAGTTGTGGCAGACTGGCACCTGCGTAGTTAAATAGTAGTGCCAAAGAGTTTGGTTGGTAAGTGTTGAAATGTATTTGCAGGTGCCAAGAGCAAAGGTTTGAGTCTGACATGACACTCTAAGTACAGATGTGGTTTGATGTTTGCCAGTAAGCTAAAACTCATTGCTGCCTACTCATACTCTCAGAAAAAGCAGTAAGACTGAATGAATGGTTAATCTGCTGCTTCTTATATAGTAACATCTTTCTTAAGTTTCAGATATGTTGTAGTTTAATTAACACTAAGTTACTAATAAAGGATTAAGATGATGGGGCTTGCATGAGTTGAGGCTTTGCATGTGAAAATGTCCCTCAATATTTACAGATGCATTTGACCTTTCTGGGGAGAAAAAAGCCAGCAAGGTGGAATCTTTCTGTAAGATGGAGCCCTAGATAATTAAGCAAGCAGGGTTTGTTGTTTTGCTTGGTAACAAACTTTGGACATACAGTATTTGTATCCAATATGTTATTGCATTCTTCAAAGGCAATTTTTTAGATCTCTGCTTCAGCAGTTACAAAATTGGTTTTTTAGTTAAAAGCTCAGATCTTGCACATCAGTTACTTAGTGCAACTAAACTCACCTACAAGAACATGTCTCTTTGGTTTGGGTTTCCTATAATTCATGGCAGGTCTTTCTGAGGTCTTTTGCAACAAGCAAACTGTTATTGCAGGTTTTTCTTACAAGGCTTTTCTATTGATGTTGCACAGACCATTCTTAAGGTAAAGCCCCTAATTCCACACTGGGGACAAGAAGTGGTTTGTCTGGACCCTGCTGTTTCTGTTAGTACTCATTTTTTCCACAAACTTGTTGAATCTGAGCCGTGCTGACTGTGCCAGTGAAGACCCAGTTGGAAACCCAGTATTTTGTCAAAGCAGTCTTGCTTGCTGGAGTTACAGAAGCGTCTCTGGAAGTGTGCTGCACTGGCAAAACTACAAACTTAGTGAGTTGATCTGTTTCAAATCTTGTAACTGTAAGGGAGAGTCTGTTTCATTGTTGCTGTCTTGCTCACTTGCCTTGTTTTGCATGGAGTGTCAGACTGCCGATGTTTTGATTTATTGCATGTTTGCAAAAATGGATGAGAGGAAGAGAAAAGAAGGAAACTTTTTTTACACCTTAGATTTTCACCAGAGTGCATTAAATTGCAGTCTGCTTGGACGAATGTTCAAATCCAAGTACTTTCAAGGGAGTAAAACTCAACCAAAGGAAGTAGAATCCTTGACTAAGTATCAGTGTGGGAACTTAATGGAACACATTTAAACTCTTTATAGAAACAAATTAAATTGTATGTCCTATGTTGGCAAAGCAGCAGGATTACAGAGCTGCTAACATCACTTGCTTTGAGGCTTCTGTTCCGCAGCTTTAAGTGTTGTTTTCAAACGATGCCTACATCAGGTTTAGCTTTGGACGAGCTGTAATGGAAATAGCGCTAAGCCAGAACCAGTGGTACTAAAGAGGGCAAAGGGGAAGAGCAGCAAATCAAATGTGTCTGGAGAAATGTGAGATTACTGAAGCATTAATAAGCCATAAAGCACTTTTGTATCAAATGTTCTGAAAGATCACCTTCAAGAAAATCTATTTATTTAACCAGGTGAGGCTGTCAGCCTATAAGCATGAAGGAAATGCCTTGAGAATTCATTTGCTGTATTTAGTTTGAAGTTCTTGTATCCAGCAGGAGTAACTATTTAGAGTAACATGTAACTAAGGATATGATAGCAGGAAATATATTATTTCTTAGCATTAAAATGCAACATCTTAAAACAGCTCTTTGTGGTGCTCAATCTATTTAATTTACCAAAGCTAATGGAATAGCATTCTTGTGTGTGATAATAATTGGTTTCAGACGTGCTTTGTAACAGTATTAGCAGGGAGTGAAACCGGCCCAAAATTTCCACTGGCCACAAGGCCAGTAAAACAAAGTGGCTTGTGAAAATTTTGGCCAAATCAGGTACTATCCATGAGGGTGAAGAAAAATCTCTCAGCCTTTCCCTTTTTTATTGGACTTTGAGTCCCGCGGCAGCTACTACCACCAGCTGCCCGGTGGCCTAAAGCAGTATCTGTTAAGGTTTGGCCATGCTGAGGAAAAGTCCTCTGGGGACAACAGGCTTTTCCCTTCCTGTTGCACTGAAACTCGCTCAGTTCTTTGTCCTTTACGACTGCAGGGGCCAGCAGGAGCTGCTGCTGCTGCCGCCATGCGCATGGCTTCACTCGGCATCTAAATCATTTGGTCCCTAACAGCAGCCCACGTTACCAGTGCCAGCTGGGCAGAGAACTGCACGTAAAGCTTAAGCTCAGCTGGACTGACTTAAATTTTACAACATTCTAACAAAATAAGCTCTGCATCACTTAACATTTTGAACTGTTTTAAACTGGTACAAACCTGATCCTTTTTAAACTGAGCAGCATTTATAATGCTTCATATATAAAACCGATGCGTATTTTTAAGATTTATTACATATCTATGTAGATATGCTTGCTGGAAAAGCTGGGTCTGTTGTAGCCACCTGCTACAAAGTAAGACTTGTGGCTGACCAGTTTCATTTCTCTATTTTCTTGGAAAATGTTTCTAGCTAGAGTTTAAATACAAAGTGTAAATACTGTACAGCTCTGTATCGATAGAAGTATTCCCTGATGTACACAAGTGATTTGCATGACACATACTCTGTATCAATCATTGTTAAAAATGTGATGTTCTGTGTAAATCCACTGCAATATCAATGTTTTCATTTACTGTTAAGATCTGTTGCTTAAAGTTGGAGAATTATTTTTTTTTTCCACAAATAAAGTGTGAAACTATACCACTGTACAGCTCCTCAGTTACCAGGAACTCACGGGGGTGTGGTGGTTTGGATGCCCACCGAAGCCCCTCTGTCACTCCCCTTCTTAGATAGACAGGGGAGAGAGAAAGTATAACCAAAGGCCTGTGAGTCAAGACAGAAGTGATTGCATGGGATGAGGAGCAAAAGCCAAGGCCGTGCATGGAAGCAAGAGCAAAGAAAGATGTTATTCTCTGCTTCCCATCAAGCAGACTCCTGGGAAGCAGGGCTCCGAGATGTGCAGCGGCTGCTCTGGAGGACAGACACCATCAAGGAAGGTCCCTACACTGCCTTCTTTTACTTAGCTTTTGTAGCTGAGCTGACAGCAGATGCCATGGAATACCCCTTTGGTCAGTCTGGGTCAACTGGCCTGTCCGTGTCCCCTCCCAAGATCTTGCCCATCCCTCGGCCTGCTGTTGGGGGTGAAAATGTTGGAAAAGCACAGCCTTGGTGCTTGGCTCAGCAGCAGCCAAAACACCAGTGTGGTATCACCACCCAGCTACAGCCCTACAAAACACAGCACTAGAAAGATGCTCTGGGGAGCATTAACTCCAGCTCAGCCAAACCCAAGACGGGGGCAATTGCTGATTCTTCTGGCTTGTTTTCATTGAGATTACAGTGCAGTTTCACAGCCTGTGTTGCAGCTGCTCTTGTAAGTAAGAGGCCTCTTTTCCCTGCCTTTGGGCCCACTGATTTAAATTGCCAGGTTTAGATTTTCAGAGAGAGACCTTCAACTGCAAAATAGATGGTTTCAGCAGATAGGCTTCAATGAGTGCTCTTCCACAGACAGCTGATCTCCTTTGAGATCCAGCCTAAATTAAGGAAGTAGTTAGTCTGTTTCCTTCTGTCAGCTTTAATCAAATGTAAGGGAGATGCAAGGGGTGGGGAAATCAGATCTCTGCTCAAGTATATTAATTAGACCTCCCCCAGTCAGCAACAGCTCACACTGCTGCTGGTGGCCAGCCTGCTTCTCCATGACCTGCCCTCCCTCCCTTTAACTGTTTATTAGCTAGTTCAGGTACTTGTTGCTTCCAGAGCTCAACCTTGACACTCTTTTTATCCACTTACACCAGAATTATTTACCAGACAACAGCAAAATCTTGGAGCTGCAGGACAAAAGGAAAAAAAAGGCAGATACAGGACAGGTATGTGTTTTCTTTGTCATGTTACTTTATGTAACTTCACATAACTGTTGCCATAGGAACATATGCAGGGTACACTTCTAGTTTGGCTTTATGGTGTTCTCCATGTACCAAAATATTACTTTTAAGTATTTAGTAGAACAATGACCTTGCTCCTTTTCACTTGTTTTTTTTTCCCTTAGTGTCACACATGATTAAAAACTACTGTTGAGCTTCCAACCTGCTGCCTGGTTTGGGAAGCTTTTAACTTGAAAGGAGGAGGCCTTCTGCATTCTTGTCTAGGCAGGCAGCTGAAGTCCCAAGTTACTTCTCTGGGTCACAGCGACAGCATCTTCTCACCTACCACTGAAAGGAAGAGCTGCTTCCAGGAGTAACAAACGCACGGCCAGCTGTCCGTTCACATGACATATTGCATGGTAAAGAACTCAAGTAAAACTCCAGTAAAAATCCATTTTAACTTTGCTGTATTTATATACTATATAAATTGTACATGCTATATATTTACAGTGGGGCAAGTGCTTTTTATCTTTAAAAAAACAAAGATCAAACTTTAGACATCTCTGAACAACACAGCTTGTATAAACCAGACAGATTATTCAGATGAACTGTATTTAATACAGGTTCCCCACTCATCTCCTGATGCAGGACCAGTGAATAATAAGTGCATCACAGTTTGATAGCATTTAATAATAAAAATAAAAATCACAGTATGAATTTTGTCTGTAACTAGACACTTTAAAGAGACAAAACAGACAACTGAGACTTAAGACAAGTGACAGTATATTAAGAAAAATGTAATAAAAACATATGGAAGAGTATACAAATAGTCTTGAGATACATTCAGAACTGCATATTCCTTGTTTCACAATGCTGAAAATCGGAAGATTTCCTTCAGATCTTGAATACAGTTCAACTGTGAAGGTTCTAGTGTCAGACATCACAGGAGAAGGAAAAAAAAAAAACAAACCAAAACCAACCAAACAATAAAATGAAGCTCTTGCAAAACTCTATCATAGTTAGTTGAGAGCCTGTGAAATTTTAAATAAGTCTTTAAATTAAATATACAGACTGTCAGTTGCAATTTCTGTAATTCCTGGTCGCTCTTGCACCAGATGTCTAACTTGGAGTAACATTACATGAATAACACAAAGTCAACCTGAGTCTGTAATTAAGCAGCATTTGAGATGGTCTATTCCAGGGCATTACCTCACATCTGTGAGAGACTGATGTGGTCATTTACAATGTTCAGCAGTTGTAAAAAGTTTCCACCCTTTTGGATTAAAAGTCTATTTTAAAAAAGAAAGTCTCGAGTTCAAAACTTAAAAAAAAGTTCTTTCCATGGTAAAATTCTGTACAGAAATGTTAAGCACCACTTATGACTGGATTTTGTATTGATGGTAATTCCTTTTGATAATAAATGGTAAGTTGTGATGGCCAAGATTGGTCATGTTGGGTTTGATAGTAAAAAGTTGTTGGGTTTGATGGTTAAGAGTAGTTTTGAGTTTGATGGTAGGTTTAGCTGGAGTAGTGAAGGCTTCCATCAGTAAGCTCTGCATCTGAAAGATAAAAGGAAGCGAGGTCACTCCCTGTCCTGACAATTCAACGTAAAAGCTGTGTCTCAGGGGTTTGATCTCTGAACAAGAAGTCACAGAATCACAGAATTGTCAGGGTTGGAAGGGACCTCAAGGATCATCTAGTGCCAACCCCTCCTTCTTGCCATGGGAAGGGACACTTTCCACTAGATCAGGTTGCCCAGAGCCACATAGAGCCTGGCCTTAAAAATCTCCAGGGATGAGGCTTCTACCACCTCCTTGGGCAACCTCTTCCGGTGTCTCACCACCCTCACCGTGAAGAACTTGCTAATGTCTAACCTAAATCTAACCTCCTTTAGCATGGATCCATTCCCCCAGTCCTATCACTTCCTGACACACTGAAAAGTCCCTCAACAGCTTTCTTGTAGGCCCCCTTCAGATACTGGAATGCCACAATTGGGTCTTCTCAGAGCCTTCTCTTTTCCAAACTGAACAGTCCCAACTCTCTCAGCCTGTCCTGATAGGAGAGGTTGCTGCAGCCCTCTGATCATCCTTGTGGCCCTTTTCTGGACATGTTCCAGCAAGTCAATATCTTTCTTGTAGTGGGGGCTTCAGAGCTGGACACAGTACTCCAGGTGGGGTCTCACCAGAGTAGTATAGAGGGGGAGAATCACCTCTCTCAATGTGCTCGAAACACACTTCTCTTAACCTAGCCCAGGGTATGATTTGCTTTCTGGTCTGCAAGTGTACACTGGTGAGTCATGTTGAGCGTCTCATCCACCCTCTGAAGACCCATTCATTGTATGTATCAGTGAACATCTCTTCGAACTAGAGCCCCTGACTTGTGTCACGAGATGGAAGCCGCTTCTTTCGGGCTGGTCTTTGGGCTGCTGTAGGGAAACGTGAGTCTGCCACCTGCTGGCCAGAGAATTCACTACAGCCTAACAAGTAGTGCAGCAGATGCATTTGGTTTCTCTTTTGTGCCTGATTGATCAGCTGGAACTGAGACGCCTTAAGTGCAAGAATAACTATTTTGACATTAGTATCATTTAAAAGTTGATTTTTTTTTTTTTTTACAGCAGTAGTATTTGAAAGACCTCCATTCAGTCCTTCTTAAGTTTTCCTGGTTGAAGGGATAAATAGCATCTTCAATTGTACAAGAATGCAGTGAACAATCACATTTCTCTCCATACTTTTGTTTTCAGAATAAAACTTTAGGTTGTCTGTGCCCAGAAAGACAGTCCTTGTTTTTCCACATGTGATCTTCCTCTTTGCCTTAAGCAAAGAAATAGCTGAACCCAGTCCTTTAAATCACTGACTCTGGCAGCCTTTGTTATGAAGATGGTCTTTCATCACAGTATTACTAGCCTGGAAGTCTCATGTCATCTCTTTCATCTTGACTACTGAACCCCCTCTCCACCTGAGAGATTGTTTTCCAACAGAGCTGCCCAAGGCTGGTTTTCCTAGTTAGTTAAACTGAATTTAATGAGGCATCTTGCACCTCTCCCACTTGTTTGCTGCTTATAGAAGAGACCTCAGAGATCATCTACTCCAACCTCCCCACCATGGGCAGGGAGGCCTCTCAACTTGTCTTAACCGTTACATCAAATTAAGATTACTTGCCCTTCAACCCCTTTGCACTTTTAGTTCAGACTTCCCTGCCTAGCAGTCATTTAGAAATGGAGGGCAGAAAAAGCCTACCAACTCTTTTTGGTATGAATGCAGGCAGTTCAGAAGCCATGGGATAGAGCTGAGATGTCACCACACACATTTAAAGGTTGTTTGAAACAACAGTGTCAGGAGCCCTGCAAACCTCCTCTGGCCTCTGCTTACCTTTACCATACTCATTGGATGGGATGAAGCTGTGTTTCTTGCTTTCACCTGC
The DNA here is from genome assembly GCF_026170545.1 of Melanerpes formicivorus. Lineage (NCBI taxonomy): Eukaryota > Metazoa > Chordata > Aves > Piciformes > Picidae > Melanerpes > Melanerpes formicivorus. The sequence continues at coordinate 7,619,955 of NW_027142366.1, read as the reverse complement.
AGCAGAAGACTTCCCTTCCTTGGAGGGCTGGTTACTGCCCTGGTTTCTGTATTGCTCACAAAAATAGCCACCTGGAGGACAGGATTCTTCCCTCTCCCACCTTTTCTTCTGAAAATGAGGATCTAAGTGTTCCAAGAAGTCTTTTGGTTTCCTGATGTGTTTCTTCTTTTTCTTCTTTTTCTTATGTTTGCGACTGTCATTGTCAAAGCGGAGCACAGAGTCATCCAAATCATAATGTCTGAAGAAAACAGGCAAGTTAAAAATAGAAAAACAGATGTGGCACTTGATGCATACATGAAAGGTTATTTCTTTCACCCCAGCCGATGACTTGCAGCGTGTCAGCTCTTTGGTGGTAACTGCTGCACGTCTAAGTTACCTTAGATGCAGCAAACTTAAGCCCTCAAGAGTGAAGGACAGTAGGTCCCGGTTTGTACACAACTCATTCACAGGGGCTACTTGTGGAATAGGTGGAATTAAGAATAATGAAATTGTCATAACCGAATCGAGAAGGCAGAGGTGACTAACTACGTGGTCAGATCTAGTGTTCCACCACCATTCAGCAATAGCCTTCCCGTCTTCCCTTGACCAGCCTAATGCCATGAGCCCCAGCCAGCTGATGCTACACAAATAACTTAGGAACAATGGAAGAAAGGCAGACATGAGAAACACCTGGAACAGAATTAGGAAAAAACTGCTTATCATGCCAGAATCCTTGCTTACTTGTAATCCTTCTCTCGATGTTTATCTTTGGACTTCTTTTTCTTCTTCTTATATTTTTTCATTCTTTGGTCATCTATTTTCCGGCATTTCCTCTCTACTTCGCTTCCGCTGCTTTCTGAGGGGCTGGATTTTTTTTTGCCATTTCTTAGTTTTTCATTTTCCCAGGCAGAGTCCTCAAAGTTGGAGTGAGCTGGCAGAGGTGGAAATGCATGCCTTTCACGAGGATATTTTTCAGATTGCTGCTGAGGTACCGAACAGTGATAGAAGTTTGCTCTGTGGCTGCTAAAGTGATGTCCATCAGTGAAGGTGTTGTGAGGCCACCTGCTCCTGCAATGATAATCCTTCTGTGACCTGTTGTAAGCTTGACTCACTTTGTCAAAGTCTTTATCGCAGTAAGAAGACTTTCTCTCTCTCCCATCTCTTGCTCCGTAAGAGGGATAATAATCATAGTACCTGCATTTATCCCATCTCCGTGGCTCATCTTGGTAGTATCTTTCTCTGCTCCAAGTTCTCTCTCCTTTGGAATGATAATACCTATTCCTATCTTGCTCTGTTCTTTCTCTGCTTCGGGATCTATACCGAGAATATTTTCCTGAGCTTTTGCCCTTGTCTGGGCTCTTTCTGTCGCCATGGGAAGCTCTGTACTTGCTTTCGCTGCAGTACTCCTGCTTAGGACGAGTTTGCTTATTTGTTTCCACGCTGCGTGAGCACCTCCTCCTGTGGGAATGGTCATCTGCTTTGCTTCTGGTTTGCTTCTCCTTCTCTTCGGTGTCTGAGCTCTCTCTTTTCTTTCGGTAGTGCTCTTTGTCAGTTCTTTTGGAGTCATACAGAGTTTTCTTGTATTTTTTCCTATGTTTGTCATCTTCACATTTTTTATTATTCAGTCCCTCATTTTCTCTAGAAAATTGGCTCTCCAAAACCTTATCCAGCTTTGTAATGGAAGAGTCATTAACAGGTGGTACTTCTACGTAGTTATTAGAGATGTCCTTTGTATCCTGGCATTTGTCTGCAGTATCTAACGATGCAAGTTTTTTAGAACTACATTCAATGTCAGACTTCAAAGAGGAAGTTGGTCCTAATTTCTCTTCACTCTCAGGAGACCCTTTGATGTACAAAGGACTTTCTTTTGAAATGAGTTCAGGTTCTTTTGACCTTCTTGGTTTGTCTTTGTCTCTGCCATCTTCAGATTCACATTGCTCAAGGAATTCATCTTCATCATCCAAGGATTTTTTCCTGACCTTGTGCTGACTGTTGATATTAGGATGCACATTATCAGCTTGTTTTATACTTTCAGCTACTTCTTTGGTAGAAATGGTTTCAGAATCTGGTTGAGAAAAAAGATTCTCAACCTCACAGCTAAAGTTGGAAGGAACCTTCCTCGATTCCTCATAGGCAAAGAGTGCTTCCATCACTACAGTTTCCATAAGAGCTTCATTCTCAGAAGATTTCTGTGGTCCGGGGACACTGCACAAAATGAGAACATGTTTTTTACTTGAAAAAGTCCATCTAAAAAATTAATGTTAGGAGTAAAATTCCCTCAAGTAAAAAGACTTGTGGCTACTGAAAAACTCTGGAAGACTTTCTCCTTAGAGACCTATTTCTGCACCTCCCTCAACTCCCAGAAAAAAATGTTTTCCTCCTCTTAATTCTGCAAGTACTGCATTAAAAATCCTCTCCCCCCAGATCTGTCTCCCTCCACTTGCTGCCCTGAATCCCAGCAATAGCCAAAACCACTATACTTGCTCTGCCTCCAACCAGAAGAAAACACATGGATTTTCCTCTCCACAAATGGGAGACCAGATGGCAGGAATTTACATTCACACATCTGAGGATGGAAAAAAGGGAAAGAGGAATAGAAAAAATACTCCAGAAAATGGGGGGAAAACCCCAAACCAAACCACCAAAATGAAACAAAATAAAACCACCACCCAGAAAAAAAAAACCAAACCCAACATTCTAAGAAGAAACAAAAGCTTTCCCAAAGGTATCCAATTGTATTTAATAAAGAACAACTTATGCTCAGTGCTGATGTTCGCAGCACTAAATAGTGTGGAGTTCTCTGTACTAATTTAAAGCTTTTTATTAGCCAGAACTAGTAGGTAAGCCACTGATAAACTTGTATGAAATCTTGTTTTAATGACAGGGGACTCATTTTACCTTATTTCCTCTGACAAGCTGTTCAACTGGCTGTACGTGAGAGACTCTAAGAGGATTTCTTGAGGAACCGGCGACAGAGTTATAGGCATCTGCGATTAAAATGTAGCCATTAACAGACAGAAATACATCAGATGTTAAAGAAGATCGCTTGGATTTATGTTCACTATCACCCCATCCCCCTCTCCCCCTTCATAAGTTACAAAGTTATGAAGTACTCCCTCAGCTGAGCTTATCTTAAGTTGACGTGCTCTGATATGTGAGCTCAGCTCTGCAAATTGAAAGGGGCTAAGAGCAGAACGAGTTATGATGAAATTCGTGCTCTGTATATCAGATGAATTAGGAACATGAGAATGCTCCCAGATACATCCCAGGTGAGAGATTCTAGAGGGAACAATCCAAACTCACCGTTTCAAGCAATCCATTTGTTTTAGAAAAGAAAATCTCAGAAGGTTTAACAGGTTGGACTTGGCAAGCGGAATCATCAAGTTTCAGTCCATTTTCTTTAGATTCATTATCTAAACTAATAGCACCATTTAGTGAATCATTTTTTGGCAGCTCGTGCTGGGATCTCTCCTCTTCAGCGTTCTGACAGGAAGGATGGGAATTCTGCAATGTACGGACCACCTTTCCAATCAAAATTCCATTGGAAGATACTATGTTGCAATTCCTTTTAAACAAGCCCTTGGACTCCTCAGATTTTCCTGAAGATTCTGCACTGTAAGGGACTACATTATCAGAGCTGAGTTTAGAGTTTCCATTTCCATTCACTGCTGGCTCAACAAAAATCTCATCAGGAACTTCCTGTTTGGAAATGTTAGTAGCAACTGACATTGTAGATGCATTTGAGGTAGACTCTGCTGCAGAAGAATTTGTAATGGTAGATGAAGCAACAGGCTTGCTTAGGTCCTCATCCTCTGCAGCACCGCTAGGACAGTCAGGTTGTGACACAGTTTGACGTGCAGGCAATTTGTTATGAATACTGATAGTGATCTTCTGGGGTTTTGATGGATCTGGAATTGAAGGCCTGGCAATTGCCCAGTTTTGAACACAAGCTGTTGGTGGAGCTGAAGATGGCCTTTTTAGGGTAACACCAATGGTATTGGGATCCTCTTTTAGGGGTCCGTTTCCATTTAAACGGCTTGAATTCTGTATTTAAGAAGAGATTGCAAGATGGATATGTGCAATCACACAGTACTTAAAGGTTTTAAATATGAATCCTTCTATTAACTATTTCTACAAATTGGCTCAACACCTAGGACAACAAAACACCTCCCTTCAAATATAAACATGAAAGTCCAACAATTGTGTTTAATTCCTGCCTATGGTTTACTAAATAAAGGTACCAAATGCATAATTACTTTTGAATTACTACATAATGGTATCACATGCACATTACTTGTGAAACACCCAAACAACTTATCCCTGACTAAAGCTCTTCCTAAATATATTTATTTTCCCCTTTAAACATCCCCTAAAAACATTAGAGTAATCAGTCTGGTTCTAGAAAACAAGACACTACATTTTCAATGTATCAACTAAAGTGACACTGAGATGTGTATGGGGGGGGAAGTCTTTACTTTTAACTATCTAAGCCTTGATAGATGACTTAAATTGTGTCAAGAGTGTCAGTCTCAGTGCTTTATAAAGCAGAGCCAGAAATACAAAGCAGTGAAGTAACATGGCTGCAATGTTTAGGGTCAGCTACAGTTTGAATAATTCTGGCTGTAGCATGAGAGATGTGAAGAAAAACAGAAGGAAAATACAACTCAGATGCTAAGAAACAGTAACAAACCCCAGACACACCAGAAAAAAAACCCCACCATGAATTTAGTGCCATTATCTGCTCCCCCTGCCCCCCCCAATTACCTTAATCATGTGAGGAGGAAGTCGTGGTCCCATAAAGCCAGCCTGCTTGCTATTAGCCCCCCGCTGACCGAGGAAGGAGCGGGGATAAGACGGTGCCGGCAGGTAAAAAGCACGTTCTCCGAGCGTCAAATCATAGCGCCTTGGGAAAAGAGCAGAGAGCTTAGCTTAGAGTTTTCTTTCAGCCTCTTCCTGGGTTAAATCCCATCCTGTAATTTTGTAGGAACAGTTTCTATGACACAGAAGATGTACACGGAAGACTTAACCAAGATAACAAACTGACAATTGGATAATGGTCTTCCTGCAGGGACTGTCCTTTGCAGAGCAAGAACTCATCCTCACACCATCCATGGCCTTAATTTCTTCCCTTTTCTATAGAGCACAGAGCTGGAGCAATGTACACAGCACAGCAGTGTAATGCCAGGAAATGAGAGGTAATAAATGACAGAACTGCATTAGATAAAGAGTAATCTTTTCATAAGACAGGAAGAAAAACAACTGAAAGCCAGAAAAACACCAGTAACAGGGGAAGAAATCTATTCTGAAGACAGCCAGTGTTTGTTATTACCTGATATAAAAAAGTACATAAGCTTGCTGGTTGAGCACTGTCTTGATATCAGAGAGCTCTACTGAAGCATCATTCATTCGATACCAGAGTCCATTCCCAGCCTGCAAAGAAAGGCAATGAGATCTGTGCATGAATTGCAAGTTTTCCAAATGACAGCACAGAGAACACTCTGGAACAAAACATACCAACACAAGTCAAACAAACCTTTTCCCCTAAAAAGAGGCTACCAGGAACTGTTTTATTTCTTTGTCAGCACAGATTTTGCCCTGTTCAAAATCAAGCTGGTACCTACCTTGATGAAGCAGAGATAGTGTCCTGCATTACAGTTGAAACCACTGTGTACAAGAACTGCATATAAAGCGTAGATGAGAGGTTCTCCTATTGATTGGGACATATATGCTCGGAGATCCAAGTATTCAGGGTATTTTACATCCTAAACACAGAAGAAGATTCAGAAGTTATCCTGAAATACTTCCTGTAATAGCCCAACAAAAATACTTCTAAAAATACAGGCAAGGGTTACACCAACAGATTTTTGATTCCTTAAAAGCCATCTATTCTCAGAGACAACACTTCATAACTGAAGTTGCAGTGGACTGTTGGCTACAGCAGGAGCTCTTGCAGAGTAAGGTATGTTCTTATGGTCATGCAGGAGCTTGATTAGAAATGAGAAAAGCCATAGTTGTTCCATTAACACTTTTTGGGCTATAGCTAGTTACTGCCTGCAGATATTAACAGCTTCTTCATCAGTATTGAATCCTTGAGAAATCTCCCATTCCAAGAAAATAAAAAGCTGCATGACAGCTGCAAATATACCTTATTGATCTTTCCACCAGTAAAATTTGCAAACCTCTTCAGTGATATTGTGAGAACGTTGGAAGCACGGTGTATTGTGTATCTCTTTGAGGCAGGAACCATCTTTTTGCACCTTAAAGGCAAGCACAGACAAATGATGAGCTGCATATTCTCTTCCCAAAAGCCAGACAAGGTTTCATCTCATGCCAGAAACACAAAAATCGCTCCCTTAGGAACCAATGTGTTGTTTCTCATGGTAGGAACTATTTCAGTGTATGAGATCTAGACACAAAAGTAAGTGAAACAACAACAGAGAGCTTTGCTTTAACTCACACCACACATTACATGTGCATCTTGTACTAAGATGTCATTAGTAAGAAATCTTACTTGCTGCACTTGTAGCTGTTTTCACCATCCAGTTGTTCTGGTTTCACAAATTGTTCTAGAGCCCTGGTGACAGATGTAACTGCCTGGAGAAGTAAGAAAGGAGAGCACTAAGTCACAGAAACCCAAAATTTCCAACACTTATTAGCAATTTGAGAGAACCTCTCAAGATCCTGCTTAAGTGAATCACTGTGAACCAGCAAACACCATGAGGGAGGAGGCACAGACAGTACATCAAGCATTTACCTCACTGGAGAAAGATCCTACTTGGAAATAACTCAATGTTGCAATGCAGTAACAATAACAGATGTGTACTGAAGCAGGGTAATTGCAAAACACCACAATATCCTTGATTGGGGCAGTACAATTGCTATTTTTCCACATTAAATCCATTGCAAACACGGAGACCATTTCAATGGTTTCCACAGAAGAACAAAGGCCACTTGACTCCCATCTACCACCAAGCTCTTTGGGGTTAACAGTGTGTGTTTGGAAGTGAAATGACTTGATTTGAGAAAGCTCTACAAGTCTTAGACCCTTACCTTGCAGATCATCAAGTCTAACCATCATCTAACTGCCTAGTCTGGTCCCTCAGCACCACATCTGTTAATCTTTTAAACACCTCCAGGGATGAGGGTTCAACCACCTCCCTGGGGAGCCCATTTCAGTACTGAATAACCATTTCAGTGAAGAAATTTCTTCCTGCATCTCAACACAGACTGACAGAACATCTTACCTTTATATCCAAAGTAATATCGAGGAATGGCTCATAGGTATCTGAAACTGCTTTGCAGTTTAAGCACTTTACTGGAATCAAAACAAAAATGCTTATCAATATGTGAAGGAGACAAACTGTGCAAATTTTAATTGTGAATACATATTACTGGAGTCAAACTACAGGCAGACAAAAAAAACCACAGACCAGATGCAAGGATGGTAAGATTCTTAAAACAGTACCTCGAGATCTTAGATAGCCTCCAAATATTTGATAGATAAGGGTGGTGGCTTGGGAAGATCTGTCCAATCTGCAAAGAAATGATAATTAGGCCTCAGGAAACTTAAGGCACAGAGTTAACTCTTTAAACAGGTTTTTCTTTTTTTTGAAAACCACAGTAAAGAAATGAGTAAGAAGGGGTTGGGAACACTGCAAAGTTCATTTCTTTATGCTTACTTGGTGCTTCCATTCAAGCAAGCTTTCTGCAAAGCATCGACGGTGAAGCATAAGAATTCATGGGCATCTTCCTGACTGCCAAAATGGAAATGTTTTCCTATTCCTAATAAAGAAGAAGGGTATGATGTTTATCTCCCACGAAGCAAAAGAAACCCTGCATTTCTAAAATACCTCTTCTTAAAAGTAGCAAAATAATTTCTATGCATTTTTCTTTGAACCATTAAAAAACTCCCACCCCCTCCCACCCCCTGAACTGACGTACTTTTAAGGCCATTGATAACAGATGTGGGTTTGATGGCATTATTGGAGCAACACAGGACTTGGTTTATGTGAGTTTCCATAGTGCACATCATACAGAATCCTTCTTCGTGACCTGAAGAGTGAAAGAAGAAAGCAGCTCAGTCTAGTCGAATATGCCCTGTAAACCCCTCCAAATCTTTACATTCCAGATGCAATGTCCACCCTGCAGGCTACATTCTCTCCAAGTGTCCACATCCCAACGGTTTGGTGACATTTCACAGGACAGTAAAGAACACAAATGTCAATTTAAGTCTACCTTCGAGTGCATTTTCTGACGAGAAAGAACTACATACTTATACAACTGTAAGTAACTATTGCAATATCACTTTTTTTCTGCAGGCTGACAGGGATGTGAGCTCCCCAGGCTGCAGAACATAAGAAGAAACAATATTGACACCGATGATTCAGCACTAAGAGCGAATGTGTATTATCTTCAGCACACTGCTGTAAGGTGAGCTACACGACAGAGCTAAAACTCCTCTGGGAGGAGTGGAAGAGTCAAGTAATGTACTTATCATTATGTCTGCCCTCCTTTTTTCAACAGGATTCTTAACTGAAATCCTTTCTATATATGGTAGGAAAATACAGCTGCATTTCTAGACTAGAAAGCATGCAGGTGCTCCTGTGAAAATAGACATCTATGGATATGAAGAGAGGCTCTCAGGCGTCAAAGACCCAAAGAACGTAAATCCAAGGGTTTAGAAAAATACAAACTTCTATCCAACTGCTTTTTGGTTTTTTTCCTATTTTTTTCTCACTTTTCCATTGGAGTACCTTGCAGTGCTTTCTAGGGTGATTGCCTTTTTTTAAGTGGGTCAACAGTGAACATTCTGTTTCTTGCAGCGTCAGTGCATTATAGGATCCAGGCAGTAAAGATAGATATTTCACAGCACCATCATCCTCAATTTTGCCACTTTTCTACCAGCAGTAAACCCAAATGCAAAATGTTCATCAAATGCTTTACTTTACAATGCATGTCATGAATGCATTGGAAGGAATGACCTTGTTCTGAACTTTCACCATGGTGCATTAAATGAACAAATACACTCCATATGCTATTCTGACCCTCCTGTTAATATAATCACAAAATCACTGAGGTCAGAAAAGACCTTTAAGGTCATATTTGAAGCCAGTTTCTACAGATAAACCAGGACAAACTAAGTTTTCCTAACAGTTTTGCTGTTATTCCTCCACCTTCACAGCTGTCCCAACAGATTGATAAGGATGTTGGAAAGTACTCACATGACTGGGTGTGTTCAAGAGAAAGCATGTAATTGGCAAGCGGAGGTGTATAGGTCAAACACTGAAGAGTAGAATTAAGGAAACAGGTGTTGCCCAGGTTTTGCAGTCCAACTCCCACACTTTGTGTTTGCTGCCAGTCCATACAAATTTTCTCAGGTGGAAACAGAATCCTTTGTGGTGGGGCAATTCCATCATTGACAACTGCAAGACAATGGTATTTTTATAGAGATGTATTGGTTTTGTTTGAACAGGGATAGTTCAATACTAGTATGCAGAACCAGTAATGCTCCAAAACACAAAACCAGATGATGCACAGCTTTAACACTGGTCAACACAATGTTTTGGACAACAGTTTAATCGTCTGGTCTACTCCTCCTGATGCAAGACAAGCTACCACTCCCACTTTTGCCGAGCTTCTTTCCCTCTACAGACTGATCGTTATTTAATTTTATTGCTTGGTTTTTTTTCCTCCTTACTGTAACTGACACCACACGCTTGTAATTAGATGGCAGTAAATATAGCAACCAGCACAAGAAAATCAGCAAATAACTAGCACAAAAAGTAGCCTTAGAGACATCAGATCTCTTCCTGAGCACTCTTAGCATTCAAAGATTTGTGAATAATGGAAGGCACGACTAGCAGTGGCATAACGTACTTTTTTCTACACAATAGAAAAGACCTAGGCAAGTGTAATATAAACCCTCTCCACAGCTGCCAGTCAGTAGATAAAAACTGTTAGGAAGATTGTAAGTTTTGCAACACTAGTCCCTTCATCTGCCTCAGGAGAGTCACAACACGGAGGTATGCCACCAAGGTCTTTATGTGTTGCAGCCCCATTTTACAGCAGCACAAGGAAGAACAACAACAACTACATTTTCTACTGCTGTTTCACTTTGAAGCAAAAAGTGGAGAGGAGACACTTACCTAGATCTCTTTGGGCAAAAGGCTTAGATTTTTGAGATGACCTACAATAAATATGACCTGCAGGTCCTTTGTCCACTGCGCCGTTTGGGTCTTCCGCAGGTGGTACCCGTCCCAGGTTTGCAGTGCGTGATGTCATTTTCTTCGTCCGGGGTTTCTTGGATTTGTCAGACCGCCTCGATGATGATTTTTTAGAGTTTGAAGATTTTGGCTTGTTAACTATGGTCATTGTTCATATCTGTAACAGAGGCAAAAGTCCTGGTTGACATAAGACGACCGAGAAGCATTCCAGAAATAAAAGGAGAAATCTTGTCACTTGGTCTCAAAGAAATAACTGAAGGAGCTAAACAGCTGATAAGAATGATTAACAAGCAATAAATAAACCCCAACCAAACCAAAAGCTAAACACTCAAAGCAGCATTTTCCAGCAAACCTGTATCAACATTGCTTACAACACCTCTACAGATGGTGACTGATGGCTTTTCTGGGATTCAAAACACTTTCCTAGGATTTTAATGCATTACAGTTATGAAGAGCTTTCTGGAAAGCTGGGAGCATCGGTGTGTTCAAGTGGTGGCCTGGTGAGACAGAGGAGGAGCTCTGTGGCCCATCTTTCTGTTCCTGGGAACCACACACCTCTGAGACAAAGAAGATGGGATACAGCTCTGAGAAATCTTTGGAAAAGAGAGCAAGAAACCACTAAAAGACTTGCAAATTGATGTCTACCTGGCTCTCTTCTGCCCCTCCCAGAAAGATTCATTTGGATGCAGTTTTGGCAGAAGTACTTGTGGTGTTTTGCACCTATGGCATTTCCAACTCTTACTGACAATCAAAAATGACCCCAAAAGCATCTTTCCCGCTTCTGCTTAGGCAAAGCAAAACTTTCACAGGCAAAACAAGAGGGGGATGTAAGATATAAAAAGGAAGCAGAGAAAAGAAAGCAAAACAAGCCCTGGCCTACAAGGGCAAAGGCAACAACTGATATTAAGTCACCTTAAAAATGATGATTGGGTTTCAAGATGACACCTCTATTGAGATATATAATTGTGTGAGCATAGAAAGCTGCACACAAGCAATCATCAAGTTTTAGATGTCAGTGTTTGCTACTATGTTGGGGGCTGTTGTAAGTTTAGGGAAACCAGAAATTTAACTGAGAGTTTCAAGCATAAGCCACTTTCATTACACTGAAATAACTGAGAGAACAAAGCATGAAGTAGTTTCAGATTTATGGCACAACTGGATTGCTATTAATAATAAAGGCAGATTGAAGAAAACACAGTAAATGAGAGAACTTCTGGTCCTACAAAAGATAAATGGTGTGCAAAGCCTTTCCTCACATCTCTTCCCCTTTACATTTCCCATTTAAAAGCTACTCTCTACACAGTTGCCATTCCCTATTACAAGAGGGATGTGGAGGTGCTGGAATGTGTCCAGAGAAGGGCCACAAGGATGATCAGAGGGCTGGAGCACCTCTCCAATGAGGACAGACTGAGGGAGTTGGGGCTGTTCAGTCTGCAGAAGAGAAGGCTCCGAGGTGACCTAATTGTGGCCTTCCAGTATCTGAAGGGGGCCTACAAGAAGGCTGGGGAAGGACTTCTCAGGATCTCAGGTAGTGATAGGACTAGGGGGAATGGAATGAAGCTGGAGGTGGGGAGATTCAGGCTGGATGTGAGGAGGAGGTTCTTCACCATGAGAGTGGTGAGACCCTGGAATGGGTTGTCCAGGGAGGTGGTCGAGGCCCCGTCCCTGGGGGTGTTTAAGAGCAGGCTGGATGAGGCTCTGTCCAGCCTGATCTAGTGTGGGGTGTCCCTGCCCATGGCAGGGGGGGTGGAACTAGATGATCTTTGTGGTCCCTTCCAACCCTGAATGAAACTATGAAACTATGAGTGGAAAATTCCCACTTGTTTTACTCAGAGATGCAAAAGTCATCCTTGGTTATTCTGGAGACTAAGTGGGCAATTCTCAGGCTCATTGATTCACAAGGAAGATCCAGGCTTCAAGCTGCAGATACCTGGGGCATGTCCTCTTGCCAGTTGAAAGGGGAAGTGTTTCAACAACAGATTTAAACCAGATTTGCAGGACAGAACTCAGTGAAAGGCAAACAGAAGACGACTATTGCCAAAAAGCATGAGTGTTTCATTGACCAACAAGGGAAACCTTAAGCAGTTTCGAAGTTATTTGTCTTGGACAACCTTGTAGCAATAGCTGACCAAACAACAAGCACTGTACCAGAGCAAATGTCAAGACCTGTAGGAATCAATCAGATCCACCACTTATCCAAATTATAGCAACAGAATTCTTAAGCCGGACATAAAACCCCTGTGACAAAGCAGCAGAGAAATCACAAACACTGAGAGCTTTCCCTCTCCCGTTGTTCACTATACATACAGATTGAATTCCTACAGCACTACTGAACAGACACCTACATTGCCGTGTGTGTGGTGTCTTATTTCCCTGGGAGGGGGGAAGTCCTAAGGGACGTTTTGCAGATAGTGGGATTTTTTTCAGCACCCTCTGCACAATGCACATCAATTACAATTCAGATCTAAACCTTTGCATCTGGTCTCCAGTCTCCACACAGTAAATCACAACTCAGCAAGATGTTGTACGAGATCCCACTGACAAAGCTGCCTTTCACCAGAGAGCAGAGGTTGTAACGAAAAGCACACTACCACCACTCCCACAAATACCTGTGTAGCAATGAGGCGCAACAGAAAACTATTATAGCAGAGACGAGATGAAGAGCAGGCACATTTAGGTCTTGAAATGACAAGCGACACTTCCACAACCCAATGCTACTATAAGCAAAACAAATCCCGGAGCTGAAGAAACACTACAAGCAACCCACCACACGCAGACTTCATAAAGAAACTGTCGTTAGGAAAGAGCCCAGCCAGCAAGCCGGGAAACGCGAAACTCCTCCTCACTTCCTCACTCAGAAGCCAGTGAAGTACGTGAAATACAGAGCAGCTTCGGATGCTCCTTGCCCCGGTGTGCCAGGGCCAGCAGACGGTTTCTCGGCGCCGAAGCTTCTCGGGGCGACAGAGAGTGCGGAGACCGCGGGCGCCCGAGAGCCGGAGCATCCAGAGCAACCCCGGAGCCCACCTCAGCTTCTCATCCAGGGCCATGGCTTGTTCAGGCGGGCTCCGAGGCACCGCTGCATCGGTGACCGCCATAGAGCTCCGGCTCAAATCAAACCGTTCGCCTCCAACGCCCGCGCACTGCCCGTACTAAGCCCGAAGTCCCGACTCGCTACCCGCTGCTCTGCCTTTCGGCGGGGCAGTGACTCCTGGAAGCGCTCGGAAACAAGAGCAAAGGCTGCTCCCAGGACCGGGCACAGCCCGCCTGCCCGCTCCATGAACGCCCTCGGGAGCGGCGAGAGCTCCAACACAGCCCAAGGAAAGCCCCCTCAACACGCAGGCGAGGGGGACCGGGGAACGGCTCTGCAGGAGCTTCCTTCTCGCTCCAGCCTTCTCCCTCCAGCTCCCCCATCACCCCAACGGGCCACGGCCCCCGCGCCCCTCATCCCCGCGGCTCCACGCCCAGCTGGGGGCAGGCCCAGCGCCGTGCCGCACCGCCTCAGCGCCCGCCCTCTCCGCACCGCCTTCACCTTTCCAAGGCCCGAGCCAGCGCCTTTACCGATCGTCCGGAGGCAGGACCGCGGCAGAGGCTCGCCCAACGGCGACTCCGTGCCCATGGCAACGCGGCGGGGGGGCGGGGGCAACCAGCGCCGAGGCGGGGGGAAGCGGGAAGGGGAGACAAATCGAACCCGGACCCTCCGAGCAGCAGGCGGCAGGCCCCGCAGGGTGCCGCCGCCTCGCCCCAGGACTCGGCGCAAGGGGATGCCGGCCGCCTTCCCTCCCTCCCGCCCGCAGCGAGACGGGGGAAACAGCGCCCAGGGCCCGCTCTGGCAGGAGGAAGAGAAAGAAGGCGGCGGGCGGGCAAGCAAGCAAGCAAGCAAACAAACGCCGGCGGGACCCCGGCGCCTAAAGGAGGAGTTGGGCGCGGAGCAGAGACATCGCGCCGAGTACCACCACCCCACGCCAGGAGGGGGCCGTCCTGCCGGCCCAGGGGGTGGCGGCGGCGGCTGGGCTGGGTCCTTTAGCCGCGTGCTGGGGACGGCGCCCCGCCCCGCCCGGGGGTCCCTCCCCCTCCGGCTGCCCGCCAGCCGGGAGGGCAGCGGCCGAGTGCCCGGCTGGCGCCCCGGCGGGGTGGGCCGGGCCGTGCAGGGTTGGGTTGGGCTGAGCCGGCGGCTCCCGCCGGTCTCTTTCCCTTCCTTTTCCCGGGCCAGCCCCTCCCCCCCAGCCCATTGATTTCCAGGCAGGGAGACGCACGCGGCGCTGCTGGGATGTGCCAGGCCGCTGCCGGGCCCAGCTCTCCTCCCCAGCCCCATTACCTGGCTCGGCCCCGCTTGACTCGGCGCTGCCGGGTCTCCCTCGCCGCAGCCCCCGCCTCAGCCCGGCCCGCTCCGCCTACTGTTACAGCCCGTCGGGGAACAATGACGTCCCTCCGCCGGCCTCTTGCATCCGGGGCCCGGCGCCGGCCCGGCAAGCGGGCGGGGGGAGGAAAGGAGGCGGTGGCGGCGGCGGGGGGGAGAAGCGAGCTCCTCCGGGTCACACGGGGACCAGCACCGCCCCTGTGCCGCTGCCGGGAGCCGCTAGAGGGGGCTCGGCGACCCCCTGCCAAGGCGAGTGGTCGAGGGCGCCGCGGCGAGTAGGTTCCCGCGGGGCTGCGCGGGCTTGGGAGTCCCCCAGGGCCCTCTGTGGGCGGAGCGTGGAGCCGCAGCCCCGCGCGGGCTGTAAGGGGTCTTCGCCAGCCCTGCTGCCTGAGGGGACGCTTTAGCTCCCCACGGCTAAGCTTCAATCCGAGCTCCTTTCTCGGCCGTAGCCTTCCTGTCTGTCTCTGCCTTCCGGGCCCTTTTTACCCTGCTGCGATTTATTCCTCCAGTTAATGTTTTATTACTCTACGCTCAAAGAGCGCCTATAAGCGCTGGCCCGGCTCCCAGGGCCGCCCACAGGAAGGCTGGCAGGCCCCACCGGCCGGTGCGAAGGCCGGGACCCCAGCGCCCGGCATGTGGCGGGGCGTGCGGCCGGTGGCCCCTCGCCCGGTGCTGCCCGCCATCGAGTTTCCTGAGGAGAGCCCGGAGCCGCGCTTTGATGGTAAGCGGGGCCTGCCGAACAGCCAGGTGCTCTGCGGGAGGTGTGGGGAGCAGGGAGGTATCCCCGACCCCGCGAGTGACGGCGGGGCGCCCCCGTTGGCGGGGTAGGAAGGAGGCAGAACCGCCGCTTTCCTCTTCTCCCTCCCCCATCACCTTGAGGAAGCGGCAGCAGCGGAGGGTGATGCAAGAGCGGGCAGGCTCTTGGCAGCGCACCCTGCCCTGCGGCCGCGGCGGGAGCTCCCCCTCCGTCGAGGAGAACCTCGTTCTTTCCGGTTAGCTTCTTAATCGTATGCGCTTATAAAAAGCAACCCGATCTGTTAATTAGTGTCTTGAGCTCGCGCGGTGGCAGCTCGTGCGGTGCTTTTTTGAGAGCCAGGACCGTGCTGAAGCTATCTGGGTTGGTAGGTGGTATTGATGTTTTGGTAAATGGGCATCTACTGAGACCTAAATTCATTCTTCTGACTTTTCCAGAATCGGATGTGCCGGCGGAGCTGCGAATTGCAAATGGGTCCCAAAAGTTTGTCAATTTCACTTCGACCATCCAAAACCAGCTGCTGCTCGTGTCACTTTTGGAGCACCTATGCCATATGTACACACGCAACCCCGTTCGTTCCCGGTGTTTGTTCCGAAGTTAGTAAGAGTAGTTCTTTCCTCCCCCTTAAACTGCCTTACCCCAATACATTCCGGGTTCTTCTGTACACTATTGCAGTGTAATATCAATACAAAGCTGTAGGTCTTACAACATTGAGACAAGTAGCTCTGAGAAGAGGGTGAGTATCCTCATCAGCTTAATTGGAAAGGAGGACCCGTCTTACTTTTGGGAACAGTAACAGAATATTGTTGCATTGTTGTAAATGCACAGATCAGACAGTTCTGTTCCAGCTCAGTCATCTGAGTTGCATCATGGGAAAGGTCGCAGGGTTAATTACCTAGCTGTTAAATCTCATCTAAACCACAGATACAAATTTATGAAATACTTATTAAGAAATAGCTGTAGCTTGGCCTTCACTAAAGATTTTTAAATTATGGTCTGAAAATTAGAGTAAATACCTTTTAAAATCCTTTATTTTCTTGGAAAATCTTTTGATACATGTCAGGGAGCTTACATTTTTAGCTGCAAAGTGTTTATTTTGAAATCTATCATTTTGACATGATACTTAGCTTAAGTATTTTGTAAGCACATACATAATGGAGTTGAGAAACCATCTTCAAGGTTTTACTCCTTACTACACTTGATTGTTGAAAATAAAATCCAGTATATTGCTCATACTTCATACTGAAGACATTTATAGCATCCAGTAACAACAGTGCAGACAACTCATTTTGTCATTCATAGTCTGATGTAGAAATTTGGCCCCAGGTCTTCCTGTTATCCCTGTTGAACCCAGAAATAGAGGTGGAAAAGAAATCCAAACAAATTACCTCCTTTTAGGAAAGAAACAAAAGAACCCCAAAACCCAATCTGGGCGTCTTCCAAAGGTGCAGCTGCATGGCTTCCTGGTGCACCTCTATGGAAAGTGCTGGCCCTCTATTGGTGTAGCTTAAACCAGTCTCAGAATTGGAATAGGCTTGGTGAATAAAAGAAAGCAATAGTGCAGTAACTGCACCTGGTTTTTGGTTTTGTCTGGTATATTTATGTTGGCAAGGGCAGGTTTTTCCTGCTTTTCCAGTGTGTGTGACTGTCCCCCTGAGGTTTCTGTAGCAAAATTCCTGAGTTCTTAAAGGTTCACTTTCAATAAACTTTATTTCCTTTAAAAGATAAAGTAATAGGCTGGGTTTGTTTTTTTTTAATACTGATACCAAAGAGGCATTTTCAAAAACCTTATGAGGAGGTTTGTTTTAAGTCTGAGAACTCTTTAAACTTAAGTGCATTTTTGTAGCATCTTCACAGTTGCACCCATCTCTAGTGTTTGTTAGGGTTTTGTCTGCCACACATTTGTTCTGCTCCAGCTGAAAAATCTGCAGCTCAGGAGGTGAAAGGAAGTGGTTTCATTCTTTGCAGTGAACATGTGCACAAATGAAGTTTGTGTAGCACTTGCTATAAGCTTGTGCTCCTAATTGTGAACATGCCTAGAATTTCCTTTTTCACTGATGAAAATTAGTCCAAGGATATAAAGCAAGTGAATGGGTGGATGCTTGTGTGATTCATCTGCTAAGATAAGGAAGAAGAGGAGTCCAAGGATATAAAGCAAGTGAATGGGTGGATGCTTGTGTGATTCATCTGCTAAGATAAGGAAGAAGAGGAGAGGTAGTTGTGACCATGAAAGGTGTGGTGAATAACTGTATTACACAAAGGGATTCTCACAGTGTAACTCTGGTTGGATTTAATTGGGCTTTACTGCTAAGAGTATGGGAAACAACATTAGAGTGGGAGTGACTGTTTAGTTTCTGTGCTATCTGTATTTAAATAAAGTTTCTCATTTTAAAAACAACCATTTAGATGATCTCACTGGCAGGCTTTATTTAATGTGACCTTTCTCTGTTCCATCGTACAGTACTCCGTGAGGCTTTCACGAGAACAGGGTTGCTCTCCCCTTTTGCCTTCTGTGATGAATTTAGTACTGTAAGACTGCAGCATAATAGAGCCATTACTGAACTAATGAAAGCAGCTGATCGACAAATACTGAACGGGGTAAGCTTTGTTAAATTTCTTTGGCAGCCTCTGCCATCCAAAGAAGCTTTTGTTCAGGGCTTCTTTGAAGATTGGATTGGGTGTTTTTAATAATGATATTAAATGGTACTCCCCTTCTAGCTTAGCCATTTGGGATGGTTCTGGTTCTATAGGTGCAAAGCAGGCATGTTTTGTTACTTATTAAATAACAATAAGTTTTAAATCGTAATAAAATACAGGCAAGGTGTTTTAAATATTGCTACAGCTTTTTTGGCAGTGGACAGACATGCATTTTTCAACTTGTAACTGTTACAGTTGATTATGTTAACACCCTCATATTTATATTAGCAGAGGGCATAATTTGTATACTGCATAATGTGCTTCAGGCTGAGTCAGAGTGGTTAGCTTATCTCGCTGCTTGAACTAAGCTAGTTAATTTTGTCTTAAGCACATTTTAGAGCCCTTATTTTATCCTGTTTGCCAGCAGAATTCCAAAAGGGCAGTAATCTCTCCAGCTGAGAGCTGTTAGCAGATTACTAGTGGGGTAATACTTCAATTTGGTGAAGCAGTCTGCAGAATGAATGGAAATGGCTCTCAGTAAATATTTTTTCTTCGAAGAACATAGTTGTAGTTTCCAATTTGATCAAGCTGTCTGTGCTGATGGCATGGTAGGCCTATTACTCTGTGGGGCATGTTTTTATGTTGGTTTTTGTTGTTTCACAGGAACTTGATAATGGAGATTATCATGCAATTGGGTATGTATTCAAAGCAATGAGAAACAGTAAATTTAACTCCCTCCCTAAAGTTCTGTGCACTGCTCTGAATGACTGGATGGGGTGCTTGGTGCCATGGTTTAGTTGATTAGATAGTGTTAGATGATAGGTTGGACTTGATCTCAAAGGTCTTTTCCAACTTGGTTAATTCTATGCTATGCTATGCTATTTTGTGCTATTCTATGCTATTCTAAATTAACACTTCATATTTTGGCTTTGAAACATACTATCACAGTATCAGTCAGGGTTGGAAGGCACCACAAGGATCATCTAGTTCCACCCCCCCTGCCTTGGGCAGGGACACCCCACACTACATCAGCCTGGCCAGAGCCTCATCTAGCCTGGTCTTAAACACCTCCAGGGAAGGGGCCTCAACCACCTCCCTAGACAACCCATTCCATAGCTTCACCGCTCTAATGGTGAAGAACTTCTTCCTCACCTCCAGCCTGAATCTCCCCACCTCCAGCTTCATTCCATTCCCCCTAGTCCTATCACTACCTGATATCCTGAGAAGTCCCTCCCCAGCCTTCTTGTAGGCCCTTTAATTTCTTGTAGAAATAAAAGTGAAAATTTCTCTGAACCCTTCAAAGGAATTGTGCATGTATTTTCTTCTTTTCATTATGCCAATAGTATTTCTAGATTGTGTATACCCATATCTTATATGATACCTTACTTAGAAGTTGTGATTTAGGTTAATGCAGCCTGTCTTTTTTGATCAGGGAGAGAGAAGTACTCTTTGAAGGACAGACTTCACGATACTTGAATGAATTTGATGAAATAGCCAGACTAGGAAAAGGAGGATATGGTAAAGTATACAAGGTATTTTTTACCTTCCATTTATAACTGGTTACTTTATATCTAATTATCCTTTGAAACTTAAAATTACTGTTTTGTCTTTTATTTTTCTGATTTGTTTTTTTCAATAGAACAGGTGCAAACCCACACATTGCAAGATGTTGGCATTTCAAAAAATGCTGACTTGTAGATTTTTCTGTTTGTCAGAAGCAGGATGTCTTTTACTTTGTACATTTTGACCTTTTTAATGTGAATGGAAACTCCTTACTTCTTGTGTAAAGTGTTGTGATTGACTTAAAGTAGCCACAGGAACTATTAGTCTGCACACCCCAATGTTCCAGTTGTGCCTGCTTGAAAAAAAGGCAGCTTTCATGTGGAAGTAAACTGTCCAGCCTAGTGCTGAATTGCATTAAATGCTTGTAGCATATGGCCAGCCTAAGGTTTCCCACATGGTATTGTCCACATGTAAATTACTGTTGCGGTCTCACAAATTTACTCAGAACTTGTTTAAGCAATTACTAGGACCTGATCTTACAGGACCTATCAGCATTTGTTTATTGATGGAAAGATAGTTGTAAAGCTGTGTATTTCACAAAGACTGGACCACATGTTTGCAACCCTGAAAGTTGGCAGGGGTAGAGTATCCTTATCTTAGACAGGTGGGGCCTAATCCCATTTCCATTCTCTGATAGAGGTGAAAGGTGGTGAATGGAGTGCAGGAATTAATTTTTAGAAAATAGTGGGTTCTAAAGGACTTAACTCATTAATACAAACTCATTAATACCTCTTTTTGTCTTATTACAATGGTTTTCAGGTCAGAAACAAGTTAGATGGTCAGTTCTATGCTATAAAAAAAATTAACATTAAGAAGGCTACAAGAAGAGATTGCATGAAGGTAATCTTTCCTGTGTTTCATCCCTTTTAAATCCCTGTCTGCTGTAGCTGAATCTGATTTCATTTAATGATGCAGTTAATATTTCCCAAACCATCAAAAATGTTAGGAACACTATTGATGCTTTCTGAGTTTCTAAAGATTTGACCTTCTCAATACCTAGTAGAAAAAAGAAGAGAGTTAAATGAAGCATATTATTAGCTTCAATTTGATCATCTCTGCAAACTGTGAAAATCACCATTTGTTTTAAAGCTTTCCAAATTTTCCCTCTCCTGCAATAATTTTGTCTGTGCTTTGTGAGAAACTGGGTTTGGTTTTGGTTTTTTTTTAAATCTTTTGGGTTCACTAAGCACTCAGAACAAAGAACAGTCATACTGTTTTCTTTTTGGTCTTCTTAGGTGCTGCGAGAAGTTAAAGTGTTGGCTGGGCTGCAGCATCCTAACATTGTAGGCTATCACACTGCTTGGATGGAACAAGTTCAAACCCTACGTCCAAAAGGAAAGTACAGCATATTGTGTAATTCTTGCTTATAACCTCTGTACTGTTCTTTGCAGGGCAGTATTCCCTGACAGTATCAATTAAAAACACCCAAACATTTAAATAAGCAAACTCCAGGAAACCACCAGGTCTTGCATGTCCCACTGTGCACTTCAGTCTACTGCCTGATCATTGATCTGCTGCTTGATGAATCTGGGACTTGGGCAGTATTAGCTTCACTTCTGGTAATAGATGAGGAAGATTCTAAAGTTGTGTGAAGCTGAGTAGAATGCAATGACAGCCTTTTAGCACAAAAAGTAATGAGTGGACTAGGAGAAGAATAAATACTGGGGAATGAACCACTTCAGATTTTGGGGGGAAAGTGATGGAAAAAGGAAAAATTCTACTAATCTGCTACCACATTTTGCAGTCTGAGAGTTGTCAGAATAAATCTTCCACAATGCTTCTCTTCCTATTAGGAAAAGAGTTTAGAGAAACCAAAAGAACCTGGAACTAAATACTTCAGTGGCAAAACTAAATAAATATTCCTTCTTATTTTGCTTTCCACAAGAGTTCTTAAATTTGAGAAGTTGTTTTTAATAGTTCTGCATAGACACAGCAATCTGGCTTGCTGTCTGCAATCACTGAGAATTTATCTATTTTTATGTTGATTTCACACCTTTTCTGCCCTTTTTCCTCTCTCTTCTGTTTCTCTTTTCACAGTGCTTCCTGCACTTTTTCTTTTGGTCCATTTGCAACCCTAATTCTTTGGTCCCTTTCTTTCTTGTCCTTTTTGGAATGCCTTTAACAGTTAAATCCTTTGATCCTGTCTCAGTAGGAGGTTTTCTTATGATCTATATGACTTTATTGCTTTCCAAATTGGTGACTTGACACCCAGTCAGCAATAAGCACAGAAGTGCATGAGAAGCTGGTACTATAGCAAGACAGACAAAACTTTTTAAGTGATGATACTGAGAATCTCAAAGGATGCAACTTTTTAGTACCTTGAGTACTTTACAAGTATTTAATAGCCATAATATGAATGCACAAGTAGATGTATAGATCATACTTAATGGTTTTCCTTGGCTTAAAAAATTGGTATTTTGTATTTGCCTCTATGTGCTAAAATGTTTTTTTTTTCACATAAATATACAATCTTAATTAATTATTTCCAAAACAGCAAGTGTGATGCAAATGATGGTGCCTTGTGGAGTTGCTTCTTTAACTGTGTTATATACATTAGGGGTCCTAATTTTGAACAGGCTGAATTCTTGCAGGTGAAATGTAGGTAAATAGCTCCAAGAGCCCAGTATGGCCCTTTCAGTGAAATGACACAACATGTATTTTCTTTTCATTTAAAAGTTAAACCATATTAGGGTTGCCTCTCAGACTAACAAGCACCTTTTGCAGCAGCAAAAATAGAGAAAAGATATCTAAAGGCAATGGAGCTAAACTCCATAAGATGCTGTAGCTTACATGTTGACTTATAGTAGATATATGCATGCTTTGTTTTGTAAAATACCATCTTTACCTTTTCTTCCAATAGGTAAAACAATAATGGAGTTGCAGCCATTACATCTGGAGCAAGCGAGCAACAAGTGAGTACTGTAAATCTCCATGATAATATTTATTTGGCTGTAACATGGATCTTTTAGAAAGTAACTTTAAGGGTGCAGTTGCACAAGTGCTTTTTGCTTCCATATTACAGCAGAAAAAGGTTGTAAATTGTCCTTGTTATTGTTTCTGTTGTTCCATAAGCAACTGAACAGTTCTGCCTTCTTTAGATCTCTCAGTTTCTGAGTGCCTTAATGAAGGACTGGGCTTCAAGTTTACTTCAGAAGTTTTGTGCCAGCCAGCAAGTCTTGCTTCAGACAGAGGGAGGGCCTAACCAGTCTAGTAAGACTCAACCATACTGGTGAGGCCCTCCCTCTGTCTGAAGTGTTGATTAGTCCTTTCAGTTAGGAGATGGAGTCCTGTGAGAAATCCTTTCTCACTTTAAGGGACTGGAGATGTACTTCTGTGCAGTGAGTGCTGCGACCTAGGGCTGTACATATGCGTGAGCTGGCTGGTTTCAGCTATCAGAAATCCCTCCTGGGGTTGAAGCCTATGCTACCTACTTTCTGCACTGGGAAGCAGCTGAAGCCTTACTCTAGAATGCAGTTTGCAATTGGGGGAAAAAAAAAAGTGTTCAGAATGCTGTCTCACAGATGATATAAACCTGTGTACATGTCTTGATTTCTCTCTCTTTATTATTTTCAGTGATCACTGTCACATTGAGAGTGCAGAAAGTGGTAGTTCAATTGTCTTTGCTGACGTTACTTCACAGGAAAAGAAGGATGACACTACCAGTCTTAGAAATGGTAGTGAATCAGTGAAGAATATGGATATAAGGAATGATTTTACAAGCAGCAGCAGTAAAGAATGTATGAAACCAAATAAATGTGAATTATCCATAGCATTAAAAGAAGACTCTCTAAGTAGTGTTAGCAGTAGATCAGCTGATGTGAAAAGTCATTCAGCACATGGACCTCATTCTAATCTGGATCAAGATGACATCACTGAAAGTAGTTCCTGCACTGAAGAATGCTCCAAGAATGATGTAGCTCTCTGTGAGGAGTTTGAGGTAAATGTAGTTCTCTCTGTCTAATTAAATGTATTTGTAAAGTGGAGTTGACCATGGGAACTGGCAAAACTTAGCACACAAGAAAGTTTCCATGTCTTAGTTGTCTTGGATCCTTTCTAAGTATTTACCTGAACAAAAAGCACTGCCCCTGCAGTAAAAACTTAGCATTCAGTAACAAAGGCTGATTCAGATATTACTGCTGAAAAGTGCCTGGGTGTGTAATGTGGTGCCTGTACAATACAGGACTACATATGAAATACAGAGAAACAGATCTGGGCAGGGAATTGCCACTCTGCCAATGCTTCTTAACCTTTGCTGGTGTTCATACCACTGAAATGTTTTGTATAACATAAGCAGATCTGAAAGGTTACAAGCTTTTGGTATCATCTGGAGTTGCCTCTTGCAAGATTTTAAAGTGTTTGAGTTGTCCAGGCTATCAGTTGAACTAGAACATTATCAGAAATCGGGTGTGAAGTTACATACTCATGCTAATAAATCATAACATTCCATAGGAATAGTTGGGTTTTTTCTCTTTTATATTAATATACACAGTTTTCTTAAGCCAGAATGAACCTGTTTAGTATGTCTAGAAGCTTTTAAACTCTAATTGGAATATTGAGGTAGGTGGTTGGCTGTTTGTTAGCTTTTATCATAACAATTGTTAAAATACGAGGAACAAACAAAAAGAAAAACACCCAGACTAGATGCTTGAATGCAGTAGATTAGTGATGCTATATCTGGTATCAAGGAAACAGTGTTGACATCACAGTGGCGAAATCACAGACGGTTACTTCTCTGCCAGGTGGAATATCGTTTGATGCTTTACATACAAATGCAGCTGTGTGAAATATCCTTGTGGGACTGGATCGCTGACCGCAATAAAAGATGCAGTGAGACAACAGAGGAAGCTTCCAGTAAGATAACATCACTGTCTTGAAAACTTACTTAAGTTCATGAGTTTTAGACAGCTCTTCAGAAAAGAATGAATGTATGCCTGAGGCATAGTTGTTACCTGGAGAGATCTCTGCCCAGGCAACTGTACTTAGTTGGAATATAGTTTTTTTATTGACAGAATCTGCTTTTTCCTCAGTAAGCTGTTTAAATCATTGACATTTTACTTTAGTAGTAGTCTTGCTGCTAACAAAGTAGAGTTCTTCACAGGCTGACTTGTCTGCTGTAAAAATCATACATATGTCTTTGGTTCCAGACAAGTTAGAACATACTTCATAGAATCATAGAATACCAGGTTGGAAGGCACCTCAGGGATCATGTCGCCCACCTTTTTTTGGTTTTTTTAGGAGAAACACAACCTAGATAAGATGGCCCAGTACCACCTCTGGAGGCAGACACATATTCATGTGCCCTGAACTGTCAAGGTTAGGGGCTTCTGCTATTTCAAAAGCAGTATCTTAAGAGAAGCATGGAAAATTCCGTATTTAAACTATGCTCATTCTGCTGAAAGTGTATTCCACATCATAGAGAAACAGAACTCAACAAGATGTATTATTAGAAATTTAAATAGCTCAGTAAAATTAGCTGCAATAGTTGAGATTTTAAATTTGGTTTCAGGTCCATATCACCTTGTGGATGTCCACTGGACAGTGAAGATTTTTCAAGAGCTGGTAGAAGGAGTCTGCTATATTCACAGCATGGGAGTGATGCATCGAGACATTAAAGTAAGTTCATCGAGTTACTACTTGAGGTTGAAGAAAACAATGACAACTGACATTATGGGAGAATAAAAGCAGCTTCATAGTTAAATTTGAGATGACTTGGGGCTCTTAAGAATTTAGCTATGTTATATATGAAAAAAACCATTGTCTCCTCTATACCAGTATCATACTTTCTTAATGATAAGCATAGTACTCAGTTACATTGACTTTAAAGTAAATTACACTTAAATTGGAAGTGTTTTCTCCTTTCTGAAGTGAGTTTCTTGTTCTGAACAGGGATGGTCATACTGGTTTTGTTTTGTCTTGGTTTTTCTTTCACCAGAGTGGGACCCTAAATTATGTTTTCTAGGCTGAAACCCCACCCAGTTCTTACGTAGCCTTTCTTCATATGAGAGGTGTGCCAGCCCTCTGATAATTTTTGTGGCCCCCCTCTGGACCTGCTGCAACAGATCCCTGTCTGTCTTGTGCTGGGAGCCCCAGGGCTGGATGCAGTACTCCAAGGGGGGGTTTTGTGAGAGTGGACTCCTGGGGGGAGAATCCCCTCCCTCAACCTCTGACCACACTTTTCATGCAGCCAGGAGTGCCACTGGCTTTCTGGGCTGTGAGTGCTCGTACCCACTTTTTCATCCACCAGCATTCCTAAGTCCTTCTCTTGCAGGGCTCTTCACAGCATAAGATGCTTACTGAGCAAAGGTGAGTGGTGTGTGTTTGAGGCAAAAGATAACATCTGGGCTTTTTTTGATATTGAATAAAACAAGTCATGTTCAGAATTATCAAGAGATGTTATTTTATATACTTTGAAATGGTTGAAACTTTGTATTTCTTTATATAGATACATTGTAGATTTTATGCTTATTTTGTAGCCCAGAAACATCTTTCTGTATGGATCAGATCATCATGTGAAAATAGGAGACTTTGGATTAGCCTGCAAAGACCTTCTTTGGCATGATGCAGACCAGTGGTTTAAGACAGAAAGGGTAAATGGTAAGAGAAAAAAGCTGAATGGGTTTCAGGGTTTTAAGTCTCTATGATAAGAACTTCATGGTTTAAATAAGTGAAATTATAACAATGCAACAGTAGCTGAGCAGGTATGATTGCCTTTTTAAAGGACTGACACATACTTCAGGAGTGGGGACTTGCCTCTATGCCTCACCAGAACAATTGCAGGGATCTCACTATGATTTCAAGGTATGGGGTACTTTTTTTTTCCCCCCTATTAACACATGCTAGATAACAGGAATAAAAGAACATTTGGTAGACAAATAACTAATCCCTCTACTGTTACTCCTAATGTTTTTGTTGAAACATGGATTTCAACTTTTTTTTCTAGCTTGCTACTACTATCAACATTTCTAAGATCACCTTGAGGAATGTATATAATTTGAATGTGTTTCTGTAGTGGTGTCATACTTTCCATATCAGCATGAAACTTGTCATTAACCTTTTTCACATAGTGAAGTTTTTAATGAGAAAAAGAAATCCAGTAAATAGTTAAAAACCAGCAGTTACTCTAGAACTATTTTCCTTCACTCCCTTATCAGTCAGACATGTACAGCATGGGTGTTATCCTGCTAGAACTCTTCCAGCCCTTTGGAACAGAGATGGAAAGGACAGAAGTTCTTACACATTTAAGGAATGGCCAAATTCCTCACACTTTCTACAAAAAATGGCCTGTTCAGGCCAAGTACGTTAAACTTCTCACCAGCCACAGCTCCACAGAGAGACCAACTGCTGCTCAGCTTCGAGACAGTGAGCTATTTCATACCTCAGAACATGTAAGTTACACTAGCAGCTGCAACTGTTACAGCTTAAAGAAAATGCTTTCTTTCTCTGCCTGTAATGTTTGTTCTGAATCTCTGCAGTTGAGACCGATTTTGGTGTTAAAGCCACTGTATTAATGTTTCTAGTGTCTTTGTATGTTCACTAAGTGTAGGTACCTTTATGAAGGCAGTACAGTTGACTTACATACAGCTTCAGGCATTATTATAGGTCAGAAAAGCTTTTGAAGCTTTTCATCAGCTCCACAGCCTCTTTTTCCTTGCCCCACTTTCTTGTGGATTAAGTTGTATCACATGCAGAATAGCTATGGTGCTGCAGTTTGTCTGTAGGGGATTGCAAACACTTCAGATAGGTTAACAAGGTGTTTTCCTTGCCTCTGAAGTAAACTGACTCTCATTTTCAGGTTATTTCCAGCCTCCAACAAAAGGTGAGGGAGCAGGAAGAAGAAATAGAGAAACTGCGAGAGAGGATAAGATTGCTTTCTGAAGAACGAGATGAACATGTGAGACTAGGTTCTTCTGTTTAAGTACTGGAAGATCTAACCCCTGGTGTATATTAAGTTGTATAAAATTATTCCTTTTTTTTACATAAAAATATTTAAATGCATTTTGATTTCTCCTGCCTGTTCTTCAGAGGTATTCATCTTATTTTAGGTCACAAGGCACCAGCCCCCATAAGAGTCATGTTGTGCTTAGCTGCAGTGCAGTTTGACTTGGGTAAGTAAGTTTTTGGGTTACACAGACAAATAGGAAGTAAGAGTGCAGCTTGTATTTATATAGGACAACTTTAGAGACTTCATAACCATTGAACAAACATCAATGTTGTGCATCAGTTACAAAACACAGAAAGGTCACACCCAAAAGGCAGCTGTGAAGTTTTATTAATTTTAAAACTCTGTCCAACTGTAGTACTTGAACACAGAAAGGACTCAAACCACTACAGCAGGTAGGCAGAAGGTGGAGCAGGATGAAAACTGCACCACGATGAAGAGCACAGGCTTACTTTAGTAGCTTCATAACAGAGCTAAAAGGTGCCAAGTTCTCACATGACTTCATCCATTTCTGCACATTGGCCGGGGCAGCGTTTGCACTACCTGTCTGCCGAAGCGCACACCATGCAACAATGTCTGCTACGGTGAGTTCATTCCCCACCAACCACGATGTCTTGCCCAGGGCAGCATTCATGGAGCGCAGGACTGCTCCTTTTTCCTTACTGCTACCTTCTTTTAGCTGGAAGATGGCTGTATCAACCCAGCTGTCAATCAGAGTTGAAGTAACTGCATTGTACTTCTGGCCAAAGAGGGAAAAGAGGAATCTAGCGATGTTCCCCTCTCCTTCAATAGGGCACATTGTTTGAATGCTAAACTTCATCTGTGGTTTTGGAACTGGAATTAAGAAAAGAAAGGAAAAAAAGTGAGTACCACGTGGTAGAGAAGTTAAATGTAATGGTAGTTCTATGAGGTGTTTTATGTGTAACTTCATTCTTACCGTCCTTCCAAATAAGAGTGAAGCCCAACTGATACTCATGACGTGGTTGCTTTTTAGTCTGCTCTCCAAAGCATTTCAAGAGGTTTTCTGGCACACTTTTCACTGATGAATGTGTGTGAACAGCTGATAGGATTTTATAGCGTTCACAAAGCAGACTGTGTAGTACTAATAATGACAGTGGAGGCAGAGAAGGATTTGCATTGATGACAATATCTTTCAGGGCACCATAATCCTGAATGGAAAATAAAACATTCAGCAGGTAAGACACATTCCAGGTGAAACTTTGAAGTAGTGGAGTTTTCATCTGACATGAAAATGTTCATAGCCACACCTGTATGCCTGAAATGCTCAGGACAATCAAATAAGTTTGGACATTTAGAACTTGTTTAAGCATTGAAAACATTTAACTTGATAACACAACTGGGGTAAATTCTAGATCAATCTAAAGCCAAAGTTAAAATTTTCAGTTAGTGACAGGAAACCAACTGTCCTCATTTCAGCATTAGCCATTCTAGTTTGGAATTAGAGCCAAATGAGAAGAGAAAGGATTTAGTATTTACAAATATATCTGTAATCCAGCTGCCCAACGTGAGAGGATAGTAGCTGTAGGTTATTTGTAATGAGAAGACTTGAATATCGAGTTCTGACTGTCCCAGGTTTTAATGCCACCCTTCTAACCTTGAAAATCCACCTACATGCTCAACTAAACTTACCTTTCCAAGCATCAAATCTAAGTCTGCACCATTTGTTGTCAAACAAGAGGATTCATCGGTTTGAATGACATTAGTTACATCGAAGTCAGCATCTGGAGTTTGTATCATCTTTGAGAGACCATCGACAGCACTCTTCAGTTCATACAAGCGCTTCAGAATCTCTTCCTGGCGGGATTCAAGTGCTTGAAGTGATGGATCAGCCTCTTCCTGGAGGAAAGAACAAAGTCACATAAACGTTCATTTAACTGTATGAAAATACTCCCCAGTTCACTTGGCAGTAAGTTTCGAAAGACTTTAAACACATTCAAGAAACTAATATCATGGTATGTCATGGTCTTAGATCCAAGTTCCTTCTTTGGGTCCAATGGATAAAAAGATGCCAAGCAAGGTACCAGAGTGAAATCCTGGCAGCCACTTTACACAATGTTCTCAAAAGACAAGATCCAGAAACATCTCTTAAATGATGATTATTCAGCTAATGCATGATTCCATAGAATAAACATTCCTCTCAGAGGCTTGTGGTAGGTAATACTTTGTTGTCGCAACAGGAGGGCATCTTAGTAAATACTCTTGTGAAGTTCTGCCCCAATTCTACTACTCAGTTCCTCCATAAGCAACCTGGGTGAGGGCACAGCAAATACTCAGTGAAAAGATATGATGGTATCAATCTAAAAATGGCCACAAGCAGCCTGGAGCAATTCAAAGCATTTCCTGACGCTGGAGAGAGGCTGAAGTATGGTAATATTTTGCATTTTTGCCTTATTTAAGAAAAAGTAACTGAGACTGGAAACAAGGACTGTGCAGCTCGCTAGTTCCTATCTCAACAGCAGAAGCGAATCACACCTGAGCCAACAGTGACGACGTAGCAGTGACACAAGGCCTCCAAGGCCTCTGCTCGGCCGCTTAAACATAGAAGCTGAGAAAGAAACACACTCGAAACCCCAGGAAATCCAGGTGGAGAATTACCGACGGCTCTCAAATTGTTGCTAAAATCCCTCCGAAAAAGGTGAGCTTATTCGACCCTCAACCGAGTCATTGACAGACGAGGCGGAGCCAGGTGCCAGCGCTACCGCGCTCCTCCTCCGGACATACGTGGTGGATCGTGAGGACAGCACCCCCCCTTCAGCTCCTCGGCAGCAGAAGCTTCTCCTAGCCCCCGAAGGCAGACCCCACCTGGAGCAAGTGCCGCCCCTGCGCGGCTGGTGACTCGCCCGTTGGGTTTCCCGACAGCGCGGCGCTAGACGCCGGCCCGCTGCTCACAGCCGAGGCCACGGGGCCCGCCAGCGCGGGCCGCAGGCCCACCCGCTGTTCCCTCGTTCCTACCTGCGGTGGAGGCGACTCGGCCGACGAGGGGGAGCTATGAAGGTTGGGCAGGCGGTACATGCAGGAAGGCAAATGCTCCGCCAACACCTCCCCACCGGCCTTGTGGAAAGATCTCACTTTGTACATGGGCATGGCGGCACCCACCCACGCAGCGCGTCTGGTTCCGGCCCGCCGGCAGGCCCGCCCCACGCTGCATTCCTTGGGCCAGATAGGACCACGGCGCTTTACTGACTCACCCGCGAGCCAGTGTGCGCTGGCGGCTGCCGCACAGCCTCCTTGTCTTCTTTCTATTGGTCAGCATGAGCCGGTGATTTCGTTAAGCGAATCCCCATAGGGCAAGAGGTGCAACTGCTAGTTTTGATTTGGTATCTTCATTGACCAATTGGCATCAAGGGAATTGAGACTTTGTTTAGGACTGGCGAATTGTGTTCTCCAGCGGCCAATGACTGAGCGAGGGCGGAGCCTGCGGGAAGTGGGTTCTGAGGCGAGTATAGCGCGCCGCGCTGGGTCCCGATGGAAGGGGCTGAACCTTGGTGAGCGCTTTCTCTAGAGTGGGCTTCAGCCTATAGCAGCCCTTCTGTCTGCAGCGGTGGGGTTTGCGCTCGCTCGCACTCCCCTGCTGCCCCCTGCTCCCCCCTGCTCTGCTGCCTCTCACGGGAGGCTCGGGGCCTCGCTGCTTTGCAGCGGGCAGTGCCCTAGTCGTGGTGTGGTTGCGGCCTCCTCGTCAGTCACTGGGTTCTTGGGTCCCGCCTCCCCTCCCGCCTTGCTCGGGGAAGCGTGTGCGCCTTCTTGGGCGCTCCGCGTTTGAATGCGGCTACGCAGTGTCTTACCTCCTGCCTCGCTCTCGGATGCCGGTTGCCCTTGTTTAGGAGGGATGGGCGGGCACGGCGCGCCTTTACCGCCTGCTACACCGTGTGTTTTTCCCCTCCCTCTCTCAAGCCTGCAGCCTGCGAAAGCCATCAAGCCCATCGACCGTAAGTCCGTTCATCGGATCTGTTCGGGACAGGTTGTGCTGAATCTTGGCACTGCGGTGAAAGAGTTGGTGGAGAACAGTCTGGATGCTGGAGCTACCAACATTGGTAATCTTTTCTTCATTGTGCTTTACCTAGAGTTCTAAAGTAGACTTTTCTTCAAGGCAGAATGCCTATTAACAGGGCTGTCAAGGTAATATCTCTTTGGGTCAAATTTCTCTTTGCAGTGATTTTAAGCCTTGAAAAAATAAAACATTTTGATTTTCAGGCTCCATCTGGGCTCCTAAAGGATGGGATTTTTTGCTCTGTTGTAGGCCTTTTGGCCACCAAATAAGGTATTCAGCCTGTACAGCAGTGGTGATAAGGCTCTGCTAGCCAGTGGCCTCAAGCTAGCAGATAGTTAAGGCAGGGTTGCAGCTTCCAGAGCTGCCGGGATAATAGCTGTTATAATTGGACAAACTTCTGCTCAGGCAGAAGTGTAATGAAGCTGAACTGTCTGCAAGTGCAGACTGGTTTGCATTCATGCCCTGATTTTTGACAGCTGTGGGCCTCGTGTTGCTCAAACTTGAGCTACAGTTATGTGGTAAAGTTACACCAAGTACAAAATTAATAGTGAATACTTTGTATGAACATACAGAATGAAAAGACTTCACTCAATTTTGTAGATGTAAAACTTAAAGATTATGGAGCAGAGGTCATAGAGGTTTCAGATAATGGAATTGGAGTGGAAGAGGAAAACTTCGAAGGCTTAAGTAAGTTGAACATTTTTCTTCATTTATATTTGGATGTCTCTGTTCAGTGAGAAAACAGCTTTAGTTTTGGGTTTTTTTAAAGAAATGTCCTACATTTAATAAGACTTTAGCAAATACTCATCTTTTATATAACATATGCACCACCTGCAAGACTTGAGGAAAAACTAGACTGAACTTCCGTAGTGTTATTGTGGTTAAAGTTCTTGTAGCTTAGAATTAGCCTTTGGTTTGATTGCTTATTTAAGTGTAATAAAGAACAGAAATAATTATAGATGAGAAAGTCCTGTAAATGTTCCTTTAGGCTCATTCATGTTGAGTCATCAATCGTTGTGAAAGAGTCAGACTTTGTGAAAGTGACTGCTTTCTGCTGGAAGGGAACTGTCATTGCTTGTCTGACTGTCAAATCTTCCCTTTGATAGTTCTAAATGGCACAAAATGGGAGCAGAAGCAATACTGTATGATAACTGTAACAAAGCATTGCAAGAGAAATATTTGCATTTCTTTTCTTCATAGGATGATTTTTATCATAGGAACTTCATGTGTTCACAATATGTGTGACCTGTCCAAGACACCGCAATTTCTGGCGTGCTGCTACTAATTCACTTTGTAATCTAGTGACTAATGGTGTCCTGATTATGTAGATTGAGTCCTCCTCAGCTGTGTTCATGGTGGATTAAGTTTATTCCTGTCCACTGTATACCACAAGCAGCACTGCAGTTGTTTTCTTGTGGGGTGTGGGGGGGAAATCTGTGACAGGTACAGCAGCAGCAGAGACAGGCACTGTGCACTCCTCTGAGGCGTCTTGTAATGCATACATCAGTAATGCTATATGAATTTGGGGATGTAGTGTGGACTAACACATGTATCTGAGGATTTTAAAAGATCCTGTTTATAGAAAGAGGAAAAAGGAAGCATTAAGCATTTAATTATTGTCCCTCTAATACTATCTAAAATAAAATGAATATAGGAGGTTTTTTGCATCTTGATAGGCACAGACCAGTGTCAATTTGAAGTGAAATCTGTATTGTAAATATTTTTTTCCAGCTCTGAAACATTATACATCAAAGATACAAGATTTTTCTGATCTAATACATGTTGAAACATTTGGATTTCGAGGTGAAGCTCTGAGTTCACTGTGTGCATTAAGGTATTAATATTAATCTTCTTATTAGCAGAGCATTACTGTATGCACAAAAACACCTGAAGCCAGCTTTTCAGTTTAATCATTATTGATAAATGAAGCTTTGAAAACTTCCAGTTGCTTAATGTTAGGTCAGTTCTGAGCAGTAAGTTACATGTTATCCTGAGTCCTTTCCAGCTAAAATTATTCTATGATTCTAAGCTTCTGAAATGATTATATGATTCTGAGCACTTGATAGTTCTTTTATGTGCAAAACTCTTTGCAGGATGGGACTCTCTACTTGTGAAAGTGTTTGATTCTCTGATGTAAAGTAGTGCTGTGTTTTCTAGGCTGTAACCTGTTAAAACTGTGTTTAAACTTCTCCTAGACAATCTATAAGTTGGAAACAGCTTTTGTGGACACAGTTCTGTGCATCAAGAGTATTCTGCTGTTAGTTATGTATTAGTATGAGGCATGTGGTGTCCAACTTTTATAGTCTGACTTTATAGTCTGACTTTATAGTCTGGAGAAGAATGACAGTGATAAAACTAAAAATGTTTGTGTTGTAGCTAGGCAAATGTTACTTTGGTCTCTGGGTGTGTTTTCAGTTGTTTGTGGTGAAGACCTGGTTTAAATGAATGAATGGTATTGGTGTAGATTCTGTGCCTGATCAGGTCATGAGGAATGGGTAAGAAAACACAGTGTTCAGTGAGTAATGCTGTTGCCTCTTTCTGTCCTTTAGTGATGTTACCATTTCTACCTGTCACAAGTCTGCAAAGGTTGGGACTCGTTTGGTGTTTGATCACAATGGTAAAATTACTCAGCAGACTCCTGTTCCACGACAGCAAGGAACAACTGTTAACATACAGCAGTTGTTTTATACTTTGCCAGTGCGGCATAAGGAATTTCAAAGAAACATTAAAAAGGTAGGGTTAGATCATCAATTATTGATTCAAAGGAAATGCATTCCCTTCTGAATGATTCTCAGTTCTAGACCAAACCAGACTAGAATAGACCAGACCAGGTTGGAAGAGACCTTCAAGATCATCGTGTCCAACCAATTATCCAACACCACCCAACCAACTAAACCATGCAACCAAGCACCCCATCAAGTCTCCTCCTGAACACCTCCAGCGATGGTGACTCCACCACCTCCCCAGCAGCCCATTCCAATGGGCAATCACTCTCTCTGTGTAAAACTTCCTCCTGACCTCCAGACTAAACCTCCCCTGCTGCAGCCTGAGACTGTGAATTCTCTGTAGAATCCATTGATTATGTCAGACTGTTTCATGCTTGTCTTATAGCTTCATCATACAAGAGAGCAAGCTTCCTGTGTTCTTTCCTATTCTGTTTCCCAATGATTGTTTTTAAAGGTGCGTTCTCAAATGTTCAGGTGTTGGAAAGTGTCATGTTCACTTTTGTGTGCTTTGAAATCAAGGACTGCTGTGTTAGAGCTAAATACCCATCTTGTAATGTGCTGTTTATTTCTAATGGCAGTATTTTTCATGTATGGTTGTATATATATTTTATTTCATTTCTAAAAATGTACAAAAGAGATACTAAATTTAGCCACTCCCTTTTTTGTGTTACTTGCACATATTGACTGTTTTGTTCATTCATTTTTGTTTTAAAAAGAGATAGTTTGTATAGATGTGAACTCTTCTTTTTTCTTTGATAGGAATATGCAAAAATGGTCCAGGTACTGCAGGCATACTGTATTGTTTCGAAAGGAGTGCGGATTACCTGCACCAATCAAGTTGGCCAAGGGAAAAAAAGCTCTGTGGTATCAACTACTGGAAGTTCTAGTTTAAAGGAAAACATTGGAGCAGTATTTGGGCAAAAACAGGTATTACTTTTATTATTGAGAGATACTATACTTAGGCCGACAGATTTTTAGTATCTATTAAATAGAGGAGATGTAGGAAACCTTTAAAAATTCTAAGAGGACAGGGCAAGTGTTGACTTCTAGCACACCCTACAGGTGGAAGAAGGAAAAACAGTTTCATAGTTTCATTCAGGGTTGGAAGGGACCACAAGGATCATCTAGTTCCAACCCCCCTGCCATGGGCAGGGACACCCCACACTAGATCAGGCTGGCCAGAGCCTCGTCCAGCCTGGTCTTAAACACTTCCAGGGACAGGGCCTCAACCACCTCCCTGGACAACCCATTCCAGGGTCTCACCACTCTCATGGTGAAGAACCTCCTCCTCACATCCAGCCTGAATCTCCCCACCTGCAGCTTCATTCCATTCCCCCTAGTCCTATCACTACCTGAGATCCTGAGAAGTCCTTCCCCAGCCTTCCTGTAGGCCCCCTTCAGATACTGGAAGGCCACAATGAGGTCACCTCGGAGCCTTCTCTTCTGCAGACTGAACAGCCCCAAGTCCTTCACTCTGTCCTCATAGGAGAAGTGCTCCAGCCCTCTGATCATCCTTGTGGCCCTTCTCTGGACATGTTCCAGCACCTCCATATCCTTCTGTAATAGGGGCTCCAGAACTGGACACAGTACTCCAGGTGGGGTCTCACCAGGGCTGAGTAGAGGGGGAGGATCACCTCCCTCGACCTGCTAGCCACACTTCTCCTGATGCAGCCCAGGATCTGATTGGCTTTGCGGGCTGCAAGTGCACATTGAGAGCTCATGTTGAGCTTTTTGTCCACCAGCACCCCCAAGTCTCCCTCCTCAGGGCTACTCTCCAGCCAGTCACTGCCCAGCCTGTATTTGTGCCTGGGATTGCCTAGACCCATGTTCCCTTGGAGTTTCTGAGTCTGCTTAGAGATGTTCTGATGAAAAAGACTTAAGAAAATAGGGCTACTGCTTAGTATCTCTCTGAAGCCGCTTGTATGTGTTGTGCCAGCAAG
Source organism: Melanerpes formicivorus (assembly GCF_026170545.1). Taxonomy (NCBI): domain Eukaryota; kingdom Metazoa; phylum Chordata; class Aves; order Piciformes; family Picidae; genus Melanerpes; species Melanerpes formicivorus. Next base: position 7,583,828 of record NW_027142366.1, on the reverse strand, counting down.
CCTCTGAAGCTTTTGGAAAATAGTATGGGAAAGTACATTCTTGCATGTCACGAGAACAAGCAATTTTAAAAATCCTAAAAATGATGTGAGTCTTAATTGGGGAACAGAAAACAGGAGGTGCTTCTAGCTTTTTCAGCCTCTTCCTGTGAAACAGGAACAGTCATTCATTAAGGCATTGTTCCTGTTTCTCGGTAGGCAGTGCTTTGAGTAATTTAAATGTCTGACTTGGTCAGCCAACTTGAATAAAACCCCACCATTTTATCAAATAGATTTTAAGGCTAATAAATAACAATAGAAGAAAAAAAAAATTTTCTTAAGTTTAATGGTTTTTTGTTTTGTTTTTTTTTCCCCCCCAGTTGCAAAGTCTTGTTCCCTTTGTTCAGCTACCTCCTAGTGAAGCTGTTTGTGAAGAGTATGGACTCAACGCTACTGGCATGCCACAGACTCTTTATAGGTAGCTAGAGGAGTACAGACCACTGCTACCAAAATGAAAATAAAAAAGAAAACAAGGAGTTTGATGGTGGTGAATAGTATCAAAAGTAGCTAAGAACTGCATAGTAGATATTAGTATATGGTTTGGGAAAGCCCATCACTTGCTTGGAAAAGTTCATTTAGGCTTAAGATGTTGCTAGTCAGATGAGCGGGAAGAGCAAAACTACTATTCCTTGTGTCCTAGTTAGTTATATATTAGTGTAGTGTTCTGCTGAATGTCCCCTTTGGTGCTCTTGAGGAATTGTGTGGATTTGCTGTATCAATTGTTTATACCTCTGTTTTTTCAGTGGTATTACTGAGAAACGGTAGGAGATGAATGGGAATCAGTTTAACCAAATATCCTTTACTTTCTTAAAAAGTGTACCTTTTAAAATCTCTACACACGAGATTGCCAAATAAATGCATTAATATCTGACCAGTGACAGTTCATAACTGACCCCTCTTCTGCTTTCAGAGCAGGGAAATTACAAATGCTACTTCTTTTGAAATTGGAGCCACCTACTTGTTTAATTGCCTGGTTCTGTTTTGGAGCTGAACGTCCAGCCTTTTGTCAGTTCAGCAACTGGGAGAGGAAATACATATGCCCATTTACTGATTCTGTATAGTAGTGCTTCTTTTAACCCCTTATACTCTTCCATGTTTAGTCAGGAAGATGAGTTTTCTTTGCTCCTTCATCTTTCCTTACTGTTGCATTATCATCACACAACAGAATTGCAGGCTTCATTTCTCGTTGTGATCATGGTGTTGGAAGGAGCACAACAGACAGACAGTTTTTCTTTATCAACCAACGTCCATGTGATCCAGCAAAGGTGAGGGGTTTATTTTTCTGACATCACTAGTGCTAACTTGTTTGCTGTTCTCTGAAAGCCACTGTATAAGTAGCTGATGGGTAGATTTTTGGATTTATGCTGCAAGTTCCTGTGTCTCAAGTTTGCCTTCGTTGTATCTGTGTGTGAGCGAAAGCTCAATCATACAAGATACAATTTAGTACTTCAGTTGTTTTGAAGGGAGTCAAATAACATATACTGATGGGAAGTAGAAGATAACAATACTGACACTTATTGTTTCTTCATTCTCTCTGAAGGTTGTCAAGCTTGTGAATGAAGTTTATCATTCATACAATAAACACCAGTATCCCTTTGTTGCCCTTAACATTTGTGTAGATGCTGGTAAGTCATGGGTAATTTTTCAGGAACTTCAGTAAAGGCTGTAACTTCAGTGAAGAATAAATTCTGTTTATTTAGAGAATACTGTAACTTTTAGCTGTGACTTCCTGCAGTGGGTGATATTTTTAATTGATTTTTTAAATCTACATAGAGTCTAGCTGTGGTTCCACTTTTTTCCCCCCTCCACTTTATCCTCTGACTTAAGTAGTGAGAAAAAGGCGATCTTGTGGTTAGCCTACAGACAAGAAAACTTTCACCGTGTTACTGGACCGAATTAGCTTGTGTTTTGTTTGCTGAAATGCTGACAAAGTTAAAAAGTGCAATTTGCAGACGTACTGTGAATGGTAACTGTGGCTTGGGTTTTAATCCTGTGAAATAAAAATGGAGGGTGAAAAGACAGAAAACATAGATCCAAGGGTGGACTTTATGTTGTTCTTAGGTTTTTTTTTCATTTATAATGCAGCTGATTTAATTTTTTTCTTTAGAGTGTATTGACATCAATGTAACTCCAGACAAAAGGCAAATCTTACTTCAAGAGGAAAAGCTTTTGTTAGCTATTTTAAAAACTTCTTTGATGGAGATGTTTGGTAGTGATGTTAACAAACTCAACGTCAATCAGCAACTTCTGGACATTGCAGGTAGGACACAATATGTGAATTTTTTTTGGTATGATACATGGTAGAGAATGAAAATGGGAAAATACATTTTTTTTACAAACCCAGCAATGACTGTTAATTGGTAAATATTTCAGGGTAGATTCTTCAGGTGTTGCTTACATCAAATAAGAAAGGAGGACCTTAAGTGAAGTGATTGTTATGGAAATGGCACACTCCAGCACAACATGATTTACAGGCAGTGGTGGAAAAACTAACACAGAAATAACTGATAATGCCTGGAAAAGGTTTCTCTTAAAATACTGGAAGCATACTGTGTTTATTTAACCATTCTTTCTCAAGGACACTAAAAATCTTGTAAATAAAATTTGAACTTTGAGTACAGTTTTGAACTTTGATTCTTTTACAGTAGCTACAGCAATTTCTGATTCTTTTGTGAGCATATAATCATTCAGAATTGTTTCTCTTTGTTAACACCTCCTCGTTCTCCTTATTTCTGTCAACAGAACTCTTTCTAATTACCTTTTAGCTGGCACAGAATCTGTTATAGATGGAGTCTAAATATCAGTTTAAAATAACTAAGTAAAATACATGTTGGACTGACAGATTTTAAGATTCAAGCCCTCTAATTATCTGCAAATCACCTATACCAAGCCATGGTTTAGTCACGAGGTCTGTGGTGATGTGTTGGACTCGATGATCTTTGAGGTCTCTTCAACCTTGGTGATTCTGTGATTCTGTCTATTTTGCCAATGGATTTTTATAATGACCATTGAAGTGTAAAAGCAATTCACTTTTCATTGTCACTCACTCATTAAACTCTTTTGATAATATGCATGAATGTGCCAGTTGGACTGATTGCTCTTCCAGCTTAAAAAGAAATGACAAATTCACACAAGTACTATTAAGTTTCTTAAAGATGTAGCAGCTTGTCTGTTGGATATTAATGCAGTTCAGCCCCATACTTAGTCATTTTCTGAGGATTAAGGAATCCTTTGAGTAGGTTGCTATTTTTTACCTCTTTTCATTCCCTTTACATTTCATTCATGTTTCCAGGTAACTCAGAATATTGAAATACTCTTTATTCTGGTCTTATTAGGAAATTTGAAGAAGACTCTTCCTGAAGAGACAGAAAAGCCTCAGGTACAAATGCTGCCTGACGCTGAGACTGAAAAGCCAAGTTGTGAAGGAAAAAAAATAATGACTCTTGCCAGATTAAGAGAGTCATTCTCTCTGCATCAAACACCAGAAAGTCATTTCCAAAGCCCTAAAAAGATAAAACGGCAGCACAGCTCCTCTAGGCAAACATCACTTGATACCATTCTGAGTCCTGTAAGGACTCAAAAGGCTGTCTCGACAAAGGAGTCTGAGAATTGTCATAAGATGGACTCAAAGATGTCAGTTCCAAGCAGGTGCTTGAGAAAATTAGAAGACAGTGCAGATTCTGGATTCTGTAGCACGTCTGAGTCAGATGCCGGATGCAGTACACCAGAAGCTGGGAGCTGTGTGAGCAGTGAAAGTGTAATTAATCCTGAAGAAGAATTCTGGAGTTCAGAACAACCACCTCAAACTGAGTGTCTGAAAACTGGATGTGGTGAGAAATCACTGGAATGTGGTGTTCAGGTCTTGGGTGCTGACCCTAAGTTAAATCAAGTGAATGACTGGACTAAACCAAATATGTTATCTCGAGGAGCCAGTTGTTCTCCCCCAAGAGTAAAATGTTTTAAAAGCAAGGTCTTCAAAAGTGAAGCAGGTAAATGTCCTGAAGTGAAGAATACTAGGAACTGTGTGCCCAATGTTGATGTACTAGTGGAAGTTAAAAAGAAAACTGTGCCACTTGAATTCTCCATGAAGGTTTTAGCAGAAAAAGTAAAAAAGGTAATACAGCAACAACGGAAAAGTGCAGAAACACAAAATTACAGAAGATTCAAAGCAAAAATTAGTCCTGGAGAAAACAAAGTAGCAGAAGATGAATTAAGAAAAGAGATCAGGTATTTTCACCTTCTTAATATGTTGGATTCATCAATTGATAAAAATAGTTAAGTAAAAACATCATACTTCTCTTATGGGGTGGGCATGAGGCTCACATCTACCTGTTAATTTGGGGTATACCTTTTATTTAGCTTCTGCTTTTAAGTGTTCATTTGACAAGTTATTTTAGCTGACAGCAGTGCTTGAACTAAGGGCAAAAGGAAAGTGGAAAATGACACTAAAAAGGGCACAAACATAGATGTGGCTTGGTTCAGAATTGTAATTTGCAGTATAGTCAGTAACAGTAAATTTCATCACAGATAAAGGGGAAATATGAGTCATAGTCATCTATGTGAAGCTGAAATTTGGTGAGAGATGGCTGTGAAAATAAGTCACGTTCTGCCCATTTCTAATTTTATCACCAGTGGCTGTATTTGGGGGAATTCTGAACCAGTCCTGCCTTAATGATGGATTGTGTGCTGGGGCACAACAGCCTCACCAGTTAGTGGCAGATTGCAGATAACTGTACTTTTTCATTCATATCCTGCTTAAATGAAATGGGTTTGGGGTTGTTTGGGTTGGGTTTGTGTGTGTTCTTTGCCTTTTTGTTTTCCTTTCTTTTTTTGCCCTTTTTTCTTTTCTCATGTGAAGTGTGTTCAGGGGGGAATAAAAGTTTTGCAGTCTGACAGGATAAATGATGAGGTGTAATTAATTCATAATCTGTTTGTTTTCTATATACAGTAAAGAAATGTTTGCAAAGATGGAAATCATTGGCCAATTCAATTTAGGGTTTATAATAGCAAAGTTGAATTCTGATCTTTTCATAATTGACCAGCATGCTACTGATGAGAAGTACAACTTTGAGATGTTACAACAACACACTGTTCTTCAGGGTCAGAAGCTGATAGCGTAAGTATTTTCACTGTTTGAACAATAATGATTTACTTTTTGTCTTTAATTCAGTGTTTCAGAGGGATACCTATGGTTATCCTTACAAAGAATTTCACACTTTGAAAACAGTTAGGACAAAAGCTGGGTTTATGTGGCTCAGAAAGGAAATCTTCATGTGAAAAAAAATCCACTGCTGCAGCCATAGCTATGCAGCAAGTCAGTGGCCAGATTCCAGAGTTTGGTAAGAGTGGTCATGATCAGAGGGCTGGAGCACCTCTCCTATGAGGACAGACTGAAGGAGTTGGGGCTGTTCAGTCTGTAGAAGAGAAGGCTCTGAGGTGACCTAATTGTGGCCTTCCAGTATCTGAAGGGGGCCTACAGGAAGGCTGGGGAAGGACTTCTCAGGATCTCAGGTAGTGATAGGACTAGGGGGAATGGAATGAAGCTGGAGGTGGGGAGATTCAGGCTGGATGTGAGGAGGAGGTTCTTCACCATGAGAGTGGTGAAACCCTGGAATGGGTTGTCCAGGGGGTGGTCGAGGCCCCGTCCCTGGAGGTGTTTTAAGAGCAGGCTGGATGAGGCTCTGGCCAGCCTGATCTAGTGTGGGGTGTCCCTGCCCATGGCAGGGGGGTTGGAACTAGATGATCCTTGTGGTCCCTTCCAACCCTGAATGATACTAAAGCAGGATATTGGCAACTGCTGCTGCAACAATGAGTGCTGCCCAACCAACTTAACTCTGCAGAGTAACACTTGGAAGTGATCTGTTCAGTAGTGAGGTTTTCCTAGCAAAGCAGAGGTTTCATCAGAGCTCTGTATTGGTATCTCTGGATTGCTTATGAAACTTAAGTGGGCTGCACTACATACATATGCAATACCATAATTTTCTGTCTCTTTCAGGCCTCAGAATCTCAATTTAACAGCTGTAAATGAAACTGTATTGATTGAGAACCTGGAAATATTCAGAAAAAATGGGTTTGATTTTGTCATAAACGAAAATGGTAAGTTTGGGCCAGAACTACTGGAAAGAAACCTTTGCATAAATGCAAGTCACGTCATATTAACGTATCAAAGCAGTTTCTCTCAAGAAGAGGTAATTTCCTGTAATGCACAAGTTTTTTATTGTTTTCTTGCAAATCTTTCAGCTCCTGTAACTCAGAGAGTTAAATTAATATCATTGCCAACAAGCAAAAACTGGACTTTTGGTCCACAAGACATAGATGAGCTGATCTTCATGTTAAGTGACTGCCCTGGAGTCATGTGTAGGCCCTCCAGGGTCAGACAGATGTTTGCTTCTCGAGCTTGCAGGAAATCTGTAAGTACATCATTCAGTGCTTGATTTCAAATAGATCCCATATTTTCTCTTGTGTTACAGGTGACTGTGTCTATATATATATTGCAGGGGAAGTTTACTACTGGGTGTCAGCAGCTAGTATCTTTAATTTTGCTTGTTGTGGTTTTGTCTGGTGTTACTTGAGAAAAAATCCTGGTGGTTTTTAATTTTGTTTCATACCAGTGTAATTATAAACACACTTAGTTGCATTTTGTCTTCTGTTCATCTTGTAGATCTTTCTGCTTTTAATGCCTGGCACAGCATTTATATATTTGCTTGGGTAGTGGAAGTATTGCTCTGATCTGTGTCACTTGTCAAGATGTAGAAAGTAAAATAATAACTGGGGGATTTTTGCCTTTTCTTGCAGGTGATGATTGGAACTGCACTGAACATGCAGGAAATGAGAAAACTGATCACCCATATGGGTGAGATTGAACATCCCTGGAACTGTCCCCATGGAAGGCCTACTATGAGACACATAGTCAGTTTAGACTTGATTTCACCAGAATAAGTCAGTTTCTGTTTATTAACATTTTAATTCCTGGTAATATTCTGAGCTTTTATCATGACTCTTATTTTGAGTAAAAAAAAAGTTTTAGCTTGTCTTCAGCTTTGAAGACGGTAAAGGCAGCTCAGCAGGGTTTCATTGTTACTCCTGTTACTTCAACAATATTGATGTACTGCAACTGACATGTAAATAACATTTCTTTTATTGCCATTTACTCTATTACTTACTTTTGAATCAACACTTCAAAAAAAATAAATAGAAATGTTTACATATAAAGAGTAGTTGGACGTAATTTATATCAAATACATTGTGCTGGGTTAACACAGCTAACTCTTGCATGCCCCTCAACTCAACCCATGACAATACACTGATGAAATGGAATGTGAATTTAAGTGATGTCATAAAACAAACATTAACTTTCATGTTTAAAGCTACCCTACACAGGATGTATAAAGAAAATGTAAATGATACACAAGGGCATGTTTTTCTTCTTATGCTAAAGCTGCTTTTCATTAGATAATTACTGGAAGCATTAATGTTATGTTTAACTAACTGCTCTCTGTGTTTAAAGCTGACAGAGAATAATTCATCTGCTGTATTTACTTTTAATTAGCATTGTTCCCATCCGTACTCCAAACGTTTTTGTTCAGCTGATGGGGAATGGGAAAAAGCTGTCTCACCAGATGCTGCTCACTCAGGTCAGTCCAAATCCTGAGCAGAACCAAAGTAATTACAAATATTTATATTTTTTTTAAAAAATCAGAAATCCATTAAAACAAGTAGCTATGCCTTTCCACTTCTCTAGGACCAAGGTGTGTGCTTTTTGATGCCTGTTCTCTAGCAGCTCCATTTACAGCATGTATAGTGTGGCTGGGGAGCTGCTGTTCAGGCGCAAAGCAGCACTCGCCACTCCCCTCGGCTGTCCGGCTGCTGCGGCGGGATGGGGCAGAAACCGCCTACTCCGTGTCTGTGCCCGCACGGCCGCGGCTGTGAAGGGGACGGGTCCCGTGAATACATTGTACTCTGATGCAGCAGTTCCCCTCCTGACTTGAAGCCAGCACCGGTGTGGCTACTGCCGCGCTGCCCTCCGTGGGCATCGGGAAGGTCGCTTCGCAGCGTGGGGCGACCCAGGCAGGGCAGAGTGGGGAGCTGTGTTGGGATTTACCCTCGGTAGAGCCGTGCCTCCCCCGCCTGCGGGGACCGGCCGGGTGCGGCCCCGTTGGTAAGGTTACGGCAGCCGCCGTCGCACTGCGGCTGCGCGGCGCGGGCACCGCGGCGGCGGTTGTGAGGCGAGGGGCGGCGGCCCGGGGCGGCGGCGGGCCTCGGAGGGGACTGGAGCCTGGGAGCATTGGCCTGCGGGCAGGAAGGGCTGCCAGCGCCAGGTGCCCCTCGCCGTCGCCCGCTCGGGCCCTTGGCACAACTGATCCGATCCTGTCACTGCCCGAGTGGAAGGCAGCGCTGGGTGGAGCCAGGCAGTGGTGAGAGCATGGCGGTTGCCTGAGGCTGCCCCTGTCAACGCTCGCCTCTGCAGCGCGCAGGTTTGATCCTTGCCGTATCACAAACCAGTGGTGAGAAAACGAGCGGGAATTGTGGCTGCAGCTGTTCAAGCAATCCTGTAACTCTTAACTGCAAAAATAACTTTCTAAACTGTAGCGGTTACTCCAGGTGTGGTTCAATCCACAACTTGGTACTTGGGCAGCGATCTGAACCCCTGATACAAGTGCCACTGACTTCCCCGAAACTCACCAAACCCCTGTCTTTAGGAAATGGTTTTAACTTTTCCACATCACTAAATCTGGTGTCCTAAAACTCTCCTAGTAAAGATGGAGATACCTGTCTAGCAAAATTAAGTTTATTGAGGGCACTTGGCTGTAGTGGTTTGGATGGGCCTCTTGGACATCATAGTTCACAGGCATTGCTTCTTGTTAGCCCTGAGATCTGCCAACCACAAGCTGAAACCATTGCATTAAGGAATTATTATAACAGACTTAGATTAAAACACATGCATGTGTAAGAAGTAAAGACTAACTTATTTATATATATATATATAAATATATATATATATATATATATATATATATAAAAAGCTGTTTGGCTCTGCTTTGTTTTTGTTTTCTGTTTAACCACATAGATTATAAGGGAAAAATCTTTTTATGTGTGACAGTAGCTGTGAAGAAGGGAAGAAAATAAACGTTGAGACAATTCAGTAGTTATGGCAAAGGATAAAAAGAAAGAGGGAAAGAAGGTAGAAAAACCTGTACGTTCTCCAGTTCCTGCAGAAGATATTAAAGCTGAGAGCAGTTCAACAAAGCTGACAGATCTGCAAACTCTGGTCAATGAAGTGGAAGAAACACAGGCAAATCCAGTGGATGAAGAACCAGAGGAGGTACAGGAACCTCCAGACAAAGGTGTTCCTCAATACGAGGAGCCTCCTCTTTCTCTTCTTATTGTAAAAAGGTATGATTTTTACAGCAGTGAAGTCCAGAATTCTCATTTAATTATCTCTGGTGTAACTAGTGCCATATAAACATGGATTTAATTCTCAGTTTGAGGCAATGAATCAGGTTATTCAGATCTAGTAGCTGTGACAATTTACAACACTGATGCATATGGAATCCTGCTGTCTTTTTGCATCCCAGTGTGTTGCTGGTGCTCTCTGCCTGCCAGAAGCTGCATTCTTTTAGCTTATTTACCAGTGGTGAAGTTTTGTCTACATATACAGACATTTAGTGAAGAAAAGGTAGCTATCATTTAATAGTAAGTTGTTGCAGCCTTTTGAAGCTTAGGGCTGTTCCTACACTCAAGAAACAGTTGACTGGAAGTGTTTAACTGTATCATTTTTCTACACAAGGTGCAACAACTAACCTGTGTTTAGACCATGGTAAATCAAAGGTCATAGTTCAGAGGTGGTGGTAGTTGGGTTACAATTGGGCTTGACGATCTTAAAGGTTCTTTCCAACCTTAATGATTCTGTGATTTATTATATATCATTTGTGATTCACGTCTACTGGCAGTGACTTGAAACATTCACCTTTAGTTTGTTCCCTTTGTAGATATGAAGGTGAAAAAGTCTGTGGATTGTATGAGGGTGAAGGATTTGCATATTTTGATGGGGGAAATACATATAAGGTGAGTGTATAAATGAAGAAGTAGTGGTTCTTTAGAACAGCCAAGCTATTTTAATGTAGATGGAGCTTGAGCAGTCAATGTGTAAGCATTGAAAGCTCTGTTGGTATCTGACATTAAAACTTCCTTTGAAACTAATAGCTGGGGTGGAATGAATATGTCATTATTTTGAAACACTAAAGCTTCAGTTGTAAGAATAAATTTGCAACCGATGCCGTTCTCTTAATTTCAAAGGGCATGTTTTCTGAAGGGCTTATGCATGGACAAGGGACTTACACGTGGGCTGATGGAGTGACATATGAGGTAAAGTCCAATTTAATTTACAACTTAAACCCAATTGCAGCCAATTAGATGTGCAAATTCAAGGAAAGAAAGTTGCAGTAATTGGTATAGTGTAGGTGGCAACCATGGAACTGTGACAGTGATTTCAATCACAAGCCTGACTTATCCCAGACAGTTGGGGAACGGTGAGTCAGTTTTTCAGATGCTCTAATTTAATCTTTTAGGGAACATTTGTAAAGAATGTGCAGATGCTTAATGGCCGTTACACATGGAATGATGGCAGTGTTTATGAAGGATCCATCAAGAATGGGGTTAGGCATGGATTTGGATTTTTCAGAAGTGGTACTCATCCTGTTTCTTACATTGGCTATTGGTGTAAAGGCAAAAGACACGGCAAGGTAAGTAAGAGCACCATGTGAGAGCATGGTCTTGGGCCCCTTCTAGAAGAGCGTGCACTCTTATGCAAAGGTTTTGCAGAACTGTTTTATGCCACTGCGTGGTCTCACACTATGTACAAATTAGTTTATCCCAGGGATCTTCTCTAAGCCATGCATGCTAATTAAAACAATTAGAGTGGGATCTTGCTTGTACTAAAAGGGATTAACAGTATCCTGAAAAGAGTTACTGACCTGTTAACCTGGTTTGTCCCTTATGCTGCTCCAAGCAGATGCCGACAAAGTGAAAACTGATAACTGCATCAATAGCTACATAACAATGACAAAACAATTAGCTTCTCACTAATGACAAAGTAATCCCACCTCCCAAATGTATTAAGCAGACTAAGTATGATAATTAAAATTAAGATTGCCTTATCTAGTGTTAGTAACATGTACTTCCAGCTTTTAAAGGTAAGCGCTTTTATCTTAGTTTTGTGCATCCAGATTAAGACACTTTCCTGGGTATGACACTTTGAAGATCAGTGTTCAGCATATGAGGAGCAACCACTGTAATCACATGGGTTTTTTTGTCCTGTGTCACTATTGATACATTAAAAACCCATGGGCTGCTATGGATGGCTACCAGTGCAGTGATCTGAATAGTCTGTTCTGAGTTGAAGCTCTCAGATAGAGAAAGACAGAATAACTAATGCTGTAGCCCCCACTGTTGGAAGCTGATTACTGAATGACTCAGAAAACTGATCTCAGAGTGACTACTGTGATGAAGTTGCTAAACTGAGCTCTCAGAAAGTATTTCCAAGTAGTCTGAAAAACATTTAGACATTGATGCCATGGGATATGATTTTATTTTGTCGTTGACACTTGGCCTTTTTTAAGGTCTTAACATTCATCAAAAAAAGTTGCTTTTAATTTTACCACTTTGGTTGCTTTCAGTAGAGTGTCTCAACGTGGCTGTAAGTAAGCATAATTACATCTATCTTACATAATTTGCATACAATGTTGTATTAATGTGAATTAATATTTAAGTAATTAAATTGACTGTCTTGTTTGTTTTAGGGTACCATTTATTATGATCAGGAGCATACCTCTTGGTATTCAGGTGACTGGGTAAATAATGTCAAAGAAGGATGGGGAATGAGATGGTAAATACAATAGCACTTGTTCTTATCTTCATTTTTTTTTTCTTTTATTTATATATCATACAGTTTCTCCTGTTGTTTAAAATGGATATAAATGCTGCCATTTCATAGTAGTGTGCACTTTCTGCAGTGGAATATATAAGAGCAGGCTGGATGAGGCTCTGATCTAGTGTGAGGTGTCCCTGCCCATGGCAGGGGGGTTGGAACTAGATGATCCTTGTGGTCCCATCCAACCCTGACTGATACTATGATACTATGAAGTGTCCAAAGTGCTTTATAGTAATAAAATAGACCTTCTCTATCACTTATGGTTTTATATTTCTAGTAATCATTCCCAAAAAAAACCAGTGTCTAAAGACAGAATCCAAAATCAGCTTTGGTAAACCACAAATCATCATTTAAAGATGGGTAATCTTGATTGACTTGAACAGATGGAGCTGCTCTCATGAATAGATGAATTAGTTGTGGAACTATATGTAGAAGAATATTTTGATTACCTGTGGCAAAGGCTCTTTGAATAAAAACTTCATCAACATTTTTACAGTAATTTGTAATTGAAAAATAGGAGATAAACAGTGGATACAATCAAACCTCTTTAGCCATGTCATAGTGACTCAACTTTCAGTGCAATGCTAATATTTAACATTAATAAATGCTACATTTATTAGCAATGATGTTTTGTATAAGTAAAGCTTGCTTTCATGAGATCCACTCTGAATTTAGTATGAATGAGTCATAAACTTTCATTGATTTTTTTTTTTTTTTGCAGCTACAGGTCTGGAAATATCTATGAAGGTCAGTGGGAGAAAAATGTCCGTCATGGAAAAGGAAAAATGAGATGGTTGACAGCTAATCAAGAGTACATGGGACAGTGGGCGTATGGCATACAGGTATTAATTTGTTCCCCAGCAGCCTCTTCAATTCAGCATCTGCCTAATACTCTAGTAAAGCTAGACAGAGAGTTTTGTGCAGTGTTAAAGGAGCTTTGATGCTTTTTGCCAGTTGATAGCAGAAATATGCTGTCCATTTATGTTGATTTTCATGCTAGCAATATTCAAACTATTAAAAGGCTTATTTGACTTAGTCTTACAAAGTAATCATTTCATTCTCCAATGGAAAATACAAACCTTTTTCATTAAAAAATGGAGTTAAAAAAGTTACATGGTTTTGACAACACTTAGCTGGAGATGTGACTTCAGGAGTAAATATATCTGTCTCAGTTTACTTCTATGTAACCTGTAAAATATTAGACCACTCTGTTGCCTCTTGTAAAAGTTTTATGATGGACAGAGATTTCTGACATTTTCTGTTCCTTCATGAGCTACTTCCTCTGTCTTTTTACATTGTGCAAAATTGTCCAGGGTCAGCTTCTGGAACATTGTGCCTCTCAGTGTCACTTTGTCTGACATGATTTTCCTCACTTGTCGAAAAGATTCAGGCAGGAAGGATGCCTTTAGGAGTCCTCTTGGTAGAGCTTGCTCAAGTATGTGTCGATTTGGTGTATCCTCTGAGTGCTTCTCCCATGCACCTTTGTAGAATAGAGTTCTCTGAATGGTTTGAAGTGTTGCAGCTGCCGGCTTGGGTGCTTTTGTCTGAGAAGTTTGCCAGCAATAACTCTTAAAGATGCTTATGGTGATTTTCCTTCTCAGAAGCTGGGACCTGTAGCAATGGTAGCTGTCCTGGATACAGTTTTTTTAACACACTTGTTTTTTTCAGCATGGTTATGGCACCCACATATGGTTTGTGAAGAGAGTGCTTGTGTCTCAGTATCCTTTGAGGAATGAATACATGGGTGACTTTGTAAATGGTGAACGACATGGACATGGAAAGTTCATATATGCCAATGGAGCAGTGTATGATGGTGAATGGGTTGGCAATAAGAAGCATGGCAAGGTGAGTACTGACAAGCACTAAGACAAAACTGCAGATAACAGCAGAGGGGTCTGCTTTGCTCTCTATAGTGCATCTCTAGATTTCTGTAGAAATCCCAACATAAAGGGCAGAGTCCACTGAAAGCAGCAGGAGTCCTGCCAAGGACTTTGTTGGGCCACAGGTTGGATTCTGTGGTGGATGTGTGTTGTGTTTATAAAGTAGTACATTTTACAATGGGAATGTTCAGTGCAGTAGGTGCCCTGAAAATATGCTTTTTGTGGTGGTTGGTCAGAATTTCACTCTTAAGCTGTGAGCTAAGGGATTTCAAGCTATTCTCACACAGATGTTCTCACATTAACACACTTAAAAAAACCTGAGTGGAGTGCAACATATGCAAGCTAAGGATTGCAAACAAGCCTTTCTAGATGGAGAAGAAGAAATGGGCTTTCCCTAAAATTCTTTTCAGAAATAAACAGAAGATTCTTCATAGCAGTGTACTTTCATTAACAGATAACAAAGTAGTTTATAAAAGGGAGAGCAAAAAATATTTTGCATTTTAGCAAAGATTCTTCAAAAGAGATTTGATTGAGAGCATTAATGGTTTTTTGTTACTTGTTTGTTTTTTCACCAATTTGTATTGAAATAAATTCATTCAATTGATCTGTCTACAGGGCAGGTTTGTCTTCCAGAATGGTCATGTTTATGAGGGAGAGTTCAGAGATGATCATATAGCAGAGTATCCTTCTTATCTGGATGCAATGAAAGCAAAAGAGCTGAATGCCATCTGCACAGGAAGTCATTTTGCTGGTGGTAAGCTGCTTGACAAAACAAACTGTACTGAGATCACATTTTGTTCTTCCTTTTTACTATAATGTGAAGCTGTTTGTACTTAGTCAAGAGCCAGACATATTTCTTCAAAGAACTTTGATAAAGATGGGAGGTATCTTAGTCATGAATGACCTTTGCTCCCATGCTTGCTTGTTTCCTGCATGTGACACTTTGAGTTGAGTGACACATCCATACTGCATCTTGCATTGCTTTTGGAACACTGTTGTTTGAAAGTTTCATAACTTATGTAATATCTGCATTTCCTCTTGGCTGAAGCATGGATTTGACAAAATTGCTCTTCAGTTGTTATGTTCTTGATGATGAAATCTCTCCTTTATATTCAGAAGTAGTCTATTCTCAGTTTGAAGTCAGCAAGATAAGAAGTAATAATGTAGGTTTTGTTTTCCCTGTGTGCATGGATATTTAAACTTCATTTTGGTTTAATTTGTTTTATTTGCATGATAGAAAACATTGCAGTCATTAATGGCTCAGAAAATGCTTCTGTTCTGGGATTGATTGCTGAGTTGGATATAACCTCACTTCTTGGTTTGTTGCCAAGGGAAGAGAGACATGAAGAACTGAAACAAGTAAGTCTGCTGTTTGATATTTTCAGTTTCACCTCACAGTGTATTTTGTATTATTTTATTTCTTCTTTATTTGTATTTAAATCACTCTTTCTATTTAAAAATTATTTGGCAATCTCAAGGCCATGAAACAGAAAAGCAAAAAGAATGAATAGACAGTGTTGCCTCCTCTGAGCTTCCACCAAAAGACACACTGACATCTCTAAAAGGGCATTCAGCACCTGTCTATAGCTACTGTGAGGTTTGTGTGCTCTCAGAGATTAGTTTATCAGTCTCCAAAAAAAAAGTAGTATTACTACACTTGAGTAATGCTTTCATGGATGCCTAACCAGGGATATGCTCTGTCCAGTTACAGGATCAATACAAGCTGATCCTCACTTGTTGTGAGACCATGCTGAAAACATATCCTGCCTTATTTAGGTAGAATTTGCTGTGTTGAGGCATATCACAGAACTGAGAAGAGTTTACACCTTCTACAGCAGCTTAGGCTGTGATCAATCTCTTGACAACGTGTTCCTCATGACTAAGCTCCAGTTTTGGAGATTTCTGAAGGATTGTCACTTTCATCACTCCAGCTTAACTCTTGCTGAGATGGATCGGATATTGAGCGGTTCGTATGTCTGTTGACTGGGCTCTAGAATTTTCCCAGTGCTCGCTTTGGTTCACATGTAGTATGTTGTGGGGGTTTAATGCTACTGAGTCAGTTAATCAATCAATTCCATTTAGACCTGCAGGGGGATGCACTGCAGTGTCCCTAGTATGTGAATGATTTAACTCCAGCTTCACTTCTGATGCTGAATGAATGCATTTCTAGACGGAGAATTTTATACAATTCAGATATAGGTGGTGGTTCTCCCTTGACCTGCTTGTTTGGAGTTGGTGTTGTGTCTGGTCTGGTTCTTCCAGGAGTGTGTTAGATAGAGATGGAGTGGATAAGAAAGGCTGATGAGTCAGTATAGCTATAAACATTTTCATGTACCTCATAGCAATAGAGATTTGTTTTTCCAAACGTTTTAGGTGATAAAACACCAGCTAAGAAGATGCATTGTCCACATGAGACTTTACTGTTCAGAACATTTTTATCTTACCTTGTTCATCTAGCATTTCATATCTATCATGAAGAGCACAAGTAAGTTAATCTTTTAGTGAAATTTATTTCAGTGTGATCAGTTTGAATCTCCCCAGACAAGAGTGGTTATGTTTTGTTTTTCAACTGCAGAGAAAAAGGCCCATACCTGAATAAGTGTTTCTCAGATATGATGTCCAGGAATGTTATTCCCACTGCCTGTCATACCCAAAGTAAGTAGTGGTATCCTTTCTGTGCTGTGCAGAATTCATCAATTAGTACCACATCTGCCACAGCTTTATTGTGATGGTTGTTTTTTTCCCAACTAATTTTTAAAGGTATCTTATTTTCTGAAGAGCTGCGTGCAGTTTTTGTCATGGGCTACCTTGACAAGTGCTGGGAAATGTACAGAGATTTTTGTAGAACAAGTACCAGACCTCCATTTGAACCCACCATGAAAATGAGGCACTTCCTTTGGATGTTGAAGGTAATAATACTTAGGTTTTTTTTTAATCTCTTGTGATCAGAGGCACCTTATTTGTTCAGTTTATTTGAGCATTTAAACATACTTCCTGTGGCTTCTGCATGGTTTCGAAGGGAGGAGTGATGTTCTTCATACAGACTGTCCAACAAACATTCAAGGGACACATGTTCCACAGAAATTATTCATGTACTTCTGCAGGATTGAAATCTGGTTTCATACTTGATCATTGGAGGTGTTTAGGAGGAGACTTGATAGGATGCTTGGTTGCATGGTTTAGTTGATTAGGTGGTGTTGGATGATGGGTTGGACGCGATGATCTTGAAAGTCTCTTCCCACATGGTCTGGTCTGGTCTATTCTATTCCTATTCTATTCCTATTCTATCCCATCTTAGACAAATGTGCTTTAAGGGAATATAAATATTTAGAATAGAATAGAATAAACCAGGTTGGAAGAGACCTTCAAGATCATCGTGTCCAACCTATCATCCAACACCACCCAACCAACTAAACCATGTAACCAAGCACCCCATCAAGTCTCCTCCTGAACACCTCCAATGATGGTGACTCCACTACCTCCCCGGGCAGCCTATTCCAATGGGCAATCACTCTCTCTGTGTAAAACTTCCTCCTGACCTCCAGCCTGAACTTCCCCTGGCGCAGCCTGAGACTGTGTCCTCTTGTTCTGGTGCTGGCTGCCTGGGAGAAGAGACCAACCTCTGCCTGTTTACAACCTCCCTTCAGGTAGTTGTAGAGAGCAATAAGGTCACCCCTGAGTCTCCTCCTCTCCAGGCTAAGCAGCCCCAGCTCCCTCAGTCTGTCCTCATAGGGCTTGTGTTGCAAGCCCCTCACTAACTTCATTGCCCTTCTCTGGACTCGTTCCAGCAAGTCAACATCCTTCCTAAACTGAGGGGCCCAGAACTGGACACAGTACTCGAGGTGTGGCCTAACCAGTGCAGTGTACAGGGGCAGAATGACCTCCCTGCTCCTGCTGGCCCCACTGTTCTTAATGCAGGCCAGGATGCCATTGGCCCTCCTGGCCACCTGGGCACACTGCAGGCTCATGTTCATCCTACCATATTTCTGCTGGTTGCTTTCCTCCTCTCCTCTTTGTAAAATGATTACATAAAACCATCTTATTGGTAGAACTCAGTGACTGGCAGGTTTTGAAACAACTCAGTAAACCATTTTAACAATGTATTAATTTAATATACTTCAAGATGAACATGAGATTTTTTACATTAAAATTCAGTAATTCAGAAACAGATGAAGATCACACTGAAACTAAGGAACACTTCCCATTGATGTGCCTGAGTCACTGTTTAAATCCAGGTTTAAAAAGACCTAATATTAAACAATCATTCAAAAGACCTAATATAAATATTGGCTGATAAACCAGTAATTTTTTTTATATTTTAATGTGTGGTCTTTTCCTGTTTGCAGATGACACCAAGTTAGGAGCAGATGTTAGTCAGTTAGAGGGTGGAAGGGCTCTGCAAAAGGACCTCGATTCACTGGACAGATGGGTGGAGTCCAGTGGGATGGCATTCAACAAGTCCAAGTGCCGAGTGCTGCACTTTGGCTACGGCAATCCCATGCAGAGCTACAGGCTGGGGTCGGAGTGGCTGGAGAGCTCCCAAACAGAGAGGGACCTGGGGGTGCTGATTGACAGCCACCTAAACATGAGCCAGCAGTGTGCCCAGGTGGCCAAGAAGGCCAGTGGTATCCTGGCCTGCATTAGGAATAGCGTGGCCAGCAGGAGCAGGGAAGTCATTGTGCCCCTGGACTCTGCATTGGTTAGGCCGCACCTTGAGTACTGTGTCCAGTTCTGGGCCCCTCAGTTTAAGAAGGACATCGAAACACTTGAACGTGTCCAGAGAAGGGCAACAAGGCTGGGGAGAGGCCTTGAACACAAGCCCTGTGAGGAGAGGCTGAGGGAGCTGGGATTGTTTAGCCTGGAGAAGAGGAGGCTCAGGGGTGACCTCATTGCCCTCTATGACTACCTGAAAGGTGGTTGTAGCCAGGAAGGGTTTGGTCTCTTCTCCCAGGCAACCAGCACCAGAACAAGAGGACACAGTCTCAAGCTGCGCCAGGGGAAGTTTAGGCTCGAGGTGAGGAGAAATTTCTTCACTGAGAGAGTCATTAGTCATTGGAACGGGCTGCCCAGGGAGGTGGTGGAGTCACCATCCCTGAAGGTGTTCAAGAGGAGATTGGACGTGGCACTTGGTGCCATGGTCTAGTCATAAGGTCTGTGGTGACAGGTCTGACTCGATGATCCTCGAGGTCTCTTCCAGCCTTGGCGATACTGTGGTACTGTACCGTTCAGGGAGAGTTCCCCTTCA
This sequence comes from Melanerpes formicivorus, assembly GCF_026170545.1. Lineage (NCBI taxonomy): Eukaryota > Metazoa > Chordata > Aves > Piciformes > Picidae > Melanerpes > Melanerpes formicivorus. The sequence continues at coordinate 7,564,738 of NW_027142366.1, read as the reverse complement.
CTTCAGTAGGACCAGAATTTCATGCTGTTACATAATTTATGTACATGGACATATCACTTGTAACCACTAGAAATCTTGACACAGGCTTGAAAAGGGAGTTGGGTTGGGGCCTTGTGGGAATGCCATAAGTACCTTTAACATATTTACTCTCACCCAGGATTTTAAACTTCTCAGCAAACAATTAACTGCCTCAAGAGTTGTGGAAATACTTGTCAAAGACGGTCCCTCTGTACCTGATAGCAGCAACCCCAACCTGGAGCCAGAGGTGTGTATAGAAAAAGACATACCACAGTTCAGTGCTGGAGGATCAAATGAAATTACTTTTAAAGAATGCTGTAAATGATGTCTTATCTGCTACAACAGGAGGAATATTAATTTATGTTTAAAAATTAAGGCACAAATTTGAGCTTCTGTTTGTGTTGTCTTTGTTCTGCCTATGTCCTCTAGTTTAGCTCAGGTACTTCCCTCTTTCTCTTATTATCTTATCCTTAATACAGTCTCATTAAGCCTGACCATGAGGTAACTCCTTAAGAGTGCTGTAACCCAGAGGGTGAAATGCCTAAATCTGCCACCCTAGGAGATTGCTGCTGGTAGTGGTTCTGTCTGCAGGGCAGTTGCCTGACAATATGTGCATGCAGTGATTACACAGAAATGAATCACAGCACTTCCAGCTGCCAAGGCATGCACTGGAAATGTTAAGGTGGGTCAGTATTTGAGATGTGAACCCACTGATCATGAAAATCTGATGATCCAAGACACCTGGTTAGTGATGTGTGAAGTGCTGCTACCTCAGTGAGGCTGAGTAGTGACTGTAGAACTAGACTCTTATGCTGCCTGACAGCTGACCTGCTATGGAGGGCCTTCTCCCTTAAAGAATTGGCTCTTACTCAACGACCATCTATTGTAAATTACATAACTGAATGTATTGTTTTAAACAGTATCTAGTAAACTGAGCACACTCTGTAAGTCTTACTAAAGGATTCATTATACTTCCATTCTTGAGGTTTCTGGAAGCATTGTATGCAATTAAGTGTTTTGGGGAATAGCAATAGTTGTGTGTTACTTGTTAGAGAAATGTCTCATAGCTCCAGCTCCAGCAAAAATCTGTGCAGTATTTTAGTTCAGTATGACTTGTGTAAGGCATAACACAGTATATCACCTCCTGAATGTTTTGAGCTTTGGCTGTGTTCAGTTTTTCTTCAGAAGAGATGTTTAGCTAGATAAATGAGGCCAGTGAGGCTTCACAATTGCTTTTCAGTTCTTTTGCAGAGGCACATACATCCATTAATGAAGGGATTTTGCAAACATGAATTAATCACTGAGGTTTTTTTGTTGTTGTTTTAACTCTAGTTGGTTTTTCTTGAGTTTGTTGAAGCTCTCCTTGGTTGTGCATTGGTGTATGTTACCAGTGATATGCTTAAGGAGCAAGTAGCTCATGATAATCAGCAAAGAAGCTTTAGAGCCAAGAGTGTCTCCGAGGGAACCACAGAGTATTTTCTGTCCCAGGTAAAGTTGATGCAAGGCTGTTAAATATTATTGTATGTCCACTTAGAGGGTGAAGTCAGGCCTTGCAAATGTCCTGTGTTTCCTGAACATAGAACCATTTCCTTTTCTGGCATAAACAGTCATTGGATTGGGTCCTTCTGCTTTTTCTGTTTGTTGCTACCTTAGATTGCAAGATCAGTATAAACAGGTTTAAGGCATTTGCCTGTTTTCCTAGAAAACACTACTGAAATGTAAATGTCATTAACCAGGCATAATTGCAGAATGTTTTGGAGACAGGAATTTGCATGACTCAAGTGGATGTGTGATTGCACTTTATTTCAACACAAGTCCAGGCAGTGAGTAACTGAATTTAAAATTTCTTGGCAGCCACTGAGATCTCGTGAAGACAGAGAGCATTCTCTTGAAGAATTTCTACTGGGTGAGTACTGTAGTTAGCATAAGCACCTATAAGCAGTGGTGCTAGAGGAGATTCACTCTTGCTGTATCTTTGACTAACACAAAAAAAATCCCTTGTAGCTGTTGACTTGTGAAATGTTAATTACCTATGCAGATTTCAGCTTGTCACAAGAGGGCAGTACATGAACGTTAAGTCTGGGAAAGACTTTTTTTGAAGAACTTAATAATTACATGAGACATTTCAGTACATGCTTACATAGTTTCCCCTATTTTAAAATGCTACAGTTTATATCATAGTATCAGTCAGGGTTGGAAGGGACCACAAGGATCATCTAGTTCCAACCCCCCTGCCATGGGCAGGGACACCCCACACTAGATCAGGCTGGACAGAGCCTCATCCAGCCTGCTCTTAAACACCTCCAGGGACGGGGCCTTGACCACCCCCTGGACAACCCATTCCAGGGCTTCACCACTCTCATGGTGAAGAACCTCCTCCTCACATCCAGCCTGAATCTCCCCACCTCCAGCTTTCATTCCATTCACCCTAGTCCTATCACTACCTGAGATCCTGAGAAGTCCTTCCCCAGCCTTCTTGTAGGCCCCCTTCAGGTACTGGAAGGCCACAATGAGGTCACCTCGGAGCCTTCTCTTCTGCAGACTGAACAGCCCCAACGCCTTCAGTCTGTCCTCACAGGAGAGGTGCTCCAGCCCTCTGCTCATCCTCATGGCCCTTCTGGACAGTCCAGCACGTCCATATCCCTCTTGTAATAGGGGCTCCAGAACTGGAGGCAGTATTCCAGGTGGGGTCTCACCAGAGCTGAGTAGAGGGGGAGAATCACCTCCCTTGAGCTGCTGGCCACACTTCTCTTGCTGCAGCCATCTATAAGCTGTAGTTTGTGTTTATGAGAAGAGCCTCCTCTTTTTTTTCTTTTTTAAAGATATTACTACTATGTCTTGGGATTTTATTTAATAGAAGAATTATTAGTAATTGTGTGCCACCATTAGCTGGAATAAGATGTCTTATGACAGGCCAACATTAATGCAGAAGAAAAATCAATATGAGCATTTTTGTATGTTGAGGTCAGTAACCCTTAATGGTTGATGAGATCTCATCTGGCTTGGGTTTTGTGCTTAAGTGCTTTCAACAGACAAAGAATCCTAATAAATAGGCAGGGATCTTTGCACAGTGAGCAGCTCTTTCACTGCATGCTGGTGACTAAAAAGTGACTGATCTGAGGAACATTGTTTCTTCAAGAAGCAGCAGATAGGCCCTAGCCTACTTTTTGACAGTCACAATTGAATGCTTGCATGCAATTCCATTCTTTCAGGTAGTCTCCATTCCCCCCATGCACAGGAATCATGGATACTGAATTGTCATTAGATTACTGCAGAAGGCATTTGTCATAAGATTAAGGGAGAAAAGTTCTTATGTTTTTGATTCCATTCCAAGGGATGCAATCACTCTGACAATCCACAAAAGGGCCATCCCCTTTCTCACACACCAGTTCAACATTGTCACAGTTGTCATCTTCTGTACCATGCAGAAGTCCAGCATCCCTGTGGCAGAGGATCAGATTTGAAACAGCACAGTCCAAAACACTGGAAATAGAAATGCCCTGCTAAAGAAGTCTGTGTAATTTGCATGTTGCAGATGAACAAAAAGAAGCCAGAACTGAGCCAGATGAGGAGGTTAGTCTGTGGATGTGTCAGGTGCAGATCTTTTTTACAACTAAGTTGTTTCCCGCCTACCAGCATGAAAAAGTGCTGAGGGAAAAAATCAAAGAGAATCGAATACGGGATGCTGAATTCGCTGAGCTGAGGAAGATCAAGGATGAGGAGCTGGCAAAGTGAGTGTTGTATCTTGTCTTGAAGTACTGTTGTCTCTTCTACTAACAAAATGATAGAAAAGTGTGCTTTAATAACTACTTCATACTGTACCTGGGAAAATCAGCTCTGCCAGGTATAAGCACCATGCACAATGTAACTTGTGACTTCTGTTACTGCAAATACAGACTGCTTTCAGGTTATACAATGCTTATTTCCTGGCCTTTGAGCCCTGCTCTGTGTAAAGGCAGTGAAGATGTTAGCTCATAGGGTTTGGGGTTTTTTTATGTTCTGTTTTGTTTTTCTCACATGCTGGAATTCAGACTTGAAGTGGCAACTAGACAGATTTTCCATTTCTCTGCTGGTTTATACTGCTGCTACTGTGACTCTACCAATAATGGCTTAGCTCCCTCTTGAAGTACAGAAATGTACACTTTTTTTCACTCAGACTTATTGCTGAAAAAGAAGCAGAAGAGGCAAAAAGGCAAGAAGAAGCTGCAGCAAAAATATCTGACTCCAAGAGTACAGGTTTTCAGGAGGCAGAGAAGCCTGTCACGCTCCCTCCTAAGGAAGAGGCACCCATTGTAGCAGCCCCAGTTGCTACCAAGGTACCTGCTGGCAAAAAGAAAAAGAAGAAATAGATCTTCTGAGAACTGCTGAAGATTCCATTGAGTAAGTACTCTTTGAATGAGAAAAAACAGCAGGAGAACTATGCTTGCAGAAAGGTCTAAAATATAAGTTATGATTAAACTGTATGCACAAGACTTACTGGCTTCAGGGGGAAGCTGCTCTTGCAGGGGTCTAGGACAAGAGAATAAAGCCATTTACAGAAGCATAGCCCTTTGAACAGAACTATTCCAGTATTTGACTTGTAGATAAAAACTCTGAAAGTGCTACCTTGTCATGATCCTGTGTCCCAGTGAAACAGGTTCTGCTGAAAACACAGGCTATTTGACTGAAGTGCTGCATAGGAGCAAGTATTTAGGGGTTTGGCAAAGAGTCTCAAGCAGGAGCTACAAGGAACAGGTTAACTGAGAAAGGTCTCTGTTCAGGGGTCTCTTGTAACCAATCATTTCCCATTGTAGAAAGCAGCAGGAAGTCACACAAATGAACACAGGAAAACAAAAGGATGCCCTTAAAAGTGTAACAATTATTAGTTTTATTTTTCCAGTAAAATATTCACATAACAGTATCAGAATGGAATGGTACAGATGAGTTCAGCCTGGTTTGATTAGCTTGCACATAAACATTTTTAAAATCTAAAAATTTTATGATCAGAGTTTACAGCTTTTTAGTAGAAATTTTGATTCTTACAAAGCAAGTATTGCTTTACTATTGTCATTATTCCAGTCAATAATATGACTAATAACTTTTCATGTTGAACAACTGTCTGACATTGACATCTTCAATAAATCAGCCCTTTGCAGATCAATCCAAGAAGAAAATATTGTTAAACTGTGTTGCACAAAGTTTCTTCACTTCTTCTGTAAAAAAAAAAAAGAGAAAACATTTCAGCATGATTATGTTACAGGATAATAATAATAAACCAGGTTGGAAGAGACCTTCAAGAGCATCACGTCCAACCCATCAACCAATCCAACCCACCTAAACAACTAACCCATGGCACCAAGCACCCCATCAAGTCTCCTCCTAAACACCTCCAATGATGCAGACTCCACCACCTCCCTGGGCAGCCCATTCCAATGGGCAATCACTCTGTCTGTATAGAACTTCTTCCTAACCTCCAACCTAATCCTCCCCGGTGCAGCCTGAGACTGTGTCTCCTCTTCTTCTGGTGCTGGTTGGCTGGGAGAAGAGACCAACATCCACCTGTCTACAACCTCCCTTCAGGTAGTTGGAGAGAGCAATAAGGTCACCCCTGAGTCTCCTCCTCTCAAGGCTAAGCAAGCCCAGCTCCCTCAGTCTCTCCTCCTAGGGCTTGTGTTCCAAACTCCTCACCAACTTTGTTGCCCTTCTTTGGACCCATTCCAGCAAGTCAACATCCTTCCTAAACTGAGGGGCCCAGAACTGGACACAGTGCTCAAAGTGTGGCCTAACCACTGCAGGGTAGAGGGGCAGAATGACCTCCCTGCTCCTGCTGGCCACACTGTTCTTGATGCAGGCCAGGATGCCATTGGCCGTCTTGGATGCCTGGGCACACTGCAGGCTCATGTTCAGCCTACCATGAACCAGTACCCCCAGGTCCCTCTCTACCTGGCTCCTCTCCAGCCACTCTGACCCCAGCCTGTAGCACTGCATGGGCCTGCTGTGGACAATGTGCAGCACCTGGCACTTGGATGTGTTCAATCTCCTGCCCTTGGACTCTGCCTCTCTGCCCAGCCTGTTGAGGTCCCCCTGCAGAGCCTCTCTACCCTCCAGCAGATCAACTCCTGCCCCCGGCTTGGTGTCAGCAAATTTACTGATGATCGACTCAATGCCCTCATGCAGATCATCAATAAAGATATTAAAGAGCACAGGGCCCAGCACTGATCCTTCACAAGAGAAACCCTGGGGGCTCAGGGAGGAGAATACAACTAAATTCAAACAGAAAATACCCTAGGAGTCTCTAATGTAAAAATACACTTCATGTTATTCTCTCTTCAGACTTGACTCAATCTTTTGCTGACATTTCACACTGAAAAATGCTTTGTGCACTAAGTGGCTGAAGTGTCGGTGACAGGTTGAGTTTGCTGCTGGGCCATTCACCTTGTCAAATACTTAGCTTCAGGAAAGGGAAGTAAATTGTAACCCCTTTTCAGGAGAGGGAAAGGTTACAGTGGTCTGTTACAGGAACTCTAGTATGCACAACTTTTACTGTGTGCTGTTTAGCAGACACTGCTTCCTAAGTTTATCAGGCACAGACACACTGTAGGGCAGCTTTGACTCTGAAATACAATTAGAATTCAATTACCAATCACTGTTAAGTCATACCCTTTTTAAAATGTAGGTTTGCTAGGCTTTGCTCTTGGAAAAGTATCAGTTCTTTCCCACCATTCAAGTAATGACATCGCCTACTCTTAACACAGAGCCCAAATTGCTGCACTTGAGACTCCAAGTGCCATTTCTTGTACAGACACAGTAAGCTTTTAAATAGACTTTGTTAACTTGCACTCTTAGGCATAGTGAATTGTGTTCAAAACAACATTAGAAACGAGACAACAATGGAATGAGGATCACTGACAAGGTAGACATTATGTGTAAGTAACACACCCATGACTCACTGACAAATAAAACCTAATTCAGATGTAAATATGTTCATCTCTCATCCATAACACACTTCATTAATTACTCCTAAACTGAGCTCTCCTCTATTATTTGGAGGGGGAATAATGGCTGATTAATAATTGAGAACACCTACTGAATATTTATGCTGTTCTTTCACAGCTGGTACAAGGCAGACTAAAACCTTATGCAGACTTACCTGGTGTATCATAGATCAATCCCTCTCTAGATTTCTTGGGAGATGGATTTTATTACTTCTCCAGGGACATACATTTTAGTAGTAACTGTATTTAAAGGTAATAAAAAAACCAATCCTTACCATTCACTTCAATCAGATTTGCATTTTTTTGATTCAAAATAACATACAGTTCTCGCTGGTCAGACTTTTTCCCAACTACCCAGTAATCACTCATTGCCTTCACAATAATTTCCTCATCTTCATCAACTCTGAAAGAAGTTTTAGAAAGTAAAGAAGGTGGCAGCAAGTTCATCTTCAACAGCTTAATTTCTAATCACCTCAATGGCATAAATTGTGCAGCATCAAAGAGCAATTGCTAGTACTAACTCAAGTGTAGTTCAGCAATCCAAGATGAAGGCTTCATAAATGGCTGCTTAGGACAATTACATCCCCAGAGCAGTAAATCGGTACTAAGTGTCCAGCAACCCAACCCTCCAGTGCTCTGAAGAAAACAGCTATCCTCCACACAAAGGACACACTTTGAGTTATGATTTGCTACACAGTGACTAAATACAGCAAGCTGGAGATGGTATGGTGACACAGCATTCACACAAGCAGTAGTTAACCTGGAACTAAACCATGCTCAACAACTATATATTGTATAAAGCTGTTGCTGATGAAACAGTCTTACTTCCTTTACACAAAAATTAAAGCCTTGTGCTTAAGCAGAATAGGGAAATTGCCAGTCATTAATAAAGAGATGTAGACACCCCAGTCATTCAGCATTTTCATGTCATTATTAATTTTCATAGTGAAGATGGGCTCTCCCACCTTGGAGCACAATACCCAGTAACAAGAAGCCAGTTATCTTCTCTATCAGCAGTACTGCAATAACTGCAATTGTCTGGTCCCCACAAGCAGACAGCTGTTTCAGAGGAGGCTGTAAACAGCCAGAAGCAGGAGTCCCTGTCCTTTGTACTACTTACACAGGGAGGAGACAGACTTAAGTCCAGAAGCACAAGGCTTGATTCCCCTTTTACATTGTAATAGCTATTCTGAAACTTCAAACAGATTAGATATTTCCTTGGATATAGGCCCTGGCCCTTCCTAAAATTACTTTTAAAAGGACAAAAGAAGTTTTGTTTCAGACTACTAAACCTACACAAAATACCAAACATGATCCATGTTACACCACGTACCTCACAGAGCTATGAACAGCCAAGCATCAACAAAATGGCATGAAAGATTCACTCATTTGAAAAAACACATTAAAAACTTAAAACTCTGCTTTTAGAGAGGAAGAGTTACAGACTATTTAATAGTTAAGCATTACCTGGAGAAGTCACTGTTGATGTCACCGAGAATCTTCATGAGGTCAGGGTGAACAGATGCAAGTGATACACTGGGTGTTTTCCTCATGTGAATGGTACTTTTCTCTGCCAGGTTCATGTGATTGAAATAGATAAACTTAAACTGCGGCTCCTTCTCAGCCCTAGGAAGATTGTTAAAAAAACAAACAGCACATGAACACTGACACATTCTATAGGCACAGGCTTCACAGAGAACAGGAACAAGCCAGTGCAAAGCTTGCTCAGACATCCTGAAGCTATCCTCACAGTGCAGAGACTCAAGTATGTTGAGACGTGTAGCATGGTCAAACTTGATTTTAATGCACTTTTTTTTCCATTTTGGTTTGTGTGTTTTTTGGTTTCTTTTTAAGAAAAGGCAAGCCTGCAACCCCAACCACTTTTTCCCCCTCTGCTGTTTGGGCTGCTAGTAAATAGACACTTGGAATCTAAAGGCTTTGTCCCACATCCCTGTAGTAGTTTGCTTGCATTTTTCTAATGAGCTCTTTTTAATCTGTGCTGATTTTGTTTCCTTGCTGCTCTCCCCTATGTCAGTCCAATCTGATGCTAGGTCTTTAGTTTGATTAGCAAGCAATCCTCCACTCATGTCTTTGTTTTTAGTTACAATCAAAAGAAAGAATTCCTTGATTCAGGCAATTAAGACTTCCTCCCATCTTTTCTGTGAGTCAAGCAAGATACTATCTTCAAACTCCTGCCTTGGAAGTCTTCCTCCTTTTTCCTCTTTTATTAATACCAAATCTGTCACTTAGAGCTGTAGTTTCGGTAGATGTCACAACAAATTCAGACTGGCAAAAACTGGCTATGGCAATTGGTACTTGAGGCTATCTATTATTTAGAATTGGGGAGATACTGTGATGACACCACTCACCTTAGCAAACAACCAGATACCCCCTTCCTCTCTGTCACCCAGATGCATTAGTGTCAAGAAACTGTATCATGTTTTTGAGACACCACGGCATTAAACTTTCAAAAGAGTTAAAGCTGCCAAAGCCAGTCCCAGGTGACATTTAAAAACCCCAAGTTTAATGATTTAGTAGATTGGCACAATTTCAAGCACATCCTATTCTATACCCTGCAGTTTTGCTGATCTGGCACACTACCACTGAAGGAGTTCAGTCGCACACCTATCTTCAGTTTAAATCCGCTTCTGTCGTATCCAATGCTCTTCTTGCTTCCCCAACTAACACATCTATCTAGAAGTAAATAGAATTTTAGGGATAGTCAGCTATGGTTCTAAGGGAAGTGCATTTAAAGCATTAACATCCTTTTTCACTTGACTTTCCTTTTTTGCCCTTCACGTATTTCTCTTAGTCCTGCAAAGCAGAAGAAAAGAAGACAGCTTTTTTCCTCACCTACTACACATTCCAATGCTTCAAGAAGCAGTAATTCTGGAAAAAAAAAGTACTCAGCTCTAAAGCCTGCATTGTAATCAAATAATCCACTCACTAAAACCTCCATTTCAAACTGGTAAAAATTGTTCTAGTATCTCGAGTTCCATTTTCCTTTTTGGACTTGAAACAGAGTTGAGAGTTACATACACTCAGCCCAAGCTCTAAAGTACTTGTGTCTAAGGCAACGCTCAGAGTGGTGTCAGCATCCACTTGAGGTGGAAAATGCAGGTCTTTCAACATCATAAAAAGCAGCAAATTGGGAAGGCAGAAGTCAAAGGAAATGAGCATAAAGATGGATGTGGGCACCAAGATAGTGACAGTTCTTAATTTAAAACTACAACAAAACAAACCAGCCACCAAACAACACCCCCCCCAGAAAAAAGCCCTCCATAAAACCAACCAACCAAACTCTAACATTCTACTACCCTAAGGGCTGAGGTTCTGTTTCCCTCAAGAAAAGGTAGAAAGCATCAACTGAAGATTTTGCAGGAACTGATACTTCTCTACTTCAACATGAGGGACAGTGACAGAAGCCCACCACTTCAGCTGTCATTTTGGCCATCCTGTAAGCACTTCTGCCAGCACGTTTTCTGCAACAGTTACGCCCGTACAGGAAAAAGGTTTCGGTTACACAATGAGCGTTCTATCCTAAATTAATAACATGAGTGTTGTTACTGCAGGCAGACCTAATTAAGCCAGAACAGGTACTTTACAAATGCTTAAGATGCAGAAAGGTTGATAAACATCATTTAAGCACACAGATAACTTAATACGTTATTTGGCCTCATGTTACCATTATTTAAGCAGTTCATTAAACCTAATTTATGGCCAACTAAGGAGGGACTGCAACAGGAAGAGAAAAGTGGTACAAACCCTGATATTCTCTTGTTGATGTTGTATTGTTCACATATATCTGATGCTAACACGGTGAGTTGAGGCCCAACAATGCTGTCCAGTTTACGGCAAAACTCCAGCGTAGGTGGAATTGAAGCTAGGTGGTGGGTAAGGAAAAAAGGGAGAGGTGAGATTCTCTTCTCACAGCTGAAGGTTACATTTCTTTGCCCACTTTCTCTCAGTGACAGTCCTGGGACATAACCATTCCATTGTAACCTTAGGGATGATTTTGAAGGCGCCTGGCTAACTACAGCAGTATGGAGTCATTTTATTGTGTAAATGGAGTTACTTATACCACTGGAGCCAAATTCAAAAGACTGATAAAAGCATCCAGGAAGAAGAGATTCAAGTAACAGCATATTTTTCCTAAGTAAAGCAAGTTGCATGTGAAATAGCATTTTGTACTATGTCTTGCCAATTAAGTGGAGCTAATTGGTACTTACCATCAATCATAAAGCAGACAGCTGCACTCATGGCCTGGAACAAAAAAAGCAGAAAAACATTTACAGTAGGTTAGCTCAACTACCTCAAATAAATGACAATACTTCAGTGAGGTTACACACAAGTAAACCAGTTAAATTACAACAACAAAAGAAAAGCCATCTACTTTAGAGGTAATGCTTCTGTAGGATAATCCCTTTGTAATCTTGCACAATACAGGATTCTAAAAATCAGCCCAGTTAACCATTTTTAAGCTGTAGGGGAAGGGGTTACCTGAAAATGCATTTTATGCAAGGATGTATGTCTGCAAGAAACTTGCATTTACTGAGCAATGCTACACAAAGCCAGGTATGAGACTACTTGAAGTAACTAAGACTGGCCTTCTGTTTAAATAAAGCAACTGTTTGTTGTGAGAAGGGGGCAGGAGAGGGGAAAAGAGGATTCAAGCTTTAAAGCTTGTTGCTAGAAACACCAGGGAGCTTTCTGTCTCTTTGCTTTAACCTGGGCATATCAATGCATCTTTCTGTACACTTCCTGAGTACTTCACATCACTGTCTTCACCTAACTCTGTGGAATGACTGCAGAGAAAACTGTAATACCTTATAAACGATTAAATGAAGCTCTTCGTAACTGTCGTCAGTGTTAACAAATATCTTAGGGAAACGGCATTTTGCTTCTGGATCATTAAGATTTAAAGGTCCAGTCAGAAACCTAGAATATAATTTAACAGGTCAGATGCAATGAATTCATGCCTTTCAGTTGTTCCTATTTAACAGCAGTTCTTGCAATTAGCAATTACTTGCATGTATGAATCTGTTTGAATACAATGCTGAGTTCTCAGCTGTGCAGATAGGCACAGAGCCCTTAATATATTATATCAGCACTTATATTTTCGAAGCAGTATTTGAATTTGTGCCCTAGAGAGTTAGAGAGACAGGATCAGAAAGCCAGAATAATACTAAAGAAAATAAACTGCACAGATCAAAGGAAAAACAAGACTCTTTTTGCTGGGAAGGTACTTATTTTTCTTTCAAACAGTACATTTTAGTTGGTGTTAGAAGCACCTTAAACTTAGGGCAGTGGGGAGGGTGGAACAGGGAGCATGTGCCAGTGCCTCAATCCCAAAAGAAAACAATAAATCAGGTAGGAGGAATTTTCATGATTGAAGAAAGATGTCCAAACCCACAATTATCCAAAATAGTGTTGCACAGCTGCTTAGGTACAGAATTCCCCACTCTGACATGCTAAGCATGGGCGGTGCGGGGGGAATGAAAAATAGATACAATCTACACCTTTGTCTGAGGTGCATGACTAAAAAGAAGTAACCAAAGGAGTTCCAAACCTTTTGATGTAGTACATTAAGAGCAATAGGGAATCCAAAGAAATCTGCAGTAATGTTAATGAAGCCTTTTCCCTTTTCTCCCCAAAGGTCAAGTTTCACATTGCACCAACTACCGTGCAACCCTCTGGAATGAGCTGCACCTGGAATATGTACTCAAAACACATGTACTCCTCCTCCCAAACTTTTGCCCTTGAGGGAAGTAGCAGCAGCTGGTGACAGTAAACAAGAGCTACCTTCCATAGTGTTGTAGATTTCCTGGCATTTCAGCACGTATTGGAGAATCTCTACCTGCTAACTGAAGTGAAAAAGAACAGATAAGGAAACACAGCTCAGAGGTACTTTGCTACATTTTGTGCACTGTCTTTAAACCAAATTCAAAGCAAACCATTTGCAGAAATTGCCACTCAGGAAGCTGTATTCTCTGTGTAAAAAGAAGTAAGTAAAGCTAAAGTGTAAAAGATGCTTGATAAACCAGGGAGTTTAATTTTGCATTTACTGATTGTGAAGTTTAGCTTATGGAGCTTTTGGATGGAGGGAAGGATAATGACTCCATGTGGTCTTATGGCCTTCCACACTGCATTTAGTCATCAAGCTGAAGGGATTCATTTGCAGTACTGAGGAGTCTGCAGGTATCAACATTCAGTAAACTCCCTATCACCTCCCCATGTTCAAGTTACCAGCACTATTCATACTGTTAGGTGCAAATACTACTGACTGCAGTGAAAACAACACACCTCTGAATTCCTAAACTAAAACTTAGAGAGGGAGGAGAGAGATAATCCTCTTTGGTATTTTAGCCCTTAGTGGTACCAGACAAACAGAAATTAAAAGAGGAAAAATAACCCAAACAAAAGCTAGGAACTAACAACCACCTCCACCCCTGCCTCCCCAAAACAAATGCTAATTGCCACACCTCAGGCTCCATGTGCCTTGGAAACAGAGATGTTGTGAGATATTTGTACAAAATTCTCATGTCATCTTGTTCCAGTCCACTCCTAGACCAGGGAGAAACACAAGTGATATTTGTGCTGCAGTCCAGATCACACATTTTCTGCTAACTAAAATTCAGGCAAAGCACCTGCCAAAGCAGGGTACATTTCAGTGTCTCAGCAGATTAAATCCCAGAACATTTACTTTTAATAAAATGTTAGTTAATTTGCTAAATACAAAACATGCAGAATGCCTATAAACCATAAGAAAAAGACAAACAACATTTAAATAAAGATGAAGTCTGCTGTACCTAAGTCCATTTTTAAGCAGAACTCTTCCCAAGCACTGCAACTTGCTGGTTCAGAAATATATAAAGGATAATCCTTTAATTAACCTATACTAGAAGTCCTACAAGAGGAACTTGTGTATATGCAGTCTCTTGTGATGGAAATGACAAAGACACTTCTCTAGCTACTCCTCAAACCAGCTTCAAAGTAATCATTTGGTACAGGCTAGAGATTTTTAAAGCTGAAGACCAATACCTTTCTTATGTATCACTCATCCTACCATTTCTCATGTTCATGCAACTCTTTCACTGAGTCAAAAGCTTTGCTACTATGACACTTTTTTATAGGATGAGAATTGAAGACACACAAAAGAATCCTTTTAGTACCTACCAGATAAGCTGGTCATTGTAGAGAAATGCAGTATACTTGACTATGTTCAGGCTCTCTTCCATCCTATTAATAAATGACTGAATTTTCAAGTAAGTCATTTTATCCAGTGGAAAGAAGCTGATTCCACAAAACACATCCAGCAGATCACAAGACTGTAAATGCAGTGTCTGCAAGTACTAGAGAATAATGACAGTCGATTTTCAGACTGCAGAAAACTTCCAGTGTGTAGATTTAAATTACAAATTTGAGTCTCATGCCTGGTAATCTACACTAACAGTACCAACCCCCCCCCCCCCCCCCCAAAAAAAACCCAAACCAAATAAACCACCAACCCTTCCAGTTCTCCTTCATATGGGGATGCCCTTTTCAGTAGAGCCTGTAGCAACACAAGAGGTGATGGACTACTAAGAGTAGATTCAGACTAGATATAAGGAAGAAATCTTTTATGCTGAGGATGGTGATACACTGGCACAAGTTGCCCAGAGAGGGGAGAGATGCTCCATCCCTGTAAACATTCAAAGGCAATTTGGATGGGGCTCTGAGCAACCTGAAATAGTAGATTTCCCTGCTCACTGCAGGGAGGGGTGCACTGAATGAGCTTTAAAGGTCCCTTCAAACCCAAACCATTCTATGAGTCTATGTGTGAGAGTGTGTTAATGTGATTCCAAGTGTCACAGCAACAACAGTATTGAAGCCTATTAAGTATTTAAGAGCAAGCACAGCCTATCTTACTAACATTTCTATGGAGTTCTGAAATTAAATCTTACCAGATAAATCCATTAGCCTTCATTGTGCAAAGATAGTGTCTATGATTCTCTTTTCTCCTTACCAAAAGATTTCATATGCACTATCAGATGCTCTGCTCTGTGAAAGATGAGTTATCCAGTGGCTCCCTCTACAGTCATTTCACACTACCAAAAGACCCAAGTAAATACAAATAGTATGACAGATCTCTGTCACAGTTTACAATCCAACACTCATTTCCTTTCAGAGTTTCAATGTGGTTTAAGCCTGCCAGTAACACATAGCCAATTTATTCAACAGGGCTATAACTGGACAACTTTTCCTTGGATTCCTTTCTGGTATACAAATCTATTACAATTTTAACTTCAGTAGGAACTTCAAAGGAAAACAACAGTTTTAAAGATACAAATCTATTGCTTCCCCTTTTTGCCATGTTCTGCTTTTTTAATTTAGTCAAAAATATACAGTCAGCTCATGAAACAAATACTGTTTATGCCAACAGTGTTCATTCTAGTCTACCAGAGTCTTAAAAAACACAAGCAAAAATCCTCCCCAAATCCACAAACAAAGGCTGTCCTAAGAATCAAGCTGTATTGTACTTCTGTTTCCACTGTCACAACATTGTGTTCTTCTAAAAACTCAGGAGAACAAAGCTGTAAGCATCAGTATACAGTGTCTGCACTCCACCATGAGCAAAGATAGCAATAGTAAAATCTTTACCACAAGAGAATTAACTGCTGACAGCAGTCCCCTGTTTCCTTTCATGCAAACAACAAAAGTGGGGTTGCCATGTTTTAAAGCTAGCTTGATGAAACTTTGCATGTAGGAGCCTGAAATTCTGCCACAGACTACTCACTTATGTGAAAAATACCTGAAAAATATTTGATTGATTTCTTGCTTAGAGATAGGTTTTGCTTTCCATCCTTTCAGTACAACACATAAAGACTGAAGTTAAATTCTGAAGAGCAGTGATATCAAGGAAGTATTTCCTGAAACCTTATCAGGCACTATTACTAATTCCATGTGGGTGGTGGAGGAAATAAAATGACATTACTTCACAGTACTATGGGACTTTGAGTCTGTGCACACAGGTTGTGGAATCTCCATCCCTGGATGTTTTCAAGACTCAACAAGTCACAAGCCCTTTGCAGCCCAATTTGATTTCAGTGTTATCCTTACTTTAAGTAGGAGGTTGAACTGGATGGCTTCTCAGATTGCTCCCAACCTGAATGATTCTGCAACAGTTATTCAAACAGGACTGTTCTCATGCTAACCAATTCAAACATTAAAACAGAATTTCCAAAGAAAGAACATGATTCCCCTGGGGAAAAGATATCCAGCAGCTAAGCTGTCCCTATTGTGGTTCAACTCCACTTAAAGAATCTACCAAGTTGGTAAGAAGCAGGAAATCATTCAGAAAAACAAGGAACCAGACTTTATGTTGCCAGCACACCTTTTCCACTACCTATTATTTAGAGTCACACTGCAGCCACTTTGAGAAGATCTTTGCTTTTGACTTCCAACACAGAATCACGCTGTATGTGCCTGAAAAAGAAGGTCTTACCCGATGGAAGAATTTCTCTAGTCTCTCCTTTAGAACTTTTACACCTCCATCTTCCATGGCTTTCAGGAATGTGCCATTGAAAAGCTAATAGTTAAAAGGAAAAAATAAAAGCAGTCAGGTAATCATTTGGTAAAGTCAGATTATGGTTGGACTCAATGATCTTAAAGGTCTTTTCCAACCAAAATGATTCTGTGATTTACAGCAATTTCCTACAACTTGGCCATGAATACAGCTAAATTCCAAGCCAGCTCCTGTTTCTCAGTACTTGGTCTCCACACAAATCCAAATGTTCCCCTCTTTCATTAAAAAAGTCCCTCAGACTTGCAGAGTCCAGGCACATGAGGAAGAGAGGGAGAATCAGAGAAGGAAACATATCTTATACTCGTTTTGAAATGACAGCTTGATGGCCTTTATCCAGTATTGTTTCTCCAACAGATAATAGCTAACACCATGAAAATCAAACCTTTAGTAATGTAACTACCCATGAAAAAAGGAAATCTGGATTTCACAGAAACTAGAAAGCTCTTATTTTTACCAGCACAGCTAACTGCAAAAGCTTTACTTTTCTCTTCCATCAACACCATTACAGCTTCAGGAAGAGAACAGACAATAGTAATGAGACAAGAATGTCAAAGCTGTGATGAGCTTACACATCCAAATGGTACAAGAGGAGGACTCTCTAATATTAACTCTACCTTGTACATGCTGTAGCACTGCTGTAGGACCGAACTATAAACCTTGTCCTGCAGAAAAAAGGGCAGGATATTAGTATATACACAGGCAGAATTTCAAGCATTTGGGCCAAGTCACATGCTTCCAAAGAGCCAGCAAAAACACAAATCAAGAGAAATTGATCTCTGAAACATTAAATAGCATTTTCAGTCAGCATCAGGACATCTCTTTGTACTTAAGATAACAGTTACAGATAGTGCCCTTCCCTAAGGCCACTGGTGAGTGAAAATGAACTTTCTGACTAGTTTTCTTTTCATCAAAAGCTAAGAGATGGGACACCTTAACAGGCTTTTACTAGGCTAGGATCTTAACCCAGATGAAAAGAAGACTATTTTATTGTTTGTCTGGCAAAACAGAGTGCCTGCAACACCAATCCTTTTCTTAGAACACAATGAGGAGCAGAGGCAGCGTAAGCAACCAGCATTTTATTATCCCACCCTTCCAAATACCCTTCCTGTACACAGTTAAACTGACATAATGATACTGCAGTTTGGACAAGAAATCCAGGAAAGTTATGAGGTGTCTGTGTTTCCAGATTATTAGTGAAGATTGCTAGTAATCTTAAAGTAACAATGGATGTTTATTTTTATTAGGTTTAAGTCATTTAAAATCTTGGAAGAACTTTATTAGAGCCTAAGAAATACTCACTTATTCCAAGCTAAAGGTCTCAGAGCTGTGTATTTGACTGATGTTTACTGGGTGAGTTTGAAATGCTATCTAGATAATTCTCTTGCTCTTTTCTCTGCATGTGATGGAAAGTACTTCCCCCCTTTTTCAGTTTATGGAGATATATTATATATACACATAAAAATAATTTTGGCAGCAGTTCAAGAAGAATCAAACTAAGGTATTTCTGGAGGTACTCTTAAAATACAATGTAGCCCAACCTCCCCAAGCATTAAGCCTTACCAGTAATTCTTCTTCCTGATATTCATAGACCGGCTTTCCATCTTTGTGCTTTTCTATGATGGGATTCCGTACAACCTAGAAAGTGGAACAGGCTGGCATTAGACAATGCAGAATGCATTGAGAACAGTGCAATATGATGGTTTAGAAATATGGATATCACATGCATAAATACCATGACCATCCAGAAGTTTTCTTCAGGTTCATGGAAAAATTGTCTGTTCTTTTGCGTGTGTAGGGATTTTGCAGGCTTTGTTGGACTGAAGGTCCTGGAAAGAAGGCATGTATGTAGATACAGACATGTATACACACAAAATGAACACATAGGAATGGGAAATACAGGGCTTGTGCTAATACACTGAGCCATGCAGCCAGACTTCATACCTTGTGAACTGTATGATAGCTTCACATAGTCCCACGTTTCTAATTTTTTCATTCTTTTCTACTTCATTTGGGTGGTAGAAGAGAATCTTCTTTTCTTCCTAAAATTTGATGAGAGTCAAAGCAAATCCATTTTAATAGAATCAGGAGTTGAAATTGTAATCCCTTCATTTCCTAGGCAGAATTCTATCTTGTACCTAAGTGGGCTTCTGTAATAATGCATAAAGGGCATAGTTAAGCGCACTTAAGCAGTCACTCATCCCGAGGTATCTCAAAATGCTTTATAAATTGAAGACCATTGAAATCATAGGGCCTAGTCACTTCACAGCTCATTCAAAGCAAGATTAGTTTCAAAGCCAGATCAAAGCATGGCTAGCTTCAAAGCTAGCTCAGATTGCTCAAGGCATTGTCCAGTTAAGTTACAAAGCTCTGTGAAGACGGAGATTCCACAGCCTTTCAGGGTCCTTCTCTGCTGGTTGGCTACTTCACTGTGACAAAATTTTTCTTCTCTCTCATCAGAACTTGCCTTGCTCAAACTTCTTCCATTACCTCTCATCTTTTCACTTCAAGAGCCTGACTCTATCCTCTACAGGTAGAGAGAGGAAGAAAGCCATTGCACCTCCTTCCACATCACCTCTTAAGGCCACATAAATCCACTTATCTAAGGCTCTCTCGGTACATCACAAAATTCAGCCCCCTGACCAACTATGGGGCCCTCCACTGGGCTTGCTCCAGACTGTATTTGTCCTGCTCTGGGAAGCCCCAGAGGAACACAGTGCCCACCAGCAGTCTCACAAGTGTTGAAGAGAGGGGAAGCAATCACTTCACTTGACCTGCTCACTCACTCACACAAGCCTGGCATGCTGGTAGTTTTCACTGCCACAAGGGCACACTGCTGATTCACGTACCACCTCCTGGTCCTGTTCTGCAAAATCGCTTTCTAACCAGTCAGCCCCTGGTCTGTCATCGTGCATGACGTTATTGTATCCCACAGCCAGGACTCTGCATTTGCCTTCACTTAATCTCAGGAGGTTTTGGCTTGCCCATTTCCCCAGCTCACTGTGGGTCCCTCTGAACAGCAGCCCTGCCCTCTAGTGTATCAGCAGCCTTCCTTGAGCTGGAGTCACCCACGGACTTGTTGAGAGTGCACTCAGCCTCATCGCCCGGTCATTAATAAGGCTGTAAGAACACTGCCCTGCTCAAAACCTATTAAAACTAAAGGTTATCATATGAAGCATACAATCAGCTGCTATCTAAAAATAGTCTATAGCTTCCTGAATTTACTTATTAAAGATCACAATGGCAAGAAAATACTAGCAATAACCAAGTCCAACACTAGGCTTTCTACCATGTTGTAGCTACCTGGATAAACTATTTGTGTAAGTTAATGCATCAGTGAAACATAGTTACTAACAGACCGGCTCTCCATCTACAGTATTTTACGTGCTACTGCTCATAACAGCCTCGGTTACTGTTCCTTTTTAGTCTGAATCAGAGGCAGATCTAAATGTAGGTGGCACTTGTCCCTGGCCTCGCTGAGGACAGCTGACACACAAGCCCCAGGTGTTCACCAGGTGGCCACGGGCAGGCAGAGCTGCGGGTCCCACCCCCCCAGCCAAGCACCGGTGCTTGCCGAGCCGCCTTTGTCTGGTGATGCTCCGCTGGGGGAAGAGTTAATCCCGCGGGCACATGCTACGGCCCAGGCATTAGGAAGGAATGACAGCACGGCCAAGACAGCCGCCGCGGGGCCCGCTGCGGCAACCGAACCCGGGACAGAGCTGGGCCGAGAGGGTGCCCTCCTCTTCCCACAGCCCCGGGACGCGACGCCCCGCGCCGGTACCTCTCCCTCTTTGGGCCCCAGCTTGGGATTATAGATGAAGAAACTGAGCAGGGTCGGAGCGATCTGTTTCTCCTGGCCGGCTCCCCCTGCCGCCGCCGTCGCCATGCTGAGCCTGAAGTGAGAGCGCCTGGGGCCGGCAGCCGCCACACACCATCAGGGAGCAACCCAGAGCCCGGCGCCGGCCCCGCAACACTTCCGCCTTCTCCCTCCCCACCCCGGAAGAGCACGGCGCGGGCCGGGAAGTGCTCCCGGGGCCCGGCGAGGGCCGGTGCTCCGCCGCGCCCCCGCCGGCGGAGAGAGGGATGGCAGTTGGCGGGCCGGAGCGGGGGCGGCGCGCGCTGGAGCCCGCGAGCTCTGCTCGCTGCCTGGAGGTGTGGGGACTCGCAGGGCGCTTGCGGCGCCCCGGGGATCCGGAACGCCCTCACTGAGGCGTTGCGGCTGGTCAGGGAGCCGTGAGCCCTGCACTGCAGGCCAGAGGAAAGTTCATTTCTTTACACTGTTCACTTAAACATGGAAGTGTTGCTGGTGTTGATAGTCAAGTTAATTAATTTCTTGAGTTAAACCAGAGGATGGCCATGAAAATGATCAGAGGCCTGGAACAGCTGTCCTCGGAAGCCAGGCTGAGGGAGCTGGGTTTGTTCAGCCCGGAGAGGACTCCAGGGAGCCCTAATAGTGGCCTGCCAGTACCTGAAGGGGCCTATGAGAAGGCTGCAGAAGGACTGTCTGACAAAGTCCTGTAGTGATAGGATGAGACACAATGGTTTTACATTAGAGACGAGCAGGTTGTGCATTAGGAGGGAGTTCTTTACCGTGAGAGGTGTGGAACACTGGAGCAACTGCTCAGGGAGAGAGCTGAGGCCTGATGCTTGGACATTCCAGGTCAGGATGGACAAGGCTCTGGGAGATCTGATCTGATGGAGGGTGTCCATGCTCACTGCGGGGGGGGGGGGGGGTTGGACTAGATGACCTTTGGTGGTTCCTTCCAATCCAAACCATTCTACGAGTCTGTCACTTAGCACAATGGACATTCTGGTCTGTGACAAGGTCTGTTCACTGCTGTAACAGAAATGCTGTTGCAGGGAATGTATTGGGGAGGCAAGTGTGGCTGGGCAGTGGGTACTTACTGTAATTGGTGATTGCTAGGGAGGGTATTTCTGTGCCAAACGTTCCCTAGGAAGGAGATTGATGTGATGCATATGTAGAGATTGCTAAAATACAATTCTGCTCAGTGCAGCCTCATCTGTAAATTGCCACTGCTTTTGGTGGAAGCATTTGTGAGAATCTACAGAGAGTGATAACAGATTCAATTAAATTATTACATTTCTGGTGTACAGATTAACAGGGCAGGAAGAAACTTCGATTGTGGTTCCAATTTCATCCCATCTTCTTAATTGTATGTGCAGTAACACCACACCTTGACATTTGCAAAGTGGCATCAGATCACCCTGAGTTTGAAATGTGATTCCTAGCCCATGATTATGTAAAATTAAACTGCTGCATAAGTACACTGGGAATTTGACAGGACAACCCCTGCATGAAGAGACAAATAATTAACAACCTGATGAGTGCTTTCTAGTTTATTAAAAAAAAAAAACCTACGTAGGAGTAAGAAAGATTATTGTGTAGTCAGACATTTGGGTTTGTGGAGCCTATTTCTAGGTCCTGTTTTGAGTATCTCCGTCAGCTGCATGGTAACAGACTTAACAAAAAGATATACTATAAATCACTCTGGGTGTTAGAGCTGACAGCTGTAAATAAATACAGCTGACAGCTCAAATAGCTGTTCCATTGACAGTATGTGGTCTAAATGTGCTAACAAATGTGTAGACTCAGCAGTTTGGAAGTCGTTTAGCAAATAAATTACAAAATAGTGCTGCGATCCAGCAAAAAGCACAATGCCTCTGTATCCCTGGTCTGCACGCTTTGTTGGTGCTGGAGCAGGCCTTGGGAGCGCTGTGTGAGCACACAGCCCTGCAGCCTAACTCAGGGGTCCTGCTAAGGCTATCGGTCATCTCCCTGATTTCTCCTCGGTGTGATGTCAAGAAACGTGAGCAATGATCTGAGTGTCGTGGTGAGTAGAGATGGTTTAATAATAGATGTATTTGCTTTGCAGAATCAGAGATTTCATAAAGGAAGGGGTAGTGACTTTACACTGGCTTGGATTACGAGTAAGCATAAAAAGTTGCTGAATAGCAGTCAAAACTAATGCAAAACTTCAGGTATTTACATGCTTTGACTCATTTAGACTATTTAACAGGAATATCTAGGCTGTAGTTAGTAGCCCAGATCTGTAGTACATGTGAAAGAAAAACTGGCAAAAGAGCTTGAGGAAAGGGCTAGACAGTTTAGAAGATGTTAGCTTTGAAGATGATTTATAGTAACACATTAGTAATTTCCCTACTGATCACAGTAAGAAATGAGACAGAGAATTACATGAAGAATTATGCCATAGTCTGACATATTTAAGGCATGGTGTTCTTGTGCTTAGAGGTTGAATGAAGCCACTGTTTGCTCTTTTATATTTTAACTATTCAGAGACAGGGTAACATGGCACAAGACATTATGGGGTAAATGAAATGGAACTCTGGAGCCATGTCTTTTGCTGGAATCAGAAACACTGTTTTCTAATAATGTATTTTTATTGTTGCTGTGCCTAGTGAATAATTTGAGTACATAATGGACAAGTGGTAATTCTGGTAACTAGTGAGAACTTGCATTGCAGTTGGTAAGTGTGAGTGACAGTAGTGGCTGATTTTTGAATGCTGCCTCTCACATCAAATCTTTTCATGAAATATAGTTCTAGAAAGTGGCTGCTCATTCCCTTCAGTCAGCCTCCACATCCATGTGTTAAATGGTAGTTAAATAAGGTCTTTAGTTATTTTACCTTCCTTGTAGGTCAATAAAGCCCTACCCAGGAGTTTTCTCAACTACAAGTGCTTACTTGACACTGGAATTCTGTGTGTCTCTAGAAGGAAGCCTTTTGGTTTAGGCCACAGAGCAGACAGGTATCTTTGCCAGTCAATAAATCCACTTTGATTGTCACTGTCACATGTTTTGCAAGTCTGTTCAAAACTTTGATCTGGCATTTCAAGGATTCCAGGGAATGGATAAGTTGTTTTATCTTTAAAATTTGGTTTCTTTCACTTCAGAAATCCTGAAAGCCAACAGGTTTTCCTTCATTTCAGACTTCTCCCATAGAGAACAACAGTCTGCTGGAGTAACCCTAACTGTTAGGGTTTTCAAAGGTACTTTTATCCTGAAGGAAAAAGATGGAAAGAGTCCTTTAACTGCAGTACTTTGGGTGTTGGAGAGATCTCAGAATATCTCAAGTAGAGTAAGTGGGTTGTATTTTTTTCTGCTTGGTGCTTTAGTGCACAACTTGTACGTAGTAATATGCTATAAACAAACAATTGAGACATGTTTTGAACAAGATTTTTCTGAAGCCTTTACATACAAACTAATGAAAAGCATCTGTGGCAGGCCAAGAAGTGCTGCCCCAGTCTTTTTGTCCCTTGACTCTTGACTGGGCCTTAGTACCTTTTGTAGTTCAGATGTTTTACAGGAGCTTTTTACACAGAGCAGACAGATGTGGTGTGTACTTCCTGAGAAATGGACAAAGTTCTGCTTTCAGCTATTCAGATCTGTTATGGGACAGGGCACTGCACCACCTCTGTCCACCTCTGTCCAGTGACCTGCTCCAGCAATGTGTTGCATCTTAGTGGAGGATAACAGAATTTGTACTTTGCCTGGGTCCATACTGCAAAGGCTGAAGCTTTGATGGGAGCTAGAGTTCAGTGTGCAAGAGCAGCTGGAAAGTTCTGTATTTTACATGCATTTACCTGCCTGGTGTCAAGGTCAGGACACTTAATTGTCAGTGAAATGGAGAGCTATTTGTTTGTTACTTACATATGAACTCTTCTGTCATCAGACTATTTTCATTGCCAAGAACACACTTTATTTCTTGTGAATATCTTATGACATCCATCTTACACAATCAGAATCTCCATGGGGCAGATCCTCAGCATGTGTAAATCTGAGTAGTTCTGTTTAAGTCACAGATACTCTAGGGATCTGTTCCAGGTGAGCATATTTGAACATGTTAAGAAATACTACAATAAGACAATGTGTGTGTGTGTGTGTTTTGTTTTCCTAGTCAGTTTGTATTCTGCACAATAAAAGGGGGAAAAAATTATGACAACATTAAATTCTCACATATGCTGAGTGTACCAGTTTATGAACAACTTGGATGCCAGATTAAGCTGCTTGAAAACACTTTGAAATGGGACAAAAATACTGTTTTCAATCATCAAGTGTGAGGCATTGTGCATTAATGTAAAAGGCAGTAGGTATTTCTTGTCTGGCTCTCCAGTACTTGGCTCCCAGAAGAGTAGATAGTTGCAGAGAAGACACAGAGATGAGTATTCAGGAGTGAATCACTCTAGAATTTGCGTTAGAGCAGCAGACATTAGGGTGAATGGCACTCCATTAGCTCTTCTTCACACTGAGTAATGGAGGATTTTTATGTATTTAACTGCTTTTGATTTGATAATAAATATGTTTGAGGCCAACAGGAAATTTTCAATTGCTGTTTTATTAGATTTGAAAAATGCAGGCTGGGAGAGAGAAAAGCACCAAGGTTATCAGAGCATTAGCTGTCTGGGTTCTGTGACTTTGTCGCTCTGGAAGGCAGGTAGCCCTTCTCACAAGTGCATTCAGATTCTTTAGGCTTCTTCCCTAGTAGTAAGTGATTTCTCATGAACAATTCAGCTCCCATTTTGGTGGTTTTCTGCAGTTACCAGTGTACATAGAGGCTTTTGAAAAGGAAAAAAAAAAAAAGGCACTTAATTTGGGATGTAGTCATTTGCAGCCCAGGAATAAATACATTGAAACTGCAGCGACTAAACCTTTGCTGAAAAGGCTTCTCTTGCGTTTGAGTGACTTCCTACAAGCTGCCTGCGTGTGAGCTGCAGGATACAGCACTTGTTAATGCTGAGAAAACTAGATAGAGAAATACTCCACCAGACCACCAGACTCTCTTTTCTAATGACTGAATTGTTTGTTCATAAAAAGACATTTCTTCAGCCCCCCCAGATGTGGATGCTTTTGTGAAGGACATTTCTAATATGACAGATATAGCCTAGAAGTACCAGGTAGAGTACATTAGATCGTTCTCAACATGCATTTCTGCAAATTCTTCCACCACTTAGTCCTCCCTATTGAGAAAAGTAGAAATACTACCAAGAAGATACTTTCGTTGTTGTTTCCCCTCTGCTTTTTAAGGCCTCACAGCTATTGGAAACCTCAAGTCCACAAAGGCTTTCCTTTTAATTCTTTCTGCACCAAAGCATGTGGGGTTTATGTTCTTCTTCTTGTAACTGGCTGATTTAAAAAGAGCAGTTGGAAACCGGAGCAATCTCATGCAGAAACCACTTAAGCAAAATTACATGACAGCTTTTCACTTGATGGTCGCTGAGGGATTTTATCCTCACCTACTTCACAACTATATCTGAGCTTTGACAAAGACCTGAGTGTTTTAAGAACTTCAAGCTTAAGCCAGACAGCCTTTTGTAAATGAAACTCACACTGGTTTCAAAAGCTGTTCATATATGAAGGCCTGATAAGATCAAGATCTTGAAGGGATGAACAGTTTCAGTTTAGGAGTCAGAAAACCAGACACAAGCTACAGTATATGAATCATTTTTATTGGATATTTTTAGGGGAAGTGTCTGCTAAAATAGAGTTAGAACATAGTCAATGGTCCACACAATGAAAAAAAAGAATCACCAATCACTGTTTCATTATGTTGCTAAGGCAATGAACAAATAACAGACACTGTCAAGATAATTTCAAGGTTTTGGAGTGTCTCATGCAGATTCATCCCACTTCTGTCTTGCTTGGTCCTCTTGAACCTCTAAGACTGCACCAGTTCTTGGAATTCTGTGAAAGAGAAGAAAATATTTATAGCAGAAGCATTGAAGGATTAGAAGCATGTGTGGTTTATTAGAAATGTTGTCTAAACTTCCCCCTTTAAACTACAGACAGAAAGACAATGATTCACTGACATTTACAAGGAATAGGAGAATGCTCAGGGCAGTTTGATCCTTCTCTCTGGGTAATACTGATCTTAGATAAAAATAATGGAGTGGCTAAGATGAAATTTGAGTAAGTAGTTAAGAACTTACAGAATTAAAATTGCCTCCATATGTCTTATTAGCTGTTTGTAGTAGTGTGGATTGCACAAAAGCCAAAACCATTATGCAGTTCCACGTGGTGTGTTATTGAAGCACTGTGTTGTACAACAAGATACTGTCGTTTGGAAGATCTGGTAAATGTTTGGCTCCTGTGAGTTTAGAGTATCTGATCCATCCTGTCTCTGAACAACTATATTAGTATAGAGATTGCTTCATAAATCATGTGTGTTTATTCTGGCACATTTCCTAAGGAACTGGCTTTAATTCCTTCCAAAGAAAAAAACAACCAGAAGAGTTCTGTCCTCCTAGCGCAGTGAGCTGGGGAATCTGCACACCAGCACATTCCCTGCATGCTATTCCCTAAGCCCCTTTCATGCTCATCTAGGCAGCTTGCTTCTCTCATGGGACAAGTTGCCATTGGCTGCAGCCTTTTATGTGTGTGCTGCCCGTTCAAAATGGGACACAGAAATATGGGATGATGAGATCAGGAGGTTTCTGCGCTGAGCAGCTATTAAATCACGACATTTCCGCGGGGTGAGTGCAATATGCTGCTTCCTAAAGCAGCTGCTTCTTCCTGTCTGATCCTTAACCTGCCACTGAAGACAAATAGCGCAGAGCCTGTTGTGGGATCTCGTGTGGGGGTAGTGGCACTTGATCATTCTGTTCTGTTTATTGTGCAAAGCAAATATTGAACTATAATGTTAGCTCTTGCACAGGATGAATGATTTCACTGACTGGCAGAATTTCTGTTGAGACATGACTGCTGTTGAGAGCCACTGTATGTGCTATTCATTCTCCTGTGGAGAGCCGATTCTTTTGTCCTTGATTTTACAGTTGTTTGTTACAAGTGATGCTAGTGCTTACATCTGTGGAAGTGGAAGGAGAAATAAGGGGCAGTTCCTTTCAAAATAACTGGAAATCTGTGAGTGAATGGCATTGAGAAAGTCCCTTAGGGCAGCCTAGGTGGGGTTACTGACTTTCATGTGCAGAAGGAATTGCAGGGAGGAACCTGTAAGATCAGGGACTGTTCCTGCCCATAAGTAGATTGTCACTGCAAGGGTTTCTGAGTAGGCATTAATGTACTATCAACATAAAAGAGAATCACACATCATCACAACTCATCCTGAGGAGTCTTATTCTTTATATAAATATAAATAAGTTTATACCTTCAGCCCCAATTTTACCATCCCCATCATGATCTGCAGCTGCCAGGAAGGTCTTGGTTTCTGAGGTGGTTAACACTCTAGCTCCACACTCAAACCTCTGAAGGAAATACCTAGGAAGAAAGCAACCGTGATTATGATTTTCACAGATCATTATTATTTTATGCTGATAGCTATCCATAAACAAACAATTACCACAATGGCCAAGTCCTTGAAACACTGCTTCATTTGACAAGCTAAATCTTAGTCACACACATTTCTGCTTTTAAAGTTCAGCCCCAATCCAACTGGTTCTGTCCACTACTGAAATCCAGCCCCAGGGAGTTATTTGTCCCATACTAAGCATTAAAGGCAGGCATTTACTAAATGTTTTTCTCTGTAGGGATTATCTGCTTAAATACACCTTTCACTGTCTGCTGAAAGTTTTTGTTAGTGTTTAGCATAACTTGTGCTCACATTTACAGAACAGTACTGGAAAGGAAAAAAAATGCTGGTGTTTGGACAGCCTCTAAATAGTTAACAAAGTCCTTACTTGAGCTCATCTTCCTCAATAAAGCCACTCTGATCATTGTCGAGAATCCGGAAGATCTCCTTGATCTGGCTGCTACTCTTTTTAGACATCCCACTGATCTGAAAGAATTTTTTGGGACTAAAGGAATCTGGAGCTGAAAATAAATTAATAAATAAATTAACCCCAGACCACTGCTTTCACTGTTGCTAAGTGGTCTGAGGACGTTGCTTTGTTACATTTGAATTGTTCTAAACATGAATGATAGATAAAGCCTGTCAGAGATACTGCACCGTGTGTACCCTCCTAAACATACAACAAGATAATCATATGGGGATAAGTTACAAACTGGCAGTATAAACCAGCCATGAACAAATGCACTGTGACAGCTAAGTAAAGAGATTACAGAAATCTGTTCACAGTATGTGCTTGTTCAGTATTCCTTTGGAAGGGAGTTAAAGTTGCCATGTGTTACACAAAACAAGTTTGAGAGTTTTAATTGTTTTCTCACCTTGGCAGTCCCTCAGAGCAGCAGCAATATCAGAAGGGCTTAGAATGTCTGTAAGGCTCATTTTATACCTGTGCAAAATAGCATATTGCAAACAGATTTGTGAAATGCAAATGCATCTTACAACAGATTGATTTTGCGGTGTTCTGAAGCACGCTATATGGTAACGAAGACTTCTGAGGGTAGATGAACCTAATTGATCAAACCAACATCACTGCTATTCCTGAACTAGTTAGAAGATTTAGTACATCACTTCCTTAAAATCAGCAGTGCTGAAATAGTAGGTCTTAGTGAGACAGATGACATAAATCATATTGTGAGTTCATGGTCATTTTCTTTTTATCATTTACCTGCATAGTATTTAAGTACAGCACATTTAAAAACTTTATGTAACTCTTAATCTAATAACTCTATGTAAACTGTTAATCTAATAACTCTATGTAAAATCTTAATCTAATAACTCTATGTTACTGTTCATCTAATAATTAGTCTTACTGGAATGCATGGCCTCTGGCAATACAAATAACAGTATATGCAGTGGAAAAAAGGTCAAGAAGGTTTGCTGCTGTTTTCTCCCCCGACAGTTCTGAAGAATGAAAAGAAAGCTGATACTTATCTATAGAAGGTCCATCCACATGTAATTCCAGCAATTAAAAAGCCTTAGAACAATGGTTATTGTACTTACTATGGGTGCAGCTCTGCACAGTAAATTCATTTAATTAATCTCAAGTCAGCTGCTCACCTTTATAGTTTTCTGAGCTAGGTAAAGGAAAAATAGCTGAGGAGACAGCAGGCAAAATAGTAATGTTGGCTCTGGCTTGCTACTCTGGCTTATAAAGGATTCAAAAGGTGACAATAACCACTACTTAGGTTACTGTTTCATGGATCAGATGTTTGATTTGAGACCTAGCTCAAATTTCTTCCTTAACTAATTAAACTTTTCTTTCTATTTATATCCTAAGATAATATAGACAAGAAGAACAGGGGTTTTTAATAAATCCACTTGTGCTTAATTTAAGTACAATTCTGCCATCAAAATGCAGCTTTTCAATCTCCAAGTATGTTAAAGGTTTTCAGTTGCATCTTGTAAGTTGCTCACTGGAAGATGACTCCAGCAGCCAAATCCTGCTCAAAAGAAACTAGTTGGTTTCCCTGAGTCTGTTGATCCTTTGGAATGTATAACGGAAGATGGAGATGAAAGATCAGAGGTGACAATGTGTCATTCTGACAAAGACAGCTTGTCACTAGGATAGAGGCAGGCATGCTATAATTTGGGGTGATCTTTCTACAGTAGGCTTAATTTCCTATTTCCTGACCATTTTCTAAATTACTGTGATGTCCTTTATCAGAGGTAGAACAGAAGCCAATGCCTTGAGTGACAGCAAAACTCTGACACTGGGGGAATCCGAGTAAACTAATTTTGTCTGCATTTCTTGGAAGATTATGGACAATCAGATGGCCTACTTAATAATCTGCTTTGAAAACTCTAAATCACATTAAATCTATAATAGACTTGAAATTGTAGGAATCCAAGTTTGTTAGTGTGGAGCCAGATTTACAACACACTTTACAACACACTCTTACAGTCAGTTTCCTTCATAAGAACTTAAAATAAGCTATAAAAGGTGGGACTTTATTACATATTTCAAGAGCATTGATTTTGGGGGAACAAAAAAACTTAAGGAAATTGGGAACAACAGATAACAAAGTTTCCCTTCTCAAACACATTATTTTTTTCCTTTAAGGGGATCTGTATGGATGAAATTGCAGCATGAAAACAAGTAAAGCATGCATGTATTTTGGAGTTTATTGTGGAACAGTCTATTATCATAGTATCATAGTATCAGTCAGGGTTGGTATTATGGTATTAAAAGTTATGCTCTCCTAACACATCATCATTGTTTGAGTTTTTAATGGGTGGCACTAGCATGGCATGCTGAACAAGTACCATGTGTTACAGTAGCAAAAGTTACAAATGGTGCTGTGGAGTGGAGTAGAGTAGTAATGTGTCTAAGCCTTGGTGTAAGTTAATGGACTACAGTGGGTTTACTGCTGATTGGTTTAATGACAGTGAGAAAAATATCAAGCATAGCAGTTGTTCCACAGCACCTTTGTCTGAATTGGGGTAGAGAAAGCAAGGTTTAAGTAACACAAAGTCGCAGACATCGTTTAGTGACACTTCAGCCTATTTTGCTGTTTTGTTTGTGTGCAAAAGAAAGTGACATAAATCACAAATAACCAGACTTGCTTTTAATCCCCAGTATCAGATGTCTAGTAGTGAAAGTATGCTCTCTTCTGTTTCTTTCAGTAGGAATACTGTTTAGTCATCTGGAAAATAGCATTTTCTATTATGCCTAAGAACCATGGGCTGTTGTAAATTAGTGTTGTCTGACTAAAACAACTTGAGCTATGCTGAAGTGAAGATGTGATCTCAGGTCTTTTGGTGTTTCAGGCTTGTTTTTTCTTCTTAGTTCAGTACTGTATGTACATGTTGATTTCTGTCTGAGATTTGTGTGATATTTTGATCTACCAGACAGCGGCTGTGGGAGTGAAGAGCATGCTGTGCTTTCTGCAGGATCATTTTGAAATAATGCTCATCCTTCTTGCACTCTGTTGTGAATTTTTGTCCCTAATGATCATCTTGAGTTGAACTTGACATTTTTACTGCCAAGGTGTTTCTAGTTTTGGTTGTTTTCACCTCTCTGATGATGCCATAGATGTTTACAGTAGGCTTCCTTTATTTCTGCTTGCACTGCACACCGCCCATTGAGCTGCTTGTTTTGTTCAGATTTTTGACTTGTCATACAACAGTAATAATGAGAAGGAGGAAATGGAAGTAGAGGAACACAATGAGAAGAAGATGAACCTGTAATAATCAAGCTCAAAATATGTCTGCAACTAATTCAGGGATTATGTTAAAATATTAGCAATCAATGCTCAAAGAATGGCATCTGGTTACCTCATGCACTCTGCCACGGTGCACAGGATGCTGACCTGTTTTTAAATGTATTCAACAGTAGCAAAAGAGCCAGAACTAATATTGTATCAAAATATCATCTCAAATAAAAGTGAGATAACTGCTGCAATAAGTTCACTATTACTGCTTACAAAGGGATCTTTAAATGTTTGAAATTCAACCCTGACAACAAAAGTGATGCTAATCTTGGCCGAAGGATGGTTGACAAAAGCCTAAAAGAGCTGAATTTCAGAATCTAGTTGATGTCACTGTATATTGATACAGGTAGGAATCTAGGGTTACTGGGGTTTTATTTATTTATTAATGACACTTCATCTGAAGTACAGGTTTCTCTCCACTACAATTAGAATGACATAATCAGGGGTGTGTATATGATATAAAGGAATGCTTACATTAAAGAATCTATTTTTACAGCTAAATTATCTGCCTGTTTTCATTACTTCTGGGGTATGCTTTAGCTTGGGTAATTGTAATCACTGGAGGGGTTCAAAACCTGAGATCTGTAAAATAAATCTTCTAAAAGATATTACACAAGAAATTTAATGGTATAAAGAAAATACCTAATAATTCAACCAAAACAACAGCTGCTAGAGAATGGGCAGTTAACAACAGTGCCAGATCTGGTACAGAATCTGAGTATTGCACAGCTTCCATTCCTATTCCACAGCTCCTATTCCTATGAAATACCAATAAAAAAACATTTTTGTCTGTTTGTTTATTTGGTTTGGTTTTGTTTTTTTTCTCTACTGTGGATGCCTGGAATTGTTATTGGGTTGTTCATCTAAAGATATATGTACTTGTCTAACTTCTCAGGTTTTCCTCCAAGATGTCTTTATGTGCAGTATATACAGGAATGTGAAATACTTTTTTTCATTGCTTTTTTTGTTTGTTTTGTTTTGTTCTGTTCTGTTTCAGACCTCCAGGTGTAGTTCTGAGAAATGCAGAGCATTCACCTTGATAATGGATTCTTTCTAGGAATCTAACCATGTGAAGCAACTGTTTCCAAATAAGTACTGTTCACTTCTCTAATAAGCAGAGCAAGGTTGTGTTTTGCTAAGTCATCGACAGGTTGTGGACTAGTCTTTCATTCTTTGTGTTCTGTTTGTTCTGCAGTACAGAGTTAATTAGCAGTGGCAATCAGCTAAAGACATGTCTTTAAGCAGATGCAGAAGAAACATCAGCAGCTGTCTCAGGTGCGATCAGAGGAGAGGTGTTAACCTGAGACCAGCTACAATAAAGAGATGCTGTGGCAGCTGTTCCGAAACCCACACAACTGCCTCACTCAGCCCTCAGTTGCTTTAGGGCCAGAACAATTGTATCACAATCCTGGATAACAGATTCTGTCATTGTAATGGCTTTGGAAGTAACTAAAATATAGAATCATAGAATGGTTTGGTTTGGAAGGGATCTCTAAAGGTCATCCAGTCCAACTATGCAAATAGATACTTACTAACTATGTGGTTGATCGTTAATGTTGATGTCTCAGTGGTGATAGCAGGGAATCTTAGTGTGAATATAGCTATACCACTGAAAAGGGTCTGTACAACAAAATGAATTATATCCTGCCTCTGCAAGTTGCCTCTTCAGGAACATTCTTCAACCATATAGAAATAATTACAGAATCCAAGCTGAATGGCTGCTGGGACCACAGTCTTTTACCATAGTTAACAGAGAAGTTTAAGAACATGGTTTACTTTTAGAGATTTTGCATTATTGCAATGAGGGATGAAATCCAGGCCTTGAAAGCCTCTGTGACAAAGCTTTCTTTCCATGCAGAAAGTAGAGGATGCTACCCATAGCACTGAGCTGCAGAATCAAAAGTTCAAGATACATCCTGCAGCACTGTGGGTCTGGAGCTAAAGGAAGACAGGTATGTCTCTCACATTAGGAGAAACATCTTTTGTACTTTCCTCCATTTAAATGATGTCCTTACCATTCTGTGTTAATGAGATTGATCTCTATTTGAAAATGATAGCAGAATAGACTAACATAACTGATACATAGTGTAAGTAATTTATAGAGATTGGTCTGATCAGAACATTGTTTTCCACTTAAAAAGCTGTCCTGGAAGACGTCTGCTAGCAGTTGGTATGCTGTGTGTTTGTCTTTAAATGCACCTGACAGTGCTCAGTAACATGATTTTCTCTCTCTGACCCTTAATGCAATTGTCTTAAGATGTTTCTGTTGGGTCTCAGCATTAGAGGCAGTGTCAGATGGAGTGTTCTTTGAAAGTCAAATCCTTCAGGTTTTCTGTGTGTTTGAGGAATAACTGCGCCCCAAGATTGGAGGCTGTGAAATGGGCGCTGCCTTTTGTGGGATGTAAAAGATATGTACAGTGTTACTACAGTGTTACCAGAGGCTTTTTGCACATGGCTGTATTTCACTGGCTAAGAAGCCATGGTAAAATAAAGCAATTAGCACTGAAGTGGTTCCAACTATTTCTGTATTTGCTGCCTGTCTCATTGATGTCAGTGGGATTTCTGCCATTCATTTCAGCAGTAGGAGGATGTATAAACCTCAGCAAAGTATGAAGTAAAAATGCCCTATATTTAGAGTTAACCTTATAAGTAAACATCAAAACTCACTTGTTTAAACAGAAATGGCCTTCTAAGAGAAGGAGGAGCAGATGTCTAGATTCAGAGAAGTGCTTGAAACATACATAAAGCATGTGACAAAACTCTGTTAACAAAAGGCAGCCACAAAATTAGGGACCCTGGTGGAGAGGGTTGGATAGGATAATTTGCAGAATAATGCCATGATTTCAGACCTCTAGATTTATGATTCCAGCAGAGTTATTTTTCACTTTAAGGGAGCTGTGTGGGAACGTATGATTATGGTCATGCAGCAGCCTTTCCAGCTGTGGCCTTACAGGCACAATTTTAAGAGCTTTCTTAATGCACATTATAAGCAGTCACAGAATTTTCACAATACCTGACAGCCTATGTGAGTGAGAGAGAGGAAAAGGAGGAGAGTGTGTTCCTATAAACAGAAAGCAGCATTTTCTGCACCAATATGTTTAATGGCAATACTGAATGAAGGAAAGGTCTAAAAGTGTCGGTAGTCACAGGCTCTTCTTAACTTTCTGGAGTGATCACTGAAGCTGATACCAGACTTGCCTTGTCATTAATTTTTTACTATTCTTAATGGAATGGTAAGTGGTGAAATTGTCTTAGATTTGTAGACCTAGCAGGCTAATTGGTGTGGAAGTAAGTGTGGTTAAATAAAGGAGCTGCCTGCTAACTCCAAAGTTATCTGAGCTGTCTGTGCCTTTCACTCTCATTATCCATTAATATTGGTATGATGCTTGAGGATCTTCATGTGACCCATATTACATGGTGATATAAAACATAGTATCAGCTGAGATATACAGCATTTTATGGCAGCCATGAGAGCTTTCAGCCCTGCAGTCAGACTGCAGTTACTAATGCCTCGGAATTTTGTTTGTTGCCCTCCTGAAATGACATCAAATTCATAAATGTGAAATTGTTTGATGAATAATTATTTTATCACTGTTGAGAAAAAAATCTACAATATTAGGGCCTGATTTAGTCAACAGAGTCAGTGGAAAGATATTTTTGGCAAATAGGACATCCATGCAAAACAACCTGCAGTTGTGCTAACAGTTAATGCTCCAGACATTTACCTTGCAAGAACTCATTTTAGCATAAATAATGTTGATTAAAGGGTACCCAATCTCTGTTCTGACTCTCTGTGTACAGACTTTCAAGTCTCACACTGACAGAGAGGGGAAATCTTGGCTCCTGACTCCTACCCTTGTGCAGGTAGACCCATGTCTTGCTCTTTTCTATCTCTGTGCCATGGTATGCAACAGCTGGTGTGCTGGATATTTAATGCCTGATGGATGGCACTAAAGGGCATCCAGTGTGTGAAGTGAATCCAACAGAAGTATTTATTCCCCTGCTGCAAACAAGCATCACAGACATTTTCTGAGACCTCCATCCTGTTCCCAAGATCTGAGGCATAGGGTCCCCTCCTTTGGAAAACAAAATGTTAGCATTCTGTGTTCAGAGATTATTTAATGTGGCAAAACGGAGTCGTCAGCAGAAGTGGACAGATGGGTGGGTTGCTAGAAGTGTTCTGACTTGAATTAGCTCCAGCAGCTAGAAGAGTTTAACTTTGTGTAAGTGGAACGCTAGTGCCATCAGGTGGGCAGGAAGCTGCGTGAGCCTTTGCAGAGTTTTGAATGTGTTAGTAGTAATCCAGGTTCATCTTGGATACACTGGATCTTATTAGTGCTAGGTCCTGCTAATTCATTAGTGTCTGAAACATAATCAGCTGCATCAAAACGTATGCAACATTAAATACAACTCTTGATTAAATACCACTGCTACCAGTTACCATAAACAGGTTTTACCCCTGTACATTTTATTAATGCTGTTTTTTTGACACAGGTGCTATCTGTTTATGCAAATATTGGAAATAAATGGCCCGGAGAGATGCTTTGAATTTTCCCTTAATATTTTTATTAGTGACTTCAATGCCCAAAATTCAGCTGAGCAGAGCGGGTTCCACTTCAGTCTCCCAGTGTTATAGACCTTCTGCTTAAAGCACTGGGGAACATGAGTGAAGTATTACTGCACTACTTCAAATGTTTTCCAGCAATAGGAAGTTAATTGACAGCAATTGTCCATGACCTTGCAGGGTACAAAATGAGTAAGTGAATAGTAAGCTGTTTATGGCACAGATATCTTCGTCTTTATCTTGACTGCTTGTTAAGATTTGACCAGAGCTTGAAACTCTGAAAAAGAAATAAGAGGATGATAAAATGGGACCACATTTTGTAAGTGCACAGTCAAAAAAAAGTAATTCATTTTTAGAGTTAAAATGGGAAACTAATGGTAATTCCTCTGATTATGGTTCCTTAAATCTAGCACACTGTATAGATGCAAAGGAATTGTTGCATTTGCCACATTGTACCACAGTTCAACAGTAAAAAGCAGTGAAATGATATACTGAGGTCTTATAAATATGTCAATTTAGATTCCAGTCCTGAAAAATATCTCTGTAGATGAAGAAAAGGACTGACCACCTATAGCTGAGGGCAGAATATAGTCTGTCTCCTTTGTTAGAGCCTCTCTATAATACAAAACAGATCTGAGCGCCTCAGAATCAGATCCATAATATGCAGTGTATGAAGCAGGGCACCTGCCTGGAGTCTCAAAGGCAGCTATTCCTCTGTTTAATAAAGGCAGTCTTACCTTCCACTCCAATTTTACCATCTCCATCACTATCACCTGCTTGCAGGAATGCCTTGGTCTCACTGTCAGTCAAAACTCTGGCACTGGCTGAGAAATTCTGCAGGAAATATCTGTTAAAGGTGAGAAGACAAAGGAGTGAGGTACTCAGTACTGAAAGCATTCAGAGTTTGTTATTGGTAATAGCTGCAAAATTCCGAGCTTGATTCGATTCTTGAGACTATTTCAAAAGCTCTTTGTGTAAGAATAAGAGTAAGAAAGTAAGAGGAAGTTACATCACAACATAAAGAATTCCTTGGTGCTATTTTGGTCTCATTGGATTAAAAAGGCAAAATTAAAACTGACTCCATAGGGGCAGGATTTGTCTTTCCTCCTCTTTTATCATCTTTCTTTTCTCCCAACATGTAGACTTAAGAATGGCAAGAATTTTTCTAACCTTACTTTGTAACTTCAAAGTCAGATGAATATGATCTGGAAGATAAAATTCATGTGACAGAAGGAAAGATGAGAGCAAAGCAGCCCTTTGAATTCAGTCTAGTAAAAAAATCTTGCAATAATAAAAAGCAAACTCTAGCAGAAGTTCTATTTCTGTCTTCACAGTCTGTCAGTTACCCCTAGATGAAACAAGTGCTATCAGAGTGTTCTCTTGTTGTGATCCAGTATTCCCTTCATTACATGTCTTGCAGCTCCTTCAGCACAAGCACAGGCATGCACATGTGCACACACACACAGACACACACAGACACACACACAATTGTCTCTCATCCAAGGAGAGAGCTGGAAATGGAGGAATTCTCATCTTATCCTGCATGTTCAAACAGTAAAACACAAACCTGTGGGTAACTCACTTTTTTATTTACTTACTTCAGTTCTTCTTCCTCAATAAAGCCACTCTTGTCTTGGTCAAGAATTTCAAAGACTTTAGCGAGTTGGTCTTTGGACTTGGAGTTGAGACCCACTTTGATGAAAAAGGTTTTGTAATCGAATGAGTCGGCAGCTGAAATACGCAGAAGAGATGAAGAAAAGTAGGTCAAGATCTGGACCACCACCACCCCCCCAAGAAAAAGCTATTTGGTCAAAAAGCAGCAAACTATTCTGCAGTATGGTGAGGGTTAATGCAAACCCTAATCAACAAGCCTGTATTTTTGTGACCTTATTTCAGCTTAATGGGAGTTTTTCATCAGTGATCTCTCAGATGAAGATAAATATTGACTGTGGTGTTCACCATGCGAGAACAGATACTTGTAAATAGATGTTTCACTGAAACAAATTAATGGAGTTTGAGGATAAGACCCAGGACTTCAGCCTCTGGATTTTATCATACTTAAAATTGCTACAAAGTGGAAGTGATAATGGGTGTTTGTGCCTTGTCTGGCAAAGATCTTGCATTTCTTCCTTTACTTTGCATTCTTTTCCCCCCCCCTTTCTTTTTGTAAAGCAATTAAAGCTCTAATTGTAAAACAAACGTCACAAGAACATCTTACCATGTATCCTGGAGAGGGAATCAACATTGTGCTGCCTAGTTCATCCATTCAGCCTTTTTTGTTTCCATTGGAAATTGGAATGTTGGGGTAGTGAGGGCAAAAGAAACAAAAAGCTACATTTAAAACATAAATGTTACCTTGGCAGCTCTGTAGGCCGGCAGCAACTTCAGCCTCCGTCAGGATGCCAGAAAGAGCCATGTCAAAGCTACTGTGAAATCAAAAATAATACTGGGGATGGTTCATGCTGATCTTGCTCTGTCAGCCTTTGCTGCTGCCCCAAGAGGACAACCAGGTTTGATAAGCGGGGCAGTTGCAATCTAGGTATCAGGGCAAACCAGGGTAGCGGCCCTGCAGGAACTAACTGTTCTCTCCATTAGTTCATACACATGTAGTGCATCTGGCTTGCTGTTATGCCTAGTTAAGTCTTCAGGTGCACAAGTTGAGGACAAACCCAAACATATTTCTAGAACTGCACAGCATTTGGGTTCTGTGGTTATTTCCATGCTGTGTTTGTGTCAATTATGGGGATGTCTTCAAAAGCTCCAGAGGGAAGATTGAACTCACCTTGCCACTTAGTTTTCCCCAAGCCAAGAAATGTAAGGTGAAAGGTCTGCAGAGTCCTCTTGACTGAATTCTTCTTCACATGGCAGAGATAATGACTTATATAGACCTTAGTTAAGTCCTCTGAACCTTTTACAGAAGTCCTAGAGCCATGTGATGGCTCAAATACCCCAGGGGATAAGTTACTGTGGCTGACAAGACCTGCTAGCTAATCAGATTGATATTTATATCCCAAAGGAATATGCATGGTAGTTTAGACAATATATAAGCTCTAGTGCCATGCAAAGCAGATCCTCTCAACTTTCTCTCAGTTTTTAGTCTAGTGAATGGTTTTTGATCTGTGAATGAAAAAAAATAACACATTTCCTTTTATTGCTTACTGATAGCAACAGATGGACATATTCGTGGTAGACTTTGACTTTTAAGGGCCTAGTCCTGATAGGAATTACCCCTGAGATATCAATCCTGCAATTAGGCTAACAGTCTTCAAATAGTGCTAATACTGATATATGTTCATAAGAGATATATCTGACCTCACAGATAAAACTCCTCATTTGAAATCAGCTCAAAGTCTTTTTGATAAACTTGTACATAAACTTGGGTTCCCCAGTTACTGAAATACCTATTTTAGTCTATTATTGAAGACATTTTTTCTGTATTAATTGCATGGTGAACATTTTAAATTATCCTAATAAGTGTATCCACTTACAGATTGAAGGTTGTCAGTGGCTCAGCAGCACAGACGAGTATGCATTAATTAATGGTAGTAAGGAGTGAAGCTGAGTAGTGACATCTGTGATACTTGGTTCTTTATTTCTGTACTGACAAAATAAACTCCTGTAGGAATTCAAACAGTAACTAAGCTCAAGCTGCACTCCTCCACTTGGCTTTCTTGTGAAATCCCATTGAATATTAGCAGCCTCAGGAACGGGTGAAATTAGCCAATGGTGCAAAATGCCATTGGGAGAGCATTTCACAGCCATACATACAGAAACATGCAGGGAGTGTCAGTGTAGAGTTAAATAATAGTTGAGAAACAGCATTACATCTAAAAGAAAGCCTTACACTTGGTCAATATAACATAAAGCTGCTGTCTTTTCCTTCAGAAATTATAGACAGGAAGCTACAGACAAACCTTGTCTTGTACGTCTTAGCTTCTCTTGTTTATTTCTTCAAGTGAAGAATGCTTAGGAGGAGCACCAACTACATTATTCTAAACCCATGCTGTGCAGTAAATTGCACACTGTGAAAGCAGAGCTTTCTGGCCTCTAGAAGATCAAGTTATTTTTGAAGGCATTTTATCCTCAACTGGTGAATATATGAACTAAATGATCTACACTTTGCTCTTGGGAATCTTGCCTTTGTTTCAGATCCCTAGAAAATAATTGAGAGTATGGCCTCGTGTCAGAAAGACTCTGGTAACTGTGTCAGAATTACTGAACATTCAAGAAGCAATCCTTGTTAGAAGACCACATTTTGCTTACAGGCATTTATCGATTAAAGTGTTTTGAGTATTTTAAAGCAAACGAGAGCTTGCCTCTAGATGGCACCAAAGTTAGTCAAGTCCAGCCATGAAATCTCTCTGGGACTGAGGAAAAAACCCAACAACCACCACCAAAACAAGGAAATGCGGACAAGAACAGGTTAACAGGTGGGTGCTAAGGTAAAGAAAGAGGAAGGAACAGATATTTATGAGAAAAAAATGTCAAATCTATAAAATCACTTAAAAGACTGGAATATATGCACACCAAACTGAAAAGTCTTGCATAATTCCAGAGGACTTTCCTTTAGTAGTGACTTGGAAGAACAGCTTATGTTGTCTGTCCAAAACCCCTCAGGCTTTACTGTGTTTATATTTATGCTGGCTAAATTTTTCAGCCTATTAGGGAGTGTTGTGGAGGCATCCCCAAAACAGAGGACAACTGCCACCCAAAAATGGGGCTTTATTGTGAGCAAGACTGCTCAGCACTCCTTTCAACACAATCAAATTACAATTTCAGAGGGCAGTTGGGGATATACTCCTACACCAGCAATTCAGCTTTAACATTGAGTTTTATGGAATGTTTTTTCCACTAATATGACCCAAAGTGTACATGTACTCACTTACAAAGGGGAAACCTCTCACTCCAGGGTACCTAAATTACACACTCACCAAATTGGGGTTGAAGACTCAACCCATGGAAGTGTTCTTAGGTGGCATCTCAGTCTAAGAGTAGAGGATCTGACTGCCAGGCCACACGCTCTATGGGTATGAACTCAAAGTGTCTGTGTAGCAAGACTCCAGTTATACCCTAGGTCAAGGGTGCAGAAGGGTCAGTTCTAGTTAGTTGGAGGGCTGAGCCCACAGACCCACCCAAAACCAGGGTAAGATCCTGGGCCCAAAGGCACTGGTTAAAGTCCAAGAGACGCCAAGCTGGTCTTTATCCGTGTATAGCAAGCCTCAGCCCTTTGTCAGGTGCCTGTGACAGGCTTTTGTTTCTGTTCAGGCAGCTGTTTGTTCTGGAAGCCTGGGAGTTAGAGCAGAAAGTTAGTTATCTGGGAAATACCAGTTTATTAATATCTAGTTGTGATGAAAGTGATGTGACTTCCTTTGAGTCAAGCATTTGCATATTCTGCTCTGGCCTAAGTACCCCCCTGAACTTAGGGTCTAGAATAGCTTTATACCTGCAAGGAAAGGCATTGTCTAACGATACCTGATGGATAGGGATAACTGATGTTGTGAACTGATTTTCTTTTCTGGGGCTTGATATAAAAACTTTCTGATATTCCTGTTATCATGAGTGTAGGATGTGCTGATAAGCAAGTCGAAAGTGAAGAATCAGCCATATCCCAGGTGCTCTATAGGCTGATGTCACAGTAGCTTTCTGTACTTGCAAACAAAAGTAATGTGGAAATTGTGTCATAAAATGGGAACACTTTAAATTAGTTCATATTCCACAGCATCTACTTATTAAAATGTGTTTAAATATATGAACAATCAAGCATGAAAATGTTAGGAATATGTCTACTCAGGGATTTAATCAAGATGTATCTATTTCAGTAACACATTCCAGGAAATGGATCTAGCCTTGGCCCCCTCTGCCCACACTGTTTATGTGAAGAGATCCAGGCACCTCTGATGATGCTGCATCAAAGATTTTCCACATGGGCTGGCTGTTAACTCCGAGAAGAAACTTTACCAGTCTGTGTGTGCAATGAATATTCTGACATCCCCTTGCCCTTTCTGTCCTCTCTCACTTGTTAGAAGATGACTCTGAGATTTCAAACAGTTGGGGAGCTGAAATTGAATCTGAATGGCTCTAGGTTGTGATTTAAGAGGGGATTGGACGTGGCACTTGGTGCCATGGTTTAGTCACGAGGTCTGTGGTGACGTGTTGGACTTGATGATCTTTGAGGCCTCTCCCAACCTTGGTGATTCTGTGATTCTGTGTGATTCCAAAGAAACATGAAGTTAGGAGGCATCCAGGTTGCACTAAATATCAGGAGATTTTATTTTATGCATAATTCTGCTTCTTTATTAGGACAGCCCAAAATTTCAGGTTAAGAGAGATAATGGATTCAGAGGCTAAAGCAGTAGGGTGGTTATGGATATTGGGTTCAATACCTTGGACCTTTATATCCCTTATGTAAGAGCTTACGTAGGACAATCAATTTCTTTGTGATTAGTTCCCACTTAAAGAAATCATAGTAGAGTGTCTGTATTTCACAAAAAGTACTGGGAGGATTAGTGATTTAACTGCTCATACAGGTTAATGAGGGGACTGAGGTATGTCTGAGAACTCACAATCTTTGGGCTCAGCAGGACTCAGATCTGCCACACACATTTTGGGAGGAGACATCCACAACCTCCCTGGGCAACCTACTCCAGAGTCTCACCCCCCTCATACTGAAGAACTTCTTCTTAAGATCCAGTCTAAGCCTACTCTCCCTCAGCTTAAAACCATTCCTCCTTGTCCTGTTGCTAGACACCCTTATGAAAAGCCCCTCCCCAGCCTTCCTGTGGAATCCCTACAGATAATTGGAAGATGGCTATAAGGTCTCTCTGGAGTCTTCTCTTCTTTAGGCTGAACAACCCCAGCTCCCTCAGCCTGTCCTCATAGTGGAGGTGTTCCAGCCCTTGGATCATCTTTGTGGCCCTCCTCTGGACTCTCTGTCCTTCTTATGATGGGAACACCAGCACTGGATGCAGTATTTGAGGTGGATTTTAGTGCCAGCAGAAGACAGAACAGGGGCTAGGCATTGTTTTCCTGAACAGCCTATGGGCTTTCCCTGAAACTGGGGACTTCTTTTTGAGGTTTATTGTAATTGCTTCTAATTAAATGGCTGTATGGCTTTAATGACATTTAAAACATCTTCTTGCAAGGAGTTACTGTTCAAGAACACATTTTCTCATAAACCACACTCTCTGAAGTTTTACAGGAGGTTGTAACATGCATAAGAACTGCCTGGTGCTCAGAAGTGCTTAATTCTCCCTTTGGCAGCAGAAGTGCAGTTGTGAACAGTGATGTGTAGCTGCTTAGCATCTCTGAAATGCTATCTAGGCCACTATGTAGCCCTGCATTTCTTGCATTCCACATGAGACTTTCAGATGTGTGAGGAATGCAGTATCAAGTCTGTCATGGTATTGTGTGTGCCATTTGTTTGTGAACTAGTGACATGACACTGTAGTGATGAGCAGTGTGAAGAGTTAATGTGTGTATTACACCTCTATATTGTTGCCCTCTGGGGTTCTTTCTTCAGCAGATAAAAGAATGAATAAGGTAAAAGGAACCAACAGAGTCTCATCATTATGCAAAATATTTCAGTGGCACAATTAACAGCAGCTATGATTTAAGTCCAGATTTGGCATCAAAGGTGGCGGGGATAGAATTAGGGTTTATATTCATTAGCATGTTGCCACAGTTCAGTGACTCTAATTGCTAGAATTCCTCTTTTACATTAGCTGCCTGAAATCTGCTGAACAGCTCTCCTGCATGCCTGGCTACGAGCGGGCTGTACTTGCCTCACATAATCATCTTGCAATTCAAGGAAATGGCAACGTTGAACATTACATAAAAGCTCCAGAAGGCTTTGCTTCTGCTCTTCTTTGAAACAGCTGCCAAATAATGTTATAATTAACATCCAGTCTCAGCAAAGAGTATTAAAATGACAGTCTACTTGTGAGCTGGAACCACGTCATAGTAGATGGGAAAGGAGGCAACTAAATGTTGGTGGGGAAAGTTCCAACCCACTCGGCCAGAAATTCACAACATCTACTCAGTCTGGTGA
The DNA here is from genome assembly GCF_026170545.1 of Melanerpes formicivorus. Lineage (NCBI taxonomy): Eukaryota > Metazoa > Chordata > Aves > Piciformes > Picidae > Melanerpes > Melanerpes formicivorus. Next base: position 7,520,527 of record NW_027142366.1, on the reverse strand, counting down.
GCTCTGAACTATGAACAGTGTTTACTTTGCCCATTAATGAAGTCAGTGCTATAATTAGCTCTAAATCCTGTAAGACACTTACCAAAGGAAAGACTCAGTGATTTTCAGACTAAAGAAAAATTTCTCCTATTATGGGTTATATAGATGATTGTTTATATAATAAATGAAAGAATTGAGTAATGGCCATTAGTTAGCAGTGTAACAGAGTTGTAAGGCAACTGAATAGCCTGGCTGTTGTTTGATCTGTGGGAAACACAGAAAAGGATAAACATAGCCAAGCGTTACTCGTTTGTATGCACTGAGAAATAACAAGCAGGGCACTCATGATGCACAGAAAAACCTCCAGGTCTGTGGCACATACTGTCAGAGGACTGTGAATTGTGACTTGTGATTAGCCCCTTCTCCTTTATCTCACAGCTGCCTTAGATTTCATGAAAGATAAATCTTCTTGAGGGAGAGTTACATCTTAGGCCATAAACACTTTCTGATGATACATGCTGTAGCCTGGTACTTCATTTTGTAAAATTGCCCACAAACATATCCTGGGCTCTGAGCTATGTGTCAAATCCTCTGACATTTTTTTTCTCATAGTCTCAGGGCTGGGATGCAATATAAATCATGTTTAGCTATCTTGTTAGCATTACTTCTCCTCAAGGATCAGACCATTAAGCAGAAATGAAATTCAATGAAATGAGTACAATTGCACCTTAAAAGACATCATTGTTTATGATCATCAGAGTTGTGTCTGGTGAGTCAGCATGGTCAAGTATGAGGGTGGAAACCTAAGAAAACATTAAAAAGGAGCTTTTTTTCCCCCCAGGTTGTTTGTTGTTGGTTGGTTGGATATTTTTGTTTCTTTAATCTTTTTTTCTCCCCTCTTCCAGCCACAATTTCACCATTATGAGTGGTTGAAAATCACAAAGTGCCTTCTTTACAATGGAAATGTAACAATACCAAGTGACCAAAATGTCTGTGCATTGCAAGATTTCTCAGCAATCTGCTGTGTGAACTTGATGTCTGGGGAACTGTTAATGCCTGAAACAATATAAAAATGTACAAACACATGCTGAGTGCAGAGTGCTTGCTGGACGAGGTAATTGGAAGAGTCAGTCCAAGGTTGCCTTTGGTCTAGTGCCGTTTATGCCTTCACCAGAGACTGGAATTCTGTCAGGGAAGAAAATGAGAAAGGCAGGGAATGAAACTAGATGAAAGTGAGTTTTAATATCTTTAGCAAAGATAAAAATTGCTTAAATTCTTAGCCATGGAGGGCTCCCAAAGTTATTATAACACTGCACAAGCTACTGCTAAACTGAGATTCTGGGGGCGTTAGCAGATTTTTCGCTCCTTAAAAAGAGTGAGTGCAGAGAGGAGGAGTGTGTCTGTAAATTCCTATCTGTGGGGAATCCTAAGATAAAAGTTAAACTATCTTTAACCCATCACAAACTGTGAGAGTAGCCAAGGAAGCAGAGAGCGTGAATCTAGGTTGAGCCTGTAGTTTTCAATATGAGGCATTTGAAGGTTTGTTAAGCAAAAGAAGAGAATATCAGCTGTGATGTAATTTTAGAATGGGAGATTCAATAGTTAAAGGCTAAGATCTGCATAATATAATGCCCTATCTGGGGCTCATAAACAGAAGCTGCAAAAGCTGCTGCTAAAGCAAATTCCTCTACAGTGTATCTCTCTCTCCTCCCAAACTCTGGCTAAGATTAGCACGTGTGTCGGTTAGAGTTATTGCCACCTGTCCTAGTTCAGCTGAGACAGCCTTGTTTTCAGTGACTTCATCTCTAATACATGATGCATAATGTCCTATTTTTCTTTACTGCAATTTCCAAAAGCACTATCCTACCCAGTTCACATCATCCCTGTGAGATTTTCTCGAGAAATCTGACTTAGGTTCTCACAGAAGGGCAGCTCAGTGACATTTGCATTGAGCAGATAATTCTCCAGCACAAAATTCTGTGCTGCACTTCAGCGGTTCGAGCTTTGAAAAACAATACCAGACTTAATTTGCCTCACTGAGTTAACTACTCACTTGTACTGGCCAATGTTTGATAGCGGTAGATGAAGAAACAAGTGAAAGTGCCATATGGCCAGAAGGACAGCATGCGTTCTGGTGTGATCTGTGCTTCCTGATCAACTACCTGAAGGGAGGTTGTAGCCAGATGGGGGTTGGTCTCTTCTCCCAGGCAACCAGCACCAGAGCAAGAGGACACAGTCTCAAGCTGCTCCAGAGGAGGTTTAGGCTGGATGTTAGGAGGAAATTCTTCAGAGAAAGAGTGATTTGCCATTGGAATGTGCTGCCCAGGGAGGTGGTGGAGTCACCATCACTGGAGGTCTTTAGCAGGAGACTGGATGGGGCACTTAGTACCATTGTTTAGTTGATTAGATGGTGTTGGGTGATAGGTTGGACTCTATGATCTTGAAGCTATCCTATCCTATCCTATCCTATCCTATCCTATCCTATCCTATCCTATCCTATCCTATCCTATCCTATCCTATCCTATCCTATCCTATCCTATCCTATCCTGCTATGGCAGGGAGTTTGGACCTGAAGATCTCCAAAAGTTCCTTCCAACCCCTAACATCCTGTGATCCTATGATGTTCCAAAGTTCTGGCTCACTGATTCTATGGATCAGACACATGACAAAACCCAAACCCAAAACTGCTAATATTGATTGGAAGAACAGGATCTGTATTGGGCATAAATATGTAATTGCTGCAACAAAGTTCAAAATAAAGCTATGAAAAGAAAAGTACTCACTAGAAGAAAAATTGTAGCAGGAAGTACCAGGCTAAAGTACTTGGATGTATTCTTCATGCTACAGTTTAAAGTAGCCCTAAATGCATGCATTTGTAAATGCAAATCTTATGATGTTTCCACAAGTCTTACCTTCCACTCCAATTTTGCCATCACCATCAGAATCACCTGCAGCCATAAAAGCCTTGGTCTCTGTGGAGGTGAGAACTCTGGCATTTGAAGAGAAATTCTTCAGAAACAGCCTGAAATAGAACAGGGTATAGGGTACTGTGCTTGAGTTTTGTGCTCTGAAGTTACCTTGGCATGTTGGTACTTCTGTTTTTCTTAAATCCATGCCAAACCCCCATAAGGTAATGTCTATTACAGTATCACAGTATCACTAAGGTTGGAAGAGACCTCAAAGATCATCGAGTCCAGCCTGTCACCACAGACCTCATGACTAGAGCATGGCACCGAGTGCCACGTCCAAGCCCCTCTTGCATATTGTTATTATCTGAGGAAATCCACACAGATTCAAGGAAAGCCAAGGAACTGTGTTTTATTTTTAAAGCAGCAGCAAGTTTCTTCTAGCACACTAAACAGTTCAAAGGTTTGCATTGTTTAAAGAAATCCAGCAGCTGAACAGTACTTACTGGAGCTCGTCTTCTTCAATGAAACCACTCTTGTCCCGATCAAGAATTCCAAATACTTTCTGTATCTGATCAGGAGTTTTGCTGGATAAACCAACCATGGAGAAGAAAGACTTGCAGTTGAAGGAATCATCATCTGGAAGAAACAGAACTTGTTTAAATATTTTCCCTTGAAGCTGCTACTACTTTTTATATTCCTTACGATTATGTATGTCTTGTCTTAAGCATCAGCCTGCTCCTCCTTCTCTTCTTCCCTGGTGTAGTGAAGAAAAGAAGACACAGTGGATCTTCTCCCTTTTGAATCACTCTCTGCCTGTGGACATTTATCCTACCAGCCAGTTTGAAGTTTTCTGCTACAATGCACATCCTGTTAAATCAGGATTTATGCAACCTGTCACATGCAATTAATAATTATTTAGAGGGTGGCTTACAGACCAACTCCTATAATTCATACTTCTTTTTCACTTACTCCTTACTTTGCTGAAGAGTTTGGTAGAAAGCAGTCAAACTAGCTCTTCAAGCATTTGGAAAATTGGCTGGATCTTGCTGAGGAACTCTTAAGACAACTGAGACTGGTAATTGCTTCACAAGTGACACTGTGCAACTTGAAGCTTTTTTGCCATTTCCAAGGAAAAGGCTAACTATTTACATGTAAGTCTTTAACAGGTATAAAAACTCTCAAAGTTAAGCCAGCCCTAACTGAAACTTGGGGCCCTTTAATTGGTACTCTGTCTTTTGGGGAATGTTATCCACCAAATAAGCACTTGTGAGGCTTTCTGAATTCAAGGCGCTATACTGTAATGTAGTAGAGATCTCAGAGGGAAGGAATCTAAAGGGAAAATGATAGGCATGTCATCTTAAGACATAAAAATGATATGCATCTTCTGGCTGCAGAGAGACCATTCCTTACCCTGGCAGCTGGAGAGAGCAGACTCGATATCTTTAGCAGAAAGGATGTCAGTGATGGCCATTGTTGAACTGTAAAATAAATTAAATGTGAGCTACTTAGTCATTAAAATGACTTCTCTACCTCTTTCATGGCTCTATTTGAAGTCACTGCTGTGACAGTATATGACAGGGGAGACATTATTCATCTAATTGTACGCGGCGCACTCTGTAACAGATGTCTGCAGCAGGTGCTTCCACTTAAAGCTGGGTAATGAGGGAGGAATTCTGCATGCGGGGAGTGTGGGGCTTCAGGAAGATATGATGCTTGTACTGCAACTGGGAGAGCCAGTCAAAGGTGTCTAGCACCACAAAACTTCATGGCTTCTGTGTGGGTTTCCCTGGAGGTGGATTACTCAGTTCAAATTGGCATGTGTTTCCAGCACACAGAAAAGATCAGGTCCCCTGCGGCCCCTAGAACTAGATTTGGAACAAGTGTAAGTGAAATAGCACACACACACACACACCCCACCCCCAGTATTATCAATAAATGCAGAAATCTTAAAATAACGAAAAGAGTAGTGCAGAATAAGTAATAATTTTGCTCTTTTCAAGCGAATCTAGATTTGGAAAGTAAGTCTTGAATAGTCATAGAGCCATAAATGTTAACGACACTACACATTTGGCTTGCTGGGCTGCTGCATCATTTCAAGACTGCATTTCCTGATAGCTTTACAACAAAAATAATTTTTTATTTATGTTGTGGGCTTTGTTTGTTTTTTTTCAGATTCCATGCAGGTTATAATAAACCAGGCTGTGTTCTAGATGTTGGCATTTCAGTATATTGATCTGCTGAAAACAGAGAGATTGAGACTTAATTTTAATTCCTAGGAGGGTGGAGGAGACATTTTCTTTCTAACAGCAGCATTTGACAAAATATACATTGTCCCATTCAGTCACAAACAGCTGCAATGGTTTGCCAATGTAATATATATCTATAGCTTAAGAAAATGTGTCCAGGCCTGAGTTTCTAGTCAATTTCTTAGTGTGGACATAGCATTAATGCATTTACAGGTTGGTAAACTGCACACACCAGTGCAGGCTGGTTACAACTTAAATCTTGCCATATTACTGTAAAGTAACTTGATCTTAATGAAGGAAGGGCAACTAAGGCATTGAAAAGGTTTTTTTTAACACAATAGAACAGAAATATCTTTTCATAAATCCCCAACAGCTCTTCCAACAGCATCATTCTTCCTATCTAAGCATGGAAAGGAACATTCATGAGAAGGAAACCTATGCTGGTAAAGGTTTGTGCACTAGTTTGAGATCTACACACGGCTTTAACCTTTGCCTACAATATGAAGTGGCTGCCACTTGTGCCTGTTGGTTTGCAGCACAAGAAATTGTCAATCATTTCAGTCTCTTTCTGAATATCTCAGAAGGTGTAAGAAGACAATGGGACTAAATCATGCTGATGGCAATAGGTATTTCTTCAGCTAAGGCAGGTAAGGTCCTTCTGTTTTGCTAGCAATTATTTTGTCCCAGTGGATTCTTGTGCAAAACACTTCCCCCTCTTAGCATTAGGCAAGATAATTTGGAGCTCTGCCATTCACCTAATTCTTACTGCTAACAGGATTGAAAATGTAGAAGTGTTACAGGAAAAACCAAAACATTACAGCATTTTTTACAAGGGGCATCATTCCCATCTTACTCCATCCTGTGAGCTGGCTGCTGATTCTACTCTGTTAGCTTGTAAAGATACAACATATTGGAAGCTGATATAAGAATAGGTATTTTAATGGCATAGGCACTTTCCATGTATGGAGCCTTCTGCTTTTGTGTTTCTTCTTTCTGAAAGCAGAGGATCTAATCAGCTTACCTTTGTGGTCTTCTTGCCTGGATGTGGAAGCAATCTGGTTAGGAGGCAGGTACTCGCTGTGTGTCTCCAGCAGAGCAGAGCTTGCATATATATACTTTAAGTTGTATACCATATACAGATTTTAGGTTTCAGCGTCACGAAGAGGGAATGGTGTCAAATGAACTTGCCTAACTAATCATCTTGCACTATTTTTATCTCAAGAGAATACATATGATATTTGCAAACGAAACAAGATAAGTGTCCAGATAGGTGAAAAGGACAGAGTCAAATTTCTTCTGATTTAAGCAGAAAAAACCAACTTCCCAATATGATGTAGAGCAGGAAAAAAAAGCACCCACTATCTGATATGCTTGATCCGAGGAGTCAGATGAAATGAAGCGCTACTAACTTCTGAAGAGGTGCCTTAAATGAATGTTTAAATGTGATAGCTTGTTACCTTATCTGTAGATGCTACATGAGAGAGAGTTTAATCATCAGAGCACAAAACAACACCCCAAAAATTACCCTGTTCAGACACTGTTTGCACAGCAAACCCTTTAGGGAAAATAATAGTGGTGTTGTCTCCCAGAATATCTGCTCTGTTGTTTTGAAAAAAAGCCTTCCCAGTGAATTTGTTGCCACAGAAGGTAAAATAATATTATGTCAGTCCATGGGAACAGTTGGCTGGGGGAGGGTATTTCATCTGGTATGTTTCCAGAGAAAATCAGGCAATTCTGCAAGGTTCTGACATCCTCTTTAGTCTCGTATTTATGAAGCAAAGAGGTTGTGATCTACCCAGCTGTCTCGGAGACAAAAGCCCCTGAGCCCTACATGAAAGATCTTTGCTTTCAGAATAGAGAAAAACATTTTGATAGCAGCATCACTGCACAGAAGAATATGTGAAGAGTGTCTTTGCACTTGTCAGTGATCTTATGATCACTTATGATCACTGGTAAGTGATTATTTGTTAACATTTTTTGGCCAGCACTTTCTCCAAGCCTTCCTTTGTCTAGTTACTTGCTCTCTCTCTTTCTTTTTTAATTTAATTTTTTTAGTGTAGAAACAATTTGATCTTTCCAACTTTCTTTCATGAGCGATGCAGCTTCACCGGGTGAGGAGCCTGCCAGCTTGGATCTCACTGAGGCATAGAGGCAGCCAAACAGTGAAAGACAAGTGATACGGATTTCACACAAGATAATATTATGGCCAGGGATCTCAAGGGATGACAGTGCAATTGGCATCACAGCTTGAGGTGGTGGCACAGTAAGAAGTGGCAGTGCAGAGACTGCCTTAATTTCAGAGAGAGTATCAGGGCATCTTTTTCCCAAAGTATTTTCCTCTAAGATGGAGGACAAACCTAGCCAAGCACCGAGGCCAGCCACTAACAAATCATAGTGTGAGGCAGAAAAAGTGGCAAATGGGGTACCTATGAGACCTTAGTGCATCCAACATTGATAACAGCTGATGTAACAGTTCTGGGCCCCTCAGTTTAGCAAGGATGTTGACTTGCTGGAACGAGTCCAGAGAAGGGCAACAAAGTTGGTGAGGGGTTTGGAACACAAACCCTATGAGGAGAGACTGAGGGAGCTGGGGCTGCTTAGCCTGGAGAAGAGGAGACTCAGGGGTGACCTTATCACTCTCTACAACTACCTGAAGGGAGGTTGTAGACAGGCGGATGATGGTCTCGTCTCCCAGGCAGCCAGTACCAGAACAAGAGGACACAGACTCAGGCTGCGCCAGGGGAGGTTCAGGTTGGATGTTAGGAAGAAGTTCTATACAGAGAGAGTGATTGCCCATTGGAATGGGCTGCCCAGGGAGGTGGTGGAGTCGCCGTCATTGGAGGTGTTCAGGAGGAGACTTGATGGGGTGCTTGGTGCCATGGTTTAGTTGTTTAGGTGGGTTGGATTGGTTGATGGGTTGGACACAATGATCTTGAAGGTCTCTTCCAACTTGGTTTATTCTATATATTCTATATATATTCTCTAGTCTAAAAAGAAGCAAAAGATGATTGCAAGAGTCACTGTGTCTGGAGGGGGGCTTAATTTCACTTGCTGTGTGTAAATGTAAGAAAAATTATTCTACAAGGTGTTTCTTTCTGGTTTTTTTACAAATTCTGCATTTCTCTCCTCCCTAAAAAAGTTTCAGACCCAGATAATTTTTGTGAGGAGGAGGACCACTGGTTAAGAATGGCTGTGGAAGATTTCAGCTTTCCCAGTTTTCTGAATGGGTTGTTGAGCAGCTGACGCTGAAAAATGTCACCAAGTATTTGATGGATAGATATTTAATACTAGCTCTTGTTGCCACTGGTGACATCTGGTAGAAGGGATACAAATATCACTTTACCCCCTCAAACTCTTCTAAGAAATTGCTTTTCTTTTACATGAGAAAAAAAAAAAGGCAAGCCTCTCTCCTGTGCACACACCACCCCCTTCCCCCCTCCAATTCGGGAAATTGCCTACATAGTGCCAACAACTGATGTGAAGTAAGGAGGGCGTCCAACATAAAAACTGATGGCATGATATGACCTAATGAAGCTAAGTTAAGAGGAAGGCCAAATTCTGCTGAAACTCTTGGACTGCAGGAGTCTGCATGGGAATTTGGTCTCTGGTGTCTGTTTCAGAGAATGCATTTGATTTTAGATGCAATGGCTTCTCATTTTGCCCAGAGCTAATTCCACATATGTTAACCCCTCGCCCCCACTCTTCCCTTTAAAAATAGCATTGATTGCTGTTATTTCCCTTAATGCCTGTGGACTGTTGCCATAGTTTGAACTTTTGTGTGTGAATAACATAAGGATGCAGTCTTTAAAAATGTGATTTGTTTTCTAAGAGGCTTTCATAAGCTGATTCCTATTGTTCTCTGAAATTTTAAGGATAAAGCACAGATGCCAAATGATTTATGGCTCTGGTCTGTTGAGCTGCTTTCAGACTCCAGCAAATTTTGGAGTCACTTTTGCAGTGAGATTGGAGGCAGCAGAGATCCAGAACACATGCACTGGATGAAATGTGCAAGGATCATGTAACTCTATTTACAACCAGCCTCCAACAACCATTTTATTTTCAAGCTCTACATTAGAGATTGCAAAAACATCTGTCTGGTCAGTTTTACTTTCTTAAACACTGTTAGTAACTTTCCAGATGCCATCCAGCTTGGCAAGGAGAGGAACTGCAGAAGTATTTAAAAGTAAGAAGAAGATATCCCTTTCAGATTGTCAGGTTACCACTAAAAGTGGGTTTAAACCCTGGGATGTGAACATTTCGCTTTGATGGAGTCTCACTGCCTTCTGGAGGACTCTGTGATGGAATGCTCCTCTCTTGTTTTATTCTTCCCACATCTACAGTTACATCCCCAGATTGAAGAAGCTGTATTTTAGGTCATCAGTAGTTGTGTGATAGTTCTGTAACATATTCTTGCCATTGTCCTTTGAGTGCTCATGAGACTCATTGTGCAATAGAACAACAAATGCACACTGAACAGTTGTGAATGCCTGCTTTAATTTGAGAAAGTGTGTGCCTGAATCATTTTCTCTGAATGGCTATGATAGGGATATCCACAGTCAGCAGCCAAGGAATAGAAATCCCCATACAGAATGTGTTCAACCTATTGTTAAATGACATGTGAATAGTGGAAGTGGAAAGTTCACTCAGCTTGTAATTTGCTTTGGGAATATATGAGATCAAAGAAGTTGTCTGAATGTCATTTAGTGCGACTGTATTGATGCATCATGCTCCTGTCACTTGAGGAACTTAACTCTTGGAGTGATCTCAAAACATTTGTGAGTGGTTTTAGATTTGTGTTGCTTAAGCTAATATCTGTAGCCACCTCATAACAACGCCCCAGAAAAATGCTGAACAAAATACAGTGCTGAAACAGTCACTATGAGGAGAGGAAGCTGTACATGGGAAGTACACCAACTAACATCTGCTTTCTTGGTGTAAACTTGAAGCAGTTACAAATGTCAAGCAATTTATTTTTTTCACCAGCTATCATTCTAGGGTCGAGAAGCTTCAACTTCTGAGATGGTTTTTCAGCAAATCTAACTTTTCAAGTGCTAAGTTGCAGTTTTCTTAGATGTGTGAAGCATAGTTTTTAAGCTAATTGGATTGTTCACATAAACCAGAATTTCTGGTTCTGTCTATCTGTGATTTGCTAGAGAAGAGTTCCAATTCAGCTTCCAAAATTTGAAAGGAGTATGATCTAGATGTAAAATCTGTGTGATTTCTCAAGCTGTAGCTTGAGATGTTTGTTTCTGAATTCAAACTTTAGAGTTCACTTCCATTTCTCTTTATTTCTGAAAATGTTTGTGCATTGATGCAGAAAGAAAAAGGTTTGTTTCCCCTTTATTTTCCTTTGTCTCTTTTAATTTTTCTCTCTTTTAATTTCTTTTCCTCCTCTCCTCTCCTCTCCTCTCCTCTCCTCTCCTCTCCTCTCCTCTCCTCTCCTCTCCTCTCCTCTCCTCTCCTCTCCTCTCCTCTCCTCTCCTCTCCTCTCCTCTCCTCTCCTCTCCTCTCCTCTCCTCTCCTCTCCTCTCCTCTCCTCTCCTCTCCTCTCCTCTCCTCTCCTCTCCTCTCCTCTCCTCTCCTCTCCTCTCCTCTCCTCTCCTCTCCTCTCCTCTCCTCTCCTCTCCTCTCCTCTCCTCTCCTCTCCTCTCCTCTCCTCTCCTCTCCTCTCCTCTCCTCTCCTCTCCTCTCCTCTCCTCTCCTCTCCTCTCCTCTCCTCTCCTCTCCTCTCCTCTCCTCTCCTCTCCTCTCCTCTCCTCTCCTCTCCTCTCCTCTCCTCTCCTCTCCTCTCCTCTCCTCTCCTCTCCTCTCCTCTCCTCTCCTCTCCTCTCCTCTCCTCTCCTCTCCTCTCCTCTCCTCTCCTCTCCTCTCCTCTCCTCTCCTCTCCTCTCCTCTCCTCTCCTCTCCTCTCCTCTCCTCTCCTCTCCTCTCCTCTCCTCTCCTCTCCTCTCCTCTCCTCTCCTCTCCTCTCCTCTCCTCTCCTCTCCTCTCCTCTCCTCTCCTCTCCTCCCTCCCCTCCCCTCCCCTCCCCTCTCCTCTCCCCTCTCCTCTCCTCTCCTGTCATAGCATGATTTCTGAAATTATAGATTCCCTGGTCTGTTAAATCTGATCCAATCATTCATTCATGACTGAAATACCTGGACATGCAGATGATTCTGTCCATAGTTTAAAAATTACTTTCAACCGTCAGAAAGCCTATAAAATAAACTGTTTTCCTGCTTCAGCTCTGAGGCAAAAAGCTCACTGTTTTTGGAAGTATCCCAATAAAATTTCCAATTAAAAGGTATGTGTGGGATAATCATGGGTTTTAAGTAGAAAATAAATCAGCTCTGTCAAGGCAATCTTCTCTAGCTAAGATGGAAGCAAATATATATGCTGAAAAAAAGACATTTTATTCAATATTTGATCTACTATATTCTGTTCTTGAGCTATGTTCCTCATGTCCCATCTGATAACATCCCTGAAGAGGGTCCTTGATACAGGAACTGTAGCACTGGTCTGTCTGTTTACACTCTGTAGCCCAGTGTGGTCCTGCCCCATGACTGTGGTTTATAAGCACCCTAAATAATCATCAGTTGCAGCAGGCTTTCAATTATAGAAATGTTTGACATGAACTCAGATGGTTTTGAGCCTATCTGTAGATTCCTATATAGTCCTTATCACACCTTTTAAGCACTGGATCCCATTGTAAACAGAAACAATCCTTGCAGTTATGAATTTGCAGAGCATGGAATAAGAGTTGGGCCATTATTCATGAGTGTACCAATCTGGTACTGAAATTGCTGCATAAAGCACTGCCTTCCATTTTGCTGTCTCTTGTCAAGGATCTCTGTATATTTCAAGCATATATGTGTTTCAAATCCCCCAAATGCTAACAGGTAGAAAACTGACTCTTAGAGATGTTTTTCCTGTGCACAAAGCCCATACCAATCTGATTTGTAGCTGCTCCATGAGGTGTGACATAAGTCCCTGCTCCTCCATTTGCTGAGATCAGGAAAAGGTCAAAACCTGTCACTGCTCCAGTCCAACCTGTGTGCTTGGGCTTCTTTTCTGTGGAAACCAGAGCACGATAAGGGGTGTTTGGGTGTTGTCCAGATATGGAGTTCATATCTCCTGGGCACACACTTGGACTCGGGAACTCAAAAGCATTCCTTCATTTGTCATTAGACATTGCCAACAATGCTGACAACAATTGGAATGAAGACTGTAGAAAAGTAAACTGAATTAAATGGACATTGCTACTAGAGGCATAATAGCATCAGATATGAAAGCATTAAAGTCTTTACAGACAAGAATTCATTCAGCATTTGAGAGCTAAGCCTGGTTTAATCAAATTGTACATCAATAAAGTGATTCCACTGGTCAAATATTTAAAGGATCAGCGGGATGAAAAGACAGAAGCAGGCATTGTTCTTCCCATACAGTGCTGCATTTGTGCTGTAGCTCCTGAGCAATCCCAGTGTCCAGATAGCCCAGTGATTTCAAGCTTTATTGTGTAGTATCGAACAACACAGGCAGGACATGTGGGTTCTTAGTAATTTATGGGCAAGCTACATTGTATTCACTATGGGTCCTATTAGCAAATTGCTGCAGTCAAGTGGAAAGTAAATCACTTCAAATCTGTTGCTCCGAATGAAAAAAAAATAATCAATTGTATTCTAGTGATACATTCATGTAACAACTTTCCTTCAGCTATGAGGGCCTTCATCTGAACTGAATTATAGCACCAATTGCACTTGGCTAGAAGGGCACATTTAAAAAGGAATTTTACTAAACTAGAAACTTCATGAATAAAAAAGGCCAGGGCAGCAGGCTTGTCTCCTTAATAGAAATCCAAGCCTGGCTGTGAGAGGTTAGCTGCTATAGCAGAAAGTGTCTGTGAATTGTTCAGAAATCAACCATGAGCTCTCGCTTGCACGAGAGGAGGCCTGCCAGGGGTAAATGGGGAGATGCTTGACTGCATCTCTTATTCTCCAAGACAACTTGCAGAAGAAGGAGAAGTGTGGCCAGCAGGTCAAGGGAGGTGATCCTCCCCCTCTACTCAGCCCTGGTGAGACCCCACCTGGAGTACTGTGTCCAGTTCTGGAGCCCCTATTACAAGAGGGATCTGGAGGTGCCGGAACATGTCCAGAGAAGGGCCACAAGGATGACGGGAGGGCTGGAGCACCTCTCCTATGAGGACAGACTGAAGGAGTTGGGGCTGTTCAGTTTGGAGAAGAGAAGGCTCCGAGGTGACCTAATTGTGGCCTTCCAGTATCTGAAGGGGGCCTACAGGAAGGCTGGGGAAGGACTTCTCAGGATCTCAGGTAGTGATAGGACTAGGGGGAATGGAATGAAGCTGGAGGTGGGGAGATTCAGGCTGGATGTGAGGAGGAAGTTCTTCACCATGAGAGTGGTGAAGCCCTGGAATGGGTTGTCCAGGGAGGTGGTCGAGGCCCTGTCCCTGGAGGTGTTTAAGCCCAGGCTGGATGAGGCTCTGTCCAGCCTGTTCTAGTGTGAGGTGTCCCTGCCCATGGCAGTGGGGTTGGAACTAGATGATCCTTGTGGTCCCTTCCAACCCTGACTGATACTATGATACTATGAACAGCATTGTAATGCATAGGCAGCAAATACCTGAGCAAAAATCTTGAGATTCTTGAACCAATTTTACAATTTTTTAAGGATTTGACTAATTTTATTTAATTTATAAGTACAGCAACCTCTGGATTTGCAGACCCTGAAGGTGAGAATAGAAAGTATCTTGCTGATTCCTGAATTCTCCATATTGGCTTGTCCTTTTCTTTGTAGAGGTGGATGGAAGCAGGTGTTGTGCAGAGTGTGTGGCTTAGTGCTTTGCTGAATTCAAGAAGTATGACCATTTTACAAATGTATTCTATGCCCTCCAGAGTGCTGAGCTGAGCTGTACAAGCAGTGGTTCTGGGGAAAATTTGGCACTTCAAATTTTGTGCTGGAATTACTTCTGTGCACAATGTGATGTTACTGAACTTTGATTCTCATATGAAATGTGCAGCGCTCCAGAGCTCTTATCTCAGAATACCACAGTAAGGTGATTTCAGAGTACCAAATCCCAGCTATTTCCTGAAAGCTACAGCTCTATAAAACTTTACTTAACAGCCATGTTGAAAAATGCATGCTAATCAGTGCAGAAGCCCTTCCCCATCACATCACCTTGTAATTGATGGTGCCATCAACAGCAGAGACAGTAATTTGAATTATGAATGCTTCTGGTTATGAATGATGGGGATTTTTTTGGCAGAGGAATTAAAGTGTATGCATTATCAGAACTAGTAGGAGAATTGGAGTCATGCATTGGAGAAATGTACAAAGTTAGACAGGGCTTAATGGTCCTGGATATTTTTCTGTTAAATATGTTGGTATTGCAAAACTCGTAGAAGCATGCATTGAATAATGTTTGAAGCTTGTTCTAAGCCTTGATGAAGTTGGAATAAAAGGCCACCACTCTTACATTAAAATTTCTAGAAGCACCTGTGTCAGTGCCTTTATGAATGCAGGCAGCTGAAATGATCAGCTTCATCTTTGTCAGTCTGTTCCATTTTGACAGAGGTAGCCTAGGGAGCTTTCTGAGGAGTGATGGATCTGAGGGAGAGTGACTTCCTACTCAGGGGTGACCTGGTGAATTTGCCTGAGGATCTTCTACACTCCCCTTTGTTTGCACAATACACCTCTGTTTAGATGCTGGATGTATGTAGAGCCTTTAGCTACCAAAACAAACATTGGAACTCAGCTTCTGCTGATAAGGCCAGCACGTTGCCTTCCAAAAGGAGGATTTCCTTTGGATGTGTGGAATTGGATTTCACTCAGTTTTAAAACCTGAAGTATGAAAAACATAATCTGATAATCAGGCATCACTTTCACTGTCTCATGGTGCCCTAGTTCTGCCAGTAGTTCTGCAATCCCCTAGAGTTTTCCAAGGAAAATGGTGTAAACAACATCAATGGCAAAAATAGCATGACAGCTATTAGAGAAACAAACCCAGCCAGTAAAATGGAAAATAGAAGCATGTTCTTCACAGGTTAAAATGCTGTAATTGCCTTTCCATAGTTGCTTTTATGCTGTTCTATGGAGGGAGGCATCTATAAACCTGCTAGAGACTGCACTCCTTTGTAGGGATATTGCTTGAGAGTTGTGATTTTGAGCGCTGACTCTGGGATGAGGCCATGGCGCTTTGGCCCTTGTTATGTCAGCTTCTCCAGTAAGCCCAGTTAGAGGCAACAGCAGCTTGTGGAGATTGCAGCTGGCTCTGGGCAGCACAGAAGCCATCATTACACAGCCTAGCTCAGCTGTGCAGTGTGCCTCTAGGGAGAAAAACAGCCTGAAATTCAGCTTTCTCAGAAGAGCAAAATGTGTTTGGAGATACTGTCTCATTACATCTAGCTGAGGAGAGCTTCTGCTTCTTCTTGTTTGTAAACCTTGTTGAATTAGAGCAGCAGTTTGTGTGCTTGAAGTCAGCCTAGAGTGTGCACTTCAGAGTGCAAGCAGGAGACTGGAGGACAGCTGCTTCAACAGCTTTACAGCCCTGCTGCAAGCAGACTAAATATCCTAACCTACTTGCTTGTAATGACATGGGCTTGATGTAAGAAATTCAGAACCGAGCTGATATAGTTACTAACTGTCTGTCTGTGTCCAGGGAATGCTGAACACATGTAGAGCAGATGGAGGAGATTAAAAAAGCATAGAATTAGAGATGAGAAATGTTGGCAATTAAAGTGATGAAAATACAATTTCTCTGTCTCTTTCCTGATTATTTTGAAGTGTTAGGGTGGAAATGGCTTAACATAAAACAATTCTTGCTGACTCCATTTAGAATCAAATTAATTTGACTCAATATATTTCAAAATTATCTTTGTTTCCTTGCACCCCAGCCTAGCAAAAGCAAATCAATGTGCTTAACTCCACCATTCAATTTAGGACCATTTTAAGTTGTCTGATGAATTTCATAATTCATCTTGTCCTCTACTGTTTCAGCTACTAAGGAAATTCCCGTCAGGATCTGCTGGATCAGATATCCTGTGTCTCAGCTGACCCAAAATCCCCTTGATGGCTTTAGCACCATTCTTAAGAGAACCATGCAGCCTTAATGACTAACAGACTTGTTTACCTGATTATGGCAGAGGACTTTGCTTAAAAGATAATGGTATCAATATTAGAAACCTTAGAATTAAAGAATGGTTCCTTGAAGAGTCTTTTTTTTTCCTTCCCCCCCCCCCCTTTTTCATTTTTCCCCCTGCTATTTAGTTCAATCTATTAATAGCAATTACTTAAGTCAAAAATAAGAGAAGCTTAATGAATCTCTCTTGTTGGTGGGAAATTCTCTCCACCGAAATTGGAAGTGAAAAGGAGAAATCTTTCCAGGACCCTTACAGGCTTTTTTCTTTGTTTGCTTGCTTGCTTGCTTGTTTTTGCCTAGTTTCTAAGGATCATTTCTCTTACTCCCACTGTGCTTACACTGAGCAAAGCTGGATAACACTGTAGTGAGAACTACCTAGCTGCTGTTGCTGCTCACAGTGCCGATGGTGTGGTCTTGTTGCAAAAGCAACAGTACAGAATTGAAAGAGAACATGAATTTCACTCCAGCCTCAGGGTTTTCTCTGCAAGCTGAACAGACTTCGTTTGTGTGAAGGCTGTTTTTAGGGATCCCTGACAGAGTGTAGAATTACAGACTGGTCAATGCAGATAAAGCTGACACATACTTTGAAGCATAGTGAGAGTTTAGGGCTATATTTAACAAAAACACCGAGTTCTGGGTTTGGGTGATACACTCTGCCTCCATACCCAAAAGAGTCACTGGAATCCAAATTCTCTAGCTTCTCCTGATGATTACATCCCACATATGGGTTTCAAATTTTATCAAGTTGTGCTTGTTTCGGGAAAGAGGAATGGGTTTGAGGTAGGTAGATGGAAGATATTTTCTCTAATTGCCTAAGTTTTTGAACTCTCAAGGACTTTGTCTCTTTTCCCCACAGTGATGATGAAAATGCAGCATCACATTTCCTTTCCTTTTGTGCAGGTGAAAAAAATGCAATCTGGGTGAGCTAGGGAGAAGGAACATATTTACTGATGATGCCTAGAGCACACCCCTGCAACAGAGCTAACAGTGTGTCTCCTGCATGATGTGGGCAAAATCACTGTGGTTTTGCCTTTTTCTCATAGCTGATAACATTAGACTACTGGAGTTAGGGTTTTGGAACAGCCACATACTGCCTGCTGAGTTTTCAAAACCCCTCTGTAAATATCATAGTAGAAGCTGCTGGTATGGTGGAAAACTTGGGCACAATGACTCCTTAACACTGAAACATAGACCTGCTACCCAAACAGATGTAAGCACTGTCTGCATTGTGTTGACTCTTAAATATATGCAATTAATGTTCTAAGGTCCGTTTCTTTGACACAGATGTGACAGGAATCTTTCCCTGGTGGTAACAGCTATTTCTGTTCTGAGGAATGCTGAGCACTTTCCAGATCTTTCTGAGATGGTTTGCATCATCTGACATTTCTGCAGGCAACATTTGCTCAGTGGTGAATTGGATGGTAACTTCTGCAGCTGTGAAGTTATAGGAAACAGGAGTCTTGGCAAATTTGTAAATAGAGCTCTGGGAAGGGGTGAGTGGGAATTTAACAAGACCCCAAACTAATGAATACAGACTGTGGAACTTCATTTGTTCTGATTAAGGGTAAAGTGCCTAATAGGGCATTAATAAGGATGGCATCTGTTTATATTATTTTCCTTTGCTTTTTATTCTTACAGAACTTTTGATTTTCTCAGCACTGGGATTGTGGCCTCTTAACTTAGTATTGTATTTAAACCCTCCCTGCTGAACAAATTGGAAAGAAATGATCTTTTGAAGTCAGTAGCAGTCAGAAAGGACTCTCCCCTGTGCATGGGAAGGCAGGTTCTATATGTGTAGTAGCTCTGTCAGAGTTTTCTTTATGATTTGTTTGTATTTATAGCTTTTTAAGAAGGGGATGCTCAAAGAATTGCACATTTTAGCAACTGATAATACAGTGGCTCTGGCTGACAAGAGCTGGATATAGCTCTCTCAGAGGCACTACTGTCATTTCTGGATTGGCTAGAGAACAGATGACATTGCAGAATGAAATGAACTTTTGGACCACAGTCTACAGGGGTCCAAAACAAGGAAGTCCCATGGCTTTTTAGAGGGACTAGAGTAAGATTCTGTCTTCCAAGTAGAGCAATCACTTATAAATTATAGAGACAAACATATGATATTTATAAATGCTTACTATACAGAGACTTCCCTTTTCCACTGAAGTCAGTGGCAGAATTCCCATTGACTTCAGTGCCAACAGAATCTGGACTGCAATAAGACAAATGTTTCCCATTAAAATGATGATATAATTAGCATTGGGAAGCTCCTTAATGAGGTGGAGCTGATAGCTACAGAAGCTGTGGATCATTAGTATGAATTGAATCTTTCTTTGTTTCTCTACTACTCTTAACTTCAAATTAAATGTCCTAGTTTTTAGAAGGCTCTATCAGTTTTTCACCTGGTACCTCATTGTGGTTAAAGCCATTGTGGTATTGCTAGTGAAACCTACTTTGTGGACTCTGTCAACAAACAGATGGAGGTTTTGTTGAAGTCATGTGATTATCATCAGTCATATTCTTCAGAATGAGAGCTTTATTCTTAAATTTACTTTCCAGTCAAAAGAAGAACATTTCAGTAGGGCTTACTCTGTTAGGGATCAACAGCAGGGACTGGACTGGACTGCACTCCTGTTTACTCTTCTGCCACCAGGTAACTTCTGTCTCTACATTTAAATAATTTGTGCTAATCAGAGAGATATACACAAGTCCCAGAATGGGATATCTGAATTCTAGTTCTTATGTTAAGCCTCCATGTGCCCCTGGACAGTTATTATTTATGGTGTGCTTTGTGTCAGCATCTCCCTGTGCAGTCTGCCGCGCGTGCATTTAAGTGACAGACTTTGTCCCTCATGGACAGTCAAAGCCAAAAGGGCAAACTGTGATATTGCCTTAGTATATGTTGAATAGATTCCTGTGCTACATACATGTCTCTATATGTCATTTCAGATGTTGTTGTATGTAAAACATGGCTAATCTCTTTCACAACTTAAAACGGTGTTGTTTGAACTTTCTGGTTACCATTAAGTAATTTTGGAGATGAAAAAAAATGTACTTAAATAGGGCCAGCTTTCCCTCCCTCCCCCCTCAGCTTTTCTGTAAGCTCTTCACTTTGGTAAAACAGAATTTGGCTTACATTAGTCCTGAGTCCTTGCTTATCACTAGACTGACAAAGCTTATATTGTAAGTCAGTTGAAATGTTTCCTGATTTAGGGCTGCTTTATGATAGACTTTGTCCATGGATGAATTTTTCCAGTTATCAAGATGGTCATTTTATTTTAAACTGAAATAGTCCCATCTGATCTTCTCTGCAAGACAATAATCAATGGCAAAAGACAAAATTCAGAAAAAGAATGTGGTTGGTGTTTTCCCTGTGCTTCATTTCGTGCTGTGCAGTTCATCTTGGGTTGGGGAGTGAAACAAATATTGTTATGGAGAGCAAAGAAACAGTGCAAATATATTTATGTATTTCTAATTTTGTCTTTGGGTGTTGAATTGCCCTGGGTTAAGTTGCATAATGATAAGTAAAGCAACTGGACACACTCCAGTGCAAAGTGATGCATGAAACCAGCACTTTTCCCCCCTAGCGTGTGAGAATTTGTATCAGCAAGAAACAGATAGTCTAACTTGTGTGTAGCTGGAGAAGTGCCTGCATTTTGATACCTACATTCTTTTAAAATGAATCATTCTTCAGTGCAGACACAAGATCCCTAGCTTACTGAAGCTAAGAAGTGACATGCTGACACTGGGCTACATTAACCCTCCATCTTCACTAGCCCTCCGTCTTCACTAACTTCTCTGGACTAGTGTGACCCTTGTAAGCGGTGACCAACAAGAAGCTGTGGTCAAGACTGTGGCAAAAGTGATTGTTGTGTGGTGCTGCAGCAGAGTACTGTTTTCCAGATCCATGCTGGAGCCAGGATTAGATGTAAAATCTGCTAACATCTTGTCACAAACTGTATATGCCAAGCTCGTCATCACTGGTACTTCAGCATATGACTGCTTGGAGTGACCTGGCTGCAAATCTCCATCCTGTTCAGCCACTTTTTGTCCAGAAGATGGGGCAAGGTGCATCCTTTTTTAAAGAAAGGGCCAGTCATTGCTCCTCTACTGGCAATCTGATGTATTTGTCATTACAGCTCAACAATGATCATAAAAGTAAATGCTTATGGTAATGATTTTGTTCTTCAGGCATCATTCAGCCTGAAAACCTGATGTGACTTTCTACCAACTATGTACTAGAAAACCCTCATGTAATAAGCAAGTCTTTGATGTCACAAGGAAATGACATTCAAAAACATATCTTACTTTTAAAACAACCCTCCAGCATCAGGAGAATGATCAGAGAATAGTTTGGTTTGCCTTTTTTTTTTAAGTAAAAATGTAAAGCTCTCTATTATTAGATAGCTGCAGTTTATAAACCAGAATAACAGTATTTGTGTGAAAGAAAAAGGGAAGGGTAAAAGGGAAGGGTCCCATTCCAGAGTGAGGCTGGTTTTGCAGGTTTGTTTTTTCAAAATCCAGGGAGGTAGGTGGTGTAGTGGGATTTGGAGCAGTGCAAGAGTAAATATGTAAGTAAGCCAGGTAGTCTTGGGAGTAGGGGATGTTTTAAGTAGTGATACAAACTACACCAGTGTGAAACTGAGTAAAGCTCATGCAGGTTTTGACTGTTGCTGATCAATCCATCAGCAGGACTGCACTTAGATTTTTTTTCTCCATGTGTCTCTTTTAAATAAGGCAGAGACATACAAGCACGTTGCAGACTTATCTTTGGGAGGTGAAGATCTGGAGCCTAACTGTAATTAAAACTAGCTGTTAATGGCTGGCTGTTAGACTTCACAAACCTGAAACAAGAATTAGAAAGTGAGCATCTCTTTCTCTACTGTGCTAGACACCACTGTGCCTTGAATGTGCAGCAGGCCTTATAAAAACTGCTGGAATTTATTAATCACTGCAATTATTTGGATTGGCAAAGGGGTAACTGAACAAATGGCAGATCATCATGGATAAGATAATGTGTCCACACAATCTCTGAATGGCATTAGAAGTTTCATGCCTTATTCCCGAGTGACAAAGTGGGAATTGAGGTCTTCTAACTTTTTGTGGCAGATGCACAGCACTTTGCTTTTGTATGAGGTATCTACAAGAACTATGCTGTTGTAGCCATCAGCTGTGGTGTATTCTCTTACACTGGTCAAAGGAATGCTGTATGTTGGATAAGCATTGGTTGGAGCAGTAGAGGGACCAAGTAGGGCAAATTGACTGGTCTAACTAAAACTGAAGCAGAAGGATAAATACTGTCTCTTCTAGGAGAGTTAAAGCATTCAGCAGTGACTCAGAGCTGTCTCATGAGGGCCAGTGTGCACTGTGCCACCAGAGGCTTTTTAATGGCTCTGATGTTGTTGTGATGCTCCTGGAGGGTGATACAGAGCAATGGCAGCAGATTTTTATTTATCCATTACACTTTCTAACAGTCAACAACCATGGATCTAGTCTTTGCAAAGGGTGGGGCTACTGTGTATGGAGTCATTAAATTCTGTACCCACTTGCCCATCAGTCTTTGTGTGGATAGGGCACAATTTGTCTGAGAGGAAATGTCATAAGAATAGGATGGGAAAGAAGAATGAATTCTGTTGCCTAAAGGCTGGTTGTGGAAGAATAGAAGGGATAATGTACTAATCAAATTCTGACAAGGTATTAAGGAGAAAAGAAGGGAGAGCATTTTTGAGCTGCCTGTACAAAAGCTGGATGCTTGAAAAATAAAGCAGTTCTTATGCATAAACATAATTTTGATTTAGTTGGCATTACCCAGGGATAAGTCACACAACTATAGCAGCCACAGACGTCAAAGCATGCAAGAATGGGCCTCTCACATGCTGGTGATGCCAAGAAATCAGGGAGACCACCTGTTCCAAGATGAAGTACAATATAAATAAATACAGATACCTAATCTTGCCCAGCCAGCATCAACACAGGTAGCACATGTTGCATCTGATGCACACTGACATGATTATGTGAATAAAGCATGTATTGCCTTACCTGCTTTTATAGGAGAAATAAAAGAAAGCTACAAAAATTGTTCAGGGAGAGTTTTTCCTTGTGACCCCTGAGGTCTAATTGTCTTTCCTTCATGGTGATATTTATATGAGTTCTTCAAACAGAAGCTGGTTTTCAGACTACAGTGAAAAGCAGGTGATCCGCCTCTTGGATTGCACTTTGCAGTATGGCTCTGCTGCAGCCATGGTGGCAAAGATGGAGAGATCAAAGCTTTGTACATGTGAGGTGAGATGGGGGATGGCTTGCTGAGTCCTCTTCATGTTTTCTGAGAGACTATGCAGCCAAGACAGAGAATGGGGACTGAAGAGAAATAAATAGGCAGGGAGAAGGAAATGACCAAGAGACAGGAAAATAACATGAGTGAAAATGTGAACAAGGTCTTGTCTTGTACTACACAAGACAAGGCTGATTTTCCTGTCTCCTTTTTGCTTCCATTGTCTGGGCATGGCAGGAAGAATAGGACAAGTGTTCCAAACCTGGAAATACAGTTAGAACTCTGCTAGGATTGACATCAATATGTTAGGATGTCTCTTGGCTCCCCCAATTTTCTTTCCCTTCATATCTTAGTATGTTTGATACACTTCATAAGACTTCTTAAAATGTAAAGCCTTTAGACTTGGAGAATTTGCAAGCACTAATGCAGAAAACACTTGTTCAAGAACCAAGGGTGCGAAGAATTCAGGCAGCTTAGCTCCCAGCCGCTCGCTCCGCATCCTGCCCTTTGGAATGCCCAGGCTCGGTGCATGCAGCGAGGCTGATGAGCACCACCTCGTGGCTGCTTGGCCGCGGACAAGGTCCCGGGGGTTGCCGGGGAAGGGGTGAACAGTGGTTCCCCAGTCCTAGGAGGCAGCAGAGCCAGGGTGTGAGTTACCCGTGGTCCCATAGAACATACTGCCCTGTCGACATGCTGCTGGGTTCTACAGTGTGTGCACAATCTACACATACAGGCAGTGGCTGAAAGTATGTGAAAAATAAAGCCCATGAAATCACTTGTAATCATATTTTATGAAAAAAATCTACCCCTCTTACACTGCTGAGTTAGCTTGGAGGATAGATATGAAGATTCATTGATAGGTCACTAAATCCTGTCCTGGATTTAGTCAAGGACGTTTCCTCTACTTGCCCCTTCCAACTGCTCTGTTGTTTTGTGTCTTCTATGTTTGTGACTTCTCTGGTTGCCACAGGTTAGCATAGAGCTGCTCTGAGACAACCCAAATCCCTTTCATTCTGTCAGGGTATCTTGCTCATGAGCCTTCATCCAGCTGCTATTTTTCCTAGTGCATTTCTTCACAGTGGAGGTTCAGCTCTCCAGAAAGATTTTCCCCTATAGTCTTGATTCTCTCATCAAGCTACAAATAGCTCCCATTGGCATCACTACCTGAAGCATATCTACCCATGCTAAACTACTCTACATAGAATAAACCAGGTTGGAAGAGACCTTCAAGATCATTGTGTCCAACCCATCAACCAATCCAACTCACCTAAACAACTAAACCATTGGCATGACTAAACCATGACTAAACTACTTTATGTAAATGCCTTCTATTAGGTAGAAATCTCAGAAAGTGAATCCTCAATGAACAGAGGACCCAATTTCAAGCAAAGCAGTCCTTTGGGTTTTGAAGTATCCTGCAGTGCTGGATCCACTGGGACACAGGAGTTAGAGCCTATCAGAATGATGTTTATTCTAAGAGAACAAAGTAGTTTATCCTGACAGGCTACAAGTTACAGGGGATTTTGTGATTAAATCAGAATTGTTCATACCAGTTTCACATGTTCAAATATCCAGAAAAATGCAATCAGATGTCATGTGATGGACAACCTGAGCGGGATACCTGAGATATATTATGATACTGGTTGATGGTAGGATGAACATGAGCCTGCAGTGTGCCCAGGTGGCCAGGAGGGCCAATGGCATCCTGGCCTGCATTAAGAACAGTGTGGCCAGCAGGAGCAGGGAGGTCATTCTGCCCCTGTACACTGCACTGGTTAGGCCACACCTCGAGTACTGTGTCCAGTTCTGGGCCCCTCAGTTTAGGAAGGATGTTGACTTGCTGGAACGAGTCCAGAGAAGGGCAACAAAGTTAGTGAGGGGCTTGCAACAGAAGCCCTATGAGGAGAGACTGAGGGAGCTGGGGCTGCTTAGCCTGGAGAGGAGGAGACTCAGGGGTGACCTTATTGCTCTCTACAACTACCTGAAGGGGGGTTGTAAACAGGCAGAGGTTGGTCTCTTCTCCCAGGCAGCCAGCACCAGAACAAGAGGACACAGACTCAGGCTGCGCCAGGGAAAGTTCAGGCTGGAGGTCAGGAGGAAGTTTTACACAG
This sequence comes from Melanerpes formicivorus, assembly GCF_026170545.1. Lineage (NCBI taxonomy): Eukaryota > Metazoa > Chordata > Aves > Piciformes > Picidae > Melanerpes > Melanerpes formicivorus. The sequence goes on along the minus strand of NW_027142366.1, from coordinate 7,495,886 downwards.
AGAGAGTGATTGCCCATTGGAATGGACTGCCCGGGGAGGTGGTGGAGTCGCCGTCACTGGAGGTGTTCAGGAGGAGACTTGACAGGGTGCTTGGTTACATGGGTTAGTTGATTAGTTGGTGTTGGATGATAGGTTGGACTTTATGATCTTGAAGGTCTCTTCCAACCTGGTCTATTCTATTCTATTCTATTCTATTCTATTCTATAGCATTGGGCAAGAGCTTAAAAGGAACATAGCAGAGCGAGTTCAAACCACTCAGAATGTGGTGTTGTTTTTCCTGTTATTAAAACTATTTCTATAGATGTTTGGGGTGTTGTAGGTACTTCCCAGAAACACAAGAAAGGATTATATTGGGCCAGGTAGTTCACAGAGAGCTTTTTTTTTTTTCCCTTCTCTGGTTTGACATGGAAACAAATAAAACAAACACAATATTGGCAATGACTTTGCTTCCTGTTGAGAACATGTTATGTAACTATTCTGGCTTTCTTTCCCAGTAAAATAGGGTGGGGAAGATGACAGCTGTAGAGAGGAGAATAAAGACATTCAGCCATCCTGCAGTAGTTCAGAGAGTCACTGCTGGCAGGTACAGAAGTGGTGTCCTTGAACTTGCACTGCCTCACTGCAAAAGCTCTTTTATCACATCCCATACTGTGGTAGAAGAGAGAAGAATGACTAAAGCAGAGAATGTAGCCTGAACATCTGGTGCCAAATAGAAATGTTAGGAGGCCAAGGGTATTTGAAAAGAATATAATAAGCAATCAGAGTTTCTCAAGTTTCCTATAAGAAACCTGTGCCAAATTTGACTTCCAAGGAGGGGTCCTGGAGGAGGGTTACTTTTGATCTCTACCAAGATAAGTAAGAAAAGAAAAAGCAAGCACTTAAGGAATGAAAATTCAGCTGTAAGACTGTAGAGGAAAAAATGTCAAGTAATAATTAGTTTAGGCAATAGAAGAGAGTTCATTGTGTTTGAAAAGGGAGAGACAGACTGCACTATAGGGTGGCTTCAGTGCAGCAGAAGGGCACTGGAGAAGAGGAGCTGATCCAGTGAGGACCCATTGTGTGCGTCCTTCCACACATCAGTATGCCCAGGTACAACTCACGACTGTCTAGGATGCAAAATAGATCATTTAACCATATCTCATCCAATGCAACATGTATTTCACAGACAGATGTCTTCCTGCAGGCATAAAAATTGGCAAAGCTCCAATATTGCAGAGAAATGCGAAAAACCCTCAGCAGCTAACTTGTGCAGGAATAGAAATGTGTTGGGAGGAACCCACTGGTTTCCTGCTGGTGGAACCTTTTGGCAGTCAGAAAGCTCTCTGAAGCATGGCATCCACACACCAGAACATACAGAGCAAGAAAGATCTAGTTTGTTTCAAACCTCTTTAGGTATATCCAAAACATTTGTTGACCACAGACTCATTTTCTTACTTAGCTATACAACTCTTCCATGGGTATATAGGTTCCACTTGCAGACTATTTCTGTTCCTTGCCCTTACTGCTGCCTTTGGAGGATCATGCCAATGTGTGATCTCCTTAAACAGTTAGAAACACTGTCTTTAGCTTTCAGTCTAAACTGCTGATCAGATTGCCAACATTTGATGGCACAGTCATCTTAACCTTTCCCTTAGTTCTCTTCCATGCTCTTTATCTCAGAGTCTGTTTACAAAGGACCTCCCTATTGTTTCTCCACTGTCACACTGAATAGACCATGGTCTTTTTTTCTCTCTCTAAGACTGGTATTTCTGTAATTGTTCTAATGGCCAGTCTGCACTGATTCCAGTTTAAGCTAATCTTTTTCAACACTGTTGATTGGAATTGTATAAATATTCCAGAGAAAATCTTGCCAGCATCTTGTCTGAAAGTCCCAATATTTCCTTCTCTGCTGAAAGTCTCACCCAAGCCATCTGAACATTACATTATCTGTTTCCACAGCTGTGTCGTACTGCCAGCTCTGGCACCCTGACAGTCCATCAGAACACTCAGATCTTTTTCCTTCTCTGTTTCTTCCAGCTGATGAATCCCAAGAACATGACTTTGCAGTTCACATTATTAAATTTCTATCACTGCAGGCAAGAAGGTCATCTAATTCCAGTGTGATGATCTGGTCCTCCTCAGTCCTGGCAATACCTTCCAGCTTTCTGGCGCATGCAAACTTTTTAAAGCTGATCGTTATCCCTACTTCATGGAAGTGTACATTAAATGGTACTGCTCCAAAGACTGATCCCTGAGGAACACTGCTGGGCAATTTGCTCCATTCACACAACTCCTTTTCTATTGTGGCCCATTGCTCCCCATTCACATTGCGTTGGTATTAGTCCCTGTCATCTCCACCTTCAGTAATGGTTTCCTTTGGAGCACTGTATCAAATCATCTGTTTCAGCTGCAGCAGACTGAGTTCACTGAATTATTCAGCTCTAAAAAGACAATTCTCATACTCTCTTACGTTCTCTTTGCCTCCCTATAATTAATTGCTCTTTCTTTTGAAGTTTGTTGTAAGACTTAGCATTATTCTGAGTTTAAAAAATACATTTCAGAATAGATATACTTTTTAGAATATAAATATAGTGTTTACTGTACTGGAGTCCTAGGCAAAATCTCATTCACCCTCATTAAGCAGTGGCTACTTCTACTTTCAATTTCATATAGCAGGGGAGAGATTGTATGTAACCCTCGATGTTTTTTTGCATTAAGAAATACAGTTTGTTTCTCCTAAGATATTGCAGTTTCTGTTATCCTACTGTTTCTTTTGTGTATCATTCCCTTCTGTCATTAGCCTCATGTAAATCAAATCAAATCTCACTCTGCATTACCACCATCTCTTGTTAGGAAGGGATTATTAAACATTTTTATCATCCTTGTGTTTTGGATGGACCTCTGCCATCATTTATTTTCTGGTTTGTGCCTGGGAAGTTGAAGTCTTCCATAAACCAAGAATTGCATTTATTGTTTTCCTGTTATTTTACTTCCCTTATAATTTATATAGAAATTTGAATAGAGGAAGGAGGCTGTAAAAGGTCCTCAGCACCATCCTTCTGGGGCAGTTTGTGACATCTCTTGTCCCAGTAATTTCCAGCCAAACAGAATCTACTTCATCAAGGCAATCACAGATTTTTTACGCTCAGCGGCTTCCTTAACATTCAGTGATAACCTTCCTCCCCTGCTCTCATTTCTGTCTTCCTTATAGAGCTCCCTACACAGTGCATTAGTGGGAATGTTCTATCCCTGCATGAAGTACAGGAGGCATCTCCATGCTGCAGCAAAGTTGTGTAAAGGCCTTGGAGCTTCTGGTTTCTAATATTGCCTTTGGCATTGCCATTCTGTCTGTGTAAGAGAGTTTTCTAAAAAGACAGGGCACGTCCTGTCTGAAGCATGCAGAGAAGAATCTGTGTGCTGCCACTGGTCAGCTGGTAACTGAATACTTTTCACAGTGAAAGATGGTCTGAAATAGACATTTGATAATTTAGCTGCCCGTCTGAGTACTGACTCCACAGGTCCTCAAGCCCTGATTGCCCACTGAGAATTATCAGAGAGAAGTATTAATATGAAGTCAGAGTACAGAAATGCTATTTTTCATGCTCATTGATTTGTTCCCCTGTGGATGTCATTTTTTGAGTATTCTTCTGGCACCCAGGGCCAATGAGAACAGTCAGAGCACTGCCTATGGAGTGGTCTAGTTGAGCTAACAAGCCAGCCCCATGCCCTACTTGCTCTTTACTTCTTCAGAGAAATTATTTTATCCACAGCACAAAGGCATTCACTGAGATTATACTTTTCATCAGGGCCAGGGGCCAGGGGAGAAATGTGCACCCACGAGCTTGATCTCCTAAATCCACCAGAGATTTGCTTCTGGGCACTAAGTGCAACATCAAACAAAAAATAATGGACTTGTTGAGAAACAACATTGCTGAAGTTCTTCTCACCCCAGTCACTCATGGCTGTGTGCACCCAGCTGCTGTTGTTAGGAGTGCCTCCAGACAGAACTGGATGATGCAAGGCATTTTTCAGATGCTTGCACAATGAAGAATTGCCATCATAGGGTCAGAAGCAACTGTTTTCAGAAAGTAAATATTGTGTATTTCTATGTTAGATAATAGCTAAGGGCAAGGGTGCGTTGAAGCTGGAGCCTGAAGGGGAAGCAAGGCAGTGAGTCGAAAGCGATCCTCTTGTCTCCTAACTCAGGGTGAGACTTCTGCTGTGCAGTGCAAGCAGTGCTTTCCTTTTCACCCCTTACTACTGGCTGCAATGCATCATGCTTAATTTTTCAGAGATGTAAAATTAAATTGGAAAGGAGGATAGAAGCAAAAAGGTTCAGTGAATTGGAGAAAGAGTAATAACTTTGTATCTGACTCATCTTCAAACCATTCCATCAGATCAAAAATAGCTCAACTCTTTATCAAAGATAAATGCCCAGCAATAGCATCTCAGCAGTTTCACCATGTTTACAGTTTAGCAGCTCTGGTTAGGACTTCTGAATTTCTCCATGGAGCAAGAACAGCCTTCTTTAACTGTAGTGCTAGTAATTCAGACAAAAGAACTCTCCTACCTGTTATCTGATGACACATGTTTCACCACTGCTGTTCTCATACCTTTTCACTGAAGTATGTTACTTACAAAAAGCATTGGCACTTCCCTGGCATACTGTATCTGCAAAAGGTTTTAGTAGGTCTTAAGTAGTAGTTCTGTCCCCTCTCCCAGAGGAGGTGATTTCTCAATAGAAAGGATAGAAACAGCAAGTTTAGTATTGGAATGTCCCCCTGGTAGTTGTCTGGACTCTGTTTGGTGCTCAGAATATTTTTTAAACAGATGTTTGGTCAGAGTCATGTCTTCTGAGGAGTTTTGGTCAGAGGCATGTATTTGGAGACGTCTGGATCAGAGTTACATCTTTTAAGCAGTTTGGGAATTGACTGCCACAAAATGTCAGTGTGGTTTAAAGACATACCAGCAGTGCAATTCTGTTTCTAAAACGGTGGAATGGTTTGCAAAGAACTTTTATATGCCTTCTTCCCACTGGCTGAATAACAGGACCTGCCTGAAGTTTATTGTCTTCTGGACAAGGCATCAGATAGTATGCATGAGGCTCTAGGAGTGAAACATCTCAAATGAACAGGAAAAACAGGCACAAGGGCCTCAGCTCAGTGAGTTGAGGAGAGCTGATTGTGGAGCTAACCTGGTAGTAGTAATATTTGCTGCAGTGCACAGTGCTATCCTAAGCTTGCTTCTTGGCAGGAAGGGACAGCCAAAAGGGAGTTTATACTTCCATTGAATGAAATTGGAGGTGATGTAGATATGAAAACATTAACTTGAGAAAATAATGGAATCCATCTAGAATAGGACAAAGGCAACACCCTTCCTTATCCTCAGGAGTGTTCTTGGCTGCTAGCAGATTTGCAGCACAAAGTCCTTGTTTTGCCTTCTGCCTAACTTCATTAGGAACTGAAATATCTTTTGCCTGTTGCAATTCCATTGAAGTTAATAATCTGCAAACAAGAGTTTGGAGCAGAGGTTGGTGTGCTGTCTGTTGACAGTTCTTTTTGCATCCCCCTGCTGATGGGTGGCTAAGACAGGAGGATTGTTTCACATGAGGGAGGAGTTATAGGTAGGCAATTACAGCAGAAACAAACACTTGGTCTTGTACCTACAGTTTTAAGATGGAGAGTGAACATGAGTCTTATCTAAGGCTAAGGCTGGTGAGCAGATTCAGCTTGTGTGATTCATGAGAGTGATTCCATGCAGTCCATGTACTGCTGCTTGGGTTGTAAGTTCCATTGGTTTGATACCATCATTAAATACTGATGAAGAAAACTGGGCAAATGTGTGCTCTGTCTCCAAACATCATCATTCAGCTCCAGCACAGGTGGAGTTTTGTCCAAGTATGTGCAATAGCTTAATACTGATGACAAACCAAACCTGAAAGATTGCTAATTCTATAAGCACACCTACATGGTATGTATCATGTCTCTTAGAGACACCAATGCAAGAACATGATCATAGTAATGGTACTATAATTAATACTGATTGTATTTTGATAGTACCTAACTCCCATTGTATGTTTCAGGTTAGGGATGACAAAATGGTTTGGAGAAGCACATAGTTTGGAGAAACAAGTAGTTTTGGTGCCTTCATGTTCAAGGCAGTTACCAGTTCAGCTATTTTTAGTCTACAGCATCAATCCAGGTCTTTCCAAAGCACTGCATCCACACTGACTTTTAAACAAAAAACCACCTTGCAGTGGGAATTTTCTTCCTGAATTTAACTTCTACAGGCAGTATTACCAAATCAGGACTGTGATCCTCTAAGGTGCACACCATTCAACATTGAAGCTAACATAGTTGAAGTTCTTCTGACTGCTGGACCACAGTGCAGAGACTCAACTGACTTGTGGGATAGAGAAGCCTTATTCAGTATCAGAGTATCACAGTATAACTAAGGCTGGAAGAGACCTTGAGGATCATCGAGTCCAACCTATAAACACAGACCCCATGACTAGACCATGGCACCAAGTGCCACATCCAATCCCCTCTTGAACGCCTCCAGGGACGGTGACTCCACCACCTCCCTGGGCAGCTCATTCCAATGACCAATGACTCGCTCAGTGAAGAACTTTCTCCTCACCTCGAGTCTAAACCTCCCCTGGCACAGCTTGAGACTGTGTCCTCTTGTTCTGGTGCTGGTTGCCTGGGAGAAGAGACCAACCCCTTCCCGGCTACAACCACCTTTCAGGTAGTTGTAGAGGGCAATGAGGTCTCCCCCGAGCTGCCTCTTCTCCAGGCTAAACAATCCCAGCTCCCTCAGCCTCTCCTCATAGGGCTTGTGCTCAAGGCCTCTCCCCAGCCTTGTTGCCCTTCTCTGGACACGTTCAAGTGTTTCGATGTCCTTCTTAAACTGAGGGGCCCAGAACTGGACACAGTACTCAAGGCGCAGCCTAACCAATGCAGAGTACAGGGGCACAATCTCACATCTTGCTCTCTAATTTGAAGATACATAATGTGAGTTTGCTTTATGAGGGTCCCATCATCCTAGCCTGTTATTTTGTCTCTCCATAGATTCATTAGCAGTTGGGAAATTTGTTTTTTAAGTGATCACACATTTGTTTGCTCAAAAATGTATTGTAGTGTGAATTACATTCCACTGAAAATACAAAATAGTCTTTCCTGGGTACAGAACCAATGCCTCACAGTCTAGACCTCCATTTCCCTGAAGTCTGTGGTATTTATTTAAAGCTCTGGTTTTGACCTAGATCCAATTCTAATTTCTGAAAGCTACATGAAGTTCTGACTTGCAGCGAGTTTCATCTTAAGGTCATTAATATATATGCATGTAAAAATCAAGAATTCCACCCTCTTGTCACACAAACTATATCACATTTTCAGGAAGAGTAATTTCTTCCACATAATGATATGCACATGATATTGCAGGCAGAGGAAAAAAAGGCATGTGGTCCATACATATTTATTCTTGACTGCTTTAACTTGATATACCTGTTTTTCTAAGCAGCATTTCCAGGGGAATTAATTGCATCAGAGTCAGTGGAGAGAAAAATGAAGGAAGAATTCTACTCACAACAAATTAAGGTTTGATACTGCAAAGTTGTCATTATGTGTATGAAAAGCTGTTGAAAGTCCTGTTGCTGGGAATAACTAGGGGGCTTGTTACTGCAGTCATGAGCATCTTTCTGACAGAAGCACACTATTGGGAAATGCAATAGGAAATTTTCCTTAGGTTCTCATCTCATTCTCACACTGTGTTTATTTCACTCTTAGTGTGCTTCCTCTTTAATTTTCCAGTTAGGAACGCATTTTTTCATCATCTACAGAGCTGTATAATGAATGACAAGCAACTCTGAAAGGAGTCTTAAGTGAATGCAAGTTGCATCTTTTTTTTCCCCTAGTTTTGGTAATGGGTGTTTCCTCAAATAATTTGAGGCCCTTGCATAAATAGGGTCAATATTGTGCTTCTAAACATAGACACAATACAAGGCAGATCCCTAATTCCTGTGTCTTGTAGTTCCATTTTGAACCACCACTGTTTTCTTCCAAGCATGTCCTCTTTTTTCAGGAGAATAAGCCCTAAGAGGTTGTATATATTTTCTTTTCTAGTTATCTCCACAATATCTTGCCAGTCTCTTGGAGGCTGACCCTTCACTCTGTGAATGGCTGGAACTGCTGTTGAAGTCTGGAGCAGTTTTAAAAAGTGCAGAATCAAAGAGGTATTCTGTTGGCAGCTTAAAGGCTTACAGAATGTGTAGCACTAATGGAGACATTGCTTCTTTGGGACTTTATAGGCGTTCTTCTGTATGTCTATCACGTGCAAATCTGTCTGTGGAGTTCCTCTTCCACCCTTCCTCAGGAATTATTTTTTTAAGATTGAGCAGGAGCCTGAGTTCTTTTGCTGAGTGTAGTAACATGAAGCAAAAGGCCAAAGCATATCAATGATAACGCAGCAGGCAGAGAGCATGAGTGCCTGTTCTACTTCAAACCCATTTGGCTATGTATCATTTATGCTAAGACTGCTGTACACCAATCACACAGAACACAATCACACCCCGTGGAAGAGTTTCATTTCCTGGGTAGTGTAAATAAAGCTGACTACAAATAACAGCTGCTCCCAGTATGTCCTGGGCCAGATGATCAACTGGCCTCAGAATTCCATACACAAAATGCAGGACCAGTTGAATATTTTAATTTGTAATGATCAGAAGTTCTGTGCTAATTGTGCTAATTGCTTGCTGTGCACTAGCAGCACAATATAAAACCCATAATTTTTTGTCATTACATTTTCAGTGTACAACAATTAATTTAGTACTCCTCTGGACATAATGAATATTCTTTATGTGAATTACCTATCTCTATATAAATCATTTAAATGCAAGATTTCCTTCAACATGAGGTCAGCAAATCCAATAAGTCATTGTGGACCTGCTGTGTTCCAAATGACAACCTTCATAGCTATGTCTGATTTAGTTTGAGCCTCTTTATTGCACTAAGCATAGTTTTCTCTGATATTCTGCAGTGTCTTGCAGTTCTACATAGCAGTACAAAATTCTGCTTAAAGCAAGCAAATATCCAGAGCCATCTGGAGACATACGTAATTTCTCAGTGGTGGACAAAACTGTGTTTCAGACAAGGACAGGAATGACAGAGCAGAAAAGCAGATAGAGCACATATGGAAAGCAATATCCACTGGTGAGCTCTTTGGACTCTAAACCAATCTATGGCAGACCTCTTTTCTTACTCAGACTTGACTCTTAGGAGAACTGTGTACATTAATTGAGCTACCTGCATAAGTGTCACAGTACCAGAGCATACAGAGAGTAGAATAGAATAGAGTAGAATAGAATAGACCAGGTTGGAAGAGACTTTCAAGATCATCACGTCCAACCCATCATCCAACATCACCTAATCAACTAAATCTTGCAACCAAGCACTCTATCAAGTCTCCTCCTAAACACCTCCAATGATAGTGACTCCACCACCTCCCCAGGCAGCACATTCCAATGGGCAATCACTCTCTCTGTGTAGAATTTCTTCCTGACATCCAGTCTGAACCTCCCCTGGTGCAGCTTGAGACTGTGTCCTCCTGTTCTGAGAAGGTTAGCCTGGTTCAGGCTTTAACTGGTTGTGGTGGTTTGAGCCTTAACTGGGACTTAAGAGCTCAGATGGGGGCAAGGCTGAGAATCCCTCCCCTGCTCCCCCCTCCTTCCTCCCAACAGAGAGGAAAAAAAGAAAGGGAGGGAGCAAATATATATATATATATGGCAATAACAGGTAAGGTTGACAAGGGCAAGGAACAAGGATGGATGGGAGGGAAAAAAAACAACCAACCAAGAATACAGAACCAGTCTCTCTGAAGAGGTGTGGAGGCAGCAGGGAGAAGGATCAGCCCCGACCACGTGGCAGAGAAGCAGGAAGGCAGCTGCAGTAGCTCTCCTCCAGGAAGGCAGGAGCCAAAAGTAGAGCTAATGGCTGCAGTGTCCTCTCTTTTATACCCTAGCTGGGCAGAGAGGGGGAGTGGAACAGACTCAGTTTCCCAGGCGGAAAATGCCCTGCAGGGAGGGCAAAGCACTCACAAGGCCTCCCCCGCTGCTTCCAGGATGGGCGTTAACCCACCACAACGGTGCTGCTCAGATATCTGTGGGAGTCATTGGCAGGTTATGGTGGGGCACAGACAAGATCTCCTGCCTTTCAGTGATCTTGATATCCTAAGAGATCTTCCTTCTTTTCTTTTTCTCCTATGAGCATCTCCTCTACAGAATGAGGCTCCCAGAGGATAAGACATGGGATCCTCAGTGTAGATATTTCTTTGCCAGTGGGTCTGCCCAGGCAGGAAATCTTGATCAACATGGAGAATGCTAACAGATTATTGCCAGGCTTGTGTTTGCCAGCTGGTGCAAAGCACACTGCAGCAAGGACATGCATACAAGCCCAACCCTAGTGGTAAAACCACCTATAATTGTTCAACACTGCCAGTGAAGAGGAAAAGCTCCTGTAACTATCCTGATCTCCAACAACTGTAATCTAATACTAGGCAGAGGGAAAATCAGACAAGATAGACTAATGTTTTCTGCTTATGCACAAACAGCAGTGTAAGATTTTCATCTAAGATATGAGTATTTAACATGTGGAGGAATGTAACACAAGTTGTGTTAATTTGCTTGATAAAAAGAACATTTTCTGCTACATACGTTCAGTGATTTGGCAGTTTTGAGATGTACTTGCTGAAAATAAATGTCTAGAGGTTTACATGGGATGAAGGTTATATTTGGGTCAAATTAGAAAGTGGTCCATACTGTAAAATTTAACCAATGAAAAGGCAGAAGTGATAATCTTGCTTTTATCAGCAGTAAACTGAGCAGGTGCAAGCCATGTTTAATCCATGACCCCTGGGAACCAGTAATGGTAATTTCTGTTGTCTTCCTGTGCCAGATGCCAGGCCTGCTGAATTTCTAATAGAGAGCACTAGCTAGAAAGTCTGATAAGGCACAACTGAGCACCTGGGTTGCATCAAAATGAGAATGGCCCTGTTCACTGCTGCTTATTGTAATATTCCACTGTAAGCAATACCTGTGGTATGACTTTATAAATAGATAATTTGAGCTGTGCTCACACAAGGTTAATTCAGAAGTTGTCAACTTGTTAGGCAGCATTCCAGTCATGTGCTGATGACCCAGGCTTGTGACACAGGAGCAAATCATGCTTTATGTTTATATGGTATTTTATGACAGAAAGTGGATTTCTTTTTTCCTTATCTTTAAAATTCCTAGTTTGCTTCTGCATTAAAAGGAAGTTTCAAGTAGATGTGATTACAATACTTTCTAATGTCTTGGAGTAGCTATGTCATCTGCCATGTTCCAACACCAGATGGATAGTCAAAATTACTTAGTGGTGGATTGCACTTGCAGAGGAATTAAAATTTTGGCAAAGGGCTATTAACATTTTCTCATCTAGTTTAATCCCTTAGGATGCTTTTTCTCAATTTACAGTGATAGTTACTGGACCCCATGGAGTTTACAGGACTGAAACAGCACATCCTTTTGGTACTGTGCACAGATCTGGGTGGGAGATGCTTTTGCTGAACGTCCTACGGCCCTTGGATTTTGATTAGCTTTGAATCTTTAGACTGAATTTCCTTCCTGCTCAAATAATTTCCATTTGGAAATTATGAAGGAAAAAATTGCATCTTGTCAGCCACCACTTCTTCCTAATTACCGAGTGTATATGGAGATTCATAAACAGTCAGCAATTTATCATCAAGCTTCTTTCCACTTTTCAGCAGTTGTTTAGATTCTGTGTTGTCTGATATAACATAAACATCCAACTAAGATATATTTATTGGCTTTGACAGCAAAAGAAAACCCATTTCTCCATGAAGATAAAGGCATATTTTTTATTTGGACAATGTTTTTCCTTTCCTGGACTGGAGAGGGAAGCTGTAACTGCTGACGTTTATTCAATGAGAATAGACCTTTTCAATTCAGCCAAAGCTTTCAAAAGTAGCAAAGAGGTGAGCATTTTGAAATCATCATCTTTTATGCTTGAGTATCTGCTGCTTATACAAGATGAGGTAATTCCCTGGACTTTCCTGGAGTTCATCAGTAAAACCAGAAGCCATATTTCTGCATACCTGGCATACATGAGTGCTATCAATCAGGTGAGCAGCCCTGCTGCCCTCTAGGATACAGAATCAAAGGACATGCAATACTCCTATTTTAGAATAGAATAGAATTAACCAGGTTGGAAAAGACCTTCGAGATCAAGTCCAACCTATCATCCAACACTATCTATTCAACTAAACCATGGCACCAAGCACCCTATCCAGTCTCTTCCTAAACACCTCCAGTGATGGTGACTCCACCACCTCGCTGGGCAGCACATTCCAATGGCCAATCACTCTTTCTATGAAGAACTTCTTCCTAACATCCAGCTGAGGGAACACCATCATTATCTGTAATGAACAGATGCCTGGAAGAGTCAAGAAAACAAGATCCTTAAGGCTTCCAACCTTCATGCTCCATGCAGTAACATTTCATCTCACATCCTAACCATAGGGCAGTAGCAAGTCTTGCAATTAAGTAAGTAAATAAACCAACCAAACATATTTTGCTCTAATGAGGGAGAGGGGAAGAACATTCCACACAGAGAGCTGAGCTCATTAAGTTTTTGGTACTGGAGATGAAAAAAACCAGTTGCATTAAGTGTGATCCTACTAGCAATGCAACTTCACCTGTAGGACTCTAAAAGTTTAAATAATATTGTGAGCATGTTTCTGTTGGATTTTATTAAAAGTATGTGGGAAGGACTGTGGAGGACAGCAGGTCTTTGATTCTTGGATGATCTTTAGACTTTCAGACTGCAAGGATAAGGAAAACAAAGCTACATATTTCAGGTCTGTTTGTTTTCTTCTAAGTAACCAGTTAAAATTAATAAGTCAACCTTTCAAGTAAGATGCTGTCCTCGATAGTGCCAAAGGTTCTTTAAACTGCAGCTGCAGTCTGTTTCCATTGAGCTGTTCCCTGCCTGTGGCATAAGCTTTGCTTGTTGGTTTTTGTTGCTTTCTCTGTAACAAATTTTCACAGAGGTATTTTATAACTCTTTCCATTCTGATTACCAAACAGTACAGAAATGTCTGCCAAATTATTACCTTTGACAAATGGTTCTTGTTCTGGTCTTTCAAACTCACCTATTAAAAATAAATGAGAGCTTCAAAATTTATGTTTTCCAGTATACATGTGCTGGGTTTATGCTCCTTGCTCAATCAGCAAGATTCTTCCTGATCCTGCTCAATTTAGCTTGATTCACCTTGATTCTTCTCTGCTTAATTGGTCGTGTTGAAATGTCAATGCTCTTGAACACAACATTCATTAATGTAAGAAGAATAAGAAAGATTGCAAAGCATCAGCATTTCAGTACAGGGTGGATCCTTCCTTCCCTTACAGTGCTTCAGGGAACTGCACCTTCCTCTGAATCTCGAGCTCTTCTGTTTTTCTTCCAAATGTGCACTGCAGCTGTAAGCATCAAGAGCACCAGTTATCTGGATGTTAGCAGCTTATTTGCTCTGTTTTATTTGTCCCTTGCTGGATCTGCCCTCTAGACCCAAGTGCCTCTTTTAAAAATTCCTTTTGTCAATATTGTGAATGATTTCCAAATTGGCATGAGCTTTCCCCCCCATAGACAGAGTAGCCCTTAGCATGAAGTTCCTGGTTTATTTTCACTCAAGTGTGGAGTAGTTACATAAGGTTATTAAAGATACTTAAAATGAGAGGCAAGTACCTACACAGGTAAAAATTGTCCTTTAATCTTCCCTGAATTTCATCTTGCTCAGTGCTAATGGGAATTAGTAAGGTTGTTTTCCTTCATTATTTCTAGAAATGTGTAAAGTGGTATGGAAATGGAAAATGCTACATGAATAGCAGGTTGCTCAAGAATACCCTGTTTGATAGGGCTCAGACCAATTTTCCTCTTTCAACAGATGACAGATTCAAGGAGCAATGTAGAATATTTATCAAAATTTAGCATTACAATTATTTTTTTAGAGAAACATGCAAATCATATTTTCTCTTCTGCCCAAAGGTTTGCCTTGCTTTATTGAAAGGGTTTATGATGAAGAGACTCCTGCTGATCCAGAAGCAGACAGTCCTTTTTTGGCAAGCATGCTTGGACAGAGTTTAGGCCAGCAAGATACATACTTCAACACAGCTAATTACAGAGCCATTCCCTGTAGCCTGTAGATGGATTGTTTTTGTTTTCCAAGAGGCACTGGTTCTATAACTTGCAGGCAGTTTTACTAAAGTCTTGCACTTAGGCTGAAATGTTGCTGAGCTGCTCCTTTCCAGCAGTGCTGCTCTTGCCATATTACACCTACGGTGTCAAAACACGTGAAGCCTTAAGCAGCAGCACTTGCTTATTTCAGTAGTCTCAGGACGAGTTTTGGAGAGTTGCTGAGCAGCTTCCACAACTATTGCCTTAATGAAAATATTGCATGAAGAAAGGCTGAATTGAAACCTCCTTGTCTGATCTGTTGTGTCTTACTTGGTCTGTTAGTGAAGATATTTTTTTCTGGTTTGCCTTTTGTAATTGTATTTCTTTTTTTACCTTGACACACATACAGTGTATATTTAGACCAACACTGCATTAGACATTCACTTGGTTAAATGGTTTCTCACTATATTCAGTACTGCTTTGCTGCATCTGGAGCAAAATTTAATAGAGCACACAGTTAGCATGTGCTAAAAATAACTAGGAGAAGGTAGCAAGGAATTTCTAATGTAGCTATGCAAGTTTTACAACAGCGTCTTTACACGGAAGTCAGCATTTTGCATTTTCTTTTGTGTTGCTGGAATATTTCTTAGCTAAATCTCCTATACCCTTGGGAGAGAACAGACACACAAAATTTCTCTTAAAACTTTGGTGAAAGATTCTACAGAAGCTTTAAGGTACATCTGTGTCACCACAGGTGTGTCTTTGAGTCAGGCGTTAGACAATTGACAGTGGCATAAAAACCAGTTCCAAAGCTGGCATGAATTGGCATTTTGGCTGGCAATATCATCAGAGAATAGTAGGTGAGGAAAGAAATTTGCCCACTCATGACTGTATTTATTGCAGTCCTGTTGAGAAGGAATTTATATTGATGTTGGCACTGGTTATGCCTTTTTGAGGGAGTTCTTAAATGGTCTTTCACAAAAATTCATTCATTTGATTAACTCCACTGATGGTGTAAGGTGGTTCAGTGGACTAAAGTGAAATGAATTTGATTTAATAAAATAATTAATGTAAATTTAGATTAATGTAAAAAAAGGGATACATTTTCAATTATGATCTATGTTCATATCTTGATGTTATAACCTCTTCAAAGAACACCTGTGGGAAGCCAAAGCTGGCAGCACGTTTCCAGATCAGGCTTATCCACATTACAGTAGATATTTCTGAGTCAACAGAAATTAGATTTGTACCAATTTTCCCAGGACATTAGTGGCAGATGGAACTCCAAATATGAAACATTTCCCAATAAAGATGTAATTCCTTAATGGATTAACAAGAGCTGCTGGATCTTTATTTACACATTTTAACATGAACACAAAATGAACTTTCTGACAGTGATTCAAAATATGCCCTGCCATGTGTTTTAAGAGGTTCATTTCTCCATGTGCAAGCTTAGGCATTTGTGGGAAGAAATAACAGAGTTCTGCTCTAAGGCCATTTTAGAGTGACAGATAAATACTAAGGGGAAGAAAATTTGACTGAAATAAGCAAATTTCCCTTATTGCTTTGTTTTAAACCTGCTTTTCTTTAGCCAGTTTTGCTTGGGAGGTATGTAAAATAATTTTGACTGCTGTAGTATGAGAACCAAGAAAGATACCTCCAGTTATGTGAAGCCACTGAAACTGGAGGTTAAACTCAATGATAGATATTCTGTCTCTGTCATGTGGAGAAGCAATTCACTTTGTTAAACATAAAAAGACAATGCTGACAGAGAAAGAAAAGGCTATATATGAAAGGAAAAGACTCTTTCATGGGGAGGGAGAGCAGGGTGTGTGCCTCAGCATTCATATATACAGAAACTAGTCTTTATGCTTTAAAACAGTGACCTGGAATAAACACCTTGGTTCTGTAACCAGCTCCGTCCTGGTGCTCAGTGATACTGCTGTGTAGTAAGCAAATCGTGAATCTTTTGAGGCTTTATCCACAATTACACCCAAGACCTTTAACACCCCTCTGGCAAGTTGCTCAGTCTGCTAGACAAATACTCCTTCTGCACCAATAACGTTATCAAAACTATTAAAGAAAACCAACTGAAAATAAAACCATCAACATCCTTTAGTTGATCCAATTATCTGTCTCTAAAAAAAGGCTTTAACACCTCCCACACGGAACAGCAGCTTCAGTAATTTGGCAATGATAACAGCGCATAATCAAGAAACATGAGGCTGTGCTAAATGGTAATACATCCCATTTTGTGTCAGGAAGAGTTTTGTTTAAGCAAATATATTTTCTTTTCAAGCACCTTTTGGATTAGTTGCTGTTAGGTTGCTCATCCCATTAGTCTCATGTAGTTACTACAATGTTTAACTACAGGAATTGTAAATGGGTGAATCATAACATAGGAGATAGGAGATGAGGCTTTGTGTCTTTGGGGTTTTGTGCTGTTTGTGGTGTATTTGAAGACAGGGGATAGGGGGTAACTATGACTAACATCTAGAACAAAGGATTGCGAAGTTTGGTGATTTAGCTTCTACCAGTGAGTAATTCACAGCTAACCTCAAGTGTATCATCATTACAGAATAGTGCTCTGACAAGTCCCTTTAATGATATGCTGCCATAACTTCCCAGATGATATTACAACATCATGTTTTATCAGCACATTGCATCAAAGGCCTAACATTCAATTATGATAGGGTGGGTTGGGAAATACTGCAGTGTGCTGCGCATAAAATGCAGTGAGTTGTTTTGATTATTGAAGTAAGAACACCCTTGCATTGTAAACTTTCTGATGAGCTACACATGAAGTTTTAAACTTTGTCTGTAGCTGCTATGAACCTCAAAATTCTTTGTGTAGGGAATCTGCATCTGAGATGTACCTTAGGTCCTGGATGCTGTAGTGATCGATACCTTGGATTTGCTGAGGTAGTTATACCACAGAAGCACAGTAGTTTGAATAGCCATCATTTAAAAATGTGGTCATAATGTCAATTTGCAAGAGACACAGTCACATCCAGAGGCCCCAGCTGATAGCCATACTCAGTGGAGGAATATTTGATAGACTGAAAAGACAGCACTCAGATGTTTACAGTGTACACAGAGGAAGACCTGGCTGCATACTTGTCACCAGCATCAGTTTTACATCAGCACAGAGCGATTTAAATTGAGATGGTGGCTGTTTGCATAAGAAAAAAAATTAATGTGTTACCTATTGCTTATTACAGATCACTGATGTGAAAGGGAAAGGACCACACATTACCTTCCTAGTCCATAAAACCTACAGCCAGCCAGGCAAGGAAGACTTTGGGATAATTTGTTGGATTATATAAAGAATAATTTATCATAAGCAGCACGATGCATTAATAATAGTTTAATAAAACAACAAAAGAGGACATGGTCTTCCATATCATTATTTAAGCAAAATGTTTCCCTTGGAAAAAACAAAACCAAACCAAAACCAAACTAATTTGAACTCTTTTTTTTTTTTAAAGGGTCATTTATTAATAGAGTTACTGTCTACAAGCCAGAGAGAGGATATCTGGGGGTAGATGCAGGATTGGTATAAGCAGTTTAAGTACATCCCATGGTAGGAGAAAGTTACCCTAGAAAAAATTCTTAGCAAAAGAAGGATTTAAGTTGATGTTGGATCTTCACGGACATTGTGTTCCTAGTGCTACTTTGAGCACAGAACTTTTCTCTCACAAAAGTCCCAGGGGTGCACTCATTGTACATTTCTTTGGATGGTCTGTGCTCACAAAGTTATTATATAATCTTGACATAATTAGAATTTCTGCTAAATTATTTGGAAAATGGCAATCTAGTTCGTTGGGTGTAGGGTATTTCCTTATTTCCTCACTATACAGAGCCCCTGCTTCCTTAGGTAATGGTTCCATTTATGCTGCTTAAAGCTGACACCTCATTTTCACATACTCTAAATTCAGCCGAGTTACAAACCCAACCTTATACCCGAACAGCCATTATTTCTGAGCCCCGCTTCTATCATTAATTTAACAAGGTCATTTCAAGCCTTGGAAATGCACAGACTGCAGAAGGTACTTTCTGCCCGTCTCTTTGTCTAACTCCTCCTCTGCAGAGGAGCCGGAATAGCCCAGACACACAGGCTGAAGCGTGCAAGCGGCCCGGAAAGGCTGTGTGCCTGGCAGCCGGTCCGCAGGAGCGGTGGGCAGCGCAGCGCCGGTGCGCCGAGTAGTCGGGGGGAGGCTCTGCCGGCGGGCCCCGAGGCTCCTGATGGAACCTGACGCTGCCTTTTAGTGTTTCTCTCGAGCTTCGTCGCTCGGCCTCTGGCAGGGTTTTGCTGCGGGTGTGCAGAGGGCGGCAGGTAAACACGTACTGCTCGGGCGCAGAGCTCGGCCACCACCCTACATCTGCTTAGCCCTCGAGAAGTCCCTAGGTCCAGCCTGGCTTTGAAGAGTAGGGCACTATCGTGCTCTCGGAGACACGAAGGCACAGGTTTGGGTCTGTGTTCCTCCGTGATCCCTGCTGTTAGACCCGTGGCTACGGAAGGTGCCGCTATAACTTGCCCGAAAGGGTGCCCAGGGCGCGCCCAGCGCGGCCGCAGCGAAAACTCCCCCTCACACACTTCAGGCCGCCACTGCGCCTGCAGGCGGCGCCCTTCCCGCTACTACCGCGTGTCCTGCGCACGGGCTCAAGCAGGCCCCTCCTCCTGCTGCCCCGCGCGGAAATGACACAGCCAGACCGTTGGCGGAGCGCGCCTTCAATCCCAGGGAAGCTCCGCCCCCTCCGCGTCTCGAGCGCAGTTTGGTTGGCAAACGCGCGCCGCCGTTGTCGCGCCGCAGCCTGCGCTCGCCCTAGCTCGCCCTGCGCTGAGCGACTGGCTGATCTGACTGTCAATCACGGATTAGCTCCATCCCAGCCAGTAATGCCGCCTCCTGAGCGTGAGGAGCGGATTGATTGGTAAATAGGGCTGTCAATCAGCAGGGCGCCCCACCCTCTCCCGGTCAGGTAGCCCGGAAGATGGCGGCGGCGGTGGTAGCGTCCGCAGGGTCTGGTGGGGTTCTGTGAGGGGAGTGGGGCAGCTGGGTCCGATGCCGCGGGCAGCCGCGCCGCGGAGGCGGGGGGCAGTAGCTGCCGCGGGGGCTCGCCGGAGACGCTGAGAACCTCGGGCCCCGCATTCGGTGCCGGCTTGGTCCGGGAGCGGAAGGCATGCAGCAGTGCGGGGGTCTCGGTGGGGGTGCCGGGCGGCGGAGAAGCAGCCCGCTACCCTTCGGGTCCCGGCGCCCGTTCGGGATCGTCTTCCTGTTGTCGCTTCTCTTGGGGAGCGGCGGGGCGACTCCGCTTCCGCGAGCAGGTGCAGGTGAGGCGCGGGAGGCGGCGGAGTGGAGCGGGGTGAGGGGGGGCGGCTCCGCGGTGGGGCCTGCGAGGGGGAGTCTGGGAGTAGGGCAGCGGCGGGGCCTCAGCGCGGGATGTCTCCGGTGGGAGCCTGAGGCTTGGAGACGCGGTGCTGCTGCAGCCGGGGACTGCGGGCTTTCAAGCCCCCGTCCCTCTTCAGTGCTGCGGGCAGGGCTCCGCGCTCGGCGCTCTCCTTTCGGAGAAGGAAGGGCACGGCGAGGGGATGGAGCTCCCCGACACGGTGGGCTGCGGCTCCATCGTGGAGGTCACGTCTTGTGCTGGTGGCGTTGAGGGATATCCCGCTGTAGATATCTCAGTCGCTTTAAATTGAACTAGGTGAGGTGCTTTTTCCGTCTGTGTGTTTACCTACATACGTTCTCTCTATAGTAGTTTATGCAGAGCTCAGTGTGATTTGTCTTTTTCTCATTTTGGCTGTGAATCACCGGGGCTCCCGTTGCTGGGTGGAGGCTCTTCAGGGCAGACGGTGCTTCCCTCCTTTCCGGTCAGATTAGTCGGATCCCCCCCCGCCCGCCCCCAACCGGCCTAGTCTCTCTAAATAGTCATGTAGTTCACACTTGCTTGCTTCTTATGTTAGGTAACTTCCTTCGATTTTAGTAATTATTTTCCTGTTTATCTTAAAAGACCAAACTAAGAAAAAAGCTTTCTCAGTCGTCTGAGTTACTGTTGAGAGCTTTATTAGTACTGACAGGTAGCAACCGTCTCTTTGGTAAGGTTTTCATTTATTTGGTATTTCATTGACTTGCAAAGATAGTGTATTGAGACTGAATTTTATTGCATATGGTTTGAATGTGCACTGAGATTCATTTCTAGCCATGAAGAGTTGAACAGATGAAATAGACAATATGTTCAGAGAGGAGGAGGAGGAGGAGCAGTGGGAAGGGGGAGATCTGAAGCACAGAGATTAAGTAATTTGGCTGCTGTTCTACAGAAAGTATCAGAACAGGGAGTGGAACCCATACTTCCTTTATTTTGAACTGATGGCTCTTTCCCATTATTTTCTTTCTGTGTTCCCAAGAACATTTCTGAATTGTTCATAAATTACTCTCACCACCAGGCTATGTTGATGTCTTTCTTACTGTCTATGAACTAAACTTCAGGACAAGAGAAAACTGTCAGTCAAATTTGGGGATTAAGTGGTGGTTGTTTTTTTTTTCCTCATCTATGAAATACTTAAAGTTTGCCCCAATAATATTAACTTCTTATCAAGCCCTAAAGTAAGGCAGCATAATCAGTGTTGCATGGAGGCCTTTTCTGCCTTTTCTGTGTCTTATTTTTCTGAAATGTGGTTAACTTTTCTGTTTAGAGGTAGATGGCACAGTGTCTGCATCCAGTGTTTTTTTAATTGAAATAAAAGTACCTCTTTTCAGCCTATGCTTTGCACCTTGCAAGTCTGGGAGATCAAAACATAGCTTCCATCACTCTGGTAGAAAGCTTAATTCTCAGCATAAAAACCCAATTGGACAAAGTACAGAATGTAACAGCAAAAAAACCCCACTTCGATGTGTTTTTTTGTTTGTTTTTAAAGGCAAAATCAGGTGTACTAAATGCAGCACTGCTATGAGAAGTATTTATGGTGTAATACTGAACTCATATGAAGTTGCTGAGAGATAATAATCTTATATGTTGATTTTGGTTATAGTTTAGGTTACAGTGTGTAACTGTGTGATGTTAGCTGCAGTTTAGCAAACTGCTGAATCCTGTCATAGAAAACCTTGTGAACTCTGAGAAACGAAACTGTTGCTTCCTACTGCTCATACAGTCAGAAGCAATGTGTTTGGATTATTGACAAAATATTTAGTATTTAAACCTTCAAGGTCTCAAGAGGAACCTTTTCCTTTTTCACTGGCATCACTTTTGCTGGGAGGACTTCCTGCTGCATGAAATAATGTGTGCAGGTGGATTTGTGTGCAACAGATTCTTAGTCTGCAACATGTCACCGCTACAGCAGCATCCACTCAGAAAGCTACAGGGACTTTTTTTTTCCTCTCCTCCTTTTCAGTACTTTACCAGTGGATGACAGACTGTTACATTCTGAACCTTCTCTGTCATACTAGACAGATTTCACAACCTGCCCAGAAGACAATACTGGGACTTGTTTTGCTGGGTTAAGAATCAGGAGCTGTGTTCAGAAGCATCTTCATCTGTATTGTCAATCTCTTTCATATGTCCCATGATGGGTTGCGCTGATTCCCTGTGTTGTGGCTGGCAGGAGCTGATAGTCTCCATTCTGGGCCTCAGCGGTTTTTGCAGTTTGCTGTAATGCTCAGTCTGGTACCTATGAGTTGTGAACTTGTGAAGAATGTAATGGAGTTTTCATTAAATAATTACTAAGTGGTTTCAGAATTATCTTAGGATCCCACAGTTCTTGTGTGTTGCTCTGAGCATGGAATAAGAAGGAAAGTGTTACTGTAGTAAGCTTGTAGAGTACTTCATGGAATATACCCATCATAAACTTCTCTTTTGGGAAGGGATCTGGAACGCAGGAAGTGGTGATGGGCAGGTTGTAGCAAGACAGGACTGAATTGCTTGTTCAAAAATGCTCCATTTAGTGGAAGTGCTGTAGAAGTATGCCAGACAGTATGGCTGGGGACCTGTCAAGTTCCCAGGGCCTTGATCGAGATGAATGATGCCGCTCTTCTTAAGTATGGCTTCAGAGTGTTTGCAGATGAAGGCGTGCATTGATGATGTGTTCTACATTTGTCTTGTGTTTTTCAGGTTACATTTCTAAATACATGTAAATTGTTTTGCTTTTATACAATAAGGAGAGGAGGAAATAAGGCTTTTAACTGGTCTCCTGGTGGAATTCATAGCAATTATTGTGGAATATGGGAAAAACAATATGCTGCTAGCTAAAAATACTTTGACTGGCTTGGATTTAATTTATTCTGAGAATGGAAAAGGAGGATACTGAGATGTACTGTGATAGTTCTGCATTTAAGGTTTCACTTTATACTGGAGGTGAGAGCTGATGGCAAGTCCACTGGAAAATAGTTCATAGAATTCAATACTGTAGTTGGTTTTAGACCGTGGAGTGGTGGTGATTTTACCTGACTGCATCAGGCAAGGTGCATTTCCACTAAGATGCCTCTTCCACTTTTAATTCTGGGTGGCTGAAGTAAGGGCATTTGGAAACTACTCTTTAGCAGCAGTATTTCGCAGCCAAACACAGTGTGGTATAATCTGACACATCTGCTTTACTGTGCTAAAGCTTTACATTTACATTCAGGCTCTCTTTCTGTTCTGACTTGGATTTCTGTACTTGACCTTAATTCAGCTGCCTCTCCAGAAAGCTGAGCATTAAATTCAAATGTGTCTAATGTCGAGACAAAGCATTTCTATCAGGTCCCTGCTCTATGAAGTCTTTGTGAATACAAAGTAACAGGGACTCCAAAATATCATTCTTTTCCTGTAAAACTTGAATAGATGGTAGCATTTCTGACAAGTATATTTAATTTGACATTTGTACTTTGTTCAGTTGAATTGATGCAGCTGGACTGGTGCTTTCTTGGTCTGCGCTGGGACTGAATGGACCAGTTGAATGTCATGGCATTGTGTCCTTGCTGATGAGCTTGGTCACATGTAATCCAGGAAAAGACACTCAGAAATTAGATGGATGCTTCTGGTTACTATACACCAGAGTAGTTACATGTTCCTGCAGTTATAGCTAGCCATAGATGATGACTTGAAACTTTGAGATGAGTTATGTAGCATATATATATGTATACCCTCTTGGGAAAATTACTGCCTTGCAGTGGCTTTGGCTTGGTGTTTCACTTGTTCTGGCAGGCTGGGGCCCAGTCATGTCTGTGGGCTGTGGTTTGGTACAATGTGAAACATTGGTGACACTTGCATACAAGAAAAACAATTTTCTAATCATATGCAAGTTAGTGGCTCGGATCACTTGAAGCTAAGACAAATCTTGCTTGTAAAGTGGAGATTTTAATTTGTAGCATATACTTTACCTGGGAGTGGTCTATCTTTCCTCCCACTTTTGAGCACTAAAGCTGTTTACTTCTCCCTCTCTTTCTTTTTCTAGCTTCAATCCTAGACGCCTAATAATTGTAGAGCTAGAGCTGCAAAGTTGTCTTTTATCTTCTGTTTCTATCTCAGTTTGTGACACTGAGGTGAGACGCCAGCCCTGACTCCTTGGCCTGCAGGGGTGTTCCATGCAAGGCGTTCACAGGCTTGGTCTGTTTTTTCTGCTTCTGGCTGTAAAGTGTCTGGACTTTGCTACAACTAAAGCACTCTGTAGGAGGAGGTCACTTTCTGAGGTGGTTTCTCACATCTTGAATACTTGAGTTTAGTAATTCCTCAGGTATCATTGCAGCACAGCACTGCTCAGACAGTCTAAAGGTGTGGTGTTGTAGCATCAGGTGCAGCTTGTTGGTTTGAAAGGATCCATTAGTTAGAGCAGGTTTTATTTCAGATCCTGTATATAGAAAAGGAGGTTTTGTTACATAGTTAGATCAAACATTCTATTTGAAAGGCACAGAAGTTTATATTTTTGGGAGCTACTGAACAACTGTCAGGCAAATTTGAATAGAAATAACTTTCTAGGTGTTTACTGCAATCTATCCACGTGTGGGACCCTTGGGTAGTGTGATGTCAGGTACTGCAAAAAAGCATAGTTTGCTCTTTCTGTCCTGATGTGCCACTTTTGCAGTGGAAGGACAGCATGTTGGAGTACTGGAGTCTTCCCTGGGTTTCATTTTAGGTCTGACTTTCTATTTGGTATGTGCATCTAGTATCTAGAGCTTGATATGGTTCTGGGTACTATTTGCAATAGCTTCAATACTATTATTGCAAACTGAACTCTTTGTTTTGATTGTACTGCTGTTAGGAAAGGTCTTGAGCAACATCAGTGATACTGGAAACATTTTGTACACACTTCTGTAATCAGAAATGCACAAAGTGTGTGCCAAGGATAGCCGTTGCAGTCTACATGAGTGGTTTAAGCACAGCTTGTAGTAAAGTGTTGTGCCACCTATAGCTTAGTCAAAGTGATGGTATAAAGCAGGTTATAGCAGTGAATTGTTTTCTAAGAGATTTTCAGAATGAAATACTGGTATAGAGTTACACCTTGTCCAATACTACTACACTTAATGGTAAGGAAACATCACTGTAGGGACCTAACAGTGGCATGACTCTCTTAGGGACTACTATCACACCCTGAGAGTTCTTTGGTATGAAAGAGGTGTAGAAGATTTTATCAGGAGACCTTTGAGTGTGGCTTTTAAGCTTTCAGCCTGTAGACCAGAGCTAGTTCTCCAAAATTGCTCATTCATCCTAAGGCCTGTTCTTCCTAGGGATTTTTGAGCTGTGAATAGGGATGACAAATAGAACTGAATAAGCTCTTTTGGAAGTATGTTCTTCTGCTCCCCGTCTGCCCTCTTTCAGTTTGAATTGCTATCCCTTGTCTTGTCACTATACTTCCTGATGAAGAGTTGCTCTTAATCTTACCTGTAGACCCCCTTTAAGTACTGGAAGACCACTGTAAGGTCTTCTCAGAGCCTTGTCTTCTCTAGGCTGAACAACCCCAGCTGTCTCATCTCTCCTCATAGGGGAGGTGCTCCAGATCTCTTTGAGGTCCTGCTCAAGGTCCATATGTGTCATATGCTGGGGGCCCCACATCTGAACACAGTAATCCAGATGGCCAGAGTGCAGAAGAGGGGTAGAAGTCCCCTCCTCAACCATATCTCTTGATGCAGCTGAGGATACAGCTGGCTTTCTGGGCTGTAAGTGCACACTGCTGGCTCCTGCCTTGCTTTCCATCCACCAACAACTCAAAGTCCTTCTCTGCAGGGCTGCTCTCAATCCACTTCCGGTCAAGCCTGTATTTGTCTGTGGATTGCCCTGACCCAAGTGCAGGGCCTCGCACTTGGCGATGTTGTAGTTAATGAAACTTGTACACATCCCTCTGGGTGGTATCCCTTCCTCTGGTGTGTGTGGAGCAGAGTATACAGCTTGGTGTTGCTGACAGAGTTGCTGAGGGTGCCCTCAATCCCACTGTCCGTGTCATCTACAAAGATGTTTAACAGTGCTGGTTCCAGTAGCGACCCCTGAGGATTGTCACTTATCACTGGTTCTCCACCTGGACATTGAGCCTTTCACACCAACTTTTGAGTGCTACCATCCAGACAATTCTTTATCCACTGAAGGGTCCATCTGTCAAATCTGTATGTCTGCAGTTTAGAGACAAGGATGTCATGTGGGACAGTGTCAAATGCTTTGCATAAGTCTATGGCCATTACATTTCCCAGATTTTCCATCAGTGCTGCTATGCAGCCATAGGATGCAAAATGATTTAACGAGTGGGTTTTTTATACATTGTCTTAAGATGCCTTTGTGCAAACGTGAGATTCTAACACTGCAACTTCAAACAGATCTCGCTCTGTAAACACTTGAAGCACCAGCCTATATTTAGTGCTTATTAAAATTGAGCAGTATGCTGTTGTGTGAGTAATTCTTTGACATTACTGGGAAAACTTGTAGGGGAATAGAATAAAGAGAGAAATGTAAAACTGAGCTCATTTTGCAAGGTGCTGTCCAGCTGGCTCTCAGGCTAGGACAGGTGCTCATGAGAAGTTCTGAAATACACTGCAGAAGTACTTAGGGGGAGCGCAGGAGAAAATAGCTTGTAAGTGTTGCCTGAGATTATGGGATAGCCTTCTGATCTTATTAGGGACAAATGGGAGGACTGAGATAGTTTGCCAGGAGTTGTTGGCATAGAGTTACACATCCAGTTGTGATACGAAGTAGCTGAGATTTCTTTTTGAAACTTGTTGCAGAAGGCAGTAATGATTTCAGGGTCCCACATCCACAAAGCGCATTTAACTATGAAGCTGGTGTTTTGTCACTGTGGAACTATATCCAGAACACAAGGTGGGTTGGAAGAGTGTGTCAGAGGCTGTTTCTGATTGCTTCATGGGGAAAAAACTGTGGGAAATTGCCACTTGCTGTCCTCATTACCCTTCCTTCTGATGATTAACTGTTGTAAAGAAGAAAAGCTGGTGGTTTATCAAAAGCATTGTCTGTGCACATGTACTGGCCTTTCGTCATCCACCTTCCCCATGAAGGACTAAAATAACAGGCTTCTGGAGTAAGACAGGGATTGTGAAGGCGAAGTAGAGAGGTGAAGTGTTTCAATTTCTATCTAGAAGAACATGATAACAAACTAACTGGTGACTTCTTAATTATTATTAGTTTTTCCCCCAATAGAAGTCTTGCCATCTTACTTCTAAGTGTGAGACTTCTAAGTGTGATTTATGCCATGTAACACAATTCAGATTCAGCTTTATTTAGAAGCTATTAATTATTGCTTCATGCGTGCAGAAAGGTTAAGTGCATGTGGTCTCAAGTAATTTGGCTGTTGTTTTCAGTCCATTTTTTTATCTTGAAAAAAATCCTAGGAATTAGGGTTTTCCATAGTTGTAACGAAGAAGGGAAAATAAAATTGGGTGATCAAGTGCTCTTTGGATCAAGATACATTTGTAGTATCTCTACCAAGAATTACTTCTGTTTAGTTAGGTAACATTTGCATCATTCAGCTTAAGGCTAATAAAAATGGCACGAGAGGATAGACTTCTGAAACAACTCTCCTCAAGTAACATTTTTCAATAGTTTGTTCCAGATTGTTCTGAAATGTTAAAAACCTGTTTTCCTTTCAATGGCAGTAAGTACTGGAAATCTGAAATGTGCAGTTTGTAGCTGAGAATCTCATGAAGGTCCCTTAAGCAGCATTGTATATGCCTGTTCTTAGGGATTTGCTCAATGAAGGAACATTTCCATGCTCGGCTTGAAATACTTTGGGCATTTGAAAACAGGTTTAGATTTCCTGAAGGTGTTGGCGTTGTGTGGAGGGCATCAAGTCAATGAAAGTCACAGAATCACAGAAACATTCAGGTTGGGAAAGACCCTCAGGATCACCAAGTCCAACTAAAAACCCTACAGAGGAAGTCCAACCATTAACACAGCACTGCCAGGTTACTGCTAAACCATGTCCCTCAGCACCACGTCTGCACAGCTTTTCAGTCCCTCCAGTGATGAGGACTCCGCCTTTGCCCTGGGCAGCCTGGTCCAGTGCCTCACAATCCTTTCAGTGAAGAAATGTTTTGTAACATCCAACCTGAAGTTGTCATCTGACCTCTTTGGACTGTTGCATTGGTGATGGCCATACAAATCAAAGGGCTGGCTGGAATTTGGAGTCACTTTGTCATCCTTAAATTCTCTCTATTAATTTTTGTTTTTCTTCCAGAAGAATGTCTGAAGTGCCAGTAACACCTGTGTTAAGCTTTTGTTTGCTGTGCTGTATCTCAAGTGAAAGCTGAGGGTGATTTGAATGCAGCTGTGCTGTAGTATTTGAAAGCAGTAGTATAGCATTTCACAACTAGATGCTGGTACTGCACGTGTTTCTGCTGAAACTCATTCTCCAAAATGATTATGGCTTTTGGCTCAGTTTCTATATGGAGATAGCAGGGGGAAAAATGAGATTACAGGAATGCAGTAACTAATGGAATATGCTCTTGAGGGTTTTTTGTGTGAAAGGCTGGAGTTGTGTTTTGTGCTCTACTTTGTCATTCAAAATGGATATTACAAAATGGATGTCTCTAAAATGGGTTTGAGTAGTTTCTTTGCCTTTTTAATCCTGCCTCTTACCTGTAGGCATTCAGAATTTGTAGGCCTGGTTTTAGCTGTTGGTTTTGTGCCTATTAGTAGCAAACCTCTGAAGATTTCAGGGAGTAAATAAACACAGGAGAAACCTTTTTTAAGGAAAAGATAATTATCTGAATGTGGCCTATGAAGAGCTGGGTAGGAGTTGACAACGTTTTTTGCACTTAATTGTTAACACAGAAGAGAATGACAGCATTATTTAGGAAAGTCAAGCTAGCTTTTAAGATCATGTTTATCAACACCACTAAAAATTAGGATGATGTTGCACTTTTAATTCTGGTTACATTAATATGTCCCACGCAGAATAAGCAAACTGATCAAGTTTATGCAAGATACCCTGGAAGCAGCAAGGGAGCAGAGTTAGAATGGTCATTCATTAGTACATTGAAAACTGCTCTGTTCCAGCTTGGTGTCAGGAAGCAGCATCTCAGTTCATGGTGGTATAGTTTGAGGGTGTCCAAGAGACAGTTTAAATGACTGCTGTCATGCTAGATTTGTGCTGGAAATAGTTACAGCTATTAGTGCAGAACTGCCATTTATATAGCTGCTCTTGAAAGAAAAGAGGCTCTTGCTTATGCAGGGGGACTGTTGTTGCATAGCAACTACTGTGCTGAAAGCTTAAAATCAGATGCTCCCTTGAAGTTCACTGTGCCCTACTAATGTGTGATTTATCTGGGCCTTGGCACTGCCTTTATCACAGGAGTGATTGTGATCAGTCTGCTCAGCTGTGTTTGTCATGTACATTTAATTTGCTTTTTTCCCCCAAGCTTGGAGCTGTGTGATGTTGTGTATTTTTTTTTTTTAATCCCAATTTCCTGATGATTGAGACCTTAATAACCTGATTAATCACTGAACCAAATCTGAGTTCAAGTATCATGGCCTTTCATAATCCAGTAGTAGACAAAGGCAAGGCTGCTGTCCCACATACAGACGGTCTGGTCCAGCATTGTTCCAAGTGGTGGCTGTTGGTTGGCAAGTGAACATGGATAGACCATTTGGCTAGCTGGTGTGCCTGGTGCTCTTAATTAATGGTAGCAAAGGATGACACAGATGGATGACATACGTGGGTATTTCAAAGAATTGTGGGCAGACTGGGAAATTGGATGGAGGAAGAAACCAGCTCTGCTGAGAAACTTTTATGTGCTGAGTTGTTGTATTTTGTAATCAGTGAACTATCTTACAAAGAAAGTAGACTTTAAAGAAGCTGAGAAAGGTATGAAGAATCCTGACCTATATAAATTGCTTTGAAAAATACTTTGTATGAAAATAACATTTTTTCCACCCCTTGAAACATGCTAATACATACTGCAGTGTATGTTCTCATGCCTACACTTGATCCTGAGAATGCCTGCACAGTTCATCATCAGTGTTTTTTCAGTGAGTATATTCATGTTCTTGCTTGTGTACAGGGTTAGACTTCAGCTGTGCTGTGCTCAAATTTAGACTTCCTTACAAAGTGTCAGTCGTCAGAGGTGCTGAAGAATCTACTTCAGTACCTGTAAATTAAATATGTACCTCAGCCAGGGATTTGAGTTGTTTATGATGGCCTGTACTGTTTGAAGTGGGTAACTGACAGCACAGAATCAGTATTTAATATTGAGAGACTTTGAAAAGAAGATCCTGTTTTCTATGTTGATAATTTAGAACCATCTAGATGCCATTTTGAGAGAGCATTTGCTAGCACAGAGCTATTTGTAAAGCATTATGTTGTGTTAACTTTGCAGGTACACATGCAGTAACACAGGTGTGCTGCATCTTCTGCTCTTTTAATATAGTAGTGTTGTTATCCAGGCTCCTTCCTCCTGTTTGAGTGGTTTGGAGATACTAGACCAAAGTGGTCTAGAATGTACTAACTGATGGGAAGCCTTGTGTTGTTGGCATGTTATGGAGAGTAGCTGTTTTGCAGTTTCTATCCTAGGGAAGAGATTCTGACTTCTGGATAGATACTGAAATGGAGGGTGTTACTGCTTAGGGTCACATTAAATATAGTAGATTTTTTTTTAACTGAGATGATATGCTGAGAAAGTTTTAAGTTCTCCACTTTAACAGTCTGTCATGTTTAGATTCTTCTGCATTAGTTAGCAAATGGAGTAGTATTTATTGGATATTATTTAGATTTACATTGAAATTAAGTTTACAATGTATTTTAACAGGTCTTTCTTATTAGAACTGTTTTCTGTAGTTATTGGGGTCCTCTGCTTAATTGAACAGATTTCTTTCTGGATGTTTCTTCAGTCAGGGTCCTTAAAACTATCTGGTGTTATTTCATACTTAGACAAGTTAGAGACAAAAGAAGGTATTAAACATCTTCCTTTTCACTTCCAAGTAATTTTCCTAAGCTCCAGTGAATTGATCATTGGATGGAAGTAGCAAAAGCAGTTACACTGGAGCAGAGTGTTCAGCATTTGACAAACACCAGTTCCAATACTTAATCATTGTCATCAGACACTGAATATGTATTTATGAAGGTATTAAAATCACTTGCAATAAACTTTAGCCCCATTGCAGGTTGTTGTCGTATTAGACTCAATTTTACATTCTTTTTTGCTCTCAAGAAGTGCAGATTAAGAAATATCACTTATTAATGACTCCATGAGGGGCTCCAAAGTTTATCTAAGTAGAGATTCTGTAATGCTCAGTAAGTAGCTCTTGCTTGTATGAGTCATCTGAAATGCTGGATCTGTAAGCATTGCAGAAACTTGCCCAGGATAACTGGCATTTTTCTTGTATTAAAGCATCATTTTATAACTTTGTATGTGAAATTTGCTTGTGCTTTTGGAAGTTAGATGACTTCCATCTTCTTAATGAACTGTTACTGGTTAGCTGTCTTTTCAAAGGCTATCTTGGCTGGCTTTTTTAAAGAAAAAAAAGCCCAACACTTAGTTACTTTCTCCAATTAATTACTGTTTGGTTGCTCAGTTTCTTTTTGTGGCAATTCTCAAAGGTCTGTAAGGTTAGGAGCTAGCATAATGAGTAGCAGCAATACTTCATTTTTTAACTCCCTGTCTTCATTTCAGGATACTTAAAGGAGGTGGTTACATTATGGAGGAGAGCATAAGAAATTGTATAAAGGACTTAGATTCTTAGGCTTTGTAAATGGGCAGTTTTCATGACAGAAGGACTTCCAACCAGAATATATTGTCTTTCATACCAAATAGCTGAATACATGTGCAGTGCATGTAGCACATATTGTAAATGCAGCTTATGATGGTTGGTGCTCATTCTGTCTCATTTTGGATTACACTAGCTTTCTGGTCTATGTTAGACAACCAGGAGCTTGAATCCTCCCAGCTGGATTTGCTGTGTTAACTTGTAACTTCAAAGGGCCAGAAGGGAGATCCTATGTTGGAGTGATCATAAACATTATGTAAATACATGTTGTGCTCATGACATGCTGCAGTTGTGATACTCCAAGGGCATGGATGAAAAGGAGACTTTACAGACTACCAAAAAACCCTAAAATAAAAGTTTGATAGCCCTTTTTATCATGTACATTTGACAGCTGAGCTGCTTTATACATACTCTTCCTTAAGGATCTGATCTGAAGTTAGCCTTTGAGAGGCAACCTTCAAGGCATGCTAGTAATGCATTTTTGTGAGTAATAGCTCTTAGTGTCTGAGTTGCTGTAGTGATTTACTTCACTTGGCTAACTTTCCCAAATCTACTTCATGAAACATTCTGCTGGGTTCAGGAGTCTTGATCTTCTACTGGGAGGAATATATATTGTAGTTATGATGTGTTCCTGGATCAGGGAGAATCTGTTCAGTACATGGTCTGCAGTAAGTTCATGGTATAGTATCATAGTATCATTCAGGGTTGGAAGGGACCACAAGGATCGTCTAGTTCCAACCCCCCTGCCATGGGCAGGGACACCCCACACTAGATCAGGCTGGCCAGAGCCTCATCCAGCCTGCTCTTAAACACCTCCAGGGACAGGGCCTCAACCACCTCCCTGGACAACCCATTCCAGTGCTTCACCACTCTCACAGTGAAGAACTTCCTCCTCACATCCAGCCTGAATCTCCCCACCTCCAGCTTCATTCCATTCCCCCTAGTCCTATCACCACCTGAGATCCTGAGAAGTCCCTCCCCAGCCTTCTTGTAGGCCCCCTTCAGATACTGCCAAATTGACTTCTCATTTCAGTGAAGTTAGTGGTGAAGGTGAAGTTGTTTGGAAATGTGGTGGGTGGCTTTGAAAAAAAAGTCTTTTTAATTTGTAATTTGAATTAGTGATATCTGGTGACATAAACATGCTGACTTTTGTTGCAAAGCTGCCTTTTGTTGTTTGGCTTCTGCTAGGAGTTCAAAGGAATCACTTAAAAATTTATCTAAAGCTGTATTACTGGTGTGTTTGTTACAGTAATTCAACTAATGACTTCACCAGATATTTGTAGTGGTGATTGAGGTAATTTCCAGTGTACTTAGTAAGGCTGTGGAACATCTGAAGGAAGTAAACATAAATCAGCTGTTACATTCCCTTTTTCTCTTGTTGATGCTTACAAATAGAAAAAAATTATGGGTGTTATGTGGAAGATTTAAATGAATACAAATTGTTCTATTAAGAGCCCATTTCACAGATTGTTTCTCTTCAGAAGTTTGCAAAATTGTGCTGAGCAGCTTCACATTATGGTTTCTCTGTGTTTGAACAAGACATCACTGATAGAATGAGGGGCAGTGGCTTCTAACTAGAGGAGAGCAGATGTAGATTGTATGTTAGGAACAGGTTCTTTACCATGAAGGTAGTGGAACACTGGAATGGGTTACCTGGGGAGGGGTGGTTGGGACCCCATCCTTGGAGATATTGAAAGTGAGGCTTGTTGAGGCTCTGAGCAGCCTGATCTAGTTGAGGATGCCCCTGCTGACTGCAGAGGGGATTGGACTAGAATAGAATAGAATCAACCAGGTTGGAAGGGACCTTCAAGATCATTGCGTCCAACCAACTAAACCATGGCACCAAGCACCCTGTCAAGTCTCCTCTTGAACACCTCCAGCGATGGTGACTCCACCACCACCCTGGGCAGCCCATTCCAATGGGCAATCACTCTCTCTGTGTAAAACTTCCTCCTGACCTCCAGCCTGAACCTCCCCTGGTGCAGCCTGAGACTGTGTCCTCTAGATGACCTTTGGAGGTCCCTTCCAACCCAGACCATTCTGTGATCATAACTCCACACAGAGTGTTCATGTTTTCTAATGAAAATGTCAGAACTGTTGTGGAAACTAGAAATAGTTTCACTTATTTTTGCTTAAGTTTTATTCTTGTACAGATAATATTCCTGAATGTACAGAAAAATATGATCTGCTGAAAGTGTGCTGATGCTCTTTAAAGCAATGCTTTGATTGGCAATTTACTCTTTACATAGAGAGTATTTAATGAATTATAAGTGTTCTGTGGAATGTGATGAAAAGCTGTAGCTTTTTATGAACATCCCCTAATTCCTTTTTTGGTAGGTTTTTCTAAGGCTCAAGAAGTAGGTGGACAAGTTTGGTGTGTCCCTTAAGCAGCGATCAGCTTCTGACTTCGTTCTTAGGCTTCATTTGTGCAGTATTTTGTTGCCAGGCACTCCCATTGATACTGAAATGTCATAAAATGCAGTCAGTCCAAGCCACCTGACGTTGTTAAACTTCAGCACTGATGTAATATCTAAATATATTTTAATCAGATGCGGTACAACTACTCTTCCAGTCCCTCTGGCAGTACCTCTTTAAAAAGGAACAACAAAAACACACCCTCAAGATGTGTGATGTGGTCTCCTAGGGAACCTACATATCTTTGTTCTTGACTTAAGATGAAGACAGAGATGCAAATAGGTTTAATTCCCCCGGCAAAGATTTAGGTTTTCTTATCAAATGCCGTTTGAGGCTTTTGATCCTGTGTGAGTAATAACAACCTGACTGAATTACAGAAAACGTGTTGTAGAATGTTTATGCAGACAATTTTTGAAAGTTCTGTGGAAGTGTGTTTGCAAAATGGTTAGAGATCATGCCTGAAAGTCTTGGAATGGAGACAAATCACCTAATGAATCACAGGAGATGGAAATTAGGGTGGAGCTGATTATATCAATTGAACATGTGAAAGCAACTTGTGTATTTGGCAGGCTGTTTGAAATGCATTTTATGGGCAGAGACAGTTCTGCTTTATAGTAACATTTTACACAGTTTAAGTGAGGATTTCTTCAGCTGCCTTTTCTCTTAGGACAAGTGTGCTAGCTCATGGGAAATGTCTTCAGAAATATCTGGTTTCTAGCATCTGTGCTGAGAGATCTATATACATTTATTAACTTAACCAGAATCCTGAGGCTTAGGTCTATCCTTCATCACTCACTTTGGTAAATCATATTGTCTGTGGCCTGGAGAGGAGGAGGCTCAGGGGAGACCTTACTGCTGTCTACAACTATCTGAAGGGAGGTTGTAGCCAGGTGGGGGCTGGTCTCTTCTCCCAGGCAGCCAGCAACAGAATAAGAGGACACAGTCTCAAGCTATGCCAGGGAAGGTTTAGGCTGGATATTAAGAAGTTCTTCATAGAAAAATCGATTGGCCATTGGAATGTGCTACCCAGGGAGGTGGTGGAGTCACCATCACTGGAGGTGTTGAGGAAGAGACTGGATGGGACACAGGGTGCCATGGTTTAGTTGATTAGATGGTGTTGGATGATAGGTTGGACTCCATGATCTCAAAGGTCTTTTCCAACCTGGTTAGTTCTATTCTCTTACCTTGGGTAAAATAAGTCCAGAGTGGTGCAGACAAGTGGTAGAGCTCACATACATTTTGCCAGTATGTCCTTCCTTTTCAGTTCCTTCTAATTTGATCATATCCACAGAGTTAAATATCCAAACTCTGTCTTTAAAATAAATGCAGATGGACAATGTGTTTTGAAAGAACTTCTTAGAACCTTACCATTTTTGTGTAATACTTCATACATGTTTATTTCTAGGAGAAGGAGCTACAGCTGAAGTTTCCTCCTTGTTTGTGATTCTGTCTATATGTACTCTAGTAGTACTGGTAATACTGCTTGCAAACTGTGTCTCCTGCTGTAAAGACCCTGAGATAGATTTCAAGGTAAGCATCTGAAGTTGCAAATGTATTTAACAAGTGCCATTCTTAGCTGTGTTCTGATATCCAGGATAATTGATTACTTATGCCAATACTTCACAGTTACTGGTGCTTCGTTGTCACTCACTTTCTCACTTCTCAAGCAGCCAGCAAGTGTACTCCTGCATGCTGTGAAAGCTTGCTGCAACCATTTATTTTAAGTATTTGGTCTATGCTGCAGTAAGGATATTAGGCTGGAGATGAGGAGAAAGTTCTTCCCAGAAAGAGTAGTTGGCCATTAGAATGTGCTGCCCAGGGAGGTGGTGGAGTCTCCGCCCCTGGAGGTGTTCAAGAGGGGATTGGATGTGGCACTTGGTGCCATGGTTTAGTTAGTCATGAGGTGCTGGGTGACAGGTTGGACTTGATGATCTCTGAGGTCTTTTCCAACCTTATTGATTCTATGTTTCTATTCTATGATTGTCTTTTCAAGGGGATTACTAGCTGTTAGGATTAGTAGTAAATGTATTCCCTTGAGTCAGTTTTGCTGTAAAGAGCCTTTTTGTTGTTGTTCTGTATACTCTTAAAATTTGTTCTTTGTAGTCTACAGACAAGTCTTAAAACACTCCTCTTGAATAATAATACTGAAGATATGTAGACACTCTAGCAAAGCTCTTGAGGATAAATTCTTATCAGAGAAAAGTTACTTTTGGAACACTGGTTATCACTGTTCCTAAAATTGAGTTTTGCTCTCACTTCTAAATGGAGAATATTTGGCCTTGGCAGTGCATGATAATTCATTCAAAGTCAGGGGTAGCATGTAAAGTTAAAACAAACAAACCAACAAGCAAACAAAAAACCCCCCAAGACAAACAACCCCAACAACAAAAAACCCCCAAGCAATACTTGATACTTTAATCTCTTCAAATTGGTAAGAAATTGAGAATAAAGAACAGAAAGCTATAAATCTGTCACTGTCCCTGGCAGGAAAAGCTAAGCCTCCTTCACATGGTTCTTTCAAACTGAGACCATGATATTAATGCTAATTTTAAGGCAAAAGGACAGGTTTTTAACTAAAATTCTCTTCTTTTTCAGGAATTTGAGGATAACTTTGATGATGAAATAGATTTTACACCTCCAGCAGAAGATACTCCATCTGTTCAGTCTCCAGCAGAAGTGTTTACTCTCTCAGTTCCCACTATTGCTTTACCAACTCCCTCCCAGTTCCCCTCTCGTGCAGGTAAAAGACAGGATTTAAATTTTAAAAAGTAGGCAATTTCAGTGTCAAAAATGGAGTCTGGTTGATTGTTTGACTTGAATTGTTGCAAACTTGCATAAACTGAGGAAGTATATTTTGTAGGGTATAGGATAAAATGGGAAATATGACTTAAAAATATTAACTTACAGCAGGATGCCAGTTCAAGTAGCTGAAGAGAATGAAACTAGTTTAAGTAAAGCTCTCAAGTACATTCATTATGCTTCCATATACATAGTTTGAAGTACTCCAGGACATTAGTGACTAAATTCAATGGCAACTTAGCCATGAAGAAAACCACTTGAAGAGCAGAAGTTGCTAGGCCATTAGCCTTACATGGAAGCAAGGGTGAATCTCTTACTTAACAGCAGCTCTGCTGTTTCAGCTGCATTACTTTCTTATTGTCAAAATAGCCTTTCCATGCTGTAAATGTGACATTGGTAAGACAGAGCATTACATTTCTTTTCCCTGTGTGAAAGGGTTTTATGGAGGACATTGAAACACGTGAACGTGTCCAGAGAAGGTCAACAAGGCAGGTGAGAGGCCTTGAACACAAGCCCTATGAGGAGAGGCTGAGGGAGCTGGGATTGTTTAGCCTGGAGAAGAGAAGGCTCAGGGGAGACCTCAATGCCCTCTACAACTACCTGAGAGGCGATTGTAGCCGGGAAGGGGTTGGTCTCTTCTCCCAGGCAACCAGCACCAGAACAAGAGGACACAGTCTCAAGCTGCACCAGGAGAGGTTTAGACTTGAGGTGAGGAGAAAGTTCTTCACCGAGAGAGTCATTCGTCATTGGAATGTGCTGCCCAGGGAGGTGGTGGAGTCCCTGGAGGTGTTCAAGAGGGGATTGGACGTGGCACTTGGTGCCATGGTCTAGTCATGGGGTCTGTGTTGATAGGTTGGACTCGATGATCCTCGAGGTCATTTCCAACCTTAGTTATACTGTGATACTGTGAATATATTTTTTCTAAGCACAATTTTTGTGAAAGGATCTCAAATATTACAAGCAGAGCTTAGCATACAGTGGTGGTTCTCATCCTGCCTCACATACAATTTTAACCTGTTGCTTGTGGTGCTTCATCATGAGATGTTCAGGGAATCTCATAGTAAAATTTCTATACCTACAAATGTCAGGAAGCTGTCAGTATGCCTTGAATACAATTGAAATGTTACTCAGTGTTTTAATCAGTGAGGGGAAAACTGTCTGCAAAATTTGTCAGCCCTTCTACATTACTATAATTACTAAAGCCTTATTTTCTGTCACTAGAAGTTATTTTTCCAGAGGTAAGGCATTTTCTTGGAGTAAGATAGACTGGTAAAAATGTGGTTGTACTGATAGAGGTTTCTCTGTGCTTAGGAACACACTGGGAGTGTGTGACACAACTGTAGCTATTCTAGTAAAGTCATACTGGTATAATTGGGGCATGTGGAAATAAAAATGTGGGCTAGGATGCTCAGTCAGACAAATAGCAATGATGGAAAGCTTTTGTATACATTTATCAGTGTTCCTAACCTATTAAGTAGTAGAGGGATAAATAAAATACTGCTGATTCTCCAGTGTAGAATCTGCACTTGTTACTGCCAAGATCTGGGTCTTGTTTTCCATCCTTTCCCTCTCTGGGCTCATGTGAAGTATTTTTAGTCAGAAAATGTCCTCCTTCCAGATGGTAGCTATAAGCAGGGCAGTTGGGCTGAAGAATAAAGCAGTCAAACCCTTTCTCTTAAAATGGTAACTCTATAAATGTAAATGTTAAGATGAACAAGCCATGAGTGGTGTTTTGGGATTTTCTACTTCTGGTTACATAGGAAGCCTGTAGGTTATTTGCTCTGTGCAGCTACAGGGTATGATACACTTCCATATGGAAACTAGAACTCCACATTTTTGTGTTCTTACTGACTTTACATTTTTAAGTTCAGGTTTCATAAGGAGAGTCACTGTGGTTTTGTAGGGGATGTATTCTAGTATGGTTTGGAAGCAGGAATAGAGAAGTTCTGGAGTTCTCATGTCACAATGTTACTTTCATACTCTAGGTATCTCTGACTGTATTTCCTTGCTTGGTCAAAATGTTCATGTATAATTTGGAATAAATATTGTAGGAGCTTGCATTATTTCCCCAGCAGTTGATGATAACTCAGCAATAGCTGATAAAAACTCAGTAAATTTGCAGATAACAGCAAGCTGGGGGCAGATGTTGATCTGTTAGAGGGTAGGAGGGCTCTGCAGAGGGACCTTGATAGGCTGGACAGATGGGTGGAGTCCAACATGATGGCATTTAAAAAGTCCAAGTGCTGGGTTCTGCTCTTTGTCCACAACAACCCCATGCAGTGTTACAGGCTGGGGCTGGAGTGGTTGGAGAGTAGTCAGGCAGAAAGGGACCTGGGGGTACTGATTGACAGCTGGCTGAACATGAGCCAGCAGTGTGCCCAGGTGGGCAAGAAGGCCGATGGCATCCTGGCCTGGATCAGAAATAGTGTGGCCAGCAGGAGCAGGGAAGTCAATCTGCCCCTCTGCACAGCACTGGTGAGGCCACACCTTGAGTCCTGTGTCCAGTTCTGGGCTTCTCAGTTTAACAAAGACATTGAGACTCTTGAACGTGTCCAGAGAAGGGCAATGAGGCTGGTGAGAGGCCTTGGGCACAAGCCTTGTGAGGAGAGGCTGAGGGAGCTGGGGTGGTTTAGTCTGGAGAAGAGGAGGCTAGGGGAGACCTTATTGCTGTCTACAACTACCTGAAGGGAGGTTGTAGCCAGGTGGGAGTTGATCTCTTCTCCCAGGCAACCAGTAGCAGAACGAGAGGATGCAGTCTCAAGCTGTACCAGGGGAAGTTTAGGCTCAAGGTGAGGAGAAAGTTCTTCCCAGAGAGAGTTGTTAGCCATTGGAATGTGCTGCCCAGGGAGGTGGTGGATTGGATGTGGCACTTGAAGCCATGGTTTAGTTGTCATGAGGTGTTAGATATTAGGTAATAGGTTGGACTTGATGATCTCTGAGGTCTTTTCCTATCTGGTTGATTCAGTGATAACCTTAACCATCTAAGTGGTTTAATATGTGTAATTTGTTTTGTTGTGTGTGACAGATGGATCAAAGTCTCAAGTTGCACGACAGAGTCTAAACTACATCCAGGAAATTGGAAATGGTTGGTTTGGAAAGGTGAGAAGCTACCTTTTAATCTTGTACTGCACTTTGGGTCTTATTCCTAACTGACAGATCTAGTGTGTTTCCTTTTAAAGGGGTACTCTAGGTAAGGGGGGAAAAAAAACCCAACCAACAAAAAAGCTTCACTAAACCCCAACCAAACAAAGCCAAACCACACAAAACCTAAACAAATAAACAGAAGCAAACAGACATAAGAAAAATGAGAGTGGAAATTAGAGGTTTTGCATGCACCACCTAGATGTAATTACAGTATTAAGCCCGTGCTGTTTTAATTTACATGTAGTTTCTTACCTAGTTCTAGCTAGACATTTAACTTCTGTGGATTTAATATATTCCATTATTTTTCAGGAAAAACAATGAAGCTGCTGCATGTTTTCTGAAAGTTGATATGTAGATCAATTGTCAAGATTTATTGAGTATGGGTGTTCAAATACCAAAGGTCTGTGTGTACTGACAAGAAAAAAACCCTGCAAAAGCTTTCTTACAGCATGCTTTAGTTCTTGCTTTTCTTTGCAGGGACACTCTCAACACCTTTTCTTGCTTTTCCTGTCTGATGAAAGACACAGTGGTTATGTTTTTTCAGGTTCTGCTTGGAGAGATCTACACAGGCACTAGTGTAGCAAGAGTAATAGTGAAGGAGCTGAAGGCAAGTGCAGGCCCCAAGGAGCAAGAACAGTTTCTAAGAAATGGAGAACCATACTAGTAAGTAATGTTTCATAGCTGGATGAACTTACACACACCCTACACTGCGTATGAATTATGGTCATATCTTGTGTTTAATATTCTTGTCCCTACTTGCTTTCCTCTCTGACTGAAATGATTGCCTTTAAAAAGGGAAATAGTTAATCCAGAGTGAGCAGAAGTTGTATTTGCTTGGAAATAAACATAAGATCTTTGCTTAAATGCGTTTGATAGTTACTGTTCATGACTGGAAAGCACACTTGGTTTGGTTTATCAGACTTTTTTTCTACAGCTGTTTGGAACAATCTCCTGCTGTTGCAAACTAACCTTCCACCTAATTAGTTGCCTCTCAGAACTGAGGTTTAACTCCTGTACTTGGCTTTCCTGTTAGAAGCAGAGGAGCTCACAACACTTTGTTGTCAGATAGAAGAATATCTTTGAAGTAGCTTGCAAGGAGGCTTAAGCACAAACCCCCTCAAAGTCAGAATTACACTGTGAGCCTTAGTCCAATAGTACTCCACAGTTGAGAAATCCTCAGTCTTGACTGGAAATGCCAACTTGATTGTTTAGCATTTGTTTCCTGTTGTGTTATGCTTGGAGATTACTCTCTTCTAGGAGTTGAGCCTTTGTATAGTGGAAAGGAATCCAGTGTGTTAAAGGGGGGTGTAATTTCTTTTCCTGTGTTGTGGGAATAGTGAGAGTTCTCTGGAGAGCTAACTGCTGCAAGCTAATGTCTTTTGTAGATGACTGGAGAAGGGCAGCACATTGTAGCTCACTAGACAAACCTCATAGTGTGGCTTACTTTGCCTGAATATGCCATGAGTGAGTGGTCACAGAGAGCTTTCTATTCTTAATGCTTTCTAATGTCCTGGTTATATTTGCATTTAGGCTTAAGTTGTTGGCAGTTGTCAGAAGAAATCTCATGCCTTCTGCTGCATTGGCACAAGTGTGTTTGAAGCAATTTAGGAAAAGCAGCTAATCTGACTGGAAACTAACCTGGCTAAAGAAAAGGTTTAGCTGTTGGCCAAATGAGTTCTTCAGTGTGGTTCACAAACCAGTTGCATGCACTTACATTTGGTTTTAGGGCTGGTGGAAGGATGGGTGTTACTCTCTTGTGTCAGTTACTAGCTTTTGTGGTTTTGAGATCTTCTCAGTTTAAGCTGTCATCACTGATACACTGCAGCAATACAAAGGAGATAGAAAGCTGTAAATGGAATGTGTGGCTTTGAATATTTGCACCTTCTCTTCATGCTCCCTGTTGTGTGTAACCCCACCCCTCCCTTTCCCACCCCGGTGTTGTGTATTCCAACTGCTGGTAGGGATTTCAGTGTGTTGTGTTGCACTTGAAGTGATGTGTAATGTGATCTTTCTGGCTTTAACTGTGTTTTTTCACTTCAGCATTCTTCAGCATCCAAATGTTCTCCAGTGTATTGGGCAATGTGTGGAATCCATTCCTTATCTCCTAGTTTTTGAATTCTGTGATTTGGTAAGTGCACTTACACAAACTTCTGCAGCTGTTTTACCAGTGGTGTAAATTGTTTGTAGTGTTTACTGCCCTTAGTGTATGAAATGATATTTTTTTTCCTGGGAAGTTTCTTGACTAGCCAGAATCTCAGCAAACAGACTTTTTGAAGGTTAGAAATAGACCTCAAGTGGAATGTTTTTGTTTTCTTTCCAGTCCATCATATAAATTCTAGGTGCTTGTGGAATGCTCTGAAGAGGAAAATAAGCTGTTCTTTCGTTGATAACAGAGTTACTGGTCTCTTTTGGTCTGTCTACAATATGTAACAGGGAGCTTGGAGGGGAAAGGAGGTCATAGAAGGAAGTTTTTTTTTTGTTGCAGTCCAGTATCACATGCACATGCTCACAGACTCTTCCTAAA
Source organism: Melanerpes formicivorus (assembly GCF_026170545.1). NCBI lineage: Eukaryota > Metazoa > Chordata > Aves > Piciformes > Picidae > Melanerpes > Melanerpes formicivorus. The sequence continues at coordinate 7,453,634 of NW_027142366.1, read as the reverse complement.
TTCTGTTTACTGTCTGTACAGCCTTAATGTGCTTTTATTGCCATTTCCATTAAAATGTTAATTGAGGAAATTGAAAATTTCCTCCCTCCTGCCTCTCTCCATCCAGAGTGCACATGTTTTACCCATGCTGTGCAGCTTTGGGCTCAAATGCAGTGGTGGGCTCACTTCCAGAATCAGTAATGAGTGTATTCTAAAGTATCAGCCTATTCTATTCCTGATCCTTCCTGTTACTGTATTCTCATTTTCCCACTCTATCCTTTTCCTTCCCTCACACTTCCCCTAAAGCAACTGCCTTATGCTTCCTGAAAACCAAAAGAAATTCTAAAAGCACAGTGTTGTTCTCACTGCTTTCTGTTCTCCTGTTAGTGCCACAAAGGCCACTGAAGATAGGAAGGATACTTGCACAAAATCCTTTCACAGCCACTGCATTCCTGGGCACGTGTTGGAATTCAAGTGAATGTTGGGAGAAAGGGAACGGTGTGCGTGTATAGAAACTTTGAACTGTGCCCCGTAGACACAGCACTCTTCAGAGACAAAAATGTGGTTGTGGTTGCTGTATTGTAGCATAACACACTAAAAACCAAACCAACCCAGACCCCCAGGTGGCTATTTAAACATTGGCTCAATATCTGCTTTCAAAGATTGTGGTCCAGGTATCATGTAAGGCAGGCAGCCATGAAAAATGTCAGTGCAGAAATGAACTCAGAGGAGCATGTGTATGGCAGTAAGAAATCTTTCATAAGGAAGGGGCTTGGTTTGCATTTATAAAATTCAGCAAGCTCCTTTTTTACCAATTTCACTACTGCAGAATTTTCCTTTAAACTCAGGTCTGTAAATACAATTCCAGCTGCCTGAAGCAGCTCAAATAAGAGTTAAGATGAGCTGCTCAGTTTGAGAAAGATCAGTTAATCTGTGACCTTAAATGGCTGTATTTTTTTGTTACTGCTCTTTTGCTCAAATGAACTGTGGTGAATTAATGAGGCAGAAGTGCTGAGAAAATAATTCTTTCCTAAGTGGAAGAAACAGCTGAGCTCCTAAAGTAACTGATCAAAATGAATTGTTTTTGCTGGGAATGAAAATGTAGGTGCCTAAGGTTAACCAGGTAATGGATTTTGTAGTTTTTCAATATGCAGAAATGGGATACTTCTTGCTGCTTCTAACCTGCTGCTCAAATTGGAGATTCCTTAAAAGGAACCTTGAAAAAAACCTGACTTTTCTACTCTAACAGATGCACATCCAAATACTTAATCAGATTTAATTGCTGCTGTGTTTTTAAATGGTTATGCTGTTTAATACAACTTTGAAATTGGAGTAAGTTTTAAAGCCTGCCCTCCTTTAAGCATATGTGGGGAGGAAATCCTTGTTTGATGCCTAATGATTAATGCCAGAAATTGTCATGATCCTGCAGAGTAATCTGGAGAGGATTTTGCTTAAGGGGATAAAATAAATTTTCACTTCAACTGGGGGCAGTAAGCTTGACAGCCAAAGTGGTAGCTTGATAAATTCAAGAAGTTAGGTAATTTCTTTGGAATGGAAAATGAATGTCTCTGCTGAATTCTGTTCCAAGTGATCTAAACCTTGTTTTTAGAAAATTATATGTTAGAGTGAGTTAAACATGGCTTTCATGATGAAAGTCTGGCTCACTTGAAGAGTTCTCACTTGGTGGAGCTGGGTATCTCCTAGTCTCAATAGTATTTTGTTCACTGTGCACACAACTATAGAGAGTCTGCAGACAAAGCAGCATTCACTTGAATAGTGAATGGGAGGAGTGCAGTAAGTTAGCTCTGGGTTGCTGTATGGTCAGGAATTCTTGGTATAGTCCCAGGGCCTAGTGTGGGAGGTAGCAGTGTTGGAGTGAAGGGAGAGAAGAGATGTGAAGGAAGCCAGACTGCATCCTTTGGAGTAAAGGAGTGGCTGGAGAGCTTGCTTTTACAATTATTTTTTTCAGCAGACAAGTTTTTAGTGGAGTGTCAGTCATAATTCTAAAGGCTGCCTTTTGCCACTGTGGCTGGAATAGCAGTGACTTGTGTTTTTCAGGGGTCTTGAAAGCTGCTAGCTTGTCCTGTACTTTTACTTTTCTAAAATTGAGTAAATCAGGAGGTATGGAGGTGCTTCCAGAACACACGGGGCTGATTCTTCAGCAGGAAAGACCATAGGGCAGAGGCAGTTGAAGCAGCTGACTTAAAGGCCCTAGTGTGTGTGGTGACTGTGTAGCTATTGTTCAAATGGGAAGGAGGAGAAACGCATCCCTGTTTTGCTAGCAGTAGTATGATGCTATGCTAAAGCTCTTTACCTTGAGTTACTGATGTTTTACATACAAGCTTTTCCTTTGTTGTTTTAATCTCTTGTACTTACATGATTAAGAAATAAGGTGGCAAATACGTTTTCAGATGACAAGCTCTTTTGAGGCTCTTTTGGCAATGCAGACCTCATTTTGCAGGTTTGGCATATAAAGCAATGAAAAAATGTGGCCATTCTACTGACTAATACTGTCTAGAGGGGTACAGTCATCTTTCTTTGCAGTCCTTCATAGTGTATTACAGCATGTACCCCTCTTGCAACTTCTCTTAGTAGGGTTTGTAGCCTTTTTAGGGCCACTTGACCTTGCCTTGGCTGCTGAGGCAGCCCTGTAGGATTATCAGTTCCCAGGCTCTTTGGCACTGCAAGGTCTTGGTCAGAGGCACTGGAAACTGAGTGCAGAGTTACCAGAGCTAACTGTTAGGGTAGCAGTGCTGAATGTCAGACAGGCCGGCTTGCTTGTTTTCTTGGCTGTATAAACTACTTATATGTTCCTGTTACTCGAGATGACTTGGTTGCCTATATAGTAACTGTATTTACTAACATTTAGCCTGTTTTGTAATGTAATCTATGCTGCTCTGTCTCTTGCTTTGCAGCCCTGGGCAAAGAAGCAAGAGAGGTCAGTCGCACATAAGTGATTAAAGCTTTTTAAATCCTGATTTTGCTTTGCCTGCATTTAAAATTGGTTTTAAAAAATTAAGTATAAGAAGTGCTCAGTGAGGTCTTAACACCTTTTTCACCTCATATTAGCTTGCTTAGCATGCTGGTGCAATCTTCTATGAATAGTTAACTGTTCACTGTTAAATATTGTAGAATGATGCCAGGTTAAAAATAGTGGTAGCTGGCTTATTAACTTTAATATACTACTCAGCTGTGTGTGGCCAGCATTTTGTCAGCACAGCAAATCCTCTAATGGATTGACATCATTTATGGGTAAAGGAAAGTTAGACAAATGTGGAAGTAGCATCTATATTGTGAGGCTGATTTGCCTATCAAGTTTTTCACAGAAATTCTACAAGTCTTGCAGTTCCCTGAACTGCTGAGATCAGCAGGATGCAGTATTTGTCTAGAATGCCCTGTGGCTGGGCTCTAGGGATGTTGCTGTTAGTGAAAGGTGCCTGTCTGCAGTGGTTGGTTTTCTTTTGTTTGGCATTTTTCTAATGACTACCACCTAAAAAAAATCATCCAATCAAAAAAGACTCTTGGCCTTAAACTTCTTAACCAATGAGTTAAATAAATCTGTCTAATAATCTTTGTCAATATCAATATGAAGCAAGTAGTTGATTCATCAGAGGTGTGTGGCTTAAAGGAGTTGACAATTCATGCCAGCCTCAGAAGTCATATCTGTTTGGTTCATGGACTTTGTGTCCTTGGAACTGTTTGATACTTCTTCAGCATACCTGTGCCTAAACAACTGCTGTGGCATAGGTGCTCTGTGTCATATGCTCTTTTCAGGCAGTTCAGTGGTAGTGGCTTTAGCCTCAACCTAAGATCAGACCAAGTTTCTCAGGACTTTTTCCAGCTGGATCCTGGAAACATCCAAGGATGGAAACTTCACAGCCTTTTTGGGTGACCTGTGCTGCTCCAGTGTCCTCATGTGGAAGACAGTTTTCCTTATACTCGGTCTGAACGTGTCGTGTATCAGCTCAGGCCTGTTGTCTCACCCTCCCTCCCTCCATGCTTCATGTTGAAGACTCTGGCTCAGTCTTTAATAACTGGGCAGCTGCTGTCAAGTGATCTTCAAGGCCTCTTTTCTTGAGGCTGAGCCTAGTTCTCTCAGCCTATCATGGTGATATGCTCTGACCCCCTGATTGTCTTGATGGTGGTAGCCCTCTACTGAGCTTGCTTGTTTATCTGTCTTGTTTTGCAGCAGCCAATACTGGACAGAGGATCTAAGTGTGGTTTAACAAGTGCTGAATAGATGAGGATAATCCCTTCTCATGGACTATTGGCTATGGTCCTGCTTATGCAGCCCAGGAGGCTGCCTGCATTCTTTGCTGCCAGGACACACAGGTGGCTGATACTCAGCTTGCTGCCTAAGATCCCTTCCTGCAGAGCTGCTGCCCAGCTGCTCAGTCTTCAGTTTGTATTGTTACAAGTTTGTTGTTTGTTTTTTTGTTTGGTTGTTTTTCTTTTCCCAAGTGCAAGACCTTGCATTTTTCCTTCCATGACCCTTCTTCCAGCTTGTCTAGGTCCCTCTGGATTGCAGTCCAACACTCAATATTGTAGTCTTAATTAGAATAGAATGGAAAAGTAGAAGTGGATTCAATAAAAGCTGTATTTCCTACAGATATGTGTGCCTCCATGAATTATTCATTAAATAAGGGATGCCACACAACACCAACACTGCTGTTACTAATGCATTTAAAAATTAAAAAGTAATTCCTCAGTGCCTCTCAGGCATCCTAAGAACTTAATCCACCTGGGACAAGCCCTTGGTAACCAGTTGCTGTTTTAATGAATGACAGTTTTGGAGAGTGACTTTCTTCAGGCTCTTGCTGCCACCTAGAGTCAGTTGAGCTCTGTGTTTTGTGCTTGTATTCCTTAGGCCGCACAAGCGGGAATCTGTGCTGTGGGGACTTCATTTTGCAGTTCTTTGAGATCCTGCTCTAGTAAATCTGCCCTGGCAAGGTAGAAAGGGGGAGTGTTTATACATATATACAGGAGCCAGTAGGGTATTAAAGCTGTCTTTGTAAGTTAGAAGAGTCTGTGGAAAGCATACTAAAAAACCCTGAATTCTGTAGGATGCAAATGTCTAGATGTTACCTCGTTAGTAGCTGAAAACAGGATAAAGAGAATGCAATGAATGCTTCTATGACATTGAACAGTATTAGAAGTTAAGCATGCTTTCTCACAAGATGGTGCTTGCAACATAAGTAGTATGTATAAAGCAGATGAAGATAGAACAGCTGCTTGTGTGTATTGTAGAATCTATTCAGTTGTTTAAAAAAAGGAAGTTGTTTTACATGGTAGTGTCTGCTTTTAAGCAGGCCATCTGTCCCATTGCTTCTTGTTTCATTAAATACAACACAGGTGCGTGACTGTGCATCCAGTCACAACTGCACTCTTAAATTGTAGTGCAGCATGCAGATACCCACTGCTTGAACTAGTAGAATTGTAAATTGTCATCCTCCATTAACCATGTGAAAGAGGAACAAGGTGCTTCAGTTACAGCTCCATAATGTACATGAGCATCAGAGGTCCTGGAAATGATCTTCAGTCTTTTCTGTGTGCTTCTGGCAAGTGCAAAGACTGTCTTCTTGTCCGGCCAATCTCAAGACTTCCCTTTCAGTCTCTTTCCAAGCCCAAGGCAGGCAGGAGAGATGAGCAAAGCCCAGAATGTTATGGTGGTGAAATGAGCTGTGATGTAATACATTGTGCAGTCTCAACACCACCTGAAATAATTTCCCTAAACTTACTGAAAATCTGTTTAAAACAACAAAAATATAGCAGTGCTAAGTTTAAAATGTAACTGTGAAAGCAGGAGCAATAATGACAGGAGAGCTTGTTCTCTTCCCTTGCTTGGATTTACTTACTATAGTCTTCTTTTTCCTGAGTGTTGGACAGCTTTCAGTTATTTTCCCTCTGTTTCAAAGCTGTTCTTTTTTTAGTGATTTGTGGAGTGTTTCTGTGGGCTCATTAATTATGTATCATCTGCTCAGCTTTGCCTAGCTTCAGTAAAGCTGCTGCCATCGTCTGCATTCTTTGACTGGAGTGGGATGTATTACCATGCCTCTTATGTCAAAAGCTCTGGTGAACTGACAGTGTCTGAAACTTTCTTCTTCCCTTCCATCTCCTTGCAAATTCCAGACAGCAAGCTTGGCTGATTTGGAGCACTTGAAAACTCATTTAAAAGCAGAAACTCATCAAACTGTTTGGTTGGTTTTTTTTCTTCCCCCTGGAAAGTGTTACTGTAAGACAGTTAGGTTTGTTGACAGGTTAGGTAAGACATTTAGGTCTGATCTAGGATGTTAATTGCTAAACAACTTGATTAAAACACTGTAAAAGGCCAAGACCATGGTGCATTAGATGACTTCTGTAAGACTCTTCATGGAGACTGGAATCTTGAGGAGATTTTTCTTTTTATTAAGCATAGATGTGGTTAATAAATAATATGGTTAGCTGGTTCTTCATTAAATGCTTTCAAGCAACATACAAGGCTGATAGGACTTTCCAACTTCTTTTACAGGGTGACCTAAAAACTTACATCTGCAATGAGCAGGAGCACATTAAAGGAGACTCACAAATCATGCTGCTGCAGAGAATGGCGTGTGAGATTGCTGCTGGGCTTGCTGTGATGCATAAACACAATTTTGTGCATAGGTATGTTTGCCACCTAAATTCCTAGATGTTTTCATTAAATCCATATGTATTGAAGATTTTGTTTAACCAAACTTCCATTTAACTTGTATATCTTGAGTTGTGAAGGTGTGATGCTTGTGAAGATGCTAATTCAACTGCAGTGCTGTTGTGTTATAGCTCACTGTCTGAAAGCTAAGCAGCTACTTTAAGTGTGCACCCCATAGAACAGAACCTACTGCTAAACCAGCCCAGAAGATGTTGTTTGATTATAGTTTCATAGTTTCATGCAGGGTTGGAAGGGACCACAAGGATCATCTAGTTCCAACCTCCCTGCCATGGGCAGGGACACCCCACACTAGATCAGGCTGGCCAGAGCCTCATCCAGCCTGCTCTTAAACACCCCCAGGGACGGGGCCTCGACCACCTCCCTGGACAACCCATTCCAGGGTTTCACCACTCTCATGGTGAAGAACCTCCTCCTCACATCTAGCCTGAATCTCCCCACCTCCAGCTTCATTCCATTCCATTAGTTCTTGGGCAAGCTAAATCTGTTTTATTTATTGTTGGGGAGGAGGAATGTCAAAATGAATCTTGCCTGCTGTGTATTTTTAATAGATTATAGCCATTTAGAACTTCTGTTTGGTAATCTGTCATCTTTGCTAATAAAAATGGGAGGGAAAAAATGCAGTAAGAGAGAAGCTGGCTTGAAAAATGAGGGGAAAAAAATCATCATACATAAACAATCTGACCAAAGCAGGTGTTCTCATTGAATTATTGCTCATGTAAACTTCTTTAATCTTACAGCAATGGAGGCAGTCAGATTTACAAGGAATCATAATGGGAGAGCAGTTTAGTTTTAATTGGGGGGGGAATGTCTTTTTTTAATTAAAATTAATGCAGTTGATACTGAAAGAATGGTAGTAGTTGTAAAAGGCTTTAAAAGGTCTAAGGAACTGGACAACATCAACCTTAGACTGGTCAATGACTAAAATACCAGAGTACCAGACATGGCTTACCTGGTGAAACCTTGGGTATCACAAGGTAGTTTATTTTGGCTTTATATTGGGTCAGTGTGCTCCTTGCTGTAGAAACAGCACTCCCATCATGGCTTTGCCACTTGGAGAAAGCAGAGACCCTGTGTTTGGGGGAAGCTGAACTATCAAACTGAAGTCTTAAAAGGTACAGGTGTAAAACAACAACAAAACCCTAAAGCCTGGAGTCAGCTGCTGGCTGCTGGGCAGAGTTGCTCTTCTAACCTGTTTAACAATGTCAGATGGCTTGAAGGTAGTTCCAGTTGTACCTGTCAAACCCAGTGATCACTGTTTCTTGTATTGCAGCAGCATGGCTCTAGGTATTAAGTTTAACAGTATGTTTTTGGTGAAATGCAGCTGAGCTTGCTAATTGTTCTGTGGATCTGCACGATTCTCATTGTAAATGTTTACTTCTATCAACACTATCCTGATGCTGTCAGAGTAAGTGGTAAAGCTCCAGCATCAGTGATTTTGTTGTTAGTGGTAAATTCAAGCCACCAAAACTTGATTTTTCTCTTCCAGGATATTTATTTAAATATCAAGTTGGAAAATAAAACAAGCTGGAAAGCTTTGGGGCATACTTGAAGGTTACAAATAGGTTTTTTTGACCTATATAGTTCAATGTTTCTGGGAAGGAAAACATTTTCTTCATTCTTTGAAGGAGGAGAACGGTGTGGCTTTGTTTGTACTTCAGAGACGTTGTTTTAAGCCACACAGAAGCAATGGCAGAGTTGTTCCAGTGCACTTAATTGCCTGGTACCCTTCTGTGAAACTGAGAAGTGAAATATTTGAGCAATTAGTCTGCTGAGCTCTTTGCTGTCACAGCCCCAGTTCTGCTGTAAGCATGCAGCTTCATTAAACATGCATAAATTTGAGTTTGCACAATGGGTTTTTCTAACCCAGCCTCTTGGCTGGCAGTGAGGACTTGTGCTCTGGTTTATGGTGGAAACTGGAGACAACTTCAGCATATATTCAAGAGCTGTTTCAATTTGGTTGTTGAAGGACTGATGAAATAAATCATTCTTTTTGATGGTCTCTTTCAAAGACTACCTCTAGTTCTGGTTCATGTGGAATGAATAGCTTTGTTACTTAGGGGAACTTAAATGTAGGTGTAAGATATTGCTAGTTGCTTAGTGTCACACTGTAAATTGATAAAGTATTGAAATCTGATCTGAGTTGGTGATTTTGCTTATGACCATTAAAATGCAAGACAAGCAATGATACGTATTTAGGTAAAGAGGAACCTACATCATTCTAAGCATATGAACAGCAGAAGTGATCTACATTGTGGGATTATTAGAATGAAATAATTGCATATAAATTCTGTGAGAGGTTTGAATGCTTGAGTATACTTCTCTGCTCTAGGGAATACAGAATTAGCCAGGTTAGAAAAGCCCTTTGAGATTGAGTCCAACCTGTCACCTAACACCATCTAATCAACTAAACCATGGCACTACATGCCTCATCCATAGTATCAGTCAGGGTTGGAAGGGACCACAAGGATCATCTAGTTCCAACCCCCCTGCCATAGGCAGGGACACCTCACACTAGAACAGGCTGGCCAGAGCTTCACCCAGCCTGGTCTTAAACACCTCCAGGGACGGGGCCTCGACCACCTCCCTGGACAACCCATTCCAGGGCTTCACCACTCTCATGGTGAAGAACCTTCTCCTCACATCCAGCCTGAATCTCCCCACCTCCAGCTTCATTCCATTCTCCCTAGTCCTATCACTACCTGAGAGCCTGAGAAGTCCTTCCCCAGCCTTCCTGTAGGTCCCCTTCAGATACTGGAAGGCCACAATTAGGTCACCTCAGAGCCTTCTCTTCTCCAGACTGAACAGCCCCAACTCCTTCAGTCTGTCCTCATAGGAGAGGAGAGGCTCTTTTTAAACACTTCCAGTGGTGGTGACTCTACCACCTCCCTGGGCAGCCCATTCCAATGGGCAGCTTTTTGAACTACTTTATAAAGAATACTGTAACAGTCTAGAGTGTGTGGGGGGAGTGAAGTGGGAGGATGTATAAAATGTTTAAATGTAGATGCCTTGTCATGGTTTAGCTTTCTTTGGCTTCTAGAACACAGATTCTGCTCAATTGTGTGACTAGAAATTGATTCTCTTTGGGAAATGTGCAAGGGCCTAGAGGAAGTCTCACCTTTATGGCCACAAAACAAACCTTGTCCAATAAGTTTGAGAGGCCCTATCAGTGTGTTTTCTCTGAAAGTGGTGAGTGTTTATATGGAACTGTGGATTCTGCAGTATTCCAGTGAAGTGTGGAATTAATGGTTGGCTTGGATAGGTTCCATAATATAATGAAAATGTAAGGAACAACAGAACTATCTTAGCATTGTTTGGATCAAAATTGTACTTCTGAGATTAATCTCCCCAGTTACTGTGTCTGGGTTTGCAATGCAGGCTCATCTCTTAGAGTGCACAAATTGGTTTGATTTTGTCTAAAGAGACTCAGAAGAGCAGCTCCAGCAGCATAGCTTTCTTGGATCTATCTTAACTTCAGCTTTTAGTAGGATTTAAGACTATTGGATCAGACTACAGCTCAGTGAATAAAATCATTGAAGTGTATATTGTGGGGATTGTGCTACTGCTTTGTATTGCTGGTCTGCTCCTGTTATGGCTTGTTACTTGCTACTGTACCCTATAACTGTGCCTACCTCCTTGATGGGTTTTTGTTACTAATTTATTTATAATGTTACTGGCTTATCATTTGATACTTCAAGCTGTGGCTCAGCTACTCCACAAAGTGTCACTTCTGTAAACACCCTTCCTTTTCTTAATTTGCATTGAAGACTTCTTGGTTTGCTCTCATGATTTATTTGTTTGCCTTTTCAGTGACCTGGCCTTACGGAATTGCTTTCTTACATCTGACTTAAATGTCAAAGTAGGCGATTATGGTATAGGATTCAGCAGGTATAAGGTGAGTTTATCTTGTCATGTAGCACTTTTTTCAAGGATTTGGGGGCTAAGGTTCTAACAAGCATACTTTAAAGTTATAAAATGGTACCTTGGGTAATAAAATGTACCATGGTACATGGACTTGGGAAGTATAACTATAGCAAGCTCATGTAGCAGACTAGGCTATCTATAGAGGTGAATGGAGTCTATGCTTGAAGAAGGAAGCTTCTTTTTTGGATCATATCTACAGTAGTCCTAAAATATGCACAAGTTCATTTTAATCTTTTAAGAAAGGAAAAATGCAATCAGATTTCTTCATTAAATAAATGTAATGAAATGCATCTATTTAAATAAATCAAGTGAAAAATCCAGGCTGTTTTTCTGAGTACCAAAGCTTAAACAAGAAGCTGACATGGGTTTTTTCTACTGTGCAGTGACTGAACAGTGAATGCCTTTCCTGTGGAATATTATTCTGTGCTACTTGGGGAAAATGGGATTAATTTTTTAGACTCTAATTCACATAAAACCACACTAGGTAAGGAAGTTGATCCAATGTTTGAATGTTTGTTTTTCTTTTTTTTTTTTTCCTTTTGTTCCCAATAATTTAGGAAGATTATATTGAGACAGATGAGAAGAAACTTGTCCCTCTCCGATGGACTGCTCCTGAGTTAGTAACAACTTTTCAAGACAGGCTGTTATCAGCAGAGCAAAATAAATACAGTAACATATGGTATGTAGCAGGCTTTACAGTAATTTTAATGAGAGATTGGTGACAGTATTTTCAAATGTTACACAAAGGAGTAAATAATATTTGTGGTTAACAGTACATCTGGCAAATACTCAATTGGGGTTTTATTTCATCAGATGTACAGCAAGCTAACATCCACAAACCTGAAACTGTCTTGCTCTGGTAAGATGCTAAGAAAAGTCATATTAAGACAAAAATCTAGGGGAAGAGTAGTTGTTTATGCTAATAAAACCCATGACTTCAGGCTTGCCAAATGTCTATAAAGGAAGGAAATGGTGAATAGAATAGAATAAACCAGGTTGGAAGAGACCCTCAAGATCATCGTGTCCAACCTATCATCCAACACCATCTAATCAACTAAACCATTCAACCAAGCACCTTATCAAGTCTTGTCCTCAACACCTCCAGTGATGGTGACTCCACCACCTCCTCAGGCCTTCCAGTAATACAGTGGCTGCAGGTGACAAAGTTGATCCCATTAGAGCCTGATGAAGTTCTACTAGTGGAACTGTAGCATCTTAACTCCTTGCTGCAGCATTTGAAGGCTGCAATTAACTGTCTCTGCTACCAAATAGCTTATAGCAAATGGCTGGTGGAAATCTTGAAGTCTTTTGAAATCATCAAGTTCTGTTTGAATTCTCAAGTCCTAAGAAAATTGTGTAGTGGAAATTGGGGCTTAGGCTAACATTTCTGAAAACACTGTAGTTAAACTTCTTGTATATTCTAAGGATACTGAATAGTAATATAGGTTTTCTTCACTAATTGAAAGGTAGGCCTGCAGAAAGCAGTTGGGATAGGTAGACATTCTCTAAATACTGACTTCCTTGCATCCTTAAGCAGAATTCCTCATATTGTACTGTTCATCTAAACTTCAAGTAGCCAGAGTTTTTTTTCAACTGGAATTTTAGGGCCTCTAATACAAAGCTGCTTTGAATGGGTTTGGACTAGATGCCTTCCAGAGACTCCTTCCAAACTAATTTATGCCTCTGTAATACATGCAGAGTCAGCAACTTTGCATTTTTGAGCAAGGAAACATTGCCCAAAGATCAGCATGAACTCTAATGTCATTTTCAGTGATTAGCAACATCTACAGTATATGCACAGCACTGAACAGAGGCAGCTTCTGACCACTGCGGTTTAAAAATGCTGGATGAGGCTGTGTCCAGCCTGATCTAGTGTGGGGTGTCCCTGCCCATGGCAGGGGGGTTGGGACTAGATGATCCTTGTGGTCCCTTCCAACCCTGACTGATACTATGATACCATGAATTTAGGAAAACTGAAGCAAAGATTAGTTATCTAGCAATTTGATCCATAACGTCCCCCATAGCAAACTCCTGGCCAAGCTGTCAGCCCATGGTTTGGACAGCAGCACTCTGAGCTGGGTTAGGAACTGGCTGGATGGCCGAACCCAGAGAGTGGTGGTGAATGGTGTCACATCCAGCTGGAGTCCCCCAGGGATCAGTGCTGGGCCCCATCCTCTTTAACATCTTTATTGATGATCTGGATGAGGGCATTGATTCTATCATCAGTAAATTTGCTGATGACACCAAGCTGGGGACGGGAGTTGATCTGCTAGAGGGTAGAGAGGCTTTGCAGAGAGACCTCGACAGGCTGGACAGATGGGCAGAGTCCAACGGCATGAGATTTAACGCATCCAAGTGCCGGGTTCTGCACATTGGCCACAACAACCCCATGCAGTGCTACAGGCTGGGGTCAGAGTGGCTGGAGAGCAGCCAGGCAGAGAGGGACCTGGGGGTGCTGGTTGATGGTAGGATGAACATGAGCCTGCAGTGTGCCGAGGCGGCCAGGAGGGTCAATGGCATCCTGGCCTGCATTAAGAACAGTGTGGCCAGCAGGAGCAGGGAGGTCTCTTCTCCCAGGCAGCCAGCACCAGAACAAGAGGACACAGTCTCAGGCTGCACCAGGGGAAGTTCAGGCTGGAGGTCAGGAGGAAGTTTTACACAGAGAGAGTGATTGCCCATTGGAATGGGCTGCCCGGGGAGGTGGTGGAGTCGCCGTCACTGGAGGTGTTCCGGAGGAGACTTGACAGGGTGCTTGGTTACATGGTTTAGTTGATTAGGTGGTGTTGGGTGATAGGTTGGACGTGATGATCTTGAAGGTCTCTTCCAACCTGGTTTATTCTATTCTAACTGTGACTGCTGATGAAAGCTTTTTTCCTTCTGTTGGACTACTGTAAGGGGTTTTTTCCCCATCTTGCTTCTCTAAATAGGCATTTCCTAATTACTTGGTTTTTTAATATGTGGGAGTTTCCTCCTGTACTTTTATCATTTGAGGCCCTCTTATGTTCTGTTGCCTCCATAGTAATTGCCTTCATGCAGCTTTAGTCTTGAGGCTTCTACAATTCTGTCAAACGAATTAACAGGTTCTGAGGTTAATATAAAGCCAATGGGTGAGTGATGTTTGTTTCTTCTGGATGGTTCTGCTTTGCATAATCCTTACTTCCTTAGAACAGCAACTTTAAAATTGTTCTTAGCATGAGGAGTCATTTGCTGCTCTTTTTCAGGTCCCTGGGTGTCACTTTGTGGGAGCTGTTTGAGAATGCTGCTCGGCCGTACCCAGACTTTTCTGACAGGGAAGTCCTAACCCACGTCATAAAGGAGAAGCAGGTTAAACTCTTCAAGCCACGTCTGGAACAGCCATACTCTGATAGATGGTAAACTTTTGAAATGCCTTTATTTATTCTTAAAGCTGCTGAAGACATTTGTCAGATTACTCATTTCTCTTAAATACTTTGAAATGGCTGCATGGACTCATGCTCCTGGCAAAGTAAGCCCTAGATAAAGGGAGTAAAAGCAATTGCTGTAGATGGAAATTCCTGACAGTGATATTGTTACTCCTTAGCTTGTCATATAGCTGAATTTCATAAGTTCTTTTTCAGTGTGAAACCTATTGAAACATGTTTCTTATTTGTGCAGGTTTGAAGTTCTGCAGTTCTGCTGGCTACCTCCAGAAAAGAGACCAACAGCAGAAGAAGTGCATAGACTTTTAACTTACCTTCGCATGCAAAGCCAAAGGGACTCGGAGATTGATTTTGAACAGCAGTGGAATGCTCTTAAACCAAACACCTCAAACAGAGAAACAAATAATTCTGCGTTTCCAATCTTGGATCACTTCACAGGAGATAGACTTGGCCACGAGATGGAGGAAGTTCTCACTGTAACTGAAACAAGCCAAGGTCTCAGCTTTGAGTATGTCTGGGAGGCAGCTAAACATGATCACTTTGATGAATGTGGTCATGTGAATCCTGATGAAGCACTGGCATACACAAGTATTTTCTTCCCAGTGGATGTTTTTGAGAGGTCACTTTCAGAGCAAGGGTCGGGAGCACAGGATGGAAGTGGTCAAGAAGCATCACTTGCTGTCCCTGGGGTGTTACCTGTGTTTGATGCACACAAGCTTTCTGTTGGCAATGACTACTATATCCAGTTAGAGGAAAAAGGAAGTGGCTGCAGCATGAATTTTGATAACCAGTCAGTTGTGCTAACTACAGAAGTTGATCATCAAGAAGCTGTACATGAAAAAAGTTCTCATTTCACGGTTCTCAGGGATCTTGATGTTGAAGAATCTAGCACTGATGGGGACTTCTTCCACTGCAATACAGATCCTAAAGAGCAAATTTTACCTGCTTCTAATAGTCCAGAAAGTCCTCTCCAGAATATATTTAATGACATTGACAGATCAGAAGAGTTAACAAGTGGAAAAATACTTGGGTTTGCTGAAACAAATGATATTTCTAAAGACTTCAAACCAGTTGTTTTAAACTCAAATGTAGATGCTAGAATGGCAGTGGGCCTTTCTGAGAAGGAGCATTCTAGTCATGCTTCTGGAAATGAAATTCTTTCCTTATGTGAAAATATCTCTAACCAGTCGGACTTGGTAACTTTAGAAGAACTTTCTGATAACTTCTTATTTCTTCAAGAGAAAAACTTATTAACAGGGTTGTTGTCTAACAAAACTGGCAGTGATCTGGGGCAAAAACCTGATGATGTTCTAAAAAGTATATTAGAAACCTCCAATAGAAACTCTGTAGAGCCTGAACCTGTACTGGCTGAAAATGCACAGGTCTTTTCTTTAATACATGGAAGTCTTAAAACAGTGAAAGATGAAAATTTTAACCCAGTGACAGTGAATAAAGGTCCAAATGCTCAGTCTCAGACTACTGTAGAGGTGCAGGCATACTCTAGTCCACCTGCTGGACATAAGTCATGTGATAAACATGCAAATCTTCCTTCTTTGAAGGATGAGGGAAAGCCTTTAAGTGTGGAAGTCAATGAAGTCGTGTCCTGTACTGCTGATACTCTCTGTCAAGAAGAGCTATCCAATAATGCCAAAAATAATAATGCTTGTTATGGTGTTGCTGTTGAAACAGATGAGTGTGATGCACAAATAAAAGAGGGAATGCTTCTCAAGTCTGAAATAGCTTTTAATAGTGAAAAATCTGGTGATCAGGAAGATGTAACAAAAAACTTACAAGATAAGTCTCCTATATTCAAAAAAGATGAATGTTTAGTGGAGGAAAGACAAGAAACATCAAATCATTTTGAGAACTGTAAGGATGTTCCAGAAGAGGTGACCTTAATTTCTGTTTCTGCTTCAGATTGTACAAGTCAAGATAGTCTTTTGGAAGACAGCCCTTCTCCTATTCAAACTGTAGATCAAGCCTTAGAGACACCTGATTCTTTGGATTCTTTAGATGTAAATGAGGTTTTAGAATCTTTACAGGCTCAGAGTCCTCAGAAACTTTTACCACCTGATAAACCTGCTGACAGTGGCTATGAAACGGAGAACCTGGAATCTCCAGAATGGACTTCCCATGTCACTGCTGAGGATGCTTCTAGTGGAGATACTGCCCTCTGTGCTGTCAGTGAGAGCAGTGTCAGCATTTTGCCTTCTAATCCAGTCATAATTGTTTCTGAGGCAGCAGCTTGCTTAGATGCAGTGAACAGCAATTTTGAAATATCCCCAAAGGTTTTCCTGGGTGGAAATCAAAACTCATACAGAGACTCTGCTTATTTTTCTGATAATGATTCTGAGCCAGATAAGAAAACCGAAGAGGCTTTAAACCTGTCCAGAGAGGCAGCACATGCTGTTTCTTCAAATGGAGAGAATAATACCCAAAAGGATTACAGTTTTGAAGAGGGGCAGCAAAAATGCGATGGAAAGAATTACCAGGATACCAATCATCAAAATGCAAACCCAGAACTGAATCACAACTTAGAGATTCAAAAGGTGAACGAAAGGACACAGGGGTGTCCTGAGGAGTGGGCTGAGGCAACTCTGCATTCCCTGGAAATATCGATGGAAAGTAGCTTAGCTGATGAAATGAAACAGTCTGAGACTTCCCATAAAACTGTCTCTTGTGTTGGCACTAATACTTCAGAACTTCTTTCACACAGAGACTTGAAGTCTGTCCATAACATCCATGGTGCTTTAGATCTGAGTAGCAGTGAGAAGTCCTTCTATCACACTGAAGGACAAAAGCTGAAGGAGCCTGATATTGAGGGAAAATACCTGGGCAAACTCGATGTTTCTGGAATGCTTGATTTAGAAGATGGGGATGATGCAGATGAGGAAGATGAAAACAGCGATTCTGAGGATGACATGAGGACTTTTCATATGCACAGTCTGAGCTCTGAGAGTGAAGATGAAACTGTTCATCAAGTACCTGAGATACTCACTGACAGGGATGATGGAAAACATCTGAGGAGCTTGTTGAAACTTCCAAAACCTCTTCCTGAAAGGCAACATGAGCACTGGAAAAGTGAGAAGAAGGCTGTAACATTCTTTGATGATGTGACAGTCTATTTGTTTGATCAGGTATCACTTTTTAAAGTACAACGTTAAGTTTGGGTTTGTTTGGGTTTTTCTAAACAAGATATGGTTAAATGGTGTAATATTTGTGGGCACATTTGTTGAAAGATCACCTTTCTTGTTTTGCCAGGGTTAGATCTTATTTGTGTTTCTTTCGGCTGGGTGCAGCTGCGCACCATTGGTAGGAGAGCGGCACTAATTTGAAGTAACAAGGGTTTGCAGGAGGGTTTTGCCTTGGGCACAGTTGGTTACCAAATCCTGATTCTTCATTGCTTTTGCACTCTTTATGCCCTGATGATGTGGCTCTTAGTAATGTCTTTCTGATGTTTAAAAAAACTTACATAATTTGAACTTCTGCTTTTAGCAGATTATTTTTGTTACAACTTTATAGAAGCAGTTTATCTGTTTTTAGTGAGGTTGAGGACTTGGACTTGAAGTTCAAATGCCTCTATAAATTCAAGGAAGAAAGACTAAAAAAGAAACCTCAAACAACCCAAAACCCCAAGTTGCAACCTAACTCTGTTTTGTGTTACTTAGCATTAATTCATTGTAAGCCATAATCAAAGGTGAGAAGAGCACTTAGGTGATAATGCTGCTTTTTATTAATTCAGTGTATTTCAAGTTCAGTGAAAGACTGATCTGCTTGTAAAATTCAAGGTTACCTTTGTTTCCCTGTCTGCTTTATCAATTTTTAACTTCTGTAACTTGATCCAGAGAGGACTGCATTTTAACATTATGGCACCTAAACTAGTACAGTGAGTTTAAAAGAACAGCCACATTGTCAAGCTTGGGAAATGTTGCTTATGATGACGCACATAAATATTAGAGTTTATTGTGTTTTGGAATAGAAAAGGTAAGTGACATATTTGCATTTAGGTAGTCTGTAGAATAGTAATCCTTTTGTCAGAGGGGAAGGGAAAAAGCCTAGCTGATTAAACTACTCTTACTTGTTGAACTCTTTATTCCTAATTACAATAAGTGATAAAAATGTTGGCTGCTTCAAATGCCGGTCATACAAAGTCTGTCTCTTTATCCTGAAACATGATTAAAGGATAAAAAAAGTGCTGGGAGATAGGATAAGGCTTTATTAAAGAAGAAAAAAACTACCTCTGGCAGACTGTGATAAGAGAACTGTTTTCAACTGGAAGATGTTTTAGCTTTGTTCCTAGAAATCTGAAACCTTATTATATCATAAATAATATTTAAATAGTAATTTCCTGCTTGCCTTTTACTGTAGATTCGATACAGCTTGCTTCAGAAGTACCTGCGCTTGCTTAATCTAGAACTCACAAGTTTCATCATATAGCAGTAACTTGAGAGCTTACGGACCATTTCATTCCATAATAGATTTGGTGGCAGGGCTGGTTGGAAGGCTTGAGTCTCTCAGCATGGATACAGAGTGTGTACCAGAGAGTTAAATGAGAGCTTTTGTTTGCCGTAGGAAACGCCAACTAAGGAGCTGGGAAACCGTGCGGCAGACTTGAATGGGGAAGGCTCTTGCAGCGCTCCTGTTCCATCCTCCAACTTAAGCTACTTAAACAGATTTGCAAACTCAGAAAGCTCAACAGATGAAGAAGGTACTTGAGTGTGTTCATACTTAGCAGTGGCTGAGACTTACATGCATAGTCTCTAATGAAATGTCATCTAAGTCATGCATGATTTGTGAAGTCACTGTATCGTGTTGGCCTCAGTTTGGTGCCCTAAGCATACGCAGACGTACCATAAGCAGCTGGGCTCAGCTACTAGTGTTGCTCATTATCAACACTTGTGATGTAATACTGGTTGTTCATATATTGATGTGTCTTGGGTATCTTGAGACAAATCTTTGGGACCCCCAGGCCTAGAACAGAAAAGTTACAAGTTTTGTTTTGAGCTAATGCAATCTTTCAGGGGCTTACTTTTAAAACTGTCAAATTGTATGTGCCTATACAGCACTCTCAATTGCTGCCTTTTTTTCTTTCTCCCTTCTCCAAGGTGGGGGTTTTGAATGGGATGATGACTTTTCTTCACCAGAGCCATCCTTTATATCAAAGGCAGCTAATAGTGTTATTAGTTCTAAACCACCTCTTCAGTCATCAAAGTACTTCTCTCCACCTCCACCTTCCCGGACTCTTGATCAGAACTGGTCACATTCGTCCCCTTACTCCAGATTCTCCATCTCTCCTGCAAACATGGCAAGCTTTTCTCTTACACATCTTACAGATTCAGATATAGAACAAGGAGGTAAGTGATTTAGCTAATAATAAATATTTTTAAATTGCAAATAAAAAACTTATGCAAAGATGGAAGTCATAGATGTGGCAAACTTTGTTTAGAAATGCATTTATAACTCCCTAACTTCCTTCAAATAGAGATCATTTGCATCCAAGTAGCTATAAACTTGTGGTTGAATATTCTACAGAACATTTACAGGACAAGCTCAGTTTTCCTGTGCAAAGAACTGGTGCTGTGTTTATATGAACAAAATCTATACAGTTCTTCAGCACTTCTGTATAGGTGCCACACTGTGGCAGTCAAATAATTCTCATTGTTGCACTGTCATAAATCACAAGTTCATTTTCAGTGTTTCTGCCATTGTCTGTAAGCTTGTTTTATAGTTTAGTTTCATTCTAAAGAGCAGTATGAAAAGTGCATTCTTAACATTTCAAGAACTGCAGTCTGGTTTTTAGAGCTGTGTAGGACAGTTTGTATTAGGAGAGCAAATCTGTTCATAGTTTTGAGGACTAGCAGTATTAACAAGCTTCCTTGTCTGTAACAAAAAAGGTTTGTTAAGCTTTGAGGGTTGAGAGAAGCCAAAAATAAGCAGACTTGAGTAAGTTCAGCAAATCTTGATAAAATGTTGCATTATTAAAATAAATATTACTGATTGCTGAGCCTTGCTAATGGCCAATGTCTATAAATATGTAATGGGGGTTGCATTGTTCTTGTGTTGTGCTTATTGATTAGATAATGATTGCTGCTTAGTGACTTAGAGATAAGGCAGATTATTTTGGAGATCCTGTATTCCCTTACGTGTCCTAAGCAGTGACATTGAACTGTGCGACTTAAGCAGATGTCTGTATATAAACGTACCAAATGTTTACAGTGCTTGAAAGCTGTAGGGAAAGATTAACCAAAACTTGGACGTGCAGAACAGCAGAATGCCAAGTTTTAGGCAGAGTCTTAGAGAAGTGAGGGTTGTACAGAGGAATCTCACTGTACCTTATGACCTTTTCCCTACTAACAGGAAGCAGTGAAGATGGAGAAAAAGATTAAAGTCATTAAAACTTCCTTGGACTGCATACATAAAACGTACAGACTTTGTGTCTGAAGCTTCTTTATCTAAACTCTGGATCCTCCTGGATTAACACAGGTAATCAAGAAGAAATGAAAGTAAACACTGAAAGCAATGTTAAATCAGGACATTAATTTGAATGTGTATTTAACTTTGTAATGTATTTTTAAATCAGTGCAATTTTGCTTTTCATTGAAAGATGATTCTGCCGCTGTTTTCAAGTACTTGAAGTATTTTTCAGATAACTTAAGAAACAAGCAAAGCAATTACACTACAGTCTGGTTTATGTATGGGATTGTAATATATTCTTTTTATATTTTTTCATGTAGTTCATTATCTATTTGAACATACACCTGTTGTAGAATTGTGTATAACTGTCCTGTGCAACAGGTGGCTGTGTTGCTACAACTGTAAGAATGATAGTTGATCAGTAGTGAGCCATATTTATTCCAAAAGATATCACTACGTATTACTTTGCTTATTACAATTGCACTATGGATTACTCTTCCTTTATTTCCTGATGATGTACAGAATCAAATCATAAACCTTTCAAGGAAAACAGGACAAGTTGAATTGGCCCAGTTACACCATTTAATTTGTCCTTTTTGTAGCCTTTGCTATGCACGGTACTTGTAAAACGTACATAACTTCTGAGTGTTCTGTTAGACTTGCTGAAATCTTATCTCCAGTACCATTTCTAAATGATAATGATTACAGATTGGTTGTTAGTGTTCATGTTTTATAGGAAACTGGAAAAGAATATATGACATACTCTGGTGTTTTTAGATGAAAGAGGTGGTGTCTCTTAATTCCTGAATACGATCCTACTGACTGCTTGAACTGTAATAGCATCTGTCTATATCATAATCAAAGGCCTTCCAGTTTTTTACTACAATTTCTGCCTTGGAGAGAAAAGAGGAAAAATTGGCTGTAGAAAACTGTGGAATTCATGAATCTTATAAAAAGACTAATTTCAAAAGACTGGATTTGGGCACGCTTGGCCCTTCAGTTCTACATTCTGTGAATTTTGAAGCTTACTCTTCTGCGGACTGCAGATTGGGGCTGCCTTTCAGAGGCCTGTGGTAAATCTACCTCTCAGCGATGTTATGACAATTAAGAATTAGGTTAATGGTTAATGCCCAATTTTGCACCCTTGATAAGGCCTGACTTATTTTTTAATGTCTGCAAGGCTCCATGGTACATCTTGAAATGCACATTGACCAAAAGATGTAGTCAAGTTTGCTCTGACCCTGTCTGCTGTAGGGAAGGGAATACAATGTGGGTTTTTTAACCTTCATACGTGACCGTGCATTAAGCTTGCTTCATCCTTTAAAATGCTTGGAAATAATAAAAGGAAAAACAATTGAAAAAATCCTTAATTATTGTTCTAAAGTGAGTTCAGTTGAGAAAAAAAATCCCAGACCTCTTGGAATGCCTTATGCAGGTGTGGATCTGCAGGGAAACACTGATAGGAACAGTTCACCTGACTGTATTTTATTGGGTTTCAGCATAGTGCGCTGTGTTCAGATCAGTCACTAGAGGATTTTTATCACAGGGAAATATGGGAGGACAAGGTATTTTCAGATATGTAAAGTTTGGTTTTGTATATCTCTATATACATTTGGATTAATTTCACTTTTTAAAGTGTATTTCAAAATGAGAGGAATATGTTAACTGCTTTTGTTTGTTTCCTTCAGCATCCTTTAGCCCTTAACCAGAATGGTTTCCATACCAATCAAAAGGGAATGATTTAAGTTATAATATTTCAAGCTGACATTGTATTGTTGAGATGACTTTGAGGCACTCAAGTTCAGAGTTAGTTAGAACTGGTCTTTGGTATGAAGTAAGGAACAGAATTTTTCATGGCTTTTTTTTCCCCAAAACATGGTTTAAGAGGCAGAGCCAAGCAACTCTTAATACAGGCTTGTAGTATATACCGTACAGAGTTATAGGAAGCTATGTGCTACACTCAATATATTAATACACAAATAATAGACTGTGCACAAATTATTGCTTAGAAAACCTGTAATTCTAACATTAAACTCCTTGATATAATTAGATTTAAAGTATCTCTTCTGTCTTCTCTCCTTTTCACCATAAGAAGAATGAAGCTCCCTAACAGTCTGCCAAGAATGTGTGGGCTTATATGCCTTTGTGTGGTGAAAAGTCTGTCAGACCTGGAGTTCAGCCTTAATTTTGAATCATTTGATTTTTAAAATATAGTCCAAGGTTAAAGAAAAATTTCTACTCCAGGATGTTACAATTTGGTTGTGCACTTTGTTTCATACAATTACAAAACAAAATCAGATCTTTATCTTGCACATCAGGAATTTCCTTTGCTTGATGGAAATCTAAGATTATTTTCTTTATTGCTCTTTACCTGAGTTTAAAGAAAATCTTACATAGGAAGTGAAAGTTTACTCCATTCAAATGGACTCATTGCTAATGAATTGCCAAAGGAGCAGGTTTTTTGTCTGAAATTAACTGGGGTGTGTATGATACTAAGCAAAGTAATGTCATTTTTAGGTGTACAGTGAAGAGAAATAGATACTTAAAGCTGACTCATCTCATTTAAAAAGGAATTTTAATTCCAGCAATCTACTAGGCTAGATTGCAATAATGAAAAAGGTCATTAAAGGAAAAAAAAATACCTAAAATTCAAAATCTGATCTTCTACTAGCAATATTTAAATACCTGCCTAGCAGCCAGTCAGGGGCACAGTGAGGGAGAATCAGTAATTCCAACATGCTACATCATTAGAAGGGGATTTGTTCCAAACCATTAATTAAATTACATGTAATTTCTTGCACTAGCTACTTAAGGATGGTTTCAGAAGTACATGTATCTATTTGCAATGGTTTATTATGAGGACTGGTTACATTTTAATTCCTTCTCTAGTAGAATATTAATGATTTGAATAATGGAGGCATCATCTCAATTTGGTTGCTCAAGTTACTTAAAAGATGTGATTTTTCCCACTGAAGGGAGTTTGCTTAAAAATGAGGATCTGTAGTAAGTGGCCAAGAGAGAGAGAAATGTGTCCAGATTTATTGGGAACACCTGCAGTCCCAAACCCCCAAAGCTGCAGATACCTTGTGTGTCTAACTGCATTTATGGAAACTGCCATTTTCATGGAAATGGGCAGATGACTTGTGTTTTCCATATCCTTGTTGATGCACTAATGAAAGCCATTGAAGCCTCATTCTTTTTATCAGTATTTTTAGCAGATTTTTATGTAGTACTCAATCTCTTTCATGAGGAGGCTGGTTGGTAGAAAGGCGCTCTTTTGTTTTCCTTACGATTAAGCACTATGCTAAACTGTCAGCAGTGTCAGGTGTTGGTGACGTGGCTATTTTTGTTGGAACTGGTGAAAGGTGGAATCCAAGTATATTAGCCTTATAAGAAATAGCCTTAAATTAAGAATGGAGTGTACAAAATTACTTCAGCTTTAAGTCATACAGAAATATCCTTGTATGTTACTGGCTTTGGTTACAGGACTGGAAGAAATCTAGAGGAGAGTCAAAACATCTTATTGAAAATAAGTATTTGTAATACCAGCAGCCTGTTTTTCAGAAACTTGAATATGACTTAGTTTTGTTTATGAGATTGTTTGAACTTGCACAGATGTAGGTGTAACTTAAATGGTACTGATGTGTGTGTATATATACTGTTTAATTCTATTTGTAAATGAGAAACCATGTAACAAAAATCATAGGTATGAGGTTTTCCTATTGTAATTTAATACAGGTATGAGGTTTATGGCAATATATCATAGTTAAGGAAATTTCAGGTCAAAATGT
Organism: Melanerpes formicivorus; assembly: GCF_026170545.1. NCBI lineage: Eukaryota > Metazoa > Chordata > Aves > Piciformes > Picidae > Melanerpes > Melanerpes formicivorus. Next base: position 7,429,443 of record NW_027142366.1, on the reverse strand, counting down.
CTTTAAATTGTTGTACATTTTTAAATTGTAATTTCTACTGTATATTGATTATCATGCATAGTGTGATTCAAGAAACTGCTTGTAATTTAAAAATATTTAATATTAAAAATAAAATACAGTTATATATTTATAATCTCTTTGTCTGTTTGTTCATTCTTAAACAGATGCCAGCAGTGGATCAGTCAACAGTATAGTTCTCCTGTAAGATATGTTAGTGTCCAGAGGTTGAGAAAGTACCAAAAAATTAAAGCTGCAGTCCCAGCAGATGAGTCTACACAAGTAGTGTAGTCACCTTAAATTTCTTCTAACATCACCTTTGTGTGAACTTCAGGTAATGTGTGTACACAGTCAGTAGAGAAGCAACAGTGAAAATACAAACAGTGGAACTATAGTAAACTGAATATTGTTTTTAATGCTACAATTAAGCAAGAAAAGAGATTTCAAAGTTTGCAGGTACCCTTCAGAAAGCAGGTGAATGATGTGTTTTCTCAGTATTCATTGAATTTATGTCTAGAAGGTGACTTGATTATTTTGGGGTGTTGGGTGTTGTTTTCTTTAAAATCAAAGACTGGCAGGTGAGTTCAGCACTTGGGTGCGTTGGCAGCTTCTTTCACTTGTGATGGAGATTCAGCCTGGGCATGCTGCGGCAGGGGACTGGAGAGTGCCTGCTAACCATCACGGTTGTGATGACACATGGCAGCAAAGGAAGCTGTTGTGGAGGTCCTGTGTCCTGAGTCCTGGCAGCTGCTGAGACCTAGGAATGAGAAACTGTTATCAACATGACTTCATTAGGTAAAATATAACTACTGGGCTGAAACTTGACCGAGACACTGGCTGTTATTGAGAACAGATGTGCAAGATTACATGGCACTAAACTGGTCATCTTCTGTATTACCTACTACAAAAGGATTTCAGCACTTGCAAGCTTTATCATCATTGGCCTGCTTCCAGGCACTGGAAGTGCTTTGTGGGCCTTTCACACTGTGCCATGATGGTGTATCCAGCCCTTGGCCCAATCCTGACAGCCCTTTCCTCTGCCACCTCCTGAAGTAAGCACTGGACTGACCCCTCCCGTGGTGACACGTAGGTTGCATCAGTCTGGTGGCAGCACCTCGGTACTCACACTGAGAGTGCTGCCTCCCCACTGCCACTCTGCTGTCACCGAGAGCCTTGTGACCCTCCAAGTGTAGGAGTCTTCTGCTGGCTGCTGTCCTCTCCGCGTTATACAAGGGTAATGGCAGTAGCAAGGGGCCCTGGTCTCCTGCCTGAGCCCTTTGCATGGCCTTGGTGCATTGCCTGGTTGCAGCCGGAGCCGCCGTTCGCTCTGCGGACCGTTAGTTACCTCGCATGCCGCTGCTGAGCCGTGCAGCGCCCGCCCGCGCCGCTCCGGGCCCGCCCCCCGCTAAAGCGACGTGTCGCGGCGGGCGACACAGCAGGCACCTGCGGGCGCGGCGGGCAGCGGGGCCACCGCTGCGGGCGGAGTGCCGGGCCGCCTCTCCTCGGCTGTGCTCGGGGCGTGAAGTGGGTCTTGGGTCACCCCGAGGCCAGGCAGTGCCCCAGCTGAGCCCCTGCAGACCTTCTCATGCTCCTGGCTTCCCGCGGGTCTCAGCTGTGTCACCCCTCCAGCCATAGACAGCTCTGCAGCTGGTGGCAGCGGTAAGTAAGTCACAGAGGTGCAACATTAGCTCTGATGGACTGGTGCAGAGGGCAGAAAACTTGTCAGTATTTGGACGTTCTCTCTCTTTGATTTCTCTTGACCACTGCAATTGGTTGCTTTTGATCTCATCTCCATTCCCTCCTTGCACACCTGTGCCATCTCCTTGGGTGTTTTGGCAGCCTACCTGTGGCTCCATGAGGTTTACAGCTGCATGCAGTGCTTTGAAAGTAAACATCAGTCAGCAGTGCACTCTTCTCCCACGTCATCACATTTGCTTTGCCCTAGCCTTGCAGCTTTAAAGACTACTTCACTCCTTCAGTTTGCTGAAGCTTCCTTGCTCTTGCATTTTCTTCCAGCTTTCTCTGCTGGCTGCCTCCACAAACCTGCAGCTCCTGAGAACTGTTCTTTCAAACCGCAGCTGCTTATGTCTTTGCTTTCATCATCAGTGTTGCACAGAAGGGGGGAAGTTGGTCTCCTTTGTGCCTGCCTTCACTTTTCTGTCCTGCAGTTATACTTCTGTCAAGAGTTAGACTAAGAATCCAGATCAAACCTAGTGCTTGGCTTCAGTCCTGTTTCCTTGCATAAGGTACCCACGTGTCTCTGGCACTACTGGGCTCTCACAACACAAGCTATCTGGAGCTGTCTTCCTCTCAGTGCTTATCACCTGAGTGCTTCTCTGTCCAAACTGCTTTGTGAATTCCTTTCTGGCAGCGTTGCTTTCCTTGTAGTAAGGAACCTGGGCACGGTAAGGGTGCTTTCACAGGCTGAGAGCCAAGTGACTGTGAATGCCAGGCAGCTGGACATGTCTGGAGACATGAGAGAGGAAGTGATACTTAACTGCAGCACACCTGGGAACTGCTCACCACCTGCTCCACCTAAGGTTGCTTTCCTATACTGGGACAGTTAAGGGCCCACCCAAGCCACAACCTGTGGCTAGGGTTTGTTTTGGTTTTTAATTGGCTCACCAATTCTTTAACTGTTCCTACATAACAACATCAGCATAAAAAAAAATTACATTTTTAAGACTGAACCTTTCTGTAACTGCTTGAACTGGAAGGAAATATTTTGGAAATAGAGTCCTGGTGATGCTGATTGTTGGTGTTAGAGGCAGGGGTGCTGTGAGGCCGCTCTCTTCAGATGCAATGTTGGCACAGGATCTAGGCTGAGGGAGGGTAAAATTTCAGTGCTGTCTTCTGCCTTGCTAACATGAGGAAGGAGCACTGCTGTCTTTTTTGGCAAACCTGGAGTATAAATACTGCTTTGCTGCTGTTAAATTGGGGCAGACACTGCAATTAAACCCCACTATTATTTGATGGTGTTGGCAGAGGAAGGTGCATTTCTTTGTATGTGTGGTGGGGACTAATCTAGCGTGCAGAAGTGCCGTGGGTGAAAACACGTTGCTGGGGAGGAGTTTCTGAGCTTCTGTATGAGTTAGTGTGTCATGTTTCCCTCTACTGGACTGCTCATAAATACACTGGGAACCTCTCCCTACAAAAAAAGCAATCTGAACTTCTGTTCAAGGGGAAAGTAAAAGCCTGAGGGCTCTCCCCCATTCCCCACATGTAAGCTTGCGTCTGTAGCACAAGATGGTGTATGGTTTGATTAGTAGTTGTGATGTTTAAGAGCTTGGAGAAAAAAAATAGTATGTCCATAAATAGAGGCTGTCTTAACCAAACCATTGTACTCCTGATATTTCTGAGTTGTGACTCACTTTTCCCAAGGGAAGCCTGGATCAGCTTGGGGACCATTTTCTCTTGTGTATAGTGAGGAAATAAATCTCTCCAGTTTGAGGCCTACTTATAAGAAAGTAGAGAGGTGTCTTTCTCATTTGGCTTCCCACATGTGAGGACAGCAGTAGGTGATTCACATCTTTGTTTCAGTGGTTCCATACATTTGGCCTCTGCTCTTTCTGTAACTTCTTTCTTCCGGCTGGAAAATCTGTTCTCTAAAAGAGGATTTTCTCCTCTGTTCATTTGCACAGATCATCTTGGCTAGTGACAGTAACAGCTTCTAAAATGAACATCACTGAGTTGAGAACCAACAATGATTTTCCAGTAGTGAGCAAGTAAACAAACATATCAAACCTGCTTCAGGTCATTTGTTCAGCATGGAACTGTGCAACAGTTAAAGATATTGGTGTCATGTTTTCACAGCACATTAATGCTAATACCAGTACCTCTGCCAAAACATGAAGACTAAAACCAAGGGAAAGAAGCAAAGGCACGCTGTTGACAAAGAAGCATTTCCTGAGGAGTCACCACTGAGGAAAAAAGAACTGGGGAAATGTTTGCGACACAAAGAAAGAAGGAATGGGAGAAACAAGGACAGCAGCAAAGTCGCTACAGCCAGAGGCAAGCACTCTTGGAGCAGTAAGGACAGGTATTTGAGGAGGCTGGAGAGCAACGAGCGGGAGAGGCAGAGGATGCACAAGCTCAACAACGCCTTCCAGGCTCTGCGAGAGGTGATCCCTCACGTGAGAGCTGAGAATAAACTCTCCAAAATAGAGACTCTCACGTTGGCCAAAAACTACATCAAATCCCTGACCTCCATTATACTCAATATGTCCAATGGACACTTCCCAGCAGCAGAAGGGATGGGGGGAGCCTGGGGGTCCAAATTATACCAGCAATGTCAACAGCAGCATACAGATGATGAAAATGAGGAACATCTATAAAAACACACAGATTCCTAGCTTCAGCCAAACACCTACAGTTAGCTACTACTGTCCTTTGTTTTCCTTCTTGCATTTTAGGGGATCACATTTGCCTCCAGCTATCCCCTATTTTTTTTCTTTAAAAGACAAGCAGGTGACACTCCTGCCTTGAGCTTCCATGGCACATTTAAAAATTACCTTTACAATTTTTTTCCAGAGCTTAATGAACATATTTGTCTGGTGTGCCAGGGTCGGGAAATCTATCTGTAACACTGTAGTTGGCTTGAAAGTTAAAATCTAGTGATTTCTGAAAACTACTCTCCCTGGAAGGACTGTGAGTTGAGCACTTAAGGTGTGCTGTCACCTGAATTCACTGGAGCTTGTTGAGAATCTTGGCTGTCACACTGTTGATCAACCTTTCAGTGACTCTGTTCTTATTTCTCCTGTTAAGGAGGAAATTAAAATTGATGACGTGACTTAACTTGGTAAGTGAAGCAGCACATATGGGAAGTTGGCCACCGAAGTGGACATTTATCTTGAGTGATTTGGATCTACTCTGATGATTTTGTACCTTGCAAAGCATAAAAACTTTCAAAGTACTTGCTAGCATAAACATCTACAAAGCTTTCTCAGATTGTAAGCTCTCGGAGTAAGGACGCTTTCTGGTCTGGGGTTCCAGAGTATCCAGCTCTCTGGAGTTTTTCTTCAGGGGGTCTCTAGGTGCCATTGTAATACAAACAATAAGGGACAAATGACTGATTTTTGCCAAAACTATGATAAAAATGCTTTGGTGTAGTAGTAAGTTAGAGAATGATCTATTGGTCTATCCAATTACAGATTATTTGCTAATGAAGCCTGTAATGCGATCAGGATTCTTTATGGGTTAGCGCTAGATTCTAGTGTTATAAAGCACAATAAATGAAGCAGGAACTCTTCAAAAGGAAAAGAAGCTTCTTTTCTCCCCTTTTCCATCTTGTAAAATGTTTTAGGTCACCAAGGAACTCTCACCTCCTCTTGTATTCTTGTACCTGAAGAACAAGGTGAGGTTGTGCTGCTTCTGGAGCCTCTGTGTTGCAGCTCTTCGTACAGGTGGCCCCCAACTCTTATGCTGGCAGAGTGCAGTGATGTGGACAGCAAAGGTAGAAATTTGGCATCTTGCACATGGGTGGGATTGGTAACAGTATGTGGTGTGGTCCTTCTGCCTGCAAAGTGGGGCTATTCAGGGAGGAACCGTGGCTGAGGAATCACAGAATGTTGGGGATGGGAAGGGACTTTGAAAGATCATCTAGACCAACCCCCCCTACCAGAGCGAGATCACCTAGAGTAGGTCACACAGGAACACAGCCAGGTGTGTTTTGAGTGTCTCTAGAAGAGACTCCTGGGCAGCCTGTTCCAGTATTCTGTCACACTCACAGTGAAAAGGTTTTTCCTTACGTTACTGTGGAACCTCTGCTCTGTCTGGCACCTGTTGCTCCTTTTGTCCTGTCCTTGGCATCACAGAGAAGAGCCTGGCTCCATCATTCTGCTACTTGCCCTTCACAGCTTTAAAACAGTAATAAGGTCACCCCTCAGTCTTCTTTCCTCCAAGCTAAAGAGCCCCAGCTCCCTCAGCCTTTCCTCATAAGGGAGATGTTCCACTCCCTTACACATCTTTGTGGCTCTGTGCTGGACTCTTGAGCACTTGCCTGAGGTCCTTCTTGAACTGGGGTGGCCAGAAGTGGCCACAATATTTCAGATGCAGCCTCACCAGGGCAGAGAAGAGGGGGAGAAGAACCTGTCAACCTACTAGCCTCATTCCTCCTAATCTGCCCCAGGATGCCATTGGCCACCTTGGCCGTAAGGGCACATTGCTGGCTCATGGTTGTCCTGTCCACCAGGACTCTCTGGACCTTTTCTCCTATGCTAGAACAATGTAATGTTTTATACATGTTGACTGCCTTACTGCAGAAAGAAATTATTGGGATCCAGCCTCTGCTTGGGATTTTCTTAGTTTCTGAGCTGTTTTCAGACTAAAATAGTTGTGATTGATTTACCCTGCTGGTACTTGGGTGTTAATGAGAGTATGCCCTAGTCTTTCAGGATTGATTTACTGTAGCAGTGCTGTATCTTCATTCAGCAGCTGGAAAAAAACAAAACAGCAACACCAAGGGTTTTCTTCCAGGAGTTTTACTTCACATCTCTTCAGGTAAGAGTATTTGGTGTTAGTGGGTCATTTCTCTCCGTGTGGGCCAGTGCAAGCAGGACCTGATGGGCTGCTAGCAACAACAGCACCCAGGGTCTTGGCACTGGGAGCTCTGTGCTGAGGCTGGTTGGAGACACTGTCACGTTAACTGCCCGTGTGGGGACTAACCTGATTTGGGTATGAAAGTGCATCACAGCTATTTGCAGTTCTACAGCTGACTCTGGGGAGAGGCCGGGCGCGTTCGGGTAGCTGTTTCTGCTGGGAATCCCCAGAGGCTAGAGGTGACTCAGACCCCAGTCCAGGAGCAGGGCGAGTCGCTCAGGGCTCCATTGAAGGGCTGGCCCTCAAGGCAGCGGCAGCTGTGGCGACGGGGTAAACGAACGGGACGGGGGTAGGGGGAAGCCCGGTGCGGCGCGGCGCTGGGCACGGCGCTGGGCACGGCGCTGGGCACGGGGCTGGGCACGGGGCTGTGCGCGGGGAGGCCCGTGCGTGCGGCGGTTTGGGGGGCCGGCCTCTCGCGAGAGGAGCCGGGGCGGTGCCGCGCTGCAGGGCTGCCGCTGGTGGAGCCCCCCGCTGACGCCGCGGGGCTAGCTCCCGGCAGCGATCTCTGCCCCAGGGGCAAGACGAAGCTTCCCAGGTGTGGGCGGACGAGAGGGCTTGTGATTTTTTGTTGGCTAGCCGTGTGTAAATTGCTGTTCGGGTACTGTGAGGAATGATACCGACGAGTTGGAAAAAATTAACGGTGCCACTGGTGAAGAATTGTGCATCATTTTAAGAGGCAGAGTGCTGCTAGGAACACAAGGGTTTAAATGCTTGTGGCGGTGTATTTCTGACAGGGCATCCTACAAACAAAGGCATTATTTCAAATATTGAGCCCAAAATGCCGTGTGATAGCTAGAGTAGAGTAGGTAGTTCAGTAGGTGGAGCACCAGAGGAGAGTGGAGTCTTTCTGGGAGACTCTGAAGACCCATCTGTATGAATTCCTCTATGACCTGGACTAAATTACATGGTTGTGTGTTGGCAGGGCAGTTGGACTCTGATCTCCAGAGGTCCCTTCCAACCCTCACATCCTGTGTGTGATCCTGTGAGACTGGTGAAGGTTACCCCTTCCCCAGCCACAGCCATCTCAAACGACAGCTGCTGGTTTCACAGCAAAGCTCCACAGCTACAAAGCGCTGCTTGCTTGAACGTGTCAAAAGCGATTTCAGAAGAAGCAGGGTGGGTTGGGTTTTTTTCTGATAAATTAGTTTTATTTTTCAAAATGGTTTCAATTTAAAGTCACTTTTCCTTTATTTTTAACTAGCCATAGCAATGGTAGTATATCTTAAATAAATAATGGTTTCAGAAGGCAAATATTTAGTACTCAACTTACAATTTATCTTTTGTTCACCGAAACCCAGCTTTTTACAGCAAAGTGAGTGAAACTTGGCAATGCAAGGAAAAACACAAAGGTACATTAGAAAGCTTATTAAATGACATCAGTTTGATTGTTGGCTATGTAAACACTGACTATTAAAAGAAAACTATTCTTTGATACAATGCAGAGAAAATACAGTCCTAATAATTCTCTCAAATACAGGTGATAGTGTTATTTATTTGGACAAAATACTGTGCAAGTTATGCAAAACCTATTGCAGTAATCGATGCAAACATTATTTATAGTACTCCCACAATCTATGTATAAAGAAATCTGTAATGACATACAGGAAGGATCAACAGGGTTCTTTTAAACAGTAAAGGATCTTGAATCTTCATTCACATTTGGACTTGGAAACAGTGCTTTCCTTGGCATTAAAATACCAAATATATTCTTTAAATACGTGCAAACATAAATGTTACTCCTACAAATACAGTACTGAGACCACGCCATACTGATCATCATATAAAAATACCTCCATGAACAGTCACACACAGAGAGAAAAAATGATTGTAAACTGCTGCCAGAGGAAAAACATGGTGCCTTCCTGAAGCTATTGGGAGACAGGTTTTTCAGCACTTCCCAAGGATGGATTTCAAATAATTATTTCACATCAGAGTCAAATTGTGATAAGTAAGAGGAAAAGAAGCTTTTTTTGAGAATAAAAAGTGGTTTAGTGTTGGAAGAAGGAACAAATCAATCACTTAACACAAAAGAACAGAGCTTCATTCTGAACACACAGTAGTGTACATTGGCAGACTTCACTGATACCAGTGAAGTTGTTTTGCATTTCTATCACTACAAAAACAGAAAAAGACTTCCTTGTGTCTTTTACACTATGAAAGCATGTAACTTCTCAAGTATGGTGCCTACAACCTCTAGAGGTAGGCATATATATACCTTAATGACCATGGTTCCAGTTCAGATGAAGACAAAACATGATTTACCATTCTTAGACTAAATAGGATCCTGCTTTCTATGTGGTCTTGCTGAAACCAGGGGTTCCTCTTGTTGACTAATGTGCTTACAGAAGCAGGACACACATGAGTAAAGTTAGGTGTGTGTACAATCAGGACCAGTTAAGTTTGCAGTGCAGATCACTGAACGGCCTGCAATTCATTTCAATGATATCAGCATCTCTGCTCAAATACAAATCTAAAGGAGAGTGTGCAAGGTATGTGAATAAGAGAGAAATGTAGGGAAGGAAACTCTAATATTCATTAAAAAAATGAAGTAACCATCTGCAAAAATATTCACATTTGTATGGTTGTGTAGCAGCTGTGGCAAAAGGCCAAGCTTGCCTGCTTTGACAAAACTTAGCTCTACCAAGTCACATTTTTCCATGTGATATAGTTGAAGAAACCAATATTTAAAATCCCTCGCTGCAAAATTCAGTTCAGTAAAATATATTAGTAGCACAAAAAGGTCATGTTTTTCTCTCCATGCAATAGATACTTACACCCACTACTGCTTGTTTGCAACATGTAGATGATGACAACTTAACAATTAACAGCGTTTCTGTCCATTTCTTGACTTTCACTGACCATCAGAGATGTTTTAGAGTGTTCTGTTTTCCCTTTACTCTCCTCATCTTCTCCATCCTTTGATACTACAGGGTTTTCCTCTGAAGTGTCATGTGTAGTGGCCCTAGAGGCCTCAGTTGCATTTCCTCTGACTGTAATGTGCTCCCATCCACCCTGTAAAAAGTTAGATAAAGAAATAGTTTTAAAAGGAATCACCTTGCAGCAGTGATATCTGATGGGATGCTTTATGGATGCTACTGTTTTATACTGGGTTTTTTTCAGGAAAAAAGGCTCCTTGTAAAACAAAACACAACACACAACGTATTGTCTCCCTGTCGGGGAGGTACCCTGGTAGTAAACTTGAGAATTGCAGGGAATTAAGAATAGCAGTGAGGTGTTAATTCCCCCATCTGAAAAGAGGGCAGAACCTTGAAATAGCCTCTCTCTCAAGACTGAGTGTGATAGAGGGAACAACAACAGGGAACAATCCCATGCAGACTTGCAAGGAAGCTATTTTTAAGAAGTGATACTTAGTTAAAATGGAAAAATTAAAGTTTGTTTATTTTATTTGCATTTGATAAGTACTCGTAATTTCTAGCATCAACTGCATAACCCATTATATTAACTTAAAAAAGGAACCTAAAACTGAAGAATTAAAGTAATTTTCCTGCAGGAATAGGCAAGCCTTACAATGCTAGCTAGCTGGAGCAGGATGGCACTTTCCTTTTTAAGCATGCCCACAGGTATTTGGATATCCAAGTTTCAGTAGGTATTATGCACCCAGCACTCACCCCAATACCATAATCCCATGAGAGGCCTTTAGGCTCCATTGGCTGAACACCAATCCGATGGCAGACGGTCCCACAGCTCAAACTATGACTTCCTTGCACTTTGTCAGCTATCACCCAGACCTCAAGAAAGCAGAGAGAGGCAATAAAAGGTGCTCTTCATGCTGCTCCTCTCAGACACAAAAAATTGTAATTCTGTTTGACCACTTCAGAAATTAGCCTTGACCTTGCAAATGCCAAAAAAAACCCTGCTCTAATTTAGTCAGAGACACCCAACCAACCAACCAGCTACCAATTTATAATGAAAGCATTAACAGGGAGTAAGATGTGGCTGGAAGGAGATTCAATACATAAAATGGCCTCAATTAAAGAAAAACAAAATAGATTAACAAATGAGCAAGGCTTTTCTACAGGAAAGGGCTGGCTGTATCACTCTTCACTGGCATGACTTTTGCCTTATCAAGATTCCATCACTTAGACCTCCACCTTGTGGAATAAAGATAAACAAAACATGTAATTTCATTACTGAAGTATGTTAAGCATATTTTTTTAATGAAGGCAGCTTAATACACACCTGGTCCAGGGGCCCTACAGACATTTTACGGATGTTATTTGAAACGTGATCCCAAGTGGATCCTTGAGGGTAGCTCGGTGTGATCCCTTGCCGGTACCAGAGATTGCCTATAAAATAAATAGTCCTGGTTACAGACTCACAGAATGTTAGAGATTGGAAGGGACCTCCAGAGGTCATCAAGTCCAAACCCCCTGCCACCCAAGGTAGTCCACACAGGAATGAATCCAGATGGGTTTTGAAAGTCTCCAGAAAAGGAGACTCCACAACCTCTCTGCCCAGCCTGTTCCAGTGCTCTGTCACCCTCACTGTAAAGAAGTTTCTCCTCATGTTGAGGTGGAACCTTCTATGGTTATGTTTGTATCCATTGTTCCTTGTCTTATTTACTGCACACCACCAAAAAGAGATTGGCCTCCTCCACTTGACACCCAGCCCTCAGATATTTATAGACATTGATCAGATTCTCTCTCGGTCTTCTCAAGACTAAACAGCCCCAGGTGTCTTGGTCTCTCTTCATAGGGGAGATGCTTGAGTCCCCTAATCACCTTTGTGACTCTTGCAGCTCAGGGCATCAGGTTTGTATAAAGTACTAGTAAGCAGCACAACAAAGTTAATGCTCTGTGTTCTGTGGAAGTGTTTTATGGTTTTGCCTAGTGAAGGACAACAAAAGTTCCTACTCTGGAGTTTGTATTTCTGTAGTTATTCTTTACAACTTTTCTGGAAACCAGCAAATACTTTAGTTTTGTACAATTTTGTGAAGAAAACCGTTCATATAAAGAACTGTGCTCTGGGGAAGTACAAGTGAGATGAAGATCTCTGAAGCAGACTGGTGTTAGAAGCTTGTTTTGTTATTTACCATGCAGTGATTTGCAACAGGACAGTATTCTTCAGTTCTGCATGGTCTCTGGTTTCAGACAAATCCTTCCTTGCAATTCTCTTCTTTCAGATTCATCCATCTCTTCTCCCCCACCCCACAGTATTAACAGAGATGCTGGACTGATGCTATCTGGGACACTACTGTATGGATCAAACATCAAGTCTTCAAACCCAGTCATTAAGCAGGCTGCCAGCTCCATCTCTTTGAATATGAAATACTGCTCCTCTTGGGAGCAACAGTAATCTGTCTGCAGAAGCTCTGGCTTAGGCACTCCTTTTTCAATCAATCTGATCTACACTGAATTATTTTTTGTAACACTGATAAATACTTTCACAAGTCCTTACCATTTTTATCCAACACAAACACAGACGTTCGGCCTACTGAGACTTGTTTTAGCTTTTGTTTTTGAGGTGAAGGAATATGGTACCAGCAGTCACCTAAAAGTCAAAAATACTTGAGTAAAACATTGAGAAAAGAGAATTATGTATGAGCAGTCTTGGAAATGCCTGCAGCTGAAATACAGGGCTGTGCAAAAAAGCTGTGAATGACATTACACTTAAGATATTTTTACTAGCTTCCTCTTTAGAAACTTCAAATCATGCAAGTGAAGAGCAAATTAACTGCTATAATTAACATAAGTATTATTCATATGCACTGTTTGCACACCTGTTGGAAAGGCCTCTGCTAAATAGATTAGTCTTTTTCAGACATGGCAGTGTACTAAGCTTACAGAATGTGTAAGACAAAAACTGTACTTAAAGTACAAGTCCTTACCTGCAGGTTTTTTTGGAGACACTGAACCCCGATAGAAGGCAGAACCATCTCTAGCAATAGCCCACACTTGGTAAAATGCTCCAATTGAGATGGAAATGAAAGGCTGATCTGTTCCCACATGCAGCCAGGATGTTCCCTAACAAATAATGAAAGATTGTGAAACAATAGCTTAAAAACCTCTACAACCAAGTATTGTTGATTATTGCCAAATAGGAGACTCTAGGCAGTGAAAAAGATTCTGAAAAATAATTCTTACAAAGTCAATGAACAGAAACAGGTCCCTGATCCTCAAAGACAGTTTGCTATATAGCTCTTTGCAAATAGCTGTGCTGGACTCAGGATCTCAGGTAGTGATAGGACTAGGTGGAATGGAATGAAGCTGGAGGTGAGGAGGAGGTTCTTCACCATGAGAGTGGTGAAACCCTGGAATGGGTTGTCCAGGGAGGTGGTTGAGGCCCTGTCCCTGGAGGTGTTTAAGACCAGGCTGGATGAGGCTCTGGCCAGCCTGGTCTAGTGTAGGGTGTCCCTGCCCATGGCAGGGGGGTTGGAACTAGATGATCCTTGTGGTCCCTTCCAACCCTGACTGATACTATGATACTGTGACTATAACAGGGCCTACATGTCTCTGAATAACTGGGCTAGACCCCTTTTGGGTTTTTAATGCCTTGGTGTTGATTACACTGAACAATAATCTCAGGGGTGTCAGAATCCAGCCACAGTATGCCAGTTCTTGTTCTTGCAGTGCTTTACAGGTCTGTGTTCTTGTAACTGATTGGACAGGAAGAGAAAAACCAAAATAATTCCTATAACTTTTCAACTTCTTGCAGTTTTCCTCCAAATTCCACTAAAGCACACTGTTAGTATTTTTCTCATTGTAAATATGGCTTAAAATCAGTGCATACCAACCCTAATTTGGTGTCTTTTAGTAGGAAATAAGCATTCCTATTGAAGCTAGTGGGACTATTTGTTCATTTCTGCATACTGTACTGGACATTCATTAATTATTTCTATCTCAGTCCATAAAAGAACTCAAAGCTGTTAGTTAGTCCAGATCCACCTGTCTTGAATATGCAGAGTCAGTTCCAGGCCCAGAAAAATCAGTGGGTAAGTTCTTAGTGATATCAACAGGCATTAGATTGGGACTTGACTTCAGAAAACTTCTGTCCCTCAGCAGTTGATTTACTGTGGGGACACCCACATGATCAACTACTTAAAATATCAGTGCAGAAAGTGGAAGCAAAGTGCTTCACAAGAAGATATACAAGGGCTGAGAGAGGCTTCTGCAAGGGACATGGCACAAGCTGAGGTGGACTATGGAAGAGAAGTGCTAAGGCAGGAAATGTGGCAGCAAACTGTGGTACGGTCGATGGCCAAGCGCTTTCATATCTGGGACACAGGGAAAAAGCATGAGGTGCTTTGAGAGAGGACAGGGCCTAATGGTGTGTACTTGCACAGTTACTTCAAATTGTGGGATTATGTTAGAATGTAATTTGTATAATTACATTAAATACATCAACAAGGCAGAAAAATAAACAGGGAGCCTTACAGCTGGATTTTGCTGTGTCACTCCAAGCCTGCAGAGCACGTCTCCTTTGTCACTGATTGCCCATAGTGCTACTGCTTCTTCATCATCTGCATCTGAACTGGGAATTATGGAGATGTCCCACAGGGTAACTGGAGGCACTTCCAGCCATGGCCCGTTGGTGACTATCTTACATTTTCTGAAGCAAAAAAACCCCAAACCCGTCAGAAATGCATACTTGCTGTAACTGAATTTGTTTCTCTCTCTGTTCTTGGCTTCAGTGCAAACATTCCTGACGTTTTTTCATTAAGCAGCTACAATAAATGTAGTACTTTTAATCTGAGAGGTGTTTACAACAGGCAATCATGTTTTGAGTTTGGACATATTACTGATTTCTCAAAGCTGTTGTTCTTTTAAAAAGTCATTTTGTAAGATCAAGGCTACCCAAGAAGCCTGCAGCTTGTGCTACACTGCTCCTCAGCTTTCTACAACTCATTGGGCAACAGCTGCACAAGGAATATTTGACTCCAAGCCTAGAATCCCACTGCAGAGAGAACTCCACTCATGGTTCTTCCTTCCTCTGTCTTGGCTAAGAGAATCATTTTGCAAGTACTCTTTCTGGTGGAGCCTGTTATGTTGCATCCTGAGGTAGGCAGAAATAAGGTACCTCTAAGTTAGAGAGACAGAGGTAGATCACTGTGGGAATTTGCCTTATTTTTCCTGTGGAAGCTGTAGGGAAATCGTGCTATCTACTAGCAGCATCTTCTGTGTATGAAAAATAGCCTAAAAACCTCAAGACATACTTCTCCCCTGTATCCAGCCCTCACCTATTCCCTATTGGTTTTCAATTTTCAGTTGACAATTAAAACCAGAGAAAAAGTTTAGGCTTGAGGATGTTTCTCAAGTTGTTTTTTCAAGTCACCGTTCTGAGTGATTGGATGTTTGTTTTGTTGCACATCCTGGAACAGTTTGATGCTTCCAGACCTTACTTCAGACATTTTTGTACAAGGGCCAAAATACTAGCCTTGTGGTCTCAATAACAAACAGAACAATGTGTAACTGTAAGTTCACAGCAATTTCTTGGCATAGCTCTTAGCTACTCTAGTACAGAAAGCATAGAAAAGCTGGAAAACCAGCAACTGCACAGACTCTGCTTAACAGAACAGACCAGAATATAGTGGCAGTCTGCCATTTCCCTGCTTCCACATGAATACAGTGTGTTGTGACCTGGATGGGGTAGCTGATCTGTTGCCTAGTATGCAGTATGTGGAGTTCATATGTTAAAACTATTAATATAAAAGACACATTACCAGTCAAAACAAGTGACCTGGTATGTATTAACATACCTAGACTCTGCTATTCCTTAATCCATGAAGAAAATCAGATACAGAGAACAGCTGTTCTCTGTATTATGGACCCCACCAAATATAACAGGGCATCCACCTGTAAAGGCTTAAAATTGAAGCCATAATGCTAAGTATCATCAGCTTCTCTACTGGAAATGGGTTATTTATTGCAGGTTTCTTCACTGTTGCTTTTTATGAGTGGGTGATGAGCCTTTTCCCCTCACAACTAAAGGAGGCTTTAAGGGAACTGTTGGCATTCCAGTTAAAAACATCTGGTTTTATCTTAGTTCCTCACCTTGCCCAGCGCCTCCGTCGGACAAAGTCTTTCATTGTCTTGTGACCATGGTAGGACCTACCAAAACAGATTTAAATAGGTGTTCATGAGGAAGCCAGAGCATCTCCCATGTCAGTCCCAGCCTGAGAGCCCACCAGACCTACCTGCTGAATTTAACAGGTTGGAAATGCAGTTTGCTAAGCTCACATTGCTGCCCCAACCCCCTGGAAAGTGTCAGTGTTGTTATCCCCATAGAAAGGGAGAATTCAAGGCATGCTTGTCCCTGTTAAAGCACAGTTAATGTGCAAAATAGCAAACAAGAAAAATTAAGGAACTCTGAGGTTTCCCTGCTAGAATTTTAGGTAAAAGAAGATATCTCCTTACGCTGGAAAGTCTGCTGCATACTGCCAGCCTTCCCGATCAGTTCCACCTGAGATATTAAAATCAATGTACCAATCGGACACCTGTTGGCAAAGGAGACAATAACAAGCACAATCAACACCTACTGTATAATAAAAATAACCTCTTTTCATCTTTGAGAGTGCAATGACTTGGCAAAAACCTTCTAATAACTGCAACATCAATTCATAGGTTCCCAGTTCTTTTGTTTTCAGTTGAAAAGGACTGCAACAGAAGGCTGAATTCCACTAAACAAGAAACCCTACTCAATGCTTAACATTCCTTTGACTATGGAAGATTACTGCTATTCTATAAATGGGGAAACTGAGGTTAAATATTACAACAGATCCAGGAAGAAAGTCTGGGTCACTTGAGCCCAAGTATTGCTAAGCCTTGCCTTCTTAGTGAAAAAGACTTTTAAGACAAAATTTACCCAAGACCACTGTGGAGAAGGAGGCTTGGTATTGGCTTTTGTGCATTCCTGCAGGCCAGACGCGTCACTCCACATATATCTGTCCGTGGGCAGACCTCTGTGGTGAAACAGTGAACAGTGTACAAGGAATGTAAGGTCATTTACAGCAGAGAATTTAAAGGGTGAGGGAAGAAAAACCTGCTTGTAGCACTTCCCTGTTGCATACGCACATTGTCCTTCCGTCATTAATCCCGGGATTTGGAAATACCATGTCAGCTATGAGGATAGTGAGAGGGAACCTGTGTAACTGCTTCCAAACTTAAGGACTGTGTAAACTTTTCTCTGTAGAGTGATATTCCTCACTACTGCTTAAAATTGGAAGGTGAATCCCAAGTTTCTCTGGCATAGACACCCAATATGTGAATGCTTGTTCAGCACTTATGTTCAAATGTACTATTCACAGACCAAATCTATTTAGCACAGAATGTATACAACATAGAGCTCCTGGTAAGAACTTCGCTGTGTGGCCATAACAATGAAAGATGTTGCAAGCAGGTACTCTTTGTGTGCTCACAAAGCAGAGATCTCTAATACTTTACTATGAATGCATTTTGAATGCATAACTGCAAATCTAGAAAATGGAAAAGAGTGCTCCTTCCATCTCAGGTTAACAACAAATGTCAGAGGAGACAGAAGATAGACTCATAATAATTATTGTGAAAAGCTAGAAGAAACCCCTTGTTTCATTTCACACTAATAAAATATTGCAGTAAATAAAGACAACAAATTGAGTAAACAACCTGCTGCTGTATCCAGTGACTGGGTTCCACCGTTGGTTTTCATAGATGTAAACACATTTCACATCTGACTGTGTGTAAATATTATCAGCACTACTGGCCAGTCCTGTGAGAAGGAAATGATTGGAATCATGGAGTCATTAAGATTGGAAAAGACCTCTGAGATCATCAAGCTCAACTTGATTATAGTAAAGTGACCCTAAAGACACTGCATTTTAAATTACAATAGCCACAGTAATATTGATGATGATCCTATTTCCTACTCTTAAGCTGAAAATGCAAATATAAACCTGCAATGCTAATTCCTTCCCAGTAGACAAATTGTCCATACCTTGAATGAAGCCACCTCCATATCCACCAGTATAAACCCAAGCTGTGTGATCATATCCTATGCCCCACACTACTCCGCGGTTATTGGACTCTATCAGTCGAAGATGACCTCCAACTTGACGCCAAAACCTGCCAGGAAAAGGACACCTCACATTGACTCTACACCACATCCATCAGTAGTATATACTTTCCTTTCCTATAACTCAACAATCTTAAGGACACACAACTTCATATGCTCATTTGTTCAACCTCTGTGCAGTCTCTAAGTGTAGACAGTTGTCACTTGAAAATGTTTCCCTCTGAGCAACTACCGGAAAGCTGGCTGGAACCTGTTTGCCCCCACTTGGCATTTACAGGCTTTTAAGTATTTTATTTGATGGCTTGTGTTTTATATATATCTATGCTTAAACACTAGTTAGGATGATCTTGCAAGAATCTTTACATCTTAAAGGCCACCTCAGCTTTAACTTCATCCTCATTTTTCAAAAATCCAGGAGTTGCCTTTATCTACCAAGAAAGCAAATTATTTCTTTTCTATAGAGCTTGGCAAAACCAAGGACATTAATTCTTCCTGTTTCCCTAATCTTGGCAGGTCAGTCCTTTTACAGCCAATTTCATGGTACTTTTCTGGGGAAGAAAGGGGAAGCTAAGGAGATTGCAGAGGGGTAATTCAGTTATCAGAATGCCAGGAAATCATCTAGATTGCAGATCCCCTGAACTAAGATTCAAGAGCACATCAGCTTTGTGATGTGCCAGATGTTAGGGGTGCTCTACCTTGTGGGAAAAGGACTAAAGGATTTTTCAGGTATTATTCAAACACACATTGTGCAAGTAACTTGAAACCAGGGCTATTTTTTAGATTGAAGCTTAGCCTTTAAGCCACCAGTTCCAAGGCTGCTACTTTTCTGCTTGAAGAGTTTGCAGTACTGAATTGTCATAGTTGTAATGGAAACTGTAAAGGAGCTGTAGTGACTATAGAGGACTGAAAACGTCAGACTTCCTGACTCAGATAAAACTGCAAGCTCAAATTACATTACAATTGCAGTGATTAAGTTTACTTTTAGTCTAGGCCATCCCATAATTTAAATAATTATGGCATTAAAGATGCAATCACACAAAAAATGGGATCTCAGTGAGAAAGGCTTTTGAAACTGCATTAATAGCTTCAGCATGCAAGAATTGAAATGCAGTTTGCTGAATTTCTTCAGATGTACTTATGAATGAGGGCAGCCATGAACCTTCATCTGTAGCAATACTATACACCCCAAAAGCCCACTGAAGCCAGAAAGAGCAAGAAAGAACAGCTTCTGAAACCTCTTACATTTGATCACATGGTGTCAGGTGTGGTCCAGCCTCCAGTTCAGGACTTGGCTCACTAACAAAGATGTCTCCTTTACAAGTAACTGACCAAATGGCATGGTGGGAAGGAGGGCCTTGGATCCGTCTGCTTTCACAACAGGACATGTTCAGCAAAGACAGCTACAAATCAAGAAGCAGAGAACCAAATGCTTTTGTTCACAGCAAGGACAAATACTTCCATAGATACTTCAGTATTACAAAATGAAGTTTTACCTTTGCAGGTTCTTGTAAATCAGCAAAGTGAATTAGCAGCTTTTTCTCAAAGGCACTGGAATTCAGCGTTTTAGACAGTATTAACACCATCACTGGAACCAATGTGCTTTGCAGTATCTGCTCATTATGAAGTATCTTTCAGGTTTCCATTGCTTCAGTGTGTATATATGCCTGCCTGCCTGTCTATATGTGGGACTCTCCAGAACAGTCACAACAGTTCTTCTACCAATGCAGAAGAGACTAAGTGAATTAAACTCCCAACTCATTTGTACCCTAATCTATATCCAGAGATAGGAAGAGAAGGAAAAAATATATTGGTTTTACTGAGGAGAACTGCAGCATCAGAAAGCTCCAGAGGAGACGGGAAGTCTCTGGTGCCTCTAAATAAGTTTAAACAGACTTGATAAATACTTCAAGCTGTGAAAATGGATAAACAGCCTAGATACTGTAAATGTAATGTTGAGGTTTCAAAGGCCAGCTTGTGTGTTTTATTTCAGCTTGAAATGAAGAATGCACAGAATTACCCAGTCATGCATTTCTTGCTCTGTTGTGGCTGCCAGCCGGATTGGCCATCGTTGCTTCGTCCTTTCAGGTGTATACAGTGCAAAGGAGTGTTTGGCTTCGTTCAGAATTTCAACTATAATAGTGACTTCATTCAGGAACACATGGATATACTATGACAAGAGAAAACAAATTTCAAGTAAAGCAAACTCAGCTGTACCTTTCTCAGAGCCAGCATTTTTGTAGCTGAGGACAATGAATGAGATATTCCTGCCAAGGACAGCAAAGAATCAGTTCTTGGTGCAGAAGGAATCTGGCTCAATTTCCAATTCTGCATTATCTCTAATTCCTACTGTCTGTATTTATGAAGACCCTGGCCAGCCAAGCTTGGATCCATCTTCACAGTCAAGAATGTTTTGAACTTACAGAAGAATTAGTGCAAAGCTGATGGTTTGATCAATGTCAGAGTATTTCTGACAGCACTAGCATAGTTACAGCTTAAGAAAGCTTCCATTTTGCTAGCACCCTGGGCTACATTTTAGCTGGTTTCCAAAACTTAGAACAATATCATACCATAATTTGCCTCCCTTAAGGAAACCATTTTCCCTTTGCCAAATGCAACTGTCTCAAGGGTCTCAAGTTGAACACACCTTTTTCTCCTCATGATACATGTAGTAGATGAAGAGGATGCTGTCACGCATTCCATCGCTCCCAATGAACTGCTCAAGTGCAACGCGAACATCCATCCATTTGTGAGGCTTCCAATTCCTCCACCATTGCAAGGTCCCAGTTTTAACCCACACTGACTGCAACAAACCCACAAATTTACAGGATTAAAGAAACTGCATGACTCTTTCTTTTTCCCAAATACTATTTTCTGTGACCACAAGAAATCTCTGCTGTGGTTCAGGCTGTGTCATATCAGTTAATTCTGACACAGTGCACCACAGTGTTCAGGAAGCTGGAGACAAAATGAAAACTGACAAGCCTGGAAAGAAAGGCACTGAAATGGCATATGTGCGCCAGTATTAGCACCTCACCTCAACAAAAGTGCTGTAGCACAGATACAAATTGACTCTACGGTGCTCCTGTTGTAACTTCTATTTGAACTTTAAAGGCTGTTGACATAATCTTTTAAAACTTGATTAAACCTCTGGACTCTTGAGTGTTTTTAATCAAATGAATTCTGGATGTCATTTGGCAGTTAGCAATGAAGGGACCCAAATGTGAATGAATCTGGAGAGAGCCAAGGAGTCATAACAAAGCCTGCTGCTATCTAAGTGGCTGCTATTGACATTTGTGTCATTGCTTTATTTATGCAAGTTAAATTAAGCCCTTAGTGGCTGCAGAAATGGAAAGTTCACCCAGTTGAGTCACTCTTTCAATTAAGAAGCCTCATATTGTCTTGGAATAATTCATACAATGTTCCACTGTTGCAAAGGTTTCTCTGCAGATTTGAGGTTTTACTGTACTCAAATAACGCTGACCAAGGCTTTGTTCGCTCCTTTCACCTAACATTTATAGCTAAAGATTGCTGCTCCATGTTTGATAAGCTGCTAGCTGGCCACAGGGAGCTCAGACAGTGAGAATCCAAAGTTGTTACAGATAGAAACAAGGACAAGAATATAAAGCTGGCAGTAAGTTCAGAGCAGTACAGCAGAAATGTATTTTGATTCCCAGTATCAACAGAGGTATTTAGCAGACAAGAGCTATGTGTCCCTGCTGCTTACCTGCTCAATAGCCTGCTCATAGTGCCTGAAGTTCTCCAGTTCCCGCTTCGTCCTTTCACTGAGCTGCTGAAAAATCTGCTTTCGCCACGCTGCTGTCTGTGCTGGAGTGATTGACAGAGACAGAGATTGCACAGAGGATGACAAACCTAGAACAGAACCAAACCAAATAAACTCCAGTGAGCTATGAACACAGTTCTGTGAAAGGTATGACACGATGCTGCTGCAAACACTGGACTGACTCAACCCAGTCTAACATCCTTTTCCTAATTGTTATGCTTTGGAATCAGTACATTACAGCCAAACTTGGTAAATGATGCATAGCACTGGGATCAGTAGATAATTACATAGAATCTTTCAAAGCTACAACCTTGCAAAAATGGGAGTTTTGACACTGAACTGCCAGAGAGTTAGGTAATACAAGAGTGAATTAGATTATTAAATACTGGGATGCCACAGTTCATGGCTTATTTTGAAAATAGTCCACTGCCTTTCAAGAATCTAAATCCCAACCTCACTATCAGCTAAGCTCACATTCACAATGGCTCTGAGTAATTTCTGTATCATAGCCTTGTCTCAGCAGGGCCAAGGCAGTTACTTGTGGCATCTGCATCTCCCAAGAGAACTCTCTTCACTGCTTCCAGGTAATGTTCAGTGCTATCATGGGGTTTACCCAGATTTGCAGTTTCACTGCAATTGAAAGTGAGATGCAGATCCAGCACAGAATACAAAATCCTTACAGACACTCAGACAAAAGTCCTGGTGTATATTAAACTGCAATGAAAGGCAATGGCTTATCAGAAGTTTTGTGCCACCGTTTTATAGAAAAAAAACCCCAAAGCAACATTTTCCATGAAGAGCACTGGGAACTGGGGTTTGTTGTGATGACTGGATAGTACCTGATGACACAGTGAACCACTTCAATGGGCTGTGCAGATCTACAAGGCAGCCTCCTCCAGACACCCAGGCCCACAGTGGGTGGTCATCAGTTCCATACTGCTCTTCAGCTCCCACTGAGAATATGCCAAGGGAAGACAGGCTGGATGTTTCTGCAAAAGTGCTGACAGAGAGGACTGGATGCTTTTGGACCTCCTTCAAGTCAATGTTTGTCCACTGCAGTTCTGCAGAAGGATTTGGGTTTACAGAAGATTTATGCATTTCAAGATTAGCTTTCTCATCATTGGTCAAAGCAACAGTGGCTTCTCCTTGATCAGAGTCCAGAGGATCCACAGTCAATTGTGCACAGTCTTCTGCTGTCTGTTTGTCTGTGCTGTTAGCACTGCTGCTGGCTGCAGCTCCCATCAGGGGGATGTTGGCAGGGTTCGTGGGTACACTTGGAAGCTCTGTATCAGAGGAAGTATCTGCATCACCCTGAACGATTGCATTTGTTTGGTTCTGAATATCATCAGTAAAGAAACAGCCAGCACTGGGGGACAAATAGATAATTAATTATCATTCAAAGCAGTAAAATTAACACAGGCCTGGGACCATAGGCATACAGAAATCAACCTAGTGTTTCAGCTTTAAGAGAGAGAGACAGCAGACTTCTGAAGGTCAAATTCTATCATCAAAGGGAAAGAGTCAAACAAAAATCTGTAAGAGAGGAAGATATTTAATTGATCTTTCCTAACAGCTGCTGGTGTTGGCTGCCTACAAGCCTAAAGGAAACACTGAAGCAACATCACATTTTCTGGATATGAAATAACAAAGAGTATTTTTAAAAGCCTATTATCATAGATTTTTGTCTTGGCTAGAGAAGACTTTTACTCAGAACACACTGACTCAAACCAGTAGCTTCTGCAGCACTCCCAGCTTCGCTGGTGTGCTTTGCACAACCAAGAAGCCAGCAGTCAGCAGGGAGTTACTGATTTAATCTTTCTAGGAAAGGAAACGTACAGGGACACTCAGAAGGACAATTCCTAAGCAGAGTTGACACTTCTTCATGATATTTCATAGGTAATGTTTTCTCTCATTAGAGACCAGTTCTGCATTTTACTGCAAGCATGCACTGAACTCCAAAGTGGGAGCTTCAGTTTCTACTCTGAGTACAGCAGTAGCAATGGCTTTTTATTGCTAATTTTAATGGCAAAACCTGCAAATGCTTTGTGGCACTAGAGATGCCTTTGCCAGTCCTCCCCATGTGGACCAGCTGAACACCAAGAACTATCTCCTAGCATTGACACTCTTGGAGTATGAAGTTGCAAGCAGGCATTCACTAAGTACCTGAGCAGACTTGTTGAGCTCCCAGTTTGAGACCTGTCACTCTCTCTGCCAGACACAATTGCCTTCCATGTCTTCCCACTGAGCTCACTTGGTGTGACACCTTGGCGAAAATAAATTGCTCTGTCATCACAGCCAATTCCCCAGACCTAGGGAAGGAAAGGGCTTGGTGAAAAAAATACCATGGGAGGCAGGTAGATACCAGCCACAAAAATGATGCACTGATGGAACATACAGCACAAAAATCTGCTGGATAGAGGATTTTCCTCTTGCATTCTTCCTTAATGCTAATACTGTAGATGCAGTATAACATTCTCTCCCATCAAGGGACAACTGCACCCAACTGGTGCCATACAAGAGACATGCTGACTGTTCATCTTCTGGGGAAGAATTCAGCCATGCCTTCCTCCCTAGCAGTTCAAGCATGTGGACCTCTTGCTCAGCTGTTCATATTGGCACTGCTAACAATCCTTGCCACATGTGAATCCTGCTTGTACAAAGGGAATATAAATACTCTCATCAGTACTATACAGCTGTCTTACCTGGTTATTTAAGCCTACAGTTACCATCATCATTTCTCCAACCATTTCAATCCAGCTTGTTCCACAAGGATTGTGTGAGTTCACTCCTCTTCTAAACCACACCTACAACAGCAACAGCAAAATGTCTGAATTTTGCTCCTTCTGTGACAGCAAGCTGACAGTTAGAATTAGTTATCTTTAGTGGATGAGTCTTAATGTCTAATACTGACTTGTGGCAGTGCCTTAAGAAGTCACTTACCTCCTTAGTCTTTTATCAGGTAAAGACAAAATTATTCTCTTAATAGTATCCAGACTGTGTGTTCTTCTAATCAACTATAGCCAGAACAGACCACAAGGAGATGTTTTGTTATGACTTTCTGTGAGAGTTTCTCTGCCATTAGAAAAACACTTTGGATTATGTGTCAGCTGTAGGCTATTTCTGGTCACTCTGAACAGTCTTCTAAGTAGCATTCTTGTGTTCAAACCCTAGAAGCAGGGCTGACAGAGGGAATTGTCAGTGGGATCATTTCAGTGGTACAGCTCTTGAAATTGTCCACTCTTAGATTGGTTTTTACCAATTTTTAAGTGTCTGTGGGCTGGGTAGCTGGAAAACTTTGCATCTCTATTTAGTATACAGTCATAGAGTGGCAAGCAGGTACTTTGGAAGTTGTTGTTTGAATCACCTAACAGATAGTGCACCTGACTGCCTTGTGGCAAAGCTGAAGAAAAACCACATCCATTACAGTGGTTTTACTTAGCAGATGGAGCAGGCTGGACACAATCTGTTACCATGACTCAGCTGACAAGTTGTAATTCATTAAACCAGAATAACTCAATTACTTAGAACTGCCATACATGCACAGAATTCATCTACCTTTTTTGAGTTCAGTATGAAGGGACTTGATTGCAACTAGCACAAGAGCACTCTAGTACATTCTTCAAAACTCTTAAGACTCTCTGTGAGGAGCAGGGAATCGGAGTTGATGATCCCTATGGGTCATTTCCAACTAGAGTTCCCCACACCATGGGGAGAGTGAGTGCAAATCACAAATGTTTTCTATGGAAGTTCCATGTCTGTTTGAGAAAAGCAAATAGGAAAAGGGAAGATAAAAACCCGAACCAGAGCATGACACCTCTTACTTTTCTATCCTTTGTAACACACCACACCACATCAACACCCACAGAGACGTGCATAATCCCATTCTCAGAGCTTGGAGACTCCACAATACTCCAGGAAATTCCTGCAAGAAACAAACCCCAGAGGGCATTGTAGGTTGGTTTCTTCTTCAACAGTACATAAATCAAAGGGCTTTCCAGCTAATTTAACAAACTTTACCTTGAGGGTTATTCCTGTCAATTCCTTCTCTCACAATAGCTTGCCCTTCCCAAAGAGTGGCCCAAAGGAGGTCATATGGTCCACAGCTGATCTGTACAACTTCACCAGGAGTGGTGATTACAGACCACATGGAACCTTCTGGATTGTGGTGGCAGACGTTTTCTCTGTACCACACCTAGGCAAGTTTAAAAAAAAACAACAAAACAAATTACCAACCCAAACAAACCTTAACAAAATATCATGACAACAATGAAACCATTCAGACAAGCATGAAGACAAACTGGAAAGAACAGCCCTCCTTTAACAACAGGATATTTTTATGCAGTGCATGCACTCTGACCCTTAAAGCCTTTTTTTCCTTTTCATGTTGGTTATTCAGCTGACGCTATTTCCAAGTGTACTAAGGGAGGAGGCTTTTCTACAAGCCAGCATTTATCATGGAAGCAAATCTGCACTGGGTACAGCAACCTATTGCTACAAGTTCTGTGTGTATTTTGACATTTAAAAATCACTTTGGTGTATTTCAGGGCACGTTCTCTAAACCAGGAATGACAAATACATAACACAAACATGTTCTGTTAGATGGTCGCTTGACCTCACTTTCACCAGACAGAGCTTGCTGCAAAGATATGTCAGATGCATGCTGTAAGGATGAAGAAAGGAAAGCAGGAATCAAATCTTTACAACACTGAGCCAAAAAGGAGAGACCTTATGGTAGGCTTAAAACAAAAACTAACAAAAAAATCACCCACCCAGCCAGAAAAACAGTATCACAGTATCGCCAAGGTTGGAAGAGACCTCAAGGATCATCGAGTCCAACCTGTCACCACAGACCCATGACTAGACCATGGCACCAAGTGCCACATCCAGTCTCCTCTTGAACACCTCCAGGGATGGTGACTCCACCACCTCCCCAGGCAGCCCATTCCAATGACTAATGACTCTCTTAGTGAAGAACTTTCTCCTCACCTTGAGCCTAAACTTCCCCTGGCACAGCAATGCACAACAATGCACAACCCTCCCCCCAAAACCCCAAACCCAAACTAACCAACCAAAAAACCAAACAAAACACAAACAGAAAACCCAAACAAATAAACAAAAAGCCCCAGACAAACATTACAAACCCAAACCAACCAAAAAAAACTCACAACCAAAAAAGGAAAGTTGTTGAAAATGAAAAGTAAATTGAAAACATTCCAGAGCTGGATTCCATCTTACCAACTCAGGAGGTTATCGCTTCCTGATCAGTAAAGTCTTAGCTATTTTGTAAAGTCTTTCATGAATCATTCCTGACTCTCCACTTCAGAGACATGGTGCAGTGCTTCGCAAGAATGTTTAACCAGTGCCACATTCTCCATTCTGGGCATTTTTTCTTATATCCAGAAGGTGTATCTAGGACACTCCTCAGCCCAAGTCTTCACGATTCACCTTTTACAGAGGTTTAAGGCTTCTATAAAATGCTATTGGGCACTGAACCTTTCATTAACAGTGCAAGCTGTCAGATAAGGTAGTTCCATAACATCTTTTACATCTTCTGCAGATGCACCAGCAGTGTGTTTCCTTATCAACCTAACAAACCTGCCTTGCTTCAAAAGCATTTAACTCCTTTTCAGTAGTAATATATATTAGAAAACATAGGGAGCCTGCACTTACCCTTCCTTGTAAAGACACTGCCCACACCGATAAACGACCAAGAGGTTCATCGGTGATTTCCCATCCTCCAATAGAGATGTCATTGAAAGGGTCTGGCAACTGATCTGGATCATTATGTGATACGATCTGAAGCAAAGAGAAGGAAGATTAAGAGGAGACATTGCAAATAGGTGATTTGGCTGCTGGCCTAACTTGTTTTGTGGAGATTTGTTTATGTGTTGCTAAAGTGGCTGGGCATGGAGATTCTTCCTCTCTTTCAAGGCTGCTAGATGCTGCAGAAACAGCACAGGCAAGTCTGTGTTTCATCTCCTAACTAAAGGAAATCTTTACTCACAGAACAGTGCACTGTTGAATTGGAAAGCTGGAACACCACAAACTATAATTTCTGTGCATTCTTAGAATGGAACATCAATTATTAAAGAACAATTATTCATACATAAAAAGGACACAGCCAGTGAACGATTCTAGACAGGTGCCAACCCCGAAGGAGAATGCTCTATTAAACAACCAAAGGAAGCTAAGAAGTTGGTTTGGAATTGCAAAGGAACTGAACACCTTATCTCCAACTGCATTACCATGAGACCTAGCACCTTGTTACCACAGATTCCTGTGAAAAATCCCAGCCTTCCCTTTATGCTTACAACAAAAATTGGAAGTCAGAGAATCCATCCTCTGCAAGTCCAGCTTACAGAGCAGTGAAAATAAAACTAATTTCCCTGCACTTGTAATTGGTTATTTCAGAAAATGAGTTTATTTAATATTTAAAAGATAACCAGAACCTTTGCCCAAATGTCCCGGGATTTGTATCTCCTGTATCTGATCCACCTCCTGCGTCTGACACAAGAATTCCATTTCTTATCCTTTGTGTAGGTGCTGGGGAAGTCTATGGCATAAGTCCAGCCCTGCAAACAGAGGTTTTCTTGTATGAAAATCATGACCAAGGGAAAGCCTGAAATCATAATATGGAGCAATTCTACTCCTACGAATGCAGGACAAGTTACTCTGTGTGTCTCAACAGCCCTGATTAACAGATCAGCTAATTCCATGGACAATTTATCACTCATGTCCAAATTCCTCTGCAGGATATACACAGAACAGACAAGACACAGTAAAGCATTTTACTTTCTTCACAGTAAGGATCTTAAATCATTCACATGCCAGTATTTTGTGGCCTAATCAGAAGTTTCTACAGGAGCTCCTGTAGACTTCAAGAGACTTCAGACCACAAAATTGTGTTGTATTGAGTCAAGCTGTTTCCTAGAAGCAGCTACAGGCAGTTAAGTGCCTTTTATTTTTCCAGACCTTTTACACTTCTATAAAAGCACCTTTTATTTTACAGACTATGAATCCCCAGAAAATAGATCTCTTTTTGGTATTGTTCACCTACCCCTTTCTCTGTTGGTTCCCCTCCAATATTTTCATCCACATACCAGTCAGACTCCCACTCCCAGTGTGGTGAAGGCAGCGTGAAACTATCAAGCTGCTGATGTTTTAGCCCGCTCACATCACTCCACTGCCAGCGGTCACTGGGCAGCAGTTTCTCACAAAAGCCACCAACTGGATTCCAGCGCTGTCAGAAATAATAAATAAAATATTTGAGGTCATATCATCTCACTGGACATCTACAGGGAGTCAAAAAAGATACTTTTCTTATTTTCTGCAGTTCCTGGGATGCACAAGAAAGCATTCACCTTACCTAACATACCCTTTTTGAAGTCTCAAAGAAGGTCTGGTGCAGAGCCAGTCCCAACCAAGTCACTGTTTGCTATATAAACAGGAACACCTGATGGTATATTTTACTACTAACAGTGCTTTCTTCTTTTGTGATGCACAGCACCATGATACTGCAGCATTAGAACAATGCTGTAGATATGGCCCTGGCATCTCATCTGCTTCCCCTAAGAAAGATCATTAGCATCTTGCCTGCATTAGGAGCAGCATAGCTTCTGTGCCAGAGACTGTCAAGGTAACTATCAGTAAATCTTTCCTGGATCTTGTTGTGTTTTTTCCCAATCTGGCTTTAATCAGTTACAGAACAAAGAACTTGTTATGATTTTCGCTAATTAAGCTGTGATGTTTCTTTCTTTCCCCACACTATTACCTACTATAGAAACACTGGCAAAATCTGTCACATGATAATGTCTTACATTTTAGGGCATGTAGAAAATGAGTGGCTCAAAATCCTGCTATAATTTGAATGCAAACTATCATTTACTTTTACTAGGAATCTGGCTAAACCACTCTGCATATTATCTGTACACTATTTAATTATGTTGTTGCTAGCTCTTGCAGAATATTTCTGGAAATGTACTTTAATGGAGAGTTGTGCTTGGATTAGAGAAGTCTTTGGAAAACTGAAAAATAGCATTTTCTTAAGAAGAATATAGTTCTGATAATGTAACTTTGTTGCCTGGAAGTTACACAGGACATTTTCTTCAGGGGGGCTGTGTATTTCGAATAGAATAGAATAGAATAGAATAGAATAGAATAGAATAGAATAGACCAGGTTGGAAGAGACCTTCAAGATCATCGCATCCAACCCACCTAAACAACTAAACCATGGCGCCAAGCACCCCATCAAGTCTCCTCCTGAACACCTCCAGTGATGGCGACTCTACCACCTCCTCGGGCAGCCCATTCCAATGGGCAATCACTCTCTGTGTGTAAAACTTCCTCCTAACCTCCAGCCTAAACCTCCCCTGGTGCAGCCTGAGACTGTGTCCTCTTGTTCTGGTACTGGTTGCCTGGGAGAAGAGACCAACCTCTGCCTGTCTACAACCCCACTTCAGGTAGTTGTAGACAGCAATAAGGTCACCCCTGAGTCTCCTCTTCTCCAGGCTAAGCAACCTCAGCTCCCTCAGCCTCTCCTCATAGGGCTTGTGTTCCAAGCCCCTCCCCAGCTTTGTTGCCCTTCTCTGGACACGTTCCAGCAAGTCAACATCCTTCCTAAACTGAGGGGCCCAGAACTGGACACAGTACTCGAGGTGCGGCCTAACCAGTGCAGTGTACAGGGGCAGAATGACCTCCCTGCTCCTGCTTTTTTGTCACTAAGGAGAGGGAAACATCAATTGAGCAGGGTGAATGTTCATCCTAAAATGGCCAGCACAGAACAGGCCACAGTACACACTGGCGTGGCACTCAGTGAGAGATTGCTTTGTGAGTTAGAACAGCAAAATTGATCACCAGATTAAAAAAGAAAGTAACTGAAACTAAACAATCTCCTTGTGAGGCAAACATGAAGGGACAGCTGATGTATGCATTTGCTGTCGTTCCTTTCTGACAGATACGAGGCAGTGCAACAGAGGTACCTGGAAGGTGTTGTACCTGATTCTCATAGGTTTCTTCTTGGTATCTAATAGGAACATCACCCGGGAACACATAGGTGTATACTTGATGATCACAGGCTATTCCCCAGCAGCACTGTTTGACAGCAGAAATCCGTTTGAATTCCAGCTGTGTATCCTTACAGAGCTCCCAGTACTGGCCAACAGTGGAGAGAGTATAAACTCTGCCAAAAATGTCAACAGCCCACAAAAGGGAACTGGGCATGGCCATATCTGAAAGGCAAAAAGGAGGTATTAACAGACATGACAGTTTCACAAGATGGATCTCAAACCTACTCCTGGGGCCATCATCAGTTAAATTAAATAAGGATGTAATGAATGATCTTTTGCCCATGCAATGCTGGTGGCCAGAGCTCTTTGACTCAGAGCTGTGCAGTTACACCACTTCAGCTGGCTCCAAAAAGCCACCTGAGACACCTTGCTGCCAGCACAGTTGTCCATCCTACAAGAGCTCACAGCATTAATAGGACATTTTGTAGCAGGAGGTTTTGCCCTCATAGGTTGGTAATGCTACACAGACTGCTCATCTCAGTTCCACAAAGCCATAATATCTCATGGTATCTCCTTCTCAGCCTCCTCTTGGTGTGTGCCAACATAGCTACACAAGTCCAGAGGAAAAGATGTGAAAGGGAGCTTCTCCACACATCTAGTTTTAATCCATGGACATATTACCTACTGCTGCCAGGAGACCTCTTTCCAAAGCATTCTGGCAACCACTCTGGGATATGATCTTTACTTAATATGCATAGCTGTGGATATGTATATAAGTAAACACAGAGTGTGGTTTGACAGCAGAGACCTGGTTAGGTTCCACTCCGGTTTTATCACTTAACAACCAGCCATTTTCTGAGCACTGCAGCCAAGCCCTTTGTGGAGGGGTCAGCATTTTATGTGAGGTAGTTTTGCACCAGCCCTTTTACAAGTCAAGAAGAGACAGTGTATTTCTGTCACTTGGCCTTCTGGGTGCCATTAAACTGAACAAATTTCAGTTCTGTATGTCTGACAGTCAGGACTACTGACAAGTATTCTGAACATTACCTCCAGCACTATTAACTGTGTGTCCAGGAGCTGAACAGTAGAATCAAGAACATAGATCCAACCCAATGAAAGAAAATGGGAATTCTTGCTTGGAGTCAGCATGGAACATTGCTTCTTTGTTGTCAGATGGCAACTCTGCTTTCAACACAAGCCTAAGATGACTTGCCTGCTTACAGAGGGACTAACTCATAAGGGGTACCTGGATGGCAGAGGTGAAACTGCTAGGCCAGTGCCAAAGAACATCACAGTAAATTCACAAGGGATCCCAAGAGGGATGTTTCAAAATGCTTTGATTCCTAGAACTGCTGCTGCTAAGCACCTAAAAACCTGGATCCATCGAGCAACAAGTAAGTGATAAGAAAATGTATAGCAGCAGGGAAGAAATGAGGCCAGAAGAAAAGGTCATGAGCAAAATTCTTCAGTGAGTTGTGGCAGCATAACTACGCCAGTCCTCTAGCTATCACTTTTGTTGTTGTTGTGGCTGGGAGTATGAGGGCATGGCCTTTGCTTGAGCCAGCCATTTACCTGCTTTATATCCTGCCTTTCTGTATTAGTAAAAGTAGGATAGTACAACAGGGCATCATGTAGAAAAAAATGGAACGGAACAAAGTGAAGATGGGGTGAAAATTCTAATGTGTGTACCACTGGGAAAATAAAGGCCATGAAAATCAGCCTTTCAGTATTAGCACTTCAACTCTGCAAAGCAGTCTTTACAGCAGAGGAAGCATCTTAAGCAACAGAATGGCAGTGAATCTGGAGTAAAGGAAGCATTATAGGTAATGCAATCAGATACTGACCTAGGCAAGAAAAGTGATGCTTAGTTGTGTTAAAGGTGGGCTAATATCCAAGTGAAGGCCTGTACCTGCAGTGCCAGTCCAAGCAGGCATGAAAGTAACTGGAACAGATCAGAGAAAAGAAGTGGAATTTCCAAAGGTTATGAGATTATGAAAAATATACATGGGGCAGAACTGAAATAATCCCAGTGATGCAACTGGATGTTTAAGGCAAACAGGTGAGAGTTTCTGTGTATTCTTTCTTCTGAATTTTCAAGACAGAGTGTTTACAGAATCCAGGGAAAATCCAAAATGCATTTGGGATTATAATCTACTTTATGACTTCAGTTTAAGACCCTTTGCACTGGTTGTGCTCCTGAAGATGGAGATACTGTTTGATTTGTGAAGGGTACTCGGCGCTTGTGCTTTTCAGTGCATGCAGAGGTGCACTGTATTCCCCGGGCGCTGGCAAATACCAGATCCACACCTGCTAAATTCTTCCTCATCCCTCAGCTCAGCCAGGTAATTCCTGACAGAACTAAAACTACTTCAGTGAAGACGATACATTGTTAATTACCATTTCCGGCTGCCTGGCATAACACTGGTAACTGAAGGAAAATATCCCACCGCCTTGCATGTTGTCCAAGTGCCGAAGCTCCTCCGGAGAAAGGAGCCGTGCCGTGTCCTCAAACCGTGGCGGTGACAGAAATGTCGCGTGGGTGCCCGGGGGCTACACCACCACGATAAAATGCGTACAAAACCTTTACCTCCAGTTCAAAACGACACGCTTGCCAAGCTTATCCGATACTCGTACAGAGCCATGCAGGCACCGCTTTACGTCCTCGGGGATCTCAACGCGCTTTACAAACTTAATAAAGCGTAAAGAACACCTGGAGCGATCGCGGGCAGAGGGCGCCGGCCGCACGCTGCTTTTCCGGCAGGCATTAAGGACGGATCGGCTTAAGAGCCCTACAGGGCCGGGGCCTCCCCGACGGTGGGACCAGCTCCCGGGAGTCCCGAAGCTGACATGGCAGCCGTTCACAGCTCCCGGGGATTCCCCCGCAGGCGGGGGACAGCAAGCTGCGGGCAGAAGGTGGGAGCGACTCTCCAGTGACAGCGACGAAAGCCGCTGCACGAAATCGCCCCGCGGACCCCCCCGCATGCCTTCCCTCAACGGGTTGCGCAGAGACTCTGGCACCTCCCCATAGCCCCGCTCGCTCCTCCCGCCAACACGAGCCTCCAGGAAGCGCGGCTGATGGTAGCAGTGACACGGCGCAGGATGCGCCGGACCCGGCGGCGGCCCGATCTCCAGCCGCGCTGTGTTGCCCTGCCCGCCCCACTTCCAGCGGCAGGGCGGCTTGAGAGAGAGCCGCTGTGCCCTAGCCCAGCCCCCGACGGAGATCGTCCCTCACCTGTCTGCCGAGGGCCGCGCCTCCCCTTGCCGCTCGGCGCCGCTCCCGGCGGAAAGAAGAGCCGCTCCCGGCCAGCACGGCCCCGCAGCGGCGCGGAGGCGACGGCCGGCGCGGAGCGCTGCGCTACCGCTGAGTGCGCCGCCGCGCGGCCGCTGCAAGCGCCGCCGCTCTCAGTGCCGCCGCCATGGGGCGGGGACACACGGCAGCGGCTGCGTCAGGGCGCGCGGGGGAGGGACACTGGGCCGGGGCGGGCATTGGGGCGCGCCGCGGGGATGCGGGTGGGCAGTGCTGCCTTCGGCCCCTGGCCTTGCCGGGGAGTGCCGGGATTGGCCTCTGCGGTGAACAGAGCCCAACGCTCAGGTCAGCCTGCTGTGCGGAGCGAGCCACGGCTGCAAGGAAAACGGCGTTTGCCTGAAATCCCGTTTAGTCTGGTGCTCAGTAAATGTGTTGCCATAGCTATAAGGAAGGAGATGGCCTTACTGTTACAACTTGTAACAGTGTCGTAGTAGCATGTAGCAGGCCTTCCCAGAACGCCTAAGGTGCTGCTTATTGCAGGTCACCACTGTCACTTGCCCTGTCATCAAATTACAACCTCCCGTTGAAGGTGCTTGCTTATAATCTCAGTTTTTGCCATCACATTCCAGCTCATTCCAAAATGAGTCAGAATATCTAACAGGATACGCAGGCACTTCCATGCCAAACAAACAACAGGTAGCTCAGGTGTGCATCTCAAAAGTGCATTAAAGGAGGTTGGAAAAGCATTGGACTTTCATTTCAGGCCTTTTTCAAAGGGAACTGGCAGATCCATTGTGAATCCAGCCTGAGGACTTTCTAGTTGCTGGTTAAAGAGAATACACATGCCTTGGTCTTCTGTGCCCTATATGTTTAGATGGTTTTGTTGTGCAGAAGATCGTCTTTGGAGGGTTGATGGTACATTGTATTCTCTAGAATTATGCCTGTGTGAGGCAAACCATTCCCTCTGGGTCATTTCCTTCAGAGCCCCAGAACAGCTGACTGCATGCTGCTGGGATTTGGTCCTTTGTGCAGATTGGTGCCTCCCTCAACACAGAGTTTTTAATCTCTAGTGGTGTTTTAAAAAACTGCTCATTGTGGGAAAACATCTTTAAAAAGACCAAGTTTTGCTTAGATCCTTGGAAATGAATTTTGCAAAACGTGTAGCAGTTGTCTCTGATACATTTGACATGTATTCAACCCAGTTTCTGTTTCAAGCAGGTGGAAACAAGACTTCTGATGTTTTCCATAGGAACTGGACTACAGAAGAATTTAAGGAACTGCTTCTCCTTCTCCTTCACTTTGGATTTTGAACCGTAGTCCTGTCATCCTCCAGGATATCAGCATGAATGATTGATTATGTGAGGAGATTGCACGGTAAGTAATTTACAACCTGTACAGTTTTCTTGTGATTATTTTAAGGAAGACCTTACATGTGAAACCAAACATGTGCCCCACAACACTGGCAGCACATAACTTTTTTTGTGGCATGTACCCAGCTAATTCAGATGTTGGCTCTACTACACCTGCAATTTGACATAAAAGTTAGGAATTAACTGATGCCTTATGGAAACTTTTGGTTGCTGACCCTTGCTTTGTTCAGTGGCTGTTGCAAGAGAGACTTCCACTCTATAAGGAGGTAAGGAGTGAAAGTTTTTGTAAATCAAACAGCTACCTGTAAACTTATTTTAATTTTGCCAGCAATTTGAGCAATGGATTTGCTGTATAATCCCAGAGCACTGGGTTAAAGTGAACCTCACTTCCAGTTGGTGGCACCAGTGAAAGGTGCACTCCAGATCTTCCCTTAATGGGGGTCCAAAGTCTTGTAAAAGAGAGATAAAGTATCTAGATATCATTTTCTTCTTCTGTCCTTTGGTCTTGTGGTTCCTCAAAAGGATGAGGTTCCTTTCAGTGATCTGGGTCTCACCTGGTTACGGTTGCCTGCTGTTGTTGGCTGTGGACACATCCCTCAGTTTTGCCCATAATTATAGCTGCCTAACTACAACCTGCAGTGTATTACAGCAAAGCCATCATTTGGATTGAAAATGCAGTTGGTGAGGTCTGCCCCTGTGACAGGGACACATCCCTGACCTAGGCAAGGCTGGAGTGCTCCAAAACTAACTTTGTGAGTTTTTAAATGTCCTGTTATTATGAAAGACTTTGATCCAAAGCATTGACTGCTTTTTGGCTATTGTCCTAACACAGTCAGAGATTGTTTGTGTAAGTACAGCTTCCCTACTGTCAGCCTTTCCAATTTTACTTCCTTAAAAAGGGATTCTTTTTTTTTCCTCATCACTTGACATTCATTTTAGGGAAGTATCTTTCCCCTAATGAGGAACCATTTGTGCTTTAAGATTTTTCTTCCCAAAACCTCAAGTAGTATTTCTACTTCTGCAAATACAGTAAGCAAAGTCTTTCCTCAGAGTAGGAGTGGACTTTACACGTCACTGCAAACCTTAAGCAGTAGTGTGTCCCTTCCAGAGGAGTCAGCCGCTGCAAACTGTAGGGAGAAGAAAGCAGGAGAGCAGGGATCCTCTCACCATCACGTGATGCTGGCACTGGCTTGAATTTTGGGTCTTGCATTCTGTGGCCCTATTTGTTTCAAAAATTTCTTCAGTTTTGAGGCAAATTGTTTAATCTCTTTCCTTTTTAACGTTGGGGTTTCCCCCATCCCCTTCCTAAAAATGGGGCTAAACCTTCCCTGCTGAACAGGAGCTATCATGGGCATTGCTCACCATTTGCCCTGGTGGTAGGGGCTTTGTTGGTACCTGTAGTGAAGGGCAAACCTGTGCATATTGCAAACCCAAAACATTGGTGAATCAGACAGCTCAAGGGATGAGGTGTGGAGGGAAGAGGCTAGAATTTTAACTATGACAAAAGACATTTAAGATCCTTTCAGCTTCCGGCCTGAGCTGTCCAGCCAATGAGAATTTGGATTTCAGAAGCTGCTGAGTCTGGTGAAAGTGCTGTTGAACTTGTTCCTTTAGTTTGCTGCACAGGAGAAAGCAGCACCCCCCTTGCTTTCCTCCTCCTTCCTTTAGCATTTCTTTAGTGTTTCTTCAAACCATGTGAGTTTTCTTCAGATTTTATTTTCTCTTTTCAAAACCATCTCTCATTTTACAGCATTCTGTGCAGTCTATTTACATTCAAACACTTTTTTTTTTTCTAGTGGGGTTGTAAGAGTTTGCAGAAGTCACTCCTGCACACACCATTATTTCTTTCTGCCTTTTCCTCAGGCCCGGGGTTCTGTGTAAACAGAAATATGCATCCACAGGCACTTAGAATAGATAGGTAGGTAGGTAGATACACACATAGTCACATGCTGACATTCCCTAACCTCTCCATCTTCCCGGAGTTCTGCTGAAGTCTGCTGGCTATTATACGATTCAAAGTAGCTCTTGGGAGTTATCACAGGTGTAGAGTTGCTAACCACCCGTATCCTTCTTTCTGTTGACGTTCTCGGGGTCTTCCCGGCTGGTGCAGACCCTCCAACTACAACCATCTGAGAGGCAGCTGGGACAGAGTCTGTAACGAGTCTTATCCTCGTCCCGTTCAGGCCCCTCGTTTCCAGCAAAGACTGCGTTTCGGGAGAGGTGCACCTGAAGGGAAGGTCTCAGCCAGGACATTTAAAATCCCACCACCAGCTTTATTAAAAGCTAGCGTGAGAGCTCGGTACTCGACGTGGCCTGCAGCAGCGGGTCCCGCTGCGGCCACTCTCCTCTCAGCACACCGGCAGTACGAGGAGCGCCGCACTCCCTTGCGGGCGCAGCCCTGCTCCAGCCGTTCGTCCTCGGGGGAAAAGGGGGCCGAGAAGGCGGGTGCCGCGGCGCGGGGGGTTCGGCGGGGAGCGGCCCCTTTAAGGCCGAGGGTTCCCTGCGCCTCTCCGCGAGTCACCCCGCACCGCTGGGGAGCGGCGTCACGTGGGGCGCAGTCTTGTGACCGGCCGCGAGCGCAGGAGCTGGGGCCGCCCGCGCGGGAGCGGGGTGCTCGGGGAGGGGCCGCCCGCGCGCCAGGGGCCGCTCCGCCGCTGCCCCCTCTGCCGGTCCCTCGCGCCCGGCCCCGAATGCGCGGGGCGCTGCCGCCGGGGAGCTCGCGCCGCTGCTGAGCTCCGGCGCCCCCGGGCGGGGCGGAGGGGCGGCGCCCGCCAAGTTGGGCGGTTGAGGCGAGGGCGCCGCTTCCTCTTCGCCCTCCCGGCGCTCGCCGCGCCGCTCCGTTCGGCTCTGCCACCTCCCAGCATGGACAACAAGCCCCTGCTGCAGGAGCGGCCCCCCGCCTACAGCCCCGCTGCCCAGGGCGCGGGCTACGACTACGGGCAGAGCAACTACGGCGCCATCCCCCCGCCGCAGCCCGGCTTCCAGCCGCCCCCGCCCTACCCCTACCCGGGCGCCGGAGCTGCCGCAGGTGGGTCTGAGGCGGCTGGGGAGGTCTGGCCACCAATGAGGGGTCGAGGGGCCCACCGCGCGTGGAGGAGAGCTTGAGTCCCGCTCCCCCTTCCCTGGGACGTCGGGCGGACCCGAAGGCGCTCTCCCCCACACGCACTCCCGGGGACTGGAGGGAGGCGGTGCTGGCGGTGCCCCGGGGGCCTCAGGCCGGCGGCGGGCTCAGGAGAGGGGCTGTGGCCTGCGCCGCAGGAGGATTGCCCGGCAGAACCGGCAAGAGCGGGTAAAACTCTGAGCTTCTCTCGCGTGGGGCTTCCCTGTCAGCAGCGAGGCGGCTGGATCGGCTCAGTCTTCACGCCTAAGACCAGATCGGAGAGGAGGGTGTGCAGGGGGTCGAAGTATTTAAAAGCGCCACCACCCTTTCCCCTTGAGGTGCCTCTAGGGTTTAAGGTCGTGTTTGTGTTTTGCCTTCCCCAAAACACCGAGTTTGTGTCCCTCGGAAGTGTGGGGTTTACGTCCCAAAACAATGGCAAAGCAGCACAGCTGTGCCAACAGTAAAACAGACCCCAAACTTGGCGGGTTTCGCCACATGCACTTCACTGCACTCTGGTTAATGTTTGTTTTTTACTGATACACTCCAGTGGTCTTGGAGAGACTTAAGCAGGTGAGTAGACACAGTGCTTTCGTTAACTGAATTAATACTGCCATCAAAGAAAGAATTAGCCTCTCAGGAAAGACTCTGGAGAGCTGAGGGAACTCTTCAGAAGTTACAAAAAATACACAGCAGACCCAGTCCCCAGGCACCAAACATTGGGTTGAATTTTGAGTTTGATTCCTCACTAATAAATTAGAGCTTAATTTCCTACAAGACAAATATTACTGAGTATTTTCTGCTTAGTTTGAAGTAGTGAGGCTGGTGGACTTCATAAGTATGTAACTTGATTAAGTAAATCTGAGAACTCTGCCCTGGGAGAGAAGCTCGGAGTGGATTGTACTTGGGCAAAGTGTACCTAACTGTAGGAACACCCTGCACACATCTAACTGGCCTGTTAAAAAGCCTTTTTTTCCCCTTTGTTGGTTGTTTTGTTTTAAATACATTTTTAATGTTAATGTAGTGGCTAAAGACTTTTGTTTTCTAGCTGCAGCTGTTAAAGTGATGCATTCACTAGCTAACAACATGAGTGTTCTGAAGGAGTCTTTTTTTCATGTGCTATGCAACCTGCTTCATTTCTACTTGCATCCTGTCACTCCTACCTCTCTCACTCCCTCTAGGTATGATATACAGAAGTTAAGCTGGACACCAGAGAAAGATTTATTCTGTTTCAATTACTTTGCCCACTGGAGTGGGACATACCAAATAAATAAGATCCAGAAGTGAAAGCTGTGGCTGTTGTTTGTTTAAACTCTTTTTCCCTGGTGCTCAAACAGTGTGGAAAGAAAATCTCCCAAGTTAATTATTAGCTCAGTGTCCTTTTTAGATGGTGAAATTGTGCTGGATACTTGGGTTTATGAAGTGGCTTTGCAACTAGATCAGCTGAGTAGTGTGTTCCAATGCCAAATTGGATAGGACTTCTTAAAGTGCTCAATCAAGACTTCATTTCTGTGTATTTTTTTCGTGCTCTGTTTCCATACTTTATTATTGTTCTTTGTGCCTTATGTGTGGTGACTAAGGAGGCTTTTTGTCTTGTTTCAGGCTATGCTGTTCCTCCACCAACATCACAGCCAAACTATTCGAGCACGTACACCATTATTCAACAGCCTGCTACCACCACCTCTGTCGTCGTAGTTGGTGGCTGTCCTGCCTGCAGGTAAAACAGCTCGTAGTTGAGAGCTAAGCTCAGTCTGGGGATTTAGTTTTTGAATTACAGGTATCCACATGGTTCCTTGGTTTTCAGTAGCTTCTCTTTGTGTGTATTAGAGTTGAATTAACTGAAGAATTCAGCAGTGGAGTGCATTAATTTACATTGTATGATGCCCTAATGGACACATGATGACCACTTTTAATTAATACTTGATAGATAAACATGAATCTGCTCTTCATGGTGGAGGAAGATCTAGAAGTGGTGTTTTTAATGAAAAGGCACTTCAGTAACATGTGAAGTCTTTTCTTGGGGGAGAGGATGACAGGAAGTGTATTCTGGTGTGTTTATGCCTGGTGGTAGTGAGTAATGTGATTTTATTGTGAAACTCTGTAATCTTTGACTGTAGTCACTTCTGGTTGTCTGGCTGTCCAGCATCCCAATTCCTAGAATCCAGACCTCACAAAACCAGGCACAGTGATTGTCACTATTGGTTAAAAACATCAGTGTCTTAAAGGCTTTAAAAACCCTCTTGCTTTCAAAGTCCTTTTACTTTACAGAAGAACAGGGAGATTAATAGATTTGCTAAAAGGGTTAATCTGATGAAGTGGTGAAAACCAGAACAAGTAGTCAGCAATTAGTTGGAGTTGCAACAAAAGAACAACTTCCCCCTGGGAGATCAACGTGACAACAAAGGAAGGAGGCACTGTGTGTGTCCGCAAGTCAGCTGCACTTCTGGGTTCTCATCTCAGGGATATTAACTAATGGGTGAGGGCAGCCAGATTGCTGCTGGTGCAGCTTGGACTCTGCTGTGCCTGGCCGGCTCTGACTCAAATGTGCAATCATTCCCCTTCTGTTAAAATGTTTGGGAGTTAGCCTTGTGGCATTTTTCAAGTATGAGCCCTTGCTTGTCTTTTTGGAGATGTGTGGGAAACAGACTTGCTGAAACAGCTGAAATGATACCAGGTTTTGGTGTGATGGATGTTGTTATAGTGGCAGAGGCTCGGTGCCTTTTGGTACCATTAGAAGTCGTATTGTCTGAGTGTCAGTGCCTTCAAAGACATATTCGAGTAAGAAGTATCTTGTGGTGCTCTGTGAAAGCAGGTGCCTGCTGGAGTACAAATAGTAAAGGCTGTAAACCCTGTACCAGGCAGAGCTATTATCTAGAAGGTGTAGTTTTAAAACACTTAGGGAAGGTAGCCACTGAGGAGTTGGTAGATGTGAGATCTGATAGATCCTGCCACCTCAGTAAGTACATTAAAAAGCTTAGAGTTTAGCTCAGACAGAAGGCAAGAAAGATGTTCTGTGTTGCTTGGTGAAGGGCAGACAGTGTGTTTATACAGGCCTTCTGGCCCTAAACCAAATAAATCTCAAAACATTTTACTATGGAAGTGGTCTTTGCAGTAACTTAAGATAGGTAGATTCCTGCTACTATTAGTGTTGTGGGTTTGTTTGGTTTTTTTATGTTATCCTGGGATGCTCCAAGAAACACCTTTTGAAACAATCATTTGCAAGTAAATGTTCAGCAAAATTTGGGAAAATGAGCTCTCTTTTGTAATACGTGTTTTAATGACCCTGCTCATTCTTAAGTTATCAGACTTGCTCTGCTGGAGGTACCCAGTGCTCTGTATGTTACAGACTCTTTCTAAAGCAAAATACCCTCCACAAAACCCTTGTTACTTTCAGGTTCTCAGGTTTGAAAAGCCTGAGGAAAACTATGCCCTGTCAGTTACTAGGAGGTACAATACTCCACTGGTTAAACTGTAGGACTCTCCTCAGCACTTTGGAAATACTTATGGTCAGGGAATCCCAAGGACAAGTAACTGGTGTGTCATGTTCTTTTTGGCAGTATCACTCTGATTTTTTTCCTAACTGCCTTTAGAGGAAAAGTCAAAGTGTCAGGGTAGGAGGGAAGCATCTCAGATTGCTTGTTTTTTGACTAGTTAATGGTCTGAGAAAGGAGAGGGAGGCTGGGTGGGAAGCATGTTAGAACTATGGGAACCTGAAGGGTCAGGGTTCATGCACTGGAAGGTTACAACAGCAGCTTTTCTTAGAGAAAGAGCTCATAATCCTATTTGTCTTCTCAAGGCCTTAAACATAGTTCTGGTTCACTTCCTTGGCCTGGAAACCTATTTTATGAAGAATGTAACATGCAGCTATGCTCTGAATATAACACTGAATAGAAAAGGTGTTGAAAGGGCATTAATAGACATGAAAAACTATTAATGGTGTGTAAAAAACTTGCATATTAAACTGCCAATTCAATTGTCCTGTTACTCTTCTCATTTGATGCTGTGCATGATTGTTGGCTAAGTCCATCTGCTTTAGAACACGAGGAGAATCTTGCTTGAAATGAATAGAGTAGGCTATAGCCCATGAAGAGTATTTCTGTCATCAGAAATACAAACCAACTTTTGCACTATGGCCTGTATGAATCTTGCTAACCAAAATCAAAACCATTTCCAACTTCAAGTAGGTGGTGTTAATGGAGTCTATTTTATTGCAGTCATGAATGATCTTGGGATTAATAAACTAGCTACAGTACAATTGAGCTTTAGACTTGATTTTTGGTACAAGTCATAAAATACATGAAATACCTCTGGAAGCAGCCTCTCTACAAGTAGGGAGTATGCCTGTGGTTACAGTGTAATTGCTTTTTCTAAATCCTGTCTCTGAAGCACTGCTGCATTGAGGGAGGACTCTCCTGTCTTGCAAGCTATACCTCTTGCTTAGAGTCACTCATTACTCAGATCATCCTCACAGGATCATTGGTCAGCATTGCTTTCTAATTACAGACTTCAGTATTAATGTATGTTCCGTCCTT
Organism: Melanerpes formicivorus; assembly: GCF_026170545.1. Taxonomy (NCBI): domain Eukaryota; kingdom Metazoa; phylum Chordata; class Aves; order Piciformes; family Picidae; genus Melanerpes; species Melanerpes formicivorus. The sequence goes on along the minus strand of NW_027142366.1, from coordinate 7,386,810 downwards.
CCTTGCCTTATTAAAACGTCTTGGATGGTTGTAGTACTGTTTTCTTAGTGTGAGTTCTCCCAGCCCTAATGTATAGAGAATTATACTGAGTTGCAGGAGCTCGTTGGCTTTATTGCTTGTAGCTGACATGTGAGAATTGGCCCAGTCCTGCTTTTAAACTATCCTAAGTTCCCAAGTACAGATTGTGTCATTACAGCCACTAACTTTAGGGATCCAGCCATGTAATTATCTTTTTAGCTCGGAGAACAGAGTCTGGCTGCTTTTCTTGTGGTTGCTTTCATTTTCTATTTCTCCATCTTGTGCTGTTGGGTATAACAAACTGCAAAGGAATGTTTGCTTTCCTACTACTTAATAGAAAAAAAGGTATTTTTCTAAAATGGTGAAAGCATTCACTACATCTGATGTTTGCAACAGTTTGCTCTTTGGAAATCTGGGCCAGAGCCTGTGATGGGCCCTCTTGGGTTTTTATTTTCCAGTTTAACAAGCCTTCAGTTGCTTGGAAGAAAGAATGAGGGAAAGGACATAATGCTGCTGCATTGTGATGGTTTTCCTTCTGATAATTACAAAACAGCTGTTTGAGAAATATTATATTAGCACTGGAGGTTTTTCCAGGAGTGGGAGATGAGACAAGTTTGATTAAAAGTGTATTTATTCTCAAATCTCTTGCATCCTTCTCTCTGTAGTAGATGGGGTGGGGGAGAAGGGAAGGGTGGTGTGTTTTGGTTTTGTGATGTGTTTTTTTTTCAGGTGATGGAGGTTTTGGGTTTTTTCAATTTTGTTGGTTGGATTTTTTTACTTGACAAAGCAAGTTGTCAGGTTTTGGTTGAAATTTTGTTCAATTAAGTACATGTCTTCTGGGAAAATTGCACTTAGGTGATCAGGTCCTTCAAAATGTCACCTTTCTGGTTTTACTTCAGTTGTGTCAATCACAGGTGCGGTGTGTGGTGTGATAGGAGTTCTGTTCAGGCTATAGATTGTCTATAGACAGCTATATTTTAAATTGTAAAATGTAATTTAAAAGGTAAAAATGTTTAATACCAGCTTATCATATGTACTGGTTAAATATGCAAGGGATAGCGGAGCTATTTAGAGAGCATGTCTTATTCTGAGTTAAACCTCCAGTTTCTCACAGCAGGCTGACATGCTAGAGATCCTTTTGAATCGTGTGAGTGAAGCCAACTTTGAAATACCTTTTCAAGAGCCTTATAAAAAGGAATAGCTATAATACTGCAGCAGCTCCTGACACTGGTCTTTGTCACAAAGGTGATCAGCCTGCTTTGGGAATCGGCATAGCTCCCTTACACTCCCGTATGCAGCTTGCTGTAGATGTGTGCTGTTGAGGCAGGCTGGGGCATTCATCCCTGCTGTGCTGTAATTTGGTGGCTGGAGCAGTTGAGGCATGAAATGCAGCAATGACTTCTGCACGTGACTGCAAAGAAGAAAGCCTTGATACAGTAGTTGAGCAGATGCTGTGAGTCTGCTGTTTGGAATTACTGGCTGGAATAGCTGGAACTTTTTTTTCCCCCCAAGCAGAGGCATGTAGCTGCTTACAGGGAGGTCTGTTACCTAAGCCCAGAAGAGAGGAGGTGGTAAGCTTGTTAACAGGGCCTAAAGTGAGAGCAGAATAGTGCTGGCTGTTTCTGGGGATTTTATTTCTACTTTTCTGAACTGATTTGTGGACAATAATCAAAACACTTTTTTTTGTTTGTTTAAATAAATGAGACTTCATGCAGTAAATAAGATACAGCAGGAGTGTATTCCCTGATGGGACCATATAAAAATGATAAACTGGTCCCTGACCCCCAGGTTGTCACTGGGGCTGAGTTGATAGGTTTTTGAGTTTCTTTTAGTGTGACCATTTGTCTTGATGTCTGTATTCTGATAATTAGGATTTCTTTGTAGCAATGAGTTGCTCTGGGTTGGAGGAGGAAGCTGGTCTTGTTTGTTGGTAGCGGGAGGTGATAATGATTTGGCTGTGTACACAGAGGACTCAGGGAAAACTCAGTCTAGTTCACCTTGGGTAGATGTCCACTGTCTGCAGTGAATTTTAGTTGGCAGGCTTAGCCTCATTTGTGAGGCTAGGCTGTTGGTGTGAAGCCATGAAGCTTGTCTCTTAATTAGGGTGTTCTCAGAATGGGAATTAAAGCAGTGGTGCTAGTGCATTAGAGATGGCTGGTGATTTGCAGGCATTTCAGTTAAGACAGCAGCTAGATACAGGCTGTTCCCCAGTGCCAGAATTTCTCTGTCTCTGCAGCCAGCCCTCTGTATAGGAGGGCAGCCTAAAGCATAAGGAAGTTGAGGTAATCTGCAAATACTGTGGTGACTCTTACTTGAAGGTGACTTTTAAGGCTAATTGCATTTACATATATGTACAGCTTGTGTTGAGGAGGGCAAGCCACTGGCTATGTATAGATTTCAGCTCCTTTCTGTGAATACAGATCAACAACTGTTCAATATGCCTTCAAGCTGAGGCTAGAAGAGCTGGCACCTCTCTTCATAGAAATTAAAATCATGACTGTTCCATGCTTACTCAATAGGTGCATATATAATTGTCAGTGCTGTTACTTGCAGGTGAAATTCAAGCTGGTTTTGCATTATCTAGAGCAGACAAAAGTGATCTATGTTCATTTTCATGCTCAGAATTAAAGATCTGGTGTGCAGCTTCCAAAGTCTGTGCTTGTCACTGCTCTGATGTTTCCACTGAAATCTAAAGTTAAAGACTCAGCCAACCGTAGTGGCAGCAGAGATGGGTTACTGATTTGAAAACTCCACTCGCTTGATCAGCAAGGGACTAGGTGTGTAGCAGACAGCTGGAGACACCCTTAAATGAAGTGCAGTTCCTTCTCAGGTCTTGCAGAGCTTGTTGTACATCCAAACTGTCTGATTACCTGGGGTGGCCCTTTGACTCGATTTGTAAGGGATAAAGGATCCTGGGAAGCACACACTGCAATTCTGTGATGTAGTGTTAGTGCACGTGTCGCTTGGACTTATGCTGTGTTCACAGGCCTCACTACTGACCCTTGGATCCTGAGCATCTGACTTAAGGTATTAATATTTTAAGACTTACTTTCAAGAGTGTCTGAGAAGTAATTTAGTTTTAAATACTTACCAGTGGGAATAACTGACCTTACTTTTTAGAGTTGGCAGCTGCAGTTATAGCTCTAATCCAAGATGCTGCTTGTAGTATAAATAAACCTATCCAGTTTATTTTTAGATGGGGAGTGGTGCAGTTTTAATCAGCTTTTATGTGGTTTATGCTGAAGAGCAAGATTTATGTTTGGTTACATTAGTGAATCTTCAGTTTGAATATGGATTCTCTAAACACTCTGTAGCTCAGGTATGATACACAAGCAAAAACTAAACCAGTAATTTCTTAGTTATAAGAAGTTTTGTTGTTTTTCTCTGTCTAAATTTAATGACTAGCTAAGCAGCAATTGGATAAGTGTTTGTCTAAAATTAGGTGGTGACACAACCCAACAGAAGCCAAAAAGTGGTTTTGTAGTTAGTGCTGTAGTAGTAATCACACTGCTGTAGATGTGATAGGGACTGGCTCTGGAATAACAGGTATGCTGTGGTGGAGGTCATGCAGACACAGCAGTGGCAAGCTGTCCAGATGAGTGTCACTGCTAGCTGACTTGGTCTGCTGCTTGACTCTGCTGTTGCTGACCCAGCAGTGCTTCTTGTGGCTTGCTTTGGTCCTCACTGGGCTTTTCCCCGGGTCTGGTGGTGAAGAGGGATGGCAAGATTTTGTTACATGGTTTCCCCCCCCCCCGCCTTTTTTTTTTTCACATTGGCATTTTGTGTCACCACAGAACACTTCCTGAAGTGCTTCAAATAAATTCTATTTACAGTGTCAGGGACATCTGCTGACCAATAGACTTGGGCCTTGCAAGCTGATTAAGAGGGTTGATTGTAATGGGTTAGACAGCAGTTGTCTCTGCTTGGGTTTGCTCACCAGAAGTACTCTGATCCCTCTCTAATGTTAAATTAGCGTGTTTATTCTTTACTATCAGATCAAAATTAGGCTGTTTAGTAAACACACTGGTTTACTCATCACAAAGGTAGACCTGAGGACAGGAATTGAATGTGGAATTAAAAGAGAAGGAGAAGATGTGAAAACACTGACAAAGTTAAGAGTTGGATGCTTGCAGGAGGGTATGCTCAGTGTGTGTGAACGAAAAAGATGCAATAGTAAAACAAGGCAGGAAAGAAAATAGCCTAAATGTGCTGTGTCCTCCACTTCAGATGCATTTTCCAGTGTAATGTTATTTTTTTTATTGCTAGTGAAATGTTGGGAAAAGGAACTTTGCCTTCTTGGATGGACCTGTAGTAGTGAAGACTCCTTAAGTCTGAGCTGCTCAATATATGTAGTATTGTACTGGGTTAACCTGTTGAGGGGGCAGGAGGCATCACCTCCTGAGCTTCTGCTGCTGACCTTTATTTGGTCTGAGGATACTCAGCATTTCAGGTGTTTCCCACAAGTAGAAATTGCCTCAGCTGTTGCATCCAGGCTTGCCCTGTGTCTCTAACCAGTCTGGTTTAGCTGAACAGTTTTGAATCGCTTTGCATTTTAGTCCTAGTAGCAGATTCTTCCCAGAGAATGGCACTTCTAGAACCGCATCAGTTCCCTGGTGAATGAAGTGCATGGAATGCAAGCTGAGTTTATTGACTCCATTCTTTAACTGCAGTCTAATTTTGAGGGTCACTTATCAATTCTTTAGTGTCCAGATATGCCCTAGGCAAAGAGGCTGTACAGCAAAGAAGTTATGCTAAAGCTTCCTGTTAGCCTTAAGCCATGCTACATATCCTTCCCTCATATACCATAATATGCTCAGGTAGGGCAGCTTGATGGAAGTCTCTGGGAGCAAGGGTTTAATAGGAGCCTCTTCCATTCTGCTTTTTGTGTGATGGCACACAAAAATGTGTTCATCCTTCCCACAAGAAACATTTGCAGTATCAGCTGGACAGATGCAAGTGTTACCAAACCTGATGACAGAGGAGAGCTCTGGGAAGCTGTATCAGAAAGACCGCCAGTGGTGCAGATCCCGAGAATCAGCTGCTGAGTGCCTGTGGCCAATAGTCAGTATTAAAACCTGTAGTAAAAATACCAGAAATGGAAGTGGGCTTCTGTGTGTCAAGTCTGTATGTTTAAGTCAGCAGCTCACTGTGCTGAGAATCGGTAATTTGTATCAAATGCAGAGCCCTGGAAGATAAACCAGACCAGCTGTCTGATGAGGCAGCCTGGCTGTCTAGGTCTTGTTGGGGGAGTCTGTTGGTTCTCTTTGGAGATGTAAAGGAATCTATTTATAAAGAAGAAAGTTCCACTGTCACCTTATGCTTGATTCCTTAAATGTTGCTTTTTAGCTTCAGTTGGAGAATAAGATACTGCTAATGCCACAACTGTTGTTTGAAGTACTCAGTAAATGTCAGGGTCTTTTTTAGTAATGCCAGAACTATTGTGCTCTACAGCGTGTGCTGACTCTATCAGTGTGCTAAATATGCCAGTTCCAACCTGGAGAAAGGCGGTTTTATGAATTTGAGCAATACCTTTGGATACTTTTAATGTCTTATTTTAGGCTAGTGTTGGTATCAGGGTTTGTAATCTGGTGATACAGGTGTGGAAAAAGTATTAGATAGAGAGGTGAAACTTTTTTCCCATGTTTGAGGAGGCTTTCCTGAAGTGCTTTGGGAAAAGAAACCACTGAAACTAGCTCTACAAACATGTTTCAGCTCTGGGAAAAACGATGGAGTCTGCAGAGCTCATCTCTCACTGTTCTTATCACTCTGGATGTCAGTGTTCAAGAGTAACCTTGCATTGTTGTGGCAAAAATATGGTGCTTGCACTGATAAATGGAGCACTGGTAGAGTGCCTGCCTGACTTGGAACAGAGTGTGATGTTACCCTGAGTTTGTAGGAGTAGCCACAGTGAACAGCACAGGCTAGAGGTCTGAGCTTTGGGACACTTGTGTGTTGAGGCTAGAATCCATGCAGTGATGTGAGCTTTAGTCTGCATCTTCTAACTTGTTTCCTTACAGGAGTGTTATTTGAGAATATGAAACTATAAAACTACTGCTGGCATCAGCTGTACCCTGACAATATCTTGATACCAAATGTAAAGTCAGCTTCTACCACAAGAACTCTGTAGGCAGAAACAGAGTTTGTCAAAAGGAGGGGACTGATGTTGAAAGCTTAAGCTGAGCAATAATGTTACTGAAGCAGCATATCAAGAACACCTTGAAAAGCCTTTGGCTTCTTATTATGGTCGAGGGGAAGGGGAATGGTTCTGAAGTTGAATCAAGTTGTAATGTTTCAGCTAATTGTAGTAAGGAAGTGTTCTCCAAGTCTGCATCTTCCTTCCTTCACTCCAGGCATATGTCTGTGACTACTTTGTAGGGAAGCAACAACTTGTTGGCCTTGGCACCTTGTAGAATGTATTTCAAGGTCACTTAGTGCTCTGTTTGCTTTCACTGTGCCAGGGAATCTGAGATGACACATCTTCTTCAAGTGTTTTGCTAAACTTCAAATTCTGACTTTAGCTGCTCAAATTTTTAAGTCTGGTACTTGGGCTTTACCGTCTGTCTGCATTTTGGGGGGTGTTTAGATGAAGCATGTCCACAGAATGAAGTCAGGGACTGAATGCAGGTAAATTTCTGTGGTCACAGGACTGCGTTGAAACATAGTTTCTCGTGTAGAGCAGTCATTCAGTGGGGACTCAGCTGCAGGTTCTCCTACACTTCTGAAGGGGCATCAGCTTTTGGAAGTAGAAACCAGGAACACCTACTGATGGTTATTTTAATAGTGATGCCTGTTTGGCCTTTTCTAGCTACCAGAAATAAACTTGTTAAATGGCTTATGACAGAAGGGCTGCACCTCTGAGCTGTTCGGGTGACTTAGGCAGTCTGAATGCGAGCAGTTAGCATGGTCCTCTACACTCCTTCCACAACAAAGTGCTAACCTCTGAACTACTCTTCCACTGTAAATCTACAGTTAGAATTTTAAAGTACTTATCCTGCCAAATTGGTCAGAGCCCAACATGCCCTGTGCCCCTAGCTCTCTCTGCATGTTAATGACTTGTGAACTCTGAAGAAAGGTGATGCCAGCATGTCTTGATGCCAGCACGTCTTGGAGAATGTACAGACAACTGCAGGAACCAGACTTTGCCAAGTTGTGCATTCATTTGAAGTAAGAGGAACAAACCTATCTGCCTCTCCCTGTCTGCAGTGGGAGCTGGATGTTTCACCAGAAGCCCTTAACCAACGTTAACAACTCTCTGTCCATTCAACTCTCTCTCTTCAGAAGAAGCTGAGAAAAAAATACCAGATCATCAGTACAAAACATTCAGAAAACAAGGGTGTTGGGTTTGTGGGTGGTTTTGTTTTGGGTTTTTTTTGTGTCTGAAAGTGCTCTAGTGCACATGCACTGTGGGGAACTTGTGATTGAATGAACTGAGAGGGTTCACCTCAGGATAACTGTGGAGATTGGGTAGGCAAAGCATATGACACAAGTGTGACTGCTGCCCCTTGTAAGCGACCTAGAAAGCAGAGAAGTGGAGTTGTCTGGTATCACAGCACTGGTAGTTAAATCTTCAGCACTGTCTCACTCTAGAATTCAGTACATTATTTTAAAAGAAGGGTGGGGTTTTTTGTTATGAGAGCAAACTTCAGTGACACTGGGGTTTAATTCTAGAAAACTGTTTCCTCACCTGGACAGAAAAACTTGATCCTGAGAAAGGCTGTCAAGGAATACATTTTGGTACTGCTTACAGTCTCTGTCCTGAATGTGAGATCTTTTATTCTGAGCTAGGATGCAAGCATCCAGGAGAAGAAACGTGACTTTCAGATTCTTTATGCACCTGCTGCAGAGGCTTTCATATTCAAGCTTTCTGAATTGAGAGTGCTTGTGACTTGTTCCCAGTGGATTGCAGGGGCTACACTTGTGTGTTCTTCTGTGCCCATGTATTAACCAGTATATGGAATTGATCCAAGTGTTCAGAGTTGTGTTGGCTTATGTTTTGCTCAAAGTACCAGTCCTGCATTGCAGTGATAAACAGTTGCAGTCTGGAACCAAGCAGCTAGCTTGAATTAGACCTTTTAGTCTTCTTATCTACAGCCTGATCACCTGCAAATTTCCTGTTTTTCTTTCAGTGGTATAACTCAGAACCTTCTGCTGCAAGCTATGAAAAGAAAAATCTTTTAAAAGGGGAAAACAACCCAACCCCAAAGCTTTGTACTTTCTCTTGCTATGTGAAATGGTGTGTGATTTGCTGACTGCGAGATCGCAGAGTCGTAACTTTGGGGCAGACTTGTTGGGTGTCCTTGACTAAGTCTGTTTTCCATTTTTACAGGGTTGGCGTGTTGGAGGACACCTTCACCTGTCTTGGTGTTTTGTGTGCCATTGTATTCTTTCCAATTGGGATCCTGTTCTGTCTTGCACTGAGGCAGAGAAGATGCCCTAATTGTGGGGCAGCTTTTGGCTAAGGAAATGAAGGTGGACGTGCTTACGAAAGCTACAACTGTTAGCATACTCTTTCTAATGTAAATGTCATGTACAATCGTTTTATTTGCTTCAGACCTGTTTTGTAAAGTGTGAAGAAATTTAGTCTCTTGCATGTAATTTAAACTTAATCTTTTATGAGCATGTGCATTGCAAAACATGAAAACCCAACTCGTTTTCCATGTTTAGTGGCACCTGTTGAAAACTAAATAAAACTGCTTTTCCTTTTGCAATCCTCAACTTGTGGCTAGATTATTAAGTACAAGACTAACGTGTCTGGGAACATGTAGTCTGAAAGTGGAGTTAGTAATCCTAGCTACAAAGGACAAATACTTGCCAAAATCCTTATGATAAAAACAAAAAAAAAGACATGGTGTAGGGTTGTACTTGTGGGTTGGGTTTTGGGGGGGAAATGTTGCAAGGGCTGAGTGCACTACTGCTGTGTTGAAGGACCCTCTCTGTTCTTCTGAAGGCACTAGTAATAACAAACAGTAAGATCTTGATTTTTAACTCATGGAGGTTACAGGGGCACATGATCTCCAAGGACTATAGCAGAAGCTTCCTAACACTAGGGAACAGATGACAGCAAGTTCTTACTGGCAGGGCACTTATCTCTAGAAACAGGCTGTGGCACTGCCAGGGGTGAGCTGCCCTGAGTGAAAATATAGCCTAGGTTGACTTGCCTCTAATATGCTTTAGAAAATGGGTTTAGGTGTAAGGCACACTTCTGAGAAGATGGTGTTTCAGAATAGGATAGTAGAGATTTGTGCAAGTTTATGTAGCACAGTGTCCTCTGCCTTGAACTTGAACAGCAGTGTGAGAGGAGGAGGTGGAATGAGTGGACTCTACCTCTGCAGCCATCACATGCTCTTATACTATTTTTTGATCTTAAGTAACTGAAAGGCATTTCACATGACTTGAATGCACCTACTGCACTACTTGAGTAGTAGCAGCAGGCACAACACAATGAATATCCATGGGATGCTGTAGGAATCATGTACAACTGTAAAGCAGAATGACTTAGAGCAGCCATCACTCTATGAACTTCATGCAGCAGGTGGTAAATATCCCTATAACTGTGGGTGCTTTATCACTGTAATGCTGATAAAGGGTGCAAAGTCAGTTTCTAATATTGCAAGCTACTTTCCTAATTGCTGTAGGAAAAGTCTGTCAGACAAACTGGCTTGGATTTAGAAAATCTGGGCCTGAGGTAACAGACTGCACAACCCTACTTGTGGCTGAAGGTAGAAGCTGTATTTTACCTAACTCAGATACTATACCATACCAGTCTGTGTTGTTGCTAGGCTCTTTTGTGGAAGGCTGCACTACTAGACTAACTTCAAAGGCAGCTTTTTGTGTTAGATGGGAGAGCAAAAAAATCATGGCACTGTTTTATTATGACTTTTTATCAGACTAGATTTTTGACAACATGTTTTGAAGAAAAAGTCATTGCAGGATGTGTTGACAGTACATCAGACTTAAGATAGGTTTATGTTAACACTTGGAAACTTGTTTCTGAACATTAAGCAAAGCATTACAAATTGTCTATTCTTAAAGGATAAATATTTATTTATAACCTAGATTGTCTCTCTTGAACAAAATAATGCATAATCACTTTATACAGGCAATTCTCTATTCTGGAATAAGGCAGATGTTACATTGTTTTGTTTGGAGGAAAAAAGAAAGTAATCTTCTTCTTATTTGGTGCATGGCATATGTAGGCTTACAGAGCTTACCACTGCAGCTTCCACACAAGGAATGCCAAAGATTCAGATTTGTGAGCTATTGGTTACATGGCTTTACTAGAGTGTACAAGCTATCTCTAGTAGTTCCTACTACAGAAAAAGGCATCTTGTAAAATCAAGCCCAAGTGCTCAAACAGTAGCCCAAAGCAGTTACCACATTAGGGGGGGAAAAAATATAATAATCCATTCCAGTATGATTCTATTGTACAGTAATTACATTTAAATAAATTCTCAGAATGACTTTGGTTAGTAATTGCTGTTGCTGAAACTGGTGTTTGAGGAGGAAGTATAGGTATGGGCCGTGTGTTCATCGAATAATTGGTGCTGATCTGTCGTTTGTTACTGTTGGTCTGAGCTTCACAGTTGCAAAAGGATTTTCCCCACTGTAAAGAAATGCACAAAGTCACTCGAAGGTTTCCTGCAATAAACCCCCAAATTTAAGTCGCACAGTTTCCTCATCCAGGTTGTCTGAAGACAAAGCTACGGCTTTAGACTAAAGGATTCTGTGCAACTTGGTTTAACTTGACTTTTTAAGACAAGCTTCCATACAGAGGCTCACTTTGCAGTGATCTGAAAGTGTGCCCAGTTAGAACTTTTGAAAAACAACTCCCAGTCTTCAAAGATTTCTGGTTTTAACCCTCCAAGATAATTTAAGTCCAGCTGCCTGTCAAACTACTGCAGAAACAGTTTTCTGAGGAGGGCCTGTGCAGTGTGTTTTATCTGATGCCACTCCTGAGAAGAGCACAACCAATTTCAACTGTAACATTTCACCAATGTCTAGAGGAAGTTCCACAGAGTAATTCAGGAAAAGCATCCTTTTTTTGGCCTCACAATCAATACAATTATATGAGCCAATATAAAAATCAACACAGCTCATCAGTGAGCTTGAGAAAACATACCTTAGAAAAGGTGGTTTTACAATGCCATTCATCTCCGGCCTCTGTAAAAGGAAAAGGAGATACACAGATTTACAAACACAGGATCTTGCTATCCTGCTACAGGGAAGAGAGCCTGGCCTTCAGCCAGGCTGTACAATGTTTAGCTATTTAGTATTCATTATTGTGTAGCTCTGTTGAACTGTGGGAAGCTGTGGACAATTCTCAGAATGTCAAAATCAGGTTTAAAAATGGTGTTAGCAGTAGCTGGTGGTTTTGCTTTTTTGTGCAGTATCCACTCCCCCTCCTCTCCAAATTTAAGATCAGTGATCACCAGGTGTCTGGCTGGGCATTTTATAGGTTAAAATAGAAAAGAAATATCAGTGCAAGAGCCATCAACCAGGAGGGAGAGGACAGCAGTACTTGCAGCACAAGTACTATGCCATATTGTTTCTGTAGCACAATTTTTAACCCCCTCGTTGCCACAGCAAAAGGCCAAGCCTAGGCCTGGAGCAAGATGTGCAGTGAACATAGGCTGTGTCTCTCCACCCAACTGTAAAGTCATGAAGCTCGAGGTGGCAGCAGCCTGTATAATGACACAGGCAGCAAAGCTCTGAAGTGAGGGCAGATTTCTGATCAATAATATGTAGAGGTTTTTTTAATGCAACCTAATGTGTTTAGCTACTGTTGATTAACAAAGTACAAGTCTAGGTATCTCCTGTGGCTTTTGTGAGTGGTGGTGATCCAGGAAAGACAAAACAGCTGCTGGCACCTACATCTGTAATATGCATTGTTTGCATGTGAGTGCTGCACAAGGAGGAATAGTTTCACCTAGCTTTGCTCGTGTTTCATTGTAGGAAAACTGCCACATCTAAGTGCACGGTCCGAAAAGGCTGGTTTAGGCAGCTGCAGTTTGCACTGTGCTGCTGTGATGGGGTGCACCTCGTCCTTGTGAAGTTGAGGCGCCCAAAAGGTGGCAGTGTGGCACTCTCGGTGCCGCTGCAGCAGCAGTGTTTCAGGTAAGATGTAAATCTTGCACAGTATTGCCCTTCCCAGGCCTGCTTGTGTTATGGGGAGGCAGAAATCTGCAGGCACCTTTGGTGTAGCAGCTTGAGCTGTAGTCAAGATTCAGCTCTTATGGCCATTTTCTTTTCAAGGCTTAAAGCTCCATTACTGAACAAAGGCCTGCAAGCCTTTCCTTTTCAGGTACCAGTAATGCCTGGCTACCACAGTCACAATACCATGAGGCAGGTGCAGAACTCTCTATTTGTTGGAGACCTAATTCAGCAGGGTTCTTCAGCTTGTGCTTGACTTGCGATTCCAATGAAACTGCTCATGTACATCAGTCATAAATAGAATTAGACCCAGGAATGAGGCCTGATTAGCCCTTAAAATTAATTAGAATGAAAGAATGCCTGTATTACATACTGCTACTTACTGAACACCACCCCTCAAAGCTCCATCAACTACTAAGGATTTATTAGGTGATATTGTTCTGCAGAACACGGCATGAACAAATTAACTTGCAAGAACCATTTCCTCATCTTTCCTGCCTGAAACCCTGAGCTATTTTTAACTCTATTCTGAAACAAAAATAAGATGCCTCAATGAATCAGTTCCTGCTTCTGCATAAAAGACCATGTAAGGACACTGGCTTATGTGTATGAAAATTCTGTATGGGAATACAAACCAGCCTGGTACAATGTGCCCTTATGGTGGTGTGGGGGTTGGTTACTTGCATGGAAGTGGGAAAGAAAAGGAAGCTCTGCAACTTTCCAAAAGAGTGGAAGTAAACAGTGACTTCAGAAAGAAAACACCGGGGTGCAAGTACAGCAACTCTCTACAGTTCTCTTCCTTACTTTGTATGGTAACAGGTAAGAACCATGGGGCCACATGGGGCTATGAGTTATTTGGTACCATGGGGTACCTAAACAAGTGTAGTACTTTTCCAGAAGTCTTCAGTTTTTGCTTTCACTGTGGACATTTAGAATCTCAGAAAAGATGTCTTTGTTTTCCACTCCAAAGAGACCCTTAAGACCATTCTGACTAAAGAGAACACACTGTTCTTACTGGAACTCTGCCCTAGTCTGTCAACAGAATCATCTCCCATTCCTCTTGGTTTTTCAGTTCCACAAGAGTGTGAGTCCTCAAGCTTTAAGTTTACTCCCCAAACATCTGAACTAGTGCCACAGAACAAACAAAACAGCCTTTAAGGTTACTATCATTGAGAACTGACTGAGGACAGTTCACCACACTAAAGGCAGCAGCACGGTACAGTGATGCCAAGACAATCATTTTTATCGACAGTAAGTCACCTTTCAGTTGTCTCAGGGCAAAGCACTCACTCTGCTGCTTGCTTGGCAGCTTCTACAGTCTGATCCATCTTTTAACTATGGTGAACATAATTACATCTGAAGGACAGGTTGATCCCATAGGTCTCAACAGCCATAAAGCCACAGATGAATGAACCAATGTACATAGAATAGAATTACACAGAATAAACCAGGTTGGAAGAGACCTTCAAGATCATTGTGTCCAACCCACCAACCAATCCAACCCACCTAAACAACTAACCCATTGTACCAAGCACCCATCAAGTCTCTTGGATCATTGCTTTTTTATCCAAACAGGAGAACTACAAATGTGTCAAAGCACAAATGCTTGTCCTCATCATCATTTCAGAAGTTCTCAGGTAATGGATTGCAAAGTGACTGGACAGCAAGACTTGGGCCTTATTTTTTGATACCCACTTCAGGCAGTGGAAAAGCTTTATTCCTCAAACACTGTCCTAGAGAAAGAACATTGCTGCACAAATCACATCTGTCAGAAGGACAACTCAAAATTTGTTTATATGTTATCTATAAAATATGTTGGTCATACCCTTAAATAATAAAATAGGAAATTTTTAGCTACTGGCAGCCAACTCTAGGATTCCTGACTTCTGAGGAGCTTGCTGTGGTACCTACCAATGGAACTTTGCATCTTACTCTAGGTACAGGCTCTCCGTTTTAGAGTGACAACCTTATTTTTATACCCATCTAAAAATCACAGGAAGTTTTTTGCGAGCAAAGTGTGATCTCTGCTTCTAGAGGCTTTTTGAAGAAGGTCTCAGAAATATTTAGCACCAGTAAATACACATCAGCAAAATACATAATTGCTAGTAATTGATTAATTTGATTAGCCTTCATTTTGAATCAGTCTGACTGCTACTTGATAGCAGAAATAGTGGATCTGTATAGGATTATCTGTTCATAAAAATGTATTTCTTGTGGATTTGCTGAATACAGCTGTTAGTACACACATCCCTCAAGCAACATCCACAAAGCCAACACTAACTTCCACGGGGTTGTGTAAAGCATTCCTGAAAACACAGTTTAAGCTGCTTTAAATCCCCTGTGCCCTACAGCTCTAAACTCGCTGAAGGTGATAGATTTGTTCTACCTTCTGTGAGAACTCCTTTTCATGTGTAACAGATTCCATTCCTGAGAAGTTTGCTATGCAGAGTAGCCCTCCTAGTACTTAGATGCGCCCCTGAATAATTCTTCTCCCTTCTTATCACTGCAGATGGGTTGAAATACCCAAACCCCACAATACTCCTGAAGACAGTTGCACTGAAGGGCTGCTGAAGCACAAGTAACTAAGGATATTCTGGGGCCTCAGTGAAGAGCTCAGCTAAGTAGGTCATGGAAAAAAAGCAGGGCAGAACATTTGGGTTCCTGGTATTGATTACTTACCGGGCCTGCATTTTCTGCTCTGTCGGTTGGTGTTCTGACGGTACCTTTGGGAGACTCCATTCTCTTGTCTGTTTGCACAGACCCCAGATAGTCTGGTGGTGGGAGGACAACATCACCTTTGTCCACGAGATTTACAGAACTGATACTTCGGATTGGTGCAGGGCTGCAAGACAGAAGCCAGCAGATAACATGTTCAGTTCCTATAGCAGAGCTCTCACTTATCTTTAGCTCCGGGAAAGCACCAAAGTGCATGAGCTGGATGCTAGCACAGGTGCACAGTCCCACTGGATTGGTGTCAGTGGGAATCTTAAGGTGAAGCTAGTTCTGGGGTCTTTGTCTAACCATTCACATGTTCTAATTTAATCAAAGCATTGTACTACAGATTGCTGGAAAGATTTACTGTACACATTATTGAATAACAAAGCATAGGAGCAGAGAAATACCATTGCCAGGAATGTTAGAGAAGATGGGGCATTGCCATGAGTCCCACCCCAACATTACCTTGGTGCTGGGACAAATGCTTTTTCTTCTGCTGATTCTTCTAGTGGTCTAGTATATGATGATGGGAACCATCCTTTTCTGTAAGGGGAAAGTTTTTTCAGTTTTGCATCATATAAAATTGGAGAGATCTTTTGGAAAGACAACAGTGGACAGAACAGTGGATGGAAGGAACTGACAGGACTTAACTGCTAAAGATCCAGTTTCTTACGATAGTGTACAAAACCTCCCTCAAATAAGTGTGGTGATTGACCTTACAGAAAGGCTCCAAGTCCCCAGCCAGCAACAAAGGGGGAAATAATTTCCTAAGGTCTCACAAAATCTGATGAGACACATTTTTCCTTCATGTTCACATTGGGCAATCTATTGATTATCTTACACTTTAGTTGAGTCGTGTTCCCCATACAGCCAGCCGTCCTTTTCTTCAGCTACAAGAAGCGTGATGATATCTCCCTGTGCAAAGCTGAGCAACGTCTTGTTACTTCCAGCAGTATGTGGGAAGATTGTCTTTACTTTTTGCCTTTTCATTATGTTTAGTCCTGTGGCAACAGAAGTTGAGCGTGATAGGCTGGCATCATCCGAATTCTCTGCCAGAAAAGGAAAAATCAAGCAAAAAAAGGAAAAATTAGCCACACACTAATAAAATTCATTATGATTACTAGTCTGACAAGATAAAAAACAAAAGGAATGTTCAAGTGCAAATCAAGTTCTGAGAGTTTGTACTGCTTTGGTCTCTACTTAAGACACCTCTCAATTGTCTGCCAATGTTTCTTACCACCACAAAGTTCTTAGTAGCACGTGCAACTATATATGAACATCACCCCACCACGACAAAGCTGAACCAACAGGCACAGAATGTTATTATCTAAGTCTTTTACTTGCTGCTACTTCATGCTCTTTTATGTCATGAAAAATGCTAAACATTCACAGCCATAGAACACTGGGAAAATTGCTCATTAAAAATAAGTATCACAGTATAACTAAGGTTGGAAGAGACCTCGAGGATCATCGAGTCCAACCTATCACCACAGACCTCATGACTAGACCATGGCACCAAGTGCTACATCCAATCCCCTCTTGAACACCTCCAGGGACGGTGACTCCACCACCTCCCTGGGCAGCACATTCCAATGACGAATGACTCACTTGGTGAAGAACTTTCTCCTCACCTCGAGTCTAAACCTCCCCTGACACAGCTTGAGACTGTGTCCCCTTGTTCTGGTGCTGGTTGCCTGGGAGAAGAGACCAGCCCCTTCCTGGCTACAACCACCTTTCAGGTAGTTGTAGAGAAAATTGCTTATTAAAAATAAGTAATTGTGTATGAAGTCCCTGATGTCATTTTCAGACGTGCCTAGCCCTCAACTGCAGCTGAGACAATGGGAGTTGCAGATACTTGGTGCTTTGCAGACTCCAGATATTTAGCAGAACACAGCTCAAAGGACATCTCAGAATTGTGTGCTATTTGGCCAACACAATATATTGTAAGCACATGTTAAAGGAAGAAGTGCTGGAACTGCTATTGTCACACTGAAAGGTTCTGCATTGCTTAGGTTGCGATCTAGACTTACTTCTTTCTCTTCCTTCCCTGTAACAGATCATGTGAAGAAAATCAATACATTAGAAACTGAGGAAACAAATCTTACCAGGATTTTACATTTTAGGAAAGAAACACAAGTCTGTGCTCCTTTTGTCCCATGTGCACATTCTTCCCTAACTGCTACAGGTCCTTAAAGCAAATCAAAGGCAGACTGTAGGAGCAGTTTGTTTGTTTATATTCACTGAAATAATCACTCAGCTCCATCTTGTTCAACATTACAGAATGTATTCCAGTCAGACTGGAAGTGGTAAGAGCAGTTAAGCTGGGTTAATCAGCCAGAGTGTGATTAAAATAGAATCTACCCATCCTGACCTGTATTTTACTGCAAATGGTTCTTGTCTTGTAACACATTTCCCCTGTTTGGTGATGTACATAAATACATCATGAAGACCATTTTCTACTCCTCTGTGCACCCTGGGATTCACATCATCCCAGCAGCCAAGAAGCCCTGATGTAATTTCAAACACTTAGCTAGTTTGCAGCAAAGTGACACTCACCTGCTGAATTGCTGAGTTTTTCAGAAGATGTCTTGGGAGCTGGTGTGGGATTGTTAAACATATCAACGAGTGGACTGGTGTAGGCCCTGCCAGCAGGAGCGGGAGGCACCTTGGATGCATTTTCATGATGAGGATAAAAATCACTTCCAAACTAGAGTCAAAGAAACAACAGAATCACAACACTGAGGAGACAGTCCCAACTTATTTGCAATATTACATTCCAGAAAGCCATGATGACACATTCCCAAATGATACATATTTAGAGCTGTCAGTCCCCATGTTCCCTTGGAACTGCTGATAAAATATTTCTAAGAGGCTTCTGTCCCTTGACAGACATTTGTCAGTGGGAATGCTGTGCCTTTTTTCCCCCCCCCACATAGCACAGTGACACCTAGATAATCTCCAGATGGCTTTTTTTTTTAGATCTTCAACAGCTAGTGGTGACACACACAAACAGGTAGAATTTAGAATCTAACCTGTACTCTAATGAGAACTAAAGAAAGAAACTAGGAAATGTTAGGAACAAGTTCTTTACCATGGAGGTAGTGGAACACTGGAACAGGTCGCCCAGGGAGGTGGTTGGGGACCCATCCCTTGAGATACTCAAGGTGAGGCTCAACAGGGCTCTGGGACACCTGATCTAGTTGAGGATGCCCCTGCTGACTGCAGAGGAGGTTGGACTAGATGAACTTTGGAGGTCCCTTCCAACCCAGACCACTCTATGATTTTGTTTAAGTTTGTGTTGAACTACTGAGGGTGTAATTACTAGCACTTAGAGATAAGAATGTAGGAAATGGAATGGTTAGAACAGAAGTAGCCCTGAGGATGGGCTCTGCAGAAAAAGTCCTAGACACCCACCTGAAAAGTGAGCCCTGGGGTATGTGCTTCTGCCTGCTATACTGAGTACTTTTCCAGGAGCAGAGCTTCAGCTTGATGGGTTTGCTTTCATACTGAACCCCAGTACAGCCCAGCTGAGATGCACCACAGACATGACTGCACATGCTTAGATACCATAGAAGCTAGTGAAGACAGTACACCCAGTTATGAGACAGAACCTTTACCCAAAGAACAACATACCAGGGTATTTCTCTCTATCATTGGTGAAGGCTGTGGAGTTCCTGATACTGGAGTGGAACCAGGTGTCCTTATCTCGTCTATCATCATTCTGACTTTTTCAGGCACTTTGGTGGCATCGCTACAGATTTCCTGCCACCCAGGCAGCTTGGCTTTTAGGAAGTCTGCACACTGCATCCAAAGTGTAAAAAACACTTGTCAAAGACATGCTTTTACATACAATTGCACAGACCTGTTTGCTTATCTTTTTTACACCAAAATGATAACACTGCAAAATGGAAGGCTTTCAAAAATGCTTGTAAAGCAACACCTCTTTGAAACAAACCAGGTGGTGTAGAAAGAAACTGGCCTTTGTCAGAGGAATACCTGATCAGTCCATACATATTTTCACTCAATATATGATTTTGAAAAATTCACAATAACCCTTTATTGTTGCTACAACACATTGAAGAGAACATTGTGCTGTAAACATATTCTGTGCACTGAAGACAGCACTTGTCTGGCACTACAGTGCTCCTAAGTGCCATCTTAGCTACTAACAGCACCCTGATCTCCCACAGGATTAGATTTCAGGAGTTTCATTTGTTTGAATTCATGTCACTGACCTGAACATGATAGAAGTGCATGTGCTGGGTAAAGTTGCAGTGCTTGTCAACCAGAAAACAGAATCTTCTTTTCTCTTCAAGGAGGGCTTCTCTGCAGCCTTCTGCAATAAATCTCTGGATGTCACTCTGCCGAGAGGTCACAGTTTCCAAATACTAAGAAGGAAAAAACCCCACAAAACCCCAGCATAAATCACATGGAGTCTCTGGGTTTTATTTGATACTACATGCAATTACTGAGGAAAGGTGGGGTGGGATAGGGTGGCTCTGCTTCCAAGTCTCAATCTTTTTGTGCAAGCACCCAACTTCCCTCATATCTCACCAGGTAAAGGTGTATTCTCATGACAGGCAATCTGTAATCTACTTGGGTGTGTGTATGTGTGTGAAGAAAAAGGAGCTAGTGCTATTTACATTTATTGTTCCTCATTACAAACAAAGCTTTCTTTGAAAAGAAAATTAAAATGGAAGAGTATGGAGAAAAAGTCCCGATAAGCTATCATGAAATTAAAGCATTGTGCAAAGAAAAATAGGACTAGCAAGGGTTTACTGAGAGATACATAACAACCAGAATGTGACTTGCTGTTTAAAACAGTCCCTCCTCATTGCCTTGCCGTTCCTGACTTCGCCTCAAGATGGCAATGCTGGTTTAAGATCAGGAGGAAAGGGAGTAACTGAGTTGGCATTTACCCACCTAGGGAAATTAATTTGTAACAAATTACTAATGGCTTTGCATAGCACAGCTGACTTCCTCTGTAAACCTCTGCCTAAAGGTGTAGTTACAGCAGTATTGACCAAAAAAATAACCAACCAGGTAGTGGTCAGAGGATGAACCTAGCAACTGAAGCAGAAGTCTCTCAGTATGTGCAGCAGAGCAGTCCAGAGCTCAGTTTCAATCGGAGTTCCATTAACATAAACCAACCGTGAGGAATCAAAACCCCATGTCCTTCAAAACCCTGGGGTTGAAGTGTTGCCAGACAACTTCCAGAGGAGTTATGTGCATTAACTACTGACACTGCATACACAAAAATTGTGGTAAGCTTCAGAAGGCAAGATTCAAAAAAGAGGGACTCAAACATGACCTGTAATAGCTCAACATCTTCTGTTGACCAGTTGTTACAGAGGGAAAGAAGAGACAAACCAGACCATGCCCTGACCTCCATCTCTTTGTGCTCGTATTTCATTACGTTGCGTGCTCCTTGGCTTTTCCTTCGGATTTTTTTCAGCTCAGCCTGTGACTTCTCCAAAGAATCCAATTTGCTTCTGTGTTCAGTTTGGTACCTCTTCAAAGTTGCCTGTAATCAAAGCATTTAAAACATCTCATCGTGCACTCAGCCGTGTAATTGGGTGACTAAAAAGCATTACCACTGCCTGTGAGATGCCTCTAGTACACACCAAACGAGTTGGGCAGTTGCCTTTCTCAACTTAAGCTAAAAAATGTCACTGGTTCTCTTTTTAACTCAAAATAAGCATAAAAGCTTCTGCCATGGTTTTGTATCTAAAGCTCAGCTCTAACATATTGATTAGCTGTTAGGGAACAATTTCTGAAGTATAATTTCATCCAGTTCTGGGCCCCCCCAGTTCAAGAGGGACAGGGATCTGCTGGAGAGGGTCCAACAGAGGGCTGCAAGGATTATGAAGGGACTGAAGCCTGCCTTATGAGGAAAAGCTGAGAGCCCTGGGGCTGTTTAGTCTGGAGAGGAGAAGACTGAGAGGGGATCTAGTAAATCTATAAAAATATCTGAGGGCTGGGTGTCAGGAAGCAAAGGACAACCTCTTCTCACTTGCACCCTGTGATAGGACAAGGAGTAATGGATGTAAAACTACAGCACAGGAAGTTCCACCTCAACATAAGGAGGAACTATTTACTATAAGGGTCGTGGAGCACTGGAACAAGCTCCTCAGAGAGGTTGTGTAATCTCCTTCTCTGGAGACTTTCAAGACCCATCTGGATGCGTTCCTATGGCCCTGCTCTGGAAGCGGGGGGGGCTGGACTTGATCTCCAGTGGCCCCTTCCCACCCCTAACATCCTGTGATCTGACTAGAAATAGATAAATGAAGTGTGACTTTTAGAACTGAATGTACTTACAGTCATGTATTTCACATCCAGGTCTGTTTTCTTCTCCAGCTCAGATATAATTTCTTTATGAAATTTTTTGAACTGTGAAAGCAGACGAAAGAAAAGTTATTAAAAATTGGCAAAAGCAATTTCTAACTTCAGAAGTAAGTTTTTAAGTTAAAAAATATTCACTTACACTCTCCTCTAGACTGTCATTAAGTTTCTTGTGTGTTCTTGAGATTTCTATGAGAACTTGGCCTGTTGATAAACACATTTCATAGAGTCCTGAAGTTAGTTACCACAGAACAGTGACAAAATACATTTATCTAATATGTTTATTAACTGGAATGTGTTTAAGAGGGGTAGGAAGTTTCTTGCTGTTGCTTATCACAGCAGTTTAAACAAATAGCTAGATCTGGCCATAAACAAACCAAGAGGATCCTAAGCAACAGAAGAATAATTAATGATACATTAATATGCAAGAAGGACATGGAGTGCCAGACAAAATAAATACTCTTTTCTCACCAGAAAACTCATCTTGATTTCGTAACAGCCTCTTGCCAAGCCAAGGAATAGCACAGGAGTACTGAAGGTAGTTGTCACTATCCAAATAGCTGCTATCTAATGTTTATTAGCTAGCTGCACATTCAGAGTTAACAAAGTAACCTCTCACATTCACTCCCAGCACACCTGCTAAAACAATTCTGATGGCTGTGCTGGTGAGTTTCCCAGGCTGCTTTATCAGCGACTACAGCCCCACTGGAGGGCATTCACCAACAGCCCAAAAGCAGCAGATTTCTGCATCTCTCCACAGAGTCTGTTACTGCTCTGCTGTCTTCCAGCACAGAGTTACACAGCTTACTCTTAACCGTGAGCACTTAAAAAGCTGGACTGTTTCATTTGGTTTTAGGAGGAATAACACTTCAGTCCTCAGGGTGTGGTTCTGTGTGCAAACCAATGTAAACTGCCAGCTGTGGTCCTGCCCTGTATGCAGGCAGCCACACCACTCTGCTCTGGGTACAGATGGCCACATCATCCCTGCTCCCTTTCCTCCCTGGCACTGACACACAGGGTGTCAGCCAGTCTTGTCTGGGAGATTGCAACATACTACTGGGAAGAGTAGTTGAAATGTCCTGAAGTGCCCAAATGAGATCTGTAGACAGTTACCAGGTCTCAGCCAGCAGCCTTTACAAAATCATGGAAGTGCTGGGGCCATGATCAGATTCCCCAAGTATGTTGCATCTGCAAGTCCTGCCTAGGGTTATGTTTTACTGTCATTCCATCTCCATGGCAGGAAGAGAAGGTTCAATTCCACAGCTGGCTCAATGGCATGCCTCCTCCAGTCACCTACTCCTCCATCAGCCTTGCAGTCATCCCACCATAAAGTATTTGCCACACAGGTGCTTGCAGTAGTATAGCTGCAGTAGTGCTGTCCCAGTGTACAGGTGGGACATCCAGCTCTGTGCTGCTGATCACCAGCCACTGGCAGAGTCACTGCCTTGGACTGCTCTGTGTGTCCCCTCCTGCCATTTATCATCTTCCACCATTCCATTCCCTTTTCTGGGATGCATTAACTGTTTTGTTTCTTCTGAGTCCTCCTGGCGAGCCTAGAGTGTGGCATGCTTATTTTCTTTTTCAATGATGATTATAGAAAGACAACTAGGAGAAGTGAAAGGTGCTACAGGAATTAGTTGCTTGTATGCAATAGAAAACCAAATATAATCTAGTTACATAAACACTCGAAGTAACGGACATGAGTAAGCCACCTTGTTATTTTAAGGCTGTAGAAGTGAAGGCACTTCAGTCCATACTGTTTCTCTGTTTCTCTTTCACCAAACTCAACTGAGACATTTTAGACTGTGGTGGGCTTTTAAAATGAGAAGAGTTTTATAAACACTTGTCTGCAGCTCAAAGAAAACCAACCCCAAACCCAACAGTGTTAACCGAAACCAGGGCGAAAAAATAATCAGGAAGTAAAAGAAAAGTCACAGACTTTGGCTTTAAATATGCAGATTAGGAAGTGATTTGGGAAGTTACAGAATTTCAGGGCAAGTGTTGAAATGTCCTTCAAAAAAACTGCCCTTCTAGGCTTTTTTCTTTTAAAAATGGACTTATTCTGCCTCTTTGTATAAAGTACGTTGTGAGAATCCGCTGCCAAAGCTGCACACTTAGCTAAGACTTGGCAACACTGAGGCAGCCAGCCCAGGGCTCCAAGTACTGACAGCCATCCAACAAGGTCGGGTATTGACTCAGCTCTTGCAGGGCTCTCCC
The DNA here is from genome assembly GCF_026170545.1 of Melanerpes formicivorus. Classification (NCBI taxonomy): domain Eukaryota; kingdom Metazoa; phylum Chordata; class Aves; order Piciformes; family Picidae; genus Melanerpes; species Melanerpes formicivorus. The sequence continues at coordinate 7,363,368 of NW_027142366.1, read as the reverse complement.
ACACTCCCTTCCCCTGGCCTGCCCTGCCACCGCAGTGCAAAAGCTCCATGAAACAGCCCATTCACCTGGTGAGGCAAGAATGGAAACCCTGACGCTGGGAGCTTGTTATTTCTGTCTCACACAGCAGCCTTCAAGGCTTTTGGCTTTGAAAGCTTGGGTAGAAACAGGGTTGTTGTTCCCCATCTTTATTACAAATAATACTGCCAAAACATGTCCTGAAATGAAGAGAACTTTAAAACCTGTGCTTCCTTCTAAATGGTTTGTGCTGGATTATTTTATGAGTTTATTTTAGGGTGTTCTAGAACACTTTTCAACAGTATTTTTAGGTATCAGTGACTAGCCCTAATTGTTTTTTCCTTTTCTCTGCACCAAATGCTCCCTGTATGCCATGCACCAGGCAAAAGCTATTTCATGCTGCAGCCTCCTTACTGCCACTGGTAATCTACAGACACTGTAGGTACTGGCTCACCCATTTAATTTCCTCTTTCAGGTGTTGAATCAACATTTTGAAAAGAACCCATAGCAAGCACACTCTGCCTTATTAAGATTTAAATTAGAATAGAATAGAATAGAATAGAATAGACCAGACCAGGTTGGAAGAGACCTTCAAGATCATTGTGTCAAATTATAGGTCAGATTCTGCACTTTGATTATACAGAGAATGTTTTTACAGTGAACATACCCCATGGGGTTTCATTGCCAGTTCAAGATAATGGGTTAAGTCACACTTTGATACAGTAAGACTTGTGCAAGTTTTTGTACAAGACTAATTCAGAAAAGGCAAACCAACCACTGCCCTATGTGTAGCAGTGACCAAGTGGAATGGAAATTGAACAACTTCTCTATAATAGGTTGATTTTAATTACAGCCCTAATAAAGACAGTAGGTTACTCTGGATTAATAACAACAGACCCTAAGGATAGGTTCTAATGTTCAGTAATTATCTTGTAGAAAGGTGCAGAGAACTACTGAAGGTGAAGACAGACATGTGCTTCTCATACAAGCTAAAATATTTTGCTGTGTATTAAAGCTGCTCATGATCAGGTTTTGTGTATGACAGCTCATAATACACAATAACCAAGTATTAGCCTTGTCATCATTTTCTGGCAAACCCCAAACCTATCAAACATAACAACATGACCAGGGTGCATGATAACAGACCACTGAAGGCCCATTTGTGGCAGACATACTGTAAACTTGAACCAGTTTTAGGCATCACATTATGCAATTAATAAACCAAAGCCACTGGTCTTGATAAACATCAAGAGGCTTAACAGATGTCAAAATACTTGGCTTTCAAAGATATTTTTTTCTGCTTTCCATTCCCCCACACCTTGAATGTGAACTCTTTGTGACTAAAAAGCACATTTGCTTTACAGAACAAAAGCCTAATTGTAAATGTTTATAGATGCTCTGTTATTTTGATACTACCTTTTCAGTGCACTACAGGGTAGAGAAGAAATTATCTGTTTTGGGGGGGAACATCTCAAATACCTTGAGTAACTTAAACCAAACATTTCTCCTGCACAGCTCTTGAAACCAGGCTGCATAATACAGCTGTAATCTGACATATGGCCCATAGACAGTAATGCCAAGTTCCATGGTAAAGGTACTTTAGTTCCAAACAGGTTCACTGCACAGATAGGAAGATCTCTTGAGCTGAAACTTTCAGGATTTGTGGAATATTTTTAGGCTTCACCAAGGCTGTTGGTTGCATGAATATTTTCTCCTGAGAAAATAAGACAGACTAGAATTCCGTGCATGCTGTTGGTTTTGTTAACCAACACCAAACCCAAAAGAATTCATTACCCCAAAATGTGTAACAGTTATTTCTCCACACACAGCACCCCATGAGCAAGAAGACATCCTTAAATGAATGTCTACACAGCAGAAAGCAATTTGTAACACAAATACTGATTTTAAGGCCAGAATGCAGGACTTCTGCAGCAGTTACACTTCAACCTCACTGTTTGCACTGGGTGGCTGTACTGGTTATTGATCTTTTTAGCTTATGTTGACTGCTCTTACTTATGGAAGACTAGAAGAATTAGTTAAAATTAGAAATAAAGATTGAAATTAGAATCAGTTAAAAAAAATGATTCTATCACCTTTCTTGAAATGTATTTCAATTATGCTTTGTTTAGAGGACATCACTTAGGAAAAAATTCAAGTCTCTTAACAGAGGCAGTTTCTTAGATGACTAGAAACAGACAAGGTGCTCAATTGTATCACTCTTATCTCCCACTGCCCTACTATGCATTCAAAGCAGGTCTAGTAACTTCACTTCATAGAGAGGAAACTACATAATTATTTACATAAAGCAAGAGAATGAAAGGCTGAGTCAAGCTACTCATGGAGACAATACAGTTCAAGTGTATTATTAGATGGCATTTCTGTCAAGATGCCATTTCTCCCAAACTACCCTTTTGCCCAGGAGAAAGGCATTCATGACAAGGGGAAGTCAAAACCAAAGTCTTTTGAAGCCAGTAGTGCCTGAAAAGCAGTAAAATAGAAAATTTCAAAGGAATACAGGATGACAAATAAATGATTCGACAAAACATCTGTTAAGCCTCAAGTGTGTTAAATTCATCATTCTGTCCTAGGAAGGATTTATTGCAGAGTGATTTAATTGTGCAACAAGTGCTTTAAAGAAAGCAAAAGGCCTTAAATGGAATTTAATGTGAAAGAATAAAACCATGAAGAAGAACAAAGGAATGTAAAACTTCCCAAGCTCTAGCTGCACTTTGCTCCTAATGCAATTTGTGCAGAATGCTTGAAACCCCCCTCACAATCTGCAGAATTAACACTAATGTGCACATAAATCAATAGGACTAGGTCACGTCTGCCTTTCCTTGCTGCATGAGCGAACGCGAAATAGGAAGCAAGGAGTAAATCTCTCTGTAGTTCATTTTATAAAATGGCACTGACATATGACCATTCAATGCCATTTTATGAAGGTGACTGCAGAAGGTGAAGGAGAAGAACAAAGGAAAAAACAGAATTAAATCTACAGCAGAGAAAAGGGGAAGAGATTTCAGAGCATAGTAAAGTATTTTAGTTCCACCATACACGCTCGAGGTACTGCTCTGAAGCAACACCTCCAAACAGATAGTCCTGTTTGGCTGGAACAACAAATAAACTCTGTACATAAGCCAAAAATAGATGTAAAGAGAGCTTCACATTCTAAATGGCATTTTCAGATCCATTTAAATTACGCAGAGTTCTCACTAAGGCTGTGAACAACAGATACGTTTCTGCAGTATAACAAACAAGTGAATTAATGTAAACCAGATTAAACGTGGGGTAAAGAAAACAGGAAAACCTCTGGCAGCACAGGGGCTGATATCTATGTGTCCATTATACTCAGAAAGTAAAATCCCAGAGTGACACTGATTATGAACTACTAAACATTATTGGACATACAAAAATCCAATTTAAAGTACTATATATACAGGTAAAGATATAAAAGTGTAGTCCTGTTAGCAGCATATGCTGGCAGTTGTTTACAGTAGGCTCCCACACAAAACAGACTGCAGCAATTATTCCTTTAGCATACAAATAGTCTCATGTAAACATTTTACATGGAGTCGTTTTCAAGGCATCGTTTCTCATCTAAAGTTAGCTCAGCATATTTCAAGTAATGAGCTGAAACTGATTGAAGGCTCTAAGAAGTTGCAATTTCTCCATAGCTCAGTTTTATCACTATTTTTCCACAGCTTCCATTACTTCTATTTCAAATCTTAAGACATCTTACAGTCCTGTTGATAAAGAAATTTCCAAATCCCTAAGACCCTGGGAGATGCTTTATTTGCTTTATTTTCATCTGTATGCAGATCCACAGCACATCCATACAAATACCTGTATCTCACTGACAGCCTGTTTCCTCTGTGCCAAATAGCATTGGGGGGGGGAAAAATCATAGTATCATTCAGGGTTGGAAGGGACCACAAGGATCATCTAGTTCCAACCCCCCTGCCATGGGCAGGGACACCCCACACTAGATCAGGCTGGCCAGAGCCTCATCCAGCCTGGTCTTAAACACCTCCAGGGACGGGTCCTCCACCACCTCCCTGGACAACCAAAAGAACAGAAAGGTGGCTTGTAGCAGGCTGCTACTGCTACTTTTCTTGGTTATCTTCTCTCTGAGCAAGCTTCCTTGACCCAATCAGGAGCATACAGTCAACTGGATAAATTGGACTGGTGGTGAGAGCTCACATGGCCACCATCTCCTCAAGGAGATGTCGTGGAACTGGCTGGCAAAATGCATTCAGGACCAGTTAGAAGATGATAGCTGAGCTTTTAACCAAAATGAAACCCAAAAAGCCTAACCATCAATTTGCAGCAGCTTAGCTGTACATTATTTGGAGTCAAATCTGCTGGAACATGTACTTAGCAGTGCTCTTCAACGCTTCTCCTGCCGTCACATTACACACTGCTCTCTGCATGAGGAATACAAAGAGCCCTGCTATTCAAAAACCCTTTTCCCCTTTCATACCTAGACAAACAGTGAAGAGAGAGAGCACACTTTACTTTTTCTGTAGCAGCCTAGCATCTCTTATTTATCATACCATTTTGTCTTGCAGCTCAGGATTAATCTTTTCCACATCCTAAACCTTTGTTGATGATCATATTAAAAAAAAAATAATAGCAAGGCTGCATAATGAAGCACTTGGCCAGCACATAAGGCAGAAATAAAATGTCTTGAATATTATGATTTTTCTTTAAATCTTGTAATATCTTGTAACACCCCAGGGATCAGTGCTGGGCCCCATCCTCTTTAACATCTACATTGATGATCTGGATGAGGGGGTCGAGTCAGTCATCAGCAAGTTTGCAGATGACACCAAGTTAGGAGCAGATGTTGGCCAGTTAGAGGGTAGGAGGGCTCTGCAGAGGGACCTCGACAGACTGGACAGATGGGCGGAGTCCAATGGGATGTCACTCAGCAAGTCCAAGTGCCGAGTGCTGCACTTTGGCTATGGCAATCCCATGCAGAGCTACAGGCTGGGGTTGGAGTGGCTGGAGAGCTCCCAGACAGAGAGGGACCTGGGGGTGCTGATCAACAGCCGCCTGAATATGAGCCAGCAGTGTGCCCAGGTGGCCAAGAGGGCCAATGGCATCCTGGCCTGCATTAGGAATAGTGTGGCCAGCAGGAGCAGGGAAGTCATTGTGCCCCTGTACTCTGCTTTGGTTAGGCCGCACCTTGAGTCCTGTGTCCAGTTCTGGGCCCCTCAGTTTAAGAAGGACATCGAAACACTTGAGCATGTCCAGAGAAGAGCAACAAGGCTGGGGAGAGGCCTTGAACACAAGCCCTATGAGGAGAGGCTGAGGGAGCTGGGATTGTTTAGCCTGGAAAAGAGGAGGCTCAGGGTGACCTCATTGCCCTCTACAACTACCTGAAAGGTGGTTGTAGCCAGGAAGGGGTTGGTCTCTTCTCCCAGGCAACCAGCACCAGAACAAGGGGACACAGTCTCAAGCTGCACCAGGGGAGGTTTAGACTCGAGGTGAGGAGAAAGTTCTTCACCGAGTGAGTCATTCGTCATTGGAATGCGCTGCCCAGGGAGGTGGTGGAGTCACTGTCCCTGGAGGCGTTCAAGAGGAGATTGGACGTGGCACTTGGTGCCATGCTCTAGTCATGGGGTCTGTGTTGATAGGTTGGACTCTATGATCCTCGAGGTAATTTCCAACCTTAGTTATACTGTGATACTGTGATATCTAAGTATCAAAAGACACAAAGAACTCATCTCTTTACCCCTCAGCAAGTCTATGACTGTTGAGGAAAGAGCCATACTCGGTTAATCCCAAGGATCAACCTGCTTTTTAAATGTACTTTACTTAGACTAAAATTACTGCCAAATTCTTTCAGCTTGACACAAGTGATGTTTAAAAAAGTACTACAGAATTCATACCGTGCTATAAAGTGGCAAGGAGCTGTTCATAAATTAGCTGTTCCTACGTAAGACTCTACAAGAGTGAATACTGAAGAGATGCTCAAGGTCATTACAATTTCCAGTTAGCCTGAGTTTGCCCATGGTGTCATGCTCCTCCTTTACAGTTTTAAACCGAATAAAATATATTAGGTTACATTCTATTTTGAAGAGGAATGTGACTTCATTGCAGCTTTAGCACAGTTCAGTCTGCTACTTCAACTCCCCTTTCTCTCCTGAGCTGTTTTGATCTCTTAGTCAAAAAAAAATTCATATTAGATTTTTTTCTTTTTAAACCTACTGTATCATGGCCAGATGTTAACCAGCATGAAATATTCATCTTGTTTCAGGTTATTGGGAAGCACAGTAGCTAAATTTTGATGTTAAAAAAGGAAAAGCATATGCCACATAAATTAGGCATGAAAAATGGCAAACTTGTTTTTCCACCTGTTACTCCATTACCAACATACGTGAAGACTGCTGCAGGCATTTATACTTTTACCCAAACATATAAAGCCACAATGTATTAAGGTATGCATGTCAGAGACTGATCGTTCCTAGACCCTTAAATGCCTTGTGTACAATAGTTTTTCAAACTTGAGCTGCAGTAGTGTTAAAGAAGTGACCTGTAATCCTCACACGTCAGCAAGTTCGCATCCAACCACAAGCTTGAACTTGCCTGCAGGAAGCCCTGCTGGTTTTAGGCAGATTAGTTTGGGAAGATCATACAACAGAGCTAAGCTTTGTTTTTTAGCAGGACTGGAACAAACATATCATGCTAAGCAGCACAAGCTGAAGTCCTTTAGAGGCTTCCAGTGCTAGAGAGGATAAATATTTGAGTTAGCAGGATGTATGTTACATGAGATTGAATAAAACACAAGGAATCACTGCAATTTTTATTACAGCACTTTGGAACTGCCACCAAGCTTCACAGATTCAAACCTCAAATTGAGCTGAAAGTTTTGCTCAAAGTCTTTTTTTTTTTTTTTTCAGCAAAGAAAAGCAGTTTTAGTGTCCCATCCACAAGAACAAGCTGCAGCATCCATTTTTAAGCACTGACATTCTTCAGGTCTAATAACAAACACACCTCTCATTCACTCCATTTCTTGCTAAGATTAATCCTGGCTTATATTTTAGCAAGGAAAGATTACAGAGCTTAAACCCAACAACCACCAGAAGATCTTAAGCCAACAACATCTTCACTATACAATGCCACCTGACCACACTTGGTCCAGGACATGCTTTATGACAACCTTCTTCACTGATTGTTTTGGTAATTATGGATGTCAACATGGTACCAGCTTTCTCTTGCCCTTCTTTCTGTTTTATTGATAGCACACCATCCATGAACACTGACTTGCAGGAGCTTTGGCCAGGCCGCTGGCAGGACACACAGTCATGAATATCTGAATAATCCTACTGATTTATAAACCAGTGAATAGATGCCGCTTCCAACAGCTCTGCAATGGGTGGTCAGGCAAATTATTAGCTGTGAGTTTGTTTGCTCATATGACTATGAACAAAATGTAAGACTGAAGTTCTTCCTTCTTCCAGTTTACATGCAGATACTGAACCTCAAAAGTGACACTACTTATTCTAGAGGGAAAAAAAGAGAAGAATTGTTGAGAATAGAATAGAATAGAATAGAATAGAATAGAATAGAATAGAATAGAATAGAATAGAATAGAATAGAATAGAATAGAATAGAATAGAATAGAATAGAATAGAATAGAATAGAATAGAATAGAATAGAATAGAATAGAATAGAATCAACAAGGTTGGAAAAGACCTCAAAGATCATCAAGCCCAACCTGTCACCCAAGACCTCATGACTACTAGACCATGGCACCAAGTGCCATGTTCAATCCCCTCTTGAACGCCTCCAGGGACAGTGACTCCACCACCTCCCTGGGCAGCACATTCCAGTAGCCAATTACTCTTTCTGTGAAGAACTTTCTCCTCACCTCGAGCCTAAACTTCCCCTGGTGCAGCTTGAGACTGTGTCCTCTTGTTCTGGTGCTGGTTGCCTGGGAGAAGAGACCAACCCCCTCCTGGCTACAACCACCCTTCAGGTAGTTGTAGACAGCAATAAGGTCACCCCTGAGCCTCCTATTCTCCAAGCTAAACAATCCCAGCTCCCTCAGCCTCTCCTCACAGGGCTGTGCTCGAGGCCTCTCCCCAGCCTTGTTGCCCTTCTCTGGACACGTTCAAGACTCTCAATGTCCTTCTTAAATTGAGGGGCCCAGAACTGGACACAGTACTCAAGGTGTGGCCTAACCAGTGCTGAGTACAGGGGCACAATGACTTCCCTGCTCCTGCTGCCACATTATTCTTGATGCAGGCCTGCTTTGATCTTATAAATGACCTTGAAAAGTGGAAATGCAAACAGCAAGAAGTTTCCGGCAATCCAGTTACTCTTCTCATCGGCTGAAATGTATCTAAAGAGGCTGGGTCATCTCCTTCCATCTTTCTCACAGTACAGTGGAGCTCTGTACAGCAGAAGCCATATAACAAGTTAGAAAACCTCACGCCTGAAAAATACACCTCATGACTTTGTGTCTCCCTTTCAAGCCAGCTCTCTGTGTACTTTCCTTTGGAAAGGACAGAATGGGGTGGCTTCTTCCAGTGCAATTTCATTATAAATACAGCAGAAGAGTCGTTTATTAATGCTCCATAGGAAAAGTTGGCCTGATACACTCGCTCCTTCAACTGCAGCCTCTAAGCCAATTTCCTAGAAGTTTCCACCAGATGAGGTACTAAGGGGTTCTGTAGCTGCTGGCACACTTCCTTTTCTCTCCAACTGCATCTGCTCCAGAAGCAGAACGTTTATACTATAGAACAGACAACAGCGATGCAGTAAGATGTGACAAGATGACAGATCTCTTTTCTTCAGTTTAAATGAGCCGGTGTAGGGAAAGGTGCTAAGGTGTCATCTTTCTAAGACACGTGAAATAGGATACCAAGGAAAAGGGTCAATTAATATGCTAAAAGAAGCAAACAACTCTGCCTCCCTCCCCCTTTAGTTTTTCAATTGAAGTGCAACTAGCTACATTCATCCGAAACGAGGGGATTTTCTCTTTTTGTGTTAGGCTTTCTCAGTCCCGGGGGGTGACACTTAAGCTCTCTGCCCCAGAATTAGCATGACAGAGCTGCAGCGTGGAGAAGTACCCGCTCACAGCGGCAATTTTGCTTATTAATCAGGAAGGAAATGGCTTTTAAATGACAAACACTTGGAGGACAGCCTTTTCAAAAGACCCACTGCCTTCTGTTACAGTCTGATGAGACATTTTTCAGCAAGGAGCTACGTTCTCTTTAGCAAAATAAGAATTTGCCAATTCAGTTCCAAAGTTTTATTTCCATACAAGTTGGCGACTTAAAGGTTTCTTCTATACAAAAAGCTCTCGTTTCTGCGAACAGAAATGAAGAGAGCAAAGGCCACAAGGTTTCTTTTAGTTGCAAATAGAAAATGGAAGTGGTTATCACTAAAAAAGAAAAAGAAAGCTCAAAAATAAATCAGATAAAACTCTATAGGTTGCACTTCACACTGCCACTTACATTAGTATTAAAACAACACGGTTATTTCAGTGTCGGTAGCTTTAAAGGAAGCCAGAAAACAATTACCAAAGGATCTCTGTGATCCTGTCCGATGCTACCCAAGAGCTCTAACTTAGCAGCTGACTCCCAGAGATCCGTAACAAGCACTCTGGGATCGCTGATCGTTGGTTTATTCTCTTAACTGACTGATAGTTTATCATCCTTGACTCTCAAACAGTTACCCTAGTAACTGCAGGTATTTGGCTAGCTGCAGGGAAATGTAAAGACTCTCGAAAAAAGGAAACGTGCATACAGAACCCTGACCCAGTTCTCCCTATCAGAGCATGACAGTAATGAGTACATTACTGTGGCTAATACTTTAGCACTGCACAATTAACATTTTCTATTTGACAAAGCAGGACAGAGCTGTGGAGACCTTTAAAATGACACCACTTCAGGAGCAAATTTGCTTCTCATGAATATGTTAAAATACTGCCTTTTAGACCTGAAGAAGAGTCCTTTTGTGCGTGAAAGGAGTAACAGAGGCTTTTGCATAGCTGTTTCCAGATAAATTGGAACAGAATGGGACTATGAAAAAATGCCACTTTTAACACAGAGTAATCGTTAGGTAATTTAGTCTTGGTTAGATTAAGAGATTTTTGTCTCCTCTGCTTTTCATTTTAAAATGCTGGACTTCTGTGATTTATTTCCACTGTTTACTGGTCAAGATCACAGAATGTAACACTTTTTTTATGGTTTGTTTGGGGTAGTTTTGTATTTTGACAAGCAAGGAATAGTTTACACTCAGTTCTTGAGCAATAAACTCTAGGTACAGGCCCATAATAAATGTGGGTGACTACTACAGATACAGTTGCCACATAAACCCAGACTTTACATCCACAATATGGTGAATGAGTTGTAGCTACAGTAACTGGGAGGCACTAAGAGGGTATTGAGAAGATACGAGAAGTAGTATTCGGTGAATGAGCTGGAAATAACTTCCTATTTCCTTGTTCAAGTGACATCTACAAAGACAGCCTCTGTTACGAGGAGAGGGAATTTATTAAAAGGACTAAAAATCAGTAAGACAGAGCCTCACGAGGCCACATTTTGAGCAATACAAAAAAGATTAGCAACACATCATAACAGTTACTATTTTAACACTGTGGTGCAGTATCCATCCGAACTGACTCCTGGCACATTGCTGAAACCCTGCATTTTATTGTGCTGGAATTTGAATAGTATGAACTCTCAGCATTTTTAAACATGCTGCGTTTTATTGTGCTGGAATTTGAATAGTATGAACCCTCAACACTTTTGAACATGCAGTTTCTTGTTTCCTATCTTTTCTTCCTAGTGGGGTTTCCAAAAGCTGTCCAGGAAAGACAGACATGCAAATTAGAGACTGCAGAATAACCTGAACCACATCCATTCAGGGGATGTTCCTAAATGCTTGTAGTCAAGTTTGAGGGGCTACAAACCTAGAATTTTAGGGAAATATAAAATTTGAAAGAATGCTGACCTAACTGAACTCATCCCTTATTCTTAAGGCTTGTATTATGAATGCAGTAGTTTCTTCTGCTTCCTCAACTTACTCATATAAAGTTATTCTGTATTAAAATACCTCAAAGAGCTTCAACCAGACTTGAAAGATACAGATACTTAGTACAAAAGCTCTGATTCAGCTGGAATATCCAGATTCCCATTTCAGTCACTTATTTCCCTCCTCTGCTCCAATCTAATTCAATAGGAGAAAGAACTTTCTGGCATTTTTACTTGACACCCCCACTACTTCCCTGGCCTTTGTGCATTTTTACCCCTTGCTTGAAAACTTCTTCCCCATTTCTTTTCCATTTCACCTCCTGTGAGGTTGGTATACCTTTTACTTGTCTTGTTACAGAAGACTCTGTGCTTCCTTATGAGAAGGAAGGATTGACTGTGTTTTGGATATAAATCTTTACATCACACTTGGCAGTAAATATGCTCTAGGTCACCTAGCAGGTTTGGGTTTGAACTGTGAAATGACTCAGTGCACTATTCCAGTAAAGATCCTCCATAAATTCTTAAGAAGAACTTTGCTTTTTCAGCTATCTGAGCCTTGCAGTCCTTTTGTACTGAAGTGCAAGAAGTTCAATGCAACACAACTGAAATTAAAATAACCAACTTTTTTCTTAAGTCTGTCACTACCAAAAAGAAGATTGCTACAGGAAAACCTGGAAACCTGGGTTCCTGCCTCATTCTCCTGTTCATTATTCACAAACCCTGTTTTAATAGGAACTGTATCTGCAAAAGTAACAATCAGAGAAAAGGGGGGAAAGGGGAAAATCTTCCTCTGAGACCTTTTTTTACAGCCAAAAAGTACCTAGTGGCTGATGTATGAAACACAAAGCTAACAGAAGAGGCATGCCCATTTAAGATGAGCCAAAGATAACCAACTGGCAGATATGCTTTCCCTTCATTTCTGCTGTAGATAATACAAAGAGGTAAAAAACCAGCACTGTGGATTTCTGGCTACTATGAAGCTTTGCCTTTCACAAGCCAATTGTCCTAATTCTGCTTAAATTAATAAGCCATGGGGTGTGTGGGGTGCTAGTTTGTTTTTAAACAGATCAGTTTCAAGCATCAGTTTAAATATTTACCTTGACTATTTCCATTTTTCAGTAGGCAAATAAAACCATTTGCATGTTCTAGTTGTCATAAATCTAAACACTGGAAATCCAGATCACAGTACCCCAATTTGTGCTCAAACATTAAAGCATTCCAAAATGCTTTAGAACTTGGTCATTGCTGGTTTATCTAACCCATTAAAAAGGGCCAGAGTGATGCCTTCAGTATTAAAAAAGTATAATGATCTCTTACTGCTATCTGGGGGAATGTTGTTCTTGATTTCTGTATCATGTTAAGGCAGGACACAGAAAAGAGGTCTGGTAATATATTTTTAGACCACAGTAAAAAGTTAGAGAAATATTCCAGATAACACACACACACAACTATGGAAATTGCTCTGCTCTGCTTCTTTGCCAGTTCCCTTTTGTCTGCTGCTCTTCTAAAACAAGCCAGTGTGTCAGCTCAAGAGAATACATTCCAGAAAAGCAGTTCACATTCATGTCACAAAACTTAGCTGATGACTACTGACCTCTTTATTGGCAAAGATAACAGAAGTATTAGGCATGACAGAGCTGTCAGCAGTCAATAACACGTCCTTAGGCGAGTCTAAAGGAACTCACAGACAGACAATTCCACTGGGGCTGCCCTGCAGCAACTCCACTGGGGTTAATAGGGTCAACAAATAAGCAAGTCGCAGCGAGTTTGATCTACTTGTTACACGTCTGATACTGCTCAGCAGGCATCTCAGTATTTTAAAAATACTAAAAGGTGTACTGAAGTGTTTTTCAGTGGAAGACTTTTAGAGGCACCTGGAGCGTATCCTGTTTCTTTGTCAAACGGCTCAGTATTGCAGCCTGGCTTCAGAACTGGTAAGAGTTGTTAAGGAAAATGCAAATGATCTCTCAGAGACTCCTAACCACATTATCCTGCCTTTTCCAGTGTTCATTGACTTCTCTTATCTCTGAATTAAGTATTCTATCAGAGAGCACACTGGAGGAAATCCAGCGCCGCTGTTGTCTGCAAAAGATCTTTCCTGCAGTTGAAGGTGAACAGAAAGCAGTGCTGGAGACCTGACCTTGAAGGAGGCCATGCATTCTCAGTGCAGCCTATCTAGAAAAAGGTTTATCACTGCTGGGAAGAACTAGTTAAAAGTATATTTTCAGTCACAATGCTGTGTTGCCCCAAACAACAGGGAAAACCAGGTATTTTGAGAAGTCAGCTCAGGACTACCCAATGATAACATCCTCAGGCAAGCAGGCAACATCCCACAGTCCCAGGAAGTTCAGTAGATTACTTCCATGCATTTGACCAACACCTTGATTACAAAAAATTATGCATTTGTTGATATTTTTATAAGACTCTGCACAGTTACTACTTTTTCTCATGCTTTTGTTCTCTAGCTTGAAAGCAGCAGCTCTGCTTTCTGTAAACAACCTGCAAAGCAAATACAGAAAGGACCTGCATTAGGACTGTTTGCTTTGCACTGTTTGCTGTTCTGCCGCTCCCAACTTTCAACACAGAATGTTAACACTCACACGAAGGTGGCTTCAGAACAGATCATAAAAATGTATGCAGGCACCCAGAAAGCAGTGCCACCATTCAAGCAGAGTCTTTCCCCTCAATTCTGCTTCAGCAGAATCATTAACAAACCAGTTTACTAAAAAACATCCTTTCCAATCAGCTGAACTGCCACCCTATCCTGAGCTACAGCAGCAGATGCACGTTACACCCCTGAAAGGGTCCTACACTGCCCGCCATCAAAAGTTCAGAGACAAGACACCTTATAAAGATATTTTTGTCAAAAAGCAAATCAAGTCTTCCAACAAATGGTCAAAACTTCTTTGTTTTGTGGCGGTGTGACAATCTTTTACAAACACTTTGAGGCCAATTTCACTTCTGCAGTTTCAGTGCTGGCCAGAGGAGTACAGAGCATGTGCTGCTGGCCAGCCTTCCAAAACTCAGGAATCATTGTCAGGAAACTACAGAAAAGTCATTTCAGAAAGTACAGAAGTTAATGTCACACTAATGTAAATGTACTACATCTTTGACTCCACAGCTTCTCTTTCAAAAGCTCAACTAGAAAATAAATAAAGCACCTGAGAACTTCAAGCGCTGCACTTGATCAAGAATAGTGAAGTGGAACTAAACTCTTCACAGCGGATCTCATCCAGAAAATTGTTTTAGTGTAGAACTGCTGTCATACCCTAGGACTCCTTATACCAATATTCTCTTGTAGAAGTATTTCAACATTGATCTCTGTACTGAAAATCAAGCTACTTATTTTTTCATATTTAATTACCCTGTGAGCTTAAAACACTCCCTTGCTTTTGAAGCAGAAATAGACTCAAAGTGAAAAAAAATTAGCCATGTCTTCAGAAATAATACACCTTAGAGGAATCTAATCCTTTCCACCTGTGTTGCTGAAGAGTAAAACACACTTTTTTTTTGGATCCTCCTCTTACTCATGCTAGCCAGCAGGAAAACAAAAATAAAGTTTGCATTTTGAAGCAATAAAAACATTTAAAAAACATTAAAAATGAGGTTTCACTTACCCAATTCTTTAGACACTGGAGAATCAGCTGATATATCCCCAATCTTTGCAAGGCTATCATAATAGGCTCTTCCAGCCACTACCATAGCTTGAGGATGGGGAAAAAAAAGTGTTATAAAAAAATTAAAATCAAAGTATTTTCTGTTTTCATTAATCTATGAGCCTGTGAAATTGTGTAAAGCAGGGCACATACTAAGAGAGGGGTAGATAGCAATCAGGAAGCCCTGGTATCAGGGGAAGGCACAAGTCCCTTTGCTGCCTGCTAACTTATAAAACCAGGTGATAACGACAGAATAATAGAACACACGAAGGAAGTTTTAGCCTATTATTTAGTTCCAACTTTGATCCATATCCAGGGCCAGTTAGCATCCAGTTGGTAGATTTAGCCATAAGCCATTGGTCAGGATGCAGCAAAATTTCTTGGTACACATCACACAGCTGGAGAAAAGCAAAATGCAATCCCAAACTCAGCAGAAATGCAGAAGGCTCTGTCATGTATTGGCCAGCCAGACCAGAAGAGATGGCTACTGGGCTTTGAGACAATGGACCTGCTGGTACAACAAGGAGACATGGAGCCCTTCTGAGTCAAATCATCATTTACTGTTTTAGTTAGCTGAGAGTGTAACTTGCTTCAAAACCAGCTATGATGAAATGCAGTTTGCCAGGTGTGATCTATAGAAAAGAAAAACTAAGTGTGAAAGGTTTGATACATCTGGTAGAACCACTCTTTGAAGTTTCCACTATGGGTAACACTGTACAGTCCTCATACACTGCAATGCCAAACAGGATTTCTTGACAACAATACATTGAAATCTGAGCATCCTACACACAAACACCAACTTCTCCAATTTAAGTGTCACATGCCAAAGCTTAAAATATTAGTTATCTGAAAGATAATGTTCAGGTTGTGGAGACAACCCATTTGGCATTCTTCCTCAATTTTCAACACACCACCAGTGTTCCTGAGATTATTATAAATTACATTGTTCAGCAATTTAGTCAGCTTAAAATCTCTGTTTTCTTGGACAGTGAGGGCAATCAGCATTGATAGATCTGCAGAGTGATTTTAACACTCCAGGAAAGTGCCTGCTTTCATCTTTGTCACTGAACTCAGGAAAGCACAGCAATCTGTATTCAAAACAGCCCTCAGGCAACAGGTGCATATACAATTTAAGAAGAGACATGAGGGTTTAACATGCCCAACCAAAAATGACAGACCATAGTAATAATCATTTTATTCCATTCCCCTCCCCCCTTTCTTTGTTCTAGTTCAATTTCAGTTTTCCAGGAACCAGCAAGATCTTAATATATATCAGTGAGCTTTCAGTTATTCTCAGTTAATCATTTCCTGGTTATGGGTGATTTAAACAGCAAAGCCAGTTTTACTGGAACAAACACAGAAACATCAAGACTCAAACTGCAAGCAGGCCACTAGTGAGAAACATTTTCAATATACAGTACATCTACAATGGTGGCCTTGCATCTTCACAATATCTAGAACTGATCTCCATGCTACCAAGAAAAGGAAATGACAAGGGTAAGCCTGCAAGCTTTTGTTGGAAAAGGCAGTGAAAAATACTTATTCAAGTAAGTCTCCGTAACTTTTGTAGCAGTACCGAAAATGGAAGCCAAGCAGACTCACTGTGGTCATAAGAATACATTTGTCTGAAAGGACTATAATTGCCAATTGTTTTAGGTCTGTATGTGATAGTGTTTACTAGTAAAGGTGACATCATCAGTCACCTAACAGTATCTTCATTGAAAAGCCTTTTTCCAAGTGATAAAAGATTCTTTTTGAGGCTCTGTTACCTTAGAAGAGTCACTTCTAAGCTGCATCTCAGAGATGCTGGAAGAATTACACTGGTATTATTGATGATTGCCACTCATGGGTGAAGATTTTATGCCCTTCCACCTCTTCCCAGCTAATGTTTCTTCAAGACAGCCCCAAGTCAATCTTTTATCCTAATACAGGCATTTAAAAAAAGGAAGAAAATGTGATTTCTCCTACGCAAATCAAGAGTCTCTTCACCAGCACTAGGTCTAGCAGAGAAGGAGTTTTGACCTTTTATCCTCAAAATGTATAAAACCAGATTATAAACCTATCAAGTTCTTGTAAGCTTGATGTTCTTTGTCAGCCTGCTTTAGCTTGTTCGCAAAGCTGTACAGTATTTGTTTAGCAACAGAGTATTTACTGCTTGCTACAGATCTATTTATAGCACTTGGAACTAAGGGAGAAAAAGATTAACAATTTATGAGAGTCCAAAGATGACATTAATGTCGTTTCCCAACAGTTGTTGCAACATTGTAAATATTTATCCATTTGAAATTAAGCATTCATGCTAGATATGCTTTATCAGTCAGTCTTAGACAAACTTGCTAGAAAACAATACCTATCAGCCTTTCCAGTGTTGGGCACTGTTGTATTGTGAATTACTGATGACAAATTGAACTAGAAGACGCACAATGCAACTTATCAATAGCAATGTAAGTTACAAGCAGAACCTTCAGAAACTGGCACAAGAATCTTTAAGCCAAATATGGAAATGCTTATTAAAACTTCTAGTACTACCTATAATCCCTAAGGTTAGGTAAGCACCATTTTAATCCATTGGCTTAGGCATTACTGCAAATAAGTCAACATTTCCCTGTTTTCATCTCCAGCAGCCTTTAGTTTTATCTTCTTTTTGAGCCTGGCCTAAAATTTGCATGAAGAGAGATTTCAATGTCTATTTGGCTATGCACTGCTTCTGCAGGATCACATTTCTCAGAGTACTAGATTACATCTAGGGGAAAGACATGCCACAGGCTTGAATAAGGCAAAATTAAGAGATTTTACATTGCTTTCATATGGTATCAAGCAGCTCAACAGGTTTGCATAGGTGAAATGGAGCAAGCTCTAACAGGTCCTACAATGTAAGCTTTGGGAAACCCATGCTTAGATAGATGGCTTCAATAAAGTCAATAATGAAAATGACCACATTATAAAAAGTTTGGGAGACTGGGTACTTGAGATCCAAACCTGGAGTCTGATTTGGCCTCCATTAAAGAAATACCATCAGGTTGAGTATGGACAAGGAAAAAACCCAAACAAAACCAAAACAAATTATCCACTCCTGCACCTTTTATTCAGGTTGTTCAGTTCACAGGGTTACTTAGATACTGGTGTCTACAGGTGAGCTGGAACAGAACTGAGAACGTGAAATAGCTTTTGTAGGTATTTCCAGAGAGAAAAAGCCAAAGACAGTATCTAGTCATAACTATTGGTGTTTTTCCTTCTATTTAACCTTCACACTCAATATACATTTAAATTAAGTATTGTTTCTAAAGTTATCACCTAAGAAGACTTACCATTAACAGCTTTTTCATAATTCTTCCCCAGATTTATTAAGTTCCTCAGCCCTGGATTGAACTGTTCCATAACATTCTAGTGAACAGAAAACAAAGTCTGTGTTAGAACCAAGGCAATTCAACAGTATATGGAAGTATCTCTCTGAGGGTCACTTAGGTCTAGTTTCATGCTTTCTGTGTACAGCATCCACCTGAAGAGCCTGTGGACGGATGAAAAATAGAAGACTTGGGAGGAAGAGGAGAGCAAAGGATTAAAGGGAGAAGAAACGGAGCATTTAAGATCAAACAGAAAAAAAAAGGTAGGAAGAAAAAGAAATCTGGCTGCTTGTAACACAAAAAGATGTCAAGCATGTGATCAAAGTTTGCACAGATCCTTCTTTTAAGGTAGGTGATGGTGAAGTAAGAATCAGGGAAAAACCTTTATCCACTAATTGTTTTATAAAGTCAGGCAATAACAAGAACTTCCCAACAACAGTTCAAAGATTTGAATTCTACCTCCACCTCCAACCACTGCTCAGGGAAAAATAAAAGAAAAAGGGGAAAAAAAACCAAAAAGAATTCTGGGAAAAAGGAAAATAGCAAAGAAATTCACCAGATATCTGACTGGGGCAAGACTAGGCACTTTATTAATATTTTCTAAGATAATGGCAACATTCAGGGAAGTTAGTTGGGGTGTTGTTGTGGGGTTGTTGTTGGGGTTTGTTTGGTTTGGTTTTTGATAATGCTGCATTTCATTGTGCAAAGCTGTAGTGCTTTCAGAAATTGAAAATGACCTTATTGAAATAGGAGAAAAAAAAACCCTCACAAAATCCCCTGCAGCTGCTTTGGCCATTAAATACAATTATTGGCTGAAACAGCCAGAATCTGAAACCCAGCAGCTCCAAGCATGAGTACTCTCATACCTACGGAATACTATAAATTCAGTGAAGTGGTTGAAATTGTGACTGGCAGTTTCATGGTGCAAGAAAACAGCCACACCACTGCCTTTGCAAAAAGCAGAAAACAAGCTACAAAGTATGAAGCCAAATTTGAATTTTCCCAAAGTTGGGGGGGATGAAGAGAGGAAAAGCAGCTGTTGCCCACTCCAAAACCAAATGTCACCCACAATGCTTGAGTTGTCCCTACTCATAGGAAAGCTTGTTTCCCTCTTTCTGGTCAAAGACAGTAACTCTCCCCTAACCACCATATAATTAATTTTATCTTATTATGAGCACTGAAAAAAGAAATCAAAGCTGATGTGATGCTAGAAATGCAATAGTTACTCACTCCACAGAATCATGCCCTTTAGAATGTCTCAAATACATGTGATGGAACTAGTAGCATTCCAGAATGTGGGATGTTGCAATTAGCTTTTAAAAAATGATGAGTTTGAAAGAGCCCTCTGAGCTTCTTAATTTCTTCAGGTGGAATCACTACCTAAAGACACAGCAAGGTTTAACAGACCCCGCTCTGTATGTATGTAACTAACCACCTCTGAACAAGCGTTCTAGAACTTGCTGTATATGCCCAGTCATTTAATAACCAGGCAGCCAATTATTCTAATCCTTCCTTTCTTCTTTTATATACAAAATAACACCAGCTGCTAAGCCTCAGGAATGATTTGCTAAGGCATATTTTCTTTTTCCTTTAAAAATCCATTTAATACAAGCCCTCTGTGTCCACATGGGAGACTTTAAAAGTTTTTTGGCAGATTCTAGACCTTCTTTTCCCAGACTCTGCCTAGCACAACCTTATCTGTGGCATTACAATGTAAAATTTTATTGTCACAAAAGGAAGATCAACCTGAGGACAGCATTCTGTTCTTCTTGCTGTTTTTATTACACATCTCACATCTTTCTAGATACTATTCACAAAGCAGAACTTTCAAGTTTGAGGAATTCATAACAGAGGCTTTCTATTTACAAAAAATACAAGGCACGAGACAAGGGAAATAGTCTCAAGCTTTTGCCTGTTATAATACTAACAGAATGCAAATATAAATATTTAGTACATACATGGACCCAGAAAGAACAGGCAGCCTATCACATCTGCCTTGTTTTCAGGCAAGGTCACTGAGACAGAACTTGATGATTAGTTTTCCACTACAATGCCATGCCTGGACTCCAGTCAACTGCAAGGGAAGAGTAACTCCAGATTTTGCCAGAAATACTTTATCACTCATGTTAAGTAAAATGATAGATATTAAAGAAAGATACCAAACTACTAGGCTCTGCTGCTGGTAGACTATATATGACACCAGAAGCAGACAGAACAATACCTAGCCCCATTACCTTTATTTGTATAAATCAAATGCAGCTGGGACTGCTTTCCGGTCTATACCATTAAACTCTTACCCACCCAAACATGATCACTGCAAGCAAACTACTCATTGTCCCCAGGCCCTTGATTTGTGTTAACTCACAAACCACATCCAGAAATCATTTGGGAAAGTATTTCAGGTTGGGCCAACGATGCCAGGGGCTATTCTAACAACTTAACTGTATGGATTTTCAAGCTCTAGTGTCTGGGAACATCCCTCCTCAGCTCTTTAATTTACTACTGTAAATGTTGCTCCTCTGCCTCTGCTGCCCTTCCCGTAGCTGAGGCAGAGTGACTGTGAGGCTTTTGTTCCATGGGGTAAGTTGTCTGCTCCTATTGCAACTTTTTGCCATTTCTTCCCAGCAGTGGTGTGAACATGAAGTCTGTTGGCATAAATAGAGTCAGTGAATCACAAGGGAAAAAAAAAGAAAGAGAAAAAGTAGTGAATTAAGGTATTGTGTTAGGAGATCTGTGCTCCAAGGATATAGGGCAGAAGAAAGGTGTACATGATGTAGAAACTCTGTATCTGTGGCAAGTAAGAATGCCAATGCCACCTTGAATTGCCACCCCACACTGAAAATAATTTGCTTGAAAAACAGCTCCTGCTTACCCTGCTCCTTGCAAACAAGAACACAGAGTAAAACCCTTAATGCCACCTATCCAAAAATTCTAACAGTAACATGGCAATTACCAGTCTGAAAACACTGACTTTTGGAATAACTGCCTTAAGGATTTGGGGGTTAAGATTGCAGTTTGACATCACATTTCCAACAGAAAACAGTGACTGCATCTGTCATTAGATGTTTTCACCTATGTGTGAAGTGACCAAAACCCAGCAAAAGTGCTCTTAACAGCTTCCCTCTCTGAAGTCAGACCCTTTTATTTTCACTAGCTGACTTGATACATAGAGGGTACTCCTGCAGAGCAGATGCTGACCACACTGTGGAAACAACAGGTCCCCAAAATACAGAGAACTCTAAGGCATTGCTCCAGTACATCACATCTGCTCAACGCGTATGTAAAACTGCTGGGAAAGCTGAAGAAACAATTTATAGCTCAGTGCCTTCAGGAGCTGGAAGGCATACAACTAATGGATCTTTTCTCCATCAGACCAAGCAGTCTCTGGACATTTTTCAGTCTTTGCACCGCCACAGTGGTTGATTGTTAGCAGAAGCGTCTGCACCCGTCTCCAGGCGTGAACGCCCCAGAAGCGGCAGAAACCTTCGCAATGGAAATTCCCCTTTGGAATTTGCTTGGTTTAACACAGGGTACGGTTAGCTGATCCTCACAGCACTGTGCAAGGCTCACCTACCTTCCCACTTGTATTTGGCAAAGACTTAGCTATAGTCCTCTCCCCCACCCCTCCACTGGGTCTCCAAGATGATCAGATGAAATAATTCTTAGATTCTTTTCCACTCTCCAATATGTATTTCTGCCTTTCTACTGAAGAGTAGATTCTCAAAGCAAACAAAAACCTGGCTGTGCTTCCAGTGCTCCTTTTACACAGTTAACCACTGTTACTGTCTTTGAAGTACTGTCCAGGAAGAAATGTCTAGAGCACTTTTTCAAAAAGGGAAGCTATCACTGGCAACTCCCTCTTCAGGGCCAGCTCTAAATGCGATATTGGCAAGCCATTGCAGATCAGTTAAAACGATTGTGCTATTTTGTTCAGCTTCAAAAGTGATAGGGGAAATCAGAAACCAATTTGTATAGCTCATTTTTGTTATGATGTCTTATTTATAGCTTCTCTTATTTGCACTAAAAAAAACCCCAAACACCAAAAAACAAACACCAAAGAAACCCTCAACCCAAACCCCAAAGCAAACTTGTGAAAATGAGTGAGGCTGAGAATTGCAAGCCATATGTTAAAGGCAGATCTCAAAAAAGCACCGACAGAGGAACAAAGAATTTCTGATCAAGAGAAACACTAATTTAAAATTGCCAAAAGTCTCACAAAATATCACAAGCTTCTTATCTGCCACGCTGCACAAAGACTAGGGGACAGAACTTTTGTCTTCATCCAAACAGACATCACAAATTAAGGGGGGAAAAAAAAACAACCAAACCCCACAAACTAGGAGACAGTGTGCTTCACAACACATCACTGTACAGTGAGGCACTCAACTCAGCCTCCTAATTGTCAATCTAGTGTCCTACATTCTAGTAACACACTACCTCTCATGAACACAACAGTTAACTAGAAGAGAAGAGGACGCACATGATCAGATCCTAGAGCTTTCTATTATTTAGGATGAATGGAAATAAAGGGAAACACACTTTCCAAACGGGCACTTGGAAACATCTTCTTATGCAGAGAATTTGAGAGTTGGCAAAAGTGACCTTCCAAGAAAAAGCATAAGAGAAACGTATTCTGGTCATTTAAATCATTAAATTCTCATTAAAATCTGGCATAAGAGTTGCTCTGTGCCTTTCACCACATGAAACAGATGTAAGCTAACCAGCCTGGCGGCAAGGAGCTGACTGAAGAGGAACAAGCCTTGCACTTCCACTTGTTGCATCGAGGTATTTTATCTTCTGCAGTTCCCGATAGTCACATAAACAAGGCTAATCTTCAAAACAAATGACAGCCATTGTAAAAGTGCCTTCCTGTAAATGCTCAGCTTTGCTTTTCACTTAAAGACACACCTCACAGAACAATGGCTCAGCAGGTATGAATACAACTAAACAATGCATAGACTCCCTGTAGGTTTAGGTTTACATCCTGCAGACATTTTTGCAAGAGTGGGCAACAACGTATAAGCTCGTATGACCATGGCTATAGCTATTCAGACCAAACTTTTGTACAGCTACTAATAATTTAGTTTAAATCCATTCCTCAATTCATAACCCAGTAAAATTCAGGTTTTGGAAGAAGTCTTTAGTGTTCTTACACAGATGCAGATCTGAGAACCCCCTGGAGAAGATTCTAAAAGCCATATATGAAGTAAATGATACTGTGCCCTACGTTAAATGCAATAGTGCACAAAATACTTCAAGCAATCTCCTCCTTTAGCTTTTGAAATCTACACAACAGTTTCCTGAAGGGTGTGATTAAGCCCTCAATGAATCTCATACTAAGCTATCTCAGCTGTAACTTAGTTCAATATTGTTTTACAACAGGTTCAACAAAAAAAACCCCCAAACAATCAGGATGCCAATGTTTATTCAAAAAGACTAATTTTTATGACTAATTATTAGTCAGCTTGATGGAGTGTTCCTTGTTGAAGGGCAACATTAATACGTCATCCATCAGTGTGTTTCAAATACAAACTTTGTCAGGTTATGAACACATGACTCAGGGTAGACTTGAAGCAGGCATAACTCCAAGTAAATTATCTCTAAAGACATAATTGACACTGAGATAGAACTGGATTTTATACTCAAACTTCCTAAGACTCCACTTCCCCCGGTTTAGATTTATGTCTTAACCAAGCAGCAGCTTGACTTCTGCATGTCCTAGGACTGAAGAGGTGAATTTTCATTTTGGAAAATAAGTCTGGTGGTTTAATTTAATTACCAATGTTTGACAGAGTACAGAATTAACCAGGTTGGAAAAGACCTTCGAGATCATCGCGTCCAACCTATCACCCAACACCATCCAATCAGCTAAACCATGGCACTAAGTGCCTCATCCAGCCTCTTTTTAAACCCTTCAAGTGATGGTGTCTCCACCACCTCCCTGGGCAGCCCATTTTAAAATAATCATGGAATTTAGGGCTTTAAACTGAATTTATCAGATACACTTCCATGACAAAACAAGACAGCCTGCTACAACTCCAGGTGCCCCTGTAGAGAACACATGCCCCTCAGGAGAACGCCACTGGACAAACAAAGGGTGTGTTTTGTTTGTTTGCTTGTTAAATTACACTCAGGTTGATAATGAACATTTCTGGGGAGTATTTACTTGACTAGAGAGGAATACTCCTTTATAATGCATAGTTTCCAACCCCAATGAATTACAGCTATCATGCAATGATCAAGAGCTCCGGAAACCTCAAACCACAGGAGCAATACACGAAACTGCATGCCCAGCCCTTAGACCATACAACAGTGACAGGTCTGTAACTCAGTACTTTCCTGTTTTGTCCCCTTTCCCCTGCACTGCATGTATCATAGCTGGATGCCAAACAGCTTTCCCCCATATACAACTGACAGAATGAAACTCTATGAGCCACGGTGACACACCACCACCTAGCACAACTTTCCTGGGGTTTACTGGCTGACAGCCTGCCTGCAAGGGGGTCACTCAGTGCCCTCTCACAGCATGCCACATCACTCCAGTGACTTACAAGGGCAGGGCTCTGTCATACCAGTGAACCTCTCGGCAGCTCCTTGGCAAAGGGTGGCTGTGGCTGTCTTTAGTCATAGGCTCCCACACCCTTGGGGTTCATTTTGCACGTGCCATTCCTATCATGCATTAATGTGATTCTTCAGGTGTTACATAAAGAGTAAATGTCAGCCTCGATTTTTTTGTGTGCACACATGCACGTATTTGAGGATTATGTTGTTTATTTAGTCAGGTTAGCTATAAAAAGTTGAGGTATTCACTTTCTGCTGCTGTTGCCAACAAAAAGGATGAATAAGGTAAAAATACAAGGGTAACCACAAGATGACTTCTGTAAGTGTATGTTGAAGCTTAGTGTAACACAGGTTATTATGTATTTAATAAATCCAGTGGATTGGTATTGTAAGAAACGACAACAAAACCCAAAACAAAATGCAAACAAAAAAAAAAAACCAACCCCAAAGCAAACAAAAACAATCCCCAAAACCAAAACAGATTTCAAGGCATTAAATTAAATTTTCTACTATTTTTCCAGGTCACCTAAAAGTTGATCATTTGTGCTAAGCTGAAAGCCTGTGTTTGGTCCTGCAGCACACAGATGCCATAACTACATGACACCAAACTGTTTTCCCCAGATCAAGCCTTTCTTCTTGGAAGAAGAAAACCAAACACTACTCTTATTTTCTCAATACCAGCATGGTGCTTTTAAGCATGGCACACAGCAAGAGTAGAAGCTGCATGAGCACAGCTAAACAAAGGAGAGGATGCTCATCGTGCAGACTGAAGTCTGGCACAGAGATGTTCATTTGTTTTAGATGAGGGAGCTGTGATTACAGTCACAGCAAATACTGAATACACAAGCCAGTGCTCTCTGCCCTTAAGAAATAAAGAACTATTTTCAAGATTTTAACTTTGATACAGAAATAAGCCCTTTAAAGTAGGCCCAGAATCTATTCTCTACCTGAAGCAGCCTTTATACCTTATCTGGATAAAGTTTCAATTTTTAATGAGGGCAGGGCAGGAGGGTTTCCAGGCCTGTGAGTACCAGCTATGTGATGCAACAAACCAGCCTTCTCAAAGTACTCACAGAGAAGACATTTTATTGCACTGTCAACATTAACCTGGCATGAATGTCTTCCTGCTGTTTTTTTCACTCATAAACATCCCTTTGAATTAGTTGAAAAAAAAACCCCAAACACCCCAACAACACAACAAAAGGGTAACCTTTCCTTGTAAATAAGTACTGAGTAACAGGGAAGGTTTTCTTTATTTGGAGGTCTATCCTTCCTTTAAAGCCTAATTTGTATTATATCCACTAAAATAAATTATTTTCTTCCCTGTTCTCTGTAAAAATGTTACATCCACATTCTGGAAGTCAATAAACAGGGTAGGACATTCCTTTGTCGTCACAGCCCTGAACAGTCAGCTTCCCAGGCTTCTCTTCTGAGAAAAAAAAGAGTTTGTGTTTGCTTATGGCCTCACCATGAAAGTAACTGATATCGAAAAGCATCAGACTGTTTAAGATGACCTGTACTGATTGTAGAGGACAAAACCTATAGCCACATCATCTCACATTTTTTTTCCCCAGTAGTTTTGCATGATTTTGATATTGAAGTTCGAAGAGAGTAAGCAGCATATATACATGACACCAACATAACTGGATTCCTTGAAGAAGTAAAGTTGACTTTAAGTGTGATGGAGAACAAAAAAACTAACAGGAAAAATACTCCAGTAAATGATTTCAGGGACTTAAGTGACTACAACATCTTCAGAAATATGAAAATATTTGAGGGTAAACCACTAAGATTTATCAAATAGTAAAATAGAACAAACAGTTCGCCCCCCAGCTTTCCTTTGGGTTCAAACCTCCAAACACATTGCAGCTATGTTCATCAGCATAACGATTAAATACATTTGCAAATGTAAGTGCTTTCTCCAGTACAACACACTGTACAGAGTGAAGATTGTGGTTCCAACAGTGCCACTGCTACTCAACCAAAAGTATGATTCTTAAGGAAGTTTGGCCCAATCAGAAGGGCTGTGTTTTGAAAGGGTTGAGTTGACAAAGATAGAAGGTTAGAAAGTGTTTAGTGCCTATATTCAATATATTTTTCATTCTACAAATAATGAGCCATTTTGCATTACTTAAAAGTCTACTGACATAAACTGAACTTCCCTCCCCAGTCGATATTTTGAGGCAATGCCAGAGTGCACCGCCATAAATCTGATTATCAGCTCAGGATGCAGGCAAGCAACTGAGCTCTGCGTTGAGACATTTTTAGGCTCTATCCCGTATGAAGAAACGGTTCAAGCAGAGAACCACAAGCAGCAAGATCTCCAAACCACCTTATCATCAAAACACAGGGAGAAAATTAGGGCTCGCTGGCGGGATGAGCCTACCAGAGAGGGAGAAACCCGCCTTAAAGCCTCCCCTGTCCCGGCGCCGTCACTCCCTACTGTAAAGTGGCCCAAGCCCTGCGGTCGGGCCCGCGGCCGTGCTCGCCCCGGGGGCCACGGCGAAGGAGAGAGCGCAGCCGGAGCCCCCGCAAACCGCCTCCGCCGTACCGCGCAGAGCGGGCAGGGCAGCCGAGCCGCCGCGCCGCTCCACCCCAGCCGTTCCACGTTATTTACAAGCGAGCACCGAGCAGCCTGTGACACACAGCGACAGACGAAATCACTCACAAGGGAAGAAAAGATGGAAAAGGGAAAAAAAAAAAAAAAAGAAGAAGAAGAAGAAAAAAGGTAAAAAAGTTTGTTCCCTTTCTCCGTGAAGAGCCGAGCATGCTCTGAGTCCTCCCGCCGGCCCATCCTGTAGAGAAGCGGCCCACAGCCCCCACTTCGGCCACCTCCGGTGCCTGCCAGCGGGGGCAAAGGTAGCCACCGTCTCTGCAGGCGCGGCGGCGGCAGCGGGCATCCCCCTCCCCGGCCCAAACTCACTTTGTAAGTGCTCTCCGTCAGCTTGTTCACCTCCTCGGGGTCCCGAGACATGGTGCCGGCGGGGAAGGGGCCAAGTGGGAAGAACTTCGTACTCCGGAGAGCACCTCGGCCGCAGCCAAGCGAAGCCACACCGCAGCGCTCAGCTTCTCCCTCGGCCGCTAAGAAACTGTCAAAAACTTGTGGAACCAGCCGGGCAGCGCCGCCGGGGCGGGGCCTGCGGGGCCGCGGCTGCCTGACGCGGCAGGACTGGCTCGGCGGGCGGGGTGGCGGGGAGCGTCTCACCTCACCCGAGCCGGGAGGGCGGTCGGACGGTCAGCGCCTCCTCTACCTGAGTGGCCACCGCCTGCTTCGCCCGGGGAACCTCCTCTTTCCTCCCTCTCCGAGAGCCCCTGCTGGGCCTCTCCTCCGTAGCTTGGGGGTCTGGTTATTGCGGCTTCCCGGAGTCCAGTGCCGAAACATAACCCGAGCCATGTGAAGGACGTCTTTTCAGGAGACTGCTGTAGGTGCCCAACACAGTCGGAGGTAAACTTCCTCCCAGCAATTAAGCGAGGGTCAGACTTAATTCCTGTAGCCCTAGAGGTACTGGGATGGTCCCTTTTGTCCCTTTCGCAGTAGCCCCACAAGAGGCAGAGGCGTGGGGATTTTCTCAGGGCCTCTGCAGACAGGAACGAGAATGTGATTTTCCTCAATCCTGGTCCAGTGTGCCACTGAGCGTTGGGCTACAAGCTGAGGTTTTCTGCCTCTCCTAAACATACACCAATAAAACAGCGTTCCCAGCCGTCTTTCCTGTGTGAAGTGATTCAAGAAGCCTCCGTGGGGGGTGTGGCATGTGAGCTGTAAATGTTTGTGGACTATAAATTGTCCAGAGATGGTGAGATTAATGTAAAGTATGTTAGTTGGAATATCTTTCTGATAATGTAATACCAATCCTATCTTGAAGGACTTTATGGGAATTTGATAGCCGTGAGTATTTAAGGCTCTCATGCTGTGTTAGGTCTCGTGTACGGGAGGCGTAATCAACATCCTTACACATCAGACATCCTCTCGGTCACTATCTCTCGTTTTTCCCCCACTTTATTGTAGCAATGAGATCATACAGGTGTGCAACAAAAACTGGACTTGGAACAGAATCCTAGATCCTGGACTCTGGTGTGGGAGGAGGTTGTTATCAGGTTTCAAGAGCTGTAAAAATTCAAACATGTTGAGGTGTTTGTACCTTTAGAACGACAGTTCACATTCTGTTGCAACAGGAGACACGGCGTTATCTTGAATATGGTTAAAATGTTGGGCAGAGGGGGAGTTTTATGAGTCTCAATTCTCTTCAGTAAAGTCGTTCCAGACTGCTGGCATTCATGGCATTAATTGCTTTCCTGTAATAATCCAATTTGTAATATTATCCAGTAGGTATAGTGAACTATTTTGTGCTGAAGTCTGCAATTTATGTTCCCACTAAGCAGCGTTTGTCCATACAGGCTTCTCAAACATGATATGGCTGCTTGTTTGTCTGAAGTCTTTGAAGGGTTTTTTTCAACTCCAGAAACAGCCTGTGCCTGGGTACTACTGTTTTTGAGTTGCCATATGCTAGTGTGTGAAAATGGTGTTCCTCCCCAACTGGCTGGTATCCAAATTTGAGGGAGCAGCCCCCCAAATGAAGATGTAGAAGAGGACTTTTCCTTGCTTGACTCTTTCTAAAGGAACTGGGAGTATATGCAGGGAGAGTATTATTCCCATTAGGGGCAAAGCATTTGTCTTGCTTCCTCTGAACGCTGTGAAACTCTGGGAGCTCACCTGGGATTCAATGTGTTGTTTCCTGTTGGCATGCTAAATTCAGCCATAGTGAATGGCCATGTAAGTATTAATGAAATATGCATATCAGAAAGAAGCTCCGTGGATAATTAATGCAGGCAGAATGACTTAAAAATATTATGAGACTTGGCATCTTGTGGGGATGCTCAACATTTCAAAACAGGCATTTCTGAAGGTCTTTCTACATTGTAAGCAGATGTAAATATTTTAAAGGTCTGTTGCACTTATTATTCTCTTGTGTTCTTCTTGACTTTGGTATTAGTTTCTGCAGTCTCCATGTATATACAATTTTTAGCTCCTGCATAATCTTTTCCAAGTGTGTGGTGCTGCAGGCTATTAAAAAAACACACCACAATTAATGTTTAATTTTGAAGTAGGGGGGGAAAGAAAAAAAGTTCAAGAAAAAGTGTTTATTAAAGAATACCTAAGTGGGAAATTAAGGTAGCAAGGAAGAATCTGGATGAGGATTGCTTTTCTTATTTCATCTATGTACAGATTAAGATTAAAATGACCATAAACAGCTGAGAAAAGTAACACAAGAAAAAAAATGTTAGTGGGTGGAAAATAGCAGGACTGAGCTGTCTTGTAAAGTTAAAAGAGTCAGCAGTGTTTTGTTCAAGTTTCTGACATCTTTAGAAGTAGTAATTTACAGACATGAGATTAGATAGTGCATTTATTGAGGGGAAAAAAGCAGCAGCCTGCTCCATTGTTGAAAACAGATGCTAGTATGTAAGTAGTGTGAAAATATATCTTTATATTTCCCATTTGTCACCCTAGATTTGTTTGGGTTTTGCAGGTCTTGGGAATCTCACAACTGTGTACAGTATTTGAAGGCATTTTCTGTATTTTCCTTCTGTTGTGTGGTGTTATAAATATTTGATGTATCAGTGACAATAATTTGTGTTATTACTCTCTTCTGGTTTAGTGCTGTGTTCTCCTGAGTGACTGACAAACTTGAAACTTGACAGGCAAATCCAGTTTTTAACTTACAAAGTATCCAGACCTTTGCTATGGATCATAGAGGTTCAGATTCACTCAGAAGGAGATTCTGCTTGAGCTTGTAATGCACATGCAAACATTTTGTCCTCTTAATAGGGCTTTTTTTCGATCCTATGTTAAGATTAATGTTCCTGTGTTAAGATTGATGTTGCATTACTGACTTGGCTGGAATTAATCCCAATGTGTGCAAACAGGATGGATTTAGAGCAGTTGAATGAGATTTTTGCAAGTTGCTTAAGGATTCTCTTACACTTAACCATGTGTGTTGTAGTCCTCCAGTAACACACCAAAATATTTTGTCTGATCAGGACAGAACATTTAATAGCTTGCAAAACTGAAACCTGAATGAACACATCTCAATGCTCTTTTGCCTCTAAGCATTTAGAGTAAGCATACTACTATGAGATACATTATGTTTATTTAGAAGGTTCTGGTTTATTATATTCATCAATAACACTGAATTTTGAGTTTAGCAGTCTTTGACTACCCAGGGTTGTGCATTTTGAAATGGTTTCTGAAAGGCTCTAAAGAATATTTGCCAACTGTGTTCTGGGAAGGAGTTCAGAGCAGTGTACCTGTCATTGCTAATCACATATGCTCTCTGAATTGACTCTGAAACTAAAATTAATCTGATGACTTGGTTGATGCTTACTTTTAATTTACATTGTATCGTTGGCCAGAAAGGATGAAGAAGGAAATATTTTTACTTTGGTAGTGAACCCATCCTGTGGTATAATTTGTGTCTCTAGACAATCAATCAATCAATCAATCAATAACTGCATCTCAAAAATAATTCAGGTTAGGGGGAACTTGGCAGGTTAGTGGCTTACCTGGTCCACTTTTCTCATCAGAGTAGGGCTCATTTCAGTGTTAGATTGCTCAGGCCTTTGTCCAGTTGAATGTCAAAAATCTCCAGGAAGCAAAAGTTGAGGAGCAGAGCTGAAACCCTTCTGTTTGAAATAACCTGTATCTCAGGAATAAAATCCTCTACACTGTTAGAGAGAAAATATTTGGTACATTTTATGTGTGGCTACCCCCTGAGGTAAGTTACCTGTCCAACTGAGTTGCCTGTCCTTAACAGACATTCTGCATGTTGCAAGTACACCTTTTATATTGGACTGTAATTGTTGCCTGTTGAGGAAACAAAACTCCTCTCCTTCCTCAGTGCCTGTCATTCAGACTCACAGTATACTTTCCTGATGGCAAACAGAAATACTTGTTATTATGCATAATCTTCAACAAAGCCCCTTGATACTGGCAGTTTAAAGGAGATAACTTGGGGTTCAGCATCTCCTGATCTAGTCCTTGCAATGGTTAAGGTCTTTTGGCCTTTGACAGGTACATAGCTGACCGGAACAGCCAGCCACAGGGACTGGCCTGGAGCTGAAGCCATCTCAATCTGAACCTGGTTTCCTGCATGTGTTTCTGTGAAGTGCATTCCCTGGGCCCAAATCCAGGAGTTGATTCCATGTTGGCCAAAGGTGGAATTCCATCTATTTGCCAGGAAACCTGCTGTCAGTGGACTAAGGTGGAAAAAGTGCTTCTATTTGTTCCTTAGAGAAGGCCAATTGTCCTTTGTAGCTTTGGAACTTGAGGAGCAACAATAGAAGTTTTCCCATGCATTGTCTGCTGTATAGAATTGAAAATGCAAGGAGGAAATGGTATTGCTGCTAGACATTTTGAAAGAGTACCTGCTCAGAAATACTCCTTTGAGTAAATATATGTGTTTCCTTGAAACAGGCTGTATTTTGATGTGTGGTTGTTTGCTGTAAGTGCCTATTTGCATGTTAGGGGCATATGCAAATGTGACACAGAAACAATTTAAGCATGCTGTAATGACCCATTAATGTCAGCTCATCATTAGATCTTTAACATGTGTTTTAAGTAGCTTAATATGACTGTAACTAATTACATAAATTGTGGCAGAGCAGCAATTGCATATGCATGATATAGCCAGCTGTGGCCTGTTTCATTCCCTGTGGTCATTAGCAGGCGTTTAGCTCGATTAAGGAAAAATAAACATGTACACAGCGCATTATTTAGTAATATCAAACAACATTCAGGGTCAGGGACAAATTTTTCTGAGCAAGAAATTAAAGTGATTCTACCAGATCGTTGTTCTGATTTATATATATCTATCTTTTGTCCTCTGTTGACACTTGCAAGGAATTTTTTCAAGCATTTTAATCCCTTTTAAGATGACACTGTGAAAGCATGCTAAAGCTCACACCAAGTGCCAATCAAAGTATATAAAACTTTTGAGAGCTTGCGGAACCTTTTGGTCTGAACCAGCTCTGGTTAGTTAAGTGGATTTACTCTGTTTTTAAACTGATGTAAACAAGCACAAAATCGTTTTGTTCCCTGCTGTTCGTTGTCCTGAGCTGGTTTCAAAACTAATGAGCTGTAAGTCAGACCCCTGGGTCAGTTCAGTGAGACACTGCTCTCTGATCAATGAAGACACTTAACCAAATGCCTAATTTAAGCACACAGTTAATACGCTGTGCTGTGGGGGGTGGGCAGGTAATCAAGGACGTGCAAAATGCTTTTTATGAACTTTTCTTGCTCCAGGCTAAAACCGGGATGGTGGTTTTGTCTTGGGGATGAATGCTTTGGATGCCTGCATTTTGTGTATCCTTTTTTTTTTTCTTTCACGTTGCAAATTATTTCGGCAGTATTACAAGATGAATTATAATCTGGTTTCTTCATTTTTGAGACTGTGAAGAGTGTATGGCGTGGACTTGAAGGTCTCTTCCAACCTTGGTGATTCTGTATAGAAAAATCCATTTTTAAAGAGTGTGTTTTGGAGCTTGCCTAGGATTTAGACAAAATGTAGTGTTCAGGAGGACCGTTCAACGGGCTGTACTGTTAGTAATGCTAATATTTTTCTGCTGCTAAATGAAATATTTAACTCGAAGCTGTTATACCCACACATGTGATTGCTCGTTTCTTGCTGGAAGTAGATAGTCTTACGGAACTTCTAGCGCTGTGTCCACTAGATGGCAAGCAAGCTACGCAGGGTGGAACAAACCCAAACTTGCGACATCTTTGCGCTCAAGGCTTTCTCAAACTGCTTTAAAATGCAACATGATAGATATTAGTGGTAAGCAACTGGAACAGCCTTTATATTGCTCGTACACAGCCTTGAAATGTTTTCTTTTTCTCAAGAGTGTAAGTGCTTTTAGGATGTTCATGTTATTAAAACCTAAATATGCCTTGGGAGCTCTATCTTTATTTTGAAAGTCAGTACTAGGAGCATGCCAACATCCTGGTGAAATTCTTGTTATAGACTTCTAATCCGTTTAGGTTCCAGGGTTTTATGGGGTGACTCATGCCAAAAACACAGTATTTTAAATAACTGCATATTTGTTATTCTCCCTTTTGTAAATTGTCAACCAGGGATTAACTAACAACAGGTGCACTCTGTTCCAAATGGATACACTGGGTTTGCCTAAGGCTGGGTGTAGAATACTGCAGCGAAACACTGCGTTTGCACATTGCTGCTCATAGCAGCATCAGCAGATTGTGTCTTAGAACCAGAGCAAGGATGATCAGTGTTTTTGTTATGGGGTAGAACATAAAGAGCTCATCTGGAACGTGATGTTATTGTGGGCTGTGAACTAAACATGCACCAGGTGGGAAGTAGGTCAAACATCTGATGCTGTCCTTATCCTTTCCTTGTCCCAGCTAGAAAAACGCAGAACAAGCACAAAATGCTGGTGATTTGATTGCACTTCAATCATGGTACAAATCCTAGAACTACATTTCCATGTTGAAAAGAAACTTGGTGCTCATTGCTCCCTCTCTGCTCTGCAGCCTTACTCTAATGGAATTACTAGAAAATGTTCAGGTGGGGTTGTGTTAATAATAGACAATTCAAAGAATATACCCTTACACTCTGCCTGTGACTTAGCATTTAGCTGTGAGCAGTTTTTAGAGGCTGTACTGATACCAAAACAGTGATCTATTTTCATTTTGTGGTGATAAAAATATGATGGTTCCAAACCCCTACATAGATATTTTAGGATTGAACCATACTGAAGTTTCTTTATGTGGACTCCTTATGAGTCTGTCTTCTCCTTTTATGTTCAGTTGCTGTTCCAGGAAGCTGCTGAAGTAGAACATAGCACTGCTGTCCCTGCCCACTCCTTTTTTTCTAGACGCCCACTGGGTAGTGGCAGTACTAGCAATGCTTTCTAGAAACTGCATGAGTAGTGATGGTTGATGCTCAACAATGCAACTCTTGGGAGCAGTCTGCAGCCTGTGATGGACATGGACATTTATAATCAAGCCTATCACAAGTGTGTGTGCAGCCTGATGATGAAGGGGTTGGTCTCTTCTCCCAGGCAACCAGCACCAGAACAAGAGGACGCAGTCTCAAGCTGCACCAGGGGAAGTTTAGGCTCAAGGTGAGGAGAAAGTTCTTCACTGAGAGAGTCATTAGTCATTGGAATGGGCTGCCAGGGGAGGTGGTGGAGTCACCATCCCTGGAGGTGTTCAAGAGGAGATTGGACGTGGCACTTGGTGCCATGGTCTGGTCATGAGGTCTGTGGTGACAGGTTGGACTTGATGATCCTTGAGGTCTCTTCCAACCTTGGCGATACTGTGATACTGATGGTGTGCACTGAGTGTGTCTCCAGAGCTGACTCCAAAGCAGGTGCTGACAGCTACTGTCTCCACTTGAGGTCATGCATCTGGCTTGCAAATTGCCTGAGAAGGGAGATATTTGGAGGTAGTGGGAGAAGATGATAATTAGATTAGACTGGAGGTTTTGATGGAGAGGCTGATTAATCTGGTTATCTGAGAGGTAGTAGCTCCAGGCTGAAGCTACCTCACTTCCAGTCACATTGTGGTTGGGAAAATAGCGTGTTTAAGGAAGTTAGGGTGGTGATGGATGACTTTTCAGCTCCTGATTAAGTATCTTCATTGAAGTCAGTACAGTTCCTACATATTTACTGAAAGAGTTTGGCTTGATGTTCAGCTTTCTCATTTGAAAATAAAAAATGTGGGCTAATCCTAGCCTCAAGGCAAAGGAGTGTGGGATGGCTCAAATCCACCTGGCTTTTGGTGGGTTTGCTCTGGAGCA
The DNA here is from genome assembly GCF_026170545.1 of Melanerpes formicivorus. Classification (NCBI taxonomy): domain Eukaryota; kingdom Metazoa; phylum Chordata; class Aves; order Piciformes; family Picidae; genus Melanerpes; species Melanerpes formicivorus. The sequence goes on along the minus strand of NW_027142366.1, from coordinate 7,327,993 downwards.
TACTGACCACATCCATGCTGGCCAACACTTGGTTTGGGTCCCTGCTGGATTCCATCCATGGTGTTGTACACCCTTAACTATTACTTTTTGTGTGTGTGTCTTTCAGTTCAAAGCATCTGAATTAATCTGGGGGCTGTGTTGTAGCTTGCCTGAGTAGCATTTGCATGGAATGCACCATGCTTTGTGCCCTGGAGCTTAGCACATGGGGTGTGAGAGTTTGAGGGTGGATTGAGCTCTGTGGAGCTTCATTACAGCAGTGTGCTGAGTGGAGGCAGGTAAATCCAGTGTGGTTGTGTGTGTTTGGCATTTAAGGTGGCTCCTTGTAATGAGTTTTTACCAAGTTGCAGCTCGAATTTCCTTTTAAAGGGAAGTTAGCAGCAAAAGAAATCCTGTATGTAAAGTGATGTATGAGGTAGATGGTCAGAGGACTGGAGAGTGAACTAAGGAGATTGTCATCCTCACCTGACCCATGAGGAAAAGAAAGTGGTTGACTTCTGATGATTGCAGAGTGGACCACTGACTTTCAGTGGGGTTCTAAGGCATAAGTCTTCCATAACATTAAGCTTGTGAGTTCTTAGAGTTCTAGGTAACTTACTAGGTAAGAATTGTTTGTATGGTACTACAATATAGATATTGCAGGTGCTCAGAGGTTTTGGCTTCTGAAGAGGAAGCATTTCACTATTTCTTCTGTCCTTTTCACACAAGGACTGTCGTTTCAGTTTCAGGGATTCCTGGGGATCTTTTAGAGCTGTCTCTGTCCTGAAACCAGAGAACCTTGTGACAGGATGCAGAAGATAAATGGAGTTGCTTCTATGCTGCTTACTACTGCAGCAACTTCCTGGGTTTCTAAGTGGATGATGTGTTAAATTTTGAAAGCCTGTACAATATTGCTTCTCCAGGCACAGAAAGAAGGCTTGTAGTAGGTGTTCTTTCGACCAGTCCTGTCTATGAGGTTCGTGATGTAGGACAAAGGTTTGGTTGAACCAGACTCTTAAGTGTAGGACAAACTTTTGGCAGAACCAGAATCAACAGGAGTTTTCAGTTTATTTCAGTGAAGTCCAGCTTCCATTTTTATTCCCTTGATTTGTGTTAAATTTCAAGTAACGTGAATTTTTAAGAGTGAAAATGTTTCCTCAGAAACTCTTACTCAGATAGTATTTGTGAAGCATCATTTAACACACTTCCCTTCTCCTCTGACTCCTAAAATATCAGGAGCTAGCTGTTGAACATGCCACATTTTTATTGCCTGCTCTTCATCAATCAGTTGTGCTGTGTATGGAGACAGAATTCCTCTGCAAAGCCATTTTTCATTAGTATTAAGGAATACACATACTTTGCAGCTAAAACCTTATATAAAGTTTAATCTCTCTGCCCACGTGGTTGCTATTGTAATACTGCTTAGCAACTCTATCAAAAGAACAACAGCGGCGACAAAAAAACTCACTCAGACCCCCTCTTTACAGCAGAGAGAAGAGCCTAGACTGTAAAATTCAGGTATCAGTTTGGATCTGAGATTTACAGAAGGATTTTCATGGATCTGACGTTGGCTTTGTACTTTTAGGTGTGAAAAATTGTCAGTGGGTTGGTTCTGCTTTTGGGTATTCTGTTTCTAGCACTTACAGACCAAGACACGAGAATGAAACAAAAGTATTACCATACATAGCAAGGAATTAAAAAAAGACAATTAGGATTGTTCCTTTTTCTGGAATAGCCAGAGTAGATGTAAGCTTTTATTGGCAGCTCATTCCAGATCAGTATGCTAAGTCCCCTTCCTCCCCCAGTTGACAGAACAGATGGTTATCTCCTACAATTTCTGAATTCTTCAAAACCCATGCTGTGAGAAGCTGGGGATAGGTCTTCTTTTTTATCTTCCCAAGAAGTCCATTTTAATTCTCAGCTTCATGGCTAATGGCTCAGGAAACACTTGACATGTTAACCTGGTTTGGTGATTTTCCTGGAAGTCTCTGAAGGGTGAGGCAGTGTGCACAATTAACACTGCTGCTGAGAATAGCCATACAATTACTACTTCTTCAGCACTGCAGGGGAAATGTACAGGGGGGAGGATCTGCAACCTCTTTCCCCCAAAGTCTGTTATATAAGCCTGTAGCCTTTCAGCAGCAGAACTGTGTTGCTGTGAGAGCTGTGAAGAGTGTGACCAGTTTAGGCCATGTCTGTATCTTGTGAATGCCCCCTTGGGCAAAAAAAAAAGAAAAGGAATATTGCAAATTATAAAGGTAAGGTAAGAGCTGTAAAAGTGCACCAATGGTAACACTACAAGGACTACTAAAGGGAGAGCTGAAATCTGGGTTTCTTATTAGAACCTTTATTAGAATAGAATAAACCTTTATTAGAATAAACCAAACCAGGTTGGAAGAGACCTTCAAGATCATCGTGTCCAACCCATCAATCAATCCAACCCATCCAAACAGTGAACTGGCTGGCTCTGTGCAGGTAATGGAATAATGCTTCTAAAAAGAATAGAATCATAGAATCAATATGGTTGGAAAGAACCTCAAAGATCATCAAGTCCAACCTGTCATCCAAGACCTCATGACTACTAAACCATGGCATCAAGTGCCATGTCCAGTCCCCTCTTGAACACCTCCAGGGATGGTGACTCTACCACCTTCCTGGGCAGCACATTCCAATGGCCATCAACTCTCTCTGTGAAGAACTTTCTCCTCACCTTGAGCCTAAACTTCCCCTGGTGCAGCTTGGGACTGTGTCCTCTTGTTCTGGTGCTGATTGCCTGAGAGGAGAGACCAACCCTCTCCTGGCTACAACCACCCTTCAGGTAGTTGTAGAGAGCAATAAGGTCTCCCCTGAGCCTCCTTTTCTCATAGTATCAGTCAGAATTGGAAGGGACCACAAGGATCATCTAGTTCCAGCCCCCCGCCATGGGCAGGGACACCCCACACTAGATCAGGCTGGCCAGAGCCTCATGCAGCCTGGTCTCAAACACCTCCAGGGACGGGGCCCCAACCACCTCCCTGGACAACCCATTCCAGGGCTTCACCACTCTCATGGTGAAGAACCTCCTCCTCACATCCAGCCTGAATCTCCCTGCCTCCAGCTTCATTCCATTCCCCCTAGTCCTATCACCACCTGATATCCTGAGAAGTCCCTCCCCAGCTTTCCTGTAGGCCCCCTTCAGATACTGGAAGGCCACAATTAGGTCACCTTGGAATCTTCTCTTCTCCAGACTGAACAGCCCCAACTCCTTCAGTCTGTTCTCCAGGCTAAACAATCCCAGCTCCCTCAGCCTCTCCTCGTAGGGCATCCTTGGCAGTCAGGGCCAGAATCTGTACCCACAGAAAACAGAGAAGTGAAAGATAGGCAGCATTGTAGCAAGTAGACAAAGAGATCTTGAACACCTTCATTAATAGCAACTGTGAAACTAATTACTGGAATAAATGCAGGCAAGGAGGAGAAAAATAAAGGATAGTTAATTTCTTTTGATTTTCTTTCATTGTGGGGAAGTTTCCAAGAGTTGAAGCTAGCTCCCTAGTATGGTATCGAGAATGACGTCAAACGGCCAAGTCAAATGGGCTGCGTAATTGGGAATTAAAAACCTGGCGTTGCTTACATTGATGGATAACTTTTTAAGAGAAATGAACATTTTGTTATGGTGACTCACCAGCTAGCTGCTGGATATTTTCCCCCAAATATTCAGAAATATTCAACTTGCTAAGTGCAGCCAACAGTTTGTGCTGTTTGGGTAATGTTAATGGGTTAATGTAGGAATGCTGAATATTTTTGGTAGTTTCTAGACACTGTGGGCCAAGAATCACATCTCTTCTTCAGCAGCACAACGTGGTTGAAATGGAGACAAAGTAGCCTGGAGAGGAGGAGACTCAGGGGTGACCTTAATGCTCTCTACAACTACCTGAAGGGAGGTTGTAGACAGGTGGATGTTGGTCTCTTCTCCCAGGCAACCAGTACCAGAACAAGAGGACACAGTCTCAGGCTGTGCCAGGGGAGGTTTAGGCTGGATGTTAGGAAGAAGTTCTATATAGAGAGAGTGATTGCCCATTGGAATGGGCTGTCTGTGGAGGTGGTGGAGTCACCATCATTGGAGGTGTTCAGGAGGAGACTTGATGGGGTGCTTGGTGCCATGGTTTAGTTGTTTAGGTGGCTTGGATTGGTTGATGGGTTGGACGTGATGATCTTGAAGGTCTCTTCCAACCTGGTCTATGCTATGCTATGCTGTGCTATGCTATGCTATTCAGTCAGGAATTCCCCTTCTCTCCACAACAGATGACTACCATAGCAGCTTAATGTAGACTTTTCTCTGGTGTCCATTCTGTTGAAAATCGTGAGAAAAAAGAAGTGTTGGAAATGTGTTTCTGCTTCTGAACTGATCTCAGCTATCAGCACGGTCCACCAGGAAAGTGGGCAGCAGCATACGAATTAGGGCTGTAGCTTGAGTTGTGTTTGATGCTGGTCTGACTCACAGTGGGATCTAGATTTTACCACAGCTGCTGTGGAGTTTGAGGTCTGAAGATGGAGCTCCCTGGCAGCCACCCAGCCTGTAGTATTAGATGCAGCTGGGATCAGGTACCTTTTTCTTTGCCAATTTTGAGTCAGTTTGTTATTCTATTCCTTTAATTTTCAATTTCTCCTCCCCAACCTATAGTTACAATTTACCAATAGAATAAAAAGGAAATAGTGTATGAAATAAATCACACACAAACTAATAGAACTCTTGTTCCCCCTTTTTAGAGCTCTAACATTATGTTCTCTTTCTCCTTGCCTTTCCTGCTCCTTTTGTACCTCTTTTCCACCTCAGTTTCTCTCTGCACTCATTGATTACAGAGGTAATGTTTCCCTTATCAAATTCAGAACTGTAAAAATAGGCTGCAGTGCAGAAAGTGTTTTAGAGTGGGGCTGGGTTAGCTGAGTTGGGTGAGGTTATGTGTGGGAGAGTAATGGCACATTAATTTATTTGTCTGCAGGGAATGGTTGGTGATGTTTCTTGTGGATGCCCTTTCACACATTCTCACCTGTTTTTGGAGATCATAGTGGCTGTGTAGAATTATAATGTAAGTAGCTCAAATTTATTAGAACATTGTTATTACTAAGCAAGAGGGCTAAGCAGATACCTGTAACATAGATAGATAGCTCTCTCTTTTTTGATGAAAGAGTGAAAATTTGAGTTACATTTTTATTGCAGCAGTTAGAGCTCCAGCATGATTCGTGAACCTGCTGTATGTACAGCCATGTGAAATAAGCTGGGAGCAACATCCTTCCTGCTACTTCCTCCTGCTTTTATTGATTTAAGTGAGGCTCTTGGGTATCTGATCCTATCCTGACGCCTGAAGAGCTATTCCTAAAGCTCCCCATGCATCAGCATATTATACCACTTGTTCTCTAGAGGAAATAATTAAGTGAATTACTAACGCGTAAAATGCTCCAGTTGAAATGCTTAACTATTCCATTTGATGCAGTTATATATAGCTTAATGTAATCTAATAAGTGCAGTACCCTCTTAGTCAGAATGCCTTGTGTGGTATCCTCTTAGTCAGAATGCTTTGGCTTTCATCTTCATTAAATGGAATACCAATTAACAGTTGAGTCCAGTTTTGTCAAACTTACTGTGCTGTGATATTTGCAAACAAGGTGAAAAAGGACTAGTGTGGAAGTGAAAAGTCCTCATCAGAGGTCAGTGCAGTAGTGTTAGTACTGTATACAAATGCAGACTTTTGGACTGCAGTTATAAATACTCTGCTGTCACGCAGGGTTTCTAAAATGAGACAGGAGCTTAATCTGTTGACTGAGTTGTAGCAGAAGTTTCTCCAGTGGAAGGCAAGTTAGTTCAGCTGAAGTACAGTTATTGCAAAGAAAGTGAGAATAATAGCCAGATACAGGCAGTGATGAAGCAGGTAGCAGAATTCAGTCTTTTGTTGAAGGAGCTAGCACAAAAATGCAATTCCAGAAGAGAAGAGCTGCCTGTATTGTTCAGCACCTAGTGGATATGCATGAAGGTCCCAGTATCCAGCCAAGAAAGCCATCAAATAGCTTCCAGTTGTGTAGAAGCTGGTGGTAAATGCAACAGTTAATTATTTTTCTGACTATCTTTTCTTTTGTTGTTTTTGTTAGAAAGGCTGATTGATCGAAACAAAGCTTTTACATGAGAGATTGTTTAGTAAAAAGTTTGGGTTTTAAATTCTGAAGATGCTTTATGCCTGGATTTCTGAAAAATTGTTTGAAATAAGATAAACAGCTGAAAGGAATAGAATAGAATAGACCAGACCAGGTTGGAAAAGACCTTTGAAATCATCCAGTCCAACCTGTCACCCAACACCATCTAATCAATTGAAACATGCCACCAAGTGCCCCATCCAGTCTCTTAAACACCTCCAGTGATGGTGACTCCACCACTTCCCCGGGCAGCCCATTCCAATGGGCAATCTCTCTTTCTGTGAAGAACTTCTTCCTAACATCCAGCCTAAACCTCCCCTGGTGCAGCTTGAGACTGTGTCCTCTTGTTCTGGTGCTGCCTGGGGGAAGAGACCAACCCCCACCTGGCTACAACCTCCCTTCAGCAATAAGGTCACCCCTGAGTCTCCTCTTCTCCAGGATAAGCAACCCCAGCTCCCTCAGCCTCTCCTCACAGGGCTGTGCTCCAAACCCCTCCCCAGTTTTGTTGCCCATCTCTGGACACCTTCCAGCAACTCAACATCTTTCCTAAACTGAGGGGTCCAGAACTGGACACAGGACTCCAGGTATGAAACATCGTATGTCACATTCAGACATTTTTGTTGGATGCAGTTCTGTTCATCTGGGAAGAGAACTCTCAGTTCCTGATTGTCTTATTTCACTATGGAAACAGACATTTGAACACTCAAATTCTGAAGTGAAAATACATCTGAAATTCTCCTTTCTATTGCAAACTACATGTGTCTGTGTTTGTGTATTCACATGATATTCAAATAAGCCATCACTGACCACAAATCCACTTCAAGGACCACTTCCTAATATTCATCCATCTTCAGGATTCATTATCACAGTATCACAGTATTGCCAAGGTTGGAAGAGACCTCAAGGATCACCCTTCTACATCACTTTCTCTCTGAGCACAGACATTTATGTAACAGCTATATTGTACTGAAAGTGGAACACTGAATGCATTTGAGAGAGGGATCTGAAAAGGAGGATTAAGAAAAGATTTTTCCATCAATTTTTTTTCCTGAATATACTTACTATAATAATACACGTAAATAATAATACAGAAACTGCTGCTGCTGCCTTCTCCTGCACTATTTCTCATCAACATATTAAACCTCTTCTTCACATGCTCTGTGCAGCTGTTGTATGAATAGCCTTCTAGGTGGTGTAAATTTAGGGGAGTTTGGTTTGGGGAAAAGTTTGCAAAATGAAGCTGTAAATTGTTGGGAAGCGATTAAACTGGGAGCAGAGTTGCAAGTTTCCCGTGGAGCTTTAAGTCTGATCACCTTACAGAAGTGAAATACATTTGTCAATGTGTATTCAAATAATGCTCATTGTTATTTGCTTTATTATGGATTTTTAAGAATTCCAAGGGGAATATTTGCCTACAGATATCTGCCTTCCTTGCAATGAGAGCGAGCACTGCCATTGACCTTGAGTATTTTCAAGAGAGGAGAGCAGAAGAGGCAAATAAGTGCAATTTCAGCTCTCATTTGCTAGGTGTATTTTAGTGTGCCAAATGTCACAACTTCTGCTAACTCTAAGGATCTCTCCCCTTCACATGATGTGACGTCTAGAGATGACATTTCTTTTAAACATGTTATGACAGTCAATGCATTTCAGCTACTCAGTAATATGTCAGAGCCAAAAAAGATTGCAAGCTGACTAAATTTAGCTATAATGTAGGCTCTTCTGTCTAAAATGATCTTAAATGTTCCAAGGCCTCAGCTTTAGGACACGTGAAGTTGCAGTTCTTCTGGCCAGCAGCTTGCCGCAAGTCTTGAAAAATATTTGAGGTTCATTGTTACTGAACATAAGGATGGGATGAATTGCATCATCATAATCTAGTGATTCCTGAAGTAAGAGTGGAAAGCCTTCAAATCTAGACTTCATTACTAGAGCTGTTTCTATATTTATTTTTTCTAGTTACTTAATGCTTATCCAGTGACTATTTTGTATGAACCACAGAAACAGTCAATACTCTCACTGAGCATAATCATTTTTTCATGACACATCTCAGCTCTAGGTTTGACTTCCATCACCTGTAGGTGTGACTTGGGCTTGGCTCTGTTGTATGTTGGGTAAGAGCTGTAAAGACGTGGAATCAGCACAGTGCTTCCAATATCTATTTGGTTGGTTGGTTGGTTTTGTAAAAGAATGCACACAGCCCTTTTAAAATGATATTTTCTGACATTCCAGCAGGGTTTAGGTGATGGCAGCTCTTTGAAAGTATAAGAGAGGTATCTCAGTATCTATAACCTCTGTACCCCCTCTTCAATAATGCCATGTGATGTCATGATCCTATTGTCAGTATGGCTGCAGCTGTAGTGTTTTGCAGCCCCCTTGTGTAGCATGGGATTGCTCCTGTCCTTACAGATCCTGATGTTTTGTTCTAGACAAATGCTCCAAGTGTTGACTTCAGGCACCTCTGTGCTTAGTGTATTGAATATAGAATATAGAATAAACCAGGTCGGAAGAGACCTTCAAGATCATCGCGTCCAACCTATCATCCAACACCACCCAACCAACTAAACCATGCAACCAAGCACCCTGTCAAGTCTCCAATCTATGTGCTATTTTGAGGGGTCTAACTTTCCTCTCTATAGGTCACCCCAAAAAGCTAGCTGTGCTTGGGTTTTGTGTTCCCAAGTCCTTTATATCCTTTTCTGTGGTCTGTTTTGTAGAACAGCACCCGTTGCTATTTTCTACTTAGTCAATCTTAGAATGAGTAGAGCATCTGTCATATTTATTGTTCTGGGGAATCATTCCTCTAACAGGCTTTCACAGTGTTTAAAGCCAAGTAAATGTGTTTTTCAGTGCTGACTAGCAAGTGTAGGCATCTGCCCTGTGTTATGGAAGAATCCTATCTGTACTGCAGGCACGTTGTTCTCTAGGCAGATCATGTTTTGCCTTTCTGTGTTTGTTTGCAGTTTCATGTAAAAGTCTTCAAACCTGCCCCGTGATCCATTCTGTAATGGATCAGTGTTGGATTTGGTTTTGTCAAGAGAGACCTTTTGAGGCAGGTGATGCAGTTGTTCTTTGGCCCCAGATTGTTATAACTGCTGGTGAAAGTATACTGGTTAGGAGTCTGTATTTTAGGTAAGGAATACTTGTCCCCTCTCACTGGAATTTGTAGAGTAGCTTTGTTCCTGATCTATTTATTTGCATAAGTTCAGAAACTCTCCACAACTTACCACAAATGGAAACCATAAAGTGATTCTTTACACTCCTGTAGTATCTCTTAACTACAAATGCAGCTGTTCTCCAGCAAACATGTCTTTCAAGGCCTTTGTGAAGATAGGAAATTCAGGACTTATTTTAAGCAATTTACACAATGTGTGGAAAGTTTACTGTAAAATCAAGATCAAGAGAAGGGACTTGTATGATCTTTTCCAATGTGTTCTATTTATGTGGGATCACCTCTTGTGTTTAGTAATAGTTAAAACCTCCACAGTTACATATTCAAAAGACAATTCTTCTGTAATGCACAAATTAGAAGAGGCTGCATGTGTTTAGGATTGCTGTTCTTCTATACTAATGTGATATTTTCCTTTATTAACCTGCAGTACCTTTGGATCTCATCAAGCCATCTAATGTCCAGCAGAATAAAGCAGCATTTTGCAGATGGTGTCACCTGCAGTTTGTCTCTGGATTTCTAGCATTTTTATCTTCCTCAAGCAGGTAATTTTCAGATAAGATTTTTTTTTCCCAGACAGATATAAAATATTTATGCCACAATATTCTGCAAGTGAAGTTATTTTTCATCTTGAGAGCCCCCTAGCAGCATTACTCTATTTATTAAAGTGTTAACCAATAGTCACAGTAGTAACTGTACCAGTGATGTTCTTTTAAGAGACTTTGTAGTATAATATTGACATAAGTTGCATTCTATCTAAACAATATTTGTCATTGATAAGATAACTTCAAGATATGTTGATTTGAAATGGCAGTAGAAGGCAATTTGTTCTCACTTTAACAGTGAAATTTTAGAGTAACTCCACAGGTCTTTGTTGTTTCAAAAATGGGCCCAATGGGCTTCCTTAATTTTATGTCTGTTCCAAGAGCAGTTAGTTGAAGCTGAGCTGAGTCATAATATGAAGACTCTTTGCTCATCAAGTCATAACAAGCGTGAAAGCAACATGTTAAAGAGAATGAAGATATTCTTCAAGACATTACAGAAATGTTAGCTGATATTCATTCATTTGGTTTGACCCAGGAGGATGGTGCTTAGGCTGCTGGGAGTGAAACTGAGAAAAGGAGGGGAGAAGTGAAGAAATTAGGCTTCAAATCTGTGTTGTAACAACTTTATAGTGGAAATTTTGGTGGAAATCTTACAGGACTCTTCAGAGTTGTAGCAAGACTATAACTTTCTATTACCAGCTGTGTCTGTGCCAGATTGACAGGTACTCAGGTTGGTAGTCATCCTTTTAAAAAGTTAGCAATTTGTCTTAAAGGTATATAAAGAATTGGTGTTCAGAGACAGGGAAGCAATTGAGAAGATCATAAAGGATAACAAAAATCTGTTATGTGTGTATTTATGGGTGATATTATAGAAAGTAATTCAAAGGACAAATCCACATAGCTTCTATAAAATTAAATGATGTCTCTTCAACTGCTACGAATTCTTGAAGGATTTAATGAAAGATAGAATAAAGGGGACCTGAGGACTATAATATATTTAAACATGTGAATGATTTTAGCTAAAGTAACTCATGCAAAATTATTAAGGCAAACTGGAGCAACTAAGGAAGGGGAAAAGTTTTGCTGGTCATGCAAAATGCATGAAGAGCTGGGAGCTGGGGTTGCTCAGCCTGGAGAAGAGGAGACTCAGGGGTGACCTTATCACTCTCTACAACTACCTGAAGGGAGGTTGTAGACAGGCGGATGATGGTCTCTTCTCCCAGGCACCCAGTACCAGAACAAGAGGACACAGTCTCAGGCTGCGCCAGGGGAAGTTCAGGTTGGATGTTAGGAAGAAGTTCTATACACAAAGAGTGATTGCGCTATGGAATGGGCTGCCCGGGGAGGTGGTGGAGTCGCCGTCACTGAAGGTGTTCAGAAGGAGACTTGATGGGGTGCTTGGTGCCATGGGTTAGCTGTTTGGGTGGGTTGAATTGGTTGATGGGTTGGACACGATGATCTTGAAGGTCTCTTCCAACCTGGTTTGGTTTATTCTAATAAAGGTTTATTCTAATAAAGAGGTAAGATGAATAAAGAGCAGAGTCTCCAACAGGGAAGGACTGAAAAGAATTCAGACATTAGGGTTATTTGGGGCTTTATATACCACCTGATTTACTACTGTTATCTGCCCAGAGTAATGGTGAAAAGCAGAATGTCAATGCATGGTAATGTCATACATTTATTGAAATTAGGTAGTGTTAGAAAAGACTACTAAGAGCTCCAGGAGAACGTAATGGAACTTGGTAATAAGATGTCAGATTAAATTCAATTTAGATGGGTGCATGGGAATTAAAATATAAATCACTTCAGTGTGCTCAGTTCTAAATTACTCCTCAAGAAAAGTGTGTGGTATTATATTGGATTTTTTGAGAAACAATGTTTTGATTAAGTATCATAGTATGATAGTATCATTCAGGGTTGGAAGGGACCACAAGGATCATCTAGTTCCAACCCCCCTGCCATGGGCAGGGACACCCCACACTAGATCAGGCTGGCCAGAGCCTCATCCAGCCTGCTCTTAAACACCTCCAGGGACGGGGCCTCAACCACCTCCCTGGACAGCCCATTCCAGGGCTTCACCACTCTCATGGTGAAGAGCTTCCTCCTCACATCCAGCCTGAATCTCCCCACCTCCAGCTTCATTTCATTCCCCCTAGTCCTATCACCACCTGATATCCTGAGAAGTCCCTCTCCAGCCTTCCTGTAGGCCCCCTTTAGATACTGGAAGGCCACAATTAGGTCACCTCGGAGCCTTCTCTTCTCCAGACTGAACAGCCCCAACTCCCTCAGTCTGTCCTCATAGGAGAGGTGCTCCAGCCCTCTGATCATCCTTGTGGCCCTTCTCTGGACACGTTCCAGCACCTCCACATCCCTCTTGTAATAGGGGCTCCAGAACTGGACACAGTACTCCAGGTGGGGTCTCACCAGGGCTGAGTAGAGGGGGAGGATCACCTCCCTCGATCTGCTAGCCACACTTCTCCTGATACAGCCCAGTAAAGCTAATAGTAAAAAAACAACCAAGTGCAATAGAGGCATAAATGTTTACATTGCATGGCTGTATTCTTGCACTTCTTGGTTACTGATTGTTGATTGCAGTGATTCTATATGGTATTGAATGCCAGATTCAAATGGCTTGGTACTAACGCTGAAGTCCCATTCGCAATGGATGGCTTGGCAAGTTGGTGTCAGACTTGTAGCTAGAAAAGTAAAGTTAAGATGTTAGTGTAACTTTTTTGTCTTTCTCTTTTCTTTTACCCCCTCCCTCCCCCCAAAAGCTAAAAATAAAACCCCACCTGAAAATCCCAACTATATTGAGGGCTTGGATTTTCCAGCACTCATTGTTCTGACACCAGACTTGTGAAACTAAGGGAGGTCTCTCCTTTTCTGACTCAGTTCTTGATTCTGAAGCATGTTTATTTGGGAGTTATGTAGGGAGGTTTAGGCTGGGTGTTAGGAAGAAGTTCTTTACAGAAAGAGAGATTGGCCATTGGAATGGGCTGCCCAGGGAGGTGGTGGAGTCACTGTCACTGGAGGTGTTTAGAAAGAGACTGGATGGGGCACTTGGTGCCATAGTTTAGTTGATTAGATGATGTTGGATGATAGGTTGGACTTGATGATCTCAAAGGTATTTTCCAACCTGGTTAATTCTAATGGAATTCAGTGGTCAGGAAGCACAAATAACCCAGGTATCCATGAGTGCAACCAACATCTTTCCTAGCTGAATTGCAGTATGAAGAGGACTCATCTGTATTTGGCTTCTGCAGAGATGCAGGCAGAGTGGCAGCATCTTTTACAGATCATTTCTGAATCATAATTAGCTAGGAACAGACACTGAAATACTTCTGTACCTATCTGAGTTTTGGTGTTCAAAACGTGGGTGTTGATTGAATTTAGGTGCTTGTATTTTGTAAAGTACTGCTGGAGAGCACATTGTTGAGTTTTATTGGATTTCACAGAGCTTGGGGGGGGGCTATTTCTGTAAAGATGTGCAAGTTCCAAAATGTCAAGCTGCATGAGCAGGATCTAGCCTTACAAGCACATGGCAATACTGTAAGCATCATTTTCCACTTTCCATAATGAAAAGATGTCAGAATCCATATCTCTGAATGCTTAACAGCTCTGAACTGAAACCAGGACTGGGAAATTTCAGCCCACCTGATGAAAATCAGTATTTTTCAGCCTTGTTTAACTCTGCTGCTTTCCTGAAACCACCAGAGCCTCTGCTGCAGGTAAGCACAGGATATCACCTCCCAGTTGCAGGGACCCATGTGTCATAATGAAAATTCTTCCGCAGTCCACAGAAGCAGATCTTGATGTTTCTCCAATGGAAGAAATAATGTCTGTTTGAAAGAAATACTCATGCAGAATCCTACATTCAGAAAGAAATTTCTAAAGATTGATGGAAATTTGGCTGAGAAAAAAATTGCAGTCATATGTTTGCAAAATCTAGGACAGGAGCTATAACTCTTTCCTGGCGTTAAGCAAAGGATTTAACTGCCAGCTCGCTTCTATCTGATGCAATACTGCTGGATAATGCATAGTGCTTATGCTGTTAGTGTTTAGCATCAAAATACTAATGCAAGGCCCAAGTATGGTACTGTCAGTCTAAGGCATTCTGGAGCAAGACATTTTAAAATTCTTTGGGGTTATTTTAGTTTTTAAAACTGAATTTAACAAGAGAGATTAATAGCAATGCTAAGATGGGACTGCATGGTAAATCTGATTACCTAAAAGCTGAGCATTTTGGTCTAGTTTACTTCAGAAGTTGCAGAGTTTGGGTTTAAATCCAGGGAGAAGGTTTTTCAGAATCAGTGTCAGGTTAGGAATATGTATGCTCTAGGGGTGTATATATGATTGTGGTGGGTTGAAGTGAAGGGCCACAAGGATGATCAGAGGGCTGGAGCACCTCTCCTATGAGGACAGACTGAAGGAGTTGGGGCTGTTCAGTCTGCAGAAGAGAAGGCTCCGAGGAGACCTAATTGTCGCCTTCCAGTATCTGAAGGGGGCCTACAGGAAGGCTGGGGAAGGACTTCTCAGGATCTCAGGTAGTGATAGGACTAGGGGGAATGGAATGAAGCTGGAGGTGGGGAGATTCAGGCTGGATGTGAGGAGGAGGTTCTTCACCATGAGAGTGGTGAAACCCTGGAATGGGTTGTCCAGGGAGGTGGTCGAGGCCCCGTCCCTGGAGGTGTTTTAGCCCAGGCTGGATGAGGCTCTGGCCAGCCTGATCTAGTGTGGGGCGTCCCTGCCCATGGCAGGGAGGCTGGAACTGGATGATCCTTGTGGTTCCTTCCAACCCTGAATGATACTATGATACTAAGTTTCCCCTCAGCATTAACTTTTAGCCAGACCGACTCAGTTAGAAGCAGATGAAGCTGTATTTACAAGCAAAACCTACACTCTGCAATGGAATGCAATGAAAATTCATGAAATATACAGTATTTACAATATTATACAGGTATTTACAATTAGCAAACAACATGAAACCCCCCCTGGTCAAAAGACCAGAGAAGTCTGTTCCACTGCCCCTCCAAGCCCCCCAGTCCCAAGAGAGAGAGAGGAATGGAGAGAGAAAAGCAGTGACTTAGACTTATCCGAAGGCCAGCCAGAAGCATGTTGTCTTCCCCCAAGTGGAGCAAACCAGCCAAGATCAGAAGAGAAGAGAAAAAGAATGGGAATTGGGAAGAATTGTTATGATACAGCTCCTCTTATCCCAGACATTTATCCAATTAATTTGCTTTGTTTTCCTTTTCACACCCAGTAGTGGTTTATTTATGTTTTTCTACTTTTCTGCTTGAAATCTGCAGCTAAATTTTAAAGGCATAGCCTAAAACTACCACAATGATAAATAGAACATGTGTCACAATTTGTGATAGAAACTCTTAATGGATTTTGCCTAATTGTATTTTATTTAGCACATCTGAGTTTGTACATTTTACACAACATCATGTATTTTATCTTTACATAAGAAATTAAGCTGAAGAGATGAGGAGAAAGTTCTTCATCAAGAGAGTCATTCGTCATTGGAATGTGCTGCCCAGGGAGGTGGTGGAGTCGCCTTTCCTGGAGGTGTTCAAGAGGGGATTGGATGTGGCACTTGGTGCCATGGTCTAGTCATGAGGTCTGTGGTGACAGGTTGGACTCGATGATCTTTGAGGTCTCTTCCAACCTTTGTGATACTGTGAGGGAAGCAGTCCTAGTCAGATGATGATTTTAAAAGGGAAAGCCAAAACACACAGTTATGAACAATTACAGGGATATTTTGATGTACTTCTGTTGCCACACTGTATTCCAAAGCTCCTAATCCTTTAAGCACCTTTGATAATGAGACATTGTGCACCCTGGTATATATATAATGATTTGCTGCCTGCTGAAAATGTCATAGTCCTGTTTTTCATGTTCAGTGATGGTTCTGACATTATTGACATTTCCTCTGCTGCTTTATCAATCCCTGACTGCTCTGTAAAAGTCTGTGAGAGGACTTCTGCTCTCTACAACTCTTCTGCAGGCTTGGTGCCATCCTTGCAGTTTGTATTCAGTATGAAATATTCCCTTAAAGTATCCATTTATACTTGGGCTCCAGTGAGATTGCTCACCTTGTCAAATGCTTATCAACCTTGTTAATGTGAAAATTCTGTGTTTTAGAGAGAGGACACTGATCACTTGAGTTCTGTGTTAATAATAACTAGTCTCAAATCATCATGGATGAAGGATGTCTTTTTTTTTCATTGCTGGCACGAGAAGTATGCTCAGTCACTGCAGTTAATTTTGGCTGTAGTTCTGGAGTCCTACAGTGAGCAACTTCAGTCTCTATTTTTGGTTGTCTCTGGATATTTGAAGAAATTTGGACCAGTTTTTAAAGTAAGGTTTTGATGCCATCTTAAATGACATTGGTTGCCTTTTCACATACTTGTAATGGAATTATTTGCTTTTGTGCTTTGTTTCAGCAGTACAGCTAAATCTGTCATTCACTCCCAAATAATTCATGACCAGCTTGCTTTGCCACACAGGGGATTAATACAGACTGCTGACTGTTACATGTTTTAAAACCATCTGGGAGAGAAAGGTTTCCTCTCTATCTGTTTTCAGAAGCATTAAAATGTTTTACAGTTTCAGTCCTTACCCATTGTCTTGGATAATTCTGTTGTAAAACTGTGGAAGGAATAAATCCTGTCTATCTTTAATTGAAATCCTTTGATATCCCTATTCAGGGCAGTCTGTGTTTTGCAGTTAGAATAAACTTTATTAGAATAAACCAAACCAGGTTGGAAGAGACCTTCAAGATCATCGTGTCCAACCCATCAACCAATTCAACCCACCCAAACAGCTAACCCATGGCACCAAGTACCCCATCAAGTCTTCTCCTGAACACCTTCAATGACGGCGACTCCACCACCTCCCTGGGGAGCCCATTCCAATGGGCAATCACTCTTTCTGTATAGAACTTCTCCCTAACATCCAACCTGAACCTCCCCTGGCGCAGCCTGAGACTGTGTCCTCTTGTTCTGTTATTTGCACATATTCAGTAGGAAACACCTTGGTGTAGTTTCTACTGTCTTTATTCTTCAACATTGTGAATCTTGTGTCCCACAAATGTTTTCCAAGTTTTGTAGTTCCTGTTTATGCCTTTTCTGTTTGCTGGAGAGAGCTCATGTTGCATCCTTTTGGTCTTTATGAAAATGTATTTTGTTCCTGTTCAAATAATGAGGGTCAAATCTGTCTTATGCTCAGTTCTTCTTGCTAACTCCAGTGGCTAGTTCTAGATCTCTGCAAATTAAACCAACATTAGTACTGAAGACTACTACCCTCTGTTAACTCCAGTTCTGGCTGGGCTATCCCACCTTCTCAAATCTCCCTCCTAGGTGGTATGGTTCAGGTGGTAAATTGGATCAGGGAGCAGTCTCAGCTCATTAGTTGTCTGCCATGTGGCTGTGTCTCACTGCTGCAGTGCAGTTTGAAATAGCCACTGCATTTACAGGGCTGGCCAGTGAGGAGATGTTCTCCAAGGAGGCTGCACAAGTAGCTAGAGCCTGGTAGAGTGCTTGTGCCAGTGGTTGCAAGTCCATCTTTTTGTTGCAGTGCTTTCATACTGTCAATTCTTGAGTACATCTCTCTGGCCATGGGTCAAGGCATTGCATCTTTTCCAGATTCAGACAGATTCAGAGGTTTTGTGTAGGGAGGTATTGCCAGGTCAATGTGTCTAGAAAAAATACATGGTTTTCTCTGAGTTTTTGAGGAAAACCTTGGGAGGAGTGTTTTGGACCTAAGAATTGTTCAATAGTTGTACCCAAAATGTTTTTGCCAGCGGCAGGAACTGTCTGAAGCATTAGGTTTATGAAGCTTCTCTTTTTGTATTTGTGTATTTGTTTGAAATGAAGATAGGGCTTCTATAATAAGGTATAGAATGTGCATGATACGCTGGTATGGAGCTGTTATAGTACTAGTGTAGGCAGAGAAGGGATTTCTTTCTCTTTGTAGTGCCTTTCAGTTTGGTTTTTAGCTAGCAGAGGAGTGTAGCTCTGTACATAACAAAACAATGTGTTGTACCAACACTGTCTATAGAGTAATTGTAATTTTGGAAGCTGTATCAAAACATGAGCAATGACTTTGTGGTTTGCATGTTGCTTAGCCTTTGCAAGCTTCTTTTCCTATAAAGAAACCCCCGAACAAAAGACAACACTCAAAAAACTCTGTTAGAACATTGTAAGAAATAAGGTATATTAAAGTAGCTAGTAACTGGGATGGATATGACTGCACTGAGAAAAAGATGCCATGTTCACTTGGGACTTACCCTCTTTATATTGCTGTTAAGTCACTGAACATGTCCGTGATGAAATATAGGCTTATATTTACAGAGCCCTGAACAGCGTCTAACTGAGTTTCAGACTTATGTAGTTCATAAAAGAGCCAATTCTCTTCAGATAGCCTTGAATTCTTATTAAATGTATAAGTTTCATTTTAGGCAGCAGATTTCTACATACTGGAAGCCTCAGGCTAAAGCAAAAAAGAAAGGGAACTTGGATGTGTTTGTTAAGTACAGTGCAGAAAGGAAAAATGCCGTTTCTCCTGCCAGGGCTTCAACTAACAGTCATGAGGTTCATTTTTTCCCCCTTTTAAGAAAGGCAGGTAAGAAATACAACTTGAGGAGAACATAATTTTATTTCTGGTGCTCTCAAGTAGCTAATGTACTTTTAATCAGAAAAAGCACTGGAGGGGTGAAAGCAGCTGCTGTTTCTTAATAAAAAACCCTTCCATGTCCTGCACAAAAGGCAATAGAAATCCACCTGAGAATTTTCACTAAATATAATGGGTCTAGTTGTAGAATTGGTGCTTACTGTAAGGAATGAAGAAACAAAGTCTGAATTAATAAAGCCCCACAGAAGTATTACATGGCAAGAGCAGAAACTTCTTGCTTCTTTCACAGCTTGAAAACTAAGGCAAAGAGAATTCGCGTGACTTGAATATGGCACAGTCTTTGTATTAGAGGGAGGAAGTGAATCCAAATCATTCATTCCTGACAATGTCTTCCCTTCCACTTAGAAAACAGCTTTTTGGAATGCTTAGAGGTGGTAACATCATTGATGGGCCACAATGATGATCAGAGGGCTGGAGCACTTCTCCTATGAGGGCAGACTGAAGGAGCTGGGGCTGTGCAGTCTGGAGAAGAGAAGGCTCTGAGGTGACCTAATTGTGGCCTTCCAGTATCTGAAGGGGGCCTACAGGAAGGCTGGGGAAGGACTTCTCAGGATCTCAGGTCGTGATAGGACTAGGGGGAATGGAATGAAGCTGGAGGTGGGGAGATTCAGGCTGGATGTGAGGAGGAAGTTCTTCCCTGTGAGAGTGGTGAGGCCCTGGAATGGGTTGTCCAGGGAGGTGGTTGAGGCCCTGTCCCTGGAGGTGTTTAAGACCAGGCTGGATGAGGCTCTGGCCAGCCTGATGTAGTGTGAGGTGTCCCTGCCCATGGCAGGGGGGTTGGAACTAGATGATCCTTGTGGTCCCTTCCAACCCTGACTGATACTAGGATACTATGCATTTGTGATAGAAGTCTTTGGAGACTGCATTGTCTTATTTTGAAAGCAGAACTGAACCAAATGAGCCAGCACCATGAGCCCTGTATTTTAACTAGGATGCTTCTCAGCAATACCAGTCTGCAACTTACTACAATCAGACGTTTTTATTTTTTTTAAACTTGAATCAGATAGAGTATCACTGAAAAGATATTCCCACAAATGAATGGCTGCTGTGGGCTTTGCCATTCAACTTGATTGCTTCCATTTCCACACAAAGTAGCTCCCCTGAGTTCTCCCTTGCTTTCTCTAGCCTAACAGAAGGCTGATAATGCTTCCTCATGGAGGCAGTCCCATCTAGCACGTGGAAATAGATGCTGTACAACTGCTCAGTGTACCAGGTGGGAGAGGTGACTACAAATTTCACATCAAATAGGTAGGGAATGTGTGTGTATTGCTGGCACTTCTGTCTAAGGCCAAATACTTCTAGGTGCCCAACACAACAGCGGTTCTTGAGGCAGCTGTTGCTGTGAGTAAACACATGTGAGAGTTTGCCTTTAGCATACAAAGCTTAACAAGTATTTTGGAGCCACTTCACTGACATATGGTACAACAGTTTAAATGAGATGAGCAGAAGCATTGTTCTGATGCAGACTTTACAGGTAACAGTGGCAGAAGTAAAACCCATGAAAGGTGCAGAGCCTTATGGAGTGATTTGCAGAGAAACTGGCTGTGACAACTCTAGTCAGCCTAAAAAACCCACAAAACAACAGCCCACAAGGTAAAACAGTGGAACAGCTGCTCCTTAAAGTGTAATGGTGGAGACAAACAGACGAATGTAGGAGGAATAAAATAAATCAGCTGTTAACACCCTCTTTGAGAGCCCTTTTAAAGAGAGTAAAATTAATGTTTAGTGCTTTTTAGAAATGCTTTAAGCTTTTCATCCCTTGAAAGAAGAAATGAAATGACTTCTTGATTCGGCGCGTATTAAAGTGGAAGCGCTGCCCAATTCGGTGAGCACTTTCTCATCATAAAAAGTGTTATGTCAAACTGACAGCTGTTAGTTGTGAGAACAGCTATCCTTCAGCCCTATTTTTAACAAGTGCAGGAAGATGACTTAACTGCCATCAGCTATCACGACTTTGGCCTCCAGTCCCAAATCATTCCAGGCAGAATTGTGGGGCGGAGCTGGGCTTCATGCTGGGAAGAGAAAACAAACAAATTTGGGTTAGAGAGCTCCAATTTTGGTGGTTCTATGCCAAAAGCAGCCTGTAACATTCTGCCTAGACTTCACAAATCAACAGCAGCATCCATAATTGGGCTATCAGGTTAAAAAAAAAGAGCACAGCATAATCAGTCCTCGTTCCAAGATCACAGTTAGTCACATATGTTCAGACTCAACTTTTATCATAACTTTATTGGTGTCTTGTTCCTTATCATTCCTGGCTAAGATCAGTCATACAACAACATTTTGTGTGGCCTTTTCAGAGATGCTGTTTGTTCTGTCTCAAAGCTTCCTTTCTCTTCTTATTCAGTACTGTTTATTATCCTGAGATCTATTTTCTACAGCAAATTGCTTTTTTAGCATTCTGCTACAATAAATGGCAATAAAACGTGGGGAGTTTTTCTAAGTTGTATGAGGACAAAAACCCATTTAATTACTTTTAAAAGCCTTTTTAAGTCATCTTGGCAATGTGCAGTGTATAGAAGCTAAGAATATGACTCAGGAGAATCCAATGGCATGAGAATTAACACATCCAAGTGCTGGGTTCTGCACAGTGGTGACAGCAATCCAATGCAGTGCTACAGGCTGGGGTCGGAGTGGTTGGAGAGCGACCAGGTAGAGAGGGACCTGGGGGTACTGGTCGATGGCAGGCTGAACATGAGCCTGCAGTGTGCCCAGGCAGCCAGGAGGGCCAACGGCATCCAGGCCTGCATCAGGAACAGTGTGGCCAGCAGGAGCAGGGAGATCATTCTGCCCCTGTACACTGCACTGGTTAGGCCACACCTTGAGTCCTGTGTCCAGTTCTGGGCCCCTCAGTTTAGGAAGGATGTTGACTTGCTGGAACATGTCCAGAGAAGGGCAACAAAGTTGGTGAGGGGTTTGGAACACAAGCCCTACGAGGACAGACTGAGGGAGCTGAGGTTGCTTAGCCTCGACAGGAGGAGACTCAGGGGTGACCTTATTGTTCTCTCCAACTACCTTAAGGGAGGTTGTAGCCAAGTGGGAGTTGGTCTCTTCTCCCAGGCAACCAGCACCAGAACAAGAGGATATAGTCTTAGGCTGTGCCAGGGGAGGTTTAGGCTGGAGGTTAGGAGGAAGTTCTACACAGAGAGAGTGATTGCCCATTGGAATGGGCTGCCCAGGGACGTGGTGGAGTCACCATCACTGGAGGTGTTCAGGAGAAGACTTGGCAGGGTGCTTGGTTGCACGGTTTAGTTGATTAGGTGGTGTTGGATGATAGGTTGGATGTGATGATCTTGAAGGTCTCTTCCAACCTGGTTTATTCTATTCTATTCTAAAAAGTGTTGATACTCATTTGGGGAAAAAAAGTAATAAATAATCCAGTTGTACTCACATAGAGCCTGAGCTGAGACCCAGGGGAGCAAACAAAACACTATTCATCACATAGAGGAGAAAATCTGTACCTGATGCAAATTTTCATGACTCAGTTAACTTCAGTGAAGCTATGCTGATTTATAGGAGGTGAATAATTTTTGCACAGTGGTAGTGTTTCCTTTGTTTACTCAAAAGAAAAAAAAAAAAGAAAGCTGTACTTAATACTGGGCTGAACAGCAAAATAATCTTCCCTGGCTTGTATCCCTGTCCTCAGTGAAGTTCTTTTGGATTTCCATGAATCAAACTAGGTTCAGAATCTGGTTCGATATATGCAAAATCCTGAGAGGCAAATCTGTCTTTTGCTTTTTCTTTCTTTCTTTTTTTTTTTCTCCTCACTTTGTTGGATCTAAGATAGTGGAAAATTGAGCTAACCAGATGGTTGGGGATTTCCCTGTGGAAGACTTTCCTGGGGAAACATGAAGCTAGAACAGGGATTACTTAATTGGAGAGGTACTGGAGGTACTGAAAAGCATTTGGCTGGCGTATTGTTGGGCACAGGTGATTATAAACTGCTAGAATGACCTGGGCATTACAGCATAAAGTAGGGCATCCCTACAGCTGTGCTTTGTTGTGCTGGGGCTGAGATGGATGTAGGATTAGTGCAGAGATGAAGGAATGTTCCTCCTCTTCTCTTAGCTATTTGGGCTGCATCCCAGCGCCAAGGAAAAACTCAGTCTGTGAATTCTAATTTTGACTTGAGAAGCTGGAGTTTTGCATTTGCCTTTGAGGAGCAGTGTTTGGTATGCAAACCTCCTCAAGCATCAAGATGAGGGTATTCTCTGAGGTGTGTTACTGCTGCTGCTAGTACATGGTTTTGCAATTCATTAAACTCTGCTCTCTTGCATGAAAATGTTATTCCATATTTAGCCCTGTAACGTACATTTGTACACCGGCACGTACAACCGTGTCCGATGCAACACAGCTCCACCGCAGTGACCAGGCTATTTTCAAATTTGAGAAGTATTACAGAACAAAGAATGTCCCCTAGGGCTGTTGAAAGAAACCTAGGATGTTGCAAGTGATGAATGCTACTGTTTTATTGTAATATTTTGACAACCATTTCCATTATCAATAAAGAAGGTTTCAGAAGCTCGTCATCCTCTTTTCTACTGATTAAACACCCATTAAATCACAAAGTCACAGTACAAATTGAATCTTTAACGACCCAAAAGGTCTTGACTGTGTCTACCCACGACACCATGTTGTTCTCCAGGGAACATCATGACAGCTGAGATGTTTTTAATCATTTGAGCAAGTAGTTAGCACATGCCAGTAGATGCCAGTTAGCTTTTCAGTCAGATCCCCTTGCAGCTGAATTGGTGATGGAGTATGTCATGTTGTGGGATGAGAGAACAAAATACATCAAACACAAATTTGACATATTTACAAAAATTGCTTCTCATACCATTTGCATTGTTAAAAATTGTGCCTAAATGTAGACACAATGAGCCTGTGCTTCTGGTGTTTACACGAGTGGAAACTGGCACAGATGTGATGGTCCTACCCTATGTGCAACGAGCAGAAGAAGAAAGAATTGGGTGGTTTGCAACTTCAGCAAATATCATTTATAAAAATCACATAAAAACACCATCCCTTCAGGTGCTGCAAATATCTGGAGGGAATCTTGGCCAAGCCTCTAATGTGATGGTGGAGGATCACCCTTAGAAATAAGGATTAATGTGCATTTCAATATTTATTCAAATAGGTTTCTCATTTTCAGTTTCAGCGCATACCCTGAGTCGCTCCAGTCAAAACATCTGTCTCGCTATCAAATGAGAGTGCTTCTGGTTGTTAAGAGAACAGTGTCATGAAATGTGAGGATAGAATAATCACCTCTCTAATACAGCATTAAGAAATTCCCTGCGTGGAGAAAGACAGATTTACACTTGCTTTATCTTATGTGGGTGTAAGAGATAATGGGAGTATAAATCTCCATAGGATAATAAAACCTATAATTTAGAATCTCTTGATGAGATTAATGCCATACAGAGTTGGTTTGGGGCTTTTTTTTAGCCTGTGAGATTAATATTTACATGAGGTGAGTTTCCCTATCAATAAAAATAATCATAGTATCATAGTATCAGTCAGGGTTGGAAGGGACCACAAGGATCATCTAGTTCCAACCCCCCTGCCATGGGCAGGGACACCCCACACTAGGCCACACCTCGAGTACTGTGTCCAGTTCTGGGTCCCTCAGTTTAGGAAGGAGGTTGACTTGCTGGAACGAGTCCAGAGAAGGGCAACGAAGTTAGTGAGGGGCTTGGAACACAGCCCTGTGAGGAGAGACTGAGGGAGCTGGGGCTGCTTAGCCTGGAGAGGAGGAGACTCAGGGGTGACCTCATTACTCTCTACAACTACCTGAAGGGGGGTTGTAAACAGGCAGAGGTTGGTCTCTTCTCCCAGGCAGCCAGCACCAGAACAAGAGGACACAGTCTCAGGCTGCGCCAGGGGAAGTTCAGGCTGGAGGTCAGGAGGAAGTTTTACACAGAGAGAGTGATTGCCCATTGGAATGGGCTGCCCGGGGAGGTGGTGGAGTCGCTGTCACTGGACGTGTTCAGGAGGAGACTTGACAGGGTGCTTGGTTACATGGGTTAGTTAATTAGGTGGTGTTGGGTGATAGGTTGGATGTGATGATCTTGAAGGTCTCTTCCAACCTGGTTTATTCTATTCTATTCTAGATCAGGCTGGCCAGAGCCTCATCCAGCCTGGTCTTAAACACCTCCAGGGATGGGGCCTCAACCACCTCCCTGGACAACCCATTCCAGGGCTTCACCACTCTCATGGTGAAGAACTTCCTCTTCACGTCCACCCTGAATCTCCCCGCCTCCAGCTTCAACTCAACGTAATCTAGTTACAGGATTCAGCAATGATAGAAACAATAACCTTAAGAATGTGGATTTTTTGTTGTTCTAGGAATAAAACTGTTCCACAATCATTTTTTTATCCAGTTGCCTGGGACTTTTTATTAGGTCTATTTTATGATACTGTTTTTAGCTTAGGAATCAATACTTCCTAGTAATATGGTAGATTGTGGTAGTGAAGATATGGAAATGCAAGAAGAAAAAGGGATATGTACAGCAGGTATGTTTTCTAGTATCGGTGTTAGAACTGGTTACCAACATGAAATAAAAAGACAGTATTTTTCTGAGACACTTTGTAGTGTTAAGCCTATTACCAGATGTTTATACTTCTAAAAATAAAAGCTATTGTGGTAATGAACTCTATTCTGAGAAACTGGACATCAGAAGCTTCTTAAAGCCCTTTGCTCCTGCTTTGTAAGAAATGCTGGAAAGCAGTGCAATTAAGGGTTTGGTTGCTAAACTAAAGCAGAGGTCACAAGTCCTGGCTCTCCTGAGTGCTTTGGCATTTCACCTCATTTTCTGTACTTTAGTTTACTAAGTGAAAGTAAGGGTAGCAGTACAAAGCTGCTTGAAGGTCCCAGCTGATGCTGGCAAAAAATAGAAGTGTTACAGGGTGCTGTTCTATGATTCTGTTGCTAGGAGTTGGTGTTGGACATCCTTGTTCTAATAAAACCTCATCCTGTTCTTATTTATCTACTGTGTAATATTGCTTCTCATTGCATGAGAATATCCTCAGACAAATGGTTCCAGTGATCGTTTTCTCTTTTTAAGCTTTGGATTGCTTATTATCTAATCATTTTTCAAATGGTTGGATCCATTTTCATAGAATCATAGAATCGATAAGGTTGGAAAAGACCTCAAAGATCATCAAGTCCAACCTGGTACCCTAGACATCATGACTGCTAAACCATGGCACCAAGTGTCAAGTCCAATCCCTTTTTGAACACCTCCAGGGATGGTGACTCCACCACCTCCATGGGCAGCACATTCCAATGGCCAACAACTCTCTCTGTGAAGAACTTTCTCCTCACCTCGAGTCTAAACTTCCCCTGGCACAGCTTGAGACTGTGTCCTCTTGTTCTGGTGCTGGTTGCCTGGGAGAAGAGACCAACCCCCTCCTGGCTACAACCACCCTTTATTTATTTATTTATAACTGATGGAGAATGCCTCCTCCTTGAGGTTAAGCTTTTGCATTCAATCTGTAATTGTTTCTGTTCTGGAATTTAATTTTTATCTCTGTATTGAAGATAATTTCCTATTGTCAGGGAACAAATTCAAGAATTTCCTCCTCTGTGCTTTTTGCATGCATTTTATGTGTTACTTTAAACTACTGAAAGGAAAGGGCTACTGCAGTGTTTGCTGGAATTCAATGGGATTTAAACATTTGTTATTGATAGCAGTGAGGAGTGTGCAGTGGTACTCTTTTCTTAAAATCTTCTGCTCTGAACTCAGAATTTAAGCTATTTATTTGTAGAGTTTACTAGAAGTATTTCTTAAACACCCTTCAGCAGAAGTAGGGGTGGGAAGCACGCTGCAAAACTTCTTTGATTCCAGCTGTTGGGCAGTACATTTGCGCTGGGCAAGAAAGCGTTACTCAATTATTGCTCATGTTTCCAAGCTCTGCAGAGCATGCTAAGCCTTACTGGCAGTGTCCTCTCCCATTGGCCTGCCTCACACCATCTTTATTGATCGTGTGACAGGGACAATGCCATTATTTTAGGTATCAGTTCTTAACAAAATGAGCCATTACAACCCAGTTACAGAGAAAAGAAAGGAACTGAACACTCTGTTTTTCACATAACGAAGACACTCTTTCATAACCTTTGACAATGCTCCTCAGTGAACACTTTTGTGTACTGTGCTTTGCCTTTGATCCTGCCAGACATACAGAATCAGAGAAAAGGGAGAGGTGGAACTGGGTATAAGTGATGAGCCTGGGAAAATGCTTTTTAAAACCTGGCACGGTATGCATGCTGCATTATTACATAGACAAAGGTCCACCCCTCCTAAGTGAGCCCATGTTCTGTATTGTTTCTGGCAGAGCTCAGTTAACAGAATTAGAAAAAGTGGAGATGCCACTGGAGGCAAACAATTCCCTTTAGCCTTCTGCTAAAGTGGAAGATGAGAATCCTCTGATCTGCTTTTTAAATGCTATTGGTGTACACTGTGTCCTTTGTCCAGGAGAAAAGAACAGGCTTGCTTTGTGTCGTTGTTCCAAATATCTGCTCTAATATGAAATATTACCAAAAAGATGTTTCCTAACTATAGTCCTCAGGGTCTGAAAGTGGTTTGTTTTCTCTCTCTCCCCCCTCCTCCCCAGTCTTCAGTCCTTCGCTGTTTCACAATTGCCAATTGCAGAGCTTGGCCTTTTAATCTGTGCTTCTTTCTGCTTATGGCATAAATGTGTCGGAAAGGAACTGTACATCCTTTCTTTAAACTTAGCCAAATCCTCCAACGTTTTCTTCTTTGTTGAGCTTAGAATTGAATAGGAGTAGTAGTTGGCAATTAGATTGTATTTTACTGGGTGAAATAAACTGTGTAAAGATTAATTAGGGAGGGTTTAGTGAATAGCCTTGCTTTTTCTTACTCCTGCCTTTCTTTGTGATAATTTAAAAGGGTTTTCTTTTTGTACTGTGAGCAAAGCCAACAGAGTGTTTACAAGGAAGGGACATATGAGCTCTGGGTATCCATGAAATACAGTGAGGTAAGCTGACATTGGCTTGGCTCCTGTAAATTTCTGTTATTCCAGGTTTGTAATTTTGCTTGGAAAAGTTTATCCGAAGGGTAGCGATGTTGTTAATAGTTGTGCCCAGGATCAGTGGAGTACATTATTGATCAAACCCACTGCAACTTTGCTTTCAATCAAATGTGAGAAATTTGACAAGCCCATGGCTGTCAACTATAGATTTTTATTTTGTTTTTCTTTTTCCTGGTGTACTCCAGGTATCAAAGTTAGAGCTGCAGAACCATTAAAGAGCCAGCTGCAATTTGCAAATCTGTCGATAACGCCAGCAGCAGCATTACAACTGATGTAATATATTATCAGCCTACATGAGGGAAACTTGGCACAAATGATTTCTGTTGCACTTGCTACTGATAGATTTTACAAGTAGGAACATTTAGAATAATGACCATCTAATACACTTCACTACAAAACCACTGATGATAAATCTCTGCTTATTGGTTCAACCTGCAAATTGGTATCACAGTATCAGAGTATCACAGTATAACTTAGGTTGGAGAGGACCTCGAGGATCATCGAGTCCAACCTATCAACACAGACCCCATGACTAGACCATGGCACCAAGTGCCACGTCCAGTCTCCTCTTGAACGCCTCCAGGGACGATGACTCAACCACCTCCCTGGGCAACCCGTTCCAATGACGAATGACTCGCTCGGTGAAGAATTTCCTCCTCACCTCGAGTCTAAACCTCCCCTGGCACAGCTTGAGACTGTGTCCTCTTGTTCTGGTGCTGGTTGCCTGGGAGAAGAGGCCAACCCCTTCCTGGCTACAACCACCCTTCAGGTAGTTGTAGAGGGCAATGAGGTCACCCCTGAGCCTCCTCTTCTCCAGGCTAAACAATCCCAGCTCCCTCAGCCTCTCCTCATAGGGCTTGTGTTCAAGGCCTCTCCCCAGCCTTGTTGCCCTTCTCTGGACATGCTCAAGTGTTTCGATGTCCTTCTTAAACTGAGGGGCCCAGAACTGGACACAGTACTCAAGGTGTGGCCTAACCAAAGCAGAGTCCAGGGGCACAATGACTTCCCTGCTCCTGCTGGCAATACTATTCCTAATGCAGGCCAGGATACCACTGGCCCTCCTGGTAGCTTGTAGCTGCTCGTAGCTGGTAGCTCGTATTCAAATTCTTTAGGTCCTGTGAAGAGTTGAAGTGTTTAATTTTGACATTCCAAGTCTTGTGTATGTCAAGAAAGTGTCAAGAAAGTATTTTCCAATTTGATATTGCCTTGTAACTTCTGAGTATTCAGTAGGAGCAGGGAGGTCATTCTGCCCCTGTACACTGCACTGGTTAGGCCACATCTTGAGTCCTGTGTCCAGTTCTGGGCCCCTCAGTTTAAGAAGGATGGTGACTTGCTGGAATGCGTCCAGAGAAGGGCAACAATGTTGGTGAGGGGTTTGGAGCACAAGCCCTATGAGGACAGACTGAGGGAGCTGAGGTTGCTTAGCCTCAAGAGGAGGAGACTCAGGGGTGACCTTATTGTTCTCTCCAACTACCTTAAGGGAGGTTGTAGCCAGATGGGGGTTGGTCTCTTCTCCCAGGCAACCAGCACCAGAACAAGAGCATACAGTCTTAATCTGCGCCAGGGGAGGTTTAGGCTGGATGTTAGGAAGAAGTTCTTCATAGAAAGAGAGATTGCCCATTGGAATGGGCTGCCCGGGGAGGTGGTGGAGTCACCATCACTGGAGGTGTTCAGGAGGAGACTTGATAGGGTGATTGGTTGCATGGTTTAGGTGGTGTTGGATGACAGGTTGGATGTGATGGTCTTGAAGGTCTCTTCCAACATGGTTTATTCTATTCTATTCCTGCCTCTTGGTATCAAAAACTTCTGTAGTATTGAGTGCAAAGCCTCAAACGTGTTCAGAAAGATGTTAACAGTTTCTGTCTGGTTTTTTTTTTCAGTGGGAGTATTTGATCTGACAAGGCTTATCTTCCCCCCAAACCTGGTGAGTACTATACAATATAATTAATCCTCTAGGAGTAAGTAATAATGTTTAATCAGATAGTGTATGATTTTCCTTGCCATCAATATTGCAGTGGATGACTCAGAGCAGTACCAGTCAGGCTATTTACTCTGTTGAAGTATTGACAAAGCAATGAAATTCTTTTACTCCTGGATTTTTCCAAGAGAGATTTATTCTAAGGGATGTTCTCTGAAATTGAATAAACTGAGAAATAAATATCTTGAGACAAGTGTAAGATGCTACCTGTCTCCTGATGGAATTCCACAACAGTAGAGAGACTGGAATTGGATTTGGCATTAGTACAATTGACTCAGGAAGGATTATTGGTGGGATTTAGGATATAGAATATATAGAGTAAACCAGGTTGGAAGAGACCTTCAAGATCATCGTGTCCAACCCATCAACCAATCCAACCCACCTAAACAACTAACCCGTGTCTCCAAGCACCCCATCAAGTCTCCTCCTGAAAACCTCCAATGACAGCGACTCCACCCCCCCCCCCCCCCCAGGCAGCCCATTCCAATGAGTAATCACTCTGTCTGTATAGAACTTCTTCCTAACATCCAACCTAAACCTCCCCTGGTGCAACCTGAGACTGTGTCCTCTTGTTCTGGTACTGGCTGCCTGGGAGAAGAGACCAACATCCGCCTGTCTACAACTCCCTTCAGGTAGTTGTAGAGAGCAATAAGGTCACCCCTGAGCCTCCTCTTCTCCAGGCTAAGCAACCCCAGCTCCCTCAGTCTTTCTTGATGATGCTCTTTCCTGATGATGCTCTAGTACTCAGAACTTGTTGGTTCATTGGAGGTACCATAACAGTCTTGTGACTGTTTTGAAATGCAGTAAAGCATTCCTCTGTGTTCTCAGAGCAATGTGAGCTGCTTCTTTTCCTTTGGAAGAGATTTGAATGTTAATGGATTTTTAGTATTAATGTTGGAGGTTTATGCTTCACAATCTTATCATAGTATTCAGGGTTGGAAGGGACCACAAGGATCATCTAGTTCCAACCCCCCTGCCATGGGCAGGGACACCCCACACTAGATCAGGCTGGCCAGAGCCTCATCCAGCCTCGTCTTAAACACCTCCAGGGACGGGGCCTCGACCACCTTCCTGGACAACCCATTCCAGGGTTTCACCACTCTCATGGTGAAGAACCTCCTCACATCTAGCCTGAATCTCCCCACCTCCAGCTTCATTCCATTCCCCCTAGTCCTATCACTACCTGATTGCCACTACTTGATTGCCAGAGTGACTTTTATAGGCAATGAAAACAAAATCTGGAGAAGTGGAAGAAACCTGTCATTGTATACTTCTGCTTCTGGATTCTTAGCTGTGGTTGAAGCCACAGTTTGAAAGACACAGAGACACAGACCTCCCTACAGGCAGAGATGCAGACCTCCACACACGTGACAGTCATTGCTGGCTTCCCTAGAATATGCAGCTTCCCTGGATGTCCTCCTTTGTAAAACATGTTTTTTAAAAATAAATAACCAAAGTTCCCTTAAATACCATAGTCTTGTCTCTAGGTGAGTGAAAAAGCCTTGAGCTGGAAATCAAATACCTTTTCTCACTGGTGAGAAATATACATAGAGCTCCTAAACCCTTGGCATTTGTTATAAGGCCAGGCTTGAGCATAGCTGTAGAGGGACCCACAAAGGATTGATCTGTGAAGTCTACTCAGCACTCCTACAGAAGGAAGCTTCAACTCACAGTCACAACTTGTGATCCTAAAGCTATTCTAGTGCTGAAGCTTTTGTCCCCTGACAAGAAGGCTGCTGTAACCTGTACTAGTGTCACAAGTCCCACGTAGTGATTGCAGATTTTAGGAATAATTTTCCCAGCTGTCTACTGTGGGTTCACTTTCTGTGCAGTGAGATGCAGGAGATATCCAATATTGAAGAAATGTTCCTCTGCAAAGTCTTCCTTGGGACAGCTCTTAGGTTGGAGCCATGGAAAGGTTTACTAAGTTTGGAGGCAGAGTGCTTTCCACAAAGGTATAAAATTGGATTGTTGGAAACCTATAATCAACATCCATCCTAACATGAACATTTTGGTACAGCATTAGTGAGTACATATCGTTGTTCATACCCACACTGCATTGCTTTGATTTATTGTAATGCAGTACTCATTTGAGTTGTAGAGAATTGAGGTCTTGTGCATGACCTCAATTTCAGCGTGGGGAGTGCTTAGAAACATTTAATCTGATTTGTCAGATCAATGGAAAGAAGTTTGCATAATGCAGTACAAAGAACTTGCAGCAGCATTACTTAAATCAGAGGAGTTTAAATTGATTTGTATTTGTTTACTATTTGAGATTTGATTATGCTCTGATCTCTTTTTAACATTAGTTAAAGAAGATGCTGTCCATGTTCTGAATTGGTTTTGTCCTGTTTTTATATAGTTACTTCCAATTTAAGCATTCTTACTTTAACTTGTCTTTAGGCATCTACCCTGAGTACTTGCCTCTATTCTCTATATTTTAGGAAGCTTTGGCTCATAATTTATCCTCTGGGTCAGAAGTTAACTTCTAACAGCCTCACAGTTATCCAACCAGATTCTGTTTCCATACCTTAACCCTTGGGACTCAGCTACATATTTATGTGTGTTAGTCATTTGGCCACCTGTCAAAATGCTTACATCCATCCTAATGTGAGCATACAGCTTTCTTTTATGCTTGAGGATGTCCAGAATGTTCAGTGATTTGTCTGTGTACTCACTTCTGCATTAATCTTGCATCCCTCACAGAAGGTGACTGTAAAGCATCTAGGGGATGACTGTGCGTGAGGCAAGACACCAGCTAACAGGTACCACCTTTTCAGTGACAGTTCACTATCAGTAATTGAATGAAGTACATAAAGCCCTGATCTTAACATTGTGAACTGCCTTACTTTGGTGTGGTATGAGCTGTGAACAGAACCATGATGAGCTTCTTTTGCAGTTAACTGGACTGAACCATCTTTATCTGAAGCAGATGACATCTGTTTAGGCTGGCTTTTCTGTCCTGGGGAATGAGAATCTGTATTTGTGTGTACATTGATGCCATGTGTGAAGTAGGAAGTCTGTGTGTGTGGGCAGGAGTATGACTGATGCCCCAAGTGAGACCATCCCAAGAGCCAGCTGGCCTGGGCAGCTCTATTGTGTAGCGCTACGCACAGATCTGCTATGCCAGAAGCTGGCTGAAGATGCAAACTTGTCTCTGACAGTTTGCAGTTCTGTGTTAGCTCACTGGTTCCTGCAGAACAAACCAATGTGCACTGAGCCTATGCAGTGTTACATGTTACTCAGTAGCAGTCTGTCCACTGGCAACTGTGCTGCTGATGGGATCGAGATCCAGCAGCTCTGTTTCCCTGGGCAATTTCCTCTTTGCCTGTATCAGAGAGGGAGTAATGACTGTGGAAGGAGCTCCCTTTTCCTGCACCTTGAGCACTTCTAGACAGAGTTACAGACACCTCCTGACAGCAGATTATATTTAGAGGCAGTCTTTTTCATCCACTCTTCATGTGATGGAGGGGTAGTTGTTTCTGAGCACAAATGAAGCCAAACACTCTTTCTTTTTAGTTTTTTTTTCTGCCCTGAAGAAGTATTTCAGTTACATCTTTAAGTTAGTCCCTGTTGCCCAGCATAGATTTTTGCTTTCCAGCTAAGTATAATTTGCCAGGAGCATAGATATCTGTAAAGTACAGGCTCTGACTTTTAAGAGATGCTTTGGGATTGTGTTTATCAGATTTGGGGGAACCATACCTTATTAAGTGGTGGGCTGGTTTTTTTTGTCCACTGCCTGAGGGTTGAAAATTATTTTCTGAAGTACATCAAAAGTAGAACATGACAGGGCAATTACTTTAAAAAAAAAAAAAATATTCAGCAGTAATCAGTAAACAGATACTTTCTCATACCCCACTCAGTGTGTTTTGTATGTGCACTGTGGTTTTGTGGAGGCAGACTGTTGTCAAGTTAGAAGCTTCGACACCATTAGTAAGATCTCTTCATTAGCATCAATTGACAGGAATTTGGTAACACAGTTAGCTGAAGCTGGGACTGGGTATTGGCTCTGCAGTGTTGTGAGATAGTTGCTTTGTTCCTCCAGCTGATACTAACTGGCACATAGTTCAGCTCTGCATGATAAATAGCTAATGGTAAACTAGTTTTTGATTTCTATTCAATAATTAATGTGAAAAAATAGCGTTGCATCTGCTTTTTTTCACTTTCATCTGTGACTCCTTCATTCTTCCTGTGCAGCACAGCAATTGCTGTACAGGAAAGGAGGAGGCTGCCTGCTCTGCAGGAGAGTCATAGCCTGGGAGATATTCCTAGGATGGTGGGAGAGGCAATTTGTAGCCTTTCAGGCTAATGAGGAAATTAAATCTAGGTCTTTCACTAACTGGAAGAGACTTTTGATCTCCAGGATATTATTGAAATGCACATATCAACACAAGGACTTGTATCCTAGAAGAGAAACCTACCCACTCTGGATTATCTTGGCCGCAGAATGGCTTGAACGTACCTTGTGATTAGACCTCTTCTGCAAGCTAGATTTTAGAACAGTTCAGAGTGGGTAATTTGAGCTGTGCACAGAGGAGAAGCTCTGAGTGTTCAGAGAGATCTAAGGTCAAAAGTAAAGCTCCTGAGAAGCAGAGACTCAGGGTAATCTGTATTTTTTGCAGTGTGAAATATGATGAGGACTAAGTCAGTAAGCTGGCACGTGCTTTTCAGTAGCCATTATCTCCCCTGAGAGATATTTGGATGGGTCTCAGCAATTTGTTGAGCTATTATTTTCGGTGTATATGAGTAAAGTCGTAGCTGCAGTGCACATATTTTGTTGCTGTGTCTGGTAGAAGTATAATGCAAGGCAAATTATGCAGGCAGATTTCAAACCGACTGTTTGGTTTGATAACTTTTCATACTGTTGACTTAGTGTGGTGCTCTGAAGGCACTTGCTGTGTTTCCACTGCCAAAAACTCCAGACAAGGCTTTGTCTGAAGTCTATGCTCTGTATGTTGGACTAGTCATTGCATAGGGGGGAAAAAAAAGCTTTATGTTGGCTTCTCTATAGTAGACTGCAATACATTATTCATGATCCCAACCTGCTTAGGGAAGCTTAAATATACTTCTAGCATTTTACCTTGGAGATATATATCCAAATCCAGAAGTTATAGTGCTCCATAGCATCCACTACTTTGATCCAAACATATCTTAATAAGCCTCTCACATCTCTGTCAGTCACTAGAGAGGAAGAATGTGAATTGCTAGCCTGAATATTAGTGGATTTGAAGTTTATTGGAGAAAAAAACCAAACCCTCAAATATCTTTGACGTTGCCTTACTAATTCATCTTCATTCCACATGGTAAATGTGTTGGTAGATGTGAATGAGAAGCCTCCAGAGTATAAATAATAAATGCTTCTTCC
Source organism: Melanerpes formicivorus (assembly GCF_026170545.1). Taxonomy (NCBI): domain Eukaryota; kingdom Metazoa; phylum Chordata; class Aves; order Piciformes; family Picidae; genus Melanerpes; species Melanerpes formicivorus. The sequence continues at coordinate 7,293,056 of NW_027142366.1, read as the reverse complement.
AGCTGTACAGAGCACTTTACGTTGTTGAAATCACGCCAGTATTTATTTTACTTCCCCCTCCCCCTCTTCCAAATGGGTGACATTGTTACATAGCACTGTGCTTTCTGCTTGGCTCTGAGGAGGTCTTTTATCTGTGTTCATAACTGTTGATTGTATATAATTACCAGCATAAACCATCATATGCTGCAAATTAAACACAAGCAAAGGAAATGAATATTCAGGGAATTCTTAGCAATTTGTAGTATTTTGTATGAGCTCAGTGCAGATGTTTAGGAGCCTCTCAGTTCTTGACAAGTAATAGAAGATTTTGTGTAAAATGTCTAAATTATGAATATATTTATGCTTTTTTCTTCTCATTAGGATAATGTTTGTGAATTTATCTTACTTGAGTTATAATTCTTGCATTAAATCCACACTAATGACAACAGTGAATGATATGAAAACACATCTCTGCCCTCCACCCCCCACTCCTCAAAATTTCTAACTGTACAACTAATTGAAGATGTGTTGAGACACTGACATCTGTTGCTTTAGGAGTCCTTTAGCCCCTCCAGTTTGGCTTAATGTGTAAGGTTCACATTAGTACCTCTTAGACACAAAACAACACTATAAATCTGCTATCCTTCACAAATCCCTTTGAAAATCACAATACGAATCTTTGTCAGGTTCCAGCCATCCCTCAGGAGAGAAACACTGACTTTTCTACCAGTGAAAAAGGCAATGCCTATCAGAAAACCACAAAGTGAAGTCTTAGGAGCAAATGTTGAGTTAACCTTGGGTTTTCGTGGTGCCTGTTGCAGCATCCTTCTTTGCACGGGTCTGAGATTTGGTCAACAGCAGAAGTAATTGATCTATTTCATAGTGGTGGTATCAGTGCATGATATAGTATATAGTAGGGCATTCAGAGAAGAATGTATAGTGGGTCTGCAGCATATAAAACCAAAAGCATGGGCTTTGCACATTTTAATGAAGGGTGAAGGCAGAATTATTTCCCTCAAGTATGACTAATCTTTTCAGGAAAGTTCCAGTTGAGAGCTAGAAACTAGTATTTATTATCTGTCAGCATCCTGTTGAGATCTAGTTCAAAACAAAGCATATAAAACCCATGACAGGTTTCTGTGCTGTTTGTTCTTTGGATGAAGTGAAAAGAGGTAAGAGAAAAATGCTGTGTGTTGGCAAATATTTTCTAGGCAGCATAAAGTAACCAACTCATATCAGGCTTTAGCTTTTGCAGGATTTCCCCTTTTTAATGGGAAGAGACTGAAGGAGTTGGGGCTGTGCAGTCTGCAGAAGAGAAGGCTCCGAGGTGACCTAATTGTGGCCTTCCAGTATCTGAAGGGGGTCTACAGGAAGGCTGGGGAAGGACTTCTCAGCATCTCAGGTAGTGATAGGACTAGGGGGAATGGAATGAAGCTGGAGGTGGGGAGATTCAGGCTGGATGTGAGGAGGAGGTTCTTCACCGTGAGAGTGGTGAAGCCCTGGAATGGGTTGTCCAGGGAGTTGGTTGAGGCCCCATCCCTGGAGGTGTTTAATCCCAGGCTGGATGAGGCTCTGGCCAGCCTGATCTAGTGTGAGGTGTCCCTGCCCATGGCAGGGGGGTTGGAACTAGATGATCCTTGTGGTCCCTTCCAACCCTGAATGATACTACTATACTATGATAAATCTGTTGTGCAACCACTGTCTGTAGCTTCTTTCCTGAATCGTCCCTGTTTTAACACTTGGTTGAAATTCCACTCAGAGACAGTCGCCTTCATTTCCTGAATGCATGATCATATAACATGACTCTGTGTTAAATGGTATCTGCAGATAGAAATTGGATAATGGCACATTAAAGATTACTGTCTCCTGGAAGTAAACAGATATTTGAGCCCTCCATATCACTGGAAGTGTGATGAAGGCAGAAGTGCAAGAAGTTTTCAAAGAAGGCAAAGCTTCAGTGATGAGTGAAGAATGCGAGCTGTCAAAATGCATTTGATATACAATTGTATAGTGAATTCAGAGCAGAGATTTTTGTCTCTGATTCAATTAAATTTCCCCTAAAAGAAAATGCTTCCTTCTCTCTTGTTTGGGTATAGGAAAATCTCATGGGAAATTGGTCATACTTTGACTGCAGAATGAGGTGCTCTGCTGCTGTTTTGCTGTATTTGCTGCTCTCTGGACGTGTATTGCCTCAGGCTGTTCATTCTCAGCTCACTAAGGCATTGCAGCTCTCACGATTTCTTATGCTTCTTTTGAGGGCAAATGTATTTGATCTCTGCTTTGTGCAGTGCGGTGTTCTGGCCCTGTTTCATCATCATGAGTTAAATCCTCTTCAGACTCCTTCAAAACCTGAGAGTCTTGACACAGCAGAACTTTTGCAGCCGAACTATATTGTGCGCCAGGAATGATCCCTCACTCTCTGCTGGAGCTTTCTATTTTCCAGCATGGGGAGGTCTGGAAAAGTAGAGAGCTCCTGAGCCATATCTGCAGAGAGCTGAAGGAGTAAGTGCAGGAGTTACTGGAACCAAGTGGGAATACTGGAACAAAACCACACAGTCAATAGACAGAGACAATGAAAGAATAGTCGCTGAATCTGTGAACTCATTTAGGATTTAGCTCAACAATAGCAGTAAATGAAAGCAGATGATAATCATCTTCTGCACTGTTGGTGCAGAGGGTAATGAATGAACATTTACTGCTTCTGTTGGGAGAAGCCACACTGAGTTAGCAGCAGCATTTGGCCAGCTTGGCTTTGATTTTATTACAAGTGTCAGGCGCTTGTGTCTAGACTGGTGTGTTGGCAGCTAATTGATCTCCAGCATTTGATATGCTAATTATTTCTTTCATAATATGCTAATCCACGTACAGTGAAAAAAAAAACCACCCTTTATATTGCACAAGGAGATCTCAAGACATATTGCCAAATGCAAAGTAAGCCCTGTAAATCTGTATTTATATCAGTACAACATGCAAGTGACCAAGTGCTTATAGTTGTGAGGATTTAGCTTACAAATGGGGGTGTTAAGACAGAGTGTTTAGTCATGCAGTGACTGTACAGGACATGTGTAAGAGGCTATCCTGTGCAGCCCAAACAGCTAGAAAATTGGTGGGGATTAGGGAATATGGGAGTCTGTATGTTTAATAGTCCTTGGCAGCTTTTTGGCTGCTCCTACGTGCATGTTCCTTTTTGTGAGGTTAGTAATCTGGACATCGTAGTTTTCATCACATTTCTTGCAGGTAGGGAAGTGTAGCTGAGTCACCTCTCTGTTCTCCTCCAGGAGGGCACATACCTCTCTACATTAAGACTGCTTCTCCAGGTAAATTAATTACTTCCTAGCTCTCTGTGAATTCCTACCATAGGACCCTTCAAAGGCAGATGATACTTGACAGCTGTTTCCTGAGATGTATGTTTACTTCATTTCCAAGTTTTTAACCCGGTCCCTGTTTCAGATTTTCTTCACACTCTGTAAAGCACTCTCAGGTGTATCTGTCATTACCTTTCCCTGGCTCCATGCAGAATTATAGCACGTTCTTCTCTCTCAAGGAGGGTTTTCACGCACATTTTCTTTTCTGTGTCTTCACTCAGATATTTTGAAAAATACTTGTATTAAATACAGATGTTTTTGAAAGCTACCAAAGCAGGTTGGCAGAAGGAGAGCTATTAAACAGCCTTCCTAGAACCCAGGAGAGAGCTGCAGGAACACATTGTTAGTGTAGGACAGAGCCAGAACAAGGATCATAGTATCAGTCAGGGTTGGAAGGGACCACAAGGATCATCTAGTTCCAACCCCCCTGCCATGGGCAGGGACACCCCACACTAGATCAGGCTGGCCACAGCCTCATCCAGCCTGGTCTTAAACACCTCCAGGGATGGGGCCTCAACCACCTCCCTGGACAACCCATTCCAGGGCTTCACCACTCTCATGCTGAAGAACTTCCTCCTCACATCTAGCCTGAATCTCCCCACCTCCAGCTTCATTCCATTCCCCCTAGTCCTATCACTACCTGAGATCCTGAGAAGTCCTTCCCCAGCCTTCCTGTAGGCCCCCTTCAGATACTGGAAGGCTACAATTAGGTCACCTCGGAGCCTTCTCTTCTCCAGACTGAACAGCCCCAACTCTTTCAGCCTGTCCTCATAGGAGAGGTGCTCCAGCCCTTACTGACCTTTGGAGATCAGCCATGTTTGGCAGTTGAACAATTTGATTTCTTTAAATATTTTTAAAGGAAAACTGCACTTTCCTCTACACAGACACCTTTTGCATGCACTAATAGGCTGCCCCAGTGTCTTTAAGTAGATAGCCATTCAATTACTAATATGTACTTAAAGTTTTAAACGATTGGAAAATGTCTAATCTACCTTTGGCTTCAGTCCCTGACAGCACATTAGATGAACACCTGTCAAGTGTTGTAAGTACATGATCAGACTCCACAACTGTTATTGGGAACAGATTCCATTTCTCTTGTAATAAGCTTATCTGTATGCTTAAAGCCCTAATCACCTTCTTGTTGACTGGAGAGGACTTCGATTTTATCCACAGGGGTATAAGAAAAACTGTTGTTTATCTCTGCAGACCAAAACCAACTCAGACAAAACCATCCATTCATTTCACAGGGCAAAGCTAGTGAACTGACTGCTGAAAATGAAGTCGATGGAGCTACGCTTCCTGAAGACCAAAGCAGTAAGTCAAAATGCTTTCTTATGTCAAGAGCTACTAAGTACAGTTAAAATCATCCAACTACAAAATCCTGCAAATGATGTGGAATCACAATAAGGCTCTAGGCAAGTAGGGTTGTATTTTTATACTGAAATTCAATGTGTTATATTTAGTTTCAGTTGGGGCTTCTTCAGAACTGAGACATCTTGACACAAGTGTAAATGATAGAAGTAATAAGTGATGCACATTCCTTCTTCTTCTGGCTTACATTTTAACCATTTAATTTTCATCACTTGTAAAACTGGGGTTTGGAAGCAACAAGTATCTGATATCCTGAATCTGCCTCTTAAGCTGAGGTTCCCAAGGGAACAATTTTAATTGAAATTGAAAGATCACAGTATCACTAAGGTTGGAAGAGACCTCGAAGATCATCGAGTCCAACCTGTCACCACAGACCTCAGACCTCATGACAAGATAAAATGAAGGACTCTAGATAGATCTTATTTGTGCCCCTTCTGGTTTACAAAATGATGTCCTATATGCTCTCAAACCCTACAGCAACAGACTTGAGAATTAGTACTTGGAATGCATTGTGGGCCTTTTTGTCTTTTAGCCCAAAGAGTTACATCTGGTTGAGATTGTGTACTTATACCACAACTGCTCCTTTGGGGCTTCATTGATGAGGCTAAAACCCTTGCCACTTTCATCTGTGTGCATAATGCATTACAAATGGCACATAAAAAAATGTCTTACTGTGCTTACAGCTTATTCAAGCATAGCACACAGAGGTGTCACTGATGCAGCTTTAACCAGGGATATACTCAGACTTCTGAGATTATTGAAGTACAGCTTTACTAAGGGAAATATAACATGTAGGCCATTTAAACAATGAAGTAATGTGACTTCACTTGTAGAAGAATTCAACATGCTTCTGAAAGTTTCATGTGCAGCAGAGCAGACTTTAAACAAACTGGCTTTGTGACTGTTTGAATGTTGAGTTTAGACATGTTGGTGGCTTTCAATAAATATGCTAGACACCAAGATTTATGAATGGGAATGCTCCCCAAGCAAATCACAGCATGACTTTTGTAAGCAGAACAGTAATCTCCATAAGATGCAGCAATCCACATGGATGATTTGATCCTGTCAACAGGGGAAAAGAAAGAATACCTTTGAAGAGCTAAGTCAGGTGAGCCAAATTTACAACACTAAAAACTTGGAATAAAATGCTGGAATGACCCAGAAGTAATTCAGTGGGAATGAGGAGAGATAACAAGTGAATGATACTATGTGAGACCAGTGAGTGGTCAGAAAGAAATAAATCATGATTAGAGCATGAATTCCACATAAGACTTGGGTAGAGAAGGGTTAACAAATTACAGAAGTATAAAGGGGGTTCAGTTCAATTAAATGTGGAAAATTGTTCCCCAGAAAGCTAATGTGCAAAATAGATGCCCCCTTAATATGATATATATTGGCTTTCAAGTATAAACATGCCCTATTAAAAGACCTACTTACCAGGTCCCTCATGCAGCCACATCATTATGCTCAAATGCAAGGTGCTGTTTCCAGAGTGTTTGTTATGCAAGCAATACTCACACATCGGCAGCTGGATTAATGGTACTCAGTGGATTAATTAGAGGCTGCCACTGCAGTATGTTCAGTACTTTCTGACAGCTCTGTAACACACCCAGGGTACATCAGCCTCTATCCTGTGAGACAGATCAGTCCAAAATAAATGTATCATGTGTGATTTTTAAATAGTGCTTCAATTCATAGAATCATAGGGACCTCTGGAGAGCCTCTAGTCCAATCTCCCTACTATACTCCAGGCTAGGTTCAGACAAACTAGGGACTCTTTTCTTTTGTGCAGCTGAGCTTGGAGCTACCTTGCTTTTCTTCTGAAGTGTGTTTAAGTTCATTCAATGTCTGTTGAGAAATGTATATGAAATACTGAGCTATTTTTAGAAGGCTGGAGTGCTTCTGAATGAATAGCACTAGGCAAATAAACCCTATTGTAAAACAATGTATTCTAGGCTATGATTTCAGCTGAGGTACAGGAATTGCTGAGTTGGCCTTAGAGTAAGCAGCTCTATCCTGAAGCATGGTGACTTAGTGGCATGCTGACTCAGGGACTTGTGAGTATTCACCAAGCTTGAATGAGTACAGTTGAGAGATTAACAGACCTCCCATCTTTAGGTAGCTCCTCAGGACATCAGTATCCCATTAGACAGTCCTCATGGGTTTTGATCAAATTGAAAATAGACATCTGCAATAATGAAAACTATGCCTCAGGAGAATAATGTTCCAGTAAGAGTGAACACCTGCTAAGTCTCTGAATTTTGAGCTGTGATATTTCCTCTGTGTTAATAAATATCTCCTAAATGTTGCCCAAGCTCCTTATTCCCATGAAGAACCATGCTGTAGATAAAAAGTCTTGATGGCAGTTGCTTTCTTACTGGAATAATCTACTTACCAGAATCTGGAGCCTTCTGGTTGCTCCTCAGCAATCTTTTTGTATCAAAGTTGCATGTAATGTAAAGATGAAGCTATCTATTCCAGAGTCCAGTGCTGCAGGCAGCAGTGGTATACAAATCTTGTGGTTAATGCAGTTGGATGTAAACTGGAGCAAATCAGGTTTTGTAATGGATCTCATTCACGAGAGCTCCCCCTCTCTGTCTTGCTCTAGAGCAATGCCTAAACTTGTTCCCATTCTCTTTTGCTTTATTTTTGTAGATCCTAAGCATCAAGAGCTTTTATCAAATGTATCTAGGAGAAAACCAAACAAAAATCCCCTAGTTACCAGTAAATAATCCCCCACTTGAACTATCTTTCTGTCTAAGCAGACATATTGCAACCTCTAACAAGAATTCCTTAATCATCATAAGAGAAGTTTAGTTTTCCCAGCAATTAGTTTCATCACTGTGGCATTAACTTTATCTTCTGGCTTGGAAAACAGAGAGGGTTGGTGATTGATTGGGCCCAAAGCAGTACACTCTAAAGCACAACTCTGAGTTACAGCACAGTGGCAAATAAATCAGACCTAAGATTTGAAGAATATTTCCTTGACTTTTCCCTTTCTTTTTAGAATATTCCCTTTAAGGCCTTTCATTTGTTAATGATATTTTGTGTAAATATGACAAAGCAACACTAAAACTTAAATCTGGATGCAAATTAGTACATATTATTGCAGCCAAGTTGTTTGCAGCACTTAGAAAAAGGATAAAAATATTATTGCAGGAAACCAAATATTTGCTGTTCCTTCATTTACTGGGGAGAGAGTCCAAAATCTCCTCTTGACCATAAGAATTTCACTCATCTCTTCACAGCTTGATGAAGGCACATCAAGCTACAAGCTAGGCACATCTGTAACTTGTGGTACACTGCTGTGCCTGGTGCCTTTGAGTTCCTTGCTCAGACAGCTAAGTACTCTTCTACTACTGCTCCAAGTGTGGTCTTTGGCACACAACCCAAGTTCAGCATTTGAACTTAGACTTTTGGATTTGTAGCATTTCCTTGAACAGCTCTGACACTAAGCCCTTTATCACATCAAACAACAGAAAAGAAATTCCTTGACTCATTTGGCTATGGTAGCTCAATGGCCCTGTATTGAATTATTTGCCATTGATCAAGACTTTAATAGCATCATACATAAGCTTGCACGTGCTAGACAACTTTAAGTCATAGTTTTTGGAAGGTACCTGGTTGCAGAAAGAAGCCAAGATGATACTCAGTCTCCTCCTTACAATTTTAACAGCCTATAAAATCATATTGTGCTCCTATAATCAGGGAGAGAAATTAGTTTGGTGTATACCTAACGATTCATGGAGTTAGTGAAATAAACACACATAAGGCTCTCAGGATTGTACAAACAGATTGATTAGGTTTTGATGTATAGACATCTAATTGCTTTGAAAACGTGCATGTAAGTGCTCTCTCTTTGTGTAGCATTACTATTAACATATGGGGCAGTTTTTGAGAGCGTAGATTTTGATGCTCTAATCATCAGTTGTTTTTTAATGATCTCATTTAGAGAGGGGTTAGCTTCATAAGAAGTGCTGTGAAAGTGATCTTTAGTTAAACCTGTGAAGTGTGAAAATCATCTGTCAAAACAGATGTACAGCATGTCTGCTGTTAATATCTCTTTGGCTTTTAATCCTATTTTTCCGGTTTGTGTGGGCACTGACAGTTAGCTCAAGTTTCAATCAAACCTAGAGAAATAGGATTTTTCCTTGCCCAACAGTCAGCTAGTCAAACAACCAGGGATTTTTTTTTTTTCCCCCCTTTTCTTTCACACTATTCACAAACTCATTAGACCTCAGCTCAGACTGGCTGAGGCACAGCAAGGATGTGTAGAACATGGTCTTTCATAGCCCAGGGTATTTTTCACAGGCTGAAGATAAAGGATTTATGGGCAAAATGTTATCCCTTTTATTTGAAAATGACATCTATGTAATTTGCAATTGCAAGTTTTTGAGGTGCTACAATGCATTTAATTTCATTAATTCCATAATGAATGGAAACATGGAAGCAGCATCTATTTAACAAATGAATGACCTGAATGTTACTAATTTCATTACACTTAATGAAATTAATAAGCCACCAGCCACTTAAATGCATAGTATTGGAAAGGTTTACATTGCTTTACTGCTATTTTGGAGTATGTTTTCTAATGAACATCTATCTGTCTGCAAAGAAAGAGATTTAGTCTGTGACATCATTTCATGATGGCACACTGTGTGAAAGATACTGAGCAAAGCAATTCACAGAATCACCAAGGCTGGAAGATTCAATGTAAAACAATGACTTCAGGTCTTAGATAATGAATATATAGATGAGGGTAACACCATTACAATACTGACTACTTGATGTTAGTGGGGAGTTAGCTGGGTACTGTAAAAACACAGCAAATGGACAATGACTTCCCCAAAGATCTCATTATTTGCACTGATGAAAAGGTTAAATCAAAATGTGACTGGGCAAGTGGCAGGGTAAGGTAAGCCTGTTATGAGCATAAAAATCACGTAAGCTTATTCAGATCTATCCCTCTGAAAATCTGTGATTGCAGCCTGGCCAAATAGAGTTAGCATGTTGACAAGTAAATGCAGTTTTGACAGTTGTAATCTGAAAAGATTCGGGCTGATTAACTCTTCTCACACACAGGTACCTCAGTGCAAATAACCTTTCCAGATCCAGAGTATGAAATACCCTGCACTGGTCAATAGTGGAGCTGCTATGGATTACTTTAAAGCAAAAAATCCTTCACAGTCTAACAGCTGGTGTAAATAAACTAATCTCCAGATTCAATATCAAATCTGCAGCCTGGCCCTAGGTGTTTTGTCTGAAATAGACTTGGTGCAGAATCCTTAGATAGAATTACATAAGCTTTTATTTTGTCATTTTTCTTTGGCCAGTCTTCTTCCATCTGTGCACATTTCAGTTTCTTGCAAAAACTCTCTCTCTCTTTTTTTCTTTGCAGGGTGGTGGTGGCTACCAGAACTCTATGGAGCCTCTCCATGGATCATTACTTTGTCACACTCATTAGAACTTGAGAAGAAGCCTATTGAGGTGACTGAACATCATCTCAGAGTGTAAGGTGCTTTGGTGTCTCACATGTCATGTGGGTCAAGACATAATGGCATTTCTAATTGTCAGCCACAGAATGAGTCACAATGTAGTGAAAGGAGGAGGGAAATCCCTGTAGGGAGAGCTCAAGGTTATCACTCCACTTTTGACAGAACTGAAAAACTAACTCACTGACATGAAAGACTCAGCTGCTTCTACTGTAAAGTTCTCTAATGGAAAGGCACTGAAAGTTGTGCTGCCTTTTGTCCTGGATTTCTACTCTCTCATGTATTCTTTTCTTTTTCTTTCTTTGGCACAAAGTGGGTGCATCACAGTTGATTCTGTGGATTCTGGCTCAGAATCCAAGTGTTTATTTCTGGTGTGGTGACTTCAAAAAGAGGTTTAATTTAACATATATATGTGAATTTAACATATATATGTGAATCATTGCAGTGATATAAATGACTGACACAAACATGTACTTGTGATTTATACAACTGCATCAGTCTCAAGCTGCGCCAGGGGAGGTTTAGGCTGGAGGTTAGGAAGAAATTCTTCATAGAGAGAGTGATTGCCCATTGGAATGGGCTGCCCAAGGAGGTGGTGGAATCACCATCATTGGAGGTGTTTAGGAGGAGACTTGATAGGGTGCTTGGTTGCATGGTTTAGTTGATTAGGTGGTGTTGGATGACAGGTTGGATGTGATGGTTTTGAAGGTCTCTTCCAACCTGGTCTGGTCTATTCCTATTCCTATTCCTATTCCTATTCCTATTCCTATTCCTATTCCTATTCCTATTCCTATTCTATTCTATTCTATCATTGTAAGAAACCAGAACATTCCAATAGTATGACAGTGCAACACACAATCATAGAACCGATTCAGCTTGCTTATGTCTTAACATGTGATATATTGGTGTAAAATTGATAACTTTATAAATTTTTTCATGATTTATGGTTTATTATTTATGATAATGTACTGCTGCCTGCTGGTCACTCAGAATGAAGACTGATATGGCTTTCAACATGAAAAAATCTTTCCCAGTAATGTTGGCAAAGATCTCAAAGATCATCAAGTCCAACCTGTCACCCAAGACCTCATGACTACTAAACCATGGCACCAAGTGCCATGTCCAGTCCCCTCTTGAACACCTCCAGGGATGGTGACTCCACCATCTCCCCGGGCAGCACATTCCAATGGCTAACAACTCTCTCAGTGAAGAACTCTCTCCTCACCTCGAGCCTAAACTTCCCCTGGCGCAGCTTGAGACTGTGTCCTCTTGTTCTGGTGCTGGTTGCCTGGGAGAAGAGACCAACCCCCACCTGTCTGGTCCACCCCCACATGTGGTCAAAGGTCACAATCTCCTGGCCAGCAGCCAGGAAACTCTTCACCTGCTTTGAATTGTAGGACTAAAAGGATTTCAGGAAAGTCCCATAAGCTTCTTAGCTTTAGAGACTTCGCAAGAGTTGTTGTGGTACAAGTGAAATTGGTCTCTTTTATTTTTTTTTTGGACAAAGTGCTACATGCTTAGGGAATTACTCTGTTTAATTTATTTATTAACTTCTGGGAGTTGTAATGGCAGCCCAAGTAGAACTTTCTTAGAAGCAAATGGATTAAATGAACCAGTATAACCCAGCTAATATGAACACTAGTGCAAATAATAAGCATCAGGTGAGAGTGTGTCCCATGGTGATGCACGGACAGACAGGAATGGATGATTCCTGCCTGGCCAGTTTATAATCTAGTAAAGCTAGGAAGGAAAGGGAATACTGTGTGTGGAATGGAATGGAATGGAATGGAATGGAATGGAATGGAATGGAATAGAATAGAATAGAATAGAATAGAATAGAATAGAATAGAATAGAATAGAGCTGGTTGGAAGAGATCTTCAAGATCACCACGTCCAACCTATCATCCAACAACATCTAATCAACTAAACCATGCAATCAAGCACTCCATCAAATCTCCTCCTAAACTCCCCCAATGATGGTGACTTCAGAGAGATGAGGTGTGAAGCAATGTAAAGTTTTGTTGTTTATTTTGTTTCAAATGTCCTTAAGGCCAGGATGTAAAATGTACATACTGACAACGTTGGACACTTAGTGCTTTTAAGATTGTCACTGGGCAGTTAAATGCTTAATTTCCATTATACTGAGACCTGAATTTCCAAGTCAGCTATAAAGATGATCTGAACCTGGATCCACAGGTCTAAGTGAAGATGAGCCTTTCAGATAATTAAGCCAATATTTCACTGCACATCTGAACAAGAATGAGTAGAACAAACCCAAAATATTTATAAAAAGCCCCAAGCCAACCCAACCCAACCAACCCACCCACCCAAAAACCCCACCACCCCACCCACCCAAAAACCCCACCACCAAACCCGCAGCCTATCTTTCATCTAATGTCACTTGCAAACTGCATTCATAGAGTCATTTTGGTTGGAAAAGACCTTCAAGATCATTGGGTCCAACCACCATCCAACTCCACTGATTCTCATGCTAAACCATGTCCCTCAGCATCACATCTCTGCATCTTCCCACACCTCCAGGGACTGGGATTCAACCACCTCCCTGGGGGAGACAAAGCAACCCTCTTTTCATGTGTTTTGATGTATTGTGGTTGGCTGGTTTTGTTTCTTTGGTTTTTCCTTTGCTTGGGTTTTGTTTTTTTCACAGAATCATAAATATATACACTTCAAAAATTAGGAACAGTCTCCTAATTTACCTAGAAGTTTTTTTGCAAGGTTGTGTTAGTGATAGTGGCCAGAAAGAAGCACGTTAGCAAAGTTGAATGTCAGATCTCCTTAATTTCAGACCTTCCTCCTAAACACAGTATCTGAAGGGGGCCTACAGGAAGGCTGGGGAAGGACTTCTCAGGATCTCAGGTAGTGATAGGACTAGGGGGAATGGAATGAAGCTGGAGGTGGGGAGATTCAGGCTAGATGTGAGGAGGAGGTTCTTCACCATGAGAGTGGTGAGACCCTGGAATGGGTTGTCCAGGGAGGTGGTCGAGGCCCTGTCCCTGGGGGTGTTTAAGAGCAGTCTGGACGAGGCTCTGGCCAGCCTGATCTAGTGTAGGATGTCCCTACCCATGGCAGAGGGGTTGGAACTAGATGATCCTTGTGGTCCCTTCCAACCCTGAATGAAACTATGAAACTATGAAACAAACCTCTCATAGTGCTGAGAATCCAAAAGCATTTCACACAGACTTCGAAATTCCGGTATTAGATATTACAGCTGCGCATCAAAGACAAAGGCAGCTAGCAGCTAGCATGCAAATGGTGCTTCCAAAGAGAATAAAGGCCTTTTGAAGGCAGCAGAATCTGTCAAAGTGAAATTAAAAATTAAAACTCCATTCTGTGGGCTGCAGAGATGCTAGGCTGCCTGACAGCCACAGAGGCAGGGTGTTTTAAAAACCTCACAGGTGCGATAGGAAGTTTTCTGTACTCGCTGTGCCTCGCCCTCTACCCCGATCCACTTTCATGCTACAAGTGGAATCTAATCTCTGTGCCTATAAACTGTTCGTCTCGCTCATAAGGGAAACCCCCACTCTCATTTTCAAGTATTCAGCTTGCTTGTGGCTTAACATGTGAGGTATTGGTGTAAAATTGATAACTTTATACATTTTTTCATGATTTATGATTTATTATTTATGATAATGTTCTGCTGCCTGCTAGTCACTCAGAATGAAGACTGATATGGCTTTCAACATGGAAAAAAAACCCCACTGGCTGCAGACAGAAACTGTTTCAATAAATTATTACATGCATTAAATTTAGGTCTCAGAATCTGGAAGTGAGGTAAAGTGTGTTGTTTGGGTTTTACTTTTGACAACACTGAAGTGCCACAGAAAAATAGAAAGGATGGTAAGAAGAATAATGGATGGTGCCTGCCTTTCTCCATGCCCATCCACACTGAAGCCCCTCTTGTGCAGTAACTGACATTCCCGAGTCAGTTTGTGGGGATTCTCCCCTGTCATATTGACCTCCTTTGGCATACATAAACTCTACAGCAATAAAAGACAACACTTCTGTTGTCGTGAGCAATTTGCCATCATACACCTCACAGAACTTGGGAAGTCAGATGTTTATTGCTTGGTGCTGCTTGTATTCAGGCTCAGCTTGCCTGAATAAGAGCTTGTGACAAAAATCTATCTATAATTAAAGAAACCCTTCAAGCTATACGTTACCTGAATTTGAAAAGAAGCAATGCCTTTATCACTGTCATGCTTTGAGTCACAAGACTGTTTGGAAACAGACTCTGAGCTGTGAAGTGGGTTTTAAAATCAGGATCAGAATTTTGACTTTTATTTTTAAGTGATGTGAGGTCATTTTTGTAGGGTACCATCACAAACCATGTTATACAGGGTGGAATCTATGTATGTAACAACAACTGCCTACTGCTGTCCTAAGGTAGGATAATGGGGCTTAAGGACAGCCAAACCCTGCATTTTGCAATTATTTTATGAAGTGTTTTTTTTCATACTGCTTCACATGACCTTCAGGTGCAATGGTCTAGAATGTAGTACAGATGTGACTGAATATTCTTACATGTTGAGCAGAAGTATTGGTACAATATTGCATGTAGGCTTTGATGTTTCTTGGACTTACATGGACTGACAAGGCACTGTTGACAGACAAGATGTTCCTAGTGTGCTTACATGGTCCTCCTCATTGCAGCATGCAGAATTTTAATCAGCAAAATGATTAAGCAATGATATCCTGTTGATTTCAGGGGGAGTTAAATGTCTGACCAGGAATTAGTCAGAGCCTTTATACTGGAGCGGGTACTTCTTTTCTTTCATTCTATTCATCCAGGTAGTACAGTCTCCTGAGACCTGGTTTTCAGATAAAAGGAGTTCAGACAGAAACTGGAGCTTCTAGTCACTTATTGAGCTTCATCTGTCCTCTGTTCTTTCCCATTGAATAAGCAACACAAGCTGCATCTCTCACTGATGTAGCTTAGCAGGGTCTGCAGTCAGCTATGACTTACATGACTTTCAAATGGGCAGTGCTAGAGGAGTTGAACAAATAAACTGAACGCCATGAAGCCATCAGATTAAACTATCAGTGTGATGCATGCTCTTTGTGACTTGCTAACTCATTCTGTAACTAACCAATTTACAGTTAGCAAAGAAACCCCAACCAAACCAAACCATCCCACAAAAAAAACACCTAAAAATATTTTCAATCATGTATTCTTTATTCCTCGTTTTTATTAGCTATTATTTTAGAAGTCATCTGTGTCATAATAACAGCTACTCACCCTATGGAAAGGATGTCTTTAATTTCCATATATAAACTTGCTAAAACTCTGATATCCTACTTAAAGGTTTTAGAGTTCCATGAGCAGCCTCTGCTGATGCATGAGGAAATTGTTTCTCTGTTTTTCCAGGAGAGGTAAGTTTTCCTTGTGTGTCTGTGAGAAGCTGCCAAGAACTGTTAACCTGAGGTTTGTGTGGCACTTGGAAAAATAGACAAGCCTTCGTGGATTATAAATCTAAAGTAATTGTGATCAGCGTTAAAAATACTGAACATAGCTAAAATCACAACGGTCTTATGGTCCAACAGTAGTCTTGTGGTACTCTGCACACCTGAAGCTCCTTCTGAAAACGCCCTTGTCCTTCCTCTCCATCGTAAAGTTGCAAGTTGCGTACTGGTCTGTAGCTTGAACGGTATCTGCTGTTGTGACGGCGTTATCTTTCAGCTCACAGAGGTCGTTACCCCAGGCCAGCGGTATCCCCAGCTGCACTGGCAGAAAGGAGCACAACCAGCCAGACGAGGGGAACCGGAGATCCCCTTTTCTTGGCGCTGGTTGGATCACATCAAGATACTCCGTCCAGCTTTGACCTTTACAATACAAGAAAGGCATGGACTAGCTGGAACGAATAGGGCAGAAATCACTGAGATGGAATCAGGGTCTTCATTGTGGTGCGTGGTGGGAGGACAAGGGACAACGGGTGTAAACTGAAGCGAGCTCAGAGTCGACAGTGGGAGGAGCTTTTTCCCCGTGGGGACGCCGGACCAGAGGCAGAAGCTACCCGTGGAGGCGGTGCAACTGACATCCTTGGCAGTTTTCAGGACCTGACTGGATAGAGCTCTGAGCCTCCCGGTCCGATTCCGGCTGGCGCTGCTGGACCAAAGACCTCCCGGGCTGCCCTCCAGCCTTTATCACCCGTCGAACGGGATGCCCCCGCCACCGTCCCGCTGTGCCGGTCCCAAGGTGCCCGCTGATCCCTCCCATAGGTCCCCCAGCATAGCCCCAGGTTCCCCAGCACAGCCCCAGGTCCCCAGCACATCCTCGGGTCTCCCAGCATAGCCTCTCGTCCCCGGCACAGCCCCAGGTCCCCTAGTACTGCCTCTGGTCCCTGGCTCAGCTCCGGGTCCCCCACCAGAGCCGCGGCCCCGGGGACCGCGAGGCGTCAGAGCTGGCTGCAGCCAACCAGCGCTCTCGGCGCCAGGCGGGAGCCCCGCCCCCGCGCCCCCCCTGCCTATAAACAGCACGGGCCGGCGGCGAAGGCGGGAGCGCTGGGAGGAGTGCGACGGAACGGGACCGGCGGAACGGGACCGGCGGAACGGGACCGGCGGAACGGGACCGGCCCCCCTCTCAGCGCGGCTCGGTCCCCGCCCCGCTGTCCACTCCGAGCTGTCGCCTCACTCGGCGGCCAGGATGTTGCCCGTGGTCGCCGGGCTCCTGCTCGCTGTAGCGGCGGGTGGACGGGGGTCGGCGGCGGGGGATCCGGAGAGCCCGGCGGGCAGCCGTTTCGTCTGCACCTCGCTGCCGCTGGACGCAGTCGGCGCGGGCTGCCCGCTGCCCCCGGTGCCCATGCAGGGCGGCGCGCTGCCCCCCGAGGAGGAGCTGAAAGCCACAGTGCTGCAGCTGCGGGAGACCGTCCTGCAGCAGAAGGAAACCATCGGGAGCCAGCGGGAGGCCATCCGGGAGCTCACCGGCAAGCTGAGCCGTTGCGAGGGCACCGACGGCAAGTCCGGCACGGGGACGTGGAAGAAGGAGCTGGGCAAGGGCAAGGACACTATGGGCGACCTGCCGCGGGACCCGGCGCAGGTCATCGACCAACTGAGCCGCACCATGCAGACCCTGAAGGACCGGCTGGAGAGCCTGGAGGTAGGGCTGAAGCGCGGGGTGGCCCCTTCTGGCCACCCGCCTGGAAACTTGGGATCGCTGAAGCTGTGACGGGGGCTTGGACCACGGGGTGGGCACGGCTGGGTGCGCTTAGTCTGTCTAGAGATCCATTCGAACTAGCCGAGCCCTGGGAATGGGTTGCTTGGTTGGCTTGTCTTGTTTTCTTCATTATTTCTCATCTCGCTTTAATGTAAAAAAAAAACCCTGAAGGGCTGATCTGTGAATGTGTTCTTTCTCTGTGTGGGGAGATCACGATTTTTCTGTTTGTAACCAGCTTAGGTTCTGTATTAATATGCCTAAATAGCTCTTTCTGGGAATGTAACTTCATGGGGCATGAGGTATAAAGCTGGTATCATGGGGTATGAAGTATAAAGCTGGCATCTTGGGCAATAGGACCACGCCATATGGTGCTGAACAGAGCAGTGGTGATGGGGGGATTGTGTTGGGCAGACTGTGAAGATAAGGTGGTGTGTTTAGAGCTGACATAGAGTAAAAAGAACCTGATTCTGCATCCTTTTGAATAGACAGGGAAATTCCTCCAAGCCCACCACCGAGAAATGATTTCCCTGAGCCTTTGGACAGCTCCCATGGCTGCGGAACTCATAGAAATATTTCATGGAGCATTCCCCCAGGCATCGTGCTATAGATCTTGTTTTGCTTTCCACACCCTTGAGTGCTACCTATGTGTCCTCCTGCTGCCCTCCAAGCAGTGGTGGGTTTCCTGAGGTTATGCTGTGAGGTCTTAATACTCTGGACTCCCATTTCAAGTACAGTTTTGAATGGTACAGTAGTAGAAGACCCTCTTGCTGTCTGTTATGAGGCATTTTTTTAGGGTTGCAGAAGAGAAACTGGACTAGAATAATATGATAGGTGGGACTGTTGGTTTCTTAGTATCCTTGAAGATACCAGCATGGTTTGAGAGAGAGCATGGGAGCTGTTTTGATTTGATTGTATGGTTTTTTTTTAGTTTAAATAAAAATACTTTCAGTGGCTAGTACTTACAGTTGATCTGAAGAACATCAGACTTCCTTGCTTTGCAAATCAAAGCTGAGGGAAGTTTTACTGGGCAAATTTGCTTTCCAAGTAGCTTAAATTTCAGTTAAAAAGAAACAGTTTTCCATTTCACTTACTTTGGCAATATCGCTTGCAAGCAAGTAAAGCAAAAACTGACTGGTGTGCCACATGTATCCATACTAATGAAAATGCATCAGACTTGACTCTCTACATTGATTTTATTGAGCTTAAATGTAGGAAGACTCCTTCATATGAAATACTGGAAGCCTCTAACAACAGTGCCCTTTTGTTGTGGGACCTGTTTGGCTACAGTGCTGACAAAAGCACTGAACACAGCAAGTGCTAAAAAGCGATGCCTCTTTTGTACTTGCTGGAGAACTTGGTGATCTTG
Source organism: Melanerpes formicivorus (assembly GCF_026170545.1). Taxonomy (NCBI): domain Eukaryota; kingdom Metazoa; phylum Chordata; class Aves; order Piciformes; family Picidae; genus Melanerpes; species Melanerpes formicivorus. The sequence goes on along the minus strand of NW_027142366.1, from coordinate 7,274,312 downwards.
CTTTGAGTCAGGAGTGGATCTGTGCTTCACAGTTTCTGGTTTAGAAATGACTTTGTTTTAACTCTTCTCATTTCCCCCCAAGCACCAGCTCCGAGCCAACGTGTCCTATGCAGCACTGCCTAATGACCTTCGAGAGATGCTTCAACGGAGGCTTGGAGACCTGGAACGCCAACTCCTGAGCAAAGTGGCTGAGCTTGAGGATGAAAAGTCTTTGCTTCATAATGAGACATCAGCCCATCGTCAGAAGACAGAGACAGCCTTGAATGCATTGCTAGAAAGAGTGTCTGAATTAGAAAAAGGTAATTTGTACAGGCTCTAAGCACTTCCCTCTGCTGTTAATTTTTACTCCCTCCTTCTAGTGCAGTGATCTGAATGAAGGCCTTGAAAGAAAAACAGTTAAGACTGTGGACTAAATAGCAGGAGACAGTGCAAATGCTTGGATTGGTTTTCCTTTTGTCACAGGCTTCTGCAAAGCTGTCTCTTAATTTGGCATACGTGGGTGGTTAGGATGAAACTCTTCGTGTTTGTGGGATGGAAAGATCTATAAACATGTGAGTGGAAATAGGAAGAAGTATGACATTGATGTCAGGTAAATACCCAGTAAGTATCAAGTACACATTTAAGTAGAGCTGTCTTTTTTAATTTGGACTGAAAGTCACACAGGCTAAATTTAATTAACACAATTGCCTTTGCTGCAATCAGTGGCATTTTATACCATAACCATTGCCTGTTGCTTTGAAAGTGCTGCTGGTGGTCTTTACTGTGGTTGCTGGCTGTGACTTTGGGTACCTGCAGATGTTTGGACTATGTCCTATTCCAAGCATTTAGCCTCCAGAGTTTACAGTAGATTACTCTTGGTGCCACTGGGGGACACTCTCTTAATCCTACTTGTTTATTCAAATACTTAGATTAATTATTACTGAGATCTCAATGCTTGAGTAGAGCCTGCTTATTTGAATTACAGTTGCCCATGGAAATGGACTAAACAACAGAACTGTCTTGCCTATATGCACCTGCAGAGTGGATTGTGTCAGGCTATAATACCAGTAAATGTCACTGCCCAATCTTTAGATGATCTTCCAAGGTGAATAGGCTCTCTGCTTAAAAGCAGCTTAATGGGCATGCTTTCAAAATGATGCAAACATGCACAGCTCATGAATTTTAAAATGCAGCCTAATGGATCCATCTGTGTAATATTGGATCTTTTGTGATATTTTTTTTCTTTTAAAGTGTGAAGGAGGGGAGAATAGAGAGAAGAGCTCCACTGGCTCTCTCATTTCGGTGTTTCCTGAGAGCCAAGATAAAGCCTCTGCTGCAACCAAAGTTCTGGAGAGTTAATGGCCTGTTAATGCCTTATGTGGCAAGTATTGCTAGTCCTTGTCTCTGAAAGATGTGACTCATATCATCAAGCCATCAGAAGGAGAAAAAGGAGTGATGGAAGAACAAGAATGTGTAATTTAGTTAGGTTATAAATAGCCTGTTCCCACCTTTATTTTGCTGTGTGAGAAGAGAGAGCTGTGCTAAGTCTCTAGGGAAGTGAAGAATTTGGGCCAGGAACCAAGACACAGGCTTTCTTTACTTGTGTTACTTTTTTATGCCTTTGGTTCCTCTGCCAGATTGAGGGGAGGCTAATAATGATTTGAGAATTTAATGACTGTATAGATTAAATGCAGGCAATATTTGAAGTGATCTGACCTCTTTTGAAAATAGCACTTCTGTTGTGCTTGTGTTTTAAAGGCCAGATTGTTGAGCATCTCTTCCTGACAGCTAACCAAACCAATGTCATAACCTCCTCATTGTCCTGAGACTCAATAAACAGGCAAAACCTAACCTTACAAGGTGACACTACAAACTGCTTTTTATCTGTAGTTGTGAGAGCTGTGCTTAGCTAACAGTGGGGCAGAAGAGTTTCAAATCTGTACAACTGCTGTGATTTCCAGAGTCTCCTGGTAATTCCTTCACTGGCTGTTTCCATCAACAGTAGATAATGCATTAAAACCAGGGCTGGGTGGAGGAATGATCCTGCAACTAGTAGTGCCTGGACTTAAATGTGATTCCCAGCTTTGCTGGAGACACAGGCAGGTCACTTGCTGTATCTAAATCTAATTTCTCCATCTCTAAAAGGGAATAACAAATCCATCACGGCCAAAAATACTTCAGATGCTCTTGGGAGAAGGATTGTCTTACCCTGTGTGTGTGTGTGTGTGCCCATTGCCCAGAACAGGAGGATCTTATTAGCATCATTTGGAGTTCTCAGTGTTTTCAAGTCATGAGAACAAACTGGAAAACAGGAAAAAAAGATGAATACTGTTTGTTCTTTTTCAACCCATTATTGCTTCCTTAATTTCTTTCACAGAGTGACTAATGCTCTTAATAGAGTGTTCTTCTCTTTGGTTTTTTTTTCCCTATTGAGATTGGTTGTGCCAGCCTCGTGGAGGTTGCTCAACAGTAGCCCTAAGACCCTGAGGGTTTTTTTTTGCATAGAATTTGGAGTGTTTCAGGTTTGGGTCTGTGAGTTCCTCAAGACAGATGCAAGCATTAGGCCAGCTTTTTCTTCTTCCACCCCCTTGCTCTGTGAAAAATGCCATCAAAACACTTCAGCTGCTTCTGAGAATGGGAACTGAGGGAATGCCAGGGGGTTAAAAATTGCACAGGAGAGAATTGTGGCAACCTTTTGTGGCAGCAGCTCTTCATTTCGCTTGGAATCTGAAGTTGGGCAAAGGGATTGAATTAGTTTCAGGCATGTGAGTTAAAGGAAATGAGAGGGACCCAGAAGAGCAGGTTGATGAAAGGTTGAGGGTGATGCTGTACTGCAGAACTGTGGGGGTTTATTTTGTGGCACAGTGTAGGATTTCTCTTGAATTCTAGCAGATTACTTGTAAGTAACTACATCAGGAGTGTGCACAGTGTTGCACCTTTAAAAAGTTTTGGCTTTCAGAGTTCTCAGCTTCATAAACCTCTCTGGAATATCTCACTGGTGTTTATCACATCTTCTAGGGAAAAAAACCTACAGAATGTCTGCTTTTGTTATTTTAAGACATGCTTAATGTTTTCATAGTTCATAACCTTTTACTGCATCTTTCTTCAGGTCACTTGGAACTTGAGCTTTGTGTTTGTGTTCAGCTCTCCTGATTTGTCTATGGGACAGAAATCAATTCTATGGGACAGAAATCAAAAGAATTTAATTCTTTTTTTTTTAATGGAATATGTCATCACATTGCTGTTTGAGATTGGACCCCCTAAATGGGAGCACCACCCTGTTTTCTCAGCCATCTATCTGTGAAAATAACCATTGCTTGCTTTCCTGTGTGGCAGAAGTAGGAAAAGCAATACTGGTTTTGAAGCGTGGTGATGCTCTAATAATGAGTATGCCACAGAGTCTGTGTTTAGTAACAGTAAATATCTTTTAAAGCAGTTTGAATTGCTTGAAATAAGCAGCCATGAACTAAGCAATGATCTCTTCCTCTCCTAGGATCCTGGACAGGCTGAGAGAGTTGGGGTTGTTCAGTTTGGAGAAGAGAAGGCTCTGAAGAGACCTTATTGTGGCCTTCTAGTATCTGAAGGGGGCCTACAGGAAAGCTGGGGAGGGACTTTTTAGGGTGTTGGTTAGTGACAGGACCAGGAGGAATGGAAACAAGCTAGAGGAGGGGAGATTCAGATTAGATGTTAGGAAGAAGTTCTTCACCATGAGGGTGGTGAGACACTGGAACAGGTTGCCCAGGGAGGTGGTAGAAGCCCCATCCCTGGAGGTTTTTAAGTCCAGGCTGGATGTGGCTCTGGGCAGCCTCATCTAGTGGAAAGTGTCCCTGCCCATGTCAGGGTGGTTGGAACTAGGTGATCCTTGAGGTCCCTTCCAACCATGACAATTCTTTGATTCTTTCATCAGGAAAGAAAATATTAAACAGCCTCCCCTGAGCTGTCTGCCATCTATTCATTGGCTCTAAGTGAGCAGGAGCAATAAACTTGCACGTATGAAATCTTGTTGCATTTCTCTGTGCTGCAAAATCAACGTTCGGTCATACTGCTTCACTATACTGTGTGTGTACCTGCCTAATGTGATCAAGAATGGCAAGATTCTGGGTACCAACTATATTGCTTCTTAACCTGAATTACAAACACATTGTTTTGTTTAATGTTAACGTTTTCTTCCCCAATGTAATTCCAGGTAGCAGTGCATTTAAGGCGCCTGATGAATTCAAAGTCTCCCTTCCTCTTCGCACCAACTACTTGTATGGGAAGATCAAGAAGACTCTGCCTGAGCTGTATGCTTTTACTGTATGCTTGTGGCTGAGATCAAGTGCTTCTCCTGGAATTGGCACTCCATTCTCATATGCTGTTCCTGGGCAGGCTAATGAAATTGTCCTCATAGAATGGGGGAATAATCCAATTGAGCTGCTAATTAATGACAAGGTGAGAATCGACTAACTCTTTATTGTCCACATAATCAGAATAAGGCCCAAACCCTTGGCATCTGCCTAGTAACTCTTTCATTCTGAGAGGAGCAAGCTCTGGGCCTTTGCGGGGGAAGTGTTTGCCTGTCTGTTGTCCACCATTTGTTGCAAGGTCATGGAAGTTATTGAAATGAAGTCAGACTGTACACGTGTTTGTGTGGCGAGACAAAGCAGCACAGCACTGACTTGTGCACACACTTAAGCATGTCCCCTGAATTTACAAGCACACCTTGGCTTCTTGGGTTTTGATTTGTTTCTATTTTGTTTTAATGAACCAGAAGCAACATTTGAAGCCAGACTATTGCAAAATCTGTGACAGCTGCAGTACTTCTGTCTTTCAAATTCTGCCATTCAGATCCATTAACATGAATTTGGCAGAAGACACAGGGCACAAAGTCTGTGATTGTGGCTGGTTCTGTTGTGTGTAGGGACTGAAGATCAGTTTAAACACAAGTTTTTTTCAGACTTTAGATGCATAAGGCAGCAATTGTCTTTCACTGCTTCATGGTGTGGATGGTTTCTGACAAGCTTCAGAATGAGGCTTGGGGAAAACAAGTCATTAAGGCTGATTGTAAATACTTCCCTTCTCCCCACCTTCAGTTTTGTTTCCTAGTAACTTGCTGCTCTCTGAGGGATCAGGTGTTTACAGGTCTACAGCACAGCTCAGGTGGTTCAGTCTTGTGGCTGGTTAAGGACTTGTGACAGTCTTATCATCCTCCCAGACCAATACATTAAGTAAAAATCCAATTTTAATGTATTTATTTTTAATGCTTTGTGGAAGAGGAGGAAACTTGAGTCTGCTTATCTTTAGCAATAGCTTGCTCTCTTCACTGTTTTGTCAGTACTATTCATGTTCTGTGAGGCTTTTCTTTCTCCCACATCACAGCTGCTCTGTAGCCCACCGCATTTGTGTCTATGTTGACGTAAGTTTCTCAGAGCAAGCTCCTAAAGGAGCATAATTCCCCCTTATGTGGAGCCCCACTAGCAGCTCACAGAAGTTCTACTGGAACCAGGCAGATTCATTCAGAGCTGTTAGTGCAAATGCTGTGGGCAAACTCCAGATTTTAAGAGAACCTTAATGTGAGCATTGGATGGAAAGTTAGGACTAAACACTGAGGATTAAACAGCAAATGCCACAGGTTAAGAGAGAGGGTTGATAGCAGCTTAGACTCTAGTACTTGTGTCACTTGAATCCAAATGAACAATGTGAGCATCTAGAAGAAAAAGCATGGCTGTGTTCCTGAATGCAGGAGAGCTGGGACAAAGTAGAATGATGTGTACTAACCTCTGCCTCTGCAGATTTTGCTTCTGGGGACAGAGTATATGCTTTAAAATGTTGTGTTCAAACTGGTAGCCTTGGTTTGCAACTTGCATTAGCCTTTGTTTGTTTGCAGGTGGCCCAGCTCCCTCTCTTCATCAGTGATGGAAAATGGCATCATATCTGTATAACATGGACCACCAGAGATGGGATGTGGGAGGCCTTTCAGGATGGAGAGAAGCTTGGCACTGGGGAGAATCTTGCTCCTTGGCACCCAATTAAACCTGGAGGTGTCTTGATCCTGGGTCAGGAACAGGTGAGTGAATGACAGTTACGGGGTTTAAAAAGAAATAAAATCAATTCCCCTCTCCAAAAAACCCAGTGTCTGTGAGAAAATTCCTTTGTTGAACTCTTGGCCCTGTTGTATATGCACTATCAGAAAGATGAAACCAAACACTTCATGCAATCAGACCCTGGTATGTTTTGTTTCTCATATTAAATATGCAGAACATTCACCTTGTAGCTATTCCTCTTCCCACTCTTAATGGTGCAGTGTGTCAGTGATCTGAATAATGCCTTGAATTACATCCTTTGAGCTGGAGTGCTGGCCACTAGCAATGTGTGTCTAGGGAGGAGGGTCTTGCAAGTTTGAAGAAGGAAATACTGAAGTAACCTGATTCTCATCTAATCTGAACTCTTGTGTGCTTAAAGGACACTGTAGGAGGAAGATTTGATGCAACCCAAGCCTTCGTTGGAGAGATGAGCCAGTTCAGTATATGGGACAGGGTCTTAAAAGCTGAAGACATCATGAATATTGCTAACTGCTCCACCAACATGCCTGGCAACATCATACCCTGGGTTGATAACAATGTTGATGTGTTTGGAGGTGCTACTAAATGGCCTGTGGAGACATGTGAAGAGCGGCTGCTAGATTTATAGCTGCAATCATTTCCCATCCAAGTGCCCCTTTAGTAGGACAATCTTCTGTGCAATCTTAAGGCACTTATTTTTCTCTGCCCTTCCCCAATCTTAACTCCTCAAAAGAATATTAAAAAATGAAAAAAAAAACCCAAACAAAAAGAGTGAGTAAACTGCCTCAGTGCAAAGATAGCTGCTAGTTTGGGTCATTGAGCCTGACAAGGAATGAAGCACTCCTTGGCTAGAACTGCCCTTGCTTTCTTATGGCCAGAACCAAAAATATGCTTTGGTCTGCAGCAGCCTCAGTTGGGCTGGAGTTTGGTCCATCAGTGCTGGCAGGGAGGGGGAACAGCTGTGCACACCTTACCTGTAGCACTCCTTGTGACAACGTGCAGTGCTGACGCAGCACCAAGATTAACAGGCTGAATGTGACTCCTTCCTTCCTTCCAGACTAGCATCTCCCCTTTGAAGTGAAGCCATTCTTTTTTTAGCCCTTTTTAAAGAAGTCAGTTAGTCCTTACACTGCAGTGGTTATGGTGCAGCTGTGGGTAGAGCAGAACAGCCACTGTTGGAGTGCAAGGGTCTTGCTTTTTAATTTGCAGACTAGAAATCCTTGTTTTATGATTAAAAGGCAATGTATTTGAGACAGGCTTCTCTAGCTCAGTTTGAAGAGGGGGCTGTGTGATCAGCACAGCTCCATTGAAACAGATGCTTCAGGTGAGGTTCTGTCCCAAAGCCTGTCTTTCCCTAGCCAGGATTCCAGCAGACATGGATTAAAGATTGTATTTGTATTTTCTGTAGGCCGAATGTACTGAATTCATAGTGACCTGGCCTGTAAACTTTTTCTCCATCCTTTCTCTTACTTTAGTCATTGTTGTTATTTTTCTGTTTCAATAGCCAAGCTGTGACTAAGTGAATTTCCATTTCTGTTTTGCTTTGAAAGGCCTTTTGATGAGCAAGTGCCAAAGTTCAGTTTTCAGCTTGCTGAGAATCGCTCTCGATTTTTCCAGCCTAAGTCTTCTGCACTGTTTTCTATGTTATTCTGGTGGTCCTGTGTGATATGGAAATGTGCTGTTCTGTCAATTCTTGTTGACTGTCTCTTCTGTAAGCACTGGGCTGACTACTCCCTTACTTTGTTCTTTTTTAATGACCATTTTCTCTCAATATTTTGCTGTTTCCTTGGCATTGATGTGGCTACTCGGTTTGTGGCTCGCAGATAGCAAATGCACTGTACTGGGAAAGAGTTAATACTTTTGTTATTGAAAAGGACAAAAAAAAACAATATTTAAATGGGGGGGAGGGAAGGGAGGGAAGGGAGAGAGGGGGAAATTTATAAAGCTAAATATCATATTTTATTTTTCATATGTTTGAATTGTAAGAACAATATGGTGACTGTCCCATTTGTAGGATGAAGTTACATATTTCCATTGATATGTAGTATGCTGTTCTTAAAAGCAAATTCTTATAATGAACTTTTAATTAAAATGCACTGTAAAATGAGTCTTTTAATTCCTTTATAGTCACACAAGACACTGGCTGACTGGTCTCTTTCATAGCTGCTGTCTCTCTAGACTGATAGACCTGCAGTCCTGTAAGGAGCTGCATTCATTCCCTCTTTGTCTTAAATCACAATCTTCAACCAAAAGGGCCTCAGCTGTGTGTGTAACATTAACTGGGGAGGTCTCCACATTGGGATGTGTTGGGGTGGCTGAAGCTCAGGCTGAGACCTGCCTCCTACCACTGCAATCTTACAGGCAGTAGCCCATGGTATGGCCTGGGATACAGCAGCTCCATCAGAGTGGGACGGGACAGAGAGCATACGTTCCTGTTATTTTAGGTACTGAAAGTATGACCATTTCTAGGTGAAGGTACTGGCCCAGAGCAGTGTGAAGAGAGCAACTCACCCATGAGATGACTTGTGGAAACATGGCAGCAGAGGGATCACACTGGTGCAGGTTCATAAGTGCAGTGTCCATGAGGCCTGACAGTAAACCAAGTGCTGTGCTTGGTAAATGAAGAAGCTGATAGCAGTCTCTGTAATAGGATAACCAGCTGGGCAGAAATACCCAGCTCTGATGTCCTTCTCAGGCCTTGGAGAGTTTGAGGTTTCTGTGCATCCCTACACATCTCAATTTCAGATGTTATTCTGATTGGCTGTAACACACACACCCCCTGACTCACAACATTACTTTCCCTGCCCAAAATGCAAAACACCTCTCAATATCCAAAGAATCTGTCCCCTAAGATCAGGGAGAGTGTGAAATTCTCATCTGATATGGGCTGGAGGTCAGCAGAGGCATCAGCCCTCCAGTCAGTCCACCATTTTTGTCAGCTTTTTCCCAAACCACCTGCAGTCTGTTGTTACCTGTATCTGCTCTTTCAGGAAATAGCTTCTGCATGCCTCACTCTTCTCCAAAGATGCAATGGTGACTTCGTCTTGGGCACTTCCCTGGATGGCCAGGAGCCTGTGTGTGAATGTGGTCTATCATTCTGAACATTAATTAGGTGTTTGGACTCATTGGCTGGTTGAGGGAAGCAGAGAGTCTTTACACTTCAAGTGGCCATGCTGATCTGTGTGTAGGGAGTTGTTTGAACACAGTATCACACAGTATCACAGTATGACTTAGGTTAGAAAGGATCTCGAGGATCATCGAGTCCAACCTATCAACACAGACCCCATGACTAGACCATGGCACCAAGTGCCACGTCCAATCTCCCCTTGAACGCCTCCAGGGACTCCACCACCTCCCTGGGCAGCACATTCCAATGGCGAATTACTCTCTCTGGGAAGAATTTTCTCCTCACCTCGAGTCTAAACCTCCCCTGGCACAGCTTGAGACTGTGTCCCCTTGTTCTGGTGCTGGTTGCCTGGGAGAAGAGACCAACCCCTTCCTGGCCACAACCACCCCTCAGTCTTGGGTCTGCCCTTAGCACTGACTAACAACAAACACCTGAGCAGGAAGCCCCACCTGCATGGGGGTGTGCTTGGGAGTGGGGGCTTTAATTGCTCTGTGGTGGATGCAGAGAGAGTGACTGCTCTGGGGCTGGTGGTGCTGCATGAATGCTTTCTTCCTCCAGTTCTGCTCAGGCTGTGTGAAGGAGGAGCCTTACAGAACTTCTCTTCAGTGTGGAAATCAGCATCAAAAATTGTTTTTTCCTAAGGTATGTCAAGATGCTCAGTTGAGATGGTGTTCAGGGACACTTGTTCTGTTGCAAGCTGACTTTACTCCTCTGGTTTTTGGGGTTTGTTTTTTATTGATTACATAACCAAGGTGATAGAGATTTGGGAGTAGGTTTTGGTTTGGTTTTTTTTCAGACACTGTCTCTTCAGTAAAAGCTGAAGGTAAGGAGTGTGTATTCTGTTGAAAAGGATTTTAAACATGTTTATTATCACAGAATGTTAGGAGTTGGAAGGGACCTTGAAAAATCATCTAGCTCAACTCCTGTGTCAGAGCAGGATAACCTTGAGCAGGTCACACAGGAATGCATCCAGGTGGGTTTTGAAAGGCTTGAATGGCTCCAGAGGAGGCCTGGCAACCTCACTGGGCAGCCTGCTCCAGGGCTCTGTCACCCTCACAGTGAAAAATTTTTTCCTTGTGTTCACATGGACCCTTCCTCTGCTCTAGCTTGTACCCATTGCCCCTCATCCTCTCATGGGAGCCTTGCTTCTGACTCACACCTCTCACATCTTTGTAAACACGAATGAGGTCACCCCTCAGGTTCCTCTTCTCCAAGCTAAAGAGCCCCATCTCCCTCAGCCTTTCCTCAGCAGGAAGGTGTTCCACTCCCTTGAGCATTATTTGTGGCTCTGTGGTGGACTCTCTCAAGCAGCTCCCTGAGGCCCTTCTTGAACTGAGGGGCCCAGAACTGGACACAATATTCCAGCTGTGACCTGACCAGGACAGAGTAGAAGGGGAGGAGAACCTCTCTCAACCTACTAACCACAGCCCTTCTAATCCATCCCAGGATGTTGTTGGCCTTTCTTTCACACAGTTGTACCTTTTCCATGAAAAAGAAAAACTGTGTATTGATTTTTTTGGTCTTTGTCTTGTGATGAAAAGCTGCAGCTGTTGTTCTGCTGCTCCACATTCTGGAAGTCACATGTTTTCTGTGCATATATAAGCAGATGGCAAAACAGGAGTAAATATTACCATATTCCAGCCTCTGTGCTGTTTATAGAGTGTGGAAGTGACAAGACAACCTTCAGTTCCCAAACTGCTCTGAATACACAGAAGTAATAACTTCTGGAAAGCTGACTGACAGCTACAGCACTTGGAACGTGGAGGAATGCAGATTTCTGGCAAATCTGTTCCTGTTTAAAACCAGGCAGAGCTAGGGCTTGGAAAAGTGCTATCCATGAGCCTAGCAAGTCAGTCTCCTGAGAGCTGTGACCTGGCTAGGTCTGCAGATGACTTCTTGGTGTCAACACTCTTCAGTCTGTGTTGGAGTGTTCTGTTTGTAATACTTGATGCATCTAATGGCTGTGGAGGAGCAAAGGCTCTAGCACTTGGTGTGTTCAAATCCATGGTGATATTTCTTCCAAGAAAATGTAGCTCATATGTGTGCTTGGGATTTGGGATGCACTTCAGCTACACGATTGCTGTCTGTCTAGAGCTGAATGTTGTGGAGGGGAGGACCACCACCTCTGGGACCCCACTGTGAGTGGGATGCAGCTCTCTGAAGCAGGTGACTGTCTGCTGAGTGGCACTTGCTCAGTAAACCATTGGTTTAGGTCTCAATGCTGTAAGGAAGAGCACACTTGCTGATAAAGCCCTACTCTCATTTTCACACCTGCTTCCCAAGTGTTCAAGCATGTGAGACTACCAGGGAGATGCAGGTTCAGTTTTACTTCAGAAAGCTGGTTTCCCCTGGGCTTTTCCTAAAGGTGAAATGCAGGCCAGCTGATGCTTTGTATTTAGGTGATGAAAGCTGGCACTTTCTCAATCAGATAACTGTTGTTCTAAACAAAATGTTTACATAACCACCGAGTAGACTTCTTGTTTGCTAATGGCACTTGTCTCTGTGTGTGAGGGTTCTTCATCCAGCTGATTTCAGTTATGCAGGCTGGGAAAGATCAGCTGCCTTCTACTGCATCATCCTTGGGGGGATCTGAATGTTGCTAGGAGTGCAGATACAGGAGAAAACGGCCTGGCTGAGGCTTTTACCACAAATGATGTTCCCTTGATGCTGCTGTAGGAATCTGAGGCCAGGCACATCGAGGGTCCTACTGAAACAGAGATCTGCTGATGAAGAGAGTCAGGTACCATCCAGCTCTGCAGAAGGGAAAGGTCTCTATTGGTAGGCAGGGAATCTGGGGCATTTTGAAGGTGTTGTGGGATTTTTCCAGAGATCTCTTACCCAAACATCTTTCTTTCTTCCCTTAATTTTTCCCCCCTTTCTTTTCTTTTCTTTTTTTTCCCCTCCTCTTTCTTTTTTCCTTTCTTCCCACAAAGTAAAAGCTGGACCTTGATGATGTTCATGGTGTAGCTGTGAAGCTTAAATAATACATGACCTAAAGATCTTCTGGAAAGAATTGAACTAATTGCCCCCCTGGCTACAGTTGTTTCTAAAAGGCTGCTCTTGGAAAAGCATAAATTTGCGTGAGGAGTTCGGAGGTGCCTTTCTTTCTTCACAGAAGGGCTGGGCTGATGCCTTGGCAAAGCTTCAAGTACAGAAGCTCCCTGATGGCTTGATGCCACTGAGAGAAATTGGTTTATGTATTAGCATTTCACCTGAGCTGGCTCCCAGCACATATTTGTCCCAGCAGCGTAGCTCCTGGAGGTATTGTCCTCAGGCGCTCCCACCACAGGAAGGGGGCCGAGCAGTCTGCTTTGCCCTGCCCACCTGTTCCTTCACTAGCCAGGCAGCTTGTACTGAGCCACAGGGAGCAGAGCTTACCTTGCAAAGTGTGGCATTGAGTGTCTGTGGCATGGTGTGTCCTTTTCTCCTGTATTAAAAGGTGTTTGCCAGAGGGTTGTCCTGGTTTTTAGGTCATTAAGCTGCTCCCACTAGTGGTTCTTGAGTGCTTGTTAGAGGAAGTATTCAGAATGGTAACAAAAGGGCTGTTTCTTAGGAGGGTTTAGGTGGTTTTTCATGTGCTAGACAATCTTTTTACTTTCAAAACACTTCAACCACCTTATGAGTAACTTGAAACTCTCATGCTACAGTAACAGAGTCGGTCACCTAGGCATATCTCCACAAGAGAATGCTCTCCTTACATCACTGGTCAAAAGGAAGCCTATTTAAAGGGCAACCTTGTGTGCTGACAAGAGTATGCTCAGACCTTCTGGGTTACAGCACTGCCTAACTTTCCTCTTTGTTTTAATGGTGTTCAGTAGGAAGTCTGCCATGCTATTGTGCTCTGGTCCCACACATATCTTTTTTTACCCCCTGCAACAGAAAGCAATGGGTTTTCCTCCTATTTAAAGGGCACAGAGTAGACAGTTGCCTCTTCTCTGGTGCAGAGGTGGGAAGACATTAGAATAGAATAGAATAAACCAGGTTGGAAGAGACCTTCAAGATCATCGTGTCCAACCTATCACCCAACACCACCTAATCAACTAACCCATGTAACCAAGCACCCTGTCAAGTCTCCTCCTGAACACCTCCAGTGACGGCGACTCCATCACCTCCCCGGGCAGTCCATTCCAATGGGCAATCACTCTCTCTGTGTAAAACTTCCTCCTGACCTCCAGCCTGAACTTCCCCTGGCGCAGCCTGAGTCTGTGTCCTCTTGTTCTGGTGCTGGCTGCCTGGGAGAAGAGACCAACCTCTGCCTGTTTACAACCCCCCTTCAGGTAGTTGTAGAGAGCAATAAGGTCACCCCTGAGTCTCCTCCTCTCCAGGCTAAGCAGCCCCAGCACATTGTCCTGTGCAGTCGTCTTCTGTCTCTGCAACTGCAAAAGGGTCTGTGAGAAATGATCTGCCCTGACTCTTAATTTCATGTGAGACTTCCCTGCAGGAGCTATTTGTGCCTGACAAAACAGGACAGACCTAGATTTGCTTTCCAGGCATAGTCTAGCTCACAGCAGTGTGCAGTGTTTTAGGGTAAGGTTTGTTTTTTGTTTTCCCTCCTTTGCTTCTTTCTTTATGGCAAATTACAAATGGCTGATAAACACCTGTAATAAAACACAGATTTGCATTGGCAAATCAACCTTTTTTTCCATTAAAGAAAGCTGTTACTTGCTGTGTAGAGAGTACAGATCCCCCTCAGAGATCAAATTATTTATGACAGTGCATTAATTAGCTAAAAAGCTTCTAAGGTCTTGGAACTACTTCCAGCTCCAGGGATAATTGCAGTAGGTAAATACCTCTCTGCATCAAGTATAATTTAATGCAACTGGAAAACAACTATCAAGATATGCTTTGGACTTTGGGCTGCTTGAGGGCTCTTCTCCTGCAAGGCTTCTACAAGGCAGTGATCACACCTTGCTAGTTGGGTAACTATGGTGGCCACAGATATCCAGACAATTCGGATCTGATTTGGTCTCCAGTTTTACCTGTATACATCTGTCCTCTCTTAATTCTGGGGCTGTACTAGCACTCTTGCTCACACATCACGACTCATTTTGGGTTTGGTTAAGAGCAGATCTCACTCTGCTCTCATGCTCACCAGCAGCTCTGATGCTTTTTATAGTGGCTGTTCAGCTTTGTACTGAGATCCATGCTTTGTGTGTTCCACCTCTTGAATTTTTATGTGTCTGTTCACAAGTATTTGGCATTGTTCACATATGCTGCTATGGTTACTCAGGCACCACTGACGGCACAGGTCAGCTTGGAAGAGCTTTAAACAAGTATCTGGGACAGCATTCAGCTCTCACTTGTTAATTTCAGATGTGGCACATCAGTTTGAACAAGTTGCACAGAGGATAATGCCTTTCTTTTTCCCCTACACTTGGGATCTGGAGGGGAAAAAAACCCACAAAACATAAGAAAAATATCACCTTGACGTGAGCCCAAGCAGTGACAGTGGCTCCTGCTGAAAATAGAATCCAGCCTATTTGTTCTGGGAATTGCCTGACGGCTGGCAGGGCTTCGTGCGCACAAATGGAAGCAGGCAGTACAAAACAGAGCAACCCCTGGAAGAGTTCAGGCTTCCTCAGCTACGTCAGCGCAGACCAAACGTAGCTCTGCTGATGTGAGTGGGGCTGGCTGCAGTCTTCCACCACAGCAGGACACCTGTGCGAACAGTCAGGCACCAAATTTTACAGCTCTCGAGTTGCCATCTGGTGGTTCAGGGGCAAGATGTTAGCTGTTTGCTCCTGGAGACTGGGACTGGGACTTTCAGAGTTGTGAAGATACAGGGTGCTGCAGGAGGGCCTACTGAGGGCTCTAGCTGATTTCAGTCTTCAGATGCTGAGCAAATCTGTGAGCTGAATGGGCACATGGTGGTGTTTAGGTCCCAGAAATGTAGGGAGGTAGGTTCTGTACTGGACCACAGGCAGAGCCTGAAAAGGGAGCACTGTAAAGTGACTTTATAGATGTGTAGACATATCTGCACCACTCTGTGCTGGCTGACATCTTTCTGGTTGCTTTATCCTGGGGAAATGGATATGACTGAATTTCCTTTTCTGATTGCACCGAAGGCAAAATTTCCACAGGCTTGAGTAGAAGAAACTGTTTGAGACAAGTCTGAGCATGCTGGTAAAAATGAAACAAACAAAAACTGGTGTGATTCTTTTTTAAAGCTATTTTTAAAACCCACAAGCTGGAGTGGGTTACTCTGAATCACTGGAGCCTGTAATGTCCTTATTTGTTGGGGGTTTTTTTCTACTCAGTAGTTTTGAGGATACAGTAACAAGAGAAAAAAGCAATGATCCAAGAGACTTGATGGGTGCTTGGTACAATGGGCTAGTTGTTTAGGTGGGTTGGATTGGTTGATGGGTTGGACACAATGATCTTGAAGGTCTCTTCCAACCTGGTTTATTCTATGTAAGTCTTTAGAGATGGGTTATATCTGTTAAAGGGCAAAATGAGCTAGTGGCTGCTGAGCACAATGAATATCGCTGCCAAATGAGCAGACACCTGTTCTGATAGGGCAAAAATATTGTAGATGAGAGTTTACCTCAAGCCCTTTCAGAAAGCAAGAGAAGGTGGTTGATTTACTGGTTTGATTGAAATCTTAACTTTGCTTCTGTTACTTGATTGTTGCTGTGGGAAACTGGATGGTGCTTGGCACTTCCCGAGTAAATCTTGGGGCAACCTCTTTGGTGGATGGGTTGTGTTAAAGTTTTCTTTGTCTCCTCCTTCTTTCCCCCCCAGCAGCTGAGGGTGGGGAATAAAAATCATCTATGCTCATTGTAATAAGTAACAGCAGAATCTTACTAACATCTCTTGGATTGAGTTCTAGTTTTCCATTCAGTGATGAATTCAAAGGCTGGTCATTCACACACTTCTTTGTTGGTTATTTTTTCAGTTGAAGGATGCAAATTTCAGTGCCTTTCATAGTTTCATTCAGGGCTGGAAGGGACCACAAGGATCATCCAGTTCCAAGCCCCCTGCCATGGGCAGGGACACCCCACACTAGATCAGCCTGGCCAGAGCCTCATCCAACCTGCTCTTAAACACCCCCAGGGACGGGGCCCTGACCACCTCCCTGGACAACCCATTCCAGGGTCTCACCACTCTCATGGTGAAGAACCTCCTCCTCACATCCAGCCTGAATCTCCCCACCTCTAGCTTCATTCCATTAATTGAGCTAAGAAGTAGTAGTTCTCTTTATGGATTTCTTCTCCTCCCCATTCATTGTAGCAGACTTTTTGGACTTGAAGGAGAGCAGGGAGGAGGGTGAAACACCACAAACCACCTGAGGGGAGAAGTGGAAGGAAACTGTCCATTACAGTAAAGGGAAAGTTGAATTCAGCAGTAAAAGTTGGGAAGGTGTATTTGTTGTGATCATTGTAGATACAGAAATCCATCTTCCTCTTGGACTTTGCCTAAAAGACAGATTTGTATTTCAGGAGGCTGGGCTGCACCAGCTGGCTTCAGATCTGTTCATTTTCATCCTACTGTCCTGTGGGGGGTGTGTGGATCAAATCCCTTTTCATTACCTGAAATAAAGTAATTTCTGTTTCCAGATGCAGACAGAAGTGTTCCAGAGCAGTCTGAATTAAATGCCAAGGTGAAAATGGGTTGCTGTAGAAATCTATGTGGGACTTGCAAATGGTTCTTGTGGACTTCTGGGGATGTGAGAGCAATAAAGACTCTTCAGCTGGTTTTATTTTTTTAGTGATACTGAGAAACAATTCTTCACTCCTAAAATCCATCTGGAGCTGGCAGAAGGTGCGTGCCACAGTTCAGAAAGGCAGCTAAAGCTTTGGCAATCACCTGTCAGCTGTAGTGGACTTTGTGTAAGAGTGCTCCTGTTCTCTGGAGTCTATGCAGTATGCAACATACCACATCCCAGCTGGTTTTAACTTCCAGTAAGAGCATGTTGGTATGGGGGACAAACCCAGCAAACTTCTACAGCATTTCCTTCTCCTTTCCCTCCTAAGCAGAAAAGGCTGTTGGTGACAACTGCATATAAACTGTGTTTCTTGAAGGGCTGACAAACGCTGCTTGATTCTGAAACATTGCTATGGTGCTTTCTCAGCATCCCTTTGACACCCCCCCTGCATCTTCTGTGGATGGCAATGCTGTGATAGTGCTCAGCACACATCTGGTTACTTGAGATCTTTGTTGTTTGACTGTACTCTGAGCAGCACTTCAGACATTATTAAACATTTCTATATGTTTGGGTTTTTCACTTTGAGGAATACAAATTCAAAGCAAACCCCCCATAAATCTTTGAATCAAATGATATGTCTTAAGAACAATCTTCGTGGATGGGGTATAACAATGTGGGTGGCTTCCAAATAGGACTTTGAAAACCCAGCTGAGGCAGAAAATCAAGACTGGTGGAGGGATTTTTAAGGAGCATCACCTTCTGACTAGAAAAATCACTGTAATCCCAGGCAACCAGCACCAGAACAAGAGGACACCATCTCAAGCTGTGCCAGGGGAAGTTTAGGCTTGAGGTGAGGAGAAAGTTCTTCCCAGAGAGAGTTGTTAGCCATTGGAATGTGCTGCCCAGGGAGGTGGTGGAGTCACCATCCCTGGAGGTGTTCAAGGGGGGATTGGACATGGCACTTGGTGCCATGGTTTAGTAGTCATGAGGTGTTGGGTGACAGGTTGGACTTGATGATCTCTGAGGTCTTTTCCAACCTTATTGATTCTATGTTTATCAATGCCTGAGTGACAACAGCAATTTGATTTTAGTTAAGAAGAGCTCTGCTAAGGTATGTTGTATTTAGTAACACATGGTTTATCTCTGAAGAGGTGAGTGTTCCTGGCTTGCTGAAGCTATATTAGCTTCACTGACTGAAGCTTACCTGTTGACAGTCTTGTCAGCTGAAAGCATTACAAGAGAATGAAATTACATTCTGGGCCTTGCCCCAGCTGGGAATTGCTGTAACATGTTAAACTTCAAAAAGGCTGGAAATCTAACAGAGCAACATGACCAGAGTTAAGATTTATTAGTGCTGCTTTCATCTTGGCTTTGGGCCATCCCCTCTTTCTGCAAAATTCCTGTGGATGTCCCATCTGTATTTATGGAGAGATTGATGGTAGGGTAAAGCTCTCTGATCCTATCAGCTCACATTTGCTTCATTTGCTGTCCTGAATGTGCTATGAAGGGCTGGAAGCACCACTGGTTAAACTCTAATTAGGGGGCAAGCAGAGGAGAATGCAAGGTCAGTTTGGCACTCCTGGAATTTAACTTGTTTTCTGAGTTGGAAAAGTGGGGGAAATAAATAAAGCCCATGTCTCTGTGATCAGCTGTGTGTCTGAAACAATCCCTGAGGAGGTAGAAATACTTGAATAGAGCCATTAAGTTCCACTCTGCTCTATATTTTGCCTTCATAACTGTTGCAGAGGTTGTACTTTAATGGGCACCATTTAGGTTGGATGTCTGTCTTCATTTGAAAATAAATAAAGGATGAGAGAAAGGAAATTTCATTGTGATTGTTGATTGCTTCCATTGGAGCAGGTGAATGAGTTTTCCAAATCTCAGTGTAACAGCTCCTCAAAGACCAGATTTGTCTGTCCAAGGGTTTTGTGCCTTCTGGGAGACTTTGTGACCCCCACCCCCGAGCTTCCTACTGGTATGAAAGTCATGGTAGTGATATTTGTTTCTGCTTTTTCCTTCCCTTGTTTAAGCTAGCTGTGCTATAGTCTGTAGCAGCAGCAATGAGAACTAGCACTAGGAGAAAGCCACATGCTTATGCTTCCAGTAGTGAGGAAATCAGCAAGAGTCCTTCAGCAGAATGTGCTCAAGACATAGATGTGCAGATCACCCTGGAACAGATTTTTGGCACAGCTCACAAAAGTTAACTTCCTAACAGAAAGGATATTGTGTTTTGAGCATCCTGCAGACTGCTGTACCCAGTGAGTTTGCTGGCTGCTTTGTTCTGCTGTCCTTTAGAGAGTGCCCCCACATTGCCCTCTGACTATTGACAGGACTAACAGTCTCGTAAAGGCAGACTGAGGTCTTGCTAGCTTTGGTCAGATGCTCCACCGAGAGCCCTGGCATTCTGAGAGTGTACTGCTCCCTTCAACTTCAAGCTGAATTAGTTTGCATTATTGCCCATAATTTCTGAACTTAGACAAACTGTTTATGTGTATCCTGGCTCCCTGATGCCAACAGACTATTATTATAGTTCTGAATCAACACTGCAGTACAGTTGTTGGCAGTCCTGGTCTCCTTGTGCATACCAATTTGTTCTCTAGCTGAAGCCATAGTGAGTGAAGGCTCATTCTCCAGTGGAGGTGATTGAATGCAACTGCAGCTGGTTGATTAAACTGAACCCTGGTGTCACTCAGCACACTCTGCTGCTGGGGGATTAGATATGGTGAATTTCTAGTAATGAAAGCAGGCAATCGGGCTCGTCATAAAATCAGCTTAAAAGAGCTTTCTAGATTCCAGAGAGAACTAAAATAACTTGACCTACCTTGGTCCTGTAAGCTTTAAATGCTGATTAACATCTGCTCATCAGCACTTGGCAATAACATTTATTATGGAATTTTGAATGGCAGACACTGTCTTGCCTTGAAGGGAATGATGCAAAGGGGTGCACCATGGAGGGGCAAAAAAGTCATTACACAAGGGTTAAAAAAATGAAGCTGAAATGGTTGAATTCAGGCTAAAAAGAATAATAATAATTAATAAAGGTTTAGGGGAAAGTTGCAGCTACAAAAATCTCAGTGATGATGTCTCCATCTTGGCCTGAGCATGGTCCTGTGGCATGGTGGACCATTCTCTTAGTCACCTGGTGGTCAGCATTAGGACCAGTTCTTCTTATAGGATCTGAGGACAGACTGAGGGAGTTGGGGCTATTCAGCCTGGAGAAGAGAAGGCTCCATGGAGACTTAATTGTGGCCTGCCAGTATCTTAAGGGGGCTACAAGAAAGCTGGGGAGGGACTTTTCAGGGTGCCAGGGAGTGATAGGACTAGGGGGAATGGGAAAAAAAAGACAACTAGAAATGGATAGATTCAGATTGGATGTTAGGAAGAAGCTCTTCCCCATGAGGATGATGAGACACTGGAACAGGTTGCCCAGGGAGGTGGTAGAAACCTCATCCCTTGAGGTTTTTAAGGCCAGGCTGAATTTGGCTCTGAGCAACCTTATCTAATGTGAAGGTGTCCCTGCCCATGGCAAGGGCAGTTGGAACTAGGAGATCCTTGAGGTTCCTTCCAACCCTAACAATTTTATGATTCTATGTAGTCATCACAGAAACTCCCCTGAAGAGGTGGAAAAAAGATGTGTTTAAGATTTAAACTGTTATTTGGGAACAACTTTCTCTTCCTGAGACTGGCAGTTCTGAGTGCACTCTGGTGATATGGAAGGCACGTAGCATTCGGTGAGCTGGATTCAAGACATTCCAAGCAGAGGAAGGTGTATGAAGGGCCATGGTCCCTACTGCACACTGCATACTCCTGAAAACTGCATCACAGGAATAGAAGAACTCCTCATTCCCAACAGTTACCAGAGAAAAGTAAATGGCAATTCTCGCCTTGCAGCACAATCTGAGTAATGAGCTCTGTAGACCCTCGCAGGTCCTGGTTATGTTTCCACCGAGCCTGTAATTTGCTCTACAAAAAAGATTCCCTAGAAGATGGTCTGAGGGTGTCAGCAGGCACTGAATCCCCATTTTACTTTGCTGTGTGCTCCAGCCAGTTCTCTCAGGGTTAAGACAGCAGGCTAGTTTTTCCTAATTTGATCTTTGTCTGGCTTGTTTCATTTGTTGGTTCTCATCATATTTATTATCTCTTTGGCACCTTCCTTCCTTGTAAGTGAACTCTGGCCACCTTTTGCCAGTTGCATAAACAATTAGGAGCAATTTTGGGTATTTCTTGCAGCCCTTAACACTTTTGTGTCTTTTTTGCCTTCTCTGCTGTCACGAGTTTTTCTTCAACATACCAGATTTGAAGCAGGAATTGGTTGTTGTCAGTGCCCTGTGAAGAAGTCAAATGCATTCTCTGCTCCCAGATGCTGTTCTTGGATTCATATATTCAGGGATGTTATTAGATAGCTTTGCCACTGGGAATGCCTGACAAATTGGCTGTTCTTTATGTTGTCCAAATCCTTTATTCATTCTGCTTTCTAGGATGAAGGTTCCCATGCTGAATGTTTGTTGTTCCTGGACACACAGCTTTGTCTTGGCTCTGTTAAAGCCTTTTGTTGTTGTTGGAAAGGTCTCAATCTATTAAGCCATCAAGGTCACTTTATTGGCCCCTTTCCATCCTTATTTACTACTGTGGTGTCTTTTGTGTGGTCTCTAAGTTCACTGCTAGTAGAACATATATTTATCTCAGTATTGTAGATGACAGTGCTGAGTATGCCAGGCTTGGTGTGAATCCATGTGGAACATGCACTGGTTTGCCAATTCTTCCCTGTAGACAACTGCTTTGGGAAAGATGTCACTTCCCTTCCTCTTAATTCATTTAACATGGGCTTTAATTGAAACTGCAGAGAGAGAGGGAGAGAGACAGTAAATATCTTAAAATAGAAATCCCAGTAGTCTTCAGCTTCTCAGTTTGTGTGGTCTTTTCCTTCCAGCACTTCCCCCTAGAGACGATCAATACCTGTTCACTTTTATTTTCTCTCTTCCCCCATTCCCCCCCCTTTAATTAGGGGCTGGATCTCTTAGGCTGTTCAACAGAGCCTATACTGCTTCCCTACACACAGGTAGCTCCTGATATTAGCATTCTGTTGAGATTCTGCAGCAAGCTCAGGTTTAGTTTTGAATTCCTGTAATATGTCTCTGAACTTTCCTATCCATTTTTTTTTTTGAACCCTTGTGATGTGCATGTTAACTTTGCCTTTTGTGGGAGCTGAAATAGAAGGATTACTTGACATCTCCAGTAAATAGCCCCAGCTTAGCTCAGGGAAGCACTTCAGCAGATTCTCCATGCATGTGCATTTATTTATTAAGTCTTGGATTTTCTACAAATCTCATTTATGGAACAGGGGAGGTGGCTGGCTGGGATTCCCTGTGCTAGGGTAAAGCAGGGGAGACTCTGCTCTCCAAGCTAAGGCACTCACCCTTAGTCCACAGGAGGTTCTTGCATCCTTCCTCCCTGCCATGCCCTCTCTCCATGGCTGCATCTAACCGGGGCTAGCTACCTATCTTGGAGAAGACAGAAGGGAGGGAAGTGCTGCTGTATCAGGTGAAAGCTGCTGGTGGTGTCCTGTGAACCACCACCACCAAGCATGTGCATCCCTGGCTTTTGCCAGAAGGTAGTTGACAAATCAATTACTTCAGCAGATGTGCTATCTTCATTTATATGCTCAGATAAGCATTATTTTTGTCCTCCTTGTTAAAAGTGGCTGTTTCTTTCTTTGCTTTATGTCTGTGCACAGCATGCCTTGTTGTTACATTGAAGTTGCCATAAACTCCAAATCAATAATCCCCTTAAGAAGAAAAAAAGAGTAGCCTAGTAGCAATAAGTAAAATTGCAGAGTTAATCAGATCATCTGTATTCGAGTTGTAGACTCTATCTCCCAAAGATGTTCTACCTCTACAAAATCAATATGGGCACAGTGAAGTAGGTTTATTTTCTGGGTATCAGCACTATGAGGGTGGGGGCTGGATGCTTTGGAGGGGACTGAGAGATTTTGCTGCCTGTGAGGGCAGTAGCTGGGGAAGAAGAGCATTTGCTGCTGTGGGATCAAATAACACAAAGTAGTGCATATTCTGGGCACTCAGATGTCTGGGGGAGTTGCAGATCCAAGAATTTTTCCTCTTTTATGCCATCCCCACCAACTTCCCAAACATGTCTAAAATAACACTGCATTTTAAATATAGCATTTTGCCTTAACCACTTGTTTTACAGCGTAAAACCAACCTGATTTTACACACATCTTCTTCAGAAGAGATGGATGCTTTGGGTTGCTTGGTTGGGTTTTTTAAATCTCATTTCCAGGACAATTTCCAAATGTGTTCCTTGCTGGTGATCTCTGTTCTACTTTTACACTACAGAGTGATAAAGACTTCAGTGGAGTTGCATTTGGCTAGGCTGGGGGCATTTATGGTGAGATTTAACCGTTTCTAACCTCAGGCTCCACACAGCTTCTTGCAAGTAGACCTGAACCCTGCTCTTCACGACCACTACCCCTGTGAACAGCTGTTGAAGACACTAAAATTGAAGCCACAAACATGATTGGCCTCCTTGTTGTTTCATTAGTGTTAAATATCTCTGCTGTGCTGTGGAATTATCAGTGCCCAGCACTTCTTGATTGTTCCTCAATGATCCTTTACACTGAACTAAGCTAATACTCTCAATAGAGGAGTGCACTGCTTTCTCTTTACACTTTAGGCACTAGATCATGTAACTATGCCTTAAATATTTATGCTTGTGTTTGCTAATAAAGGGTTTTAGGAGGAATAATGTTTCATATTGACACTTGGGCTAATAATCAAGTGCTGAAAATGTATTTCATAAAATCAGAGGAATCACCATATCAGTGCTGCCTGCCCTTGGGTTGGAAATGGAATAGCTATAGCACAGGCTCAAACTGTGAGG
This sequence comes from Melanerpes formicivorus, assembly GCF_026170545.1. NCBI lineage: Eukaryota > Metazoa > Chordata > Aves > Piciformes > Picidae > Melanerpes > Melanerpes formicivorus. The sequence goes on along the minus strand of NW_027142366.1, from coordinate 7,250,623 downwards.
ACTGGGAGCATGGTCAGAGCCAAGGAGCTGTTGGACACATGTAGATGCTGTCCAGAGAGTGTTGCAGAGTGCAAGGGGCTTTAATGCATCCTCATATGGAAGGAGGTAAAGAAAGCTTTCTAAGGGCAAGCTTCATTGAGATGGAGCTGCTGTTGTGCTTCAGCAGTTACACACCTGCCTGAGCTGGCTGGTCAGCAGCTCCTGTTTGTGAAGAGCTGACCTGTGTTAGGCATTCTCAGCTAGGTGATTGTACAGCCTTTGTGCTGTGGGAAACTCAGACATCCCTGCAGTGAGAAATAAGACTTCTTTTAGTTGGTTTAGGTCCCACAGCTGCCTCTTGGTTTCACCAAGGTTTTACTTGGCTATAAATGCCAAAGAAATTGCTGCTCACTTGTGGTTGTTATCTCAGAAATTGGTGCCATTTTGAAGAAGGATAAACTGACTCTTTTGGACGTTAAAATGTGGATGGAGTGTTTTGGGTGGTGCTTTTTTATGTTTGTTTGTAATTGAATGTGTCCAGAGAAGGCCCATGAGGATGAGCAGAGGGCTGGAGCACCTCTCTTATGAAGACAGGCTGAGAGAGTTGGGGCTGTTCAGTTTGGAGAAAGCTCTGAGGAGACCTTATTGTGGCCTTCCAGTATCTGAAGGGGGCTGCAAGAAAGCTGGGGAGGGACTTTTTAGGTAGTGATAGAACTAGGGGGAATGGATCCAAGTTACATGATCCATTATAGATGATAGCTACAGATGTTAGGAAGAAGCTCTTCACCGTAAGGGTGGTGAGACACTGGAATAGGTTGCCCAGGGGGTTGGTGGGAGCTCCATCCCTGGAGGTTTGTAAGGCCAGGCTGGATGTGGCTCTGGGCAACCTGATCTAGTGCAAAATGTCCCTGCCCATAGCAGGGTGGATACACTAGGTGATCCTTGAGGTCCCTTCCAGCCATGATAATTCCATGAATTTAATTTTTTCCCCAGAGAAAATAGCTTTCATGTGTATGCAGACACTGCATGTGTGTGCTTGTCTTCATGAACGAGTTTTATACACAGCAAATTGTTTGTGTACTTACAAATATGAACAGGCTTCCCCACACGTGTGGGAAGAGGGAGCCGCTGAAACTGAGATTGAATATTCACTTTAAACCACTCTGGCAGTGCAAACCTACCTGCAGAGCTGTGGCTGAACTTCACAGGCATGTTTCCAAGTAACCACAGGGGCTCCATCCTTTAGTGTGGTGGGTTACCTGATCCTGGCGTGTGCTCTGCGGCTGCACGTGTAAATACTTCATGTGTACAGCATAAAATCTTTCACCTCATTTCAGATGTGCAGCTGGAGCTGTACTGATTGCACAGGGCTGTCTGTGCACTTCAGTCACTTGGTCAGCACCGTAATGTATAGAATGAATGATGTGTGTGCCTGGAGAAAAGGCATTGACTAGGGTAAGAACCAGACTGAATCTTGGGGACAAGAGGGTGAATCCTTGGCTTAACTGTAATTTTTTATCTGAAGCTCTCCAAGGCAGTCAAGTGGCTGGAACAGAACTAGAAAGGTGCCCAGATGTTATATTTTAGAGCAATATTTAACAAGGATCTTGTTCCCTGGTCACTTAAGCACGTGAAGGTGTGGAGCAGAAGGAGGGTTAATCTTGTATGGCATAAATTAGTAACAGCTGTGCAAGAGAACTTTTCAAAGACTTGCTTGCTAAATAAATGAGTGGTCATGTTTTATTTACAGTGCTCTCACTGCCAGCAGAGAACACAGCAAACAAGCGCACTTCCAGTTAAAGTAACAGCTAGGATTTTCCTGCTGGCACTCCCATGACTTCTTGCACTTGCTCAGCTTTATTGCAGATCACAAGCAGCTGAGCAGAGTCACCTCCTCTTCATGCACGGTGCACATGTGCTTGTGGCATCATATGATCAAGTGGTTTGTTTCCTTTTGCTTGCAAAATTCCTTTGGTTAACACAGCTAGGACATCCAGCTAACCCCGAGCCTGTTTGCTCAGATCCTATAATATGGATGCTAGCCTGGGTTTTAGTGATATTAGGCTGTGCTTAATGCTCTGCATTACCCAAAATCCAGCGTGAAGCTGGTTGCTGTGACGTGGGACTGGGCTGTTCCCTGTGTGTGGCCACGTGCTGCAGGAGTTGAGAGTAAGTTGGTGCCAAGCTACGGAGTGGCAGAGGATGGGTATGGAGGATTTACATTTCTAGTAGGACAGATGTTTGCTTTCTTTTCTCCCAAACATCTGCTCACATGCTCTGTTTTGGGAAGCTGTCAACACTGCTTTAAGGGCAAGATTGAGGTTACCGTGGGTTATCAGCCTTCTGCTGTGAGATATCATCGTGGGATTTCCATCTGTCCTTGGTTTACAGCTAATGGAGGAAACGTGTGGAGAAGATGTTTTCTACCTCAGAGGTGCTGGAACTTTCCTGGAAAAGCTGTCTGTTGCAGAGCAGCAATAGCACCCTCTGTTGCTCTGGTGACACACACCTTTACTTTGGGTGATGGCCAGGCTTCGTTCTCAGAGGTGATTGCTCTGTCACAGGAGAGAGCCATAACATTAGGCTTTGTTCATTTGTGGGTTGGTTTTTTTGTCCTCAACTGCTCTCATATCTTATCCAGACAGCTCACTGCCATCAGTGTTGGGAAGTGTCTGTGCTCTTTCCAGTAGGCTGTATAGATTAGAGCTCTAACACTTTTACCTTGAGTATAACATTGATTAGCTCATGCTCCTACTTCTCTCTGAAAATCAAATGAAAGGGCATGTTGAAATGACTGAGAGGCAGGGGATGGTGTATAGGAAATTCTCAGGAGCTTAGTGGAGAGTCTGAGTGTAGCTAGACTGTGTGCATTCCTTTGTGCCTAAGATGCTCCTTTTTATCTCTCAAGGGATGGACAGACTCTAACAAGCTCTCCTGGGCTAAAGAAGCAGGATTTTTAAAAGTTTGTAAGGACCTTGTCTGGAACTGATAAAGAAAAAACCTGAATGAGCAAAAGCTGAATATTTGGGGCACAGAGTGTGTGGTTCTAAACATTTGATGGGCTGTTGGTAGCTTCTTTTCCTAGAAACCTTTGAAGCATTTGTCATGAAATGCAATGGAAAGGAAAGCTACCACGCTGTAAGCACACTGAGATGAAGAATTGCTATGCTTTTGCTTTTCTTGGAATGAAAACCAACAGATCACAGGGAAGCAGAGGTCTGAATTTTATCCCCTCGGTGCCTAGGGATGTGGGAGTGAACTTTTCAGCATGGTTCACAGTCCTGTGCAGGAGGTACACTTATTTCCTTGGAAGACCAAACTTGATTCTCAGAATGGAGATTAGCAGAACTAGAGACATGGTGATGCATAATTTAATTGTGCATGTTGAACCAGATCAGAGGCACCTAACCTAGAATTGCATCTGGATTTTCCTCTTAAACTGATTGTGGTCTGTAGATGAGCTATATAGAGATCTTTTGAATGTAATTCCTCTTGTCTCACTGGACATACCTCTTGGGGTAGGCTCCTACTGTAGGGTCATCTAATCTATAGGTAAAATTAAGCACTCTCCTGTGGGTCTTTATAATGAAGAAAAATATTCTTTGTGACCAGTCTCTCTTATTGCAGAATCATGGAACTGCCAGGTTTGGAAGGGACCTCAAAGATCATCCAGTTCCAAACCCCTGGCCGTGGGCAGGGACACCTCACACTAGATCATGGTGCTCACAGCCCCATCCAGCCTGGCCTTAGACACCTCCAGGGATGAGGCTTCCACCACCTCCCTGGGTAACCTGTTCCAGTGTCTCACCACCCTCATGGTGAAGAACTTCTTCCTAACATCCAGTCTGAATCTACCCACTTCCAGTTTTGTTCCATTTCCCTTAGTCCTATCACTACCTATTGTGACTACCTTAGGATGCCTTTTACAAATGCACTGGGGGCCATGTTAGATGTCAGTTTCCAAATGGTGTTGTACATGTTTCACCTGAAAATCTGGAGAGTCTTAAATACTGCCTGTAAGGTAGGGGGAAATAATCCACTCCTACTCACAGTATCACACAGTATCAGCAAGGTTGGAAGAGACCTCAGAGATCATCGAGTCCAACCTGTCACCACAGACCTCATGACTAGACCATGGCACCAAGTGCCACATCCAATCCCCTCTTGAACACCTCCAGGGATGGGGACTCCACCACCTCCCTGGGCAGCACATTCCAATGACCAATGAGTCTCTCAGTGAAGAACTTTCTCCTCACCTCCAGCCTAAACTTCCCCTGGCACAGCTTGAGACTGTGTCCTCTTGTTCTGGTGCTGGTTGCCTGGGAGAAGAGACCAACCCCCATCTGGCTACAACCTCCCTTCAGGTAGTTGTAGAGAGCAACGAGGTCACCCCCAAGCCTCCTCTTCTCCAGGCTAAACAACCCCAGCTCCCTCACCCTCTCCTCACAGGGCTGTGCTCAAGGCCTCTCCCCAGCCTTGTTGCCCTTCTCTGGACACCTTCAAGTCGCTCTATGTCCTTCCTAAAGCGAGGGGCCCAGAACTGGACACAGGACTCAAGGTGTGGCCCAACCAATGCAGAGTCCAGGGGCACAATGACTTCCCTGCCTCTGCTGGCCACATTGTTCCTAATGCAGGCCAGGATGCCATTGGCCTTCTTGGCCACCTGGGCACACTGCTGGCTCATGTTTAGGCAGCTACTTCAACTTGCACAAGAAATAATGCAGAGCTAGGAAAGCACAGAATTGTATTGGTTGAAAAAGACATTTAAGATGGAGTCCAACCATTACCTGAATCTGCCAAGACTGGTGCCACTATGCTCCTTAGCCCCACATCTCTTAGTATTTTAAACACTTGCAGGGATGCCGATTCCTCCACCTCCCCGGGGAGCCCACTCCAGGACTTGAGAACCCCTTCAGTGAAGAAATTTATTCCAATATCTAACATAACCCCACCCTGGTGCAACTCGAGGCCACTCAATCATTGAATCAGAAAATCAAGCCTTTGGTCACTGCTTTTGCATCCTGAACATAACAATATGGATTAACTTCTGGTGTAAGTGTTAACTGCCACATGACCAAGTAATTCAGAAGAATAATTAAATGCTGATCTGTTCTCCCTGTGGAAAACACCCCAGAGAGGCAGCTCTAGGACTTCTGAAGTACAGTAGCACCTAAACCATATTCATCTTCCTCTGTGCTGTGAGGGTAGTCCTGCACCTGGGGAGTTTCAAGGCAGAGAATTACAGCTGCTTTTTTTGCCTCTTGTGTTGGGAAGTTACTTCACCAAGGTCATATTTGGCCCCCCTGTCTTAGTGATAAAAGAACCCAAGTTAAAATTATATTGATGGAGGCTGTTCCCCTGTAAAACTGAGTCATTTGGCAGCCCTTCTGAGACTGGTTCCTCAAATTCAGGCTCTACCAGCTGGGCAGGGGTTGAAAACAAGGATGCTTAATATTGTCACGTAGGCAGTAACACAAGTGAAATGTGCATTCTTCTAAAGCTTTATTATGAGTATGAATAAAACATTTTCTGGTGCTATTAAAAAAGCCTGGACTAAGGGAATGAGAATGATAACACTGAGGGGTGATCTCCATGTCATGCCTGCTCAGTGGCAGCATTGCTATAGTGGCAGTCATGCCTTTTATTTTAATGCAATATAAGTTGGAGTCCTCTTTGGGCACCCCAGCTGGCTAATTAGATTTATGGAGAGAGATGATATTGCTTCTTGTGCAGGATCTAATGTATGACAGTCTCTCTCTGTGCTCCTTATGCTAATATCTTATCCAGTGTGCTGTATGGGAGAAGCCATATACACAACAAAGAAATCTGTGCTCCTCACACGTATCCTTCAGCAATGTGTTTTGCTCTGTGTTGAGAAAGCCATTCAAAACTGTTCAGTGCTTTTGGCTTATGTACAGGTTTTGTGTTCTCAGCGCTAAGTGGTCTAATGACATCACAAACTTGGTTTAAAATGTAAATATGCATATCACACACACATATACATCTATTTTACAGGGTTTCTTCCTTTAGGTTTTTCAGCATTTTGCCATTATCTAGCTTGAATAAGCTAGAAACTCACTTATCTTTAAAGGAAATTTGACAGGAGATTTTTCTATAACCACATGTGCCTGTTGTGCTTGAGTCCTGGTTCAGCATTTTGGGATTAGTCTCAGTAGCTCCTGAATGAACCATACTGAATGTGTCTCACCTCTGCAAAGCTTACATCTAGCAGACCATTAATGACTCATAGAATCAAAAAAGTTGGAAAAGACCTCAGAGATCATCAAGTCCAACCTGTCACCCAACACCTCATGACTACTAAACCATGGCTTCAAGTGCCATGTCCAATCCCTTTTTGAGCACCTCTAGGGACGGTGACTCCACCACCTCCCTGGGCAGCACATTCCAGTGGCCAACAACTCTTTCTGTGAAGAACTTTCTCCTCACCTCAAGCCTAAACTTCCCCTGGTGCAGTTTGAGACTGTGTCCTCTTGTTCTGGTGCTGATTGCCTGGGAGAAGAGACCAACCCAACAAAATAACTGTAATTCAGTACCTCATTTCATGTTTGTTGCAGTTTGTGGTCCTGTTTTTTTGGGGCACGGCTTTTGTCTTTAAATGCTCCCTGAACCATTCTAAGATCATGCAGCCATTTGGAAGGCAACACATTTTAAATTACATTTCTAAAAGCTTCAGTGCTTTAGTCCCTCCATCCCTTCTGCAGTAAGGAGATTAGGTTTAGTGCCAAGTGACTTGCATCACCCTCTCTCATGGGGTATGACTGCCTGGGTCTTAGCAGCCTAACAAAACCATTCACCAGCAGAGTGTGGTTTCGTGGGGATACAAGTATGTAATGAACAGCCTTCTGTAGGTATAGGTGCAAGAGTCTTTCAGAAGGATCTTGCTAATACATTTGGATTTGCTAACACAGGGTACATGAAGCTCTAGCTCAGGCCACTGACAGCTAATCTGTCTCCCAAAGTACTGCACAGGGATGGAAACCGTGGTCTAGGTGGAGTTGATTGTAGAATAGCTCTATGTATCTACCCAGAAGCTGTTCAGCTGTGTTTTTACACTCAAACTTCTCTATTTTTCCCAAAACTTGAGGGATGTGACTGTGTTGTACAGACAAGATCTGACCCTTTAATGCAGACAGATAGTGCTAATACTCTACTTCTATGCAGCGTTGCTCGATAACATGTCTGACACAAGATAACTAAAGGAAGTCTCAATAGTGAGCCTACCCTGCTTCTCACCAGATATTTTAGTCTGATATTCAAACTGTATTTTTGTTTTAATATATTTAAATTCAACCCCCTGAAGCTTCATTGTATCTAGCAACAGTTTTCCTTCTAAGTATTTTCATACTTCAAGGCCATGTGTAGGTAGGAGTGCTTCACCAAAAATGAGTAATTCTCTACTATTGCAGCCATGTTCCCAGGAATAGCTCTATACAGGCAAAGCTGCACACTAAATTCATTTAAAGGCAAAGCACAAATGATTTTTTGGTGCCCTGGCTTTAGCTGGTACAGCTGTGCTGGTCAGGGATTCTGGAACTTGCTTGCTGAATCAGCCTGTACCAGATACAGGAGTTGAGGTGATTCAGAACAAGGAAAACCACAAGAAACAAATCAGGTAGCCTGCACTCGACATTTGCAGGGGAAAACAGGCTGATTAGGGGATTAACTCCAATTTAAATGAATGAATCAAGAGAAATCTTTGTTCTGCTAGTATGAAGCATCTGTAGAATAGAACAGAACAAACCAGGTTGGAAGAGACCTTCAAGATCATAGTGTCCAACCCATCATCCAACACCACCTAATCAACTAAACCATGCAACCAAGCACCCTATCAAGTTTCCTCCCAGCAATATAACAGTATAGCTCTAGCAGTGAAATGAATCAATTTAGACAGGGAAATGGCAGATGTCTCCCAAATGCCTCTCTGAACAGACTTAGGTTAGAGAAGTAGAGGAGTGCATTTTGAACTTTGCCTTTGTCTACTGCTGATTTTAGTGCTGGTTCTAATGCTGTAGCTGTCAGTCTGACTTCTCCAGATGAGGGAGGTGGCGTATCTCACTGCTGTGGTTTGGAAGGCAAGGCTGTTATTTGTGTAACAAAATCCTTCTGACAGGTAACCACATGTTCTGGTTAATCTTAGCAGGGATATAAGTAGATCCTGTATCAAATGTAATGATTCAGTTACTGAGCGTGGTGCTAATGTCAGTGACATCTGCTTCAGCCTCTGTGTTCCCTAAAAATGGATTGGAATTAAGCTTATGAGTGAGTCCCTATTAGGATAACCCCCACTTAAATACTGTAGGTCACACTGAGCTGTGATGCCAGGAGAGGTGCACTAGGAGATATTTGTCTGAATGTATTTGTGATTTGCTCATATCAAAGGACTCAGCTGCAAAAGATTGGGATGGGTTTTCCAATGCATCACAAGACTTAGCTATTATTTACCCTGGGAACAGCAGTCTTATTTAATAGTAAATTCCAAATGTGTTTTAGGTGTTTAGCAACTGTCCAGAAGATCAGGTGCACTGAATTCGAATAGAATAAACCAGGTTGGAAGAGACCTTCAAGGTCATTGTGTCCAACCTATTATCCAACCCACCTGATCAAAATTAGTGAATATCCTCTTTCCAGGAGTTGTCTTCTACCTCTCTTTGTTTGTGAAAAAAGGAGTCAAGCCTTTTGCAGTCCCTGTCCCCAGTGCTGCACTTAGGACTACCACATTCTTCTGTCTTTTTTGAACCACCTTGAAGGAATCTGCAAACCTTTAAGCAGATTTTTAAAAGCAGGCCAAGCTTATCCAATTATGAAGAACCAAATTCACGTGGAAGGTGGCCCAGCTGAACTTTCTGCCCTGTGGAACAGTGTCTTTTAGTATTACTGACTTTTTCTTAGCAGTTAACAAGGCTGAAAGGCAAATATACATGTCAGTCTTCAAAAATGTGCATTGTTTAATTATTGACAGTGATAATGAGTCAAGTTGTGGTTTCAGCTGCTTCCACTTACAGGGAGCGTGGGATTTTTGCTCCGTTAACCAAACTCATGTCCTGTTTACTCTGTCTAGCATTTCTCTTTGGGTTGTGGTCTCTGGTACTGGGCTTAATCTGAATGTGACCTGGAGGGTTTCAAAGAAAAAGTAAGGGTAAGTTTTGAATAGAAGATTGCATGTTTAAGGCTTCAGGATGGTCTAAATGAGGCACAGAAACCAGGCCACAGTCCCAGCTCCCCTCTGGCATTACCCATTACCATTTTGTTTGGAGACTGTCAGCTGGCAGTTGCATGATAACTATGAATTATTGTTGTGACTTGGATGAAATCAGCTTCCAAAAGCAAGCCAGATGCAGCCCTCTGGTCCTGGGAATCTCCTGACACCAAATGCTAGTGAGATGTTTGTCCAAGTCTTTTCCAGGTTTCAGGTCCCCTGCCAGACTTGTGACTAACTATACAAGTGATGCAATCCATTCTTATCTATAAAATTATCTTATGTATATAATTCTCATGAGGTATATATAGATACACTACTATAGACTGTGTTCTGTGTCTAACACCATCTGTCATGCATGTGTGTGGGACTTGTTTAAGGGAAGATCTTAAAGATCTGAATCATTCTTGTCTGAAACCAGCTGGAAACAGTGGAAAAAATGTCAGCAGTGGACTTTGACTAATGATTTGGTACTTTGGAGGGGAATATAGCTTGGACCCAGACTTTCAATCACAGACAACAGAATTTGACTGGCAGCCACATTAAGTACTAGCAGATACCTTACCAAGCTTCAGAAAGGGCTGTATAGCTTTAAGGGCTTGGAGAAAGTATCCTCCTGTGCTTTTGCCAAGATCCTGTTACAGATTTCTCTGCTCCCCTCACTCTTAATGATTACAGTGGGAGTTATGATGGATAACTGAAATAAGATCATTCTATTTCCAGTGAAAGCTTTACTACAATGATTTTCTTTGTGTGTGTGTGTGTGTGCGCTGCTGTTTGTCAGGAGAAGCTGATGTACCGAATTCAGGTGTCACTGGGAATTCAACTTGTCACTTCTGCTAAATTTTGACTACTGCTTATGGCATGAAAAATGTACTATGAAAGGCAGTTTGCTGCGTTACCATAACGGCTGATCTTTAACGGACGCAGTAGAAAATGATACAGCCTCAAAGTGAAACTCCTGTGTACAGCTCTAATGATGCTCATTACTTCTATGGCATAATGCTGGGTTCTTATAGCAATACTTGGTGCCCATATCATTTTTCATCTTTCCTTTTACTGAGAGATCTGAAGTGTTAAACAATATTATTCATGCTTCATAACAGCCTGGAAAGTGCTGTCGTGCTGGCTTATTAGACAGGTAAGCTGGAACAAAGACAAGCAGAGCTTTGCACAGAGATGTGAAATACTCAGCCTTGCTAAAGCACTGACTGTATTCACACCCTGAGCAACATCTTTAATTCTAGCCCTGTTTGGTCACTTAGATACTTTGGCAAATCTGGACCTGCATATCCAAGGTTCCTGATCAAACTGATTAACCCTCAGATGATCCTTCTGCAAATTCAGTAGAAATGGATAGGATTTACATGCAAGTGTGTGTATGGCTTGTCTCCAGGTGAGCTGTTTTGCTGGGTGGGGGCACTGCTAAGTGCACAGAGGGCATGTCCTTGAAAGCAGCTTACGGTGCACTGAGCAGGATACCTGGCTACTACTGCTGTCATTCTGTCGCTTTAGACAGCAGCTTTCCTGAGCTTTACACATGCCTACTAACAAGGAAATGTCTATTTTTGGACTACCTAGTGCAGCTGCTGCAGCAAGTCTGCCTCTAGAGCTCCAACCTAGCAAACAAAGTAAATAGCTACCTGTAGGCTGTGGTTAATAAAAGAATCCTTCCATCTGTGTTTACCCTGGAAATGCACACTGTAATTTGGTCGACAGGCTTCGAATGTTCTTTATTAATTTTGCTGGGAGAGCTCTAAGTGCATGGCAGCTGAGACAGTAGGGAAGATGGTAATTCAGGAAAGTGTTGTGGATTTACTTACCTGCCTTCCTGGAGCGTTGGTTTGCTGGGTTTTGTGCTTAAAAAAATAATAATTCTGAAGATCTATAAAAAATAAATAATTCATGGGGCAAGTGTCCCATTTCTGGGACTGCTAGCATGAAAATTGTTAAATATGCATTTAATTTAAGCTTGATTAGGCAACTGATTCTGTTCTAACACACTCATAATTAAAATGCAGCCTTGTGAGGTTTAAGCCATTGCAGGTACTCTGTGCTTCATGTGCAGCATTGCTAACTGGAAGCATTGCTTCCTCTTGAAGCTGGCAAATAGGGTGCCTCATGCAACTGGGCCTGGAAAGCTGATGGGAGAATGGTTGAACCCAATGAGAGGGTTGAAATAGTGCAGAGGCAAGTGAGGCATTCCTCTTGTTCTGCTTGTTGTCCTGCAAGGGATACCTCAGCCTACTGATGAGTAGAGGAACAACTGCTGCACATCTGTGTGCTGTGTCCCTGTCATGTTAGGAATTTCTGCTGCTTGCTCAGACCAAGAGAATGAAGGAAGCAGGCTGGGGAGCAGCTGAGTTGAAGTTAGGAGTGGAGAAATCTGGTGGAAACTCTAGGCTGAATCTTCTTCAATGGGTTCAGCAGGAGCTGGGCTGTGAATCTCACCATCGCACTCATGAGTGTTACAAATTGTGTGCTATTGAGTGGACCAAAGGAAAGCAATCTCTTTAAAAGTGCTTGGGCAGTCACAGGCTTCATGGTGAGGTTCTCCTGTGTTCAAGGTGTTCTTGCTCTGAACCTCAGCTTATCTATGGGATAAGTAGTACTATTTTTGATGTGAAGTTAAAATGTAGGCTGTGTCCTGCAGCCCATCCTTGCTTGAGACAGAAGATACGCCCTGGAAATGAAGATAATGTTGCACCGCTGGGTCACTGAACCCCTTCTCTGGCTGGTAGAAAGGTGAGACCTGCAACCAGAGATGGCTGTGTGTGAAATCCACGTGTCCTCCTCTTATTTTGGCACTGTCATGGTAGCTTTGTCACTGAAGCCTGGCAAAAGGGGCTCTTGGGCAAAGTGGGGTCAGGCGTTTTGTGCTGCATGAAGCAGCAGCGTGGTATGGCTGTGCCGTCACTTTCAAGCTCGTCACTTTCAAGCTCCTGTTTGATTTTGGTTTGGTGGATTGTTTTTTGTTTTGCTTGTTTGTTTACTTATTCTCCGGGGTTCCAACCCCACCTTTTCCTCTCTCTAATCACCACAGCTACCTGCAATTTGTCTGGGCAGCTCTGAGCCATGGTGAACACATCTGACAGAGCTTAAATCTTGATCTGAGAAAATCTCTCTTAGACCTTCTCATTTCAACAAAGCCCTTGTTCAGCTGCTTTAATCCCAAGGAGTGCCATTCCACTTAAGGAGTGCCAGTCCACTGCCCAGCTGACTGCTTGGAGGCCTGGTTGCCTTCAGCACATATGGAGAGATTTCACATACTCCTAGTTCACAGTGTAAGAGCAAGCTCTCTTGGAGTGAGGTGAGAAATCAGAGTGAGAACAATAAACCCAAATGGTTCTGCCCATGGAGAGAGCCACAAATTCAGCAGGGTCTCCTCTGTGTTTGCAGCTCAGCTTCATTAGCCTTTGCTTCCTCCTTATTTTGGTATCATGTACACCTGGCTCACTTCTGCAAGCCTGTTATTAATGGGGCCAGCTGGTAATGGGATGTTCTCCCTCTGCTGAGTATAGTGCCTGTGACAGCACCTGGCTTTCTCTGTGATGTCGCTCAAGCAAGGGAGGTAGACATTGCTCGTGGAGGGAGTTGTAGCCAGGTGGGGGTTGGTCTCTTCTCCCAGATAACCAGCACCAGGACAAGAGGACAGTCTCAAGCTGCACCAGGGGAGGTTTAGGCTGGATGTTAGGAAGAATTTCTTCATAGAAATAGTGATTGGCCACTGGAATGTGCTGCCTGGGGAGGTGGTGGAGTCACCATGACTGCAGGTGTTTAGGAAGAGACTGGATGGGGTGCTTGGTGCCATGGTTTAGTTGATTAGGTAGTGTTGGATGATAGGTTGGACTCAGTCTCAAGGGTCTCTTCCAACCTGGTCTATTCTGTTCTATTCTATGTCAGAGCAGTGGTGTTCTCCAAAGAGCCTTGCTGAGCTCAGTGTGTTCCATAAGCAGGAGATGGAATCTGTTCCTGGTGCTCTTGGGAAAGGCTCAAAGGAGGCAGGCTTTGGGACTTGTTTTTCCTCATTCTAGTTGCTGAGTTTTCTCCTCCTTTGTTTCATGGCCTGAAATACTATTTACTGAGTGCCAGTGTATTTAATAGAAGGTCTTGTATGCCAGTTTGCTGTGAGACTTTTCTGTGTGTCTATACACACCTCAGATGAAATGGTGAAAGGTGTATTTGTATTTGGAGTTTATAAGGGAGGTGGGTTGGTTTCTGTCCCAGTGGCTAATCTGCTTCTGCACATCCATGACTACATCTTCTGCAATTTGGAAATGATCTTTTAAAGCAAAGATAAGATTTTCTCTGCAGGCTGCTTATTGTAGCACATTATATCAGATCATATCATTCTGTTCCACTGTGCTCTGTTCTGCTGTGCAAACTACATAAAAAAAGAAAGGAGAGGGGAAGGGGAATAAACAAACAGGCACACCAGCAGAAATCTTCCTTGGCTAGTACCTGAAGTGTTCTCAAGGAAGCTGACACATTTGTATTCCCTCACTGCTACCATGACCACAGAGATCTCTTAGTCCCAGAGCCCCAATTTATAAAATCTTGCTGTATAGTGCTTTGAAGAAAAAGTGTTTCTCAAAAAAAAAACAAACAACAATGATCATGGAAACAAATGCCTGATACCACTGTGGGGCCTCTCTGATGCCAGTATCAGAAATGGAATTCAGAATTGCCCAGCCAGTGGGAGCCCCTGGGCTTTTTCTGCTGGGCAGCCTGAAGGCTGCCTGTGGAGCAGAGTCACAACCTCATCTTGCCCTCCTGTGCTTGCCCTGCTCTCCTGCCACACCATGTTTTCACTGGCACGGTGCCTATAGGTTTCAAGCAGGTTGCTGATTCACAGCAGTGCAATCATGTGAAGAGTACAGGTCAGCTCAGAGCAGGGTGAGTGCCAGTCCTCCTGACCTGGTGGGTGCAGGCTCTGGGTAATGCAGTTTCAGAGATGTCTCTGGCATGTGGTTTTCCTCTCTGCAGCTGTGTCCACCTGAGAAAGCTGCTACTGCTCCTCTTCCTCCTGCTCTGTCTGCAGCATCATCCTGTGGTCCCTGTGTACAAGTGTTTCTACCCAGTGCAGAATTTTCTCAGTTATACTGAACTGAGCATCTGCAGCCATGCCCCTCTGATCTGTGTGTTTGGGCATAGTATTCCACTTCTCCACTGTCCAGCATTTAACACTCATCTCTTGCTTTAAACTCAGGTTAACCTTTGTTTCCCAGGTCATCTTGTGTTTCAGGCTTATAAATTATTGAAACAAGAAGACAGCTTGAAATGTAATGTGGGAAATATGGTTAATGTTAAAAGAATAGAGGCTAGTCACACATCCCCTACAATGCAGAGATATTTAGGTACATTGCTACATTATCATTCTTTCTCTGAAAAGGTGGCATCACTGTGAGTCAGCACTGTGATGTGTCTGGTCCCAAGGACCTCACATGATGTGCTCTGAAAAGAGGACACTCCAGACTCGCCTTTTGCCAGTGTTCCTATGACTCTTTTGAAGCAGTCTTCCTCCTCCAATTTGTCTTCAAAACAAAATGGTCAACTGATTCCTTGGTGCTGTAGAAACATTTCCCAGGCCTGCCCCAAAGATTCTGTCACTACTGCGTGGCAGTGTTAACAGGAATTAGAGTTCAGATGGTCTCATTTCCCACACTTATTAATTGCCAGCAGCTCCCTGATGTTGTGTGCATGCTAGGGCACATTTGGGCACTGATGGATGAACAATAAGAATTCAAGAAGCTTAGCGAAACCAAAGCTATTTCCTGGAACTTCTTATTGAATAATAGCAAAAAAAAAAAACCCAGAACCAAAAATGAGGTGCTAGATCCAGTGATGTCAGAAAACCTGAAACCAGCCAGCAGCTGCCAGGGAGCCTGAGAATATGCAATTTCCAATGGGTTGCAGTATAGCCAGCTCTCCCTTTCTTTATTTAATTGCAGAGAAAGATGAAACACTACAAAGATA
Organism: Melanerpes formicivorus; assembly: GCF_026170545.1. Lineage (NCBI taxonomy): Eukaryota > Metazoa > Chordata > Aves > Piciformes > Picidae > Melanerpes > Melanerpes formicivorus. Next base: position 7,235,451 of record NW_027142366.1, on the reverse strand, counting down.
TTCCCAGAGAGGAAATAGATCTCATACAACATTTAAATAGATCTTTTCAAGAGGGAGAGCTGCTGAAACCCTTATAACTAGCTTGCAAGTGTGAACCTGCTGACTTTTTTTTCCCCCCACCTCTATTTTTTTTGTTCAAGGCTGGTAGGACAGATAGCATGCTTTAAATACACAGCTCCGTTGTCTCGACAGCTTAATTCTATTGTTCAGCTTTTGCCTGAACGTACCAGCTAATAATAAAAGCAATACAAGAAGCAAGTCCAGACCCACGAAATGAATGTTTGGAAAAGCTTTGTACTCGGCAAAGCAAGCAATTTTGAAACAGTGAGGTGGTTAAAATGGAAGTTTTAAAGCCTGCATAGGGATCCATGGCAATAGAGGAAATACAAGCGGCAAAGATACTTCTCATGTAGCAGAACTGAAATGTTGATAACTGGGAGATGGGAGGGGGAATACAAGCAATGAAAAGAAAGCATAGAAATAGTGTTCTCTTTTCCAGAAAGGAATGAGGGCAATTGTCCACTTCTAAATTAGGGATGATTTAAATTTGACCTGTTTGAATCAAAAGGCAAATAGGTGTCTCTTCATTAATGATTGGAAAAGTACAACAATTAAGTGCTGCCTGATCCCCAAACATGCATATATATTAGGAAACATCTCTCTGAGCCAGGCTGCCCATTTATTCTTTGGGGGTGGGGGGGATGAGCAGCAAACACTAGCTAAGTGTATGGAAGGAAGGAACTGGCTATAACTTCACCTTAGTGCTTCCCACCCTGTCACAAGCTTGGATTTACTATGGGCTTAGAGTTGAACTCTCATTCAGTAGTATATGCTAGTGAGCTTGATTAGAGCTGGCCTATGTCCAAGGAGATGCTGACATTTTTAGGTGCCAGCAGTTCTGTGGTGATCTGGCTTTCTTTATTTCTTTACTGCATTCATCTCAGGAAAAGAAAGAAGGGCCATTTCTAAATGAGACTGATAACAGCTCTGTATGTCTTGGACCAGTGGATGCAGGTGGCTGTGACAGTACAAATGATTCATCTCCAGAGGGGCTGTCAAAGACTGACTTCCTTCAAGTTCATACACAAATATCATTTATATTCCTCTGTCAAGGTTATGTCAGGGAATCTATTGACTGTGATGGAAGCAAGGGCTCTGTGAATATAGGATTTTTTTCTGCTTATTGCAAGGATGAGAGTGAAAGAGGTTTTCACGCTCAAATTATCAATAGTTATGGAGGCTTTTATACCATTGCATAAATTGTTTTCTGTATTCACAATGTAGATCTACAAGACAGATAAAAACCAAAAAATACAAAGGATACTTTTCCTCTGAGCTCTTCAGTGATTCTGTTCCTCAGAACACTACACATGAATATTAAGTAACAATCCTTTCAAGCAGTATATTAATTATTGTATCCTATTTCTTGGACTTCATTTGATACAGACAATGCAAAGCCTATGTCTGGACTTCACAGGTGCCACTTTTTGTCATTTAATGTTTCCTGACAATGGATTTTTTTTTTCTTCAAAGTTTGCCTGATGTTGCCTCAGAATCAGGACTGGCTGAGAAACTCAACATGAGCTTTCAGTGTGCACTTGCAGCCCAGAAAGCCAATCACATCCTGGGCTGCATCAAGGGAAGCATGGCCAGCAGGTCTAGGGAAGTGACTCTCCCCCTCTACTCTGCTCTGGTGAGACCCCACCTGGAGTACTGCACCCAGTTCTGGACCCCCTAGTACAGGAAGGATCTGGAGGTGCTGGAGCATGTCCAGAGAAGGGCCATAAGGATGATCAGAGGGCTGGAGCATCTCTCCTATGAGGACAGACTGAGAGAGTTGGGGCTGTTCAGTCTGGAGAAAGCAAGGCTCTGACAAGACCTAATTGTGGCCTTCCAGTATCTTAAGTGGGCTACAAGAAAGCTGGAGAGGGACTTTTTAGGGTGTCAAGTGGTGATAGGACTGGGGGGAATTGAGCAAAAATAGAAGTGAGTAGATTCAGATTAGATGTTAGGAAGAAGCTCTTCCCCATGAGGGTGGTGAGACACTGGAACAGGTTGCCTGGGGAGGTGTTGGAAGCCTCATCCCTGGAGGTTTTTAAGGCCAGGCTGGATGTGGCTCTGAACAACCTGATCTAGTGTGAGGGGTCCCTGCCCATGGCAGGGGGATTGGAATTAGATGGTCCTTGAGGTCCCTTCCAACCCTAACAAATCTATGATTCTGATTTTATAATCCTGCATAAGGATAAGGAGGGAATGAGAGGGTTGCTGCAGAGTTTAGTGTGGGAAAAGAAAAGGCAGCTCATAGATCACCCCCTCCTGGGTACCTGTGGCCTATGTCCCTTTTCTGCACAGCAGTTCTACTTCTCATTAAATACCCACTAATGGGGGGTACAGAGCAACAGTGGTGCTGAGCTGGTGAGCTCTGAGCTGAGCCTGCACTGCGGAGGACTGTGCTGCTTGGAGGCTTTTTCTCCAACCCATCTATGTATTATGGAGTTGGGAAGTGTCTGGTGAGGAAAGCTGTCTGTATCTATAAATCAGCCTTTGGGCAACCAGAAGTTGGTGTGTAAAAAATACCTGCAGTGTCTTTTTGAAGCAAAAAAAAAAGTGGATCTCTTCTGTGAACATAAGCATGGCTCTGCTACAGTCTACAGGGAAAAGTTACAGTGATGAAGGGATGTGGAGGACAGAAAGCAACTGGTTCCTTGCTTCTGCTTAAAATACATCCCTTCTTATTGTAAAGCTGATAAAATTTTGAGAGGTTTCTTGTACTTACAGCCTCAGCTGAGCAGATTAAACATTACATAATGTGCCTCTCAGGGGCACTACATGATTAATGAATGCTTACAAAGTGCTTTGTTAAATATGACATAGTACTAATGTCTCTCTTGTAAAAGAAAAGCTGAGGAGGCGTTAGTAGAAATTGTCTTCCCTGGGAAAACATTCTCTTAAGGTTTTTATTTCCTAAAGTAATCTACTGAATGAAGAAAACTAAGCTGTGAATGATACGCACAATAAAGCAAACCACCAGATCTCTCCTCCTGTGTTGGGAGAGGGACTCAGTCTCTGAGGAAATCAGCCACGAAGCCATACAAACAAACTTCAGAAAAGGCAGCATGGAGGCCAGTAATTTAACTGACAACTTTCCTGTGCAGCAAGCACACAGGAGGAATACAAACCTGAGGCTAAAGAATGGGATGCCCAGGGAGGTGGTGGAGTCACCCTCCCTGGAGGTGTTCAAGAGGGGATTGGACGTGGCACTTGGTGCCATGGTTTAGTCATGAGGTCTGTGGTGACAGGTTGGACTTGATCTTTGAGGTCTCTTCCAACCTTGGTGATTCTGATTCTGTGATTTCTTGAAATGAGCACTGACGAGACATCTGAGCTTTGATTTGTTTGTTTTGCATTGACAAATGAATCAAATCAGAGCTCTGGCTTTCAAATTTCTCTTCAGTAAAAAAAACCCAGCATTTTGTATCTAATAATAAGGATTCCATGTTGGACAAGTGGGAGCAGATAAAGAAACAAAATTATTCTTAAGTATATGTGTGTCTGTACGAAACTGGATTGCAAATTATAGCTCTAGTCAGTTAAAATCCAATATTTATATAAAGACCCTGCTGAGACTAATTGCACAGGGCTAGACTGGTGGCTGTTGCAAATCACCATGGATATATTTGCTTTCATTTTTGACAGCTGAAGATCTGGCCTTCAGATTTGCAGCCTCTCATTTAAATGTTGGATAACCTGTTATTGGTGCTACATGTGTCTTCCTGTACCATCTTCCAGAGAGAATACTCTTAGTATTGAGAGGGGGGAAAAAAATCAATGTAGATTCATGTTTTGTATCTTCATGACAATTTCTTGCAGCAGCTGTCACTGGGAGTAACAAGGGACTGAGATCAGAAGTGGAGAGATGGCAGATTAAGCTTAGTTCTGTTAAGTATTTGAAGCAATGACCCTGTCCATGAGACTAACTTCTTTCTTCCAAGGAAATCTTATTAATGCTCTGAGTTTTTTTTTCCAACTGTATTGGGTTTTGATTATGTTACAGACTTATATTTTTTTTTTCCAAAGTATATTTGATCTTTCCCTCTTGAAAAGAGAAAAGGGAAAGAAAAGAAATTTATGTATTCAGGAAATAGAGGCTGAGGGAGCTGGGGTTGCTTAGCCTGGAGAAGAAGAGGCTCAGGGGAGACCTTATTGCTATCTACAACTACCTGAAGGGAGGTTGTAGCCAGATAGGGGTTGGTCTCTTCTCCTAGGCAACCAGCACCAGAACAAGAGGACATAGTCTCAAGCTGTGCCAGGGGAGGTTTAGGCTGGATGTTAGGAAGAAGCTCTTCAGAGGAAGAGTGTTTGGCCATTACAATGGGCTGTCCAGGGTGGTGGTGGAGTCACCATACGGGAGGTGTTGAGGCAGATCCTGGATGGGGTGCTTGGTGCCATGGTTTAGTTGATTACATGGTGTTGGATGATAGGTTGGATTGAACGATCCTGAAGGTCTTTTCCAACCTGGTCTGGTCTATTCTATTCTAATGGAGGTATTTTAGAATGCTGGAAAAGGAGGGGAAAAAGAAATTGTATTCAGGAAAGTGAGATATTTGAAATTCTTGAATTGTCTCTTTGCTTGGTAATTTTACACTGAGAAAATAAAATTCCAGCCTGGTGGCATCTTGCATCCATATTTTACTGAGATAATTATGGTCATGTGGCAAAAGGCAATGAAGAAACAGCCCTCAAGGCTGGCATCAGGCAGGGCTCTGATCTGCACTGCTCTTGTTTCCCCCCCTTTCCATGCATGTTCTGGGATCAAAATTTGAGCTCAGTTTTTCCACCAACCTTTCAAGGCACTTCAAACCTGCCTTGCTGTATGTAATTAGGACAGAAAGTCAAGTCAATTGTTGCCTAGCTTGCAGGCCACTATTTATGACAGCAAGTGATTTACTGCTTTGAGTTTCTTCTTGAAGAAGAGGCAGAGCATTTGCTTGTGGTAAGGCTACAACTGGTGGAAGTGCTTTCCTGGAAAACCAAGTTTTCCCTTTGCAAACATCTTGGGAACAACTGAACTGGCCAAGCACCTGGGGTTTGCATCAGCCAGAAAAGTGGCTGATGGCAATTTATCTTCAGCTAGGAGTTTGCCAGAAGAGTGCAGAAGATGCAGACTCAGGTGAATTTTTCCTTTTTGACACCTGAATAAAGGGAATTCCAGAACATGCATATGTGATTGTAGGCTTGGAGAATCCAGGAGCTCTGAAATGCTTGAAAGGACAACCAAAACTGGCAACTGTGATGACAATTTTCCCTGGGTCATGTCTCCTTCCATGGTGTATGAGGAACTGTTCTGAGTTTGTAGTTGTTTGCAAGTTGCAGAGCACAATATTGCTGTCTGATTTATATGCTGTGGGTTTCTACATGGTGCTTATATTCATTTCACACACTTCATGTCATACATTATTGCCTGGAATGCTAAGCAGTGTGTATTTTACTATCAGTCTGAACTGCACACCAACAATGATTTATTTTCTTTAATGCATTTCTTGGAATAGCAGCAAAACTTTATTCAGTTGAAAAAAACACCTAACACCCCCCCCCCCCCCCCCCCCAAAACCCTTGAAGTTCTCCTGTGTAGGTTTTGTGGCATATTTCCTCAGAAAAAAACGAGGTACATGTTCTTGACTATTTAATCTTTTCAAAGTGCCTTGTGCAAAGGCAAGCAGCTAACTGACATTTGGATATTATGCTGTGCAGAATAAAAATCTCTGGTATTCTTTCTGGTGTATCCAGGTCCCTCATAACTGCTGTAAAAGCTTGTGTCCCTGTGTAGGGGGACTGAAGCATTAATAACTAAAAATCAGTTATTGGTTGTGGTGTTAATGCTTTCCAAATGAGGGAAGAGCTTAATATAGCTTTACTTGAAGGTATTAATGGACACTGTTAGTAAGGGGTGTGTTGTGCTCATTTGCAACACTGGTTAAAGTTGATGGATACACTAAACCTCTTTCATTTACAGTAAATAGAAAGACCAATTAAGTGCTCCTTTGTGTGCTGATAGATGAAACAACAGCAAACTGGTACCCAAGGCAATGAGCTGTGCAAGACTAATGAGCAGCTGAGATGAATGGACAAGGGGTTTCCTGCAGATTAATTGCCAGCTCTGGTTTGACTGGTTGATGCCATATCCTTCCACATTTTTGAGAGGTGAAAATTAAGGAAAGACACCGTAAAAAGGGAGAAAGCCAGTGCTTAGCCTGAGAGAAAGCCAAGAGTCAGAGCTGCTAGTGGGAATAGCACTTGCTGGGAAGGCAGCGTTGGATTTCTGGAAAGAAAACAGATTCCTGTTTGTTTGGGGTTTGTTTTGATTTTAAATAAGCAGAACAGCACCAAAGAAAGAACTTTGTCTCAGCATGTTTCCCCATTGGGCATCAGAGCTTGCTAGACCTCCCTGCTCCTTGTGCAATGCCTTGGGGTGGAGAGGAAGCAACAATACACTGAAATATGAAATGCCTTTTTTTTGCTTTGTATTTCAACAAGTCACAACCTAGACCCAGGCTTCTGTGAAGGGTATAGGGGAAATTGAGAGGGATCATCAAAGCTGAGGTTGTTTATGGTTGGATTCAAAGTCTTACAAACAAAACTACTTGTTTAGATTATTTAGAAGAACTACAAGCAATGCTAATGCACCTTGGGTGGAGCCTGAGTACCGCCAGAGGCTTGATTCATGTTCTACAGCGTTTCAATGTTACCATTTTACTGATCCTGCTGAAAAATAGATACAAGGTTTTCTAGGATGAGGATGCAAAGGGTTCCCTGCAGGGAGTAAAACGCCTCAAGGGACTTTTTCTGACACTGATGAGAGCAAGTTGTTGGTTGCTTGGGATTTATGGTAGCCTCCTGACAGAAAGATTAATGCCTTGGGGATGTGGGCTAAAAATTGCTAACATGCTCTTGGTTAAAGAATGCTGGAGAGCAGTATTTGTTTTGAGACAGCAGCATATCACTGTCCACCAAATAGTTTTCATGTTTACTCTGCTGTGATTCAAGATAATGGTGGGAGCTAGAAGAAAGAAAAAAGAGCATTCTACAGAATGCTGCCTTTGTTTACAAAACAAATAACACTGCATTGGGGGAATAGTGGATTCCTTCCTTTTTAATGGAAGCAGCTCCCTATCTGTACTTCTATTTGCCTCTGATTTCCTGTGTTAAGTCCCACCAAAGCTCCATTTCCTGAGCCCTAGACGCAGCACCTGTGTCCCAGTCGTGCAGTGGCAGGGTTGAAAACTCCCACTGGGATGCAACCTCTCTGACATAGTCATTGTCCTAGGAGAAGATCAAGCCTACAGTATTCATGAAGCCCTGGGCACTACTGGTTTGTTTTGAGCTCTGCCACAGAGGGAGGTATTACAGAGCAGCAAGCAAAAAGATTTTTCATTACTAGGCTACAAGAAGCTTTCTGCATGCCCTAAAGGTCGGTGCTCAAAAAGGCAGTCACCTACTGCAGAGATGCTTTTTTGGGTACTCCTTCCCTTGTACAGATAAATTCTGAATAACCACCACCACCACCATGTGTAATATTGAGGTCTGACTTTGGAACATTAGCGACAAGTCGAGGCTGTAAGCCAAAAAGCCCATCTGGCCGCTTGGCCCTCATTGGCAAGGCTGATCTGTGAGGATCTGCAGGCTAGGTGGGTTTTACATGGGAGGGGAGCAGATCCTGATCTCTGTTCATGTAGCTGCAGTTGAATGTGAGTGACTGTGTGGGAGGTCATGGGGCTTCTGAGTTCAGCCTGTTTTAATGTGTTTTGGCTGTGCAGTGGCCATCCCAAGCAGAGAGTACAGGAGGAGCAAGTGTTGCTGAAATGTTAGATTGTACCTGTGGAAGCCCTAAAATTTGGGTGATGACAACCATTGCTCAGCATGTATTCCTGCTTCTGGGGCCTTGAAAGAAGTTTTCTCATCCCCTTCAAAACCTTGATATAGGTAGTGATGATCCCAGCTGTTGCAGCTAAACATTGTTCCTTTAGCACAGACTTGAGAGGGAGTGGAGAACAAAAGATGTTAAACCATAGTGGGTTTTTGGTGTCGTAACTTGAACCGCATCTGCTGGACTGTGGAAGGTGACCCTCTGCGCCCAGTGGTGCCACCTGACGTGGTCTGAACTTGCTTGCTGCATTATGAAGTGTCTCTTCTGAAGCAGCAAATCGAGTCAATACATGAGAATCTTGCCTTTGGGCTTGCAGGAAAGCAGAGAAGAGGTGGGAGAGAAAAGCACGCTTTTAAACCTGCTAAAAATATCCATCAGAAAGTGGAAAAGAGAAGAGAAGAAGAAGAAAAAAATCCCCCAAACTTCATATTTTTAAAACTATCCGTGACTCTTTCAGCCAGCCACATGACATGGGGGGTGGGGGAGTGGGTGGAGGTTGACTCATAATATTTGAATACTACAGATTGGCAATGCTGAGCCTCTCTGTTTTCCGGGCGGGCGTAATTACTGTTAGAGAGTGAATTGCCTCCCTCGGATCTTGGAAGGGAGTAGTAGAGCAGAGGAGTAGCTGTGACTCAGCCGTGGGGATGTGTGTGAGTCACGGTGACTCTTGGGTTGCTAACAGCTTGCTTAGGGCAGTGCTGAAAAGTCTCCCAGTCCATCCCCACAGAAAGATGGATATTTTGCAGCAGAAAGTCAACTTTAAAAGCAGTGCAGCTGACGGCCCAGAAAAAGAATGAGTTGTGGCATTCTGCTGCGTTACAGGTGAATTAGAAACAAGGTGAAAATCACCCAGATTAATGTCAGTATTTAAATTAACTCTGACCCCCAAATGCTTCAGAGAACCATGTACTTGGGAAACACTCCAACATACCCTAGACAAGGAGTAAAGTTCAAAGAGTGCTGATAGCTTGGGGGCCTGAGATTTTGGAGTTTATTTCCATTGTTTTGATGAAGTGATTGTAGCCAGGAGGGGGTTGGTCTCTCCTCCCAGGCAACCAGCGCCAGAACAAGAGGACACAGTCTCAAGCTGCACCAGGGGAAGTTTAGGCTCGAGGTGAGGAGAAAGTTCTTCCCAGAGAGAGTTGTTAGCCATTGGAATGTGCTGCCCAGGGAGGTGGTGGAGTCCCCATCCCTGGAGGTGTTCAAGAGAGGATTGGACGTGGCACTTAGTTTCATGGTTTAGTGATCATGAGGTGTTGGGTGACAGGTTGGACTTGATGATCTTTAAGGTCTCTTCCAACCTTGGTGATTCTGTGATTCTGAATGCCATTCCTCTTTGCAGAGCAGGAATACAACTGAGTAATTGGCATTGCTATTGTTTATTGCTTTGATGTGAAATCTATTTTATTTATTTGTTTGGAATTCAGCCCAGCAGTGGATTACTGGTTTATCCATGTCTGGTTTTAAGCATTTGATTTAAGCTTTCAGCATGCAAATTAATCTTGGTGTGTTTGTAAATGGAGAAACTGTGCAGGTTTCTATTTATATGATATCAAAGATAAGGGACAAGAAGCAGTGAAAATGGAACCAAATATTTACAGTTGGGGAAAAGAGAAACAGCAACATCTAAAGTGATAGCTTACATGAACCAAGCTGGAGGGAAAAAGGGCTGCAAGAACATAAAAGTGGTTGTCTTTGCCTGCCTCTAGGAGATATTTATAGACATACAGTTTAAAGTCAAATTCAGTTTGAATGAATTCTAGGCATAGGCTTCACAAAAATACAGATAGGAAGCTCTGTAGCCTTTACTGTATGTTGAAGATGTTCGTGTGTGAAATGGGTATTGTCCAGTCTGTGACTCCCACCAGGGAGGTAGGAGAGGTGTGGGTGGGAACATGGAAGGGAAAGTGGCAGGTGCTGCCTGCAGAGATTCCCCGTAAGCCACTGCTGCAGCCAGTACACCACTGCACTTGCATTGGGGCTGGTGTGAAGGGGACATGTCTGTACCTGGGACATCCTGCCTTGTGCACTGTGCAGAAGTATCTGAACCCTGATTTGCTGATAGTCTGGGTAATGCGATTTCTTGTTACTTCTGTGCCATCTGAGTTTGTGTTGGCCCCAAAGAAATCCAGAGCTGCTGCTTGGAGCATCTGGTGTGCTTAATCTCGAGCTTCCAGACAAAATGAGCTGCTGGGCCTCAAGGACATCCTAACTGGCCACAAAACCCCTAGATAAGGCTGGACAACTCTCCAGGTTTTATTTCAGTGAAATTTCACATTTCAGTTTTATGTGTGTCTGAAATGGGGTTGAAAGTCACAGACCTGAATGGCAGTTTGTGGAGGAAATTGCACAGCTCTGAATTTGAGTAGCGTTGCAAGGATGCTTTCCAGAGCAAACTGGTGCCCTTAGATGGCAGGAGCTCGGCAGTCAGGGCTGTGTCAGTGTGGTTCCTGCTGGTTCTGCTCCCAACACCTCCAGTAAAGTGCAGAAATAAGACCAGGAAGAGGCAAGGCTATCCCCCCAGCTGTATTTCCTGCTCCTCAGTTAAGAATATCTAAACAGCTGCAATTCCTTGGTGCAATCTCTGTCATTCTCAACAAAATTGTTAAATTGGTCTATCCCCAAGTGACCTAATGGTGTTTCAAGGCTAGAAGATAGCTGAGGGAATTTAGAGGAAAGCATTTACTGTCAGGGATTCAGCACTCTTTCAAGGTGTTACTGCTTTAAAAGCCATTAGGAAAATGTCATCCGCACGCTGTAGGGTGAGATTGCTTGCTGTAACGGTTGAAAAGAATGAATTAGGGAGCAAAATGTGTATGTTTGGAAAATGCACAGAGGACACTGAGTGCCTCATTCCTGGGTGACACCCTACAGTCTGTATTTTCTTATTTTTTTAGCAGAAATACCAGTTCTGTCTGAGACTTCACAGTTGCTATAGTGCAAGTGACACTGAGAGGGGGCAAGGTCTCTGTTTTCTTCTACCTCTTTTAATTTAGAGAGGTCTAAAAATGTTTTCTCAAAGGCTGGGTTGTCTCACTACTGCTCCTCTTCCATTTTCTCTATTTGTCTACCCTTTGTATATTTTAATAGCACAATACCCTGCCTGTTTCTTCATGCTCTGTTTGTGCTGTACTCAGCGAAATTAAAATGAGCTATGTAGTTATTTTGCTATTACTTGTACATTGGGGATCTCCTGTGTGTCTAGTTATCTATGGGCAAATGTGCTTGCTCAGTGGCTCTAAGGTGAAATCTTCTCAGCATTAAAATCAAACCAGGGTCCTTGTGGGGATCAGTGGCCCAGCATTTCATTTCACTAGGAGAAAGCTACGCTGGCAACAGTTGATGCCATCAGCAGTCTGCTTTTCCCTGAATTGGTGGTAATTGATGTGCTGTGGAAATCCCTTGAAACAAGGCATCTCCAGCCCTTTGAGAACTTGCACCGCAGTTAAACCTTTGGTTATCCATGCTGGCAGCTCTCACTGACCCCAACCACATCAGAAAGTGAATAGTGAGTACTGAGCGTCTTCGAAAACTGAGTTTCAGGTATTTTCCTGTCTATTGTGAGGTTTTCTTCATTGCTTGAACACCCTTGTTTCAGTGGGCTCCAGTGCTTATCACATTGAGTTTTGTAGGAGCTGAATGAAGTCCTTGTGTCTGAAGCCAGATTAGTCTCCCAGCATGTCACTGACTCTGAAGTGCAGTTGGTAACATCAGCTGCATTGTGCTTAATGGAATTTCTAGTGTGTTTAACTGTCTTTTGCCAAGACTTAATTGCATCAAAGTAAATAACAGCTCTGCCCTGTACAGTAATAAGCATGGTCAAAATTGGTGCAGTAAATATGGACTTTACCATGAATTTATTTTCAAGTGTATGGAAGAAAACTAAAAGTGCTTTGCTGATTGATGGCTGTCCTCTGCTATGGCGTTTTGAGGGTGACCCTGGTCTGGTTTGACACTCAAGCAACTCAGATTTTGCTCTGGAGTAAAATCAACTTTTATAGGCAATATTGCTTTAGTGCTTTACCTTTTATTTGAATTAAGTGAGGCTGCCTTTCCAGAGGTGTCTACCTGATGCACAATGAAACCACTGAGCCCTTGTAAAGAGGATGAGCCTTGTTAGGAATTCATCTGCCCATGTCAACTAGAGCAGAGTTAGTGACACTTCAGTTAGTACAATTCCTTCATCAGAGCATTCAAAATGCAATGCTGCTGGACACAGGCTTAGTTTTCTTTGTCCCAGTTTACTGTTTTGATGCATTTTCACATCTAAAAATACCTGAGCTTTTCCCATGGTACACTGCACTTCAGTCTGCTCAGAAAGCAAGTCCCTCTATAACCAAGGAATATCCACATTACATCTGCTAGCACAGAGAGTCTCTGGTGTATTCATTCTGGGTATTCATGACTGAGGAGAGGGCTTGGTGTGAGAGTTTCTCATCTCTAGTGATGAACCACAGACTGAGAGAAACAAGTTATAAGGGAAGTTGTGCCTGCAACATCCAGCTTGACTCCAGCTTACAGGGCTCATTCCTCACTCATTCCAGGTTGGAACAGGCTTGCCCCTGTTCTGCACTCTCCTCTTTGTGCTCCCTTATTGTCATTCTGTGTGGGTGCCTGGAGCAGGCAAGTCAGAAAATACTCAGAAGGAAAATATATTTGTGAAGAAGGAAAATACATTGTTGAGGACCAAGATAAAGTTTGGAGGGCCTGGAGAATTTCCCAAGGGCTTTTGCGCCGACACAGTCTGAGCTTTGGCAGGAAAGTTGGGGTATTTTTTCCTCTTCCTTTTGGCAGCATGGGCATTAAGGAGGTGAGCTGATTGACTTGTACAAGGAGAGCTATGGCAGTCTCTGGGTTGAAATGCTTCTCTTGGGTGTCATGTAAGTGGTCAATAGTAAATAGGCTGCTGTTCTTCAGAAACCAGGTTCACCTGTGGTCCTTTCCCAGTAAGCCCCATCTCAAGGCTCAGGAAACTGGAGGGTAGGGAATGTCTGGTGAGGAGGTCTCCTCTCAAACTAGAGATGGGTCCTATCCCCAGAGTGCAGGCAAAAAGGAACTGTATGGAAGTGAAGAGTCAGCTTTGACAACAAGGAAAATGTGAGAGTGGTTTTTCTTTTTTGAATTAAAAGTTGTATCCTGATTACCCCATGGAGGTGGCAAGGCTAGGAGAGCACATGTTGCTCTGAGATCTGCTCTGCCATGGTCTCCCACTTGCTGAATCTCAGCCTTGGGTCTGTTGTGCTTGGTACGTGGTCTGCTGGCACCATGTGGTTTGCAAAACTCTCCCTGCACTGTCGTAGACATGCAGCAACTCAAGCTGAGTTTAGTGGAATTAATTTGGATTTGCTCCAGGATAGTTGGCAGAATATTTTAGGCTAAAATAGCATCACTATTACCACCTATGGTACTGTGTAGTGAATGCAGTGCTGAATTTAAAGAGCTTAATATGGAGTTGAGTAGGGAAGGGTTTTCCTGTCCCCAAAACTCATGGAGATTTCCATCCCTCTCCCAGTATCTTTCATTGATTAGATTTCTTAAATGGCTTTTCTGGGATCAGTGGGAAGCACTAGAGGGCAGTGGAAGAAGGGCAAGACATTGTCAAGCAGCAAAATGCAGGTATGAGGCTTGGACACCCTGGTCCAACTCTGTGCATTGCCCCACTCTGACATCCAAACCTATTTGTTATTGCACTGTTGGGTGTTCAGACTTCACCACCCCACTTGGAATTACTGACTCATCCAGGATGAAATGAACTCTTCCTAACAGAGATTTACAAAAACTCCAGTCAGTCCTACTGAAAAAGAAAAATATAACAAGTTGAACTGTCTAGTGGAGGTAAAATAAAACACTCGGAAGCTTTTAGCCATCTATGGTTTGTTATTGCTATATAAAAATGTATATTAGCTGCTTGCTTACTTTTGCTGGTTTGGGATTTCAAATGAAAAGTGATGCCAGCACCTTGCCCCTTTGTAAGTAGGGGTTAGTAGTCAGCAGAGGCAGGTTGATCCAGGATGTCAGGTACCTTTTAGTGCTACTTACAGTTCTAGCTTATGACCAGCATTTTTCATTTGGTTAATACAGGGGTGGAGATATAAAATACCACCTTAAATATTTATGTAGGTGGCTTAGCTTTATGCATATTTCTTAGTGGTAGGGAAATGCTGTTTAAAGAACAATACATTGCAGTTCAGTTGGAACGATTATGTGAAAGCTGTCAATGTTTTGAGCAAAATCTGTGGCTGCTATAAAGTGATAGAATTACTCACTCACCAAATCTGTGTTTTGGGAGAGAGCAAAATGTGTTAGTTAATGATACTTCAGCAGTGACACCAGAATTTGTCTGGAAAATTGACACATCAGTTGAAAATAGCTGGTTATTGAGATGAAGCATCTAGGGGGTTCAGCATTTCTTCAGTGTGTGCGTTTAATTCCAGCTGAAGGAACAGGACTTGTGCTTGCAAGCTGAATAAAAACCAGACAGCGACTGCTGCTCTTACTATCATATATAATGTGGAGATCTGATGGTGCTCAACTTTCCCCATTTGCCAATTACAATTACAAATGTCTTTGCAAGACATGCTATTTCCTTCCTACTGACTGACAGCTGCCGAGTGCATTTTGCATCCGAAAGGGATGGATGCATGCAGCACCTCAGCTAAAGAAGAAAGTGTTTCTGTTTAAAAAAAGACAACTTGGGATCTGCAGCATGGTGAGAGTGGAAAGCACTGATCTGTTATCTCGGCTCTCTTTTGCCCCACTTACCATACGAATAGCAAACAAAGGGAGAGGAATGAAATTTAATGAAGTCTTGTGGAAAGGATAAGAACAAAATTAATCTGGAAAATTAGCTGCCTACTCGAGGTTTTATTGACACTTAATATTTCCAAAGGCACTGAATTACTCCATACTGATTGTATAATATTAAAGTTTAAGAATATATTAAAATTTAATGAAAATGTCTTAAACAGCAAGCTGAAAAGCCAATGCCATCTATTACTGTTGGGGTGGGGTGTTTCTTTTTTTGTGTGGTCTGATGGATCTACAGCTGAAATCTCTGCAAGTCTTTCCCTTGTCTTTAAGAGACATCGGAGCAGGCTTTTAAAGCAGTGAATCTATTTATGAAAGGTCAGACACATTTGTGATGAAAATTCCATTCATCAAGATGCATTTATATCATGAAAACAGCTTACTGCTTCAGAATGGATTCTTCTCCCTCCCAGGGGGGGAAAAAAAAATAAACAAACACCCCTGAAAAGACTGGCAGTAACATTTTTCATGGCACTCAAAGGTCAATTCATAATATAACAGCCCTGAGGGCTTACTCAGCTGGATGAGAAGCTGTGCTCTTGCAAATTGCCAACGTGCAGAGGGGTATGTAGGTATTAAGATCTGTTAGAAATAATCCATCAGAGCTGGTATTTATGTTTTTGAGGGATTGAGGTCTGGCCTTGTCTTTCCTGCTGTCTGCAGGATCATGCAGTTATTGAAGGTTTTCCTCAGAAATAAGTTTACTTGGTTTTTAGAAATGCATCTAATTGCTGTTATAAAGAAATACTTAACATCTTAAAAAATGAAGCTCAGAGACACAGAGTGATTGCCCATTGGAATGGACTGCTCGGGGAGGTGGTGGAGTCGCCGTCACTGGAGGTATTCAGGAGGAGACTTGACAGGGTGCTTGGTTGCATGGGTTAGTTGATTAGGTGGTGTTGGATGATAGGTTGGACGTGATGATCTTGAAGGTCTCTGCCAACCTGGTCTGGTCTATTCTATTCTATGTCTCAGAGCCTGTCAGGAGTTCAAGGAGCATCAGGATGGTGCTCTTAGGTATAGTTTTAGGTAGCCCTGCAAAGAGGAAACAGCTGGACACAATGATCCTTATGGGTCTCTTCCAATTCAAGTTTATGTTTTCAACTCCTGGAGCACTTCAGCAAACCCCTGAAATCTCCCAAAGGGCTTGGAGCTTGGGCATATTTATTTGTTTGGTTATTTATTTATTACTGCTCTGTTTCACTCCACATATGCTCTTTGCACGTTCTCTGTCCAGCCAGTGGAAATG
The DNA here is from genome assembly GCF_026170545.1 of Melanerpes formicivorus. Taxonomy (NCBI): domain Eukaryota; kingdom Metazoa; phylum Chordata; class Aves; order Piciformes; family Picidae; genus Melanerpes; species Melanerpes formicivorus. The sequence continues at coordinate 7,219,468 of NW_027142366.1, read as the reverse complement.
GGATGGACTGTGGGACACACAGTCAGAGGAAGGAATGTGACATTCGGGGTAGGATTAATGAGTTAAGCTCAAAGCACAGCTTCTAAATGCAGTAACAGTACTGCTAAATGATTTCTGCCAGCCAAAATAATTGTGTAGCTGCTGTAGATGAGAAAGAGGATTTTCAGTGGTGTTTTGCACATAGCTGTGGAAAAAGGAACCCAATTTACACTTATCTCACACTAAGCCATCATTAAGAAAGGTGAATCATTTCCAGGCTGTGCTGCTCTTCCTGTTATCTCTGTCCTCTCTGCTGCTGCCAACAGTGCCCAGCTCCGCTGTGGCTTTTGCTAGCAAAACCTCTCATTTCTTATAATGATTTCAAACTTTGTACCTGCTACCAGTGCTGCCCAGAGGTGAGGTGCTGTGGGTGTCAAAATCAAAGCCTGTCACAAGAGGGTCCTGCCTCTGCCCGGTGTAAGCAAGCAAAGTCTGCGCTGTTTTTATAAATCCCTTTTTTGTGTCCGGTTTGGAAGATGCTTGCACACACCAGCAGCTGCCACTTTTTCCTTCGGGGTCATATTCTGCACAGCAGCAGTGAGAGAGTGGCTGATAAACTAAACAGCAGTGGAAAGCCAACTCCCAGCTTGTGTCCCAGACATGCCCCTTCCCTCCTGCTGGTGCCTTAGCTGCCAGCACGGACATTGCAGGTCAGTCCGCTGCACGAACCTCTCTAGGTGCAAGGTGGGGATGCAGAGCTTCCACAGGCAGAAAGAGCCATGTGTCCCCTTCCTCACATGTGCATGTAGCTCATGTGCATGCCTGCACAGGAGAACTCACTTCTTCTGTGAGAAGCTCAATGATGCTCTAGGATAGGGCTGAGTGTGATGATGCTGCAGGGGTAGGAGTGGAGCGCAGGGAAATTGGCTACCTCAAAGCTTTCTGAGATAACGTTCCTACCAAAGACATTTGTGCTGGTGGTACACTGAAGACTGTCTCGAAAGACACTCCTCCCCCTTGTAAAGAGAATATTTGTTATGCATTTTATAGTCTTAGGCATGGCCATCTGCTAATACAGTCAAGTAGACACAATAAAGGAGGTTTATATCTTTTTAGGTTCTGTTACTTCAGGTTCTATTTTTGATGCAGTAGGAGCCGGCACAGCTGAGCTGAAAGACTCTCAAGAACATGCCATGCATTTTATAGTGGATGCCAGTCAGGAAGATTTGCTGAAGGACTAGAATTAAAGACAGCACATAACAGAGAATTCGAGATGATTGCTGGTGCCCTGGCTTTAGCTAGGGGTAGTTTAGAAGCCCTTTTTTACATAGGAGACTCCAGACCTTTTCATTCTGACCTTATGTAGTCCGGGCAGAGCGACTCTGTGTGTGAACTGCACTGAGATGTGGATGGCCATGTTTTACTAATGCAGGCATGAAAAGCTTTTAATTGCAGTCTGGAGGGGGGCTTTGTCATATTCAGTTTGTCTCCTAATGTGTGTTAGACTCATATCTGTGTTAAATAAACAAAGCACACCAGTAATTTTGTGTATAGGCAAAACTTCACCTGTCCAGAGGGTCAGGTTTTTTGCCTTCACTGTAGGTGTCACTTGTCAAAATTGGGAACTCTAGGCTGGAAAGCACTCCTGGGTAAATGAGCTGGGTGCGCTTGTGCAAGCAACCATGCTCTTCATGCTGCATTTGTCTGATTTTAAGATTTTATTAGAATATTAGAATAAACCAAACCAGGTTGGAAGAGACCTTCAAGATCATCGTGTCCAACCCATCAACCAATCCAACCCACCCAAACAGCTAACCCATGGCACCAAGCACCCCATCAAGTCTCCTTCTGAACACCTTCAATGACGGTGACTCCACCACCTCCCCGGGCAGCCCATTCCATAGCGCAATCACTCTTTCTGTATAGAACTTCTTCCTAACATCCAACCTGAACCTCCCCTGGCGCAGCCTGAGACTGTGTCCTCTTGTTCTGGTACTGGGTGCCTGGGAGAAGAGACCATCATCAGCCTGTCTACAACCTCCCTTCAGGTAGTTGTAGAGAGCAATAAGGTCACCCCTGAGTCTCCTCTTCTCCAGGCTAAGCAGCCCCAGCTCCCTCAGCCTCTCCTCATAGGGCTTGTGTTCCTCACATCCAAGGTGTTTCTCCCTCTCCAGAGGACTGACAGTGGTACTGACTCCAGTTCAGCTTGCATGGGACAGGTCAGTGGGAATGTACTCCCTTCATGAGCATGCTGGTGTGTTGTGGTCTCTTGGGCTGGGCAAAGCAATGCAGCTGTCCATGTGCCTGCTCAGCAGCCTAACCAGGAAGGAGGAGACTGAGTGGCTATCAGTAGATTATCTCACGTCTCTCTTGGCTGTTGAGGGGAAGTTTGTGGCATTTTTGTGGGAGATTTGTGCATTGGGGTTTTTGTTTGTGGGTTTTTTTTTTTTTTTGTGTGTGTGTGTTAAACTTTTAACCTGCATGTTTAGAAGACTTCTAGATGTTTGTTTTAGTCTCTTGTAAGATCTGATTTAGTTTGACTTTTTGCAGTTCTCTTATGTATCTCTGTGCTTCCTGACCTTCTGGAAGACATCATTACCTTTGGTTGATTCTCTCTTTCCCATTCACTGTGTGCACTAAGCTGGTCCTGAAATGCTTTTTCTTTTTAAACATGATTATTCAATAGGGAATTCAGAATTGCTTTCTTTATCCTGAGAACTCAGGAGGAGTTGGGCTAAGCCCAAGTTGAAATTTCTAGGCTGTTTGGGGAAAAGTTGAGGAGGGTGAGCAAAAATTCAGCTGCCACACCTGTATAACCTCAGAATGCGATTTTCATTCATCCTTCTCTTTGCCCCAAATTGTCCCAATTGAAGACTTTTTGCTATGTTGATGCCTCTCAAATATATCAGCCCTTTTTACAGGAGCTCTTCCAACTTTTCTTGTGAATTTGGGTGGGTGACATCACTCACAAAGCCATTCTTCAAGCTGCAAACCTTGCACAGCACGTGTAGTTCCTCAGATAAACGTCATCAGTGGGGGTAGGTTTTGTTTGCATTTTTTTTCTTTCTTTCTTTTCACTTTTGAACCTGTGTGCCAGAAGACTTTCATTTACTTGTTTTAAAGCCTTTTACAAGATCTGATCCAGCTCTTCTTCCCCAGGAAGAACTTTAGTAGGATCATGCCTGTTCTCTTCAGTTGGTGTAAACTGAGGAGCTGTAGGGCTATGACTCCTGCTCACAGCATTCTGGTGTTATGAATTTCAGCAAGTTAATTATGTATGACCAGGTCTCCCTGCCATGTTTCTGATTAGCTGTGGTTTATGCCAAGCCCTAATCCTTCTCTGCTACTGTTTTGAGACTTCCCTGATAACCACAACAGATGAGTTGGTGCATCTTGTGGTATCTACTTTGCTGTGTGTTCTCTTTTCTTTTCCCTTATCCCCTGAACAGCGCAGAAGGAAGCAGGGCTCTGAAACAGGGGATGGCAAATAAAGACAAGCACGGAAAATTGATTGCCTGTTTCTCTGGTGCTCTTCCAGAGTATATTCAAGTTTGGGACAGATTGTCATTTACTTCACTTACCTATTTTTCTCCTTGTTTTCTTGGCCATATTTCTGAGTCCTTCACACATCCATGTGATGCATTCCTGCGACCCTCTGTAGTACTAATTTGCTGCTTTATCCTGTGGTTTTCACACTTATGTAGCTTTTGCTTTCAGTTGTGTGGTCATCAAAATGCTCTGCAGTGTGCAACTTCTTACTCCACAGTATTACATGATTAGACAGTAAATGTTTAATTAGGCTCTGGCCAGTTGGCTTTACATATCTTGGTATCTGTATCTGTAATATATGCCTGGTCACAATCAATAAAGGGGAATATACCCATGTAACTATATGATCTTGTTTAAATATCCATGGCCATGAGCAAGAGTAATAAGCAGTCAAATAAGATTATTAGGGTATTACCTCTGTGGGTGGAAGGGTCTTCTTGGAACTACACAGAAAAAATTAGGCATCTCTACTATGAATAGCATAGCAAGTGATTTTTGCAGTGAATGTTTTGTGTGGTAATTGGTCTATTTGTTCTTTTTTAGCTAATGCATTTTACAGCAAGAGCAATAAATACCTGTAATTCATAACATATGCTCAGGAGAAAATCTCTGGTAATAGAAGCTGTGCCATTATCATGTGCTTCAGATGTTTTGAATATCCCCATGCAAGGTAATGTACATTTGTTGAAATCACAGCATAAATGAATGACCGTGGTGAAATCAAAAATAGGAGGAGTGTAGTCAGGTGATGCAGTAGTCCCCTCCAGCATCAGCATATAATTCATTCAGTCTGGAGAAGAGAAGGCTCCGAAGAGACCTTATTGTGGCCTTCCAGTATCTTAAGGGGGCCTACAAGAAAGCAGGTGAGGGACTTTTTAGGGTGTCAGGTAGTGATAGGACCAGAGGAGAATGGAGCAAAACTAGAAGCGAGTAGATTCAGATTGGATGTTAAGAAGCTCTTCCCCATGAGGGTGGTGAGACACTGGAACAGGTTGCCCAGGGTGGTGGTGGAAGCCTCATCCCTAGAGGTTTTTAAGGCCAGCTGGTTATGGTTCTGAGCAACCTGATGTAGGTAGTGTGAGGTGTCCCTGCCCATGGCAGGGCAATTGGAACTAGATGGTCCTTGAGGTCCCTTCCAACCCTAGTGATTCTATGATTCAGATACCACTGTGAATAGAAACAGCAGTTGGAAAAGCAAAGCAATGACTGTGGCATTGGAAGAATGAGATTGTGGAGACATCCCCAAATGGTTATGCTGTCTTTTTTTTTCCCTCTATCTTCCATTTCCTTTAAAGGCATCCCAAAGTGTTCTAGATGCAAACAGTTGCTGCTTTTTGGGTAGCATCTATGTTTTTGAAAGCTCATTAAAGTGTATGGGTCTTGCTAGGAGTATTGCTAAATAAAAGGACTATTCAGCTTTTGTTTATTCTGGTGAGAGACATGTGAACGTGCAAATGAGAGTGGGCACTGATGGACAAGCACCTTGAATGACATTTTTTCTGTATCCCAATGTGGCCTGTATCCAGACTTGTCTGACCTTGTGATTTCCATTTTCCCCTATTACCTGAGAAAAATTCATCTGAGAATGTTGCAGATGTAAGGAGAGGTGTTTTGGAGGGCAGATGAGAGTGTGTTTAAAAGTTCTGATCTGAGATTTCATGTGGAACATGGAAAGTGTCTGTTGTAGAAGGCTCAGCTGCTTTACTATTTGGAGCATACAATTGGAGTAAGTGTAGTCTATGCAGCAGAGCTGGCTGGGGAAATCATTGTTTCATCACAACCCAAATTGTGGGCATTTGTTTATAAGTTTCACTATTTTGACATATTTTCCTGAGGAGAGAATGTCATCCAAGCAGATCATACTTGTTATGAAATAGCATTCAGCTGCTTTCTATCCTCAAGATCTGGGATAGCTCTGAATCCTGTGAAAAGGCATCACTGAGGAGGAAAACAGGTCCCAGATTAGTTCACACAGACAAGGAGAGAGGATTCATTGTGAAAATCCATGGTGCAGTCAGAGGGTCTGCCAAGAGGAGGCGGCTTTGCTGAGAGGGAAGACACGGGGATCACCAGGCTGTGGGAGAGATGAGGGGAAAAAAGAGCAAAGCCAAAACTGTAAATCACAGGAAAGTGTATGCTGTATAGAAAACCTGAAGAGAATAAAGTTGTGCTGTGCTTGCTCTTGTAGTGATCCTCTTTGTGGTAACTTCTGTGGGATGTGCACAGGGAAAAGGGATAGGTGGTGTTAATTTTCACCACTCTGGCTGCAAGGATTTTGGTTCGATAGCTCCTCTCTTACATTTCTGTGTACCTTGTATATGTTTCTGTAAAAGTAAATATGAATTCCATAGAGGTAATTTTGTGCCCAACTTGAAAAATCAAGTCACATTTGCATCTTTACAGTGAATTTCACTGCAAAACTGCTGGCATATTTCAACTTGCAAAGGAAAATTATCATGTGAGTTTTGTTTGTTGGTATTTTTGTTTGGGTTAGCCTTCCCCCCCATTTTATTTTGGTAGTTTTTGTTTTTCTTTGTTTTGTCTATTTTCCCTGTTGTAAGTATCAGCTCCAATACGCCAGAGATTTGGGCTGGGCTCCTGTCCCTGTCCTGCTCCACCACCTTTGCAGGGATCCTCTGGCTTTTCTAATGGAAGCACAGGCACTTTGTGATGTGCTGAGGTCTTCCAGGCTGAGGTTTCTGCCTTCTCTGCCTTGTCTCTGGCTGTCTGAAGATCACTTGAAATCCACCTGGGCGTTTTCCTCCTGCTTGGAGCAGTGCATCCTCACATCCTTTGTTTTTGTCTCATTGGTTCAGATCTTCCTGGGAGAAGTTCTTACCCTTTCTCTGTAGATGCCTTTTTTAAATTATTTTTTGACTTTATTTTGCATTTATAATAGTGGAAGAGGTTGGGGCTGGGGGGGGAAGGAAGCTTCAGTTCTGCTGGAGTCTTTCCAAACCGGTTCATCCGTCATTAATCTTCCAACGCTATCTCCCTCCCTTACAGCCTCTTAGTTCATTATTGTCACAAAAAATAAGAGGAACCCTTTGTTTAGCAACGAGGGAATTTGTGTCTGTCAAGGCAGCAGCTTTTTGCTCCAAATTCCATCTCTGATTTTGCAGAAAAATATTGTCAGCAAATTGCTTGAGGTATTGCAGTGGAACCCAGGGCTCACATTACCCGCAGCCATTCATGCTATTATGTAAATCTTTGCAGAGCTGTATTACCAGAAAAACAAATAAATGGACTTCCCAGAAAACATACCTGGGATCAGGATGTGATGGGTGCTGACTGGTGGCACTGCAAAGCAGCCAGCTGCCTGCTTGAATGACACTTCTGTTGCGTTACACACAGAATTTAGCTTTATTCGTAAATTATTAAAAGATAACTTTACATGGAAGAATAATGCTCTCCCCAGATGTGTACCAGCAGGGGGCTGGTCTCTAGGCTGGAGGTTAGGAAGAAATTCTACACAGAGAGAGTGATTGCCCATTGGAATGGGCTGCCCGGGGAGGTGGTGGAGTCACCATCATTGGAGGTGTTTAGGAGGAGACTTGATGGGGTGCTTGGTGCCATGGGTTAGTTGATTAGATGGTGTTGGATGATGGGTTGGAAGCAATGATCTCAAAGGTCTCTTCCGGTCTGGTCTGGTCTGGTCTATTCTATTCTATTTCTCTTCTCCCAGGCAATCAGCACCAGAACAAGAGGACACAGTCTCAAGCTGCACCAGGGGAAGTTTAGGCTTGAGGTGAGGAGAAAGTTCTTCCCAGAGAGAGTTGTTAGCCATTGGAATGGGCTGCCCAGGGAGGTGGTGGAGTCACTATCCCTGGAGGTGTTCAAGAGGGGTCTGGACATGGCATTTGGTGCCATGGTTTAGTACTCATGAGGTCTTGGGTGACAGGTTGGACTTGATGATCTTTGAGGTCTTTTCCAACCTTATTGATTCTATGAAGAAAATCCCATTGGCTCAGAGTGGAAATGTGTTCACTGGCATGCTTAGTAGCTCTCTTCCACCAGTGTGTGGAGGACTCAGCATTTGAGTTCCTACATCTGGGCTTCCCAGTGTGGTTTGTGTGGGAACCAACAACAGTGCTGTTTGCAGCAGCACCTTGCCCAGTGTGGGGGGCTCTCATTCAATGCAGCTGGTGCTACATTCACAGTGCCACCTTACTCTAGGCTTCATTAAGCCAGGGTTGAGGCCCAGGTACCCAAAAGTATCTAGTTTCTTACTGCAGGCCAGTAACTGCAAAAGATTATTTTTGGTTAAATAGGCAGGTATCACTGTTGTGAAGCTCACATTTTCTTGAGCTTCTGGAAAATAGTCCTGTGGCCATATACATGTTCCAGACATTGCTACACTTATCATAATTGGCATTGTGTTTAGCAACTGGGCTGTCATGTTCTAGCATTTTGAACTGTTTATCTTCAAGTCCTTGGGAATATTGCACAGATCCCTTGAAATAAAAATCCCCCCAAATCCCTCCCATACTATCAAAGCTCCTGAAGAGTAGTTTCTGAGCTGCGCTTGGGTTCTTCTCCAATTATTTCTTACTGGATGGGGCCCAAAGAGACTAATGTCCCGAGGACTTCACAAATCAAGTAAAACACTCAGCACAGCCCACATGCTACCAACTGCCACCCCCAGACAGATGGCTATGTTTTTTTGCCTATCACTATATAAGGTTAGAGTAGGGCAGAAATGCTTCCCCCTCCTGCTCAACGGGATAAGTGTGATAGTTTTTCTAAATTAAACCCAAACCAACTTACACTCAAGAGCATGACTAATGCAATGCAACCCAAGTGGCTGGTAAGCTATGCCAGTGGAGTAGCTGCTTCATTGACTTTGCTGTGTTGTGCAGTTGCTGACTTCCATTTCGGTCCCTGTGGCTCAGGGGTGTCTAGAAGCTCCAGTCAAAGGTCAGATGTGACCCTGTTAAATGGAGACCAAACCTCAGAGCTCTTCTTGAAATCTGAGTCTTGGGTTTTCAGTGCATGCTGCAGTTGTCTGGGCTGGAAATCTCTTATCTTTAGTAGCAAAATTCTTCTGATGGCTTGCCAGTGCCTTGTCTGCCACACTGGGTGGCAGAACCGTAGAGGTGGCAAGGATGGTGTTTACAGTAACACTTTTGCATTGTTTTTCTCCTTACAGACATTGCTTTGCCCTAGACTTGTCTTGAGAAGTTTACTAGGTTTCAGAAATACTCTGCCTAGAGGTTTTCACTACTGCCATTTAAATCCTTTTGCTGCAACAACGTTTGCAATTGCTGTATCATTGGCAGCAAAATATTATCTCAGGATTTAGCAACCGGTGGCAGGCAGATTGTGGGAAGGGTTGGAACAGCAGGGCAGGAATGGTGCCTTGTTGCCTGGGGCAATGCACCGTCTCTGCAGGTTTCTATACTCAGAGTGGGGACTTGTTGCCTTGCTCTGTGACAAAGTAACTTGCCTGGCTGAATGGATGCTTGCCTTTCACTGAAGCTGCAGCAGCTCCAGGCCCTGCTGAGTTTCAACCGGTGCACTTAGCGCCTTAATTTGGGAAAGAATGAATGCTATGTGCCATGCTGTCTTTGCAAAGCTCACCACTGCCTGCTGTTTAATCAAACTGTATCAATGATCTGATGTGGCCAAGCAATGTGCTTGCAAAGAACAGCTAGAACACTGGAGACTTGTAAAGGCATAGAACTTGTAGGAAGACATTTAGCTTACCATCAGAGCAAACACTGCTGCTGCTACCTTGGAGAGTCAGCAGCACTGTCCTCTGTAGGCTTCATGGCTTGGCTCTGCTTCTTCAGCAGCATTTCAAGTATTTGGTCTTTCACAACTACTGGACAGTCTTATTCTTGCAAGCTTTTGGTTATTAAATGGTTGAAGATGGCCACTGCTAAGTGGAATTTGGATGAGGAATGAAGATTTGCATTCCCATTCAGCCAGAGTCTTCCACTACAGAAGGTCACTTGATCTTTCTCTATGCCTTCGTTCACCTTTGTAGAAAACAGATAGTGATCCTTTATCATGTTTATATAGATGGTAAATGATGTGGACATGGATGTACATAGGTAGATATCTGGTAATGAAGATTTCTCAGTCATGACTGGAACTTCTGATTATTTCAAATAAGTAGTGGGATGGCAATTTCTTTTGCATGGCTACAATGAGATCCAGAATGTAATTATCATGAGAAAACATTTTGGTGTTCTCTCTTTTTGGTTGTTTGTTTGTTGGTTTGGTTTGGTTTTGCTGTTGTGTGTGTTAGGCATTAAGCAGGGTAATGTTTGCTAGTCAGTGTTGTCCAACTGAGTCTTGAAAACATTCTTTGGGGGCTGGGTGGGAGGAGGAGAAAGAGGATTTAAAACTTCTACACTTAATTGGTCTCATATAAGGCTCTCATAGGTTTTACCCAAAATTCATCATTGGTTTTAACAGATCTGCTTAACAAATGTTGGTCTGAAATGCCTGGGGGTAATTCGTGCTAATTCTTACATGGCCTTGACAGTTTTGCAAGAATTCCTTCTAAAGGAAATAATCAGGGGACAAGTTATTATTTCAGCATACATTATGATGCATTCCAGGAATTAGGGTTTTAGAAGCCAGATAATGAAGCTGAGAGGAATTTCTTAGAAGATGAAAGCACTTGTGAGTGGAAGTTCCCAGATGTTTTGTAAACTAACTGTGCAAAGCTATCATACAACCAGAATCTGTCCTCATATTCAGCTCATAGAGCAAAGTAAAGATGGTTGGAAGAAAAGATCTGGTTCCCTTGTCTATCACTGATAAATATGGACCAAATTAGGAAAGCTCTGAAGCACACACTTAGTGGAATGCTTCAGTGTTTTCATCAGGGCCTAAAGTAGTGAATTAGAGCAACTTTTACCCTTGTTCAAACCACACTGATGTCAGTGGAAAGACTCTCATTAACCTTGGAGCATTTTGCATTAGGTCTGTGGGTAAAATTCTGGTTCCTTTGAAGTTAGAAGCTTCCATTAACCTGTGCCTGGGACTTCATTTATTTTGCAAAAGAAACGTGTTACTGGCATAAAATATATGATCCTGTTCTGATAAATAGAAAGAAAATTGGTGCTATCCATTTAAGAATCTCCAGCACTACTAATTAGTAGGAAGCTTGAATAGAGAAAAAGAGGTTAATCTAATTATGTAAAAATCCTTGCTGTGTCATGAAATAGCAATGTTTTCTGCATGTCTTGCTACAAATGAGAGAGATCAATATTCAGAAACACTGCTTAAAATTGTAGTGGAAATAGTTTCTTAGCTTTCAAATTGCTTGGTAACCACCCTAGTCTACTTTCACCAGCCATAAAGCCTCATTCGCCTGACAGTCTTTAGTTGTTGCTCTGTTCCTAGTAATATTTAGAGGCAACCTGTTCATGAGGTGTTATAATGAAACCTGGGAGTTCTGTTCATTCCACATTTCTGAGTCATTTTATGTGAAAACCTGTGAAAAAAGAAAAGGAGCCTGAGAATTTGAAGGCAGATAAAACTGGTCTTCAAAAGTTCAGGAAGAGCAACTGCATCCATCTGGAAGAACAGGGCTAGAATTTGGAAGTACACGTGGAAAGAACTGAGTGTCTTTAGCCTAAAGAAGCCACAGAGAACTGGTGAAAGGGTAGCCAGAGTTATTCACCTTCTGAGGTGAAAAAATAATACTAAGCACCAGTGTAACAACAGAAAATGTATCAAGGGCTGCGGGATAGAAAAACTTTAAAGTGAGTCTAGAGGGTGGCTAAATTATGGGCATGTGTGCTAAGTTACACTGTAGGGAAACTGTGGCATAAATATTCCAAATTTCTTTTAAATTGTGTTAAATTTAATTTTCTTCATGGAGAAAATGTTATTTCACTAAGAAGTTGGATTTTAACAATCCCAAGACAACAACAACAAAACAGCCAGCCCTCAGAGATGAACAGTTTCCACTGTGAAAAGTATAGCTGAAGGATGAGACTTATTTCCAAAGCCTGTAAAGCCTTGATAATCCTAAACAGAAAAATAAATGAAGCTTAATATTCAAAAGGGCTCTTAAGCAATATTGCCAGAGGAAGCCAGAGGGCAGCCTGAAGAGATCTCTAACAGAGTTGCAATGCTGCCTCCTCATTTACGGAACCCTTATGGAAGGTGTTGCTGATGCCAGGAGCAGATCTGCACATCCTCCAGCAGGACAAGCCCACACCGCAGCTTGGCTGTGAGCATAGGTCTTCAGGTGGACATACTTATTCAAATGCAAGTGATCAGATTAAGTTATGGCAGGCTCTGCCTCAGTTTTACAAATGCTGTTTCAGAAAGGACAAAACACTTTGCTGGTAACTCACTGATGCTGCACAAAGTGTTAATGCAGTTCCTGAACGGGAAAACTTATTCCCTGTGTCTTATGAGTCACAGAACCTGAGGTCTAGGAAGTGCCAAGTGTCCTAAGCTGATACTAAATTTGTTAGGAATTGAGTGTGCTCAACAACCCCAGACATCATTTCAGAATGACGTCAGATGAATTTCATTTTAGAGGAGTGACTGCACGGCAAACTTCCATGATGGCTTTCTGACTTCCATTGCCAGCTTTGCACTTCCTAATGCCTGCAGTTTGGAAACTTACATCCAGACAGCTAACATCATGTGACATCACGTGCCCAGGGAGGTGGTTGGGGCCCCATCCCTGGAGATGATATTCAAAGTGAGGCTCGACAGGGCTCTGGGCAACCTGAGGTAGTTGAGGATGCCCCTGCTGACTGCAGAAGGGATTGGACTGGATGATCTTCAGAGGTCCTGTCTAACCCAGACCATTCTATGATTCTGTGTTTGAAAAGGTTCCTGCAGGTCACTGCATATTTTTTTTTAATGATGATGAACATTATCTCCCTGTATGAACTGGAACCTTTTGTACCTGGGAGGCATACTGTAACTCTTTCCTATGTATCTAATAAGCACACAAATGAAGACATTAATGGAAGACTTGAGAGAAGCCAAACAACTAAAATAAGACAGACAATTAATCTGAAAGCACATTCAGCAGCTAGTGAAGGTTTCCTGAGTTTTTGAGTGCTGATATGGAATCTATGTTGGCAAGTATTTCTTGTTCCAAGGCATCCATTTGCAGCCCTCAGTGCTGGCTTCTGCTTATGAGCTTCTCAGCACATTCAATACAGAGTTCAACTCTATATTGTTCACAGTATGCTTCCTTGAACAGGCTAAAATAAGTGTATCTGGACTATATTTCCCAAGGTTGCTTGTGAACTGTCACATAAAATAATATTAGGAATTGTCAGAGAAAATTGCATTTGCTTCATGCATTTGTTCTTTATGTTGGCTATCACTCATCTTCACGTCATCCTCTGGTTTCCTACAGGTTATTTCAATATTTCTCTGCATGCTGAATGATGGAGAAATCCTTGGATTCTTGCTTGCTTATGTTCCAGCAATCTGGATTCTCACCTATCTCAGCTTCTGCTCCAAACCCCATACAACTAGTTCTGTTAATACTCTTTTGAGTATTTGTTTCCTGATTGACAAATATATATAATATATATAAACCCCTCTAAGTTAGCCAAGTGGTTTTTGAGCTTTTGTGATTGTTGTTGTTCATCCACTAATTTATCTGAGCCAGTATCAATTTGTTATCCATCTGATCACAATTAACCTTTTTAGTGAGGAGGGAGGCAGAAGAGTGAGTAAATGCTTTGGTCTGCTGGGCATCATTTATTGAGACATTCTTTGCTGTGAGCAGCAGGCTGACTTTCTCTGACCTTCCCCTTCCTACTAATATATCCTGTGTTCTTGCTTCATTTTCTGCTGTTAGCTGTGCCTTTGTCTCTGTTCCACTCCTCCCCCCCCCTTCATTCTCTCTCCTTTGCACACTGCAGCAGTTCTTGGACACACTCTTGGAAAGTAGATGGGTAAATAGGGTGTTTTCTGATGCCTCTTGAAAGGACTTCAGAACTCTAGAAATACTCCAGCTGCAATCTTAGCTGTAGTCTGCTGTAAAAATCTTATTCATTAACATTTGTAAGAACTTAGAAGCAGAGGATTGAACAGCATTTGGTTACTCTTTTGTGGAATACTTACTGTAATGGTTAGGGCATAGTAACACAAACTTGCTAGGCTACTAAAGAAACACCCTTTCCTGAATTTCTAAATCCCTCCATAAGAGATACCTACTGTATTATTAGATATCTGAATATCTCTCTGAATAGCCTAATTAGTCCTCTCCTCTTAGGAGGAGACTTGATAGGGTGCTTGGTTGCATGGTTTAGTTGATTAGATGGTGTTGGATGATGAGTTGGACACTGTGATCTTGAAGGTCTCTTCCAATCTGGTCTGGTCTAGTCTATTTAGTAGGACACCCCCACCCCCTTTTTTGGGTGTGTGTGTTTGATTTCAAGCACATGGCTGAGTAGTAAATGTCGATCAGTCTCTGCCAGCCTTGTGGCTGGCTGACCCTCCCCAGAGCCTCCTGGGACACTAAGGTGAGAAACAGGAACTAAGGGGAAGGTTTTGGAAAAAACAAGGCAAGACCTACTGGTGTCCATGTGGTTAAAAATGCTGAGCTGCAAAACAGGGGTGTTTGCAAACAATTGCTTTTGGAAGGAGCCCGTGAGATTTGCTGAGAATGTGGCTGTGTGACATTATTGATTGCAAGCCTCTTTGCAAGCACCTGTGAAGGTCTGCTGGGAAGGGTTCTCTCCAGCAGCTGCACAGTTTGGGCTGGGGTATTTGACCCCTGCCAAAAGAAAAGAGAAAAAGAAAAAAGCTTGTAGGACTGAATCCAGCAGAAATAATCATCTCCATGAAAATGAGAGCCCTTGGGTACCCCTTTGACTGCTGGTGAAAGGCTGATGGCTTTGGGTAATAAAACTCATAGTGCTCTTTCCCCTCTCCTGTTGCCACCCCACTGCTGACATTTAATGCACAGACAAGACCTGTGCTGTAGTGAAATATCACTCCTGTCACTTAGGCAAAGCGACATGACCAGTGCTGGGGGACAGCTGGCTGTGAAAGCACCAGGCAGTAAGAGTCATCCTTCCCAGCTGATGAAAGAAAAGCTAAAAGGGGATGAATAATCATGGAAAGTGGCCTCTTAGAGCCCAGAGGTGGAAGGAGTGACAAAGAAAGTGCTTGTGCTGAAAGGCACACAGCCTGACGAGAGCAGCCCGAGGTGACACAGCTGCTCTTTCAAGGCTCGTGTGTGCCCCTCCTCTTGGTTAGACCTTCTGTAGCTGGAATCAGACTGCTCTTCACTCATCAAACACCATGTGCTGATTTTAATAGGCAAGATGAAACGCAGGACAGCTCAGTATGGGCTGTAGATTGAGTCATGGTTATTAAATTTGTCCAAGGTACAAACGTGCTGTTTGTAGCAAAATGAAATGTGGGGTGGGGGGGAATTTAAAGAATCCACAAAGAACAAAGGGACTGGAGAGTAGTATTTGTCACACTCTCAACAGTCTTCTGCTGTTTCTAAAAGACTTACGTGAGAGGAAGAAAAAAATAGAGGAAGAACACACTGCAAGCTTGACTAAAAGTAAAGTTTAAAGTGAGAATTGGTTTACTTGGATTTATGAAAGCTTGGAGGAGGCTGGGACAGATAGGTACGTGGAACTGAAAATACCCCATAAGTAGTAAAGAAACAAACAAGAAATAAACAAAACTCCCAAACCAAGGAACCAACCACCAACAAAAAAGTAAAGATGAGGGGCAATGAAGGAGCCTTCGCAGCCCCCATGTGGAACTGCTGTAGATGTGCTTGCTCTGCTTACAGAATCACCAAGGTTGGAAAAGATTTCAAAGATCATCAAGTCCAACCTGTCACCACAGACCTCATGACTAAACCATAGCACCAAGTGCCACGTCAAATCCCCTCTTGAACACCTCCAGGGATGGTGATTCCACCACCTCCCTGGGCAGCACATTCCAATGGCTAACAACTCTCTGTGAAGAATTTTCTCCTCACCTTGAGCCTAAACTTCCCCTGGCACAGCTTGAGACTGCATCCTCTTGTTCTGGTGCTGGTTGCCTGAGAGAAGAGACCAACCGCCTTCTGGCTACAACCTCCCTTCAGGTAGTTGTAGACAGCAATAAGGTGTCCCCTGAGCCTCCTCTTCTCCAGGCTAAACAATCTCCCAGGCACCCAGTACCAGAACAAGAGGACACAGTCTCAGGCTGCGCCAGGGGAGGTTCAGGTTGGATGTTAGGAAGAAGTTCTATACAGAAAGAGTGATTGTGCTATGGAATGGGCTGCCCGGGGAGGTGGTGGAGTCGCCGTCATTGAAGGTGTTCAGAAGGAGACTTGATGGGGTAGTTGGTGCCATGGGTTAGCTGTTGGGTGGGTTGGATTGGTTGATGGGTTGGACATGATGATCTTGAAGGTCTCTTCCAACCTGGTTTGGTTTATTCTAATAAAGGTTTATTTATTCTAATTCAGCCTCTCTTCATAGGGCTTGTGCTCGAGGCCTCTCACCAGCCTCATTGCACTTACCTGGAAGCAGTGCCTGGTTCAGTCGTCCTTGTGTGAGAGTCTTGTGTAATGCTGAGTTAGGAGTTATACCTCCAGACATGAGATCTGCTTGTGGGCACCTCTGAGCCTTTTCTACTTTTTGATTTGTAAATTCTAGAAGACCTGCAGGTTAGTTTGGTTGAGCTCTCCAAGGTAGGAACAGTTTTCTTCGTCGTAGGTATGTGTGTTGATGGATAAGTGGTAGTTAATCATTTGCTGTGATAAGGGGACAGTGGTAGGTAGGTGCTTCCAAAGTAAGATTGCTGTGATAGGTTGAATACAGAGGGGCAGTAGGACTTGAAGGTAGAAATGTCTTGTAGAATAGCACTCCATATAGTTACTTTATATGAGTACTCCAGACTTCTGCACACAGTCTGCCCTTAATTTGGCCCTTATATAAGTTATTTAAACTTTTATGAAGCATTTACGTCAAAAGAAAATGAAAATATTGAAAGAAATTGGGACAGAAATCAAATGAGAGGTACTTAGGGATGAATCCTTTGCCCTCTGTTCTTTAAATGGGTATCTAATCAATCTCTGCTCAACTTTACCTTTCAGATTCTCAGCTGTAGTTACTTTTCCAAAAGAAAGCAGCCGCAGGTGGAAGAGGAGGTGGCTAGGGGAGACCTTATTGCTGTCTACAACTACCTGAAGGGTGGTTGTAGCCAGGAGGGGGTTGGTCTCTTCTCCCAGGCAACCAGCACCAGGACAAGCTGTGCCAGGGGAAGTTTAGGCTCGAGGTGAGGAGAAAGTTCTTTACTGAGAGAGACATTAGCCATTGAAATGTGCTGCCCAGGGAGGTGGTGGAGTCACCATCCCTGGAGGTGTTCAAGAGGGGATTTGATGTGGCACTTGGTGTCATGGTTTAGTCATGAGGTCTGTGGTGACAGGTTGGACATGATGATCTTTGAGGTCTCTTCCAATCTGGGTGATTCTGTGTGACTTGTGGCCAGATGTCTGCCTTTGCTTTTACCTGTGGGGATGTAGCACCTCTGGAGTGATCCAGCAGGCGGCTGTCTGTGTGTGCCAGCCTCTGTCAAATGTGTACTATCAGTTCTTGTTTCAACTGCTGTCTGGAACAGGTAGAAATGAATAAGCCTTATCAGGAAGGAGAAGTGGAATGAAAAACCGGCTGGAGGGAGATAAACTGTTTTTCTTCCTCTCTATCAAGCCTTCCATGTGAAGTGCCACCATCCCCCAGCGTGCAGGCTGCCACAGTGCCGCGTTGCTTCCCAGTTCTGATGCCAAGGCTGCAAAATCAGATGCTCTGGCCGTGAATGGAAGAGAATGGTCTCCCCTCTTCTCACAGTTTCAAATGGGTTTGGTTCTATGGTCTGTGCACCACAGCTGAATCACAAACTGATAGGTTCTTGCTGACTCCTCTCCAGTTAGATTTATTTACTTTAATTCCCCTCTCCCTACAAAATCCCTCACCAGCAAATGGAGTCATCATGGATGGGTTTATTCCATGTCCTGAGGCTCTGTAAGGACTGTGACCTGAGAAGGGTCCTTATTGAGGGAGGAAGCTCACAGAAGGAAATACAGTGCTGCTAACCTTTATGAATTGCCCATGGCTGTCCTGAAACTGCATTTAACTTGACAGATCTGCTCTTGACCATCCTGAAACTCATTCATTTGACTTGATGCCCCACTACAAATCTCTATTTCCATGCTTCCCCTGGGGGCTACTGAGTCTTTCTGGTTCATCATGGTTCTCCAGCACTTGTGCCCAGACAGGTTTGCACCAAAGCAGTTTCAGAGGGTTTCCTGTTGTTGTTTTGGTGCAAGTTGTAGGCATTTATTTTTCAGAGAAAATATTAAATATTCAGATTTAACTAATGCATTTTTTTACTGATGTAAATTAAAAGCTAATGACTGCCTGTGTGTCGGACTGCATTGGAGATACAGGAGAATCCCACCAGTCCTGTTGTTATAGCACCATTTCTGTTAGTAAATCAACTGCAATTGTGTTTCTCTCTGGTCTATTGTTTTTATTCCAGTATTATAGGCCTGAAATTCTTTGTTCTTACTCCAGGGAAGCAAATGACAGTTCTGTTATGCCACAACTTTTAGTTAAACCTTTTCACACTGAGCCATCACAGTTTTGCTCTCTGCTTAAATGTAGATAGTGAGGCATTTGCAGTGTGCATTTCTCCAGCTGTCATCCCCTAATGCAAATCAAGGCTTGAAAAAGGAAGGAAACACAGTTCTGCTGTTTTGCATAGTTTTCATCTTCATGTTCTAGCCCTTGCAAGAACACCAAAGTTGGGCCACGTTTTCTCTCTGTGTTGTTGCACGACCACAGTACTGCTGTGGTAGCCACTGTACTGGTGTGATGGCATTCCCATTGTCCCTCACAATATTAGTAGATGAGGTAAAGGGAAAATAACCCCAGAAGCCTTTTCTGGTAAAATGCCAGCTACCAGTATTGGTTTTCCAACAAAATGCAGCATCTGGATTGCAAAAATGATTTCTAAATTGTTTTTTTTCCAGGTAAAAAATGGAAAGGATCTGAGTGTTTCCTTTTGGTATCCCAAAGTGCTGGGTTTGGTTAAACAAGTGATTAAAGGTGTAAGGAATAAGCTGTACAAGAAATATCTCTAATGAAATGTGTGTGAGAATGGTGGGACTTCTGAAATACAGCTTTCTGCAACTGAGGACTGAGCATCTGTTTCTTTATCTTGGGTTTGCTCTGGCTAGTTTAAGTGGGAGTGTTATAAATGGAACATATCCATTACTCTGCAGAGGTTTAATTTGTTTTGGTGGTCCCAACTCTGCTTGCATAATTAATGCTCAGGATGAAGTTCCTGAGTAACTTCAGTATGAATGACTTCAGTCTCCACTGGGTCTTCCCAAGAAGTATTTGGTAAGGGGGTTCTGTGTAAGAACAGTAGAGTGTGTATAAAACCAGCAAACAATCATCAGCTGAAGTGGGTTCATAAGTTAATGTCTCTCTCCAGAGTCTTCTGCTTTTTGTTACTTCCCAATGATTACATTTTTCAAGTTCAAGTCAGATTTCATGCTGTGTCTTGGCTGATGAGAATCTGCAAATATATTCTCTTCAACTTAAAAATCTTACTGAAAATCCTTAACATAAATAAGATAAAGCTTCAAACTTCAAATGATGATCTCCAAGTCCTCTTTGCTGGATGTCATAATTTTTACTGGCATTTAGGGACTTCCTTTTCATGTAGGTAAAATAAGGCTGTACAAGAAGGTCAAGGTTGTCTCTTCAGCATACAAACACTCAGATATTTGGCTGCTGCAATGGGGTCTGAATTTGCTCTTCCAATTCCCGTTTGAAGATATGTTACATGATAACCATTTGTGAACTCTGTGATAGGCACACAGTGCATAGGATCACAGGATGTTAGGGGTTGGAAGGGATGTCTGGAGATCTTTTGAGTCCAGTTCCCTTGCCAGAGCAGGACCATCGAATCTAGCACAGGTCACACAGGAACACATCCAGACGGGTCTTGAATGTCTCCAGAGAAGGAGACTCCACAACCCCTCTGGCTTGCCTGTTCCGGTTCTGTGACCATTACAGTAAAGAAATTCTTCCTCATATTGAGGTGGAACTTTCTGTGCTGTAGTTTACATCCATTGCCCCTTGTTCTGTCATAGAGCGTGAGCAGAGGCTGTCCTTTCCTTCTTGACACCCAGCCCTCAGATATTTATATACCTTTATTAGATCCCCTCTCAGTCTTCCCTTCTCCAGACTAAAAAGCCCCAGGTCTCTCTCAGCCTTTCCACATAAGGCATGCTTGCTTTTCCCTCTTAACAGTGCCTTTCTAGCAGAAAAGTCTTCCAAAATGAAGATTTCATTATTCTTGCAAGATGGGGTGTGACACATTAGTTTGTGTAATAGGGAGTAGTATCATGCTGTAAATAATTGAAGAAACCATAAACTACAGCTGACAATCTAAATGAAGCAACTACATTTTCTGATGGGTTGCTCTGTGGGTTTTGTTCTTTCTTTTTTTTGATGTTTTTTACTGTGGGCTTCTTTACTGAATTTTGCAAATTAGCAAGTAATTTGTAATGGTTATCTTGAACATCTTGTGAATTATTGGAGGTCCCTTGTAATTAGATCTAAAAAAAAAAAACCAACCAACAACAAATCAACCAATTAGCAAGTAAGAATGATCTCATCGCTTGCTTAGAGGTACTCAGGAAAAAAACAACCCACAAACAGAGCATGACTTTATGTTTTTAAACACCTTAATGATTTCAGTTCCTTCTAATGAAGGAACTTGCACCAGGCGGGGGGAGAGGAGGCTGGTGGTGGAGGGGAGAGGAGGCTGGTGGTGGAGGGGAGAGGAGGCTGGTGGAATCTAAAATTCTGTTCTTCTCTTCTTGAGTTGAGGAGAAAGTTCTTCACAGAGTAATTGGACATTGGAATGTGCTGCCCAGGGAGGTGGTGGAGTCACCATCCCTGGAGGTGTTCAAAAAAGGATTGGACGTGGCACTTGAAGCCATGGTTTAGTTGTTTATGAGGTGTAAGGTATTGGGTAACAGGTTGGACTTGATGATCTCTCAGGTTTTTTTCCAACCTGGTCTATTCCTATTCTAATTCCTATTCCTATTCCATTCTATATTTAGGCTTCTAGACTCAAAAACTTCTGAATCAGACCCAGTGTGATATGTGTAGTATTCTACAGGGCAGAGAAGAAAATCTGCTCTCTGAAGATGCAGTCTAGTGCCTTCACCATAAGATCATTCTTTTTCTTCCTGTCTTTGCACACATCACCCTAGAATATTTTTAGTGCCATTTTAACAAATGTGAAACTTCTTTTTCTTTTCCATTTAATTGTAGCTGAATGGTAATAGAAATGAAATCTCATGATATTTTCAACCCTATCAAGTGAACCTCTAGTTTTATTCTATTTTTCTCTCAAGAGTCTTATGGTATGAGCAAACCCTTGTTTTCCTTTGCTGTCATCTCAGAATGTCAAAGGGGAAAGATATTTGGCTGCTGCATATTCATGAATTACTATAGGATACTGGATGAAGCACTTGGCAGAGATTCATGCAACAGCTGAGATGTTGACTTCTTGGCTAGTGCAAGAATAATATGGATGCTACACCAGTTTGCACAGCAGGTCTGCCGTCATCAGCACTGAGAAGTAGTATTTTCTATCCCTTCAGAAGAGAAGGGTCAGTCATTTCCTTCTGTCATATTGCTGTGCACTAGAACGGGAGGTGATAATTGGAATCTCTGAGTGCTGAAGGACTGCTGATCTTTTATGTGAAGATGTGACCTGTGCTTGAAGTACAGTGTAGTGAAGCTTTCCAAGTAGCAATGCATCTGTCTGCAGCGGAAGGTCAAGCCCAGCTGATGGCTGTTATGAGCTCCTTGGCTGATGCAAATCTCTGCTGTGTTGCCACAAAAAGGCTTTTATTGTCCTTTCAGTCTGATCTTGTTTCCTGAGATCTATAAGAAGATGAAGTCCTAGGAGTTTTATATCCATTATTCAGCTGCAGGAGTAGTCTTCTTTAAGTAAGGTAGCCTCTTCCTCTTTATTTCCATGGTTTTCTATTAATCCTCTGCAAAATGCAATTTAATTGTAATTGCATGGTCTGTGTGTCCTCCTTCCAGCATGGCTTTTACCTAGTTCTTCTCTTCTTAGTTTTCTACCATCCTGAATAATCAGTGGAAGAGTTCAGAACAGAGATGTTCAATTTGCAAGCAGTTTAACTTGATGATGGATCCAAGCTTAGAAAATCTCAATGACTAAGACCAAGTGTTTCTTGAGTAGTGGAAGTGGAGAGGCCTTGGTTGTTTGCTGGAAGTGCTTGGAACTGCCCCAGACCAAGTTCAGCCAGAAGCTCTGTAGCTGAGAAGCACAGCTGCTGAAAGCCATGACATCAGTGGTATGATTTAGGTAGTTTAACCTGCTAATTCTGACTCCTAATGTTTGTTCTCCTGTCAGAGTGTCTGTAAGAATAAGCACTAATTGACAACAGAGAAAGTCACAGGAGGCTGCATGAAATTATAGACTAAGGCTGATGCATATAAAAAAGGAATGAATCCAGACTAGAGCAAATCAAATTATGACTGCTGTAAGCATTGAACATGCTTAATTACAGGCTGACTTATTGACCTGGTTTCTTTGCTTGAGATTCTTTGGACTTAAGCAACTGGCTGCATCTGAACTTCTTATACATGTTTGTTTATTTATTCATTCCCCCCCAGCTTAACATTCCTTGTGGGCAATATAGATAATGCTTTTCATTTTCCAGTATTCTTTGAAACACTCTTCATGAGTTCTAAGTGGGTTTGGCAGCGGTAGCGAAGTGTGCTGACTACCTAAGTTACAGTAACAGCTGTAAGCTTTGCTCTGGCTTGGAAGGAAAGAACAGGGGGCTTGAAACTACCTAGTTGTGTGACATATATAGTGTTTGGCAGAAAATTCTAGTGAGTTTTTTTGCTCTGATACACTCCTTTGAGCACACATATCTTCTTGGTAACCAGCTCTGGACCCCTTCTTGCCCTCTGTACAGGTAATAGCTTGCTTAAATGAAAGGAGGAAATAAAAGGAACAAATTAACCACTAAGTAATATTTACATCCTTCCACTTTCCTAAATGGAAGGGTTTTTCTCAGCTTTAGAAGGAAAGTTGAATTGAATGGCAAGCATTTACAACACTTTTCTGTAATGTGAGTTTTTAAGATCTGAACAATGCATGAAAACCTTGAAGACAGGGAAAAGCATTTCAATTCTGTTTCTGAGCTCCAAGTTACTGCTGTGAATGTTCTGATTCTTAGAAGAGGGGGGGAAAAAATCCCCACAACCTCCCTCAATAACATCAGTAGGATGTGTGTGTCCCCTGGTACCACTAAGCAAGCCAAGAGATTTCACATTACATTAATCTGTGTGGTTTGAAAATGTTTCTGAAGCAGCCTGTTGATTAGATTTCCTATTACTGAATAACTGGTTTGTTGCAGAGCCCTTAAGAAATGTATTACTGAAAATAATACCTTAAATTAGTTGTTTATGCAGATGAAGGAGACTATTGACAGAATACGGACACAGCCTAAATATTAAGTGGGGATATATGGGTAGGAATTTGTGTATGAGAACAAGATTTCCCCAGGCTTGCTGCTTTTAAAAAGATTTATGCTTCTCATGTCACATTGATAATAGTGGCAGTCTCTTCCTTCTCAGCAGGAATAGCCATCAAAGATAAAAGTATCTTTGTAGGCAGGCGTGAACTGATTTCCTCAGTTCTGTGCATGATAATGTTTAATTAGGCAATTCATTGTGGTGGTAACTAGCTTTAAAATCGACCATTTTTTATAAAGCCTTCCCACTTCCTCTAATTACATTACTTTAATTTCTCAGTGACATTAAATCTTAACAGACAGGAATTAATTTACCTGGATTTTTGGGTGCTAAAGGAGAAGCGTCCGTGGAAACTCCGGAAAACAGCAGGCAGTGGATGAAATATTAATGGCCGCTTTGTTTCTTATGCAAGTTATTTGTGATTAGGAAAATGGGTGATGCACAGAGTGATGTGCAGAATTTCTAGCTAAGAGTGAAATAGGAAACATTTCTTATAATTGAAAATGCTGTAACATCTGTTCCTTAGGTCACCATCAAGAAACTTGCCAATTCAAACCCTGAAGAGCTAAGTAAGCACTCAAAAAGTTTGCTTGAAGATCAGTTTAGGAAGGATGTTGACTTGCTGGAACAGTCCAGAGAAGGACAACAAAGTGGGTGAGGGGTTTGGAACACAAACCCTATGAGGAGAGACTGAGGGAGCTGGGGTTGCTTAGCCTGGAGAAGAGGAGGCTCAGGGGAGACCTTCATGCTCTCTACAACTACCTGAAGGGAGGTTGTAGCCAGGTGGGGGGTTGGTCTCTTCTCCCAGGCAACCAGCACCAGAACAAGAAGACACAGTCTCAAGCTGCACCAGGGGAGCTTTAGGCTGGAGGTTAGGAAGAAATTCTACACAGAGAGTGATTGCCCATTGAAATGGGCTGCCTGGAGAGGTGGTGGAGTCACCATCATTGAATGTGATTTGGAGGAGACTTGATAGGGTGCTTGGTTGCATGGTATAGTTGATTGGGTGGTGTTGGATGGTAGGTTGGACACGATGATCTCGAAGGTCTCTTCCAACCTGGTTTATTCTGTTCTATTCTATTTTGTCGTGTTTTTATTAAGACTTCATGGAAGTTACAGAGGGGTTAAGAGGTTACTAAGAGATGCTACAGGAATTTTTATGTCATGTAAGTATTCAAGTGCTTGGAGTGCATCTATTTTATAGGAGACTACAAGTAAGTGAAACTAGTCACACTCTGTAGTGACTATTTCATTACAAATCTATCAAACACTTAGGTGCTTTGTACGCTCTTTAATTAGAATTTTAACTGCCTCATTTTCCATGCTAGTTCTGTCAAAGTTTTCCATTGTTTCTGCTCTCAAGTATAGGTAGCAGCCTAATTACTGTTTTGAGAAAAGGAACATTTCAGAGGAGATGAAATGCAAACCAAGTATTCTTACCCCAATGATTAGTGAACCTTTTAGCACTGAAGAATTTCCCACTGATGAGGAAAGAAAAAAATCTCATCAGGCAGATTCATAAGCAATTGCTATGGTTCAGCTGTTCTTTATAAAAGGTGAAAAAATCCAACTTTGGAGCTATACAGATAATTATTATTCATGGGTGTCCTAAGAGCTGGGGTTTAACTCACACTGGCCATAACAAGAATCTAATTAATTGCTTTGTTTTTAATTTAAACTTGTATTTCTATTAATTCTACTAAAAAAAAAAGATGAAAATACAGCTTGTAATGGGGAGAGTGGAGAATGTGAGGATCTGATTGATAACAGCATACCCAATCTGGAGCTAGTTGTAAATGTTTTAGTGGAACGCTTTTTCCTCTTGAAAAACGCAGCTTGAGGAGTAGGGATTAAGTATTAATTAGACTGCATTGATATTTGACTGAGAATTCTGATAAGGAAAAAAAAAACCAGAATGGACACAGATAAAATTTTCTTGCTTTCATGCATTTTGTCTCAGTTTGTATTTTAAATAATAAACATACTTTGAGCCTTTATTAATGTTATTTTACAAAGTTCTGTCACTTCTGGAATATTTCCAGTTGATAGCCCATTACTTTATCAGAATTCTCATTCTGCAGGTAAATCAACATTTTTACTTTGTGTTCCAATTCAAAGCAAACCCAGATTTTTTTGCAAAGGCTGTTGTGTTGTTTTTTTTTCCTGGGGAAAAATAACTTCTGCCTTTCTAAACAGACATACATGTGTCTTAATATAGTTTCAATATCACAAAAATTTTCACTGCAGTTGACACTAATTGGAGGGGACAGGTGGTGGTGGCAGTGGGGAGGAAATCTCTCCAGAATTGGTAATAGGATGAACAGAGCTAGAATTGGTTGGAAAAAAATGCATAAATATCACTTATGTAAGAAATTGATTAGCTTAGATTAAAAGAAAACAAACTAAAAAATCCCATTAAAACAATCAAATAAACAAAAATCCAAACCAAAACCCAACCACCCAAAAAACCTCAAAGAAGAAACTGATATATAACATAAATTAACAGGAATAAGTAAGATGCTTTCTCTTCTGTGTTTTAGACATGTAACTCTAAACCCTTAATGGTCTCCCATGGTTGCTAGTAAACACCACCCAATTAAGGAAGTTGAACACAGTACAAGAAGAATTGAGGTTATCTGTGGAGGTAAAGCATTGGAGAAGCTTCATCACCTTGTTGGTTAAGGATATGTGCATTCATGTTCACATGGAAGTGAGTATAGAATAGAATGGAATAAACCAGGTTGGAAGAGACCTTCAAGATTGTGTCCAACCCACCAACCAATCCAACCCACCTAAGCAACCTCTTCCCATCTTAGAAGACAAATCTTTGGGTAGCAACAGAATTAATTCAGAGTTCAAGGTTGGAATAAATGACCTTGGTCAGCAACCATTTTCTAAAATTCACAGTAGATTTCCAGGAGTTGAAAGCCCTGTGGGCAGCAAAGGAGAAAGCTCAAGTGTGGACACTCTGCTAGCTGAAAGCCTGCCAAGAAGTCTGAGCTGCTGTGGCATACATAACACAAGAGAGAGTTTTAGATAAGTCTGTGGCAGGTGCAGTGTGGTAAACCCTGTATTCTGTGGCTGGAGAAGTGAAGATCTTTTTCCCATTAAGATATAGGCTGTGAGAAAATAGTGGGGGAAAAAAATAAATGTAAGAAGGCTAGATTGATTCCATTTACCTTGAGGATTCACTGGTGTTGCTGAAGGGGAAACTGAACTACAGAGTTCTCAAGCTTGTAAGCCAGGAAGCAGATAAAAGAGAAACACAGTAGACCCTGATAGAAAGACATGGTAACTAACTTTCAACAGCTAATATTCATTACCACAAATCAGATGGTGTTTAATGCTCATAAACCAAGATGTAATTGAAAATGTTCTCAACACTGAGATTTTTTTTTTCATACTACAGATATTTGTCTCTAGAGAGCTTAAAACCAAAATAGATGAGAGAAGTATGTAAAGTCATATGAGGAATTGAAACAGAACTGCACTGGCCTAGAAATGACCAATACAGAATGGCTGTTTGATGCCCCATGGCTTGAAAATCAGCTGCTTTCTAAACATGAAACTCAATTTTCCTTCTCATAATCACTGCCTTTCCTCCAGGCACTTGCTCAAAGTTTTTCAGCTCGAGGTCTAATACTTTTGCACAATGCTTTTGACAAAGTGTCTGCTGCCAGACTGTATGAGCTTAGGCAATGCTAAGAAAGGAATTTAACAGAGAAGCAATATAGCACCTTGGAACATCAGTGCTATCCACAGAAGTACTTCAGACCCTTTGATAAACAGCTCTGGAAACAGAAGTGACATGTCTGCCTGAAGTGCAGCAGAGGAAGGCAAAGAGAGAGGGTGAAATCAGTTTCTGATGATGGGTTCTGTCTTTCAAGTTTCTCCTGTTTTCAGCAGTGCTTCTGAGACTGAACTTGGTGTGTCTGTAGTTTCCATTAAGAATAATGGTTATATAGGCAGTTGCTGATGGTGATTGCAAGTTATTTGGATTTGCTATGGCCAGCTTGCAGTTGTGCTGTGTGTAGGTGGAGCAGATGCAGTGATTTAAAAGACTCTCCGAGCCTACGCTTTGTCCCTGTCAGCTGTTTGGGCATGAGACATGACTAAACCCCACGGTGAAAGCAGTCTGCAGAAGCCTGACTTGATGGGGAGAGACTTGCCATGCCCCCAAGGAACCCTTCTAAAAAGGGCTGCCTTACAGTGACCACACAGTCAGGGCCCTTGATTTATTTGCCTTTTGTATGGCACTGGATCAGGAGAAAGACTGGGGTGTAGGTAAGGCAGGATGGAGCCTGGTGCAGTGGTGTGCTGCAGTTATTTATCACGGCTGTATGTAACCTGCAGCATTGAAACAAAGTTGTAGCTGACTTACCTAATGATGGCACTGGTGTATGCTCCCCTTCTACTACTGCAAGTGAGAAGCTGATAAGAAAAAGAGAATTGTGCATTAGGCTTTCCAAAGCAGCACTGACAGACTGCCATTCCTGCAGGGATTCATCTCCCAGAGGCAGCTTCCTATTGCATATGGAGGAGATGATCTATCAGTGACTCACTCAATGCTTTTCACTTTGTCATAGCAAATGATTAAAAAAAAAAAGAAGAAGAAGAAAAGGGGGAAAAAAATCCCACAGTTTCCATGGCCTTATAAATGTGATAGGAGCCTGTGATTAAAAGTAAGGAGCTTAGCATGTGAAAGGTAAGAGCATGGCAGCAGGAACAGCAGGTTAGATGTTATTGCTGTTATTGAAATGGAACTCAGGGGTGACCACATTTTACAAGAGCTTTATTGCTTTCCTCTAGTAAAAATGAATCACATTCCTCTCTCTCAGGTCCTTATTTTTCCTCTCAAAAGACTGATAGGGAAAAAAAAAATGATAAAAAGCTCCAACATGGAAAAAAAAGTTCAACTTTACACGTCAGTGCTCTGTACTGAGGGATGATTCACCAGAATCCATCTCTGTGTTTTTAAGCTGGCTTTTTGTTTGAACTGTAAACACGTCAGACTTTGTAGAGAATCCAGGTTTGGACCTATGCTAATACTTGCTCTTCTCAATTAAAATGTTATATGCTGAGACAGAAGGGACTCTTGCAGAAAGGGCTCCCTTCTGGTATTTTGATGGGAAAACAAAGAGAAATCTATGTCAAGTCTCCATTTCTGTGAGCTTATTTCCATGGGGGTTTATGCTGGGTGTTTAAATGGCACCTAGAGGTACTTTTCAATATTGGACACCATCCTTTGCAGTATTGGAGGGCTGAACTATGGTACTTTTCCAACTCTGAATCAATTTTGTGATTCTCCAGTCTCTGTTAAGCAGCTTTTAACTTTTGCTGCTCTTACAGTCTTGGGAGTTACAGGCAGCAAAAGACTCCAGCTGTAGACCATTCAACAGGCTCAAGGCTTTGTGCTAGGTAGTGCCAGGTAGTGCAAGAGCTGAAAGTAACTATTTAGGAAGCCACATGTACAAAAGACAGGGTGCCAGCCTGCAAACAGCAAAGAAAAACGAGTTTATAGTTCTGTTACGTTCATATAAACTACATATCTCCTTGTTCCTACTTGCAACAAAAGCGTTCTAACATCAAGCCTGCAGCTTGTCCAGGCTAAGCCATGCTGTCTGCCATAGGAGCATTTTGCCTTCTGCACTGCCTGGCATCTGACTGTCCTGAAGCATTTTGCAGTAGGAATGTTAACTGAGCTTTATAACAGCTTTGCAAGGTAGGTAAATACTATTAACAGGCATCTCAGCATAGCACAGAGCTACCTCTCCTGTGGAAGGATATCGGGGTGTGAAAGGAGGCTTGTTGGGTGAGGTAGCCCAGTGTGTGGGGACAGATTTGTGCTTAGTGAGAACCAGTCTTCAATTGCTGCATGACCTTTTGTGAGAGCAAATTGGGACCTACATCACAGCTGGGACCTCTGCTGTCATTACAGCAGGAAAACTGACTGTGGTAGTGGAAATACTCTATAAACTGGGTGTGTCTGCCAGGGAATTATTTTGGATTTCCCCTTAAATGAGGGTAGATTCTGGCTTTTGATATGCATAACAGCTCCTTGTTCCCACTTATCACAAAGCTTTCACTCCTTCCAGAGGGGTGACCTTGTACCTCAGCTGTGGCAGGGCCACTTTGTGTGGGATGCTCCTGGCAAACAGCCACAGTGCCCTCTGGTCTGGTGTGAGCCTTCATTTCATTCACACGTTAATGAATCGTTAGTGGGCTGTGTGCAGCCTGTCAGCCCTTCCTGTTCCTCCTTCACTGCTTTTATTTTCCTAGCAGGAGGAAAAAATGCTCCTGGCTTGTAGCTGAAATCCTTTCCTGTCACATGTCCTTGTCCAGAGCCTATCCTCCTAAGGGGTATGTCCGACAGTCCACCTCCAGGCTGCAGTCTGACATCCAAGGGTTATGCCAGCTGTCATTTAGACCCATCTGAGTCTTATGAGTAAATACTGCCGGTTCCCTGTGCTAAAGGGTGGGAGGCAGGAGGAGGTAGACAAAGTGCCCAGTGCCCTACTTAGCAGATGCCTAAAGCCTGGCCTGCTGGGTTGCTTTGTCAGACACTGTGCGCTACAAAACTGATTAAATAGAACTGTAGCATGGTGGGGCCAGAAATTGCCCAGTTCACTGTTAACGTTGTGCAAACACTCTGCAACTGACTGAATTTTAGCAGATCCAAAAGTTGCCAGAAGCATTTTAATGCTTTCCCTTTCTGCTGAAGCTAAAATGGCAGCTCTCACTCCATCGCTGTCTCCCTGGGACTCATTAGCATGGCGCCAGCATCGTCTCTGCCGGCGGTAGGAAGCCACAGGGGAAAGTGTCACACGTGCAGCTTGTGGCAACCTTCGTGCAAGAACAAAACTGTGAGGCAAAACTGCAGCGGAGGGGGAAGGATCATGCTTAATAATATGCAAATCAATGTAGCATCTCACAAAGATTTGATTTGTGTTTTGAGGCAGCTGCTAAAAATGTTGTTTTAACCTCTCCTGGGAGTGTAAATATATCCAGCAGACACAGACTAGAGAGAGGGTGATTACATTTTCTAATATCTTTAATTTTACAAGGTGGAACATCTGAAAGCTGATGTGTCTTTTATTCTTGGCCTGAGTTTGCTGGGAATGTGTCCATGGAAAGGTAATTGTGTCAATGCTCATATGGCAGAGCCCAGTGAGTTCATGCAAAAAAAAATTCCACTAAGGAATGCCCTGCAGATTTGTCAGGATGTGAGGAAGTTTTGTTATACATAATGAAATGTGAAATACAATTTTCAGTGCATCAAGGAGATGCTTGCTTCTTGTTGGTTGGTGGCTTGTTTTTTTAGCTGTTTCATCACAGGCAGCCCCATGCTCGGTGGCGCTGCCTGGGCTTGGTCATTACGCCACCAGGCTGCCTATCCTCTTTGCTGGATCAAATGCACATGTGCTAACCTGAGACACTCAGTCAAGCCTAGTGGTTTTCCCATTTGTAAGGCAAATAATTGGGGTCCTGTGCCTTCCTGTAACCAATTCCACACGCTGTTAAGCTTGTGTAACTCAGATGGGGTTTTATTGCCTGTGCCTTGCAGAATGCAGCTCAAGACTTAATGCAGTTGCTTCGACGTGACACAGCTGCAGGAAAGAGCAATATTATGGCCCAGTGCTGGTGAGAAGCAGAGAGGTGCTTCAGGAGGCAGAGACCTGCATGAAGGCTGAAGCCTCAGTGCCTGGAAATTAATAAATGAGCAGCACAGAGCTGTGCAGGTACTTGAGGAAGAGTTGGTTTTGTCCTGCCCTGCTAAATTATTGTTCAGGAGGTTGAAAATTTGGTATTTCTGTAGCTGAGATCTGTTTTGATTTGTTCTATTGTCTTCAAATCATCTGCCACCAGCTCTAAGAAATTGGGCTGAGCTTGAGAGAGGTTCACAAATGGACTCATGGTTCATCATCTTCTAAAGAACATCTGTAGTTCTTCTCCTGTTAGTTTTTAATTCGGGCATTTGCAATAGCAATGCCACTGTAATGAGCAGGATTTCCTGCTCTGCAAACACAAACCCAAAAAGAAGGCTCAGGGAGTTTCCAGGCTTTATTTTATTTAGAGAAACATTGCTGATTCAAGTGCAAAAGTATTGATGGACTTCATTGTACTTCAAGGCCCCGGAGGTGTTTAAGAGCAGGCTGGATGAGGCTCTGTCCAGCCTGATCTAGTGTGAGGTGTCCCTGCCCATGGCAGGGGGGTTGGAACTAGATGATCCTTGTGGTCCCTTCCAACCCTGACTGATACTATGATACTGCTCTTGACAAAATCTTCTTAACAATGAAAATGAGACCCCATTGAATCAGAAAAGGTCTGTCCAAAGGCTTTGCCCTGTGTTGGCAGCAGGCAGCAGCCCTGCAAAGCTTGTCACCTCTTCCTCCACTCAGGCAGGACTGCAGGTAGCTGTGCCCATTTGTAGGATTTGACCTGCTCTGTGACTGACACCTGGTGCCTTCAGCACTTCTCCCTCATGTGAATGTGTCACTCTGAGACCATCTACTGCTTCCCTGGTCTTTCCTCAAATACTTTATCACTCTCATGTAGCATTCTTGCAGAGCACCATTTTGAATTTGCCTAGTCTCATCCAGATAAGGAAGCTGTTATGAACAACTGCTTCCCTTCTGCCTTTACAATGTCTCAATACATTGCAAACTAGGCAGCTCTTGGGTCTCTTTTGAACTCTGTCTTACGAAACCAGGCATAGAACCACAGAATTGTTAGGGCTGGAAGGGATCTCAAGGATCTTCTAGTTCCACCCCGCCTGCCATGGGCAGGGACACCTCACACTAGATCAGGTTGCTCAGAGCCACATCCAGCCTGGCCTTGAAAGCCTCCAGGAATGATGTTTCCACCACCTCCCTGGGCAACCTGTTCCAGTGTCTCACCACCCTCCTGGGGAAAAACTTCTTCCGAACATCCGATCTGAATCTGTCCATTTCTATTTTTGTTCCATTCCCCCTAGTCCTATCATTACCTGACACCCCAAAAAATCTCTCCTCAGCTTTCTTGTAGTCCCCCCTAAGATACTGAAAGGCCACAATTAGGTCTCCTCAGAGCCTTCTCTTTTCAAGACTGAACAGCCCCACTCCTTCAGTCTGTTCTTATAGCAGAGGTGCTCCAGCACTCTGATCATCTTCGTGGCCCTTCTCTGGACATGCATGTTCACTGCTCTTCTAGAAATTCTGGGGTTTTGCACCTTTCCTGGGTTTTCAACATAGTTTTGGGTTGGATTTTTTTTAATTAGATACCAGGGAATTGTGGGATATTTCATCAGCAGTCTCAAGTGCTACAAGTGGAAGTAAATTTACCTCCCACTTTGCTGTTTCCTTGTTTATACACCTAAGGATTATTTTCTAGGTTACAGTCCTTTATTCTGCAGCTGTACCTAAGTACACTTCTTGTTCCTAGATATATAACCACAAATTTAGCTTTAAATGAACCTGGTGAGAATTAATTATTTCCCTGAGATATCAAGGTGTATTAAAAATTTAAAAGACCTCATCTACCTCTGCTCCATCTCCTCTGTGCAGACTCTCCTTAACTATCCTTAAAATGTTTATTCTGTATTACTTACTCTATGATTATTACTTATTCTTTATTATTTACTCTCTATTTTTAAGGACTGGAAATTGAGTTTTCCTACTGTTCTCTTCCTATATGGAATAGAAATAAGTATTGAGCAATTTTACTTTTCTTCTGTATTATTACTGAAAACGTTGCCAGCTGTAGAGCTGCTGTGCTGTTGTGGAGGTTCTTTTGCTCTCTTGAAACTCCTTGTCCTCAGCCAGGCCAGGGGTGGATTTTTCACTGTCCTTTTTAGCTTTTCTAGTAAATATTTCAACTTTTCTAATGTTGTTTAGAGGAATTTCTATCATTTTCCTCCTTTTCAGTTGGCTTTTTGTTCCTAATTGCCTCTTTCACTTTGCACCAAATAAGAATGTCCCTTTAGACATTCTTTTCCTTTTCCCCTGCCTCCTTTCACCCTTTTCCCCTGCCTCCTTTCACCCTTTTCCCCTGCCTCCTTTCACCTTTTTCCCCTGCCTCCTTTCACCCTTTTCCCCTGCCTCCTTTCACCCTTTTCCCCTGCCTCCTTTCACCCTTTTCCCCTGCCTCCTTTCACCCTTTTCCCCTGCCTCCTTTCACCCTTTTCCCCTGCCTCCTTTCTTTCACCCTTTTCCCCTGCCTCCTTTCTTTCACCCTTTTTCCCCTGCCTCCTTTCTTTCACCCTTTTTCCCCTGCCTCCTTTCTTTCACCCTTTTTCCCCTGCCTCCTTTCTTTCACCCTTTTTCCCCTGCCTCCTTTCTTTCACCCTTTTTCCCCTGCCTCCTTTCTTTCACCCTTTTTCCCCTGCCTCCTTTCTTTCACCCTTTTTCCCCTGCCTCCTTTCTTTCACCCTTTTTCCCCTGCCTCCTTTCTTTCACCCTTTTTCCCCTGCCTCCTTTCTTTCACCCTTTTTCCCCTGCCTCCTTTCTTTCACCCTTTTTCCCCTGCCTCCTTTCTTTCACCCTTTTTCCCCTGCCTCCTTTCTTTCACCCTTTTTCCCCTGCCTCCTTTCTTTCACCCTTTTTCCCCTGCCTCCTTTCTTTCACCCTTTTTCCCCTGCCTCCTTTCTTTCACCCTTTTTCCCCTGCCTCCTTTCTTTCACCCTTTTTCCCCTGCCTCCTTTCTTTCACCCTTTTTCCCCTGCCTCCTTTCTTTCACCCTTTTTCCCCTGCCTCCTTTCTTTCACCCTTTTTCCCCTGCCTCCTTTCTTTCACCCTTTTTCCCCTGCCTCCTTTCTTTCACCCTTTTTCCCCTGCCTCCTTTCTTTCACCCTTTTTCCCCTGCCTCCTTTCTTTCACCCTTTTTCCCCTGCCTCCTTTCTTTCACCCTTTTTCCCCTGCCTCCTTTCTTTCACCCTTTTTCCCCTGCCTCCTTTCTTTCACCCTTTTTCCCCTGCCTCCTTTCTTTCACCCTTTTTCCCCTGCCTCCTTTCTTTCACCCTTTTTCCCCTGCCTCCTTTCTTTCACCCTTTTTCCCCTTCCTTCTTTCTTTTGGTTTGGTGTTGGGGCTTTTTTGGTTGTGGTATAGTGCCTTTTGGCCATCCCATGATTTTTTTTCTGCAAGAACTCCTGGTTCTCATCCTGTCTACTTTTCAGACAGTTTTGGAGCACTTTATGTTCTTGAGTTTTGGGGCAACAGTTCTTTTGAAGCCTCAGGTATAAAACTGCATATGACACATTTACTATTCTCCTTTCTGTTCTATCATAATTTTTAAGTTGTACTTTCTAAAACTCTGCCTTCCATGGTGTGATGTCAAATTGCAGCATCTGGATCAGCAACACTATTACCAATGCTTTTGAACAGCGCTTGGAAACTCATGTTCTATGTCTCTGTTCCAGAGGCTTTGCAGAGAATGTTTTCCATTCTGCCTCAATTAACACAATGAAATTGAACAACTGTTCTCAGTTTGTTGCTTCCATTTCAGCCTTGAGGAGATCTCCATGTTCTTCAGGCTGTATCTGTGGCTTTTTTAAAACATATGTATGTTGGCATAATAAAGGATGTTCCTCCTTCTACAAGCCCTGCTTACATCTTCAGATTTCTACAGCTACACTCTTGGAAAATAAGATTGGGCTACAATGCTTTTTAGGAGACTACACTAAACAAGGTCTCCTGAGAGCAGGAATGTACTTCTGCAATGGTAATTTTATGTGCAGAAGAGGCTGTCACAGGGAGAAAACTTCTTGTTTGGGGTGCTGAGTTATGAGACCTGTTGCTATGAGATTCTGAGAGCTGGCATAAATCCAGCATATGCTCCTGGATCTGCATCCAAAGCCACTGCTGCACCAACTGCTATAAAATGATTTGCTCCTGCTGTGGCAGCAATCCTGGGTAGTATCTGGCAGCTCAAGCTGCCAGAACAATCTTGTTCTTATTACATGGGTGCCAGTGAGCTATGCAGCAAACTGTAAAGCTGAGAATTCACTAGTTTGTAAGAAAATGGCAGCTTGAATTTACATTCCTCACCAGTCCCTTTCTGAGTCACTTTGCCATGTCATGGCTCTGAATCACTGACACCTAATTGATGGAAACTTTTCTTTTATGTAACAGATGTCAGCCCCTGTGCAGGGGCCAGGTGAGTGACTGGGAAGGTTCTTCAAGTCAAACCAATCTACAAAGAGACAACCTCACTTCCTCCAATACTGCACCTGGCTATTCAATGTAAAAGCATCCTGTAGTGTCTGAGCCTGAAAACACCACAATAACAATTTCCTGCAGCAGCCCCCCCAGTAGCACCTCTTGAACCTCTTCTTTTGGATTTGAGAGGGAACCATAATTTTTCATGTGAACAGAAGACACCTGGAAGCTCCTGAGATGTGAACAAGCTCATTGTGCTGTGTTGAATGAGGCATAAACTTACACACAGGGGATCCTGAAGCACTGTCTGTATCTTTGAGGCCGACGACAGCCAGCTCAGGCTTACAGAGCATTCATAATGTGGTTTTCAATACCTAGGGGAACTTTCCTTCCACAGAAAATTTTGGAGCACAAGACTTTGAGTATTCCTGATTAAGGTTTGCTACCACTGATGTTTTCCTTCTTTCCAACTGCACAGCCATAGCAGGAAAAGCAGAATCTGTCTTCTGCTTGGCATTTGTGCAATGTCTCTGCCTGCTTTCTTCCTTCCCCCAAACCCCATGTCCGTAGATATCCAAACACATCCTACCAAAAGCGCTTAGTGAGCGTGCAGCAGATTGACTGTGAGCTCTTCTGATGTTGAATTCAGCTGACAATCAGCTCTTAATGCCAGCAGCTATTCCTGTTTTGCATCCTCTTCCTTCAAGCTAATGTTGACAAGGTCACGTTTAGAAACTTCTAACAAATGTTATTTCTCATTAACTGACAGCCTGTTGGGTGGCAACTCCTGTTTTGTATATGCCAGCTGCCATTGTAATCAGCTCTCTTCTGTATCTGAGTAGCTGGTAACACAGGAGTGGTCAATGGCATAAGAGGCAGCAAGTCTCTGCACCTGCTCTTTATCCTTCTTTTAAAAATAGCAATTAGTATTTGGATCTCATTTCCCAGATGACCCTGACTGCTCTCTGCTCTTTGAGGAGGAAGGGATGAGGTAACTGGCTGAAGAGCATCATGAACAAGTTGCAGCTGGTTCACAGAGCCGTGCTGCTAAAGGGAAACTTCTTCCATGTGGAGGAGTCCTGGTGACAGATTCTGTAATTCCACTTTTCCTATACTGTGCTTTCAGCATCCTCCACCAATCCTTGGTTGGCTAAGGTCCATTGAAGTTTGCTAGGGACTCTAACTCAGCTGCAAAGTATCTTAAAGTTGTGCATCCTGCACTGTAAGGAAAATGAACCCTAGTGTATTGGTTTTGGATATTAGGTTAAAGTAAGAGCCCTGCTTTACTGTGACTGGGATGTTGGCTCTTCTCAGCTCATCATCACTGTAATTGTTAACCTAGTGCTGCAGGCATGGATTCAGATGTGCACTCACAGCAATTAACTGAATGAATCAAATATATATATGTGTTTGTGTGTATATATCTAAAATATACATAAACATGGTGATTTAGAATTGTGTTGTGAAGATGAATGCAGAGACTTAGAGTTGAAATCAAATCCATTTTGAATCACTGAGAATCTTTCCACTGCTGTCAGTTGCTTTTGTTTGACTTAGTGATTTGTCTTCACTACTGAAAGTTACACAGAGTACATCTTCCTAGGAACAGTTCAGGGCTGTCAGGTTGTGGTGGATGTTCTGTGAATGATGGTACTGAAATTAGTGTCTGTTAGTGGTGGTCTTTCAGCCTTGCTGAGGGGCAGACAGTGCCGTTAAAGGATGAATGAGGGTGGAATGGCTTTCTGTAGATTGGAAAGAGGATCTCCAGAAGAGCATTCTTGTCCAGTGTGCTTTGGGATTGATACCTGGCATCAACTGCAATGAAATGGCCTTTCATTAACACTAATGGCACTTACCTCTTACTTTTCATGTTAGATAATGAACTTAGTTGCATACTGGAGATCCTGTTCTCCCTTTTTCTGCTGTGACAGCATGAGATTGCAGTGATTTATACTCTTCATATAGGTAGTAATATGATTATTCAGTTAATCTATTATTCATTTCACTCATGATCCATTCTTTTCACATTCTTATTCTGTGAGTCAATTTCTTTCTCTGCTATTTTAATAGAGTAGCATTTTAAATTGTGAGAACACCGCATTAAACATGTATAAGAGTTAATCTAATTTAAAATGCTTTCTTCTAGCAGGATGTGCCTAATAAGCATAAAAACAATAATGTTCAAAATGCTGTGGCATATTAACACGACAGATTGTGAAGGATGCATTTTTCAAGTAAAGCTAAGCACTAATTAATGTATATGTGAAAAAACTTTCTCATCCCTCTCCCTGAAACTGTATGATTGACAGGGCAAAAGATCTTTTGACAGAATAGAGTTGCATACAAACTGCCTTGAAGTTTACAAATACTATTTCATGCTGTCTAGTAAGAGATCTTTAAGATGAAGTCAGTGATATCTTACAGTATTTATGCTGTATGGACACTGAAGTGCTTGTGATTTGGTGCTGGACATAAGTGTGTGACCCACTGGTTGAAAGGTATTTTAGGTTTGCTACCTGTACTGCTTTTCACGCTTGCAGTTCTAGAGACTCTTGACAGAGTTCAATTCTCTGGGCAATGATTATTTTTGGTCATCATTTCATAGTATCATAGTATCATTCAGGGTTGGAAGGGACCACAAGGATCATCCAGTTCCAACCCCCCTGCCATGGGCAGGGACACCCCACACTAGATCAGGCTGGCCAGAGCCTCATCCAGCCTGCTCTTAAACACCCCCAGGGACGGGGCCTTGACCACCTCCCTGGACAACCCATTCCAGGGTTTCACCACTCTCATGGTGAAGAACTTCCTCCTCACATCTAGCCTGAATCTCCCCACCTCCAGCTTCATTCCATTCCCCCTAGTCCTATCACTACCTGAGAGCCTGAGAAGTCCTTCCCCAGCCTTCCTGTAGGCCCCCTTCAGATACTGGAAGGTCACAATTAGGTCACCTTGGAGCCTTCTCTTCTGCAGACTGAACAGCCCCAACTCCTTCTTTGAATTTTTAGTTTAACTGAGGACTTGTTGCAAACAAATCCAGCCTTGTACCTGCTGCTTAGGAACTGAGTCATTTTAATGTGTTTTTACACCAAGTGTTTTAGTTTCATGCTTCCTGTTAGAAAGTTAGGTCAATGCAGTCTTGCAAAACCAGAAAACCTGCCCAGGTGCAAAGAGGACTTTGCTATGAATTGCACAAATATTTAGCCTGACAAAAAGGAAATTATCTATGTTTCTGTTTCATTGAGTGTTTCCACAACCCTTTGAATGGTCAGGTTTTGACTATGCGAGCAGCCCCACTGTGAGGCTACAGAAAGCAGTGGAACTCTGATCCTACAGAGAGTTACTCACAGCCTAGGGTTTGTTATGGCTGTGCTGGCTCCTGTAGGCTGTTTTTCCTTTCTCATCAGAGCAGAGGGGAGGAAGGCAATAGAGCCTGGTCCCATACTATGAGGCTGGGTTGCAGCCAGGACGAGCCCCCCTACTGTGATGATTTGGAAGCCTTCTCAGCTCTGTTATTTCAAACAAAGACAGCGGAAACAGCTTTGTAATACCCAGTGGGAAAACTATAATTAAGCAGGTCCCTACATCTCTGTAGTTCCTGAATCTGCTTTCTAAATCTTCTATTCATTATCATTGTATCAGCTTAATTATAGATTTTCAGCAGAGGCTGACATGCAGCAGGAGGTCTAATTGTGCATCGGGCTTCTGGGTTTGCTCACTCCCAGCAGGTAACTCCAGGCACATATGGTGGAATTAGCCATTTGCTCGCACTGCTGACCTTCTCCTCATGCATGATCTCGGTGTGTCTGTGAGCCACTGCGCTGCTACACCTTCAGAAGGGTGAGTCTGAAGTGATGAAAAAGGGGGCTTGGATAGTCAGATGAGGAGTACCAAGACGGCTTGCTGTAAGCTGTGCCTCAAATGATGTAGAAAAATGACTAATGCTGCAAGTTCCAGAACACAAACTCAAGTAGTATCACAAGTGCCTAAAAACATTATTTTTTTTCTTTTTTTCTGATGACAAGTCAGAAGGATATTTCATAGTTTCATAGTTTCATTCAGGGTTGGAAGGGACCACAAGGATCATCTAGTTCCAACCCCCCTGCCATGGGCAGGGACACCCCACACTAGATCAGGCTGGCCTGATCATGGCCAGCCTGAGCTGGCTCTGAGCATGGTTTGATTTCAGCAGTGTTCTTTGTTAAGCATGTTTAACTTCTCACTAAGGTCAGAGCTTTGCTAAATATTGCTCTGTATTATTTGTATCATGCTAGTTGCTAGGTACTCCAGTTGTAGTCCAGGATGAATTGTGCTGGTGGTGTTTGAACATAAGAGGAAAATGAGAGTGCTTTGTATTTGAGGAATGAATTAAGAGCATACTTAAACCTCACATATCTCTGCTCTGGAACTTGCATGAAGTAATCTTTCATGGTGAGAAAAACTTTCCTGAACATTACAAAACCGGTGCTTGAGAGTGAGTGTGCATGTATGGCATTTGTAAACCAAGGAGGTGCAACTCACCTTTTTAGTTCTTTGTCTCAGAAAAAACTTACAGAAACTGTATTACAGGGGTTCAAGACACCCAAACTTAAGTTCTGGGACTTCAGTGATGGCTTTTGGTGTGCTGGAAAGACAGACTGGTAAATTATAGTTATTCTTGCAGACATACAACAGTAAAGCAATTGCTACTTTCAGAGCCGGGAAAGAATTTTTCTTATGTATTCCCCAAGTATTATTAGGTGCTGCAGATCCTCCTGCTGCCCACCCCACTGTTTCTCTAACTCTGCAATCCCAGTGAACTTAGGAAAGAAAAACATCAAGTACGTGGTTCAGTTTTCCGTGGCTGTGGGTGAATGGCGTAACAGGATCTCAGCCCTTCTGCCACCGGGGCTATGTTTCTGTTTGCAATTACACCTGTGCCTCTGCAGCACTGGAAAACAAGGTGAGTGGCAGACCCCTACGCTGTGCTCTGCTTAGCAACCTGCCCCAAAACTTCCAGCAGTGAAAAACGCTCTGATTTTATTACATTGCTTGGTTGTACAAAACACTGCCCCGAAGGTGACACCCTTGAGACAATTAAAAGAGCTGGCTTTGATCTGTAAAGCTTTTCCTGCTTAGGATCCTGGATGCTTCAGTGCTGACATATCTCAAGTTGACAATCGGCGTCAGTGACTGTTTGGGAAGCTTAGGCCCTGGGCACACAAAGATGCAGCACTTCTTCTTTTTTAATATATTTTTTTCCTGTCTACCCTTCCTCACATCCATCCATCTTAACAGAGATGCTATTTCTAGCCCTCACTGTTTCGTTTCTGCTTTCAGCAAATAACACCAAGGTCTGTGACAATTTCGGGAGGCTTTATAGAAACAGGTTATTGATGGCTGCTACTTCTTCTGTGGGCATTTGGAAAAATCCTTGAAATGATGTTTGGTGAAACAAATTATTACTATGGTAACAGCTGCTGAAATGTTGCAGGAAAGTTTGTCTCCGCTTTTTCTTTTACTGTTGTGTGGGGTTTTTTTGGGGGGTGTGTGTGCTGACATGAAATCTTGTGGCCTTATTACTGAAATGATGGCATGAACATGTCAGTAATGTTTATTATTCAGCCTAAACAAAAGGAGAGAAAAGGGCAAGCATGTAAGAAATCTTCATATTCAGGAACCAAGCACAGCACTGGAAATAAACACCAACCTACTGGAACAAATCAAGAGGGGTTCAAGAGATTGGGATTGGACGTGGCACTTGGTGCCATGGTTTGAGGTGTTGGGTGACAGGTTGGACTTGATGATCTTTGAGGTCCTTTCCAACCTTATTGATTCTATGATTCTATGAAATGAAGGAATTATGAAGAGGAAGCTCTACACATCAACTGAAGGAGTCTTACTTTATATTCTAGTGATTTATTTTAAAGTTAAAAATAGTATTTCTTACTGAATATATCTCACAGTTCTACAACTAGGATGGCAAACTGCAGTCTGCTCCCTGGAGTGGTGTTCTGAAATTGGGGAGAAGCGATGCACAACATCATATCATGTATCCTGTGAGGCTCAGTGGCCTGACCCTGACATCCAAAAAGCTATTGAACTGTTTTATCATTCACCTCTTTGTGAAATTCTAACCAGTCTTACTGTACATGCAAGCACCAAACAGGTAGAAGGCTTGATCTCAAGGAATGAATTCTTCTCTGTCCTTTTCAAAGCCCCACCTTTAGTGTGCTTTTGAAAGCTAAGCCTTTGGTGATTGTTATGGCTTTGTTCTAAGCCACAAGCACTTAGAAATATTTGATTTGAAATGACACCTAGGAAACTTTGGCATACTACTGTCAGTTTTATTCCACTATTTGGGGTCTTAGTCCTTCTGCAGCAGCGCGGTATCTCAGGTGATTTTATGTTGTGTAGCAATGGCTGATTGGGGCTGTCTGGATACTGCTAATTTGAGAAATGGATTGAGGAGTTTGGTGCATGGAAAATGAAAAGCTACAAGTGGATCAGACAGTGGGAGAGAAAGTGGGTTTGCATTTGCAAACACCCACTCAGCTCAGCCCTGAAGCACTGGCATCAGAAATGGTTTTTGACAAATCTTCATTTCTATCCTGTATAAATCAGTGGCAATTAGGTATGAAGTGAGTGGTATTATCCATGGAAATAGAGATGAGATCATATTTATGTTTCTGTGCAACCAGTCTTAGCAGGGAGTAGATCCTGAGTAAAACTAAAAGGCATGGGTTTGAATGCATTTTTCTCTTTCCCTCTTTCCCTCTTTCCCTCTTTCCCTCTTTCCCTCTTTCCCTCTTTCCCTCTTTCCCTCTTTCCCTCTTTCCCTCTTTCCCTCTTTCCCTCTTTCCCTCTTTCCCTCTTTCCCTCTTTCCCTCTTTCCCTCTTTCCCTCTTTCCCTCTTTCCCTCTTTCCCTCTTTCCCTCTTTCCCTCTTTCCCTCTTTCCCTCTTTCCCTCTTTCCCTCTTTCCCTCTTTCCCTCTTTCCCTCTTTCCCTCTTTCCCTCTTTCCCTCTTTCCCTCTTTCCCTCTTTCCCTCTTTCCCTCTTTCCCTCTTTCCCTCTTTCCCTCTTTCCCTCTTTCCCTCTTTCCCTCTTTCCCTCTTTCCCTCTTTCCCTCTTTCCCTCTTTCCCTCTTTCCCTCTTTCCCTCTTTCCCTCTTTCCCTCTTTCCCTCTTTCCCTCTTTCCCTCTTTCCCTCTTTCCCTCTTTCCCTCTTTCCCTCACTATTCTTCTCAACACTTCTGCTTCTTTAAATCCAAAATAAAATATCGCATGGAGTGCTTTCATAAATAATTTACTTTCTGCCTGACACCAGTCAGGGAGGCATAAAGCTTCTTGTGTGCACATGCTGCTTCTAGAGCTGAGCAGTAACTAGATCTGAATTTAAAACAAAAAATCTGAAGACTTTTATTTTTCTGCCAGGGTGGAAGAGATTCAGAGACTCTGAAAGAGTCAATTCAGGTCCCACCACATCAAACACTCAGTGGTATTTGAAAAGGCACCCTTCATTCATCCTGACCCTCCCAGAGGGAAGAGGGATGACGTGGGGAGGACTGCCCTTGTGGTTGAGGGACTGGGTGGGACTCATGGGATTTTGGCTGAAGTCTCTGCCCTGCTCTAGATGACATTGGCCATGTACAATGCAGTCCTGTGCTGAAGTTTCCAGGCAACCTCCAAACAAGCTGGGAAGCAGAATGGTTGCATTGATATGTTCTGTCCAGGCAAAGATACCTGCTGCCCATTGGGGTTAGCTAACACAACAGGTGTGTCTTGTTTTCCCAAATAGCCTTGCAAAATTACTGAACTTCCACCCTTCCCAGGGAGAGTAATTGATGAGTAAGCTGTGGAGTTTGAAGCTGCTCTTCCAAATGTCCTGCATGACCTTGGGCAAATCACTTAGGCAGAAGTTTAGTGAAGTATTAAAGCATTTCAGTCCAATTGAGGGCTTATCTCTGGTTCATTTCAGTGGGATTTAGGCTTCCACTTTCTACTTAAGTATCTAAATCTCCTTGTGATCCATACAATTCTTAAAGTTTCTCTTTGATAAAGGAGATCATATAATGTCTTAGCTTGCAGGGACATTTTTGAGAAGAAATTAAATATTGTGGGGGGGGAAAAAGTTGCACAAAGATCATTCTGTAATGTACAGCAAACTTCTGGAAAACATTTCTTTCACTTTAAACAAAAACACACACAAAAACCCCAAACCAACCAACCAATAACCCCCCCACCCCCAAAAAAACAAACAACAACCCAACAAACAAGAAACTTGCCTGTGGCATGGCCTCTGTAACATGCTTAGCAAGCAGCATCAAAAAGGCCACAAAGATAATGAGACAAGGCTGCTTCTTGTAGCTAAAGATTTCTTCCAAATGCCTCTTCAGAATGAAGAGCACTGAGATGACAGGTGAAGGGAAGACTTGCTCCGTCACCAAGGCCTGGCAAATCCCAAGAACAAGCAGTGCAGACTGGCACCTGGGGCAACATTTGCTGCCCTACTCCAGGGATGTGCCAGCCCAAAGTACCAAACCTTGAACCTCTCCTGCTTAGCTCTGGCACAGAATTTGGTTTAAAAGGTCCAAGCTGAAGTGAAATTAGCT
The DNA here is from genome assembly GCF_026170545.1 of Melanerpes formicivorus. Taxonomy (NCBI): domain Eukaryota; kingdom Metazoa; phylum Chordata; class Aves; order Piciformes; family Picidae; genus Melanerpes; species Melanerpes formicivorus. Next base: position 7,175,658 of record NW_027142366.1, on the reverse strand, counting down.
TCAAAAATCTGCCAGAGCTTTTGGTAGCTATGCTCTACCCCCTGCCACCACTGGGTCTTCAGTTGGGGCTGAGGTGGGAGACTTTTCTGACTCTGATTAGACCCAGAAAATATTGCTGGAAGAGAGTGGGGGGCTGTGGTTTGGGCTTGTATTGTTTCCAGATGACTTAGTGAGCAGGGTTGAGCTGAGCCTGCCTGTGTCCAGGGGAAAAAAAAAATGTCCATGGGAAATGATTTTTTTGCTTGGCACCATTTCCAGTGGGAATCAGTGAGGATTTCAAAGATCTTCCCCCTGATGTGCTAAAGCTTAGCTTAAAAACCCCACAGAGATGAAAGGGCAGCCGCCTCTAGCGCTGGATGAGATGTGACAGGGTGAAACGGCTGCTATTGCAATGCACTGTAATCAGTTCTTAAAAGGGGTGTCACAAGCACTAAAAAGCCAAATGAACAGAACTGGCTGTGTGCAGAGTGACTTCAGCAATGCCTGTGCTGCTTGTACGCATGGTGCATTGAGTTCTGCTCCTTTTCACAGCTATGTCATTCCCTGGGGCTTTGAGGGGACCTCTGAGAAGTCTGGGAAGATAGAGAAAACGGGAGAATTGTCACATGGAGTTAGTTTGCTCTGCATGCTGGCCACCTCCCTAGCTCACAGCTTGATTTTTCTTTCTTTGTCTTTGAAATGCAAACTGTAGAAATGCTAATACAATAAGAGAAGAGGGGGAGTTAGGTGATTGTACTCTACTGAGAAGCTGTTAGGTTATTTCCTAGTCTTGCAGCAGTCTTTTCCAGTCTGCTGTAACTATAGCTGAAGCTGTAATGCAGAGATATGGGATTTTCCATCATGCTGCATGAATTTGGCAGGGCTGTCAGGCTCTGTAATTATGCAAACTTTTAAAAGTGCAATCTCTTCGTGGAGCTCAGGGTTTGTCTTCTCTCATGTGTATTGTGGCAAACATGTAGGTGTGAGTGTTTTTATCAATGAATCCATGGTTTCCTTCTCCCTTTTCTTATGCTGAGTTTCATCTATCTTCCAGAAATAAGTAAGGAAGACTGGGGAATGATGCCCCCCTCCCTCTAGCAGTGGAATACAGGTCAAAGGGAAGAAGGCATTGAAGGAGAAAATGCACCAGTGAAGAGTGAGGCAGGATGGAAGTGCTTCCACCTCTTCTACCTTCCCTACATAAACTCTGCATTTATTTCCAAACCAAAGAATGAGAGAAGTAACAGTAGTGAGAGGCGCATGAAGGATGTGGTAATAGTTATAAGCAGAGGTCTGCTTTCCTTCTCTCCTTCTTCAGTCTGGAATATGCCCTGCGGTCTTGATAACACACTGAGAGATGTGCACTTCTGTCTGGCAGATGATCAATGGCACACAGTGACTAAGAATGGTGCTACCTACATCTGCTTCCTAAGCGAGGTAAGCAACCAAGCTACCTCTGTGTGCAGTGGAGATGGAGGAGTTATTGTGGCAATAACCTTGTCGAGTCACTGTTTTTTATGGTACAATTATTTGTGTTCAGATCTGATGTCTAAAAAATGTGCAACACTGAAAGACTGCACATGGCAGAATGTCCCTGCTGAATAAAATCTATAGCTATTCCCCTTAAGCTCTAGTTAATAAGGTTCTAAAAATGATGGGTGAACTCTTCAGGGGCTGGCGTCTGACTGCAGTTCAAAATAGCCTAAAGTTCAGACACTTTTCTAAAGCTTCTCTTCTCCATTTGAATGTCATGAGTCTTCAAACTTGGGCTGAAATCCCTGTGAGGACACACTGTTCAGCAGTATTTCAAATTCTCAAGTTCCCACTGGATAAGTGATCTGCAAAAATACACAAAAGTCATGCCACTTCAAGCTTGATAACAGAAGGTGGTGGTGTACTGGAAACTGGATGAGATTTAGGGTGGGAGAGCATCTTTGTGACTGGCTTCACATAATAGAAAAATCTGTTTAATGAATGGAGTGTGGAAAGCCTCAAGATGGCAAACAGGGGAGGGCTTTGCAACCTGTCCCTATTTACTCAATGTTCATTTTGCTTATGAAATATCCTGTCCAGTGTAAGACAGGTTAACTTTGCCCAGCCTACTGTCATCACCTTAATGCAAAGGCAAATCACACTCCCATGTTTGAACTGCTGGAGTTCCTGTTGTGCCTCAAATAGCACAGGCAGATCCTTTTACACACACAGCCCCAGGGCTCTATGGACTTTCACAGTCCTTTTGCACAGTCTGAGAAGTAGGCAGGCCCCTCTTCTGAGACAGGTATCTGCAGCCAGCTCCCATTAGCACCACTCAGATGTGGTGCACGTATCCCTGCATGATGTGACCTGGACACATACAGATCTAGACTGTAGCTTTCCATAAGGCAGAACCTTTAGGAGCTATGGTAGGTTTCCATAACAAATACAGTTTCAGAGCAAAACTTCTCTTAAGATAAATGCTCTTCATTTGTGTGTGTGAGAGAGAGAGAGAGAGAGAGCAAGCTACACAGATCCTAGCAACTCTAGATTTCTAGGTTGCATTCCTCAGCACAAGAGATGGCAGCCTGTCACAGACAGTCTTGCAGAATATATATACTTTAGCAAATTGGACATTAAACATGGTAGCTGAAACCAGCCTCCAGTCTTTTGAGTCTTCTGACATTAGCATGCATTCTAAAAATCTAATTTTGTATGAACCACACAAGACTATTCAGAAATTTTGTGACTACAGCGATGCATCAAATCTGTGACTGTTGCCTGTTTCGGGCTTTGAAGGAAAGTGCACATGCAGGATAGAGGAGGAAGTGTGTGGAAATCTCTGACTTTGGTTTAAATGATGACTAATTAGTGTCTACACGAAAGTTTCCTGTGCAATGAGGTAGGTTTAGAATGGAAGTGCTTTATTTAGCTGCCTTATCCATCTGCAATGTCTGGATCCATTGTGTCCCACCTACAGGTTTCTGAAGCAGTAGCTCAGCTGAATTACCCAGGGACAAGAGACAGAGGGCCCTAAGGTAACTGCTTTTAACAGAGACTTTGCACAGTGTAGAGAAAGCTGGAAATTCATGCTCTTATTTAGAGGTCTGCATCATTTACAGCATTGCAGAAAAAACCTTTGTGTTTTTTGGAATGTGAGAACTGAGACTGGGATGCAGTGTGTATGGAGTAGTTAGAGGCAGAACCAGTATCACTCAACACATACTTTATAAATGCTCAGATGTGTATATGTGTTTACTGGAAGTCTGCAGGGCTTTGTGATCTAAGTGCTACTTCTCCTGAGTTACTGGCAGACCTGCAGGGCTTCCAAATGCCTGAAAAGATACAGCTAGCAGGCTATTCTGGCAACATTTTTTAATAGCTGAGTTGTAATAGAAGTCCCACCAAGGATAAAGGACTGCAAAAGTGCACTGAAGATAAGCAAAATTCTGGCAGTGATGCAGTCCTCCGTTGTTCACCTCATAAAAAACATCTTGATAAGTTGGAACCTAGAAAGAAAACTTTCAAAAGTACAGATAGGATTGTTCTTAGCATTATCCATTCTGCTTCACTGGCTTTCAGTAGCACCTGTGGCCTTGCTTCCTCTCTGAGCTTCTGAAAACGTGCAGGCACTATTGGCACAGTTTGCAAGAAAAGCTACAAATGCTACCCTATGTGCATTTTCCTCTGAAGCCACTTAAAGACACTCATTTGTTTTCTTATCAGATTGTGTTTGGCAGTCAGCTTTTAGGCTGTGACAATGAACTTAGCATTAAATACTCTGAGGTATTAGAGAGAGGAGAATAATGTAAACTGCAGTTAGTGCTCTAGCCTTCAAAATGTTTAGTATGTTTGCAGGCAAACTGACTCTAAGGTGGTATAATATGAAGACCCTTATTTTCCTTCCCACTTTGTGGTGTCTCTGACTCCTTCAGAGCACAAAGCTCATCCTCCTTGAATCCACAGAGGGGAACCAAAGAGTAGTTTCAATGAAGCTTACTGGATCTTGATGCACTTTTGAAGGCTTTTTGATTGCCATTTTATTTCCTCTTGGAGACAACGTGATTCCCTCTGCGCCACAATAAAACCACCTAACAATCTTTCTTCCCTTTCAGGAGAAAGGGAGCAAATTAAAAAAATATATAGCCACATATATCTCCAGCATTTCTAGTCTAAAAAATATCTATCACATTTAAAATGTCATGGCTATGGCTTTGCAGGCTCTCCCACGGCTGAACAATGCAATGTCATAGCCCAAACCTTCATGACTTGTGAGATTCAGTGCTGGGTTTCTGAGATATACATTGCAGCTGAAAAGTTACAGTGCTGCATATCATTAGAAAAAGAAAATCTTTATCCTCAGGTATTGAGTCCTGACGAGTAGCTATGTCAAATCTGCATTAGAAATACTTTAAAATGTGGCCCTCACCAGCAAATAAAAGGCATATTAGATTATTTTTTGAATGTTTTTCTGGCTCCATGTGAGTAATTCAACAGATGGTACCAAAGCACGTGGTTATAATGCTAAAGGAATATAAAAACATGGTCTTGCTTAGAATGAGAAAGTGAATCCTCAAAATTCTCTGTTTCACAGAAGCACAGCATGTGCAGCATAGAGAAAGAACTGGCTAGAAATCCATAATGGCATAGCCCACCTTAAAACCCCAAGTAAAATCTCCTGCAAGTGGTAGTGCTGACCCACATGCATGGTGACAGAGCATTGGCATTCCATGGGTCTGTATGTTTGTGGAAGAACAGATGTGAGCATGTAGGGGACAGGCCGCGTTCGCCGAGTATGAGAGCTAGGGAAGCAGTTCCAGCTGCTGTGAAATCCTCAGAACTCTGAGGCATAAATTAGGTGGAAACTTTCCAGATTCATATTTTAAAATGACATACACAAGAGTTTTGGAAGCAAATAAGATCCATCTGTTTTAAAAATTGTACAGCACTAAGAACATGCACCAGTATACAGCAAAAATTGGGATGCTGTATAAGAAACAGCAACTTCTGGGGTGACAGGAAGGTTATTGGTTTTTTAAAGCCTTTTGTGGGTCTCCTCTTAAAGCAGTTGGTTAAATACACTTACTGCCTGATCTACTGTTTTCAGCACTGATCATGAACTATTTTCAAGTTTGATTTTTCTGATAGAAGGTATAAATAGACACAAGATAAGTTCAGAATGACTAGGAGGAACACTGGGTTTCCCCATGGGGACTCTCGGCAGCAAAGCAGGCTCCAGGTTCTGTTGTTCAAGGTTTTCAGGACCTGATGGGACAGATCTCTGAATGGCACTAATTACTGAGTAAATACAGAAATCATAGAATCAATAAGGTTGGAAATGACCTCAAGGATCATCACATCCAACCTTTCACACAAGACCTCATGACTAATAAACCATGGCACCGAGTGCCACGTCCTGTGTATATATGTCTGGGTGTTTATACACACACAGGTGTGTATGTGAAAAAAGAGAAACAACAAACCACAGGGAGCCCCAGTGCGAACATCACCGAAAGCCAAACAGCACTTAGGAGGTGGGATGGAGCTGCAGAGTTTTCCAGTGGTACAATAATGAAAAGTAGATGTGCCTTGGAGTCCTGGCTGGCCTTGGTGGTGACACCCCTGAGAGCTCAATATAGTCCTCAAAGATGATACACCCAGAGAGACATCGTTGCCTACTAAAGTGCTCGTTGTTTTGGAACTGGGGACCATCTTTAATGATCAAAAATCTGCTTTTGATTAATTAGTTTTGAAATGAATAAATTTCTAAGTACTTTTTTTTTCCTTTTATTTTCTTTTCTTGGGGGACATGTCTCAAAAGCCTTTTGATCTTTGGTGGCAGGTACTTCATAAAAGGCAGGTGTGCTTTTACAAAAAGCACCATGGGATTCTTGTTGTAAAGGGTCACATGTGTAAAGCCCTAACCAGAAAACATTCAGAACATGTTCACACTCAAGAGTTGTTCTTGTGCTCATGTTTCAGCTTTAAAAGGTAAAATCAGGCTGCTGGTTGGGGAGAGTGTGTGTGTGGGGAAGGTACTATCTACTGCAAAGGTCAGAAAATATTTATGTGGCATCTTAAACTAACAGAGTACAGGCAGCACAAATCTTTACAAATAGGCATCCTGCTGGTACCAATTGAAATGTAGGAGGCAGTTTAGTGTCTCTCAATTGTGAGTGTCATTTGATCCCCAGGGAAGCATTTAATGGATGGTATTTCCCTACTGAGAGTCCTGTCTTCTCTTTCTGTACTTCATTAGTAATAGTTGAGGGTCCTCCTGTTCCTAAAAATTGTATGCACTGCTTACCTGATTTTTCTCATACTGTACTATGGAAAAAAAGGGTGTCATTCCTAAAGAACTAAATAGAATAGTCTACCTCTAATTCCATGGTATCCTGTCTGCAAACAGATTTTCCTCACTACTTATTACAGAGCTGAAGGGAAGGAAACAAAAACGAACAGAGAAAAGAGAAAAAAAATCCTAATAAAATAATGGCTCTTTGCAAATCCATTTGACTCCAAAAGTTCCTCCCTCCCCATCTAGGCTGTGTGGCCCACATCAGTCTTAAGGATACTTCAGAATGCAACTCCTATCTGTGGTGAGATATCTATGGGAAACGGGTGCCTCACTCCTGTGGAGGTGGACTTGTGATAGAAACACTCATCTTACTGGGTATGAATAATTTTATCCATAAGTGATACCTTGCAGTTGTTTGACAAGGTAGAGCATTACTGTCCTACTCCTGGTAGAGGGAGGGAAAAAAAAAGTCACTAGTAAGAAATCAAAATACCACACATAGAGCTACCTGGAATAATTTCAGATTCAAAACTCAAGCTGTTAACAAAAATCCAGATCTTTCCCTGATGGCTTGTGGGCACTAGATTGCGTCATCTCTCTCCCACAGAATCAGGGTCTGCCATTCATTTACTGATACTCTCCTGGCTGACTGCTCCCCTATTTTCTCGCAATGCTTTAACTCGAATTTACTTTCTTATAACCTTGATCAATATCCCAGTATAAACATTATTTAGTAACAGAAATGCCTTACTTTAATGGTCTAATTAAAGACAATAAAACACTTCAACATGCAGATATGAAGCCGCTCAGGAACTGCTTTGTGTAGTTGGGGTTCAGTTCAGAAACGCAGATCTATCTGCCTTTATGCTCTGCACAGGACATTTGCCTGGGGTGGCAGACAACATGCTGTGCTGCCTGTCATCAACCAGTCCTGTTTGTCTTTTGTGATTCATGAACATGCTTTGAATTTGTTGCAAGCAAATTCATTGTATGTGGGGAAAAAAAAATCCAACAGTGGGCTAAGGAATGATTTTTTTTTTGCTTCAGATAGCAGCTCTCCAGATGCATGTGCTTGCTGTAGGCCTTCTGATATTGTCCTGAGAACTGGGCTCTTACTGAAGCCAGGCTGCTTAGCTTTCTTTCAGACCCTTTCCACCAGCCAGAGGAGCTGCACCCAGTCTGCTCCTGTGTTTGCACTTAAGCACATGGGTGAGTGCTTTGCTGGAGCAGAATCAAAGTGGCCAGTTTCAATACTGGCTTGTTTTTGTCAAATTGAGCATGTTGAGTTTTGTTACATAGCTTGAGGTGGTGAGAGAAATCCATTAAGCTTGAAGTTAATTAGTATGGGATGACTGTAATTTATCAAGATTGCCTGAGTGAGAGTAAGGGCATTGCTATTTAATTAGCAAGTGCATTTGGATTTTTTTAGATGATTTCCTCCTTTTTGATTTAATTCATGATATTATAAATACCTTGCATCTAATGAAAGAAGAACAGATTAGGGACAGGAAACTGAAAAGACATTAAAAACCCATGGCATAACAGTTTGGGGTTTTTTGCTGTTAAGTACTTGTTGTTGATCAAAAAGGAGTTTTTATTGCTGTGGTCTATTCTCATTTTGTACCTAAATTGTAGCTGGAAAGATACTTTAAATGACAGAGTTCTAATTTGTATTACCAGGAAGGATGGAGTTTATAGATCTATTAATCCAGAATGTGCCTGTTCTGTGCTTTTTCTGCTTCCCTGTTTCTGAGACCTATCACTGAAGCAATGGGCACCTCCAGGTGATTTCAAGAAACACTTAGGCCTGGCTGTGTTTTATCCTGTGGGCTGCTGCTGCTTCATTTTCCTTAATTGAAGTCAAGGCACTGCAGATTGAAACTTCAGTGACTTTCCTTTAAGAAAAACGACACTGCTTTCATTCACTGGAATGGGCCTTGTCCTACAGGTTTCAGGTCACACAGCATGTCTCCAAGTGACACAAGGGACTGTAGATCAGGGTGTTGTCACATCAAGTGCATCGAATAACATACAGAAAGTTCTCTCTCAGGAGCATTACTTTCTGCACAACTTAGTCTGTCCATCCATCACCTTACAGGAAGGGATGCAGGGCTTGCCCCGTGTGTAGTGATTGACACTGAGTCATTTCTCATAGCTGCTTGGGGTGGCATCCTGAACCAACGTATTTGTATTGTGGATTATGTGCACCTTTAATCAGATGTGATGTGTATTTAGCTTACGTGCCACAGTGAGGCGTGCATGAAAACATTCCTTGGAAGTGACAGAGCCTCATGCCTCCTGCGGTGGGTACGTGAATGGTGTGGGAAGATTCTTGTGCAGTGGGAGACACCTGCTGTGCAGTCTGCAAATCGCAACTCAGCGCTGGCTGTGCTCCTTGTTTTAGCTACAGCCGGTAGGTGTTGGTTTAAAAGACAACCTGAATGTAGGGCTTACCTTGTTCTATGGACTATAAAAAGAAGCAAGATGATGTAGATGGTCTGCATGGTTCCTTAACCTTTTTAATCTTGAATTTTATGCAGGCATCTACAGCTGCCTCTGCATGAGCAAGCCCCATATCTCTCTAGACTCCCTTTTGCCTCGTGTGTGGTGATAATATCAGTTCACTGCCTCGCAGGACTGCTGTGAATAAATGCACTGGAAATCTATTTGGCTGGGGCAGCCTTTCACTAGTGCTGTAGTACAATTTGCCCTTGTGGTTGTGTTGGTTGTGTGACTATGACATTTCGTACAAAACCCACTGTATGCTGCAACTTCTCCCCTTAAGCACACTGTTGTAGCAATTATATATGCTGGAGATGATCTTACCCAGCTCTCAAAGAAGTTTCTGGAACTCCTGCACTCTCCATGTTGGTGACTGCAGTTTAAAAATCCACATTTGTAGTGCTTGGTGTGCTGTCAAAGCTGAGATCTGCAGGATTTAAACAATTTTGTGACAGCTGCAGGATAGCGCTTCAGTTTCCACGGAAACTGGCACTGTCTCTCCAAAATCAAGGTGAAGCATTGTCTGATTATCTAATAACAATGCAGAGCATTTATATATGAAGTTCTTCACCTTCCTCTTGCTGAAACAATTTCCATTCTTATAGCATCCAGCTAACACAACAGAGGTCTTGCAAATTCAAACTGTTGTCACAGCTTGGGTTGTGTAATCTACCATTCAGAGATGAAAGACAGAATTTAGCTGTGACCCATGCATCCTCCGTGCCTTATGCTCTGCCATTAAGGGCTAATTTGTCCCTCTATCTACTGCACAAACTGGTACCATTGTTTATGTGATGAATTCCAGAATAACCTGAGGTTGTTGGCTTTTTTTTGCTTTACTGTGTGTTTTTGTACCATGCCTTTCCAGAACACTGTTTTCCTCAAATGCACTTCCTTGTAAATAATTCTCCTTGCATAAACTTCTTATCTGCTCACACTCTTGCTTATCACTTGAATTTAATTGCTCTTTGGCTTTGTACTCACTGGACTCTTGTTTTGAATCACTGAGTTTCATCATTTTGCTGAACATTCCTTTTTCCAGGTCATTGGTTTCTAAGGTTAACAAAATGAATCCTCCTGCTGATCCTCGCTACGTCCCACTAATCTCCTTGCTATACCCTGAACCACTCAATTACCTTTTGTCTTCAATTTCACAGGCATTTATTGAACCCACTTATCAGTCTCTTGTGCAGGAAGCAGTTTCATATTGGATTCAGGAACACGTTCATGTGAGTATTTCTCATACTTATACCTCAATTTGTTAAGGTTGTTTAAATTTCCCTGGTTAATTTGCTTCTTGACATGCCCTTTTAAGTGTTCTTTCTCCACTGCTTACTTTTTGCAAGAGACGTCTTTCGTTTTAATCTTTTTTCTTCTCTGTGTGGTCTTAAATAATATCTTCCACTATTTGATAGTGTTGACTTTCCACTTTGCAGAACTTTATCTTTTAGAATAGAATAAACCAGGTTGGAAGAGACCTTCAAGATAATCGTGTCCAACCTATCATCCAACACCACCCAACCAACTAAACCATGCAATCAAGCACCCTATCAAGTCTCCTCCTGAACACCTCCAGTGACTGGTGACTCCACCACCTCCTCGGGCAGTCCATTCCAGTGGGCAATCACTCTCTCTGTGTAAAACTGCCTCCTAACCTCCAGCCTAAACCTCCCCTGGTGCAGCCTGAGACTGTGTCCTCTTGTTCTGGTGCTGGTTGCCTGGGAGAACAGACCAACCTCTGCCTGTCTACAACTTCCCTTCAGGTAGTTGTAGACAGCAATAAGGCCACCCCTGAGTCTCCTGTTCTCCAGGTTAAGCAACCCCAGCTCCCTCAGCCTCTCCTCGTAGGCCTTGTGTTGCAAGGCCCTCACCAACTTTGTTGCCCTTCTCTTCCAAATAGTTTGACTCCTTTGGCACCCTTCATTCATTTTAGCAAGAAAGTAAGAGCTGATATTGTTCTGAAGGACATTTGCTCTGTTTTCCTCAACAGGAAACTGGGGATTTTCTTAGGCCTGCCTTTCATATCACTAACTTCATGTCTTTGGTTTTCTTGACTGTGGGTTGATATCCTGATACCCAGGTTTGGCCTGATTATTTGTATCTCAGCTGGGATGTACTGGGGATGTACTGTCAGCGTAGAGGCACAAAACCAAAGTGATCTTTGTGGCCTAACACCCCATGATATCCCTTGTATCAGCTGGCTACTAATAGAAAATGAAGCAGAGCATACATCTTACCCTTTTGATAGGACCTTCCTCCCACTCAAACGACCTATTTCAGGTACTTAAAACTGAGTCAGCTCTCTTACAGTTACTGTCTTTGCTAGGAGTGTGATATGGACATGAAAGGGCTTTTCACACATTTGTTAGTGGCCAAGGGGGTGCTATTAGGTTTATGATAGTAGCTGGGTCCCATGCCTGTCACAAACGTAACAAAAAAGAAGCCCTAACTAACTTTCTGGCTGCAGAGAGCAAGTGTGCAGTCTGTCATTCTGACCTGCATTTTTCACATCAGGAATCTGTTATTATGAGTGCCCAAGGACCATGCAGCCACTTACAGAACACTCTGATATCCCAGAACAAGTCATGCACCTTTGGCAGTGGCTCAGGAATAAGCAATAAAACTGAAGCTCTTGAGAACAACAGCTCTTTGCCAAGGGGAGGGACATTTTTAATGCTGAGTGACTATGACTGAAGATAAGAGTTTGACACTAAAGCACTGAGAATACAAAGGACACCACTCCTAATCAACAAGCTTGCTTATAAATACAATCCCTGTTTAGGAAAAAAAAAAACCCAAGCCCAAAGTAGTTCTGCCTTGGAAAGTACTTCTTGACAAAAACCTTTGGGTTTACTGGATCATTTGTTATCCTAGATGATCCTATCCTGTTTTGAATGTATCAAGTTAAATTACAAAGCCCTTTCAAGGTCATGTAATTTCATTCAGGGAGGAACTGAAGCTCTAGGCTCATCTGGGGGAATGTAAAAGTTCAATGTGTGAGATGAGCCCCCTGAAAACATCATGGTAAATGCCCTCATGTTCAGACATTTATCTCCCTGTCACTGCATTGAAGAAATGATGTCATAATTGAAAAACCTTATGCCCATGATCCCCAGAGAGTTTAAATCAGAGGTGGGGAAGGTGTGTCATGTTTAAAAAAATAAATGGCCACAAAGGCATGTTTGTTTGAAAGCCTCCAAGGTACTCTGAAATGCTTCATAGCTGGGTGCAAATCCTGTCTGAGCAGGAAGCTGTTAGTGGAAGATAGTCTGAAACAGGCATAATATTTATACAGCTTTGAACGCTATGAATTTGAATTGAATATGTTTATCTAAGCAGATTTGAGCTGTTGGTTGTTGCATTTTTTAGAAGAGCTTTGGTGACTAGCTAGGTAATAAGTAACATGAGAACGAAAAGGAGAAAAGAAATAAGACAAGAGGAAAAAAGAAGCTTACACAGATTAGAGTGGTCCACTACTTCACCAGGTATAGAAGATGTGGAATCTTTACAGCACATGTTGTGATTCCACCAAACTACTGCTAGCAGGTAGCTCTTCATGAGCAGGTTACCAGCACACAAGTGCATTAACTTAAAGGGGTCTTTTAAGACAGGAGAAAGACAACATAATTAGACAGTTTGGTTCATTGGAAGTACCTAGGCTGTTCTCAACCTGGACAAGTCAGTTCCTTTTTTTTTTGAGAATAAACACACATCCAACAGTATTTTGGGTGACTTCCATTTCCAGTAATATTGTTGTAACATAGGAAAAGGAGGTACATTTGTCTTAAGCCATTTTCTTCTTCGAAACAGACAGCAGAAGGAATAGAGAAATTACAGGAGGTAGTGAGTTTAGCAAACCCGCACATAAAACAGGCTTTCATAAGAATAAAATGCTGCATTTACAGCTGTAAGTGTATCCACCCATATACAGTTAAAATTACAAAGCTACTTTTACTGTTTTTCAGGCCTTGCCATTTTTTAGTTCAGAGAATGCTCAAGTGCTAGACTTAAAGTGGTTAACCTCATTGCATTATAAACCCAAACCGTTCATGCAGCACTGGGCTTTTGCCTCATCCTAAGTGAGAAAGTTAAACTTGGCAGTTAGTGCAACCAAAGTGTAGTTGTGCTCTTCACACTGTGTATGTTTTGAGTGGCTTGTAAAAAGAATATAGAAGTTCATGGCTCTCCCTGGCAGCTTCTTGAGATGAGTGAAGAAAACATGATCTGCAACATATCTGGCCACAGCCTGACCCCAAATGAGAAGACAAGTCTTTGTCAGACAGTGGAGAAAAGTCAAAGTCAGCTACCTGGAAAAGAAACATCAAAGAGAGAATTTTTAGTTTGGGATCCTACTAGCTCAAGTGAATTCAGCAAGAATACTTTGGGCCAGAAATGGCACTTGGTCCTTGACTGGTGTCAGTCAGTTACCAACTTGAAACAGACTTTTGATTTATACTTGCTGCACACATGGTTCATAGGCAGTCTCTCCAGAGCTGTATTATTCATACTGTAGCATGATGTAAAATGTATTAGGCACTTTCCAAAGGGTCACAAAAGCTGCTTTTGATTTAGGAGATCATGCTTATTACAAATACAGTAAGTGAGAGTAGCAGGTGAAAGCTACACTAGAGATGGATGGGAGCTGGAGAGATAAAGGTCACATATGAGGGTCAGTGCAGCTTTAGGTAACATGCCCACCTTTTGTTACTACCCTGTAACCTCTCTCACTATCTATCCCCCTGCTTGCTTTCATGTAACCACTCTGAAGTAGAACTCCTGGAAGGGATGATACCTCAATGTAAGCACCTGCTTGGAGATATTAACAAACTGCCCATGATAGCTGTGGTGACTGGAGTTACAGTTCTCTGCAGCAAGGCAGAAGTATGCCTGTTGCTTAAAGTGCTTGGCTACAGGGTTCAGATTTTTCCATGGAGCATACCAGGGAAAAGCTCTCTCTCTTTGTTTGGCTGGGAATTAAAGAAAGGATGTGGCTGAAAAGTATCTAATTGCTACTACAGCTCAAAGTAAGAGTAACTGAATACCTCCACAAGATCTTTTTGTGGTGTGTTACTTCGAAAGGTTGCGTAGAGCACCAGTCCTAGCATCCCTGAAGCCAGAGCGATGCAGAGCAGGACAAAGAAAGTTGGGTGGATTCCTAGAAAAGAGCACAAGGCCACATTCCTGGGGTGATACAATACACTGAGAAGAGGTAACAGTGAGAAGGAAGTGATGTTTTAGGAGAAATTTTGGTATTTTTAGGACAAAGGATGTGTAACAGGGAATAGATTTTTAGCCCAGATTACTTTAAGTCTTTCTGAAGTCTCAGAAGTGGGAATGCAGGATTGTGAGCTCCTTCCCTTTTTTAACCCTCTTTTCCCTTGACCAGTCTAAAAAACTCCACCTAGTTACCTGTGTTAGCCCTAATTCCCCAGAGTGTTTGTACCTCTGTGGTCCCCCAAGAAGACAGGAAGGAAACTCAACTTCACAGCAGCTAGAAGCCGCCAGCGAAGATGATTTGCACACTTAGCACTGAATGAACACCAGTGCCTTCTGGAGTGTGCTGCCCTGTCTGTATACAAGTGCTGGCCCACTGTGAAATGGTGCACCACTCTGCATGACAGCCTGACTGTCCTCTGGTCAACTCCTCTTCACTTGGCCACCTACCTACTATCTCAGGTGATTCTGGCATGCATGAGCATGCCTGGGGGAGCCAGCAGGGATTGATGACTGGAGGCAGCGATCAGTAATGAAACGGAAGCCCAGACAAAATCTACCCTTAAAAAAAAATCTTACCTAATTAAAAAAGAATTGAGACTGCTTAATTAAGGGAGTAGTACAGACATATATGTTTTCCTAGCTATCCTCTCTAACTACAAGAGCCAAAGTATTCAAACTGGAAAATATGTAATTTAAGTAACTTAACCTCCCCAGGAAACTTATTAGCTTCAAGATGCTCTTGAGACTTAAGGGTTCAGCAGGATTCAAGAAGATCTGAGCAATTACAGTAGGCACATTATAGGTTCTCCTTTCCCTTCCTCTTTCCTATGCTTTTAGGAATTTATACCATTTTCCATCTGCAGCCTGGTACATCCATCACTGACCCTGATGCGTTTGAGACTGTCAGTTCCCTGGGAATCTCCATGCTTCTCAGACCAGCTGCTCCTCACCTGTTGGCCGCACTTCTATTTCATGGTAGGTCTGCAGCATCATCACACCCTTCTCCACTCGGACGCTGAGGCAGTACTGTCCAGCATCACTGAAGGTATGGCTGAGATTGTAGCAGGAGCCGTTAATCACCACCAGATGGCATTTCTCGCCTTCAAGTGGAATGCACTCAGACTTTATGAGCCAGCATAATGCCAGTGGTGGGCTGCAATGATAAAATAAAAACCCAAAATCAAAAGTTAGGTGAAAACTTTGCAAGACATTTAGCAAAGAGCTGATGAATCACATGGGCAAAATAGCATAATAATTCTGAAAAGAATAAAGTTAATCTAAATACAAATAGAGGAGTTAACTGCACCAGTTTGGTTTACAGGGTGCCAGATGAAGAAGTTCTTTGTGATGCTTCTGTAAAAGCAAGCCTTTCAGCTGAGAGCTAAATACCTGTGTGGGGTCACTGGCAGGTCATTGTGTATAGAAAATCCTGTAGTCCTTCTCCAATAAAGATAAAAGGAATTTTTATTTATTTAATTTCAACTTTCACTTCCAATAGAGTATAGGTTGGTTGTTCTTCTCACTGTGCTACTGAAGCACACACAGGACTTTTCTGGTCAAAATAAACCGCACAACCAAAAGGGGAAAGAATGTAAGGAGAGCTCTGTACAATGCACCATTAGCTGGCAAAGGTAATTAAGTTGCAAGGATCACCATACTCCCTGACAAGAATTAAAAGGTTTTTATTTGGTATCAGGCAATTTAGGTGCAATCCACTTCTCACCACATCTAGTTGGTGCCTTTTATTTACACTCTCAGACCCTAGTCCCAGCTGATTCTGGTTGGACTTACAGACTATGGACATTGATTCTGACAACAGAGCATTTTGTTACCCCATCTTAGCATTTTGTTCCTTATCTCTTTAGGGCATTCTCTGCTAAAGAAAGCAGCATGTTTATATGTTTACCTAATTTTTCTAGCTTTGTTTTAGATAATCCATCTCTCAAGCCTTTGTCATTGCTTCTTTATCATAAGCTCCTATTGCATCAGCTCTGTGGCTAGGAGATTAAGTCTGGCAAATATTGTCCATCCTGACACCAAGCCTGCTTTTAGGGATGTCAGGTTTGCTTGTACTGGTTTTTGGCTGTTCACATTTACTTGTGTACCATCTCCAGTTGCTACTCCTGCTAATGTGCCATTCGCTTTCAGAATGCAAACTGTCTGAGGACTATTTAGGACTTTGGCAAATGATTCTGTCCTGGGTGCTGCTCCCTCCATCCCACAGACCTGTTTTGTAAAATTATTTTTTAAATCCAGCATTAGCCTTAACAGCTCCCAGTAACAAAACATGAAATTGTTCCACTTCTGGGCAATAACTTCTATGGTTATGGAATTTCTATGTTGATGAAGCTTTCTGAGCTTTTCAATGGTATTTAGAATGCTACTACCATGCAAAAATGCTTTGATGCATCTCAGTCTCAAGCTGCGCCAGGGGAGGTTCAGACTCGAGGTGAGGAGGAAGTTCTTCACCGAGTGAGTCATTCGGCATTGGAACGGGTTGCCCAGGGAGGTGGTTGAGTCACCGTCCCTGGAGGCATTCAAGAGGAGATTGGACGTGGCACTTGGGGTCTGTGTTGATAGGTTGGACTCGATGATCCTTGAGGTCCTTGCCAACCTAAGTTATACTGTGATACTGTGAAATACTACAGCTTTTGAGAGCCTCTGCTAGGACTAAGTTGCTCATGACTCTCCTGTGTACCCATAAGGGAAGAGTTCTTCACTCTGAGTGTGGCAGAACACTGGAACAGGCTGCCCATGGAGATTGTGGAGTCTTTGCCTCTGGAGGCATTCAAAACTCGCCTGTATGTGTTCCTCTGTGATTTACTCTAAGTCATCCTGCTCTAGCAGGGTAGTTGTACTAGCCACTTCCAAGTTCTACCATTCTATGATTCTGTGATAATCTTCACTGCATGGAGCCCCTCTGTCTTACTTCTCTTACAGTAATCTTAACTTTGCCAGAACTATCCAAGGCATTACTTTCATGTGCCAGCCAAGGATCATTGCTATGCAACAAGGCTCTGAGTACAGTTTAATGGTGGGGGAATCAATAAAGGCAAAAAATTCAAAGGGAAGTTTAAAATCTACTTTTCCCCACTATTTTTCTTTGGTTAGTTCTCTTGTAATATTCTCTTTACAAAGACAGAAAGATAACATTTCTTTTATACAGGAGGATTCTACTCTTCCGTACTTTCAGATTCTTAGAGTTTGTGGTATTTCTAGTCAGGAAAAAGCAATATTCAACAGCATTTTGTTCAAAGGGAATTTCTTTTTTTGTTCTAAGAAACAGCTCTGTGAGGTGCACTTGACTATTTTAAGGAAACAGTGAGGAAAACCACTTAAAAAGACGATGCCTTTGGAGAAAGAAGTTCTGTTTGCCACTTACGTGCCATTGATACGAAGAGATAAACTCAAATTTTCCATTACATGAGTCTCTCTGGAGCCCACTACATCAATACTTTTAACAGCATCTGAGAGGAAGGAAAAAAAACAAGTGTCTCACACTCCACATGTAAACTTGAAATTCATTGCTTTTCCAGTACAGGTTTGTTTTCATAGACTTCATAGATTTTAGCTCCATCACTCACACAAATAATAACGTCTGTCTCGCACCCAAAAAAGAAAACCTACAATAGAGTTGTAAGTGTTCTGGATTTTTTTTTGTGATTTCTTTTTAATACATAACCAACTACATTATTAATCCTTTACATTTTTATTGATGTGTTTATTAGCTCCTGCTTCTGATCAGTTCAATGAGACTTCCCCGATGCTTATTGTAACTAATTTATTTTTCAGGGCTTGCTAGCATAAATGAAACAAATCCTCCCTAAGTTACAGCAAACATTAAATTGTAAGTTTCAAGTGCATGTGAGACTTTTGTAAAAGACAGTAAGACTTTGGGAAATTAAAAACCAGAAGATCTTACATATTTTCCTCCATTATTTTCTTCACTAGTACAGCACAGAGTAATTTTGCAATGGAAACACTTCACTGAATAATGTTGACCAGTTCTTGCATGTGAAACAATACTGAAGCTGTATTGTCACATTACAGGTAGACTGTATCTGTATGTATACAGCAGGTTTTGTTTTGAGTATGCAGACTGTTTTATAATTACCTAACAGCTCCAGAGCAGTGGTAAAATCCCCAGTTTTCTGCACTGTTTGTCTTTCGTGTACGATGCTCCCAACTTGCTCCCATTCAGCTATGACTTTCAGGTGCACGGTGCCATTCCCCAGGGTAGAGGAGTTATAGTAGACAAAGGGTTCCTTGGTAATCTGATAAACTCTGTGTGCAACACAAAAAGATTTAGAATCAACATTGCCTTTTATCAAGTGCTTGCCTATTTCTGATTTAGGAAGGGTAGGATTTAGAGGGTAGGAGAGCTCTGCAGAGGGACCTTGACAGGGTGGACAGATGGGCAGAGTCCAACAGCAGGAGATTTAACACATCTAAGTGTGTTCTACACATTGGCCACAACAACCCCATGGAGTGCTACAGGCTGGGGTCAGACTAGCTGGAGAGCAGCCAGGCAGAAAGGGACCTGGGGGTACTGGTTGACAGTAGGCTGAACATGAGCCAGCAGTGTGCTCAGGTGGCCAAGAAGGCAAATGGCATCCTGGCTTGCATCAGGAACAGTGTGGTCAGTAAGAGAAGGGAGGTCATTCTGCCCCTGTACTCAGCACTGGTTAGGCCACACCTTGAGTACTGTGCCCCTCAGTTTAGGAGGGGTGTCGAGTTGCTGGAAGTGTCCAGAGAAGGGCAACAAAGCTGGCGGGGTTGGGGGGGAGGATGAGGGGGATTTGGTTTGGAGGGAGCTGGGGTTGCTTAGCCTGGAGAAGAGGAGGCTCAGAGGAGACCTTATTGCTGTGTACAACTACCTGAAGGGGGGTTGTAGACAGGTAGGGGTTGGTTTCTTCTCCCAGGCAGCCATTGGCAGAACAAGAGGACACAGTCTCAAGCTGCACCAGGGGAGGTTTAGGCTGGATGTTAGGGAGAGGTTCTTCATAGAAAGAGAGATTGGCCATTGGAATGTGCTTCCCAGGGAGGTGGTGGAGTCACCATCACTGGAAGTGTTTAGGAAGAGACTTGATGGGGTGCTTGGTGCCATAGTTTAGTTGATTAGATGGTGTTGGGTGATAGGTTGGACACAATGATCTCAAAGGTCTTTTCCAACCTGGTTAATTCTATTCTATTCTAAAGGGACAAACTCTAATATAATTTCCTTATGGACAATGCTATGGTCAGCTGTGACTCTGATCTTACTTTGTCCATATCAGTGAGGATTAATGGTTTTGGTATTATCAATAGAATAAAAATCAGTATAAGACCCAGAGTTTATCTATGGCTTTTCAATCAAAGAAACCAAAGGTAATGCTAAAAGAATTCACAAAAGGAAATAGGAATAGTCAGTAAATTAAGAAAACTACCTTTATAGCAGGCAGACCATAAGCTAACTGAAGCACCAAAGTGGGAGAAAAACTAATTAAATAACTAGTGTTCAAAGAGTAAAGCTTACATTTATCTTTGTATACACTTATTTGACATATATTCATCCTCAGAAAACTGAATGTCAGTTTCGCTCCCTACTGCAGGGTGGCTTTATCCATGGACTCATGGCTTTACTTCTGTCAGTTCTGAGCTATGTTAGGTTCCCTCCCCGTCCCCTTCTGTTTTGTCTTCTTATGTGAGACCTATTCACGTTCAAAAGCTCCTCAGTAGGCTGTGGTGTATTTGAGTAGCTGGTCACAGTGACAGCTACTTACTGCTCAATCACAAGACAGTATACTGCTTGTTTTCCTTAAATGCACATATTCAACAAAATCAACCTGCTAACAGAGATCTGCTGGCAGAATGATGTTTACAAGCTAGAACACAGGAAGTTCCACCTCAACATGAGGAGGCAGTTCTTTACAGTGAGAGTGATGGAGCAGAGAAATGGGCTGCCTATAGAGGCTGTGGAGTCTCCTTCTCTGGAAGATTTAAAAACCTTTCTGAATATGCTCCTGTGCAGCCTGCCCTAGGCAATCCTGCTTTGGCAGGGGGGTTGGTTTGAATGATCTCTAGAGGTCCCTTCAAACCTCTAATGTTCTGTGATTTACAATAAATGATATTTTTTCCTATTCATTCAGCTCAGCTCCTTGCACACACAGTAACACACCTAAGCATATTTGAATAAAAAAATGGTAGGTCTTTAAAATCACCATTTAGTGAGTATGCAGTGAGTCCTGTGTCAGAGTTTTCATAATTCACCTGGCTGAGATGCTATGAATGTACCAACTCACCAAGATGTGCACACACTTTGTTCTACGGACCTAATCAGGACTTCTCTCTAGATGAGCCTCTCAATCCAAACCATCTTGAATTCTCATTAAAGCAAACAAAGCACCCACACCTACCCATCTCCAAAGTCCCAGCTGTAGACAAATGATGCTGACTTGAAGTAATTACTTGGGTCGTGAAGACAGAAGGAAATCCGAGTCATGGAGCCCATGTTGGAAGTAGAACCACGTGTGATAATTCTGCTGTCTTCTATCTGGGCAATGGTAAGATTCCCTGTGATAAATTCTGCAGAATAAGATAGGAAAAGGAGGACAGCATATATCACTTTCACAGCATGTTCCATGTGAGTATTTAAATGTTACTTAAAATCCATTGCTTAAGTCTGTGTGCTAGTCCAAGTGGCTGGTTGTGTTTTATATCCATTACTTGGTGTTGTTACACGTGTTAGTGAGGCAGGGAATTTAAATTGCTTATTTAGGGTTATAAAATGGGTCATGATAAAGCTTCTAATGAAACTAAGAGAAATAATCCTGAACTTACCCATTTTTTACTATTGATTTAGGAGGAAGTGGGATTGAGATCAGGCATCTAGATCAAGAAATTCAGACTCAAAACAGTGTAGACGCCCTTCGTGATTGAGGTTGTGTTTTGTCTTTGTTCTGTGCATTTTTATGTTGCTGATTTTTGGGGTTTCTTTTTAGCTACTTCCACAGAAATGAGAATTTGCCTTCTGTGCATAACAGATGTGCTCTAGATTGTGAAAACAGAAATGGTAACATTTTGATTTTGATGTCTGCAAGAGATCCTGTGCTCCAGTTTCTTTTTCAGGACTAGCAAAGGCTGATCTGAAAGAAACCTCTCTAACCTATGCAGAAAGAGGTACTATGATGACACACTTGCTATAAAATTCATGAGATTAATTATCACTAACAGACTCTAAGGATTCATTAAAGTGGGTTAACTGCTCTCTTGATAGTGCACAAATAAGAATTATGATTTCTGCTTTAGAATGGAGCTTGTAATGCTAAACTAAACAATACTGTAGTTTATATGAGATACTTGCAACTACCTACCTTTGGGCCTCTGTGAAGACCCTGTGGTTGCTCTTGCTTGGGGAAGGCAGAAAGGCACAGTGGGATCTTACTTTTTACAGGTATAGAAAACTTGCATCCCTTTTGCTTGCAGCATGGGAATACAACAGTGCAAAGTGAGAAAGCAGGAAGTATTCAGCGAGGCAGTAGTGCTTTAGGAAAGATCCTGCGTATACTTTCATAAACACTTACCCAATAAACTTGGTCTTTCCTGAAAAATCTCAACAGCTGTTCTAAATGCCAGCTATGCCCTATGGTTACCTCCTGTGCACATCATTATCTTTGGATGATACCTGGGTCTATTTTGGAGTGTACAAGTAGTAAAGCACTGGGACATAGGGGTAGAGGGAAATGGTTACCAGTTCTTGAACAAAGGAACTGTAAGATTCTGTCAGGTGATATTCCATGTCAGTCAGAAATCAGGTTAACCATACCACACCATTGGGAAAAACAGTTGATTTCCCCTGCTGCTGCTCATCCTAACTTTAAGAATAGAAATGCTGGGAAGTGGTACAGGTTTTTGGAGTCTGGACATCACTGAACAACACTGATGGCTAAACTGCAGCTAGTTCAGTTTCCCTAAGTAACAGAGATAGGGAAACGTGAGCAGAATCACAGTTACTGCCTGAATGTAGGTAGCTACAGCATGGCCCAGGTTGTACAAATGCCATCCAAACCCACTTTTAATCAAAGGGCTACACAAATCAAACTGTTGGCAGAAGCCATATTTCTATCTGGCTTTCATTTTCCTGAAACTAGCAAAGCAGTAAGCATCCTGATGTGCACTGAAGGTGTGGAAGTTGTGAAGGCACTTTACCTGTAATCTCAAGCATGGTGACATTTCTAGCAATCGGCCGACATAACCAACAGTTTTTACGAGTGACCCAGACAGATACAGGATAAATCCCAGGAAATTCACTGCTCACATTAATTACAGAGCTAAAACGCTGCTCAGATTTCTCTATCAGAATCAGAGGAGCATAAATCCAGTTGAAGTGAAACAAATTTGACGTGTCGCTGTTGTTCTTCATACTCAGGCTGACGTGAACGGTAGCTTGAGCTCCTGATGTGATGGGTCCATTGTTGGTTATTTCCAGACCATAGTCCACTGTGAAAATCAGAAGACAAGCAAAGCACAAACTTTGTTATATTGCATTTTTTATTTTGTCTGTATATTTACACTTTTTAACTAGTTGCTGTATGTAGGTGACTCACAATGACACTCATCCTAGTAAAGACTTTACCTCCTTTTCTGGGGTTTTTCTTGCCATGTAAAGACCTGGGACATAAGCTGTAGCATGTACATGTGAGTTTTAACAAATAGCATTAAACAACATGTTAGACTAAGTCCCAGAAATGTTAATAGTAGAAAGGAGCTCTGAAGAGGTTTTATAGGCAGAGGTGGGCACTGGCTGTAGGTTCAGTGTCACTAATAATCTAACATGGTCACTAAGACTCAGCTCTAATCTCTGTCCTAAGAAAATGAACTAAAGAACTTTTATGTAAGACTCCATCCAATAGATTCCTTTGTCAGTGCTGTTGACCCACAAGTCTCTCCCACCTTCTTCCTGACAGAATAAAACCCATCAGTACTATCTGCTCCTAGTACCAACAGTACTCTCTATGATCCATCATTGCCTTCCTTTTTTCAGGAATCAACCAAAAATCCCAGTGTGAATTAAACTTGTACCATGCCCTAGTGGCAAATCAGTTGCCATCCAGAGAGACCTGGACAATCTCAAGAAGTGGGCCCAGGTAAAGCTCATAATGTTTAACAGGACCCAGTGCAAGGTCCTATGCTTGGGTCAGAGCAACCCTTGGTATGAATACAGGCTGGGGAGTGAAGGGAATGAGAGCAGCCCTGTGGAGGGCTTGGGGATACTGGTGGATACAAAGATGGAGATGAACTGGTTATGTGTGCCTGCAGCCCAGAAAGCCAAACCTATACTGAGCTGCATCAAAAGAAGCATGGCCGTTAGGTTGAGGGAGGTTAATTTTTTTCACAATGAGAGTGGTGAAACACTGACACAGGATACCCAGAGAGGTGGTAGATGCTCCATCCCTGGAAACATTCAAGGTCAGGTTGGATGGGGCTCTGAGCAATCTGATCTACTTAAAAAATGTCCCTGCTCACAGCAAGGGAGTTGGACTAGATGACTTTTAAAGGACTCTTCCAACTCAAATCATTCTGTGATTCTGTGAAACAGCAAGGCATGAGAAGCACAGGGCCTGTAAACAGCGAACCACCTCTGATGCTGTGGATTGCTCATAGTTATCTCTTCTGCAATGTTTACACAAGCTTGCTCAGCTCTTTCAACTACTGCAATGGGCAGACTGTGAGAGAGATTGGGGTTATGGACATATATGCATTTTTCCCCATAAAATAGCTGCATATATTAAAAACAAGCAAACAAAAACACACCCCCCAAACAAAACAATCACTGAAAGCTGTGAATTGGGACAGAGCTGGAAGCAGGATTGGGTTGTTTGCCTCCCACATGGAGCATGTTTCCTCCTTGCACTGGTGATCTGTTTGACTATCCTCTCACCAGCGAGCAATGGGGTGATAGTAGGCAGAGCAGCAGAGCTGTGGGGATTTGCATACTGATGACTTTTCTTCTCTCTTTCAGGAGCGACCAGATTGCCAACAGGGACCCGAGATACTGCTTTGTAAGTTGCACTTCTCACTCACCCATGACCTGGATGCACAAGGGCTGTAAGAAATATCTGTAACACTACTGCCTGTTTCATGGCACAAAGAATGGCCTTGAGTTCAGATTTTTGACTTAATCACAGAAATGCTTGTGACTCAGTGAAATCTGGCACAGAGAGGTTTCAGGTCTTTGGAAGATTCAGGCTATTCAGGGCAGCCTGAATCTTCTAAATTCTGAATGTTTCAGCAGAACTTTGGGGGGGGAAAGCAGCTACCTCACGCTTATCTAGCACTTCGCCTTGGAAGTTATCACGGTGCTTTACAAACCAGGGCCATACTGAAGCCCAGGAGCTGCAGCTGTAGATAACCCAAGGTCACTCAGTGAGTCACTGGCGGAACAAGACATTTTATCCAAAACAGCGATTTCTTCTACCTTTCCGACCTCTCTTTGCAGAATGCAGCACTGTGAGGCTACCAGAGCGAGGGACAGAGGCTGCCCGTGTGCCCGGTGACCCACAGCGCTGGATAAGAGGAAGCAGAAGCGCAGCTTTTGGTTTAGGAAGTGCGAGCAGAAGCCTGGCCCCCCGGGACGCCCCCGCCTCACTGCACGCACCAAGGTCGCAGCTCCTGAGAATAGTCAGGGGTGGCGAGAGGGTGCCCGGAGCTCTCTCCATCTCCTGTCATGGCTATCAAGCCCGCCCAGCGAACCACCACCCCTCAAGTAAAGCAGCTCATGCCTGAGGTATGCCATCCTCGCCTGCTCCTCGGGAGTCGCTCCCCGGCGGCGATGACAGCGCAGACCGAAGCCCCTTACCTGCCGCCGGGTCGGCGCGGCCGAGCAGCAGCAGTAGCACGCAGGTCAGCCGCAGCATGCTCGGGGCGGCGGGGACCATGGGCAGGCACCGACGGGCTGGGACTGGGACTAGGACCGGGACCGCGGTCGGGTCTCCCCGCGGTGGGAGCCGGCGCTACCCTGCAGGCCGCCCGCGGTACTGCGGCACCTCTGTCCGCGCCCCCGGGCCGCTCCCCCGCGGCAGCGCCCAACCAGCCTCTCCCGGGGGAAGGTCCTGCGGGAGTGTGTTGCCAGCGTAACGAGGCTGCTGCGGAACCGCCCGGGATGTAGACAAATAATATAAAAAGCACAAATGCTGCCCATCTGCACAGAGGGTGGGCACAGCTCTGGGCGCCTGGGAGAATTCCTGCTTTGGTTTGGCGGCTGACATAGCAAAGATAAAGTGTTTTTCGGGTTCCAGTGCTGTGAGGACACCGCAGTCACGGGCAGTTTGGCTGTAGTGACCCACGTCCAGGCTCGACGGTCCCCGTACGGGGGTCTGTAACGCATAGCGTGCAACGGGACCTTCTGGAATGAGCTTAAGAACGGTTCACAAAAGCAGTGCGGGGGTTAAAGTATTTATTCGAAGCCCTTTCTCGCTCCTGGCTGCTTTTTGGTTTTGGGACAATATTTTCATTATGTTTAGTAGGGAGGAGCAGTCCTCCTGCCAGCAGTTTTCCTCCCGGTTTCCCGGCGCTGTGGAGCTGCTTCTGCTACCGCTCCCCCGGGGTGCCACCGGCGGCGGGGCGGGTCTTCGGCGGGGCGGGCTCGGGCCTGCCGAGGGGACCTACACCGGCCGCGTCTGCCGGGGTAACTTCTCGCCCGGTGTTGGCGACATTCCACCCGGCGGCTGTTGCATTAGCGGAGACCCCCCGGCTGAGGTGAGAGCAGAGGCCGGCCAGCCTCGCCTCAGCCAGCGCGGCCTGGAAGCGGCAGGAGCTGGCAGGCGCCTTCCCCAGCTGGGACGAAACTGCCCCGGCAAGGCACGGTAGGTGTCGGCCGTGGGTTGCGCGTGCTCCCGCACGGGGGATCGGCGAAGGCACCGGGCGGCGCCGTGGGCCTCAGCGCCCGCCTCCGCCCGGGCAGATGCACAGGAGGCGGGTCGCGGGAGGAGGCGGCCGGAACTGGGTTCGAGTCCTTCCGTTGCGCCCATGCGCTGCTGCCGGCCTCGGGGAGCAACAAAGGAGGGTTCTGGGGGACCAAGGCCGGCCGAGCCCAGGGAGCCGTGGGGTGAGGAGCCCTTGGGGTGGCGGCGGCATCGTCTCGGTGAGGCCCGGGCCTGGGCACGGTGGAGGGAAGTAGAGTGAAGTGACGGGAGGCGAGGCCCCGAGCGGCGCAGCCTGCGGGGCGGAACCGGCGTGCTGCAGGGAGGAGGAAGGGGCCGGAGTTCCATCAGTACAGCGCTCGGAGGCCTTGGGCCCTGGACGGGATCTGGGCGGGCTGAGGGACGGTGGGAAACGTTGCTGCGGCCATTCATGGGTTCCCTTGTTCACAGGGCCGGCGCCTTGGCGGGGATGGGGTCGGCGTGATGGTGTTCTGGCAGCGGGGAGCGACCCGGTGGCGACCAGCCCTGCGGCGGGGAAGGTACGCGGGGCATGGGGCTCGGAGGGCGACGTCCCGGGCCTGGGGCAGCTGTGGGGAATGAGGTGTTCGCGGGGCACCCCCGGCTGTGGGTCGCGGTGGGCAGCTGAAGTGGACTGTGTAGAGGAGTGACAGGAAAGCGCCAAGGTGAGGAGGTGGCTCGCCTCACTCAGAGTTTGAGTCCAGGTTCCTTTTCAAGAGAATCAGGCAGCTCCTGTGGCAGGACAACCTCTAGCATTTCTGGGAGCGAGTTTTCTGGGCTGCATTCAAAGGGAGCTGTAAGTTTAGAATCGGTCCCTGGCGGAAGAGGTGTGCGGGGTGCTGGTAGCATCCCTGAGCCTACTGCTGCTGCTGGAAGGGATGAAACTGCACAAAATGTGTGTGGTTACCTACCTTGTAAATAGCTGAGCAACTGTGGATATCCAAAAGTGTGTTTTGTTATATCAAGTGCTGCATAGGCTGGGTGTTATGTTCTGTTATGTATAAATGTGACAGCTGTGAGTTTTGGAAAAAATGTGTCCCATCCCATTCAGTGTGTGGAAGGAACGGATGTAGGGGATGTGATAGCTGCTATGAGACGTGTCCCATTCAGTATGTGGAAGGAATGGATGTAGGTGATGTGACAGCTGCTATGCGATGTGTCCCATTTGCTGTGTGAAGGGAATGGATGTAGGGGATGTGATAGCTGCTATGAGACGTGTCCCATTCAGTGTGTGGAAGGAATGGATGTAAGTGATGTGTTAGCTGCTGTTAACCAGCCATAGAAACTAACTGTCTTTTTTTTTTGGTAGGTATACAAGTCTTGATTTTATATACTGAAAGCTGATCCTTCCTTCCCCATGATGGCATTTGTGTCAGCACAAGGGCCAACTGTGGTCGACCAAACCACTTTGATGAAAAAATACCTTCAGTTCGTGGCTGCTCTCACAGATGTCAATACACGTAAGGTTTTGGTTTTTCTCTTGAAAGTTGCAGCTCTTCAGTGGTTTGTTTCACAAATGTTGCAGTGTATTTAGTTGGTAAATGTGTATTGAATTCTCTTGAATTTCGTTTGAGTTTTCAATTTTAAAGAAGCAAAGTGATGAGCAATACTTTCATGAGCCAACGTGAGCGAGCTGTGTGTGTGCAGTTGTGTGAGAACTGGTTGTGTGAGAATTGTGTGCCTTGTAATTGGGCAGTGATGGCTAAACTGATAAGATCTGATTGCTTCTTTAATCAGTGAGCTTGGTATCTTCCTTCATGATGTAGTTTTACATTTATTTATTGTTGCTGGAATTTTCATTTTCAGCTGATGAAACCAAGTTGAAAATGATGCAAGAAGTCAGTGAGAATTTCGAGGTAAATAAAAACCCCACCCCAAACAACAAAGCCCCACCAAAACCTCCCAGCTTTCTGAAACAGCAGTAGTTCTTGTTCTTAAAGCACATTGGCTTGATTTCTGATGTTTTGTGGTTGAAGTGTTAATATTGATATCTTGTGACACAATTTGTGTTGTTGTAAGTCATTGATATAAAATTTGTATTTAAGAATTAGGTTATTGAAGAATTGCAACATTTAGACTTAGTGAGATCTTTCACTCTCTAATCAGTAAACATTTAAATAAAGGTTATAGAATGCATTGGCTTGGGACCCCCAAAGGTCATCTCGTCCAACCCTCCTACAGTGAGCAGGGACACCTCCAACTAGGTCAGGTTGCTCAGGGCCCCATCAGGTTTGACCTTGAGTATCTCCAGGGATGGAACCTCCACCACATCTCTGGGCAACCTGTTCCAGTATTTCATTACTTTCATTGTGAAGAACTTCCTCTTTATGTCTAATCTAAATCTACCCTGCTCTAGTTTAAAACCATTGCCCCTCGTCCTGTTGTTACAGGACCTTCTAAACAGTCCCTCCGCAGTCTTCCTGTAAGTCCCCTTCAGATAATGAAATGCTGCTAAAAGGTGTCCCTGGCGCCTTTTCTTCTCCAAGCCAAACAGCCCCAACTCTCTTACCCTGTCTTTGTTGGAGATGTGCTTCAGCCCTCCTCTGGACCTGCTCCAACAAGTCCATGTCCTTCTTGTGTTAAGGGCCCCATAGCTGGACTTCGTACTCCAGGTCAGGTCTCACCATACCCGAGCAGAGAGGTAGAATCACCTTTCTCGACTACTGGCCATGCTTCTTTTGATCCAGTCCAGGATGCAATTGACCTTCTGGGCTTCAAGTGTGCATTGCTGTCTTGTGTCCAGCTTCTCATCCATCAGTACCCCCAAATGACTTTTCTGTAGGGCTGCTTTCAGTTCTACTAGCCCAGGTTGCTCAAGATCTCATCCAGCCTGGACTTGAACACCTCCAGGTGTACATCTACAACCTCTGTGGGCAGCCTGTTCCAGTGTCTCACTACCCTCACTGTAAAGAATTTCTTCCTAATCTCCAGTATAAATCTCCCCTTCTCCTCCCTGAAAATGGTTAAGAGTCTTTGTGAATGTAATTTAGTATCTACTGTATAATGTCTATTACACCACTCTCCCCATCTTTTTTTTGTTCTTCATTAGAATGTGACATCCTCCCCTCAATATTCTACATTTCTGGAACACATCATCCCTAGGTTTCTCACCTTTCTGCAGGATGGAGAAGTTCAGTTTCTGCAGGAGAAGCCAGCGCAGGTAAACTGTGTGGAGTATCTCTTATCTTTTTGCAATTCATGCAGCAGACTATTTGTTCAGTAATGTACTCAATTCATCTAGTGGACTGATTTATGTGTAGATTTTGTTGTTAAAAATAGACCTGTCATTTGAAGTCAAAGTGAAAAAGTCCAGTTTCTAAAGAAGTTAATTAGAAACTGTGCAAATCTGGGCTCCTATAAAAAAATGAGGAACAGCTAGGCACAGTAGAATTAAATTTCTCAATAAAATAGGGCACGTTGTTACAAATTAATGACTTTATTGTGGGATGAAAGGCCAAAGTTGAACCTCTGTCATTAAGTACTTAAAATAATCCTTAAGTCCTTAAAAATAATCTGATAAATTGCATTTTTTTTAACTGCAAAATTGGTAAATTTGCCTTATTCATGCATTAAGGGGAGTAGAAAGCATCATGTGTTTGTATACAGATGTATGCCTAGACAAAGGAAAATGGCTTCTTTTCTTAATCATGCAGAAGTATTGAGCTAAAGAAATGTTGCAACCAGTTGTTTGGGTTTTTTTTGTGGACTACTTAAAAGTTGTGTCTTTTTTTCTTCCCTTTTTTAACAGCAACTCCGCAAGCTAGTGCTTGAAATAATTCACAGGATACCAACAAATGAGCATCTTCGTCTCCATACCAAAAATATCCTCTCTGTGATGTTCAGATTTCTAGAGGTATATATTTATTTTTATCATAGTATCAGTCAGGGTTGTAAGGGACCCCAAGGATCATCTAGTTCCAACCCCCCTGCCATGGGCAGGGACACCCCACACTAGATCAGGCTGGCCAGAGCCTCATCCAGCCTGGGCTTAAACACCTCCAGGGACGGGGCCCCAACCACCTCCCTGGACAACCCATTCCAGGGCCTCACCACTGTCATGGTGAAGAACCTCCTCCTCACATCCAGCCTGAATCTCCCCACCTGCAGCTTCATTCCATTCCCCCTAGTCCTATCACTACCTGAGATCCTGAGAAGTCCCTCCCCATCCTTCCTGTAGGCCCCCTTCAGATACTGGAAGGCCACAATGAGGTCACCTCTTCTGAAAACTGTTCTTCCTCTTCTGAAGACTGTTTCAAATTTTCAGAAAGATTTTCCTCTTCTTTCTTCCACTCCAAGAATAGCTGGGGGTAGGATTTTAAATAGCTGTGCCTCTCGAGCAAGAACTGAAGGGCATTCAGTTTAGGGCTCACCAGTGAGGTATCTTCCTGTCTACAAGTCCTTTCTGCCCTTAAGAAACCTGAACTTAAAAAATGCAAGGAGTTGTTCTTGTGCTAGTCAAGATTTCATTCCTAAACAGTTTCCTGGATTTTATTTTATTCTAGAGACTTTATTTTGTTTCTTGCTTGGAATTGAAAGTGTTGTCTGAAGCTCGCAGAAAATAACCTGCACAGAGGTGCCTCAGTGTGTAACTAGCTTCACTGGTGTGTGTCTGTCTGTGGGGCATTAAAAATGGGTCAAAATTTCTGGATTTTTGTTCCAGGAGGGGTGAATTTAATTTTGGCCATGCTCTAAGGCTGCAAGGATAGGCATGAAAGGAAAGGCATCTTGCTTCTACAAATTCATATTAATGGGGCACTGGTAGGTTGCTGAGATGAGTATAACTTTACAGGGTTTTGATGTACGTTTGCAGTAGTTAAAGAATGCAGCAGTGGACTCACTAAAGATGCTCTTTATTTCAGACAGAGAATGAAGAAAATGTCCTGATTTGCTTAAGAATCATTATTGAATTGCACAAACAATTTCGACCAGCAATCACTCAAGAGGTAGGTCCTAAATCTTATTATATGATATGGAACTTACTGCCATGCTCTTCAGAATTGTTACTCAGATACATTGGCTGCTTCATTTGTGTTTTCCTGCTGTCCTTTTTATGCTGACTGATCTGTTGTGGTATCCATATACTTAGTTTGTTTAATTTTACACTAATTTTTAAGAGGGTTGCATAGTCCTAGCACCCCTGGAAGAAAGCAAACTGCCAGAGCCTAGCTGTCTTTGCTTTAAGTGTTTATGGCCAAAATGATTAGACTAAGGAGTAAAATTCCCTTAGAAGAGAAGAGTATTGGTGCCTTTTAGGTTGTGAGAGGAAAATCCTGGAGTTACTGAGGCTGGAATAGACCTCTCAGATCATCAAGTCCAGCCTAATATTATAACTGTCTCTCCTCTCCTTTGACTCTTGAGGGAGTATTTGAAAGTTTGCATTTTTATTCTGTTGTTTTCCTTGATTTTCTCCTAGGAAGGCTTTGTTGGCTTATGGCAATTTGAAGCATCCCAGTGCAATTCTAATTAATATTGGCAGAACAGAAGAACTCTTTCAGATTCTTTTGAAGTATCTAGTGGTGCCTAAAGATTTTACATAACTCTACTCTTAATGTTTTTTTAATGGTAAACTCACTTCTTCTTTCCTAGATCCATCATTTCTTGGATTTTGTGAAACAGATTTATAAAGAACTTCCAAAAGTAGTGGTAAGCTTTTTATTTCTTAAATTGCCCTTGCTGTAGTCAGAAAACTAGTTTTTATTTCTTAATTTTCTCTCTAGAAGCTGTTAAGAGAGTTGCTTTTGTGTCTAGTGGTACACAAATGTAGCTTTAATAAAAATACGTGACAAAAATATGTCTAAAAATGGAGAAATTCAGATTTTTGAATTGGCAAACATTCAGTTTCTAGCACAGTATTACTAGTATGAGAAAACTGATATGAGCTTAAAGTACTAGTTAGTTGACTGGAGTGGTGTCCATATAGCCAAATGGTTGAGGTTTTATAGAGGGAAGGGTTAAGTGATGTGCTTTAGAGCAGAGAGCTCTTCATGCTTCATCTCTGTGGAGGCCGTTGCCTGCTTTTCCTCATTCAGGGTACATTTGGATGTTTTACTTCAGCAGAAGAACCACCTTAGTGGTGGATGCTTTTCTGTCACTTGCTGGGGTGGGAGTCAGTGATTGCAGGATGTGTGTGTAGTCCTGTTACATACTGCAGTGTAAATGTCACATGCAGAGAAGAAAAAAAACTCTATGGTAAGTTACTGGGAGAAATTACATGGAGGAATTAGAGAATCACAGAAACAGGTTGGAAAAGACCCTTGGGATCACCAAGTCCAACTGTTAGCCCTGCTCTACAAGGTTCACCCCTAAACCGTATCCCAAGCACTACATTCAAATGACCTTTAAACACATCCAACCTTGGTGATTCACCCACCTCCCTGGGCAGCCCAGTCCAATGCCTGACCACTCTTTTAATGAAAAATTTTTCCTGATGTCAAGTCTAAACCTGCCTTGGTGCAGCTTAAGGCCCTTCTCTCTTGTTCTGTCACTAATTACCTGTGAGATTTGCACCATCCCCTCCACAAAATCCTTTCAGGTACTTGTAGAGAGTGCTGCGGTCTCCCCTGAGCCTCCTCTTCTTCAAACTAAACATCCCCAGCTCCTTCAGTCACTCTTCATCAGACTTCTTGTCCACTTGTCATGTGATGGAAAGCCTCTGACTGTTGATTATGTATTTCTTCTGCTCTTTGCTCCTAGAATCGGTACTTTGAGAATCCTCAGGTGATTCCAGAGAACACTGTTCCTACTCCTGAAATGGTTGGCATGATAACAACAATTGTGGTGAAAGTAAACCCTGAGCGAGAAGACAGTGAAACAAGAACAGTGAGTACTCTTCCAACTGCTCTTTGGCTGTGAGGCTGTCTCTTACCACAGTACCCTAAGTCACAAGGGCAGGCTTTTGCTTGTTTTTCTTATCAGGATTTGTTTGTAGAAGCTGATTGAAACTTCTCAGTTGATAATAGCAAATGCTTTTGTGCTCTTTAAATGGTACTGTCACTAAATACAGTGCTGTTAAAATGAGCAGTTGGATTAAAAATGCATTTCCAGTGCTTTTTGGAATTAATAGTTACTGTTATGTAATGTGTTCTTTCTTTCAGCATTCTATCATCCCCAGAGGATCTTTATCTTTAAAGGTTTTGGCTGAGCTACCTATTATTGTTGTTCTCATGTATCAGGTTAGTATCCTCCAGCATTTTATGTGCCAGTTCTTCTTACTGCTGAGTGACTTTGTGTCATTTCTGCTGGCTGACATGCTAGTAAAAATGAACATAACATTTTTGAGCTGAAAATATGATCTAAAACTAAGTCCCTTGAGATTCCTTTCTTTTGTTTGTTTCCTGATGAGCTCTTGCATAGTTTGACTCCACATGTGGCTTCTATTTGTCTTTAATAATCCTTTTTTTGTTGTTTGTTTTTTGTTTAGCTCTACAAACTGAACATTCATAATGTGGTAGCTGAGTTTGTGCCCTTGATTATGAACACTATTATAATACAGGTTTCTGCTCAAGCAAGGTAAGAGCATTTAAAGACTCTTTTGAAGATATTGGAGATAAACTACATAAACCTGCTGTTCAGTATCACCCAAAATATTTGTCTTGTACCTTTGTGAGTTTTTGCTTCTAGACTTACTGATTTTAATCTCAAAAATAGCAACTTTTTTAACCTTAAATTGTCAGTTTTGTAGGTGAAATAACTGGCAGGTCTTAATATTTCCATTTATGTCACTGATAAAATCCATATTTGTGCAATACATCCCAATTTATTATTTGACAATGCAGCTTTTAAATAGAAATTTCTGACAGAAATCTGCATTAACCAGAGGTAGTGTGTGGTAGAAACTCTGTTAGCCAGGACACTTGCTGCTGTTTCAGGCTCTTTCAGGCTATAGCTTAGGTGAAGCCTTGTGGTGTTGCAGATACAGGTGCTTAAGAGATGTTTCTAAAGAGCAAAAAGTGATGCTGAGCAGGGCAGCAGGAGTAAAATCTCTTGTCTTTCCCTGTCTGCCTGGGTGATCTGAAAAAGTGGCTAAAGCTTGATAAGAGACAGGCAAATCTGGGAGAGAATATTGCTTGGAGAAGAAAAATTGGGCCTGTTAGGGAAGTGGAGCCAAACATTTGATGCTGATGTATTGACTTGGCTTTGAGGAAGTAGAAAATTGTATGGCAGCCTTGGGGGTGTGCATTTCTGCTTGGAGCATCAGACAATGGGAATTTAAGATGGGCTCTCTTGTGGTTTTACTCTGTTACAAAGGAAACCTCACTACAAGATGATGTGATGATGAAAATTCTGTTAATTTTGAATAAAGGTATTGAAGGGGAGGAACAAAATAGTAATGGCTGTTCAATTTAATTTCAGGCAACATAAACTCTATAACAAGGAATTGTATGCTGATTTTATCGCTGCTCAAATTAAAACCTTGTCATTTTTGGCTTACATCATAAGAATTTACCAGGTAGGTTGATGTTTGGTTACTTTGTTGCTGGTAGTGCAACAGATCTCTGGTTATGGGGTGCCAGTGAGCAGCCTGCAGTGAGTTCATCAGGGATTGGAAAGGAGGTAATTTGTGTCGCAAGACTGAAGATAGGGCTGTATTTGGTTGTCCTTTCAGAACTATTCTTACAGAATCATAGAATGGTCCAGGCCAGAAGGGATCTCCAAAGGTCATCTAGTCTGATCTGCCCACAGTCAGCAGGGACATCCCCAACTAGATCAGGTTGTCCAGGGCCTCGTTGAACTTCACCTTGACTATCTCCAAGGGAAGGGGCCTCAACTACCTCCCTGGACAACCTATTCCAGTATTCCACCACCCTCATAGTAGCTTCTTTCTGATATCCAATCTAAACCTGCTTTCCTCTAGTTTGAAGCCATTGCCCCTGGTCTTGTCACCGCAGGCCCTTGTAAGCAGTCTCTCCCTATCCTTCCTGTAGGCCCCCTTCAGGTACTGGAAGGCTGCTATGAGGTCTCGCTGGAGCCTTCTCTTCTCCAGGCTGAACAACTCCAGCTCCCTCAGTCTGTCCTTGTAGCAGAAGTAGTACAACCCCCTGATCATTTTCTTGGCCCTCTTCTGGACCCTTTCCATCAAGCCATGTCCTTCCTATATTACATGGATACAAAGCAAGAATGTGCTGTGTCCCAGCCCCAGGGATTCTTGGAATGGCTGCTGTATTTTAGTTTTACAAGTAGGCTTCTTAAAGAAGTGAACTGTAATTGGATGTTACTGTGCAAGTGTAAAAGCCAGTCTTTGAAATAGTATTATGATAATTGTATTCATGTTATTGTTTGTTGCAGGAATTAGTGGCCAAATATTCTCAGCAAATGGTAAAAGGAATGTTGCAGTTGTTGTCCAACTGCCCAGCTGAAACAGCACACCTCCGGAAGGAGCTTCTGATTGCTGCTAAGCACATCTTGACCACAGACTTGAGGAGCCGTATGTAGCACTTTGTACAAATCTGTCTGTGAACTGTAGAGACTTCAACAATTTCTGTGGATTTAAGAGGCAAATTGCTTGTTATTTACTGTGGGGCTATTGCATAGTCCAGAGAAGGGCAACGAAGCTGTTGAGGGGTTTGGAGCACAAGCCCTATGATGAGAGGCTGAGCGAGCTGGGGTTGCTTAGCCTGGAGAAGAGGAGGCTTAGGGGAGACCTTATTGCTCTCTACAGCTACCTGAAGGGAGGTTGTAGCCAGGTGGGGCTTGGTCTCTTCTCCCAGGCAAGCAGCACCAGAACAAGAGGACACAGTCTCAAGCTGTGCCAGGGAAGGTTTAGGCTGGATGTTAGGAAGAAATTCTTCACAGAAAGAGAGATTGGCTATTGGAATGTGCTGCCCAGGGAGGTGGTGGAGTCACCATCCCTGGAGGTGTTTAGGAAGAGACTGGATGGGGCGCTTGGTGCCATGGTTTAGGTGATAGATGGTGTTGGGTGATAGGTTGGACACAATGATCTCGAAGGTCTTGTACAACCTGGTCTGGCCTATTCCTATTCCTATTCTATTCTGTTGTATGGTGCTCCCCAAAGCTGTCCTTGATGATCTCAAAGGTCTTTTCAAACCTGGTTAATTCTGTATTCTGTATACTTAGGATTGTTTTGGGAGTGGATGTGATTTTTGGTTTGCTTTTTTTCTTTTCCCTTAAAATAATTAGAATCATCAGAATAAGATGGCATACTGCACAAGTGGCATTTTTAGCTTTCCAAGTGTCTCTTGCTCTGAGTAATTACCACTTCATGATAAAGATTTATGTTGGTTTGTAATTATGCTTACAATTGCATAAATACTTTAAGATATTGATCTCTTAACCAGAGTGGAAGTAGTTCTGTCAAAACCCAATGTCATGTGTTTGATTCAGCTCATAGTATTTGACTCTAGCAGAGGAAAACCATTTTTAGTCTGTCTGAATAAACTAGGTTTGGTGGATATGTTTTGTTCTGACAGAACTGCAAAATTGGAGATGAGTGTGCTTTGTAAAATACAAACTTTATCTCCTTCTCTTTTTGTTTGCCTCTTTGCCTACTTGTTACCAATAAGTTTTGGCTTGTTGCATTATTAGGTCTGAGCACCTAATCCTTCCTATTTCCATTATCTACCTTTAGAGTGGGGTGACCTAATCAATTCCATAAACTTGCTGATTTCTACATTTAAAAAGAAAACACTTCTGTAGTCTTACTTTGTCACTTGAACTTGTTACTGAAATCTTCCTTTTCTTTCCTGGACTTTAAAGTTGCATGTATTCCTCCTTATATTTGGGGACAAAGCTGCTATGAAAAAATGCCAGACAAAACTGGAGGTGTTTAGGAAGAGCCTTGACGGGGTGCTTGGTGCCATGGTTTAGTTGATTAGATGGTGTTGGATGATGGGTTGGACACAACGATCTTGAAGGTCACTTCCAACCTGGTTCGGTTCTGTTTGGTTCGGTTCTGTTTGGTTTGGTTCTGTTTGGTTCGGTTCTGTTCTAGATTGTGTTGTAAGGTGCTCCCCCAAGCTGTCCTTTCCACTAACTCCTCAATTACATTAAAAAACTTCTGCAAAGTTGAAAGCCCTGTAAGCATTTTTTTCCTCTTTGGGGGAGTAACTGTTTTTTTGTTGATGCTGTGGCTTTGACCTTTTACTGTAATGTTGCTCAAGGGACAGGTGTCACTGCAGTTCATAGTCACAAGAGGTTGTTTGAAAGTTCCTGTGTAAATGACACTGCTTTTTATAAGCTTCAGGAATGAACTGTGTAATAAACCCACTGACTTAGTTTTAAATACCTAAGTTAAGAGGTTTAATGCTGGACTCTTGTTTTCATTATTTTCTTGGACAATCACTTTCTGTTTGACAACAGTTTTTCATTTTCCCTCTCTCTTTTTAATTATAGAATTTATTCCATGTATGGACAAGCTGTTTGATGAATCTATACTGATTGGCTCTGGATACACAGCACGAGAGACACTGAGGTATGACAGGAAGTTTAGAATAGCTACCTGAGTGCCTGCCAGGCCTGGTATCATTAACAAATACTGAATATTTACACAGGTTCCTAAATATTTGCTTTAAATAATTAATTTTATTAGATTCTACTATGGGAAGGCTTCTGCTGCTGGAAAGTGGTTATTGTTTAACACTTTGATGCAGCAGAGTGGCATGAATGAAGGGAAAAAATAAACGAATGAAAGTAATTTAAGTTTTTTGAATTGCAGAGCACAGCCAAAACAGTCACCACAGGGAGATCAAATCAATATCTTCTTAATATTTCTATGAAACAGCCTAAATCTTGTGTTCTGTGTAAACTCTGAATGGGATTTAAACTGTTTTGTCAATGAGTATATTGCAACTTATTAGTTAAAAAATAAATGAGGAGAATACTTTGTGTCTTCAGTGCTCTACTAGAATTTAGATGCTTTTGCTGACCAAATTAAAATATGTTAACTTAGGAGAAATATTTCCTCTTGCTTAAGTATCAGTTGTACCTTATTATTGTATTAGACTTAGAAGTATTCATGCTACTAGATGTCTAAACCTGGTATTTGAAAAGAAATGATTTGTAAAATCTATCAGATTTTATAACTACCTTTGAAGTAGTACACCATCAAGAATGAATTGTGAAACAGCTTACCAGCACTGCTTAAGATGTGCTTTAAAACATACTAATTTGCTCTTAACTGCAAGCAGATGAAAATATCTGCTGGGGATGTTCAGCAATAGGGAAAGAAAGATAGGAAAAGTGATTGTAGTGTGTGGGACAGGTGAATGCATCTTCGGTTACATTGTGTAGGTTGTGGTTCTCCTGTTCAGTTGAAGCAGTCTTGTGAGCTCTGCCTTTGTATATAACAGTAGAAAATTTGGATTAAGAATCTTGGAAATAGTTCCAGGTAGTAATTATATGTTAAGCCCAATTGACAATGTTTATAATTGTCCTTAATGTGTTTTCTTCATTTCTTGTTTTTACTGATAGGCCACTTGCATACAGCACGTTGGCAGACCTGGTGCATCATGTCCGTCAGCATTTGCCACTCAATGATCTCTCCCTTGCTGTCCAGTTATTTGCCAAGAACATCGATGATGAGTCATTGCCTAGCAGTATCCAGACAATGTCTTGCAAACTTCTGCTCAATTTGGTAGACTGTATCCGGTCTAAAAGTGAACAGGAAAATGGAAATGGTAGAGATATTCTTATGAGAATGCTGGAGGTATTGATTTCTTTAAAACATTTGAAAACGAGCTGAATAGCCTATTTTTATAGTATGTTGTCAGTTACTTTTGTGTTCTCCTTTTCTCAGAAGTGAGCATTTGTAGAGGCAGTGTGCATAGTGTATTTAATGCTTCAGAGAAGGGCTCTTTCAAATGCTATGTAACTGGAATAGTATCTCAAATGTAATGGGAGATGCTTTGCTAATTCACCTTACTCATTCAGTGATTTGTTTCAAAGCAGGAAAGTAAATGTCTGTGATACTGGGGGTAGCCTAACTAGTTTTCTTTTTTTTTTTTTTATTCCTTTTTTTTTTTTTCCCCCCCACTGTGTGGCTATTGGTTTGAAAAAGGAGCTCTAGGAAGTCTGAATGTAGTGGATCTTCTCTACTTTTGGCTCTGTCACTGACAGGCCGTCATAGCTCTGAATTCACCAGGGAAGATGTTTAGTCATTTTGGGCATCACCACACTAATTTGGTGTTACCCTGGAACTTTTACTTTTTTAAGGTAACAGTAATTTATGGAATGGCTTTCATCCTAAGTCTAAAATGCAAGTGATGGTGCAAGTGAAAAATCTTGGGTTTTATGCATTGTGATGGGTCCTTCATTCCAGGATCCGTTCCAAACTGAAGCATCTTTCTAGTAGGCTTTGTCTTCCAAATAAACCTCTATCTTATTTTTTTTTTCTACTTTAGGGGGGAAAAATAGTGTAATGAGGAGTTTGGTCACTTGTTTACCAAATTAAAATTTCTGATATATGAATTCTGGGGTGGAAGGGAGTGTACAGGACTGTGGTGGTAGTGGGGAAATACCTGAGCAAGCCAAGTAAATCTAGACTTGACAGTACTGAAACCTTGTGCAACATGTCCCTTTTGTATTACCAGTCAAGAGGCAGAAATGCTGGGGACCACTGTTCTGAAGGATTGGTTGTTGCTTTCTAAATCTAGCATCTTGCATCAAACAAGCACTTAAACCTATGATATATAGATCTTTTAACCCTTCTGACACACTTTACATATGAATCTGAAAACTTCAAGCTTTTTATGCTTAATAATATTTGTCTCAATATTTACGAAGTCTTCTTTTGAAAACTAATTTATATAGCTTTTAATTTGAAATTCAGTAGAATTGTGGAGAGATCAGGGTTTTTTTTTAGTTGATGATTTTACTAGTTTTCAGCAAACATTTTTAATTTTAACTTAAAGGCAGCAAACTATTGATGCACTTAAATGTTTGCTGCCATTTGAATGGCTTTAGGAAGAATTGTAAGTTTCGCTGATCTCAGTGTGCTAAACTGTTGATGTATTAGCATTAATAAATTTAGCATGATTTTGGAAGGTGAAACTTAATTTCCTTTTCCTTCCCTCTCCCTGCTCTTTCATTTGCCTTTCCTTTTTCTGCCTTAGGTTTTTGTGTTGAAGTTTCACACTATAGCACGGTACCAGCTTTCTGTCATCTTTAAAAAGTGCAAGCCACAGTCAGAACTGGGGGCTGCTGAAGCTGCCTTACCAGGGGTACCCACAGCAGCAAATGCAGCACCTGTTCCTGTTCCATCTCCTGCCCCAGCCACTCCAGTGGCCCCTGCACCAGTACCTGTGTTTGAAAAACAAGGGGAGAAGGAAAAAGAAGATAAACAGACATTTCAGGTCACAGATTGCCGAAGCTTAGTGAAAACCTTG
Organism: Melanerpes formicivorus; assembly: GCF_026170545.1. Taxonomy (NCBI): domain Eukaryota; kingdom Metazoa; phylum Chordata; class Aves; order Piciformes; family Picidae; genus Melanerpes; species Melanerpes formicivorus. The sequence continues at coordinate 7,135,432 of NW_027142366.1, read as the reverse complement.
GTCTGTGGTGTGAAGACAATCACATGGGGCATAACATCATGCAAAGCTCCTGGTGGTAAAACTGCATCATATTTAAATGCCTTTATCTTTTGTAATTCTACTATTAAAACTCTGTAATGTGAGAGCAAAGAGTATTTTTAGTGGTTAACTACTGTTTTATTCTTTATCTTCTTTCAGAAGCACAGTTCATTCCCAATAAGCAATTGCAACCTAAGGAGACTCAAATCTATATCAAGCTGGTAAAATATGCAATGCAAGCTTTAGATATTTATCAGGTATGTAAACTGCCCACTTCAATGTATATTAGTTTGTCTTAGATCTTCTAATAAGGATTTATGTGTTAGCTAAATACCAAATTCCATGTGTAGTATATTTACATTTTATTTCAGGACCTCAGCCATTGGGAAATTTTCTCAATTTCAAAGTGCTTTTCACTTGCAAGGAACAACTTAATTTCTTAGGAGCCCTTATTGCCTGTGTTTATGCAGACAGGTCAGACTAAAAGCAATTGTCTTTGATGCAGTGGATGAAATCTTGCCTTCAAAGAGATAGTTTAGCTGTCAGTTGAAGCATTCACATGTCTGTGTTTATCTTCTGTGGTTACACCAAATACTGATGAAATGCAGATGTATGTGGTTTGGAAATAAGTATCTTTACAAATACACTATGGTGTCTCCTACTCTCATCTTTTTCCTTGTCCTGACTTTGTGGGTTTGAAGTCTGTGCTGAAAATTCTCTGATTTTAATACTGTCACTGTTGGCTCTCATGCTCCACTTATAAGGGGCATGCTCATGAAACCTGTAAAATCTGTTTCTTTCAAAAGGTATTTTAAGAATAGTGTGTGGGGGGGAAAGCATTAAAATTCCACCACTAATGGATGTGCTTTCTCAATTACTGTAGGTCCAAATAGCAGGAAATGGACAGACATATGTGCGAGTGGCAAACTGTCAGACAGTCAGGATGAAAGAGGAGAAGGAAGTTCTGGAGCATTTTGCTGGTGTGTTCACAATGATGAATCCTTTAACTTTTAAAGAAATCTTTCAAACTACTGTCCCTTACATGGTGGAGAGAATCTCAAAAAACTATGCCCTTCAGGTATTATGTTTTTGTTTACTTTTTTTTTTCAATTAAAATAGCACATAGACAAGAGCTTATGCCTTGAAGTACATAAGGCTGACGTGGAATTGCAAATGATAATGTTGAAATTGGGTCTATAAAAATACTTTGTAAAGATGGATTTTCAGCAACTCCAGAGGAAGTGATGAAATACAAACACGAGTGCTTCAGTTCGGAAAATATGAATGGACTTCATTCTTGAGAAGTATTGGATGCTGTGGAGTTGGTTTTGTTCAGCTGATTGTGCTGATGTTCTACTGTTCTGTAGAACACAAGTCCTACAATACACATGTAAAACTACACTTGAATATGTTAAGTTGTGTCATGATGTAAGGTAGCCTGAATGACTTGGGTAGCAGTGGAGATGGGGAAAAGAAGTTTGTCGTAGCTTTTTATTTTAAATGTACAGTACATTTATCCCATGTTTCTTTTCACTACAGCAACAATAACTCCTTTGTGGTTTCCTTTTACAGATTGTTGCCAATTCCTTTTTGGCAAACCCTACTACCTCTGCCCTCTTTGCAACAATTTTGGTGGAATATCTTCTGGATCGGCTGCCAGAAATGGGCTCTAATGTGGAACTTTCCAATCTGTATCTCAAGCTGTTCAAGTTAGTCTTTGGCTCTGTTTCACTCTTTGCAGCTGAAAATGAGCAAATGCTGAAGGTAAAGGTCAATTCTGTTAAAACCAAAAAAATCTGTTTTGACTCCTAATATATTCTTCAGATGTCCAAGTAGTAATTTTATGCTGTCTAGCATTTGCTGGGCTTTTGGTGGTTGAACCACTACTAGTGATATGTCACCATTTCTTCCAAGTGCCAAGTACATTGTCTTACTTGTAAGAGAGAGTTTCTGTGAATGTTTTCTTTGTATTTGAAACTGCAGTGTGATGCACTAATTGTGAGTGTAAATGCCTGATGGGTGGATGTGGCCTGGTAAGGATCTGTGTAACTTCATGGTCAGCATGTGTGTGTCTTCCTGCATGTATTTTACAATTTGTTTCCCTATTAACTTAAAACTCACTTAGACTGAAATCACTGTTTTGTGTTTTGGTGAATCTTGTTCATTCATGTCATGTTCAATGACATGAACCTTGAGTTAGATATTTCTGTGCTCTTGAAAAGTCTGGGTTAAGGAGTGACAGTGTTTTCTGTGGACAACATATTGCATCCATTTATGTCAATGAGAGAATCTCATGATTCAGTGAGTTTAGAAATACTGATCTTGAAGCAGGAGTGTGCTCTTCTCATGAAAGTAATAGCTGCCTATATCCAGAAAACATGAAGATATTAATTGGAGGCTGCTATTCTTTCCCCTACCTTACAATAAACAAAATTTCTGATATAGATAACTTTGTGATTATCATTTCTATGCTTAATGATTTGTTCCAGCAGGATTAGTTAATTTTTCTGACTAGAACAGAGGTGAGATTACCAATTTTCCAGATTATTTGAAAGGTAAAAGTAATATGAAGCGGTATTCATATAATCTTGCTTAAATTCTTGTAGTTTGTCATCAGAATGAAGGTAATTTGGATTTTGTAAGCTGGAGATCCAATTTAATGAGTGTGATTTACTACCTTCACAGTTTCACGCTTCTGTAATGTTTTTTTGTTTCCTCAGGACTGATGATATGAGCCTTGGGTAGACAATTTAATTGAGTGATGAAGGCTATCTGCAGCATTTGCATAGTAATGTAGAAAGCTTTTAGTTGTTACTAAAATCAGGAATTGTCTGTTTGTTCCTCATCCGTGAGACTCCTTGTATTTTGCAACTGGTTTTAATGATCCTTGCGATCTGCTGGTGTCCTCTGCTCTAGAAAGACCACCAGTTCCATAACCATTTTTTTTCCACCTGTAAAAGTTTGCTTTCATTGTGAAATTTTACACTAACAAAAATTAAGGATTAGTGATCAAGTTAGATCAGCAAGCAGGATTAAATTCACATTGTGAAATGTCTTCTCCTGCCCATGTGACACCTGATTTTTGCTGCATGTCCCTAAATTCTCTGCAGCAAATGGTTTTTCATTTTCTCAGATTGGCAGAATGTTTTGTAGGGGTGTGTTTCCTTTTTTTTTCCTTTCCTTTTTGATAGCAAAATTTAATTGATGTAAAGAATGTTCTGGGTTCTTCATACTGTTCAAATATAGATCTAGTTACAACAATTCTTCAACAGGAGATTAAAATTAGTGACATATCAGAGCATTTGGAATAGTTGAAGGTTTTTGGTCTGAAAGACTTGCCTCATGCTGAACTCTTGCACATTGTGATGATGATATGGGTATTTTATTAATCTTCAGCCTTTAAATTTTCTTTTTATAGCCACATTTACACAAGATTGTGAACAGCTCTATGGAACTTGCACAGACTGCCAAAGAGCCCTACAACTATTTCCTGCTGCTCAGAGCGCTGTTCAGATCCATCGGAGGAGGCAGTCACGATCTGTTGTACCAGGAATTCTTGCCACTGTTACCAAACTTACTGCAAGGTAGAGCAATACCTTCTTTCCCCACTCCAGTCTCTGGTTTCTTTATGTAAATAATATTAATCAAGTTTAGTTTTACTTTTTTTCATTACATAACATAAGCCTTAACCCTGATAAATAGGTTCTGATTTTGAGCTTAGCTGTTGATTAAATATCTTCATTGTGGCTTATTTTTATTTACTACCACCTGCTTCAGGTTTTCAGGTTCCATAGTTTTGGCTTCACAGTTTCTGCTGCTTGTTTTTTTACTTTTCAATGTTGTTGTTTGTTTTGTTTCAATAAATTTTTATATCTTTTTTTGCTATAGGTACCTTTGTTAGCATAAAGAATTGAGGGATAAGTGTGATAGAAGCAGCAATGTTGCCAAGGCCATTACTGGTTTTGTGGGAAGAACATTACAGAGAAGCTCTGGTAGTTCTGCACTTGAGGGCATGTGTGTGCACCTGCAAGTGAATGATAAATATAAATGCCAGTAGTGTCAGCTGGGGGAAAAAAAGAAAAATGAAGGAAATAACAATCAGTTTGATTAATTCAGCATTTGTACTTGCAAGGACTGTGTGTTCCAGAGGTATTAAGGATGAGCAGGAAAATACAGAGAGCTGCTTAAAGCGGAGAACAAGCTAATGGGAACAGTTCCAGGAAGATGAAATCCTGTGGTTCCCATCTACAGCTCTAGGAGCAGTCTTTATTGGAGTTAGCAAATACATATGTTATCCATAAGCCATTCTGTTATAAGTACATGCTAGCGTAGAAGTGCTAGCTAGGTTTATGGAATACATGAAATCCTGGTGGGGAGAAAAATAAATTGGGGAATAGGATTAGTCTGTATGAACAGAAATGTACTTGAACTCATTTACTGTTTCTTCTTAGGATTCCAGATAATTTTAAAACATTTTTTTTCTGCATGGATTTTTATTTTTTGTTTAATTGATACAAGAGAGAGGTTTGAATCAACTATTTTTTTCCTGATTTTCATCTGCTGTACTCCACTGCTGTGTTTTGGAATGTAATATTAAATTTTAGAATGTGATTAGAAAGGTTAATGGTTTTTTAAAAAGTTTTGGGTGTATGCATGTACCTAGAAAATCCTTAGAGGGGCAGAGTCCAACGGCATGAGATTGAACACATCCAAGTGCCGGGTTCTGCACATTGGCCACAACAACCCCATGCAGTGCTACAGGCTGGGGTCAGAGTGGCTGGAGAGCGGCCAGGCAGAGAGGGACCTGGGGGTGCTGGTCGATGGGAGGCTGAACATGAGCCTGCAGTGTGCCCAGGCAGCCAAGAGGACCAATGGCATCCTGGCCTGCATCAGGAACAGTGTGGCCAGCAGGAGCAGGGAGGTCATTCTGCCCCTGTACACTGCACTGGTTAGGCCACACCTTGAGTACTGTGTCCAGTTCTGGGCCCCTCAGTTTAGGAAGGATGTTGACTTGCAGGAACGAGTCCAGAGAAGGGCAACAAAGTTGGTGAGGGGTTTGGAACACAAGCCCTATGAGGAGAGGCTGAGGGAGCTGGGATTGCTTAACCTGGAGAAGAGGAGACTCAGGGGTGACCTTATTGCTCTCTACAACTACCTGAAGGGAGGTTGTAGACAGGTGGATGATGGTCTCTTCTCCCAGGCAGCCAGTACCAGAACAAGAGGACACAGTCTCAGGCTGTGCCAGAGGAGGTTTAGGTTGGATGTTAGGAAGAGGTTATATACAGAAAGAGTGGTTGCTCATTAAAATGGGCTGCCCGGGGAGATGGTGGAGTCGCCGTCATTGGAGGTGTTCAGGAGGAGACTTGATGGGGTGCTTGGTGCCATGGTTTAGTTGTTTAGGTGGCTTGGATTGGTTGATGGGTTGGACATGATGATCTTGAAGGTCTCTTCCAACCTGGTTTATTCTATTTTATTCTCTCATTATGAATGGTGTTAGGTTTTGTAAATGCATTTTGTCTAGTATTAAAAAATGCCAGGTAATCCTGAATTTAGGTAATAGCAATTTTTATCAATACATTTTGGACTATCTTTTGAGTGTATAACTTACCAATAATTTTCAGGACTTAATATGTTGCAAAGTGGCCTTCATAAGCAACACATGAAAGACTTGTTTGTAGAGCTCTGCCTCACTGTGCCAGTTCGTTTGAGCTCACTGCTGCCTTACCTGCCAATGCTGATGGATCCCCTGGTGTCGGCTCTCAATGGATCTCAGACCCTGGTTAGCCAAGGCTTAAGAACTCTTGAATTGTGTGTGGATAACTTGCAGCCAGACTTCCTGTATGATCACATTCAGCCGGTTCGAGCTGAGCTAATGCAGGTAAACATGTTGTTTCCTGTTAGTCCACAAGAGGTCCTTGATTCACTAAGTATTAGACATTTGTGCGACCCTTTGGTTACAAGAACTTGAAACGCTCTCAGGAGAACCATACCTGCCTGATTGGTATGTAGAGGGCCAGCTGGTGGTGTACTGTTAAACTGAAAACTGTGAAAAATTTTAGAGTGAATTAGTAATTTCTTCTACACCCCTTTAGAAAGGGGGATTAACCCCCCTTGAAGGGGTTAAACTTAAGCCTTGGGACTCAGTAGCGAGAGTATTACTATTTTTAAGATGAGTTGGCACAGAAAATGATTGAAACTTGTTAATTTTTTTGGTAAAAAGCCAAACAAAAAGGTGATTTAGCATATTATGATTGACAGCTGTATGAAATCTTACACAGTGAAGATGATGTGGCTGAAATTGGAATTGGAGCAATGTTTTAAATGTGGTTATTTCCCTTAATACAGTGATTATATGTACTGTATCCTTGAAATTTAATACTGACTTTATTTGCTTTTTCTATTTCAAAACTAGCTCAGAGGTTAACTCACTTCAGCCTTAGCTGGCCTGCTCTTTTTCCTTCCAAAATGTCATAATGTTGTTGATCTAATGTTAGGCATAAACATGAAATTAGATTCTAGCGTGGCAGAGATTTTGTAGCTGATCACAGCAGTCTGAGCTAGAACTGCACTTAGAACAACCTTGTTGTAAAGCGCTTAAACTGTTGTGAACTGAGACTGCTTTAATTCAGTCATAATAAGTATTTTCTGGATGTTATGCAGAGGCAATTACTCAGAGACAAGACTAAGTGTTTTCCTTGACATTTTTCTACATGACAAGTTGAACAATTTTGAAGTGAGAGTGGTCTAACCATGTAGCACTTCGAATACTTCCAGGCTTTGTGGCGTACACTGCGCAATCCTGCAGACAGCATTTCTCACGTGGCTTATCGTGTGCTTGGTAAATTTGGTGGAAGTAACAGGAAGATGTTAAAAGAATCACAGAAACTACAGTATGTAGTCACAGAGATCCAAGGACCGAGTATCACTATTGAATTTTCAGACTGTAAAGCATCCATTCAGCTCCCAATGGAAAAGGTAACACCTGCACTTGATTTTCTGTCCTGGGAAACCACTTTACTCATTCTTCATTTTTCACAGAGTTTTTGGAAGTTTGTTTACTTGTAAATCCTTGATAAAATACGTGGTTTGTCTGCCAGTTCCAGATAGGACTTAATGAATATCTTAGATTATAGAATTTACATAATTAAAAGTAGGATTTAGGAGCTCTTGTGTATCTGATTTTTTTTCTTAACATTTTTTTTTGCAGCCCTTCAGTTAGACAAGAAGATTGCTAATTCATTTATCTTGCAGCGAAGAAGCAGAATTGAAACTCACTTGTGTATTTTGGTTTTACTTTTGTTGTTGTTGTTGTGTTCTTGTTTTCCTCTAGAGGTAATTTTTGGGCTGCCAGACTTGGTGGGTGTAAGACAAAACATTGTTTCAGAAATCACTCCAAATAGCTTATTTGTTTTCTCTTACTATCTAGCTATCAGTTTAAAGGCAGGTAGGCCTTCTTGTGTTACTGTGACATGCAAAGTAGCAGAAGCTTGCCAACCTTGTTTTAATTTGCCCTTTAAATGTTTTATTTCCTTACTGCCACCCCCAAAAGAATAGACTTAAACCTCCCTTCTGCTTTTACAAAGTGATAGGATTGGGAACTAAAATGGCAGAAGTAAATGTTTTGTGTGGATTTTTCCCCCTTCATAACTTTTAATTTACTGCTGTAGACTAGGAGTGGGAATCCTCTCTAAAACCTCTTTATTTTCTTCTTGAAATGTACCAAAACCTTAATGTAGAAATTCTTCAGTCATGATTATTCTAATGACTTCAATGGTTTGGTTCAATGTAGTCTCCAGGTTGGGTATAGTACTTCTTACAGCTGCAAAACCACTTTGTGTGTGCACTGGCTTTCATCAGACAGTCTCAATTTATCACAAGTTTTTAGTTCTCACTAATTACAGCAATCTAATCTGTTTCTGTGTCTTGGGATCTGAGAGTGAAGCTAGATTCTGAGTTAATTTGCCCTGTAGAGTTTACTGATACTTACTTTTTCTATTACACTCTCATAAGTAGGTATTATATGAATGTAGTAAACAATTTTCTTCACAGGCAGCTGGCTCTCTTTGGCTGTGTGCAGCCAACAGACTTAAAAAAAGAGCTTGGAAACACAAATCTTAAAATGCAGATAGCATAACTGATTTCTCCTTTGTACTGAAACTGATGAGCTGTATAGATAGAAGTACTGCAACTGCTGACATTTTCCCATCCCTCTAGTTTTAATTCAGACCAAGTTTTCCAAATTATTTATGAATCTAACATGTTGGTTAATGATAGGGACCAATCTTCAGCTTCCTGATGTTGACCAAAACACAGTGTTGTCTGCAGAATACTTTGTGTCTCTAAAAAAGAAACGTCAAAGGAAAAATGAACTGAAAACAAGAAATGGGTGTTTTTGCTCAGTGCTTTGGGTAGTCTCCTGTGGTCTGTGTAAAACTCCTTGTTCTTTTCATTGAGATCCTGATGGAAGTTACTCCAACAGTGATGGGGTGACAGTTAGTTAAGCCAGTATGTTAAAAGATGGTTTTCCTTTCCTAGAAGGGAAATGTTCACTAATTTATAGCAGAGCTTTTTTTTTCCTGTTTAAGCATAGATGGTTAGACTTTATGTATCAGCTAGTGAGATTCACAATATCACTAAGGTTGGAAGAGACCTCGAGGATCATCGAGTCCAACCTATCAACACAGACCTCATGACTAGATCATGGCACCAAGTGCCATGTCCAATCCCCTCTTGAACACCTCCAGGGATGGTGACTCCACCACCTCCCTGGGGCAGCCCATTCCAATGATGAATGACTTGCTCGGTGAAGAACTTCCTCCTCACCTCCAGCCTAAACTTCCCCTGGTGCAGCTTGAGACTGTGTCCCCTTGTTCTGGTGCTGGTTGCCTGGGAGAAGAGACCAACCCCTTCTTGGCTACAACCACCTTTCAGGTAGCTGTAGAGGGCAATGAGGTTACCCCTGAACCTCCTCTTCTCCAGGCTAAACAATCCCAGCTCCCTCAGCCTCTCCTCACAGGGCTTGTGCTCAGGGCTTCTCCCCAGCCTTGTTGCCTTTCTCTGGACACGTTCAAGTGTCTCGATGTCCTTCCTAAACTGAGGGGCCCAGAACTGGACACAGTACTCAAGGTGTGGCCTAACCAGTGCTGAGTCCAGGGGCACAATGACTTCCCTGCTCCTGCTGCCCACCCTATTACTAATGCAGGCCAGGATGCCAGTGGCCTTCTTGGCAACCTATTTCATGAACTCCAAAACAATTTTTACATGTGTTTTTAGTTAATGCCTGTCTTGGTTGTTTATAATTAATTACTCTTTTTTAATGTATAGAAAGTAGCTGTGTTTATATATATTCAAAATAGAAATGTTAGAAATGTTCCAGAAAGATGCACCTCCTGTTTTTATAACTTTATGTTTTAAGAGCTTACTTGAATTATTTTCAAATATATTAAATAAATTATCTTGCAAAGGAGAAAGAGTACTATGTCCATTAGGGAAATGGGTTCTAGAAGTTGCTTACAGGGACATTTTTATAAATGATGTAGCTTTTGATTTGCATGGAAAATATGACAAAGTGATTTGTAAGATTGAACATTTTTGGTACCGTTTATATATGTGTATTAATGCATTGTATGCTTACATTGTATGGGGATTAGGAACAGCAATTATTGCTGGAGGGAAGCTGAGCAAAATTTTCTGGAGGGGGAGGTGTAGCTCACTCATGGCTTCAAATACTTTCTGACCACAGAAATAAATGTATCTGCCATGAAACTTTGCATTTAAGAAGCACAGCAAATACCATGGTAGCTTTAAGTCCACTCTGCCATTCTCTGTATTTCTTTGCTTAGGCAGTCCAGGCTGTACTTACTTTTAAAGTTACTTCTAATGTGTGTTAAAGACACTCTTTCTTTGATTAATCACCTTATTGCAAATAATTGAGAGCAAGCAGTGTTTGGTTGCTATCTGTCTTTTCTTCATTACAGGCAATTGAGACTGCTCTGGACTGTTTGAAGAGCGCTAACACAGAACCGTACTATCGGAGGCAAGCGTGGGAGGTCATCAAGTGTTTTTTAGTAGCTATGATGAGCCTGGATGATAACAAACATGCATTATACCAACTCCTTGCACATCCCAAGTATGACAATTCTTTAAACATAAATGTGTATGTAATATTTACAGTGTCTTTCAAACAGCCTAATTTGGAGGCCATGTTTAGGCTAGGCCATGTATTCTGCATGGGATTTTTACCTGCTGGTTTCTCCTGTGCAGGACATTCCAGTGAGAGGAATTTTGTCAGTAATGTGCTAATATTTCATACTTCAATTTTCTTCTCCTAATCACAGTTTAATCTGTCACATGTGATCAGACATTTAAAAAACCCCATCATTTTAGTTTAATGTGTTTAAATAGTTGGAACATTCTGGTGCTTAATTGTGTTTTAAAGGTTAACCTAGGTTGTGAGGTTTTGCATGGACATCTAACTTCTCCATAAAGTGAAAGAGAGACAAAACTGAGTTTCATTTAGTGACCAAACTATAGCATAGTGACACACATAACTTATGTCTTCATGCAGGAGCTTTGAGTTCAATTTTTTCTTTTTTTTCTTTTCACATCTACAATTTTAATCATTGATACTTAATCAGTTTATTGCTTTTAGGCAGCTTTGGCATGGTTGCTCACAAAGTGTGTGCAGACTTCTACTCTTGCAGGGTAGTAAATGCAGCTAAAGAGTATAGTGGCTTTTATAATTTGGGCTTGTTAGACTTGACATAAATATAGCTCTGCTGTGAATGGGTTTTGTTGGGCAGTGATTTGATAAATAATGTTTCAGTCTTTCAAGATGGAAATCAAATGGCATTTGAAGAAAGGGGAAAATGTCAAAAACTGGAAATGACATTCTGTAATTGAGTTGCAGTGTGATGCCTCTATACCTGTTATTTGTAATATGCATGGCTTCTTCTGAACCATTGGCTTTAAATGTTCCTGATGAAATTGAGCTATCCATCATCTTTGAGACCAGTGGTTGACAAAATTAATATGGACCAAGTGAAGTGGTCCAGCTCCATCAAAATGAGGGGAAAACAGGAGGTGGAGTTAGAAACAAGGAGCAAACTTTGAATCAACTACTTGACAATGCTCGTGGCTGAGCTTCCAATACTGCAGTTTAGAACTTCATTTTGTCTTTCAGCTTTACTGAGAAGTCCATACCCAGTGTGATTATTTCCCATCGATACAAAGCTCAGGATACTCCAGCACGTAAAACGTTTGAACAGGCATTGACAGGGGCATTCATGTCAGCAGTCATCAAGGATCTGAGGCCCAGTGCTCTGCCTTTTGTGGCCAGCTTAATCCGCCACTACACAATGGTGGCAGTTGCTCAGCAGTGTGGTAAGTGGAATAGAGATGGTGTGGACTGCCGTGAGAGGGGTGGATTTGTTTTAAGATGCTGCAGTTGCTGCCTGGGTAGATAGGTAGTTGCTTTGATTGATGTCTGAAATAGGTTTTAATTCTTTAGAGCCATGAAAAATTATTTAGCGAGTTTGAAAGCAGTCAATCACCTTTGTAATATATGTAGAATGCTACAGCTAATGAAATCATTACAGCTTGGAGCATTTTATACTTCCAGAGCATTTGTGTTACTTGACACACAGAGCGGTCTTTGCAGATGGTCTTTAATTGGGTTGTTCCCACTTGCAGTTTCAAAGGACCATCAGAAGAGGTAAAGTGAACGTTAGAGCACTGCAGTGACTTCTATCTATGAAGAAGACTTTTTGTTTGGAATTGGACTATATGACAAGTAATTTGGGAAGTGACATAGTATAAGCATATTACTCTTCATTGTCACAGTAATGAGACTTGAATTTTTATGAATCTTCAGTTTAATTAAATCTTGCAGTGCACAGTCTGGTGCATAGAAGAAAATATTCAAGTAGATGTAATCTTTTCTTCTAAGAGTGAAAAATGTGTTACAGTCCATTTATATGCAAATAGACACAGTGCTTACTGGTTTTGCCATCAGCTAGTCCGAGGAGTAGTAGAATCTAATTAAAAGACTATTCATAGTAAAATATCTGTTGTTTTACCTCTTTTTTTCCCCCCCTTCTCTTTTCTTCCCCGATACCAATTACAGGTCCTTTTTTACTGCAGTGCTATCAGGTTGGAAGCCAGCCTAGCACAGCCATGTTTCATAGTGAAGAAAATGGGTCAAAAGGCATGGATCCTTTGGTGCTCATTGATGCCATAGCAATCTGCATGGCATATGAGGAAAAGGAGCTCTGCAAAATAGGAGAGGTGGCTCTAGCAGTGATATTTGATGTTGCAAGCATTATCTTGGGTTCCAAGGAAAGGGTAATATATACTTAAATAATCTAGTTCCAGTCAATGCAATTTTGCTTCTAAAATTTTGGAGGCTACCAGTGAGCTGAAAAAGAAAACCGATACATTTCTTTGTTTCCAGGCTTGTCAGCTTCCCTTGTTTTCCTACATTGTGGAGCGTTTGTGTGCTTGCTGCTATGAACAAGCATGGTATGCCAAACTGGGAGGTGTTGTGTCAATTAAATTTCTTATGGAACGACTGCCACTCATTTGGGTCCTCCAGAACCAGCAGACTTTCCTGAAGGCACTTCTTTTTGTTATGATGGATCTAACTGGAGAGGTATTAATGAATCTCACATCAAATAGTATGGGGGAAACAAACTTCTTGTTTTTAATTTAACACAGATTGAACTCTTGCTAATTTTGATTTTCCTGTACTTCAGAATGTGTTGTATCTCTGACAGTTAGGAGTGAATGTTAGTCATTTTAAATTAAACTAAGACCTGAAGTTAGGAGTGAGGTCTGTTTTTTCCACATAACTTCAACTGAGTTGCTGGAATTACTCTTGCTTCTTTCAGAGCAGAAATGTATATCTCACATTCAGATCAGTGGAAGAACACTAGTCAGTGTCCCCTGCACAAAAAGCCACTGTCTGTGTTTAGTTCATCTTCTCAAAACATGTATGCAGCTCTAGATCCCTAGAGAGTTGGCTGTTTGACCTTTTCTCAGTTGTGAATCATGTGGCGACAGCATTGCTCAGGGTTCCAGTGCTTGAGTTCATTTATAGTGTTTGTTGCATTGCAACTCACGGCTCTGGAATGATTGGTGGGAAGACTAGTTAAATATGTGTTCTGTGTTTCTTGCTTCTTGTGTTTGCAGAGGATTCATCAAAATCAGATGCTGTGTTCCTTGACAAGTAGTGTGTAAACTTGTGACTTCTGTTCTGTACCTGTGATACCTTAGGTTTCCAATGGAGCAGTTGCTATGGCAAAGACCACGTTGGAACAGCTTTTGATTAGATGTGCAACTCCTTTAAAAGATGAAGAAAAAACAGAAGAAATCCTGGCAGCACAGGAGAAGTCTTTCCATCATGTGACGCATGACCTTGTTAGAGAAGTAACCTCTCCCAACTCCACTGTGAGAAAACAAGCCATGCATTCCTTGCAGGTACTTGCACAGGTCACTGGGAAAAGTGTCACTGTGATTATGGAGCCACATAAAGAGGTAAGCAGAAATACTTACTGAAAGCCAGCTGAAAATTGTTTCCCACTTTGGATTTGCAAAATGATTTTCTGGGTACTTGTCCCCACATTAGTGAATGAAATTCTTAGAGCTTTGATAGCATTTGCTAAGTTTCAGTGTTCTAAAACACACTGTGACTGGAGATTCATACAAGCTGTGCCTGACTACTTAGCCAGTACATATGGTGTCCTTAGGTCGATATGTTTTCCGAAATGACAGGCTACTCATCCTACCACCCATCAGACATAAGCTAGGCCAGGCAGATGCTGCGTTTTTGAACCTCAGTTTTGTGTAATTCTCTAAACAGAAGGCATATTGTACTCTTGGTTATAATGCTGTGTGAAGCTAGTGAATATCATGTATCTGCTCACAAAGAATATGTACTAGCTACAGATAGTAAGCTAGTGAAACAACTCACTATGGGTTAAATTAATTCAGAGCAATACTTTTTTTCTTGCTTCTGAAGAGATACATCAGGAGCCAGTATCAAATGGATAGAATTAAGCAGCCTCAACTAGTGATGTCATTTTAGAGGCTGAGTTGGTGGGGTCTGTGAATAGGCTACTAATTCAGTAACCTGGATTGCATTGTGTAGGTTCTCCAAGACATGGTTCCACCTAAAAAGCATTTACTTAGGCACCAACCTGCAAATGCCCAGATTGGCCTCATGGAGGGAAATACGTTTTGCACAACTCTGCAACCCCGATTGTTTACAATGGATCTGAACGTTGTGGAACACAAGGTTTTCTACACAGAGGTACTTGCTTTTTCTGTTCTCATGTCTGAATGTAGATGCTTAATAACTGATGGTGTCAGAACTTCCACTGTAAAAATACATATATTCTCTCTTCATTTTAAACTATCTGAAATGTAAGAATTTACCACTTGAAATGTGAATCAAGGTCTGCCTTTACCTACAATGTAATAGTTCTGAGCTAAGCAGGATGTTCTAATGTGTGTGAAATATATCAAATGAACTTTGGTGTTAAACTCCTACTCTAGTAGCCCTAACTTACATACTTAGGTCTTATTTTATGCACATTATATCTGTTAAATAAAATATTGTAGTACCAAAACGTAGGCAGCATATGTTAAGGTTTTTGAGTCTCTAACAGTTTGAGTAAAATGAGATGCAAAACTAGTGTGTAGATTGAACTTGGAGAGGTTATCTAGTCCTGTGGTTTCCTAGCTGTCTTGGGCAGTGGGATATAGTTGCTAATGTAGAGGACACTCAGTATTTTCCTTAAGAAAAAACCCCAGGTGCTGTAGATCAAAAAACGTCTGCGAAGGTCTAAGTGATATATTGGTGGTGTGAAGGTCAGAATCTAAACAGCACTCTTGGAAATAAGAGCAACCTATATGTGCTTAACTTGTAGAACTTTGTTTTAACCTGTTCAGTGTTTTCTGATAAAACCCCACCCACATGTATTGAAAATACTTAACCTGCAAACAAGAGAGCTCTGATAGGAAAGAGTTGTCCTTGTGGGCAGTGATCCATGACCACTAAAATGGGAAGAATGCCTTTTCAGCACTTCTCTTCCTCATTCATTTCCTTCTATTCTCTTACCTCTGTCCTCAATATTTTCAGTCCTGGTTTTGCCATTCAGGAGGCAAGCTTTTCAGGAGACCTACTCTTTTATTATGTGAGCAGCTTGCTCACTTTCAGCCAGCAAAATGGAAAATGGCTGATTTTTGCCTGACTTTTCTCAGGTGGCTGTGCTAATGGGCTGCCTTGCCTCTGGCTACCTACCAGTTTTATGGGAATTTAACACCCTAATTTGAAGTAGAATTTTTGCCTGCAGGTAAAATTTGGAGGTCAATTAGTGTGTTTGAACAAACTTGGATCTTTGAGAAAACAGGACTTAAAGGGTAGCTGATAATAGAATGTGATTCACAACGCTATGCTAAAATGATTGATTTATTTCCCTAGTTACTGAATTTATGTGAAGCTGAAGATACTGCCTTAATGAAACTACCTTGTTACAAAAGTCTTCCATCTCTTGTACCTCTTCGAATTGCAGCCTTAAGTGAGTAAAACTTCCTAAACCAACTTTTGTGGTAGATAAGTGTCCTTGTGAGCAAAGGGCAGTCTTCCTCCCAAGATCAGCAGAAAACTTGAGTGCTTGAAGACTGATGACTGCTCTCTAGAGGTCACAGTTTAATGGAGGGAAAAATGGGAAAATATTGCTGCTTTCTTAATGACTGGGATGTAGTTTCTGAAATTAACCCCAAATATTTTTAGCCTATTTATGTTGCATAGCATTAGGAAAACTTCAGAACACCATTAATAACGTTTCCATTCTTTTGGTGTTTTGTGATGCCTGTTGCTTTTGGCAAAGCATGCTGTGCTTTTAGCTGTCTGTAATTTAAGATGAAATAGAAGAAACTTGAAGAAATACAGAATGGGAATTATTTTTTTGCCTTTCCTGA
The DNA here is from genome assembly GCF_026170545.1 of Melanerpes formicivorus. NCBI lineage: Eukaryota > Metazoa > Chordata > Aves > Piciformes > Picidae > Melanerpes > Melanerpes formicivorus. The sequence continues at coordinate 7,119,433 of NW_027142366.1, read as the reverse complement.
AACTGAGTTAATAAAGAGAACAAATTTACTTTGATATTTGCAGATGCTCTAGCTGCTTGCAATTATTTGCCTCAGTCAAGGGAGAAAATCATTGCTGCACTTTTCAAGGCACTTAATTCAACAAATAATGAACTGCAGGAGGCAGGAGAAGCTTGCATGAGAAAGGTTAGTGTATTGAAATGATGTTGCTTTTGAGGCCATTGTTCTCTCTGATTTACTTCCTTGTTATAAAGCTTCTTGGGAAAGATCTCTCCAGGAAATAATGGCTGCTCTCCTAGGTTTTGTAAGTGACACCAATATAATTAAGTTTCTGTCAGATGTGGGTTTTTTGATCTTTGAACTTAGCCACTGAAATGTATTCTGGTTGAAATTAAGCATTATAAGCTCTTGGGCAAGGATCTTTCAGTCTGTCTGTCTAGTATTTCTGTTTGTCTGGGCTTTGTAAATGTATCTGTATTTCTAAATAAAACATCAGGCTTTCCCAGTAATTTTGCAAATGTGCATGTCTGGCTTCAGTGTAAAAGCTTTTCTTGTGTTTCTTCTTTGTCCCTAAATGAAGTGTTGAGACCCCATAGATGATTTTGGAAAAGTAAGCAATGCAGCAGTTAGTAGTCAGCATCACAGTTACCTTGGGGAACAGGACTGGGGCTTTTAAGGTCAGAATTAGTATCCTTAGATGGAGCTACGCTACACTGTCTGTTCTATGGATTCTAGGTTATAGCGTAAGAAGGATGGAAGGGCTATTCTCTCATCATGCTTTGTTGCCCAGTAGATCTGCTGAATTCTGATTCAGCAAGATTTTAATACCATTCTAAATATAGAAAATGATAATAGAACAGAATAGAATTGACCAGGTTGGAAAAGACTTTCGAGATCATCAAGTCCAACCTATCACCCAACACCATCTAATCAAATAAACCATGGCACCAAGCACCTCTTCTGGTCTCTTCTTTAACACCTCCAGTGATGGTGACTCCACCACTTCCCTGGGCAGCCCATTCCAAGCCAATCACTCTTTCTGTGAAGAATTTCTCCCTAACATCCAGCCTAAACCTCCCCTGGTGCAGCTTGAGACTGTGTCCTCTTGTTCTGTTGGTGGTTGCCTGGGAGAAAAGACCAACCTCTTTGTAATGATGTGTAGATTGGCTGGCAAGTAAGAGGGAATATAACTGTTGTAATACTGGTGATTTACATTTGTTTAGACTGATAGCTGGTTAGAGGTCAGCTGTCTTTTCATGTCACTCTGATCACGAGAGGCAGTGTAGCTATTATTTATGGCTTCCTGACAGTACAGTTAGGTTGAGAGCTAAGAGGGAGAAAATAACGGTTGTTCTGACCGATGCATTTGGTATAAGCTTTTTCTCTTCATTTTTTTTCCCTGTGGTAAATCCATATCCATAGGATGTTTGATTATGATAGGAAATACTCTCTCTGGCTGCTTGCAGCCAGGTTCTTGATCTTTTCTGTTACTCAGGGTGTATGCAGATTGCAACACAGAAATTTGCTCTGTTCCTGCTGGCCAGATTTCACAGGCAGTTCTTAATAAGGAAATGTCTAAGTAGTTTGTCCATAGCTCCCTATATAATTTATAGCTGTGGCAGTTTTTCAGTCTGTCTGTAATGAAGATCTCTTATTTGCTGGTTTTATGGACTATCCTACTGTCTGTCAGAAGTACTGATGTGCTTGTCAGATCCATCTTGTCGCTATATATTTTCCATCAATAAATATTGCTTAAGATTTTGCATTCTAAAAGTACAAAAGAAAAGAAGAAAAATCAAGTCAAGATTTATTTTAAGAAAGGTGTTGTCACAAAAGTCACTTCCCTCTCCATCTCTATCTTAATCCTATCCTCTCTTGCAGTTCTTGGAAGGGGCTACCATAGAAGTTGATCAAATCCATACGCACATGAGACCGTTGCTTATGATGCTGGGAGACTATCGAAGCCTGACACTGAATGTTGTGAATCGTTTGACATCTGTCACTAGACTTTTCCCAAACTCTTTTAATGATAAATTCTGTGATCAGATGATGGTAAGTCCATTCAGGTTTTCTTTAGCTCTTTCAGTTTTCTCTTCGATAATACTTGTATTGTTGAAAAGTCGAAGAACAATTCAGCAGTGACTCGATGTACGTATGGGAAAGACAAGGCTTTTGTTTCACAATGAATAGAAAAAGATAATCTTTAAACATTTTGAGTTAATTTCTGAAGAGCTACTAAACCAGGAAATTAAGAGATGTTCCTTTCTACTGAAGACATACCTAGTTATGCCAAAGGCTGCTGGGACAGCAGATATCTCTTTAAGCAAGGTGCCAGCAGCGTAATGTACTAAGGAAACCCTTGAAAATGTTTAACTTTCTAGTGAGCAAAGTCTGTTCTGATGTTTTCTTGATTTATGAAATGGTGGAAGGTATTGTCCTTCTTATTTGCAGTTTTTAAACTGTGTATGTGAATTATTTATCCTTTTGCCATGAATATTAAATATTTCAGTGCAGGCATATCAAGCAAATCATGAAACAAGTGTAAGCCTCTCAACAGGCCAGATTTTTGTGCCTTTTAATGTATGCACTCATAACCCCTGCTGTCCTGAACATGGAGGGGACTTTTAGCAGCAGCACAGTCTGAGGGAATGAAAAGAACTCATCATTTATCCCTTTGTTTCCTTCAAACAATCATTTTTGCCTCTCATTCTTTTCTTGGGGCATATTATTATGGCTTGCTAGAATGGAATAGTATAAATGAAAAAATTAATACTAATTATCCTCTCTTCATAGCAACACCTGCGTAAATGGATGGAAGTCGTAGTTATTACACACAAAGGTGGACAACGGAGTGATGGAAATGTAAGTTAATGAATGCTTTCATGTGGGAAGGCAAGAAATAAATAGTGTTAATGTTTTGGAATTGCAGAACTCATTCACTTGTAAATGTTACCTGGCAATTTACACACTGATGTTTTGTTACAAGCTAATGAACTTGTATCTGTATTGATTATTTGCTACAAATCTTAGTAGAGGAGCTTCTTATCTGCTGCCAACTGTTACTTTAAAGTCTATTCTGTACAGATTGGTGTGCTCAACGATTGTTAGTTTTTTTTCCTTGGTGTTACCTGCTTAGAAATCTCTTTTTCATGGGAATGACTGATGAGCTCAGCAGCCATTCCTCTATTTTTCACTAACATGTTTGGTGTTCGTACTGCAGTCTTTTGAAAATTACACATAATGCAAATATCACCTCAGTTCATTATAAATATCATTTATGAAGACCAAGTTCAATTATTTGCCATTTGAGAATACATGAAAACCTCTCTTCTATCCAATCTGATGGCATGAGTATTGAACTATGGGAAACTGGCCAATGTTTATACCCATGGAAAACTGCACAACGGAGCGACAGCACCTTGTGCTCTTAGCAATGCAGCACTGAATGGAGTTCCTGCTTCTGTGCTCTTTCAAGGAGGCTACCAGAAGTCCTATAATTCTATTAAAATGTTATTAATAACTTGTATAAAGTGTTGAGATTTCCTATTGCCGCTAAGAAAAAGTCAGGAGAATTTTGTTAATATTTTTTTCCTGTGACATTAGATTGGCTTTTTCTTTTCCTCAGAACATGGAAATGGCTTACAGGATTTTCATTACTCTTTTTGTCTCATTGCAAAGAAAGCTTTCAAGTCTGAATGTAGTCATTGCTTTGTGTTTGACCTAGATGTTGTCTAATGGAATAGAATTTATTTCTTGTGTTTAAACATAAAAACTGTGCATTTTTTCAGTTAAACACATTTTATTCAGGTCAGAGTATTTCTAAGGCCTTCATATTCTTTTAGGATTCACTTTTCCTCAGATGTGATGATTACAGATGTCTTGCAGATCTTTTTGTAGCAGTAGTCTTTTAAACCACAGTGTGGCACCTCTAGAACAGTTTTTAGTTGTCCCTAAAGCACAGCTAATTGTGAGTTCTGCTTTTAATGTTTTCTGTTGATGTTTTCTGTGTAGTTGTATGTTTAGTCTCCTAAACCTGTAATTTTTTTTGCCATGTTGGTTTAAAACCTCTGTATGTTGAGGGAAAGGTGCACACCAGACACTGTCACATTTTGAGGGAGGATAGAAGTCCATGGACACATTTTCAAATAGAATTGTGTGAATGGAAGTCAAATTGGAACTTTACTTTTTTTCCCCACAGTTGTTGCTCTAAAGGAAGGCACAGACAGTGCAGTCTTTACACAGTTGCTCTATGGCAGTTTGTGTTCATACATCTCCATGTAGTGAGCTGCTGCTGTAATTGTATTTTCTGTATGTGGAATGAGTAGGATGGTGAAACTGTTGTCAGACCTTACTCTGATTTCTTCTTGACTACTGAGATTCCAAAATCTGAGCTACTTGCTTAGAAGCAGTGATGAGGAGTATTACTGGAGTATGTTGCGTCATTCAAACTGAGTGAATGGCTAGATCTAGGAGGTGGTAAACTTGCAGCAGAAAGTGGGATTGGTCAGGAAAGCCCAATGCTTGCCAGCTGAAATGGTACAGACCACTGTTAAAATAACTTTTTCTGAGCTAAAGAGTTTTCATCTTTTTCCAGCAGTACTTTAGGATGATGTAATTTGCTGCTGATGCTAGTGGCATCATGCAGATAGTGGCTTGTCAGTAAGGCTTCTTAATGAAGCAGTACAGAAGTCTGTGGAGTGATTTTTCACGTGTGAATGGAAATACTAGGCAAACAAAAAACTTCAGACATCTCACTTAAAAAATGCTGCATAATAATTTCCCATTGTAAAGATCCACACTGATACCAGAAAAACAAAGCTCTTTGTTCACCTAGGTAATTTTGTGATAGTCCTGCTGTGTTCCTGAACTGTGACTTGGCTCTTTAGATAAAACATGACATGTGAAGTAGCAATTAAGATCCAATTCATTTGCCCAGTGAGTGAAATCAGTGATTTAAATCCCTTCTTCCTCTCTTCTCTGCCTCCCCAAGGAAAGATATGGATTTTTAAGTCATGCCTGGTAATTGAAAAAATAAGTTTTTAACGGGTGGTTGCCTCTGACTGTCCCTCTTATGAACAGTAGCACCACAGTGGAAATTCTGCATTGCAGCCTATTACAAGGACTTTATAGCTTTGTAGTTCAGGTATTGAAAGTGGTTTCAAATTTGTTGCTGGGCAAATTTGCCTAGGAAGATGCTAAAATACAGCTTCCCCTGACTTGATAATCTCTAATATCTTTCCATTCGGTACAGAAGCTATGTCTAAGGATGCTTTTCATCCTGATTCATAGAAGGAGATTCCAAGCATGAGAGCTATTCAGTGTCTCCATTATTTCAGTTTGAGAGGGGGAAATAATCCTACAGAGGTCAGTTTCTGACTGCAATCTGAAGAATAGTGTATACTGATTTGTTCATTTATGTGATATTTTTGTGGGCTTTTTCTTTTCGTTCTGTGACTTCTGTTTTGGTTCAGCCTGCCACGCAAGGGGTAGAGGTGAGAAACTCAGTGGAAGTGCCAGGAAGTTCTTTGTTGTTGTAGGCTTTTTTGTTTGTTTTATTGGGGTTTTTTTACTACTTTTCAATTTTGGTTTGTTAGTTTTATTTTTGTGGTCTGGGCAGAGTGCATTGTGCCTTTGAGTGCAGTGCTGTGAGTTGTCTTCTGTTTGTCTGTGGCAGGGTTTGTTTTGATAACATTGCTGTTAAGGATGTTAAGCATGTTTGTACCAGGAAGAGCAGGATTTTTAGTTTCTGTGAAGGTGTAAGTGCTTTCAAAGAGCTTATGTGTGTTCTCAGTCCGGCACTTCAATCCGGGAGAGCAGTCTTGTGAGAGTCTGTCTAGGCAGATCGTGTTAAAGGAGTGGGGCATAAACTGTGTTTAAATTCAGTTGAGAAAATACAATGCACTTGTTGATATTCTTTTGTATACTTCATACTAGAAACTGGTTTTGGAGGATGGTGAGGGATGTTTTGTTTCTTCCCTTCTCCCTTCTTACTGAAAGAAATCCGTGCCCTAGTTAACTCAGATATAATATCCTCTTAAATTATACGATGAAGAACACAACATTATTTGGATTCCAGAAGGATTGAGTAGAGCAGAGCTCTGTTTACTTTAAGTAATCAGCTGCTAGCAAGATATACTGAACAGTGCTGCAAGAAATCTGTCTTTGTGTCTAGTCTGAGATTGTGGGGTGCATATGAGAATTTGTTTAGAAAGGAAGGTATTGTTTTTGGATGCATGAGCCACTTGGTGGCTCATGCAGTGAGCACTCCATAGCTCCCACATCACCATTTTCATTACACAACATTCAGCTCTTCTCTGTAAAACACCACTCTACTGACAAAGAAAATAACCCATGATATTAAATGGAAGGAAGGGTAGCTTTCCACAAGAGCAATTATCTCCATGCATCACGGTAAGTAGATGCAGTATATATGTTAACCCTTCACTTTTGGTTGCTGGCTATGTGAATATAGAGAGAGGAAAAAAAAGGTAGGATGTGTGACACTGGTTTTATATCTTTAATTGGTAAGACTTATATAATGGTGTTTCTTTTTACCTGTAGGAAATGAAGATTTGTTCAGCAATTATAAATTTATTCCACCTCATTCCAGCTGCCCCTCAGACTTTGGTTAAACCTCTGCTGGAAGTTGTTATGAAAACAGAACGAGCAATGTTAATTGAGGTAAAAGCAGAAGTCAACATTGCTGATATTTTTACTTTCTAGTATCTTTTAAAATTTAGCATCTAATAATTGTAATTTTTTTTGACGTGCTGTGGAAACATTTGAGGAAATAAACATTCTCTGCATGCCTTTTAGGAAGTGCTAACATTTGTCTTAGACTCTTGAAAGGGAAAGGTTGAAATTGTCAATAAATTCTCGTCTTAGAAGTTGTGAACGTTTTGTATCTGCATAAATGCCAAGTCAAATGTATTTTTCTGAGTGCTTCTTAATAAGTAGAAAGTAGTCTGGACTCTGCATTTTTAATTTAAGCTGTATGAACCTTCCAGGCTGGCAGTCCATTCAGGGAACCATTGATAAAATTTTTGACACGTCATCCATCCCAGACTGTGGAACTGTTCATGATGGAAGCTACTTTAAATGATCCACAGTGGAGCAGAATGTTTATGGTAAGCTGTGTGGGGAGGGGAGCAGCAAAAAGCCCCCATCTTCATCAATCTGATGAACAAAAATGTTTTCATCTCTTCTCCATGTTTTCTGCCCCTCTGTAACCTTGTAGTCTTTAATCATGGCCTTCTGCTGACTGTAGGGTGTCTGCTCTCCATTTTGCGTTTGTTTGTCCTGAGCTGTTGATTTTACACCTTCCCAGATCACGCAGGATTATTACTGAAGCTGCAGAGGTTGCTTTTATATCTGTGAAATATAACCTCTGCAAGTTTTAGTGAGGAATATAAAAGCTACAGGATGATATAGTCTTTTGGTATTTTTGCTTTTAAAGGTTGTTATTAAAATTATTTCTTCTCGTTTTTCAGAGTTTCTTGAAACATAAAGATGCCAAACCTCTGCGAGATGTACTGGCAGCTAATCCTAACAGATTTATCACTCTGCTGTTACCTGTTGGTACCCAAGCAGCTGTTAGACCTGGTTCTCCGAGCACTACCACAATGCGTCTTGATCTACAGTTTCAGGCTATCAAGGTACTCATTCGTTCTTGTTTGTTGTTGCACTCGGTAGTTAAAACCTCTTCAGCTACAAGCCTGTTACATACAGGCTTACAAATGTGCATGTGTATATTACAGCTTGTAGAAAACCAGTTGTATGAAGTATAAAGCCCCTCAGTTTAGGAAGGATGTTGACTTGCTGGAACAAGTCCAGAGAAGAGCAACAAAGTTGGTGAGGGGCTTGGAACACAAGCCCTATGAGGAAAGACTGAGGGAGCTGGGGTTGCTCAGCCTGGAGAAGAGGAGACTCAGGGGTGACCTTATCACTCTCTACAACTACCTGAAGGGAGGTTGTAGACAGGCGGATGATGGTCTCTTCTCCCAGGCAGCCAGTACCCGAACAAGAGGACACAGTCTCAGGCTGCGCCAGGGGAGGTTCAGGTTGGATGTTAGGAAGAAGTTCTATACAGAGAGAGTGATTGCCCATTGGAATGGGCTCCCCAGGGAGGTGGTGGAGTCACCGTCATTGAAGGTGTTCAGGAGGAGACTTGATGGGGTACTTGGTGCCATGGGTTAGCTGGGTGGGTTGGATTGGTTGATGGGTTGGACACGATCTTGAAGGTCTCTTCCAACCTGGTTTGGTTTATTCTAATAAAGGTTTATTCTAATAAAGGTTTGTAGTCAGAGTGACTCTAAAAAGGAAAAGAAACTTAAATGCCTAATTCTTTTTTTTTAATTAAGTAAGATCCAAGAGGAAAACATGGCAACAGAATTTCATTTTTGAAAATACCTTTAAAAGTTCATCTAAACTGGTTTTAGTTTTACTCTTTTTGGAGTATTTTAGAGCCCTCAATTGACTCTAAAGAAGTGCTTTTGTATTGTTGTTTCTACTGACAGATCTGTTGCGTATCGACTGTGCATTTGTCTTGTTTTGCTTTTGACAGATCATAAGTATTATTGTTAAGAATGATGAATGTTGGTTAGCAAATCAGCATTCCTTGGTGAGTCAGCTGAAACGTGTATGGGTGAGTGAAGCTTTCCAGGAGAGACACCGTAAGGAGAATATGGCTGCGACAAATTGGAAAGAGCCAAAGCTGTTAGCGTATTGCTTATTGAATTACTGCAAGTACGTACAAACATTGATTTCCTACAGCCTCCATCTGTTGTTTTCTTTTGAAAATACTGTCAAGGTGTACAAGGGTCCTAAGATTGTTTGCAGTTATTGAAAAGAAGGTTTCATATATTTCATAACATTGCCATTCGCTCTAAACCCATGCCTCTGGTAGTGCCTGCTCTTGCCTCTGCTCGTTTAAAAGCAGGCTTAGTGTCTTTGAGTCATCAGCATAGCAGTTTGGTTGGGTGATTTTTCACAGAGGCTTTTTATCTGTGTTTTTACAGAAGGAATTATGGTGATATAGAGTTGCTCTTCCAGCTGCTTCGAGCTTTTACGGGCCGATTTCTCTGCAATATGACTTTCTTAAAGGAATACATGGAAGAGGAGATCCCCAAAAACTACAGCATTCCCCAAAAGCGGGCTTTGTTCTTCCGGTTCGTAGACTTCAATGACCCCAACTTTGGAGATGAGCTCAAAGCAAAGGTAACTGAAGTAATTAGATCAAAGAAGCCTGGTATTTAGGTTTTAATTTTCTTCTGGGGAACTAGGGCAACAAAACTCGCTTGCTTAAATGTCAACGAGTTTGATAATTGGCAGAGCCATTTAGGGGAAAATATCATACCTGAAGAAGAGTGATGATAAACAGAGACAGCCATTCATCTTGCTTGCAATGCTGACTCCTTTAGTTTACACTTTCTAAGAATCTTTGCCCTTGGAAGGGGAAAACGAAAGTGTGTGCCTGCTTCTTAAGCTTTTATTTATAGCTTCCTCTTCTAAGGCAGTGTGTCTGACATGCAGGTTTGCATGGGAAATTACTTGAATGTTGATTATCACCTTGAGAAGAATCTGGTAGTTGAGTAGATAATTTTTTTTTTGTTTATATTCTGTAGGTGCTGCAACATATCCTGAATCCTGCTTTCTTGTACAGTTTTGAAAAGGGAGAAGGTGAACAGCTCTTGGGACCTCCAAACCCAGAAGGAGATAATCCAGAAAGTATTACTAGTGTTTTTATAACAAAGGTATCAATCCGTGTTTCCATTGAAAGATTTGAAGACTAAACCAAAAAGTTATTCCTGTCACTTGGCCTTTCAGTCCTGATTTAAATTAGTTGTGCTGTTTTCTAAAAATCCCATTTTTTCCCATAAGCAAAGCTTTTTGTGACTGAACATTGCTATTTTTGTATTTCACCTTGATTTCATTGTAGGAGTTAATCAGTTATGAAACAGATGTTGAAGATGAGAGTTGGGGGTTTTTATAGGTTCTTTTTCATAGGCTAGCACTTTGGAAGTTCCTAGGCATGCTCACTATTTAAAAGGTCTCAGGAGGTTGTTTTGTGTGTATGAAACTAAATAAAAGAAGTGGTTGTAGTTACACTCTTCTTAAAAACCTCTCAAAACAACAAGAAAACCCCCTAGGATTTTGTTTTTAAAGATAATAAAGATTGAGATCTTTTTGTTTGCTTTATTTTATGGTTTTGGTTTGGTTGGCGGGTTTTTGTTCTCACCTTCCTTTTCTCCTCTTTGATCATCCCTGGGACTAGGTACTTGATCCAGAAAAACAGGCTGATATGCTGGATTCTCTGAGGATATATCTCTTGCAGTTTGCCACACTTCTAGTTGAGCATGCTCCACATCACATTCACGACAACAACAAGAATCGGAACAGCAAACTGCGGCGCCTAATGACATTTGCTTGGCCTTGCCTCCTGTCCAAGGCGTGTGTGGACCCAGCGTGCAAATACAGTGGCCACTTGCTTTTGGCACACATCATTGCAAAATTTGCCATACATAAGAAGATAGTTCTGCAGGTACTGACTATGGGCTTGTATTCAATGTTTAAGGGATGTTGAGGAGTTCTATGCTTAAAGGATGTTGAGGAGTTCTGTAGTGTGCTTTCTTTTACTTACAAATTTATTTGGGGGTGGGAGAGTGTAGAAAGAAGTTGGAAGGTAAGTGAAAACCTAGCTGTCAAATAGGATAATGAAAAGTGTGGTTGAATTAATGAAGTTGGTAATGTTTCCTCATTTAAAAGAGACAGACATTTCAGTTGAGACAATGTGGGTACCAAAGGAAACTTGAAATTGGACAGTGGAGAGGGAGGGAAGAAAAAGGGAATTCAAGGGTGACAGAAGTATACGCTGTGCGCTTCTGATGCTGAAGTGTTGTCAAATTGTTATTAAACTATGAGACTTTAGGGAAAAACCTTCTTGTGAGGAAAAGGCATCTCGCATTTTCTCTATCTTTATAAATGCTTTAGTTTTGTAATATGTGTAATATTGATCAGGAACTTTGCTCTTCAGGTTTTTCACAGTCTTCTAAAAGCCCATGCGATGGAGGCCCGAGCTATTGTCAGGCAGGCAATGGCTATTCTGACTCCAGCTGTGCCTGCTCGAATGGAGGATGGGCATCAGATGCTGACTCACTGGACACGAAAAATCATTGTGGAAGAGGGTCATACTGTTCCCCAACTAGTCCATATTTTGCACTTAATAGTACAACATTTCAAGGTACTTGTACCAATTATTCTGGTGGTCACTGTGTCTCAGATAGCAAGAAGGTAAATTACTGTTTGATTTGAAAATAATGTGATCTGATTTGTGTGGTTTAGCTTCAAAAGGCATTAGCTGCCTACAAAGATGTTTATTTAAAACTGAAAACAACTATTCAAACTAAATAGCCAATGATTTATTAAGCCTAATGACTGAAGCTAGAACTCAAAGCATTAGGTGAAAGCAAGATGAATTTCTTGCACATGCATTAGCTGTGAAGATTCTTTAGGAATTATGTAAAGTAGAATTCTCTTCTTTTTTCCATCTTCCAGTAATCCTTATTTGTTTAATAACTTTTGTCTCCAGCTGTGTATGTTGGGAAACATTGAACAAATAAGGAAATGCTGCAGTATGTGAATATAAGAGCATTTGGCTCCAAGGAGACCTAATAGCAGCCTTCTAGTACCCAAAGGGGGCCTACAAGAAGGATGGAGAGAGACTGTTTACAAAGGCCTGTAGTGATAGGACAAGAACTTTGAACTAGAGAAGAGCAGATTTGGATTGAATGTTAGGAACAGGTCCTTTACCATAAGGGTAGTGAAACACTGGAACAGGTTGCCCATGGAGGTAATTGGGTCCCCATCCCTAGAGATATTGGAAGTGAGGTTTGTCAGGGCTCTGGACAACCTGATATAGTTGAGGATGCCCCTGCTGCCTGCAGAGGGGATTGGGCTAGATGACCTTTGGAGGTCCCTTCCAACCCAGACCATTCTATGATTCTGTGATTTCTGAAAACTCCTATTGATAGAAGTATGATTCAAAGTGACAGCCAGCTAATGCATTTAAGTCACTTTTCAGGAATTGATGCCTCAGTGCTTTTATAAAAAATGGCTTAGTGCATTCAAATGTGAGTTGTAGCTCTCTAAAAGGACTGACAGAAAATTGGAGTGGTTGATCCTTGAGAAAAATGATGGGTCTTCAACAAAACATCTTCATTTGGTACATGAAATCAGTAGCCACTAAATCTGTAGTGAAAACTGTATTTTCAAAGCACCAGTTACTTTTCCACGTTGCAAAATTTGAACGTGGTACAGATTTAGCAAACTTTGGGATTGAAGGTCTTTTAGCATTTTTCTTTCTGTTGACTCTGTAGTTTTTGTGTATGGTTTTATTGTTTAATGGCTAACATGACTGTGAAACTATCTTTTCAGGTTTATTATCCAGTGAGACATCACTTGGTTCAGCATATGGTTAGTGCCATGCAGAGACTGGGCTTCACTCCCAGTGTTACAATAGAGCAAAGAAAATTAGCTGTGGATCTTGCTGAAGTAGTTATTAAATGGGAATTGCAAAGAATTAAAGACCAGCAGGTAGGAAGTCTAAATAAACTGGTAAAGATTGAATTGTTATATAACAGTTTAAAATGCCTTTTTAACATGTACATTGCTGGTATTTCAGCCAGATTCAGATATGGACTCGAGTGCAAGTGGAGAAGGAGCGAGTTCTGCCTCATCTGCTGTGAAAAGAGGATTGTCTGTGGATTCTGGCCAAGAAGTAAAACGATTCAGGACAGCTACAGGAGCAATAAGTGCTGTAAGGAAAAAATGGAGTTTTGTTCAGAGACTCTGAAATTACAACCTGCACTGACTAAGCAATTTGTTGTAATTGCTTTTTTCCACATAACATGAAACTCCCTGAATTGAAGGTTATAGTTTAGAAACTATTTTAGATTAGTTGTGCTTGTTCTGGTTCTTCAATGTTGCTTATGGCTTTTGGGTTTTGTGTACATGCAGGTATTTGGACGTAGCCAATCCTTGCCAGGAGCTGATGCGCTTCTTGCCAAGCCGATTGACAAGCAGCATACAGATACAGTCGTGAACTTCTTGATTAGAATTGCTTGCCAGGTAGTGTGCTTATTCTGATGGACAAACACCCATGTGGCATTAGTAGCCAAGACCATAAACCTCTTACAAAGAGAGTCCTTTTATGCTTGGATTAGTCTAGTGTTTGTATACCTTGTTTTGCTGAAAGGTGAGAAACCTTAATGCAGAATTGTGCAAAAAGTAAAATGTTGTTATTTCAAGGAATTGAATTTGATAACCAGTTTCTCTATAGGTTTCATTTCACAAATGGTGGATGTTATTCGTGAGGTATGCTTTAGCTTCTTGTTGTTGACAGTGTGTATTTGTAGCTTGATGCAGGGAGCCCCACTTGAAAATGGAACGGTTTGCAATCCAGCTCTTGAAATTGGAAGAGTCTCCATTTCACTGATGCTGAGCACTTCTAGCATTTTGTTCTTTACTTTCAACCAAGTACTGTATCAGGAGTGACATGATTGAAATACATCTGACTAGTGCAATTTCACTAGAGACAGGCAAAGATTTAAAGAAAATGCCTATGAGCATTTTTTCTTAATTTCTTCCTTTATTTGCCTGGTGCTGCAGAGTGTGCTTGTTCTATTGCCTGGATTTAATGGCAAAAATATTTTACCCAAAGCCTGAAGAATATTTAGAGAGTTTAATAGGGAAAGGCTGCATCAATTACATATCTAAGAATAACAACTGTAATTGTATTTTCAAGATAAAAACCTGGAATTGCTTCTTCCATGCAGCATGTAGAACTAAAGGTTTTCATCAAATTTTGTTACAAATAAAGTTGTCTAGTGTGGGGAAAACTTAGCTGTGTGTAGCTTAAAAGTGACAAATGTTATGGCTTCTGCAGCAGACTCTGCTAAGTAACGTGGGATTTAATACACTACAGTCCATTGCACAGAATAGATGTGCTCTTGAAGTACACAGATGAATTAAGAACTATCTATGTGAATAAATACATTGCAAACAGAAGAGGTTAACCATCTGAGTTGTATAGGATTAAGCTTTTAAAAAATGGACCTTTGATGAATGGAGTGATTAACTAGCAGTTTAGGCACCAGTGCTGATCTTTTCTACTAGTTGTCAGCTTTTTATGCAGTTAAATACTCTGTGACTTTACTGATAAAACTATTTAAGCTTATCCATTTCAGAAATAAGAAATGATATGCTTGCTTGGAATGCATAATAAATTAATGGGTTGGTTACAATAGGGTGCCATTTTGTTAACTCTGATTAATTGCTAGGTAAATGACAACTCAAACACTGCTGGATCTCCTGGGGAATTGCTGTCTCGGCGCTGTGTTAACCTTCTGAAAACAGCTTTACGACCAGACATGTGGCCCAAATCAGAGCTGAAGTTGCAGTGGTTTGATAAGCTGCTAATGACTGTGGTAGGTAACGTTCTAGTCCTGTAGGTCTTTAGGTTTCGCTTATCATAGAATCAACAAGGTTGGAAAAGACCTCAAAGATCATCAAGTCCAACTTGTCACCACATACCTCATGACTACTAGATCATGGTGCCAAGTGCCACGTCCAATCCCCTCTTGAACACCTCCAGGGATGGGGACTCCACCAACACCCTGGGCAGCACATTCCCCTGACTAACAACTCTCTCTGTGGAGAACTTTCTCCTCACCTTGAGCCTAAACCTCCCCTGGTGCAGCTTGAGACTGTGTCCTCTTGTTCTGGTGCTGGTTGCCTGGGAGAAGAGACCAGCCCCCTCCTGGCTACAGCCTCCCTTCAGGTAGTTGTAGAGAGCCATAAGGTCTCCCCTGAGCCTCCTCTTCTCCAGGCTAAACAATCCCAGCTCCTTCAGCCTCTCCTCATAGGGCTTGTGCTCCAAACCTCTCCCCAGCCTTGTTGCCTTTCTCTGGACACATTCAAGAGTCTCAATGTCCTTCTTAAATTGAGGGGTCCAGAACTGGACACACTTACACGTTTGTTCATTGAATTCTAGTGATATCTGGATACTGATTTTTCACAGTCTTAATCTTCTCTTCTTTGTAGTGAAACTGTGAATGGTAAAGTATGTGGATTTCATCAGCAGTTGTAATTTGGGTAGCTGAAGTATTTGCAAATATTAAAAAAGGCTTAGGAGCAGGTGAAGTTACTTCCTGTATTACTTTCATTTTGAAATAGGTTGTAATTTGCTTGTTTGGATGGCTTACTTGTTGATGGGAATCTGGGGTTTGGGCTTTATTTGTTTGGGGTTTTTGGTTAACATTCATTTTTGTTTTATTTCTTACTAGGAATTTTCACAATTTGAGATTGTTTTTAATTGCTTCTAGGTTTCTCACTACATTATGGCAATATAAAGTTCACTGAAAGGCTAACTTCCTGTATTTGCTGATACAACCTATTTCATGTAGCATCTGTGTGCTATTTGTCTGCTTTTTGCCATGGAATAACTTTTTCGACACCCTGCTTTTTTGTATCATACTGTTTAATAAATTAGCAGCTCTCACTGTGTTAGCTTTGTAGAAGCTCTCATGATGTCACTTGTGTTTGAATAGAGGAGTAATATATTTGACTTATGAAGAAACTTAAAATGTCTAAGGTTATGAGAAAATTTGCTGTGGCCTATTTTTTCCATCTGTTGATCCACATGTGCTATGGTTTTATAGTGCTGTTGTCTTGATGGGGATAGTCCTTGAAAGGGCAAGTGTCTACTCTCATCCTTTCCTCCTTCTGTTGGAAGTAGTTTTTGTGTAGCTCCATTTGTTTTGGTTTTCTAAGCACTGATAGCACTGCAGGGAGCTTGTGTTTGTTGCTTTACTCATCTTTTCTCAAGTAGTGTGCAACCTGAGTCAAAATTGCCATTCCAATTGATAATTGTTTTTCCTGTTGATGGCCTTCGAAAGCCTATGACAGGAAGCACTGCAGTCAGTTCTGGTTGTTGTTGCACAAGGATTACCTCCTGCTCATCTTTCTCGCACAACTGCACAGCTATTTTAAGTGCCAAGTGCAGTAACAGCAGTAGGACTTCAGGAAAAGTGATGACTAAGTGATTTCTTCTGCAGTGAAGGCAGAGGAGGTTGTGAGTGTCTTGTGTTCTGGCTGCTGAAGAAGTGCTGTGCACTCTGTACAGACCAGTGTTGCCCTCTCTGTCTGGAAGAGAGGAGAAGATGGTGGAGGGGTAAAAATAGCTATAGAGAGTGCAACTTGCAGACTTCATCTGATTTCAGGACATGAAGGGCTTTCTTTTCCCTCTGCCTTTTTATACCAGTTTACCACCTTCTGTGAATCTGGGGAAGGTGGACAAAGTGCACTGCTGCCAAGAGGGAGGCAAAAATCAAAGCCTAGCCCACTCCACTGCTCCTTCCCCTACCTCAAAACAAAGGCAACATACCACCTCTTAGGTTGGACATTGTTGATAGTTACTTAATACAAGGGTATGAGTCTTCTGGAACAGGAGTTTTGTGCTGTGTGACATCAGTTATAGAAGAGGTTCAGAAAAAAGAATAAGGCTTCTGTAGCGAACAGACTAATTTACTATCAATCTAATTTTGTAGCTATACAAAGGTACATTCGGGACTATTTTATTTATTTTGCTTTTCTTTAGTTCCAAGTATCCCCTTTTGTAACATCAAAGCTGTAACTTATCACAGAATATGTTGGTTTAGCTCTTTGCCAAAGGCCTGTCTCTGAAAGGAGCTGAGGAAGAGATAAATTGCAGTCCTCTGTTGAAGGCATTTCTAACCAGTGGGCAAATTTCAAAACAGGATCACAAAAAGCATCAGGAGGATCATACCTGTAAATGCTTAAGTAACATTTTGATGGTTAAAGTTTCTGTAGTGCCTTGTATTTTACAGTTTTCTTTTGCATGGCTTATCCAGAAGATTGTATAGAAATCTCAACCTTCTTGTAGGCTTTCAACAGATTTGAGCTGGAGTTACTGTGTGATTTCCCCTACTCATTGGCTTTTTCTTTTTTTTGTATGTGTTCTCTTTAGGAACAGCCCAATCAAGCTAACTTTGCCAACATTTGCACTGGCTTAGAGGTCTTAAGTTTTCTGTTAACTGTACTGCAGCCCCCTGCTATCCTTAGCAGCTTCAAGCCCCTGCAACGAGGTGTAGCAGCTTGTATGACCTGTGGAAACACCAAGGTTTTGAGAGCAGTCCACAGTCTGCTTTCTCGTCTGATGGGTATTTTCCCTACAGAACCAAGTATGTGGTATTTTCTTCCTCCTTTTATCCTTTATTGCTGCATAACTTAAGTCATTAAGGCTGGTGTGAAGCCGCTCTTTGGAATGTGCTAATACTCTGCTTTATGATTCCTGCATTTAATGGCCCATTTTAACTTGCACTTTCAACCTCTGTTCAAAAAAAGAAAAGCTGAAATAAGTAATCATGTGGAATACATCATTAGCCATTGACATAAAAACTTAATAACCTGTGGCTGTCATAACTTTGGTTCAAGCAATGCATGTTATAAATTTAATGTATTTTTGCAATTACAGTTTTTCAGCTTTAGAAGTGCAATTTTGTGGGTGTTAAGCTTTTCTGGTTTGCTAATACAAGGAAGGGAGATAAAGTGTAACAAAGAAAGACAACAGGTAATATGCTGTGTCTAAATGCAGACTAATTCAGATGATATCTTAAAAACACCCCAGTAATCAAAGGTTTCTCAGCAAAATGAGTTATTAGAAGACATACTGGTTGTGTAATGAAGAGGTTTATATAAATGATGGATCTGCTTGTTGGTGTCTCAGCAAGATAAAGTTCCAGGGATGGTGCTGATGACTGTATATTCATAGTGTAACTCTTCTTTGCTTGTTCTGTGGCTGATTGTTATCAAAAGTAAACACAACTCTCTCTGAACTCGGCAGGTACCTCAAGTGTAGCTTCCAAGTATGAAGAGCTTGAGTGCCTTTATGCTGCAGTTGGAAAAGTTATTTATGAAGGACTTACTAATTATGAAAAAGCCACTAATGCTAACCCTTCTCAGCTCTTTGGTAAGTTTCCCACATCTCTACTTAGACATATGTAGTGCCTGGAAATGAATGTGGTCCTTGTCATCAGCCTTTGTTTTCCACAGGGAAAATGATATTGTGCAGAGGAAGCTGTTGGAACTCTTTTGAGCTAGCTTGAGAAAATAGCTTGAGATCTCTATTACCTATGAAGAAAAGGCCTTGAAGGTTCATTGCATTCTCTTTTCTCCCAGTAGCTGACTTGGGAGCGATTATTGGAAGTGAGGAGCTGCAGCTGTGCTCCATGGAAGCTTTCTGCATTCAGGGTGATTAGGGAAAAGATGCAGCATTCAGGTTAACTGAAATACAATGTCAAAAGTTACTGGATGCTTTGTTACATGGAACCCCCAAAATCCTGCTGTAGTATTCTGAGATACTATAAACATTCTTACAGGTTACTGCTTTATACTGCATTTTGCAGTTATTTTTAAAGCCTCATTTATCAGCTTATTTAAATAGTGTAGGAAGATTTATGTATTTGTAGATCTTGAATTCTCATTAAGTAAGAAATCCCAAAAATACAATTTTTTTCTTGAGTGAGCAAATACCATTTTTTGGTATATACCATTCTGAAGATCTCTGGAGGTCCCTTCCAACCTCTAACATTCTTTGAAATGATTTTTTTCTTGCTCTCTGTATGTATCTAACTGGTAGAGAACTCATCTACACATTACAGTGACTAAGATGCATTGGAATAATACAGTTTGGCCCAGAACTGGTTGTGTTGGTAATACAGACCTGAAATTGCACAATTTTGAGCAACTTACTGATTTAAGTGGTAAACGTCCTTCATTGTTCTACTTTGTGATGTGTGTAGTTAGTTGTAATTTCACTTTGGGAATTGCCTATTTGTCAGATGCCAGAATGTGCTTTACAACAAACTAACCAAGAGAGATATTTCTTACATTTTGTCCAGAGCCCTCTTAAAAGCAGCTCTACAGTCTAACTATCAGGTACTGCATATCTTATTAATTCTGTATTTAAGAGGCTAAACTTTGTGTGACACATTCGTGCACAGCTGAGCACAAAAAGGGAGCAAAAATTTGGAAGCAGCCAGCTGCTGAATGCTTCTGCAAACATTGGTGTTGAATTCAACAAACATTTTGTTGAATTATGAAGTTGCAGGAAGGACAGGGGTAGCTATAGTGGTTTTAGAGGCTATGATGTGACTACTGAGTGTTTTATAGTATAAAATACTGCTAGAGCGGATTGGTTTACATGAACATACATAAGCTTGTGTTAGGATAAGCCTTGGTAGCAACTGTGTAATTTGAAGGGGCTGTGTCCTTGTTCCCCATGAAAGGGGGGTGAGACACTGGAACAAGTTGCCCAGGGAGGTGGTGGAAGCCCTATCCCTCGAATTTTTTACGGCTAGGCTGGATGTGGCTTTGTGCAACTTGTTCTAGTAGAAAGTGTCCCTGCCCATGGCAGGTGGGTTGGAACTAGATGATCCTTGAGGTCCCTTCCAACCCTGACAATTCTGTGAAATATATGCTCTCAATCCTCCCTTTCTCCCCCTTACCCTCTATCCCAGGTTTATGTACAGAACTTCCAAATATTCTGATTAATGCAAAAATAAGCTGTTCAGTAGTTATGCTAAAGTTAAAACTGAAAGTTTTCTTCAAATCTATCCAGATTTCTATCTGTAACTTGGGTAGGACCATGCTTGTTTCATGGCAGGACAAAATACAGCTCAGAGAATTCTCAAAAGACTGAGAACATCCAGACTGAAAACCTGTATCTTACTTGGGTCATGCTCAATGAAAGCTTTACTTCCGTGTTTTAATCCTGTAGGTACTTTAATGATCCTTAAGTCTGCGTGCAGTAACAATCCCAGCTACATTGACAGGCTGATTTCAGTCTTTATGAGGTCTCTCCAGAAGATGGTCAGGGAGCACTTAAACCCACAGGCTACAGCAGGAACAGCAGAAGCAACTACAGGTATTACACTGTGTGGACTAAAGATGTTTATGATTAGAAGTGCTGTAAAGTGTTAGACTCTTGAATGGATTAGAATGGATTAAAATGATTTTGCAGATTTTTGTGTGCATCATTGCCTGTTGAAAAATACCTCCACATGAGTGAGAAGTGTTACTGATGTGGGATAAAAATGCACTTTTGAGTTCTTGTCACCTGTTTAATATATGAATTTCAGTATTAAAGGCAATATCTCAGTGAATGGTTAGTGTTTGTTGAGCTACAGCACATGTAGAAATACTGAAATTCTTGATATTGAAGGGAGAGGCACTGAATACTTTCGATCAGTGCTTTGTTTTGGTTTTTTTTTGCTCTTATAATATTGGAACAACTGTTTGTGAAATTAACTTTTTGGAGCTGCTGATTTGTTTTTATCTTAAACCAGCATCGTTTTCAGTCTGTACATTTCTGCCTGTCATTAAATGAATTAGGTCATGAGTCATTGGGGGCACAAAAAAAGTAGATATTCTTGAAAAAGAGAATTCCATGCTAGTAAAGAGCACTGTGGTTTATTAATGAGCAAGCTACTGAAGAAAATACTTGGGAAGAATTGCTGCTTTTAGATTGCCAGCCCCTATTTTGATTAGGTAAACGAGAACCTTGCACATTTTCTCAACACTGAGAAACGACTTGGAAATTATTAAATGTGACAGATAAGCAAGTCAGGAAATGAAGAGAACAGAATAGGTGTGCTGCATCATAGAGTACTTCTTTCACAAGTTAAATTGCAGCTTTTCAGTACTGGGCTTCTGTAATACCTGTTCCCAAAGATTTACTGAAATGAAACCCCACGTGCTTAGCTTTATGATTTTGAAAGGATTTCTTTGGAAGGACTTTGTCTCAGTTGCTTGGGAATGGCAAAGTAGTGATTGTGAAAAGGTTTCTTTCTAGGAGTGTATTTCCAGGTAACAGATACTGTCATTGCTATTTTTAAAATTACAGCAGCTGCTCTGGAAAGTATTTTTACTCAGCATTTCATGGGTGTGTACACAATTGACATCCCCTTTTTTGCACCCATAGCAGGTACAAGTGAACTGGTAATGCTAAGCCTGGATCTTGTGAAAACTCGCTTGGCTGTGATGAGTATGGAAATGAGGAAAAATTTTATACAAGCTATTCTGACATCCCTCATTGAAAAATCTACTGATGCCAAAATTCTTCGTGCAGTGGTGAAAATAGTAGAAGAATGGGTGAAAAACAATTCCCCGATGGCAGCCAATCAGGTACCTTGAGAAGATGAAATTGTTACTGGTCTCAAATATTAAATGAGTGCAAACCAGTGTTTCATAGTTTCATTCAGGGTTGGAAGGGACCACAAGGATCATCTAGTTCCAACTCCCCTGCCATGGGCAGGGACACCCCACACTGGATCAGGCTGGACAGAGCCTCATCCAGCCTGCTCTTAAACACCCCCAGGGATGACGCCTCGACCACCTCCCTGGACAACCCATTCCAGGGCTTCACCACTCTCATGGTGAAGAACCTCCTCCTCGCATCTAGCCTGAATCTCCCCACCTCCAGCTTCATTCCATTCCCCCTAGTCCTATCACTACCTGAGATCCTGAGAAGTCCTTCCCCAGCCTTCCTGTAGGCCCCCTTCAGATACTGGAATGCCACAATTAGGTCACGAGTTTAAAATTCTCTGGCATATATTAGAAGGAGAAATGCTTGAGTTATTTGTCAAGAACTGTGACCTTCTACCAAGCTATTCTTCAGTCCTTTAGAAGTCAACGAGTGGGGTAAAGGATGGCTGAGGTGTGCTTTGAAATGCTCCAGTTCCATGCAAGTTTTCAGATGAGCTGAGGAAATTAATCATGTCTTCTTTTACCACAGACTCCTACTCTCCGGGAGAAGTCCATTTTACTAGTGAAAATGATGACTTACATTGAAAAGCGTTTTCCAGAAGACCTTGAATTAAATGCCCAGTTCTTGGACCTTGTTAACTATGTCTATAGGTAATTACAGCTATTAATCATTTGTTGCAGCTTATTGGTTCATAATTTGTACCATACATGACCTTTCTAACATGCCATTGGTCTCTGTAGGTCTGAATTTAATGATTTTAATTTTTTTTCCCCCTAAAATGCAAAATTAATTCTTTTCACTGAGACGACAATATATAATTACTGAAGACAGTTTGAATATAGAAGTGCCCTATAAATAATTTCCTCTTTGGCACTGCTGAAATATCTCCGCTACCCCAAGCTCTTCCTTTCCCAAGATACCAGAGCTTCCTCGTAGCTGATTTGTCTTCTGAACACTGTGGTTACAGGTGAAATCTGTCTTCACATCCATAGAGTATGATGATTTTGATGTTTATTTTCTTGGAATTGTATTGTAGGATGTACTTTCAGGAGAGTTACTTGCTAAGTAATGAAAAACACACAAATAGTTACCTTATCAACAGATGCCAGGTGATTCATTTGGTGCTGGTGTGTATTTTGAGTTGGTGTTCAAAGCCCTGGTGCAGATGTGGTGGTCAGAAATTGTCATCAATGAATATAATTTCAAACAGAATGCAGATGTGGCTGGATTAGTTGCACAATTATCACAGAATATCTAGTTGGAAGAAACCTCAAAGATCATCCAGCCCAACCTTTGAGTCACCACTAAACCATGTCGCCAAGTGCCCGGTCCACCTGCTTCTTGAACACCCCCAGGGATGATGACTCCACCACTGCCCTGGGAAGACCATGCCAATGTTTGAGAACTCTTTCAATGAAGAAATTTCCAGCCTAAATCTTCCCTGGCACAGCTTGTAACCATTTCTTCTAGTCATGTCACTTGTCATCAAGGAGAAGAGGCTGCCCTCTCCTTGCTGCAACCTCCCAGTTGTAGAGAACAATGAGGTCTCTCCTCAGCATCCTCTTCTCTAGACTTGAACAACGCCAGCTCCCTCAGACACTCCTTATAGGTCATGCACTCCAGGCCCTTCATGAGCCTCACTGCTCCTTTCTGCACACTTTCCGGCATCTCAGTGTCCTTCCTCTATTGAGGGGGCCCAGAACTGAACACAATATTTGAGGTGTGGCCTCACCAGTGCTAAGTACAGGGATATGATTGCCTCCCTGCCCCTGCTGACCACTGTTTCTAACACAAGGCAGGATGCCATTTGCTTTCTTGGCCACCTGGGTGTTGCTGACTCACCTTCAGTCGACTGTGCCCTCAGGTGCCTCTCCAGGTTGCAGCTTTCCAACCCCACATCCTCAAGTCTGTAACTTACCATGGGGCTGTTGTGACCCAAGTGCAGGATCTGGCATTTGGCCCTATTAAACTTCATACAATTAACCTTGGCCCATGGGTCCAACTTGTTATTATGGTAGGATTTTATCCTGAAAGAGTTTTTCACACTAGTTCTGGGGCAGTTTCCTAACAAGCAGCAAGGTTTTCTTTCCTGTTTCTTTGAAAATGCCACACCTGGATGTGTGTCACACCACGTGGGCTGCTACAGCATATCACCTCTTCGGGTTTTTAGTGGTTTATATGCAAAACCTAGAAGACATCTTGTTCTAATGTCCCTGTTTTTTCATCTTTATTTATTTTAGGGATGAGAATCTCTCTGGGAGTGAACTCACTGCTAAACTGGAGCCAGCATTCCTGTCAGGTTTGCGTTGTGCCCAACCGCTCATCCGAGCAAAATTTTTTGAGGTCTTTGACAATTCAATGAAACGTCGTGTTTACGAGCGCCTGCTTTATGTGACCTGCTCCCAAAACTGGGAAGCAATGGGGAATCACTTCTGGATCAAACAGTGCATTGAGGTAGGGAAATTATTGGTGTCAGAGTCACAGAAACAGTCGGGTTGGAAAAGAAGGACATTGAAACACTTGAATGTGTCTAGAGAAGGGCAACAAGGCTGATGAGAGGCCTTGAGCACAGCCCTGTGAGGAGAGACTGAGAGAGGTGGGATTGTTTAGCCTGGAGAAGAGGAGGCTCCGGGGTGACCTCATTGCCCTCTACAACTACGTGAAGGGTGGTTGTAGCTGGGAAGGGGTTGGTCTCTTCTCCCAGGCAGCCAGCACCAGAACAAGGGGACACAGTCTCGAGCTGCACCAGGGGAGGTTTAGACTCGAGGTGAGGAGAAAGTTCTTCACCGACCGAGTTGTCCATCATTGGAATGGGCTGCCCAGGGAGGTGGTGGAGTCACCGTCCCTGGAGGTGTTCAAGAGGAGATTGGACGTGGCACTTGGTGCCATGGTCTAGTCATGGGGTATGTGTTGATAGGTTGGACTCGATCCGTGAGGTCTCTTCCAACCTTAGTTATACTGTGATACTGTGACCAAGTCCAACCGATAACCCTGCTCTACATGGTTCAATCCTAAACCATATCCCCAAGCACTACATTCAAATGACCTTTAAACACATCGAGGGTTGGTGACTCACCCACCTCCCTGGGCAGCCCATTGCAATTCCTGACCATTCACTGTGAAAACATTTTTCCTAGCATCCAATCTAAACCTACCCAGTTGCAGCTTGAGGCCTTCCCTCTTGTTCTATTAGTAATTACCTGTGAGGAGACCAGCACCAACCTCTCCACAACGTCCTCTCAGGTAGTTGTAGAGAGCGCTGAGGTCTCCCCTCAGCCTCCTCTTTTTCAAACTAAATAGCCTCAGCTCCTTCAGTCACTCTGAAATACAGTTACAATTCAAAAAAGAGATTTTGTTCCTCATTTATTTTTTTTTTTTGACTGGGTGTAAAAACATTATGCACTGTGCAGTCTGTATTAAAGCTAAAAATACTAAGCCTGTCGCCTCCGAGACTTCCTGTGGTGCTTCAAAATAAATACAGTGTCTAACCCCATGAAATGGTGGTGCTTGGTAAGTGGCTTTAATTATCAACCACTAAAATCTATTTTCTCTGTGGAAAGCTTAATGACTGAATGACTGGGTTAATGCTTCTTAGGAAAACCCATTTCTTAGATGGTGATTATACAAAGTACAAGAATTGTTATAGCAGAAAACTGTTAAGGCTTGAGCAAGGGCTCTTGTGCTGTGACAGTTGTTAAGTGGGATTATGTTGAAATGAAATTGCATTTTTGGTTTGTTTAAACCAAGATGAGGCCAAACCTTTTTTTTCTTTTCGGTAACAAGTTTTATATTAAAGCATGAATTTAAAGCATCCTGTGAGGATAACTTTATACTCTTAAAATTATTAAATCTCTTTCCAGAGAGATAAATAAACCCACTGGTTTGTTGGTCCCCCACACATCCTTTTTGGGAGGACTTTTCACTGTAATGGTGAGAGTCTGTGTACATTGATTGAGAACACTAAATATACCTGCTGGAAAGTACAAAATACAGAACTTAGGCATAGACAATTCCTATCTCTTCAGCATTTTCAGGAGAAGCTTGAAAAACTTTATAAACTTCAAAATGGTCACAAGATGTCATTAGATTAAGGTGGAGATGTGTTAGTGCATTTATTGAATAAAGGGGATAAATGGGCCTTGAACATAGAATCATAGGATTGTTAACGTTGGAGGGGACTTCAAGGATCATCGAGTTCCAGCCCCCCTGCCATGGGCAAGGACCCTTCACACTAGAACGGGTTGCCCAGAGCCACTTCCAGCCTGGCCTTAAAAACCTCTAGGGATGAGGCTTCCACCACCTCCCTGGGCAACCTGTTCCAGTGTCTCACCACCCTCTATGGGGAACAACTCCTTCCTAACATCCCATTTGAATCTACTCATTTCTATTTTTTTTTCTATCCCTCCTAGTCCTATCATTACCTGACACCCTAAAAAGTCCCTCCCCAGTTTTCTTGTAGGCCTCCTTCAGATACTGGAAGGCCACAATAACGTGTCCTCAGAGCCTTCTCTTCTCCAGACTGAACAGATAACTATTAAGCCATAGTGAAGTTTTCCTTGAAATATTGCCCTGAGATATCTATTTAAAAACTCTCCTTGCTTTTTAATATCATAGCTCCTGCTGGCAGTGTGTGAGAGAAATACTACCATTGGGACAAGCTGTCAGGGCGCTATGCTGCCCTCCATCACCAATGTTATCAACCTTGCCGACAGCCACGATAGAGCGGCGTTCGCTATGGTGACCCACGTCAAACAGGAGCCTCGTGAAAGGGAAAACAGCGAATCCAAAGAAGAGGTAACTTGCAGGAGATACTGTAGGAAGAAATCTTTTTGATGGTGTATAACTCTTCATCAAGCAAATTTGGAGAATATGTCTTGTAGAATTAGTGAGATCTGCAATAAGTTGATCGGAAGGGTATTGTATATTTGTATGGCAAAAAAAAAAGGCAAAAGTGCTTAGAAACTGTCTGCATGCTTTGAGTTGTTTACTTCTGTGTAGGATGTTGAAATAGACATTGAGTTGGCTCCGGGAGATCAGACCAGTACACCTAAAACTAAGGAGCTTTCTGAGAAGGACATTGGCAATCAGCTGCACATGTTGACCAACCGGCATGACAAATTTCTTGACTCTCTTCGAGAAGTGAAGGTTGGTACAGGTCGTTGGTTTCCTGGCAAATCACTTTAATACTGAAGTCTTCAAACTGACCTGACATACCTTTTTTTCTTTCTTTTTTTTGTTCTTTTCTCCTTTTTTCCCCTCACACTTCTGATTTTTGATTTGATTTTTTTTTTTTTTAATGTGGATGTCTCTTATAATTTCTTGGTTGCATAGGGTAAAAAATTCTTAAGCCTTCACTTAATCACTAGTTGTTACTGTATCCCTTTCCTACAAAGCTAAATTTCATCCTTCTCCATCTGTAAGTATTTTTTACCATTTCAGATAAGAAAATAGCGATGACAAAGTGCATGGAATCAAAGCAGCACATCAACATCTTACGTTTAAATAACTGCTAAGGAGAGAATTTTAACTGAAAGCTATGTTGAAGTGGTTTTCACAGTAATACCATCTCTGCAATCTTCTTGATCATTTCTATTATCAGTCATCAACTTTCTCTTGTTTCTTTCTTTTTTTTAAAGGGCTACAGTAAAGTGAAATAGGATTGAATTCTTGTCACAGTAGTCAGCATTGTTAAAGGACACATTCTTGGCATGTTGGTTGTCAAAGGCATTTGCATTACTGCTTAAACAACTATGTAACTGTGAACTGTTTTTCCATAGTACAAATGGTGTTTCTCCCATTTATATACATCTCTTTCTTCTTGTTTCTAGACTGGAGCATTGCTGAGTGCCTTTGTCCAGTTATGCCATATTTCTACACCTCTAGCAGAGAAGACTTGGATACAGCTTTTTTCACGACTTTGGAAGATCTTGTCGGACAGACAACAGCATGTGAGAATCTCTCCTCACGAGTTCCTCTTTGTAAATGACTGATTGTGTTTGTGTGATAAGTGACTTGCTCAGTTCCCTTGAGAAATTTGCCATTCTTTGTGGCTAGTGGATGCTGTGCATTTCTAGCAATACATCTTTTGAAAGAAGTAAGGTCCTTCAGTTTGCTAAGAGAAATATGCTTAAGAAATGATTATTCCCTGTATTAGCATGATGTTTAATATAAATTGTCTAAGTGAAGAATCCAAATGAACAGATAGCTGTTCTTCTCTTATTTTCTTCTAGGCTCTAGCAGGTGAAATAAGCCCTTTCTTGTGCAGTGGTAGCCATCAAGTCCAGCGAGATTGCCAGCCGAGTGCCCTGAATTGCTTTGTGGAAGCAATGTCACAGTGTGTTCCTCCCATTCCAATCAGACCTTGTGTCCTGAAATACTTGGGGAAGACTCACAATCTCTGGTTTCGTTCTACCCTGATGCTGGAACATCAAGCCTTTGAAAAAGGACTGAGTCTACAGATTAAGCCTAAACAGACAACAGAGTTCTATGAGCAGGAAAGCATAACTCCTCCTCAGCAGGTAGTGTTATGTTAAATGAAATACCTTAGGAAATTTTGTTTTTTGTAATTTAATTCATTGGGGTAGACAAGCAAGAATCAATGTGCAAACCATGGGGGTTTCTTCTGTCATGTCAGTGTTTTTGTTCTCAGTACTTGGATGTAACTATTGCTTGCCTTCTAGAGCTTTTAGAAGAGTTTGTATAAACACTGCACTATTTGCCTCAGTGTAGAACATCTTTTCACTGTCTACTGTGTTTTGTAAGGACCAGCTTGACTCTGAAGAAATGTGTGCTTACCATTCTAGGAAATACTGGATTCCCTTGCTGAGCTGTACTCCCTGTTACAAGAGGAGGATATGTGGGCTGGGCTGTGGCAGAAACGTTGCAAATTCCCAGAGACAGCAACAGCTATTGCCTATGAACAGCATGGCTTTTTTGAACAGGTACACTCTTGATGTGAGAAATTATTTGAATAATTTTACTGTCAGGATAAATATTCTGGTCATCTTCTGAATATTAATAAACTTTGGTCTTTGGAAAAAGGAAGAGCCACAGCTTCTCTCCTGGCTAAAGTATTAGTTTAAGGCCATGTAATACCTAGATACAGTGAGATTTTTGAGCACATCCCTCAGTTATGTATGGCACTTGTAAAGCTATCAAAAGATGACTGTATTAGGCTGGATGTTAGGAAGAAGATCTTCATAGAAAGAGTGATTTGCCATTGGAATGGGCTGCCCAGGGAGGTGGTGGAATCGCCATCACTGGAGGTGTTTAGGATGAGACTTGATGGGGTGCTTGGTGCCATAGTTTAGTTGATTAGATAGCGCTGGATGATAGGTTGGACACGATGATCTCAAAGGTCTCTTCCAACCTGGTCTATTCCATTCCATTCCATTTCATTCCATTCCAAGTTAACACACCAATTTCTTTTTTGTTTTTTTTCCTTAAAACTTAGAGAAGTTTTATCACTTCTTTACTTAAAAGAAAAAAATGTTGAGTTGATGTGTATATAGAGGATGGCCTAATGAAATGGTTTGACTTTTATGTAGGCACAAGAAACGTATGAAAAAGCAATGGAAAAGGCTAAAAAGGAGCACGAACGGAGCAATGCTTCCCCTTCAATCTTTCCTGAGTATCAGCTCTGGGAAGATCATTGGATTCGGTAAGACCTTAGAGCAGCTGCAGAACAAGTATTTACCCCCTGCAATAAAAGTTAAAATACCCTGCTGGTTTAAAGCATTAGTTACAAGAATAAACTTAGCTGAGCACTTAGCTCAGACACAGGGGAAACTTTAAAGGGAATTAAAAAAAAAATTCATTTTTTGACTCCCTTAACAGACTTTCAGATGTGATATGCCTGAAGTGTTGTAAAAATGTGATTTGCTATTGGTGGAAACAGACTGGAGCTAAAATTTGTTTTTTCCTGTTTAAAATGGTTGTTCTGGGAGACACAAAACGCAGCTCTTCCCTGTTCACTCACTTCTGTATTATAACTGGTAATAAATAGATAAATGGTCTTCCCATCTGGATAAAACTTTTGCAGTGCTTGCAGAGCTGTTCATAGACAAACAAATATGCAGATAATATTTTGATACACAGCAGTTATAATCACTTTCATCAACACTGCCTTTGATTTTCTTAGCTGCTCAAAGGAACTGAACCAGTGGGAACCCTTGACAGAATATGGCCAGTCAAAAGGTCATATAAATCCTTACCTAGTGCTGGAGTGTGCATGGAGGGTCTCAAACTGGACTGCTATGAAGGAGGCTCTGGTGCAGGTAAGTGAACCCTTTTTATACTGACGTTTAGTTTCTTTCTTCATTTTACAAATAACATTTTGACAGGTCATCATTACAGTTCATTTGAGATGCAGGGAAATGCTCTGTGGAAGTTTCCTTTGGTGTCCCAGCACACAGCTGGGTATTTTGGCAATTGAAGCTTCTCACTTCAACAGACAAACTTGGCTCTCTTTTCTTTCTCTTATAAAGCTGTGCTGTGTAAGAAATTTAGCCAGGGCAGGTAATAAGTCATTAAAAGTAACATGTGCTTGCTACAGAAGTGTGTGCCAGCAGGGATATGTGGAGAAACTTAAAATGGGACCCTTGCAACTATATGCCATAACTTAACACAGTTTTGGAGAGGGACAATGAGCTTGGGAAGCAATGAGCAAAATATAAGGTGAAGATGAGGAGGTTGGAGGAGTTGAAATTTGACTGGAAGTGGCAGGGATAACTGGGTAAATAGACTGAAGCAAGAAGTTGAAGAAAGTGATTTCCTTTGATAAAGTGTAAAGGACTTTATCCTTTACAGATAAAGCAGAGAAGGAGAGAGGCATTGAATTAAAGTTGCAGGGTGCATCAATGAGACTGGCTGTGCAGGAGACAGGATTTCAGGTGACTGGCAGAGAGAGATGGGGATTAGACTTGAACAAGGATTACAGAAAGGGATAGGTTACTTCTGGGGAAGAAATACTTTTATTCTGCAAAAGTAGGTTTATCAAGGAAGTAGAATCATAATGCATAAGCATAAGGGCATGCTTAGCATTTAGATTATTTACTTACAAATATATTTCCCCAACAGTTTTTATGTATGTAATGTTTATACTAGAATGCATGCAGGTAAAGATGGTGAGACTACATATGAGTGGGCTTTTGTGAAGTGGCACTGTTGAAATCTACAGTGTTTACTGAGAAAAGGCTAAAAAGTACTTTTATCTCCTCTCAAATCATAGCAATTTATGTATGGTAATCTTTGTGGTAGAAGTTGGTATCATCATGGTGATGCAGAACTCTAGATACATGTCTATGATGGAGAGTGCTGAGGCTCCTAGATTGCACTGGATTGAGTTGTCTATTTGATGCTCTGTGGAATAAGAGGACTTGAGTATGAAGTTTTCTCTGATGTTTCAAGGTTCCCTGAGAAGCTTAATCCATTGATAATTATACTCTTAAAGTTTACAGAACCATAAAATAGTTTGAATTGCCAGGAACTTCTGGAGGTCATTTGTGCCAATGCTCCATTGAAAGCAGGGCCCAAGTAGATCAGATTGCTTTTTGTAGTAGAGTTTAGTGAGAATTGAGATGTCACAGTCTTTCTGGGCATACTCTTCATCTGAAGTAGCATAGGTGTGCCCTATAGGTTGTATCTTGTTTTAGAAACCAGCACTGTACTTTGCTTGCTTGTGTGTGGCAAGGGAGTCAGTTATCATCTTCATTTTGTAACGGGTAATATGTATTGTTTGTACTTCCCTCCTATTGACCTTCCTGATTCATTATTGTGTTCATTATTGTGTTCTGCTTGTAATTCATTTTGCTGAACAGCATGCACTTGTAAAACATTTAACCTTCCTTGTGTCCTTTCCTGGGTTTGACTCAGGAGTCTGTATTCTGTGCTGTCCATGTGTTTGATGATTGAATGCTGAGTAAAGTTTCGGCCATTAGCAAAGAGTTTGAAGGTGGGGGGCACACTACATCCAGAAAATAACACTATGAAAAGATTTACATCTGGAAGATCTTTTTTTCTTTCCAAGAATTTATATATTTTTGTGAGTGAAGCTTAAAGGGCTGTAAATACACAGACACAGCCCTTCTCCCACTCCATTTTCTGAAAAGGTGCAGCAGGAAGTCTGTAGGTACTTGAGAGTACATTTTAATGAGTTCTTCCACATGCAAAAAGCTGGCCATATTTAAAGTATCTTCTTCCTTATCCTTTCTTAAGCATCTTCTTCCCAGGCAAATGACAGACTTCTCTGCTGGAATCACCAGGAGATGTTTCTGGGACTTTTGTTTTAACTCTTTGTGCAGTGTGTCTGCTCTATAGAAAATTGAAAACTTTTGTGTCTTAAAAAAATATTTACTTTTTTTTAAATGTCAAGAAAATGCACCCTCTTGCCATGGTAAATAGAGTTGTTCAGCTGTCATTAGTTAATGTAGAAGCATAAACCAGAAGCAGAACTAAAACCTGAAAGGTGAGACTGCTGCATTAAATCACAGCAGAAAGGAGCTCGCTGATCTTCATTGCTGTGTACTGAGACATTACTGGAATTACTCAGCTAAAGATGCTAGGGTTTGGAATAAGGGGGTGAATTGAATATTTAAAATACAATTTTACTGGCAAAGCTTTGAGGAGAGCCTCAGGCAGTGATTTCTCATATTGCAGAGTGAGGGGGAGAGAAGAATTAGTCCCTAATTTAATGGGGGGTATATTGTTTCATCAGCAGTGTTTCGATTTGGAACTAATACCTAGCAGTTAATAGCATTACATGTCAAAATGATAGTTGACTGTCTACTTCCATATTTGCTAAAGATTAAACATGGTTATGAAAAATGCTGAGCATCCTTTAATTCCAAGATCTTGCAGGATTAAGTACAGAAAACATCCTGAGAGCGTGCTTCGTTTTGACAACTTTGTCTCACATGATAAATACACTGAGCTGTGTCTCTCTTACTGGTTTCAAAATCAGACTGAATATTACATTTAAAACAATGCACTATGGTTATTCTTCTGTAATAGTTTTGTCAGAAGGGAAAATAGGTGGATGCAATCAGTATGCTTCACTTTAAAGGCTAAGTTATGAGAAACAGTAGAAGTTGTTTAATTGAAGTCAATGCAGTCTTTTGATGGAACCTAAATTGAAGGTGTCCAACCATTGCAACATCTGAAGTGGAATTTTCCATTCCTGTAGTACTGATGGTTCAAATTAAGTAGATGTCTCTAAAACTGCATTTTATTGTTTATCAGCCCATGCAAAGCCACATCTGAAAGTAGCAAGCTTCATATGCTACAAAAATTTCCTTACAGGTTATATTAACATTTTAATTAACTTCTTTTGTTCTTGCAACAATTGCTATTGTGTGTCCTATTTAAGTGTGTGACTTCAGAGGCTAGTGATAGAAATAGTGTTATCAGGGTAACATAAAAACCTAAAATAAGAACTGTGGTGTACAGTATATTATAGACCTTGAGTTTGAGCAGAATGAAATGGATCATGTCTGACAGATTCTAGTTTTGGAGATTTGCAAGTTGAGTAGAAGTGACAGCCAGGAGTAACTGCTGATATGCTGTAGTTGCAGCTACATTAAATGAGATATTTCCAGTAATGAGACATTTACTAAACATCTGAGGAGAAGATGTTGCTGAAGCCATAAATGGAACATTTGTGGCTCTGCTCAGATTCTTATAAAAGTGTCAGGGCATGTTTGCATAAATATTAGAATGTGAATGAATAATTGATTCTATGCTGCTATACTCACTACTCCAGCTTTATTGCTATTCTTTGATATGGCTGGGGTTTATCAAGTTCCATGGTTGGTACGCAAGAGAGGTCAGAAAGGATGGCAAACACGGATCAGTTTTTGTAAATCTTTGTGAAACATTTTTAATAATCTACCTATTAAAGTTGAGCTATTAAAATAGTGAGTGGCCTTTGATAGGACCCAAGACTCATTTCCACTTGCTCACATTACCATTGTGCTTAATGATCCAGTAGATAATGTAATAAAGAAAGAGATTATTTTCACTGTGTAAGTGTAAGGTTGCTACCTGGCAGTTTCTCTTTGCTGGCTCAGGCATAAAAGTCAGTTGAGGATAACAGAAATAACAATTGTAATGGTTAAGATACAGTATATCAACAAGAGGATAATGCAGAGGGATTTCTGTGCTGCATATCAAACCATAAAGGGTTTGATGTAAAAGGGAAGAAGATTTAAGGCCTGCAGAGTCAGCTAGTGAGCATTGGTTAAGTGCAGGTTGACTGTAAAATACTCACACAGGTTGGTTGCCAGGCCTTTGCTGGTGTTAGTTGCTGTGTTTCTGATGTTTCAGGATATTAAGAAAAAGGTATGACTTTGACATAAATAGAAAGGTTAGTTGTAGATTACTTAATGTGAATAAACAGTTAATATATTTTTTAACTTAGTAATGTCCTGGAGCAGGCAGTTAGGAAGCAATATGCTGGCATAATGTGCTGACATAGGGATGGGATCCTTTTAGGTGAGAAGTTGACATTAGTTGTTCTGGAGCCCCTGAAGCATTTCAGAGGTGGTTTATGTTCTCTGCTGAGAAACATCTTTTTACACAGGGTGAAGTGGTTTGCAGTGAGCTTCATGCTCCTGTTGCAGGCCTGCTTTCAGCTTGCTCAGCTGTCTCTGAGCTACCTCACAGTTGTCGGTGTATAAATACCCTAGCAGCAGGTTATATGGAGGTGCTTCTACTCCTGTGCTGAATTTGCAATTTATTTGCTAGCCTGCCCTTGAGTAACTTCCAAGAGAGCTGAACCTCTTCTCAAGGCAAAATTTTTGGTATTTTATTCTGATATTTTTAGAAAATCAGCTAATTTTTGTGGGGAAAAAACCCAGGTGTTCAAGAAGGCTTTAAAAAAAGTAATTGAAAGTCTACATCTGAGCATGAGTGATATTTACTAGATTGTTGGGTTTTGTTTTTTCCCCTCTGGCTCTCAGGTGGAGTTGAGTTGTCCAAAAGAGATGGCTTGGAAAGTGAATATGTACAGAGGCTACTTAGCAATCTGCCATCCGGAGGAGCAGCAGCTGAACTTCATTGAGCGCCTGGTGGAGATGGCGAGTAGCTTGGCTATTCGCGAGTGGCGAAGGCTTCCTCACGTGGTCTCCCACGTTCATACCCCACTCCTCCAGGTAAGAAGGAGAAGTCTTTTATTGCCACTTGTTTTCCAGTTGCAGGTTTCAGAGCTTCCAGTATTTGTGAGTGTAAGCTATTTTACAGCGTGGTACTGACGGATTTGTCCGAGTGGTGGTTTTTATGTTAGAAGTTGCAGAATGTGCATTTTGAGTTGGATTCCTTTTAAAGTTTTTTTTTTTTTTTTTATAGTTTACCTGAATCTCTTCTTTTCTGTTTGTGGCATGGAGAGATAGCTATTTAAAAATTTATCATGTGGCTGTGTTTTCTTTGTGGGCTAATGCACAGTGCACTGCAGCACTTAGAGATCTTGAACGCTGAGTGGGTTTTGAAGTGGGGTCCATTTTGGGTGGGTTTATTGCTGCATTATGTTATTTGCAGGAACGTTGAAATAACCTCCAAAGTGTTCTTTTCAATTAAAGATGTTAAATGTGGTATGGAATTTTGTCAGCTCTATGCCTATATATTTTTTTTTAATCTTGTTTTTATTTTTTTAAATGAGGGTGTTAACAGTTAGCTCAGGATTTAGAAATGCTGATGTTACTTTGAGGAGTGACAGTCTCAACAGGCTGAGCAAGGTCTGAAAATCCCCATGGCTGAAGCATTAGGGTCAAAGAACCAAAATCTGTCAATAGTCTGTTATTAGTGAAGAACTTTACAGGTGAGCTGTAGTACCTGTTGGGAAAGATGTTGACTTGCTGGAATGTGTCCAGAGGAGGGCAACAAAGCTGGGGAGGGGTTTGGAGCACAAGCCCTGTGAGGAGAGGCTGAGGGTGCTGGGGTCGCTTAGCCTGGAGAAAAGGAGGCTCAGGGGAGACCTTATGGCTCTCTACAACTACCTGAAGGGAGGTTGTAGACAGGTGGGGTCTGGTCTCTTCTCCCAGGCAACCAACACCAGAACAAGAGGACACAGTCTCAAGCTGATCCAGGGGAGGTTTAGGCTGGATGTTAGGAAGAAGTTCTTCATAGAGAGAGTGAATGCCCATTGGAATGTGCTGCCCAGGGATGTGGTGGAGTCGCCCTCACTGGAGGTGTTTAGGAAGAGACTTGATGGAGTGCTTGGTGCCATGGTTTAGTTGATTAGATGGTGTTGGATGATAGGTTGGACTCAATGATCTTGAAGGTCTCTTCTAACCTGGATTATTCTAGTGTAGTCTAATCTATTCTATTCTACCTTTAGGAAAAATGCTGTAGCTTTTGGCCAATGTGAGCCTTACCTTTCCTTTGGCATTTCTACTGAAAGAAATCCTGCTGCAAGGAAGTTTTTCATCTCCAGGGATGAAATTCTAGAACATCTCAGAGCAACATAATCTGAACTTTTGTAACAGGGATGCAGTTCTTGAGAGAACTCAGAGATCTGTAAATGAACCTTACTTGTGGAAATGAAGAGGACCCTTAGGTCTACTAAAATGACTGCACTTGTGGATGGAGCATACACAGCAGTCCATACCTTCAAATTTTCATGTTATAAATTGATGTGTCAGATCAAGTGAATGAATATGGAAGTTTTCTCCATGTTGAGACAAACTTGTTGAGTAGATGGGTGCAATGTTTCATTTTCTTGAGCTCATACAATACCAGTAGAAGGCCTTAGATGAGTTCCTTCCTGCTAAATTTTCACTGATATTTCAACTCTTTCCTCCCCTAAGCCTGTCAATATCTGCAGCATGAAAGGATTAGTATTTCAGAATAAAGTATTTAAATGCTTTCAGATATCAATTAAAAGGAGCTTGAAAAATAATCTAATATGTATATGTCCCTCATGAAGAAATGATAAATTAGCCAGTGACTGACAGGGGTACAAATGCAGCCATGAATTTGCACTGCAGTAATTACTTTTTTTTTTTGGGTAGTATCAGATAGTATGTGATTAAATACCTGTGAGAAAATTAAATTTACATGATGAATGGGTGTAGGATGAAGGTTAAGCTATTGTGGGAGCTGATACTGAGATGATTGTAGAAAATATTCCTCTGTTTAATTCCTTTAGTTTCTAGAGATTTCTCCCAGTAAATTCCCCTTTTTTTTCCTTTTAAGTTATCTTATTTGGTTGATTTAACAATGGATACAACTATTATCTGCCAAGGGGTAGCTCAGAGAATACTGCACTGGTTTTATTGTAGTGCAGGTAATTAAGTTCCATTAAAGTTTGTGCATCTTCTCTTCAGGTGGTCGGAGTTTTAAGAAAGGTATCCACTCCCTTTAGTAGGTTTGATTCTGGAGACTGCTGCCATCTTCTGTTTGCTCATCTCATTAATTTGAGGATAGCAGATGTCAGAGAAAAAAAACATTCTAACCTTAACTTCATAAAGCTAAGTTCTTTGTGGTATCTCTAAGTAACACCTTCAGGAGTATGTAGATAGTATTTCTGTACAATCAGGCCTTCTGTCAAGAAGTTAGGTTGTGACCAGGGAACTCATATTGGTCAGTTCTGTTAAAAGTTTTGGGGTTTAGTTCTTAAAAGTTCTCATAAAAGTTGTGTTTAAGGTCAGTATTTTTATTTGATCTTTGTATATGTATATATTTATTTATGCTTTTCTGTGATGAGGGTTGATGTAGTAGGTTCAAACCTGTATGCTACAATTTAGAATAGAATTAACCAGGTTGGAACAGACACATTTGAGATCATCAAGTCTAATGCCAACCTGTGGTTGTATTTAGATGTGAATGAGAAAAGGATGAGAGTGAGGAGTAGATTCCAGTTGGTGTGGGTTGCTTTTGATTTTGTTTTTGTGTTGTGGTTTCATTTTTTGTTTTAACTAAAAATGCACTTCTTAAAAGCAAGACTCTACCCTTTTGAGGTATCGTTTGTGAAAGCATTAGTTGTTCAAAATAGAAGAAAGGATGAGGGAATTTTTATCTTTAAACTGTCAAGGAGAGAAATGTCATAGCTGCCTAAAGTTAAACCTAGCAAGCAAAGCCATATATTACTGGAAGAACCCATTAAGTATGGATCTGTAAATGTCTTTTTGCCACCAAACACTGTTGGGACACTTAAGTTTTGTCAGAATTAGGTGTGCATGGAGTAAACTGCTTGATACTTATAATGCATCCCTGGAAAAGAAGGGAGCCTGGAGTTATGCAGGGAAGTTTAGGCTTGAGGTGAGGAGAAAGCTCTTCACAGAGAGAGTTGTTAGGTGTTGGAATGTGCTGCCTGGGGAGGTGGTGGAGTCACCATGCCTGGAGGTGTTCAAGAGAGGATTGGACATGGCACTTGGTGCCATGGTTTTGTAGCCATGAGGTCTTGGGTGACAGGTTGGACTTGATGATCTTGAGGTCTCTTCCAACCTTCTTGAGTCTATGATTCTATGACCTATTGCAAGCATCTAAGAAAGTCTTTGTGGCATCTTTATTTTAAAACAAAGAACTTGTTTGTTAAGATTAGCAACCTCTTGGTATAAATTTTGTGCTGGTGATTCAGTGGATGGATTCAACATTTCAGTCAGTGACTGAGGTGTCAAATCAATCTCATGGATTTTTTTTTTCTTGCTATTTTGTTAATGCTTAGATCAGTTAAAGATCATTTATGAGACTAATAGTCAGGTCCCTAAAACAGTTTTGTCTTGAAGATGGCATCATTCATAGAAACCTTTCAGGAAACTGGTTAGCTTATAGTTTCATAGTTTCATTCAGGGTTGGAAGGGACCCCAAGGATCATCCAGTTCCAACCCCCCTGCCATGGGCAGGGACACCCCACACTAGATCAGGCTGGACAGAGCCTCATCCAGCCTGGTCTTAAACACCCCCAGGGACGGGGCCTCGACCACATCCCTGGACAACACATTCCAGGGTTTCACCACTCTCATGGTGAAGAACCTCCTCCTCACATCTAGCCTGAATCTCCCCACCTCCAGCTTCTTGTACAGTCTTTGATATTTGTATTGTATAATATTTTTTTAGGCAGCACAGCAAATAATTGAACTTCAAGAAGCAGCCCAAATAAATGCAGGATTGCAACCAACCAATCTGGGGAGGAACAACAGCTTGCATGATATGAAGACTGTTGTAAAGACTTGGAGGAACAGGTTACCGATTGTGTCAGATGATTTATCCCACTGGAGCAGCATTTTCATGTGGAGACAGCATCATTACCAGGGTAAAACTGCCTGGTCCAGCATGCATTCATCATGTAATTTTCCAGACAATGCATTGTTTGAAATAAGTTCTTTGTATGTTATTGTTTTTGTGTTAAACACCCAGGAATGTTGTTGATTTTTGCCAAGTGTTTGTTTTGTTTCAATTTCCACTGAAGTGTTTCGCTGTCTTTAGTCATCATTGTGTATATATTGCTGTGTAAGAGAGTACTGTATGTAACATTTCATTTATAATGACAAACATTTCCTCTTTTACTTCTAGCCATTGTAACTGCATATGAAAATAGTTCTCAGCATGATCCTAGCTCCAATAATGCCATGTTGGGAGTTCATGCTTCTGCATCAGCGATTATCCAGTATGGAAAGATTGCTCGAAAGCAAGGGCTGGTCAACGTAGCTCTGGACATCCTGAGCCGCATCCACACCATTCCAACCGTCCCCATCGTGGACTGCTTTCAGAAGATTCGCCAGCAAGTCAAATGCTATCTCCAGCTGGCTGGAGTCATGGGCAAAAACGAGTGCATGCAGGTACGGTTGCTTTATCTCTGAAGTTGTTGCTGCAGCTTGGAGGGCCACCAGAGATGTTGGTGCTCTATCCAGAACAGGGGCTGGATTGCACTGACCGTGCATTGAGTGTAGTTGTTCAGGCTGAAGAAGACTCCAGGGAGACCTAATAGCTGCCTTCCAGCACCTGAGAGAGGGCCTGTAAGAAGGCTGAAGAGGGACTGTTTACAAAGGCCTGTAGGGATAGGAAAGAGGGGCAGTGGTTTGAAACTTGAGAAGAATGGATTTAGGTTGGATGTTAGGAGGAAGTTCTTTACCATGAGGGTAGTGCAACACTGGAACAGGTTGTCCAGGGTGGTAGCTGAGGCCACATCATTGGAGATATTCAAGGTCAGGTTTGACAGGGCAACCTGATCTAATGGGGGATGTCCTTGCTCACTGCAGGGGGGTTGGACTAGATGACCTTTGGAGATCTCTTCCAATCCAAACTATTCTATGATTCCATGATTCTGATACTGGGAATATATTAAAAATAAGCTGAATGAAAAAAATAAAGTGTAAATGCTGTGGGGTTTTTTTGAAATCTTACAAGATAGGTAAGTGGAAGAGACTTTGAAAACCATCAAGGTTGGACTTGATGATCTTTGAGGTCTCTTCCAACCTTGGTGATACTGTGATGGGAAGAAACAACTCAATTGCAAGACTAACTGAAGCTCTAAATCAGTTTTGCGTGTCACTCATGAGTGAAGGATGCTGGCAAAGTGCATTGCAATTATATGTGTTACAATGAAAGGGAAAAAGGTGATAAGCAAAACAACTGACATGATCATAGAATCATGAAACTGAGAAACTTTTTAAAAGAAAAGTGAAAAAGATAACTTGTCACTTGATGAACATTGCTTATAGTATCTTGATAGTTTTGCATAGGCCAGTGGAAACCTAAAATTGTTGTCAGTTCAGATACCAGAAACTCCTGCTGTTTAAATTTCAAGAGGATATTTTTGCTGTTTCAGCTTAAAAACCCCTTCCATTTTAGAAGGCTTTTCTAACTAAGGCTTATTTAACAGGGCCTTGAAGTTATTG
This sequence comes from Melanerpes formicivorus, assembly GCF_026170545.1. NCBI lineage: Eukaryota > Metazoa > Chordata > Aves > Piciformes > Picidae > Melanerpes > Melanerpes formicivorus. The sequence continues at coordinate 7,079,281 of NW_027142366.1, read as the reverse complement.
AATCAACCAATCTGAAGTACTTCACCAAGGAGATGACTGCAGAGTTTTATGCTTTGAAGGGGATGTTCTTGGCACAGATTAACAAGTAAGTGTGTTGGCTGGAAGAGGCACTAGCACACATCTGAGAGAAATGCAGCTGAAATATTTCAACACAGTGCTTGAGCAGGAAAGCTGTTCCATGTGTTTATACCAGCATAAGATTTGTCACAACTGCATAAGAAAGTAAAAGTAATGTTCTTTGTGCTATTTTTTGCTTTAAGCTGTGAAGCATATTACTGTTTTGAGGAAGCTTTCTCCTTAATTCACTAAATATCTCAACAGCCAGATTTCGTTTGGTGATGCCAAAAGACCCCTTCAGATTTCAACAGCTTTTATTATGCATGGTAATTAAAGGCAATATTCTTACATGTTACATATGGGTGGAATAATTCCTTTACCACTACATTGTGGACACTTATGGAATGAAATCCATCAGGTTTGAAGCTGTGCACTGCAACCTCACGTAGCAATTTAAGTCAGGAAATGATGAATATCTTCTTCTGTGGATACAAGAGAGAATTTTAAACAGGCAGAATGCAATTACTTTGATGAAAAGTGCAGTGGGCTTTTTTTATTGCCATAAGTGAGCTTAGCTTTAGTTTAGATGTAAAGAGAAGAAATTGTACCTCCCCTGGCTTTTAAATGTTTTTCAAGTTCATGCAGATAAAGTAAAAGGCAGCTAAACTGTCTCTGTTCATTGTTCCAGAATAGGCTGGATCAAGGTTTCTGTTTAAAACATGGTTCTGATGTACTTAAGTTTCTTAATCTTACTGATATAGAGGCATTTTTTTAATGCTGCAGTTGAGGTCAGGAATTAGGAAGGCTGCAGTTAGGAGCAACAGCAGCGTTGAACCTGAGAATGTGTGACTGCTGATTACCTGTGTGTCAACGCACTGGGAAGCTAAAGGTCACCTCTGCTCTTGCATCTCCCTGTGCTGCCCATTTGCTGAGCAAGGTGATAGAAACCATTTTTAAAAAGTCATCTCAGGTGTCAAGAATGATGGATTGTAGAGAAGGAGAAAAGAAAACCTACTGAAAAGTCCCCTTTTTATGAAGGCGAAGCAGTGATACAAAGTCATCTATCAGGCTGCTGCTGTGGTGCTTCACTTCAAAACCTCTATCTAGGGTGCAGAAACCTCTGAAAGAAGTGACATATTAATGTAACACAGAAGTGAGTATATACTTTTAACTCAGCATCTAGCCATTTTAGTTTACCACTGTAATCCTCCAAGCTAATATTTTTATATTAACCCCCCCAACTTTTCAGTTAAAAAATATCAGTCAAACAAGGATCACTTCACTGTTGTATGATTTATTTCAATGCTTATTCTCCTAAAGGAGAAATGAAACACTTTCTCTTAATAAGCAGTCCTGGAAAGCTTTAGAAGTTTCTTCATTTCAGTAATGTGTTTGTGAGTTTCTCATCCTTTACTTTTATGCCTGAAAGGTTGCATGGATTCACGGGCTGTATAGATTGGGATGAATCATACCAAATCTTGGACTAGGAACACTTGAGGAAACCTTGAGATTTCAAAGTATCAATGAAATAATCTCTCTATAACCAAGAGCTGTGTGAATAGCCCTCATATTCCCTCTCTTTTCCTGTTCAAAGCTATGGAGAGGACTTTTTCTGGGTGATGTTGAATGTAAATATTTTGATGACCTTGGTTGAAGATCAGTTAAGTAAGATAGAGTCCTCCAAAAGACAGCTAGTATAACATCTTTCCAGGGTTGCTTTTCTGACTTCCTTTTCTGTTCAGCAGAGCAGCACTTTTTAATGCTTTTGCCCTTCTTGTTTTACCATTTCTCTTCTTTCTCCCAGTATCATTCCTTGGGTTGCAATTGGCAGTGCACTGGAAGCTTTTTAGTTGTTTTCAGGGAGCATCTGGAGTTCTTGGGCACCTACATAAATGTTTTCATTGTGAAGCATTTACTTTCACAGCTGTTGAACTTTAAGACAAAACAATCATAAGGGACCTAACTAGAGAACTTTAAGATAAAGATGCTGTTGGGTATTAAGAAAGTAATTGAGTACCATATCAGGAATCTGGCTCCAACATCATCTACTTACTTTTTTTTAGTATAAAAGCAATATTCCCTTACTTGTCACAATGCAGGTCTGAAGAAGCAAACAAAGCTTTTTCTGCAGCTGTACAAATGCATGATGTGCTGGTGAAAGCCTGGGCAATGTGGGGTGATTACCTGGAGAATATCTTTGTGAAGGAACGCCAGCTTCACCTGGGTGTCTCTGCAATTACTTGCTACCTGCATGCATGTCGTCATCAAAATGAGAGCAAATCAAGAAAATACTTGGCAAAGGTAAGATATAGATGATTTAAAAAATAATTGGAGCTCCACCCCTTCAGAAAAGGCTGAAGTAATGTTCAGTGCTCAAATCTGTGCACTTAGAGCACAGATTTCATTTAGGTGGAAGGTCTGTGTGTGTATAGTCGCTGTGGGGTCACTTCACATAACTCATCTTGGGTATTTCCACTTCACTGGGATATCTAGGGTTTTCTTTAGGTATGGAACCTTTTTTCAGGAGGAAGGGAACATATCACATCCAGTATTTCTACTGTGTAATGTGGTGTAGCATCTGTAAAAAGGCATCCTTTGGTCCTTTTGAAAGAAGCATAATTTATTGTTTAGCATTACTAAGAATAATTCATGTTAACTTTTACCTCAGTGTTGCCTTTTATTCCAAATGAGCCTTTTCTGTAGATGTTTACTCTTAATTCAACAACATTTCAGCCAAAAAGCACTCTTTGTAGTATGCATTTCTCAGTATGGGGATATTTAATTTCTCTCATGAAGAAAATCTAATATGTGATAACATACTGTGGTGGAAGAGAGTCTGTTTTCAACATGAAGCAAACAGAGACTATTTTTTTAGCTTAGGAGTTGGCCTCAATGGCACTCTGAAGATTATTATTCTCCTTTTCTGTTAGTGATTTTTCAGTCAGTGCCTAATTTATTTGCATTGAAATTAACCTGTAGAAAAAGTCTCATTAGGTGAATAGTTACAGTAAGTAAAACCACCCAAAGAAATCCTGAAGTTCTGTCATTAATTTATCTGAATAGAGTATTTTAGGTTTTATAAACTTGCCTCATTTTCTTTGCCTCTATCTTGTTTCATAGCAAATAGAATGTTTACATTATTTTTTTTTAACATCCTTGAAATAGTCTCTCTGAAGGGGAAAAAATGGCATTGGCCAGGCATAATGAATTTAAGGTCTTGCATTCAAGGCAGCCTAGAAAGACTCCAATATCATTAATAAAATATCTGTGGGGTTTTGTGCATCATGATGATTGATGTGTCTTGAATTGTAGTGCTGAGATGCCCTCTTGCAATTCTCTTTCAGGTGCTTTGGCTGCTGAGTTTTGATGATGATAAGAACACCTTAGCTGATGCAGTAGACAAGTACTGTATTGGGGTCCCACCCATTCAGTGGTTGGCCTGGATTCCGCAGCTGTTGACATGCCTGGTTGGCTCAGAGGGCAAACTCCTCCTGAACCTCATCAGTCAGGTACAGCAGTTAATTGCCAGTTCACTATTGTCTGCAATCTTTGTTTTCAAGATGAGATACAACTATTTTTCAAAGCAAGCTAAGAAAGTGCCAAGCTTTAAAATGCCATTGTTTGCAACTGTTGGTGAGTTAAAGAGATTTATAATTTCTCTCTGTGAGTAGAATGCTTTAAATTTCAAACTGAGTGCTACTTAATGAGATGAAATCCAGGGAAATTGTATGCCATATGTGCATGAGGCATTAGGGCTCTCCCTCTGGAATTCTGTTACTTACTTTTTTTATGAACATTATCAAACACATTCAGAAATCCATATTTAAATGCTTGTAACAGGAGTAAGGATAGAGTTGTTAGCTTTAGGGACTAAAGGGCAAAGTATTTCATTAGTTCTTTGGGGTTTATTAGACCTGATTTTACGTAACAAAGCTTTGTCTGTCACCATCAGAAATCTTTACTGGGGCTTGGTAAAATTTCACTTGAAGTTTAGCATGAGAAATGAAGAAACTGACTTCCTGGATTTGTATCTCTGAACTGTCAGATAGGAGTTTTGATTAATCTTGCTTTGGGATTTAAAGATTTTTGCTGCCTATTGCTGTCAGCTTTGAAGCACAATCCGAGAATAGAACATACCTCTATCTCAGTGTGAAGTTGGTTTAAATGTATCTGTAGACTAAGGGAGAAAAAGTGACATCTTTCTGTTCATGTGTTTTTTAGATACTAGCTTGTTACTGCTTAGTGCAGATGTGGTTTGAATGTTTCTTCAGAGATGTTAGCTGTTTATGGTCCAACTTCAGCTCTGTTGTAGCATGTGCACAACCTGGGACCATTAATCTAAAAATCATGAAGTCTTATTAACATAAAAGTGAACACATGAAATTCTCACAACAGCCTGTACCCCAGGCTACTTCTGTCTGCAGTGCTCTACTGTTTCCTGAAAACTTGCAAAGGACAGCTACTGTGCTGAATTCCTCACAGTATTCGTCTTTCCTTCCCTCCACTCTTGATTTTTGAGACAGGGACTTGATGACCTGTGTGGGTTCTGTCCAGCTTGGGATATGCTAAGATTCTCTTCTATCCAGTGCCTTTTTTTCTGTCTCTTAACTTCAAAGCTCTGAAAAGGTGTATTTTTGCAGGAAGAAAACATGTGCATATGTGCTTGTGTGTGCATTGATGCTTGTGCACATAAATCTAGCTCATTATGCCTGTGCATAGGTATGTGTTTCATTGCCTCTCCCCACAAAACTAAAATGAAGCTTGGAAATGACCATGCACCAAAACAGCTTAAGAAAGAGAAGGAGCTAAGGCAAAATTTCTGATGCATAAAGCTTACTGTGCTCAGATGGCTTCTGACAGGAGACAGACAAAACTTTTTTTCAGTGAGTTGTAGACACTTCTTATTTGTGGAGATCTGGATAAAATGTTTAGAACTGAGTGCCTCATCAGAAGTACAACTGTAGTTGTATTTTGTTTATTGTTTATGAGCTTAGGTTCATAAATATAAGACATTTTTTTTTGTTCTTCTTGCCTTTAAGCTTCAGACCCATAGAAGAACTGTTTAAAAAAATAGCAAATTTTTGGTGTTACTAATTCAAACTCTGAAGTTTACAGAAGTACTACAACCTAAACCTTACAACTGTCTTCAAATAATTCCCTCTTGAATTACAACAGGAAGCATATGTGTGTCAGCTTAGTTATTTGCCATAACTGCCATATTACTGGAAAGGTAAATGCCATTGCAAAATTCCTGCCACTTGCCTTAGCCATTTCAGTGGAGAAAGCATAGATGAGTTAGTAAAATAATGGCTGAAGAAACCTCTAGTCATATCTTAAGATGTTCTCTGTTGTGGGCAGTACTTAGGCATACTGCTTCTTTCCTTTAATAGGTACTGAGATCTACAGATTGTAAGGTGGATGCTGAATGTTAATACCTCTTAAGTGTGGTGTGGTTTTTGTGTTTTTTTATTTTTGGGTGGAATTGGGATCCTCTTTCATTAAGTGCCACAATTGGGTGGAGTAAAGTTACTTTCTAATGGGCCTTCTTATCAAGTATCCTGGGGTTCACTGGGAATTGTGGCTGATTTAACAACTAACCACTGTCATTATGTCTGCTTTTCATCCATTAGTAAGATGTCTGAGCTGCCCCAGCTGGTGCTCTGGCATTATGCTGTTTTCAGGTTTATTAGGCAATATGATCTGGAAGCCCTAATTAGGTAATGCCTTTAACAGTATGCATAGGGAGTTACCATTTCATCCCCTTTGGATTTCTTTTACTGAATTTTTAATGTCCTAGTTTTCCATAAGCTGGTATTTTAAACAAGAAGCTGATTATTGCTGAATTGCACTCATTTACAAAGAGTTTGTGTTGGTCTGGTCTGTATTCAGTTATCCTTAACTGAGAAGTATGTCTATCTCCAAATAGGTGGGAAGAGTCTACCCCCAAGCTGTCTACTTCCCTATCAGGACCCTCTATTTGACCTTAAAGATAGAACAACGAGAACGCTACAAGAGCGGTGAGCTTGATAATGATCAGATTGGTTTGGCTCTGTCACTTAGTTCTGATTTTGAGTTTCTCCTGATTTTACTGGGAAAATAGAAGATTAGAGGACTGGAGCACCTGTCTTAGGAGGAGAGACTGGGAGAGTAGGGCTTTTAAAAGAGAAGACTGAGTGGGGGGTCTTATAAACACACATAAATATCTAAAGGGTGGAGGTTACAAGGATGGGCCTGGACTCTTTTTAGTTGTGAACAGCATTTGGAGCAGAATTTTCTCTCTGAAAACCAAATGTTCTCAAATTTTCTGAAATGTGATAGGTAACACATGATGAATACTGCAAATCTAAAGCAAATTCTTGGAACGATTTCTTTCATTTCATGCAGCCACGTATCAAGTTCACAAAAGGTAATTTAAAAAAATTTTTTCCACTTTGCAGATTCTGGGCAACAACAGCCAAGTTCAGTTGGAAATCAGTCCCACTCTGCCTCAGATCCAGGGCCAATCAGAGCCACTGCACCAATGTGGCGATGCAGCAGAATTATGCATATGCAGCGAGAACTGCATCCAACGCTTTTGTCTTCTCTGGAAGGCATTGTGGATCAGATGGTCTGGTTCAGAGAGAATTGGCATGAAGAGGTATTTGCCTTTAATATATCTTCCCACCTACATGTCATCTAAGGAAAAGTTAACTGCAAAATATTTGTCTAGAATGGCTGTTTCAGTTACTAAAGTGATGTTTGTAGAACTCATTGTTCTGATGAGGGTTTTAAGGAGCCTGATTATTTCTGGAAGCTATACAGAGGTTTCCCTAAACTATTAATTAGATGAATGGCTCCTGCATTTAAGCTGTTGCTTCTGCTAACTGAAAATGTCTGGTTCTACACTGCTTCACAGATAGCTGTTCCCTTCTTGGTCTGGTGGTGTGTGACAGGTGGTGATTATTGCCTGAAGTTTGAGCTAAAGCTGAGGGACATGCCACTCCACTTCTATTATTTGCCTCTTGAAGTGTCAGACCCTTCTGTTCTGTCTAACTAGAGCAGTGTTTGAATAGGTATTGCTCATGCCACATAATTTTCTAATATATCACAAAATACAAAATCTGAAGCTTTGCTGCCGTTGAAAGAGGAAGGTGTACTTTGTGGTGCAGCATTGCCACTGCTCAGTTTGGTCAGTAAGAATCAGTGCTGTCATTCTGACTGAGCCTCTGATGCAGTTTGAAAATACAGTTTTAAATAAATGTTTCCAAGAGGATAACTTCAGTGTATAAAAGGCAGTGTGGGAATAAATACTTGGTGTCAAATCAGAAAGCCTAATTTTTTCTGACTGTTTTGTCTTGTCTTTATGTTTTTTTCATCCCTAGGTTCTTAGACAACTGCAGCAGGGCTTGGCAAAGTGCTATTCAGTTGCCTTTGAGAAAAGTGGAGCTGTTTCTGATGCCAAAATCACTCCTCACACACTAAATTTTGTCAAGAAGTTAGTCAGCACTTTTGGAGTAGGTCTGGAGAATGTCTCTAATGTGTCCACTATGTTTTCTAGTGCAGCCTCAGAGTCACTAGCTAGGAGAGCACAGGCAACTGCTCAAGATCCTGTGTTCCAGAAGCTAAAAGGGCAATTTACAACAGGTAAGTGGTTAAAAAACTGGGTTTTAATCTTAATTGTAATCTCCAGAGAAATTTCCCTCCCAAAGTTCAACTGTGAAGGTATTCTGCTCTTTTCTTCTTCTTCCAATATTTTTCTGGGTAGAAAATAAAGAAAACACCACCTTTCTGTTGTTCACTAAACCTGAAGTCATTTTTTTCCAGTCTTCTGTGGAGTAATAAAAATAATTCAAGTGAAAAGCAGACCTCAGTGTAGAGAATAAGTATATTGGATTTCTATTGCCTAAATCTGTGGTCAAATCACATATGTGTTTAAAGAAAAATTAGATCACTTCTCTATAATACTTTTGCAATTTGTGTAGAACTGCCTGCAATAGCTGAGGGACAGGAAAGATCTCTGGAGCTCTGGGGTAAAAAAAAACTATTAAATTCTGGCATCACAGTTAGTCAGAATGAAACTGTTGTGTGAATATTCAAAACAGCCTACTTCTCATGAGAGGGAGCACCCTAATGTTTTGGATAACTAGATTACAAAAATACTGTTACACAAATTCACATCACTGTAAGGTAAATTGAATCAATAACTTTGATCAGAGCTAATAAAGCAGGTACTTAAGGGAAGGAACTTGTTTCCTCTTTATCAGTGGAGTTACATTTTTGAGTGTCTGCTCTTGATTTAAAATTCTAAGATGAGAGCATGGAGCATCACAGTATCACCAAGGTTGGAAGAGACCTCAAAGATCATCAAGTCCAACCTGTCACCACAGACCTCATGACTAGACCATGGCACCAAGTGCCATGTCCAATCCCCTCTTGAACACCTCCAGGGATGGTGACTCCACCACCTCCCTTGGCAGCACATTCCAATGGCGAACAACTCTCTCAGTGAAGAACTTTCTCCTCACTTTGAACCTAAAATTCCCCTGGTGCTGTTTGAGACTGTGTCCTCTTGTTCTGGTGCTGGTTGCTTGAGAGAAGTGACCAGCTCCCTTCTGGCTACAACCACCCTTCAGGTAGTTGTAGAGAGCACTGAGGTCTCCCCTGAGCCTCCTCTTCTCCAGGCTAAGCAACCCCAGCTCCCTCAGCCTCTCCTCACAGGGCTTGTGCTCAAGGCCTCTCCCCAGCCTTGTTGCACTTCTGTGGACTCGTTCAAGTGTCTTGATGTCCTTCTTAAACTGAGGGGCTCAGAACTGGACACAGTACTCAGGGTGTGGCCTAACCAGTGCAGGGATATTTGGTGGAAGTGTTAAGGCCGTGCAGCTGCACATGACAGAGGGTGGCATTGATTTGCATCAGTCTTTTAAATTGCTGGGATTTTGTGTTTTGTATCTCTCTAAACTGTATCAGCTTTTTCTTGAAGATACCTGTAGAATTAGATTTAAATGGGTAGTTAAATACAGGCTCTGTTTGTTGGTTTGTTTGTTTTAACAGAAGAATTCAAACTCAGTAGTTGATCAAGCCTGAGGAAATAGAATTTTTGTGAAGACCTGAGTTTTCATCTTTTTCTGAGTCTTCTCCTGGGACTCTGACTTAGATGATTCTGGCAGGAATTAAAATGTCTCCATCTTAACTTTTATGGTGATTTAAGAGAAGTTCCCTTTCCACATCAAGTTGGTTTTCCTCCTCAGGAGTGAATTTTGCATTGAAAAGTTCTCCTTTTTAGAATTCTAAGTTACATAAAGTTGCCTTAACTTAAACTTCTTTGAGGTCAGTGGAGCTACAGAACATTTACAGAATTTGACAAGTAGACTTGTGGTGTGTTTTCAAGCATTTTACTGATAATGTTGTGAAAAAACCCCAACTGATGGGAATCTTGTGAAAGTAACTCAGTTGTAGATATGACCTACATATCTTGTGCATGCTGTGTATTGCATGATGTCCTTTTTGAGGCACTACAGTTGCATGACAGCAGATAATGAAAGTCCTGAACCATATGATTAAATTTTTAATGGATGAAGTGTACTAGAGAGAGAATTGGAAGTAGAAACATTTTGTGTATTTAATGGAAGCGTGCAGGAGGGGAAAAAAAAATCATTGGGCAGTGCTTAATGGCATGAAATTTATCAAGTCCAAATGCCAGATTCTGTACCTAGAATGGAGCAGAGCCAGGCACAAGTATAAACTGGGACAGGTGTGGCTGGAGAGCAGCATTGTAGAAAGGGACCTGAAGGTGCTGGTTGACAGCAGCTCAACAGGAGTCAGCACTGTGTCCTAGCAGTCCAGAAGGCACATCCTGGGTGCATCAAACATAGCATAACCAGCAGGTCGAGAGTGGGGATCATCTCATGGTATTCAGTGTTGGTGTGGTCTTGCCTGGAGGACTGTATGCAGTCCTGGGCCCTACAGTTTAAGAAGGATGTGAAGGTCCTTGAATGTGTCCAGAGAAGGGCAGCAAAGCTGGTGAATGGGCTGGAAAGAATGCCCCCTGAGGAGTGGCTAAGGACTTTGGGCTTGTCTAGTTTGGAGAAAGAGACTTTAGGAGTGACCTTATTGCTCTCTGCACCTTCCTGAGGAGGGGACATGGGGTAGGAGGTGCTGATGTGGTCTCCCTGGTAACCAGTGACAGAACACGTGGGAGTGGTTCAGAGGTGCACCAGGAGAGGATGAAATGAGACATTAGGAAGCATTTCTTTACGGAGAGGGAGGTCAAACACTGGAACAGGCTTCACAGCATTTATAGGGAATTATGTGGAACAGCTTATAAAACAAAGAACAGCAACATAGGCCTGGACCAAAAAGATCATGTGAAGACATTAAATACTATGTGCTTCTTGGTAAATTTCACTTTGATAATAAGGAATTACTTGGGTTTTTTTTCTATTGAGGAGTTCCTGTCTTTCAAGTATGATTGAATGTGACTGTCTGCAGGATTACCTAATGATTTTGCTGATCTGATTTTAATCTAATAAACTCAGTGTTTTAATTCACAAATGAAGTGTGAGAGAACAGAAACAAAATACTCAGGCATTTTTGACACTTAATTCGTTACACAGAAAAGGAAGCTCAGGTTTTTTATTAGTTGTGCACTAACAGTAAAATGTACATAAATGAGTAGGCTTGTAAGTGTTGTACTAGAGATAGCAAAGGCTGTTTTAATATGATGAGAAACCACTTTCAGATCTTGGCTACTGTGTCCTTCTGTTGTGCTGGAATGTTGGTATCTGTTTGCTTTTCTGATTCCCAGTACCTGCTGCGCTTAGATGATGATGGATAATTAGAGTGGTTGCCTTCCATGTCAGAAGTATCCAAGCTGAAGAGCTGTCTTGGAGTAAACCCTTTTCCTCAGTTATTTCCAGATTAATGTTGGCAGTTATGTTTTATAGACACTTTCAGCTGTGTTTGGTTGCATAATCATTTCCATTAACATCTGAGTTGCATCTTGATCCCTGTTTGGAGCCGCTGGGGACTCACACCATTTCTTATATTCCAAGTCCTTTGTCTGCAGTAGTCTGGGCTGTTGGAGCTTTGATAGGTCATCTTTTTCCATCCTAATATTGTATATTTTAAAACCAAATTTCACTTTGAATTTTTTTTCCTGGAACTTCAAATGCATAGTTCTTTGACCATCTGTTCTTTGTTCCTTCTCTCCTTTTTCTGCTAAACCTTTGACATCAAAGAACAGGCAAATGCTGAGAAATGCTCCCTTTGAGAGCTCTCTCAGCAGTAAAAGGAGGAGAAAAACTGCCTCAATTGTTCTTTTGTGGGCAGATGATAGTTTAAAGTTTGGATCAGCTTCTTACTGCAACCCTCTCTCCACACTAAGCTGAATACCAATGGAAAATTCCTAAATGTACACTTCAAGGGTAAGATAATTTTCTTGGGAATTTGGGCACCCAAGACAATGAATTACCTACTGCAAACTGAAACCCCATAATCAGAAAGTGGCTTCTGGAAGACTGAAGTTTGTCTCTGAAGCATGCAGAGAGGGTAGGGGACTCAATCATGTTCAGCTTCTTTAAGGATTTTTTTTCCCCTACTTAAGAGTGAGCATGGCATCATTTCAGTAGCTCTTTAATTACCTTCTGGTTTTTAGACAACAGAATGTTATCCAGAAAATCCAAATCAAGGGAGCTGGCATCGTATTTGACCTTGGTCTGGTCTTTTCAGTCTTGGTTTTCTGGAGCTGACTGATAAATAAGTAGTCTAGCTTCATATTTCTTCTTAACTGTGACTGAGATTTTTCCCTGTTTGTTGGTGCTCTCCAAAAAGTTCTTAGGAGATTAAAAAGAACCTTTATCAAAGTAGAGAATATGTAAATGTCTGCATAATAACTTGAGAAGCATGACAGCTCTTCTTTCTTGGAGAATGCTTGGATCTTCTGTATCATATGTATAATAAAGGATTTGAACTGCTCTGCAAAGCTGAGTTTATATTTCAGTCCTAAGTGGCATCTTGCATCACGAATGTCTTGGCTCTTTAGTTGAATGTCCTTGGGTCATGAACTTTCTTAAGTGGCTTTGTCTGTGGTCAGACTAATCTTTAATGTTAATGTTCAGTAGGTCAAGGGCTTTGTGGGGCCAGGGACGTTGAAACTAATTTTACAATCACAGAATATTTTCTTTTCTGGGTTTGCTTCATGAGAAGTGATGAAACTTTATCTAGTTGTGTTAAGAACCAGAAGAATTTCTTAGTCTGTCTCACTGGCAGAAGATTGGGCCCCCTGTTTCTCCTTTCATTCAGAGTGGCAAGAAATTGCCAATTATGCTGGGCTGGATGGATTCAGGTAGCAATTTTAGAGGCATTCAAGATTTTGAATGAACATATTTGTTTGAAATACATATATCACACTGTAAAATCTTTAGCAGCATGGAGAACAGAGAGCAAGCTTCCTTAGTTGAAATGCAGCCTGGAAAGTACCGTGGTCTTCTGTGAGTATCTCCATTAAAGATGAGGAGGTAAATTTCCTGTTCTGTTTAGGAAAAGGTGGTATAAGCAGGAAGGTATTTTAGACCAGCATGTGTTAGCTTGCAAATATGTTCTGCAGTTGTAAGCACTGGAAAAAGTGGATTTGTGTGAAATAGAAATACTATTTATGTAGATTAAAAAGCCTGCAAAGCAGAGAGACTTGGTACGCAAATAATGTCTGCTCCTCTATTCCCCTTTCCTCCAGCTGAAGTGATTTTTCTTCTCAGATGGGCTCTCTGTGGCATGAGCAAAAAGGCTAAGTGAACTCTTCTGTTTTTCCCATCTGCCACTGGGAAGCAAAACATCAAAAAAAAAATCCTCAAATAGGCATTTCAGCAAACTAAAGCTATTCTCCTGGTGAACTGGAGGACTCTCTTTGTAAGGAATATATATTGATGCAGATTGTTGCTACTTTGGTGGTTCCCATTAGCACAAAAAACTAGTTGCAATTTGGAGATACTTTCCTGTGCTTCAGGGATTCAGGAGATAAATGATTCAGTAATTTTGTCACTAGCATGAAATGATTTACTCCCACTGCTCACTAGAGGGTAGGCTTGGGATTATAATAGGAGTGTTTTACAGTGATATTGCTGTAGATGCACTGCCCATACCAAGTAGGAAAAGAAAAGTGAATATTGCAGAGTTATGCTAATATTCTAACATCTCTAAATATGGAACTGCATTTTTCATTATAGCCTTTTTTCCCATAGATGTGGAATGGATTTTGTATGTGCTGCTGGGTTTTTTTACTCTGTTGTGGGCTACTACACTTCCACTGATACTGTGGCTACAAAATGAAATGTGTTGGGTTATGTGTTCTCTGATGCTTTGGTTAAATACAGAATAGCAAAATGAAGGGAATCCTAGGTTGCATTATTTTATGTGGTAATAGTATCCTGTCCCTGGGGCTGTTCAAGGCCAGGTTGGATGAGGCCTTGTGCAACTGAGTCTAGTTGAGAGGCATCCCACTCCATGGTGGGGGAGGCAGGAGTAGGTGACCTCTAAGGTCCCTTCCAACCTAAGCCATTCTATGAAAAAGAGTTTATGTACAGTTAGATGAACTTCTCTGATTAAAAGAACAAATGTTCTGAGCTTGTTTATAAGATTAAGTCTTGTAGGTAACAGGAGTTTTGAATGCTTTTAATTGCGGTTGACAAAAACTTCTTTGTGCAGTAGGTGCTGTGTGCATATACTGAATTTGCTATTAGCATACTTGCAGGTAGCAGCTTGTAGCATATTTAGGGGGTCAAATTAATTTCCTATCTGAGCAGCACTGTGATTTTCTTTGCCAATTTAGGAATGCAGTGTGTGGTTTAGTTGATTAGATGGTGCTAGGTGATAGGTTGTACTCGATCTCCAAGGTCTTTTCCAACCTGGTTGATTCTGTGTATGTGGAACATACTGAAATGTAGCTTCTGCAGTAAGATTCAAACTAATTTTTGAGACATAATTTTCTGTTGTGTTGAACTATAACGAAGATTCTGTTCTGCTTCCCAAATGCTGAATCGATATCGTCAGTCTCTTTCTTGATGTTACTTTTTCACTTGTAACCTGTTAAATGGCATCCTTTAGACTCTAGTACAAAAATGCTTCTTAAAAAAAAAATGAAGTCTGATAGTTAACTTGCACAATTTGGGATGCCATAACTAACGAGATTTACAAAGAGAGCAGTTTATTATCCAGTTGTAATTATTCTCTCGTTGTGGTGCTGAAGTACTGAACCATCATTTCATTTGTGCATATGCTTTGTTCCTTTCCCCTCTTTTTGGAAATCCACATAATTGTTAATTTGGTCATTTATTTGCTGTGTTCTGAAGATGGGTTTGGTGTTGGTGCAGAAAATGGTCGATACTGTAGTCATTTCTGTTGCAGGATTAATTAGAGTGTATTGAAGACCACGTATTGACCTTGAGAAGATTCTTACTTCACTTGCATGTGGGCTAGAGGAGATAGTTTCATGCTGCAGTAGTGTTATGCTGCAAAGGAAAGAGCAGACTTGTTTGCACATTATTGTCATTTTTTCTTAGGCTGTCATATCTGTTCTTCCTGTGATGGCATGCAATTGTTTTCTAAGCCAGGAAAGAATAAAGAGAGTTTCCTTGCAGCTTGGAGCAGGAGAGTAGTGGTAATGGCAGTTTTACTACCTGTCCTGCAGTTGCTCACAGATTCTATATTGTGTCCTCAGCTGAGGCTTTTTTATCCCTTTGAAAAAGCCTCCACTGATGTAAATAAAATGCTTTTAATGAAACAGACAGAAAATTATAGCACTGGGCTGTAAAATAAAGTTTATTTTTCCTCTTTCACTAATGATTTGATTTGATCTAATCTAATCGAATGGTTTTTACTGCTACCTCTGTCTCTCTATGCAGTCTGTTTGGTTGCAGTGTATAGGCAGCTAAATACTGTAGCAGTGTTTAAAATGTTTTCAGTATGTTTGTCTAATGTTTGCATGACTGTAAACCCAGGAAAACCTTGGGAAGTTCATTATTAATTAAACAGTAGAGAATATTTTAGAGCTGCATACACAAAAGAGGTAGCAGCTTCTGCCAGGTTTAAGTTATGTATCATTTTAAGACTTCACTAAAAGATTTTCTATACAGATGAAATATTCACAGCCTGTCACAGGCAGTCCAGCTCTGTGTGTGTGAGTGTGTGTTTGGTTTGCACTATTGGATTGTGTGATTTGTTCTCCTCCAGCATCTGCTGTTGTGATGTTATTGCCATGGTAAGATCCTATGCCAATTATGCTGACTCTTTGGTAGTGATTCTTATGTCTCTTCTGAGTGTGTCTGAACCTGCTAGCTTTCCTTTGTGTTTAGGGTTTGTAGGTAGATGTGTTTCTCTGCTGGGCTTGCTTGGTAATGTGCTTTCCCATTTTTGTAGCAGCTTTTCATTTTCCTACAGTATCTGGGACTAGTGTGATGCTTTCATGCTTAACAGGGGTGTGCCCTGGATAGGGGCTGTGGCTGAGAGAACCTCTTTGAAAATGCAAACTTTAGAGACTTGGTAGTTAAATACCCTGATGAAATTTGAATATGGTTGGTGGTTTGTTTTTTTTAGACTTTGACTTCAGTGTGCCAGGGTCAATGAAACTCCACAATCTTATCTCCAAGCTGAAGAAATGGATCAAAATCCTGGAGGCAAAAACTAAACAGCTTCCAAAGTTCTTCCTCATAGAAGAAAAGTGCCGCTTTCTAAGTAATTTTTCAGCTCAGACTGCAGAAGTGGAGATACCTGGAGAATTCCTTATGCCAAAGCCAACACATTACTACATCAAGATAGCAAGGTAATGTTAAAATATCCTTTGGTAGTTGTAATTCTGAAAACAGAGAGAAAAATGGGAACCTCCTCTGTCCCTCCACTCCTCAAAGTAGATGTCATGAATATTACAATGGCATATGTGGGGTCATGCTTTGCTCTAGCACCTTTCTTTTTCATTTTGTCCTCTGGCAATTTTACATTACCTCACTAAGCAACTGTACTGTTTTATGAAGAGTATATTTGGTTGTCTTTTGACACAAATTGAGACTAGTTATCCTTTTGTAGTCAGTAGTGGTACTGTTCTTCTCAATAATGACAAAGAACTGATCTAATTATTTTTGCTCCAGAACTGTGTCTTTGTAAAAATGAAAAAACAGAATCAAAAACAAATAAGAGCTTTTTGACTACAAAACAGAAACCACAGGCTAGCTGGGCAATAAAGTTGCACCTTGGAATACAGGTGCACTGCCTTATTTAATTGTTTTTCTTCCTTGCTCGTTTGGTGGTTTTGTTTCTTCGCTTTTTACATTGTTTACATCAGAGGAGATTAGATCAGAAGTTTTAACATCCTTTCATTCCTGGTAGGTTTATGCCCAGAGTGGAGATAGTTCAGAAGCACAACACTGCAGCTAGAAGACTCTATATCCGAGGCCATAATGGGAAGATTTACCCCTATCTGGTGATGAATGATGCCTGCCTGACGGAGTCGCGGCGAGAAGAGAGGGTGCTACAGCTTCTTCGCCTGCTGAACCCCTGCTTAGAGAAAAGAAAGGAAACCACAAAAAGACATTTGTTTTTCACAGGTACTACAAAGAGACTTTGAGTGATTTTTAAAATGCCTGTTATGCTGAAAGGTTGTAATGGCTAAAGTTTATGACAGCTGCTAATCACTGAAGTTTTTGTATTCAGAAGGCAAATTCCTATCTGGCTAGGTAACTGCTCTTTTCTGGCATTATAGCACCCCTCTGATGGAGTACAGTTGATTGCATGCAATCTGGGGTGCTTTTAGAAGAGTTTACACACATCAGTTCTGGTGTAAAGTTCAATTGTGAATAACAAATACAAAGCAGAGGCATGCCCATTGGATTTGTTGCTATGGAAACGGGATAGATGTACTGCAGAATGAGCATTTAGAGTCAGCTGGTGAGGGATAGAACAAAACTTTCTCCCCCTGTCATGGTATAAGAATATGGAATTTTTTTTGCCTCTTTCACATATCACAGAAAAAGAAAGAATTTTTATATATACTTTCTGGAATTTTTAATATGCTTTCTGAAGTGACACACTGGAACAGGCTGCCCAAGGAGGTGGTGGAAGCCCCATCCCTGGAGGTTTTTAAGGTCAAGCTGGATGTGGCTCTGAGCAACCTGATCTAGTGTGAGGTGTCCCTGCCCATGGCAGGGGGGTCAGAACTAGATGATCCTTGAAGTCCCTTCCAATGCTAACAATTCTATGATTCTATGATTTTAATTCTCTGATACAAGAAAATATCTTTGTAATTTTTGAAGTAACTCAATAGACCCATGGTCATGTTTACTTTTTAGGAATCTATGCAGACTGCTTAGTTGCTGCCTGACAAAATCCTTTCATAGTCTAGATACTAGATGCAGGAGTTCAGTTGAGCATCCATCAGTGATCCTGTAAAAGGTTACCTGGTTTGGAGAGTGCCCTTTGCCAACAGCTCCACCTGGCAATGCTTAAACATTACAGAATTAACTAACACAATGGTAGGGAGGTCTTAATGAGGAGAGTTAAGGAGAGTTCCAGTATGATTTATGTGTAATAAAAAGGTCACATCGTTAGGCATTTCAACCGAAAGAGTGAAGGCTGAACACACAGTCTTAATTTTTTTCTCTTTCCTTCTGTATCTTCACTTTTTCATGTGCTGATTTTATAAATAATTCATTCATAAAATGAGAACCTGAGATTATGAGGATCTCACCTGGCAGCTTGCTTGGTCTGCTTGTGATTCACCTACTGCTGTCAGTGCTTTAAAACAGTTAAACTCCTGTGTTTTCCAGATACAAAAGCTATTGGCACATTGCAGCTTACACCTGTGTAGTTACATCATATTAAAACATAAATATGTAGCTGCTGTCATGAGCTTGGGTGGCCAGATGATGCAGGTTGCAGTTGGAAGTGTTTATTTGAATTCTAACTTGAAAAAGACCAAAATGTACAGGCCAAAGGATTTGTTGTAACAAAAGCTGAGTGTAGTACCTCTGCATGTGTGAAGACAATTTTGCACCACTCTGAGACCAAAATAACAGAAGTGCATTAGATAAAGCCTTGAAAGAGATCACAAACAAGCCCTTTGATACAGAAATATGTCTTCTGTATAACCTGAGTAGTGAAGTGACATGTTTTCCTCCAAAGAGCTGTTCTGGAACTATTGTGATTTTTGGCAATAATTCTGTACTGTGGTTTGATACTATTTGAAAGAACTTAAAGAACATCCCTTTCTCTGCTGCCAGAGGTTAATGGAAACAGACCAGAAGAAACAGCTCATTAACACCCCTTCCTTCTGCAGAATGCATTTTCTTCTTTAAGACTGAAGAAATCACATCAAACAATTTAAGTGCACTTAAACAACTTCTCTGTGTCTATTTGAGGTTAATTATTACAGCTTCTGAGAGATAAATAATGAGGGAATAGATTAGATGGTAACTGGAGGTTGCTGTCAAACAGTACAGACAGTGTTCCTGGGAAAGCTAGGCCTTGTCTGTCTTAGGTGGGGATACACATGAGACTCAGTAGGAGTACATCTCTTGAGTACCATGAATGTGCAGGTGGTGTTTTTGCAAGTTTGATGTTCATCAAGGAAAACTCAGTGGCTTATGCTTTCTTATTGAGTATTTCCTTGGTGTATTCCTGTGTTATTTTCAAGTAGTGTCATTTAAGCATCTTCTCCTCAACTATGTAGAGATTATTTTCCACTAGCTTTTTTGATTCTCTTTAAATACACTGTTGAGTTTAGTAGTATTGACATAATACCAGGGTCATGTAATCAGATATTGCAGACCTGTTTGCATCTGAACAAAATACTGTCCTCTTTGCTGCAGATAAAGGCAAGTGGGAAGAATAACAAGTGCTCAGTGGTTTTGCTAATACAGTTCAGATGTTCCTTTTAAGATTAAAAAACCCCCAAAGATCTGCTATCATACTTGCTTTCTGTTTAACTGAGCTTGTGAATTAGTTATCAGTTTAGTAACAGAAATCTTCTCTTGATAGACTTAGAATAGAATTAACCAGGTTGGAAAAGACCTTTGAGATCATTGAGTCCAACCTATCACCCAACACTATCTAATCAACTAAACCATGGCACCAAGCACCCCATCCAGTCTCTTCCTAAACACCTCCAGTGATGGTGACTCCAGCACCTCCCTGGGCAGCACATTCCAATGGCCAATCTCTCTTTCTGTGAAGATCCTCTTCCTAACATCCAGCCTAAACCTCCCCTGGTGCAGCTTGAGTCTGTGTCCTCTTGTTCTGGTGCTGCTTGCCTGGGTGAAGAGACCAACCCCCACCTGGCTACAACCTCCCTTTGGGTAGTTATAGACAGCAATAAGGTCTCCCCTGAGCTTCCTCTTCTCCAGGCTAAGCAACCCTTGAGTTGATTACCACAATCCTGTTTTAAGGGTTGATGCTTGCATACTAATTCTTCTCTCAGTGTTTGGCTTGTGGATTAACTGTTTTGTTTTGCTCTCTCTGCTCTGCTCCCCTCATCCCTCACCCTTCTCAAACTACCCCTAGTGCCCCGTGTTGTAGCAGTTTCTCCACAGATGCGTCTGGTTGAAGACAACCCCTCTTCGCTTTCCCTGGTGGAGATCTACAAGCAGCGCTGTGCCAAGAAGGGCATTGAGCATGACAACCCTATTTCTCGTTACTATGACAGACTGGCAACGGTCCAAGCACGAGGGACTCAAGCTAGCCACCAGGTAATAGAACATAGAATGTACTTCAGTCAAGGGCTTTTTTTGAGGACTCTGTCGTGTGGCAAATTTCCTCCCCTGCCCTAATGCTTCACACCTCATTGGACGCGAGACGTAGGTTTTGCAGAAGTGATGTTTTGATTTGGGGGTAGGGGATTTATTTTGGTTTTGGTCAATGTATTCTTGGAAACTCTTCTGTCTGTCTGGTGGTTTAGACTGTCTTGGAAAGCTTCAAAAGAAAGCTGTATTTATATTACCCTAGGTTGTTTTGGTAACTGCAACTGAAAACAGACAAGGTGTTGATTGGGTTTTTGGTCCTTTGGTGTAGTGCTTTGAAAATAATTAATAGGTAACATGGGAAACAGCAAACCTAATTTACATAAGCAGTTACAACATGGTGTGTGAGGCAGGCTTCCCTGTGCTGTTCTAATATATCTCCTGAAATTACCAGTGAAATAATTTCATCAAAGTAGAATAAAAAAGGCTGAGCAATCTCACCCTAATAAATGACCGTCCTCGCAACCAAGCTCCCTCTGTAACCTCCATCAAACATCCAGCTGTGATAAATAAGGTTATATTATGGGGTTTTATCTTAAGGTTAATGTAAATTCTTTACACAAAATGCCAATCCCATTTCCAGTAGAGCTATTAGAAAATCCACAGCACAGGGGTATCCCAGACATCATTTAGAGGAGCTGCCTTTCCAGCCTTCCTTTGTTACAAAAGGAAAAAAGAAGTGTTGTGTAACATCTGTTTCTATTTTGAGCTTTTTCCCTTCAGGTTATCAAACATTAAGAGCCAGTTAATTGCAGTCAGTATGACTATCATGATTTCTGGTGTAACAGAACATATCCTAAGTTCACCTGATTTTTCTAATTAATTTAGCTAGGGTATGCTGCAGCTTTTGCGTATCTTGGTAGATCACAGATGTTTACATCTAGGGTAAAACTGCTTCACAGTGTTCACTTACAGAATCCCTTGACTACAGGTCTAAACTTTCATCTTTTTGTCTCTTTAAGTTGGCTTTGCTGTACTGATGTGTGATACAAATTACCCAGTGTCTTTGCCTGCCTTGTGTAATGAAAACCCTTTATCTGGTGTATGTGGAAACCTTACAAAGAGCCATCTTTAGGTTTCATGCTTTTAAGGTCCCATCTTGCCATTATGCTTAAAATAAAGGATTTTATTTCATTGCTGCATATACATCTTGCACTGAAGATAGAGGGCTGTGGAATATGTTCCTTTAGTTTCCTGTAAGGAAGTGCAGCATTGTGAGTTGAACTTCTGATTGCCTTGAAAGCCTTGACCAGGAGGTGTTTCTGATCGGCTTATGTAACTTTCCACTTTCTGGTTTCCTGACATGCCTGTTTGCAGTTCTCATGCTCATATTATTTTAGTAAACATTTAGTCTCTAAATAAAGAATGTCTTCTAGCTGTGCAGAGGATGGGCTAACAAAATAAAAATGTTTTGATAAAGAAGTCAGGGAAACAGTGTTGGATTGAAAGCATCCCAAGTCCAGAAAGGTTTTCCTAATACGGGCTAGAGCAGTTGCAAGAAGAAATTTGGTAGTTGCTTTTGGCATGCTTGACTCTTACTAAGAAGTGTATTAAAAATGAACCCTTGCCACTCATATTTTTTCCTGTGTAGGTTCTCAGAGATATACTTAAAGAAGTACAGAGCAACATGGTGCCACGCAGCATGCTGAAGGAGTGGGCTTTGCACACATTCCCCAATGCCACCGATTACTGGACTTTCAGGAAGATGTTCACCATCCAGTTGGCCCTGATTGGCTTTGCAGAATTCATCTTTCACTTAAATAGACTCAACCCTGAAATGCTGCAGATTGCCCAGGTATGCTTTAGTTTGTTGTAGATGCATGCAGATTGCTCAGGTATGCTTGAGTTTGTTGTAGATGCATGCAGGTTGCTCAGGTATGCCTGAGTTTGTTCTGGATGCATGCAGGTTGCCCAGGTATTGCCTGAGTTTCCTCTGGATGCATGCAGGTTGCCCAGGTATTGCCTGAGTTTGCTCTGGATGCATGCAGGTTGCTCAGGTATGCTTGAGTTTGTTCTAGATGCATGCAGATTGCTCAGGTATGCCTGAGTTTGTTCTGGATGCATGCAGGTTGCCCAGGTATGCCTGAATTTGCTCTGGATGCATGCAGGTTGCCCAGGTATTGCCTGAGTTTGTTCTGGATGCATGCAGGTTGCCCAGGTATTGCCTGAGTTTGCTCTGGATGCATGCAGGTTGCCCAGGTATGCCTGAATTTGCTCTGGATGCATGCAGGTTGCCCAGGTATTGCCTGAGTTTGCTCTGGATGCATGCAGGTTGCCCAGGTATGCCTGAGTTTGTTCTGGATGCATGCAGGTTGCCCAGGTATTGCCTGAGTTTGCTCTGGATGCATGCAGGTTGCCCAGGTATGCCTGAATTTGCTCTGGATGCATGCAGGTTGCCCAGGTATGCCTGAGTTTGCTCTGGATGCATGCAGATTGCTCAGGTATGCCTGAGTTTGTTCTGGATGCATGCAGGTTGCCCAGGTATGCCTGAATTTACTCTGGATGCATGCAGGTTGCCCAGGTATGCCTGAGTTTGCTCTGGATGCATGCAGGTTGCCCAGGTATGCCTGAGTTTGTTCTGGATGCATACAGGTTGCCCAGGTATGCCTGAGTTTGCTCTGGATGCATGCAGGTTGCCCAGGTATGCCTGAGTTTGCTCTGGATGCATACAGGTTGCCCAGGTATGCCTGAGTTTGCTCTGGATGCATGCAGGTTGCCCAGGTATGCCTGAGTTTGTTCTGGATGCATGCAGGTTGCCCAGGTATGCCTGAATTTACTCTGGATGCATGCAGGTTGCCCAGGTATGCCTGAGTTTGCTCTGGATGCATGCAGGTTGCCCAGGTATGCCTGAGTTTGCTCTGGATGCATGCAGGTTGCCCAGGTATGCCTGAGTTTGCTCTGGATGCATACAGGTTGCCCAGGTATGCCTGAGTTTGCTCTGGATGCATGCAGGTTGCCCAGGTATGCCTGAGTTTGTTCTGGATGCATGCAGGTTGCCCAGGTATGCCTGAATTTACTCTGGATGCATGCAGGTTGCCCAGGTATGCCTGAGTTTGCTCTGGATGCATGCAGGTTGCCCAGGTATGCCTGAGTTTGCTCTGGATGCATGCAGGTTGCCCAGGTATGCCTGAGTTTGCTCTGGATGCATGCAGGTTGCCCAGGTATGCCTGAGTTTGCTCTGGATGCATGCAGGTTGCCCAGGTATGCCTGAGTTTGCTCTGGATGCATGCAGGTTGCCCAGGTATGCTTTGAGCAAATGGAAATTTGGACTCTACTTTTGAAACTATTCAAAATGGTAATTTGCTGTATGTAATTAACAGTGCCTTTCAGCAGGCTATTCATTTATATGTGAATGCACATCATGTAGGTAGTAATTTAAACTGCAGTCCCCATGGACATCAGCTCTACCTTCTGTGGTGATAATTTAGAACTTTGTCTGTAAAATTGTTCTTGGGTATTGGAGCTGTTCATATAAATGACTGATAAGTCTCTCTTTTTCAGTCCTCTTTCAAATCTGTTGCTTTGAATGTATCTGCATCAGACAGATTTTCAAATCAAATGAAATAAAATGCAGAGCTTCATTTTCTTAAAGGGAAATGACCCTTTTTCAGATACCTTTTTTCTTTCCCCCCACCCTTTTTTTCAGGTACTCTTTTCAGCATTGCCATCACGTTAAGCTACAACTCCTTTTAATAGTGATTTTTTTTTCCCTGCTTTAACCCAACATTTAAAATGAGGCTTGCCACCTTAGTAGGTCAAAGGTGGTATATATTAAAGTCTTAATGCCATTTTAATGCATGGCAGGCTATACCCTGTATAGCAATTACAATTCTTTAATCCCTCCAGCTAAGCATTCAGATGCTTACCCAGAGTGTACAATGCATAGAGAATGCTTACTCAGAGCTGGGGTGCACTGAGAATTGAGATCTGTCTGCAGGGCTCCTCACAGGAGAGAAATACATACCTGACTTTGTGCATGCCTTTAATTCTGACTTTTTTTTGTCTCAAGACCTGTTTGACTGAGAGTGCAAAACTGTTGGAGTATTGTCTGTACTCTGAGGATTGAGAGTAAAAAAAGAATTCACCTTCTTTTGGTTTCATTAATGAAAATCTGTTCCTTTTAATGACTGTTGTGCATCTTGCTTTGAAATCCAGGATACTGGCAAGCTCAATGTAGCTTACTTTCGCTTTGACATTAACGATGCTACTGGAGATTTGGATGCCAACCGTCCGGTGCCCTTCCGGCTCACACCAAACATTTCTGAGTTCCTCACCACCATTGGGGTGTCTGGGCCACTGACTGCATCTATGATTGCAGTAGCCCGCTGCTTTGCACAGCCAAACTTTAAGGTTTGTATACCTTTTGAAAGGGGATTCTGTCATTATGTTGTTTGCTGGCAGCGTAGCCAGCAGGTCGAGGGAGGCGATTCTCCCCCTCTGCTCCACTCTGGTGAGACCCCACTTGGAGTATTGCATCCAGTTCTGGAGCCAATATTACAGGAAGGATTTGGACATGCTGGACCATGCCCAGAGAAGGGCCACAAGGATGAGCAGAGGGCTGGAGCTCCTCTCCTGAGGATAGACTAAGGAAGTTGGGGCTATGCTGACTGGAGAAGGCTCAGAGGAGATTTAATTGTGGCCTTACAGCATCTGAAGGGGGTCTCCAAGAAAGCTGGGGAGGAACTTTTTAGGGTGTCAGGGGGAATGAAAAACAAATAGAAATGGGTAGAACAGATTGGATGTTAGGAAGATGTTCTTCCCCATGAGGGTGGTGAGACACTGGAACAGGTTGCCCAGGGAGGTGGTGGAAGCCTCATCCCTGGAGGTTTTTAAGGCCAGGCTGGATGTGGCTCTGAGCAACCTGATCTAGTGTGAGGGGTCCCTGCCCATGGCAGGGGAGTTGGAACTAGATGATCCTTGAGATCCCTTCTAACCATAACAATTCTGACTCTATGATTCTGTGTTGGTTTTGGTAAATGACAAACTAAAGTGCACTTTCTTGGTTAAGGTAAACCGAACAGTCCCTATCTGGTTTTGAATGTTACCCCAAGGTCTTCACAAATGGCAGCTAAAATGTCTGCAGTGTGCCTTTTTGGAAAGGATAGGAGGAATATCAATGTAATTTTACTCTTGCTTTACTTTTTTGGTTAATCCAAGCTGGTTGTTTCTGTGCTTTAGCCTTTGGGCTGCCCAGAGAGGTTGTGGAGTCTCCTTCTCTGCAGACTTTCTAAACCCACCTGGATGCATTCCTGTGCAGACTACCCAGGTGATCCTGCTTTTGGCAGAGGGGTTGGACTTGATCTCTGGAGGTCCTTTCCAACCTTTTAATAGTCTGTGATAAATCCTTCCAGATTTCTGGCAATGGTAAGCGGTGAAGTGACAAATTCAACATCATTTAGAATCTTCATAATAATCTGTGAATAGAAATGTGTCTTGGCCCTTACTTAGCAGAATAGAATGCTGAAGATACACTGAGACTTTGATGGATTCCAGCTCTTAGCAGGGTGTAGTTTTCTAAAGAGATAGTCTAACTTCCTTTTAATTCCTAATGCTCTCCAAAAGGGGAGCACCCTGTACTTAGGCAAGCAGTTTGCACAGGCACACCTTGTACATAGTGCACTGTAGCTATGATGTGAGCAAATTACTATTTAAAAGATGGAAAATAACCCAGGAGTGATATTTTTTCCCCCTTTATCTAGAATACAACAAGCTGTGTTAATATATTTCTCCATAATTCTTCCTCTTACCTTACAAAGCCATGTCTATACCTGCACGTGGATTTGCAGGCTGTGGTGGGTTAAAGTTTCCCATTCACATTAACTAAGCACAACCAGCTCAATTGGAAGCAAATGGAAGCAGCTGGATTTACAAAGCAAAAACTACAATGGAATGCAATGAATATCTACAAAACATACAGTATTTACAATATTATACAGGTATTTACAATCAGACTACAGCTGCCACACAGACATCACCAGTAATTCCAACACCTAAGTGCTGGGTGCCCTTGCAACAGAGCTCTGGTGCATCCCCACCGTGAAGTTGAATGCTGTTTCAGGCATCTCGGTATACTAAGGACTTCAAACTATTAGAGTGCCTCCAGAAGAGGGTGATCAAGGTAGTGAAAGGTCTTGGATTAAATATAATAGTCTGGTTTTTCTCCTTCACACAGGTGGATGGCATCCTAAAAACCGTGCTGCGGGATGAAATCATTGCGTGGCACAAAAAAACACAAGAGGATACTTCCTCCCCCCTCTCAGCAGCTGGACAGCCTGAAAACATGGACAGTCAGCAGCTGGTCTCACTGGTTCAAAAAGCTGTTACTGCTATCATGACTCGACTTCATAATCTTGCTCAGTTTGAAGGAGGAGAGAGCAAAGTCAACACTCTGGTAGCAGCTGCAAATAGCTTGGATAATCTCTGTCGTATGGATCCCGCCTGGCACCCCTGGCTCTAACTTGAAATTTCTAATAGCTATTTTTGCTGCTGTTTGTGGTGTGAGCCATAGATTGTGTTAAGAAAATGTGAAAAAAAAGCTTTCTAGACCATGACTTCCCCGTCACACTGCATTTTGTCAGTCTTCATTTGAATAGTGTTTACAGTAATAGGACAATTTTACTGGTTTTAGTTTCTTGAGGGGACATTAGCTTCACGAGGAGGCATTTCCTCCTTTTTTAAGAAGGTTGTTTAATATGCAGCCACAGCTTTCCCAAATAGCTTAAAAGGAAGTTGGGAAATTTAAATAATGTACAGAAGATTCTTATTTTATGATGAGGACTATAAAAACTAGCACTGTTAGATTTAGGATCTGCCATTCCTAATAACCTGCAGTATATAATTTTTTTTTTATACACTCTAGGAGGGGGGGGAAAAAAAAAGAATGAGAGAAGGAGGCAGTATTCCCAATGCTGAATTTTACTTGGTGGAAATTTTACTCAATCACTGTCCCTTCGTTGTACCAAACTGAAGGCACAAACTGAATGCTTTCCCTCGAAGCTCACTTCCAGTTTACCCGAGCAACGTTGGTTTGTACAGAGAATTTTGTACCAAATATACAGAGGTGACTCTTTTTGTTTAGGGGAGTTTTGTTTAGGCACTGAGGAAACAACGAGCAAATCGTGCTAGCTTTTTGTTTTCTCTTGGAGCACAAGCAATGTACAGCAAAAGCGTGAACCACTTAAGAGTATTTGGGTTTCGTTGTGGACAGTGTTTGGAAGGGGCGGGGGGGGCAAAGTTTATAAGAAGGGTGGAAAAAGTCATCCTTCAATACATGTTTTTGGTTGTAATAGATAAACCCCCCCCTAAAAAAAAATCTTATGAAGTTGTCTTTTGTTCTTTATTGTTTCATTTCAATGCTTGGAATTACAGTAGCTTCTTTGGAATCAATCCCTTTGTAATTTAAGGAAAGATCAGTTTCACGTTTCACTTTGTCTTTCTGTTGTGTTAGCATTTTATCGGGGTGTTTTTTTTATCAGACTTTGGTGTTGAGAATGTTCAATTTGTACAGAGTGATTTGGTTTTTTTTTTACTATTATTATTATTCTCCCCAAAATAAATATTTTGTAAAACTCTTTGTGGTATTCATTTTTGTTGAGGGCATTTTTAATGTTATGCTGTGGCCTGAAAACAGAAAGTACCCCAAAGCAGGTGTACTCTG
Source organism: Melanerpes formicivorus (assembly GCF_026170545.1). Lineage (NCBI taxonomy): Eukaryota > Metazoa > Chordata > Aves > Piciformes > Picidae > Melanerpes > Melanerpes formicivorus. Next base: position 7,051,813 of record NW_027142366.1, on the reverse strand, counting down.
CAATAAATAAGGTGGTGGAGTCACCATCACTGGAGGTGTTCAGGAGGAGACTTGATAGGGTGGCTTGGTTGCATGGTTTAGTTGGCTGGGTGGTGTTGGATGGTAGGTTGGATGTGATGATCTTGAAAGTCTCTTCCAACCTGGTCTGGTCTGGTCTATTATTCTTCTTTTCCCTTTCCTCTCTCCTCCTTTCCTCTCTCCTCCTTTCCTCTCTCCTCCTTTCCTCTCTCCTCCTTTCCTCTCTCCTCCTTTCCTCTCTCCTCCTTTCCTCTCTCCTCCTTTCCTCTCTCCTCCTTTCCTCTCTCCTCCTTTCCTCTCTCCTCCTTTCCTCTCTCCTCCTTTCCTCTCTCCTCCTTTCCTCTCTCCTCCTTTCCTCTCTCCTCCTTTCCTCTCTCCTCCTTTCCTCTCTCCTCCTTTCCTCTCTCCTCCTTTCCTCTCTCCTCCTTTCCTCTCTCCTCCTTTCCTCTCTCCTCCTTTCCTCTCTCCTCCTTTCCTCTCTCCTCCTTTCCTCTCTCCTCCTTTCCTCTCTCCTCCTTTCCTCTCTCCTCCTTTCCTCTCTCCTCCTTTCCTCTCTCCTCCTTTCCTCTCTCCTCCTTTCCTCTCTCCTCCTTTCCTCTCTCCTCCTTTCCTCTCTCCTCCTTTCCTCTCTCCTCCTTTCCTCTCTCCTCCTTTCCTCTCTCCTCCTTTCCTCTCTCCTCCTTTCCTCTCTCCTCCTTTCCTCTCTCCTCCTTTCCTCTCTCCTCCTTTCCTCTCTCCTCCTTTCCTCTCTCCTCCTTTCCTCTCTCCTCCTTTCCTCTCTCCTCCTTTCCTCTCTCCTCCTTTCCTCTCTCCTCCTTTCCTCTCTCCTCCTTTCCTCTCTCCTCCTTTCCTCTCTCCTCCTTTCCTCTCTCCTCCTTTCCTCTCTCCTCCTTTCCTCTCTCCTCCTTTCCTCTCTCCTCCTTTCCTCTCTCCTCCTTTCCTCTCTCCTCCTTTCCTCTCTCCTCCTTTCCTCTCTCCTCCTTTCCTCTCTCCTCCTTTCCTCTCTCCTCCTTTCCTCTCTCCTCCTTTCCTCTCTCCCCCATTTTCTATATTCTATTCTATTCTATTCTGTCAACCTGTATGTCTTTCATGAGAGGTGGATGTGATGTTCTCATGTATGGTGTTGAATTTGTTTACAGAAGAGCTCCCAGTAGGCAGTGCATTTATGATAAGCTTTTCACTGTTCAGTGTGCAGGCTTTCTTCCCAGCTGCTCAGTTCATGTGTTAACTATCTCTTTGCTAAAAGCTATTTAATTTAAATGGAATACTCTGTTCTGTTTCTACATGAAATCCGGCTTTTAAATAAATGTTCAGAGGTCAAAATCCTGTCTGCAGATGAAATCTAATATGGGTTTTCTGCTCTTGCCAGAGAAAGAGAGATGATATTTGCAATAGCAGAGGATCAAAGGATGGATGTGTCTCTTGGTTGGGTTTTTTGTTTGTTTTTCAGCAGGTTCTTCAGCGATGTCAGAACAATGTGAGGCACAGCTGACATTCGTCACCCATTCAGCAGTGTTACTGTCTGTGACAAGGGGATTTCTAAAAGGTAATGTGATGACTTTATGGAGTGGGTGAGCTCACCTGCAAGTTAACAGCTGAACAGCATCCAACTCATGGGTTACCTGTAGATGAAGGCCTGCTGAGGCTGTGGCTCGCTCATGCCTTGCCTGCCTCTTTCTCTCGAACAGCCAGCTGTGTCACTTAGAGGGTGTCCTATGCAAGTTTCTTTTCAGATGAGATAGAGCAGACCTTTTCCCAGCTGAATCACTGCTGCCTTTCCCTTTAATTGCTTTGAAGACCTTAGCAAGAGCAAAGGGACTTTGCCTTTGTCTTTTTGCTTAACATAGTTCCTACAGGATTTGGCCAAGGAAGAGTTTGTTACTTCTCACCAGATAATTACTGTTCTGGATTATGGTACTGTTTCCTTGTATGATGAATAATGCATGTCCCCTTCATTCCCACACTTTTTTTGGCTCCTTATGTAGCAAAGAGATGTTGATAAACTTGTACATATTGGCATACAGCATGACTCAAGTGGAAGCTGAACTACATGAGTGGTAAGGACTATATAAGGATTTGGAGAGCAAACATAGCTCTTTTTCTGGCAAAGAGTTGCATCATTATCAAAACCGTGTTGGCAAGAAAAATCTGAACTTCCTTCTTGCAATGCTTCCTGTATGTGTCACAACATACTCTATATGCAGTCATTCACAACTAAACTTAGTGTTTTCATGCTTTGAAGGGAATTGTTGGCTTCTTTTTATTGAAGACTGTAACATTTGTAGTTGTGAAGTATGGCACGTGCTGCATCAGAGGACTTGCAGTATCTTAATCATTTGCATATGTCTGACTGTGAGAGATGACAGCGTTCCCTGAAAGGAAATCAGATTATCATGAACACTGAAGTGGCTGAATTGAATCATAATGGGAAAAGGAGAATCTAAGTTAAGAGGCAAACTCTGTTGTTTTTTCAGATCTGTGACATCTTTCTTGTTTATTCAAACATACCCCTAAAAGAAACCTTGGGGTAAGGCAGCAGAGCTAATGGGGAAAGGAGAGTCATTTGAATGGGCTCCCTGATGATGTAAATCTGCAAATGTTCATACTTGGTTCTCTTCTTTCATGAATATATGCTATGGATTTACCATATTTTGTGAGAAGGCTTACACAGTCTTAACCCTGAGCCTTGCCACTAGCTCCAAGGAGATAAATCCTCAGAGCTTTTGGTTACAGATGAGCATTTTCCAGAGTCTGGAGGAAATCTATTGACATGTCTTGTGTGATCAGTAACTGTCCATTAGCAGGTAAGTGGGTTGATGTAGGACAGTATATAAAGTTCCTGATTATTTTCATGAGTGTGGCATGTATCTTAGCTGCACTTAATTCTTACATGGTCATAAATAAAGGCTCTCTCTGAGTAGTTCAGACACATGCACAATGTGAATCTCGCTGAGCAGATACTTGAAAGTGAAATACATTAATTGTTAATTCACTCTTCACTATTCCTTTAAAGACTTTTCCCCTCAGATTAGATGCTACACAAGAAAGCCCATGTTATTGCTCTGTAAAATCAAACACCTGATAATTAAGAGAGATCAAATTAGAAGTTGTCTCTGAAATTGTGTACATGGGCATAATGCCATTCCTGAAGTTCCTCCTGTTGTGATTATGTTGGTTTTTTATTTCCCTGTAGAGTCTTTGACAGGTGTGGATGGATCTTCATGAGGGTAACTAGAGACAAGTCACAGTCTCAAGCTGTAACAGGGGAAGTTTAGGCTTGAGGTGAGGAGAAAGTTCTTCCCAGAGAGAGTTGTTAGCTATTGGAATGTGCTGCCCAGGGAGGTGATGGATTCACCATCCCTGGAGGCATTCAAGAGGGGACTGGACGTGGCACTTGGTGCCATGGTTTAGTAGTCATGAGGTCTTGGGTGACAGGTTGGGCTTGATGATCTTTGAGGTCTTTTCCAACCTTATTGATTCTATGATTCTAAGTCCTTGACACCAAAGTTCTGTCAGCCATATTTTCTGTCTGAAATGTGTAGAGGTGCAGATGTTGGTAGGCTTTTGCACAGCTATCTGTGTTGGTCTGAACTGGGCCGTATGTCACTTAAGTGACAGTAATGTTAGTAACTAAGAAGCAGATTTGGCATGAAAAACCAAGAGGAAAACAAGCTGTGTGTTTTACATAGAGAATGAAGAGTTGTCAGGTGCTCAACTTGTACTCTATTGTTTCACTCTCCTGATTTTTGTAATCCAGTTTGGCTTTATCTTCATTAAACATTGCTGCTGTAATTTAACCCTTTATTAGTACAGTCTGCTCTCAAGGTAGGTTATCAGAATGCATTTGTGTCAGTGAATTATACTCTACCCCACAATGATTTTAACATGAGTTAAGCATTTGAGTCCACCCATTGAAACTCATGCTTTAGCTGCTGCTTTCCTCTCCTGCAATTGGGCTGTCCATGAATTGTCAGGTACAAAGAGAGGGAGAGAGGGATTAGTTATTACTGGAAGATGATTCAAAGCGTTTCCCCAGCAGACAATGAAAGCTCTGTTTCGTAATGGCAGTAAGAAGAAAGTTGCTTTTAAGGCGCCGATCTGTTTCAAATATGATGTATAAAATGTTCTTTTGTGGTGTAGAAACCTATTCAGGGAGAAAAATTCACACTCACAGGATGTTTTAATCAGCCTGGTGTGGGTGCCTTTCACATTTAAGAGGTTCAAGAGAGCACAAGTGAAACAACCGGTGTCTTACGTGTGATGTATCGTCGTTCGTTGGATGAGTTGAGGTCCTTGGCATCCACGTGTGCAGGCACTTTAGGCTCACTCTGGGGTGTTAGTCAAATGGCAGTGCTATGTGAGATGTCTTCTAAAGGAGGACTCTAAGTGCTGAAATACAGGGTAAAAAAAAAAAGAAAGCCTGTGAAATTGTTAACTCAGAATTTCATCTCTTGTTTGTGGCCTTTTCATTTGCTCTAGATATGCGCTGCCTTTCCCTGAGAGTTTCAAGAAAAGGGCAGAGGAGCTGCTATTTCTGTGCTGGGGTGTTGCCTCCCTTCTCCACTTACAACCTTCTCCCTGCCCTGTGACTATCTAATGCTCTAAGAATTTTTTTTCTTTCAATACTCCACAGGAAACACCATGGATGAGTGTGCTGGGTGTAAACGGCTTGTCTGGGTGGCAGTGGCTAAAGCAGAGGCAGCTGCAGGCTGCCCCATGCTGTGTCCTTGAGGGGAAGCAGCAGCGTGAGGGACCCCAGCTATGGGTGATCCATGCAGAGCAGAGGAGCAGTAACGAGCTAGGAATTTCTGAAAGGCTCCATTACACACTGCCCATGCCCTTAACCATGGAGACCAAGTGGAATCCACGGCAGAACTGAGGGAACTTGAGGCACAGAAGCAGGGAGAAAAGGTGGCAGGCTGAAGCGGAGCCTGGTGAAATGGGAAGAAAAGTGCTTCCCTAAGGATTTCTTTCATTGGTGTGTGGTTTGGTTTGTTTTTTTCCCCCCTCCCCCCCCCCCCCAATAACTGATTCAGTAATTAAAATTTTATGTTAATTGGCAATAAATTAAATTGAGTGAAATGTCCCCAAGTCCTGACCGTTCTGCTGATGACAGTAAGATGCCTGGCAAATGTTTTTAGGTGTGGTAACTTACTCTGATGGCTCTATCTTGTGCAGCCAGGACTTTGAAGATGTTGTCATGGATGGAAGCTTGGTAAGGGTGATTTTGGTGCTACAAAAACCAGTTAGTTACCTTTTCCCCCCTCCCTTTTTCCTTTTTTTCATGAGGTGATACTTTTCCTTTCTGACTCCTCCAGAACAGTGCATGTGGCAAATCTTTGAGTGAGCTGTAAAACTTGCCCTGACCTTCTCTAGTCCTGAAAGGTTGTATCATGCATCTCGGAAGAAGTGAGAAGCAAACCCTGCAGTCATGGCAAAGTTTCAGATGGTTTGTGACATCCTGCTGTGTCTGCATTTCCAAGGGAGAAGCAGTAACTAGTGTGGGTGCTTTCTTCCTTGTCCCATATTTTGGCACTGTAGTCTTTTGGACTTAGGAAGACAGAAGCTCTTTATTCCTTGCTGTGTTTAACAGTGCATACCTCTGTAGCACTTTGTCTGAATACTTACCTGTCTAATTGCTGCTGGTTGGATTGCTCAGAAGGAAACTCTTTTAACTGCCCCAGAAATCAGCTGTCACAATGAAATGCCAATAAACCCCCTTTTCCAGTCCACTTCATTCTTCTGCTCCTGAGCATGGTACAGACATTTGTTATATTTAGAAAGGATATTAGCTTTGACTTTTAAAACGTATGTAGTCTGTGTCCCAAGACAAAACCTCACTTCTTGCCTGCACCCTAGTTTTATTTGTTTTTTCCCCAGGGAAAGATATTTATCCAGACTCTAAGATGCTGTCAGAATTGCACCTTAATCAATCAGCTGCTGCTTACCCTCAGTCCAGCCTCTATGAACTATTACAGTGCCAGCTATATTAAAGAAGCTTTCTCAGACTGTTATCTGGGAAAGGACAGAGACCTTTGCAGGCTCGTTGTTTCTTCTGGTACTAAGACATTAATTATTGTCTCTCTCCACTCCTTGCTGCTGTTTGTAAGAAGTTGGCATTAAAGAATCTATTCTGCTTATTCAGCAAGAGTTCTCATCAGTAGCAGTTCATAAGCTGCTTTACAATGGGTCAGTGTTGCTTAACCATCCCTTGAAGCAACACAAGTGGCACAGAACTTTTAATTGAGGTCTGGTGGTGTCACTGCAATGTTGTTCCATTCTGTAATAGCTGTCTCCATTCCTTTCTATAATAAAACAATAATAAAATAGCAATTATCAAGCAGAGAAAGAGGCCATACTGAAGTTCTCGAAATTAAGCAGATGCAGTGTTGTAAAGGCTGTTTTTTAACATCTCATGCCATCAACTCTATATTATCCTTTTGGTTTTTAGCTTGAGTGTGCAAAGGGACTATTGTCTGTGAGGACTAAGGGTCAGGACTGGAGGTCAGTTGAGGGGAAAAAGGATTTGATACTTCTGAGACTTGGTCTTGGGCTGGGGAGATGGAAAATGCTGTTCCTAGTTAAAGCAATCTTCTTATCTGTCTTGTTACAGTAGTGCAATCTGGGTGGTCCAAACTCAATTTTCTTGGGAATAAATGAGTTTTGAGGCACTTCTGTGGGACACTGTCCAAAATTCTGTGACTTCCAGTGGCCTCTTTACCCTCTTCTCCCTTTTACAACACATGCTTGGCAACAATTAGCAGAGACTAAATGTATGGATGTGTGCAGATACATAGGAGGTGGCAAGACCGTGATAAAAACTCCCCAACTGTGTGGTCAGATGAATTTGCCTTGCAGGCTGTGTCTGTTTTCCAGATGTGTAGCTAGATGCATCCTGTGTGAGATGTGTTGCTCTTGCTTCAGCCTTTGGAAATGTCTAGAGGAAAACTAGTATTTGTTTAGTATTGCATATAAACTCTTGGTGGAAGCACTGGGTGGGGGTGTGGGGTTGCTGGGTAGGCAAAAGTGCATGGAGAAATGTACAAATGATGCCTTGGTAAAGATTTACCTGTTTCTGTAAGCAAATGGCTCAGCTTCCTACTCTCTTAACTCAGATTTGAATGTTGGCCAGAACCAAGATTCTCCTCTAAGCAACCACACCTTCCTTTTGTGGTGGCGCTTCATTTCAAGCTAGCTGCTTCTAGGGTACCTCTTGGCACAGAGCTTCACTCAGACACAGAATCCCACAGGCCTGCTTCAGAATTAAGTGGCATTCAGACAACCTGGACTAGTTTTAGAGGAACCACCCTGACAATAGGTAACTTAAAGCAACCCTGCTGCAAAGATGCAGCCTTAATTGTTGAGTGTTGCTATAGATACTAAGTGGAAAACCTTCAGGACATTACATTGTGTTCATGAGAGGTCCTTAATTGATGGCATTGGGGCAATAACTGAATCCTTAATCTGTGAATTAAAGACAATGTAGCATATGAATTATCATGCAGATTAGTGCAGTCTTCCACATCTCTGACAGCTCAGTTCTTTCAGCAAAACATCTTAACTGGTCTTTTGTATTTTGATCTTTTGTATGCTGGAAGCTGATCTAAACCCAAGGACTTATGAAATAGAGGCACTAGGGGACCGAAATAGGGGAGACCCTTCCTCTGCCCATCTGCTACCTGGTTTTAATCTGGTGATTTGGAAAAAAGAAAAATTCAATCTTCCAGAGCCTTTCACAGCTTTGCAGGAAAATGAGCATTAGTTTGGGATGAAATGAGGATTTGCTTGTCTCCCTTTTGGCCACAATGTTGTGAATGAGGTAACTACTGAACACACAAAAAATGCTTCTCTCATTCTTTTTGTGACAGCTGTGGTGCTGTGGAATGGTTCAGTACAGCTGTGGTTCTGTGTCCAGCTCTCAGAACAGACTATCAGTCATGCCTTTGTCAGATCACAGCCTTGAAAATCTCCATTTTATTTACATGGTATTGAGTGTGGAGGGAGAATTAATATCCATCGACTGCAGGTCATTCTGAGGGGAATGCAGCTGAATGAGTTGTAGCTTAGTTTACACCACCTACCTCTGAGAGAAGCTCTTCTGTCTACTATCTATGATCTGTTTTCTGTTTCTTATTCTGACTTGCTTTGATATGTTGGTGCTGTCTACTTTTGGATTCCTCATCACTTTTTTTTCTTATCCATAAAGAAAAAAGCTTGAACAGTATTTGGCACAATGAGAAGCCCAAGGCAAGCTCATCTGTTAAAGTGCCCCTGCTATGCAAGTAATATGTTGTTATTCAGCTATGGTTACTTCATCACTCAGGAGCATAGAAAAGAAAAAGTTTGCCCCTTTTAGCAGAATCCTTCTCATTTGACTGATACATGCCAGTTTTCCTGGAGTTGAAGATGAAACAAACTCAGAAGTTAATTACCTCAGTTGTGAAAGTTTTCTCTCTGTAGATTTGGTTCCTACTCTGCCTGAATCAATGGGAAGAGCTGCACACTTGGAGCTCTATGATTCACCTCTCTACATGCATTTAATGTTATTCAGAAGTAGCAGGGATAAATGCCATCAGCTGAAGTCTTAGATTACAGAGCATGAATCAGTGATAAAAATGTGCAAATGGACCTGACATCAGTGGTGTAGCTGGAATATTATTTCATGATTGCTCTTAGGGATTTGCAGTATCTGTCCCCACCATCTTTAATAGGTAGCTGTTCATGAATCAAACACAATTTCAGTCAAGAAGCAGCAGGCCAGTGGGAGGAAGTGTATGAACATAAATTACATCATTATTATTCCACTTGCTTTTATGCATTTAATCACAAAAGAGCAGAAGCCTGAAGATACAAGATAAACCTTAAAGGCATCATAATCTTAAACAACAGCAGCCACACACCAACATGTGTCCTGTAAAATAGAAAAAGCTCAATAAAAGAGTGATTGGGACACTTCTTAGTTTATTTTCCTCTTTCACAATCATTAGGCAATAATCCTAAATTATCTTCCCGTGTTTGCTTACACTGACTCAACAATTCCTGAAGTAAAAGCTGTGGAGAGCTGGAAACTTAATGGGGGGGAAGGAGAAACACACAGAAAGTTAATTTAGCCATAGATTGCCTGTCAAGATATTAACAACTTTGTTCCACTTCACTGTACCACAGCTGGGAACAGCCAGAGCCCTTGCTCCTCCCTTTTACATGCCTGCCTTTAAGAGGCCTACAAATAGAGACGTTCAGCAGGACTGCATTCCCATTCTCTTCTCTGCAAGGAAAGAGCAATTCTTGGACAGAAGATACAAGGCATGTTGATAAAGAAGGAGTTAACCTCATTGGAGGAAATGACCTACAAATCTTATTGTTGTTATTTTAAGTCGGTATATATCAGAAACAAACAAGCCATAAAGGGAAAACCTTTTTATCAATATACTGTGTCAATGGCAGGGAGATTAAGGGCAGCTGAATTCTAGCACAAGGCACCAAATGTTGGACAAAGTACTCCTATGCAATTTAATCCTTTAATCCACACAGTAAATAAATGGTTTTGATGGGAAACAGTCACTTTGATTACAGCAGCAGAGGAGAAAATATTTTCTGCTGCTGCTTTATGTAGGATTAATGGGAAAAAGAATTGATGGATGTTTGATGGATTAAGCCTTATAAATATACTTCCTATCCTTTAGACTAATGTTTGGATAAGGGCACTGTTATTAGCAGGATATGCCATGGCTCGGTTTCTTATCAACAATCTCTTGAGTATGAAAAGTATTCTTCCAGCAGAGTTTTGTTATTACAAGAAAGGTCCAGAGAAGGGACACGAGGATGATTAGAGGAGGCCAGGCTGAGGGAGCTGGGGCTGTTCAGCTTGGAAAAGAGAAGGCTTTGAGGAGACCTAATTGTGTCCTTCCAGTATCTGAAGGGGGCCTACAAGAAAGATAGTTAAGGACTGTTTAGGGTGTCAGGTCATGATAGGACTAGGGGAAAATGGATCCAAGCTAGAGGAGAGGAGATTTAGATTAGATGTTAGGAAGAAGTTCTTCCCCATGAGGGTGGTGAGACACTGGCACAGGTTGCCCAGGCAGTTGGTGGAAGCCTCATCCGTGGAAGATTTTAAAGCCGGGCTGGATGTAGCTCTGGGCAACTTGATCTAGTGTGAGGTGTCCCTGCCCATGGCAGCGGTAAACCAGTGAATCCTAACACATACTGAGTGCAGTATTAAGTAGACAAAGTAGCATTAACTGATTCAGTGCTGTTCCTGCACTCTCTGGGAGTTTTGGTGTGGTACAGCTACAAAAATGAAATAGAGGAGAGAAGTTGTGATGTCTCATTCTAAGCTCCTTAGTACTTGCTATGAATTACTGATGGTAACACTGTCTGGAGCTCCTATGACAGAGCTACCTCCTGCTAGGTGCCATACAGGAAACCTCTAGGGATTGAACTAATGGTTTAAAAGTGAAGGAGAATTTAAGCAGCATGGATTATAATAATCTAGTTAAATTAATTGAGATCTAAATGGGGCAGGCCTCTGAATATCTCCTGAGTAAATATTGGCAGGGTTTAGGGAGTGTTGAGTTTAGTTTGTCCTTCAGAACTGCTCCTTGGCATTGCTGTTTCATGTTTGCAGTGTGGATCCTCGAGAACTTTTCTTTATTGGTTACCACTTACTGATTACAGTTCTGAAGTCTCATCTTTATTCTTGATCTGGTTTAGGCTGTTTTATTAGAAAGGTTATTGGACCCTTACATTTTATTGTCTAACATCTGTGCTAGATTTCTTTCTTTCTTTCTTAGTTTTCCACCCAAACCTCTTGTCCTTTTCTGAAGTTTGGAAAACATTATAGAATAGAATAGAATAAACCAGGTTGGAAGAGACCTTCAAGATCATTGTGTCCAACCTATCATCCAACACCACCTAATCAACTAAACCATGCAACCAAGCACCCTATCAAGTCTCCTCCTGAAAACTTCCAGTGATGGTGAATCCACCACCTCCCTGGGCAGCCCATTCCAATGGGCAATCACTCTCTCTGTGTAGAACTTCTTCCTAACCTCCAGCCTAAACCTCCCCTGGTGCAGCCTGAGACTGTGTCCTCTTGTTCTGGTGCTGGTTGCCTGGGAGAAGAGACCAACATCTGCCTGTCTACAACCCCCCTTCAGGTAGTTGTAGAGAGCAATAAGGTCACCCCTGAGCCTCCTCTTCTTGAGGCTAAGCAACCCCAGCTCCCTCAGTCTCTCCTCATATGGCTTGTGTTCCAAACCCCTCACCAACTTTGTTGCCCTTCTCTGGACACGCTCCAGAGAAGGTCAACATCCTTCCTAAACTGAGGGGCCCAGAACTGGACACAGGACTCAGGTGTGGCCTAACCAGTCCAGTGTACAGGGGCAGAATGACCTCCCTGCTCCTGCTGGCCACACTGTTCCTGGTGCAGGCCAGGATGCCATTGGCCCTCTTGGCTGCCTGGGCACACTGCGTGCTCATGTTCAGCCTACCATCAACCAGCACCCCTAGGTCCCTCTCTGCCTGGCTGCTCTCCAGCCATTCTGACCCCAGCCTGTCCCAAATCACACCTGGATCCAGCCTTGCTGGCTACAGAAAGCTTATTTAAATTCTAAGTTACCTGTAGTAGCCTTTTTTGTTTGTTTGTTTAGAATTGTGGCTAAGCAGATACTATCCATTTCTTTTTCTTTAAAGAAGAAAAAAAACAACCAAAACATTCTGGATCCAACTTTGGGTTTAATGTATTAATGAATTAATGAAGAGCAGGCTGGATGAGGATCTATCCAGCCTGATCTAGTGTGGGGTGTCCCTGCCCATGGCAGGGGGGTTGGAACTAGATGATCCTTGTGGTCCCTTCCAACCTTGAATGAAACTATGAAACTATGAATTATACTTGGACCTTTGCATTATCATCCCTTGTGATGTCCCATAGAGATAGGAGCTGAAGCTTTTTTTGTGTGTGAAAGACCTGGTGGGTTTGTATATTTATACACCACACACCACAATGGGGCTTTTATTCACCCCTGCTCTGTGCTATCCCACAGTAGCGAAGTGATGTTGCATTTGCCTTGGAAATCCAGAGGGGCTTTTTAGTACCATTTTTATGGTTGTTAAAATGCAATATTTTAAGCCTATTTTTTTCCCATGCTACGAGCTATAAATCAAACCTGTTTACAGATATGTATAGAATTCTGGGGACTAATGATTTGAAAGTGCTATCACATGAAAACAATAGTGTCACACAAGAGTTGACTCCCTTAAGAAATTACACAGCTATCTCAGTACTCAGGAGGTTTAAATCTGTCACTTGCTTGGTGAAGATGAGTAATAGCAATCCTAGGTGTTCTCAGCCTTGAGTTTTAAAATTGTTTTCAACTCTCAATGCAAATGTCCCTTTCAAGGTGAGTAATGTCACACCAGAAAGGCTGAAGAGTTTCCAGGCAATTACACTGGTGAATAAGTGTGTATGGATTCTTGATAACTCCTAAATAAGCTCCTTTAAAATAAATAATAATAGTAGTGGAAAAGACAAAAAGCCTTCTGTAGTTTATATGTGGGCTGACTGGACTGGAGAAAATCAGGCAGCAGGTAGGCTGTTTATTGACTGTTGAGATCTATCAATGATTTCTTTGCCAGGCTGTTTGCTGATTGTTGAGCTCTATCAATGATTTCTTTGCCAGGCTGTTTGCTGATTGTTGAGCTCTATCAATGATTTCTTTGCCAGGCTATTTGCTGATTGTTGAGATCTATCAATGATTTCTTTGCCAGGCTGTTTGCTGATTGTTGAGATCTATCAATGATTTCTTTGCCAGGCTATTTGCTGATTGTTGAGATCTATCAATGATTCTTTGCCAGGCTATTTGCTGATTGTTGAGATCTATCAATGATTCTTTGCCAGGCTATTTGCTGATTGTTGAGATCTATAAATGATTTCTTTGCCAGGCTGTTTGCTGATTGTTGAGCTCTATCAATGATTTCTTTGCCAGGCTATTTGCTGATTGTTGAGCTCTATCAATGATTTCTTTGCCAGGCTATTTGCTGATTGTTGAAACCTGTAAAGTGATTTATTTGCCAGTGTTATGCTAGGCTGGCCTCCATAGATCTGGCTCTGCAAAGGCTATTGGGTATTATGTAGTAACACCTAATGGTGATCTGATCTCAGTCAGTGATGTGCAGAGCCCCAGATCTGATCTGAAATTGCAAACCAGTGTAATTGGCTGTAGGCCATGCACATATTTTTCTCTAGTTAATTTGGGAGGATGCATAAGCATTAAGCAAGAGCATATCTAGGCAGCAAAAGTGGCTTCACTTTTGTCTCACATGCAGCTGGAGACAAGATGAAGTCTTGTACAGTGTGTTTTTCACCTTGTGGCAGGAATTTGGCTACCTGTTCAGCTGGCACAAACAGCCTGCTTTTGTCTTCTGCTGGCAGTTTTAGGAGGTTAGTAGACAGACAAGAAAGGCTTTTTGCTACTACTGAGCAAATGAGGGTTAACATTTCAGAGGAGAGAGGAACTGGTTTAATGTACATTGTGATTTTCATAATTTTCTGTTGACATCCAATGGTTGGTTCACAGCAAATGGCAACATGTTGGTTGTTCAGCGTGACTAAGATTTCATTGTCCTCTTGCCCCTGTAATATGGCCCCCTGAAAGCAAGAATAATTTGGGTCAGAGATGTTACATGACAAGGTTTTGGTCAAACAGTTGGTTTCTATGGGGATGGGATTAGAGGTCCCTCCAGCCTGGGGAACACCTGAGCTTTCTCTTTGGTTGCAAATGCAGCAGCAGTTTGGTTGCTGGCTCTGTTATTGAATCTGTCAGTGCTGGACATTTCTTCATCTCTGTGTTTATTCCCCTCAATCTTTCTACTATTCTTGCTCTCTTGCTGCATCATGTGAAAAGGCTCAGCTTAGATTCCCTGCCACAGTAGCTCAGCTTCTCTGCAGTTTTCATATTTCATACACTGAGACCAACTCAGCTGCTGAGAATGTGCAAATTGCTGGGAATGTGTCAGGGGACTGTGAAATGAGTGCAGCTAAAGTCTCCTTATCCTCCCCAATAACTTTATGTCTTCTTGACCATGAAGTAGAGCACAAACAGGACGAGGTGCTAATGCTGAATGAATCAGGCTTCAGAGCAGCATAGCCACCTGAAGCAAGACCTGCCCTGCTAAAGATGGAAAGGGCCAAAGGCAGCATGCCCAGGCTCTTCCCTATTCTGGCCATGTTGCTTGGGGCACACTGCTCCATTTGGCTGCACAGCTGCCGTGGAGCTGCCTTTGGGTATGTATAAGTTGGTCCTAGACTAGGCTATGAGCACACCTGCTGAGTGAAAAGAGGTCAGGTCTTCTGAGGTCAACACAGGTTTTCAAAAAGCAAGCTGCAAGATTTCAGTGTGAGAAAACACAGAATCCTCATAGATGAGAGAGTGAATGTGCTTCCTGGAAACTATTGAAACTATGTCTTTTAAATCCCCTTATGCAAAAGAGAATGTTTATTCAACAATTATTTTGGTTTAATGTGAATTTGAATGTTAAGTAACCCACTTCCAAAGAAATAGGGAAACTTGATTGCAATTATTTTTCCTTACAGGATAATGACAAGGAATAGCACACAGTGTGCCTGGTAGAAACCTGAAGGCCAGAAGGAAAGGGCTTCTATGCAAATGGAAGAAATAAATCTAGTACCATTTGGTATCAGGCACAGGTTTCTGTGCTAATTGGAAAAGCAAATATTTTGTTACTGTTGCCTCTCTCTGAAGCCTAGCAGGTAAAAGAGCTGGAAACACAACTTTAAAGCAGCTTCTCTGTAGGCAAAATGAAGCAAAGAAGGATTAAAGCAGGCAAAGAAAGTACATAAATGGATAACTGGAGAAAAGTAATACTGTGAATCATCTAGTGCAGACAACTGTCAAAGTCAGGAGACTCTACAGCTGTTTTTATCTAGTGCTTCATGGCTGTGATCTGGGAAAATGCTTACATGTGTACAACATGGAAGCAATTCTTGTGCTTTCAGTGTCAGGAACAAATGGGGCAGCCATATGTGAACTTGTTTTCAAGCTTAGAGCTACCAGACTCATTCCTTGTGCCTGTTCAAAGCATCCCCTGAAGTCAGTGGGAATTTGGGTCAGTTGGAGGTTTCATCTGGGGTTCATTTGGAGCAGTCTTATAGGAGGGCTTATATTTCCTTTCAGGATATAAGACATAAAGAGAAAAAAGTAGGCAGCCATTCCACGCCTCCGCATGGCCTGTTCAAGACAAAGCATGTTCTGATTACTGTTCATGGAGGCCAACATCAAGCCCAGACCATTGCTTAGCCTGGAGACATTTATCATCCCCGCCTCGTAGTCTTAAGCAGTTGATGGCTTCAGTAGATTGCAGGATTTGCTAAGACAGAGCAAGCCTCATGCTAATGACACTGATGTCTGCTAAGGGCAGGCTGAATCTCTTCTGAAAAGTTTAAATTTCAGTTTCCTGACCACATGGTGAATGTGGTGAGGTGGCTGGGGCCCCTTCCCTGGAGATGTCCAAGTGAAAAGTGAGGCTCAGCAGGGCTTTGGGCAACCTGACGTAGTTGAGGATGCCCTGCTGACTTCAGAGGGGGTTGGACTAGATGACCGTCGGAGGTCCCTTGCAACCCAGACCATTCTACAATTCTTTGAATGGGTTGATGCTAGTTTAGAAACTTATTGTCCTGTGTCTGCCTGTGGTGAGCGCACTCTGCCTATCTTGTATTTAACAGCTAAACACCCTCCACTCTGTCCCAAATGCAGCTTAGGCCAGTCAAGTCCTGAGTATGATTGGTGTGGCAGGACAGTTTGAAACACTGGGACAAATATGGCCACTTAGAATAGAATAGAATAAACCATGTTGGAAGAGACCTTCAAGATCTTCATGTCCAACCCATCATCCAACACCACCTAATCAACTAAACCATGGCACCAAGCACCCCATCAAGTCTCCTCCTAAACACCTCCAGTGATAGTGACTCCACCACCTCCCCAGGCAGCCCATTCCAATGGGCAATCACTCTCTCTATGAAGAATTTCTTCCTAACATCCAGTCTAAACCTCCCCTGATGCAGCTTGAGACTGTGTCCTCTTGTTCTGGTGCTGGTTGCCTGGGAGAAGAGACCAGCCCCTGCCTTGCTAGATTGTTCTTTTTGTTTTTTGTGGTAAAGTAGCAATGAGTGAATATTTTAACATCTGGGTTTCTCTGATCTAGTCCTGAAAATGACAATTTCAGCTTTGACTCTCACCTTTAAGGATCAATGATGTTTATAAAGCTGCAAAGTGTTTCCATGGAGTCACCATCATTGGAGGTGTTCAGGAGGAGACTTGATGGGGTGCTTGGTGTCATGGTTTAATTGATTAGGTGGGTTGGATTGGTTGATAGGTTGGATGTGATGATCTTGAAGGTCTCTTCCAACCTGATCTGGTCTGGTCTATTCTGTTCTGTTCATTATAGCTTCTCAATAGAATAAGCTTTGTCGTTTGGCAGCCTCCCCTTTTTGACATCTGTAAGAAACAAACCAGCTGAAAAAGCATATTCCCCCAAAGCATTAATTTTCCAGTCTGTATTGATACACACTTCTAAACCAGCACCTATCATACAAACATTCCTTACCTACCAATTACCTAGAGTAATGTAGCTGAAAGCCTATTACACACTCCTACCACCAGCAGATCAACACCATGCATCTATGAAACAGTCCATTGGTATGGACATAATTAGATTTTTATCAGTTTCAGCTAGGTGTAACCATTTCATTCTAATTGACCTGGATCAGTTTCTACATGTCTCCCTCATTAGAAGGTAGAGCACCTGTGCTAATGGGTTTTGTTTCTATCAAGATATAATGAGGACTGGCATTGCTGCGTATTCTCCCAGCACACCAAGAGCAGAGACAAATACTCCATTTTATTACCATCTGACAGAGACATAATGATTGCTGAGAAACTCATTACCATCATATTATGCAGTGATTTAACTTGAAAACCTTGCCGTGCTGCAGCCTGGCAGTGGTAGAGCTCCTGGAAGTGCCCGGGTTTTTGGTTTGGGTTTTGTTGTTTGAACAGTGTGAGCTGAGCTGATTCCCTTCTCCCCATGTGCTGTGCACAGTCTGTTTGCTTTGCAGATTTCCAACTGATTTTGAGTGTGTTTCATTATTGTGCTGTATAATTAAGGAATATCACCAAAAGATGATGAGAAAAACACACGTGATGAAACTACAGGTCATTCCCCCCCTGTACTCTGCACTGGTTAGGCCACACCTTGAGTACTGTGTCCAGTTCTGGGCCCCTCAGTTTAGGAAGGATGTTGAGTTGCTGGAACGTGTCCAGAGAAGGGCAACAAAGCTGGAGAGGGGTTTGGAGCACAGCCCTATGAGGAGAGGCTGAGGGAGCTGGGGTTGCTTAGCCTCGAGAAGAGGAGACTCAGGGGTGACCTTATTGCTCTCTACAACTACCTGAAGGGAGGTTGTAGACAGGTGGGGGCTGGTCTCCCAGGCAACCAGCACCAGAACAAGAGGACAGTCTCAAGCTGTGCCAGAAGAGGTTTAGGCTGGATGTTAGGAAGAAATTCCTCACAGAGAGAGTGATTGGCCATAGGAATGGGCTGCCTGGGGAGGTGGTAGAGTCACCATCACTGGAGGTGTTTAGGAGGAGACTTGATGGGGTGCTTGGTGCCATGGTTTAGTTGATTAGATGGTGTTGGATGATAGGTTGGACACAATGATCTCAAAGGTCTCTTTCAACCTGGTCTATTCTATCCTATTCCATCCTATTCTATTCTATTTGTAGTGCAGGAAGCTTGTATGAAGGGCAGGGGTTTTAAAATGTGGGTTGTCATCCCCCCTCCCCTTCTCTCTCAGTACTCCATTTGCACTCTGCCGTTATGGTGTGGTGTCTAGGTAAGGCACCCTAGTGCTTTTCCTCTTGAGGCAGCTGGTGAGCTGAGTTTTTGCTGCTCTTGGTCAACTTTTCTGCAGCCTTGCGGATATAGGCAGGTACTTACAGATAAAGGCTTTTCAGCTATAATGTGTGTCTTCCTTCTCTGTGCAACTTAGCCTCTTCCAAATGCAACTGCTGAGCTGATTTCTTCAGAGCTCACTTTAGTGCAAAAGACCATGACAGAAAATGTCACTGAGCACAGTTCATCAATTGAACACAGAACCCCTCAGTAATGCAAAGCAGCACAGTTCATCTGGCAAATGCTGCCTGGAGTCTCTCTTGCCTCCATGCTAGACAGAGGAGCCCAGGGTGTACTGATAATTTGTTCCTGTCACCTGAGCTAGGATGCCCTTAAATACACTAAATAGCTGTGTGGTAGTCAGGGCTGCCAATTCCCTTCTAGCCTTTTTTGACAAACTCACCTTGAGGTTTAGCATTTCTCTCTTTGGGAAGGAGTGGGTGCTTTAGAGAAGAGATCCCACTGCTCCTTCCTCACAGAGAGTAGTAAAACTTCTGTAAGTAGCCAAAATTATTGTACTCTGCCAAATGCTCATTAGCTGGAATTAAATGTTTTATTGTTTCTGCGTGGTTTCTGGAGAGAAACACCCATACTGCAAATTACTCACTAATTAACAACCTCGGTAACAGTACTACTATAAAGATGGAACTTGATTCTGTCCTAGCCAGAATGGATATTTCTAGTGCAGGAGTCATGGTAGCAGTGATCAGAAAGACAGACAAGTGCGCTGTTCTGGAGGCACTGTTTCCATTTTGCCTTTCAGTGTGTTGGATTCACAGTGTTGAAACATGATTAAAAGTTTGTTCTTTCACAGATGTGTGTATACACAAGTGTAGGCTGCTCAGTGAGGGGCTAGGGGGTGCTAAGAGAGTTTTGTCATTCTGTAAGCTGTTTCAAGTTCAGAAATTGTGATAACTTCATGAATTTCAACTATTGAGCAGCTCTAGCCAAAGAGTCAGGCTGGATTCATGTTTGGGGTAGCACTGACATTTAAATCACTGGAGAGTTCTGCAAAGAGTCCCTCCAAAGATCATTTGTTCTTTTAAGTAAGTTCAATTACTAAAGGAGCATACACAGTGTTCACACAGGTGTAATTTATTTGGTAAGCAAGAGGAGGAGTGACTCAGGCAGCAATCTAACTTCAGCCATTCAATTTCAGTCCTGTAAAGTCAATGGACAGAGATTAGTTCCAGGCTGTCCTTTACAGGAAGCAACCTGTCTCCTGTGCTGATAGATACTTAATGTGGATGCCTAGAATGAGACAGTGCCTTGTATTCATCAAGACAAACTGCAGGGATATTTCATAAACCTCCTATTTTCATCTAATCAGCAATGAGAACTTTGCAATACAATTACTTTCAGGACTTAATTCAACCCTGAGCTTGTTTACCTGTGTTTTAGTATTTAGAAAGGAAGGAGATGAGGAGAGTTCTTACTCTGCCTCTGTTGATGAACATTGGTGAGCAGGTTAACAGATTCAGATGCATACTGAAAAGGATAATGTGAAATTGCTCAAGCAGTCTGTGCCTACCTGAAAAGTGATGGGAAAGCTTTCTCCATATTCAGTGTTTGATGGTGTAAGTAATTCAGCTGTGTTATGTCACAGAACTGTAAACACAGCATTTCACCTGGGAGAACTGCTAGCAGTTTATAGAGCAGGCTTCCCACTTGGAAAATGAACCATATGGTGCATATGTCAAATGGAGGGAAGGAGGTAAGACTCTCAATCCATAGAGTTAGCAGATTGACTCCTAATTAAGATCAGATGGTGCCTACCATTAATCAGATACCCAGGCAGTCTATTTTGAGTTGCCTTGATCTTAGGTGTAAAGCTGTTATATGAACAAATTTCTCCACTCACCCCAAATCAATGGACTTTCACTGATGTGAATGAGTGTTGGACATGACCTTTAGTCTGCACTGGTGAAGCTCTTGTGAATGGAAATTAGAACCTGTGTGGACAAGCCATCTGTCTGCTGCCCATATGGTTGTAAGGTTGTCTTTCTTGGTGAAAGACAGCACACAGAGCAGCAGGGGACTAGGAAGAGCTGTGCATGCTAGAACATGTTTATAGAGTGAAGAAGAGATGAGACCCTTTACTTTCTCCTGCTGTTTTCATCTAGCTCTTTGCTCATCACCATGCTATCAGATTCTGGAAGGCCCCAGGACATTCAGTTGAGAGCTTATTTGCTCTCAGAAATACTAAAGATTGTTTAAGACAAAAACAGTGGTGTGTATAAAACAAAGGGATCCAAAAATCCTTGGTAATCTCCAGACGCCATCAGCCCAGGGAGAGCCAGGACTTACCTCTTAAAGAGGTCCTCTATAATACAATCTTCACAGCCTTCTGCAGTGTGAAGTTGTAACCCTTGGTTATCACTTCCCCTAAGTTTTCTTTTAGAAATTCCTTCTTCATCCGGTCCTGCCCTGCACTGTTGATCTTCCAAGCCAAGCAGAGAATGAAGACATTTGAGAAGGAAGGATGCAAATAGATAAAATTGAGGTTTTGGTTTGGCTTTTGGATACACTTGAATTCACCTCAGCTGGTCCCTCTTCAAAGTGTCCCAAAAGCATTCAGCAATGTTGTGTCAGCCCCCCTCAGAAGCTGGCCTGTTCTTCTCAGGCAGAGGATAGCATCAGTTTGGTATCAAAGAAATATTTCTTTTGTAACATACTTTATGAGAGAAAGGGCAGAATGCACTCTTCCAGAAGAGTCTGTGGATAATGCTTACTAGCCAAGTCTGCCACTGGTGCTATGAACAGAGTTTCATCAGATCACAACATTTCTTTTTCTCTCCTGTAGCTTTCTCTGTGCTTTGGCTAAGGCAATCACTCTACCTGTGTTATATATCTGTCTGTTTAGAGTCTGAGAGGATTCCACCACGGTTTTTCAGTAATGAGAAGGGAGACACTGCTGCACACAGAATTTTCCCCAACAAACTGGAGAACTGCTGTCACAACATACAACTCTGAAGCTCGAATTCTTGCCTATCTTGCATTAGTCTTGCACACAGATTTTTACCTTGATTGTATTGACTAGAAAGAAATGAGATCATTGCACGGTGAGGCGTTGAGCTTCTTACTGATGTTGTAGAGGATTGCTTTCCTTAAGTAAGTACAAGGATATTGATAGCTAAACTAGACCCATCTGTTTGTTCTGAGTAAACATTTTGCTGTAATTCTGTTTATGAGAGAGATCTTCCTCCTCAAATCATTGGTCATGCCTGCATACTAATAAAGAGATTATGCTTTTTAGCCTGATATATTGGAGTGGTTGAAAACAGGTCAGTTAAGTCCAGCAGAAGTTTGTTCACTGGGCAATTATGAAATGCAAGAGATAGTACCCAGATTGACATCTTTGAAAACCTGTTGTCATTGGAAACAAGAGTTGTGTTCATTCTTGGATTGTAAGACTAGTATATTTGGAGGTTGTAAAAAGAAAAAGCCCTCAAAATGCAAGAAATCTGTATGACAGAGGGTTGGGGCAATCCCAGGCACCTATAGAGGCTGGGCAATGACTGGCTTGAGAGCAGCCCTGAAGAAAAGGACTTGGAGATGCTGGTGGATGAGAAGCTCAATATGAGCCACCAGTGTGCTCTTGCATCCCAGAAAGCCAGCCAGAGCCTGGGTTGCATCAAGAGAACTGTGGCCAGCAGGTCGAGAGAGGTGATTCTCCCCCTCTACGCTGCTATGGTGCAACCCCAGTGGAGTGCTGTGTCCAGTTCTTGAGCCCCTATTACAGGAAGGATCTGGACCTGCTGGAATGTGTCCACAAGGATGATTAGAGGGATGGAGCTCCTCTCCTATGAGGCCAAGCTGAGAGAGTTTGGGCTGTTCAGTTTGGAAAAGAGGTGGCTTTGAGGGGACCTTATTGTGGCCTTCCCAATATCTGAAGGGGGCCCACAAGAAAGATGGTTAGAGACTGTTTAGGGTGTCAGGTAGTGATAGGACTAGGGGGAATGGATCCAAGCTAGAGGAGGGGAGATTTAGATTAAACATTAGGAAGTTGTTCTTCACCATAAGGGAACAGGTTGCCAGGCCAGGCTGGGTGTGACTCTGGGCAACCTGATCTAGTGGAAAGTATCTCTTCCAACCCTGACAATTCTGTGATTCTGTGAAAATAGCTAGAGCTGAGCAAACGTTAGAAGGATGAGAAGTGCTGTTTCCCATGCACAGGTTTGTGTTTGCAGTGCACCAGAAGATGTCTGCTTTTTGTGCTTGTTGGTTTGGGGCTTTTTTCCCTTCAAGCTGTAAGCAAAGCAGGAGGTTACTCTGTAGTGAGCAAGATTTGGTGTGGCAACGGGATGTGGAAGAAATCAGTTTGTGGTCATCCTGTAAGAATAAATTCCTAAGGATGTTTATTTTTCACATCTGCAAGTACCCATTCCATATTCTAGGGTTTGGTCAGTCACTTTTTCCAGTAAACATTTTTATTTTCTCCTATCTAAAACCATAAGAGGATTTTTTTTAAGTAGTATGATACACAGTTTAACTCTGAGATGTTAATTCTTACCCGAGGGCTGTGTCTGCATGGCCGAGGGAAGCCCTGGCACCAGGTCTTTGCACCCCAGATCATGAGACTGCTACTGTAGCTGCCCCTGTGGCAGGAGATTATGAGAAGTCAACAAAATCCCAAGCCTCCCTCCTTGACCTGTCTCCTTGGCCCACTTCTGTGCAGGTTGCTTTCAGTACAGTATATTCCCTCTGTACTGAGATGATTGGAAAATGTGGTGCTTTGATTTCTGCCTGGTCTGCCCACTTTGAGAAACTAACCTTAATAAATCAATTAAGATGAGAAACACTCTTTCCCTAGCATGGACCCATGGAGATTCCTGATGGCCATTTGGATGGTGCCCAGGCTCTTACAAGTGGTTGCCTGTGGTGAAAGTCCAACTGCTTTTGTGCATAACAGGCCTCTGGGCATGGATGGAGCATGTTTGCATGGATCCAATTGTAGGATCAAAGCTCTCATTAGCTCTGCTCAGGCTTTTGTTGGAGGCTGATCTTTCACTTGCACAGATCTCTGCTTCACCACTGTGGAAGTGTGTAGCTAAATCACATGAATTTGCAAACAGGCTGAGCAGAGAGAGGCTGTAACCACCACATTAATTCTTACTCTTGTGACACAGTAGGAACTTTGCAGCCCACCCAGCTGTATGTCTTGCACCCAGCCCTGCATACACATGTAACAAAGCTCATCTGTCTCCTTCAGCTGAAAGATTTTTACTGACCCTAATGAAAGGATTATCCTTGTGATCTGGTGCCTGCCTTGTCATCGCTTTCTGATCCAAAATTCACCATGGGGTTTGAACTACTCAAGAACCTGCATGTTTCAGAATAGCTTTCAGTGAATAACTGTGTTGCCTTAATTCAGTGAGGGAACAGTCGGGACAGAAGGGTTTTGCCCAAGAGCTAGGATTTCTGTAACAATGCCATTAATTGTCTAAATGATAGTAAGTGTAGTTTCGCATGCACTCTGAGCCAGCACAAGCAGACATTGCTGCCAAGAGCAGCAGTTCAACCCTCCCTATGCCCCTGGCTAGTTTTTCCCATTCCAGAATCACCCTCTTTGGTGAACTATATTGTTTTCATTCAGATAAGTTCCGTGATCCACTTCCCCATACGACCACACAGATGCTTGTCATCAGGGATGAAGGAGTGGAGCTGGGAACAAACAACTGGAACCTAGGGGATGGGCAGGACTGCCTCTTCTGGTGCCTCTTCCAACTTGAGCCTACTTAGAGTGTATGTGGAACTACAAAATAATGTTATTTTATGTCCTACTTCTTTAGTTCTTCACATAATTCCCACTTCAAAGTGCCTGCACTGCAGTGTCTGGTTAGAAGAGCTGCAGTAAGAGAGTATTTGTTATTTATTAGAAGATGGGCTTAGGTCACTAGAGTTTGGAAAAGGATTGAATCTTCTATCTCAAGTCAAGAAATCTGGAGCTTATTGCAGGGGCAGAATAGGGGAGTGGCTCTGGAGTCATGGATTCTCTTAGGCTCCTGGCTTTCTTTCCCTAGCAGGTTTGTTGTCTGGTCAGCCCTCTGTAGCAGCCAGTGCAAATTTGAGATTCTCAGTTGCTTTATGTTCTACATGGCTGTTTATTCTCTTGACTTTGCATTTGGGAAAAAGAAGGTAGATGACATGAGGCCACATCAGCTACCTGTCTTAGCTAAGCATGTGTTTGCTGCCCTATGGAGTACTGGAATACCATCTGCTTCTAGTGCTGGGATCCCTGCCAGCTGGAGAAATGTGGGGATATTTGGACAGACTGAGTGCATTGCCTCACGAGCTATGATTGCAAGGTGGGCATTTTTGGTTTGTCTTGTGCTTGCTGCATGGCTAACTCTGTGTAGGGCCCTGCTGATTCTTAAGCAGGGCCATCTTTACTCAGTCTCACCAGTTGTTGCAACTTGCCTTCAAGTGGCCCATTTTTTAAAAGCTGCTACAGTCTTTAGGCTCCTAATGACTCCCCAAACATGCAGTGAATTCCTTTTCACTGAGACTGAAACAAACATCAGAGAGCTCAGGGCTTTCTCTCTGTGTTTTTTCTTGCTTTTTTCATGGGTGAATTATTATAAAGGAAGCTATGAACCCACAAGGACATGCATTATGCTAATGATAACAGGAAGGAGCTTCTTGTTGAGGAAATAAGAAGTGTATCCCTGCAGTGAAAACTTTCTCTCCTGCCTGTCCCAAGATAGTGCCTTCCACTGTGATGCTGGAATCTCAAAACATCAAAATGCAAGGCTGAGGAATGTGGGGGTAATAGAGCTGGGAAGTACATTTACTTCCCTGTAGGTCCCATCTCCTGTCAAGTCTCAGGCAGGAGCCCTTGCAGTGATAAAGTGGTTATGACAGCACAGCAGTGGGCAAGATATGATGAGATGTTGTCCATTTTCAGTGAGAAAGCTCCTGGCTGCCATGGGAGGAGAAAAGCTCTCAAGGGAGAACTCTGTAATCTGAGAGAAGCAGCAGATGATCCAGAACAGCAACGACTCAAGTGCTTTTCTCTGCTAAGGACTGTTTTAGAAGAAAGAATGAGGATAACCTTAGAGGGTTCCTTTTCATTTTAGTAACTTCTGCACACACAAGCAGCCTGCCCCTCAGTCCTCTGACTCAACTTCATAAGGACTGCTGGTAGGTCAGAGAATCATAGAATCAACAAGGTTGGAAAAGACCTCAAAGATCATCAAGTCCAACCTGTCACCACAGACCTCATGACTACTAGACCATGGCACCAAGTGCCACGTCCAATCCCCTCTTGAACACCTCCAGGGATGGTGACTCCACCACCTCGCTGGGCAGCACATTCCAACGGCTAACAACTCTCTCTGGGAAGAACTTTCTCCTCACCTTGAGCCTAAACTTCCCCTGTTACAGCTTGAGACTGTGTCCTCTTGTTCTGGTGCTGGCTGCCTGGGAGAAGAGACCAACCCCGTCCTGGCTACAATGAGGCAGGAAGGATAACCCTATGAAAACTGCTCAGCTGAACTCTTCCTCCTTTCTATGCACATTTCCTTCTGTGCACATTTCCTTCTGTGCACCTTTTAGACAGTCAAGGTCATTTGCTGAAGATCATTTGCCCAGGGTCATCGTAGGGGTCTTAGATTTTTGTTTCAAATTAGCTGGGGAAATATATCTGTCCCAGCAGGGAACCATGCAGAGTGTATGGCTGATTGGAGAACAAAAAATGAAATAGAAAAGAAAAGAAAATTACAATAATTAAAGGAAATCACTGACCTTGGATTAAACCTTGCTGTCAGCTGCTCAGAGTGTGGAGCTTTGTGTAGCTGTGGGGTGATTATGCAGCTCAAATGCACAACCAAGCAGAAAACAGGAATTCTGCTTTGTGAGGAGCTAGAATGGTACAACAGTACCACAGCAGCATCTCTACACCCAGGGTGGCTGGGGCAGGACTCCTTCAGTCTGTATCAATAAGCCACACACACACAGAGGCCAATAAAAATTCTCCTTCATTCAAAAGCCTTTTATTCCAGATAAAAAAATTTCATGGTTAATCGCTATCATCTTGTTCCCTTGCTAGGTAATTAGCATTGCATTGTTGCTTCATGCCTTTCCCTGTGTTCCCTTCATGTTAGAGAAGTTTAATTGCCATTAAAAGAAGAAGAAATGAAAGGGATTTTAATCAGTTGGTCTTTCCTATCTGTTTTAAAAAGAAAAGCTGGAGTAATAGAAAAAATAGGCTGGTGTCTCTGCTCTCTTATCATCCAGTTCGCCATTCATTACTGGATTCATATGAATGTCAGCTTTGCATATTTAATCATCTAACTGACTTAAAACACTGTTGGGCCTTCTTCCTGTCAGTGGGTCTGTAGGCAACATTAGAGAGAGTCAATAGGCTTTTGCCTAACAATTACCTCCAGTGTTCAAAATCTTCCCTCAGAAACCAACACTGTGAGTGAGAAAGGGATGCTCACTGCAGCTGCCTCAAAACAGCCATTGATACCTGCTGCAGGATGTCATCTCAGAAGGAGCTAAGACAGACAATGATTTTCTTATCTATAACAACTTTTTATGTACTTTAAGGGTTTGCCCAGAGCTGTTTACTTAAAGGTTTTTCTGACTCAAGACTTGGGGGCATGAGCCTTGCAGAACCTACACATGCCTGATGTCTTAGTTATAAAACAATTGATAAACTTACACTGAAGGCAACAGAGAAAGAACATTTTCAACTCAATTAAATATTCAATTCCAGTGAAAATTTTAAAGCAATCCTAACTAGTAAATACTTTCTGGAACTTTCTAGAATCCAACAAATAAAATCCATTTAATATACTTTAATGACCTGGATTAAAATAAAAGAAGGGAAGTTGGACTTATTTTTCTTAACCAAAGATGTTGAAGAACTTTCATTGTTTTTCACTGTTTCTGGTAGTGAATAGCAAAGGTGGATTTTTAAATCTAGCATTTAGTAAGTTCTCCTCTAGAATCTGCAACAACAAAGAAAATCAGAGGGCATTCTTTAAATAGCCTCGAAGAAATTTGCTTTAAGAATAGGGCTTCTGCAAGTTATTGTGTGCTGGTCAGAGGTGAACTCAAACATGCCTCTACCAGGCAACTAATACAAAACAAATTGTTAGGGACTTCAGGCTGTACACACTGCAAGAAGCAGGGCTCTCACTGATTTTGGTGCTTGGATTCAGGCAGTGGAAACAAGATCCTGGCAGCTGCCCAGTGCAAGCTGATGGCAAAACTCCCATTGCCTTGCTAGGGCAGCATTTTATACCAGGTTTTGCTAAGACTTCATCCCCCACAAAGATTTTATGCTCTAAAGCAAGAAAAGCAGGAGCTGCATCCCATTGGGTGGCTGCTATTGATATTTAGGTGGAATGCATTTAAATGCTATAGCCACCTCTGGATTTACCAGCTTCATTGCTGAGGAAGGATGCCCTTCAGGACCTTCATTAGTCACTATTAGGAGATGGAGTCTTTTCTGGCAAAGTGCTCACAAGGTCTGACTGTGTAGAAGCTGCAGAGTGACACCCTGCTAGGAACGTGCTGCCTAAATGATGTACATGGAGAGGAAGCTTCCTTGCTTACATCCCCTTGTTAGCTGTGCTCATCTCAAAATCATGGAGGTAGATAGATTTGTTCTGAATCCCATGGGGCAGTGTTTCTATTTCATAGTTTGTTCCTTTCTACTCTCAGCATAAGATAGCAAGTCAGACAAATTGCTTATAAACCTTAAAACCCTGCTTAGGATTTGTTGGATCCCTGAGCGAAGTCTTTCTAGGTCTCAGCAGCTGATGATGTGTTTCCATGCATCCCAGAACAACACTGGGAGTTCTATCTGTAATCCTTGTATTAGAGGCAAGATTCCATTCTCCTCTGTAACAGCACTTAAAGCAGGAACTTTGAGTATTGTCCACCTCAATTTGCTGGACTTATGTTGGAGGTGATTTGAGAACTGACAGCCAGAAAGGAACAGTTTGTCTCCTAATTTTGT
This sequence comes from Melanerpes formicivorus, assembly GCF_026170545.1. Lineage (NCBI taxonomy): Eukaryota > Metazoa > Chordata > Aves > Piciformes > Picidae > Melanerpes > Melanerpes formicivorus. The sequence goes on along the minus strand of NW_027142366.1, from coordinate 7,023,855 downwards.
AACTTGCTGTCAAAGATGATACCCAAGGTCATTTCAGTTCCACTGGAATGAACACAGACTTTTCTTTGCTCTGGTTTTAAAAAGCCATGGGTGGATTCCTCTGCTACATGCTAGTAATTATGAGACTCATCATGTGTGGGTATAATTACTTCTATGCTTAATTTTCATCCTGATTAAAGGCAGAATAAATTTATCAAAGCAAATGTGGAAGTGGTTTGGTCCCAGATATGGAATCATGTTGTTCTTGCGTGTAAAAAGTTGGCTGACAGACTAGATGACAAGCAGATCTCTTCTGGGAGGCCTTTAGCTGTTGTGTGACTTAAACAAAATATATTTCCAATGCACTGTGCATGCCTCAGCTTTTATTTTGGGTGTCTTTTGGAGAAGGTTTCTTTGGTTTTTTGAAGGACATTATCTGCATGAGTATCACATAAGTCTAGGAACACCTGTGCCTTCATTTTATGGGAATGTCTGCATCTGTAAATGGAAGGAAGCAAGGACAGGTGCAGTGTGGTTCTCCTGGGTGTGGGGTAATGTTGCATCCATGACAGTGGCCATGTGCTCTGAAAAGAGAAAAAGTATTTACTGCTACTTACTTTTCTGAACCTCTAAATCTGAGAGATCCTTGGACTGGTTTAATTTCAGGGCCTCTTTATAAACATCTGCCCTGGTATGGGAAAGCATGAAGGTGATTGAAAAATGTCTTCTGTGTCTTATAATACTGCTACAGTAGTATAGATGTTGACTAAACTGCCTTTAAACCAGCTTGCTTGGCTGAGGTAGTACAGTGGCAGTAGTATTGTGCCAGCAGTAGAGAGGTAGTTACAGGCTAAAGTTATAGGCTAAACCTGAAAAACAAGGTTAAAGAATAGCAACAGAATTCTTTACAATCCTTCAACCAACCAACCAACCAACCAACCAGCCAACCCTATATCTACTGTTTTAGGAAATGTAATGCTTCAGACAGCACAGAAAGGAAACTGTACTTCCACGTTATCCATCTGCCTTCGTGGAATCACCTTTAAAAGGCTCTTGGGGACTAGGATGAGGGACAAACCTTCGTTTCTGTTTCAATCAGGCCAGCACTAGAAAACAGACAGCAGCAATCCTGAATCTTTTTTTCCTGTTATTTTAATTTTTCAGTGACTTCAGTCTCTAAAAGGAGCATGGACTCCACTGTCAGCAGGGAATGAAGAGAAAGCTGTGTTGCTTTTCAACAAGTGGACAAAACCAATAACTTGGAAAGGAGGTCTGAAGAGGAAGGAGACCCAGGCCCATTCACCTTTGCTTAATGCCATCTCAGCTCTGTAAGAGTCCCTCTAATAACTCCTGAACAAGGCTATTTTCCAGCAATGGAGTTGAAGGACATTACACATCTCCAATCTTCTACTCTCTCCCTTCTTGTCCCTGTTTTGTTTCTGCACTTGGTAAGTAGAAAGCTTTGATGCAAATTGATAGGTGTCCCAATGGTTTCATAGCATCAACAGCTTCCTATTACAGGAAGGATCTGGACATGCTGGAGCGTGTCCAGAGAACGGCCACAAGGATGATCAGAGGGCTGGAACTCCTCTCCTATGAGGACAGAATTCTTCTCCATGAGGGTGATGAGACACTGGAACAAGTTGCCCAGGGAGGTGGTAGAAGCCTCATCCCTGGAGGTTTTTAAGGCCAGGCTGGATGTGGCTCTGAGCAACCTGATGTAGTGTGAGGTGTCCCTGCATGGACTCTCTGCCTGAGTGCACCATCAGTAGGGTCTTTTGTTGGACTTGGGGTGTGATTTTCCTGTGGAGAGGCTTGCTCCCTGAAGCTCCACTCTTTTAACCTGAAGCTGTCTTTATTGATTCTGGGATGGGAGTCTTGTAATAAAGACCACATGTGCCAATTTGTTTTAATTAATTAGCCCTATAGGAAGCTATTAACCAGGGCTATGCTGTATTAAAGCCATCAGCCATTACATGGCACAGCTTTATCTGTCCCTTCATAACACTTTGGCAGGGCAATGTATGCCAAGGAGACAGTGAGACCAAGGGAAATGTACTCCTGTGAGCACAATTCTTTGGAGCCTATCCAGTTTAAGGCAAAGCTGGTAGGAGTAGGTGGCCCTTGGTAGGGAATAAGACTCTGGCGCTCTTAAACTGTGTTGTGGGCTGCTCTTTACAGCGGGCCACAAGAGGGAGGTAGATGCTACTTAATTATCAAGGAGGATAACAGCAAGGAGATGCAATCTGAGTGATACAGGGAGGGCAGGGAGGCTGGCTGGCCAGAGCCCTAAATCCCAGACCTGTGATGAGCTGCTGAGCCCTCACTCTTGTCTTCACCTTTCAGTAGTCAGATTCACAGTGTTTTCCAACATGAGCAGTGTCATTGTGTCACCCATTTCATGGATGGACAACCTGAGCTGTAACACTATGATGTGAGCCGACAAGGATTATGGAGGGAAGCTGGGTGACAAAGCACTGGAGGCCTGTGTTTGGCCCAGGGCGGTCTGTAAATGGCAAAAGCTCCTTCCTTGTCTTGTCCTCATGCTCACTTGCTATGAAATAGCTGTGTTGCTGCAACGTGCAACGTTGCATTGTGTGTTACACTGCTGCTCCTCAATGCTCAGAGGTAGCTTTTTGCAGTTCTTTTGTAGCAGGTGTGACAGGATTTTTCCAGCTCCCCTCACATGCCAACGTGCTTAAGCAGAAGTTGTGCTGTGCTTTGTTAGGGTGCTGTGACCCTCCTCCTGAGATGCTAGTGGTGTCCTTTGTTTTCAGCAAAGAAAAGAATTTCACATATTTCATTATAACCTGATGCTAATGTGAAAGCCAAATTGAACATAAGAAGAATCTAATTGTATACTTCCTGTTGAATAATGCAAAGCAGTGGCTGTCATTAGCCTTGTACTGTCTGAGAATGGCTCTTCCCTTTGTGGAAAGCACATAAATGCAAGACAAAGAAACAAAATCTTCTCACAAGGTTGTCATTGTTCTTTTCTCTCAAATCAGAAGCAGTGTCTTAGTGAATCAGATTCCCAGCACTGAGCATTCCCTGGTGTGCTAGATAGTTAAAAAGAGGGTGTAAAACATGCTGTACCAGCTAGCAAGTCACACTAGCTTCTTTGAAATTGGTGGTGGCATGAAATGCCCATCTGGTCTTGAAATGTGTAGTTCTCTGCTAATGTGAGCAAGTGGATGGAAAGGAAAGAAATGAAGAATTTAATGTTGAGGCTGAAGGAGAGAAAGAACAAAAAGTAGCAAATGGCTCAGGGCTCTCTTGTTAACACCAGCGGTTTCTAGGTGACTGCTTTCATGGCATTCTGCGAAGCATCTGGGTCCCAATATTTCCAGGTTTACCTGCAGATTCAGATTAAAGACTTACTGTGAGGTCTTGATCTTCAAAACTTCTTTCAGTAAGGAACCTTCCACATGGAGAAGGAATTTCATTTGAGAGGTAAAATCATTGGCCAACTGGAAGCAGAAGGCAAGGCACAAGGGCGTATAGATATAGCTCATTAATGAAGTTTGGTAGTGGGCTGCAATATTTTGGCAAGGCTATCAAAACTATTGTTTTCAAATATCTGCCCAGAGTGGTGGGTACTCAGTTCTGCTTCAAATTTAGTATGGGGCTATTCATCTGTTTGAAGAACTGTAAAGCAACTTTGCAAGAAATGTTTGAATGACCAAAATTTTCCTGATGTGTGCCTCAGCCTTCATCTCTGTCCCACTGGTGTTCAGGGGACAAAGAAAGAGATCAGAAGGGATCAGGGATCTCCCAGCAGAAGATAGGTTTCCTGTTTAGCAAACAGAGATCTGGGGGAGGGATTGAAGAAGACCAGATCCCTGGTGGAATATGTATTTACTGCTAGCACTAAGAACAGTGGCTGGATTTAATCCATCGTGTCCTATGGCAGTCACATGTCGCTAATCAACACTCCTTATACTCTTATACTCACTCTGGTGAGATTCTGACTTGTGCTGGGGGAGATGCAGGTAAGCATGACATACCTTGATCTCCTTCCTGTCTGTCAGCAGGGCTGGGTGGTATGTGCAGCTGACAAGCCAGCGATGCTGCAACCCTGAGTAGGTGAAAGCCCTGAAGGAGGTAAGAGTGACTGCCTCACACAGCTACAAGTCTGAGAGCATATCATTATGTCTGTTGTTTGCATTGGGACTAGTGGCTGCCAGTGCACAGCAGTAGAAGCTCTGACTCACTATTGTTCCTGTTCCTGGCACTCACAGTATTTGCAATCACCATTGGGCTAATTGTTATGAGAAGTGCCACTCTGCTTCACACATCTGATGTGTGTTGATTGTAGTTGTGTAACAGAACAGTTTAGAACCTTCTGCTTCTTGTCTGTACAAAAGGGATGTTTCTTTTCACCCTTTTGACACTTGAGAAATTAAAAGTTGTCTCAGCTGGGGCTGTGCATGATCTAAGACTCAGCCCTGTCTTCTGTCATACAGTTCCCTTTACTCCTTTGCAGCAAGCTGGGGAAGAGTTTGCTTGTGTGAATAAGTGTGGTGGGTTTTGTCTTCAGATTACAAGTGTGATAGTCTGAATTTCTAAGAGTTCAGAATGTGTGTACAGTTTTCCAGGCTCTGAAAGTGCAAACCACTCCACCTAAAGTTGACTTAATGTGATTTGGGAGGACTAGGAGTATGGGCATTACAAAAGTGTCAGTCCTTTGACTGGATCACCTGGTCAGGTTGATCTTTGTTCCAAGCACTTCAATTCCTGGTGGTACTCTGAAGCCAAACTTTTCTCCTGGAGCCCAGCCTTAAGAGGATAGGAAGGATGTTCCTGGCTCCTGTGTAATTTACAGACTGGGTTTCACAAATGTATCTGTGTGATGCAAGCTGGGTTGCTTTTTCCTTCAGTTGGAGGCTTATGATTTGCTGTTAAGTCTCATGCAGGATATGAGTGGTTTGGGAGAGCTCCTTGTGCTTTCCTCACATTCCTTCTAGACTTGCAGACGCCCTAAATCCCAGGCCTGTTTGGCACTGCCTAGGTGCATTGCTAAGATGCAAGTGAGATGGGCTAGGCTTGGGCTTCTGCCAGTTCTGACATGTTGCTACTGTCTGTTTTTTCTGTGAGTTCCTGCCTGGCTCATTGTTCTTCCTGATTTTGATCAAATGATTTATATACAATAAAGTTTAATGTAATAGGAAGAGAAGAAGTACCATGAGCTCTTCTCATATCTTCATATTGACTAGAAAATGGTCAATAAGACTTTTTTAATGCAAGAGCAAGAATTTCAGTTTTTCCAGGGTTGCATTTCTATCTGCACTACCTGCAGGTTGCAAGGCAAGTGAGGGTTTTCCTGTGGGGCTGGTTCACTCCATGCTTGCCTTTCCCACCCTACACATCTGCTCTGGTATAAATGGGTTTTGGGGTAGATTTGTATCCAATTTGAGAAGCAAAATTCCTCTTTTGGTAACTTTCCCCCCCCTTTTGTTTTTTTCTTGTCTGAAGAACAATTTTTCCTTGCTCAATGTCAGATATTTAGACTCATAGAATCATAGAATGGTCTGGGTTGGAAGGCACTTCTGAAGGTCAATTGGATCAGGTTGCCCAGAGCCCTGTTGAGCCTCTCTTTGAGTATCTCCAGGGATGGGACCCCCACCACCTCCCTGGGCAACCTGTTCCGGTGTTCCACCACCCTCATGGTAAAGAACCCATTCCTAACATCCAATCTAAATCTGCTGTTCTCTAGTTTGAAGCCATTGCCCCTCGTCCTATCACTGCAGGCCTTTTGGAAAGGATCATTTTAACAATGGTTGTTTGAGGATTTTAAAGCAGCAATTCTGGGACATATTTTAAAGCTGAGAGAAGGAAACAATGTCTGTACTTTTCTGTCAGATTTCTAAGCTCTCTGCCTTTCCAGCTTTAGGCTGCTTGTGATTTTGTCTCATTTTTGTAGTCACAGATGCTTCATTTGTGGACTCCTGTAGTACCGATCAGTGTTTCTGAACTCCAAATTTGTTGCCCAGCCCTTAGCCATCCTTGAAAATGAGGCTGCATTTAATTCCTAGTGATGGTCCCTACAGTTAGTGTAAAGTTGAAACCAGCTGCCTGCTCGTTTGCATGTCAGCTTTGCTTGCTGTGATCCCTGGACCTTCTGGGCACTAAGTGAGGGAACAAGATACCCTTTGGTCTGTCAGAGGTTTAAAGCAGAAGCCCTATGTTGGTGACCTTTATCAGCCTTCAACATGAATTAACAGGCTGCTCTTTCACCAAAGGCTGAGTCAAGTCTCCTGCAATCCTGACCTAGGTCTGACACTGTACATGCTGGTGGCCTCAGCCAGTGCCGTGGGGCTTTGCAGCTAGCACCAGGCAAGAAGCTGTGAGTACTTTACACTGATGAGCACCTTGCTCACATAGCTGTGCTGGGCTTGCATCCATGAGCAACTGCTCCTTGAAGAGAGTAAGAGCATCTTTCAGAGGTGCATTTGCCTGGATATTTAACCTACTCTGGCATAGCTGTGTTTGGCACCAGGGCATTTTCTGCTTCTGGACCTGCAGGGAGGAAATTGCCTTACTGAGATACATTGTATGATTAATGAGAAGAGTCCAAGCAGTCACTGAACTTTGAGTAGGAGACAAGGTGCATTTAATGATTCTACCATGCACTTAAATACCTTTATGAATCTATATTTTGATTACTAAAGAGTGGCATTTCCTTGAACTCCTGGAAAGTCCCTGGAGCTTAGCCCAATTTAGCTGGACTTCCAAGCCAAGCTAAAGCCACACGCTTTGATGCCTATGAAAGTTTTACAAGTCTTTTACCCACTGAGGCATGGAATAACACTAAGGATGATAAATGAAATGTATGTTTAAAAACAGTTGAAAAAAAGGCACTGTCAAAAAGCATGCTCAAAGGCTTTAGCAGTTGTATGAAAGGGAAAAAAGTTGTGGAAAAGAATGGTTCTGGTGGAGAACATCACCACACTGTTGTGGGAAATGGTTTGAAATGGTGCATAACAACATTTTCTAATCCTTCAGGAGCAGAGAAAAGGCTTTCAGCTCACTGCTTTTAGCACTTACAGTGGCTTTGCACTTAAATCCCAATAATTTAATATTTAGCTGAGCATAAATGTCTCTGGAAGCAAACGGGTGAGAATGGCAGCCTGCAATCTGGAAGGCTTTGTGGTTTAGGCCTGATTTTTTTGGGGGGGGGGATTTTTCCACTGTAAATGAAATGCTCTCGATACATTTATAACCCATAGGTTCTCTGAGTTTCTTAAATAAAAAAGAACGTGTGAGTGTTCTGTAGAATGATGTCTTGTGCAAGCACAGCTTCTCTCTGGATGGTTTTGCCATGTGTCATTCAGGTCTTACATGGTTAGCTGGAACACTGCCATTGGTTTAGATGACAAAGAATTGTTTCCATCCAAATTATTCCTGCTCATGCTACTTCTCTCAATTTTCCTTAAACAGGTCAGCTTATTGATATACTTACTGTGTAGTCAGTAAAGAGGGACCAGTCCTGTGAACATCAGAGAATAAATCTATCAGGCAGAGAAGCAGGAGTTTGTGTCAAAGAGAAGTCAATACAAGTCTGTTGTCCTGAAGTCCATAATCCATTTAAGCTTCTGTCTCAACACACATTAGTATGTACAACTTCCTTTAAGAGTCATCAGCATTTTCCCTGGTTCAGAGGTGTGTATGTACTTTCCACTCCCTGAGCATGGGGCCCTGTGGTAGATGCAGGTCCAAGGCTCACTGGCTTCCAATGGAAATCTGTTACTTGACTCTCAGATATTCTTTACAAAGCTAGAGAAAAAACATCACTGAATAGTGACATTTCCAGTATGAAAAAGTTACTTAGCAGGTTTCTATTAGTTGTTCCATGAAACCTAGAAATGGATCCTTTTTTCTTAATCCCAAAGTAATAAAGAAATTCTGTCTCCATTCCAAAGCCTTGTGCACAGACTATTCCCTTATGGAAATGTGGAAAGCAGTAGGTAAGCTTTCAAGAAAGGATGGATTTTTATACATTTCAAACCTGCCACACTCCTAATGTATCATCTAGGGAAACAGATTGTTTATTGCTCTTCTGTTTTCCTGCTTGCTACTTTTTCACTGATTTGCATCGGTACATGCTCATGGAATCACAGAATTGTCAGGGTTGGAAGGGACCTTAAAGATCATTTAGTTCCAATCTCCATGCCATGGGCAGGGACACTTTTCACTAGATCAGGTTGCCCAGAGCTACATCCAGCCTGGCCTTAAAAACTATCAAGGATGGGGATTCCACCATCTCCCTGGGCAACCAGTTCCAGTGTCTCACCACACTCATGGGGAAGAAATTCTTCCTTATGCCTAATCTAAATCTACCCTCCTCTAGCTTGGATCCGTTCCCTCTAGTTCTATCACTACTCAACACCCTAACAATTTCCTCTCCAGCTTTCTTGTAGCCCCCTTCAGATCTGGAAGGCCATAATTGGGTCTCCTTGGAGCCTTCTCTTCTCCAGATTGTACAACCCCAACTCCCTCAGTCTGTCCTCCTAGGAGAGGAGCTTCAGCCCTCTGATCATCCTCTGGGCACATTCCAGCACATCCATATCTTTCTTGTAACAGGGAATCTTTCTTGTTGACATGTTGTCTTAATGACACTCCACATCTCCTTCCTGTTTGCCACAAATGGAAACTCTCATGAAAAAAAAAAACCCTGCTCACTTCTCCTGTTCAGTGTTTCCAACTGAGAGAAAAACCATTCTCATTTGATAGCCATCAATGTCATTTTTTTCTCTGAGGTACTTTCTGCAAACTGGGACCGCGATTGTTTTGTAGCTATTGCTTTCAGACATGCCACACATTGCATCTTGTCAAAGCCAGGAAAGATGTTGTAGTCTAATTATGGTGTTTGCAAGGAGCAAGCTAATCAGGGAGTTCTAGCTGATTATTTCCAAAGATAGACTTTAAATAGCTGCATGTACATAATGTGGTGGCTCTTGGTGTGGTCAAGGGAGCTGACCCTGGTTGAGAGGAAGTGGCATGTTGGTGTCGTAGCTCTTGCAGTTGGTTTGTTTCCTGGACTGACCAGAAGAAGTGGGTGAAGGTTATTTGATGTTTTGTTCCACTTAACCAGGCATGTTTTGATGTGTGGGTTGGGGTTTTTTTTGTTTTGGTTTGGGTTTTTTTTGAGATGATTAAACTGCAGCTCTTGTAGGCAATTCTCTACACAGACACAGTTCTTATAGTTGGTGCAGTATAGACACAAATACTGGTCAGGGTTTGTTTTCAATCCTAAAGATGGATTGCCTTCTGGAGGTTGGTTTTTCACATTTCTCTTTAGAAACCTGCTCCTAAAATGTCAGATTGCTCTGTGCTGGAGAGCCACTCCCTGCCAGCACAGTGTTGCATTTCACACATGGAACCATGAAATAGACAGCGCTGCTCAATGAGTAAGGTATTACTTGTTGTGTGAGAGAGCAGCAGAGTAAGAATAGTCATTGGCTGTGTGTTTCATAAGGCTCTGTGGAAATCCCTTGTTGCATTCTCTGCTATCATAGAACCTCCTTTTCCCTAGATGTTGTGAGGAGTAAGTGGAAGGTTTTGCTTGGGTGATGCTTTACCTAGCATAAAGGAATAAACAAAATCCATAGAGAGTGTTGTCAGAGTCCATCTAGTCAAAAAAAAACTACTTTACAACATGGAGAAGGAGCAAGAGAGCTTTCTGAAATTCTGGACTGAGAGCTCTTTTCTGACTGTAAATAACCTATTAGAAGCTTGTCACAAAGGAATATACTACATAGTGGGTGGTGGTCAAAACCCAGCCATTAAATCAGTAAATTAAATCAATAATCTCCAGAAAAGACAACTTATTTTTGAGGGGTTATAACTGAGAGCAAGCACTTGACTATGTATATTTATCTTTCAGCGTGTTCTTTAATGAAATCACCCCTTTGTGGCATTGAATCATGGTGTCTCCATACACAGTGGAAGTTTGTTGAGCTAGAGTTGAGGTCTTCTCTGGAAATGTTGCCACAAGAGTGAGTTAACTTACCAAGAAAACCCTCTGACCATCTACAATGCTTTGAGCTCTGTGTGTACAGTGCAGCTCTTAAATGAAGAATGGCACAATTATGCACAAGTCCAACCTTTTTCTCAGTGTCTTTTGTTATGGAGAATAGAGGCTCAGGGGAGACCTTATTGCTCTCTACAACTAACTGAAGGGAGGTTGGAGCCAAGTGGGGGCTGATCTCTTCTCCCAGGCAACCAGCACCAGAACAAGAGGACACAGTCTCAAGGTGCACCAGGGGAGGTTTAGGCTGGATGTTAGGAAGAAGTTCTTCATAGAAAGAGAGATTGATTTGCCATTGGAATGTGCTGCCCAGGGAGGCAGTGGAGTCACCATCACTGGCGGTGTTTAAAAAGAGACTGGATGAGGCCCTTGGTACCATGGTTTAGTTGATTAGATGGTGTTGGGTGATAGATTGGACATTAGTCATTGGAATGGGCTGCCCAGGATGGTGGTGGAGTTGCCATCCCTGGAGGTGTTCAAGAGGAGATTGGATGTGGCACTTGGTGCCATGGTCTAGTCATGAGGTCTGTGGTGACAGGTTGGACTCGGTGATCCTTGAGGTCTATTCCAACCTTAGCGATACTGTGATACTGTGAATGTCTTTTCCAACCTGGTTAATTCTGTATTCTGTACTTCCAGTCCATTCCATGTCTAAGGATGGGTAGGCACTGTGTGAAAAGTTCTGCTGCTCACCTTTGTCTTGTGAAATTTTATGATTATTTTCTCACAAGGTTGCACTAATTGAGTTATCTCAGGGTTCTCTGTGTGTCAGGGCCAAGTCCTGGGGGGTGGCTATATGATAGCATACACTTGATGTCAGAAATGGACTTTGAAAAAGCAGAACAAGACAATAATCATGTTCTTATCCAAGAAAAAGTGAATCCAGTCTCCTCAGGAGCAAGAGAAAACTGGACTATCAGCTTAGAAATGAAAAAAAAAAATAGTGTCAGGAGAGTTCTACCACTTCTTCTGAGGACAATATTGGAATAGTTATTGAAATACAATAGCTTTAATCTAAATAGTGATTCTTAACTCATTTCTATTTTGTGATTTTTAGTTGTGCTGCTTAACTTTCATGCTTGAATATTAATTTCTGAGTCTATACTGAGATATACCAAAATGAAACATTTTCCATGTGGAGGTATAGATTCTCTGATAGCCTTGCACCAAAAGTAAAAAGCAAGATATGAGTAGCATCGAATTTATCTTCTACTTTTAACTTCTAGCTCAGAGAAGGCTAACTTCACAAGCTCCCTGCTTTATAAATAGAAGATGAGGACTGTAGAAAGCTTCATTCTAAAGTGGTGTCCTTGAATCCAGATGAAATGGTTTGCTTGACCCTGAGGTGATGGAGGTATCAAGTGTACAGAAGTGGTTCTTTCTTTTCCACTTTTGGGAAATGCCTCTTAGCTAACTCAGCTCCGAACTGTTCGGATCCTGCTTGAATCATGCATGGTGCATGTGCACGGCACAGAGCAGAAGTCTCTGACACCTTAGAACGACAGCACCGTCACTGATGGTGCAGGAAGCAACTGTTGTATTTGATAGCAGACACTCCAGCTGTAGACAGCATTTAAGAAATCAGTGACTTTTACATCTCAACATTTTGGTGGCTTTACATGGGAAAGTGGACACTGAAGTGAAAATTGCTCGCACAGATCTTTTAATTTTTCCTTTCTTTCTGGTGATTTCACCACATCTACTCCACTGGCTCATCTTGGCTGTTCAAGGACAAGCTTCCTTTCCTGCTTAATAAATCTTCCTGTGGTTTTGAACAATGGGAGAGAAGTGGTAGCCAAGACAGCTTGGACCGTTAGAGTGATCACCTGTCGTATTTTATCACTGGTAATTTTTCTCTAGCCTAGCTGCCTGTTGTTGTTTGTTCCTTTGTTGTTCCCAGAGTACAAATGTAATCACTGAGCTGGAAGGCTTTCAGGGGTTGTGGCTGTACTGCTGCTTGCTTCAGGTTCAAATTTAGGCTAGGGAGGGCATCTTCCAGTTTTTGGCAGGCTCAGCCTCATGTTGTGAATACACGGGGATTAACAGTGAAGGGGTCATTATATAGAAAGCTTCTTACTTGTTTCTCTTCACAAAAGGCATCTGTAAGCAACAGCTTCATTGTGTTACATCTGGGATGCTGATTAAGGTCATATATATATATATTTAATTATTATTATTGTGATTTCTTACATATTAAGACAGAGAGAGCCAAACCTAATAGCTGTGAATTGACTGCTCGTTTTATTCTGCTCTGTTGCTTTGAGGTTGTGTTTAATGGCATCACTAAAATGAAAACCCACACATCATTGTCCTAAGACAAACCAATGTGAATCCAGGCTTTTCAGAAAGCAACTTGTGTCTCAGCTGTAACTGGCAGATTTTACATTGTTATTACCTCAGATGCCATTTGGTATTTAGTGACCCAGTTCTGCTGGAACTCAATATTTCATCTGTCAAACTACATCTCAGGTTGAAGTATAACACTTTAATGATCCGGTTTCTACTAAAACCTACCCTAATGACTTGAGGGACGGTTCAGTATGCTTGTAAAGTCCTCTGAATAACAGCATAAGGCAAAACAGTTTAGACAGTGGTGGTGTTCTGCATTATAGCCAGGAAATACAATGGATCTTTGCTCAGTAAACTTAGTCATCAAAGGCTATGGTCAGAGCACTGGAACAGGTTGCCTAGTGAGGTGGTAGAAGCCTCATCCCTGGAGGTTTTTAAGGCCAGGCTGGATGTGGTTCTGAGCAATGTGATCTAGTGTGAGGTGTCCCTGCCCATGTCAGGGGCTTGGAACTTAGATAATCCTTGAGGTCCCTTCCAACCCTTATGATTCCATCATAAATCAGCAATTATCAGTGGCAGCTTCTCGAGAACTACAGGGCTTGAATTGTGGACAAAACTTCAAGGCTAATACAAACAAACCTCCCAGACAGCCATGGAGACTTCTCCCATACTGTGACTGCTGCCAGGCAATGGTGTCTCCATCTCAATGTTTATAATGTGTTCAGTCTTTGGTTGTTCTTGCTGTTTACTCTGTGGTGCTTAGAAAAAGAAATCCAAGCCCAGAAACCAACTGACAATTTTTATTATGGAAGAATGTTTTTGATGAATGCAGTAGTTAAAGGGATGAGGCATCTGGTGTGATTATGACCTCAGGGAGGAAGAACACGTGAGTCTGGAGCTGTGCCTCCACACATGCATTTCAGGACCATTATGGCTGTGTTTCAGGCAGAAAGGAAAGCAGCAACTTCCCAACTATCTGCATGCTGGTTTGGATCATTAGTATCTTCATTATAACTGTACTTGCAGCATGACTCTAATAGAAGGCATTTGCCTGCTAGCTCTTGGCATGAAAACTTTGCCAAGAATCTCTTTCATAAACAAGGTTTGTGTTTGGTACAGTTGGACTAGAAAGTTGCCCTTCATGATTTGCTGCTTGTTCTTTCTCTTCAGTCAGGGGAGCCCTGAGTCATGCTCCTGTTTGGCTATTCTGCTTCCAGCTCAAATGGAGTGGATTACTCCTTAGCACTGGATATTAACTGCATAAGTTCCACTCTAGGAACCAGGGGAATGTCTGCAGAGAGTGATGGTGTAATTGAAAAAAATACAGTGGGGTTGTACAGCACAGCAGCAGTGCAAAACACTGCAGTAATGAGTGCACTGAGAGTGTGCTATGGGATTCAGAGTTGTGGAGTGGGTTCCTGAGTTACGCACCAAAATCAGTGATCTGCCTTCAAAACAAATGAGCCTCTGACAGATTCCATTATCTTTAATTCTCCTTTCCCTCAGTTTGCCTGTCTGTCACATGAAGAGATGCTTTAGCTCACTGCTGGGATATGGCAGGGCTGGGTTCTTTTGTATTTTTTAACAGCAAAATAATAGTCTGAGGCTGGAGCACTGGCATGAAACTGGGATTTCAGTTCCGGCTGTGCCACAGAGACACGTGACCCTGGGCCGCTCATTTGATGTGCCATGCTTCTCAGTGTAAAATAGGGCAAGTCCTATCTTTCACATAGCTTTTCCCCCCCTCTAGCTCTGGTTTGTCACCTCTCCAGGCCAGACAACTATTTCTTACTGTGGGTACATTCAGTCCCTCATGCAGCGTGAGACCTGAATGTAATTCTGAGGCTAGCAGGATAAAGAGCAAACCATTAGGCAGAATTTAAAGGACTTGGGGCTCACTTTGCTGCCATTTCAGCTTGCACAAGTATTTTTCTTCCCTTCCAACTGAAGTATTAACCACAGCTCGCTCAGGCTTTTTCAGTGCCTTGGTCAAAAGCGTTTGAGTAGCATAAAAAACGAGCATGCTTCAGTGATGAGTTCTGCATTTAAACCCTCTGCACCTCCTTTCTCCCCCATTCCACGGACAGATCTCCATGGCTACTCTGCAACAAGCTCTCAACACTTTTCTAAAGCTCCTTGACTTTATTTTTTTTCCCCCTATAATTTTTTTTTTGGCTATTATTTCTTTCTTCCAGGATTTTCTTCACTTTGAAGCATTCCATTTAATCAAATTAGGCTTGCATGCTTGCTGAGGACCACGCTAAGTGTGTTTAATTAAAAAGACCAGCTTCTTTGCCAGGGAATGGCTTCCTGACTCACTTCCAACTCAATGTTCACATTTTCCAACACAATATTTTACTTACAGACACTGCATAAGTAATTTGCTTTGCTTTGACATTTTCCAGCTATCTAAAAGAAACCCACCTTTTGCTGGGTGCCTTTCTAGCAGGAGACTCCTTTTTTCCCTGCCTATATGTGGTTTATGGCGGTACTTTGTTTAGTCAGAAATACTTTTTTCCCCAAGTTGGGCAAAAGAGTCACTCACTGACCTGACTTTTAATGCTTCTCTGAGCCAGACATTATTAGAGATTATTATTAGGACCTTGACCAGCTGGACAGATGGGCAGAGTCCAACATGATGGCATTCAGTAAGTCCAAGTGCCAGGTGCTGCACTTTGGCCACAACAACCCCATGCGGTGCTACAGGCTGGGGTCAGAATGGCTGGAGAGCAGGCAAACAGAAAGGGACCTGGGGGTACTGATTGACAGCTGGCTGAACATGAGTAAGCAGTGTCCCTGGGTGGCCAAGAAGGCCAATGGCATCCTGGCCTGCATCAAGAATAGTGTGGCCAGCAGGAGCAGGGAAGTCATTGTGCCCCTGTACTCTGCACTGGTTAGACCACACTTTGAGTCCTGTGCCCAGTTCTGAGCTCTTCAATTTAAGAAGGACATTGAGACTTTTGAACATGTCCAGAGAAGGGTGGTGAGAGGCATCGAGCACAAGCCCTAGGAGGAGAGGCTGAGGGAGCTGAGGTTGTTTAGCCTGGAGAGGAGGAGGCTCAGGGGAGACCTTATTGCTATCTACAACTCCCTGAAGGGTGGTTGTAGCCAGAAGGGGCTTGGTCTCTTCTCCCAGGCAACCAGCACCAGAACATGGGGACACAGTCTCAAGCTGCACCAGGGGAGGTTTAAGCTGGAGGTGAGGAGAAAGTTCTTCCCAGAGAGAGTTGTTAGCTATTGGAATGTGCTGCCCAGGGAGGTGATGGATTCACCATCCCTGGAGGCATTCAAGAGGGGACTGGACGTGGCACTTGGTGCCATGGTTTAGTAGTCATGAGATATTGGGTGACAGGTTGGACTTGATGATCTTTGAGGTCTCTTCCAACCTTGGTGATTCTATGAATCTCTCCATAAACTGAGCATCTTCTAACTTTTATCTGAATGAAATGCTGTAAGTGTTATTAAGCATTTCATCGTTTCTCTCTCTTGCAGGAATGTTGGAGTGTCATCCAACCCAGAAGAACAATTTCACTTTTGTTATTAAATAAGCTAGTTCTGTTCTTTATCAAGCTCTATTTTAAATAAGTTTGGTTAAATTAAATGGCTCTTTGTAGTGAGTGGTTTAGTGCTCTGGCCTTTTATCTCTAGAGACCTGAAGGCCACGCTTTTGGTCCAGATATGGCTGCTTTGCACCTCTGAAGTATAAAGTGACATTCAGCTAGTCTCAGAGGACTGTTGGCAGAATTCTTTATAGCTTGAGAGCACTGCACAGAGGCTTTAAAGAAAGTTCCTTTCCAATCATTGCAGCATAAGGGTATAGTGCAAAATGTTCTTTGGAAAACTCTTGACTAGTGCTCAAAAGCAAAGTCTTGTACTGATTTCCAACTTCAGGTCATAGGCAATCAATATTTGTTTGGCTTTATCTGAGTCTAGTGGGTATTGGCCACATCACATGGACATGATGCTGTTTGCTCCAAGTGTCACATACCTGATTGCCAGCTCCTGGAGTGACCAGACCTGCAGTCCTGTGCAGTGCCTGTAAGTCCATCCTAGCAGAGCTGTCCACTGCTTTATGTTGCTTTGCCTAAATCCCCAGGACCTCAACTTACCTAGAGGGTACTACATTTATTTACTTGTGATGAGGCCAGTGCAGCATACTTTGGGGGTGTTGAGTGCTCTTGATTTGAGTAAAGATTTGCCAGAGCAGATGTCCATTTTGTTACATCTGCTGGAAGAGCACACAACATGTTGGAACATTTCTAGCACAGACATGCAGGGGTAGTGTTGTACACAGGTTTGCCCTGAGCTTGCAAAACTTGCCTCTGTGGGTTGAACCTTGCCGAAAACTTTGAGCTTTTGTGATTATTTTAAGTCTTGTGTAGTCTGGTGGAAAGGCTTTCAGGACTTTTATTTCTGTAAGTTCCAGTAAGGGAGTTAGTTTGATAATGTAGAAGTAGAAAAGCTTTAAAAGCTAGTTGCAGAATGAAGTGGAATTGGTTAGCTAGGAAAAAAAAAAGCCTTCAACAGTCTAGGAGGATCCAATGTAATTGGTAGTGATGTGTGAAGTGACATTGGATGATGTCATACTCAGGTGAGTGAATCTACATTTGGTTGTTGGACAGGCAAGTATCTGTCTGTCTCTGACAGCTCCTTCAAACCTGTACCTTTGGCCACTTCCATGGTGATCTGGATTTACTCTACTCTGTGAGAAACGTTGAAACTAAGGAGCCCAGGGACTGGATTTTATGTTGTTCAGTATTACTTATGAGAAAAGTTCTACCATTTTACCCTCCCTTCACAAACAGCTACAAAAGTTACTCATGCAAGTGTAGCAGAATCACCTGGGATGGCAATGCAGTAGGTGAGCATTTGTTGTGAGAGGTCTGGGTAAGGCAGCAATTGGATTTATAGCATGCTGATATAGCAGGAGTTAATAGGGACTGAATGAGCACCGAGATCTGCAAACCCAGACTTTTGCAGACATTCAGATCCTTTGGCTTCTTTCCTTACACTTGCTGTTGGTGCACTTTTCTGTGCTGGGCTCTGCTGAACTCAGCTGAACTAATCTGAGGTGGCAGGAGCAGCGTGTGCTCCTCTTCTCACTTATAGCTGGGGCTTTAGTGGTCAGTCTCTAATTTGATTCAGAAAAAAGAGGAAAAGAGGAGGATGAAGGGGAGAAAAAAAGAGAACTTGCAGTTACAGAACAGTCTCAATGAACATTCTAGCTGTCATTGTAATAACCTCTATTGCATTAAGTTTGAAATTTCATTATGCCCTAGTCTGGTACTGATTCACCTAGACACTGAGAGGGTATTAAGACCAGCTTGTCACAGAGTTGCAGTAATAAAACATTTCCTGTGTTTCTATGGAGAGCTTTATGGAATTAGGATAAAAAAAAACAACCCAGAAGTACAGCTGATGAGGGCTGCAGGATGCTTCATACTTCAAGTGCTTTTTGTGTGTTTCTCTATTTCACAGTGTGTGCAGCAGATTTCACAGCTAAAAGACTAATTTTGTTTCTTTTTGGGGCTTAATTTGTTTTGTCTGCTCCATGCAACTAGGTGATTTAAATGGTTCACAAGTGAGACATACCTTGGGGACAAAACTTCGTTTTATGCTCCATATTATTCAGACTCTAAAGCTCAAAGTAATTGAATCTCTACTCAGAAATGAAGATTGAGTATTTTTATTTTAAATTTAAGTGTCTATATAAACATGATGCCTCAGGGCTTTGCTGATTTATAATATATGTGATTTGAAGGGTGCCTTAGTGGCTTCAGCAGAACCCTTTTCATTATATTAGTCTTTGGGAAAAAAACATTCAGCCCATAATTCTTCTCTTTCCTACACTATAATATTGCTAATGCTCTTTTCTGTCGTGATCCTCTGTAATGCTATTAGCTAAGCAGCTGTTCTGTACCTCAGACACATGACAAAACACCTTATGATATTGGTTCCTCCATGTACTAATGATAATCTCTATGCTTTTGTACCTCTTTTTGTGTTTGCCTCCTTCCCCTTGCTGCCTCTCAGCCAGGTATCTTCAGCCTAATGACCACCATAATGGATGAGCTCCTGTTTCCAGAGCCTGCTAACATCAGAGCAATGTTCTTTTGACATCTGTATGGTGTTATTACAAACAGTAGGATGGCTGCCTTCATCCTAGAGCCTGTTCAGTTTGAGAAGAAGGGATTGAAGTCCTGTGCAGTGTCTCGCTGACTTCTGTGGGGCCCTGCCCAGGTCTGAAGGGTGACTGATCAAATTCCCAGCATGTGGTTTAGCTGCCTCCTGCCAGAGTACAAGTTCAGAGATATGAAACATGTTGAGTGATTTCACTCATCCTTTTTTTTCTCCTGACTAGAGTCCCATGGTAACAGGCGCAAAGACTATGTCACCCATGAGAGCAGCGGCGGAAGCAGCAGGTTGGTTTGATCTTTTCTAGGCAGCTGACAGGCTATGTTATGGCTTACTCTATTTCAGATGTTTCCAGACAACAATGACTTCAAAATACATTCCTTTAAATTAAAACCCATGACAAGTTAGAGCCACAGTTGGAGCGATCACAGAAAAGTCCTTGAGATGCCCTAGTGGAGTCCAAAGTGAACACTGCCTTGTAAAGATGTCCATTTCAGCTTTTATTTGACACCTAACACAAAGCTTGGAATTTGCAGAACTGGCAGTTTTAGTGTGACAGGTAGCTCTTCCTGGCCTGCCTCTGATAAGGTTTCATGAGCCTCTATTTTCCTGTGAGGATCTCTTGCCTCTTTTTGCACTTCATGGGTAGCCATTGGTCCATCTTGAGATTTGGAATGGCCACACGTTTGAGTGGTAATCTCATGCATGCGGCAGTTTACGTACTGTAACCTGCTGGTGAGATCATAACAGTGCTTGAAGAACTGCGTCATTTTCCTCAGGGAACAACAGAAAATTGGCTACAGGTTTGATCTGCCTTTTTGATGACACTATGAATGTCTTCTCCTGATGTGCAGTGAGATGGAGACTTAGACAGGGATAAGTGCTTCTAGTGGCACTGTCTGTTTGGAAGCTCATTCTTGTCAGCCAGGCACGAACAGTGGACAGGATTGTTTTTCCTTGGGACAAACTCCTCACCTTTGGCAGAAATGCAGCAGATATGAATTGGGATTTTTTTAATAGATTTTTTTTCCTCCTTCTAGACTCAGTGCCCATTGAGAAATGAGAAATGAGCTGGCCTCCTTTTATGTGCAGGAGGCAAAAGTATTCCTGCACAATGTAAGTTCCATGCTTGTCAAAAATTCCTTCTCTTTTTCCTTTTCCTATGGACTCTATAGAAGAGCATTTGTTCTGTGCAGAATTGACAAGAAAATTGGCTTTAAAATTGCTCAGATTACTTGAGAATGGTGTTTTCATTGCTGTACTTAGATTTTGTCCCTCAGAAAAAAAACCCAAGAGAGTGAGCCTTAGCTACAGGCAGGGTAGCAGTGCGCTCCCATTGTCATTTTTCAGCGTGGACTGAAAATGTTTATGCTTAAAGAAGTTATAATTTTGCATATTTGCTGGTGAACTTTTACCCAGACTTCTTTTCAGGCTCAGTGCAAGAGTCCACATAAGCATGCCTACGAAATAACCTATATTTTTGTTGTCTCTTGGCTGGAATGAGGTAGTTGCCTTCCGTAGTCCATTGTGCGTGTGTGATGTGAGTTGGATTTGAAGCAAAGGAATGTCCTGGGACCTATGAATTCTGATGTTGCAAGGGCTAATCCTATTTTAAGGAACCAAGTGCTAGTTTGTGCACAGATGCTAATACAGGCAAGCACAGGCCCTTTCAGTGTGCAGGAGAGTGCTTTTGTGGTGGAAAGGGAATGCTAGCATTTGAAGGATGAGGTCTGTAAATCACATTTTTGACTGAACTGTCTTTTATGTCCCACACAGCCCTCAGGCCACTGGCTATGAATTATCCCACGCTGTTGGGTTATTTTTATCCCTGGGCTTTCCTCATCTTCCCATTTGTATAATTACATGTGTTACCTAAACACACTGTATACCCCAGGAAGAGTGGTTATTTTATATTTTGACTACTATTTCATTTCCTAGTATGCCTCTTGGTTCCTCAGGAGCCACAGAGTAACAGCTGGGGCACAGTATGTACTTCCAACAGACGAGCTGGGTTATATGTGGCTTTAGTTCCTAAGAAAACAAACATTGGTTGGTGGTTTTGCCCGCCCCACACCATTTCCAGGAGCAGCCTCTTTTCCACTGAGAAAAAGTTTCATATGTCAAAGTAGGAATATTCCTCTCATGCCTAGCTAAACAAAACAAACCAACATATATTATTTCTTGCTGTGAATATTTCTGGGAGGCATTTGAGCAGTGATCCAGGAGAAGCATTCCCAATACTGCCAACTTTATAGGTTGAAATAAAAAAAAGAAAGAAAGGAAACACTGTCAATTAACAAAAAAGTATTTTGGCTACAATGTCTGAGGTGAATAAAGAACTTTTAAAAACCACCTTTACATTAGTTATGTAGCAAAGTTTTTCGCTTCACTTTGAATTCCAGTAACAGATTTGAGTTCCAGGAAGATGTGTTCCCCCCTCTCACTCTGCCTCTGCTTTTCCAGCAGCACAGCTACAACATAAAAGCAAAAGCAGTGATCAAAAGCAGCGTAACAATGCCAAACTTTTCCATTTTGATGTAGCGATCTGTAGGGTGAACTTGCATGGAAGATAGAATCATGGAATTGTTAGGGTTGGAAGGGACCTCAAAGATCTTCTAGTTCCAACCCCACTACCATGGGCAGGGACACCTCACGCTAGATCAGGTTGCTCAGAGCCACGTCCATCCTGGCCTTAAAAATTTCCAGGGATGAGGCTTCTACCACCTCCCTGGGCAACCTGTTCCAGTGTCTCACCACCCTCATGGTGAAGAATTTCTTCCTAACATCCAATCTGAATCTCCCCATTTCTATTTTTGTTCTATTCCCCCTGGTCCTATCACTACTCGACACCTTACAAAGTTCCCTCCCCCTCCTTCTTGTAGGCCCCCTTCAGATACTGGGAGGTCACAAATGATGCTTGGTGTTTTCTAGCAAACTCTGGATATGGGTAAGCCCTTAAAGCCCTCAACTCTTCCTTGCCCCCAGATTTTCATTTCTCCTCTGTGGAAGACGGATTGTGTGGTAAAAAGCAATGAGTGATAGCCACAGAATGACAAACTGGATTGATTGATGTGACTTGCCCATAGTCAATAGAGAAGTCTGTGGTCGAGTGGGGAATTGCTTTGGCTCTCGTGAGCTCCAATCTTTGGTGGCCTTTTCTAGGAATATTCCTTTTAAAGTTTTGCTGCTGCTTCTTTTCTTGTTACTCTTTCTTGGCCTCTTTTCCTTGGCGATTTAGCAGCGTCGCAGCTGCATTCCGATAGACATCTGAAAAATGAATGAAAAACAAATTAATACAACAGAAAATGCAGTCAGCCATTTCAGTGACAATAAGAAAAGGTGGGGGGGGGGGATGAAAAAAACCCCTCAAACCTCTCATAAGCTATTACTAAACTTTTATTTCTAACATCAGATTATTATTTTTTGCAATAGCTTCTTTAAGGAAGGGAGAAATAGGATCAGAGCTGCGGTGCAAAATGACAAGTGTTCAGTTTGTTATTGGTTCCAGCTAATAAATGTGAATATTGCTGTGAGCCTCTTTCAAACTAGTGGGCATAACAACTGAAATTCCATTCAAGCTAAATGAGGGAGCAGTTAAAAACATCTTTATTTAGTGAGGGCTGAAACAATAGGGGCTGCTGCCAAAGGCATGAAATGGTAAAGCACGGCAAATAAGTTCATCTGGTTGAATTGAGGCATTTCCTTGAATTAATAGAGCAAACTGAGGGATTGAGGTGCTGGAGATGCATTTCCTGCAATTAATAGAACAAACTGAGGGATTGAGGTGCTGGAGATGAGGGGCGTGTTGTGAGAGAAGGAAGCAGGACCAGAAAAGCTAAGATTTAGCTCTGAGGAGAGAGACTTGGGGGTGCTGGTGGACAAAAAGCTCAACATGAGCTCTCAATGTGCACTTGCAGCCCGCAAAGCCAATCAGATCCTGGGCTGCATCAGGAGAAGTGTGGCCAGCAGGTCGAGGGAGGTGATCCTCCCCCTCTACTCAGCCCTGGTGAGACCCCACCTGGAGTACTGTGTCCAGTTCTGGCGCCCCTATTACAAGAGGGATGGAGCACCTCTCCTGTGAGGACAGACTGAAGGAGTTGGGGCTGTTCAGTCTGCAGAAGAGAAGGCTCTGAGGTGACCTAATTGTGGCCTTCCAGTATCTGAAGGGGGCCTACAGGAAGGCTGGGGAGGGACTTCTCAGGATCTCAGGTAGTGATAGGACTAGGGGGAATGGAATGAAGCTGGAGGTGGGGAGATTCAGGCTGGATGTGAGGAGGAGGTTCTTCACCATGAGAGTGGTGAGACCCTGGAATGGGTTGTCCAGGGAGGTGGTTGGGGCCCCATCCTTGAAGGTGCTTAAGCCCAGGCTGGATGAGGCTCTGGCCAGCCTGATCTAGTGTGGGGTGTCCCTGCCCATGGCAGAGGGGTTGGAACTAGATGATCCTTGTGGTCCCTTCCAACCCTACTGATACTATGATACTATGACAGCACAGGTTTGACTCAGTGCTCAGGCGAAAAGGGAGGTAGCGAGGTCTATCTTTGGGGCTGGATTCTCAGCTGAGATAAGTGAGCACAACCCTGTGCTCTTGACCCTTTGTAAGGACAAGATGAGCAGGAACAAGCAGGGAAGGTGAATAAGTTTTCTCCTCCCTCATTTAGGTCAAATTAGATGTCATTTGACACAGGATGATTTCCAATTTTGACGCACTTTACTGACAAAAAATGATGCTAGGATGAAAATAGAACTGCTGGAAAGAGCTAAGATTCCACCCTCGTCTGACCAAGCTGCAGAAAATAGGGTAATTATAGGTGTGTGGAAGCTGAGGAACCTTCTGAACTTTGCCATTTTCCCTGTAAACAATAAGCCCACTGAGACTCATCCAAGCTCTGTTTGGAAATAAACAGTGGGAGTCCATTGCTGTGGTAAGGTTAGGGGTGAAAAAAAGCATTTCTCTGGCTTGTTTTCAGCTTTTAGGAAGGGAGGTTTTGAACAGGATGTACGGTCCCCAGCTCATCTCCCTACACTGTGGATGTGATGAGGCCCACTGCTGTGGTTAGGATGTTTAGCTGATCAGAAGGCATGTACTATTAGGAATGACCACCTTGGTGTGTGCTTAGGAACTTTGTTGTGGCTTTGAGTATATGGGGAGGGGAAATATATTGAAATATTTCTGCTGAGTACAGAGTACAGCTGAGCACATTCTCTAACATACTTTGCTGGAGCTGACTGGGACAAAACTTCACTGACTGCCTCTGCAGTGGGGGCTGGAAAAGCCTGGAAATTGAGCCTGGGCTGCTTAGCCTCTCAGCAGCCAGAGATGGGGCTCTGTGGGGAATATCTGTTGTAAATAGTTTCCAGTGTTTTCCATTTACCTCCTTCCCTCCAGGCTGCAATCACTATTTATTTTAAATTTCTACCAAATACCAAGGAAAACAGCTTTGTTTCAGCTGTGACTTCATACCCTCCAATTCTGGTCACATACTAAT
This sequence comes from Melanerpes formicivorus, assembly GCF_026170545.1. Lineage (NCBI taxonomy): Eukaryota > Metazoa > Chordata > Aves > Piciformes > Picidae > Melanerpes > Melanerpes formicivorus. Next base: position 6,999,935 of record NW_027142366.1, on the reverse strand, counting down.
GAAAGCACAGACACTCTTATATCCACTCACAAGAGCAAAACTCTTACAAAAGTGGTGCTATCTGCAGGTTTGGTCTTCCCAGCACAAATATATTTCTGCAATAAAAATGACTTGCTGTTGCAAGTCCTTGCTTCCTGTCCTTTAAACAGTGTTCTTCTCTATAGTAGGCCTTCCCAGCAAAGAAAGTTTTCTTGCTGGGACATGTTCCTGCCCATCTAAGGAAGCCAAGTTCTCTCCTTTTGTGACTGAATAATGCCAGCTGCAGGATTTGCTCATCTACTGACTCTTTCAGCCACATCGATGCCAGCAGAGAAGGCTGTAAGAGAGCAATTGAAGGGACCAGACACTGCAGGAAGAAAGAGTTGCAGATCTGTAGGGAAGTACTGTTGTGGTAAGAAATCTACCTCCAAAGATGTGTGCTAGCTTCCATCTTGTAAAGCTTTGCCTACAGTTAAAATCTTTTAAGGTCTCTCGTTCTGAAAAGGCACAGAAAGACTCTTGCTACTGGCTCATCTGTATTGGCTTTTCTGGTAGAGATATTGGTTTATGGCACTTTTAGCTGTTTCAGTCTCCCCATGTGTCTAGGACTGCTAAATCATGGAATTGTTAGGGTTGGAAGGGACCTCAAGGATCATCTAGTTCCAATCCCCCTGCCATGGGCAGGGACACCTCACACTAGATCAGGTTGCTCAGAGCCACATCCAGCCTGGCCTTCAAAACCTCCAGGGATGAGGCTTCCACCATCTCCCTGGACAATCTGTTCCAGTGTCTCACCACCCTCATGGAGAAGAACTTCTTTCTGACATCCAATCTGAATCTCCCCATTGCTATTTTTGTTCCATTCTCCCCAGTCCTATCACTCCCTGACACCCTAAAAAGTTCTTCCCCAGCTGTCTTGTAGCCCCCTTCAGATACTGGAAGGCCACAATTAGGTCTCCTCAGAGCCTTCTCCTCTCCAGACTGAACAGCCCCAATTCCCTCAGTCTGTCCTCATAGCAGAGGAGCTCCAGCCCTCTGCTTATCCTCGTGGCCATTCTCTGGACATGCTCCAGCACCTTCAGATCCTTCCTGTAATAGGGGCTCCAGAACTGGACTCAGTGCTCCAGGTGGGGTCTCACTAGGGCAGAGTAGAAGGAGAGAATCATCTCTGTCAACCTGCTGGCTATGCTTCACTTGATGCAGCCCAGGATGTGATTGTGAAATGTATGTTGCATCATGAAACCAGAAGGAGCGGTGCTGAAGAGTAGGGAGAAACTGGAAGAAGATGAAATCTTTGGAAAGGTAACATCCCAAAAGCCCAGGACTGTGGCTTGCCAAGAGTTATTGTAGCATCTTTGCAAGTGTGCTTGGCACCTTGTGTTCTATTTACAGCCTAATGAGAGAGAATAGTATTCACAATTTTTGGGGTGGATTTTTTTGAGGCTATGAGTTCTGTTTCAATTTAATCTCTTTCTCCTTCTGGACTCTATGTCTACATGTATTAAAATAAGTGCATTTGAAAAACCCAACCCTTGTATCTAAAATACCCCTTCTGTAATGTCAGGCCCACAGCTAACCACATCTCCTCGCCTCTAAGAAGAGGTTGGTTTTCCTCCTCTTTTTCTTTCTTTCCCCTCCAAAGAGCAACTGTTCTGCTTTTATGAGGCAAAGTGCCTGGCAAGGCTTTACATACAATAAATATGGCATGCTGATTATAAATGAACGGTGCCACCACAGTCAATTGCACTCAGAGATGGTAAATGAAACAATGGGAAGCTACCTAGTCGGTGATTTGCTGACAGATTTTAGTTAGTCACTTGCTAGTTCACTCTGCTTTTAGTGACTATAAATTCCAGACCCACAGAAACTGCTTGCTGCCATTACCCTGCGTTCTGTGGTTATTTGGCACTTTTTATGGTGTCAATGTTGTTTCCTATTCAACTGCATAATAGCTAATTTAACTTAGATAAATTAGCTGAGAGGAAAGCATAGTGTGACTGCAGCCCTAATTGCTTTCTTTTTATTAACAAAAAAAAAAAGGCCAAAAAAGGAAAGAGTTCCAAACCCATGAAGCCTGTCTGCAGGATATGCAATTAGCTCCAGACTGCAGAGACACCCTTGAAGAAGGTGCTGTGCAAGTTACCCATTGCTTTTGTCACTTCTCGCTCAGCATGTACCATATGGGAACCTTCAGCGGGGATTTGTGTGGAGGTAAACATCTTTTCTTTTTGCAGCAGTTCACCCGTGGAGCAAGGTTTGACAGGCAGCAATCCTTAGATTTGCCTCTAGAGTTCTACTTTAATCTGAAAACCCTTCTATGTATTTAGCCTTCTACCCGCCTTGGTTTGCTTTGCTGAATGTTTGTGGAGCAGGGATAGAAAGTGAGCTCCACACTGAGTTGCCTTTACCTGTTGGGAGTCTGTTACAAGCAGCTACCATGTCTGAAGACCTACCTGGTGAGCTTTTGGTGACTCAGTCTGCTTACAGCATGGTTTGTGGTGTAACTCAGACACAGCCAAGGCAAGAGTTGTTGCAAACACTCCAGGTTTCTTGAAAGCTTCAGCACTCCTCAGAGAAATAATAAATTCTGGAAGATAGGTAGCTTTGGTGAAGCATTGTTCTGTCTTTCAAGGTTTACTTATAGTAGTAAGGGAATGCACAGAATGGTTTCCTTGCCTTAGCTTGACAAGTTATTCCTTGTGAGATGTCATGACCTAATGTATCACAGTATCACAGTATAACTAAGGTTGGAAGAGACCTCAAAGATCATCAAGTCCTACCTGTCACCACAGACCTCATGACTAGACCATGGCACCAAGTGCCACGTCCAGTCCCCTCTTGAATGCCTCCAGGGATGGGGACTCCACCACCTCCCTGGGCAGCACATTCCAATGACGAACAACTCAGTCGGTGAAGAACTTTCTCCTCACCTCAAGTCTAAACCTCCCCTGGCGCAGCTTGAGACTGTGTCCTCTTGTTCTGTCACAGGTTGCCTGGGAGAAGAGACCAACCCCCTCCTGGCTACAACCACCTTTTAGGTAGTTGTAGAGGCAATGAGGTCACCCCTGAGCCTCCTCTTCTCCAGGCTAAACAATCCCAGGTCCCTCAGCCTCTCCTCATAGGGCTGGTCCTTGAGGCCTCTCCCCAGCCTTGTTGCCCTTCTCTGGACACGTTCAAATGTTTTGATGTCCTTCTTAAACTGAGGGGCCCAGAACTGGACATAGGACTCAAGGTGTGGCCTAACCAAAGCAGAGTAGAGGGGCACAATGACTTCCCTGCTCCTGCTGGCCACATTATTCTTAATGCAGGCCAGAAGACCTGTGCCTGAACTCCTTGCTGGTTGCAAGTGAGAAATGAGACTCATTAGCTGACATCAACATGGTACCAGTTTGGGGTAGGTGAGATATAGTAGGAGTGACCTTCTGTTCTGGAATCTAATTCAGTTTACCTAACCCAGAGAAACTTGGTGATTTTTACTTGTTTTATTTTTTTATAGGTAGCATAGGTATAGCAGAGATATGACCAAACTCTTCTGCTGAGTAAAGATATAAGAATCCTTTCATTGAGATGAGGAGCGTGTTTTACAGAGCATAAGATGTTTACTTCTGTTTGCAGTTTAGAGATCTATTGATATCTACACCTTCCTACAGCATGTGCAGTTTGAGAGGTGCTTACCTGTTCTTCAGCTGCAGATTCAGTTGTTATGGTTTTGTTAACTACTAACCTAACTGGAGTGTGCAGTATTCCAGTGGTCATAAGACGTGGTGCTCAAGGGAGACCCTCCTGATATTGTTGACTGTAACCCTCAGGCAACAGCTTCCACCTCACAAGGGAAAACATTTGCTTGCACAGCATGTGACAGATGTTGGGATGACAAGGAACTACTGGGTCAGATAGGGTAGTAAAATTTTGCCAAACCGGTGTCTCCCCCAAAGAAATGGCACGAAATGTTTTACCCTGAGTAACAATAAGGTGGCAAACATTCAGGATATTCATACACTAGACAACCACCCATTTATCTTTGGGTTTTGACCAGATGAGTTTGGAGTGCACAAACTCTTCTAAGAAATGCTCAGCTCCTTTTTCATGTGTGATCCAAGATCTGTGTCTGAAGCGCTCCCCTCACATCCCATTAAATCCCCACCTGTGTGCCAACATTCTTCTCGATCTTCTGACCTGTTCAAGCAAATTAAAGAGGCACTCACACATCTCTTAGCCACATTTTTTTTCTATTGATAAGAGTTTTGAGTGCTCATCTAACACTTTTCAGCTTCAAAGCTCTTCAGAAGTGAGGGGCCTGATCCAAAGTCTGCTGAAATAAATGAATAGTCTCTGTTAAGCTACAGAGGGACTTAAATGCTAAATTGTGCTCCTATTCCTGTCATTTCCCCCCATCTGTTATCTGAAGACCTGCTGTCTTTTGCACCTACTTAAGTTTTAGACTCTGGGCAGTAACTCTCCTGTAGTGCTCCTGTTTGGCTGTGGCATAATGAGACCATTTCTGACAGTAGCTTTATGAGAGATGCTCCAAATTCGGGTATAAATATAGTCTGATAAGCCCTCTGTAACTAAAAGATGTCTTTATATGGGAGCCTCTAGCCTGTCATTCACAGTTATTTCTTCAGATGAGATGGCACTGAGGTGTCTGTTTTGCTAACAGAACAAGCCTGCCTTTGAGTTTCCAGGTTCCACACCTAAGCCCCTCTCACTGTTAGAAAACTCCTTTTTGCCTGTCAACAAATTAAATGGATAATTGCACTCATTTAGGGACTATAGGAGGCTTTATCCTTGTAAAACTCTTTCTAGGGTCCTTTTGCTTCTCACAGCTTGGTCAGTGGCTAGCTTTGTGTTTCACTCTGGCTTTAACAGTGCCTCTGCTGTGGCATTCTGTATAACTCCTGATTTTCCATCTTTTGCAACATTCTGGCAGACCATGCTTTCTTCATGCTGGTAAAATATTTAGGCATTAGTTCTTTCCCCCTGCTTGTGTTTTGCTTTCCATGTCTGTTGCACACATGTTGTTTCTGTGTTTTATCAGCTTTCCTATCTGTTTGTCTGGGATTTATTATTTATTCATTCACGCTCAATGTTTGCTTGTTTTCTTTCTCCCTACAGGTTACTTTGCTTCTGTGGCAGGCACTAAACATTGTCAGCTGAAGGCAGGTGGTCAGTAGGGATTATGGATACCAAACCCAGTCCTCCTTCAGTCTGTTCAGAATGTGCTGGTTTGATTGTTGCCTTTTCTGCAACCCAGCAGGGGCCATTTAGGACCTCTGTGACAGTCTGTGTGTATGGCTTACAGGTCTGAGAGCTACTTGGGCAACAGGGTTGTGGTTTTCCTTGTCACAGCCAGTGTTTTTGAGCACTGTGGAACCCACATGCAGCTAAGTAAACAAGCAGTGCTTTTAGATGTCTGTGTAACCTTCTGTTCCTACCAGCTGTAGGCTCTTCTTGACCTGCAGTTATTTGTCCCTTCGCTAGGTTGGAGCTTGCATTATATTTGCTCTCAGTTCTACTTCTTTCTGCCTTGGCTTCCTGCACACTTCTCAATTCATTTTTTTAATTTCTCCTTGAACACCATGACCACACAGATCTGGTACAATGGGTGTTTGTAAACCACCCTCATCATACCAGTGCAAGTAGATAATGCTGCAGCTGAATCACCTCTAATTCTGTTTGTAATGTAAGAAAACATAGAATCTGCCAAGGCAGCCAGATTGCCTCTTGCTTGTTTGTTTTCCTCACAAGTATCTTGGCACTGTCTCCCATTTCTCTTTCTTTGAACTGATGTTAAGTCCAGATTTATTACAAACAAGATACAGGTTTTGTTTAACAGCTGAAGTGATTAATCATTAGAGCGTGCTGCTGTAGAAGGTGGTGAGAATCCACCTCCTAGGAAGTAAATATGAATCAGGAGGTTTAACAGTGGCTTCTTTGAGTGAAATCCAGTGTTTGTTTTACAGAATGTCAGTCTAAGTGGTGTGATTGTCCCTCAGTTTAAGAAAGATGTTGAGTTGCTCAAACGTGTCCAGGGAAGGGCAACAAAGCTGGTGAGGAGTTTGGAGCACAGCCGTATGAGGAGAGACTGAGGGAGCTGGGGGTGCTTAGCCTGGAGAATAGATGCTCAGGGGAGACCTTATTGCTGTCTACAACTACCTGAAGGGAGGTTGTAGCCAGGTGGAAGTTGGTCTCTTCTCCCAGGCAACCAACACCAGAACAAGAGGACACAGTCTCAAGCTGCACCATGGAAGGTTTAGGCTGGATGTTAGGAAGAAATTCTTCCCAGAAAGAGTGATTGGCCATTGGAATGTGCTGCTCAGGGAGGTGGTGGAGTCACCACCAGTGGAAGTGTTTCAAAAGAGACTGGATGAAGCACTTAGTGCCATGGTTTAGTTTATTAGATGGTGTTGGGTGATAGGTTGGACTTGACGATCTCAGAGGTCTTTCCCAACCTGGTTAATTCTGTATTCTCAGGCACTGCTATGCTAGGTGCATGGTGAAACATCCTCCTGTTAGGCAGTGCCCAGTGGAATTGCTGAAGTGAGATCTAGGGCGTTCAGAAGGGTGCATCAATGGGCTGTGTGAGTGGGTTTCCTTAGCACACAGTTTAATGATCACCATCTTCCACATGGTATGTAGCAAACTATTTTAGGGGAAAAAAAACCCCAAAACACTTCAAAGAAATTACCAAGTTGTGAAAATCATATCTTTGAATGCAACAGAGTAGATTTCTGTGCTTTTCTTCGAACATCATCTCAAATCCTTTCCCAAGGTGCTAGTACTAGAATTATTTGTGTGTGCTGTGCATGCTTAGTTTCTGTTTAAACAGGCACAGAACTCTGTTCCAAAGCTGCATTTCATGACTGAAACCAGCACCACTCCATAAAGATGTGAAAACACATCAAAAGAAGTAATGAAAGACCATGACTTGAGTGCATTTTTTTCTAAGGCTCTATCAAATGCTGACTCTAAGGTTAAAAGAGATCAGTATTTCACTTCAAAGATTTGTTTTCAGCAGTTCTTACTCATTTTTGTTGTGAATATTAGGTGGGCAGCTAAGGTGTTTGGAAATAATCTCATGCAGTATTTTGTTTGGAATTCTTGTTTCTTGCAGCTTAAGACTTGTGAACTAGATGCTTTACAACAGTTCTTTTGGGGGCCAAGGTTGACAGGAGGAGAATCTACACAGAGTGAAGCTGGCAGCTACTGGTGTAATTATTGGACAATAAGTGGTGATAGACTATGGAGATTATTTATCCTCTTCAGCTTCTCTCTCATTCATCATAATGATTAATCTCAAAAGCTATACATCTTTTTCTTCAACCACATCTCCCCTTGAAGCCCTAGCAAAGAGATAAGATTTTTCTAAAGGCAATTTTCTTCCAATAAACCACACAGACCATTTCCTTTTGGACTTCACTGCTGGCAGAGAGTTTTCACTCTGGTAATCTCCACAGCAAATTGAAGAGTTTATAAGAGAAAAATGAAAACAATTAGTTTTCTGATTAAATTCACCTTGGCATTGAGGAGCAGGTAAGTATTTTCAGTTTCCATGTGCATTCAGATGAAACAAACCTGGCAGAACAATGGAAAAATGCCTTAGTATAGAAAGTAATAAAAAGATAATTGGCTCTTCTATGTTTTTAATAACTGTCTTGGGCTGCTCTCTCCTCTGGGGGAACAAACACATCTGTCCAGTACATGTGTCACTAATCACAGGCCAATAGATTAAGACTAAGAATAGAATAGAATAAGAATAGAATAGAATAAGAATAGAATAGAATAAGAATAGAATATAATAGAATAGAATAGGAATAGAATAGAATAGGAATAGAATAGAATAGGAATAGAATAGAATAAGGATAGAATAGAATAGAATAGAATAAGGATAGAATAGAATAGAATAGACCAGACCAGACCAGACCAGGTTGGAACAGACCTTCAAGATCATTGTGTCCAACCTATCAACCAATCCAACCCACCTAATCAAGTAAACTATGTGTGCATATGTGTGTGTTTTAGATAGGATTTATTTGCTTTTACTTACTCTGGGCTGATAATCAGCATTGCACTTGCAAGCATCCCAAGGCTGATACTGTTTGCAACATGAGGGTTGTAAGGCCTTGCTGCTATGGCACAGAGGTTTCTGCATGGCTCAACTAAGAATCACCTGTGTCTTTCTGGAAGGTAAATAGGATTAGAGTGAATACTGGATGTGGTAGTTTTAGGCTATGCCTTGAAAATTTTGTTACAGATTTCAAGCAGAAAAATGGAAAAATGTAAATAAATCACTCTTGAGTGTGAAAAAGAAAACAGAGGTAATGCTAAACAATTTCACTGGAGAGAGATCTACTGTAAGTCTGGTTGTACCAAAACAATCTTCCCTCTTCTCATCTCTGCTCACTTTGTTGCTCTGAAGGGATACTAATCTGCTTCTGCTTGATTTTGGCTGCATGGTTTTGGTTAAGTCTAACAGCAACTTCTTTCTCTGCTCCTTTCTCCCTTTTTGGACAGGGGCTGGGGGATGGGGCAGAGGGATAGCTTCCTTGGTCTTCTTGACTGGGGGGTTCTCATGTTGTTTGTTACTTGTAAACATCTGTAAATATTGTAAACACTGTATATTTTGTACATATCCGTTGCATTCCATTCTAGATTGTAATTTTGCTTGTAAATACAGCTTTCATTTGCTTCCAACTGAGCTGGTCTGCTGACGTTAATGTTGGGGGTGTGTGTAATTTCAACCCACTGTGGTGGATTACATCATACCTTGAATAAGAGGGCAGCTGGCCTCTGCACGTTGAGCAGTAACACCTTGAGCTCAAAGACACCCCTTTTGCCAGCCATTATTGTCTCTCCCTTCTCTGGAGGAGGAGCAGGATGATAAATGCCCTGTCACAGCCCCAAATGTGAATGTGCCCCTTCATCTCTAGTGCAAGGATGTAGATAATCCAAGGCGTGCCTTTCCCCTGCCCCTGTCAAACTCTCCTCCTCAGCTGCTGACCCATGGAAAGGATGTGAAGGAGGAAGTTCAGACTCTCAAGTTCTGTACAGGTCTATTACCTGTGCTAAAAATCTGGTCTTAAAATGTGGCACCTTAAAGATGGGAAACTGGAAGAGGTTCTAAATGGTTTGACCCTACAACAGAGGTATGGTGGTGCTTATCTTGGCAACATCATCATATTTAGTGAACAATGGCAGAGTATATTGCAATGACTGAGTGAGGGTTACTTTAAACTTCAGTCCTTGTTCCTGTAGTGTTTTATTAGGTTGAATTTGCTTTCTCAGATGTCAGATTTATGCCTTCATTTATGCTTGTATGAGAACAGTTTTGTCCAACTGAAAGAGCTTGTTGTTTCCACTTGCAGAGAGATAATTAGGTGGTGGTTCACAGAAATAGAGGAGGATATTGCTCTTGTGTACTGAAATGGGGAGATATGTTAATTTTCAGAACAAGAATTAATTTAATTTGCATGGCTTTGGTAGTTAAAACAGCCCAGGTGTTTGTTGTCAGGTCACAGCCTGAAGAAAAAGTCACTATTTCTTGATCAGTGTTTTAAATGGAAGGATTTTGTATGCCTCTAAACTTTACTGGCTCAATGTGAAGTGTACTTTTGAAGGACGTGATGCTCTAAGGGCTAAAAGGGAGTGTAGGTTGGATGTTAAACTCGTGTGTGACTACTTGAAGAGAGGCTGTATCCAGGTGGAGGTTGGTCTCTTCTCCCAGGCAAGCAGCACCAGAACAAGAGGACACAGTCTCAAGCTGCACCAGGGGAGGTTTAGGCTGGATGTTAGGAAGAAATTCTTCCCAGAAAGCGTGATTGGTCATTGGAATGGACTGCCCAGGGAGGTGGTGGAGTCACCATCACTGGAGGTGTTTAGGAAGAGACTGGATGAGGCACTTGGTACCATGGTTTAGTTGATTAGATGGTGTTGGATGATAGGTTGGACTCAATGATCTCAAAGTTCTTTTCCAACCTGGTTAATTCTGTGTTCTTTACAAACTGTATTTGTCTAATCAAAATGGGCCAACTTCCTGCAAGCTTTGCCCTGTTCCCATTTTGGAGTTTCTCTTTGGTGTAAAGGGTAGAACCATAGGCTGTTCTAGATCAACAACATCTGGTTCACTAATATTTAGACAAAATTTTCTTTAGTCTGAGCTTGTTTCCACTCCAAACCAAACTGAGGGAAAAAATGATGTGTTTTCTGTTTTGATGATTCTTCTGATTACTTTTGTTGTTTTGTAGCCTTTTTTTCACCTTTCCTTGACATGGTGGCATGCTTGACTGAGGAGTGAAGAAGGTATCCTGTCATGTATTACTTACTTTGCTGAAGATAGCCCTTCACTTTAATCCCAGCTTTATTTGGAGCATACTGCTTCCCCAGATCATCTCACCCATCACCTGAGATGTGATTTTGTAGGGCTGTATGTGAAACAACCCCACAAAATGCTTCATCTGCCCTGTTGTGATGTGATGTGACAAAAGTCATAAGAATTGCTACTGTTCTGCTGCTGGTGCAGTCAATTTTAAGGGCACTTTACTAGCATTACCCATGAAGCAGCAGTTTAGCCTGTTTGCTGACAATACACATTACTTTGGGGATTTTAAGCCTATCTCTGGTTTCCACTCTGCTTTAGGAAATCTGAAGGATTCTTAGGGATATATTTGCAGTGTGATTTCTAGGGTTTTGTTGCACACCTGCTTCTGTCAAGGGAAGTTATGTTGCTGTCAGCACATTCATCTCGTGCAAGACGAGCCAGTATTTGCCAGGGAATGTTATAGGTTGAAGTTTTATTTTAAGCTCCTTAATAATCATAAAACAGAGGAGGAAAGAGAAGCAAAGAAACAAAGGCCCAAACCTCACCACTTCTTTTTAAAAATGAATTCTGCCTATATAGATTTTTGAAAACTCTGGTTTTATTTTTTGCCTTGGACAATCAGGAGAGTGTTTAACAAAGGGTTTTAAGGAGAAAAAGAACAAAGCATACCAAGTTATCTGTTTACACTGTGAGCTTGCCAATATATATTAAACCACCTCCAATATATATTAAACCACCTCAAACACTCATTTGTAAGACAGTGATCCATGTCAAAGAGGGTCACAAGAGCAACAGCAGTTTCTGACCTCACGGAGAATTAATGAAATGCCTACTCAGTCAGCACCACTTATTGTAACAGACATCCTGTTCTTCCACAGCCTAAATCAAAAGTCATGTGAGACAGGAGCTCACATTGGAGCTTTTGCAGCACCTAAGGAAACACAATCCTGATCTACAACCTCTTATGTGACACTGCTATAGTGACAAAAATTAATATGCTGAGCAGGAAAATATGAAGAAGGCAATTCACCCTCATGGCACCAGCAATACCACATTTAGAATAGAATTAACCAGGTTGGAAAAGAACTTTGAGATCATTGAGTCCAACCTATCATCCAACACCATCTAATCAACTAAACCATGGCACCAAGCACCCCATCCAGTCTCTTCCTCAACACCTCCAGTGATGGTGACTCTACTACCGCCCTGGGCAGCCCATTCCAATGGCCAATCTTTCTTTCTGGGAAGAATTTCTTCCTAACATCCAGCCTAAACCTGCCCTGGTGCAGCTTGAGACTGTGTCCTCTTGTTCTGGTGCTGGTTGCCTGGGAAAAGAGACCAACCCCCACCTGGCTATGACCTCCTTTCAGGTAGTTGTAGGTGACAATAAGTTCTCTGAACCTTTTCGTCTCCAGGCTAAGCAACCCCAGTTCCCTCAGCCACTCCTCACAGGGCTTGTGCTCCAGACCTCTCACCAGCTTTGTTGCCCTTCTCTGGACACGTTCCAGCAACTCAACATCGTTCTTAAACTGAGGGGCCCAGAACTGGACACAGGACTCAAGGTGTGGCCTACCAGTGCTGAGTACGGAGTCAGAATGACTTCCCTGCTCCTGCTGGCCACACTATCCCTGATGCAGACCAGGATTACAGCTGTGTAAATACACTTGGTATGAAGATGTGCAAGTATATAGCTTATGATTTTACTACCATCTCTGTGCAGTTCAAACTCTGCACAACTAAGTTCCAACAAAATTTAGGCACAAACTCCTCTGTCAGCCAAGGGCTCTCTAAAAGCACATCCAAATGTTTTCAAATGCCTTTGGGCTTTCAACCACTCTCAGCTGAGTAATGGCAGTAGCAAGGCTGCAAAGCCAGATGAGCTTTGGGGAGGCTCTGATTTTTCACTGTGAATGTTTTATTCAAGCCTGAAGTCTGATGAGAGAAAGTCTAGTAGCTTTTGGGTTGTTTTTCCCCTTCTAAAGCATCTGATAAAAGTTATTTACTTAATCTCTTCACAAAATCCCCAAAGGTTCTACATTGAAATGTGCCTTTATTATTGCTCATCTCTCACCTGTAACACAACCACCGAGGTTGCAGATTGCCTGGAGACTCCTGGAGTCAGGCATAATGCCCCAGGCATGGTTACATGTCTTGTGTGTCAAAAGCAGATGAAGGAGGGAAAAAACCACAAAAGAAAAGCAAGTGTAGTGCTCTCTGTGGGCAGTAAATTTTGAAAGACGCTACAGGGGAATCTGTAAGTGACAAAGAATCCTGTGTCTTCATGTTTTGGAAGTTGAATTAGGTCTGTGTTAAGAATTTGGAGAGACTAGGAAAGATCGTTACAGTTTAAGGAGCTACTCATGGATTGTAGTGCAGCGCAATGGATGGCCACAAAAACTGGTCAGAGAATTTCAAGTGCAGATCAGAAACAACTGACTGGAGCAAGGTTGTTTTGTCTTGCTCTGGACATGGGTCAACTATCAGTTAAGTGTCATAAACAGGGGCTCTGAATTGCACAGGGGGTGTATGTGTGCATGTTTTGAGAGGACATCTATTCAACAGCGCTGTTTAAAAGATGCTGCATTGGGTATATTAAATATGTGCTCTTCACAAATGTCATTCTTCTAAGCAGTCAACTCAGTGCAGCTAGGATTTATTCTGGTCTCATCTCCGTTTCTGCAGCCAGTCTGGTGCTAGGTACCCAGTCTCTCATAAGTCAGATACCTGTTTCCCTCAATCTATACAGGCCACTGCTGGAAAAGATTACACCCCTTCTCCTTTTAATTGCAAAGCTGTACAATGCTGGTTCTTGTTCTGTAGGACATTGCTAGGTACATTTCTTTTAGTAATGACTTCTGTATCAGAAATAGCATACACATCACATAGCACAGTGCTTCCTTTGAACTTGGCTTTGACTGAATAGTGGTGTCTTAGAAAATTCAATGTGAATGTCTGGAATTGGTATTCAGAAGTGACCCTAGGCAATAGTCTTTGAAATACCCCTGCTTTGAAATTTCTAATAATGTAGCCTTCTTTTGAGGTCAGCCCATCCCTCTTTAGCTGTGTTGCTACCAAGGAGGTGAACAAATGTGCGGTATGCAGTGAACGAATATGGGTTTAATGACCAGGAGAAAAGCAGATGACACTTACACTGTGAGCTGCCTGTGAACAAAGTCCTTGGCAACCATATACAAACAAAGCAACTATTTTGTTGTGTGGACTTTGTGTCAGCTGCAAAAGTGAACAGAGCTGATGTTTGTGTCTTCAAGAGGAAGTTATTTCAAATAGTCATCCTATTCCTAGGGGAAGATACAGTATCATAGTATCAGTCAGGGTTGGAAGGGACCACAAGGATCATCTAGTTCCAACCCCCCTGCCATGGGCAGGGACACCCCACACTAGATCAGGCTGGCCAGAGCCTTGTCCAGCCTGGGCTTAAACACCTCCAGGGATGGGGCCTCAACTATCTCCGTGGACAACCCATTCCAGGGTTTCACCACTCTCATGGTGAAGAACCTCCTCCTCACATCCAGCCTGAATCTCCCCACCTCCAGCTTCATTCCATTCCCCCTAGTCCTATCACTACCTGATATTCTGAGAAGTCCTTCCCCAGCCTTCCTGTAGGCCCCCTTCAGATACTGGAAGGCCACAATTAGGTCACCTCGGAGCCTTCTCTTCTCCAGACTGAACAGCCCCAACTCCTTCAGTCTGTCCTCATAGGAGAGGTGCTCCAGCCCTCTGATCATCCTTATGGCCCTTCTCTGGGCACCTTCCAGCACCTCCAGATCCCTCTTGTAACAGGGGCTCCAGAACTGGAGGCAGTATTCCAGGTGGGGTCTCCTAGGTAGCACCCTGGGAGGTCAACTTATTTTGCAATATGAAAACCAGGAGAGCTTTATTGGTGTAAATACTATTTTACAATAAACTTGCCAGCCCTAGCAACTCATTGCTCTTTCAGGTTGTGCTCTGTAATTGTCTCTGTTAGTACTTTGCTCTTTGGCTGTGTGCTGAGAAGCTCAATAAATGGCCACCAACCCCAAGTGTTACTGCACAAAACAACCTTTTCTGTTTTATATCCTTGCCCACGCACTGGCATTTGGTTTCCTGTGGAGTTTCTTCTTATGCAAATTTCCCAGCAGACTTTTTTCCTTCTTCTACTTCTTTTTTCTCTTCTACTTATTTTTTTTCCTTCTTCTTTTTTTCTTCCTTCTTCTTTTCTCCCTCCCTTCTAAACTAGAGAAACCCCATGAAAACAACCATCGTTTATACTTGATAAATTATTAATCTGGCAGCAGTTGCTTGCTAAACAATTCTCCCTCATACTAAAAGTGCTGTTCTGCAGTATAGCAGAGAGTTATTTTGAGCTTTTGTTTAGAGAGAGAGAAGTTCATACCAAATTCAGAGTTAATGCATGGGACAATACCTATCTGAGAGTGCCACCTCTACCCACTGATTCATTTCTGCTCACCTTGTTTTGGTGGCAATTCCAATCAGAGGGGAACGTACTAAGTTCTCTGCATGCTTGGTTTTGTCTGTGATCTCTGACCCTTCAAGTCTTACTGAGGAGTTTGTACTTCTGGGAACAGCTGACTGACATTTGTCTTTGGAAGATTTAATGGAAGACCTTTATTCTAAAGTGCTTTTGGACACCTCTGAAGCTGTGAAGCTAAAGCCAACTCAACCGTTAATACCACTGGACTGATGTTAGTCCTACAGATAACCAGTAGGACTTCAGTACAAAGCTACAGTCATGTGTTTTGCAGAAGGTCACTTTAATTACTTCAGCATCATTAATCCTAAATTAACAAGGCTTATGCATGGCAAATGACTTATCTGTATTTAAAAGGGCATACATTTTCACCCAACAAAATTAGGGTGTTTGAAAGTGATAGGCTGTCAGTAGAAAGGGTAGAGAAAGAAAAGATCTTATTAGACATTTCCTTTTAATGGGCATTTGAAAGTCATCCTTCCTACTACAAATATATAATGTATTACAATATTTTCTTCTAAGCTGAAGTTTCTTTCCTGGCTGTTTTGTTAAATGTAATTTTGTACCCTTGACCCAATTAAACAGGTACACAGATATATGTAGATAATGCCATGGTGGAAGGAAAGAGATGATGTCCTGAAAGGGGAGCTTTCCACCCGGGGATGGGTGCTGAATGTTGACAGATAAGGACAACACTGAACAGTGGATTTCAACAACGAGGACACAGTTCACTTTCTTCTTCTTTGAGGTAAAACATATGGAGACCCAGGGTTAGTCACCCTGCCAGCCTGGCCATAGAGAATGGAAAGGGTTTTGACCTAGTTTAATGGGAGCTTAAATCTAGAATTAGATTATAATGACTGCATGGGCGATAGAATAGAGCTGAAAGAAGAGGTTCTAAAGGAGGCTTAACATGTAACCCAGAACAGAGTTTGGCCTCTTTCTCCTAGTGAAACACAGGCTTGGAAGAGTTGTGGTTTGTCTCTAAATACAATACAGGCATGAACACTATAGAAGACCTTGCTGGCATGGAAGCAAAAGGTAAGAGTTGTCCAAGAGTGCATTTGGGTTTGTAATTAGAAGAGTTTTCCTCAGACCAGTGGAGCAATAGACATCTGCAACAGCCTTCCAGGAGACATTGTCAGGGTGAAAATCTAAGCTTCTATTAAAGCTGCCAAGAGTTAAGAGGAGCTTCCCATTGTAAAGGAGAACTTACACACATGCTTTAATAAGTTATTGAAACACTTCTTAAAAGGGGCATTAGAAATGCAGGGCATCACGTGTAAACTGTTGCCACGGTTATTACTTACTGCTGTTGTACACAAGTAAGGCCAGGACCTTCTTGGCTAGATAAGCTGACAATGCAAAGAGCATTGCTACTTCAGATTTCTTTAATTGGACAAGACAGACCAAAGGTAGCAAGAAAAAAGCAGCAATGAGAAACAAAGTAGTGAAGCGACTTGCCCAAGGTCACCCAGCATTTCTCATTGCTGCTTCTGTCTCCCAGCGCACACATTTTCCCTTCCTGGAAAGAAATGGGTGAATTCTGCAAGGCATGTCTCATTTGTTACGAGTAGCCAGGTGAGAATTCTTATCTTGCAGTTTCAGGAGCTACTGGTATGCTGCTACTTCAGTGAAAGGAACATTTTCCTTAACACATAACAGAAGCTATAAAATAAAAGGTGAAATGAAAAATGGTTAAGATACTGTAACTCGCACAATTAAAACCCAGCACTGAACAACAATGGGAGGCAGAGAATTTGCTGAACAATGAGGAACTTCCTCTCTTGTTGTTGTGAGCTTGAACTTGCATGCAATAATGAAGTTTGTCCTATGTGCTAAACAATTAGCAGTCCATAAAAATAAAGAAAAGCATAGCTAAGGTAGTGTCTCTAATTTGATCTGAGAAAAAAACACAGCATATTTTTTCTATGCTCCATAAAGAAATTGGATTCTCATTCTTCTTCTTTGCATTATTAGCATCCTAAACTGACCAGACATCCTCTTCTCAGCTCTGGACCCTCCCACATATACAGAGAACACTATAGTCTGAAAAAGTCTAAGTTTTAGTAAGTCAAAATGCTATAAAGCATCTTCAAATACAATATTTGCTCAAAACAGCACCTAAATACAGTCCTAACTCACAGATCTTGATTGACTAGGTACTAAGATACTAAGTTTTTGTTTCTCTGTGTGTAAATGCAAAAAGGGACATGACTTAGGTATGGAGGAGTCATGTGGACTCCATAGCCAGCCTTATGTGTTCAGTGGAAGGGTAAAAATAACACTTGATCCTTCTTGTAAAGAAGGATTCCCCTTTTATTTCTTCTAAGTCAATGTATGTTTTGCTCTGATACCACCATCAAAATACTTTTGTGGTTTTTAGATAGTTGCTTCGCCTGAAGCATTTAATAAACAGAGAATTGGAAAGGAAGTGTCATGTTCTCTGAAAAGGGAGGAGAACTCTTAACCTTCTCTGTCCTGTTCTAATGGCTATCACCCTTCTGGTCTGGAGATATTTCCCACAGAGGTCAGGAAAACTTCATGACCTCTTTTCCAGTGCTTGGAGCAGATGCACTTCCTCACAAACTGTTTTACAAACCCTTGAACAGTTGTTTTTTAAAATCAGTTTTGCTTCTAGACCCTTTAGACTAGCTTTGAATCAAGAAGCAGCAGGAGCATGCAAGGACTGGAACTGACAGCACTGAATTTATGACAGGGTTAATAGGGATGTGACTTCAAACAATTATTGTTTCAAGAATGAGCCTCTCGTGCTTTAAGACAACAACCCTTCCAGGTTTTGAAAGGCTGGGCTCATTTCTTCTGCAGTTCTAATGTCAGGGCACATTAGAATCTAATGTCAGGGGACAACACTTGTTGGGGACTGAGTGTGGCCAAGGAGGCCTCTGATGCACCCACAGATAATGGCTCAGATAACACCACTGAGAGAGTCTTCTACTTGTGAGTCTCCTACAGCTTCCCAGTTTCTCACTGTGACATAAATTGTTGGAGTTTAACTCTGAATTTCTCTATCTTGCCATAGGTGTGTTTTCTCTTGGAAAGATTGTTGATAATTCTTAAATTAGGCCACTTTGAATTACAGGTTTGGTCTAATAACTTCCTCATTAATCTCTCTTAGAAGAGTAATTAACTTAATGATTTTGGTGAAATTCTGCTTAAAAAGTGATCTCTGCAAGGCTCTGTGAGCTGCAAGATGAGATGAGCAGCATCTTGTACTGTATGCTGAAAGGATGGCCTCAGCTGTTTCTTCTGTGAAGTGGGGAAAATAAGGCAAATTTACTCTGTGTGTGCACTTTTGATCATAATTCATTAGTTTGTGATGTTATCCTCTAATAAGCATGCCAGAAAGAAGTGAGGTATTCAAAAAGGACCAAATGCATTCTCTAATGGGAAATTCTTTACAAGCCAAGCAAGAGGAGGAGATGAATGCTTTGCAATGTTTGTTTGTCTACACAAAGAATTTCTGCCTGAGTTGCTGAAATGAGAAGTAGCACCTGCTGGGTACTACAGCTGTTCTAAATATCCTTGTGTAGTTTCCTGTATCCCCAAACATGGTTCTGTTCTGTGGAGGTGCCCTATTCTCGAGCTCTGCCAAGCTCCTAAGCTTGCCTAGGGCAAAATTAAATGTCAGTGTTACTTTCTTGAATAATGATCACAGTATCAGAGAATCACCAAGGTTGGAAGATACCCCAAAGATCATCAAGTCCAACCTGTCATCACAGACCCCATGACTAGACCATGGCGTCAAGTGCCACATCCAATCCCTTCTTGAACCCCTCCAGGGACGGTGACTCCACCACCTTCCTGGGCAGCACATTCCAATGATGAATGATGATCTTCTACTTTGTGTTCAGTGTCAGTCTGTGTTATTAGGGACAGTAAATGGGGCAAATGGAATGATAAAACTTGACAGGATTTCCTGATTGTCAGTCCTGGTCTTGTGATACCTGAATTTTCTTCCCTATGCTGTACAAGGAATTAAATGATCATGAGTGGTGACATAATTTATCGTCATTGGACACTTCACTGAGTGGCACAGGGCAGTTCATTTCCGAGTGATAATCCAAATGTGTTCTTTACACCTCTGACACCCTGCTTTTGTTTATGATCCTCAGAATTCCAAAAGCTAGATATTTACATTAAAACAAAACAAAAACACACCATAAAACAAACCCCCCCAAACAAACAAAAAACCCCAATCAACCAAAAAACCCAACCCCAAAACTCTGGAGAGCTAGGAGACTAACTAAGAGTTAGCTGATTGACTTGAGCATTTTAATACTGAAGATAAACTTTCTAGGATATTGGTCAGAAGTTCTTTGTAAGAAGTTCTTTGTAAGTTCTATGTAAGGGGATCATATTATTTCACACATCTAGGTTCTTCTCATGCCCTCTTAGCTGGGTTTTCAGTTCAGAAGTGGTTAGAAAATCAGGCTCTGATATGGAACCTAATGTAGTCAAATGCTTCACATCTGCCAATGGGTGTTTCAGGAATTTATTGGCCTGGGTCTTGCTCTTTTTGTTGGCTGTGGTGTGCATAAGAATTAATCAGTGACTAGAGAAAAGTATCTGACTTTCTCCTTTTGTCGCATCACGAGCATTTGCTCCAGGTTGCAATTAGAGGGAGAAAGCAATGCCTGTGAGCCAAATAATGGCTAATTTATTTTAGTGGATATGAGTCTGGGAGAGTCCTGTGATCCCCTGCACTTGCTGTTACATAGAGCCTTACCCTAGAAAACCCATAATCAAAGCCTCACTGAATTCAAAAGGAGAGTGTTCTTTTATGGATAAGCCACACTGTGTGCCTGGCTAAAGCTAACTCTTATCTCTGGGCTTGGGACAGCCTCTCAGTGATCAATTGGAAAGGCAGCCCAAAGTATCACTGCGTGTTGTATTAATTTAAACATTGTTTTCTGCAGTTGAAAACTTTATATTTATCAGGAGCTTGTTAGATTTATTCCCTTCCTCCCTTCCTTCCAGTCTCTGATGCACAAAATCATAAAGCTTAATTGGGTTGCTCTGGACACTGCTCATTTCTCAAAATTTATTGCAATGATACAATGCCCATAGCTCATTTATTTATTTTTTTTGTTTCCCAGTGATTAAAACTTAAGACACAGAAAAATGTTGTGTGTGTTTTCCTTTTAATCACTAATCCTTTTCTATCCCCTACATTCAAGGCACAATCTGTAGTCACGAAGCATTAAAGCAGCAAAATTCGCAGGCAGACTTAATTTATAAGCCAAGTAGAGGAAAACTAAGATGCAGGTCAGAAATCTTAGAATGTTTTTAATAAGATATTTTGGGTTTGTTTCATGGCATGTTTTTATTAACATTCCTGTATGTCTTGCCTCAAACTGAAGTAAATATTAGGTTACTGTGAGATTAGAAGTCTCCATGTGGTTAATCCTGATGAGGGGAAACCTGAATGGGACATTTTGTCTGGTTCAGCCTACAGAGAGGAATTTATTTTCTTGCTTGGGTGGGGTTTCTTTAAGTGCTGCTTAGCCTCCAGTCACAAAGACTTGTTCTAAAATGTATCTAGGTACCCACACAGGACTGAGAAGACACTAGGTAAATTCATGACAAAGCATATACATTGAGAGCTCCTAAGACCACATACTCTTTTGCTGAGCTACTGGTGTTTCAAGGCTGGGTAATATTCCATGGAAACACCATCACATGCTTATCTTGTTTTCATCCTCTCTTTAAGGTGCTTGCTATTAGCAACTTTTGTTTAAAGTGCAGTGATTTAACAAAAATATCGTGTGAGCAATAGTGAATGATACAGCTACACCCAGCAAGGTAAAGGGAGAGGAAAGGGGGGAGAGATAAAAGTGGTAGAAAGTCTCTGAGTTTCTTGAGCTGGTGCTGGTGATGATCACTGCCACGTTTTCTGGGGAGTGATTATTTTGTCTGTGTTCCCCACGAGGTCAAGGCCATACTTCTTCAAGGGTTCATTTACCCTCTCTTGTGTTGCCTGCAGGTACTGGATCAGAATCCCAGTGATTGTGATGTTTTCTGGGTCAAGGAGCACTCTTCAGGAGTATTCCCACTCAATGGCAGCATGTTGGGAAGTGGTTCTTATCCTGCAGCATGCAAATGCCCCAACTCCTTCATCGCCATCAGCCTTGACTCTGCTGCTCCTCGCAGTGATGACTGAACCTGGTTGCCTACTCTGCTGTAAGTAGTTTCCTGACAGGTGGTGGTCCCTGGCTGGGTGTTCCCTGCATGCTGTGCATCACTTTTCTCCACCCTGACTCAAGGCCCTGAGCTGGGTGGGCTTTTGGTGTGATCCAGGGTACCTGTTCTGACATTTTTGTGTTGGGAGGTATTTGCAGGACCCTCGAGGATCCCATTCTGCATAGGCAATGTGCATTCTGCGCTGAAATGCTGCTTTGCTGTGTGGGTAGGCGAGTGATGGAGGTGAGGAGGGAATAATTAATACCATTATTACTACTCGTGGTATTTTTAGCATTAGCTAAAGTAGGAGGCACAAATATTTCTTCAGGCAGAAAAATTCCCTAGGTAACACAGTAAAACAGTGTGTGACAGGGCAGTGGTATCTTTTCAGGACAATGCAGAGCTTGCTAATTTGATATATACTCGCATCATGTAGATTCTTTCCAGCTGAAACAGCAGCAAAGCTATTCAAAGCAAATATATGCAGTGGCTGAACTTCCTTTAGCACTCTGTGAATGGAGTTCAAGAATTGAGAGGCTGGCCTACTTCCAGAAAGCAGGGCTTCTGTTTCCAGTGCTGGCAGAACAATGTTTGGGAAACAAACTTGTATCTGAAATGTAAATATATCCTCTAGTTCACCAGACCTCTGAAATCAGCTAAAGTGAGTTAAAACAATCAAGTACCATGAGGTGGAAGTATGGTGCTTGAAGATACTGTAGAGAAGTGATTTGAAGTGCTCATCTCTTTGGAGATGAGGAGCTTCTTTGTAGGCAGAAGTGGGCCTCTGGTGCGCTGTCTCTCTGATTCTACTTGAGGAGCCCACAAAACCCAGACCCCAAAATTGCCTATTTAACTGAGGAAAAGAAATTGGTATGCAGACATTTCTCTCTGGACAGAATCATTATCATCTTCCTCTTCCTGCCTCTATGGTGAAAGATGGGTGAAAGCCAAGGCAGATAGCAAACATCTATTTGCAAGTTGGTTTAAGGACTTTGTTTATAAGGAATTGGTGCAGGCTTTTTATCCCAAATCCTGCTCACGTGGCAGCCAGTGGAAAACATTCCTTTTGCCCTGAATGGAAAATGAGTCAAGGCTCTCATGTTTTTGTAAGTTCTATAAAATATTGGCTTTCCTCTCAGATATTTCTCTGAGGGAGTGAGAAAAATAATAAAAAAGTGTTTCATTTCTGTCATGCCTTCCAGCTGAAGTCCTCTAAGTGCTTTAGAACCTGTGTGGATTTAGTTTCACAGCATCCCTTTAATTCTGGTAACACTCATTTCAGCATTATAGATGGGGAGGTGAGGGAAGCTACTTGACATTCTCAGACCAAATCTGTATAAGCACCAATCTCCTCTTCTGGCAATGTTCCCATAATGCTATTTTTCTCCTTAGCTATAATAGGCCTCTACCAGCAAGCTGGAGGTTTCCCCCCCCTCTAGTATGAGCACTTGAAACAGCTGAATAAAGTGTCTCAAAATCATAACTAGGCCTGAGCAGTACAGACTTCAGCACCACATGACCTTTAAGTGTTGTCAAGGAGTCTTGCAGAGAAAAGTGATCTGTTCCCCTGTGAGGCCAGTTTGCAAGCAGGAAATAAAAACAGGTGGGTTTGTGTGATTATTGGATCTGCCCCACTCTCCCCAGTTTCTAGGTAGCACCCTACTGCACATTCTTATTCTGGCATCTGCCTGGAAACTCCATGGTAATATTAAAGATCACTGCTGTTTAAAACCTGAAACAATGTCCTTTAGCAGTATCAAATGAGAATCATACAATGGTTTGAGTTGGAAGTGATCTTAAGGATTCATCTAGTTCCACCCTATCTGCCATGGGCAGTGACACCTCCTACTAGACCAGATTGCTCCAGGCGCCATCCAGCCTGGCTTTGCACACTTCCATGAACTGATGAGGTTAACAGGGATAAAATTCCTACCTTTCTATTTAATATGCTTGACAGGTTTCTGTCAGCTCAGGTATTGATTATCACTTCACTCCAATAGCACAGGAAAAGGCCAGCACAGAATCCAGTCCAGTCTCAGAGGTGGATGAAAAGCTGCAGTTGAAATTGTCCACATCTGGGACTCCGTTCTCTCTGAGATGGGGTTTATGAAAGACTGGGATTTAACCAGTGTCACGCTCTGCACAGTGGCATTGTCTTTTCCCTGTGTATGGCTGAAGAATGTAATGTGCAAGATCTCCACTCTGGGAGTAGAGGAGCTGAGATCATGGGGCAGAAAACGTAACCTTATAAGAGGGCCAGTTTAATTAAAAGGTGAATGACATATGAAATGCATGATTATGGGCACTAGAGAATTTAGTTTCCTGAAGTACCTAGAATCCAATAAGACATAATTAATTACAGCTTATGAAAGAACTCTGGAATTCACACAGACCTTTTATTTTCTTTGCTAAGCAGGTAGCTAACTTGTTCATCAGTCATTTCATTGTGATTTAGCCTGTGTACTCCATAACCATGGGGTTCTTGTATGAAAGCATTTTGGATGCAGTTCATCAAAGCATTCTACTTGTGCTCAGGTCATGGGGAAATCAATGAGCTTTATACACCTACTTAACTTTAAACATCCAGGAGAGGTGTTTTTTCAGAGGGCAGGGAAACCACCTTCGTGTTCTGGGAAAAATTTTGGCATCCTAGAAAAAACTTTGTCTACAGGACAAAAGAAAAACAACCTGGAGACTTTGCTGCCGTTAAACTGAAAACAGAAATTGAGCAGTTGCTTCTGGACAGCAGAATGCTTTGTTTCCACACTCCAAGATTTTATTGTTAGGTCTTGAGTTGTTCTCTTTTCTCTTCTTTCTGTCTTTTAAAAAAAAAGAAATATTTAGGAAATTGTTAAATACTGCTCCATGTTGAGAGACAGAAACACAAGCTTTCAAATATGTCAGTTACTATTGTCACATACCGAGTCTCTTGGCACCATTAACAGTCCTGAGCTGAAATTTCTTCAGCTGGAAATTGGCACATCTGTATGCAGGCAAGCAGTAGAACACATGAAGGGGTTAAGTAGAAGAGAAGCAAGGGAATTTTGACTTAGCTCATGCTTCTCGAGTCAAAAACTGTGAAAAGTTCAAGTCCTCCAACCCAGGTCTGTGAAGTCCTACCATCAATTTGATTGCCATGCAGGGGGAACTGCCTGTTGCATTGAGGAAATGAGAACATGCCGCACAGCACAGGAGGGAGTGGGGCTGATAACAGACAGATTTAATTCTGCTCTGAACCTGATCCCACTGTGACACGGTGCAGGTGCTCTGTCCCTTGTTCTCCTGCTCAGCAAGGAGGACTCGTACAGATTACAGGAACAAAACATCTGTTAAAGTGGATGGTGTAATTATGTGTGATAAACAGGAGACAAAACTTTCATAAAAGAGGAGGAGGAGATCTTACTGAGTGCTGTCTAGCTGCAGTTGGCAGTGGTGTTCTGTAGAAGTAAGTGCAACACAGAGATGGCTGTGGCTGCTCTGTTTTGTTGTCACTGGTGAGGCAAAGCAGGAAGGCAGAGAGGTGGTCTTATACTTATCTGCTGTTGAAAAGAACTTTCTTCTTCAGAAACCACCCCAAATCCAGATTAAAAGAACATCCTGGACATGATTCAGGGTGGGGGGTGCGACTTGTGAGATAGTCCAGCTTGCTGTCTCATGGGTGTGTTGGCATTACAGTTATATTCAATCCCTTAGGAAGCTGTCTGCTTGCAGCAATATTTATTAACAACAGATTGCTCCAGGTCAGTAATGAAAAAGCTTTCGGAACAACTGTGTGTAGGGAAAAATCCCCATTTCAACAGTGCTACAGAAAACCTCCAACAAGTCTCAAAGTCTCCTGAGGCTGATGTACACTGGTATTACCCATGCAATGTTATTTTAAGTTTGCTCTTTGGTGGATCCTTAAGGAAATTAGATTACAGTCTCATTCTGAGTGTGCATGTGAGAGACTAACACCTTGCCTCATAACTTTTGAACCTAGGGATTGATTTCAGCCACATTTGGTGGAGAGGTAGATGTGTTCAATGTATTACAGTTCATACATGTTTCATGAATACAGATACTGATGGAAGGGAGAAAGCTTAGAAGTATGTTTTGTAGGCTCCCCAGCCACAGGAAATGGTTTACTTGCAGGTGATTAAACATGCATAAAAATCTCCAGAGGAAAGGTTGACCTATACAGACTCCAGCCACATATGTCTTTGTGTTTGTTAGAGGGAAGGAAAAAGAACAGCTGTGATTTAAATGTCTTACTCTGTAGAGCTTGATGAAAAATAGAGAGCATGTTATCCAAACCCATCAAAAGAGTTTGTTTGGCCTTTTTCCCTTGACACTGAAAACAGTGATGGGAAGTTGGAAACTTCAGCCAGGTGTAGTTGTTTAAGGAACTAATGCAACTTAGCTGAATTAAATCAAATCCCTTTTTCCCTCAGGAGTCCCATTTTTTCTAACTTCATATTCACTGATTGAAGATGGTCTCATGATATGAGTAAGACAGACACATCACTTACACAGGGCTGACCCCTGTCTGACTCTTTGCTCTGAACATTGATTTCTCCTGGTGTTTTATTTCTGCATCAGGTGATAAGACAAGGATCTAATTAGGAGGTGATGAGAAACTGAAATACACTGATACACAATAAGCTCAAAAAAGGTACTGGAGAAATAAAAGTGAAGCACAGAAGCCAACTCTTCTCAACACTGTCATATGTCTTCTAAAGAACAGAAAATCCTTTAAGTCACTCAAATCTTGTTAGCATGGAGAGGTCAGATTAGTCACTTCAGATGCAAGATTGTGCCCATGCAATTTTTTTTCCCCCTGTTGTAATTTGAGATTGTCAAAGGACCTGATGATTCTTTGCTCTTGTATTTTGACAACTAGATGAAGTCTTTTTAACTATTGTGTGTGTATTTCTGAAGGAATTATCTTTGAAAATGGCAACATTTATTCAGTCAACCTCTAAATAGCTTCTAGGAAGACAGAATGCTCCATTCACTTTTGTGCCTTCATAAAACTGTTGCTAAAGAGACAAGCAGGGTCACTCATTCCTGTGTACTGGCTTTCTCAAATCCATTGGTGTCAGTAAGGTGCTGGTTAATAGCTCTGTCTTTTAGCTTGAAATAATTCAATTCCTTCAGCTTCTTAAACCTTGGCAATCCTTGAACCTATTTAGTGACACTGATATAAAACCCCTGCTATCTAAATAGCTGAATTTGAGCATAAATCCTCTAGGCTTGATGGTCACTTCTGCTTAAAAAAAAACAAAAACCAAATTGAAATACATTCTCTGTTGCAAACTGATCTATCTATCTATCCATCCATCCATCCATCCATCCATCTATCATCCATCTATCATCCATCTCTCTATCATCTACCATCTGTCTATCATCTATCTATGTATCATCTATCTATCTATCTATCCATCTGTCTATCCATCTATCAGCCATCTCTCTACCATCTATCATCTATCTATACATCTCCCTCCTTCCTTCCTTCCTTCCTTCCTTCCTTCCTTCCTTCCTTCCTTCCTTCCTTCCTTCCTTCCTTCCTTCCTTCCTTCCTTCCTTCCTTCCTTCCTTCCTTCCTTCCTTCCTTCCTTCCTTCCTTCCTTCCTTCCTTCCTTCCTTCCTTCCTTCCTTCCTTCCTTCCTTCCTTCCTTCCTTCCTTCCTTCCTTCCTTCCTTCCTTCCTCCCTCCCTCCCTCCCTCCCTCCCTCCCTCCCTCCCTCCCTCCCTCCCTCCCTTCCCTCCCTCCTTCCCTCCCTCCTTCCCTCCCTCCCTCCCTCCTTCCCTCCCTCCCTCCCTCCTTCCTTCCCTCCCTCCCTCCTTCCTTCCCTCCCTCCCTCCTTCCTTCCCTCCCTCCCTCCTTCCCTCCCTCCTTCCTTCCTTCCTTCCTTCCTTCCTTCCTTCCTTCCTTCCTTCCTTCCTTCCTTCCTTCCTTCCTTCCTTCCTTCCTTCCTTCCTTCCTTCCTTCCTTCCTTCCTTCCTTCCTTCCTTCCTTCCTTCCTTCCTTCCTTCCTTCCTTCCTTCCTTCCTTCCTTCCTTCCTTCCTTCCCTCCTTCCCTCCTTCCCTCCTTCCCTCCTTCCCTCCTTCCCTCCTTCCCTCCTTCCCTCCTTCCCTCCTTCCCTCCTTCCCTCCTTCCCTCCTTCCCTCCTTCCCTCCTTCCCTCCTTCCCTCCTTCCCTCCTTCCCTCCTTCCCTCCTTCCCTCCTTCCCTCCTTCCCTCCTTCCCTCCTTCCCTCCTTCCCTCCTTCCCTCCTTCCCTCCTTCCTTCCCATGCTATTGCCAAGAAAAAAATAGTACCAACCCTAACCCTGACTCGTTGGGAAAGACTTAGAAACACAATTCAGTGTACTCTCTGCCCAAACTAGCAAATTAATCGCTTCCAAATCCTTGAGAAAGCAACAGGGCCCAATGAACAAAGTCAGGGCACTGGGAAGCTGATGCTTGTTGATGCCACTGTAGAATGTGCTTGAAGGAGTAGAACAGTGCCCATGAAACTGAGGGTAATGCCCCAACTGAGGGAGAACCTGCTTAGCTTTTTCTTTAGCTATGAAGTACGCAATGAATCTTCTAAATGGCAAGATGATCCTAGTTAGCTTTGCAGTAGTACATTTTCCTGTGCTTAATTATTTAAAGGAAGCTGTATAATGGGTCTTTGGAATTGTGTGACCCACCAATCAATCCACCCACTTTTGCATAATGCATGTAGCATCAATGTTATTCCATTTCAAGATCACTTAGGAAGAACTTGCCAATCTGCTCATTGCTCCTCCGCAGAGCAAACACAAACACACAGCTTGCAATGCCATTTGCCTTCTGTGCTTATTTAGAGCCAGCTGTAAGTGTTCCCAACAATTAGCATTTAAAGAAGAAACAAGAAGTTTGTAAAGTCTGTCTTTGAGTGAGATCTCTCAAGGTGCCTGTCCGACGGACCTGTGAGCGGTCCCCTTCACAGCACCAAGAAACATTAGATCCTCATTGTGTGATCCTGTGGCATTACTGTACAAATGAGGTTCTTCACCTGAAACCTTTTCTTCATTGTACATCTGAAGAACAAACTTTTCATAAACTGAGCAGGACTTACTCTTGGTTTTTAAATCCCAGTTGCTGCCACACTGTAAGCTTAAGGAAAGAGCTACCTGTACTTACTGCTTGTAACAGTCTAGCAGAGCTCAAACCCTCTTCTTTCAGTATCAGGGAAGCTCCTTCAAATAATGCCTTTCCTGTTGAGGTGGAAAAGGGTGTTGTTCACCCTCTGAATGCACAACAGTGGGGAAGGAAGAAGCACAAAGGAGAACGTGCTTCTGTAGCTTCGTAGTTCAAATGTATTAGGGGAAGCAAAAGAAACCCTATGGCCTGGTCTCCAAACTGTTCATCTGATGATTGTCTGGTGTGATCTGTTTAACAGGCACTAAGATGTTCTGTTTTCTTGCATGGAGTCTGGCCTCCATTTGGGCAAATCTGAAGTAAGAAAGAACAGCAGTAAACTTAAAGGTGCAGCTCAGCTGAGTTTTATACTACAGATTTAGGTATAGCTATAGTCTAGCAAAACTAATACACACACCTAATCATTAGTAGCTCTAAGTCACTGCTAACTAATACCTTGGGCTGTTGTGGAGTCTGCTGAATTCTCTGTCTCAAAGACCCTTGTGAGATGTTTTTCAGTTGTAGCCATTTTGTCTGACAAATTTTTGGAGGAAAACATCCATTTTGATGTGATAGGTAGTTAAAAAGCAACAACATGATATGACCTTTGCATTGTATTCATATTTCTGTAGATATTTGTTGTCTTCTATGATTTGGGCCTTTTCTTGCAAAGTTTTGGTTTAAGCTGTGCAGAAAAAACACAATAGACCAAACCAATATCCTAGACTTCAGTCCTGCGTGGTGCTGATCTTTCTGACCTGGCTGCACTCAACTTGCATAACAATTCAACTAGTTAGGATTAAGAATGTCATGAACAGGTTTTGCTAGTCTGAGGTCACTGTGAGACACTTTGTAGGACTACACCTTTAATTAAAAAGCAAACAAAAAACCCCCAACCAAACAAAACCAGCAAACCAACAAGCCTTGCAGTAAGCTCATTAAATACAAAGTACTCTCATTCCATCTCTGTTTACACAGGAATGCTTTTGTAATGCCATTGAACCTCTGCTGAACCCCCCCATTATTTTAGGAATTGCTTCAGGATTTTCCATTATACATTCAGGACACTTTTGTGGACAGTAATGCACTTTGTGGCTATGCAAGCTAAAAAAAAAGGCTGTCGGTGTAA
This sequence comes from Melanerpes formicivorus, assembly GCF_026170545.1. Taxonomy (NCBI): domain Eukaryota; kingdom Metazoa; phylum Chordata; class Aves; order Piciformes; family Picidae; genus Melanerpes; species Melanerpes formicivorus. The sequence goes on along the minus strand of NW_027142366.1, from coordinate 6,970,671 downwards.
TACTTGAGACTGTAAGCTGCTTGCCACAGAGCTGTTCTATAGGTGCACCTCTTCTGAGTTTGAGATATTTGAATGCATGCTTTTAATAGGAGATTGTCTGTACCGGGGAGCTTGGTGGCTTTGGTGAAATCCTGACCCTTGCTGAAGGAGAAGTGGAGTTTTGTCAGTGACTTTGTAAGGGTTAAGAGCTTTTGGAGAAATCCTGACCCTTGCTGAAGGAGGAGTGGAGTTTTGTCAGTGACTTTGTAAGGGTTAAGAGCTTGCCTATTGCATCTGATGGTAATGATAGGTAAGTGAACATCTTTTTAAGAAAAATGCCCTGCAGAGCTTCTGCAATGCACAGCACACACAAATGTACTGTAGATTTAATGATTTATTCAATGAATGCAAAAGCTGGTTGCATAAAGGAGATTTATTTTTAAGTGATTATTACCATCTGTCACTAGGTTTCACTGTGCTGCAATAAGTGTTTCAGATTCGCAGCAGTTCAGTCATATAAAACCCCAAAAGGACTAGTTTATTGTGATGGCATTCCCCAGCTCTACCCTCAGAGCTGCCTCTCCAGATGGTGGGTATGCGAGGTTGGAAATGCACAAAACGTGGCTGAAGCTCAGCTAAAAGCTTCCTGAGCATGGACTGCAAAACTATTCTGAGAAAAAGAGTTCCTCTTCAGTCTGTGTTATTTCTGAGAGATTCTGAAAGCCTCAAATGGGTGGAAGGGCTTTTCTTCTTCCATTTAGTACTTTAGTCTTTGAGAGGATTCCCGTCATATTGAACAAATGGATGCCTGCCCAATGTGGACAACTACAGAGACAAGCAGAAGAGCTTGAAGTTTTGTGAATGGCTTTATTTTGGTCATCCCAAGGCTACAGTATGACAGTCAGCACTAGAATCAGAAATTTAATATATGGTGTTGTAACTAAACTTGTGGTAATTTGTCAGAGAACAAATGGAGCCCCTTTCCAGCTAAGGGGTCATACAGCTTACTTGTCCAGGCCTTCGATTTTCACCTCTTGCTTTGACCTATCAGGCTTGAATATATTTCTCTCCTCTCCTAGGAGCACAAGCTGTCTGCTGGCTCTCTACAGGCTCCCTAATCTGGAGAATCATTTTGTGCTCTGCCTGGGTGAATGCTTCTGTAGTCTGCATGACTTCAGATCATCTCCAGCAAGAGGAACAGGCCAGGGTACCCTGAATATAAAGCTCCCCACCTAGCATGTGGAAAAGTTCAAAGATTAATTGAGTTCACTCTGATTCAGTGTGGTTCAGGTACTGGAAGAGTACCTATTGCCAAACTTATTTCCTTGCTGTTGTAATTAATTTCTGTGTATGTGCAAGAAGAGAGTACAGAAAGTATAGAGAGAGTGATTGCCCATTGGAATGGGCTGCCTGGGGAAGTTGTGGAGTCGCCACCATTGGAGGTATTTAGGAGGAGACTTGATGGGGTGCTTGGTGCCATGGTTTAGTTGATTAGATGGTGTTGGATGATGGGTTGGATGTGATGATCTTGAAGGTCTCTTTCAACCTGGTCTATTCCATTCTATTCTAAAGAGCAAGATTCACCTCTGTTTCTTCTTTTTGTTTTGCTGCATCACTTAATTATTAATATTTTTGTTTTCTTTCCCTGTTCTTCTGACATTTCTCACGGAGGTAAATATAGTTTTGGGTAGGAGCTGCCAGCAGGGACCTGAGCTTCTGTTTTAGTCTGCTGAGCTACTCCTCCAGCCCCCTTAAGACCTGCCTTGCTCCTAGTTGTCATGAAAATGTAAAAGAGAGAACACAGAAGGAAAAGTACTGACAGGAACACTATGATGCCCTCCTTCAAATATAGCTGGTTGGTTTGGGGTTTGTTTTGTTTTTCCCTCCACCTCCTGTTGTTCCCTGTGCTGATTGACAGAAGTTCACCTTTCTTGAACTATTGGTAGAACATGGCTTAGAGTGCTTTTAAAAATATATTAGCACTCTCTTCCCTATCTCCTTTCTTCCTTCCTCTGACATGTAATCTGAAATATCCTCAATAGGGCAAGAAGAAAATGGAAAGGAAACAGTTAATAATTTTGGAGCTTTCCATCCCAGACCAAAATTAGCAATACAAAAGGTTAGTATATTGTTATAAGCAAGCAATCAGGACATCAGTCTTGTTCTCTGTACCCTGGGAAGAGCAAAGGAGGAGAGTCTGATGTTGAATCTTACTGAAGACTAAATGAGCATCAAAAAAGAGAAATAAGAAGGAAAAGTGTGATGGGTTATGCCCATTCAGGGAGGGGGGAGGGTTTGTGAAAGCATTGCCCTTCCTGCAGGGGTTTTTCCCCCTGGGAAACTAAGTTAGTCTGTTCCACTCCCCCTCCCTGCCTAGCAAGGCTATAAAAAGGAAGTCACTGCAGCCATTAGGTCTCTTGGCCCCTGCCTTTGCTTGGATGAGGACTGCTGGTGGCTTCCTGCTTCTCTGCCACATGGTCAGGCCTGATCCTTCTCCCTGCTACCTCCACACCTCTTCAAAGAGACTGATTTTGTATTATTTTTTCTCCCACCCCTCTTTGTTCCTTACCCTTGTAAACCCCACCTGTTATTGTTACATATATATATATATATATATATGTATGCATATATATATGCATATATATATGTGTGTGTGTATATATATATATAGTTTAAAGAAAATTCTTTACTTCTCTACTTCCAAGCTGACTCCAGTTTATTTCTTGGTGGATTTGCCCCTTCCCTTTCTTTTTCCTCTCTATTGGGAAAGAGGAGGGGAGAGAGGGGGAGGAATTCTCAGCCTTGCCCCCATCTGAGCTCCTAAGTCCCAGTTAAGGCTCAAACCACTACAAAAAAGGAAAAGGAAAATGCTGTCACTGTTATTAAGTTTCCAGATAATCTCTACTGAATCCTTTTCTTGGTGCTTTTGTCAATTTCCTGGAACTGGTCATTTGGTATTTACTTGTTTTAGAAGTGCTTTAAGCTCTTAGGAATTGTCACTTTTTATCAACAGCTATTGCATTCCATGGATTTCTGTGCCTGGAGTTTATGACATGCTTTAGGATTTTACAGCATGAAAGGATCAATATAAGACACATAAATAATATTTGCCGGTTTTATTGCTCAGACCATTTTCTCCTATAACATAGGCTGATGATTTTGTCAGGTATTCAGCTCCATGTGTGTCAATCCTGGTCAACTGTTTTTCTTTCTTTATTTTCTTTTTCTTTTTTCCCCCCTTTTCCCCCTGTAGAGCCACTTTGTTTCCTTGTATTCATGCTGTGCTCCTCTCATCCCTCACTCATCTTCTGGAAGACAAAGCTGTAGAGGACAGTCAAGCAACCTCTGTTTGTCCATCTATATGAGTGGAAGCACTGAAATAACCATTCCATATTATAAAGAAAGACCCTCTTTGGATTCTGTTATGAAAGTCTGGGACTCTGAGCAGAGCTTGTCAGTTGGTCTCTGTGTAAATATCTGATTGTCTCTGGTTTTGGATTGCAATTTGTGGCTTGCACAGTGAGTGCTGTTACTGAAAACTCTTCCTTTAGCACTGGCTGTAAGTGCTGTGCTTGGACTGTTTGTAAGTAATTTCCTTTGATCAGTACTAAAAGTACCAAAGAGCTTACACCTACTTTGTTTGAAAGTCTGATTTGAAGGTCTTGATCCTCTGAAGCTCTGTGAACACCTTTTTGCTAAAGAAAATGTTTACAACTGTAGTGCTGCAATGCTTTGTGCCCTCTAAGACTGCAAAGAGATAGTCTTTGGCTAAGCTTCGTGTCCAGGCTCTCTCTCAAAAAAGTTACAGCAAATTATTCACAACAGAATGGAATCTTGTTTTCCCTTCAGGTATCTCTTGCTTTGGTTTTGTTCATATTTTGCTTTCTTTGAGTAAGTTTCAAGGGACACTGTGCAAAATGTTTTGCCTTTCATGTGGAAAATCACTGCTACTAAAAAATATTATTAAACAGCCTCGAAAAGTTGAAGGAGAAGCTTGATCTCCCATGAGCTGTCTCTCTGTGTGTTGGGTCAAATTCTTGGTCAGACTAGAACAGCTCCATTCAGCATATGCACTGTTTTACCAGCTGAAAGATGAGTGTCCTACTTAATATGGCACACACAGACCTCAACAAATATCTGTTTGAAAAAGAGCATGAGAAAAAGTTACAGAAGGGAAGACCCAATAAAAAGAGAGACAATGTTAAATCATTATCTTTCATTTCTCTAACCAAGAGTCCTGACTGGTGTGGAATTGAAGATATTTTTATCTTTGAGAGAACCATGGTAGGTCAAGGGAAGTGTTAACCTTGAAGTCTGTTGTCTAGATCAGTTGGACAATGATCAGTGCTTCAAGACTGATTTGAGAAGTGTTTCTTCCTGGCTTTGGAAGAATGTTTTTGTGTTCTTTTTTCATCCAGAAACACAAATGTTTGGGTAGTTCCTAGATCACTGCTGGAAGCCTTGGGCACTGGTTCAAGAGTCAAAAAGGATCAGATCCTCACATTGGGGTAGACTACTACTATTTCACTGTAGCAAGAGTGCTAATCTTATTTCATAGAATCATTAAGGTTGGAAAAGACCTTCAAGATCATCGAGTCTAACCATAACCCGACTACCATGACCACTAAACTGTCTCCTGAAGAGCCACATCTAGATGCTTCTTGAACAGCTCCAGTAGAGTGGGTGATGTGACAAGGTTTAGACTAGGAGAGCAATGGTAAGCAATCACAATTGCTGCTGGAACACATTCTCTGCGTTGGCTGTGGTGGCTCCCTGCTGTCAGAGTCTGAGTTTCCTCAAACTGCACCACCAAAAACTTATCTTGGGAAGCAGTTGGCATTACCTGCCATGCTGTAATATGTAATAGTGGGAATTTCAGTAAGAGACACAGGCAAAACTGGGTAGTATCTTGTTTTCTCTGTTGCACTGCATAGCTCCAGAACAGAGATAGTCAGGAAGTAGCAGTGAATTAAGCTGTGAAGATAGAGGTCTGTGTGTTCTCTAAGTGTCTGGTCACTAGAATGTTCTTGATAACTCTCCCGTTTTTAATGTGTAGAGTTTCTCTTTGTAATCAGCAGCACATGCTGATTGAGGTTAAGTATTTTTGGATTAAGCTGGCTGAGTAATGAGGAATATATGAATAAGGTAGCAAAATGCCAGATAAGCTCAGGGAAGAAACAGTGATGAAGCATGAATGCTTACTTGCTGACATTTTCCTGTTACCCAGAAAGCTATAGGCTGATTTTTATTCTGCATGCTCTTAGACTTCCTGTTGATACGCTTTCTTTCTCTGTCTCTCTCCCAGGCACTACACCCTTCTCAGTTTAAGGTATTAACATTTTGATTTTTTTCTTCCCAATCAGCAGCTGCATATCAAAGAGGAGGTTTCTATTATCTTCAGTAATGTACTGCCATCATTGAACTAATATTAACTTTATAAACTTATCACTGATATTCCATGGGGTGGAAAATGCACAGAAGTGCAAATCAAAGGCTAAGAGAAAGGCTATAAATGGGATGGATTTGTCTGCATTCTCACTTACACATGAACTATAATTTAGGAAAGAAAAGGTAAATTGTTCCTGTGTGATAGAGAGATACTCAGTTTAGAAAAGTGGTGAATTAGATGGTTGTGTTGAACATGTTTCTAGTTTTCTACAGCAGCAGTTGCATCAAAGTGCCACCTTTAACACAGAGCTGGTAAGGCATCCCTTGTTGGAAGGGAAAGGCTTTTGTACAGGTTAGGACACAAAGAAAAGTGGCTCAGTTGGTAGCAAATCAGACCTTTAATGGGAAGGTCATGAGTTCAAGCCTGCAGTGGGCAGTAGTGTCCTCACTACTCTAGTCATGAGGTCTGTGGTGACAGGTTGGACTTGATGATCTTTGAGGTCCCTTCCAACCTTAGGAATACTGAATACTGAAAACAGATGAATCACAAATTAATGCTAAGTGTACGCATCAGGTTTTCTTGTGCCTTGAGAAAAGTTGTCCCATTCTGTGCACCAGAGAGTGAGTCCTGAGAATTCTGCCAAATGGATCTCTGATGGGTTTTGTAAAAGATAGTTGTAAAACCTTTTGCCATGTAAGAGAGTGCAATTATGTGGGGACTTCATACTGGAACTTCTGTGGGTTATGGTAGAAAATTAATTGGTCAAGTAACGGTTTTGAGAGAGCACTGTTCTAGCAGAGCAACAGCCAGGCTTTGGTGTGAGTAGAAGTGAGCATAAAGATATTTTACTTCAAATTTTACAGGCTGGGCTGCAAGGGTCAAATCAACCTCCCATCAGGCAAAGAAAAAAAAAGAACAGAAGGGTTATTGTTACCCTATTGGTATTCCAATGCAGTACTGTACTTTGTGTATCTTTATTCATGAAGAAGTTAGGCAACTGTCTGACTCTACACAGCAGGGCAAAATGTTGAGCTTTTCCTATTTGTCCCAGTATTTGGGTTCTAGCTCAACAGCTGTTTTTATTGTGTTGGAAAATTCCTTCTTTGGTAAGAGAGTACAAACTGCAAAGGGAACTTGTTAGGAATAGATCTTGCCTATCTTTTACACAAACAGCATTGTTCTTCCAGACATAAGCTGGAAAAGGTCTCTCATTTAGGATTGGGACAGAGACAGTTTTCTGGCAGCTGTATGAAATTAATATTTCTGCCTGACAGTTTTGCTTCTTGCTCTGTGTAGTAGTCAGTTTCTTTCATTGCCACATACCCTTTGCAGGGAAAGAAATTCACCTCTGTATGGCAGTACACCTAGAGTGTCACTGGCTTTCATATTGTCTATTAAAAAAGATAATTGTGAGGAGCAGATGAGACCTCAAGGAGGCCTGCAGAACGGAACCCATTTCAAAGGAGGAAGCCAGAGCTGTCAAAACTTCGACTTTCTAATTCCTAAAGAGATGTTAATTCGCTTGGCTGCATGATCTACTGGGAGTAGAAATGAAACTCTACTTGCACGACCTCTGGTGTCAATCATTATGGGAGGCATCTGCATTTAGATTGTCAATGCACAAACTTTCTTTACTTCCTGAAGCGTGAAATCACCTTTCAGATGAAGAAAGAAATATAACCACCACCACCACCCCGGTCTCGAGAGATTTAGCAGTCCTGTCTAAGGCTTCAGTTATACAGAGAAATGCTTCAACATTGCGCTCTGACTTCGACCAGTCTCTTGGAAGGTATCTGCTTTGCAAGTGGAAGTTACACTATAGTTGTTAAAGAGATCTATTATTGCTACATATCAGGGTTTGGGAAGCAATCCCACACGGGTGCCTTATGTGGCACTAAATAAATGGAAATGCCTCTTCTTGTCTAAGAAGTGCTTTGACTCCTGCGTCACACCTTCTGTTGTCTTCTTGACATAATGAAGATGCTAGCACACTATCCAACTCTTGTTAGATATCTCTGTGTATATCTTAGCCTAATACCTGTCAAGTTTAGTGTGATTTCACGTTCTACATCTTTTTACAAAAGCTCTATTGTTCCTAGTCAGTCTTGGTTATATGCTCATTAGCACATTAAATAACCTGCTTAAAATGTCACCTGAAGCAGTGCAGAAAATCATCAATACCAACTGTGAATTTAGCCCAGGTCCTTTGAACTTGTATCTGATACACCTCATGTCTAATATGTTCCACAGAAAAATTCAGCAAAACATCCAAGTAGCATTTTGCCACAAGGCTTTACTTCTTGAAGAGCCAAGGCGATGGAAAGCAGCCAAGTTAAGTTCATGCTGCAAAGTGGTAACTCACTTTTCGTTGAGTGATGAGTCCATCATCTCCTGCTAGTCACAGTTTTAAGAAGCAGGAATCCTTCAGCCAGACCCCAGGAGTGTGCACTAGTGACCCTGCTAATCTCTTCTGTACTTCAGTGTCATCTGTCTTTTTTCATTTTTCCCCTTCAGAAGCCATCTGTACATCCTGGCCAGCAGGAAATCACAAGAGCAAAAAGTAGCTTGTCTTCTCAGTAAGTAGGGCACCTTTCATCTTCTGAAATAAAGAAGGCAGCTTTTTATTAAGACTAGAGTCTGAACTGCAAACTTGAACACATCAGGAAGAACCTTTATCTGCAGGAAGCTCTGTAAAGAGTCCCTCTTATCAGACTCAATGCTTACAACCTCTAACTGTGAGAGGGGCTGCTTTGGTGCTGTGTCTGCTTTGGGTAGGGGTGACTGGGATATTAGAGTGGAGGAACAATGATGCAACTTCCAGATTAGAAAACCATCTAAATATGTTTAGATTAATATAGGACTGTAGCTTACAATTATATGCCTCCTCTTCTTTGGGCACACTGGGAAATACGAGTCTGGCCCTTCAAAATTGGTGACTGCTGCTGAAACCTTTCAGCAGAAGGGTCTGAAAACTATGCAAGCCATATTTTAGATGGTTTTGAGCAGTCCCAGATCCATCTCCACTGCAACTCTCTATTTTGTAATGATATCTGTCAACTCTTTTTGGAGACTTGATAGGGTGCTTGGTTGCATGGTTTAGTTGATTAGGTGGTGTTGGATGATAGGTTGGACACGATGATCTTGAAGGTCTCTTCCAACCTGGTCTATTCTATTCTATTCTATTCTATTCTATTCTATTCTATTCTATTCTATTCTATTCTATTCTATTCTATTCTATTCTATTCTATTCTATTCTATTCTATTCTATTCTATTCTATTCTATTCTATTCTATTCTATTCTATTCTATTCTATTCTATTCCATTCCATTCCGAAGAGGGAACAAAGGTATCTCCGGGTTCACATCATGCTGAGCTCACTATAGTTTGTTCTGCTTGAAGCTAGACCATGGCTTGGAAGAGCAATTAACTGTTCTGCTATGTTTTACAGTGTGCTTACTGCACTGCAGATTAATGCTGTGTGAATACAAGCTCTGAGTCATGCACTCAACGTGCCCCTGTGAACATGGGTGTGGAAATGGAGTCCAAGCAAAGTCTCAAAGGCTCTTTTGATTTAGAAAGAATATATAGTCCAGTTTGCTACTATGGATAATTCTCTTTCACTTCCTCTGAGTTTAGGAAGACTGTGTTTTGGTCCAAGTATTGGTCTTTTGGTTCTAGGTACTGGATGTAGAGAAGGGAAATCTATGATCCTGTAGTGAGTTTCATCAAGGCCTAGAAGCTTAAAGATCTTTTCATCAAGATCACAATTCTGAATGCTAATGCATGTATGCAAAAAAAAATCCCTGGAGAGAAGGAAAATGCTTAGTCGTAGCTTTTTTAATTAGCAGCCTATATTGTGTGTTTGTAATAAAGTCTCACTGACAAAACTAGAAACATTTCCTGAGCTCCAGATGGCTGCTGTTCTTTATGACTTGCTGTAGGGTACAGACTTTGCTTTTATATATTTTGATAATCTATCCTGATTATTCAACTAATACTCATTGCTCTCCCCATGCTGCAACAATACTCACTGAGAAACTGCAGCATATGGCTTGGTGAGGGGAATGTCAAGGTTAAGAAAAACTTCTTCAGCTATGTCTCTCACTTATTGTGTTTCCTATTTTGATTCCTTTTTCTTAAGGCCAGGACCTGTAACTTGGCTAATGTCTCTTTAAATGTTTTCTAGTGACTAGATTCTGATTCTAGGCAGCATCTTGCAGGGGATGGGGGAAGGTCTCAAAATATTTTCTTAGCTTCATGAGTCTCTTGTAAAAGCACCCTATATGTGGGATCAAGTTCTATTCCAAAGCAAGCTAACAACAACAAAAAACCCAAGCATTTGAGATGTCAAAAGAGGGTACTTAAATTTATCCAAATTCAGAGGTTCAGCTGGGCTTAGAGTTGTGCAGATTTTTCTTTAAATTGCTTTGAAATAAGTGTCATGATAACAACAAAATTAATTGTGGAGGTATTTACATCTCTCAGAATTGTCTACAATATTTTAACTGGATTAATAGTAAAACTAGAAAATGAGGTAGATTAATAATAAACCCAGAAAATAATCGGAGTTACATATAAAAATACTTGCTTTAGCTTAGTTTGGGTGTCCCGAACTAAGAAGCACTTTTCCTACCTGCTTCAAAATACAACTCCCTCCTAATATAGAATACAGGACACAGAATTAACCAGGTTGGACAAGACCTTTGAGATCGTCAAGTCCAACCTATCACCCAGCACTATCTAATCAACTAAGCCATGGCACCAAGTGCCTCATCCAGTCTCTTTTGAAACACTTCCAGTAATGGTGACTCTACCACCTTCCTGGGCAGCCCATTCTAATGGCCAATCACTCTGTCTGGGAAGAACTTCTTCATAACATCCAGTCTAAATCTCCCCTGGCACAGCTTGAGACTGTGTCCTCTTGTTCTGTCACAGGTTGCCTGGGAGAAGAGACCAACCCGTACTTCTCTACAACCTCCTTTCAGGTAGTTGTAGACAGCAAGAAGGTCTCCCCTGAGCCTCCTCTTCTCCAGGCTAAGCAACCCCAGATCCCTCAGCCTCTCCTCACAGGGCTTGTGCTTGAGGCCTCTCCCCAGCTTTGTTGCCCTTCTCTGGACGCATTCCAGCATCTCATCATCTTTCCTAAACTGAGGGTTCCAGAACTGGACACAGGACTCAAGGTGTGGCCTAACCAGTGCTGAGTACAGGGGCAGAATGACTTCCCTGCTCCTTCTGGCCACACTGTTCCTGATACAGGTGAGGATGCCATTGGCCTTCTTGGCCACCTGGGCACCTTGCTGGGTCATGTTCATCCTACTATCAACCAGTACCTCCAGGTCCCTTTCTGCCTGGCTGCTCTCCAGCCACTCCGACCCCAGCCTGTAGCACTGCGTGGGGCTGTTGTGGCCAATGTGTATCTCTTTCTTCGACGTGATAGGATGCTAAAATTGGTCCCTGATTTAAAGCACCCATCACATTCTTAACGAATGGGGAAAAACTTGAGCCTCATGGACAGAGATTTGAGAGTGCACTCAGTGTGATCTTTTTGTTTTCACTTGCTTGGTCTTTGAAAAATGAAGTTGAGCCAACAAGGAATGTGCAAAATATTTCTCTTTCTTAAGCCCTACAGTGCTGTTGTTGACTCTGTTGTCAAAGCATTCCAAAAATAATTGCTGTGATTAGATGATGAAATGGATCTGTGAGTTATAGTCCACATAAATATTTTGGCATTAGTTTCATAATCATGCCACAGAATCAGCTTTGCTGAACCTCTGTGCTGGAGCACAAGTCAGAAGGAACATAAGGGATGTTTTACATGAATATTGTTGTTCTTAGGGAAAAGTATTTCTTTTACATCCCTATTCTCTTCAATTTTTCCACAGGGTTCCTAGATAAATCTAAATCACACTCTCTCCCAGTTTAAAATACAGTGTAAAGAAAAATATATAACTGTTAAATAATTATGAGGATTTTTTAACCAGACTCAAGGGCTAGTAGAATTATTTACTAGGCTGACATACTTTTTTCTTCTTCCTCGTATGGGGCTTCACAAAGTTATTCTGCACTGCTCAGCTACCATGTAATTGTGTAAACTTCTGCCAGCAGTCTGCAAACAGGAGAATTTGATTGTAGAAGACATGAATGATACTGGCCATGTTACTGATGCAACTACAAGTTGGCCCAAAGAAACCTGCAAGGTTAAAAATTTGTGAAGCAATTTTTCACCCAGAGGAGAGTGATAAAGAAATGACAAAGAAAGTACAGTTCAGTGGTGTGGACACCATGTATTTATTACTGTGATCTGTATTGCTCACAAGTGGGCTAACATAGAGTAAAAGACCCCTTGAATGTTCAGTACCTGGGAAGATGTTAAACCTTAATACATCATCTATATTCTCTATCTAGCCGTGCCCTCAAAGGGCCTGAGACTGTGATGGTATCTTTAGATGAGATGAAAAGCTTTCTGCCATCCATAATTTTCACTGAGGAACAAGAGTGAATTTGGTCAGTCTTAAAGACATTGCTTGGTCCCTAAGTATTTTCTGCTGTACCCTGCAGTAGAGCCAACTATCAGGAAGGTGAACCTGAATATGCCAACTATGACTAAAATTCTCTCTTCACATTGACCTTGCTGGTGTTACTGTGCATTTACTTTCCTGGGGGTGAAAGAAGAAATTGTGTGTGTGCTTCACAGGTGGGGTAGCTTGGGAGTGGGCTTATCCCAAATGGCTTATTCAGAGACTTCTGTGTAGTTCTGACTTCAGGAAAAAACTTATGAACAAAGAGCAAATGAGCATGTAGTTCTCTTGATTGATCTATGTCCATAGTTTACTGCTGAGGATTTTCACTTAGTATTCACTTCACAAATGAGAAATGTAAAATGTTTAAATTAAATGAAGCAGAAATAAAAAAAAAAGATACTGATTCTCTCCTTTCCCTCCATCCTTCTTACTAAAAGTTTTTGGCTCTTTTACATTGCTGGCCGTGCTACATATTGGCATTTACACTAATGAAGAGCCTACCATGTTTCCTAAATGTTCCACTACAAGGACCTTGTTAATAGCTTCCATTTATCCAGCAAAATAAAAGCTTCTGCAATCTCCAACCCACTGTGTAATAAAGCAAGGACACAGAAGGGGCATGAAACTGGAGTCTCTCCTTAACTGCGCCATCCTTTATTCTAGCGCCACACATACTTTGTTCAGGGGGATAAAACCTGGTGGTGCAGGTTAAATAAGCCTGACCAAGGGCCTGTATTTGTTGCACTCCAGTGATGGAAATGAAACAAGAAATGAAACCTGAGTGTGGCCCTGTGGTTTGTAGCACAGTGGTTACTGGGAACCTCACTGATTCATGTAGAGCTGCTATTAAACTTAATGTTAAGTCTGGGCAGTAATGTTGACAATTAGTTTATTAACAATCTTCAGCAAGTCCAGCAATGTTACAGCAGCAATGGCAAGGATATAACTGATGTGTGGTTCATCTCCCAGCCTGTGCTTTAAGAGCTGCTGAACTGAAGAGTAAAGATTCTTCTCATGCTCTAAATGTGATACTTAGTCCCCAGGAAAAATAGTAATTATTTTATCTAATTTTGTTTTAAACAATTAGTTTTTCTTAACATGTTATAAAGGGTTCTGTGGTCTTCACCTAATCAGCAGTTTTAAAAGGGTCATTTAAAGTCTGTGAGCCATAAAGATTGAAAAATACAAATGCCAGTAACTTCCTATGATTAAAAAAAATAATTGGACAGGAAAGTACTTTTATTTCAATGAAATGACATGATATATAAGCAGTCACAAAGATACACACATGTAAAGTTATCAATGCCACGATTTAAAACAGCTTTTGTGGACACTAATATCATTTGCATCCTGGTGGATGGAAGGATGACCGGGAGCCAGCAATGTTCTCTTGTGGCCAGGAAGGCCAATGCCATTCTGGGGTGGATTAGAAGGGCTGTGAGCAGTAGTTCAAGAGAGGTTCTCCTCCCCATGTGCTCTGCACTGGTGAGGCCACATCTGGAATATTGTGTCCAGTGCTGGGCCCCTCAGTTCAAGAAAGACAGTGAACTGCTTGAAAGAGTCCAGCACAGAGCCATGAGGATGATTAAGGGAGTGGAACATCTTCCATACGAGAAGAGACTGAGGGAGCTGAGGGCTCTTTAGCTTAGAGAAGAGGAGACTGAGAGGTGACCTCATCAATGTTTATAAATATGTAAAGGGTGAGTCGCAAGAGGCTGGAGCCAGGCTCTTCTCGGTGGTGCCAAATGACAGCACAAGGGGCAGTGGTGGAAGCTGAGGCATAGGAAGTTTCATGTAAATATGAGGAAACATTTTTTCACTGTGAGGGTGACAGAGCACTGGAGCAGGCTGCCCAGGGAGGTTGTGGAGTCTCCCTCTCTGGAGATATTCAAAACTCGCCTGGATGACTTCCTGTGTAATCTGGTACAGGTGATCCTGAGCTGGCAGGGGGGTTGGACTGGATGATCTTTCGAGGTCCCTTCCAGCCCCTGAAATTCTCTGATATATTTTCAATAATTTGTCTTTATTATCCTGCAGAATGCAGTCTTCTAAAATCAAACAAGGTAAGGGTTGCCACTGAGGCTGATGCTTTAAAAACATCTGTATTTTCTCTTTGGAAACAGAAGCACTGAGAAATTCGAGCTCTGCTGAGCTTCTGTGTTAACCTGTATTTTCTTAAGAACAGGGGGGAAAAAAAATCACTAAAGGCTCCCTCGGTTATTTGTTTGTTTGTTTTCTCTTCTGAGCCAGGGAGTTGTTTTCAGACGTGGGCTGAGTTGGATTTTTCCTGCGCTCAGACAACTTTCGGGTTGGGAGCAGGGATGCCTGTTACAGTATATTAGAAAAGTTTCTTCCTTCTGTAGTGGTAATTGGTGTATAACCCTTTTGCAATCTAACAGTAACACTAATAAATCCTGCAGTGCATTCAACATGGGAGAAGAATAGAAACCCGCTCCGCTCTATCCCACCTGCATTGCAAACAGCAGAACAATTTCTGGAAGCTCTGCCAGATATCCCCAAAGATCTCAGCTACCTTCACTACATGCTGCTAGAGGCACTAATGTGAAAATGAAACTGATGCTTCCTGCATTCTAACTATTAAAAAGGTTAGTGTATAGCTATGTATCAAACAAAACTCTTCTGAGGCAATGATATTGTTTTCTCAAATCTACAGTCAGTACTTCAGATCATTTAAATTAATATCAGCTCACTGGGTGAAGAGAGAATTTTCTGAAAGCCAACAGACCAAACCAAAATGAGAGATGCCCTTGGATGTTTTCCAGTCACTAATAATCTGTTTTTCTTGGATAAAAAGTCTTGAAGAGTGAAAAAAAAAATACAATGACCTGAAAAGGCAGCTTCTTCACGAGCTCTTTAACATCATCTCTGGGGAATTAGTGAGCCTTGAATGGTGCTGAAAGGCTGCTGTTGTAAGGAAGGGACAGAGGAAAGATTAGCCCTGACTCCAGGCTGAACAGCCCCAACTCTTTCAGCTTGTCTTCATAGGAGAGGTGCCCCAGCACTCTGACTGTCTTTGTGCCTCTCCTCAGCGAGTCCCCGACAGTGACAGGTGATTTATTTTTGTTGCAAGGAGCTGCCAAAGTTGCTCATTAACAGTTATTGATACCACAACACTTTCTGCAATCACAGATTTTCTTTTGATTATTAGAACTTCTTTTAGCTTGGGTTCCTGAGAGCTTCCTCAGAGCAATGGAATCAATATTTTGGTCTCTCTAACATTTTCTTTAAAAAAAATAAAATTGTCCCATTTTTCTTTATTTACTGAAATGCCTACTGGACTCTGAAGAACTATTTTCTCATCTTATTGCCCTGAAGAAGATTTTTCTCAGAAGCTCCAGTGACTTTGCAATAGCTAGAAACAGGTAGTTCTATCTGTGGTGTGTTTCTTGAAAGAGTGGCTGGAGAGTGGCCAGGCAGAAAGGGACCTGGGGGTACTGGTCGATGGTAGGCTGAACATGAGCCTGCAGTGTGCCCAGGTGGCCAAGAGTACCAATGCCATCCTGGCCTATCAGGAACAGCTGGAGCAGGGAGGTCATTCTGCCCCTGTACACTGCACTGGTTAGGCCACCCCTTGAGTACTGTGTCCAGTTCTGGGCCCCTCAGTTTTGGAAGGATGTTGACTTGCTGGAAGGTGTCCAGAGAAGGGCAACAAAGTTGGGGAGGGGTTTGGAACACAAGCCCTATGAGGAGAGGCTGAGGGGGCTGGGGTTGCTTAGCCTGGAGAAGAGGAGACTCAGGGGTGACCTTATTGCTCTCTACAACTATTCAGGCTGGATGTGAGGAGGAAGTTCTTCACCAGGAGAGTGGTGAAGCACTGGAATGGGTTGTCCAGGGAGGTGGTTGAGGCCCTGTCCCTGGAGGTGTTTAAGACCAGGCTGGATGAGGCTCTGGCCAGCCTGATCTAGTGTGGGGTGTCCCTGCCCATGGCAGGGGGGTTGGAACTAGATGATCCTTGTGGTCCCTTCCAACCCTGACTGATACTATGATAACTACCTTAAGGGAGGTTGTAGACAGGCAGAGGTTGGTCTCTTCTCCCAGGCAACCAGCACCAGAACAAGAGGACACAGTCTCAAGCTGTGCCAGGGGAGGTTTAGGCTCGAGGTGAGGAAGAAATTCTACACAGAGAGAGTGATTGCCCATGGTAATGGGCTGCCTGGGGAGGTGGTAGAGTCACCATCATTGGAGGTGTTTAGGAGGAGACTTGATGGGGTGCTTGGTTGCATGGTTTAGTTGATTAGGTGGTGTTGGATGATGGGTTGGACACGATGATCTCAAAGGTCTCTTCCAACCTGGTCTGGTCTGGTCTGGTCTATTCTATTCTATTCTATTCCCTATTTGAGAACCTCAACATGCTCAAAAGTTATGGTTTTCAGTGTCACTAAGCAAACCACATAAAAGTAAGAGATGAGGATGAATCCACTATATCATGGTGAGTATAACTGACTTTGAAAACTAGGCTTTATTGCAAATTCTTACACCTAACCCAAACTAAACTGAATCTATAGCAGGTATTCAGCTCCACCTAGATGTGTTCCAGTGTGATCTGGTATAGGTAATCCTCCTCTGGCAGGGGGGCGGTGGACTGGGTGATCTTTTGAGATCCCTTCCAGTCCCTCACATACTGTTATTCTAGGATTCTGTGATTCAGTACAACAGATTTTTCCAACCAAGAAGTAAAATCAGTAACAATTTTAGTGTTATTTTCATTTGTGTTTCATTTTTTTGGCTTAATACAAAAAGTTGCTAGCATGTTTCCATTGATTTAAATGGGAGTAGGGTTGGATTAATAGTTCTTTACAATAGTTTGCATACAATTAATCCAGAGGATCTGTTAGGGCTACAAGCTATACCAAGTGTTTGGTTTGCCTTATAATTACAATATTAATAATTAAATGCTTTCAAATTTGTTTGTGTTAGAGGTTTGTTCTTCATAATTCTTAAACTGCAGCTTTGTAGCAAGGCATTTCTCTTGGGTTTAAGTCACTGTAAAAAGTAATCTCAAGCATGGCATTCTTTCCCCAAGGTTTTATGTCATTTCTGCTGCTTCTTGCTATTGTTTGTACAGGGTGTCAGGTGGATTCTTTTCTGTTGTTTCATGCTTCTTTGTGGGAGTGGAAAGTGTTGTATTTCCTGTGATTTGAAAAAGAGGAACCTAGAGTTGCTTTGGCTCTTTTCTTTACAATCACAACACTTTACCAAAGTTTACTTGGCAAAAAGAGGAGTGAAGGGCTGACATGCCAGAAAGGAGCATTTCTCCTTAGCTGCACCTAGATTTTCCTCCCCCCCTTTTTTAAAGGATCAGTTTTTCCCCTTGTAATTTGTCAGCTCAGATTGAAAGCTGCCATCAATAGTTATGTCAGTCAAAAAGAAACCTGATTAAATAAATCAGATTCAGCAGTTTTATGGCCAGACTAAAGCAAAATTCAACAAAATGCTCTGGCATTAGCTTTCACAGAATAAAATCAGTGTTCGTGTAGTCATCAGCAATTTTACCAATGTCTTAAGCTTCTTGACTGCATTTGCTCCCTTTTAATTTAATTATGGACATGTATCTGTAAAAGTTATTCTGAACTTCTGGCTTCATAGCCCATGAAATGAGAAGAATTTATGTGTGTATTTATTTTCAGGATGAACAGTTTGGGAAACTTCTCAATACTGAAATTTCCTAAGTTGGTCTTCCAGCTTCCTTGAGATAAAACTAATGGTGCTATATTTTCATTAACCCTCTGACTGTGAACGCTGTTCTCTCTTGCTTCATGCCTGGTGAACTTCAACTAGCTTAATCCAGAGAAGTGCTAATGTGCAAGTGTGTTCATGGTAGAGTCTGAAAGTTGGATGGTAATTGATAAGGGGCTGACAGAGTACCATAATCTTTAGGTCTTTGCTTGGGTGATCTTCATAACAATGAGTAGTGGCTACCAGGAGGAATATGGAGTAGTATTTTGGTTTCACCACTTTCCAGATACCTGAGTTAGATGTCTATATGGACCCTTTCAATGAACTGAACTATAACTGTTTTAAGGCATGTTTCTAACTCTTTCAACCTTATCCTAAGGAAAGAAAGTTTTGGGTTCAGCCAGCCTAACAATATGAAGGCAGAAATATGGCTTAGAAATACCTTTATTCATCAGATTCACACTGTAACTGTCTACTCAGTGACTGGATCTGAAAACTCAGCACTTTTATTTCTATCAGCCAACGAAACAGACATTGGTTCATTAGCAGAGGGTGTTGATGATAATCTGGCAGGAGTATTTGACATCCTAATAAGACTGAATTAATTGTTTGCTATTGTTAGTGTTTGAACAGGGGACCATATTTTCTCCCACCAAACACTGAGAGGCTCTGTAAGGAATCCAGTGAAACATTGCTGCTCTAAGGTCCTCCTGCACAATATTTCTCACTGCTGTCCTGCCTTTTCCATGAATTCTTTTCTTTCTCCTGAAAGAATGTTTCCTTTGAGGAAAATTTTCTAAATGGAATTAGTCCATTACAAGAGCAGAGGAGAAGTTGGTGGCTTGGGGGGTTTTGTTATGGTGGGGGGTGTTGTTATGGTGGAGGGGTTTTTTTGTTTGTTCCTTTGTTGGGTATTTTTTAATAGTCTCAGAGGATTCAGTCTAATTCTTAAATCTGTGAAGCTGATACAAGGAATTTTTGCCCTGTCCACAGTGCAGTAGAGAATAATACAAATGCAGTTTGAAGGGGGTTTTGGTTGGTTTGTGTGGGGGTTTGTTTTGGCAGCAGTAATACAGTGAGGAATTAAGAAACCAGTGGGTTTCAAAGACTGATCTATCTGTCTAGACCCTTCGAAAATCACGCCATAAGTAATGACACATTAGATGCAACTTTTTTAGACAAGACTGGCTGCTTATTTCAAGAACTCCTTTTTCATATCTCCAGGAATTCCTGCCACCAGGGAAACATACTGAGCCTAAGCTATTCTGCAGATGGTTTTATTTACTGGCAACTGCATTTGGTTTGCGTGTCAAGACCGTGACATATGTCTCTGAAACTTTTAGTGGGAATGACCTGCTGGCTGACAACAAGTAGGTCTCTGGGAGAGAGATTAGAACAGAATTGTTCTGCCTCATGGCCCAGGCTTTTAACTACCTGAGAAAGCAACAATCTTCTCCATTTTGTAAAGCTGTTATAAGAAGTCATGCTATCTTTTACTTGCTTTTTCATTTCCCCCCCCCCCACAGCTGTCAAAATGGTACTTAGTGAGTTTATCTAACAGACTGTGAACTGTAGGTGTAGTCACTGAGCTGATCCTGTTTTAATCATTGACCTTACGTGGAAAGAAGGGGGAAAAAAAAATCAAACAAATCATTTTTTTTTTCCCCTGATCTTTGAAAAGCTGCCAAAACTAACAAAGTTGAATTCATTTGGGACAAAGAAGATGCTTTTGTTTTTCTGCTTCTTTCAGCTTAGTCGCATTTTGGATGGCACTCGGCTATTGCAGTTGGAATACAAAACAACTCCACATCAAATCCCTCTGAAAGCTAGGTCTGTCTCACGTAATTACACTGCTACCCAGAAAATACTTGTTTGTGTATCTTACATGTCTGTGCTTCGTATCATCTCGGTAAACAGTCCAGATTAACACAGTGGTTTGGGTTTTTTGGTGTGCTTAGGGTTTTTTTTGGGGTTTGGCGGTTATTGTTGTTTTCATTAGGGGAGATCTGGAGAGAGAATTTGCCCTTCCTGCACTTCTTCAGCTTGACCACAAGAGATTAACCTAACTCAAATGTACTTTAAAATGACAAAGGTGAATTTTTGAATAGGAATCTTGATTTTTGAGGAGGGGGTTCAGATAGGCTGCTGATATGAGCACCCTTGCAACTGTTACTTGTATCCCTGTGCTCAATACTGAGGGACACACACCTGTTCACGTTTTAGCAGCCTCATATACTTGGCATAGCCTGGCTGATATTGCTATATTCTTCACATTCAATAAACTGGCAATAAACCTTAAAGCAAAGCCATTTTTTTTGTAAAAGGTCATTAAATATTTCCAGAAGCCAGAACTGTTTGATGAGGTTCATGTAGTGAGTGAAGTGGTGCCACGCTGGTGATTAATGTCAATTAGATAGTTTGGGCTGATCTCGCATGATTGAGAGCAATCTCATCCCATATTGTCTGCTGTGGGACTTGGCTGTGACTTTGGTTCTGGCTGTGGGCTGTTGGCTCCTCTCAAGATAAGATGATAGATTATGAAGGTCATTTGCAAAGACTGGGAGGTGAATTGTTCATTATTGGAGAGGTTGTTAACATACTCTTTGTGCATTAGTCAACGTGGCCCAGAATATTCTAGTCACTGATGTGCTACTGAGATCAGTAGAACAAAATGAGCTCAGCTGGGCCAGCTTTGTTTCTTTAGGTGTTTTACTCTGTCTACTGACCCTGTGACAGAATAATTTGCTCTCACAGGAGTATAAGCATTTGCAGGACCAAATATTAACACTAATAAGTAGAAAGCCGATAACTCCCTGAAAGTTTGAAGTTAAACTGTGATGGCATGTGCCCCACTAGTCATCCCACAGAGAACTTGCACTTTGGCCAGTTATTCATGTTATGGAAAGTTCATAGAGGAGTGGATAGCCTTTACAGGCATTCTTAGCAGAATGGAAAACTGAACTTTGCCCCCACTGCTATGGATACCGGGCTGGCTCTAGAAATGGGACAGCCCAGCTCAGGAGAGTGAGGGGTTTAGCTGAAGGGGGAGGAAAAGCTTTGGAGACCACTGCTAAGGGAGGAGTGGAAACAGCTCTTCCCCAGCAAGCAGCCACTTTCAGAATCCTTAAAGGCAAATCTGCAGACATTCCTTTAGCAGCTGGTTTCCTAAAGCATTTGCCTGCTCTGTCTTCTCCAAGCGCAATCTGCTTAAGGCCTGGTCCCACTGCCAGCCGCCTGCTGTCATCTTGGCAGATACCATATTGTCTAAGAAAGTCTGTTAGAAGTGCTGGTTACCTGAATTGAAAAGGGGATCCTGGATAAAATGAGGACTAAAATATCAGACAAGCAATTTCCTTGGCTTGGAAGTGACTTTCCTGCCCCTCAAATGTAGGCCATGAGGAAGGAAAGAGAGGATTTTGATTTAAATATTAACTGGAATCCCTTCTCTTCCCTGCCTTACTTGGGCAATGGATGGCTGTGAATCATACTGGGAGCCTATAAGGACTCCTATGTATGTCGGTCAGTGGCCTTTTCTTTTGTTAAAACACACACTCAATGCTGTGTTAAAGGACAGGATGAATGCTCTTTTGAAATCAGTCACATTCACCCTGGAACACGAAGGCAACAGCCAGCATTTGATGCAGGAAACAATTTTCACTCACCAAGGACAGAACCGATACACAAAACAAGAATAATTTAACAAGATGGTACTTCAAAAAGCTGATAAAATGTATATTTTCAACTGGTATTTGGGATTCTGTTAAACAAATGCTTGCAAATTTGTTCTGTTGTTTAAGTTTACCTGAAGGGGGGTTGTAGCCAGGAGGGAGATGGTCTCTTCTCCCAGGCAATCAGCACCAGAACAAGAGCACATAGTCTCAAGCTGCACCAGGGGAAGTTTTGGCTCGAGGTGAGGAGAAAGTTCTTCAGAGAGAGTTGTTAGTCATTGGAATGGGCTGCCCATGAAGGTGGTGGAATCACCATCCCTGGAGGTGTTCAAGAGGACATGGCACTTGGTGCCATGGTTTAGTCATGAAGTCTGTGGTGGCAGGTTGGCCTTGATGATCTTTGAGGTCTCTTCCAACCTTGGTGATTCTGTGAAGCTTTGTAAGCAGACGTTTATTTTAATGTTTCTCTCTTTGTGCAGATAAAAAGTCAAGTCCAGACAGGCTACTTTCTGTAATAGTTTATTTGAGGATTCACCAAGAACAAAGATTTTTCAGCTGTATTAAAATCAACAAGTCTGGCTTATAGGTATATCTGCCCCTTTTCCTTATATTTTGTCATTTATTAATCAAAAACTGCATCTTGGAGAAAAAAAAACCACCAAAATTATATCACAATGGTTTTGGCTGAGTTGCATGAGGGAAAGCAGTTTTACAAGCTTTAAGAATTTTCCCTAAAAGTAGCACTCCATTCTTGTGAAGCTATAAACATCTTACTGAAACATAGCTAAAATTTCTGATATTTATTGAAATTAAAAGTTTAAGACTTAATTTTTTTTCCCTACAGGTCTTTAATTGGATTTCTTGGCTCCAATTGCTGATGTTGGTTATTCTGAATCTTTCTTCTGGACATCAGAGATCCATTTTTGTAATGAAATATAATGATCTAGTTGCAAATGAAATTTGAGTTTCTTTTGAATGATTATTTCTTGGTTGTATTTCTCATTCTCAAGTGGTCCCCAGAACAGAATTCTTCCCCTATCAATGGTAAATACCATTGTGCTTTGGGACCAGTATGTTAGAAAGCCTATCTATATTTATCTTTGAGATTGGATTAAGACACTAGCAATGAGTACAGCCATTTATATATCTCTTCATGGCTCTGCTATTCCTAGCTGTCAGCATTTGCTTGAAGGATATCTCCATTGTACATTGTCACCTTCAGTTTTTTTCTGAGCTAACCACACTTTTCATCTGAAAAACAAGAACCAAATTTTTAAGAAGAACTTTACTCCTTTAACCCTTAACCTCAATAGTCATACTCATAGCCATATCACACCAATTCATCACACACAGGTTTTTATTGCTAGAATTCCTCAGTGAAGGACAATTTGTCAATTACTGCTTTATTGTATGCCAAATGCAGTGGTTCAAAACTTCCTTTTTAAAGCAATGGCTTATCTTATGTCCAGTAACCTTAAAATATTGGACTTCTCTGGTAGGGTCGATCATCATTTTTCTGCTATTACTGATTTCACAAACTGGAGTTCCTTCACAGAAAACACCCCTAAACTGTTGTTTGTGATGATTTTCTATTGCCTGCTCCCTATCCCACTACCATTTTCAGCTATTCCCTCAAGAACTGGTTTGATAAGGAAAACCACAATTCATGATGGTTCTCTCCTACCAACTAAATTTAAGGTTGATATATAGTAAAGTGAAGCCCAGATCAACACTGAATGTACTTATTTCTTGTAGTGCATTACTATCCACCTTCCAGAAACACTGTTCAAGAATGAAAGTTAAATCACTTGCAAAAGCAGAGTGGTTTTCATTGTATTGTTTGCATTCATGCATTGTTTAATTATTGTCTACCAGTTGAATGTCAGGTTACCCTCCACTGCCTCCTTCAAGGAATGGTTATGCATGAGCGGTAAACTAGTGAGTGACTATCGGATAGAGCATCACTGAAAAAGGTGGCTGACATTTTTCACTGCCTCACTGGGTTGCACCTTTCCTGATTATTTTTTTTTTCTCCACTTCCCCCCTTCTCTCCTTTCCTCTCTGTACCCAGCACCGACGTTGTTTTTCAAGTCAGAACCCACAAAATCAATTCTACAGCTTCCTCTACAGAACTGCCTTATCTCTGCATTTCATGACTCACTTATGCTCATGAATGAAATGAGTAGAACTGTCTGCTTTTATGAAGGCTTGAGATTTATTTTTTTTTATGGCAATAAGAGATAAATTGACTGGGGATAATTGAGAGGAGGATGTGATAGATTCAGCTGCACTGTGTGAGCAGAGAACTTTATTGTCTGCTAATGCAGACAGTATTTTCACGATTGTGATGTCAGTTTGGATAAGGCCTCTGATTTTTTTCAAGGGAGTGCCTGCTCTGTCTATTCTAAAGTTGTGTTACTTTGAAGATATACAGAAATTATCTACACACTTCTGAATAATCTTGAAACTTGCTTGTTCCAACAGATTTACCAGGACGGGAGAAACAGAAAAAGGACAGAAGTGTGAAATAAGTGAAAGCTTTTTGAATGCTGTCAGTGCTGTACTGAAATCTTTGAAGAGGGGAGACACAGGAGTCTGTGGGCAATAATAAGTCCACACAAAGAAAGGAGAAGACTATAGGTAAACAGAGAGCCCTACTTTATCCCATCCTGAACCAAGTCTTTCACTGCACAGGGACCCAGTTTTCTCAGTGACTGATTGCAGTGGAAGACCTTGTCATTGTGCAGATCTGTTGAAGACATGACATGTGTGTGGGAAGTGATTACAAGACTTGTAAGGCAATGCTCCACAGTGAGCTACCTGATAAGCTACAGAAGTCAGTGCTTAGGAGATTGTATTTAATGTATTATTTCATCTAACCATAGCCACCTAAATTAGTAATCTAGGCTGCATGTAGGGCCAAGGGAGAGGGAAGGGCATCACAAGGGTTTCATCTTTAGATGAAGATCCCTCTTGTCTACCTGTTTCCATACTTTTTCAGGTGAATTTTAAGTAAAAATTAATTTTCAGATGCAAGAAACTGTCCTGAATTCTATTCAAAAATGATGTTGACAAACTGCTTTTGGTGTGTTGACAAATACTCATGGAACTAAGCAGCTGCAGTTACCTGACAATATCATTTCACATTTGTCAACATTTTCTAGAGGTTACCCTTGCCTTGCTTATGTAGGGCCCATTAGGGTCATCCCTGATAGAGCTAATCCAGTAAAAAAATGTTGGTTGGTCTTCTGAAGTCCTGTGAAGTTAATTCCTTATGAAATATCATTATAAAGAGCCATTTCCCACTCCAGCTGCCTAGAATACTGTACCTGGTCTGAGAGAAAGCTTTCTCTAGGTGATCCTCTGCAGCAGCAGAATACTCACTTGCATATCATCTCTGCCTAGACTTGTGTACTGCCTTACTTTCACCCATGAAAGTGGCATGAAGTGTTTCATAAATACAATTTACACTACAGTTTCAGCTTAACCTGAAGTTCAGGGGTTTGCTGCTGTCCATGTTGTGTGTGTTTATTTTTGCTTTGTTTTAATTATTTAATTACTTTATCTCCTTGTTTGCTTGCTTTTGAAAATGGTTTTGTTTGTTTGTTTGGGTTTTTTGATTGTTTGTTTGGTTTTTCTTCTATACCAGGATAAAACTGGTTTAGAACACACTTTCTATTTTCATTAGCACTACAATCCATAGATAACTTGGGGGGGGGGGAGGGGGAGGGGGAGGTTGTTTGTTGTTCCCTGCCCCTGCCAACTACAGATACAACAAAATAGAAGCTTCCCTGTTTTTCACAGGTTAGAGTTGCCAGTTTTTTGCAAGTTAGAGTTTACAGTAAAGGCAATAGATTGGGATGAAAGAAACCTGGTTATCAAGTTGTTTGTAATAACCTAGCCTCAAGTGAGCTGAGGCAAGACATTATACTGCACTTAAATAATGACCTACCTTTATCTTCTCTTGTGTACCTCTAAGGACAGGGGCTGCTGTGCCTCTGTAGAGAATCATTTGAGTCTTGTCTGTCAAAGCTAGATAAAGATCCTAAGATCTGGCATGAGACAAATAGACTTCAGTTGCAATGGATTTCAGCATTTACTGTAACATTGTATTCTCCTTTGAAAATCCCAGCTATAATTATCATCATGATTTGTGATAAATGGTACAGTGGAACAATGGGACTTAGATCAAGAACCTCACAGCAACTGAGAAAATTATTTAGGAAAAGATGCCAGAAAATTTTATTATCTAATGTAGCCCAAGCTCTCGAATATCCATTTCTTTGGTAACAGGACCAGGCTCATTGGAGTCTGAATTTCAGCCTGGTTTTTGCTTTTGCCTGTAAATCTCAGTCTTGTCCCTCTGTGGACTTGTAGCAGATGCAAAACCTTTACTATTGTAAGGCTGTCAAATCTTGGGATTTTAATATGAACTTGTTTTCAAGGTGAACAGAAAATGCTAGTGTTTGAGTCCTCTGTCCAGGATTTTTGGCTGGAAATTCACTGTATTTTTAACCTCTTTGATGGTTAATTACTTTTATGTGTTTTCCAGGAGTTTTTTTTAATGAAATATTTTAGTGTACCTCATGGAGGAGATGGACAAAGCCTTTCCTATATGAAGGGGAAGTAATGTGGACTGTTTCTCAAACCAGCTGTATCCTTTTGCTGTACATGTACTCTCTCACACTTCTTGGGCTCTGTAGCAATAAAATGGTTCCATATCTAGCTGTTAAACTTAATGCCAGGTAAGTAACTGCTTTAGTGCTTCAAACTGACAAACAAGAGGGTTTTTTTTTCCAAATCAAGGTAGAAAATGAATAGGGGGAAAGGGATGCAAGGTTCATAAAGTTCCTTGAAAACACTCTTTTGCTCATAATAAGAGCTGTAAAGTGTTTACCTCATTACTATTGCTCTGTTACTGTTGGGAGTATATTGAATACTGCAGAAAAATAAGGCACCATCTGGTAGAAAGAGACTATATCAAGCCAGGTTTCATTACAGTATGTCCTCTGTTCTGTGACACTCAGTCACAGTCTCTGACACTCAAAATCCTTTAAATCTCTTAACTGTGCTGAGGTACCAGCCCATGCACTGAACTTGGGGAAGGTGTAAATCAGAGAAGTTGAGTGTCTTCTGCTTTGGAGATAGCATCTTGCTTTTGTGGATCTCCAGTGGATATAGTCAGAGATTCTATGTGTAGCCAGGGAACACAAATACAGACACAGAAATTTGAAACACTGTTCAGACCTCTGTGAGCAGAGACAAACCCAGCTTTTGTCTTGGAATAGCACTACTGGTCCTGGAAGAAAGCATTTAAAGCTTAATTCAAAGTTCACTAAGGTTAATGAAAGGTTTCCACTGACTTTTCTACTACATTTCTGTACTGGACATTGTACTGCAGAATCAGGTATCTTCCAATAGCACATTTAGGCAATGCAATTATCACCTCTCATGTCTTTTCTCTTTCCATCTTCTCTTTAGGAAGCAAATGATGGCTGTGTTATGGTGGTCATGTTTTTGGAGCAGCATTTTGCATAGATGCTGCTTGGTGTTCCTACAAGCAGGCTGAAGGTGTGTTAGGCACTTGGAGGAATCAGTGAAGATTCTTAGCTTCTGAGAAATTTCAGCTAGAAATTTGGTCCCCAGGAAAGTTCTGCTTGCCTACAGACATCGCCTGTGTCAGGCAAGTTCTGCCCATACTCTTCTCTTAGGGAGATGTCTTTGGATATTATGGGCTGGGCCACAGATAGCTTTGAAATTAAAGGCTCCGACAGACTTTAGGTCACAGGAATCTAAACATCTGTAAGCCCTGAAAAGCAGCCTGAAAGCCAAGAACAACAGTATAATCTCATAGCTTGAAAAAGTGCTTGTTTCTTTTTAGATAGATGTATGAGGAATGCAGAAAAGCTTTGCAATTTTTCTAGATGCTAAATTTGGCAAACTATATTCAAAATAGTAGGTACCACACTTTCCCCCCTTCATTTTCCCTTTCAAAATGTTAGAATTCCAAGTGCAATTTTGGTTCTTTTCTGCTCTTCTCTGCAACTAGGCTTTGCTGAGTATATAGACTGATGGTGGCATCTTCTGTCTCACAGAGAAACATCCTTGGGATGAATGCATGCTCAATTTCAGATATTCAGTGTGTAGCATCAAACCTCTGCACTGAGGATTCCTGCTTAGTTCTTTGAATACATTTTTTCTTTCAAGGTTATCCTTAAAAAAAAAAACAGATAAAGAACTCATTAATTTGAAGGTAGCATCTGAAAATTTGTCCCCTGCTGCTGTAAAATGCAGTGTTGATGTCTCTATGTTGATAGCTTATTTCATATTGCAGATTCCTCTGTTTATACCAGGGGTGGTGTTTATAACATTCTTCTTTCCTAATGAGGATTGTAGGACAAATAACTATGTTTTGGTTGTTTGCTTATTTTCTTTCTTTATTGTTTTTTAAAACCCAAGACATTATAGGCTTCTCAACAGTATTTAGTCACAGTAATTTATGTATGTGTCCACCAAAGAAAGGAGTTTAGAAGACAGCTTAATTCATAGAATCAATAAGGTTGGAAAAGACCTCAGAGATCATCGAGTCCAACCTGTCACCCAACACCTCATGACTAATTAAACCATGGCTTCAAGTGCCACATCCAATCCTTTTTTGAACACCTCCAGGGAGAGTGACTCCACCACCTCCCTGGGCAGCGCATTCCAATGGCCAGCAACTCTTTCTGTGAAGAACTTTCTCATCACCTCAAGCCTAAACTTCCTCTGGTGCAGCTTGAGACTGTGTCCTCTTGTTCTGGTGCTGGTTGCCTGGGAGAAGAGACCAACCCCCACCTGTCTACAACCTCCCTTCAGGTAGTTGTAGACAGCAAGAAGGTCTCCCCTCCTCTTCTCCAGGCTGAACAACCCCAGCTCCCTCAGCCTCTCCTCATAGGGCTGTGCTCCAGACCTCTCCCCAGCCTTGTTGCCCTTCTCTGGACACATTCAAGAGTCTCAATGTCCTTCTTAAATTGAGGGTCCCAGGACTGGACGCAGTACTCAAGGTGTGGCCTAACCAGTGCTGAGTCCAGGGGCACAATGACTTCCCTGCTTCTGCCGGCCACAATGGTTTGATAGAAAGCCTCTTATGGGAGTAAGAAACCTTCTATTGATTTCAGTAGATTGGCAAAACCCCAACCCAATGGGCAATTAACTCAGAAACTTGACCTAATTTTTATGGTGTTTGCTTAACGATCATACACGTTGTTTACTCGCTGTAGCTTCAGAAACGCAGAGTGTTGGTTACCGTTCACTGAGTTTCACTTGCCCAGGTCTGTCTGATTCTTTGCTTTTCAAACTTTCCAAAGTCAAAGGGTGAACAATTGACACCTAGAAAAACAAGCAGAGTTAAACAGAATTTGACAGGTTGCAGAAAAGAGAGAGTGAACAAGATGAGAACAATGAATAGCAACTAATTATTATTTCGCTGGTCACCACGGCACACGGAAAACTTCCAAAGGCTGTGAAATTAATTGCATGCAGAACAGCACTCAAGGTGCTCAATATTTTGTCTCTCTGGGACAATTTGCTGGAGACATCTTTTGAACTACAAATACAAAGCAGGAAAGATGGGGGCTCCCTCTGCCTGTGTCATTCTTCATTTTAATGAGGAAAAAAATGTCACACAGAGCAGTGTGAATCTGAAATATTACAATATGCTTCAGTTTTATTTCAGAGTAAGTATGTTTCTTAAAAGGGCCCTAATGAGTCTAAATTCTAGACCTTGTTGACAAGACATCTGCTTACTTGGCCTGTGGTTTGTGTCTCATCTATAAGCTCATTATCATATATATTAAAAGAAGCCTATTAAAATATTAGCATTTTAAAATGAATGATAGAGCCCCCCCCCCTCCCTTTCCCAACCCATCATGGAGAAACTTGGTGGTTTTGTCATGCAAAACAATCTACTAAGGAGAGAGAAATGTTTCAGCTATTTGCAAACCATTTGACATTTATGTAATTCTTATAATTACTTTTCCCTTTAATAGTTAAAGCTGGAAGGCTTATGTAATATTACTTTCCAAATTCACAGTTTAATGTAAATAATCTTTTCTGTACCCACAGACCTCTCAGCTGGATGCTGACTACAACCCTAAGGGTGCTCATTCTTTCCTAGGGTCTTATTTATTATTTTCCTCTTTCCTCATCAGTTTTCTATTATTCTCTTTCCTGCCTCTTCAGCCGTGTAGCTGCACATGCAGTGGGTGAAATGGCACTCAAAGCCATGCTGGTTGTTTGTTTAAACAAATAATGTGGAGATGAAAAGAGCAGATGATTGCAAAGATATAATAAATCTGATTCAGAAGCTCACCAGGCTCTTGAGAGGTCTTACCATTTAGAACATCTCCCACCTGGACCTGGGGCTCTGAGCTCCTCATGTCAGCTCAGAGCACAGGAAGTTCCTTTTGTTTTCGCTGTCTGGGTCTGATCCTTAGCTGTCACCATGTGAGGACAGGCTGGGATGAGTTTGGCTGCTCAGCCCTCTCTCAGCTCTTGAGTTTCCCTGACAGCAATCTTGTGTTTTCCAGTTTGCAAAAGTTCTTTTGGGTCTCCTTCTGTGGTAGAAATGGTAAGAAAAATGCTGGAATACACCACCAGGTAAAGGGCTTCTTTCTGTCTTGCTGTCAGGCTTTGTGGGTCCTGTTTGTAAGAAAACCTCTGCACAAAGGATGAGAGGGGTGCTAGAGCAAGTAACAGGGGAAAAGGCAGCTAACAAGATTCATCTGGTTTCTAGATCCTGGTCTCCAGGCTGGTGACACATGGGTTTGATGGGTGGACCACTAGATGGATAAGGAACTGGCTTGATGGCCGCACCCAAAGAGTGGCTGTCAATGGCTCCATGTCCCAGTGGAGGCCAGTGACAAGCGGAGTCCCTCAGGGATCAGTCCTGGGACCTGTCTTATTCAACATCTTTGTGGGGGACATGGACAGTGGCATTGAGTGCACCCTCAGCAAGTTTGCTGATGACACCAAGCTGTGTGGTGCAGCAGACATGCTGGAGGGAAGAGAGGCCATCCCAAGGGACCTTGACAGGCTGGAGAGGTGGGCACAAGCCAACCTCATGAAGTTCAATAAGAGCAAGTGCAGGGTCCTGCATCTGGGTCGAGGCAATCCCAGGCACAAATCCAGGCTGGGCAGTGACTGGCTGGAAAGTAGCCCTGAGGAGAGAGACTTGGGGGTGCTGGTGGACAAAAAGCTCAACATGAGCTCTCAATGTGCTCTTGCAGCCCGCAAAGCCAATCAGATCCTGGGCTGCATCAGGAGAAGTGTGGCCAGCAGGTCGAGGGAGGTGATCCTCCCCCTCTACTCAGCCCTGGTGAGACCCCACCTGGAGTACTGTGTCCAGTTCTGGAGCCCCTATTACAAGAGGGATGTGGAGGTGCTGGAGCATGTCCAGAGAAGGGCCACAAGGATGATCAGAGGGCTGGAGCACCTCTCCTATGAGGACAGACTGAAGGAGTTGGGGCTGTTCAGTCTGCAGAAGAGAAGGCTCCGAGGTGACCTAATTGTGGCCTTCCAGTATCTGAAGGGGGCCTACAGGAAGGCTGGGGAAGGACTTCTCAGGATCTCAGGTAGTGATAGGACTAGGGGGAATGGAATGAAGTTGGAGGTGCGGAGATTCAGGCTGGATGTGAGGAGGAGGTTCTTCACCATGAGAGTGGTGAAACCCTGGAATGGGTTGTCCAGGGAGGTGGTCGAGGCCCCGTCCCTGGGGGTGTTTAAGAGCAGGCTGGATGAGGCTCTGTCCAGCCTGATCTAGTGTGGGGTGTCCCTGCCCATGGCAGGGGCGTTGGAACTAGATGATCCTTGTGGTCCCTTCCAACCCTGAATGAAACTATGAAACTATGAAACCTCCTCAACAGAAACAGGCAGCCTCAGAGCAGGATGTTTTCCCCAGCAAGCTCAACCAGTGGAAACTGAAGAGATAGAACTGGCAAACCCAGAAGGGTGGTCTTCTCTGAAGGTGTGTAGCAGTTCCCATCACCTCTGCTGGAAGAGGTGCTTGGCTTGGATGCACAGCTCTGTTAGTGCACCTGCTACGACTAGCATCCACTAGACCATGCTGTGATTTTTATTTCAGGTAGCAGCAGGTTCCCAAGAAGGAAACACTTAGCAAAGATGAGAGGAATTTACTCTGGACTGTCACAGGTTAATCCGAGAAGAGTATTTCTTAGTGACAAGACTAAATAAGAACAATTTTGTCAGCTAAGGTTCTCCTACCTAGCAAAAAGCCATCTTTCTTGCCTGCCATGCCTCTGCCAGTCTTCTATCTTTAAAGGAAATTAATAAAATTATTACTGTGGCAGTTTCTTAAAACATCCTTAGTGCCTTCTCAGGCATTTAAACCATTTTCTTGCATATTGAAAGCAGCTGCATGGGGAAAGGAAAGCTCCTGCTGCTTCTGCAAAGCAGTATGTATAACATCACAGCTGGAAATAGCATGTTTTATGAACTCGATTTATCCCCTCTGCTGTGTGGCATCAATCCTGCTTCCTCGCTCCATGGCCTGCCCATGCATTTTTGATGGCCTCATCCTTCCAGGTCCTGAACAAGGTGCAGAGGAAGGATTTAATTAAAAGCAAACATTGGTTGAGAGATTTCTAACTCTTCCACCTCTTCTGCTGCCTAGCAGGAGGAAGCACAAAGTGGTAGGAATCAGTAAAGATATTTCCTACTGACTGGAATTCTCAGGTACTCACAATACCTAATGCATCATTTTGGAGTCACAGTTGTAAGCCTTGCAAAGCAGCAGAGGGTAATGCCTCACATAGGACAGAATCCTCTGTTTGCTCTGTTTTATAACACCTAGTGGAGGACAAGGTCAGGCTTGATGGGGCTCTGAGCAACCTGATCTAGTGGAAGTTGTCCCTGCTGACTGGAGGTGGGGAGGACTAGATGACCCTTCCAACCCAAACCACTCCATGACAAACTTCCATGACTTCCATATTCTGTTGTTTATTCCTCTCAGACAATGCATTTTGTTGCCAATTTTAATGAATTGCCAACTCTTTCTCTTTTTTTTCTCTGCTCTGTTTTTTTTTGCCAGCTGCACAGTCCCTCTTCTGAAAGAACCTGAGTCCTTCACAGTCCTTTGTTTTTTTTCTTGTCCCCAGGCCCTGTGCAGGGAAGCTTGATAGATAACTGAGGTGGAGGAAAAGAATGGTGTATGTGAACAACTTAACTGATTAAAATCTGTAGGAGCTAAATGTTTGTAACTGAACAAGCTGTTTGCTGTCATGCAGGACTAGAAGTAAGGAAACCCAGGATGGAGCCATGCACCTAGATCGTGGCTCAAGCTGCCAGTTCAGTCTTACTTGCACTGCTGAGTGGCTTTGGATATGATCCTCTCCACTGTGAGTATTAAAAGGCAGGGATGTTTTTTCCTGTTTCTCACCTTAGAAAAATCTAGGTATCACTTTAGATGCCCAAGCATCTAGTCCTGTGATGAACATTAAATACTGAACTACAAAACCTTGAGTAGCTCTCTAGTTCTCTGACCTAATTTTGTGCTATGTGATTATTTTCACCAGGGTAACACTTGCACAGTGATCAGAAGCCTGCTATGGCTGTTACTGTATAAGCCCACAGTGAGGTGTCCCTGTCCAGCAATTTGAAACACCTGAGATGTTTAAGAGATGGGAAAGCTTTGTTTGAACAATGGGGGAACTGAAGCATGCTCATTAAATATTTCATCCAGCATTACACAGGCAGTCTGTGGGGGGTCTGGAAAATACTTCTGCCTTCAGTCTTATCCCTGTGTCTTAACAGTAGGGCTCCTGCCACTCCTGTACACAAACCTGATATCTATATAGCCCAGTGACAGTTACTAATTAACAAAAAAGCTGGTTTGCTTTATGAAGTGTTGGAATATTTTATCTTTTCATGTCTGTTGTGGTGTCCTTCTCTCCCAGCATGAGAGGGAAAGAGAGGAAGATCATCCAGATACTCAGGTCTTTATTAATGAGAAGTTCAGCCAAGCATGCACTGGTTTTCCCATCACTCTGTGCTGTGGTTATCTGCAGAACAAGAATAGAAAATGAATATTTAATCTTTAAAAGGGGCTTTGGAAGATTGCTTCAACCTTTCCCCTGCCACAGCTGAGCTCTGCTTCCGTCCCAAAATGTTCTAAGTAACTTTGGTTTCAAAGATGGACATATGCACGATGCTGGAACCATGTAAAAGCAGCCCTAGGAACTAGCTGATGAGAGAGATTTTCACATGAAAACAAGACTGGAAAGCGTTTCCCTTTCAACTTTTTCCCCCCTCTTCCTTTTTCCTGACAAAGAAAAATGGAACTGTGCATGTTGGGAGGGAGTGAAGGTCAGATGAGGAGGACTATTCCTTGAATATTAAGAAGAAATGCTAACTCCTAACTCGGTGTGGGCTGAATTCTTTCCCTGTGTCACTGTGACTTCGTGGGCTCCCAAAGAATTACTTGCATCTTGATTTTCACTGAAACTTTTATGAAGGAGCAAACAGATTTTCAGTAGTCTGTGGAGATTCCACCTAGATCAGCAACAACCTTAATTAGTCCTGCTGCTGGAACACATTCAATTGTGGTCTCTTAAGATAATCTTGCTCCTTCAGGAGTGACCTGATTTTAGGCTGGAAGAAGATGAGGTTGTATAACCTTGTGGTGGTATTGGCTTGCCTGTATTTTCTGATGATGCATTTAAAACATAGAAGTTGCCTGACGGGAAAGAGAAGATATAAAAGACCATTTTCCAGTATAGTGGGAAGATGGTGGTCAAAGCTTATGCAGCTGTAGGGTTTTTTTTTTTTCCTTTAAACCTCAATTCCTGCTAGAAGAAATGGTTGCTTTATGATCATACTTATTAGGTTCAAACACATTCTTAATTTGCCTGCATGTTTCCCTTCAGTCTGGAGTGTGCTGTCATGCACAGCAGCTGCCTCATCCACATCACACTCTCTGCCCTCACAGAGGTGGAGGAACTTCCCTGGTAGAGGAGAGAGAGATTGCAGGGCCTGGGTTACTAGCTGGCTTGTACAACCCAGTGCCAAGCAGTCAGGGTGGTGGAAGGATAAGATGGTTTGTAATGGGAGCTGGAGTTGTTTAGGCTGGAAAAGAAGAGGCTCAGGGGAGGAGGAGGCTCAAGGGAGACATTATTGCTCTCTACAGCTTCCTGAAAGGAGGTTGTAGACAGGTAGGGGTTGGCCTCTTCTCTCAGACAACCAGTGGCAGAACAAGAGGACAGTCTCAAGATGTGCCAGGGGAAGTTTAGGCTCAAGGAGAGGAGAAAGTTCTTCCCAGAAAGAGTAACTGGCCATGGGAATGTGCTGCCCAGAGAGGTGGTGGAGTCATAGTCCCTGGAGGTGTTAAAAAAGGATTGGATGTGGCACTTGGAGCCATGGTTTAGTTGTCATGAGGTGTCAGGTATTGGGTAATAGGTTGGACTTGATGATCTCTGAGGTCTTTTCCAGCTTGGCTGATTCTATGAACCGAAAGAAGATTAAGGAGTGGGCTGTGCAGCACTGGCCAGTTATAGCATTTCAGGATGATTCAGTCAGATTTGTCTCAGCTGAACACAAAGTGCCTCTGGCTACTCCACTTCATTAGGTATCTACACACAGTCTGAATGATATTCCTAATGGATTGAGGTTGATCTAACTGTAATAGGAACTCAATTTGCTTTCATGTAGGAACTTCTGGATTCCAAGGGCTGTCGTTCCCCTTCCCCAGACAAAGGCAGAGTGATGAAAATAGCTGCCAGGTATACAGAGGAGATTTGAAATAGTCTTAGCAGGCCTCCCATCACACTGCTGTCCCTAGGAGATAGATACTGGGGAGTGCCTGGCACCACTCAGAGTCTGAGTGCTCCATATCACCACAGGAGTCATAGGCACTTAATACTTTACAGGAGATGTTTATGGCATCAATCTCTAGGGCAGCATGTGAATTAGAAAAATGATTATGTGTGTACCTGTCCTTGCTGTTAATTACCTTGCCATTGAATAAAAGAAAGCAACACAAAATGGCCTTAGGAAATATTTAGACTAGCTGGAACATAAGGTTAAAGGTTTCTAATCTACTTTATGATGAATAGTCCCAATAGTGCTGCGGGAGATGAGGTGGAAGGAGCAGGGGGTTAGGGAAAGTTCTTTCTCTTTTCGGTTATAATGTGGCTAGAAAACTTTCAGAGTACAAACTAACTGCAAAGTTCCAGCAACTCTCCATCTGCAGTGCAGCTGCAGTCCCTCTCCCTGAGATTTGCACAACATTGCAGCAGTCTCTTGTTGCTGGAAGAGCAGAAGTAAGCTTTCGTAGTGAAGCTGAACATATTTATAGGTTGGACTTGATGATGTCTGAGGTCTTTTCCAACCTGGTTGATTCTGTGATTCTGTGTCATGAAAGTGAAATCTTGCTTTAATTACTTTTCTTTTGTTTTCAAGGGGTAATGATTCTGCTCCTCAGAGATGTCTTGAATTGCAATAAGAAGGATACCTTCTACCTTCTAATGTACCCCTCTGTTTGAGAGCTTGTCCCCTTCAAAGCTACTCTTTCCAGCTCAGTAACTTCAGTGTACAAATAACATGCCAAGAAAATATTGTGGCTTTTAAGGTTGTTTTGCTTTTATTTTTAAATATTCTTGAGTCTTCATGTGGAGAAACTTCTGTACTTATAGATAAGAACTTCAGTAGTGGAAGACAGAATACAGAATTAACCAGGTTGGAAAAGACCTTCGAGATTATCAAGTCCGACCTATCACCCAACACCATCTAATCAACTAAACCATGGCACCAAGTGCCTCATCTAGTCTCTTTTGAAATACTTCCAGTGATGGTGACTCCACCACCTCCTTGGGCAGCACATTCCAATGGCCAATCACTCTCTCTGTATAGAATTTCTTCCTTGCATCCAGCCTAAACCTCCCTTGGTGCAGCTTGAGACTGTGTCCTCTTGTTCTGGTGCTGGTTGCCTGGGAGAAGAGGCCAACTCCCACCTAGCTACAACCTCCCTTCAGGTAGTTCTGCCTGGCTGCGCTCCAGGTAGAATAGTAGTAATAATCTTATCTGTTACACTGACCTTCTCTAGAGTCATTCTAGATCTTAAAAATAATTCCAAATTCTAAAGCACATCAGAAATCACTAAGCAAAACCCCAGGCTCCTGATTTTGAAAGTCTAAGACAGGAGGGGAAGGGTCTACTGAGTAATAGAAGGCAGCATTTCACTACTCAGAACTGCTTGAATATTCACAATGCAGAATGTCAGTCAGTCCCTTTCCTCCTCTGCTCTTTTATCTTTCTCTCACTTCTTTATTTTTCCCATCATCAGGTTTTTAAATAATAATCTTCAGAGCCCAGTGATTAAAAAGTCTTTCTTGTGAGCAGTATGAAGACACTGCCATCCTTCATGTTACCCCATGCACACCAGCAGTGATCATCTCTATAAAAATGTGCACAGATTATTAAATGCTGTCATTTATTTCAATGCATTTATTGCCATAAACCATCAATGACAGTTTAATTAAGAGCTTAAATTTTTTATGCTGCAAAGTAGAAATATTTATGAAGGAGCTTGTCAGAGGCAGGGTAGTCAAACAAAACAGGTGCTTTTGCAGAAACACAAATAAAATGTCTAACAGTAAACATTAAAAGAATCAATTATTAATCACAGTTCTTCTCATTCCTATTGAACTGTCTTGCAAATGTTTTGTGCCTAACAGTCTATGGATCTGCAATATTGTCTTATTCCCCCACTTGGCCTTCCTACTTGTGTCCTGTGGTACAGCTGGATAGATTATTTTCTTCAGAAGAACAAAATCCTGGGACCAAGCTAAGATGAAGGTTGTAAACCAATGGGGTAAAGTGTCTGAGTTCTGTCTTTGCCATTTCCTTCTCACGAGCTAATTTTCACTCTTAATGTTAGCATTTCATCACTGTTGAGCACAGCAAATGCAGGAACTTCATTACAAACCTTTTGGTGGCCTGTGAAATGGCATCATTTTTTCCTGGCTTTGGCTCATGTTTCCAGTGTTGCAATGAAGTCACATAAAGCTGTCTGTCATCTGAGACACCTTAGGTTTCTTGCTTAGTCCAGTTAGGAGATGTCTGGGAGACTGGAGCAGGAGGTGAGGCTGCAATGTTCCCTCGGTGAGGCAGACTCTACCTGGTGCTTTATCACTGCTGAACGTTCATCTTCCCTTCCCTTCCCTTCCCTTCCCTTCCCTTCCCTTCCCTTCCCTTCCCTTCCCTTCCCTTCCCTTCCCTTCCCTTCCCTTCCCTTCCCTTCCCTTCCCTTCCCTTCCCTTCCCTTCCCTTCCCTTCCCTTCCCTTCCCTTCCCTTCCCTTCCCTTCCCTTCCCTTCCCTTCCCTTCCCTTCCCTTCCCTTCCCTTCCCTTCCCTTCCCTTCCCTTCCCTTCCCTTCCCTTCCCTTCCCTTCCCTTCCCTTCCCTTCCCTTCCCTTCCCTTCCCATCCCCTTTTTATATAAAGCTAAACCCACCAGATGAACTGCTTCTCTAAATGCTGTGCTCTCACAGCTAAACTCTGTGGTTTCCTGTCAAACGTTTTCTGAACCAATAAGACTATGCAGATTAATTAATCTTTACTATACCTTCACAGTCATTGTGGCAGTGTTATTGTTGCAGAACTTAGTATGCCAGGTAAATAACCTCTGTTTCATTGATCTATCATCCTGTTTCACTGTAATCAACTGCCAAGTGACTTTGTTTTCTCACTCCAAACTCCTAATGGAGCTATTCACATTTTTTCCATCAACTATTGTTAAGCTCAGTGGGTGAACTTGGCTGGCAAAAGTCCCGCTGGTTGCAGTGGAGGCCAGATTCCACATATTGCTGTTTCTCTGTTAATTAGTGGATTTATGTTTTTTCCCTTTCCAGTCTTCACAAACAATTGAAGCAACTGCAGTGGGTGCCTCTCATGCTGTCTGCTGCTTAAGAGAGTGAGGGAAGGAATTAAGCTGTTTAAAACACATTTATTCTTTGTGATGTAAATGTGATGACTTAATTCTAGGTACAAAACAGCTAGCAAGTTGGTCTGCCAGCTTTGCCAGTGTTGCAGTACATGAAAATAATGAGTGCCTCAAATATAGAGGGTTCCAGTAACTCAAACAGTGGAAACAAGTCCCTTTTTTTGTAGCTCTTTGATTAGAGGCTCAAAATGCTTTGTACAGTGCTGGCTGTAATACCAATCCTGTCTTCATCTCAAGTTAGCAAAAAACTGTGGGGCTGCTGATTAAAAGTCTTGGTGCCTTTGGAGAAGGATAGCATATTCCTTCTTAATGCTTCCCTCCACAGACATTTTTCACTAATATTGTGGATTTCTATTTTTTTTTCCCCCTTTTGCTAAGCTCTCCTTAACTTTCAGATTACAGAAGCACTATTCTTTCTCCTGGTTTAGTGCCCCAAATCGTTCCTTGCTGGAAGCTGCAGAGAATAAGTGAGAATAAGACTCAAAACACAGGGCAAAGCTCTCATTTTGCTGTTGGGGGGTGTGAGGGGAAAATAGCCACCCTCAGAGCAGCCACTGCTTGGTTAGCAATAAAATACTGCAGAGTGTCACCTAGAGTGCTCCCTCTCTCCCTTCTTTTTAACTATTCTTTTTATTCATCTCCATTAAGTCAGCCAGTAAACTAATGAGGCAAAGTCATGTGCCTACGGATAACATGATCAAAAGTCCCTCAGGTTGATATTAACCTTTGTATTGATTCAATCAAAGAGCCTCATGTGATTCCTCAAGCTGCTGTATGCTAGGTGGGAAGGGAGTGCAGCTGAACGTTGTTAATCCTTGTAGCAGTATAATTAAGCAAAGTTTTGATAAGAACCATAGAATCATAGGGGTTGGAAGGGACCTCTAGAGATCATCCAGTCCAAGCCCTCCACCAAAGCAGGATCACCTAGGATAAGAGTATTATAGCAAAGATGCTCACTCTGATATATATAGGTTATAGTATGATAATTACAGAAAATGGACCTGATTTTTCTTTCATCTTGCCTCTACCTTTTAAAGTTCAGTAGTTATCCTACTTCTCCTGAAAAGTATATCCTCCTCTTCATCCCTTCCTCAATCAGCTGCTGTTTTAAACACAGCTGGGTTTTTTAAATCACCTATCAGCATTTGCTTGACCAGCTCAAAAACCACATCCTTTATTGCCTTGTGACTTTTGGGATCATGTCTTACTAAATCAGCAAATGAAGGAAAGTATTGAAATCATCTCTCTGAACCCCAGAAACAGAACAGTGGTGGTAGTGCAATGGGACAAGGTGGTCAATAATCTGAATGGGAACAGGAGGCTGAAATTGGCAGATCATCAGTACAGGCT
Source organism: Melanerpes formicivorus (assembly GCF_026170545.1). Lineage (NCBI taxonomy): Eukaryota > Metazoa > Chordata > Aves > Piciformes > Picidae > Melanerpes > Melanerpes formicivorus. The sequence continues at coordinate 6,931,076 of NW_027142366.1, read as the reverse complement.
TTTACTAATGATGTTGCTCTGCTCCTTCACCCCCTTGTTTTTAATGCAAAGGGCTTTACTGGTTGCCTGAACCTACCCTGCATACTCTATTTAGGTAGCACTTCCTCCATTAAAGAAACTTGCTTTAGAAATGCTGCATAGAGTAATCTCTTTATGGGGAGTATGCAGCCCCCACCCTGCATTTGCACAATGAGTTTTGAGAGCAGGGATATTCTCTAGTAACAGAAAGGGCTCTTTCTAGTCCTTTAAGAGTGTAGAGTGTCAGAGGTGGGTGTTGTAGGATGTATTGCTTCTAGCAGAAGAGATGGCAGAATCTAATTAGCCACAAACTAGCTAACATATAAATTTGCTACAACAATAGATTTACTGTTGCTAATTCTAAATGCAGCATCATGGAGACCACTGCAAAGAGCCTTGAGGGGACTGGCTTGCTTTCAGAGAGCTGTCATTAAGGGGAATTTCCATTCAAGCCCCTTCTTTGTGAGATTTGGATTGTGGCCCTGTGGTGTGTAACAGGTGAGCATCTACAAGTCCTTAGAAATCCCTTCCCTTTCTTCTGCAATATTTTGCCCCCTTTTAAATGCTTTTTTTTCATTTCTAGTGCCCTTTGGACCTCCTGTGTTCCTCTGAAGACTGCTCATAGCTCTGGGAATATTTGCTTGTTGCCAGTAGAGTGTGTTCATCATATTTGGTGGGTTTTTTTAATGAGCACATTTTAGAGGGGGGGTAAAAAAAAACCCAAGCAAAAAAAACCCAAAACCCCAAACAACAAAAAACCTAACCCAAACTATTATGTGCGACTTGTGGTGTCAGAGAAGCTAATTTAAAAATAATAGGGAGGAAACTACTCAGAAGAGTATAACTGGAATTGAAGCCAAATGAAAAATCTTAGCTTTGTCCTTCTTTACTTTCTCCAGAGTTTTGGAGCGCTGTGGGATGGCATTTGTAATATGTGTGAACTAAACCACAAGAGCCAAAGTCATCTGAGCATGGTAATACTAAGCATACAACAATAGTAAGTATACAGTAATAGTAAGTATACAACTCTTGTGGCTTGTGTACCTGCATAATTGCAGCCCTTTCAATGTGTGTTTTAGCCATTTGTGCCATTTTGAAAAGCATAGATTTTTTTTTAAGTAGCTTTTGCATTTTGTAAGAGCAGTCTAAATAATGTATTAGGAAACCTTTCTATTCCTGTATCATTATCAAGAGCTGCTCTTGATATTCCTTGTTGCAGCTCCTGTGTAATTTCATTGTTTGTTGGTAGAATCAGAGAATCCTGTTGGTTGGAAAAGGACTCTATGATCATAGAGTCCAACCCAACACCACCATGGCATTTAAACCATGTCCTGAAGTGCCAACTCTACACAATTTTTGAACACCTCCAGTGATGGTGACTCCACCACCTCCCTGGGCAGCACATTCCAATGGCAAATCACTCTTTCTATTAAGAACTTCTTCCTAACATCCAGTCTAAACCTCCCCTGGTGCAGCTTGAGACCGTGTCCTCTTTTTCTGGTGCTGGTATTCCACAGTGTCCTCCTCCCTCCCCTCTGAACACAGTCAAACCAATATCATCTTGCACTGCCTGCATTTAGAAATGCACCAGAATAGCTGCCAAGGAGTATCTGAAGCATTCATGCTTATTGACTTTGAGGCAGTGAGGATTTCACTCTTAAACTGACACTTTCTTGGTGGTGTGGTTAAAAGCTAGCTGGCCTAGTGTGAAGCTTAGAGTGTGATTTCCTAGCCCATCCCTGGTGGCTGGCTCTGACTGTTCTGAGATGATGAGAGGTCATGGGAATGCGTTTAGTGTGGCAAGTGGCCAGAGCTAATGCCCCTAAATGGCAGATGATGTGCAGTTGTGTTAGTCCTGTTGCTTAAAGGGCTTTCTGGCATGGTATCACAAACTGGCCTACTCTCATACCACTTTAAGGTAGTGTGTACAGTGACTCCAGGTTCTGGGTCTGAGCAGTAGTCTTTGAGGAACCTGCAGGTTTTCTGCTAAGAGCTGTCTAGTACTACGCTGTACATGAGGATGACCTGTGTAACCTCTGATAAGGAGTTGGAGCAATTCTAGTGGTAGGATTAGGAAATGGCATTCTCTGGCTTGCTGTGTGGATGGATGGCTTCAGGGGAACCCTTACATGTGCTGTGAGGTGAAGAAGAGGGTTCTCTTCCTATGTTGCCACATGGTGACTCCTCATCAAGTGATGCTTTACAGTCCATAGAGACAGTATGAATTACCTCTCTTGAGCTCTCTTTCACGACGATGGATGACCACCTTGTGTTAGCCACAGCTCTTGCACTTCTTCTTCCAAATCTATAGAAACATGAGGTGAAATACAATCTTGAGTTATTTTTGTTGTGTTTTTCTGAGCTGTGGAATTTTTAAATTATATATATATATTTAATAGCTCAAATGTCCCCTGCAGTGTGCTCAGAATGAAAATCAATCAAGGCTCCTGTGGATAAAACATTGTGTGATGGTGTAATGAAAACCATGCATACATACAGTGGGGCCAGATTGAAGTTACATGGGCAGTTCTAATTCTGGCAGTTCTTAATTTTGGAGTGCCTGGCTTGGCAATAAAATGCTGTTTTATTATAGTTCTTGGATATAATTGAAAATGTACTGGGAGACGAACAAGTGGAGTAAGAAACAACGCTGAAGATAATTACAAGCAGATCTTCATTTCAAGCGGAGAAGTTAATCTTTCTTTGGGCTCTTGGGCCTGTTTTAGCAGGGTAATTAGCCATAGACCCTGTGGCTTTTGACTCCCAGTCCCAGCTCAAACCTCTGTGTCCTAATAAATGAGGACACACAGTTCTGTGACTGGGAGAAGCTGTCAGAGGCACATGTATTATGCATGTTTGAACCATAGGGAAAGTAGAGGGAGTTGAGCTGCACTCTGCTTACTTCAGCAAGGACATGCATCTGACTGGCTTCAATGATGTGAAGAACCACTAAAGCAATTTAATTCATGTGAGTGAATGCATTATATTAGACCTCTTTCTTTCCTTTTCCTTTACATTGTCTTTTTTTTGCAAAAGCACACAGACATAGCTGAATGTAGCCTGGCAGAGCTGTAAAACAACTTAATATGATTGCTCCTTTAGTACACGTTGGTTTGGGGTCATTGTATTCAGTCCTGCTTCCTTTACTCTAGTTAGATAGGTGTTACCAGACATGAGTCACACTTGAATGCCCTTTTGCTATGAATCTGGTACAAGCAGTTATTTCTGACTCCCTCTTGTTCAAAAACAGATCCTGTGTTCTAGAAGCAGGCCCTTGATGTTTTTTTTTCCCCATTTCCTTTGCCCTCTAAGGCTCAAACACCCCTCCCGTAAAGTCTCCTTCAGAAGATATTTGGGAGGGGATAGCTCTCTGGCCACCATTAGTGCTGTAGAAATGAAGTTTGCGTGTTTGCAATAGCAGGGAAGGGTTCTCATCTCTGACAATAGCTTGCTGGCCCATTTCATATGATCAAATCCAACCCTTTTAAAAACTAAACGAGGCTAACAATGGGGGAAATTTGAGTATAGTGGTCCTGGGCTGAACTGCATGATTAGTGGGCCTGATAGCTACAGTCTGTGTGCCAAGCCCTGCAGGATCACTCTGAAAATACCAGCCTCAGAGTGCTGGCCTTTTTTTTCTTGTTCTTTTTCCTTTTTTCTTTTCTTTTCTTTTCAAGAATACTTACAATAAGAATGGATAAAGATTATGGAAAAAATCCCAAAGCAAAGGATAACTTGTGAAATACATTCCTCCCAGACAACTGAAAGAGAAGGCTTTTGCCAAGCTAGGAAGTTAAACAGTGAATGCAAGTTCTGAAAGATGAAAGGGCAATCTAATCATGTAGGGGGAAAAAAGCCCAAAACAACAGCAAAAAACCCAAACCAGCACTATTCTCTGCTTCTTATGGAAGTGGTGTCCTGGCATGCATCAAGAATAGTGTGGCCAGCAGGAGCAGGGAAGTCATTCTGCCCCTGCACTCAGCACTGCTTTGGCCACACCTTGAGTACTGTGTCCAGTTCTGGGCCCCTCAGTTTAAGAAGGACATTGAGACACTTGAACGTGTCCAGAGAAGGGCAACAAGGCTGGGGAGAGGCCTAGAGCACAGCCCTGTGAGGAGAGGCTGAGGGAGCTGGGGGTGTTCAGCCTGGAGAAGAGGAGGCTCAGGGGAGACCTTCTTGCTGTCTACAACTACCTGAAGGGTGGTTGTAGCCAGGAGGGGGTTGGTCTCTTCTCCCAGGCAACCAGCACCAGGACAAGGGGACACAGTCTCAAGCTGTGTCAGGGGAAGTGTAGGCTCAAGGTGAGGAGAAAGTTCTTCACTGTGAGAGTTGTTAGCCTTTGGAATGGGCTGCCCAGGGAGGTGGTGAAGTCACCATTCCTGGAGGTGTTCAAGAGGGGACTGGATGTGGCACTTGGTGCCATGGTTTAGTCATGAGGTCTGTGGTGACAGGTTGGACTTGGTGATCTTTGAGGTCTCTTCCAACCTTGGTGATTCTATGAACTTTTTTCAGGTTTACAGGGTGATCAGTGTTTGACACTGGCTGCTCCTTTTGGTAGAGCTGTTGATGTGAGAATGCATTGCAGGGCTTACCCCTAACGTCAGGCTCAAACAGCTGTCACTGTGCTTCACTTTTGCACTGTTTCTTGGAGGCAGGGGAGACGAAGCCAATGCTAAAAGCCTCCCAATGAAGCTATGGAAGTGAAAACCAAAAGAGCTGCTGGTTCTACGGGAAGATTATTCCCTTTGGTAAACTGTGTGTGCACTGAATGATCTACAATTCAGCCTTACTTTGTTCACAGTTTTCTAACATACTTGGAGAGAATTCACTGGGCTGATCATTAGCACTTCCCTTTTCCCACTCCATTATGGGTTATGCTGCTCCCAATTCTGCTATCCCTCAGCTACAGCAGTGTGATATCAAAAGGTGATCTGCAGAAATACAGAAGCCCACGCAGCAGCCTCACCACTCTCTCTCTGGGGAGTTTCTTACCCTTCTGTTTCTTAGACACATCAAATGTTTTGTTCAGTAGGTAAAACACACTTCAGCACATTTGTTTTTTTTCTCTAAAGGAGATGTGCTGTACAGCTTTATCCTCTCACTGTAAAACTGCAGCAGAGCTGACTAATAGACGCAGTTTGAACCTAAACAAGTATTAAGCTGCTCATTTTGTGTGCGTGTGTGCGCATCTGTGTGCTATAAACGGAAGAGGAAGGATCAAAACTTTACACAGTCTGAAGGTAGCTAAATCTGCTAAATATTGCATGGATGTATTTGCCATCAATAATTCAAAAAATCACGAGTCCAAAATGACAAAAGTCTCACTTGGACAGCTGTAGCTGCAGGCGGAACTGAAAGGTTTTGAGCCGATTGCGGACATGGTGCTTTGTTGACTATAAAGGTTGAAGAACACCTGAGGTCCCTGCAGTCATTAAAAGAGGAGAGCAAAGAATAGTGCTGAAGAAAAGGCAAACTACATTTTAACTTTCACTACAATTACATTGATAGATGTAAGGGTGCTGTGTATCTGCTGCAGCACGAGTAATGCTACCCTGAAATGCCAGATTAATTTAGGAATGTACCAAACACAGTTTTGTGTAGTGAGATCACTTGGCTCCTGTCCTCATTTAATCACTGGATTGGATGCACAGGCAGGAAGGTAGAACATGAACTTCTGTCACCAGGAGATATTGATCCATATGCACACAGGTGCCAGCAGGAGAATGGAAGGAGTGAGAGTGGTGACACTATTCCAGCACTACAGGACTGGCCTCAGTGTGGTGCACAGCAATGAGTCTCTTTTTTTTTGGGGTTTCCCCAAACCTTGCTGGAGGGTGCAGTGCTATAGCAATGACTGTTCAAACACTTGTGAACTTCAGCAGTAGTTTGAGGAACGCCTCTCTCCCAACCTTTCAGATCCCTGTCAGGGAGGCTTCAAATCTAGTGCAGTGGTAGGATACTGAAAGTTGAGTGTTGTGTTCTGTGGGTCTCTTTTTGTTCCACTGAGGTTGAGAAACCTTCAAGAGAAGCTGAAATTGCCGCATGAATTAACTGGAGCATGGGAGAAAACTTTCTTGCCATGCTAGATGGAGGGGGTTTTAAAACAGGTATTTAAAGGTTGTGGGTATTTTGGATGCCTTTATTCCTTTTAAAAATAATTCTTATTTTAACAGCAGCACACCAGAGTGAAAAGATGTTTTAAGCAAGAAAACACCGCTAGTATTTCAGCAGTTTTAAATGAGCGTGTCCAGAGAAGGGCAACAAGGCTGGTGAGAGGCCTTGAACACAAGCCCTATGAGGAGAGGCTGAGGGAGCTGGGATTGTTTAGCCTGGAGAAGAGGAGGCTCAGGGGTGACCTCATTGCCCTCTACAACTACCTGAAGGGTGGCTGTAGCCAGGAAGGGGTTGGCCTCTTCTCCCAGGCAACCAGCACCAGAACAAGGGGACACAGTCTCAAGCTGCGCCAGGGGAGGTTTAGACTCGAGGTGAGTCATTCGGCATTGGAACGGGTTGCCCAGGGAGGTGGTTGAGTCATCGACCCTGGAGGCGTTCAAGGGGAGATTGGACGAGGCACTTGGTGCCATGGTCTAGTCATGGGGTCTGTGTTGATAGGTTGGACTCGATGATCCCCGAGGTCCTTTCCAACCTAAGTGATACTGTGATACTGTGATAAACTGTGATTTTTCTGCATAGGAAATGTGTCCAAAGTGACTATTTTAAGGAAAAGAATGCTTCACTCCATAGCTGGTAACTTTTGGCATGAGGCATAGTTGTCCTGCACCTCTACAAATTCATCAGAGGTTTACTTCAACCCTCCTATTGCTATCAGGAGGTTGTATCCTCGAATTCTCATTGTTCTTCAGCAAAAGAATTGAAGAGAGTTCAAATGAAGGAGCAATGGAGTAGTTTTTTTCAGTCAGTAAAATACCTGTGGCTGTATGGAAGGAGACAGGGGTCAGAAATACATAGGTTATTTCTGGTGAGAGTAGCACACTCTGCTCCCCTAGCAAGGCAAGGTGCTAAAGGCACCTTGACAGTAAGGGGCTTCTGACTGCACGGCTTGTTCATGTGTCCCATCTTATTCAGTAATATTGCTGCTGAGAGTCTGAAAATCCACCATGAGGAACTGAATGGATGCCAAGAAAAGGCCAAATGGCCAAAGGGATATTTCTAGATCAGGAGAGGCAGTGTTTTTCAGTTAAGGACCTGACCAGGCTTCAGTCTTTATTGGCTCAAAAATGAAAATGTTTGACTTAGAAACCCAACTCCTCCTCCTGGAACCTTGGTTAGTGACAGATGCAAATTTAAGTTTGATGTGGAATAGGTTCATGAGTTGGCCCTAGAAGTCCTCAGACTATAAATTCAAGAATATCTTCCTTCAAATTTCCTTCATTTCTAGAATTTCAAATGAACCTAGTGCCTAGCAGAGAACACTCAGTTCACAGCCCTGGTCTTCATAATCACAGATTGTTCTCGCAGTACTTCTGGCTGAAGATCATAAAAGCCTCATCTCATGAAATTTTCAGCTCCATTTCATGCTGCTACACAATCTGGAGGGGAAAAAAAAAAAAACCCAACACCCCAACTTTCTTTTCTTGAATTCTTATCTGAACTTCATTGATACAAAGGTTTTCACTGACTAATAACCTGCAAAGCTCCAATGTATATGTGAGCGATTCTATTAAATTTAAACATCAATGACATTACTCAGGTGAATAACTTTCAAAGATCAGTCACTTTAAAGTGTGCAGATAAAATTCTGATCATTTCTCAGAGCTCTCTTTGAACTAAATGATGCTTCTAAGACCAGAGGATGAAATCTTGCCATTTTGATGCCATGTATTGTCTGACTTCTTACAAGGGCTTCATACAAAACCCATGGAAATAATTGGATCGGTTCTTTGGTGAGTAGGACAGACCCAAGTTCTCAGCCTGGAAATGTTCTCTTCCTAGGAGCTGGCCTAAGTCCTGTGAAGTCTCTTGGACTTTAAAGAAGATGTGCTGCCTGTGAAAAGGTCAGGATTTCCCCAGAGTTATCATCAATGCACCCTGAAGCCAGCAAGTGCCTTTGCCACTGGCCCTGGAGAGCCTCTATGTTAGATTAAAAGTGATACATTTAAAACTGAAATGGTCAAAATTTCCTCTTTAATGTACTACAGATTGAGACTTTTTACCACTACTGACACACTGCTGTCTTCTAAATAGATCTATGCTATGTGAGCAATTAATGCAAATAGCTAATTTACTGTGAACCATTCTCCTCTAGACAACAGGGCTAAGGGTATATGCAGTATATCTATATGCAGTATATTTCCTTTAATGTGCTGTAGCTGCATTATATATTTCACTTACACTTTAATGTAATTATAGGTACAAATTGTTCACATTTGGTCTTATGAAGCCCTGAAAAGTTATGTCTCATGAGTCAGCATGTAATTTCCTTCTGCACAAATTGCAGAATTATGCATTGAAGCTAAGTACACTGAATAATGGTAATTTACAATTGAATTCCTATGGATTTACATATTACAATCACATTAATGCCAAAGGAATCCACAATATTGTCAAATAGGTTAATAATGGTTACTGTTAGCAGAGAGAATGCCAATGGAATTAATAATGATTAACCACTTACTTTAAATGCATGCAAAGTTATGCAGCTACCTTGAAATTATGAAAATTACCAAAGTGTCACAGCAAGTAAAGGCTGGAAAGTGAATTAAATGTCTCTGTTATGAAGGACTGCCCATACACAGCCCTGGGCTTTCTTAGGGAGCTCAGCAGCTGAAAGCTGCTGGAAATCTGGTACTCTTAAAACTGGCATTTGCCCTGTGCATCCAATGTGCTTTCTGTCATTGCATCTTGCATTTGTGGGGTCTGCTCCATTCATCTTCCTCATACCTTTCTTGCAACACAAGGCCAGGCTGACAGATTCCAGAGTTACTCATCTGTGCCATCCTAAAAATCCCTTTTCATCAGTTCTTCAGTGTTAAGACCACTCTTCATGAAGTCCTCTAAGAAAGCCCCATTGTCTCTGAGCTGGCTCATAAATAACCTGGCTGACTTCTTTCTAATCTTTCCCAAAATGCAGGTTGCCCAGGAGAAGCTTCAGAGATAAGCCACCAAAAATAAATGTTGAGAAATTGGTACTGCTTGGAGATTAAACCTTGAATCTAGACACAATGCACTTCATGCATTGTGGTGCCAACTTGGGAAGCTTCAGTGTAGGTTCCTTTCAGTAGCTGTTCCCCCTTGTTTGCATACTGCCAAGTGTACTGAGCCTAGGCAGAGATGGTCTTCTTTACTGTAGACTGGCTGAGGTCACGAGGATCTTCGAGCAGAGGTGACTGGAGCTTTGGTTCATAATTAAACACTGCTAACCCAGCCTCTGCATTGACATGTCCAGCCTTGTAACCATCTCAGAGGACAGTAAGGACTTCTTTGAGGGCTGTGTCCAGAAAAGAAATAGAGTCTGAGTGAGGCACAGGAGCTCCCAAGTCCACAAGAGTTTATATTCCTCTTAGGTGCTTGTAACACAGTGTTAGCACTCAGCTCCTCCTCTTCGAGTATTCACCTGCATGTCAATGGAGCCACATTAAAAAACTGGTTGTGTTCAAGATGTTTAATGGGTTGGTGGTCTAAGAAGAGAATTCAAACACAGTTTTGGAGTGCATGGAAGTGTGTGTGGGGAAAAATGGCACTGCAGATGGATGAGGCTTGTTACTTGTTACGGTCATTAATATTTAACTGTCCTTTTTCACAGGCTATTACCACTTGAATTTGTAGGACGTCAAAGCTTTCCTGATTTGGATGAAAGATAGATTTGATCCAGGCACACTTGAAAATTGCTTAGATTTTATTTTCTGGATCAGAATACTGACAGATATACAGCTGAAAAGCTGAACAGCCCTGGACCTTGGCAGCCTGGCAGTGGGCTTTGCCTTTTACCCTGTTTGATTAGCTGGGGGCAGACTTGGCTGCGTGCAGAAGATCTTGGTGGTTTTTTTTGGTGTGGTGGTCGTTTTGCCCTCCTGCTCTGCATAAGCTAATGCATTCGAGCTGTAAGATCATGTGTTAATGCTTCAGTCAAAGAAGGAACTGATTTTGTTAATCGTTTCAGCCAGGTCAGAGCGGATGGCCACATCCACAAAACCAGGGAGGCCGAATACCCCCAGGCTTTGCACCTGCTTTTAAAAGAGAGAAGCACAGGATGAAAGAAGATGCTTGTTTCTTCCTGCTTCTTTCACAGCAAATGGTTGCTCTCTGTTAGAAAGGACCCTATATACGAGCGCCTTACTGTCAAAGCCTGGTCTTAAAAAGAGAAATAATTATGGTTTGATGAAATAGGAGAAAGAATTAAACTATGACACCACCTGGTCTCTGTATAAGCAGTGGCTAATAAGCCAGTTGCAGAAAGCAGCTGGTTTGCTTTCTTCACCAGTAAAACAAAAGCACGCCTAAGCTCTGATTTAGGAAAACCTTTTGATGAACAGGAAGAGTGTAAGGGAAAAATATTCTTCTAGTCAATTTGCACATTTTATGGGGAATCTGTCTAGAAGGTGGCTGTTACAGAAAGATAAGGATTCTAATTTTGTAATTGAGTGCACTCTGAAAAGACAATTAGGGGCTAATGTGATAAGTAATTGTAAATTATAACAGCAGAAGAAACCTGATTCACAGTCCTCTGTGCAAAACTGTATTTCTGTATTCAAATGATGCATCTGTACTTTTATTTCCCCTGCATGTACATTTTATTCAATAAAGCTAGAAGAAGAGTTTTGCACAGTTTGGATTAAAAAAAAAACAAACACCACCACACAAAAAAACCCCACCAGGAATCCAAAAAATGCTGGAATGCAGATGTGGCTCTCAGCCTCATGCTAATCTCAGAGCAGTGCTGGAACAATGCTGGGCAGGATGATAATTTGGCAGCTCTGCCACTTATAAAGAATTATATGGGTATGGTGTCTGGTATCTCTAGTCTTAGGGGTTTTACAGGATTTGATCTATGCCTTTTTGTCAGGGATAAATGCCCAAGTCAGTGGAGAGCAGGAGGATGTTTTAGTGCCTTTGTCACGGCAAGAGAATGGCGCTGGGATCTGTCTGTGTGAATCCTTTTGGTGCAGGTCAGAGCAATAGTGCCAGCTCTGTGGAGCTGATGCCTCAGGCTAGGAAAAGATGCTTCTTTGATTACGGTGCTGCCTTATTGCTTGGCAGAGATGTGCTCACATCTTCTGTGGTTTTGCCTTGCTGTAGACTTCCCACATGATGTTGCTTCCATTTCTGATCGTTAAAGTAGGGATATTATTGTTACACCACCAGGGAAATGCTGTGATTTTTAGGGAACTAAGTACTCTGTGCCCATGGACTAGGTGTCCTAGCTGCTCTAATGCTGTCCTCCTCTAAATGGGACTGCACTGGCCTTCCATGTGGTTCTGCTCTGAAAAGGTGTCAGTAACACCTACTTGATTACTCTTGGTGCTCCAGGCAGAGTGAAAAACTTTCAGAAGCTCTCTTTCGAACACAGGTAAAGCAGGCACTACTTGAGGTTTGGATAAGCAGTCATGATCTTTCTCTGAGCTCTGCTCTCTTTTTTTTCCTTCTTTTTCTTTTTTTCTTTCTTCCTTTCTTTTTTTCTTTTCCCCCCTTCCCCCCCCCCTTTTTTTAATCTTTTTTTCTTTTTCCTTTTTTTTTTGTTTAATTTTACTATGAACAAACCACTTGAGTGTGTTCTCAAGGAGCTGTAAGTTTATATATACATACAATAAAAACAAGGGAACCCCCCCAAAACAACAACAAAAAAACCCCCAGGCCCCAGAGGTCCCATTGCCTAATGTTCTTAACCCTTCCTCCAAAGGTCCTATGCAAAATATTTCACTAAAGAATTAGCTCTGAATGTTTGGGTGGAAGTGGGGCAAGAGATTTGAGCAGAAATGTCAAGACTTCCTGTAATACCTGGGTGAGTCAACTTTCCTCTGCTTCACAGACTGAGCTGTACTCCAGGCAAAGTGCTACCTGAGGCTGTAGACCAGCTGCCCTCATCAAGGTAGGCTGGTTTTGTACACTAATTATTTCTGTGGTCAGCCAGCAAGTTGTTAACCCTGCTGCTTAGACTTTGTGTTCTTTTCCTCTAAAATGTTTGTGTACCTGTGGATGCGAGGTCCTCAAGCATTTTCTCCTTTCTCAGGATGCTTATATTTCATCTTTATCTTTATTTTTTGCTGTCTACAACTACCTGAAAGGAGGTTGTAGCCAGGTGGGGGTTGGTCTCTCCTCCCAGGCAACCAGCACCAGAACAAGAGGACACAGTCTCAAGCTGCACCAGGGGAGGTTTAGGCTGGATGTTAGGAAGAAGTTCTTCATAGAAAGAGTGATTGGCCATTGGAATGAGCCATTGGAGGTGGTGGAGTCACCATCACTGGAGGTGTTTAGGAGAGACTGGATGGGTCATTTGGTGCCATGGTTTAGTTGATTAGATAGTGTTGGATGATAGGTTGGGGTCGATGATCTCAAAGGTCTCGTCCAACCTGGTCTGGTCTGGTTTATTCTTATTCTTATTCTTATTCTTATTCTTATTCTTATTCTTATTCTTATTCTTATTCTTATTCTTATTCTTATTCTTATTCTTATTCTTATTCTTATTCCTATTCCTATTCCTATTCCTATTCCTATTCCTATTCCTATTCCTATTCCTATTCCTATTCCTATTCCTATTCCTATTCTATTCTATCCTATCCTATCCTATCCCATTCCATTCCATTCCATTCCATTCCATTCCATTCCCTGTACATTTGTCTATGATGCTGCTAACTTCATGTAAAGAAAATCCAGCTTTACAAAGAAAATATTTTAGTGCTTTATTATGTTGATTTAATGAGCTTGATGTGACTTTATTTGGGGATCATATGAGTAGTTGTGACTTTTTATTTCCTTGGGTTTCATTTTTAACTTCAGTGTCCTTCTGTCCTTCACAAGGTAAAGCTATTGGAAATTTTTTAAAGTTTAGATGTAACAAATATTTTTAATTCTTGGACTCCAAGGACATTTGGGAAAACTTACATCCTGTTTCCTATGTGTTGCTGTAACTGCAGTTAACAGAGTTTTCATGTGTAATCCTTACATGTCTAAAAGTAACTTGTTATAGAGTTTGTTGAAATGTCTCTTACTTGGTCCTTGTGATAATAATGGCTCCCTAAGGTTCTGGTGGCAGCAGCAATTATTCAATTAATGAAAGTTTAGTTTTCTATCTTCCCCTTATTAATGCCACAGCCCTTTTCAGGAAGTATTAACAAAAACAGTTTGGGAAATGCCTGATTAGGAAACGATGACAGCAATTAATAGGTTTAGTTATATAAATGAGAGAGCGTGTAAATGAAGTTAAACACTTCTCTGAATGACTTCTTAATGTTAGATTTGGAAAAGGGCCCCTAAGAGTGATCCTTCTTCACTGAAAAGAAACAAGGACTAAAATTGTTCTGCAGTTGTCCTCTACCAGTAGCCAAGTCGTAGTGCTGAAATCTGAACTTCATTTTAGAAAGCAAATGCGTTCTTGGGTAGGCTAGAGGGAAACTGATTAGTTTATCACCACTGAAATCAGCCTAGTGCTTACATCAATCAAACCTGTCATATTACTTCTCTCAATTTCCCCAGTCTACAGACTCAGAACTGCTTCAGATACAGCAGTGCCAATTTAGCAGGTGCTAAGCCTACAGTAATTTCGTGTATCAGCATTTTTTCTCTCGATAATAAACTTCAACACTAGTGGAAGCTGCTAGTACACGGAGACTTTAGTGCCACCATAAAAACAGCATTGTAGGAAAATAGCCTTAAGCTGAGAATGGATGAGTAGCTTCAAAGTTGTTATACTGCACCTCCAAACGGAGCCAGGATGGCAGATCTGAACAGAATCCCAAATGTTATCCTTCTCTCGAGTTTTGGTGATGTATGGTAAAGGAGCATGTTGTGGTTTAGTTGAAAATATGCTGCTGTGGTGCAGTTTGTCATATAAAGCCAAATAGCCTGGCATTGCATCTACTTGTCTATTCAATCCTCACTGAACTGGTGTTTATTGGCAGTAAAAGTCCTCACACCAGTCAGTTTTCTCCAAGCTTGCACCATTTGTCCTCATGCCTATAGGTTCTCTTCTTGTAAATATGCACTATAAGGAAAATGAGGTAAAGCAAAACCAGAACAGGAAAGCTTATTTTGCTAAAAATATTTTAAAGTAACAGGCAGATTTGACTAAAAAAAAAATGTGACTTGTGGAGGCTTCTGAAAGCTGTGATTTACCAAGCTGGGAACTGCTAACCCTAATTTTGGTTCGGTTCTTTCTTCATCTGACCTCGAGATACTTCAAAGGTGACTAACATGTTGTGCAGCCTGGCAGTCTTGTTCTCCTAACTAATGTGATGGGCTCTCTCTGTACAGATAAGAATTTGGTAGGAGCACTTATATGGGATTTGGAGACTGCCCTGGGCATCTGAAAAGGAATAAATGCATATATTCCAAACAAGCAGTTAGCAGGTTAGCTATATGCAAAGCAGGCAAAAAGCCGTTGTCCTCTTCCAGAGAGTGGTGATACTGAACAGCAGCAATGCTGTGTTGCCCTGGAAATCAGATTTAGGCTTAGATTACTACTATTGGAGTCTAGCTTCTTTATTTCTCTAGAAATGCTCAGATTTTTCTATTAAATGTCAGTGATTCCATCAAAAGTAACTCCTGACCCCATACAACATCAAATCAGGCACTAAGTGGAGCTGTCAGGTATCTGCACACTCAGTAGCACTCATTTCTGTGGTTGTCCTAATGAGCTGCATTAAAAATGTCATTTTAAACATAATGCAGCATGGAGTCCATGTTTGCTACAATGAGCATCTGGTTGTAGCTGCTTTGAAGACTTCTCCTGCATGTATTAACATGTATGAGCCCATAGCAGCACTAAGGTTTTACACCTTCCCTTTAGAAACTTGGGGACACATCTGTGTGTGTTAAATGATTGCTGTCAAGGTAGTGTGATGAAAAATATAGGAGGCTTTTGGTGGCAATTATTAAGGAGCAAAGTACAAGTTAGCAGCCAGTCAGAATGAAACTTGTAGCAAGGATGTTCTTACTGGGCTCCTAATTGTGTGGAATAGTGCTAATCAGAGGAATTAATACCTGAATTAGTCAGACAATTAATGCAAAGTAAAATCTTCCAACGTATTGCTCCTGAATGCTATCCAGATTCCTGCTCGCGTGGAAATCGCTGTGTGTGCCTAAAAGCTGGGGCCATCACCTGCTGCTTTTATTGGATACTTTTGGCTAACACTACTTTATGAACCTCATCAAGGAGCACTTTGTTATGAAACCTCTCTTAACTGTAGAGGGATTTAATTACACTCTATTAAATATCTCTTGCTTAAAAAGAAAGAGAGAGAGAGAGAATATTTATTTCATTGACGAGAAGAATTGCAAATGTCATCTAAAAAATGATACCGAAGCAGGTTCCTCTGGGGCCTTCATTTCATTCAGAGGAGCTATCTGCATTACAGGCATATTGTTTATTAGACAAGAATAGCTTTGTTATTTCTTTCCCAAGCAGGTAAAAGCCTTGTGGCAATTTTTACGCTGCTGAAATTCTTGTCACGTTGGGAACCTCTTACAGGAAGCCGAAACGTCAGGGTGAGATTAAGCATTAAAATTTGAAAGCTTTTGGGTTTGCCAGGATATTGCAGGCTGTGGTTCTTGTGGAAAAAATACATATACACTCTCACATGTGCACTCACATGTAGGCATTCACAGGGAATACTTACATTAGCTTGTGAAAATATATGTTGAAATATATGCAAATATAGGTAAAAGATTGTGGTTGGTGTTGGTTGACTCCCATATTCTTTTCTGTACTCAAATTTCTACCTCATTACTATGCAACTTTTACTCTTTTTTTCTTTTTTCTTGACAAAAATAATTGCTGGAGACTTATCACAAAGAATATGAAGCAGCACATATAACCTTCAGCCTCCCCACAGTCTTTGATGTACTGTTTGTTTGGCACTCGTGTTCTCTAGAGGGATGTGATGCTGTGGATAACACACAGATGAATTCCCTGCTGTGGAGTGGCTACCAGCTGCTTCTCTTACAACTTTAAAACACAATAACTCACTGTCAAGGCAACAAAACCCATCAATATACTCATTACCCAAAGCAGGAGCTAACTAATATAGAAGGTGGTGGACTTCTGCCCATATTAAGCACTGAAGAGAATTTCAACCCTGCTCTCCCACCCCTCCCGCTGAAAAAAACCCACCCCAAACCTAAAGCAAAAGCAACCTGGAAAACAACCCAAACAAGGCTTACTCCCTTAGAATTCACAGAAGGGGGTTCTATTTCTAATAGCTTTAATTTAAATTGCAATTTCTCAGGATGTTTAATAGGTACTATCAATCTCCTATCCAATAATTAGCTGTCGCCTATGCCTCAGACAGAACACTTTTTCTTGCTCTTCACGTATTTTAGTGGTGCTGTGTAATTGAAACAAAAAACCCATTTCACCAAGCCAGGAGTCATCTCTGATTTTTAACAATATGGGGCTTTTCTGTTGCCTGTCAGTTGTCATCAGATAAGAGCAGCAGGCTACTGCTGAGAAGGTGGCATTAGGACTATCGAGCTGGGTGTGAGTGTGTGGTGGTTTCCCCTGGGGAAAAATATTCATTTGTGTATCTGTCATGATCCTGCTGTGAGAATGGAGAGTATATGTGATCAGAAAAACTGGCCAGCTAGCAAGGTGCAGATGGAAATCTGTAGTAGACATTATGGAGGAAGCTTTGAAAATTATTTTCTACTTGTTTTTGGTGTCTTTTCTTCTTCTGCTTTATCTTTTAAATTGCACTTGGAGACAGCTTCTCTAGTTTTTAGTCAGATTTCTCTAGAAGGTGTCCTGAAAATTCTCCACTGAGTATGGTGTCTGGTCTAGGTAAGAGTTAAATAATGAGGACAGGGCTGGCCAGAGGCCTGTGTATGAGCTGCCAGGCAGGGTGTTACAGGAAAGCCCTCTTAGCCTCTTACTTTTAAGACTACACATGGAAAAATATTTTCAGAGCCATGTGAATTTCAGTGCTCCGTGATTCCTGTGACCACTTTCTGTGTAATTTGGCTCAAGCTGTTGTTTTACATGTTTTTCTAGTCACACTGAGCAAGGAGGAGAGTCACCAGAGGTCAGAATGTGCTTGGGATGTGGCAGTAGTGTGTTTCAGTGCCACCTTGTTACTAGTGCAATGACTAGATGGCTATTCTGAGGCAAAGACTTTTCCAATCCATCAGTAGAGGGAGAATAGAATAGAATAGAATGGAATTAGCCAGGTTGGAAAAGACCTTGGAGATCATTGATTCCAACCTATCATCCAACACTATCTAATCAAATAAACCATGGCACCAAATGACCCATCCAGTCTCTTCCGAAACACTTCTAGTGATGGTGACTCCACCACCTCCCTGGGCAGCACATTCCAATGGCTAAGCTCTCTTTCTTTCTGTGAAGAACTTCTTCCTAACATGCAGCCTAAACCTCCCAGTTGAGGGACAGCCTCTTCTCACTTGCACCCTGTAATAGGACAAGGGGCAATGGATGGAAACTACAGCACAAGTTCCACGTCAACATGAGTAAGGACTTTACTGTAAGGGTCATGGAGCACGGGAACAGGCTCCCCAGAGAGTTGTGGAGTCTCCTTCTCTGGAGACTTTCAAGACCCATCTGGATGCATTCCTGTGTGACCTGCACTAGATTCTGTGGTCCTTCTCTGTCAGAGGGGTTGGACTTGATGATCTCCAGAGGTTCCTTCCAACCCCTAACACCCTGTGAAAGGTCAGACTTCAGTACTTGAAGGATGTTTGGGTAATGGTTGTGTTGGCAAAAAAATTAACAATGATAACAAACAAACCCAAAACCATCCATAGATGCCAGTAATATGGCAGCATTTCCCCAAACAGTGAGTCTGTTTATTGACTCAAGTTTCTGACCAGAGGGGGAGAAATAAAATGGAGAGAGGTGGAGTAGCAACAACGAATAAAATGCTCTAGGTGACAAGCGGCTAGTCCCTGCTAACAGAGGTTTATGTTAACATATTTTAGTTTAATAGGGTTTTGAAATGTCAGCCAATTACTCCTTGGTGTTATTAGTGTTTTAGCACTCTAGACATAAATTAGGGTGTATTAAAATTTGAAGCTCTTGAAGGGCTGTGCAGGTTAGTTTTTTTTTTTTCCTCAAGGTTTCACGAGCATCAATTTGGTGCACACATCTAATTATAATCATCACAAGCAAGAGTGGAGGGAATGTTCCAGTGCATGAATCTCTAATATTGAGTAATACCTTTTACAAATGAGGCAGCCCATATGGGTGAACAGATGAAATACTGATAAATACTGGAAGAGAGCAGATGTATGAGTTATGCCAAAGGTTCTTCACTCCTAATATTTGCTGTTCATGAGGAGAGACAATTAATTTGTTACACACCTCTGAAACCCTAGGTACTAAATACAACAATAGCATTAGGAACCTGAATCATCAGAGCTAGTACTTTAGAAGGAGGTAGTAGTTTAAGGCTGTATTTGGGGATGATGCTGTAATGCTGGTTAGAAAAATCATGAAGAGAGTGGTGGGTTGCTATCCTGGTGAATGTCATCTAAATAATGGAGCAGATTGTTTCTTTGACAGTGTGCTCTGTAATAACTTTGTTTCTATTGTTCAAAATAATTGATGTATATTGAATAATTTTACCTAATGTGCATTGCTGCTGGAGAAAGACAGTTACTTATTATAGCCTGACTGCCTCAAAGCGCTCATTCCAGATGAAATGTGCTGAAAGACAAAGGAAGCACAGATATTTCAGTGTTTATGAGTGACTTTATTAATCTTAATGAGTTACTTAAGGTAAATATAGTGGATGGGTACATAGACTCCTGGCTTGTATGTAGACAATAAGAGTTTGATTCAACTGTAAAACTTTGTGGGTTTGCATGATTAGGTTCTGTAACAACGCCCAATACCTTACAAGATGATTCACTTTAAGACATTTCTGGTGGCAACAGCATCCTGATGCATGAGCAGGTGCTGCTCCTTGTTCCTCTACCCCTGACTTTGTGAGGCTTTGGATTCTGCTATGCAGAGTGAGTATTTCTGTTTGTTCACTCACAGTAGGTGCCCATGCAGCCAGGGCAGAGGTGCACTTCTGGGCAAAGCTGAGCTTCATCTTTTATTCTTCATTACAGTGAGAAAAGTGAAGCCTAGTACCTTGGTTTGGACCTTAATTGTCACACAATTATGCCCACAGACAAATGAATATTGGTTTAGGCTCAATTAGACTTGTCATATATTTACTGGTAACAGCAAAACTGCAGTGACTCATGTTTTTACACACCTAAGAGTCAAGAGTACAGGCAATAGAGATGGACTCTGTGGCTGGTTCTGCTTTTAGAGTTGGAGGAAATCCAGCTGCCTATTCTGCAGCAGATAGAGATTCTTAATGCAACAATCTGGTCTAGTGTATTCAATATTGCTCAGGAAGGCTTCTTTGCCACAAAATTGGAAATGGTATTTTGGGATGTAGATATTAGAAATGTCTTACAGCACACCCAGCTATTGTTTCTGTAAGCATTAGAGTCAGAATGATTTATTTCAAAGGTGTAACTTCTTGGTGAAACCCAGCCTATTAAATGTCTATAACCAATGAGGTATTCTGGACATGGAATTGGTTATCACAGAATGTCAGGGGTTGGAAGGGACCTTGAAAAATCAACTCCACACCCCCTGCCAGAGCAGGATCATCTATACCAGATCACACTGGAATGCATCGAGGTGGGTTTTGAGTATCTCCAGAGAGGGAGACTCCACAACCTCCCTGGGCAGCCTGTTCCAGGGTTCTGTCACCCTCACAGTGAAAAAATTTATCCTCATGTTTACATGGAACTCCCCATGCCTCAACTTCCACCCATTGCCCCTTGTTCTGTCATTGCCAAGAAGAGCCTGGCTCCATCCTCTTGGTGGTCATACTTGACATCTTTATACACATTAATGAGATCACCTCTTAGTCTCCTCTTCTCCAAACTAAAGAGCACCAGTTCCCTCAGTCTCTCCTTGTCAGGAGAGCAATGCTCAGCAAAGAAGCTACACCTAGATTCTTATATATAGGCTGAGAGGTGCTTATTTCTTAGCATACAGACTGCTTGGCTACTCAGAATTTGTTCCTGGTTAGTTAAAACATATTGAATGAAAAGTTTGTTCCGTCAAAAAGATCTGCAAGTAAAATAGATGAAAGTGTATGTTTTATCAACACTCATGAGGAACAATGGGGAGGTGACTTGCAGTGAATAATTTATCCATGAAACTTCCTTTTTATTCCTAAATTCGTTGCAAACAGATGGCAATAATCTAGAATGCATTTGAACTTGCTCTTCAAGCTTCTCTGAATAATTCTTTGTCAGGGCCTCGCTGGCAAGTTGGATGCATTTTGTATAATTGGAGGGATTTGGACCGGCTCACCAGTGTCACCTGAGATTCCTGCTCCCTGATTAGAGAAATGAAACTCTTGGTGCAGGGCTCTTCATGCGAAGCCAAGCTAATTCCCTGTGGTATTTTGCCAACTTACTGTATATAGATGATGCTTTTAACTGTGGGCCAGCAGGGATCAGCAGAGCAAAAAGTAATTACACTTGATGTGCAGAAGGGGGAACCCCTTTATTTTCTTTCTTTACAGGTTTCTCTCAGGGTGCAGCAGGTGAGCAGCACCCTGTGCTTCTCCTTTGCCTACCTGCCTTTCTGTTGCCTGCTCGTGATGTGGTGATATGGAGAAGGGCAAGAAGTAAGTTCTCAGTGCATGTGAGAAGGGAATAGGGCCACTGAAAGAGTGATTCTCAATTAACTTGTAAATAGCAGGGTCTCTTTCTGCCTTGCAAACCACAACAGCCTGTGAAGGTACATCACAGTACCTATGTATCAGGTTCTCCTGGTGTAAATCGAGGGGAGAAGGTCAGCAAGCTGCAGCTTTTTCATAACAATCTGAATGGCAATGCAGCTCCCAGGGCTGTGCTGGGAGAGGCAGCTCATAACACCTAGCTCCTACTGGGTTCTGAAGGCAGTGGGACCTGGGAAGTGCTGCCTCATTCAGAATAGAACACTCTAGACAAAACCACTGGTAGTGGTTGGCCTTTTAGAGGAGCAATTCCTGATGCCCAGTAGCTGTCTGCTTAATCTGTTCCTTGCAAGATAAAGATGTAATCTGGCACATCCAGGAGCATGGCTAGTCCTTGTGCCAATCAGTGCAAGAGGGAATGATCAAAGCGCGTTTATAACCTCCTTAGGTCTGATAGCACTCTGCTCCATTACTGTGTGTCTGAAAGCAAATGAATCCTAGCAGCATGTTAGCCATTCACTTAAGTGTGTGCTTAAGTAGTTTAAAAGATCAACAAGCAAAATTTTTCATTAAAGGAGAGGGGGGGAAAAAGGAGCAGTAAGCATTGGAATACCCCTCAATTTGGCTTTGTTTTTCTCTCCTGTAGTAATGGGTGCATAATCTCTCCCACAGAGGATACAATGTCATACTAGATTGTTTACAGCTGCTTCCATGTAATATTTAATAATAACTCTGTCAATAATGCTGGGGAGCATACACTTTCTTTTCCTGGAGACATTTAGGGAGTACTCAGGAGTAAATAATATTTCCATGATCTAAATTCATGCTCCATCCAAGAGGGCTCTGTCTAAGGTACACAGAATTATGTCTCACAAAATGTGTTTATTGCTCCAAGTATCTTTCTTTATAGTTCATTTGTTAAGCTAAGTAATGATGTATAGCTCCTTACACTACGGTAATAACAATTCTTTCCCATTCTTCACTCTTCCAATCTCTTCTTCTCCCCTTTCAACACTCATTGAGGGCTTTGTTAAATGAAATCTCAGTGACATATTGTTAACAGTTTCTCCTTTTTTTTTTTTCTTTGTCAAAAACAAGCAAGCAAAACAAACCAAGCAAACTGAACCTAGAAAAAAAACCAACTCTCTAGCTATTGTAACTGTTACCAAAAGAAGATGAGATGATGAGGAGAAAGCTTCTCCCTGAAGACTGTTGGGATGACTTGGGTTTTTTTAACTTTCAAAATTCAGACCTCTAGAAAATACTAATGCCATGGGAAGAAAGCTTCTGTAGTCCCAAATGAAAATTAATTTGGAAGAGAAAATTCCCCTTGGAAACAGGACTGCAGGAGAGACTGCTCAGTAAAAAATGACTTTTTATCTTAGTAACAAATGTAAAACCTGGAAACCAGAGCTCCAGCTACCGTGAAGGGAAGGAGAGCACTTGACTTGTGCTAGGATAATGCTTTTACAGCAGACTGAGTGTAACAACTGCTGAGTTTCAGAAAGCACACAGTGGACATCCTTCCCTCTGATCAAGGAGAGACAACTGAGTGGCAAAAAGAAGCCCCCAAGCTTTTTCTGACACTCAGTATCCTTCACACCAGTGGAGCTACAGGAGCTTTCAATCACACACACACACACACACACACACACTCCCTCCATTTCTTATGCCTGTGGAGATGTCACCTACTGAACAGCCTTGGTCCTGGTCTGGTCCAAAGCCTTCCCTGCCAGGAAGGGGTTGGCCTCTTCTCCCAGGCAACCAGCACCAGAACAAGGGGACACAGTCTCAAGCTGCACCAGGGGAGGTTTTAGACTCGAGGTGAGGAGGAAGTTCTTCACTCAGCGAGTCATTCATCATTGGAACGGGTTGCCCAGGGAGGTGGTTGAGTCATCGACCCTGGAGGCGTTCAAGAGGAGATTGGACGTGGCACTTGGTGCCATGGTCTAGTCATGGGGTCAGTGTTGATAGGTTGGACTCGATGATCCTCAAGGTCCTTTCCAGCCTAAATGATACTGTGATACTGTGGTGGCCTAAAAGGTTGGGTGTTTTTGCTAAGCGCTATACGAACTCTTGGGTGTGTCAAAGCAAGAAGGTATGTCTGGTTGTGGAGACTTGAAGTTGTATGCATGTTTCTTCCTTTGGTACTATTTCATACTGAAGATTTATGCAGGGGAAAAAAAATAGCTTCAGTATAAGCTTTGACACAGTTGGAATCCTGTAGTTTTCAGATCTGTTACAGGTGATGTTATATAGCATTGTGCTCTGTGGTGAGAAAGAAAAAGCAGCCCAGTATCCTAGGGATCCCAAAGCAATTCATATTCTTAATGCTTATTTTCAGAGAAGCATTGAAATTGCAGCACAGTGCTCCTGTCTGCTGTGGAGCTCTGTGCGCTGTGCTAAAGCCCAGACTACAATGAGCCTTCCCTCTCAGCTACAGCAGTAAAGCAGCTGCTGGAGCTTTCTGCTTTTCCACAGAATGCAAAATTGCTCACACTAGTTCCTGTCTGGTCCGTACAGAGAAATCCCTAGAAGAGAATGCTCACACTTGTTGTTTCCCATCCCTGTTCTAATGCCATCAGTTGCTCCTTTGGTTGCTGTTGTGATGGATTAGCTCATGGCCCTTCAGATATCCCAAGCTGAGTAGGGCTGAGAAGACAAGTTCTCAGCAGCTGATGCTTTCAGAATAGGGTATATGACAAGAGCAATAAATATGCAGCTGCTTCTGAGGCAGCTCATGGAAATGGAAGTGCTTTAACTGACAGTGTTTTCAGTAGCACAGGCCCTGGGGAGTCTCACAAAGGAAATATTCCACAAGACTTTAGGAAACAGTACTATTAAATTATTCATATTTTCACTGGGTTTCCATTTCTTGAGAATGACATAAATTGCTTGACAGGCTTGGGTTAGTTTTGAGGGGGGTTTTTTTATATGATTACTTTTGTTTAAAGAATATTAGAAACATTATTTGAAATTATAGCTATGCTGTGAATTTCAAAGGGGTTAGGGACTGCCTGGAAGTCAAATGGAGCTGGAAACTCAAACCCTCTGGCAAAATCTTAGTTCTCATGTCCATCATTAAAATTGACCTGTAAATAGCTTAGAGGCAAACAGAAGGCAAATTAAATTCATCCCTTATGTGCTAGAATGCGCACACAACCAGGGAAGGTGATACACAGGCTGAAAGGAGGAGTCAGCTATCACAGGGTACTAAAGTTGTGGGGAGAAAGAGAAGCGAGATGGGGACTATGCCAAAGCACAGTGCTCTGGTATAGCTGCAAAGCACCCACAGTATTGCATTGTCATCTGTTTGTTTTGTAGCTTCCTGGGTGATTTTGACAAAACCAGCAGCTGGAGCAAGGTTTTATTCTGCTAAAATGATTTACTTTTTCATGCCCTTCTTGTGCTTGATGTCCTTATTTAAAATACATCATCTGGAACATAGAGCTGTCATGCTGTTCTACTTTGTAATGCCATTTCACAATGTAAGGAAGTTTAGGGATCAAGCCTTTCAACATAAGCATAAGGATCAGCATAAGCAGGGGACAGTTGTGTTGCTAGTAGGTAATCATGTTGGAAATGCCATTTATTTGCCTTGGTAATGGGTATTTACTCTATGAAGACATGATTTGACTTAAAGGTGGTTTCTTAAGAGAAAGGGTAGAAGGAGAAAGGCATGAGTGAGATGAGAAATGTTTCTTGTCATACAATGAGTGGTCTCAAGTTTCCAGACTGACCTCCTGTTGAATTTATCCCACTTTGGTTGAAGAGGAAAACACCCTGAGCTGTCAAGGCTATGAAAGGAGTTGGTCCCTCTCTTGAGGGAGATACTTAAGAGGACTCTCTTGCCCAACAGGAGTGAGTCCTAGTGGGAGCTGTCGTAGATGGCAGACACTTCCTGTGGTCTCTTGGAAAATTAAGGCTGTTGAAGTTATCCCCAGGAGATAGTAATCTCCAACTAAGAGAGACATATGTTAACACTCTCTGTTTTCATATTGTCTTTCTGTTATGTCTTGTTCCTACTGGGAGAATAAACTCTTTTGAGTATGAGCAGATTCTTTGTTTATGGTGCACAGCAGGAAGAGCAGCATGAGTCAAACACAGATAGACACAGAGCATGCAGAAAACTTGTAGGACATGGTCCAGGAGTGGTAGAAAGAGCATGGCATAGTGGGAAGAGAGAGGAGCATGTAACTCTGCAGACAACAAACTGCAACCCAAAGTAGTTTGAAAGCCCCAGTTACCTGGTCTCAGACAGGATTTGCCAGGTGAGATGCATTTGTTATCCATGTAGGCAGGCTGGAAGTACAGGTCCCCTCTGACCCCAAGAGTTAAGTAATTTTTGACCTGTTGGGTTGAAAACTGGATCTCTCTCTCTCCTCTCAAAGATAATAGAACTACTTGAATAAATGATGGTGGCATTTGAATAAATTAGCTGGGAACGTGATTAACACCAGACCACCTTTAGAGCTGCATACATTCAGGAAAGAAACCCACCATGAAGGCAAAGGAAAATTTTCTTTGCAATTCTTTTAATGCTGACATAAACAATATGAGTATTGAGCTGTATGCTTTGCTATTTTTGTTTTCTTGTCCTATTCAAACTCACAGTGTTCTTGCCAGAATGTCTGTATTAAACCAACTACAGTGCAGTAGTTTTCTGGGATTTGATTTCAGGGGCAAATGCATTTATTTTGGTAGAACAAACGCAAGTATCATGCCTTAAAATGCTGTTGCTTGTTTTTATGTTACAATCTGTGTTCAGTTCTGGGCCCCGCAGTTTAAGAAGGACATTGAGACACTTGAATGTGTCCAGAGAAGGGCAACAAGACTGGGGAGAGGCCTTGAGCACAAGCCTTGTGAGGAGAGGCTGAGGGAGCTGGGATTGTTTAGCCTGGAGAAGTGGAGGCTCAGGGGAGACCTTATTGCTGTCTACAACTACCTGAAGGGAGGTTGTAGCCAGGAGGGTGTTGGTCTCTTCTCCCAGGTAGCCAGCACCAGAACAAGAGGACAGAGTCTCAAGCTGCACCAGGGGAAGTTTAGGCTGAAGGTGAGGAGAAAGTTCTTCACTGTGAGATTTGTTAGGCATTGGAATGTGCTGCCCAGGGAGGTGGTGAAGTCACAATCCCTGCAGGTGTTCAAGAGAGAATTGGACGTGGCACTTGGTGCCATGGTTTAGTCATGAGGTCTGTGGTGATGGGTTGGACTTGGTGATCTTTGAAGTCTCTTCCAACCTTGGTGATTCTGTGATTTAAGAAACAGAGTCTGTTATTGTAGTACGTTGGGACTTCTTAGTGCAAGCCAGAAAAATTCTAATGATGCTCCCCAACATTCTCCTAATTCAGCAATCTCTATCCTTGAAGTAATTTGCAAGCTATTAGTTACTCCTGGAGTTTCATACCTTGTTTCCAGATGAGTCATAGGACTGTATAAGAATCACAAGAGCTTGCCTAGCCCTTCAAGTTCCCATAGATTAGAGTCTAGATGTTCCAACCACGGATGTGACAGGAGATTTTAGATTAGAGATACAACTGTAGAAAGATTTTTAATGTGTAAACTGGTTACCTTGCAATGGGAGCCTTGCATTGGGAGTCTTTCTTCCTATTCCCATCAGACAAGAACTATGTAGGTTAGGATTTCTTAGTTCCTGTCATCTGACTCAACCAGAAGGCTCTTGGGAGTCACAAACTGAACTCCAGGACTTGCACAATGTAAATTTTGCTGGATGGTTTGAAAGTTTTTCACAGTCCAGTATAGGAGGCATCTCCCACTAACCACACTGTAAAGGGAGTGGGAATGCAAGGCAATGAAATAACAGTTCCTATGAGTCACTGTAAAGGCATTTGAGAAGAAAAACATCTCGAGTTATGGCTGAAATGTTTGTGATTCTTCACAATTTAAACAGCATTCTTTCCCCATATGAGACTCAAAACAGCAGAAGAAATAAGAATATGCCAGGAAAGGCATGTTGGTATTCAAAAAGAGATTTGACTGTTGTGGAAATCAAGGAAATAGGATATAGGATTGCTCCCATGTTATGGCACTTTACACTGTGCTTCTTTGAGATGTTAACATCTGAGAGACAGTATAAAATACGAATAGGGAAGGCACTGTGCAAAGCAAAGCATAGATTTGATTTCCAAGTTATGGTGGTCTAAGGATATACAAGAAATTGGCTTACAGCAGTGCAGCGTACACTTAAGACTGAAATTGCAGGAGAGTGCCTCAAGGCACAGATTTCTAATGTCTGAAGTGTTGTCAAGAGATTAGAACAGGGAAAGAAGAAGGACACAAGGGGGAGGTGCAAATATGGAGGAGAATGGCGGGGGGAGAGGGGGGAAGGAGAAGGACAGGGCCAAGGAGAAAAAGTTCAGAAGCAGTGTTGAAAAATATTTAGGTGAATGTCATAAAGTGTTGCTGACAAATAGTTAGACTTTTATTGTGAAGAATGCGGTGTCCTCTTGAGGAAAGTGACTACTGAAGGGAGTATGGTGTCCTGAATTAATACTTGAGCCCACAGGCCATAATTAAGATCTAGCCCTCATCCAAATGAGTTTGGTACCTGTGCCATAAGCACCAACATCTATGAAGTCAGTCTAATGTGATACCATTGCCAAACTTCTCGTGCCAAGCAGTGGTGAGACATTATCCCTTGGTTTTGCCTGAAGTGTTTGATACTTACATGACTGGTACTCACTTCTTACACGCAGGCAGAATCACAATCAACTTTCATTAAGACTAATGCTAACTGTTGATTTACCACAAAGAGTATTTTGATTAAATTTAGCATTTTGGATAGGATATGATAATTATCTGGTGTTGACATTCAATTTCCCAGGCCTGAAGTTTACAAACAAAATCCCACATCTTTGTTAGGCACATTAGCAATTGAAATAGCCTCCTAAATCACTGTCTGTGTAACTGGTAAATCTCTGCAATCAATCTTCCTTTTCTTTAAAAAATAAATTTTGGAGGAATTTGCATAATTGGCCTTGCTTGGTAAGTCTGCTGTATAATGTTGTCTTTTAACTGCACTGCTACCTGGAATCATGATGAAGTGTCAACAAGCAGGAAGTAAATATAAACCCAGCTTTTACTGAAGGACACAGCTGATCTCAGGAGGTGAGAAAAGGCATCTAGTGGTGTTATAATTTGAAGTGGCTTCATAACTTGATGTAGGGGTTTTACTGTAAAGGATGAGAGAGAGGAAAAGACAGAACTCAATTGCATCAAAACCCTTTAATTTTCACTGAACTTCAAAGCGAAATTTACACTGGAAAGTGCTTTTAAAACACAGTGAAGGTGATGCAAATGAATGTCCTCACTTCTGTCTGAAAATACGTGAAGCTCACAGTATGGAGTGAACATGGACTGATGCCTGTGTGCAAGCATGCCTTTCTCAGTAGCTTGACAGCATTCCAGCTGCTGCCATACACTGCCCTGCAAGCTGCAATGACTGAATTAGGCAGCAGGATGTTACCTTCACATCCCCTAGTAGGTTATGTTGTAGTCATTTAGTTACTTAAATTCTGGGTGCTGTGGCCAGTGTTGTCTCACTCTTCAGTATGTGCTGCTAAAGCTGTCACTGTCAGCAGTGTGTGCTCACTAACACCACTCTGGTCAGGGCCATGGTCCTCATCACTACATTCTTGATACTATAGGCTTTGTAACATGCCAAGTGTTAAGTAGCATACTACTGCTCTTGCTGTCTGACATATGGTGCATATGAATTCAGCATCCAGTATGAGCCAAGCCTCATCAGTGGTGAAAGGTGTCACAGGATATCAGAAGGTTGTGCAAAGGAAACAACCCAGAACTGTAGCAGGAGAGGTAAATGTGACTGTTGCTGCCTGTCCAGTATGTAATGTGGTCCAGTCCAGGGTCATAGTCCAAAATGACTATCAAGAAAGGGTGGTGCAGCTTGATTTGATTGATTTATTTAGTTAGTTAGTTAGTTACTGTAATGTCACCTTTGAATGTTGCTTTCTCACTGGTGTGCAAAAAGGCAAAGTTCCTCTGTTACTACCAGAGTTGTGTAGTTTCATCTGCAGTAAGCAAACCAAAGGAATAAATCATTTCAACTTTCCTGCTGTGGTACAAACAGTTTAGATTTCACAAGTGCTGTCAGTTATGACGTACCATAAAGCCATGCACTTGCCCTAGGGCTGTACAGGACACTGCATGCCCATGCAAACTGCTGATGGGGCAAACCTGAGGTGGAAATGCCCTGCCCAGGTGCTGGTGGTGGCTCTAGCTTCTCTTTCAGACATGAAACTTCTGCGTTTGCTTCAACTTACCCTCTGGGTCAGGAATCAGATGTGGCATCTGCTCTCTCAGATCTTCTGTGCACTGTTTGATAGATATCTTACAAACCCATCTCTGATGGTGCTATGATAAGGTTACTGTAATATGCTTTGGGCTTTTATGGTTGAAAACACCTGCTGGCATGTTTAAGAATCTGTGTTTACCCTCTGTAAAAAGCAATGACTGCTCCCCTGAATGCTCCTTGTACTCCAGCAGTTCCCTTTGGGAAGAAAAGAATATCTTCCAGCACCCTGGCTGTTTTGTAAGTCATGACTTATGGACCAGAACTATTATAATCTGAGCAATCGAATGCCATATCCTCAGCTGTCAATTGTTAAGGGAAGAAATTCAAAGCAGCCTGCAAGTGTGATGAGAGATTTGATAACGTTACCAGTGAACTGTGCTGCATTTGGTATCAGTGTGAGAATCTTAAATTACAAAAGCATGGAGTGCCTAAGTTCTATTTTTCTGCATGTCCTAGGGAATCTCTGGCTTGCCTAGCAGAACCAAACAATTCTCATACAATGCTACGCGCAGGCAGTGTTGGATTTTTGGCTTTGCTTTTATATTTGAACCATGACCATATCATTAAAGACAAACTTAATTCACCATCTTTGGGGTTGGTTTTTTTTTGTAGCTGAAAGAATTAGCCATGCCCATCTTGGATTCTCATTCCACTTTCTTTCAATCTGCCGGGGTTTTGATGCACACGGCGCATCAAAGGAGCGAGCTGATGGGGTTTCTGTCACTTCTCTCACAATGGGTTTTGTTGGAAATAACTTCATCTGGTTCTGCATAGTATACAATGTGTTGTAAAACATCATTGTCATCCTGCCATGGTAAAGGCTGACATGGATGACTGCTGTTACACTGCTGCACATGAGCATAGGAACTCAATAGTATACTGCAGGGTGAGGAAGGGAACGGAAGAGGTTGTGTGTAGCCAGGTGGTGGACAAAACCCTCTCAAGTGGGAGCTGCTATGGCTGGCGAGCCTTTTGGGTTTCTGCAGACCATTTGTCTGTGTGTGCTGGTGAATAAAGAAGGCTTGTGAGTTTTGGGGGAATCTCTAGAGCTTTGGCTAAGGATTTTTTTAAGCCCTTTTGTTCTCTTCTCAGGAAGAATGAGACGATTCACAAGCATACTGATTTTTAAAGCCTGATAGGTGACTTTCCATTTCTGGTGAAACCACAGGCAAAACCTTGACTTAGATACAGGTAAGCTCATTTTTCCTTCTGTTTTTCCTCCTAAAATCAGCATCTGAGTAGACTGGTGAATGCCACAGACTGTGATGAGCAATGGAAGTTTAGCAGCACTGTTCTGCAGAGTCATGTGCACTCAGGTTCGTTTTGTCCTCTGGGTGAATAAGACCAGAGTACAAAGAAGGGCTGGGGTTTGGGTGGGCAGAAGCTGTGTAGTCTTATTGATCAGTAATTTCATTACTTCTATAGATAGAAACACTGATGGCTTCACTCAGAATCCATTTCAGTTTCTGTGGCTGATAACATAATGGATTTGGGGGTAAGAGTTATGGAAATGAGAAGTAATTAGTAGTATTGACAGAGATGCCAACTTTCACTATTTCTGCTTTTTAAAAACTTTCCTATTGACTGTGACTTGCTGTCCAGACCAACCTCCTGAGTGGGGTTCTGCTTTTTCTGACCATTTTTGTTTTGTTTCTGGAGGCACACTGAGCCACAAGAATACTGTAGAAGCACTAACTGTGCATACATTGAGTTGTGTGACTTCATCCCAGAAACATCTTTTCTGTCATCAGCAAACAAAGCTGCAGAGGGAATCCATATCTCCTCATAAGAAAAGCTGTGTTAAAAGTCCTGTAGACTCTGGCCTGTCTACTTTATCCTTTGTTTACTGTGAAGCTTGAAATGTGCACAGGCATATCTGTTGCAAATAATGATCTTTTCCTTTTTATTTCTTTTCATAGCACAGCTGTTTATAACGGGTCTGGGTTAGGGGTAAACTGGACCAACATAAGCAGAATTGTTTAGGCTGGAAAAGATCTTGGCTGCACTGGAACTGCTCTGATTTAGACCTTCTAAGAATCTAGGCTTTTTCCTCTCTGCCATCACACTTGCATGCTTCAGGAGATCTTTGGTACAAGCAAGTGGTTACAGGAAATACTTCATTGTCATCTTAGTGCAGATCTTAGAAGGCAACTTCCTGGAGTGAAGTTGAAAGCCAAAGTTTCTCTCCCTTACCTCAGGGCTGTCTCAAAGTCTGTTGAACCATGCTTCTTGAAGCTTGTGTAAGCAGATCCAAAGGCTTTCTTCTGTTTGTGCTCTTTCCTGATTTAAGCCACTGAATATTCTGCTTCTCATATCCTGACATAGTAAAAATGAAAGGATTTCTGTTATTTTTTTATTGTCTGTCTCCAGTGTTTCTCATTGTGGAGGTAGCTTCCCACCTGAGCAGTGTGCTGGTATTTAAAAGTGGAATTGACAGCATACGTTGCTATCAATTATTCACATTCACTTGGTGAACCACCAAGTTCTTGTTTTCCTGACAGACTACTTATCT
Source organism: Melanerpes formicivorus (assembly GCF_026170545.1). Lineage (NCBI taxonomy): Eukaryota > Metazoa > Chordata > Aves > Piciformes > Picidae > Melanerpes > Melanerpes formicivorus. The sequence goes on along the minus strand of NW_027142366.1, from coordinate 6,899,332 downwards.
CTTAAACTCTCCCTTTTTTTTCTCTCCTATATATGCCAGTTTGGGTAGGAAAAAATCCTGTTTCAGACCCTAATCAGAGTGCTATGCCAGGAATTTTCATAAGGGCCTTTTAGCCTGACTGGTTGGGCTCAGAGAAGGGAACAGGTCACATCTCTGAAGTATGGATGAGTACCAACAAAGAAATATAGAAACAGAGGGTTTACGTCTTTGGGTACTCACAACCAATGTTATTTCTCTAAAAGTACCAGGTGACCATAATGAATGAGAGAAAACAAAGTATCAAAAGCCATGGAAACAAGACTGCTGTAAAGAATTACAGCAGAATCACCTGTGAATGACTTCTGCTAGTATTGCAGTTGTGACCATGCACAATATGAGAAGGGCATCAAAGCTGGTGAGGGGTTTGGAGCACAAGCCCTATGAGAAGAGGCTGAGGGAGCTGGAGTTGTTTAGCCTGGAGAAGAGAAGGCTCAGGGGAGACCTTATTGCTGTCTACAGCTACCTGAAAGGAAGTTGTAGCCAGGTAGGGGTCAGTCTTTTCTCCCAGGCAACCTGTGACAGAACAAGAGCTGTGCCAGGGGAGGTTTAGGCTGGATGTTAGGAAGGAATTCATCACAGTAAGAGTGATTTGACACTGGAATGGGCTGCCTAGGGAGGTGGTGGAGTCACCATCCCTGGAAAGTGTTTAAGAAGAAACTGGATGAGGCACTTAGTGCTATGGTTTAGTTGATTAGATGATGTTGGGTGATAGGTTGGACTTGATGATCTTGAAGTTCTTTTCCAACCTGGCTAATTCTGTGATTCTGTGATTACTTTGTAATCACAAGCAATAGAGTTCTTGAGTGTTTTCTGAGGAAGCTGCATTATCCTCACATAATCACATTGGTTTGAAATCTTCTGGTGTTGGTAACAGTGGCATCTGCAGTGAGCAGTTTAGCTTTGGGTGCTTGATACTCTCCTCACAGCAGAGATCAACAGCAAGCTCTGGTATCAGGTTCATGCTGTAACTTGAACAGAGGCTGGACTTGTTGAATTCTGTCGAAGTAAACACAAGGTCCTTCTAATCACTAGTCCATTTCTTTGCTGAATCTGAAGTACACCTCAAGTGACTATAACATTTGTGGTTCACACATTGGCATCAGGGTTTAGTTATGAAAAAGAAACAAGTAAATTCACCAGCTCATAAATGACAATTTATTTGCAGATAATAATTCACCACCTGGCAGTACTAGCAGTGACCACCAACGAGATCAGCCTTGCGCGTACCCTTTGCTCTCCACACGAGTCTGGTGCTAAACCACGTCCCTCAGCAGCACAACCTAGAACTCTTCCCTCCTCCAATCTCAGCTGCTCCTCGCCAGCCCTGCTCTCTCGCTTCACCAGCTGTTACGCTTCTCTGGCCCCTTTGCAGCCCCTCAACGCCCTTCTTGGAGCGAGGGGGCAGGGAGAGGCACTGCCATGGGCACGGTACAGGAAAGCCCGGCCAGCCGCAGACACCGGACCAGCGAGGACGATGGCACCGCCACAACCCCGGCCGCTGCCAGCCGGCGCCGCCGCCCTGGCCGCTTTACTTTCCGGCAGTGCCGTGCAGCGCCGTGCAGCGCCGGCTCTTTGCGGCAGGCAGCGAGCCCGGCCGGGCGGCGGGTGTGCGGCGCTGCTCGGGTGGGTGCTGGAGCCCGGTGTGAGATCGGCGTTCAGCCGGGCTGCTGGCGGCGGATGAGCGGCTTCGCGGCCTCGGTGGTGCGCCGGTAGAGTGCCGCTCTTTACTGCGGCTGGTGCGGAGCCGCGGTGCAGTCCCCTCGGTGAGCAGTGCGACTGCCCGGTGCCAGCTGACCCCCGCCGGTGTGCGGGCGTGGGGGAGGCAGCGCCGGGCTGACAGCTGGGCTCGGCTGTTTGGAGGCAGGAGCACCTCTCGCTTAGACTTGGATGCTCAAGGCCTCCTCCAACCTCTGTTCCCGAGTCGCACCACCCAAGTACTGCAGAACTTCTCCCTAAGATCCAGTCTAACCCTGCTCTCCCTCAGCGTCAAACCATTCCCCCTAGTCCTGTCGCTGGACAGCCTTACGAAACGTCCCTCTTCAGCTTTCCTGTAGCTCCGTTTAGACTTTGGAAGGCAGCTCTAAGGTCTCCCCAGTGTTCTCCAGGCTGAACAGCCCCAGCTCCCTCAGCCTATCCCCATGGCAGAGGTGCTCTTGCTCTTCAGTTATCCTTGTGGCCCTCCTCTGGACTGGATAAGGGGCAATGGGTACAAATTAATCCTGGGGAGAGTTCCAATTGGAATCCAGAAGAAAATTTCCCCCCATGAGAACAGTTAGGCATTGGAATCGCCTCCCAGGGGAAGCAGTGGATTCCCCTACATTTGACAGTTTTGAGACTCAGCTTGACAGGATGCTGGGCCATCTCATTTCAACTACACTGTCACCTAGAAAGCTTGGACAAGATTGTCTTTGGGGTCACTTCCAGCCTGGCATGCTGGAATTCTGTTATTTCAACTTTGGGATGTTAGTTTTGGCTGGGCTGGTGTGGGTTTTAGTTCTGAGCCTGTGTAGAGCTGGACAGATGAATGTTCCCCTTTGAATATTAAGGTTCTCCTCAGCCTCTTGAGGAATTTAGATAGTTTTTTGTTGTTGTCACCCAAGACAGAATGCATTAAAGCAATAGATACATTGTGGAGAGCTGTAATGCAAAATGAATTTGGAATCTTGGGAGCTATACATCTCAGGAAGACTTTACAGAGAATTCTGACTTGGAAAAAAATGAAGTAGTGAGAGAGTGTGTGGGGGGAAGAAAATGTAAAGAACAGGCAATAAAGAAGCTGCTTGCAATTGTTGGTTCATACTGACTGAATGCAATTGGAAAGAGGAGTTTCATTTTCAAGAAGCTTCCACATAGTAATTTGAAATAAAATTAAACCCAAATATTTTGTGTTTTCAGACTAAAAGGTCAAAACTCCGTGAACAGTTGCTGAAGTCTGATCTTGCCTGAAAGAAGATGATAATGATGTTGATGACACTTTGGACAAAGAAGGACACCAAAGTGTATGAGGTGGTTTAAAAACTGTATTATAAGCTGCAAAATAAACAGGTATCTTTTCATTCTCTAGTAGTCTAACAAGCAAGCACCACACCCCCAGAAGAGAAGAAGATATCACCATTCCTTGGATCCAGCAAGGATTTTGCATGAATAGTTGAAGTTCTTGGTGGGAGCACTCCAAGAACTTGTCTCTTCTCCCTTTCTCTCTCTGTCTTCTCTCCTTCCTCCCCCCTGGTTTTTTTTTTTCTTCTTTTCCCTCACTCTGGTCCATTGCCAAGAGTTTTTGTTAACTCTAATAAACTTAACTCATCAGCTGTTTGGTGTTGTTTCACTTCAATTTACTCCAAGGGAATTCCAGTTCTGGGCCCCTCAATTTAAGAAGGACATTGAGACTCTTGAACGTGTTTAGAGAAGGGTAATGAGGCTGGGGAGAGGCTTTGAGCACAAGCCTTATGAGGAGAGGCTGAGGGAGCTGGGGTTGTTTAGCCTGGAGAAGAGGAGGCTCAGGGGAGATCTTATTGCTGTCTACAACTACCTGAAGGGTGGTTGTAGCCAGGAGGGGGTTGGTCTCTTCTCCCAGGCAGCCAGCACCAGAACAAGACGACAGAGTCTCAAGCTGTGCCAGGGGAAGTTTAGGCTGGAGGTGAGGAGAAAGTTCTTCACAGAGAGTTGTTAGCCATTGGAATGTGCTGCCCAGGGAGGTGGTGGAGTCCCCATCCCTGGAGGTGTTCAGGAGGGGATTGGACATGGCACTTGGTGCCATGGTTTGGTAGTCATGAGGTCTGTGGTGACAGGTTGGACTTGATCTTTGAGGTCGAGGTCTTTTCCAACCTTACTGATTCTATGACCCCCACCTGCTGCCCAGAGTTGGCTTGGGATACTGGGTCCTGACACTTCTTCCAAACTGTGGCTTGCATTCAAGTGCTGTGCTTCCAACATATCCAGCTGTTGGGATCCCTCTGTCACACTGGAAATACTGATGGATTCCACCCATTATAGTCTGATGGTATTGGAGTACACTGTGAGCCTGCACTTGCTAAAGCTTGATGCTCCTGTGGGGTCAGCCTGCCAAGCCATTGGATCCATACAGTCCAATCAGCCCATCTGGTTGGAGGCAGGGCCTCTCTAATTCTAAGTGGAATCACTTGCCTCTTGTGAAGATACTTTGGGCATGCCTTCAGAAGGATCAGAAGCAGTCTTCTTCTGCTCTAAGTGATTTTCCCCTGGAAACTGGGGCAGCATTCTGGGGAGAATTTCCTTGTAATTCACAGTGCAGCCTTGACTGAAGCAGGTTTTCCACCCCACTGCCTCACAGCCTCCCCATGGTGACGTAAGTAGAACCATAGGGTGCCCCATGGTGTATACCTCCCAGATTCTCTCCCTCAGACAGGGGAGCAAACTTGACCACTCAGGATTTTGTGGAGATTGGCAGTCCAGGGCCTAAGGAGATGATTCTGAATTTGAGCAAAATAATTTGCAGGGCCTGTATAGCTCTCTGCATTGTGACCTTGTGCTGTTCAAGTTACTGTGTCTTTGGAAATAGGTCATGAGAATTAGTAGGCCAGCTTATTGTTCAGGCCATGAGCATTGCTCAAGATGTGGTCTTTTCTGTGGGATATGCAGGTTATGGTACATCTTTGAGATTGGTGGTGGTGTTTGAGGTGGTAGTGCTTTGTTTGCTTGAGGTGATGTTGTTTGAGGTGGTTGGTTGGGGTTGGTGTTGTTTGAGGTGGTAGTGTTTTGTTTGCTTGAGGTGAAGTTGTTTGAGGTGGTTGGGGTGGTGGAGTTGTGGATTTTTTTGGTTTTGTTGGGTCTTTTCCCTTCTCCATTGCTTGTGTTTGCTTGAAAAAGCTTTTGCACTGTGCTTAACCTTGATCAACAGCAGGGTAGAAAACCTCAGCAAATGAACTGATGGTGTGAAAGGCAATCACCTTCCAGTGGAGACTGCTTGTAAGTAGTGTGGGCATCAACTTTGGTGATGAAAAGCTTGCTTAAGTTGCATTGGTCTCTATACCATGTGTCCTACCAAAGTGCTCCTCAGAAGCATGTAATCATTGTGAGATTTTTAATGTCATCTCTCTGCTGGATTGCTTCTTGTTCTCAAAAGGTGGCTGACAGACTGCAGTGTGCTGACCATTGACCATCATCTTGCTTTTGTGCCTGTATTAGTCTATGGAGCATGTATAGGGGATATGGGTGCCTTCAGCACTGAAGAGACCCCCTTCTTCTGCTTAAAGTCCTTTGGTTACTTTGAAATAGATTGGAAAGGCTGAATTCATCCCTGAATGCCACCCTGAATGCAGGTGGTGTGCTGGGCAAACAGGCAGCTTTGGCACTGTGTTGAGATTGATTGCAGCTGGAGGTCTCCAAGTGGAGTATCAGCACCACATATAAAGGCTGAATTATAAAAGCTACACAACCCCATCAGACTCCTGCTTGCTTTACCACCTGGAAGAACCCTCCCTGCTCCTCCTATCCATTTTCTGTAGTGGGAATCAGGGGAACTTAGGGCTGAGGCTCAGTTGTGTGATTACTCACCAAAAGCAATGCAGAGCCCTGGTTTGACTTCTAGGTGATGGTTCACCTTAATGAATGCTGTAACTAAAGTAAACCAGATTCCATGGTGCTCACTTTCAACCTGCTGTAGCTCCAGGGAGAAGCAGCAACTTTGAATTGTTTTGTTATTTACATGTGATTTAATAGCCTGGGCTCAGGGTTGTGAAGCAGAGAGGAGTCAAGTGTGTTGCTGCTGCCAGGCTTGCCTAGATCTGCTATCATGGAGAGCCACTGAAGTGCTGTACTAGTGCTGGAGCTGGTTTAACACAGTATTAGACGGCTCCAGGTGGCTTCTGGAAAGGATGACTTGGAGGCTTCATGTCCCATGGGACACTCAGCAGCGATGCCAGGCTTTACCAGCAGCAGAGATCAAAGCAGCAAACCATTTATTAACATGGTACTTCTGATTATCTGACAGAGCTGTAAAGGGTAGCAAAGCACGTGGGTGTACTTTGGTTAAGTAAGAGGGCCGCTCAGGACTGGGACACTGCCTCAAGTGGAGTTATGTGTTCTGTTGTAGTTAAAATGATCTTAATTGCAAGCAGTGACATTTAATGCCAGCCAGCTGGTCCTCCTTCAAGGGGATTCAGAAGCAGGGAAGAAAATGTCTCAAAGTATTTTTCTAGGAACAAAGGGCATACTTTCAGTTCTGCTCTCAGAAGCCACACCTAATGATTACCCTGAGGAACCTTGTCTGTCAAAAACATGCCACTCATCACTGATCTCATTTAAGCTTTATTAAAGCATATGACTCAAAGTCTTTCAATTCAGAGGTGCAGTTGCAGTGCCCTGTGCATTTAATTAGGGAGCTTAAAAGCCACTAGTGTTTAATTCTCTAACCTACCTTGTCCCCTTTCCCATCTCCCAGCTTTCCTTTTGATGCCCAAACTGTAGTTGCATTGTGGGGAAAGCAGCCAGCTGAGATAATTGGGGGGAATGAGACAGATGATCCTGGGTGTGGAAGTGTATAGATGGATAAAATGCCGCAATGGAGGCTCAGCTAATCAAGTTCAGCCTCCTCTAGGGGTGAGACATGGCAGCTACTTGACAGGGGTACAGGAAGGTTGTGAAGCACTTGAAGAGTACAATTATAGAGGAGAATTTTAAGGAAGAAATTCTGTGTTGGCTTCTTCCCAGGTCCAGAATCTCTCATTTTTCATTGTGTTATAAAAGATGATATGAAATTAAAGCACAGTTTTCAAACTCTCTTGGAGAGAATGGTGAGGCCACACCTTGAGTACTGTGTCCAGTTCTGGGGCACTCAGTTTAAGAAGGACATTGAGACACTTGGACATGTCCAGAGAAGGGCAAAGAGGCTGGGGAGAGGTCTTGAGCACAGCCCTATGAGGAGGGGCTGAGGGAGCTGGGGTTGTTTAGCCTGGAGAAGAGGAGGCTCAGGGGAGACCTTATTGCTGTCTACAATTACCTGAAGGGTGGTTGTAGCCAGGAGGGGGTTGGTCTCTTCTACCAGGCAACCAGCACCAGAACAAGAGGACACAGTCTCAAGCTGCACCAGGGGAAGTTTAGGCTGGAGGTGAGGAGAAAGTTCTTCCCAGAGAGAGTTGGTAGCCATTGGAATGTGCTGCCCAGGGAGGTGGTGAAGTCACCACTCCTGGAGGTGTTCAAGAGGGAATTGGACGTAGCACTTGGTGCCATGGTTTAGTCATGAGGTGTTGGGTGACAGGTTGGGCTTGATCTTTGAAGTCTCTTCCAACCTTGGTGATTCTCTGTGTGTGTGAGTCAGTACCCAACACATTAGTTAAAAGGACTGAGTCTAAAAACAGCTGTGAGAAATGGAAACTATGAGGTTCTTTTCAAAAGATTAGAAGCAGTAAAAATTCCAGGAACCACTGCCTCAGGGTTACCAACCAGGTACAGTCTTAAGCTGCAATTTTTTTTTCCCTTCAGTTTTTCTGTATTGTTTTTTTCTAGTCCAGTTTCAAATGACTCAACTGATAGGCTTCCAAGAATGACTTAATGCCTAAACTGTAGGTATTAAATCTCACCTTGAATTTCTGGCTGAGCAACAGAGTTGAGTCACAAGTCTCATCTATTAAAAATTCAAGACCAGATTTCTGGTGCAGTTTGCATCTCCAAAATTCCTCTTGAACTTCTGCCTTGTTGTTTTCCTTTCCTTTAGTGCAAGGCTGGGATCATTAATGGATTTTGTACCAAGTTAATCATGTTTTCATTGAAAACTTTGCATGAAACTTTAAAACCAACATCCTAACTCCAACAGAGTCAGCTTCAGACTGGGAAGAGGAGTGTGGTGCAGCTGGTGATGCTAACAGTGGTAATGAGCTGGCAACCATGAAGCAACTCAGCACTTGTCAGACCTCAGATGTAATGAACTTGCATGGGTTTGCAGCCTTGAATGGCAATGCTGCATTTTGTTGTGGTGGGGGTTTTGGGTTTGGTGGTTGGGGTTTTTTTTTGTCTTTTATTTGTGTGTTTCATTGTTTTGTTTGTTTCTTGGTTTGGTTTGGTTTTTTTTCCCTACAGAACTTCTGCTTTTGGTGGAGTTAAAGATTTCTGAGCAGAATTGCATGCAAGTGCAGCTAGGCAGCTTCAGAATTGGCCTTTTAGCTATCACTGATGTGCTGGGGGGAAAAAGAAACCCCAAACATTTTAACTCTAACTGGTTCTTCCTATAAAGCATAGATCTGTGCTACATGGGGAAATTGTCTGTGTGATGCAAGGAGTGTTGGAAAGGACAAAAGCTCACAAGAAGAACAAATGAATAAACCCCAGCTGTGTTGAATATAAAATCCCTTCTCTTTTCTCCTTTAAAGCCTTAAACAACAGAGAGGCTACACTCAGCCCGAACCAAACAATGCCATCTCCCAGGAGACAGAGTTGTGACACCTAAAATAAGCACAACTTCATTCCCCTGATGTGACAGGCACCTCTGAGTTACAGTTCCACTCTGCCATAGGGCAATCAAAATATGATAAAGTACATGGTCAAAGGCAATAATTCTTACTGCCTTTCATCCATATGATGATCCTTGCTGGTAGAAATGAAAAAGAGAGAAGGCAGGAGATGTTCTGCACTATGCCTTAAAGTGCTGAAAGACTTTTTTGCCTCCTGAGAGAGTCTCATCTCTTGCCGCTCCTGTGTTATTGTGCTGACTTTCACAGAAGGGTTTGGAACAGATCCCAAGTTTATTCCCATTACGGGAGGCTTTCCTGTCAACTCAAGATCACTGCTTGCAGCCAGGGATTGCGACAAAAAGAATGATAGTCCGTAGGTGTGGAAAACCCACCGTGCTCTTGGCTTTTCATTCAATCATTTAATTGTCTGCTTGTAATGATTTCACACACAGGAACTTTTCTGGCGCTTGCAACTTGGTGTTTGAGAAAAATCAGAGAGAAGCTGGACCTTAGAGGGCTTGATATTTTCTGTCTTTCATGTCAGGATCATCCTCCTGCAGTTGAAATGTGTTTTCTTTTGTCATTCAATCTCATATGCTTGGTTAATGCAGGAATTAGTGTTTCCACAACTGTTCCATGAGTCAGGCCCCTTTCAGTAGAAAAGGCAAAGTCCAAAGGGATGATATTTTTGTATTTAACTTTGGCATTACTTGCTCAAAAGAACATGACTTTGAGAGAAAATATTTTCTACTTTCAGGTATTAAGAGTGTCCTGGTGGATAACAAGTTATCTGTGGGACAGCAATGTGCCCTGGTGGCCAAAAGGCCAATGGCTATCAAGAAAAGTGTGTCCAGCAGACCAAGGGAGGTTCTCCTCCCCCTCTGCTCTGCCCTGGTGAGACCTCATCTTGAGTACTGCATTCAGTTTTGGGCTCCCCAGTTCATGAGGGACAGGGATCTGCTGGAGAGGGTCCAGCAGAGGGCTGTGAGGGTGATTAGGGGACTGGAGCACTGCCTGGTGAGGAGACCTGGGGCTTTTTAGTCTGGAAAAGAGAAGACTTAGAGGGGATTTAATAAATGTTTATAAATATCTGAGGACTGGGGGTCAGGAGGGAGGGGACAGGCTCTGCTCACGTGCTCCCTGTGATAGGACAAGGAGCAATGGATGTAAGCTGCAGCACAGGAGGTTCCATCTCAACACAAGGGGGAACTTCTTTACTGCAAGGGTCACAGAGCACTGGAACAGGCTCCCCAGAGAGGTTGTGGAGTCTCCTTCTCTGGAGACTTTCATGGCCCATCTGGATGTGTTCCTGTGTGACCTGAGCCACATTGTATGGTGCTGCTCTGGCAGGGGGTTTGGACTCGATGGTCTCTTTGGGTCCCTTCCAACCCCTGACATCCTGTGATTTTGTACCACAAAGTGATGGGAAGTTGCTTGTGTTTGAGACAGACAGGTACTGAGCCCAGCACAGTCAGTCATGAACTGCAATAAGTGTGAAATTATCTCCATAGCCAATCCCAGCATTGAAAGGACAGAGAACTGGCATGAACCCACCTGCTTTTGAGAGTTGAACACACTGAGAGTTGGTGGTTAGGATATTCCTTTCATTCACAAAGCAAAAATGAGTCTTGAGTCATTGCTTGTGAGAGAGCTGGAGACCCTTACCTGGGATTAAATGGATCTTAATTCCAGGGAACTGCAAAAGCAGCCATTTGGTAACCAAGAGGGAGTGAGAGGAGGAAGGGTGGCATGAATGCTTTAATCAAATAAGCAGTCATCTGAGAAGGTCAAGGGGACTTGTAAAACACAGGGCATGTGGGAGATAAAAACTCAAACCTGGAGATTTTTGTATGTACCAGGACAAAGCATAAGGAGGCACAGAGGACATACTCATGATCCCAACTTTCTGGATAGGATTAGAAGCTTTGTAAGGAGACAGGCAGCAGGATGAAAAATCACCCCAGGTACCAATCTCTAGTTTTAAGCTCTCTCAGTTTGTGGACCTCCCATATTACTGGGGAGGGTGCAGACCGAATTTAAAATGACTGCAGAATTGGCTTTTTGTTAATTGTGTTTTCTGGAGTATGTTAGAAGTAATTTGCAGATACCCTGTGACCTGCAGGCTGAGGGGCACACCAGCTCCAGAAGCTTGATAGTGCTGTGAGCTCTGGGGCAGATGAACTGTCAGAATGGGGGGAAAATGTTGAGTGAAGTGCAAGAAACTGGAAGTATTTGTCCTCATCACAGTACAGCAGAACTGTGCACTTCTGCTTTCCTCCCAAGGACAGAAAATGTGATCATATGGAAAATGGATGCTCTTTTCCAGCTGCTGCACCTGGTTAGCCTCTGCTGTACAAAGGCCAGAGCAATAACAGTGAGCAAAAGGCCAGGGATCAAATATGTTAGATTTTTCTCTTCCATTTCTCATCAATCAATGTAGTAGGGGTCTAGATTTACGACCTGCTCCATACTCAAGCCTTCTCCAAGTTCAGGGTTGGTTGGATGGAGCAGAGAGGAGGAGATGTTGATCTCTGTGACTTCTGAAGTAATTGGGTTGAAGGGAATTTGTCTGCCTACAGAACCAGGCTGCAGCTGCATCAGGTGCTCTGAAAATAAGCATCTTGTGCTGGCCAGTGCTAGTGAGCAGGATTGCTGTACCCTAAATCAGCCTCACAGCTCTGCCTCTGGCAAAGACAAACTCTTAAGTGAGATCAGGACTGGGGCCACACGTTTGGAAGTGTGTTGGTGTTCCATGCTTTATGGATAATCTGTAGCCATTAGCCTATTGAAGTAAATAAAGTGTGTGATGTATTTTTCTCTCTGAAGACAGTCTAAAGAGAGGAAAACATTCCACAAGTGAAAACAACAACAGCAAAGCTCATGCTGCATTATGCTGAGCTTCCCTCTGACTTTATTGCCTTTATTCTGCTGCAGCTACAGAAAACTCATTTAAACTATGAAACTTCTTTGGCGTGGATCCTTTATATTGATGAAACAGAGCTGACTTTCTCTGGAGAGCCAGAATGTTATTAAAGCACTTAACCTAGCACTGCTGTGGCTATCAATTATACCCTTCATTTACACTATACAAGGCTGACAGCTTATTTGAAGTTCAAGAGGTTTTTTTAATGAGATGTTAATTGAGTACACCTGCAGTTGGCTAAAATTTTCATGGACAATTAAGTGTGATCTTTTCCCTTCCTAAATTCCTTGGTTTTCCTGGGTTCTTCCAGTGTACTTCAGGAAATGTGTTCAGGGTAGGAGTATGGACTTTTGATACATGCCAACTAGAACAATAAGTGATGCCTGTGCTTTATGGCTAGCACTTTAAACTTATTATCTAAGTCATCATGTGTGGTGGGTTGACCCTGACAGGACACTGGGTGCCCACCACAGCTGCTCTGTCCCTCCTCAGCTGGACAGAGGACAGAAAATATTATGGAATCTCATGGGTTGAGATAAAGACAGGGAGAGATCGTTCGCTAATTTCCATCACTGCCAAAACAGACTCGGGTTGGAGAAATTAGTTTGATTTATTGCCAGTCAAATCTGAGTAATGAGAAATAAAACCAAACCTTAAAAACACCTCCTCCCCACCCCTCTCTGCTTCCTGGGCTTAATTTTATTCCCAATTTTTCTGCCTCCTCTTTCATGGGAAGGGACAGTGAATGGAGGTTGTGGTAGGTTTCTGCCAGAAGCCTGCTCCTGTGCAGGTTTCCCCCTGGTTTGCAGCCTCCTTCAGGCATTCAATGACTTTGGTGTTGAGTATTCACTGAGCTAGAAAGCAGAGGGCAGTGATTTTCTAACTAGGCACTTAACTGCCTAGCTGGGAGATGAGGTAGTCTGTTGTGATGAATCCTCACTTCTCTGGTGCCAAGGTCCAGCTGGTCTCAGCCAAACAGGGATCTCCATCTGCTTCCCAGGTTAATGATTTGGCTACCGAGAACTGGATGACATGGGAAGGGCACTGCTGGTTGTGCTTTGTCAGCCCTTTGCTTATATTAAAAGTTCTATCTGAGTGAGAAAGATTTTTTTTTTTGTTGTTGTTGAGTTGTGCAAACTTGAAAATGCTGCTGAACATTTGATCTGCATGGCAACAGAGACTTTGTGGAGTCCTGTTTTCTGCATCATGGACTCTGGTGACAGAGTGAGTGTGAAAACCTGAGCGTGGAGAAAGGGGAGGAAAGAAATACCTGAGAGCAGATCACTGACCACTTCATCCTTTGCATTAAGCACAAGGCCTGTGATCTGTGGACCTTCTGGGCTTTCTCTATGGCTTCAAAGGGGTTCAGGAGAAGAAGGTTTAAATGCCGAGTCTACAGATCTGAGTGTTCCACACTCTCACTGGAACGTATTTTAGGGTCCATAAATCAAAAGATTGAAAATCCCTTCTCTGAATATCCTAAGCATACAGCAATTTTCCACAAGAACAGACTAAAGTGATTTGTTACAATGCAAACTAATTTTAGCACCAAATTCTCTGGTGTGTTTGCTGTGGGCTCCTTGTGCCTCTTGAGCGGTAAGTTTGCGGAGCAGAAATGTACGGCGCAGCTCTGAAGCAGGGCTTGCTCATTTATATTCACAAGCCTCTGAAACCCACAGTGCATAACTTGATTGGTCTTCAGTCAGTGCTGCACCTCAGCGGTGCGCAGGCCAGAAAGCTCAGAGGCTGCCAGGGGAAAGCATTTCAAGCTCTGGCAGGAATTATCCACTAATAAATTGAAGGAAGGTTTGAAAAGTCTCCAAAGAGGCAGGTGTTCAAACTAAAACATTTGCACTATTTTCACCTGAACGACTGCTTAACCTGAAGTCTGAGCAGTGTATGGAGATGGGGCCAAATTCTGCTCTGGTACAACAATGCTGCTCTGTTACAATGGTCCTGATGTCAATGAGTAGATGCCAAGATCAAATCGAGAGAATTATTCCACACACACCCCACCCCCTTTTTTTTCTCCTCTTCTCTAGAGGGGACTAATTCTCTGTTTGTCCATGGGAGAAGGTGGGGGTTGGTCTCTTCTCCCAGGCAACCAGCACCAGAACAAGAGGACACAGTCTCAAGCTACACCAGGGGAGGTTTAGGCTGGATGTTAGGAATTCTTCCCAGAAAGAGAGATTGGCCATTGGAAGGGGCTGCCCAGGGAGGTGCTGGAGTCACCATCACTGGAAGTGTTTAAAAAGACTGGATGGGGTGCTTGGTGCCATGGTTTAGTTGATTAGATGGTGTTGGGTGATAGGTTGGACTTGATGATCTCAAAGGTCTTTTCCTACCTGGTTTGTTCTACTCTACTCTGTTCTACTCTACTCTGTTCTACTCTACTCTGTTCTACTCTACTCTGTTCTACTCTACTCTGTTCTACTCTACTCTGTTCTACTCTACTCTGTTCTACTCTACTCTGTTCTACTCTACTCTGTTCTACTCTACTCTGTTCTACTCTACTCTGTTCTACTCTACTCTGTTCTACTCTATATTCTACAAATTGCCATGAAAGTTCAAAACCACACAGGAAAATTTACTGAATATGTTCAAGAGGATTTTTTTTTCCCCCCAAGATAGGGACCCTCCCCCTGCCAACCCAACAAACCAAACACCACCATATAAATGGAAAACAACTATAGAAGCGTAGAATTGTCAGGGTTGGAAGGCACCTCAAGGATCATCTAGTTCCAACCCCCCTGCCAAGGGCAGGGACACCTCACGCTAGATCAGGTTGCTCAGAGCCACATTCAGCCTGGCCTTAAAGACCTCCAGGGATGAGGCTTCCACCACCTCCCTGGGCAACTATGTTTTGCATCTCTTGAAGGCATCCTGGTAGAGCCAATACAATCAAAATGATCTACTATAAGTGAAATGATCTGCACTAAGCCAGCCCTTGGCATCTGTCTCTGTCAAATAGAAGAGGATAAATAAAAACTCTTCTGGGGGCTTAAGCTGAAGGTTGTAGAAGTAAATGGGAAAGTTTCCCTAAATGCCTTTAGATTGTTTTCTTTAAGGTCAATGGTTGTGTGATTTGGGAAGTTCTGTGTGGCCAGAGCCATGGCTGGTGTCTTTGGGTTCTGTGTTTGCCAATAGCAAGATTCCCATGGATTTTAACACAGCTATGATTTATATCCATTGTGCACAGTGATTGTTTATCACAGCTCTCAGCAATCACTGACAATTAGAAGGTGACAATTTTCTTGTCTGTCAGCTTTAAACAGTTTTCAACTCTCTCTTTTTTTTTTTTCCCATCAAAGTACCTAAAGTTTCACCAAGACCCTCCTGCTCCTACTCTATTTTCCCTGCTCTGTTGATGGACAATGTTTTCCTCCACCCTGCAGTCAGTGAATTTTGTCACATCAGAAGGAAGCTAACTGCTAGAACTAGTAAAGCATTTTGTTGGGTCATAGAATCATAGAGTTGTTAGGGTTAGAAGGGACCTCAAGGATAATCTAGTTCCAACCCCCCTGCCATGGGCAGGGACACCTCACACTACATCAGGTTGATCAGAGCCACATCCAGCCTGACCTTAAAAACCTCCAGGGATGGGACTTCTACCACCTCCCTGGGCAACCTGTTCCAGTGTCTCACCACCCTCATGCCAATGGCATCCTGGCCTGCATTAAGAACAGTGTGGCCAGCAGGAGCAGGGAGGTCATTCTGCCCCTGTACACTGCACTGGTTAGGCCACACCTCGAGTACTGTGTCCAGTTCTGGGCCCCTCAGTTTAGGAAGGATGTTGACTTGCTGGAGCGAGTCCAGAGAATGGCAACGAAGTTAGTGAGGGGCTTGGAACACAAGCCCTATGAGGAGAGACTGAGGGAGCTGGGGCTGCTTAGCCTGGAGAGGAGGAGACTCAGGGGTGACCTTATTGCTCTCTACAACTACCTGAAGGGAGGTTGTAAACAGGCAGAGGTTGGTCTCTTCTCCCAGGCAGCCAGCACCAGAACAAGAGGACACAGTCTCAGGCTGCGCCAGGGGAAGTTCAGGCTGGAGGTCAGGAGGAAGTTTTACACGGAGAGAGTGATTGCCCATTGGAATGGGCTTCCTGGGGAGGTGGTGGAGTCGCTGTCACTGGAGGTGTTCAGGAGGAGACTTGATGGGGTGCTTGGTTACATGGGTTAGTTGATTGGGTGGTGTTGGGTGATAGGTTGGACGCGATGATCTTGAAGGTCTCTTCCAACCTGGTTTATTCTATTCTATTCTATTCTCATGGAGAAGAACTTCTTCCTAACATCCAATCTGAATCTACCCACTTCTGGTTTTGTTCCATTCCCTCCAGTCCTATCCCTCCCTGACACCCTAAAAGTCCCTCCCCAGCTTTCTTGTAGCCCCCTTCAGCTACTGGAATGCCACAATTAAGTCTCCTTGGAGCCTTCTCTTCTCCAGACTGAACAGCCCCAACTTCCTCAGTCTGTCCTCATAGGACAGCAGCTCCAGCCCTCTCATCATCCTTATGGCCCTTCTCTGGACACGCTTCAGCACCTCAGATCCTTCCTGTAATAGGGGCTCCAGAGCTGGATGCAGTACTCCAGGTCCAAGTCTCACCAGAGACTTGTTTGTTTGGTTTTGTGGACTTGGATCAACCTCCAATATATTCAAATTGTTTGAGGAGGGTTTTTTGGGGGGCTTTTTTGGGGTGTTTTTTTGTTCTTTTCCCCCCACACACTTCATTTCTAGCTACAAATGTGACAGAATTCATCACCAGGATGCTTCTCTATATTCCCTGCCGTTCTCCTAGTTTTGCTAAATTCAGTAAAGCCTCCAAGAGAAGAGAGGAAAAACTGAGCCACAGCTCTGCAGAAAGTTTCACCCAAGGTGGAGTACAACTTAATAACTCAGGATAAGTTCAGTGGGGAATGTTTGTGCCCTTTAATTGGCGCAACGCAGTTGTATTAATGTAGCCATCCTTCTAAATTAACTTTAAACAGCATTTGTATTAATGATCATCATTATGTATTAATGAGGAATCATTTGTTCCTTCAATATTTCCTACTTGTGTCATGGTTTCCATAGCTTCCAGAACTTGCTTGATGGTGGTGATTACCAATCTGAAAAAAAAGTAAATCATCTTCATCAGAACAAATCACTTCTTTAACATGACACAAAGGATAAAAGAAGGAATAGATCTTACTCCTTTGCTTGGCTGCAATCAATATCATTCCATATTGACATCTAAATGTCTTGTGCCTTGTCAGTCTTTATTTCAAGGGACAGAATCTAGTTCACATTGTCTTGACCCCCTCAGTCTGGCACTGAGGGGCATGGTTAGCAACAGGGAAAGAGCAGCAGAGGCATAAGCCTCTATTGTCATGTTGTTAACTGCTTGTAAACAAAACTTCCAGGCACTGAAGACAAAACCATGCCAAGAATATTTAGCCTTAAAGCTGTTTGGCTTCAATTCCAGACAGCATTTACTGGTGTCATGAAAACCTAAAGGAGGATTTGCTGTGTGTCCAGGCTTTTCCTAAGTGGTGCTACCTGAGCATCTGGGGAAAGGATGTTCCAAATTAGCCAGTGTGGGTTTGATCCAAAGGAAGCTAGCCTTAAATCAAAGCTTCTGCTTGCTCTATCCAGCTTTGACTGAGTCCCAGGAAGAGATTATGAAAGTTTCAATTTCTTCTGAAAGCAAAATTGGATCTGCTGCTTAGAGTTTGGAATGATCTTGGAAGAACAGAGGTGTTCTTCATTTACTGGTTAGTTCTGTGACCCTACACTGCTGAGACTGCCATCTGAAATTCTTTATTAAAAGGTGTAAATATATCTGTGAAATCCTTGAAGGAAGCTGCTTTCAGAAATCATAGAAGTGATTCGTTTGGGTTTTTTTTCCCCCTTGCAGTATTCCCCAGATGGCTTAAATGTATGCAGCAATGTGTGAGGCAGGGTCAGATCCTAGTCACTGGCAGCAGCCTTGGATGGAATAGCAATTTGGCTCTTATAGATAATGTATAGTAGCAAAATACCAGTATGAAGTCTTGTGCTTCTCTAAACAGCTCAATTTTCCAGACACTTCAAACCTCTGCTGAAATCCTCTGGAGAATAATTTTTGCAGCCAGGGCTCCAGCACACTTTTGCTTCTCTTGGGACCAGTTTCATCTTATAAAAATGGGTTGCTCCAAGGTTTGGTTTTTTTCCCTGCTTCTCCAGATGGGTTGATATTCCAAAAGACTTTTTCTTAATCACTCTTGAGTTCCCAAGATATGTAACTATAAACAAGACTTTGAAAAGCATTTAGGGGGGGGTGAGAGCATGTTAGCTTAAATGTTCCCATTGACTACGTCTTGTGGTCTTGCAAATCTCAGCCATGAACTGTGCTGTGTAACATTTCCTGTGTTCAGACAACCCAAACCTCCTCACTGTGCACTGGCCTTGCTCTACAGCCAGCAGGGAAGTTGTAGAGTCTGTATCAGGTGAATCATCTTGTTTCAAAGTGTACCTTCAAGAGTTTCCTAGACACTGTGCCCAAGTTATGTAGTCAAATTCATTCCTGAAAAGGAAGGAAGTGGTTGTTTTGATCCAGCCCCAGATCTTTTTCTGCTTTTCTCTGTCTTTATCTAGGTATATCTAAGTGAGGTAGCATAGATGAAATTCTAGCTACTCTCTGAAGACCTCCAGTTGTTGAGATCAGGAGGTGGCCTGGGCTGTCCTATGGTGTGCTTTAGCTTCCCTCTCACAGATTGAAAAGTCAGGTGTTTTGATGATATGGAAAGAAATGGACAAAACAAAAACACAGTAAGGCTGGGGAAGTGAAATTTCAGCCTGTCTGTGTAAGAGCAACAGTACTTGAACCTACTGGGAGAATTTGCTGGAGGGCAGAGCTCTTTCCGGCCAGGGTGAGTTTATACTACAATGGTCACAAAAGATTTGTTCCCCTCCCTCTATTGAAAAGTGGTTTAACTTGACTCAAGGCATTAACCCTTTTCATTTCTCCTTTTGAAAAATTCTGAGCCCCTCTGGCAGCTGCTTTTACTGGTCCTGGCTATTAAAAATGTATCATTTTTATTGGTTGCATGGCAACAGATAATCCCTTTTGTTCTGTTTCGTTGAAACAGATGCTGGAACTCTGCCTGTTGTAATAAGTAAAGGCACTACCCTCAGGCTTCCTTTAAAACTGTAAAAGGGGGAGAGTATGGGGCTTGAATTATTGCTACTTCCCAAAAGTAAAAACTTTTGGATGTAACAAGTGAGAAACTTGCAATCTACTTAAATAGTTATACTTAAAATGTACTTTGATACCATAACATAATAGGCTTCAACAAGGCTTGCCTAGAAGGTTAACTCATTAGAGACCAGGTCTGGCATTTCCAAGTCAAAGGCCATAGCTCCTCTGACCAGAATAAAGGAATTGTTCTGCAGAGAAGCAGTACATGGAGACCAAAAAACCTGTTGGAAATCTGGAGCATTTCTCACTAACTTTAATTGGCTGTAAATTCACTGATCTTTAATGAGCCTGTTGGATGGCATACATTGTAAGTGGCATGATGAGGCCACACTTCTGAAACTTTGGTTTCTCTTGGACTGATAAAATTTCACTGATGCCTGAGAATTTTCTTCTGAATTCCTTCAGCTGCAGTAAGATTAAAAAGCAGGCTCAAAGAGTTTCACAAAGAGCCAGCATGAATGCTTCGGTGGTCAATATTACCTGTGATAAAATGGATGAGGGTGTCATTGCATCAGAGGTTTTCCTGACAAATGTGGTTGGAGTGCAGCCCTTGAGACAAAAGGAAGAGGCTTGAAGTTTTATCTGTCATAACAGAGCTGTTATAAACACTTAAGTTCATTTTGCAACCTTTGAACATTACCATAAGGAATAAACCTTGGCACTTTCTCCACCTTCCCTCCCACTCCCTTTTATTTTATCCCCCCCAATAAAATGAGCACTGACCTGGTGTAGCCATGTGTCTAGGTTTTCTAAAGAAGATAAATGAACCTGTAGAAAGTTATTTAGACTTTATTGTTGCCCTATGTGATGTATAAACTTAGAAGCCTGTGAAGCATGAGAGAATTGGCTGTAACGTGTGCATGTTAGTCACAGACCCAAATGAGACTCTCCCATGGGATCTTTTTAGGACTGAGGTGCTTAGGTATTAGCATGTCTCCAATGAAAATCATCCCTGTCCACTTCTGAAGGGGGGCTACAAGAGAGCTGGTCAGGGACTTTTTAGGACATTGAGTAGTGATAGGTCTAGGGGGAATGGATCCAAGCTAGAGGATGGGGAGATTTAAATTAGGCATTAGGAAGTTCTTCACATAAGGGTGCTGAGACACTGGAACAGATTGCCCAAAGACAATGCCTTGGAAGTTTTTAAGGCCAGGCTGGATGTGGCTCTGGGCAGCCTGATCTAGTGGAAAGTGTCCCTGCTTATGGCAGGGGGGTTGGAACTAGATGATCTTTGAGGTCCTTTCCAACCCTAACAATTACATGATTCTGTGATTCTATGGAGCCTCAGGATTTCATTCCTGGATTTGAACTGGAGCCTCAAAGAAGAAGGCTCTTTTCTAGTTTAGTTGGAGAACAATATTGTAAGAAGCTGTGGTAGATGAGAAAAATATCACTTCTCAAGGTCTACTCTAAGCTCAGAGATTTCTGTGGTGAATAGAAGAAATTAAATGGGTCCTAAGAAAGCTGGCTGTCAGTCCTTGAATCCCTGAGAGGTATGGCACAAACCAGGGAAATCCTGGGCAACTTCTCAGCTATGTAGTTAGCAGCTCCTCAGGGAGGAGCAAGATGTACTGAGCAATCTCTGAAGGGCATGAAGGGGCTAGGCAAGGAGAGTTATCAGAGTATTTTTGATGCTGCACAGTGATCCTTGAGCTTAGGCTTATTAGTAAGATGTCTGTCCACTCTTTATGGCTTTAAACCTTGATCCTTTTCAATGTGAGGGCGAAAATCCTTTAGAAATATAGTATTTGCTTTTCAAATGCAGCTTTTACTAATCAACTATTCATAGATTCAGAGAATAGTTTGGGTTGGAAGGGGCCTTAAAGATCATCTAGATCCAACCTCCCTGCCATGAGCACGGACACCTTCCACTAGAGCAGGTTGCTCAAGACCTCATCCATGTACAGTTGATGTCCATGCAGTACTAATTCTGAATCCACTTTGAAACTTCTTTTTCTGCCTCCATGTGCTTTATTTATAATTGAGAAATGATGACATCACTTCCACCTTCTTATAAATAATAATAAATGTTCCTGTGACTCATTACTGAAATCATAGAATGATAGAATTGCTAGGGTTGGAAGGGACCTCAAGGATCATCCAGTTCCAAGCCCTCAGCCAGGGGCAGGGACACCTCACACTACATCAGCTTGCTCAGAGCCAGCCTGGCGTTAAGAACCTCCAGAAGAACCTTCATCACCCTCATGGTGAAGAACTTCTTCCTGACATCCAATCTGAATCTACCCATTTCTATTTTTTTTCCATACCCCCTAGTCCTATCATTACCTGACACCCTAAAAATCTGCCTGGGTCCTAAGGAGTAACGTCTGTGTCTTGTAACAGCTCCTACCTATGTCTTTTAGTAGCACACAGATTTCATTCCCTCATACCCTGTGAAATGCTCTGCTGAAGCAATTAGTTGCCTTTTCTCTATTTGGCTGTCTAGAACCACTGGTTTAAGCTGCATTTTTTGAAATGAAATTGAGTGGTGCATTTCACAGTAATTTTCCCTAGCTTGTGTTTACACTGTGTAAGGAGATTGGGGAAAACGCTCTGCCTTTGCAGGATCAGCTCTTTACAGAAGTGTTTTTGCTTGGTGAAGGTAGCGCGGTCCCAGGAGTTGATCTTGCTTACAGGAGTACAAATCTGAAACGATTTTGTTAGCATCAGAGGAGTCATTTTGAGTTTGCACAGATATAAGTGAGATGATTGTCTGACTGCTGAAATACTTTGTGGAGGAAAATCTGCTCCTCTCATTCTGGTAGGAGCAGAAATGAACATAGAAGTGTGGTTTCTTTTATGCTTTGCTTTCTGTCCCAGGCATCCTCAGCTGCTGGGAGTGAAGTGTGTCCTCCAGTTCTTCTAAGTGTAGTTTTGAATGCACACATTTGATTGTCCATCCTGTCAAAAAATCTGCATCCATATGTCAACCTTGCCTCCTCTTTGTATGGCCCTAATGTTACCTAATGTCATCTAATTTGCTAGGTTTTATTGTCTTTTGCTGTGCTATGGCACTTTTAGTAAGTTGCTTTATAATTCCTTTGTCACATAAATTATATCCCTGAAGCCTCCATCAATTCAGACTGGCTCAAACACCATCTGCCTACCCATTCCTGTCCTACCAGCAGGGGTTTGAGGGTCTCGAATCTCAAACTGAGTCCATGCCTCTCGCCTGCCCAATCCTCTGGAAGAAATAATGAAGGAACCTCCATGTCACAATCATGAAATTGTCTGAAGGCATCAGGCAAATTAAAAGAGGGCTGATTTGTTCTGAGATGAAGGAATTGTTAATTAAGTCATACACTAAGCCAAGAATGCTATCTGACATCAGTGATTATTTTATTGATGCCTCCGCATCTCAATCAAATGCAACTCTTTCTTGACAGGGAGTATTTAGCAATGATGGAAAAATGGTAACTTGGAGAGGAGGGGAGGTGAGGGTCTTTTGTGAATGGTGGAATATTTCCTTGAGCATGAGTTTTTCTGGTTACAGTTTTAGTTGCAAAATTGAGTTAACTTCACCTGAAGAACTGCATGAGTTCATTCTAGAAGATGAATTAGAGTCCTAGAATTATTAGGGTTGGAAGGGACCTCAAGGATCACTTAGTTCCAACCCTCCTGCCATGGGCAGGGACACCAAATTCTTAGTTGATGTAATCCCAGGTGTTGATCAAATCCTCAGAACATTGAAACAGTAAGTAAAGGAGTTGGATCTGCTAGCATGGTCAATTCTGTGCTGTGATCAAAGGGGTTTCATTTGTACAGAAGGATTTTTGGTGGTGTTACTGTTTAAAACAGAGATTGCTGGGAATAGTTGCTTTGTTGTATTTGAAGATTCAGATACCAGCCTTGCTTGGGCCCTTGCAGATGAAGTTCATGTTTGCAAGATCTTTATTCGTGTTTAATTGTCTGCTTAAATACCAGTTAATCCTCTACTCTAAAGAGATACTTCTAGGGTCACCAGAAGACAAGACAACCTAACTTTCAGTATGAATTAAAGCCAGACAAGAGCTGAATGTGTGCTGATGGAATAAGCTGTTCCGTGTAGTCTGAAATAAACTAATGCTCAAAACTCGGTGAACCCAATTTTTGGTGCTAAAATGTGGAAAGAGTGAAAGGGACCAAAGTTTCTTACCTAAAGGTGTCTCACAGTAAGAAAAGCATGCCTTGACCAGCACAACTATCATGCTGAGGAGCTATATAGACTATAAAAGCAAATTGATTGTACCTTTAATAGTTACCTCATGCTCTGGGATGTTTTTCAAACTGCATTGTGTGATGAAAGCAACAAGAAACCCAATGTGCATGTGCAGGTTTGCAATTCTAAATAAGAAAGCATCATAAATGAGGCTTTTCTGGTTCAGAGCAACTGCAGTTGTAGACTGCAGGCTGCATGAGGTATCTGGCTTGCAAATTATAGACACAGGCAGGAAAATGGCTGTGAGAGAATAGCTTCTCAATTAGTGCTTGCCAGGTTCAGGTGCACTCAGGGTTTTGTTGTGGTCTGCACACAATGTAAGAAAGCCCAGTGTAAGGGTGGAGCAAAGGAAGACTTTCCTCTGCATTTTTAGCAATTTCCGTATTTTGCTTTTTAGGCTAAAACTAAGAACTTTGCCTTTCTCATGTCTGTTATATTTATATTTCATACCTGCTTACACTTCCCCTTAGGCTAGCCTGTTTGTTTTGTTGGTTGGTTGTTTCTTTTTTAGCAGGTACAGCTTTCTTTGACTCAGACTGTGGCTTTTCTGGACATCCAAAAAAATATTATTCTTAAGCTGCTCCAAATTATTCTCACAGAATCACCAAGGTTGGAAGAGACCTCAAAGATTACCAAATCCAACCTGTTACCGTAGACCCCATGACTAAACAATGGCACCAAGTGCCACGTCCAATCCTCTCTTGAACACCTCCAGGGATGGGGACTCCACCACCTCCCTGGGCAGCACATTCCAATGGTGAACGACTCAGTGAAGAACTTTCTCCTCACCTCGAGCCTAAACTTCCCCTGGTGCAGCTTGAGACTCTGTCCTCTTGCTCTTGTAACATTTTTCTTCCAAAATTCTTTCTTGTAACTGGTTTGGCACTTCTACTCAGGACAAGAAGACACAGTCTCAAGCTGTGCCAGGGCAAGTTTAGGCTGGGGGTGAGGAGAAAGTTCTTCCCAGAAAGAGTAATTTGCCATTGGAATGTGCTGCCCAGGGAGGTGGTGAAGTCCCCATCCCTGGAGGCGTTCAAGAGGGGATTGGATGTGGCACTTGGAGCCAGGGTTTAGTTATCAGGAGGTGTTGGGTGAGAGGTTGGAC
The DNA here is from genome assembly GCF_026170545.1 of Melanerpes formicivorus. Lineage (NCBI taxonomy): Eukaryota > Metazoa > Chordata > Aves > Piciformes > Picidae > Melanerpes > Melanerpes formicivorus. The sequence goes on along the minus strand of NW_027142366.1, from coordinate 6,875,428 downwards.
TTGATGACCTTTGAGGTCTTTTCCAACCTTATTGATTCTATGATTCCATTCTATTCTATTCTACCCCCTACTCTCCCTTCCCTGTTTCATGAAATGGATCCTTTCTAAGCAGCAAGGAGGTATATCAGTGGTCTTGGCAAAGGAAAAAGTCTTCTGTTTGCACTTGAAAAATGCAATCAAGGCATGATCACTCCTTCTTTGGATAATACCTTTTTTTTCCCTCTGTGTGATCAATTTACTCCTTATCACACAGATGAGCTCTAATATAGAATTATCTGTGTTGGATGCATCTTTTTGGAGTTGAGATTTTGTCATCCATAGTTTCTTAGCAATTGCAAGGACAATTTAACTCTGGCAGCATGAGTTCTCTCTGCATAAATCACAGATTGGAGTCCTTTCTTTTTTTCCATTCTCCTTTATATATTGGTGTTCAAGGAGCTGCTCATAGTGATTTGCACTGTGATTTGGTTCCCTTTTAGGGAGGAGAGGATGCATCTTTTTCTCCACTAGTTTGAAAGAGGCTGGTCTGACATGTTTTGAAGGCTCTTTCTTTAGCCTTGTGTTCAAATCAGAGACAATTATATTTGCATGATGCCATGCTAAACCTAACAAACTGGCTACACCCATCTCTGCACCTTTCCCAAAACACACACCTCTCCCAACCGAACCAAGTATTGTTGACCTCCTGACTGCTGTCACTTTCCAGAAGCCAGATGAAGCTGCAGTGCAAACTGTGTCTTGCCTCCTTTGTGCTATTGGTTGCCCATACCAATAGGATAGAATAGAATAGAATAGAATAGAATAGAATAGAATAGAATAGAATAGAATAGACCAGGTTGGAAGAGACCTCCAAAATCATCGTGTCCAACCTATCATCCAACACCACCCAACCAACTAAACCATGCAACCAAGCACCCTGTCAAGTCTCCTCCTGAACACCTCCAGCGAATGAATTCCTGTGCTGTTCCTGAAACAATGAGATTCTTGTTCTTTAGATACTTGGAGATTTTAATTAAGCTGCTCTGAGAACAGAGAAATCTAACTCTACACAGGCTGCATACCTTTCTTTGTGGAGCCTTGCCTCTGCCTCTCTGAAAGAAACTGTAGTTGACCACTCTCTGCACCTCTGCCCAGTTCCCTTCATGATTAGATGCAGACTGAATCCTGCAGGATTACTGCATGGTTCAAGGTGGCACACTTAGGCTCGCTTACTCTCTAACACATTCCACTAGTTCCCCAACAATTAGGCTTCTCTGCACTTTAACACATGCTTTGTGACTTTTCCCATGCTTATTCAAAAGCAGCAAACTCATCAGCAACATACAGAGTAAGATAAAGATTTGCATAGGAAAATAGTAACTTGGGGTCAGATCATAGACTGGAATTACTACTGTGGTTATCACTTTAGTTTGTGTTAGAGTAATTATTGCAAGTACTCAGGAGACACACAATACAGTTCATGCATTTACTTGCCTTGGAGACTACAGAACCCACACTGGAATTAAAATGCTTAATAAAAATAAAAGGTAGTTTGCATTAAATTTCAAAAGGGATTTATGAGAGCCTGTAACAAACTGACTAAAGAATATGGATCAGGCTGTGAAAGAAAGAAGACCTGGAACTGATATGAAGGCTTTTATTCTTAAAACCAGCCTTATGCCCTCAGAATCTGTGGCATTACCATATTCTTTTCTTTCCTGGGGAGATAATTAAGCACTCCCTTCTGATCATTTTATGGAGTCAATGCTCTTTCAGCAGTATTAGCATTATTTGTCTTTTGGGAAGTGCACGTTTATGGATGGTAATGATTTTTAAATAGGTGACATGAAGCACAAAATAGCCCTTTTCCCTCGGCAGAGAATGGCGTGAATGAAGGGCTAGGAGGGTTATTGCTACCTTAGCAAGCCTGCTGCAGTTAGCTGTGAGTGGGCCACTGTTCCAGGTCAATTCAATTTTGCTTTGATTTGGATTCAATCAAGCACTTGTTTTGTTTCTTCCTCCAGAAGAACATGAGAGGGCAACCCTCGGTGTCTCACAAGATTCATCTTTAATCTGCACAGTCTGAGCTTGGGGTCTGAAATCAGCGCTGGTTAGGCCACACCTTGAGTACTGTGTCCAGTTCTGGGGCACTCAATTTAAGAAGGATATTGAGACTCTTGAGTGTGTCCAGAGAAGGGCAACGAGGCTGGGGAGAGGCCTCGAGCACAACCCTATGAGGAGAGGCTGAGGGAGCTGGGGTTGTTTAGCCTGGAGAAGTGGAGGCTGGAGGCTCAGGGGAGACCTTATTGCTGTCTACAACTACCTGAAGGGAGGTTGTAGCCAGGAGGGGGTTGGTCTCTTCTCCCAGGCAACCAGCCCAGCACCAGAACAAGAGGACACAGTCTCAAGCTGCAGCAGGGGAAGTTTAGGCTGGAGGTGAGGAGAAAGTTCTTCCCAGAGAGAGCCATTGGAATGTGCTGCCCAGGGAAGCAGTGGAGTCACTGTCCCTGGGGGTGTTCAAGAGGGTATTGGATGTGGCACTTGGTGCCATGGTTTAATAGTCTTGAGGTCTTGGGTGACAGGTTGGGCTTGATGATCTTTGAGGTCTTTTCCAACCTTGTTGATTCTATGGTTCTATGATTTAACCTGCACAGTCTGAGCTTGGGGTCTGAAATCTCTTGGGTGCATTGGGTGGGACCTGAGCAAAACTAGACATGAGTGTGGAATGATCTGATGAGAGTGATGAGAGCAAGGGGAATAGATTCAAGCACATAGTGGATGGCAGCAGAGAAAACAGTGGGTTAGTCATCTGAAAGGTGTGCAGGAATGAAACAGCAGAACAGTTCTTCCCTTGTCTCTTCACTTTTCTGTTTTCACCTCTGAATTGCACAGGCAGATATGATGTGGGACAAATTAGTTTTCTTGCTGCAGCTGTTTGCTTTGCCTGCTCTTCTCAGAATCAGGTGGGTAAAGCTCAGGAAAATAAACTACTTGTGGCAGAGTGAAGAGCTGACAGCAGAAAGATGGAACAGGAGTCTGGGAGGAACCTAGGGAAAGGTGCAGGACATGGGTGCAAATCACTGGTCCAGTCTGGTAAATGATGACTTACTATGTTCTTCCACAGCTTAGCCTTGGCCTTTCCCTTTGGTTGTGAACTTGAGCACTTGCAGTCTGCAGCTTGTCAACATTCTAAACATCTACCTCCGTTTGCAGGAAAAAGTCAGAGTAAAGTGCCTCTGCTTTCATCTTCTCAGGGCACCTCACACAATGAGCTAAGGCACAGTGTTCTGTTACCAGAATCTGTACTGTACTTAGCCTTTTGTGCGGGTTTTTCTTCTTCAAAACTTAATAAAAGACTCCCCCTGAAGCAGTAACTAGGATAAAGCTGATAATCATCTCTGTGCTTTAAAATACTTGTAAATGAAGCCTAAGTACCAGCCACTTCTTGAAATCTAATTACAGGAATACACTTGAGATGCAAGTTTCTTGGAATTTGTTAAGGGTGGAACTGGAATAAAGAACAACTAACAAAGACCAACTTCTGCTTGGAAGAGAGTTGCTCTGCTCCCCCCTCTGCCATGTTTCCTATGCCTAGCATCAAGCTAATGTCATTGGGTCACTAGATGTCAGATATCTGTTTAGCTACACCAGCTGAGAGTTCAAAACAGATACTAGAACTACTGCGTTGTTCTGGTTTCATCCCTTCCTCTGCACAGAGCCTGCTTTTGGAAGCTGCTAAAAGTAGGTGGTCTTTAGCTCCTTCTGTGTTAGAGAACCCATAAATCACAAAAGCATTTGTTTTGGAGCTCTCTATTTTGTGTGTAACATGTAGAACTTATTCTCAAAACTTTAAGCCTGTGGCATGACACTGGGACCCTCAAGAAATGCTTTGTGAGCCTGGATGATGCCATACTCTACAACTACCTGAAGGGAGGTTGTAGCCTGGTGGGGGTTGGTCCCTTTTCCCAGGCAACCACCAACAGAACAAGAGGGCACTGTCTCAGGCTGTACCAGGGGAGGTTTAGGTTCAAGGTGAGGAGAAAGTTCTTCCCAGAAAGAGTAACTTATCATTGGAATGTGCTGCCCAGGGAGATGGGGGAGTCCCTGTCCCTGGAGATGTTCAAAAAAGGATTGGATGTGGCACTTGAAGCCATGGTTTAGTTGTCATGAGGTGTTGGGTAATAGGTTAGACTTGATGATCTCTGAGGTCTCTTCCAACCTGGTTGATTCTATGAGAGTCACCTGTGCCAGAGCAGCTGCTGCAGCAGGGATATGGGGAAGTAGTGTAAGAGGCAATAAATTCTTCTGGCTTTCTACATGTATGTGGGATCTGGGCTGGGCAAGCAGGTTGGGGCCAGTTTCTTTTCTCTACTCATATGATTTAAACCACATATTTTGTGTGTGTGTCCATGTGAATGTGGAGAAGAACAGAGGTTTCGCAGAGCTTGGCTTTGAACAGAAAGGAAATAGCAGGAAATGAAAAGTGCAGTGCCATGGAGACAAACCCAAGAAGGGAGAAATTATGCCAGGAATACAACACTAAGCCTGTGTGTGAGAGTTAGTGTGAAGGGGAGGGAAGCTGAACTTCAAGGTGGTCTTTATGTTACTTACCTGTAGCTGTACTGGAGATGTGACAGTGAAGGAATAGTCACAGCAGCTCTAATGCAGAGTAGACTGAAAGCTTGTATCCTTGTGACTTACAAATTAGTGAGAGCATTCAAGAAAAGTTTCTGCCTCTGTTTTTATGGACTGTGCTGTTAGGCTGGCACTGGCTGCGTACAACAGAGCCCCACGTGTATCCAGCTATCTCACGAGCGTGCTCTGTGGTGGATTTATGAATCCACAGCAGTTGTAGTGCTAAGCATGGCTGCCTTTTTCCTCTTGATTCCCTGTTTCATACTGGGATGTATTGCTCTACCAGTCAAGCTGAGAGCTAGTTCCCGAGGCTGATCACAATGGAGATGCTTTGTGTGGCTTAACCATGCAATGTGGACAAACCCTGGGCTTTCTGGGGATGCATTTGTTCCCTACCAGCACTCTTAAATGTTCCCTCAGGCTTAGCACAAAGTAAATATGACATTCTCATATGCCAGAATTAAAGTCTCTGGTGGGGGGGATGTGATTTCCCTAATCCCCTCAAATTGCAATAAAATGAAACATTAGCAGCCTGTATCATCTCAGGAACCCTTTCTCAGTCAGAATGCTCAAACTTCTCCTCACTAAGAAGCAATTCCTCTAACAGCTGCCACTGGATGCAGCTGCAGTGTTGCAAGGTGCCCTGTCCACAACAGCTATCAGTTAGGAGAGGAGTTTCATGCATATTTGATAACATACACAATGGAAACAATACTGCAATTAGTGTGCATAGGTTGCAGTGTTTGATTATCTGTGAGACCTAAGTGGTATCTAAGCTAGTTCTGTAATTGCTCAACGTCCTCTGAAGAGAACTGGCTGTTAAGATGTAGCATGGACTTGCAGGGAAGATTTGTGGTGCTTGTCAGGAAATGTATCAAGTTGTCATTTATTATTATTATTCAGCACTATGAATGCATTGGAACATGATCTTTCAATTTACAAGGGAGTACAAATGTACCTCCCTGCTGGAAGAAACCTCTTCCAGCTCAGAAAGTGTGTTTGCACTGAGAGAGAAAAAGAGACTGTTAAGTGAATTAATGGCTTAATGATGATTGTTTATTATTTGTATTACAGTAGTGTTTAAAATGAGACTAAATCTTTTATGTGTTCACTGCTGCACAAAGGCTGATTGCAAAAGTGGCTTCCCCAAAGAGCTACATGGAAAACAGATAAAAGACAGGAGAAAAATGACTTTTCCTGGGTCTGAGAAGTAGAGAATGGAGCTTCCTTGCCTGGGAAGTCTATGGAAGAGCTTGGATGTGAACCCAGTTACATCAGAATGAATCTTTTCACACAGATTGATGTGACATTTAAGAAGGACATTGAGACTCTTGAATGTGTCCAGAGAAGGGCAACGAGGCTGGGGAGAGGCCTCGAGCACAAGCCCTACGAGGAGAGGCTGAGGGAGCTGGGGTTGTTTAGCCTGGAGAAGAGGAGGCTCAGGGGAGACCTTATTGCTGTCTGCAACTAGCTGAAGGGAGGTTGTAGCCAGGTGGGGGTTGGTCTCTTCTCCCAGGTAACCAGCACCAGAACAAGAGGACACGGTCTCAAGCTGCCAGGGGAGGTTTAGGCTGGATGTTAGGAAGAAGTTCTTCACAGAAAGAGTGATTGGAATATGCTGCCCAGGGAGGTGGTGGAGTCACCATCACTGGAAGTGTTTCAAAGATACTGGATGGGGTGCTTGGTGCCATGGTTTAGATGATTAGATAGTGTTGGATGATAGGTTGGACTTGATGATCTTGAAGGGCTTTTCCAACCTGGTTAATTCTATTCTATTCTAGCCTGGTTCCTGCCAGGTATGCTTCACTCTGGTGAAATGCTGCAGGGGCTGGGGGCTTTTTTATTTGCTTTTAATTTTTTATGCCATCTTTCAGACTTAAAATATTTAGAACTACCACGACCATCTCCCAAAGTCAGACTACGTCATTACAATCCTTCCATTGTGCCCTCAGCTGAGCTGTAAGAGCATGAATATCCCATTCTTCCTCCATTCACTCCATTCACACGCTCAAAACCACTGCTCCAACAAGGCCGGTTAGCTCAGTTGGTTAGAGTGTGGTGCTAATAACGCCAAGGTCGCGGGTTCGATCCCTGTACGGGCCATTTGCATTTTTCCCCCTCAGTTTAAGAAGGACATCGAAACACTTGAATGTGTCCAGAGAAGGGCAACAAGGCTGGGGAGAGGCCTTGAACACAAGCCCTATGAGGAGAGGCTGAGGGAGCTGGGATTGTTTAGCCTGCAGAAGAGGAGGCTCAGGGGTGACCTCATTGCCCTCTACAACTACCTGAAAGGTGGTTGTAGCCAGGAAGGGGTTGGTCTCTTCTCCCAGGCAACCAGCACCAGAACAAGAGGACACAGTCTCAAGCTGCACCAGGGGAGGTTTAGGAGGTGAGGAGGAAGTTCTTCACCGAGCGAGTCATTCGTCATTGGAACGGGTTGCCCAGGGAGGTGGTGGAGTCATCGACCCTGGAGGCGTTCAAGGGGAGATTGGACGTGGCACTTGGTGCCATGGTCTAGTCATGGGGTCTGTGTTGATAGGTTGGACTCGATGATCCTCGAGGTTCTTTCCAACCTAAGTGATACTGTGGTACTATGATACTGTGAAATCACCCAAAAGGGAGCTAGAAGGGCATGCCAACACCTTCCTGCTGGGAACTGTGCTGTAGAAGGCCCCAAACAAGTTTTGAGCATGCTGGTAAAAGTGCAACGATAGGGCTGGGCCCTGTTGGGGTGGTGTCTTGAGGCTGGCAGCAGTGTGTATCTGGGGGAAAACTGAGAGGGTTTGGCTACAGCATGGGTCTGAGGCGGCTCCTTACAGGTTTGGCACTAGCATGGTTGAGGCATTTGCACAAGGCTGGGTTTTGTTCTCAAGCTTGCCAGCACTTCTGCAGTGCAAGTACCTGGAAAAGAGCAAAAGAGTGCCCCAGCTGCTGGATCCCCAAAGCCTATGCTTCAACCCTCTGCCAAGTTCCAGCAGTGAATTATTTTGTGCTTTCATGTTGTTTCACTCACAGTACCTGGGTTGGGCAGCAAGAGGAAATGAAGAGATCCTTTCATTAAGTGTTTGCTGCTACTTTGGCTTTGCACAGCTGGCACAGCAGCAATATCTACTTGATGATGTTTTCAGAGTCTCTCTGGCTGAAACAGGTATTTCCTTGACACTTCAGGGTTGGTGTTTCGTTTGGTTTCAAAAAAATAACCCCAAAACCCAAAGAAGCCAACTGTCTCATTTCCCAAGACAGAAGTTTCTTTAAGAAGGAGCTTCCTGCTGTGTACAGTATTTATTTTTTTAATTAGTTGAGCTAATGTGCAGTTAATGTTTAGAATGCAAAGCCTGGCTGGGGCCATCCATTCTCTTAATCAGAACACTTTTAGTCATTGCATTTTCTTCAGCATTTTTTCTTTGTGAGCAAAACACAGTGTCTGTGTAACAGCGTTTGTCATGAACCTTGCTGTGAGCTTGCCTGTCCCTACAAATCTGCTCCTCCAGAGAGTAGCCCTCATGTGCTGTTTTGTTCTTTTCCATCTAACAGGTTTATAACACTTTCCCAGGACAAAATGAATCAACAATGGAACATTTCCCCACTGCCAGGAAGTTTTTCAGTCTGTTTGAGGGAATGGAAATTCCAATGTGAATTAGCAAACTTTGCTTCAGATGCAAGCTGGTCTGAAACTGGATTTTATCCAGATTTCCTCTTGGATATGGAAAAGGATTTCTTTTGGTTTTGTCACGTGTTGTCCTGTGTCTTCCTTCCAGTCAGCAGGTTAGACACAACGCTTAGCAACGTGTTGATACAACAAGCTTGGGCAAAGGACAATTAAACAGTATCACACAGTACCACAGTATAACTTAGGTTGGAAAGGACCTCGAGGATCATCGAGTCCAACCGATCAACACAGACCCCATGACTAGACCATGGCACCAAGTGCCACATCCAATCTCCTCTTGAACGCCTCCGGGGATGGTGATTCCACCACCTCCCTGGGCAACCCGTTCCAATGACGAACGACTCACTCGGTGAAGAACTTCCTCCTCATCTTGAGTCTAAACCTCCCCTGGCACAGCTTGAGACTGTGTCCCCTTGTTCTGGTGCTGGTTGCCTGGGAGAAGAGACCAACCCCTTCCCGGCTACAACCACCTCTCAGGTAGTTGTAGAGGGCAATGAGGTCACCCCTGAGCCTCCTCTTCTCCAGGCTAAACAATCCCAGCTCCCTCAGCCTCTCCTCATAGGGCTGTGCTCAAGGCCTCTCCCCAGCCTTGTTGCCCTTCTCTGGACATGTTCAAGTGTTTTGATGTCCTTCTTAAACTAAGGGGCCCAGAACTGGACACAAACCTGGACAAAAAAAGATAGGAAAATTATTTAATCCTACATCCAATTCAAGTGTGGATGTGAGACATGCAGTTATCACGTTCACTCAGTGTGACAGAAGATCGAGGGCAGGACAGCTTGTACCAAGTCTTCTTAACACTTTCCAGGAAAATTGAGTACTGCGTTCAGTTTTGGACTCCCCAGTTCAAGAGGGACAGGAATGTGCTGGAGAGGGTCCAGTGGAGGGCTATGGGGATGACAAGGGGTCTGGAGCACTGCCTCATGAGGAGAGGCTGAGGGACCTGGGGCTTTTTAGTTTGGAAAAGAGAAGACTTAGAGGGGATTTAATAAATGTTTACAAATATCTGAGGGCTGCGGGTCAGGAGGGAGGGGACAGGCTCTGCTCACTCCCTGTGATAGCACAAGGAGCAATGGATGTAAGCTGCAGCACAGGAGGTTCCATCTCAACACAAGGGGGAACTTCTTCCCTGTAATGGTCACAGAGCACTGGAACAGGCCCCTCAGAGAGGTTGTGGAGTCTCCTTCTCTGGAGACTTTCAAGACCTGTCTGGATGTGTTCCTGTGTAACCTGAGCTAGATTGTTATGTGCTGCTCTGTCAGGAGGGTTAGACTCGATGATCTCTCTGGGTCCCTTTCAACCCCTGACATCCTGTGACCCTGTGAAAACAGCAAAGAAATTGGAGTTACTGTTCCATCCCTCATGTTCACGTACTAATAGGTGTACCTGCAGGTCTTGAAATGATCAAAATTCTGTTTACCTGTCACAGCCATGCTGTATGGGACTGTAGCATGTGGCAACTGCAAAATCATATCAGAATTTAAAAGGGGAAGTGACTCCCTCAAATTGTGTTGAACTCTTACTAATTGCTTTATGCATTTGAGTGAACCAGCAGTGGTGGTAATTACAGCAAAGCCCCTGCTCGTTTCTCTGGCAACAGGCTACTAACCTGGTAATGTGGTACTAACCAATGCACTGCATGCCAAAATGCAGCTTGCTCTTTGCAAAGAACAAAACGGGTTACCCAGAAGTGCTGTTGCCAGTGAGTGTGGCAGTACTGGAGTGCATCCATAGCTCCAGACAGAGCAGAAATTACAGAGTCATAAATGGTCTGGGTTGGAAGGGATCTCTGAAGGTCATCCATTCCAACCCCCTCTGCAGCCAGCAGGGGCATCCTCAACTAGATCAGGCTGCCCAGAGCCCTGTCGAGCTTCACTTTAAATATCTCCAGGGATGGGGCCCCAACCATCTCCCTGGGGAACTTGTTCTGATGTTCCACTACCCTCATTACGTTAATGACTGTGGGGTTGGTTTGTTTCTTTTTTGGTTGGTTGTTTTTATGTTTGGGTTTTGGCTTAGTTTTGCTGTTGTTTGGTAGGTTTGTTATTGTTGTGGCTGGTAGGTTTGTACTTCCTTTATTTGTTTCTTTTAGAAGCAGCATCTGGCATCCACAGGTGCAAAGAGAAGTTAGCCTCACTGGAAGATATTTATTTACACTTGCCCCCTGCTACGTAACCCTCACTGGGATGCTGTTCCCATGAGTTCTTGGTAGTTACAAGAAAGAGACCTTGAAGGGGGAATTACAAGTTGGGCTCTGCTTTTGAGCTGTCCTCTGGAGGATCTGGTTTTCCTCTGAGTGTCTGCAGAACCTACAGAGACTGGTGACTGTGTTGACGCCTGAAGGTGTCTGCAGGGAACTACGTGCTCTCTATCTGAGCAACGTTATCTCTGTTTTAAAGATTAGGGAGGTAGATATAATGTGGCAAAAGCAGACTCAGAATTTAGATGTTGTGACTCCCAGCCCTGTCTTCTGTCCACACTGAGTTGAGTCCTACCTGTTACAAAGGGGCTTCTTGGGTGTTTAGAATTAAAAAGGGTTGTGCAGGTATATTGGCCATCACTGTCATATCCTGCTCCATGCAGAAAATAGGTGTGCTAAAGGTGTGTGTGTGTTTGTGAGCAATACAACCTTCTGTCCCCAGCACATTGAAGCAAGATTAACAGTGTGTGTTTAATTGCATGCTCCTGGCAGCTGCCCTGAACTCCTCCACCTCTTTGCGGCAGGACGGCTCCAGCAAACATTGCAATTACCTTGCACTGCAAAGGTCCTCCTGCTGCCTAATGACTTCATATCACTGCTACAACACTCTGTTCTCCACTGCTCCAAATTAGGCCTGGCAGAGGGATTATAGAGAACCTGATTTGGGGGATTTATAGCATTTAAATTATAAATACCCTGCAAGAATAGGATTTGTAATGGAAGTGGGAATTTGAATATATTTATGTAGATAACAATTTAAAATAATGAGTTTGTGAAGAGTGAGGTAAAGAACAAAAGTTGGGTTGTTAGGACATTTAGCTTCTCAGGGCTGCAGCTGAAAAGGTGATCTTGGGTTTCTGTAAGTCTGTAGGAATTGGCATGGCTAGTATGGGGTAGCAGTATAACAACTCTGTGCCTGCCTGGTGAAAACACTGGCAAAGGAAGAGAATATGAAACCGTGTCACAGTGCATTAGAGGTTGGAAGGGACCTCAAGAGATCATTGTGTCCAACCCCTCTGCCAAAGCAGGATCACTTAGGGTAATTTGCACAGGAATGCATCCAGGTGGGTTTGGAAACCTCTCCACAACCTCTCTGGGCAGCCTGTTCCAGTGCTCAGTCACCTGCACTGTAAAGAAGTTTCCCCTCAAGTTGAGGTGAAATGTTCAAGCTTGTACCTCTTGTTTCTTGCCTTATTAGTATGCACCACCAAAAAGAGCTTGGCCCCCTCCACTTGGCACCCACCCCTCAGGTATTTATACACATTGATGAGATCCCCTCTCAGCCTTCTCAAGACTAAACAGCCCCAAGGCTCTCAGCCTCTCTTCATAGGGGAGGTGTTCAAGTCCCCTAATCATCCTCCTGGCTCTCCATTGGATTCTCCCCAGCAGGTCTTGCTAGAGTGTCTGTGTGGGTACACATAACAGCGCCTGAAGCATAAAGTACCCTCCACCTGACTTTTTGGAGCTCTTCAGCATCACTGCTGGTCTGCATTAAAAAGACTGTGGCTCTCCTTGAGGTTATGTGTACTGTCATGAAGTTAAGTGGCACATATGCATAAACCACCAATTTGATGGCACAGGGGTGAATCACGTTCTTCATACCATTGGTTTCGGGGCTGCTAATTACAGTGAAGTGTTCCTTGGGAGAGACTAAAAGGAAGGAAGTAAAATCCATTGTGGTGTTGGTCAGCATGGAAGTAATTATATCCCACTGATATGGTCTGTGGGGAAAAAAAGGGCTCAGTAAAGATTGTGATTCTCCCTTCTAAAACAGGAATGTTCCAAAATAATTAAACCCATCGCCATCAATGCCTTAATGGAGAAGAATCAAGAACGAGGCAAGACCACTGGATGGATCAACTTGTAGGGCATTGAAATCAATGTCCAATGATCAGACAGTGCTTTAAAAACACTAGTGGAAAAAAAAAAAAATCAGACACAGTGACATTAACTTGGAGTTAATTTACTCTTATTAATTTGAGTAAATTTCTTCTGAATGCACAAATTGAAACTCAGCTGAGGGAATTTATTCCAGGCATGGTTGTGGGCTCTATGAAGATGCATGTGTGCACAGAAAGAAAAACCTTTCTGTGTAAGGTTACAAGCCATGGTGTGTAGGCAGCTCTTGGTGCAGAGCTGACCTGCTTTGTTCAGTGAGAGACTGACTGGCCTTGTGAATTGGAGAGAGGTCCCAATGGGGAGCACAAAGGGCAGTGCTTCTTTCCGTACCTTCTGCTTGTGGTGTATATCCTTTCAGAAATGACGTCCAAAATGACTTACAAGAACTTGCCTGTGCTTCAGAAAGAAGAGTAAACTGAAAAAGGTGTGCTACATCCAAATGAAGGCTGTAGAGCATCAGATACATGTTGCCATAGCAATGCTGCATGTAGGGCATAAAGAAGTGGAATGGTAAGAAGCCAGCGGGGTCATTAACATCATCAGCAGGCTCAGTGAAGCACATCTCTATGGTAGATAAAATGGCTTCATGTTTCCTTCAAACAGCATCTGTGGGAGGGCTGCACAAATCCAGAGGAAAAGGTGAAAATACATGAGCAGTGGGTGTCCTACCTATGGCAAGATTGACATCTGTGGCAGCTGCTTTGGTCCTTGTGAGCGCTGTGATGAGTTTGTAAGGTCCTGCATTGGGCGTATCCAGGGATAGACTCTGTCTACAAGTTTCTTGTGGATACTTCAAGGATGTGTCATGCCTCTTTGAGGTGATGGGTAAGACCATGGCTCAGAAATGCTCTGTTTTAGGAAGGAGACAGTCAATCACTGTTTCATTCTTCCCAGCAAGAGTATCTGGGATTCTTTGTATGGGCTTTGATGGATCAAATGAAAGAAGTAGAAGGAAGTTTCAACTCTGGTTACATGGGGGATGCTAAGAAACAAAGGGTGGAAGGAATAATGCTAACACAAAAAGAAAAAGGTGCAGTTCAAAGATGTTACTCTCCACCTTGCTGTCTGCAGTGATTGTGTTTTTGGTTGCTGCCATCTGAAAAAAGCTGTAAGTCCATGCCCTCTGGGGATGGGGACAAAACTAGAAGCACACCATAACTCACTTTTCCCATGAGGCAGATGTATTTACAGCCCAGTTTTGGAGACATGAAGGGGGCAAGAGAGGGGCAGTGCTACACACTGAAGGATCAGCCTCACTGCTTGTTTCTATCTAGTGTGAAACACAGGCCAGAACTGTAAGGCTGACAGGGGTCTTATCCTTTACCGGCTAACAAGCTGCAGAAATACAAACCAGGAAGGAGTCTTGCAAGCTTTTCACTGTCATTCCATTAAGGTTCAAGAGAGTTCAGTATTTGCAACTCTATTCTGGAGAAAGTCCAGCATGCAGAGCGTTAACGACTTCTACTAGCAGTGCTACTGTGGACTTGCAGATCCTTTGACATGCAAGTGAATCAATTGAACTCTTGCAACATCTAATTAATGTGTCGTTGTTGTGAAGAATCTACAAATGATCGTTATTGGTAATGAAGCTATTGATCCAAAGTATACAAACTACACCAAAAAAAGCAGTAACAGGTGAAGGCTTCAGGTTAGATCCTTTGATAGCCATCACCAACACTGCAATGGCCTCAGTGAGGCTTTGTTGAGTAGCATCAGCTGAGAACACGATGCATAAAATTTAATGTTCCTTGAACTGTTTTAGGATTTAGTAATAATGTAGCTGATGTGTACACCTACGCTGAAATTTTCAAAGCTACCTAGGGAAACCGAATGCTAATTGTAATGGAAATGGGCACTCAAAGCCCTTAAATGGCCTTCCACATCTCAGCTTCGTTGCTGGGGAAAGTATGCAGTCACCCCTTACTCAGACCCATTGTTCAGGCCCTCGCTGCTTTTTATGCTTCTGTGGACTTTTCTTTAACCATGAAATCAGCACCTTTAACTCTCTCCTTCTAAACAGTCCTGACTGTGATCATGGTGATACAAATTTTGGCCCTGTCCTCTTCAACATCTTCATCGATGATCTGGATGAAGGGGTAGAGTCAGTCATCAGCAAGTTTGCAGATGACACAAAGTTAGGGGCAGATGTTAGTCAGTTAGAGGGTAGAAAGGCTCTGCAGAGGGACCTCGACCGACTGGACAGATGGGCAGAGTCCAATGGGATGGCATTCAACAAGTCCAAGTGCCAGGGGCTGCACTTTGGCTACGGCAATCCCATGCAGAGCTATAGGCTGGGGTTGGAGTGGCTGGAGAGCTCCCAAACAGAGAGGGACCTGGGTGTGCTGATCGACAGCCGCCTGAATATGAGCCAGCGTTGTGGCCAGGAGGGCCAATAGCATCCTGGCCTGCATTAGGAATAGTGTGGCCAGCAGGAGCAGGGAGGTCATAGTGCCCCTGTACTCTGCTTTGGTTAGGCCACACCTTGAGTACTGTGTCCACTTCTGGGCCCCTCAGTTTAAGAAGGACATCGAAACACTTGAGCGTGTCCAGAGAAGGGCAACAAGGCTGGGGAGAGGCCTTGAACACAAGCCCTATGAGGAGAGGCTGAGGGAGCTGGGATTGTTTAGCCTGCAGAAGAGGAGGCTCAGGGGTGACCTCATTGCCCTCTACAACTACCTGAAGGGTGGTTGTGGCCAGGATGGGTTGGCCTCTTCTCCCAGGCAACCAGCACCAGAACAAGAGGACACAGTCTCAAGCTACGCCAGGGGAGGTTTAGACTGGAGGTGAGGAGGAAGTTCTTCACCGAGCGAGTCATTCGGCATTGGAACGGGCTGCCCAGGGAGGTGGTTGAGTCATCGACCCTGGAGGCGTTCAAGGGGAGATTGGACGTGGCACTTGGTGTCACGTCCAATGGTCATGGGGTCTGTGTTGATAGGTTGGACTCGATGATCCTCGAGGTCCTTTCCAACCTAAGTGATAATGTGATACTGTGATACTGTGATTTTGGATGCTTTCCTAGTGACCCAGTAGATTGGTATAAAAATGGGCAGTGTGATACACATTTTCCACTTTTCAGTTCTAGCATCACTTTGTAATTTTCAAAGGTAATTCAGGAAGGACACATTTTGAAGCTTACTGCTTGGGCTCTCACTATTCTCTCCCCTTGACTGTTTAGAATACAACTACCATATGAGAAAGAGAATGATTTCAGTCCATGCAATACATTCATTTCTTACACAATTCCATTAGAACTAATGGAATTATATCAGGATTACTTTGGGCCCACTTTATAATTTTTAGACAGTGGGGAGAAGAAAAAAATCATATTACGCTTGTCATGAGGTAAAATAAGTCTGACACTGCCTTCTATGAATTCATACTTCATCCTTTATTAATGTTGGAGGGTAATGAGGCCCTGCATTACTTTGCTAGCAGCTAAAATATTATGCCGGTTTAAGGGGGTTTATTCAGTCCTTCAGGGACATTTGTTGATGCCTGCAGCAAAACGTGTGGAGATGTGCATATACAAGAGTAGGCTTGTGTAGCTGAAAACATACATGTATGAACATGCAAGACAAGACAGGCAACCTCTGCATATGGAAGGGTTTTTAACTGGTTTTGAAGGCATATATAGGTTGTAAGGGTTTGTTGTTTTATTCCCAGCTTGGTTCTATTTGTTAACTAAGTCTTAAAATTGAGAGCAAAATAACATCTAAACAAGCTAAATCTTACTATTCAGCCTGAAAGATGAATCCCTGATGTCTAGGCACTTAGCTGTGCTGCTGCTTTTTCGGTTGGATCTTGAGAGAATTTGTATTAAAATGCAAATAGTGTAGCTACAACACTGCTGCCTGATTAAATGGAAGAAGCATCACTTAGTACTCATTGAAGTCACATGTAATCAAGATAGAATTGATTTTACATTCAGTTCATGTAAACACTGCTCATTCTAGCTCTTAAAACCCCATAAAATAACAAAAATACCAGCTTTATATTTTTTTTTCAGGTGGATACAAGGTAAAGAGAAAACTGCTTTTATACATTTATAATGGAAATAATGCTCACCTAAGGTAACTGCAAGAATGATACTCCTCCACTTCTATAAGCTTATATTGAAGAGAAGGTTATGGAATGAAATGTTCCCAGGATAGAATAGAGTAGAATAGAATAGAGTAGAATGGAATAGAGTAGAATAAACCAGGTTGGAAGAGACCTTTGAGATAATTTAGTGCAACCTATCACCCAACACCATCTAATCAACTAAACCATGGCACCAAACGCCCCGTCCAGTCTCCTCCTAAACACCTCCAGTGATGGTGACTCCACCAGCTCCCTGGGCAGCCCATTCCAATGGCCAATCTCTCCTTCTGGGAAGAACTTCTTCCTAACATCCAGCCTTAAACCTCCCCTGGTGCAGCTTGAGACTGTGTCCTTTTGTTCTGGTGCTGGTTGCATGGGAGAAGAGACCAACCCCCACCTGGCTACAACCTCCCTTCAGGCAGCAATAAGGTCTCCCCTGAGCCTCCTCTTCTCCAGGCTAAGCAACCCCAGCTCCCTCAGCCTCTCCTCATAGGGCTTGTGCTCCAAACTCCCCAGCTTTGTTGCCCTTCTCTGGACACCTTCCAGCAACTCAACATCTCTCCTAAACTGAGTGGCACAGTACTCAATGTGTGGCCTAACCAGTGCTGAGTACAGGGGCAGAATGACCTCCCTTCTCCTGCTGGCCACACTGTTCCTGATGCAGGCCAGGATGCCATTTGTCTACTTGGGCACACTGCTGGCTCATGTTCAACCTAGTATCAACCAATACCCCCAGATCCCTTTCCGCATGGCCGCTCGCCAGCCACTCTGACCCCAGCCTGTAGCACTGCATGGGGTTGTTGTGGCCAATGTGTAGAACCTGGCATTTAGATGTGTTAAATCTCATGCCCTTGGACTCTGCCCATATGTCCAGCCTGTTAAGGTCCTTCTGCAGAGCTCTCCT
This sequence comes from Melanerpes formicivorus, assembly GCF_026170545.1. Taxonomy (NCBI): domain Eukaryota; kingdom Metazoa; phylum Chordata; class Aves; order Piciformes; family Picidae; genus Melanerpes; species Melanerpes formicivorus. Next base: position 6,858,061 of record NW_027142366.1, on the reverse strand, counting down.
ACCCTCCAACAGATCAACACCTGCCCCCGCTTGGTGTCATCTGCAAACTTATTGATGATGGCCTCAATGCCCTCATCCAGATCATCGATAAAGATATTAAAGAGCATGGGCCCCAGCACTGATCCCTGGGGGACACCACTAGTGACTGATTGCCAGCTGGATGTGGCACCATTCACCACCACTCTCTGGGCTTGGCCCTCCAGCCAGTTCCAGCATGTTTACAGCATAAATTCAGCTCTCCATCTATAGGTCACATACCTGGGATAACCTTTCTTTCTTCCTCATTCACCGAGGGTGTCAAACTATCTTGAATCACCTTGTAGGTATTATGTGATAAAGGCACAGAAACTCTAACTGCACATCAGGCATTGCCTGTTGCCCTCAGCTTTTGGTATCCATACCCTGCAAACAACACTATAGGCCCAGATAATACCTGGTTACACGTATATCTCCCATTGACACATCACAGCCCTGACCCAGACAGACAAATAGGATTAGAAACAGGGTGTTAAAAGCTGTTGGAATTCTGCAAGGACAGAAAACCATTTGGCAGATGCAACTAAATTTACAGAGTTTTAGGCTCAATTAAATGAGCTTGCACTTGTGCTGTGGAGAAGTGCAGCTGTGTGAGGAGAGCTGTAAATCAGGTTGGTAATTCTCTGAAGGTGTGTGAGTGTGTGGGTGCAATTGCCTGCTCCTGCAAACACAGAGCACCTCTGGGGACCGAGTAAGTGCTGCTCTATAAATGATGAGCTCTGTGCGTCCATTAAGATCTCTAACACATGATGCTGCTGTCTACAGCCAGTCCAGCACCCACTGCTCAGGAATGTGTAATTATGGGGACTTGCTCTTCCACTTATCCTCTCAATGGCATTAGGAGGTAAGTCATTGTTAATGTTCCTCCTTGAGAAAATGCCTACTTCATGTTTCTTGTGCAGGCACAGGGATGCAGACATGCATATGCAGAGGAAACCTTACAAACTCTACTAAAAATTGGACATCCCTGTCTCTCCCTCCCTGGCTGAGGCTTTTAGGGGTCACTTTGCATTTAGATAAGGCATAGTCTGCTTGCTAAGCGATGTGAATGTTTTGCTTACGAAGAAGTGGCTACTAAAATCTCCCTTAAATCATAATATCTGATGAACATGTGAATGGAGAAGAAAAGCTCCTACTTGTGTTAATGTAAAGCCAGGGAAATATTGTTGGAGGTTTGAGTTCTCTGAAGTGTTGTGTGGGCTTTTTGAAGATCATTTTGTCTTTAGCAGCTTTTCAGCTCCATTAATTGCTGAGGAGGACCCATACTAGAAGGTGGAAGAGTATAGGTGGATGGCTTTGCTTTTCCCGGCTGACTACTGCAGTTCACCACAATGTATGGAATGTGTAGGCACTGCAGGGGGCAAGGAACCTGTTGTACCGGCTGCTGAGCAAATGGGAAAATCTTCACCTTTGGTGAAGGAGGATGTTATGAAAGCCATGTTTAGAGTGAGTAAATAAACCCCCATGAGCTCAGTTTGCAGGTAGAGCACACAGCAAAAGTCTGTCTCCCTCCCTGCTTTCTTTCCTATCAGATTTTGCTTTTCCCCCCCTCTATATAGATCTAAGGAGAGCAATTGAGCTTTTAAGTGAGTTGCCTGGGGTTTTTCCTGAACAACAGTTTAGGTCTTGTACAACAAAAACATTAGCGTTAATGCTATGGTGGTCTTTTAGCAGCTAAAATTAGATTCTCCAGGAAGAAAATGATATTTTGAATTACTGTGAATTCTCATGGTTTTATGTATTTAGTATTTCTCCCTCGATGATGGCTCCTATTAACAACCATTATGCACGTTTCACAGACGCTGCACTGAATGGCTTAAACTTTGAGAAGGTTCTATTGTAGAAGCCAGTCTTTACAGAGGAAGTTGGAACCCCAGCCCCCTTTAACACAAATGGGAAAGTGCAAATGAAAATCAATTCAGCTTGCAAAATGTGTTTAAGCAAGCGAAAATCAACAAACCAAAGGTCATTCTTTAGAAGCAGCAGAAATGTGGAGTGAGTGCCCTGCATCACATCTCCTGATTAAATCCCTGTAGAGAAAAATCGTGGTGAAATTTGAAGACTGGAGTCATTGCATCTAGGACAGGTCAGCACAGCAATTATCAAGATAGTTTAGACTGTCTAGCTGCAAATGGCTGTAGCAAAAAGTAAGCTGGGATATTTGGCAGTGGCAAGATGTAACAGATTCCTCATTTCTGCTGGTAATAACCTGTTTCACTACGAGTTCCCACATGCTTCCATTTATAATGGCACTCCATTTACAAAGAAAACACTCCTGCATCATAAAGGTGTTATAAAAGACATAATTGGCAAGGCAGTGGAACCTCTATGAATGCCATTCATTTTACTTTTTGTTGCCTATCCATTTTCTGCTTCACTATTTGCACCACAAACGTGCTCTTGTAAAACCTGCTCACCTTTAAGGATGGCACCAAGCTAATGGTGCTCAAACATTTCTGATGTGGCTCCTAAATCCTTCCCTCCAAGACTTTTTTGCCAATCCCTTTTGGAGTTCAAATTTTGTAAAGATTTTTTTTTTCCTTTCCATATTGAATTTCTCTTACTTCCCTGTAAGTGCTTGCTCTTGCTTGTTTATATTGAATATTACTTGAATATTGAATATTATGATACTATGATACTAAGTTCTTCCCCATGAGAGTGGTGAAGCCCTGGAATGGGTTGTCCAGGGAGGTGGTTGGGGCCCTGTCCCTGGAGGTGTTTAAGCCCAGGCTGAATGAGGCTGTGGCCAGGCTGATCTAGTGTGGGGTGTCCCTGCCTATGGCAGGGGGGTTGGAACTAGATGATCCTTGTGGTCCCTTCCAACCCTGACTGATACTGTGATACTTAACATCAGTGAAGATTATACTTAATTATGCATGTGAGGCACCTTGGACAGCTTGTACACAAACAGCTGTAGTCAAAGAGGCAAAGGAACAAAGCTACAAGATTTTCAATGCTTGCATCAGTGTGTTGTGTGACAGCAAAAATCAGTGATGCTGTTATTCCTAAATGCATGTGATTCTCTCACCTGACACTAGGGAGACAGACATTACCAGGGGTCAGGAGCAGTACGGCACCAGTCACACCTGCACTGGGCAGAAGTACCAGAAACAGCAGTGTCATGATTTGATATGGGTGCCTTTAAGAACTATAACGTTGAGGACCTCCAGGAGGTCCAGAGAATGCAGGGGTAGATAGGAAATCAGAATTTTTGTTACTTCATTCCCAGAATGCCTGCACTTAGCCTTTATAAGGGGACAGCACAAGCTGCCCTTTCCTTTTCTCCTCTCCCTGCTCCCTTATCTCCTATTTGGTATGGGGAGGGTTTCAGCTTTGAGTGGCCTGCTAGTGGTCTAAGCCAAGCTGATTTTAGGCTGCATCATTTTGGACCTGGTGAGTGTGTGTGGGAGGGTGGGGGACAGTAGCAGAGAGGTATGGAGCGGGGAGCATTTGTAGCCTAGGATTTTGGCTTGGTTGGAGGGAGGTTTTGTGAAAGTTTTGGACTAAGGAGGTTTTGGAGACCCATGGCCTATGGATTTTGTTGTGTTTTATATGCTTTGCACTGCAGTATTAGTTATGAATAGCACTTCCATTTAAACTTTCCAATTCTATCCAACCCATGTGTGGAGTGTTTAGCTACTTTCAGGAGGGTTAAAGACAGTCTGTCTTGTTCCTTAACCTGAGACAAACAGGTAGTGCTTGATGCCCCTTATTTGCAGGCTGGAAACTTAAATCTTAATCTTGGCTTGAGTTAAACTGTGTTTGACTTGTGACTCCTTAACTGTGTAGTATCAATGCCAGCTAACAAAAATCATTATTTGTGCATCTTTTGGTACAACTGGCTGAATTTTGGATTTGAAACATCGGTCTTTGGGTTGCAAACCTCCCTCTCCCCCCCCATTATTTCTCTTTATGGGGGGTGGGGAGTATGTTTGTTTTGGTTTTAATCTCTTTAGACTGGCAAAGGCTTAAAAATCTGTCACTGCTATGTTTTAGTTCCACGCTTTGTTGTAAGTGGATCAGTAGTACAGGTAACCTAAAATGCACAAAGGGAGTGAAATAAGAGAAGAGCATTAGCTATTTCAGTCTGGGTAGAAAAAGATATGATGAAATCATTCCAGAGGCAGAGAGGAAATGTGATTTCCATGCTGCTTTATGATTTATACTTTCTGAGCTGTGCTACAAAGGACAGCAATGAAAGGAAAGCAAAATATCCTCTGGTGATATTTCACTAACACTACAGATTATGGAAAGATCATAGTTGAAGACTGCCAAGCTCTTCTATGAGGGTAGCTTCTGATATTCCCTCCAGTCCAGCTCAGCCAGTGCTTCTGTGCTCTAGTTGGGTCTGCACATACTATGTGACACCCTCTGTGTCTTGGTGTTTTCCTCTTGGGAAATTCCTGGAGTCAGGAGCATGGTTTTGGTGAACTGGAAGCCCAGAACAGCTCTCCTGTGCTGTAGCAATATCTATTGGCCCAGAAAGGTTCCACACTGTGTGGTAGCAATCAGCATAGAAAGAATCTTAGCAGATTGCAAAGAGGAGGAAATATAGACCTTGGATTCCTTATTGATGTTTCCAGCAAGTGTTGGACCACTGCTGAGTAGTATAAATCAGCTATGTTTTCCTGAAGTCTGTGAAATAATATGGAGGTGGTGCAACAAATAATTTAAGGTGATTTTTGGTTTAGCCCCCAAGATTGGAAGACTAATGTCAAGAAGAGTTTCCTCTAGCATCACTCAAGTCTATAGTTCTAAGGGGCACAATCCTCCTGTGCTTGTACCCAACTCAAAGCCTTTTCCACAATGTTTTATAACTGATTTCTGCTGAACTGAGATGCTGGGTTTTCTTCAGACTTGCCTGATCATTGATAGTAGAATTGAGGAAAAATATTTTCTGGAATGACATACAGTGACAGTCAAATGCAAACCTTCTTCTACCTTCTGGTTGCAGTCCAGGAGGTGCAGCATGAATGTGGCAGAGAGCTCTGAGAAACCTAGCTCATAAGTGAGGTGGAAATGATCCTTAAACCATAGAAGGTGAAAGGCTGCTACAAATGAGATTTGGCCTGGGTGTCTCTTTTTAACTGTGGCTAATTCAAGTCAATAAAATAATTTGGATTATAAGTTGAATGAAGCCATAAAATCTATCATGCAAGACACTGCCATTTCTTGTAGCTATAGTGCAATACAGTTCTAGAAATATAATGTAAAAGATGTCAGTTTCAAATCTCTTGGGCTTTTAGAATCACTGTTTATCCTATCACTTCTCTAGGCTCCACACAGAGGATGGTCTAAAGGAACGTTTCCAAACTGATGGGAGTTTCATGTTACTGTTCATTTCAGCAGAGTTTGTTTAAATCCATTCAGTCTTATGGAACTTGTGACTAGTTCAACAAAAGTTAGATGCTTGCTGAATTGGAACATTAAGGGTATTTCTGCAGGGATGTGTCTGAGCTTGAGGAAGGGGACCATGTATTTAGTGGAACTCTAAGTCTTAGGTTCACACATTTAGAAGGATATTCTGCTGTTGCCTGCTTTACTTAGGATATTCCTCAGATCCAGGCAAAAGCCTTTAAAATGTGAATCCTTTGATCCACCAAGAGAGATGTCAAGAGGGAAACAATGCTGTCAAGGCTGACTTTGCTGGCAAAATTTAGATCTACAGGGATAAAACTCTCTCATACATTTTCAATAACTTTGTCTTCCAGCCTGCTGAGTGTAGACAGGAAGTGACTTGGCCCACTGACAGAATCAAGACAAAACCCTTACTCAGGTCTTCTTTTTCCAGGATTTTCCAATTATTTTTTATAGACTTATCAAAATTTCAGTTCTTTCTGTCTTACCTCAGGGGGGAAAATGTCCACATTTGGGTTCATCCTTACCACTTTTTGCCGGCATTCTTTCAAACTGCTTGGCATGTTTGCTGAGCTAGGATTGTCCAAAGGGGCCACAGGACTCTCAGTGAAACTGTGTAGAGCAAATGACTTTGTGTCTCACACGTCCCAGTTTAAATGTCCTGTTATGACACTCACTGAGCTGCAGAAATGTTATTCTGTGTAATCCCTTGTCCACAGCCTAAGCAACATAGTAAGAAACAAAAACATTCCCAAACATGATTGCCCAACCTGTTTCATTGAAGAGCTACCAGATATTTTTCCCCCTTCTTCCTCTTCTTGGAGGAGTAAACAATTTGAACTGTTCCAGCTATCTGTTGTTGTTATAAGTGTAGGTCTGTCTCAGGTTTATTGTGTTGCTAGGGAGTGTGTGCAGCTTTTTTTGCTTTTTGAATTATAGCTGCTAGCACTTATCTTCTCCTCCAGCAAATAGCATTTGCGGCAAGTTCTTTGAATGCAGTACAGTCATTTGTACTTAAGACAGAATTATGGCAGTATCCAGCAGTTACAGGGAAGAATATAGGCCAATGCTGTTTCTGCACACAGGTAACTCTGCTTAGTCACATTCATTATTCATTTTTTGTAAGCACAATTTCTTTAAATTCCTGGAAGAGTGGAAGAACAGTTTTTTACTAGTGCTGGCTAAACCAGAGCATTTCCCTTGGCCAAATATGCCTCCTGTGAAACTATACTGTTCAATGGAGACAAAGTGACAAAGTGAGGATTGAAGGAGTAAAAGAGGGTTTGGGGAAGATGACTTACTGCAACACTGATCTGGGGTGAGAAACAGGGGCTTGAATTTTCCATATTGCTTCATAACAGCTGAAACACTCTTGCATGCTCTTTCTTCCTTCTACCTGAAGGGGGGTTGTAGACAGGCAGAGGTTGGCCTCTTCTCCCAGGCAGCCAGTACCAGAACAAGAGTCTCAGGCTGCACCAGGGGAGGTTTAGGCTGGAGGTTAGGAGGAAGTTTTACACAGAGAGAGTGATTGCCCATTGGAATGGGCTGCCCAAGGAGGTGGTGGAGTCACCATCGCTGGAGGTGTTCAGGAGGAGACTTGATGGGGTGCTTGGTTGCATGGTTTAGTTGGGTGGGTGGTGTTGGATGATAGGTTGGACGTGATGGTCTTGAAGGTCTCTTCCAATCTGGTTTATTCTGTTCTTATTCTGTTCTTATTCTGTTCTTATTCTGTTCTTATTCTGTTCTTATTCTGTTCTTATTCTGTTCTTATTCTGTTCTTATTCTGTTCTTATTCTGTTCTTATTCTGTTCTTATTCTGTTCTTATTCTGTTCTTATTCTGTTCTTATTCTGTTCTTATTCTGTTCTTATTCTGTTCTTATTCTGTTCTTATTCTGTTCTTATTCTGTTCTTATTCTGTTCTTATTCTTATTCTGAATGGCAAAGCTCAGATTTTTATACAGAAGGCGGATTTTCTTGTCCCGTTTTGTTTTCATGGCAAGATTTTGAAGTGGATTTGTTTATGTTCCAATGCTAAACCAGAAAGCATTTGGAAAATATTTTCTGCCTTTTGTTGTGGTTACATTGAAAATTCTCACAAAATGGAATTGTCATTGTCTGGTCAACTCTAATTTGCTGGCATTCAGAAATCATAGCAGACAGTCACATGTCCCCATTCCTGTTTTATGGACGTCTCGTTGCCTGTTCTAACAACACACATTTTGTTCTGTAATCAAGACAAAAATGGATTGAATGGCAAGAGGGATTTCCATTCAACACTCCAAAAGCCTGATTCATGTCAGGAATATCAGCGTGTCACCTTCACAGAAGGGAAAAAATGCTTTAAATCATTGCAGATGAGCTATGTCAGGCTGGAAGTCTAATGAGAGGATCTTGGTAGTGAGAAGTAACTCCTGAAAGCTGCAGTAAGTGAGGAACAGATGGAGTCCTTGTCCTTTTATCTGATTCTTCTGGGGCCCCCAGAATATACCTGGCATTGCCCTGATAAAGAAAATGCTTTGTGACAATACAGTCAACATGAAACTGTGTGTTAAGTGAAAGGTTATTGTTTGGGGTTTATATTCTTTCCAGCCATTTTTGTTTTGAAATCACTGCCTGGGCCTGTCAAAGTTGAAGAACTTAGTGCTCTTTTTCAGAGAGCCATTCCAGCAATGTTTCCTTCTTCAAATATGTAACCCATGTGGTGCAAACAAAGTGAGAGTGTAGGATTCTTTTTGTCTCTCTCCCAGAACAAGACATCTTCCACGATTTAGCCAAATATATGACAGATGCCTATGAAAGTAGAGCGGTGTATGAAACTTCTGAGGGATTTTGGTTGTGGGAGTTTGTTTTCTGTTGTGGTTTTGGTTAGTTGGCTTGGTTTGGTTTTTTTAGTTGGTTGGTTTGGTTGTTTTTTTGGTTTTTTTTTATATGCCATTATAACTTTGATGGGACTTCAGAAAATCAATCTCCTTCTATTGACCTGATAACATTTGCATGTGCATTTCGGTGACCTCAGTCTTGAGGCCCTTGTATCTCATTTTCAAGCACAAGCCGTATGAGGAGAGGCTGAGGGAGCTGCGGTTGTTTAGCCTGGAGAAGAGGAGGCTCAGGGGAGACCTTATTGCTCCCTGCAACTACCTGAAAGGAGGTTGGAGCCAGGTGGGGTTTGGTCTCTTCTCCCAGACAACCAGCACCAGAATAAGAGGACAGAGTCTCAAGCTGTACCAGGGGAAGTTTAGGTTGGAGGCGAGGAGAAAGTTCTTCACAGAGAGAGTAATTGACCACTGGAATGTGCTGGCAGGGAGGTGATGGAGTCACCACCAAAGGATTGGATGTGGCACCTGAAGCCATGGTTTAGTTGTCATGAAGTGTTGGGTGATAGGTTGGACTTGATGAACTCTGAGATCTTTTCCAACCTTGTTGATTCTAAGATTCACTCAGATCTGAGCAGTGATGACCATGATGTAATTTTGGAATCCAGGCCTTTAGGAAGTGAAGATGAGGATTCTCTACATGTTTCTTCCTGCAGAAAGGATACAAACAGAAAACTGACCAATGAAACCTTTCTGAAGTGCAGGTGGTGTAAGGTATGTTGGGTGTTCTGAAACAAGGAGCAGTTCTGTGCCCAGTGGAATTACTTTGTTTTAATAATGGGGTGAAAGGAAATCCACAGGCAGTCAGTGTAGCTAGTATTTAATTTTCTTCTTTGCTCATTTCCTTAGAGCAACAGAGTAGGGAGTTCCTCATTTAAATTCACCTACATTCTAGTGAGGAAAAGGCAGGGAGAAATTAGGTTGGGTTTGTGGTCAGATATTTTAATCACAAAATTTTCGTGCTGGTTTCATGAATCTTGATGCCACTTGTATGGAAAGAAATTGCTCTGTGCAACTATCTCTAGAAGCAGAAAGAGACTCTTGTGCTAATCTGCCTCCCAAACAGTCAACTGAGTGCAGTAACCCCAAGTCACTGCCCATTGAAGCACCTGCTATAACATTTTACTTCCCTTTAACACTCAAACTCCTCTGTAAGGGTGTGTGAAAAGTGCAGTTCTTCTGGCAAAACACTCTGATATCATTATTTGTTCTTTCATGTGTAGCTCCTACTGTCTTATGAAATTGGCAAATGAAACTAGCTTGAAGCCAGTGTGTGATTCTCTGACTATACAGTAAGTGAAATAAGCTTTGTAATTAAAGGTGTTTATAGCTCTCAATTTCTCCTCTTTGAAATCAGCTTTTCACCACTGAGTATTGTTTGTTCTGAGTACCTGTGGCTGTACCTTTCCTTCGTGGCACTGCTAAGAATTTACAGTAAGATGGAGCAGAACAGCTGGATTCTCCAAAGCAAATGCCTGTGGTAGATCCCCATTGCCTCCATAAGGTTTTTATACTATTTGCAAGTCTTGCTCTAGATTTTATTCCTATTTTCCACAGTTGCTTGAGCTTCTGGAGATACTGGAGTTCTCCAGCACAGCAACACTAAAGAGTTTCCTTTTCATACTGAATTGCTTCATTTTAGGCTCTGCTTGGTTAAGATGTCTCTGGGAGTCTTAGTTTAATAAAAAGAAAAAGACATTTCATCATCTTTAGATCTATCTTTGAAATCTCTGTGGGCCCTCCAACTTATGCAGTGCCTTATCTTCAGCTACTGTTTTTCCTCCCTGCCATTCATTTGAGTACTGTGACTGCATTGTTGACACATTTCTTACTGCTTTAATTCTGGTTTGTATCATACACTATTTATACATCCCTGTGTTAAACTACAGGTCCTATTGTATGCTCTGAGCATCACTTTGGTTGTACCTCTTGCTGTGGTTCTCTGCCTAAAAACACAGGAGGTGATTTTCTGTTAAGAAGTGGCCCTAGGAAAGAAAACTGTTAATGAAAGGGTTATGCACTCATTTATATGGAAGGAAATATTCAGTTAGACAAAGGAAAAGGATAAAATGCTCTTTGCTTAACCTAATTTTTAGCCTTGTGGAGACTGCTAGAGGTGGTCAGCAGGAAGGTTGGACTTGAAGTCTATAAAGCAGAGGTCTCTCAGCTGCTTTGAGGAAGCTACGGAATCATAAGCCTGGGATATACAGACAGTAAAGAGAGGATGATGATTAAAACTACAGCCTAAATGTTTGCCCTTTTCTCTACTTTAAATGTGACTAGGAAGAGCCTTGCCTTCGCTTCTCTGGTTGTCAACATGAGTAGGTGGCTCAGTCAGCAAAGGGAAAAGAGCTGACAGAAGTGAAGTGAACCAGCAGTCCTCTCACCACTGAAAAAAAGGGCAGGAAAGGGTGGATGGCAGCATATGGCCCTTAGTCAATTTTAGGGCAGTTCCTGGGGCCCATCAATGCTTATGGCAACAAGAGAAGAAGTTCAAGTTAATTTGTACATTAATCCCTAGAGCTGTTTCATCCTCTGAGAAGAAAGACAAGAGGATAAGCATTTTAGACCTTGTCTGTGGCTAAGCTGTGAACCTGTAATATCACTCATTGATGTAGACATGGAGGCTGGTTGAAGTGGACCAGTCTTGTCATCTTATGTCATCATCATCACACATGCTGGCATCTCAATTACTGCTCTAAAATAATGAAAGAAGTTGTCAGGTCAGCTAGGTTAGATGAATTACCCAGCTCAGTTACTCCTATCTAAAATAATCTGTATCACTTTACTGAGTGTCAGCGTGTTGCTTACTTGAAAAATTCCACTTTAACACTAGTTTCTCTTAGACATAAACAGTCATTAAGGAATTCTTTGAGGTTTAGGTCTCTTGATTTAGTACATGGCAAAGAAAAAGCCAAACAATTTCTATAGAAAATGCTTTAACCTTGCAAAAACTTTTAGGAACATAATGGGGGAGGGGAAATAAACCTACTATGAAGGAAATAACCTGTGTATTAATGAAGGAATTGATTATGGCTGAATGTACTGATTTCTAAATGTACTTTTGTAAATGAAAATGGGTGGCAATGCAGTTGCAAAAAAATGCAGTTCAGATCCTGAGTAGAGGGAGAATGCAGTAATATTTAATGCTGTTAGAGTTAATGTTGACATCTTATCATGTTGCTATTTGAACCCTGTCCCGACAATGTGCTCAGCTTTGTGTGCACAGTTCAGATGACAGTGTCCTCACGGATCTTCCAAGCAGAACTTTAGTACTGCATGGAGAATTGGTGTGCTGTTATGATTTCATTTTGTCAGGTGAGGAATAAGGGAAAAAATAAGAGATAAATAAACTGAAGAATTAGGGGATTAGAGGATTGATTTGGTGACTCCATCTTCTTTTCTCCCACATTGAGGCCTAATGGATAAAAAAGAAACACCCCAATAAAACCCCAGCTGTTTGAGGCTTTTGAAAATTATTATGATCTCAGGCTGTGCCAGGGGAGGTTTAGGCTGGATGTTAGGAAGGAGTTCTACACAGAGAGAGTGATTGCCCATTGGAATGGGTTGCCCTGGAGGTGTTTAGGAAGAGTCTGGATGGGGTGCTTGGTGCCATGGTTTAGTTGATTAGGTGGGTTGGGTGATAGGTTGGATGCAATGATCTTGAAGGTCTCTTCCAACCTGGTATGGTCCGCTCCGCTCTCCGCTCTTCTCTCTTCTCTTCTTCTAATCAATATCTCAATTGCTTGAATCTAAACTAGAGGAATGTAGATTTAGATTAGACACTTGAAAGTAGTTCTTCACCATAAGGGTGGTAAGACACTGGAATGGGTTGCCCAGAGAGGTGTTGGAAGCCCCATCCCTGGAATTTTTTAAGGCTAGGCTGGAAGTGGTTCTGGGCAATCTGATCTAGCAGACAGTGTCCCTGCCCATGATGAGGAGGTTGGAACTACATGATCCTTGAGGTCCCTTCTAACCCTGACAATTCTGTAACTTGTGCATTGTCTCTGAGCTGGTTTGCTTTGTGTGGTCATATATTTGTGTCCATGTCATGCTCCCCCTGAAAAGTGCCCCAGATGGCTGCCTGTGGTGTCCTCCTCATTCCTAATTGGAAAATCCATTGGTTTTGTTTAATTTGGATCTCTATGGCTGCACTGATAGACAAACCATGCTTGGCAATGATGTGGTTTACCTCAGTTACCAGCTGATACAAATTCAACAGCTGCTAATTATGGCTTTTCTGGTCTCTGCTTGGGATTTGTGCTGTTGCTTGGTGAGGCTCTAACAGGCGTAGGTTTTAGTCTGGGGGATGTAATCCAAAATACATAATAGAACAACTCTTCTTTAGGGAGAGAGGGAGAAGAATTCATAATGCAGTCTAACAAAGCAACACTTTTCCATTTCCAATTAGTGTTGTTCTACCATAAAGCTGCCTTTGTCTGCAGTGATAGGAGGAAAAATAAATTAGAATATATGAATCTGGAATATCAATAACATTCTGAACTATGTGAAATGCCTTGAAAATGAAAAACAGAGTAGATTAGTACTGGTCAAAAGGATGTATGAAAGAGCAATAAATTCCAAGAACAAATATAACCAGCTACAATGAATAACTTATAATGAATCAAGGTCAGCTGTTGACTAAACCAGTTTAGGATAGAGAAATGAAGAATAATTGAGACTTTATTGCATAAGTCTTTTAAGCCATTTAGATAATTGAAGTAAAAAGAGGTTAAGAGTCAATGAGACAAATTACTGTTTCTGTTTCTGAATGGTATGAGCTAGAAACACAAAAGAGGATTTCACCTATAGAGTAATAGCAGTCTTTTAGTTCACAGAAATTACTGCTTTAAGGGCCTTAAGGAAAGACAAAAATGTAAAATGTCAAAAGATAACTAGTTTGACAAAGGAGGGGAAAAAACCCTCATGTGTCAGGGGGATCTTAAATGTGAGAGAGAGACAGTAATATTTGAGAGCATTAAAGCTACTTGAGACACAATGCTAATACACACACTTAAGAAAGAGTTATCAGTAGCTAAGCCACCCTTGTTAGCGTTTTCAAAGCTGGAATCTAGGACACTTGGCATCTTTATGATGCACAGATCCTGAATGAAGCTCATCCCTTTCACTTGCTTAAAAAGAAAAACCAAAAACCAAACAGCCTAGGCAAGTGGATGAATAGAGATGGCAAAATTCTACTGAAATAATGTCAAAGGGTTTATATGCATTCATTTTTCTAAAATGATTGACTTTAATGAAATCTACATTTTTCAATGGAGCTAATTATAGCTTCTCAATATCCAGCGCTGATCCAGCTTGGGTTGTGATAATAGACTGCAATAAGGGCAGCTTTTTAGTGCTTTTTGACAATCCTGTCTTCCTGTCAGTTCTTTACCAGTGATATCCAGGTGTCATTTCTGTTCACATAAGCTGTGGAAACAGAGAGCCACCTCTCTGGCGGGTCTGTGACTAGTATGGCACAAATACTTTCTATTCTGGACTTCCTTTCTGGCAGCATGCCTCAAAATTCACTCTGCCTGATTTAGTCAGTATTCCTAAGGTTGGAAGGGACCTCAAAGATCATCGAGTCCAACCTGTCACCACAGACCTCACAACTAGAGTAGGGAGGATACTACTGCACACTGCAGGATTGAACTCATGACCTTCCCATTAAGGGTCTTATGCTCTACCAACTGAGCTACCTGGTGCTTACTGGTTAAAGTCACCAATAGCATGTACAACTGTTGCTCCAGAACTTTACTTCTATCCCCATGCCTTGCCTTTCTTATCAGACAATCACCTCTGGAAGTCCATGGCTGACTGTAGTAGGTACTACATGACAGAATTTGTTAGACACAGACAGAATTTGTTAGACACAGACAGAATTTGTTAGACACAGACAGAATTTGTTAGAATTTAATCTCCTAATATTCACTACAACCTTCCTTTATTCCTTTCCCCCTCTGTTACACTGGTAACAACCTATTTACAGCATTATTTTTTTAAAAGAGGTAAGAATTACACACTTTTAAAAAACTCAGTATTTTTGGAACAAGTGGCTGACACTCAGTTGAAGTTTTAAAGAGTTGAGCTTCACTGGAACAGGTTGCCCAGCAAAGTGGTAGAAGCCCCATCCCTAGAGGTTTTGAAGGCCAGGCTGGATGTGCCTCTGAGCAACCTGATTTAGTGTGAGGTGTCCCTGCCTATGGCAGGGAGGTTGGAACTGGATGATCCTTGAGGTCCTTTCCAACCCTAACAGTTCTATGATTCAGGTTTTGAAGTCCTTTATGTGACTCTAGTCCCAAAGTCTACATCAAAACCTATCTAATTCTCTGTTGGCTTCCATCACATTTATTATGTAGCAAATATACCAATATTTAGTTTGCACCTAGTTGAGTAACATTTTACACTGCTGGTTACAATGGTTTGGATATCAGAGAGAGCAAGTGAGACCACACCTGGAATGCTGTATCCAGGTTTGGGCTCCCCAGTTCAAGAGAGACAGGGATCCTGGGCTCTGTCTGCTGGCTCTGAGGAAGATAACTGAGGAGGGATTTCTCTCTGAGTTTGAAGGCCATAAAACAAGGGCAGCCTCCTTCGTGTCTTGCTGTTCCTGCTATGATAGCAATATTCTGTTGTTCAACATTCAAAAGTCCAATAATCCTGCTTTCTTCTCTCTGAGTGAGCAGTGTGATGATTGTATGGTAGATAGCGGGGAAAAACATATAGATTAGTGCTTCATAACGCTTTGTTGCACTGATTTATAACCTTCCTAAGTGCTTTACCAATACTCCTTACTCAGTCTCAACACAGGGATGAGACAAAGATTATTTGCATGCACACCTCAGAGGTAGGTACAGGCAGACAAAGAGGAATGGTTACAGCAATTGGTTCTGGTGTATTCCCCATATATTTTCACTTTGTGTATTCATGGCTGTGGCAATTTTTTGGTCTGATTGCTCTAGCAGCCTGCCTATGCCTGACCAACTTATCTTTGTATAAATCAAATTATCTGTAAGTGAAGCCAGGTCCAAGAACTGTGCCCTAATATGGCAGAGGAGTGACCGCACACTTCATTTGGGCAGCGCCACTGTGGAGGTGCAAACCTTTGGCAGGAAAGAAAAGATTATAGCTGAAGAGGTGAGGTAGCTCACTGCTTGCTGGAGAAAGCTGTGGCCTGATCTTGCCTATCAGCAACTACAAGGTGAGGTTGGAAGACCAATCAGCAAAACTCATTTGGGCAGCCATATGTATCCTGTCCTGTAATAGTGTGATGCCTCAAACCCCAGAATGCCAGACAGGGCTTTAGGTTGTGTGGGAGGCAGCTTTCTGTCAGAGTTCTGAGACAGAAATGCTGCTTTCAGACATTTTTCTGGGGAAAACCTGATTTATTTTTTTCCCCCCAAGCATTAATTCAACACAAACCCCCATGTCACTTAGCCCCATAATTATATCTTTAGCTCTGAGTATGAAGAACACACATGTGTGTGTCTGCCTAACAGCTGCAGTTCACCAGGGAAAACCAGAAGGCAAAAAAGCAGAGCAGGGATTTTGTTTGTCTGAGCAGATGAGAATAATTTATATGTACAAGCTATTTATAGCAAGGCTGCAGCAAGCTAATTAATTGTTTATAGGGAGAACTTTAAAGGGCAGAACCTGAGATCTGACATTCTGTGTAATAATTAGAATTAGAGACGAGCTGGAATCACAAATCAGGATGTGAACACAGATACACTTTGGGAAAGTTTTGAATCTGCTCCAGATCTCAACTGCACAGATTTTTGCTGCCAGTAGGGGTTGGCTAGAGCAAAATCCTGTGTTAGGATTTAGCCTTCTGTGTTTTACCAAAGTGCAAACCTGGACCACGCCACATGGATGAGGGCCAGCTCCTAATTAGCATCTGGCATACTGGGGGAACAGAATTAAATGGAGTGGCTATGTCATTATTGGTGCATATTTATTTGGTGTTCTGGTTTGTTGTGTTGTTTTCCTTTTCTTCCCAAAAGTTACTCAGAAAAGCTTAGTAAGTTCATTAAGTGCTCAGAAAGCTGGCACTGAAATTTATGAAGTGATTGTCAAACTTCTAAGTTATGTCATAAATAGCTTAATTTCAGTGAAGTCCTCATGAGCATTGTAATTAAGCAGTGGCTCATTGGTGTTTTAGGGACTTTTAAGGAGCAATGGAAAAGAATTGGAATACTCAGCTTGGAGAGGCAGCTGAGGCATAGACATTGCTTTATGTCTAGCTCTTGCTAACGCTTCTGACTCCAGTGCAATAGTACCTGAATATTTTGAAACCTGATTCTGATTCTAAGCTAATTAGAAATCAACTCCAACGTGCTGTGTAAATGTGTATACAACAGTGAACTAGATGAAAGACCAGTTAAGGAGAGAGAGAAAGAAATCTTGGTCAGATGTTGATTTTAGCCAGTGCATTTCAGTTTCTGTGAGATATCTCTGGGCAGAAAGAAAGTGCACCCAAGGAAATACTATGTCCTGCCTGTACAGCTCTATTAGTTGACAAATATCTGCTTGAATTTCAGATTTGGGTTTGGGTTTTTTTCCACATTCCTAGAGGTATCATAGAATCAACAAGGTTGGAAAAGACCTCCAAGATCATCAAGTCCAACCTGTCACCCAAGACCTCATGACTACTAAACCATGGCACCAAGTGCCACGTCCAATCCCCTCTTGAACACCTCCAGGGACAAAAAACCCAAGAAACCACACTTCCCAGACCCAGCAAGCAGGACCAGCATGGGCACAGGGAGGATGGAGGAGACAACCCCTGGCTCCTGCAGGAACCATCCCCTGTGGGGGGGATTTCACAACTGGGAACCCCAAAGTGCTGGGAGAGGAAGGACCTGGCTGTTCCCCACAGCAAGGAGAGGCCATGTCCCTCTACACAGAGGAAGGAGAGAGGCCCCCCTTGTTGGGAGAGCAGGGCGCAGCTCCAAGGTGATGTGCAGCACTGCCATATGTGCTGAAGAGTTTATGATACTTTTCACAGGGTACTGAAGACATAGAAAGCCTTCTTTATCTCTGTGAGGCAGCTAATTGATTCCTCAAGGTAGGTCCAGAAGGGATTGCAGGATGGGTGTAGTAACACAGGGAAGCGAAATTGTTCTGCAGCCACTGGATTGTCACATAACAGTAGAGGACTTGCACAGGTTGCAACACATTTAGGTCAAGTTTCAACCATGGCTGCCCAATGTTCAGCATCACATCAGTAAGGCCATCATGCATTGCAGTGCTCTTAACTTAGTAACTATGGGCATGTTTTACTGTCGATGCTGTTTTGCTCTTGTTTTTGTGCTTTTCATCCCAGGTTTTTTGCCTAGCTTCTGTGGCTGATCCTATGCTGCCTTTTACTTTTTTATTCTCCTATTTTGTTTATGGACCTAAATCTTTTTGAATGACAAATGTGGGACTGTTTTCAACTTGCTGTCAAGGCATTCCAGGCAAAGAAACCAACTTTCACTGATCCGGTTCCTCCAGGAACCGCAGCTTTAGACAGCCAGGGTCCTCACTCACAAGAGAACCACTCCCTCCATATTCACCACATGCTTACAAGCTGCTAGTTTGAATGAAAAGATGATGTTGTCTCCCTCTTGGTTGTCACAGACAATATTTTGTGCCTTAGGGTATCTTCTCCAATGCCTAAATATCTCTATGAAAAGCTTCTTCCAACACAGTGGCTTGAAATGGTGACAGTGGCTTTATGCAGTGCAAGCTAAACTGGAGATCTGAGCTACCTCTCTGTGGAGCACTGGTGCTAATCCAGCACTGTTTGAAGCATCATTCATCATTCTTGTCTTCTTCAGTTAATTTGCAAGCCTGTCTAATAAGGACCACACACACATAATCTTTTATTTATGTGATAGCCTATTTATCAATGTGAGGTGAGAGTTTGACCTTCTTATACAAGCTTCAATACTCCCAAGATGTATCAAGATTCAGTTTCCTCTTTCTGCTCAGCTCTTCCAAATCCTTTTGTGTTTTCCTTGCACTTTTCATTATGCAGCTGATTAAGCTATGCTCATTTGTAAACACCATTGCACAATCTACCAGTTAGTGGAAAGTTCTCTGAGATATATATACATATGTATTTAACAAATGTGCATGTTGATATATGCTGAAGTAGGTTGTTGGTGGTTCAACCAAAATGATATTTTACTAATGGCATTGGTATAAAAGCAGACTGTGTCCAGAGAAGGACCATGAGGATGATTAGAGGGCTGGAGCACCTCTCCTATGAGGACAGACTGAGGGAGTTGGAGCTCTTCAGTCTGGGGAAGGGAAGGCTCCAAGGAAATCTAATTGTGACCTTCCAGTATCTTAAGGGAGCTACAAGAAAGCTGGGGAGGGACTTTTTAGGGTGTCAGGAAGGGATAGGACTATGGGAAATGGAACCAAAGCAGAAATGGGTAGATTCAGATTGGATGTTAGGAAGAAGTTCTTCCCCATGAGGGTGGTGAGACACTGGAACAGGTTGTCCAGGGAGGTGGTAGAAGCCTCATCCCTAGAGGTTTTGAAGGCCAGGCTGGATGTGGCTGTGAGCAACCTGATCTAGTGTGAGGCGTCCCTGCCCATAGCAGGGAGGTTGGAACTGGCTGATCCTTGAGGTCCCTTCTAACCCTAACAATTCTATGATACAGTCTGTGAGATTTCTTCTGCCTCTGGGAAAAAAAAAAAAAGTAAAGAATAAATGCAAGCATTTTTGTTCTTTCTTATTGCATTTGGAGAAGAAATCTTATGAAGAGTGACTGAAGGAGCTGGGGCTGGTTAGATAGGAAAAGAGGAGGCTGAGGGGAGACCTCAGTGCTCTCTACAACTACCTGAAAGGACATTGCAGAGAGGCTGGTGCTGGTCTCTTCTCACAGGTAATTAGTGATAGAACAAGGGGGGAATGGCCTCAAACTGCCACTGGGTAGGTTCAGACTGGACATTAGGAAATATTTTTTCACAGCAAGAGTGGTCAGGCATTGGAATGTGCTGCCCAGGGAGGTGGTTGAGTCATCAACCCTGGATGTGTTTAAAGGTTGTTTGGGTGTGGTACTTGAGGATATGGTTTAGGGGTGAACCTTTCAGAGTAGGGTTATGGGTTGGACTTGGTGATCCTGAGGGTCTTTTCCAACCTGAATGTTTCTGTGATTTATGCCTGAATCAAAATTCCAGGAAACACGAAGCAGACAATATTGAACTAACATGTAGAAGCTGCAGCTGAGCTTGCATTGAGCTCTGAAAGTCAATGCATGACCATGTCACCCACACACAAATTTTGGGGTGAAACTGCAAACTCTAGCTCTCTGTGTGCATATGTATCCCTTGTACAACCTTCTAAGACAGGGAGAAAATCTGTAGTTGCCATGCATGCCTGCACCTTTCAGTTAAACCTGGGCTGTTGTTTACATCTGCTCTCTCCTGCATCACAACAGCCTCTCCTTGTCTTACATATAAATTTTTAATTCAGAGGTTCAGATTTTAATTTAACTTGATTTCTTTTTCTAGGCAAGAGTCAAAACTTGTGAACAGAAAAACAGGATTTGGTTTATGAACCCCCTGTGAACTTAAGCATGCAAGATTTGTCTGGCTTTAGTCACCTGTTTCCTAGGATTCTTGAATCTGCTTAAATAAGCTCCCATGTTTCTAATTCTCTCTCTTCTTATCAGGAGAATTGTGTGCATTAAGTTTCTTCTGCTGGCTTCAAATACTGCCTGGGGCATGAATGGCAGTGAAGTTTGGTTTCTGGTAAAGAATGTGCCTTGCCAAAGTATATTTTTGCCTGTGTAATTGACACCAAGGTGCTCATTTGGTTCATAAGGGGACAAGCACACATAGCTGAAGGCTTCTTTTCAAGACCAAAATAGTGAGAGTAGTTGAATTTGACGTGATGTACTGTAAATATAGGTCACTAGGTTTATCCACCAAAGGGAGGAAAAAACCCAAGTATGTAATTCCAAGTAGAGAAATAGTACCATAGGATATTATGTTAACCCATGCAGTGATTACTCATGTGCATAATGTATATGTAACAGACTGCAGGACTAGGACACTTACTATCATACTTCCCTACACTGATTGTATATTAAAATAATCCTTTTTAATCATTGATCACTTATGGCCAAGCTGTCAGCCTGTGGCTTGGACAGCAGCACTCTGCACTGGGTTAGGAGCTGGCTGGAGGGCTGAGCCCAGAGTGTGGTGGTGAATGGTGCCACATCCAGCTGGCAGCCAGTCACTAATGGTGTCCCCCAGGGATCAGTGCTGGGCCCCATCCTGTTCAATATATAGATATCAATAGATCAATGATATAGATGAGGGGATTGAGCCCACCATTAGTAACTTTGCAGAACACACCAAGCTGGGACCGGGTGTTGATCTGTTAGAGAGTAGAAGGGCTCTCCAGAGTGACCTGGACAGATGGGCAGAGTCCAGCATTATGGCATTTAACAAGTCCGAGTGGCTGGAGAGCAGCCAGGTAGAAAGGGACCTGGGGATAGTGGTTGACAGCTGGATGAACATGAGCCAGCAGTGTGCCCAGGTGGCCAAAAAGGCCAGTGGCATCCTGGCCTGCAACAGAAATAGTGTGGCCAGCAGGAGCAGGGAAGTCATTGTGCCTCTGTACTCAGCACTGGTTAGACCACACCTTGAGTCCTGTGTCCAGTTCTGGGCCCCTCAGTTTAGGAAAGATGTTGACTTGCTGGAACGTGTCCAGAGAAGGGCAACAAAGCTGGGGAGGGGTTTGGAGCACAGCCCTGTGGGAGAAGCTGAGGGAGCTGGGATTGTTTAGCCTGGAGAAGAGGAGGCTTGGGGAGACCTTCTTGCTCTCTACAGCTACCTGAAGGGAGGTTGTAGCCGGGGTGGGGTTGGTCTCTTCTCCCATGCAACCAGCACAGGAACAAGAGGACACAGTCTCAAGCTGTGCCAGGGGAAGTTTAGACTGGAGGTGAGGAGAAAGTTCTTCACAGAAAGAGTGATTTGCCATTGGAATGGGCTGCCCAGGGAGGTGGTGGAGTCCCTGTCCCTGGAGGTGTTTGAAAAAGGATTGGAAGTGGCACTTGAAGCCATGCTTTAGTTAGTCATGAGGTGTTGGGTGGTAGGTTGGACTTGATGATGTCTGAGGTCTTTTCCAGCCTTGCTGATTCTATGATTCTATGAAAATAAGCCCGCTGATTTAATGATACTTTACAGTTTTGCCTCAAGTACACTTTTTATTCTGGTATGTGGAAAACTACAATGCACAGGACAATTTCTCATCACCACTGGGACTGTATGCCAGGATGATTTGTCAGAACTCCTACAGCTTCAGAGCCTTTTCCACCTATTTCTTCCACCTTTCCCCCCCTGTCTTTTGTTTTGAACTTTCAATTTATTGTTTTCAAGTTAAATAAGGTGACATAGCTACCTCAGGGGAGGAATCTTACACCATTCCACAGTGAAAATGGCATCCTTGATAAAAGTTCTGCTGTTATTGTTCACAGCTTTTGTGAAACACAACTAAAGTACCAATGTTATGGAAGGTTTTAATTAGGCTGAAGGCTTTCTAAATAGCCATGGGGCAAAGTCATGTCTCAAGCCTCTGTCAGCTAGCTAATTCCCAATTAATCTGTATTTCATTAAGAAATAAAGGATTAGACTGTCACAGTTCAGACAGAAGTGTCAGGAAGCCATAAGAGATCTTAAAGCTGGATTTTGAGTTTCACTGTCCTGCATCTGCAGAAGGTTGCCTCAGTGTCTGTTACTAAAGGTTTTGGCAGTGGAGCTAGCTTTACTTAACATTACTTTCTTGCAGAGGTGGATTTTATTGTTATTATATTTTTCTTTGGTCGAAAAATCTATAAAGACCTAGAGAAGAAAATAATTTCATATGTTGGATTTAATTTTGGCAGTTGTTCATAAATCTGGAAAATCTAGGCTTTCAGTAAAAAGGGCAGCATTTATGCAGGTACAACTAGGGGAGGTCATATTTGGGGCATTAGGTGTCACTGGGGTTTGTTTTCTACTTGTAACAAAGACTGGTTGCATTCACTGTGGAAGAACACAGCATCCTGGCCTGCATCAAGAATAGTGTGGCCAGCAGGAGCAGGGAAGTCATTGTGCCCCTGTACTCAACACTGGTTAGGACACACCTTGAGTCCTGTGTCCAGTTCTGGGCCCCTCAGTTTAAGAAGGGCATTGAGACTCTTGAACGTGTGTGGAGAAGGGTAATGAGGCTGGGGAGAGCCCTCAAGCACAGCCCTGTGTGGAGAGGCTGAGGGAGCTGTGATTGTTTAGCTTGGAGAAGAGGAGGCTCAGGGGAGACCTTCTTGCTGTCTACTGGCTACAACCTCCCTTCAGGTAGTTGTAGCCAGGAGTGGGTTGGTCTCTTCTCCCAGGCAACCAGCACCAGAACAAGAGGACACAGTCTCAAACTGCACGAGGGGAAGTTTAAGCTGGATGTGAGGAGAAAGTTCTTCCCAGAGAGAGTTGTTAGCCATTGGAATGTGCTGCCCAGGGAGGTGGTGGAGTCACCATCCCTGGAGGTGTTCAAGAGGGGATTGGATGTGGCACTTGGTGCCATGGTTTGGTTGTCATGAGGTGTTGGGTGACAGGTTGGACTTGATGATTTTTGAGGTCTCTTCCAGCCTTATTGGTTCTATAAAATATTCATCAGTAGGGAGGGTAACAAAGGACCAAAAGCTGAGATTCCTTTGTATTATTTATAACAAGAAGAAAGAAATGGGGGGGAAAAAATGCCATTATTGGGATATTTTAGAATTTCAAGGTAAGTGCCTTGAATGAAATGCTGATATTTTAGTGGAAACCCTCCAACAGTTAGGGTAATTATTGCAGCAGAACCCCTTCCTCAATTCTCCCTCTTCCTTTTTGGTACTGATAGCATTCTGAAGTTATCTGGCCTGAATTCCCATACAGTTGATCCTTATCAAAAGAATCCAAGCATTTTTAGGTTCACTATAATTTATTTGTGCAGTACTCCTTCAACCACTTATGTGAATGTGAAAACCAAATATAAGCTCTTTGTTATAATCCTAATTGAGTTGTAATACTTTCCCACTGGGTACCTCTCTGTCTCTTTAGGATATTAAATCCCTTTAAAAAAAAAAATGCAACCCCTAATCTACTTATTTCCTTTTGAAAATGAAATTAGGCAGCCAAGAGTACTTTTTTTGGATACCTGAGTATCTTTGTGACTCAAACCCAGGTCATGTCCTGAAGTGAAACTGCAGTTGCATGTCCTGCTTTGCCCTACACTGAAGGCTACCTGTTGCCTTGCCTGTACTGGTCAAAGCTACTGGAGAAAAAATGTTTTCCCTGATGTATGAGCCAACCCACAGCACTGCTGTTTTCTTGTGGTGCTGCAATGGTAATAGGGCTTTGGTGGAAGGGATGGTCTAAGAGACAAAGTGAAACTAAGGTTTGTAGGTGGTGGCGGTATGTTTTATTAGACCACAGTGCTGTAGCCGGAGCCTGTAATGGGTCTGCAGACTTGCCTGTTCTTGTGTATCAAGCTAATGAAAGTTATTACCTCTCCCTGTTAAACTGGCCTTATTTTCTTTAGAGCCAAATCAGTAAAGTCTGTCACACTTAAAGCTGATGTTGAAGCTTATCTCCTTCCACTTAAGGAGGGCTGTCTTTCCCTATGGAGCAGCCAACCCACCAAGCTGCAGTATCACAGTATCACCAAGGTTGGAAGAGACCTCAAAGATTGAGTCCAACCTGTCACCACAGACCTCATGACTAGACCATGGCACCAAGTGCCACGTCCAATCCCCTCTTGAACACCTCCAGGGATGGTGACTCCACCACCTCCCTGGGCAGCACATTCCAATGAGAAATGACTCTCTCTGTGAAGATCTCTCTCCTCCCCTTGAGCCTAAGTAGATGGGTAGCAAGTCACTACCTCCCTTTACTAGTCTGCTTTAGATGGAGGGATTAAAGACCCAAGACTGGGAAAGAGGGAGGAAAGTTGTTAGGGGATGGGGTGACTCCAACTCCCAGCCCGCTCCAAGGGCTGTGTAACTCGCAATGCTGCATGTTCTTAGATCTTTTTTTAAGGTTTTACCTCTCTTATTTTCTATGGAATTAAATCCTGAAGAAATCTGGAGCCTGCAGTCTAAAAGAGCTATGCTACAGTGGGAAAGGGTTGGCTTTCACTCTTACTGGCTTTCATTCTGTCACACATCTCAATTAGACTCCCCAAACTTTGGTTCCAGTGGAGAGGGGAAAGCGTGCTTCCACTCATGCTTGATGGTCTTTTGTTCTGGAAATACCTGTTAGCCTTTTTCCAGCCATGACTGCATGGATGGCTAGCTCTGTGGATTTCCAAGTTGTTAATACAAAGGTCGGTGAAGTGAAAACAAATGAACAAAGCAGCTCTTGGATCTGTGCAAAGCATTCATGGAAAATCTGCTAACTGCTCTGCAGCTGAAGGTGATGTCAATATAAGACTCCACCGGGGCTCCTGTGCCAAGAGCAGTCCTTGCCTGACAGAAATGTCAGTTGTATTTCCTTCCAAGAGTTTAAATTCCCCAGTGATAGAGGACAAGGGACATCTGCATCTGGGCAGAGGAGGGCTGGTACTGCTTCTGGTGCATGTCCAGACAGAGGTGCTTGCTGTGGCTGTGTCACTGTGACGTGTAAATCTTTCCCCACCTTTTTGGTACCTGCAAATCTTTCTAACGTTATCAAGGCTGAACATGCCTGTTCCTGACAAATGGCAGACTCACTCAGTGTTCAGTTTTGCAGTGTCTTCCTTCTGTCACAGATAGGTTAGGGCACAACTTGAGTACTGTGTCCAGTTTTGGGCTTCTCAATTTAAGAAGGACATTGAAATACTTGAATGTGTCCAGAGAAGGGCAATGAGGCTGGTGAGAGGTCTTGAGCACAAGAACTGTGAGAAGAGGCTGAGGGAGCTGAGGTTGTTTAGCCTGGGGAAGAGGAGGCTCAGGGGAGACCTTATTGCTCTCTACAACTACCTGAAGGGAGGTTGTAGCCAGGTGGGGGTAGCAACATCTCTTCTCACAGGCAGCCTGTGACAGAACAAGAGGACACAGTCTCAAGCTGCACCATGGAAGGTTTAGGCTGGATGTTAGGAAGAAGTTCTTCCCAGAAGGAGTGATTGGCCATTGGAATGTGCTGCCCAGGGAGGTGGTGGAGTCACCATCCCTGGAGGTGTTGAAAAAAGGATTGCATATGGAACTTAGAGTTGTGGTTTAGTTGTCATGAGGTGTTAGGTATTAGGTAACAGATTGGACTTGATGATCTCTGAGGTTGTTTCCAAACTGGATGAGTTTGTGATTTTATGATATCTACCCTACAATCTGTTTATGTAGCAACTGAGCTCCTCATGATGTTTTGAGAAAAGAGAAGGAATTGTGAAGTCCTGTGCAGTAAACACTGTAATGCTGACCAGCCTCGAGTTCACTTTGACTTTCAGCTCACTTGAGTAACAACCTATTGGTAATTACTGCAATATTTTGAGGCTGCTTTAGTGAACTTTTGTTTTCTTTACCTTTTTTCCACTCTTCATAGTGGGAGGGAACAATAATAAAACTTGGAAGAATGCCTATACAGTAATGAGGCCACTTGTGTCCCATCCAACTCCTGTTTTCTTTGTGTTAAAAAGACATTTCTTCTATTAGTGGCTGCTGCCTTACAAGCCTCTGTTTTTCTGACCACGTATTTAACAGTACTCAGAAACCTCAGAGGGCATATGACAGCCCTTCTACAAGTGCATTAAAAGCTGTTTCATGTTTAAAGTAAAAATGTGAATTTTGGCAGATTAAAACAACAATAAACCCCCTTTTAGGAATTTGCATTTCAATACAAAAGTGGTCTTATTGCCCTGAGCCATTCTGGTGTTTACATATGCATTCCCAGCCCCAAGAGCACAGGGGTGCTAGCTCTTGCATAAAAGAGCTATGATTAAGCTGAGTCACCTCCAGCCATTAGAATTTCAATGGTCAAAACGCAGGGCTTATGCCCAAAAGCAGCAACTTCATGCAGGGTTTCACCCACACAAGAATTCAGGGGTTAGGCAGTACCCTTGTAATCGGGAAAATGTTATGCTAATTGTGGCAGTCCCCTCCAGCTAGACCCGTGGGCCCTTTGGTGATGCTGGCATGGCTTCTGATTATCCACCAGCCCTGGGAGTGTCTTGCTTTCACTGAACTCACAGAGGTCCAAAAAGGATCACTGCTTCAAGAGGAATTAGCCCAGAAGTGTTGGGATAATATTTCCACAAGGTTCTTGGGGCCCACTTGCACCTGGACTCTTCTCTGTAGTGCTTCCTTTGGCAGCCTGCATGGGCTGGCTCTATCGGCTTGAACAGAGCTCTCTCCCATCAAACTCTCTGCGAGGAATAGGACACCAAGGGAACCTTCGTCATTTTCTCCTAATTATGATTGTGGTTTTGGTTTCTTCTTCCCTATTTTTTTTTTTAATCTGCAGAGAGTATTACAATTGTATGGAGATTCTTTATCTCCTTTGTGCATGCTTATCCTTTGATGATCTATGTATAGTATTAGCTATCTCTCCTCTAATTACATCTGCCTGATTCTTCAGCAAATCTTTTAAGGCAGCATTAATCAACCGAATTTGGAGCAGAGAGCACCTGAGGTGTCTCGTGCAAACCCTCAGATGGAATTTAAATTATGCTCTCAGAAATGAAAGGCCATTTCCCAGAGACTTTTTTTTCCCCCCCTCCCCTTTTCTTTAAATTTAACTTCAAAGCCTCCCCAAGTATATTTTATTTTGATAGCTCTCAAAAAAGAAGAACCTCTTTTTCTTTCTCTCCTTATTGCCAATATACTATGCTCTTAGATATCTGCAGTTTACACCAGGAAGGCAGAAAAGAATCACTGCTCCATCAAACAACATTTAAGGGGTTTTCAGTAGCCACCTGGGAATGATAAATAAGCTACAAGCTTGTTGCAAGAGAGTGTACTTATATATATATATCCCTAAAGGAAAAGATCTTTCCTGGCTGAAGTGTTGTGTGCTTCAATGCATACTTTATTTAGATGATTTATTTATACAATTTATTTGTTCTAATTATATTTTATTTATTTCCATTTTAATTCATACTATTTATTTGTATTTATTATTTATGTTATTATTTCTAATATATTCTATTTTTATTTATTCTATTTACTTATATTTATTACATTATTTATATCATTATTATTATTATTATTTCTAGTTTTATTTATTCCTTTTTGGCCAAGTTAGGCACTTCACTTGCAAAAAGTTACTGAACAGTGGAAAAGGGGCAGTATAGAGCTCCGCTTTACAGTTTGACAGCCCTTCCTCAGAAAGCTTGCAGCACAAGCCTCCTGTGAGAAGATATTACAGGTTCCAAACTCAGGAGGGAGGAAAAAAAAAGCTGCAGTCATGTATTTCTGAACTGCCACAAAATTCAAGGCAAGCTGACCTGTAAGTGTGAGTCAGTCGGCATCTGCCCTTCAGCAAGCTTGGGCTGATTCACCTTGTTTTCCATCTGACTTGTGGAAAGCAGAGGTTTAGGGTGAAATGTGCTTTGCATCAAACATTAAAAAGGCTGTTTGAGAGAGTCTGTTGCAGGAGATTTGAAGCTGCAGCTGAATTAAGGACATGCTAAATCATACCCTAAAATCATACAGCCCAGGACCTTTCTCTGGTGGGATCACTCTCTGCTCTAGTTTCCACTCACCTCCACTAGTTCAGTGTTGTACCACAAGCTGTGGATACTGCAGTTGGCTTTACTTTTCTGTGTAAACAAAAAGGATCTCTAATGTGCATGCACAGAGGCACAAATTAAGATTCTCTTCAGGCTCGTGCCATCTTTGTTCCTAACTTACAACTTAGGGGAAGATGGTGTGGCGTACCTCACTATAACATGCCTTCCAGAAAGGCTTGGGGAGGGTTCATTAGAGTTAGCTAATGTGGTGGAGCAGCTTCCATGGCAGATGACGAGACATAAAGCTCACAATGGGAGAACATTCATGTCATTTTATTGTCAGATAGGTAGAGAGGCTCTTAAGGTAGATGTAATTTGGCCTGAATGTATTGTGCCAGGGGAAGTTTAGGCTCGAGGTGAGGAGTGAGCTCTTCACAGTGAGAGACTGTGTCTTGTTCTGGTGCTGGTTGCCTGGGAGAAGAGACCAACCCCCACTTGGCTACAACCTCCCTTCAGGTAGTTGTAGACAGCAATAAGGTCTCCCCTGAGCCTCCTCTTCTCCAGGCTAAGCAACCCCAGCTCCCTCAGCCTCTCCTCATATGGCTTGTGCTCCAAACCCCTCCCCAGCTTTGTTGCCCTTCTCTAGACACGTTCCAGCAAGCCAACATCTTTCCTAAACTGAGTGGCTCAGAACTGGACACAGGACTCAAGGTGTGGCCTAACCTGTGCGGTGTACAGGGGGAGAATGACCTCCCTGCTCCTGCTGGCCACGCTGTTCCTGATACAGCCCAAGATGCCATTGGCCTTCTTGGCCACCTGGGCACAGTGCTGGCTCATGTTCAGCCTACTATCAACCAGTACCCCCAGGTCCCTTTCTGCCTGGCTGCTCTCCAGCCACCCTGACCCCAGCCTGTAGCACTGCATGGGGTTGTTAAGGCCAATGTCTAGAACCTGGAATTTAGATGTGTTAAATCTCATGCCCTTGGACTCTGCCCGTCTGTCCAGCCTGGCTTCTGTGTGCTTCAGTAGCTTCAGATTGGAATATGTTCTCTTTGAAATGACAGGAATTATTTGGTTTGAAAAATAAATTGGAGATCTTCACATTTTTAAGAGCACTATTATGATATTTTGTGTCTGTTAGGCCTTTACTGCTTTGCCTCAAGCTGCATGTGGGTTGGGCTGCAAAACGTGGCATGGGTGAACTATGCTGCATGCTGAAGTCTTCTTAAATCTGATCCACTGCTTCACTTTAGACATCACATGAGGGAGCTAAAATGTTCTCTGCATTCTCCGTGCACTTTTTCATAGAGGAAGTATGCAAGTAATGCAGGTCAGATTTCACTGGCATTCATATTTGCACTCTGGGGTGGGGGGTGGGAAAAAAACCACTTGAATTCCTGTGTGGATTTGGACTTGTGAGTGATCCTGTATGAGTCAATGGTAGCACTCAGTTATTTGCAAGCAGATGGAACATAGGACTGACAGTGATTGCCAGTTCTGCAAACATGATGTACTTGTACTTAAAGTTAGTAGCTTTGTTTGAAAAGATCATAGAATTGTTAAGGTTGGAAGGGACCTCAAGGATCATCTAGTTCCAACCCCCCTGACATGGGCAGGGACACCTCACACTAGATCAGGTTGCTCAGAGCCCCATCCAGCCTGGCCTTCAAAAGCTCTAGGGATGGGGCTTCTACCACCTCCCTGGGCAACCTGTTCCAGTGTCTCACCACCTCATCCAATCTATGTCTACCCATTTTTCCATTCCCCCTAGTCCTGTCATTACCTGGCACCCTAAAAAGTCCCTCTCCAGCTTTCTTGTAGGCCCCCTTAAGATAAGGGAAGGCTACAATAAGGTCTCCTCCCTAGGATCATCTGTAGCATCTTGAACTAAGGAAAGACTTTTGGTAGTAGAAATGCTGAAGTGCATTGAACATTGTCAGCTGACAACACTAGGCATTAGGGTATACCTGAAAATAATCAGAGAGCAAGAGATGTGTACATGCATTTGGATGTAGAATCATACAATTGTTAGGGTTGCAAGGGACCTCAAGGATCATCTAGTTCCAGCCCCCCTGCCATGTGCAGGGAGACCTCACACTAGGTCAGTGTAGCTAAAATATAACTTTTAAACTATATATATATATACACACCATTTGACCCTTAGGATGGGGGAGCTCATTTAAGAGCCTTGACTCAAACAGCTTCAAATCTGAGCCAGGCACTGGGCCCTGGGGTGCTTTTTTAGCTAAAGCATAGCCTGCTCTCAGTTGAGTGCTGCACTTTGTCAGTTTCAAATGTGTTCTCTCCAAAATCACACATTGATGCAGCGATGTCTCATGAATTCTGCATGCCAGGTCACGCCATCGATGCACACACTCCCATTGTCAAATGCAGTTGTAGAGGGAAACAGATTTTGGGCTTTTTATGACTGAGTCCAAGGTTATTTCCATTTATTCCTGTTTCTTTTGTAAAAGCCAGGAAAAGGAAGCCAATTTAAGCTATGCCCATATTGTGTCTCTGGCACCAGCAAAAGGAATCAGTGGCATTTTGCTGAGACAGTATGTAAATACAACTCAACCTTCCTCACACTGATCACTTGATTGCCAATTTGGCCTCTGTGCAAGTACAGTGTGGCAGAAATGGTATTTCTTCAAAACTCACATGCTGCCCCCATCAAGCTCTCCATATATTGAGCATTTTTTTTTTCCTTCTGGTTTTAATTAGAGACTTTGATACGAAGCCAACTGGCAAATATTTATTTGATGAAGATTTCCCCCATTCATTAGCAAAATGGAAAAAAATGAATCCATAACAGCCTATAACTGCCCCATTAAGCAGCATTAGCTATCCATTTGAGAGCTAATAATGTAAAATACAATTTTCCCACCACCAGATGTTGATGAATAAACTGGTGCTAAATTGGTGGCAGGAAAGCAATACACGGGTCAGAGGTCAATTAGCTCTACCAGAAAGAAGCAACCCACTGGGGAAATGCAGCAGTGCTGTGATGGATGCTTGGGGAGTGACTGACTGGGGTTTTATTCCAAACCATGCACAGAGATGTGGGAGCCTGAGAGTCAGGCCAAATTGATGTTTACCTTTATGGGTTATCATTTCTTATTGCAGCACAGCCAGAAGATCTCAGCCAGGTCCCAGGGTTATGGCAATGCTGTCACCTCCCCAAACAGCTGATGGATGGTGCTGGATCACAGGATGTTAAGGGTTGGAAGGGACCCCTGGAGATCTTTGAGTCCCACCCCCCTGCCAGTGCAGGACCATGGAATCTAGCACAGGTTGCACAGGAACACATCCAAATAGGTCTTGAAAGTCTCCAGAGAAGAAGACTCTACAAGCTCTCTGGGGAGCCTGTTCTAGTGATCTGTGACCCTTCGAGTAAAGAAGTTCCTCCTCTTGGAACTTCACAGAATCAGCCAGGTTGGAAAAGACCTCAGAGATCATCAAGTCCAACCTACCACCTAATGCCTAACACCTCAGGGCAACTAAACCATGGCTCCAAGTGCCACATCCAATCCTTTTTTGAACACCTTCAGGGCTGGTGATTCCACCACTTCCCTGGGCAGCACATTCCAGTGTCCAATTGCTCTTTCTGTGAAGAACTTTCTCCTCACCTTGAGCCTAAACTTCCCCTGGCACAGTTTGAAACAGTATCCTCTTGTTCTGCCACTGGTTGCTTGGGAGAAGAGACCAGCCCCCACGTGTCTGTGCTGTAGTTTATATCCTTTGCCCCTTGTCCTCTCACAGGGTGCAATTGAGAAGAGGCTGTTCCTTCCTTCTTGACACCCAGTAGTTTTGGCCCTACTGGAAGCAACGGCTGAACAAAACCCCATCAGCCTCACTGGGACGATGAGCATGCTTTGTCCTGCATAAGTATTTGGATATGATTCAGCCTTGACACACCCAAGTGAGAGCCACTGTGCCTCATCCTTGGGGGCCAATCCAAGAGAAAAAGAGAGACTCGTTCTTACATGTAATTCCATCCTTTGGGAAGGAAAACCTCTCAGTACAGGCTGAGCTTTGATTTCAGGTAGTTTGAACAAACGAACACAGGATGACACAGCTGAGCTGGAGCACCCAACAAAGGTGGAGAGAAGGAGAGCCAGAGAGTAGCCTTACACTACAAAAATCCCTGATTGTTCCACTAATTTAGTGCAAGTAGTGCATGGTCTTGCAGGGAGAATCACAGCTTCGGCGTTGTTCCTTTCATTTTGTGCAATTAAGATACTTAGGAGGAGTGAGTCAAAGCTTTCTGTTCCACTCCAGCTTTTTTGAAACAGTGCTACAAAAACCAATCAACTCTTTTTTTTCCCCCTTTTTTTAAATCATCCATTTTATTCTGACCTCTCACCTTCCCTTACAGCACTGGCATGTAAATCTTATGCACACTGTGTTAAACGATGTTAATTTATTCCACAAATTGCTCCCAAGGTTTGCTGCATTACGTTGAGCAGCAATGTGATGTGACAGCTAATGGAGGAGGGAACACAGGCACCTTTTCAGAGATGTTCTCCAACTCTGAGCACAAGCCTAGGAAAACACTTGGTCTCTCCAAAAAAAGTACTCTGGGCCTTTATTTTTCATCCCTGCTTCGCTCCCTGTGAAGTCCCATCTTCTCAGGGCAGTGCTGGAAAGCAGACTTAAGGGATCACAGTATCACAGTATCACTTAGGTTGGAAAGGACCTCGAGGATCATCGAGTCCAACCTATCAACACAGACCCCATGACTAGACCATGGCACCAAGTGCCACGTCCAATCTCCCCTTGAACGCCTCCAGGGTCAATGACTCAACCACCTCCCTGGGCAACCCATTCCAATGCCGAATGACTCGCTGGGTGAAGAACTTCCTCCTCACCTCCAGTCTAAACCTCCCCTGGCGCAGCTTGAGACTATGTCCTCTTGTTCTGGTGCTGGTTGCCTGGGAGAAGAGGCCAACCCCTTCCTGGCTACAACCACCCTTCAGGTAGTTGTAGAGGGCAATGAGGTCACCCCTGAGCCTCCTCTTCTCCAGGCTAAACAATCCCAGCTCCCTCAGCCTCTCCTCATAGGGCTTGTGTTCAAGGCCTCTCCCCAGCCTTGTTGTCCTTCTCTGGACACGCTCAAGTGTTTCGATGTCCTTCTTAAACTGAGGGGCCCAGAACTGGACACAGTACTCAAGGTGCAGCCTAACCAAAGCAGAGTACAGGGGCACTATGACCTCCCTGCTCCTGCTGGCCACACTATTCCTAATGCAGGCCAGGATGCTATTGGCCCTCCTGGCCACCTGGGCACACTGCTGGCTCATATTCAGGTGGCTGTCGATCAGCACACCCAGGTCCCTCTCTGTCTGGGAGCTCTCAGCCACTCCGACCCCAGCCTATAGCTCTGCATGGGATTGCCGTAGCCAAAGTTCAGCACTCGGCACTTGGACTTGTTGAAAGCCATCCCATTGGACTCTGCCCATCTGTCCAGTCGGTCGAGGTCCCTCTGCAGAGCCTTTCTACCCTCTAACTGACTAACATCTGCCCCTAACTTTGTGTCATCTGCAAACTTGCTGATGACTGACTCTACCCCTTCATCCAGATCATCGATGAATATGTTGAAGAGGACAGGGCCCAGCACTGATCCCTGGGGGACACCACTGGTGACTGGCCTCCAGCTGGATGTGGCACCATTCACTACCACTCTCTGGGCCCGGCCCTCCAGCCAGTTCCTAACCCAGCACAGAGTGCAGTGGTCCAATCCACGGGCTGACAGCTTAGTCAGCAGTTTGCTGTGGGGGACGGTGTCAAAGGCCTTGCTGAAGTCCAGGTAGACCACATCCACAGGCCTCCCCACATCCACCAGATGAGAGGAAGTAAGTAAGCAGTATAGAGTGCAAGCTGTAATCAGTTGTGAGCCGGTAGTGTTAGGTGTGTGTTACCTGGCCGGTGAGAGATGTCAGTGATCCACTGTGCTTTTTGTGCCGCTGATCATCTTTGCCATGTTCAGTTTCCTTTCTCTGGAATAACAGATACCTGTTTTTTTCTGTCTGAACAGCTATTTCCTTCTCTTTGTATACAATACAAAGGCTATCGCTTAAGTATAAAAGCTTCTCATCAAATCTCTGCAGGATGTTCGTTGCCCGAGCCTGCACTTTAAAGACACTTTCTGCAGCACAATACCTGAATTACATCAGCTATATGGCAGCTTTTTTTTTGTCCATGAAAATAGCAGCTTTGGGCAGGGTTTGGAGTGCGAGTGAACAAAAAACTGTTGGAAGTGGCTAAGCAGAAAAACTTGTGGAGTTTTAAGGAACTTTTTTTCCCCCCCAGTCTCTAAAAAGTCTATGCAATATATTTTTCTCCTTTCCAAAATAAAGCTGTACTTTCAGAAGATTCCACTGGGTGCAATTAGTAGAGATGGTAGGAATCACAGAATGCTCAGAGTGAAAGCTGAAGCTGCCATAGATCCAAAGGGGTTTTGGTGTAATTTATTAATTCTGCCATGATCCTATACCCACCGACACCTTTTGAGCACGTTGGAGCCGAGTTGAATTCAAACTCAAGTAAAACAACCCCAAACTGTAATTGTAGGGATATAAATGTGGGATTTGTAAGGTGTAGGTGGTGCTAACAGGCTTTGCTCCATCTCTGCCCCAAGATGTGGGCTGGAGACACACCAGGGATCTTGACCTGATGTTTCCAAGCTTGGGTTGCAGAGGCTGCCAGCCTGGTGTTGCCTTGACCTGCTTCTTTAGTCTTTGGGCTTGAGCTGAAGCCACTTGTCCCCAGCAGAATCACAGAATCAACCAGGTTCGAAGAGACTTCCAAGATCATCAAGTCCCAATCGATCACCTAATCCTAACTAATCAACTAGACCATGGCACTCGGTGCTTCATCCAGTCTTAAACACCTTCAGGGATGTGGACCCCACCACCTCCCTGGGCAGCCTATTCCAATGGACAACCACTCTCTGTGGAAAACTTCTTTCTAAGATCAAGCCTAAACTTGACCATTTGTGTCCTCTTGGTCTCTGGTTGCTGGGGAGAAGAGACCAACCCCCACCCTTCAGGTAGTTGTAGACAGCAATAAGGTCTCCCCTGAGCCTCCTTTTCTCCAGGCTACACAAGGAGGGGCCATGCAGCTCACATGAGCAGGAGGGAATTATATGTGCTGTGGCACATCCCCATGCATGGATGGATGTGTAAGGATGCAACAAGACCAGCTGAGTGAGGTGGCATAAGGAGGAGGAGGCAGGCTGCTGCTACATTAAGCTGTTTATTAAGTGCTCCATGTGCACTGATTTGTCATTGGTGGTGCTCAGAGAGACACAGAACTGGGCTCTGCCTGTGTGTACTTATGGCTCCACTCACCCCCTGTGTTCCTCTATGCACTCTGGGGTAATGACTAGGTGGGGAATCAGTCAAGAGCTAAAGTACCTGCATAGGGGTGTGTAACCAAGAGGCCCAGGGGATATGTGGGAAGCTGGGTGGGAAAGTGCTGTGCTGTACCTCTGGGGATGTCTGATGCCAGGTACAATTTCTGAGGGGAAAGTCATAGGGCTGAGCGTGCAGCTGAGTGCTCATTGACATGGATGGAACAAAACATACTCAAATGAGGCATGGAGTCTCTCTCTCTCTCTCTCTCTCTCCCTCCCCCTATCTAACCTTACTGAAGAGAATCACTTGCAAAGTCTTGCTTTGAACATCCTCTTCCTTTTTCTGTCCTATTATTTTCCCTCTACTGTGATTTACCAGAAAAAAAAAAAGTGTAAATATTTTATGAGAGGGCCAATTTTATTCTGTCTTCAGTTCCCTTAAAGAAAGCACTGATAAATGGTGCTTTGTTTTTGATTCATCCTCTGTAACAGCTTTCTCCCAAGGCCAGAAAAATCCTATAGAGAGACACATCCTCTTTCCCTCCCTCCCTCCCCTCTTTCCCTCTTTCCCTCCCTCCCTCCCTCCCTCCCTCCCTCCCTCCCTCCCTCCCTCCCTCCCTCCCTCCCCTCTTTCCCTCTTTCCCTCCCTCCCTCCCTCCCCTCTTTCCCTCTTTCCCTCCCTCCCTCCCTCCCCTCTTTCCCTCTTTCCCTCCCTCCCTCCCTCCCCTCTTTCCCTCTTTCCCTCCCTCCCTCCCTCCCCTCTTTCCCTCTTTCCCTCCCTCCCTCCCTCCCCTCTTTCCCTCTTTCCCTCCCTCCCTCCCTCCCTCCCCTCTTTCCCTCTTTCCCTCTTTCCCTCCCTCCCTCCCTCCCCTCTTTCCCTCCCTCCCTCCCTCCCCTCTTTCCCTCTTTCCCTCTTTCCCTCTTTCCCTCTTTCCCTCTTTCCCTCTTTCCCTCTTTCCCTCTTTCCCTCTTTCCCTCTTTCCCTCTTTCCCTCCCTCCCTCTTTCCCTCCCTCCCTCCCTCCCTCCCCTCTTTCCCTCTTTCACATCCTGTTGTAGTGAATAGTTTGTGGTTTAGGGTTTTTTTTCATAGCATAGCCTTATATTATTATCCCAATGTTAGCATTCTGATATATGTTCCTCAAACAGATGGGCTTCTTACTGTGAGTCGAACCCAGGGTGAATGTTCACAAAAAGAAGTTAAAACAAAGACTTCAGATATGGTTATTAATTTCCATTGTTTTCCTTCGCCTTTTAAACATGTCTGGGTGTTTCTATATACACACACATGTGGCATACACAGGAAGAGTTCTCACCCTAATGTTAGCCTGTATGTCTCAGCAAAGGCAGAGAAAACTGTAATTGACTATTTTGCTGATGCAGTTACACGTGGATGTTTGTTTCTGAGAGCCTAAGAACTTGTAAATGTCAGCCTGGATCCCGTGGCTTTGTCTCCTGTCAGCTTTCACACTCAGCTTAGCTGGGACACTTTAACAAGCAAAGCTTTCAGAAAATCCAGCCTTCACTCTGGATGCATATTCTAAAATCACTGTGAGAATCTGCCTTTGCTGCACACTGTTTTGCACAGGGAGTGCATTTACTGAGAGCCAGCAGATCTGCACTCTGTCCTGGCGTGTGCCCTCAGAGCTCTCAGCTGCAAGCTAGGACCCATCTGCCCTGGCAGCTCCCTTCTACTGTCCTGTCAATTCATATATGTCAGAGGAGCACTTTTAAAGAAATGGCTGCTGAGAGCTACCTCTTGGTCATGACATCTTTTGCAGTCCCCTTGAACTCCAGTGCTGTGAGGCTTGGCAGTTCACCTGCCCCTCACTCTATTATTGATGTGGTAGCAGCAGAGGCAGAGAGCAGGGAGGGAAGTCATAAAAGTATGTGCTTACTCTTTGTCATTTTTTTTTTTTTGCCCCCAGTTGTTTCAAATTTCCGAAATGCAAGTTCAAAGAGAGGATAATTACTTTCTGCATCGGGCATTCATCTAATGGGAGAGTCATTTGCAGTGAAAATGTTTTAAGACCCAGGTGAAATGTTGCTAATGATTTGCCTTGTCAGGTCGTTAGGTAGCTTTCAGGCTTCACTGAGGGTAGCAGCAGTTTGTTCTCAGCAGGACCACTGAGGAAGCATTGTCTTAATGTCGGATCAGGCCACAAGTGATTTTTAGAGCATCAATTTATGGTGATAATCTTGTCCCTTTGTTGGGGAGAGCGATAGGGGTGGAGGGACTGGATTGCTGAAACCAGAGTCAAGGGCCAGGAAGTGTCACTGTGCGTGCAGTGCAAATGTACCCCGGGCAGGCACCCACCACCTTCCTGCAGCTTCTCAGACTGTTTCCTTGTTACATTAATGGATTGACTTCGTAGTCCAAAGGCCCTTTTTGTTGTTGTTTGTTCCTTTTTTCTTTCTTTCCTATTTTTCTTTCTTTCTCCCCCCGTTTAAAATGTAACTCAGCAGGCTGTAGCTGGTGTGTGTGCCAGGGTGCTGCTCACAGCAGGGTTGCTTCCCACGGTGTGAAGTTCTTCGTCAGACTGACGTTGGTAGTGAGTTGTCTGTCAGACAATTGATTGCAAGGACCATCCTCTGCTTGAAGAGTCCCAGATTTGGGTCCTCTGCAAAACACAAAGCTCTCTATGCCTTTGTAAAAGAGTTGCTTGGAAGGAGAGGCAAGCAGCACCAGAACAAGAGGACACAGTCTCAAGCTGCATCAGGGGAAGGTTAGGCTGGAGGTGAGGAGAAAGTTCTTCCCAGAGAGTCATTAGCCATTGGAATGTGCTGCCCAGGAAGGTGGTGGAATCATCATCACTGGAGGTGTTCAAGAGGGGACTGGACATGGCACTTGGTGCCATGGTTTAGTCATGAGGTCTGTGGTGAGAGGTTTGACTTGGTGATCTTTGAGGTCTTCTCCAACCTTGGTGATTCTGAGAGAGAATCCAGGCACCGGGGAGTGATGCTTTACCTGCTGTTATTTGTACCTCTGCAATACCTTACAGAGCAGTTTCTTCCCAAGCACAGTGAAATCAGATTTCCAAACACACTTTAAAATCGAATACTCTTTCATCACTCAACACTGGCCCCACCTTGGGCAGGCTCTCTGTGAGGGCTCTGTGAGAGGATGTTCAAAACCACCTGGAGGATTGCCTTGTGATAGTGGATTTGCTCAAAGAGGAATGCAAAATATTCCATCAACATTGACCCAGGACAACAGTGAAGTTACTTTTATAGCTGTGGGAACCTGAAAGATCTCTCACAACTTTTTACTGGGAGAGGAAAAAAAATGTTTTCTTCCCCCCTCCCCCCCACCGCCTGCTTCCCCATTTTTAGTTGTTATTCAGATATCGAAGTCTGTCTCAGGGACTGAAGAGATAATCAATTTGAAAAATACTGTGTGTGAATCACAATATTAATTTGAAAAATACTGTGGGTGAATGATAATGTTAAGGTAGCTACAGCTAATCTTTTATAATTACTTTCTTTTATAGGGCAAATTCTATGTAATTACTCTCTATTGTAATTATTTTCAGTAGAAACATCCATTAGCCTGGTCACTGATATATTTCAGAGATCTAGCACAGAGCTGTGCTTGGAAATGTTTAACTGGGAAATTTCGCTTCAGCTTGTGGTAGTGTGGTGGGTTTAGGTTAAGCCTTTAAAATTTAGTTACAGGTTTCGAGCAGCAAAGTAGAAAAATATAAATAAATCCCTCTTGGGTGTAAAGAGGAAAACAAAAGATGATTCTAAACAAAGTGCCTGCATCAAGAACAGTGTGGCCAGCAGGAGCAGGGAAGTCATTGTGCCTCTGGACTCAGCACTGGTTAGGACACACCTTGAGTGCTGTGTCCAGTTCTGGGCCCCTCAGTTTAAGAAGGACATTGAGACTCTTGAATGTGTCCAGAGAAGGGCAATGAGGCTGATGAGAGGTCTTAAGCACAAGCCTTATGAGGAGAGGCTGAGGGAGCTGGGGTTGTTTAGCTTGGAGAAGAGGAGGCTCAGGGGAGACCTTATTGCTCTCTACAACTACCTGAAGGGTGGTTGTAGCCAGGAGAGAGTTGGTCTCTTCTCCCAGGCAACCAGCACCAGAACAAGAGGACACAGTCTCAAGCTGCACCAGGGGAAGTTTAGGCTGGATGTGAGGAGAAAGTTCTTCCCAGAGAGAGTTGTTAGCCATTGGAATGTGCTGCCCAGGGAGGTGGTAGAGTCACCATCCCTGGAGGTGTTCAAGAGGGGTTTGGATGTGGCACTTGAAGCCATGGTTTAGTAGTCATGAGGTCTTGGGTGACAAGTTGGACTTGATGATCTTTGAGGTCTTTTCCAACCTTATTGATTCTATGAATATCTGGAATAAGACAAGCTGCACCATAACAATTCTTCCCTTCTCTTCTGATCTCGGCTGGTTTTGCTTCACTCAGGAGAGATAAGAGGACACAATCTCAAGCTGCACCAGGGGAGGTTTAGGGTGGATGTTAGGAAGAAATTCTTCATAGAAAGAGAGATTGGCCATTGGAATCTGCTGCCCAGGGAGGTGGTGGAGTCACCATCACTGGAAGTGTTTGAAATAAGACTGGATAAGGCACTTGGTGCCGTGGTTTAGTTGATTAGATAGTGTTGGATGATAGGTTGGACTTGATTATCTCCAAGGTCTTTTCCAACCTGGTTAATTCTGTATTCTGTATAATCTGCGTGCTTTGGCTGGCCTTAGCTAAGTCTAACTTCTCTGCTCCTTTCTTTTGTCCCTTTTGTACAGGCGGGTAAGGGTAGATGGGGAACGAGAAGCTAGTAGCTTCCCCTGGTCCTTGGCCAGGTTTTTTGTTGTGTGTTGTTTGCTAATTGTAAATATCTGCATAATATTGTAAATCCTGTGTATTTTGTGCATATTCATTGCATTCTGTTGTGGAGTGTAGGTTTTGCTTGTGAATACAGCTTCTGAGTTGGTCTGGCAAAGTTAATGTTGGGGGGGAAACTTCAACTCACTACATGTAGCTTTTTCCTATCATCAGCTTAGTCTGCTTCTTTATGGTTGCTTCAGGTGTCACTGTGAGGAAATGAATGCATTTTTCCAAGAGCAAATTCACACTGGGAAAAGCATTTGGTGCCATCTGAGGAAACACCAGATTTCTTGGAGACTTGATGGGGTGCTTGGAGTCATGGTTTAGTTTTTTAGGTGGGTTGGATTGGTTGATGGGTTGAAACCGATGATCTTGAAGGTCTCTTCCAACCTGGTCTGGTCTCCTCTCCGCTCTTCGCTCCGCTCCCCGCTCCTCTCCCCGCTCCGCTCCCCGCTCCTTAGCCTGCTTTCTTTTACTTCCTCCTGTTTCCCAATGAGCTCTCAGATCAGGGGTGGGTAAAACACAATTCAGCTTCCAAACTCCCTTTGTTTTTTTATCCCTTGTCAAAGTCATACCTCAATGTCTATCCACAACCTTGGCAGAATTAAAAATAAAGAGTGTTGTCAGGCCCGGAAACGTAGTTATTTCACTTGTCATTTCTTGTTAGTCTGTCCTTTCACCCATGATCACTGGGTGGATAAAATATTTAAAAGAATGTGCTGTGTTCTATCAAATGCAGCCGAGATGAGCAACAGGAGCTGTCAGCAGAAGAGGTCATCAGGCAATTTCCCTCTCTGGTTGCTTGTGGGGCTTTTGTAAGCCAAGTGTCGTGAAAATAGGCCAGTCACACAGAAGGAGCCGTGGTTTAATACATAGTATGTGCTTTCAATATGAGAATTTGGTTCCCAGGGATTGTAATGATTTATTTCTGATGTGTAGTACTTCAGACCTGGCTCTGGGAAATTAGTAGAGAGTAAACATTTGTGTGTGTGTGACTCAGTGCAAGTGACAATTTAAGAATGCATTCAGATCTTTTGTGGTGAAGGTATGTACTGCACCTACATTAACCGAAGGATCTGTGTCTACAAACTAGCAACACAGTGCATAGCAGTTGGACCAATCTATAAAGCTATAGAATAGAATAAACCAGGTTGGAAGAGACTTTTGAGATCATCAATTCCAACCTATCATCCAACACCATCTAATCAACTAAACCATGGCACCAAGCACCCCATCCAGTCTCTCCCTAAACACTTCCAGTGATGGTGACTCCACCACCTCCCTGGGCAGCACATTCCAATGGCAATTCACTCTTTCTATGAAGAAGTTCTTCCTAACATCTAGCCTAAACCTTCCCTGGCACAGCTTGAGACTGCTAGTTAACAGCCATTTCAGGGTGACTTGGATTTGATTCACAGAGGTCCTGAGCACCTGCGACTTCAGTGTTCAATCAAAGATGTTCAAAGCTGAGTGCCTCAAGATGAAAAGTCATCAATAACCAGGTTCCTCGAGGAAATGTTATATTCTTTGCCAACTGCTCTGCGTGGACAGGGTTTTGAGTTGCAGGACTTTTGTGTATGTGACTGAACCTGCACATCTCGTCTGTGTAAAGAATCCATATACACTAGTGTCTGCTACTCATCACAGGCACAGAGGGATGAAGTATGCCTTGTGTTATCTATTCTGCACATGAAATAGGTGTGGGTGACATAACCTTTTGCCTTAGGGACCACTGACAGTAATCCTACTGAGGTCAAGCCCAATAATATCTTGGCTTGTGTGAGAATGAACACATACCCACAGTTCCAGTAACAGGATGGTGTCTCGGTCCACAGAGGGAAAGAGACTCAGTTCTTTTGTATATTTCCATGTTATGAAATTAGAAGCACAAATGAGGCCAAAATATCACCAGCTAGACTATTTGTGGATGGATCAGAAGGTGAGAGAGAGGATAAAGAGTGAGAGAAGAGGAAAGGAATTGTATTACCACACCCCTCACCCCCTAAGACAATTTGAGTCTGTGGAGGAAAGTTGCTGCAGTTTTGGATGTAGAGGAGATGTTGGGTCTGTAGGGGAAGGGTGCTGCAGCTTTGGCTGTAGAAGAGATGTTTTTCTCTGAGCAGCCTCTTCAGCTCCATGAGTTGCAGCAGGTGGAGCTTAGGACACGGAGAGAGGGTTCCTCTTGGTTACATGGTGGTGTATCTGTCCTGGTATTCTCTGGTTTTCTTCAGAGCACTGTTGCCCTGGTCTTTGCCTTCTCTCCTGTTTTCTTTCTCAGCGGCATTGTCCAGGTCTTTTCCTTCCAGCAGCAAAGGTGACTTTATCTTTGTTGAGTCACATCAGAAGAGACAAGATTTAGTCTCTCACAGACGGGATGCCGAATTGCACTTTATCTCAGCCTGTCTCCTGCTGCCTCATAAATGAATGTTTACATGGACATCACCACTATTTTAATACTAGGTTGGAACCTGAATGTTTTTTTGGGGGGGATTTGAACAGTGTTCTGAAAGCCCCTAGCAGTACTGGGGTTGTTGACAGCATTATTTGCATTCATTACTTGCTAAAGGGCTGTGGAAGGGATTTTGCTTGTTTTCTCTCTCCTCTTTTTTTAAAATCAACTAGAAACTCATCCCAGCTGAATCCTCTCATTTTTTAAACACAAACATAAATC
This sequence comes from Melanerpes formicivorus, assembly GCF_026170545.1. NCBI lineage: Eukaryota > Metazoa > Chordata > Aves > Piciformes > Picidae > Melanerpes > Melanerpes formicivorus. The sequence continues at coordinate 6,815,275 of NW_027142366.1, read as the reverse complement.
CTTTCCCCCTCTCTTCTTTCAGCCCCTTGTCTTCCCTGAAGGTCATGTCTGCCTTTATCAGGCTTCTTACTTTTTAATGTTATGTGAATGAATCCAGTGACAGCACTGGGACACCCAAGTGCACACCACATCCCAGTTTATTGGCTGATGTGCAAATGAATGGTGACAGATGTCAGTCCAAGTGCAGAGGGAGAAAAGGAAATAAAGGACATAAAGTAATTAATCCAAGATCACACAGTGAGTCATTAGCAGCAATAGACTCTTCACCTTTTTCTTAGGTGGCTTTGACCCTGCTTCTTTCTTCAAAATAACACAGCACCATAATGTGGAAAGTTTTCTGTCCCAGTTTAAGAGGGACAGGGATCTGCTAGAGAGGGTCCAGTGGAGGGCTATGAGGATGATTAGGGGACTGGAGCACTGCCTGATGAGAAGAGGCTGAGGGACCTGGGGCTTTTTAGTCTAGAAAAGAGAAGACTTAGAGGGGATTTAATAAATGGGTATAAATATCTGAGGGCTGCGGGTCAGGAGGGAGGGGACAGGCTCTGCTCACTTGCTCCCTGTGGTAGGACAAGGAGCAATGGATGTAAGCTGCAGCACAGGAGATTCCACCTCAACACAAGAGGGAACTTCTTTACTGTAATGGTCACAGAGCACTGTAACAGGCTCCCCAGAGAGGTTGTGGAGTCTCCTTCTTTGGAGACTTTCAAGGCCCATCTGGATGTGTTCCTGTGTGACCTGAGCTAGATTGTATTGTCCTGCTGTGTTAGGGGGGTTGGACTCGATGATCTCTTTGAGTCCCTTCCAACCCCTGACATCCTGTGATCTTTCTCTTGCTCTCAGTAGTTGAGTACAATTTTGGGATTCATTTTGCCTGATAGATGTTCTCCACTAAGACACATAATTACTGAGAATATTTTACATTTCCAATCAGCCTTCTGCAGATTTGAGAAGTTTAGTAAGTAGACCAAATTTAACCCTTTGGTTGTCCTGCTTCCAGCACATGATGACAAAATGGACAAAAAGATGTCAGACACAAGTATTCTGCAGCTCTTACAAAGCACTTTGTTGCCATCCTTTCCCTTGATGGGGGGACCTGTAGTCATTTAATTGGAGAATCACCTGAATGATAAATTATGTTCTGTTTTATCTCTAAATATTGATAATGAGAAATAAGAGGAATAGAATAGAATTAACCAGGTTGGAAGAGATCTTCGAGATCATCGAGTCCGACCTATCATCCAACACTACCTAATCAACTAAACCATGGCACCAAGGACCCCATCCAGTCTCTGAGTTCCTCTAGTTCTGTGATACCTATTAGTATGTGTCCTGGCTGCCCTAAGAACATTCTCTGCTTGCCAGGATTTACTTCAGTGTTGCAATTATACAATTAGCATATTTATCCTGTGCACATAATTATAGTTACTGCAATCATGTCAATATGAGATAGGGAAAGAAAAACCCTGCATTTAACAAGTCCCAGTGAAATTCAGATGAGATACTTGGTGTTAAAAGAACATTAAGGGATTGATACAACACCAAAATGATTCATATTCAAATGTTGCATAAGAATGTGGGTTTGCCAGAGAGTTTCTGGGTTTAAGTATTCAGATATTCATCTTCCAGTGTGAATTTCCATGACTCTGTAGAGCTCATGGCAAGCTTTTCTAAGAGAATGACTAACCAATTTGTATGCATGTTGTACAAATACATGCACCACAGAGTGTACTTCAGGTGTTCTGAAAGTGATTGCTCTTTAACTACCACCACACCATAGCATGCCTGGTCAAAACAGTACAATAGCTCAGACCTGTTGCTTTAACATGGAGTGGAAGAGAGTGTAAACCTCCTCAGTTTTGGGCCCCTCAGTTTAAGAAAGACGTTGGGTTGCTTGAGTGTATCCAGAGAATGGCAACAAATCTGGTGAAGGGTTTGGAGCACAAGCCCTATGAGAAGAGGCTGAGGGAGTTGGGGTTGTTTAGCCTGGAGAAGAGGAGGCTCAGGGGAGACTTTATTGCTCTCTACAACTGTCTGAAGGGAGGCTGTAGCCAGGTGGGGGTAGCAACATCTCTTCTCACAAGCAACCTGTGACAGAACAAGAGGACACAGTCTCAAGCTGTGCCAGGGGAATTAAGGATGGATGTTAGGAAGGAATTCTTCACAGAAAGAGTGATTGGCCGTTGGAATAGGGAGGTGGTAGAGTCATCATCACTGGAGGTGTTTAGGAAGACACTGGATGGGGTGCTTGGTGCCATGGTTTAGTTGATTAGATGGTGTTGAATGATAGGTTGGACTTGATGATCTCAAAGGTCTTTCCCAACCTGGTGTATTCTGTAATTCTGTATTCAGTTACCATCCTAGCCTGGAAATGCTGTAAACAAATAAGCCTAGGGTGCTCTTTAATAGCCTAATTACTTATTTTTCTAAGTTAGAAGCTGACTTGACATCAAATTGTTCTTCCACACTTCTGATGGTACTGGGTGTAGCTGTAATTAACTTTTATAAGATTTACATGATGATTTACACATCCTGCATGACAGAGAAACCTGACATAAGCTGTTGAGAGATCTCCTGAGTGTTGAAAGCAGTGTATGGGATGCTGTAGGCAAATCACAGAAGTTTTATGAGTGGCTGGGTTTTTTTTTTTTTTTGTTAAGGCACTGAATAGTGGAAAGGAAGTAGCACTTCCAAAATCCTCCTTTAGGGATTTGTATTCTTACTGCAGAGGTGTTAAACTGAATTTCTACATTGTATGTCCAAACCAAGTTGGCTCATACGTATAATACCTACTCTGCCAGCTTTTTTCCTATCAGAGACCAATCAGTCTCCCATCAGGAGAGACCACTCCAAAATAATACAAAATACCTCTTTTTAATAGCTCATGCCTGGTCTCCAAAGCAGAGTTGTTTGTGGAGGCTGTTACCAAACAAAGCAGTACACCCAGGTCACCAGCCACTGGTTCAGCAGAGAGAAACGTGGCTGGTAAAGGAGAAACAGTAGTTTGGCAACTTTAATTGCTAATTAGAAGTATACTTTGTGCTCAGTGACCTTGAGGCTAGGCATTCCACTGCTAAAATATGACCTCTCTTTGACAAATACTGTTCTGATGTGAGCTATATTTCTCAGATATCATTTTAATTAGTTGCTACCACTTACAGCAGCACAAAAATAAACGTCTCCTGATTTGTTGTTACAACACAGCTGTGTTGTATTGCCTGGGTTGGGGAGGTTTAGATGCCCACAACTGCATTATTTGTCCCCAGGAGTATTTTGGATCTCTTGAATGGCTAATTCAGAGGAAATTATAGATACCATAAAAAGGAGAAGTTAATCCTCATAAAGAGTGCATTCTGAAAAACCAAAGGAGTTTAGCCATGGTTAATGCAAGCAAAATTGAGGCCTTACTGTTCCAAATGTGTTTCATAGGCTGATACCGTGCAGGAGGGTTGAACACTGTGCTCCATTCCCTGACTTTGCTTATTGTCTAGCTGCACTGTACTTTAATCAGTTGTGTCCATCACAGCCTGGAGTAAGGCTTCATCACTGCGAATAATGCCAAGTCTGTTTTGAGTGATATGAAAGGAATGTTATGCTTTCAGAGAGGTAACCAGCACTTCAGGGAAGAGGATGTCTTGTGATGTCACAGGTTGTAGCTTACCTTGATGATCAGCTCTGATTTGGACTGTAAGATAGGGTGCTCTTGAACCTCTCTCGAAGCCTGGAGAAGAGGAGGCTCAGGGGAGACCTTCTTGCTGTCTACAACTACCTGAAGTGTGGTTGTAGCCAGGTGGGGGTTGGTCTCTTCTCCCAGGCAACCAGCACCAGAACAAGAGGACACAGTCTCAAGCTGCAGCAGGGGAGGTTTAGGCTAGATGTTAGGAAGAAGTTCTTAATAGAAAGAGAGATTTGCCATTGGAATGTGCTGCCCAGGGAGGTGGTGGAGTCACCATCACTGGAGGTGTTTAGGAAGAGACTGGATGGGGTGCTTGGTGCCATGGTTTAGTTGATCAGATGGTGTTGGATGATAGTTTGGACTCGATCTCAAAGGTCTTTTCCAACCTGGTTTATTCTAGTCTATGAAAAAGTGGGAGCAAGATCTTCAGACCTTATACATTTCTTACATCTCTATAATTGATTCCAGGGCTTACTTACAGCAGCTGGTAAAGAGAAGGACAGGAAGTTCTCAATGAATTGCTGTGGAGCAGGTGGATATTTTTCATCAGGTTACCCAGCGCGCTGAGCGTGAACAGCAGCCACCTGGGGAAGAGCTCTGAAAATGTGCTCTTGCAAGACTTCAGGAAAAGACTTTAAAGACAGAGATCAGTGCCTGTGGTTCAGCAGCCAAGCAGAAAAATATATTTATAAATCACTATTCTGTTTACTGATTACCTTTGGGAACCTGGGAGAAGCGATGCTTTTACAGAGTAATCAGCAAAAAAGTTCTGTGGTCTCGTGTAATTTTGCTGAGTTGATACAACCCTACAGAAGGTGCTTTTCAGTGCAGGTTTCCTAGATTCCCTGTAGGAAGAGAACAAAAAGAGTCTGATGTCCCTCCTGAACTGAATTTCTGATTTTTAGTATTTCCCCGTCATCCTAAGACTTGGCACCTGATGAGTCAGCTTCTGGCTGCAGCAGCTTTCTTGCCAGGACAGTCAAGAGTGAAGCTGAACTTGGAGCATGGAGTAGCTGCAAGTTTCTGCACCAACAAATAAGAAGGAAATAAAAAATATTTTAGATACTTTTTTTCCCTTTGCTTGAGTTTTAAAGGGACAAAGCTCACAACAGAGTTGAGTTGAGAACTTCTTCACCCAGATCCAGGTGACTTCATTCCTGCGAGAGTTTCTGTGCTTGTGAGATGCCCAAATGAGTATAGTAGAATAAAATAAACCAGGTTGGAAGAGACCTTCGAGATCATTGTTTCCAACCTATCATCCAACACTATCTAATCAACCAAATCATGGCACCAAGCACCCCATCAAGTCTCCTCCTAAACACCTTCAGTGATGGTGACTCCACCACCTCCCCAGGCAGCCCATTCCAATGGGCAATCACTCTCTCTAGGAACAATTTCTTCCTAACATCCAGCCTAAACCTCCCCAGGTCAATTTATGTAGGAGTGCCTCCTTGAAAAGATTAGGCTGTCTTCCTCCCAGTATGCTTATCATATAGCTTAGTGGCTACATAAAGAGTCCTTAAAATATTCCCTTTTACTCCTCTGTTTCTGGGGAAGTTTATAGAAAACCTGATTAGGATTTGGGATTCCTCAGTGAAAGGAGGTGAATTACTTCTCCTCCCTGCAGCTCACTTTTCCATTGTGTAAAGGCAAGTTACCAATGTTTATTTAATTAAGAACTTCAGGGAAATGTTATGACTTCAAATATATTGCAACTGGAAACATCTTACCTGCTTATTTTTACCATTACTGCTAGTGAAGCTAAAGAAACTCAGGAGAGCAGTAATAAGGCATCTAGTTTTCACCTTCAGCAGTGCTTCACACCTGATTCTTTCCTGCCATCTCCTTCAGAAACATAAGAAACAAGGAATGGTGTGTCTAGTGGTTCTGCCAAGGATCCTCATCTTTGTGACTCTTTGGACTCCAGCTGCTGAACAGGCTCTGCAACACAAGTCAGGCTGAAGGAGATGAGAATTGCCCTGCTGACTTAAAAAAAGTCCCTCACCACTCTGAGTGACAGTGATATGTGGGGAGGTTGGAACTGGGTAATCTAACAGGAGAGAAAGTAATGGCTTCTGTGTTGTGGCCAAATTAAACTCAAGTTTGAGGAGTTGTTGAAATATTTCTATTCTGGGAGCACATTTTGGAAAGCTCTTCTGATTAATGTTGATCTGTTGCTTACCCATTTCCTCCACAAATTGAATTCACTGGGCAGAAAAGTCTCTTTAGTCTGTTTTTTCTACTGAGCCATGGTCTGTTGGGAGAGGCCATGGCTTTACAGACCCCGTCAGAAGCCCAGCATGAGAGAAGACAATGTGTTTTCAAACAGAAGCTGTGAAGGAGCTGGTCCCCTGAGTATTTTTTTATGCTTTGTTGTTGATTTAACACTTTTCTATTCCATGTGAGAGAGTGTGCTGGAAAACAGATGAAAGATTTGGAACTGCTCAGAATATTTTCATTATGTATATATATGTGTGTGTGTGTGTATTCCCCCAATTACAAATCCATTTTTCTCAATATTTAGAACATCAATTTTGATGACAAGCCTTTTTGTAAAACCCAAACAAACACCCAGGGGTTTAAGTGCTTTGATTGTGTCAAAAAACCTATTTCAATTTCTGCAGGAGAGGCAATTTTTTAGACTCCAAATCAACCTTTTAGCAATGAAGTACAAACAGAAGTGTGCTCTTATGAGCCTAGAAACCTGAAAACCATCCCCTAAGATCTTGATGGATCTCCAGGTAAAGGATAAAAAAAAACCCCAAACCACCATTAAAAAAATCCCAGAAAATGAATTACTAACATCATCACCCTAGCCACTAGTAAATGTATGGTGCTGGCTTTCAAGGTCTAGAAATCTTTTCTGTTGAACTTACTGACATGGGCTGATCCAGCATAAATACCGGGAATACAAAAAGACTGCTTCTGTCACACACAGCCTTAGGCTGCTGCATGGCTTAGAAGCATGAGGGATGTATCAGACATAGTTATTTTGAACGTGCCTCCTTCCATGTTTGCACCAAATGCATTTTGAGTGCACCGAGAACCAGTTCAGTAATTCAGCCTGCTACATTCAAGGATTCCTCTGTAATACCTTTTGTACGAAGGTTACCAGGAGAAATCGAATGCTACGTGGCATAAAGAGAGGGGGAAGTGCTTCGGTTCCGCCTTTACCTCGTGCTTTCCATTTGCTGCCCTCCATGCCTGCTCCCCGTGTGCCCTGCAGCCCAGGCTCGGGCTGCTCAGTCCCATGGCTGCCGCAGCCTGAGGCTCGCAGCTGTGCCCAGCTGCCTTCCTGCCTTTTCATCCTCTTCCCTGGCCCGTTTCCTCCGCGGCTCGGTGTTACAGAGGCTGTGTCGCCCTGTGATTCAGCTCTCGGCAGCAGATGCTGCCTGACACTGGCTTTCTGAATGTTGTTTAAATTCTGCACGAGGGGGAATCTCCCCTGAAGTTTTGTTTTCCTCTCGTAGTCAATCTTCCCTGTGCTGCTGTATACTGCACGCTGAGGCTTTTCCTTCCAGCTCTGCAGACCTGCTGATTATTGCAATTTAGTTGTTTTTAATACAGAATATGCCTCCCTCCTCATCCTCTCCCTCCCCATGACAATTTTGCCTGGGGAAACAGTCCCAGCTAGAGCCCACAGACTGTTTTTGTCCATTCCTCCCTGTACTGGATGGTTTCACTTCAAATGCTCCTGCAGCTGTGATGATTTTTCTCTGCAGTTTGTTTTCTGGGTACAGTTTTTCTGTTATGCCTTCATTTGAGAAAGAGAATCTGCAGCTTTCACATGATAAAAGTCTTGTTGCTGCAAAATCTTCCCAAGAGCATCACCACAAAGTGGCTGTGTAGGAGTTACATCTGGATGCAGAGAAGACAAACACTTGTCAGCGCAACCAAGTTGTATCTGAGCTCTCCCTTCCACGGTCATAAGACATTTCTGCTGCCCACTACACCAGACATGACCTTCTGAGCAAAGACAAAATGCTGTCTCTGCTTCCTCAGCCTGGGGTTTGGGGAGGTTGTGTATCAACAACTCTTATGTGCCTCCCAGCAGTGTCAGGTGCTTCCGGGAACAAGGTTTACATGTCATTCAATGCAGCAATTTATGACTGAACGTTTCAATACAAGTAGTCCTGTCCACAGTGACATCTTTACAGGTAGGACTCTGATAAAGGCTTATCTTAAAGTCCTGGTGATAGTCTGAGAACACTTGCAGGAAATGGACAAAAGCACCTGAGGAGTTTAAGCCTCACCTGTATGACCTGCACCAGGAAATAAGCTCTTTCCCTCTTACCCCAGTGTTGTGGCTTTGCTATTCCAGAGCCCATCACCTTTATTTTTATATCCTCATGAAGAAAGCCATCCCTCCAAAATAAAAGAAATTTGGTATTTTCAGTTTTAACACACCCATGGATTTATTCTGGGAAAATCATGTCAGTTAATTGTCCCAAATGAGAGCTGGCTTGATTTGCAGAGAAAGTTCAATGATTGCTGGGTGTTAATGCTTCAGCAAAATTCCACCCTTTGTTTTCTGCATCTCACTGACTTGACTGAAAACTTTGTGTCTTAGTGAACAGCTGAGGACAGAGTTAGGAAGTAGCCTGAGACTATATCGTTCTGCCCTTCAGAGGCTGTGTTTTAGAAGGTAGCAAAGCCCAGATCTACATCTCAGTCTAATCTGACCAATACTAAATCATTAACCATGTTAGCCTCGTCCCTTGGGTTTAAATGTGAGAGGATGCTTGCTCCTTTCTTAATACAGTTTTGCTTTTAAATGATTCATATTCCATTTCATCGTTTTCATTGCACTTTATAGAAACTTGGCAGAGGCCTGAAGGACCTTTGTTCTCCCCAGCTTGTCACTCCAGATGGCTTTGCATTTCCACAGCAGCTGAAATGCTCTGGTCATGGCAAGTGCAGTTGCATGCATTTACTAATCCTCTTTGCCAATCTCCCAGACCCTTGTAGGATGCTTCTGTGCACCACATTTGAAGAGTTTGCATTTAAATGGGCTTTTGAAATTCATGTTTCATTTTGCCTATTTTAATTACTGTCCTTGCTGCTCTCAGAGTTAGTTATTATACACTGCTGGGATACTCAGGGACCATTCAGGTTTCTTGTGGTTTTGATAATAAATTTAGATTTGATATTATTGCTGTTATGCTGGGATTTAAATGCCTAATTAATGCCTTCATGTGTGTCTTTTTTGGGGGAGTAAATCAAAACATCTCCAGTAAAAATAGGCAACAGAATAGCATCTCCATTTTAATGATGGTGAACTTAACCTCTGAAAGATTAACTGATTTGACTCAAGATGCCCAAAAGACTGTGGCAGAATCTGGAACCTCCATTCTTTGTGACCCATATGGCTCCTGCCTAATAAGTTCATGAAAGCTTGTGGGATTAGACCCACAGCAGCAGCTTGGAGAACTGATTTTATGTCCTAGAGTCACTAAAATGGAACTCCTCACAAATGCAGTTTTGCTATAACAGTGGGAAAATGTTTCTGACTATTAATTTACTTTTCATCTCCATGAATATATTTGAGTCAGAAGAGGTATGAAATATTGTGCCATTTGCAACTGAATTGGAGATTGGACTGTGCCTGGGTCAGCCAGGAAAGTTGTGCTCAGCACATTGAGCAAGTGTATTTCAGAAACTCTCCCCTCTAGGCAGTTACTGGGTGGCAAATATGCTTCATATTCATAAGTGCTGGTTGTTTCTGGAAAAGAGCCCTATTATGTTACTCTGAAATACATTAAGATTATGTTCCTATTGTATTCCTCTGAGTCTGTCTTTGGGTAATCCTCTGGCTTTTGTCTCAGGTCTTGGTGTATGACAAATGAAACCATGCTGGGACACCGGTGGCTTTAATGTTACTATCCTTGTGTTGTAGTAGTCAGAGTAAAGATGTTGAAATGATTCATGTTCTGATTAGTGGCATTGCTACTTTTGAAGTACTTTCATATGTCAGCAGGTTGCATCTCGTTCTGCTTTCAGGACTAAATAGCCTTGTCAATTTGCCTGGTGCCTAAAGAGGACTTAATATTGCATGTGAGGGTGTGGGCATTGAAGATTCACTGATCCCTCTGAGGTTGTTTAATAAATTGGACAAGCCTGTGAAAAGGGAGGAAAGCACTTCTGAATTTGTCCTTTTGCAGGAGAAGTCTTGCACAGTCGGTATCGACAGCTTGTGAACGCAACACAAACCTGGTGTGTGCTGTAAGCAGGCCTGCCAGGCTGTCTGTCTGTCTGCCTGAGCCCCGTGGCTCCTGGCAGCGGCACAGGAGGCATGATTGTGTAAGTGGACGTTGCTGAGCTGCTGTAATGAGGAGGGGATTTGACTGGCTGAAATTCTCAGTTCTCCTTAAAACTGATTTTTGACTGTTACGGTGTTTGGATGGGGAACGTGCCAGGCATTGTAGTTCCGTACTGCTCGTGCTGAAGCTGTGTGGCACCAGGTGGGACCAGCTGCTATGCTTTGCAGTGATTCATGTTTTGAAAAAAATGAATGTTTAAAAAAGTAGATATGAGTAAGGAGACCTGCAGTTTTCAGCAGCACTGAGAAACTGCTTGGCCACACAGCCCTGCCTTTTTGTAGGTCCTTACTGATGCGTTGTGAGTTCAAGTTCAGTGCTAGAATGAATTATTCACCACTGAAGGCAAAAGAAGAATTTCCAGCTCAAAGTTTCAGGCTGTTCTCTCTAGCCCTGATAGCTAGAAGCAGCCCTGGTCAGATGGTTAGAGGTGCTGTAAGAGTTCTTAGTTGAATTCAATCGTAATTGATCTGGGACCAGAAAAAAAAGTAATCTGAATAGCTCTGAGAAGCACAAACATGGTGGGGACCACAGACCATTTATCCAGTCTGCTAGTTGCATAGTGTGGAACTTTTGAAGAGTATTTCAATCTTTTTGTGTATCAGATGATTCCATGCAGAGGTTTATTGCTGCAGTTGCAATCTTTTTAGCACCTTTTCTTGACAAGGGGCCCATTTGAGCTGGCAAGCTCCAAAATCTTCATTCCTCAGCCCTCTTCTTCTGTGACATGATTATGGTGGCATTAAGGTAAGTGCCTGTGGAAAGGGGGAGAGTTTTAGCCAACTCATTCCAGAGTTCTCTTGTTTGTTCCAATCTATAGCAATGCCATTACTGTCGGATCTAACATTGTAGCTTAGCCTAACCCTTCAGTTATGCACTTAGAAAGTCACAGCCTGTCAGAATAGCATTAGTGTCATTTCCAGCGCCTCGCCTACCCACTGCCACCTCACATCATGCCTGAAATATTAACTCATGTGCTCTCTTGTAGTGCTAAAGTGAGGTCAATCAGCTGCTTGTCAATCTGCCTCTCAATCTGAGCTTCCAGCTTGCTCATAAACGATACTACCATTAGCTAAAACAAAGTAGGTGGTTTTCACATCTGTTTTCACAATGGGGAGAAATGCAAGGTGACATACCCATGCTCTGATCTTAGAGATGCTGCAGACTGGATTGCAGAAAGCCTTCTTCAGGTTTGGATGGATGGCTTCTCACCTGTCTCTGCCATGGCACTCACCCTTTACCTCTGCACGTATTCACATTCAATAGCATCCACAGTGTTGCTGTTGGATACATCTCCATCTAACTAAGCTCCCAATATTTCTCAGAGGTTCTGCTAATTGCTAATGGCAGAGACAGTCTCTAGAAGATCACAGTATTTTAATTTACATTTTTCTCACCAGGAGGAAAGGTGACAATGAGGTATCCCAGGCCATAGACACCTACAGTCAGGATGAGAAAATTTTTTTTCACAACTCCAGTAAAACATTCAAAGCCCTCAAATTTCAGTCAGGATATTGTTTGTTGAATATTTCCTTCTCTCTGAGATAAAAGGGAACAAACTAACTGTAAAATTATTTTCTTAGGACAAGATGTGGATAGCAGGGTTATGGGTCAGAAGGAAATCTCTTAGTTACTTGGGCAGTTACTGTTGAGAGTAATTGCCCAGGTGGCCAAGAAGGCCAATGGCATCCTGGCCTGCATCAAGAATAGTGTGGCCAGCAGGAGCAGGGAAGTCATTGTGCCTCTGGACTCAGCACTGGTTAGGCCACACCTTGAGTACTGTGTCCAGTTCTGGGCCCCTCAGTTTAAGGACTTTGAGACACTTGAATGTGTCCAGAGAAGGGCAACAAGGCTGGGGAGAAGTCTTGAGCACAAGCGCTAAGAGGAGAGGCTGAGGGAGCTGGGATTGTTTAGCCTGGAGAAGTGGAGTCTCAGGGGAGACCTTCTTGCTCTCTACAACTACCTGAAGGGTGGTTGTAGCCAGGAGGGAGTTGGTCTCTTCTCCCAGGCAACCAGCACCAGGACAAGACGACACAGTCTCAAGCTGCACCAGGGGGAGTTTAGGCTTGAGGTGAGGAGAAAGTTCTTCCAAGAAAGAGTTATTGGCTATTGGAATGTGCTGCCCAGGGAGGTGGTGGAGTCACCATCCCTGGAGGTGTTCAAGAGGGGATTGGACGTGGCACTTAGTGCCATGGTTTAGTAGTCATGAGGTGTTGGGTGACAGGTTGGACTCGATGATCTTTGAGGTCTCTTCCAACCTTATTGATTGTATGATAATTGTAAAACTAGGTCTCTGTCAGGTGCCTGTGTTTAATGTCTTAGTTAAAAATGAGAAGTGCTAAGGAAATCTAAGCATCACATAGAATAAAGCAGCATGTAGATGTGCTGCTTTGTCACCACATTGTGCTATTTTGTCTTCTGCTAGCAGAGTTGGGTCACCTCCAAAATGCAGTGCTACTGCAACGGGACCCTGAGGAGTGGTAACAGTGCTTCATAAACTGGGTTTAACGTTCCTCATTAATTTGGCATCAATTCCCTAGTAGTTGTGCTTTGTGCAAATCCAGGATTTTACACATTTGGAATAAATTAATACAGTGGTGTGTTTAATTTGCATAATCTGCTAGCAAAATGCTATTCAAACTTGGTTGGGTCAAGTTTTCCTCAGCCTAACTAGAATTTCTGTTCATTCTAAGACCACAGTGGTGGTTGGTATCATCTCAGAGGCTGGCCTACTTAAAAAAGGTGGGAGGGAAGGCAAGAATCATGAATTGGGAATCCCTAATCCCAGCTTGCATTTGTGTGGAAGGGAAGAAAACAGTCTGCTGTGAAACAGACCAGGCAGTTCTAATAAAACTGAAGCAGCTTTGCTCTCATTGGTTCTGTCCTCATGATACTAAACTTTTTTAATCACCTGTACACTTCATTTTGACTTAGCCTCCTTTAGTTTAGAAAGTTCCACCTAGGTGAAAATGGTAACATGCTCCTCATTATTCTAGGCTAATTTGCAGGATGATCATAGCATAAATTAAGGTGTGTTAGTGAGAGACATTTCCTCTACTGTCTGCTGACTTTTATGGCCATTTAGAAGTGACTTGGAGAACAGTTACCACAGTCACAATCTGAAAAGGGAGAGGAAGTAGCAAAGCTTGTGAGCTAAAACATTCAGTACTGCTACATGCATGAAATCATAGATAAGTGTGACAGGATGTGACATCTAAGATACAGTTTGACTTACCAATAAGGGATAAAGCCAAGATAAGGCATACTGCCTCTGGAAAAAGAAAGGGGGTGGGGGAGGAAAGTGAAGAAAGATTCACTGTAGGAAACATTTTGATTTTTTGAAAGGAATCATAACCCTTCAAAATTATTGTGGTTATAACATCAAAAACAAGGATAAACTGCTAGGAAGCTCTATTTGCATTATATGCATGTAACCAGTTAAAGGAAGGAAAGTGGATAAAAGACAGAGACTGCTCACAGCAGTGACTTCTCTTCCAACACATGCTCTTTGCTCATGTTCTTCACATGCTTTGTGGGGCTTTCAGCTTTTCCTTCTCAGACTTTCTGTCCCCCAGAAACCCTGAGTGCTATAATTGAGGCTCTTGTTAATAATTTTCTCCTCCTCTCAACCTGATTGCAGTAAATGCTATCTAAAAAACACTTATTGCACAGAGCAGGCAAGGAAATACATGTGTAAGAGAGTGTGAGGCTGTTGGTCTTTCTGTGTAATAGCAAGAGTGCTCATTCTGTCCCTTGTGTCCACTTTCTGCACAGTGTGGATGGCCAGGGTGATTGAGATTTGCCCCTTTGCCAGGGTGATTGGGATCTGCCCTCTTTGCCTTTCTGCTTTTGCACATCAAGTATTTGCTCATTATAAAAGCCACACGAGTCATAACACCGTAACCTTATGGACAGGGCTACAAAACAAGGAAAAGATTCCCAAAGAAAAGGCAGCTCACAAGATGACTGAAAGGTCAGCATTAAAACTGGTGTGTGACATTGATACACATAGAAATGATTTCACTCCATTGCAACCAGCAGAAGGCCCCCTGACCTTGCTGAAGACTCTGGAGGAGGGTCAGTCTGGGCACAGCAGGCTGATACCTGTGGATAGCGCTCAAAAAGCCACATTTTTGCATGATCTCTCCTTTGCTGCCTGGGCATTTTCCCACAGTACTTGGAGCTCTGAGTAAGGCAGTCAACCATAAATCACTAAGGCACATGTCAATGGGGCCCTTACGATGCCACTGGGAATAGAGGAATCATATCCTTTTATTGCTTTAATCACGAGGCTGGAGTCCATTAAAAATCCATTTAAATCTATAAACTGGTGCTAGTTTTAAACTGGTAATTTATGTCCAGTGGTTATTAGCAGCATTTCCCCCCCTGTATCTGAACTGTTGCCAAGAATTGCCCTAACTAACCTATGCTATTCGTGTTCAGGCTCATACAATATAATCTTCTCCACTTTCCAGCAGGCAGCGTAATGGCTATTGTCTGAATCAAAGCCTCTTACAGACACACTGCAAACCAAAATGAAAAGACTGGAATAGCTCACCATCAGTACATGGCAAATATTCCAAACTGGGGCTTGATCAGTGGATTTTCATTATCTTTCAACCTGCATTTTGGAAGGTCTCAGAAGAAACTCAATAGTATGTACTTGATACCAAACATCCACCAAGAAGGATGAGCTGGACACTAACAACACAGATGCTTTTAGCAAAGGAGGACAAATTCAGGCTGCTTAATTACTTTGTTATTTTTGGAATGTGAGTGTTTCAGAAGCACTCTGTCCTTGTACTCTGATTTGCAAGAAAGGGGTTCTGCAGGATAGGAGTTTGCACACAGAGCATGAGTTGTTCTCCTCCATGCCAATGCTTTTGCATTGTGGCCTTCAAAGGTAGGCAGCCAGCCACCCATTGGAAACTGACCAAAAGTAATTCAGAACTGATAGATATTGTACTTCTAAAATAATAGGGAATATTAAAGAAGAAAAGCAGCAGCATTGGCACAGCTGGCACCTATATCACTGTATTTACAAGCAAGTAATCACAGAATCACCAAGGTTGGAAGAGACCTCAAAGATGATCAAGTCCAACCTGTCACCTAATGCCTCATGACTACTAAACCATGGCACTAAGTGCCACATCCAATCCCCTCTTGAACAGCTCCAGGGATGGTGACTCCACCACCTCCCTGGGCAGCACAATCCAATAGCTAACAACTCTCTCTGTAAAGGACTTTCTCCTCACCTCCAGCCTAAACTTCCCCTGGTGCAGCTTGAGACTGTGTCCTCTTGTTCTGGTGCTGGTTGCCTGGGAGAAGAGACCAACTCCCTCCTGGCTACAACCACCCTGTAGAACTGAAGACAACTTGGGAAGATATGTCCTGAGGCTGGCATGATTCCAGCAGCTTCTGGACTGCAGAGTCTGGGCAGGATCATGACCCATTTGAAGTAATCTGACTTTTCCCCTCTGTACTGTAAAAAACCTCTAACTGTTTTGTGACTGTTTCCATCTCAGTTTTCCTGCAGAAACAGACTTTGAATCACAGAGGTCAATGTCTTCTCATTTACTCACACTACTAAAAAAACCCTGGAATTTAAAACAAAGAGATGCAAAATCTTTTGTTCTCATTACCCACTTCCCACTCTTAACTGATGTTCCAACGTCCTAAGGACTGCAGGAGGTTCATCTCCCATATCCATCTGTCGTTGCTGGGCCTTCTTAAACCTCCACCTCTAGTCACTGCACTGCCTTTGCCTTCTGCCCCTCTGCTCCACAGATCTGCTGCCTGCCTCCCCATGGTGCAGCCACCTGAGCTGCCAGCAAAGTGCAGGTGTACCCCCAGTGAGTGCTGCAGGGACATGTCAGGGCACAGGATGGTTACGTATTCAGAGTGTCTGTCTCCAGCTATTTTGTCCATCTGTTACAGTTTCTTACTACTAGCAGGTGAGCACCTAGCCCTGGAGAGCTGCAGAAGCAGAAATGAAACTGGCACTTGTAGCATGATGAGGTAAGCATAATATTGGGTGTAAATCACAGTTGGAGGTTCGTAAAGGGATGTAGAAGCAAATGTTGAAAGTTGTGGGGAGGAGGATCCTTTGCCCCACACTTAGAAATGGTCATTGGAGTGCAATGAGACTGGCCTGATCAGCCAGAGGCAGGCAAAACATCATAGAATCAATAAGGTTGGGAAAGACCTCAGAGATCAAAAGAAGCCAAATGAAACCAAGCAAAGGCTCAAATACTCCTAAGCCAGAGTGCTGGGGTTTATTTCTTCAAGTAAAACTAATCCATTCCTACTAGAGATCTACCAAACTATTTACTCTTACTTCTGAGAGAAGCAGCCAGAGAGGTAACCTGAAATCTCTAGGTAGTACAGATGTTTGCTGGCAAAAGCAGCTGTTACTAGTAAGAAAAGCCCCAGAAGGTTCCCTTCAGTTTCAGCTTCATAACCCAGATGACAAGTTCTGAAATGAAACAAATGACATGAAATGAAAATAATTAAAAAATATAATAAGTCTCCATCAGACTTCATCAAAACCTGCTTCATTGCTTGGCTTGGCTTGCAGCTGTTTTGCTCTTTCTGGCTTTTGGAATGGGATAGCTGTTGTGCTCACCCTTCTGCATGTCCTTTTCCTGACTCACCTTCCATTTAGAAGCCAGTTTCTTTTTTCACTCATTCCTTGCTTACTGCAAAAGGAGCTACTGTGCTGCTGCCTTTGCTGATGCCTCAACTAGAAAAAGAGGAGAAAAGCTTCCTTAGGCAGATGGATGATGTTTATTTTGTACTAGCTACTCACCTGGGACAAAGAATAAACAACACAAGTATCTCCTTTTCCCCCCATCCTAACATTTTTGTTAGCTTTCTCATAGGGAGGTTCTCTTCTGAAGTGGCAAGGTTCATTGACTGGACTTGAAGGCATCCAGATAACGCCTGAAAAGTCACAACCACACTTATGTCAGCAGCATTAGGGAAAGTTAAAGTTGTGGATATAAGCAATCCAAGCTATCCAGGAAGCTTCTGTTTGATTCAGACAGCTTATAGCTGGCTATCACTGAAGTTTGCATTTGACAGCTGCACAACTATAGCTTTTTGATTTTTTCATGTACAAAGTCCTGCAGCAGTTCAGAAGTGAGGAGCAGGGTTTCATCTGTACGACTGAGTAGAGAGAGCCAGAAGCATTTTGAAATTATTCAGCACAAGTTATGTTTTGTTCTTGCCGCTTTTCTTTTTAGCATCAGAAATTGGTGCTGATGTCATTCTTGTGCGAGTTGCTTGCTTTAGAGAGTATAAAGCACAGCTAAATTGGGACCCTGCAGAATTCAACACCCAGATGGCTGAAAAGATGAGTGAACAAGGTGCTGAAATGAGAGGCTTTTGTCTTGGGTTTGAAAAAGAAATTAAAGGGGGGAAAAAAAAATCAAGCAGCATACAAGTTCTACACACAACCACAAACAGAAGAGAAGTTTGTTTTGAGCCCGATTCTTGCATTCCTGTGCATCAAAGCAGGCAGCCAGTATTGCTGTACTTGTTCTGTGTTAAAAACAGAAGCAAACCCAAAAGCCAAGCAAGGCAGAATGAATTAGACCTCGAAGGAGTGACTTTGGGGGTATTTTGGTACTCTGAGATAGAGCTGGTGAAGTGCATTTGACAACCTCTGTGCAGGCCAGGTGGTGTAAAGGGCATTTGTCCTTGGGGTGATCCTTTGCAGTGACTTCCTTGCCAAATGCTGAAGTGCTAAGGAGCATCCCAGGTTTTGTGTCTATCCCAAACCTTAGGTATTTCCCTGCATACATTTCAACTCCTTGCTGTCATGATGTTATCCCTGCAGAGTGACAGCAAGCTAAGCCAGTGAGTTAACCTGGATCTTCACGTGGGAAGTGTTTCAACAGAGGAAAAGTAGGGGCTACAAATTGGAGGGCCATTAATCTAATAATTATCAGGTAATTATATAGATGCAGTAAGCCAGGTATGGCTGTTTTTAGAAATGCCCCAGGAGGAAATGAAGTGGAGAGGGAATTACTCTAACATATGGCAATTTATCAGTCGCTAACACCAGCAAGACTTTGTTAAAAGATTCCCTTAGGGTTCCCTATGACAATGTCATGGATTTAGACTGATGATGAACATCTCTGAATAGTGCAAAATGAAGGGAAGGATTACAGGCTTCTGGGTATTCTGTGATCTGGAATAGAGGTGAAACCATTTCCACCACAGTGTTTCTATCTATTTTGTGATAGAAGGCAAAATTGTTGCTGGTAGTCTGTGTGATGGGTAGGGCGTGATATTATTTGCTCAGATTGTTTAGTACAGGAGCTAGGCAGAGAGAGGGTAGCCAAAGAACCCAGAAGAAACTTGCTCAGTTTTTCTTAGAAGATACTTTTTCCATCTGATTTTTCTCTACTGGTTATATTATAAGACATAGCAGCGTGACACCCAGGTGCTAAAATGAAAAATGCTGTGTTGCAAAAAAAAATTTTCTTCTTTAAATTGGTGACTGGTGGGAACTGCTCATGAATAAAACTAGGGAAGAAAGGAGGAGGGAGGGATCATGGAAATATTGGCAGAACTGTTCTTTCAAAGCCTGAAAGGTGAAAAAATTGTTGACGAGGAGTACAGATTGCTCTGGGTAAGGCAGCGATCGTGCACAGATCATGTTGGTGTTTTATTTTCCTTTCCTTGTGAAAATGCAAGGCCTGAGGTACTCCAAGTGTTTTCAACCTGGTGGATTTTCATGCAGATGGGCTTTGTGTGGTTTTGGTCAGGAGTTGCACTGCAGGACAGGGAAGGTTGGTTGACCCCAGGCTTATTGTGTCTGTCCCTTGGAAAGACCTGAAGTGTTATGCTGAAGACTTTTGAGACTCTTGAATGTGTCCAGAGAAGGGCAACGAGGCTGGGGAGAGGCCTTGAGCACAAGCTTTAAGAGGAGAGGCTGAGGGAGCTGGGATTGTTTAGCCTGGAAAAGAGGAGGCTCAGGGGAAACCTTATTGCTGTCTACAATTACCTGAAGGGAGGTTGTAGCCAGGAAGGGGTTGGTCTCTTCACCCAGACAACCAGCACCAGGACAAGAGGACACAGTCTCAAGCTGCACCAGGGGGAGTTTAGGCTTGAGGTGAGGAGAAAGTTCTTCCAAGAAAGAGTTATTGGCTATTGGAATATGCTGCCCAGGGTGGTGGTGGAGTCGCCATCTCTGGAGGTGTTCAAGAGGGGATTGGATGTGACACTTGGTGCCATGGTTTAGTCATGAGGTGTTGGGTGACAGGTTGGACTCGATGATCTTTGAAGTCTCTTCCAGCCTTGGTGATTATGTGATTCATGAACTCTTTGTAAGGGTGGATTTTTCCAGCCTTTCAGATTGTGTTACCTTATGGGACTACAAAAACTCTGATCTCTGTTTGCCTGTGTGCAAGCGAGCATAGGAAAAGCAGGGGGAATTAATATGGGTGAGTTTTTCTAAGCCTTTGGTTTTGCTCTTGGTTGTTGGTCAGACTTTTCTTCTACTTTTCTTTATGCTCAGCCACAAGGAAAGAAGTTAATTAGACTTGATTAAACTGATAACACCATTGCAAGCACCCAAAGCTGAGCTATCAAAAAAACCCAACTCACCCAGTATTTTCATCCTTCCATAACTTCATTGCTCTGTTTAGTAACACCAAGCCTACGTTGTGCTGAAACTTATGCACATAATTAGAGCTTTGGGAATTTGGAGGTGGGTTGGATTTTTTTTTTTCTGTAATTAGAATGAAGGTTTTCAGGAACAGAGATTTGCTTTTTAAGGCTTTTCACATTCTTAGTAAAAAAAAGAACAAAACCAAAGACATAAGTAAAAAGAATTTGACCCAGATCTAGAAAGAATTCCCTGGGATCTGTCCTCATCTCGTGTCAGTTGGGCTTTCAGGCTGGCATTTCCAACCTTTCTTGGAATGGAAGTTCACACAAGTGCTTTAGTTTTGTGCACAAAAAGCAGGCACCAAAAGGGAAAGATTCCAGATGAAACTAGGATAGCTCTTCCAGTTAATACATCACTCCATAAACAGTCATAGTGGGATCAGGGCTGTAACTACAGGAGAAGAGGAATACCTTGCATTACAAGGGAATCATAAGCTACATTTGTGGATGTTTAGCTATGTTTAATTACTGACACACTTGAGTGAACTGCTTTTGGGGGTAATAGCTACATGATGTTCTCTGTCGTGTAATGCATTAAGGGAAATGTTGGGAAAGGTTTTGTTCTTGTACTGCACAGCATCTCCCACAGCCTGTTGGGACTGTAACTGACTGCAGTTTTTTAGAGCTCTGGCAGCAGCAGGAATCATAGAATAAATAAGGTTGGAAAAGACCTCAAAGATCATCAAGTCCAACCTGTCACCCAACACCTCATGACTACTAGACCACGGCACCAAGGGCCACGTCCAATCCCCTCTTGAACATCTCTAGGGACAGTGACTCCACCACCTTCCTGGGCAGCACATTCCAATGGCTAACAACTCTCTCTGGGAAGAATTTTCTCCTCACCTCGAGCCTAAACTTCCCCTGGTGCAGCTTGAGACTGTGTCCTCTTGTTCTGGTGCTGTTTGCCTGGGAGAAGAGACCAGCCCCTGCCTGGCTACACCCTCCCTTCAGGTAGTTGTAGACAGCAGTAAGGTCTCCCCTGAGCCTCCTCTTCTCCAGGCTAAACAACCCCCTCAGCCTCTTCTCGTAGGGCTTGTGCTTGAGGCCTCTCCCCAGCCTCATTGCCCTTCTCTGGACACATTCATGTGTCTCAATGCCCTTCTTAAATTGAGGGGCCCAGACCTGGACACAGGACTCAAGGTGTGGCCTAACCAGTGATGAGCATAGGGCTCCTGCTGGCCACACTATTGCTGATGCAGACCAGGGTGCTATTGGTCTTCTTAGCCACCTTGACACACTGCTGGCTCATGTTCAGCTGGCTGTAAATCAGTACCCCCAGGTCCCTTTCTATCTCAGAACATGCTGAAGCACTTCCCTGCCTGGACAGACAGACCTCTAGGACCCATTACATTTCCTTGCAGCAGTATAGATGAGACTCAAGGTAAAAGCAGCCCAGGAATATACAACATACCTGCAGTCTTTGGTGGAAGTATTGGTAAGAGCTAGAGCTAAGCAGACTGACTTGGCCAATTAAAGTATTCCTGGTGCTGTTCAGAGCTATGCACAAGCTTCATTAATATTTGTGTTGTAAGGTCAAGTCTCTTGTTTTTTGTTGTGTTGTGGGTGTTTTTTTTGGGGGGGTGACAAGCAATGACATTTGAATGGTGCTAGAGTACTGAAAGTGAAATAAGTTATTTGGAAAGGCGATAAGAAGTTTTGGTTTAACCCAGCAGCTTTTACTACAGGTGGTGCACCGTGCAGAGGATGGAATAATGAGCACACTTCCCAGTCTGAGCAGCCACCTTCTGTGCTGCAACTGCACATGTGAGAAAACACACTGTAAACAACCTCGCTGAGAATGGCAGAGAACTGCATCCTTGGAAGGAAAGCACCAAAGACAAAACTCATTGCAGCAGTAGGTAAAAGTATTCCTAAGTGCTCGGGAACAAAGGAAATTTTAGGGGAAAACTTCAAGTGAAGAGGGTTTACATCTTATCTATATTCATCCTTGGTTCCGTTTACTTGCAGTGCTCTCTGTCTTACAAAGGAGATCAGCTTTTGTTGGGGACAGCTGGGACCGGGATGGCTTATTGTCAAGTCTCAAATGTCAATGACTAATGCTGATTTACATGCAGATTGCCTCTCAGCTTTATTTTATTTGCTTATTTATTTATTTCCCAGAAATGCTGTCATTTGCTTCTGAGGAACAAATCAATGAGGGAGCAATAAAGAAGATGTAATCTTATTGCCAATTCAGGGAAAACAAAGAAGACAAGATAAGCATTTCAGCAAATCTAGAGCTGCTGATAGTTCCTCCATTCAGGTGTTTGCCAGATGTCAGTCCATTGGGGAAGAATGCATGGTGCTGTAGATCTAGAGCAGCAGTTGAGCCCGGGCTCTGAGTTTAGTCTCTGCTATTCGAGTTAGCCTTGAAGTTCTTCACTGTTTGTAACAAGTGCCAGACCATTAGCTCTGTTCTCTGACAGCCAAAACAGTGAAATCCTGTGGCTCTCACCATCTGGGTACGAGTAGAAAAGGTTGGCTGCCTTTTGGTTTTATTTTTCTATACTCAATGTCTTCTTTCCAGGGTGTTCCAAAGTTCAGCTGCTTGCCTTACTGACAGAAATTAAACTCTTGTGGCCTGCCCATCCCCTGGATTCAGGGCTGCAATTTGCTCTTTTATTTCCCTTTCCAGTCTGTCCCCATCACCTTCTCTTTGACACTGGCTGTGCTGTGGGGTAGGAATGAGCTCTTTGCTTGTATATTTAGACTCCCTTTGCAATCCTTTCTTCAAAAAGTGTTTGTTACTGCTGATTATTTATAATCAGCAGGAAATTGGCTTAATATTTTTAGAGGTTTCTTATTGAGCTTCGTGAATTTGCCTTTTGGAAGTAACAGACCTAATAGTGATGAGAGAGCTTGAGGTACAGCCATTGAAATGGAAATGCTATGCACTGTCAGATCTGTTTTGCTTGGTAGTTTCCAAAATACACCTGCATTATTATCAGTCCTTGTTCACATCTAACTTCCACAGACTTCAAGGGGAATTTGGTCCCTAAACTGTTCAGAAGTGGCAAACTACATACCAGAAGAAAATGGGTTTGCATAAATAAAGCACTAGATGTAATGTCAAGAGATCTAGGTTCAATTTCTAGCGTGCTGGTGAGCTGCCAGCTTTGGACCCAGCTTCACTTAATCCATTAAAGATGAGCAGACATGTACAAGCCTTAGGACTGCATGTTCAGCTCCTTGCTAAGCTCAGTCGTGTGTGT
Organism: Melanerpes formicivorus; assembly: GCF_026170545.1. Lineage (NCBI taxonomy): Eukaryota > Metazoa > Chordata > Aves > Piciformes > Picidae > Melanerpes > Melanerpes formicivorus. The sequence continues at coordinate 6,792,392 of NW_027142366.1, read as the reverse complement.
TTGCATCTGTGAAATGATGCTAATAACAGGAGAGTCAAACTTGTAGATACTTGAAGATAAAAAACCCCAGAACATAAAAAGCCTGGTAAGGCTGGGGCAAATGTTTATGCCTCAAGATTTATTACAGCCACATTTTCTATGCACAGCTCTCACGAGGGCTCAGAGGAGTTAGGAGATTTATAAAGAAGAAGTTGGGGCTAACGCATAAAGACACTGTGACACAGCCCAGCTCTTGTGGATTTATAGCTAAACTGCATTGATTTCTATTCTCTTCCCAAAGAATTTGAGTGGCTGAGGACGTAAGAAATGATTACAAATTGAGGGGAGCGCTGAAAATCACTTTCTAATGGCGATGAAAATCTCTTATTAAAGATTTATGTGGAGCGAGGGACCAGGTGACAACTATTTCTGGGGCTGAGTGAATGTGTCTCAGAATAAGTAAACATTACTGAGGGCATGAAGGTGCTTCCTGGAGAATTTTTACTGATTAGAAAATGTTCTTCCATATAATCAGATACCTAACCACTAATTACTCCGTTAAGCTGTGTTCTGGTAGCAGGAGAAACGCAACAACAAATTTATTTACCTATTAGAATCTTTATGTATCCATTACTGCCACCAGCCTGTGGCTCCTCAGAAAGATAGACTTTTATTGATGGGATCCCAGATGCTAACTAGAATTTAATTTAGTTAAATGGTTTGTACTGCAGATTGTATTTCTCACTGGAGATGCACAACCAGAACAAGATAAACCCATTACCAATTACTTAGGGTTTGGTGGGTTTTTTTTATCCTTAACCTATTTGCACCCTCTTTCTTTGCATTGTAAATGCAAAATAGTCACAACTCTTTACATAAAATAGTGGTTTGGGTTGTTGGTTTGTTTCTTTTTTGGCTCAGAAAATCTGCTCCCTGTGCGACAAAGTTGATTTTTGATGCTGTTGCTCCAGTTGCAACTGTCCAGCAGTTTATAAGATGCTACATCTGGCCCTACTTTATCCTTTTTAGTAGATGACACTAAAGTCAATCCTTAAAGCTAAACCTTCTAATTCACTAAAACACATGCACATAAAATTACAGCTGTCTCACCAAGGCTTTCATTGATTTGAACAGAACTGGGATTCGTTTAAGTGGTGATAATATTTGGATAAGCAAACCTCTTTCAAATACAGAGGGGGGTGGGGGAAAATAATCCACAAGTAAAATACCAAACCCAAACCACCCCCAACCTGCCAAACAGTCCTAATTACTGGTTTATTGATTGGCTCATCAGTGCCTTATTTTCTATTTCTGTGTTCTCTGACACCAGCTCTCCCTGGCAGCCAAGTCTGCTTCCCACAGTGAGGGACAATTTTGTTGTGAAATCATCATGATGTTTCCTGTGATTAAAGGGTATTTTTCACTCTAAAAATTACCTCTATGCATTGTGTCAAATGAATCTCTCCAAAACTTAGCTATCTAAAAATTAGCCACCAAACTTAAGCTGAAGGCAGGGCAAACATTGATTGCCTGTAAAGTACAGAGAGAAAATAGATGGAGACCTTAAGATATATGACAAATTTTTAGGCACCTTAAGTTATGTAGGAGGTATTTTCCTCCTCCTCTCTTTTTGCTATTAAAAGACCCTGCTCCTACTTTCTGCACACACTTTGAAGTCTATAGGAATATTCTGAAGATGCACAGGAGATGTAGGAGCATCCCCTCTAGGGACTGATGTAAATCTGTTCAGTTCCACATATCCTCACTGCATGGAAGTGCCAATAGTTTTAGATGTGTAATAGTTTTAGCATGTGGAACCTTCTCAGCATCTTAGATTATAATTCACAGGAGCATGGGGTTCAAGAGGAAACATGGCAAGGGGGAGAAGGAAAATATGTAAATCATAGAGGAAAAGAGAGGTGAGTCTTCTTTAAAGAGTCTTCCTTCTTTAAAGACTGTCAGAAGCAGTTCAATTACCTTCACAGGAACTAATGCCCCCATTTTGCATTGTAAAGTCTCATTATCCAGTTATGTCACCCAGCTTACCATTGCAAAGTGTTACTGCTGCTGAGAGACAGGGAAGACTCCAGAATCCAATTTAAGAAACCCACAGCAATGTCAGAAACACAGAATTTGCTTTAAAGAGAGAGTAGGTAAAGCAGTTTGCCTAGAAATGTGCTGTATTTCCCCCCACCTCTCCTCTCTCTGCTGAGGGGCCCCATTCTCATTTCTGAAATAACACATCTCTTCAGTCAGCAGTTAAAATTTGATGCAAGAATTAGTGGGATAAACTTTACAGCTCAGGTGATAAACAGCCCTAGATAATCATAATCCATAACCAAACCCTCTCTACTCTCATTTCTCCCTTGGGAGAGAGGATAAGAGAGAAGCACATGGCAGATGTTAGTTACTTTGCTTAATACAGCGCTTCACATCTTGCATTCGCTTCACCTGCACGGCTGGCAGGTGCAGGTGGCTGCCTTGCTGTGAATTCCTTCCTGTGCTTCCACCAATAGCACTGGAAAGAAATGATACTTCAGTGAAAGCAGCTGAGAAGACATATTTAATGCTATGTGTCTGTAGCATTAGGTGCTGCTGTCACATCAAAAAGCTGAGTTTCTCCAAGCTTCCACCAGTGTGTGGAAATTAAGTTCTCCATTGCCAGTGCCATCGGATGGGTGCTGGCCAACCCTGAGACCAGAGCTGAGGGGACAATGAAGAGGCAGGAAGATCCATTGTTACTCTCAGTGCTCTCTGGACAAGAGAGGTTGAAGAAACAACTGCTGGTTTTGAGACAAGTCATGCTACAATCTTTCTTCAGCATTACTTTACTGCTGCTTTCACTCTTTCTTTGCCTTACTGGTCACCCTAGCCTGGGATTTTGGGATTCTTATGAGGCCAAAGAAAGATCAGAAACAGTTTGTTAACCTGGCAGTCTGCCCTGAGTCACTGCGTTGCTTTAGGGATGCTCTAAATTGAATACTGAACTGGATCCCTGCTAATGTATCAGATGGATATACAAGCTGTGGACCTGACAGTTTCTTGTATTATTATCACCTGTGTGCCCGTGTCTATATATGCACACAAGTATGTATACCTAGATGATGCTGGTAGCAACCATTTGGGCACACATGCATGGTGTGTGCCATACAAATACAGAGGGAGGTGCTCAGTGTCTCATCTGCAGCCTGGGAGCTTCTCTCACTTCTGCAGGGCTGGAGAGTGATAAGATGAATTTATGTCTGTATATGAGAGACTGATCCTATTTGTGCCTCTCTTATTGGGAGCTCTATTTTCCCCCCTTGTGGTTTCTGTAATTTCCTTTTTTTTTTTCCTAGGATGAGTGCCTAAAAGCACCCAAATGACTTGGGAGTCCAAATGTTATTTTCAGCCTGAGCTAGGTGCTGTGATCCTGCCTGGTTTCCTAGATTGTGCTGAAAATGCCCTGGGAGTGTTCAGGGAACTGGACTGGTAATCTTGCAATGACATTTCAAGCCCAGCTTCAGCAAATGGTGTTTGGGAACTTAGTCAAGGATTATGCAGTTAAGCATGCATTTAAGGGTTTTGCTGAATCAGAGCATATTCAGCTTTAGAGCACCTAGCTTCATAATATTTCTGTGGCTAAATTAGCCCAATTTCAGTAAGTCACCTGTGCCTCTTCTGAACAGCTTGGGGCATTTTAAAAGAACCTTAAGGATGCTGGTCTGAAATTTGCTGCCTTTATCAGAAATGTTTGAGGGCAAAATAGATGTAATCACTTTCTAAAGAGATGGTAACTTGTTGGCAGAAGGTGGTGCTGTTACCTGATATTGAAGCAGATAACTAACTCCCATGTCAGGGAACTTCTGCTAAACAGAGTTCCTGAGTACAAAAGAGATTCTCTTTTCTTCCCCCAGCCATACACATGGTGTATAAATAGATACAGATGAGATTTCCCAGTCTCTGGGATATAATAGCCTTCTTAGTTAGAAGGCAGATGGCCATGCCAATATTTCTTCCAACATAAGGTAGAATTTCAGGTGAACTTTGTTCTTTAGAGAAATAAATGCAGTTCTGTCATGCTTTTAAATGGAGCAGGTGACTCCACTGAGAAGTGCATGTGGGCTGGATTTAACAAAAGCAGAAAGCAAAAAATGATTGCTGTAAAATGAGAGCTGGTAGCTTTTAAAGTGTCCTGGTTTTATTTTGTAATGATTTTTTTTCCATGGCCAGCCTGCTGCCACAACTGATAGTGTCAGAAGTCACAAAAGAAAATCTGGAAAAATCCAAAGAGAGATTTTGGTTGGGCAAAGCTCTTTCATGTTTTGTCTTCTGCATTGATAAAGAGAAGGGCAACAAAGCTCATGAGGGGTTTGGACGCAAGCCCTAGGAGGAGTGGCTGAGCGAGCTGGGGTTGTTTAGCCTGGAGAAGAGGAGGCTCAGAGGAGAACTTATTGCCATCTACAACTACCTGAAGGGAGGTTGTAGCCAGGTGGGGCTTGCTCTCTTCTCCCAGGCAATCAGCACCAGAACAAGAGGACACAGCCTCAAGCTGCATCAGAGCAGGTTTAGGCTGGATGTTAGGAAGAAGTTCTTCCCAGAAAGAGAGATAGGCCATTGGAATGGGCTGCCCAGGGAGGTGGTGGAGTCACCATCACTGGAAGTGTTTAAGAGCAGACTAGATGAGGCACTTGCTGCCATGGTTTAGTTGATTAAATAGTGTTGGGTGAGAGGTTGGACTTGATGATCTCGAAGGTCTTGTCCAACCTGGTTAATTCTCTAAGATTCTAAGAAGCTCTTCATAGAAAGAGTGATTGGCCATTGGAACGTGCTGCCTAGGGCGGTGGTAGAGTCACCATCACTGGAGGTGCTTAGGAAGAGAATGGATGGGATGCTTGGTGCCATGGTTTAGTTGATTAGATAGTATTGGGTGATAGGTTGACCTCGATGATCTCAAAGGGTCTTTTCCTACCTGCTTTATTCTATTCTATTCTTTCTATTCTATTGCAATCAGTGTGCTCAAGCTGACAAGGTGACGTATGGTAGCAGCTGGGTGTATGGAGCAATTCGCACATGTAGCACACAAATGACTTCTTGGCTCTTTGGGATGATTTCAAGTCCCCCAAAATATCTAACAATTTTTTGAAAAGAAAGGATAAAGTCGTAGAATGGTCTGGGTTGGAAGGCACATCTAAAGGTCACATAGTCAAACCCTCCCTGCAGTCAGCAGGGGCATCCTCAACTAGATCAGGTTGCCCAGAGCCTTGTTGAGCCTCACTTTGAATATCATCTCCAGGGATGGGCCACTAACTACCTCCCTGGGCAACCTGTTCCAGTGTTTCACTACCCTCATGGTAAAGAACCTGTTCCTAACACCCAACCTCAATCTGCTATTCTCCAGTTTGAAGCTATTGCCCCTCCTCCTATCACCAAAGGCTTTTGGAAACAATCTCTCTACATCCTTCTTGTAGCCCCCTTTGGGTACTGGAAGGTTTCTATTGGGTCCCCCTGGAGCCTCCTCTTTTTCAGGCTGAACAACCCCAGCTCCTTTAGCCTGGCTGAAGGATCATTTTCGTGGCCCCTCCTCTGGACCATCAGCTCCATGTCCTTCCTATATTGAGGACTCCAGACCTGGATGCAGGTAACTGATGATATAATAGATATCTGAGCCTTCAGAATATATATAGATCATATTTCCAAGCTTTGCATTATAACCCTCCCCTGTACCTGGGGGGTTTATAGCACTGGCATAACACACAGGTGTCAATAGAAATCATTATTGTGTTATGACTCACAAAGGATGCATTGTACTTTTACTCCATTTTTACTCCACTTATAGCTCCTGGTTTAGAAGATATTAGAATGTGAGAAGGGCTGCTCCTGGAACAGCACACTGGTAACCAAAATCTCAGTGGTTTTGCTACATTTCTATAATGAAGAGGTTTGGGAAACTCAGGTATACATCCAGCTTCTTATCCCAAAGGGAGACCAGGTTTCAGATCTTTCAAAATCTCTTAGTCCATTGCTAATCCTTCAGTAACTTAAGATGATTTTAAAAAGGAGCCCTGATAAAAGGCATTTCACATGTGCTACAAAAGAAGATAAAACAGTGAATAAGAAAGTCCAAATAACAACAACAAAAAATATTGTGAGGGTCTTGCTATCTGCTAAAGTGAATCAGCAAGGAAAAAAATGCAGTGGATTAGGAAGGGTGAGAAATATCTGTGCTCCTATGAAATAATATCTCTTTTGGGATAGCAGCTGTAAATAGGGACTTGTGGTACCTTAAATGTCCAGATCTGGGCAGCAGCCCTGAGGGAATGTCTGGGCTGAGAAGTTCAGAGGTGAATTTGCACAGTTGCCCTGGGTATTTTGGGCCATATTTGTAAAATTCAGAGTGCTCAGCTTTGATCCTGTTGTTAGAACAACTGTGCAGATGTCCAACTGGCCAATAAATGCTTGCACTTTGATGGGGAGTGTGTGTGTATGTGCCTGTCTCTGAAAATCTGGTGGCTAGAGACAAGGCACCATTCCATACCTTTGGAAAAGAGAAGCAAAACAGGACAGGTAACCATTTCAGATACAACTGAGTCTGAGACTGAAAGGCTCTTGCAGGACATTCAGATCTTGAGCATAAGGCTTTTCCCCCTTTCCCCCCAATTGGATTTCACAGCTGAAATTTGGTGTAAGAATCCTGAGACCAGAGAGCAAGTAGCTTTTTATGGAGATTTGAATTACATTTTACACTAGAAAAATCAGTCTAAGCAGTGAGTGAAAGGGCCTGGCATTTTGTCTCAGCACCAGCCCTCCACTGCTCTCTCCCTGGCCAGAGCAAGTTACACTTTGAAGGCGTTTGGAGCAGTGAATGGCTATGGCAGAGCAGGATACAGGTGACTAAATGGAAAGGAAGCACTAAGAACTGATGCTTCCTTCTGCTTTGGAGCCCTCCTTTGAAGCCCTCCTTTAGAACTTTCTTGAAAAGTCTGTGAGGATTTTATCTCTCATTTCTCCAGGCTTGGTCAAGTTATATGACAAAGATCTGTGGACTTGCTTACAGCTTCCTGCTGCCAGCTTCTCTGCATGAGGTGTGGTACCAGTCCAGAGCCATTTCAGTGATTTCAGCTGAAGTCTCCTCTGCTGACAAGTATCACTGCCACTTTAGTGGGCTATTGAAAGTCTGCATCCAGTGATTCTTACTCTTCATCTGGTCATCATCACATGGCTCATGTCCCTTCTGTATGTGGAAATCCAGCAGGTTTCCATAGCTGATGTTGATTTTGGAAACACAAGCAGAGCAGCATTTCAGGCAGTCCTGAATTTGTCTGGAATAGAATAGAATAGACCAGACCAGACCAGGTTGGAAGAGACCTTCAAGATCATCGCGCCCAGCCTATCAACCAATCCAACCCACCTACCTCATGTTGACACTAGAATGAAGCACTCTGCATTCTCTATGGTTTCCCCACAATGTCTGTTGAGAGATGTATCTTCATTTGATTCCATCTTTGGTAATATTTATGTACTGCAGAGATAAGCAAATTTAACTGCCCATCAGTTTATGAGCTGAAGAGTTCATAAGATTGATTCTTATTGGTTTATGACCAATAAATGGGTGGCTTTACTGTTACCTTCCCTCAGAACACAACAGTAATTCAGGGTCCTAAGTGAAAAGCTGCAAGCACAGAGCTCCAAAACCTGTATTCTCACTTGTCAATGGGGGGAAAAAAGAAATCAGTCGGATGATGGCACAATCTTGCCCTGTAAATAACATCTGCTCAGGTGTGCTGTCCTGTAGAAAGCAGCTACATGCCAGCTATGATCATCTGCTCTCCCGTTTTGTGTGTGCGTGAGTTGCTGAAAAGCAAACCCTTTCCCACAACTAATTGTACTTGCTAATTACATGTGGAAAAAAAGCAATTATCTCCAGGTGATGCCATTTGGGGGGGATTTATTTATTTATTAAATTGGCAAAGATAGGGAAAGAATCTCTTCTGTGGATGTTGTTTTCAGGAAAATCTTCCCAAATATTGTGCCTGATGTATCACATTAGACACATCAGATTGGGTTGCATCAGCAGCGTTGCATCGCATCACGTCGCCAAAGTAATGTGCTGTGACAGACTTGCAAGGCAATGTGTCAGCTGGAAAATGGGGGAAGATGTAATTTCCTGAACAAAATGCTGCTTAAGCTTTGCAGGATTTCCCCTCCTCCAACTATAAAGAGAATAGAATAGAATAAACCAGGTTGGAAGAGACCTTCAAGATCATTGCGTCCAAACCATCATCCAACACCACCTAATCGACTAAACCATGCAACGAAGCACCCTATCAAGTCTCCTCCTCAACACCTCCAATCATGGTGACTCCACCACCTCCCTAGGCAGCACATTCCAATGGGCAATCACTCTCTCTGCGAAGAATTCCTTCCTAACATCCAGTCTGAAGGCTGTTTATGTTCTGGAGCATTTCTTAAAAGACTATTGAGGAATTCGTAGCATTACTTCTTGTTTGTTTGTTTCCTGCTTCTCTACTGCTAAATAACAGGTTTAAAAGGAAAGCTTTTCTTAGAGGGAGGAAAGTTCCTTCCATTTTACAGCTCTCTGCCCAATGCCTGATCTTTTACCTTGACTCACGCAATATGCTTTGTGTGAGGAATGCCAAGGGATGAGTTCTGCACAAGCAAGGTTCAGGATCACAGTGGTAAAGCTGCAAGTACAGAGAAAACACAGTAGCAATGCATGTACAGAGCAGTCAGATCTGCAACTGGAAGATGCTTTTTTAATGCATGATGACTTAAGGTGTATATCTATAGAGATAGAACTGAAGTATCTCACTCATCTTTCCATTGTGACCATGACCTTCTCCACAGCAGGCAGGTATTGCATTGTCTTGTCATCTTCAGTGACATATAGGAAGACACCTTAGCTGATGCAAATGTTATTTCTCAAATCTAGAATGAAGACTAGCTCAGGAGGGAGAGGACAGTGCAATGTTCACTGTGGTTACTAGGAGTGATCTGTGCCCAGCCAGCCCTTGTGCAACAATTGCCACCTGCTTGCTGGTCTTTCAATTTCTACCCTAATTCAGTTGATGGCAGAAAGGCATCTTTGACAGGAGACTTGGTTGTGGTCGTTGTTGGGAGTCTGAACAGGGCAGAGAAGGTGGGAATAGGTGCAGTAGCTAGCTTTTAGATGAAACAACAGAGCAGGTGAGGGAGATAAGCTTGTAACCGTGAAATTCTTTTGGAAGGAGGGAGCTATGAAATCCATACAAAAGCAAAAATCAAAATATTTTGAGTATCTCTTCACAATTTACTTTCTCAGAAATGATGTAGAGGATCAGTTTGCTTCCTTTCCTAGTTGATTTATTTAAAACTTTTACAATTTGTATGAGCTACCTGCCACTGCCTGATGTTGAACCTCCTTTCAGGCATACGCTATGCTTCACTGAAACATCAAAACCAATATACCGAGAGTTTCTGAAGGGCAAGTGCTATACAATAATGATGAACACATCGTCCTCAAGCTGGCTAACCATCCAAAATTGCTTTGGTATTTGTACATATTGGGGGAAAAAATGAGAAGAATTTATGTGTTTGCTCTCATTTTAGTGGGCTCTTGTAATTCATTACACTGGCACTTCAGACTTCAGAGTAGTCACTTGTCTCCTGCAAAGCAGCACCCTTAACCGTGTTACTATTTGGTTGTTCATTACTGTCCCAATTCTTTCCCTTTTATTGCTGCACAAATACACTTTGGTTTCACAGTAACTTGCCTACTGCTGCTTTCTGTGGTGCTCATTGTCAGAAGGATCACTCAGAAAGAAATCAGCTGAGTAAATCTATAACAGCATTGCTGGTTAAACAATGCCTTGGATCATTAAAACTTTTAAGGAGCAAGAGTCATTTATGTACCTCTGGATACCTATCATTTTACATTCAATGGGGTTGGTTGTTTTTTGGTTTTTTGGTGTGGTGTTTTTTTATTTCCCCCTCTAAAATGGCAGCAGTCATGTAGAAAACACTTACCTTTTAGCCTACTTTGATTTAGTCTTTTAGGATAATACAGTCATTTTACATTCTGTCCTGGGTAAGGGAGAGTGTGTAATTGCTGTGCCCTAGGAACAGCCTGGGAAATGAATTATGAGTTGAAAGTCTCTAATCTTTCCCTGCCAACCTACATGCCTACTAGCTCTAAGCAGGTGTTAAGACCATTAAGAATAAAGATATTAAAAGAAGTGTTCAGGTGCCTAATGATGCAAATAGGTTCACGGTGGTTTGATTGTGGTTATTTTCCAGAAAGAAAAGGCAGGCCTCTCACACTCATGGGAAACAAGAGGAGCTGCTCCCCTCCAGCCCTCTGCAAATGTGCAATATTCTTTACTGTAGCCCTAAATTTCTCCAATGCTTCAATAGAGCTTTGGGTGAAGTAGGTTTCATGCCCAGGCAGTGTGAGGCCATCCCATGTTGATCAAGTGGATGGTTGAGTTCAGTTACCCATGCTAGAGCCAGGCTCCCTAGGTACCTGCACCGTATGAGAGGAAATGCATCCTGAAATGTCTGTTTAGTCTCTACTAACTAGATAAGAATTCCTTTGGGGCAAGCTCAGAAATAGATTTTTCTAGTCTGGCAGCTGCATGTGCTAGGGAGAACCATACTTTAAACAAAGGGGTCAGCCTTGGTGTATCTGTTGCTTGTTTCCATCAAAACATTTATTTTCTCTCTCCTATTGTATGTATAAAGTATTTCAGACCCATAGAAAAAACATTCTTAGTCTTAATTTTTGATCAAATACTAACCTTGCTTTCTATTTGCAAGCTGACATTAACTCATACTAATCCCTTTTCTACATTCAGAACTCCTATTCTAAGCCTTTCTTTTAAACTTACCCTGCCTCTTATGTCGAAACCTGACAAAAGGGCACAATTAACTGTTTCACTTAACCTGCAGGGTTACAACTGCTATCTGTGATACCATTGACATTAAGAAAGCAAATGGGGTTCAACTGGTTCTCTTTACAAGCTAATCTTTATAGTCTTTGGCGGGTAGAACTGACAGCAAATGTGTACTGCAGAATTAATGCTGAGTGCGTTATGAGAAACGCTGCTGCATAATGGTGATAGCAAGCGAGAATGGAAGAATCCACACAAATCTTTAATCTCCCTCAGGCCAAAATATTAATTGTGCTTTATCCTGTGGGTTAAAGGAAATCCTTAATCACACTGTCAACATCTCATTTTGTGCTATTTCCTTCTGATTACAGATATGACTCAGTTTTACCTTTAGCAAAACTGAAGCAGAGAAGTTCAAGCTCGTCTGCTCACAATGACTGAGGGCTACTTTTTCTCCTGCAGTAGGAAGACAGAATCTCAGTTCTTTAGTTCCATAGTATTAGACTACTTCAGTGACGAGTTACTAGAGAAATAGTGTTTAGATGTTTTGTCAGATCCAGCCAGAAGTGTTCCCTGATGAGGCTGAGAAAGAAATCACTCAGTGACTTGCAAGCAGAATTAGGGAACAAGCGGGTGATACGTGTTGGTAAGAGACTGGAATGGTCACCTTCCCCTGCCCAGCATGACTCATCTTTGTCAAATTAAAACAGATAAACAGGTAAGTCAGGTAATTTTGTGCTTCACTATGTGAAGAGCAGGAGTCTAACACAATTTTAAAAGAAGAAGTAGTAGTTGAGACAGGAAATGACTAACATATGACTGAGTTTTCTGCAGAAGCTGTAAGGTGAAGGTAACGCTCAGTTCTGCCTAGACTTATAAAGGCTGTGATCAGCAGGTAGGCCAAAACAGAGCTATGAGCTTCAAAAAGCTTGAGGATAAGGCTGAATTCCAGGCTTTCAGGGCAGATACCATATCTGAGTGAGATTTGTAAAAGTGATGCCAAGGACATGACAGAAAACCCACTCAAATCACTCACTTGCCTTCAGGAGGATTTCTTCCTTTGAAACTATGCAACTGGCATTCAGGAACCGCTGCTGAGAAAGCTGTAAGAACCCACATTCAGAGAAGTGAGATTTCAACTAGCAGTGAGATGTCTCTGGATGGGGAGATGAGGATGAAGAGATTAGAGAAAATTAGAAGTTTTCACCTGATTTGAAAAATATTAATGTGAAGAACTCAGCACAGCAGTGCCTTGTGAACAACATCTTTAGCACCCTTTGCTTTTTTTTTCCCCCCAGTAGGTTGCTGCAGATTTGCATTGCTAATTTACTTGCTTGAAAGTTCTCTCAGGCTTCCAGGGAAAAGAAGCAGATGTATTCTTTCAGGGCAAGGCAATAAGGTGTTTGAGTAATTTTACCTCTGTGTCCTAAACAGTGGATGTGTTGGATGCAAAGCCTTGGGGCTCCTGGATAGAAAACACCTAAACTCAACATTCATTAAAGACAGCTAGTTTCTAACCGCTGTATCCTTGAGAAGTAGCACATCAGTAGGAGGGCAAAATAACAATTGCTCTAGGCATGGAGAAGCTTTTGCATCATTGCTACTCCAATTATTTCCTTTTTTACACATGTTCAGCAATCTCTTGCCTCTGTAATTACCGCACTGAATGCTGCAGCACTAGACTGTTAACAAGCCATCATTACTTGCACTTGCTGTCTTACACCTTAACAATGTATTTGAGAGCAGTGTAACTTTATTTCTCCTTTACAACGAACTTGCAGACTTCTGTGTGAACACGTGCATGTGAAAGCTGATTGCAGCTGTAGGCTTCTCTAAGGAAGAACAAAGACAAGGGTAGAGCTGCAGAATGTGGAAGTTGATGCATGCTATGGTCTTGATTTGAATGTTCTAGGTAAAAGTTACTTGCAGTATCTTTACTGGGCAAATGTTTCCTTTCCTTGAAAAACAGTGGTTGAGGATGCTGTCCTAGTAAAGCTGAGCCCTGACATCAGGAAGTTAATTGGCAAACTGGAAAGCTTATAGACACCCGGAAGCCTCTGAGATCTTATGCTGATGTCAGGCGTGAGGACATCTATGTGTCTGCTGTCTTTGAACATCTGAAGCAGCAGGGAAGGCAGGTTGAAGAGGTTTTACTTTTCACAGCTTTCCCTCTGCTTGACAATTCCTTTCCTGTACTTTGTGCTCTTGTAGTGGTGCTGAATACTAAAAAAGAGGTAATTTTGTGCACACCCAGGCAAGCAGGATTGTGGTGGGCCAGGTTACCTGATTAGCTGGTGGATTTTCTATGCTAACCCCAGGTGTCCAAGCAAAGCAGGCATTTAAAAAATCATCCATCTCTTGTCTTGCTGTCTTTGAATTTGCATAATTAAAAGTGAATTACTTGCTGGGTTTTTTAAATATATGTAGTGAAAATGCACAAAAAGCTGAAAAATTACAGCAATCCAGTAATTCATGTCATGTCTCATTCAGAATTACAGCTTTCCAGTGCCAACTCAAACACCAAGGATTCCCTGCCACCATAAAGCTATAATTGCTGAATTAATAACAGCAGGTTTTGGAGAGTGACTGCACAGACTCTCTGACCCAGGTAATAGAAATACTCATGTTAAAGTGAAGTTAATACGTGGGACTTAATCTCTTTCGTATTGGGCTCAAGTAGTGAAGATCATTGCTTGCCGTGCTGTAGGATGTTATGAGAACTGTAGCAGAGTGTTAATTTTCAGAGGTAGTTTAAGCCAGCTGCATTAGTTAGCCAACATGGATCAGACATTACATTTTGAGGGACTAGCCAGGATACCTTTCCTTCTACCAGAGGACTTGAATCCCAAAGAGGCTAATCCTGCTCAGCACTTCTGGAAGGTGAAATTCCCCATCCAGCTGCGAAGATGTGGAGAGCAGGATGTAAAGGGAGATGGTGAAAGGTTTCTGCTAATGTTTCATTAGTCCAGACTTTATTAACAACAACTTAAACAAACAATCCTTCCCCTCTGCCTTCCAATTCAGGAGCAAACTCTGAAGCTGCTGCTCCTCACAGTCTTGAAACTGTGTGGCCCCCACAGCTATGACAGGGATTAGAAAAAAAAGTGGCTGCTCTTTCTAAACAGAATGATGGGGATTTAGCCAAAATGACATGATCTGAACCAAAGATTACTTTTAACCCTTTTTTTCCTTTGAAGTTTACTTAAATACTGTGGGACTGCTAATCCATTTGCCATGACTTCCTCAGGTTGGGATCCTGATGCACCGGTCACTTGAACCTGTGGGACTCTGCATTTATTTCAGTAGCTTTCGTGATCCTTGCTCACCTCTATAAGCTGATTGAGGTCAGCAGAGATCAGCTGACCCAAGGAATTGATTCAGTGAACAACTATTCATGTTGCAAAGCTCAGCTGTAGCAAAAGCTGTGAGGTATTACCAGACGCTGGATTTCTCAGCTCAGGATAATGTCCTATGCTACAGATCTTTACAGCAGCCTCATTGAGATTGTATGTACATTGTGGGTAAAAAGAACTGGCAGATTCCAGGACTGGCAATCTGGTTCCTTTCATAAGAATTACTGTCATTAATTAAAATCTCTTTTTCTGTCTAATTATTTCAGCTCTAATTCTCTTGCAGGTTCATAAATAGTAACATCTTGCTATCCTGGCAAAGAAGTTAATTTTTTCTCCTTTTCTGCCTTTGTCATTACCCTCATTCTTTGCCCTCTCATGGCTTAAGGTAATTAAACTTCCAAAGCCTGGCCACCTCTCTGAAATATTCAGGCATAATCAGGGATTTTAATGTTCCTTTTGCCTGCAAAGCTCCATGAGAATTTTGGATGCAAAGGCTGTGCTTTTTCTTTCTGCAGACCGCTGCAGAAGTGGGGCCAGGCCCAAGGATCTGTTCTTTCCACTCTGACTCACTGTTTCCCAGACCTCGTGTTACTGATTTACAACTCAAAGGGCAAACATTTCAAGACTTATAGCTTTGTAGGCATTGTGAAAGGTGTTTAACCTGATCTTTGTAATTGTCTCTTTGCCATTTAAACACTGAGATTGCAGCATTTACTGTTGGGTGTTGATAATTCTCCCAGCTGAACTTCTGCATCTAGCAGATGATTTTTGCAGATTATTCCCATGGAAAAACACTCACTGAAAGTTATACATGCATGAATGCATACCACAGTAGCCTGGGCTAATTAACAGTAATGGAGAGGAGAAAAAAAATCTTCCCAAAGCCAGATTTGTACAGTACTATTACCAGAATGAGCTGAATAAGACACCCTGGGTGTTTTGTGAAGGAGTCAGTATAAAAGGTCATGTTCAGGCAGGAGGAGATCCTGGTTTGGGGGACTTGAGGTTGAAGTAGGAGAGCATCTTTGTAGACTGTCAGCAAAACAATAATTTTTAGCAGTTCACTCTGAAATCTGCCTTTCCTTTATCTTGCTGGCTGATGATTTCTTGACGTTTCCTTTGTTAAGGGTCAAGTTTTGATGCCAGAAAATTTCCAGCACAGAGGTCAAATTGTGAATGAAATGACACAGTGGTATACAGTGCTGGGGTCAGAGTGGCTGGAGAGCAGCCAGGCAGAGAGGGACCTGGGGGTACTGGTCGATGGGAGGCTGAACATGAGCCTGCAGTGTGCCCAGGCAGCCAAGAGGGCCAATGGCATCCTGGCCTGCATCAGGAACAGTGGGGCCAGCAGGAGCAGGGAGGTCATTCTGCCCCTGTACACTGCACTGGTTAGGCCACACCTCGAGTACTGTGTCCAGTTCTGGGCCCCTCAGTTTAGGAAGGAGGTTGACTTGCTGGAACGAGTCCAGAGAAAAGCAACAAAGTTGGTGAGGGGTTTGCAACACAAGCCCTATGAGGAAAGACTGAGGGAGCTGGGGTTGCTCAGCCTGGAGAAGAGGAGACTCAGGGGTGACCTTATCACTCTCTACAACTACCTGAAGGGAGGTTGTAGACAGGCTGATGATGGTCTCTTCTCCCAGGCACCCAGCACCAGAACAAGAGGACACAGTCTCAGGCTGCACCAGGGGAGGTTCAGGTTGGATGTTAGGAAGAAGTTCTATACAGAAAGAGTGATTGCGCTATGGAATGGGCTGCCCGGGGAGGTGGTGGAGTCGCCGTCATTGAAGGTGTTCAGGAGGAGACTTGATGGGGTACTTGGTGCCATGGGTTAGCTGTTTGGGTGGGTTGGATTGGTTGATGGGTTGGACATGATGATCTTGAAGGTCTCTTCCAACCTGGTTTGGTTTATTCTAACACAGAATGTCAGAAGGTAGTTTATAGAAATGCTGTCCTTCTATCAGAGGCCATCCACACCTGCCTAGAGAAGCCCAAGCTTGCACCTTGAAGATGCAGTCTACCAACCTCATAGACAGGAGGTTTAGAAAACAACTGATAACACCCACTGTTTCCACCACTAGAGCAGCAAATGGTGCCTGAATCATCACAAGGATTTGGGGAACTTTATTCAATGTTTTTGTTTGGAGAAAAAACAAACAAACAAAAAACCCCAAGAAACATCGTCCTCCAAAACCTGAGGTATTAGTTGTACCAGGTGTCTGTGGAGGCAACTTGGTTGACCCCAGGGAACAAGCAGGAACACCACCATGACCATTTAAACCATGTCTCAAAGTACCGTGTCTACACTGTTTTTGAACGCCTCCAGGGATGGTGACTCCACCACTTCCCTGAGCAGCCTGTTCCAATGCCTGACCACTCTTGCAGTAAAGAAATGTTTCCTAATATCCAATCTAAACTACCCCTGGTGCAACTTGAAGCCATTTTCTCTTGTTCTGTTGCTGGATACCACGGAAAAGAGACCAACCCCCACTTCCTTACAACCTTCCAACAACCAGACTCTCTTTTTCTCCCCAGGCAACAACTGATCCTCTCTATTCAGCCAGGCTGGCCTTCTTCCCTGCCAACTCATCTTTCAATACATGGGGATAGCCTGCTTTTGTGCCTGTAAGACTTCCCTCTGGAACAGTGCCCAGCCATTCTGGACTCCTTGGCCCTTCAGGACTGCCTCCCAAGGGACTCTGTTGACCAGTTTTGGAAACAGGACAAAATCTACCCCCTAGAAGTCCAAGGTAGTGGTTCTGCTGGCCTCCCTCTTCTCCAACAACTGAAAGCTCTATCACTTCGTGTTTGCTGTGCCCAAGAAAGCCTTCAGCTGTTACATCACCCATGTGTGGATCTAGGATAGCTAACTCTACATATCAATCAGAGATATGAGAGAAATGTGATGATTGGAAAAGGAACTCCCTGGCTGTGTGTTTCCACAGAAATCCTTTTGATTTCACCAGTGAATGGTAGCTTTATGCTATTCTTGCTGTGTCTTATCTAATGTGTTATTGGCACTATGGCATTTGCTTTCAAACACAGTCATTAGAACATTTAATTTGCAGCAGCTGTAATTTATATTTGTAATTTTGCCTAAGATCAATAAAGGAAACTGAAGAGATTTATAGTCCTGGTTTCAACTAAGATAAATTGAAACAGCCTTTATTTCCCCCAAAAGCTTTATTTAAAGAGCATTTTAAAAGAACAAAATGAATTAGATGAGGTATTTGCATGCAAGCATGGGTAAATAATCCCTTGTGTCTGGAAGAAACATTGGAAAGTGTGAACGTGGTCAATGTGTTCTTCTTTGAAATACAAATAGACTCCTGGGAAATGTTACCTTGGTGTAGGATCTAATGGGAGTCAAGTAACCAGTTCAGAATGTTAACAGCAGCAGCCCATGAATATCCTTAAGATCTGTTGCATTAATACTTCATAGTAAGACTGCAGCTGCATGTTTGAAATATTGTCAGGGTCAGTCTGAATGTGGAAAGCAAGACCCTGAAAGCACAACTCTCTCTTATTTTACAGCAACCCTCAAACACTGATTGCAGAAGTGTGTTAATAATGTCTGAGGAGTCTGTTGGTCCTTTTTGAAATACTCATGTTCCAAGCAGTGCCTCATGTATGGGGGAAGAGCTACCTCTCCCACACAGCAATCAGGTGAGAGATTAGAGGACACAGTCTCAGGCTGCGCCAGGGGAGGTTCAGGTTGGATGTTAGGAAGAAGTTCTATACAGAAAGAGTGATTGTGCTATGGAATGGGTTGCCCGGGGAGGTGGTGGAGTTGCCGTCATTGAAGGTGTTCAGGAGGAGACTTAATGGGGTGCTTGGTGCCATGGGTTAGCTGTTTGGGTGGGTTGGATTGGTTGATAGGTTGGACACAATGATCTTGAAGGTCTCTTCCAACCTGGTTTGGTTTATTCTAATAAAGGTTTTATTCTAAAGGTTTATGCTGGGCAGAAGAGATGTGTGCACAGTCAGGCTAGCCCAGGGCTGTAGTCCAGTTTCAAGATGAGTCTTAGAGAGGGAAGGAAAAAATGCCTGATGAACCTTTCTCCAGGGGAAGTTTAGGCTCGAGTTGAGGAGAAAGTTCTTCACAGAAAGAGTTATTAGCCATTGGAATGTGCTGCCCAGGGAGGTGGTGGAATCACTGTCCCTGGAGATGTTCAAAAAGGGATTGGATGTGGCACTTGAAGTCATGGTTTAGTTAGCCATGAGGTGTTGGGTGAGAGGTTGGAGTTGATGATCTCTGCAGTCTTTTCCAACCTTATTGATTCTATGATTCTACGATGTCTAAGCTGCAATAAACTAGGTTTAGGAGACTGTAGACCCTGCAACTATTTATATTCTTATACCTGCTATTAATAGTAATAGTATGCTATGTCCAGGGAGGTGGTTGAGGCCCCGTCCCTGGAGGTGTTTAAGACCAGGCTGGATGAGGCTCTGGCCAGCCTGATTTAGTGTGGGGTGTCCCTGCCCATGGCAGGGGGATTGGAACTAGATGATCCTTGTGGTCCCTTCCAACCCTGACTGATACTATGATACTACGCAAGTTAAGGCAACTACTATTAATAGTAATAGTATACATGTTAAAGCAGTTACTAGTTATGGGATCATTCCACCTAGGGATTTTGATGCCAGAGCCAGTACAGAGCCACAAAGGCCTATGGGAAAAGACAAACCTTCTGAGGACCTTCTCTTGCAAATGGATAGCACAGAAGCAAATGTGCCAAGGGAGGAAGAAAAAAGGATTAACAGGCAAGGAGACATGCTTAGCACCACATGGTGAATTAGATGGGACTGAGTTGTAGCCTGTAATCTTGCACCACTGCCAGGCTCACAGCATTATCCTGCTCATCCAAACAAAGCTGTGGCGTAACTGAAGCCCCAGCCGCTCGGTTTAATGTGTGCAATCAGTTCAACTTGTCGCCTCACCTACGCTTTTCTATTAGCCAGTGTTTTCCTCAGAAGCTTCTAACAAAAGTTTCAGGTGGAGGCAAATGAATAGCTATTTGTGAGCCAGCGCACGGTATTGGATTTCACCTGCCGTGGCGTTCGGAAGAGAGGCTTTTAGAAGGAGCGATAGATAACACAGCCAGATTTGAATGACTGCTAGGTTAGTTTGAGGGCTTGTCAATACCATGTAGCGGCCCTGTGTCCTGTTGTCAGCCTGCTGGACTCCCTCTTCAAACTTGCAGGGCTCCAGCCCACACGGAGGCAGAATAGTCTGTGCTTTTCTCATCACTAATGAGACATGGGGAGTCAATTTCCTTGCAGAACTTTGTTTGTATATCCCCAGCATCTATCCTCTTCTGCTGAATAAGTGCTGCGTGGGAGTGCAAGGATGGATGACCAACTTTTAAACTGCAGTAAGAGAGATCTTTTGCTGAGGAAGGTTTGCTTCTAATAAGGATGACTTCTATTAAGCATCAGCAGAGAAGCTTTTAACTCCTATCTCAGCACAGTCAAAGCATCTGAAGTGTCTTCTCCACTACGTACCATCTCCAATTTTACAGGTGGAGGGATGATGATGACCAAGAAAAACATACCCAAATTTAATACTTCCCTAAGATGTGCTATATTTTTTTTAACCATTTAGAGGGCTTTCACTGGTAAGGTAATACATGGCTGCACTGAGATTTGGAGCACAACTACACCAGTGTCAGGAGTCACAGCTGCAGTCTGGAGATTGGCAGCCTCCCTGCTTTCATGCACCTCGTCATCAGGAAGGGTGGGATAGAGAGTGGAGATATATCTCCGTGGTTTGTGTCTCTGGGGTGAACAAATGAAAGAAAAGGATGTTTCAGACATGTGCCATTAAGCCAGCATCTCAAGTTGTTAAATAATAGGCAGCATTGTGAAGCTTCTCTAGGGAGGAGGCTTCTAGTGGTAGCTCTTTCTGTGCTTCCCTGCTGTGAGTCATTGTGAATGCAAGTTCAGAGGAACTGGTACCAAGGAAAAAGCAAGGAGGTAATAACCTTGAAAAATCAGAAGAAAGAGGGAGGGGAGAGGGGGGAAGGGAAAGATTTATAGACTGAAAAGAGACGAACTGCCTCACCTTAAAAGCATTCTGAAAATGACCTCCTGTGATTTTTGGCTAGGTGCCTTTATCAAAGCCACCATCTTCTAAGGGAGAGGGAGATGTGCGTTGAGGATTAAGGACTTTACACACTGTGCCACGTAGCCTAAGCCAGCAGTTGGTATGCTGCCAGTTTGCAACACGACTCATCAAGGAAATGGAAATGTTTTTCAATCTTATGCTTGCAATTATAAGAAACAGTACTTTGTACTGCCTTGGGAGAAATAGTGTGCTGTGATTTCCTTTCTCTAAGCATGCATGTCTCTAGTGTTAAAAGCAATGACATCTATTCAAGCATGCTTTACCTTTCTAAGAGCCACAGACAATACTATGGTATGTGGGAATTTTGTGGTGTTTGTTAGCTGCTGGGCCTTCTTTTCCTGGTGATAAACATACATTGTGTTATTAAGAAGGACCATTCAAGATGCTGTTCTAATTTATATTCCCTTCTACTCTATTGTATGTACTTATTGTTTGTTAAAGGCTGACAGCCCTGGGGACCTAAGCTCTTTATTTATCTGCAGAGTGAAATTTCTCTCTCTGTAGAGGGGATGCCAAAGGCACTAATTTTCAATGACACTGCTGCACACAGAAAATATCCTTTCTCTGTTTTCCAGCCAGAATAATTTTTCCATGTGAGGAACTCCTGAAATGGAAGTTGATTTGAAGGATTTATCTGACAGAGGCAATGGGAATTCAGCTTGAGAACCTCGACGAGCTGAAGTGAAGGTGAGAGGAAGAATGGCATTGCTGTCAAATATGAGATTTTGTTTCATACCTATGTCCTAAAGCCAAATGTTCTTTGCATAGCCATCTTGAGAACTGAACTGTGCAGTCAGAGGAGACCAATAACATTTTTTTTTTCACTAGGACCCAGATGCTAATGACTGCATCCTTGTGGGGTGGGATCAGAGCAGTCTAAGATGGGAGCTCTGTGCATACACACACCTCCACATGAGACATCATCACTATCAGAGTGCAGAACTCAAAGGTCAGAGGCTTGTGATAATTTTTTTATTAATCTTGATCAGTCTACTCTCTCAAGAGAGGGGAGAGCTCTTTTAGGCTTAGCTGTGTATGGTTTATTAATAGGCATACCTGGTATCCACTGGTCCAGTGATAACACATATCTTCTACTCTTCAGTAATTAAACATGTTGGTTATCCTGTTGTTAGTATTTTAGGGACACAAAAGCAGAATTCATGGAAGCTACCAGCCAGTTACCAGGAGCCTATAAAGAGTGATGCTGAAAGGTGATGATAGTGGGAAATGCAAAATTTAACAAAAAGCTGATGTTTGGTCTCTTTTACATTGTCTAACAACTGCTTAAGCAGGCAGCATGCCCAAGCATTACACATTCTCAGCCCCTCTATTTAGGAAAGATGCTGACTTGCTGGAACGTGTTCAGAGAAGGGCAACAAAGTTGGTGAGGGGTTTGGAACACAAGTCCTATGAGGAGAGGCTGAGGGAGCTGGGGCTGATTAGCCTGGAGAAGAGGAGGCTCAGGGGAGACCTTATTGCTCTCTACAACTACCTGTAGTTGTAGACAGGTGGGGGCTGGTCTCTTCTCCCAGCACCAGAACAAGAGGACACAGTCTCAAGCTGTGCCAGGGGAGGTTTAGGCTGGATGTTAGGAAGAAATTCTACACAGAGAGAGTGATTGCCCATTGGAATGTGCTGCCCAGGGAGGTGGAGGAGTCACCATCATTGGAGGTGTTTAGGAGGAGACTTGATAGGGTGCTTGGTCGCATGGCTTAGTTGATTAGGTGGTGGTGGATGATGGGTTAGATGCGATGATCTTGACAGTCTCTTCCAACCTGGTTTGGTCTATTGTTCTGTTCTGTTCTATTCGATTCGATTCTATTCTATTCCTATTTATTTTCTTTTTCTATTCCTATTCTATTCCTGAAATCCCAGAGAGCAGGAAGCTCCCATTTAGTCTGAGGAAAGATAGCAGCTTTGGCCCAGTGTTTATTCTGCTGCGGCGTTCTACAGGAATAGCTACAGGGCATCTACTCAAGAAACGTGAAAAGCAGATTTATTTTAATTACATCAATTTATGTTCATTAAAAAGCCTCCTCAGTAACTAACCCTGGTATTGAATTGTTTTGTATCTCTCCCTAATGCACTCAGACAATGTTTATTTAATTTAATTGACAGTAACAGTGAATTTATAGGACTGTAATTCACACTTCTGTGAAAGGAAAAAAAACCCACACCCAATGTGTAACTATACTATTTGCTGCAAAAAACAAGTAGGGGAATTCATCAGAGCAAACTGTGGATTCAATTCTAATAGTCCCCCTCATCAGAGTCTCTTAATGGGGTTTCTTAGGCAATTACTCTGTGGCATTTGAAGCTGCCCATTGTAGGAACTTGACAAACACTGGAATAAATCCAAACGAGGAATTCTTAAGAGCATAACCTGTTCACTTCCTTCTCTCTTTGATATCATTTCTTCTGGAGTAAAAAACCAACACTGTTTCCAAAATATCTCTATCCTTTCTCTTTATTTAGTCAACACCTTTGCTTCACCATTTCAGCACAGGTTGTGGTTTTGGAATGAAGAATCAGACCACTTGTAGCTCCTGAAGAGCCTGCCTGGGTCTCAAGTATAAAAGATGCCTCCAGCTAAGCTGTTGATAATTCTTGCTGAGCTTTTCTATGCTTGGGTCTATGGAAAATAAAGTCTTCAAATAACTTGATCTAAAAGCAAAGCCTAAAAATATTCTTATAACACCCCACCATCTTTCCTATTTTAGGAGGTTTTGATATGTGAAGGTGCTACTTCCAAATGATAAGGGAAGACTGTTTTTTCAGACCCTGCATCACAGAGTACCTCTGGGAAGCCTTGTAATGCTGAAATCAATTCTGCCTCCTCCCACTAAAGGTCAGCCTCTGCCTTCTCACAGCTCTTTTTACTGATGGGCTCCCATGAGCCATGAGGCAACTGATTTCTGCCCACTTCCTTCATAGAAGTATCCACACTCACCTTTCAGTGAGTTCATCCTGAGGTGTACAACATGTGTGGGACTGCCAGTGAAACCTCTTCTTCCTGCTCTGTCTTTGTGGGATGCACAGGCCCTGCCACTAAGGGGGAGTAGTGGAAAATTCCTCCCAAACCATCATCTACAGAAGTTCTGTGAGCAAGGGACAACAATGTATAACCTTTGCCTTGTTTCTCAAATGCTCCCAAATTATGAGATGCCTTTTTTGAAGTGGATGCTTCATGGAGTGTGCAAACAGCAGTGAAACCTGTAGGTAAGAGTTTCAAAGTGGGTTTGGTCTTTACAAGGAGGAAGCAATCAGCTGCAACAAAGGAGTATAGCAGTCTCTGGACTTTGGGGAAGGAAGGTGAGAGCAGAAGGTGTTTCTATGGGGCAGTTAATTACATTAAGGAGTAAAGTGGGATCTGACCCTATAACCTACCTGCTCATGGGGAAACAGTCTGTATTTAAGTTTTGAGCTAAGACTGCAGCAAGCCAAGCATAATACCTTTGAAATAACAAGATTTCTTTCTGTGATATACTACACAAGGGTCAGTATGATGCTAAGAATTAGTAAATGGACTTTGTTTCTCCAGTCAATCACCCTTCACTCTACAAGTCATGAACTTTGGCCTCACTGTGTGAAGCTTTTACAATGCAGTGAGTATTATCAGTTCTCAGTAGCTTCCAGTAATGTCTAAGCAGCATCAGCAACACCTATCACACAATTTCATTGGGCATTCAGATAAGTATCTAGAAGGAGAGCCAGGTTTCAGAGGTATAAAAAGTGCAATTACCATTTTAATATCTCTGCACAGGGAACAGGAAGATTAATTTTTGTTGGTCTATTTTGGTGATTTTTCACAGGTTGG
Source organism: Melanerpes formicivorus (assembly GCF_026170545.1). Taxonomy (NCBI): domain Eukaryota; kingdom Metazoa; phylum Chordata; class Aves; order Piciformes; family Picidae; genus Melanerpes; species Melanerpes formicivorus. The sequence continues at coordinate 6,768,251 of NW_027142366.1, read as the reverse complement.
GAGAGATATGCAAGAAGCTGGCAACCAATGCACGAGAAATAAATGAAGAGCTACTCATAGCTAATTAAAGGAGCACAGCTAGATGGCAGAATTATTGGGAAGCCCCAAATACCTTGTACTTTAAAAATCATGCAGTACTTTTGATTGGGTTTCCAAAAGGAATGCAAAGACATTTTTGTCTTGCTTGCTCTTGTTGCTTAATGAAGCCTAAAGCAGCATTTTCAAAGCAAGGCTGCTTCTCAGAAGTCCAGAGAACATGGGAGGAAAAATAAGAATTTCTTTCCCTTTAGGCTGTATTTGTTGTTATAACTCTGGTGAGGGTGTTTATTGCTACCTGTCAGTTCCTGTATTCTAACACACAAATATAGTGTGCTTTGTACTTCAATTTCCACGTCCTTCACTGCTTTTGAGAGGCTTTTACAGCTGGTCCAATAGAAAATGAACTCGGTTTCTAAATGCTGTGAATATGTGATTACTTTATCGAGATCCAGTTTAAGAAAAGAGGTATAAACTGGCAAATGTACCAGAGAGCTGAGCTTATCCTGGGGAAAAGCAGGAGTGTTTTGGCAGAGAACCAGCAGGAGATCTGCTGCAAATGGCTGGTGACCTTTTCTTTCCCTTTAGAACTTGATCTGAGCTGAGCATTTGTAGCTGTGCTACATCTGTGGGGTGGAGGGAAAGACGATGTATCATTCACAGTCTGAACAGCAGTGTGTAGCATCATGTCAAAATCAAGATGGACTTGATAACTCTAATTAGAATTATCTCCCTGTAGCATGCTGTGAGGGATATTGCCAAGATGCTATGTGGATTGGCAAGGCTGTGAAACAACAAATGGCAATCGGCAAGAAGAATAGAATCAAACTCTTCAGAGGCCAGGTTTGACATTTCTGCCCCTGTACTCACCCCTGGTGCAGCTTGAGGCTCTGTCTTCTTGTTCTGGTGCTGGCCACACCTTGAGTACTGTGCCCATTTCTGGGCTTCTCAATTTGAGAAGGACATTGAGGTATTTGAACGTGTCCAGAGAAGGGCAACAAGGATGGGGAGGGTTCTTGAGCATAAGCCCCCTGAGGAGAGGCTAAGGGAGTTGGGATTGTTTAGCCTGGAGAACAGGAGGCTCAGGGGAGATCTTATTGCTGTCTACAACTACCTGAAAGGAGGTTGCAGCCAGATGGGGGTTGGTCTCTTCTCCTAGGCAACCAGCACCAGAACAAGAGGACACAGTCTCAAGCTGCACCAGGGCAAGTTTAGGCTCAAGGTGAGGAGAAAGTTCTTCCAAGAAACAGTAATTTTCCATTGGAATGTGCTGCCCAGGGAGGTGGTGGAGTCCCCATCCCTGGAGGTGTTCAAGAAAGGATTGGATGTGGCAATTGGAGCCATGGTTTTGTTAGCCATGAGGTGTTAGGTATTAGGTAATATGTTGGACTTGATGATCTCTGAGGTCTTTTCCAGCCTTGTTGATTCTATGATTTGTCCTGTGTCTTAAACATTAGAGATATCAAGCTTATATTTTAGACTGGAGACAAAGCATGGCTGAGTCCAGGACTTTTAGATCTTTCTACAAATTCATCTATTCCCCAGGCAGAAAGTTTTAAAAGCCGGTTTGTGCTCGAGGCATCACAGTGATCTCTGCAAACATGACCAAAGTCTCAGTGGCTGTACTGTCACATACAGCCCAGCGCACCTCTGACAGCTCCCTGCCACAGGAACAGACAGGTGGCAAATTTTAATGACCTGTTAAGATCACTGGCCACCTTCACATAAATGCCAGGAACATTGACATCTCCTGCAGCATATTGCTGAGGCGTCTGGGGTTTTGTGCCAAAGGTGTTGAGACTGATAGAGGTGTCGCAGGCTTTTTCTGGGTTGAGGGATGTAAGGTGGGAGCAAAGAGGAAAGGTGCAAAATAAATCTACTTGGGAAACTAAAGAACATTTTGCTGGGTTTGCCTAAGCTGGATTGTCTAGGACTAGGGGGAATGGAAAAAAGTAGAAATGGGTAGATTCAGATTGGATGTTAGGAAGAAGTTCTTCCCCATGAGGGTGGTAAGACACTGGAACAGCTTGCCCAGGGAGGTGGTAGAAGCCTCATCCCTGGAGGTTTTTGTGGCCAGGGTGGATGTGTCTGTGAGCAGCCTGATCTAGCGTGAGGTGTCCCTTGCCATGGCATGGGGGTTGGAATTAGATGATCCTTGATGTCCCTTCCAACCCTAACAATTCTATGATTCTATGAATATGAAGGCCATAAAATTCTTGCCATGATAACCTTAAAACTCTGAAGTCTGACAGTTGAATGAAGTCCTTTAATATATACTTACGCAAAAAAGCTCAGTGTTTTTAAACCAGCATTAATCCATTGTCTCTTTTCAAGGAGTTAGATTTGTGACCACTCCATTGGCTTCTGTGTTAACGACAAAGGTATAATTTAATGATCTAAAATTAATTTTAGCTAGTAGGAGAAAGTAAAAGTTATTTTTCTTCTATTTTCCTGCTAGTGAAGAGGATCATAGAATCACAGAATCAGTAAGGTTGAAAGAGACCTCAAAGGTCATCAAGTCCAACCTGTCACCCAAGACCTCATGACTGACTAAACCATGGCTTCAAGTGCCAAATCCAATCCCTTCTTGAACAGCTCCAGGGATGGGGACTGCCCCACCTCCCTGGGTAGCACATTCCAATGGCCAACAACTCTTCCTGGGAAGAACTTTCTCCTCACTTCCAGCCTAAACTTCCCCTGGCGCAACTTGAGACTGTGTCCTCTTGTTCTGGTGCTGATTGCATGGGAGAAGAGACCAACCCCCTCCTGGCTACAGCCTCCCTTCAGGTAGTTGTAGACAGCAATAAGGTCTCCCCTGAACCTTCCTCTTCTCCAGGCTAAACAACCCCAGCTCCCTCAGCCTCCCCTTGTAGGACTTGTGCTCGAGGCCCCTCCCTAGCCTCACTGCCCTTCTCTGGAGATGTTCAAGAGTCTCAATGTTCTCCTTAAATTGAGGGCCCCAGAACTGGACACAGGATAGCATCAGGCTTCCTTTCACTGGTAGTCATCATCTGTGATTTAAAAGATGGTGGTTTTTGTACCCTATTCCTTCTGTTGCTTTTCCCCTAAACATCAGTAGTAAATAACTTAAAAAAAACTCACCACAGACCCAAACCACCACTATTTCAACAACCTACTTTCTAAACTCAAGCACTGTGGGTGACAATTCAGAAACATTGTGCCTTTTAAAGGTGTGTATCTGAGCTTCCCAGAAGTTTATTCAACAGCAGCTGCATCCAGCGGCTGAGATACCTCCTGTCAGAGCCACAGAGAGCTCAGAATTACAAAACACAACATCTCTGAGAAGTTTTAAGGTCCTGGTTACTCACCCACCCACACCTGCATCAACACACAGATTGCTCCAGAGTCCTCTGGCATAAAATCGGTTGGGAGCCCACTGCCATGCCTTGCCTGTGTCAGCGAGGAGCTTGTTTACAGTCTAACCACCTGGATGACTTGTGTGGGATGCTTTCTCCATGAAGCATCCTAACTCTGTGGAGATAACTCTGCCTGTGGGTTGTCATCCTGCCTTGACATTTTAAAGTGTTTTAGCTCTGCTGTCTCACAGTCAATGCCTCGTTCTGCTGGTGCTGTTGATGAGTTGCCTTCTGCACAACACAGCATCTCCATAAATCTTTATGGGAGTCAGATGCAGTGATCAGCAACAGATCCCTAGCAGGGCTTTGGTGTGGTTGTGGGCCAGTACCTTGTCAGCCCCCTCTTTCAGCTGGAAAATAGAAATAATGCCATTCTCCTGCCCTACAGAATTTTCCTATCAAATGTCTCCTCTTTTCAGAAAGTATTTGAACTTTACTTAGTCTTGTTAATGCAACCAGCTAAAGTGGGTAGACAAAAGCTAATGAGCATTCCTTACACAAACAAATTTATGTGTTTTGGTGATGTTGAGCACTCAGCAGCTCAGTCCAGACACATGCATAGAATAAAAAGAGCTAGGTTTAACTCCTTAGGGCCTGCTAGAAAAATAGATACTGGATATGCTCAGGAAGTCTTTATTGTTAAAAATGTATTTATAGCTTAATTTTAAGAGAAGTATGTCTGGGATGTTTCCAAAAGGGGATTGGACATGGGACTTAAAGTCATGGTTTAGTTAGTCATGAGGTGTTGGGTGATAGGTTGGACTTAATGATCTCTGAGGCCTTTTCCAACCTGATTGATTCTATGATTTAAACAGACCTTGGAAGTCACTCCCATCTCTGGTATTCAGGTCATGACATGGATCAGCATTGAAGACATTGGGGATTTCCAATTGGCATCTGCCCCATGGGGATTTCAACATCCTCTTCATCATCCTAAGCTCTGGTACATGGCTGGGCTACCAGCTATAGCCGGTGGGAGCTGCAGCTGAGGTGGTAGAACTGCTCTGTTATAAATGCATAAGGGGATCATGACTGTATAGCCTTTCATCTATTCAGTCCAAATGCTTTTAAGATACAGTTACTCCAATTGTATTCGAGAATCAAGTTGGTGGTATTTATAGGGCAGCAGCTAATCAGCTACTCTCCAAAGCAAGAGCTGAAAGTAAGCATATGGTAACCTGTAAGTACACATTAGTTATGCATCTGGAAAGGGGCAACAGTCTCACTAGACTGATAGAAAAAGGAAGGGTTTTCTCCAAGAGAATGAGGCTGTGAGTTTGTTTGGTTGTTGTTTTGTTTAGGTGTGTTTTTTTTGCTTTTGAAGGATGAGGATCAGAAGCCAAGGAGCAGAGCCTTCTGCTCCATGTGTATTTCCTTATGAAAGGGGGAAGTGGTGGCACTCAACAGAAAAGTTAGGATTTAATGCCAAACCCCAGTACTTTCTTCAGTTTGTTTATTTACTCAAAACAATAGCTATACATCAGAAATATTTTTGGTAGGAATGCATCTTTGGATATCATGTTGCAGCAGACACAAAAGATAAAAGTGAAAAATTCTCTAACCAACTGTGTTTTATTTTTCCACTTCATAGGAGGTGGTGCTTTAAAAGAGAGCTCTGGCTACTGCTAAAGCAGAAAATATTTTCATTATAAAAACAAAAAGGAGAGTAAAAAACATGCTTAGAAAAGTCTTTCAAAATGAAAGAAGTTACTTTCTTTGTGATTGTTTCTGTGGGCCCCTTTCATGTCCATGTCCTCTGGACATTTCAGCATGGAGGCAGGGGAAGAGCAGTTTATGCTTGCATCTTGCATCACACAGTGCTGTGCTGGAAATCACATGTGAGTGAGGCTGGCCAGGTTCATTGCTGGGCTAATCACAAAAGAAAAGTGCCATGAGGCTGAGACAAATAAACATGGCAGAGAAAATCCTGACAGTTATGCCAAAGTAATTTGAACCTTTGGTGCCTACAAAGCTGGACTTGACAGTCCAGTTGGAACAGGTTTGCCCATTATATCATAGGATCATAGAATCAACCAGGTTGGAAAAGACCTCAGAGATCATGAAGTCTAACCTATTACCTACAAGAGGACACAGTCTCAGGCTGCGCCAGGGGAAGTTCAGGTTGGATGTTAGGAAGAAGTTCTATACAGAGAGAGTGATTGCCCATTGGAATGGGCTGCCCAGGGAGGTGGTGGAGTCGCCGTCATTGGAGGTGTTCAGGAGGAGATTTGATAGGGTGCTTGGTGCCATGGGTTAGCTGTTTGGGTGGGTTGGATTGGTTGATAGGTTGGACGCAATGATCTTGAAGGTCTCTTCCAACCTGGTTTGGTTTATTCTAAATAAAGGTTTATTCTAAGACCTAACCCCTCATGACAACTAAACCATGGCTTCAAGTGCAACATCCAATCCTTTTTTGAACACCTCCAGGGCCAGTGACTCCACCACCTCCCTGGGCAGCACATTCCTATAGCCAATTACCCTTTCTGGGAAGAATTTTCTCCTCACCTCCAGCCTAAACTTCCCCTGGTGTGGCTTGAGACTGTGTCCTCTTGTTCTGGTGTTGGTTGCCTGGGAGAAGAGACCAACCCCCACCTGTCTACAACCTCCTTTCAGATAGTTGTATAGAGCAATAAGGGGTCTCCCTTGAGCGTCCTCTTCTCCAGACTAAACCACCCCAGCTCCCTCAGCCTCTCCCCACAGGGCTGTCCTCCAGACCTCATTTAATAATGTAATATTTTAGTTTTTTTACCCTAGGTTGGACAGAAATAACACAAAAATGGCTTTTTGTCAGACCTGTACTCTTGCTTCTGAATTCCTAGAGGATGCTGTGATCTAGCCAGGCAAAATCCTAAAGACCAAGTAACACCAAAATGTGAGTTTTATTCTTTGCTTACCTCTTTATTGCTTAGGTGTGGGTTTGTGTGGAAGAGGTTAATTTTTGAGGAGCTATTCCTAATCTTTAGTCAAATTGCAATCCATCATAAACACAATTTATAAGATGAAGGGCAAAACTTCACATGCTGCACAGGATTTCCCAGTTTGAACATGCAGAAGTTCTGTCTCAGAGGTAAGTGTAAACTAGAGGAAGGTCAACACAGGAGGCAAAGTACTTCTTTTAATTTACACACTTATGTAGCTCGTGGCAGGTGTTGAAACTATGCCAGTTTCAAATGAGGCAGGTAAAACACAAAAGATATGGGAACATGTCATGCCTTATCAGTTTTGAGTCGTGCACATGAAAATGATACAACGTGAAGTGCAGAGACTTAATGCCGAGGATTTTATACTTCAGCAAGAATTCTCCTTCTTCTCCTGATTAGCTGACATTTGTGGTCAATTATTTCCCAAAGGCAATGGCAGTTTTATAATTAGGCCCTCAGTCAGTGATGCTATTCTGCTCATGCCTCAACCCAGACAGATCTGCAGCGTGGAGGTTTTCAGCTGTTGCTGTGATGTTTGACACGCGTTGACCAGAAGTGACTGGAGTAAAGAAAGAACTGGGACTAGTCTGAGCGTGTTTGTTTAGCACTGAGGATTTTTGAACCAAGCTTCTAATTCAGTCCATTCTCCAGGGTCATGAGGTGTTCATTAGGTGAATAGGAATATGTACATTGCAAGACAACCTTTGTCACCCGTGGATAAAGCATGACCTTGTTGCCTTGGGATGCAACAGGAATGACCTCGTGCCTCTTCCCCTGTACTGAGAGCATTTACAGGGAGCAGTGAGAAGTGCTGTCCAAGACAGACTTTTCTCATCATTCAATTTTTTCATAATTTCAGATATTTTTCTGATATCAATTGACTTGTGTGGAGCAAAGCCTTGCTTTCCAGTGCCACAAACCAGAAATGTGTCAGGAGGTCTCAAGCGCAGGGTGGCTGATGCTGCGGTGCTCTTCTCTGACACAGGGAGTTAGTAGTGGTAATATAACTTGGAGCTCAAGGTGAATTTTCCCTCTGCTTGCCCTTACAACACTGTTTGCTGCCACAGTCCCATTCTCAGTATCTTCTTCAATGAAATGTGGTGAAGTTTTCTCCAGAATGTTTCATATTCTGCCCTAGTAAAGACTCCTTCCCCTGGCTAAGGCATACCAGGGGTACAGCAGGAGACCTGTGATTCGTAATCCAGTATCAGAGAAGCTGCTTGGACTTTATTGACCTCCATCAGAGATAGGGTCTTAAATGCAGTATCAGGTAGTGCTACCTTGGTAAAGCTCATGGTAAGCAGAAAGAAAAAGGGGAATAGTGAAAGATTTGTTGCAGCCCAGAAAGCCAATCACATCCTGGGCTGCATCAAGAGAAGCATAGCCAGCAGGTCAAAGGAGGTGATTCTCCCCCTCTACTGCACTCTGGTGACGCTCCACCTGGAGTACTGCATCCAGTTCTGGAACCCCTATTACAGGAAGGATCTGGAGATGCTGGAGCATGTCCAGAGAAGGGCCATGAGGATTGTCAGAGGGCTGGAGCTGCTCTCCTATGAGGACAGACTGTGAGAGATTTGGGGCTATTCAGCCTGGAGAAGAGAAGGCTCCGAGGAGACTTAATTGTGGCCTTCCAGTGTCTTAAGGGAGGCTATAAGAAAGCTGGGGAGGGACTTTTTAGGGTGTCAGGTAATGATAGGACTAGGGGGAATGGAACAAAACTAGAAATAGGTAGATTCAGATTGGATGTTGGGAAGAATTTCTTCCCCATGAGGGTGGTGAGACACTGGCACAGGTTGCCCAGGGAGGTGGTGGAAGCCTCATCCCTGCAGGTTTTTGCAGCCAGGCTGGATGGGGCTCTAAACAACCTGATCTAGTGTGAGGTGTCCCTGCCCATGTCAGGGGGGTTGGAACTAGCTGATCCTTGAGGTCCCTCCCAACCCTAACAATTCTATGATTCCTTGATTTCAGTTTATTTCATAGCATGGCAAATTTTCAGAAAGACCCAAAGGTTTTGTTTGTTTGGTTGGTTTATTTATCAAATGGTTTCTCAAGTTATGGCCAAACTATGAGCGTGCAGAGGTCGACTATTGAAGCTTTCTATTCTGTATTTGCGTGCATAAGTATAGATATAGCTATACATGTAAGTCTACTTGTGCAGATGCTTGCAAATATATAGATGTATGTGCATATGCTTGTGTGGATATATATAGAGAGAATAACTAATTTTCCATAGCCTTTCACTTGTTTAACAATAATCTGGGAATGTTGGCATCCAACAATCTAAATCCCCAAACGTGCTGAAGAAAGGTAGACTTTAATGTTGTTAAACGAACCATTTAGCACAGAGGGTCTCTCACCTGCAGTGGCATGCTCTCCAACTGAAATCCAGTGTGCAGATATAATAATAAAAAGAAGAAAAACAATGGTACCTGTTTAAAGAGAATATCAAAATCCAATTAAGCTCTGAATTTTAATTTGCTTGCAAGCATGGGTTTGTTGCTCTGTGAAAAGAATGGAAATGGAAATGACATTTCTGTGTGTTATCTCCATAATCCAGAGGCTGGAATAGCCTGTCATGCTTATTTTGTCTGGTGATGATAAAACTAAACAGTTTTAACTGCATTTCCTGTAAATGGGCAAATAATCAAAACTGAACATCTTTATATTCTGATCTTTCATTAATTTATGTATAAAGGCTGCTGTGAAGAGATTAGCTTTCGTGAAAAAGAATGATTTTCCTTCCTGGCATCTGAGAGCAGTGAGGGGTGGCAGCACATGAAGTGCTGGGGGTGGAAGAAAACTGGAGTGGTCACTCCTTTCTGAACTGTGAATTCAACACAAGTCAAAGGGAAGCTCTGCTAGCAAGACACCTATCTGGTACCAGCTGCTGTTGTGCAGAGGCAGACCACTGTGCTCAAGTGCCACCACCATCTCCTAACCCCTTTTGTCCCTAAGGGCTGGCCATTTGTGAAGCTGTGTGTATTACATGAACTGGTATCACATATCTAAGGGGGACAGAATGAAAAGGTGCCTGCAGGAGGGAGCTGGCATGGCGGGAGGCTGCACAACTGAATTTGCGGATAGGATAGGTTAGGATAGGTTAGGATAGGATAGACTAGACTAGACTAGACTAGAATAGACTAGAATAGAATTGAATTAACCAGGTTGGAAAAAACCTTCAAGATGATCGTGTCCAACCTATCACCCAACACAGCCACAGCTGGGGCAATAATCTCAATAGAGTAGATGGCATTCTGCTACCACTGACTATTCCTGCCTTTGTTTCTTTCCTTAGATTTGCTTTGTTTGGAATAAACAACATGGGAAAACATTGGTACCTAGACTGTGAGTATCCAAATTGACAATTCGATTTGTTTCTGTGTCAGGCTTTCACCCACCAGCCTTGCCTAGCAAAGAGAATGTCTTAGCAGCAAAATACACCTCAACCCCACCAGGTCTCTGCAGCCTAGTGTTGTCCAGCCATGGCACATGCTATATCCATGCCCTTGCCCTCCAAGGATCATTGCCTTTTCCAAAATAAGGCAGTGCAACCTCAGACACTGATTGCTCAGAGGAGTGAGGCAGGCTTGCTCTTTACTCAGGAAAAAATTCTTCACAGAAAGAGATTGGCCATTGGAATGGGCTGCCCAGGGAAGTGGTGGAATCGCCATCACTGGAAGTGTTTAAAAAGAAACTGGATGAGGCACCTAGTGCCATGGTTTAGTGGATTAGATGGTGTTGGGTGAAAGGTTGGACTTGATGATCTTGAAGGCCTTTTCCAACCTGGTTAATTCTGTATTCTGTACTTGGGCATTAAACAAATTGCTAGGGAGAGATCTGTGATGAAATTGGTAACTGATGAATCAAACCTGCTAATGATATTCAACACTTCAAAATGACAGTGCTGGCTGAATCAAAGTATCACGGGGCTTGAAGTTCAGGTTGTAGCATGAGAGGATTGCTGTTCCTGTTGCTGCTTCTGGTTTCCAGGTTTTGGGGTGTTTGTCCTTTCTGCTGGGCAGGCTGTGGGTCAGGGGTGGGGAGACATCGCTGGCTTCTGCTGCTCCTTCTACATTTTGCTACACTTTCTCTGCCAATAAGCTAAGGTAGTTGTGCAACGGATCATTTCTAGTAAACTCTTTATCTCAACTCAAAGGTTTGGTTTTTTGTGTTATTTTTCCTCCTGTCTGTCTGATGGGAGAGAGGCTGGGGAGAGCAGGCTGTGTTAACCCAGGGTAAACTGACTACGCAAGTGGTCCCTGCAGAGTTGCAGACAGTATATCCAGACTGGTGCAAGTGAGGTTGTTCTCAGTGTAATTTAAAACAGGGAAAAGGCATAATTTTCAAATCCTCATTATTTTAACAAACCTTTGCCTAATAGTGGGATTAAGGATTAGAATCATAGAATCAATCAGGTTGGAAGAGACCTCCAAGATCATCCAGTCCAACCTATCACTCAGCCCTATCCAATCAACTAGACCGTGGCACTAAGTGCCTCATTCAGTCCTGAAGATCTCCAAGGATGGTGACTCCACCACCTCCCTGGGCAGTCCATTCCAATGGCAAATCACTCTGTGAAGAACTTCTTTCTAATGTCCAGCCTGAAGCTCCCCTGGCACAACTTGAGACTGTGTCCCCTCATTCTGTTGCTGTTCAACCAAAGCAATCTGTTGGCTATTGAGCAAGACTGGAAATTCTTGTGTTCTGATTCTTTTAAAATGCCAATCTCTGCAGTGGTGCATGCCCAGTCTGAGGAGTATGTAGCTCTCTAGTGTCTGGGAATTCTTCTGAAACAGTCTGAGGGGCTTTTTACATAATCTCCAGGTTTTCATATTTGATCCAGAAGAAGATATTAAATTGTTCGTGTGATCTAAAATGTGCAGAAAACAGGGCTGCGAAGCTACCAGATCCATCCCTTGATAGGAAGCAGCTATATCTGATTTTCCACCCCTTTTTTTTTGCAAGCTATGTGTACTGCTCCTGGCCTTTAATCTCACTACAGATTTTGACACCTTTGAACTGTTCATTACATTGCAGCACTACAGTAGAAACGGGAACACCGTTACCCGAAGCCAGATTCTTTCTTATGTGCTCTGTTCTGCCTTTCTCCAAGTTCAGCAAGGTAAAAACTTTCATGTCTCTTTGTGTCCTGTAGGGTAATTAAAGGAAAGCCAGTTAAGTTTTAGATGGAAGTAAAAAATAATCTTGTCTTTATTCCTCTGTATCCATAATTGGGTTTGATATTGTTTATGTTGTCACTGATGTGGTCCTACAGCATGTCTCTTGTTCAAGGTCATGTTGCCTGTGAAAATGAAAAGAATGAATTATGTGAGCAGAGATACAATACAAAACATGTTTAGCATGACAAAGCTAACACTGTATGATTTTAACCTTGTTTCATTTAAAACCTCAGGGCCTCATTGGAATTTCTCCCAGGCAATTTGTTATGCAAGAAACATCAGCTTCAGTGTCTTGTATAAAACCACCAAGTGTCATTCAGCCCTTTCACATTAATGTCCTTCATGACTGGGCCCCTCAGTTCAGGGAGGATGTTGACTTGTTGGAACGTGTCCAGAGAAGGGCAATAAAGTTGGTGAGGGGTTTGGAGCACAAGCCCTATGAGGAGAGGCTGAGGGAGCTGGGGTTGCTTAGCGTCAAGAAGAGAAGGCTCAGGGGTGACCTTCTTGCTCTCTACAACTACCTGAAGGGAGGTTGTATACAGGTGGGGGTTGGTCTCTTCTCCCAGGCAACCAGCACCAGAACAAGAGGACACAGTCTCAAGCTGTGCCAGGGGAGGCTCAGACTGGATGTTAAGAGGAAATTCTACATAGAGAGAGTGATTGCCCATTGGAATGTGCTGCCTGGGGAGGCGGTGGATTCACCATCACTGGAGGTGTTTAGGAGGAGACTGGATGGGGTACTTGGTGCCATGGTTTAGTTGATTAGGTGGTGTTGGATGATAGGGTGGATCTTGAAGGTGATCTTGAAGGTCTCTTCTGGTCTCTTCTGGTCTATTCTATTCTATTCTATGGCAGCTCTGTGTCTGTCCTGTGACAGCATATGAAAAGTAGCCACACATGTTTCTAAACATACTATAAACCTTCTCTTGTAGAAATGAAGGTATGAAATGCCTGAATAGCTGTGATGATGCAGATAACATTTCCCCCAGTGCTTTTGTTTCCCGCACACACTCTTGTCCCAAAGAGCAACTCATAGCAGCAAACCCCAACTGCAGCAGTCAGTAAGCAAAGCCACCCTGCAAGCACTTCCCTTCTGTTTGTGCTGCTGGAATTTAAGGACTTGATCGTGCCCTCATTTTAAAAGTCAAGGGTTAAGCAGTGCCAATGCTTTCTGATACCCCAGGGGGGAAAAAATCTCATTTGCCTATGAGATAGTCGTGTTGCAGTAGTGAATTCCTAAAGGGTGGCAGCTTTCTTTTTGTCATTCTGTGGAGCTGGAGTAAATGGTTATGAATAGCACAGTGGTCGATCAGGGCTGATTATTAAGGTCCATTCTGTTAAAACCACCTCAGTTTGCTAAAAGGTCCTGAGGTGGGACTTGTTCACATACCCTGTTACTTTTAACTCAAATACTGCACAGAAGCATGGAGGTCTGGAAGAATTTCAGAAGAGTTCTTCACCGCATACTGCTTCACATCCTGTCTTCACTACAGAGACTGCAGGTCCCTCTTCACTTTGTGTGACACTTTTTGTACAAATGGCATCTCACCCTGAGCTTTTGCTCTGCAATCTTAATAGCTCTTTCCAAGAAAGAGCTCTAATAGTTCATTGAAACTGTGTTTAGTCTTCAGCCCCCCTGGGGCACTTATGAATCCAATTAATGTCTTCAGATCAGGACAAAAATGCAGAGGACTTTGTGCTGTATTGAGTTAATATATCATAATGGCTCAGTCTGGGTCTGGACAGGTTATTTTTCATCCAAGAGCTTTGGTTCATGCCAGTTGCACAGTGCAGCTTTTGCCATGATTTGAGGTCCTTCGGGCTTGGGGTGTGCCAGGAGGCTGACCCCTGCTAACAGTAGTGGAAACTGTAGCTCTGTTTCCCTATAAGCCTTTGTGGGTGAGTGGTTTTAGAATCATAACATCAGTAAGGTTGGAAAAGACCTCAGAGATCAAAAGCCATGCAGGAGCTCTGTGGGCAAAACCAGCTTGTGGTGCCTTGCTGACAGTTCATTTGCTGGTCCTGGCTTGCTCGTTCCTTACCTGCTTCTGGATCCCCATCACTGCCCACAGGGACAGAGATTTCAGCTGATTGTACAAATAGTCACATGGAGAAGGCAAAGGCACCAGGGTGAGACAGATCTCACAGTATCACAGTATCACTTAGGTTGGAAAGGACCTTGAGGATCATCGAGTCCAACCTATCAACACAGACCCCATGACTAGACCATGGCACCAAGTGCCACGTCCAATCTCCTCTTGAACGCCTCCAGGGTCGATGACTCAACCACCTCCCCGGGCAACCCGTTCCAATGCCGAATGACTCGCTCGGTGAAGAACTTCCTCCTCACCTCGAGTCTAAACCTCCCCTGGCACAGCTTGAGACTGTGTCCTCTTGTTCTGACATCTCCTGGCATCTCAGCACTCCTCCTGCAACAAGCCCAGGCTGTTTTTCTGGGATCTCCTTGTAATGACTGAGCCATCTCCAGAATGCTTTATTCTAATCTCAGATCCTGGAGACCTGCAGCAGAGACGTACATTTCATTGCTAAAGGAGGAGCCATGCCAGTGTCACGCACTTTGAATTCATGCTGGGCAGTAAATGGAGAGCACTTCATGAACTGAGACTGTTTTCAACTAGAGAAGGCTGATTTCAATCACATATTTTTCCTGATTTCACACAATGGACACTAAAGCAAATAGATAAGCAAATCAGGTGTTTAAGACCAGGCTGGATGAGGCTCTGGCCAGCCTGATCTAGTGTGGCGTGTCCCTGCCCATGGCAGGGGGGTTGGAACTAGATGATCCTCGTGGTCCCTTCCAACCCTGAATGATGCTATGATACTATGATCTTACAGAATCTCCCTGAAAACACTTTTTTTTTTCAGGTCCAGTGGCTGAAGTTAAACTGGATTAGCACTGTTGAAATGCAGACTAGGCAGGGAACATCTTCCCTTCTGAAGTTCAGGCAGTGGAAACCCTTTTAAATGTCAGAGGAATGGTTTGCTTTGAAATCTCCATCATCTGTGCTACGTGCTCTTTTAACCTATCGATGCGTTCATTCAGCGCTGGAGTTTCAGTGGCACACCATGTTCTCCCAGTCTAATGCGGGTGTCAGCTTTTAAATATCACCTTCTGAGTTCTGTTTGTTGGGTGGTTTGGTTTTTCTTTTAGCTGACCTTTATATTTTTAATGTTATTTTCGTTATTTTTGTTATTTTATTTTTATGTTATAGTTATGTTTTTAATTTTTTTTATGTTATTTTTGTTACGTTTTTTTAGGTTATATTTGTTATGCTATTTGTGTGGGTTTTATGTTATTTTATGGGTTGTTTATCATCTTTTTATGTTTTTTTAATGTCATTATGAAGTCATTTTTTATCTTCTTTTTGTTTTTATGATTTTTATGATGAGGTTTTTTGGTGTTTTTTGTGTTTTATGGGTTTTCATGGGTTTTGTTTTTAAAGTTTTTAATGGTTTTTAACGTATTTTTATGTATTTTTATTATTTTTATGTTATTTTATGAATTCTATAAAGTTTACCATTTTAATAATACTTTATATTGTTTACATTATTTTTAGTTTATTTTTTATGTTATTTTTGCCTTATTTTTACGTTTTTTAAGGTTTTAAAGTTTTTTATGGTTTTATGTTTATGTTATTTTAAATTATATATTTAGTTTATCTTTTATTTATTTTAGTTTAATTTCTTTTATTTTTATTAATTTTATTTAATTTTTATTTTATTTTATTTTTGTTTTATTTTTCTTTTTTCTCTTTTATCTATTTTCTTTTATTTTTCCTTTTATCTATTTTCTTTTATTTTTCCTTTTATCTATTTTCTTTTATTTTTCCTTTTATCTATTTTCTTTTATTTATCCTTTTATCTATTTTCTTTTATTTTTTTCCTTTTATCTATTTTCTTTTATTTTTTTCCTTTTATCTATTTTCTTTTCTTTTTCCTTTTATTTATTTTCTTTTATTTTTTCCTTTTATTTGTTTTCTTTTATTTTTTCCTTTTATTTGTTTTCTTTTATTCTTAATGAAACTGTGGTGAGATTCATGCACACTGCAACGTTTTCTTGCAGAGGACTCTTTTGTACAAACAACCTGCCTCTAAGCGTGGGGCTGGGTTTGATCTGAAAATATGGAATTAGCTGAAATGTTGATACAGTATCACAGTATTGCCAAGGTTGGAAGAGACCTCAAAGATCGAGTCCAACCTGCCACCACAGACCTCATGGACTAAACCATGGCACCAAGTGCCACATCCAATCCCCTCTTGAACACCTCCAGGGATGGTGACTCCACCACCTCCCTGGGCAGCACATTCCAATGACAAATGACTCTCTCCATGAAGAACATTCTACAGTTACAATCCAAAGACAAATGAAGCAGTCTGAGAGCTTTGGTGCTCTTCAGATTTGTACCACTTCAGGAGTAAGCACTATAAACACCTGTTTATATGGAGATAGAGAGGAATGGGCTGCCCAAGGAGGTGGTGGAGTCACCATCACTGGAAGTGTTTAGGAAGAGACTGGATGGGGTGCTTGGTGCCATGGTTTATTTGATTAGATAGTGTTGGATAATAGGTTGGACTCGATGATCTCAAAGGTCTCTTCCAACCTGGTCTGGTCTGGTCTATTCTATTCCTATTCTATTCTATTCTATTCTATTCTATTCTATTCTATTCTATTCTATGAAATCTTTTCTATGTGAGTATACACTTTTTTTCCCCCCTTTTAAAATTTTTTTATACTATTTCAATATATTTCCACTTTAACTCTACCATTCTATTACTTAGGCACAGCTTCTGGAATTTATATCAAAAGACATGCAACTCCCTGATCCTAACATGCCTAAAAATATCTCTGCAACATTCAGCTTAACCATGTGCAACTTCAATCCCAGTGATAAGTTCACCTGTCTCAGAGCTCAGCATATCCCTAGGTGGGTGCAAACTGACACAGTTTCATCTTTTGAGAACTCTTTTTTTTCTCCCCCTTACCCAACACAGACTGACAGAGGCAAGCTTCCCACAGAAGTTGTGATCAGAAATGGATGCGTCAGCTGCTCTCTCTCAACTGGCAGGGTTGTAATCACAACTGCTTGTGTGTGCCAGAAGAGTTTGGAATATTTACAGCTTTTGCAGTGCAGCTGGAAGGAAACAATTACAAGTGAAATACAAACATACAGCCACATACACAAATAACGTGGGAAAGACACGAATAGGTGCACAGACGTTCGCAGTCACACTCATAGGTGATCAGGGAACGAAGCTAGTCAGAAGCCTGGAGAAGAGGGGGCTCAGGGGAGAAGCAAGAGTACAAGTCTGACAAAAAGCCATTTTTGTGTTATTTCTGTCCAACCTAGGGTAAAAAATTATTAAATTATTGAATGAGGTCTCGAGCACAGGTGAGGAGAGGCTGAGGGAGCTGGGGTTGTTTAGCCTGGAGAAGAGGATGCTCAGGGGAGACCTTATTACTCTCTACAGCTTCCTGAAAGGAGGTTGTAGCCAGGTGGTGGTTGGTCTCTTCTCTCAGGCAATCAGCAATAGAAAAGAAGACACAGTCTCAAGCTGCACCAGGGGAAGTTTAGGCTGGAGGTGAGGAGAAAGTTCTTCCCAGAAAGAGTAATTTGCCATTGGGATGTGCTGCCCAGGAAGGTGGTGGAGTCCCTGTCCCTGGAGGTGTTCAAAAAAAGGATTGGATGTGGCACTTGAAGACATGGTTTAGTTGTCATGAGGGGTTAGGTCTTAGGTAATAGGTTAGACTTGATGATCTCTGAGGTCTTTTCCAGCCTGGTTGATTCTGATTCTGTGAAATGCTGCCATGCTCAATTAAGTTGATGCTGCAAGCTAGATGAATGGGTATAGATTAAGGCAAAATTTTGCCTTCTGGAGTGTATAATACCAGGTGTGGGGGTGATCTCTAGGTTTTGGGAGTCCCTGACACTATCTTTTCTGCAAGTCATCATCTTATTTCTGAAATTGCACTACTGAGTGCGTCATCACATGGCCTGACCAAGTTATAGTCCTTTGTCAGAGAAGTAAGTATCTCAATTTCTTCTGACAATGCAGGTAGTCTGAACTGTTTCTTTTTATTCCTTCTAGGTTTCTTTTCTGCATGCTTCTTGGGAAATCAATGCTCAAAGGAACAACCTATGTATCTCTGACTTATATGCAGTTCCAGCTGAACAGCACTAAGCTTCTCGCAGAGGGATTGAAAGAACAAAGAAAAAGGTTCATTTAATTTACCCCCAGGGATAGTTAATTTTTCAAACAAAGGCCCTTCAGAAAAGCACAAAGCACTATGCCAATATCTTAGTCACTCTCAAAAATAAAATTAAGTCCTTCTCTGTAGGAAAATAAATGTCAATGCTATGTACATTTGCATCCAGCAGCAATTCTGCAACTGATTTTGTAGTAATTGATAGGCTGCTATATTGCTTTATTATGAGCACTGAAGCATTAAACACTCAGATCTGGGCCAGATTTGGCCTGTGACCAAAGTGGTCATTTGCCACGTACCAAGCAGGCTGACCAGTACACAACACTAATCAGAGCTGGCACAGAGCTTTAAACAATTCCCACTGATGGCCTGAATGCAGTTCAGAAATACTAACTTACACAGGGCTGCTTAATGAAACCAAGAACTGGCTGGGACATTATGAAACCATACATCAGAACAGAAGCTGCCCTTCAACCAAGAGGCCATGAAGTAGCTGATAAATGGGTATTTCTGTGGGTAGCATTTCAGGATGCTAAATTCAGCCAATGTATTTTTCTGAGTGATGCTGATGAGTGTCTTTATTATCTCTGAAAGTGACTGTGGGTGTAACTTCCTGAGAAAGATGCATAATGGGTTATCTGTCTATTACAAGGACATGTCTAGGTAGGCTTCATCCAGGCACATGTGATAATTTACTTTTAAATGCAGAACCACACCATTAGCTGGGATAGAGTGGATTGGTTTTGTTGTCTGTCCCTGTACACATCCACTGAACATTGCTGTTACTGTGCTGCAAGGATGCAGGATGCAGTGAAGTTGTGATAACAGCAGCTAGCTACAGGAATCACTCTCTGGAGTGAGTGAGGAACCATCCTACTGGCACCACCTAAGAAAATTAGATTCCAAAAAATGCAACAGGAAAAGAGAAGAGTGTTTGCTGTTCTGGATAACCCTCAGTTTAAGAAAGATGTTGAGTTGCTTGAACGTGTCCAGAGAAGGGCAACAAAGCTGGGGAGGGGTTTGGAGCACAGCCCTATGAGGAGCGGCTGAGGGAGCTAGGGCTGCTTAGCCTGGAGAGGAGGAGGCTCGGGGGAGACCTTCTTGGTGTCTACAATTACCTGAAGGGAGGTTGTAGATATGTGGGGATTGGTCTCTTCTCCCAGTCAACCAGCACCAGAACAAGAGGACACAGTCTCAAGATGCACCAGGGGAGGTTTGGGCTGGATGTTAGGAAGAAATTCTTCCCAGAAAGAGAGATTGGCCATTGGAAACTGCTGCCCAGGGAGGTGGTGGAGTCACCATCACTGGAAGTGTTTAGGAAGAGACTTGATGGGGTGCTTGGTGCCATGGTTTGGTTGATTAGATGATGTTGGGTGATAGGTTGGATGATCTCTTGATCAGACATCTTGATGATCTCTGAGGTCTTTTCCAACCTGATTAATTCTGTGATTCAGATATGTTTAAGCTAACAGCTAGTTACTGTAATGACTCTTTCATGTATAGAAACTGCTCATGGTTACTGATGCTGTAACAGCAGATCAGAACATACCTTGTATGTGTGCCACCACTTTAGTGGTCATTTATTGGTGTCTTCTGTACCTGTTACTTGATTGTGTAATGCAATCTGTGTCTGTAGTGTTTGCTCTGTCCTACAAGCTCCTACAAGGTAATTCACTTGTTTATTCCTGCTTGTGCTGCTAGGAATGAGAACTAACTGCTGTCAGAGGAGTTTTTTACTCTTTCTACAGCACATCAGCTGGAAATCCCAGTCTCCATTGCCTAGCAAGACCACCTGCTGAGGAAGGAGTCCTTTTATGTCAATAAGGTGGCATCCTAGTGGCACTCCTACCACAATCACAACGACAGACCTGGAGCCTTTAACATTGGGATTGAAGCAGGAGAGGGCCATTTGCTGAAATCTTTGCTTAGGTAAGTACAAAGTGAGGGAGAGAGAAGTATTTTCCTTGCAGGACAGATCAAGACATGGGGAAGCAGATGTGTGCTTTGGGCACAGCAGGCTGCTTGGCTCCAGTAGGCTCAGTGGAGGGAATTTGCCAGATGCCACTCAAAGCACATCCACTTAACTCCCACTCTGAACCCATCTTGAGAGGAGGCTGTTTCTCCCCACTAGAACCTAGGTGCCCTAAAGCCTTTTGGAGCCTTTCTTACGGTCTCTGTCTTCAGTCACAAGGACTCTGGAGCTGAAAATTCACATCTGTGGAGCCATCCCTCCAACCTGGACCAGCATGAGGTTGGCCCACGGGGTTTTGTTTCACTTGACGTGGTGCTCTTCACCAATTCACATAGTTTCCCTTTGACTTAGCAGATCCTCTTCAGCTTTCTGCAGCAAAAGCAGGTGCTTCTCCAGTTTTCCAGCCTGTGAACTTCAAGAAATTCTGAAATAATTTGTCATTTTATAAATAAGTTATGCAAGCTGTCACCACCGATCTGTCACCGTGCAGACAGCTGCAAACATGCGCAGTACGCAGAGAGAGAGAGACGCTGGCACCGAGAGCAGAATAAAGGCCTTCCAAAAGCAATTACATTTCCAGGTATTAGGCAAACACAATTATTTAAATTGCTAGTCAAAAACAGTTGATGAAATAGATAATTTAAAGAGATTGACCTGAAAGCTGATTTAAAATTATTCTGTAATGTGCACAGAACTCATATAATTACTCTCTCATGACCCAGCCTCCACTAAAAGGCAATTTCACCCAGGAAAAAAAATATTATATATGCAGCACAGAGTGATTAAAATAAATACATCTTCTCTCAAATGCTGGGAATGATGTGAGGAATGTATTAAAAAAAAAGGGGGGGGGGGGGGGGGGAGGGGGAATGAATTAGCCCTGCATTGCAAACTGGAGTGTGGTCTGCCATTTTAACACATCACACTCGAGGGGTCTTGAAATAGAAAGTATGGCAATGCGTTAGACCACAGAAATAGGAGATGACCTGTCACATAAAAATTTAGCTGGAAAGAAGACTGAGATCACAAAAGCATAGAATCGTTGCTCAAGAGAGAGCAGCTGCTGGGGAGAGATTGCATTTAGAATAGAGTAGAATAGAGTAGGATAGGATAGAGTAGGATAGGATAGAGTAGGATAGGATAGAGTAGGATAGAATAGGACTGGGTTGGAAGAGACCTTCAAGATCATCATGTCCAACCTATAATCCAACACCACCTAATCAACTAAACCATGCAACCAAGCACCCTATCAAGTCTCCTCTTGAACACCTTCAATGATGGTGACTCCACCACCTCCCTGGGCAGCCCATTCCAACGGCCAATCTCTCTTTCTGTGAAGAACTTTTTCCTAACATCCAGCCTAAACCTCCCCTGGCGTAGCTTGAGACTGTGTCCTCTTGTTCTGGTGCTGTTTGCCTGGCAGAAGAGACTAACCTCTGCCTGTCTACAACCTCCCTTCAGGTAGTTGTAGAGAGCAATAAGGTTTGCCCTGAGCCTCCTCTTCTTCAGGCTAAGCAACCCCAGCTCCCTCAGTCTCTCCTCATAGGGCTTGAAAAAAGAGGCAAAGAGAGGAAGAGGAAGAATTGTGGCACAGGCAGATTAAAGGCCAGATTTCCAAATATATTTAGTGCATTTTGATGAGGGAGATAGAAACCCTGCAGGAATGTCAGATGTCCTTCGTGACCTCTGAAGGTCACCTGTGTCTCACACAATGGTAAACAAATGTGGAGACCTGAGGCCAAATTCAGGTCCTCAGCATTGGGAGGCAGGTGGATGTGGGGCCACCTGACTGAGCTGGACACATCTGGCATCAAGAGTAGCTGCTGGAGGAGGAAAGCAGCTCTTTGGCTCACTTTGCAGTTGGCACCCCTCTGCTTCTCTGGCAGTGTGGCACATGGGTTGTGTGGCACACGATTTGCTCACAAGTATGGTTGGTTTGTGCAATGCTCTCATGAAAGAAAATCCCACAGTGCCTCCATTGTGAGATGTTTCTTCTGAGTTAGCTATTAAAGAGCTTGATGCTCAGCTGGAATAAAGCAACTTGACTGTTGACATAGTGAAACTATGTATCCCCTTCTGTTGCTCCTGATCTTCTCTGTCATGGTTGATCCTTTCAGTATCTGAGGGAAATGTAAGCACTGGCCACAGCACCATGAATTAAACCAAAATACTTCATTTTGACCTATGGCTGTCCATATATACACAATTCAGAGAAACTGGTTGAAGAGATGGGTAGGAGATCTTCTTGAAGAAGATCTTGTAAGACTCCAGTTTTAATAACATGTAGCTCTGCCAGTCTCATTGCAGAAACATGAGAGCACCTGCTTTCCATTTAAAGTGCTCTCCTCCACACAGAGTGCTCTGAACCTGTCACTTCTCAGGAGGCTTTTCCTCGGGCAGTCTGCATTTTAAATTGAGCAGTTATGACAGTTTTCACTGCAAAAGGGGGCAAATTAGTGAAAGCAGCATGTATATAAACTTGGTTATGAGAACTGCTAAACAACAGTAACCATGGTTCCTGGGAAAGAACTGTCTGGCTCAGACTTTTGCAGGGACCATCCACAGAGAAAAGGAAGCCGTGTAGGACCGAAACAGCTCACTAGCTGTGGTGCCTGAAGTAATGAGTTACAAAATGGTGCAGACTGAGATCATTAATCCTGGATTTATTGGCAAGTTTGAAAGCCCTAGGTAGACCTTCATTAGAAATTCAGCTGAGAGTGCAGTCTGCTGCTGTGTCTGTAATAATATTCCTGGAGATGTGTTTTAGATATGTTTGGTTTTCCATGGTTTTGAGGGAGAGTGATGTGGGTGTTGAAGCTCAGAGGTAGTTGTGCTGGATTGTGGATTGAAGCCCATTTTTTAACCACCTCATCTGCATGTCCTTTCTTTCCCCTTCGCAGAGAAGTATTCTTGCAGACTGGACACTGCTAATTTCATACTGCAGGGTTTGTACCTGAGTTCAGGCACAGCCTGTGGCTCCTAGGGTGGCAGCAGAATGGAGCAGTTGGGAAGGAGTTGTTCTACTAATCTGCTTTCCGATTTTCACATCTTAGTCTTATGATAGGAGATCAAAGTCCCTCATTAGGGGACTGAATCCAGTATTTAATGCACTTAATGCTCACTTTATATACTCACAAGATAGCCTGATTTCTGCATGAAACAACTTCCAAGCTGACTCAGATTGGCACTTAATGAAGGGAGAGAATGAGGTTTTTTAAGACCTCATTTTCTATGCTGTTGCATGGTGGTGAAGCAGGACTGACTTCAGCAGTTACACTGTCAGCCAATCAGCCTGTCAAAAGCAGGATCAGACTCCTATGCTTTGCATGAGGGCATGCAGGAATATCCTAATTAATGCATCTGTCTTTCAGAAACTATCCTATGATAGCCTGCACTATCATCTTTGAAACATCTGGACTTGGGGAATGTCAAAACTTAGGATATGGGTGCACAGAGTTATTCTGTAAGTTGTGTTGGAACTGATTAACCTATCAATCTTCACTACTCAGCTCCTGGAAACGAGGCATGGACTTCTCCTGGGGATTTACCTGGAGTAAGATCAAAAGGAAACTGCTTTCTCCCATCTTTGCATGAAGTTTCAAAAATGTGTTTTGACTAGTAACATTACAAATAAATAAATATATGAGGTGACCTGAATAGCTTCAGCCATTCCCTTGTGATTAAGGTGGGAAGCGTTTGAAACATGAAAAGTTGCGCCCGTGTTCAAATCAGAGAGGTCCCAATTAATTATTTAGAGCAGCTGAAAGCTCATCAAATATTTAACAAAGATTTATTTCTCCATGATTGTGCAGGCACCACGATGTGCAGAAACGGAGGCTTTCACTCTGCTAAATGAAACTCTTCGAGTTTTCAACTCCCAGCTCACCAGCAATAGCTCAGTGGGACCAGTGAATCCTTTTCTTCCATCTCCCCTCTTCCCCAGGCACCTACAGAAGAGTGCCTCTGACTGCTGATGATGCACATTGGTAAAGTGGAGTTAAATAGCACATCCAGGCAAATAAGTAGCTTGCAGCATTTGAACTACTGCTGTGGGGGAGTTGCAGACTGTAGCTGCTACTTTTCAAGGCTGCAACAATTTGCCTCTGGTGGACCATGTCAAGCGTGCAGCGTAGCTCTACTCCTTGCTCTACTCCTCTCTACTCTGGGCTGGTGTAGCTATGAACCCTGTACCTGGCAGAGCCTGAGGAAGGGAATGCATGGACTGCCTTCCCAGTACCCTGCAGAGCACTTAGCATCCATATTCCTTCCACTGTAGCACTGCTGGGAACACAAAATTTCTTGGTGAATGAAGGGAGAGAATTTTCCAGGCCCAGAATAAGACTAATACCTTGGTCATCCATCCATCCATCCATCTCTCCATCCATCACACTGGCTGCTACACTGAATGACCTCTCTGTTTTTTGCTCCATTTCTCTTCTTGGGGCTGTATTTTTTTGGGGGGTTTCTTTGACTGACTCTCAATTCCCAGACCTGGGAAGCCAGAGCTTTGCAGCATGCAGACTGTTTCAAATTTCCCAGTGTCTGAAGCTTCCTTGGGCAGAGGTGAACGGTGCTGCAGGAGCAGCTCTGCAGCCCAGCCCCTTGCCATCTCTGGTGAGCAGCTGGCACCCACAGGCCTTCGGTCTGTGCTCCCTTAAAGAACCAGTGCTGCAAACTGGGAGCTGTTTTCAAGCAATTTAGTTCAGATCTCACCAATTGTGTGCACACTGCCTCAGAGCTAGGCCTGGGCCATTGCCCTTTTTTCTTTGAAGTCCCTTGCATTTGTGATTTCCTTTGATCATTGCTGTGGAAATGACTGAAATGGTTTTTTCTCATAGGTTTGTAAGCATGCAAGCCTAAGAGGGCTGAGAACTTCAGTAAAGGTGAAGTATCTGACCTTATCTTGACTTGGTTAGGATTAAAGAAACATTAAATAAGTCAAAATTTTGTTCTAACTACCTTGAGAGACTAATGAGGAGGGAGCAATATTTTTCTACTCCTTCCATTGATATACTTGATTCATGAAATGACTGTGAAAGATCTTTGCCAGCAAGCTTAGTAGTGAGCATGCAGGGATCTAAAGATCCCAGACGGTACTGTAGGATTTCTAAGGTGGCTGCTTCTTCTTTCACTGAGTTTCTAATGATGGCACTTAACATCTCTAAAGGAACAAAAAGTCCCTGAAAAGTCTATAAGAGAACCCACAAACCAGAATCTATTCTTTCCCCACCATCTTTAAACAGAAAGGTCACAACAGAGGGGAAATTGTGTTTCCTAAAGAAGGATCCCTCCCTGTTTCTAGAGATTCTCAGCACTGTTCACTGTTTACTGA
This sequence comes from Melanerpes formicivorus, assembly GCF_026170545.1. Lineage (NCBI taxonomy): Eukaryota > Metazoa > Chordata > Aves > Piciformes > Picidae > Melanerpes > Melanerpes formicivorus. The sequence goes on along the minus strand of NW_027142366.1, from coordinate 6,743,207 downwards.
GCCACAACAGAGAAAGACGCAACTCTTCCCCATGTCCCTGTGCTGGTTCAGCTGTTTCCTTAATCTACATGGCTTCATTATAAAAACTTATTTAGGAAACAGTTCTCTGAGGCATTGCATATTGTCCTTGCAAAAGCCATTCCAAGTTTGGAGGTGATCAGTCAGCTGAACAATCATAGAATCAATAAAGTTGGAAAAGACCTCAAAGATCATCAAGTCCAACCTGTCACCCAACACCTCATGACTAATAGACCATGGCTTCAAGTGCCACATCCAATCCCTTTTTAAACACCTCCAGGGATGGTGACTCCACCACCTCCCTGGGCAGCACATTCCAACGGCTAACAACTCTGTCTGTGAAGAACTTTCTCCTCCCATCCAGCCTAAACTTCCCCTGGCTCAGTTTGAGACTCTGTCCTCTTGTTCTGGTGCTGGTTGCCTGGGATAATGTGGAAAGTGATGGAGAATAAAATGAGGGCATTTCTTGATTTTGATTCTATCAGTCTGTGATGTACCAGCTTGCAAACCTCACTTGTGATGATCTTCACTGAAAACACGCTAGAAGGAAGAAGACAGGAAGGAGAGCAGGAAAACAAGAAGCAGGTCTGGAAGGAAGGAATGAAAACAAGGTCTGGAAGGAAGAACTGGTCCCTACAAGGTGAGCTGAATGAACATTAAAACCCATTGGATATCCTACTGGGCTTTCAAGTCATGAGTGACATGGGGAACACAAGCAACAGTTGCTCATCTTTTCTCACAATACAGGGACTGCCTCTTCTACTGAAAAGATTTTTTTTTGGTGGGTAGCTAAATTAAAACCCCAAAATGAAGCAGAACTTTTCAATTCTTTGTGAGTGGTTAACTAGGGAAAGAAACTGTACAAGGCTTGCATTTTCATTTGAAATATTACTGTGTATTTTGATCATTTGCTCATTTGATCATTTTGATCAGCTCATGATATAATGGAGCATAAGAGATATAACTTGGCTTGGTGTGTCTCCTTGCTGGTTGCCTGGGATAATGCTAGGGACAATGTGGAAAGTGATGGGGAATAAAATGATGGCATTTCTTGATTTTGATTCTATCAGTCTGTGATGTACCAGCTTGCAAACCTCACTTGTGATGATCCTCACTGAAAACATGCTAGAAGGAACAAGACAGGAAGGAGAGCAGGAAAACAAGGAACAGGTCTGGAAGGAAGAACTAGTCCCTGCAAGGTGAGCTGAATGAACATCAAACCCATTGGATTTCAAGTCATGAATGACATGGAGAACATAAACAAGCAACAGTTGCTCATCTTTTCTCACAATACAGGGACTGCCTCTTCTACTGAAAAGATTTTTTTTGGTGGGTAGCTAAATTAAAACCCCAAAATGAAGCAGAACTTTTCAATTCTTTGTGAGTGGTTAACTAGGGAAAGAAACTGTACAAGGCTTGCATTTTCATTTGAAATATTACTGTGTATTTTGATCATTTGGCTCAGCTCATGATATAATGGAGCATAACAGATGTAACTTGGCTTGATGTGTCTCCTTGTTATACATACTGGAATAATATCTGCAGAAACATTGGAAATTGCACATTTTTTTTCTTCAGACATCTATTTTAAGGATCAGTAACTTCAAACAAGCAGAGCACTTAGGCATATTTTATAGGCTCATTTCCTGCAATCATGCATGGGTCATGGCTTAATCCTCATCAGAAAGCATACATGGGATCCTGATTACAGGAGAGGGGCAGTGAAGGAAGGATGCAGAGAGAAAAAAGAAAATTATCAGAGTTTTCAAGAGGAGCCCAGAGATCTCGCACCCAGCTAGTAAAGCTTTGATGCTAATTTAGGAGAGAGAGATGATTTGGGGTTTTTTTTCTCTTTTTGCAATTTGTAAGGAAGGACCCCAAGAGGCAAAACAAAGCTGCTGAATCAAAATAGCTGTTAGGAGAAATTTATGTCACTGCTCAGCACTCTGTGTCCCTGTGGACACCAAGGACAGGCTTTGGAAGAGCCAACTGTCCAGGCAGTTTTCTGAGAGGAGCAGCTAAATCAAATATTTCTTACTTAATTACTGAATTTCTTAGGGCTTTGTAACTTTTGACAGAAAGGAAGGCCTAGGAATTAGTTTTGAGTGAGGAGGAGTAGGGTGGCTTTGCTTGGCCATATACACAGCTTCTGTCAGAATGGAATGGAATGGAATGGACTAGACCAAACCAGGATGGAAGAGACCATCAAGATCATCACATCCAACACATCAACCAATCCAACCCACCTAAACAACTAAACCATGGCACCAAGCACCCCATCAAGTCTCCTGAACACCTATGATGAGCAACCCAGATGAGCTGGGTTGGTGGAAGGATTCTGGCTTTTTTCTTGAGGTACACACACAACAGCTTTCCACAGCAGGTAAGAACTGGATTCTGTGCCACTTTGAATAAGTTCAGCAGAATAATTACCTGTGAAGAAATTACTCAGGAAATAAAATGCTATATATATTTAGTAATACATACCACATGTTTATAGCAGCTTCCCAACAGAAGGCAACCATAAGTACACAGCTACATTCAAGAGCTGCCCAGTCACACACATACACGCTCACCACTTGAGAGAACACTCATTCGGTGGACATTTGAAACAATCACAGCCATCCCTCCAGGGTCTGTGAATACATAGTGGTGGTCTGTTTATTCCTTTGAATCACACCTGGATAAAGCATCAACCAACCAAATCTCTTAAGTAATTTAGGAAATTTGGATTTTTTTAATGGTTTTTTAGCCTGGAGAAGAGGAGGCTCAGGAGGAGACCTTATTGTTCTCTACAGCTACCTGAAGGGATGTTGTAGCCAGGTGGGGGTTGGTCTCTTCTCCCAGGCAACGTGGGACAGAACAAGACACAGTCTCAAGCTGTGCTGGGGAGGTTTAGGCTGGATGTTAGGAAGAAATTCTTCCCAGAGAGATTGGCTGTTGGAATGTGCTGCCCAGGGAGGTGGTGGAGTCGCTGTGACTGGAAGTGTTTAAAAAGAGACTGGATGAGGCACTTGGTGCCATGGTTTAGTTGATTAGATGGTGTCGGATGATAGGTTGGACTCAATGATATTGAAGGTCTTTTCCACCCTGGTTAATTCTGTATTCCATATTCTGATTTCTCTATTTGAATAGGAACGTGTTGTAGTTTACAAAATGAGAGAGGGAATTTCTCATGCATCTCTATATCCTTTACTTTCACACATCATTGAAATGGGAATGTTTCTGGAGTGTAGTGCTTTTGAAGATACTCTGGTATTAGAAGTTGCTGTTTATTCATGTTTGTAAGAGTACTTCCAGATGTCCTGAGACAGGTGCTTTCACTGGTTGTTGGAAGTGCTCCCCCTTCATACCTTTTTGTCTGAAGGATTTGCCAACAGAAGTGCTTTACAGAAGCCCCCACGTTACTTTCATTTGTCCTAGCAGAGTGACCTTGAACTGATCAGGCAAATAAAAAAATGAAGGGAGCACAGATTATTCACTCAGCTTTGTTCCCACCCTTCATCCTCCAGTCAATGTCCATTATGTCCCCAGAGACTGCTCCAGACACTGGGTTATGGTTGTTCTCCCCCTTCACATTTTCACCTGATGCCTGGTAATATCCAGAGCAATACTCAGGGCTTTCAGCCATGCAGGCGTGGGCTCTGGCTAATTGGCTCTGGGTCAGATATATGAAGTGTGGCAGGCAGAGGCAGGATTTTAAGGTCTATTTAATCAGCCCAGTAATTCAAAATGTGATTTGAGGATTCTGGTTCTTCAGGCGTTGCGGTCTCTGTGCAGCCTGTGTACCACCAGCTCTTGGAGATGCTACAACCAAACAACATCCTGAGCAACAGCAGTAATAAGAGTGTAAGAGTGATATACTTTCCCCTGTGCTGCAAGAAAAGATGTTAGGAGATATTTCAACTGCCTGGCAGGGGAGTGATTAGTAACCAAGCAGTTACAAGGGCTGTAAGATGGGGACAGAAATGCCCTTGCTGTGATGTGGTGAGAGCCATTGGCTTCTTGTGCATGTCTGCACGTGCTGAGCTCCGTGCTGCTTTGGCTGCTCCTTCAGCCCTACCCAAACTCTCTGCATTTAATCCCTAGGGCAAGCTTTTGTGAACCTCACCATGCCATGACAGGTATTTCTGCTGCAAATCCTGATGTAAATGCTTGAGATGTTTCCCTCAGAGCATCACTGTCTGATTTGCCTCATGGGCAGCATGAGAGGCTGCATATGAGCCTGGATCCTGTTAAGCTGCTGTGTACTCTGAAATCCACCATGGTTACAAGTCCAAGTGTGGTGACTGAGTCTTATCTTACTGGGCAGCTGGTAATTGTCTAGGGTGTCCTCAAACCTCCTGTAAGCATAGAAAAAGCTGGAAAGGTCAGGCTGCACAATTGATGAATCTGGTTGGTAAATGACAAATTCAAATACTTTGATTATTAAGCTCAGCTTCATCTCACCACTGTGAAAAGCCTTTCCCTCCCCTACCTGTTACACTCAGAAGCACTTTTGCAGATCAAACCCAGCCTTCCATCCTGCAACCTCCCACAGACATATGCATGCACATTATGTCCCATGTTTAATTGTCTTTCAGAACTGCCTTATCTTGGCATGAACTTGTCATTGGTTTATCTCTGCTCAGGATAAATGCATACATAATCTTATTACTGGATGCACTCAGAGCAAGCAATCTCATTAATAGCCACCCTTAAGGGATTTTTATCCATGGATCCATTTCATAATTGGAACACAGCTACCTAATATATATAAACATATTCCTTCCGTGCCCCAGCCATTCTCATGCTCTTCAGTCTTGCACATCTTAGGAAGGAAAAAGATCCAGAAAGAAGGAATGTATTTTTACACCAGAGATCCTTCTTGGAAGCTTGTTAGGTTTTCAGATCACACCACAGGCTTACAACTTTGATTTGTCAGGTTCATGATTGTCACTGGAAGTGTGAGTTCTATCATTTTTAGCCTGGATAGTTTTCCCTATTCTTAGTGGCAATGCATTGAACTCTCTATGCTCTTTCTTGTAACATATAGAATTCTATAAAGGGAAAGCCCTAACTAGCTAGCTGCATATAATAATCAAAAGCAGTAGGAGCTGTATAGCCTTTAAGAATTAAATTATGTTCATTTATTCAGTGACTGTAAAATCCCTACTAAGAGTGTAATAGCTTAAAGGCTTCCTAATCAACTTTACTTCATCATTAAATAATTATGCTTTGTGTTTCTGAACCACACTTTTGTCACATCTCATATCCAGGACAGTTAGTGGATGAGTCATTATGGAGGCTGAGTGAACCATTCATAATCAAACCTGAACCAAGCAAAACTGCCTGGCTTCAAGTTGGGTGAAGCCTTCAGTGAGGCTAAGTTTCCAGCAAACTTCAATTTCATTATACCCAAGCCCCAGCAAAATAAAATATATGTTTACAGCACAGACCCAAGGCACAGCCTGCATTACTCACTCTGTAGTTTGGTGGATTACCCTCAGATTCATTACACCTCTGTCAGGTTCATTACACCTCTGATCAAAAGGGATTACTTTTCCTTTTCCCTCCCACTCTGTAGGCACACAGTGAGAATGGGCACCACTGAGGCTCTTGTTATACATACATGAGAAATTAGTGAGCAAGCATTTTCTGCTTTCACCTCTTTGTAGCTGCAAGCCATGCAATTGCACACAAGGTTTTTCACGACACCTCTGGGCACTGCTGGGCAGCTAGGCAAAATGGGAGAGAAATTACTCTTGTAATTTCAAAAGTGAATAGCAGTGCTACTGATAAAGATGGAAGATTGAAAAAAATAGCCAGGATTGTACATTCAGCCTCTTTGACTGGCAACAGATCCCACATCACTCAAAATCGCAAATAACCTCCTCAGCTGCCCTCAGACATCTTACCCAAGGTTGCCAAGAGCAAAACGTTCTGTCTCTGCCAGTGTGAGGGGAAACAGGCTGCAAGGAAAACAGAGACATTCATGGGTGTGTGTTCTCACAGCAGCTAACCTGCTGCTGCAGGGGTGCAGGACAGGCTGCACCCTGCTCACTCAGGCACTTCTCACAAAGAATGGAAATCCTGAGGCACGCAGGTGTCCGGGCAGTCTGGCGTGAGGCAGGGAACACCTCTGCTCAGGTGGGGAGAACAAAGCCTGGAGTTGGGTCCACTTATCTGAGGCTGTTTAGATCTCTGTGTCATTGAAGAGCTGTCCTGCAGCATTGCAAGTGCTACCAGGGCCAAGCTTGGGAAAAGGGCCTTATATTAATAATAAGACACACAGTTTGAATTGTGATGGCAGCTCACCATCAGACCTGTTTCCTTAGGGATATGATGGATTAGGCACTGCTTGCAGCTCTCCAACTCAAATCTTTCTGAACCATAAACTAGATTTCAGATAAAACAGCTAACTAAAGCAGGCAGGAAAGAATCATAGAATCAATAAGGTTGGAAAAGACCTGAGAGATCATCAAATCTAACCTATTACCTAAGACCTAACCTCTCATGACAACTAAACTGTGGCTTCAAGTGCCACATCCAATCCTTTTTTGAACACCTCCAGGGACAGGGACTCCACCACCTCCCTGGGCAGCACATTCCAATGGCAAATAACTCTTCCTGTGAAGAACTTTCTCCTCACCTCGAGTCTAAACATCCCCTGGTGCAGCTTGAGACTGTGTCCTCTTGTTCTGGTGCTGGTTGCCTGAGAGAACCAACCCCCACCTGCCTACAACCTCCTTTTAGGTAGTTGTAGAGAGCAAGAAGGTCTCCCCTGAGCTTCCTCTTCTGCAGGCTAAAGATGGCAGGCTTGGGAGGGTAACTGATTGATAGGGAGATTTCTTTGGAGCTTACCACTCAGTTGCTTCATTTATATTTAATTAAGCATGAAATTATGTTTATAATTCTATTAGACAACTGCATGAAACATATCAGCTCATAAGACAGGCTGAGTTAAAACAATTATTAATTAATTATTATTATTATGTGGGTTTTGTTTTCAGTTTTAATAAGATTATGCCACCAAATTCAAAGCACTGGAGAAAGTGTATTATATTAATCCATAAAAATGCCACTCTGATTGGCTACCAGGTAAGTGAGGGAATAGGAGTAGGTGTTATTAATGCAAATACCACATCATCCAAGAATGAAATGATCTAGTGTGAGGTGTCCCTGGCCATGGCAGGGGGCTTGGAACTGGGTGATCCTTGAGGTCCCTTCCAACCCTAACAATGATTCTATAATTCTATCACTTGCTAGCCTGAATGTAGGCTTCTGTGCCAGGGCAGGGAGCGTTGAGCCCCTTCCAACACCTCTCTGCTTTGCTGTGGTTCCAGCCAACGCAGTCAGACCTTGTGACGGTGTGTCACAGTGTCAAAAGTGAATATAAATGGCCAGCTAGCAGCCAAGCCTTCTTGGTGGGATCTGGGCTGATCTGCAAACACCTGGGTGGTGAAGAAGGAGTGATGACTCAGAGCAAGTTGGGACCTTCTCTTTAGTTAGCGCACACACACAGATATCAGAGCTGAGTATTTTGGTTTGGTTTGGTTTTTTTCTTCCATCTGAAACTTATCAAGACTGTGGCTCCAATTATTTCATTATTACACTTTCCTACTCAATGCTGTAACATTAATACGTATGCAAATATCACTTGGACTTCAGAAGGCTGTACTCACCCGGGGTAAGAGCTGCAGGATATCTCCTGAGGCGTTTCAGACACGAACAGTGCTCATGAAAAAAAGCTCAGATCTTTAAGCAAGCACCGTGGCACACAAAAAGTTCTTCTGTTCACCTTCACGTATTTTTCTGCTGCTTTCCAGCTTTAATACTTATTCTGCTAATGGTTAAGGATCTCAAAGCACTTAAAACCTAGCTTTTCACCTATAGATACTTTTTCAGTCTGTGTGAGAAGAGCCTGTTGCTCGCTGGCCTTCACTGTACAATGTGCTCTCTGGCACCCCAACCAGAAGTATTCTGAAACACCTCTCCTTTTCATCTCAGAACTTTTTGAGTGCCAGGCAACCCACTTTTTAATTTGTTTCTAAAAGCTGGGTTGTTTTATTTGCCTTCTCCTCCTCTATTTTCTTTTCCTCTGTGTGCAGCTGACCGCATGGTTTCCTTCACTGAAACAGAGGATTGGAAAAAGAAAAATCAGACAAATACTTTGACTTTGCCCCCGGCTTTCGTGGTTGCTATACCTCTGAACACTCCATTCACCTCTAATTACATGTCCGTTGAAATCCTGCCGAGAAGGAACAGTGTAAGTCATTAGCTCTCCTAAATGAATGCGCAGCTGAGTAGCTAACAAAGGGATTAACACTTGACAGTTAAAAGCCTTGCATGCTGAAGGAGAGGGTCAGTGGGTGACTGCCTATTACACAAAAATAATTGCCACCCAACGCTGAGCGAAAGTGATGTCCCCAGGCTGTGTTTACTGCAGAAATGCGTTTTCTCTCAACTCTTACCCCTTTGCTCAATCTGCCTTTGCACGAAACAAGGAGGAGGCTCATTACTTCGCAGGGTATGGTGGAGAGCTGAGAGCTTGGGTAGCAGGAACCAGCAAGGAGCATGAAAATGGATTGTAGAAATGCAAGATGCTTTGAAGGGCAAGGGCATTCAATAAGAACCTTCCTGTTGAACAGAGGAGTTCTAAACAAAATCTGTAGTTCATAAGTTATAAAACCGTTGCTCTGCTTAATCCTCCATCGCCATTGTTTCAAAGCACTCTATGATTCAGGACAGTACCCATGCTGCAACAAACCTTTCCTAGATTAAACAGTCCCTAGACAGTTCATATTTTATCTTTCTGAGAATACAGTTGCCGTTTGTGGAGCACAGCAGATCTGCTCATTCTGTGGCCACTGAGGAAAAAGGACCTATGGAGGTGCCCTTGTGGCCAAGGAGGCTAGGGTCATCCCGGGGTGGATTAAAAGGGATGTGGCTGGTAGATTGAGAGGTGACCTTCTATTCTGCCGTGGTGAGGCCATGTCTGGAATGTTGTGTCCAGTTCTGGGCCCCTCAGTTCAAGAAGAACCTCAGGGAACTGCTTGAAAGAGTCCAGCACAGAGCCACAAAGATACTCAAGGGAGTGGAACATCTCCCTTGTGAGGAAAGGTTGAGAGGGAGCTGGGGCTCTTTAGCTTGGAGGAGCCTGAGGGGTGACCTTATTAATGTTTAACGGCAAGGGTCAGGAAGATTGAGCCAGGCTCTGCTCAGTGATATCCAATGGGGCAACAGGTGCAAGCAGGAGCATAGAAGGCTCCATGTGAACATATGGAAAAGCTTTTTCTCTGAGGGTGGTGGAGCCCTGGAGTAGGCTACCCAGAGAGGTTGTGGAAACATTCAAAACCCATGTAGATACATTCCTGTGTGACCTACTCTAGCTGATCCTGCTCTGGCAGGGGGTTTGAACTAGGTGATCATTCCATGTCCTTTCCAACCTCTAACATTCTGTGATCCTGAGATTTCAAAAAGCAGTAACAATTACTAGACAGAATAGGAGGCTGGCTGGGAGGCTGAGCTGGAAGATCATGGCCACTGCTTTCACCGTGGTATTGTTGATGAACAACTGAACTGTGTTGGCTACATTAGCATAATCCCATATGGAATATCCTGTTTAGCAGTAAGAGTGATCTTACAGTTAGGAAAGATTTTGGGTGAGACTTCCTGCTGGAATAAATACTCATCACTCTATTGAAGTCATTGCAGCTGTTACGATTCACATGTTCACTTCTCTTGAAGCAGAGACAATGGCAAAGTAATGAAATGATTGAGGAGTATTTAGCATCTGTTTGGAGTTGAGCAGAAAAGGCCTTTATGTTGGATTTACTTCAGAGCAGGATGCATTTTCCTTTTGTGCTCTACCTTGAACAATGCAAAACTTGTGTTCCAATGCATGGCTGAAATTATTCCCAGCCAAGATCGCACAGAGGATTTCCAGGTGAGCAGGGGCAGGGGCTGACTTCTCTTTGGTCGTTTTAACCTTGCCAACAAGGTATGGTGGAAAATCTTTTGATCTGTTTTGGGGAAAAATGTGGCATTCCCTAGCAAGTTAGATCCAACTTGCATTTAGCTGGACTACACACAGATAAGCTTTGACAGCTTTATCCCAGTCTAAAGACACTGGATTTTAGAGCAAGCATTTTAAGTTATCTAATCAGTTAGAGAGGAAAATACCATAAAGATACATAACTAAGGCTGGGAAAAGACACAATAGCAGTGGGGTGGTGCTGTACAATGTGTGAAGGATGTTTATATCCAAACATCACTTGCATTGTTGAGCAGGAATTGACATTAGATCAACTTGTACTTCAAACATGTATTTATTAGTTGTGGGTGGAAACAACTGTTATTCAGTTGTGGAGTAAATACCACAGAGATTTTCATCTGGTGAGATATATGACTCGTAGCCTGAACATGGCTAATATTTCCATCTGAGCACAGGAGATGATACCCACTCATCTCTGTTATTATTAATCTCTTTTTTTTTTCAGCCTTGTTTCTTTCTGTATCTTTAGCAGCATGCCAGCTTTGCCATGACATGCCCTGTAAAGATTTGTACCAAATGAAGAAGGGAGGTTGTAGCCAGGAGGGGCTTAGTCTCTTCTCCCAGACAACCAGCACCAGAGCAAGAGGTCACAGTCTCAAACTGCACCAGGGGACGTTTAGGCTCGAGGTGAGAGGAAAGCTCTTCTCAGAGAGCGTTCTTAGCCACTGGAATGTGCTGCCCAGGGAGGTGGTGGAGTCACCATCCCTGGAGGTGTTCAAGAGGGGATTGGATGTGGCACTTGGTGCCATGGTTTAGTAGTCATGAGATTTTGGGTGACAGGTTGGACCTGATGATCTTTAAGGTCTTTTCCAACCTTATTGATTGTATGATTCTAAGATGAAGACATGAGTCTACATTTTCCCTGCTGACATTTTAGTATTTCTCTGTGGTGCATGGGCAGAGCAGAGGAGAGTACCTGGGTCTCATAAACCTATAACAGTCACCACCTCCTCAGGGCACATGGCCACTGGCTCAGCTGAATGATTCAATGCTACACAAACAGGAAGTCTTTCTGTCAAGTGCAGTGGAGGTGTTCATGCTACTCATAAGCAAAGGCTGGAGGAAAGGACACAGAAGTGATTATGGGAATAAAAGGACATATATTCATGAGCCAATGGCATCCTACAGACCATCTTCCATTCATTATGGAATGCTCCTTCCTCTTGTCTGATAAAATGACATCTGCTTGGTGTATTTGCCTGATTATTCAGTTCTCTGCATCAGATGGAGCAATGTAATCTCTGTAATTGGTACACAGAATTTTTTCCCCCAGTATGGCTAAAACAGCAGATTCTGTGTCAAGATTCCTTCATGGTTGTTTTTGCTATCAGCTTCTGAAATCATGCAAAAGGAGTCTAATTTTGTGTTTATTCATTCAGAGTTACCATATTTGCAGTCTTGGAAACAGTATTTAGGTCTACATAAGAAGGAAATAAAGTGCCCTGATTAATTTTCTGCATCACTGAAATGGAGCTTCAGTCAAATGAGGAAGGCAGACGCTGTGGATGTCAGAGAGCCATCCTAGAACCAAGCCTCCAGCACTATTTGAGAGCAAAAGGTAAAACAAGACAGTAGATGAGATGAAAATGCAAATTACAAGAGAGGTTTGGATGAGATAAGCAAATCTCCTTGTAATCTCAAATAAAGCTGAAGATTTTCTTCTACATTCTGACCCCCATCTTTAGTCCATCATCCGTTTTTGCTTACAAAACCAGCCTTCAATCTATTCTGATGCTTCAGGCAATAACAGTCTAGATGAAAAGACTCTTATTCGTTAAAACCCTAAAGGTTATTTCCTGAAGATGAGAGGGTGACCACTGCCTCAGATTTTGGTGGCTCAGATTATCTTTAAATATAAACAGACCTGCTCTGTTCAGTCTGGAGTGGGTTTTAAAGATTCATGAGTGATCATCCCCTCAATGATGCCTTTCAGGTGTCTTTCAGAGCTGGACCAACCACTCCATCATTTGGTTGGAAAAGCACTTGGTCAGCAATCATAGAATCAAAAAGGTTGGAAAAGACCTCAAAGATCATCAAGCCCAACCTGTCGTCCCAAGACCTCATGACCACTAAACCATGGCACCAAGTGCCGTGTCCAATCCCCTCTTGAACACCTCCAGGGATGGTGACTCCACCACCTCCCTGGGCAGCACATTCCAATGGCTAACAACTCTCTCAGTGAAGAACTTTCTCCTCACCTTGAGCCTAAACTTCCCCTGCATGCACCCAAAAGAAATATGTAGAGATTGAGTGATAATGCATGAAAATAGCTGGTAAAATAAGCAGGATTATGGGTTTGGTTATCTTTGTCCTTTTTGTTTCCCCTTTTTTTCCCCTTTTCCTTTTTTATTTTCCCTTTTTGCTATAAGCAGCTGTACTAAAGTGCAGGCACTACTGATAGAACTGGATTTCTCAACAGATTGTATTTCTACTGTTAGCCTTCCTCATATTCTGACCACTTAAAATTCCTCAGGAGATTCCCACCCCCCCCCCCCCCCAGTATGTCTAAACAGTTTAGCAGCACTTGCTAAGTATCATGACTCCCTACTTGTTAGCTAAGAAAGCTTTTGATAGAAGCAGTAAACCTAAATTGAATTGGTGAACCTGAAAGGAGGTTGTAGACAGGTGGGGGTTGGTCTCTTCTCCCAGGCAACCAGCACCAGAACAAGAAGACACAGTCTCAATCTGTGCCAGGGGAAGTTTAGGCTTGAGGTGAGGAGAAAGTTCTTCACAAGAAGAGTAATTGACTACTAGAATATGCTACCCAGGGAGGTAGTGGAGTCCCCATCCCTGGAGGTGTTCAGGATTGGATGTGGCACTTGAAGCCATGATTTAATTGTCATGAGGTGCTGGGTATTAGGTAATAGGTCAGACTTGATGGTCTCTGAGGTCTTTTCCAACCTGGGTCATTCTGTGATTCTATGAAAGGGGCAGAAAGGGCTAAAGTAACTTTGGTGTCAGGAAAGCAAGAAGCGTTATGAAGAAGTTAAGAAAAAAAATTCCTCTTCATAAGGATAAAACTGAAAGTGGAGAATTTGTAGAGCTTTGAAATAGAAAGAAAAAAAGGCATGATAATAGTCTTCTAAGTCTCAAAGAGTCTGCAAAGAAGATGCTTCTGAAATACTGCTCTGGTCACCAAAGGGGCAAGAGAGGAGCCTGGCTCCACGTGCAGCCAAGGCTTAAATCAACGATTTGAAAAGCTTCCTAATGAAGGACACTTATTCAGTGAACCTGGCTACTAAGGGAAGCTGTGAAATCTGAGTTATAAAGGACCAATTAAACTAATACCTATCAGGAATGGACACAGCAGGATTCTATTTCCATGCAGTGAAAATGGACTTAAAGCCATTATCATACTGTGGTACTATTTTTCAGCACATACTTCTCCCAAACTCTACTCAGGTCTTCCCTTGCTACACAGCCATATATCCCTTGACTGTATTCGAAGCCCTCCAAGCTCAGCTGTGAGAGTTTTCAGTCAGTTTCAGTTCTGTAACACCAGCCTGTCATGCAAAAAGAGTATCACAAAGTTAAATTATGGGAGATCAAAGTCCTCTCAAGAGAAAGTCATGTGGGTTAAAATTAGTTTAGTATTCTGTGTAGCCTTCTCTCGGGATAAAAATATCTTGACTCTGTTGAGGTTGTGTTCTAGGATGAGGATGCTTGAGGAAAGGGGAGGCATTGAATCATAGAGTTCTTAGTGTTGGAAGAGACCTCAAGGATCATCTAGTTCCAACCCCCCTGCCTTAGGCAGGGACCCCTCACACTAGATCAGGTTGCCCAAACCCACAGGCATGCAAAGGCTTTCCTGGTTTCACACAGACACGGTGTGTGCATTAACCTTTCATTTCCTGATCTGATTCAGGTTCCTGAGACATTGTTCGAGAAATGTGGATGTGGATTCCCCTCTGGAAACCAAGATCCTTCATGCCCAAGCCCATGCTGCTGCCTAAGGTTCCAAATCCTTGAATCCTCCACATCCTTATTCACGAGTTGCGAAAACAATACCTGGCATTGCGAGTCATCAGTATCCCCCAAATAAGATGCTAAAGCAGCTGTGCTGGCTCTAGAGTAGCCTAACTTCACACTTCTGAGTATGATGAATTATTGTTTAAGGAGATGTATTCATAATCCTGCTCCTTGCAAGCAGGTGGTTGATATTTTGAGATCCCTGCTGTATCAGCACTATGTATATTTGGCACAGAAAATGCATGAATATTATAAATTCTGTATTTAATTGGGTCTTGTAAAGAACTCCTGTAAATCATAGTCACCCCATCAAATGAAACAGGAAATTGAGATGGCCAAGCATCCAGGAACATTACTTCTTTTTGCCCCCTCAAGGCTGGGCAAAACTTTGTTGTCTCATTAAGAAAGACAAAAAAAAAAATGCTGATAGAGTGAGGTCTCTTTGATGTTGTTCTATTTACCTGAAAATAACACAAAAATCCTAATTCTTAGCCCAGATATCAAGTAATGCAAGAAAGTACTTTTAAACACACACCAAGCCTCCCTGAGCCAGCAGTCAGCTACCAAAGCTCTGCCTTTAGGCCCACAATGCCACCATTTATTCAGGATCTGTCCTACGCTTTCCTGCTTCTTTATTGAACTATTTCTGTTTCTCTGTCTCGTGTATGGCAGAAAATACCACAGCACCATTTGCTGTACAGTAAGTGATGAAACTCCATCTGTGTTTGTGAATGTTAGCTGGAATGCATGCTGGAAGGTGAGAATTACCATTTTTTTTTTCCCCCAGCTTACTGGGGCTGCAAAAAGCCTGATGCACTCTGCTTTTTCCTGAGTGAGAGAGTCCAATAGTTCTCTCCATAAAGATGGGCTCTGTGGCTAAGGATCTAAGTCACAGTAAATAGAAAAGAAACAGTTCAGACAAGTGTGAGCCTTACCCAGTAAATAAGGGTAAAATAGACATACCAGTGCAAGCAAAAGGAGATTTTTATCTAGTTTCCTTAATCAGGTCTGTATCTGTGCACAATTAAAGCTGCTTTCATTACCAGAGTATTAGCTTAAGTTCTCTGTGCCACTGGATTACAATGAAGTACTATTTGCACCTCCTTTATCTATAGTACATCTGCTACACCAGATGAGACAAGAGGTATGGGAGCCTTGTACTAAATGAATGCAGTTCATTATTTAGCTGTATTTGGCAAACTGAATAAAGGGAGCAGAGGGTGATTTTGGCACCTGACATGCTCTGGCATCTTTTGCCTGCAGTGTGCTCATTGTGGGAGAGAATAGTTTGCTACAAGGAGCAACAGACAGGCCAGTGAGCCTTCTGAAACCCCTGCTGAAAACTCATGCACGACCACATTTTCTTGACAGGCTGCTTCAAGTGCTCTCTAGAGTTATTTGATCTGGTCCTCCAAGTGCTCTTTAGTGTTATTTGATCTGGTCCTCCAAACCCTATTCACACTGCTTCATTTTACTGCTCTTGCTGTGGAATTCATCACAGGCTATTTTATCTGGGTGAGAGCTGAGCTGGGTTTGAGTCCATGCAGTGCATCCACAAACAGTCAGGCTGCTGTAGAAGGTCCCTGGCCTTGCTTATCAGAGTGAAACGGCTGGGGACTGGCCTTCTTGATAGGCCAAGGTGATCCTGAAGCAGTGCACACCAGGCAATTACAAATCTCAGCATGCAATAGGCAAGACATGCCCTTGCTTGTCACAGGTCAGGGAAAGGTCCCAACTGAGATTGTTTGCAGATCTGTGTTGAGAAGCCTCTTTGATATGAGCTGATTGTCCAGGTATGGCAGGAATGGTGCTTGTGATAACATTTGAACATGACAACTCTGTTGCAGAGTACAACAGGGATGCTACAGAAAAGCCACTCAGGTTAGCAGCTCCTGTGATGAGTGCAAAGGAAACAACAGAGAAGGGTGAGCTTCACTCCACCTGATGAGGTAAACACTTGTCACTACCCCGTTTTTTATCCTCTACTACACATGAAATCCAGTGACAAGTTGCAGCTGTGTCTTTCAGGGATGTCTATTTCCATCTTGTTCAGCAGCAAAGTGCACCTTGTATCCATAAATCTGCAGAAGTTTAAGGGAGAGAAAAGCTATTATGGAAGGTCAAAAGGAAGCTGGCAAGAGTACAAGCAGGGGAAATGGTATCTGCTGCTGGTTTTCTGATTGCTCAGGGAAGTGGGAGATTGGTAGTAGTGTAAGAAATGCACATGGTTACACTAAGTAACAGAGGTGGTTCCCTGTTTTCTCCATCCTATCCAAAATGATCCAACACCCACACACACAAAATGGCCAACAGCTTACTGTGGGGGAGCAGGAGTGGTGGTGTATGTACCAAGAAGCTCACTGCACAACTAGGCAATTTAATAATTGTGACTAAGATCCTTTGAGCTGGCATGACTTCACAAACGTGGTTTAAAGAGCCTGAAATATATAGGAAAATCACTGTGCTCAAATGCAATTTTCATGGTTTTCTGTCACCAAAAAGTAAGTAAATAAATCACAGAATCACAGAATTTCAGGGGCTGGAAGGGACCTCGAAAGATCATCCAGTCCAACCCCCCTGCCAGAGCAGGATCACCTACACCAGATTACACAGGAATGCATCCAGGTGAGTTTTGAATATCTCCACAGAGGGAGACTCCACAACCTCCCTGGGCAGCCTGCTCCAGGGCTCTGTCACCCTCACAGGGAAAATTATTTTCCTCATATTTACATGAAAGTTCCTATGCCTCAACTTCCACCATTGCCTCTTGTCCTGTCACTGGGCACCACTGAGCAGAGCCTGGCTCCATCCTCTCAGGACTCACCTTTTACATCTTTATAAACATTGATGAGGTCACCTCTCAGTCTCCTGTTCTCCAAGCTAAAGAGCTCTCAGCTCCCTCAGTCTCTCCTCATACAGAAGATGTCCCATTCCCCCTCATCATCCTTGTGGCTCTGTGCTGGACTCTTTCAAGCAAAATACGTTGCTCACCAGAAAAGGGCCTGAGCTTTACCATAATACCAGTCAAGAGCTAACTCTGCTGCAGTCATTGGTATGAGCTAATGAGGTAGGAATATACTTTCCTGTACTAAACAATACCTGCACAAAATTTCCTGCTCATTTCTGGGGAACTATTTGAGCAGGAAATTGCTGCTCTGCACGAGTAGGCCTATGAGCATCCAGGTTTCTGCTAAAATTACATGTTTATTAGACTATCCAGAGGCTACAACACTGCAATATACTGCATTACCATGCACTGAAGATAGGTCCTTGGGAAATTATTCAATAGAAATATGTAGGAGACCAATTTCCTTAGTAACAGCGAAGCTCTCAAGCGCTGCAGTTTAGGTGGCGATTTAGTTCTTGGAATAGAATCCATTTAACTTTGGATTTGGAAAGGCCAGTGCTGGAAGTTAGGGAGTAGCAGATTTATGTGTCACTGGATTATAATGTGGAGGCTGTTTTGCAAATAGCCTCTCTTCTGAAACTGCCAACTGTAAGATGCTTCAGGATTGCTGACATTCTGCCACAAGTACAGAAAGCTCTCAGCCAACTCATGTCATCAGACGACTTAACAACACGTTTCACATGCATAAATGAACCAATCCCCTGCCCTCATAACAATGATGAGAGCATCTTTCAGTTATCATGCCACCCTGCAGCAAGGAGAAGGACATTGAGCCAGGCCTGTTTCATTTACAAACCATATTTATATCATGATGCTTATTGAGAGCTTGTCTGGGGAGAAAACAGAGGCTACACAAAAGACTCTTAAACATGAAGCAGTCTGCTTCAGCTCAAAGGGAAAAAAACATCCTTTGAAGAGAAGTACAATGTTCAAAATGCTTTAAGAACACAGAAACACAAGCACCTGTGTCTATAAACTGATCTGGAGCAAACTATTCCATATTGCTGCCATAATAAGGGCTCAAGCAAGGGCCAATATAAGAAAAACAAAACAAAACCTTGGGAGGTCACTGCTATTCCAAAGACACTTATGGGGTTTATGCATTTTATGCATGGGGAACCAAATAGAGGTTGTTGGGGTTTGGGTTTTTTTCATGAATCAGAGACCCTTCCTGGTGTTGGGAACTGACTTAAACTTTCCCCAGTCTCTATTCAGCATTGTCATGATGTCTTCAAAAGCTAGGTCCAACAGAGGGTCTGTAATGGTGGTATAGTCCCCATACTACTGCTTTGTTAGTTTTCCCAGTACTGTAAAGCATTCACTCCTGACTCTGACTCTTTGAAGGTAAGAGGACAGCAGGCTGTGCAGAGTCCTCTGGGGCACCATACTCTCAATTCTCTTTTAGCTTTAACACTTTCAGTGCAGCCAATTCTGTTGGTATTGGTTGGAAAGAACTGGCCCTAAGCAAGGACAATGTTGTTGTAGGTGAATTTAAAGCAGAAAAAAGAGAAGTTGCACAACTGGAAAGACTGCTGAGAAACTCGAGCTCTGTTACTCCTTATGCAGAAGACCTCACATCAATGTTGCTTTGAAATGCTGTGAAGTATGTGCTGCTCTCCAGCCACCAGTTCCATCCATGGTAAGTGGGCAGAGAACATGAGAACAAGCCTTCCTCTTCTCAAAGGGTGATTTGTTTCCACTGATCCAGAACATTCAGTAGTTTTGTATTGGGTTTCTGTGTTGTCTATGCCTGCATGCAGCTATCAGCAGGCAATCTGGACTCTAACATCTCAGAGACGTTTTAGTCCTGTGGTCATTCTCTAATAGACTCTCATTCTAAAAGCACAATTCCTTTTGTGGCAGTATTTATTGCCTTCAGTTTTCAGCTTTTGTCAGTGACAAAAATCTGCTCAGAAGAGCAGGGTCTCTCCTTGTGTCACAAATAATTATGCTAATTAGTGTTACATTTAAATGTGAAAGGAGTCACCATTATTTTTAGGTTATATGTACACAGCACTCACTTCCTTAGCTGTTTCTGAGGAAATATCAATGCCTGCCTGCTGCTAGTACCACTGAGAATACTAAAAAAGCTGTCACAAAGTGATATCTTGATAAAACAGGAGAGCCTTTCAAGTTGAAGCTGTGGAAGCAAACCAGATTAAAACAAACACCAGAAAAAAAGCGCTTTCAAAATGCACACACACACAAAAGCTCTGCAATGAAAAGAACAATGATTAGTCTGAATTGTTATTGTAAAACAAAAAAGAAATTAATATCTACTTTAATTGTATTTTAAAGCAGAGGGATTTCACACCATGAGTACTGTGTCCAGGACATTGAGATACTTGAACGTGTCCAGAGAAGGGCAATGAAGCTGGGGAGAAGTCTGGAGCACAAGCCCTATGAGGAGGGGCTGAGGGAGATGGGATTATTTAGCCTGGAGAAGAGGAGGCTCAGGGGAGACCTTATTGCTGTCTACAACTACCTGAAATGTTGTAGACAGGTGGGGGTTGGTCTCTTTTCTCAGGCAACCAGCATCAGAACAAGAGGACACAGTCTCAAGCTGCACCAGGGGAAGTTTAGGCCGGAGGTGAGGAGAAAGTTCTTCACAGAGAGAGTTGTTAGCCATTGGAATGTGCTGCCCAGGGAGGTGGTGGAGTCCCTGTCCCTGGAGGTGTTCAAGAAAGGATTGAATGTGGCACTTGAAGCCATGGTTTAGTTGTCACAAGGTGTTAGCTATTAGGTAATAGGTTGGATTTGATGGTCTCTGAGGTTTTTTCCAACCTAGTTGATTCTATCATTATGTGATATGGTATGATATGATATGCTGGCTGCATTTTTGAATGACTTTTTTGTTCCACAAAGAAATGATTAATTTTTCACACCTGCTTCTCATTTTTCCACACACACTGCAGAGCTAGGACAAAAACGTTCACAGCAGGAATTGATTGCTAACTGGTCACTTTAAGCGATGTGGTCTTCCTTCCTTATAATTACTGAATGACTCCATGTCTATCCAGTTGAAAGGTTGCTAGCAGCAGACAACAGCTGGGGTCAGTCTGAATAGTCCTGGGTAATCTTATTTGGTACAAAACATCAGAACTGACAAAGGAGCCATCCCCTAACTCAAGGTTTCTCTGCTCAGGAGACCTCATGCAGGAACAAGGGGAAAAAAAGGACAACCACAACAACAAACACCTGAAAACCCAGAAGTGTGTGCTAGTAGCAATTATTCTCTCCTCTTCAGATTCTAGTCCTGATTCTACAATTCCATAGAAGAGGACTCAAAGAGTTTGAGTAAGGGTTGGGTTTTATTTATTTACATTTTCACATAATGCCTCACAAAATGAATTCCTAATCCCTGATTGTCACTGGGTAGGTCATCTGCCCTAAATATAACAAATATTATTAAAGTGCAGGCTTTGCTGATGTCAAAAAGAAATGAGGGACTGAGAGGATAAGCAGAGTTGAGGGGGCATGTGTGACCTCTTTCAGTAATCCTAGACTGGAGCTATAGGTTAAGTCTTTGGGCTTGGAAAAAAAACCCTTATCACAAAACCAACCCAAAAATCGGACAGAAAATCCACCCCAGCAGCATTGTAGAGGCAAATTTTTAATTAAGGTGTGGAAACAAGTCAGTGGGAAAGGGCTGATTAAATGAAGTCACAGGATCACAGGATGTCAGGGGTTGGAAGGGACCCAAAGAGATCGTCGAGTCCAACCCCCCTGCCAGAGCAGCACCATACAATCTAGCTCAGGTCACACAGGAACACATCCAGACAGGCCTTGAAAATCTCCAGAGAAGGAGACTCCACAACCTCTCTGGGGAGCCTGTTCCAGTGCTGTGACCCTTGCAGTAAAGAAGTTCCCCCCTGTATGGAGGTAAGAACCTCCTGTGCTGCAGCTTACATCCATTGCTCCTTGCCCTATCACAGGGAGCAAGCGAGCAGAGTCACTTGCTTGAGGCAGTCCTGCTCACAGCTACAGAGCTTGTGAAGCATCCAGCTACATTTTAAATGTGTTAGTCACATTCAGCAAGGCTTTCCTGCCCTGTCTCAAGTGAGAAGGTAGGGGAAGGGTAATGAAGTGCCTGAAAGGGGAAGTTAAGACCTGTGTCTCTTGATGACTGGAAGTCCTGTGTCCAAGGAACTGAGGCAGGAAAAACTCCCAGCTTGTGCCACGGCAGGAAACAAATTTGGTTTTATATTTGCTCCACATTAGTTATTTCTGAGAGAAACTGGGATTGAATCACAAGTAATTAACCTGTCAGATATGTCCAGTGTATCCTGCCTTCAAGTTCCAGAGTGCTGGCACAGAGATTTTCCCAGAAATAAAAAGTCATCATTTTGATATCTTTTAGATGAGCTGCTACAGAATTTAGTCACCATATGCTTTCTGAATTCAAGGAACTCCTTGGATGAAGTTCTGTTGCTTGCTTGCTTTTTCCTGGAAGGAATTCTTGTCTTCTTCTTCCCTTTGATCCCCATAGTACACCTGGAACTCTGGCTTGGCCAAACGAAGCTCACCAATGGGATTGCAATGTGGAGAAAGATGAGTTGTGCTTCTGAAAAAATACTTTAGAAAGGAGTAGGAAAATCTTGGGTTCTCTGTTCCAGGGCTATAAGGAGAGGGGGGAAAAAAGAGAAGAAGAGGTATTTTTCCCCATAAAACTGAACTAAACTTTTCTTCTTAACTGGATAAGAGGGACTCCTGGTGCCTGGAGTCTCCACTCCTGCTGAGCTTTGTTTCTCAAAGCCACATGAGAAATGCTTTCCTTGCCTGTGCCAGGTGACAGAAGGCTAGAGCAAGCAGGGTCTGCATGTGATGCTGTCTGTTTTCCTGGTAGAAGGGGATTTGAGATTTTCAGTCCCAAAGCCTCAATGGTTCCCACAACCCTTTGAATGTGGGACAGTTTTAGGGCAGCCTTGCAGGTAAACAAAATTTAAACTTCCTTGGAAGACCAAGCTTGGCTTGCTTTCTGTGCCCCTATATTTCTCCTGTCTGTGTTTACTAGCAAAGGCAGTGGAGGCAGGGAGGAAGAGAGGGAATTAGTGGGAGAATTTCAATTTGGGACATTTGACTCTCTTCAAGCTTAACCCAAATACAGAGAGCAATGTTAAAACTGGGGGGGGAAATTTTGATTAATGCCCAGGGATTTTAAAAGCATGTGTCTCAAGTGCAATCCCAGATTTTCACTCAAGAGTCTGATTTTGAGAAGTGTTGCCAGCACTTCATGTCCCTTTCCTATGCAAGTTTCAAGTGAAAGAATCTAGTGAACAGCTGTAAGGTAAGATTAACTCTTTAATGACAAAACTCTGGTTTAACTCTTCCTGTCTGGGGAGACCAGTTTATGTTGTCATAGTGGGGGGGGAAAAAAGGAAGGTAATGTTAAGCAGATATTTGTTCTTAACATCATTACCAATGAGTTCTAGAAATACTTAACAAGAAATTGTTCTTGGCATGGACACTATTTTAAACTAATACATCAGGAAAATATTGTCATAGGCATTTACTGGCACACAGTCTCCCTGAAACACCTTCAGACTTCTTTAATATCCATGACCCACATAACCAACTAATGCATACATCAGGGAATCATAGAATTGTCAGGATTGGAAGGGACCTCAAAGATCATCTAGTTCCAACCCCCCTGCCATAGGCAGGGACACCTCACACTAGATCAGGTTGCTCAGAGCCCCATCCAGCCTGGCCTAAAAAACTTCCAGGGATGGAGCTTCCACCACTTCCCTGGGCATCCTTTATCTCAAAGTTGATTGTGTAATGCACATAAATCATCCCTGAAACTAGACTGGAAACCTACTCAGATTAATCTGTAGCTCTCAAAGGTCTCTTTCAACCTAGTTAATTCCATTCCATTCCATTCCATTCCATTCCATTCCATTCCATTCCATTCCATTCCATTCCATTCCATTCCATTCCACTCCATTCCATTCCATTCCATTCCATACCTTAGTGCTTCATGCAGCTCCATGTTGTTTAGGAAACTATTGTTAATTCCACTGAAGTAACAGCTGCTTCTCTTTTGACATCACTACCTGTTTGCTGTGTTATCCTATCAAACTGGCTGACTGCAGTGCAGTCTCTTAGTCTTGCATACTGGAGGGGAATAAAAATGGTTGATGATGCATAGTGACCAAAAGGCTTGAGGCAGATTTTTACTTGTTGAATAAACCAACCACTTCCAAGGTGTGTTTCCAAGTGCAGACTGTGTTTGCAGAGGGTTGTAGGATCTGGTCTGTGATGAATGCAGGAGAAGGCAATGATTATTTGCAACCTTGACAGACTCTTTCAGTTGAAGTTCTAAATAGGAGGAAAATGGATCCTTTACAGAATCATGAAGGTTGAAAAAGACCAACCATTACCTAACCCTCCCAGGGCCTCTACTACCCCATATCCTCAAGCACCATATCTAGGCAGCTTGTAAACATATCCAGGGATGGTGATTCAACCATTTCCCTGGGCAGCCTGGTCCTGTGTTTGGTAAATCTTTTGGAATAGAAGTTTTTTCCTAATGTCTAACCTAAATTTCCCCTGGTGTAACTTGACACCATTTCCTCTTGTCTTATCAGTTACTTGTGAGAAGAGACCACCCCCCACCTCTCTAGCTGAAAGGAGTTTGTACTTGTAGAAAGCTGTAAGGTCTCCTCTCAGCCTCCTTTTCTTCAGACTAAACAAATCCAGCTTCCTCATAAGATATTTTAGAGAACCTTCACCAGCTTCATTGCCCTTCTCTGGACCTGCTCCAGCACCTCAATATCTCTCTTATACTGTGGCTTCCAAAGCTGAACACAGCACTCAAGGTACAGCTTCACCACTGCCAAGTACAGTAAATCACTTCTCTAGCCCTGCTGGTCACACTACTGCTGATGCAGGCCAGGATGCTATTGTCCTTCTTGGTCAACCTTTTAGGAAAGGCCCACCAAAAGTAGAACCTCTGCCACATGTCTGTCCTTCAGTGCTTTGGAGCTTAGTGCAAAGGCAGCACTGTGTTGCCCAGGGCAGCCCAAGCTGATCAGCAAACAACACAGGTGGATTTTAACCTCTGAACATCTCTCTCCGGCAATAAAACACTGCTGTTCATTATAAATGTATAAAAGATAGAAAAATCAAACAAATGTGCTGTTCCTACAACACAAAACATGCCTTCCTTCCTCTGCCTGTCTGTGCTGAGGCAATTAGTGGGGTGCTTTGTTTCTGGTCTTGGACCGTATGGCTCAATCTCAACCCATATGTTACAACGATGCTATTGAAGGTGATTTGGAAAGGCACCCTGATTGAACAGCACAGTTGGCTGGCTAGGAAATTCAACATTGTGACTTAATGTCACAGTATGAGTCAATTTGGAGAGGTGGCTTTGTCTGGGGGAGCTCAAGACACGTTTGATTTTGATAGCTGAATGAAGCACGCAAAATGCAAACGCCACATGCATAAAGCCATGTTTAAAAAAACCCCTACCTATAGGGGATAAACTTCCAATTTGTTGGCAGACCATCCACAGATACATTCTAGAGGAAGACAATATATATATCTGCACTTAATTATCTGTGGCCAACCTGATGAGAATTCAAATTCACCTCACTTTGCCTTGTGCAAATAGAGAAATTGAACCCGAAAACTTCCAGTGCAATTTGCTGCTGAGTGCTCTTCAGATAACACATGAACTGGCTGAAGGGAGGCCAAAAGTTTAGAGAAGATTTATATCTTTCCTGTGGTGGTTTGACATAGGTGGCAGAGTAATCTGGAGAAATCCTGCCCTGCAATATCTCTTCATTACGGAGGACCTACAGAAGAGAAATGAAGAAATGCAAACTAGGACCCTAGCTACACTACAGCGTCTCACAGAATTGCAATAATTAGGCCAGTCCAGGCCGTGAATGAAAGCTGTAAGCCATCTTGTGCAAAAGAATGGGTCATCAGGTCAAGTCCAAGAGGCATTAACACAAGGCAATTTTCTCCTGCCCCAAATCCAAACTGATATGGCAGCTGGATCTCAGCTGTCGTTCAGAGGAACAGAGAAAACAAAACATTCCCTCACCTTGGGGAACTGATTTTGCAAACCCACAGTGGTGGCTAGCTTCCTTTCGCTTAGTCTTTTGCCCTCATCTTCACAAGGAGTGTTTAGAATCAGTGCTAACTAGCAGTCACCGATATTACTGCCTAGCCTGGGTATTTTTGGGAGCTCTCTCTTATTGCAGCCATTGAATAATACCTTAGTTCTGCTAAATGCTTTCATTCTTTCAAAGAGAAAAGGAAGGCACAATAGGGAATATTACCGTGGTATCCTGGGGTGACATTTTATCCTCCTTCTGTCATGAGCTGAGAGGCAAAGGAAGCATAAAAAAGAGAAATGAGCCATAAAAAAAAAAATGAGCTAAAGATGACAGTTGGCTCATTGCATGTCAGAAGTGCCATACAGCACCAGAACATTGCCTTCAGTCAGCAATGACATCAGTGTGTCCGTGTCTTCACCATTATTTTACTGGCTCCATCAGAGCTAACTGGACACAGCACTAGTGTGCCCAATCATCACTTGTCAATCTCATGCTAAAAATAAAGTTCAGCTGCCTTCAAGTTACTGGAATTCTTGACTATTTGATATGCTGGCAACTCTGTCACTTTAATCCCCTTCATCACTCCTGAGCGATACAAGCATTTCAGGTAAGCTACGATGTGAGACATACTGAACCTCAGGGAGTTTTGGGAATAACTATAATAAATATAGAAAGAAAGAGTGGAAAGGAAGATTTAACCAGCATCCCCCTATGTGGTTTGTCTTCCATGCTGGTTTCCTGTCTTGACACATCCTTTACCAAAACCCCCTTGTGGTTTGCAAAAGATGTGCTCAACATTTTTACCCCATCCTTCTAGATGCCAGCTGGAATCAAACACTGAAGGTAGAATAGAATAGAATAGAATAGAATAGAATAGAATAGAATAGAATAGAATAGAATAGAATAGAATAGAATAGAATAGAATAGAATAGAATAGAATAGAATAGAATAGAATAGAATAGAATAGAATAGAATGACTAAACCAGGTTGGAAAAGACCTTCAAGATCATTAATTCCAACCTATCACCCAACACCATCTAATCAACTAAACCATGGCACCAAGCACCCCATCCAGTCTCTTCCTAAACACCTCCAGTGATGGTGACTCCACCACCTCCCTGGGCAGCACATTCCAATGGTCAATCTCTCTTTCTATGAAGAACTTTCTATAAAGCACCGTGAGGTCCCTGGTGGTCTAGTGGTTAGGATTCGGTGCTCTCACCGCCGCGGCCCGGGTTCGATTCCTGGTCAGAGAAGGTTGTTTTTCTCAGCCTGGAGAAGAGGAGACTCAGGGGTGACCTTATCACTCTCTACAACTACCTGAAGGGAGGTTGTAGACAGGCTGATGATGGTCTCTTCTCCCAGGCACCCAGTACCAGAACAAGAGGACACAGTCTCAGGCTGCACCAGGGGAGGTTCAGGTTGGATGTTAGGAAGAAGTTCTATACAGAAAAAGTGATTGTGCTATGGAATGGGCTGCCCGGGGAGGTGGTGGAGTCGCCATCATTAAAGGTGTTCAGGAGGAGACTTGATGGGGTACTTGGTGCCATGGGTTAGCTGTTTGGGTGGGTTGGATTGGTTGATGGGTTGGACACGATGATCTTGAAGGTCTCTTCCAACCTGGTTTGGTTTATTCTAGTATTTGGTTTTTTTATTCTAATAACTTCTTCCTCACTTCCAGCCTAAACCTCCCCTGGCACAGCTTGAGACTGTGTCCTCTTGTTCTGGTGCTGGTTGCCTGGGAGAAGAAACCAACCCCCACCTGGCTACAACCTCCCTTCAGGGAGTTGTAGACAGCAATAAGGTCTGGCCTGAGCCTTCCTTCTCCAAGCTAAGCAGCCCCAGCTCCCTCAGCCTCTCCTCATAGGGATTGTGTTCCAAACCCCTCACCAGCTTTGTTGCCCTTCTCTGGACTCATTCCAGCAAGTCAACCTCCTTCCTAAACTGAGGGGCCCAGAACTGGACACAGGACTCAAGGTGTGGCCTAACCAGTGCTGAGTTCTCAGTTTAGCAGTCACATATAAAATCTTGTTAATTTCTGAACCAAAATAATAACCTGGATAAGTTTCTTTCCTTCTTGTGTTTTTCTAATTTCTTTTTTCTTCTTCTTTTTTCTTGTTTTTCTTTTCTTCTTCTTCTGCTTTTTTTTAAACCTTTTCCATATCATAGCAATTATCAACCTGTAGTGAAATTTGTGTGAATATTGTGCAGTGACCTTGATATCCAACACTGGTTTGCAAGCTGCTGAGTTGATGGGTACACCCCAAGAGGTGTCAGACACAGGGAGAAAAGGTGGAAGAGTAGCTGGAAGGTAAATAAAAAGCTCTTTTTAGAAGCTTGTAGCAGCTCCATGGAGGAAGGACTGGTGGGTGACTATTTACTTTATTTTGGGGGGGAATTCTCTTGGGATTTTTATTGTATGGGGCCAATTTAAAGGGTGTCAGTTTTCTGCCCTTTCTTTTCTCTCCCGTCTTGCTACTTCCTAAGGAAGAAAGCAGCCTTAGCTGTCTCCTGTTGACTTGTGTAGAAGGAACACAAGTCACAGAATCATAGAATCAAATAGAATCGAATTGAATAGAATAAACCAGACCAGGTTGGAAGAGACCTTCAAGATCATCACGTCCAACCTATCATCCAACACCACCCAACCAACTAAACCATGCAACCAAGCACCCTGTCAAGTCCCCTCCTGAACACCTCCAGCAATGGTGACTCCACCACCTCCTTGGGCAGCCCATTCCAATGGGCAATCACTCTCTCTGTGTAAAACTTCCTCCTAACCTCCAGCCTAAACCTCCCCTGGCACAGCCTGAGACTGTGTCCTCTTGTTCTGGTACTGGTTGCCTGGCAGAAGAGACCAACCTCTGCCTGTCTACAACCTCCCTTCAGGTAGTTGTAGAGAGCAATAAGGTCACCCCTGAGTCTTCTCTTCTCCAGGCTAAGCAACTGCAGCTCTCTCAGCCTCTCCTCATAGGGCTTGTGTTCCAAGCCCCTCACCAACTTTGTTGCCCTTCTCTGGACATGCTCCAGCAAGTCAACATCCTTCCTAAACTGAGGGGAAACCAGGTTGGAAAAGACCTCAAAGATCATCAAGTCCAACCTATTACCTAATACCTAACACCTCCTGACAACTAAACCATGGCTCCAAGTGCCACATCCAACCCTTTTTTGAACACCTCCAGGGACGGTGACTCCACCACTTCCCTGGGCAGCACATTGCACTGCAGATTACCACAAATCCCAAAGCACCCTCAGCATCCACCTGCAAAAAAAACCAGACACTTGTTGCATCCAGCCAAAGGCAGATGGATAATCTTGCCAGAAGCAAAATCCTTGCTAATTACCCTGCTTCACTTCCATTATTAACCAACACAAACTATCAGCACAAAGCTCAGAAAAGAGGAACACCGAAACAGTTCTAAGGTGCTGGGGGACAAAAAGGAAAGAGGCTTTAGGTTCACTGAAATAATCACTCAGTTCCTGAAGGAGATCACAGTATCACAGTATCGCCAAGGTTGGAAGAGACCTCAAGGATCATCGAGTCCAACCTGTCACCACAGACCTCATGACTAGACCATGGCACCAAGTGCCACGTCCAATCCCCTCTTGAACACCTCCAGGGATGGTGACACCACCCCCTCCTGGGCAGCACATTCCAATGATGAATGACTCTCTCCATGAAGAACTTTCTCCTCACCTCGAGCCTAAACTTCCCCTGGTGCAGCTTGAGACTGTGTCCTCTTGTTCTGGTGCTGGTTGCCTCGGAGAAGAGACCAACCCCCCTTCCTGGCTACAACCTCCTTTCAGGTAGTTGTAGAGGGCAATGAGGTCACCCCTGAGCCTCCTCTTCTCCAGGCTAAACAATCCCAGCTCCCTCAGCCTCTCCTCACAGGTCTTGTGCTCAAGGCCTCTCCCCAGCCTTGTTGCCCTTCTCTGGACACGTTCAGGTGTCTTGATGTCCTTCTTAAACTGAGGGGCCCAGATGCAGAAGCTACTTCTGGTTTTCTGCATGTTTTCATCATTTCTCTATCCTGTGCCCTTGGTGAGCTATCCAAGCAAGGCAGCAGAAGGTGGACACAGAAGTTTTGCATTCGAATCTCCCTTACATATAAATTTGTGAGGCTCAGTCTTTAAGCCCATTTGAACACACCCAGTTGCCTGGCTTTATTATTTTTTTTTTCAACTTTGATGTCTTGCTTTCTTCTTTATCTCCTCTGCAACAGCTGGCAGCACTGCTGCCAGATGCCACCAAAGTCTATGGAGTATTAAAACCAGGCCTGCCCTAACCCTGGGCTGGAAAGAGTGATGATGTCTCAGCAGCCAGAGGACACAGAGGAAACGAGTGAGACAGAAGGAGCTTGTCAGTGAGTTACAACTTCAAACTAACAAAATAACAAACCTGAGCTTCAAAATGCAGCTTGGTAGCTCCAACAGGAAGCAGATGTACACACATAAATTTTGTAGTTAGTGTTCTTTGGTGGGAATTAATTTTCTGAAGCAATTCTTGGACTTTGCACATGACTTTGCAGAATATGTCTTAAACACACAGAAAGAAACCCCAAACCCATGAGTCTGGAGGTGTGATGCACAGCCAAATCTTTTTCTGAAGTCAGACACAGGCACAGACTTCTTCCTTATTAGGGGCCAAAGGCAAAGTGATGTTATTTTGATGAAGAATCCTGTCTGGCAGATAGCCATGTCCACACTGGATACTTCTCACCTGTCTGGTGAGGTTAAAGCATGCTGGTCCTACAGACAATAACATCCAAGGTTATGCAAACCCATAGGTATGTCCTCTCTTCATCAAGTTACAGCCTTTAGCACAAGCTCAGAGCAAGGCTCAGCCACCTCCATAACTATGCATCCTAATGGCAACTCTGCTCCATCAGAAACTGGTGTGGTTACACCCATTAGTGGCAGCAAAAGGATATAGCCAGATGATTTCCTAGAAGCTAGTTCACAGTGATGGTTCACTTGCACTCCACGTCAGATGATTCTGATTTCTGGAAGCTTCCACAGGGTTGCGGTAGAGTTACCCCTTTTGATCCCCTCTCTGAGTTGCATCTCGTGGTGCACCATTGAAGCCAAGTAGCCTGAAAGTGAGCAGAAAATTATTTCCAGGGCATTGGCTGTTCACTTGAGCATTGAAGCTGAGGCAATGGCTACTGATAAGCCAATTGGAATAGGTGATGGTAAGGAGTTGAAGCCAAAGCAGTCCAAGCCAACAAGATCACTGGAAACCATTCAGTCTCTGAGGACTGCCCTACTGCACACAAGTTTGGAGCTCAAAAAAGGCAGGCAGAATCTCAAGAGGTATGAATCAGACTAGTTGAGCAACACTGGAAAAACATTGCTGCAAAGCCCAAAGTTCTTTGCCTTATCACATCCAAAGCTTATTAAAGCAAAATACTGCAAAATGGCAGAGAAACAGAGAAAAGCCTGATCCAAATCGATGTTTGGAAGAAAGAGTTGACAAAGAGCATAATATATATTCCAAGCATCCTCTTAGGAGCACACTAATTTTGTGCAGACATTCCTGAACAGGAGATAAATTCATAAAAATGTCCTGTCACTGGGTTTCTGAACAGCATGGAAACTCCTGACTTAATTAGTTTCCAGGCACCACTCAATCCTCTCCTTTCCCTCCTTCTCCTCTCATGACCAGTTAAGAGCAGCCACCCCTCCTCAGTCTCTCTGCAGGGATTAATTCAGTCATCTATGTTATGCAGAGACTAGAATTGCCCTGAGAGTTTCCTAGGTAGAAAGAGAAAGTGGAAATAAAAAGCAGCTCCCTGCATGATTTGTGAAACATGCAAAATACAATAGCAATAAAAATAGTAATGAGCTCATTACAATAGAAATGGTCTCATTAGCAGTGCAAATGCCAATCATATACATGGCCAGGTTCTTGATGGTGCAGGGAGTCTTCTAAACACTGTCCTGCCCTGCACTGGCAATGCTCCTGTTGAAACCCATGAAATTCTCCCAGTCCTTGGGGAGCTGTCCTTCCCTTTCCCTGTCTCCCCACTGTGCAGGATATAATACCTGGAAACACAGCAGGTGGAGAATCAGATGAGATCTGGTCCTTACCATCCAGGCTTTTGCTACAACAAGAGGAGTGGGAAGAGGATTCCATTTGCTGGCACAAAACATCCTGAGTATGGGAAAATGGGAAAATGCATTTGGAAGTATTTTAAGTGGGAGGCAAACAGTTTTCATCAACATGCTAACAAGGAATGCAGGGGATTTGCAGATGAGCAGTGAGAATGGGGATTACAAAGCACCTTCAGAGGGTTTAGGCCAATGAGTTGGAGCACTGTGTGCATCCTGCTGCTCAAGACATACCTTTCAGGTGAATGCAATGAAGGACGGTGATCTTTGCCTGTGGCTGGAGCGTGGCTTCATCTCTCTGCTACAGCCAAGTGGTGTGGCTTCTTCACTTGCCAATTTTCAGGCAGAAGTATCACCTTAGCTGAGAACATGCTGGCCAATGGTCCTGCTGGGTGAGAAAGAACAGCCAGTAGATGGGGGAAAATGAGGGCTGGCAATGAGAAAAGGTGTAGGAAGGTCATCTCTGGCTTCTGAGAGCCTTCTGCAAAGGAAACTCAGTCCTGGTTGCTCCTAGATTCTGTTTGTGCAGGGACAGAGCATGCCCAAGCTCTGGAAAGCATGCTGTGTGAAGATCAGTTGAGAAGAAAATGCCCATTTCACTCTTTTTCTGTCAAATGTTTACATACACAGCTCCTGAAAGCTACATGTGAGCAGCTTCTACCAATGTGTTTATCTGTGTGTTTGACAGGACATTTACCTTCATTTTCCAGATCAGAAATTGTACCTTAGAAAGTGCAGAGCTAAATCAGCACAAGACTTGGTGTGCTCTTGGCTGGAGGTCTCAGAAGTTCAGCACTTGTCTCTGGGCAGCAATAAAGGTGACATGTAGGCTTTCCTTCTGGCTAACATCTGTCATTCTTAGCCTACACACTACCTCTCATGGGTCACTCCTTTTCTCATGACACATTTAGATGCCTCAGGGATCAGCTTTCACAGGGCCTAGATTTTAGGGAACCTAAAATGATAGATACTGCAGAACTACAGTTCCTCCACACACAAACATCTCCATGACTTTTCCACAGCCATACATACATAGAATACATATACATGGAATAAACCAGACAAACATCCCCAGTAGAGCAGGGAGTTAAGATCATAGGATCATAGAATCAATAAGGTTGGAAAAGACCTCAAAGATCATCAAGTCCAACCTGTCACCCAAGACCTCATGACTACTAAACCATGGCACCAAGTGCCACGTCCAATCCCCTCTTGAACACCTCCAGGGATGGTGACTCCACCACCTCCCTGGGCAGCACATTCCAATGGCTGACAACTCTCTCTGTGAAGAACTTTCTCCTCAAATCAAGCCTAAACTTCCCCTGGCAGAGCTTGAAGCTGTGTCCTCTTGTTCTGGTGGTGGTTTGCCTGGGAGAAGAGACCAACCCCCTCCTGGCTACAACCTCCCTTCAGATAGTTGTAGACAGCAATAAGGTCTCCCCTGAGCCTCCTCTTCTCCAGGCTAAACAATCCCAGCTCCCTCAGTCTCTCCTCATAGGGCTTGTGCCCTTAGCCTTGAGGGCCAGGCTGTGCTGTAATTGCCAACCAGTAGCCCCCACATAGAAAATGCTTTTTTAATTTGTAACCCAGGCTACCAGAAATATACAACTCCATCAAGATCTGCAAGGAAATAATGAGCCACACTCTTCAAAAATGTACTTAAGGTTGAAAGTGATTAAAGATGCTCCAGCCTGCAATTACCTTTACTCACTGATGCTCTAAACGGTTCATTTTTCACATCGTTCCAGGAAGTTGTAACTTCTCAAAGCAATGTTTCTGGTAATTATAGGAGAGCAGCAACAGCAGCCACTGAGCATTATCTAATGCTGCAGTAGAGGCAGAAATGCTGCCTTCTGCAGATGCTACAACGAATGCAGGGATGTGGCAGAGAGACAGCACCTGGTATGGTTGCTCAGTACCTCACTGCTTGGGACTGCTGACCACTTCCCAGGACTTCAGTTCATTTCATACTTAGGAAGGCTTAACTCTGCTTGATCTGTGTTTCTGAGACCAGCTTTGGCAGCTCCCAGTACAGTTCAGAAAGGCATCACTCCCTTTTTCTGGGTCTGAGTTAAGTTCCTGTCTCTCTGAAAGCTAGCCTAGGAATAAGAGAATGCTTTCAGCAATGAATTTTTAGGCTCTCTACTTTTTAATGTTAAAATATAGTTGAAGTAGCCCCTCTCCCAGGCAACCAGCACCAGAACAAGAGGTCACAGTCTCAAGCTGCACCAGGGGAAGTTAGGCTCGAGGTGAAGAGAAAGTTCTTCACAGAGAGAGCTGTCAGTCATTGGGATAGGCTGCCCAGGGAGGTGGTGGAGTCACCCTCCCTGGAGGTGTTCAAGAGGGGATTGAACGTGGCACTTGGTGCCATGGTTTAGTAGTCATGAGGTCTTGGGTGACAGGTTGGACTTGATGATCTTTGAGGTCTTCTCCAACCTTACTGATTCTATGATTCCAGACACATCTGACCACTAAACCTCAACAATCTGTGGTTCTGAGCAACCTGATCCAGCATGAGGTGTCCCTGCCTGTGGCAGGGAGGTTGGAACTGGATGATCCTTGAGGTCCCTTCCAACCCTAACAATTCTATGGCTCTATGGATCTGCCTTCACCTTTGTGGCCTTTACTGCTGCCCTGTTTTATTAATCCATTTTCATTTTCAGACAAATGTGACTTGGTTTTCTTGTTGCAAAAGTAGTGCCACTTCAGTCTGACAAATGTATTTGGAGAGATACCACACTGCTTAAATAAAAATAGAAAGAGAAATAAATGTTTAAAGAATCCCAGGCACTTGAGACGTCTCCATACCAGACAGTGTAATTGCAGGACCTAATGCTGTGGTTGTCCTGGCTACCTCTGTGCCTAATCCAGGGCAGGGAATGAACCTGCTACAGCTCTAATGGTGGCTGTATCATGCTCAACAGTTTGTGACAGTGAAGAACATAACTTTTATGGCTGTGGGCTCCCCTGGCTGGGAGCTGTCTCGCTTTACAGGCATACCTACGATGTACACAGAGCATTAGTTTTACGTGTGCTGTGGGGAACTGATTGGTCATTTCACTTCTGCTTCCTGCTTTGCTACTCACCTCCTCGCCAGGACATCCTCACTCCAGCTTTTGTCAGGTTGCTGCCACCTCTGGCACAGCATCAAGTGGTCATACTTCCAGGAAAGAGAAAGAGAAGGTGTGGTGGGTTGAGATTTTCCCCCAACATCAACCTTGCCGGACCAGCTCAGTTGGAAGCAAATGAAAGCTGCATTTACAGGCAAAAATGCAATCTACACTGGAATGCAATGAATGTGTACAAAATATACAGGATTCACAATATGTACAGGTATTTACAACTAACAAACAGCACAGGAACCCCTCTGGGCAGAGGGCAGAGACCGGGGAATCGACTAGCTTCTCCTGCCCTGCCTACCCAGCCCCCCCTGTACCAAAGGGAGAAAGGACAGAAAAGCAGAGAAGTTAATACCAAAACAATGCAGCCAAGGTCAAGCCAAAGCAAGTCAGTATCTCTTCAGAGAGAAGAAGTGAGAAGTTGTTTCAGTACAACCAATCTTATGGTAGACATATCTCCAATGGGATTGTTTAGAATTATCTCATTTTCCCTTTTTACACCCAATAGTAATTTATTTACATATTACTACCTTTCTGCTCAAGATCTGTGAAAAAAATTAAAGGCATAGCCTAAAACTACCACAGAAGGAAAGAAAGGAGCAGTGCTAGCAGACTGAAGTTGGTTTGGAGACCCAGGGCTTCAGGCTCTGCTCATTATGCCTGGGTGCAGCTGGGCTGCGACACATCACTGCATTTATGATGAAGTCAGCCTTATGCTTCATTAAGACAGCCATCACACACAGACATTCGGTGCCTTTTACTGCTTTGGCTATGAAGTTGAAAGCACAGGAAGGAATGAATTATTTACTATGGTTCTGTTACATATTGTGACTTAGAAACAAAAAATGTGCAGACACATTCCCCTTGCATGTCCAGGCTCAGCACTGAGCGCCAGCCTACTCTTCCTTGTACCTCCTCCTGGGCTGTTTTCACACCTATTCCTTCTACCTACTTCTCAAATTCTATTTGGTCAAATGTGCTTTAAAGACAGACCAGATCCATAACTTGTCTTACACATGCCTGATGCAATAGAATAGAATAGAATAGAATAGACCAGACCAGACCAGACCAGACCAGGTTGGAAGAGACCTTCAAGATCATCAAGTCCAACCTATCATCCAACACTAGATAATTAACTAAATCATGGCACGAAGCACCCCATCAAATCTCTTCCTAAACACCCCCAGTGATGGTGACTCCACCACCTCCCTGGGCAGCACATTCCAATGACAAATTACTCTTTCTAGGAAGAACTTTCTCCTCACCTCCAGCCTAAACCTCCCCTGGCACAGCTTAAAACCGTGTCCTCTTGTTCTGTTTCAGGTTGCCTGGAAGAAGAAACCACCCCCCACCTGGCTACAACCTCCCTTCAGGCAGTTGTAGACAGCAATAAAGTCTCCCCTGAACCTCCTCATCTCCAGGCTAAGCAACCCCAGCTCCCTCACCCTCTCCTCCCCAGCTTTGTTGCCCTTCTCTGGACACCTTCCAGCATCTCAACATCTTTCCTAAACTGAGTGGCCCAGAACTGGACACAGTCCTCAAGGTGTGACCTAAGCAGTGCTGAGAACAGGGGCAGAATAACCTCCCTGCTCCTGCTGGCCACACTGTTCCTGATCCAGGCCAGGATGCCATTGGCCTTCTTGGCCAACTGGGCACCCTGCTGGCTCATATTCAGCCTAGTATCAACCAGTACCCCCAGGTCCCTTTCTGCCTGGCTGCTCTCCAGCCTCTCTGACCCCAGCCTGTAACACTGCATGGGATTGTCGTGGCCAAGAACTTGTGGTGTGGGAGATTATAGTTTTTTTTTACAGAGGTCTTATTTCACCCTTAAACACAGGGCAGTGATCACAGCTGCTGAGTTTGGGACTTTTCTCTCAATAAAATAGCAATAATTTGTTTTTTTATCTGTGTGGGAAGTACTGTGCACAAACAACACTGTAAAAACAGTAAATGTCACCATTCCTAATAATTAGCCCTGTTGCTAATGCTAGGAACTTATCTCAAGAAGAAGAAGAAGGATAAGTAGAAGAAAGCTTTTGCAAGATGACTTGAGCTCATTTAATCTCAATAATTTATCTCCCCTATAAGGGAAGATATATTAGAAGCAGAAACAGGGGTGGGGGGAAAGCATAAATGATTTATTAATGCAGGTAACAGAGGTAGGAAGGTGAGGGTGCTCTTTGACTTTACAGCAGCCGTGAGCTAGCTGGCTGGTTGCACAGGAGGCTGCAACACTCTGAACAGCTGCAAGGTTATGTGCCTGTGAGTTTGGGCAAGAGACAAGTTTTCAGTTCAGCAACAGCATCCCACACTGTGCTGCAGAGTCTCCAAAGCTTGCAGAAACCAATTTACTGGTGAGAAGTTTTTGACGGTTGGAGGTGCCCCAAATTTCAAGCCTAGCTAAAACCCTCTAGGACTGGTACAGCCCTTTGCATCAGTGGCAGGTCTCTCTTCCCACACTCAGTCTGAAGCTGCCTCACATTTCTCCTGCTCACACAGGTCATTTAGAGAGATCTCTGCTTCTAAAGCACAGAAAGACAGCTGAGAACACAAGTTAGCAAAAGGAAATGAAGGAACAGCAACTACCCGATGATTAATGCTACCAACATGAACCTTGCTGACAGCTCAGAGCCTGGGCACCTTTGCTAGAACAGATTGACTTCATCTCTTGAAACATGGAAACTGAAAAAAAAAGGAAGCTGCCCACTGGGAAATGTCTAAATCCACAGAAGAGTGATGAGCATGTTTGGGCTGGAGAAAATTTCTGGCAATGTTTGCCACTCTTCAGCTGGGTGCTTAACAACCACTCAGCTCAGCATGCAGACTTTGGGCTACCAGTGTCATGTCTATTGCCTGAAAAGTCAAAGGCAGCAGCACGTGAATTGATCTCAATCTTTTTCCCAGGTAGTTTGGAACCATTTACCAAGTTGTATTTTTCCACCCTGACCTATATTTCTGGTGATGATTCATTTTTTCCTGCTTTTTCTCTCTCTCAAAGGACGGCAGACTGCTAGAGCTTTGTCTAGGCTGCATTTCCCTGACTATTGCCACATGGCAAAAAGGCAGCGCCATGTGCCATGATTACATCCAGGGAGCAAAATGCTCCTGGACCACCCAAGCAGAGAGCCAGAAAATCAGTTTCATTGCTTATCAATAGTTCTTTTCCATGTTCCACTCCCATCTCACTCTCCTGAAGAAGTTACAGAACTTTAGTATTGTCTCAAAACACTGGAGATCAGCAGGATTTCAAGTCCTGATTCATAGCTCATAAGAACTTCAAAGGAGAAATCCCAGTTTCTCAAGATTCTGTTTCTCATCTTTACATTTGGGGGCTGGCCACAACTGACTTTCTGATAAGGAAAAATAAGCACAGCCCAAGGAGCCTGACTTTGGGAGCATCCTATTGGGCTGCAGCAGAGAGAAGGCTTGCACAACATCTTCTAATGATTTATCTTTTGGGGCGGAGGAACATCACCTCTAGGAATTCAGCTTTATTGGATACTCTAATCTGGAAGAGATAAAAGCACTTACTAATTACTGCTGGGTTTTGTTTCTTTGAAGAATTGGGTTAAATCTCTTTTGAAAGCAGATGTCTGTGTGTGCTCGTTAGATGCATAATTGAATTTGTTTAGGACTTTCCCCTCTTTTAGGGTTTTGTTCTAATGATATCTGTGCTTTTTGTTGTCTTCTTTCCCCACAGATATGAACTCTTGATTCACTCTAGACTTCTTAATTTAGGATAGGATTGGATAGGATAGGGTAGGATAGGGTAGGGTAGGGTAGGGTAGGGTAGGGTGGGGTAGGGTAGGGTAGGGTAGGGTAGGGTAGGGTAGGGTAGGGTAGGGTGGGGTAGGGTGGGGTGGGGTGGGGTAGGATAGGATACAATAGACTAGAATAGAATAGAATTAACCAGGTTGGAAAAAACCTTCAAGATCATCAAGTCCAACCTATCACCCAACACTAGGATAGGATAGGATAGGATAGGATAGGATAGGAGAGGAGAGGAGAGGAGAGGAGAGGAGAGGAGAGGAGAGGAGAGGAGAGGAGAGGAGAGGATAGGATAGGATAGGATAGGATAGGATAGGATAGGATAGGATAGGATAGGATAGGATAGGATAGGATAGACCAGGTTGGAAAAGACCTTCAAGATCATTGAGTCCAATCTATCACCCAACACTAGGATAGGATAGGATAGGATAGGATAGGATAGGATAGGATAGGATAGGATAGACCAGAGCAGGTTGGAAAAGACCTTCAAGATCATCAAGTCCAACCTATCACCCAACACTAGGATAGGATAGGATAGGATAGGATAGGATAGGATAGGATAGGATAGGATAGGATAGGATAGGATAGGATAGGATAGGATAGGATAGGATAGGATAGACCAGGTTGGGAAAGACCTTCAAGATCATTGAGTCCAACCTATCACCCAACACTTATCAACTAAACCATGGCACCAAGCACCCCATCCAGTCTCTTCTTAAACACCTCCAGTGATGGTGAGTACCCCAGGAAATGAATATCAGTACAGAAGAAAACCACCTGACTTCTGAATCCAGTTCCATTGTATAGTAAATACACTATCATTTAAATAGTGAATGATTATTGGATGGCTTTTAAAGAAACACCTTTTGAAAGCAAGCACTTAACAATTTTTCTCATGCCATCAACAAAATAGTATGTGACAAATAGTTTCTGAGTCCTTTCATGCTATGAATGACATAAACAATGAGGGTTACTTCATGCAGCAACACAGAACCACCATCACAAGTCTGGATACATTTATTTCTGCATTCTGGAGTTTGCCCCAATGAACATCCCCAGGTTGAAGCATCTTCTTTGGGAGCCTTATTTCTAACTCTTTTTGGTTTTCCCCTCTTGAAAATTCACTCCCCTAAAAAAAGCCCCAAACCCCACAACAAACCCCAGGTGCTCCTCTTGCTTTCCTGTTTAATAATGATGAGATTCTTTTTGGGTTTACTCATGGACATTTCCTGACTGAAAGCTCTATTCATGCTACATGGGTGAGAGAACTCAAAACATCTACTTTGACAATAAACTATCATCCTTTACTTGCCAAGCACAACCATACACCTTTGCAGAAGCAGAGGAAATTGGACTGAAAGGGAACTTGGGAGGTCGTTCATTTCATACTTCTTTTCCAAGTCAGGACCAACTCTGCCTACATCATTCCTGACATCTGTTTTTCTAACCTCCAGTGACACTAGGTGCACAACCTCCCATGGCAATTTCTATTAATATTCAACAGTTCTCACTTGTAGAAAATGTTTTCTTAATGCTTAACCTACATTTCCTGAGAGGCAGTTTCAGCCCTGTGACTTCTCCTCCCGTTCACATGTATTTGATCTCGTTAAGTCTATCCAGCTGAACTGCCAAGAGCTTTCTGCACTTGTGTCCCTCGAGTTCCTCTGCAAGTACAGACCAGTTCTGAAAAACCCACCCACTGAGAGCTAGGCCTAAAAGTCAAACAGAGATCAGCTCTTTGTCCTGCCCATGCCTGGCATCTACTGAGGTTTTGCTATGTCCAAGGCAGGGGCACAAGATACACTTAAAAGTGCCACACACTGCACTTAACTGCACAACTCCCTTCCACCTCACCATGCAGCACAACAATGTTCTTTTCTTCTGCTCTAGGTTACACATTGATGTATTTCAGTACTGGCTATTTACTTCTGCACTAAGCAGGATAATATGTGGGTGATGTACTACAGATGGACTCTTCCCTCTGCTGCACCCTGAAAATACCACCCCCAAATAAGCAATACCTCTAGTTTGCTGTACAAACAAAGAAAAACTTT
This sequence comes from Melanerpes formicivorus, assembly GCF_026170545.1. Taxonomy (NCBI): domain Eukaryota; kingdom Metazoa; phylum Chordata; class Aves; order Piciformes; family Picidae; genus Melanerpes; species Melanerpes formicivorus. Next base: position 6,703,152 of record NW_027142366.1, on the reverse strand, counting down.
GAGTGACTGACCTGTTTCTTATCTAGAGGATGAGGATATATACATTGCTATTGACTCATACATGCTACCATGAAATGAAGACTAATAGCACCCTGGCAGCTGGCCTGGCAGGTTTATTCGAGTCCCTATGCTAAAGACAATGATTAAAAAATAAAGGAGAACGATATTTTTGCAAAGTGCTCTGAGATGCATGTCTGAGGTGTGCTCTGTTTTAGCATTCTCAGGTCTAGGCATCATCTTGTGAGTCTATAAAAACACTGCATGAGTGGAAGCAGCTCAAGTCTTCATGGCCAAGTAGCCCAAAGAGTTTCTTACCTCCCTAAGGCAAGGGGGTAAAAGATCACACTTCTGGCATCCGCTCAGATGCCACTTCTGGCTCAGCTTCTGCTCTACCTCTCTGAAGTAGCAGCCACAGCAGCATTGGCTTTCCAGGGCTCTTCCACAGGCAAAGCAGCCATCTGTGAAGCAGAGCAGAAAACAGCTGGGTCACAGCTATTTTGATGCTCCCAGCAGTTGCAGTCATTTTGCACGCCCCTAGCACTGGCCCTGCCTGGTTATTAATATCTGTTTTCAGCCTTGTTATTACCACTACAAATATTCTACATAACAAAGGAACTAGTGCCTTCTCAGAAGTGATTTTTTTATTTATTATTATTTTCATTTTCTACAGCTACTACATCCTGCTGTGATGAAAAGACAAATATTCTTAGCGTATTAATGGGTGAGATTTCTTCGTGCTGGGTGATGTGGGTATGAGGAGCTATGGTCAGAACAAATTGGGTGTTGCAGTCAGCACAGGGAATCACTGCCTGAGGCAGTAGGCTGAACATGAGCAGGCAGTGTGCCCAGGTGGCCAAGAAGGCCAATGGCATCCTAGCCTGTATCAGGAATGATGTGGCCAGCAACGAGGAAGTCATTCTGCCCTGTACTCAGCACTGGTTAGGTCACACCTTGAGTACTGTGTCCAGTTCTGGGCCCTCAATTTAAGAGGGATATTGAGACACTTGAACATGTCCAGAGAAGGACAATGAGGCTGGGGAGAGATCTGGAGCACAAGCCCTATGAGGAGAGGCTGAGGGAGCTGGGGTTGCTTAGCCTGGAGAAGAGGAGGTTCAGGGGAGACCTTGCTCTCTACAACTACCTGAAGGGAGGTTGTAGCCAGGTGGGGGTTGGTCTCTTCTCCCAGGCAACCAGCACCAGAACAAGAGGACAGAGTCTGAAGCTGCACCAGATCAGGTTTAGGCTGGATGTTAGGAAGAAGTTCTTCACAGAAATAGAGATTGCCCATTGGAATGTGCTGCCCAGGGAGGTGGTGGAGTCATCACCACTGGAGGTGTTTAAGACGAGACTGGGTGAGGCATTTGGTGCCATGGTTTGGTTGATTAGATGGTGTTGGGTGATAGGTTGGACTTGATAATCTCCAAGGTATGTTCCAACATGGCTAACTCCTATTCTATTCTATTCTATTCTATTCTATTCTATTCTATTCTATTCTATTCTATTCTATTCTATTCTATTCTATTCTATTCTATTCTATTCTATTCTATTCTATTCTATTCTATTCTATTCTACTCTACTCTACTCTACTCTACTCTACTCTACTCTGTTCTACCCTACCCTACACTACCCTACCCTACCCTAATCTACCTACCCTATCCAATCCAATCCAATCCATCTAGAAATGCTGGCTTCTCTAATCCTAAAGCAGTTGTAGCCTTGAAGGCACAAGCCCTGAAAGTGTGGAGGTCCCACAGTGTGACAGAATAAACTGGGAGGAAAGCAGGGAGGATCTATCAGACCACAAATGAGGAAAGGATTGGAAGCTTGCCATTTTTTTTTTTAATTGATTCCAAGTGATTCTGTTTCTGGCCTCAGGCAAATGAAACACTGAACAACAAAACATCATCGTTTGGGGCCACAAAAAGATTTCTTCCTCAGCCCCAAGCTGAAACACTTTTGCTTTCTTTGATCCTCTGGCAGGAAAATAAATAACAATGTTATGGACACATTTGGCTATTTTGAACTGGGGGAAAAAAGATAATAAAAGGCCTAGAATAAGTTGTTTTGTTGTTCCAGGTTCTGACCAACTTTCTTGTGAAATTGTTTCACAAATTTGCCTCAAATTGTAATTATTGATTAGTTTTTTAACTTGGACAACTCCTATCACAACATCTCACCTCAAACTTTTGGTTTTCTTTGGCAGCACCCCAGAAATACATCATAAAGACTGTGTTTCCATCAGACACTTCACTTTTGGTGAAGCAGGCGCTGAGATTGAAAAGTTTCCAAGGTCAGCTTAGCACTCCCTGCACTTGGGACTGGAGTGTTATGACCCTTTAAGGAGGGAACCATCAGGCCTTCTGTTGGAAGATGTTTCTGAGGACAGATAGCAGAAACAACAGTTAAGAGCAGAGCAGACAGAGCTGAGCAGGCATTTGGCATGACTCCATTGACCTCTGGATGAGTCTTGCAGCCCCATGATCCCCTAGTTATTGAGGTGACTCATCAGGTCCCCCAGTGCAGACCAAGGTGTTGCCACTCTAAGTCACAGATAAGTAACAAAATAAATCTTGTTCCTAAGGAGCTCACCTTTTGTTTTCACTGCCAGCTGAAAGGAGCTAATGAATATTGACCTGGGAACCCTGAAACTTTTCTCCAAAAAGATGGTCAGCTTTCACCTTTCTGCAGGAGATGTGACTGCAGCACTCTCAGCCATGCTGAGGTGAGAGAGACAGAAAGATCTTGACTAGTAAGAACAAAAGCTTATCCCTGCTCTCCATGGGGAGTAACCAATAAAAGCTCTTCAAAATTAAGACCTGTAAGTCATATTGCATCAACTCTGTAAGCACAGTCATAACACTCAGTCTCACAAGGTTGGACAATGGCCCCAACGCCACAACACAAAACCTCAGACACAGAGGGCCAAGGGAAAGCAACACAGAACTAGGGAATGCACAGTAATTACCACAGAATTTCATTTTTTATATATAATTATCATTTCTTGTTTTGTTCCTTAGCTTATTTTCCAGCAACATAAATATACTGGCACTGTCTCTCTGACTTACGAATCATCACACTTCGCAGCTTCCACCACCACTCCATTTGTAGCACACCCCTGAAGAAGGAACGTGATGGAACATCTGATTTACAGGTGAAAAACAAAGCCACAGTTTCCAGAAGGCACCAGGTCCTTATCCTTGTCCTGCACTGTCAACAAGTACTCTTCCCCAGGCTGGCTGACAGAGGCAGAGTACAGTGGCAGGGTAAAGGGCAGCTTCAGAAACAAGATACCTTTGCAAACAGAGGACCTCAGGCAGCTGTCCTTGAGTTTTGAATGTGTCAGAGGCCACCTGAACACATTCCAGAGCCTGATTAACTCCCCTGAAGATGGCTAAGAAAATACACACCTGAGTTGGGCTCCTCTCTTCTGCTCATATGGCTGTGCCCTACTCATGGCATCACCCCGAGCGAGCTGGCTCTCCTGGCTCGCTTGAAATTGAAGTGTTTAGCAATTGCTTGTAAATACTGAAACAGATCTAATGATTCACATAATCAGGGAAAAGAATCCCCCCTGCTGCTTCCCAAAGAGCAGGCAAAATGGCCCTTTGCAGCAATGCCAGAGAGAAAGGCATGTGCCACCCCAATCCCATACGGACAACATGCAAAGTCTCTCACTTGCTCTGCAGTCTGTTGCCAGCCCCACACCTCATTGCAGAAAAATCACTGGGTTTAGAGCTGCTCAATAAAACACACAGGCCCAAATCACTGAATTCTCTGAATCCAAATGCTACTCACGCAGAACAACTCAGCCATGACCTCTTCCATCAGCTGCCTTAAAGGAGGGTAAATCACAGCAGTGATGAGGTGTCCTGGAAGCCAGGCTCCCCTGTCTTCTCCCTGTGTTGCTTCACTCCTCTGGAGCTCATGGAGCTGAAAATAGGAGTGATGGCAGCATGAGTGGCATTGCTTTGTGGCTTCCCAGCATCTCACTTACACGGTAATGAATGGGAAGTGAAAGCTTCTTGGGCTGACAACCCCCAAAGAGATCTGGGGAGCTGCAGGTTTCTCAAATACCTATTAGAGGAGAGAGTACAAAAAAAAAAAAGCTCTTAACCACTCTGTGCATCATCAGATCCCATCTAAGGTGCACAAGAAAGATAGTTGTCTTTAGGCTGCCAGCTCCTGAAAGCACTACCTTTTCTCAATTTTTCTATACTTCAGTTTCTTTTCTCCCTGCTGCCATTCTTACCCCAGAGTGTCCTCACCTCCTGCCCCACCAGCATGCAGCAGCACAGGCTCTTTGCTCCCTAGAGGACAGCCCTTTCCCAAGGAAGCAGCATGTCCATGCTCCTAGACAATCCCTTCCAGCCTGCTGGGGGGATTAGGAAAGGCAATTTAGTGATTTTTTTTCTTTACTCTATCCTTCATGAATTCACTTTTCCAGCCCTTGGGTGGTTCAGGCAATTGAACACCCCTTTGCCATTCCCCATTGGGGTTTTCCTTTGTCCATCCTCATGGGTGGCTGAGTGCCATCTCCTCATCGGTGCCTTCATGCCCTCAGGTGCCCCCACACCATGTCTCTGGACCCTGGGCTGCTCCCTGGGTCAGGCAGAGCAAGGAGAGAAGAAAGCACAAAGCCCAAAACATGCCACCTGCCGGGATCACAAGGCAAAAAGGGATTCCCCAAGCAGCTTATGGTGCTGTGCACCAACAGTTAAACCAAGGTGGGAGGCAATCAAGATGTGAAACTCTTTCTTTCCATATAGAGCATGAGTCAGCTTGCTTATACCCAGGAACATGGAACAGTTCCAGCAGCACAAAGCACAGACAATGGATTTGCCTCTCTAGCAATTGCACTGACTCTTTTATAGTTTGTTTTCAAGCCCAGAAATAATCAATAGAAGCCCCAGAATGTACTAAATTACATCTTGCTTATTTGTCTATGTACAACTTTATGACCTCATTGCCAACACCAACTGCCAGAAAGGCAAACTACCCGAGCCGGGAACCTCTGCTTCAAGAATTTGACCATCCCCAAATTCCTTTCAAAGTCATGAAATGTTTGAGATTAACACAGCATGTGGCTCCTTTAATTTGATTCTTTTTAATTAGTATCTCTCAGTTCCTCAGCCACCCACATGGCTCAGTGTCACATTTTCAGACTCTTCTCTGAAACCGCAAGGGTTTGCTCTCGGAAACAGGAGCCTGTTAATTGCACTTTTTATTGCATGTTCCAAGAAATGGGTGCTGTCAGTCAATGTTGGAAGGCTCACTACAGGTTTGTGAGGGAGCAATCCTGCCTCACTTACAATTTGTGCAGGAATTCAGACTGTGTCGAGTTTGCACCCGTGCAGCAAACCCCATGTTGTTATGCCTGTGACCAACCAAAGTCACAGCTGACATGTGAGCCTCTGCATCAATATTTCATAGACTCATAGAATCAATAAGGTTGGAAAAGACCTCAAAGATCATCAAGTCCAACCTAGCACCTAATACCTCATGACTACTAAACCATAGCTTCAAGTGCCACATCCAATCCCTTTTTGAACACCTCCAGGGATGGTGACTCCACCACCTCCCTGGGCAGCACATTCCAATGGCCAACAACTCTTCCTGGGAAGAACTTTCTCCTAACCTCCAGCCTAAACCTTCCCCTGGTGCAGCTTGAGACTGTGTCCTCTTGTTCTGGTGCTGGTTGCCTGAGAGAAGAGACCAACTCCCACCTGGCTACAACGTCCCTTCAAGTAGTTGTAGAGAGCAATAAGGTCTCCCCTGAGCCTCCTGTTCTCCAGGCTAAACAACCCCAGCTCCCTCAGCCTCTCCTCATAGGGCTGTGCTCCAGTCCTCTCCCCAGGCTCATTGCCCTTCCCCAGACATGTTCAAGAGTCTCAATATCCTTCTTAAATTGAGGGGCCCAGAACTGGACACAGGACTCAAGGTGTGATCTAACCAGTGCTGAGTACAGGGGTACAATGACCTCCCTGCTCCTGCTGGCCACACTATTTCTGATGCAGGCCAGGATGCCGTTGGCCTTCTTGGCCACCTGGGCACACTGTTGGCTCATGTTCAGCTGGCTGTCAACCAGGGCTTGACATCTTGCTAGTATTATGGGACCACCCTGAGATCAGCTCCATGCTGTTGCAGTTCCCAGATGTACATATGTCTGTCACCGGTCAGATCAGATTCAAATCTCAGCCAACAGCACTTGCAGGGGAGGCCAAAACCATTTCCTATTGCACAAGGGAACATGCACAGAGAGAGAAGCTGCTGCTGTGGCCCAGACATAAATCAGTGCTGGGAACTTGAAATTAAGTCTTTGCTTTGGGAATGAGTAATCTCTCTGCATAATTCCCTTCTGGATGTTTTGAAGAGAGCAACATGTTTCTCCTGTAGAGAAGCAGATTTTGGAGGGCCTTTCTTTACTAATTCATGTCAGGTCTGGTTGGGCTGCAAGTCTGTCTCAGTAAAATGAAGAAAAAAGATAATTGTTCATGTTTGGAGACTTTCACAAACATAGAAATGTTTGTAGAGGAGTGAGTCTCCCACTTTAAAACATATGTGCTTCCTCCTTTGTATCTGTTTTGTCTTTGTTGTTTGGTTTTTTGTGGGCTTTTGTGTGTGTTTTTTGGGGGTGTGTGTGTGTGTTGCAAACATCTTAGCAAATGTGTTGGCATGAACAATATGTTTCAAGCAAAGAGAGCAAATACTTTCAGAGAACAGTTTTGAAAAGTCATGATGGCTGATTCATCATGGTAAACATCTGATTGGTGTGTTTACTGTCCCTCGAGTGACGGCATCTCAGTATTGCCCAAGCCTGAAGAGCCCAATAAAAACACTTGAACCACAAATGCTGTAAACTGATCTGCACACTCCAGCTACAGCCCTAAACCTGTTAGTAGGAGGGTTTGCTAGATGACTTATTTCCAGGGAAGTTATCATCTGCTCAGTGGACTTTCAGGGGCCAGAGAGGAGAAAAGGTGCTGTCTACAACTAGCTGAAGGGAGGTTGTAGCCAGGTGGGGATTGGTCTCTTCTCCCGGGCAGCCAGCAACAGAACAAGAGGACACAGTCTCAAACTGCACCATGGGAGGTTTAGGCTGGATGTTAGGAAGAAGTTCTTCATAGAAAGAGAGATTTCCCATTGGAATGTGTTGCCCAGGGAGGTGGTGGAGTCACCATTACTGGAGGTAGAACAGAACAGAACAAACCAGGTTGGAAGAGACCTTCAAGATCATCATATCCAACCCATCAACCAATCCAACCCACACTGGATGGGGTGCTTGGTGCCATGGTTTAGTTGATTAGATAGTGTTGGATGATAGGTTGGACTCGATGATCTCAAAGGTCTTTTCCAACCTGGTTAATCCTATCCTATCCTATCCAAACAAACACCTTCTGACATCCACAGAGGTGAACCAGTTGGCTGGATTCAACTCACTTATCCCCTACAGCAAGAAAGAAGACAGGCAAAAGAAGAATAAGGCTTCTCTGTTCCTTCAGAGTAACATTTAGTCATACTTCCTCAAACCATCCACCTGCCAACAGGGTATTAGCATAGGCCACTTATATCCAACCCTTCCCAGCTAAAAGCAAATCCACTTCAGGAAATGGAGACTGAGCAGAGCTGCTCGTTACTACAGGACTGAACAGGAATTTCTCAACCTGCTCAGCACTGAACACGGCTGTACTCCACAGAATCACAGAATGGTTGAGGTTGGAAGGGACCTCAGGGGTCACCCAGTCCATACTTTCTTCTGAAGCAGAGCCATCTAGAGCCAGTTTTCCAGGGCTGTGTTCAGATGACTTCTGGATATCTCCAAGGATGAAGGGTTCACAATCTGCCTGAGCCACCCATGTCTGTGCCCAGTTACCCTCACTGCCTTTAGTTAGCGTTTGAACCAGCTATGAGAAAATGGTGACAGTGACAGAGAAATTAAATTCCTGCCTTCAGAGCCTACAGGAGGGGCTGAAACAGTCTGTGGGCTATGGTCAGTAAATAAGCAATCATGAATTAAGTGATTTCAGTCAACTCCCTTTCTGTAGATTCAAACCCTCTTGAGAGAGTTGTAATTATCCAGGACACGTCTCTGGGAATCCTCTCTTAAAAATCCTTAAAGATTATATCTGACACAGTTTAACAGGCCAACACAGGGCCTCTGCTGTCACAATCCAACAAAACCACTGAACAATAAGGCTCATGCTGTGTCTCAGCCTAAAGTGATCTTTTATATGGGAGGAAATTTCCCTCAAAAGCTGCTTGTGCAAGGCACACCTCAAGGCATAGAATCTTTGCCAGGGAATCCCCCCCACTTCTCCATGCTCTGGGTTGCAGGGCTGGTTGTGGGTTTGGTGAGTCACAGAAATATTCTGCATACATCTTTCCTTTCCTAAGAACACCTCCCATAAGAGTGGTAAGGCACTGGAACAGGATGCCCAGGGAGGAGGTGGAAGCCCCATCCCTGGAGGTTTTTAAGGCCAGGCTGGATGTGGCTCTGGGCAACAACCTGATGTAGTGGAAAGTGTCCCTGCCTATGCCAGGGGGGTTGAAAACAGATGATCTTTGAGGTTCCTTCCAACCCTGACAATTCTGTGACCTCAGTTCCATTAGAAACAACTCTAGCATCATTTGTTTTATCTCCAGTAGCTGTCTGCTCCTGAGCACCTTTATCAGAGACTTTGAGTTAGGAGTGAAGAGTTAATTAATCTGACAGTGCTGCCTTGCTGCAATTCATTGCGGAACAATTGAACTTTCAATGGTCTAATTTCTTGGAATTGCAACCAGGCAGTGCTGGTGAGAGAGGGAGATCTGTAAAACACAGTCATGGGTCAGTGGAGCTACTTCCCCTTGGTATAACCACATGCAAAATGCTGATCACATCAGTAGGCAGGCATGGTGTAGCAGTGCTGGTGAGGGCTGGATGACAGGCAGCACAGGTATGCCTGAGGGTCTGGGATGACTTACAAGTGCAGCACCACTGTGCTACATCAGCACCATGTACATCAGCAAAGGGTCAGGAAAGGTGACGAGAGATAAATGGGGGAATTCACTTGAGACAGAAACACTGACCCAGGAAAATCCTGTTCAAGAGAGCTGTTTGAGCTCTTAATTGGAATCAGGAAGAAAAGCCAGTTTGGCTGTTCACAAGTTGGTTGTGTTGGTTTGGTTTTTAACCAAGTGCTTAGACTCACAGAACTCAACAGTCCTATTTCATGGTTTTTTTTGCTCATGAAAAACAATTAATTCCTTAAATTACATAGCAAGGCATCTGAAAGAGTGACACAGATCCCATGTTCAGGAATGATCCAGTTCCCACAAGCATGGCTATGCTGTTGCTGTTGTAAAAATCACAGGCTGGCTGAGTACTGTGGGCTCACTGCTTACCTCACAGTGTTCATGGCTGTGGCTCTGTGCAGCTTTCTTCTGCAGTGAGCTGGTGTTTAGACTCAGTGGCGAGGCAAGGTGAGCTGACACTTGTTTCTCAAAAGAATGACATGAAAACCTTATCATCATATTGAGATAATAGCCAGGTTCAGGCAGGAGAGAGTTTTGTTGTCAAAGTCATGATGCAATTGTATAATATCAACTCACTTTTGCAAATAAGAAAGCAAATCTGAAAGCAAAACCAAACAAAAGAAACTCTTGGTCCATATTTATCAGGAAATCTGCAGCATAAAATGGTGCTCAATTTGAATTAAATGTGACAAACCCCAACCAAACCAAACCAAAACCCCCAAACCAATGAAAAAAAAATCACTGCCCCTTTCATGCATCTAAAACTTTCTTCAGAAAAAGTTCAAAAGAGAGGAGAGCTTCTCAGGTGGAGAGGTTCAGCAGAGAGCAGCTCACTTTCTCAACACCAAAGGGGCAAGGCAATAAAGTCCTCACAACTACAAGTAATTTCTAACACCAAAAGGATTTTAAAGCCCCAACTACCAGAGTGATGAAACCACAGCTCAAGCAGAGTCTTAGGAAACAATTCTTTGCTCTTTTTGTTAAGCAAAGCACTAGCAACAATCATAGTTCTTATAGAATCATAGAATCGTACGATCAATAAGGTAGGAAGAGACCTCAGAGATCATCAAGTCCAACCTAGCACCCAGCACCTCATGACTAACTAAACCATGGCTTCAAGTGCCACATCCAATCCCTTCTTGAACACCTCCAGGGATGGTGACTCCACCACCTCCCTGGGCAGCACATTTCAATGGCCAATCACTCGTTCAGTGAAGAACTTCCTCCTCACCTTGAGTCTAAACCTCCCCTGGCACAGCTTGAGACTGTGTCCTCTTGTTCTGGTGCTGATTGCCTGGCAGAAGAGACCAACCCCCACCTGGCTACAACCTCCTTTCAGGTAGTTGTAGAGAGCAAGAAGATCTCCCCTGAGCCTCTTCTTCTCCAGGCTAAACAACCCCAGATCCCTCAGCCTCTTCTCATAGGGCTTGTGCTCAAGACCTCTCAGCAGCCTCGTTGTCCTTCTCTGGACTCCATTCTCTTAACTCCATTGAATGAATAGCTGCCCTCCTTCTCCCAGGCCTGGCTACTAACAACACAAACCTTTGCACAGGAAGAGGTGGAGGTTTTTATAGGCACCTGTTAAAATCAGATGTGCCTCAGTTCTTACCAATTAGCTTTTGGATTTCTACCTGCCTTCAGCTGAGAGACTTCAGCCACCAGAGCCTTGTGTCATTTACCATAGCTGCATGGGGTCCACCTTACACTGTCATCTTTGAAACTCAGAGGAGTAACCTACACTGTATTAATCTGTCCACACTTTTTAATGTTGTTTAACATCTTTTGGTCCTAAACACTTGAATAGCCTTTGCTTGTAACAGCTCTCACCACACATTACAGACACATATTCATTCCGCATATATGGAAGCAACCCTAGCGCTATCCTCCCTGTTCCCATGCACTCTGAGATGCTATTTAAGGGTCTTGAGGGAAGGTCTTTCACTTGTTCCATTCCTGAGCAATTTTGGCCATGGCAGCACTTCAGATCAAGGGCTGCAATCTATTCTTCCAATCTTGTAGCAGCTTTAAAACCAAACTATTACAGAGTGCTTAATGCTTTCAACTTCTGTTTTGTTAAGGTCACATTTTTTCCCTAGAGTTTGTTCATGAGAACTTTCCACTGTGCTGTTCAACACTTCTTCTGACTGATTAACATTTTTCCATAGCTAAAGATGAGAGGGGCCAAAAAACCCCACTAAAGTCTGCCTTAGTCTATTGATATAAGATAGCTTAAACAGATAAAGCTCTATTTTTACTCTGCACTGGATCCAAGCCTAATAATCCATAAATGTAGAGGTAAGCTTTATAACTACATTTACTAATACACACAGTTACTAAACAAATAGCTGGAGTCTAAAAAACAGGTGCATAAATAATGACTGGCAAGGCAATAATATCAAGGAATGGTACTCTTCTATCTTTACATTACCATTTCTACCTGACTAGCTCCTCCAATATTATAAATGCTATGCCAGTGTCTTACTGCAAATGGATTTTCAACCATATTGCTCTGTAAACTACATGATTATTTTCTCCCCTTAATATAGCATTCAAGCTGAGTAAACCACCTGTACAATCACTTCAGTAACAGATCACTGCAATGGCAAATTATCAGGTTATAAACAGAGGATTTAGGAAACAAACCAAAGGTTTCAACCTAAACTCTAGACCGTTACATTAAAGGCTCTCCCATGGTTATAATGCTGTAACACAGCCACGTCTCTGAGAGGATGACTCTTAAACCACGTTGCTGTTTGGGTGGAGGGTGCCTCCTCCCTCAGAAATTCTCCAGGTAAAAAGCCCTTTCTTTTTAGAATAGAATAGAATAGAATAGAATAGAATAGAATAGAATAGAATAGACCAGACCAGACCAGACCAGGTTGGAAGAGACCTTCAAGATCACCGTGTCCAACCCATCATCCAACACTATTTAATCAAATAAACCATGGCAACAAGTACCTCATCCAATCTCCTCTTAAACACCTCCAGTGATGATGACTCCACCACCTCCCTGGGCAGCACATTCCAATGGGCAATCACTATTTCTGTGAAGAACTTCTTCCTAACATCCAGCCTAAACCTCCCCTGGTGCAGCTTGAGACTGTGTCCTCTTGTTCTGGTGCTGGTTGTCTGGGAGTAGAGACCAACCCCCACCTGGCTACAACCTCCCTTCAGGTAGTTGTAGACAACAATAAGGTCTCCCCTGAACTTTCTCTTCTCCAGGCTAAGCAACCCCAGCTCCCTCAGCCTCTCCTCATAGGGCTTGTGCTCCAAACCAATTTTGTTTCATCATGACAGCGAATGGAGGCATGTGCCAGAGCTGTGCTCTCGAGATGCCTGTGCTGTAATGGGGATGGGGAAGCTGTCTGGAAGAGGATGATTTCAGCTTTGTTGCTTTGCTGTCTGACTGGTGAAAGTAAGCAATTTGAAAAGCTCATTTTGTATTTCTGCTGACTGGCACAACCCTCTTCCTGATTAATATGGAAACTCATGAGCTGGGGGTGTCTTTCCACCTCTATCTTAAAACCGACAGGGATGGCAATTCTTGTTTAGGAAAGGTGTTGTCTTGCTGGAACATGTCCAGAGGAAGGCAACAAAGCTGGGGAGAGGTCTGGAGCACAAGCCCTGTGAGGAGAGGCTGAGGGAGCTGGGGTTGCTTAGCCTGGAGAAGAGGAGGCTCAGAGGAGACCTTATTGCTGTCTACAACTACCTGAAGGGAGGTTGTAGACAGGTGGGGGTTGGTTTCTTCTTCCAGGCAACCAACACCAGAACAAGAGTACACAGTCTCAAGCTGTGCCATGGGAGGTTTAGGCTGGATGTTAGGAAGGAATTCTTCATAGAGAGAGTGATTGCCCATTGGAATGGGCTGCCCAGGGAGGTGGTGGAGTCGCCATCACTGGAGGTGTTTAGCAGGAGACTTGATGGGGTGCTTGGTGCCATTGTTTAGTTGATTAGATGGTGCTGGATGATAGATTGGACATGATCTTGAAGGTCTCTTCCAACCTGGTTTATTCTACTCTATTCTACTCTCTATGAGCCAGTGGCACTGATTAAGATAATTTTCCACACCCTTTTATACTTCCTCACACAGATTTTCCCTACAAGTGACCTTTTGGAGATGGAAACTCTGAAAGTTGTGGAGAGAACATAATTTCCTGCTTGCTACTGTAAATGAGCCTTGAAATAGCAGTTCTGCACAATAGCCCAGCAAATAAAACACGTGAATAGTAAGATCAAATAAAGGATTACAGTGAAACAAATAAACAGTGATCACAGTAAGCTGCAGAGTCTGATCCTACAGGACAGGAGGGACAGGTGTTCTTTTTCTAACTTAATTTTTACCTTCTGCTGTTGGAAGCAGAATTTCAAGCACCTTGAAGTCGTGAAGCTTAGTAAAAATGAGGAGACATTCTGTCCCAGGCAAGGGAAAAAAAAGTGAAGCTGTGGAAGTATTTACCATTGCAGTAGAAGAGAGAACTTGCAATGTGCAAGATGTATCTTGATAGTTCTCACAAAGCACTCAGGTCCAGATGAGGGAGATCCCAGCATTTTATGAACTACTTATACAGAATAAATGGAGAAACAGGGAGGTCTGTGGGGAAAAGGTTTAATATTTCATTTCAAGGAGGTAAAAAACACTGGAAGGAAGTGTGCCACTTAGAGCAACAGTGAGACTCAGCTGCAAGCATGGATAGAGAAAGCACAGGGAAGGGAAGGAACTGCTACAAAGGATAGGGTCAGGATACAGAGGACAGGATGATTTCATTTCAGGCCACTTCTGACCCAGATGTGTGAAAATATCTGTAGCAGAGAGTAAAAACCTAGGACATTCTCCAGTACATCATCTCCTGCCCAGGGCTCAGGTGTACACCCTCACTTCTGGGCACAAGGGCTGGGATGAAAGTGTGAGCAGAAAGACCGTGCTGCTTTCTTAGTGTGCCACAGCCCAAATGGTCTTTCTCTTGGTCTTTGAGAATGGGGATGGCATAAGAATACAGGAGGCTGAGCTAAAAAGCTTTGAAAAACAAAAGTGGTAAAGGGGGGTCACTAAATCTTTCTTTGTATTAATGGCTTTCTGCCACTGTACTAAAGGAAAAGTAGTCTGTCTTCACAAGAGTGATTAGAGCAACAGTGCAGCCATGGGCACTGCATGAAGGAGGAGGAAATGCTGATGTCTACTGAGATGTCTAGCTGCAGTGGCAGGGTTTTTGCTCCCTCTGCCTTGAAGCCTCTGTCTTTGAGCACCACACAGGGACTTCTCCCCTTTCAAAGACTGCTTTGAAGAGCCATACCTGAGAACAAGGATATCAGCTATGTACCACAGAGAACTGGCTACAAATACATGTTTTCAAAAAGTCTAGGTACCTCCTCTCCTCTCCTCTCCTCTCCTCTCCTCTCCTCTCCTCTCCTCTCCTCTCCTCTCCTCTCCTCTCCTCTCCTCTCCTCTCCTCTCCTCTCCTCTCCTCTCCTCTCCTCTCCTCTCCTCTCCTCTCCTCTCCTCTCCTCTCCTCTCCTCTCCTCTCCTCTCCTCTCCTCTCCTCTCCTCTCCTCTCCTCTCCTCTCCTCTCCTCTCCTCTCCTCTCCTCTCCTCTCCTCTCCTCTCCTCTCCTCTCCTCTCCTCTCCTCTCCTCTCCTCTCCTCTCCTCTCCTCTCCTCTCCTCTCCTCTCCTCTCCTCTCCTCTCCTCTCCTCTCCTCTCCTCTCCCCTCCCCTCCCCTCCCCTCCCCTCCCCTCTCCTCGAGTCTCCTCTCCTCTCCTCGAGTCTCCTCTCCTCTCCTCGAGTCTCCTCTCCTCGAGTCTCCTCTCCTCTCCTCTCCTCGAGTCTCCTCTCCTCTCCTCGAGTCTCCTCTCCTCTCCTCGAGTCTCCTCTCCTCGAGTCTCCTCTCCTCTCCTCGAGTCTCCTCTCCTCTCCTCTCCTCGAGTCTCCTCTCCTCTCCTCGAGTCTCCTCTCCTCTCCTCGAGTCTCCTCTCCTCGAGTCTCCTCTCCTCTCCTCTCCTCGAGTCTCCTCTCCTCGAGTCTCCTCTCCTCTCCTCTCCTCGAGTCTCCTCTCCTCTCCTCGAGTCTCCTCTCCTCGAGTCTCCTCTCCTCGAGTCTCCTCTCCTCGAGTCTCCTCTCCTCTCCTCTCCTCTCCTCGAGTCTCCTCGAGTCTCCTCTCCTCTCCTCGAGTCTCCTCTCCTCTCCTCTCCTCGAGTCTCCTCTCCTCGAGTCTCCTCTCCTCTCCTCTCCTCTCCTCGAGTCTCCTCTCCTCGAGTCTCCCCTCCCCTCCCCTCCCCTCCCCTCCCCTTCTTCTCTCCTACCCTATCCTACCCTATCTCAGCTAAAAAGAATTAATAAATAAGAACTGAAATTGTATTGGTCAGAGGAAAATAAACAAATAACAAAGAATCCTGACTAAGACTACTTAAAAATGTGGAGCTGCTCTAGGAAACGCGAGAAGAAGTGGGGGCTGATGGAGACGAAAGAACTAAGCTTCGAATTTAGTAAACGATGCTTACTTGATTACACCCATGTGCAGTCACTGATGAGCTCTTGAGCAGAACTGATGAAAAATTGGATTGTTTACATGTATTAAGCTAAGCAAATGGGAATCTGAGCTTGATGTGCCAAAAAAAACCCCACCCCACTGCCACCCCAACCTTGAGAATAAAACCGCTAGCAATAATTGCTACGTTTCCTGTGTCGACGGCACGCCGGCAAGGTTTCTGCATCAAATTCTGACCAGTGGAAAAAAGGTTGGGTATGTGAAGCTGTAATATCACTTATCTACCAAGCAGGCCACCTGATGACTGACAACTTTAATTTTAGCGTGAAATTGGCTGACTAGCTGTTGAAACATCCATCCCTTTTGACAGGGAGAGGAGTCTCCGGATATTTACCACTCAAAACTTCCCAAGTCAGCCTCCCTCTCTACTTGTCTTTGTTTCAAGCAGTGAAGAGAGCAGACTTAGCTGAAATTACAGCTCTCCTTTGATGAGCAGGGCAGTACTTTTCTCCTGGTCTCATCAGCACATAATGTTCCTGCCTCTATGGAAATGTCTATACGTTCATGGGAAAAATGTCAGTATCAGAGGGTTGCATAATCAAGGATAAAGTGGGGTCTGTGAGGCAGAGGTGTGACTTACAGAATCACAGAAGCAACTAGGTTAGCAAAGACCTCAGAGATCATCAAGTCCTACCTATTCCCTCTCACCCAACACCTCATGACAACTAAGCCATGGCTTCAAATGCCACATCCAATATTTTTTTGAACACCACCAGGGATGGGGACTCCACCACCCCCCTGGGCAGCACATTCCAATGGTCAGCTACTCTTTCTGGGAAGAACTTTCTCCTCACCTTGAGCCTAAACTTCCCCTGGTGCAGCTTGAGACTATGTCCTCTTGTTCTGGTGCTGGTTGCCTGAGAGAAGAAACCGATCCCCACCTGGCTACAACTTCCCTTCAGGTAGCTGTAGACAGCAATAAGTTCTCCCCTGAGCCTCCTCTTCTCCAGGCTAAGCAACCCCAGCTCCCTCAGCCTCTCCTCATAGGGCTTGTGCTCCAGACCCCTCCCCAGCCTTGTTACCCTTCTCTGGAGAAGTTCAAGAGTCTCAATATCCTTCTTAAAACTGAGGAGCCCAGAACTGGACACAACACTCCAGTGCTGAGTACAGGGACAGAATGATTTCCCTGCTCTTGCTGGCCCCACTATTTCTGATGCAGGCCAGGATGCCATTATGGCCTTCTTGGTCACCTGGGCACACTGCTGGCTCATGTTCAGCTGGCTGTCAACCAGTACCCCCAGGTCACTTTATGCCTGGCTGCTCTCCAGCCACTCTGACCCCAGCCTATAGCTCTGCATGGGGTTGTTGTGGCCAATGTGCAGAACGCGGCACTTGGACTTGTTAAATGTCATCATGTTTGAGTTATCATGGGATGAGGTTGAGATGGTTGCTAGACAGCAAGACTTTAGTTTATATGAAACTAAGATGTGGAACAAGAAGTCAAATTTTTTAACCAGAGGCCTTTCTGTGTGCTTCCCAGCCAAAAGTAGGCCCACCAAAAGAAAAGAGATCAGATTTATTCTTGAGTTGTGTCTATGTGATTTTGCATGAGAAAGCTATCAGTACAATCCAGCAGCGGGGTTATAGCACACACTACCTTATGGCACCTGCATGGAAAGCTCCTATCTGTCTTTTCAAAATAAATATTAAGTGGTAAGCAGAACAGTCAGAACAACCATGACCACTGCACACTTACTGTATTACTAAATGCCCTGAGTATCACAGTGCTGGCCTGCCTGATCACAAGAGGTATCTTAGTCTGAAAGTAGCTGTGCTTTGCTGAGATAGAAAAACAAAACAGTATCTTATTTTTAGCTACAATATCATAGGCCTTCAAACCACATCAGGTTTTCACATCTATTGCATTTGAATGCCTTTACTCATTTAGGAACTTCATTAGTACTCGCAATCATTTCATTATGATTTCAGTCTCTGCCATCCATTCAGGGCTGAAGGAGCATTTACAGCTAAACAACAATTAAAACAGAAGCCAGGCAGCAAATTCTCACATCTTCCAAATCAGCCTTGAACTGGGAGTTGCCTTCCTCCAGGAGTGTTTTCTACCAGAGGATCCACCATAAACTCCAGGGACTTTGCCACAGCACCATGTGCAGATTTTACTTTCCTTCTAATGCTATATTTGTTGTACAAAGAGTGTTCCGGATCAGTCCAACCAGTTCTAAAATCTTTGGCTTCACAAGGAAAAAGGTCCACAGAGAAGATTCCCAGATTCCTTCTATTCACTGCAACAAAGGACTTTCCATCAGGCTATGGCTGAGACCAAGACAGCCATTCTATAGAGAAAGAGATGACATTAAAAACCAACCAACGAAACAAAACCAAACAAAGAACCCAGACCTGAAAAAGTATCTGCCAACAACAACAACAATCTTTCTTATGAATTTTTGGCTATTAAAATCCTATCTGCCATTGTGCTTCTGTTGTTTTGGCTGCCTGGTGCCCCTAGGTAGTTGCAAACTCTACCCACAGCAGCTCTGGAGTGACTTGGCTGTGCCAAAGAAGGGCACAGGGTACTAATGGTGTTTAACTTTCCTTAAAATGCCATCTAAGCAATGGCCTAAGGGAATGGTAAAGTACATAGGAAGCCTGAATGCTGCATTGACTTTTGGATTGCAACAGAAGGTTCCCTCAGAACTGAAGGATTACTGCTAATTTCTATTCAAAAAGGGAAAAACTAGAACTGATGACTTAAACTCTGGACACATGGAGTATGCTGAATGATGCATCAGCCCAGAGACTATTAGCACATAATTAATTAAAATGGCTTGGCACTTAAGCTTATGCTACTGACACAGTGAGAGCTGATGCTGGCCCACTTTCTGCTCTCCTTACAATCCACCTCAGTAGGATGGGCACCTTTGAAACAATTTCCTGCTCTCAGGTACAGTATTTGCCAACAGCAGGAAAAATTGTGGCTGTAAAGGTAAGAAAGCATCTCTAGCATTGCACTGGAGGAACAAACTGCTCTCCAGTGCAGGTTATGATGGCAGTGTAGTTTGGTGAGAAAAAAAAATTGACTACTATTACTTCTGAGATGGCAAAGGGAATTGTTTTGTGCAGCTATGGACCAATGCTTTGATTTGTGGCTTAAGCAATGAAGGACTCCCATGAACACCCTTAGCTATCATAAAGGAATGCTTGGGTAAGCTTGAGCTGCTCCTCAGCCCAAGTTAATGAGTTTACAAGCTTGCTTGTCCTAGGACAGGCACTCAGTGAAGTCATCTTTCAGCAGGACACTGAAAGGGGGGGAAGGAAGAAAGAAAGGAAAGATGTGCAGTGAGCCTCCAAGTGCCGGTTCAACAGCAGAGTGACCACTCACGCAGATCAGTGCCCCAGGCAACTGCCAGAACTTCTTGCCAAAGCATCCCACCAGCCCTGCTCAGAGCCAGGAGCTTTGGGAAACAAAGGTAGATGTGCATAATAATGAAAGAGCTACTGAAATAAAAAATAGTCAGATTTTGTGAATTTCAAGGGGAAAAGGCTCGTCTTGGGAGTTGGGTTTTTGTGTGTGTGTGGGGGGGGGTTGTTCTTGTTTTGGTTTTGGGGATTTTCTGGGGGATGATTTAGCTCCTTTAAAAATCCACTGCTCTGGAATGGGCTATCTTTGCCAGAAATTCTTTTCTTCCTAACTACTGCAGTCAAAGTCTGTAGGAAACCCAAAGGGCTCTTGCTTTCTCAGCTTTAAGGACAAGGACTTGCTCTGACATTGCACACCACGGCTGATCATCAGTGTAGGTAAATCCTCCAAGCCCCTTTGACCTCAGGAGGGTTGTGGTGTTACCCCAGCTCAGGCTCAGGCTCAGGCTCAGTCTGCAGCACAACTGTCACGACAACACAGAAATCTGCATATCTGCACAACGCAATCAAGGCAGCTCTTGAGGATTTATTAATGTTGCAGTGTCACCAAGACCTGATTAATTATCAAGCTTTTCTGCATAGCAGCTAAAGGCAGAGAAATGTGCTTTGAAGAACAGCACCATCCATGCCAGTTGTGTAGCAGAGAGCTAATTATTTCTGCCTGTGTCATTGTTGTTGCCATCAGAGGAGAGAAGCTGGCATTTCTCCAGCTTCTGGTACTTTAAGGTAATAATGAAGAGTGTCTCAGCAAGCCGTGTGTTACAGAAGGAGAGTTAATGTGCTTGCTGAATATTGTATTGAGTTCTTGATTTGTGTCACCAAGACCTGCTACTTCATAAGAAAAAGTGCCATCAGAACTTATTTTATATGCATTTAGGCATGGCTAAATTACACCACAGAAGGTCTGACTGTAGCCATTAGTGCTCACTGCAAATCTTGATTGACTTGGAAAGTTGCTAGGGAATCCAAGGTACAGCTAGAATAGAATAGGAATGGAAATAGAATAGGAATGGGAATAGGAATGGAAATAGGAATGGGATAGAAATAGGAATAGAATAGAAATAGGGATAGAATAGAAGTAGGAATAGAATAGAAATAGGAATAGAAATAGAAAAGAAATAGGAATAGAAATAGAAAATAAATAGGAATAGAATAGAAAATAAATAGGAATAGAATAGGAATAGAATAGGAATAGGAATAGAATAGGAATAGAAATAGTAACAGAATAGGAATAGAAATAGAATAAACCAGGTTGAAAAAGACCTTTGAAATCATCAAGCTAGACCTTGGTGTGCAGCAGCTTGCTCAAACACAACCCTCTAGGATACCCGCTGGTTGTCCCTCAGAAATGCTTGTGTGATTTATTCCTGCTGCTCCTCTCTTTGCAGAGAAATCTCCCAAGACTCCATCCCTGCCAGTCTGTGCTTTACATTTCTGCAGTTTCTTTCCAGGCTCCTGCTCTTCCAGCATCCCATGGACTCTCCAGTGGCTTTGCCGCTCCCCTGGTGTCTCTGAATGAGCTGTCTCAAATGGCTTTGCAACTCCCTTGCCTCTCCTGCTGTGTATATAAACCAAGCCCCACATCTGCCATCTAAAAATTGCTGTCAAAATGCTCAGGAACTCCACTGATGCAAAATGTTCTTTTCCCATTTACCACCGGAAAGAAAAACTACTGCAACCTGATGCGAGGTGGATCAGTGGTTGGGTTCCTTGGGCAACAGAGTGCTTGCTCCTTCACTGGGTGAGCTGGTCTGGCAAAGTTAACGTTGGGGGGAAATCTCAATCCATCACATTGCAACATTTGAAAGGCATAGCCTAAAACTACCACACTGGGGCATGAGGAACCTCTCTCCTCTCCACTGCAACCACGAGGGGCACTGCAGGTCAGACAGAGGGGAGCAAGTGGCTCATACTGGAGTCTCCAAGGCTGGAACATGTATTTTGATACCACGAAATCCCAGAACCTCTCATAAAATATTCATCGCTTTTTTTTTTCATGCTGCATCTCCTAATTTTAAATTTCAGCCCCTAAATAATTTAACAGATTTATGAGGGGGAAAGAAAAAAAAAAGAAAGAAAGGAAAAAAAACAAAACAAAAAACCCAACCAAATCTCCAACAAAGAAAACCCCCAGTGAGGTTTTGGCATAGTTACTAAATTACACTTGTCAAAGATTCCCAACACGTTACTTATTTCTCATGAGAGATTTATAGCTGGGCCCAGCACCTTCAGGCACTGAGCCTTTTTGCCATCTGAAAGCCAGCAGTTAATACCAATGGCCTGATCCTGCCCAGGGCAAGGTGGTGCTTATGGGATATGAAACAGCGCATTTGCAGGTTTAGTGAAAAACCAGCTGGTGGGATGCTGCTGCTGTTTTGCCATCATGCTTTATACTCAAACCCTGCTTCTCAAGCTGCCCCAAGGAGGAGGAATAGGAATAGAATAAACCAGGTTGAAAAAGACCTTTGAGATCATCAAGCTAGACCTTGGTGTGCAGCAGCTTGCTCAAACACAACCCTCTAGGATGCCTGCTGGTTGTCCCTCAGAAATGCTTGTGTGATTTATTCCTGCTGCTCCTCTCTTTGCAGAGAAATCTCCCAAGACTCCATCCCTGCCAGTCTATGCTTTACATTTCTGCAGTTGTAGCCAGGAAGGGGTTGGTCTCAGTTCTCTCTAGCAACCAGCACCAGAACAAGGGGACGCAGTCTCAAGCTGCAACAGGGGAAGTTGAGGCTCGAGGTGAGGAGAAAGTTCTTCACTGAGAGAGTTGTTAGCCATTGGAATGTGCTGCCCAGGGAGGTGGTGGAGTCACCATCCCTGGAGGTGTTCAAGAAGGGATTGGATGTGGCACTTGGTGCCATGGTCTAGTCGTGAGGTCTGTGGTGACAGGTTGGACTCGATGATCTTTGAGGTCTCTTCCAACCTTGGTGATAGTATGTTACTGTGACTATAGCTTTGCACCATGAATCTTAAAATAGTCTTCCTCTCTGGATGCCCCACATCCCTCCCACCCCACACATGTCGTGGTCAACTTCTCTGTAGTCCTGACCACCCAGTCTGGACTCCTGTGTTACAGACATGAAGATACTTGGAGAGTTCAGACCTTTCCTCAGCACTTGGTTGCATAATTAAAGCATTCAATTTGGGGTGCTTGGTGCCATGATTTAGTTGATTAGATAGTCTTGGATGATAGGTTAGACACAATGATCTCAAAGGTCTTTTCCAACCTGGTTAATTCTATGCTATGCTATGCTATCTGGTGTGAGTTTGTGTACTTTCAGCTTACAGTTCTTCAAACTCCTTACAGATTTTCTCTACTAAGCACTCAGTCACCATACCCCAAACTTTCTCTGTTACCTTGTACATAAAAAGCTATCCCACAGAAACTATCCCAAGTGGCCTTCTCATAGCTATTTATCACTATACAAAAAGACTGAGTAGTCTTAAAGACAATAGTAAAATCTAAACCTTTCCAGCCAGTTATCTGTCTTTTTAGGGTGTCAAGTAATGGTAGGACTAGGGGGAATGGAGCAAAAATAGAAATGGATAGATTCAGATTGGATGTTAGAAAGAAGTTCTTCCCCATGAGGGTGGTGAGACACTGGAACAGCTTGCCCAGGGAGGTGGTGGAAGCCTCATCCCTAGAGGTTTTGAAGGCCAGCCTGGATGTGGCTCTGAGCAACCTGATTTAATGTGAGGTCTCCCTGCACATGGCAGGGGAGCTAGAACTAGATGATCCTTGAGGTCCCTTCCAACCCTAACAACTCTATGATTCTATCTATTATTCAGCAACTAATTTTTGCCTCTGTGGTTTGCTGCTGCTCAGGGCTGACGTTGCATAGGTTACTCTTCTGAATGCAAACTCGAGTTACCTCTCACTGCAAAAATACAGTATTGCCCCATGAGATGGTAAATATGCCAGCTAGCTTTCCCACTTTAATTACCTTTTCCCCAGTGGCCTTGCTTAAATAGACCTGAAAGTTCAAAAGACAAAAAAACCCAAACCAAACCAACAACAAAACCAAAAAGAGAAGGAGAAAAGAAAAAAGGGGGGTGGGTGGGGAACAATTATTTCATTTTAATAATGCACTTGGCACAAATGGGGAGAAGAGGAGTGTTCATTATTCAGTGCTGAAGTCATGGGAACTCCTGTGCCTAGCAGCTGTTTTGCCTTTTACAACATCAATAATTTAAAGCTTAATTGTTGTGCATTATTTGGTTAAAGAAGATTATGACTCCAACATTTGCATTTATTTATCAGTAATGGGGAGGTAGCTCTTCCTCAGCAAGAATATGTTTGGAAATTCATTTGCCCTGCAAACAAAAAAAATCACAGAGCAGCTCATCTCTAATGCTACTATTTAACCACTGAGAAATTGAAAGTCTCTGCTGGGGTGTACGATGAGAAATGTCTGTTTATTACCCAGCCACTCTGGTGACTTCTCTGCAGTAGGCTTTCAAACCATTTAAAAAGGCATATTTTGAAGGTAATCTCTGGGAATAAAAATCCCATTATATTGTGCTTAAGCTAAATTACATTTCTTGGTTGCATCTTCAAAGGACAGGAGGCATTTCCTGATGCCTTTCATTTATCAGAAGAAATTAAACCTCCCTGGAGCAGTCTGGGCGCAAAGGACAGCACTGTCAACCTTCAGGACAACAATGCCCACAGTTGTATGCTGTCACTTGTCACATCTTAAAGGACTTTGCTGGCTGCAAGGTTGAGGTATTGCTTTCCCTTTGAATTAAAGACCATGCAGATCCCACAGGCTTCATTTGAGCCTGATGGAGGGCAAGGTAAAAAAAGAGCTACTGAGTACCTTGAGATTGTCTCAAGACTAATACAACTTCCTTCATAACTCTGCAAACCCCAGGGGAAGCTTTTCTTTGCTTCCTGTTTCCCCTGGGACAGGCAGTTTGCTCTGGGGACTTCTATTTTCTCCTCTCCCTTCACACAGGCATGCCTCATGCCAGCCCTTGCAAGAAAGGCAGTATGCAACCAATGAGTAGTCCTGCACCAGGAAAGTCCTCCCTGATCCTCTCAGCTTTTAAGATTATAGATGAAAATCCCATCTACCATTAATTATGGAGCATTTTGATGTATTCAGCTCAGCAAAATAAAGACTACACTTATCTTTCCCAAAAACCCCCACCACTCACAGTCCTGCAAAGCCCCAGTAGTTCCCACCTGATGTTTAGTTCACCATCACAGCAACAGGAACACCACCAGAGATTCAGGAGGCAGAAGGGCTCTTTCAGGATTAGAAAGCAAAATGTGAGCTCAGCTGGCATTAAATGGCAGAGAAAAATCCATGTGTTGTTTTAAATCCAGCAATCTTGTAAAAGAGAGCACTCTTGAGAGCTTAATCAGAGCAAATGACTTTCAACTGTTGATTTCAAAAAGCCCGACAAAATGGACAAGCGCAAAAGGGCCTGTTATGCCTCCTCTCTTCTTCTAAGACACAGAGAAATAAACCCAGAGGTGGTGAGAGGTAGAAGTATCAAAGAAAGTAATTTCATAGAATCAGAGAATAAGTAAGGTTGGAAAAGACCTCAAAGATCATCAAGTCCAACCTGTCACCCAACACCTCATGACTACTAAACCATGGCACCAAGTGCCACATCCAATCCCTTCTTGAACACCTCCAGGGATGGTGACTCCACCACCTCCCTGGGCAGCACATTCCAATGGCTAACAACTCTCTCTGTGAAGAACTTTCTAGTCAGCTTGAGCCTGAACTTCCCCTGGTGCAGCTTGAGACTGTGTCCTCTTGTTCTGGTGCCGGTTGCCTGAGAGAAGAGACCAACACCCTCCTGGCTACAGCCTCCCTTCAGGTAGTTGTAGAGAGCAGTAAGGTCTACCCCTGAGCCTCCTCTTCTCCAGGCTAAACCACCCCAGCTCCCTCAGCCTCTCCTCATAGGGTTCATGCAGGAGGCCTCTCCCCAGCCTTGTTGCCCTTCTCTGGACATGTTCAAGAGTCTTAATGTCGTTCTTAAATTGAGGGGCCCAGAACTGGACACAGTACTCAAGGTGTGGCCTAACCAGTCCTGAGTATAGGGGCAGAATGACTTCCCTGCTCCTGCTGGCCGCACTATTTCTGTTGCAGACCTGGATGCCATTGGCCTTCTTGGCCACCTGGGCACACTGCTGGCTCATGTTCAGTGCACAAATCCTATGGAGCACTCCTATAATTACACCCTTTTGAACACAGCACTGATGCAGCGAGGTGAGCACTAGGGACCATGACCTCGGTGTAAAGATATGTGCCTGTGGAAAAAAAATTAATAGCTCAGAGAAGTTTCCAGGCTCAAGAGGATGACCATTCCTGTGGCACATTTGTTGAGACTTGAATCTGCAAGCATCTCCACGCAGAGTGTAACATTTGCTACCGCTGCACGACACACAAATCTGTGTTCTGCAGGGCTCTGATGAAGTCAGCTCTGACAGCAATTAGTCTCACCACCTTATCGTGCGCCACAAAAAGTCAAGGCACACCAAGTACAAAACTAAAGGTTGGATTTCCTCAGCTTCCTAAATGCCTGTGCAGGCATCTGTGCAGGTTTTCAAAATGTGCATTAATGAGACTCCACGGAACACTGAAGATACTGCAAGGCAGGGGGAGAAAAAGATGACTTCCTGAGCTGCAGGTTATGATCCTCCAGGGAATGAGTTGTTTGTGTGTTTGGGGTGGCAGCTACACTGTCTGCTTTCTGAAAATAGGCAGCCTGAGCAAACTCTGCTAGTTACTGAGCTAGGAGATAGCAGGCAGGTTGATTACAAGCATCCATAATAAAAGCTAGCGGTCCTCAAGAACAATAAATGCCTGCAATAAAGCTCCAATCCCCTTCCTGGAAAAGAATAAGCGATGACCTTCTAAACACCTCCTGTTAGAAATACGTGAAAGGTGGCAATCAGTCTGCATGCAGATGGGTGAACTGTGATTAATAACAGGGACTCTCTGTCAGGCTGCAAACTCCATTTTGAATGAGAATCTCTCCTGCTGTCTTTTACCTCTGCATAGCATTAATACCTTCAGAGGTGTCAGGGGACAATCTTGCCCCTGGCGCAGAGCTAACAAGGATCATTAAACACTGATGAACATCCATTTAAATTGATCTTTCTTAGTCAAAAAGTTGGCTACTGTCCAAGGCAACTGTTTCTGAACGCTTGACCTGCTGCACTGGTCAGAGGAGGCTGGGCAGACAAGGCAAGACAAGCTATAAACAGACTGTATGCAAAACGAAAAAGGGGACCTGTGTCTAAGAGGTATTGAGGATAAAAGGCAGTGCCACCATCACTGCAACCAGCACAGGCCCAATGGTCCCCCGGCACAGCATGGCAGGACCAAAACTCAGCCATCTGGATATTCCTCCCCTAGGAAAAGGCTCCTGCTGTGTAACACTCAGAGGGGATAAACTGGTGAGTAGAGATACAGACTATTAAGAGAAGCTGTTGTGTTAGAAACAGAGGAATTGGCAGACATCCACAGCTTTGACCTCAGACTAAGGCAGAAGCACAGAGAGTGTGATTCCATCTGTAAAAGTCCATAGAAGGTGTTTCTGAGGGCCTCGTGGAGTGCAAAACCACATTTCCCTCAACCCTTGCTAGGTTTTTTCACACGCCTGCTTGGTAGCAGCGCTGTGGGTCATGAGCGTTAGCATTCAGCAGATCTCAAGGAAGTGCAACAAAGCAGCTCTGTTAAGACACTTCAACCCAGAAGCCAGGAAATACTAAATAAAAATCCACTAAGTCAGGTGGCATTCCCCTGAATATTTAGCCTCTCTAAAAGTACTTGCATGTGTTTGGCAAAGCATTTAATTAAGTGGAGCTGGGTGGTAATATTTACTCAGTTAATGTGTCTTTATTGGCAATTGCTTTCACTTGTGCAATGCTCCTGTCCTTTGTTTTTTTGATGCCTGTAGCTTTTTATCACCACAAGAAGGAAGAAAGGATCCAAAGTTAGCAGAAACTGACTGATATTCCAAAAGCTGGGGGGTGGAAATGACCTCCTTTCTAGATAACCAGTATCGTACTCCTGCTTGTAAAGAATATAGGCTGCCCTAAAATCATAGCCAGTCTGTAATCAGCTGTGCTTCATCGTGTATTTAGATGCTGTATTTTCACTTCAGCAGATATGTCATCAGTCTCATTTGGTCATTCACAGAGGGACACTTCACCATTCATTACCTACCATCACAAATTACAATTGCAAGTGAAGCATTACCTGGTTATTGTTTTAGGGACAGCAAACCAGTAAAAAAACAACCACGACACCTTTAAATCCCCAAAGGTTATTTGGAGGCAAATTTAAAGGGAGAACATGCTTCAAGGTGTCTATTATTTGTGCTCAGCTATGCTGACCTTTGAAAAATAATCTTAAGTCACATCCAAAGAGCATAGAAAGACCTGAACCAAACATCACTGAAAAAGCTTACACTGCGTTTTAATGGGATCTACATCACACTCAGCACTAATTTCTGGGCTGTTATATTCTTTATCCTTGACTATCTTTCGTGTTGTACCATATGGTTATGAAAATGTATTGCATTTTCATGTAGCTACATTAACTCTCAAAACAGAACCTTCATTATGAGGAGAATGAACTGTTTGTAATGGCTGACATGGTCTAAAGGTACAGCTCCACCATGTAGCAGTGCTACAAGCTGGCATATGTTTTATAAATGGGTGTGCTGCTTGATTTTTCTTCTTGTTTTAGTTCTTGTCTAGTACTGCTGCATAATGTTTACTCTGTGCCACTTTACAAGCCTGTGAAACAGAGGGATAGTTCAGCTGGCAGAAAAAGAAACAAAACCCCAAACTGTCACACACCCCCACCACCCCAAAGCACCCTCCTGTTCCTATCGCTTGCACTGAAAGCGTTTGGCTGCAGGTTGCAGAGCTAATGGAGGGGATTAGCATTTCTCCCTCAACAGGTACTAATTTGGGAGGCACTTCTTTCCCTTTTGCAGAGTTTCCTGTGCCAATGACACCCTCTGTTCAGAGGGAAGATCTAAGCTACAAGAAAGGTCTTGTTATGCTCTGGCTTCATAAACAGGAGCTTCAAAAAAATCAACAGAGCCTTATTATATATGGAATAAACAGAAACACCATGAAGGAAGCCACTGTCTGTTGTAGATTCATGAAGTGAGAATGGGCACGATTTTCCAGCAGATAGGAGGTCATTCACTGCCTTCAAAGTCTCTGGCTCCATAAAAATCAGAGTTCCAGATGCCCAGTGCTATTGCCTGCAAGTACAGCCCGGGAATTGTAGAACTGGAAGAAATCTCTTCACGCAGGAGTCAAGAGTCCTCCCTCTGTCAACCCCTGGAGCACACAGTCCTCAGTGCTTTAGATTTTTCTGACTAGAGGGTTGGAAGAGAAGAGAGAGAGCCTACAATGTGCAATAAATTACATTTATTTATAATTCTGCCTTAGCTTAGAATCCACTCCATTTATACCAAAAGCCCTTGGCTCAGAAACCACTGTGTGTTTTGCATAACACACAAGTACTCAAAGAAAATGTAATATAGGCGAAGCAGCCAAGGTTTTTTTAAGTGACTAATGATTTTTGAGTGTTTAAATATAAATAACTTTAGAGGGAACAAAGTTTTCATAACCCTCAAATAAACCTTTTTTGGCTCTTCTCAGAGTAGATGCTGCACTGCAGGGTAGAAGGACCCTTAGCAATCTGGGCCAGCTTCTCAGTTTTCAACTCCACCTTTCAAAATGAAGAGCATTTTTTGTCTTCTCCACGAGGCCTGTCAAGCTACTGTCCTCTACAATGTAAGTCCCTTTGAGATTTCTCCAAGCATCCTTACAAGGGCATGGTATTTTCTTAACATAATGTCCCAAGCATTCTGTTAAGCAGCCATGAGATTTTAAACATTGGTGGATTTTTTTTTCCCCATTTTACTTTGTTTTTCTCAAAAATGCGTTCTGTGGTGAGCTCCTTGCCCCTTTTACCAAGTGCATCTTCTATTGATAAAAATCTTCTCTTGTTAGATGCTTCAAGCTTCAGCCTACATTTTCTACCATCCACATTTTAGAATAGAATAGACCAGACCTTCGAGATCATCAAGTCCAACCTATCACCCAACACCATCTAATCAACTAAACCATGGCACCAAGCGCTCCATCCAGCCTCTTTTTAAACACCTCCAGTGATGGTGACTCCACCACCAACTTGGGCAGCACATTCCAACAGACAATGTCTCTTACCGTGAAGAACTTCTTCCTAACATCCAGCCCAAACTTGCCCTGGCACAGCTTGACACTGTGTCTTTTTCTGGTGCTGGATGCCTGGGAGAAGAGACTTCAGGGAGTTGTAGACAGCAACAGGTCTCCCCTGAGCCTCCTCCTCTCCAGGCTAAGCAATCCCAGCTCCCTCAGCCTCTCCTCACAGGGCTTGTGCTCCAAACCCCTCCCCAGCTTTGTTGCCCTTCTCTGGACATGTTCCAGCAAATCAACATCTTTCCTAAACTGAGGGTCCCAGAACTGGACACAGTTTTCAGACCAGTTCACACACTTACCATTTTTCCTTCTTCCATCTATAATTGTTTCATCCATTACTGTTGTGGTTCTTTTCCCCAAATACTTTTTTTTGTCTTGGTTGTCTAACTGTGCTGATCCCATACCTCTGATACCTTCTTCTTACAACACCTCCTGGCATTTTTTCTCCCTTCCCAACCCTATTAATTCAATTTATGCATCTATTGCTCAGGCAGGTTCTGACACTCAGTATCTTCCACCCCAATTTCTCCTTTTCTCCAGCCCTCTCTAATCAATTATTCCCCCATAGTCTATCATCTTCCCTCACGATTTCCCATAATAATACATTGACTGATAAATATTTCCACGCTCTATCCATCTTGTGTTTGTGACAACCCCAAAATGAGCTGTCTTGCTCAGCCATTAATCCAATTTCTCAATGGCCTTCTATTATCACTTTGCTCTGTGCCATTCTCTTTGATGTCAATCAGGTTTTCTGGATGTAAGCAGCCTGAATTTCCTCTTCAGCTTCCTTTGCACCACTATCTTCACTCAGCTACTTCAACATCTCCTTGCTTCTCACTGCTTCCCCCCCCCCCCCCCAGACAAGCTCCCAACCCACCTTTCCCCCTCAACATTCCCAACATACAGTGCAGCTCATGCTGTTATCACTCTGTTTCAATATTCATATGAGGGGTAGGGAGTAACCAACCCAAGACATACCGAGAACATAAATTTAAGGGATGGCTTGTGAAGCGTGCAGCTTTTAGCAATCATGGGCAATGACATTTTGAGGCTGCTCTGCTCAACCAAAAGGCTGGAGGCATCTCCCCTGGGATGGTAATTGAGGAACTGATGCTGTCTTGCCAACAGACTCTCTTTCTTGGTCTCTGCCCAACAGACATGACTTGGATGTTATCCTTCCTCAGCGGCTTGAAATCTGGACATACTAAGCAGTCATTTTCCCTGTTGTTCAGGTTTTAATTCAACCTCCCTGACCACAACAGGTGGTGATGTTGGAATCACATACTGAAGAGGTGCACATTGCTGTTCTCCCAGGACATTGTATTTATAATAGAGGAGCAGCTGTTTAGTAATACTTATATTTTTCCCCCACTTGTTTTAAATTCCTCTTTAGCATGAGGGCTGGCTCCCCTTTCAGTCTGCCCTTTTGCATTTGTTCATTTTAAAACCTGCTTAATCCTGCACTGCTGCATTTGCCATTCCTCTCTGTCCTACCCAACTCATACCTCCATTCACACATGCCTATGCCTTATTACCCCTCCAACCACTGACCCTTGCATAAAGACAACACTGATGTGAGAGAAGCATGGGGAGAGCACAGGGACAAGGAAAAAAATAAGGAGAAAGTTTCTCTGTCTCATTTATCTTTTGCTTTTAAGCAAGCAGGTGGTGATGGGTCACAGGTTCAGTTGCATTGCTGAAGTTATTGGCTGGATGCATAAAGAGTGAATGAGGAGAGGAACAAAAATAAATTGGAATGGTGCCTGATGGCAAATCTGTGTAATGGGAAATCTTTCCAAATCAATTTCTACAGCCATATTTCACCAAGGGATCTTCAAATACTTACTCCAGGAATAATCAGTTTATTTCTTGCTTAAAAGGCTGGAGCTCTCTCTTCCCCATCTCCCTCTCTGTAACAGCTTCCCAGGGCTGCAGCTCTACTAAGAATCATAGAACCAATAAGGTTGGAAAATACCTCAAAGATCATCAAGTCCAACCTATCACCTAACACCTCATGACTCCTAAACCATGGCACCAAGTGCCACATCCAATCCCTTTTTGAACACCTCCAGGGATGTTGACTCCACCACCTCCCTGGGCAGCACATTCCAATGCCTAACAACTCTCTCTGTGAAGAACTTTCTCCTCACCTCCAACCTAAACTTCCCCTGGTGCAGCTTGAGACTGTGTCCTCTTGTTCTGTAGGAGCTGCCCCTGCAAATCCCATGCACAGTAGGAATCAGAGGACTGGACTGGAGTGTCTGCACAGGCCAGGAGAGTTGATATGGCTGATAACAAGAGGGTTCAAACCCATGCTGTGGTTGTGTGGAGTATCCATCCCACACTGCCATTTGTGGGAGACAGGCACCTCTTAAAACAGAGAATAGCAGCTGCCTCTTCTGAAGTGTGATTAAGGCCATGAAAAAGGTGTAACAGTGCTCCTCTCTTACTTTGTAGATCTGTTCCTTGAGCAGTTGGTTTTTTTCTGACACTGGCTTATCTATTCAAACTTAACGAATGGAACTCTTGTGTTTAGTTGTTCCTCTTGCATTTTTGTAGTGTATTTATCATTTCCTAGGCTGGTTTTTGCAGCGAGCAGAGAAACAATGTGAGGCAATTCAATCATTTTTCTTCCAGAGTAACTGGAAAATTGGATTTGTTCTTTCTTTACTGATGTGGAATTCTGAGGTCTTGACTGTATATATACACATGTATGCTGTGTGCTTCCAGAGTGTAAGACTGGAACAGAATTATCTGATATTCCTGGCAGGAGGAAGATTTTTACGTCTTTCACCTTTGCCAGGTCAACCTAGTAGAAGGAGAGGGATTTTGCTGTGCCTTTCTCAGCCATGAGTACCAATGTCAGGTCCATTAGCTTGATCTTAATATTTCCCAATTCAATTAGAAGTGCTGGCAGCTGGGGAAAAAAGTGTCCTTGAACTAATAAACAGCAAATTTGTTAAGGGAGCAGCAGAAAGACACTTGCTGCACAGCCTCCCAAGTAGCCCTTTCAGAGATGATTCTATACTTTGTTTCAGTCTCCATAACCGTAGGTGGAATGTGATTAATATTTAGACCTTCATGATGATGCTGAGAACCTGGACTGTTGTCTAGAATAGCTCAGTCTCTGAAGCACGCACATTCATTTGTTTTGGCTTGTATGGCTTGGGTTTGTTTTGATTGGTTAGTATTATTTGGGTAGGATAGGATAGGATAGGATAGGATAGGATAGGATAGGATAGGATAGGATAGGATAGGATAGGATAGGATAGGATAGGATAGGATAGGATAGGATAGGATAGGATAGGATAGAATAGAATAGAACAGAACCGAACCGAACCAGGTTGGAAGAGACCTTCAAGATCATCGCATCCAACCCATCATCCAACACCACCTAATCAACTAAACCGTGCAACCAAACACCCTCCAGGAGCTGATCTGCTGGGAGGTAGAGGGGCTTTGAAGAGGGACCTCTGCAGGCTGGACAGATAAGCAGAGTCCAATGGCATGAGATTTAACACATCCAAGTGCCAGGTTCTACACACTGGCCACAACAACCCCATGCGGTGCTACAGGCTGGGGTCAGAGTGGCTGAGAGCAGCCAGGCAGAGAGGCACCTGGGGGTACTGGTCAATGGTAGGCTGAACATGAGCCTGCAGTGTGCCCAGGTGGCCAAGAAGGCCAATGGCATCCTGGCCTGGATCAGGAACAGTGTGGCCAGCAGGAGCAGGGAGGACATTCTGCCCCTGTACACTGCACTGGTTAGGCCACACCTTGAGTCCTGTGTCTAGTTCTGGGACCCTCAGTTTTGGAAAGATGTTGAGTTGCTGGAACGTGTCCAGAGGAGGGCAACAAAGCTGAGGATGGGTCTGGAGCACAGCCCTATGAGGAGAGGCTGAGGGAGCTGGGATTGTTTAGCCTGGAGAAGAGGAGACTCAGGGGAGACCTTATTGCTCTCTACAACTAGCTGAAGGGAGGTTGTAGCCAGGTGCGGGTTGGTCTCATCTCCCAGGCAACCAGCATCAGAATAAGAGGACACAGTCTCAAGCTGCACCAGGGGAGGTTCAGACTGGAGGTTAGGAAGAAATTCTTCACAGAAAGAGAGATTTGCCATTAGAATGTGCTGCCCAGGGAGGTGGTGGAGTCACCATCATTGGAGATGTTTAGCAGGAGACTGGATGGGGTGCTTGGTGCCATGGTTTAGTTGATTAGATGGTGTTGGATGATGGGTTGGACGTGATGATCTTGAAGGTCTCTTCCAACCTGATTTATTCTATACTCTATATATTTTTTTTTTTTACCTCTGCTTTATTTCACCCTGTTGAAACAAAAGAAAAAAATGAAACCAGCCCCAAATGCACACCTAGCATTTAATTCCATCTGTGAAAATCAAACCCCATGGCTGGATAACACATTAAAAAACAACCCAAAAACTCTATTGAAACACACTAAGCTGAATTGTATGCAAATGAAGGTTTCATTGTCTTTCACCTCATAGAGGCTAATAACATCACAGATGACAACCTCCTTAGCAAAAATAGTTTCTAATATAAACTGCCTTTGACTGTATTTACAGTGTCACTTTTAATCAAGCAAATTGTCAGGCTACTGCACTTCTGCAATCTACATCCTACAGAAAAACCAGAAATGAAGAGGGAAATGGGTACAAGTGCTCTCAGCTTTAGCTGGCTGCCCGTTTCATACCAATTGCAACCTATTTAGTAAGCTTAGCCTTCTGTTCTTAGGGAAAAAAAAAACCCACCAGCTACAAATGTACAGGTTCCTCTGAAGGAGACACTGTGCAGGAAAAGCTTATTCCACTCACCAAGAACATTTGTCTTTGTAATTACACTTACTTGCCTTACTCCTATACAGCTAGCAAATACAAGCTAAAAGTAGCCACTTGAATGCCGATACGGTCCCCGACTGTTTCTTTATTATGTCACTTTTAGGTTAGTTCAATGTTTCCACTTATTTGTAAGTTAACAGCTTCATTCAGAAGTGTTTATCCCTGCAGGTGCATTTCCATGCAGTGCACACACACTGGTCCACATGAGCACCTCCTACAAAGGCACAGGTAGCACCAGCTGTGCTCTGCTCTGTTCTCAGCATTCAGTGACCATCCTGCAGCTCAGCCACACACCCTGGCTTCTCCCTGGGCACATTGAGACAAAGGTTTCTAACTGCAGATGCAAATGCTTCCAAAGCTTGTGCTTTTTTTTTGTTGATGGTGCTGATTGGGGTTTTGGTTTTGTTTTGTTTTGAGCTTCTGTATAGAAGCAGCAAGCAAATTAGGACAGGACAGGACAGGACAGGACTGGACAGGACTGGACAGGATTAACCAGGTTGGAAAAAACCTTTGAGATCATCAAGTCCAACCTATCACCCAATACCATCTAATCAACTACACCATGGCACCACTTAAAAGCAGAGCACTATCATTGAGGCTGAGCCTATCAAGGGCAGGCAATGGCCACAGTCTCACAGACTTACCTCAGCTGCCTGGTCTAGCTCACGGTGTCTTTAGGAGATCACACCACCCAAACCCTTCATCTGCAGATGCTGCTATTTCAGGCCTGCATAGCACATCAAGGGCACGAGCTCTGTAGAATGCCAAAATGGGAGGAGTTCCACTTCCAGCCACAAGGAGAAACCTTTATTAGAATAAACCTTTATTAGAATAAACCAAACCAGGTTGGAAGAGACCTTCAAGATCATCGTGTCCAACCCATCAACCAATCCAACCCACCCAAACAGCTAACCCATGGCACCAAGCACCCTGTCAAGTCTCCTTCTGAACACCTTCAATGACGGCGACTCCACCACCTCCCCAGGCAACCCATTCCAATGGGCAATCACTCTTTCTGTATAGAACTTCTTCCTAACATCCAACCTGAACCTCCCCTGGCGCAGCCTGAGACTGTGTCCTCTTGTTCTGGTACTGGGTGCCTGGGAGAAGAGACCATCATCCGCCTAGAAGAGACCATCATCCGCTGGGGCAAAAGCTGCTGGGCAAGCTGCATCACTATATAGCCTGGTGAGGCCCCAGATGGGGAGATCCTCACAGTGTTCTCCCTCAACATTAACTTTGGAAGTAGAGGGGTAGAACTATAATATTTTCTGAGCACCAGAATGGTATGGCTGGCTCCTCAGCTGTGTGGACATCAGTGTAGTTTCACTGGCAGAAAAGGAGATGGGCTGATTTACACAAGCTGTGGAAGAGGAAACTTGGGAATGATGAGTCCAGACCTCCACTGGCATTGTTTAAATAGTTCTGACAGCAAGAGAGCTAAAGTAATCTAGTTTCCATGTGTGGATGCTCTGATAGCTGGAGAAAGTGAACTTATTAACCATTCCCTCTGTTCAGAGTTAACAGTTTCTTCCCTAAGGCCAGCTGTCTGGTGTCTCAAAAGGTGTAGGAACTTAACACAATTCTCTTGCCAAATGTAGCTGGAGTCAGCTGTTTGGTTTAAGTGGATTATTAAGAGACTGATAGACAGATAGAGAGACAATGTGGCTGCATGCATCTTTGAAGCTAGTCTAAAAAGCAGCAAAATTGCTAAAATATTTCAAGTCATAAAAAGTATTATTCTTTCCTCCCTGTTCATTCTTTTCTTTTGCTCAGAAGACAGGTTACTGCCACCAGAACTGATTTCAGCTGGAGAACTAATATGCTTAAATTTAGCCTCATTCTTGAAGTTGCTCAAAGCCTGATGAATTATTAGCCTGTGGAAAAGTGCACAACAAAAATGCAAGGAACAAAGGGAAGAGTCTAAACCTGAGGAAATTAGGGCCAAACCTCAAATGGTTCAAATGGAATAGAGGACTCATTCCCAGGGTTTGACCCTCTAGCCTATTTTTCAGAGGTATCTATTAAAAGCTCTAGTCCCTTCTGACTTCTCAAAGCCAAGCATATTAGAATAGAATAGAATAGAATAGAATAGAATAGAATAGAATAGAATAGAATAGAATAGAATAGAATAGAATAGAATAGAATAGAATAGAATAGAATAGAATAGACCAGACCAGACCAGACCAGACCAGACCAGACCAGGTTGGAAAAGACCTTCAAGATCATCAAGTCTAACCTATCATCCAAAACCATCTAATCAACGAAACCATGGCACCAAGCACACAATCCAGTCGCTTCCTAAACACCTCCAGCAATGGTGACTCCCTGGGCAGCACATTCCAATGGCCAGTTACTCTCTCTGTGAAGAACTTCGTCCTAATATCCGGCCTAAACCTCCCCTGGTGATGGTTGCCTGGGAGAAGAGACCAGCCCCCACCTGGCTACAACTTCCCATCAGCTAGTTGTAGACAGCAATAAGGTTTGCCTTGAGCCTCTTCTCCAGGCTAAGCAACCCCAGTTCCCTCAGCCTCTCCTCATAGGGCTTGTGCTCCAAACCCCTCCCCAGCTTTGTTGCCCTTCTCTGGACACGTTCCAGCAAATCAACATCTTTCCTAAAGTGAGGAGCTCAGAACTGGACACAGGACTCAAGGTGTGGCCTAACCAGTGCTGAGTACAGGGCAGAATGACCTCCCTGTTCCTGCCGGCCACACTGTTCCTGATACAGGCCAGGATGCTATTGGAGCAGTTGGCTTTAACCTGTAACTTTGTCCTTGAAATTAGGACAGCTTCTGTCCTTTTATGTTCTTCTGTCCTTGCCTTTTGTCCTTGTACCCTGTGCTTTTAGACCTGCTCGGGTTTGTGCTAATGGCAGTTAGCAGAATGCAAGTGACCAAAGGCTGCCACCAGCCCTTGAAATGCGAAGAGTCTCATGAAGACTCTTGCAAAGGGCCTAGTTCGTGACCCTTGGAAACAAGCCTGGATGTCAGTTTGAAATAGGTATCTTTAGGTATTTTTTTTGCATGCAAACAAGTGGACTTGAAAGGAACCAGTGGAAGGCCTTTCACTAAGGGTTGAACAATGTCACTAGCTGGTTTCACAATTCAGGGCAGCCTGTTCCTGTGCTGCAGCATCCTCAAAGTGAACAAAGTTTTCCTTAAGTTCAAATGAAACCTCCTGTGGTCTAGTTTGTACCCACTGCCTCATGAAGGAGAGTAGCCTCCTGACAAAATTCTACTCATCAGAGAGCATCTTTTCCTCCTTCCAAAGACTGGAAAAGGGGAATTTCTTCCATACCCTCTAAAGGCAAACTTTCAAAGTCAGGTATGCAAAGGTCACTTCACATGCAGAGTTACTGTCCTCTTCCCAGCAGATCTGGTCATAAATCGAGAGCTCCAAAATGAGGAAATAAAAGTTTTGATTATATGCACTAAATTTCTATGATAGTTTTCATCTCTTTCCTATCATTTGGGCTATGTTTCCTGCAAACTGCCTCATAAAACCACCAGGCCTATCTAGTCTTGGGTATTATCTGGCCCTGGACACCTTCCTGGTGACAGGATGAGCAGAAACACCCAACCCAATATTCTGGCCCCATCCTGTCTTGGACCACCCCTGTCTTGTCCTATCAAACAGCCAAGCTCTTCTCTAGCAGGTCATTCCTTTTTCATTTAGGTTCCAGTTGTCCTCCAATAGCATTCCCTCTGTCATTGGGGTGCCACCAGTCACTATAAGGTCCTTCAGCAGTCATAATGTGGAGGTCATCCACAAAAAGCTCTCAGGGCTTGCATATGGGACTGGGAAGAGAGACATGTCACCTTCTTTGTGTTCTGCCTGAAGTGGCTTTTCTGTTATTCTCTTATTTTATTAAGATCAGTAACTCTCCTGCCCCCTTTAACACCTCTACCAATATCTGATGCAACCAGTTAACTTTTAATCTTCCTCACTCCTCCTCACCTTCCAGAAGTCCCAGAAACACAAAATAATGCAGCTTAGGGTCCTTAATGAGGAAGGTCTCCCCTTCCTCAGGTCCAGTTCTCTGAGAAGGTGACCACCAAGACTTATTTACACCTCCTGCTAGTCCCTGACGGCTGCTGATATTCCCTGTGGCAGAGACAGCAGTTCTGGCCTCAGGAAAACTGTCTTCTAGCTTCAGTTTTTCTACAAATTTCCTTTGGGTAAGTTCTTTAATTTATCAATGTCTTGGGTTGCTGACAGCTGAGCAAGGATAACAATTGCTTTTCACACTCCCTTGTACATGCAGATTTAAGCTCCCTGGGATGGTTGCATGCAGAGCTGTGTGAGCCAGAGGCAGCAGCAGCAGCCCTGATGGTTCAGGAGCGCTAGCAGCCCACTCTTGTACAGCCAAATGTTGTATTCCCATATTCTCTACACAATAAACAATAAAATTTGACTGAATTAAGGAGCTAGAAAACATACAAGGAAGAGGAATAAAAAATATTAAACCCCACAATCCTCTAATTCCCTTGTGTGTTTAACCACCAAAGCACTCAGGGAGCTGAACTTACCACCCTTGTCAGGGACTAGTTTTCCATTTTTATCCACCAACAATACCTGGGAAAAAGAAAAGTTTGCAACTACAACTATTAAGTATTAGCTTGATTAGAATGTTAAAATGTGCCTCATATGAAAGCACACCCACATGCACACCTCGCCTCTCACACACCTGCAGGCTTTTCACACAGGTCTGTTGTGTGTGTTACTTCTGCTTTTTATAGAACAATTATTTTTATCTACAAGAAACTTGCTTTGCTTATTGAGAAAAGTATCCTGCAGAACAAATCCAATGCACACTGAAATATTGGAAAATGAAATCAGAAATGGAGTATCAGCTCAAGAGTTGGATAGTGCTTTTTTTCCCCCTAAACACAAACAATCTAAAACATTAAAGATTAAAGAACAAGAGAGTTCACAGAATCACCAAGGTTGGAAGAGACCTCAAAGGTCATCAAGTCCAAGCTGTCACCACAGACCTCATGACTAAACCATGGCACCAAGTGCCACGTCCAATCCCTTCTTGAACACCTCCAGGGATCGTTAAGTTAATGCAGCTAACATTCCTTTTCATCAGGAAAACAATACTGCAAGACTAGTGAATGGAATGGAATGGAATGGAATGGAATGGAATGGAATGGAATGGAATGGAATGGAATGGAATGGAATGGAATGGAATGGAATGGAATGGAATAGAATGGAATGGAATAGAATGGAATAGAATAGAATGGAATAGAATAGAATAGACCAGACCAGACCAGACCAGACCAGAAAAGACCTTTGAGATCATCGAGTCCAACCTGTCATCCAACACCATCTAAACAACTAAACCATGGCACCAATTTTTCTCAAATCACAGTATCACATAATGTAAGGGGCTGGAAGGGACCACAAAAGATCATCTAGTTCAACCCCACTGCCAGAGCAGAGTCATTTAGAGTAGGTCATACAGGAGAACTCCCCAAAGAATCAAAACTCTTCCCTCCCCACCCCCCTTTTCTCAATGCAATTGTAATTCTATTGATAAATTAGTAAGACTTCAATATCTTTTGTCATTATGATCTGAATTCTAAGCACAGGCATATGCTTCTCAGGATTACACATGAAACAGAAAGCCACAGAGACTGTGTGTGGCAATTCCAAACTGTTAATGCAGAGAGAGGGGACAGCACTGCTGACGCAGAGGTCAGCCAGCAGCCTCGACGCGGCTGGTTGCTTCCTCTCCTCCCCCTTGGCTCACTGGACTCTGCAAATCCTTCACTTACAATTTCTTGAAGTGGAAAACAAGTAACTTTGCCTCCTTTCAGAGAGCCTTGCCACTGCCATTCCTTTGCAGAGTTCTGCCTCTATGAGCTATCTGATGTTTATCCAATGTCTCAAACCCTGACAGCTGGAAACCTGCCCGTGCCACGCTCTGCTTTCTGTCGCTGCACTGAGTTCACCATCCTGGTGCTTGTACTGTAAAAGAGTTTCTCCCTCTTGAAGAGATTAGACTTTTTCATCTCCAAATGTTTCTAAAGGCTGGAAACCAGTCCCTGGACCACCATGCTATGGAGTTTCTTTTTCTCAAATTATAACTGCTGGCTATAATACTGAGCCTGACCTCCATCATATCAAACTCTCATTATTTTAGTAATACACCACAAAAAAAACCATTAGAAATAACACTAGAAATGTGCTGGCTCCTTCAGGGGCAAAGCCAATAGCTTTCTAATGAGTTAGATACTCTGTTTGGATTTAAATCTGAAATCTGACTTAAAATAGAATAGGATAGACTGGACTAGAACAGACTAGAATAAACCAGGTTGGAAGAGACCTTCAAGATCATCATGTCCAACCCGTCATCCAACACCATCTAATCAACTAAACCATGGCACCAAGCACTCCATCAAGTCTTCTCCTAAACAACTCCAATGATGGCGACTCCACCACCTCCCTGGGCAGCACATTCCAAGGGGCAATCACTCTCTCTATAAAGAATTTCTTCCTAACGTGCAGCCTAAACCTCCCCTGGTGCAGCGTGAGACTGTGTCCTCTTGTTCTGGTGCTGGTTGCCTGGGAGAAGAGACCAGCCCCTGCCTGTCTACAACCTCCCTTCAGGTAGTTGTAGACAGCAATAAGGACTCCCCTGAACCTCTCCTCTTCTCCAGGCTTGCTCCAGGACTTGTAGGTCCTTTTGGAAAAGGACAAGCCTCAAGGAACTCAGCAGCGCATTACCAGTCCCTGTTAAAGAGTAGAGAGATGATCTTAAAGAACTGATAGCTTGGGAAAATTCATGAGAGAAAGGTGACAGACTCTCCAACATTGTGAGATCTGCCTGCTTTCACACAGGAACTGCATGAGGGTGAAGGAAACCTTCTCAAGCATCTTCACTGACATGCATCGCTGGCCAGATTTGCCCTCTCTAAAGAGACTCTAGACATCATGCATTTCCAAATGGCACTAAGCAAGAAAACACCTATTTTTAGCCCTGAAAATGGTACTGTTTCAAATATTCTTTCCATATTTGCAAGCAAGCAGATCAATTTGTTTCACAGGCCTTCTCCTGTCTCCATACAGCTGCCAGAAGGATGATCTCAGGATCGAGCGTGCCAAGCAAGAGAGAATATTTGGAGGGGGAGGGGGAGCAATGTGAGTATAGAAATAGTCATGCTTGCTTGCCCCCCTTGAGCTTTTTAATCTACAAAAGTCTAATTAGGGAAGACAATGTATAGCACACATAAAGGAGCCAAAACTTCTAACAAAATGCATGCTGTACTATATTTTCTCCATGCTTCATTAATAAAGAACAAAATGTCTCTCGACTTTCTGCAACATATGCACGGAGTGATTTCAAACCAGACAGATTCTTTTCAAATGAGGGTTATAATATACTCAGGCAATAACAATGCATTTCTTTTTATTGCTTTGCTTGTAAAGTTGTTTCCATGTTCTGCTAGGACAAAGTTGTTTGTCTTTTCTGAAAAGTCTAACTTGTTATTTTGATGGGTTTTAGGACCTTGCTGTTTTAGCTATTGACTCAAGGTTGAGTGTAGCCTACAGCAGAGCTGAGCCTGGGGAATTGAGGGCAAGAGAAAGACTTGTATTTTTCTACAGAAAGGATATCTTTTTGTACAAATTAGGGAAACAGGAAAATAAAGGTTTGATTCATCTTCTAAATCATATACAATGCGTAGGGCTTTGTGCCATCAGATCACAGGCAAGCAAAGGAGATTTCCAGCTCTTCTACATTTGCTCATCTAGGCTACAAACAAAGCTGTTCATTAATTGGATAAACCTGAAACAAAGATCCTCCAAGACAAAGTCAACCTTTAGGATTTCTACCAAGGACTGTACCAACAAAACCCATTGAGTGTCTTGTTTTGTCTTTGGATGCAAAAATGGCCAAAAATGGCACTGCTTTACGGAATCACAGAATCAACCAGGTTGGAAAAGACCTCAGAGTTCAAGTCCAACCCATTACCTAACACTTAACACCTCCTGACAACTAAACCACTGCTCCAAGTGCCACATCCAACCTTGTTTTGAACACCTCCAGGGATGGAGACTCCACCACCTCCCTGGGCAGCACATGCCACTGGCCAATTATTCTTTGGCTCCCTGCATTGAAGAGCCATGCTCTAGCAGTCTGAGCAATAGAAACACCTGCCCCAAGCCTGATAAATGGGGCAAGCACATCTGCAGACCTGAAGGTTTTTCATATCCATTTCTAGAAGGAATCAGACAGATGCAATTCCCCGGGTGGTCTTTCACGGAAGACGATCTTTCCCTGTGTGGGCAAAGGGAAATGAAAACAATCTCATGAGTATAAAATATTTGACAGTAAGACAATCTAGGGGGGAACATTTGCCCAGGAGATTAAAAACCAAGTTCAACTAGCTTTAAAAAGGTGCTCCTGCTCCTACAGTGAGGTGTTAAATTGCATTGTAAGTATTGAGACATCAGCGCTCACCGACGTTTGCAATTCAAATATAAGC
This sequence comes from Melanerpes formicivorus, assembly GCF_026170545.1. Classification (NCBI taxonomy): domain Eukaryota; kingdom Metazoa; phylum Chordata; class Aves; order Piciformes; family Picidae; genus Melanerpes; species Melanerpes formicivorus. The sequence goes on along the minus strand of NW_027142366.1, from coordinate 6,660,646 downwards.
ATAGGGTGGCAAGCTGTGAAGCTGTTTAAAGGTGTCAGTGTATGGGTTTGTAAGCAGAGGTTTGTATGTAATTTGATAGCTATTTATTTCTTGTTAATGCTTATGGTGGCCTGCCTTTCCATGTGATGCAGATTGTATCTGATGGGTACATGGCACCAAATCAGCGCTTCACGATAACAGAATATTTTCATATTTGGTCAGTGAAACAAAAAGACTTCCTAGAGTGAGCACACTATTAAAATGCTAATAGGCTGTGTTTGAGAAAGCTTATTCATATATACCATTTACTAAGATCTAGCCTGTGGTTTTAACATGAAAGGGGCTCCCTTCCCTGCATTCAGGGCTGGAGCCTTCAATACAGGAAGGACAAGGACCTGATGGAATGGGTCCAGAGGAGGGCCACGAAAATGGTCAGGGGGTTGGAGCACCTCTGCTATGAAGCCAGGCTGAAGGAGCTGGGGGTGTTCAGCCTTGAAAAGAGAAGGCTCCAGGGAGACCTAATAGCAACCTTCCAGTACCTGAAGGGAGCTATGAGATGGATGGAGAGAGACTGTTTACAAATGCCTGTGGTGATAGGACAAGGGGCAATGGCTTTGAACTAGAGAAGAGTAGATTTAGATTGGACGTTTGGAACAAGTTCCACACCATGAAGAGTAGCAGAACACTGGAACAGGTTGCTCAGGGAGGTGGTTGGGGCCCCATCCCCAGAGATATTCAAAGTGAGGCTCAACAGGGCTCTGGGCAACCTGAGCTAATTGAGGATGTCCCTGCTGACTGCAGAGGAGGTTGGACTAGATGACCTTTGGAGGTTCTATCCAACCCAGACCATTCTATGAACTGTAAGAACCTTTAGAAGAGAGTCAGGATAATGTGATAAGCCCCATGAAAATGAAGAAAGAAGGAATTTCTATGGAGTACTAGTGAAGTTAATTGTGCTGAAATACAGATATAACTGTGAGCAAGAAGTATGTGCATATAACATGATAGCAACCTTTTATGACTCCTTTGATGATGGTTTTATCCTTCCTAAAAGGAAATTAGTCCAGTGAACTGCTGCTGAAAAATACCACAGGTACTCCTATAATGTTTCTTCCCATCAAAGATTTTAATCTAAAGCTGTCTGACTTTGATTTTATTTTATTTGCTTCTGTGTATTTCTGCAAGTCAGTCTTCCACATTATTCAATACTGAGGGATTGATCAGGTGGCAGTTGTGATTTTGCCCATGACAAGAGAAGCAAACAGTAATAAAAAGAAAGGACACCACAGCTCTTATTGATATGGGGTGGGTCTGTATATGCTGACCTGCCACCACCAAACATGAGAGCTGTCAGGGCACTGAGCAGAGCTGAGATCAGGTGAAGTCACAAATGGAGGTGCTCACTATATCCTGCAGGGCACTCAGCAGTGAGTACCACATTCCAGACAGAGTTTGTGTTCAGGAGCTGCTGTGAGCTCCAATGCAAAGCTCAGAGTGAGAAAATAAAGAGGAAAATCTTGATGTGCCACTCAGTCCCTGGTGTATTTGTGAGCAAAGCTGGCACTTGCTTCAGCTTCCTATCAAATAACTGAATTGAATTGAAGACTGCAGGGTCAAAGAAAGCTGAGAATTTGAGAAGCCTATTAAAAAGAGAGTCTAGATTTGCTGGAGAGCTCTAACCTTCCAGAGATGTAATTAAACAGGCAAGGAGTGTTTAGGATTGAAATCTCTGTTTAAACATCTGCTGTTATTTTATTTGAAAAGCAGAGTGGAAGATAAAGTTCATATGTTGAAAAAGGCCAGAAGATTCCTTTTGTCTTCTTTTTGTCTCATTTAAATGGGGTTTTTTGTTTGTTTGTGGTGGGGTTTTTTTCCCCCCACTCATTCTGAACACTGAATAAACATAACATTAATTGGACCGTGTCTGATGGTCAGGAGGGTAACAGGATTTGAACTCTTACATAAGGAAACAAATTCCTTGATGAAAACAAATTCTTTTGCTCTGCCTCATATATCTCCAGCTCAATACAAATGAAATACACAAACTCAGCTCACTGACAAACAGCCTGGCTATTAAAAAATGTCTATGCCTTAGAAACAGCTAATAAGCAGCTGGTAAATATTTTATGTCTTGGCTCCACTTTTACCTACAAATGCATGTACATAAATTAATCTATGCAAATACAGACCACTGCCATCAGCTTAACACACTTCCTCCAACTGATTGAACTCCCTTCCACTGTAGGAAGCACAGAAGGTTTAAGGCTTCCAGTCACTTTAGAAAAAATAAATAAATAAATGAAGGAGAAAATTAGAGACTGTTTAGTTCATGCATTTGTTTTGCCTTTCCACAACAAAATCATTCTGGATTCTATTTACTGGAAATCTGCTCGGTGAAGAAAGATTTCACTGAAAAGAGCTTTGCTGGCTTTTTGTTTAGGATGTTTTGGAAAGGTTTACAGTGGAATTATAAAAACAAAATTCAACAGTAGTTTAGCATTTTGCAGAATCACACAGAAGAAACAAGGCATTTTGATTAAGAAGGCTAAATCCCACAAACAGAGTGCATCAGGAATTTTCTGATGAATAATTTATTGCCAGCAAATGCCAGTGAGCCAGAAAACTCTCTTTTTCTAGATGTATGTAAGGTAACCATCGATGCTTGTAAGAAGTGTCCTCCCACATAACCATCCTAACTACAGCTTCCTTGGCTTTGGGGTCTGAAGGACTTCCAGGACTGATGGCTGAAGACCTGTTGCCACCCAGTCACAGGCTTAGATGAAGAGGTACATCCCCATTTAGTTCTTGGCTCTGCAGCATTCCTTCTGCAGCCTCACCAAATCTCCACACACCCTCACTGAAACCACAATCCTTGGAGACACCAGGTTCCTTCTGGGAGCCCACAAAGACAGGACTCAGCTCTTGGTTTTCACAAAAAGGAAACATCAATCGTGTGAATCCTAAGTGGAGTTAAGGACATGGGAAAGACTACATTGGCCAGCAGCGTTGGCTCAGAGCACAGCTCCAGATTAGCTTCCCTGGTGCAGAGCTGGGGAGCTGGCAAAGCAGCTAACCACAGAATCACAGAATCAACAAGGTTGGAAGAGACCTCAAAGATCATCAAGTCCAACCTGTCACCACAGACCTCATGACTAAACCACGTCCAATCCCTTTTTGAACACCTCCAGTGATGTTGACTCCACCACCTCCCTGGGCAGCACATTCCAATAGCTAACAACTTTCTCAGTGAAGAACGTTCTCCTTACCTCGAGCCTAAACTTCCCCTGGCACAACTTGAGACTGTGTCAAGCCCAGCACAGCCATGTTCACAAGCTTCCACAACTCTTATGGTCATGACATTTCTTTGGTGTGCTGGTGGCAAGAGTGGCCATCCCATGATCTCCACTCCTGATTCTGCCTCATCCCTACAGGAAGGTTTGATCATCTCTTTATATTTACTTTTTCCCTCCTGCCATTTTGGTATGACTATTTACCCTGGGGAGCATAATAGCAGTAAGAAAAAAACCCAAATGGCTGTTTCTCTTGTGTGGGCACCTGCAGAGACTAGCACAACAGAGCCCTGATCTCATTGGAGCCCTCAAGGCATATGTTCATGTAATGTAACTATCTCTTAGAAAATACATAACAAACAGACCTGAGAAAAACTAATTTTCTGCTTTCTTTCTATTTAAATATACTGCCAGTTCAAAAGACAGAATCCTTTCATCATCTGAATGTCTTTCCCATGTACAGTGTTCCAGCAATTACAGGTTAAAAAAAAAAAGCTGAAGATGTGTAGCACTTTCCCCCCCAGAAGTGCATGCCCTCAGAGAGCCAGTGTCTCCAGCAGCTGCCTGAAATCAAAGTGAATGGGTAGAAAATTTTCCCAGAGCCTGGAAACCACACAGCTTCCAGTATTCAGGTGTATGTGCTGCTGATTGGCACATTTAGCTCACACACTGAGAGCCAGCATCTCCAGCAGCTGCCTAAAACCAAAGGGAATGGCTAGGAAACCTTCCCAGAGGCTGGAAGCCACACAGCTTCCAGGATTCAGGTGTATGTGTTGGCATATTTAGCTCATACACTGAGAGCCAATGTCTCCAGCAGCTGCCTAAAAACAAAGGGAATGGCTAGGAAACCCTCCCAGAGCCTGGAAGCCACACACCTTCCAGGATTCAGATGTATGTGCTGCTGATTGGTACATTTAGCTCATGCACTGAGAGCCAGTGTCTCCAGCATCTGCCTAAAAACAAAGGGAATGGCTAGGAAACCTTCCCAGAGGCTGGAAGCCACACAGCTTCCAGGATTCAGGTGTATGTGTCAGCACATTTAGCTCAGACACAGACTATGCACTGCCATGGGAAATTTGTAAGCCTAAATGAGAGTAAATGTGTAGAATCATAGAATTGTCAGGGCTGGAAGGGACCTCAAGGATCATCTAGTTCCAACCCCCCTGACATGGGCACCTCACTAGATCAGGTTGCTCAGAGCCACATCCAGCCTGGCCTTCAAAACCTCTAGGGATGAGGCTTCTACCACCTCCCTGGGCAACCTATTCCAGTGTCTCATGGGGAAGAACTTCTTCCTAACATTCAATCTGAATCTACCCATTCCTATTCTTGCTCCATTCCCCCTAGTTCTATCACTCCCTAACACCCTAAAAGATTTCCTAGGAATCTAGGGAAGACCCTAGAATGATTTTCTCAACCTGCACAATCATTTAATATCTTAAATTCCTGCACTTGAATACTCTAGAAACCTTGATTGGCAAAAAGAAAACAACACCCCACACGATGGAATATTGATTTGAGTTATTATTTTGCAAGAGGTTAGCTAATTCATCTTTTGTTTTTCTTCAGCAGGCTTAAATTATAGTGGTAAAACAGCAATAAGGAGGTGCTCATTCCACTTCTATCAGTATCACGTTATCTTGGATGTGATTTCTGCCAATAATAGCAATCCTGCAGACAGAAGGCATCAAGTACATCACATTAACCAGAAGGCATTCCCCTAATTCAGATCTTCCTTCTACTGTGCAAGAAAAAAAACCCGCTTCAGAAATAGATTCAAATTAATTGTGTTGCTAAGATGTCAGCGCAATCTGCCATCTACACATGGCAAAAGTGAGCAAGTCTCAGTTTATCCCTTCTAGGCTTTTTTTTGGAATGTGGAGAATTGCACCAATTGATTGCTGCTCTTCAAGGAAGATGGGGAAAACCGTCTCGAGATCGACACTGGGTAGCTGGGAGTTAGATATGTAGAAGAGAGTAAGCGGTGGGAGTTTCAGGTGACTGGTAAAGAGCAGGAGGGTAGTGATGTGCAGTCTTTCACAAATCAGAGGATAAATTATTGGCTTGCATAAGAGATGACAAGGGGGAAAGAAAAATGAGCCTAGTGCTGCAAGACATGGTCAATTAAGAGGTGATTTACTAAAATAATGCTGATGTTTTGTAGCTAAGTGAGTCTCATCACATTCAAATGACAATAATAAATAAATAAGCTGATTTCCCTGCTACTTTTGTGTAACTCTCTTACATGCAGCCTTTTTTACCCCCCTTTCAGAGCACAGTCTATCAGTGAAAAAAAGATTAGCCTTTTGTGGGATCCAAATGCTGCCTAGAAGAGGCCACCATCACAAGCAGCACACATACAACCATAGAATGGCTCAAGTTGGAAGGGACCTTAGAGATCATCTACTCCAACCTCCCCACCATGGGCAGGGACACCTCTCAACTAGACTCAGGAGCTCAATGCCTCATCCAACCTGGCCTTGAACACCCCCAGGCAGGAGGCATCTACAACCTCCCCTAAAGTTCTGTCAGTGATACCAGGATCAGAGCCAGATATTGGTCTGCTGGCTCTTCCTATTTCTTCCTTCATTATTCCCTGAAACTGGAAGGATAGAAGACGACACCACTTGTGCTCCTAATTCCTTAACCAGTCATTCCCAGGCCCTGACTTCTCTCTTGATTGCCCTTGGACATCTTTTTGCAACATCATCACTGTCCACCTGTAAAATCAATAACAGATATTAATCTGAGGGCCGTATCAATGTGCTGGAAGATGAGCCGCTGGGGCAGACGGCCAGCCTGGATGGGGAAAGAACTTCTGAAACAACTAAGGGAAAAAACTTTCACTTGGTGCTGCTGAGGACATAAAACTCAAATGGTCTGTTCCTCCCATGGTTCTTGTGGGATGTCTAAGGCAAATTGTTTCGTACTCCTGCTCAGAAATACAGGAAACCAAAGCTGCATACATAACCTGGGTGCTCTCAGTGAGCTAATACCTCACTAACAACTTCAAGTCCACTGTTTGGAAAACATCTTAGGTTTGGGGTTCTATTTTTTTTTTGGTTTTCAGTTCATGATGGCATTATCCTTTAGAGAGAACTCACTTTTTATGTTTCATCTCACACATTTCTCATTCAAGAAGCCACACAGTCCAAGAGAAGAAATATGTTATCTCCGTCATAACTGGCCCCAGTTTACAAGAAACAGTAATTCAAGTATCACCACCAAGTATTGTGCAGATCATAGAAGAAGCCATTTGCTAACACAGTTCAACTTTTAACCTTCATTTTATAAAGGATGACAGAGAAGAGTTTCAGAGCCTTCTACAAGTCACACCAGACAAATTATGTACTTGAGACAAGAACTGTACAATTTCTCCCTGGTGCTAAAAGCAGTTCTTGCCTGGCCTGCTCCTTTCTAGCAGGGGCCAGATGTCTTTGGCCTTTATCAAAACAGGGATAACCCAAAAGTATTGATTTCAGCAAACTAATTTTTCAGCAGTTTACTAGTGATCATCATCTCTGCTGTTGCACAGAGGAGCCTGCCAACATTCCTCTGCCAGGCTCAGATTATGGTAGAATAGGATAGAATAGGGTAGAATAGAATTAACCAAGTTGGAAAAGATCTTTGTGATCAAGTCCATCCTATCACCCAATACCATCTGATCAACTAAACCATCACACCAAGCACCCCATCAAGTCTCTTTTCAAACACTTCCAGTGATGGTGACTCTACCACCTCCCTGGCCAGCCCATTCCAGTCTAAGGGCTGGGTGTCAGGAGGGAGAATATAGCTCACTTGCTCCCTGTGATAGGACAAGGAGCAATGAATGTAAGCTACAGCACCTCAGCAAAAGGGGGAACTTTACTGTAAGGGTCACAGAGCACTGGAACAGGCTCCCCAGAGGGGTTGTGGAATCTCCTTCTCTGGAGACTCTCAAGGCCTGTCTGGATGTGTTCCTTTGTGACCTGAGCTAGATTGTACAATCCTGCTTTGGCAGGGGGGTTGGACTCGATGATCTCTTTGTGACCCTTCCAACCCCTGACATCTTGTGATCCTGTGATATCTGTTTTCTTCAAATGTGATTCAAAGAGAAAGTAATGCAAATCTCAGTGGATTTTAATTAAGCCATGCACAGCAGTGTTCATGAAGAGTTCTACTTAATTCATACTGTAAACAGAAAGGTGAGAAATTGAAATGGTTCCTTCACATGCATTTTGCCTTTCATCTACCAAAACTGTGTTCCAGCTGCCTTTTTACCTATCACTGTAAAATCATCTCTGACATCAAGCCATCTTCTTTTTTTTTGCATGAAGTCACAAAGATCTCAATGCAAATGTAAATGTCTTGTCCATTCTCTCCTAAATCTAGGCAATGGCTATAGAAAAAACCACTATTGTATTGCTGTGAAAAGTTACCCCACGAAGACACCAATGAGTCCATGCAATGTACTGCCACAAGTGGCCTCAGAAAGTAGCATTCAGACAGGTTAGTGCTTTGTTTTCTGAACATGAATTTATGGAGAGAAATACCAAAAAAAAGAGACTTTGCTGGAGAAAAGGAGTCAGTGCACTTCACACCAAGACAACACTGCATGGTGGAGACTTGGAAAGAAATTGAGAAGGAAGGATGGAGTCATGAGAGTCCACTGCAAGCTTTTTCCTATTTCAAAACATTTCCCCCCAAGCCTTTGCTATCTCTTGGATGGATTAGATGGTTGGTTGCTCTGCACAAACAGAGCAATCTCCAGATCCATAGAGCATCTTATTGTTCCCCATCAACTCTTGGCACAGTACATCTGGCATGTCTGCAGTTGGATAGCACTCTATAAACAGGTGAGCCAGACACATGAAAAGTTAACATTCTGCTGTTGTGACAGTGTAATTATCCCTAATAATAAAGGAAAGCAGCTGTTTCAAATAGTCTTCCACTTCCAAAGTGTTTGCATCATTATACTTTGACTTTTATCATCTGTTTCCTGGATAAACTCCCAAAGTGCTTTATGGTTCTGCAAAATGGTAACATCTCATTTTATGAATGACAGACAGATGGGGTTTGAGCAAGACTTATTTATAGTAGAGGACATAAGACTCTTCAAGATACTTAACTGCAAGAAATACTGAAGATAACAAAATACTGCCTTCACTCATTTCTTTAGCACTCCTGGTGTTTATTGCCAATGGTTTCAAGTTTGGTGGCTTCCCCCCCCCCCCCCCCTTTCTTTTTTGTTGGTGGGTTGGGTTTTTTTTTGAGTATTCAATATCATCACCTGGAAATCCTAAAACTTTGTTAGTGTCTTTGTTTCAGTACACACAGAGGGAAGAACAGCTGTTTTACCATTAATTGAAAGCCAGCAGAGATACAGCCCAGACTTCAGAATAAGGTCTGTTGGCAGGAGATTCCTATGCCATTCATCTCTTCCTTTCCCTGTCTCCCTCCCACCCCCAGAAACCATCTAATTGGATTTTCATGTCCAAATCCTGTTCTCTTAATCAAAAGGCAAACAAAATCAATCTTTTGGATTCCCAGAATCCGAGTGAAGCATTTAGTCCTGAAGAATCGAGAGACTTATTCCACGAAGCTCTGTCAGTCCCAGCTTACTAAATTGGTTAACCCTTGTCACGAAAACCACAGTAACCATCCATGAGATCTGCTGCAGTAATGGCAGCCTTTGTTATATTAGCAAGGGTTTATACTTTCCCAAACCTTTGCAAAAGTTCCAGTTCTGGGTCCCTCAATTTAAGAAGGATATTGAGATACTTGAACATGTCCAGAGAAGGGCAATGAGGCTGGGGAGAGGCCTTGAGCACAGCCCTACGAGGAGAGGCTGAGTGAGCTTGGATTGTTTATCCTGGAGAAGAGGAGGCTCAGGGGAGACCTTATTGCTCTCTACAACTACCTGAAGGGTGGTTGTAGCCAGGTGGGGGTTGGTCTCTTCTCCCAGGCAACCAGCACCAGAACAAGAGGACACAGTCTCAAGCTGTGCCAGGGGAAGTTTAGGCTCAAGGTGAGGAGAAAGTTAACTGAGTTGTTAGCCATTGGAATGTGCTGCCCAGGGAGGTGGTGGAGTCACCATCCCTGGAGGTGTTCAAGAGGGGATTGGATGTGGCATTTGGTGCCATGATTTAGTAGTCATGAGGTCTTGGGGTGACAGGTTGGACTTGATGATCTTTGAGGTCTTTTCCAACCTTGTTGATTCTATGATTCTATAATCCATGCAATTTACACAGGACAAATGGTTCAGGTTTGTTCTGTGGGGTTGCTTGTTTGTTTTGTTGTGGTTTTTAATTATTTGTTACCAAAACTTAAGCTTTTGGAGGGAGGAATTTCACATATGAGGTGATGTTATGCGACACTTGATCTAGAAGGCAAAAGTATCTAAACCACATTTTTGTGAATTGCTAGATACTTGCTCTGACAGACCTAACCCTTGAAATCAGACATTTAGCTCTGCTACCTGTCTTCTTCTTCAGTAATTTAAAGCAAGGGCTGTTGGATGCTTCCCCATACTGCTTTTTTTCAGGGGCACTCTTCCAGAAGTGCAGAGATGCTTCAACCCTGCTCCAGGACCCTCCAAGAGTGATGCAGCAGAAGCTGAGCATAGATATGTTCCACCATTGCCAGACTGGAAAGCCTGGGACAATAACTGAAACTCGATCTCCCAGCTGCCAGACGAGCTTTCCAAGGTGCTGGGAATCAGTCTGGAGAAGATTATGGTCCCAAATCCATCAGCCACAAAGCAAAGACAAAAAGGAAATTCATCTTGCTCAGCTTTTGTACTGACAAATCTATACAGATCCTTGTGAGATAGACAAAACTACAGCACTTCATGAGCAAAGGCAGTTTTGAAGGCTGCACAATTTCCTGCAGAGCACTGTTTAAATCATCTCTGTGGAGACTGAAGTAAATAGTTTGAGACCATTTTCCAGGTAGGAAACAGAAACTTCTGTCAGTTAACCAACAATGGTGAGCACAAAGCACAAAGCTATTTGGTAAAGATATTTAGTGATGGTTTACTGGGTAAATTCACAGCTTCCAGATCCATCATTTTCTCTGCATGCAGCTGTGCTTTCCAGGACGGTCTGCGCACTGGCCTGTGACATCCACACTGACTGGCCAGCAAGCTGCAGAGTACCCTGGGAATCTCTCTCTCTTTTTCTCTGTCTTCACCAGAGAAAGAAAATATCTTGCTTTTAGCAACAGAAATACTTACTTGCAAAAATCTCTGGGAGTTTCTGGCATCCCAAAGCAACGGACTCACGCTGGACACAGGGGAAGGAGCACAATCACTAGCAGCAGCCCAGGTGAATGCAGTCCTTGATGTTCTGTGCATTCAAACCACAGTCAGTATCCCTCAGTACTTCTAAATGGCCTAAAACACATGCCTTTAACTGGGGCTGTACCATACACACATGGGTACACATTAAACAGCACTTTGCTCTGCTCCAGCCCTCTCTTCATCTAGTGATAAGCACAGCTGAGCAGATCTCATTTTAGGTCCTACCCAAACCACAGTTACCAAGCCCACTAAAGGAATATTGCAAGGGAGAAAGCAATGACACTGTCAGACAGGAGTAACTCCTGCACATCACCTGCTATGATTTAGGGCAGCCCAGGGATCCAAGCCAGCGTTTGGAGGGGTTACAGGGAGGTTAAACATTGCTAATCCATATTTATCTACAGCTTCCTCTTCCTTCATGCCCTCTGTACTGCCAGGTAGCGAATACGGTGCCAAGTGTTTGCCCCATAACAGAGGCAGTTTTAAAGCTTAAATCTGCAAAGCAAAGCTTTGGGCTGGTGGACACAATTTTTCATAGGAATGCTTCCCAGTGTCTCACATTTGACAAAAGATATGAGCTGGCAGAGGACATAATTCACTGGGTCTGCTAAATTCTGCAATAGCTGAAAAATTGCTCTCTTTTACAATTCCATTGCTGCATTTAAAAATCTGCATATCCACACTATGAGCTATGACTGTGCTGAAAAGGGAATAATGATAGCTTGCACTATCCTCAGTGTTGCTTAGGAAAGAAGTATGTTGCATTTTAATACCAACAGTTCGACAGAGATTATACTGTGGGCACAAATTCAGGCATATATACCATTGATGTTTGACTGAAATATGTCCTAGCAGCATGGAAGGCATGTTTTAGCTTCCCCTTTTGTTCTCACCTGGAAAGAAACAAGCTGCTGCTTCTGCTCTTCCAAATCTTTGAATATTCAAGTTGCTTAGCTGAAAAGCTCTTGGAAGGAACAGAGAGCAAAAGAAAATTATGAGGTTTGGACCTTTAAATAGGGGGACATTAGAATCATAGAATCAATAAGGTTGGAAAAGACCTCAGAGGTCATCAAGTCCAACCTGTCACCCAACACCTCATGACAACTAAACCATGGCTTCAAGTGCCACATTCAATCCTTTTTTGACCACCTCTAGTGATGGTGACTCCACCACCTCCCTGGGCAGCACATTCCAATGGCCAATTACTCTTTCTCTGAAGAACTTTCTCTTCACCTTGAGCCTAAACTTCCCCTGGTGCAGCTTGAGACTGTGTTCTCTTGTTCTGGTGCTGGTTGCCTGGGAGAAGAGACCAACCCTCACTTGGCTACAACCTCCCTTCAGGTAGTTGTAGAATGCAAAGGGAAATTTTCGACACACTACCAGCATCTCTTTTAGAGAGCAGGAGTTATCTGCAGCAACATCAGTGCTTCTCTTCTCCTCCAAGGGACGTCATAAACACTGTCAAGGAGCACAAACAGCAGCAGCTACAATTTTATTTGTCTCCTGCCATCAACATACAGCCCAAACTCTGTCCCATACTACCCACATTATTTTTTGCAGGCTGGAATTGGAAAATTGCACAGTTCAGAGGGTGGAGCTGAGGTGGACACAAACAATACAACAGAGAGATGCAGACTGCAAAGCTTGGTTTAACAAAACCAGAGAACCTTGACAGAGTTTTCTGCAAACCTGCAGTTTCTCACAGCTGCTCCAACATGGACATCCATCAACAAAAATTAAAATAACATTTAAAAAAAAGCTTAAAAATATTAAAAGTTAACCTTTATATGGCTATCTTATAACAGGGTCACCTTGAGGTTCACCTATGTCACAGATCCTAGTTTGGGTTTGAGGGAGTTTTGCTTCCCTTTGAAGGTCTGACTCATCCTGAGGCCCTACTGCCATCTGAGCAACAAAGAAAATCATCTCCTCACACAGAGGTTTTGTTACTTTTTAAAAGCTGATGCCAACATGCTGTCCTTCTGAGCTTTCTCACTGAAAGAATCACCAATTCCTCTATTATTCTCTCCATCTCTATGGAATGGACACTTGACATTCCACCTCTCCAATGTTCAGTCTCTCTCAGACCAATACTCAAATCAGAGCTCCACTACACTTCCTAAGCTGAAGTTTCCTTTTTGCAGCTATAGATTACATCCAGCTCCAGACATTCGAGCCCGGGTTCACCACCACAAAAAGCCCTTTAACTCTTAGCTGCCCCACAAAAGTGTTTTTAAAGACATCACAGTGGTTCTTGCTTCTGCACTCCAGCTGCAATGAGGTCCACTCACTACAAGAACACAGAGGATACCTCTAGTGCTAGAGGGAAGATTCCAACCAGGACCTACCTAAGCAGTCTGTAGCTCCCTGTCTCAAATTTTTCAGTGGGTTGTAGGACAGCCTGCTTGAGCAAAGCCAAAGAAAATGACCTTTAAAGAGAAACAACAAGAAGCATAGACATTGCTTTTGTCTCCTAACAAACAAGTAAGGTAGTTGAGTTTCCTGTTGACTACTGGTTGCAGTTCAACGTTGCAAGATAGAGTCCCAGCTGAAAAAACACAGCTTGATCCCAACACAAATGTTTCACAATGATCTTTGCTGGAAAGTTACTGCATAGCTCTGGGAACCCTGTACAATTCCTCCAGGGAAGAATTTCCCTCATGCTGCAGTGAAGCCAATGTTTTTTCTAGCATCTATCACGCACCTAGCAGCTTTATAACCTTTTAAAATGTGCAATAGCTGGGCTTGTGACAAACTTCCTGATCTTTCTTCTCCAGGAGATGTGTAATGTTTTGCATCCATTATGCAAATTCAGATGGCAAAATGATTTCTTCAGAAACTGCCTGAATAAATCCAGTCAAACAAGTTCTGAAGCACTCACAGCCAACAGACCAGGTCAATAAGGGCAGGATTAGCTCAATCTGTAAGACTGCCTCTGCAGTTCAAGGCAGATGTGTAATTAAAGACACAAGGAGAAGATTTAAACACTTATTTATACAGTTATGTTAGGGACTCCTTGAACAGAGAGGGATGCTGAGTTGGACCTGAAGGAGGAAAAGAAAAACCCCAATAAAAAAATGAATCAGCAGAGACACAAAGGTTTTGGTCTATTGCATCGTATCTCACAGGCTATTTCTAATGACCACAGCACACAGGTCTGCAGATTGCCTTTTCTTTTTGCTACCTGCATGTGTCAAGCATACCATTGACTGGGTGGCTCTTGCTCCCTGGGGTAAGGGGGACTGCAAAGCACAGGACAGCAAGACCAGAGCATGGGTGGGAAGCTGCAGGAAATATTTCAGTTCAGAAGAAAGGAAGGCAGAACATGCAACAGCTTGTGATAGTGGGAAATGAAGAGGTTTGGTATACAGAGCAACTGAAAAACCACATCTCTACTGGAGCCAGTAGCTTGTGGCTTTTCCTCTTTGGCAATTCCTTTGCATATATTAGAGTGGGAAAACATTAACTACACTACAGAAATAAACACCTTCCAAAGAAAGTCTGTGCTGTTTTCCCATGCCTTTACCCATGCAGGCATTATTGGATCCAACCTAACATTTCAGATGCAGCTGATGGAAACAACCACCTCAGGTCGAATACAGTCCAGCAGCTCACTAAGGGGGACAGCTCCAGGGCTCTGCTTAATCTTCCTATTCCCACCAGGTCCTCCTCACTTCCAGCCTCTCACCCCAACCACAAGATAAAATAAGCAGATATCATATCCTAGGTTTCTACCAGGCTCTGTGTGAGCCTTATGGTTTTGCAATATAAACTGAGCCCTTCACATCCTGAATGTGAAACCAAGCCCCCCTCCAAATATTATTCAGAGTTCAATGAGCCATATCCTCATAAGAGCAATCATCTGCTTTCTGCTCCTGCCAGCATCTGCCCTGAAAATGTCACCATACCAAATTTCATCCAAACAAAATTGCTTAAATGGAAAAAAAAAAACACCAACCACCACCTTGAGTAAAATAGAAGCCTTAAAAACCATCATACAAACTGCTGCTGAACATTAGAATCTAACTTTGAACCAGTGGAAGAGAAGTAGAAGAGGAAGAAACAAGTTCAAAAGCCCAGAGGTAGAAGGAGAACCTTTTAAGAACAGGTTATCTAAATCCTAATGGAAATACATTTATGGGACTCCTGGAGAATTTGTATTTTAACAAGGTAATATGCAAAAGAAAATGCAAAGCGCTGGCTCAGGGACACATCCATTCAACCGCCCAACAGTTTTAGGGTCTGCCATCTAGAGAACGAGCCCTGCTATAACCCAGACATAAACAAGATGTGAAAATTGACAGCTGTGTTATAAGTCTTCCCCTAAAACAAACAAACAAAAAACCCCATTCAAGGCTCTTGTTGGCTCTCCACTCACAGCACATCCAGCTTCATTAGTGTGAACATTTGTGGCTGTTTTTTTTTGTTTCACATAAACATCTGCCTGCTGAGAAGATGCACTGGAATGCACATTTGGAAATGTTTACTTCCACAAACTGATCTATGGGAACTTAATATACTGGCCTTGTCTTTCATCAGTCTTGACCTGGTTTACAGGGGTAGAAATCAGAACAAGTTGGATTTAGGTGGTAGTAAAACCAGAACGATTTCAGTAGGCATTAACTTTTAAAGCCTTTGCAGTTTACAATAGAGCAAATAAGAATAGCTCAAGTTCTTTGATGTCTGATACAGCACTGAAAACTTTACTGGACCTTTAAACTGACACACAAGCACAACAAAAGATTAAATGAAACACCCCTTACTTCAATTCTATATGAGCTCATCTTCTGTTTCAAAGCCATGGTTTAGTTGTCAGGAGGTGTGAGATATTAGGTAATAGGTTGGACTTGATGATCTCTGAGGTCTTTTCCAACTTGGTTGATTCTATGATTCTATGAAATGCAGTCTAAATACATGTGTAAAACCAGGCCACAGTCAAACCATCCTTTCAATGACATATTTGGACTCAATGATCTCAAAGGTCTTTCCCAACCTGGTGAATTCTATCCTACTCTACTCTACCCTACCCTACTCTACCCTACCCTACCCTATTGCTTTGTTCCCATCTTGGTCACACATTAGGATGGTTTGAAATGTTGCCTTGTTATTATATTTGAACATCCCACACACACTTCAGAAATACAGAATCAGAGGGTAACAGAATTATTGAGGCTGGAATAGACCTCTGAGATCATCAAGCCCAGCCTATGACCTAGCACCATCACATCGAGCAGATCATGTCACTAAGTCCCACATCCAAGCTCTCCTTAAACACCTCCTGGGATGGCGACTCCACCACCCTCTGTAGCATTTGCTACAGTAAAAGTTTCCAGTTTGGACAAAAACATTGGATGAATTCAAAAGAGAGAGAAAAGGAAGATTAATGGAGTTGGCAAAAACTATAAAAGCAACTATTCTTCTCGGTTGCCACTGGGGGAGTGGGGGGGGAAATACTGCAAAGTTATTCTAATATTCATTTCCAGGAATCAAAGACCCTTTTAGTAAATTGTATCAACTAGTTGTCAAACTATGACTTCATAGCTCCCCACCTTCATCATTTGGTGATGTCTTTGCATGCAGTCCATAAGATCTGGGGTTTAGTTTAAAAAAAAAATAAGATAAAAAATTAAAACAGTGTATTTTGTGCCTTGTACATGCAGTTGCCTCCCTGGCTGCAAGGCAAAGAAGGAACAAAAGTCCCTTGTGGGCTGGAAAGTGGAGAACAAACTGGGCAAAAACCAGGTCACAGGAGTACAGGATGTCAGGGGTTGGAAGGGATGCAAAGAGATCATTGAGTCCAACCCCACTGCCAGAGCAGCATCATACAATCTAGCTCAGGTCACAAAGGAACACATCCAGACAGGCCTTGAAAGTCTCCAAAGAAGGAGACTCTACAGCCTCTCTGAGGAGCCTGCTCTGTGACCCTTACAGTAAAGACATTGCCCCTTGTGTTGAGGTGGAACCTCCTGTGCTGCAGCTTACATCCATTGCTCCTTGTCCTATCACAGGGAGCAAGTGAGCAGAACCTGTCCCCTCTCTCCTGACACCCAGCCCTCAGATAGTTATAAACATTTATTAAATCCCCTCTAAGTCTTCTCTTCTCCAGACTAAAAAGCCCCAGGTCCCTCAGCTTCTCCTCATCAGGCAGTGCTCCAGTCCCCTAATCATCCTCCTAAGCCCTCCACTGGACCCTCACCAGCAGATCCCTGTCCCAGTTGAACTGGGGAACCCAAAACTGAATGCAGTACTCAAGATGAGGTCTCCCTAGGGTAGATTAGAGGGGGAGGAGAACCTCCCTGGATCTGCTGGACACACTCTTCTTAACACACCCCAGGATCCCATTGGCCTTCTTGGCCACTGGGGCACATTGCTGTCCCACGGATAACTTGTTATCCACCAGGACTCCCAGCGTGGCTTGAGAAGCAGGTTTAAAAGCAGCTGAGGGAAAAGGTGGTGCAGCACAAACTTAATGAAGAGCTCAATACAATAGAGGCCTTTGAAAAAACAGAAGCAGCCAGGATGTGAGATTAGAGGCTGAGAGGAACACATACAAATTTTATGACAGTTAAAAATCACATCTAGCAGGAGGGAGGGGTAGCACTGAAACATGCAGCAATATATATTTTACAGTTTATTTATTAAAAATCATATCTCAGGAACAACCATCTGCCTACACAGCTACTGCTCTTCTCCAGAGAATAAATGCAGCCCCATTAGCTTCTTGCTACGCTGCGCCGCCGTAATATTGAGCAACGCTTGAATCTAATTCTTCTGACACACGGTTATGAAAAACGTAATTTTTAAGCCCTAAAATATTTACACAGCCAGTGAAACTTCCCCCAATTAAAGGCTGAATCCCATTGTCATTTATCTGGGGCACCCAACAACGGATGCGTTACATTCGATCCGTTCAAATAAAAGTGGCAATAAAGCATCGGCAGACGAGAGGAACCCATTTTTGTCTGCATCCAGCTGTTTGTTTATTGATGTATTCATCTGCTTAATGAATTCCCACCAGCCTTGCAAACTTGCTCAACTCAAAGGCAGTTCTGAAGAGTGGGACAGGGTGGGGACACAAGGTTTTTTTTTCCTCAGCCATGCAAATGGTGTACTTTGTAGAATCATGGAATGGTTAGGGTTGGAAAGGACCTCAAGGATCATCTAGTACCAACCACACTGCCATGGGCAGGGACACCTTATGCTACATCAGGTTGCTCAGAGCCACATCCAGCCTGGCCTTCAAAACCTCCAGGGATGAGGCTTCCACCACCTCCCTGAGCAACCTGTTGCAGTGTATCACCACCCTCATATGGAAGAACTTCTTCCTAACATCCAATCTGAATCTACCCATTTCTATTTTTGTTCCATTCCCTCTAGTCCTATCACTCTCTGACACCCTAAAAAGTCCCTCCCCAGCATTCTTAAGATACTGGAAGGTCACAATTAGGTCACCTCGGAGCCTTCTCTTCTCCAGACTGAACAGCCCCAACTCCCTCAAGTCTGTCCTCACAGGAGAGATGCTCCAGCCCTCTGATCCTCACGGCCCATCTCAAGATGTGCTCCAGCATGTCCACTTTGCATATGCAGCAAATTCATTTACTTCAGTTGTAGCTTTGATTATAACATTATATGGCTGCTGAAATACCCTTTTGGGACTTGAGCATTCAGGTCAGTATCTTGAAACCCACTACAAGGAGCACTTTACTGCTATAAACCAGCTCAACAACAGCCATTTGCATCAACATCCAGGTCCTTGCTGCACAAGCAGCTGTGAAGTTTATATGTATTCAGGAGGTTAAAATTCTTTCCTGCCTAAGCATAGAATCAATAAAGTTGGAAAAGACCTCAAACATCATCAAGTCCAATCTGCCACCCAACACCTTATGACTACTAAACCATGGCACCAAGTGCCACGTCCAATCCCCTCTTGAACACTTCCAGGGATGGTGACTCCACCACCTCCCTGGGCAGCACATTCCAATGGCTAACAACTCTCTCTGTGAAGAACTTTCTCACCTCCAGCCTAAACTTCCTCTGCTAGGTTCAATTTGTACAATGCCTTTAATGAGTGGATTCTGTCCTGGGACTGAAGCTCATAAAGAGTAGGGGAGTAATAATATGAGGACTACAACTGCTTATTACTAGTAATAGTTTGCCAAGCTGCTTAGTTTTTCTCACTTTGATTCCTCTTTACTGTCTGCATGAATCCCTGTGACACACAAATTATGGCAACAGACTCGAGTGCCTACTTGCACCTAATCTTGTTCAACAATTTCTTTTCATTAGTGGGATAAAAGCACACTGCTGCTTTCAGCCCTCCACTATGTGCTCTTTGAATCCTTGGCTTAACCCTTTTAACATGATTGAAATAAACAAAGATCGATGGGGCCTGCATTCCTCAGCATGCCAGAGACAAGCCTAATTGCTCTTGAAACTTCACAAAAGAAACAAAAAAAGCTAAAAGTTTCCCTTTCCCCTCCCTCCCCTTCTTTATTTTTAACTTAGTGGGAGAAAAAAAGAAGAAATGTCTAATTGATTGTGATTCGCAAAGCCAATACTTTGAGATGTTGTCTAGGTTACCAGATTTATTGCCCCTTTTCAGCACTTTTGGCCCTTATTTAACTATTGGATGAATTGTATGCAGAACAAATCATCTGCCATTTCATTCTATGGCTCATTAAGCAAGGATAGCAGCTAACCATTACTGCTTTTGGTGTAAGAAGATTTCAAGACTCAGGCGCTGCTAATGATGCCAGAATTAGGCACAGAGAATACTTTGCTGTGTGTAAAGGTTGGAGTAAGCACTAATGGAATACTTATCTCCCCCAAAAAAAGTAAATTAAACCTATTTCCTGCACCTTGTAAGAGGTAAGAAGCTGAGACAGGAGGCTGCAGGATGAAGACATTGCAGTTCCCTTGTGTGTGGCTCTCAGTGATACCAGTGAAGAGCTAACTGTACAGCCCAGCAGAGATCCTCTAAGTCCCACCAATTTAGGAGAAACCTGGGGGGGCTGAGGGGGAAGGGGTATGTCCCATAGTTTGAAGTCTAGGAAAGGGGAAAGGAGACCTTAAGTGTTCACTAAGAAAAATCAAAGTGTCTCTATGGAGACTGCAAATGATGGCCTGTAGCAGCAAAGAAACCCATGTTACAAAGGTGCTACAAATTCTCGGGAGCATGGGAAGGTCTCTTCTAGACTGGGTGCAAAAATGGGCACTTCATGACTGTTTCTAGCACATCTCTCTGCCTGTACAGATGCAATGTTTTGTTGCCAACTGTGCAATCCACAGCATCGGAGCAAAAAGAAAGTTGAAAGGCCGAGATCCTCCTCTTTAAAAATGAATCTTGTTTCTTCTCTCCTCTCTGCCTAGAGTTGTCCTTTCTCATGTAAAATTTCAGCCAAAGAACAACAAGGAGATGTTTGGCTTGAGTGTCATCAAGGCAACCCTAGGATTAAACAGAGGAAGTCTTTGAAATGACTTAGGGTTGGTGTTACAGCACATTTTAATGACTTGCATGTTGTTCTTGAGCCATTTGGCTTAATCCTCTCCCTGATAAATGAGTTTTCCCAGACAAACTCCTCATTTTTCTTTTCCTTTTTTTAGAACTCAACTGTGTGGCTCCACTGGAGCTGGCACTTTTTAAGGGCTGTTTTGTCATTAGTTAAGTTGCTGCAAGAGTCATCTTTGAATAAATCTTCAAGGGTTTTTATGCCACTTTCAATACACTTTTGTCCCACGATCCTGGATAACTGCATTAGATGGGAAGCACGGCTGAGGTGGTGGGAAGCATGGCTGAGGTGGTGGGAAGCATGGCTGAGGTGGTGGGAAGCATGGCTCAGAATAGAATAGAATAGAATAGAATAGAATAGAATAGAATAGAATAGACCAGACAAGGTTGGAAGAGACCGTTGAGATCATCATGTCCAACCCATCATCCAACACTATCTAATCACAGAATCAATTAAACCATGGCACCAAGCACCCCATCAAGTCTCCTCCTAAACACCTCCAGTGATGGTGACTCCACCACCTCCCTGGGCAGCACATTCCAATGGGCAATCACTCTCTCTATGAAGAATTTCTTCTTAACATCCAGTCTAAATCTCCCCTGGTACAGGCTTGAGACTGTGTCCTCTTGTTCTGGTGCTGGTTGCCTGGGAGAAGAGACCAGCCCCCACCTGGCTACAATCTTCCTTCAGGTAGTTGTAGACAGCAATAAGGCTTGCCCTGAGCCTCCTCTTCTCTAGGCTAAGCAACTCCAGCTCCCTCAGTTGGGCTCATCCAACCAGCCCTTCTTGTGGATGGGCACCACGTTGGCCAGCTTCCAGTCATCTGGGACCTCTCCAGTGAGCCAGGACTGTTGAAAAATGATGGAGAGCAGCTTGTCCAGCTCATCTGCCAGCTCTCTCAGCACCCTAGGAGGGATCCCATCTGGTCCCATGGACTTGTGAGGATCCAAGCAGCTTAGGAGATCTCTCTCTACTTCCTCCTGGATCACAGGTGAACTATACTGCTCCCCACCCCCATCTGCCAGCTCAGAAGGCCAGTTGTCTGGAATACAACCTGTCCTGCTATTATGGCTCAGATGTTTACAGAGAGAAAGGACTGGTTTATTGTGCTTAAGAATAGAAACAATTCCTTGGTCTGACAGCTTTCCTCAGTTAAAACTAGGAATATACAGAACCTGAGAAAGGGGCCCATCTTTTGGAGACAGAGCATATTTGGGGGCTACCAAATAGAGGGCAGAGATCATTAGTACTTTCTCATTAATTTCTATGGCTAGATAAAAGAAAGCAAAAAGAAAACTGTAGACTCTCTGAAGGTCTCAGAACAAGTTCCACCCTCCTCCCTTCAGAGCAGAACAAACCATTACAGTTTAGTTGGTCAGTGGTTACAAATTGTTCTACACTGACAAAATTCCTGAAACTGATCTCATTATTTTGAATATTACATGCATATTTGTTCATGAATTACTGGTCTCTGCCTTAAGGCCACAGAAAAGCTAATCCATCACATCACAACTCGTCCTTCTTTTGCTTGATACTACCCAAACTGTACCATGGAGGGTACTGTTACTTTCCCAGATGTATTTTTTTACCCCCCTTTTCTATTTCACCTCATTTAACACACCAAGTACATGCTAGGACTACTAAAAGAAGAACTTCCATACACTGCCATCTGAATGCAATGAGAATCCATTTCATGCTGCCTTTACTTTGGATTTCTAGTGCTTTGAGTGCAACAGGGGAAAGCATTTTGCTTAACAATGAGATGCTATCATTAAGAAAATAACAGTTAATGGCCATATCTTGTTGCTCTAAGAACACTCAACTGTGCTGAAACACGAGGCAAATCCACTATTTTGCTGTTCTAAATGAAAGCACTACTGTAGGTGAGAGATGTTTTGATGGTGCTGCCAAGCCCTCTCCTTCACTCAGAATGTAACCTCCTCAAATAATTTAAGTAGAATTTAGAATTTAATAGAATAAACCAGGTTGGAAGAGACCTTCAAGATCATCATGTCCAACCCACCAACCAATCCAACCCACCTAAATAACTAACCCATGGCACCAAGCACCCCATCAAGTCTCCTCCTGAACACCTCCAATGATGGTGACTCCACCACCTCCCTGGGCAGCCCATTCCAATGGGCAATCACTCTCTCTGTATAGAACTTCTTCCTAACATCCAACCTGAACCTCCCCTGGCGCAGCCTGAGACTGTGTCCTCTTGTTCTGGTGCTGGTTGCCTGGGAGAAGAGACCAACATGCACCTGTCTACAACCTCCCTTCAGGTAGTTGTAGAGAGCAATAAGATCACCCCTGAGTCTCCTCTTCTCCAGGCTAATCAACCCCAGCTCCCTCAGCCTCTCCTCACAGGGCTTGCAAGTGATGCATAAAGTTTGTTTTTGTTGTTTTCCTTAATTATTTGCAGACAATTACAGATTATTACTTCATGCATTTACCAAGCCTTCTGTTTAACTCCCCTGATGTTGCAGGTCATTTTAACTGATCTCTTGAACATCTCAGATTTCCAGTGACACATCTGTTCCTGGAATTAGAGCACTGAAAGGCCTAACTCAAAGCTGGAAATCAGATGAAATAGTTTGAAGTGGAATGGACTGGCTGTAACAGGCAATACAAACTAGAGAGGTTTGCAAGTGCCCTCTCTGCAGGTGAGTGAGCAGAAGGTGCCAATCACTCCATGCTGATAACAAGAGGTGGGGGGGCAGCATGCTGTCACAACCCTAACTTTGGATTTTTACCATTATGACAATCCTGTGACAACTGCAAAGCCTCCCAGGTGGCCAGAGGCTTATAGCAACACATGAGCATTCATAAATACACAAGTGCTTGTGCCTCACTGAATTCATTGACCCTGGCATTTCCACGAGGCAGGGACTTACACACTGAGTCAGTACTCAGTGGAGCAGGGCAAAGGACTCCCAGTGCTCAGCCTAAAAAGATCTGGCATTAAACAGGCCAAATGAGGCTTCTCAGCAGGGACCGAACACAGATTGTCTATCAATCTGTCACGATGGAAACAAGCTCCAAGCAGAGGCATTATTGCTCTTATGGACAAGGATGCACTGACCTGCACAGGAAGCAGGCTGCAAGAAAAGTGCTAAATAAAATGACATGGGAGCAGCAAGAGAGGGGAAAGATGGAAATGAGAGCAGAGATGTTATTAAGGCAGACAACCGAGATAGCCTTGGAGCTACCAGCATATGTGTCAAATAGCTGGTTGGGCAAAGACTTTTACTCACTGCTCTCACAGTTCCACAGCAGCAGACCATGACTGCAGTCACTGAATTAATTCATTTCAACATCTCCATGAGGTACTTTTTGAAATGCAACTCTGGTACTTTTATTATTATTATTTTGTATCCTATTTGCCAGAAGAGTTTAAAACACTCCACAGAAGTTAAGGCCACAAGGATGAACAGAGAGCTCGAGCACCTCTGCTATGAGGACAGGCTGAAAGAGTTGGGGCTGTTCAGTCTGGAGAAAAGGGGGCTCCGAGGTGACCTTATTGTGGCTTTCCAGTATCTGAAGGGGGCCTACAGGAAGGCTGGGGAGGGACTTCTTAGGATATCAGGTAGTGGTAGGACTAGGGGGAATGGAATGAAGCTAGAGGTGAGGAGATTCAGACTGGATGTGAGGAAGAAGTTCTTCACCATGACAGTGGTGAATCCCTGGAATGAGTTGTCCAAGGAGATGGTTGAGGCCCCATCCCTGGAGGTATTTAAGCCCAGGCTGGATGAGGCTCTGGCCAGCCTGATCTAGTGTGGGGTGTCCCTGCCCATGGCAGGTTGGAACTAGATGATCCTTGTGGTCCCTTCCAACCCTGACTGATTCTGATGATTCTAAGTTTCCAAGGGGTTAAAAATCTATTTCTTTGTAATGATGTAGGATAAAGTTTTGTGTTGGTGCCATATTAAGTGAAAATAAGTTGGTATTTTACACTACTTCCACTGCCATCTGGAGCATTTTAGCACTAGATGACTTGCTAGTAACCAGTACAGAAACAAATTAAGTGCTTAGAAGAAAGATACATGGCTACAAGTTGGCCTATTAGTATGCAATGGTTTATTTTGTAACTTTTGAAGACACCAGGCTCTGATCTGCACATAACTCCAATTAATGTTAATGGGAATTGTGTGAACATCCCGAGCAGTTCTATGGCCCTTAAACTCTCGGTACAACAACTCATTGTCTCCTGCTCTGAATTTGCATAAGCAATTAACGTCTCATTAATGTCTCATTAGGAACTCATATGGTGTGAGGGAGGAAAGAGCAGCACTGCCTTTATGGAAAGTGTAGTAGGTCACAGATGAAAAGGACTTTCCCGGTTTCATCTTGGTTTGCAGTTGTAAACACAGCAAAGAGCAAAATTGCAGACAGACACGAGTTGGCAGAGATCACTGCAGCTGCCATGGTGCGAGGCAGACCTGCAATTGCAGATGTTTCCAGTTAGGCACAAGACGTTTAGGGACCTAAAAAGGCCCTCTGAGCTGCTCTGACAGCAGAGCAAGCTCAAACCACGTGCTTTAATGTCTGCAAATTGGTAAATCCCACATTTAAACAATTCAGTAGTCCCATTGAAGTCAATTAAAGACCTACCCTTTGCTGGCCTGCAGCCATCATCTCTTGACACTTGCAGAAATCAAACCCACTTAAGTTTGAGGTGGTTTTGTTACATCCAATGAACCACCAGCCCAAATCCCATAAGGATCCTCCATCCCATAGCCTGAAATTTCTTCCTGCTTCTTTTGCAAGGCTGGAAGCTCCCTTAACATCTGTAACTCCTTGTCCACTGCTGAGCTGTTCATCCCCTGAACACCTCACTGAGAAAGAAGCAACGCATGAAGGACAGCATTTTGATGATTTACATTTCCAAATGCATGCCCTGGATTTAAAACAAATTGTGAGATGAAAGAGTAACACTTGCAGGCACAGCAGAGTACCAAAGTTGACATCAGAAGCTGTCTCCAGATTTCAAAAGTCTCCATGCAAATGAACTCTCCCTTCCCTGGAGGACCTCTGGTTGTTGCTGGAGGAAAAGAGCTTTTCACTGTGCTCTGTAATCACATGAGATTCACAAATCTTACTGAGTGCAATCCAAATCTGAATCAGAGCACTGACACATGAATGGTGGCAGCTGAAGATCAAAATCTTCAGTCTGTCCTACAAATGCCTTCCATGAAAAGCTCAAAACCTCTGCACCACTCTGTGATGCTGCTGGTGGTGTGGTTTCTACACAGTGTATACCAAGGACCAGCATCTGAAAGAGCACATGAACGTTCAAGAAGGTCCACTTCAACAATGCTCAGGGACTGGACAGGGCCTGAATACAACAAACACCACAAACTGAGAAACCTTTCTGTTGCCTGAAAGAACAGATTTCCTTCCCAAGGAAGGACTTTGAGTACTGTGTCCAGTTCTGGGCTCCTCAATTTAAGAAGGACATTGAAATACTTGAAGGTGTCCAGAAGAGGGCAACGAGGCAGGGGAGGGGGCTGGAACACAAGCCTTATGAGGAGAGTCTGAGGGAGCTGGGGTTTAGCCTGGAGGAAAGGAAGCTCAGGGGAGACCTTATTGATCTCTACAGCTTCCTGAAAGGAGGTTGTAGACAGGTGGAGGTTGGTCTCTTCTCCCAGGCAACCAGCAACAGAACACAAGGACACAATTTCAAGCTCACCAGGGGAAGTTTAGGCTTGAGGTGAGAAGAAAGTTCTTCCCAGAAAGAGTAATTGGCCAGTGGAATGTGCTGCCCAGGGAGGTGGTGGAGTCCCTGTCCCTGGAGGTGTTCAAAAAAGAATTGGATGTGGCACTTGAAGCCATGGTTTAGTTGTCAGGAGGTGTTAGTTCTTTGGTAATAGGTTGGACTTGATGATATCTGAGGTCCTTCCCAACCTGGTTGATTGTGTGATATAACAGGATTCCTACTCTGAAGTCAAAGTACATCCTAACCATTAACTGCAAATAGAACTAAATGTTCTTGGTGTGTTTATAAACCCCCTGAAATCGCTTACAGCACTTTCACCTCCTGTTAGCTCTTACTTGTATCTTCAGCATCCTTTTGGGCTACTTCAGCCAAATACAGCTGTAAGGAGCAGCACTTTTATTCTGAAGAATCCCAAAGGGACTCAGTAGCTCCTATCAGGCTGTGCTTTCATATGTGCAGTGCCATTTCTTACATTACTGAAATTCCTCCTGCTTCAGCTGGAATATTAGGGTATCTTTAGTTCAGTGGAGTTAGGCAGCCCATCTGAGTGCTGCCTCCTGTCAGCCAGAGAGCCCTGGGCCAAAGCTTACAGCTGGCATACAAAACAGAACGGCACAAAGTGCTCTAATTTTCAGGGGGAAATTAGATGGGAGAATAAACCAAACAGAGTTCAGTCTAAAAAGGTGAGGCACAAGCAGTTCACCAGAAGAGCAGGCACAATGCTTAAATGTACCTGTGGTAATAGATGGAGAATACTTTGTTTCAGGATAAGCTGTTTGCTATGCAAGTACATGGAGTTAATCCATCACTAATTTGTCAGGATATGGACCATAGCACCTGAAGAATACTCCTGGCAAACATTTCAAATCCAGCTACTCTGAAGTGTACCTCTGATACCTCTTCAAAGCTGCTGCAACTGGCATTAGCTGGTTTGAAGGAGCATATGAAATAAAAAAGACTTTTGCCTGAGAAATGCTGAAGAGGTAGGGAAACACTGCTCCAGAACAACAAATGGCAATGCTGTAGGGTTGTGGGGATGAGGCAGACACAAGCAGGGAAATAACAACAAAATAATCACAGTATCACCAAGGTTGGAAGAAACCTCAAAGATCATCGAGTCCAACTTGTCACTACAGACCTCATGACATGCCAACAAATTGCCAGGCTGCTGAAGTACCTTGCACACAAACCTTGTGAAGGAACTGGGGTTGTTTAGCTCTTCAGAAGAGAAGGCTGAGGGGAGAGGTGGAGGTTGGTTTCTTCTCACATGTAGCAAGCAACATGACAAGAAGAAGGAGCCTTAAGTTTTTCCAGGAGAGGTTCAGATTGGATATTAGGAAAAGTGTCTTCACAGAAAGTATTGTAGGCTGCCCAGGGAGGTGGTGGTG
The DNA here is from genome assembly GCF_026170545.1 of Melanerpes formicivorus. NCBI lineage: Eukaryota > Metazoa > Chordata > Aves > Piciformes > Picidae > Melanerpes > Melanerpes formicivorus. The sequence continues at coordinate 6,633,482 of NW_027142366.1, read as the reverse complement.
TCTTAAATCCCTGGAGGTGTTAAAAAGATGCGTGGGTGTGGAGCTTAGGGATGTGGTGTGGCCATAGGGATTCAGCAGCAGTTGTGGGATTGCAAGCTCTAGGCAAGAGGTTGGATGTGATGACTTCAAAAGTCTTCCAACCTCTACAGTTCTATGATTCTAATTCTCCATACAAAGTTCTATTCTCTTAGAATAGAATAGAATTAACCAGGTTGGAAAAGACCTTTGAGATCAAGCCCAACCTATCATCCAACACCATCCAATCAACTAAACCATGCAACCAAGCATGCCATCCAGTCTCTTCCTAAACACATCCAGTGATGGTGACTCCACCTCCTCCCTGGGCAGCACATTCCAATAGCCAGTCTCTCTTTCTATGAAGAACTTCTCCCCAACATCCAGCCTAAACCTCCACTGGCAAAGCTTGAGGCTGTGTCCTCTTGTTCTGGTGCTGGTTGCCTTCAGGTAGTTGTAGACAGCACCTTTTCTCCTCTCTGGCCCCTGAAAGTCTACTGAGCAGATGATAACTTCCCTGGATTTAGAACAACCTCCCTTCAGGTAGTTGTAGACAGCAATAAGGTCTCCTCTGAGCCTCTGCTCTCCAGGCTAAGCAACCCCAGCTCCCTCAGCCTCCCCTCATAGGGCTTGTGTTCCAAACCCCTCACCAACTTTGTTGCCCTTCTCTGGACACGTTCCAGCAACTCAGCATCTTTCCTAGTCTCCAGTGTGGTTTTAAAAAGTAACTAAAAGAAGAGAGATAAACACAACACTGAGATACTGATGAACAGGATTGTAGACAACACCTAGTCATTAAAAAATAGGTAAAAAATGGTTGCTATGCAGAGCACAAAGCACAAGCCAGCTCCAAAGTGAACACTGTATAGACCCTTGGCACCTTGATGGGCTCAGACTGCTAATCCCAGGCTTTCAGCAAGTCTCAGATGCTACAACTGCACCAAGACAACATGATTATGTGGCTACTGGGTCAAACCTGTTTTGTGTCAGCAAACCCAGGCAATCCCACATCCCAGTGGCTTTAGCACTGTTATTGCTTGCCCTTCTGCAGTAGCTGAGCTCTGAGTCCCATTGCTAATATTCACATCTAAAGAGCTGCTTCCCAGCTCTCCTGGAGGCAGCAGCAGTTTCAAATGGGACATCAGCTCTGGAGACAGAAGCAGGAAAAGTGGCACCACACCTGCTTTTAGGGCTGAGCACTTTAATTGCCAGCTTGAGCCTAAAGTAGCAATATAAATACATAATTCAACAGGAGGGCTTGCACAAAAGTGCCTGGCAGGGCACACGCAGATACCTCTGCAGCCTGAGCTGTGACACCTAGCATGCAGGCATCAAGAGGGAGCACAAGTCAGAGCCCTCGGTCTTCCCCTTGCACCCCCTAATTGAGATTTCAGGCTGAAAACAGTCCCATAATTCTCACCCTTTGCACTGGGCTTATTTAGCCTGGAGAAGAAGAGGCTCAGGAGAGACCTTATTGCTCTCTACAACTACCTGAAAGGAGGTTGTAGCCAGGAGGGGGTTGGTCTCTTCTCCCAGGCCACCAGCACCAGAACAAGAGGACACAGTCTCAAGCTGTACCAGGGGAAGTGTAGGCTCAAGGTGAGAAGAAAGTTCTTCAGAGAAAGAGTAATTGGCCATTGGAATGTGCTGCAAAGGGAAGTGGTGGAGTCTTGATCCCTGGAGGTGTTCAAAAAAGGACTGGATGTGGCACTTGAAGCCATGGTTTATTGTCAGGAGGTGTTAGATATTAGGTAATAGATTGGACTTGATGATCTCTGAGGTCCTTTCCAACCTGGTTGATTCTATGATTGTCTGCAGTGGGACATGCAAGCACGACTATAGAACAAATAGACGTGCTGCTCACGCTGAAAAACTTGGCTCTGGTACTTGAAAAGTTCACCTTCAAATATGAGAGCTGTCTCTTGCCAAGAGAGAGCATTGTCTGCATAAGCTTATTGGCAAAAGTTTTCTCCCACATTCTCCCTCTCCCTTCTGCTTGCAGATTTATCTGATGTCCAATATCTCCCCCTAAAACAACTCCAGTATCCAGATCCTTGAGTAGCAAACGGCGTAAGTCAGCAACAAAACCTTGTGCCACTGTGTCCTGAGATGCTGATGTTCATAGGCGTGATACAGATTCCTAATATCATGTTTGTTTGCCTGGTATTATGGAAAGTGTGTGTGTAACCCAATTTTTAGTGTTTTCCTTTTTGAATGCCTTGTTAGCAACAATTGCAGCTCCCAGGAGGACTTAGCAGTGTAGAGTCTCATGCTAGCTCTTTACAGAGTGATTCTGTGGGGAATTTCATACTTCACAGTACAAGCTAACAATAAAATAATATAGAAAGAAAAAAAAAAAAGAAATCATAACTGCCTCTGGTTGCAGAAATCTTAATGCAGTTACTGTGCAGGCAGGAATGTTAACTCTTTAAAGCCCCTTCTATCTGATGTTCTCATTTCAAGCCACATTTTTACGAGCAGGTGACCCACCTGGTGGATGTGGGGAGGCCTGTGGATGTAGTTTACCTGGACTTCAGCAAGGCCTTTGACACCGTCATCCATAGCAAACTCCTGGCCAAGCTGTCAGCCCATGGCTTGGACAGCAGCACTCTGAGCTGGGTTAGGAACTGGCTGGATGGCCGAACCCAGAGAGTGGTGGTGAATGGTGTCACATCCAGCTGGTGGCCAGTCAGTAGTGGAGTCCCCCAGGGATCACTGCTAGGCCCCATCCTCTTTAACATCTTTATTGATGATCTGGATGAGGGCATTGAGTCCATCATCAATAAATTTGCTGATGACACCAAGCTGGGGACAGGAGTTGATCTGCTAGAGGGTCAAGAGGCTCTGCAGAGAGACCTCGACAGGCTGGACAGATGGGCAGAATCCAACGGCATGAGATTTAACACATCCAAATGCCGGGTTCTGCACATTGGCCACAACAACCCCATGCAGTGCTACTGGCTGGGGTCAGAGTGGCTGCAGAGCAGCCAGGCAGAGAGGGACCTGGGGGTGCTGGTTGATGGTAGGCTGAACATGAGCCTGCAGTGTGCCCAGGCAGCTAGGAGGGTCAATGGCATCCTGGCCTGCATTAAGAACAGTGTGGCCAGCAGGAGCAGGGAGGTCATTCTGCCCCTGTACACTGCACTAGTTAGGCCACACCTCGAGTACTGTGTCCAGTTCTGGGCCCCTCAGTTGAGGAAGGAGGTTGACTTGCTGGAACGAGTCCAGAGAAGGGCAACGAAGTTGGTGAGGGGTTTGGAACACAAGCCCTATGAGGAAAGACTGAGGGAGCTGGGGCTGCTTAGCCTGGAGAGGAGGAGACTCAGGGGTGACCTTATTGCTCTCTACAACTACCTGAAGTGGGGTTGTAAACAGGCAGAGGTTGGTCTCTTCTCCCAGGCAGCCAGTACCAGAACAAGAGGACACAGTCTCAGGCTGCGCCAGGGGAGGTTCAGGCTGGAGGTCAGGAGGAAGTTTTACACAGAGAGAGAGATTGCCCATTGGAATGGGCTGCCCAGGGAGGTGGTGGAGTCGCCGTCACTGGAGGTGTTCAGGAGAAGACTTGACAGGGTGCTTGGTTACATGGGTTAGCTGATTAGGTGGTGTTGGATGATAGGTTGGACGCGATGATCTTGAAGGTCTCTTCCAACCTGGTTTATTCTATTCTATTCTATTTATCTCCCAGTACCTCTGAGGTTCAGCAAGCCTTGGCTGAAGTGGTATAGTGTAATTACTTTCCTTCCACCTTCCTCCCCAGTACACATAAAGGCTTTTTACATCTTACCTCCCAAGCTCCTGTGAAATGCCTTTGTTTTCTGAACACAGCAGAACAAAAAACAATGTTGTATTATTCAGTAGCCGTGGGAAATAGTTCTTTATTTGGATGCAATTAACTTAAATGGTTAGTTCTGCTTGCTTTTTTTTTTTTTTGGTAAATCAAAAGCCTCTATGAAATATGTATAAACACAGCAATCTTTCCCTGCTCATTTATTCACTTTGAATAAACTATGCAGAATTAAATTGAGCTTTATTTCATTCTTGCTGTTAATAAGGGGGGGGGGGGGATAACTAGCTGGTAAGTTCTGAGGATGTGTTGCATCCTGTGTTAATCTTATTTCTTTAATTTGGCTGCAGGAGAAGGGAAAAAAAAGTGGGCAAGACTCTTGATGCATCAGCTGGCAGTATTAGAATAAACCTCTTCCAAACCAGGTTGGAAGAGACCTTCAAGGTCATCGTGTCCAACCTATCAACCAATCCAACCCACCCAAACAGCTAACCCATGGCACCAAGCACCCCATCAAGTCTCCTCCTGAACACCTTCAATGACGGCGACTCCACCACCTCCCCAGGCAGCCCATTCCAATGGGCAATCACTCTCTCTGTAGAGAACTTCTTCCTAACATCCAACCTGAACCTCCCCTGGCGCAGCCTGAGACTGTGTCCTCTTGTTCTGGTACTGGCTGCCTGGGAGAAGAGACCAACCTCTGCCTGTCTACAACCTCCCTTCAGGTAGTTGTAGAGAGTGATAAGGTCACCCCTGAGTCTCCTCTTCTCCAGGCTGAGCAACCCCAGCTCCCTCAGCCTCTCCTCATAGGGCTTGTGTTCCAAACCCCTCACCAACTTTGTTGCTCTTCTCTGGACTCGTTCCAGCAAGTCAACCTCCTTCCTAAACTGAGGGGCCCAGAACTGGACACAGGACTCGAGGTGTGGCCTAACCAGTGCAGTGTACAGGGGCAGAATGACCTCCCTGCTCCTGCTGGCCACACTGTTCCTGATGCAGGCCAGGATGCCATTGGCCCTCTTGGCTGCCTGGGCACACTGCAGGCTCATGTTCAGCCTACCATTGACCAGTACTTCCCCTTACTAAAAGTGTTGCTCTGTACATCAGCTGAAATCGGTGGATTTTGGCCCCTCCAGTTCTGGAATGAGCTGCCTGGGGAGGTGGTGGAGTCACCATCACTGGAGGTGCTTAGGAGGAGACTTGATGGGGTGCTTGGTTGCATGGTTTAGTTGATTAGGTGGGTTGGATGATAGGTTGAACTGGATGATCTCTAAGGTCTCTTCCAACCTGGTCTATTCTATTCAGTTCATTAAGTCAATGGATATTTCTGTGGGGGCACCCTCATGGTGTAGTGCTTTGGAAATCACAATTTCATCTGCAACATTTCTTAAGGATTTTATTTTTTCCCCCCACATTTTTTGAGAGTGGAAAGAGATCTAAGTGGAGTTTTCCAAGAAGTGTTACTGCAAGGAAGGAAACTGGAGGAAGGCTCCTGTAGGAAACAGCCTGAGAAATCACTGCCAGTTTGCTACCAAAATCATCACCCCTGTGCACATAGCTTAGGCTGCTCCAAGATGGAAGAAGAGCTTGCATAGTCCAGCCCCACAGCTCCAAGTGTTTCAGGGCTCCCCTTTGCATAGAAAAAAATCCTGACACTCCCCACCCATCCACTTAAAGATCACTTCCATCTTCATACAATCATAGAATTAATCAGGTTGGAAAAGACCTCAGAGATCATCAAGTCCAACTTATTACGTTATACCTAACATTACCTGACAACTAAACCGTTGCTTCAAGTGCCACATCAAATCCCCTCTTGAACACCTCCACGGATGGTGACTCCACCACTTCCCTGGGCAGTACATTCCAATGGCCAACAACTCCTTCTGTGAAGAAGTTTCTCCTCACCTCGACCCTAAACTTCCCCTGGTGCAACTTGAGACTGTGTCCTCTTGTTCTGGTGCTGGTTGCCTGGGAGAAGAGACCAACCCCTACCTGGCTACAACCTCCCTTCAGGTAGTTGTAGACAGCAATAAGGTCTCCCCTGAGCCTCCTCTCTTCTCCAGGCTAAACAACCCCAGCTCCCTCAGCCTCTCCTCATAGGGCTTGTGCTCAAGACCTGTCAAGATGTTCTATAAACAGACACCAAAAGTTTCCTTTTTTTCCACTCACAAAACAGAACTTGAACCCTTTTCCCCCAAAGGAAATCCAGGCTCCTTCCCAGCATGATTCTGAATGAAAACTAGTTCACAATGAGGGGAGTTCCTGTATGATGGAAGTGTTAAAGATTCTGTGGTTTTACCTATTAGAACCATCAGATGGCTGAAGACACAAAGTTATGAAAAAGATTAGGTTGCCTGGGCAACAATTCTTTTTCCCCACAGTCAGCAGATCAGTCTTACAATTTATTTTTAGCTTTTGTCAGAGAGAAATACCATTGCAGAGGAATGCTGGCAACAAACAAAAAAAAATGCACTGTTCCTAGAAGTAGTAAAAAAAAGTATTAGTTTGATTACACTGGGATGAAAGCAAACAGAATCATAGAATCAATAAGGTTGGAAGAGACCTCAAAGATCATCAAGTCCAACCTGTCACCCAACACCTCATGATCACTAAACCATGGCACCAAGTGCCAAGTCCAATCCCCTCTTGAACACCTCCAGGGATGGTGACTTCACCACCTCCCTGGGCAGCACATTCCAATGGTTAACAACTCTCTCTGTGAAGAACTTTCTCCTCACCTGCAGCCTAAACTTTCCCTGGCAGAGCTTGAAATGGTGTCCTCTTGTTCTGGTGCTGCTTGCCTGGGAGAAGAGAGCAACCCCCTCCTGGCTACAACCTCCCTTCAGGTAGTAGTACTTGCCTTGCCTTCATGGATTGAGCCATACTGAGAAGTACACCTGAAACTCTTGGGTTTTTTTTATGAAGAGAGATTCTCTCTGACACTTTCCAATCAGATGTAACTGCTATCTCTCTAACCAACAGAAGCTTTATTTCCTAGCTCAGTGCAGAATTTGCAAGTGGAGAGGACACACAGTAAGATATTCTGGTCCTCATTAAGCTGCTGAGGTTAGTTTTAAAAAGATTTCTGGTAAATACAGGTCCAGGTGCCCTCTCAGAAAAGCACATCTGCTTTACACAATGAAATGGTCTTGCTCCTTCAGGGCAGCTGCCAAAGCCACCTGCCTTCCTGGACTTCTTTTGACTTGCTCATGCTCAAGGCTCTGCAGAGAAGAGATACAGGAGGACAGCAGGAACAGCATTCCAGTTACAACCCATGTTTTGAGGGTTTTGTGTCTTTGGAGGGCCCAAGCTAGGATGCTCTGCATTTGGGTGACTACTGGTGCCAGCACAGCCCTGGACCAAACATGCTAGTCTCTGCCCATCAGATGGGTCTTAAAAGGTGCTACAAAAAGCCCATAGGAGGAGCCATCACTAGGAGCTGAAGCCCTTTATCCTTCACTTGTGAGCCAAATGAGGCACTGTACAGCTCACCATATAGCTCTCATTCCTGTGCAACATGTGCATCTAAAGTTGGCAGATAGTTGGGAGGAGAAGAAAGGAAAGACCAAAGTCAAGTATCAGCCAGCCCTTGGCCAAAACACATTACATCACTAGTAGCATCTGTGCAAATTGCCCTACTTTGGGAGCCTTCCTGAGCTCTGTTGCATAATTCTACTATAACATTAATTAATAACATGCACTAATCTTCACTTAAGCTCCCTCTGCACCCAGATGCTGATATGACCCCTAGCTAGTCATTCATGTCTAGGTTGATATATCATCTGGTAAACTCAGGCAGCTTCCTTCCACTCAAACTAAAATTCTCAGGAGCATAAAGCACCCAGTGCTTCAAATCATGAGTCCTTGTGTGCTTTCTTGCATCCAACTGCTGTTATTACTCCATAACTGGGACACACTCTGACTTCTACCCCCTTAACTGTCACCCTTTATTTTGGTCCGGACACGGGAGACTCAGCTGTGTATTTCAGATGCTACCAGCATTTCAAAACCTGGTGCAATAAGAAGGGTTTCCTTAGCAACTGTCACCATAGGAAGCCCTTTAAAAATGCCTTTTTCTGACTCTTGCAGTTCTGCTTTTCAGAGATTTATACAGGGAAATCAGATAGAAAGTTTTGACCTGAACTTACAAAACAGCAGCAGCAGAATAAGTGCAGTGAGTTGGAATGCAAAATAACTTCTTTCTGAATACACTATGAAAACATCTCACATTTTAGGACACAGCAGCCTAGCCAACAAGGTACACAAAAGATAGCTGAAGGGAACATCTTTTTTTTCCTTTTACAGAGAGTAGCCAAAACACAATAAATTCCTCTCTCCTGAGAAGGTTGGTTTGTATCATCACCTTTGATAAGAATGAGCCACTCTCTCTATATTTATTATCTGTCATGGTAAAACAATTAAACAGCTGCTTTATGAACCATTGAACTGGTGTGCTGGTTGATGGTGCTGTGGGTTCAGTTGCAATTCATGCTCTAGACCATCTTTCATAATAATCTAATAACGAGGCATCAATTATCCCAGCTTTGAAAGGAGAGTGTGGAAAATGCCATTGCTTCAGTAATGTCTCCAGTAATATTTTATTCTCTCTGTAATTACATCCCAAAAGCAAAGCCAGCCAGTAGAGCTGCAGCAAAGTCACTACTTGGAAATGGCATGCTAGCAGACCATTAATCAATAGGCTCACTGCAAGGAGATACCTCCTCTATGCTGAGCAAAACATGAGTTTGATTTTACAGAAGGCATAAGCAATAAAATACCTACTGCTAATACCTAATGTGATGATTCCCTTTTACTTGTGTACCTGCCACTGTGAAATATTACTGAAATAAGCTGTTTTCAAGCCTGATGCTTTCAGCATCAGTAAATCAGCATTTACACTGGCAAGGGGAAAAAAAAGCAACACACCCTTATTTATCCAAGGCCCCTTAGAGAAATGTGCTATTTCTGGAAGAGGCAGCCATCATAACAATGTTTTTATCAGAGAACACAGCAGTTATCCATGATAAAGATTTGTCCAGATCTTAAAGTGACACTCTGGACAGTGTCCAGAGAAAGGCAACAAGGCTGGGGAGGGGGTCTGGAGCACAGCCCTATGAGGAGAGACTGAGGGAGTTGGGGTTGTTTAGCCTGGAGAGGAGGAGGCTCAGAGGAGACCTCATTGCCATCTACAACTACCTGAAGGGAGGTTGTAGCCAGGTGGGAGTTGGTCTCTTCTCTCAGGCAACCTGTGATGGAACAAGAGGACACAATCTCAAGCTGTGCCAGGGAAGGTTTCAGCTGGGTGTTAGGAATAAATTCTTCCCAGAGAGATTTGCCATTGGAATGTGCTGCCCAGGGAGGAGGTGGAGTCACCATCACTGAAAATGTTTAAAAAGAGACTGGATGAGGCACTTAGTGCCATGGTTGAGTTGATTAGATGGTATTGGGTTGGACTTGATGTTGTTCAAGGTCTTTTCCAACCTGGTTAACTCCTTCCAGTATCTGAAGGGGGCCTACAGGAAGGCAGGGGAAGGACTTCTCAGGATATCAGGTAGTGATAGGACTAGGGGGAATGGAATGAAGCTGGAGGTGGGGAGATTCAGGCTGGATGTGAGGAGGAGGTTCTTCACCATGAGAGTGGTGAAACCCTGGAATGGGTTGTCCAGGGAGGTGGTCGAGGCCCCGTCCCTGGAGGTGTTTAAGAGCAGGCTGGATGAGGCTCTGGCCAGCCTGATCTAGTGTGGGGTGTCCCTGCCCATGGCAGGGGGGTTGGAACTAGACGATCCTTGTGGTCCCTTCCAACCCTGAATGAAACTATGAAACTATGAAACTATGTATTCTGTACCCCATCAATATGTAACCAATCTCCCCCAAGACAAGATGCAGTTCAAGGGTATGGATAGTATCCCTTCAGGAGAAACCTAAGCAGCATTCACACAGAAGCAGGGACAGTAAAATGAAGACTATTATAAAAAGGAAAAAAAGCCTACAAAGCTTTTACATTATATTTGTATTATGGCTCTGTTCCCTTTGCTTGGGAGGCTGGCAAGCTTTTCCTGCTGCTGCTCAGAAAGGTTTATTTTCCCTAGCAGCCTATGGATAGTGCTCTCTCCCAGCCCTTAGCACACATGTGCATGTGAACTATTTAATAGATAAAAAATTTCTAGGTGATAAGAGCACAAACCAATGGCAAAGCCAAGGCTGCAGAGAGGAGGAAGCATAGATTGAGAGCCCTTTTCTGGGAGCAAGGTAGATAAGGGCAGTAGAAACGCTGGTGCAGAAGGAAGATAGTTTATCAAAGGGCTGTTGGGGGAATTTGGTAGCACGATCAGAGGAGCTGTTAATATTTTCAGCTGGGCAGTTGCAGTCCTCTGTGATTGCTGCCCATTTGTCCAGCAGAAACAAAATTTGGTCCTGTAAAGCTTGTATGACTGACTGAAGCAAAAATACAAGTTAAGATTGCAGGACCTGGGAGAAGCTCCTTTTGGAGGAATTTGGTTTTCTACACTCTTTGTCTGTGCCCCTGCAGATCTTCCTGAACTTTCATGAGTCTTTCTGAAGCATCTCCATTCCTTCCATAAGTCCTGATCTCTGCTCTGCCTTCCCAACACCTCTTCCCATCCCTTTCTGGGGAAAGGGAGAGCATTCAGCCAAGGCTGACACCTAGACCACATGCCCTGTAGATGGTCAGCTCAGACAATGTATTCTCTTTACAGCTGCTGTGAGGCACCAACAACTGCTTGGGTAACAGAAAACGCTTGAATTCCTCCCAGTGCCTTAAAGAATTCTTCAGGTGTAATCAAAGCAAAATATTCCAGGAATGGTCAGAGATTTTCAAAGCTGCTTAGCAAACCAAGTTTTCAGACTAGAGTTGTTATTTAAGAGGGGGAGCATGGGTCTAGGAGTGACAGAAGCAAGGCTTTGCCATGCTTCCACCATCTGTGCTAATAAACATCAGCTTCTGCATAGGACAACCATGCTACTCACAAATGGAAGCTGCCCATTTGACACTGGAGGCTCTACCAAAAGGCCAACTCTCTGCTGCTGTGTACATCCACTTTTTAAAGCCACTTATCAAGAAACAAGTAGATTATATAGGTTCACTTTTGCGAAGCGGCTGGAGCAAAGGCCTGTGAGTTTTGAAAGGTCAGTCATGGTTATTGACTGCTTCATGACAGTACTAAAAGCCTTTTCATAGCAAAAGCACTTGATCACTGAGAAAAATATCGATTCAGGCACCAGAAAATACCACTATGTAGGACATGAAGAATATTACAGAGCAGAAGAACTTAAACTCACACAGAACAGTTCACAAAGTTTTCCCACAGTTGGCTTTAAAGGCTTCTTAGATTTTTATTTCAGTTGTGCCCTTATGAGGATGAGATCAGTGCATAAGAAATGAACTGTGCTGACAGCTGTGTACACCTAGAGTCAGCTCCTTCCACGGCTTCAGTGGTAGAAAAACCATTAGAAAAAACCCAAACCATAAGAACTATAATTAGGACTCTGAAAAGTCTAACTTATGACACCAACTACAGCATGAATTTGGCTGGTGTTTGCTTTGAAGCTCAAATAACACCTTATGTTTTAGCATTTGCTACACAAGATGTACTATGATCAGTATCAAAATAAGATGTCCTCTCCAGCTTTGTACTACTCCTGCCGTGCTGCTCATGCCCATCAACAAATGCTGTTAGAAAGCTTCTCACTAATCAAACAACTTGGATTGGGGAATGTGTTTTACAGTGCTCAGAATTCAAGTGTACTTGCCAGAAAAAGTCTTGGTTTTATTCCCTAATCAAAATGACAGCTTCCACAGTCTGACAGGCAGTGGAACAGTTGTTTACTATCCATTGAAAATTCACTCAGTGTTGCTCAAAAACAATCTCCAGGAATGCAGCTCACAACTCCTCTTGCTTTGCTGCAAGAGGCCGTTCAGATTTCAACCGGGCCACAATTCCCCAAGAGACAGAGGCTACCCTTGCAGCCCACCTCTATTAACTGCTACCAGCACACACAATCCCTCATTTCCTGGAGCTGAGTTGTCCCTTTGCCCAGCCACAATTGCATCTATAGGAATGGATACTTCTGCAAATGCACAAGCCCTCTCAGAGCATCACTACAAAAGGAAAACACTGCTGATGGGAACAGGAACAAAAGAACCTTCACATCTCATATTATCATCAGACCATCCTGGAATCTTAAAGATCCCTTAAATCAACATCTAAACCCTAGTGTATCTGGTGCTATAGTGGCACATAAATTAGCACAATCTTTAAGGCTTGACAATCTAAGATTTTTATTTCTCTGGGATTTTTGGCACTCTCTCAAGCCAGCCTCACAAATTGGGACAATAAAGACCACTACAAAATGCTTTTACACTGTCAGAGTTCCATCTCTGAAGGCAATGATACTGAATTTTAATGCACTTAGGGAGAGACCAACTTCTCCATAAATTTTCACCTTTGCTGGTGATGGAGAAAGAGGAGTCTGAAGTTATTTACCTCTGGCCAAAATGCTCTTGCTGTGCAAGGGAGATCTGAATTTACTACTTTTTTTCTCCTTCCAGAGGCAGGTGACCCACCTAGCACACATGCTTCTAGATACTATCTAGTCATAAACATGTAATAAAGATGTTTTACTCCAAGCCTCTGGGTAAAGAGGTACATAAAGAGAACCACTTTAGAGGGATTTTGGAGAGGAATGAAACCTGGGCTTTTACAGACACCCTTGACAGTTATTCCCATTTATATAAAGAGACCCAAAGATTTAAGTCCCAGTAAACAGGCTTTTCACCAGATAGCCACAGCAACTCCTCATAGAATCAGTCAGGGTTGGAAGGGACCACAAGGATCATCTAGTTCCAACCCCCCTGCCATGGGCAAGGACATCTCACACAGGGACATCTAGTGATCAGGTTGGCCAGAGCCTCATCCAGCATGGTCTTAAACACTTCCAGGGATGGGGCCTCAACCACCTCCCTGGACAACACATTCCAGTGCTTCACCACTCTCATGGTGAAGAACTTCCTCCTCATGTCCAGACTGAATCTCCCCACCTCCAGCTTCATTCCATTCCCCCTAGTCCTATCACTACCTGAGATCCTAAGAAGTCCCTCCCCAGCCTTCTTGTAGGCCCCCTTCAGATACTGGAAATCCACAATAAGGCCACCTCAGAGCTTTCTTTTCTCCAGACTGAACAGCCCCAACTCTTTCAGTCTGTCCTCATAGGAGAGGTGCTCCAGCCCTCTGATGATGTCCTGTCTCGTGCACAGAAACCACTTGTAGACTGCTTATGTATGGAGAACAATTTTCACACCAGATAACAAGTGTGTTCTCCTGAAAACAAAGCTCACACTCTGTGGCAATGTTTTCCATATCTCCATTAGTGAAGTATTAATCATACAGGGCGAGCTTTCGAAGACAAAGTGTGCAGCACTTGATTTGCATGATATTGTTACTGAGCATATGTTGTCAGCTGCAGCTGGCAGGTGCTACTGGTATTTTATTGGAAACAATTAACACCAGGGTCAGAATGGTTGGATATTTTATAACTGTAGTTAAAAATTACCCATGTTATAAGCAGGTGCTTACTTTTTGTTTTAACTGTGTGCATGCCTAGTTGTGTCTGTAAACAGCACTTAAACTGGAAGCATGTGGCACTACTCACACCTCAAAAAAGCAACTCCACTCACCAGAGTTAAAAACCACTTTTCCCTCTGAAGTGACACAAGACAACACATATAGAAGTTTAGTGGCATGGCAGGGGCTGACTTGACTTACAGACAGATGAACCTCTTTTAAGAGGTGTCTAGCAAAAGCTTCCCCTCTGGTAACTCCTGCATTTATGCAGCTGATATTTGACCACTCAGTGACAAGGAAGATTATAAATCCAAATTCTGCCTAAGCTTGGAGGTTTTATTTTTCTCACCCAGCAAATACTTAACAACTAAGGACAGAACTATACTTCCCTCCCCCCCCCCCCCCCCCCCCCCCCCGCCATTTCTGAAGACTCTCCAAAATTCACAGAATATCTCAAGCTGGAAAGGACCCATAAGGATCATCTAGTCCAACTCCCTGCTCCTTAGAGGGCTACCTAAAATTAAATCATGCGACTAAGAGCATCCTCCCTGTATTCTTCCACCTTCAGATAACTTGTTATATCTTCTAACTTAATTCTGTCTTCTAACTGACTTCTAACTAACAACAACAAAAAAAATACTTTCCCTTCATTTCATAGAATCATAGGGATAGTCACTCCACCACCTCCCTGGGCAGCACATTCCAATGGCTAATGACTCAGTGAAGAACTTTCTCCTCACCTCGAGCCTAAACTTCCCCTGGCGCAGTATGATACTGTGTCCTCTTGTTCTGGTGCTGGTTGCCTGGGAGAAGAGACCAACCCCCACCTGGCTACAACCTCCCTTCAGGTAGTTGCAGACAGCAATAAGGTCTCCCCTGAGCCTCCTCTTCTCCAGGCTAAACAACCCCAGCTCCCTCAGCCTCTCCTCATGGGGCTGTGCTCGAGGTCTCTCCCCAGCCTCGTTGCCCTTCCCTGGACACATTCAAGTGTCTCAATGTCCTTCTTAAACTGAGGGTCCCAGATAGATACATCTAGATGTATTACATTAAAGTAATAATAAAGAGATATATGCAATACTTTTGAAAATTTTCAAGTTTTAGGTGGTTTTAGAAGCTGCAATCTTTTGGTCTACTTTCTGCTTGAAGTCTGGATTGAGATTTTTACTTTTTTCCTGCAGTCAACAAGGATTAAGAGAAGCAGGAATTTGCTAGATGTTGAGATCAGAAGGAGAAAGCCCCAAACAAAGCAGTAATGGTAGAATAATATTGTAACTGGGGGTTTTATTGACAAGGATCTTTACAGTCTTTGGTTTGTGAAAAAGACTCTTTTGAGCTAATGGCTAAGGAGAAAGCTAATAAAATACTGAGTTAATTACAGATTATCCTCCAGTCTCACCAACGAGAAGCTAAATTGCACCAGCATTTTCAGCCCACCAGTATCATGTGGTGCCATCAAAAACATGATTAAAATCCCCAGACTAAAAGCAAATCCAGTTTAAGGTCATTCACCCCATTGTGAAAAAATTGCTACCAGCTACAGACAAATCAATTGCAGAAAACTAATCCCTGAGCAAAGCTGATCATTGACCTGCCATATGATGATCCTTTCCAACAGGAAATTCAAAGAGGAGTGCTGACTTATATGTTGGACTATCTAAAAACAAGAATAATGACTGGTGCCTTGATGAAACACACTGCCAGAGAGGTGAGAATATAAACTGTAATGTTTAGCATGAAACCAGTATTAATGTACCTATTAAAACCATTAATTATGCCCACAGCCCTTTCTTAACCAGTTTCAATACAGTATTACCATTGCCAAGATTTATTTCCTGCATTATTGTCCTATTTTAAGTTTCAATTTCAAGCCATTCTAAACCCAGTTTATAAGATGTCACTTCAGAAAGGGTGTTCATTAAATTATAGAAGTGGGCACAAAGTTTCCGGTTGTGAGCAAGAATCCAGCTTCGAAACTACACAAGGAGCTTCCCATTATTCAAGAACAATATGGACATGGGTAAAAAAACCAAACAAAAACCCTCCACTGAAACATAGTTTTCCTTCCATTCAGCAACTCAGGAGTCTTGGAGTCTTCTATATTCTGGTTTCTGGCCTTATATGTACTGAATGAGCCTTTTCCCTGAAGTGGTCAAGATGGTTGTGAGGGCAGCAAACTCCACTTCTAAAGCTTGTCACACAAGCAGGCCTTTTATTTCTATGAATTAGCTAACAATGTTAGAACATTTCAGCCCTTGAATAATACTTTGATGCAGAAGCATCTCCACTATTATTCCTTCATTTAAACCCTGATTTGTGCCCTGCCAGCTACACCAAAACCAGAGCTCCTTAGTGGGGGAAAAAAAAGCCCTAAAAATAAAAATTAGGAACTGTGGAAAAGATCTCGAAGAAACTTATCCTGACTATCTACAGCAGTACAAGTAATTGAACTATTTCCTCCCCAGAATCTCCCAAGGTAAATAGTCTGTATCATAAGATAATGATCCACATCTCAGACTAGAATGAAACAGAGATGAGAGCAAAAAGAGAGAAAATTGATGTAGTCCATTTATTGTAGCTCTAGAGCAGAGGAACACGTAACCATGATACTGTGTTTACACCATTGAATATGCTTTAATGTAGACAGTCACATTTTAAAGAGGATCCTCTGGTCAGACCTGTGTTATATGGGCCATCAAACTTCACTTTGAATTCCTACTCATGAGCCTAATGAAGCGTTCTGGCTTAAGGTCACAACCTGTGCTAGGATAAAACCTTTTTGAGGTAGCCTTGACTGTAAGCCACAAAAGCCTGTTTCACCTGAAAGATTGTTACCAGGGATATTCCACCTCAGATTACAAGTACATCTTATTTCCTGGTGTTTGCCTGGCTCAATTTTGCAGCTACTGCAATCTGCTAGACTCTACTGCTTAGCTGTAGCACAGAATAAATGCACGCCAAAATAAATCCACCCCACAAACAAAAGCAACCAAACAACACAGTTTAGGTGTAGGAAATGTAAATGCACTGATAACCTCTGAAGCTCTCCCTCAGTACATGTCCCCCAGTCTGAAAATCATCACTTCAATCTTCAAAGTCCTGAACAGCTAAACACCAGCTATTTCCTCTCCAGCAAGCAAGGCAGACTTTGTTGCCCCTGCAACCCACCTGCCCCTGCAAAGTGGCATCATGATGACATTAATTTTATCCACACAGAATTGAAGCCCTTGGTTAACTCTGTCATTATGTGAGAAGCAATTTTCAAGCGTCTTGGAGAGAACAAGCACATCTAAGAGGAGGACTGGGGGAAGTGAGACACACTGGTGAGGCTGCCTAAAGGGTGCTCTGAGCTCAAACCCCAGTTTTCCATGTAACATGCCACAGACCCAGCTCCACATGGAGTGGTAGATGGTTCAATGCCTCCTGCAGCCAGCACATCATTACATCCCAGGCCAGCACAAAGCAAGTGCAAATCCATACAGTTCCAAGCTTTGGCAGGGAGGAATCAGACTGTGCTTCTTTGCTGCCCTTCCTCACACAAGGAAGCAAAACACTAGGGTTTTATGCAAGCAGAAAGCATTTCTCTTGCTTCATGCCAGCTCTAATCCCATTTGATCACAGGCCCTATCAGCTTCCTCACTGTGCCATCCTGAGCTGCCTGTCTCCTTTGACAGCCCTGATTGGAGATGCAGGCATAACCAAGCATTCTTCTGCCCTTCCTCCTGTTTTTCTCTGATAATCTTTCCTCCTCTTACCACACACTGCAAGCGCTGTTGTAAATAACTCAAACCCACCCCCAACCCCACTGCAACTCTTCCTCTACCATCTCAACACAAAAGATGCTCCCGGGCCCAAGGGGGTCACAAATCAATATGCAGAATATTGAGCTGAATATCTCCGGTGCTCCAACGTAGCAACTTCAAACTGTAAGGAACGAGCTGCGGCCGTTTTGTCACCATTTATTTTGTTGATTGCGTATTTATTCCTTGAAGCAGGATTCTGCTTAATGTTCTGTGCTTGGGAAAAAAAGAAAAAGAAGCAGCAGCCTGGCAGCTGGAGTAAATGAGTTATAGACCCATTTGCCACCAAATCAAAGCCCAGAGTCAGATCAAAGCCAGCTTGCTTTATTTATTTATTTCCCTTTTAAAAAAATCAAAAATCATTCTTTTTTCTGCCACAGGCTGGACGGCTCCTTCTCTGCCCTGTAAATAAAATTGATATCATTTCATCCAACTTCTATTTTCTCCTGATCAAGATATGATTATGTCTAATGCTATCCCTGTCCAGGGCGCTGAAGTTATACGAGATGTGAAAGCTTATTGATGTATTCAATTACTGGATGCTGCTCCATTGTCTGCTGAGCAGGGGCGCTCAGTTATCGGTTCTTTAGAGCTGTACATTCCTGCCTAACAAAGTCATAACTCCCACAATTACCTGCCTGATGGATGGAAAACAGGAATATCTCACGAGCCCAATGCTGTTATCGGCTCTTCTCCATCTCTAAAGCTGCTTTCTATTAATGAGATTAGGGCTGTGAAAGAGGTATCACAAGGTTTAATTATTTATATGTATATACCTATATTTCCCTCCACCCCCACCCCGGTAGCAGCACGCTCCTCTTTCTTGATCTGCATAATGGTTTTTCTGTGGTGCAGCACTTCCACAACAAGAGCTGGATGAAATGTGAAAGGCTATGAAATCTAACCTTTCTAAAGGCTTATGTAACTAGGGCTTACATATCTATTTTCCCCATCATCTAGACATCTAACCTAGACTCCACAGGAGCTGTCACAGAGAGTCCTTAGCAGAACCTGCACCGAAGATAAGACACCCGTGCATTTAATTAGGCAGAGACACACGGGGCTGAGCGCGCAGGACCTAGGCAGAGACACACGGGGCTGAGCGCGCAGGACCTAGGCAGAGACACACGGGGCTGAGCTCACAGGACCTAGGCAGAGACACACGGGGCTGAGCTCGCAGGACCTAGGCAGAGACACACGGGGCTGAGCGCGCAGGACCTAGGCAGAGACACACGGGGCTGAGCTCGCAGGACCTAGGCAGAGACACACGGGGCTGAGCTCGCAGGACCTAGGCAGAGACACACGGGGCTGAGCGCGCAGGACCTAGGCAGAGACACACGGGGCTGAGCGCGCAGGACCTAGGCAGAGACACACGGGGCTGAGCTCACAGGACCTAGGCAGAGACACACGGGGCTGAGCTCGCAGGACCTAGGCAGAGACACACGGGGCTGAGCTCGCAGGACCTAGGCAGAGACACACGGGGCTGAGCTCGCAGAACCTAGGCAGAGACACACGGGGCTGAGCTCGCAGAACCTAGGCAGAGACACACGGGGCTGAGCTCGCAGGACCTAGGCAGAGACACACGGGGCTGAGCTCGCAGAACCTAGGCAGAGACACACGGGGCTGAGCTCGCAGAACCTAGGCAGAGACACACGGGGCTGAGCGCGCAGGACCATCTTGGCTCAGCCTAGGCTGTTTAGAAATCACAGAATCAATAAGGTTGGAAAAGACCTCAAAGATCATCAAGTCCAACCTGTCACCCAAGACCTCATGACTACTAAACCATAGCTTCAACGCTGCTCCCTAAAATGTGCAAACAAGATATTTAACCAACTAAAAGATTACATTTTCTCTACTTAATAGTAATAGGTGATCTTGGCTTGGTCCAGCATGGGGTGTAGTTTGATGCTGAGGCTCCTTTGGCCCCCTGGGAGTGATTAAATCATTTAGCAGCTCTTTTTGCCACTCCTGACTGTATAGTGCATGCAGTTGGTGACATTTAATTCATCATCCTCAGCTCTCAGGAGGTGGAATTACGGAGCCCTTCAGAAGTGACCGCACAGCCCCACATGCTGCTGCTCCTCCCACCTGCTTGTCTCCATCTCTGACTGACTGTCCTTCAGACAAAAAGGGTTAAAGTGTCACTGCCACACAGATTATTTTCAGCACTATTTCCCCCTCTCAGCTCATCATTCTGCAGCAGCTCGACTGCTGTCACCCTCCTTTATTATATCTAGCAGATGACAGGAGTAATCTTTAGTTCAGAGATGACAGTTTGTTTTACAAAGCCTTAGCATGGTATCACTGGCACAGAGCTTGTGGTACTCACACCAGTGCCATTGATAACCACATCTTCCCTTTAGACCCCAGAGTTATTTTTGGGTGCATTAATACAGCAATTTTGCCAGAGTTCAGTCGGTTGTAACATTTAAAGGAGAGAGATCTGTTACACTTAATCTCTGTGCTGCATTTCATACAGAAAAGAAAAACAGTCATTTTTCAGATTAAACCAGTACAGGTAAAACCCTGGATCAACAGCTTTGAAGTCTAAATTACTGCATTTCTTTGATGATGAATCTCTTTGGACTTGTACATTCACACACACCCCCCCCCCCCCCAGCTCAAACACTATTTCCTCCTTTACTCAGGAGCTTGTAACTCTACTGTAAAGAGGTTGTAAATCAAGACAGTTCATGGGTATTTGTTTAGAAAGCATATGTTATCATGTGAAGTGGAACTACTTGTGACATTTTCAGAAAGCTATGAATAATCACACATCATTAAAACTGTTGATTGAAACACTGCTTTACCATGACATTTTTAATCCGTGGCATAAATAACTGCAAAGGTTCCCTAGCAAAAGGGGGAAAAACACCCCCAAACACCCAAAGCTCAAAGTATTAAGACCCCAAAGCATTCTATCTACCGTGGCCTAGGTGTAAAATAAAGAAAAAGGAAGGAATTGCTAGCAAAACCAACAGCAAAACTTCCACTGATTTCAGTGGGATCACATTTAGTGCAGTTCTGACAATTTCTTGAGTAAGAAAGAGCATAAATTATCTTTGGAAGGGAGCTTGAAACTCCTTCCTGTTGCACATGGAATCAGCATTGTGCCCAGAGGGCCATGAAGGCCAGTGGCATCCTGGCCAGTATCAGGAATAGTGAGGCCAGCAGGAGCAGGGGAATCATTCTGACCTGTACTCAGCACTGGTTAGGTGCTTGAATACCTTGAATACTGTGTCCAGTTCTGGGCTCCCTAGTTTAAGAAAGATGTTGAGTTGCTTAAATGTGTCCAGAGAGAAAGGCAACAAAGCTGGTAAGGGGTTTGGAACACAAGCCCTATGAGGAGTGGCTGAGGGAGCTGGGGTTGCTTAGCCTGGAGAAGAGGAGGCTCAGGGGAGACCTTATTGCTGTCTACAACTACCTGAAAGGAGGTTGTAGCCAGGTGGGGACTGGTCTCTTCTCCCAGGCAACCAGCACCAGAACAAGAGGACACAGTCTCAAGCTGTGCCAGGGGAGGTCTCAGCTGGATGTTAGGAAGAAATTCTTCCCAGAAAGAGAGGTTTGCCATTGGAATGGGCTGCCCAGGGAGGTGGTGGATTCAGCATCACTGGAAGTGTTTCAAAAGAGACTGCATGAGGCACTTAGTGCCATGGTTTAGTTGATGGTGTTGGGTGCTAGGTTGGACTTGGTGATCTTGAAGGTCTTTTCCAACCTGCTTAATTCTGTAAAACATCATCTGTAAATTTTGATGCTATAGATTGTTTGCATTAAAAAGCTGCTCTATTCTGAATTCAGAATACCAGCCCACTCTGTGCTAAAAACCCCAACCAGTAGTTTCGTGTAATGTACATGCTGAGAGCAAATCTGTTTGTTTATAGAAATTGTTAAGACTCAGGAGTGAGAGAAATTGAAAGAATAAAACTTCTCCAGCACATAGCAGAGGAGAACTGGCACGCTGGAATACGAAGCAAGTTGTCCTCATACCCCATGTGGTGGGAGTTGATAGATTTATCACATCTGCAGGCAATACCTACTGCCTATGAACTCAGAACATCTGACACAAGCTGCCTTTTCAAACAGCACAGGGAACAGTGCTCATGAACACCAAGATTCCAAACATGTCTACTCCAAATAGGAAGCCACTAGCTAGGAAGATGCAGCTATTTCCAAGCTAGTTTCTCAGTGACCAAGAGGAATGAACCCAAGCGCATCATACAGAATAGTGTTTCATAGCCTGCATGCCAGGCAGAAGTACTTTAAGGCAGTTGTGCTCCTCTGAAACTGAAGAGACTTTGTTTTTAAATAGAAGCTGCTAACAAGGAAGCTGTACAGGCAGATAACACTTCAAAATAACAACAATCATTTTAAAAGTAATCAGTTAGGAACATGGTCCAAATTATAGTGGGAAGAAAGGCATCTTCATATAGGAGCTATCCAGAGAGAGCACTCGCCACCCTGTGTCTAAAACCCCTACCATCTGCTAAAAGCATTTTCAGCCAGCATCCAAAACATTCTGCAGCCCAGATGTCAGACAGAATACCTCCAGCCAGGTTGGTTTTCTCTTGTTTCCCAGTCCTATTTTGTTAGCAAAATGACATGCACTGCTGTTTCCCTGTGGCTCTACTTCCACTGAAGTTTAATAAAGAGGGGAGGTTACACTGGTGCAGCAAATAGCTGGTCCAAAGTTTTGGAATTTGCAACAAGTTCAACAATCCTCCTGGACCTACCCATTTCCCTGTATCCCAGCTCCTGGTCTTGTTTGCTTTTTGCCCTCAATTGCTCTTCCCATCAGTCTCCATCCTGCTAACCTCCCTACAGCCACGCTCGACCACAGCTTTGAGACCAAAAATGACTGCCTGCACGCACATACATTTGATGGGAACTTGCCAAAGGCAGAATTTATGCCCTTAACACCTTTGTCTGGAAACCACCAAACCCAAATGTTCCTTTAAACAGCAGAACTAAGAAAAATCCTGTTCAACTCTGAACTAAAGCATACTCAGCTAGAATGCAATCAAGCCGGAGGACTTTAGGGCTGGACGGTATTGCTGAAGCTCATTTGCTCCACCACCGCTCCCAAAGCATGGCCAAAAAGCCCTGCCCTATCTTCCTAAGCCTGCAAATATTTATTGTATTTATCTCACCAACACACACCTACTCCCCATGAGACAACAACAGTACATCACTGGAACAAGGCCACAGTATCTGCCAAATTTCAAAGGACTATGCTAGACCTTCATAGGAGCATTCAGTGTTGACCTTAAAGAAAACACAGCAGGCTTTCTAGGTGACTTTCACAGGTAACTTTGGTCCAGAACAGATAACTCCTGAACTTCCTCTCAAGCTGGTAAAAGTCTGCCAAAAGTCACAAGCAACTGAAAACGGGGTGCACGTTACTCCTTGAGGCTGACTGATGTGTCCCAGTATTGCTGCTCTCATCTTGTGCAATAGAGCAGCTTATATTTTCCAAGAAGAAACCCTCCCTAAATATTTCTCATCACCTATTCACCTACCTGATGGCTCAGACAAAAATTGCCCCAAGAGAGGCAGCACTGTTTGGGAGCAGCCTTTTCAGCTGGATCATACTGAATTCTGTGCTCTGTAAGGCTTTTTTTTGGAGAGTCATTCAAGTTCTCAGTTATTTCTGAAAGCCAGCAGTGAAGTTTACAGGTGTGGCTGGTCCCTGTGTCTAAGAAGGTGCAAGATGTGAGAGTATCTCGAGGCAAAGGGAATAGTATCACAGTATCACTTGGGTTGGAAAGGACCTCAAGGATCATCGAGTCCAACCTACCAACGCAGACCCCATGACTAGACCATGGCACCAAGTGCCACGTCCAATCTCCTCTTGAACACCTCCAGGGTCGATGACTCAACCACCTCCCCGGGCAACCCGTTCCAATGCCGAATTACTCGCTCGGTGAAGAACTTCCTCCTCACCTCGAGTCTAAACCTCCCCTGGCGCAGCTTGAGACTGTGTCCCCTTGTTCCGGTTTGAAATAGAAAAGGGAAGAAGAAACAAAACAAGGAGGAAAAAAAAAAAGGAATGCACACAGTTAAATAAATCCTCACTGATGGTTTCTATATGCCATTCATTTGGGGCCTAATCCAAAACCCCACTGAATTCAGGAGAAACACAGCCATTATATTTGGATAAAGCCATTACTCATGAAAAATAATTCCGTTCCCAAGCATGCTCTGATTAAACATAATAATGCATCCCCATCTCACAAGCAGCAAATAGTCAAAGCAAACAATTTGCAGGCTTTATTTGCAAGATCTGTGCAGTGAATACCTAGGAATAAATAACCCTTTCTGCTGAAACCCCGGTCAGATCACACAGCAGAGGGACAGAAAAACCCAAGACTAAATCAGGAATGAATTAATTTTCATTGCGTGGTTCAGCCAGCTCGTGGTGGAAACTAGCTGGACAGAAGTTGAGTTGGCACTGAATTTCATGTGATTTGGATTATATTGCAGCACGGCAGGAAAGCTGTGGGGTTTGGATAGACAAATTTGAGC
This sequence comes from Melanerpes formicivorus, assembly GCF_026170545.1. Taxonomy (NCBI): domain Eukaryota; kingdom Metazoa; phylum Chordata; class Aves; order Piciformes; family Picidae; genus Melanerpes; species Melanerpes formicivorus. The sequence continues at coordinate 6,609,783 of NW_027142366.1, read as the reverse complement.
TTTAAAACCCCCATATCCCTCTCTTTTGCCGGCCCCTGCCCAGAAATGCTTTTTCTCGACACACACTTGGAGCTTCCGCTTTGACACCTCAAAGCAGATGGGCAATAGGAAGAAACACAAACCCCAAATAAACAGCCACTGCATACAAAACAGCATCCATCTGCACTGTGGCCAGGGAACTGCTGCACTGTCCTCTACAACAATTCCTCCTGGCTTCACTCCTGCAGCACAAGGACGACAGGCAGCAAGCGACTAGTGCTCAATGCTGGCAGCAAACTGCCACGCTGGCTTGTCCAGCCATGCCCCAAATTGCTGATAATTGCCTCGTATAAAAGCATAAAAATTCCACAGAAACGTTGCCCAAGATGCTGAGGAGACACAGGATGCATGGCTGCCCAGGACCCATCAGCTGGAGCCCTGCACATTGACGCTCTCCTTTCTTTGCGCGCTTCTCTGGTGGTGCTCTTTGTTGGCAACTGCCTTTCAGAGCTGCTGGCTTCAGTGCATTTTTAGCATACTCATTTAAAAACTTGGACTAAAGCTACTGCTTCTCTGCCAAGAAGGTCTGCTTGTGAAGGTGGTGTCATTGGTGGAGATATTTATTTTGAAAATAAATAAATAGATGGATAACTAACCTTTCAAGCTTGTGTTATCTAGTGAATTGTTCAAACAACCTCAGACAGCAAACAGAATAGGTGAAGTCTTACTGCCATTTCCATTAGCACTATTTCTCTGGTACTTTAAGCCAGAGGTGAAGCTGAAGCCTTCTGGATTTGTTTGCTGCCTGAAAGAAAAGTTTGAATGCTTATTTTTCTCCCTAGAAAAGAGTCTGGTAAAAGGGTGAAAGACATCTCCCTTATAGCTCCACTTTGCAGACAGCAGCAGGAATTCTTGGCATATTCAGGTTAATTTTTTTGAGTGTGTCACTTTATTTCTGTGATAATACTCTTTAATGCTGTGAAACAGCATTCCCACAATGGAGAATTGCTATCAAATGGACCTTTGGCAAGTTTAACCTAACTTACTCTACAAAAGGCATCAGTGGGAGGAAAAAAAATACCTCTTTAGCAATTTTGTCCCAGAAGCAATTAAAGATATTAATGATACTAAAGGAGAATGCAGTTATGACCTCTAGATGTCCAGTTTAAGGCAGTAAAAATGTGTCATCATCCCCCCTCCCCCAAATCTCAGTTATAACCTCTAGATGTCCAGTCTGAGGCAGTAAAAATGTCATAGAAATTAGAACCTGGCAAGTAGCTGAATTTCAGACACAGAAGGTATTTATTAACACAAGAGATTTCTTATAAACTGATAGAAATATCAATTCCTTGAACAGAAAGTGAAAGCTGCAGCACTTTCCAAAAGCCCAGTGCTCAACAGCATCACCCCCTTATGGACGTCACTTCTGTATACCAAATCCATAAGCAGGAAATCTTTAAACTCATTTGACTTCACAGTTTCACCAAAAATCAGACCTGGCATGAGTTCAGTTCTTTTAAAACCTCAACATGTAGTTCAGGTTTACTGAAACAGTCACATCTGATTCGTTTGCCCTGAAATATTGCCTTTGCCTCAACTCTTTTGTGGGCTAGGTGGTCATGAATTTTAAGCCTTAAGAGGTTTATAGTGGTCATCCTTTTCAAACACTGAGATTCTGCTTTGCAATACTTCTCCCTCCCCCCCCAAAAAAAGTCTCAGAAGCCATAACATTCCTAACCATGAAGCCAGTTTGAGGGGATGCAGCACTTAAAATGAGCCTCCATTAAAAGTCCTTGCAACTGGATCACATTATTGAACAGTATTACTACTGATCGTTAAAACCAGCCAACCCCTCCCCCAACATTTGACAAAAATCCAGGGGTTTGACCAGAGATAGTATTTATGAAAAGCATGTGGTTTCATTTTAGAGCAGCCTTCCTTGGAGAAAGAGCTTGTTCTGCTGGCTTTTGGGTTACAAAAACAAGAAGTTGACATTTTCTGCAGGAAGTACAGCATTTTCTGATTAGCTCTAATAGCCACTTTTGGGAGATGCTGCAATTTATCCCAGCATTTGAAGCAGTTGAGTGTCATTAATTGCTATTCACTGGGGTATTCGAGACACTTGGTACCTGGGAAAGATGGCAGCTAGAAATCAGACTCCAGGCCAGGACTGAACAAAACACTTCAGCACACGAAGGCTGAGCTGAACCCTAACCCTCCTGAGCTTTGTTGACTTGAAATGGTGCTTTATTAAGCCCAGCAGATGTGCCAGCCCAAGTGCTAGGTTAAGCACCTGATAAGAAAATGTGTTGATTAGCCTCAAAGCACTGCTAGAAAGTTTTCCAGATTCTGGTCCATCACTCTCTTCTCACCTCAGGCTTGTCAAAAATAGTCCCTCCAAATGAAAGACCTCTCAGCCTGATATTAAAACACCTAATTCTGTTACCCTGATAAACCAGATCTTGATAATGCCAAAGCTACAGCAATATGTAATTCTTGCCAAGAGAGTCACTTATTTCATTTCCCATCCTCAGAGATGTGCTCTCTAAGTCTGTTTCTGATGGAAACAAATGAAAGAGATGATTTGTCTTGAATAATAAAGCACCTGCAGCTGTTTGCAGCATTTAGAATGATGGCTTATCATTAGCAGAAATGCTTATCTATTCCAAGCACCCTACATGCCTTGCAGGTAGGACACTGGGGTCTGTGTCATTTACCTTAGTTTCTCATCATTTTCCAATAACAAGAACATCAAGGATGCAGCACATACATCACCTGCCTAGGAGTCTGGATTTGCTCTAGATAGCGACCTTTGAATAAGTCCCTTCTGTCCCCTAAAATGTCAATAGGAAAGATTTCCTTAGAGCTGAACCATGTAGAATCTATAGAGCAGAACTTCCTTCTGGGTCTGGGAGGCAAAGAGCATGACAGGAGCCTGGTCTGTGGCTGAGCAGTGGTAAATGCTAAATAACCTCAGCAAGGATTTTTAAAGGCATTTGTACATGTAGGTATTTCCCAAGCTGGCAAAGCTTTGAAGGCCACCTGTTATGTTTCTCTTTGTTCTTACCAATCCCAAGGAGGCAAGACCTGTTCAGACCAGAGCACGAAACAGCAGTGATACAGGGGAAGTGGATGTGGGGGTCAAGGCAACCAGCTAGCACAGGAACTAGAAGCAGCTTTTACTGTGCAGTCATACAGCGAGCGGAGCGACTTCATTCCAAACAGATTAACTCATTACAGAGAACAGGAGAGCAAATTGCACAGAACATGTGAGGGATTTTCAGGGGAGTTAATGCACTCTCAAATGCCACAAAGCCCTGGCACAACTAGAAAGGATGGATCTGTAGCAGCATCATTTACAATTTAGAAAGTTCAAATAATCACACATGAATTGCTAAAATATTCATTAAGGGAACATAAGTTCCCTTTGCTTTACAGAAATAAGCTTTATGGTTTTTTTTTCAGCAGCTGCATAAACACAGCCAGGTTGAATCACCTACTTGTCATCATCATTCAAAGCCTTGGTGATCTATTGAGAAATAAAACCTCCATCCAGTTGGTGTTTCACGTGGTTGCATCTTTGAGTCAGCATTATCTCCAGCTGCAAGTTACAGCTCCAGTGCAAAGTTAATACTAGATCAATTCCTACAATTAACAAGATCAATAATAATAGGTGAACAACAATGCATTTTTATACCCCTTAGGATTCACAGAGCCCTAAGCTCAAACATGTCCACAGCTGAGCACAACAACATTAACATCAAGAAGATTCAGGGCACCAGGGCAAACACAGGAAAGCTTTCTGCCAATACTTCTACAAGTCCCTTCCCCATTCTCAGTCTGACATCCTGGCTTTACCTAGGACAGACAGCAATCAAAGTACAAAAACTATCAGGGACAGATTTCACAGCTTTCCCTGTTGTCCTGTGCAGCCATAGCATGGTCTTTGAAATACCACCAGCCTGACTCAGCAGCACACATCCAGAAGCAGCTGTACCCACTGCTATTTCCAGCACGATGGTAACTACATTTGGTTGTCATCTCTGGATATCCTGCACAGCTTTTCCTTCTCCTAGTCTCACTTTAAATTCATCTTGGCCACCACTGCCTTTAATTCCCTCCCACTCATGGAAGAATACTCTTAATTCCTCTGCTCCCACTCTTTTGCCCTCCCAAGCCTCTGCTCCTTCCAAGAAGTAATACACTCAAAGACATCTTATTGAACTACCAGTCCAAGAGACCTATCTCCACCCATCTGGAAGGATACTGAAGCACACCCCTCAAGCCAATTTATATTTGCTGCATGCCATATACTATGCATCACCACCCTAGCCCACAACTGCTCTCTCCCAGAAGACCTGAGGAATGAAGGAGAACAACTGCCTAACCTCCTCTTTTGCAGTATGAGGCTTCGTGCTGCAGAGGAGGAGAGTAGGTTTGGACAAACACAACCAGTTTTCCCAGACAGCTCAGGGAGACTGTGGAAGAGCCACTAGACAGGAGTAGCAATCTGCAGTGTCTTGCTGGAGGTTGCCTGCCTGTATCGACACTTTCAGTCAGGGCATGGGAGAAAAGCTGTGAGCTATGCCAGTAGCCTGGGCAGTCCAATGACAGCCTTTCTCCTGCTTTCTCTGCCTTCCCCTCACAAGGTTTGGGGCTCTGGAGGTACCTGCTGGTCTTGTAGACCCTGAGCACTGGACACTCCAACCTTCAGATGCATCATCAGGGCTCCTGCAGCAGAGGCCAGCAGTGCAGCATGCTGCTGGATCAGTACCGGATTCCTGTTGGCTTTCTGGGCAAATTACTGTGCCACTTGGTACAAGCCACAGTCTCTGATCTTCTGCCTGTTTCCACAGAGATGATGTGACCACTGGTTGTCTCCATCACCTTTACAGCAGCTCCCAGAAATGGGCAAGAGGGCAAGGGTGAGGGACAGGCTCCTGGCATGGGATGAGGCCTGTGTACATCTCCAGGATGTTTTATGGAAACCAGTCTCCCTGCTGGGAAAAGGGTAGAACCTCATGGGCAAGCCTTTTGGGCCACATCCAGGAGTTGAGGGAATGGTTCCTCTCCCTTGCACAGTGCTTGGAAAGAGCTGCACATATATGGAGTTCAGTGAGAGAAATACATTTACACCACCACCAGCAAATGACAGAGCAAACTCTCCTCCTTTTGCTCCCCTCTGAAGAAAGATGAAATTCTAAAACACTAGCATTTGAGAAGTCACCTAATCCACCCTCAGCCCCAAACCAGCATCAGATCTATTCTTAGCAGATGTTTATCTAAACTAGCTGTAAAAAACCTCTGAGGATGGAGGTATTTTTTATTTCCCCCCACCCCTGCTTGGTTAGGCTATGCAAAAAAAGGTTAAGATTTTAGGTAACAGCAGGCAAGCTGCTCCAGCAAATTGTGCAAGCCTGTGCACAGGGCTATTATCATATTCCAATATTATTGGCCTTTACTTCAGCTGTGGATTGCTGAACTAATATGAAATTCTGATTGAATTTGTGCTGCCAGTGGAAAAGCTGGAAATCAGTGAACATGCTAAGAGCAGACTGTGTCTGCAAGAGCAGGACTGCCACAGGGAAAGAAAAGCAGGCCTTGAGAACTGCTTCAGAGAGAACAAGCTTTGCTAAGCCCTCCAAGACTGCTGTGGCAATGTCTGTCCTTCGTCACAGGGACCCCTGGAGTGGTTTGAAGCCAGTGGATAACATATCATCTAATGGCCATTGAAGTGAGAGCAGAAAAGGGATGAAAAGCAGAGAGGAAGAGATTATTGCTCACACCAGCAAGGGTTTTAGTTTACAGTAGGCATCATATTACCTTGGGTTTCTTATACAAGTGGAGCTTCCCACACCCAACCTGTCAGGTTACAGTTTGGGTTTATTTCCATGAAGTCTCACATGTCTTTGGCATGACCTTGAAAGCTGTCATTCTGCAACAGCTGAGTTTCAGGGAATCAGCCTGGTTGAATCATCCCACCTGCAAGGCATTTCTTATTTTCCTTCCACAAGCCTCCATCAGCCTGGCTGTCAAGGTTAGTTACTGAACACATGCAAGTTTTACAAGGCCCACATAGCTGCTTTGGCCCTCCAAAGGCTTTTTCTCTTGCTCTAAACCTCTCTCAAGAACTTATTCTGTGGGCTGAGATGCACAAGTACTACTTCCTTCAAGAAAAAGGAATGGATAGTGCCCAGAGACCCTGCTACTCCATCCCTGGACAGGCACACCAGCTCATTGTGCCAAGCAAATCAGCACTACAAGTCTCACAACAGCAACAGCTTCATCCTTGCTCTCAACCACTGCAAGGAACCTCAATCTGTGTTTAGTTTCTCCTGAAAAAGTGCAGGCTTCAAAGCAGTGCTGCAGACAGGCATGAATGCATACAATTTCTTCAGTCCTTCACCAATGCCTTCAAATGGCTGTTTCATCCTGGCTGAGACATATCCCATAGGATTGTCTGTTAAAACCCACACTTCTGAACCAATATAGCAACAAGACAGAAAGAGCAGGGAAAAGGACAGCCCTTTACTTGTCTCGCTGCATTCATGACACAGCAGGCAGAATTCTGTCCTTTAAAGGCAAAACAACTATTGTGTATGAGCAGCTCAGGGTATGCCAGAAAACAACCACGTGGAGAAAGCACCATTCTAGGACTACACTTGTGAAGCTTTGCAGGCATCTAGAACACAGACAACCCTCATCACAACTCATGCAGTCAGCCCAGAAACCAATCATCACCCGAGTTATTCTTTCCACTTGCTCCCGAGGGATGGCTGTGCGTGAGCAACATAGAAATGAATTTCTGAGTTATTTACAGGACCCCAAACACCTCCACCAAAATGCTAGCTCTTCCTCTCTTCATGCTGGCTCTTGGTTTAGAAGTAGAGTGGAAATTAGGGTTAGGAGCAGAGTCAGGACAGAGATTAGGCTTTGATTTTTATTTCTTTAAGCCACCCACTTGGCCTGGAGTCCCATTATTTTTCATGTAATAAACCTCACTTCAAGAGCGGCTGGAAAGCAGCCCTGAGGAGAGAGACTTGGGGGTGCTGGTAGACAAGAAGCTCACCATGAGCTCTCAGTGTGCACTTGCAGCCCAGAAAGCCAATCAGATCCTGGGCTACATCAAGAGAAGTGTGGCCAGCAGGTCAAGGAGGGTGATTCTCCCCCTCTACTCAGCCCTCGTGAGACCCCACCTGGAGTACTGCCTCCAGTTCTGGAGCCCCTATTATGAGAGGGATGTGGATGTGTTGCAATGTGTCCAGAGAAGGGCCACGAGGATGATCAGGGGGCTGGAGCACCTCTCCTATGAGGACAGACTGAAAGAGTTGGGGCTGTTCAGTCTGGAGAAAAGGAGGCTCCGAGGTGACCTTATTGTGGCTTTCCAGTATCTGAAGGGGGCCTACAAGAAGGCTGGGGAGGGACTTCTTAGGATATCAGGCAGTGATAGGACTAGGGGGAATGGAATGAAGCTGGAGGTGGGGAGATTCAGACTGGATGTGAGGAAGAAGTTCATCACCGTGAGAGTGGTGAAGCCTTGGAATGGGTTGTCCAGGGAGGTGGTCGAGGCCCCCTCCCTGGAGGTGTTTAAGATCAGGCTGGACAAGGCTCTGGCCAGCCTGATCTACTGTGGGGTGTCCCTGCCCATGGCAGGGGGGTTGGAACTAGATGATCCTTGTGGTCCCTTCCAACCCTAACTGATACTGTGATACTAAGAGACCTGCACTCAAGGCCCAGATCTAGCACAGTTGTGACTAGGCTATTTTATTTCTCCTGGACTCAGTTTCCCACACACAATTTTCAAAACAGCTCATTAAGGTTAAAAAAATGAAGGCATTTGAATCGTTCAGCTGTTATTGTGATGGTCTATGTGAGCAGAAAAACAGCTCAAGGCACTGTTCCTTCATAAGAGGGTGTAGGGCAAACCAGCTTCCCAGATCAAAACAAGCAAATCTAATTTCAAATACAAAAATATCTTTCTGATTTAATTACCTTGCCATTAATGCCTCCACTTTTTTTGTTTGTGGTTTTTTTTTTTTTTTTAAAGGAAGGATGTTCAGTTTCCTGAAGTGATTCTACAGCTGCCTCTTTTAAACCTTAATTTCTCTGAATGAACCAGCCAATTTCAGGCCTAAATAATGATTACGACTGCCATTCATTCAGAAAAGCAATTTAATTTTGATCAGGACCTACCTCTCAGCTTTGAATTCCAATTAAGGTTCTATAGGCCACAATTTTCAAATGGAGTTAACTCCTGAAATAGGAGAGATCTTGCTGCCTGCAAGAGACACACGTGAACTCTTATCATCATCATCAGAATTCATGTTGGATAGTTGGTACTCGAAACACAATGCTCATTGAAATGGATTGTAGCATTCACATCCTGGAAGCACGAAGAATAGAGACTAATGGATTAATCCACCAAGAGTGTCACAATGATCTTTACCTTGTCCTTGCTAGAATAGCCCTCCCACAATCCTGCCTTGATTCAACTTCCAAACAAATAAGGATGCTCTAGCTGAAAGGAATTCACCAAAGTCAAAGAGGCCGAGAATCCTAAAGCGTGCCTTGCGCCAGCTGTACGGTGAGACGTGGGTAATGGTGCATTTGACTTTGCTCCAGTGATTCCTTCAGCTCATTATAGCTGTATGTAAGGATAAAAAAACCCAAACAACTCCATCTGACAATAAAACCCCACACTTCCAATATTTACATCAGATGCATTTTAATGAAAGCACACCATTAAAGCAACAAAAAAAAAATAACAGAGGCATGAGAAATAAAGGAGGCTGCACCCAGGAAAAGCCACAGCTTGCAGAATATTAAACCTCTGAGATGAGGTGGAATCAAACTTCATTCTTTTCAACTGCAGGGATTTTTTTTATTTTTTTTTCCTTAAAGAAATAATTTCAAATGATAGCATTTATCATCATGTGCTTTTCTGAGAGGAGAATACATTGGCTGGCTCACTGTATTTTAAAGCTCCCGTGATAAAGCCAAGAATTAGCCATTTGCATGTGAAAAGTTCTGCAGAGGAATGCTGCTCTTACTAATGCCAGTAATTCTGCTAGCCTCAGCAGAGTGACCAGTGAATAGAGGACTTGACACTACACACATTTCTTTTCTACTGCCTCACTAATCACCTGTCTCAAATATATCCATCAGAGATGCTAACCACATTTAGATACCCGCTCCATCAAGATCACAAAAGTGATCTTTCAATAGCCCAGCGTTTCAGCAGCAAGTCTAGCCACTTTTGGTCCAGTGATCCCTATTTCATCACCCATGACCTTGGAGAGAAAAGTCAATATCTGTGCTGCACTAGGACTTGTATTTCATCCATATTTCTGCTTTGCAGTCAGAACGCAGAATTATAGGACCATAAGGGACCTGGAGAGGTCATACAGATACAGCAATGGAGCATGAATCACAATTATGTCATCTGTGATCTAATGTTAGCTACTTCCAGGGAAAGAGTCTCTACATCTTCTCTTAGGCAGGACATCCCTTGGTAACCCTTCCTACAAAGAATGCTTTTCTTACTGTTTCACTTGAAGTTTTCCTTGTTTTAATCACTTGTATTCTTTCTGTATTTATTCACTGTGGACATGAACAAGTAGCCACTTTTCTCCTTAATAACAAATTTCATAGTATCACAGAATGCCAGGGGTTGGAAGGGACCCAAAGAGATCATTGAGTCCACCCTCCCCACCCCCCTGACAGAGCAGCACCATACAATCTAGCTAGGTCATAGAGGAACGCATCCAGACAGGCCTTGAGAGTCTCCAGAGAAGGAGACTCCACAGCCCCTCTGGGGAACCTGTTCCAGTGCTCTGTGATCCTTACAGTAAAGAAGTTCCCCCTTGTGTTGAGGTGGAACCTCCTGTGCTGCAGTTTACATCCATTTCTCCTTGTCCTATCACAGGGAGCAAGTGAGCAGAGCCTGTCCCCTCCCTCCTGACACCCAATTTATGCAACTAGAATCTCTCCTCATTTTCCCTCTAGGCAAAAAGACCTCTCTCTGTCTTTTCTTGGAGGTCATGTTTTGCAGACCCCTCAACATACTCATTGCATCCCCGTGGATCCTTTCCAGATAATCACAGAATCAATAAGGTTGGAAATGACCTCAAGGATCATCAAGTCCAACCTGTCACCCAAGACCTTATGACTACTAAACCATGGCACCAAGTGCCACATCCAATCCCCTCTTGAACACCTCCAGGGATGGTGACTCCACCACCTCCCTGGGCAGCACATTCCAACAGCTAACAACTCTCTCTGGGAAGAACTTTCTCCTCACCTCTAAGCTAAACATCCCCTGGCACAGCTGGAGACTGTGTCCTCTTGTTCTGGTGCTGCTTGCCTGGGAGAAGAGACCAATACCCTCCTGGCTACAACCACCCTTCAGGTAGCTGTAGATAGCAATAAGGTCTCCCTGGAACCTCCTCTTCTCCAGGTTACAGAGGATGCACATCATTGTTGCAACACTGTGCCCATGCCCTTAAGCCAGCATCTCCCACATGCTACCTCTTGAGACCCAACTTTTCAGCAAGTTGTTCAGTTGGCCACAGCCCTGAAACTAACCTGTCCCTTCTTTTGCCAAATGTGATACCATTTGGTATCAAACATGTAGGATTTCAATTCATGAGCCACTGCATAAATGAGATACACTTTCAATATTCAAGTATACTACTAGTGCAACTGAGGTCTTCATTTCACTTCTCCCAGATTTTGGCCCTCCAGCCAGACTGAAAGATGAAGGTCAACTTTAAGGGGAAAAAAAAAGAACAAAAAAAATCAAACACAAACATTATTTTGATTACAATTTGCTGCAGAAACTTTAGATCATTCTCAATTTAATTTCAATCCACTGTCTTTCTTGTAACACCAGTATTGAATACTGGGGTAAAGTAGTGCCTGTACTGTAAGGGAATTGCCATTTTCAGACAGAGAATATTACTTTCAAGCCAGCAAACAGCAAGTTACAGCAGTCCACTTTCAAAGCATTAAGAGCAATGAAAAACTCTTTAAAGACTGCAGGCCTACAAAGCAGTGGAGCCTTCCCATGCCTTGCCTTGCAGGAGGAGTACCAAATTTAACAACTGAGCAAAGCAGCTTCAAAAGAAGAAATAAATCCATAAAGTCCCCTTGACTTTTCTACAGAGGTGGAATTAATTTAATTGCATCAAAAGGAAACGCTGTTCCTACTGCACTTCCCTTGCCTGTAGAGACTTCTCAGAAGGAGCAGAAAGGAGGAGAGAGAGAGTCCTGTAACGCCAGAAAGGGCACATGACAGGACTGGCACATTTTGCTTTTGTATTACTCTCATGTAGCAGCATTTATATCAGGGTGGTTTCATCTGTACATATCAGTAGCCCCTCTCCTCCAGTGTTTTACTCCCTGTGCCACTCAAGAGGTATTGTGACAGTTTAGCCTAGGTGCCTCCTGCTGCTGCCATATCACTTACACCTCTGGTGCTCCAAGTGTCCAGCCTAGTGAGCTCTAAGGGACTCTGTATGCTTTGGGACCCTTTTGCTCACTATGCTTGTAGTTCTCTGTAAAACACCTTACTGCTTTTCCAGTTAAATTTTCCATCACTTCTGCAATCCATTTGTCTGAGTCTCATTTTTTTCTGCCCCAGTGGGAGGCAAGGGAGGATCTGCCTCAAACCTGGCACATGTATATTGCACTCTCCCACACCAACCCATTGCAACATTTGGTATTTTCAAAGCTAATAGAGTTTGAAACTCTTCAGCCAAAGGATGGAGTGGTTGGTAGAACACTGCTCCACACAGTACAGGGAACTGCTGCCAGCTTTCTAGAAGCTGGAACTGAGTGCAGGTCGGGGTACAGACAGGCAGGAATAGGATGAGATAGCTATAAAGCTACATAAATCCTTCCAACCTTTTCCTCACTGCTGTTACCATCAATAAGTAGTGCAATGCTGAAGCATTTCACCAGTTAGATTTAAAGACATAGTTGTAGGGGAAGAGGGCCCTGCTCACACTCCTCTGCATAAAGTAGAAAGGAATCTTATTTCTTAACCTAAAGATTGAAGAGCCATCCAAACTACTCTACAAGGTTTTGCCAGTAGGCTTTTATTCTCTATAGATGGTAATCAAGATGTCACCATGTGAAGTAGTTAAAAATACATCATCACTCAAAGGCAGATGCTGGCTTTAAAGGAAATATTCTGCCCAGCGTTCTATATTCATTTTTTGAGAGAGGGATTTTTAATTGAAGACACTCCTGTGTGCAGCACAAGACAAAGAATCACAGTCCAGAAAGGGGATTTCATAGTTCAGAAGTGTTCCACATGGCTGCCCATTCAATACATGCAATTCATTACTAAATCCCAACCCTGCTTGCTCATTGTCATGTACCATGTGTGGGTTGGATTTAATTTGAAATGCTATTTAAATCATCACTAGCAGCAGTTAACTATGAGTCTACAGAAATTTAGTTACACAAAGTCCAATTAATAGTCCACATGTCAGTGAAATCTGAAGTCCTAAGATCATTCCAACACCTGTTATGTAAATAACAGCAGGTCACAGCTACAAGAGTTGATGGAATAGCAGAACAAAAAATCCTGTGTGAATGTTCTCTCTCCACTGAGCTACTAGCTTAAGTCAGAGGCAAGTTCTTGCCTCTGTCTGTTCATCAGTGGAATTCACTACAGGCAAAAATACCTCAGTTATTCTATGCATGATAAAGTGAGGAAAAGGTTCTGTACCAAGAGCTCCTTCAAAAGTCTTCATCCCTGAATCATAAATTAAAGTCAGTTTAGATTGAAGATGTCCCTTTTATTTGGGCACACCTGGAAAGACAGGAATCACCTTGGAAAAGAAATCTCCACATATTCCCATCTACTGAAATAAAACTCCAGCATCATGTTTCTATAACACCTGATAGAACAGGAGGCAGCGCTGCCTTCAGAGATGTAAAGCGTCAGAGCAACAGAAACTCAGGCTGACAATTGGCTGAGAGCTTTTCAGGGTTTGGAAGAATCTCATGGAAACAAAGGAAATGCAGACCCTGGAATTGTTTGATTGTTATTTTTCCAACTACAGCATGGGAAAAAAAATAACACAAAAGAGAAGAATCCATTTGGAAAGAGGCAAGACTATCAGTTTTGGATGAAAATCCTTGTCTGGTTAAAATGGAATATATTATTTCAAAATCAGGGTCACAGAATCACCAAGGTTGGAAGAGACCTCAAAGATCATCAAGTCCAACCTGTCACCACAGACCTCATGACTAAACCATGGCACCAAGTACCACGTCCAATCCCCTCTTGAACACCTCCAGGGATGGTGACTCCACCACCTCCCTGGGCAGCACATTCCAATGGCTAACAACTCTCTCAGTGAAGAACTTTCTCCTCACCTCAAGCCTAAACTTCCTCTGGCACAGCTTGACACCATGCCCTCATGCCCACCAAGTGCCACGGTTTAGTCATGCGGTCTGTGGTGACAGGTTGGACTTGATGATCTTTGAGGTCTCTTCCAACCTTGGTGAATCTGTGATTCTTTCCACCTACAAACCCTCTTTTCTACCATAATGACACTCTAATGCATCTAGACAGGGAGAAAAATCACTTGGAAAGCAGGATCTCAAGAACATTGCTCACACCCTCTAAGTTTTTCCAATTAGAGAGCTTGGCAGGCACCTGGAATGTAAATACCTAATCATGGAAGCCCAATAAGTTAGTCCCTGACTGTCTCAGTGAGTAGATGTGCAACACTACAGCTGCAAGTACATAAAGGCACTTCTCGTTGTCAGGCACACACTTCGCTGATCTTGTTATCACAAAATGAGGGTCAGGCCTTTGAGTGTTACCACACACTTCCATCACTCTAATTTTACCCAAATCTGGTGGCAAGGGGCACTTCTGAGTTGGAGGATCTAGAATTGCCAAAATCCTTTTTGCCCTAACTTGCCACCACAGGATCTACAGTGCCACATGAAGAGGTCAACCCAAATCAGTAAGGGGCACATATTCCCAGAGAACACAATTGAAGGCTATTACAACTGCTGACTCAAAACCAGTGCCCAGCTTCTGTAGGAATATTCAGTTTGTCCCTTCAGCCCACTGCATGATTGTCCCAAAGTCTCTGTAGCAGTAGTGGTTCAGAGAGGAAAGCGGTATTGCTCTGCCCGTACTCCTCAATACAAGGTAATAAAAGCCTGCGCTCTCTCTCACACAAGCACAAAAAACCCATCCCAAACCAACCAACCAACCAAAAATCAACCCCAAACAAAAAGAAGAGGAAAAGGGAAAAAATGGGGGGAAAAAAAAAGGAAGGAAAAAAGTATTAAGGAAACAGAGTCTTTCATTGCAACACAGAAGATAAGCTTCTGGTTACAGCCTGGGTCAGCAAAGAGAAATCGCAGCGCTAGATCAGAACAAAGAGATGAACATGAGAGTTATTGTCTCAACCACACAAGGTCATAAAAGCCAGCTGCCCTTTCCATCCCTCCATAAATAAAAGCAACAAATATTTCAGCTTTTTTAAAAAATTAGGAAGTGCCTAGCAGGAAAACAAAATGCAGTATCATAGAGGTCAATGTGATGAGTCAGAGATGATACAGCTGCACCACTTCATTATCAGTTGCTTTCTCATTCGTGCAAACTTCTCAGGTCACATTGGGCATCACACGTGGATGGGGTGGGGAGATAAAGCTCTTTACAGCACTTAGCTAACTTAGATTTCAGACACCAATATTTAAGGCAGAGAGAGCATAACCAAAGAACAGGAAGACATCAAGTATTTGAACTTTCAGTTGTCAGAATCAGAGTTATTGAGGCTGGAAAAAAACCTCTGAGATCATCAAGTCCAACCTGTGACCTAACACCATGACATCAGCTAAACCATGCCACCAAGTGCCCATATCTAATCTTAAAGACCTCCAGTGATGGCAACTCCACCACCTCCCTGGACAGTCCATTCCAGTCCCTGATCAGCCTTTCTGTGAGGGCTTCCTAATCATAGAATCAACAAGGTTGGAAGAGACCTCAAAGATCATCAAATCCAACCTGTCACCCAGGACGTCATGACTACTAGACCATGGCACCAAGTACCACGTCCACTCCCCTCTTGAATATCTCCAGGGTGGCAACTCCACCACCTCCCTGGGCAGTACATTCCAGTGGCTAACAACTCTCTCAGTGAAGAACTTTCTCCTCACCTTGAGCCTAAACCTCCCCTGGTGCAGCTTCATACCCTGCCCTTTGGTCCTCCTTCCTCATGCCATCGAGGAAGCTTAGAAGTGATAAAACTCCACGGCAACAGCACAGCTGATCACGTTCTTTATAGCTACCCACTTATGAATCTGCAAACTGCACTATATTCTGACATTCTTTACCAAAGACAACACTGAGCTGCCAAATTATCCTAATGCAGTGTGGTTTCGAGGTGCAGCCACGTTTGCACCACGTGTAGGTTTCTCAAATAGAATCCGATGTTTGCTAATATGGTGCCATCTGAGTTAATAAGATCAAATTATGTCTGATCATACTACATTAGTAAATGTCACATCAAATTAGTCATTTTCAGAATTATAATGAAGCACAGAAAGCAACCAAAAATAACTTTTCCAACACAAGTAAGCAGCGCTGAATCTGAAAAGTGAGCTAAATACCAAGCCACTAGAGAATGCTTTTGAAAAATCAAGGTTAGCTGAATATTCTTCTCAGTCTCGTTTCAAAGAGCTCTCATACATGATTTAAACCATGGGCTTCAGTCACAGTAGAGTCTTGACCAAAGGCTACTAACACCTTGTGTGGCCAGCAGGAGCAGGGAGGTCATTCTGCCCCTGTACACTGCATTGGTTGGGTGACATCTTGAGTACTGTGCCCAGTTCTGGGCCCCTCAGTTTAGCAAAGATGTTGACTCGCTGGAAGGTGTCCAGAGAAGGGCAACATAGCTGGGGAGGGGTTTGGAGCACAGCCCTATGAGGAGAGGCTGAGGGAGCTGGGGTTGCTTAGCCTGGAGAAGAGGAGGCTCAGGGGAGATCTTCTTGCTCTCTACAACTACGTGAAGGGAGATTGTCGGCAGGCAGAGGTTGGTCTCTTCTCCCAGGCAACCAGCACCAGAACAAGAGGACACAGTCTCAAGCTGCACCAGGGGAGGTTCAGACTAGATGTGAGGAAGAAATTCTACACAGAGAGTGATTGCCTATTGAGATGTGCTGCCCAGGAAGGTGGTGGAGTCACCATCATCAGAGGTGTTCAGAAGGAGGCTTGATAGAGTGCTTGGTGCCATGGTTTAGTTGATTAGGTGGTGTTGGATGATAGGTTGGACGCTGATGCTCTTGAAGGTCTCTTCCAGTCTGGTCTAGTGTATTCTAACAGGGGCTGGAGAAAAAGTCAAAGTAGAGGGTGGCCAAGCCTCCACTGAAAGGTTCTTAGTTCAAGCCATCTTCCTGCATAATTTTGCCCCCTGCAATAGTTCCAAGTAGGAAAATTCATGAAAATCCACTGCAATAGAAGTTTCGAGAGAGAAAGCCCTTTAAATAGGAAGTTATGAGGTCTGTGGTGACAGATTGGACTTGATGATCTTTGAGGTCTCTTCCAACCTTGGTGATTCTGTGTTATTTAAATAGTCATTAAACTCTCTCTTTCAAGAGTATTCTCTGAACTGTTGTAATTAGCCAGGCCTTGTAAGATTTTATTTTCCTTTTCTGCTACTGACAGCAAGTACCTCTCAGGTGTACATTTGGTGTGATCTCATTTATTTACAGAGTTTGGTTTCTTTGGACACAGCAGAAAAAAACAAAAGCCCAAACAGCTTTTTGACTCAGAAAGCCCAAAATCTGCCCTCAGCAAGTTCCTTAGCCTGACATCCCTGACCACATGCTGGATTTCAGAGGCACGATTATCTTTTTCCATGTACTTCTGCCAACTTGGAAAGCTTCCTACAGGTTTCCTCTGTGTCCCTACATCTAAAGGTAGGGAATATCTTTTTAAATGTCCATGTTAAAGCTGACCTGTCAAAGAGCAGAGGCTATCCAAGTACAGTGCCCAAGGTCTCAAAGCATATCCTAAAATTAGAAGGCTGATGTCAGTCCTGTCAAGCCACAGGGATGTCTCATCATGCACAACCTTTCCCAGAACAGTCCCCACACACAGTGGGAGCACAGGGAGCGCCAGCCTCTCCAAACCTCCCCATCATCTATACTATTCTATCAGGGACAGTGTAGCCAGCAGGAGCAGGGAGGACATTCTGCCCCTGTACTCAGCACTGGTTAGGCCACACCTTGAGTACTGTGTTCAGTTCTGGGCCCCTCAGTTTAGCAAAGATGTTGACTTGCTGGAACATGTCCAGAGAAGGGCAACAAAGCTGGGGAGGGGTCTGGAGCACAGCCCTGTGAGGAGAGGCTGAGGGAGCTGGGGTTGCTTAGCCTGGAGAAGAGGAGGCTCAGGGGAGACCTTCTTGCTGTCTACGACTACCTGAAGGGTGGTTGTAGCCAGGTGGGGGTTGGTCTCTTCTCCCAGGCAACCAGAACAAGAGGACACAGTCTCAGGCTGCACCAGGGGAAGTTTAGGCTGGATATTAGGAAGAAATTCTTCATAGAGAGTGATTTGCCCATTGGAATGGGCTACCCGGGGAGGTGGTGGAGTTGCCGTCACTGGAGATGTTTAGGAAGAGACTGGATGGGGTGCTTGGTGCCATGGTTTAGTTGATTAGATAGTGTTGGATGATAGGTTGGGCACAATGATGTTGAAGGTCTCTTCCAACCTGGTTTATTCTATTCTATTCTGTACCTAGAGGGCAAAGAAAAGCGTTGGGGGGGAGAGGGGGGGAAGGACACCTCAAACAACCCAAGAGTGCCTAGCAAAAGCAACAGAGGATGGAAGAGATTTCTTCCACAAGGATGAACACATTCTCCCCAATGGGGAAGGAATTCCATCCCTGTGCCAGCAGGTAGAGTCTAGGCATTTCCCAAGCCATTTTTGCCCACTCCAAGAGACAAGGCTTTTGTCTCTTTTGTTAAGCTGAGATATTGGAAGGGAACAAATACTTGAATGATTTCAGTTCTATCTTTACCAAGTTAAGACATACCCACATATCTGCAGCTATCTAAGGCTGCTGGATAAATCACCTTTATTCTCAGCTGAATAAATTAGTACCAGCTGAAAGTATTGCAAGATTCAAGCAAGAAGCATTCTCCTCTGCTCAGTGTTCAAGGCAAGTGGAGACCAAAGTGGTGGCAAATACATAAATTAACAGTTCAGGCCTACTTTGGGTTTCCTTAGAGGTGAAAAAACCCACACTAAAGATGATGTCCACCACTGAAAGGAGAATTCCTTGCTACTTTGCCAGAAAGTGGAACATATGTTCATTGTTGTGACCTGTAGTGTTTAATATTAATTTTCTTGAGTTAGTATACACTGGCATATGCTTCAAAGAGTATTCTTTTCCCATGATGGCATCACCAGCCCCTGTTGCTCATGGCTTTCTGTTTATTTGCTTGATATTTGTTTCTTTTTAATCCAAGCTGTCTGCATGAATTTTAACTCAATTATGGGTGTTTATATAAGGCAGTCTGTTCGGGGACAAAGTTGTTGCTCCCTAGAGAAAGCATTGTTCCTATCCTGCCTGTATTTCAGCAGATTAGGTTTAAACCAGACCTGTCAAAACACACAGGCTTTACATGTGTTTTAGTTTGAACAGAGTTGTTACAATAGGCCAGCTTTTTGTGATTAGTAATTATGAATACTTCAGTTGGATTGTGACATGCCAGTGGACTGGGAACCCTTTGTTGTCTTCAAGCTAATGGCTATGCTATTTTGCATTTTCTTCTTCTAATCCTTCCTCCATCCTGGAAGATTTCAGTAACATTTAACTGCCATTCTGTTATGAAACTCATTTTCCCCTGAGCACGTGGCAATTTCATTAGGCACCTGAGGATCGTATGAAAATCAAATAACGACATAAGCTCAGCCAAAGGGAGGGGGGGAAACCAAACCCAAAACATTTCTACTTAGCTCAGGACAAAAATAAAAGCACATGGGAGGAGGAGAGAGAGAAGGAGGAGGGAGGGGCGGGGGGGAAAGGAAGGAATATCTGCTGCTTTTTAACTCCTTTCTGACTATATTTTGTGGTGGATCTCAGATAGGGCTCTATAGAAGCAGCAGCCAGGGAACTCACTGCAAGTGAGGTGGTCTGCTAGCCTTTCTCCAATTTGCAGCCTGGGACAGGACACTCTCAGGCCAGGAGCATCCCCTGGTCACTGGCTCTGCTATAGTGCTGAGAACTGGAAGCACAACTTGAAGGGGACTGCCATTTGTTATTTTTGTATGACAGCCTTCACCTCTTTCACACAAACTCTATCCTACAGTGATGTTGTTCCTCCACTCTGCTATTCTCCCTCCCCTCTGCTCTTCTCCCTCCCCTCAACAAGAAAATAAAAATTAATCTCCTCCTGACTGAACACAGCTTGAAAGAAAAGTGTTGGAGAAAGTTAAGTGAAACTACTGACAACCCAGAAGACCTTTCCAATCTTTTCCAGGGAAAATCACCTTAGCTTACCCCAGACAAATACATTAGTCACATGTCACAGACTGTCCCATGAACTCTTATCTCTGACTAAATCAGACCACCTGGGACAGCCAGTTGGATGAGAGAGGGAGAATTTCCAGCACTTTAGAAGGATAAAAATCCCCAATAAATTATCCTTGTCATTAAGTCAAATAAGAGGTCACTTCTGCTTAGGACCTGTTAATCACAGGTTAGGGGTTGGAAAGGACCTCAAAAGATCATCCAGTCCACTGCCCCTGCCAGAGCAGGATTCTATACCAGATCAAAAAAGAACGCATCCAGGCAGGTTTTGAATCTCTCCAGAGAGGGACACTCCACAACCCCCCTGGGCAGTCTGCTCCACTGTTTTCCACTCACAGTGAAAAAGTTTTTCCTCATGTTTCCATGGAACTTCCTATGCCTCAACTTCCACGCATTGCCCCTTGTTCTGTCATTGGGCATCACCAAGCAGAGCCTGGCTCCATCCTCATGGCACTCACCCTTTACATCTTTATAAACATTAATTACATGCTTGAGCATTTTCTGAAATATTATTTGGCTATCCACAGACATGACAGATGAGTATTGTCCTGTTGATCTCTGCTTGTAGGACCCAAGATCCACTCTTATCATTCACATGCATTTGAAGGAGGCATTCAGAAGAATAGAATAGAATAGAGACCAGACCAGACCGGAAGAGACCTTCAAGATCATCGTGTCCAACCTATCATCCAACCTAATCAACTAAACCATGCAACCAAGCACCCGAAGCTCAAGCTCAAGAGCTTGGACACACTAGTGTGTGCATTTACCAGAGAAGTAATCTGAATCTAGCCAACATCATCAAAAAGTGGGTATAAAGCAGGAGCAAATCACTGAAGCCAGCTTTCTGTGTAATGTCACCAGACAATCAAAAGTTTGACTGCATGTACAAGTTCCAGCTAATTAAGCACAGTTCAGGGACACCAATACAGAGAGCAGCGCAGCAAAGCTGGCAGCAAAGAAAACCACTTGGCAGAGAAGGCAACGTGTGCTGCTAACGCAGGACAAACAGCTTTTTAATCAAAGCCAGGTTTCTACAAGTCACAAGCCTCAAGCTCTTGGCTTTGGCTTAAATCTTGGGTCACTTTCCTGTTACACCCAAACCCATCTTTTACAATGTTAATACTGCCATGATTTTACACACACATAACCAACAAAGAGCAACATCAACAAACCAAGTTTTTCCCTATATTAATTCATGTCCCCAGTGGACAGTACCACACAGGCCTCTGCCAGGCACAGAGAGAGGGCACACAAATTGGGTTTGGATTGTGTCAGTACCACAGCTGTGATAGATCACCTCCCACACACCCCCACCCCCCCCTCCAAACAAAAAGAAGATGTTAAAGTTGAAAAGAGCTTAGATAAAATTGGCTTGGAATTAGTGTCAAATTAAACTGGATGCTTTCTAAATGTTCTTAAACAGGGTTAAAAGACAGCAGAAAGAGTTTTTCCTTTAAGGATCTTGACTGGAATTTTCAAAGCAAAAGGGATTTAATTGGCCTCTGCTCATTAGCCCTGAGTGAGAACTGAGCAAACTTGAATGTGCTTTGATAATTGTGGTTCAAGATTTAGGAGTAGAAAGAAGATTTCGCCTTTTGTTTTAAATTGTGACTCATGTTTATGGGCAGGGAAATTAAAACGAGTCTTTGTTCATCGGGAGAGAGTTAAGATACATTTGAAAAGAGAAACGTGCAAGCCCTTTGCTTTTAATGCCTCCAGGGTTCCCCACCCTGAGAGCTTGCTCTGCCCGACCTTTTTGCAAGGTAGTCCTCCCCTCTATAATTATTCACTCCCCTTGGACATGAGATATGCCTGCATCTAGGAACAGACTAGCACCTAGGAAACAGCAGGACTTCCTGAAGCAAGGTCTCAGTAAAAGGGAAGAGTTTTCTTGATGTGCAAGCACAGCCAGAGCTCTGCGAAGGTTTGTGTGTCCTGGCTAGCCCACGCAGACATTATGAGCTCACAATTTTATTACCTTCAGCATTATTGAACAATCGATTCCAGCCTCATCTAGTGCCCTTGAATTAAGGGACATAACAGCATTTTTAGCTTTGCTTCTTAATGAGCAGTCCTTGGTGACCTTCATGAACTGAGGCTGGCTGCGTGTGCTATTCTTTGTCCGAGCACGCTACACAACCCAACAAGGCAGAAGCTTGGTTCTGCTGCTCCACTTACACTACAGGATCCCAGGCAGCACCCCAGGCTGCTCATTTAAAATCTCTCCAGCCCCTACAGCGTCTTTCCATTTTAGCAGTCAACCAAATGAAGACTTGTGATTAAGGCAGTGGCAGGCAATGGTGGTCTAGGATTTAAAAAGCCATCTAAAGCCTAATTATTCTTTTATTTCATTGCCAAGGCTAATCCACAGCTGGCCTGTGCCTACAGCACAACAGACAGACAGACACAAGGTTCAGCCCAGCCCCGGGCATCCACCCCAGGGTGGGATTAAACAAACACATACAGCATATGTTTTCTTCTGTAGCCTGGTCTGCACAGAGACAATTCTCCCTATTTTCCTCTTACATGTGTGCATTAATAATTAATGAGCCTTACACAGTTAACTGCTCCTTCCAAGAGGCAAAGCTCCCAAGATTACTCACCCTTCATTCATACTGTTCAGGGTGTTTTCGAGGCAGAGGCAGCATCTGGCCAGAAGAGTTAAAATAAAGCCCTTCTCCAAGCCTCGTTTTATGTGTAAGGGAATCCCTTAATTCAGGGCAGCTGGCCCTGCTTTGACACCTCAAGTACTTAGGGTATGCAGCTGTGGTCTCCCTTCTACTAAAGATAAGCACTTAACCCCTTCCTTGCTAATCCCAAACGAAGGCTGCAGACAGCAGAGCAAACAGAAAGTGAATGAGACCCATGACTCTTTTTATGACACGTTGTGCATGTGATTCCTACCAGCTTCACAGCTGAAACAGATGCAACTCCCAATCTGAAACAACTGCCAGACCTTTGCTCTTCCTCTGCAGAGCGACCGAGCCACATGCCATTCTGCTTTCCCTTTTTCAGGCCAAATCTCTTCTTTTCTGGGATTTCATCACCTGTAATGAAACAGGGCCTCTAGAGGTGCCTGAGTGATGCTGAGTTCAGTAGATCTGCAGCATGCAGAAGGGAGGGAGCAGATGGAGCCTTTGCATTAGTGTGATAGTTCAAATCAGAGCGACGCTTTAATGACGACGTCCCAGAGGGCCCCAGATTTGGTTCACCGTATAGAGAGGTGCAGGGGCATGTGAATTGGGCTGCTTGGGTAAATTCAGAAGCATTACTCCACATGCCAGTGGGAAATAGCTCCCTAACTGCAAGGGTATTACCAGTAATTGCAAAATCCAGGTGGCAGAGGAAAAAGGGGGTAGGTATTGATATGGAATGGGCCATGCTTTTCCTTCAGGGTAATGTGTGAGCTCATAGAATGGTCCAGGCTGGAAGTGACCTCCAATGGTCCCTCCAACACCCCCACTCCCCTTGCAGTCAGCAGAGACATCCTTAACTAGACCAGGTTGCCCAGAGCAAGATGAAGATGAGATTTGCCCATGAGTGTGTATTACCCATCTTCTCTGGAGGCATTTTCCTCCCTCAGCCTCACTGTTTCCTACACATAAGATCACTTTCAAGCCTCCTGATCTGCATGTTCTTTAAGGATTGTACCTCATTCTCCACCACACCACTATACCTGGGGGGAATTTATTGTTTAACAGTGATTTTCCTGGGAGGACAGAAAGCCCCATGCTGAATTACAGGAAAAGAATTCTGTTTTAAGAAAAGCAAAAAAAGTTCTTACACAACCATGGAGCCCATCCTGAAGCTTACTGTAGCATGTGGGAATCAGGAGTAACTTGGACAGCTTGTGAACTTACACTGACAGAAGTCAGAGCAGAGAAGAAAGCAGACCTTTTAGCCTTGCGAAAAACACTGTGTATATGAATTTATCCGAAAGCATGAAGGAGGAGGTCTAGTCCCCCATTAGTGCCACCAGCTGCCACACACTCTCACTTCACATGGTACTGTCACATGGCCTCAAGACACCTTCAGTCTCCCCTTAAGACAGAGCTGCATCTGCCATTAGTACTTTTCAGGTCTGACTTTGGACTCTGGTTTGCCCTGCAAGCTCCTGCATGTCATTTGGCAAGGGCTTACGTCATTATAGGCAATTCATCTGTAGCCTTCTCTCTCTGAATTGGGAAGAACAAGCTCCAACCGTACTCAGCACACACCCTCATGGGCTGCAGCTTTTATCCTACATCTGGATCTGCTCATGGAGGAAGTCAAGCACTGTAAAGATTACTTAAAAAACACAGAGACCTGTAAACACTGCAAGAAATGATTACTGTCTCTGAGAGATCAAGAAGAAATATGGCCTTGCAGAAATGTGAACCATCTGACCCTAAGAAAAAAAGACAGCTGAAGGCAAAAAATTTGCTCTTGCTTACAGTTGGCTTAATCCAAACTGCACTGCACAGAGAGCTGAAGCCATCAGGGTTACATCAAGTGTCACTGCATGTTGACTCTACTTACAGGTATAAGAGGTAGATGAAGCCTTCATGTTTTTCTCAACAGCTGGAATTTATAGAATCATAGAATTGTTAGGGTTGGAAGGGACCTCAAGGATCATCTAGTTCCAGCCACACTGCCATGGGCAGGGACACCTCACACTAGATCAGGTTGCTCAGAGCCACATCCAGCCTGGCCTTCAAAACCTCCAGGGATGAGGCTTCCACCACCTTCTTGGGCAACCTGTTCTAGTGTCTCACCACCCTCATGAGGAAGAACTTCTTCCTAATATCCAATCTGAATCTACCCATTTCTATTTCTGTTCCATTCTCCCCAGTCCTATCACTCCCTGACACCCTAAAGAGTCCCTCCCCAGCTTTCTTGTAGGCCCCCTTCAGATACTGGAAGGCCACAATTTGTGGGTTTAAACACTGTAACCAAATAAGTCACAATACTAGAGGCTTCCTGGTCCATGGTTACATAGGAATGATTAGTTTAATTAATTTCTGAGTCATTATAGAGATCAATTCTGGTTTTGTGGCCTGTTAAGCCGCTTTGGTTTGTCCCAGAGCACTCGGTCATTATTAGTTCAGAATCAATAAGCCACATCACACAACTGTAATCAACAGATGAAAAAGAATTTTGAAGGAAAAGAAAGAAAAGGAGGGATTTTGCTCTCACTTAGGTCAATAATTTCCCAGAAATTGGTGGAATTCCCTGATGGAAAATCAATGTGAGCAAGCTCAAAATTGAGTTGTTTTGCTTTGTCAAGGAGAAAAAAATTGAGAGCTTGGGCTGTGTCTTTAAAGAGAGACATTTATGGATTGCCTTTTCTTTCTTGCTTTGCAGAAATTCCCTCCCCATTTATAACCTTGAAATCTCATTGTTCAAGGGGTGACTAGGAAAATTTTGCACATCTGCCTTTGATAATACTTCAGGTTAGCCACTGTACACAAAAACATTTATCCTTTATCTTCACCCAAACCAGAATAACTGATGCTCCTTTTAAAACAGTATTTTCATTTAGGACACACCACTGGAGATGCCTGACATTTTCTCCTCATGGCTTTAGCATTAACCTAATGTTAATGTGTAGCCTGGCCCAAATGTCACCCAGGAGAGCTGGATATCTTCAAGTGAGCAGCCCCATTGTCCCATGTAAGACAGTGTTGAGTTGACAGTTGGACTTGAATAGAATAGAATAAACCAGGTTGGAAGAGACCTTCAAGATCATCATGTCCAACCTATCAACCAATCCAACCCACTTAATCAACTAAACCATGGCACCAAGCACCCCATCAAGTCTCCTCCTGAACACCTCCCATGATGGTGACTCTATCACCTCCCTGGGCAGCACATTCCAAAGGGCAATCACTCTCTCTGTATAGAACTTCTTCCTAACACCCAGCCTAAACCTCCCCTGGTGCAGTCTGAGACTGTGTCCTCTTGTTCTGGTGCTGGTTGCCTGGGAGAAGAGACCAACCTCTGCCTGTCCACAACCTCCCTTCAGGTAGTTGTAGAGAGCAATAAGGTCACCCCTGAGTCTCCTCTTCTTGAGGATCTTGATGATCTTAGAGGTCTTTTCCAACCTTAATTATTCCATGACTCTATGATTTTATGCATTTTCTTCACGAGTTATCACTGTAGGTGTGCTTTTGAGTCCTGCTAGTACCAGACTATCCCACCCTGGGTTACAATATTCCATTGTGAGTGTGGCAAAGCTGGTAGCAGCCTTCAAGGACACCTTAGAGAATAGACAAGCCAAGTCCATACAGTAGATGTTTCCAAATAATAAACCAAAATATGTACATAGCTAAAGCAAATTGGTTTGGGGGTGGGGGGGTGTTGCTGGTGATCCTTTGAAGATATCCCAAGGTGGTTTTAGATTGTTAATTGGCAAGCATTGAGGTCCATTTTACATAGGAGTCCGAAATGTGTGTCAAAGCACACATAGTAGGGGAATTCATGCTCTGCTGAGTTCAGCTACAATTAGTTTGTATGGTACCATTCAAAATAGCCAGCAGCAGGCTGCAAAATCCTGGTTACATGCATTAACTCTCAGGCTATGCACAAGCAAAAGAGGATCCCAATATGCCTGCATGTTAATGAGTTATAGAAAGCTCTTCTTTCAAGCCCAAGCAGGACAGGGGATTAGTGAAACTGGTTTCACTGCTAGAGTTTGAACTTGTGTTTGACCACTCATTCAAGGAAGGTGTGAGTGAGTCATATGGTCTCAGCTTTGTGAATGTAATAAACCCCAGGAGTGCTACAAAGCATTGAAGCACACCTTGATGTAACTAATGATCTGCCTCCACTTCAAACTTCAAAGGAAGCTTTTGGTGAAAGAGTGAGAGGGTGTGCTGACTGCAGCCTCTGAGTGCTCAGTGGATCTCTGAGTCCATGGTATCTGCACAGCAAGTCACAGGCTGCCATCCTCAAAGGGTATGAGCAGAGGTATGAGCAGGGTTACCCTCAGCATAGACCTGTGGACTCTCAATTATTTCACAGTAATTGCCTGTTTCTAGCTGCTACATCACTTTCTGCATCTAACAAAGTTCACTTCTTAACTGAGCTATTGTTGTTTACTGGTAATGAGTAGCTCTTAGGGGTAGTCAGAGAGCTGCCACTCCAACGCCTCATTTTCACTGCAGTGTTCAGCTCCTTGTTCTGTAAGACTGCTACAGTTCCAACAATTTGTCATTACTGGTAGCTGGTAATGGTGGTCCCCTGAGCTTCTCTGAAAATCCTCTCCACAGTGCTTGTCTCCTTGGCTATCCACTATCCTCTTTCCTTGCAATGTAGGCCCAGAAGTTGGACCCACTAAGAAGAGTTGCTCCACACACATGGAGGATTTGTTCTGTAAAATATTACATCTGTGCCTGTAGCAGTTCATTTTAGAGTTCACAGAATCACCCAGGTGGGAAGAGACCCCAAAGATCATCAAGTCCAACCTGTCACCACAGACCTCATGACTAAACCATGGCACCAAGTGCCACATCCAAGCCCCTTTTGAACACCTCCAGGGATGGTGACTCCACCACCTCCCTGGGCAGCACATTCCAATGGCTAACAACCCTCTCAGTGAAGAACTTTCTCCTCACCTCCAGCCTAAACTTCCCCTGATGCAGTTTGAGAGTGTGTGCTCTTGTTCTGGTGCTGGTTGCCTGGGAGAAGAGACCAAACCCCACTGGCTACAAGCACCCTTCAGGGAGTTGTAGACAGCAATAAGGTCTCCCCTGAGCCTCCTCTTCTCCAGGCTAAACAATCCCAGCTCCCTCAGCCTCTCCTCATAGGGCTTGTGCTCGAGGTCTCTCCCCAGCGCTGTTGCCCTTCTCTGGACACATTACAGTGTCTCGATGTCCTTCTTAAACTGAGGGGCCCAGAACTGGACACAGCACTCAAGATGTGGCCTAACCAGTGTTGAGTACAGGGGCACAATGACTTCCCTGCTCCTGCTGGCCACACTACTCTTGATTCGTGCCAGGATGCCATTGGCCTCCTTGCCACCTGGGCACACTGCTGACTCATGTTCAGCTGGCTGTCAAACAGCACCCCCAGGTCCCTTCCTGTTTGGCAGCTCTCCAGCCACTCCAACCCCAGCCTGTAGCTCTGCATGGGGTTATTGTGGGCAGAGTGCAGCACCCGGCACTTGGATTTGTTAAATGTCATCTTGTTGGGCTCTGCCCATCTGTCCAGTCAGACAAGGTCCCTCTGCAGAGCCCAAGAGTTGTGACATCTGGCAAGCCCCCAGACACCCCAAGTGCTCAATAGCAGCACAAGCCACACGCTCAGCAAGGGGACTGACAGTGTGACTCTCTGAACCCACCTCTTCAACATAAATCCTTGCAAAGAAAAGAAATAAAATAACAAGTGGTAGCTTAGAGGAGATGCAGATAGAAACTTCACCCCCATTCTGCCCACCCAACTGAATATCTGCTCCTGTCCCTGTTTCACCTCTTCTCCAATTAATGGTTGCTTTGTAATGAAAGTTGACTTTCAGAATGGAGTATAGGTCATAATTAAGAGCACAGAGTTGCAGGTCATAATTAAGAGCACAGAGTTGTTTCCAAATTATCTGTAAAAAAAAAATATGCTGGAGCATCATTACAAACCTCCAAGGGCTTTAGGCAATTCAACCTGCAACACCATTTATAGGCTGTTTTGCTACAGCTACCCCAAGGATGATGGGGACAGCAAGATGTGATGATAAACTTTGTGCCGTGGGATTCTTCATCCCTAACTTTCACCACCTAAGGAAGGTGAAATTATCACCTTTGTGACATCTATGCAGTTGAGGCTGCAACAGGAAGGCTGAGACTGCATGTGGCTCTGGGAAACCTGATCAAGGGGAAAGTGACCCTGTCTGTGGCAGGGGGGTTGGAACTGGATGATCCTTGAGGTCCCTTCCAACCCTGACAATTCTGTGAGTGAATCCAGCTTTGAAGGTGGAGATAGAGGTTCAGGCCTGAGAACAAGAGGGACTTTTTAACAGACACTACAGAGTAAAAATCCAGTGCATGAAGTGCCACGAGGCAGAGCAACAGCTCTGTGGTCTTGCAGGGATGTCTGTCACTGATGCACTGCATACCAGTGCTTCCAAAAAGTCACATGCGTTTGTTTTGTGTACAGTTGAATGTTTTGCTTGTTTTCCTTTCCTCTGAGAGAATAATTATGGTCTTACCTCCTCTCATTCATTAAATCAAACCTTGTTCTCTGCACAATGAAGAGTGTTCCCTGCTGGATACACTTGCTCTTGTGCTGAGACCTTGTCAGCTCAGTTTCAGCCTTAAGCAAAATTTTCTGGCTAGGTTTATAAGCCCTTCAACAGAAAGGGATGATAATGGAAGTTGCAATTTTGCCTCTACTCTGAGATCCTGCCTGCCCTGCAATGAGACATTCAGTACCCTACCAGACAAGCACACATGCCCTCAGGCAGTACCAAGTGCCCACTTTCCTGTGTGACAGCCAAACCTCATGACTCAATACACCTGTGGTACATTGTTCCATCATTGATCTGTTTTTACAGGAGAATAATTAAATCACAGTGACTGACATCGTTTTGCTTCTACCCCATCACTGACATCTTGTCTAAGTTGCATCATATCCCACAAACTACGTGTCTTTTCTGGCTGCTGATGCACTCTAGTCCTCCTCCTTTAGGAAGATCCTCATCATAATCTGCTGTCTTATACTGAGGCCAAGACTCCTGCTGTGTTTCCAGGTAATGTATTCTTTTACTGAGTGATTCATTGGAGGGGAGAGATAAAAGAGAGAAGGGAAAGCCTGAGAGGAAAAATGTCCAAGTTTCATGATTTTTGAGTCTCTGAAGTAGTACCAAAATTCCTTGGTGTCCTGGAGGTCTTTCCCTGCATGATGAAAGCACTGGGCTCTTGTATTGTTTGGTTTCTTTTGCAATATTTTATGATTCCCATATATTCTGAGCTGTGTTGATTCGTGACTAGTTTTTCATCATTACCCCAGGAGGACTATTTGCTGGAAACACAGGAAAGAAACAACGCCCTGCAGTGAGACACTACAAATAAGTAACTGCCATCAGAGAATGGATTCTGTTATTTACCCACTTCTCGCAGAATACTGCAGCATCTGATCACTTTTCAAAATGATAAAGTGAAAATAAAAGCCTCTTTCTTCCCCTCCCTCCCCTTCCCATGTACCCCCTGCATTAGCTCTGCAGGCTATTACATAGTGAGGCTTCCCTAGGCGGCGAAGTAGGTTCTGTGATTAAAGAGGTAACTGTGGATGCAAAGCATGTCAGCTCAATTCCATTCTCCAGCACATATTTTCTGGAGCAAACTGCCTAGCACAAAGCATCTAAAGTCTTCTGATTTGTAATGAAACCAATAGAAGTTATAGATTTAAACCTTGTTAGGAAGCAAGGCTCAAGGCCCTCTCCCTGTCTCTGAGGTGATCTGTGAAATGGGTTATTAGCATCTCCCCAGCTCACAGGCAATAATTGATCCACGTAGATGTAGAAAGCCAAGATTCTGAGGCCATGGGAGCTGTTGAAATACCTAAGAGTGATGACTCCATCTCCTTGCTCTGGGGTTATTCTTGATTTACAGAAATAGAAGTGAGACCAATTTCTCACCATTTATATATGAGAACACCTTCACAAAACCAGTTACTCATTGAGCACTAGAATTCAGGGACCTCATTTCCTATGGATTTGCATCTCTATGCTAGGAGTCCCTCTGGATCCTCTAAGAAGCACTGAATTCATGATGCAGCCATTCTTTTAACTGGGCACTAATAGGATTTCTCTTCCTTACCCAGCCATCTACATTCATGAAATGTGTTGAGCTCATTCTCCCTACCTGCCTGTCTCACTGGCCACCAAGGTTCATTTCCACTAAGAAATTGCCTTCACTAATTTAAAACATTCATATCCCCAGCTGCTGTAGCAGAAAGGGTATAAAGCCTAACACAATTATTTTCATGCCAGCTTTACTTGCATCAGAAAAAAAATTACACTTGGCTTTCAGTTTTGATCTCCCCAAAGACTTTCATAATTTCAAATTCCATTTCTATATACCTGGTACTATGCTGACATCAAATCAGCATAAGTTAAGTGAGACTCAGTTATATAAACTTAATATATTATCACTTAATATTTTGGTTATCCAAACCTTGGCTTCACTATAGAGCATAAGTAGGAGGTCCATCTACAGCTGGCAGAACTCCCTGTGTGCTGGTATAACTAAAAGCAAGCCTGCAAATAGATCCACATCTAGGAAAAGAGGTGCAAATCCTGGTTTCAACCTTTGTGGTGGAACGTATAAGGCAAGCATTTCACAATTACTTTTCTCTGGAGCAAGGAAGAATGATTCCAGCAGCTTAGAAGGGTGTTTTCATGGCTCATATTAATCCATCCAAGAAAAGAAAAGTAGCAGAAGCCAGTTTCATTGGATTTGGCTTGACTGGGTTTACAAAGGCTTGTAATAAGGAAGCACCAACTTTGAAACAGATATAACAAGCCCAGTACTGGGAAAAAAAAAAATCCAAGATTCTGGTTCAGTCTGCATTTTTTACCATTTCTTTGGCTTCAGAGGCAAATGGGCTTTGGGGTGGGTTGTTGGTTTTTTTTTTTTGGAGCATATATAGAACAATGTCTTTTGGACAGCTTTCCCATTAGGTGTCATTTTATGAAGCTGAGTTTCTTATTCTTGGCAACTGACATTAAAGCTGCCGTTCTCGTGAGCGTGTTTTAATGCACCAATTTATATTCAGAACAAAGAACCTAGGGTTATCCCATCATCAGAAATCCTTATGAGCTTGATTTTTTTTTTTCCTTTTACTGTTTCCATTATGTAGGATTATGGTTTCTATAGAAAAATAAACCAAGATATTCCTCCCCCTCCCCCCTTTTATTTTCTGTCTGTGTTTGTTCTTTTGTTCCCTCCCGCAGTGTATTTTTGGAATAACAAATACTCGTGTTTGGGGTTCTTTTGAAAAGCCAGCAAGCATTTGTTGTGTATTATAAATTGAAATGGAATGTGTCTTCTCCCACAAATGCATTAACCTGCTAGCCAGATGTGCAGCTTGGCATACTGGCTGAATGCTGGTTCTTCTCATGTAAAGACCCACAAGACAGTTTGGGTGTGATCTGTGTTGCCAAGCAGAGCAAAATTCATGTAGTATGAGCCAGTACCAGATAAGAGTTCCTTACTACCAAGTTGGGTTCTTTCCAAAGCACTGAGGAAACCCTATAAGCTCTAAAGAATTTATGTGAAAGTATTCATAGAATCAGCAAGGTTGGAAAAGACCTCAGAGATTATCAAGTCCAACCTATTACCTAATACCTCATGACTATACCATAGCTTCAACTGCCACATCCAATCCTTTTTTTAACACCTCCAGGGACAGGGACTCCACCACCTCTCAGGGCAGCACATTCCAATGGCCAATTACTCTTTCTGGGAAGAACTTTCTCCCAACCTCAAGCCTAAATTTCCCCTGATGCAGCTTGAGACTGTGTCTTCTTGTTCTGCCACTGGTTGCCTGGCGGAAGAGACCAATCCTCACCTGTCTACAACCTATTGAAATGCCTATTAAAGATGCTCAAGTAGGAACATTTTCACTTGCATGAAGTAGCCAAAAAGGAATCATCTGTTTCTTCTCAATGATGCTCAGAGATCTGCTAAATCTTCACAAGACAATGAGATGACATGTCAGCATGGTTCCATTTGCCAGAACGTGTGTGTGTGTGTTTATCAAGGCAGCATGTGTCTATAACTCAGGGTGGTGGTGTTAGTTCCAATGAAAAACTGCAAAATGGCATCAATTCCTCCACCTCACACTGGATCAAGTTGCTCACAGCCACATCCAGCCTGCTCTTAAAAACCTCCAGGGATGAGGCTTCCACCACCTCCCTGGGCAACCTGTTCCAGTCTCTCACCACCCTCATGGGGAAGAACTTCTTCCTAACATCCAATCTGAATCTACCCATTTCTATTTTTCTTTCCCGTTCCCCCTAGTCCTGACACTCCCTGACACCCTAAAAAGTCCCTCCACAGCTTTCTTGTAGGCCCCCTTAAGATGCAAGCCCTGGACATCGCTCTGTTTTCATTATGAACCTACTAAGGAATTACTAGAAGACTCTGGTGTGCTGTGTATCACATAAACCTCCTCAAAGCTGCTATGGCAAAAGGCTGGACACCAGCATTCATTTGTTAGTGCTTTGGGAACAGGCTGATACTTCAGTGAAACTAAAGAAGTTGTGCCAAGCTAAGTTACTTAGAGCACAGAATAATTCCATTTTCCCCTGCAGAGGTGATAACAGGAGCCTAAAGCATATTTTGGGCTTCACATTCAGTAACATCCACTTTCCTGCAAAAACCCAAGCCAGCTTCATTGTTTATCCTCATTCAGGATTATGAGAGATGTTTAGGTTCCTATGCAAGATGATTAATGTCTTCAGCTGCCAGTGAGGCAAAGGGGAGTTGAAGAAGCTCAGGTTCTCACTTTAGTCAAAAGGATTTCTGCCTGGACACAGCCACTGACTGCAACACCCACTCCTGTTGGAGTGCCAATGGTGCTTTGCAATTAAGGGGAAGCTCCAGCAAACAGCCAAGCTGCACCAGAACAAATTACCAGGGCTACCCTTTTGACAGAAATGCTCATCACAAGAGGCTAATAATGAGGCTCCTTATAGACCCACCTTTCCCAGTGTCATGGATTGGGTTGAATCTGCAGCTGTTATT
The DNA here is from genome assembly GCF_026170545.1 of Melanerpes formicivorus. Classification (NCBI taxonomy): domain Eukaryota; kingdom Metazoa; phylum Chordata; class Aves; order Piciformes; family Picidae; genus Melanerpes; species Melanerpes formicivorus. Next base: position 6,576,518 of record NW_027142366.1, on the reverse strand, counting down.
CATACCATGCTGGGGCTTGAAGTTCAGATTGCCTTCCTGTTCCAGTTGCTGCTTCCACCTTCCAGATTCCTGGGTGTTGGTTTTATTTTCCTCTGCAGGCATGGTGGTGGAATGGGTGGGAGTCAGATAGCTGCTAGTTATGGTTTTCTGTTTTATGCTGGTTTGGTTTTTTCCCCCCTGTCCCTGTATTTCACTGTGCTGCTTCTGCAAATAGGTTAAACTAAGGTAATCATGCATTGTGCTATTAGATTAATTAGATTATTAGCTAAGGTAATTACTTATTGTGATTATGATACCTTATATTACATTAAAATCTTATCTCTTTATCCCAACATGGAGTTTTGTGTGTTACTCTTCCCCTCACTTTTGTGTTGGGGGAGCAGGCAGGTAAGCCCTTGCACCAAACCTTTACATCCAGATACAGACTCACAGCTGCCATACACAGCCTTGTTTCTGCTTTAGGAAGGTGATGCTGTGATCTCCAATTTCCTGTCTGTCCCATGTTCTTGAGACACCTCCCTGCAGAAAAAAAGGGTAATGCTCTCCATTTTCAGAGGGGACAGCCTCAAGCTGCACCAGGGGAGGTTTAGACTGGATGTTAGGAAGAAATTCTTCATAGAGAGAGTGGATGGGCTGCCTGGGGGCATGGTGGAGTTGCATCATCAGTGGTGTTTAGGAGGAGACTTGATGGGGTGCTTGGTTGCATGGTTTAGTTGACTAGGTGGTGTTGGACACAATGACCTTGAAGGTCTCTTCCAACCTGATTTATTCTATTCTATTCTAATTCGTCCCCCAAACCTGCACTGCACATTTGAATCTTGCCCCATGTGCTCAAAAAGCAGCAGAGACAAAGAGTATTTCCAGTCTTCCAAGAGGAGAAAGGAAATGGAGGACAAAATTGTCCTTTCATTTGTCTTTTGCCAGGCTGGCTTTTGCTGCAGATTTATTAATGTCTGGACAAAATCATTAGCATTCTTTCAAAAGTCGAATGCTCCAGCCAAAACTAAAATTAATTTGATAGATTCCCCTTGACTCTCAGTTATTAGGTGAGTGCAGACAATGTCCATAAACATGAAGGGCCTTGATACTGTAATCTAAAAATTGCCCTCATAATAAATTAAATACTTTTTTTCTTTGGTGACAATATGATTCCTCATTGCATGTTTTGTTCTGCTCCTTCTTCCAAAGAAGGATTTTGTGTAAGCTCCCTCCCTTTCTCACAGCTACAAGAACTGTTCTGTGACTGAGTGGTGTGTTTTGAAATGTTATCTTTGCCAAGCAGTTCTAAGAGCAAACATGAAATAAAAATCTGAGCAGTACTGCTCAGCATCACTTCAAGACTTCATGGCATGCTGCAGTGGGGCCAGCAGGAGCAGGGAGGTCATTCTGCCCCTGTACACTGCGCTGGTTAGGCCACACCTTGAGTACTGTGTCCAGTTCTGGGCCCCTCAGTTTAGAAAGGATGTTATCTTGCTGGAATGTGTGCAGAGAAGGGCAACAAAGTTGGTGAGGGGTTTGAAGCACAGCCTATGAGGAGAGGCTGAGGGAGCTGGGGTTGCTTAGCCTGGAGAGGAGGAGGCTCAGGGGAGGCCTTATTCCTGTCTACAACTACCTGAAGGGAGGTTGTAGACAGGCAGAGGTTGCTCTCTTCTCCCAGGCAACTAGCACCAGAACAAGAGGACACAGTCTCAAGCTGTACCAGGGGAGGTTTAGGCTGGAGGTTAGGAAGAAATTCTATACAGAAATAGTGATTGCCCATGGGAATGGGCTGCCTGGGGAGGTGGTGGAGTCACCATCATTGGAGGTGTTTAGGAGGAGACTTGATAGGGTGCTTGGTGCCATGGTTAGTTGATTAGGTGGTGTTGGATGATAAGTTGGATGCAATGATCTTGAAGGTCTCTTCCAACCTGGTTTATTCTATTCTATTCTAAAATGTTCCTCAAGATATTCTTATTAAATACCCCTGGATCTGCTTTCTAAGAAATCTGTCACTTACAAGGTAATGTTTTATGTCTTGTAGGGACACTGCAAACAGGCACTGAAAAGAGAAAGAAAAGGAAAATGCCTGTGCTTCAAGGACATTTATATATGAAAAGTGGGTCAGAAATCACTTACAAAGACTCCAGCTATCCAGAACACTGGGTTGGGCAGGCAAATTTGGTTTATCAAACTGCTTTTTAATTCTGATGATCTGATTGAAAACCTGACATTGTAACCTGTGGATGATATCCTTCAGTCTTCCCATTTCCATGTAAATGGGAAGAGAATTTAACCCACTGAGTGTGATGGGAGTTCACCATAATAAGCAATGAAAGTTTGAATGCAACAGATCTGATTAGAGGGGAAAGCAGTATCTTGCTGGGCACAGGTATAAGATGTTATGCTAACATAATCCTGACCTATATTTTCCTGAATTCCAAAATGCAGACCCAAATTGTGCTATAACCATATGCATTTGATGACTTACTGCTGTCTACAACTACCTGAAGGGAGGTTGTAGTAAGGTGGGGGTTGGTCTCTTCTGCCAGGCGGCCAGCACCAGAGCAAGAGGACAGAGTCTCAAGCTGCACCAGGGGAAGTTTAGGCTGAATGTTAGGAAGAAGTATAGAAAGAGAGATTGGCCATTGGAATGTGCTGCCCAGGGAGGTGGTGGAGTCACCATCACTGGAGGTGTTTAGGAAGAGTCTGGATGGGGCGCTTGGTGCCCTGGTTTAGTTGATTAGATGGTGTTGGGTGATACGTTGGACTCAATGATCTCAAAGGTCTTTTCCAACCTGGTTAATTCTATTCTATTTCAAAATCCCTGAAAGTGGAATTTAACTATTTATTTTCCCCCTTCCTTCTCTCTTTAGAATAGAATAAACCAGGTTGGAAGAGACCTTCAAGATCATCTTATATTATCCTTTGTGATAGTATCCATATGTCTCAAATGTAAGATAATCTTACAGGCTCTATTTTTGTCCTTTTATAAATATTTACATTGTCTCCTAGTGCAGTTTCTTTTGTATAAATCACACTGTCTCTATCTCACTGTCAGTCACACTTGTTGCTTGTAAAACCCTACAACATGTTCACACACAGGGTGAAAGCGACAAAATTCCTCTATGGCTGGTGTCAAGAGCATGTTGAGTTAATTTATGTCAGTCTGGGGTGGGGGTGGGGGGTTGGCTGTTTTTGCTGGGGTTAGGTTTTTTTTCTTCAGATTTTAACAGTTAATCCATTGCTATTTTGCCCTAGAGAAAATAAACATTTAGCTTTCTCTACCAGAGCATTGGAGACTCAGTGCCACCCTTAATTACCGCAAACCATTGGAGATCTATTGACTTAAATGGAGCTACATCGCTCTCTAACAACCAAAGACCTGGTCTCTAACGTGCTGTGAAAATCAAGTTTCCCTGCAAACATAGCACAATGAGCTTACAAGTTAAACAGGGAACATGCAATTCTTCACTGCCTTTTTTACTGTACACTCCATCATAAGGCATCCAGTATTATGGCAACGCTTTATGTGCCTGGTTTAGCAAATGAAAAGGACTCTCCGAGCAATAGGGCTTAAACTTTCAACTTGGTTCTCTCTCAACTTTCTCTACATTTTCAGTATATTTTTTTCCACAGTGAGGACTCATAAAGCTTTTCTCTCATGCCATTTTAGCACAAGCCCTCTAAAACAAAACTGAAAACCTATATAGACAGAAGTTCAGCCTGCATACATATATCTATAGATATATAGATGCATGTATAGGAAAGTTATTCATTCTCCAGCTGCTGCAGCTTTCAAAGTGGCTGAACTAGTTTAGTTCAAGTTGCCCAAAATAGCCCTTTCAAACACACAGAGAGCTCATAAAATGGTAGGTGAGGTTTTGAGTGATGGCAGCAGGGGCGTGGGACAAAAGCTCTTAAGCCACCTTGGCTGTTTTATGCGCTTGTGCTCCCACTGCGATTAACTAGTCAGCCACAGTGAGCTGGGATCCCAAACCCCACATCATCTTGTTTGCTCCAGTAGTGCTTTTAAATCTGTGCAGAAACACAGACACAAAACAGAAAAACTGATCTGGTGACTTATTGGAGGGAGACAACAAATTGTTCTGCGATTGCACTTGCGATGACAGAGCTTTCGTCTCAGCTGACATTAAGCAAATTTTTCATTCTTCTGCGTGCACACTTGCCAGAGAGCAAATCCACAGCAACAGCACTGGAGAGGCCATGTGCAAAGCCCCCCACCATCAACCAACCAGTCTCAAAAGCTACTCATCACATAGATGGTTTAGTGAAATAAGGCACCGCCTCAGCCTATGCAGTGTTTAAAGCCCAAGGCCTCTGCTCAGGACAATTTGCTCTTTGGGTTTAGGAGGACAGTTTAACCAGTCACCTGTGGTAAAGAGATACCCAGGAAGACCAGCCCACACTGAAGCCACTCCTCCAGCTACAGACCAGACCGACAGACAAGAGATAATCTGATATGTACTCAGCCAACACAGAGTAAACATCACTTTTCTTATCAGTGTTTGGGTGAAGCTCAAAGAGAAAAGCCACAGGAGACATTCACTTCTTCCTGCTCCCAATGAGGTTGCAAAGGTCCTGGACTAGGTTTGTAGGGGATCCAGAGAAGCAGACACTTAATGCCATATAGTCTGGGATCCACCAGCCTCAAAATGCCTGGTGGGGGTGGAGTGGGCAGTCCTTGCCCCAACTTGCAAATTCAAGTACAGTCAGAGGGAGTTGTAGAGGAGCTGCATGCCCTAACGGGGACTGGGATAGGTCTGCTCTCTGCCTGCACACACAGAGGTCTGGAGAGCGCAGAGAGTTAAGCTGGTTACGCCAGTGATGTGGAATCAGCCTGCTAATGCAGGAAAACCAGGAGGAGGGATGAGGGCAGAGCGAAGCATGGGAAAGCACATGGGAAATCTGGGAGGAAAGAAAATTAAACGTGCTATAACTGCTTAGTAAACATAATTTTTTTCTTGCCCTGGGAGAACCCTGGTTTTGTGAATGTATCATACATCATAATGGCACATGGAACAAATTAACTTGCAGCCATGACCTACATTAAGATCAGAAAAAGACCGTTCTTGCTAAAACAAAGTTGTGAGCCGATGTTGTCTAAACACGGAGCTGTTGTTTTCTTGCAGCCTTTAGGACGATCCCCTGCAGCAAAAGGCTTCAGTGTATTCAACAGCAAGAGCATGTCTGCTAATAGCTTTCAAGCATTTAAGTCCTCAAATCCCTGGGAAGCACGGCTATCCCCCGGTCATTAGCCTCATTTGATCTAATGGGACAAGCACAAACAAGAGCAGACCCAAGGAATTCCAGGAGTGGAAACAACATTTCCCAGAAACACACAGTAGGTGTGAAATGTCTGGAGTCCCCGACAGAACCACATCAAACTGTGGAGAGGGAGATGCTCTTGGCACATCCGTACTAGTTTTGAAATTGCTTTAACCCTTTTGGATTATATCTGTGGTATCAACAAAGAGGAAAATCTCCTCTTCTGCAGAAGGGGCAAAGCAATATTTGTTTATTCCGGTAGCCCATGCACATAAACGAGCACTGCATACAAAACTTGCTTGCAGAGTGCCTGAATCCTATTTTTTAAGCCATATTTTTGCAACCAAAGATGCAATCCTAAGAAGGCAGAGATGGCTCTCAGCTAGGACACCGAGTCCTAAGCCCAGGAGCAGAATCTTCCCCTTTTCTTCACCTGGTTTTACTCTTGGTACATTTTCAGCAGCTGGCTCCTGCATTCGCTTACATTTCCCCGTGCTCCAAATCCAGCCTACACCCTGTATGTGGAAATTAGGCTCTGGGGAAAGGATTCACAGTGCTCTGCCATAACAAAAAGCTGCAGTGTGCTCTCTCTGTCCCTCTGTTCTCGGAGGCTGTTGAAGGGGATATAACAACCCATAAGCAAACAACCTTTGCCGATGAACTTTAACATCAAGTCGCAATTAGGTGGCTGCAGTCAACAATGCATAACACAGGGAAGAATGACAAGACTGAAGGAGTGCCACAGAATGTCATCAGGCATTATCAACTGCCACTGGGGCCTGCAGCTTTCCTGGAGAAGCCTGCCAAGGGAGCAAGAGCACAAAGCCTGTGACACAAGGCCAAGAAGCTTCAGACAGCATAAGAGACCCAGAGATGTTGTAAATAGATCTCTGAAGGCTGGTGGAAACCAGGTAGCATAAGAAGGTGAAGCAGTAAGAGGACAACTCTGGAGGCTAATGTTTGAGCATTGCCAAACCATATGCAGACCTAATAAAAGAAATGAATAGAATAGAATAGACCAGAAAAGATCTTTAAGATCATAGAGTCCAATCTACCATCCAACACTATCTAATCAACTAAACCATGGCACCAAGCTCCCCATCCAGTCTCTTCCTAAACACCTCCAGTGATGGTGAATCCACCACCTCCCTGGGCAGCACATTCCAATGGCAAATCACACTTTCAGTGAGGAACTCCTTCCTAACATCCAGCCTAAACACCCCCTGGTGCAGTTTGAGACTGTGACCTCTTGTTCTGGTGCTGGCTGACTGGGAGAAGAGACCAACCCCCTCCTGGCTACAACCTCCCTTCAGGCAGTTGTAGACAGCAATAAGGTCTCCTCTGAGCCTCCTCTTCTCCAAGCTGCTAGTAAGAAACTGTAGCACCTACATTAAAACAATTTGGAAACGGATTTAAATGTTCACTAATATCAAAGCTCATTGTTAATCCTACTAGTTCTCAATCACCTCTCACTTGCACTGGCTCATCAAGAATTTGATAAACTCTACTGGTGCCACTGGAAGCCTATTCAGAGAGGGAAGTGGACTCTGCATCAGGCCCTAGGACTGGAAAAATATATTAGGTGATAAAGTACACTATTACATATTTTATAAGGGAGCAGCTATCAACATCTGCTCCACCCAGAGAACGTACAGAAACCAGCTGGAAGTGAGAACAGCTGTGTACATCCCAGCCTCTCCTTAGCTGCAGCTTCTTCCAGCTACTCCTGAGCTCATGTTAGAAAGACATTTCTATGGCTCCATACCTGTGGGAGGAATCTTAAAACACTGAAAAACTCAATGATGTTCAATGACATATGTGAACAAAATCATTACAGCATAAACAAGGTATGCTTGACACTAATCTCTATTATTCCAGATAACCTCTGAGTACGCAAACGTGGGTGATGAGAGATGTGTTTGCAGCTATCCTTACTAAGTGCATCACAACTTTTCAGCCAGGATTCTTGGTAGACAGATTTGAAAGTAGTCTATGCAGGCAGCCCAAATCAGAGCACCCATTGCTTATACATAAGAGTCATCTGTTAAGATCTTCACAGAACAATGGGTAACAGGGATAGGGAGTAGGTTGAGATAGATAGCAGGTTGAGATAGGTAGCATGCAGAGATTTTTAGACCTACACTAAACTATCTGCTTATACAGCTGATTTTGATCACACATTCTGTGCTGGATACATTTGCAAGTTTACCACAATGCCATCTACATTTCCAAGAAACAAAAAGAGAGAGTTTAATCTGTAGGTGGATGGATTCATGGTGCAATCTGGACAACTTTGCATTCAACTTCTTTTCCATCCTATCTAGGAGCTGGACACAAATGGTGTTCCTTCATTATGATTTTCCTTCTCCTTCAGTCACATAAAGCAGACTATTTGTTGCACTGAGCTGGCTGCTTGATCATTGAGTCAAAATATTTTCAACAATTGATAAAGAAATTGGTTTATTTTGTTGGCATATAACCCACATAACCCCATCTCCCTGGGAACAGCAGAAAGGTATTTAATTGTTACAAGGACTTCTTCTCCTTCTCCCAAAGATAAATTCTGGAAAAAAAATACAGAATGCTGTGCTTTGCAGAGTGTCCCTGTGAAATGCAATGTATTTGAGTGGAGAAGTTGCCCAGAGTTCTCTATAACACACCAAATTAAATAGGAGCTCTGTTTGGAACAGCCTTACAATGTGCCTGGGGCTGTTTCCAGCGCTGCTCGCATGGAAACGTCACACCAGGCAAGCCTCCGATGTAACCCACGCAAAACTGATACTGCTCCCCAGGAATGCAAGTCTCATGGTCTGTGCTGGGGGAGTAATGGATGTCAGCCTGCATGGATAATTGGGAGATTCCTGGGGGTTTAGCTCTCTGCAGCAATGCTAGCCTCAAGTTGCATACAGGACACATTCTAGTAATTCACAGTCTGACTGTGGAAGAACGCAGAATTCTACACACAAGAGATGATTTTTGGAGTCCAGTGTTGCAAATGCACATATATTAAACATACCTCTTGCAAAGTTTTAGGTGAAATGCTTCTTCCATCTGATTATATGCATATGAGAAGAAGTAGAACTCCAACAAATTGCCCAATCATGAAAAAAAAAAAAAAAAGCCCAAAGGTGATAATACAGAATGCAGAATTAAGCAGGTTGGAAAAGACCTTCAAGATCATCAAGTTCAACCCATCACCCAACACCATCTAATTAACTAAACCATGGCACTAAGTGCCTCATCCAATCTCTTTTTAAACACCTCCAGTGATGGTGACTCCACTACCTCCCTGGGCAGCACATCCCAATGGCCAGTTACTCTTTCTGTGAAGAATTTCTTCCTAACATCCAGCCCAAACCTGCCCTGGCACAGCTTGTGACTGTGTCCTCTTGTTTAGTCACTGCTTGCCTGGGAGAAGAGATCAACTCCCTCCTGGCTACAGCCACCCTTCAGATAGCTGTAAAAAGCAATAAGGTCTGTCCTGAGCCTCCTCTTCTCCAGGCTAAGCAACCCCAGCTCCCTCAGCCTCTCCTCATAGGGCTTGTGCTCCAAGCCTCTCCCCAGCAAAGGGCACAGAGAATACCACTTGGCAGTGTTGCCAAGTCCCTGGGCCACAAAGACTGAGGCTGTTGGAATTAGTTGTTCATTAAAAAGCTGACACAAGAGAAATTCCTCAACACTGGTGCCAAGATTCAAAAGTGGAGCTGAAGTGTGAGCCAGCTGTCCAGCATCAATGCCAAGGAAGGCAATGAAAAGCTGATAAAAACTTTAATTAATAAAGATAATTAATTAAAACAGTCAAGTATAAATTGCTGCCACTAACCATGGCAAACAGGACTCATCATCTAAGTCTGATGCCATCCTTTGATGAGGTTACAAGTTTGGTTGATAAAGGTAACTGCAACACACAGAGTCTGGTGAGTCACAGAACTCAGCAGAACACCACAGGCTGATTATATAAACACTATGAAACATCTGCAGAAGAGAGGTTGCTTGCAGCATGATATAGTTGTGGGACAACCACAGCCAATGGTTGCAAAGCTGCAGCAGTCTGACATGCAGGAATCAACACCAGAAAATAAGAGGGTAATCTTGGAGAGCATTGTGCATTATTCAGCAATCTGGGGCACTTAAGCTGAATTTTAATCCAGCCAGAAGCAAAGTTTCACAGCTCTCAATGAGGAGCACAAGCCACACTTGCAGCAAGGGCTAGATGAAAAGCAGTGAGCTGTGGCAGAGTTAAGCAAGTGAGTATGAGCCCTCATTCTAGGAAAAGAAAATAAAAGATCAAGATTACTCTTGGATACACAAAAAGGAGAGAACTGGGGGGGTAGGTTTTCACCTCTGCACACAGTGCCAACAAAAGTGTCCTGGTTTAGCACTTCAGCTGTTTTGAAAGCTGCTGAAAACTGGAGTCAAGGCAGACTCTCAAATCATTTAGCAAAAGGCTTTCCATATTATGTATGGGAGTCAATCAGTTTAATTAACTAGCAAAACAATGGAAAGGTGACTTGATTGCAGTGCATCTGTACATGCAAAAGGAGGAAACACTGAGTATCAAAAAACCCTTTCATCTAAAGGAGCAAAGCATAACAAGAAGCAAGGTTTGAAATGTGAAGCCATGCAATTTTAAGTGAGCAATTAAGGGCACATTGAATAGGGAAAGTTACAGATGGCTTGTAGGAAAAGCTGAGGAAATGATGGGTTCTGCAGTTCTCAGGATATACAAATCATAACTCTAATGCACTCCTACATTTCTCCCCCACTACTCTGCTCTAGTGAGATGCCACCTGGAGCACTGTGTCCAGTTCTGGAGCCCCTGTTACAGCAAGGGTCTGAACGTGCTGGCACGGGTCCAGTGAAGGGCCATGAAGATGAGCAGAGGGCTGGATCTGCTGTGCTATGGAGACAGACTGAGAGAGTTGGGGTTGTTCAGCCTGGAGAACAGAAGGCTCTAAGGAGACCTTACTGTAGCCTTCCAGTGTCTGAAGGGGGCTACAAGAAAGCTGGGGAGGGACTTTTTAGGGTGTTAGGGTGTGATAGGACTGGGGGGAATAGAGCAAAATCAGAAATGGGGAGGTTTGGATTGGATGTTAGGAAGTAGTTCTTCCCCATGAGGAACAGGTTGCCCAGGGAGGTGATGGAAATCTCATCCCTGAAGGTTTATAAGGCCAAGCTGGATGTGGCTCTGAGCAACCTGATGTGGTGTGAGGTGTCACTGCCCATGGCAGGGGGTTTGGAACTAGATGATCCTTGAGGGCCCCTCCAACCCTAACAATTCTATGACTCTATGATAACTACATGTTAGTTGCTTTTCTAGAAGAACAGAACAATAGTGTGGGGTGTCCCTGCCCATGGCAGGGGGGTTGGAAATAGATGATCCTTGTGGTCCCTTCCAACCCTGACTATGATACTATGAATAACATCCAAATATAAGTTTGGAGGCTAAATGTAGGGGTAACTGATGTTCTGTTTAATGAAGGGCAAAGTAAATGATCTAGTGGTCCTTCCTGGCCTTAAACCAAACAAATCTCTGAAGAAACAGAGGCTGCTCTTCCTTTAAAAAACAAAAAATGCCTGATGGCTTCTGGTTTTCAGCCAGCTGAAAACAGGCTTTAAATTTTTGCCAGAGTTTTATCTCATTTTCCCATTCTGCCTCAGAGTCTTTCAAGCGGATCAGTGTAAATATTGATAAAACATATTTCCCACCCAAAAGAAGATTGTTCAGTCAATAACTTCCATTGGCATTCATATGTTTTATATCTTTATGACTGCCTTTAGGGAGTGCTGGGCTCCTCTCAGCGTTTCCTGGTGAAGGCATTTTGTCACCGAAGTGTCCATAAAATTTGGGGTTGTATTTTCCCCCTCCCCCTTACCTGTGTTTAATACTTTGTGAGAGATCAATGAAGGGAATGATTTTGACTTGAAAAGTTGTTCTTAGTTCCTGTCCTTGCAACCAAGAAGAGTTACATCAGTGCCATCAGCTAAAGGTTTGCGTTTCCATAGCAGGTGATGGGCTGATGGCAGCGTGGAGCAGTTTCTTGCTGCAGGAGTGTGTGTGGGGCCATAGTTTTTGCATGCCTTCATGGTTATAGGATGCATTCCCTTCAGAGACATCTGCATGGATTTGTGCACATCATGGATCCAAATAATTATAGAATCATAAAGGTTGGAAAAGACCTCAGAGATCATCAAGGCCAACCTGTTACCTAAGATCCAGAGGAGGGCAACAAAGCTGGTGAGGGGTTTGGAGCACAAGTCCTATGGGGAGAGGCTGAGGGAGGTGGGGTTGCTTAGCCTGGGGAAAAGGAGGCTCAGGGGAGACCTTATTGCTCTCTACAACTACCTGAAGGGAGGTTGTAGCCAGGTGGGGGCTGGTCTCTTTTCCCAGGCAGCCAGCACCAGAACAAGAGGGCACAGTCTCAAGCTGTACCAGGGGAGGTTTAGGCTGGATGTTAGGAAGAAGTTCTTCACAGAAAGAGAGATTGCCCATTGGAATGTGCTGCCCAGGGAGGTGGTGGATTCATCATCACTGGAGATGTTTAGGATGGGGTGCTTGGTGCCATGGTTTAGTTGATTAGAAGTGTTGGGTGATAGGTCAGACTTGATGATCTCAAAGGTCTTTTCCAACCTGGTTAATTCTATTCTATTCTGTCTACCATCTCCTTTCAGGTAGTTGTAGAGAGCAATAAGGTCTCTCCTGAGCTTCCTTGTCTCCAGGCTGAACAACCCCAACTCATCCCAAGGGTGAGAGGCCTTGAGCACAAGCCCTATGAGGAGAGGCTGAGGGAGCTGGGATTGTTTAGCCTGGAAAAGAGGAGGCTCAGGGGTGACCTCATTGCCCTCTACAACTACCTGAAGGGTGGTTATAGCCAGGAAGGGGTTGGCCTCTTCTCCCAGGCAACCAGCACCAGAACAAGAGGACACAGTCTCAAGCTGCGCCAGGGGAGGTTTAGACTCGAGGTGAGGAGGAAGTTCTTCACCGAGCGAGTCATTCGGCATTGGAACGGGTTGCCCAGGGAGGTGGTTGAGTCATCGACCCTGGAGGCGTTCAAGGGGAGATTGGACGTGGCACTTGGTGCCATGGTCTAGTCATGGGGTCTGTGTTGATAGGTTGGACTCAATGATCCTCGAGGTCCTTTCCAACCTAAGTGATACTGTGATACTGTGAACTCCCTCAGCCTCTCCTCACAGGGCTGTGCTCGAGACCTCTCCCCAGCCTCGTTGCCCTTCTCTGGACACGTTCAAGAATCTCAATGTCCTTCTTAAACTGAGGGGCCCAGAACTGGACACAGTACTCAAGGTGTGGCCTAACCAGTGCTAAGTACAGGGGCAGAATGAGTTCCCTGCTCAGCAAGGTCAAGGCTGTTATTTTTTTTTTAGTGATAGGGCCAAGTATAAGTTGGTTTATCTCACTGGGGAATTCCACTTTGGGAAAACAAAGGCTCAAGCAGCATTTCCTACCCAAAAGCACACACTCTGCTGCGACCTACAGGCCACAGCCGGTATCTGTCTGCCAAAAAAATGCCCTTTTTTTTTTGGTAAGTGTTTTTTTCACTGGAGTTTCCTCTCAGTGCTCTACTGCTTGCAATGGAGTTATTCCCAAATAGTTCAATAGCAATGAAAGCAGAGCTCCGATCCCAAAACACTTCCTTAACAAGTACCAAAGCGTTGTCCTCCATCCACCTCCCACCCACACTGGGCATTTACAGCTACTCTCTCTGTTTTTCTAGCACTGTATTCACAAAGTAATATAATAATAATCATTTTGTGAAATATCCTGCTTCATATATTCCCTTAAGGTATATTTGAAATGAGTACACAGCAGTTGCAGCCAGAGCTGCACACACTTCCCATCATAGAATCATAGAATCAATAAGGTTGGAAAAGACCTCAAAGCTCATCAAGTCCAACTTATCACCCAAGACCTCATGACTACTAAACCATGACTTCAAGTACCACATCCAATCCCTTTTTGAACACCACCCAGGACAGTGACTCCACCACAACCTTCCTTCAAATGAACCGAAGGACTCAGGAGGGAAAATTGTATCTGAAGTCAGTTTGGAGTAACCTTGGGCACCCTCACTAGTTTTTCCCCCATCTACCAACTTGAAGACAATGTCTCAAAGGGTCAACTGTATTTCAACTCCTTTGCTACAGACATGGGAAGAAGCACTTGCAGTGCTTGGAAACATCTACTCCTCCACCCACAGCCCCTTGGTTCTGGTGATGCCAGTCAAAACTCATTCCACATTCTTGGTCAAAGCATCAGTTGGAAATGTGGGAAAAGTCAGTCTGGGACCCCAAAAGCAAGGCACAGGGCTTTGCTGGGCTGTGTCTGACTTACCACCTGTTCTCTTTGCATCATTTTCATATGGGGGATTGCAACCATCAAATCACAAAGTAAAAAAACAACAACATTGTGGCAAATTACACTCCACAAATAAATCACCAAATCACCTAGAAGATGGCACACATGGGACATGAAAGCTGTGATTTTCCAGTCTTTCAACACTTGTTTGTCACTCTTGCATCCTTTGTGCTTTTGAGCATCTCCCTTTGCACACAAACACTTCATGTGCTGTCAATGATTTTCCTGAACCATGCATTTCCAAATAACTACATGGCCCAGCACCTGATGGCAAGCTCAGAAACCAAAAGCAGTTTGTAAATCATTTACAGACCAAGCAGAGTACAGAGCTCTGGAAAGCTCTATTTGAACAGCCATAGAGTATGCTTAACAGTATTGCAACAAAATTGTGATACTTGGAAATCAGTAGGGTCTGACAGACTAAGTATAACTCTCTAGTCACAAACATGAGTTTAACTAACTTCAGAAATATTACCCAGACTGGATGAAGAAGAAAATTGGCCTTTTCCTTTACTGAGGGATGAAAATGATGCTTTCCTGCACTATGGCCATGTAGAGATTTCACCTCCCTGCTGCCACGCTGCTCTCCTGATAAGAGGCTGTTTAATCTCCCTGACCCAGGGAACACTGATTCTGCTGATTCTCCGAAAGAAGTCAAGACATGCAACGTGCCTCCATCTGAGACGTGTTTGGAGATCTGAATGAAGCAGCATGACAGGACGTGCACCCGAGCTGCAGCAAGGCATGAGTCAGCCTCCTCCGGCCATAAACCCAAGTCATTGCAAAACTCCCCTTCCACTTATTCCAGCTGATCCTCTCCCCTGGTTAATTTTGCAACAGTATCATTTTAAAAGCCTGGCTATGCTCTCTGAAGGAGGTGCAGGATCTCTCGGGGAGTCTTGGAACAGTGTTGCCATCTCACATGATTTTTATCTCCAGCCTTGTGATTTTTGAACGTTCTTCAGCTTTGGGCTGCCAGGAGCGTGCAATGACATGAGAAACTTAGCTAGCTCCTCTCTTACTTCATATTAACAGCAATTTTCTAGACTTTATGATTGTACCCTGAAGACCTAGAAATCAGAACACAAAGGGGAAAGGGGCCAACTTAGTCATTGCAATGGTGATTTTAAAGATTACTCTGTATGTCATGAAAACCTGGCTTAAGATGTTTTTTCCTCCATTGAAGCTGGCAGCACTGTTTGCTTTTCATCCTAACTACACTGCCCCTTAATGTTCTTTTAAATTAACTGCCTAGCTTATTAAAGAAATGGAGAATACAAACTCTATCTACAAGGCAGAACAGCAACCTGAGTCATTTCTTTTCAGGTGTTTGTGAAGGGCTTGTTGGTACTGGATGAGGAATGAGGCCATTGGGATGGTGGGGATGAGAAGGGAAGGAGCTAGGTCCTAACTGGGTAGGTAGAGAACGGAAAGAGAAGTTTGCACTCCTTTAGGGAAATGTCCCTTCACAGAGCCTCCTGCAGACTGGACAGCCTCTTTGGCTACTTCCTCCAGGATGAAACAAAATGGGCTTTTAAGAAGCAAAGTCATCTGCAAAGTAGGTCACCACACACATGGCTGAGCCTGTTTTTCCTCTTTTTTTCCATGGGACTGCAACTAAAACCAGGTCGGAGCCATGGAAATACTGTTCCTAGGGCAAATAGGAGACTGTATCTAAGCAGTTTTGAACCCTGGAGGGCAAATGATACATATACTTGCAGTTCCCCAGCTCCCAGGCTGGGTTTCAGCTTTGCTTTTCCAGGTGCCAGAGGCCATGCACACAGTGGGTGCAGCCACGGTGTTACTGCTCTTCAAAACTAAGAGCTTGCAAATGGATGGGAAGCTCTAATACTCCTCTTGGGCAGTCAGAAAAGGTTTTGCTGAAGCCTTTTGTGGCCAGACCATGGCAGTAATAGGGCCAAAGTCTTCACATTGTTAACACAGCAGCCAAGCTCCCATAAAGGGGCGTTTTGTAAGGGACAAGCAGTTTTGACCCTGAAGAGGCATGCAACCACCAGAGCTGCTGTTTCTTTCAAGTGTAGGCAGGAGGTCATGCACAAGCTGCCTTTTCCTCTCTAAGAAAAGCTGCTTTGACACCAGTTAGGCAATGGGGATCTTTGCTCATAAAGGAAGTGCCTCTGCCCAAAAAACCTGTGGCTGAATATTCGGTGGGTGTATGCTCCCTTGCTGAGCTGTAGCACAGTCACTAGCTGGTGGCCACAACATGAATCCTGTTACACTTGGCATAATCCTGAAAGTGTTACCTACTGAAAGCATTTAATTAACTGATAATTTTAACCTTCAGAACAAACAAAGCAAAACAAAAAGCGACTGTTCAGCTCTGATGGCTTTGGAGAAAACCTGAAAAACATAACCTGGGCATCCCCTGTAGGCACCAAAGGCAAGAGGAATGGTTGCCGGACTTTGTATTTTGCTTTCAGATGCTGTGGTTGTAAAGTCAGCCTCCTATTTCTCTAGGTCCTGATGTAATTTTTGCATAGGAAGAGGCATTAACAGCTTATCTGGGCATTATCTTTGAGAGAAAAATCACTTAGCAGATATTAGCTATCTCTGGATAGTAATGGGCCAGCGAAGAAAAATGTGCTTTGCTTAAGTGTTCATTAGCATTGCAAGTTTCACTTGCTTTAAAACAACTTGCATATTAAGTAGCAATAATGTAAGCCTCATTAGGGGCTGCCCATATGTCTGGCAGTGAAAGAATACAGGGCTTTGGTACTGTGAAAGAAAAAAAATCAAAGTCTTGCAACAGTAAGCTGTTCCCAATCTTTTCCACTGGCAGTCCCATCCTGCCAAGTCCTTTACACAAGCAGGGGCTCCCACTTCAGCTACTGGGTTGACCTGCAGTCATTCCCCCTCCCCCCGTATGAATAACTGCTAGCATCCCTCTTCATCTGTCAAGGGGGATAAGTGCAAAATAGATTACTGGTATGTCCATTACTAGACTGAACCATTAGCAAAATAAGGTGATGTTCAAGGAATCATAGAATCAATAAAGTTGGAAAAGACCTCAAAGATCATCAAGTCCAACCTGTCACCACAGACCTCATGACTACTAAATCATGGCACCAAGTGCCACGTCCAATCCCCTCTTGAACACCTCCAGGGACGGTGACTCCACCACCTCCCTGGGCAGCACATTCCAATGTTGATTCTATGACACTTGACACTTTCTTTGCCTCAATTTTTAATAGCAAGATATGTTGTTGATTTGCCACTGGAATAGGCTGCCTGGGGAGGTGGTGGAATCACCATCACTGGAAGTGTTTCAGAAGAGACTGGATGGGGTGTTTGGTGCCATGGTTTGGTTGTTTAGGTGGTGTTAGGTGATAGGTTGGACTCAATCTCAAAGGTCTTTTCCAGCCTGGATAATTTTATTCTATTCTTAGTTTCATAGTTTCATTCAGGGTTGGAAGGGACCACAAGGATCATCTAGTTCCAACCCCCCTGCCATGGGCAGGGACACCCCACACTAGATCAGGCTGCCCAGAGCCTCATCCAGCCTGCTCTTAAACACCCCCAGGGACGGGGCCTCGACCACCTCCCTGGACAACACATTCCAGGGTTTCACCACTCTCATGGTGAAGAACCTCCTCCTCACATCCAGCCTGAATCTCCCCACCTCCAGCTTCATTCCATTCCCCCTAGTCTTATCACTACCTGAGATCCTGAGAAGTCCTGAGTGTGTAAACAAGTAGATATCCATTTGTAAATTTGCACATGAGACTTTGCACACAAAGATGAGATTTCTAAGGGCAGTGAATATTCTGGGAATGTTTAGATTTGACTCTGATTGAAAAAAAATATATTAAAAAAAAAACCCCACATATTTGATGTATTAATAGCCAGCCTCAACCAATAGCAGAAGAACTTCCCCCCCTCCCAAGCTGTAAGATGTGTTGTATTTTTCACGTCTCTAAGCAATGAGTGTTGGTGTTTCCTGCAACCCATAATGCACAATGATTTTAATTTCTTCCAAGCATGCATTTTCATGAGGGCAGAGGCAGCAAAATCCTGACCTTGAAACACAGTCATGCTAATAGTAATAAACTACAAAATATGTACAGCCCAGTTTATCATTATACCTCGGTTAGATGAGATTAGCTAATCATGCAGCTTATTTTTAAGCATCTGTATGCTGCTATTGTTTACTTGGAGTTCTGGCAAACAAAACCTCCAAAGGATTAAAAAACATGATTAAGGATGTATTTACAATTTCTTTAAATATCAGCAGTGTTATATTGTGAAAGAGGCTTTTAATCACCTACCCAATCCTGTCTTTATAATGCTGCCCATAAATTCAGAGCATTGACTCATGTTTTTTCACAAAGTATTGCTGGGTTTATGTGCAAACCCACGGAGCCTGATCTCGCCCTCATTAGAGACAAGAATCAATGTCTCTTACAGACATCTGGGCATTCAACCAGGTCCCATTGGTATCTTTTCAATCACTAGCAATTACACAAGAGCAACAGAGAACTTGCAGCTTCATCTCACAATCTAAAGTCCTGTTAAATCTTTAATTATAAAGCCAGTCTTTGGACAGGCAGAGGTGATTGCACTCTCTTTGACAAAGAGCAGACCTGCTCCTCTGGGTGGTTTTTTTAGTGGTAGCTCTGAAATCAGCGCAGTGAGGAAATATTTTTATCCCTAAATTTCGGATAGGCAAACTAAGCATGGATTTACACAGCATGCCTGAACGGATCCATCAGTTCACCATTGGTAAACGTGGGAATCCTGCTGCCTTTGCAGCACTTCTCCTTCCTCCCCTCACCCCAGCTCCTGCCTGCGCAGCTCCTGCCACCCCTTGCACAGCCTGTACCACGTGAGACACCCCCTTGAGCCAGTGCAACCCACTAATCCATCAGAAAACCATCTACTTTTTCCACTCAGTTAGCAAGTTTGCAGCAGTAACCCCAAAGCCACACTTTTGCACCTCCAAAGCCAACTGCCAGGACAGTTTGACAGCATCATGTAAAATTACCAGCACTGAGCCCAATCTTACCCTCCCCTCACACAAACCAAGAACAACCTTACTAGCACATCAAAAAGCCATATTTGAAGGGAGATTCATGGCTTTAAGATCCCTGGGTACCTCAAATTTCTTCTGCCTTTCTGGGTTGCACACGTGCTGCCCACTCAGCACCTTGGATGCTGTCTTTGAGAAGGAAGAGGGGAGGAAAAAAAATAATCAAAGGCTAAGAACAAAGAAGGTCATTCAGCAGCTGTTTCAATCCTATCTTTATTTTCACCATAACCCCCAAGAGCTAAGAGCAGGAAAGACTTATTAGATCATCCTTGTCAACTGCCTGCCAAAGCAGGAACATGCTTTGTAGTATTTTTCTGGAGGGCTTTTATCCAGCTTATATTTAAATGATTCAAGTAATGGGGATTCCATGATCGACCAGACTTTGGGTTTTGGAAAAAAAACCACACTGACAGCCAGCTTACATTTCCTTCTGCTCATTTTCATGCCATTCCTACTTGCCTTGCCTCCTTCTACCAACCAACACAACCTCTCCTGTATTTTTGGAGCAGCTTCCCCTGTCCCTGCCATATGCTGCACTGTTTGACAGGATGGAGCGAGGGGAAAGGAATTTATCTCCAAAATCTTGGGAATATTTGTTCCTTATTTGCTGGGACAAAACACAGCAGTCTTGGGAATATCCTGAAAGGTTTAAAGCACAAATTAGTGATCTTAACAAACTAGATTCCCCTGCCCTGCTGGGTGTCTGCAGTGTCACCACTGACAGCTGAATTATACCCCTCCCTTGAGCTTTTGTTGAAGTCATTCAGGCTTCTTTTGAGCATCCCTCCATTTACAACCCTCCCGCCCTAGCTGACATGCTTCCAATCTGTCCAAGGGAGCCTTTGTTCCCCCGGCCCACTCCAGAGAAACGAGGCCCTTTGCAAATTGCAGACCATCCTTTCAATTATATTTCTATAGTAATGCTGGCACATTAGTTCCACTTATCCTTGGTTAATAGTTCAGCTTATATTCAAACAGCCATTAACATAAAATCAACACAGCAATTTTGTATGAATTCTCATATCATTAATCCATTTAAAGTGGATACACAGTTCACACTCCAAATTCACTTAATTATTGACTTAATAACATTTAAAGAGGCCATGGTCTTTTGCTCCATTAGAATGCAATCTCTTTTTTTTTGTTTCTTTCTCTTTTTTTTTTTTGATCCAGTCTCCCTAGTTTCATAGGTTCTCTGCAGAAGTTAATTTGGCAAGGTTTGGAGCTTGGAGGTGTGTCACCTTTGTGAGAAACCCTCAGCTAATTATACACTCAGCTTCTTAAGGAGCTTGGCTCACCCAGTTTGGAGAAAGAGAGGAAGTGTCCATGATGGGCTGCATGAAGTGAACCCTGATTGCCCAAACCCCTCTGCAGGATGCAGCCCAGAGCATCTCAGCCAGGAGCATCCTAGGAGGGGGCTCCTTTCAGCCTCCTCCATTACAGTGGGCTGCAGGAAGCCTTCCTGCTGTTCTGCCCTGGTGGCAGCCACAAGCCCTGCCAAGGAAAAGGAGATAATTACATCTTCCTTTGTATCTGATATAATTAGCTTTCTAGCTCTGGCATGGACAGTGGATACATCATGATGATTTCTGAATGCTACACACAAAATGAATATTTTCATCACAATTGTCTGTGAAGGAAGCTTGGTTTCCTCTCTAACTTGATTCAATACTTCCTTTTTTTTTTCCCCTCACTCCTTCCCCATCTCTCTTCTTTCTCTCACTGTCATCATCCATGGCAAATGAAGTTTGCACTTCAGTCGCTGTTACAGGGCAAAAGCAAGCAGCAAGAATTTCACTCTGAAAGATGTCAAGTTCGGGCTTGTCTGAACCCTCTCACAATTTGTGCCGCTGTTGGAGGCCTTTCCCTTAGACTGTCTTCCTCCGGTGGAATTTGGGAGCACAAACAAAGATCTGGGGAAGATCAGAAAAACATCTGAGAGCTGTGGGGGAATGTGCATGGCTGACATAGACCACTGCCCCTTCTAGGTCCCTGTGTGGTCAGGGTGCTTCGCTGAGGGCCTTTGGTGACACCCGAGGAGGGTGCTCAACACCATGCGGTGCTCTAGGCTGGATTGCACCCTGCTGTTGTGCAAGGCTATTAGACTCAGCCAACAGGTAAATCCAACAGCTGGGTGTGCTCTTTGCTAAAAGTCCTTGAAAGCCACTTTAAGCCATCCCTGTGATTGTGGTAGCTCATTTTGTTACCTTGATACTACTTCTGCTTGCCCTGGCTACACAGCAAGCTGCGTCTCACAGAACAGACCTACAGACATCTCTATACTCAACACCCTTTCTCTGCTCCAAAGATACCAGGGCAAACCAGGCACCCCCACTGCCCATAGTACATTCACAGCACTACATTGACATGAAAACTTTACTATAATAGACACCAGAGAAGACTAATTGCATTAGGCTTTCTGCTGGAGAAGGGTCCTTGGAGCCTATGAGGCTTTTCCCTGCCTTTCACAGAGAAGTGAATGCTTGGAGGATCACAGCAGTGGGATAGGAGCCAGGTTTTATTAATGCACCCTTTCCAGACATCAGCAAAAACAGAATCAGATCCACAGTGCTGCAGGTTATAAGCAAAGGTTTTAATCTGGATATAGTAGTAAAGAGCAGAACATCCCAGGAAAGATGATAACTATAGTGTGTGGTTTCTTCTTCCCACTGGGGCCTTAGGCTGTTTCCCACATCATCACCACACTTAACACCATTCTCTCTTAATTCCAGAACACTGCAGTTCCCAGGTGGTGTTTGCTTGGGACTTCCTTTAGAAGAATGGGTAGGTGCTTGATAAAAATAGGTGCAACTTTGCACTCATTTCATTGCTTCCTTGACTATCACTGAAAATAAATGCTGTTTCCCATTTGAAATTCAGGACTTACCTGCACCAGTAAAAGCAGTCCCTTTTATTTGTTGTTTACTGTCTGCTGATGCATCTACTTATTTTATAAGGTAACACTACAATATCACTTTTATTACATAGCACAATAAAAACGTTGAAGGGATTCATAAAACTGCCCAACGTGCTCTGTGACATTTCACACACACTGGCAAATACCTCCATGCTCTTCCCAAATTTGCCACAGATTTCCTACACTTTCTGTTTAGAAAACACAATCCTCAAAGAACAGCTTCTCTAAACAAAGTCCAGAACCTGGTTTCAGGGACTACCAGATCAGAGCTCTCACAGCAGGATTTTGCTTGCTCTCTGGAACCATGGCCCCTCTTGCAACAGCTGGGGAGATGAAGCACCTGAGCGCTTGCCTGTCCCTGCCTGCACCCACAGCAGCCATCACGATACTTGGTAATTTGAAAGGTATGACAGGAGAGGAGAGAGTCACCAACAGCTCCTAAAGAGCTGGCTGTTTCACCTCAGGATAGTCATTGTGTCTCCCAAGCAGTGCACAGCATGCAGCACCCAGGGCACGGTGACTACAGCAAGGGTTGGACCTTGTGGTGGCCTTTAGGGCTCATCCCTTCTCTCCCCTCCCCCTACTTTTATAGATTTAATTTGGCAAGGTTTGGATAATGCTTGGAGGTGTGTCACTTTTGTGAGAAACCCTCAGCTAATTATACACTCAGTTTCCTGAGGAGTAACCTTACAGAGCCCATTGCCTGGTTGGCTCACCCAGTTTGGAGAAAGAGAGGAAATGTCCACGATGGGCTATGTAAAATGAGCCCCATTTGTCCAAACCCCTCTGCAGGAAACAACCCAGAGCATCCCAGCCAGGAGCATCCTGGGGGGGTGGTTCCTTTCAGGCTCCTTCATTTCAGTGGGCCACAGGAAGCCTTCCTGCTGTTCTGCCCTGGTAGCAGCCACAAGCCCTGCCAGTGAAGGGGAGATAATTTCATCTTCCTCTGTATCCTGTCCTATAGCACAGGCATCACAGAGGACACAAGAGCACAACAGGCTTTGTAACCAAAACTGCTTCTTACTACCTAGCATTTTTAAGAGGAAAAACAAACAAACAAACAAGAAAAAAAACCACATTGAAGCTGTTTGGGCGTAGCACAGGAGCAGGTCAGGGTGCAGAGCACACCCACAGTCTGCCCAACAAATCTGCATCAGACAGATCCCCCGCAGGGTGACTCAGCCAGCGTGTCCCCCGAGCTGCGGGTCGGTGCCTGCGCTGCTGGCACACACAAGGTTCCCAGGCAGGCAGCCCTGCCAGCACTAATGGTCTCACTGCGCTGCTGCTCATCCTCAAATGCCCAGCCTGGGACATGTCTGGACAAACAGGGCTGCTGAGCTTTAGCCTCGAGCCAGCACAGACTCAGCAGCAGGAGTGGAAAAGTACTTCGTTCCCACATTCACTCCCACCAGCTGCTCTCCTACCTCCCTGTTCCCCTCCATACTGTACGTGAGTTAATATAACCTAACTTGGAGGGATGCCCTGCTGTGATGGTTCTCGTCATGCTTCCTGTTGGGCCCCTTGCCATCCTCATAAATATAGACTAAAATTATGGCTGTTGTTCCCAGAATAGAACATGTCATAATGAAATCTGGAACAACACAGTAAAACGTTTTAGCCATCTTGCTGGGCCCAGTTATTTGCTGTGGAGAAACACCATTGGAAGGGACAATTTAAGGTTAAGAGATCCTAAATTTGACACATGCACCTTTTCAGGAAGGCACTTAAGAAAAAGAAAGGAACTGAGTCACTGTTGGACTCCTCTGGAGTATCCACCAGGAATACACAGCTGGAGGGATGTACCTGTGGATGCCCCAACCACAGCCAACTCCTGTACACAGTTCCCCCTTCCAAGGTGCAGCCCATGAGGAGCATCAAGATGCTCAGAAATACCAGGTCTTGAAAAAGGATAATTTCCAGCTGTATTCATTTCCATTAACTTTAGTGGGAAGGAGATTCAAAGTCTAGTGGTAAGTCTGGAAATCACAAGAAGGTGCAGTGAAGCAGAGCTGCAAATTAGAGAACAAATGCCAAGAACTCAATCACTGGAAGGCAGAAGTTACACAGACATTCATACTCACCCTGACAGTGTTTGCACATAACAGACATTACAAGGAGGACATCACACCACAACCTGCGTTATCTTTCTCCAACAAACAGAAGAGAGAGCAATCATAGAACTGTTAGGGTCAGAAGGCACCTCAAGGATCATCTAGTTCCAACCTCCCTGACATGAGCAGGGACACCTCACATTAGATCAGGTTGCTCACAGCCACATCCAGCCTGGCCTTCAAAACCTCCAGGGATGAGGCTTCCACCACCTCCCTGGGCACAACCTGTTCCAGTGTCTCACCACCCTGATGGTGAAGAACTTCTTCCTAACATCCAATCTGAATCTCCCCATATCTAGTTTTGTTCCATTCCCCCTAGTCCTGTCATTACCTGACACTCTATAATGTCCCTCCTCAGCTTTGTCATCCCCCTTAAGGTACGGGAAGGCCAAACACCAACATTTCAAAATGCCTTGCAATAGAAATTTTGGGGGAAATACTTGGTTTGGATTTATCAAAACATTTGGCTTCTGCATGAATTACTTATTTTTATTCCTGACAGTTTCTATGACAGTAGGAAAAACACAATTTGAAATTCCCCAAGGGGCAATTGAAGGTTCTTGTTTTGCTCCTTCAGACACAGACCATCTTGATTCTGCAGTAATTTTCTTGTCCTTTTTTTCCCCCCTTCTTTTATTTCCTTTCCTCTACAGCAACAACAAAACAACTAAACATGATTTCACAGTTTTGATTGTGGTGGAATTCAGTTCCTGATAGAAAGATACTCAATGAACATCCCTGCCTGGGGAGGTGGCAGAGTCACCATCACTGGAGGTGTTTAGGAGGGGACTCAATGGGGTGCTTGGTGCCATGGTTTAGTTGATTAGATGGTGTTGGATAATAGGTTGGACATGATGATCTCAAAGGTCTCTTCCAACGTGGTTTATTCTATTCTATCTTGGTCTCTGAGGTAGCAATCAACTGAATTCAGCCCCTGAACAAGCAGATTTTGCTCTGCATTTTTTGCTTGCAGATGTGCAAGCACTGCCCAAGCACAGAGCTGCTGCAGCACTCGCCCACATCTTTTCCCCCCCCCCCCCTTTCTCCTTCCTTTGCTCCATCAACACAATTTTTCTGCAGCAGAATGAGATGTAAGGCTTGAGTTGGTCAAACTGCTGTTCACAGCGGGATCCTAGGAGCGCTGGGGTTCTCAGATTGTGAACAAGGCTTTTGAACAAGAGGTATCTGCTGTAACATAAACCAGATATAGTTTTAAATAGTCTTCTGAGAGATGAGCAGGAAACTCAGCTGCTCTTTAGGAAGAGAGGCCTAACTAAATTGTCACATCAGTTCTGCAGAGGGGTTTCACAGGGCTCATGAACTACCTGGGGGGAGTTGGGTGGAGGGGTTTTTTTCTGCTGTGCATCAAGTAAGAATTGCTGTCCATGTGGGGTTGTGATGCAGGCTGACACACATTTTGCTATTGTCTCTTCCTTCCCCAAAGCCATTGAAAATTCCTCCAGCTCATGTTTTATTTACAAGTTGTTTGTGGCTTTGGGTTTTTTATCAGTTTGAGTGGGTGGGAGAAGCTCAGTTATATGATTTGTATTTATTTCTTTTCCTTCAGAAAAGTAGAGAACAGCTTCTCCCAAACTCTCACAGTAAGCATTTGTGATTTGTCAGGGACTATCCTACTCTATGGAAGATGGAATATGTGTTTCCCTGGTTTGGGTCCTGAACTGAAACAAACTTTCCTATGAGCAGCTGGCCATACCAACTGCTAGGAGAAGGTTGGTCTCTTCTCCCAGGCAACCAGCACCAGAATAAGAGGACACAGTCTCAAGCTGCACCAGGGGAAGTTTAGGCTTGAGGTGAGGAGAAAGTTCTTCACAGAGAGAGTCATTAGGCATTGGGATGTGCTGCCCAAGGAGGTGGTGGAGTCACCCTCCCTGACAGAATACAGAATTAACCAGGTCAGAAAAGACCTTTGAGATCATCAAGTCCAACACCATCTAATCAACTAAACCATGGCACTAAGTGCCTCATCCAATCTCCTTTTAAACACTTCCAGCGATGGTGACTCCACCACCTCCCTGGGAAGCCCATTCCAATGGCAAATCACTCTTTGTGAAGCATTTCTTCCTAATACCCAACTTAAACATCCCCTGGTGCAGCTTGAGACGTGGCACTTGGTGCCATGGTTTAGTCATGAGGTCTGTGGTGACAGGTTGGACTTGATGATCTTTGAGGTCTCTTCCAACCTTGGTGATTCTGTGATTTTGCTCAGCCTGAACACCAGATCAAAAAAAAAAAGAAGCAAACCATCACTGCAGTTCTGGCCATCCAATAAACACTGGCAGACAGCTGGTATTCCACAACTGGTTTTGCTGTACTTACTGGATCAGTGTAAAGATCCTCCTTGTGTTACTCAGAAGTCAAAGATGGGAGGCAGTTTTCCACCCTCAGAGCAGAACAATTCAAGGAAAAAAAATAATAAATGGAAACATAATGCCAATGTGAAAACTAAAAACTATATATGAAGAGGTTATAAAATATGATGGTGTGCAGAACTGTTTCCTTCTTCTTGCATAAGGATTATACAATGGCTATTTACTTTCCTGGTCCAATCCATTTTAGCAGAGACCTCAGCCCCACCTCAGCATGTGACACATCAGGTGGCAGGTTGTACCAACCCATCTCTGAGTGATTCTTCCAAGATCCATGCATCAGCCAGTCCTCCCCAGGCAAAACTGCAAGTTTTACTCCTCAGGGGCTCAAAACAGACAGCACTCAGGACCAGAAGCATTCACCTTTTGGATGTAGCAAGGGGAATAGGTCTGCATGAAAACTTCTGTTTGTGCAGGTGAAAAAAAGCTCTGGGAAGCCACCCATGTTTCCTCAGCTGCATCCAGCACAATTTTGTATTTACATGTAAATTAACATCCTTGGAACAGGGTGGAGCCCAGGTTTGAATGCCAAGAGTCAGGTGAAAACATCTTTCTCTGAGAGCCAAATTGTCTTATTTGATATGCCCAGGAAGAGGGGAAATGCTCTGACAGGACTCTTGAGAGATGCTCACTGTGAGCCTTTGTTCACACAACAGCTATGCACTGCTCACAGCACCCTTTGTCTGGTGTCAGTACCTTTACAACAGCCTGTCTCAGTGCAGCTTAGCTTGCATTAGGAAGGTCACACTGGTACCACTTGACCATACACCTCCCCCCAAGGGAAATACAGCTCACACACAGAAAAGAATTAATTTGTCAGGATAACTTCAGTTGGTTCTCTGAACAAACAAGCTCTTAGAGCAAAAGGATGCTGCTGCTGTATAGGTGCATCTCCATTAAGCCTTTGCTCCACAATTAAAACAGATATAGATAAATCATATTTCTATGAAGTAGAACAGTGAGGGCCAGGATTTGAGAACATCTCATTGTGGGGTTTTTGTGCTTTGATTTTTGGTTTGGTTGCATGCTTGCTTGCTTTTCTTTTAAGAAGGAAATAGTTAGACTGAGAGAGTTGGGGCTGTTCAGTCTGGAGAAAAGAAGGCACCGAGGTGACCTAATTGTGGCTTTCCAGTATCTGAAGGGGGCCTAGAAGAAGGCTGGGGAGGGACTTCTTAGGATATCAGCAGTGATAGGACTAGGGGGAATGAAATGAAACTAGAGGTGGGGAGATTCAGGCTGGACGCGAGGAAGAAGTTCTTCACCATGAGAGTGGTGAGGCCCTGGAATGGGTTGTCCAGGGAGGTGGTTGAGGCCCCATCCCTGGAGGTGTTTAAGACCAGCCTGCATGAGGCTGTGGTCAGCCTGATCTAGTGTGAGATATCCCTGCCCATGGCAGGGGGGTTGGAACTAGATGATCCTTGTGGTCCCTTCCAACCCTGACTGATTCTATGATTCTATAATCCTGATCATTTTTCCCTTCGATGAAAGAAACTGTGGGTGGATGTTGTTATGAAACAGTTTTGAAGAGAGGTCACAAAAAGAGGTGGTAGAAAGTGGCTATTTAGAATTAGAGATGAAAAGCCCATGTCTAAGTAAAGGAAAATTTCACTTAAGCAACTAAGAAAGATGACTGATTAATATTAAATTACTCATAATATTATTGTATTATTTATAATGCTTAGCACAAACATGGGACAGAGATTTGAAACAGAAAATTCAAGGCAATTTAAGTAGTAATGATAAAATGCTTTAAACTCTGCATTAGCTGCAACCAATAGAGTGCCTCGGATTCCACTAATCGATCTTAATTGATTAAATGAATGCACTTCATCTTTGCATTTCATTGCCAGCGTATTTTGCCACTTCCTATTACCATCCATTTGGGGAAAAATCTCTGATGATCCTACCTGAACACCCTTCTAGTCCATTCTCACTTTCATCCCCTGATTAATTATCTGGTTTCAGCAAACCTGGAGCGCATGTGTCCTATTTCTCATGAAAAGATGGCCCCATTGGCTGCCAGCCAGCTGCTGCCAGCACAGCTTTCCTGCTCCAAGGGAATCCAGCACACAGACACATCTAAAATATGGCACATCCAACCTGATCACTAGCTAATCATCTCTTTACTGATTCTCTGCTCCACTCTACTATTGCACTACACAGAGGATCCCTTTTGGTTCAGGTCTACCTTTCCATTAAAGGATCTTTGAGCATGTTTTAATGAGGTGTCAATACAGAGCTGCTTAACAGAGAGTTTGATATATGTTTTTCAGTATTCTATTTAGATCTAGTTAACATCAACATGGTTTTCCTCTAAAATTTACTCTGGGTTTCAGGGTGCAACTCTCACTCCCCAGAGAAACAGCAGAGTGCCTACATGAAGGGGCAGGTAGTGGAGAAACCCCCAAAAATTTGGATGACATGAAAACTGCAACTGCATTATTCAAGTCAGAGGCCAGAGAATTTATTCACCCAGGAGGAAAATATTCCCTGAGATAGCAGAGAGTGGAACACCTAATTTATATTTTGCTTAACATTAATCATGAAAGTAGAGTACTCAAGCATTCATGTAAGGAACAGTGCATTTCAGCCAAGTTACTATAGGAATACAGGTCTGTATTCAGGTTATTTGTCCCTAGGGACTTCAGTCAGAGCTCATCATGCAAACTCAGAATACAATTTGACCCATATATGCTATTAGAGTAGTGCACATATAGCACTGAGTGGAGTGCTGAATGCAAGGGAAAATGTGTTAGCAAAATCCCTAGAATTCCCTAGATTCATGGGAGCAAGTGGGGCAGATAACACACAAAGACCAGCAGTACAGATAATTAATGGGGAAGAAGTCCAGCAAGGGGGAGAATCTTTCTTGCTCTGCCACTGCTTTGAAGAAGGAGTTTTCCAAGAAAAGAAAAACCTCCTGCTTGGTTTGGAGTTGTCCTAATGACTGGGGAAGCTGTCATTACAGCGATTAGGTAAGGCTGAGGAACAATAAACCTGCAAAAGGTCTTTTTTGTCCTGACCACAAAACAGAAATCCAAGAAATACTCATCCACATAAGACAGAAGCCTTTGCAGCCTGCTAAGGTCAGCAGCATTTGCAAATGATAGCCTCCATGCCATGCTAACATGCATGGCAATCTCAGGACAAGCAACTAAACTTCCCCAGCCTTCAAAAGCTCTGGAGGGGAGAATTACAACCTGCAGATGATGCCTTTGTTGCAATCCACAGTCTCCAGCACAAAGTACATCTGGAGCCAACAACTGGGATTTGCTTTTACTGTCTGAATCATAATTCCTTTATAACACAGCATAAATCAATGTCTATTTTCTTTTCCAAACTGATGCCTGCTAAGGTTTGTCTCCTGGAAAGTGGCTCTTCCAAGTTCCCGCTGCACTTAAGTTTTATCTCATATATAGATCTTTATCTTATCTACCGCGTGAGTCAAGGAGGGGAGGAGGTTTTCTTATCTCAGGCAACAGGGAAGAGCTTAATGAAAAAATTCCTGTTGTTCTTCTATAACAATCTTCTTGCAGCTCCCAGCAAGGCCCTGATGCCCAATGGAGATACACTGATAACCATCACACCGCTACAAACATTTCTGTAGATCCAAATCACACATCTCAGTTACTCTACATGAGCCCAGACAGCATTTCACTATAGCCTTCCTCCATCTTCTGGGCTTCTGAGCATTGAAAGTTTTGCTATATTGTAATCCTCAGCTGGAAAGTTTCTTCATTAACACTAAGGATTGTCCAGTGAGATAAAGTTTACCATGTTTATACATGAAAGGTGATTCAGGTTAAGAAAGTCGTCTTCACACTGTCATGGCTGTGCCTCTGTAACTCCTTCTGCAGTCAGCTGGATCTACCCAAGAGAGTCCAACAGAGGGCTATGAGGATGATTAATGGACTGGAGTGTGTGCCTTATGAGGAGAGGTTGAGAGACCTGGTGCTTTTAGTCTGTAGAAGAGGACACTGAGAGGGGATTTAATAAATGTTTCTAAATATCTGAGGGATGGGGGTCAAGTGGGAGGGGACAGGCTCTGCTCAGTTGCAGCCTATGATAGGACAAGGGCCAATGGATATAAACTACAGCACAGGAGGGGGAATTTCTTCACTGTGAGGGTCACAGAGAACTGGAACAGGCTGCCCAGGGAGATTGTGGAGTCTCCTTCTCTGGAGAGTTTCAAGATCCATGTGTGACCTGTGATAGATTCCATAGTGCTACTCTGGCAGGGGCATTGGACTTGACCTTCAGAGGTCCCTTCCAACCCCTAACATCCTGTGACCCTGTGGTAATCATCCTAAGTACATCCTTCAGATCACTGGACATCATGGCACTTCAACAGTAGGAGAAAAGGTGAAGAAAATGTTCTGACATGTTGTAGTAGAACTGATTTGTTTCTCAATGGAGTGCCGTAGGTTTCTAACCTGCTGCACTCCCACCACTGAGGTTGGTGAGGACTCCTAACATCCTGTGATCCAAAACATCCTCTCTGAAGCAGGCCTTTATTTGGGGCACCCATTGAATTCAGAAGTTACTAATTCTGCTGCCAGAGCTTCAGGAGAACTGGAAGACAATTTAATCTTTCTAAAGAGATGCATTAATAAGTTCAACACCTAAAGGAGAATCACCAAAAGGCTATTCCTGCTGAGGTGCTAGAAAGCATTTTGACTTTGCTAATTTATTCCTGCAAGGGAAGGCAAATAAGCTGCCCCAGCATATGTTAGCTCTTAGGGCTCTTTTTAAAGTTTCACACAGGGATTGATTCATGCAGATCAGTTTCTCTTACTCTTCCTGAATTAGGAACACCAGAGAATCAATTCCTCAGGTGTACCGAGGGCCGCAGCCCTGACTGGCTTTGTTTTCCCCCTCATCAAAATGCAATTAAAATACCAATTCCATCTTCTCCTCACATCAAATTCGTGAAAAGGAGCCATTTTCCTGCAATAAATTCCTAAAGATCTCATGACACGAGCAGCAGAGCATAGGCGAAGCGCATAATGAATCAGCCCAAATTCTCGCTGTGTCTAAAGGGTTTATAGAAAGCTCTCTATCCGGTTTTCACACTCCAAAATCTGAATTATAATTAATTTCAGGAATCAGCCAACCTACCCTTACTTTAAAAATGTCAAGCTGAGGAGTGCATTATGCGAGATTACAATTAATCAGGAGTGCAGGCGCGCGCACGCACGCACACAGCTTCCCACTGAAGTCCTTTGGCCAAAAAAATAACACATTACAGCAGCCTTGACAGATACTAAATGATCTTCTCAAATAATACCCACTGATGATAAATGTTACACTTTTGCAGCCTCATGCTAATACAGGGCTTTGCAGCAGCAAACAGGCATCATCTGACAACTCCCGCGCTAACTCCAGCGACACGCTGCTGGTCATGACAGCTTGCTTTCTCTTGTCTTTGCTATCCCATCTGGAAAGAACCCCAGGGATGGAAGAGCCCAGCATGCTGAATGGTATTTAAGAAAAGACTATCAGCATTCACAAAACATTAATGAAATAGCTGGTTCTTAGGACAGAGATGTTGTTTACTCGTTTTCTTGCACTGATTAAATGAGTTACTCGCAACTCTTTGGCCCCAGTGGTGCTTTCTGGGCTTACAAAGACAAAGGGGTTTTCTCTGCCAGGGTCCAGCACTCTTTAAAATGTGTGACTGCAACCCAGGCTACATGAATGTCCTCACAAAAAGCAACTTAGAGCAGAGTATTGATAGGCTTTTATGGAATCATAGAATCATTAAGGTTTGAGGACCTGTAAGATAAAGTCCAACTGCAAACCCAATGCAGCCATGCCCAATAAACCATGTCCCAAAG
Source organism: Melanerpes formicivorus (assembly GCF_026170545.1). NCBI lineage: Eukaryota > Metazoa > Chordata > Aves > Piciformes > Picidae > Melanerpes > Melanerpes formicivorus. The sequence goes on along the minus strand of NW_027142366.1, from coordinate 6,544,580 downwards.
TGCCATGTCTACATGGTTTTTGAACACTCCCAGGAATAGTGACTCCACCACTTCCCTGGGCATTTTGTTCCCAGAACAAATGTATGTTCCTATACCAGAACATACATACATGTCAGGAGTGAACACAAGGTACAGGGTTGTGTGGGCACCCAGCAGGCACTGTCCCTCTCTGGGCAGGGGTTCTTTCCATGCCCTATATGCTCCTTGTTTCTGACCCTCAGTGTTTAGGCAGTCCTACATGCTGGGAGAGAGGAGATCCAGACCATGAACACCACCCACAGTTAAAACAGAATGTGAATGTTCATGAGCTTTCCTTACCCTCCTCTACAGCAATGTCCAATCTTCCCTCTCCTTCTGCCCAGGCATCTCCCCAGATCTTCCTGCCTAGGAATCACACCAAGGAAATAGGTCTTCTTTCCCCTGCCTCAGCTTTCAAGGTGCTAAAAGACTGGACATAGTCTATACAAAGCAGTAGTCCCAGAAATATAATTTTGCTTCACTGCCACCTATAAGGAGTAAGGAACAAAAATAACTGCTCCCTAATTTAACACAGACTTCACATAAGAGCACCTTCTCTTCCATTTATCTACCAGTGGAGCTATTTTTGTCCAATTCACATGGAGAATAGTTACATTCTGTTGTGCCTAAAATATTTTGCTGCTTTAATCACTGCACAGGGCACTACCAGCAGTAAATGAACTGAGATGACAAGAGAAATTTATTACAGCCATCAGCCAGAGATCAAGTTCTTTCCTCATCAATTATTTGGGCCACTGTTGTTTCTAGCAGTTTCTCCTCTTAATAAAACTGATCACAGCTGAATGTTTGGTTCCTTCTGTAGGAAACACCAATGCTTGTTATTTCATTGCACTTGTACTCTCTTTACTTGTATATTCTCTGGAAGGGTTTTATGTGTAAACAATGAGCTTCGTCTCGTTGACAAAACAATGATGAAAGCACAAGCTGAAGAGCTGGAAGATAAATTCATCCTCACGGTGCTGCCACTGATTTTCCATGCAACAATTAATAAAAAGCACTTTTCTTTTGCCCCTCTATCAGAGGCAGAGCTGGCAGCCTCATTTTGGGGTGGGAGAGGAAAAAGGAAACTACATCAGGAGTTACAGCTCTGCCATGACATGAGCCATGTGAGCTGGGGAGCAGGAAACTGGAAGCAAATTAATCCCCAACCCTGTGCACAGGGTACTGGCACAGGACATTATGCAGAGAGGAGCTCTGTCATCTCAAGGACCAGCCATTTGGTCTCCAGGACCCACCAGCCCCTGGAAGGTGAAGCTGGATTCCAGGATTTATCACTGGAAATACATGATTATTTTGAAGAAGCCATCCTGACAGCTTCACAGGAAGAGTTGATCAGAGTGGCATGCAGGGAGATCAGCAAGGTCTCTCTGCCACTTTGAACTTGGCACCAGTGGAAAGACAGCAATGAGGGAGTTGCTGGGAACAGGGTTATTTCCATATGTTTCTTTTTGAGCATGGCATCACCTCAGGAGGGATTAGTGTGAGAAGTCAGGGCTCTTCCCCAGACCAACAGTAGCTCAGCATTTCATAAAAGAGATGCTGGCAGCTTTGGGGACCCTCAGCATGCAAGGCCAAAGCAATACGCTGCAGGAAAGACACTTCCTTGTCCTTGAATAAAGAGCTTTAGCATATTGTGTGCTGTGAACACAGGCAGGATGCTTCTGTTAGAGAACTAGAAACCATGCTCTCACCTCCTCAGACTGAGAAGAGAAGCCAGTGAGGATGAACCGAGGGCCCATAAAAGCACTGAAATACAGAACGTGTTCCTAAGGGTCATAAGTCTTGCCTTTGGCAGAGATGCCATGAGAAACCCATGCCAGGCATGGCACAGAGCAAGGTAAAGCAACACAGAAATAGAGAGGTCAGGTTGTAACTCAAGGACTTCCCTCACTCCGCCTATAAGCAGCTTTTGCAACAGTGTTCCTAGAAGCATTAAGGCAAACATCTCATAGCAATGCTAGCTCAAACTTGCCTCATGTATTTGCCCTGAAGCCTAGTTCAGCAACCTTAACCAAACATCACTTTGCCAGTCTCTAAAAAAACAGGTTTCTATAACCCATATTTTTCCCAGCCTCTTTTCTCTATCTCTACAACATGTACTCAAAGGCAATTTAGAAATATCAAGTCAAAAAGCAGGTACTATAAAACTTTTAGCCCTCTGCTTGCAAGCCTCATCACCCAAAGAGCCAGGAGGAAAAATTTCTGCTGTGAGAGACAAAGCAGAAAAGGTGCTGAGGGCAATTACTCTGACATCAATGAGAAGATTCAGGGCTAACCCCTTGGGGCACCTTGGTGCTGCTTTGCTTTGCCAAGGCACTTGAACTCTCAGAAAAACAAAAGCTGGGAGATTCAACATCTCTACCACTTAGTGAAATGAAATTTTATTCCCACAAGAAGTCTTTGGGGTCCCATTCAAGTTTCAAAAGACACTTCCTGGCTGGAAGTGAAGCTCTCTTAATAACAGCATAGATGCAACCAACTGTGCTAGTAAATGCCAGGAAATGCCTTAATCTGCCAGCAATGTCATCCACATCCCTTGTGGTGCAGCACAAGATATCCGTAAATCTTGGTTTCATGGATTGCAGAGCTCCACACAACAAGGAAAATCTCTTATTTTTAGAGTCCTTGTTTGTAAAACTGGATTTCACAGTTGCCCAGTGACATGAATTGGAGAGATTAGAGTCATGTGCACATCCGATTCCTGACAAACCATTTTTAAATCTGCCTTTGAAGATGCCTCATTCTGCAACCCCAATCTGGAGTGTCACTAAAAGTCAGCAAAGAGTTGGATTTGAAGAAACTGCCACTCACTTGATCACCTGAATTTTCCTCTCATGTTTCTCCATCATAAAACTCTTAGTCCCTCATTTTCAGCTGCTCACTGAAACAGTTGTTTCAGAGGTCAAAATCCAAAACACCTCAATGCTTCGAGTTTCTTTTCAATTTTTCTCTCTCTAACCAATTAGAAAAGTAAGGAAAAAGTGAAAGCAAGATACAGATTTCAGTCACCCAAAACACAGAAGCTGGGTCTCCCCCTTGAGCAAGCTCAGCTTGCCTGGCTGAGCAGTTTGAAGAGCAATCCAATTAAGCTAGAGAAAAAAGGTTTGTACACGTCCTTTACCGCCTCTGAAGATAAATCCACTGAGTCTCATTTGCCCTGGTTCAGAAGACTACCTCCAAAACCACTGAAATGAATGGGGTCTTGCCATTCACAATGAGGACTTTTGGATTACCTCTGTTATCTTCCACAAGTCATTTCACCTTCCTTTTGTTCACTTTATCACTTTGGAAAGCGAGAATGAAAGTATTCCTCTACTCGACTGAATTACCTTTGAGATCTCCCAGTTTACCTTTGAGGTCTCCCAGTGGAAATTGCTAGTCTGTGTTATTACAGTTAGATCAATCTGAAACCAGCACTGGCAGAGCACATCAGTAGTTCTCAACCTTGGAGGTCTAATTAGAACTCCAGGTTCTAGTGGGAACAGAGCGCTTAATCTAGAATATCAAGAAATTGCCTTGAATCTGCTACAGAAATTCATTTAAGAGGTAGATGAAAAATTAAATGGCATAATTACAAAGGTTAACAAACTCAAGGGAGCCATTAGACAAACTGCAGAAAAGAGTGTCGGTTTTAAAAAGGAGCAGAATCAAAGATAATGGAATTCAGCCATTTCAACTCAGTTTTCCTCATTTTCCTCAGCTGAGAAAACACTGTAAGCTCATGTCAAACAAAAGTGTTAAATGGCAACTTCTACAACATTTATCTTTGAGCATTAGGTTTAAGTGAGGCTTCATAAGGTAAAGGCTGGTGACTATTTAACCTGCCGTAGTGGAGAAGTATTTAAGATATTAACCATGGTCTAAAATTATTGCTCCAACTCATCATTTCCTAATCCCTCAACTCTTAGAGAGGATTTAAAAGAAATGATGCAAGCTCTAGTAAACAAATAAATACACCACAAAGGAGACTACAACTGGAGCAGGCGACCCGAACGAAACCACGTACCTATTGCAAGTGGAGTTTTAAAAGCGAGTTTCCCTATGTACCTTGATAAATTAAGAACCTAATTCTCGTTTATAGGAACACTTAGGAGCTATGATAAAGGACATATTTCCTCCAGGAAAAATTTTAACTAAAATTACATGACAGGACTACTTATTTTGTGACAACAAAAATACACAGAGCAGAAAGGCTCCTGGAGCTCCTGATTGCTTTCATTTCATTTCTCACCACGAAAGTGAAACAAGAGAATGAAGGGAAGATTATGTTGCCAGGTTTCTTATTATTAATGGTGAAGAAAATAGTTGCCTTAATGTATTTGATTACATCTTAACAATCACAGTCACCCAACTCCTTTTTAAACATGCCAAAGTCTGTAACAGAAAAATATCTTCCCGCCGACCGCGAACTGTTCGGTCCTGACCACTGACAAGTTGTGACAACTGCACTCAGCCTTCTGGGAGAGTGTAAATATAACCAGCTTTGCACCCACGTGGGTATCATCTGTCAAGATGAGAGCATTATCAAAGCTGCAAGGAAGGTAGGGCCAAGCACTGCAGAAGTTTCCTGAGGTGCTTCAGGAATAGTAATAAGAGCAGCGCGCATGCATATGTAGGAACGGGTTGCTCTGTACAAGTGCCAACACAAGAGCTGCCCTCTGAATTCCTGATGTTCCCAGGATGTCCTCAGAGGTATTCCTGAAAAAAATGGTTCTTTTTTAATACTGGTAGAGCCATGTGAGGAAAACTCAGCACCTCAAGTGTGCCCAAATGCAGAGAGATGAGGCTATAAAGTGTGCCAAGGTGTTAATAGAAAAACAGAAATTGATCACTAGAATGAAACTAAAACATCCCAAGCCTGAAATGAGCTTTCTTGAATTTAAGTTAAATCACTGCAGAGGACATCCAGGAGCTGCTTCCCTTCTCCTCTATTTTAGAATTATAGAATGGTTTGGGTTCAAAAGGACCTTAAAGATTACCTAGTTATATCCCCTCTGCCATGGCCATGGGCACCTCCTACTAGACCAAGTTCCTCAGGGCCCCATCAAGTGTGGCTCTGAACAATTCCAGAACGGAGCCTCCACAACTTCTCTGGGCAATGTGTTACAAGAAACTATTTGCTAATGTCCAGTCAAAGCCAGTTTGAAGCTATTACCCCTCATCCTGTCATCCCATGCCTTTTAACAAAGTACCCCTCCAGTAATCCCATAGGCCTCCTTTTTTGTGTCAAAGAGTGCCCATAAGAGCCTTTTTCATCCATGCAGACCACCTGGCATTTTTGCCTACCTTCCTCTCTGTTTGAGATACATCACCCTTGAGCTTGGAGGAGGTATTAAACAGCTTCCTTGGGCCCCTCCTCCAGCTTTTAGGTCTCTCCTGAAGGGCTGACCAGCTAAGGCTTGCTGAAATTGCAGCATGGCTTGTGAGCAGCACCAGTGTTAGCCTTTTGTCTCCAGCCCAACAGAACCAAAATTCAGCACCAGAACTGAGACTCTTTTGTGAGGAGCGAGTCAGCAGTCACATGGAAAGAGTAAGAATGCAAATCCACCACTCAGCTTCCCGGGATAAACACAGATCTTTCAGCAAGAGCTGCATCAGACCACAGCTTTGTCCCCTCTATCACTTGCAGCTAAGGAAAAGAAATTACAAGTTTAAGAACTGACTGTTTCTTTAGTAGAAAATAAAGTCCATCTCAATAAAGTCACACACAGGCTTGTATACTGGGACTTGCCACCTGATACCCTCTGATGAAATGTGGCAAGGCAGAGACATGGAATTTCTTCACCTAGACTTTCTGTTGCCTAAAACCCTGGGAGCAGAGTCTCACCTTCCTTCTTTGTGCCTCACAGGTGGCTGTCCAGAGCAAGATCACAGAAGGATGTAAATGAGGAGAAGTGTGAAAATGTGCAAGAAGTATGCATGCACATGGAGGAGCTGCAGCTCAGCACTGCCCTGAGACTGCTGCAGATGGGAAGGGAATAATCTATTCTTCACATGTGTGGTAGGTTAGACAAGAAATAATGAGATTGAATTACAGCTAGGGAAATTCAGTCTGGGCATCAGGAAATACTTTCTAATGGTAAAGACTTGAAACAGATAGCTCAGGGAGACCAGGGAATATACAGTTCTGGTGGTTTAAAGAGACAGATGAACTAAATGACCTCCTGAGGTCCCTTCCAAGCCCATTTTCTTTAATTTAGGGTAAATCGCTTCAAATTTCTCCATAGACTCTTGCACCTGTATGACCTCTAACTTTCCAGACTTTGTGCTTATTTCTGATTTAACAGTGCCTTTGGGTTGTTTTAAGAACAGTATATGAACCAAGTGATAATAATTATGGTATTTTATGATATAGTTTTACCACAATTATACACAGACTGTAGCTCCATTTAATCCAAGAACACCATTAGGCATCTGGCTATGCGGCCTTCATTCAGCGAAGAACATCAGCCACTTCAAATAATATTCTTCAGCTGCTCCCAGAAAACATTCACAGGTTAAAGGCATCAGTCTCTGTATTTAACTGCCTCAAACACTTTCATGTTGTTAGCTGAAGTGGCTCAGTTTGGCATTAAACTGGCTGAACAGATTCCAATAGTAAGAATTCTGTGAGAGAAGCACTTTTTTTCAGGGTGATTTATTCAGTGTCGCCACTTATTTTTATCAAAATCACAACTTGAGGAGCAAGCCCACAGAGGCAATAAATGAAACCACACAGACCTCCTGCATGTGAAAAAAAACCTAAGCAAGACTCTGGTGCTCACTATGAATCTGACTTTGTTACTCGTTGCACATGCTGGCATCAACCCAGCAAAGCACTTAAGTGCATGCTTAATTTTAAGCACACAGGTAGTGCCATTTAAGCTAATGGAATCACTTAAGTGCTTCGTTGGATCAAGGCCAGACTCCTCAGCATCTTGCAGTGTCAAGTGTGCAGAGCAAGGGCTTCATCTAATTGCATCAGGCTTTAATTGACAAAAATCAAAGTAATGCAGCATTCAGACTGAACCCTTCTCTAACACAGCTATTATAATCACAGTGAGTAGGCCAAGGTTGGTTTGTGCTGTCCCAGTGCCTGAAGTGTCCTCTTGGATTTGATCCACCATGCCTCAGCTACTCTCAGCTATCTAAGCTCTCTATCCAACACGCTGTCACTGAAAATAATCCATTTGTAACCCACCCCAGATGATTACACCAGCTTTTCACATAACTATGTTGTCTTTCATTCTAAGTATGTTCTACCATTTGCTGGTATCTCCTCTTGTTGTACACTCACATTTACACTGTGGACTCTTTGAAAGTGTTTTCATTTGTGCTCTGGAACTTTTCAGATATCTGTGGAACTACAAAGAAATTAACTGGGAGAAACACTATTGATGCTGCAGCAACTGAAGAGAGCAAATTAAATAATAGACAAGCCTAACCTCTCCATAACCTGAAGAACAATACTCCTTATATACCTTGTTATTTCATTTCCAGGCAAAGGAACACCTAATAACTCATTAGGTTAGGTAGTCTCACTTCCACATAAGCTCTTAAAACAGCAACATTGCCTTTCTGAAACAATCCATTTCAGAAAAAAAAAAAAACACCCTAAGACATCTAATTCAGCCTGGATGCAGAATTAACTTCTCACCACAGTGTATTTCTATAAACACAGTTATGAGAGGGAAAGAAATGACACGTCTGGGAATTTGTGAGACTATTGAGTTTAGTTAATGCAATTACTGGAAAAGGGTGGTTGAGAGCTTTGTTAGTAGCGTGGGCAGAGCACAGTGACAGTGAAGTGTGAGTGTTCCTGCATCACCATGACCCCACTCACACCAGCAAGCCCTTTGCTTTAATTGCCTTTATCCAAGCGTGAAACGAGAGCAGGGCTCAGCCACAAGCCAGAAGATGTGGCAAACAAACCAGTAATTGGGAAAGCAGGGAGGAAGTCTCCAGAAGTGCAAGGGGAGTTTCTAACATCATTTGCCATTGTATTTTTCCATGGTCACAGCTTAAAGAATAAAAATAAATCAATTATCATCTATAGCTGCTGAAGAGACTTATGTCTGAGAGGCACATTGCCCTTTCATATAGAAAAGGAGGAGGTGGAGACAGTCACATAGCTGGACTTTGCAACGGCAGTATTTCTCTAGTAGCTCTCTGAAATGTAACTATGGCTTTAGAAATGCTACCACATTTTCCTGTGCATCCTTGCTCTGCAGGAAGCAGATTGATGCAGTTAGGAGCTCAGGAAGAAGGCTTTTGCAACACCTAGAAAGGATACACTGCTCAATGCTAACCAGTCTGGCAGTGGCTGAAGGAAATGAAATCCCCCCAGATCTGCAACATCGCAGCTTTTTGTGCTCTGGTAGCACCTGTGCTGCAATCAGCATTTAATACAGATAGGGAGGCAGGAATAATTCAGATACAGAGGTAATATTTAGCACAACACCCCATTTAAGTTAACATGTTTGCAAATAGGATTCATCTTCTTGCACTGTTTGAAGAAAAAAGGCTCCCATTTATTGTAGCAGCTGTGTTGAATTTTGAAGCTCTTACCCACACCAGACTCCTGTTGAAAGTAACAGTCATGTACAGAAACAAAAAGTGGTGACATTTCAAGAATAGCTTGAAACAGCTCTTTCTGAAGACAGACATAGCACCTTTGCACAGAATGTTGTGGTTTGTTACAGACTTTTAGAGTCTGAGCCCTTGTACACGCTTCTAAAACAGGTCAGATCCTCAATGAACACACTTAAATGCATACCAATTTGGATACAGCAGCAGTGTTGAAACTCCAAATTGCAGCTGCTCCATCACATCTCTCTGATAATACACAAAGCCATTTAGACTCTCTTGCAATTGAGTTATTCATGGGCTCAGATCTTGAACAAACACATGAGCTTTCCAATTGCCCTTTGCAACTACCTCATGTGTAAGGATCACTGACTACAGTGCACTGGCAAGACAAATATGCTCATGTGAAAATCAGTTCAAGGCAAAACTGATTTTAAAATGTCAGCAAGACTAGATCCCAACATTTATCACAGAATGGTCTGGGTTGGAAAGGACCTCCAAAGGTCATCCAGTCTAACCCTCTCTGCAATAAGCAGGTGCATCCTCAACTCAATCAGGTTGCCCAGGGCCCAGTAGTGAGTTTTGAGACTTTCCACGAAGATTTGATATAGATTAAAAATAAAAACACACCAGGCAACATTAATTCCCTTCTTCAGAGAAAGGCAAAAGTGAGACAGAGGGAGCTAGTTAACTCCTGAAGTTGGTGTTTAGAGCAAACCAGGAATTTGAGGAATTAAATCCTTTTGTCAGGCTACTCAGACTGAGATTGGAAAGAAGTTGTCATTGCAGATCACAGAATCACATCATCACATCATTTACTCACATCTCATATCAAGTCCTACAACTCATCACTGGATCATAGAATCAATAAGGTGGAAAAAGACCTCAAAGATCATCAAGTCCAACCTGTCACCCAAGACCTCATGACTACTAAACCATGGCACCAAGTGCCACAATTGGCAATTGGATGCCTTGACCCAAGGTGTTTTGCCTAAGAAAAAAACCACCACACACACCCCAAACCAACAACCAACCAAAAAAAAATCATACACACTCTAGCTACAAAACCCCATCCAGATATGTTTTTGTCTCTTTTGCTTATCACACAGGCAAGGCCTTTCAGTTATTAGCTCAACATTTAGGTTTTAATCATGTCTGCTCAAGAGAGGGTGGAAGCTGTGGGGCACTGCACAGCTTTCCTGCAAAGCATATGGTATTTGAAAAGCGAGTAGAAGGGAAGAACGACAGACAGGAAAAGGCTCAGACTTCTGCAGCCTCAGTTGTGCACTGCGTGGTAATTACACTGAAGAATCCATGACTCACTTTGGTGCACTACTGTGTGCTGCTAAATTAGAAGTTTGGCAAGGACAGCAGACAAAGGATGAAAGACATGATATTGGTTTTCTCCAGCACAACTCTTCGCTGTAGCCTCATGGTGTTTCGGAGGTCTTTTTTTAGCACGCTAGGAAAACAAGAGCTTTTTTTAAAGAAGAGTAACATATTGAATCAAAAATGCACTGTGTGGAAGTTGGCAGAAAGAGGTAAAATTCCTCTTAAAAAAAAAAAAAAAAGAAAAAGAAATAAATTAAAAAGCAACCTGTCAGGTAGTTTGGTTAGCTGTTCCTTAAAACTTATTTCTGAGTCTACACAGAATATCTTACATGGAGACTATTTATTGCGCGTTAAAGCCTAACTGTGATGTGGAGAGGAAGCCCTTCCACTATATAACATCCACAAGGGAAGAAAATGCTTTCTTTACGCTAGCTTACCAATGTGTATTGTCAAGATGATTTACATAAAGGCTCCCCAGCCATTTGACAGCTGCAATGAGGCCAAGCACACTGGAAGATGTACACATTGGGATAGTACTGAACTCAAAGACAAATCCCTTTCTCACTAGGATTGCAGTCAGTCTGGAGTTATGCAGCACATGAATTAATCCAGTTTTGCCAGATAGAATAGAATAAACCAGATTGAAAGACGCCTTCAAGATCAGTGTGTCCAACCTATCACCCAACACCATCTAACCAACTAAACCATGGCACCAAGCACCCCATCAAGTCTCCTCCTAAAACCCACCAGGGATGGTGACTCCACCACCTCCCTGGGCAGCACATTCCAATGGGCAATCACTCTCTCTATGAAGAATTTCTTCCTAACATCCAGCCTAAACCTCCCCTGGAGCAGCTTGAGACTATGTCCTCTTGTTCTGGTGCTAGTTGCCTGAGAGAAAAGACCAACGCCCTCCAGGCTACAACCTCCCTTCAGGTAGTTGTAGACAGCAATAAGGTCTACCCTGAGCCTCCTCTTCTCCAGGCTAAACAACCCCAGCTCCCTCAGCCTCTCCTCACAGGGCTTGTGCTCCGAACCCCTCCCCAGCTCTGTTGCCTTTCTCTGGACACGTTCCAGCAACTCAACATCTTTCCTAAACTGAGGGGCCCAGAACTGGACACAGGACTCAAGGTGTGGCCTAACCAGTGCTGAGTATAGGGGGAGAATGACCTCCCTGCTCCTGCTGGCCACACTGTTCCTGATCCAGGCCAGGATGCCATTGGCCTTCTTGGCCACCTGGGCACACTTCTGCAGCCAATGCAGCCAATCCTCCATGTAATGCTGAACTAGTTATTCTTATTTGTAATGAGAAAGAACTGGTACCAAGCATAATAAAAAAAAAAAAAAGGAGGCATCAGCATAAAAAGGTAAATAAAGAAGTAAATAAAGGTGGCTGTGTGACCCAGAATTAATTTCTCAATTTACCCAGGCACAAACCAAATAAAAGTAGCCAGGTGCCCAGTGGGTCAGGGATGGGATCCAACTTCTCTCTTCCAACCTTGGTGATTCTGGTGAGCATTTGCACACCTTTACACAACATTGTGTGTGCCATGCAAGTGGTCACAAAGATTTTCACAACTTGTAGCAGTCAGAGGGTTTGCTTATTGAGAGTGGAGAAGTTCTGCCTGTGAAGCTTGTCATACACTTCAAGGCTCCCCCTTGCATAAAACCTGGCAAACTCCCAGAAACAGCAGAGGCAATTATTAATGTTAAAGTCACCATATGCTAAACAACCACTGCTCTGTATATTATGTATTTTGTTTAAAGGCAAGCACAGGGACTGCAAACAGTCATTTTTAACTCTTTTCAGTATACAGTACATCTGTTGTGGGTTTGATTTCCATTAAAAATCAGCCATTTACTGATCTGGCTCTCATCCAGGTTTCTACGTGAAACACATGGACCAAGCACAAAATAATGCTGGTTTCTGTGCGTGGCTGCATGCATTGTCCTTATTATCTGCTACAATAATTAGGAATGCAGTTAAAAATGCTGAGGGGGCTTTGAAGGAACAGACTATCCTACTTATCTTCTCATTTCATCAAAGTCCCTGGGCTTAAAAACATTAAGAACAAGGCCGTGAAACCGTTCTTTATATGTTGCTGCTGCAATGGGTTACAATCTCTCTTCACTTGAGAAGGGGACCCTGAAGCTGGCTGGAAAAGGAACACAGGCCAGGGTGTACTACATACCTTGAATACAGCTCTGAAGAACACACATCAAGAACATCCACCACCAATAATGAGCTACCAAAATATCTGCCAGCATGGACCTCAGGCAGGAAGTCAAATAAATGAAAAGCTGCAGCCACTTCTCTGACAATTCTCCAGCAAAACTCGCTCTGAGTTTTGTTCTGTGGTGAAAACCAAAAGATGATCAGTGTGTACCAAAGGTCAGTAGGTTTAGACAATCTCAGACCAACAAAGGGAGGAAATTAAAATGCTGTGAGGGCACTGCAGAATTCTTTGCCAGCAACTGTTTACAAGCTAGCTCCAAAGCCTGCTAAAGTCAACTGGTCTCTTCAGGTCACATCCTGGCTCATTTCAGGGCTCCTCTTGGCTTATTTTGAAGGCAGCAATGCAGAACTGGAGAAAAGAAGGACTCTTAAATTAGTGCTGCACTAGGGCTAGAGAAGTCAGCACACCACAGCACCGCTCTCACTGAAACTTTGAGCTGAGTGGAGAAAACATAATGATATTCACTTCAATCTGAAAATTAATTCCAAGGTCATTGTCTCGGCAACCTTTCAGCATTTGTTTTCCATGCCTGCATGCACAGAGACCTATTTCTAAGTAGGACCCTTATAAAATCAGCAGGCAAAAAATGTGAACAGCCAGATGTTCAGGAAAAAAAATAAATAAAAATAAAAGGTGAAATCCAAATTGTGTGTTTGATTTCTGATGCGATTACATAACCTGCCCAGGAGAAGATGAGTCGATACCCCACGGCTTATGCAAGCAACCCATATGGAGCTGTGCTTATAAGGCAGCTCCTGTTATTATTAGCAAAGGCACATCTGGCTGGCCAGGCCATCCCAGCCACAGCCAGCCCCTAGCACATGCAGGTCTCCCAGCCAACTGCCATTAGGGGAAAATCCTCAACAGGGTGAGGTACAAGGCTCATCGACCTTCTGCACTTGGTGCCATGGTCTAGTCATGGGGTCTGTGTTGATAGGTTGGACTCGATGATCCTCGAGGTCCTTTCCAACCTAAGTTATACTGTGATACTGCAGCAGATCATAGAATCAATCAGGTTAGAAAAAGACCTCAGAGATTGTCAAGTCCAACCTATTACCTAAGACCTAACACCTCATGACAACTAAACCATGGCACCAAGTGCCACATCCAATCCTTTTTGAACACCTCCAGGGACAGGGACTCCACCACCTCCCCAGGCAGCACATTCCAGTAGCCAATTACTCTTTCTGGGAAGAACTTTCTCTTCACCTCCAGCCTAAACTTCCCATGGCACAGCTTGAGACTTTGTCCTCTTGTTCTGGTGCTGGATGCCTGGGAGAAGAGACCAACCCTCTCCTGGCTACAACCTCCCTTCAGGTAGTTGTAGAGAGCAATAAGGTCTCCCCTGAGCCTCCTCTTCTCCAGGCTGAACAATCCCATCTCCCTCAGCCTCTCCTCATAGAGCTTGTGTTCCAGACCTCTCCCCAGCCTCACTGCCCTTCGCTGAACACATTCAAGTATCTCAATGTCCTTCTTAAATTGAGGAGCCCAGAACTGGACACAGTAATGACACATCAGCAGCCCACATCATGACACAGATGCCATTGGGTTCCTTCACTCCAAGCAGGGCAAGCTCCCACCATGTGCCCACTTGCCCACCAGCAAAGTGAGTCTAGTTATTTCAGTTGTCCACAGTCTCGATGTTTTTCCTGTTTAAGGACAATGTGATCTTCTCTCGCTGTGATTTATCCCCTGGCCTTTATATGCAGGCTGCATATGGTACTAATTTCACACTCATTTTCAGATGATGCAATGAAATTAAATGACATGGCCATAGTCACACAAGGGATGGCAGCATTAATGGGGACTCTGGGAAGAGCTCCTTGTTTTTTTGCTCTAAATATGGGTGTACCATTTCTTTCATATTGTGTTACTGCTCCATGGCTGTCAGACCTGCCAAATTGACAATGCCATCTTATGTTACAAAGCCTACAGTTCAATTTAACTTCATTATCCTTCAGAGGTTAAAATTCCATGGGAAATGATTGTTGGAGAAATATGGCTTGCATATGTTTGTGCCAGAAAGCAGTTTCTGCAGCTTTTCTCCACAACTGTTATTCATGCATTTCTTTTTCTTTTTTAAAATCATGACTCAGAAAGACTAAATAAAAGTTCAGCTTGGGTTTCAAGAATGCAAATGTGCATATTCAGCACCCAGGGCAAGTTTTCCCCACTACTGGCATTGGCCTGCCCAAGTCAAAAGAATAGTACTTCTGGAGGATGTGGCTGGCAGGAGTCAGAGTTGCTGCCTGCCCTTTGAACACTGGGGTCTGGAGAGTAAAGAAAAGGAGAAAATTATTTTCTACAGACCCTTCTATTAAAAGACTTCAGAAGCTATTGCTACTGCCATGTCTCTCACCTCACTAAGCCTCAGTCTCTTTTCCTCTTTACTCCCTTTTTCTGCTGTTTGTTTCTCAGCCCTTCTGGCTCTGTCAGGTGCCAGTGAGTGAAGAGCTAAATTACTTCAGATGGCACTTACGGTGGGGTACAGACAGCAGCACGTTTGCAGTCTTCACCCATTACTTGCTGCCACTGCAATGAGGCAGCAGATGAGAAAGTGCTGCTGCATCAGAACACAGCCTCTTTCTTTAATGGAGGAAAAGAGGCTACAGAGGCATACAAACTGCCAACGTTTCCCTCTGGGGTAAGGCTATTTGTATTTCATTGCCTTCCAGCATCCTTACCCATCCTGAACTGTTTTGCAGCAATGCCAGTGTCTCCCTTCTGAGACTAGACCAAAATGCCAGGCTAAGTATTAAGGGGGAGGTTCAGCTGGTTTCTTTGAAGCCCTTTATGAGAAAAACAGTTGGGGTCTGGCTGGACTCAAAACATCCACCAGCCATTTCACTCCCATTTTGCCACAGGTCTATAACAAACTCAGGTGGAAAACAGAGTGATTAAGCTCTGTGACTTTTGTGCTGCCTCTGTAATAGGTTCACTCTGGAGTGTTCTTGGGCATCTGTTACACACCGTACAGCCACAGCAAGCCTTGTCCCTTACCCCAATGCTGCTGTCAATGTGCCCTCTCTATCGATAGAGAGGGGAACACATTTGGAGCAGCTGCATAGCAGGACCTTTTGGACCTAATTTATATGCTGATCTCCATGTCAAGTTTGCAAGCAACAGCTACGTGTCAAGAGTCTGAGAACTGGCATCTTCCTTCGTGCGTAAAGCAACCCCATGGACTTTATCACCAGCATTAGTTCAGATGTTCTTCTGCACCTCTCCATGTGTGACAGACAGCACAAGTCACACATTGTCAGACATCCACTGCAGACTCACAAGGGGAAGCAGCCTCCTCCCCACACCCATGCAGCCCTCACCCTACCAGTATGCACATCCACAAGTGTTACTCAGATTTAAGCACACAATAGTGCTCTGCCCTTTGCCATCTGTAACTCCCCTGCCCATCTCTGCTACTTCTGGTAGTACAAAGCAAAGCTTCCAGGCAGCTCTTAACTACCCACAGTGTTATTTCTGTGTTACCCCTAGAGACTAAAGGTGGAAGGCCTACGGCCTACCCATAATTTTCATTAGAAGCAACCTATAATGATCTTCTCTAGGTCAAGGAACACTAAAATAAATGAAAGACTCTAAAGCAGGCAGTCTAAAGCATGTGTTTATATTGGGCTGTGAGCACCTATGCAAATGATACTCATAGCTGCATCTCACACTCTGCTATGCCCTTGTTTCATTATTTCTTCCTGCCCTTCATTTCCAGGCCTTCTCTAGAAGGCATTTTGTTCTTTTGTTTCATAGTTTTCTTCTTTAATTTGTTTGTTCCTATTTTGTTTCAGTCTTCCTTTGATGTTTATCCTTTCAATGTTTCTTTCCAAAAGCCTTTTTTTTTTCCCCCTTTTTAAACCCTCCCAGTTTCACTGCGCTGTCTTTGAAGCAATTTGGGATCTGCTGTTGTTCTGCTCTTCATGTTTTTGTTTGGGTTTTGGTTTGGTTTTTTTTGGCTCACTTATTTGTTTTCTGTGGCACAGAAGCAATCAGATAGCAGGAACTTTATTGCATCACTCCACATCTTAACTAAACGCAAATATTGAGTTTATTTTTCACTTTATTACCCTTCTCACTTGACTGACTTGCCTCATTTTCATTTGTAGACTGGAATTCTGAAGTGGACCTCATGGCTAACAAGTTAAAAGCCTTTGACACCTTCATATAGTGTAAGGTTCCAAATATTATGAATATGGGGCTTGCAGAACTTAGTCCAGGAAAGCGTTGACTGTTAGCGAGCTGAACAGGACCTCTACTCTTGGTGATGGCATAATGTGCAAGGGCTTCACTGGCCTTTCAATTTAATTTGCTCAGTGCTTTAATGTCAGATTATCAAGATGAAGATCTTCTGTTGACTTCAGTGAACAATCAAGGAGGCCAGCTGGGTATTTTTCCTCACCTCAAGCTGAGGAGAGCTGACCCAACTACAACAGCATCTTCCCCATCATGTCAAGGCAAGAAACTCTAGGACCATGGCACTATGTCTTTAGGGATCTCAAGCATTAGCTCTTTTTTCAGAGTTTTCTGGCTACATCAGTCCTGACAGAAGTAATATCCATGCAAAAGGCACAGAGAAATCCAGACCCTGTTCCCTGACTAACCTGCCAGAAGGTTAGTGATCTGTACTTGAAGACAACTGGAGGAGAGAGGGAGAAGCATACCATCACACAGCAAGAAAGTGAGCACAACAGAGCTTCACAGCCACAGTTACTACAAACCCCTTGTGCTCTTGAAACTATTAGTTCCAGTAGAAATAGCAGATAAGCCATTTGAAAAAGGATTCATATTTATATGAGTCACTGTATTAGCGTTTTTATGTGTGGCAATCATGTCTAAAGAGTTCCAGCTGAGATCTGGGCCACACCAGCCCTGCTCTAGATAGCTTTACTTGAGTTTCTCAAATATTTTACAAGACAACAGCTCCTGCACTGCCTTGTACCCATTCTGCATGTTTTCCTATGAGAAAGGGCAGAAATCAGAGCAGACAGCCATGCACAAGACACTAATCTAAAAGATAATAGGAAAAAGCTTTGCAAGGAGAGAATTCAATTCGCTTTGTAACAAGAAAGTGTTCATTTCTCACAGTGGCACCCAGAACGGTCAGTGCTTGGTTCCCAGAGGCTCAGCTCCCTATACAAAGGTCGTGATGCTTTGTCAGGAAGGAAAACAAAGGTGCTGAGATGAGCTAGTCAATAATTGACTGAGCCTCGTTGCTCACCGCGATCTGTCTTGTCGCTGCGTCCCTGTCTCAAAGTTTTAACTGAAACTGGTGAATCACTTCACTGAAAAAAGACTTAACTCAAAAAAAGAAGAGGAAAAAAAATTCACCATCACTGACAACAACAACAACAAAGACTCCCTGTCTGGTTTTATCAAAGGTCACTCAGCCATTAGGTCCATTTACACCGTGACTTCTATCAGCTGTGAAGAACACAGAACAAAGCGCACACACTAATATTCCCTCCTCTGGTTTCAAAAAATTTCCATGGAAACGTGGTTTATTTTCTTCTTTTTAAAGTTACCTCAATCTTCAAAGAGCCAGAGAAGGAAAAAGCCTGCACTTGAAACCACTTTCACTTTGCACGTCTGACATTCGTGTTTGCAGCCCACCGGAGAGTTACAACCTTGACACATTTCTTGGCAGCTGCCCAAAGTTTTTATCTTCCAGCAGAGAAGGTAAGTGAGCAACTCCTTTCACCACTGGATTACAGGCACTGTTCATAGACATTATCCACATCCTTCTAACCTGCATTCCACCTGAGGACACTGCTCTCTTGCTGTAGGCACTCCACAAACACAGAATAAAGGATAGGCTCTGTCTCAAAGCATTCCTCTTCTGAAGAGACAGAGAAGATAAATCAAGTCTTATTATCACAACCTATATATGGAAATCTATGTTGGTCTCTCTCAACTAAGTGACAACCCTGAAGGCAATTAGGTCTGACTTACAAGGAGTCCATGGCAATTATGCTTCCAGTTCAGGCAGCTAAGCTGTCTCAAGTGTTTGAAAAGCATCCCGTGGAGAAGCCCAAGGCTTGACACAAAGTAAGAGAGCCAGAAAACAAACCTGTCCCCAGCACCCTGACACACTCACATGCTCATAGATCATCCCTTCCCCGTAACAATACAGCTGCTTTATTAGGTGGGAAGGTATGGGTAGCCCTCCTCCAGTGGCAAATGCAAGAGAATATTATTTACTCACTAGCATTTACTGGTGAAAAATATCAATAGAACCACCCAAGAAAGTGAAACAGTGCAAAAAAAAATCCTTAGGGAAACAGGCAGATTAGGGTCAAGTAGTGGAAATCACTAACAATGAAATGGTCCCAGGAAACCCCAGCCTGCTAAGTGGAGGAGGTGGAGGGAAGCTCTGGAGGTCCTCACCACCTAATCTTAGTAGCCAACAGAAGACTCTACTAAGTTTAAGGGGGTTCACGACACAAGGACTCACCCAAAGTCCCAGTGTTTCAAACCTTCCTATGTAGAACACTGTTAAGAGTTTGAGTTTCTTAGGAGGTTTGAATCAGGTGTAAGAATAACTCTCCAAAGAAATGAGACCTCAAATATCATCTCTCTCCTGCAGTCGCTTTTATTAATGGATCTCAAGATGCTCTTGGGTACCCTTCCTACCAGATAAGGAAAGAGAACTGAAGAAACTATCCAGCATCACATAGCCAGGGAGCATCCAAGTTGGGGAGAATCCTGGTGCCTCTTGGGGGCAGAGTAATTTGCAGCCTGTTAGGTTACACTGCCTAGCTGTAAGACTCTCCCATGAGAGCTTTCTATTAGTGTTTTAATTCCTATTTCAGGCTGTGGCATGCTTAAAATGTCTTTGTGGTTTGCCCTCTTGCTTCCTAAGGTGTTGTTTTTTTAAATCATCTGATTGAATATTTATCCAGCCAAGAGGCAAAAAGCTCAAGTTAAGAAGTCAAAACATCCACACAAATCCAAATTAGACAGCAACAAACCAAACAAAAAAATTCCCAGAAGAGCTTCTTCAGGATACAATTAAACTGCCCATGTGTGCATGCATTCATGTTTTTGTGTGCACTCAGATGGGTCTGTACACGACTGCATGCTGCAGCATGCAGAAGCTTCCTGTCTGCATCTGTAACTACATCTTGTTATATCATCAGGACGCATTTTCTCCAGGCATAAATCACGGAGCTCCATCCATTTCAGTGCATCTGCAAAATGATTTTATATGTAATTTAGCAAGCCATGTTTTTATACACTTTAAAAATAAAAAGATTCATGCACTAATGCCTGAACTCAGAAAGTCCACGAGGAATAGAGGTTACTTGATCACAAGTCTTTGGAAAGTAATCAGTTGTTACAGGAAGATGAAATTAGGATAACTCAAGTAGTGCATGCTTTTATATCATGCACATCAAGATAATTGTTCTGACTTAGTTTAAATGATGACTTTTTAGATAAGAACACAACATCCCAACAGCTAATTTTTGTCATGACAAGATAAGGAGGTAATTTTTCACCCCTTCTGTAATGTAGCTATACGGAAGATTAATGCTTCACTTGAATGACTGGAGCAAATGTGGTCCCTCCACAGGCCAATCACATTACTCTAGCAACAACAATAACAGGTTTTGTTCTTGCATTGCCAGGCAGCTCTTTGTTCCAGCCAATGGAAGAATTAAGCATTGTGAACCAGCTCCTCAGCTGATATAATTAGGTGGCATTTCAATGAAACCAAGGCCTTTCTGATACCAGCTGAGGAGCTGACCCTTGATCTGCAGCAGCAACAGCTGAGGAGTGAAAAACAGGCAAAGGAAAGCTGCCTGTTTCATTGCCTTAAAGAATGAGTTCTCTGCTTTCAACAGGTCTATCAAGCAATCCCTAGGGTTTTGGATAATCCAGAAGATCATATCCCAAATTAAAGAATGGGAACATTGAGAGCAAAAAGGTTGAAGCTGGAAGTTTTGGCTTTCTGAAATTAGTGGCAGCTAGTGACTCACTTCTAGGAAGAGCCACCTTTGCCCGGTTCTGATGATGTGACAGTACCAGCCAGCTCTGCTGGTAACAGGGGAAGCCAATCACATGTCCCTCCTCTCATCACTATTTAGCTCAAGCTTGCAGCACAATGCCCCTCCAGTCAACCTTAACAAAACCATTACAGGAAGGAAAGGCTGCCTGTTTCACTGGGGGAGGCCACACTGCCTGTTCCATCTGGGGGAGGCCACTTGGTTAAAAAGAAAAGGTCACACAGCTAACAAAATCCTAAGCTGGAAGGCAACTGAGATATTAGATTGCCTTATTATATAAGTAAAAGAAGAAAGAAAAATATATTAGATAGTGTTGGATGATAGGTTGGACTCAATGATCTCAAAGGTCTCTTCCACCCTGGTTAATTCTATTCTAAATGAAAAAAGAATTAACACATCACTTCAAACAAGTATCACTCATCCTTCATACCCCAACAAGAGTTCTGGAGATTCCTTCTGCTTAGTATCAAGCATATTCCTCAGCAATAGAGGCGATTTTCACAGCGTGGGATGTTAATATGCAGCACCCATTAGATTGCCAGGGTGATCTGTGTTTAAAAGGCAAAGCACCAATAAATTGGGTCAGCATGTGAATCTCTAGAGGGAGGAAAGAGGAGAGCAGGAAGAGCACCCTAGGCAGCAGCATGTGATGCCCTCAGGATCTATGATGCTGATGCCCTCAGCATCATAGATGTTTTCAGAAAGGAAAATCCATTTTTTTCCATTAGAAGCAACAATAAAAATATATTACGTTGATTGAAAATGTGCACTCAAGCCTGACCTGCAGCTTGCCCTGCTGCATTCAGGCTTTACATCAGAGGGCTGTAAACTTATAACAGAAAAATAATGGCTGGGGATGTTTACCCACCCCAAACCATGCTTCATTTAGTTACCCACATGCATTAGCACGTACAGTGACCATTGTCTCGGCTCAGTGAGGCAAGCAAACAAAAAAATGGGGGAAATAAACTTCTACGTAGATGTCACCAGCAGATAAGTTAGTAATTCATGCACAGAACAATGAAGAAATTCTGGGAGAGATGTCAATACCCCCCCCCACCCCCCGAAGGCTTGATTGTGCCATTAAATAAAAGCAAAGGTAGAACGTGCAAACAAAGCACCAAGTGTTAATTTGTAACATCGATGTTAGGTCCAAAGCCACCTTGGCTCATGGTTGCATGATGAGTTTTCCAATAGCACTCAAAATAAGTCTAAGAGAGAAAAAGCTGGTTTGATTGGATGGCCAAAAAAAAAAGAGAGAGGAGTTTATATAAGGGACTTAATTTCATTCATTTCAGTGAAATCACCTGCATGCAACAACTTATTAGTGTCATAATATTCCATTAAGAATAGAGTAGAATAAACCAGGTTGGAAGAGACCTTCAAGATCATCGCATCCAACCTATCATCCAACCCACCCAATCAACTAAACCATGCAATCAAGCACCCTATCAAGTCTCCTCCTGAACACCTCCAATGATGGTGACTCCACCACCTCCCTGGGCAGCCTATTCCAATGGGCAATCACTCTCTCTGTGTAGAACTTCTCCCTAACCTCCAGCCTAAACTTCCCCTTGCACAGCTTGAGACTGTGCCCTCTTGTTCTGGATTGCTTCCTTGTTTATATAATGCTGGCAATTATAGGGGTAAAGCTGGTCCAACACAGCAGCACAGAAGAGATGAAAAGCTGCTTGCCATGTACTCAAACTCCACATGAAGGCATAGAGTTTAGATAAGGAGAAATATTTATACTTCTCTTACTGAGACTAAGACCTTGGAAAGTAAAATAAACAACTCACTTCTGAAACTGTGAATTTCTTTTGGGTTTACCGTCAACTCCAAGCCTTCAAGGCAAGTAGTTCAAAACAAGGGAAAGTCACTTGCATGTAAACACTGCACTTGCAGGGCTGGGGCATGAAGGTATATATATAGACAGGGAGGCAGGGCTGAAATCCAGCTGGCTGGACACAAATCCCCATTTCTTCCCTTACAGCAGGAAAAGGAAGTGGGTTACACACACCCCAGATCCCAGCACAAGCACAACAACTTTTCTGCACTAAGCTCACACTTGCTCAGTGTCAGTAATGAGGGTGTCCTGGGAAGCTGCTCCAGCCATAGACCTGGTCCCTGAGCCTGCCTGCCCTACCTGCTCCTTATCTGTTATCCCTGTCTCCTTAATCTCCTGCTGCTGACCAATTTCCAGGCTGACCTGACCTGCAGACCAGCTCCTGAAGTATCTTGGTGGCTTCCTAACAATGATCCACCTGAGTCCTCCCAGTCCAGCAGATAATTCAGGTTCCCACCTCCAGCATGCCCCAAACACAAGTCTCCCTGCTAGCCTCATGGGGCCACCAACAGGAATGCAAACTTGAGATTGTCACTTTGTGTTCCCAAACAGATGAATAGGGAGGTGGGAGAGGCCCTTCACTCACACCCAAGGCCCAGTGGCTCCAAAACCAGAGAAGGACTGTATTCCTACCCATATTCATGAGAAAAATGGATGGGAAAGCAGGGAAGCTGGTATTTTCCTTGTGCAGAGATGAGCTAGACTTGGAGCCCACACAGGAGAGAAAAAGCTAGATGTGTTTTCACGTCATTCCCCTGCTTTACTGATCAGCACAGAAGGACTGTAATATACTGGTGGTGGTGATCATTAACAGTCTCCAGGATGAAGGAAGAGAGGCTGGAAACAGAGAATTCCACATTGCTCCTTGACTAGTTCTATTTGCAATATTAAAAAGATCCCCCCCAAAGTGGCAAGTGTAATCTTGCAAAAGAGAGGCTTAGTTATTCTGAACCCCACAAAAAAAGAAAGGAAGGTGAGGGGAAAATGCATGGAGATAAGCCATCTCCTCTCTATTTGCATCTCCAGGGAACTTTGATCTTGGCAGAACTTGTCCACAAAGGTCTGTTGCAGAAGGCAAAGAGCATATCCACCAGCCTCTCATCTTCAGACCAAACTCAAATATTTGAAAGGCACAGGGAACAAAAAGCTCACGGAAGAGAATTAAGGAGATTCAGTTCACAGGCAGGCACAGTTTAGATGAAACCCTCCTCAACCAATATGCACCAAAGGTCACACTGATGAGAACAATTTCATAACACAGGGACAATTTCATAACACTCTTATTTCACCTTCTGAATGCCCTGAAAATGATTACATTTAGTTGCTCATGTTCTGTTTCAAAGCTAATTTTGCTTCCATAATATAACTCTTGCACGTGAAGTAACAATGTGCTTAACACCACATTCTGTTACTGCAAAGTAATAAATACATTCTAACAACTTTAGCTTAAAAAAAGTCATGTAGGTAATTTGCAACTTTCTCTTCATCATACCTGTTGAAGCTCACACCCTGCCTAGTGTCACAGCCTTCACCTTTAGTAGGTCACCAAGAAAAAGGTTCCATGTACCTACAACCTGTACCCCACCAACCCTACTGTGCCACACTGAAGCAGATAGCATGCTATATGATCTGTCTTTACATGAAGCACTACAAACAGATCGCTCAGAACCCCTTAGAAAAGCCACAACAGAGGGAATAGAACTATACCCTGCACTCACCCTTCCTGAAGGCCTGGCTCTGACTGCCCTCCTCCATCGCTGCAGTCCCTGAAGCACAGGCTCTAGCTTCCACCTGTCTCCTTTTGTCTTCTTGATTATCCAGCTCATGTGACTTCCCTAAACCACCAGAAACTCAACAGTAGAAAGCCTGCAGACACAGGCAAGCAAAAAAACCCTAGCCCAAGCCCAAAGTGATATCCTCCCACATGGCATTCACATATCACATCCTCTTCCAGCAGTGATGGGTTCCATAGCTGAACCAAAACTGCAAGCCTCCTCTTGATGAACTTAAAGTGTCAGCTTGCTGAACTAGGTTATAATAAGCTGTGCATAAGCTCACTATATAGAGACGTAGTTACCTTACGAACTGAACTCAATTTCCCAAGCAGAACCCTACAGACTTGGTATTTGTGGGAGGCAATGGCACACAACATACCACTGTTCCTGTCCTCATAGTCAGATGGCCAGATACTCTTTGACTGAGATGACTGATCTTGGTGAAAAAGTGGGGAAAGATGGAAAGCCTTGCTTCTGGCTCCATAATAAAGTGTTTTGCCACAATTAATCACACATGTACTATGAGGATCTAGGGGTAACATTATGGCTTCTGTGGGAATTAAGTGCTGCATCTACCGCATCTACATCTACTGAACACTGGTATTAAGAGGTCACCCTAAGAAAGAATGTCTTGCTCCTCCATATAGGTGCAGAGCAATTGATAAGATCATGACCCTGTCAGGGATTTTGTTTGTTTGCTTTCATCAGTCTTTCCTTTCCATTGGAAAAGCAGTGACTGCTTGGTTGCGCTCCGTCATCCAGTTCAGGAAAAGTGCTGGGGGGACCCTGGGACAGAGGGACAGTACTTTTGAGGGAAGAAGTATTTTAATGTTGCTTAATCCAGGGTAAAATGGGCCAGCATGTTCACCATTGAGATTATTTGTGGAAAGGTGGAGGGTAGGGAGAAGCAGCACTTTACCTTTCTCATTGATACTGCAGCCCCACTCTATGACTGTTGATCAGTCTGCAGGACTCTTGATGGCCTCTGAAGCTCCAGATACTGTTAGACTGAACACTGAAAGGATTTATAGTTTAAAACATGACCTGTAGTCACGAAGAGACCATCAACCTGTGGTTAGCCTACTGAAGTAGGTTTGGTGTTCCTGCCCTGGATGTAAAGGGGCAAGCAGGAGATATGTAGGTGAAGTTGCCTCTGAATGCAGCCTCAGAGAAGTTACCCTACTAACCCCTTGTTTCATGTGAACAAGGGGCAAATGTTGATGACAGGTATTTTCCACCTGCAGTAGCAAAAAAAGCTTCTGATCAAAGTGAGCCCAAAAACCCTGCAAAAAAATCCAGCGGACCCTTTTGCTCAAAAGACAAAATTAGCAGCCCAGAGCATCTCTGCCTGATCACCAGGAGACCACTGGAGTGGCTTGTCCCATCCTCCAGACTCTCCTCAACCTCAGACAACCATCAACGGCACTCGCTGAGCTCCAGAGGCTGCGCTGACCTCGGGACCACCAACCAGCTCCATAAGGCATTAGGGCTACCCACCCGGGGAGCTGACTGCGCAGCTAAGAGCAGCCGGAGAGCAGGCAGATTACGCCACAGCACGCTCCCGGATTATCACAGCCCGCAGGATCTCGGATTAAAATAAAGCTGTTCCTCCGGAGGAAGCGGAGCACCCGGCTTTCCGAGTTGACCTTGCTCCGGAGAGGGGCTGGGCGTGAGGGGGAGAGCCGCGGCAGTCAGCTCTCAGCCCAGACAATGACAGAGCAGAATCGTTGCTCCCAGCCTTGGCACACTGACCGCGCTCATACTTTGCTGTGCTGTTAGCGCAGATTCCTCTCTCCGCTACCACTTTAATGTTTTTTATTTATTTATTTATTTATTTTATTTTGAAACCTTTGTGGAACAGACGCCCTCTCCTTGCCCCAGTTGGAGCTGCAGTAGAATGAAGAGAGGGGTGGGAAGGAGGGAGGAGGGGAGGGGAAAAAAAAAAAAGGCAGCTTTTGGTTGAGGTTTTCCTGTTACTATCACTGTAGCGTTTATTTAGCCAATCTCCTAACTATGACGTGAGGAAGGCAGGAATCATGGCTCGCTCATAATATTTAACACACCCACTGAAAGCTGGAGCTGCAGAGCTACTAGTCCAACCAGTCTCCAGAATTCAGTGTAGCTGAAAGAGGTTTTCACTCTGCACCTGCCAAAGATCTCTCCCCCCATCTTTCCTCCTCTCCCCCCTTCTCTTTTCCTTTCTCTCTCTCTCTCTCTCTTAAAAAAAAAGGCAGATCTGTAAAACCCAGCAGAGATCAAAGCAGGGACCTCTTTGCTGTAAAGAACCTCTACTGATTTATATTAGTTTCTTTCCTCTAATCCTTCCTCCCCTCCCTTCCCCCCCCCCCCCCCCCCCCCCCCCCTTCTTCTGTGCCATATTTAACCTTTATGTTGCAGTTGTGCCATCAGACAGTTTTGCAGCCAAAAAAAACCAACCCAAGCCAAAGCAAAAGCCCAGCTTGGATACAGCAGCCACCCAGACTCGAGCTCAGTTGAACGTACTAATCTCTCCCGAGCACTGGACGCGATGGATGAAGAAACTGGAACTGCTCTAAGAAAATGATTTTCCAGCCAATGTTCTTAAACAGTCTCAGAGAAGAGAGGGAGCGAGAGCGAGCGGGAGAGCGCTTCTGCTGCATCACTGGGCAGATTCAAAGGAAGGGAGTCAGCGTTTCCAGCACAGCCAAATATTATGGATGATTTTTTTTCTGCTGCTGCCTTTACGTCCAGGTTTTCTTAATATTATTCTTCCCTCCTTTCCCTCCTCCCCTCCCCCCCCTCCTCTGCGTCTTTTCATTTTTTGATTATTTTATTTAATCACAGCTAGTGTCTGATGCCGGTTTCTTTTCAAGAACCAGTTTTCCCTTTTTTGTTGTGATCGCTGTAATAAAACGAGAGAGAAACCGTGAACAGATGGCTCTCTATATAACAATGCCGCTGGCATTGTTTTCCAATTGATTTTAAAGGCTCGGTCCGGTGTTCCTTTTTTAATTGTTTTTCCTTTTAATTTTTTTTTCCCTCCCCCTCCTAAGTTCTTGATGCTACTGAGAAATGAGGACCTATTGTTTTTAGCCTGTTTATTTCTCGGCGCCTATGGAGA
Source organism: Melanerpes formicivorus (assembly GCF_026170545.1). Taxonomy (NCBI): domain Eukaryota; kingdom Metazoa; phylum Chordata; class Aves; order Piciformes; family Picidae; genus Melanerpes; species Melanerpes formicivorus. Next base: position 6,517,677 of record NW_027142366.1, on the reverse strand, counting down.
TAACTTTATTGACTTGATCGCTCGCATCCCGATCCGAAAGGAGAAAGCCAAAACCCCGGGGGGGGAGCTGGAAGACCCACGCCCGCCCGGGCTTTTTCCACGAAAGCGCTCCCGGCCGACCCTGCCGCCTCCCCTCCCTCCCCCTCCCCCGGTAATTTATTAGCCGCCCCGGCCATGAAAATGCTCCTGGTCCGCAAGTTCCGGGTGCTGATCCTCATGGTGTTCCTCGTCGCCTGCACCATGCACATCATGATCGACCTGCTACCGCGGCTGGAGCGACGGGGGACCGAGGGCCGCCCCGGCTGCTCCTGCCCGCCGCCCGCCGCCGCGCCGCCCCGCGCCGCCCCGCGCTGGCCCAGCAAGCACACGCTGCGGATCCTGCAGGACTTCAGCGCCGAGCCAGGCTCCAACCTCTCCTCGCAGTCGCGGGAAGCGGCGGAGCGGGCGGCGGGGGGCGGCGGCGGAGCCGGTGCGGACGGCGGGGGGGCGGAGGGAGCGCGGACGCGGCGGCTGATCCCCCCCGGGGCACCGCGCCCGCCGCCCCCCGCCGCCGCTGCCCCGCTGGCCGCCCTCTTCGAGCACCCGCTCTACCGCGTTGCCCTGCCCCCGCTCGCCGACGGCGACCTCCTCTTCAATGTCAACAGCGACATCAGGTTCAACCCGCGGGCGGCCGAGCAGACCGAGTGGTGAGTGCCGGGGCGGGGGCGCGGCGAGGGGGAAACTGACACGGTTTGGCTCAGCTCAGGGCGGTGGGGCTCGGTACCGAGAGTGAGGTTTGGCCCGGGCAGGGGTGCCTCGGGAGTGTAGTGGGGAGGCCTGGAAGGGTGCTGGGCGGTCGGTGTGGAAACGTGGCACGGCACTTCCCTGGGTGGCTGCCTTCTGTTTTATAACGTTGTTTTTTAGCCGAGCGCTAGGGAGAATTGATGTCATGGCCGGTCTGGAGTAGGCAGAGGGTTAAACAGAGTGATTCGGTGTCACCAGGAGAAAGAGAAGTGGCACACAAGCGTGACCGGTTGTGTTCCTTCCAGTAAATGTCATGAAATACAGAATAAACACAGAGCATGAGAAAGCTGGAGGTCAAAGGTCTGTATGCCCCAATGTCCCATCCCCAGCCGCAGCCAGAGGCAGATGCTGCCAAGAAAACAGCATAAGAAGGAGCAGCACAGTGAGCCTCTCTCCAGCACCTCCCCGCTCTGAGGTGTAGGGGATAAGCAATAAGACCAGGCAGTGATGCATTAACTTTTCTGAAAAGCAAGGTCTAGTATCACAAAGGCAACCATCCCAGCAGGTATTTCTGCCTTCAGGATCGAATCTGTGCTATGTTTTTCATCCTCAATTAATTCCCTGGGTCCTAACACCAGTGCTGCTCTCCAGCCTTCAAAGCAGTTAGCTGCCTCTGTGAATTGTATGCCCTGTTGGCTTGCAAGAAATGCTGAGAAATGACTGAGAAATCAAAAGCCATGTCTGATACAACAGCACCCTCTTCCAAACACCCTGCCACTGTAATGTTTAAACGGCTGCATTGTACCATGCAAAAGCTCTGTCAAGCCACAGAGCAGCCAGTATGATATAAACCTTTAGAAAGAGAAGATAAATATTTCTGATCTCCTCCTCACCACCATATGAATCGTCCAGGGCCCTTCTATCTGATAATCCAAACTGACTGTGAAGTGAAGAAAACCTGGAAAAGTGCTGGAAAAGAAGAAAGAAAGAAAGAGGGAGAGGAAGAAGGAAAGAAAGAAAGAAAGAAGGAAAGAGAAAGAAAGAAGGAAAGAGAAAGGAAGGAAGGAAGGAAGGAAGGAAGGAAGGAAGGAAGGAAGGAAGGAAGGAAGGAAGGAAGGAAGGAAGGAAGGAAGGAAGGAAGGAAGGAAGGAAGGAAGGAAGGAAGGAAGGAAGGAAGGAAGGAAGGAAGGAAGGAAGGAAAGAGAAAGAAAGAAAGAAAGAAAGAAAGAAAGAAAGAAAGAAAGAAAGAAAGAAAGAAAGAAAGAAAGAAAGAAAGAAAGAAAGAAAAGAAAGAAAGAGAGAAAGAAAGAGAGAAAGAAAGAAAAGAGAAAGAAAGAAAGAAAGAGAAAGGAAGAAGGAAAGAAAGAAAGGTCAAGTCACAAACATCTGAACATCTGGAGATGACTAAAACCACAGAGGACTTTGGATGGAAGATATGTGACAATGTGTTCCGTAGGTGAAAAGTGGAATTATCACTGATGTCCATAATGCAGCTGCTTCTTGTACATAATTTCCTCGGTGGCTGCAGCCAGAGTTCGCACAACTAATGGGAAATTTCAGAGTTCAAATGAATTTTAACACTTCTTTTCTGTAATAGTATCCTACTGCTGGGGAAGGGACAAAACCATCCTTGAGCAGCCAGCTGAGATTGGTCCAATTTCTTCTCACTCTTTTTAAAAGAAAAAAAAAACAAAACCAGAAGTGAGAGTGGGAGCCTTTTGTACAAGAGGTCAAGTTACTGCTGCACTCTTGGTTTCCAGGCCCAGGTCTCTGTCAAATAAAGGTTCAGGGTGATGCTGTCGTTTGGGTCACGCTTGTAAAAGCTGTGTGCAACGTAACACAGCCTCAACACAGTATAAAATTCACAGCTCTGTGCTTCTGCTATATAAGGGCCTCTGCTAATGCTCAGTGATGTCACTCTGAGTTTTGCTCCTGACTTTCATGGGCTTTAAATCAGGGATGATTTTAAATGGAGGTGAAAATCCAGCTCCAGCTCCCCCTTGGCCCCAGGTGGGATCAAGCTCAGGGCATGCAGCCAGTACAGGGACGACTCGGGGACTTCTCCCACCCCCGGTAGTGCTTTGCCTTTCCAAGTTGTCACATTTTGAAGCCCTGTTTCTTGATGCCTGTTACAAACTGTAACATTATTTCTTTCTCCTCATTTTTGGGTTTTTGTTGTGTTCTTTTATTTATTTTTTTTATTCTTTTTTTGGTGGTAGGCAAAATGAAGATAATGAAGAATTTTTGCCAACTGGAGAAACCTCCATAGACTCCTACCCAAACTGGTTAAAATTCCACATTGGCATTAATCGGTACGAGTTGTATTCCAGACATAATCCTGCAATTGAGGCTTTACTACAAGACCTGGTCTCCCAAAAGATAACCAGTGTTGGTATGTTTGGACATCTGTCATTTGCTTTTTTATGGTTATTTGCTCATTGTTCAGGATCTCATTGCTGTTTGAATATTAATCTTTTGCATGGCTTCTCCCTGGTGTGCCTACAGCATTGCTCCTCAACATCTGCACTTACTTGCCCTGTAAAGAGGTATTGCCAGCTCTGTATTACCTGAGCAATTGCAAAGTCTGCCAGCAAGGCAAATCCCCTTCGTCTCAGAGATCCTCTAGTCACCATCAGGCTGAGAGTGCACTATTCTGTTGTTGAAAATAAATAGGACAATTTGTAAAAGGATGGCAAAAAGCAGGCAGGTTCTTGCAGGAGCTAGATTTGTATTATTGGGTGATTGGTATTTAAAAGGCTGCGTCTGGCAGCACTCCTTTTCCCGAGGAAGGCGAGACAAGGCGAGGCGGCTGACCCGCAGCCCTGCAGCCATGGCTGCAGGAGCATCCGGCACCGCGGGGCTCTGCGGCTGGAAGAGCTGCAGCTTCCCCAGGCATCATGCAGGGAGCTCCAGGCAAGCCAGCCTCCTGCTGAGCAGGGTTCATCTCTGTTTATTTCGCTTGTAAATCCACAATAGGGATGTGCCCATGTCAACCTTTGGCTCTGGTTAAACAAGGTGAGACAGTTTGGGGCTTTCATCCAGGGCTCTTTAATAACAACATGCATCTCCTTGAATACAGCTGCATAGCTGCACAGGGCGGGGGGATGGAAAAAGGCACAACCCCAAATGAAAGCCCTGGGTTACTAAACAAATGTACAACTCGTGGTTTCCAGGGGTAGAGAGCTGAAGCAGAGCCAGCGGTTTCCATTGGCCATGCAGAAAATGAAGGTATTTGCGCTGACCACAAAGTTGCTAGGTCCATTTCAGAGGGATGAAATAGCAGGAGCTCTGTAAAAGTGCTGATGGTGTGTTGGCACTGTGGGATGAGGTCAGCAGGTCTTTAACCCTGCAAGGCAAAAATTCCCCTGGCCTCAGCAGGAAATGGCCTGGGCAAGAATAGCATGAGCAGTCCTAAGGTTTGCGTTTCCCATCCTGTGAATCACAGAGGCTGCTGAGCAGAAATAAAGGAGATCCTTGGTCATCAGGAGTGGACTCACATTGCTGATCCGGATAGAGTAGGTGTGAAATGCAGGATGCCACACGAGGGCTTCTTCTCCATGAATGGAGCTGTTCAGTGGCTGTACACACAGCCCTGCTCTGAGCTGTGCCAGGGCTGGATTTTGAATAAAGCAGTCTGTGGTACCCAGGTGCCATCCAACATTTTGGATTCAGGGATCCAGGCATGACTTATCTCATGAAAGATGACAAGCACAGGCTTGTTTATTAACCCATGATGGGCTTTCTGCCCCCAAAACTCTGGATTGGAGTGATTCATTAAGTAAGGAGATCAGGTTTGACAACTGAGCCATGTGCTTTCCCTTCTCTAGCTTACGTGTGACACTGCAGGTAGCAGCAGACTCTACCCCTGCTCCTTTGATCTGTGCTGGAGGGTAAGGTGAGCACTGCATGGAGATGGCCAGAGTGATTTTCTCCTTGAGACAGCCTTCACCTTTCCTGACCTCTTCCCTCAATACTAACTGATTTCTGAAATCCCCACATGCAAATGGGGATGGAGACAGCACTTTGTAACGTGTGTTGTCATTGCTCTTTGAGCACAACCATTGAGGATTAGATGCAGGCTGTGATCTGTCTTGTGCTCCAGGCAGTGCCCAGGCTGTCTCCAGTTTTGTGCAGAGGTGATGCTTAACCAACCCATCTCCTGGTTCAGCTATTGAGGTTTACACAAAAACCATTGGCTGAAGCAGTGTTCTGTACTGCATGGCTGCTAAGTGCATCGATCTCTCTTTGCTTCCTCACTTTAGAGCTCAGCTGTGTCTATGCAGGATCTGAAGGGTGTTTGCAGCAAACTCAGCAGCATTTAAGTCATGAAGTCTGTCACTTCTGCAGTGTAGTGGGATGGTTAAGGTTGATGTAGCGATGTGGAAACTGGTGGGAGAAAAAAGGCAGTAGGAATGAGAAGTTAATAGTTTAGTACTTTTCACTTTGCTCTTCTGGGCTTGATCTTCACTTTGCTTCTGGGCATGTTGCTTAACCCCTCTATGCTTCAATTAACCTAGCAGCAAAATGGGTATCATAAAAAAGTAGGAGTGAAATCCTGAGCCCAGTGACGTAGGTGGAAGTTCTGCCATTTACTTCCCTGGGGCTATGATTTCACCTAGTGTGTCATATGGATGTGTCAGGAGGTTTCCATTAATTATGATCTTGATAGAGCTTTAACATCAATGGGGGGAAAGGGCCACAGGACCACAGAAGAAGATTTATGGTTGTTATTAGCAATTTCCTATGGGATTGTCTCACTGTTAATGTTTGAACAAGGCTCTTCAGAGCACGGTAGGGCCTCTTATGCCCCTAACAAAAACACAGAGCCATGGTTTCTGTCAGTGAAGCAACATAATTTCCATAGACTACAACATGAGGTATGCTTGGTATAGGCATCAGTCACTGTGGGAACTGACAGGAAATTATTCTCACACGTAAATCCCAGTCTAAAGTCAAGTCTATAGCAATAGAAGGAGGCTTTTGCCAAGGCAGACATACCAGGATCTGAATTTTGCTGGTAGCATCAACCGCCTGCCTCTGTGGGGATTCAGGAGCTTTGTCAGCTTGCAAAGCAGAAAGAGCACATAATTAATACACATTATTATTATTATTATTATCATCATCATTGTTGTCACTATTATTATTGTTACACAGTGAAGCATCTCTTATTTTACCTTGTAAATTCTGGGAGGGTTTTCAACTCTGTGTTTTAAAATAACACCTGCCAGGTTTTCAGCTTCACTGCAGAGCAGCAGCAGGATTCAAAAGCATATAAGCTGATTAATAAAGAGCAATATCTTTGACCAAAGGACATTTAGAGGGCTGCCACCTTCTTTTGCATATTCCTGCATATCTTCTCATTTGTCTGGGGCTTTTTTTTCCCATTCAGCCACAGTGTTCCAGTACTGTCCCTTTCTTAAAGGCACAGCCTCAAATGGTCACACCCCATATATCCAATTTTTGTTAGTTTGCTTTTTGCATTTTTGTTTGGTTTGTTTTTTTAGGCAGATGCACAGAAGCCAGGTTAGAAAGGTAAAATAAATGCAACCCTTCATAATGCCCAGCCTTCAGGCTTCTTTTTGCAAGCAGGACAATTAAATACCCAGCCTTACATGCATTAGATTAAGTGGGATATTTCTTTATCCAGTTTCTTCCCAGTGCTCAGATTTCCTTGGGCTCTAATAGAATTAGGTGATTTGCTGTGTGAGTCCTTGATACCTACAGTAATTAGATCCAAACTGCAGCTAAACAGCTTTCTTAGCCACATTGTAATTTCTCTGCTCAGCTTGCATTATTTATGGAGGAGAGTGGTGCCCAGATTGATCCCCTGCCATCTAGCAGAACTGCTCACACGTCTCTGTAACATGCAGTGTTATTTCAAAATGAAAACGGTGACAGAAGCAATTCCCAAGAGCAGGGAGCACCAAGGTGACATTTTCTTGATGTTAAAGTTTAAATGGAACAAATCCATGGCTGGGAAAGGAGCATCACATTCAGTTCCCACAGTGACACCTAGAGCTGGCCTTGAAAAGGACGGGGTTACCCAGAGCTTTCAAGTGGATGATGTATCCTGTGCACTTCATCAATATATGTATTTCCTATTCATTTCGTTCAGCACAAAGGCATAGCTCTTAATTTGATTTAATTCACTGAAAATTTCCTCTTGCCAGGAACAGGAGCCTAGAGAGAATTGTTTTCCACTGAGCACTGAAGCCCAGTTTTCAGAAGCAGCACATGCACAGGCAATTGCACAATTCCTTTGCCTTTCATAACTGTTTACTGCATGCATAAATAACCATAGTTAGCTATTTTCTTGCATATTTACAAGTGGCAGCACTGTCAGCAGTCTAAGAACAGTGCTTTGTAGAGGCAATATGGTCTTGATCTTGCTTGTACTGCTGTCCAGAGAAGCTGTGCTGAGGGACTGCCTGGGAGCAGAAAAGGCTTTTGTAATTCCTGTGATTAGCTGGGTTTTATTTCTTTGATTCTGTAAATTCTTTGGTTGGAAAGGTTTGGAAACATTACCTGACTGAGTTAATTTCTGAACCTGCAGTGCCTTCAGTTTGTACAGGCAGTAATTAGAAAGCAAGCACGCAAGATTACTCACGCAGTGAATAAGTGCTGCAATTAACTAAGGTGGACTCTGCTTCAAGTCAGGGGAGGAAAAAAATTAAAAAGGCAAGATGCTAAATCTTGAGTATAAATTCAGATGCTAGAGGAAATGATGAAAATCTCGTGCAAAAGAAGGGGAAAAGTCCTGTTGAGAATGTGTGAAAAGCGTAATGAAATGGAGCACCATTGATTTACTGTATAAGAAAACAATGAATCTGCCAAGAGCCAACAAGTTGATTTAATGTACAAATCCAGATGAAAGGAGGGGACTTAAAATGTGCAGCAAAGCCTCTGAATAATTCCACAGATCTCTTTCCCTCCAGAAGTGTTGACTAAACCAAGAAAGGCCTTAAAAAATAAGTCAGTGGAACTGACTGAGCAAACCCAAATTAAGATATGAAGAGGGTTTGAATTTGTTTTGAAATATGTTCCTCACAGCTTGTACAGGGCCATGTCCCTAGCCTGGGGCAGAGTATTGCTTGTTAAAGCCAATCAACATGTTTGTGTTAAAGTTTGGTGTATAAATAAGAATCCAAGATGGACCTGGATGTCCTCTGTTTCAGATGTTAAGTGCCTCCGAGGCTTTGAGTAGATCTCACTTCTCAGGCATCAGCTTGGCATAAATAAATATATCTTTAAGTGGTGTTTGGATTTTGACCAAAAGCCAGGTTCAGAGATTCTTTTGGGGGGCTCTCACTCTGTGTCCAAAGACCATGCAGTCTAGACAGGCCAGTAGGCAGAGGACTACCATGCAGAAAACCAGAGAATCTAGAAAGCCAGAGGAATTCAAATTCCAGATCCCTTTGGGGCAAATCCCTTTGGGCAATGTTGTGTCTCCACTAGGAGTTGGTACCAGATGGTAGACAGAAACTGTGTAGCATACATTTAAAAAAGGATGATTGAGAGATGATAGACGATATCTATCATCTGTGTCTGTGGATCAGGAGGAAAGCTCAGGTCTTGTACTGAGGAGGGGACAGGGAGGGGAAGCAGCAGACTTGGAGTGTGACAGTGACAACAGGCTCCTCACACATATAAATGGAGTGGGGATTCTTGAAGGCTTGATCCAAAATCTATGAGAGAAACTAGAAGGAATCCCACCGTTTCACTAGTCTTTGGACTCTAATCCCACAGACACTAAGGAAAAAAAGGATAGCTCAGGGAATCTTTTTGCAAAGCCTCCTAAAGTTAGGAAGATTTCTGATCACACCCAAAAGCCCTTGCACTGGGTTAACAGGAAAGGTTAATGCTGCTTCCCATTCCATCTGTGGAGGGAGGGGAAAGAGAGGCTTTGGGTTGCCTGAAGACAGAAAGTAATGAGGGCAGTGGGATTTGTTTTTAACACTGTGCCAGTATGAGACTTAATTTGAGGTACTTGCTGGAAGCTAGGAGGTTTATAAATTCTATTACTGAGCTGTTCATGACCCATGATGTTACAGTACATTCAGAAACCTAAACCAACACAAAACAAACCAAAAATGGATTCAGAGTGTGACTAGTGGTTCCACTGGAGTCAATACAGTCTTATGTTGCAAGGCCATAACAATACCTAAGCTTGCTGATCATAGATGTGACAGATTGTGATGGTGTAGCACCCTCCAGTTGGAAAATTGCATGTGCTGCTTCTGAGTATTATAAATTCTTCAGTGATGTTCCTGTTGGCAGTACATGAAGGCACAAGGGCATCTCCAGATGAGCAAGCAGTGTTTGAGATAAGCTTCTGGAAGATGCTGGGGCTCCCACTGTTTGGCCATAATAGCCAGAGGAATGTGTTTAACTGAAGTCTGGGCAGGAAAGGGATTTCCTGAAGGAATACAATTCAGAAGATGAGAGGGAAGCCAGTACACAGATGTAATGCTAAGTTAGGACATGGGAAATAATCTGATGTAGAGTTCTGAGTGAATAATCTCCAGTGAGATCTCCTCTATTCTGGCATTGCTACCCCCAAGATTTGGGCAGCCTAGACTACTCCCAAGTCTGCTTAGTTTAGAGGTGCATAAAGAGTCTTTCTGAGTTTGAAAGGACAGTCTAAACTCAGGTGTTTCCCTCTGTGCAGGCACTGCAGTATTAGAATCTAACTAGTCTGGATTTGGAGGGTGGCTTTGAACCACCTCCAGCTTGGCCATTGCATCTGTGGCGCTGAGCTAGCAGCCAGAGTGGGAATATCTGTACACAAGTCCAGATGATGTGTGGGGAAGCCAACGTGGAGCTCTGGCATGGGTTGCTGTCCATGATGCATGTGGCTTCCAGCGTGCCCAGCTGTAAGCCACAAGGGGACACCATTCCCACCAATGGCAGCTGCTATTTTGAGGCGATCCAAAGTTTACTCCTAGCAGGGTGGAAGGATGGCGTGCCAGCAAAACTTGTGTTTGGTTGAGGCTACTATTGCAACCAATTAAAGCAATACAATAAGATGGATCTGAAAAGAGCAGGGAGATGCTTTTGTCTCAGTTCAGCTCAATTCCTTCTGACAGGAAACCAGGCCTTTGTGTCTCACAGAAGAATTAGTCTGAATTGTTAATCTTCTTCGAACATTTGCCTGCTTGGTGATGACACACTCGTTGTTGAGTTCAGCTGCTAACAAACTCATTGTCTGTTGAGTGGCTTCAATTTGCTGAGAAACCAGTCTTCTTGGTGTATCTGAAACTCTGTGCTTGGAAGAGGGCATGCTGGAACATTCTTTATTCTTATTTGCATTGTTGTGATCCCCCCCCATCTCCCCACTGCTCGGCTTCCCAGGGGCACCTCAGAACAGATTCTATCCTTCACTTTTCTCTGATGGGCTTAAAGGATCTTTGGTGTATTTGGAGCATAGATGTCTCACAGAGGAGAGGGAGCCAACCTCTAAGCCTTGAGCTCCTCAGAGCTGAATGAAAAAGCATAAATTACAGCCTTTTTAGAGAAAAAAAACCCAACCATCTGGCATTTAGTTGGTATGAGCAGTCTGCATGCAGCTGTGTTGAGCTTGGTGGGCTGGGGAGACTTGTGTCAGGCAGACAGAAGTCAGTTCTGAGGCTGATGTTTCTGGCCTGTGTGGAGATAGGCCATGTAAATACAGGTTGTGCCATAAAGAGCTGGGCAAATCCTGTGCCTTTGGCAGCAGCTGAGCAGGGAAGTAGTGGGGACTGGTCCTGGCTATGGCCCATATTTAGAATGGGCATGAGGTAAGGACAGCTCCATCTGCCTGCTGCCCAGACTAACCAGGAGGGTTTCCAGAGCATGTAACAAGGCTGTGATGGTCCTAGGCCAGCATGTGTAGGGTTTTGGCTAGACAATTGTTGTTTCTCATTGTCTTCAGGCTGTGGACTAGGTATGAAAAAGCTTACTGCTCCTTCTTCCCTCCAGTGCAGATCAACTGACCTATTCTGAGCAAGAGAGGGAGTTTACTATGTAAAAGACACATGTTTCTGCTTTACCTGTTCAGTGCAAATTATTTAATGTCCTCTAATTTCCAATTATTTATTTGCTCCTTTGGGAAGAAAAGTGGAAATGCAAGAGAAGGCTGAGGTCAGCAAAACAGAAAGGCAGGAGGGATTTTATTCTAGGAGAAGTATAATTACACTGAGCAGATTTGCATAGCATTTTGTTGCAAAAATATAGGTTACAAGTGCTGAAAAAGAGCTGCTGACCTATCAGCAGCAAGGCACTGAGATGAGTAATTAAAGTAGGTGCAGCTAATGGCATTGGCTGGAGAAAAAAAGCTGTATGAGCTACATAGGTGGAACAAGGGCAACTCTAAGCCAAAATTTACAGAGCAGGGTAACTTGACATTTATAGAGTCCTCCAGTTGACATGAGTGTTTTTTCAGAACTGTAAAGAAAGGCATTGATTATCTGATCACTCGTAGGAAGCATTTTTAAAGGACTGACTCATCCATACAGGCACGACTGCCATGGCCTACCCCTCTGAGCACAGCAGAGAATTAAGGAGTCAGGGTATAGGTAATTCCATTTCCTCAGAGCAGTTTTGATTGAGATGGGTTGCCAAAGTGTATCTTTTTTTAAGTGGCTTTTACCATAGAATCATAGAATCAATAAGGTTGGAAAAGACCTCAGAGATCATCAAGTCCAGCCTGTCACCCAACACCTCATGACATCTAAACCATGGCACCAAGTGCCACATCCAATCCCTTTTTGAACACCTCCAGGGACAGTGACTCCACCACTTCCCTGGGCAGCACATTCCAAGGGCCAGCAACTCTTTCTAGGAAGAACTTTCTCCTCACCTCCAGCCTAAACTTCCCCTGGCACAGTTTGGGACTGCATCCTCTTGTTCTGGTGCTGATTGCCTGGGAGAAGAGACCAACTCCCTCCTGGCTACAACCTCCCTTCAGGTAGTTGTAGACAGCCTAAACTTCCCCTGGCGCAGCTGGAGACTGTGTCCTCTTGTTCTGGTAAAATGCCTTTTTAATCAATTCTTACATATCTATGTGTAAATAGCTCTGATTTTAGAAACACTGCCATCTGGATGTTAACATGATATTGTTCGAAACATTCAGATTGGTATGAATAAAGGTCAGTCTTAAATTCCCATCAGCCCTGAGCTGGGAAGAGAGCCCATGTAATACTGGAGCAAAGATGGCCCTCAGTGTGCAGGGCAGACTGCAGATCCTGCTGCTTCCCTGTGCCCTCTCCCACCCTTCCAGCAGAGCCAGAGCCCCACTGCACGGCTCTGCTCCTCTCCTGTATGAACCACCTTGGGATCCGTTGAAATTAATGGATGGGCTTGGATACATATCCATTGTGCATAGAGGAGATGAATTTACATATCTCCACTGCTCAGCAACAATTAAAATCACAGCTGAGATCAGAGATTGCTGTAGTATCTGCTCATACTTTTAATTAAGGAGCTGTCTGCTGTGCATTGAACTGTACGTCCCAGCTGTAGTTATCTTCGAAAGCATCCCATCTCTTCTCCCCATGTGTGTTCCTTATAAAAATGAGCTGTGAAAGCAATTGAAGATGGAGAAAACAGGACTTCATTGGTCTATTCCTATGCATGCTGTTCAGTTAGGTTGTTTTTGAAGCCCGTTGTGGCCAATTCAAGAAGACAAAGACATATCAGGGAGTACAGTCTGGTTTTAGCCCTGGTTAGCAGCTGAAAGCCCTCCCCTGCACTCTGCACCCGCTGCATAATCTGTTGCCCAGTTAAGATTGCCCTGCTTGGTGCTCAGATACTGCAGTGCTGCATCTAACACAGAGCAAAAGATAGATTATTCTGTTTCAAGGAAGCTGGATGTAAGTAGATCCACATGCAGCATTTCAACGCCGTCTTGTTTTTCTCCCACAGCGATGAAATCAGGAGGCACCCAGCTGAAGCTGATCATGACGTTCCAGAACTATGGGCAGGCATTGTTCAAGCCAATGAAGTAAGTGAAAAAAACAAAAAAGTCTGTGCTGTAATGTGAAATTGTGGTGCAATAGCCTGTTGCTGTTTTCTGAGCCATTAAAAGTTTGCTGCGCTATCTCTCAAGGTTAATGCGTCTGGTTCCCAAGGCTTGCTGCCAAATGTAGAGCTTTGGGGTCTGTTGAAGCTTTGCCCTGCTTAGACTGGTCATTGGAGGAGATGCTGAGGGGGCCTCAGACACATTACAGTCTTCTCAGGAATTTTATTCTCTCTGATCTCTTTGAAATCTCTCTTCATAAATACAGGATGTTTCCAGCATGTCTTTCTCATGTAAACTTACTCCTCAGAGCTGAGCTTTATCTAGCGTTGCTGCTCCTCTGGACTATGGCCAGGCAGGAGAGATGGTCCAGAACAGCCTTGGGAAGAGCTGAATAGTAATTGTCTGATAAATTATAATTTGATCTGTTGATTTATTGTTGTTTGTATTAGAGGGTTGTGTTAGTTATTTGGCTGTGCCTAGGCTGACTCTGTGAACCTGAGTTTATCTGAGAGTGATACTGCAAGATAGTCCAGAGGGAAAGGGAAAGACTAGGATAATGCAGCCTTGATTTGTGCCTGCCCAGATCCCATGGAGATGAGGAAAGTTACTCAGATACAAAGGAGATGTAAATGAGTTCTGAGTCCTGACCTGTATGTTTGTGTTGTAATAAGGAAAATGACTCTGTACTTACTGTAGAGGGTTTAGCAAAGACACTCAGGGTTTTAAAGTGTTTAATGAAGCTACTCAGTATCTGTGCCAAGGGTACCACTGGCATAATAAATTCATTTCCTTCTTTTGTTCCCACTGTAGGGAAGTTCTGTTAATTTCCTGTAAGATGGTCCATAAAAGACTAGAGTAACTCAGAACAAGCAGTTTGGAATATGTGTTGGCATTGCCTTATAGCTGTAGTGGGGAGCACAGCTCACAGGGCTCCACTACTGACTGCGGACTGAGAAATTCCCAGTTTCACTCTACATTTTGCCATAGATTCACTTCAGACAAATACAGATTTGCTTTGCTCTTGCTTGACTGCCAGAGAGGTCAAATCATTGGCCTCACTTTACTTCAGCCTAAGTTTGAGCAGGAACCCTCCTTACGTTCATTTGTCCTGGGAATCACCCGGAAATCCTGTGGACTTCCAGGCAGCAAAAGGCATTTGTGCAAAGGCCAGGTGCTTCTGTGTTTTGCTTCCCAAATTGCACACAAATTTCTCCATGTTGCTAGAGGATCACTGATTGGCTGGGAGAGGTCAGAGGAAGCACACATATCACAGCCAACTCAAAGGGAAGGCAGTTTCAGAGGGGATATACTCCAGAGGGGATCTTCCCTTCCTCTCTCTGCCCTTTCCCTGAATGCTCATGCAGATCAGCCCTGCATGGGTCCATGCCCTGTATTGTGAGTTTGAGCAGAGGGCTGGAGCACCTCTCCTGTGAGGACAGACTGAAAGAGTTGGGGCTGTTCAGTCTGGAGAAAAGAAGGCTCCAAGGTGACCTTATTGTGGCCTTCCAGTATCTGAAGGGGGCCTACAAGAAGGCTGGAGAGGGACTTCTTAGGATATTAGGTAGTAATAGGCCTAGGGGGAATGGAATGAAGCTGGAGGTGGGGAGATTCAGACTGGACGTGAGGAAGAAGTTCTTCACCGTGAGAGTGGTGAAGCCCTGGAATGGGTTGTCCAGGGAGGTGGTTGGGACCCCATCCCTGAAGATGTTTAAGCCCAGGCTGGATGAGGCTCTGGCCAGCCTGATGTAGTGTGCCCATGGCAGGGAGGTTGAAACTAGATGATCCTTGTGGTCCCTTCCAACCCTGACTGATTCTATGATGCATATAAGCACAATTCCTACACATGAAAGCTGCAGGCAGGTTTGAGCAGCCACTAAGTATTTGGCAGAATCGTGGTCATGCTGTTGGCTTTTTACATGGCTGTGATTTCTTTCCTCTCCATTTGCTCAGATGCAGATAATCTCAATCTTTATCATTGGTATGACATTGTAATTCTGGGAATGCTAATGAGGTCAAATCAAAAGTTTACCCGTTCTCCTGTGCCGTACACAGCCTCAGCAAGATGATGGATGACAACAGAGCTATAGCCACATTCCTGTGCAGAAGCAATTATTATCATCCACTAGAACAGTAACACAAAATGATGATGTCTTAATCATTCCCTTTGCTTGATTTGAAGGGCAGCAACACCCTAATTTTCTCACTGCTCTTTGCATTACACACCGCTGGAAAAAGCAGCGCTAAGAGCATTCAGCAGCTGTGCTCCCAGGCCTCACACCTTGCAGTGGCAACGCTGCTGAGCATTGCTGAACACATTAATGGTTTTGAATAAGGATGTCTGCAAGGATTTGTCTTCATTCTGGTAACAGTGAACAGGGAGCCAGACACTCGGCTAGTGTCAGTCTTCCTATTTCTGTTGCTGTTAATGAAGTTCTTGGAGAGGTTTGCAGCATCGTTTCTTGACACAGGCATTGAGAAGCCTAGAATCATAGAATCATAGAATCAATAAGGTTGAGAAAAGACCTCAGAGATCATCAAGTCCAACCTGTCACCCAACATCTCATGACTAACTAAACCATGGCTTCAAGTGCCACATCCAATCCTTTTTGGAACACCTCCAGGGACAGTGACTCCACCACCTCCCTGGGCAGCACATTCCAATGGCAAATTACTCTTTCTGTGAAGAACTTTCTCCTCACCTCCAGCCTAAACTTCCCCTGGTGCAGTTTGAGACTGTGTCCTCTTGTTCTGGTGCTGGTTGCCTGGGAGAAGAGCCCAAACCCTACCTTTCTACAACCTCCTTTCAGGTAGTTGTAGAGAACAGTAAGGTCTTCCCTGAGCCTCCTCTTTTCCAGGCTAAACAACCCCAGTTCCCACAGCCTCTTCTCATAGGGCTGCCAGGAAAAAAAACCCAAACAAACCAAAACAAAACCTAACAAGCATAAAACCAAGGCAACCAAACAAAAACCAACCAAACAACCAAAACCCAAACAACCAAAAAAAACCAACCAAAACCAACCCAACCCAAACAAACAAAAAGAGTAAATTAATCAGGTTTCAAAGCTATGAAACTTACTTTTGTAGAATCTTCTGGAGTTCATAGACACCTTCCAGCTGTGAAACTTATTTTTGTAGGATCTTCTTCAGTTCTGAGACACCTTCCAGGATGTTTCTGCTGCTCCCTCATTTTCTGCACAGCACCCTGGCTTCCCACGGACACAGGCTTCCCAAGGTTGAATGTGGCCTTTCCAGGACAGGAGGCTCACAGATCAGGGCCAGACACCTCTGGGCATTGAGACTGGCAGTGTGAAAGACATATTTGATCTTTTTTTTATTTCTAAATAGTTGAATTTGAAACCCATAAAATGTCAGCCTGGTGGCTACATCTGAGATCAGCTCACTGGAGGAAGTGCTTGGTGGATAGCTAGGGGCATCTCCACCTGGTGCAATCTATGTCTTCCACTTTGTTGCTGTGTTATCAGTTCCATGGCTTTTCACAGCAGGAGAAATGATGGTTTTCTTTCTCCTGAGCTGATAAGCCTCTTCATACAAGCAACCTTCTCATGAACCCCAGGGGGCAACACAACCTCTATGTTAAACTGAACTGAGCTACTCTTATTTCAGAGAGTAAGGTTGGTGTCAAGTAGGATTTCAGGCCTGATCCCAAGGAAAACTGGATAATTCAGAATTCCCTACCCTGTCCAGGATCTGAAGTACTGCAAGCTGAATGGTGTGAAGTACATCAAAAGATGGGTAGATGTGGTGCTTAGGGACATGGTTTAGTGGTGAACTTGACAGTGCCAGGTTAACAGGTGGACTTGATGGTCTTAAAGGTCTTTTCCAATCTAAAGGAGAGAGACCAGTCTCCCCTTGGATTTGATTCATTTGAACTATGTGGAAAGCTGGGTTTGCTGTATATAGCTGTACTCAGTATCTACCAAACTGACCTGATACCTGTTTGAGCAGGATTGCAGCTGATAGGGGAGACCTTGTGAATTCTTCCCTGACACAGCCAGGCATCTGCTAGCAGAAGGGGAAGGACTCCAGATGCAGACCTTTGGCAGTGACTTCTGCAGGGAGTCACAGCAAAACATACACTCATCTGACGTGCTGTGCCCTTTCCCAGCCTCCCAATTCCATGTTGAATTTATTCAGGGAGCAAGCCAGCTCCAGAAAGGCCCAGGCAGGATTTGGAAATGGGGAAAACAGAAGCAGCCTTTGGCACCTTCTGTGCTCAGTGTCTGGCATTCAGTGACAACTCTTCATCTGGCCATTGATTCAGGCTAGTGGAGCAAATGAGAGGAGGGAAGCTTAACAGTCAGGGAAATGTGATAGCAGTAAATAAAGCCTGATCAGCAGCAATTATTTTATTTATTTGTGGCTCTGGATCTTCATTTCTGAAATAATTGCCCATAAAGTATTGCAGAGGCAGCCAAATCTATTTATAAATCCTCTGGCCTAGTGTGGATTCCTTTGCTAATTTCCAAATGCAAGTATTTGCTAAAACTCCAGGGAAGATTTAATGTATTTGCAATGTATCTTAGAGTTAATGTGTAGTTTTATTTAGCTCATAACAGTTCAATCACACAAAATTATTACCATATGGGACAGGAAAAAAACCCCAGCAACCTCCCCATCTCCCATGATTAGTGTGTCTAACTGTGCTAGCATTGCACAGCATAATAAAATGTGTTTATATGATCCCTGATATCTGCAGCCGCAGCTTTCTATGTGACTTGTCAGGTAGGGATGGTGTAGAGCCATAAATTACAAAGGGTTGTCCAAGAGGAACACGCACTTTATACTTTTATTTGGTTTTCCTTTGTTTCCCTTAGCTGGTGGAGTTAAATAGCTGGCTCAGCCACAAAACCAGCACACTGTGTTTTTCCCTCCCAGGACTTTATTCTTGAAGGAGGAGATTTTTGCTCCAGCAGAGTCAGTGTTAGAATTCCTGTTGCATCTGCTGGTGCCAAGATTTTGAGAGAGGTTTTTACAGTTCCTTGTGGAACAGCCAAATGGGATCGAATAGAAAATGATACCTTGCTAGCAGAGTTGTGAGAAAAGTGTCCTGTGGTATGTGTTTAAGAATGACATCTCTCATTCCCAGTTTTATAGACAGCTTTGTAGAAGTGTAGAAAGGGTATTCATTATAAAATCTTGGAGGTTTATTTGTTCCATTCAAAGAAACACTGCTGTGTCTGGTGAACTCACGTTTGACTGCAACAGATAATAGCCAGTTCTGTTCCAACTTTACATTTCCCTTGATAATTTTAGCCTATTTTCTTTCCTTTCTTCTGTTTTGACAAGTCACAGTACCCTGTCGCTGTTTCTTTCAGTAGCTGAAGTTCATGGTTTAGTCTTTATGAAAACAGAACCAATTTGCATCAGGGTGACGTGATGACAACCCCCCAGAACACAGCAATCTGATCTCATGTGAGGAGTCTGGGCCCATGGCAGGGGGGTTGGAACTAGATGATCCTTAAAGTCCCTTCCAACCCTAACAATTCTATGATTCTGTGACATCAGGACAGAAAAGTCTCTGGGGGCTCACAAAATCCAGTGTCCTTGAATCACAGGTGATCATCTCAAGGGAGGTTGTAGCCAGGAGGGGGTTGGTCTATTCTCCCAGGCAATCTGCACCAGAACAAGAGGACAGCGTCTCAAGCTGTGCCAGGGGAGGTTTAGGCTGGATGTTAGGAAGAAGTTCTTCACAGAAGGAGTGATTGGCCTTTGGAATGGGCTGCCCAGGGAGGTGGTGGAGTCACCATCACTGGAGGTGTTTAGGAAGAGACTGGAATGGGGTGCTTGGTACCATGGTTTAGTTGATTAGATGGTGTTGGATGATAAGTTGTTGGATGATCTCAAAGGTCTTTTCCAACCTGGTCTGGTCTATCCTATCCTATCCTATCCTATCCTATCCTATCCTATCCTATCCTATCCTATCCTATCCTATGAAATCCCCTTCATTAACTGATCAAACACTGCTGACCACCTTATAACTTTTGCCCCCATTATCCCTCATGACACTTGCTGCTGTGGAAATAATGGTACCCGTAAGGAGCATCTCCTGGTTCCTGCAACCTTTAGAGATGTGACCCATCCCAGTGCCAATCACAAAATAAGCTGTTAGAATCACAGAATCATAGAATCAGTAGGGTTGGAAAAGACCTCAAAGATCATCAAGTCCAACCTGTCACCCAAAACCTCATGACTACTAAACCATGGCACCAAGTGCCACGTCCAGTCCCCTCTTGAACACCTCAAGGGACTGTGACTCAACCACCTCCCTGGGCAGCACATTCCAACGGCCAACAACTCTCTCTGTGAAGAACTTCCTCCTCATCTCGAGCCTGGTAGTCACAGTCTAGTGCAAAACTTGTGCTCTGCAGAAGTAAACCAAGCTCACTCAGCTCTCAGCTTCTGTAATGTTCCTGTGGCATATCTTTTGGCTCAAAGACTCAAAGGTGCTGCTAGCTGGGCTGAAATCTAGCAGCCAAAGTCACGGGGAAGGTAATATTTGTGTTTCCACTGGCAAAGCACAGCTTTTTACTGGCTTTTAAAAGTCACAGCAACAAAGGATTAGCAACGTTCTTTAAGTTTCTCTTTGATTGCCTTTTAGGATTGCTCAACAAATAATGCACCTTCTGAGGGGGGATGTTAAACAGGCCAAACGATCCCCGCAATACAAACAGCGCTTAATCGCTTTCATTTCCTACATTTACGTTCCCTTTCCCGAAGCTCCAGTTTGACTGTTGTACCTGCGAGATGCAGCCTCCAGGCCTGATTATCATATCAATTAGGCTGCTGTTGTTCTTCCAAATGGGTAGCACTGCTTCCAAGTCAGAGGGGTTGGTAGGAACTTCAGAATCGGGGCCACTGGAAGCCTGCTCGCTGTATTACATTGCATATCATGCTGGTTTTGAGGAAATAACGCTTTGCAAACCTGTTGCATTTTAGCTGGCAGGCATCCAGTATAAACACACTGTTATAAGTCAACATGGCAATTAAATCAAATTGCAATGTTTTCTCTGAGCAGCTAAAGAAGTGAGATATGCATACAGTGGCTGCTATGCTAGAAACTTTCTAGGATTAACACTCCTGCACACTGGAATGTGCTGCTCAAAACCTGGCTGAGCAGTGCTGGGCAAAGTACAAACCCAGCTGCTATGCTTTGGGGCTCAGCTTAAGCTGTGCTACTGTACTACCCCTCCACTCTGCTCTGGGGAGCCCCCAAACAGAGTGTGGACACAGCTATTGTGTCCAGTTCTGGAGCTCCTATTGCAGGAAGGATCTGGATGTGCTGGAGCATGTCCAGAGAAGGGCCATGAGGATGATCAAAGGGCTGGATCTGCTCTGTTACGAGGACAGACTGAGGGAGTTGGGGCTGTTCAGTCTGGAGAAGAGAAGGCTCCGAGGAGACCTAATTGTGGCCTTCCAGTATCTGAAGGGAGCCTACAAGAAAGCTGGGGAAGGACTTTTTAGGGTGTCAGGGAGTTATAGGGCTAGGGGGAATAGAAAAAGACTTAGAAATGGGTAGATTTAGATTGGAAGTTAGGAAGAAGTGCTTCCCCATGAGGGTGGTGAGACACTGGCACAGGTTGCCCAAGGAGGTGGTGGAAGCCTCACCCCTGGAGGTTTTTGCAGCCAGGCTGGATGTGGCTCCAAGCAACCTGATAGAGTGTGAGGTGTCCCTACCCATGGCAGGGGGTTTAGAACTCGATGATTCTTGAGGTCCCTTCCAACCCTAACAATTCTATGATTCTATGATTCTGCTGGCCATTGGAGAACACTGGTTCTGGGCAAGGTGCATTGCTGGAGACCAAAGGTTAAACAAACTAGTCAGAAAGGTTGAAGCTGGCAGTGCCAGCATTCAGTTTATACAGGTGTGTCTTAAAATTGCTGTCTCCTTGCATTCTTGAAGGAGAAATGTTTTCTTTGCTGATGGAAATAATAATCAGTAATCAGATATTCTGTGGACCTCAGCCATGAGATTTGGGCCTCTTTAAGGGCATTCAAATCCCTACCTACCAAATCCCTGATGAAATGCTTACCTGAGTGAGACTGACAGGCAGATTTGATTGTACTTACTTCAGGAATAAATTTTGAGTAAACTGAATGAATTGCATCACTTGATATTTAAAGTACATGAGATCTGAATGTGGTCCTAAATGAGAACAGCAGAGGTTGCTGTGTAATGTTTTAGTTCTTTAACTTCTGGTGTATTATGCATGAACTGTTTTTTTCTCTTTTATAACTGATCCTGTTCATCTGATCAGGTTTCTTTAGCATTTCAAGGCAAATTGTCTTTTAGGACCCAGCAGTGCCTCTGGTCCAAATCTCATTTCTGCAGATTGGAAAATTTGCAGTGACTTCAAGGGGAGCTGAATCAGGATTGAGGCTGACTGATGGCCCTGGACAGCAATGAAATCCGGTCTTCTGTCTGTCACTGTGCACTGCATTTCCACGTGCCACAGTTCAGCAGTGACTGGCTGAAATATTAACCAATCCCATCCAGCCCAGGAGAAATTTGTTCTCAAATTCTGCAAGTATGCTTATGAAGTGACCCAAGAGTCAAAGTCTGCAAAGTCCAGGTAGCTCAAAGGTTGTCCATTTAGATTAGGATCTGTAGGGATCTTTGACAGCAGTATTTCATCATGCTGGCAGCTTGGAAGGGGAAAACAAATCTCTCTCCCTCTCTTTTGGCACCAACTCTGTTGTGCTGTCCCAAGCCAAGCTGCCCTGGATTATCCCCTCCTGGAGCAAGGCAGGAGCCACTCTGAGCCAGGATAGAACAATTTGTGTCCTGTGAGAGGACAGAGCAGATCTTCCTCCAGCAAACCAAAGATGTTTTGCTATCTATCCCCATGTCTATGGAGTTCAGCCCCATCCCACGTCTCAGCATTGCAATGCTTCCATACACCACATCTGGTAAATTCTCCCCAGAATCCCTCTCCCCTGACTTCCCTGTGGCTTCTTCAGCTCCTAGCAGAAGACTTCATTCTGCAGCTCACAGAAGCATCACCCACGTGGTCTCTGACTGAGGCTTTTTGCACAAATAATTTAGGGCTTTCATGTTTTCTCCAGCTCATTTGCTTCTCCAGCAAGTGATAACACAGTACCTGGTTTTGTTTGTGTCTTACACTGACAACAAAGAACAAGAGGACACAGTCTCAGGCTGCACCAGGGGAGGTTTCGACTGGACATTAGGAAGAAGTTCTTTATAGAGAGAGTGATTGCCCATTGGAATGGGCAGCCCAGGGAGGTGGTGGAGTTGCCATCATTGGGGGTGTTTAGGAGGAGACTTGATGGGGTGCTTGGTGCCATGGTTTAGTTGATTAGATGGTGTTGGATGATAGGTTGGATGTGATGATCTTGAAGGTCTCTTCCAACCTGTTTCAGTTCTATTCTATTCTATTCTATTCTATTCTATTCTATTCTATTCTATTCTATTCTATTCTATTCTATTCTATTCTATGCTATTCTATTCTATTCTATGCTATTCTATGCTATACTATGCTATTCTACTCTACTCCTCTTCTCTTCTCCTCCTCTTCTCTTCTCTTCTCCTCCCCTTCTCTTCTCTTCTCTTCTCTTCTCTTCTCTTCTCTTCTCTTCTCTTCTCTTCTCTTCTCTTCTCTTCTCTTCTCTTCTCTTCTCTTCTCTTCTCTTCTCTTCTCTTCCCTTCCCTTCCCTTCCCTTCCCTTCCCTTCCCTTCCCTTCCCTTCCCTTCCCTTCCCTTCCCTTCCCTTCCCTTCCCTTCCCTTCCCTTCCCTTCCCTTCCCTTCCCTTCCCTTCCCTTCCCTTCCCTTCCCTTCCCTTCCCTTCCCTTCCCTTCCCTTCCCTTCCCTTCCCTTCCCTTCCCTTCCCTTCCCTTCCCTTCCCTTCCCTTCCCTTCCCTTCCCTTCCCTTCCCTTCCCTTCCCTTCCCTTCCCTTCCCTTCCCTTCCCTTCCCTTCCCTTCCCTTCCCTGCCATTCTAAAGGGCCACAGGTACTGACTGTACCTGCCCCTTACTACCATTTTCATGGAGAGCTGAGTGGGCTGTCATATTTTACAGCAGAGGAGAATTGTCTCTGCCCTCTATCTAAGTGCTTATAGAATCTTGCTACTTAGTCTTGGGGAACAAAGACATGGTGGTGTTTATTTTTCATTAAAAGCCAGTTATTGCAGCAGCTAACATCTATGCCTTTTTTTTCCCCCCTTACATTACCACAGTGTATTAGGAAAGAAGCATCTTCAGTGTCTGATTTTAATTAAACTACTCCTTCATTTTAATTTTCTGCATACCAAGAAATTCTGTGGCTTTGCCTTTTCATCAGATAACCACTTTCAGTTCCTGAGTTTCTTATTGCACACATTTTTTTTTGCCCTGTATCAGCAGGGCAGGAAAGCAGCAAACATTGTCAAGAGAAGATCTGGCATGAAATGCATAACCTGTAATTTACTGCTAGGTAACAGGGCTTGGCACACAGGGGACTCATTGGTGTAGCAGTGAGGTAAGATGTCCTTAGTAAATCTAAGGAAAAAAAACCTATGTCCAGAGTGTTCTCAGTGGGACATGCAGATACCACTGCCCTGAAATATTTCATGGGAATTTGTCTCTGTTTCTCCACAATTTATAATCCTTAAACTAGGCTCAAGAGACTGAAATTCAGGGAGGGGGGAAAATGATTTGCGCAAGACTTGTGGCATAAAGCAGAGGCTGTGGCAATTTTCTCTCTGGAGCAGCACACACAGCTGTCTCCTGGAGGCGAGTTGCACCGTGGTCTTTTCCCTCCTTGGGAGGAGTTATTTTTGGATGTTTTATGGAGCTTAATTGCTCCCCCTCTGCCCCTGGTTCCTATCTCATAGATGGATAGCTCTGGAATCCCCACTGCTTTGGAGGATGCAGATGGGGATTTGGTCACTAGCTCCAAGATATGTTTGAAGTTTGTTTGCTCATTAAAAGCCCTCGACATTTCTACAGGTTTCCTGAGTTAGGGCTGCTGGCTATGGGAAGGGACAAGACATAAGCAGCAGTGAAGTGGAGCTGATGAAATAGTGTGTCTAGTGGCTGAGGTCTCATGTCCAACTTTGGTGGAGGGCACCAATTCAGGTGACACAGTCCTATGGTCAGCGATGATGCAGAAGCTGGGTGGCATTTGGGAATTAACTGAATGAAGAAGTGTCTTGCAAGTTGAGACAGGAAGGTTTTGGCCAAGCTGAGAGGCTTAGGATAGAGTGCCCAGCGCATGTCCAAATTGCAGCAGAGTGCTGTTGGTGACTCACTGCTATTAAAAAAAATAAATAAAACCAACCAACCAGATGTGTTAAAATACCGACAACAGCTGTTAATAACACAGCTCCAGGACACACTGGCCTTTTTTGACTTTAGCGTTTTCAGTGTCTGCTTCAATAGCATCGGTACTTTTCTTCTCAACTCGCAGTTTTCCACCCTGCTGTAACATTCTGCATGTGGGTAAATAGAAGTGAGAAAGCCTGAAAGACTCATTTACATATGAAGAGGTAGCAGAAACCCAGAGTAAATAGCATCGACAAATGTGTGGGAGCTGGAGAGTGGTAGGGGGACAGCAAAACTGTTGTAAATAGAAGCGGTTTGGAGTGCTGGATTATGTGCTGTGGATAATAAAATACCCCCAGCCAGCACATAAGCCAGATACTGTCCTCAGCAGCGGCGCCCGACTGATCCTGTTAGCACTTCAAGCCCCTTTTGTAAACGTCGCTAATCAATGGTTCAAATCCTTCATGCAGCAGCGGTCACCCAGGCAGAGGACAAATAATGCCATGGCTGTGCAGAGAGACCTGTTATAGCAGAAATATTGCACACAGACTTCAAACACACAAAGTCTGCTTATGGATCTTAAACTGCTTTGGTGAGCTGGCATGATGCAGCAGAAGAAATGAATCTGTTTAATTAATCTGTGGATTTAAAGGGGGAAGTATAGCAATGATGGATAGTATTTTCTTTAGTTTTCTCTATGAATTACTTGGATTTTGTTTGATTCTATCCCGTGGTGCACAAAAGGAATTTCAACCTGGCCTATTTGTGTTACCCTTTATTTTGTGCCCGTTTGAATCACCGTGATAGGATAACTCGGCCAAAATTTTCAGACAAACCTCTTTTGCATCCGATTCTTTAGGGGTTTATTAAGCAGAAAATCTGATTCCTGCAGCATAAAACCCAGAGGTTTTTCAGCCTTTCATGTTGCAAGCCTGGGTTTTGTGTCAGGGCCCTGAATGAGCCTCAGCCAGGAGGAGGGAGCGATGCTGTGATTCCAGTGCCAGCTCTGCCTCCTGGGGCTGATGGTGACAGAGACGATTTAAAGCAAACTCGTTTTTCTACCTAAGACTGAGATGTAGGACCAGGGGTCATTGCCAGCAGAAGGATGGGCTGCAGCAAGGAGGGTTTGTGCCAGCTCTGGGCAAGGTAGGAACAGCAGTTCTCACCTTCAGCATGGACTCAGTGCCACCATGAGATTCCATGTCCCCCATCATTTCCGGCAGCAACCAACCTGACATCTCAGGGCTTTGACACCAGCCAAACATGGTGCCCATGGAGGGCAGAGTCTGCTTTCCTCATTACCTGTCTGATTTTCCTATTCCCAGAGCCAGCTCCAAGTTGAAAACATGGGTTTTTTCTTTCTTATTCTTTTTTTCTTCCTCCTGGCCCCAGGTACAAGAGCTGGGTAACAAGGAATTTAGCCCAAAATGTGCCCTTTTTTGCTGTGCCTGACCTACTTGTCACTGCCCGTGGGGAGCCGCAGGGGTTTCTGCTCCTTTCATGCCTGTGCTTCCAAGAGCTGGGCTTTTGTTCTGCTGATTGTATCACGTTATCTTGGTGTGCACTGGGTATTTTGGTACAGATACTTGGTTTTATGTGCTTCTGTAGCACTCCGGGCACTAATGGTTCGCCTGAAGCAGCAGCAAAGCCTCCACTTTCGTGCTGCAGTTCCGCGGGGCAGCACCGGTCCGGAGCGAGTCCACAGCTCCGGGCAGTGTGAGCACAGCTGGAGTCCTGCTCCGTTAGCAGTCAGCGAGACCATGCAGAAGGGATGAGCTTTGCAGCATATCCAAGCCACCTATTCATATCCAGGCTCTTTTGGCACCCGTGAAATTGTCTGACAACTTGTGAGTGGGCACCGTGCCATGCAAGCAGATGGGCATGAATGTACCAGCAGCCAAGAGCCTGGGATGCTCATCTGGCAGAGAGGAGTGAGAGCAGAGCTCTTCAGTGCTCGTGTCCAAATGCCCCTCCGTCCTGAAGTCACCATGGGAAGAACAGGCTTGGCAATGGGGTGTCTGATTTGGCCATGGGGTGTTTCACAGCAGAGATCATACCTTTCCACATTCTTTCCCTGGTCCCTGCTACTCCGTCCCTCAGGACAAGGTAGTTTCTGACATGCTTTAAGCCTCATTTTGTTGGGGATGGCCAGTACCCAGCACTGTCCTGTGTCCTCCAGGAACTCACCTTGAAGGTAGCAGCACATCAGTTTGTTTATTTTTTAACTACCTCTGCTAGGTGGTTTCCTGTGGGAGGCTGGCTCTGGGCAGAAGTGAAGCCTGAGATAAAAGGATTAAAACAACTTCTTCCAGGCTTCACAGAAATTGTCACAGGGGCTCTCTTTAAAACATAGCTCCAGGGAAGGCCTTAATGCTTATCGCCCCGAGGGGCAGGGTTTTTTTCACACAGGCTGCATTTTGTGATGATTGACACATCGTTAATTACCTGTTATTAATTAACCCCACAATCTTAAGGGATGAGGGGAAGAATTCCTTGCAGGTCTGGATCCCGTCATTTCTTTGAAGGCACAAGTCCCCTGTTCTGCTGCACTCCCAAGCCCATCTGTCTCTGGGACCCAAGAAGCTCATAAAGAAGGCAGCACTAATGAACGACCTTTTACAGCCCCCACTTCATTTCCTGACAGCCCCAGTTCAAACGTGATTTGCAGGAGTAAGACTATTTGTATCTATTGCTGTGTTTAGAGGGAGGGAAACATGACAAAAATTAAATCAGTCATTGCCTTTCGAGCTCCCTTTGCTCTCTGCAGTGTAGGATAGGGTACTGTGAGTGACAAGGGATCCGTCTGTAATACAATGCTGGCTCTGTGTGTGGATGGTCACATACTTCTTAGGCAGGCCATGTGTCAAGGTCCGGAGACATTAGATGTCTCGGTCCGGAGACACAGTTCTTTTAAATATTCCCGTGTTGTGAAATTAAAGGCACAAACGAGGCCAAAGTATCAACAGCTAGACTATTTATTACATAAAGTGGACATAAGAAAGGAAGAGGGAGAAAAGGGAGAAAAGAGAGAGAGAGAGAGAGACGAGAGATAGAAGAGGAAAGGAATTATATTACCACACCCCTCATCCCCCCCAGGACAGTTAAAGTCTGTGGAGGAAAGGTGCTGCAGGAGATGTTTGGTTTGTGGAGAAACCGTGGTGAGGCTTTTGCTGGAGAACAGCTGTGGTCCTCTGGGGAGATGTTGGGTTGATACAGGAACAGTGCTGAGGCTCCTCTGGGCAGCCTGGGTCTGTAGAGAAAGGATGCTGAGGCTTGGCTGGAGCTGTGGTCCTCCGGGCAGCTTCTTTTCTCCGGAGCAGCATTGTCCCGGCTTCTCAGCGGCCTGGCCCGTCTCCTGTGTTTTCCTTCATCTCCGTTTTTCTCCCCGTTTTTCTCCTCTGTTTCTCTCCTCTGTTTCTCTCTACAAACCAGCAGTTGCTCAAGTCTTTTATACAGTTTTTTAGTCCTTAGGTATGTAGTCAAATATTGTCCCTCAGGAATTCCAGTGGCAGGAAATCTGTGTGTTTGGGCAAGACCCTGGCTGGAGGAGGGGGGAATCTCCGTCTACCCTGTCTCCATCCAGACAAAGCTCAGGAAACAGGTGGTGATTATCTTGCCCTAAAGGTGTGATGGCTGGGTCCTTGGGTCCATTGTTGTAGTCCCGTGTTATCACGATGCAATCACAAGCTGATTTGCATCCAGGATTGGTGGACAGGATTCTTTCCACCTTCTTTCCAGTGGCTCTGCTATCACTTTTATCTTTGTTGACTCACATAGAGAGAGACAAACTTATTAGACTGTCACACCACCCCGTCAATCAAAGATAAAAGGAAGAAAGAAAGGAAAGAAAGGAAAGAAGTGGAAAAGGAAGGAAAGAAGTTTTAAACAATTTTTGCAATAGACAGAAGTTTTGATTGGCTAACAGCACAAATCTGTTGTACACCATCATTAGACACCAACTGCATGTTGGACACTACATGTTGAATCACTGTATACAACAGGGATTTATACAAGATTGACAATGCTAAGAAAATATAACAAAATTAAACCAGGTAATTACACAAGGTGAAAGCATCCTTGTTCCTCCTGGAAGCCAGGAGAACAAACAAACCCATACCCCCCCACCCCGTCAGTCCTTCAGTTTGGAATTGAAGTGAGAGCTTCAGTCCAGATCTGAATGTCTGCGGGGTTATGGAAAGTACAGTCCTTGAAGAGATGTCTTCTGTGATGCAAAACTTGAGAAGTCTTCCATATTGTAGCAAGACAAGTCCTTCTGACAATACATCAGGTAGTCTTCAGCATTAGAACTTAAATTTAGCATTAGAACTTAAATAAGAAACACAAATAAGAAACACAACCTTGAAACATACAAAACTGGTATTTCCAGGTTACCATTCAGAGCCACCCTCTCAGGTGATAATTACTTTGAATGGGCCTGTAAGTATCGTTGATTGTTTCAGGTTCTCTCAAAGCCAAGCTAAACACAAACAAAGGCCTTTTTCCAAACCAAGTACAATTTTTTGGTGATCTCCTGACTCATGCTTCACCCCCCAATTCACCGCTGGGAAGTGAAGCCCTTAGTTGCCCTGGGGGCCATATCCCTCCCCTCATCAAATGGTCCCACCAAGAGGGGAGCAGTGACCTCAGCCCTCTTTTTAGGCTCGGGCCAACATTGCACAATGATTCGTAATTGTCTCGTGGCTACCCCATCAACCACTTCTTTTGGAATACCTTTCTCCCGACCCACCCCCCACCAATATTGCCGGGTATTCAAGTGTTCCCTGCCCCCAGCCAGGTGCCTACTAGGAATACGGCGCATCTGGCCCTGGGGGCTTGGTGGGTGAGTCATTTTCACATGTCTCAAGCCTCTAGTTTGAGGTTTTTTCATTTCCTCAGGTACACTATACTGCCTAGCATAATCTAATAATTCCCTCCCCACATCTTGCCATGTCCTGGAAGAAAGTGGGGTATTAGCTATTTCTTTTTGAAGCTGGATACCTCTTATTTTAAGCAAGTCAGAGAGGCCCCTGATCAAAGGAGTCATTCTGTTTGCATCCACCAGGATAGAAAGAGGGGATTCAAAATGATGTTTTAGTTCCCTTTCATATATCATCTGCAGGCATGCAGCTTTTTGCACATTCTCCATTATCTGATTCATCCCTCCCCGCAGAATTAGGGGTTCACCCCTCTCCTTTGGATCAAACCCCCCTGCCCAATAGGCAGCTCTTTGCGTAAGACTCCAGGGTCCACTTCTGTTTTTTGTAGTTAGAAAAACATTATCACCCCAATAGCCCATGGCTTCAGCTTCTGTTAACAGAATCTGATCACCTCCAGTTTTTGAAACTCGCCAGACATATTCCACCTCAGATTCCCCAGCAGAGCGTGCAAATTCTTTACGAATTTTGGCCAATTCAGTGTAGGAGAAAGGCGTTTCTTTGGTTGTGATAGTGGGGGTAACCTCCCCATCCTCATATAAAACTTCAGTTTTAATGAGAGGTCTGATATGCGCAGCAGCTTCCTTAGCCACTGTCAGTTCTGCCCGAGGGCACATAGGGGCAGACTCCAAGTAATTCACACCCTCTTTTGAGTCCAAATACGAATTTTGCCTCCTCTCCTTTTCCAATTGAATTTTAAGATCTGCCACTACGTCTTTCAAAGTGGCAACATGGCTTTGTAGTGACGAAACTAAGTCCTGCAAAGAGGAAATAGTTTTATCCTTCTGTTCATGCCATACCTCTTTCTCCTTCACTGAGGCGGCTAAACAGGCACCTAAAACCGCACAAATAAAACCTTTGCCTTTCCCGGCTTTTGCTCTTGCATCTTTCTGCAGGGCCACAATTCTATCAGCCACACTCTGGAAATTATGCCAATTTTCACGGGCCCAGTCAAGTACCTGTACAGATGGGCGGGCACCGTGAACTTCTAAAAGGTTAAAAAGCCTCTCACTCCGGGCCATCTCTTTTGTTTCACAAAGCATTTCTTAATAGGGCACTAAGTTTCACGGGGAAGTCAGATCAAAACACTGTTTGTACCAGCAAAATCTTCCCTGGAAAAACGTACACTTTTAAAAGGCTTACTCCAAAATAATCTTCTCCACGAAAAAATGCACAATAGATTTCTCAGGAGAGGCCACACACAAGAAAAAACAACAACAACCTGGGCTTCTCAAGGAAGTCACACTATTTCCCTGAGCGAACACACACCGGCAGAAGTTTCTCAACTTTTGCTGCAATACTGGGCTTCTCGGGAAAGCCACACTTTACAAATATCACCAACACTGGGTTTCCTAAAAGAGGGTACTGAGAATTCTCGGGGAGGTCACACTATAAAGTCAACAGTTGTACCCCAGATAATCTTCCCCGGGAATGCACACACAAATTTAAAGCAGGGTACAGAGGATTCTCGAGGAGGTCACACTGTAAAACCAACAGTTGTACCCCGGATAATCTTCCCCGAGAAAGCACACACATTTAAAGCTTTTGAGAACTCCCACACAGTCTCTCTGAAAATTTCGCTTCGTCCTTCTCCGGCCACTTCCCTCGCGGGCGAGTGGAAACGCGAATCTGGACTCCACTCTCGCTTCGTACTAAAAGTACGTCTCAGGCACACACACACATTTCGGGGTTCTCAGAAATGCAATAATTTTGCTGTGATACTTTTCACTGCACGGGAATCCTGCCGACTACGCCATTTAAATGTCAAGGTCCGGAGACATTAGATGTCTCGGTCCGGAGACACAGTTCTTTTAAATATTCCCGTGTTGTGAAATTAAAGGCACAAACGAGGCCAAAGTATCAACAGCTAGACTATTTATTACATAAAGTGGACATAAGAAAGGAAGAGGGAGAAAAGGGAGAAAAGAGAGAGAGAGAGAGAGACGAGAGATAGAAGAGGAAAGGAATTATATTACCACACCCCTCATCCCCCCCAGGACAGTTAAAGTCTGTGGAGGAAAGGTGCTGCAGGAGATGTTTGGTTTGTGGAGAAACCGTGGTGAGGCTTTTGCTGGAGAACAGCTGTGGTCCTCTGGGGAGATGTTGGGTTGATACAGGAACAGTGCTGAGGCTCCTCTGGGCAGCCTGGGTCTGTAGAGAAAGGATGCTGAGGCTTGGCTGGAGCTGTGGTCCTCCGGGCAGCTTCTTTTCTCCGGAGCAGCATTGTCCCGGCTTCTCAGCGGCCTGGCCCGTCTCCTGTGTTTTCCTTCATCTCCGTTTTTCTCCCCGTTTTTCTCCTCTGTTTCTCTCCTCTGTTTCTCTCTACAAACCAGCAGTTGCTCAAGTCTTTTATACAGTTTTTTAGTCCTTAGGTATGTAGTCAAATATTGTCCCTCAGGAATTCCAGTGGCAGGAAATCTGTGTGTTTGGGCAAGACCCTGGCTGGAGGAGGGGGGAATCTCCGTCTACCCTGTCTCCATCCAGACAAAGCTCAGGAAACAGGTGGTGATTATCTTGCCCTAAAGGTGTGATGGCTGGGTCCTTGGGTCCATTGTTGTAGTCCCGTGTTATCACGATGCAATCACAAGCTGATTTGCATCCAGGATTGGTGGACAGGATTCTTTCCACCTTCTTTCCAGTGGCTCTGCTATCACTTTTATCTTTGTTGACTCACATAGAGAGAGACAAACTTATTAGACTGTCACACCATGCTATGAAAGCACAAAGTTAGGACAGAAGACTATCCTTGCCACTCTGCTTTAGCTCCAGCATGATGACCTCCGAGCTGCGCTCCATAGCTCAAGCCCTGTTAAAGTGCTGAGCTTCACCCAGAACGGCAGCAGAAGGGACAAATTCTTCCTGTGCTGACTTCAGCTGGGTTTTGCTGGTGCCCTTGAAGTCTTTATTTTGCTTTAAACGTTTTGAGCCAGCCCATATCTTCTGCCAGTTCTGCCTAGTGGCCTCTAACAATCTCCTATGTCAGGCAGCAGTATGATTATAGCTTTATTTAGCTTACTTTGTCTGCATTTGCCTTTCAAGGAGCAACAATGCAGCAATTCTGTAGGCTGAGTGTGGCCTAAGAAAAGAAATCACCCTGTTTATCCACAAACATCTGACTCCTGGGGCGATGCCAGTCTCAATAAGACATCAGTGGTGCTGATAAGCCAGTAGTCATAATCACTGATCAGCATTTCACTGATGCTTTGGCAAGGATTTGTTTCCAAATATTGTTGACCCTACACTTTTCCTATTATGTGCTGCATCCTTTGGCAGGAGAAAGAGCTTCTCAAGGATCAGAATGGTACCTACCATGCAGGAGGAGCTGCCTGAAACCCATTACGCTTGGCATGGCTTGTTCTTATTATTCAGGTTCACATATCAGGGTTCATCCCTCCCATGCAATTTCAGGCTTAGCAGCATTAATCCTGCCATTTTGCATCTCTGCAGCTGGGAACAGCCTCGTGCTGCTGACATCTGAATTACATTTTTTAACAACAATTTCCTTTGTTGTGTAAAGCGAAGCCAAAACAAACGCTGCTATTGGAGTCTCCCGTTTGGCTTTAAATGACACAGACCTTTAAATGGATGAGAGCTGTGAATCATTTTTATGTAGATGCTGGGTTTGGGTTGTTTACTTGCTTGTTTGTGGAGGATTTTCTTCTTTGTTGTTGTTGTTGTTGTTGTTGTTATTTTTTGTTGTTTATTATTTCCCTGGCAATGTAAGTCTCTCACTCTTGATGCAGTAGGAAAAGCTCCCTGGTTCCTCTTCTCTAACTGTGCTGTTATTAGATTATTGTATTCTCACTTCCCCTAAAAATTCACTCTCTAAAAGGGTGAAATTGCAGTGTATTGAATTGCCTGGTATTGCCCTGGTTCTTTCTTGCAGTATCTTCTAGATTTTAATAGCTGGGGGCCTTGAAACCATTTTGGTGCTACCAAAGCCATTTAATATCTGTGGACTTTACGGAGAGTATTCTCTGGCGCTCAGCAGTGACTCCAAAGCCCCAAAGAATTACATTCAACATCCCTGGATTTCAAAGCCTGACATCCCTGTGAGCAAGGAATACAAACCCATCAACAGGAGCAGGATTTTAATTGCTTTTGAATGATCCTATAGAAATCTGAAATTGCTTTGTGGGATGAAAATAACAAAAATCCCCACTTTTATCTGTGAAGAGGTTTTAATTCTGGTGAGTAAAATAAGTGGCTGCTGTAATAATATAAGATTTCCCCCCACCCCCACCCCCCTCTGACTGTGTAGCTATTCCTTCAGCCCCTGCCTGCTGGGATTTTATCCTTGAGCAGTGAGACAGCAGAGTTCATCAGATATTATACGTGGCAATTGCCAAACCAGGAGAGGCTCTTTGGTGGCTGGAAGATTTGTGCTTCTATTACTTTAGCTGTTAAAAAAAAATGAGACCACCTGCATCCTTTTGCAATGTGACCTTCTCTAGCTGGTCATATGCTGTGTTTTCTTTGTGATGTGATCTGATTTTAAGGGGAATCAAAAGGCCAGCAGTGCTTTAAAACCTGGTAATACCTTCAGACTTGCTTTACAGTTTTCTTTTCTTTCTTTTTTTTTTAGTGCTTTCTCTCTCACTCTTTTTTCTTTTTTGTCTTTTTGGTGAGAGGAATGAAAACCTTTGCAGAGCTTTCTACATCTGGCTTAGTTTCTGGTTAAATGCATCCTCAGGGAGTGCTGGAAACGATTACTTCTCCTGTTTAGGTGAGAAGTAAACGAGTCACGTTTTCCAACATAGTTTTCAAGGAAAGGGGTGGAATGGAATGGAATGGAATGGAATGGAATGGAATGGAATGGAATGGAATGGAATGGAATGGAATGGAGTGGAGTGGAATGGAATGGAATGGAGTGGAGTGGAGTGGAGTGGAGTGGAATGGAATGGAATGGAATGGAATGGAATGGAATAGAATAGAATAGAATAGAATAGAATAGAATAGAATAGAATAGAATAGAATAGAATAGAATAGAATAGAATAGAATAGAATAGAATAGAATAGAATAGAATTTAATTAACCAGGTTGGAAAAGACCTTTGAGATCATCAAGTCCAACCTATCATCCAACACCACCTAATCAACTAAACCATGGCACCAAGCATCCCATCCAGTCTCTTCCTAAACACATCCAGTGATGGTGACTCCACCACCTCCCTGGGCAGCACATTCCAATGGCCAATGACCTTTTCTTAGGGAGGAGAGAAAAAATAATAAAGACCTACAAGTATCTGGTATTTTGGAGCCATGAGGATGATCAGGGGTCTGGAGCACCTCTCCTATGAGGACAGACTGAAAGAGTTGGGGCTGTTGGGGCTGTTCAGTCTGGAGAAAAGAAGGCTCCGAGGTGACCTTACTGTGGCCTTCGAGTATCTGAAGGGAGCCTACAAGAAGGCTGGGGAGGGACTTCTTAAGATATCAGGTAGTGATAGGACTAGGGGGAATGGAATGAAGCTGGAGGTGGGGAGATTCGGAGTGGACCTGAGGAAGAAGTTCTTCACCATGAGAGTGGTGAAGCCCTGGAATGGGTTGTCCAGGGAGGTGGTTGAAGCCCCATCCCTGGAGGTGTTTAAGATCAGGCTGGATGAGGCTGTGGCCAGCCTGATCTAGTGTGGGGTGTCCCTGCCCATGGCAGGGGGGTTGGAACTAGGTGATCCTTGTGGTCCCTTCCAACCCTGACTGATACTATGATACTATGATTTTAGTTAGCATTAAACTTACAACAAGGCAATTGGGTTGCAGCATCTGAAATTCCACACCGATTTTTTTTTCCCCCCTATCATTTGAAGCATGTTGGTGCTAACATGTCTTAAAGTACAGAAAACCCTCCTATGGAGGGCTTGGAAATATTTTCCCTTCTTTTCAGAAGCAAACCCAGCCATTATTGTACTTTGGAAGGACAATTGTTTTGTCCTTTCTTGCACAGCTACACATTTTCAAATACCTTTTTTTTTCCTCTTAAATAATAATTTTTTATATATATATATTTTTTTTTCCCTTCAAATTGACCATAACAAACCAGACAAATCTTTGCAGGACTAATTTTCCACCTAGCTGAAGAAATTAGCTATTGCTTTCTCCCTCCCACCTTTGAAGCTGTGCTAGAATGGTTACTTGGATACACTGCCTGTAAAGGATGTGTGTGCTGAGGCAATTTAAATAGCCTGATTTGTCATCTAACTGCAGACATCATTAACAAAGCATTATTTGGCTGGAACACTGTAGGCTGAACGTGGATGACTCCTCTGTGTCGAGGAGAGATTTAATTTAACCACCTTGTGACCAAATATTGCCTGTCTCGAGTGTGGAGCTGCAGCAAGTCTAGCGTGAGGAATAGGAGCTGTATCTGGGTGGGGAAATTATTTCCCTGTGGTGTGCAGCTCTTGGGAATGTATTCTGCATCAGGCTCTTTCCAATAGGTTGCTTCACAATCAACTGATTTGTTTGTTTTGGGGTGAGGAGATAATTTTCATGTGATGGGGAAGAGGGAAGGGAATGAAAGTGTGACTTTTTGCCTTCCCTGTATCATAGTATCACAGTATCATTCAGGGTTGGAAGGGACCACAAGGATCATCTAGTTCCAACCCCCCTGCCATGGGCAGGGACACCCCACACTAGATCAGGCTGGCCAGAGCTGTAACATTTCCCTTGTCACAATCCTTGTTTCCATTTAATTCTCCTCTGTTTTTAAGATGGCAAAACCATCAAGGTGGAAGGATTGTGGCCTTCCAGTATCTCAAGGGGGCCTACAAGAAGGCTGGGGAGGGACTTCTTAGAATATCAGGTAGTGATAGGACTAGGGGGAATGGAATGAAGCTGGAGGTGGGGAGATTCAGGCTGGATGTGAGGATGAAGTTCTTCCCCATGAGAGTGGTGAAGCCCTGGAATGGGTTGTCCAGGGAGGTGGTTGGGACGCTGTCCTTGGAGGTGTTTAAGACGAGGTTGGATGAGGCTCTGTCCAGCCTGATCTAGTGTGAGGTGTCCCTGCCCATGGCAGGGGGGTTGGAACTAGATGATCCTTGTGGTCCCTTCCAGCCCTGTCAGATTCTATGATTCTATGATCCTTATAAGGTCCTTTAAGAACCATAAAGTTTTTAAAACAAGATAGGGAAATTAAGATGATGACTTGAATTTCATTTTACTGCATGTAATAGTGTGTAAAGCAGAAAGCAGCGGCTTCCTCTGATAAATCCTGTGTGTCAGGAGTCAGAAATAGTCATTTCCCTGGTCAGGAGGCTGTGCATAACAATAAGGAACATGCACAAACAAATCTGTGCTTTAAAAAGAGGATTCCGTTAGTTCTCAGGTCACTTTTTAGGTCTGGACTCAACCTACCATACCCCATGAATTCTTTAACCAAAATCAGGTTCTTTATATGACTCCAGTATGATTTGGAAAACTCAGGTAGAGCCTGGAGAGTTGTCAGGTAGATTCAACAGACCTGCATGCTCCCCTCTGAGTTAATTCTGCAGCTGAGCAGCGGGAGCACCACAGTGGCCTGGCTGCCAATTACAGATTCCTGAACACCCTTCTTGGCAAATCAACTCCCAGATCATGTTCAGGAATCATAGCCTTAAATGAAGCACAGGTTGCAAAATATCCTGCTGATCTCTGGTGCAAGTCCTTTTCCTTTAGCTGTAATTGATGTTACAAAATATTTTATGGCTTCTGTCATTAGTATTCCCAGTTGGCTCAACCTGCAATTTATTTCATGCTGTAAAAACGCTAAGGATTTTCTCCTGATTAGCAGCAGCAGTAAGGCATGTTCCGAGATTGATCAGCATGGGATATTTTTGGGTGGGTAGAGAGCCTTTTGTCTTTGAATTAAAATGTGTCTAGACACTCTTTTTGTTGTTGTTGTTGCTGCTGTTCTTACAAATCCAGCAAAATGAAAATACTTCTGAGGTAGTAATTAAATTCTTTCAGTGACATCCAGTCTGCTATGCAGAAGGCTTCAGTATAATGAATAGATTGATTTCCAGGAAATCTACAGTATTTTTCCTTGCCATTTGTAGGGCTCAGCATATAAATAATGCAGGCCATGCTGGGCTGCTTTTCAGTTCATCCTAGGAAATTATGCCATTAAAAATGCCACGGTTCTTTCAGGCACACACAGACACAGCAGGTAAAGAGAATATTTATGTGATGAACAGTGACAGAAGCAGCATCAGCTAATAATACACAACCCTGCAATGCACACCTCAGATGATGACATTGTTTGCAGTAATTACAGTGTGGAATGAGACTGTTGTTTAACTTAACACCATGGCAGTCAAACTATGAGCCATCAAAGTGGGACCTGAATTTGTAACCCAAGGTTAAGACTTGAAGGTGCAGAATAAGGTGCAGTGAAATGAAGAGCTCTGACGGCTCCCCTGCCACCCCAAACATGCACAGCTGATGAGAGCAACAAAAATGAAACTTGATTTGAGCAGTTGTGGAAAGGAAAAGGCCTCATCAATTCCTCACAGACTTGGTTTTGTTTGAGAGCACGTGTTGCTGTTTGAAGTCTGCAATTCAGAAGGTAAAACACCTCCTCTGCAGCAGTAATGGTTGCTCAGGCAGTGTACAGACAGCAAAGATCATCCATGGGTACATCCCTTTGCTCAATAAGGTAGGACTGGTTTGCATGTTTAGGAAGGACAACGTACCACCTACTATTGCTAGGCGATACTTAGGCATAAGCAGAGTTTTAGAACATGTTGCAAGTGGAAATCAAGTACATGATGTGCCTGGAAGGAGCTTATCTAACTATTTATGGGCTGATCACATTCTGAGCTGTAACTGACTTGGTTATTTTTAGTCAAATAATGTTACAGTAGTAGTTGCATTGATAAAGAAGCAAGAAAATTCTTCTGCAATTCACAGACCTTGCTGGATCTCATTTCAAACCTTAATGTCACCATGCTTAGTGTTCCTGGAGGAGAAGCTGAATCCCTAAGTCTAATTGTAGATCAATGAGTTGCAGCCCAGAGACAGATTTTAAACTCCCACAAAGCAGCTTTGCATGTCTTTGTGCCTTTCCTCCCTCCCTCCCTCCCAGCTGTGTGCAGAGCACTCAAAGGGGTTTTACCGACTTGGAGCCACCCAGTCTGCTTTGGAAGTGGACCATGTCTGCTCTCTGCAATCCAGGTTAGATTTTTCCATTCCTTAAAGGTGATACCCACGGGGAGGGCATGTGTTTGCCCAGTGGTTTTGGAAGAGATTAGTTTTCAGAGTGGGAGTTAAGTGTAACTGGTACACAGGGACGTTGTGCAGGAGGGAACTCGACTGAGCATCAGGCTCATGTGAAAAGTTTTTGCTGGATCACTTAGAATAGTTCCAAAAGCCCCAAAATCTCACTGTCTTTGGTTTTTTTTTCCTTTCTGTTAAAAAAAAAAAAGCCTTAATCTACTCTCTCATCTTTACTTTCAAGATAAAAAAGTCAACAATTTCAGGTAGTTGATCCTTGATAAGCCTTTAGAAAGAAGTTGCAGCAACTTCAGAGATGTAAAGCATAGCTACAGCACATCATTATCACGAGTGACTATCCCTTCTTTCTAATAACAAAGGAATGTGTAAACCATTCCAGTCATAGAATCTTAGAATTGTTAGAGTTGGAAGGAACCTCAAGGATCATCCAGTTCCAACCCCCCTGCCATGGGCATGGACACCTCACACTAGATCAACTTGCTCAGAGCCACATCCGTTAAAACCCCTGAAATAATAAGGCAGAAGCATATCGCTCCCTATGGTCATCTCTTTGGAGATGCACGTTGTGCACAAATAATCAGATGCATCAGCAGGGAATCTGCAGCCATCTAACAAGTGAATAGTTCTGCAATTGCCATCTGACCTGTACATAAGTGGAAACAATGCCTTCATTAAATTTACAAAACTGAATGTTGACCATTAGCAAGACCAGCACTGCAAGATGCAAGGGAAGTCTTGCAATGTCCCCAGGAGCAGTGTGCATGTACCTAATGGCAGGATGGAACTATTAAGGTCATATTAAAAATAGATCTGCTGTTTGGCCACAGTGCTTACTGCCCTGCTCTAAAGCCAATTGGACTTAGGATGTAGTTTAAAGACTTACTGTATGTTGAAGGAGTAAAAGGTGTGTCTGGAAATATGTCTTAAAAAGACTTAACTTCATAAGCAGTGTCCAGACAGAGTCTTTCATGGGGTTTTAGTGAGAATGAACTTTGTCCTAAACACTCTTCCCCCATCCTTTTCAAGCAAGATGTGAAGCAACTTGTGCTAGTGCAGAGCTTTTGGCAAGCATGTGTTGCAACCAGCTGTGTGGTGGGTTGAAGTTTCCCCCCAGCATCAACTTCAGCCAGACTAACTCAGAAGCAGATGAAGCTGTATTTACAAGCAAAAAACTACCCTCTACAATGGAATGCAATGAATATGTGCAAAATGTACAGTATTTACAATATTATACAGGTATTTACAATTAGCAAACAACACAAAATCCCCCCCTGGTTAAAAGACCAGAGAAGTTTGTTCTCTGCCCCCCCCCAAGCTCCCCCTGTCCCAAGAGAGAGAGAGGAGTTGAGAGAAAGCAGTGTCTTAGACTTATCCCAAGGTCAGCCAGAAGCACTTTATCTGCTGGGTGAAGCAATAACAGCCAAGATCAGAAGAGAAAAGGAATGGGAATGTGAAATGGAAATGTGAAGAATTGTTACGATGCAGCTCCTCTTATCCCAGACATTTATCCAATGAATATGTTTAGAATCATCTTTTGTTTTCATTTTTACACCCAGTAGTGGTTTATGTTTTGTTTATATTTTTCTACTTTCCTGCTTGAAATCTGCAGCTACCTTTTAAAGGCATAGCCTAAAACTACCACACATCAGAGACTGCTTTAGCCTGATCTAGTCCACACAGGTTTCTCCAGTGTCTTCTAAGTGCACTAAGCCAAGAGGCTAATATCCGCCTTATTTCCTCCTCTGAGTGAAAAGCATTAAGGACAATTGAGGGGATCATTTTTATAGGGCTTTATGAAAGGGCTTGTTGGTTACTTGGGTTTTTTTTTTCAGTGTTCACACTGCTCTGCCCTCTGCTTTCTGTTAGCTGGGTGGTGGGAGGTGGCAGTGCCTTGAGATTGCCCGGGCAGTCCATCTCACACTCACAGCAGTTATGTAGGTGAAATCCCTAATGTAAAGAGTGTGATTGATGTGATGGCATGGCACCAGTGCACATGATGCTAGAAATCAAAGGGTGAAGCTTTGAGTGACTAAAGATGTGACAAAAAAGGTCCATGCATGTGTAGAAAATAGCATGGCA
This sequence comes from Melanerpes formicivorus, assembly GCF_026170545.1. Classification (NCBI taxonomy): domain Eukaryota; kingdom Metazoa; phylum Chordata; class Aves; order Piciformes; family Picidae; genus Melanerpes; species Melanerpes formicivorus. The sequence goes on along the minus strand of NW_027142366.1, from coordinate 6,477,458 downwards.
AATTTAATTCTCTGGAGGCTTTCAAAACCCACCTGGATGCATTCCTGTGTGGACTCTCCTGGGTGATCCTGCTTTTGGCAAAGGGGTTGGACACAATATCTGGAGGTTCCTCCCACCTGGATGCATTCCTGTGTGGACTCTCCTAGGTGATCCTGCTTATGGCAAAAGGGTTGGACATGATCTCTAGAGGTTCCTCCCACCTGGATGCATTCCTGTGTGGACTCTCCTAGGTGATCCTGCTTTTGGCAAAGGGGTTGGACATGATCTCTGGAGGTTCCTCCCACCTGGATGCATTCCTGTGTGGACTCTCCTAGGTGATCCTGCTTGTGGCAAAGGGGTTGGACATAATAGCTGGAAGTTCCTCCCACCTGGATGCATTCCTGTGTGGACTCTCCTAGGTGATCCTGCTTTTGGCAAAGGGGTTGGACATGATCTCTGGAGGCTCCTCCCACCTGGATGCATTCCTGTGTGGACTCTCCTGGGTGATCCTGCTTACGGCAAAGGGATTGGACATGATCTCTGGAGGTTCCTTCCACCTGGATGCATTCCTGTGTGGACTCCCCTGGGTGATCCTGCTTTTGGCAAAGGGGTTGGACACAATATCTGGAGGTTCCTCCCACCTGGATGCATTCCTGTGTGGACTCCTAGGTGATCCTGCTTATGGCAAAAGGGTTGGACATGATCTCTGGAGGTTCCTCCCACCTGGATGCATTCCTGTGTGGACTCTCCTAGGTGATCCTGCTTTTGGCAAAGGGGTTGGACATGATCTCTGGAGGTTCCTCCCACCTGGATGCATTCCTGTGTGGACTCTCCTAGGTGATCCTGCTTTTGGCAAAGGGGTTGGACATGATATCTGGAGGTTCCTCCCACTTGGATGCATTCCTGTGTGGACTCTCCTAGGTGATCCTGCTTATGGCAAAGGGGTTGGACATAATAGCTGGAAGTTCCTCCCACCTGGATGCATTCCTGTGTGGACTCTCCTAGGTGATCCTGCTTATGGCAAAGGGGTTGGACATGATCTCTGGAGGTTCCTCCCACCTGGATGCATTCCTGTGTGGACTCCCCTAGGTGATCCTGCTTATGGCAAAGGGGTTGGACATGATCTCTGGAGGTTCCTCCCACCTGGATGCATTCCTGTGTGGACTCTCCTAGGTGATCCTGCTTTTGGCAAAGGGGTTGGACATCACAGTATCACAGTATAACTTAGGTTGGAAAGGACCTCGAGGATCATTGAGTCCAACCCATCCACACAGACCCCATGACTAGACCATGGCACCAAGCGCCACGTTCAATCTCCTCTTGAATGCCTCCAGGGATGGTGACTCAACCACCTCCCTGGGCAATCCGTTCCAATGACACATGACTTGCTCGGTGAAGAACTTCCTCCTCACCTCGAGTCTCTGGAGGCTTTGAAAACCCACCTGGATGCATTCCTGTGTGGACTCCCCTAGGTGATCCTGCTTTTGGCAAGGGGGTTGGACATGATCTCTGGAGGTTCCTTCCACCTCTAACATTCTGTGATTCTATAATGCTGCTTTGCTCCCTTGGATCATTTTGCAGGTATTCCTGTTGGTGAGCAATGAAGCTACTTAATTTTGTCTGATTTTGGTTTGGTTTCCCCTTCTACCTGTTTCAGCCAATAAGCTGACTCAGCCACAAAGGAGCCTGAGTGTAACTAATCCTGTAATACTTTCTTAACATTCATATTGCTGTTGAGCATTTCTGTCAATACAATCATTGTCTGTGACCTGCATGGGAAACAGTGCCTGGGGGGGGAAGAAACAAATGGGAATTTCATCCTTACCAATATAGGTGATAAAATGAAGATCTTCACTCAGCTTTATTGGGAATTACTCAGGCATTTGGTAATAGCTCCCTTCTGGAGATTGCTAAGGAGGAAAACCAGAGGGATCTGTAATAAAACACTTGTGTATTCTTTTTTTATCTAAGATCCCAGTCCTGTAAGCATCAGATGCTCAATGTGCTTTGGGCAGAGTTGAAGTTCCAATATTAATTTAAGACTCTTCTGCTCCTGCCCTTGCTTAATCCTGCAATATCCGCCGTGATATTAGCTGGAGCTGTGGAAGATGTCATGGATGTGTTTAAACTAAACACACAGAGGTTATGTCTTCTGTCCCCCACATCCAGGCATGAAGCAAGAACTGGGTGTTTGCTGTCACAGATGGCTCGTTAGTTATTCACTTTAATCTGCATCTGTTCCACACTCCACTGAAGTCAGCAGGAGGCTTTTCCCATGACTTTGCTGGCCTTTAAATTTGGGTCCTGGTTAATGAACTGAATCTGTCCTTCCTGATCCAGTTCACCTTGAACTCAATGGGAGACCTTTCACTGAGTAAAGGGAAAGTTGGATCAGGCCCAGGGAAAAACAGTAAGCGCCGAAGGAATGAGATGATGAAGCCCAGTGATCAAATCGTGCAATCGCTTTGCTCCACCAAACAGCCTCACAGTTTGTAGTAAAGGGCAGGAAAAGTGAAATAATAGTGCCCTTGGCTTCAGGAAGAACATAGCCCTGCCTTTGAAATCAGATTCCAACAAAACTCCTGTGGGCTGTGGACACACATAGCTATCACACTGTACAGCAGATAAGCTTCGTATTTTGCAGACATTTAAACACGGTGAGAAATTCAAGGAGAGGTAACCGGAGTTGCACTGCTAGGGAAAAGCAGCTGCATGTCATAAATCAGCTCTGTACAAAAAAAAGCAACAATACCATTTCATGAAAGGTTTTACTGCACATCTTTCACAGATTTTCCCTCCCTTCTCTTGTCCTCTACTCTTTTCTCTGTTTTATTGTGCTTTTGCTTTTCCCGAAGCTTTTTATGATCAACTCTTGCCTACTTTAGTGTAATCGCCCCTCATCTTACCAAGCAACCTCAACATGGGTAGGCTTTCAGGTTTCAATTAGCCAAAATGTATTTCTAAGCCTGATGAAGGGGGGAGAGCACACACCAGTTTCACATTGGGGACTAACTCAGCTAGCTGAGTCTTGCTAGTGAAAAGCACACAGAGAGACAGATACACACAGCTGTGCCCTTCTTCATCTGCTCGCCTGCTCGCAGCGGATGTGCTTTTTGTGATCCACCAAGCATGAACATTCCTCTGCACCTTGAGCATGGGAGTTCAGTAAATGAATTGCACTTGATGGGAGATGTTTATATAAAACAGCAGTTGCCCCGAGCAGCCAAAGGCAGCGAGTCTTTCTTCCTTTGTAGTGCTGTGGAGCAGTTCCCCATACATCCTTCTGATCTTTATTTTTCATGCGGGACATTTCTCGGTGATTTCAGTAGATCTGTTTTTATTTTCACTTAAGGGGAGCAGGTTAGGCCAATGCTGAGCCCTTTTGAAATCCTGCTTCTGTTGTCCTTTTAAGTGATGCTTCTCAAAGCCTCTGGTTTTTGGTTTGGGTTGGGTTTGGGTTTTTTTTTCTGAAATGCTCTGTCTGTGGCTAGGATTAAAGGAGGAAAGAGATAATGCTCTGGGGAGAGCAGGGAGTGAACCTGCAGCCTCCAGCAGCAGAGCCCCTGTGGAAGCCAAGAGGTTAAAATCCTTTTCCTCAGTGGAGATGCAGAAGAGGGAAGTGATGCTAATACAGCTTGATTTTCCCCTGGGAGTAACACAGCGACTCCCTGTGGGCTGCAGAGCATTAATCCACCCTCTGTCCCGAGGGTTGCAAGCTAAAAGGACCCTGATGTGTAATTTCCAGTGTAATTTCTGACTCATGTGGTGCCCTTAATATAAAATATGGATTAACAGTGGGGGCTTCCAGCTTGAAAAAGGAGAATTTTAGAGAGAAAGTGAAGTTTCTTAGAGTTTTGTAAAACAGCACAATTACTCTGTGAAAAAAGGCTCTCAGCTCCCAATGCAGTACACTCTTACTCAATGCCATAAATGAACATCTGAGGTTAAGAAAGCTACAAGTTAAAAAGTTCGTATTTCAGCCAGAGTGTGGAATGTTTGGGTTAATAAGAGGATGTGTGGAATTTTTTGTTCCTAGAACATAGGGCATCCTCTGACCAAAGCTGAGAAACACTGTTCCCAAACGCTCAAGAGCTTTAGGAGGACCCTGGAGTATTTGTGCTTACAAAACACCTTGGCAGCTGCCAGTCATAAAGTAACTACCTGAGAAATGCTCAAAATGGCAAAGTGGTGATGTCAGTACATTCCAGAATTAGAAACATAGAATGGTTCTGGTTGGAAGAAACCTGTGAAGGTGATCTAGTCCAAGCCCCCCTGCACTGAGCAGGGACATCTTTGACTAGATCAGGTTGCTCAGAGCGCCATCCAACCTGACCTGGAATGTTTACAGGGATGGGGCATCTACCACCTCTCTGGGCAACCTCTGAGGGTGCCTCATCACACTCTTTGTGAAAAAAAAAGTCTTCCTTTTATCTAGTCTGAATGTCCCCTCTTTTAGTTTAAAACCATCACCCCTTGTCACAGGAGGCCCTGCTAAAAAGTCTGTCCCCAGCTTTCTTATAAGCCCCTAAAGTACTGAAATGCCTCAATAAGTTCTCCCTGGAGCCTTCCCTTCTCCAGACTGAACAAACTCGACTCTCTCAGCCTGTCCTCACAGCAGAGGTGTAACACTTTGTAGATGGGAATAACCCAGGTGGGACACGTGTCTGTCAGGGAGAATCAGCCTCTGGTTCTCGCAGCAGGATGGAGCCAGCGCCCATGCAGAGCTGGGGAGTGAGAGGCAGGAAAGTGCTGTTCTGAATTCCTTGTTCAGGCAAAAATCTGACTGGAAGGAAAAAACACTGAAAAAAAAAATGGAAGTTCACCTGGTAACTGCAGAACCAGCTTAGGGTAGAAGATAAGTTAGACATCCTTCTCAGGGGTCATGTTTGCTGAGAGAAGGAGAAGTGATAAGACAGGAGTGAAAATAAATAATAAAAGAGAGAGGTTACCTGGTTGGTTTGATTAGAGCAATGAAATGCCACACCATATCAGAGCAATTTCCATTTCTTTTGTAACCACAAAGTAGTCTGAAACAGGCAATTACACCTTCTTTCCAGCTCAGGGGAGGAACATCACCCTTTGCCACCCATTAAGGAATGTTAATAGCAGGGGTAAGGCGAGTGCAGGGGTGGGTGTGCTTTATTGGGAAATCACACCTCTGAGGAATTAAAAACACTCAGCCCTGGGGAGCAATTATCTCACACTAACCACATGCCTGATGTCCTCAGTGGCATAATTATGGATGATTCTCAGAATTGAGGATTGAAACAAGCTTTAGAAGCAAAACTTGCTGTTCTCCTGGTGAACGTGTCCCTCTGACTGTCGGAAGGACTGGGCACCAGCACATCCTTTGAATCTCAGTGTGAGGGCACTTGTGGTGGAGACTGGCATGTAGTGGCTTGAGCTGAGCCATCCACTGGCACTCACATCTGGAGTCTGCAGGAGGAAACTGCACAAGATGCTTTGCTGTTCTGATTCCCTATTTCTCATTCTGTCCTAGATGTGAGGACAGGTCTGTGTTGATAGGTTGGACTCGATGATCCTCGGGGTCCTTTCCAACCTAAGTGATACTGTGATACTGTGATACTGTGACAGTATCCAGACTTTGAGATCCATAGCTGGTAAAAGCAGCTCACTGCACAGATGATAATTTCAAGCTCTTTTTTTAATGTGTTAGTCTACACATACACTCCATGTAGGCTCTGTCCTGTTGATTGTTTTGACAGTAATTACTTACTTGCAAAATCTTGGGCACTTAACTCAGTGCAATTCAGTATCACAGAATGCTATCCAGTAGCTCTTGAATGGTAAACCACAAAAAAATATCCTGAAAATGTTTGACTTCTGCATGGGTAGTTGGGATGGGAGGAGGAAGCATGCTACAAGCTATCATGGTCGCTCCTTTGGGGTTCTTGGGAAAGTGGAGCTCCCCTATATGAATGCAGATATACACAGGCCACCTATGACACAAACCAGTGACATTTCAGAGGGTTTTACACTTTAATAGCTGGAACCTGAGCATCCTCTTATTGATTTTTCCAAGCCATGATAAAATGAGAGCTGCATTGTATGGCTAATAGAGAGGTGTGATTGTATTAGCTTTTATCCTGATTATACAGTCTTAAGAACTGCACCCTGGGGGTACTGATTGACAGCTGTCTGAACATGAGTCACCAATGTGCCCAGGTGGCCAAGAAGGCCAATGGCATCCTGGTCTGCATCAGAAATAGTGTGGCCAGCAGCAACAGGAAGTCATTCTGCCCTGTATTCAGCACTGGTTAGGCCACACCTTGAGTACTGTGTCCAGTTCTGGGCCCCTCAATTTAAGAAGGACATTGAGACTCTTGAACATATCCAGAGAAAGGCAACGAGGCTGGGGAGAGGCCTCGAGCACAAGCCCTACGAGGAGAGGCTGCGGGAGCTGGGGTTGTTTAGCCTGGAGAAGAGGAGGCTCAGGGGAGACCTTATTGCTCTCTACAACTACCTGAAGGGAGGTTGTAGCCAGGAGGGAATTGGTCTCTTCTCCCAGGCAATCAGCAACAGAACAAGAGGACACAGTCCCAAACTGTGCCAGGGGAAGTTTAGGCTGGAGGTGAGGAGAAAGTTCTTGACAGAGAGAGTTGTTAGCCATTGGAATGTGCTGCCCAGGGAGGTGGTAGAGTCACCGTCCCTGAAGGTGTTCAAGAGGGGACTGGATGTGGCACTTGGTGCCATGGTTTAGTAGTCATGAGGTCTTGGGTGAGAGGTTGGACTTGGTGATCTTTGAGGTCTTTTCCAACCTTATTGATTCTATGATTCTATGATTCTATTTCATCTGAGAGAGGAGGAGAGGAGAGGAGAAACTCAAAGCCTGAACTGCACACTGAACCAGGAAGCCTGTACCAAATGGGCTGGATACAGAGTGCAAACACTGTGGTGCTTCTGGTTGTGGCAGTATTCAGTCCAAACAAGTTCTTCCACTTGGGCTGGAGAGGAAAACGTTGAGTCTGTATTGCTCATGTGTACTGCCTGTGACCCTTCAGCCCATTCCTCTACCTGGCACTGCTCAAACAGCATTTCTGGAATGTGAGAGCTCGTGGAAGATGTCTGAGCTTTTCTAGATGAATTTGTGTTTCCCTGTGTGAGGCAGGAGGCACACTGAAGGCCAGGATTAGAGTCTTATTTCTGGTTAGCCTGGCAATATAAGTGAGAAAACTTTGGGGCTTGTTTTTTTTGCTTTTCATGGTGCAGTTATTTCTATACAAAGAGTCTTGAGCATACCTAGGACCTGTAGACCTCAGTGTCATCATGAAAGGTGGTATCTGGGATCTGCCAAAGCCCATAGACAAAGTGGTTCATACTTTTGGTAGAATGACACTCCCACCCCCCCAATGTAGTTGTTGTCATAGGTGGAAGAAGAAGGGGTGTTTAAGAGCAGGCTGGATGAGGCTCTGTCCAGCCTGATCTAGTGTGGGGTGTCCCTGCCCATGGCAGGGGGGTTGGAACTAGATGATCCTTGTGGTCCCTTCCAACCCTGAATGAAACTATGAAACTATGAAACTATGAAGAAGAAGGAAAAAATCTCCTTCTCCTGTGGACAGGGTGAGCAGCCAGGGCTGCTGCGGGGATCTGATGCTTATCGCTGGCTTGTGCTTGCAAAGTGCTGAACACAAAAGAGCTCCAAGGAAGTATTAAGTCTGTGCTTGACTGTCAAGGACACATATAGTTCACTGGCTATATGTATGCCTAAAGTTAAGCATGTGCTTAATGAGGCTAGAGTGCTTTGCTTAGGGCAGAGCTGAATCCTTAACAGCTCCGTGTTTTGCAGCTTTTGCTAACAAAACAGTGCTAATATTTTCCTGCTTCCTGGGAGAGTTTGGGGACAAGCTTGCTAGCATTCATGGCTCTCATAATGATGGGAAGGAATAAAAAGGTAGAAGCTATTTGTCAACGCATCAGATTCACAGTAATTACTTCTTACAGCCTGTTTTGAAGCCTGGGATTTCAGTGGTGCACATACATCACGTACAGTGCAAGGGGAAAAAAAAAATCCAACAAGCTGAAAGAAATTTGAGCTCTGCTATGCTTCTAATATGTTTAATGTTATTGTTCCGTTCAATCTCTACCCTTAATGACCCCAGACATATTAAATAGCGTTCTCAGGGCTGAAGAAGTGCTTCAGACTTCTAATTTTACACATATTTCCCCTCCTGTGCTCTCAGAGCTCTACAAACATTTTATGTTGGAAAAAAGCCTCTGTAGAAAGCACTCTGCGGTCTTTATGCCGAAGAAAGGCCGAAGGCACCTTCACTCACACTGAGCTCTCTTTGCGCTGCCTGCTCTTCAAAAATAGTTTTTGCAGCTGTGTCATTTTTCATGTTTGCAGTTTAGGGCTAGCAGACAATGTACAACAGAGCCTCAAAGGGATAAATCAAGGGGAAGGATGACAGATATCATGGGCTCGGCATGGCAAAAATGCTCGCACTGCTTTTTTTGCGAGCACGAAGGAATCCAGACCGTACAGGGGCAGGACCACTGACACTGGTACAGTTTCTTAATGAAGATACCTTAAAAAAAGGCATAAAAGTATCATTGTAACACCTCATTAGTGATGTCTCCTGCTTATTTAATTGCTGTGAGGCTTTTTTTCTCCCTGCTGTGGTGACAGCATTGACCCTGTTAATGTTGGCGCTGGGGACACTTTTGTTGTGCTGTCAAGTAGCTCTTAATCCTTTAACTCCCGTATGTCAAGTCCGGTGTCTGTCTCAAAGGTGAATCAAACCCTATTTCTGGGTTGAGAATTTTTGTATCTGCAAAGTGAATTAGTGATGGGAGCTTCCTAGAGCTTGCCTTTCACTTCATACAGTGATCCATTTGCTTTGCTGTACAAGCCCTGTATGGTAGAAGATATTTCTAGCCAACTGGCACTGCCACCTAGCCACATCAGCGTTCTCCTCCCCATCTCACATCCCATCTTCCCACTAACACTCCAAAAGATGGAGAGGAAGGCGAATTTGCAGCAATTCACACTTTCACACCTGCAATTCTGCATGCATGTGCTGCCTCCTGCTCAATCAGCATTCCAGTATGGATTCTATACCTCCTGCTGAGCACCCTGCACAGAGGGAAGGCTTCTTTAAATCAAAGTGTGAAGACCTGAGCTTCTGGTTTTGGAAACAGACACTTCAATCCCCACTGCTGACCGAGAAGCAGCTGTGTGTGTGTCATTACTTACAACAGAAGCAGCCCTGTATACAACTTACAAAAGTGGTTATGAAAAGCATCTTTATTTCACTTACCCCAGCATTCAGTGCTGCTGCTGTTTGAGGATGATCAAGACCAGCCACTATCCCATAATGCTGGAAAAACTCATCTCACCTCAAGTATTTTAAACTTGCTTGCTCTTTAACTCTGTACCTGCCTCTTAAATGTGAGATATTGTGCAGTGCAGGAAATGCAGGCAAATATTGTAAAGAATGATTCTACTTGCCTGGTTACATCCTGTCCAGTACCACAGCAGATGGTATTAGATACTGATGTATGTGTTTGATTAGACATCTTAAGTGCACCTACAAACAGCCATCTAGAGTCTGGTAGCACTGGAGCTCATCTCTCTGGCTTTGTATGGCTGATCTTTGTAACAGCATTTTGTCTGGCTTCCTTTTCAGCTTTATTATTGTTGTTGTTGATGTTGTTGTTGATATTGTTGCTGCTGTTGTTGTTGTTCTTCACAGAGAGAGTTGTTAGCCATTGGAATGTGCTGCCCAGGGAGGTGGTGGAGTCACCATTCCTGGAGGTGTTCAAGAAGGGCACTTAGTGCCATGGTTTAGTAGTCATGAGGTCTTGAGTGACAGGCTGGACTTCATGATCTTTGAGGTCTTTTCCAACCTTGTTGATTCTCTGATTCTATGATATAAGGATTACACAGAAGCACAGAATGGTCTGGATTGGAAGGGACCTACAAAGGTCACCTAGTCCAACCCTCTCTGCAGCAAGCATGGACATCCTCAGCTACATCAGGCTGCCCAGAGCTCTGCTGAGCCTCACTTTGAGCTTCTCCAGGAATGGGGCCCCAGCCACCTCCCTGGGCAACCTGTTCCAGTGTTCCACTACCCTCATGGTGAAGAACCTGTTATCTGTGAATCTGGGATCTGTCCAGGCTGAGAGTGGATGCCTCATCAACAGCACCTCCTCTTTTCAGCTGTGTTCCCCGGGAGCAGGAAGGGGACTGCTGGCTGTCACGCTGAAAAGCGTGGATAGGGAAGACATCCTGACAAATATGCTTATGCTGATTATTTTTTCCTATTTGCTTTTCCTGTGGTGACAGGCAGCTACTTACTAGGCAGAACTGGAAGTAATATTCTGAATTGCTGAAGGAAATTTTCCCAGTTGATCATACTCTTATCTGTTTTGTGCTGATCAAAGATTCTCTTCATGTCTTATGTATCTGAAGGCTCAAAAGAATGAATGGGGGGAAAAAAAAAAAAAAGAGAAAAAAGAGCTATTCTTCTGTGCTGGTAGACAATGAAATGATGATTGGAGAGATTATGCCTTGACTTTACTGTCAGCACAATGTCAGTGAGGGCATTGTGGTATAGAGAGCATGTATTTTGAGATATTAATACAAAATCCAGAAGGAAGAGAAAAGCCCCAAAGAAGAGTAAAATGTCTGGCCTGCTTCTTCTTCTTCTTCTTCTTCTTCTTCTTCTTCTTCTTCTTCTTCTTCTTCTTCTTCTTCTTCTTCTTCTTCTTCTTCTTCTTCTTCTTCTTCTTCTTCTTCTTCTTCTTCTTCTTCTTCTTCTTCTTCTTCTTCTTCTTCTTCTTCTTCTTCTTCTTATATTTTAGTGAAGAATAAGATTAATATTTCATATTCTTGCATCATATTAGTTACCCTGGTTATTTATCCCTTCACATCCTGTCTGCTTGCGTAGTCAGACAGGAGTGGTAACTCAGGTTTTGCTCAGGTAAAAATCTCCTCTCTCTCTCTCTCTCTCTCTCTCTCATCTCTCTGTCTATCTCTATATCTCTATCATCTCTATCTCTCTCTTTATCTCTCTCTCTCCATCTCCATCTCCATCTCCGTCTCCATCTCTATCATATCTCTTTCTCTCTCTCCTATAAATTCTCTCTCCATCTCTCTCTCTATCTCTCTTTCCATCTCTCTCTCCATCTCTTCTTCCATCTCTCTCTCCATCTCTCTCTCCTATAATTTCTCTCTCCATCTCTCTCTCTATCTCTCTTTCCATCTCTCTCTCCATCTCTTCTTCCATCTCTCTCTCCATCTCTCTCTCCATCTCTCTCTCTCCTATAATTTCTCTCTCCATCTCTCTCTCTATCTCTCTTTCCATCTCTCTCTCCATCTCTTCTTCCATCTCTCTCTCCATCTTTCTCATATGTCTCTCTCCTCTCTCTCATCTCTCTCTCTCTTTATCTCTATCATCTCTCTCTCACTCTTTCCTCTCTCTCTATCTCTCTCCACCTATACATCTCATGCATGGGATAGCAGGAACTTCTCCCTGGTGCCACACTGAGCAAGGAACGAGTTTTGCACATCATTTTCACAAACCCCCTGATCTGTGTAGAGGAATCAGAGGTTGCTTCATTGTCTTCTAGAAACAGTGCTGGTTTTAAGGAGAATGTCAGAAGTATGCTTTCAAGGCTTCAGGCTGGTTGGGTTTTTAATGAATTAAAAATAAAGGAATTGTGCTTAGTGAAGGAAGGGCCTCTGAGCTGAGGTATCTGCAGACTAAAGGTTTAAAAGCTTAATTCCCAGGTCTTGGATTGGAGCTGCTCTTTTCAGGAATGGGAGATGGTTGTTCTGGCATATCTACTGCATGTATTCCTTCCTAGGAAAGGAACCCAGGTCAGCTGCAGCACAGCCTACTGTGACAGTTTTGTCTTGATTGTAAAGTGAGGGGCAAAGGTGAGGCTGAAAATCAGCAGAATAAGGCCAGCACATGGGGGCAAGGAGGATGGGGCTGTATCCATGGGATTGTGAAAGGACATTTTGAAGATCATGTCATAGCAATGTCTGTCAGGGATGGTTTAGGTCTAGCCAATCTTGCCCTGGGGCCAGGAGATGGGTTAGGTGACCTCCTGAGCCCTTTTTGCTTCGACTCTGCAATTGGAAGTGGAAAGAAACCCCATTTTAATATACTGGTTCTCTGTGGATTTTTCTCTCCATCTTCTCCCCAGAATCCTCCTGTGCCAGGTAACAAGATGTTTATGTATACAAATGCTCTTTCAGAAGCTTATTGGCATTCTCTGCATCAGAAGTTTATGATTTATATGAAGCTAACTGGTCCTTGAGCATGTGCTGTTGTCAAGCTCTCTTCCTCTGCTCAGGAGAAAAGCACTCCAGGGCTGGCATGCAATAGCCTGATCTGGGTATTTATCCTTTTGGCACTTTGCTAATTATTCCTATTGCTTTTGCATCCCTGTGTGAATTTCTGTCTTTCTGCCACAGTAAATACTCTCTCATTTTTTCCTAGCTGCAGAACTGCTAGTTAAATGAGAGAAGCCTGAATATCCTGCAGAGACCCATATTGTCATTGGGATGGTAGCAATGAAACAGGCCAAACATCTTTTCTGTACCACTTAAATTGCATGTCTCTGCATTCCTGCCTTGGCCACTCATTTTCTGGACCATATTCTGCTCTTGTAAACAGCTCGTATCATTCCTGGGAGTGCTCTTTGTAGCAGAATGCTTTGATAAAGCCAAAGCCATCAGCTGCCAAGACTCCATAAGGAGTCAGAAATAGGCACCAGAAATCTTCACTACTGTAGGTGCAGCTGCATTAGCAATATCATTTATCTTCCTAAGGACTTCCTAAGTCACTAAAATGTATTCTAAAATTAAGTGGCATTTTTTCCACCTGTTCTAACAGGTGCCAAATGCATAGCAAGCCCTCCTGGGTGAAACAAGGCTGCAAAATCTAAGTACCTTCCTATGGACTGCAGCTGCCTGAGAGACATCAGGGTTTTTTTTCCTCATGGTCTGCCTCCTTCACTTGGAATAATAAGCTTTTGATCATCTCAGGACACTCTAGATCCCCCTGCAGCACAATCCAATTTGACATAAGAGTTGTGGGTGATGTGTGTGAATGTAGAAAATCTTGCAAGCAGACACTGGACTTTCAGCCTGAGTTTTCCACTGCTACAAAGAAGTTTGTAGGCAAGATTTCATGCCTGTCTGTGCTCAGAAAAAAAGGCTCTCTGGACTTGATGGAGTATCTGGTGCTTGCTGGAGCAAGAGGCAGCCTACAAAGCCCCACTGTGGTGCTTCCAAATACAAGAAGTCCCTGAGTCTCTCCCAGGCCAGCAAGAAACTGAAACAGCAGCAAACTGCTGAGTGGCAGCCTTTTAGTCTTGTATTAAGTGCATTTTATCATCTAGGTAACACTGTACATTAACTGTTAAGCCTGCAGCTTGGCTCCATGACAGGTAGTTAAACACCATGGAATAGAGTAGAGTAGAGTAGAGTAGAGTAGAATAGAATGGAATGGAATGGAATGGAATGGAATGGAATGGAATGGAATGGAATAGAATAGAATAGAATAGAATAGAATAGAATAGAATAGAATAGAATAGAATAGAATAGAATAGAATAGAATAGAATAGAATAGAATAGAATTAACCAGGTTGGAAAATACCTTTGAGACCCTCAGGTCCAACCTATCACCCAACACCATCTAATCAAATAAACCATGGCACCAAGCACCCCATCCAGTCTCTTCCTAAACACCTCCAGTGATGTTGACTCCACCACCTCCATGGGCAGCCCATTCCAATGGCAAATCACTCTTTCTGGGAAGAATTCCTTCCTAACCTCCAGCCTAAACCTCCCATGGCACAGCTTGAGAATGTGTCCTCTTGTTCTGGTGCTGGTTGCCCAGGAGAAGAGACCAACCCCCACCTGTCCACAACCTCCCTTCAGGTAGTTGTAGAGAGCAATAAGATCTCCCCTGTGCCTTCTCCTCTCCAGGCTAAGCAGCCCCATCTCCCTCAGCCTCTCCTACTACATGGGAAGAGAGAAAAGCTGCTTTCCAAAGAAACACAGAAACCTATAGCTGTGGGTAGACCCAAATAATCTCTAGCTATCTGTTCTGATAGACAAATGACACTTCTGTTGGTAAGCTGTGCCCCTGCCAATGCAATTACCATGTCTCATCGGACGTCTCTTAGTGATTTTGCTGCTGCTGAATTTCCCTGGCTCGAGAAGGTCAGGGTCTCCCATCTACAAAATGGTCTAGCCCAAGCAAACCCGCTCCTTGCTGTGGAAAAGCTCATTGTTGTGCTCCATAATCATCCCTAATCCCTGCAGTTGATTCCCCTGATTGCGTGTCAGAGCAGGACTGCAATTTATTTAGAAGGAGCTGTTTCCAAACCAGCAGCACGTCCTTTCATTAGGTAAGAGACACGGGGCTGACACAAAAGGTGTCTCTGCAATGTCTCTGGACTGCAGCACAGGAAGGCAGCATGTGTCTGTCAGGATAACACTTGACTCAGATTGGGCTGTTTGCCCTCGTTTCTAGCTTTTTTTGGCTGCTGTACAGATAACAGGACCCCTCCAGAGCGGAGAAGGTCTGGCATCCAGGCAGGATTCTTTCGAGTAATACATGGCCCTGGTGGGTGTTAATCCTGGTAATTTAGGCAGGTGCATGTGAGTGATCCTGGAAACCAAATATAGATTTCCATGTTAAAGGTTTTGTTTCTGGAACAGCATTTTCTGCAAAGGCAGGGAGTCTGCAGAGCCTGCAGCCCCATTGTTGTGATGAGGCTCAGGAATGGCAGATGTGGTGGGGTGAAATTTCCCCCTCCCCCATTAAATTTGCCAGACCAGCTCAGTATGGAAGCAGATGAAAGCTGTATTTACAAGCAAACCTACAACCTACAATGGAATGCAATGAATATATACACTAAAACTAGCACAGCAGAAAAAGAAAACCCAAGAAATTAGTAATGTTGGGTTTGGGGCGTCAAGTAATTGCCAAAAAAAACCCAAACCCAACCCTAACAAATATTTCAGAAGAACTTGAGCCTTTGCAATCATTTCTGCACACAAGCCACTCAAATACTGCTAAACACCAAAACAGGTCCCAGCCTTAAGTAGGAATGAGCTGACTCACCAGATTTACTCCTGACTCTGTTAATTTATCAGAGTAGCTTTATTATTTCTTGCATTTGTAAGCATGACTCACTTTTCTAGCCATAAGATCAGATCACAGTTGCATATTGGAATCATAGAATCAATAAGGTTGGAAAAGACCTCAAAGACCATCAAGTCCAACCTGTCACCCTCATGTCTACTCATGTCTACTGTCAACCTCATGACTACTAAACTATGGCACCAAGTGCCACGTCCATTCTCTTCCTGAACACCTCCAGGGACGAGGACTCCACCACCTCCCTGGACAGCCCATTCCAAGGGCTAACAACTCTCTCTGTGAAGAACTTTCTCCTCAGCTCCAGCCTAAACTTCCCCTGGCACAGCTTGAAACTGTGTCTTCTTATTCTGGTGCTGGTTGCCTGGAAGAAGAGACCAACCCCCTCCCGGCTACAACCTCCCTTCAGGCAGTTGTAGACAGCAATAAGGTCTCCCCTGAGCCTCCTCTTCTGCTGGCTAAACAATCGCAGCTCTCTCAGTCTCTCCTCGTAGGGCTTGTGCTCAAGGCCTTGTTGTCCTTCTCTGGACATGTTCAAGTGTCTCAATGTCCTTCTGAAATTGAGGGGCCCAGAACTTGTCTTGTGTCAGTGCAAGTGTGTCCCTGTCCTCTTTAAGATCACTTCACTTACTGCATTTTCTCCCAAGTTGTGCCATGGCAGGGAAATATTCATGGGCTTCGATTTCCCTTTAGTTCTTATTTCTCCTCTACTAGTGTTACCTTGCTGATTTGTCTCCTCCTTTACACTGTAATTGGTCTGGTGCCACTGTGTAGTTTTTAACTGTGTGCGGTACCAACAGACCTCCATCTGTCTCTCCTCCACAGCTTCCCAGCCTGCCATTATAAATATCTGCCAAATCCTTCTCCAAAGAGAGGATCACCAGATTCCAACTGTTTGCAAAATAAGAGCCACTGCCAGAAATCTTCTCCCACCATCTGCAACCTGTGCAGAGCCTCCATCCTGCACCTTGTGAGATGTTACTGCTGGCACTGAGGAGCTCTGACAAGGGCTTTCATTTATTGCCCCTCAGAAGCATCCCCTTCTGCAGAGGGCTTAGCATATTTCATGGAATCATAGAATCAATAAGGTTGGAAAAGGTCTCAAAGATCATCAAGTCCAACCTGTCACCACAGATCTCATGACTGCTAAACCATGGCACCAAGTGCCACATCCAATCCCCTCTTGAACACCTCCAGGGCTGGTGACTCCACCACCTCCCTGGCCAGCACATTCCAATGGCTGACAACTCTCTCTGTCAAGAACTTTCTCCTCACCTCGAGCCTAAACCTCCCCTGGCACAGCTTGAGACTGTGTCCTCTTGTTCTGATGCTGATTGCCTGGGAGAAGAGACCAACCCCCTCCTGGCTACAACCTCCCTTAAGGTAGTTGTAGAGAGCAAGAAGGTCTCCCCTGAGCCTCCTCTTCTGCTGGCTAAACAATCCCAGCTCCCACAGCCTCTCCTCAAAGGGCTTGTGCTTGAGTCCTCTCCCCAGCCTCCTTGCCTCTGTTTGCTCAAATATCTCAGGTGTGTGATTTTGTTAGAAAATGACCTTCAGTCCCCATCAGGTCATAAAAACAAAATAACCTGAGGGTTGGAGGGATTTTTCTTTTTTCCACTTTAAATTGCAGTTCTGATTTAAAACATACTATGGGATGGATCATTTCGTGTTGTTACCTAAGATACTTTACTTGACCTGAAAGGGGCTCAAAGTGCGTGCTCCTTTGCCAGCCTGTCACCTAGACTGAGGGCCAGTTCCTGCCATCTGAAGCCAGAGTAACTGATAGGACTTGCTGACTGTACAGCAGCATTGCTGAGAGCACAACTTGATCTTCCACCTCTTCATGCATATGCATAAGACTAGATCATTAGAAGAACCAGCACCAAACTAAGCAATGCATTGATTAGATTGTGCACACTGAAAAAGATCAGCTTTTTTAAGGTGCACAACATCAAATCCTGTATGAATACATTTGGGTAAAGTAAAAAATAATGTAGCTTATGATCTAAGTGCCCTTTTAACACTGTTAAAGCCTTTCTCCTAACAGTCCATTGATTCCAAACTGCGTTAGCCTCATGTGGCTTTTTCAATTCAGCTGTGTACCTTAGGGTATGATCATCACACGGGTTAGTGTTTGCTGGTTTGCTAGTTAGCAGCTTACTGTGGCTGAGGAATTACCAACAAATCTCTTTAGGTGCTGCTACAGACATCAAATTGACAATAAACATATGTTTGAATCTCTTGCCAGCTAAAGTCAGATCCAAAGAACAAGGTGACTGGTTTATCTATGGGATGTTGGGATAAGTCAGCAGAAAAGATTGTTCAAGGTTATTTCAGGAGAGGGTTTCAGGTTTGGATCTGCCACACTGTAGTTCTGCAGAGCTTTGCAAAGAAACATAAGGAATGTAAAGTATCTTAGGGGGTTGATAAGCTCTCCTTCCAGTCTACATTCAGAATAGCAGAATGTTAGAGGTTGGAAGGGACCTCCAGAGATCAAGTTCAAGCCCGTGCCAAAGAACGGTCACCGAGGCTGGTCTACACAGGAATGCATCCAGGTGGGTTTTGAAAGTCTCTAGAGAAGGAGACTCCACAACCTCTCTGGGCAGCCTGTTCCAGTGCTCAGTCACCCTCATTGCAAAGAAGTTTTTCCTCATGTTGAGGTGAAACCTTCTGTGTTCAAGTTTGTATCCATTGCTCCTTGTCTTATTACTGCTCACCACCAAATAGAGCTTGGCCCCCTCCACTTGGCACCCACCCCTCAGGTATTTATAGACATTGACCAGATCCCCTCTCAGTTTTCTCAAGACTAAACAGCCAAAGGTCTCTCCCAATATACCCAAGAGACAGAAAAGTGGGTACCATGCATGTTTCTCATGGGCATGGACCGTGGGGCTTGTGGCTGGAGAGTGTTTTCCTGTAGATAAGTGTGGGAAGCACCTGAAGCACTGAAGAAACTTGGGAGTTTGTTTTTGTGATGAATAGTTGGGTTCAAAGAATCACAGAATCATAGAAGTGTTAGGGTTGGAAGGGACCTCAATAATCATCTAGTTCCAATGCCCCTGCCATGGGTAGGGACACCTCACACTAGATCAGCTTGCTCAGAGCCTGGCCTTAAAAACCTCCAGGGATGAGGCTTCCACCACCCCCCTGGGCAACCTGTTCCAGGGTCTCACCACCCTCATGGGGAAGAACTTCTTCCTAATCTCCAATCTGAATCTACCCATTTCTAAGTCTTTTTCTATTCCCCCTAGCCCTATAACTCCCTGACACCCTAAAAAGTCCCTCCCCAGCTTTCTTGTAGGCTCCCTTCAGATACTGGAAGGCCACAATTAGGTCTCCTCGGAGCCTTCTCTTCTCCAGACTGAACAGCCGCAACTCCCTCAGTCTGTCCTCATAGGAGAGGTGCTCCAGCCCTCTGCTCATCCTCATGGTCCTTCTCTGGACA
Source organism: Melanerpes formicivorus (assembly GCF_026170545.1). Taxonomy (NCBI): domain Eukaryota; kingdom Metazoa; phylum Chordata; class Aves; order Piciformes; family Picidae; genus Melanerpes; species Melanerpes formicivorus. The sequence continues at coordinate 6,458,891 of NW_027142366.1, read as the reverse complement.
TACTGGAGCATGTCCAGATCCTTCCTGTAATAGAATACAAGTTACTGCCATTGTCTGGATTGCACTGTGGCTTTGGTGTCCATTTTTGGCAGGTTTTCAGACAATCGAGTTCATGGTTTTCTAGGAGGGTGCACTACCACTTAATAATGCATCATGACAGGAGAGAAATATGGACAAACAAGTCTGAGCCTGCAGGACAGCTATACTTAACTCCCAAATGAATAATATCCCCAGCCATTGCCAGGGGTGGCAGGGAGCAAATGGAAAAGTGAAATTAGAGAGACTGAGCCATCCCGGCGGTGGTCTACTGACTGCCGGCATCTCGAGCAGGCAGCGCAGAGGCTCGGGGTCTAGCTGTGCTTGCAAGATTGAGGTCCAGTCCTTATTTAAGTCTGATTTTCTGGAGCAAGATTTCCTTGTAAAGGAGCAGCCATGATTTGTTTAGGGTCTTTAGGAGATCAAATGCAGATGGCATTGATTATAGGTAATTAGAAGTATTTTCTGTGGCTTATCAGCGCTGCTGAGGTGTGTGAAGTTTGCAAAAGCTTTGGATGGTTCTGTCTCCCTCTGAATTTTTTTGGTGTAAAGTTTGCAGCTGCTTGGGGTGAATCTCTCTGTTGGTTTTTGTTGTTGTTGTTTGGGTTGTGGTGTTTGGGGTTTTCTCAAAGAAATTGGCTATTTTAAAATCAGGAGGAGAGGGAATGTTCTATAGAAATGTGTCATTTTCTGCCCAGCAGAAATATGTTAATCTCTTCTTTTGAATTGGTATGCAGGGTTCATTTCTTCATTTCTGAGGGTAATACACACAAGATTGCAGCTCTCCTAGGGCCTTGTCGTGATTTCACAGCCTGCTGCATGACATGCCGTAGGTTTCTGCTTCTCCAGGATTCCTCTTCATGGCCATGCACTTTTCCCTTTTACACTTATTACACAGGCAAAGCAAAATAAATGCTTCATTTTGATGCCAGGCTCACTTTTAGCTTGTCTCCTTGTGAACCCTTTGCAGCCACAGCCCTGCCCTAGCAGGACTTCTGCTCTCATTACTATGACAATAGTCACTGCTCCAGAGCATCACTGGAGTGTTGGAGGCTCCTCTGACCTTGGGTTATATTGGACACAAGTCAAATATCTTGATGTTGTGTCTGTAATGGCAATTGTTCATCATTTAGGGCGAGATGGAGTACCTCAACATGATACTGATATAAAAAGGAAGTATATCAGCCTTTTAAACTCTGCTGATTCCATAACAAAGTCTTCATATAACTAAGAAGTCCAAGACTTCACTGGTTTCTCCAGCCCTGTGGATGCAGGAGGGCTCATGGGCAGGTACCAGTCCCAGTAGCCATGGTGGTGGGTGGACACAGCTTTGCATTCCCAGTAAGCTCCATAATTGGGATTTACTGCCAATTCTCTGAAGGTTTGAGCTCTGCTGCACCAATACCACTCCAAAGCCTTTCAAGATCCTGGTGCAGAAGCTGTGTTTTAACTGCAATGTGTAGCATGGGTGATGCACAAGCTGTCAGCTGCCCACCTGCGGTAGCGGGGAAGGAGAAGGAGCTTTGTTTTCCTCTTCCAGGGAGCTGTCCTCCCTTGCAGATGCTCTGCAGAACAGCTTTACAGTGCTTATCTCTCATTTAAGACTTCAAAATAGGGCATGATGCAGGTTTGAGGTGGCACCCAGACGTAGTACTGGTCGACTGCCTGAGCTGTGCACCTTCCAAAAGCCATCACAGCTGGAAGCTGCCTAAAGATTTGCTCCTCTCTTTCTCTTTTCCCTGGAGTTTGGTGTTGAAGCTTCAGCCTTTCCATTTCCAACAGAACGACATTTTTTCCCCCCATTGCTTCTTAAAACTGAAGAAACAACAAACTCTGCATCCTCTCTGGAGCACAGTTTTGTTAATGTTCTTTGAAACATGACATGTGTCACGGCCATCAAACTGCAGCGATCCCATTTCTGCTGAAACAAGAAAAACATGTCACTTTGGGCTCCAAGTAACACAAAGGGAGAGTCATCCTTTAGATAGGAGCTGCATGGCTGCCAAAGATGAAATGGGAGGGGGGAGGAAGGGGGGGGGAATATGTTATTGCTTTTGGAAATTTCATAATTGCAGTTAATGATAATTTAATGAAGTGACATTGTCTTCACCGCTGTCACTAATGAAATGTTTGAGAGTGACAAACCAGATCCTGTTAAATAGAGCAAGGGTCTTGAGTGGAAGAGCTTTGTGACAGCAGCCTGTGTGCACAAGTATTGAATTCCTGGGGTTTGGTGGTTTTTTTCTGTTGGACTAGTGAAAGAAAAAGAGGCTGAGGGAGCTTGGTTTGCTTAGCCTGGAGAAGAGGAGGCTCAGGGGAGACCTTATTGCTCTCTACAACTACCTGAAGGGAGGTTGTGGACAGGTGGGGATTGGTCTCTTCTCCCAGGCAACCAGCACCAGAACAAGAGGACACAGTCTCAAGCTGCTCCAGGGGAGATTTAGGCTGGATGTTAGGAAGAAGTTCTTCCCAGAAAGAGAGATTGGCCATTGGAATGTGCTGCCCAGGGAGGTGGTGGAGTCACCATCACTGGAGGTGTTTAGGAAGAGACTGGATGGGGTGATCCACAACTTCTCTCAGCAACCTGTTCCAGTGTCTCACAGTGCACCCTTGTGGGGCCCTGAACATGACTGGTGAAACATTACCAGCATGGCTGGGGCCAGGGCAGACATGAAGCCTGTCCTCAGTAGCCAGAGAGCAGGCACAGCCTGGACCTTCTGGACCTGGGCCTGCCCTGGGCTGTGCCAGCGCAATGCCAGGACCTGGCTCACTGGTTTAGTTGATCAGATAGTGTTGGACTCGATGATCTCAAAGGTCTTTTCCAACCTGGTTAATTCTATTCTATTCTATTCTATTCTATTCTATTCTATTCTATTCTATTCTATTCTATTCTATCCTATCCTATCCTATCCTATCCTATCCTATCCTATCCTATCCTATCCTATTCATTACAAACAAAAAAAGAAGATAAAATGAAGGCTACATGGAAAAAAAAATGCACTCATGAAGTATTTAAAGGGCCTTCCATCAAGCAAACAATACTTAACTCCAGACTAACATACTGATGGCTGGGTACTGCTCCTCAGAAATACTAACCCATCATTAAAACACTTTCCTTGTTTTTCTTTGCAGGCAAACCAGAGAACAAGAAACCCCGCCTGACTTTTTTTATTTCTCAGACTATGAGAGGCATAATGCAGAAATAGCAGCATTTCATTTGGACAGGCAAGTAAAATGGATTTGCATTGAAAGGGAAGTGGGAAGATTGTGATAAGTTTCTGCACTTGGCCAGCTCTGTAACTGAATTGCTTTTAAAGGAGGGGAAGCTGGAACAGGGGGTGGGCAAACGCCATGAATAAATGAAATGGCAGATGATGAAAGGGTAGATTAGCAATTAGGAAATGTGAGTTGCTCTGGGAATGAGAGCTCTAGCAAGAAGTTATTCTCAGAAAGAAAGAGAAATTATATTGAATAGAAGCCAAGAAATGAATTTCCCAATGGGATCTTGAATTGCATGTGGAGAGGACCCATCTCCTGGGAAATATGTCACAGAAGTGTGACAGGAGTCTAGCTCACCCCAATTAGCTCCAGGGCATGCAAATCCAAGAGGGACCTAGGGAATGGTGTGGGTATTCAGAGAAGAATAATTGAGATGGGGAAAGAGTTCTCGTTTCACAGCAAGAAGCCAGGGCTGTCCCATATCAGGAGTGTATCTAGGGCACAAGTCAGTGGGAAGGAGAGAGGGGTGGTGGTGCTGCCATGCTTCTGTTAGCTGAAGATGTCTCCCCAGGCAGAATTAGTGCAGACTGTGGTAGATACCCTAAGACTGGGAAGGGACCGAAGCCCTCTCAGACTGCCCAGATGAGGAGCAGTAATTAATAATCAGTGATTAATATTTAACTGTATGGCAAGACAGGATGGCATTTCACAGGCTGACTTAGAAGTGAAGCTTCTTTCAAACTCTGAAGTGCCAAGAAATATCCTTTGAAAAGCTGAAAGCTTTGTGGCCAGAAATTATTTGGGGGTACAGATAGTATTGCTGAATTCTGGGTCGATGGTTAGGATAAAGGAGCCTGTCAATGGGTGGCAGAGGGTAGATTTGCCATTAAGAACCATCCTAGTCAGAGCCTTCAAGGGACTTCTTTATTTTATTGTTGTTGACCTTGACATTGAGCCCTGATTTATATTTTATGTTGCCATTTTAAGCAGGTAGTGTTGTAAGAAAACCCATTAATGGAGTTCCTGCAGGGAGACACGTTAAATATCCCCACAGTAAGCAGAAAAAGCAGTTGCTACCTAATGCAGAAAATCTTATCAGCAGTGGCCACAAAAATCCCAACCTATGGGGAGGTTTTTGAAAGGGGACTTTGTTTTTTTTTACTGTAAAACTTCACAGGGAGTTTTTAATGATCTGCTAAGGCAAGGGAGTTTGGGGTGGAGGAAGGCTCTTCGCTCAGCCTTTGCCTGTGGGCAACATTTTAGCTTCATGGAGATAGTTTAAGTTGGCATAGAGGTGCTAAAACAGAGAGGAGCAGAAGAAAATATATCAAACAAATACTAAGATTACCAGGGGTGGGAAAAAACCCCAACTATTAGATGGTGGGTATGGAAGAGAGGCCCTGAATTACCATTCCTCAGGTCACTTTAAAAATTGGTGTGCAAAATGCGTTTTCTAACGATCCTGAAGTAGCAGAAAGTCGAAACTAAGCTTCTGCTGTCTCTTAGTTCTGGAATTCTATGTATCTTCATTTTCATCATGGAACAGTGTGTTCCCAGACTCCTCTGTATTTTGCCTCTGCTCCATACTGTGTAGGCAAGCCAGAGCTCATCATATCCAGGACATACTTTATAATATGCAGAGGATTATCCACTTTAAAATAGATAGGCTTCTTTTTGCTCCTTAATGACCACATATAAATGGGCCTTCAGAGTGGAGTGAACCTTCCTAAAAGCTAACCACTCTCATCACATTTTAATCCTTTCCATAAACTCCGTCTCTTCCTCTTCCAGGATCCTGGATTTCCGCCGTGTGCCACCGGTTGCAGGCAGACTTGTGAACATGACGAGAGAAATACGAGACGTCACTCGGGACAAGAAGTTGTGGAGAACGTTTTTCATCTCACCAGGTAGCCCTGGAAATAACACTGTGTTCTTTCTATCTCACCAACCATGTACTTAAGGGAAGGATGGGTAGATTGCTTAATTGCTGAGACATTTCTAATAGAGCTGTCTTCCACACCTTAGAATAAAAGTGAATGTGGAGACACAGCCTACAGAGGAGACTTCATTGTTTTGAATGGAGTGCCTTTGCCCCTTGACAAATTATCTGCAGAGACAGGCTTTTGTGCTCACAAAAGCAATGTGTTCAGCAAATGTTTTATGTAGAGCAATTTCTAAAGCAATTTCTTCTGTTGCTCTCAGTTTACCCAAAACCTTATTACTTAGCTCATTAGTTATTTAGAGGTTTGGGGTTTTTTTGGACCACGATGCCATCCATCACTTCTGTTGGTCAGATGCTTTTGTTTCTTGGTTTTGACTGGAGGACCAATCCCCACTTTTCTCAGAGTTATGTATTTCAGCTTTTATTACAACAGGAGTCTGAAGAGAAAATAATAGAAGTCAAGCAAATAGATGTGTAACATACCCTGCTTCCGGCTCAAATTCAGAGCAGAAGTGACTTGAATTGTTCTCATTCTTGCCTTGAGGGTTGACCCCAGGAATCATAGAATCATGGAATTGTTAGGGTTGGAAGGGACCTCAAGGATCATCTAGTTCCAACCCCCCTGCCATGGGCAGGGACACCTCACGCTAGATCAGGTTGCCGACTCACTTCACTCTCTGTTACTCTTCACTCTTCCACAACATCTGGTGGCCATAGCCAAGGATGGAGCTTTAGAGAGTGGGAATGTTACAAACACAGGGTGAAACCATGCCCAGCTCACCAGAATACACAACTGGTGCAGGTAAAGATGAGCAAAGGTGGGAGAAGGTGGTACCATCTCTGTTTAGCATCTGGGCTGCTGAGATGGAGAAATAAGGTTCTGAGTTAATACATGCTTAGAATCATAGAATTGTTAGGGTTGGAAAGGACCTCAAGGATCATCTAGTTCCAACCCCCCTGCCATGGGCAGGAACACCTCACATTAGAGCCACATCCAGCCTGGCCTTAAAAACCCCCAGGGATGAGGCTTCTACCACCTCCCTGGGTAACCTGTTCCAGTGTCTCACCACCCTCATGGGGAAGAACTTCTTCCTAATCTCCAATCTGAATCTACCCATTTCTAGGTTTTTTCCATTCCCCCTAGTCCTGTCATTACCTGACACTATAAAAAGTCCCTCCCCAGCTTTCTTGTAGGCCCCCTTCAGATACTGCAAGGCCACAATTAGGTCTCCTCAGAGCCTTCTCTTCTCCAGACTGAACAGCCCCAACTCCCTCAGTCTGACCTCTTTAGGTATGTTCTCAGGGAAAGAATATTCAATTTAAAGCAGGCAGCTATCTTCCAGTGAGCCTCACTCATATTATTTCAGCTGCGTGCAAGTGTGCTTTGCTGAACTGGGGCTGTGACTTGTGTAACAGGCAATCTGGAGCAGAAATCTCCAGAGATCTGTCCCTGGCTCTCTGTGTGATTGGCCAGAAGCTGTTTATCCCAGATCCCTAAAGTCACCATCCCAAGGCTTAATTACAGTTTCTCCTGATGTAACTGTAATTTCTGGCTGCTAGCAGAAACCAGAGCCCTGTCATTACAGAGCTTTGTCTCTTAAAATGTTTATCACACTTTTGTGATCACCGATAAAGTCATTATTGTGGCTGCTATTTTTAGCTTCATATTTATGTTCAGCTCTGCAGGACAGAGTTGAGCAGAGAGTTGTTTATTCCAGCAACTTCTCTTGTAAAACCCATTACATAATTAAAAGAGATTTCATTGTGCCCTCTGCTAGGAGTGCTCCAGTTTTACATGTGCAGTCCTTGTGACAGTGTTCACCAAGCCTGATGTGCAGACATTTCTTCATGCTTCAGCCAGGCACCTGTGCCTCAGTTGCTTTCTCTCCTTCTCACCCTCTGTCTGGGTTTGGTTTGTTGGGGGTTTTTTGGCTGGTAGATAAACACACATAAAAGTGACCAAAAAAAATCTTCTGCCTGTTCATGTGCACGAGGTACTTGGGCTCATTTGAGATATAAGCCATTTGATTCCCATTTTAGCAAGTAAGATGTGGATTAGCAGGTTTGCTTGCTTTTAGGCTTCCCAGGTTCTCTATCAAGGCTTAGGGGTGAACTTGAGTGATTGCTGAGTATTACTAAACTGTACTCAAGTGCTGAGCAGCTTACAGCAGCCAGGGCAGGGCAGCGCAGCGTTAAGGCTGCTGGTTCGGACGACGATCTTTATCTTGTCGTTATGAAATTCCAGCCATCCATGGGATGATCCAAGCCTAATCCTTTATTCAAATTTATTTAGAGGCCCCAGATAAATTCAATTAAAATGTTTGCTGAACTCTGAACCGCGCTTTGCGGGAGAATAAAACGCTTAAGCGATTCATTTTTATTTCAATTTCACGTTTCCTGAATCAACAGACTTTGCCGAAATCATGTTGGCTACTCGTCAGAGTCCTTCCCTACTACAAGTCCCCAGTTTAATTAGCTGGATTCTCATTAACATATGCCCAGCCTCCATCTTGTATTTCATAGTGACCTTACGAGGCAGGCGTTAATTAACGCTTAATGAAGAAGTAATAAAGGTCTTAAATTAAGCATTTAGAAGCAAATTCACCAGCCTAGCAGGCAGCTTGGAGCAGCAGGCTGAGGATTGAAAAAGGGGGGGGGGGGAAGAGAAGGAGGGTGCTGAGATGAGCCCCGTGGACTGGGGTGCAGATGGAGAGGGAATAGGGAGACTGGGGAAGACTAGAGAGGCTGGTTTATCCTCTCTGGCAGGTGAGAGGCAGCAAAGGAGGGCGAGATGGTTAAACAGGTGAGAAATGTAGGTGTGATGTACAGAGTCTTGCACCTGCATTAAGCTATTGAGGCCCCTCAGGGACTTCCTTTTGGGGGACTGTGTCTCTGCATCTTCATCCCCAGGAGTGCCCAGTGACAATTACTGGTCACGGGGACACATGGTTTCTGCTGGCACTGTATCCCTCTCCATGCACCCATTTGCATCTCAGAATTCAATGAGCACTGAATGGAATTGATTTTATACAAAGCTCTTCCCCTCAGGCTGGGAGCCCACTGTTTGCAGTGGAAACACTGAGAGGGTAAATATTGATGATTCTCCTCAATGCACTGTGTTGCTCCCTGAACCAGTGTGGGGATGTGTTGAAAGAAACCTTACAGCATTTCCATGCATTGGCCCATCTCATTTGTCCCCTGAGGCATGGAAATCAGGGCCAGGGAGCTGCAGGCAGTGGTGGTTTCAGAGTGTGCTGCAGAGTTGCATCCCTTCTTCCACTGGGAAGCGGAAATGGCTGCGAGCAGGCAGGTCAGTCGATGCATTAGGCTGTGCTCAGAGAGAAAGCAGGCTGCAGAAAAGTGCACTTCCAGGCAGTTTGGACTAAACATGAGGAATGGAATTAGGTCAGTAATTACTGAAATTAATTTTACATCCTTTGCACTAAGGCAGGCTGCAGTAGCCCTGCTACTCTTACAAACAAATGGTAATGTGCTAGGGGGGAAGAAAAGAGACATATTAACGATGTCAGCCTTCGTTTTCAAGTGATTGAGGCAGCAGCTTAAAGGAATCAATGTTACACAGCCAGTAAGCACTATGCTTTTGTTCATATTAACCAATTCCAAGGAATTATGATTTTTTTTGCCCCCAACAAACAATAGCAATTCTGAATTAGCTATTATCTTGAGCAGGTGAAAGAAAGATCTTTTCATGCACTGCTTTGGTAAACATTGAGGACTCTTTCCAGTACTCCAGTTGCTCAGGCTAGCTGAATGCCTGCTCATGCATATCTCAATAGAAGTATTTTACAGTATCTCCACTCTTTCCTTTTCTTCCTGAGAATGATTGTTCAGCTGTCAGGATGGCACACAGGAAATATACAGATGAATACACAAACACTCTGGCTCTCAATTGTTGTAATGAGTTGGAGTTTCGATCACCAGACCAGGATTTTTGGGTGGATTTCATTATGAATCTTATCCTTTCATCCTCAGGTAATGAAAGTCAGACACTTGCAATATCACTCAGGATCTCTTGCCTCTCTGGTGCTTTGGAAGATTAATTCTTGGTTTTAATGAAGAAGGAGCTTGCACATTACAAATTCCCACCATTTCAAGTCGTTTAGAATAGAATAGAATTAACCAGGTTGGAAAAGACCTTCGAGACCATCAAGTCCAACCTGTCATCCAACACCATGTAATCAACTAAACCATGGCACCAAGTGCCTCATCCAGTCTCTTCTTAAACACCTCCAGTGATGGTGACTCCCATCACCTCCCTGGGTAGCCCATTCCAATGGCCAATCATTGGCCATTTCAACATGTGTAAACATCCCTTCCTTTCTGGTTTGCCAGTGCTGCTGCTGTTGCTGTTTCTACCCATTCTGCAGGAGCACGAATTCCTGGAGGTTGCTTCTTTTGCAGGTGTACTTATGGATGGGGTCTGTACAGAAACACCTGTATTGGATTAGAGAGGAAGCTAAGTCACCATCACTGCAGGTGTTTAAGAAGAGACTGGATGAGGCACATGGTACCATGGTTTAGCTGATTATATAGTGTTGGGTGATAGGTTGGACTTATCATAGTATCATAGTATCAGTCAGGGTTGGAAGGGACCACAAGGATCATCTAGTTCCAACCCCACTGCCATGGGCAGGGACACCTCACACTAGATCAGGCTGGCCAGAGCCTCATCCAGCCTGGGCTTAAACACCTCCAGGGATGGCGCCCCAACCACCTCCCTGGACAACCCATTCCAGGGCTTCACCACGCTCATGGGGAAGAACTTCCTCCTCACATCCAGCCTGAATCTCCCCACCTCCAGCTTCATTCCATTCCCCCTAGTCCTATCACTACCTGATATCTTGAGAAGTCCCTCCCCAGCCTTCTTGTAGGCCCCCTTCAGATACTGGAAGGCCACAATTAGGTCACCTCAGAGCCTTCTCTTCTCCAGACTGAGCAGCCCGACTTGATGATCTCGAAGGTCTTTTCCAACCTGGTTAGTTCTGTTCTGTTCTGTTCTATTCTATTCTATTCTATTCTATTCTATTCTATTCTATTCTATTCTATTCTATTCTATTCTATTCTATGGGCTGGGCAATTTTAATAGGAGGAGAAGGACTAGGCTACAATTAGACCTCATCTCCCCTTTCCCTCCAGTTTTTGCCTTTGAAAGACTGAATCCTGCTCATAGCGTGCAGTTGTCAGCAAAGCACTGGGTTTGCTTCTTTAGCTGGAATTTCACCCTCAACCTGCTGTGCAGAATGTGGGTCACCTACTTAGATTTCAAAGAGACTTGCTACTGCACCTTGAAGTCTTAAATGAGAACTATGTTCTTCTATATTTGGTACCTCTTTTTCTTTTTTTTTTCTCCTACATTTTAAAGAAACCTTAAAAATTACTTTTCCCCCAGGTAATTCAGTCTGCTTCATCTCACTGCCATATATAAGAGCTAGGCTAGACATATCAGGGTGTCTATTCTGTATCAATCAAAGCAGTTAATTTCTTTAATAGCAGCTTGAGGTACAGCATCCCTTCACCTCCGCTACCCCCAGAAATTGGACCGCAGAGCCATGGAGAGTAATTACCACAGGTCTGTGCCCATAGGGAAAATAGAATCATAGAATTCTCAGGTTTGGAAGGGATCTCAAGGATCATCCAATTCCAACCCCCCTGGCATGGGCAGGAACACCTCACACTAGATCACATTGCCCAGAGCCCCATCCAGCCTGGCCTTACATACCTCCCGCGGATGAGGCTTCCACCACCTCCCTGGGTAACCTGTTCCAGTGTCTCACCATCCTCATGGTGAAGAATTTCTTCCTAACATCCAGTCTGATTCTACCCACTTCTAGTTTAGCTCCATTCTCCCCCAGTCCTATCACTACCTGATATCCTATAAAGTCCCTCCCCAGCTTTCTTCTAGGCCCCCTTCAGATACTGGAAGGCCACAATAAGGTCTACTCAGAGCCTTCTTCTCTCCAGACTGAGCAACCCCAGCTCTCTCAGTATGTCTCCATAGGAGAGGTGCTCCAATAACTGGAAGAGCCCAGACAGAGCAGGGCTGATCGGCTCAGCATGGGGCAGGCAAGCACACGTGCTGGCTGTGTCACTCTGCACCAGTGAATGCCACCACTGGCACAGCCCCCCTCAGCTTTCCTGAAGATTTATCTGGGTGCAACTGTGTGATTACTGTCAAATGATTAGTCCCAATTGCTTTCGTCGACAGTACGGAGCAGAGTTTCATTGTTCCCAAAGTTAAATTCAGAAGCAGACTATTCAACACAGTATTTATCTTCCCACTGTGCAAAATGCTGTGTTTAATATAATTCCTTTTGTTGAAAGGTCAGATTTACATAGTGAGCAGCAGAAGCTGCACTAGCACAGGAGGGGCATTGCTGAGCTTTTTGCCCTTTGCAGAACTGTTTCAGTGGCTGATAACCAAGCCTTGCCTTCCCACTGCCAGGTGGAAGTCAGGTCATAGCAACCCTGGAAGACAAATTGTCTCAGGCGATCAAGATAAATCTGGGGGGGTTCCTCCTTCCTTCCACAGACACTCAGGGGATGCTGACACAGCTGAATTTAAGCACAAGCCCCACTGCAGCTTCAAATCAGTGGAGAGACAAAGCCTGGCTGCAGTGTGAGGGAGACCCTGGCTGCAGTGTGAGGGAGACCCTGGCTGCAGTGTGAGGGAGACCCCGGGCTTCCCACCAAGGCAGCAGGCATGCAAGAAATAAAGGATCTCCTTTTATCACCTAAGTCTTCTCTCCTAGCCTGCAGCAAGCAGCATCTGTGTGTGATTTCTTGTAAATCAGCCCTTGTGGCAGCCTGGAACCCCTTAACATATTTTGTCTGCATTAAGGCTTTTCAGAGTATGAATCACAGATGTTTCTCCCCAGTTTTTATTGACTGAGAATACCCCAACGGTCTGGATGGCCCAGTCAGGTCCTCCCCATTTGCAGACCATCTGCAGCTGGCAGTGGTGCCCACAGGTGCTTGGACAGCTCTTCCCTTTCATCCTGAATTATGGAGGAGGTTCACAGGGAGGCATGAAGACCTCCTGGTTTTTGCTAGGGTGATCAAAGGCAAAGTTGAGGCACCTGTGTTAGCGCTGCAAAAGCCACGCCAAGTGCGTGCCGCAAAGCCTTTTTGAAAAGGAAACCCATGAGGGATTATAGACTGCAGGGTGACATGCCCAAGGCCTGCCCTGGGGTGGCTTTGTCTAGATGTTGACTTTACACTTTATTTTAGACTTAACAAATTGGGTAAGTCTGAGGGAGGGCCACAGAGATGGCCCTGAAGCTGGTGCATCCGGTGTATAAGGAGAAGCTGAGGGTTTCCTGAGCTGCCCTGACCATCAATGCTTTTTTCCTCCTGCAATTTGTCAAAAGGTTTTACAGAACATCACTGTCAGTAATATATTAATGAGCTGCTTTAAAGGAAAGATGAGTGGAGTTTCTGTGTGGAGGTTAATAGGTGTAGCATGTGGCCAGCAGGAGCAGGGAAGTCATTGTGCCCCTGTACTCTGCACTGGTTGGGCCACACCTTGAGTACTGTGTCCAGTTCTGGGCTCCTCAGTTTAAGAAGGACATTGAAACTCTTGAACGTGTCCAAAGAACAGCAATGAGGCTGGGGAGAGGCCTTGAGCACAAGTCCTATGAAGAGAGGCTGAGGGAGCTGGAGTTGTTTAGCCTGGAGAAGAGGAGGCTCAGGGGAGACCTTATTGCTGTCTACAACTACCTGAAGGGTGGTTGTAGCCAGGAGGGAGTTGGACTCTTCTCTCAAGCAACCAGCACTAGAACAAGAGGACACAGTCTCAAGCTGAACCAGGGGAAGTTTAGGCTGGAGGTGAGGAGAAAGTTCTCCACAGAGAGAGTCATTCGCCATTGGAATAGGCTGCCCAGGGAGGTGGTGGAGTCACCAGCCCTGGAGGTGTTCAAGAGGGGATTGGACATGGCACTTGGTGCCATGTTTTAGTCATGAGGTCCTTGGTGACAGGTTGGACTTGATCATCTTTGAGGTCTCTTCCAACCTTGGTGATTCTGTGATTCTGTAATGAGCAGCATCAAGATTCATGCTGGAGCTCGTAGGAAGTAGACAAGCTGAGTGGTTTATTGGCCAAGAACATGGTCATGTCTTACCTCATGGGAAGTCTCAAACTACTGTTCCTTTAAAATGTTAAGGGACTGAGTATGCCTTCCATGTAAGAAAAAGCTTTTGCAATCATTTTTGAGACAGGATATTCTGCTTCATAAACCACTTTTAATGACAAAGCTCAAACTACAGACCTGCTGAGAACTCCTTTCCTTCCTTTCTAAATTTTTGTTCTTAATTTTCTCTTCCCTGAAGTACTTTTCTTCCAGTAATTTTCAAGGAGGTTTTTTTGACCACAAGGTAAATATTTCTGGACTGAGTCAGGATGTGTTTTACTGGTAAGAGCCAGCCTTGTCAGTGTAAATATACACAGGTATATGGGAGGCACTTTTGAGTCAGTCCCAGTGGAAGGTTTCAGAAAGGCTGTGTCCAGGGTAAGGTAATCATAACATCATGGACAAATCAGATGGCCATCACTAGAGGCTTGGAAATATGGAGCTGAGACAAACTGTCAAGTAGCAACACATCAGCCTTGTAGTCCAATTTTATGATGCAATTCCAAGGTTAGAAGTTGGTCTCAGATAATACAGTTAATTAATACAGTCAAAACCACCATGAGACCTTACTGCTCTTCCACATTCTTCTCCTTCCTTCAGCTCCTTGCCTTGTTTCTCCCTCCTTCCTGTTACCTCCCTAGTACCAGGGCTGGTGTTGCTTCCTCTCCTCTTGACTCCTTGTCTTCCCTGTATTACCCACCAGCAGTGTGCCATCTCTTTGCCTGCTGTAGGTTGGGTCTGGACAGGGAAAAATCGCAGCAATGTGCAGGGCAGCATGCCGCAGGGCATCTCTGAGATGAAAGTCCACCAGCTTACCTTTCTGAGACACATGGTCTTCTGTGGCAGGCAGAAAATCATCTCCCTCTATTCACCAGCCCTTCCTGCCACAGTTATACTGATCCTACCCAAAGGAAGAGTAGCTCAGAAGCAATATTTGAATTTAGAGGCCTTGTGGGGAATGAGGAAGCAATGTGACTTCTCAGCTTCATGCATCACCATGAGGAAAAGACACAGTCTTCCTCTAACAGCATTTTATGTGCATTAGGCAATGCTGAAAGAATTACTGCACACCAATAAGATCATCAACATTGTGCTCCTGCTCTTGTTCAGAGTGCAACCTTCGTGGGGCTTGGGGGTGAGCTGCTCTCTCCCACCTCCAGTTAATTTATATGGGGAGGGGGTTCTTGTAAAGGGGTGGTTGTTCCTGTGGGTACAGAAATACATGGTGGCAGGTTTGGGGAGGTTTTAAGGTAACACATGCTCCAAAACCTGTGGCAGGTTCTTTTTTGTTTCTGGGGCTGTTGGAATAGCCTGATGTGTGGAGGAAGAAATTTGTGTCGGGGATGTGTGCTGACAAGAGTCACATCTGTGGTATTTCCACCTTCTACACACACACCCACAAGGCTCTTCACAGTAAATAATTCTCCTTAGTAAAACTGCCAGTTCTTCTCATACTGTGCAAGTAAATGAATGAAACGTTGTTGTCTGTTCTTAAAGAAATGAGCCAAGACTTGGAAAGGTGACTTGGGTTTGGGCACAGACCACCTGTTCAGCTGCGGGATTCGGGGTTCCAGCCTGGGGTAGCAAATATATCCCAAAGGATTTATCATTCTGGGAAAATGAGGGGAGAAGGGAGATGATTAAATAGAATATTAACATTTGGGGGGAGGGAGGGTGGAATGTAAAGAGACTGAAACCAGTCACATATTACTCAGCATAGGACGTGATCCCAGCCACTGAGATGAATGTCTTTCTGGTGGTTTCAGTGGAAGAAAACTGTGTGGTAGCAGGGGTTTGGGCCTCAGATTTTTCTGCTCATACATACATCAGGGCTTTTATGAATTCTTGGAACACTGATTTAAGGGCAGGTTTTGAAACTGTTTTCCTTTACTTCCAGCCAACAACATTTGTTTCTATGGGGAATGCTCCTACTACTGCTCAACAGAACACGCCCTCTGTGGAAAACCAGATCAGATTGAAGGGTCTCTGGCTGCTTTCCTCCCTGATTTGTCCTTAGCTAAGAGGAAAACCTGGAGAAACCCTTGGAGACGTTCCTACCACAAGCGCAAGAAAGCAGAGTGAGTAGTGGTGAGCAAAGAATTCACCACCTGCAAAGGGTGACAGGAAAATGTAACCGTGCTGCAGTTACTGCCCTTGCCTGACATAGAGCATTGAGGCTTAGGACAATTTCTGCATTTCTTCACTGAGTCCAGCTCCTGGGAAGGGGCAGTTGCAAGGAGCTCCAGCTCATGATCCTGAACCTGAGATGATCTTCAGTGACATAATTCCCTCGTGGGACAGATACCTCCAGTGGCTTTGACAGGATTCAGCAGGATGTGTCCAAGTCCTATCAGAGGGAGAAAGATTCACTGCTATTAGAAGCCCTAAATAAGTCTCAGATGTTCTCATTATATGACTGATGGTGCAGTTGGTCTCCTAAATCTTGAAGCTATTAGCTGGATAGTTTTCAATCTTGTGATTTTTCTTCCTTTTCATCAGTCATAATCTCTATCGGTTGCCTGCATTACTGGGAGCAGCCTGAAGAATTTGCTGCCTCTACCTGATGTGGTAGAACCAGATCTTTGCAAGATATAGTTATAGTTACATGTATAAAATTCAAAACACTCAGTAAACTTTGCATGTTGCCTAAAATGTCTAACCATTGGCTTTTCCAGATGGGAAGTTGATCCAGATTATTGTGAAGAGGTTAAACAAACACCCCCATATGACAGTGGGACCAGAATCCTGGATATAATGGATATGACAGTTTTTGATTTCCTAATGGGTATGTTTCATCCCTTTCAAGCATTAAATGCAACATTTAATTGGAATAAGAAGCATTTCTTTCTCCCCTGCTCTGCAGAGCTCAGCAGTTTGCTAAAGCATGGTTGAAGCTGCATTCACTTTGTGTGCTGGTCCAGATGATTATGAGAAAACGCAGATTTCCATGGTTATGTATTCCCATCAGTGCAGATTAAAGGAACAAAGATGCTCAGAAATGCAGAGTGATGATGAATGCAGGTCAGGCTAGTCTCCTTCACAACAGTTAAGGGCTTCACAGTTTGCTTTAGTGAGTGCCTTACCATTGTAATGTATCACTCCTGGATGCACATTCAAGGACTGTTCATTTTTGGCACATTGTTTTCCACCTGCAGTAGCATTAACTGCTGCTTGTTCTATAAGCTGTCAGAAGGAGGAAAAAGAGGGAGGTGTTGCTTAGTCATAAAGCAACTGTGGTGTATGTCAGAAAGTGGTTTTTAATTTGTAACCTGATCAGAATAGAATAATCATTAGCAAGCAGGTAATGGTGACCTATCCCAAGCCTACTCAGTGGTTAACACTGGGACATTCTCATATTCTACACTTAGAGTATACCTATGAGGTGCCAATATACAAACTTGATCCTCAGACACTTGCCATAGAATCACAGAATCATTTGAGTTGAAAGGGGCCTTAAAGATCATCCAATTTCAAATCCCCTACCATGGGCAGGGACACCGCCTACTAGACCAGGTTCCTCAAGGCCTCAAGTGGAGCCTCCACTTCTCTAGGCAATGTGTTCCAGTGCCTCACCACCCTTATGGTGAAGAATGTCTTCCTAATGTCTAATCTAAATCTAGCTTCTGCCAGTTTGAAGCTCTTACCCTTCCCCCTGTCACTACATGCCTTTCCAAAAAGTCCTTCTCCAGCTGTCCTACAGGCACCCTTCAAATGCTTGAAAGCTATTCTAAGGTCTCCTCAGAGCCTTCTTTTCTCCAGGCTGAACAAGCCCAACTCTCTCAGCATGGACATATCCTCTGCCACTGCTGAGATACCTATAATAGGCTGCAACAGAAGAGGCCAAATCATACCTCAAGAGCCATATGTGGCATCTATAACTCGTTCAATGTCATTGTGCTTGAGAGGGATTTCCTTGGCACACCCCAGGAATGATTGCTGGAGGGCAAGAAGGTTCATTTTGTCTCCTGATGGGTCCTCTAGAGGTTAAGTATAAAAGCTTCAGAGAGCTTGAATAGCTCCCAGAGGCATAGAGTCACAAAATGATAGAATCATAGAATCAATAAGGTTGGAAGAGACCTCAAAGATCATCAAGTCCAACCTGTCACCAAGGACCTCATGACTAAACCATGGCACCAAGTGCCACGTCCAGTCCCCTCTTGAACACTTCCAGGGATGGTGATTCCACCACCTCCCTGGGCAGCCCATTCCAACAGCTAACAACTCTCTCTGTGAAGAACTTTCTCCTCACCTTGAGCCTAAACTTCTCCTGGCGCAGCTTGAGATTGTGTCCTCTTATTCTGGTGCTGGTTGCCTGGGAGAAGAGACCAACCCCCTCCTGGCTATAACCTCCCTTCAGGTAGTTGTAGACAGCAAGAAGGTCTCCCCTGAGCCTCCTCTTCTCCAGGCTAAACATCTCCAGCTCCCTCAGCCTCTCCTCATAGGGCTTATTCTCGAGGCCTCTCCCCAGCCTCATTGCCCTTATCTGGACACATTCAAGTGTCTCAATGGCCTTCTTAATTTGAGGGGCCCAGAACTGGACACAGGACTCAAGGTGTGACCTAACCAGTGCTGAGTACAGGGGCACAATGACTTCCCTGCTCCTGCTGGCCACACTATTCTTGGTGCAGGCCAGGATGTCAGTGGCCATCTTTGCCACCTGAGCACACTGCTGGCTTGATAAGGTCAGAAAAGACCACAAAGATCATCAAGTCCAACCATCAACCCAACACCACCATGCCAACTAAACCATGTCTACAAGTTTTTTGAAGGGCTCATGGGATGGTGACAGGTATGGGTGACAGCCCATCTTCAAATACTGCAAGCTTCAGGGGTTTCACAGTAGAAGCAAATGAGTTCAGCAGACTCAGTACTTTCTCTGCCCTACCCAGCTGTCACATTTGGGGAACAGTGGGAAATTGCTAAACCATGGCTTTTGTGTTGCCCTGACCTGCTCCCAGCAGAAAGCCAGAGTGAAACTGGACTTTTTTTTTCCCTTCTCTTTATTCTGTAGGTAACATGGATCGACATCACTATGAAACCTTTGAGAAGTTTGGAAATGAAACGTTTATTATCCACTTGGATAATGGAAGAGGGTAAACACCTTTAATAATCTTTCTGATGGAAAAATAAAGAAAAAAAAGAAAAGAAAAGGAAAAAAAAAAAAGGAAGACAAGAAAGTCTTTAAAGCAGTCTTTGTCATGTTCTTGCTTTTGTTTTTAAATAGGTTTGGAAAATATTCCCATGATGAACTTTCCATATTGGTGCCTTTAAACCAGTGCTGCAGGTATGTTTCACCTCCAGAGTTGTTTCCTGTTTTAGAATCATAGAATCATGACATAATCAGTAAGGTTGGAAAAGACCTCAAAGATCATCAAGTCCAATCTGTCACCCAACACCTCATGACTAACTAAGCCATGGTTTCAAGTGCCACATCCAATCCCCTCTTGAACACCTCCAGGGACAGGGACTCCACCACCTCCCTGGGCAGCCCATTCCAATGGTCAGTCACTCTTTCTGTGAAGAACCTTTTCCTAAGATCAAGCCCAAACTTCTCCCTGCACAGCTGGAGACTGTGTCCTCTTGTTCTGGTGCTGCTTGCCTGGGAGAAGGGACCAACCCCTACCTGGCTACAGCCTCCGTTCAGGTAGTTGTAGGCAGCAATAAGGTCTCCTCTGAGCCCCCTCTTCTCCAGGCTAAGCAACAGTTTTTATGCCGTCATTACTATGCTGACTCTAAGCCTTTTAGCCCTGTCTGGATCAATGGTGATGAAAATACTGATTTGCATTTTTTCTCTCCTCTTTCTCCTAGAATAAGGAAGTCTACCTATCTGCGCTTACAGTTGTTAGCCAAGGAGGAGTACAAACTCAGTCTCTTGATGAAGGAATCCTTGCTAAAAGATAAAATAGCTCCCATTCTCTACCAGCCTCACTTGGAGGCGATGGACAGGCGGCTGAGGATCGTCCTCAAGGCTGTTAGTGACTGTATAGAAAAGGATGGCTATGACAATGTGGTTGAAAACGACTTGAACGCTGACGTTAACACTGTCACCACCGAGAGGTAGTGACATTGCAAGGCTACGTTTTTACCAGCCAAGTGAAGAAGATTCAAAGAGGAGGGGGGGAGGGGGGGGGGGGGAATATAAAAAGATAAAAAACAAAAAGAAAGAAAGAAAGAAAAATAAGTCTTGCAAAAGACTGTGTATGCCACTTGTGAATTCAGTGAATTCAGCAATGAGATATCGTTGTTCCTGGAGTAGGTAAAGTGTAGACTCTGCAAAAGGATTAGTTCATTAAGAAAAGTTAAAAGTCTAATGTGATGCTTTTCCTTAGTTCCTACAGAGAGGTTGTGAAAGAGACTCTGAAAATACTCAGATCACTACCAGACAGCACTCTGAGAGCAAAACACCTCCTGTCCTTTTTTGTTTTGTATAGAAAGGAGGCCTTTACTTAATATTTTGTATTTATACATGGCATATCTACGAACCCCCGGACCTGCCTACCAAACCGGACTACGAGGGACTGGCGTCATTTTGTGACTCACACTTTATTTGTGCCGACAGTCCACTTAGGATTTTGTGTTAACCCTTTAAGTGCTCTAATCCACTGTATCTTATTTAAATTGAATGCTTTTTATCCCCTCCCCAGCCCTCCCCTTCCCCCACCCCTCTCCCCCCCCATCCCCCCGCCAGCTACTCAGCATTTAAAGGGTTAAGGCATTATGAACCTTTAAAGGCAAAAAAAACCTAGTAATTGTAATAATAATAATAATAATAATGATAAATAACAGTGGTTACCAGAAGGGAATTTCACTAATTGTGCATTGACAGGAATACTTGAATGTTGGTTTTACAAAGTGATGTAAAAAAAAACCACAATGACAAGTTGTACTATTTGTCCATAACGAGGTGGCAGCTCTTATCTTTCTAGACTATCATAGCTGAGCTGCTCCTTTTCAACTTTGCTTTTGATAGTTTTGTGTAAATATATACATATATGGGGTAAAAACAACCAAAACAAACAACCAACAAAACAGAACAAAAAAAGGCAAACAAAAAAAGAAAAAGCTGCTTTCAGCAGCTCTAGGCTTTACTTTTGCAGCATTTTTGTGGAATTGTTTGCAACGTGGTACAAGTGCAATAAAGATATGGCAAAATGTGTAGCCCTCGTGTCCAAATGGATTCATTTCCCTCTGGGAGTCTTGTCAGAGCGGAGCTGTGCGCACCAGCCAGGTGTTCCAGAGGCAGCTGTTCAAATATCCATCCCCTTTTGTGGCAGCAGCACAGCAAGCTGAAGGAGGGAATTGGTGGTTCATGTTCGTTGCACCTCCGATAAGGACTGGGGGGCTGGAAACCACAGAATCCATAAGGTTGGCTTCTGTAGAATCAATAAGGTTGGAAAAGACCTCAAAGATCGTCAAGTCCAATCTGTCACCCGAGACCTCATGACTACTAAACCATGGCTTCAAGTGCCACTTCCAATCCTTTTTTTGAACACCTCCAGGGATGGTGACTCCACCAACTCCCTGCAGCACATTCCAATGGCTAACAACTCTCTCTGTGAAGAACAACCTGCGATAGGGCAAGGGGCAGTGGTTGTAAACTACAGCACAGGAAGTTCCACCTCAACGTGAGGAAGAACTTCTTTATTGTAAGGGTCATGGAGGACTGGAACAGTCTCCCCAGAAAGGTTGTGTGGCCTCCTCTGCAGACTTTGGATGCATTCCCATCCAACCTGTGCTAGATTTGATGGTCCTGCTCTGGCAGGGTGGGTTGGACTTGAAGATCTCCAGAGGTCTCTTCCAACCCCTAACATCCTGTGATCCTGTGAATTTCAGCAGCCCTTGCTCTTGCAATTAACAGCTGCCGAAACAAGCCGTAGAGCAAAACCTCTTATGGTTTAAAATTTGCCTAGGGGATTTTGATACATCAGTGGCTTTGACTTGAGTAGCAAAAGTTCCTGCACAACCCAGAAAAATTAACTGGATTACCCTGAATTAACTAGATAAAAAAGACATGGTTAACCAAATAGTTTTGAATCACGTTCAGCTGAGTTCTGGTAATAGGAGTGGAGACTTTCAGCCTCAAAACAAGCTATAAATTGAGCAAGACTTGTGAAAACATGGTGTGGTGCAGAAGGAATCCCTCATCGCCCTTTTTGGTTGAGGAGAGAACTTATTATGACAATATTCAGCACATCTATAATTCAAAGCTGTCATTTCTTTCATTTTATGTCTTTCTTCTCAGGGATTTATAAACAAATACTTTAAAAGCTGGTAGTCAGACAGATTAAAATGTAGGCATTTCAGCATATTAAAATTATGAATGAGAGAAAGAGCTGCTATGCAGTCTTAGGTTAGAGTAGAATCATAGAATCAATAAGGTTTGGAAGAGACCTCAAAGATCATCAAGTCCAACCTGTCACCACAGACCTCATGACTAGACCATGGCACCAAGTGCCACGTCCAATCCCCTCTTGAACACCTCCAGGGACGGTGACTCCAAACCTCTGCTTTTGGGGTGCATCTGTTAGCAGCTAGCAGCTGGCTCAGATTTCTTCTCTTGAAAACCTCATGGGTTTTTGGGAGCTATTTGGCAAAGGGCATTGCTCTTCTGGCGTGAAATACAGCCTTCTGCAGGCAAGGAGGGCTTTCTCAGCTGTCTCAGCAGTGGGTACAGTTTGAGAGCATCTTTGCACAGGGGCAGCTTGGTTCTGGGGGGTCCTTGTAGGGAGGGCACGGTGGGTTTGGCGTGCAGAGGTCGTGTACTTCAGCTCACACATGTGACAGCAGATTACTGCAGTGCAAGACAATGGCTCTGCAAGGGCTGTCACTGTGCATTAGGTCAGTAATCCAGGAACTAAGGAAGATTAGCATGATGCAGCATAACAGCTCTTTAAGAGTCCTGCATACTTACCAGACAGAAAGACTCGCTCTAAGAAGATAAACAAATGTCAGAATCCAATTGGTTTGTCTCCAGCTCCCCAAATGTGCCTAACAGCAGCACCTAGACAAAAACAGACCAAGAAATCCGCAGTAGTCTGTCGGGGGCATGATGTGTTCAGCACAATAAATATAGCATGCACGTGAAATAACAGATAAAAATAGATAGCATGCTTCTAAAAGCACCTAATTACAACTGAATCTGACAGCCTGGAGTAGCTTGCTGTATTCTCCTGGGTGGTTCAGATAAAAAAGCATAATTTTGTTTTGGTGCTTTTCTGTTATTTGAGCATCAAAGCAAGTTCACACAAATTAAAGAGGGAGAAAAAAAAAGCCAAACCAACTCTCATTGTCTGAACTGAGTATCACTGTTGTGATCAGCAGTACTGGGCAGAGCCCATGATGTACATACAAGCTGGAAGCCTGAAGGGGTTTGTATTGTAAGCAACAGCAAGAAGGATGGAGGAGGAGGTAGCCTGGGATTTCAGCCTGACTGTTGCCTTTGGGCACTGAACTGAAAATGAACTTGTCTTATGTGAGCTTTACAAGGAGGAGTGTCCAATGCTTATTCCAGTTTCTGCTAGTGTGTTTGTACTTGGTACCTATAGGTTCAAGGGGGACATCCTGCTCTCTTCCATTGCAGCAGTGGCATCGTGCCCTTAACACATCCAAGCTCCACCTCAGGACTCTCCCTGGGTCAAGGTTTATGTGGCCCCAGCCTAAGAGTGCTGAATTCCCAGCTTGGAGCTGAACATAAGCTAGAGCCTTGAAAATTTGCATCCTGAGGGAGAAAACTTTCTTCTGGTACTGAAATGTAAGGCCACAAAATGAATTCTGCAGAAATTATTGCAGACATGGGTCATTTCTATGGACTTTCTTGCCAGGGGGTTTTCACTAAAGTACTTGGGGCTCAGTCTTGCAGAAGTGAACATGCACCTGGAAGATTCTTTTCAAACTGTAAATTGAACATTTGAGGGAAATGTTGAGTTGCCTGTAATAAGTTTTCCCATATTACCACTTAGAAACTGCTGAATTGCTTGACAATATTCTTGTTATTCTAAAACTAAGTCATAGGTGGCCTCCAGCCAGACTCAGGTCAAACCGAATTGTCTGCTTGCCTCTATATTTGCATCAGTAAAGTAACAATCCAATGCTTTGGGGGGCTGTCTAGGAAAAAAACACCTAAAACCAAGACAATTTGGTGGGTCAAAAAGCCTGAGAGCTGAGGTCAGAGCAGCTCTGGCCATGGGTAAAAATGAGGCATAAGTGAAAAGGAGGCTATGGATTTGGCAGTAACAGTGCCTCTAACCCCTAATGTGATGTCAAAGCAAAAGCTTGTCTTCAGGAGCTACTGGAATATTTGCTACCTGCTGCTCCATCCTTTTAGAGGTATTAAATGCTTTCCAAGGTTTGCCATTTATGCAACTTTTATGAAGTTAACATGGAGATGAAAGTGAATTTTGAGCAGGATGGGCAAATGCCCACATCTCTATCCAACCTACTCTATGGAGATATGTGTGCTGGAAAATCAGCTGCTGTCTTTCAAATGACCTTCAAACACAATCAGCTCCTGTCCCCTGTCAGAAGTAGCACGTGCTGTGTCTTGAATCTCACTCAAACATGGGCCCAAACCCAGCAGTTTGCAGATGGAATTGGCAGCTTGAGCTAAAGCAGAATATGTCCAAATTGGAGGTGTCAGATCAGAGCACTCTCTGTTTTCATGAATGGGGGAATCTGGGTCACATTGTGCCTTGGCCACAGTAAGATCCCTACATAAATTTCTCTGCCACTTCTTCTAGAAGGGTGCTCACTGATTGATAGACATACCTAGAAAACCACCCCCATGCTTTAGCTGACCCTGACACAACTCCAGAATACCTCCCAGGGGAACTTCAGAGAGATCCTACCCAAAAGACAGATAATTTAAGATCTCATCCCTCCACCTGCTGGTGCTGTACTAACACTAGCCATGTGTCACTCCAGGGGTGGCTGTTGGAGTCTGCTGACACACAGTGATCTCTGCATGTTGGCACTGCTCACTGGAGCACCTGGATGCTTGGAGAAGGTGCCATAAATCAAGCGAGGACTACAATCTGCGTGCATCTCCTAAACCCTCACACACAGCTAAACGACAAATGAAAGTTAAAGCTGTCAGCAGAATGGAAGCAATGCAGCTGAGGAGGACCAAGCACGGGGAAAAATCCAAACCCAAAAGTGACAGAGGCAAGTTGAGGGTGAAATTCTTCCTTGGAGACACTGATCTATAAGCCAGGTGCAGCACTCACTGCTCTGATCTCTGGCTGAGCTTTGGAAATGGAGCACAAAGCCTCTTGTGATTTGTAAACTTGAGCAAATAGCCTGGAGAAGAGGAGGCTCCTCAATTTAAGAAGGACATTGAGACTCTTGAATGTGTCCAGAGAAGGGCAACGAGGCTGGGGAGAGGCCTCGAGCAGAAGCCCTACGAGGAGAGGCTGCGGGAGCTGGGGTTGTTTAGCCCGGAGAAGAGGAGGCTCAGGGGAGACCTTATTGCTCTCTACAACTACCTGAAGGGAGGTTGTAGACAGGAGGGGATTGGTCTCTTCTCCCAGGCAATCAGCACCAGAACAAGAGGACACAGTCTCAAGCTGTGCCAGGGGAAGTTTAGGCTTGAGGTGAGAAGAAAGTTCTTCACAGAGAGAGTTGTTAGCCATTGGAATGTGCTGCCCATGGAGGTGGTAGAGTCACCATTCCTGGAGGTGTTCAAGAGGGGATTGGACATGGCACTTGGTACCATGGTTTAGTAGTCATGAGGTCTGTGGTGACAGGTTGGACTTGATGATCTTTGAGGTCTTTTCCAACCTTATTGATTCTATGATTCTATGATTCAAATCAGGCTCTCCAAAATTGCAAGCTGCAGTCTTCTGGTGAATCCTCCTTAGTCCTTCACCACAAGAGTTTGTGTAACCTCTCAGAGCAGTACCAGGAATCTTTGCCACAGGCAGGACTTTGTAAATAGTGTCAATAAAAGGCTTTTCTGGTTAGACCATTGAGTAAATTTAGAATCATAGAATTGTTAGGGTTTAAAGGGACCTCAAGGATCGTCTAGTTCCACACCCCCTGCCATGGGCACGCACCCCTCACACTAGGTCAGGTTGCTCAGAGCCACATCCAGTGCACAGCATTTTCCAGACCAAATCACAACCCCTTCTGCAGGTTTTTAAGCAACTCCTTCCTAATCAGTGGAGTCACTGAGAGTTTTACAGAGGAGAATTCATGTCCATTATCTCCTCTCACTGCCCCATTTGCAGATGAATGATTGCTCTGACTTTTTTAAGGCTTTCTTAGCTATAAGCTTAAATAATTTATTAGCATTGTTTATCTTTTCTCCATATTTCTAGTGGTTTGCTTCATGGACTTGCACTGCATTTCCATGTTTAATGGATGCTTTTTTAGCCTGAATAAACTCCCAAATTCATTATTTATAAATGGAGGCATCTAATAGCCAAGCCTTTGCATTGTAATTGGAGCTTCATTTAAATGCTGGCAGTGGTCTTTAGAACCAGCTCTTTGCAGCAAGTTTCTTAATGTTGCTCATGCCTGCAGAGCCCTCCCTTTGTGACACATCTGAGAGACTTCTGTGGGCGTTTGTGTGGTAATTCTTGTGAAATCACTTACTCCTCCAGAGCCTGACCAAGCACTTTACCCTAATGAGGGACCACTGGAGGGCTATATTTGAGGACACCTTCTGCACTATCCATACCTACACATGAAGCCCCTGCTTCTGTTTGTTCAGAAAAGCCTTGCCAAACTTTGCTCCCTCAATTCATCAGAGCAAACCCTTTCTTTCCTGCACCAGGAGAGACTGCAAGTAATGTTGGCACAAGCAATGCACTTGTCTGATGTAAGAGAAAAAAATACATCCTTGTGCATTCAGTGCCTTCAAGCTTCAGTTGGTATCCTGGAAGCTGCATTGAAATCTGGGGTTTGGTCCTTCAGCATTTCTCTAACACCAAGCCATTTGCAGAGGGTGGTTCTGTCATGGTAGCTGTGATGGCTTTTTACCTCCTTGTGTTGGTAACAGATTAAGTAAAAACAACCAAAAGCTAACTGGGAGTTCAGTTGTGCAAGTCCTTCTCATTCCTTGCTGTCATAAAGGCTCTTAACAGCTGCTAAGAGCAGGGTAAGCTAGAGGAGCCTATTG
Source organism: Melanerpes formicivorus (assembly GCF_026170545.1). NCBI lineage: Eukaryota > Metazoa > Chordata > Aves > Piciformes > Picidae > Melanerpes > Melanerpes formicivorus. The sequence continues at coordinate 6,432,430 of NW_027142366.1, read as the reverse complement.
ACTGTCTTCTGGTTTGATGCAAGCAAGGTCTTCTCTGTGAAAAGGCCAAGATAAGGTTAAAAACCTGTGCCATGGCTCATGTAGGAATGAGCCTCCCCCTATGAGGAGAGGCAGCAGGAGCTGGGGTTGCTTAGCCTGGAGATGAGGAGACTCAGAGGAGACCTTCTTGCTGTCTACAACTACCTGAAGGGAGGTTGTAGCCATATGAGGGTTGTGTCTCTTCTCCCAGGCAACCAGCACCAGAACAAGAGGACACAGTCTCAAGCTGGGGAGGTTTAGGCTGGATATTAGGAAGAAATTCTTCCCAGAAAGAGTAATTGGCCATTGGAATGTGCTGCCCATGGAGGTGGTGGAGTCACCATCCCTGGAGGTGTTTAGGAAGAGACTTGATGGGGTGCTTGGTGCCATGGTTTATTTGATTAGATGGTGTTGGGTGATAGGTTGGACCTGAGGGTCTCGAAGGTCTTTTCCAACCTGGTTAATTCTATTCTATTCTATTCTATTCTATTCTATTCTATTCTATTCTATTCTATTCTATTCTATTCTATTCTATTCTATTCTATTCCATTCCATTCCATTCCATTCCATTCCATTCCATTCCAGATAGCTGCAGTGGAAAGGAGTTTTTATACTGTTCAAGATCCTTAGAGCAGTTTTTTTTTTTACTTAAATAGCCAGTGGCAGAGCCATCCACAAAGCCTCCACACTCACCAGAAGGGTTCAGTGTTTTCCTGTTGGAGGATCTGATCTAGTGAAGTCATGCTTTCAGGTTTGTTTGGATCCATCCCAGGGCAGCTGCAGAGGGCTAGGGGTACAGCCTTGTTTGCCTGAGCTTCCAAGAAACACCCTGCAAATAAGGATGTTACAAATTAGAAGAGCTTGATGGTTGCACCAGTGTTTTATTTGACTTTGTGGTGGTGCAAGTGCTTCCTGGTTAAAGAGTAACCCCTTAACTATTTTCATGGGGCTTGGTTTTGCAACAAGTGAAAAATAAATGTCACCTACTAAGGAGAGAGGCTAAAAAAAAAAACCAACAACAAAAAAACAGAAGAAAAATAGTTGGACTCTACAGTCTTGTGCAGTCTATGAGGCTACAAATCGGCTGGCAGGCTGCTGCATATTTATGAGACCATCTCACACCTCCTCACTCTTATTAGAGCATCCTACCTCAAGCCTGTCGTGCTTGATTAGCATTTTAACAAGTTCAGACACTTATTTATCAGGTCTCCACACTTTGCACCCCAGACTGGGTAATTCAGATGCTGAGTGCTGGTGACTCACAGGTACGTTGCCTGTCTAACAGAATCCCACAGCAGCCTGAGAGCTCTTTCCTTCCACATCCCCCTAGGTTGCCAGGAATTGTGGTTAATTGACTGGTTAGGCACCACTTCAGTCAGGCAACAACCTTCTTGTTCATTCCTCAGCCTTCAAGCCCCTTTGTAGCAACTCACCTAACCCAGCACAGCCCAGAGGGAGATATATGTCACTCAGACATAAATCCTGCTGCAGGGATACACCCTATAGGTGCTCTCCTGATAGCTTTCTAGCATCTGAATCACTTTGGAAAATAATATATTCTTAGAACTATCCTCTGAGTCATTGAACAGGGAAATAAAAGCTCCTGATTTGGTTCAGTCAAGCAATAAAAGATGCTTTCCTTTCAGGGAAGGATCATGTCTGAGTTCCAGATAGTTGAGTCCAGGCTGATGTATGCTGTCTGGGTTTATCACTGCTGCTTTGGACTTTGCTCAGCACATGAAACCATGATGTGGCAAAACGTATTTGGAAGCACAGCTAGCAGCCCCTTGTCTTCCTGCAGCATGGATCTGGGGGAGGTTGGATAATTTCTCTCCAATGTAAATTTCTCCAGGCAGTTGTCCAAAAGCATTTTTTTGTCTCTCTCTCTCTCTCTCTTTCAGGAAATGTACTATGGGGAGCTGTATTTTCTCCTTCTTTCTCTGCAGCATGTTCCAATTTATAGGATGAGATTTGTGATAATTGAGTTCTGAGCTGAACGCCGAGCCTGCTCCACATCCCCTGGGGTTTCCTGGGAACAAGATGGATTGCCCAGTGTGCTCCAGGCAAAAAAAAATAATAATGAATGAATGAATGAATAAATATGCAGCTAACAGCATGCCTCGTTTTGCCTATCTCTTAGAGAGAAAGGAAGCTAATTCTTTAAGTATCAGGGATGTGCTCATTATGCAAAAAATGGCAGAGCAGATGCACGTATTCATAAGAAGAGTATTAAAAATCTCATTTTAGCTCCTAGAGGACAAGTGCAAGTGCAAAATTGGGTGCAATTATATTTCTCTTCCCACCTATGGTGCACTCTCACTTGAATATGTATTTGTTTGAGCTGGCTGTATCTAGAAGCATTAAGTTTCCTGTGATTGAGAAAAAGCAAATTATTATGACTACTCAGCTCAGAGGCTGGATCCAAGGTCCCTTGAAGTCGCTAAAAAGGCCTGGTTTGAGTCCAGCTGGTTTTGCATTCAGGCAAGGGCTGCTCTCTTGCCCAGCCAGCCCTAAGTGTGTGTTAATAGCAACACAAAAGAGCAGAGGACACAATACAAGTGGGGCTGCTCATCATAACTATCATTTAATCAAACTGAAATGATGAACTGATAATTGGATGTCCTCTCAACGTCTGCGGAGAGCCAGAGCCCTGGGTAGGGTCCCTTTGATACACAGAAATAAATCAGACAAGTAGTCTGCTGTGGGCAAAGAAATTAATCTTTGGCATGAGCATGAACAATAGTGGAAATAAGTGTTGCTCATGAGACCATCAGTCTGTGCCTGACTGCAGTAATGTGCTTGGTGCTTGTGAATGGAAGGAGCTGCTCTTCCCCATCGTTAAAGGGGCATTAAAGGCTGTTGGAGTTCTACGTGCCCAGGTTTATTAAAAGGTTGTGATGCTGAAAACCTGAACGGGCCAAGGGCAACTATTACAGGAGAGAATTTCTATGCTTTCACTTCAGCAACATAAAAATAGAGGGAGAAAGAGAAAATCAAGCCCACACAAGGACTGAGACATTGGGAAGAAACCTGGAGAATGGTCCCACCCAAGCAAGGAATGTGGATAGTCTTCCACTGGAAATTCAGCACCAGGAGTATCCTACAATACACACAAAATTATTTCCAATTAACAGTAAAAGTGGGGTTTGTATCCTCCTGAAATGTATATCTGGGAAAGCACAACAACAACAAGAATTAAACAGAGTGGCTATGGAAAATAGAATAGAATTAACCAAGGTGGAAGAGACCTCAAAGATCATCAAGTCCAACCTATCATCCAACACCATCTAATCAATTAAACCATGGCACCAAGCACCCCATCAAGTCTCTTCCTAAACACCTCCAGTGATGGTGACTCCACCACCTCCCTGGGCAGCCCAATCCAATGGCAAATAACTCTTCCTATGAAGAACTTCTTCCTAACATCCAGCCTAAACCTCCTCTGGTGCAGCTTGAGACTGTGTCCTGTTGTTCTGGTGCTGGTTGCCTGGGAGAAGAGACCAACCCCCACCTGCCTACAACCTCGCTGCAGGTAGTTGTAGACAGCAAGAAGGTCTCCCCTGAGCCTCCTCTTCTCCAGGCTAAGCAATCCCAGCTCTCTCAGCCTCTCCTTACAGGGCTGTGCTCCAAACCCCTCCCCAGCTTTGTTGTCCTTCTCTGGACACATTCCAGCAACTCAACATCTTTCCTAAACTGAGGGGCCCAGAACTGGACACAGGACTCAAGGTGCTAACCAGTACTGAGTACATGGGCAGAATGACCTCCCTGCTCCTGCTGGCCATGCTATTCCTGATAGAGGAATACTCTGAAGACCAAAAGTCAAATGACTGGTAAGGAAAAGGGTTTTTTTTTAATCTTTCACAGGAATACATCAAGAAGAATAAAATGCTGGAAAATTTCATAACCATAGCTACTTCCTAAAAAGGGCCTTACAACATTTCACCTGAAAGCTGTCATTCTTCTGGTCTTCCCTGGTCCTGCTCAGTCTGCTCAGCCATGAGGCTGCAGTGATGATCCTGCTGCCACTGTTAGAATGTTTGGGCACTTTCCAATGCTGCCCTGAGGGACTGACATCTGTCAAGGGTGGTTTTGCTCAACCAATACAGTATGCACATACTGAAGTATATATTTTGTCTAGGAAATTTCCCCCCCCCCCCCCTGCTTTTAACAGATCTCATTACTCCAATTCCACTGGAGAAAGCAAAGCCTGAAAAATAGCACTTCCACATCAGGATGGAAGTGAGAGCACAAGCATTGCTCACAGCCCCTTTTTTCCCTGCAGGAGCACAGGGCATAACCTTGGAGAAAGCTCTGTCTCCTGCACAGATTAATTCTTCTCTAACAGACAACTATTTTGCCAGAGGAATGGAGGCACTGCCTGCCCATTCCAGGGTGCTATGTAATAAATAGCAGCTGAAAATCTGCTTTCCAAGCGTTGGTGAGCCAGGATTAATTGCAAACAGTTTGGCACTGCAGGTTTCCACTTGGCTCCATATTTTCAGTCCCATATTCCATGCAATCTGAAGCCAATGCTTTTTCATATAGCTTTAGCAGGACCAACAACAATACTTTTTCTTCTCCCCCTCAAGAAAACCATTTCATAACTACATTTTTCTTTTCCATTACCCCTAACATAAGTGCAGATCCACAGATTTGAGAGATAGGATGCCTTGAATTTTCTAGCAAGTGGAGAGTTAAAAGATAAAAGCAGACAAAACAAAATTCAGCATCTGTGTCTCTAATTTTATTTGGTAAATGAGTGTTGAGAACAGGGTGATGGGTGCCAATGAGACACTTCAGCAGGAATCCAACTTAATTATATGAAGGGAAGAATCTCTGGGGTTGTCATAAATCATAGAATCAGTCAGGGTTGGAAGGGACCACAAGGATCAGCTAGTTCCAACCCCCCTGCCATGGGCAGGGACACCCCACACTAGATCAGCCTGGCCAGAGCCTCATCCAGCCTGGGCTTAAACACCTCCAGGGATGGGGCCTCAACTACCTCCCTGGACAATCACTCTCATGGTGAAGAACTTCTTCCTCACATCCAGCCTGAATCTCCCCACCTCCAGCTTCATTCCATTCCCCCTAGTCCTATCACTAACTAATATCCTGAGAAGTCCTTCCCCAGCCTTCTTGTTGACCCCCTTCAGATACTGGAAGGCCACAATAAGGTCACCCTGGCGCCTTCTTTTCTCCAGACTGAACAGCCCCAACTCTTTCAGTCTGTCCTCATAGGAGAGGTGCTCCAGTCCTCTGATCATCCTCATGGCCCTTCTCTGGACACCTTCCAGCACCTCCATATCCCTCTTGTAATAGGGGCTCCAGAACTGGAGGCAGTACTCCAGGTGGGGTCTCACCAGAGCTGAGTAGAGGAGGAGAATCACCTCCCTTGACCTGCTGGCCACACTTCTCTTGATGCAGCTCAGGATCTGACACATCCAGAAAGAACATTAGCCAATATTAGTTGCAACTGTTAGCAAAGCAACCTGTGTAGAACAGGAATTAAAACCAATTCTGCACCTTCTGGGATGATTTTTATTTCTATAAAGAAGGTTTTGCAAGTGCTCTCATCCTTTCCAACATACACGAGACAAAGTTCTTTGCTTTCCAAGATTTAATGAGCATCACTTTTCAATACAGCCATGGACTCAGAGGTAGTTTAATGAATATGGCACCAGTGGAAAGTCATCTTTGTCCACAATGAAACGAAATATGGCTTAAATAACAGAGAATCCAATGCTCAGGATTGAACCTAAGGAATCCAAAAGCTGAGTCTTGACACAGGACTGTGAGGCTTACACAGAATAGCACCTTTACGGTATTTAATTTGGTCTAGTTCTCCCCCCCACCCCCCCACTAAGGTGCCTAAAGATTTGGGTTTGGGTCAATGAATCAAGAACAGTGTGGCCAGCAGGAGCAGGGAGGTCATTCTGCCCCTGTACACTGCACTGGTTAGGCCACACCTCGAGTACTGTGTCCAGTTCTGGGCCCCTCAGTTTAGGAAGGATGTTGACTTGCTGGAACGAGTCCAGAGAAGAGCAACGAAGTTGGTGAGGGGCTTGGAACACAAGACCTATGAGGAGAGGCTGAGGGAGCTGGGGTTGCTTAGCCTGGAGAAGAGGAGACTCAGGGGTGACCTTATCACTCTCTACAACTACCTGAAGGGAGGTTGTAGACAGGCTGATGATGGTCTCTTCTCCCAGGCACCCAGTACCAGAACAAGAGGACACAGTCTCAGGCTGTGCCAGGGGAGGTTCAGGTTGGATGTTAGGAAGAAGTTCTATACAGAAAGAGTGATTGCCCATTGGAATGGGCTGCCCGGGGAGGTGGTGGAGTCGCCGTCATTGGAGGTGTTCAGGAGGAGACTTGCTGGGGTGCTTGGTGCCATGGGTTAGCTGTTTGGGTGGGTTGGATTGGTTGATGGGTTGGACACGATGATCTTGAAGGTCTCTTCCAACCTGGTTTGGTTTATTCTAATAAAGGTTTATTCTAATAAAATCCTGATCCCTCTTGATTTGCACAGAGCCTGGTTGCAGACATCTGAGACAGTCTGCTGTCCTTTATGGCAGGTGAAAGGTGAAAGGAGGAGAGTGCATCTGAGAGCAGTTTTCTAAAAGAAAACAAAACAAGATACATTTCCCTTTTGGTTTTGTTTTTTGCAATCTATTCTTGATTTCCTTACCTAGACATTAGCACAGGCAACAAAACAAACAGGGAGTGACATTTGGCTGAGCAAAAAGCAAGATGAACTCAGTTGCTAATTAGACCTCCTATATGAAGACAAATGACATTTTCCAACAGAACTAAATAGTCTACATTTCCCCATAATTAGGACAGGACATTGCCACAGAGGAACATGAAGGTAAAAAGACAAAGGCAGGGAGAAGGTTTTGGGGTGTTTTGTTTTTATATAGCCTTTTTTTGGTTTAAAGAGAGTTAAAATTGCCACCAGAAATATGCTGAAAAAAGACAACTTTGTGGGCAGAAGAACCACAGAATGAGGAAGAAATGCCACAGGAAGGAAGAAGAGTAATTCTAGGAGTAAACAGCTACTTTTAGAAAATACCATCTGTGCTGAATATGTTTGCCATATATTGTGACTCAAAAGCCTTTTTCCACTGAACTCCCAGCTTGGGCTTTGTTAAAAGTGAAAAACCTTAACCGGACTCAGATCTAAGGCTACATCCTGTGATTAATGTGTACCTTCATCTGGAGCCAGAAGTTATTGGGAAGGAGATCTCCTGAGGACAGACTGAAAGAGTTGGGGCTGTTCAGTCTGGAGAAGAGAAGACTCTGAGGTGACCTTATTGTGGCCTTCCAGTAACTGAAGGGGGCCTCCAAGAAGGCTGAGGAGGGACTTCTCAAGATATCAAGTAGTGATAGGACTAGGGGGAATGGAATCAAGCTGGAGATGGGGAGATTCAGGCTGGATGCGAGGAAGAAGTTCTTCACCATAAGAGTGGTGAAGCCCTGGAATGGGTTGTCCAGGGAGGAGGTTGAGGCCCCATCCCTGGAGGTATTTAAGCCCAGGCTGGATGAGGCTCTGGCCATCCTGATCTAGTGTGGGGTGTCCCTGCCCATGGCAGGGGGCTTGGAACTAGATGATCCTTGTGGTCCCTTCCAACCCTGACTGATTCTATGAGTCTATGATTCCATGATTGCAGCATTCATCTCAACTCCTCCTGTGATCTTGTGACATCACTGCCTTTTTTTTCACCTCAATTTGCCCATCTATGGAAACTCACAGGACTTAGCTGCCTTGGAAAATGCCTGAGTTAATCAATTCTCAGTTGCTAATGCATGTGGAAGATAAAGCAGTAGGCAAACCCCAGGACTTATTGTGGCAGGAGATGCTACAAATTATTGCTTAAAATCACAGCTGGTAGGACATGGACAACAGGTTTAGAGGGGGTCACATCTTGCTTGTTGCATGAGAAAGTGCCTGGCATGTCTAAGTTGCACAGAGAAATGAGCTGGTTTAGGTAGTGGAAGGGGAAAAAAAAAGCATAAGCAGCTTTGCAAGCCATTTAAACTCAATCTTCTAATTATCCTCAAACACTGGAGGTGGGAAGTTGTCTTCTGAAATGTGGTTTTTCTCCATCAAAGGTTGTTTTCTTCAGGGCTTTCTGTGATATCAGTGGGAAATGAGAAAATGAGAGGGGGAAAACAATTAATAGATATAAACATCAAGCAGACTGGGGGAAAGGGCAACCAAAACAATTCCATTATTCAGTCCTTTGAGGAAAGAAGGCAGGCTTTCATCACTAAGTCCTAGGCAACTCCTAAAGAATGAAGAAGTGAAGAGTGAAAGGGAAAAAAATAAGCCAGATCTAGTTGAAGATTACATGAAAACAAACTTAGACAGAAACTGTCCCCAAATTGCCTTGTTAGAGAGACTTTCTCCTTACATTTTCCCCAGAAAGACTTCCCTTTGGATACTAAAACTGTGCTGGGGAGAAAACCAAGCAGGGGCACTCCCCCATGTAGGGCTGTGTGGCATCCAATTAGCAATGATTCCCCACTCCTTTCCAGATGTAACCTGGAGGACTGTTACTGTCTCATCCCTCTTTGTACAGAAGAGCCCAAACTGCCAATCTCTCTCCTCACCCACCTCGGCCAGCCACAAAGAGGAAAGATAAGAGTGCCTAAGAGAGGGAACGCCACACCAAGAAGTCTCTTGTGGTTAATACTTAGTAAAGATTTCAGTAGCACCCTTCTCTTATGATCACAATGAGAATAAAAACCAAACCCAAAAAAACACATCCATCATCAGAAAGTGAAAATGAGGATGAAAATTATGATTTTGGCTACAAAATAAAGCAGCAAGTACTGAGGAGCAGCTGGGGGAGCTGGGGTTGTTAAGCCTGGAGAAGAGGAGGCTCAGGGGAGACCTTATTGCTGTCTACAACTACCTGAAGGGAGGTTGTAGCCAAGAGAGGGATGGTCTCTTCTCCCAGGCAACCAGCACCAGAACAAGAGGACACAGTCTCAAGCTGCACCAGATCAAGTTTAGGCTGGAGGTGAGAACAAAGTTCTTCACAGAGAGAGTTGTTAGCCATTGGAATGTGCTGCCCAGGGAGGTGGTGGGGTCCCTGTCCCTGGAGGTGTTCAAGAGGGGACTGGATGTGGCACTTGGTGCCATGGTTTAGTAGTCATGAGGTCTTGGGCGACAGGTTGGACTTGGTGATCTTTGAGGTCTTTTCCAACCTTGTTGATTCCATGATTCTATGATTCTATGCTTTGTTATTGTACAAACACAGCTTATCCCCTCCTCCAATCCCCTGCACAGCAGAAGTGTAAAAACCACAGCCTGCCACAACCTGCTCTCAAACACCAATATACAGAGCAAATGATATATTTCAGCATGGGTGGAAAGAGGGAGGGAAACTTCAGGCAGTCAGATTGCTCTCAATTAGTAGTTACCTCCAGCAGCTTGTCTGATTAATGGCTGCACCTCACACTGTGCCTGTATAATAGGTGCAGGGAAGGTGCTTTAAAAGTGCTTTGCTCCTAATTACTGTGGAGACTGAAACTGTGGGTATCTCTTTTTAGAGTAAACATCTCCTCGTCCTTCTCCCAGCTTACATCTATGCAAGTCTCAACACTAGGTCTGGCCAGCAGTCCATGTGCATGTGGCAAAGTAGCAGGTACCAGCTTGCTGGTGCCAGCAGGAGCCTGTGCATGATGGACTTTTGAATAAAGTTATGTGCTTCTATTCAGCACTAAGTGCTCTCACTTCAAGGGACTTCATGACCTGTACCAGAGTCTTTCTGCTTTTGTGGACCAGAGTCCAGCTCTTTTGGAGCTGCTCACCAAGGTACAACAGCACCAATCTGCTGTGCCAAGAGCAAGCCTTTCCAGACCTTGAGAGGTGCTATGAAATGCTGCTGCTGCTTAAAACATAACAACGCTTAAAACATAACAACACTTAAAACATAACACTTCAGACCCAAATTATGGCTGAAATGTAGTCCCTTTCACTGTTCTGGCACAAGCTGACTTTGGATAAACAGATTTAGTGTGTCTTTGCAGTAGAACTAAATCAAAGCCTTTGGGGTTGGTTTAGATATTGGAGCATGCTGGCCAGTCTGCTAAACCGGTTGCAGAAATGTGGGGCTCTGGTAGGCCAGGGAGAGAGATGAGAATGACATCCTCTCCACCAGGCAGCTGAATAATAGTCATTAGCCAAGATTATAGAGGTGTTTGCAGAAAAGCCACTCTACCAGCACCAAACCCACAGCTGTAGTACAAACAGGAATGCAACAACATTTTCCCAATCACAGATGAATTCCGTACAGATTACAAGCAATTCACGGCTATCTGGGTGACCTTATTCTAAACCTCGCTTCATTCTCCTCCTTTTCAGTGAGCTCCACTTAATCACACATTGACTGCAAAGTAAAGAGAGGTTTGGAGAGTACAGCTACCTTGTAAAAATATCAAATCTTCTTTAGAAATGAGCACTGGTGAATTATGAATGAAGGCATGCAGTGCTGAAAGTCCCTGCTTATACATTTTTAAATGTAGCCTTTCACTTCTGATGGTACTTTAAGAAAAAAAAAACCACTGGACAGGAGCTTATAGTCTATTGCAAAACAAAAAAGAGACCCAAACAAACACCCAAAACCCCCAAACCAACCAAACAAAACCTCCCAAACAAACTGAAACTCAAAACAAACAAAAAACCCAAGCCAACCAAGCAAACAAAAAACCCCACCAAAACAAAACCCTCACAGGCATATTCTTTGCCACCACATTCCCTGATCTGAAGAAGTCCCAGCTGCTCCAGTCAGGCTGTCTCCTTTGCAATGTGGAGAATAGGATAGGATAGGATAGGATAGGATAGGATAGGATAGGATAGGATAGGATAGGATAGGATAGGATAGCATAGGATAGGATAGGATAGGAGAATAGAATAGAATAGAATAGAATAGAATAGAATAGAATAGAATAGAATAGAATAGCCCCACCCCTCAGTTTAGGAAGGAGGTTGACTTGCTGGAACGTGTCCAGAGAAGGGCAACAAAGTTGGGGAGGGGTTTGGAACACAAGCCCTATGAGGAGAGGCTGAGGGAGCTGGGGTTGATTAGCCTGGAGAAGAGGAGGCTCAGGGGAGACCTAATTGCTCTCTACAACTACCTGAAGAGAGGTTGTAGCCAGGCGGAGGTTGGTCTCTTCTCCCAGGCAATCAGCACCAGAATAAGAGGACACAGTCTCAAGGTGTGCCAGGGGAGGTTCAGACTGGATGTTAGGAGGAAATTCTATGCAGAGAGAGTGATTTCCCATTGGAATGGGCTGCCTGGGGAGGTGGTGGAGTCATCATCACTGGAGGTGTTTAGGAGGAGATATGGTGCCATGGTGAAGTTCATTAGATGGTGTTGGATGATAGGTTGGATGCAATGATCTTGAAGGTCTCTTCTAACCTGGTCTGGTCTATTCTATTCTATTCTATTCTATTCTATTCTATTCTATTCTATTCTATTCTATTCTATTCTATTCTATTCTTGCTGGGCAGGGTGGCTGCTGGTATGGATGTGCCCAATCCATAGGCAAGCTCCCCAGATTCAGATTTGATGCCTTCATCCCCAGCAGTGGCACCTTGACCTACCAGGTGTTGGAGGGGATGTGTTACCTTGGAGGACACAGTGAATTGCTGAAATGTGCAGGAAGGAGCCTTTCTGTGTGGCTTCTGAGCTCAGGTGTAACTTTGTGCCAACACAGCTGTATTGCACCTGGGTGGCAGCTAGGTCAGAGCGGTGCTGGATGTCCTCAAATACTGACAGGTGCTGAAAGTCCTTAAAAATCTCTCAAGGCCTTCCTTTGCAAACATTGTTATTTTATTCTGCAGAGTAAGAGACCTATAAAGCTTCAGATAAAAAGCAACTAACTTCAAGATACGTGAACAAGAGGGGAGAAGAAAATCCCCAGCTTATCCTTTCCTCTCCCACACTGTCTCTATCAATCTTTCTTCAGAGACAATTTTCCTTGCTTCAGAGGTAAAGGCCAGGAGGCGACCTTTAGACCTGATCTCCTTTATGTCAGCATTTCACCAGGTATCCCTGGACTGAACCCAGTAATTATCTGACCAAAGCAGTTACCTGAAAGGCAACTACAGTAGATTTGAAGACACAAGGAAATAGTAAAGTGACCTTCTTCCCTTGGCAGCCTCTCCTGATGCCTTCTCTCCTGTCTGAATGTGTCACTTATTTTGCTGCCTTTTTTCACCATGTTACACATATATCCTAGAGTTAACATTCCCTTGCAACCTCCTCTTCAGCTTCAGTGACAGTCACTCCCAACCTCAGTCCCATCACTGCCATCATGGGTGACTGATCAGAAGCAAAATGACATCCTTCTGTTTACTTACTCTCCAGTCCAGCAATCAGAACACATGCAGACAATTAACAGCTTTGTAAACTTAGGCCTTACCTGGAAAATACCTTTTTTTTCCTATTTGTTTAATGCTACTTATAGCCCTGCCCGTACTTTATCTTCACAGGATTCACTATCCACCTCTTGGATGACAAGACATCCCACTGGTGGGAATGGCTCACCCTACTTAAGTACTGACATAGCAGTAGCATCCTTCTAGTCCTGCAATTTGTTGTGCTCAAGATAACAAAAAATGAATTCTCATGGGTCAGAGACTTCTTTGGCCAAGATGTTTAGCAGTGAGAACAATAAAGTCTCATTTTTCACTAGCAAATAATGCTTAACATGTTCCTAGCTGGATGGACCAGGAGGTACCAGCCAAGCTCATGTGAGAGAAGAGCTTCTTTTCCAAATACAGAAGTTATCTGCTGGACACATCACCCTTTTCCATTCCCTTGTCAGCTTCCATGTCCCTACCTAATACTAGGCCTGTGGTGTTGCTAGGATATGTTTTTGCTTAAAACCATTTCACCACCACCCCTTAACCCTTACTGCTTTGGGTTTACTAATATATATCTCCCCCTTACATTAATTTTCTGGTCCATGCAATCTCCAGTTTGTGTTGCTGCTTCTCATTTGCACACATCCTCAATCTCATGAGGTGTATGTTGCCCTTTTTTTCCACTACAGTGGGTGCATTTCTTCCATCAGCGGCTCAGGAGTGGGCTTTCACTTTAAATTGCTACCTTCTGTCTGAAGTGGAGTTTTTGCATTTGAAGAAATCACATCCTGGGCTGCATCAAGAGAAGAATAGCCAGCAGGTCAAGGGAGGTGATTCTCCCCATCTACTCAGCTCTGGTGAGACCCCACCTGGCGTATTGCATCCAGTTCTGGAGCCTCTATTAGAGGAAGGATCTGGAGGTGCTCCAGTACGTCCAGAGAAGGGCCATGAGCAGAGGGCTGGAGCACCTCTCCTGTGAGGACAGACTGAGGGAGTTGGGGCTGTTCAGTCTAGAGAAGAGAAGACTCCGAGGAGACCTAATTGTGGCCTTCCAGTACGTGATGTGGGCTACAAGAAAGCTGGGGAGGGACATTTTAGGGTGTCAGGGAGTGATAGGGCTAGGGGGAATGGAACAAAACTAGAAATGGGTAAATTCAGATTGGATGTTAGGAAGAAGTTCTTCCCCATGAGGGTGGTGAGACACTGGAACAGGTTGTCCATGGAGGTGGTGGAAGCCTCATCCCTGGAGGTTTTTGCAGCCAGGCTGGATGTGGCTCTGAGCAAGATGATCTAGTGTGAGGTGCCCCTGTCCATGTCAGGGGGGTTGGAACTAGATGGCTCTTGAGGTCTCTTCCAACCCCAACAATTCTATGACTCTGTGTTTGTTTTCCCATTTTAGTTTATTTCTCTTTCAATCATTTCCAATGGACAGGGATCAGCCTTGTGAATGATCTCCTCTCCAGCACAGCATGCACACTGCTGGTTTTGTCCACTAACATTCTGCGGTTGCAGCCTGTGGTTCTGAGATATAAATATTCAAACCAATTAAACAAGGTCTCTTGCTCTGCTCTGTGCTCTTTCCCAGCCTGACCTCCATGGGGGTGTGCATTTTCTGACATGGACTCCTGGATTAAAAATAAAAGAAAGCTTTAATAATTAAACAGAGAGGAAAGATTTCCACCTAAAGCATTCCACATGATGTGCAAAATGTGTCAAGTGACAATATAGTACAGTGCACCAGGTTTTAGGATATATGCATGCACCATATGGATCTGGATCTCATCCCAACACTTAAGGGAATTAGCAGCAGTGCAGTGCTCCAGTTCTCAGTCATTGGCAACGTGCCCTCCCGTGAATGCAATTTTCAAATCTCTGCCCAGAGAAAGAGGGAGGCAGACCCCGGTTCAAGCAAACGCCAACCTGTCCTCAAATTTGTTATCAGACTGCACCATCTAGAGGGCAGCGGCAGCAGCACCCAGCTCTGCAAGCTCCTGTAGGGGAACCAGTGCGGCAAAGCTGGCCAGACAATATTCTGCAGGAACGAATGCTATTGGAAAGTCTGTCCTGGTTCGATGCAGGTTGCTGGCCAGGTGCATGAAGGCAGGAGGCTGTGTGTGCTGCAGCAGGATGGAACACTTCAGGGACACAGTCCAGTCCCTGGTAACTCTGCCCTGCCCTCATTAGCGCCAGGCTCTTCCTTTGATCCTTTGTTACTATGATCAACTTCTAACAAGGAAGAAACCTTTACAGTTCATTTGTCATGGCCTGTAATGACAGGACAAGGGGTGATAGTTTAAACTAAAGGAGGGAGATTTAAACTGGATATAAGGAAGTTTGGTTTTTTACATTGAGTATGGTGAGGCAGTGGCACAGGCTGCCCTGAGAGGTGGTAGATGCCCCATCCCTGAGAGGTGGTAGAGACCCCACCCCTTGAAACATTCCAGGTCAGGTTGTCTGGGGCTCTGAGCAACCTGCAAGGATCATATAATAATAGAATCAGTAAGGTTGGAAGAGACCTCAAAAATCATCAAGTCCAACCTTCAATATAACTGAATAGAATAGAATAGAATAGAATAGAATAGAATAGAATAGAATAGAATAGAATAGAATAGAATAGAATAGAATAGAATAGAATAGAATAGAATAGAATAGAATAGAATAGAATAGACCAGACCAGGTTGGAAGAGACCTTCAAGATCATCGTGTCCAACCTATCGTCCAACACCACCTAATCAACTAACCCATGCAACCAAGCACCCTATCAAGTCTCCTCCTGAACACCTCCAGTGATGGCGATTCCACCACCTCCCTGGGCAGTCCATTCCAATGGGCAATCACTCTGTGTAAAACTTCCTCCTGACCTCCAGCCTGAACCTCCCCTGGCACAGCCTGAGACTGTGTCCTCTTGTTCTGGTGCTGGCCGCCTGGGAGAAGAGACCAACCTCTGCCTGTCTACAACCTCCCTTCAGGTAGTTGTAGAGAGCAATAAGGTCACCCCTGAGTCTCCTCTTCTCCAGGCTAAGCAGCCCCAGCTCCCTCAGCCTCTCCTCATAGGGCTTGTGTTCCAAGCCCCTCACCAACTTTGTTGCCCTTCTCTGGACACGCTCCAGCAAGTCAACATCTTTCCCGGGACTACTAAACCATGGCAACAAGTGCCATGTCCAATCCCCTCTTGAACACCTCCAGGCATGGTGACACCACCACCTCCCTGGGCAGCACATTCCAACGGCTAACAACTCTCTCTGTGAAGAACTTTCTCCTCACCTCGAGCCTAAACTTCCCCTGGTGCAGCTATTGCACTGCATGACCTTTAAAGGTCCTTTCCAAGCCAAAGCAGGGCATGACTCTATTCTGTGCCTCAATGCTGTACACAATGATGTGCACAGAGCTCTCTCATGCCTTCTGCTTTTAAAAAAATGCATATCCTCATCATCTCTGCATGCTCAGAAATTCTCTGTGCTCCCCTGTTCCTCAAACCTGTGTGAGCCTGCTTAGGTCAGAGAAGCACAAAGTGGGCAAAGGTAGAAGAAAACCCTGCCCTACATGGAGCAGAAGGGACCACTGAGCTCTGTGCTCCCTTGCCAGGTCCCTGCATCCTGCCAGATCCTGGTGCTCCACTGGGAACCTCCCAGTGCTGTGGTCCAGAACACAGCCAAACCATTTCAGAGGGCATTTTTGTAGAGGCAACATGCACCAGAATCACAGCTCTGCCACTTTCTGAATGCACTTTGACATGACATCTTGAAATCTAATTGTTCTTTGAGAACCTCACATAATGCAGGTCTTATGATGATTTCATTAGCTCCATTAGATTAGTTCCCTCAGAATGAATATGAGGCATTTTAGAATCATAAAATCACTTTGGTTGGAAGAGACTTAAACATCATCAAATCTGGCTGTTAGCTTTACTCTGACAAGTCTACCCCTAAACCACATCCCTAAAAACCACATCTACACATCTTTCCTCCCTGGGCAGCTTGTTCCAGTGCTTGACAACCCTTTCAGAGGGTCCTAATATCCTGGCTAAGCCTACCCTGGCACAGTCTGAGGCTGTTTCCTTTTGGACTGTTGCTTGATATTTGTGAGAAGAGATTGATCCTCATCTCGGTACAACCTCCTTTCAGCTACTTAACAGAGAGTGATGAGGTCCCCCTGAGCCTCCTTTTCTCCAGCCAAACAACCCCAGTTCCCTCAGCCACTCCTCATAAGACTTGTGTAGTTCAGTCCCTTTGAATCCTGGCAAATAAGCCCTCACTTATGTCTGTATGCTTTATTATCTGTGGGATCCATGAATTGCCTTTTCCATTGCAGATGGAGGGGAACAGGATTTTCCTGATGTGAAGCTGCTGGATCTGTCCCTGCGATCTCTGCATCCCATTCAAACATATCACTATTTCTCCTCCCAACACTTCTCCCATCATAGCACAGCCTATGCCATTGAGCACCATTGCATGGAGGAGTAGATGCAAGAGCAGGACAACAGGATGAGGAATCTTTTCAGATGGCTACTGTGACACAAAGGTGGTGCTCTTTCTCAAAGAAATTCTGAGGTTTCCCAGTCTACCTCTCCTCTGGAAACAAAATGCACTGACAGGCTGCAAGAAGGATCAGTTTATAAGGCTCAGATTTCCCAGCTTTGCACTGTCCTGAGGAAAACTTGGGGCATCCCTTGCAGTCTGTGAAGTGAACGGTTGCTCTCCTTTGCTTCCAAATAAAGATTAAGCTTTAAGTTGCCCAAATCAGATATGAATGCACTGGGGCTGGAGCCAGGCAACAAACTTCAGATCCAGACTCCAGCAACCAAAAATAACCTTGGGAAACAATCTTCTAAACTCCAAGCTTTAATTAAGACCATGTTCACCCCCCACCCATATTCCAGGGGAATTAATCTAAATGCATCTCTGGCTCTCTACTTGATGCTGTTCAGCCCCATACCAAACAAACAAGCATACATAAATAGTTGCAATGTCCTTTTTCAGTAGTTTCCCCCCACAAAAGCTAGCGAGAGATATGTAGGCCCTTAACCACAAGAAGGCTGAGATGAATTCTGCATGCTCCAAATTTAGAGCCATTGGGATCCAAGCTTTCCACTGAGTTCAATTTCAAAATGCAAATAAGATTTCATGATCCACAACCTTCTCATTCTACTGTCTGGTTTTTACTTATTCAATAAAATGAGCAAAGAAAGAAGGGTTCTCTTCCAAGCTTAGTTACTGAAGAATAGCTCAAAAGTGCATTGTCTGACCCATAAAACTCTCATGCTCCACTTCTCTCAGCTGGCAGGACACAGTGATTCACTGCCAGCAGATATCTCCTATCTCTGCACTAAGTGCCAGAATAGAATCCTCTGCTTAAGTGCAGACATCCTGCTTCTTAGAAATCCTAACCCTACCCCGATGTGCTTTGTCAATACCAATGCATCTCTCCACATCTGAGCAATTTTCAGGATCCCCCCTGCTCCTGTTTATAGGCTGCTTCTGCAGAATAAATTGCCATCAGCAGCCCAGAGCTCCATGTCAGGTACGAGGCTGCTTCAGGTCATTCCCAAGCATGGTGAATAAATAACTCCAGGTACCGCTGAGGTCAGCTAATACAGGATACAGAATTAACCAGGTCAGAAAGGACCCTCAAGATCATCAAGTCCAACCTAGCACCCAACACCATCTAATCAGCTAAACCATGGCACCAAGTGCCTCATCCAGTCTTATTTTAAATACTTCCAGTGATAGTGACTCCACCACCTCCCTGTGCAGCATATTCCAATGACAAATCACTCCTTCTGGGAAGTATTTCTTCCTAACATCCAGCCTAAACCTCCTCTAGTGCAGCTTGAGACTGTGTCCTCTTGTTCTGTCCCTGTTTGCCTGGGAGAAGAGACCAACCTCCACCTGGCTACAACCTCCCTTCAGGTAGTTGTAGAGAGCAATAAGGTCTCCCCTGAGCCTCTTCTTCTCCAGGCTAAACCACCCCAGCTCCCTCAGCCTCTCCTCATAGGGCTTGTGCTTCAAACCCCTCCCCAGCTTTGTTGCCCTTCTCTGGACACCTTTGAGCAACTCAACATCTTTCTTGAGCTGAGGAGCCCAGAGTTGGACACAGGACTCAAGGTGAGGCCTAACCAGTGCTGAGTACAGGAGCAGAATATTTCCCCGCTCCTGCTGGCCACGCTATTCTGGATGCCACTGGCCTTCTTGGCCATCTGGGCACACTGCTGGCTCATATTCAGCCTACTGTCCACCAGTACTCCCAGGTCCCTTCTCATTAAGTTAGCAAAGAATTAAGTT
This sequence comes from Melanerpes formicivorus, assembly GCF_026170545.1. NCBI lineage: Eukaryota > Metazoa > Chordata > Aves > Piciformes > Picidae > Melanerpes > Melanerpes formicivorus. The sequence goes on along the minus strand of NW_027142366.1, from coordinate 6,413,755 downwards.
AGCAAAGCGCCATATTTGTTCTCCTGCTGTCAGACATTGCAGCTTGCTTAGCAGGGTTACTTCTGCTGCAGATCACTGCTTCTCTTTTTAGCAAGGGCACACTGCCGTTTGGTTGGGATAAAACTAAAGACATGAAGCAAAATAAAGGATCACAGAAACATTCAGGTTGGAAAAGACCCTCAGGATCACCAAATCCAACTGAGAACCCTGCACTGCAGGGTTCACCCCTAAACCATATCCCCCCCAAGCACCACATCCAAATGACCTTTGAACATGTCCAAGGTTGGTGACTCAACCACCTCCCTGGACAGCTCATTCCAATGTCTGATCACTCTTTCTGTGATTTTTTTCCCCTACTATTCAGTCTAATCCTACCCAGTCATAGCTTGAGGCCATTCCCTTTTGTTCTATCACTAATTACCTGTGAGAAGAGACCAGCACCAGCCTCTCTAAAACATCCTGTCAGGTAGTTGTAGAGTGCAATGAGGTCTGTCTTGCATCATTGCTTCACCAGATCAGTGTGTTGGGCAGTGGCAAAACGTGTTTTAGAGGGTCAGCACATTCTTCATGAGCCTCAGAGCATTTAGAATTCATTTTTGTGGTTGCACCTAATCTTTTTCCCCCCAAATCGACTGGTGGCAAAGGAGAGAAGAAAAAAAATCAAATGAAAATGGCAATTTGTCAAGACTAGCAGCAGCTATAAAGAAAGGATAGTCAAAACCATCCCCACATCTCACCTCCACCCACTGATCACCTCTTTATGGGGCAGTCTGCAAATGGTAACACTGAAGTTGCTACTTAAGGCTATCGTTAACAGGATCTGCAGTCAAATATAGACACATTCCTTGTTGTTTCCTGGGTCATGTCACTTCCTTTGTCACCTCCCACATAACTCTTCCTTCTCTGCTCCCATTCACCCCAAGCAGCTGCTGTGGTGTGGAATGCTACAAGTCCTGTGCTTGTGGCCCTCTTTGACAAGTGCAAGGTTGGGTTATTTGGTTGCCCTTGGAGGTGTGGCTGCAGTAAATGGGGCACAAACCAAGCTCTGCTCTTTGTGAAGCTTCAACTTTGTATAATACCATTTTCACCATACTGCTGGGCTGAGGATTGCAAGGAGAGATGTATTTTGTTCTCTTTGGGGACTATTCACAAGCATTAAAGCAGATGAGTGCATAAGCAGTTGGATTTAAGAATAGCTTTTGCATGGTAAGAGCACTGACTTTGCTCCCCCATGATTTCTGAGATCCTATTTGTCAGCCTTGGCATGTGCAGCTAAATAGAGAGTCCCCAAATCCTTGAAGGTTCATAAATTGCTGTTTGCCTAGGCACTCACACCAGCAGTTAAATGCATATAAGTCATCATCTATTATCTCCCCCAAAATGCTCTATCCAGAGCTCAAGAATTAGGACCAATATTTCTAAATCCTGAAGTCCTGAGAATTATTTGTAGGAATTGATGAACACCTTAGAAAACAAGGAAGCTACTAAAGAGAAATAAATACCCTGACAAATACCCACTTACTGAGAGGTGTGCTTGTATATAATCATCCCTTGGCTCACACATCTAGTCTGACATGCTACTGCAAAAACGGGTTAGGCAGAAAACACACAGAATTTGACTCTCAGATAAGGAAATCTTTAACTCTTCATCAAGATGTGTGGTTTATTGAGAACTCAGCACTGGTTAGGCCACACCTTGAGGACTGTGTCCAGTTCTGGGCTCCTCGGTTTAGGAAAGATGTTGACTTGCTGGAACATGTCCAGAGAAGGGCAACAAAGCTGGGGAGGGGTTTGAAGCACAGCCCTGTGAGAAGAGGCTGAGGGAGATCAGGGTGTTTAGCCTGGAGAAGGGGAGGCTCAGGGGAGACCTTATTGCTGTCTACAACTATCTGAAGGGAGGTTGTAGACAGGGGGGGTTGGTCTCTTCTCCCAGGCAACCTGCACCAGAACAAGAGGACACAGTCTCAAGCTGTGCCAGGGGAAGTTTAGGTTGGATGTTAGGAAGAAGTTCTTCGTAGAAAGAGTTATTGGGCATTGGAATGTGCTGCCCAGGGAGGTGGTGGAGTCGCCATCACTGGAGGTGTTTAGGAAGAGCCTGGATGGGGCACTTGGTGCCGTGGTTTAGTTGATTAGGTGGTGTTGGATGCTAGGTTGGACTCGATGATCTCAAAGGCCTTTTCCAACCTGGTCTACTCTACTCTACTCTAATTCTATTCTATTCTATTCTATTCTATTCTATTCTATTCTATTCTATTCTATTCTATTCTATTCTATTCTATTCTATTCTATTCCATTCCATTCCATTCCATTCCATTCCATTCCATTGCATTCCATATGCCTGGAAGCACCACACACCAAATGAATGGGAAGAAGTTGAGCTCCCCTTTAAATAGTTTCCTAAAGGTTTGATTTTGTTAACTTTAGCTGTCTAAAGGAGGCAATGACACACTGAGCATAAGGAAAGTGAGAAACTTTTAGCACTACAGACACTGTTAGATCCCAAAGGCGTTTCAGACTGATCAAACTGAAATGCTGATAAAGAACAGGGACCTAAGGTCACAACTTCATGAGAAGAGGCAGAAACAAAGCTGGTTTATATTTTTTCACATCCATTGTTTTTCTCACACTTACCCAGTTCAAACATAAAACATGACTTCACAAATAGAGATGCAGCAAAGCTCCCAACCTTCCCACTGACAGCAGATCCAAGGACTAGCATCATGCGACCAATATTTTCACCTGAAACTCCTACCGGTGAGAATGCACTTCAGGTGGCAGACATCAAAGCTATATTTCTCTTTAGACCTCTCACAAGATGAAAAGGATGGAAAAAAGCAAGAAGGGATCTTACACCTCTTTAAGGAGCTATCAGCTGAAACCTCAAAATATGATATTAGGTGGTGATTCTCTGCAGAGAGTTGCTTTCATGTGGTAGACAGCCCAAATACTTGAAGGATGATAAATGATGAACTGTGAATGATTACTTTAATTCAGAGGAGGAGAAGCAGGCTTATGCCTGGCATTGAGGGAAATGTAATCAAAGCCCCTGACATATTAACCATCAAGTGTTTATCCTGGAATGAAGTTGAGTGCTTTTAACTGGTGCTATCAAAATTATTCAGAATGAAGAAAAACCTTGACAATTGAACTTACAGGGGGAAATAATGCATCAAATCTCTCTGTTATAGGAGGGATGGGTTATGTGGCAAAGGAATCATAGTAGGGGAAGTGTAATTACCACTTGGTAACTAAGAGGTAGGAAACCTCTCACAAAGTGTGATCTCCTTTTAAAGACAGTAGAGAACTGCAATGTCATAAGGTTTATGCAGCCACAAGTGCAGTTCACTGAGAAATTACAAGGGATTCTGCCTCAAGGGAAATGGGTAGATGGAGAACCTGGACAGAGGTAATCTCCTCAATTACAAACATAGATGGGGTCCCTGCCTACCATATCCTTTTTCAGTAACAGCACTCACTGAGGGTCCAGTTGGCAGTTACTTTTGTCCCAACAGTTTGATCTGTGTTGTTCTGGAACTGTTCATGCAGCTCCCAGAAAACATCTGCGTGGGTGAGAGTTATGAGTAAGTGAACTGGAATGAATTATTACTTTCAAATTCAAAATAGTATCAGCAAAATACAACATCTCCCTTCTGCTCCCCAGGGTGCAGGGTTTGTAATGCTGAAGGTGCCAACGGGGTGCAGAGAGAGGCAGTGAACGACCGTCAGCTGCTTAGTCTCCCTGTGCCCCACAGCTTTGTGTTCTGGTTCCATGAGCACTACTGTCTAAGGGAGGATTCAGGAGTCAAGGGATTCTTGATACAAATGGCCCCTTGATTCAGAATGGATTCAGACAGTCCCTGGAGAGTCATGGCTTTTCTCAGTGACCATCTGGTGGCTGGAAACACAGGCAACATAGACAAGCTGTGCATGTGCTCCAGCAGCTCAGACCCCATCTCCTCATCCATCCAGAAGATGCTGACCTGCACAGCCAGGGGACCTTTGCACTTACAGCACCATGATTTCATAGTTTCATAGTTTCATTCAGGGTTGGAAGGGACCACAAGGATCATCTAGTTCCAATCTCCCTGCCATGGGCAGGGACACCCCACACTAGATCAGGCTGGACAGAGCCTCATCCAGCCTGCTCCTAAACACCCCCAGGGACGGGGCCTCGACCACCTCCCTGGACAACCCATTCCAGGGTCTCACCACTCTCATGGTGAAGAACCTCCTCCTCACATCCAGCCTGAATCTCCCCACCTCCAGCTTCACTCCATTCCCCCTAGTCCTATCACTACCTGAGATCCTGAGAAGTCCTTCCCCAGCCTTCCTGTAGGCCCCCTTCAGATACTGGAAGGCCACAATTAGGTCACCTCGGAGCCTTCTCTTCTGCAGACTGAACAGCCCCAACTCGATTTCAGCCAGCCTGGGGAAAGTTTGCTGGCATCTCATGTTTGCTTGCCTTGTATTTGTCCACTTTGCAATATCAGAGATTAGAAAGTCCCCACTTTGCTGTGTGCAAGGCACATGGGAGCAACAGGTTTGAACTAGCTCAAATTTGCTGTATCATGGATCTATCAAGTGCTTGTGTGACACCCCCAAAAATCTCTTGAAGCAAGAAATATGTGACACTGGCTAGGCCCTCCAGCCCCTGAGCAGAATCATAGAGTCATTAAGGTTAGAAAAGACCCCAAAGATCATCAAATCCAACCATCAACCCAACACCACCATGCCCACTAAATCATGTCCTGAACTGCCATGTCTACACACTTTTTGAACACCTCCAAGGGTGATGACTTCACCACCTCCCTGGGCAGCCTCTTCCAGTAGCAGCTACCAAATTCCTACATATTGCAGTTGGTGAGGGGCTAAGAAGAGGGTGCTCTGCCATTTAGCTTTGCAGCAGTAGGAGAGACACATTGCTTAGGGAGTACTTGATAGACATCTTTGAGGCTTGTTGGTCCCACAGCAGTAGACCTTATGTTGGCTGGGAATTGTCTTCTTTGCTTCATCATTGCTCTTCCACGCCTGGCTGACTGTTGTCCTTTTTCCTCTAGAATAATTATGGTGGCTGAAAATAAATGCGTGGGACAACTTGTGCCAGTTTCCACAATTTAGCAGCACATGGACATTTGTGTGAAAGTGTGAGCCAGGATGTTTGTGTTCATTCCCCTAATTCTCTCAACAAAATGGTTTTATAAATAATCAGGCCTTAATTGTGTGATTCCAGTTAATGCAGAGGGAGTTAATTAACATCTGGAACAAGTTTCCTGGCCCGAGTTATTAGCTGTGCCTGGTGCAGAATTCAAACAATGTATGAAGTGAGGCCTACAGCCAAATGATTTTGTACATAGCTGAAATGAGAAATGACCAAAGAGGGATGAGGTATGGCGGCTGTGCCAAGATGATGTCCGTGTGTGGTAAACAAGTGTAGACTGAGTCAAGGCACGATTGTTGTGCTGGTCCAAGAGGTGTGCTGTGTGGCAAGGAATAGGCATCACCTCTCAGTTTTATCCCCTCTTCAAACCCTCTGGCTCTTCCTACTTGTCTCCAAAAGCCTCATGGATCAGTGATTCTGGAAACCTTCAAAGCTGGGGGGGATGGAACGATCCCACCAACACAAAGGACAGTCCTCCTGTGCAAATTTCCACGTCCCTAGTGTGTTTTATCCCATCTGTCTGTGAAGTTAAAGAGGAGGGTTTTAATTTTTGCCACTGAGGAGGACAAGGATACCAAATCCCAAAATCTGAATGGGGATGTGTCCTCTTAATCACCAGCATCCCTCCTGCAGAGGTCCTGTGTAAATCAAGGACAGACTTAAGCTGCGCCAGGGGAAGTTTAGGCTTGAGGTGAGGAGAAAGGAGAGTTGTTAGTCATTGGAATGTGCTGCCCAAGGAGGTGGTGGAGTCACCATCCCTGGAGGTGTTCAAGAGGGGATTGGACGTGGCACTTGTTGACATGGTTTAGTAGTCATGAGGTCTTGGGTGACAGGTTTGACTTGATGATCATTGAGGTCTCTTCCAACCTTATTGATTCTGTGATTCTATGTTGAAAATCCTCCTATGGAACTCACATCATTCTGTTAATTCTTTGCTAGCCTTTTAAAATCTCTTTCCCTCACTTTTGGTTGGAAGTAGAAAAATGGTTCTTAAAAAAGGTTGAATAATTTTACTTCCTACATGTCTAAAAGCTTGAGACCTGTCCACGTTCTCCTTTCACTGCCTTTGAAGCCATCACCTCATGGGAGCAAAGGAGAAATAATATACTGGAGGGAGCATTTGTGTGATATTACTCACAGTCTATCCTCAAATGTCAGTGTGCATAGGTCCACCGGGACAGTCAGTGCTCCCAGGAGCTGGTCTCACAGACCTGCAGGCTTTCTCCACAGCTCCTGGCTTCTCACACACACAGTGGCTATCACTTCACCTATTTGAGAACATCTCATTGGAAAAGTCTTTCTTTTTCTCTAGAAAAGGTAGGTAATGTTAGGAAAAAAAGAGCAGCCCATTGCATTGGAGAGTGGTGGAGCAGGGCAGCTGGTGAAAGTGCCATCTAAACTCTCAATGGCCCAGAGGGAAATGTAATCCATCCTGATGACAGTGTGGTCACAGGGCTTACCAAGATTGTGGAAAGCCCTCAGTTTGGCCAGATGGAACTTCTGAAAGAATAAAAAGAAAGAGGTTTGGCCATTAGTCAGAAACCAGAAGGAGGTGGAAGAAATGATTTTTCACCCTGAAAAGCATCCTTTCTCTATTTTTCACTACCAAAGCATACTGAGCACCGCCAAAAATGGATTTTCACATATGCTTTGTGAATCTCCACCTCTAGCTAAGGCAGGGACAATATGTCTGAGCTAGTTATATAGCTGCTCTCTTATTTACCACCTCTAACGTGATGAATTGTTACTGAAGGTTTCTCATCCAAGTTCCCGGGTTTGGTAGAAACCTGTGCTGTGTTTTATGCATGAGTCTTAACGTGGCTGCAGCTAGAAGGCATGCAGATGAGGGAAAGCCTCTCCAAACAATCCCCTAGCTAGGAAACACAAACAATTCCCTCTGAGCTTCAACAGAAAAACCACAAATTGTGGTGCAAATTGTATTTCCATGAAGTACTACGTATTAACACAAAAGAGAAGCAGAAGGGAAAGCTATTCAACCAACAGACATGGGTGAAGCAGAGAGAAATTTAGACTGAAGTGCAGGTGGACCATGTGGCAAGACTCAATGCTTTCCTATAAATGAGAGTCACTGAGCTGAATGGCAGAAGATCCCTTATATGATAGGGTATGAGCTGCCATCACAACCAAATACCCATCCAAGTCTGGGGAATTCTCCTTCTCCTTCTTCTCACATACCAAAGCAAACAGAAATGTAAGTGCCACCACCTTCATTTCCTCATCCATTCCTTTACTTGCCAGAGCTGCAGATCTTGTACTAAAAAAAAATGTGTGTACTGCTGGTATGGACTACCACTGAGTGATCCAAAGCATGCTGAAGGCCACCACTTGTTTCTGCTGATTTACACTGAAGAAAGGCTGATATGGAATGGAATGGAATGGAATGGAATGGAATGGAATGGAATGGAATGGAATGGAATGGAATGGAATGGAATGGAATGGAATGGAATGCATCACTATCATAGAATCAACCAGGTTGGAAAAGACCTCAGAGATCATCAAGTCCAACCTATTACCTACTACCTAACACCTCATGACAACTAAACCATGGCTTCAAGTGCCATGCCCAATCCTTTTTTGAACACCTCCAGGGATAGGGACTCCATCACCTCCCTGGGCAGCACATTCCACTGGCCAATTACTCTTTCTGTGAATTTAGATTGAATATAAGGAAGACATTCTCTCCTGTGAGGGTGTGACACTGGAACATGTTGCCCAGCAGTTACAAACATCCCATCACTGAAAATGTTCAAGGTTAATGTGGATGGGGATGTGAGAAACCTGATTTGGTGGAAGATGTTCCTGCCTGAGGGGTGCTGGGCTAGATAACCTTTAAATGGTCCCTTCCAACCCAAACAGTTCTATGATAAATTAAAAAGATTTGGGATCAAGTCCTAGGCTCAAGGTGAGAAGAAAGTTCTTCACAGAGAGAGTTGTTAGCCATTGGAATATGCTGCCCAGAGAGGTGGTGGAGTCACCATCCCTGGAGGTGTTCAGAAAGGGATTGGTCGTGGCACTTGGTGCATTGGTTCAGTAGTCATGAGGTGTTGGGTGACAGGTTGGACTTGATGATCTTTGAGGTCTTTTCCAACCTTATTGATTCTATGATTCTACGATTCTAAGCTGCAAACAGCTCTGACTCTCAAGTGTCAGTGAGAAAGCAGGAGAAGCCATGCTGGGAAACACTGAAGAACTGGGGTGTCAGCAAGCAGTCCTGCACACCGAGGGACTCTTATTCCAAGGAGCTACAATGATCAGTAGCTCAGCCTTGTTTGGATTTATGACCACTCTGTATTTCATGGATGACTTTCACAAGCTGTGTCATAATTACCAGAATTGCAAATAACTTTTTAATATCAATGTTAAAAAAAAAGAAAAAGAGAAGGGGGGGGGGGGGGAAAGGGAGGGGTGGGGGAGGAAAGGAGTGGAAATCACTCACAGCATTTTTATTGCTTATTTACAAGCTCAAATCAAATGGTTTACAACTTTCTGTTCTGAAAATATACAACGTAAGAAAACACTAGCCTGGCAAAAAATTATGCTTTTATGGTAATGACAGGGATGAGTTATGGTTAGCCTAGTTCAGCTGTAATGGCTGCACAAATGCTAGGGGGGAAAAAAAGCTATTGTACAACATGTTTTGCCACCACAGGCATGGCACCTGCTAGCTCCGCCAGGAGACACAGGAGAGCGAGTTAGCATTTCTTCAGGAAGATTATTTTCAAGGGGTTATAATGGGACCATAAACATTCATTTGGGGAGAGCATATCAGTATGCTGGCTTTAAAAACAAACCAAACTAACCAAACCAAAAAAAAAGAAAGAGGCAAAACCAAAACCACCTTGGGAATTACTGAGCTGGCTTTGCATATCTGGATTTCAGGAGCAAGTTTATGAGAGAGAATGTATGATTTGTTTCTGATCTCACAGGGCTCAAAACTGGTCTGCATCCTCCTTGTGGTCTACATGAATTCACAGCAGGTGAATTTAGTGATATTTACAGAGCCAGAAACTAAATCTTCCAGCCCACTGCTGGCTATCAGGAAATAATCATATTTATCCACAGATTATGTGTTGCACAAATGGCACTGACAGGACTTTCCTATGGATTTTACCGAGCTGCCCCTGCACCCACCCACGATCTCACTCCTTCTTCAGATGCTGCTCAAGGACACCAGCACTGCTTGTTATGCCCCACCTCCATTTGCTGAATTCAGTCTCCCAAACCAGCCACTGAGGTGGAAATTTAAGTGTGGTGTTCCACTGAGATGGGTGAGAAATGCAATGGTCATGAGCTCTGGCACAGAGGGTAGAGATAACCAGCAGCTGCAATGGGTGCTAGGCATGGCAGAGCTGCTTACACTCAACACAGCAATGAAACACAGGAAATGAGATAAATAACATTACTAAATGTATGACACTGCCATCATTTTCCCCTAAGTCCTGTCACAGAAAACTTCACCCAACATACACTGTCAGCAAATATCTACAGGTTTTGGTCCAAGTTTTATGGTCTGACTGTCTTAGCAAATCAATTTTGATAAACAGAATATGAAGACCTGAAAAAAGGACACTAATAGGTCATGCAAAATCAGCATCAACTAACCCAGTTCTGCTTTTTCAAAATGGTTAGAAATCAGAAGCAAGACCCTCTGATTTGCTAAAATTTCAGGGAGGTAGAACACCTCCAAAGAAAAGAATCACTGCTAAGAAAAAAAAAAGTCCAAGTAGACATCTACTTGTGTCTCAAAAATCACAGGTATTAGTCAGGGAATATCTTCCCCAACCTGTGGCCAGTCTGCTTGTTTACTTGAAAGCTTCTCATCCAGCTGGACAGAGTATGACTGAAGATCAGACATTGCATGTTTCATTCTCCACCACAGAATCTGCTCTACCTTACTCAATATTAAAGCCTTGGTAACGCCTTAAGGCAGCAGCAGCTGACCCTTTGAATTAAGATCTTCTCTGCAGTGGATGCCTCATGCCTATGCCTATTGATGTATTTTTAAGTGGAGATAATTTTTTGGTTTGGGTATCTGCTCTGGCTTCCTAGTCCCATGAAAACACCTCTTGTAGCTGGTTTTTTTTTCGTGGCATGTGATTCCCCCTACTCCCCACTCCAATATATTGTTACATCCCACAGAAGAAAAACCATTCTCTGTGTCCATCTTTGTCAAAACTACGGGAGCCACTTCAGGATGACTTTGGAGGGTTCTTTATCACATGGATGAGTTTCCTCCTAATTGCACCCATTAACCCCAAAAGGTTAGGGGGGGGTTACTTCGTATGGGAGAAGCTATAGAAGAGAGGAGTTGCATTTCGAGTGGTTCTCCTTTTAGACTTCCATGCAGGTAACTCTCTGCACACCAATTTGCTTTCTCTTTTCCAACACCCATTTCCTCCTGGGGCTAGTTCCTGGGACAGAGCTGTCTTCAAATAATTTAATTATCGTGTGGCTTACACCTTTTCAGTTCCCCCTGCAACAGTGCGTGCTGCCTTCAGTTTACATCACTCGCTGGAAAACACTCCAAAGCATCGAAAAAACTATTAAATTGTTACAGTATTGGATGCCAACACACAGGGCTATTAGTCTAATTCATCCTTCAGATCAAAGCCCACACAGGCAGCTCTCCTGCCTACAGCTATTTTCCTTTTACTTTCCTGCTTGACAGTAGTCCCTCACATCCCTCTGTTCTACTTTCTTTGAACATACACATTTTCCTTTAGTCATGGAAACATAATTTATGTCCATTATGCTGCATTATAGATTGCAGATCAGGACAGGCGTGCATGACTGCCTGGAACGTCTGTTTGTTGTACGTGGGGTTTCTAAAAATAAATAAATAAGAAAGCCACCCTGCTTCACTGGGGAGAGAAGCAATAGGAAGGGGGAGGACTCGGTGGCGGGGGAAGGGGGAGGGAGGGCTGGGGCGAGCTGCACTCTCTTCTCAAAGTTTAATTTCCAAGTAGAGACCTTGAAGCATTGATTTATTAACATCATGCTGTTTGCTTTTGTCACATTGGGGATGTGGCGCGGGGGGGAGCGGGGTGGGGGGGATGTGGGTAGAGGGGTTGAGAGCTTGGCCCCGCTCCAGCCCGGACCACCCAGCGAGCTAAGCAGGGCTACCGGCGGTGCACACTCCCCGGTTCAAAGGTTCACCCCCAATTCACCAGCTCCATCCGTCACCAGCCGCCTGGCTCCAACACCCCATTGGAGGCAACAGCAATAACAACAATAACAAGCCACCCCCTCCCAATCCCCCCCCACCCCCCAAATATAATATCCTAACAGACGGGCTGTCTGGGACGCGAGAATTGCAAAACCAATCCCCACCCCATCACGGGGAGTGTGTATGCACGGAGCAGAGCGAGTGTGAGGAGGGGGGAGAGAGGGAACGAGACAGACAGAGGGGAGGGAAGAAGGGAGGAGGGAGTCCAGGCTCTGAGAAACATCACTCCATCTCTCTCACTCCACAGGAGCTGAGCAAGGAGCAGGACCATGTTTGACAACACGCAGTACCCCTATAACTGCTTTAATTACGATGGGGATGATTATCCTACCTGTAGTTCTGATGAAGAGAAAAAATTCACCAGACCGGCATACAGGTAAGATGAAGTTTTTCCAAGTCCCCCCCATCTCTGGGGAGGTTTCTGAGCTCTGGGATGGTGGGGTCACAGCTCTTGGGGAGTGCAGGACCTCTCCCCAGGTGTGTGCAGTGGTTCTGGTCCCAGCGCAGGCACAGCAGTGGGCAAATTTCTTTCCCCCCCTCTCTGTGTTTGAAGTGTTCATGATTTGTTTCCTCCAGTGTGGGGACGTAGCAACTCTGGGATGCTGTAGAGCCACCAGACCTCAGATGGTCTCCTCTGACCTCATGGTTTCCCCAGAAGGGGAATTAAATGTTCATCATGCCAATGGAAGAAACAAAGGCAGATAATCCCTGATGTGGTGGGAAGACACATAGTATAGATGTTCACAGGGGCACCTAAGGTCCTTTCCTCAAGCAGGCAAGGTCTCCAGTGACTGTGTCTCTGAGCCTGATCTGCCTCACTGCAGCCTTCCAGGTCAGAGAAACTTTTCTGATGGGGCTTGAGAAGTAGGTGATCTTTCAGTAATCCTCCTGTACCTAAGCAGTCTGTGCTGAGTTCCAGGGCAAACAGCGTAGTTTGGAGTTAACTGCCTGGAGTTATCACCCCAGGGACTCTCAGAGGAGAGGCAGCAACCACACTCAAGACTTAGCCCTCAGATGTCTTAGGTCAGGGCACAAATCCACCAGGAAAACTTTTGTAAGCAGAATATAGGCACACACCTACCCATGTGGTCCTAAAAACCGAGTGTGTGAGTGAGGTGATGGTGTAACAGCAAGTTTTCCTTTTTTCAGCTATATTGCCTTAATTGCAATGGCCATCCAGCAAAGTCCTTCAAATAAAGTCACCCTCTCTGGCATTTATGACTTTATAATGAAGAAATTTCCTTACTACAGATCAAATCAAAGAGCCTGGCAGAACTCCATCCGACATAACTTATCACTTAACAGTTGTTTTGTAAAGGTAAGATCAGTAACTGTATATTTATGTGTACACTGGCTGGGAAAAGAAATAGATGTAGGAATAATCTCATCACTGGGAAAGAAGGGAAACAAACAGCTGAGCTGCAAATCACTTAAAAGCTCTCTGGGTTGTCAATTAGAGATATAAATAGATATAGATAACAAATTGAGGGGACGGAGTTTGCATCCTGTTCGTACAATAAAAGAGACTAGGCTTGTCTTGTGTGTTTACACCATTCTTGAATGTAAATGAATGCAGATGTTAAGCAGCAGCATCTGTAACACATACAAATACTGAACTGCCTTTAAATAAATACAGGTCCCCAGAACAGAAGGGAATGAGAAGGGGAAAGGAAACTATTGGAGCTTTGCGACGGGATGCGAATCCATGCTGGATCTCTTTGAAAATGGGAACTACAGGCGGAGACGAAGGAGGAGGAACATGAAAAGGGAACATAAGGAGCAGAGACCAAGCAGAGGGAAAAGTCCTTCATCCTCCAACATGTCTTCCATGGACTCTGCTTTAAACAACATTTCCTCTCCCGAAAGTAAACACGAAAGAATTGAATCAGGCCCAAGACTACTGGAGGCTCGTGGGCTTGCTCCAAACAGCATGACTAACAGGCAGAGCCTAAGCAGTTCCTCCTTAGCAAAATCGGATTCCGAAATCAAATTCAGCATTGATTACATCCTTTCAGCCCCCGACCCTCTGCCTGTCCTGAGATCTCAATATCGTATGCAAGAAAGTAAATATCACCTACTGGAGGCCCAGCAAATCAATCTCCAGTTCTGGACAATGTGATGTTATCTGTTTGTGGTCGTTGCAGTGTGTTCAGCAGCCCTCATGTCACTGAAAGTCAGCTGCCTGCCTCCTCGTTTGCTTCCCGAGCACTTCTCAGAAAGGGTTACTGATTCACCAGCTGACCTCTGCCTGTGCCCTAAGAACTTTGCTGAGATTAAAGCACAAACAACATCTACCAAGATTGGCTTTGGCTATGCTCAAATTCATGAAATCCCAACTTTGTTTTCTGAACTGCTGTGGACATCATTCCACACCACAGAGACTCTCCTTTTCTCGAGCAAAATCTGACAGAAAAGAGACTCACTGCTCACCCCTTGCTGTATTAAAGTGAAGTTGATTCCACTTTCACCAGTGGAAATTAGGATTAATTCCACTGAAGTATATAGGTCAGAACTTAAGCTGATCTAAAGCAGTGTAATTCTGTCGATTTACACTGGCTGAGAGGGGGGGAGGAGGAGGGGGGCAACTTTGTTTTCTTCAAAGCAAACCTAGACAACCACTTTGTCTTCCCTTATTTTTTTTTTGTTGTAACACCATGTTTCACACTGTTGTGCAGCTTTAATTCACCACTCCTTCCAAAATGCAATTACTTAGAGGGATTTAAAGTATATTTTTGTTGACATTCAGGGCAGGATTGCTTAAACTGTCGAAGTGAAATTGTATTCAAAATCATTTCGAGTAAGCTAATTGCACAGCTGTTGAACTCTGCTTGACTTTGATGGGTGATGTGACAGAGGAACAGAACCTCCCTAATGCCTTGATTTAAAAAAGAAACTAATAAAACATAACCCTCTCCCCTTGTATTGTCAGAAAGCTTCCTGAGATGCTGCAGGATAGTCCTTGAACATCTTTCATTTAGCAAGCGTGAATGGAGACCCAGCTTTGCAAGGAGCTTCATCCAGTGCTAACCAAGGCCGGAATTCCACCTCCCTGCTTTGAGACAAATTGCATATTCCTATTAAATAGACTTTATTGATCCTCCTTGGAAGCAATTACCAAAGTGGTACTTGATACAATTTCAGCCAAGCTGGTGAGGTTTGTAATTTAGAGAGGGCAATGTTAGATCATGAGCTCCATTTCATCACCATTTGCATGTGGTGGGATATTGCAGGGCAGAACCTGATGGACAATGCTGAACCGTAACAAGCATTTGAGAACCTGCCTTTATGCAACTCATTCATGATTAATTGCTTCCCAATGCCTAATGGCACCATCAGTAAAGACTCCACAAAATCTTGGTTTGGGCTTGGCTACAACAAGCTTCACCTAGCACAGATGATGGTGAAAAAAAAAGACAAGGACTCTGGGGGTTTTAAGCAATTACACAGAGAGAGAGAAAATGATCTTTGCAACGTGAACTAAAGGTAAATGAAGGTGTATGAGAGAGGCAAAACTGTGCTAGAGATATGCTTGGGCATGACTTGAATTTTTAATGCAGAAGCTTTGACATTTCAGTAAGTTATTTTACATTGTGTCTAATATATACTGTACATTTATACTATATATTCTTATATATTGTTATTGGGGAAAAAAAGGAGGAATATCACTGCACTTACATGTTGTAAAAATGCATGATGTATGTTGTCATGATGCTGAAACTCCTGCCATATACTTAAAATTTACCATCAGTGGTATTTCACACTGATTGGTAATAAATGCTGATATTTTTTGTTGTTTCTTTTGGGGGGGGGAACTATAAAACTTGCCATCTTTAGGCATTTCCATAGCATGCAAAAAGTCTTTGCTGCTGCTCCTTCTTCTTCAGAAAAGACAAAATGGAAACTCATCTCAGTTACATCACTGCATGCCTTCCAAACTCTGGAGGGGATGATTCCTTGTGGCTAAGTTATGCCATCAGATGGGAGCTTTCAAGCTCTCTGTGAATTGGTGGTTATTTGGGGCCATTATCAGAAAGCAAAATCTGACTCATCAGACCTAACTGATCTCCTGTTTCCACTGATGTTAAAAAAAGGAGAAACAAAACCTCTGGGATCCCTGGGCAGATGGGTTCTCATTTGAGGAGGGATGAGAATTTGCTCCTTTACTATTTATGTTCAGTAGTAAATAGATGTGGGGAGAGCATGTCCTCACTTAATACTTCAATGTATGCATGCACTCACATGTGGGCTGGTATGTGTGCACCTCTAGGACCCTGCCTTCATTTATATACTCATGCTTTATATGCAGATTTCTTTTCTTGCTTTGAACATGTCAATGCTGCTGTTAGGCTGATAGTTACAGTGCACATTTGCAGTATACTTGAAATATATATTTATTATTTTTCCTGTGAAATGTGTAAATATGGTTCTTACTACGTGCTCTTCCTTGATGCTGTTAGAAAGAGGCAACTCAACGAGGGCAAATGTTCCTGCTAAGCTTACACCTTACCCAGGTGAACACAGAGGGCTGCTGAGGCCAGTGGAGTGCCAGTTGTGGCTACTATGCAATATAGAATCATAGAATCAATCAGGTTGGGAAAGACTCATAGAAATGGTCAGGGGAAGAGAATCATAGAATCATAGAATCAATAGGGTTGGAAAAGACTCATAGAAATGGTCAGGGGAAAAGAATCATAGAATCATAGAATCATAGAATCATAGAAACAATAAGGTTGGGAAAGACTCATAGAAATGGCCAGGAGAAAAGAATCATAGAATCAGAATCATAGAATCATAGAATCATAGAATCATAGAATCATAGAAACAATAAGGTTGGGAAAGACTCATAGAAATGGTCAGGGGAAAAGAATCATAGAATCAGAATCATAGCATCATAGAATCATAGAATCATAGAAACAATAAGGTTGGGAAAGACTCATAGAAATGGTCAGGGGAAAAGAATCATAGAATCAGAATCATAGAATCATAGAATCATAGAATCATAGAAACAATAAGGTTGGGAAAGACTCATAGAAAAGGTCAGGGGAAAAGAATCATAGAATCAGAATCATAGAAACATAGAAACAATAAGGTTGGGAAAGACTCATAGAAATGGTCAGGAGAAAAGAAACATGGAATCATAGAATCATAGAAACAATAAGGCTGGGAAAGACTCATAGAAATGGTCAGGGGAAAAGAATCATAGAATCATAGAATCAATCAGGTTGGAAAAGACCTCAAAGACCATCAAGTCCAACCTGTCACCCAACACCTCATGACTAACTAAACCATGGCCCCAAGTGCTATGTCCAATCCCTTTTTGAACACCTTCAGGGACGGTGACTCCACCACCTCCTTGGGCAGCACATTCCACTGGCCAATAACTCTTTCTGTGAAGAACTTCCTCCTCACCTCAAGCCTAAACGCTTTAGGAAAGGCAGAAACAGAACCCAGCAGAGATCCAAACCCATTTTTTTCAGCAAGGTGAATTAATATTCACAAACAGCCATGTCCTTTGCTCACGGTAAAGTGCCTGCTAGGAGAGGCTGTCAGCCTTGAGTTTCCCCACCATATAATCACAGGAATTTGTGTACAAATGGCTGTTAACATTTGTTTTGCAAAGGATATCAATCATATTTCCCCCCACCCCCCCAAAAAAAAGAAAGAAAGAAAGAAAGAAAAAATGAGAAGGGACATATTTCAATTGACTCAGTATATTATATTCTGACTACTCCAGAAAGGTTTCCAGCACTTAAAGTGAATGGCATTTAATATAGAACAACATAACAGGGGTGAGGGCTAGACGTGACCTTATTCAAATGTCGGCGCCATTACAAAGCCATTCCCAATGTAATTATAATTAAAGACTTTATGCCTTTCTTGCAAATCCTCTGATCGATCATTGATATTAACATTAATATTGTATTACCCCCGAGCAAATGTCTCCCACACAAGTGTCATGGATCACCAGGTTTCCATTAACAAAGTTGTGAGCGATCGCCGTGTGCCGGGCGGGGAGAAATTTACCTAAATTACCTTGGCTCGGGGAAGGGGGGGGAGGAAAAGTCAAGGATTGGGTTTTTTTTTTCCTTGCTTTTTATCCCCTGCATTCTGAATCTAGAGCTTTTTTGGTGTGGTGTTTTTTTTTTCCCAGCTCTACTGCAGCCTGTCCCTTCGCTGGAATATATCCAGAGAAGGGCAACAAAGCCGGGGAGGGGTTTGGAACACAAGCCTTATGAGGAGAGGCTGAGGGAGGTGGGGTTGCTTATCCTGGAGAAAAGGAGGCTCAGAGGAGACCTTATTGCCATCCACAACTACCTGAAGGGAGGTTGTAGCCAGGTGGGGGTTGGTCTCATCTCCCAGGCAACCAGCACCAGAACAAGAGGACACAGTCTCAAGCTGCACCAGGGAAGGTTTAGGCTGGATGTTAGGAAGAAGTTCTTCCCAGAAAGAGAGATTGGCCATTGGAATGTGCTGTCCAGGGAGGTGGTGGAGTCACCATCACTAGAAGAATTTAAGAAGAATCTGGATGTGTCACTTAGTGCCATGGTTTAGTTGATTATATGGTGTTGGGTGCTAGGTTGGGCTTGATGATCTCTAAGGTCTTTTCCAACCTGGTTAATTCTATTCTATTCTATTCTATTCTATTCTATTCTATTCTATTCTATTCTATTCTATTCTATTCTATTCTATTCTATTCTGTTCCGTTCCGTTCCGTTCCATCCCATTCCATTCCATTCCATCCCATTCCATTCCATTCCATTCCATTCCATTCCATTCCATTCCATTCCATTCCATTCTGTCAGCCACTTGCATAAAGCCATAATGAAATGAAAAAGCAGCTCTCACAGGAACATCCCTCATTGCCCCATGTTGAAGCAGGTGAATGTTCTCCAGACACAGCTGGTTTGGTACACAGGTCAGAAGCTGAGCTGAAACCAGGCCTGAGCAGTGCAGGGTAGGGTCTGAAGGCCAGCAAGGCTATCACCAGGCTCCTTAGGCTGTCCACAGGCAAGGTATTAGTGTTTGGCTCAATGCCTCCTCTCAACAGGACTTCCTGGTCACAAAGAGAGACCCAGAATGAGCCATGGGTTTCCTAACCCCAAAAGAGGTATTTTCCTTTGAGAGGGTTCACACTGCCTGTTCTAAACCTGGGATGAGTCAGGAGGCAGGCACAGGAGAGCAGCTCCTCCCTACCAGACTGGTGGGCAAGGCAGGGGAAGAAGAAGCCTTTTGTCCTCTCCTTTCAGGATCATAAATACCTTGGCAAAGGAAAGATGAAAGTTTTCTTTCTGGGGAGAAGTTAGGCTTGGCCTCACTGGGGGACCCTGGGGTGCTTTGTTTGTTTTTCTTTGCAAAAGGAAGGCTTCAGATGATAACACAAAGATTTTGATGGCGCTGAGCCAGGTTACTCTGCAATGATTTGACTTCTAATGATTTAATTTCTTAGGGTTTTGTCACTGGTGTCCCAGAAGTGGTCTTTGAACACCAAGATGACGTGCTCACCTCAGAATGAAATTCAAAGTACTTGGGCAAGGATGCAGCAGTTTTCTTTCCCATCACCAGTGAAGAGAGGCCAGTGGTTGACCTCACCTATGGGAACCTTCACCTCAGCAGAACCCCCTTCTTATTGTGGGAGTGTTAATGCAAATTAGGATAGCTGGAAACAAATCTTTGTCAGTAAAGCCAAGGTCCCCTATTTTTCTGCCAATCTGATAAATCTTATTAGTTGAGACCCATTAACTTCCCATATAAATAGAAGTTGTGTTCAAGGAGCATTTGAAGGTCAAACCACACCAAAGAGCTGGCTCTCCTCATGCTATTGCTTTGTTGTGCTCCATCTTGTTGCTGGGGTGACACAACCTTCCTAAACTGCACAGCAGTTTGGTCCTCAGCTACCTTGCAGAGCAGTCTGCATGCTCCTCTGAAGCTGAGTGGGGATTCTCCCACCATCTTCTGGCCATGGAGGGTTTTCTTTTGGGTAGTGAATGCCTGTTCAGGTCCAAATCTTGTATATCCTTTCCCCTCTCTAGTGACAGAGTTGACACATTCAGAAGGGAAGGGGTTTGAAAGGACAAGCCTTGAGGAAAAAGCTCTGCCACATGTCTTCCTGTAGTACAGAGCTGACTGAGATCTTGAAAATGGTGCAGATCAAGGACCCTGGGATTGTGTATCAAGCCCCTGTACTGTAAATTGAAGGCAGCATCTCCCCAATACTCCACCACACTCAAGCTCAGACAAAAGAGAGAACCTAGCCCACACACTCCAAGGTAAACAGGGCTTTAATCTTCACCTCTTGAAGTGTAGCACAAATTCCAATCTGTGATCAACACTTCAGATCCCCAAACCCAGCACATGGAAATCCTGTGCTACTCATTCCATCTGGCCTCCCCACTCTGTCTCTTTTGGGCCATGTCCTCCCTGCTGTAAGGGTGTAAGTCCTTGTACATCCATTAACTTTGGTACAACTACGTTTGGAGTTTAAATAGCATAGGTGAAACTTAACTTTTCACATGATACCAAACCAAAATGTCCCTCTGTCTGCCAAACTGGGCCAACAGCTCAACTCCTAAACAGTTCTCAGAGCAACAAATGGTCTTGCCTTTTTATTTTGCCTCAGCATCCAGCTTCTAATTGCTTTCTCGTGAACATGGGTACCATATGCACTGCAATGCACAAGAAACCTAGTCCAGCCCCTCTGTTTTCCTGGGAATGTCTTTCTTACTGCACTTAGGGTCATTAAATTAAAGAATAGGGTAGGTCCAAGTCCTATGGAACTTGCACTGGAATTTTTTTTACCCAGAGAGCTAACATAAAATAACAAAGTAAGTTGTGCTCCCTCCCACCCTAGCTACCACGGTTGGAGGCAAATCCAGCTGTGAGAATTTCGCCTGAGAAAGAACTGCCGGATTTCTCCCACTGTGAAATCCAGCTGTTAATTCAAACAGAAGGGATGGACCTGACCAGATAGGCCAACTGGCTTGTTTCCATCCTGAAGTCCATTGTGTTCCACAAGTTCCTAAATTTATGGTTGTGAAGGTCTTCCAAGCCCTGTAACGCAGTATGGCATGCAGTGTTTTTGTTATGGAATGTACGCTGCAGAGGAAAAACAAGGTTTGAATTTATCTTTCAAATGAAGATCCTGGAATCTCTCAGGATAAACAGGCTAAATTAGGAATCAAAACATACCAAGTTTCTCACCAGGCTACGAAGCTTGCAGAGGACCATCAGGGATGAAAACGAGAAGTTGCAAGCAAGCCCAACTGCCTTTCTTCTCGTCCTGAGTGCTTCTCTGTGTGCTCATTGTCACTTCATAGCAGGGGTCAGCAGTGTGCAGCCACAGGAACAACCTTTCATCTTTTGGGGGTTTTTTGTTGTGCTGAGTATTGCTGAAAAGCCAGAACTGAGCTGCCAGTCTCCCTAGTCAGCATTTACATCAGGCACAGAACTACCTTGCCTTGGCTCTGAGCAGGTTGGAAATAAGTTACTGAAATCTCTCTGACTTGTCAGCCTGTATGGTGAAGCTCAGTGCAGCTTTCTCACTGCTGTTCTGCCCAAAATTTCTCCCTCTCAGGTCTTTGTTGAAGACATGAGGAAGATTTAATAGGTTTGCAAGTTTGTTCAATTTTTTGTAGTGATACCAGGGGGACCCATTGGAATGAGCTGCCCAGGGAGGTGATGGAGTCACCATCTTTGGAGGTGTTTAGGAGGAGACTTGATAGGGGGCTTGGTGCCATGGTTTGGTTGATTAGGTGGTGTTGGATAATAGGTTGGATGCAATGGTCTTGAAGGTATCTTCCAACCTGGTCTGGTCTATTCTATTCTATTCTATTCTATTCTATTCTATTCTATTCTATCCTACTCTGCTCTACTCTACTCTACTCTACTCTACTCTACTCTACTCTACTCTACTCTACTCTACACTACTCTACTCTACTCTACTCTAACTAAAAAGATCTGCACAGCTACAAGAATGCTGCTGTTAGCATCAGCTATTATAACTTTTTTCAGTCCAGCACTTGGCCTTGCAGCCCCATCTATGTGAATCTAACTGTCCCCCTGAAGCTGCAGTTTCCACAGCTGCTAATGGTAAAACACTGTCATGTTCTCCTTTGTCCAGGAAAAAAACATTAGGATGGAATCAACTTTCCTCTTGAGCCCAAAGGCTCCATTGACCATTAACCATCTGTCCCAAGCAAGATCTGCTCTAGCTGAAAATACTTTCTGAGTTTATTCTTGCAAGAGAATCACTCCCTGTCTTCCCCTCTTCGCCTCGAGGCATTGCACTGTGCTCATATGGACTGCAACAAGCACCCTCTCTGCTGCCATCCTCTCCTTCCAGCACAACCTCTCTGAGACTGGGCAAAAGAAGCAGGACTTGCCATAAAAGTGAATATGGGAAATAACAGGTGCAATGAGCTGTGTTTTGTGATTAATCTGTCTCAAGCTTTTCCGAGGCTGAGGGCTATATGAGCAATTAGCAACCCCTGGGAGGCATTTCAGTACTAATCAGCCCGTAACGCTGTTCTGCATTGGAGTATCTGGAACTGGCTCCATGGACTGAATCCCAGCTCCCATGAAATGAATGGCAGTTTTGCAATTGGGTTCAAGGGACCAAAACTTTATCTTCTGTTGCCAGGACTGGAGATTAATCAGATTAAAGACCATGTGGACTGCAGAGAAAAATGAAATACCTTCTAGCAGTCAGTGTCTTCTCAAGACAAAATAGCAGCTTGTTTCCACAGGTTTCTTTGACTCTGTCTTTCAGCCAGACAAAATGCTTCCTGACAACAATGGCAAATGTGTCCAAATAGGGAAGAAGCTCCCCAAAGCCCAGGGGCTGAACGCAGCAGAAACAGATGTTGGCATCTGGGGTGAGATTCCTGGTGCAAAAGTGGGGCTGGTGTACAACAACTCAAGCAAGCAAGTTACACTAAGCTAAAACCCAGGCTGGGGCTCTCAAATTTTCTTTCAATAGGAAAAAAAAAACCAACTTGTCCCAGGATCTGCTGCAGTCTGGCAAAGGGATGACACTGTACTACTTTCTATTTTGTTTTGCTGTTGCTGAATTTACAGGAAAACAAATATTTTCGAGATGATACATTGTGTATCCCTAATAAAGACCAAGGGCATTTAATATAAACTCTGGACACATGGTTTGCTTTGTTGTTCTAAGTAACCATTTCCTTTTAACAAAATGAAAAGCTAGTTATTCTGTGATGCTGCAGATTGTAAATTAGCAGCTCTCATATGGGTTTGTGCAATTGTTTCTTGAAGAGCTTTAGGCTACTGCAGACACACACAGACACACACACACACACACACAAAAAGGGATTCAAATAAAATGTGAATTCATTGAACTGTAACTTGTGGTATTAGATTTATAATAAACAAAGGTAGGTCACATAATCATGTCATGGAAAACAACGTTTTAAAAGTCAAGCAGCAACATTTTAATCCAGTTTGGGTTCTGATGCTGAAGTCAAGAGGAAGCTTGGCTTTTCTGCTTTCCAGTGCACGAAACTGAAACCAGCCTTGACCAGATGGAAAGCCAGGAGTGCACTTCCAAACAGGTTTGCTAAGGTGGGAGAAGAGAAGACAGATTGCTTGTCAGCCACAGAAGAAATGACTCAAAGGCAGTAGCAGCCCAGCCCCACATCAAACTGGGATGGAAAGGTCAGGCAAAGAGAGGAGGGGAGCCCAGTTCAGCCCTTGCTCCAGTGTTGCTCACTGCTGGTCCTCCACTGGGGAACAGCTGAGGAAGAGCTCAGAAACCAGGGATGACTGTGATGGGAAGGTAAGCAGCAGACTCCTCAGGAAAACTGCCCAATTTCCAGCCTCAGCTACATGAAGCAAGGGCTGATGTCAAAGTGCCTCTGTCCTCTGCCAACACACGCTTGCCTTGACATGACAGAAGTGGGGCTATTTTCTAGAGCAGATCTCCCTTGTCTTTGAGACAACCTAATCATCTGGGGTGGGAAATGCATGGTTTCCACAGTCATGGTCTCCTGTGCTGTTTTATAAAGACATTTATGATGATCTTTGCCACTCATGACATGTATACCTCAAAGACCATCCCTTGGCCAGCCCTCACATGATTTTTCTTCCAGAAAGGATAGAGGGGACAAGGCACATGAACTGCTCCTAGGCAATTCCCACTCTCAGAATACTCTGTCCTGTGTCTCTTCCCATCAGATGTCAGCACAGGGGACATGGGGCTCCTAGAGAAGACATGCAAGGAGCAGACCACCTCATCTCTGAGGAGGACCACCTAATCCATGCATAGGTCAGAGCTCCTCAGTAGCACATTTTGCATGTAGGATCTTCTCCCCATGAAGCAATTGCTGCCCACATGCTGTGCAGTTCATGCATTGTCCCTGACCGTGATGGGGGCAGATGGTGGAGCTAGATGTGGGTGCCACCAGCATGCCCATTGACACTCACTCTTTCAGGGAGATTCTGTCACCACAGAATCACAGAATGTCAGGGGTTGGATGGGACCCAAAGAGATCATCGAGTCTAACCCCCCTGCCAGAGCAGGACCA
Source organism: Melanerpes formicivorus (assembly GCF_026170545.1). Lineage (NCBI taxonomy): Eukaryota > Metazoa > Chordata > Aves > Piciformes > Picidae > Melanerpes > Melanerpes formicivorus. Next base: position 6,389,808 of record NW_027142366.1, on the reverse strand, counting down.
TACAATCTAGCTCAGGTCCCAGACCATAAAATCTAGCATCCAGACAAGCCTTTAAAGTCTCCAGAGAAGGAGACTCCACATCCTCTCTGGGGAGCCATGATGAAGTAGTTTCACTTGAAACGCTCCTTGTGTGACAGATGTTTATTTGAGAGGAGGCTCAGTTCTTCTTTCAGTGGATGTCTTTTAAGACAAAGTGAATGACCATGGCAGGTCTGTGCTGTAGTACCATAAAGCTGCACCTTGACACTTAATACCAGACCATACATAACATCAGACATGCATTTCAGAGAGAATATATTAATAGACCTAAATGTATAGGAATCTTTTTCTTTGCTCCTAGGCCTGGCTGAATCTGAATCATTTATACCATGACAACAACAAAAGCAAAGACTACACCTGAGCTGCAAACCCAACAGCAATTTCTTCCTGTAAGGAATATTCTTACTAAGAAGTGAGTGTAGTGTGTACTGGGCTCTAGAGGCATGTGGACATGTTGTGCATCACATATGAAATTGATATCTCTGTCTTAATTCAGGGTTGCAATTACTGGAGCTGAAGCTCAAAATTGTTCCAACTGCCAAGCTCCCAAGCTAAATGACTGGAGAGCTACTGACATTGATTATCAGGCTTCCTGTTCCCTCTCATGTGATCCAGTAATATTGACACACAGTACAAGGAAATTGCAATCTGAACTACTAGTAGCAATAGCTGGAGGCAGTTACAAAAGGAGCAGTGCTGGTGGTGGCACAGGGACTCCTTTATTAGATTTAACCACACTCTGATTATAATGCACTCTTTCGAGAGAGCAGGAAGAAAGTCTGTCTTTCTTTTTTAAACTGCAGCTAACAAAACATTTTTGCTTGCTTCTGTATTTCAGCCTGTTTGTTTGTTTGTTTGTTTTCTGAAATAGCCTAAGAAGAAAACCTTCTGGCTCCAGCGATGCAGGTCTATTTTGTCTCTAGCATGGGCAACGCCTTGGGGCAAGTCATTTTCTGTCTCTGCCTCTCCACATTCTCATTTGCAAGTCAGCACAGAGAGTTCACCTTTGCAAAACATTTTTGTTAGAAACATGCTTTGTCAGCAAGCTTAGGTTGGTGACCTTCTACATTCCCTTCATTTTCTGTCACCTTTCCTGCCTCTGCTCTGATCGTCTCCAGTGCTTGAACATTTCATCCACCCTGCCGCTGAGCAGTTGCCACAGATCAGTTCTGCAGAGGACTGAGTCACGTCTGAAAAAGATTACTACCTCTTCCACTTTCACATAACTCCAGGAGAGAGAATTTTAAGAAACAAAAAAACAAACAGGGGGAAAAATAAAATGAAGACAGCTGGAATCAAGTCACAAGGACTGGAAATGCTGTTACTGGGGGTTTTTTTTGGACAATCATCTTGTCCCTGATTTTTCAGCTGAGGTAGAGCATGCCTGTATCTCCAGCTAAATGAAGGAAACTTTTCACCAAGCATCACATATTACAGATCACAGAAGATCACAGAATCACCAAGGATTAACTGTCACTGTTACCCACATTAACAAACATTGTGCTGTAATAGCAAGTCCAAGTGTTTTACAGACCTGCCCAAAAAACACCCACCAAAAAAACCCACCCCACAACCAAAACAACTCCCCCAAGCCCCACAAAACCAGACCAAAACAAATAAACCCTTCTACTGGCAATAAAAGCAAGCAGAGACTCTCTGTAAGATCAAGAGAAGTCTCTAGCACCAGTGATGATGGTACTGCAATGAGTTATTGAGCCAATCTCTTCAAAGGATCTCTACAATGCCACAATATTTGCTCAAGTCCAAGGAATCCGTGCAGAAGCTTAAAATGATTTTGCCACAGTGGATACTCCCTGGATGAAAAATCTCCTAGAGAATCCAGCTTGGCTCTTCTTGTGATATTCCCAACACCCTAAGGGAGGTAGTATTCAATATCCCAATTATACAGGCTCGACAAGCAGAGAGCTTTGATTTTTTTTTCTCCCTTCAGAGAAATTTCCCAGGCTGGAACGAGGTCATTGCTTAGCATTTGCTACAAACCCCAGTCCTGGTGCCATCCTGAAGTAATGATCCATGGCCATCCGTTATGCATAGGCTGAGGAAAAGTGAATTTTCATGGATGGTGGCTTCTTGACAGGCCAACCTTTTCAGAGGAAAAGTTCAGCAGCAGCAGGAAAGTTGTTTGGGTTCAGTTTGGGGGGTTTTTGGTTGGGTTATTGTTTTTACTTGCCCGTGTGACTTGTGAGAAAAGAGCTTTTACTATTATGCTCTGCCCTCCTCTGTCCTTCTCAAGTCCCTGGGGCTTTGCATGTATGGCTAAGACCCAGCGAAAACTAGCTGTGAGTGTGAATAAAACAGATAAGATTGTGCTGTGAGCACAGAGATCCACCTACAACTGCTGCTGAAGGTGTAAGGTAGCATCTGTTGGGGCCACTATAAGCTGCAATAAAGATGCAGCACAAGGCTTTCTGTCTCTTTTGCAATGACAGATGTTTGCAATTCAAACAAAGGCTTGGCTATAATGAACCCTGACTTTTAAGGCTTGGAAGCCTTCTGTGAACCTTAAGAAAAATGAATATTTAAGAGAGCAAGGAAGCAGGCTTGCCAAAATACAGCAAGAGTGACTTTCCTTAGTGAACTTTTCCTTCTTCCAAACGGGGAAGAGTGGAAATTTCACTGTTACCGTGAGGTGTCTAGGATAAAAATAAGAGAAACATAGAATCACAGAATGTTAGGGGCTGGAAGGGACCTCAAAAGATCACCCAGTCCAACCCCCCTGCCAGAGCAGGATCACCTACATCAGATCTCACAGGAACACATCCAGGTGGGTCTTGAATATCTCCAGAGAGAGGAAGACTCCACAACCCCCCTGGGCAGCCTGTTCCAGTATTCTGTCACCCTCATAGTGAAAACAATTTTTCCTCATGTTTCCATGGAACTTCCTATGCCTCAGCTTCCGCCCATTGCCCCTTGTGCTGTCATTGGGCATCACCAAGAAGAGCCTGGCTCCATCCTCTTTACATATTCATAAATATTAATGAGGTCACCTCTCAGTCTCCTCTTCTCCAAGCTAAAGACAGACAGCTCCCTCAGTCTCTCCTTGTAAGGAAGATGCTCCACTCACTTAATCATCAAAATTCATAGGAAATTCATAAGAGCTGTAGAAATATAACCAAATAAGTCCATTTTCTGAATGCTCTTAGTCTATCTTTGATCATGACAAAGAGGAAGGCAAATGTGCCTGGCAATTGGGCAAGCCTGTCATATCTTAGAATCATAGAATTTTTAGGGTCAGAAGGGACCTCAAGGATCACCTAGTTCAAATCCCCCTGCCATGGGCAGGGACACCTCACACTACATCAGCTTGCTCAGAGCCACATCCAGCCTGGCCTTAAAAACCTCCAGGGATGAGGCTTCTACCACCTCCCTGGGCAATCTGTTCCAGTGTCTCACCACCCTCACGGGGAAAAATTTCTTCCTAACATCCAATCTGAATCTCCCCATTTCTAGTTTTGTTCCATTCTCCCTAGTCCTATATCATTACCTGACCCCCTCTCCATGGTTTATGTGGAGACAGACTGTGTAACGCTCAACCAGGTGCTGAGCCTGTCTTGTTTGCAACACAAAAGTCAATGGGAATTTCACTGATTAAATGTGTGGAAAATGGTGGAAACATCCCCATTTAACAGCTGAAAAGCACTAAAACCAGTTGAAGTTGCATAATATTTTTCTTGCTATAATAATTAGCCCTCCATCAGGGTAATTTGGAGGGCTAGCAGGGTTGTTTTAAGGCAGTGTTATGCTTTATTCAAGCAAGCTCTTTTGTGTTTGAATGATTTCCACAAAGTGATGCAGATAATTGCTTAATGCTTTGTCATTCTAATACATAATCCCTCAGCATCTGAACAGTATTAATGGGAGCAGAACTTGGCAAAACTACCTGTAATATTTTTTTCCCCCTAGTCTTTTCCATGCCAAAGAAAGAATGTCTCAGACAATGAGGTATGCAAACTTTCTATCCTTTTTTTTGCCTTAAAATTGATCCTGAAATAGAATGTATTCCTCTGGCTGCCTCTTTAGGACTGCTTCCACACTCGATGATCTCAAAGGTCTCTTCCAACCTAATTCATTCTCTTCTTCTCTTCTCTTCTCTTCTCTTCTCTTCTCTTCTCTTCTCTTCTCTTCTCTTCTCTTCTCTTCTCTTCTCTTCTCTTCTCTTCTCTTCTCTTCTCTTCTCTTCTCTTCTCTTCTCTTCTCTTCTCTTCTCTTCTCTTCTCTTCTCTTCTCTTCTCTTCTCATTCTCTTCTCATTCTCTTCTCTTCTCTTCTCTTTCTCTTCTCTCTACTCTACTCTACTCTACTCTACTCCTACTCTACTCCTATTCTATTCTATTCTACTCCTGTTCTATTCTATTCTACTCCTATTCTATTCTACTCTACTCTACTATTCTATTCTACTCCTACTCTACTCTACTCCTCTTCTTCCCTTCCCTTCCCTTCCCTTCCCTTCCCTTCCCTTCCCTTCCCTTCCCTTCCCTTCCCTTCCCTTCCCTTCCCTTCCCTTCCCTTCCCTTCCCTCCTTCCCTTCCCTTCCCTTCCCTTCCCTTCCCTTGTCTTCCCTTCCCTTCCCTTCCCTTCCCTTCCTTCCCTTCCCTTCCCTTCCCTTCCCTTCCCTTCTCCTTCTCTTCTTCCTTCTCTCTTCTCTCTTCTCTTCTCTTCTCTTCTCTTCTCTTCTCTTCTCTTTCTCTTCTCTTCTCTTCTCTTCTCTTTCTCTTCTCTTCTCTTCTCTTCTCTTTCCTCTTCTCTTCTCTTCTCTTCTCTTCTCATTCTCTTCTCTTCTCTTCTCTTCTTCTCTTCTCTCTCTCTTCTCTTCTCTTCTCTTTCCATGCCACTGATTTTAATACATTACAATTTAGCCAGGTTTAACCCCAGTCAATAGGTGCACCTACTGGTTTCCTGAAATAAATAGCTTTATTGAGCAGAATCAGCACCCAGGCCTCATTTGTCCTTCATAAACGTTTGTTTTGTTTGTTTAAATATTAGCATCCACCAGCTGTGCAAAAGAGACCCTTTTCATTAGCTGTTTGATCATGGTGGGGAAAGCCATTAATTGAGTCAGCTCCCTGCAATGAGCTCTGGGGTTGCTACCAAACCACAAACTGATGAAAACAATAAATGCTAGACTGTATTAACTGTAAAGGTTAATCCATAAATCAAAGGGAAATGTCAGATGCCTTTTAACATTGATTGAGATGTAATTTGGTGGTGGTAGTGATATGTTGGTTACATAAATTCACAAATGCACTCGATTCCTGTTAGAAGCCCAGGTCTTTGGAACTTAAACCAAATTAAATACTTTGTTTTGTTTACATGACCACATAAAGATGGATTACCTCATGCTGTTGAAGTTCCCATGTATCATTGATTTGAAAAAACTAAACCACCTAAGTGAATATTAATATCCAGGTTCTTCTTCCAGGGTACATTTGGCTTGGGATGAAAATTAATGCACTGCTGGCTTTCCTGAAAGTGTGCCATTGCCTTAAATATGTCTGAGGCAGTTGTTTCTTTTAATTCTCTTTTTTTTTGGGGGGGTGGGAGGGGGTTGATTCATGCTTTTCAAATTACAGCCTAAGAATTAGCCTTTGTGTAAATGTGCTCAGAAGTAGAGAACACATTTTTCCGTGTTACGGGTAGAGCATATTTAAATATATAATATGAAACAACAAATATGAGGAGGAAATGCCACAAATTAGATCAGAATGGAGCACAGCAACCGATGCCAAAACAGCAAGGAGAAGATCATTATGGTCACTCATGGAAACATTTCTTTTCCACTGCTCTTCATGAAAGAAACGTGAGGCCAGAGAACGCTTCGCTCGATGCAAATGAGAATCAGGTCACCAGACCTCACAACGTAAATGCAATCAACCTTTCTGGGTTTATCTACCAAAGGAAATTGCAAAAGGAAGTCCTCAGGAACGGGAGCCTCGCTCCCAGGTCTCTATTAACCAAAAATGGAAGCTACTGAGGGCTTTTTTTTCACTGGCTGTTACTTGGGTGGGCAGGGTGCTGAAGGCTGCCAAAGCTGGGAGTACTCTGATTCCAAACACCGCCGAGTCCCTGGCTCAATCCTTACATCACATTTCTTTCTTTCACAAGTGATACAGTTTAACAGGGTAATCACTGCAAGAAGTCTGGGGGACTCATGTTTTAGAGGCAGTCAGGTGAAAGATCACAATCACTTTCTTCTGCTTAATTTAGCAAAGCCAAATGTGGGAATGCTTTTCGCCCAGATTCCTGAAGAGCATTGATCCAAACAGGTATCCAGAATGCTTCAGATGTCTAAGGACACGAGACTTGGTCAGTTTCAAAATGAAGGGAAGTTCTTCATTCTGCTCTAATGGGACTCTTGGAAACTTGGCAACACCCAGCTGAGCATCTCAGCGAGGGAGATGGGCCAGGTAGCACCTAACCCTGATGGCTTTAATCTCTGTGCCACTGCCTGATCAACGTTTAGATAAAAGGGCAGCAAATAAAGGCAATACCTTCAAGGTCAGTTGGCCACATCTTCTACTTCTGCCTTCCATGGCAACTCAAAGCAACTGGTGGAAACTGAAAGGTCTGGGGGAAAGGCAGAGAGCACAGAGACAGAAGGTGATGTGCTCCAACGTTGTGCTGTGGCTCTGCAAGCAGGATGGGAGATCTGCATGGTGCTGGCATTCAGCAAGCCCTGGGGACAGTCTGCCATGGCTATCTTAATTAGGTCCTCAGAAGAGGGCAGAGAAGGAAAGATGAAGAAGGAGATTAAGACCACCCTGACCTCAAACCAGCTCCCACAGTTATGCAGTTGGTTCCCAGAAGGAAACATAAAAATCTCTTTGTAATCTGAAGCAGTGCAGTCGAACATGAACCAGGGATCCACAGGCAGGAAAAGCCCTCCTGATAAACCTTATGGTGCTTTTTTGCTGGGCAGATCAAACCTCCCTGCTAACCTAAGTCCATCTGTCTGTCCACACTCTGTCTGAAGCTTTCTTTTGTTATTGCTTTTTTCTCTTGCAATAAGGCTACAATTCCCAGATTTTTCAGCTACATTTGCCCTATTTATACACAGTGCTCTAATCAAATGTTCAATACCTCCTCACCTTCAAGGATGGAATCGTGATGAGTGTGTAATGAGCCACTCCATGGCCAGTACTTCCCATGCCTTTCAAACTAGCTTCAACAGTGCTGAAATCTTCAGTGTAGATTAGTGGAGCCCTGCTGATTCACATGGCTATTGTCTCTGGGAGCAAATGAAAATCATATAAATATTCACACTGTCATTCACTCATAGGCTAATTGGAAGAACTGCAAAATGAACTACAAAGACAAACACAAACAGACATGTGGCTAGGGTAAATCTCAAGGACATGAGTGTTGGATGCAGAGGGACCTCTGAAACAACCAACTTTTTTTGGAGTGCTTCCCACAACCCTACTGTCACACAAATGAAATACAGGGGCCAGCCTTCCTACCACTAATCACAGTAATATCCTTGTCCTGTGGGCCCAGTGTAAAAGGCAAGGATAGCACAAAGAGGCAAGAATATATACAGAGACTGAAGTCCCCTTGAAGGTGGGGAGAGGAGTACCCCACTGGGAACTGAGCTGCACCTCTACCCAGTACTGATGGGTTTGATCAGCTGCAGGTGGCTGTTATCAGACTTCCATAGCAGTCAGCTCACGACGATGAAAAATTCCTTTTGCTCCATCTTCACTATGAAACATTTTGATCACTGTAGTGCTTCAGTGAGATTTTTCCAAGTGAAAGGTCACTGGCCTTTTTATTTATTTATTTATTTGAATTTGTGGACAATTACAGAATACAGAATTAACGAGGTTGGAATAGACCTTGGAAGTCATCAAGTCCAACCTATCACCCAACACCATCTAATCAACTAAACCATGGCACTAAGTGCCTCATCCAGGCTCTTTTTAAACATTTCCAGTGATGGTGACTCCACCACTTCCCTGGACAGCCCATTCCAATGGCCAATCTCTCTTTCCACGAAGAACTTCTTCCTTTCATTCAGCCTAAACCTCTGCAGCTTGAGACTGTTTCCTCTTGTTCTGTTGATGGTTGCCTGGGAGAAGAGACCAACCCCCACCCGAGCTACAACCACCCTTCAGGTAGTTGTGCACTACTGCTTCCATGATTCCACAAGCACCAATTCAAACCCTTGGGTTTGCCTCAGATGGTTATATTCCTCCCATATGGATCTGTACCCAGTGCATTGCTTACATCTGGACAGAACTTGTGAAGAACAAGGAACTATGCAATAAACTATACAGCCATCCATGAACTATACAGCCATCTATGAACTATCAATCTCATGCTAGACACCAGGAATGATATAGACTGTTCTGAGGAACCTATTTTGTTGTGACCCTGTTTAATTATGCACAGAACATCCAATGTGAAGGTTCATACATTGTGGCCATACCAGATTCAGCAGCACACGAAGAGTAACGCTGTGTTTCATCCTGCTGCTGTCATCTTGGGATGCTTGAATGCAAATATCCAGAACAGTTTCCCTTGAGAACAAACAACACATTCCTCTGTCTAGCTGAATTATTTAGTATTTTTTTAGCATGAAATAAATCAATAGGTAAAGTGAAAACCACCACAAAAAAACCCCCACCACACAGGGAAGAGGAACACACAGACGCAGAAGCTAGGAGCAGGAGAATTGATAATTCCCCAGGTCCTTTGTTATACTCTGGTGACAGAAGAGCTGAAATGGATCTAATTATTCATAACTATTTAGTAGGAATTAAAAACAACTTTCAATTTTTTTCTTTTCTTTCCCATTTGCTAATTCTTTTCTCTGGGACTGTTGGTCTACAGCACCAAAGGCCAAAGCCAGATCAAGTGTAAGAGAGCCAAACACCAAGGTCCAGTCCCCATCTCCATGTCTGAATTTGGTGCAGGGAGCAGAGACCCTTACCTAAGTTTATATGTCAGAACTACTGC